>NC_058387.1:0-4800000 GCF_019915245.1 Fusarium musae
CCTAACCCTAACCCTAACCCTAACCCTAACCCTAACCCTAACCCTAACCCTAACCCTAACCCTAACCCTAACCCTAACCCTAACCCTAACCCTAATCTCTTGATACCATGTACAAAGCTCAGGTCACGACTTGACAGTACATGGTGCAGAGGAATACCGTGGTGCTCATGCACAAAGTCTCGCTTCTCAATGGAACCCACAGTGACAAACACCTCAGCTCCAGCCGCCTTGGCCAGTTGGATAGCAGCCTGCCCAACACCACCAGCACCCCAGTGAATTAGGATGCTCTCTCCAGCTTGCAGGCGCGCGATATCATGAAGTCCGTAGTAGGCGGTGGTGTAAACAACTGGTACTGCCGCTGCAACCGCATAATCGATGCCTGAGGAAATCTTGGCGAACTGCCATTGAGAGCCCCGTGCAAAGGTCTTGAAAGTTCCTCTAAGGAGACCACAGACACGATCCACATCTGTTCCTACACGAGTCACTACACCAGCGCACTCTTGCCCAAATGCTTCGCCAATGACCTGACCGAGAGCGATCATGACATCAAGGAGGTTGAGGCCAGTAGCGTGAACGCGTACCTCGACATCACAAGGTCCGAGGGGCATTTCATATAGCTCATCATCTTGGAACTGAAGACTATCGAGGAGACCAGGCACAGCACACTGTAGAGTCAAAGCTCTGTCGTTGCTAGCATCCTGCCATGTCTCTGACCTGGCTGACTCGCCCTTGGTCTTGGCGGCGATCAGATGGTTGACTGTGTTGGCTTCGGTGATGCGTGGAATATAGACAGCGCCGTCCTTTTCGAAGAAGGTGTTCTCATTTCCACCTCCTGAACTCAGGATTCGCAAGATGATGGAGCTGGTTTTGTCTAAGGAATCCAGGTCATCGACGGACAAGGTGACAAAGTTTAGTCCTGGGTTCTCAGCACGCATGCAACGAGCGAAACCAGTCACCATGTCAGCGCTAGGGTTCTTGGGTGAAGGGCCGCCTCCCTGGTTGACCCAGAGCAACGTCTTGGTGGAACTGATCAGCTTCTGGAAAGCTTCGTAATCATCATCATGAACATGTTCCAGAAAGTCGGACTTGATGTCCCCCAGGAAGATGCAACGGGTTTGCTGCAGATCCTTAAGATCTGCCACAGCATCGTACAGTTTGGCAACATCAATGCTAGTACCGAGGCTGGTAGCTCGCTCCTCAAGAGCTGTAGCAAGGCTCTCTTGGGTAGCTGAGGTGGATCCTGTACCGCAAGTGATGATCTTGATGGGTGACGAGGAGTAGGAAGTGGCTGGTACATTCTCTTCACTTCCATCACCAAGAGCTGTGCAGATGAGGACACTGACCATCTGATGCCTGTGATCTGGAAAATCATAAATGTGCAGATCAATACCACTGAACCCACTGGCCTTGAGCGATCTGGACCAGTCACTTGGAGCAGCCAGTGGTGTGAATTGGCGGAAGTCCTCAACCGATAACCACCAACCTGGTAGTAGACCAAAGGCGAAGCCGGTTCGTATCATGCCAGTGTTTGTCATCTCATATAAGATGAGCTTGCCTCCAGGCTTGAGCAACTTCTTCGCGTTGGATAAGGTCGCCTCAAGGTTCTTGGTTGCATGGATGACATTGGCAGCGCAGATGACGTCGTACTGTTCTGCTGGCCCCGAGAAACCTTGTTGTTCTAAGTCGTCCTCAATATTGAGAGCGCGGAAGCTCATGCGTGCAGCACTATCCTTGAACATTTCTCGAGCGTTCTCAAAGAATCCAATCGATACATCTGTAAATGCATAGTGGCTAAACCGTGGCGTGCCAATCTCGCCATTACCTTGTGTCGTGAGACACTTGAGGATAGGTCTTGTGGCGCCACCTGTTCCGGCACCAACCTCAAGAACACGGAGAGCTGGGTTCTTATGCGCCAGAGCATCGATGTAAGCCACCATGCGGTCATAACCAATCTCAGCCCCGACTCCGGAGCGGTAAACGTTCTCGACTAGTTTATCTTTGAAGAGGAGCTCCAGAGCATCAGACTTGCCAGCGAGGATATTGGGGAGTTCTCGTCCAACATTGACGACTAGCTTTCCCTCAGCTGAGCCTTCTGTGAGTAGCTTGGTCTCCATTCGGCTGATGTACTCATCATCAGCCGCTCGTTCACGCCATTCAGGCATGGCATGCGGGATAAGGCCAGCGTCATATTTCTGCAGTTGGTGCTTGATCCAGGCGATATACTTCTTGTGATATGGAACGGACTTGGCGTCGCGGTTCGCATCATATATTCTGTCCCAGAAGCGTTTGATGTACAAGAAACACATCATCTCCACCTCCTGGATCAACTGTGCCTGTTGAGGTGTAGCACCACATTTTGCATCAGGCTGAAGTGTCTTGTCTGCCGTCTCTTGGTCTAGAAGAACTGGGTCTACCTTGTAATCAAGGTTGAAGCAGAGTCTTCTTGCAGCGTCAGACGAGGAAGCGCCTTCGCTTCGTGCGACAGTAGTGATGACAAAGTTGTCCACAGTACAAACGGCCTTGCCAGTATCAACATCCATACCAACGATGCGCGCCTCAGCTTGCCTAATGCCAAGGAATTTACCTGAGCAAGAGACTCGAACAGTATCGAACTTGGATGTTGAGGGATCGGCAGATACCCAGAGGTCGCCGATTTCGGAGGGAACCATGACCTGGTCAATCTCACGGCCACCTTTTGTCAAACTGACAATGATACTCTGGAGTATACCATCCAGCACGGTGGGGTGAATGAGATGGTCTTGCAGATAGCCTAGAGGCATCAGGCTCTCGAGGTCTTGCCTCTCCACTGTAGCCACAGCTTCGCCAATGTCACCGCAGCGAATGTCGCGGAGGGTTTGGAAAGTAGCGCCAAAGTCAAGACCAACAGTCGACAAATGCTCATAGAGCTGTCGGAATGAGGTCTCAACTTTTGAGGCCTTTTCCACGTCCGCGAGCCTATTCTTACATGCTTCTTGGAACTCGAAGTCTTCTCTTCCGTCGTCCACGACAGTATAAGGTTGCTCGTACTCAGTGACGACCAGGCCGTGGCAGTGCTCACGCCACTCACCGCCCTCATAACTGCTCAGGGAGAATTTCCTTACAGTCCTCGCCACAGTATCTGGGTGATCCCTTGAGGGCTGCATATAAAAGTGCGTTTCGAGACCATTCTGCGTCGCTGGAACGCGAAGAGCAACATTGAAGCGAGCGTCAAGAATGCGGAAGCCCT
This sequence comes from Fusarium musae, assembly GCF_019915245.1. NCBI lineage: Eukaryota > Fungi > Ascomycota > Sordariomycetes > Hypocreales > Nectriaceae > Fusarium > Fusarium musae. The sequence continues at coordinate 3,227 of NC_058387.1, forward strand.
TGACTACCCTAGTTATGTCTGCCATCTGTCGACTGGCCTCTATGGCCATGACGAGCATTCCTGCCGCGGGATAGATGGTAGCACCGGTGATTCGATGATGTTTCACCCAAGGATTCTCTGAAAGACGCATGTAGTTACGCCACACAGCATTGGCTGGGTCCCAATCTGGCACTGGCGCACCAAATAGTTCATGTCGCATAGCAGGGCGGAAGCGATATCCTTTACTGATACGGCTCTCATTCCAATAGATGTTGGAATGGTTGAAAGGATATCCTGGTGCGTTGACCACAAGGGAACTGTCTTTTGATATACTGGCATCAGACATGTCCACTTCGTAACCCCGACACCAAAGCCAATTGGCGGCACTCAAAGCAGTGTCAACCGCAGAAGCACCGCGACGAAGCACTGACTCGTATCCAATACCACTCACTTCTGGTGTCAACTCCATGATCTCACGAATGGGGCCACGCAGGGCCGCATGAGGACCAATCTCGAGTACATGAGTAATCTTTGGGGGCTTGACGGTTGCTTTGGCCGAGGACCCAAGCTTCCTAACTGGTGCGCTGGAGCTGGCATTGGAGCACATGAGCGAGAAGGCTTTAGAGAATTGGACCGGCGAAACCAGGTTATCAACCCAGTGATCGGGGTTCTGAAGGGCAGAGACAGAGCTAACTGTTCCTCCCAGGGACGAGTAAAAAACTGGAGTAACCTGGCCTGGTGAGATGTTGGTTCCGGCCTCGAGGTCACCAATTGCGCTTCTGTATTCTTCGGCGATGGTGGCCATCAGAGGTGAATGGTAACCGTTATCAACCTTGAGCTTGCGGGCAAAAATACCATCACGGTCTGCAGCAGCCTTGATCTTGTCAATGTATGCTGCACTGCCGCTAAGCGTCACATTTCGAGGGCTGTTGATACAGGCAACGACGATGTCTCTACCAGCGGCGCTGCCAACGTGTTCCTCAAGATAGGTCATGGCATCTGATGAGCTCATGGCCACTGAGAGCATAGCCCCGTTGGTATGATTGGGAGACTTGGCCAGCCGAGAGGACAGAGCACCGCGATAGAATGCTAGCTTCCAGGCCGACTCCTGCGAGATGGCACCTGTAGCATAGGCAGCACCAATCTCACCCGATGAATGGCCAACCACTGCAGCGGGCTTGATACCCCAGCTGGCGAGGAGGTCAACAAGAGCCACCTGCAAGGCTGTGCAGATTGGTTGACTCAATGCAGGATCATCGATGCGTGACTTGTCCTGGTTCTGGAGCAATTCGCCAACAAGGGACCATGGGCATCCGAGCTCTCGCAAATACAAGTCTGCAGCAAAGATGGATGTGCTGAATGTCGGATAAGCAGAGAGCAATTCTCTACCCATGGCGTACCACTGGGCACCCTGTCCTGTAAAGACAAATCCAAGCTTAGGATCTGCAGTGGCTCTAACAGGTGAGGGGCTAGCCGCCAATTTACCGGCCAAAGCCGCGATGCTGTCGGTGACTATAGAGAACCGCCAAGGGAAGGATGTGCGGTGGTTGATGAGAGTGTAAGAAAGGTCACTCAAGAAGCGCTGTTCTTCCTCAGACCCAGCAACTTTTGATCTGCTAGTGGAAGCAAGGAACTCCTTGTATGCTTGTGCCATGCGGGCTGCTCCAGCTTCGTCGAAGGTGGAAAAGAAGAATGAGCGACTGGGAGGGGCATGACCTTTAAAGCGCTTGACCAAGATATACTCGTCGTCACTGGAGCTAGAAGCAGACTGATGACCGTTGGTGTGGCCATTGATGCCGTTAGAGTGACCATTGGTACCATTGGTTCCATTGATGGAAGACTTTAAACCCTCGACCGGGGGGTACTCAATGGTTTGGTGTTTGCCTTTCAAACCGTGTTCGAGGAGATAGTGATAGGCATCATCGATGATGATGTGGGCATTGCTTCCACCATAACCAAAGGCATTGATCGAAGCTCGCCTGAGTCCTTTAGTAGGCCAAGCTTCAGGCTTGGTAGGGAACTTGAGGTGCCAATCATGAACAGGAATCTTGGGGTTGGGGGTTTGGAAGCCCATGTTGGGAGGTATTATGCCTTTCTCAAGGACCATAATAGCCTTGATGAGACCTGCAATCCCAGCCGAACCTTCAAGATGGCCGATGTTTGTTTTGACTGCGCCAACAACCATTGGCTCCTGCTCGGAGCGATACTCTGAGAAAGCGCCACTGATAGCACTGGCTTCAATGGGGTCACCCACAGGAGTCCCGGTACCGTGAGCCTCAAAGAAGCGTGTCTGCGTCTTGGATAGACCAGCTGATCGATACGCGGCGTTGATCAAGTCAACTTGTGCCTGTCGAGTGGGCTGTGTGATACCAGGTGAGTTGCCGTCCTGGTTGCTTGAAGAGCCTCTAACGATGGCACGAATACAGTCGCCATCTCGAATAGCGTCACTCAGCCTCTTCAGCACAACCATTCCAAATCCCTCACCACGTGAGTATCCGTTGGCTCGTTCATCAAAGCTGTAACATCTCCCATCGGGAGATAGAAAGCCAAGGGCTGTGAGTGGGATGATGGTATCGGGGTTGTAGAACAGGTTACAGCCAGCTGCTAGTGCCATATCACACTCGCCTAACCGTAGGCTGTTACAAGCGAGGTGGCAGGCGTTGAGACTGCTGGAGCACGCTGTGTCAAGACTTATGCTCGGACCATGAAGGTCATAAAAATAGCTCAGTCGATTGGCAAGCATGGTTGTTCCAGTGCCAGTAGCAAAGTAGCGCTGCTGTATTTCTGTCTCCTTGAACATGATGGCTTCGTATTCACGAGTGAAACAACCGATGAAAACACCAGTGTTTGTTCCAAGAACTTTTTCCATTGGACATCCCGCTATGATAGAGTCAGATCCAGATTCTTGGTGGTCAAAGAATGCAAAGTTCATACCGTTTTCGAGAGCACGGTAGGTATTCTCAAGCAGACCACGCTGCTGAGGATCCATGCCACCCGCTTCCGCAGGTGTAATAGAGAAAAAGGGGGCATCGAACGCCGCTATATCACCCTTCAGAAAATGCGCCCTGGTGACATTAAGCTGCGATGCTGATTAGTATGTTCTTTGCTAAGACATCACAAATGATTAGGAATACTGACCGAACCCGAACGCTCTGGGTCCGGGTGGTAAAATGACGAGACTTTGAAACGATCGTCTGGAATATCTGTGCACGCTGAGCGGCCAGTCACCAGCATGTCCCAGAACCCATCGGCGTCCGTAGCATCGCCGGGGAACTTGAGATCAAGGCCAATAACAGCAATGGGCTCCATAGCTAGATTTAAGGTTGATTCAGAAACAATAATGCAGTAATGTTGAATAATTGGGTAAACGGAAATGGGGTTGAGATACTTGAAGTTTGTCACATGGCTAATAATAGGCGTTGCAGAGTTATTATAGGCTTATGCTCAGACACAATGCGTGAGTTTCCCCTACCCCTCTTGCCCTCACCCCTCATCGTAACTACATCCAACAGCTCGCCAGATAGTGCCTGTTGGATCGATCAGGTATCCAATTCACCGTGGGGGTGAGTATTCACTGAACGATTACCGATTATCATGTCCATCATGTTCATCTGCAGTGGCGTTGATGAGTTGTCAAAGCTTGAGTGGTATTGAGGCTATCCCCAATGTCGTTATCAAGGATTGCATGCAAGACAAACAGCCTAATAGCTCCTGAGAGGTTATTCCGTCTCACGCAACTTTGAGAAGGTATCGTCAATCTCAGTTACAATATCTCCGCGGATAGTTTCTTACACTCTGATTCGGCCACTTTTCAGAAATATCTCTTATCACCTGGTGTCATGTCGTTACTTGGAGGGGCAGATCCTTCTCAGGTCAAGATAGCCATGTTGACAATTATTTAAGTGACAATACAGAAACCATCACGGCTCTCATCAATGAATATTCGTATATTTACATATCCGCCAGGTATTTCAGACATGTTTCTCGAGTTCTGCCATCCCATATGCAATGCATGCCTTGGAGCCAAAGTCCCATTTGTGGGTTTAGCCCGGACCAGATAGGCAGGTGGTCAGAGTGGTTTTGACCATTACTTGCATCTGGCAAAAGATACCACTTCTCAAATGAGTCAAAATTGAATAGCTGTAACAGTCTTTGGAAAGATTCGCCGGGGGTAGGGCTGCAAGTCCACTGCAACCACGTAATCAATACACCGTAGGGCCAGAAAATATCAGCCCACAAATGCTGACCAACATGCACTGCAACACTGGTTCGTACGCGATACGTGCCATTGCATATATCACGCATATCACATTTTGGCGCTTATCTGTTTGAGTTTGGAGTTGTCGATCACGATGCACGGATGCAGTAAGATAACATTGCGTTCTCACACGAGCCATGCTCATGGCTCATTCGTGGGAATCTGCTTCCGCATCTCGATGTGACGGCTGTAGTCAAGACATGTGACTGACGGCAACCAAAGGCAATTTTCAAACTCAAGGATAACGGGTACCTCGACAAGCCCATCTCTATATCCAGCCCAGAGTTTGCAAACTTCATTATATGTTCATTTGTACCACAGGAAAGCCATCAGCATGTCGTTGCCTAAAGCCAATATTCTCGTTGTTGTCACCGTGGGAGGGTCAACCAATTCAGGTACGCAAATCACTTTGGTGTTGATAAAAAAAGATGTTAACTCACAGGCAGCACCAATTCTGGAAATATGCTCCATCTTGGCAGCTAGAGGTCACACAATTGACTTTGCAACACTCAAGGGCAGAGAGAATCTGGTTGACAATTATCCTTTTGTGCAAAAGGTTCACGTAGTTGGACCAGAAATCTCTGCCGAGGAAGATGAAAAACATTACATCCTCTTCTCGCGCTGGAACTGGAACACTGCCCAAGGAAAAAGGGATATTGTCAAAGGCAAAATGGCATTTGACGCCTTCTGGCCTTTTACCTATCGTGGTCTGAAGGATGTAATCACGACCACCAAACCTGATTTTATTTTCTCCGACTTCCACGTTGAAGCGGCTCTGGATGTCTGCAATGAGTTTCGGCTCCCTCACGCAGTCATGTGGCCCCAAATGCCGTGGTTGATGATGCCTCAGAAGTACATTCCGGGTCAGCCTGGCATGCAGCAGAGATGCTTGACCAGCGAGCACGCAAGCATTTATGACAGGTTGTTTGAGATGACTTTTTTGCTTCGCTCTGCGCCATTCTTTCTTCACTGGATCTTCTGGACCAAGGCAATGCGCCGAAAAGAAGGAGTCGCACCTCGGCCTAAACTTTCCAAGCCAGACTACCTTGTGTTTCTGAACAACTTCTATGGCATGGAAACACCACGAGACACTCCACCTCTGGTTCATGCTGTAGGCCCTATCTTGGCCGATTCATATCCCTCTCTCGATGGAGATATCAAGACCTTTGTTGAGACGCATCAAAAGGTCGCTTTAGTTGCGTTTGGGACTCATGTTATCCTTGATGACGGGAAGATCTTCAGAATCATCAACGGTCTCGCTGATGCCATTTCTTCCGGCGTGATCGACGGCATTGTCTGGGCGCTCAGTGCCAGAAGTCGTGGTCGACTTGATACCAGTATTCAAGTCCCATCGTCACATCTGTCTCATCTGACCATTGATCAGCTGTTCAAGAATCAAGATCGGGCGTGGCACTTTGCTACCTGGGTACCGCAGCGTTCTGTCCTCGAACATGATTCTACAGTCATTTTCGTCACACACGCTGGACCTTCATCTGTCAATGAATCCATCTTCCATGGCGTCCCTATGGTTGCAATGGGCATATTTGGGGACCAGATGGTTACCACACTGAGACTTGAACGATCAGGCGTTGCAGTTCGTCTAGACAAAGAAACTTTCGATGCAGCTTCCTTGACAGTTGCCATCAGAACCATACTCTTGTCTGACAAAGAGTCGTTCCAGAGAAACGTTAAGCGTATGCAGAGAATTGGCATGGTGGGATCGCGGAAGAAGCATTTTGCTGCTAATCTAATTGAGGAGCATCTATATGACTGGGACGGTAGATTTGAGAATTCACTTCTAGATCTTCAAGCATCCGCCAACAGTAAGAAGGGCTATTCGCAAGCTTCAAACCCAAAAGATGTGTATCCACGAGGCAAAGAACTGCGTCCTATGCACCTTCAGACACCTGATGTGCGAATGTCTTGGATCAAGCTCAACAACATCGACATAACGCTTTTATTTTTCATTCTATTGGGTCTAATTTCATGGATTACTAGGGAAGCTGTTGATATGGTGCGGCTATGATTTATCTCGTGTATTTAAGCTCTTCTTATCAATCTACTTACTGCAGTAAGGTTCGGGTTTTAAAAGAGGCTTCAGCCCCCAGGCCATAAAGGTAAAGGACACTAATAAATATATATAGGCAATATACTTATTACCCTTATAATCACCTAAGGTCTTGCTTTTAGCTAAAAAGCTAGATAGTCTAATAATTAACTCTAAAGGTATATAAATAAGTAGCTACTACTTATTTATAAGGATAATCAGGTTAGAGTATATAAAATATATATAAGGTAAGCTACCTATTAGAAGTAAGTCTATTAACTTAAGATAATACTCTTAAGATAACTTTTACTATAATTATATAATAGATAATTAGTAAGTAGCCTATACTGCCTTTATATTTCTTAATATATCCTATACTATATAATATTATAAGGCTATATTATAAGAAATACTAAAAGCTTAGTAATAATAATAGCTATAAGAGTCTTTATAATAATATTTTAGAAAGCTATATTAAAGATAAAGTTTTTATAAATCTTATCTACTTTGCCTTTAATATATATATTTATAGCGCTAATTTATATAATTACTAGAAAGATATTACTTATAAATAAAGAGTAGTACTGTAAAATAATAAAAATAGCGCAATCTGATTAGTAATAGTAAACCGGGCCTAGGTATATAATATAATAGACCTATAGGAGAGGATAAATTATTATTATCCCTAATAATAAGTTAAGCGGTAAGTAGTAAAGGAAAAAGTTAGATGGTTAGGTGGCGTTAGGCGGAAAAGCTTATCTGTTGGAGATTCGGTTATAATTAGGACTAGGTTTTCAGTTAAATAAAGCTTCACTGAATGAGTCACAAAGGTTTTGAACACAAAGCATCAATCTACTTACAGCTACTGACCGATCACTGCCTTGGTAACAACCTTCTCTACCGCCCTTGCCATGTCATCCACCATTTCAACAGGTACTCTTGGGATCTCATGTCCAGCTCCGTGATCCAGAAGAACTCTTCCCCAGGGGTGGCACAATTCAATCATTGCTTTACTATCGTTAACATCGGGGTCCTTTTTGCCAAAGATGTGAGCTGTTGGTACATGGATGACTGGACCTTTCGTATCTTCAGCCCTCAGAAACTTGACCTCGCCGGCAGATAAAGACTTCTCGCAGTAAGGGAGTCCTGCACAGAAGAATATGGCGAACTGAAAGGGTGGTGGGTTGGAGTGGCGGGCACGAGCAATAATCATGGCAGCTAGAGATGCACCTTGGGAGAAGCCCAAGACACCTTCAAAGGGACCTTCCTCGGCAATGTACTCCCATAGGTCGTCAATGGCTGCCAGGATGCTCTTTGCCGAGTGTGGATGGTAGTACGCAAGGCTCTCATCCCGACCAATGAAGGCTTCTATTCCTATGTTATGTGTAAGAGGCTAGAGTGAGTAAGTAGATATCACAATGACTTACCAGGAGCGGGCGGCATAGGCTCCCCACCATCAACATATTCGTATATATGCGATTGTGAATGGCTGAGTTGATGTCGGAGCGCAGCTACAATGAAGTCAATCCATGTACTCAACTGAACTGTGTGAAGGAATGTTATGTACACGTCTGCATCTCGAGCACCTAGAGTCTGTGTTAGATTATGCCATAACAGGGTGTTTATTGCCTTGATACAACGGTTACCTACCTTGCTGTTGGTGCCCATTCCGTGAAGGCAAAGTATACGCATGGCGTGGAGGGCAAAGCGGTTAGGAACTTCAGGTGATGGAAAGTTTGAGTTTACCTAAGAATCAAGAGACTTTAGAAGATGTATAGAGATAGTAATTTGGGAACCCGTGCTGCGCTCCAAGAGGTGGCCAGTGCTCGAATAAGCACCTTCTTGTTCAAGTACTGATGCTACGTGGCATGAGCACATATCTCCAAGTCAATTGTCAAGTCAGAAGTGCAGAGCTCAATGTGACAGATAAACGCAGTATGCTTACGCGAAGTTTCCATCAATACGATATGCGTTTGCTTATCAATAGAGCTGCATCTCCCACCGTTGTATTCTGCAAGGCATATGTATATAGTGCTGGCTATCTTATTCCGACCCTGGAGAATCTTATCCGCCCACCACCAGCACCAGGACCTGTAAGAAGTATACATCATCCCGAGCCAGGGGGACTTTTCGGTCGTCTAGGAGATATACGAAGTCCACGATTGTATCAAGCCTTCAATTCATGTACTCAAGACGGGGTGAATGAGCGAGGACAGGATAAAAAGGAGTCATAATCCCATTCATAAATATTAAAACTCGATACGTCTGCAGAGATCTTTGAAATCGCCTTTGTTATCTTTACGGTTGCATATTGTAACCAGTGCAAGATATATACCGAGAGGTTCATTCCGTTCCTCTAGAGTCAAGCCAGACGTAAAGAATAATATCCTGAAAGACATTTTTCAAAACACCCAAACCTACCAATATGCCGAACCTCGAAAAGGAACTTCACAATGGTAATGGCAACGGTACCAATGGAAACACACAGATAGAGAAAGACGCTTCTGCCAACCCCCACAGTCTTGGCGTCATCGGTGGTGGATGGTATGGCTGTCACATCGCCGCAACCCTTCGCGCTCTCGGCCTTCGCGTTAAATTGTTTGAACAGCATAAGCGACTACTACATGAAGCATCTGGCAATAACCAGTTCAGGCTGCATATGGGCTTCCACTATGCTCGTCACAGTGGTACGCGTAACCAGTCAAGGGATGGTTTTCTGCGTTTCGTCGAGCATTACCCCGAGCTGAGCCGCACTGTGCCCTGCAACATCTACGCTGTGCCCACCCAGGATTCTCTGCTTGATTACAATACCTACAAGGCCATCATGGCCTCAAGCGGGGTGGCATTCACTGAAGGGGCCCCTCCGGGTATTCGTATCACCAACGTTGATGGTACTATGTGTGTGCCGGAGAGGGTTTTGCTGCTGAGCAAAGCCCGTGCTTACTTCGAGGGAGCACTCAAAGGTGCCCTTGAGCTTGGGCGAAAGGTTTCGAGCATTCAAGAGGTGGACGATGGCGTCTTGATCGACGGCCAACACTTTGACTTTGTGGTGGATGCAACATGGGGGCATTACATGGACCTGGATCTACAGGTCATATACGAGGCCACCTTGTTACTCTACTACGAGGGGCCTCCCGAGTTTCCGGCTGTGACCTTGGTCGATGGTCCCCTGGCTTCTGTCTACCCCACTGAAGTGCCGGGATTATTTACCTTGTCTAGCGTTCCCCACACGCCTCTCGGACAATTCAAGACTGCAGCAGAAGCTCGGGCGGCACGGGACGACGTTAGCCCCGCAACCATATCAGCCAAGCGGGCGCTTATGGAGGAACAGATTATGCACTACCTCCCCACGTTCCTCGAGACCTTCCGTTACATTGGTCCACAGCTTGCCGTCAAGACCAAACCGCTAGGGGCCTATGATGACCGCAGCTGTCGAGTCACGCGTCGCGGCCGAGTGTTTTCTGTCATGTCGGGAAAGATTGACACTATCTTTTTCGCCCATGAGCGAATTCTCTCGCTGATCGACGATGAGAGTTGAAGCATGCTTATCTCTGAGGCGATTGTGCCATTCTAACTTTGTCTGCTAGATAGGGGAAGGTCTACTCATACAGTCCCTTATCTAATGTAAATCTACAAAGGCTAAATATATGCTTAAATTCAGTGTCTTGGCTCTCACCAGCCAGCTAATCAGATGCCGTTCTGTGTCTAGGTTGATCAACGGATAGTTACAGGGGAGTTCAGGATGTAGTTTCCCACCATGGAGTTGTAGATATTATACAGGGAAGATTGTAACGCTGGGGAGAAAATACCTAGACACCCAAACCTAACTGTACTTCAGACGCAATAGTCCAGGTTGGTCAAACAGTAAAACATGTGCAAGTCCCCCTTGACCGGGATTTACTTATCATGCATCTCACTGAGTGAGACACTGGTGCAAAAATGGCGTACTTCTTTTTTACCCCGATGGGGTGAATCAAAAAACTGCAAAAGTCAATATCGCAACCGAAGTGTCATTGCAGAAGTGAGTAACAGAACTAAAAAGCTCATGATGAGGTAAACACAAAACTCAACCAAAGATCTTAAAGCTAATCTCTCCATCTTGCGTAGCTTACCGCTCCAATCAAGAGTGATATGCTATATACTATTTACAGATACAGGGTAATCAGGCTCCTTATCTATCCCCCCGCCCGCGCCGCGCTATAGCCCCTGGATTTCACAGGAAACGCACAGACCATAGAGTGGAGGCAGCCCGGGAATTAGCAATTTCTGTCTGTTTCTTGTTTCCTGAGGCTGAAACCTTTGTTGTTGTCTCTTCTCGTAAAGCTGACCACAAATTCATCCCCCACTCTTTTCTCCTTTGTTCCGTTTACCTGTCTGTATTGCTCACACCAATGCAAAGTCTGAGCCCTCGACTGTATTCTCTCTTTCTTACACCAGCTGAGCTTCTAGAACTCTCTCTGGCACAGTTCCCTTCCCACCATGTCGACGGCACCAGATTTGCCATTAAAGCATCTTCAAGGCTCCCCGCCCGGTACTCCCGTCAAGACAAACAACGAGGCGTCTGCTGGCGATGCACGTAGATCACCCCCCGACACGGTGACCGAAGCCGAAGCTTCATCCGTCAACCACGGCTCGGTCTTGAGCGACAATAACAGGAATGTTGAGGTTGCAGTTGGTCCGTCAGAGAATGCGACCAAACAAAAGGTGTACCATACTGGATGGAGGCTTCATGCTTTAACATCAGCGTAGGTTATTTTCGCTCAGTTGCCCTCATTCACTGCTGACTGCCATTGTTATAGACTGTGTTTGAGCTTATTGCTGTCGACGTTGGAGACTACCATTGTGAGCACGGCTCTGGTCTCAATCGTCGATGCCCTCCAAGGCTTCAATATGGCCGGTTGGATCGTGACATCCTACTTGGTAACATACACCGGTATGTTCTCTCTGTCGTATAATGCCAGTATGAGAACTAAAGGGTTTTAGGTTTCCTCATCATCTATTCCAAGCTCAGTGACATATTTGGCTGTAAACTTATGCTATTGGTTGCGATCACGATATTTACTGTCTTCTCTATGGCATGTGGTGCTTCTGACTCCATGGTACCTCTGTATGTCAATTTTCTCTCTTGGTACCATCCTCGTGCGCGTGCTCATCACCCATCTTTCCTATAGGATCGTATTCCGCGCTTTTCAGGGGATGGGAGGCTCCGGTATCTACTCTCTATCAACAATCATGGTACCGCTCATGGTGCCCCCAGAGAAGTACGCGACCTACATCTCTATCATGTCGTCAACCTTTATCCTCTCAAGTGTCCTCGGCCCAATCCTTGGAGGAGCAATCACAGACCACACGACATGGCGTTGGGTGTTCTACTTCAAGTGAGTTCTATTCTCCTTCAGACGCCTTTGGAGGCACCATTTAGTGACTGATCACTGGTAGTGGCCCTGGGGGAGCGCTTGCGGCTGTTCTTCTCGCCTTCTCGGTCCCATTCAACTTTCCCTACGGGGAGTCTGATCGATTCTTTCATTCCCTCGCATCGAAACAAATGTGGAAGCGGGTTGATTTTGTTGGTATGGCTGTGTCATTGGCTGCCTCCATCCTCATCATCTTTGCACTCGAGCAAGGTGGTGTGGCCTACTCGTGGAGCAGTGGTGCTATTGTATCAACCTTTGTACTCTCTGGAGTCTTGTGGATTGCCTTTGTTTTTTGGCAGCGACTGCTTTCCAAGAGCCATGGCGTCCGTGAGCCCATGTTCCCGTGGAGCCTGGTGCACAACAGGTTTGTTATGGGACTACTTTTGTAAGTCTACAGCCAGTCGATCCTAAGTTCGCGGTCGGCTAATTTGGCTTTTGTGAAGAAACGGGTTCTTTACAGGTTTCCCCTTTATGGCTGCTCTTATCAACATACCGCAGAGATTCCAAACGGTCAACATGACATCAGCTATCAACGCTGGCATTCGTACACTGCCTCTACTTCTCCTATCTCCATTGGCGACTGCTATCAACGGGATATTGGTCTCCAAGCTGGGAGTCCCTCCTCTCTACACGCTCTTCCTCGGAGGTTCACTGCAGACAATAGGAGTTGGCCTATATAGCTCCTTGAAATCATCAGTCTCTATTGCCTCGGCCCAGTATGGCTACGAGGCTATCATGGGCTTCGGTTTCGGGTTCAACCTCAGCACAATCCTGATGATGGTGCCGCTCGTCGTCACTGAGAAAGATTTAGGTATGAACCCCCAATTCGCCTGCCAAACCATCAATGCTTTTCAACTGACATAACCTTAGCTGTCACAATGGGTTCTGTGACACAGATTAGAGTGCTGGGAGGCACAATCGGGCTTGCCATCTGTTCCGCTTTGCTCATTAACCATATAAAGACAGAAGCTGTCAAATTCTTAACAGCAGAGCAAGTTGCACAAATACTGCTGTCCTCGGAGAATATTGGAATGCTCTCCCCTGCGGCACAATCTCGTACAAGAGTACTATATGCGGACGCCTACTCGGAGCAAATGAGGGTAATGCTTTATTTCTCTATTGTATCTCTTTTATCACTGGTGCTCCTTGTTGAAAGACAGCCAAGGAAAGCCCCCACTAAGCCTGACAGAGCAGGATAGTATCAGGCCCTGCCCGTCATACACTCGAAAGCTAGCAAACAGAAAAGTGCCTTCTTACAAGTAACCAATCTCTTACTGTGTATCTCTTGATTCACATTTAATCACGGAATAATACTAAGCAGAATATAATGTCACTCAGTATAGTCATGATCAAATTCTCAAATGCTGTATGCTTAGTTGTAGAGGACATGAGATGCGAGATAACTAATTGAACTCATATTTGTTATAAATGTCTGAGTTTGTATGGGGCTGAATGACGCAGATGAGCTTGTTCGGAATGTACGATACGATCCTCACTTAAACTTAACAAGCTTCATCAAGCCATTGCATTTTGCAGACTCCAACAGACCCTGCAGAAGAGCAAGATCATCGAGGGCTTCTGAAGGACTCTGACGCGAGTCTGGAAAATTCTGCAACATGGCCTGACAAAATGCCTCAAATTCGGCCTTGACACCGTTGTTATAGATGAATTCTTTGGTCTCGTTCGTTGACTCCCCAGAATCTGGTTTGATGATTGAGGCGACACTAACAGGTGTCCAAACAACAACGCCACGAGTACTGATAATCTCGATCTCCAGCGTGGATTTATGTTCTGCCCCAAAAGAGATGCAAACTGTTCCGTGTCTAGAACCAGTAGTGGATACGACAGCGTGAATAGTGTCAATAGGATGAAGATGCTCCTTCAGTAGACTGGACAAGGCCATTACCTCCTTAGCTTCTTCCCCAATGGCATTGAGAAGAAGCCGAAGGCTGGCAATGAAGTGAATTCCGCTATCGAGAAGGAAACCACCTTGGAATCCCGGAGCCTTGCGCCCTGCGACGTATCAGTATTTGTGTCAAGACTAAGCACAGTACTTCTCACATACACTCCGTCTTGAAGTATTTATTTTCCTTTTCAATCAATGCATAGTAGCTCAGGCGGAAAGATATAAGTTCACCCCCCATCTCTCGGGTTTTCATTTCAGCATACTTCAAACTCTCATTGAACCGGAAGTTTTCAGCAACGGCCCATATCGGAGGTTTGGACTGAGCATTGTACCATTGAACAAGGTCCATAGCAGTTTCAGTATCCTGTGCTATCGGCTTCTCACTCAACACATGCTTTCCGGCTATCAGAGCTTTCCGGATAAGTTGGGGCTGGACTAGAATGGTAGCACATGCTGACACTGCAGCTATGTCAGACCTTGCGAGGAGATCGTCGAGTGACTTCCCACTTATGGGAGGGCTATCAAAGTAGATGTCAACACTGTCCCGGGCTTTCTTCGCAAGCGATATTGCAGCTTGCTTCGATCGTGAGTAGACAGCTTTAAGACCGAGGTGTCCAATGGCCTCAATAGCCGGCAAGTGCTCTGTAGCATGTCAGCGCAACATTGACTCAAAAGCTCCTCTGCAATGCAACCTCGTCATTGATAAGCAGCTCAAGGGGGATCGACGTACGCTCTCTCGCAAAGATACCGGCTCCAAGTAAAGCTATACCGACCATATTGTAACACGTCGTTAACACAAAAGGCAGGTAACAGAAGGATACGCTCACGGATGAAGGGGAGGGAGGGGGACAAAATATGATCCTTGGACGGATAGAACCACTCCTTGACGGACGATGTTTTAAGCGAGGTCCTTTTGTTTTAAAAGCTTGTTGACCAGGTACACGTAAGATACAGGGATCACGGGTCGGGCCACGGGCCGCGTCACGGGCTCTCTCCACGCCCGGCCGAGTCTCATCTGTGATAAGACCGAATGTAACTGTAACCCATTTGCGTAACTATGCATTATCTAGATATTTCTCACTTCCGCAACATTCACACGGATGCTATTCCTCCGAAGCTTGAGCGTTACGCAACAGTTTGACAACGTTGGATAAAATGGATACCGGATTCCAGTATAGCTACTTGAGGACTATATTTCTTTAGTTTACCAATATAGTTATAACATTCAAAAATTATGGCTATAATCTCATGGAAAGCAATCGACGAAAGTCTCTCGCTCAAATGGAAGATTGTCATCACCCTCCTTACAATCTACACTCTCCGTATTTTAGGAACTCGGATCATCACAAAACGAGCAAGGCGGAAGTTCCGTGAACAGCACGGCTGCGCTCCCGTGACTTGCCAGCTCCCACTGAGGGATCCATTCTTCGGCATTGACTTCATTCTCAAGCTTATGAGGGTTTTCAAAGAAAAGCGACTGTTGGAAACCTTTGCCAACCTTTACAAGACAGTTGGTATTACATTCCTAGTTGAGCGTGGTTCTCAGCAGACTATATTTACAATCGACCCGGAAAACATCAAAACAGTTCTTGCTCTCAAGTTCAAGGACTATGGACTTGCTTTTCGGGCCCCATTGTTCAACCCCGTCACGGGCGGCGGTATGTTTGTTTCTGATGGCGAAGAGTGGGCGCATTCGCGGGCTTTGATGCGTCCAACCTTTGCCCGAGATCAAGTGGCCGACCTTGAATTGACAAACCGACATGTCACAGACCTCGTGTCGAAGATACCCATCAACACATCCTTCAATTTGCAGGAACTTCTCTTTGACTTCACGATGGATACTGGCACTGAGTTCCTCTTCGGCGAGTCAACAGACACACTTTGCAACCCTACCAAAGCAAGCCAAGAGTTTACCAAAGCCTTTGATTTCACCCTCAAGGACGTGGCTTACCAGGCAAGATTAGGCCCGTTCCGTCGCTTCCAAGGCTCTCGAAGCAAGGCACATGATGCCTATCAGGTGTGTCGGTCTTATGTCGAGCATTACGTCGATCAAGCCATGGCTCTTCGCACACTGCCTTCGAAGAGAGAAGCACCAAGAGAGAATGAATACAAAAGTCGACACGACAGTCTGCTGAGGCAGCTTGCTAGTTCGGGTGTATCAAAGGAAAAGATACGAGCAGAGTTGTTGAGCGTTTTGATAGCTGCAAGAGATACGACCTCGAACCTTCTGGGCAATCTCTTCTTTATCCTTGCACGCAGACCAGATATCTGGACCAAGATTCGAGATGAAATTAAGCAACTTGATACAAACGAACCAACTTATGAGCAGCTTCGTCATCTCACATATGCTAAATACTGCATCAACGAATGTCAGTGTTGTTCCTAACTCAAGGCACTCGCTAACGTCACTCTAGCATTGCGTCTCCATCCTCCTGTGCCTAGTAATGGGCGCATGGCATATCGGGATACAGTTCTTCCTCATGGTGGTGGCCCAAATGGGGATCAACCCGTTCATGTTCCGAAAGGCTCTATGGTCAACTACACTGTCTATGCCATGCACCGCCGTAAAGATCTGTATGGTCAAGACGCTGAAGAGTTTCGGCCCGAGAGATGGGAGTCTCTTAGACCTTCATGGGTAAGTTCAATATGTAATGTATGGTTTTGCAAGAAAATAGCACAATACTGATTACAATCAGTTCTTTCTACCTTTCAATGGGGGTCCACGTATTTGCCTCGGTCAGCAATACGCCATCACCGAGTCTCTACTGGTCATAATGCGTTTTGCTCAAGAGTTTATCTCGATTCAATCGATGGACCCAAAGCCTTGGACTGAGGAGATTGCGCTCGGCTGTGGCAATGCCAATGGTGTCTATGTTAAAGTACAGAGAGTATAGTAAGTAAGAGTAGTAAAGAATAGGAAATAGTTAAATTACTATTACTTTTACCTTTTACTATATAGCTTTAGTTTTACTTTATTAAATATTATATTTACTTTATTATTTTATAAAGTAATTTTACTTTTAATAAGTTTAATATTATATTTATTTTTTTTATTAATAATAAACTTAATATAGCTTAATTTACTTATAATTAAAATTATTTATTATAAATTAATAAAAACTTATAAAATCAACTTATAAAAAAAATCTTTAAATTAATTATTTTTTAAATATTTTATTTATACTTACTTTTCTTTTTATATTAAAACTTACTATAGTTAAAATAGAGTAGTTAATAAAAGCTACTTAAATATATAGTTAAATACTTAAATAATTAAGCCTTATAAAAAAAACTTCCCCTTAAGCCAGGTAAAAAAGTCCTAAAGCACTTTAATATTACAGACAAGCTTTTTACATTTACATAATATACAGATAGTATATTGCTTTATGCTCTCTTTAAAGACAAACTTATAAACCACTATAGACAAACACAGTGATGATTAACAGCTTCTGTTCCGGTCACGTTGACACTACTATAGGCGATGATCTGCCGCTTTACATCCGCATCCCGGCAAGTGCAATTAAAGCTATCCGTGGACGCACTGTGTATAAAGCAGGATAGATCGCGCTGAATGCGGGACTTATTGCTGGCCCTCAGACCTATGCGGAGCTGTTGGGCGACATGGAGGTGGAAGAGCCGTGGTAGTCCATCACAAGTAAGGAGGGCAGCAAGTGCAAAAGAAGCTGTGAAATGAGACTATTGACGAGATGGCTGGAATGATTGATCTTCCATACTAGATGAGCAAGGTCTTGTGAGCCTCCTCTACCCAACTCTTACAAGCTCGAGGACATCATGAGCTATATGTAGTTTGTTTGTTTTGCTAAGGTCTTGATTCAGGTCGGATTATATGATCTGGGATGGCACCCTGATTTTATCTTATCAGCGCGGTCATGGTGGCGGCACATCTTCAGAACCCAGTGCTACAAAGACAGGATATCTAAGAAATATAACCCTATATTTATAGAGCAATATATCTCTATACCTCCCTTAGTCTCGGGTAGTGGGAAGCTATTGCGTCAGCCCTCGGATGCATCGGGACTTTTACCTTTACCTATAATATCGGCTTTCTTTTATTTACCTTGCTTTTTCACTAGCCTCGGGTAAACACTGGCAGAGGAGGAGGAGGAGGCGATCGATGTAACAGCACGCCAGGCTTTAGATTAATTTGACCATAGAGAGTTAGTTCCGAGGCCTAGGTTAGTATGCCGAATAGCCGTATTTTACGTTATGAACCTGGTTTAGATATCTAAATATATATTCTTTCTTTTTAGCAGATCTTTGCATTGTTTGTAAGGTAACTGATGTGGCCTATTACGACGATGTTCGCTTTGGCTGATCGAGGAGCGCTTTTGATCCTAGCTAGATGTTCGTGCAAGTCACTTCACGACTAGATTACAGTAGGGGAGCTAGCTTATTCCTCTTTTCCAGCAGATCGTCACATTGCTCGTCAAGTAGCTGACGTGGCGTATTACGAGGAGTGTTCGCTTTCAGTAGTTTCAATTGCAGCTAGATTTTCCTATAGGTTGTTTCCTCGTATCATAGCAAGAGAGCTAACCGAGCTTCAGAGTAGTAAGGTCAATGTTTACATATAAATAAGTAGCATGAGTCATTCTTTCAATAATCTAGCTCAAGCCTCAGCAGATTTATCGATTGTGTCAGTTAAGATCCAAAGTCAACATCATGCCTCTAATTATGCTATCTTTGTTATTATTTGCGTCCCTTTCCTGGGCGCAGAATTATAAGAGCACCTATAAAACCTTTCACAGCGCACCTGGGCAACATGTACCCGAGGTATCAGTCAACAAATCTGGAGCACCATTGGCTGACGGTCTTTTGTTCATGGCTGTGTCTGACGGACCGGTTATAATGACTGACTCCGGGGATCTCGTGTGGAATGGACCAGGCACAGCAGGACCAGACGCAGCAGCCTCTAATCTATTTGTTCAGAGGCTGGATAACAAGCCGATATTAACATACTGGAATGGGAGTGGAAGTTTCCTGGGTCATGGTTACGGCCAGGCTAACGTCCTCGATACGACCTACACTCAGTTGTACACAATCTGCCCTAACATTACAATCATGACAACCGACGGTTCGGTAACGGGCTGCTCTAGTCTAGATTTGCACGAGTCCTTTGTGACCACTCGCGGCACCATTCTTTGCACTGCCGTCAACGTCACGAACGCTGACTTGACATCCATCGGAGGGCCATCAGATGGGTGGGTATTCGACACTATGGTCTTGGAAATCGACATCAAGACCAACGACATCTTGTTCATGTGGAGCCCTCTCAAAGCAGGCATTCCTATTAACTCTACGAAACTATCTCTGTCCTCTAGTGGGACTTCACAGTCTAACCCCTTCGATTGGTTTCACATGAACTCTGTTACAACTTTGAAGGATGGCTATTTGGCAAACTCTCGACACACCTGGACTTCTTATGCTCTAGATTCAAAGGGCAAACTGCAATGGAGCCTCGAAGGGTCAAATGGCGGCGACTTTTCTCTACCAGCAGCGGGAAACTTTGTAAGTCCCCTTGACTTCCGCTTCCCATCATTAACTATTCTGACGAAGCAATAGTCTTGGCAACACCACGTTCGAGTACAGGACGAGACTTCGAGTTCCCTTGTCTTGCACATGTTCAACGACATGAATGATGATAAGGGAGACAAGCCATCGAATGGCCTTGAGTTGCACTTGGATCTAGATAAGCGCAGTGCCACAATCAAGAAGCTCTATATCGACCGACACGACGAGATCGACACATCATCCCAGGGCTCTTATCAAGACTTTTCCAACGGAAACGTTCTCCTCGGCTACGGCAACGTTGGCTACGTAAAGGAGTTCGGCCCTGAGGGTGATGTCCGCATGAGCATGTCTGGTGCAGCCTCGTACCGTGTATATCGGGAGGTTTGGGATGCTACGCCGGCAGGATACCCGCCAAATGCAACAGCTATAGAAGGAAAAGGTTGGGTCAGCTGGAACGGAGACACGAGGACTACCAAGTGGGTAGTATATGCAGGCTCCTCAAAAGATTCGCTTACCAAGGTTGGAGAGGTAGTACGTACTGGCTTCGAGACAGAGTACAGTCTGCCTAGCGGAGCAAGCTGGGTTCAGGTAGGCGCCTTTGCCGGAGATTACTATTTACGAAACTCGAGTATAGTTCTTATTAGTAATTAATATACTGATAAAGACTATATAACCTGATAAGGATTAGTTATTTTAAGAAATATATTAAAGCTTTTTATAACTTATAATTATAAGTAAATAAGACATCTTTTACCTTTTAATAATATTAAGATTTTACTATAGCTATTAATTATTATAGTATTAATATTTAAGTTATAAGCTAGAAGTGTTATTTATAGTTAAGATTTATAGCTATAAGCTTATTTCAGTAGAGAGAATCTAGTTCCTCCTTAACCTGGCGATACCTATTATCCGCACTTCTAACATACTGCCATAGCAGAAGCATTGGTAGGTAACACATTCCGGTTGGACTTCGGACGTAGTGTGATGCTACCCGAGTTAGTTGAGAAAGTGATTGAGTACATGGACTGGCCGATTGACCTGGAAGACGCCAAAAAGGTGCGCTTGGATTTAATGAAGGAGCGGACATCATTTAAAGCAAAGGAGGAATTGAGGTTCGAGAGGATGGAATGGAATTTTTGTGAGCATTGATTTCTATTCGGAAATATGTTGTTGCCTGAGAGTAGGGTAGGTTTTTTATCACTTGCTTATGCTAGCATAACGTTTGCACCTTGGCTACCTCAGTTATGCATAACAGTTGCATAAAATAAGCTCAAAGAGTTAAGAGTAACAGTGAAAAAAGGCCACTTATAGCATACTCTCGGCGACTTTGGATGAAGACTTTGATCTCGCCATGACTATCTCCATTTGCGTATAAATGAGGGCCTGACTGCTCTTTCGACAGCTTGCTTATCTATATTTTCATATGGAGTTATGCACTTTATGCTCTCAATTGCCCGTGACTCCTTGTGGTGAAGGTCTGATCTAAACTCTTTATGGCTGAGTTTACATCACATCGCGCAATAACAGCCTTTGATTGGATGGGGTATGCTTAGACTCGGTGGCTCCCAAATCCGGGCAAAGGCGCAGCCAACTGCGCCCCACTAGGCTGAGAGTAGGAGGTTCTCTTATTGTCTCTGCTTGTGATAAAAGGAGAGACAAAGCATCATCGTATCAACATTTTCCGTCATCCTCATATCCGACAAAATGCCTCAGACAGGTCCTTCACTGTCCCCATCGCTGGGCATCCGCCTTGAAGGAAATCAACGTTCATATTCTCCAGGCGACACAATTATTGGCTGTGTTTACCGAAAAAGCCCTGTCGTGAGTCCAGACTCATCAGTTACCATCTCTTTATCTGGGAGGACCAAATCCAAGATAGTGGTCCATCGCGCAAATAACAACACAAGTACTTACCGAGGCCGCTTCAATCTCATCCCCGAGTCTGCTTGCTCCCAAAAGATCTTCCAAGGCCCGCTCCATATTGAGAGCGGCGGCGATGAGCAGACATGGTCGTTTGCGATAACGCTGCCAAAACACGTTGACCCGCGATACTTGCAAGGCGGGGGCCAGGATGAGAGCTTTATACCTCTTGGCGCAACAGACCACGTTCTACCATCGACCTATACACTTCGCGCCCTTGGAAACACCGAGGGCTTTGTCGAGTACTTTTTGAAAGCTACCTTGAGGGTCACCAGAAAAGGTCATATTGATATGACTGAAGCTGCATTTCCGTTCAATGTCATCAACCTCAGCCCTGACCCTCCCATAGCCGACTTTGGGCTCAAGGGGTCACGGAGTCGTCAGACCATTTCGAGCTATCGCCTTGTCCCAGGTATGGAAGGTGTCAAGTTATCATTTTCACAGAAGATGAAGCAGTCTTTCAGCACCTCTAGTGTACCAGAATTTGTCTACAATCTTCTCGTTGACGTCCCATCCGTCATTCAACTCGAAAACCCAACTCCGATCCCGTTCAAGTTACGAGTCGTCCCGGATTTAAATGGGACAAGCGAGATCATCAAAGAAGTCCCACAAAAGGTCAAACTATCATCAGTTTCTATGCGAATCGTCAGCAGCACCGAGGTCATTTGCGAAGGAACTCTGTATCCCCATACAAAGACAAAACGCGAGGAGATTGACCTGTGTATTGAGAGTGCTATAAACAGAACTCAGGACGACATCTACATCCCCTGCACAGATGAAGGGCCCCCACTCGATGTTGGAGCCATACTCGGTTTGCGTCTTGAACAACCACGACCTGGTTCTCCTCATCGACCAAGCAATTTACCAAAACTCAATCCTACTTTTGCCACTTACAATATTCGTCACTCGCACAGGCTGACATGGAAGGTCATAGGTGAAATAGCAGGAGAGCGCTTTAGCGCGTTGGGTGCAGTCCCATTGAAGATTTTGATGCCAAGTGACGAGCGAGGGCGTCTGGGTGGTAAAACATCAGTTCAAAGGACCGAAACTGAAGCTGCATTTGACGGCGCCCCAGGTCCGTCTCAATTGCAAAGGAACGAGTCGTGGATCCAGCCTCCAGATGAAGATGACGCACCCCCAAGCTTCACTGAAGTAGTCGAGGAAGATAAGGGAGCCGGGGTAGCAGAGAAGTCCCGTGAATAGGCGGGGATGTTAGTTTGGATGTTAATGTAATAATGAAATGAATACTTGCTAGTCTACTACTTGAGTCACTGTTTACTACCCAAACTCAGGTTCCATTGCGTGTTGTTGAATGTTTCCATAGCTTCTTCCTGCCTATTAGGGAGAATTATATGGACAGGCAACTGCTTTCGTTCTTGCATCTCTTCACCCTCAATCTCCCAGGACAAACTTAGAATAGTCTCGTTATTGTCACCCTTCTGCCAGGAAACGAGAGCCAGCACTGGCTGTTGCCAGGTACCACTCACTGGAAGTCTGGCCTCGAACGCCTTAAAGAGACCTACCCGCGGTTTGAAGATGAGGACCCTCTCGCCATCGATCATGGTGAGCTTGAACCCGGCAACCTCGGTGGAATACTCATATAGAGGAAGGCTGCCACATGCGTGGCAATCCGATCTTTGCGTGATGTAGTCTTCCACCCACGTTATCAGGTTGAGCTCAAGCTGTTTTCGCCAGGGTGCCCAAAAGCCGAAGAATTGGGCTTCGTATGCACCGTTACCGACAATGGATAAAGCCCTCAAACTATAGAACGCTCCTGCTATAGATAACGGTACGAGCTTGCGCGCCTGTTGTCCTTCCGCTTTGGCTTGTAAAACAAGAGAGCGAGTCAGAAGATCAAAGGCATCTTTACCAGTTACTGCGCCACAGAGGACTGCCCAAATTTGACAATGTTCACTATAATGGTTGTGCGTCGCCAATGAAGAGAGACCATCCGTGAAATAAGTACCATCGAAGAAGTGGTTTTTGATGGCTTGGACGATTAACTCAGCTTGATGGTTGTGTTTATCTGCGAGTGATGCCCTGCCCAGACACAATTCGAGAGAACTGAGCTTCTGTAGAGTATATGCGAACAACTAATTCGTGTAGGTCAAATAACCAGTATCCTTTGCGGCGGGTGGAACCGCAAATGGCGTATTAGTTCAGTCGAGTCAACAAATTCCCAGTCGCCAGCTATTGAGAAGCGCGGAGGAGCCCGGTTTCTTGGCTAAGACAACTGCTGAAGGTGTATAGAATAGCATCAACGATGGATAAGAAGCCAGATACGAACTCTCTATCGCCAAACTGCTCATAATGTTCTGTAACCATACATATCCAGAAAAGAGAAAAATGGGAAATAACCTGCAGATGGTGGCAAGGAGCACGACTTGCTTCCAATCCGAATTTGGGCTGAAAAGAGTTGTAGAGCTGTAAGATTGCTTGGCGTGCGAGTCGATCATCTCGGGAGACCAAATAGGTGAAGAGTGCTGAGCTTCTTGTATCCATGGCGTACTGAAGTTGCTCATAGAATTGGCAATCCTCATAGCAGTCATGCATACAATTCTCCAGAGTGCGTAAGCTCACCTCCCAGAGTTTAGGAAACCATGATGGATTTTCATCCTCAATCTCAACTCTGGGAAAGGTGGCTAACACCTTTAAGGGGTAATTTGTTTTGGTGATATCAATGCCATTCAGAATAAGGTCCGAGGCCGGAGCAACATACATATCCATGGCAAGGTATCGAAATGTCTGGAAGTGAAAGGACCGAAGGTTTCATCATTGGCTTCAGCAATGCCACATTGAACCAAACCTTGATCTGGATGGGAACCCCCGAAGATATACTGATCTTTCGGCCCCACAATAGATCTTGAAGTGTCGGATCTGTCTCCCTTCATTCGCTTAAATGGTAGCTTAGCAGACGCCTCCTCATAACCTTCAGACCATGTGATGTCCAGCTTGCTACCGCCGGTTGACGGTCTAGCGAAACGGAAGTCGACAAAGGCTGTTATGTGATAAGGTACC
Source organism: Fusarium musae (assembly GCF_019915245.1). Lineage (NCBI taxonomy): Eukaryota > Fungi > Ascomycota > Sordariomycetes > Hypocreales > Nectriaceae > Fusarium > Fusarium musae. The sequence continues at coordinate 27,301 of NC_058387.1, forward strand.
TCGAGCTTGACATGAGGTATACTATGCCAAAGCAAAAGCAGCCCGCGGAGAGGTGGATTTCGCCCATTGTCAGTCAATGAAGCTGCCTACAGACTGGCGTCACTTGGTTATTGGTCACACGAGAACGCTACTATCACACGACGAGGGAACCGACACATGGGAAGTGCGGATATTTGCTCAGCCAATTTGATATAGAATCATGAGATTTTCTGTGCCCTCAGCCATCATCCATAGTGGAGATACCAGTGTCCAGCGGTGGTGATTCCAGACGTACAATCCACTCAAGATACATCCTCGCATCTGCACTCTCAGCACCCCAATACTTAAGTGCAATTTTAAACTTCTGCATGCTGGGCTCCCAGAATGGAAACAGTCTAAACCCTTTATACCACTCTTTGCTCGTGGGGGAGTCGCAGACCCTGTCAGTCGAGCTTTATAGCTCTTCAGCTGGTCAGGTGACGTGTTCATCTTGATTAGAGTTGCTTAAGATACTGCAGCTTAAAGGTAACCTTATTGATTAAGTTTACTAAGGTTTTAGTCTAGCTAGAGACTTTATAGTTGATACTTTTGTGGCTGTTATTGGAATATCTGGATCCCATTTATTGGTCGTTACTGGGTCAAGGCTATAAAATACCACTCTTTGCTGCAGCTATGATCTCCAACGCCGCACATGTACAGTAACGAATACCAAGCCAAGTTCCGAGATGTCGATGTGTAGTTAGTCCATGGGTCACAAGGAATCTATCGATCCGGAGAGCTCTATTTGCAAGGTCGATTGCCTGAGCTCGCAGCGGCATGGATAATCCATCGAGGCCTCGATGAAGAATGAAGTGGAGAGCAGGCCTGCTCAGTGTGTGGCGAATGATGATCAATCGGAGCCTCAAGTATTCTCGCAAGTCATCGGGAGAATGGCCGGACTCGTCGGTCTCAAAGGTGATAGAATCCGGAAGATTAATGAAATCTAGCATGATCTGGTTGTCTAGATCTGCCAGGGTGTTGAGAATGTCTCGGTAGAATGACTCGAGGTCCACACTCTCTGGTTGGTGCTGCTCTGCCTGTTGAGTGGCAAAGAATGATTCGATTAGGATTTCCAGCTTTCGAAGTGAGATGTCTGTCAGATAGTACATCCAGCTCTGCTCGTGCTGTACGGCCAACGAATAAGATTTGTCGCCTTTGGCGGAAGGGGATGACCACGAAGGTTCTAGATCTGGGAGTAGCGATGACTGGTTCTCGTACTGAATCAGCTTCGCATTTGCAATTTCAAGTCCCAATTCAGAGGCTACTTCTCTATATAAGTAATCGTCAGCCTGGACGACTCGGTGACACACCTTTCAGAAGTGGACGTAAACCTCTCTGTCTTGAGACAGCTCCAGAAGAGTTTACGATGTGCATTATCTGGCTTCTTCGTGCTCCTCAAAGTTGCCTGAAGGATGGCTGACCTGCCTAGGCTCTTGGTCAACATATCTTTGCACATTATACTCGCGTTGTTTAAGTATCTCCATGAGGCGAGCGGGTTGAACGTCGTTACATAGTACCCAGCAGCCAGTAAAGTGGAGATGCATTGCCCGCACTTTAGGTATCCGGATCCCGTCTACAGCCCACGGATTTAAAAGAGTAGATAATGCCTGCTATTATATTAAAACTGAAGTGTATTTTCTAACCTTATAACTAACTTATAAACTTAATACTACTACCACTTTCTAATTACCCTAAACCTTCTTTTAGCCCTAATAGTACTAATATATATATTATTATAAAACTTTTTATTAAGCTTTTTTTATATATTAGTATTTTTTAATAATTCTAATAGCTTTATACTATACTTATAAGAAGTTCTTTTTAATAAATTACTTTTTATATTTTAATTAAAGACTTAATTTACTTTTAGTTTTTTCTTTTAATTAATTTTATAGTTTTCTTATATCTAGCTTTATTATTAAAAAGGGCTTTTAATACCTCTTTCTTTTACTTAATAGCTTTTTTAACCTTTTAAAAAAGTCCTTAAATAATATAAATAAAAGTATATATATTAAAAATAGCTAATTACTAAATAAAGTTATTTAAAAGCCTATTTTATTTCTTAAATTTAATAGCTTTAAAAATTTTATCTTTTTTATTTTTAATAGCCTTAAAACTATTTTCTTTCTTAAAAGTCTATTAATAATCCCTAATATTATTAAAGTTAAAAGGAATTCTATTAATATATTACTATTAGAATTTATTTAGATTTATTATATAAATAAGCTTTTATTTAAGTATATATATTACTATATTACTTTATTATTATTTTATATTTAGTTATTTTAAGAGATATATTAAAGCTTTTTATAGCCTATAATAATAAGTAAATAAGTTATCTTTTAGGTTTTAATAATATTAGTATTTTATTATAGTTATTAGTTAGTTATTATAGTATTAATATTTAAATTATAGGCTTAAAGTATTATTTATAGTTAAGATTTATAGCTATGAGCTTATTCTAGCAGAGAGAACCTAGATAATGCCTGTGTAGTTTTAAGGCAGGCAATGAATCGTCTACTATAAATGACAGCTTTGACATGATAATCATCAATAGTTTCTATCCTCAGCAGTTTGAGCATCCTCAACTCGGTCCAATTATTGGAAGAAAGCGAAACGAGCATGTCGTTCAGTTTCGTATCATTCCATACGGCCATGTTGCTGCACGTTTCCGACACGCCACATTGGTCAGCGAGCTACCACCAAAACAACGCACGTTCACGGAACACGGCCATGCCTGTCCTCAAAACGAGCAGTGCATGGAACCATTTGGTGGTCCTATCCCGGGAAACGAAAAGCGAGAATACGATGAGTTTTTTTCTCTCGACCTGACCATCATAACACCAGGGTCGGCCTTGAAGTTTGGGAATACCCACAAAGTACCCGTCATGGTGTATGTCCATGGTGGAGGCTTTACGGTTGGTGCGCAATACGGTGGCCCTAATGGTAATTCAAATCCTGTCTGATTTAGCTCTACAAGACGCTGACTTCACATCAACTAGATACAACGAGAATGGTGACACAAGCATGCAAGGACTCGAGACCAATCATTGTAGTCAGCATCCAGTAAGCAAATGCCACCTCTCCGTACACGACGACTAATTACTGACTGAGTCAAGCTATCGACTGCATTTCCTAGGGTTCTTAGCGTGCCAGGCAAGTAGCAGTATCTATGACACATGCGGGAACCTGCTCTGACAATTTTGAGGACCTCGTCGACGAAGCGGCAAACCTCAACGTCTGGCCTTCCAATGTGTTCAAAAGTTCATTTCGGGTTTTGGTGGTGACATCAACAGGATCACCGCACTCGGTGAAAGCGCTCCCAGTTCCTCACTCGCCTTCCACCTAAGTTACAATGTCCCCCTCTTCGATCGAGCCATTCTACAATCCGGAACGGCATCTGCAGTCAGTCCCAAACCCCTTGCAAACAAAGACGAAGAATACCAGGCACTGCTTAAGTTCTGCGGGATCAGTGTAGACGATCCTCAACGCCTCGAGAAGCTCATAGCTGTACCGACTGACAAGATCGTCGAGGCAGCTACGTCTATCAACAAGGCAGCTTTCTCACCACTGGCCGACAAAAGCTTCTTTCCAATTATTCCCAATTACCTCAATCATGCCAAGATAATATCCGATTGCTCTTGGATAGCTGCTATCGTCACAGGTGATGTAGTGTTTGAGGTAAGTAAATCAAGTGTCTCATATTTATCAAGACTCTGACAGGGCATAGGGCTGTCTGTTTGCGCACAGCATTGTGGATGTGCGGCCTGAAGTTTTCTACCAACACGTGGAAAATGCGCTTGGTGTAGAAAATGCCAACAGAGTATTAGAGGTTTACGAGATCTCCAGAAACATGAATGAGAACTTGTTCTGGGCCAGATTATGCACATTGTGTGGTGATGCTATGTTCTCCGGTAAGACAATGTCCCTTTCAGCCCATCAATTTCAGCGAGGTTAACTTAGACACAAACAGTGCCCTGCCACATCTTATCAAAAGAGCCATGGCAGAGTGGTAAGAAGCAATATCGTTGTATTCTGTCACTGCGTAATCCATTCCCCGGTTCGTCCTTCTCCAACGTTCTTGGCCATCATTTCATCGAACTCATCTATCAATTCATGACCTTCACGGAGCGTCTACCTATATAGAGACAGCGCGATGCATGCGTCGGCTTTGTGCGACGATGGACGGCCTTCGCCTATGGAGAAGAGCCTTGGTCTCAGTATACATGGGTAGATGAGGCGGTGGCGGTGGCAGATTCCCGTGAGGGATGGGTCGTGTGATCACGAGTGAAGGACTTGGAGGTTTCTGCATATGATGAGGGCGGCCAGGGTCGATATGAGAAGGGGGAAGCATTGGATGAGGTGTTTCGATCACTAGGGGATAAGACGCCTGAAGCGGTTGAAGCTCTTAGTTTTCCGACACTGGTAACTTTGGGAAATAAGTAGCTAGATCTGGATGTTATCTACTTGAGCAGCAACGATGATGCAAGGCCAGTACATGGATAGATAGAAAAGAATGGGCGATCGTTACGCTGCGACTAAATAAATACCATCTTAGCAGTAGCCCTTCCTGTCTTGCTTTTGACTAAGGCCAAGACCATTGACTTGCTGAAATCAGGAACGCTGACTTCTTCTGTTCGAGACCTCTGCACCTCCTTTGTGTTCACCTGTGCCTCCCATTTCCCATTGATGACCTTGACGTCTTCCAACTCCTCCCCATCAACATAAACATGCCACTCCGGAGATTCAGTCTCATCAAACGTGCCGAAAACTGTGAACTGTCTTTCTCCGTCTACAATAGATGCTGTGGCATCTATAGAGGCATCTATTGTCAGCTGGGGCGGTGATGATCCGATGTCCTTACCCTCTTGACCGCACACAATAGCATCTGACACCAGCGGTGGGGTTCTCGATGGCTGCTGACGAAGTAAGCTGCCCTTCTCAAACGCATAGGCATATCGAAACAGGTTCTTGTCATCATAAGCCTTGGATGCGAAGGTGAGATTGACAGGCATCCTCGTGTCAGCCATGACTCCCATTGGCACACTGACTGTCGGGATACCAAACTGACGAATTGCGCAGTTTCCATTGGAATACAAAACACCATTGAGCCATGCATGCTTTGCAGACTCTTCATCAATATCCGCATTAGCTTTTCCCACGTCGGCATTACAAGGCCATACAACCATGTCCAACTCCAAAGCATCCAGCCAGTCTTCAAAAGCTGACTTGCGCTTCAACTCAAGGTTGTGAAGTGCAGCTCCCAGGTTTGTAATCTCGTAAGTCGGGACACGACCATTGGAGATGTGGGCAACAACAGCTGTATGTCGCACAAGGGGATCGTTGGCATCGTATCTGTCTGGTAGGCATCCAGGAGGATGGGGGAATATGGTTGACGACTCGACTTGTGCAAGACTCGTCGCCACGTTTCTATCTTGGTTTGCAGCCAGGAAGTCGTCCCAAGAATAGGCCATCAATTGGCACATATCAATCTCATTGCGATGAGGCGGTGTTTCTGACTCGCTCTCACCATCGAGAGGTTTCTCAAACTCGGTGACGAGCGGAAAGTCTGTCTCAACAACAGTAGCGCCTAGTCCCTCAAGTATCATCCTGGCCTGCTTCCAAAGCTCGATTACGCTCTCGCGAGTATGGACCTTTCGGGCATCGGGGTCAGAGTCGATGCCGCCAATGTACATCTTTGGTACGCCGATTCTCTTGCCCTTGAGAGCATTGGGATCAGAGAGATCAAAGAAAGTCTTGGGTCGCACAGAATCGACGTCAGGGAGCTTGACGAAAGGCTGCTCACGCCAAAAGTCGCAGCTTGTCTTGTCATCTGCCGCAACAATGACATCCAGAAGCGCAAACATGTCTTCCACAGTTCTCGTGTGCGGAACAACAGTGTCACAAGTGGGGAAAAGCGGCCAGTTGCCTCTGATTGATATGAGACCCCTGGAGGGAGTATATGCCACCAAACCATTATTAGAAGCGGGTGAGCGGCCAGAGGAGATGGTCTCTTCCCCCATACCAAAGACTCCAAAACTTGCTGCGGTCGCTGTGGCAGACCCATTAGATGATCCTGAAGCAAAAGCAGCCGTGAGGTATGCTTCATTGTAGGGCGACTCAGCACGACCATAAACGCCTCGCTGCATTCCACCTGCAGCCATTGGGGGCATGTTGGTGCGGCCCAAGAACACAGCGCCAGCGTCTCTCAGCTTCTCAACGGTAAAGGCATCTTCATTTGCGACGAGATCCTTGAAAGCGGGAGACCCAGCAGCTACCGTCATTCCTCGGATCTTGTAAGAATCTTTAATAGTGCAAGGAATTCCATCCAGCAAACCAAGTGACTTGCCCATAGAGCGACGCTGGTCCGACGCTTGGGCAGCATCAAACACATCTTGATTGATGATTGGGACAGCGTTGAGTTGAGTGGTTCGGCGATCATACTTGGCGATTCTCAGCAAGTGCTTGGCGGTCAGTTCAACGCTGTTGATATGGCCTTGAGAAAGTGCAGATGCAAGGGATGCAATTGAGGCCTCCACAATAGAGAGTGTCTACAGGGTCAGTATTTGTGTAACCGTTTTGACATTGGATGGCAAGGCAGCTTACATCACTCTGGTTGTTAATAGCCATGTTAGTAAGGACTTGATGTTTTAGGAGCTGTCTCTAGGTGATAAAGAGTAATAGAAGGTACAGGTTTACAGTAAGACTATTGAATGAGAAAGTATGATTTAAGTATTGAAATATGCCTTAGAACACCTAGTAATCCTGCCATGTGAGGGAAATTACAACTGTTAATCAAAACATGCTGCTGTTAAATAACGCGATTAAAGCCAATTATTATGTTAATTAGCAGCTGATGAATTATTTACTAGCTGTTAATTGGATTTATCGGGATAAGACAGGCTATCTGACCGAAAGGTCTGATAAGCTTTTATCGTGCACTTCTGATTGGCCTACAGGTTACGTACTGCCCATGGCACTTCCATTTTGGATATAAGTCCATAACTGCCGTGACAATTAAGTCGATGTCTCGACATTCCAACATTCCAATTGCTTCCGTGTTCTCCAAGATGACAGAATCTTCAGTCTACAATGATGATGTTCCCGGCACTGTTCGTCTCGTTGACATCAACGGGATGAACTCATCAGGGCCCCACGACTCTCAGCACAAAGACATTGTTCTCGTTCCACGCCCAAGTTCTGATCCAAATGACCCCCTCAATTGGTCCCATCGTCGAAAGCTCTTGGCCGTCAGTATGGCTTACCTTTACGTTCTCGGGACTGGTATAGCAACATCTCTTCAATACTCTGTCCTCGCGGATATCACAAAGGATACCGGCATTTCCACTGCAAACCTCGTCCAGGGAACAGGAGTCATGTTTCTCTTCTTTGGTTGAGCTTGTCTGATTTGGCAACCGATCGCTCTTACATACGGACGTCGTGGCGTTTATCTCACCACCATGTTGCTTACCATTCCGATAATGGTTTGGACTGCCTACTCGACGTCTGCCGGGGAGTGGTTTGCCCACAGGATCTTGATTGGTATCATCGTATCTCCAATCGAGTCTTTGTGTGAGGTTACCGTGTTCGATCTCTTCTTCGCACATAACCGTGGGACTTACATGAGTCTCTACGTAGCTATCCTCTTTGGATCCAATTTTCTTGCACCTCTCGTCGCGGGATGGTTCAACGATGCTTTCGGGTGGAGATGGACGATGCATTTTGGAGCGATTATATGCGCAGTCTGCTTCATTATCATGTTTCTCTTCATGGAAGAAACGATGTACTTCCGCGGAGCCTCACTCGAAAGCCAAACAGTTACCGATACCGAACGCCAGGACTTAGGGACGTCCAAAGCCGACGGTAAAACATATGAAGGATCACCAAGAAACTCCCTGCCATCTTCCCCATCGGTCATCTACGAGGACATCAACTCTGGTTGGGGGAAGTACACTTGGTTCAAGGTTATGACAGGTCGACCCAGTAACACGGACATGCTACGAATGGTCTACCGGCCTGTCCTTATGATCTTCAAGTTCCCAACAGTTGCTTGGGCTGGATTTCTCTATGGGATCAATCTTGCTTGGTACAACGTCCTGAATGGAACTGCGAGCCCCGTCCTGTCAAGCAATCCCTACAATTGGAATGCAGCACTAGTTGGTTGCGTATATGCAGGGCCGATCATTGGAGCTGCCGTTGCTTGTCTCTGGGTTGGAAAGGCAGCAGACTGGATCGCCTTGTGGCTAGCGCGACGCAACGGGGGTATCAGGGAGCCCGAGCAACGTCTCTGGGTGCTGCTTCTCTCAGGGATCATCTCATCGGCTGGTCTTATCACATGGGGTGTTGGTGCATACTACCACGTCCACTGGATCGGCCTGGTGTTTGGTCTAGGTATGCTTACAGTTGGATGTGTTGCTGGAGGTGCGATTTCTGTCAGCTACAACGTCGATTGCTTCAAGGAGATCGCTGGTGAAACCACTGTCTCTATCATGTTGATTCGCAACACCATTGGCTTTGGCTTCAGCTATGCTATCACGCCATGGTGGACAACCCAGGGATTGAAGAATTGCTTCATCACAGCAGCTATGATTTCACTTGCGTGCACACTTACTTTTCTCGTCATGATCGTTTATGGGAAGCGAATTCGACGATGGTCCATACCATCCTACCGGAAATACATGGCTAGCATGGCCGTTTCGCACGAATGAGGGACGGAACGAGAGTCGGGACAGGCCGACCTAGCAGATCACTTGCCCAAGATCAGAGGAGAAGGAGATAGCCCGTAAGGACGGTTCATTTGCATTTACTCATTCTATGTAATACATTTTGCCAGCTTTCGCAATTGTTCTCTTGCCTCGGTCGCCGTGGGAATATCCTGTTCCAAGTTCTTGACAATGTCCTCCAGATACGTAACGAGCCGCCCTACAGCAAATTGAGACTGGTTCTCATCATACAGAAACGCATTATACACCATATGACCAACGCCAAGAAGTTGGTGAACGATCTGACTACTTGCAACTTTGAACATGATGAGAGAAGCCTCAGTGATCTCATTAAGGAACTCTTCTGCCACTTTGATGACCTCATCAACTGGGGCCTGACAATGAAGCAGACCCATGATATTCACCAGTGCCTCAGTGCAAGTTATTTGAACCTTCATGAACTTGCATCGGTTGCTCTGGAGATCATCGTGTGACTGCGAAAGGATGCGGAGTATAAAAGGTTTGCTCGCTTTCAGTTGATCCAGACTCTCGAGCAATGCCTTTGGGGACGGCCGGTCGCAGTAAACGGCAATGACATGTTTGACAGGGTTTCGCTGTCGAAGACTAAGTATTGCATACTCCATCAATCTGAACAGATCGGTGATGTAATCCCATCCAGCTGTCCAGACCTGCGTATCGCGACTCATAGCAGGTGTGATACGAGGGTAGAGCACGGAGACCTGAGCTTCAGGGAGACGGATAATGTGTCCAAGTACGCAGGCTGAATGAATCTCAAGCCGATAGACGCACCAAAAGAGACGTCTTCTGTCATCTACTTCTAGTAGAGAGATAGAGCTGTCCCAGTTATTCTCCATGTTGAACCCATGTTGAGCGATCCATGCATGGCATAATCCGAGGTATCTGTGAAGGTCACTCTTGTTACCACTTCGAAGTGAATACACAGCCAAAAGGCCGAATGACCTTAGGTAGTCAAGATCGGGTGTATCCGGAATTCGCGCTGGAATATGGGAGACAGCCTCGTCGAAATAGATACCGCTGTCATGCGAGTCGACGTCGCCCAGTAATTCATTATCGAATACCGCTTTGAGGGTGAGACTCTGGGCGCTCAGTGCACATAATGCCATGAGAAGCATGTACGCTGTCTCATTTGTACTGGGTATGTTGTCTGCCCACCGTCTTTCCAGGTCATTCTCGGAAAGGAATGGAAAACTTCAGTAGTTTAGCAGCAGCTTGCGCAAATTAGGTGGGGAGATGGCATACTAGCACTGGTACATTGTATCTCGGTAGATGTCTATCAAGCGACGGATGCAATGCGGAGACCTGAAGTCAGAGCTCTCATTCTCGGTCTGCTTCCGGTCGTTGTTCTTCCCAGTTGGCACCGTTGGCTTCCGACCTCGTTTCCGGACAGGTCGAGTCATGGTGCATTCGGCCCCATAGTCGATGCATGTGAGGCAAGCTCGACGACCGTCCAGGGATATCGTCTCGGCTACAAATGATCGGCGACACTTGAGGCCTCTGGAGTGACAGAAGTCACAGGCCTGTAAGGCCCGCTGTCTTTGAGTATCTAGAGATCTGCGCTGCATGCCTTTCAATTGCGTTGACTATGGTCATACAATTAGAAGTGATAAAATGGCCGTGTCTTACGAAAGGGCAGCGCTTGATAAATAGAGTGTTTATCAGTTGTTAAAGCTTATCAATTTAGCAGCTGATAAATAACCGCTGATAAGATCCTGAGTGGAGTACATAATAGCCAACCACACCCTGGCGATTACCCGGTTATCTACAGAGTAGAGCCCTCCCAAGTTTCATCTACTTGGCCGAGCAAAGCGCAAATACAGCATTAATACAGCAAAAGCTTAAGAATCTACTGTCGCTTTTTCCGATCACACTAGAAGGAGAGGCGCATAGCTAACTTTGTTGTAATCCCGGGGGATCCCAAATTTCAGCTTATATTCTATACCAGTCGGTTCCTTCGTCATCCGCACCCATGTTGAGATGCCTGATGGTACAAAGGTCGAAGTCGGACGCGAAGCCGTACTTAGCCGATGGAATGTCGCAGGATGCCGCAATTGTCAGGATCATTTAGACGAGAACTCTTTCATCGCTATTGACGACAAGACATTTGAAAGGCAACGCTGATGACAAGAAGAAGATCAAGTTCCACGTTCAGATCCAGTCGCGTGAGTTTGGCAGGGATAAATTACAGGAGCCTGTGAATGAGCCAGTGGTGGAGTTTTTGTAAAGATCTGAAAAGAGGCCAGAAACAACAATATTAGCTCCTATATTAAAGGGATATCTTGTGTTGAAGACCATTTTTCCAAACAGCGGCACTACTATTCAGATTGCTCATAGGGTCAAAGAAATTAATGTATGCTGTTTTCCCTTAATATTATACAGAACTATCTACATTGCCAGCTCGATGTCTTTTTGGGATTACCGCCAACATATGTCTGTGTCTTGGGGTACAGACAATGCTTGCGCTGAAAGTCGATTCCGTTAGCGACAGTGTCGTTGATGAACTTGGTACCCGTCAAACTCGCAGGCGCTTGATCCTTCTCAACCCAAGCCACCATGGCCGCCAATACATTATGCTGAGGATCAAATGGAATTCCCGCAGCAGGGGCACCGCCACCTTGGCCAACAGCCCAGGCGCCAGGACCCGAGTTGCAGTGAAACATGCCTGACATGCGGAAATAGCGATAGTAGTCCTGAAGGTCGTTATCGGCAGAGTACATGCGGTTCCAGAAACGCTGAGTGTTGAACTGAGTGATTTGGTTATCCTGGCCACCGTGATAGCTCAGCAACTTTCCACCGCGCTTCTTGAACTTGGGGAGCTCCTGAGGGTAGGTGCGGATGTCGAATGGGTTCAGCTCATCGGCCTTTCGGACATCATTCGTGTTGTAGGTGCTGGCGTCCCAGTTGGGGTCGTTATATACGACGTATCGGAACCAATCTTCAGAATAGCTGAAGGGAGTGCCTGCGATGAGCTTCGATACGGCCTGTAGTTCATTGCCGGGGTTCATGCGAGGAAAAATGAGCTTGCCGTTGGGATAAGTATATGGAGCATAGATCTTTTGCAGCTGAGCAACTTGAGCCGAGTTCAAGCAATTCTTGGGACGTCTAGGGCTACATTGAAGAGACTTTGGGTTGAAAAAGCACTTGTCTGGGACCTCGATAATTCCATCCTCAACGCCGTCAATCTTGTCGCACTGTCTGAGAACTTCGTCATGAATCAGGCCTTTCCAGGTGTCAATGGGGATGTAGTTGGGTGAGTCTGCGGAGCCTGTGATCGGGTAGAACATAGCCCTTTGGCCTTGAAGATTATTGAAGTCAACAGCTGGGCACCCAGCTACAATTCCGTCATAGTCTTTTGGATACTTTTCGGCAGCCTTGATGCCCATGCGACCGCCTAGCGAGCAGCCGATATAGTAATTGTGAGCTGGCTTTTTGCCGTAGAATGCCTTTATGAGCTTCTTGGCCGAACGAGTGCCCGTATGTAGACTTCGATGGTCAATAATGGTTCACGGCTGAGAAATGGAGGAAGGCTGTGATACTTACGCTCTGTAAGAAAAATCCTTGATGACTTCAGGGTTGTTCAGCATGGTGATGCCCGTGGTACCATTGTGGCCGTTGTTGGTACCCATGGTAGCGAAACCATTAGTTGTGCCATAAGCAAGATCTTCATACTTGATACCTAAACGTCTTGAGTCAACTTTGCTAGAAAATCGAGGTTGTCGAATAAGAATCCACTTACATCCATCAATTCCACCATTGCCAGTTGCCAGATATCTCGATTCCTTCCAGTTCCTGGGGAGCCATAGCTCAAAGCTGATGGAAGACCGCTTCGAGGTAGGAATCTGGAGGGCAATGCGACATAGGTCGACTCTGACAGTCTGAGAGGCACGATTACAAGTCGGGACGTTGTCTAGCAATTGCAATGTTGTACCAGCAGAAACAAACTCTTGTCGTGTCAATGTTGAGTTGTCGATCAGCCTTGTTGGCTTGAAGGCTAGACATCTGGTGCGAAAGTCTCTCTTGTCATCATGGCAAACAATAACAGATACCAGGCAACCGAGTGCAACGACACACCAGGAGATGCGTAGTAGAAAATGCATTGTTTCTTTGCCTCAGTATTACCCAGTCTGTCGATGTTGAAGAACTGTGCCCCAGCCTCTAGTTAAAGAAGCAGTGATAGAAGAGGGCGGGATGAAATGGAATGACGAACAAATGTCTCTCGGTGACTAATCCTTGTACACCCGAGATGCCCGAAGGATGACTAGGATAGGTCTTGGCAGGGCAGGGCATAGCATCCGTAGACGGTAGACGAGAGGCAGGGGCGTGGCACAGACGCTGCAGTTTATGTTCCCCGAGATTGAGGCGGAGATGGAAGATGAAATCGGACGATGATGACAGGAGATTAATTGGGCACCATGGGCTGTAGATGGATTTTGTCACTTCATGTAAGCACTAGGGGAGTTTGTTCCCGGCTCCATGAAACCAACGGCAACGACCGCAACAGAATGCGTAGAGATATGCGAGCATCAACAATATGTCAATTACCTTTTCCACAGTGGTTTTACTCAATCAAGTTGACAGATGACCCCTGAAATCGAAGCTTTCAATCCCCGCACTTCCCCCATCGAAGCGCGGGCTTTATTTTGATTCAACGGGGTGCAGGATTTAGTTTGACGTTCTTGTATAGAGATCCTCACTCAATTGATCCTAATTGGGGTAGGTGGAGATATGGAGTTCTTCATGGATGATGAAAATGCAAAAGAACTCAGATAACGGTAATAAAAAGTACATTGGTGGGGGTATTGAGCCCGCGAAAAACTATTGGTGGGATCTCATTGCCTCTAAATAAGCCAAGGCGGCATCAACAGACCCGTGTGGATAACATGTCAGGGTCGTGGACACGGGAATCGACTGGACAATATGCTTGCTCTTTAGATACGGCGGTTCTTTCTCTATGGTACTCCGTAATAAACAGCAATTTGGCATCTGCACTGCGATCGCGTACAGAACTTTGAGCAGAGTCCTTATTTGCCTAATCCGCCTCGCCATCCAACACAAGCTTTACAATTGACTACAAACGCCATTTCTAATTTGCACAATGAAATAGTTGGCACTGAATGTATCCTTATCCTAGATCAATATTGATGAGAGCAATTTACATAAATCAGTCTATTCTATGCATCTTCAAGCTTTCTACTCGGGTGTTGACCAGGTGCAAATAACTCTTCAGTGCTGCGATCTCTGCTCTGCAGCTCAATATTTAGCACCTCACTCTTATTCGCCCCAATCTTGCTAAAGCCTTGACGATCGACCTTTCGTTTCTGGCTCGTCGTTGTATCCATAACACCTGAGCTATTCACTCGAGTTCTTCGCGTGCGCGAGGTACTCGTCACCGTCGTCGCTATCCCACTAAACACAACCTGAAAACAAGGGCGCATTGTCATGATAGTGGACACAATAACAGCCGTGAAGATTTCAGCCATGGCGAGAGTGTTCGGTGTCGTATTATACCCTGAGATAATTAGATCAACGACAGAACATCGAGAAGTCGGAATGAACATACAGTGAGGATCGGTAGCAGCTCCCTCGTTCGGCACGTAGATCATTACCACGCGAACCACAGCGCAAGCAGTATGCCTAAGTCATTAGCTGATTACTTCGAGAAGCTAGAATCAATACGTGTGTCAACTTACGCAAGTCCCAAGGCAATCAAGAAGAGAAATTGCCATATTTCCTTGCTCCGATGCCCCGTTGACAGAAGGGCAGGAAACGGTATCAGGACAAGCAAGACCGACGTAAAAGAGTTGATATAGGCATTTGCCACCCGGAACTTGGTGTTATCGATGCATGTGCCGTCGAGATCACCTTGCCAGGCTTTACGGATCGGGTTGCATTGGAATGTTGAGACCAGTGTGCCGCCAGTGTAATAAGCAATGATGACACCCATCAAGGCAAAGTTGGCGTATCGCGCGATCTTAGTACTCAAGAGAACAGGCTTGCTGAAGATGTTCATATAGATAGTACAAATAGAGAGCTTGATCACGCCTGCTGTCGCCTTGAAAAAGACCTGGTTGAGCCAGAAGCACTATCATTGTCAGTGGCGGGAAGGAAATAGCGGGCAGGTGGGACGATCTACAATCTTGGGCGTCAGGGCTTTCTGGATATCTGGCGGCAGATCATCTTTGTGATAGCCATAGCCCCATCGGAAGTAAGCTGCTACTTTGTCAGAAGTACTTCGTCATGAAAGTTGCGATACTTACGGTCCAGGTTAAAACCAGCAAGACATATGCTCAGAGACTAAACAATTAGTACATGTAACAGACAATATTGAGTTGCACGACACTTACTAGCCCAACGATCAACAGGTAATCTGGGAGTCCAATAACCTTTTTCCAGAGTCGCCAGGATATTCTCCATATGACTAAAATAGTAGCACTAGCCAGCAACGTAAGCGTTACGGCTTTGAGCTTGGCCGAATTGTTCGGCCCTTGATAGTAGTCTGACATGGGCTTCTGATGGAGACTGGGCTTCGAATAAGCAGCTCGAAGGAAGAACGAGAAGAGACACAGACACTGATGCATCTTATTTAAAACATCGGAATGTATGCGCGTATGGCCTGCAGCATCGCATTGTATACGAACAGCCCATTTTGGCATTTAACCTTAAAGGCGGTTGAGAACTTTGGTACGGTTGGCAGGGAATTGCCACACACGACAGATGCTGGAATCATATCCTTGTAGTAGTCCGGACGAGACCATCAATCTGCGACTCGGTTATTTACGAGGGTCGTTGCATGCAGTAATTTATGGGCTGCATGCGCTGCTGGAAAAAAGAAAGTTCATGGACGGTGCATTGTCATTTGTGTAAGCAGGGCCGGTGGTGGTTGAGTCATTAGGGGGTTGAAGTTGTGTTCCTTACAAGCGATACAGTCGCTTGCATTGCAAAGCAGCGGCTACCAGTAGACTAAGCTTTTAGCCACGAGATCTTGATCTTTTCATTTATGTTTCGACCTTGGTCCCAAGACGTCTCAATCTCCTTTCAGTAACCTGAGAGTAGAGATATCCCACCATCGTCCTGAATATCCGTCATTGAACTTTGAGTGACATGTTGTGTTTTTTACCAACAAGACGGGGATTTAAAAATGTCCGGCCTCTTCATACTTAGCCGCTTCCAAGCCCGCAGAACCAACACCTCGGATACTCTCTTTCCTCTCTCAGTCAAGTGTCGGATTCGGGTGAATTGCGGCTGATACGATGAAAAGCAGGCACTTTGACCCTGTTGGTCGCCAAGTCGCCCATTTCCCTTGAAACTCGCTTGCTGGTAGTCGGCTACGTATTGCTTGGCAATAAATAAGAGATCTGTTGTGCCAATCATTTTGACCAAAAGAAATTCTGAAAAGTGCTCCCAAGCGAGCTAACAAAGTTTCTAACAGCAGCCCACTGTCATGGAGCATGGCTGGGTTAGGCCTGTTGGAGGCCACTTCAGGCAGAGATGTAACCTTCTTGAACCAGCGTTACTTCCGACATTCCTAATCTGGTATAGTCCTCAACATGGACTAGGGACGGGACGGAAGGACGGGCCAACTGTTTCCGCGGATAATTAACGGCTTCGGTCTTACGCTACATAGATTTCAAGAATCTCAGCCACTATATAGCGGGACTTAGCCACAAGGTACCCTATATCTCATCTCGACCTGAGAATAAATTTTAGACTATACCTTTAAAGAGACAGGAAGTAAGATATATAAAAGATAAAGGGAGAACAAACACTTATAACTTATAGGCACAGACAAAGAGCCTGAGTTCTGCGATTCATTAAAGTTTTAATTCCTTCATCCAAGCTAAACATATGTCACAGCATTCATTGCTTGACAGTTAGTGTGGGATGGCAATTTACGCATGGAGAGTCAAAATATATCGGATTTTTCTCAGCTTTTCTAACAATCTCAATATCCATAATAATTGAACTATCACTCAATGCCAGAAACCTTAGCAGATAATCACCAAATCCGACATTTCCTCTGAGATTGCAGTGCTGGGCTCGTCTCTCTTACTGATCGTAAGGTCAGAGACCTGGGTATTGGGAACCGGTATGCGGGAAGTGAAAGTCCATTTGTTTAATTCAGGATCCCATAGAAGTTCTGTAGCCTCTTCAAATGGACCCGATAACTCTACGGTGCTAGCGACCAACCCACTAGCTGCAGCATCTGGAGAAATTGCATCTTCAGGATATCCCGACTCAGGCTGCGGGTCCGAGGCCTGAGACTTTCGGATACGATCCGAATGGATCTCTCTCCACTTTTCAATGCTGCATTCCCAACAAAATTGATTCGAAAGAACAATAGTCGGATGGCCCATTTGCAGGCAAAGAACCATTGTGGCTAGACGGCCAAGCCAATTGCCAATAGAGCGCACGATCGAGGGATTTCCAGGAGGTTCAAGTATTTCGTCCCAGTTGTCAACCATGGTGAACTGTGGATTCCCAATAAGAGCGTGATATGCCGTGTCAGAGTGGGTGTGCGAGCACGCATTCCCTAAGAGCCGTAGCAGTGGGCTGTTAAGTTGGCCCAATATATCAAGGTCCGCAACCCAATCTCCATGATCGTGTATAGACACAACAGACTCTAGGAAATACACCTCAAAGTCTCTGTTTCCGTGAGTACCAACGTCGATTGGAAGGACGTAGTCAGTAAACCGGAGATGTAGAGTAGTTGACTGAAACGAGTCCTCAAGCTTCCCATCGAATGTCTTGTGGGTGACAACCCTCCAGTCTTGCTTGCTGTCACGTATCTGAGGCTGTTTTGGTGGGATCAGCATTGCTATTCCGGGCTTCCCTATGCTTCCCCAGACTCGTCGGATCTCAGAAGGCAAAGCACCCTCTACGGGATCACAGAGAAGCGCCGCTGCGATAAAGATGGAATCGCCAGTGGCCATCGCCAAAACATTGCTCAAGCTGTCAGGACTGACCGCAAGACATCCTGATTCAAACAAAGCTATGCAAGCAAATGTTCTCCCAATGTCAAGAGGAAACGCAGAGAACCCAAGCACTGAGATGTCGCTCTTTGGAATCGAAGGCATCTCAAATAGAGGCTGTGATGCGACACCCAGAGCTATCATGGAATTTGGCAACATTTTATGAATATCTTCCATGGGGATATCGCTCTTGGGTATCCAAGGCATCTTGAATAGAGGCTGCGACGTGACACCAAGAGCGATCAGGGAATTCGGCAACATCTTGTAAATACCCTCCACAGTGACTAGCGCCCGTAAGCTAGTCAGAAGGTCCCGTCTATGCCTGACAAAGGCCTCCAAGTACCCCAATAGCTTAGACGGGCTGAGGAAGCCTCTTTCCAGTGAACTTGAGAGTGCTTCGATGCTAATCTGGTTGGGTAGAGACAGTGGACCAGTGCTCTTATCCAGGGGTTGAGTTGCATATAGTGCAATCCGATTCGGGTCCCCAGCGACGAGATGAAAAGAGACGTCGCTGGGGTCCCACTCTTCCAGTCCAGTATCTGTATCTCCATCCAGGTCAACATATGAACTGAAACTTTTATTCGACTTGAACCTTTCAAACATCGCTGGTGGCCCCATCCAGGTGATTGAATTTTCCTCATTGGTGTTGACAATGTTCATGTTCTCTGATTCGATGGGGAACGCACATTCTCCCATACCTTCAATTGTTTGGAGTCTCGAGCCATCATAGTACCACTGTTTCATCTCGGCATCTTTCGCAAATTGCGTCTGAACCCAACGAACATGTCCGATTCCTTGGATAGCCGATCCATCATAGTTTCTCTTCAATGACGACCGTTGAGATGGAAAAGCTGTGGCATATTCAAAGTTTAGAGAGTAGCTCTTAGAGTCACCTTTTCCAACAAGGTATCGGATAAGGTAAGCTCTCTCGCCCTTTTGGCCAATAGACTCTGCATATGAGCGCAGAATCTCGACCCCATCTTCTTCATGATTCAGAAGAGGCAGAAGTGTTGTGAGTTTCAGAATGCCAAACAGTTCAGGAACTGATCTCCCTTCTTCCAGAAGATTTTGACAATGTCTCTCCCCATAGCGCATAAGCTGAAGACATTGTTTCTGGGCCAAGTCTCCGGATTGAAGTAGTGGCTCCATGGCTCTTGCAATGTAGCCTAACCAATGCATCGTCTTCGGAGCGGCATACCGATGGGCCTTAGCCTCAATATACGCCCAGAGCTCAGCAATAATGGAGGCCAAATGCTTTCGGTCTTTATTCCATAACCGAGTCAGGCTTCCGATCGAAACCTGAAATAGCTCTTGAACCGTAATGCGATTGCCCTGAGTTGCGAGAGATCTCTCCGCCATGACCGGCCCACCATAATAGCGGAGATGGGAAAGCGGTAGAGACCAATACACACCATGATGCTTCGAACTCGCTATATTAAGTCCAATTGTCAACAACCCCGCTGGGTTGATTAGGTCGTCCTTCTGCTCTACTCGAACTGGTGAGGGTCCCTTTCCAAGCACAACCATGTCTGGATACAAGTGCCAAGAGGAAAGGCCTAGGAGCACAGCTCCATCCTGAACAGACTGAGGGAGCCCCTTCACAAGAGAGTTAATGGCTATCATGGCAGATCTCCAAGAGCTCCGGACGTTTTCAAATAGTTGTGGTTTCGTGCTGACAGGAAGTTCGGCGTTGTCCACTATAAGCATGAGTTGCTTCTGCTTTCTGACCATCGATCGGTCTGCGGCCTGAAGCCAAGATCGTGCACTGGCTTCCCACTGAGCAAGATCCTCTCGTGGGATTGAGATGCGAGATGTGAATTGAGCTCTCTCGTATGATGGATCGGTTTCCTCAATCGCGGCAAGCTCGCGCTTCCTTTCAGCGACAAGCTCCGTCCAGATCGATGTAGCTTCCGCGGTAGACCACATTCTGGCGAGCATGCAGGCAAGCAAGTAAACCGGAATAGCGTGAGGGCCCGAAGTGGCAGCCGCCCATATAGCAGTCCCATCTATTCCAATGTGCTCAGCAAAGATTCCATCTGACTTTGAGGCTTTGGGATTGACCGATCGACACTGCGCAATCTCGACCGCACGACGTCCATAGGCCTTGATCAGATCTGGTACTGGAGGGATCCAATCCTGGAACAATGCACCCAACTTCCTAGCTGTAACATGAGGCATACCATCCTCAGCCGCGCTCCGTCGCGAAGGAGTTAACTCATTCCCCAGGGGCTTATACTCTGCCGGAGCCTGAAGTTTGATGACACTGAAGTCAACATTGAACGTGGCCAGACCAAAGTTGGCTTCTGCGGTCTGAGAAATCAATGATGCGCCTATCTTTTGGATGTCCATCTTGGTTGTGATGAAGTGTTGTAACCAACAAGCTGCCGATTCTAATAGAAAATGTTTGCTTCAGGCTAGAGACAATAACTTTGTGCGAGATTGCAGATACCAGTCTATTATTTGGTGACATTCTGGTTCGCATGATTGCCTTTTTCCACTTGGGAGGCCTGAAACCTGCATGGCTTGAAAGAAAGGGCATTATTGGCTAGCGCTCGTAGCCAAGGGCGGCAACGGCTTTGTAAGAACGTACAGCCGGCTTGGCATCTTACCGTAGATTTACCGTACTTACTCTCTCCCAGCTGACATGTTTTAAGCCACATCGGTTAAGAATCTTGACGGCGGCGGATAGACCACCCTGTTTCAACTGCGGTTATCCCGCTCGGTGCCAGTATATGGTCATTTGCACTATGAGTAGCTATCCTTTTATCTTGAAGTTTGATCTCTAGTTCCATTGACTTGTTGCCTACGTTGGCGTCCTGACGGGATAATTTCTGCATGGATCCTGGCGTCGAGGACAGATATCTTAGCATGGAGCGAGCATAACCCAATCAGCGTTCAGTTGTGTTATTTGAAGTGGAAGTTTGTGGCTGGGAGCTTATACCAGCCCAGGGAGCTAAGCATTCGTGTCCTTATCCGTCGGTATAGATCTGACAGATGACGTAGGGCGAGGGATGAGACCAAGTTTTAGCTATCTATCTCCGATGGTTTATTTAGGAATGTGGCAGCTGAAGGAACATGCTCCCACGCGGCGCGAAAACAATATAAGAACGATAAATCCTTCAAGCAGTGGAGAACCCTTGTACGCCACAGTGTTCATACTGCTTCCTTTTTGCAGTTTTTAGGCTGGATACGGCTGATGGGACGTCACAAGTGGAGGATGCTGCCAGGATGTTTTGACATTTGATTGATGCGGTGCCGCTAGCCTGTACTTTTCTTACATGTTGTGGGCTGGGGTGACACGCCTCGAGCGCTGCATCCCACTCAGAATGGGGAGGATTTTCGCACTGGCCTCGGCTCCTACAGTACAGTCGCGGCGACTAAGGAACTTTTGGATGAGGGACGGCCCGTGCATTAGTGTTGGCGCGTCGGCTTGTCGGCCATGCAGTCAGCAGTGAGCCTCTCTTCACGAGTCAATCATAAGATAAGCACCTGATCTTGAATATGGACTGGAAGCGTTCAGCAATTCAGCTGGCTTGAAATTCCCGATAAAATCCCGGGAGAGCTGTCGCCAATTGGCCTCACGATCCTGTACGCACAAATTGTCAATCATCGTTGGTGACAACATGTCCGTTCTTGGATCACAATCAGGTCTTTCCGAACAAACGTTATCGGATGCAGATGACAACGATGTCCCAGTGCAGCTTCTAGCGGACACTGTAGACAGACGGAAAGCTCAGAATCGGATTGCCCAGAGAAAGCATAGTTAGTCTTGTCCAATCCTCCCAAGTCACAGGTGTAATCGATGCGCTCATGCTCGGAACTGGGTGTCTGGAATTGGGAAGGCATATATACTCACGATTTCTTTAACAGGACAGAAACTTAAGAAAAGAATAGAGGAGCTGGAGCTGCAGCTGGAGTACGCCGGCCTCAACTCTCGGCCAATGCTCCAGAGAACGTCGCCTCACCCTATACCCATGACCATGTCGTCGTATTCAAATTCAAGGGAGGAAAACATGTTACCTCATATTGACCAAATTGAGAATTTCTTCACTAGACCTAATAATCAATTTGAGAGCTTCTGCAGTACTCAAGAACATAGCACATTATTTGGTGTCTCGCCTCCACTTGGTCACGACACAGTGTCGCTAGTTGCTGAGCACATATCACCATTGCCAGTGCGTAACTCGACAAGCGAAAATTCCGGTAACAGACCTTCCAGCCATGCATACACTCGCCGTGGTACAGAGCCCTCGGCACATTCTCTCTGGATCACACCAACTACCGACTTCAAGGAGATCACGATGCCCGGCGCGAGCCGCGGGCCTTCATTGCACCCGATAAATGACGCGGCAGAACTTATTGACCCAGTTACTCCTTCTTGCTCATGGAACATGGAGCGTAAAATCGCCTACATTGTCGATTGCGCCAAGATGCTCGGTTTCCGCGACTTCGACTCTGTCGTAACGACCTACTACACCAGCTCGTTTGAAGTCATGTCTCGAGCTCATGATATGCAGAGGGTCAGCAGGATCCGTGGCCTAGGTTCTGTTCTTCGGACCCTTGATGCCAGCGCCGAGGCCTGGCCACCCCACGAGAGCCAAATCTATCAGGCTGAGATTTTCAAAGCTGCCGAGCATCTTTACAGGGCTGAATTTCAGAAATCAATCGATAGCGGAGCATTGATGGTTCTAGAGGGGCGCATGAAAGAGAATGAAATCAATGGACAGACGGCGGTTAAAGATACATCTCATAAGAGTGAGCTCTTGTCACAGGTGAGTTGACAATTGTTTGCAATTTCGAAGGAACTATAGCTGATAGAATTGGTTGTCGGAATATAGCTGCCAAATCTGTGGACACTCCTATTGGAGCTTTCGGATTGCAACCCTCCAACATCCTTTAACGTGCTCCTACATTACTACTTGGTCTATCAGCAAGACGTAGCTGCCAATCAGAGGATATAATGAATTTGCAAAAATCACAAAGCAAGAGTTACAGTTTAGATGAGGAAACGTCCTAGGATTCGCGGTTTTATTTAGAATGAATGAAAGTTTTGTGAACGACTATCTCTCTACAGGTGCTTCTTGAACAGGCAGTAATCATTTATACTCGTCTCGTTCCTCACCATTATACGCTATGACAGCAGAACAAGGTAGTGTAGTTACAGTTCTAAACCTTGATTCCATCCCCATTAGCAAGACGTGCGGCGCAAATACCATGGCGAGCTGTCATACCCTCATCGGCAACCTTGGCGACACAAATTCCATGCTTAGCCTTGATGCCATCCTCCGCAGTGCGGACAGCGCATATACCGTGGTGAGCCTTTAGACCCTCTTCAGCAGACCTGGCAGCACAGATACCGTGGTAGGTCTTGATGCCCTCAGCAGCCTTCACAGCGCAAATGCCATGACGAGCCCTGAATCCTTCGTCAGCGGCCTTAGCGGCGCAAATACCGTGACGAGCCTCTAGGCCTTCTTCAGGAGCTTTGACAGCACAGATACCGTGCCGAGCTGTGAAACCGTCGTCGGCTTTTGCCGCGCAGATGCCGTGACGAGCTGTAATTCCGGCATCAGCCGCTTTGGCAGCACAGATACCGTGACGAGAGGTAACTCCGTCAGCAGTGGCCCTTACAGCGCAGATACCATGATGAGCTTTGAGGCCATCGTCAGCAGCCTTTGCAGCGCAAATTCCGTGCTGGGCCTTCAAGCCATCGTCGGCAGATCTAGCAGCACAGATGCCATGACGAGAGTTTACACCTTCACTGGCCTTTGCTGCGCAAATGCCGTGTAGAGATTTGACACCATCGTTCATCTTGGCTGCGCAGATACCATGGCGAGCGGTGATCCCGTCATCAGCAGCCTTTGCGGCACAGATCCCGTGTCGAGCTTCGATGCCACTCTCCGCTTTGGCCGCACAGATTCCATGACGCTCTGTAACACCATCGTCAACACCCATTGCGGCGCAGATGCCATGGTGGGCAACAATATCCTCGCCCTCCTTCTTGCTGAAAGTCCAGGCCGCTTGAAATGCATCAAAGCCCTGTGGGCCAATGACCTTGGAGCCGATAAGACCTGTAGAAGGAATGACGATGCTGCTGCGGCCGTACGTCACCTCCATGGTCTCGTTATCAGGGTCACCAGCTTCGTACAGGCTCACACCTAGAACCTCATCGAGGCCTGTCTCCTGCAGCACGCCGATGAGCTCTTTAACAAAGGCAGCTGGGAACACTGGCCGATCGACGTTGGGGAGCTCACGCTGTGGCACGAACTTGAACTCGGTGGGCTTAAGCTCGCCATCGAAGACGCGCCAGGTGTGAGGGAGGACTGAGCCGCCAGTGATGGCTTCGTCGTCGCCTACAACCCAGGGCGAGGAGACCGGACCAAGCTCGATGATCTTCTCATTGGGGGCAACGTCGTAGTGGCGGTGGAGGAGGCCAACACCGAATACCTTATCGACGCCGTGCTTCATGAAGACGTCTCTGATGCAGGACTTCATGTGATCCAGACCATTGAGCTCCTGGAGTCGCTGGGCGGCCACGTCGACGTCCGTCATAGCATCAACGGCGCGGTGGTCGTAGGACGCGGGAGTGTAAGTCTGAACTGCTGCGGCAGCCATGTTGTAGTAAGAATTTGAGGAATTGTAATGTGTCTTGTTGAAGAAGCTTGAGAGGTTGAGTGCTGGTTGAATTGCTTAGGTGTTTGGCCCTTCCTATCGCCTTTATAGTTGCTACCAGACTACATCTTGACTTTGGAATTAAGTGCTCTCGTGTTGGACAGCTCAGTGAATGAAGATCATTTCTGGACATGGTGATACAGACTGGATACTGCATGCACAGTCATCTTACTCACTGACGCAGGTTTACTCATGGCTTATGTCTTGGACCAACGGGTTGGCATTTAGAATACCCATGTATCCCTTGGTCGCTGAAATAGGCCTTGACTAAGATGACTACAGCGCTGAGGTGCCAAGAAAATCATTGCCAGATCTAGAGTCGATCACTTCCAGATATGGGCATCTTATCTTTGCATGGAGACGGGTTGCCACAAGGATTGGAGTGATAAGCAACCGAGGTTACAACCTGTGCCAGAGTGTAATCCTTCCCTGTAGTCCAAGCGGCTAGTTTGGTCCATTCCCTCGTCACATTCGGGTTTCGGAAGCGACGATGCTGGTCCCAAGACCGTACAAACTCAGCGCTCAATAGTTCCATTTGTCTCGCTGGGCATATCAATCCCTTGAAGCCCCGTTGGCTCAGTGGTAAAGCGTATCACTAGTAAATAGACACGACATGATAAGATCACTGGTTCGATTCCAGTACGGGGCAAGTGGTATTGTTTTTGCTGAGGTCGACTAGAAACTACCAGATTGCTTTTTTAGGCCTTGACTTGGCATACGTTCCTAGGATATCTATCTATTGTAGGCCTAACAATTCACGATTCAATCAGTTATGTACAATGCATGTTAACAGCCTGGTGAGGATCGACACCAAATTCGACGCTAGGCTTCGGACGAGCAAGACTCTATGGACATGCCATGAACAAGTAGCGCCGCAGCAAGGGCATAGAGCATCGAAGCAACAAAGAACGGCAGGCTCACAGCCATACCTCCAATGTCCAAGCCGACAGAGAATGACAGTCCAAGGAGTGGCGAGGCGCCAATGGTCGAGATGCCTTCAAACACGGCGATGGCAGTGAATAAGAGTGATAGATGATCTGGATGTACCATGGTTGTCAAGAGAGATCGCAAGGCGGATGAGAAACCATTGCCAAGCGTATATCCAAAGAACGCTGGAAATCAGTAAGTTTTCCCGAACGTAGACTGGCACTGTACATACCGATTATAAACGCTGGAACAGCAGCAGCGAGACCCATGCAGAGTGAACCAACAGCGAGGAGGAGAATCGACACTCGAGCCAATGCGAGATTTGCAGCTGAAGATGTCTTCATTCTCCTGATGAGCCAGATATTGACTTGCGGTAGGACTACAGCAAAAAGGAGAATCTGACCCGCGGCTTGGATCGAGAGTAAAAATGCCGTCTAGAACTAAGTATGAGTGATCGCGGGAGAGAAAAGAAAGGATTTCTGTCGTTTTCCGGTCTCAAGAGTACGTACCTTGGCCAGCGGCCATCCAAATCTCACAGACATGTATTGCAAGATCAGTTCTAGCATGGGTCGAGCCATCTTTGCAACAATCAGTGCTAGGAGGCCTACCAGCAGACTTTTATGACTACCCAAAGTATGAACACCGTGT
This sequence comes from Fusarium musae, assembly GCF_019915245.1. Taxonomy (NCBI): domain Eukaryota; kingdom Fungi; phylum Ascomycota; class Sordariomycetes; order Hypocreales; family Nectriaceae; genus Fusarium; species Fusarium musae. The sequence continues at coordinate 53,273 of NC_058387.1, forward strand.
TGGATATTATGTGAAATGTGTGATAGAGTCTTCAGGGTCCTTTCCTTGAACGAAACTGGATCAGATGTTGTTTCTTCGCGTTGACCGCTATGTGATTGGTTTTGATCTGCCTCCGTAGTCTCCATGTCGTTGCTAAGGACACTATCAGATGCCCTTGTGTTGGGAATAAAGCCGAGCACCACAAAGGCCAGAGCTTCAAGTGGCACGGCCGTGAGGAAAGCAAAATGCGGTCCTAATGCATTCATGAGAACGGCACCGAGTGGTGGTGCAATTAGCTCTGTTATGAGAAGGACAACCTGCACCCAGAAGAAAGCCCTTGTTCTATAAGAGTTTGATCAGTCTTCAGCTCAAAGTTACTCGGTAGCTTTGTCTTTGTGACTGTGTACATACCGTGATGCTTCCGGGATCGCAGCAGCAATGATGGCCATGATCATGGGGCTGATAACAGTAGAACCTCCTCCGAGGACCAAGAAAGCCGGCGCAGCATAGACAGCGCGGACAGGAAATACTCGATGAAAGAAAAGTGCAGTAAAAGCCCAGATGTCTCTGAGGACAAAGCCCAGTAGACTAAGGCCCGTGACCAACCTGCGGCCCTTACTATCGGCCAGGACGCCATATGGGATAGCGAGTATGAGACCAGGGATACCCTCAATCATGCCAAGAATGCCTCTCATCTTAGCAAGAGCGCTCTGAATCTCGTGGACCTTGCAAAGATGCTCTGGAACTGAGCCATCACGGCCGATGACGCTTGGGTCAGTGGCAGCGTAGTAATCGCGACAGAGACCAAGTTCAAGCATACGCAACTTTGGGACTTCGCTTAGGAAGTTGGGGACGTCGACGAGGAGGATGAAAAGGCTACATATGTACAGAGCTGACCACTGAGAAAAGTGATGCTGCCATGCTGCCCGCCACTGAATGACCCTAACCTTTGTGGGAGGGATTCTATTTGAAGCGTCGCAGGTGAGGTCGGGCTGTAGCAGCGGTGTCGATTCGGTCTGAATGTTATCCATGGTACAGGCCAGTCTCAGAGATGTTGTCCCATACGCCAGACGTGGGCAGTAATTGGAACACGATAGATGCTGGCTGCGCCGGGATAATAGTGTGTTCAGTTAGCTAAAACAGCGTCCAGAGACTTTTGGGCACTAACTTCAGGCTGGGTATCGACGGGCAACAACAGCTGAGCGCGTTTTCGCTAAAGATGGGGCCCAACTGTAGTCGAAATGCTGAAGTAGCGTTGCGAACAAGAAAGGAACGCGTAGTGACGTATTATTCTCGTATTGCTGCAATGCACAGTAATCTGAGTCAAAGCAAAGTTCGTGTTGGTTCTTCAAGTTGTTTTCCTCAGGCGGGAAGCGGCAAGATGTTTGGCGATCCCTACTACTACAGGGGTGTTAGGAACTTTTGGTAGGATTTGGTGGCGCTTTTGTGCCGTCTTATATCACAGCAGGGAACTTCAGTGCGGTACGGAGTACAGTGTTGTACAGTGCATCGTCGGGGGGCGGGGGAAAACTTGGCACAAAAGACAAGCATTGAACCAACATGCAGACCCTATTCAGCTGTGCCGCACTATGCATGCAGTGTCAGTAGATAAACAATACGCCCGCGATAAGCCCCGATTTCCAGGCCGAGAATCCTTTCTTTCTTTTCCCGCAGACCTGGAGTATCAGTATCACCATCAGCTGAGTGGCCACTGGTACTGTAGTCACCACTGGAACGACAAGAAAGGACCATGCCGTCTGTTAGCGCTTGTCTCAATGATGACTCGCTGGGGCCTGCTGTGCGTGGCTGTAGAGGCAACTTTGACTTTACTGTCGCATTTGAAGATGTCGTGTTTGTCATTGCGCCAGCTGCTGTTTTCATTTGCCTTGGTTTCTCTCGTATTTTGACACTTTGTCGTCGTCGTCGCCCACTAGTCAGTGCTTCGGCAGCTCAGTGGTTGAAGCTGGTATGCATCCCCACTTCGGCCAATGCATGATCGTGTCTTTCGCTAACTGAGGCTTTCTTCACGGTGATGTAGGTTCTTGCAATAGGTTTCGCTGTCTTGCAGCTAATTCTCATCGTTCTTGGACAGAACTCTTCCCAGTTCGCTTCAAGGCGTAGTTCAGCTGCAGCTTCTCTTGCTCTTATCGCAGCCCTGCTTCTTGTACCACTATCATGGATTGAGCATTCAAGGGCACCGCGACCTTCAACAGCCATCGCTGCCTATCTTTCTGTCACGTTTTTATTTGATATTGCTCGTACGCGAACATCTTGGCTTCTCGTCCCATCAGCTCTGGACCAGAGCTATGCATCTGTATTGACAGTATCTACGGTCCTCAAAGCTGTCATGGTTTGCCTAGAGTCGCGACAGAAAGAGAAATGGCTCGGCTGGGATGTGAAGCAGCACAGCCCTGAGGAGACAAGTGGTATCTGGAACCTCGGGGTTTTCTTTTGGCTGAACACGTTGTTTATGAGAGGCTATCGTGTCATCCTGACGCTGGATAGTCTTTATCCCCTTGACAAGGCTCTTGCAGCCGAGACACACCAAAAGCTCGCTGAGCGAGTTCGTAATAATCCATATAAGGGCCAGAAATACGGTCTGGCACAGTTACTGGTGAGAATCCTAGCCCTCCAGCTAGTACCACCGATTATTCCTCGTGCAGCGCTGCTCGCCGCCAGCATATGTCAACCATTTCTCATTCATGCCCTACTGCACTACCTACAAAATGATAACCAAGAACAAAGTCATGGATATGGACTCATTGGCGCAACGGCTCTAACGTACGGGGCAATTGCGTTCTCAACAGCATTATACTGGTACTTCCAAGAGCGTTTTGTCATTATGGTTCGAGGTATCCTCGTGCTCGCTGTGTATGAAAAGACTATAGAGCTTAAGATGCCTACGGATGGCGAGTCTGGCGCCCTTACGTTGATGAGCACTGATGTCGAGCGCATTACAAGAGGTATTCTAGACCTCCATGAATACTGGGCCAACACAATCCAGATTGCTCTATCTTGCTGGCTCCTCCAACGAGAACTTGGTGCTGCGTTCGCTGCCTCTCTTGGTGTAGTCGCTCTGTCAACACTCACTGCATTTGGGATCGGCAAGCTCCTTGGACCACGTCAAAAGGCATGGATGGAAGCGATTGAGACAAGAGTTAATGTAACCGCGGCTTCTATTGCGCAGATGAAGCTAGTGAAGATGTCTGGTATGACAAAGCCAATCGAATCTTGTGTCCAGAGACTGAGAGTGAGAGAGATCGAGATCGGTGGGCGTTGGCGTATGCTCCTCGCAGCAGCGGCTACTGTCTCTCAGGTTCCCATGACCTTATCTTCCGTCATCACTTTTGCAGTGGCAACCAAGACGCTCGACACAACGTCGATATTTGTTTCCATCTCCTACCTTACCCTTCTCGCATCGCCTCTGATGATACTCTTTCAGAAGATTCCCCAGTTTCTTGGGGCGCTAACCTGTCTTCAACGGGTCCAGTCGTATCTGGAACGCGACCCACGGTTTGAGTATCGCCGTCTTGATCCACGTATAATGTCAGCCACGTGTGTGGCTTCGTTTTCTCCTTCACCTTCTATCTCTGGCACTAGCACTACGGGCATCGAGATGGAGACTCTACCGGGGAAAGGCGCCCCTCGCGTGGTGATCAAGGACGGCAGCTTTGGCTACCACGAGAACGCTGCCGTTCTTAAGCATGTCAATATCACCATTCCATCATCATATCTCACCGCGATCGTTGGTCCTGTTGCCAGCGGAAAATCCACTCTATGCAAAGCCATTCTCGGCGAAGTCCCCTTTGCGACTGGCTCCACTGCTGTCCTCAGCTCCACAGCCATCGGCTACTGTGACCAACAGCCATTCTTGACAAATATCTCCATCAGAGACAACATCATTGGCAATAGTCACTTCGACGACAAGCGATATAATTCCGTGATACATGCTACCATGCTCGACCGGGACATTGCAAACCTGCCTCAGGGCGATAGCACAGTGATAGGAAGTGGCGGCATTGCTTTGAGCGGCGGACAACGCCAGCGAGTGTCAATCGCAAGGGCCCTATACCTTGTAGACGCCAAACTCTTGATATTTGATGATGTCCTTAGCGGTCTGGATGCCAGAACAACGGATCATGTTTTCCGAAATGTCTTTGGGCGAGATGGAATGCTTCGTCGTCGTGGCGCCACTGTTATTCTGTGCACACACAACCTTCGGCACTCTCAAGCCGCGGACCATATCATAAAAGTCGGCAGTAATGGAGAAGTGTCTGAAGAGAAACCCACTGCTGACATGAGTTTACCTGCAAACTCTGATCTAGTCTCCGATCCGGCGCCACCTTCGACTGAAGTACTTGGAAGTGCACAAGGCCCAGCACCTCCTTACTCACCACCGGCTGAAGGCATGACAGCGGAGGAAACAGTGGCGCGAAAGCTAGGCGACACGAGCGTCTTTGGCTATTACATACGCACCATTGGTCTTTTTCCCATCGTAGCCTTCACTTTCGCTTGTATATGCAACGGCTTCCTCAACAACTTCCCACGCATATGGCTCACATTCTGGGCTGACGATGCAGCTCGACCACAGAGAGGCTTGTGGCAAATGCACTCTCAGGCCTACTACATCGGCATCTATGGAATGCTGCAGGTACTAGCCTTGATATCCTTCATGGCTGCCGTGGTACTGGTTTTAGGCCCTTTCATCCGTCTCAGTGGCTCGGTACTGCACCAGAGGGCATTGGAGACTGTTATCAACGCACCGTTGCAACTGTTGACAACATCGGACACTGGGACTATCACCAACTACTTTTCCCAAGATATAACCATCATTGATAATGAGCTCCCTATGGCTGTAGCCAACGTAGTGCTGGATATCTTTGGTGTTGTCGGAATGGGTGTCCTTATCGCGTCGTCATCACCGTGGCTAGGACTTACTTACCCAGCTATGATCCTCATCCTATGGCTGATTCAAAGGTTCTACCTCCGAACGTCTCGGCAGCTGCGACTGCTGGACCTCGAGGCAAAAAGTCCGTTGTACACCCATTTTCTTGACACGTCCAGAGGCATCGCTACCATTCGTGCGTTAGGCTGGACGGGAGAAAATATCAAGCATAATCATCGACTGCTGGACCAGTCCCAGAGGCCGATGTATCTACTTTCAATGGTACAACGCTGGCTGTATTTGACCTTGAACGTGGTCGTTGCTGTTACGGCAACCGCTCTTGTAGGTTTCATAACGCAGCTTCGATCTAGTTCAAGTCTTTCTGGCGCGTCACTTGTCACGCTGATGACATTGAGTCAGTCTTTGAGTGACATTGTGCGGTTCTACGCTGCTTTGGAGACATCTATCGGAGCTGTAGCTCGGCTCCGAAACTTTACTGCCAAGACCGGGACGGAAGGTGTTTTGCATGGTGATGTAAAAGTCAATCAGCAGTGGCCATCGAAAGGATCCATCCAAGTCCGAAGGGTTTGGGCGACATACAAGTAAGTGTTTTGCTAAAGCTTTGCGACAAGGCGCTGAGAACTCTGACTTGTAATCCAGATCCAGCGAAGATGCTGAAGAATATGCGCTGCAAGGAATCGACGTCTCGATCCGAGCAGGTGAAAGGATAGCCTTGTGTGGTCGTACAGGAAGGTTTGTGTCTCAACCTCACACAGATCTTCAATACAGTCGTGCTAACTGAAGGGCACCGCAGCGGAAAGTCTTCTTTTATTCTCCTCCTTCTCGCCCTGTTAGAACCTGTGCAAAAGGATAATGTCAAGTACACGCTGTCCATTGACAGTGTTCCTCTCTCATCCATAAGTCCTCAGACTCTCCGAGAAAGAATAATAACTGTACCCCAGGACCCAGTATTCCTACCATTAGGCAGTACCGTTAGGCAAAACCTAGACCCGCTTGGGGCAGCAACGACAGAGCAGTGTCATGAAGTTCTGCAAGCAACGGACCTCTGGGACATGGTTGAATCCCAGGGCGGGCTAGACAGTGTTCTATCAGAATCTTCACTCAGTCAAGGGCAAAAGCAGGTCTTCAATATTGCTCGAGCAGTGCTTAAGCGGAAAACTAGCGGTAGCTCTCTACTCCTCTTGGATGAGTTCACCAGTTCGGTCGATGCCGACACCGAGCGAGACATGCTTGCAATGATCGAGAGAGAGTTTGCTAGTTGCACTATAGTTATGGTCGCCCATCGACTGCACATTGTTTCTGAGTTTTGCGACAGGGTGCTTGTGCTAGATCGCGGAAGAATTGTAGAGGACGGTGACCCTCAGATGCTGGCAAGGGTCGACGAATCGTGGTTTGCGAGTCTGCTGGCGGCTGGAGGATAAAGGCAGACTCAAGATAGCTCATTGATTAGAAACCATAAAACCTACCCTTGTTTCACCAACAGCACGATCGGGATCCCCACGTCGGCAGTTTGTTCTGCGGGCTATAAATATCCACAGCACGTTTTCGAATTGAGAAGGTGATGAGGTTTGGCGTGGAGTGTCTGTGCAAAAGTACGCGTGGTCAATTTCCCCGCCTTGCTCCTAGCCCTTTCCTTTTACCGGTCGGTAATTGATCGAATGTCATTGACTATACGCCTATACGCCATGCCCAGGTAGGCAGGTCCCTTAGGTTTTGCTTGTCAAGTCCATCTGCTTGTGCTATGACCCAGCTAGTTAGTAGCTCTCTAATCAAAAGACGGGTCCAGGACCCTAATAGAGATGTCAGGTCCAACAAACCGCACAGGTGCCAGCCTGGAGAGGAGCATTTAGAAGATTTTGGGTTAGTGACTGCGACACAGAATATTCCAGAGGGCCGAAACTTCACTGAGATACAAACTGTGAGACCAGATCAATACAGTTCCCTAGATAAGTAGAATCGCGTGCCTATCAGCTGTGTAATAGCGCAAAGTTTAACCTTATGCAATGCCATACCTTGATATTTATTGGAACAGAGCCGGCACTAGACAGCACGTGCGTCTGAGGATGGACTCGCTTCAGTATAGCTTACCTGACAGACTTGTCTATCACTCAGACAATACCTCATTGCCTCCACTCTAAAACAGAAGATTCCATTTATCACCGGTCGGCAAAAGGAACACGAGCCAGGTAGAAGATCATCGACAACCAGATCATGGATCTTCGGCATCGTGTCGGCAAGAACGGCAAGCCATCCTGCTCCTAAAGAGTCAAGGACATGATCAACCCGAGACCGCCTCACTTACCACGAGGCGGCCAATCTCAGTAAACCAGTATCAACAAGGGAGACAGCGGATTCTTATCATAGCGCGCTTCATTGCTAGATAATGAAGTTTTCTCGACAGAGCAAGGGTTCTGGGTAAGGAGTTTACGGCGATGCGTGTAAATGACTTTTTCTATTATAGAAGTGAATATGGCTTTTAGTTAGATGGTCAATCCTTCTACTGTATTACATAACTCTATAACAATTCAGAAAGTTGTGAATAGTTGCTAAATACGAGAACTGCTGCATACACGGCTGCCGATCTACCCGCCTGCTCGGCGAGGTTTCCGATAGGGACCCGCGGGTGACGGCCGGCATCACATTCCGGCAATGCCGAGACCACTATGGATGTCAACGACCATAGTCACTGTAGGAGATTGAAGACGATATTGTCATATTGAGCTCGATGGAAGAAATATATAAAGTCCTGTTTCATTCTCTATCAACAAAAAAGCAAGCAGCAAACCCCTTCACACTAACTTCATCATTCTCTGACCACTTGATTACCCAAGGCGATCATGTTTATCCCAGCTTTGCTGGCCGCTCGTGGGCCTATCACGGCTCTGACTATCTTGGTGAGCACCGCAACTTTCAGTGCTGGTGCCTTCTTCGTCGCTCTTCGCAACACCGCTCTCGATTGTCCTCGTCACTCTGCCACCAACGCCGCCTGTGGCGTTGATATCCTCACTGATCTCGTTACCTTCATCGCCGCCGCTGGTGCCACTGCCGGAGCTACATTTATCGGACTGACTACTCCCACTCCCCGTGATTCCCCTATTTTCCGTGTCGACGGTGTCGATGTTGATTGGTACGAAAATGCAAACTCGCATCGCCATGGACTCAATAGGACTATTGACAATCCCGCTGTCGTTGAGTGGCAGTTTAATCACACCTCACCTATCCAGAAATACATCACATATGAGAAAGATGGCTATCTCCATAAGCGCCTTGATACTGGAGTTGACATTCCCGACCCGAGTGGAAAGAGAGCTTATTGCCGCGCTTACTACGATACCCGCTTTTGGTCCGACGACTTACGCAACTGGGAGTACCGTACAACCCCTGCTGCTTCTGTCTGTAAGTTACATCAATATCTCCCTTTCTATCTAGATATACAACTTACACAACTGGGAGGGGCCGACATTGGTGAAGATCTATTCTACCAGTTCGTAAACCGAGAATGGAAAGCAGGATGTGTGTGGTTCAGAGGAAACAAGGCAGCCAGTGGCGGTATCTACGAGGCCTCTTTCGAGCTGGGTGCATCCTGCAGCCAAGAGGAGCCAGCCTATCTTGACTGTGGGAAGGCTAACTACAACGTTGAGGTTGCCGGGTTTAACTTTTAGTTACGAGATGGCTAGATTCAGATATTGCTTTTGCCACAGCATAAGCAATTACACGGGACGAACAAGAAGAGGGTGGATGCGCTGCATCGCGCTGCATCGCGCTGTATCATTCTTTATCCAACCTATTTAGTAGATAGAACACACTCCTTAGTATTTTTATATAATCCAAGTTGTTCAAATCGTGAACACAGTTGGTTGCGGCGTTTATGCATCATTCAGCTAGGGCAAGAGAAGGGAAGAAATGTCTTTACATGACCTTTAATATTGCATGAAGCAACCGAATGATGTTATAATTCCATATCTAAGGGGCAATTCATCTTACATAACGCACTAACCTTGATGATATCTCTTGGCATACCACTGAACACTTCGTAAAGCTTCATCTTTGAAGACGACATGCATAGCAGGCATACAATTACGCCATGGTAGGGGCGAGATGAAGGATAGACTAGAATACGAGAGTTCTGGTCCTATCACCAACTGAAACAGCTCCTAGAATAGTAGGCCACCCAGTAAACTGGTAGAGTTGAATGTTAAACTTAAACTCTAAACCTTACTAGTACTAGCACACTTCTCGGCCTTATTATAGAAATAGTTCTCGAGTCGATCTAGTTCGGCAATCACGGCACAGAATACCACTAGTGTTCAAATAGTCTCAAGTGAAGAGTCGGGTTATCGCTTGATATGACTTAGACGATCGATATGTAACACGCTACATTCCGCCAACCTTCCCGAAACAAAGTAGTCTATTTTGTCGTATAAACAGAAGTGCAGGTAGGCCGCCAAAGGCTATTATTAAGCTGAAGCTCGGCAGATGTAACCCTGCAACAACATACACACGCCCATGATTGACGACAAGCTCTATGTCCTTTTCCCCATGGGGTGAGGTATCTATCTTGGAATACATCTGCCGAACTATTTCCATTACCACTGCTCGTCCGGCGCATCTGCCGAGTCATGCACATGCCTTATGATCATTTTCAGTCCTCAGCCACAAGTTTCAGCTGCAAATAAGAGACCTAGCTTACGACTTAGACGTAAGTATCTAGCGCACCTATCATAAGCTGAGGCCTTCAAGTCAACAGCGCGAATCAAAGACGACTATTTGACAACGTGGTTAACATACGAGGTAACGCACGCAGCATAGATATCATCTAACAGCTGTCCGGCTTAAGAAGTCAAACTGACAGTCATGGAGACCCCCAGGGTCCAAATTGCTCGGTCTATCTCTACCTGTTGCTGTGGTTTCTCTCTAAGCACTTTAAAAGCTCATGACTTAACCTTGGACTTTGGTTTCGTGCTTCCTGATTCATTTCTCTCTATTCAATACCTCCTTGGATCAGCAATTATGGCTACGGATATTAAGTGTCATGAGTGGAACTCTGCTAAAAGTCTAATGATACCACGAAATGCCAATAAGTGACGAGCCTGGGCGTGGCGGCCGTAAAGTGTCGGGTCTGAAGATGGAAAAGTTCATTGTATCTTTTTGTATCTATTAAAGAGATGTGGCCGTTTTGGCCCGGTGTTGTCAATGGACTCGTTGCAGAACGACAGGCGACACAGTGTCATCCAAGTTCGAGGAAAGCGAGGGAGGAGAATTAGTTATGTTGTTTGCAGTTAGGACCTTTTGCATGAGACCTCGAATCGGCATAGAGAACTTGGAGAAATGGGTACCTCTGTATAGATCTATACCAAGCTTAAAGTCGGTATAGCGGAAGCGTCAGTAGACTCGCATCCAGACTTGATGGTTCGTCAGACCCAACAGGCTGCACAGGTATGCTGGCACAGAGTAATGCTCGAGTTTCCTATTCTTAACAAGGGCACTGACTTTTATGAACTAAAGCGAAGTAATGTAAAGTTTACTGGAAGAATAGTTAGATCTGTCTGTCAGCTTGCCCTTTATACTGGTATTATTAGTAAAATATATAGAGTATTTACTTTAGTAATTAAGAAAATACCATCTTACCTTAAGGTTACTACTATATAAAATTAAAGAGAAAGCGCCCTATAAAAGTAATAAAAGACTAAGTCTAAATTAATCTTTACTTATAGATAATACAACCTTATATAGTTAGCAGTGAGAGGATCTTGCTTATTAAAAGGCAAGTAGTTAATAAGAGCTCCTAGCTATAAGTTTTAGCTCGCTAAACTATAAATAATATAACTAGACCTCGATACTTAGTTGCAATTAAAATTAGAAAAACTTCATAAGCTAACTATTGCAAGTATTTACATATCTCTAAGAAATAAAAGACTTCTCTATAACAGTCTACAAATCATCATCCAATGAACTGAGACCCTGGGGAGTACCAAGTCTCTTCTCGAACCAGAATCTCAACCTCTCGACCCTTTCCCGGTCGACCATGAACCTCACGAAATCATGGGGGTCTGTGTGGGATTGATCAACAAACACAGGAAAGCCAGCCGGCGGAGCAACGTCACTTCTCACAGGCCAGAACCCGCTCGTCTTCTGGAAGTCCTTGCTCAGTAGAAAGTTCTGCAGCAACTTAGCGCCCTCGGGGTGTGGTGCATCCTTGAGAATGGCAGTATGCTGTGCCCACGAGATGAAGTTGCTCTTCTTGGGAAAGGTAGCGTTGAGAGAGCCAGCGACAGTTGATAAGCCGATGGCTGAGGTGAAGGTCGCGACGTAAGGTGTCTTGGGGTTGCGAACAAGCGTCTGGGGAGTAGCTGCTCCACGAACCCAGCGAGGCTTCTGTTGGAGGAGCTTGTCGAACCAAGATTCGCCGTATTGGTTGAGGCTGTCAATATGAGTTAAGGCTGAGGTGGTGATTTGTAGCAGTGGAAGACTTACATTTTATCGAAGAGGAAGAGGATTGAGTCGTCGTCATTGGGATAAGTCAAAGCAAGTTTACCTTTGTACTCGGGCGCAAGAAAGTCGCTGTATTCCGCCGGCGCCTTCTTGCCTTTCAACTTATCAGCGTTCCAAACAAGCTGCCACGCAATACCAGTGTACCCGTAGAAAGCAGCATCCGTATCCTTAAGACCAGAATAGATCTTGTCAAACCCAGCAGGGGCATAGTAAAGCAGCGCGCCCTCTTCTTTCCATCGTGGAAAGTCCTGTGTAGTCTGTATAGCGATTGTGTCGACATAGACGTTGTTGTTGGCAAGTTGTTGGTCGATGTTACCATCGAGATATTTAGACAGGTCGACGGTTTGATTGAGCTTCATGCCGGGGAAAGCGGATTCGAAGGCGTCCTTGACCGCGTCATTTTGGTTCTTCTCATCGCCGCCGAACCAGGCTGTCACAACACCACCTTCCTTGAGAGCAGCTTTGTAAATCTGATCGATGGAACGGCTCTCAACTTGAGCTGTTGGGCCGAAATGGAGGAGGGTATCATACGCCGCTGCGTTTGCAGCGAGTAGAAAAGTCGAAGAAAGCGATATGAGGCGCATTGCGAAACTTGAACGGTGTGAATGGTGATGATCAATTCTGCTAACTCGGGTTTCCAAGAGTCTATATATACCCAGGGCGACTGAGACATTCCTCTGCTCGCGACTTGAAAAGAGAGCTTCCGCGCTTGCCCATCTCAACGGAACGTATAGTGTCGGTGCAATTATCGTCCCGAACCGTGACCAAAGCACTCGTTGTTGATTGAGTAAAGTCAGGGACATATGAATCAATATAATGTTAATCAGCAAGCGCGCGCGAGACCTGACGATAAGGTTTGGCCTATTCGGTTGTCATTCCCAATGTGACTAGCCCCGGCATTTGGCCATGCGTACTTCTAATTAAGTCAGCAACTCAAAGACCTACTATCGGTCGAGGAGCCCCGACGAGGCTTAGCATGCGCCTCCATTTGAGGCTACAAGAGACAAGATGACGTGTCATAACTGTGAGCGAGGTATCGCGTTCAGAAGGTCATCGACAGGACAAGAAGAAAAACATTAGTAAGAGGTAGGCGTGGAATGAACAGTCCTCAAGATGATCAAGTCATGGTCCATTTTATAGTCCTTGAAGAAGCAGATAAATATATCAGATCGCTGCAACACTCAGCGGTACTCAAGGGCAGTGGACAAATGGTGAGCAATCGGGATGTGGTCCACTACCCGCGTCCCACGCGCTTGGTCCCTGTTATCCCGGGCGGCCGCATTGTGGGCGACGTGCTATAATGCTGGACCTGGTATCTGAAAGCTCGGTCGGTTGAAAATACGCGGAAACCGTTAGTTGCATCTAAGATCTGAAAATAATTTCATCCTCCAACAATTCCCAGCGCGGCCAAGAACATATGCAAATTCGTCTAGCTGAAGCCCTGCAGCCAGCCACTAGTGCCTTTTATTACCGCAAGAGAGAATGAAAGAGCCCAGCAAGCCCGAGGAGCATCATTGTTTATCTTTACGAGATCATGGTATCTCCGATGTCAGAATCGATAAATGCTTCATTACATAAGAAACCCCCGAGCTCAACATATACACGTCGAGGCGGCCATCAAAGTCTCTGAAACCTTTGCCATCGTCTCGTTCAGCTCTTGGTACAAGGCGAAGTCTACTTTATATGCTCTCTATATGTATCCAATGTTCAGAACAAGGTGTAATGTCATCTAACATACACTGAATGAGATGTTTGTGATACGCAGTCTTGAATTTATAGATCCTTTCGACGGTAAGGTAAATGGTCGGTCTGTTTTAGCTAAGTTATTATCTTATGGCTAAGGGTCCCTTCCCCTAAAACCTCCTCCATCCTCTCCGGTTCTTTATGCTATAACAACTACCCTTACGTGATACCAGTGAATGCCTGATTGCACCTGTTCTCTGCCGGCTATTGTTGCCTTTCGTTTCCCTCTCCAGTGTCAGGGGACATTCTGCTGGCGCTAAGGTGGCGTCGCTACTGTGATAAGTAGAGACGTGTATGCACAAGTGGCAGATCGCATGTTTCGGCCCAGAAAAGATCACCCAAAAGCCACCGGGCCGGTCAGAACGGCAAGGTCCATGACTTTAAAAGTCATCAGACGAAGATGGGTTCATCTTTTCAATGCAAGAGTCAACTAATTTCTTAAGAGCAGGAGGGTTAGCCCCAGAAATGTTATCAACTCGCTCTGCATTTTCCATAACGAAGAACTCAGGAATTGCGCGAATTCCGAGTTCGGCATCAAGGGCTGGAATTTCGTCGGTATCGAACTGGGCAAAAACCAGTCTCTCGGGGTCATAACTCGAGTTGTTCATAAGCTTCTCAAAGAATGGTTTGATGCTTTGACAAGGACTGCACCATGTTGCCGTTGCAAAAAGGATGACGAAACGGTGTCTTTGAATAAGGTCGTGGTACTCGGACTGACTGTGGATCGTGGTGATGGGCATATTGATAGTAATAATATCAGATTGGAAAATGGCAGTAGGCTATTGAACAAATTCAAGGAGATAAGGGGGCAATGGGAAAACGTTTGCGGATTCAAGGGGAATTTAAATCCCGTTGCGGCGACGCTCAGGCTGTGAAAGAGTTGATGGGGTGGCAGTGCTGCATGAGACTATTGATTTGGTTACAATCTGCATCCAATCGAATGTTGAAATCGCTATAGCTGAAAAGCCAACAGGGTCTTTCAGCTGAGTTGATGTATTGTATACTAACTCCTTTGAGTAAACTGCTTATCTGCAATACCATGCTAAAGTGATATTTTAGTTCCTATTGCATGGCATATTGGCCTATGACCCCGCATGACTGCCACACAACCCTTTGTATCTGCCAACTGACTTTCGTCCATTAGATCAATATTCTGCTAACAGCAGGCGTGCATCACCTCAAATACAGCCTGCTAATGCAGTAACAGTTTGAAATGTAAAATTCCAAGGAGAACAGCCTCGGTTGGATCTCAGCACATTGCACGTCAAGATTCATGGAGCGAATGGTGTCGGCAGAATTGAGAAGTCCCAGATGAGGACTTCATGAAGGAGTCAGGCTGCGGTTGGGGCAAGGTTTTAAAAGAGGCTTCAGCCTCCAGGCCACAAAGGTAAAAGACACCAATAAACACACACAGGCAAAATACTCGTCACCCTCACTACAGGCCCAGTGCAAAGGGTTTGCGAGTGCTCATGTGTTTCCGCAAGCTCAAAAGAAACGGACCAAATGGACTATTGAAAGGTTCCTGTAAGCAAGAAACCTCCTGAGTAGACTAATTCGCACAGCACGTCCCCTGTATTTCACTTGCTGCTATAATGATTTTTGTGACAAGGTCATCTCTAGTCCCTACCCAATTGCCTTACTGTAGTCTATGCAGGCCGGCATATCTTGGTTTATGATCATGACCATTTCTGCACTTAACCTTCAAGATATTTTATACACATTGATCAGGTAGATATGTATCTTGCACTTCACGTCAACACACATTAATATCGGGTGGGAACATTACAATCCAATAGGGTTTAGTATATCAAGCTCAACAATTGAGTCATTAAAGGTCAAGCCTAACTAATGTATATTTGTTCCATGATCCTTCCGGCCCTTGTTAAATGAAAGAGTATTAAAATATATCATATGAAATAAAAACATTATAAAGATATGTATGTAGCATGCTTTATATATACTAGCTATAGCTATCTGTTTACAGTAGCTTAGACTTCTTGAACATCAAGTACCATTGGTGTCCAGTTGTTAGGCGTAGTCTCATAGATCGCGATAAACGCATCACTAGTCTCACTAGCCAAGGCTACAATCTGATTGTAAGCGCTCTCTTGGCCAGGTGAGGTTACACAGGTGTAGTCTCCGTCGAAGGTGCACACAGTCTTGGGAGCTGTACACGAGAGCTGACCGTTCACAATTTGACAGGACAAATAGCCGTACATGCTGTTAAGGCCCGGGTTACGATCATCATTACAGGTAGAAATGGATGCTGCTCCACCGTTCTGTTGCACAAAGAGATAGTAGGCGCATAAATAATTTCCACTGGCTGCGTCCTTGATATGGTCGGTGCCGGGCTCGATGACCCATGTTCTGGGGCTGTAGGGTGGATTTAGGGGGTTAAATGAGGGATTGAACTTTGGGTAGCTCCCCTGGTAACCATCAGCCTGGAGGACATCGCCAGTTAGAGGAGCACTTCCAGCGAGGATGCTAAAGGTTGGGGCGGCGACAGCAGTGCTAGTGGTGGCAGCCTTGGTGGTGCTCTCGGCCTCTGAAGTCGTGGTGATGCCTCCTGTGGTCGTCGGCTGAGATGAAACCGATGACGCAGTGGTGCTTTCGTGTTCGTGTTCAGAGGCAGCAGTCGTGGTTTGGGTCTGAGCGATGGTACTGCTATCAGCTTCAGACGTTGTGGTAGTGATGTAATCAATGGCAGTTGTCTTGTATGAGTCTGACGTCGCAATAGTAGTCTCAGTAGCGATGGTGGTTGGAGTAGGCTCGGTAGTAGTGAGCGTGACCGTTAATGCATCTGAAGCTGCAGAAGAATTTCTCGTTTAATCGTCGTTCTATGAGCAAGGATCACTTGGCGTACACACCTGATGTTCTTGGCTTGCAAGGACCTGCAACAGCAGACCCAGCCATCAAAATGCTGATGGCCAACAGAATATTAGAATGCATTGCGATCTGTTAAGGAGTGACTGAGGTGAGATATAATCAGCGAGAGATAATAACAGGAAAAAAGGAAAAGGAAAGAAGGGAGGATTAGCATAGTTTTTATTACATCGAGGCTACTGATCAAGTAGAGCTCAACTCATTTCCAACAACTAATAGTGTCTTTGCTAAAGCTAAGCCTATACCTGTGCCAGAATGTAATTGGACCACTGAGTGTTCCGCATCGTTAGTGCCATCGATAGCGCGATGACCTTAAGATAGCATAAAGACCCACCCACCTTGACTGTGTTGTGTTTGCCAATCTAGGGTAGTGCGGAGAGAATCAGACTGATGTATATGTTATTGGGCACTTTTGTATTTACTACTTTCTGTTGCTAGCGTAGTGGATGTTGTAGTATGAGGTCAGCCATAATGAAGCTTAGGTACAGAAAATCCGTTTGTAAGCTCGTTCAAGAGCCTTTTTCTGATCTTACTTTAACGATTGGAAGCTCATACGCCTTCTCCACTAAAGGACGTTTGAGTCATTGGAGCCGCAAAGTCTATCTGATTGACAATGGCTGACCGACTGTTCTGGTATGTCGTAGAGAGCTCGTAAGACAGTATATTCATGTTCAACAGGCTTATTAGCTCTCGACCTCGGCTATGAATATTGACTTCTGGGCTGTGGCTTACCGCTTACTAGAAATATATATAAATAATCAACAGAACTCTTAGAGTTTAATAGAATTTAGTACATTAAGCTCAAGTTTTAAGTAGTTAACAGTCAAGCCTAACTGGTGTACTTGCTCCTCAAGCCTCCCTGCCCCTTTTTACTTCCTTCGGATCTTCGATGCGGCCTTCAAGGGATCCAGAATCCAGTCTTGATCCAAATCACTTGGACTATCATCCTGTGAAGTGAACCACGCGATTTCGAATCCCAAGACCTTGGAGTCCTTGGGGAACACGAATTTGGATATCTTGTCAGCATCTGCATTTCCGATATAGAACGTGTCAGACTCTGAAACGATAACCCGGTGTCCCTTTTTAAGGATCTTTGAAGTGGTGCCCTTATGCCAGGTTTGAATGATCCAGTCTTTTGCTAAGGTGATGCTTTTTTCAGAGTCGGTAAGAGGATCATCCCATAAGATGACCGATTTCTTGGGAGTGAGTGTTTTGAGCCAGTTTAAAAATGTATTGAATAACTTGTTGTCGTCCTTGGTGTTCCACATGTACGCGACTTCATCGCCACCAAAGTGATGGTAAGGTGAGCCGAAATACCCATCGACGGTAGCTACTAAGTTGGTGATATTGTCATACACTGCTTTGTTGTTCGTTCTGATGTCGAGCTGGGCGTCTGGCTTTGTCAAGCTTGTCTTGCCTACAACTAAATTCTTTTTCCATATTCCCCTAGTAATATGTCGTTAGTAACGTTGAAGCAAGGGTATTGTATGACGTACCAGATATCGCTGTGACCAGGCATGTCTGTCTCCGGGTACACCATAATCCCAAGGTTCTCGGCATAAGAGACGATGTTTTGAATATCGGTGGGCGTATAGAATGTGTGAGTCTGGCTGTACTTGACACTGGCATTTGTCAAACCCTCGCCCCCGGGCCAAAGTAGAGGAAAGCTTTCCGCATCGTAGATATGCCAGTGAAAGACATTGAAGTTGTATTGGTGAAGCAAGGTCAGCAAGTGAAGAATGGCTTTGACAGGGAAGAACTTTCGGCCTGTATCAAGCATAAAGCCTCTATGGGGATAGAGATTGGCGGCCATCTTTGCAGCCTTGAAATGGATGAGTCGAGGAGGTGCGAGAGTTATTTTTCGTATTGCTGCTGCAGCTTATTTATAGGGCTTATGAGTTGACCGGAATTCGGCAAGGCAAGGCAGAATGTGGCGGGAGGAGAAAGGCTTTTCCGATGCAGCTAAGGTCACAAGCTTTATGATAGCCGCATAACCCGGCTGGACTACAGGACTAGCAATCGAGCCTGTAAGTTATAAAGGGTAAGTGTACGGTGTGAATAGAGGTCTAGTGAGATGCTTGGCATTTTCTGGTCCATTTACGCTTTATATAAAGGTCTAAAATGTCCGGCTTAGGGCTGTGAAAAAGGGCCTTTGTCTTGTAGGATGCCTCCCGAAGGAATGTGGCTTGGATCGTTGATGACATGTAAGCTGAAAAGGGTAAGGCTTAAGGGGGCTTAGCATATTCTCGGACTCGCTCGTGGTCTCGCTACTCGCTATGATGAACCCACATACCAGGAATAAATCCTAGAGGCTTTGGGACTAGAATGGTCTGATTTACGCGCTGGGTAGCTGACGCTAAGTTAGTGAGGCTAATTACCACGTCTAGTCTTAAAGCAATATATTTTACATATACCAAATGAGAGATAAAAATGCAAAAGAGCGGTAAGAATGTATATTACAGTGGTAACCATAGTACTTGTCGTAGCGAGCTTCATAGTCATCTTCATGAGTGCTTTTTGACTAGAGCCAATACGAAGCCATTGAAGATGGGCGTGGGTAACATGGGGTGACACGCCACATTGGGCATCAGTGCAGCCTTGACTCTATGATCCTTTCCGATATGCGTCAAGATAGAATCCGCTCCAAGCTTTACTTGGCCATTATTGAACATCGCCGGCACCACGTCGTCGAAGAAGACACATCCTCCAGGCCTGGTCAATTTAACAGCCCAGTCAAAGTGCTCAATATGATCCTCAAATTCAGCATCAATAAAGACCATATCAAACTGCCGTTTCTCCTCTGCCAGCTTGGGTAGGATATCTAGTGCAGCTCCGAGTATAACGTCAACGTCAAAACCTGCGACATTCTCAAGTGCGACGTCGCGGTGCTTAGCATCGATCTCAATGCTTGTCACTTTGGCACCGCCTTGCGCGAAACAAATAGCTGAGTATCCACCAAGTGTGCCGATCTCGAGGACTGATTTTGCGCCCATGAGTTGAGTAAGAATAGTTAGATGCTGGCCAGACATTGGAGTGACGCTGATGGGAGGAAGGCCCTTGGCGGTTGAGTTGGCGAGTGCTTGTTCTAATTTGGAGTTGGGAGAAAGGAGGGCATCGTTGGCAAGAGTGTCCAATATCGGAGCCTGGCGGAAATTGTCAAAATTGGCAGCAGCCGCTATGGCGTTGAAGTCAATGTCGGGCATGGCGGTGGCTATGAGATGATTTGATAGCAAGATGTGTTGACTTTGGGATTGAAAGAAAGTAATGCTGTTGTTTTTCTGTAACATTCACACACATCATTTAGACACTGAGAATTCCTATATATACCGAATCTAATAATTAAAACCTGGAGACGGATCCGAGATCTCTAGCATCCACGGACCGGATCGGACCGGATCTAATGATAATTCCGTGGCTGTGATTCGTTTCACCTACACCCCGATGATCTACCGAACGCTGACGGATCTCACGGATCCGCGGATACGAGCAACTGATTATAGGTATAACCATAATGGCACCAAGCACACACAGAAATGCATGTCTCTCATGTCGCCAGAAAAAGCTCAAATGCGATAGGCAACAGCCATGCGCGAATTGTGTTGCTCGGTCCGTCGAGTGCACCGAGCAAGACCTGCCTCCTAGCCGAGCAGTCAAAAGACCGTTACCTCAAGACTCAGACTCTTCAACACTGTCAAGCATACTCTCAAGGTTAGACCAGATTGAGACTTACCTCAGTCCCAGCAAGAGAAGAAAGAATGTCTCTATATCGACCCCGATCGGCGACCAGCTGAATGCTACTCGCTTCAACGTGCCCGGCGTCTCGCAAAGCCAAGGCCCCGCTTCCAGTGACGTTGTTGAGTCGATGCCTCCTGAGGATCAAATGCAAGCCACCAAGTACTCGGTCAATGACAGCTTCTTGGTAAGTCTTACAACCATCACTGAGCATAATCATCTTTATGTTGACAGCGGCAAGTATCGCGCGCTCACGCACGAGCTTAGTATATCCATCTCAGCAGATTACAGATCTCAGAAATCAATCGAACCTCGCCACATACAACTCCCTCCCAAGTGGGAGACAATGCGCCTGTTTCAAGTATACTTTAAATACTTGGGCCATGTCCAGAACATCATCTACCGGCCTGACGCAGACACTCTCATAAATAATGCATATGAGCAGATCGTCAACATCTCTGCAACGACTGCACCTCGAGGGCTCGCCTTGATATTATCCGTCATAGCACTGGCGGCGATTCTTGAGCCCATAGATGGGACCTTGACCACAGCTATTCCGATCCTCAAGGAAAGGCTGGGATTATTCGCCGCGTACATTCGAATGGCGATGGACTGCCTGGAGCAGCATCGGCGACGAGCAGACCACGCTCTCGAGAACGTCCAGGCATTAATCCTCCTCAGCTTTGGCATCCATCATACCGAGACCTTCTCTCCTCGGTATCGCGTCTTGATCGCTGAAGCTATCGCTGTTTCTCATAGCCTTGGACTCCATGTCGTCGACCGAGTATCTGTAAGACCGGGCCAGTCCAAGGTCGATGGGGACCCAACACAAGAGATAAAGAGAAGAGTTTGGTGGTATCTCGTGGCGACTGATTGGGCATCCTCAAAAGCTGAAGGTGAATATTTGTAACTGTGATCAAGTTTACATGCTGACGTGACCCAGGAACGTCTGGAGCTACCTACCTCATCCAACCAAACCTCATCAGTACCAACCTTCCAAGACATATTGACGATGACGACCTGAGTAATCCCAGTCACAATGAGCGACCTCTTTCAGAGCCAACCACCATGTCCTATAATCTCCAACGCATTAAAGTCGCGGAGGTAGTTCGCTGCATTTCCGACCTGATGCCACATGATCCAAGTGAAGCATCATGCGAGCTGATACTTTCGCTCGATGCAAAGCTTGAGTCGTTACTACACGAACTCCCGGAATTCTTCAAGACGGACAAGTCAGAGTGCGAAGAGGTCAAACAGATTGACCAAAAGCATCCCCATACCCCAATGCAGCGACTTTTAATCAACCTCCTAATCAATATCTTCCGCTGCGGACTGCATTTTCCGTATATTCCTGGACGTCTCAACAAGGCTCTACATACTTTCTCACGGCAGGCTGGCTTGAAAGCTGCTCGAGCAGTCCTGTCTTCACAGCGAGGCATGAGCATGACAGACTTGCTGCACTCTGCGGATTTCATGAAAATCCAGGGCACCATTTTTCACATGTTCATTGGGGCGCTTGTTCTCACTACAGATATATGCTGCAACCAGGACGGGCAGACGCAATTATCTGAGCTGATGCAGGTTTTGAAGAGACTGGACGATGTCAACGACCATTCCAAGATGGCTGCCAAGTTACTGGATATCTTGACGCAGTTGCTAGTCTCATATGGAGTCTGGTCACCATCTACGACTATCTCTACATACACTGAGGATATAACGCCACTTGACTTTCGTTTATCGGCATCTGACGACCAAGGGCTAGATAGTCTCCATATGCCCTTTCCTTTTGATGAGTTGTGGGAGACATACATCGGGCAGCCTGGTGGCTTGGATTTGCTAGATGTTTTGGAAATGTAATATACGCATAGATGAAAGACAATTCAAAGTTAAGCTAATAATTCTACAAAGGGTTTAGCTTAAACAAACCGGATTCGAAACCGACCGATTACCTGACTTGGTGGAGTCCTAAATACGATTGGATTAGCCAGTGCAATACGCTCAGGAAGAGGGGTAATAAGGTTTCAGAGGTCATCAGACAAATCAATCCATCATGGACAATCACGCTGTGACGAGTTCGACAACTAGCACTTCTCCTTGAATACCACTCACGTGGTTAGCTCATCATTGCTGGAACAAGGAAGTCGCGCATTTTCTATTAGACTATGCAACAACGACCATTATGCAAAAGAAGATATCGTGAGTTTTATTATTTTCAAAACTAACGGATACTTACCATTGCCAGGTGCAAGCGTTGCCAATATCGTAAAGTCTGTATAGCAAAGCATCCGTCGCAAATATATACTGAAACAATTTCGCAGCTCAAGTGCTCCAGAACCGAGCCATGCGAAAGCTGTTCCAAAGCAAGTAAAGTATGTGAGTATCGCGAGCAAGACAAGAAGAAAAGGCCTGTGTCTTTAAAGTATGTGTCTGAGCTAGAAGAGCGCATCGCGTATCTTGAGGGGTTGGTCATTGAGATACGCGATACCGTCCCGGAAGCGCGGAGCATCTTGTCGGAGACATCTGGGTTTAGCGAAATGACTGCTCCTCCAAAGATTCAGAGTGAGTCTTCGCCTGCGGTCATCAGTCCGCAACCTGATAATCTGGAACCGAACCCGGAGGGATCACTCATCTACCACGGTTCCACGAGTATCATGCATGGAAAGCTTCGTCAGCCAGAGAAGGTGGCTACGCATCCGGACAACTCGACCCTTGGTGCAAAGACCAGTTCGAACTTTGAACAAGTTGCGCAGCATTTCGGCATCTCCCTGGATAACGACCTTGTTACGATGGCACTAATGCACTTCTTCAAATGGCAATATCCGCAGTTCATGTTTATTTACCGTGAGGCATTTCTACGGGACCACTTTGGTGACCGACAGAGTTGCAAATACTGGTCCTCTGGGCTGGTTCTCTCCATATGTGCCCTGGGCCTGTTAATGTCGCCTGACGAGGTACAGCGACGAGCAAGTGAGCAATTTTTCAGCGCTGCTGAAACGACACTTATAGTATATGGCTTCGCTCGGCCGTCAATCGCCACAGTTCAAGCTTTTCTATGTCTTGCGTTTTACGAAATAGGGAGAGGGAATGTGTCCAAAGGCTGGGGTTTCTCAGGTAAGGGCTACTGGCAAGGAACAAGTTTAATGCTGAGTATCAGTAGGTATCGCCTTTCGAATGGCGCAAGACCTCGGCTTCCAGAGAGATCCCAAGAACTGGGTCTCATGCGATACGTCATTGGCGACCCCAGAAGATATAGAGATCCGAAGAAGAATTGTCTGGGGTTGCTATACCTCTGACAAGCTGATTAGTCTGACTCTCGGCCGACCAGTCTACTTCTCACATCACGATATAGAAGTTGAGAAATTGGAGCGACTACCGTGAGAGCCAATTGCGTCCTATGTAATGTAATATCACGCCGCTAAAAATTGAACAGAGACTTCCCGGAGTTGGAGCTCTGGCTGCCCATAGGCTTTGACAGCCAACAGGGCGATTTTGGTGAGACCAAACCAATGGTTTCATGTTTCCAGAAGCAGATCGAGCTTTCCAAGATCATCGAGCAGATATTAGCCACCTCGTGCTCGCAAAGCGCAGCTCAAGATGGCCTCGCTTACCGAGGGCACCTCGACAGACTGAATTTGGAATTGGGCCGGTGGGAAACGTCTCTGCCACAGTGTGCTCAGTGGAATAAGTGGGAGACTCCAAGTACTCCCTTGATTCCGAGCGTGGCTTCTTTGCAGTTCGTCCCCTGCACTTTGGAAATGCGCTGGGCTGACAACTATCTGTCTAGTCTACTCTTCCACAGCATTCGGATCGTCACCAACATTGATGCCGCGATACACCATGAGTCGACCAAGAGCAAAGACTATTGCACTTCATCAGCTCAGAATATTATTGCTTTGGTTCGAAAATATCGGTCACAGTACGGGATGAGATTTGCACCGTTTGTCCTCATATATAGCTTGGCACAAGCGTCGCGCTGTATGTCTATGTTTGGAACTGTGGAAGAGGTGAATTATATTGCCCGAATACTCGACGAATGCTCGCGTACATGGCCTATACCCCATCAATTGAAAGGCGGAGAAGCACCAACAGTGTCATAGTAGCGAACATCACGAGATTGTCATAAAAACACCTGTTGGAATTGGAACTCTGTTTTTAGAGCAACGGTCACAGGATTTGCATATTATGGCATCGATGATGTTTGTTAAGCTCATGAACATGCAACCCAGCCAAGAGCTTGTTATATCTAAGGTACAGAGATTCCCATTTCAATACCACTTCTCAGAACCGAAACAAGATTCTTGATGTCCTCTGTGTTATTGTAGAAGCCGAGTGATACTCTGATTCCAAGTCGATACGGCGTCACGATAATTCCATTGCTTTGCAAATGGGGCATCCATCTTTCGTCATGCAGATCCAGGACGTAAAGATGCGGCGCATGCTCTTCGCGGCTGCCAGAACCGACTATGTTGACGGCCAAACTCCTACATTCTTTCCTCAATAAATCACCCAAGCTATAAAGGTGACTTTCCACCTCCTCGGGGCCAAGAACATCGAGGTAGAAGCTGAGATATGCCTTGGCGACAGCAGCCGAGAAAAGACTCAGGTTCAGGTGATTATATCTCTGAGCAGATGGATGGTATACAATAGGGTCATCAGGAACAAGAAGATCAGCTCTAACATTGCTCACAGCACCATATCCCACAATAGGTGGAGTGGGATCAACAGTCTTGATGAAGTCCGGGTCGACATATAGAGCTGCAAGACCCGTTGGGCAGTGAAGACCCTTGTGCAACGAGAATGCTGCCGCCGAAACGCCGAGTGCTTGCACGTCTACGGTCGCAAACCCAACCTGTTGTGTTATATCCGCAATGACATGAATTCCTCTCGGGCGGAAGGTAGAGCAAACATGTGCCACATCGTTCCACTGGCCGCTGTGAAACATGACGGAACTAAGCCCAATCGCAATTGTTCGGTCATCCACATAAGGGGCAAAGGTCTCAGCATTCGCCACGCTGAGCTTTCCATTCTTCTTGTCAGCTTCGATCGTAGGAACCTGCCGAACTTGTAGGCCCAATGGCCGGAGGGACATCCACTGATACGCATGGTTAGGATGTTCTGTATCAAGCAGAACCACATTGTCACCGGGCTTGAAGTGCAGGCCATGAATTATAGAGCCAAGGGCTTCTGTCGTGTCGCGTGTAAAGGCGATGTTTGACGAGTCGGTGTTGATGTAGCGTGCGAGCAGCCGACGGGCGTCTTGCATGGTGGCCTGCCAGGTCGGCTTCGGCAAAGGGTTATACAACGCCTCAGAGGCGTACTTGGTGATGGCTTCGTGAACGATCATGTTGGAAGGGGGAGCGAATGAGGCGTTGAGATAGGTAACAGTCCCTTCATGAATCAAAGGAACAAGACGACGGGATGTCGACATGTCGCTATTGGCAGTGGGTCTTACATGGGCTTTTCCGCTGCCGTTGGTGCTAAGGGCGCCATTGGAAGGCTCAGAAACTTTGGCTGAAGGCATTTTGATCATTTGAGTTGTAAGAGATTTTAGCTGGTGATTCTTCATCTGCAAGCTTGGAATGCCTGTCCTTGAGCCCGACTATTTGTAGCTCCTTTGATGGATGCCGATCGGACACTTATCTGCAATTGCAGCCTCCACCAACTTGATGGAGTTGAAACTCCATGATCGATTAAATTGTCTATCATATGATCAAGACAGGGATAGTACATATGGAGTGTAAACTCCGTCACCAAAAGGCTCCGAGGTCCGGCTTAGGGCACGGAGTTGGACCTCCATGTGGATCCGTCACTTTGACTAGGGGACAGGCTAGCGGCGAACCCATCATAATAACAACGCTTCCCCCGCGAATCTCCCCTCAAGATAACCTTCCCTGGGCTACCAATTTAGGTTTGGCGACTCTTGGAGTTTCTCAGCTATCTCTTGTGGCACGAACTAGTAGGTGTCAGTAACTGAACGTTAGATATGGAAGACGAGACGATAAAGTCAGCGGTTCCCTGGACTTGACCGCGACTATAAAGTTGACCATCGACCGAAGATATTTACCGTCAGTCAACATAGATTTGGCTGTCCCTGAATCCTCTTATATTTATAACCTCAAAAATGTTAGCAGAGAAATGGCAGAAAGAAGGTGTTGACCATGGCCCGAACCTGGAACCAGCCATGACAAGTGACGAGGGCACCATGATAGCAGAAGGTGGACAGCTCCGCCGCGAGTTCAAAGCGCGTCATGTTTCCATGCTTGCTGTAGCTGGCGCCATTGGTACCGGGCTCATCATTGGCACGGGAACAGCTTTGGTGCGTGGTGGTCCTGCGAATCTTCTTATTGCGTACTGTCTTGTTGGGGCAGTCGTCTTCTTCGTCATGACGGCCCTAGGAGAGATGTCTATCATGTTCCCCATGGACAAGGGCTTTGGCGGCTATGCTACGAGATTCGTGGATCCAGCTCTTGGGTAGGTGATATGAATTCTTGACTGACAGGCCTGATATTTTACTGACGGGATAGGTATGCGACCGGGTGGAATTATTTCTTTAAATACGCCATCATTCTGCCCAACAACCTTACAGCAGCGGGTATCATCATCCAGTATTGGAGGCCAGATCTTAATGTGGCCATTTTCGTCACCGTGTTCACAGTGGTGATCATCCTGGTCAACGTGAGTCACCCATCATAGAACGGCTCTCATGACGATATAATGACATGATGTTAGCTCCTACACGTATCCTTCTTCGGAGAAGCCGAGTTCTGGTTATCCTGCATCAAGCTCCTGGTTATGACGACTCTCATCCTTACATGCTTCGTCATCTCAGTCGGCGGTCAACCATCCGGAAAGAAAATCGGCTTCTCATACTGGAACGATCCTGGAGCTTTCGGCGAGTATTTGTTGAAAGGACCCAAGGGACATCTCCTTGGCTTCTGGGCGGCCGTCGTCCAGTCCACCTTTGCTTACACCGGAACAGAAGTCGTTGGTGTCGCATTTGGCGAAGCACCGAATCCCAGGAAGACAATTAGAAAGGCTATCCGTCAGACTCTCTGGCGCATTGTTTTCTTCTACATCATCGGGGCTATTGTCTTGGGTATGGCCGTGCCATATACGAGTTCGCAGCTCATTGGTGGCACAAAGCAGAAGACGGGTGCTGGAGCTAGCCCTTTCGTCATCGCCGTCCAACTAGCTGGGATTCCTCACTTCCCTGATGTTATAAATGGGTGTCTTTTGGTCTTTGTTCTCAGCGCTGCGAACTCTGACATTTACATCGGCTCTCGCGTTCTTTTTGGCCTGTCTCATGATCATCAGGCTCCAGCTATCTTCGGCAAGACCACTGGCAACGGTGTTCCTCTGGCTGGTGTCATATTTACCAGTTTATTTGCTGCACTGGCATATTTAAACGCGGCCAGGAGCTCCTCTGTGGTATTTGGATACCTGGTCAGTCTCGTGACTGTCTTTGGAGCTCTCAACTGGGTCAATATCCTTGTCACTTACATCGGCTTCACGCGTGGCTTAAAGACACAGGGCATAGACCGAGCTTCAATGCCTTACCGGGGAATGTTCCAGCCCTATGGTGCTTACTTTGCCCTTTCACTTACAATTCTAATTATCATTTTCAATGGTAAGCTCTACCTTTTTGGCATTACATAAAGCTAACTGATCCAGGATATGGCGCATTCATTCCAACTTTTGACGTTGCCAAATTTTTAACTTCTTATATTGGTGTCGTGGTGTATTTGGGAAATATCGTGTTCTGGAAGGCTTGGAGACGCACGGTGCGTGTGCCGCTACGTGAGATGGATTTAGTGACTGGCCGTCTAACAGTCTACTAACGCCTGGATATTATGACTTCCTACAACATCATTCACCTCGCTTGATGAGACATCGGCCTCTGATGTTTTAGGAGGAAGAGGCGTAATTTCACTGTATATTAGTGTATCCTAAACATTCAATATGCGAAATGTTTTCGATATAAATTCTAGAAAATAACAACAAACACTTTTACTATGTAGTAGGACTTCGCCTGTCAAAGTCCATCTCTATGCTGGATAAATCTACAGTACATGGGTGCTGTCCAGCGCCGAGCTGCCTTACCCCAGTAGTGCATAGGGGCGGTTGTCATAAAGAAGGTGAAAGACAACAAGCCGATGATAGTGAAAACCCAGGTGAGAGATTGACTTCCCATCCAGATACTTGCGCAGAAGGTAAATACAAGGGCAATGCTATTATTGATTACAGCCACACCTACCATTCCCTCTAAAATCATGTCTGGGTAGCAGTCGGCAAGATAGCTCATACCTTGGCATTATGGTTAGTAGAAGGCATCCAATTGTATAAGAAGGGAGTCGTCACTTACCAATATCTCCTGCGCATCCCCAACCGAAGCCTATGAAGCCAAGACCGATGTAAGCAGCCCAAAGCTTGGGAAACAGCCACCCCTTATCAGATCCAATGCCGAAAATAATAAGACCAACAGGGTTGATTATGGCTGCCGGATACATCAACCATAGTCGGTCTTCAGCTTCGCTTATGCCACCTCGACGCCGTGCCATCCACTCAACGAATTTGTCTGAGAACCAACCTCCATAGAAGCAGCCAATAACAGCACCAATCAGAGTAGGTATGTTCATCAATGCCACCGATGTATCGCCGTAGTTCCATGGGGCATCGTAATAGTTATCCTCCTCGACAGTAAGGTAAAAGGTCAGCCACGCATCTTGTGCCCCCCATTGCAGTCCAGCATACAGAACAGCTGGGAAGGTAAAGACTCGGAATGTTCCAAGAAGCGAGGAGAAGTATTGCTTGAAGCCAAAGCCTATGAGCGTGGGCGACGGCGTCACTAGCGCAATCCGCTGCCAGTATGTCTTGGGTTCATCCTGTAACGAGCTCACCTGCTCACCTCGTTCCGATGCATTATCGCTTCCAAAGTTGGCTTTCTCCATTTTGGGGGCCTCTTCATTTGCATTGGATAATCTAATACCTTCGAGAACAGCTCTGCGACAAAAGCTTGTTTCCTCAAAGCCAAAAAGAAAGACAACAAAGGTTACCACGCTGATGATGGCAGCAAGCCACCCAATCCAGCTCCAGCCAAGATGACTGTCGGTGATAAGGCCAGCAAACAGCGGACCAAGAAACGTCCCAACACTGGTGGCGAGGATATAGAGGCCCAGGACCATACCGCGTTGATGACTGAAGAACAGCTCCGAGAGCGACAGCTGTGCAGCAGCCTCAGCACAAGACTCAGAGGCGCCGACAAAGAGCTGGCTCCAAATAGCATCAGCAGAGCGCGACGTCTTGGCGAACCATATACTCCCAGCAACCGATGCAAGGAGGCAGAGGAGGTATGTGCTGCGGCGGCCATACAAGGCGGGCAGTGGGGATAGAAGAAGTGTCGTGTATCCGATGCCGGCGAATAAGACACCGGCACCTGTGTTCTCAGTGCTGTCGCTGATGCCTTTCGCCAGCAGCGCATCTGAAGCACTGCCGGCCGAGTTACTGGTGGCAGCAGTCAAACCCACGATAAAGAGTACGAGGAATGCATGCCAGTATTTGCGCCATGGCGACCAATTCAGAGGATCGTTGGGGGAGTTGGTCGGTTGGGGGTTGAGCGTAAGGTGTCCCTCGGAGCCGAGAATGCGTTGCGTTCCAATAATATCAAGGTCGGTCGCTTGAGACTGCATGTTGTTTATTTGGCTGGAATATAACAAGAAAGATTAGAGTTGTGACGAGCACGATGTTGGCTTCAGCATGATTATCAGATAGGCCATGAAGGCCGTTGATTTATTATATCGGAGACGGCGCAATACATCCCGGGATGTTCATATCTTCGGAAGTTCGGGACAACTAACGCCTCATTGGTTTAGACCGTGATGCCTCCAGGAGTAGTGTTTCTCTTCGTCGATAGGTAGCAATCAATGGAAAATGACAATGTGTGGCTCCTTTGGGTTAGTATAAGCCGGTAATACCGTATGGACGGAAAACATGCCTCATCGGGCCTGACAGGCTAATAGTGATAACAGTCAGCCGCTGACTGTTATCACCATCTCGGGACTCGGCATGGAGATTGATCAGATTTCCCCGCAAACTTACCTGATAACGATTAAACTAAAAGGACCTCGTCTCCATTGACTGCCCTCTTATGGCTTAGCTCTACGATCATCTTGATAAGGGCATTCATGCAAATGACGCGGCTGCCACTTAGCCGAACCTTGGTCCCTAATGATGCCCCCTCTCCCCAGTCACTGTTACCATGATTTAAGAGCCCCTTTGATATCGCATGGGGTAGATACTTGGATAACGGCAAACACAAAGCACCCCAGTCCAAACCTGACCCCAAATCCAAGTTATCTTACTATCAAACACTATCCAAAACGTCCAACATGGCTACTACCCTTATACCCAGCGCCTTGGAAAAACCAAGCAATTGCGGCTCCAATTATGAAAGCCTGCTCAAACATTCTGTCATCACTGGCGCTGACGAGAAGGCTCGAATGCGGGGAGATAACCCTCTCCCAAGCGTAGAGCCACCGAAGAAGGTGATTGTAGTCGGCGCTGGAATTTCTGGGCTCCGAGCTGCTTCAGTCCTGCGCCGCCACGGCCTCGATGTTGTAATCGTCGAGGCCCGTGACCGTATCGGTGGCCGTATCTGCGCCAGCAGCCAGCCCGGCAAGACGCGTGATCTCGGTATGTGCCAGTCCAACAACACATGTGGTTAACAGTAAGCTGCAGACCTCAGAACTTGGGCTGTGTGCCGTCCTATCACACCTGCATGTCCAATGCCGGTGTAGGTATGTCAACACATACGTTCCTTCTAAGGGTACAACTTGTCATCATCGTTAGACACGCTAACATATGCTTTTTTCTTCTCTACAAAGGTGCCGCTTGGATGCATGAGACGTCGCAAAACAAATTGACCAAGTTGATCCCGAAGCTGGAAGTCGACTATTACTACGATGACGGGGCTCCTTTGTACTACACACCTTACGGTAAAGCCGGCGCTCAATTCAAAGCCAAGAAAGTGGCGGACGAATTCGCCGACTACTGTGAGTGGTTTTATAAGAACAATCCGGATGCTGAGGACAAAAGCGTCGACGAGTTAGTGAGATCATTTGTGAAGAAGCACGATCTCATCACTGAAGATGAGCGCCTCTGGGCGCCACAAGCTACGAGAGAGGTCAGTAAATCTCTATGGAAAGGCGTTTGTCTTCTATGGCCCCACCACAAGTATCGACGAGCACATGCTAACATTGATACAGATAGAGCTCTGGATAGGCACAAGTACGTCTGCAGCATCGTCCAAGCATCTCAGCTATTTTGTTACGGAGCGTAACCTCTACGTTTTACATGGTGGCTATCAGAAGATCGTTGGATGGACAGCTGAGTCAATACTCGACTCTATTCGACTAAATCACCATGTCAGCCATGTTCAGTGGAGCGAGGATGGTGGCTCACGTGCCGTCGTCACCTGTCAGAACGCCCAAGGCAAGGAAGAGCGTTTGGTGGCCGATGCGGTCGTGGTAACAGTGCCCTTGGGCGTCCTTCGTCGTCAGTTAATTTCCTTCACGCCCTCTCTTCCGGGTGATATAAGTGAGGGGATCAGCCGTTTCAGTTACGGTGCCCTTGGCAAAGTATTCTTTGAGTTTGCCGAGGTCTTCTGGACCAAGGACCATGACCAGCTTATTTACTACCCGGCACCCCCTGAACATCAAGAAGAGGGGCTTGTTACAGATGGTATCCTAGCCCATCCTACTGTCACAGTTAACACCTGGCTCATGTCAGGGAGAAAGGAGCTATGCGTCCAGGTTGCCGAACCATTGACGCAGCGGGTCGAAGCCATGAGTAATGAGGAACTGTATAGCTTCTTTCGGCCTCTGTTCAATCTTTACCGTACTGAGCCATACAAGGCCCTACCTCAACTTGTGAGTATCGAGTGCACAAAATGGACTCAGGATCCATTGGCTGGTTTTGGAACCTACTCGGCCGACAAGGTCGGTGATGAACCCAGCCTGTTCACTGACGCTTTGATAAATCACAAACATAGCCGTCTGCAGTTTGCCGGCGAGCACTGCACTTTGGTTGCTAATGGATGCGTCCATGGAGCGTTTGCTACTGGTGAGACAGCTGCGACTAACTTGCTGAGTTCTTTTGGAATTAAGTATGATGGCGGCGACCTTGTTAGTCTTATAAATAACTCAAATTAGGGCATATTTTAAGAAGGAAAAAACCATAGAAACCTGAGGATAATAAGACCTTATACTTAGCTATTGATTAAGAGAATCTTATTATTACTCCCAAGCCTTGAAGTAGTGCATCTCGCTTATGTCAGACTCTAATTAATCGTTACTGCTAACATCAGCGGGTTCTAGCAGTTGTGACTCGTCTTTAGCCTATCCAGCTGATGTTGTTGGTAGGTTGTTATATCCAAGCCTGATCTGCTATCTCGACCTCCAAGGAACCTGACAACGCGTCTGAACTTTCTCCAATCCCTCTCTACATTTCTCAATTACCCATATGCGAAGCCGCAACTAAGATGGCCAGTCCTCCTGTGGCTTTAAACGCCATGACGGTGCGTCTTGCAGAACATTCCTACTGGCATAGGATTGATAAACCCCCGCCATCGTCTCGGGATCTTGCGCGGTGCGATATAGAGGCACTCAAGACAGAGGTCACATGTACCGCTTGTCAGAAGCCCAGATCGATCAGATGTTCTGGGTGCTACGACGCCAAGTACTGCTCAGCTGACTGTCAACACAGTGATTGGAATATGCAGACTGGTGTGTGCTGGAAGCTATCAACTTTTTGCAGAGAGCCACGACCATCGAAGGACCATTTCAGGGTCATGAAATTCCCTTATCAAGCATCAAGTCCTGATTTCTGTTGGGGAATTTTCAAGAAACACCAGTATGACGCTCACGAACTCGAGATCATGCATTCGACTATCGACGGTCAGGAGGCAGCGACCAATGGACAATATCAAGGTACAGGTAAATATAAACTCATTGTTTAGTACTATGCCCTTAGTCGGGATACTGCTACGCAAGGGAAACACTCTCGGGCACACGGTTAAAACTGCTTCCTAAGGGTGCTCTAAGGAATTCAAAGACCAGCTCCTGGTCCACAATTTGATAGTCTGAGCCCTACTTGAGAATCATCATCAGAAGCGCACTGCCATCCCGTAACTTTATACTTTAGGCTGCTAGATATTTATACTAGTTCTTATAAAAGGGAATTGTACCCTGAAGGATTTTAGGGTTATAGGTGCTAACAGCGTCTATTAGGATAAGTCTTGCTTTCTTAATTATTGTGAGATTAACGTATAGCTTTATAGGCTGGTGAACCAGACTCTAGACAGCAGGGTCTGCCGATAATCAGGCAAAAATAAAATCATTTAGAGGCTCTTTAACTAGTACAGCGTATAGCTAATATTTCAGGATTAGCGATATCCAAAATGAGGCCTTCTTCCTACAGGTTCTTATTGGCTTAAATACGGAAAGATCAACCAACACTTAAAGCAGCATGTTAGCCCGTGTCTGCGATCCAGTGTACATCTGAAGCTTATCACAATGCATTAGCGGGCGGCATGGGTCCGCATTAGGATTCCTTTCGTCAAGGTCCCTGTCTCTATGCATGCTACGTAGCGGGGCTTGCATCCAACGAATTGCTTCCACTGACTGCCCTGTTGGAGAACTGGAATGTCTCGATATCCGGAGTCCACAACGCTAACGGCTGAGACATGCTTTGGGGGAGCCCTTCCTATGCATGTGTGAACTGTCAAATGCGGCTGAAGACATATTACATCATTCAGCATTGTCTAGCGCGCTACGCTCTCATCAAATGGCATAAGTTAAAAAACACCCAAGCAGTTAACCAGTTCCTAGTACTCTCGAGAAACTCACTTGACACGCTTTGAATTTCGTCTCACTGTATCAGACATGTCTGACGCCGCACCTCCTTACGACTCTTCTGGCTCGCCTCCAGCCTATGAGGAGATCGAAAAGAAACTCAATGAATTGATCGGCCCTAATCCAACCGTTGAGAAAGTCCTTAAAGCAGCTAAAAGTGTCTCGCCTAAGGAAGCAGAGATCCTTGTCCAAAACTCCAAGGCCAAGTTCCCGCTCAAGACTGAGAGGCAAAAGGAAGATTTTGCACTCGGCATTGCTAGCGCCACGTCTTCTGATGATTTCAAGCCGCAGATCACCTCCGCTTCATCGTCTGCCTCGAGGGCAGCAAACGAAGTTGCTCGTATCTTCCAAAAGCTACATCTGAAGATCTTGGAGGTGGATAGAGTGCATGAGTCTGGATTTGCTAAAGTCCTTCTTAAGCACAAAGACGTGAGTTTTAAAGCATGTTGTTCTATGTTGAAAGCTCTAACCTGATGTTGATTAGACGTATATGCAACTTCTTATAGACAGTCGAAAGACAGCAATGAGAATCGCACAGCACGGAAAAATTAAGTTACACTACCAGACTCAGTGGATGGGAGCTACGCGCTAATACCATCTAGGTTTCGATGACATTGTCATAAAGTTTTGTGCCGATAAAAGCATATCCATCCCAGATCGCGAAAACAAGATTCAGGAATTTATAGACGTAAGATTACTATTATCTGGAGTTATTTAGCACAAGACTGATGACCAGATGAAGACTGCCGAAGGGTTCAAGAAGGACTCTTCTCTACTCGACAGCCGATTCCAAGATCTTATCACGGATTTCTCGACGTTCGTGGATGGATTCTCCGAATGGGCGAAGGATAAGGAGAAAGAGTTGAGCGATAAGATTAAAAAGGTTGAGGAGGAGATCAAGGCCTTGAAGAAGAAACTTGTCGACCTCAAGATTGCCCGAGATGTGTTTGCCCTTATCGGGGCCAGCATTTTGCCTATACTTGCTATCCTTTTAGAGGTTTTTAAACCAGCTGCGATTCCCATTCTGGTAAGTCCTGTATTCCAACTCAACAATCAAGCAAAAATTGAACTTACATCTACAGATTGCAGGTCTCATTGCTGCTGGTGTTACCATGGCTATTATTATTGGTCTCTTGGTTGCTATACAATGTGCGTTCCCCACCAGATAGTTTAGCCGTGATTGACTCTAACAAAAGATAGTGATTGAGCACGAGCTTGAAATGAAAGAAGACGAGAAAAAAAAGCTGGAAGATCAGAAAGAACTGATCAGAGCGACAAGAACCGAGCTGGTGACTCTCGGTAGTGAGTCTCTGTTATCCTTCAAACTTTCTGTTAGTGTCCTCTCTGGATACTGGCAACGTTCAGTATTGGATGCTACTGAAATCAAATCTTGGCTTCAAAAAGGAGCCCGGGGCGCCGTGAGCATTATCCTCGCATCCTCACAGCTTCACAAAATTTGCTAACTAGGCGATGACCAGGAGGAACCGAAGTATATGAAGGACAACTTGAACAACGCAGTGACTGTCTGTAAGTGTTTGTCTTGTAGTAATTCTAGCTATCACTGACTTGGTAGCAGACAGTGTTATGGCGCAGTACATGGAAGAGTATGCCAGAGGGGTCGAATCTCAGGGGAACTAGGTCACAGCAGTTGGAATTATGTGTGTCCACAGTAGCTCTAAGCCGATAATTATTAGCTATCGGTAAATTTTGAGCCGTGTATGCCAATACAATGGAAATCTCCCCGTACTTTAGACTTTCCACATTGAGTACCAACCATAGCAATCACACCATTCCTAATCAACTATGACTCGGTTAATTTATCACTAGAACTCTCCTACATTTTGGGACGTTGAGTCCTTGTTTTTGTTGCCTCAAAGCTGTCACAAGATTGAGGCCTTCAATGATTTTTCTCCACTGTAGTGAGAAAAGCAATTACCGCCTGGAAAATGCAATTTCGTGGCTAGCTGAGGATATGTCGATCATAACCAAACTGGCCGGCAACAGAGACACGGCACGATTGCCTAAGCTGAATTTGTTTGCGACCGCAGCATAGTGGATGCAAGACAGGATGATCTCATGTTGGGTCGTAGTTGTGGAATTTGCAAGACTTGGTCTTTCGGGCACAGATGATCGCTACCATAAAACTCAACAATGAGACTTCTTTGAATATATGCACACAGAGACACACCAAACCAAACAACATTTATTTTACTTACTGCGGAATAGATTCGACATATTTTTCCTCAACAAATGGCACTCAACTTTTCCTCAAACAAGCTCGTAGAGCTATCGCACCTGTTATGCCAGAATCCCGGGCCTAGAGAATATCTGGTGGCAGGCAGTATGCTATCGAACGTCGAGGATCTAGGGTTTCCACTTCCAAAGAAAATGGCTACGCTTGATTCTTCAGAGGTTGATTCATACATCCTTTCCGTCGCCAAGGCCTTTTGCTCCAAGGATGCAGATCGTTCAATGGAAGAGGCAGCCAAACTGACATGCCAGAATGCAAAGGACATCAACGTTGCATTCATGGGAATCACCATGGCACTTGTTATTTCGGATGGCGAGAGAGGTACGCACAACGCTGATCGCATGGTACCTATTGTTCGAGTAAGTTGCTCCTGCATGCAGGTGATGTGCTGGCACGGCACGGTACGGCACGCTATACTAAGTTAACAGGCATATGCCAAATTTTTATTAGATAGCATGCAGCTGGCTAAAGATGGCGCTCAGCATGGAGAAGGTGAGACATTCGTGCTGCCCAATTCATTCACTGCTTGACTCTAACGCATTATCTTTGCCAGAATTTGATGGTGACGTCGTCGGTGCATGTGCAGATCCAAGTATACCAATCAACAGACGCAAGCTCATCATCAAGGAATACATTACAGTATGTTCAGTATTCAGTAACAGGAGCCGGAATCCTAACGATTCTTCTATAGCACGCCGAAACCCTCGAGGCAATGTCGAATAACATGCTGGACCGACTTAAGAGTATTAGAAACGAATTTTTTGACCTAATCCAAGATGTCCGGCGTTCAAACGGGAAATCCAAATTGACCTCAACAGAACAGGAAGTTGATCAAATCGACTGGGTCTGCCTGGATGTGGATCTTGGCCACCCGATTCTCCAACTGGGGTTTGATCTACCAGGGTCCTTACCGCCCTTCCTTGCCGTATGTTTAGCCCCCGAAGTCAGCACTATCTACACCCCCTTCAAACTTCTGTGGAGTCGTTCTATATCTCGGTGACATTATGGAGCACTAGT
Source organism: Fusarium musae (assembly GCF_019915245.1). Classification (NCBI taxonomy): domain Eukaryota; kingdom Fungi; phylum Ascomycota; class Sordariomycetes; order Hypocreales; family Nectriaceae; genus Fusarium; species Fusarium musae. The sequence goes on from NC_058387.1 coordinate 90,183, forward strand.
TAATGATGGTTAGATCGGTGGCCTCATGGCTTTGAAGCGTGAAGAGGTTGCAAGTCAAATCCTGTTTGTGAGTACGTCTCGTGAGTCACCCTGATCTCTTCTCGAGTTGTAGTGGATTCTGAATATACTTATATCCAGACGCCCAACGTACGGCAATGAAAGAGAATACCCAATCTGAGGACCAGGAATCAGGTGGCAATGCCCTCCGTCTTTTGACATTATTTGACAAGAGTTTTACCAAAATGGGCCAATGCTGGTTCTATAGCCTTCTTGACGCTCGTGCGATAGAAAAGTGGCTGCAAACCGGAGCGGATATGGCGGCAAGTTTCCCTCGCAACCAAGGCACCATGTATCTGACACATAAGCTGACAAGTATAAAAGTCTTGGCCTTCGTACATGAGAAAAAGTCTGAACGAAGGTGTGAAAATCTGTAAGTTTCTGGCGTGGTATTCTCGCTACAGGGCTAATGAGTGGGCGCAGATGGTGCAATGGCGAAATACTTGCGTGGATATGCAAAGGGTATTGAAGACATGCATGTGGAAAAATGGCATGTACTTGATTGAATGGCTGACTGAAATGAGCCGCCTGCATATTCATTCGAATGGATCTTTGGGGGGACGCGCATGTTAGTATCTGGGGGCATTTGCGCGTAAATTAAATGCGGGTTGCCGTTTTTCGGTTATGCATTCTAATTCACTTAAATCACATTTTACCGCTTGTGGTGACCAGTCGGATTGGGGCCATGGTTGTTGTATTGCCACATCAGTGTCTTTTGTGTGACTGTCATCAGCCTTTGAGTGGGTAAGCTGAGCATGATGCAATGCAATCCTCTTCTGTAGGTCTTGGTATCAGGCTCTATCTCGTCTGCTTTCAACTAGTAACCTAGCGGTAGATATTCGTTTCACTCAGAAAACTACTTAAGATACGCCTTCTTGGAATTTAATTCTAGGTCTGCTGTCGAGACAACAAGTATTCAACTGTTCTATTTATCTCATTTCTCACCAGTAGCCTTTTCTCTCATAGCTTACTTTTCCTTTCCAACCATGGAGACTGCACCCCCTCAGTACAATGCTGAAGATGCGCCTCCGTCCTATGAAGATGTCGTTAAAAAGTTCACCGCCGCGCTTGGCAACGGCAAAGATCCTGAGAAGATACTTGACGCAATGGCCTCACTCAACCTGGCAGATTGCAAAGTTGTTTGTGACAAGAATGGCAGCAAACTTGGGCCTATTGTTGGGGAGAAGGACATGGAGAAATTCCAACTGGGCGCAGAACAAGCTGCTTCTTTACCCGTTGCTCAAGAGCACCTCAAGAAAGTGGCAAACACTGCTACGCGCGCTGTCAAGGACATTGAGATGGTGTTCAACCGTCTACTCCTAAAAATCATGGAGATCGACAAAATTCACGAATCGGGGTTCGTGCCAAAGCTTAGACACCATCAAGAGGTCAGTCACACCTCAGTATATGACGATATGCATTTCAAGTTTTAATTGTGTCTAGACATTCTCTGACCTGATACGGGAAAGCCGTCTTCTGGCAAGAGAAATCAGCCAACACGGTCAAGGTACGAAACTTGTTGGCGCACTCTTCTACATAGCCACTCCTTGGTAAAAGTTCTAATGAATCCATCAATACAGAATTTGATGAACTAACAGTAGAGTTTTGCGCCGACAAAACCATTTCTGTCGAAGAACGGATAAACCGAATTGAGGGCTTCAGAAAAGTAAGAAGTTCCTGGATTATTGATACCAAACGCTTCTGACAAGACATTCAGGAGGCAGAGGGATTCGAGACAGCCTCTGTGGATATGCAAAAGCGGTTTGAGAAGCTGAATAATGACTTCACTGAATTCATTGGTGAATTCAAGGCCTGGGCTGAAGATAAAGAAAAGGAACTGGATAAGAAGCTAACACAGGTGATAAAGGAGATCGGGGACCTCAAGATCCGCATTTCTGAGGTAATTGTCTCGTTAGGATTTGCACTCGCTGGCACAGTAATCGGTGCTATGATTTTTGCTGCCGGGCATTCCCCGTTCTCCTTCATCTTGATTGTGAGTACGAGCAATTCAATCAATGGGCTTTCTTGGTGACTAAGATACAATGGCTGATTTTCTTATAGGCCGCTGGACTTATATTGTGTGGTCTCAGCGGTGTCGCCGCTATGAGATTCATCGCGACCTACTTGGGTAGGTCCAAGCTTTCCTCTTATGACACAGAGACCTACTAAGATACAATCATCAGTATTGTCAAACGAGCTGAAACAAAAGGAGAAGCTCAAGAAGGAATACGAAAGTCAGCTGAAGATGATACAAAAGGCTCGTTCTGAGCTAGTATCACTCGGTAATGAGGGTCTTGGAACCTTCTGGGACAAAATAGGCTTTCTCAAGGGATATTGGGTAAGAGCGTCCTCTGATGCGGAGGCTATCGAGATTTGGTTGAAAAAAGGAGCATCTGATGCTGTAAGTCATTATGATCTTAAACTGCATGCTATAATTAACAGTCTTTACAGAAGTGGCCTGATTATATGAAAAAGAGCTTGCATAAAAATGTAAAGATCTGTAAGTCAATAGTCAACTAACTAAATTATCATAAGTACTAATCTCTCTTTTTACTACAGACAAGGCTCTCTCAACCTACCTTGAGGAATACTCCCGTGGTGTTGACACAGATGAATAGTTAATAGCTGGAGCTGTAGTGAAATAGCTATAGTAAGATCGCATAGGTAGCCCTTGTATGGGAATGATATCAGAGAGCCCTGATGAGTTATCAGTCTGTCGCGTGATTGGCATCCAAGATACAGTCGTTGAGCTGCAGCGCTTGACATTAAACAGCATTGCAACCACGATTCATGCGACTCTGATGGTTTATCGATCAAACAGCTGCGCCTTAATGGGCGCACGTCTCATGCGCTGCTACTGGAGCCTCACCTCTTAGATCTGCCCTGGATTTGCAGAATTGCTTGGGTCACTTCCGCTCATGATTCCTATACCAAGTACCGATGGCAAGAATCACGGTCTCGCTTCCTACTTCGAGCCGTCGTCCTTGATTATAAATTGCTACGTATTAATGAACTGCCTCAGGGCGACGGAATCATGATCTTTAACGCATATGGTGTGGACCTCTACTCCAGATCAACAATTCAAATAAAGCCTTTTATCTGCTTCTGTAAGTAATCAATCAGCAGGATCAGTCGATCCTTCTGTGGATCGTCTGATAAAATAGGATCTGATCAGAGGCCTTACATTTACGAGAACCTAAACTACCTTAGGCAAAACATCAATAACATACTCCCTAACTAGTCTAGACTTGCCCCGGCGGCCCCTTGGCCTCCTCCCAGAACTCCCTCCCACAGAGAGAACTTGCTGCTCGTATGATCTTCCGTCTTCCGAGAGAACTCTAGTTTAGAAGCATATGCAAAACCCACGCCTATTCCTGCTCCAGCGAGCGGAGCCAGTCCCGTTACCGTACCGGCAATGGCAAGCCCAGTTCCCCCAAGGACTCCTAGAAGCGGTAGTAAGTTTCGTTTCATCACGTCGCGTTTGCGTAGTTTCTCCACCATCTGTTGAGTCTCGACGCATTGCGCTTCATTTTCCAGACTGAGCTGTTGAAGTGATTCGTGGAAATCGTTTTCCTCCTCCTCAATCCGACGACGCTCTTCCTGGGCACTTTCTCTCGTCCTGTGACCAAGTCTTTCTTCGTCTTCAAGCTCTTGTCGCCTCAATTGCCAGTTCTGCCGCTCCTCCCCCAACAAAGCATCGTTGGCGCTATTATCATGCAAGAGTCGTTGATAATCACGTGTGCCTTTCTCGACCTCTTTAGCCAGTTGCTTTTGCTCAGTGCAAACTTTCTGCAAGACTTTGCTGTACGCCTTCTCTCTTTCGATAAACACGCTCCGTAAGGAGACGCGCAATTCTTGTTGAGCAAGTTTCATCTCCCGAAGTTGACTCCGAATTTCCAAAAGAGAAGTGGATGCCTCTGACTCATTGCAGGCTCCTTGCTCGAAAGACCAAACCTCCTGGACGCATTTTCTCTCGACTGATGAATACTCCATAAGCAACTCTCGCCCAGCCATGGTTTCTGCTAGGGGTCTATTTTCATCTACCAGCTCCCTTTGGAGTTGTTGAGTCAAGTAGCCCCCATTTTCGTTCAACGCCAGTAGCTCAGTGATTGCTTTTATACCTGTCTCATAGTCGCCTAGCCACCGTCGTGTTTGGCTGCCTTGTTGACACAATGTTCCCCAGAACTCTATCGTAGATGAGAGGCGGGTTTCTCTCATTTCGGCCTCACGATAGTCTGGCCCTCTTGTGTGTATTTGATCCCACATAGTAGTTATAAGAAAGACCCGAGATGCTGCATCGGGACCACAAATCCTTTGTAGCAGGGTGAAGTTCTTGGCGGCTGAACCAGAGACCCGGTTGTCAGAAATACGATGTAGATATAGTATACCAGCCAATTTCATTCCGTGCTTGTAGATTGTTGATGTGATGTACGAAATTTCCTTGAGAATGTCAAGGTCGGAACGCCAGGTGTCATTGAACCCTGGCGTGTCTACAAGGTAAATCATTCGGTTTTCGACATTCATACTGTAGATTCCGATGCCTTTTGTGTCTTGAAAGCTTTTAGCAAATATCTTATTAGTATGCCGACTCTACTCACAAGATGCCAAGTCATGGCCGATTCCCGCGTCTTCTCCTGTGAGCTTGGAGATAAATGTACTTTTTCCAACACCAGTAATACCCATCACAAGGATGACAGCGTCTCCAGCAGAAAGCGAACTGGTTCTTGTTAGATGTGAGGATCACCACCGAGGTCGCTAACTTACCGTGCCGCAAGCGAAAAGTCGTGATTCATACTGCAGGAAATATGATGAGAAGATCTGCGTTGAGTCGTTATCATTTGCCCTTGCGCGGCAACATTTAAACATAAGGGCAGGCCCAGGAGAACCGCGCCTTATTTCTCTTTCAGTAGCCAAAGGAAACAAAGGGGTAAGCGCACAGCCTAAAAGCAACTCCTGTCTGGGCACAGCGTTTAGCATCGGGAGCTGATACAAAGGTTGGGGGCCAGAGGCATAACTTTCAACCTCAAAATAGACATCCATCCATAGCAACTGGTCGATGGTTCCCAAGAACAGGCGCTTCACCTTGTGTTATTAATAGCTTAACTGGAGAATTGACTTATTCTGGAATGCAACACCGTAATGGTTGCTCAGCTGGAGGTCCTTGTGTAAGATAGCAGGGTTCTCTAAAATCAGGCTGAGAAATCGCTGCTTTGAATGGGTCGATTAGCTCTGTATTGCTGACCTAATGAAACATCAATGGAGGTAAGCGCCCGAAGAGGCAGAAGCCTTTGCAGTAGTATCTAAAATTAGAAGTTTGGCGCGAGCCTTGTCTGCAATGTTATGATTATTCACTCCAACTCGTAGTATATAAAGCTCGCTCCTCGCTCATTCTATACGTATGTGATTAGTTTAATATCATCCCAAGTAAAGCAACACTGGTGAATTCTTTTATCTCTTCACTCGTTTCAACATGGTTCAAGCTCATTATCGTGATGCGGAGATGTTCATGAATGCTCCAGCCTCGGCTGAGGCATTTCAGCAAACGTTTCAGGCCCCATTCAAGCCCAGCTCATCTGATGTTTTCATCGCCCTGATGGGAATGACAGGTGCTGGCAAGAGCACCTTTATTTCGCATTGTACGGAAGAGGAAGTCCGTATCAGTGAGCCGGGTGCTCTCGAGTCCTGTAAGTCTATAGTCTACAGTTGACCACGGTTTCTTGATCTAATAAAGAATTAGGTACACAGGAGGTTCGGGTTCATAAGTGTAAACAGTTCAGTCCGTTTGCCAATGTATATCTTGTGGATACACCTGGCTTTGACGACACTACTCGCAAAGACACCGATATCCTCAAAGAAATTGCAGGTTGGTTGACCGAAACATACCAACAGAAGATCAAATTACGAGGCATCCTTTATCTGCACCGCATTTCCGACAACCGCATGGGAGGTTGTGCACACAAGAATCTCGTCATGTTTAAGCGTCTTTGCGGCCCTGAAGGCATTAAGAATGTGACATTTGTCACAACTCACTGGGAGAAAGTCACTCAGGACGAAGGCGAAAGGCGCGAGTCGACTCTTCAGTCAACTAAAGAGTTCTGGGGTTATTTTGTGGACAAAGGCGCCGCTGTTCGCCGGCACGAAAATACTCAAGATTCTGCCCTGTACATTGTGGAGCAGTTTGTGCCAGGCTGGTCGGCCAGAGCACCAGATGAGGTTAAACTTGCCATCCAGTCAGAGATGGTCGACTCTGGAAAAGACCTGAACAATACAGCAGCCGGTCAGGAACTGCAGGATACACTCTCAAAGGAACGAGAGAAGATGAAGCAAGAAATGGATGCGCGAGATCAAGAAATGAGGGAGGCTCTCAAGGCTCGTGACAAAGAGATGTTCGAATTTCTTCGCGAGGAGCAGGAAAACCAGAGAGTTGAGTTAAGACGTAGGAGCAGAGAAATGGACGAGCTCAAAGTCAGCATGGAAAAGATGCACGCAGAGAGGGTTGGAAAACTTGAGGCTCGGCTTCAGCAACAACATGAAGAAAACAAGGCGTACCGTGAGAGCGCCCAGCAAAGGGACAAGGAACACGCTGCAGAGATGGAGCGGTTACAAGCTAAGCATTCTTCTGAAAAAAACCGTCAGGACTATATGTTACAGAGTCTCAAGTCTCAGATCAACGAGCTGAAACGGCGATCGCCTCAGCCGCAAAGCACTCCGCCTCCATTTCCGAACAGTCATGGCCAACAGTACAATGGGTACAACAACCCCTACGATACACGAAGAAATGTCCATACGCAACAACCTAGGGAGGATAATTTCCTGAAGCATCGTGGAAACTACCGCTCTAACTGTTTGACGTGCGGGAAGTACTTTCACAATCGCGATAAGCTCTTTCTTCACCTTGAAGCCCAACAACATGCTCGGGATATAAAGACAGGGCGACCTGAGGGAAGCCCATACCGGTACTAGCCCCAGTACTAATTAGCACGTAGCCTTTATACTAGGTCCCTAAACCCTATATTAGAAAAGAATAGAAAAATAAAAGACTTAATTTTAAGGGCTATATGGGACTATATAACTTAAAAAACATTTATCATAAATTAGTAGACTTTATATTATATAGAAGTCCTTTTATTATATTTACATTTAGTTTAATTAAAGGTAAATCAAAAATACTCTAAAAAACATTAAATTTAATCTAGATCATTTTAAGCTTGGCCAGATCGTGCCATTTATATCTCAGGGGTGTTTTGATATTCAAGCCCATTCGCCTTACGAACGGCACCATAAATTGCACTGATAACAGCCTGATGTCCCGGCGACTTCTCCATTGCCATTTGGAGATACATAAGACCAGTCTGAGCATTCTTCAGCTCCATGTTTGCTCTCTGACCCAGTCCCAAAAGTTGCTTGATATCCTTCATCGCATTGTCGGCTGAAGCGTAGGGCTCATCTCTTGTCCAATACTCACCACTGACCATTCGACTTGAATAAACTGAGCAGATCCCGCCGTACATGAGGTCAGCAAACTTTTTGACCATCGCTGGACTGATGCCTGATTTCTCGGCCAGCGTCAATGATTCAGCAATTTGTGTGATGGCGTTGAGAGCGAACGCATTGCCGATGAGCTTGAATTTCGCCGCGTTACTGTGCGGCTCGTCTTCGAAAGAGATCTCATCACGTCATATTACATCTTTGATATAAGGACGCATCTTCTCGATTGATGACTTGGCGCCAGCAGTTGCGAAGACAAGGGCGTCACTGTTGGCCATCTGTGGCGGACCAAAGACTATCCCTAATGTTGACAAAAGAAGTATTACCAACTTGTTATCAACTAGAATGAGATACCTGGGCTGCTGACAAACTCTGCGCCGTGATCAATCATCATATTTGCGATCTTGTCAACCAATTCAGGCGAGATAGTTGAACACTCAACGAAGAGTTTGCCGACCACGTCATCTTCTTTGACCATCGATTCGTACACAGTCTCTACAGCAGAGTCTGAACTCAAGCAGGAGAAAACAATGTCTGCCGAGCCGACACCCTCATTCAATGAGGCACGTCTTGGTATTCTCGGAGCCGACAGCCTCTGCATCCCAAATATCTAGCCCATCTCAAACAATAAGGCAGCTATTGTAACTAGCCCATTCTAGATAAAAGTACGACAGAAGGCGCGGTGAGATGATCTGGCCCGGCGCTTCCGGTAGGTCCGGCTACCGTTATCTGGAGTGTAACGAGGGAATTTTGTGAAATTGAGCAAGCATCGGCGAGTTAAGTAACATTATAAGTCTCACGATGCAGAAGTAGCTCTTTGTGAGATGTTCCATGTCCCGCCGGACGCTTCTCATTGGCTAGCTCGATGATTATACCACTTCAGTCGTGCGATTACATCAGCCTATCAGTGTGCTTCTGTGCCACTCTCGGACTCGGACTCGGACTCGATAAAGCCAAATGACGTCAACGATCGCACTTGGTATCTGGTCTCACAAATGTCACGATGCATCATTGACTCTAATCATGTGTGTATATATATATCCTGTGTCCACATCGTTAAGTCTGCTAATAACTCTTCCTTCACACTCTACTTCGAAAGATCTACATCATGGCCAAGATTGTCCGCATCACACTCCTGTTGCGAAAGCGCGACGACGTTACATATGAACAGTTCCACAAGTAGTTGAGTCCCCGACTTCCGGTTATCGCTACAATGGAACAATCACTGACTCGTTTTGGATCCAGCTGGTCGGAAGAGCATCCAAAGATATGGCTATCTGTCCCCATCGTCCAGCAGAATCTTGTCAAGTACTCACAGTTTCACGCTGATGAGAAGCTTGACCTCTCGGGGACCATTATGCCACCCGTTGCGCCGTTCGATGGTGCTGCTACCATGTGGGCCAAGAGCCTCGAGGACCTTCATGCTGTAAGGGCCCGACCAATGCATTCAAGCTTTTAGCAGTACTGATGAGTCGACATAAAGATCTTTAGTGATCCTGTGTATAACCGGATCGTTGTCCCGGACGAGGAGAAGTTCCTTAAGCGCGCCGAAGCCGTTCCAATTATTGGTTGGGATGAGGTCAAGTTTGTGAAGGAAGGTTTGTCTGAAGGTACAGAGTAGGCCCTTGTAGGCTCTGTCTATCTAGCTCGCATCGAAAAGTACTCGTGCCACAGTATTTACATTGCCTCGTTGATCGAAGTGTCAATCGCTGTACCGACAATAAACTAATATCTATATGGTAATATAACCTCCAAGCCGTGTGTCATGGCGTCGCTTAGGGACCTGAGAACAAGAGAAAAAACCATGGACATGACGAGTACGCCACGCATAGTCATATGTGGGTCAGGCAACATAAATTCCATCCCTATCCGTAAGGTATCTTTTATTCGCAAATCATATAGTCGGGAGGGCTCACGAGTATACATCTAGAAAAGATGATAAGGTCTCCAGTATAAACTATAAAGTATCAAATGATCAATTAAAATTATCTATAGAAGTGAAAACACCCTAGGTCCTCCTACTTGTACAGCATAAGTCCATTACTCATGCACTCATTTCCATCCGTCTGAAAACAATTCCCCAAGCACTTTTAGGAGCTAATTGCCTAGTAGAGACCGAACATGGCCAGGGCGACGACAGCCATAGCAGTGGAGAAACCAACCTGCTTGGCAGCACCGTTGACGATGACAGTTGAGGGGGGAGGAGTAGATGTAGCCTTCAGATATCATTAGTGACTTATGCAGGAATGTAGGATAAACGGTCTCTTACAGTAACACCAACAGTTCCAATCTCATCAACAGAAGTGTGACCAGCCTCGTGAGTCTTGGTAGGATTGGCAGCATGAGTTGTCTCAGCAGCATGAGTAGCAAGAGTAGTTTGCTCATGAGCCTCAGAGTGCCCAGCCTCAGTAGAAGTATGAGCATGCTCAGTCTCCTCATGCTCATGCTCAGAGGTAGTCTCCACCTCAGCTTCCTCAGTAGCAGTGGCCTGCTCCTCAGCCTTGGTAGTCTCAGCCTCCTCGGCCGCAGTGGTAGCAGGCTTCTCTTCAGCAGTGGTCGAGGGCTTAGCCTCAGCAGCAGTAGAAGAAGGCTTCTCCTCAGCGGTAGTGGAAGCAGCGCCAGAGGAACCAGAGGGGCTGGGCTTGGGGGTAAGACCGCACTCCTGGGAAACTCGGCCTACGGCGCTGCCGTAGTACTTCCAGATGTCGTAGGTGTTGGCGCACGACATGCAGCGGCCGTAGCGCTCGTTCCACTCATCGCTATCGCAGTAGCCATCGTCATCACGAGCGAGAGTGATCAGAAGACCTACACTCTGTCAGAAAGAAAGGTATGGGAGTGATTGTGGTGGTTGCTTACCGCAGTCTTCGTGGCAGGCGTACTGAGGGGTACCAGGCTGCTGACGCTTGACGAGAGGGACAGTGTCGGGGAACTCAAAGCGGGGATCAATGGCAACAGCAAGAGAGGCAGAAGCCAAAAGAGTGTATGCAGCGAGAGAATGCATTTTGAACGAGTGAAGTCTAACGATTGGAGGACTTGGAAGTGTTGAGATGAGGCTGTGAGTTGATGAGAAGAGATGGATGGAAGGAGGACCAAGGCTATATATCTACAAGATCCTCATAGCACAAGCTAATTTTTCTCAACTAAGCTTAAGTTCATTGACAATTGCGTCCCATGTCCAGCGCAAAGCAGGAAATTGCATTCCGGTCAATTATCCGTCACATCCCGAGAACACCGACCACCCAGCTACACCCTCAACCTCACTGATTGGCCAGACGAGCAATCCATGACCTGATGCCAAGATAAAGTGCATACTCTAGACTTGTATATCCGATATCGCACCAACTTTAATCCTCGCCGTTATCCCCAAAGTGCTCTAGCTGCGGTCCTCGGTTAGCGCCTCGCACCAATGGGAGCGTCGGGATGCATCAAAATCTTATCTGATCATCTGATAAACAGGGGGATACTGATGTTCACCGGATTTAGGTGGCACACGATTGCCGGAATGGTCAATCAGATGTTAGCGGCCAAGTTGTAGTGCATTTCTCTTGCCTCAAAGGGTTCAGTGGGTGAGCTTGGCGGTTCAAAAGTCCCGCAGTGTCACATGTACCAGGTGAAGATGGTGTATCCGTGAAATGGTGTATATCTCGAGCATGATTTCCCCTCATCGTTGGAAGAGAGTAACCACGGTTTTCTAAAGTTCCCTGCCTTAACTTCTGTTGTTCTTGTCACTCCGTCGTCTCAGTCACCATGTTGAAGAATCTGCTTGTCCTGACTCTGGCGTCTTTTGCCTTTGGGCAAGATGACATTCCTACGGATGCTACTGTCAAGGATGAGGACATGGGACCTGCCGCTTTCATGTGGCCCCCGGACCGTGTTTGGTCTGGGGACATGGACAACAAGGCTCCTTGCGGTTCACGAGCATCTGTTGGCAACAGAACCAATTTTCCCTTGAGTACGTCAGCTTCTTACTCATTTCTTCTGACACGATTGTTTTGCAAGATTTACTAACTCTATTATTTAGCTGGCGGTGCTGTCTCTCTTGTTGGTCAGGATGATTATTACAACACCAAGATTAGCATCTCGTACTCAGAGGGTAAGCAACCTCATCTTTCAGCCGTCTATTCATCTTACTGATTCGCTTTCCTTTCTGTAGACCCTCAGTCCAATGATGACTTTGAGACCCTGATCCAGGAAAAGAGCATCACAGATCTCAACCCAGGCCACACCTGCGTCCAAGTCCCCGATGCCCCATCAAAGGTCTCAGCCGGCGACAATGCAACTCTGCAAATCATCTACCGCGCCGACTGGGACGCCCCTCACAACCAGACCTTCTACGCCTGCGCCGACATCACCTTTGTCACAAAGTCCGAGTTCAAGTTTGAGATCCCCTGCTTTAACGCCACTGAGCCCGGTGACGATGACAAGGCAGCTGGTGCTACTGTCGGACCCAGCCCAACTGCAACTCACCCGTCTACATCTTCTGAGAGCTCTGATGCTTCTGAGGCGGAGAGCAAGTCGGGCAAGTCTAACAAGTTGAGTGGTGGAGCTATTGCTGGTATTGTTATTGGTTCTATCGCTGGTGTTGTCTTGATTTCTGGTGCGATTCTGTTCTTCTTGCGCCGTAGACAGCAGGCCAAGAGGAACTCGCGAATTGCTCGTATGGAGGATAACGCGCGCAAGCATCAGTTGGCTACGGATGGTGCTTCTGGCACCAGCATCTAAGGATACTGTTCTCAAGAATGCATCCTACTGGAGACTGGCTCATGGTATACGCGACACTGGTCATGCTTGGAGGATATGATAATGTAATTAGTGATCAATTCATGTAGTAACGAACATAACGATCCTCTGACTCCAATGTTATCTTTCCTCACATCTACAACATGGCGCAATGTTCTTTGTTCTGTAGAGACTGCACCTAAAGCCAGCCCCAGTTGTGGCTGGCCAAGCGTGCCATTGAGAGTGATACATCAGCTGCCCAAGACAATAGCGCACAATTCCGCACGTCACGCTATCACGATACTTGCGTCTCCACACGCAGAGACAACAAACTCGTTCTGCCAAGACGACGGAAAGTTCGCCTAAATGTCTGTGCGGTGGGTACGGGATACGCATCATTGGCTATGACGGGCTCCATCTAAATAGCGTGTAAATGTTAGCGCTGGGTCCAAGTTGTAGCTATTGCTTGTGACATTCAACGGCGCGTGCCACTAAAGACTTGTCGAGCTGAGATGGGCTTGGCAGAGTCAGGAAGATTCCAAGAGTTGAAGTCTAGTGCTATTGTCCTGACTTGGTGAGACTCGGGTTTTGTAAGTTGCGCGATGCTCTGATCTGTTGATCCTTATCTGATAAGATCCAAGGCCAGATAAGCCGAGGCAATGGCTGTGACACGTGATGAAATTTCTTTATGTGCTGGTCCTATTTTTAGATTAGCTCCGCTGACTAACTTCATTGTGGAAGCTCATGCTTAACACAAGGATCGAAAAATAGTTGAAAGAATCTCACTGACATGATTGCATTATACGGACTTATTTTAACAGCATTATAGTTTAAAACAATTTAAAAGTAACCTTGATCAATTTTAAATAATCAGACTCGAGATATAGTAGATAGTCTCTGAAGTTGAATCTAGTAACTCAAGGTAGTTAAACCGACCGACTTACCCTATATATAATTCTCATATCCCGGCTGGCTTTATGGAATGAGTTTTCTCGGTCGCCTAGCGCGTCATTTCTCAGAACATTTAAGGTAGGAAGCTAGCTAGAACACATACGCCATCGAACTCTCACGATTCTTAGACATGTCGCCTTTTCCTCTAGCTCAGCTTATCGGATATCGGGAACATCGAGATCCCGCTCATGGTTGCTTCTGGGCGGGGACCTCTAAATCCTGAAGATCGGGAGCTTGGAAACAAGCCTGGTCTAAACATCGACTAAGCAAGGATCCCAAAAATTCCACTTGGAACGACGACATTGGTTTGATAAGATCCAAGATAAACAGTGGCCTATGAACAACCCCCAATTAGATCTGAGTCAGCAAGCTTGGACCTTGAGGCTATCGTGAGATCATCCTGCTCAGTCGTCCAGCGCTGCTATTATCTGGTTCCAGAGACCATGGAGCAGTACAGTCAGCAATTGAATCGCTAGAAAGAGGAACAGTATCAACCGCGACTGAATATTCTTCTTAATATCCATTAATTAGTTGAAGAAAATTGGAGTCGGGATGAAAGTGATGTATGTCAGACACGATGTCAATTTCATGATTGGTCGCCCTACGGACCTACGGATTACTCTCCAGACATCCAACGTCAGCACTAACGTATTGCTGCACCTCTCAAAATGAGCATATATTTAATGCGCTGTCCTTTATCGAAATGTTCGGCTTATTGTTTCGTCTTTTCTGCCGTGGCATACTACAATGGAAGAGCCCAAGAAGCCATGGGTTGACGGCCCCTTTAAGCTCATCAGCGCGTCAAGAGCAGGTGACTCGGTATGACTCCTGAAAAAAGCCACTCAGGCCATAAAGACACAGTCACTAATGATCGAACTCACGCGTAGCTTGAGAAGCGCGCTGGAGGTGCTCGAAAGTGCGCTGCGGGCATGGCAGTCGTCCATAACCTATTTCTCCGCGGCGTCAACGCCATCTACCTCCAGGCAATCAATGTCGCCGAAAGCGGAACGCAAAAAGACAAGGTGGACTTTGCCAGCTTCGCGTGGGCATGGTGCCAAGAAATCCAAGAACATCACGACATCGAAGAAGAAAAGATCTTTCCAGAAATCAACAGAATCACCGGCGTACCAGGCCTCATGGACGCCAACATCGACGAACACCGTCTATTCCACGAGGGCCTACATCGCTTCACAACTTATATTGAGAAAATCCGCAAAGACGACGAAGACCTCGACGGCTCAAAGGTCAGAGAAATCATCGACTCATTCATGCCCTCCCTCACAACACACCTGCACAACGAAATCGACACCCTTGTCGGGCTCGAAAAGTACGCCGACAAGTGCGACTGGGGAGCGTGGTTCAAGAAGACAGGGGCAGAGATAGGCTCTAACGCCATGAAGAAAGCCTCTCATCGTAACGAGATTCTGCCGCTGGCGTTGATTCTTCACGATAAGGAGTTTGAGGGCGGTATCTGGGCGGATTTCCCTCCTCTTCCTTGGATTGCGCTCGTTGCTATTCGGTGGCTGTTTGTTCGTACGCATCAGGACTGGTGGCGGTTCGCAGGGTGTGATTCTTCGTCTAATCGACAGGATTTGCCATTTGCTTGATGTTGGTTGTTGGTTCGAGGGTTGTTGGTTCTGGGATGATATATAGTGGATATGTTATTATGAGACGTTACCATGATACATGTTAGAGTTGCATAGAGAATAGTTGTCTCTTACTCGTAGAATGCGGTGTGAACACGACTATACGGCCAAATACACGTGAGAAAATACAATCTCGAGCAATATCTCCTCGGTATAGCAGACCCCCACTCGCGTTTCACGTCTTATTACTTACGACGTTGCAGTTGACAGGTAACCCTAGAGGCTTAGCTTACCGGTACCGTGATATTGGGAAGAAGGGGCCGGTGCGTGTCGCGGGGCGAGCGGCACAGTCATGCGCGTGTTTTCTTGACGGTATGATTTGATTTTTTTACTGGAATCTTCTAGGGGCGGGTGTTACCTAGCCTGTTCCCCCTAAATGGGTACACGCCGGCGCGGGATGAGGTGACAGGGGCCGCACTGTAAATGTGACCGTGTGCGGAGGAGGAGGGTTGCGGATCCGAACGGTTTTAGGGCTATTGCTCGGGTAGAGTCGATACGACCGTGACGAGTGTTGATATTGGGTGGAATGAGATATATGTCAGCCCTATGTCTACCGAAAGCTTTGATATTTGTGAGTCTGTGTTATTGCCATCATATTGAAGATATAAAACTGTGATGGTTTGACCTACTAGGAGGGTTGTGTTTGCTGTTGCGAGCTGTCATCTCGCATCTTTCTTTACTACGAAAATGCGCTTTTCGGATGCAATTTTCCCGAGCGAAACGCGCGAGGAATACCTCGACGATCATTCTGTCTTGTGGATCTGTCATACCCGCGAATGTGATCTATAACATGTTGTTTTCTCGGAGACGAGAAAATACTGTACAATATGACCAAGCCTGTAGGGTATCATTGTTGGTTCGTCAATGAGGCGATAGAACATCTCGCATCGCAGTGCTTTGACATCAGCTGACTCATGCGACCAATGACCACTGTCTCTATTGACTCGAACTGAGACACGGCACCTATCAGAGCCATCGTGATCAACGCCTCAGTATCCGAAACTCAGCACGGACAGACGGCACTGTATTCCGGTCTGTGTTTTTGCAGTTTGCAGTAAAGATATGCATGGGCCCCAACGCCATTACAACCAACAGCTGCAACGCTGTCCACCAGAAATACCCAGTGCTGAACCTTGTCCTGCCAAACACGCCAGCGACTTGACCTCAATACGTGTCAGGGGCCCGAGTGCTAAGCTAGCGTTGTTCTCTCGACCTTGCATGCATGCATGCTCGCCCCAAACCCAAACAAACCGTAGTCTCGGCAGTCAATCCTACCCTCAGTCTCCAGTTTCAGGAGGTCTCTTTCTGGCGTGTCTCACTGTGCAAAAAGAGACACAAATCAAATACCGCAGAATCCCAGTGGAGTCATGTTGTATTTTGTTATTTGCGCCGAGGTGCGCAATCCACTGGGAGGGGAAAGGACCCTAGCTACAGGAACATGCTTGCTTAACCGACGCGCAATCCCTGCATGTGAAATCCTCCCAATCCCTGGGGCTTGTTTTTTCTTTCAAGTCCAACGGCTTTTTTCGTGTTTCTTGGGGGCCTGTCTGGAGTGAAATGCGAGAACAACTCACCGCTCATTTCTGCCGTTTTGCTATGTAACGTCGCTAACCAAATCGACATCATACGAGACAATCCTTCTTAAAAAGAGACAGGCCTCGGCACTTATTTATTCCTCCTGCTAAACTAGTTTTATTTTCTACTCCAATTTTCAGAAATTCATCCAAATACCCGTTCACAGCCCACTAGTGTCTTACAAGTTCTTTTGACAACAGACAGCTTCATTATGGAAACGATGGCACCTCTTCATCACGCCCTTCCCCCTCTTGAGGTCTACTTCACTGCTGAGGATTTTGAGAACCTTGGCATGACGCCATGGTTCAGCTACTCAGTCACACTGCCGGAGCGGCCCATTCCCAGCGCTTCGGACAGGCCCCCACTGGAGACTGAGCGTCTGATCATCCGACCCTTCACAATGAACGACCTGGATGCATTCCATGAGCTTCGCAAACGTCCTGACATTCAGAACCACTCAACAGCTCGCGGGCGCGCAACCAAAGACAAGGACGAGACAGAGAGACAACTCCATTCTCTGGTTCAGGACGACCAAAGCCATTGGTGGTTTGGCGCCTTTCTTAAATCGACCAATGAGCTCATAGGCGAGGGTGGCCTGCCGGACGTCCTGGCCATGTCCTCCTCCATCTCTGGTTGGCCAGAAGCCGAGTTCCTCATCAAACCTGAATTCTGCCGCCAGGGATACGGCACTGAACTCTGGAAGGCAGTCATGGACTCATGGTGGGATCTACCTCGTGAGCGACGACGACATCAATTAGTTCCCGTCGTGGCGCCCGGAAAAGAACCCGGTGACAAGATGGGCGAATGTGTTGTCTTTCAATGGGAAGCAGGCAATGAAGCAGCCAAGAACTTCTTCGCAAAGGTCCTGTCACAAGCACCCGTTGCTGCACAGGGCGGCTGCGAGAGCATCGATACGCGAGATGGAAGGGAGGGAAATCTCATCACGTGGGCTGGCACAATCATCTGCAATCCTCGGCCGATGCCCGAGGACGATGACTCTGATTAATGGAGGAGAAGAATTTTTTCTAAATGGTCAAAAAACGAACGGTTTCGGGGTCAATTTTTAGACGGGCCAATCTGGACAGGAACATACTGGGTTTAGGGCGCGTACAGCAAGCGATAACTCGTTGAATGAAGGCATCTTTGCATATTAGACGGCATTTGATAGCAACTAGGTAATCTGACCATTTCAAGTTGTATACATAATAACAAGACTGTTATCATCACTCTCGCACTGCCAATTTTGAAGATATTTCTGCAAGACTGTTAATGTGTACAGAAAAGATAGTCTGAGTTCACATGTCCTTGCAACGTTGATCTCACTGACTGTAGATCTTGTTCCGACTATAATGCCTGCGGAAAACATGTGCAACATCTGTGCATATACCGACCCGAGACCCGAAACACGCGTTGACTTCCGGATCCATGGCCTTTGCACCGCTTGATATTTCTCCACGAACCAAGATGGTCTACTTCATTCAAGCCTGCAGAACCCCACTACTCTCATAAACAAAACAGGGCAAGGCCTCAAGTTTCATTTCACTACACCGTCTTCTAGGCTTATTCTAGAAGGTCGGCTCAGAGCCGAAACCAGTTGATCTTCCTTAGTTTAAAATCATAATGCTGTTTCGGCCCGAGATCGTTGAGATGCCAGATGGGGCTTCGTCGATCATTGGCTCATAACGTAGCGAGCTAACTAGCCTCAAAATCAACTCCAGAGTGAACCCAAAACATCTCCTGTTTGACTACCGATAATTGATAAAATGATCGAAGGTTCATGGGCGCCGGCAAAGCTATTGGTCAATATACGAGGCATGCCAATAAGCTTTAGCTAACTGCTAGACGGAATATCTTTTCTTCCAACTGCCGTAGATGTCATCTCCTTCAGCAGCTGCCTAAAGCTTATTCTTATAGCTTGACTACCTGTGTAATTACTCTTTATTTGTTCTCAAAGGCGCGGCAGATCTTTAAGCTCTATGTCACGATAGCTGCAGGGGCTATAAGTAGCCTCGGCATATGAAACGGCTTTCCAGCAGTCTCCAATATCATAGAGTCAAAATCGAGCTTTTCCCCGCGGACCTTCCGCTCTCCCTCTAACCCTATTCCGGGAGGGTGTCTTGAACCCTTAACCAGCACTTATGCTGCTTGAAATATTTATAGTTTAGAGAACAAGTTGCGCTTCTCTCTGTCCATTAAGTCCCTGAATCTGCCCCCTGTTTCTGTCTTTAATACTCAAGTAGCCCCCCGAGCTTTAATAGTGCAGCTTTTATTTACATAACGTTTTCTATAACCTAGTAGGGCTGGGTCATTGCTGACTTATGAGTGAGGGTTGTCTTATATTTAGATAATCTGGTACTTGAGCTATGTAATATAATGTATCCAGGGTCAAGACTAGAGTAATTGTTCCTGTATTTTATAGTAGCTATCTCTTGATAACTAACCTTACTTCCTAGGCATTGCCTTTTGGGATATTAGCCAGTATTAAATACTAAAGAGTAACAGGCAATAAAAACACACATTAAGCTTAAAGGCCTCTTATTATGCTTTCATCTAGAAAAGAAAAGTGCTCAATCTGTATCCTAAATTATCCTAACTAACTTTACTTGCGTTCCTCTTAGTTCTCGCACTATCCTCTGGCGGCGTGTCGCATATGCCAATATAGATTCACTATGCTTTTTCCTCCAATGCCATTCCATCTCAACTTCAGCAATAACAACCCCAGCTCCTTTTGTAGGAACATGGTTCGTATTCCAACTCATCTCTTCAAGCTTAGGCTGTTCATAGTGCCGTTCTACCAGTAACCACCTTTTGATCTTCTCATCGCATTCCATAAAGGGGACCTCGGCTGCCAGGAAGCTATCTGTAAAGGCCTTTACGTCGCTGAGAAGAATAATCTTGACAATATCAAAGCGACGATAGGTCAATGCGGCAATGAGAGGCGTTCCGTGATCAGGACAGGCATGCTGGATATTGGCACCATACTTGAGGAAGTTTCGTACAGCTTCAACGGAGCCTGATATTACACTTGAGCAAAAGAATGTATGTCTTCCAGGGTTTGAGAGATCGGAGAGATCGAGAAATTCCTTGACGGTCAGAAGAGGGCGGATAAGTCGCAGCTTTCTTGATAGGAACAAAGCGCATAAGCTGTGTGTACTTGCCCCCCCAAGGAGTTCGATGGCTGCCCACGATAGTGATCTATTGTTGAAAAACCGCGGGAAATGGTTCAATATGTAATAAAGATAAATTGGTGTATCCGAAATCAGAATCGAGCGAGCCGCATCGAGGCCGAATTTGTTTCTTGCAAAAAGGTCGATTCCAGCATCAAGTAATGCCTTGAACGCGTTGATATTCAATGGGTCTCTTCTAATAGGTCTAGTAAGGACAAAGAGTGTCAGACAGTTGCTTCCCAAGTCATTCACGGCCTGGTAGTTTGCGCCGCTTTTTATGAGGAGTTGTATGACTTGGGATGAGGCAGTCAGGCATGCATTGAGAATGGGAGTATAGGAGTGATGTGATATCGGGTTCAGGCGAGCACCTGACGATATAAGATACTCAGCAACCGACAAGGCATTGGCTGCGGCCGCAATATGGAGCGGTGTTGAGCCATTGTAGTCTAGCTGCTCAATGTCGGCGCCAGCAACAACCAGGGCTTTGAAAGCTGCCAAATCATTGAGCCGGGTCGCTATATGAAGTGGACCTTGCGGGTTCATCTCATCAAGTGTGGGATTGAGCATGGTGTAGATATCACTGACAATTTAGTAGTTAGTGGCGTTTCCAGTAGCCTGGTTAGATCTGCTTACATATCTTTGTGGTTTTTGCTGAATTCGTCAAGCAGAATTACCGAGCCTTGTGTGTTTCGGGAGGCTAAAGCAATAGAGAGATAATTTCCTTGCCGAGCTAGGAACTTCCCCCTTTCCTCGAGATACTTCGTGACCAGTGACGGAATGAGAGAATTGAACGTCGAATCTCTCAAAGCCGCATTTAATCCATTGCAGTAAAATCTTCCGAGCTTGTTCCAGGACACAGCGGAAACATTAGCGTTGTTATCGAGCAGCCATTTGACAACAGCAATACTTGCTCGCTCACAGATTGCAAACATCAAAGGTGTTGCCGATTGTTCCAACCCAGATGCCTTCCCAGGCATTATCTCGATATCTATAGGACAGCCGAGATCAAGAAGCTTCTGGCATGCGTCGATATTGCCATGTCTTATGGCCAGCATTAGATCAAATTCCATATGCCGCTCAGCCTTGTGGTTCATGATCGGTCCATCCGCACTGGAGTCTCCGAGATGCTCTTTCAAGAGGTGAAGGATGGCTTCATTTCCAGAGCAGTAAGCGTGAACAAAAGGGGACTTGTCAATATGACCTACCTGCTGTCCAGCACCGTGGTTCAGAAGGGCTCTTACACACTCAGTGTGCCCTTCCCGGACAGCTAAGTTCAGTGGAGTCATCCCTGATTTGGATACAGCATGAATATCTCCCCCACGCTTCACCAAGTACTGAATGACAGACGCATGTCCAGCCCAGGCAGCATAGTGCATTGGTGTTTGTCCATCTGAATCCCTAGCGTTCAAGTCTGTCAAGAGATGCTTGTCTAAGTAGAACTCAACGGCGTCAACTTCGCCAACCAGGGCGGCTAAATGAAGCGCATTTGCATTCTTGAACCAATTTCCAGAACGGTAAGATGCGGTCCAGGTTTGGTTCCATTTTGGTGGATGCTTCTTTAAGGTGGAGTGACCGGACACATTTGTCAAGAACGTCCAATTCTGTGACTGAATTGCCATTAAAACACTATCGAATGACTTTAGAACTCGAAGCCATGGGTCAGCTCCAGCATCAAGGAGAGCTTCTGCGGTTTCCATGGAACATCGATCAATATGATAAGCCATGGGCGTTAAACGAGATGAAGGTAAGTTTGGGTTAGCACCAGTAGCTAAAAGACATTTGAGCTTGTCAATAAATGCATGCTGGCCTTTTTCCCATGTCGGCAAGCCAGCAGTAAGGTGAAAAGGACCAAGACCATTGAAGGAGCCGACTCTAGCCAAATGTTCAGGCCTTGCGTGCTCCAGGAAACATTTCAGAAGCTGCTCATCTTTGGACACCCCAGGCAAGCACGCAAGCTCGAAGGAGGTTATCCTGCCAGCTTGGATGTGGCAGCCGACACCAAGTTTCAGAAGCAATTTCGCCAAGTTCCCATCTCCATGGATGATTGCTTCACATAGGAGCTGCGCCATGATAGACTTTTTGGCCAATTGGTTTGGCCAATTGGTCTGTATGCTTTGCATCAACTGCAATAAGATGAAACGTTTTGGAAAGCCAGTTCCAACCAGAGGAGGTTGGCAAAGGGTTCTGCGTTGGATCCTTGCAAGTCAACTGACTGAGTCTTGAAATTGTATTACGACAGATGCATTGTGCAAGGGGTTCCAAGGCGGACCCCGCAAAATGTTCTTCGTAGGCGCTTACAATTCCCTTCTCCAGTAACTGAGTGAAGAGTTCGCCGAGCGGTTCAAGCACGTGGCTATGTGGCATTGAAATTGCTTTGGGAACCACCTCAGTCCACAGAAAAAGCCAGAGGGTCCCAAAGCGCTTGGAACTGGACACTAAGTCATCCGAAAGGAGGGCCATGGCAACGCTGACGTCTAGTCGTGGACTCCTGGCTCCCGTGACTCTCCTCAACAATAGGGACTCAAACGGCGTTCGTGAATCCGACTTCCGACGCTGCTCTAGAGAGAAGAGACTTTTTAGTATCTCAATGCACTTGAGATCAGACCTCGGGCTGATCCAATGCAGAGGATTTCCCTGATCCTCGTCAATCTCAACGTACTGAAACCCAATGTCGATAAGCTTCTGAACAACCTCAGCCGATCCAAGCTTCGCTGCGGCGCGGTAAACAGGCTCTGAGCACTTCCAATGTTCCTTTTTGTCGCAAAACTCAAGTAGAAACTCTACTATTTTTCGATTCCCCTGAATCAAGGCATTGCAGACTGGAGTATTACCCGATTTAGAAACTGCAAGAAGGGCAGAGTCCCGCTCCTTTTGCTGGATTAAGAGTTCGAGCATCTAACACATGCCTCGGCGAACGTAAATGTGCCACACTGTTTCTCCTATGTCGTCTAGTGCGAGAGAGTTTAAACCATGATTCAACAGAAGACGAAAAGTCTCAAGCTCGAAACACATGTGTATTGGCGCTATACCGTGTTCGTCTCGAGCGTTAGGGTCAAATCCCCATTGAAGTAAAAGCTCGAGACAATCCAAAGATTGGTGTTTAATAGCAGTATGCAAGACTGAAAAGCCTAGGCGCTGTTGATCAAATAACACTGTTTGTTTCGACTCTTCAGGACAGCAGACCTTTTTCAAAAGCTCGGTGTCATTATTTTGCAAGGCTGAAAGTACCAGCCCTGGAAGGTCCCGACCTCCTACTTCACCAGACATTGTCGACTGAATAAGACTTTTCTTGATTTCCAATTTCATGGACCGTGCAAAAGCGAACGTGTGGTCGTAAAGGGAGATATAAGGCTTTCTTTCTATCTGAGCCCACATCTGCTGCAGAGTCGAGAGCTGAATTGAAGCAAGCGCATCGAGGACATTCAAGACTGGCGCGCTGTTATTGTACCGTTCCCTGAATTGATCCGGTTCGAAAATGTTCAGCCACGACTCGAAGTAAATGTAAGAAAAGAATTCTGGATCCTCTTTCTCCACAGGAATACCATGCCGGATCAGGTCAGCCACGATGTCCAGATCATAGACATCTTGGGTAGCTAACAAAGCTAGACTAAGTAATGACAACTGCTGGAAGGGCGTGTTGAGACGCATATCCTTCTGCACACCTTCTTTCAACAGCATATCCACTATACCTCGTCTTTTCAACGGCGACACCTGAAGTTTATCAATTTTTGATAGACGATAGCCCCGTGCATTATGGCTGCAAAAAACAGTAAGACCCCCAATGGCACAGTGTAATGGGGTACCATATCTGCTGAAGTACAGCTTCGCGCCGTCATGAATCAGCTGTCGACAGATATCTATGCAGCCAAGGGCAGATGCCATATGCAAAGGTGTGAAATCCGGTCTGGTTGTATTAGAAACGACTTGCAGCATACGATCATGCTGGTATCCATCACCTGACTGTTCAGGTAATGAAAGTTGACTGACTACTTCCACTGCCCAAATGTAGAAGGTTGGCGTTTTTCGAAATAGGGCAGACAGATGATCCTGATGCATCCCATCGGTTTCTTCAAGGTCGTAGCTCCACCAACAAACCGAGGCGATCTTATAAAAGGGTCGGGTTTTACGTAATTTATGAACAGAAACTGCGCCCTCCTGGTCCGCTTGTGGCTTTCGTTCAAAGTTCTTAAAGTTCAAGAACCGCAAGGAGAGTTGCATGAGACTTTTCTGGGCTTGCTCAAGCGAAATGCCGTAGCTTTTCAATATTGGATAATCTGAACAATCGCTTTCGAGGAATTCTTGTACTGTGTAATGGGCGAATTGAAACTCTTTTCCGTCACCCTCCGGTTGTGGTAGTAATCTGATAAGGCTTCCACACCATCGAAGAATTTCTTCCTCGTCGATGATTTCGTCTTCATCCAATCTATCAGAGTTTTCTTCGATGGAGACAGCTTCGCACAAAGCCAGGGAATCGAACTCGACGTCTTTGATCATCATAAGAAGCAAAAAGTTCCTTACAATCTTCTTCGAAGGCAGCTGGTCAATCGCCTGAAGGATTCGTTCATAGGTAGCAGGAAGCGTCGGTGGTAGTCGGTTCAGAGCTTTGCGGCGAGCTCCATCAGTTGGTAGGTTGCATAGATGATCGAGCTGGCAGGCTACCCAGCGAAACCTTGCCAAGTCAGAACGGCTGAAATCTAAAGATCAGATTGAACACTTACATTCCCTTAGCCCCCTTGACAAGTTCAGTTATGATTTCATCTTTCAGACTGAAGTCTTTTAACCGGAGTTCCTTTTCATGGATGAGTCTATCCACTTCCGACGCCACATAAAGCTGAACGTCTTCTGTATGGGCTTCTATCTCGATCCAATGGAAGTGCTGTTCAATCTTTTCTCTGATCAACAATTCGTCGCGGCTGAGAAGGGCCATGTTGATATTCTTTTTTGCTGATTGCAGCGACACCTTTGATAGACTATCGACAGCCTCTCTTGTGTTATCGCCACACTCATCGAGGCCATCAACAATCAGATAGACCCGATCAAATATCTCGCACATCTCATGAAGTACCTTGATAAGCCTTCGTACCTTCAGTTGCCCTGGGAGCTGATTGGGAGGATGAAGCTCCTCGTGGTAAGCTTCAAGTATTTCGTATGCTGATTCGTGCTGGAGTGCGAGTTGGTAGCATAGGGCAGACAAAATATTGCAAGGTAGGACTGTTTCCGGGTTCCTGTACGTGCGAAAGAAGTAACATACAGCGGTGTTAGGGCTAGTCAGGAGGCGCTGAAGGCACACGTCAATGACCGCTGCCGCAATAACTGACTTGCCAGCGCCAGGGATACCACTGCACCAGATTCTGGCTTCATCGTTGGAAAGCCACTCCGCAAACTCGCGACCTTCGGTAAGCCAGAGTGCTGTCATTGGGTACCTCAACTCCTTGTTATTATCGAATTCAAGTCGAGGATTGGCCTTGGAAAAGGTGGAGAGGACTTCTCGTCGCTTTTGATTGAGCGTGATCTTTGTTTCAATGTCCTGGATTTTCCTAACCTCCACCTTCAACTCCTGGATTTCTTTGAGGGTTTCATCTTGTCGTGACAGGCAAATTTGAAGTTTGGTAAGTGAATCCGCACCAAGGGCGACGTTGATTGTTTGCTTATGGCGGCCAATAGCTTGTAGCATTTCCTTGGTAACACTCGTGGTGAATGGCCATTTCAAGCGACTCTGTACCTTGTCGAGTCCAGATTTCTGCTCAAACTTTGACAGACCGTCTTCAAGTTGATTCAGCAGTTGCTGACACTCATGCAAGTGATGTGGCTTATGTGCTGTAGCAGGGTTCTGAGGGTTCGGTTGCGTCTGAAGTCCATGCCCGTAGGCCACCATTGACAAATTATGTAGGAGGAGGGTCAAATCTTTGATCTCATTCAATAGATCATTCACTTCCTTGGGGGCGTCTTTGACAGACTTGTAGTACCGCAGAGCATATTTGAAAACGATATCTCCAAGACTGACCAGCCCTGCAATACTGGCAGCCAGGGACAATGTGTCCATGATTCAACAGCTGCTGGACTTAAACATATAGTAAAAGTATTGTATGACTGGTTGTTACGATTTAATCGCAGTGTTGAATTAAAGAAGGTAAGGAAACGATAGATATAGAAGGAAACTGAGCGGATGGAAGGAGGAGGGCAAGAATACCCCAAGATGGGGCGCCTCAGATGCCCATTATCATAGCCTACTTTCCTCTCGCATAGAGAATGCCTTACCGCGTTGGGCGGAAAAGCCTAGAGCCAATAAACTGAAAGTCGATTTCACAAACCCCACCTCGGTAAGCGAGTGCTACGTGTTTGTGATTTAGGCGTCAACAGGGTGTATGTGCAGAACCCTGCAGCGATCGAATCAGACTTTAGATATCGAAATGTGGCGTTGGACTACGGGGCGTTTGAAACACCATAAGTAAATGTCAGGCTGTTAGAAGCCTTAAGACCTTAAAAGTAGGGGTAGAAATAAACTCACCAAAGAGCCGTTTAAATTTATCCTACATCACCATAATGTTACCACTTAAAATTGCAGTCTTAGGCTTTTTGCCAACTCCCCAGCCTAGGCAACTGATAGTGAACAGCCAGCAGCCAACCTCGCTAGGAAATCTTATAATTGAGCCTTCAATTTCATAGTAGTCCTATATAGTTAGTAGCCACATCAGCACGATGTTTTTGTTTTTCATAAGTAGGTAGTCAGCCACAGATCCGAATGAGACCTGAAGAATTACAAAGTGTCGGTTTTGCGTCGGTATCGGCCGAGCGAATACAGTTGCTTCCCTTCCTCGCCGTCCCCCACGCATGCATGTAAGCCGCCACTGCACTTTGGTAAGGTGTACTCCGCAATGTAATGAAATTTGTACATGAAGGCAGAAAAGAGGCAAGGCGGAGAACAAATGGAATATTTGGCATAAATAGTGGTGGCGCAGCCTGTTGACTGTCAGAGTTTTCCATTGTCATACCACGTACATGTTGTCGCATCTCTCAGCATCTTTTACACAAATCTCCAGTTGAGAAAAACGGCCGATAGTCTACTATAAGCCACTTGCGTAATTTTCAACTATGGCACTGTGCGGTTATTGCCGTGCCATCGACTTTTCCGCTTTGCCGTCACACTCAACATGGGATCAATTGTATCGAGCCTTTGACGATAGTCAGATGAACGTTTTCAATATCAGACAGCAAAGCAAGGAGACTGCACTTGATAAAGTCTTCATACATTGGCAGAATCAGCTGCTCTAAATTGCCCTCTCTGCACCATCGTCCAGACCGCCGTTAAAAATTGTAATGATCGACGCCAAGCCGGGCAAAATAGGAAGTCCCTTCATCAGTCACTTGGATCACAGCACGATTTCTCTTTGCCAGCTAAGAGACTGTATCTAGCTCATAGATTTGGGAGAGGGCCTGGTTTTGTGGTTTTCATCCCATGTAATGATTACGTGGCGTTACTGCTTGCAAGCGTTACCTTTACAGCTGATGAAAACAGTCTCTTGGCAAGAGAACTTCACTTGCGGCCATTTTGCGAGGATTCAGGGTCGCTCAGATCCCTCCATGTTGTGAGCTCGTGACTCGAAAATTGCCAGGTCAACCATGAGAATTGCAATCGTGGCCACACAACTCTACCTTCTCGTGTACTCGCTGTTGGCTGCACTGGTGACAGCAGCATTACTTATCGAGCCTGATGCGGGCACTATGGGAAAGTATGCATCTTTATCTCACTGCTGGGGTAAAGTACCAATGTTGACCACAACTCAAACCTCGCGTTACGCACATATGTCTGGTGTATTCGTTACAGACCTGCCCAAGACTTTTCGAGACGCGGTCGCGGTATCAAGATATCTTGGTATCCCATATCTTTGGATAGACAATCTTTGTATAATTCAAGATAATCCTGAAGACTGGGCGCGTGAGTCGTCTCGAATGGGGGTGTACTCCAATGCATACGTGGTAATTGCGGCGAATCATGCTACAGACTCGGTCGGGGGTTGTTTCCACCTTCGTCCGTCGCGTATCAGTGACATTTTGAGCATACCAGGTATTGGACTCGTTCACGTGCAACTTGGTGCGAATAGCGACGAGTTTCTGTATCACAATTCGGAGTTTTTCAACGAGCCCCTTGCGAAGCGTGCGTGGGCACTGCAGAAGCGTTTCTTGGCTGCTCAGACGATCCATTACAACACGGAGCAGCTGTATTTCGAATGTCGGGACGGCATAGTAGACGAGGATGGGTGTAAGTCAAACAGGCGTTACTGCGACTTGAGCCCTGGTATGTATTATCGGTGTTCCGCTCGCAAAGCTCTCCAGATTTGGTCTTTAATACTCTAGAACTACGGTGAACAGTATTTGACCAAACTTATAAATGGGATCCCGGCTATGAGTGGCATCGCCAGTACCTTAGGCTGTCTGCTTAAAGATGAGGACATGGCAGGACTATGGTCAAGCGTGATGGTACAAGGAATGGCTTGGCAGGGATCCTAAGGGGAAAATCCAGCGTAGCTAGAGAACTAAAAACCGAGTTAGGGGTTATGTGGGTTTCATATAAGACTATTGATTTTACTAATATAGTTTAGTATAAGACTACTCTATATTAGGTTTACTAATATAGCTTAATATTAGACTATTGGGTTTACTAGTATGGTCTAACATGAGACTATTAGTTTTACATTAAAATTGCTCAGTACTAGCGTCAATATGGGAAATCGCATATTGTTAAGAAACATCCCATTTCCTAATTTCCCTGTTGTTTTGTCAACCTTTACTCTTGCCCAGTCAATCTATCTGACGTCCGCTCGTTACTTGAAAACCGTCCATTATGGTTACCCTTCATTCTGTTTTTGTGTTCTGTGCAGTCGCTAGCATTGCATCTGCGGGACCATGCAAGCCTGGAAGCTCCATCTCGCCCTCGCTCTCGCTCTCCGAAACCAGCTCTGCGGCCTTCACCACCGAGACTACATTGCTTGAGACAACCACTACCGCGCCCTCAACCACTCTGGCTGAATCTACTTCGACCGACATCACAGTCGAGACTAGCCTTACAGAGACGAGTACAGAGGCTGCCTCTGACACTACCTCTGCAGCCATGGTCGAGTCAAGCACCACTACCTTCGTCACGTCCATCGCAGATACAACTACTACCGAGCCAGCCACGACCACAACTTCAGCGGCGCTTAGGTGTATCCCGGATCAATGTGTTGACACCATCAAGATTCAATGCGATGTGGTCATCTATGGCCTAGTGGATTATGTTAGCGCCGACGACGCCCAAGCTTGCGCAGATCTTTGCAATGCAGATGACAATTGCCAGGCCTTTACATTCGATTATAAGTTCAACAAGTGTTATAAGACTGGCAGTATTGAACAGAGAGTTGTTGGGCCTTATAATGGTTATGATACCGGAATTAAGGGAACATGTCAGGTGTAACGGTCACACCTAACCATTACGCTACAGGGCAAAAGATCGGGCTATAACTGCTATTGTAGCAATTACAGTAGTGTGTACAGCTGCTTATAGAAGCCTTATAGCGCTGTTGCAGGCACGAGTCGTAACATCAGGGCGGCGACTGAGATAGATACCTTGGCTAGATTGGGGTACCCTTATTAAACTGAATTATATTTATTCCTATAGTATAGTTATATTGAAATATTAAATTTCTGTCTTAATAGTATTACCTATTACTTGTTTTACTTTATATATACTTTAAAAATCACAATATACTATAACATATCCCGATAACGCAACTAATATATTATTAAAATACACTATCCAGACCGAAGCTATAAGACTTTTAAAAGTGCTAATCAGTAATGAGAGATCAATAATTAGCCCTAAAGTAAACGAAGCTTATGGACATGTCTACTTCAGTAGATAGAGACCGAGACCTCAACCTATCGACAAATACATAGGACCTGGCTGGAGTTAGGCAAGCTCCCAAGGCATCACAATGCTTAATGTAAAGGCAAATTGGAGATTAATCGTTATAGTAGAGGACTGGCATGATAAAATGACGAACCCTAACGATCCATATAGGCAAGTAAATAGTGCATCTGTGTGCATACGGGGACCACTTCCACAGCTAATACAAAGTACGATTTCAGATGAACCTGATGAACTACGCGAGCGAGCAATACTGAGACCCGCCACGCGATTCTGCATAAAGTGCAGTGGTAATAGTGATGAATTACGACTGAGGTTGGACAAATAAAGACCTAAATGCTTCTAATTAATGGCAGGACGTGGATATTGAAGTACCGCCTTTGGGGGCCATGAGAAAGAGTCATCTATTTCCCGATATGAGGTCGAAGGAGCAGAGTCGAATAAAGATAGCACAAAGGAGAGATTCTTATTTAACCAAGGGTTTGACCTGGCGATCACCTTGACGAATATAAACGGCGCTATCTATATAAAGAGAGTAAGACATATAATCTTAAATAACAATTAAGTAAAAAGATTAAGGTAAACTAAGGAAGATTGAGATGCTGTAAATATTATATAAAATTGCTAACTAAAATATAAGTCGGTTAACTTATAGCTATTTATATATTAACTCTTTTAGCAATTAGTTTTCCAACTTCAGCTTCTATAAGCCGCTCTATTAAGTTTATTAATAATAGTTCAGGGATCCGCAAGAGTGTATTGGTATGTGCTTGCTGGGGGACTTGTTCTACAGAAACCTCAAGACCCTAAACTTATCTTCTTCACTCCCTGCAATAGCGATCTATTTTTGAATTCTTAAGGACCAGGATACTCGATATTCATTCAGGCAGATAATAAGGATAGTCAGCTGAATGCATTCAGATGATTTACACTTAGCAGCTGCTGTAATAGAATTGGTATATATATCCAATATGGAGCAATAACGATGTTATCATATTGGCATCCCCCCTTTCGTACCTTGACGATAAGGTACCACAATCAACTGCCAGAACTCCGGCTTAGCGAGTTCGTGATATCCGATCTGTATATACATTACCCGGTCCACAAACCAAACTTTAGTCTCGCAGCTGACTCTCCCAATCTAACTAACGGAATTATTATCAGGGATCACAAGTTCAGCCACTCCGCTGAGGGCAAACTTGGAGCAGGACGACCTGGACCAACCGTCGAAGCAGAAAGGAATTTCGCCAGAGCCATCTTGGGTCAGACGTTTCTGCCCTTGGACCTCCACAGCTTCTAAGGGGAGTCCGAGCGGGGGTAGGAGTAGATGTATATGGTCTTCGTGTCGGCGTAGAAACTGTTCCTCATCTTCGAAGTGAACTCAGACAAATCATAAGCAAAAGAATGCTCGACCCAATTGCTGTGCCTCTGAGGGTTATCACGCTAGTGGTGTGTTGAGATAGTATATGATTCATGGCTGCCCTCTGGGGATAAATGCGCACCTTGATCGCAACCCAATCGATCTCGACTTCGTTGTAGGTGGTCAAGTCATTATCAGGCACCTCTGCCACACCGTAGCAGTTGTGAAATCGTCGTGACCGGTGATCCATGTCTCTAGGGGTCTTTACCCTTTGCCGTACCTGCCATCGCTTTATCCTATCCTGCGCATTGTCTCCCAACGTAATCATTTGTCTTCTGCTGGACGTTATCAATTTCTGACCCTTGTCCAGCTTGAACATTTCATCACCAACGACCTCCCATGCCTTTTTCTTGTACTGCATGAAGAGCATAAACGCCCGCCAAATCGGTATTTGTTCATGTGCGAGGACGGGAAGTCTATCCGCCTGTTTTGTGAGCCAGTGGTCATGTCGCCAATATCTCCGACATAAATAGCGTACACATCGTGTCCCCCCTGGGGGCTCAAGGTCTCCATGGTATATGCATCTACCAGTTGCCCTACCCAGCTTGACTTTAGCGACTAAGCGTTTGACAAATAAACTTCAGTCGACTTTCCGGATCTTCTTCGGTCGCAAGTCTCGAAGGACTTTGACCTTGAATATGGCAGCGTTGATGATATGTGGCTGAGAGTGGCTGACAAAATGCATGTCATACCGCCTCACGTACCACGGCGAGTCATCTAGGTAATTACCAACCGATACCGTTTTGCCTCCAACCGCCGTCGTGGGTGCAGTGTCAGCCGTGTGGGAGAATTCGGGGAGGAGACCCGACTGGGGATCTGGCGGGAACACGCACCCCGTGACGCCGCCTAGGGTCAGCCAGACGGGGCCAATAGCAGTTAGGGCCGCCGTCTTGCGTGCCAGGTCGTCGAAGACGAACTGGGCTGCCCGAGTGCTGCGGTATGGGTCGATGCGGATGCTAAAGATGGTCATGATGCTATACACCATGTCGGCGGGGACCGAGGATGTCCGCATGTACATGCTCCGCCACACACCAGCTATTGAAGTGCTGCTTCTGGGTAATTATGGGGAAGTATCGCCTGTTTCCCAACATGAGGTCGAGGGCGAAGAAGCAGAAGGTGAGAAAGATGCTAGCAATGGGGGATTTGAAATTGA
This sequence comes from Fusarium musae, assembly GCF_019915245.1. Taxonomy (NCBI): domain Eukaryota; kingdom Fungi; phylum Ascomycota; class Sordariomycetes; order Hypocreales; family Nectriaceae; genus Fusarium; species Fusarium musae. The sequence continues at coordinate 122,263 of NC_058387.1, forward strand.
TATAGGATTTGGTCTTGCGTTGACTTCAACAAATGTCAATGGCGCCACATATATAAAGAGAATAGGATGAACACACTTAGATCGCTATCTAGTGAACAGACTAAGAGAGAGGAAAAACAATTGGGATACTATAACTATTAAATAAAGTATCTTATATGAATAGCCTTCAAGTAACAACCAATCCTAAATTAGAAGCAGACCTGAAAGCAATAGAAAACGGTTGCAGCAGCTTCTCATCTAAAATGCCATTGATTGAGTGTTTATAAAAACCGCAGATAGAAATACCGCCACCTATACTCAGACACAGTTCATTCATTATGGGGAGAAACTAAAGTAGCCTCGGCAGAAGGTACCATATGTCTCTCTCGTCCTATTTCGAATGTCCTAGAGGCTAGAGCAAGAGATGAATTCAGGCTCAGCGAGTTCAGGATTGCTGGGAGGCGATTCACCATATAGTTTCGGGATAGCATTCTGGGATGTATCTTGAATCTCAATAGAAGACATGTCGGACAGCGCGATATTAGGCGCACCGCCTCACCGTGGCTGCCCGTGGCGTATTTATGGACTGGTCTGCGTTTACGAATGAACAGATAAAGGGCGGGGCCCAGATGAGAGTGACCCCTTAGCGGGTGGGGAGTTGCCAATCATTCCAGTAACAAAGCGGCCGAGGGCATGTCAAAGCTTTTTTCACGCTATTATGGCCTCAAAAAGAGACTGTTAATTGGTGTGGATACGAGCCGCTTATCAGTCGTTATCGATACAAGATTGTTTGGTCCAAAACACCGAGTTTTCAATAAACATGCTGTACCTCGAGACGCGAAGACTGCTAGTATAGAAAGAGGGAACCTGGAGCGGCTTTCGAAATGGGAAACAGATAACAAGGCGATACGTTTTAAGCAAAAGCTAGGAGATAAACAGATAGAAGAGAATATACAGGATTACTGGAAGCTAGCTGGATGCATATGATTTCAGTGTTGGAATTCGGATAGGGGTTGCATTTAATAATATTAAAGATGAAGTTATATTTATTAGTAACTATTTTGTATATCGCATTATTATAGCAGGTCTGTAATTAAGATGCGTTTTGGCTCAACATGCGCGTCGGTCTAATGTAAAAGTTCTGGTCTTTGACGTAAATACACTTGTTTTTCTCCTTTTATTTACTCAGTCGCTTAAAAATTGCAGCCACCATTGCTCTTTATACTTAGCTTAAGATTAGCCAAAATCGCTCAATACACACTACATCTTCTATTTTATATCTGCTGTTTATAATTGCTTGTAATAATAAAAGTCAATTAATACAATAGAGTTCGAAACAATGTTTCAATGAAAATACCACCATTTCCTCGTTATGTCCAGGGTAGGCGAGCTGATGGTGCGACGTGGCGTCGACGGTTCATCCGCTGCCCGCATTCCAGTGGCCTTCGCTATTTCAGTGGCGTCCCCGAAATCACCAAACTCCAACGAACCGCGCGCTAACAAACGGGTTCAATAAGCGCCAGATCCCAAGCCATTTGTTTCAGGTCAAGATTTGCTTCGAGGATCAATGACGATCAATGTCTTGCAATTATTTCCCAGCGCTTCAATCTTCATTACCTCTTTCTATCTTCTCTTGTATTTTCTGTTTGTTCCCCCGCTGGATAAATGATGCCGGACACGAGGTTGTTGGTAGGGCATCCATCTAAGAAAAGAAATCACGTCCCGCTTCTTCTGCAAGAAATAAAAAATAGAAAAAAAAAAAAAAAACTCAGAATATTCTATTCTCAGTTCCATCTCGTAAAAAACTAATGCACAGAATCGTTCAATTGACGTGGTTGAATTATTTTCTAGTGCGCAAAGCTAATCCAGACCTTGCTTGGCAGACAGCGACTGGATGATTCGATCAGGGCTCTTAGCTTGCAGGGATCATCCCAACCAACCAAGACGTGCAGGACCTTGGATTTTTCTGTTTATAGCCGCTGAGTGGCCAGAGTGATCCAATAATAGCACACAGTCACAGCACCTCTGCGGAGTCGTGCGTCGCAAACACGAGGCCTTGTGCATGTTTCGTGTGCGTGAACCTTGATTCAACCAAGACATTTTGGTTATTGTTAGAACCGTTTTTCTCTATTCAGCGGCCTATCCAACCCCCATGTCCACCTGAACTAACTGCAACTCCGTTTTTTACGCCGTGACAACCAGGCCACATCATGAAATGATCGGCACAGCGGTTTTGACTGCAACTGTATTTTTGGAACCGAGCCGCCTGGGTATCTCGGATGTTCAAACAACCTTGTCGCTGATCCACTATCCCCTACCCGCGCCTTTCTGCCCAAACGACTCTCTCTCGTCCAACCACCCATCGACTGACCGCCCTGTCGCTCCCCATTAGGTAGATCCGGAATGACCTCACCCTGCTATGTTTTGTATGCAAGCGCCCGTATTCCCACTTCGGGCCTGCATGGCCATGGAGACGCTTCCAACTTTGGATCATGATTGATGTGCGCGTACCACTTACGTGGAGAAGCAAACCCATCTTCAGCTGAAAATGTAACCTGACAGCCGATCTCGAGATTGGTATAAAGATTGATGCTACACCAGCTCGTTACACATTCCTTTTCTTCAGCAACAATTCACTTTCGTTTCACATAAACAAAACATTTCATTCGCTTCACAACATTCGTTGAAACAAAAGGAAAGATGAGAAGCTTCTTTCTACTCAGCGCCGTTGCGTTCAGCGCGGCCAACGCTGGTGTTTTAGACTATCGTCGTCAGCCACGAGGAAACTACGATCTGCCTCCGGCTGTCACAACTTCGGCCTATCAAGCCCCGGCCGTCTCTACTGATCTCTATCCTCCTCCCGCTCAGTCTGCTAACACTGAGCCCACTGAGCAAGAGACTTCTCCTTATGCTCCTCCTTCAGTCCCCACTGTCGCTACTTCCGAGCACCAAGAAACCACCAACTATGCACCTCCCGAGTCTGCAGCTACCGAGAGTGCTAGCAAGCCTGTTGAAGACACTTCTGTTGTCGAGACTCCTTCCAACGCTTATCCTCCTCCTGCCAACACCCAGCCTGGACAGGATACCACTGAGGCCTCAACACCCACTGGAGCTTACCCCCCTCCTGTGAACACTCAAAAGACAGAGACTGAGCAAGAGTCTTCTGCCGTTGTTACATCTGAAGAGTCCACCCCAACCGGTGCTTACCCTCCTCCCGAGAACACTCCATCTGAGTCTGAGCATGAGTCTACTGCCGTTGAGACTACTGCTGAGGGTAAAACCTCAACTGATCTGTATCCTCCCCCCGCCAACACCGAGACCACCAAGCCCGGCAAGGATACAACTGAGGCTCTTACCCCCACCTCCGAGTACACTCCTCCCGAGAGTACCGATGTAACCCAGCAGGGATCTACCGATGTTGGCAGCTCTACTGACGCGTATCCTCCTCCCGAGGGTACCCCCACAACCCAGCCCGGTAACGAGGGTACCACGGCTGTTTCCGAGACCACCAAGCCCGCTGTTGGCACCTCAACTGATGTCTACCCCCCTCCCAAAGGTACCGACACTACCGATACTGGTGTTGAGACCGAAACTGGCAGTGCCTCTACTACCCAGTGGACTACCTCAACTGTCTACACTACCAATGTGTATACTGTCACTTCTTGCCCTCCCGAGGTTCCCGATTGCCCCAATGGTCAACATGTCACTACCAAGACCATCGCTGTGTCTACTACAATCTGCCCCGTCACTGAGACCAAGCCTGTGACTGAGCATGGCGAGACTGGTACTCCTACCTATCCTGTTCCTGGCTCTACCGAGACTGAGCACCAAGGTACCGAGACTGCTACTGTCTCCAAGCCTGGTGAGACTGAGACCAAGACTGAGTCTGTTCCCGAGGAGACTGAGACTTCTCCTTCTACTGGTGCTTACCCTCCTCCCAAGGTCACCACTGGTACCACTGAGGGAGCTGAGACTGAGACTCTTCCTGCTGAGACTGAGACTACCAAGCCTGCTGTCGGTACATCCACTGGTGTCTATCCTCCTCCTAAGGGAACCACTGAGGCTACCCAGGGCACTGAGACTGAGACTGTCCCTGCTGAGACTGAAACCACCAAGCCTGCCGTTGGTACCTCAACTGGTGTTTACCCTCCCCCCAAGGGCACTGAGACCACCGAGACTGGTGTCGAGACTGAGACCGAGTCCCTTCCCGCTGAGTCTACCAAGCCCGCTGTTGGAACTTCCACCGGTGCCTATCCTCCTCCCAAGGCTACCACCGAGACAGCCTCAGCCAAGACCGAGACTGTGCCCACCGAGACCAAGCCCAACACTCAGCAGACCAGCCAGTGGACCACCTCAACTGTCTACACAACCACCATCCGCACCATCACCTCTTGCCCTCCCGAGATTCCCGACTGTCCCAACGGCAAGCATGTCACAACCGAGACTATTGCTATCTCTACTACTGTCTGCCCTGTGACTGAAGCTGGATCTACCAAGCCTGCCACTGTCACCAAGGAATCGCCCACCTACCCCGTTCCTACCCAGGCTACTGAGACAGAGGGCCAGTCTACTGTTCCTACTACTGAGACTGAGGAGTCTACTAAGCCTGTCACTCACCATGAGGGATCTACCAAGCCTGCTACCGAGACAGAGACCAAGCCTGCTACTGAGACCAAGCCTGTTGAGACCAAGCCCACTTACCCGGTTCCCACTGAGACTAAGCCTGTTACCACTGGCGGCGAGGAGCATCCCACCGAGACCAAGCCTGCTGAGACTCAGCCCGCTACTGAGACGAAGCCTGCTAGCACTACTGAGTGGACCACCTCGACTGTCTACACCACCAACATCCGCACCGTAACCTCTTGTGCTCCCGATGTCCCTGACTGCCCTAACGGTAAGCATGTCACAACTGAGACTATCGCCATCTCCACCACGGTCTGCCCCGTCACGGAAGAGCACCACACAGAGACGAAGCCAGCTCCCACCAAGCCTGTTGAGACCAAGCCTGTCACTGAGGGACAGTCCACCAAGCCTGTTGAGACCAAGCCTGTCACTGAGGGACAGTCCACCAAGCCTGTGGAGACCAAGCCCGCTACAGAGACAAAGCCTGCCACCGAGACCAAGCCCACTTACGCAGTTCCTACTGAGACCAAGCCTGTTGAGACAAAGCCTGCTACTGAGGGACACTCTACCAAGCCCGTCACTGGTGGCCAGTCTGAAGCTGGATCTACTCAGCCCGCTTCCACTACTGAGTGGACCACTTCAACTGTCTACACGACTACCATCCGCACTGTTACCTCTTGCGCTCCTGAGTACCCCAACTGCGAGACACCTACTCCCCATGTCACTACTGAGACTGTCGCTATCTCTACCACTGTTTGCCCCGTCACTGAGCAGCACCAGACTCAGCCTAAGCCAACTCAGCCCAAGCCCACTCAACCCAAGCCTACTGAGACTCAGCATACAGAGCCCGCCAAGACTACTGGATGGTCCACCTCCACCATCTACACCACCAACGTCCGCACTGTCACTGCTTGTGGTCCTGAGTTCCCTAACTGCGAGACACCTACTCCTCACGTCACCACTGAGACTATTGCTGTTTCTACTACCATTTGCCCCGTGACTGAGCAGCACCATACTGAGCCCAAGCCTACTCAGCCTAAGCCAACCGAGCATCAGCAAACCCAGCCTCAGCCTACTCAGCCTGCCAGGACTACCGCCTGGTCTACATCTACTGTCTACACCACCAGCGTCCGAACAGTGACTACATGCGGCCCCGAGTTCCCCAACTGCGAGACCCCCACTCCTCACGTTACTACCGAGACCATCGCCATCTCCACCACCGTCTGCCCAGTCACCGAGGAGCAGTCTCATCCCACCAAGCCCGCCGGCCAACCCTCCAACCACGAGCAACCGAGTCAGCCCCACCAGACCTACCCCGTCCCAACTCAGCAGGTCGTCACAACCGGCTGGTCTACCTCCACCATCTACACGACCAACATCCGAACTGTCACTGCTTGCGCTCCTCACGTTGCCAACTGCCCTGGTACTCCGCACGTTACAACCGAGACGATCGCTCTCTCAACTACTCTCTGCCCCGTCACCAAGACTCAGGTCATTCCCGGTCCTGGTGCTACTTACTACCCTCCTGGTAACTCGACATCCACTCTTTACACCACCAAGTACTACACCGTCACTGCTTGCCCTCCCACAGTTACCAACTGCCCCATCGGCGCCGTTACTTCCACCGTCTACGCCACTGCCACCACCCAGATCAAGCCGTGGAACTCTCACGTCTACCCCTCTCCTTCCCAGAGTTATCCTCCTACCATCCCCACCCACCACGCTCCCGGCAACGGCACGGTCACCACCTTCATCCGATCTACCACCAAGCTCTACGAGACTCCTGTCTCTACACCCAAGGCGGCTGAGCACACCACTACTTCCAAGGCTGGCTACGAGAAGCCTCCTTATCCTGTTTACTTCTTTTAAGATTTCCTCTGTACCTACATGCATCTCAAAGAGTCTGGGACCATGAGAGCAATGACTGCATAACTTTACTTAGACTGAGTACCTAACGACCTACATGACCTGTTTTTGTATTTAGATATTATCATATTTCGCACATGAAAAGACCATAGCTTAGAAGCAATACTGTCAATACAATAGTACATCTTTCCTTTTTTATTCCATACTGGCTCTTTCACATGTATCCAGTGATCTTTTCCCAGTGACTCCACCCACCTTCACTTGAACACTTACTATCTGCTCGTGCACAATGCATCACAGCCTCGACTTGAGCTCGGTATGGATCTTTGACAAAACAGGCTCAGCGGCACGAACGGCATCTAGAGCCATGCCATAACCAGCCTGGAATCCAGTTCCACCTGCACCATAGTTGTGAACAGCTGTGCGCTTTTGTCCTGCCACCGTCAGTTCTTCCCTCTCTACTCGAGCGCCACCTTCGCGTGACGGACGAAGACCCGAGAAAGCTGCGAGAACATCTAGACCTCCATTCCTGACTTCATCACTGAGTTCCTTGGTGCGCTCCAAGATGGACTCTGTTTCGTACGAGTAAGTCGCACCATCACTGAGAAGACATGTTAGCCCATCATGCAATGCACATGACACGGATAGCTTACCCGTTCCCCTTTTGCATGTACCCTCCGAGAATGACGTGTCCCTTGGAAAACGGGCGGGGGATGACGTATGTCTCGTAATCCTTCCCATGTCTCATGATGTTCGTGTGAACCTCGGGCGCATGAGTCAACAGGACCTGTCCTCTAGTCGGGTAGCACTTTGGATCCTCAACTCCTGGCAACATTCGAGCAGCGTTGCCAGTACAGTTGAACACAATCTGGGTTGACTGGCTAAAGAAAGCAGTTTGAAGATCTGGAAGCTTCTGGCGAACAAAGCGAACGCCGTAGTCATTCTTCAGTCTCTCATAGAGGTAGAGAAGATGCTTGGGCGCATTGACAGTAAGTGTCGTGAAGGCGACAGCAAACTTGACGCCCTTGGGCAGTTCAGAGGTTGGCAGTTCTTGGAACTGCAGGAAATCAGCTGAGGGCCTCTCTGGCTAGACCTGAACTTACGTCTTCTAGATATTCAGACATTGCCTGGATCTTGTCGCGAGGAACATTATCGTCCCAAAGCTCCATTGAAGGAGTTCGTTTGACATATGACTGCTCTGGTCTCTCAGAAGCAAGCTTGCTCAGATGGAAGTATCCTGCCTTGTCCCATTTTAAGGCATTGGCATCTGTGCCAGAGATAGCTGAAAAGTTGCAGCCAGCCCTAGTGTGAAATGAGTACGAGCAAACATGAAGCTGTCAAGTGGTACCTACCAGGGAGAAGTATAATTCAGTGCTGTATCTCCGGGAAGATGTTCCGCGATGACTGTGATAGACTTGCCGTAGCCTCTTTCTGCTAGGACAAGGGCTACGTCAAGGCCGATGATGCCAGCCCTTGCATGAATGTCAGTATATGACAGTAAGAAGCCTGAAGGGTACCGCGTCAACTACTTACCCCAAGATGACGATACTATCGTGTGCACTCATGTTGACCGTGGTGAGTTAGACAATGTGTGCTGAATTAATTGAAGAATTCTCAACGAGATACATATTCAATCCAGAGGAACCAGCCTCATTTGAAGCTATACAAAGGACTTCTGTAACTACTAGTCCATACTCCAAAAAGCGTAGGCTGGCTACGAGGCCGGGATCCTTGTAGAGATTATTACCTGAATAGGAAATACGGGAGCTCAAGCGAGATCGTCCCATTAATATCACCAAGAGTGTCAAAGGAAAGCGCTAACACCAAACTGAGTCCTCGCCTTTTTGGGTCTTCGATATGTAGTCTGGCAACTCAAGCTAGACCAGTAACCTTATCAGCTCAGCTGCTTAGTGCTGCTTTCGGCAGACTTGAGTCTGAGGTAATCGCGGATACGCCCGGCAATACTGTGAAAGCATGCCAGTGGCACGTTCGATAACTTGAGATTGGAAGATGGTTCTACTCATTCTATGCTGGACGGTCCGACTTTGCAAAGGTCTTCAAGTTGGCTCGTATCAAAGGTTGAGAAGAGATGCCTTAAGTCTCTGGGATCCTGATGACGAGAGTCTTGACTTCACATATGCAACTTCGAAAAATTACGAGACTCCTTCAGCATCATCTCAATGATAATCGAAGTGACGCCCATTAGCCTTTTTGGGTTGAAACAGGATTTGGTATGAGGTAAATGCGTTTTATTTAATGCCGAAATTTACAACTCTCTCAAACAATGTCCTAGTAATCAATCTTGAAGCTAAACTCATCCTCCCAGTGCATAGCCCAGTATCGATCCCAGATAGCCTTCGTAATAGGTCCAACCTTGCCATCATTCACCGGCTTATCATCTAGAGTAGTAATGGGCATAATACCACCAGCAGTTGTGCACATCAAAATCTCATCGGCCTGGTACGCCGCCTCAACTGGAACATGCTCAATGCGAATCTCATATCCACAAGATCTCGCAGCATCAATGACACTCTTCCTTGTGATTCCCTGCAAGACTCCACGATCGGGTGTGTAGAGCACGCCATTCTTGATAATGACGACGTTGAAGCCTGAGCCTTCGGTGAGGTTGGCATCGCCGTCGGTCAGGAAGGGATAAGTGGCGCCACGGTCGTTGGCCTCGAATAAGCCGCGGACGAGATCACCCCACTGGAGATTCTTAATAGTGGGATCAATAGAGCCAGGTGGAACACGTCGTACGGTTCGCGCAACAATCGCGCGACCACCATGATACTGATCCTCAGGATCCATAACCCAAACATACGGCTGAACAAACATGTAAAGATTATTATTCAGCAACTCCTCCGGCTTCGCACCCCTCACACCTTTGAGTCCACGAGTAACGATCAATTCAACGAACGCATCCTTAATCTCACTCTTGGCAACCATCTCGACGAGGATCTTTTTGATCTCGTCGCGGGGAATGGGGAAGCGAAGCCTCATCTTCTTGCAACTTGCCTCGAGACGATCGAGATGGTCATCGAGGCGGAAAAAGCGGCCGTCCCAGACGGAGGGCACGTCGTAGGTCAGGTCGCTGTGCATGAAACCCTGGTCGAGGAGGGGGATGCGGGCGGATTGCAGGGGGACGAGCTCGCCTTCGACCCAGGCGATGCCTTGGGAGAGGATGTTGGTGCTTGCTTGGAGGGCGGCTTGTCGCTTTGCGTAGCCGGCGAATACCTCGTCCATAGTTGCCATTTTGTTGTGTGATGTGATGGGAGTGTTTGATTTGGTGAATGGTGAGACTGATGATTGAGATGATGTATTTTGCTAGTGAGATTGATTGATCTGATACGATTCAACCTTTGCTTTTGTAGATGTTACAGATGGTTTACAGATGACTCCAAAGACTGTTGTTTGTGATACCCCGAGTCTCCACGGAGAATGATACTCGCCATGTCTGATAAAGTAGTTACTCAATCGCGTAATTCCTCTTTGGGTAATACCGCACCCCCGCAACCAACGGGATTGCCACCAGCCCAAAGGCGCACCATCATGCAACCCCCCAAATTGGCCGATCTGTACAGGGAAATTCTTTTATCGTATTGCGGAGTGTGCTGGGGGGAGATCTTACTGATTTCTGAAGCACTGTTGTGATAGTAAAGTCAAGTTGCCTGAATGAATAACGATATGAGACACCGCTGATTCGGGATTTAACCACCAAGAATAGGTAAGGCACTTATCTGGACCATCACTATCCGATAAGAGACCTGGAAATACGATTGTCGAGAAGATTAGCCAGAATGATTGGGATTCCCTGCGCTATCTCTTGTCTTTACTTATTAGATGGAGAAATGCAAATGCGCAATTGTCTGATGATCTACAGGTTGCGACCAACCAACGCGGTGGTGGTAGTGGAAAGCATATCAGTTCTTCGTCCTGAGCTTGTTCATAGGCCTTGATATTTCGTTGTGCTTGCTTCCTCCATCAGGCAAGACATGCATGTATGGCAAGAGATTCTCAGAGACAGTTCTCGCCCAGTTCCCCAGCAGATATGACTCCATTCGGAAGATAGAAAATGCCAATTGTGGTAACAAATACGAGTACTATATATACAGCAAGATACCTCCAATCGTTCAAATTGTACATGCACGCTTTCCCAATCTGACATTCAAACATCGACACAACTAGCCATCCCTCTCAACGCCAACATGACAACATAAAAAAGACCACAAACACCAGAACGTACACAAGCCCAACCTCACCCAAATAAATACTGCCTCCCTTCTCCCGAGTTAACATTTGACCGACTCTTCTGATCAATAACAGACCCCCACCACGAATCCACAGCCTCATCAGCCCAAACCTCCTCTAGCAACGTATTCGCCGTCAAAAACATGTCATACCTCGTCCGCTCATTCCACCAACTACAATACGTCCTCGCCGCCTGTCTCAAATGCTCATCCGACGTCTCACACCCTGCTAAGAAAACAGGAAGGAGAAGTTGTTTCTGCAGCATGGAACTATACCTACAAGACGTAACGTGATTAAGCGTCTTGCGCGCAAGGAAGCCTAGTATTGACGGAGCGGGTTGATCGCGCTGCCATTTGAACACACGGCCGATGTAGATTAATAATCCGTATCTCCAGGCTTCGGCGCAGTGGTGTAAGTCTTCTTTGTAGTGTGCTACATCGCCTATATCGCAGCCTGTAGTGTCTGAAACGAGTTGGTCAGGGATGTCGCCATACTCTGGGTCTGTCCACTCGCGTATCTCTTTCTCTACGTTGAGGACGTGTTCCATGTCGAACTTTGCGCAGGTCATGTTGCTTATCAGCTCGAATTCTCGTGCGTACGATCCGAGGCGGATCATGTGGCGGAATAGGGCTTCGGGACAGCCTGATACACTGTAGAAGGTCTCGTCGCTTGTTTTGTCGTGGTTGAAGAGGCTGATTATCGTGGACTCGGAGAGGACGCATCCTTGGCGGCTTGTGAGGGCTAGAGTGACGTCCCACCTGTAAGGGTCAGTGCTAAGGTTGTGTGTCTGGTGTATGGTGATGTTTACCAGACTAGCATTTCTATACGTGCTTGCATTCGAGGTGTCTTCTTCATGTTGCAGAACTCGGCAGCTTGAATCATTTTATGCGCTCGCTTGAGATACCACGTCCAAGGCCCGTGAGCAGATGTTGCGCACTGAAGATGTTAGTTCCCGACAACGAATATTTTCGCGGACTTACATCAAGTGTCATGAGGATCAGCACCGCATCTAAGAATGTCGCTTCAATCGGTGACGCCTGCGACACGCCTTCCATGTCTTTGAGCATCTGGAGAGCCTTCTTCTTATGCATCTTGGCTTCTCCGGCGCAAGATCCCGTATCGCGATTGATGTGTTTGTAAGAGAGAGCGAGAATACAATGGAGGAGAAGTTGTGAGCCGCGACCTGTCTCGGCGTCGAATCGGAATGGGTTGGCGGCAAAGTCGTGAGTGAGTGGCATGACGCAGAACTCTTGGTCATCTAAACGAAGTGAGATTATGATGCTTAACGTCATAGTGCTTGTACGTACATCGAGTCAGTAACTGCGCAATGGTGTCGCTAATGTTGCTCGGCGCGGCGTGAGAGTTGAGCAATGGCAAGACTGGCTCTTCAATTGCTTGCGACTCCGCATTTACACCAAACTCGCCGGCTTGACCATCAGTGTCATTTGGCAATTGAGGCCCGATGAAGTGATTCTCGGGTGAGTTGTCGGTAGATGAGGAGTCGCCCAGCTGAATGAGAGGAATGTCAGGCCCAAAATAAATCGGCAGTTGGCCATTAAGTTGATCAAAAGGCGCCATGAACGAGGGACCTGTATCGATGAAAGGGTTCATAAGACTTGAGTATGTCCAGTCAATATCACTTCCACTGTTCATCCCCTCCCCCATCATCATATCGTGATCAAACGGATTGGCATTCTCATGCGGAATCACTGGCGTCGTCGCAAGAGGAGCTGGCGCCTCTGCACCTGTCGCTTCTACCGCTGGAGGTGTTTTTGTCTCTGCATTCTTATCCTGACCTTCGCTATTTCCATCCGCTGACTTTGGCGGCGTTGCAGGCTCAGCAGCAACAGCTTCACTCTGCGGTTTTGTCGCTGCTTGCTTCGATCGTGTTGTCGGTCCGACGAAGTCAATCGATCCAGGTGCTGTCCCATCGCGACGTCTTCTCTTGCGACTGAATGCGCCGACGAACTTGAACTCTCGAGGTTTGACCGCTGACATTTCTTTGGTTTTGTCAGTAACAAAGTCTGGTATCAGAGTGTAGCACACAGAAGTGACGGTATGAATGAGGGGAAGGGTTCAGAAAGCTTTCCAAGCTTGGGGAGAAGAAGAAACATGGACCCATCCCCCATCATGACACTAAAAACGCCCCCGCCCGCCAGGTTTTTAGTGCAATCGACTACGGGGAATCGAAACCGTTACAGTGCGTATCCTAGTGGCGAATGTTCACTGGTTATTTGGAGATAAACTTGATGAGCAGGGGAGAAACCTTGATGATTCTGCCTAACGCCAAGTATACTTCTCTGTATTAAAGAGATTGAGATTGGCCATGGAGCGAGTCATTGGGCTTGGAACGTCATAACCTCACGATGTCAGCTTAGAGGTTAGTTGCAGCCACTGTAAGCTGTCTTAGCACATGCTTCATCCAGCACGACATTTCTTCAATCTCGGTTTATGCATTTATCAAATTATGCTTTCAGTCATCTCATAATTAAAACTAAAGCCTACTAATCTAATTATAAAGACCACCGTTGGCAGAAAGAACAGATCCCGTCGTCCACTTTGCATCATCCGTACAAAGGAACGCAACAAGAGGCGCAATATCACTAACCTCACCAACACGCGCCGCAGCAGGCGTAGAGTCAATCAGCGGCTGCATATCCTTAAGGAACTGCTCATCACTCTGGAACCATTGATCTGTAGCGATAGGACCAGGGTTCACGCAGTTAACAGTGATGCCGTGAGATTGACCAAGCTCTTTCGCCCAGACACGAACGAGAGCTTCGTCAGCTGCTTTGGTAGCGGCGTAGACTGTCTGTCCAGCGACACCGAGACGGGCGCCTGCTGAAGAGATGAAGACAATTCTGCCTCCCTTGGGGAGATGAGGCTCTGCGGCCTTTGTCAGGAAGATGGGGCCCTTGACGTTGGCGTCGAAGTGACGAGCGTAGAACTCCTCGGTTGTGTCTACCAAATTGGCCTCGTTTCCTTGAGCAGCGCTGATCACCGTGTTAGTGGGTGCCATTTCACCCTCTCACAGAACCAGACTTACTTGTGAATCAGAATCTCAATCTTGCCGGTTGAACTGATCTTGAGCGCAGCATCAATCAACTTGGGAATCTCAGCTGTCTTGCTGACATCGGCCTGGACAACGATAGCCTTTGTGCCATTGGCCTCAATCTCCTGAGCGACCTTCTCAGCTCGCTCTCTGCTGCCGTCAGAGACGTAGTTGACCACCACGTTGGCACCTCGCTTGCCAAGCAGGATAGCAATGCCGGCACCAAGACCTCTGAAACGTATTAGTCAAGGTCTATACTATTACTCGTATAGGGTCGACGGGGTGACTTACCGGGACGCGCCAGTGACAATGGCAGTCTTGCCAGTCAGCTCGAGACCAGTAAAATCAGGCATGTTTGTTCAAGAATAAAAGTACACTAAAGTTATGCGAGTGGTGTGTTGCGGTGTGATATGATACGGTACAGCTTGGATATGGTCTGACTGTTTTAACGAGCTGTGGTTCGAGATTTTATGAACAAACGCTGAATGTCTACGCCATGATTATCATGATCGTGGATATGGAAGTTGACGTAACTACCTAATGCGGTATTAAGACATCGGAGACTCCGCTGAAGCCACTTTATGTGCGGAGCTCTTATTACTACCTAAATAGGAATTAAGAACAGCTTCAACCCCGCAGAGTCCACGATAGGAAATAGTGTCAACTTTGTGATGGGGCCGATTGTGGAATTTGCCGGGTTGGAGATGGCTTGAGAACCCACTACTGATTGGAGTAGCTTTGACAGTGCAAAGAAGCTAGATAAAGCTAAGGCAGGTTTATCGCCATCCAAGGTAGACTCCAGTTACCTTCAAGCTTTCAACTTCGAATCCTGCAACTCCAAGTGTTTCTCCATTCTTTGCCCATTAGTCGCACAGTTTGTTTAATATGACACCCAAGACTAAAGACGGGCATATCTGGGAGCCTCACACTGGCTTTCAGAAGGGACTTGACAGTGACGCCGTTATCTCGCCTCAACGATCCATTTCTTCTATCAACAAAATCTTCGACGTTATAGTCATTGGAGCTGGATATGCCGGTCTAGCGGCAGCTCGTGACCTCAGTCAATTGAGTATGTAACACTGAGACCGGGAAGTGGACCGTCCTGACGTTTTGCAGATCATTCTGTCCTTCTGATTGAGGCACGCGATCGAATTGGCGGCAGGACATATACTGCCAAGAAAGATGGTATGAAAGACCTTTGCGAATCTCAATATCTTGCTGACACGTTGGAGGATTCCTTTACGAGATGGGAGGGACTTGGGTCACTCATCATATGGGCTACTTGTTTAGAGAAATGACACGATACAACATGGACCGCGATCTCATAACAACGGGAAGTCCGGATATGCACAAAGGGTACTACACTATTGACGTACCAGGTACGAGCACAACCGAACTCGCTTTTGCTCTATGTTGCTGACACGTGAGGACCGCAGGTGCTACACCACGCAAGCTCAGCCATGAGGAAGCCGGCGCAATGCAAGCGAAAGCCTGGGACATGTTCGTCAACGTCGATGGCCAATTTGGCCGCACCATCTGCCCTCTCCCCCACGCCCAACTTGATAACCCCATTGTCGATCGATCAACCGTTGAGAAGTGGGACCGACTATCCTGCCATGACCGCTTCGAAGAGATTAAGCATAAACTCACAGCTGAGGAACAAGGTCTCTTGG
The DNA here is from genome assembly GCF_019915245.1 of Fusarium musae. Lineage (NCBI taxonomy): Eukaryota > Fungi > Ascomycota > Sordariomycetes > Hypocreales > Nectriaceae > Fusarium > Fusarium musae. The sequence goes on from NC_058387.1 coordinate 137,704, forward strand.
TATCGCTACTACTTCACATTTCAGGAGGACGAATGAAGGAGTCAAGTCTCTGGGATATGATTCGCTCACATGCCTTGTTAATGTATAGTTCTGATAACTTTGCTGATGTTTGGCTGAGATATAAGTTGAGAGATGGCCAGACTGCACTTGCAAAGCGCATGTTTGAGGAGGCTAGTGGTGATGGGCTGGAGTATGCTTTCTCCACGCAAGTCAAGTCAATCGCACAGGACTCATCTGGTGACGGTCCGGTAACCGTGACGAGCAGTAGCGGCGATGCATTCCGGGCGAAGAAGATTATCAACACGATTCCTCTCAATGTCTTGAAGGATATCGAGTTCTCTCCACCGCTTTCACAACGACGACAAGCGGCTATTAACATCGGCCATGTCAACCAGATGACTAAGGTTCATGCTGATGTTAGCAACAAGGAACTCGAGAGATGGAACGGCATGAAGTTCCCTGGCCTCCTGATGTATGGCTACGGTGATGGAGTGCTGCCTAATGGTGATGTCCACGTCGTTGCTTTCGGTGCAGATGAACGGGATACCTTCATTCCTGAAAACAATGCGGCGCAGACCATTGAAGCGCTCAACAAGATCCATCCCATGGATGTCAAAAGACTAGTAAGAAGCCCATCCCCTATATGGAGTATTGATCACTAACAATAAGCAGATGCTGCATAATTGGGCAACGGATCCGTTCTCGAAAGGAGGCCCTGCCTGGTGGCAGCCAGGTTACATGTCCAAATACCAGGACGAACTACAGAGTCGACACGGTAATGTCTTTTTTGCTTCGGCTGACTGGGCTCATGGATGGAGAGCTGCTATTGATGGTGCTTTGGAGCAAGGTTGTCTTAATGCGCTGGTCGCTCATCGCGAGGTCATTGCTTCAAAGAAAAAGGCTGTTGGTAGTAGACTTTGATTGACACAGCGTTGTCTTTCATTAGTACCATTAGACAAAGTGTCAGTTTCCGTTAATTAAGTGATATATGTGAATAGGTAGAAAGAAATTCATGTTGTATCCTTGATCCCGTTTATGATCTCACCTAGTGCCCTCTCACATTCGTCCGACCACTCCATAGGCAGTTCACTAACAGTTTTCTCATCCTTTCCCAGGATTCTTTCTAGCTTCCGCATAAAGAGCTTCTCCAGCCTCTCAGACACTGCAGGAAATTTATGCCCCTGAGCCAGATTTTGAAATGCCCTCTTCATGTTGTTGTAGTCTTTGAAATAGTTGTCCTCTTTATCTAAGAGCCAGCTGCAGGCTATCAGAAATGCTGCAAGACCTGATGCAGCAGCTGTGGCAATGGAACTGCCGGATTCATGTAGGTTTGTCTTGCCTTCGGTGACGGAAAAGGGCACATTAGATCCAGGGAGGAGGAAGTCGACTTTCTCAACCTTGACCCATGCCATGGCATCACCCGTATTGCTCGCGCTTCCAATCCTGATGCAACCTCCAAAGTCACCTGGATAGCAGTTATGATCGTTTGTCATGCTACCCTGGTCACTTGTCGAACAGAACATGACAATGTTGTGGTTGCTTGCCCGTCGGACAGCTTCCTGAAGACTTTCCATCTCGGGATTTCCCGTCACAGGGGTCTCGATTGTCCAGCTCATCGATATGATATCGACACCACAGTCTGTGGCCCATCGTACGGCCTATGAATCACAGAAATTCGTCGTTAGGGCTCAGAACTAAGAAAAATTATCAAAGGGATTAATGGTCTCTCACCTGGGCAGCAGAATCGGCGGTGATATGTCGTTGGCTGCTGTTTGATGTCTGACGCTGGTCGAGCCTCGCAATATATAATTTGACCATTGGACAAATGTTACATATCAAGGTAGCCATAGAGGTGCCGTGATTACTCATTGATACGAAGTACGGGCTCATCATGTCGGTGGAGTTGGCGTATGGACAGAACGACTGGCCAAAGGCGATCTTCTCTTTCAGGCTCTCAAGGGACACATCTACGCCGTCATCAATGATAGCGACCTTGACCGGCTCAACCTTGTCTAGGCAAGCGGTTATTAGTAGGCGAGAAAGCCTGAGCATGCAGTGGATCCACGGGCTTTCCCTATGATTTTGTCAGTTTTGTGTTTGCAGTATCCTCATTGCAGGCGAATACCTCTGAGAATCTCCTGCCCGTCCTAGGATTTCGGATGCGTGGCTGCTACTTCGATCGTCTCGGAAATCAGAAACGGTTATGCGCCTTTTGCTCCTTTCCTCAACCTTGACTCTGAAATCATTGATGTATCGAGTCAAACGATCCGGATGTTCATAGCCCTGAGGATTATCAGCCAAGTACAATAGGCACTGCTGTTAGGCTGGGAAACGTACCTCGCGAATATAAAGGTTGACTTGTCGAAGCTAAGCTGGTGCGTTAGAGCAAAGTGCATCGTGGCGTGTAAGGACCAAGGTCAACTTGCATGTGGAAAACAATCCTGATTCGGCAAACCGTCTGTACTTGCCCACCCCATCAGCACAGATTGATTACCGGACGAGTATAGAGATATCTCTCTCACGACGCTTGTTGAGTTTCGTATAACATCGGTGCTGAGATCTAGTCTTTTCCAATCCCATATCTCAACATCAAAATCCTTCAGCGCATTTTCTATACTGGAATCAGCATGACAGGGTTCCTGGTCATCCAGCACAATGACCTTGACGATCTTTTCCACCTTATTTCTCTTCAGCCACTCGAACACAGCATTCAAGTCAGACCGGCCGCGGATGCCCTGTTTGGTAACAGATCTAATATAGCATCATTCAATAAATCAAGTTCTTGAGCAAGGGCAGATCTTCGACTCACTTTGACTTCGGCGCACGGGGCCGACCTTCCATAACGAGCCTAGGTAGTGCTACATACTTCAAGATGCTTTCGAACTTCAAATGGCTTGACAGTTGGTCAAGGTATTCATTGGAGATAGTGTCCCTGCCCAACCCTCCAAGGTCGAATTCAATCTGCTTTTCTGGTGACGCAATTAGCTGAAGACCTCATATCATGTACAAATAGCAGATAGGTTAAACACGGACCTTTACCGGTATTGTATAGACATTTGGTGACCTTGTTCCGAGTAAAGTTCCTTATGCAATAAGATCGAATGTAAGAGGCTATCGGATCTTTAGTTGCCCAATCTTCGAATTTCGTGTCTTTGGGTACTGGAGTCGAGGGTCTCTTGAAGTATGCCTCAAGTTGGTGAAGTCTTTCCTGATATGGCGTTCTCTTGTCGTGATTGTAGCAGTAGAGAGCGGAGTCATAGCTCTCAACAAGCAGTTGGACGTACGGGAGGCGATCAGCGGGATATTCGAGATTGTTTGTGGCTTTGATTGATTGCGTGCGTTTCATTGCAAGCCCATCTGGGTGCCCAGTTCTGTTGTTTACACTGTGGCGGTGATTCATACTCACAAATTGTCCGGTATGTTCCTCGTCTGAGGCCATACTGACGGCATATTCGTCGTCGCTTTCGGGCTCATCCTCGCCGTCCTCATCCTCGCTATCTTTTCCTTCTCCTTCCTCATCCTCTTCCATTTCCGCCTCACTGTCATATTCTCCATCTGCGTCGAAGTTAAATGACATGCAATCATGTAAAGGGGTGTTTCCGTTTATTAGCCGTTTGGCTGTGAACATGCTGGCGAATTGACTGCACCTCTCCACCAACGGATTGAAGGACGACGGGCATGACTCCAGGGCGATGTGTAAGGCATTCCCAAACTGGCCCTCCATGGTGAGCACCGTGTTAATGTTAATTAGATCTGGAAAGCTCAAGACTGCGTCGATGAAAGCGGTGTGCCTTTGCAGCAGTGCCGAGTGTATTGGGTAAGTCCCCGTGCCGTCCGGATTCTCTAGGAGATTGTGATATCCCTTCAATATCCAGTGAAGGAATTCCTTAGTCTTCCCATCCGACCACCCAGCATAATGAGACGAATCCTCTTTCTTGGCCAGAACAGAAAGAATAGTCCGAGCGCGTGACCTCCCCATTAACTTTTGCTTGTACTGAGTTTCGAACGATGCGACCTGACTTTTGTTGGTAAAATCAACTTCCAATGCCGCCTTGAGAATTCCTTTGGCGTCAATCCTCTTGTCGGTTTGGGCAGTTGTCGCTCGAAAGCCCTTTGAGGCTTTCACGCCACCATTGTTACTTGTTGCTCTAGAGGTTTTGTCCTTGGCCTTCGCTCTCTTCGGAACGCTAGATGATGCCATTCTGAGACGTGGTGCAAAGCAAACAATCGTCCCGAAAGAAAGATTAAGCAGGTTATTGTTTCTCGTAGTACTAAGCGTTCAGCTGAAGTCTAGAGACAAAAGAACGCGGAACTATCTGTTACTGGATGAGCAAGATCACAGAAGAACGTAGAAACATGGCCGCCTGAGATTTGAGGAACAAATTAATTCCCGGGCTTCGTTGGCTGACATCAACCCTATCTTCAGCCGCACCTGAATGTCGTGTGACTGATGCTTACGTCGCCAAGCCTGTAGGCGCCTGCTCCTCCGTGTCATATTAAGCAATCATGAGCATTTCTGGCAACAGCTCCGAGAACCTTTGCTAGGCTTGGCTATTCAACACCACGAAGGATGGTTTGAACGAGGGGTATGCATATATTATGAAATAACCTCCGAGAATTACTCGCCTGTCTTCCTCCTTCACTTGTAAGCCAGAGCCTCGAGAACATGGATCCAGTCAACATTTTCCTCCTTGAGGAGGGAGAGGATACTTCCGCGTTGCGCACAAGAAATGCGGATGGCCAACGGGCTCGGAATATGCTCATCGACCGTGGTAATTCCTTAATTCTTCAGGCAGCACTCACAAGTGTCACACACGGAGACTTCACACCTGATGGCGATGGCGCTTCGCTACTTGTTTTCGAGTTCAATTTCATCGGCAAGGGTGACCGTAGGTTTACCAGTGGCCAGATCACCATCAGTTTCGAAGATGCTAGCCAGTCCACCATGAATTGTCCCATGATCACAACGATCTCGCCATCGGGGAAACTGGCAATCAACAAGACGACCTTCGCCCGAGACGTTCACCGTGGGTTCAACGCAAGCCTAGGAGGAGGGCCAGGTGTTGTGACCGGTGAGCTGGGATTTATCTGGGAGCAGTCCGAGATAAGAGAGGATAGCCATGCAACGACTTTGGTTGGGCTGAAGCGTTCTCTTGGCGTGGGCGGAGGCAAGACCAACACTGTCATTTGGATACTAGAAGAGGACCCAAAAACTAAGGAGGGGATACCCAGCTTCCTCCGAGGTGGTGTCCTGTTACGCCGGAGGGCCGACGTCCCATTTAGATTTACGATTAAAGTCAAATCCGAAGTTGATTTCGCAGGAAAGCTACGCCGGCTGTTTGGGCGAGAGGAGCCGGATCCAGTCGATCCGGTTGAACTGGATGGAGAGACCGACTTGGATGGCCTTGGTATTGGCAGACTTGACCCGGAGACACCGGGTCTCGATTTGCATAACATGGGAAGCATGGACGTGGCACAGCATGCTCATGTAGTCTTGGCGAGCCTGCTTAACGTTCCAGGATAGCCTAGCAAGGCAGATCCATGTCGAGTGATAATGCAATATATTGGGTTTGTCTCATTCTTTTCAGGGAATGATACGCCACAGTGTTAACACGTCTGAAGAAGGCTGAATGCGGGCCGCATATGATGACCACCCCCAGAAAGCGCATGCAGATGAACTAGCCTATAGACTTTGAACACACCAAACTGTCAGCTTCCGTGGCTTTTACTGCGCACCCTTGTCACCTTCCGGGGTACCAATGGCCCCCCATAAGTTGGTAAGGCTCCGGTGACTCTGTCAGCATTATGTGTCCAGGGACTCCTTTACCGAGTCAATGAAGTCACGTCGGCATATGTCAGGACAAAGCCAACTTAAGTCTATCGCTATTTTTCTGTTTACGAAGCTCCCAAAGCCAGAGGCGATAAAAGCCTGGCCCACAAGATTCCACTGTCTTAGAAATAAATATGGATGCTACTTCCCATCGTCGTTTTCAGTGAGTAATTACTTGGACGACTATCGATGATGATACGGAGTTAATGTTCAGACTTGCCATTGCGCATGGCATCGCAGACTCAGCTACAAACCGATCGCAAGTCAAAAGCTTCTGCTCTGCTAGATTCCCGGAGGCTCGTATTACTGATGTCCCTTTTCTACTCGAGGATCTCACCTGGGGGAGACGCGGGTTTGTAGAAAGTGCAGAACGGTTTCTTCAAACAGTGCAACGAGACAGATGTCGCTTGGTAGGTTAAAAATTCAGCCGCTTGTGACATTGACTAAACTTGTCCACAAAGGAAGATCAAAAGACCTACGAGAATGAGCCCTGCGTGATTCTCTGCCATGAGCTCGGGGGCTGTCTCGTGAAACAGGCAAGTGTTTAAACTCTACTAGAAGAGCTAAGCTGACGAACACGAGGCACTTCTTCTTGCTACACGTGACGACGAGTATTATGATCTTTCTATACATATAGCACTCATAGTATGCTCAATGATCATCAAAAGTGGAGACACATATCTGACTGAGGATCTAGGTTTTCAGCGACGTTCCTGAGTTCAAAGGATGTAATTCAAAGACAGAGAGCCAGGTCCTACGGCTATTGCCTGGGTCGGAACTGGGATCTTGCTCGCCGGCCGCTTTGCTGAAAGAACTTCCACTGGCCCTAGATACGCTTACGTGGGCTTATCCTGGTATTTCATCCCATTACGAGTCCTGCGTGAGGAACGAGAGCGGAAAGGATTCATGGAGATTTGACCCAGGTGACGAAGCAACTGAGGCCATTTCCGATACAGTCAATCGAGCTGTTGATAAGAACTGCAGATGTGAGTATTAGTCTCGTCCTCAATTCAATGTGGCACGCACTCATACCGCCATCCAGCTCCGTTGAAAGGTCTCATACCATTCTTGCAAACTTTGTCGAAAGTCGACAAAAGCAATCACCAAGTGCAACTTCATGAACCTTTTATACACTCGCCATGGTGGAACACGGAGCCGTCTGTCTATAAAGCCTGGGAGAGAATGGACGATAGCGCACCTAATATCCTATATCTCCATGGCATTCCGGAATCGAGTAGTGCCACTATGGCGTCTCAGTTGTACTTTGAGATGAACAAGTCCTTCGAGAAAGCGATCATCGTTACCTATTCCTTTCGAAAACAGGATCAAAGGACGCAAACACTCGAGGGGTTCTTGACCTCTTTGATCCGCCAAATACTTCGAAGTCGATCGTCACTTTTCCGCCGTGTCGAACCTATCGCTAAGCAGATTCAAGAAGAAATGGTTTTCAGCTACGAGGTGATGAAGAGCCTTCTTCTGTCTCTACTCCGCGCATGCTTCGACAAGCTTATAGTTCTCGTTCTTAGCGGTGCTCAAGATTGCAGCACAAGTCTGATGGAAAAGCTGGCTGGAATGGTTAGAGAGTACCGAAGTATAGCTACAGGCGGATTTAAGATTGCTATACTTGCTGAGCGCACTCAAGCACATCGTTTAGAATTTGGTCATGACATCTCGTGCGAGATTGATCTCTCGGGCGAGGAACCATCTAGAGTCTTGCATGACGCTTACGTGAAATCTAGGTTGGGAGCTCTAGTGAAGTCTCATCCCCAGTTGAGACACTATGACAAGGAAGTCGTTGAAAGATTGAGCACCGGGCGAACCCTCGTGCAAGCCGGTCTCATGGCGAGCCTTTTGGAAAGTTGGAAGACACCTTCAACTGACAATGCTACCAAAAAGGCTCTTGAAAGTCTACCTACCACGGTCGATGACTTGTTCATGATGACAATGAGGCATTGTGAGAAGCATTCAGACATATGCATCCGCCCTCTCATACAGTGGATCTTATATGCTGTTCGCCCTCTTAACATCCGACAACTTTCTGTTGTGATTGCTTTATGCTCTACGGAAAATACGTCAATGAAAGAACTGAGGCTGAATCTACCAAGCGATCTTTCAAAGGACATTGGAGAACTTTCAAATACCTTGGTCGGGCTTTTTGGAACCCAGGTCTTGCCTATCTATGGAGCTGTTGGGTGTGGACTGTTTGAGCGCGAGGGCCTCAACTCTCATTTTATCATAGTATCAAAATGCTTGGACTACCTTGAGGCCATTTTCGACGACCTTACCAATGGAGACTTCGACGCCGATGATGAAACATGGGTAGATACTATCAGAGGTCCCGTGACGGAGCTTTTGCTATATGCGGTGAAAGAGTGGCCGCAGCATTACGATCTAGCGTCAGCTGTTTGCACGACTGCGAGAGACCGTGTCCTTGACTTCCTGAGTAAGGATGAGTATCTCAAATTGTGGTTCACGCTTTACAAGAGGTACACTGACTTCGAAGTCGATACGTATTACGAATTGGACAGCGCACTGAAATTGGCTTGCTGGTTTGGGCTCGTGGACGTCGCTAAGAAGGCCCTTGAGCAAACGAAAGAGGTGGAAGATGGAGCCGTAGCCCTCAGACAAGCTCTGGACCTAGCAGCCGCAAACGGTCAAGACGATCTGGTGGCTGTTCTTCTAGAAGCTGGGGCGTCATATGAATTCGGCCTCTGTTGGGCATCTGAAGGCGGCTTCTATGACACCGTGAAGACGCTTTTGGGAGCCGATGCAGATGCAATCAACAGACTAGACAGATGGGATAGAACACCTTTCATCCTAGCAGCATTGAGGGGAAACGAGAAGATCGCTGCTTATCTTCTCGACAATGGTGCAGACCCTAGTCGAGTTGCAGGCTTTAACCTCACTGCACTTCATCTAGCCGTAATGACGGGCCAGATGGCAATCGTCCAGAGGCTGATCAATGCGGAAGTGGATGTGAGCGTCGAGACCGATGATGGCAATAATTCACTGCGGTTGGCCGTCGCTGGGGGCTTCGATCAGATCGTGAAGCTACTTTTGGAGCACGAGTCAAATATTGACGGAGTGAACCATGAGGGGATGACAGCTCTTCACTTGGCTGTACAAAATGGCCATGCTTCAATTTGCAAACTTCTGTTTAAAGCCGGAGCTAGCCTTCAGATAACAACACCCAAAGGTCAGTCTCCCCTTCATATAGCGGCCGAGCAAGGATTTGTAGACATTGTGCGGTGGATATTCAGGAGCCAAGAGACAATTGAGGGAACGGAATCTACTCAGAGGAGCGTGACGGGCAATGAAAACGACGATCAGCAAGAGGAATCCGACTCCGCCGGCTTGAACGGCTCTACTGATCAGCCTTCTCCCTTACAACTCGCGGCTCAAAATGGCAATATCGAAGTTGTCCACGAGCTCCTCGAACGGGTGGAACACAACACAGAACAAGAGCGTTCAATAGCACTTCGGCTTGCGGCTGAAGCGGGCTTCATCGAAATCGTAGAAGAGATCCTCAAGTTTGGAACGGTAACTGCTACTCGCAACTCTTTAGGGCTCACAGCTCTTCATTCAGCCACTAAAAACCAACATCCTACCATCGTTTCACGGCTATCAAAACTTGAGTCGGGTCAAAAGGTCGTCTTCGACATCAATGAAAAGGATCTGTCTGGTTGGACGCCACTTCACTTTGCAGCAATGTCTGGAAGATATATGACCCTGCTTATACTACTCGATCATGGCGCCAAAATCACAGATGCTAGCAACTGGAACCAAACAGTCTTTCATATAGCCGCTTTTTCGGGCCATTCTTTTATCCTGAAGGAGCTGTTGCGACGGCTTGATGGTAAGAAAAGCGGCAAGCAGAATGAGCGACAAGTCGAGAAGCAGTCGCTACCATTCGCAAAAGACGATAGCGGTAATACTCCATTCGTTCTAGCCGTTAGTGGAGGCCATACAAATGTCATGAACACTTTGCTCGAAAGAGCACCTTCGTCATCGGACAAGATCGCGAAGCTTCAAGCAGACGAGAAGAATGCTTTGGTTATAGCTATCGAAGGGCTTCAATTACAAGCCGCTGAGTTATTGATTGAAAACGGCTGGGATGTCAACGCTGCGGTGAGTAAAGGCGACAAACCAATACACCGCGCTGCCGCAGTTGGCAATGTCCCCTTGATCGAGCTCCTCATCGCAAAAGGTGCTGAAGTGAATGCTCCTGGAGAGGAGGGGAAAATGCCATTGCACTATGCAGCTTCAGGTCATCCGAATGCTGTAGAGGCCCTTCTTGACAACGAACTCACAGATGTCAACTCTATTGACTCCAAGGGTGCAACTCCTCTCTGGAACGCATCATACTCTGGCGCAACCAGTTGTGTCGAAGCAATCCTCAAGCATGCACCTGATTTGAATATTGTTGACAATTCACTGGGATGGACTGCACTCCATTGTGCTTACGATATCCCAGATATCACGAAACTACTTCTTGATGCGGGCGCAGATCCTACGTGCGGCGGTGCCGATGCTCAGCCTCTATTGCACCTTGTGTCGGACGAGCCAACAGGATTACAGAGCGTTCAGCTCTACCTGAAGACTAAGATAGATCCCAATATCAGGAACCAAGACGGCCTCACAGCTATTCATATCGCAGCAGAGAGCAGAGAAAGTGACCGCCTTGAAGTCATTAAGCTCCTGACGTCTCATGGAGCCGATGCGACAGCGGCAGGACAAGATGGCCAGACAGCATTACATCTAGCTGCAAATGCGGGTCACCAAGATGTTGTGGAATATCTCCTAGAGATCGGTGTGGATGTGAACCAGCACAGCACATATTTGGGCACTCCCCTGATGGCAGCAGCAAAGGGGGCTGGAGCTCAGATCGTCAAAGCTTTGCTGGAGAAGGGAGCAGATGTCAACGCAATAAGTGACGACTTTTCATACCATACTGCCCTCCAGGCTGCTGCTTGGATGGAGTCGCAAGACGTTGTGCAATTGTTATTGGATTGGAAAGCTGATGTGAATCTTGCGGGAGGGGAGTACGGCAGTGCACTTTGTGCAGCTGCATCTGTTGGCCACGAAGACATTTCAACTCTCCTTCTCGAAGCGGGTGCAGATATAGACTACAATGGGGGTCCCAAAGGATCACCTCTTGAATGTGCTCTGAGAGCTGGCTACACAGATATCGCAAGGCTCTACCTTGATCGGAATGCGTCAGTGAATTTAGTCAGCACAGGCGATCGTGGCACCGCCCTCGTGGCTGCAATTCACTGTGAAAGTCTGGAAATGGTTCAAGATCTGTTGACACTTGGAGCCGATCCGAACCTGGGATCGGAGAAGGGAGAGGTCCCCAGTCAAGCTGCCATTCGAAAAGGCCACCAAGACATACTCAATGCCATACTCGATCGAGGAGGCAAACTTTCCTTTAGGGATAAGTACGGCAGGGGTGCCATTTCCAACACCATTGTTTACAATAGCCCTGGATTGCTCCCATGTATGTGGGGTAGAGAAGACGTCGATATCAACGAGACGGATGCTGTGAAAAGGACACCACTGATGCTGGCAGTGATTCTGGGTGTCAACGTCGTACAGGAGCTCCACCAGAACGGCGCCAATCTCGATCTACAAGACCAGTGGGGAAACACAGCATTGGCCTATGCCATTATTTGTGACTATTCATCCATGGTCTCCGAACTGATCGAATGCCATGCTAGCCCTTTTGTCAGGGATTCACGACAACGAGATGCGTTATACTGGGCATGCCGAGGATCAAGCCTCGACACATTCAACAAAGTTTATCAGGAAATGTCAAAATTGAAAGCAATCCCTGGCATTTTTCAAGCCGCCTTGAATGCAGCAGTAGCATCAGGTGGATCTGGAATGGTCGGTCAGCTCCTTGGTAAAGCCACTTATAGCCAGAAGCAGGTTGATGCGGATGGATGGACAGTAAGGCATATCGCGTTGAGGTATGATAGGTCTGAACTCGATGAAGCAATCACGACTGCGATTCTCGAATCAGGTCAGAGGCCCATTGAACTCTTGCCTACGGTGAGACTTCCAACTGAATGGCATGAATCTGACCTATCTATCGCACTCCTTCGAGGTGAAGATCCGAGGACAGTAACAATCTCAGAAACAGGCAAGTCCGACTCTATTATTCCAGTAACCGAAAGGGTGCGATACTGACCTCTATACCAGTGAATCCACTACGAAAGGATCCTCCCATTGGGATGGTCCGGGCGGATCACGCGATGTGGCCGCAAGACCATGGCGTATACTATTTTGAGGTTACCATCGCGGAACAAGGAGATGAGGATAAGAAGTGAGTGCAAGCTTGGGCTTCTTCTGTTTCCCAAAAAGACTACTAACAGATCTTGTTATAAAGACGCTTTGCTATCGGCTTTTGCGAAGAAACTGCGTCACTAGGTCTTCACCTCGGATGGGCGAACAGTTCCTGGGGGTATCATGGTGACGATGGGAAGACTTTCTCCAGTGCTGCTGGCTCACCATATGGCCCCAGCTTTGGACAGGGTGATGTGATTGGATGCGGTGTCAACTTTGACAAAAAGACGGCCTTCTATACTAGAAATGGAGAGATAATTGGTACGTACAGCGATTCTTTATCACTACTCAGGACAACTTACTAAAAGCTTCTATAGGCCAGGCGTTTGTAGATGTTCGCGGCAAGTTGTACCCTGCTGTGAGTCTTGATATTAGGCAGACGAACAGTGCCTTTTCTGCTAGATTCTGGAACACCGACGGCATTAGAAACCAAGATTTTATGTTCAAGGGGCCCTTCGATGATCCGAAGACGTTTCAGGAAAGTGAAAGGGCCGTCTCTGAACGTGAGGATCAGCAGGGTTCCGATTCTAAGTCTGATGACAGCACCTCAGTTAGTAGTAGCGAAGATAGTTGGTTTTTAGATGAATAGTACGATGGCTCTTTGTCGATTTGGGCCATGCATTCAACCAGCCTTTCTGGATTTGCTAATTTTGTTATATTTCTTACGAAGATCCTGTCTTCAATGACAGTACAGATATGTTTGCATTTAACTCACAGTCAGACCGATGACGATACTGGCTAGGGCCATTCTAAAGGCAAAGTTATTCAGATGGATTGCGAATTCATTGTTACCAGGACAGTTTCCTGTAGAATATAGGATCCTTTATGGATATCTATTATACATCCTCAGCAGACAGATATCTGTATCTGTTCTGATTGATATATGTGTTGAGGTTCCAAGAGGTTGATAAATAATCCTATACCCAGCCCGATGATTACTCTTCTGAATTTCTCCAAAGGCCACGTGTCATGACGAAGTCTTCATCAATCGCTATGACGGGCTTCTACTCTGGGCGACTCAAGCCCAATATTTCGTAGTCGATAGCCGGACCATCGAAATAACGACGAACAGTGAACCAGAGACCAACGAGGATAAGCATCATGCATCCGAGTACAACACACACACTAAAGCAGTCGTTAGTAAAACTGGGACATATACAAATGGCAGTGTAACTTACTAGTTCATTGACCCAGCGGCCACAGGAATGGCATTAGGGAAGCAAATGAAGATGCCGATCGTCGTAACCCACAAAGGGGTCCACGCATTGCAGAGATAGCCCCCGACTTTTCCGAGTTTAAACGGTCTTGGAGGCAGTTTGTTCTCCCGACCGTGGATCAGAGTAATGGCTTGAGGGACGGCGTACGAGATGTTGACACCAAGAACGGCAGTGGTGATGATAGAGTTGAAGGCTTGGCTACTGGCCATATAGAGCAGTTCGTAGATGATGCAGAACCCAACAGACAGCACAGTCGTGCGGACAGGGAAGCCAAGAGAGGGGGAGATATGATTCCAGTAGTTGGAGTATGGGAGTCCACGCTAAGTATATAGGTCAGCATGAGTCAAGATATAAGCAAGGGAGAAAGGAGACTTACATCTCGTGAGAAGGCCCAAGTCAATCGGCCGCATGTAATCCACTGGCTAGGCATACATGCTGTTCACTGTTAGCTAAAGGTGTCAAGCCACGACAGATTTGCACCACGTACTGTAGAAGATAACTACAAGAAGAGACTGAAGTCCGAGTGCAGCCGACTTGCTGCCAGTAGCCTGGTGAAAGACTTCAAGACTTGGTAGATGCGCAGCCCTGACAGCATCTAGATCCTTGATGACAAACATCATGGCCAAGATGAACGGGACTGAAGTAAGGAGACCAATGATCATCGTGAGGTTCCTGCAAGACCTTGTCAGATCTAAGTAGATAGCTTCGACACTGCAGACTTACATTGCTCGAGGGGTAGCTTTCCCTGGGTGGTGCATTTCCTCAGCGACATGGATCACCGCATCCATACTAGCGAAAGCATACATGGCGTTGCCGATACTCATGACCCAGGCAACGCCATCAGGCCAGCCGCTTGTCCCGTAGAATTTGGTGATGAAGCTTGGGTGGTTGTACCCGTCGCTCATGGCGAGGATCGTGATGGTGACGACGACGAAGCCGAGGACGGATATCGCGAGACATGCTTGTGTCCACTTTCCGAGGTGCTTCTGTGGGATGGTAAAGATGGGAATGACTACAGTTCGTCAGTTCGGCCTTGGAAGAGTGAAAAGAGCTACTTGCGTGTGATTAGGATGAGCCCGATGTATAACAGATACGAATGCCAGTTCTGAGGCTGGTGATCAGGGTTGACAAACAGAACCATGCCAATGATGCACTGCACATTGTTCGAGATGCCAGAGCAGGTAATCACCCACCAACCAAGAACACTAATAATGCCCACAGCAAAGGCGGCGAATCGTCGATATCTCTTCGGAGAGAGAATGTACGTAAAGTGATACTGCCCTGCCATTCCCCAAACTCATTAGTCAATTACTTCCAGCGGAAATGAGATGAACTGACCTCCAGAAGATGGAAACGCCGAGGCTTGCTCCGCAAGACCAAGAATGATAAGCCACTGCACTGCGCAAGCGACTATCAGTCCAAACACAGTCGCCTGCGCACCTCCGTAGAGCAAACTCTGTCCGAAACAGCTGGCGTATGACACCCAGGAGTTGGTGATGCTGAAGCCAAGACCAAGCGTGCCCAATAGATCAAACGATCGCTTCATCACGGGGGCGTGGCCCTGAGCGAGGAGGATGTTGTCATCGACTGCATCGGGGCTTTTGCTGAAAGATTCGACATTTTCGACTCTGCCGACATCAACGTCGTAGTTGTTTGTGACGTTGATGTCGGGCTTGTTGTCGGAGTTCTGGGCTTCTATGCTCTGAGCCATCGTGAACAGTGATAGGATGATGATGATGATGATGATGAGCGTTGAGAGTCAGGTTGAGTCAGGAGCGTCAAGGTAATATACTTTTCGCTGTAGAGTACTCCCAACGGCCAGGCCGGCTACTCGGAATCACTACCGGCAGCAAGACGGCAGCCAATAGAAGATCAGATACGTATCAAACAAACCTGTATCTCCCCCGCAATCTATCTCCCCGTTAATCAAGATTAGACCCCCAGAACGCGGGGGAAATCATGGAGCCCGTAGAGTTGAGTTATCTCGGCATCAATCACCTCAAGATCGACCTTTGCAGATAAGCTTTACCTTTCGTGACGAGTTGACACTGTGTGGGGTAGACTTGTTTTTTTCGTGGGTCGTGTCTTAATTCCGTTTCTGGTAATAAGCCCTCACCTTCTCCACGCTTAAAAGATGAGACGTGTTTCTCCAACTTGAACAGGTACCAGATCCGTATCTACCTCAACAATCAGACAGTATAACTTAATTCTGAAGGATTCATATCGTTCTCACTTAACAGCTATCAGTCTTTTATCAGAGCTACTCAAACCCTATACTACTCATCATGGCCAAGCAACAGAAAGATAATGAGATCATCGAAATCGCCAAAGGCCTCAAGGGTACACCATGGTGCGAAGAGTACGAGAAGATGATCTCTGGTATGCTGTAAGTGCACCTTGGGTCTGATACTACGCCAGTGCATGATTTCTGACCGCGGGGCTAGCTACAACCCCCTGCACCCTGAACTCTTGGACGGCCGCCACAGAGCGCGCGGTCTGGCGTACAAGTACAACAACATTGATCCCAGCGCTGGCACTCGCGAGGAGATCGACGACAAGCGGGCTCAGATGCTTTCGGAGATGCTCGGAAAGGTCGGCAAGGGGACGTACATTGAGACGCCCTTCATGCCTGACTACGGAAGCAATGTCTCCATCGGCGAGAACTGCTTCATGAACTTTGGGTGAGTACACAACTCTGAGAATGTGGAACAGTGGCTAATGTCTCTTAGCTTGACCATCCTAGATACCAGTCTCGTCATCATCGGCGACCGCGTCCAGATGGGTCCCAACGTACATATCTACACAGCAGGCCACGAGACGAGCGTTCTATCCAGGATCAAGTTCGTCGAGTTTGGACATCCCATCCGTATTGAAGACGACTGCTGGATCGGTGGCAATGTGGTTATCCTCCCTGGTGTAACTATTGGCCGAGGCTGTACTGTTGGAGCCGGGGCAGTGGTTACTAAGAGTCTGCCCCCCTACTCGATCGCCCTAGGCGCCCCTGCTAAGGTGGTCAAGACGATACAGAGCGTGGAGGAGGAGTTGGCGGATCCTAACAACCCTTTCCGAAACATGCCCGATCGAGAATAGATAAAACCTCATATTTAGTACCGAAAATAGAAGTTTTCGTTGCGTGGAACTTGTCATTGTCGGTTTGGGCATCTATTGACATAATTGTATACTCTTTGTAGCTAGTCCATGTATCACCTTCCATTCTTCATCTGTTGATCCATCGTAATATCTCCATAGCCCCTTCTAGATGGCGATTGCCTCCGCTTGTACTTCAACATGCATCCCCGGATTAACAAGCCCAGCCACGACAACCGAGGTCAAAGTCGGAGTGTGTCCCGGATACCGTTCCCGAAAGATACTCAGGAGTGTTGCCTCATCCTCAGCGCGGGTAAAGTAAGCCACCAGCTTATGAGCTGAGGCGAGGCCGCTGGCAACACCCGCATTCTTGAGTGCTGCATCAAGACAGTCAAACACGGCGTTGAACTCGGCTTCTATAGAGCTGGTGACCAATTGACCTGTTTTGATGTCTACCCCGACATGGCCTGTCGTTATGACGAGAGAGCCTGATAGTGGGATCGTGGCGGTTGTTGCGAGGGATGCGGAGCGGAGCATTTCTCCTACTGGGCCGGGGAGGAACTGATAACGCACTGAAGACATGTTGGTAATGAACTAGTAGTTTTTATTGCTCTTTGTTGTTGTTGATGATTGACCCTTGGAGCTGATTACTGCACGCTGAATTGGTGACGGCTGGAATTACACGGTAGAAAATTGTTGCTCCTTATCAATTGCTAGCTAGGTCCCTGTTTTCTCCAGTCATACTTACACGGTCTATTGACTTGGTACGTAAATGGTGTTTAGTCACTGTAGCTTATCGCGTGTGTAGTCTAGCTTTATTCCTAATTGGGTAATAGCCTCAACTCCATTCTTGTGCTTGATCCCCGCCTACCTCGAGTCAAATTGTCCTCCGCTAAAAGCATCTACAGAACTAGTAAAGGCGTACGACTACTACTTTGGGATCTTCCTTAATCAGTACAAAGGTCAGGTCAGCGAAGCTGTTCTTATACTCTGTAGAGAGTCGAGCGCTCCCGGCCAAACGCCAGCAATCCCAAACCCGGAAGACCACCCGATCCAGACTATTCCGGATTCATACACCCTCAAACATGTCTGTACTATCACAAGATACTCAATCCAAGCTTCGAGATATCATCGATGAGTACACAACTGGGGGCACAGAGAGCAAGATCCCGGGCCTCGTCTACTCCGCGTTCAGAAATGATGGCGAGCCAATCTTTCAGCATTGCTCCGGCCTAAGAGGAGTCAGTTCTGGAAGCCCCATGTCAGAAAAGACTATCTTCTTCATGGCATCTTTCACAAAACTGGCGACATCAGTCACGTGCATGCAACTCGTCGAGCAAGGGAAGTTGCGCTTAGATGATGCAGATCAAATCGAAGCCATCTGCCCTGAGTTACGGGACGTCAAGGTGTTAACTCGGAACGAGAACGGCAAACTTGACCTCGTTGAGAAAGTCAGGAGAATTACTCTTCGAATGCTTCTCACTCACACGGGTATGAACTCAATCTTTCCGTAACGGAACCTGAGCACTGACGAGTAACCAGCTGGTTTCGGCTATGCTTTTGAGGATGAGAAGCTTGCAGAGTTCAGTCGCCCCATTGGCTTTGATGACTTTTCCGGGGAAGCAATTGACACAGCAAATCGACCTCTGGTGAATCAGCCTGGTGAGACGTTTCAGTATGGCGTCTCGATGGACTGGGTTGGCGTGATAATCGAACGCACGTACAACAAGTCACTGGAGGAAGTCTTCAAAGATCACATATTCAGACCACTAGGCATGGGCCATGTAACTTTCCATCCATCGGCGGAAGATAAGTTGAACTTGGCGTATATGCATCGCAGAAGCCCAAGTGGCAAGTTGAGTACTACAGATCACTTTTATCGACGTCCGCTACTTGTTCGGGATGGAGAAAAGGTTCCGTGTGCTGGGGGTCATGGATGCTTTGGAAGACCAGCAGAGTTTGGACGTAAGTACAGGCGCGACCAATCCGTCTTCTTTTGTTACTCATTGCTTAACAGGAATTATTTCACTTCTTCTGAACGACGGATTGGATGCAAAATCAGGAGTTCGGCTACTTAAAGCTGAGACCGTCGATGGTAAGTTTATCCCTCATGCTAGATCCTTAACCCAGCTTGTACTGACATCCATATCTAGATATGTTCACCGATCAAATTCCCGATAAACCACGCTTCAGCAACGTTAGCGTCCCCGTTGCCAAACCAGAGCTAGCAAACCCAACTCCCTTAACGCCAATGCCAGATGATCACACCGAGGGCTGGGGTTTGTCATTTTCTATCAATCACTTCCCAGAGTCAACGGGTCGCGCGGCTGGTTCAGCGTCGTGGGAAGGCTTAGCCAATCTCTTCTGGTTCGCTGATCGCAAGAACAATATCGGCGGTATTATTGCCAGCCAAATTCTTCCCTATGGTGGTGAGTCGGTTAAATAAAGTGGAAAGGATACTTTGCTGACTTTGGGTTTAAGATGCTTTGGTGTTGGAGTGCTCGGAACGGGTGGAGACTGAGATATACGAGGCGTTGCAAGGCTAGACACAATCAGACACTCCATCTACATATTACTCTTAAGCTCTGTATATACAATAGCTCATCATAAATACATTATCTTGTCTCGATCTACTAGCCTTTTTCTGCCTCGTGAGCCATATCCCGTTCGATGTCCGTTCGCATGCCTCCGTTACATCGAAGACATCCCCCGGTCCCTCATAAGCCCATTAAGTGACCTTTTGAGTCTCATCTCATCGTCTCGTTGCTGTGCAGTCGTCCATACCCAATCAGGTAAAAAGTGACGAAGCGGGGTTGCGGTTAGTGCCGCCGTCTCTCAGCCTAACCTCACCTGGCACTTGGCTATTACCTCAAAAAGCACTTGGAGGTTAAGACAAGCGCCTCTTGCTGCTTCCGCACTCTTCTCATACTTCATAGCTACGGCGGATTAACTGGCAGTGAATTGTAAATTGAAATAACCTGGCACAGTGGCATTATGACCTCTCAGTCAGAGCGTGACGCTCAGTTCAACGCCCTCATCGATGTCCTGCACAGTGTCAAAAGCGACATATTCGACCCCTTCACCATCACTCGAACATACTACGAGTCTGCCGGAATTCAGATCGGCGTCGATATTCTGATTCCTCGTCGCCTCAAAAGTCAGAACCCGCCAGTCATCGTCAGAATCCACGGCGGCTTTCTGGTATGCAGATGATAATTTTAGCATTAAACATTAAGCTGACTTTTTATAAGATCACCGGCTCAAGTTTGTTTCCGGCTTGGTTCTCCAAATGGGTTCTCGACTTTGCAGAAGAGCAAGATGCCGTCATCATTAGTCCCAACTACAGACTTCTTCCTGAGGTCAAGGGTCGGGATATTATTCATGACATGGGCAACTTCTGGAATTGGGTGCACTGCGGAGGCCCTTCGCGTCATCTCGCAGCAATTGGGCAACAAAAGCTTCAATTAGACCTCATCAGAACGCTTGTCGTTGGCGAAAGTGCTGGTAAGTTCGAATCATCTAATCCCAAGTCATATACCATTCACTGACTGAATCATCTGGCTGCAGGCGGATATCTGGCTTTACAGTCTGTGCTGTCAGGCTTTGTGAGACCCAAGGCGATTATAGCTCTTTATCCAATGGTCGACATGAAAGCGGCTCACTTCACCGAGTCCTACGCCAAATCAATTGTTGGTATACCAAACTATCCTAACGAAGATGTCAACAAGTTCCTTTCGGCCACCGTTGTCAAGCCTGGAATCACCGAGGCAGATCCACCCGTGAGACTTGATTCGGCAATGGCAGTTGTGCACAATGGGCGGTATCTGGAACTTCTCGGTGAGGACTCTGACTTGTTCATCCTTGAGCGAATCAAGAGGATGGCCTTGAGTCCTTCGAATTATGAAAAGTCTTTGTTTCCGCCATTGTTTCTACTTCACGGCGAGGGGGATACAGCAGTGCCTGTTGATGGCACCCGGAAGCTAGTTGATTGCCTGCAGCGGTTGGACCAAAGTACTCAGATCCATCTGGCGGTCCGGCCTGGGGACCATGGTTTTGACTTTAAAGCTACCATTGATGAGCCTTGGTTGAGGGAGGGTTTGAATTTTATTGTGAGTCCATGGCTAGATAGTAAAAGTCTCATATAGACGATAATAACCCAAAGACTGTTCCTCCAGCGCTGTCCGAGATCTCGCACAAGCAAGTTGTAGGCACAGCGTTGAGGTTACGAGTGTAAGTTTTACTGAGTATATGGCATCATCTTCTATTTGAGTATTACAAGCCATGTATTACTTGTGCTCTGACCTTTTCCTTTTCCACTTCATATACTCATAAAACTCATCTCTTTCCGTTTCAAAATCCCCTTTTTCTGCAGATCCACTCTTCCCCGCCCTAGCCTCTTTGGCATCTATATCAGATTCCTCATCAGTGTCAGTCTCAGAGTCGCTATCATCATCACTATCGTATTTCATGGCAGCCGCTTGCTTCTGAACGTGACGAGCTGGTTGAGGCATAGCCATCGGAACCACAGGGACGGCTGGGGTGCCTGCTCCCATCATGTACCCGTCATGGCGCAATCCCTCTCGCTTTGCCAGATCCGCATCTGTAGCTCCGAGTGTCTTGCTGAGATATTCGTCAAATTGCATGAATCCTTGCGCTACTGCTTCAAATTGTTCTTTGCCTAGTGTCGGCTGAGCATCCCCTGGGGATTGGGTCATGCTTTGATGCTCGGCTAGGGCGATGGCTGTTTGGAACGCGTTGCGGATTTGGCTGTGACGGTTAGTAGGTGAATGCAAGATATAAATAAAGCACTGACCGTCCATTCCATGTCTCGTAGCTGTTTTTCTCCAAAGTCCGAAAATGCTTCTTCCCGAACTTGAGAATCTCCTTCTCCTTGATTTTGAAAGCATAGTACCCCTGCTTCATCTGCTCTGTCTTGGCTCTTCTAATAAACTTCTCGTACAACTTGCACGTAACGTCGAGGCTCAACTGGGGATAAAACAAAGACATTTGAATCCTGGACCTGAATGCTGGATCGATAACACCGACGCGATTTGTTGTCAAAAAGAGAATCCCAGCATAATACTCCAAACTTCGAAGGAATACACTTGTGACAGCATTATGGCGCAAGTCGCTGCGGGTGCGTTTGGCGAGGAATATGTCGGCTTCATCGAGAAGTAGGACACAACCCCATTTGTGAGCCAATTGAAAGTGGCTTTGCAGGTTATGCTCGACATCAGCAGCAGTTTCGCCAATGTCGCCGCAGGTAATAGGAAACAGGGGCCGTTTTGTATCGTCAGCGACGCATTCGGCTGTCGACGTCTTTCCAACACCGGGTGGTCCATGTAGCAAAATGACAAGTCCACTACCCTTTCCCTGCACGAGATCTAGCACAGATCCGATGCTTGGCTTTTCAGGACTAGACGATAGTGGCGACCTCCCCTTCTCATGGGTGGTAACTAATGCTTGGACAGTTGTTTTGTGGTTATCCGGTAAAACCAGATCATCGAAGCTGTTTCGGAAGATGACTTCTTGCAGATCTTCAGACCTTATCGTAACCCATTGCCTGGAGCGCAAAACAAACGCATGAACATATGGTCTCATGATCATTAGATGCTCATCTGTAAGATCTTCCATTGTAAGTGGTTGTAGGATATAGCCCTTCTTCTTCAAGAATTCTTGGGCATCGAAATCGTCCAGTTCCAAGTCGTTGAAGATAACATCGCTTCCACAACATGTATAACGGTACTCAGAGGCATGCTTACACCAAGATCGTTGAATTACTTCTCTTCTATCATTTCTTGTAAAGTCATCCCGTGCAATGCTAGAATCAAGCCGCCATTCGGACCTCATGTTCATTGCAAGCGTCATATCGACAACGACTTCGGCGTCCAGGTTTATTGACGGTTCATCAACCGTTTTCCCTACAGCTCTCTTGTGGCAGAAAGGGCTGCTTGCTACTTGCGAAAAGTTCCTGCCGCCTTCTAGGAACCTATCCCGAAGAGTGTCTGCATCTGGGTCAAACTTGAGGGGATAAAGGAGCAATGACGAGATGGGCTGTCGACCGTGGAACTTTCTGATGGAGAATCGTTCCAGATTCGGGACAAAGGACGATCCATTACATCCCAAGCTAATGCAATCAATAGCAAAGCCATTGACTGGAATTGGGTTTTCTTCGTCCCCCTTTTGAAGCTTATGGACTAGAGGTTCTCGTCCACCGGCCACATTCACAACCATTCTGGCATAAGATGGATTTTCTTTAGCAATAACAAGATCTCCTCGCTCAAACAAATGTCTTAGGTCAGCGTACTCGATCTCGATAGCTGTTACATCTTTGATTTGTTGCCTAAGATGAAAGGTTGGTCGGAGATCTGTGTCGAGAAATGTAACCAGCAATTTGAGATCCTCCAGTAGATCTTTGGCGGCGAACTGTTGCTGGTTTAGATTGTACTCTTTTTTCCCATTCATCTTCTTCACCGAACTTTTCTCGGAGTCTTCCTTCTCTTCCTCTTTGACTTTGGCCTCTATATCAGCCATGCTTTTCCTAATCGCTGCTTCGTGTTTGATGAAGAATCTGAACGGTCGTAGAAACACCATACTACTGTAGACTTTGTCCCCATCTATATCGTCTTCTGGCACTAGATAAAGCACCTGGGTCTCTGTCAACTTCTCAAGGTGGGACATGAGCGGACGAGATCTTATTCTGAGCCTCTCCGGATTAAACTCAATTAGGGCTTCGGGGGTGATGTCAGAGTCATGATCCATATTGTGTAAAGCCTTCTCTTCCTTGGTCAGTTTAGTAACTACTGCTTCTGACAATCTAACCTCCAAAGCTGGTTGCTGAGCTGTCGGAAGAAGGACGGTGTCTTTATTAAGTGCAAACTCATAAGGATTGGATCTCTTCAGCTCGTGCAGATGGATGGGAAGTTTGTCCTCCGGGTGCTTGAAATCATGGTCGTCTCCCAGTTCGTAAACTCTTTTTTTCAAATCCTTGACCTCTTTCTCAAGCTCCTCGATCCTCAGAGTTGTAAAGTTGTGGTGCATGGCTGCTTGCTGCGATCGCATGTTGAGCTGTCCCAGCCGACGATTTTTGTCAAGCAATGTCTTGCAGAGATTGCTATACATGGACCTTTCAGCGTCTCTTTCGACATTGCTTATATTTTCGTGAATCTTTTCAGTGGTGAACAGCTCATTTATCTCGGCCAGGCGAACCAAGGCTTCCTGGAGGGGGTCGTCGACTTCAGATCCCTTTTCTGTCTTTTCTTGCTCCGTATGATCCAGTTGTCTGGGTTGTGTAGCCGGGGCATCCATAGTTTCCTTCTCTTTCAGAACTGGATCTGGGTGGGGGAGAGTGCTCGTCTGGATTGCTTGAGCAACTTCTGGTGGCATGGCGATATCAAGTATGAGAGCTAAGCCCTCTGTTGCTATGGAATGAGTAGGGGATATTGGCGAGTTAATCAATAAAAGCTTGAAATTAATCGCGATTTGAGTGCGGGGTCAAGATAGAGAGATATTTAAACAGATTCATTCCGGTTGTAGGTCACATTTCGCAGAACATGCCTAATCAGGCATTCACCTCGTACGTCACAGCCAACCCTCAGTTCAAAACGTCAGCCAGCCACAATCAATACACAAACATCATTTTCAATCCGTACAGCATGAATCCTAGGCAGCCAAGATTATTGGGCGCTTCGAGAGCGCGACTTATTGGTTCGCAGATGAGCAGTCATGCAGTCAGCTGCCGGGGGTCCCGATCAGGCTCTCGCAGTGATTACCACTTCTAGCTTCTGACAATCGAGTCCAACGCAGCAGCCTTATATGCTAGGTCGTAATAGACTCGTCATCCTTTCTTGTATTCCTCGCTTTAATCTGGAACACCAAGCACGATGCAAGACCTCCAGAGAGAATTGTTTTTAAATGCCCGCGATCGGCATCCACCAAACGAAGCCGCCAGATACGTCGAAAACAATATTGCTCTACCAGGCCAGTCGCTACCTTTGTTCAGTGAACGCGTAAATGGCTTTGTATCCTTGGACGAGGCTCGTCAAGAGCAGGAGGAGAGGTAAGACATCGCATACCGACGTCAAACTCTGCTAACGTCGCCAATGGCAGTGCAACCAAGTGGAAGGAAATACAGCAGGAGATAGATTCTCTCTTCGCAGTGATGGAGCAAGTCCAGAAGAAGCTAGATCAAGATAAAACAGGTCAGAAGTACAATACCAAGGTCGACCTACGCCAGTGCAATTGGAAAGTGGTTATGGGAGAAGTAGAGAAAACTGCTCAACTGTGGAAGAGCAGACCAAACAGGCAAAGCAAGATCATGGTCTTTGTCGATAAAGTTGGGCGGCACTCGGAAGCTCTTGAAAGGTGGTTGGGGCTTCTGCCCGCGGGCGATTATGGATCAAGGTACATCCCAGAGGATATAGCATCCTAAAGATTACTAACAATCTATTTAGCGTCTGCGGAGCGTTCAAGATCATCATTGGGGTAAGTTAAGACTCTCATCTGAGATCGGGCTAACATTAGATAGGCTGCCGGGAGGTACACCAAGGTCGAGGAGAGCGTCTATGAAGCAATATCAGAGATACCAATGATCATGGAGCGTGCAAAGAGATACGTCGACATGTACAGACAAATGCGCGATCAATTCCTTGAACAGCGTACAATCGAGCTGTTCCGAGCCATCCTGACCCTGCTTCACCAGGTCATGCAGTTCTTCCTTGATGGCAAGCCAAGTAGGTCATCACAGCAATTCCAGCTCTCTGTCTCTGACAGTCTGTAGAGAAATTCATCGGCAGTCTTATGCAGCAGGGTTCATACAAGGAACAGCTGTTCCAGAGTGTTGAGGCCATCAAGGCGTGTGCTCAGGCTGTGAATGACGAGGCGTCGCAGTGTCAAGCACGTATGGTCATGAAGGTCTATGAGAAGACTGAACAGACGCAGATGGTCTTTCACCGACTGATGCAGTTTTTGTTGACGAATCCTAGGTTCCAGGGGGCTGATTTAGGTACGTCTACCCATGAGCAACGCTTCACGACAGCCTTAGCTGTCTTTGAATGTGTGCTAAATCAACCTGAGTTCAGGAAATTCTGCTCCGGACAGCGACCCCAGTGGACTTAAAGTCTCTAGCTACGACCTCCTAAACGCGGATCGTATATCCTGGCAAGACCAAGACATTAGTCGAAGCACAACTCCTACCATTCTACAAAGCCCTTCACAACAGTCAACCCTATCTAAAGCAGATATGGAGCATACAAAGCAACGACTTCTCCAGTGTCTCAATTACAACCCAGAAGCCTTGACCCGAGACATTGCTTCTATCCTTTCGTTTAACTACCAAGTAAGCGAGAACGAAAGAGCGAGAGTAGCGGCTATGCTCCGCCACGACAGATTCCAAACCTTTATGACGGAAACTCAGACCTCAACGCGTCTGCTTGTCAATGGTCGCGGAGACCTTTCTGCCAAAGAGGGTGTATCTCCTTTCAGTGTTGTTATGGCAGAGCTGGCACGGATCTCAAACACGGGTCTCACTGAGTCTGCTCCTGTTTTCATTCTCAAGTATTTCTGTTCTGAACATCAATCTTCCCACCCCAGTGACCGTTTTGCGTCAGCAGGTGGCATGATGGCAAGCATCATAGGCCAGCTGATCTGTCAAATGACGGAGAAAGGTCTAGCGGTTGATCTTTCCTTTATCTCTGACTCCAAGTGGCGAAAGCTGGAACTCTTGGAGCTTCATGTTCTCTGCACAGTGTTCAAACGCGTTGTGGACCAAATACCGCAGGGTGGTGTTGTACTCTGCATTATCGATGAGATCTCGGTCTATGAGACTTCCAGGCTTGGGGAAGAAACTGAGATGGGGGTGAAGAAACTTGTCCAACATGCACATCAGGGCCGGTATCCAGTATTTAAACTACTAGTCACTTGTTACGATCATGCTTTGGACGTGGGCAGGTACTTCTCTGGGAATACTCTTGACTTGAACGAGGATATTGAGACAGATGATATAGCTGATTGGATAATTGCAAGCCAATTATCTTGAATTATTATAAAAGTTATAAAGACAGTGGGTTGAGAGAAATACTCTAATCATGACCCATCCAAGAAACATTTTAACCACAATCCCTTCCATCATTTTATCACCACCCATTAACCACTCTTATGCACAACACCAATAATCTTCTCCACAACAGAAGGATCCGAAAGCGTAGTGATATCCCCCAGCTGATCCTGCTCACCCATAACCACCTTTCTCAAAACACGACGCATGATCTTACCCGACCGAGTCTTGGGCAGATCAACAACCATGAAGATCTTCTTAGGCGCAGCAAAGGGGCCAATGTTGTTGCGGACCTGCAGTCTCAGCTCGGCGTGGACTTCCTCCTCGGAGGTGCGGAATGCTTCTTTTAGGCAGACGAAGGCGATGACAGATTGGCCTGTTACTTCGTCGGAGACGCCTACGACGGCGGATTCAGCGACCGCGGCGTGCTCGACCATTGCGGCTTCGATTTCGGCGGTTGAGAGGCGGTGGCCGCTGACGTTGATTACGTCGTCGACGCGGCCGCGGATCCAGTAGAAGCCGTCTTGGTCACGGGCGGCTCCATCGCCAGTGAACTACAAGAACGTTAGCAACTGCTCAGCTAATTCAGCTTGGTAGAATACTCACGTAGTATCCGGGGTAGACCTTGAGGTATGTCTCCTCGAATCGCTGGTGGTCGCCGTACACAGTTCGAGCCATGCTAGGCCATGAGGTCTTGAAAGCGAGAACGCCTTCGACTCCATTGCCGTGGATCTCAGCGCCAGAAACAGGATCGATCAAGACTGTGTCGATGCCGAAGAATGGCAGGCAAGCGGATCCAGGCTTGGTGGGTGTAACTCCAGCGAGAGGGGTCACGGCGTGAGAGCCAGTCTCAGTTTGCCAGTATGTCTATCCTGGTAAGCTTCCTCCATCGGTGGCCTTCTAGGATCAACTTACATCAACGATATGGCATTCACCCTTCCCAATGACATCGTAGTACCACTTCCAAATCTCAGGGGCGATAGGCTCACCAACTGAACCGAGAACACGCAAACTGCTGGTGTCATGGTTGACAGGGTCAGATCCAGCCCTCTTCAACAAGCGAAGAGCCGTAGGAGCGACATAAAAGTGCGTGATCTGATGGTTGGCAATGATATCCCAGAAACGAGAAGCATTAGGGAATGTCGGTGTTCCCTCAAACACAACTGTAGAGACACCCAGAAGGAGCGGAGCGTAGACAACGTAGGTATGGCCCGTGATCCAGCCAACGTCGCCAGCGCAGAAGTATCGATCGTTCTCGTGAATGTCAAAAACATACTTCCCCGTCGCAGCAGCTCCAACCAGAAAACCACCAGTGGTATGCAAAATACCCTTTGGCTTACCCGTTGATCCAGAGGTATACAGCAAAAACAAAGGATCCTCAGCGTCCATGGCCTCAGGAGGGATGTAGCTAGGCCACTTGGCAGTCTGTTCATGCCACCAATGATCCCGTCCCTCAGTCCACGCAACCTTGGCACCAGTTCTCTTGAAAACAAGGGTCTGAACACCCTCAAGCGGACTCAGCGCTTCATCAACGATCTTCTTGATACCAATTGTTCGACCGCCGCGCTGACTCTCATCAGCAGTGATGACAACCTTGCTCTTGGCGTTGACGACGCGATCTCGCAGGGATCCAGCTGAGAAGCCAGCAAAGACAACAGAGTGAACAGCGCCGATACGGGTGCAAGCAAGGATGGCGACGAGAGCTTCAGGAATCATGGGCATGTAGATAGCGACCGTGTCGCCCTTTCGCACACCGAGATCCTTGAGTGCCCAGGAAACCTTACTGACTTGCTTAAGCAGCTCGCCATATGTGATAGAGCGCCCGCCGTTGCCATCGTCAGTTTCGTGGATGATGGCGACCCTGCTGGGATCCTTGAGCGCATGGCGGTCAACGCAGTTAAACGAAGCATTCAGCTTTCCGCCGAGGAACCAAGCTGGATTACCCTCGACTAGCGAGCCGCTCTTGACGGTGTGAAAGTCGTGATCCCATGTAAGAAGTTCACGAGCTAGGTTTCCCCAGAAAGCTTCAGGCTCACTAATGGAGAGCTGGTGCATCTGCTGATACTCCTCCAAGCCTGAACATTGTAAGCACGATGAATATTTCCGGATTGAGATATAACTCACTGCCAATGTGAGGCTTGCTGGGATGCCCTGAAGAACTGTTGTTAGTACGCAGCTACTTTACAGCGTGGGTTAACGCACGTGCGAGCATTTTGTCGGGAAGATCTAACTCAATCTTAGTACAATCTCAACCATTAGCAGTAGAATATACGTACACCATTCCTCTCCATCACCATTGGTGACTGGTTGTGTCGATATTGGTTGACGCATGATGTAATCGTATGATGTAGTTTCTTTTTATGCAACGAGTTGAGGGTGTTGGTGGGAGCGCGTAGTGCGAAGCTTGGAATTTTATCAATATCGTTGAAAAAGTCGAGGTGACTGAAAGGGGAAAAGGGGTGAGGTGAGCGGAGAGGTATTAGGTCAGCAGGATCCACGCACGTACATACCGTACCGTACCCTTGTCGGTGATGATTATGGCGATATGACGCAGTGATAATCCTTGCCCTGTGATTGATTGATTCGATTCAGTGGCTTCAGAGGTTCAATATCGCCGATCCAAGCCGCGGTTCATCAGTGACTCAGTGGCTTCAAGACTCGGCCAAGTATGGAATCTCACGATTACTACATCTGATGATAAACTTAAGCTTAAGTCCCCTCCATCACCTGCTCTCCATCACTAGACCACCGGTCTTCGGCACTCAACACCTGAAAAAGGGAATAGCATTAGATCAATTCTGCCGTAAGATTCTGTCACCGCCTTCTATAAAAAGTGTGTGACCGCGGTATCGGGCCTGTATCCGTACCAGGGGGGGCGTAATCTTGGCGATCATTCCACTTATTACCGTAATTGGAAATAGTGGTCTTTTCTTTGCCGTCGTAATCCCCAAGACGAGTGATTCCTTGTCATGTCATGCACCGCCAGTCTGGTCTGGCAGTTCTTCGCCTCTACTACCTTACGAGGCAACATGACCACGTGGAGCGAGTGAGGGACACGTATTTGGACCCTGCCAAGACGATAAGAACTTGTGATGGCTGTGTGTTGCATTGAGCCTGAATATTCCATGTGACAGTCGTGTCTAGGGTATCTCATTTCTCTCGTGATTCAGAGGCTCGTGCTTTTTCGTTTTGTTGAGCCCCCCAACACGACAAAAATGTCGGATCCACTGTAATAAAAAAAGGAAGTGCTATAGGGTTGGCCGAAGCAGTTGACAACGCCGAGTCATATGATCAAGCTCGCGACTTGATCTGGCCACGAACATCGGTTGCTTCAGTTACAAGGACACGACACGCAAGCCAAGACTGTCACAGATCCCGAGGTTAATATATTTCAGAAAGCTTGTGAATTGCATTAGAGTGTGCACATGTCAAAGCCGTCGGTTGCATCATGATGTGATTTAATTCCAACATTTTTCATTGGCATGAGGGAAGAATCATGAAGCCTGTGGCAACGCCAGTCAAACTCTCACGACAGGTCTGAATACCCCAGAAGCAATGCGAACACACGACTGCCGAGATCTCAATTAATTCCGCAATTCTTTGGTCAAAATGGAAAGTCTCCCAATCTGCGACTTCATATCTATTCGGGCTTCCTTGCGTAGACAACCCTCTGACGATAGAAAGGATGAAACTTTCCAGATCGAATCTCGCGTCGCAATTGAGCGCAGTACACAGAGACTTCCTCCTTAGTCCAGCCAAGAACCATATTAGCCATATACAGAACATAACCCTCGTAGTCCTGCTCAAGCGCAGCCTGAGCAAACTGTCCAATTTGCTTGAGCCGAGGGTCCTGGGGCCAGCCTCCAATAGGTGCCTGAGTTGATCCAAGTCAGTCACTAATACGAAGAAAAAATTAACTGAGCATACCTTGAAGTCCCAAACTTTGACGTCGACAAAACCTGCTTCCTCCATTCCCTTCTGCTGCAAATCCTTATCAATGATCTCAAAAGTGCGGTTTAGCTTTTTGCCGCCTTCAATGAAGAACTTTCCCCATTCGTTAATAGCACAGGTTTCAGTTACAGTGCCATCGTCGCTTTCCATTCGAGGGGAGGCTTCATAGCTCTCAACCCACCCGCCGGGCTTGCAGACGCGGAATGCCTCTTTGAACAGGGCGGACCAGTCGCTTATACTTCCATACATATAGCGCATATGGACGTAATCGAAAGAGTTGGGGTTGTAGGTCCACTCTTGGGTACAGTCTTCGATTTCGCTGCTCTCGTCAGAAAGTCTCGCATACCCGGCCCTCAGAGGCTACTTACAACTTGAGATTGGGTGGGACCCAGTCAGGTTGGATGGGAGAGATGTCCGTTCCGACGACTTCGGCATTGGGATACTCATCTGCGAAATCGCTGTACCAAGGTCAGTCACGAATAAAGGCCTACATATGCCAAAAACATCTCACATAGCCCAAATACCTGTTCCTCTCAGTTAGCTGATGGCCTGCAAAGGGTCTTCATAACCTACCAGTCCCGGTCCCGATATCTAGGACTCTCTAAAATCCCTGTGAACAACTTGTTGTAAATAATCAAGGGTAGTTCACAAACCTGAATGTCATCCTTGAGAGGAGCTAGATGGAGTTTTCCCTCTAGTGACAGACACAGGAGGTGGTGACTATTGCCAGTTAGCTTATGACCCGAGAAATTACCTATGAAAATATCTGACTCACTTGATATCCATGGACTCATTATGATGCTCATCGTTCGGCGTCCTGGCATACGTTAACTCTAGCGCTCAGCCTTGAGAGCGCTTCTTACCAATACTCGGCATTTCCCCGCTCAGAGTGATACGTCCTCCCGTGAATCGTGCGGTAATGAAGGATGCTCGAAGAAATTGACTCAGTTGAGCTAGCAGCACCATCTCCGACCGCTGAATCAGCGTCATCCTCTCCTGGCTCATCCTACCAAATGTCAATAGCCGTGGCCAAGAGAGCGTGATTCCACATACGCCCTCGTTCAAGTTTGCCCAATGATCAGGGTTATGGAAATCTTCAGCAGGTTCGGCGGGGTTCTCTGCAGTGGGTGGTTCAGTAGAAGTCTCCTCTGCAGGTGCAGGGGTTGCCTCAGCTGGAGGCGATGAAGCAGCGGTTGCCTTCGGCGAGGTCGATTCCTTTGACGTCTCTGCCATATTGCGCGTATATATTGAGACGATTATGAGGCAATTCGGAAAGTTGAATCCAGATGGGGAGACGACCGAAGCAGCGGAACTGACAACTCAGCAACGTTACAACGCGCTGATCTGACGATGAGATCCTTGTCATCTCCACCCCGCATAGACCAAATACTGCCAATTTGCATTATGACATGTCTTCATGTAGGATAAGCGACGAATAAATACATAAACTTCCCCGACAACAGGGATACTAAACAGTGCTGGCATGTTCTCCAATAGGCATAGGGGAATTTAACCAATACTACGTTAATTTAAATCAGACAGTAACTACTTGATAGATGTCTAGCTACTCACTCGATTTCTAGCCAAGGTTCACTTCGCTCCAAATTAAAGAAAGCCTGCTCCAACAACAGCAACAACACAGATACAATACGTAACCAGCTAACTAGATCAAGATAGACACGGCAGTGTTGCCAGGATCCAAGACCATGTAGGGAATAGCGCCCTCATCCATCCCCTTACTCGTGATAAGGAACTCAACCTCAAGTTTCTTCAAGTCGAGATAGAACGCCTCACTGTACTTGCTAATGCTCTTGTCCACATCGCTTTCTCCAGACTTGTGTGCCCGCCACTGCGACTGTGCAAAATTGATCAGACTGCGATCGCTGGGTACCTTGAAGCTCAACAGCCAGGGGATCTGAACAGAGAGTAGCCATTCCCTTTGACGATCAGCTGGCAGGGCGTCTAGAAGATTATTCTCGGTGTAGTTCTTGAGTTCGGCCAGAGATGTGGGCAGCGGTTTGCATAGAGTGGAAGGTTTGGCGAGGACGAAGGACTGGTAGAAGCTCTGTAAGTAGTTGACAGCGCTGTGGAATGGAGCAGCGATATGGATTGACATAGTCAAAGCATCACAGAGCTGATCAAGAGTCGTGATGGTCGGGAAGGTCTTGATCCAGCCGCTTGTCTGGATTTCCTTGCACCACTCCTTGACGTATGGGTCCTCTTGAACCATTTTGTCGGCAGTCTTCTGGTCATAGTACATCAAGAGCATCTTCATGACATATGAGCGAATGGCATTCCACATGGAAACCATGTTCTTGGCGTACGCGTAGTTCTTGTATTTCTTGTCGGCAAGGCCCTCGGTAGTATTGGGAAATCCACGCTTAGACAAGTCGTTGGGGACGTAATTGTTGACAAAATCAAAGTTCTCGAACTCGTACTTGACGTATGAGTACAGGGCATCTGGGCTGACGCCAACGAGATCCTTGATCACTTGTGGAACAAGAGTGTCTCTTGCAGCAGCATTGAGAGATAGAGTCTTGTACCAGTGAGGCTGGAGAATCTTGAAGACCGTGTGCTCCATGGGAATAGTACGATGGGTTGCAACAATCAGGGCCTCTTCGATCATGTGAGCCCGAGTCAGGTGCACACCAACCTCGTGACGGATCCAGTCTGAGACCTGGGCACATGTCTTTGCATATCGCCACGGGTAGTCGTCCTTCTCCTTCACAGACGAGTCAGAGGGATCCTTGCGCTGGTTGAAGATGGTGACCGAGTCCTTCATGCTAGCCTTGTAGTCACACACAATGGCAATTGGGTGCAACTTGCCGTCGTCGCGGAGTTGATAGAGAGTCACTGCTGAACAGGCCCAGTTGTCGTCCGAAGAAGGTTCCTTGTGCTTTAACTCATCACCTGGTTTTGCGCCGAAGGCCTTTCGGAAGTAACGTGTGTCTTGCACGAAAAGCGAAGCAGAGTCAATCGTGGGAAGAGTCTTGGCCCAGTAATCCCACCCATCACGCTTTGCGGTCTCGATGAACTCCGCGAGGAGATCCTTGGGGACCTTTTCGATGGTAGTGGGGTTGGTGCCGGTGAAAGACTGATCAGCGAAACGGCGATCGCTGAACCAATCAGGCAAAAGGCCGATGTTGTGTCCTTGTTCAATATCGGTTCCTGATTTTCGGTGTTCTGCGTTGTATTTGACAAATGCGTCAATCGTATTACCTGCAGTTGGAGCGCCGGAGATGTTTCCGGTCCCAAGGCCAGTAATCCAAAGGGCTGTCTTGCCCAAAAAGGTATCTGGGATGATCTGCTTGAGTATCAAACCAGTCTCAGCAAGGCCGAGGGCGTTGAAGATTTTCTTCACTTGCTCGTCTTTGGGAATCGTTTGCAGATGGGGAGGGTATTGAGCAGGCTTGCCATCTTCTGTCGGGTAGGCCGACCACTGAAACAGCTCTTTCTTTTGGCTGAGGTCTACATAGCGAGGTAGAGTAGGCTCAACTTGCAGGACATCAAAATACGACTCGTAGCTGAGGACATGAGTAAGCATCTAGGCATCAGTTGCTGTGAAACAGCGGCTCTTACCTTCGCTCAATCCGGCCGTATGCGTGAGTTACCGCAGCTTGAGTTCCAATGTAGGTACCCTTCACGATGTTGCCTTTGCCAATTTCTGGTTTTGCCAAGAGATCCTTCTGGGGCTTAGCATAAATCTTGAGCTTCACGAGCTCGCTGTTGAAAACACCAGGGTCGATATCGGAGAATGGCGCATCTTTGATACTGACGCTAGCCTCCTTCTTCTTCTCATCGAGCGAGGGATGCTTGAGAATGTCACCTGGCTTAGGCGCAGCGGGTATAGTTGGTGGAAGAGCAGGCAGAACGACCGTGGTTGTCATTGTGAGGAGGCTGAAGATGAAAAGAGTATACCTTGTGTAGAGTGGGCTCTGGGAGATTTGGGGATAGGAGGGACTGAATACCAAATGACCGGACTTTTGCTGGTATTTATAACTGAATTATACATATGCGCATCTGGTAACAGAGAGCTACCAACTGCAGCTCCTGCGTACCAATTCTGTTTACGGCAATGTACGCAGACTTTCTCAAATTACTTATCATTTCTGTATGCTGAGACCCATTCTATTTCATGCCAAGATGGACAGAAACACTCTTAGGATAGCCCTTGGCTTGAAGCTGAAAGCTGAAGAGCCGGAACAGCTTCCCCTTACGGATTCGGACTCCATATAAACAGACACAGAAGCAGCCATCGTGCCATGTTAATTAGCTCCGCGGTTCTAGAATCTGAACAATACGTGGATAATCGCCGGGGTTGACCGTTTTCGCACCTAGAAGCTTTTGATGTCTCAGCCTCTGAGTGAACATGGAAGCTGAAAAGTGTCTCCTGCTTCCTGACACCCTGAGGGTAATAGGGGGATCCGATTGGTTCAGAATGGGACCAAAAGTCGATTATCAAATCGCTGAAATCGTAATCAACAGGGTGTCAGGAGGCAGGGACCGTCAGGAAGACCCTAACCTGAATTAATACGCTGTATCTGAATGCCTGCAGGAAATTTAACAGCTCTTCTTTACAATAGTGCTACTACAGCCAACTGGAAAGGTTGAAAATACCATAGAAAGAATTCATACCCTTTTACGTGCCTCACATCTCAGTCCTTGCAAAGAAGCGCATATCCCATCAACCAAGTCCAACCATATTACAAATACAGAACCATCAGTGGAACGCGCACATTAAATTATTGACAATAGCGTGCTTAAATGCAGTGCACAACTTCCAATAGTGTGACGCGCTCCATAATTACAATGCATGCTGAACTGCGGCTCAGCGGGATCACATACGATAAGCTCATAATCTGTCCAGTCACCGCTGCAGATCTAGGATACCCTTCACCGCTTGTCCTGGCAGAGATTCCAACTCCTAGAATCCCCAGCAGCTGAGTTTGTGATTCGAAGCTAAAACATGGCTTATAGTCGCCTACAGATTATTTATCTCTGCTAAGTTCTAACTGCCTTTTACAAGCTAATAATACTGATCTCTTGATTGGGGTATTAAACTACCCGCCCGTACAAGGCGAGGACCGAGCCACGCTAATAATAAACGACCCCAATAGCGCACGACACATTTACAATCCAGACCTTTACAGCGACCCACACGTTTCCTCTTTGGTCAAAGAGGCTGCGCGGAAATTTCAAGTCTATTGTTTAAAAAGCTAACTATTTACCTCCGGTGTAGCTTGCAGATTCCCTTTTTGAGTTTCTGCAGAAAATGCTAGGCTCCTTTAAGCATATAGATAAGGGAGATTTAGACTGAGGTATCCCACATTGAGGCCATAGCTAAAGATTCTAGAAACAACACCCTGCATCTTGTTAAGCCTAGATATCCTATAAGCCCAAGGTGCAAGGCCGGAAGATTCCTACACAGAAGTCATAGGAAAATATCCAAATATTTATAGCAAGCTTCAAAATGACAAGCCTAGAGGCACTTAGGCAGATATACTTATTTAAGATAGACTCTTGTCGCCACATCGCTCAGTACCTCGAGATTAACTTAGAAACTCGTCAAATCTCGATTTCAAGCGGCAGCACTCTGTGAAATTGGGAGTATACTACTGAACAAGTGAATTTGTGCAACAGTGAAAAAAGTTACTAATTTGGCCTATGTTCCCGACATGACCTGATACCTATCAACGCATGATGAGTTGCTGTGACAGCAAGTTGGCTTAGGCAATGGCCTTTCCTCATACAAAGGCCATATCTTCCCAGGAGGGACCTCAGTCTTCAAAACATTGTGGCAACTTTAAGGCTGCAATTTTATCTATGCCCTTCCACTAGAATTCGATTCATTTCAATCACAGTTCAACTGCACCTGGCTAGAGAAGTATCAACACTACGGTATCTCAAAGGCAACACAAACCACAACGTCAATGGGCGCTGAGGGGACCCTGACACTGTCGTCCTACTCTTTTCTAGTATAGGCAGAGTAAGAGAAGGTACCAAGACAATTTCATGACTAGACAGTCCAGTGATACTGCAAAAAAAACCGATAAAGAATTTCCTTATTCACTTGAAAACTGATGTCTTGACCGAAAACAGGCAAATATACGGAGTAGGGATCGACAGCCCGTAAACTCTTCTGACAGGGTGGCATGCAATCGGCGATTTATCGCTGACATAGTGGGATATATCCGAAGCTACAGTAATAGAGTCTATGCAGAGTGACGTATCGTCCTGTAGATACAGACCTACAAAGACTTCCCGGTGGGTGAAAGGTAAGCACATCAATGCTTTCCGGATAATATTTTCCATAATCCTGTTATGGTGTTGGTTGTTATTATAGACTCATTCATTGGATGTAACCCCTCCTATTAGAGCTGCGGTTTCATCCTTGGCCAACGTCATAGAATCCTGAGCTCCGGGTAATTGTGATACAACACTTTGGGAGCCATATGCAATCCAAGGGCAACTATTAAAGGCCTGCGTGATACCTGGAAACGAATCGAAAAATTATGAAGAGCATAGGAGCTCTCCTCAATCAAGATGACGATGTTCTTGTTGTTAATTTCTCTTCTCTTGCTGTTTCCAACTACATCTATGTCATTGGTCAAGCGCGGCTGCGACTCCTTTGAAATCATGGATAAGAAGGGGCACAGCGCTGCCGGAAAACAAGTCCGCGTATCAGCAAAAATTAACTGTACCACAGAAAAAGCCCGAGAAGATGGTCCTCCCATGAATCAATGCGACAACGATCAATACAAAATGGGCATCATCGTCAACTCAACCGTTAATGCCACCATCTCAGACAAGGCAAATCTTCTAGAGATTGTGCGAGATGCTGCCGATCCAGCCACAGCACGCAGTGTGAATCTGAACAGAACTCTCGTGATTCCATTCAGCAACCCGCAACTTACAGTGGAAAATTGATCCACTGGTTACTGGGCATTTCTACCCAAATTGCACTGTTCGAATGGTGTTCTCAAAAATTGTAAAGGTGGCGACGAGGACTGGGATGGGGAAGTCGTTGTGGCCTGCGGCTACAAGATACTCAGCAGAGGGGCTAATGCGAGTACGGCGGAATACGATGGCCAAGTCAGCTTTGTCGAGGAATATGTAGCGAAGTATAGCAAGAGCGACGAGGAGGACAGACCGTGGCCAGAATATGAAACGGCTGTGGAATGGGTCGAGGAGCATAAAGAGGACTCTGATTCTGGAGCCCTGAAGCATGCATCAGCTTATAGTGCGCGTATGGCTCTCATTTGTTTCTCCCTAACTGTTTTACTTTTCTATATTTAGTTTTATCAGCAACAAGTAAGGTCTCTTAACTCTGATGTTGGCCTTGAAACAGAAGCAGCTTGCCACTAAGCACTCTAACTTCCTGGCAAAGTGATACCTGTTGTTAGGCTTCCTGATTGACATGCCATAAAGCCATAAGTGTATCTAGCTTGTGACCACCTTTGGCGGAGAGATTCACAATATTTACCGGAAAATAGGATCTGTTCGTAAAAAGCTCCTATCTGTAATTTCTTTTTAAATCCATTTCATTCTAATAAGGTTACCGTATCCTTAACTAGCCCCAACGACTGAAGACGTGAAACCCACTTGAAGCTCTTTAATTACTATGTCATTGGCACCCACTGCTCTTGTCCGTCCATCTGCCCGTGCGAGTCACGCATATGCCTTTTGAAGTTATCCTTCCTGCCGTTTGAAATAGCCTTTCGGCAGATAGAACAATGTAAAGACTTGCCAGAGATGCGTAAAGCTGTCGCAAGAGAAGGGTGATAAACTCGAACATGCTTTTTCATATCATCTTGTTCCGCTTTTCTTTCTGGGCAAACTGGACATATAACCGGCCTATAGTGATTGCGGGCGTGTTTCCTATAACGTCAACTTCCACTCGTGAGAGACTGAATAGTTTGACTCACGTCACACGACTTACTAGTTTGTATGTCTTGTCAGGAGTCTTACATTCTGGATGCTTACAAAGGTATCCTGTAAGTCTATCACCGTGGACATAATTGTGAGTTGGAGGCAGTTCATTTTCATGGAAGAGCTGTGGAGATTGTCGCCGCTCTTCGTTGCCCCTACCCAACGCTCCGTTGACCGAATTGGCCATGGCCATGTTGTGCTCATCCCAGGGAGTCTGATCATAAGATCCAATGCCAGATGTATCTGGTCTATTTGGCACAGCGGTTGGAGACTAATGCTCGTCGCTTTGATCAGAAGTGTCGGTATGGTTGGGTAGAGCAGCTGTGTCGACTGTTGGATGAAGCTCAAGTTCACGCAATGATACGTATTGAACCATTCCCCCCCTGGCGATAGTTGAGCGATCTTCCATCTTTCCCTTTTGTAACACTCAATAACAAGCATTCCAGGGACGTAGTGAGAACCAATTGAGGTAATATGTTTCTGTCAGGCCGCGTCAGAGCATTAGTTCAGCCGATCTAGTACTGAAGCGGATGAAGACACAATGTCATATACTTGTAAACTTACAACGTTTCTTTTTAGAAATCTTTTTGTTGTAGGAAATCGAGGTGTATGTAATTTATAAGTAAAAATCAAAATAGCTGGAGGAGCAGACTTTCACCTCCAGACTCGTACTTCTCTCATCCTGCAGACTCGAATTGTGCTAATGTTTACCAAGGTCAATTTCATTGGACTGTTGCAAGCGACAGGGCATCGATGATACAATCTTGTTCGCGACTTCAGTGACAGGGTATCAACGCATGATCCCATTGGTCAATATGCAAGAGGCATACCAATTTAGCTATGAGAATGACGTGTTTACATCCGATAGTTCGCTCGTCGCCCAATCAGCAATGGATTTTCAAGCCGCAATATGTCTGAGGCCTGCCACGCTGCTCGGCGTGAAATCCCTGATGGTTCTACTGAAATGGCATAC
This sequence comes from Fusarium musae, assembly GCF_019915245.1. Lineage (NCBI taxonomy): Eukaryota > Fungi > Ascomycota > Sordariomycetes > Hypocreales > Nectriaceae > Fusarium > Fusarium musae. Next base: position 177,090 of record NC_058387.1, read on the forward strand.
CTTCTTTCTACGCATTTCGCCAACTTCGAACCACAACGCGATCATAAATTTAGCTCTCAATAGGCACTCACCCTCTCTGCCTAGACTACTTGCATCAAGTAACACTTGCCTAGTAAGGTACTTGCGAACATGGGTGAGTATCTAGCAAAGCTATTATCGTAGTACTTTAACTTATTATTAGAATCGAAAGGAATTCAGCAACCGGTTCTGGTCGCTCCAGAGCGGGCGTTAGTCAGACGTTTCTATCCTCCCCTTTTGTTATTAATCGGCTTGACATCCATGTGTCCACGACGAAGACTAGGAGAGGACCCAGAATTCGATGCTTTGACAGGTCTGGAGCCACTTTTCCGGGCATTTGCTTCCAAAATTGCATTCCTTTGTTGCACCGAGGTTGGTGGCGGAGCAATCTCTGCTTGTGCTGTGTTACAGCTGCCCGATTGTATTCAGTATGTGATTGGTTTCAACCAGCAAAGTTCAACGAAACGTGAAAAGATTCAAGCTAGCATAGCTTCTATTCTGCATATGTTCTCTGCAGTTCCACCAGAACATTATGTGGAAAGAGAAAACATTCGAACCCAGGCCCTACACGCATCGCTTGAGTTGTGCAAAAGTCGGGTAAATGGATACTTGAAATCGCTCAAAGTCCACCTGCAAGAGTGTATTGAAGCCTGTGAGCGTGAAAGCACCCAGGAAAGTAGGTTTCGTTTATTGTGTTTACGGTTTCCAAATGGAGCTGACAAGTCTTAGGTAAATCGACTCAAAATGAAATGTCCCAAATCCAACGCCTTTTAGAAGCCTGTTTTGACACATGTCACTCTGAACCAGGTGAGTGTTTGGACCGTTTTACCAAGAGTCAACTGCCCATCTAATGGTTATTTATTCAAGTAAATTGCTTCAGTGTATGTGACTTGATTACTTCTTTAAGCAACTTCTTCAAGTCCCATATCTTCGTCGATGTCAGGCGTCGCTTGGCGCGTGAAGATAGCATGATGTCAACGACATACTGGTCAGACTTTGTTCATGTCGCAGGCCGACTACTTACCTATAAGCGCGCAGTGTACTTGATGGATTTAGTCGCAAAGATTTGGCCTCAGCTCTTTTCAGATATTCAAATCTACATGATATCATCGAGTTCAACGGATTCCGCCGTTCTTCCTCTGAAGCCATGGACAGCTGCTCAGATCATGGGTAAAATGACTAGCGATGAGTCGTTATTGGGTCGTTTTGCAGCTCAGCTAGGCTCGCTTTCTGTCCACGACATAGACGCCAAGGTCTCTGAACTTTGGCGCAGTGCACCTAAACCAACGGTGCATGCAGAAGTGCTAGTGCATGACTGGCTAGAGAACTCCGAGGGTGGAATCCGTCCTGAACGGTTTTTCAATCGTTGGAAATTCATTGGATCAAGCAAACCACCCTGCAAACTGTGCTCTTACTTTTTCGATGAATATCCAACTGATGTTCAAGTACGGCCTTCTCATCAAAATGCGTATTTTGCCTGGCGGATGCCTGATGTTTATGAGTACCAAGGCGAGGAATCAAGCCGTAAACGAATGCTCGTAATGGAAAGCATCAAGACTCGAATCAGAGCAGACGTCGTGCGATTACTATCTGAGAAGCTAGCTGATGGAAGACCTCATGATTCAAGTGCATACATATCCTTGCGGCGTGGCGAAACACCAGGTCCTCCCAAAAACGCTATCTCACTAGAAGCGACTACTCAGTTGTTCGAATCTCACACGCTCTCGACAACGCACGAACAAGGTTCCACTGATCGAGAGTCGGTCAGGGAGGTGGTAAAAGCGCTGGATGAGAATGAAGAAGTGCTAAATGAGAATCATGAAGAGGAATTACTTTTTAAGGGTAGATCGGCTGTGCGAAAGACTTGACAGAATCGACAGTGAGAACAACAACCAATTAGCTTAAATACGCCGATAATAAGATTTGAATATGCATAATTTTGGTAATCTGAATATTTGTTCATTGCTGATATTAGCCATTATCTAGACTGCTTATAGTAGCCGAAACACAATCCCTTGGTCACACTAAACCACCTCTTAATCTTAGCATATTTCGGGTTGTTACTCACTATGGAGTAGTGCTGGTCGCTGTGATAGGAAGTTCTTTGTACCGAGATATCGACTGAAGGAGAAAATACTCCCAGAAGAGTAAGTCAATATTGCGAGGCACAAAAGCCTCTCATCTTTCTAGAGCGTTTTGGTTTTGGGGACACAGTGCTCAAGTCGAGTCTGGATCGAGATGGACTTGCTGAACAGTTTGGTATTGAGGCATTTGAGATGGAGAGCGCCGGTTTGTGGGAAGACTTGCCATGTATTGTGGTGAAAGGTGTCTGTGATTATGCAGATTCTCATAAGAATAAGGGATGGCAAGATTTTGCTGCGGCAACGTCGGCTTCAGTTGTTAAGGCTTTGTTAGAGCGCTATATCATATCAGATAAATAGACCCCGATACTCCAGGGCAATAGATGTATGTATCAGGTTATTCGGTGGCACAGTCTCAATATTACCTCTATATCTAGAGATCCTAAATATCATGCGTATTTGTCAGTCACAGAAGGTCCGTCGTCCTACCGTAAACATCCGAGGTAGTGGATTGAAATGCCAATGTAGTTCTCAGTTTTGCCTTGTTACTATTTGAGACATGAGCATCATAAACTTCGGAACGGGCCGATGATGACATTGGATGCTATGAAGCATGGTCTGAGTCGCAAACTTTACATTGTTGCCGTATATCCGAACTTTATGGAAGAGGAGCGAAGGACTAAAACCTCTGTCGCGAGTGCACATTGACCACTGCCAGGCCCAGCAGTACACTGCATATGAGAGATATCCTTGGATCGGATACATTTCGTCTTCATCCGGACATCCGATGAGTATTCTCTTGAAATGTCCAGACAGATGGATCTTGCATTGGGCGCAGAAGAAGGTTGAGCCTCGCAAAATTTCCCGACATCAATTGAAGATTTATGACATAACGACCGGGGTTCAATGACATGATCTGACGAGAAAAGAGAAAGATAACAAAATAATAAACTTAATTCTGACCACAGGTAATGAACCGCAGCTGATAAATGCGCAATGCGTCCACTCACAAACTCGAGACACCGCGCATAAAGGGAGCCGCAATGCAATACAACACAACAAAACCTTGTGCAATCCCAGCATCGGCAAATTCTGTGACACGGCAGTTGTGATATACGCGACATGGCTGCTCCGATGACGACGTGCACACTCTGCAATCTCTCTTCCTCCGCGAACTCCGAATGCCGTATTTCGCTCTGTGCGAATGAAGACTCGTTATCGTCAACATCTGCTTACTTTATCTGCGTTATCATTGCTCTCCCGTTCACATCTGCCGACGACATTTGTTAGCTCCAACGCAGGCATGTCGCAGGGAAAAACTCTCCTCGCCTCGTTTGCCTCGTAATAGCCTGTAGGTCAATAATTATGATGACATTTATTTAGCAAAGCGTGTTTCAGCGCTCGGATATCTGCATCAGCCGTATTTGCCGTGTTTACTTGCCGAAGTGGTGGATCATTTTGTCCCCAAATACCCCAGAATGACCTGTGGGGGCAAACCTGGAGTACCCGAAGACCGAGACTGCCATCAAGATCTGTCTAAGTTGGAAAAGTGATATAAGAAGAGTATGGTAGATAGCAAAGAGACAGGAAATAAACCACTTCAGTACCTCTTCAACAATTCTTTTAATTAATTGCCCTTTTTTGTGCCTTCAACATGCACAGTGGCTTGGTTGAAACTCTTCTCAGTGCCCTCGCCCAACACTGGGTGTTGGTACTTACATCACTGACTGTCGCGTGGCTCGTCAAGAACAGATATCACCATGGGCTAAATAAATACCCCGGTCCCTTTTTGGCATCTTTGACGGATTGGTGGCGCTTCTGGGATGTTTACGGACAAAGACCTGAGGTGACGCTGCAGAAACTTCATGCTAAGCATGGTGATATTGTCAGATTGGGACCAAATGTTCTATCGTTTGCCGACCCTGCTGTTCTCAAGTCCATCTATGGCCTGAGCAAGGGCTATGTCAAGGTATGTCTGTCCCCTCGCTATACAGACTTATGCTAACTGTCTTCAGTCCGACTTTTACATTGTTCAACAATCCGTGGTCAAGGGCCACCGTCTTGCATCTCTCTTTAGCACTACAGACAATGACTTCCACTCCCAATTCCGCAGATGTGTCAACTCTGCCTTCTCCATGAGCGCACTTGTTCAATACGAGCCCTTTGTTGACAACACCACCAAGCTGTTCTTGGAACAGACCGAGAAGCTCTTTGCTAAACGTGCTGATGTCTGTGACTTTACACAGTGGCTTCAGTTTTACGCCTTTGACGTCATTGGCGAGATCACTTATAGCAAGAGACATGGATTCATTGAGAAGAATGAGGATGTTGAGGGTATTGTCGCGTACCTGGGCAAGCTGTTCCTCTATGTTGCACCTGTAAGTCATCCCTTCACTTGTCTTGGCGCCCAACTAACAGACATCAGGTCGGACAAATTCCCTTCCTGGACCTCATCTTCCAGAAGAACCCCATCTACCTCAAGCTTTCCCAATGGGGTCTCTTTGACTCGACGATCGCCGTTGCACGCTTCGCCCGCGCCCGCATGGCTGAACGTCTCATCCCTGAACTCAAGTCTGTCGACAGCCTCCCAATTAGCAACCTCAAGAAGCAACCCCTGGGCCAAGACCTGCTCTCCAAGTTCATCGCCGCTCGTGAATCCCGCCCCGAGTTCATGACAGATACTCTCGTCCAGACCATGGCCGTTTCCATGGCCTTTGCAGGTTCAGAAACTACAGCTATTACCCTCTCCGCCGTCTTCTACTACCTCCTCCGAAACCCCGAGTGCTACCAGAAGCTCAAGAATGAACTTGACGAGGCTGCCAAGGCTGGTGTCTTTTCTGACTACGAAACTGGTCTGGTTACTTTCGCTGAGGCTCAGAAGTTCCCTTACCTTCATGCTTGTGTCCAGGAAGCTTTCCGAATGCACCCCGCCCCAGGTCTCCCCCTTGAGAGGATTGTTCCTCCCCAGGGAGCAGAGATTGGAGGCGAGTTCATCAAGGGCGGTACCATCGTCGGTGTTTCAGCATGGATCATCCACAACCGCCCAGAGATCTTTGGAAATGATACTCATGTGTACCGACCTGAGCGCTGGTTGCCCGACCCCAACCTTGATGCTGAGGAGGAGGATAAGCGTATCAAGAAGATGACGGGTATGATGTTCCAGTTTGGCATGGGTAGCCGAACATGCATTGGCAAGAATATTAGTCTATTGGAGATCTACAAGGTTGTCCCAAGTCTCCTAAGACGATTCGAGGTAAGCCATACTCAACCCCAGCCGATATCAAGACAACGCTAACAAGAATCAGATCAACTTTGAAGACCCAAGCAAAGAGTGGAGGATCATAAACGCCTGGTTCGTCAAGCAAACAGACTTCAACGTCAAATTCACACGGAGAGAACTCGTACAGCCAGAATTCTCAGAGAAGCAGGAATGAAGCATGTATAATGAAATTGTAATGACATAGATTGTAAAAGTTTACATCACTTATATATAGACAATTCTAAGCAATGCTGCTGCTCTTGATGATGGTTCCGAAGGCATCGCCAATCTCGCTCAGTGACACCTTGACGAGCTGTGAGGCGTCGACGCCAGGAATGTCGCGATCGCCGACGGCGTCTTCGGGGATGATAACGTCGTAGCCGAGCTCATCAGCTTGACGCGCGGTAGTCGAGACGCAGACATGGGCCTTTCACGTGATTAGTCAACGTCTCAGCTTTGTGGCTCAATGACTTACCATGTAACCCGTGAGAACGACCTTCTTCTTCCCAGTCTTATCTAAGACACTCTGCAGATCCGTCTTGGTGAAAGAACCGGGGAAGTTCTTGTGGATAACAGCCTCGCCGTCCTTGGGCTTCAGCTCGTCAAACTCCTCAGCGAGCTTAGTACCCGGGGTGAAAACCGGCGCGCCGTCTGGTGTATCATGCACAACATGCACGATACTTCCATTCGCAGCTCTGTATTTCTCCAAAAGTCCAGCGATGACTTTGCGCGACTCAGCAGCGTTGGTGACTTTGAGCTGGCCCTCGGCGTACTCATTCTGCGCATCGATGATGATGAGAACGCTGTCGGAGGGGCTAGCCGTAGAGGCGGTGATGCCAACGAGGTCACGGAATGAAGTTGCTGAGGCCATTTTGTCAATGATGATGTATTGAATAATTGGTATTGTACACCAGATGAGTGGTCTTATATAGTGGTTAGGTCATCGAGACGACCCCTCACCTGCAGCAATGGTCCAACTTGATGATATCGTCATTACTCAGCAAGCAAGGTCGAATTAAGGTAAAAAGCACGTAATTGGGAAGAAATCCGGCCAGTAATTAATCCAGGCACAGCGTCTAGAGCGTCAAGTCACCAATTACGCCTTGACTAGACTGGATGTTGACTGTTGTGTCCTTTGGTCCGAAGAGCGTTCTCAAATATTATTGGATGGAATCATTGGGTTTATGCCCAGTTTGTATATTATAGCCGGCATGATGGGTCTTCAATTCTATCCAACTGGTCCATCCTCCGCCATACAGTAATAGGTAACGTTATGATCATTGACAAAATCTAGAACTGACTATAATTTCTTACAACCGCTAATAGATATATAAAAATTTCTATGTAGTGTGCACTGATAAGATGAGGAGTCTTGTGAAATGATCTCGGCTACTTCTGAGTAGCCGAATGTATCAATTACGAGGGCATTATTAGGGAATATTCTAGTCATAGGATGCCCAGCAACTTAACCGCGTATCATCCTCCCATCATTAAATCGTTTCCTAAACTATGTCGAAAAGGTATATCCATTTGTCCCATATCCATAGGCACATACATTCCGTGCCTCCCACTTCAAAAAGTCGTCTAGGTCATGATCTAGATTATATCCTATCGGGGGAATTTGAGACTTATCAAGCTCCTTCCCATCCAACGAGATCTGGATTGCCATCATTGGACTCATCGGACTTGACAAAGAGCTCGCTGTGGAGCTATCAAGGTCTTCTTGTGTCTCTGTCCACTGCTGGGTCTTCTTGCGTATCATCTTTGGTCGAATTGGTTTTGGTGCCTTGAGCGATGGCATGCGGTAGTCTATTGTCGGTCGGATGATTGTTAGGCGTTTTGTTTCGTCTTGGTGTTTGTTGTTTAGGGCGTTTGTGAGAGCTTCGAATGCTTCGTCTGTTTGTTGGGTGATGCACTTGTTGCAATCTGCTGACGCACTCAATGTGTGTCTGCAATAAAGTGGTGAATTGTTGGTACTTGGTGCCGGAAGATTTGGCATCATTGAGTATCTTTGTTGATGCTGTGCCATTGCGGACAAATTGGTTGTTTGGAGTCGTAGTGGTGATCTTCTTCTGAGTTGTGTAATATTTGAGCCAGCTGACGGTGATTTCCTCTCATCCATGCTCCTGTCGCGTTTTATGTCTGATCCGCCTCTTCTAATAACAGTGAGGAACTCCTCCTTCCCTTCAAAGCTGCTTGGCCGTAGCACGCATGCAGATTGGCTATGTTGGTCCAGTGAGGGCGAAAAGGACATGGAGTTGCGGACATTGTGGACCGCAGAAACAGTCTGAATAAAAACAGGTTCGGAGTCATCAATGCTTTCGAACGGCTTCGCAGTCGTCGGCCATTTTATTAACGACAGAGCCGGTGATGCTGGCTCGGCGCTGGGTATTTCTGGGCTCTCGAACGACAGGGATGGTTCGCTGTCGGTAGGTGAGTTGGTACCGGGCGTTTGCGACAGCTGGAGAGCTCTACACCGTTGCTCCCAAAACTCCAGGCCATCGAACCTCTTTACCATTTTGCTTGTGGTATATACTAGCACGATCGTAAATTCATAAAACAAATAGTGACGTTCTAGCTAGAGGATAAAAGAGTAAATATGAAGAAAGAAAAGAATGGGGTCGTTTAGTTGAAATTATACTGAGACAATAATAACAGATCAAGGGAGCAACCCCTTGAAAGGACGAGGGAAAGGCTACTGTAATTAGACACAAAAAGCCCCATTTACATTCCGGCAACTGTTACGATGTGACGTGCTCGTATTGCGCAGAGCCTAATGGTAGACTCGGCGACACCTACGAGCTACAAGGGTTAATTGACGGTATCGTGACATTCGTTTTTTGTGGCTCGTGCCGAATTACGTCTGGAACGAGCCGTTGAGTGGTCGCACAGCCACGCTCCGCTAACACGAGATAAAAATAGCAGCAGTAAACGTGGCATGGTTCTGCAAGCTTGGGCTCTGTTGGGCTAGTCACGCGCAAACTGTTCGCATTCGAGATTCATTAGGGAGTTTTAAAAGTATTTAAGCTTGTGGTGTCCGAGGAGTCCGACCGGAGTTTATGTGAGAGAGTGGCTGAAGACAACGTTACGCAAACTGTCGCCCTTGCTTAGATTCATGACATAGGGCGACCCCTGGTTACCCTAGAACCTAGAGATCCTTAATTGATGGACACTGAAGGGAGATTCGCCCTTCAAAGGGCGGCTATATCGGGTCAAGGAGGAGTTTAAATCTTGAATTATGTTGACTACATTATTTCAACAGCGCGTGTGAGTTTGGAGTGGATCAGCTTGCATACGGTGTTGTTAGAGAATTGGCAACGCTTCATAAACATCGTCACTTCAGGGTTCTGAGTCATGGATTGTCTGTCATACGATGTATAAACACACACAATATCGTGCAAGATAAGCGAGCCATCAATTTTTTGCGGAGTCTTCAGTCTTCATCAGCAGGCTCCCTAGGCCCCTAGCCTTATTCTTGAAAGATGTCCGTCCGCATTCAGTTGTTCTTTCAGCTCATTTAGCCGGAATATGCCATTCGCCACCTGGACCATTGTCAGATGTCTGTTAGTGCAATTTAGACTGCAACAAGAACCATTCTACACTCCAAAGCCAGCTCAGAAAAGAAACATCAGAAGCTCTGAATAGTACAAACATCAGTAACTCTCATTCTGATTCCTAATCTCATCGCGTCGAAAGAAAAAGTAAGGCTTCCCCGTGGGGCACAAACCACTCTAGCCGAGATTTCCGAGGTCCTCTACCACTTGTCCCACATGGGTCCAGTCCAGTCCGCCCCTAAGCCCCTAGCAGGGGGGATGGAGTCTTTCACTCAACAGAGAACAGTGAAAGTTTGGGGTAAATCTGGGGTTCATTCTCCTCCGTTTTCCTGCCTGATCCTCCTCTTCAACCTCGGGTACCATTTCGCGCGTTCGACCAGGATGAACAACACTCAGCAACCGATTCGCTTCGCCAAGAAGCCTGTCTCGAGGAAGCGCGCGACAAAGGCGTGTCTTAAATGTCGCAAGCGAAAGGTCCGGTGTGATGTCACCCGCACCTCGACGCCTTGTACCAACTGCCGACTTGATGGCTGTGAATGCGTCGTTGCTCGTCGTGCTGATGCTTTGTATGTTGTCCATGTCATCGAGACTTTTACTCTACTGACGTGTCATAGTCCTATTCCTCATCGTGGCGCCTCCGTCATCTCCGATAATGACGTCCTTATTCGAGACTGTGAAGCCGTCACGGCAGCTGCGTCTACGACATCTTCGAACGACGATCACCCAACGAGTCCTGTCGACGATGCGACTGCCGTGCTACATACACTAGAGGAAAGCGAATACAAGACGTCGGTCGAGCATCAAGAGCGGGTTGACCTGGAGTCGCCCACGACAAACACCACCGAAGATGTCATCGAGGAGATTAGAGAGATCCCACCATACACGCCCTCAATCATCGAAGAGCCCAGCGAACCCGTAAGATCCGAACTCAAAGCTCTATACTCGTCAATGCCCTTCCTCCGAACCCTCAACATGCGCGACTGCGATTTCCATCACCTCAACGCCCAAGGCTGTCTACGCGTCCCGTCCAAGCCGATCCTCGACGAATTCATCCGACATTACTTCCTCTACATCCATCCATTATTGCCTCTCATCAACGAAGCCGACTTCTGGAATGCGTATGATCCTACGCCTAATTCTACGACGACTGGGACGCCTGTTTCGATGCTTCTGTTGCAATCGATGATGTTTGCTTCGTGCACTGTACGTTGACATAACCACTTTCATTGTTGGGTTGTTCTAACGAATAAAGTTTGTGTCTAAAGAGAGTCTCCGCACGTTGGGATTCGCCACTATCCTTGAAGCCAAGGAGGCTTTTTATACCAAGGCCAAGGTAAATAACATGTGGTATTGCTAGTGAAGCGTTTCTGACATTAATGCAGCTTCTATACGACTTCTCGACCGATCCCGATCCCATCTCCATCGCACAGTCCGCCCTCCTCTTGACCTACTGGTGCCCAACTTTCCGCTCTGGGCCTGGCAAGGCAAACAGTAGATGGCTCCGAATCGCAATCCAACACGCCAAGTCATGCGACGCCGATAGTTACGACTCGCCCTCCTATGGACTACACATATCACAACAAGATGTCAAGCGACGGAATATACTGAAGCGTATTTGGTGGTGCTGTATTATCCGCGACCGAATCATGCCCCTCTGCGTTCGAAGGAATATCCAGATCACAAGTGCCCATTTCGACTTTGCGAACTGCTCTCCATTATGTTACGATGATCTTGTTGATGAACTCGAGTCATCGCGGGTCTACAACATTGCCACAAAGCACAAGCTCATCCTCACATTAGAGCGTCTCACAGAACTTTGTGTCACACTCACAGACGTCCTGGGTCTGGTATATCCTACCGAGACATTGCCAATATTAGACGCGGAGGCACATTCAACAGCGTATGCGCAAGTGCAGGAACACAAAAGGTCACTGAAGAACTGGGCAGTGGCTACAAGGCCACCACTGGCCATTCAAGATTTGACATTGAGTTCAGGAGGATATGAGGACTCTGCAGTCTTGTTCACCAACCTAGTCTGGATCTACTTCCAGTAAGCCTACATATTATCACTTGAAACACATTCACTGACATTCCCCAGCGCCAGCCAAGTCGCTCTCTGTAACTACGAACTCCATCTCGGTCTAATACTAGGCCTCGTCAACCAAACCCCCACCGCATCACACGAAACCCAATTCCTCAAGAACAACCGAAGAGATCTCCGAAACGCCACAAAAAGCATAGCAGAATGCTTCGCCCGACTACATCCCCACCGACTCACCCGCTGGCTACCGAGCAGCGCTGTAGCATGCACAGCTCTTCCTCTAGCGATGCACATGGTCGACATGAAGATGTCCACTGCCTCTTCCGCAACTGAGATATGGGCACGTCCAGAAGTCGCTTCCAAGCAATCACGACTCAACGTCTTGATACAAGTCTTCAGAGAGCTACATCCCAAGTACGACGGTGTTCATTCTATTTCCAAGACGATTCGATATTTTATGGAGTCTAGTGATCGTGAGGAACCTTCACAGATGATGCTCACCAACGATCACGCTGATGTCCTGGCCCGAAGTCCAACGCAATATCTCAGACTGGCTTTGACCATCGACGTGTGTCTTAGCCAAGATCGACTGGCTCAAGATAGTGACTTCCCAGCTGCTTTAAGACGCTTCTTCAACAGAAATAGGTCTTTGATGCCCATGCTACTAGGACAACCACAGTTCGCGCCAATGCCAATGACACAACAAATAACCCTCCCTCGACCACTCTCACCAGCAACATACGCAAAAAGCTTTTCGCGATGGATGGAAGACGACCCCTCCGTGGGGTTTGCCATGCAGATGGGCATAGACATTGGACCCCAATCACCTGTAGTCTACGAAGTTGCAGAACGAGCGCGGAAGACACAGTCAGAGAGTACGGAAGAGCCATCTCCTGTATCTGAGCAGTCGCAGTCACAGTTCAGCGAATCAGTTATGGGTATGGAGACAACAGAGGATTTATTACAGCGCCTCCAAGGGGCAGTGAGCTGGGCTCAGAATGACCAGGCGTTGTATTTTGCCCAAGAGATGGGATTGCTGTCTGATGGGATTGGGTTCAACCAAGGTTACAACCAAGATTTTAACCAAGGGTTTTTGTAAAATAGCTTTTAAGGGTTGCAATTTAACGACATGACATGAATATTACATAATTAATATTGCTATGTAGATTCCATCCGCTTTCTGTCTGTACCCTTGATGTTATGCCCCTGTTTGTCATTGTCGCTACTCAATTTCCGCGAGGGTATATCCGGCTACCACCATTTCCAGTCCCTGCATCCGCAGCCGAATGCTCGACGTGGCTCAGAAGTTCAATACTTGCGTCTGAGTATTGTTGCCTTCTATCCTCCTGGCGCGACGAATCATAAGGAGAGTCTTTTTGCCTACCCTTCTCATCCGGCATTGATTCCACAGCAAAGAGCGTCACCATATCCTCATCCATCTCCTCCAGCCTGCGTCCCTGACGTCGTAGTACTAGGCGAGTATCGCCAAGCTGTTTCGACAGGGGCTCTGCGCCAGATGTTTCCGCTGGGCGGACGATGGTGTCAATATCAGGGTTTCTTGTAGTCCGTAGAATAGTTGAGAAAGTAGTCGCATAGGATGCTGATGCAGATTTGATGCATAGTAGTCCGATCACGACGATAATCGCGGAAGCCAGTAAGCCCAGCCCGTATGCAATGAAGAGGTTGCGAGGCTCATAAGAGAAGGCAATTTGCGTGGTGAGATAGGTAATATTACCCTTAGAAGCAGTTGTGTCGTTTTGCCTGCAAGTGTTAGCAGAATTTCCATCACCAACAAACGAGCTTACTTACAGCAACTTCGAGTTGCTAAAGAGACTTATCGTAGCATTGGTAAACAGCTGTTCCAATGCATCAGCCATAGAGATGTTCCCAATCACAGAATCTGGTGCTTCCGGGCGATCAGTCGCCGCATTTACACCACCAAGAACCTGCATCTCTTTGGCGTCCATGAGAACAGAGCTTATGATCTGTGTCTGAGTCGCACGCATAACACCATAGTGCGATATCCCAAGACTTCCGAGCAGTAGCTTGCCCAGAGAATCCATGAGTGCGATATAAGCCACAGCAGCATTGAACTGGCTGGACCTGTCCTGGTTGAGGCCCGCATCGGTGGCTGTCACTCCATTCAGCCTCTTGGATTTGTGTGTAATTCTCTGCTGGCCGTTGTCGAACGTAAAGTTGAGGGCATATGACGAGTTATAGAGTGCGCATTCGATTGACTTGTTTGCCATAATGTAACTGCTGGACGCGGGCTTATCAGGCACGACAACATAGAGCTTAGCCGAGCTGGTGGCGTTGGCCGTCTGATCAATAGACGCAACTGTCGAGATGAGAGAGTAGTTCATTGCGCCGCGCAGACCAGCCAAGGCATAGCCCTCCACAGTGCTGTTAATCGTGTTACTACTTGGAACAAAACCAACGTAGCCAACAGAATCTCCACAGCATGTCTCGTCCTTCACAGTTTCGCCTAGGAGCTTTGCAAAGGTTGCGTTGCGAGGTGTACCGCATGAAATTGAAGGGCCGTAAAAGTCGACAGAATATGAGGAATTAGGAAAGGGTGCTGGGATAGTCAGGATAGAGCCAAGAGATGCCACTGATAAGAGCACTCTTGAGACGTAGGCTGAGGGAGCGTAATATCCTACTCCACCAACTCCTGTGAACTGAGCAAAGTTGAGCATGTTGTCGTAATCGAGCAGTGGAAGGGGAGCGTCGACAACTGTGATGTTTGGACGGTCAGAAACCTGGACTGTCAGGGTAGCTGGAGTAATGACCGCAATCAGCGGGAGAGCCCTGTAAATGTCAGTAAACTGCTGATGCTTCGAGCTTCTTGCCTACCAAGCTATGATAGCCACTGCAGCAAGCGCCGGCGCAGCCGTCCAGAGCTCCCAGGTAGTAAAGTCCCAAGCATTATGCAAGACGCCAAAAAGCGAGTTGACGCCCTCGATAGTGACGGACTTGGATCGTAGTGTTCGCCATAGTATTTGCGTGTATGCAAACCCGACAGCTGCTGACAACAAGGCTCTAGCGAGGAACGCGATACCGGTGCCGACACGGAGAAACCACTCCTGTTGGTTTTGACTCTTGATGATCCTCCCGTCGAGATAGTGGTAGTAGAGATGATGGCCGATAGCCAGGACTAAACCCAGGAATAGACTCCCCGTCATGAGGATGGGCGTCAGCTTATGGACCGCCATGTTGCGGTGTATGTGGGGTTCTGGCAGGGTTATCAATCGTCGCGTACTCCGTAAATAGTTGACCTTTTCGATTACAAGTGCGGACCCGGGAATAAGACAAATCTTGGTTTCGTCTAGGGAAACTCCGAACGAGATCCCATGTCGCGATGGTTGATCCGTCAAAGTTGAAATGAAATAAAAGATGGAAGAAGAGAGCCATGCCAGGCAGAATCTCGCAAGGCTATCCTGTTTTCTGCCTACCACCCCCAAGTTGGGGGCCAAATCCAATTGCACCCCTGCAAAGAGCCTCAAGATATCTTACCCCGCAACATGAAACACTGTGGTATCGGGCGTAAATTTGTTACCCCAGTATTCTTGACAGAGTACAGCAGGCCTGAAGCCATGCAGCTACAGCAGTGAGCTCTCGGCTTTCCCCATACTATAAACAGGTTCGCGAACTACTGTATACGGCTAACCCCTAGTCCTTGATCCGCTAGTCCCACAAGAAATGGAAACTGTGCAGTAACCTCTAGCCCCCGCAACTACACAGGCTCGCCATCACAGTCGCTCCCTAAGTTAGATGCCGCGACCAGTAGTGTTGAATGCTTCTGCTCGACCCTTCGAGCATGCTACTGGATGGTCAAACAGGGTTATGAGGCACGAGCCATGGCTGTTTCTATCTCGACACCTTGATTATTGAAAAGATTGGCAACTACATCATGAGCTACATACAGAACAATCTATTACATAGTCCCCAGTAGACAAGGGATCGACCACGTACACGTGCTATAGGAAGGGGACAAAAGTCCACAGACGGTGATAAGACAACGATATATATCCAACACTCAAGAAGGGTATGGGCTATAAGAGAAGCTGATCAGTCAGCATCCGATGTACGTAGTCTGCCAGTCAGGTGCACGTTACCAGTCTAATAGTAAGCAAGCGGTGGCCAGCTCATGAAGAACCCCAGGACCGAACTTGCGAGGGACTTTCGTGAGCCCTCGGTGAGAGATTGGCTTGTGTTGTCAAGCAACAGCCTTTTATCGTCTGCTACGTGTGTTTTGGGATACATTTCGGGCATGTTTGGCTGCGCTGACCTGTAGCCTCGCTTGGACATTACTGTTTCATAATACCAGAGCCCGGTACACGCAGAACGCAAGAATGATGGCTTCAGAGATCAGAGGCAGAGGCAATGATCGATATAAGGAGGGCTGAAATAAAGAAAATAAGGGCCGACGTCTCGTTGTTTGATCACTAATCACGAGATCATAATCGGAGGCTGTGACTAAGCCATATGGTGGCTTGCAGCATGCATATCTGCCATCTGTGCCTTAAACCAGAGGAGTGTAACTAGTTTTAGCTCTGGAGAACCAAGAAGTCGATTATTGATTAGTTTAGAAAAATATCAGGCTGATCTAAGTCACTCTAAAGAACAATAACCATATCATAGCAAGACTAAAGCCCATTCCAGTGTATAGACCAACTTGTCAACGCTCACGGTGCTATTCTCTTGCGGTGAGCAAGCAGCACTCAGGCAAGAACCCACAAGTGATGAGCAAAATCAGCATTTTCCGGCTTTTCAGGAAACATACGATCTGAGTTGAGAGGCTACACCACCGGGTATATGGGGCTCTCGGAGCAACTATATCGGGCGTGTTCCTGGTACACGGGGGTGTTATGTAATGTCGATCTTGCGTCGTGCAAGACAGGCGCTACCCGATCAGTAAACATAAGAAGAAGCAACTACAGAAGTGAGGAGGGCTATGACCAATTAAAGAGCCTCCACTTGCATAGGGTTTAGTGTGCCCAGTGCAGAGGCACATGGCTGATTACAGGCCATTGGACCCTTTAGCATACTAACCTGCAGCTGATCAATCATTGGTAATGGCCTATAACCACCCAGAGCGTCATGAGAGCCACTCCGGTACTGACTGCTTTGACGCTACTAATCGGACTCTTGCACGGCCCAGATTGGTTGGGTTTCTTATAAGGACATAACTTGCTCATTTGCAGGCAGGTCTAGTATTCATGAGATTAGAAATGTTAAAGAGAAGTCTATTTATAAAAGCTAATTCACTAGTTGCCATTTGGCGGGGGGGTAACTCTGGCATACCAGCATCGGCTCAAGAGTATAGGTTCAAGGTACTGGCCTACCAAGCGATGGGCGTACCGTCATAATTCTGAAAGGTTCCACTAAACTGCTTACTGGCTTTATCAATAACATTGACCAGCCCCGTAACACTGGTTTCGATACTGATGGCTCCATACAGGGACAGATCTTTCGTAGAACCATTGCCAAATGCGGCGGCAGCCATTTCGGTCTCTACCAGGCCAGGGTGGATGACGAAGCTAGTGAGCCACGGCTCTTCGAAGTGAAGGCGTCGGATGAACCAGTTCAGAGCAGCCTTACTGCCACCATAAGGGCTATTTGTGGAAGGCAGTGCCACCAAGTTTTCCATAGAGCCCATTGAGCCGAGAAGAGTTGAAATTGCAACGAAGCGGGGGTTTCCAGTCTTACTGGCCTGGAGAAGGTCTGCGACAGCTTGAAAGAGAACAACAGGGCCAATAGTGTTGACCTCAAAGTGCTTCTGGATGTTGTCCACAGTGGTGTCACGAACTAGACCGCCATCGGTGGCGATTCCGGCATTGGCGATGACAATATCAAGGGCGTCAATGTGGTGCTCGCTCTTGATCGTAGAAACGGCCGCGGCAGCATCAGAGGGCACGCTGGAGTCAAGCTTGACGACGATGAGCTTAGAGCCCTTGCCTACTGGCAGATCGTGGAGAGCTTTGGATGTTGGGTGGGAGGGATTGCGGACGCCAACAATGACGGTGAGCGATGGTCGGGCAAGGAATGTCTTGACGAGGCCTTGGCCGATTCCACGGTTTCCACCAGTGATGAGGACTGTAGATGGAGAAGACATGGCAGGTTTGTTTGGACGACTGTTGAGGATGTGAGTTCAGGTTATACAAGTAAGAATTGTTGCAGTGAATTGTTTATTTCTGCTGTTCTTATTTCCCAAGTGCAAATAGTCGTTATATATACTCACCCAGCTGTAGCACCAAGACCAGTATGTTGTCTTTAGCAGATGCGACAGCCTCCAACCTGTTGGGACTTCTCGCACCATCGAAAAAACGCATGTATTTGTCAACGCGATGATATCTGCTTAAGTCATCGAGGTTCTAGGGCATTTACCTACATAAGTAGGATCAATGTTGTGTAGCCGACAGCCCACTAACGCTAAGGCAAGCTTACAATTACTGAATAGTAATCACTCGGCGGTTTTAGTCAATGGTGTTATTTTCGTTCCAGACAAGCCTCCAACGAGCCACCTAGTCCAGAATTAACAGCCAAATAAGCGTACTTCAATTGGATTTACATGAACGTAGTGATGCAATTAAAGATTATACGTTTGGTAAGCTCCATAAGAAATCCCATGACCTATCTTCTGGCTCGGCCATGTCGGGGTCATCAGTAGCGAAGCCGAATGGAGCCATACTTGGATCAAACGGCAGTGCAAGCCAGTCATCCACAACCGGCATCGACAAACCCTCCAATGAATCATCTACTGGCGGCACGCTATTGTCGAATATCCATTGGGAGGTTTGGTCCTCTGCACGGATCCCCTGTGGAACCGTGGTTGGGACCATGCTTTGCCTATACCTCTCCAGATGCATGTCCAGCAACTCTCCATACCGAGAAGCTAGATGCATCTCGTCGAGACTACTGTTACTCAAAGCTCGGATACTTCGCTCCAATACCCCAAGGGAGGTCTCCAGATCTGTTGTTCGAATTCCAAGACTCAGCGCTTTTAGAAGGAAGATAGAAACCATGATGATGCGGAGGAATACTCGGGCAGGGCAATACCGGAGCGTACCAGCCTCGAAGAGCCTATTCACTGACTCTAGAGCTTGGCATGACGAATTAATGACTTCCCTGATGAAAGAGTAGTCTGTTGCCGTGATGGATGACTGGAGAACATCAGTGTCGATCGAGTTTGGGGGCCTTCTACCAAGCACTCGATCGACGGCGGCTTGGATGCCAAAGGAATTCATGAAAGCGCGGAGATAATTGAACTCAATGGTCAAGTCTTCGTGTGCATGAGGCGATGAATCTAAAGTGACAAGCCGTTAGTACATGATACGTTGAGAAAGCAGAAGAGATTTGCTCACTCTCGTGACTGAGATGGGTTGTCTTCCAAGCCACTAGCTGTTTCTGGAAGTGTTTTATGATGTTTATGTATCTACAGCTGCTAAGAATCTCTCTAATTCCTGCAGCTGAGGGACATAGAACATCGATGATGGTTCGGGTAAGATTGGTCAGGTCGAGCCATGCTGTCACTGTGGCTGACTTGCCCTGCACGTCTCTTGCGGAGGGCTCTGACATGAAGCGTGAAACAGAAGTCGGCATCATAGAAGGGCATCCTAGTCGGCTGGACTGCTGCTCTAGAAATATATACAACAGATCCCGTAATCGTGTCTGCTCGGCTTTGTATCCCGGTGGTTGTGTAGCCGTGTCACCTCTTTCGCCATCATCGCAAAGCCCAAGTTCAAGAGCCAAAGATTGCACACAGCCCAACAACATCCAAGACATACGATCAGACGTCTTGGCTGGGAGGATCACATCTCTAAGCCACTGAGCTTCATTATCGTTAGTGTCATCAGCCTGATTATCGAACTGGTCATCCCGAGGATCTAACTCGCTGAGTAAGGTAGACGAGTCCCAGCCATCCGAAGCCGGCGGAAGATGTATCGCTTGCGGGTGCCACTCTATGATCAGCAGAAGAGCTTCGATGGATCCTCGAGTTCTCGTCTTTGCTTTGGATCGCTTCTCTTGACCAAAGATGATTCTCATGACGAGATGCTGGCAGTGCTCCCATAGTCGGTGGTGCACAATAGTGCTCCTGGCCAGACCGCCGTGACCACTCAAGACGTGGTAGCGCGATGATATCATCAGAATTACGCAGCATAGGAGAGGTTCTTGTGTGATGAGCCGGTAGTGTTTTTCGTGGCTCAGGTCAAAGCCTCTTGAGACCGGGGATAGCGGTGCTAGATTTTGCTGAAACCTACAATGCAGGAGTTAATCATAGGATTTTCCACGTTCTTGAAAGATGGATGATACTTACAAGTCGATATATCTGACTGCCTCTTCAGCTGTAAACCAGCCCATTCTGACAAAGCGGAAGGACCGCCACACCGTCAAGGGATTATGATTGGCAGTAGAGACATCAATAAGCCTTTGTGGCCTGACAGAGGCAGTTGTCCCGGGACTCGAAGTATCTCCGGTGCGTCCCAGTGTATGCCGTGGTACAGGAACTTGATGGTTGGGTGAGGAACCATCCTTGTTGGCATGTTCAATCGCAGATTGGTACAAAAGCCGTAATGCGTCGTTACCGTTCGAAACAAGTGTCGTAGTGATTTCACCTGCAGGGCATGTGGAGCTTATAGACGGCGAGGCTTCGTTCAAAGCGTTATGTTGCTGTTGTTCGGGTAGTCCACTACGGACTGACATAGAAATGTCTGGGAATGTCAAATCATTGCTGTCGTCGAGCATCTGTGATGGCTCTTCCGTAAACGTGTCTTGACTCAAATTGGCTTGAGCCCGCGAGGTACTCGCCATGTCAACACCATGTTCTGAACCCGGAGCTGGTTGAAGCACCACCACGTTAGCAAAATGGGTTGCAGAGGGTGAAGAGATGGACATAAGATCAGAGGCTAGAGATAGACGCGTACCTTGTTCCGATGATCCTCTTCTGGTAGCAGTATTGTTACGCTTCCGGCGAGACCGCTCATCGCTGAATACACATTCTTTGACTTCTCGTTGACATCTCAAGCATGACGCCCCAGGTTTGTCGACGATACAGCGGATCTTCTTCTTCCGACACAGCTCGCAGGCGTGGTAGCCCCGGCGAAAATCACGGACGCGTCGACTTCGAGAGGGCTTATCACTAACAGGTAAAGTGAGCTGGGTTCGTGCGTCAGCATCCATTGGTGCTCTTCTGGTTGAAGGGAGTCGTCTGGTGGCCGATTGTCCGAGAATCCTGACAGTCGGAAAGTGGCGGATGGTGACGGATATAAGTACCTCTCCGCCGGATGTCGCTGATCACCAGGTGACGGCCTAACTAACATCGAGTGGGACTAACTCAGTGGGCTAGCTTGGCGTCGTGCGGGGGATTGACAGGCTTTTAAGTCCCCATTCGCTTTGGTGCGACTTGCGAAGTCTAATGCGGGAAATGTCTTCCGAGTGGAAAGAACAGATGATAAAGATTAACTACGTGTTGACATCTCTGGAAATTGTACTTACACGATGTAACCAAAGACAATAGAAACTGAGAATATGATCATAATGTCGCAAATATCGAATCTTGTACTATTGAATAGAATAACTAACCAACTATGAGATAGACGCAGTCAGGCAGGCAAACGTATTAGAAGAAGCTCCCATCATTCAGCAAATCATAACAAAGCACTATGCTATGTGAGGTAGCGAAAGTTCTTGTTCTTATCACCAAGCTCTGTGACATCGACAGTCATATCTGAATCGACGGGGCCATATTCACGGTCCCTTCTCTTGTTCTCACGTTCCAAGGCGAAGCGGAGACCTAGTGCAAGGACAGAGATGAGTCCGGTCAGTCCGCAGCCAATGGCAGTGCCACGAAGATAAAGAGGTCTGGTCAAGCATTGTGTTAGTGTACGAACGTTAAAATAAGATTTTACTGGAGTTAAAGAGACACTTACCCGTCAGTACTAGGAAAGACAACACTACTAACAAAAGAGGAGCATTGACCGAAGGTAGCCAGGATAGCTAGTCCAGCACCCTTTTTCGAGTCTCCTCCCTGATTGTTCAGCAGCCAGGTGATGTTGATGGCAAGCGCAGGAAAAACTCCACATGACGCCAGAAAAATGGCGGCATAACGCGTTGCCTTCTTAGACTCATCCTGAACAACGACCAACATGAGGTAGCCAATAAAGCCAACGAAAGCGCTGCCACCGACAACATACCCTCTCTTGCCATACCTGTCACTCACCAAAGCTGCTAGCACGCAGCAAAGGAAAGCTAGAAAGTATGGCGGTGCAGTAAGGCCCTGTGCGGTGACGGATGAGTAGCCCATATCGCGGACAATTGTCGGGAGGAAGTTGGAAAGGCCGGCGAAGGAGTAGTTGCAACAGAAATGAATGACAGTGTGGACGTAGTTCTGGTAGTCTGTCAGACCAGCAAATATCTGGTTCCAGCGAACTCCAGTCTTTTTGGTCCGATCGCGGACCTGGAGCCGCTCAACAGCGTAAGTGGCATCTTTCTCAGATAGGTATTTGGCATTATCTGGGGAATCTGCCAAGAAGAACCAAGCGACGAGAGAGAAAGCTACAGTGGGTGCACCCTCTGTAACAGGCATGTTAGAAAGCCGTGACATCGACGTCTAAGCGGGGATTGACACGTACCGATGATGAAGAGATATCTCCAAGGCTCCAGCGAGCCACTGATATGGGTGATTCCGTACGCCAACGCAGAAGCGAAGCAATTGGCCAACGGCGACATTCCAAGTAGAAGAGAAACACGAAAGCCCAGTTCATCACGACGGTAGAACAAGGACAGGAAATACGGTGCACCTGCACCAAACGCAGCCTCGAACACGCCAAGCAGCGCCCGGCAGGCAATAAGTCCACCGAGATTATGCACGGCACCAGCGCACATGGCCGCCGTTCCCCAACTACAAGAAACACACTGTTAGTGCCTATCATGGTCATTGAGAAAGGGGCTTGCTTACCAAACGCAAAGCGCGGCGACGTATTTACTCGCAGGGAGGATCTTCCAGAAAAGACTAGTCCACTCGAAGCAAACGTAGCAGATATAGAACGCGTTGAGGACCCATGACCATTCAGAGTCACTGAGACCAAGGTCACTTTTTGCACCGGCGGTTTTGGCGTTGCCGATATTTCCTCGATCGAGATAGGATAGGATGTATAGGCAGCAGACGATGGGTAGAAGATGGCGGTCAAACTAGATAATCATCAGTAAAGCTGTTTCATCTGGGGGTATTGGTGACTTACTGTATTCTTGATGCGCTTGTTGGCCTCCTCAGGAACGTCAACGCGTTGCGGTTCCTGGTGTTCTGGTGCATGTTCGAGTTCCTCTGTGCCCAGGGACATCTTGTGCTCAGACTCTGGGTGATTCATCTTGAGTGTGTACCGAAAGACAAATTGGAAATAGAGATGAAGCTTGATGAGCTAGGAGATCTGGATGGATCTTTCGCCAGGATATCGGTGGGTTTTAGTAGTCGAGCGATGAACTATCAATTTTGGGGCGCTTTGACTCTATCCTCGACAAATCCCGTCAGTCTCCGGGGTTCAAGGTTCGTAGCTTGCAGAAAGGGGGCATCTGATCTCGGATCCATATCCAAGATGCGGGGTCCCTGCATACCCCAGATTCTGTAAGAACTATCCGGGGGAGCTTGTTAGATCCGGAGCATGTTCTGCTCCGGATAGGTGAGTATCCGTCACTTTCCGACCGTATCCGAATGCCAAGCAGCTCCGAACCCTTACATATTCCTAGGCTTCATGTATATAAGTTGTTCATCTAACGTCTCCGATCAGACTGGTCATCATCATTTATCAAACATCTCATCATCCCAACAACACATATCTGCATCAAACACCCCAATTCAATTCACAATGTCCAATTCCATCGTCAACAGCACCCCCTACCCCTTCCAGTTCAACCCTCCAACCTTGCAAAAGCTTGGCAAGCCCGGCCAGACCGCAGACGTAACTGGCACTCTGAAGAATGTCCGCGGAAAAATCCCATCCGTCCATGTATCAGCTCTTCGCACGATGATGCTCGAGGCCCATAATGACCCTACCAAGATCCTCGCCCACGCCTGCAGCTATGATGGTCTTTCATCACGACTCTGCGAGGAAGCTGGATTTCCCATGATCTTCCTCGCTGGTTATGCTGTAGCTAGTGCTTACGGTTTGCCTGACACTGGTTATATCGCTATGGCTGAGGTGTGCGATAAGATTCAGGAAACGGTGCGGCAGGTCTCTGTGCCTGTTATGGCCGATGGAGATACGGGGTATGGTAGCCCGCTGAATGTCAAAAGAACTGTGGAGAGTTATGCCCACGCTGGTGCAGCTGGAATCATGATTGAGGACCAAACCTGGCCAAAGCGTAAGTCTGTAATGATGATTGGATGATCTAGAGCTAATTGCCTTAGGATGCGGCCATACCAAGGGCAAGTCTGTCGTCTCTCGTGGTGAGGCATATGCCCGTATCCAGGCTGCTTGCGACGCTCGAGATCAAGGCAAAGATATTTTCATCCTAGCGAGGACTGACGCTTTGATCCACGGCTGGGAAGAGGCCATGAGCCGTGCCAAAGAGTTCAAGAGAATCGGTGTCGATGCTGTTTTTGTCGAGGCCCTTCCCGATCGTGAGTCTATGCGACGATGTGTAGAAGAGATTGGCATCCCCACATTTGCAAACAGTAAGTCATATAACTCAGCTGCAATTTCCCTCAAATCGCATGAATTTTGTTAACACATCGTGCTAGTCATTGAAGGAGGAAAGACGGAGAATCTATCTGCAAAGGACCTTGCGGAACTAGGATTCTGTGCTGTGGCATATCCCTGGACGCTTGTGGCTGCGAAGCTCAAGAGTATCCGTGAGACCTTGGAAGAATTGAAGAAGAGTATGACCGTTGGAAAGCCGCCTATGATTCTTTCATACAACGAAGTTTGTGAGGGCGTTGGATTCAATAAGTACTGGGATTTGGAGGAGAGGTACAAGTTCAAGGATGATGGACTTGTGACTGAGTCCACAAACGGCCGCTCTTAGCCTTCGTATCTAGTACAGTGGGTCGGAACGTCACGCGAGGGGATGTCGAAGTAAATATGATTCAAGCACGTAACAATCACATGAAGCTCGTTATAGGCTAGGCTAGCCCGGAGATAATTGTGAGGATTTGGCTATGAGAATAGAAGTATTAATTCATTGCTGCTTAAAAACATACGTCGTGCTAGTAGAGATGAAGATACTACACTGATGGAAGCGTGTCACCTCGTATTCCCATTTCGCCTTCTATTCCGCATCTTGTGAAAGAAGCAAATAACTGGTCAACGATCTTCACATCCCATCGAGGTCCATCTCCAAAACAGACACAGCTATCGTACAGTCGGCACTTAACATCTTCCAGTAGACACTGCAAACTTGCATCCCCACTTCCATGTGCAGCAATTCTTAAACTCTCTAGTGAATCATCACTCATTGTCTTCTTGAGTCGTTTCTCAATCCCGATACACGATAGCCATTGATCTGGGTCCTTACCCGCGGATCGATACTCTGTTTCGATGAGATTGCAAAGTACAAGTCCCAGGTCCTTTTCAGCCGCGACAGCATGTGCTTGGCTGATGGAGCCTGTCTGCTTATACTCGACTCTTGCCTTTGCCATAGTTTCGATGAAGGAGGGTTTGATATCCTGCGTGGCTTTTGAATGCTTCAGGCCCTTCTGGATGACTGTTTTGGCGTTGTGCTGTGTGCACACAGTCTGGTAATGCTCCATGACGGACCAGAAGAGAAGGCCAGCAAATGTTTCTGCACCAGGGCCAAGGTACGGAAGGATATCCTGAGGCGGCAACGCGACCCGGAGGTAGTGTAATGGGTCTAGCCACATGCTGCACTCCAAACGATACTGGGTTGATTGCGAAGGGCTCACTGGCAGGGGAATGTCGCTGAATAAGCCCTGGAAGCTGTCTGCCTCTACAGCGGTAGTATCGCTAATTGACGTCTCAGTGCTCGAAAGGCCTGTCCCGATCATCGCGACTTGTGGTGGGGCTTCAAGGTCAGCAGCGACTGCAAGCTCCCGAATGATGCCGAGCATCTCAGGTCGCTCGTCGCCTTGAGCTACATCGAGTAGTCTTTGGATTCCCTGCTTAAGACGCGCATTTTGATCTGCCAGCGCATGGTTTGATTGGGCCTGTCGCTTGCGAAAAGCTGCTTGTGAACGTCGGCCTCGCTCACGACGACGCTGGGAACCTATGTTAGCGCCTGGACGGAGTCGCGCGGAGGAAACTTGCCGTCAATTCATCTTGAGGCTCTGCGATACCCATACCGTCGCCAATATGTTACTCCCTGGTTCTCTACTGGTCAAAGGATATGAATTCTTCTCAAACTTGTCATGCAAATATTGGATTTGTCAGAATGAAGCGGGAGAGTAAGCAGAGATGCCTTGACCTGATTGGTTGGAGATTGGCACCAATTACCCCGATCACGTAACCGCGGGAGACGGCTCAGGCCGACTCAGTATCACCAAAACGCTATAGGATTGCGGTTACGTATTCGGAGTAAACGTTGTCCCTGTCGCTTGGAATTGAGTACCCTAAGGCACCCGTCGTTACTGCGAAATGGTTTGTATAAAGATGAGATCCTCCTTGCTTCACAAAAATATATTTGCTTCACAACACACCCATTCCCGTCTACCAACACTTCAAATTATTCAATATGGTCAAAATCGCTATCGCAGGAGCTTCGAGCGGTATGTTTAGCCTTAAAGTTTCAATGCCCCAATTATTGACCATGTTTAGAACTCGCTAGAGAGATTCTCGACAGGCTTGTCGATACCAGAAAGCATGATATCACTGCACTTGTGCGCAAGGTACGACTGGACCATGACCGGCCTGTTTGGACTGGTGACTGACAAACGTAGGACCCATCTAGATTTCCAGAGCTTCCAGGCGTCACCTGGATTAAAGCTGATTACGAAAACAAGTCTGAGCTTGTTGATTTATTCCGCGGCGTTGAAACTGTTCTCTCCTTCCTAGCCGTACACTTGGATCCCGGCAGTCAGACCCAAAAGCGACTTATCGACGCAGCTGTCGAGGCTGGCGTGAAGAGGTTCGCTCCATCTGAGTGGGCAACGTGAGTTTTCCATCAAGCATTGACAAGCGACATTTCAACTGACTATGCTTCAGAGGAGCCAAACTCGCAGACTCGCTGGACATCATGTCATGGTACAGCGGAAAGATTGAGA
Source organism: Fusarium musae (assembly GCF_019915245.1). Taxonomy (NCBI): domain Eukaryota; kingdom Fungi; phylum Ascomycota; class Sordariomycetes; order Hypocreales; family Nectriaceae; genus Fusarium; species Fusarium musae. The sequence goes on from NC_058387.1 coordinate 203,254, forward strand.
TCAGAGACTATCTCAAGACTCTGAACTCTGACAAAAAGGTATCATAGCCCAGATACTCTCTTCATTACAGGAGCTAATCCCGTCAATTAGATTATCGAGTATACACTATTCCAACCTGGTGGGTTTATGGATTACCTCTGTCACCCGTACAAGACTGCAAAGTACATCACCACTACTGTCGTCAACGTCGATTTCGTCAAGAAGTATGCCATAGTTGTCGAAGGTACCCTTGACGATGAGATCACTTATACAAGTGTCAATGACATTGCCAACATCGTTACCAAGGCCATCGACTTTGAGGGCGAATGGCCCGTGATTGGGGGTATCAGCGGTGATCGCATCTCTATTCGTCAGCTTCTGAAGATTGGAGAAGAACTTCGAGGTAAGTATGCCGGTCGAACAAAAGCAAACAAATGTATTGACTTGACATAGGGGAGCCTTTTACTATCGAGTGGCTCAAAATGGAAGACCTCGCAGCTGGGGAACTAAAGACTGACAACTACCCCCGACTGCCACTACCCTCGGTTCCTCAGGATCAGGTGGAAGCTTTCTCAAAGATGGTGGTTATTGGTACTCTAATTGCCTTCCACCGCGGAGCTTGGGCTGTCTCAAATGAATGGAACCAGACTTTTCCACAATACAAGTTTACAAAGGTTGATAAGCTGCTGAAGTCAGCATGGGAGGGTAAGATGTAGGTAGTGAAATTTATAGACTTTGCTATATAACAAATCAGGCTTAATATTTAACCTTTCCTTTTAGTTAAGATCGCTATTCTGATAAAAGCAAAGATTTATCAACTAACCTGTAACTCTTGAGGTTGTTTTGCTATATACCCTGTACCCCTAGACTTATTACGCTATGTTTTAAAAAGGCATAGTCTCCCTCGCTAATGCGGATATAAAACGCAAATTATCTATTTACTTATATATGCTTAAGTAGGTATGTTACGTTAGGCTCAAACCCATTACGGAGAACTATCGACTTACACAGAATGTGATTTAAGGGCGAAAAAGTCAACCACTTTCGGCAGAATTCGCTGCCGTACTATAAGCATAACCAGTACTGAAAATTTATGCAGACTTATGTTTAGGCCCACTGATTGCTGGCTTACGGATCAATCAGATCAGAGCCCTACAGTGATCTCTTTGCTCCATTGGCGCGGTGGGTTATCCCTGGGGTTCGGTACGAGAAGGCAGAATCTGGGTAGTGGTGAGATCATATCATATCTATATCCAATCAGATCACTGTGATAACGCTTAATCATCACAATGGCGTGATGCAGCCCTCCAGATTATATCTTCAGATGTAATATATCAATTCCGCCTTCTCAATCATTGGGCACTGAAAGTTTTCGCAAGGTGACACGACATACTGGGCTTGGCTTATTCTAGCGAGGGCGTGAGAAATCTAACTGGGTGGGTTTGCAGGTCACATGCGGGCCTCGTCACAAACAATAAGTTGCAGATACGAAGTACAAGAGTCATGCATTACTCAAACCACCCAACAAATGCCTCCTTGACAAGAGTTTTCCAATCAGAGAGCGCCCGGCACAATGCCGGACTCGACCGTCATTCAGAAGCGACCTCGATTGTGAATCCCAAGTTCTCGAGGTCTTGAAGCTCCTGCTGCTCACGTGCACCTCCATTATTGTCTTTCTGATCATCGACTCCAAAAGGACGATCCAGGTTTCCTCCACACTCCTTTCCGACCTTGTACTTTACTTCTCCATCCTCGCTCTCAACTACCATCGGTAAATCGCCTAGCTGCAAATGTGAAAACGCTGGGTCACTTCCGCGCCACCATTGGCCGAGCCAGGAAGTTCCAGACTCGGCTGTGAAATGCGCAAAGATTGGTAGGTAACTGCACGCCACAACCACTTCGCCCTTGTAAGCGCCAGAAATATCCTTTTTGTGGACCTTCTTGCTGAACCCCTGCGCGGTCACTGCTGTACCTGGCACGCCTGTGGCTGTCTCTGGGACGGGCGTCAAGGAGAGGCCGCCAGCTGTCGTCTTTTCCTCAGTCTTGTTTACAGCCATGTCGGTACACGTAATGAAACCGGTGACGACACCCACGACGCGCTTGTGGCCTTGGTCATCCTGCCAAGCAAACAACTCACGGATACTCTTCTCGTATTCAGGGTTCTTCAGCAGTTCCTTGATCTTCTCTCGTGGATTCTCCTCAATCTGAATCACTCGCAACAGCGTTGAGTCCCAAACATCGCTCTTATTTTCGGAGTGATTCCCCCATAGATTGAACATGCTAGTGATGCTTGCCTTAACTCCTTTTTGGACGACGTTGTCGATGGCCCATGTAACATCTGTGCATTCAGTGACTGTCTGGGGATACAGGCTAGCAGGATCCTGCAAGTAATTTCTTGCTTCGATCGGGGCTTTTGGGCGGCACTCTGTAAGCGGTTTGACTAGCTCGTTGGTCGCAAGGCCTAAAAGGCGATCGAAAAGATGGTTGTTGCTGTCGACGGAAAGAACATGATCAAGAAGAAAGTAGGGCTTAGAACGGGTTCCCCGATAGGTCATGTTTGTTGCTTGGACTGTGCAATGCAATTCGACTCTAAGTGAACAATTGGAGCTAATCTACCTAAATGTCTGAACAGCAGAATTTAGTAGGCCTTTTATTAAATCTTCATCCTGATCCCATCGCCAAGTTTCTCCTCTGGGGCTGCGCTCGGGGGCTGCAGAGCTCAGCTCCGTTAGACAAGCCTTCTCTACAGGGGATCAATAATCGGTGTGCAGGGGGGGTCGTCATGAAGCAATGAAGCTACGAAGCTGACAGCAAAGAACCTGCAGCATAACCGCACGCCTGCTTGTTGAGGATTGAGCATTGAAGCCCAACCAGGTTGTTTTGTGAGTTTTCAACCTGTAACCACAGGTTCTACGTTGTCGCAATGCATGTGGTGTGTCAATTTTCGTCTCGAGTTGCTTGGGTAAGATCCTCTTTCTCTTCACCTTCGCTCGTTACACGTTATCCTTATCCCGGCTGACGCCGGCATATGGTCGATAATGTCTGAGAGCGGCTGTTCGTCAGATCGCCCCGAAACACTTTTATGCCATTTGACAGCCATTGAATCCCTTTCTCACGGCTCAAGAGTCAAATGGAAGGTCAAGGTCCGAGAATCTGAAAAGGAGTCACGAGTTATTGTGCTCGAAGATCCTGATACGGAGCAGAGCTACAGTGACCACGACGCTGTCCTTTTCTCCTCAGAGACCCCGAACCCCTCCGTCACCACCGACCAAGCTACCCAACAGGGAACAACGCAAGACTATTGCCGCTCAATATTGGAGCAACTAAATCTCGGCAATACCATCAAACAACGATCAAAGACTGGAATACTTCAAATCTTTATTGATGAATCGATTGACCTCTCAGGACAGCCTAGCATACATGCACTTCGATGGGAACTGCTGGAGCGTAGCTCATTCTTCGAAGCTTGCGGCTGCTCTGTCCAAGTCACCAGAATATACAATAGTGCCAGGTATAACTGTGGTCCTCCTCTCAGTCTCTCCTTCCAAACACCCATCCGCATCCTCCTCGTCATCGCCAGAAGCTGGCAGCTTGCCCCTCCATCAAGTCGCTCTCATGAACACTTCGCGGATATCTCCCCAGATGTTGTGCAGGATACGCTGCGTGATATAATGAAGATTTGTCGTCAAAGAGGGCAACCCTTCACTGTCCATGTCGCCCCCGGTGGATTCAAGGGGCTTATGGAGCACCTCGAATTGCAAAAGAGCGCAGGCATCGTCTACGATATGGTCCATTTCGACCTGCACGGACGAATAAATCCGTGAGTTGCCATCCGAATGTATGGTTAGCTATTATGTTATATAAAAGCTAATCATAGACTTGCGTTATAGTGACGACAAAGAGCCCGAGCTCCTCTTCGCCGTGCCTTACGTTCCGAGCAGAACCATCCGCCCCAGAAATGGCGACGTACTGGACTTTTCTCCTTCCGCTTTCGAATTTATAAATGGGACAAAAGTATCTGAGCTCTTAGATAGATATGAGATACGAGTAGTTGCTCTCAATTCGTGTCAATCAGCCAACTCTCAGAACGGCAATATGAGCAATCTCTCTCACATTCTCATGCAATACAATGCCACCACGGTTATTGCTATGAACTGTGCCGTGAGAGGCATACATGCAAAAATATTCTACGAGGGATTCTATCGTGCTTTGATCCTCCAAGGGCAGTCCTTCAGCTCCGCATCAGCTTCCGGGAGGGCATATCTTCGCGAACACAACCGCACGCTGCTCGAGCGGTCGGAGTGCGATCCGGGATCGATCCCACAAGTTTGGAGTCGCCGAGTAGGAGTCGCCGCGGGTTGTCTATGGTCTCCGGTCCTCCAACACCACCGAGTTGGCTTCAGTGTGCAGCCTAGCATCCTCCGTATCTGCTCGTCCATAGTCCTCTACCTTCTGCCGCGCTGGACTATAATCCCACTATGGATTCAAATCCCTGCTTCTCTCATCGTGCTACATCACAGTTTTCGATACCAGCTGGGCTTCTCTGTCAATTTCCGAGCTATATGGAACAACTCGGTGGCTCGCTTGCTCACTGCCAATCTAGCTGAGCCTCTGGAAACCTCATCACCGTCGCCAGCCCGCCAGGTCGGTATAGGTAGAGAGGCGATTCGAGATTTACTCAGTTTCAAGGGCTGGGTTTCCAGTGTCTACATTCAACTGGAATCTTCCCCGATGTCTGATAGCCAAGAGGCAATCCTAGAGGACTTCATCAATAGGTGGAAGGACTTTGAGTTCGTTATTAATGAGACCCGGGTCAACGGACATCAGTTGGCATCTCCCTTTTGGCAGCTGAGACGTAATGTTGCCCATTGCTTCCGGTTGTTGTCACACAAGGCATATACCAAGCCATGCATTCAAAGCTCCATCCTTGGATCACACTTAATCGTTGTAAAGGACTTTGACTACATCTTTAGAGATGGTTCGTCTCAGGTTGCAGAATTGGCATTGTCTAGCTTGTCGCGTTTGGTAGAAGACCGGTCCCGCACTCAACCAGTGCGCATCATTGTCATCGGCAATGTTGATGGTGGGGATAAATGGGTAAATGGTGATATCAACCCGTCTTCTCACCCTTGGGTGCTTGGGGAACGGGTTTCTGCTAAAAAGGCGTTGGGATGGTAGAGCTTTGGCAAGGGTTGCATTGCGAATAGATTGGACTAGATGGTGTTCTACCAGAATTACTTATAAATATATTAAATTTTAACCAGGCCCTGTCACTTGACAGGGTTAAATAAGTTCCAATTGCCGAGACAACCATCAAAATAAATACCATTCATTTAAATTCCTCAGAAGTTGAGGCAATTGAGAACGTATCCGAAGCTTGTCCTGAGCCAGCAGACGAAAAGCCTTTCGTCCTTCGCTCCACTAAGCTTCCAGGAGCTTGATCACAGCTACACAGCCGGACAGCAATGAAGGGTTAACAAGATAGAGGGGCGAAAATCCTGTTCTGACCAACGTGGCATCATGGTCATCTTCCGACCGTCGGGCAGCTGAAGGAGTCCCTGTCTGATGGGCAAAGAATAGCCAATCAATAATTGTACAGGGTGGTGTGTAACAAGCCCAGTGTGTGACGAGGCTTGCATGCTGACTCCACCCGGTGAGTCGCTGATGAACAAAGGAGGTAAGAGAGGGTGGTGGATGAATTACGTGGCAATTGCGGCCTTCTACTGTAATTTTCTGCATGGTAGCAGTGCCAAGTGGCTCGTTGTGAGGAGGCCCAGTCCCTTGATTGTCACAATGCATAAAGCCTGAATTTTATGCATCAGTGCCTTGTGCCACACACAGAGTACGAAGTACAACTACAGACCTCACTGGAAGTCTGCAGCTAGTTATGTTGAGTTTGAAGAGGGTTAACTCCAATATGTGCTCATTGATGTAACATTTTATCCCAATCCCCAACTCCCAGTGCAAAGGGGCCATACCAGATCATAAGCTTGAGGAAAGCAAAGGCAGTTTCGCTGTCGAATACCAGCCTTACACAGAGGTTTGTAGTAGCACTAGGCTTCTATTATGAAGTCATTCGACAGCCGACACCCCGACTCCTTAAATGACAGTAAGTACTTGCGCTACAAAGTAAGTACATAAACGCGGTGGTGGTCTCAACCCCAGGGGGTGGAACACATTAAGGGTGCCGACGAGTGAGATTTTGGATTTAACCAATCAAGATTCTGGCCCTTACGGGTCAGGATTCTGGATCTAGCCAATCGACAATTTGGTTCTTGTGGGTCACAAAACCTGATTCTAACCAATCAAGCTCTTGATCGAGCTTGTGCTGCGATCAGCTGTGACCATTTTCAACTCCCCCGACTGCCGATGGCTGATTTCGCCTTCTGCATCCACGGATTGAGGCCCTCCATCACACACTATTTCTTCCTCTTCGTTTCCATCGCCCCGACGACACGCATACACGCAAATTCGACGCTTTGGACGTGATGGAGCCTCTCGGGGTTGCTGGGCTCACCATCGGCCTTATCACTTTGGCTCAGTCAACGATACAGCTGGTCAGTAAAGTGTCCGCCTTGAATTTCCGAAACCGGTTCTTAGTCCATCGCGACCATATAGCCTCTTTCGATGAAAGGTTCCGGCTTGACGTTGAAATTCTGCTGGATGACGCGCAGGTGGACATCGTTTTTATCCACGGCCTCGAGGGTTCACGGGGAGAGGGAGCAGTCAAGTTCTCTCACCGGGACATATCTCGACTTTTCTCAGCAAACATCTTGACTTATAGCTATGATACTACATTGCGATCTTCCGAGTTCTTATTGGGACGCACGCTCCGTCATGAGGGCATTCAACTAATCCGTCGACTGGTACATCTGAGATCCAACAGGATGGTCGATAAACGCCCTATCATATTTGTAGCTCATTCACTTGGCGGCATTCTCCTCAAGAACGCTCTAGTTTTGTCTGAAATGTCAAGCAGCAAAGATGAAGAAGAGATATGTCGGTCAACGGTGGGCATTGTCTTCCTCAACACTCCGCAGGAAAGAGCACCGAATAGATTTGCCGCATCCATCTGGGATATTGTTCACCTAAATCTACATCCTGAGGATCTTCAGGATCCTAAATGGCAGAAAGACGACTTCTTTATCAACGCAAGGTCTCTGGCATATCATACAAACTGCTTTGAGCCGATTGCAAAGGACCTGATCACCCCCCCGATACATCTCAACATCATTGCTGCTGAGGTTGGGCACAGCGGCTTTGATAACTCGCACAAACTCTTGTTCAACGGGCTTTGGTCAATCATAGAGCACTTGAACAGCCACGAATACCATTCAGATCACGTCAGCTCCCACGTTAATGCGAAGGTAGTAGGTAAGATACTAGACTTCTCAACCTTTTCTGTTTGCCTTGCATTGTTTCAAACACTTGAATATTGGAACTATTTCTAACACAATATTATGATAGTTCCCGATGAGGTTTCTCATGATTCCTCTGTTGTAACAAATTTGCCTGGAATGGAACTTTTTAGAAAACAGGGAACCTGTCCCTGCGGGCTATGCGCTTTCAAATCGAATTTAAAAGGTCGCGGAGACATTGTTCAACTCCATTGTGCTCCAGGCCAACTCGCCCTGCATTTTGCCTTGAAATCTGGCGAAGAAATTCTAATTTCACCGTCGAAAATCCCCGACAGATCAATCTTCGTGATTAAGGCAACTAACAGAGCATCCATTGGCCTCAGTTGTTTAGATATCTATCGAAAGATCTTGCTCCATTACTCGTCGCAAAGAGGTCCAGCGAAGGCCGAGGAGCTGCTAGGAATAAGAGGTATTGATAGAGCCACTGACTCTAAGATTCTCTCTCAGCCAGAGATGCTCGCATCTATAATTGAAGCAGTTGCTCACTGGCTGAGAAAGCCTCAAAACAACCGTTGGCTGTTAGTCATCGAAGACATGCCTATGGAGAAGAAGCACTTCACCGCAAATGTGGCTCACATGGGCAAATCGAAAGACTCAACATTGATGATCCTCTTGAATTCCATGCTTATACCGCGGCACTCGTCTGCTAGGGAGTGCCGCGTCATTTATACTTCTAGTAACCAAGACACCAAGGACGGGCTTACAACTAGCCGAGGCGAGCCCATATGCTCCTTTCCCGCTCCACGAGCTTCTATATATTCAAAACCGGGGCTGGATGGCATGGATGACGTGGTTCGACGTATTCTGAGACTCTGTATAACATTATCAGATGAGAGCACTTGGGGCATAACAACCGAAGTCATTCACCAGTGCGATGATATTATTGCAAATACAGCCGAGCCTGGTAAGTTAAATATTCTTACATAGGAAGATTCTGTTTCTGACCCCACTCAAGCTATTGCCAGATCTAAAACCGAAGACGCTTTCCAGTATCTGAGAGAAAGCGGGATCTTAGAGCTATGCAACACACACAACTCTCGAATCGAGTTCCTGCGTGTGCACAAGTCCATCAAACGGCATCGCTTGTCACCCGGACTGCCAAGTCGAGATGAAATTGCCCTGGCGTGGACTTGCCTTGAAAAGACTGTGAAATGGATCTCACGGCAGAAAGACCTTATAGAACTATGGGACCTAGGGTCATCTTTAGTTGAAAGCTGCTCCGCGGTAGTTCGCCAGTGCTACGAGATTCAAGAATCTTTGGAATCCCTCGACGTAAACTCAATCTTGCTCGGGGAACTTTGTGAACGGCACTCGGCATACGCTACCGCTACAATACTCTACGAGAGCGCCTATTCGCAGCGTAGGCCTAAATTATGTCGACATCGGTTTGACTCATTTTCGTTTGATATTGAAGCAACACACAAGCTTGCTAGGATTTACTTCTTATCAGGAGTGATGGACAAAGCAAAGGAGAAGAACGATGAAACCATCAAGATGTTAAGGGAGAGCCACAAAGCCTCCAAGGCGCTTTCTCTTGACACATTCCGACTTGACGCAGCTCTCAACGCTGCTAAAGGGAATTTGGAAACAGCTACCAACAAACTGGAGCAATTGTTGGAGGACCTAGGTGGCTACGATCGAGATAGCGACTTATGTGGTGAGACCATCGATTACAACGCTGCATTTCTTTCAGTGGTCAGAGACCTTGCAAACTATCTAGTACATTCGGGTGACTACAAAGGGGCGTCTTTATTGTTGCAACGCGCTTTGTTGTCTCAGAAACGGCACCCAAGTCGAAACCAACCCTTACTGCTAGCACTTAACGAAGCTTTGGCTATACTCAAACGTCGTCAGGGAGAGCTGAGGGAGGCCGAGGGCCATTATTTAGACGCACATGATATTCTTGATCTCTGGGTTGGCAACTGCCATCCCAACGCGGCTCTAAATCTTGCGAGCTGCGCCGTTACCATTGGGCTACAGGGCCGAAATGAGGAGGCTACAAGACTATTCAGAACAGCCCTGGGCAAGGCACGCTATTGTCTAGGTATTCAACACCAAGAGGTGTGTCATATCCAGGAACTCTTAGTTCTTTGTCTAGCAGCAGGCGGTCATTACGAGTCGGCCATGAACGAGCTGCTTGAGCTTGAGAAGAACTTTAATGCAACATCAGGAGACTCCGTTCAGCTTTCAACCACAAGAGCCAGACATTATAAGAAGAGCCTTGAGATTTCAAGGATCGATCTTGGTGTCTATTGCCACAAGGATGAGTGGTTAAAAGAACTAGAGCTTGTGGAAGACGAAGCAAGCGGGAACAGGCAGATGATATTTCTAGAACGCCAAAATGAGCTGCTGTCCAATTTTTTCTTCTATTCCTTCTAAGGAACTAAGTCACTTATTATTTATAGAAATAGTGTCTTTACAGATTTATAGAAAATGCAGAATTAGTTATGTAATATCTCTTAAAGAAAGTTATATATAATAGTTAAGTCTAACTATATTAAACTAAGCTATACTTAAGTTTATTATTAGTAGATTATATAAAGTATAAACTAAGTATTATTAAAGTAATAATTAAAAAAAGTTAAGTAAATTAAAGATTTATTATTATAATATATATAGTAAAAATAATTATAATATAAAAACTTATTAAATAATTTTTAAATTATAGCTTAAGCTTTTAAGCTATAAGTTAAAAAGCTTAAAGAAAGTAAGTTATATATTTATTTATATTATATACTTATTAATTATATTAATTATAATTATTAGTATTAATTATATAATATAATATTCTTAAATAGTTTTTATAGTTTTTAACTTATTTAAAATTAAGCCTTTAAGGTTAAAGCCTTAGTATTAATTACCTTAATAGGGTATATATAATATAAGCGCTTTTATTTATTAAGTTATAAATCTAGACCTTATAAGAATTCTTGCTGTCTTGCTGCTTGTTAATCATCCGATCCTGGACAACTACGTGGTCTTGTCGCAAAGAGCGCAAGGGAAACGGTGACGGGTGGATGTTGAATAGACAACAAGGTGACCCGTTCCAGTATGATTCAACTTGGAGTTCGAGTCGCAACACAGCGTCTCGATGCTATTGTTTTCTTCGGTACTCATACTAACTGCGAACATCCAAGACCCGTAGACCATCTCATTAAGTGGGAATGGGATGGGCTGGTTCAGCTATACACCGGAAGAAACCCCACAAACAAAACTGATAGGACTCTCGCTATATCAGGTCTAGCACAGATTTTCAGTCCCATGCGCGGAGGAGAATACGCTACTGGGCTATGGGTAAGAGATATGCCTGAAACGCTTCTTTGGGAAAATCGTTCTAAAGCTTTATACCCAAGATCAAGCTATCAGGGGCCATCCTGGTCTTGAACAGCTATTAACGGCAGAGTGACATGGGGAGTTGGACATGGGAAAGATGTTTTATCAGTGGACTCTATTGATTGCGAGCTCGATCAGCCAGGAGCTCCATTTGGGTCTGTCAGAAGCGGCACTCTTCGTGCCACGGGCCCTGCGTTGGACCTAGAGTGGAAATGTAGCAGGAGTACATCCGATTGGAAGAATCCCGGAGGACACCATCTGAGGCACTTGACGGCCGATGGGGGGTATATCAACGCTCATATCGAGTTTCGACCCGATGCAGAAGAGCCTGATTCGGATTGGGCTACGGTAACATTACTTTCTGTCAAGGTTCACGACTGTACTACGGGAATAACCTTGAGAAAGCAGAATGGCAATGAATTCTCAAGATTAGGTTTCTTCGATGCACGGCTTCCGGGGGATCAATGTCACATGTACTGCCAATTACCTCTGGTCAAAGACTGGGGTAGCAGAACCTTTACTATTGCATAGTTGACGGCTTTCTGCGTGTAACGAGCATACGTACAGCCCGGCTTCGGTATCAGAGCCGGAGTGGAGTAGTGAGGGGCCAGTTTGGCGGAGATGGTGCTCCCAAAAGCGGCAGAAGAATACTCCGCACCGAACACAATGGCATAGATAAACTAAGACTACAGACAATAGAATGAAGAAAACATTGGAAATCAATCAAATAAGAAAACTATAATCAAAATGGCTTCAGCAGATCAAGAGCAACGCACCTTACACCTCGTTGGCATTGGAGTCGGTCACTCGATCGCTCCGCCAATGCACAACCATATTGCTCAATCCCTCGGACTCCCATGGACGTTCTACGCTACAGAATGCAACACCCTTGACGGCCTAATGGACCTTGCACGCAAAGATACCACAGCAGGTCTGGTCGTCACAATGCCCTGCAAGAACGCCATCATTCCTCGTCTTGATGCATTAGATGATCTTGCTGCCACCATCGGCGCTTGCAACAACGTCTACCAAGACTGGGAAAATCCCAAGAAGTTACGTGGAACCAACACTGATTGGCGCGGTATCAAGGGCTGTCTCCTTGAGAAGGGCGATCAAGCTGGTGTACCTGTTCTGAACAAGCCAGCTTTGATTGTCGGTGCTGGAGGAGCTAGTCGAGCAGCTGTTTATGCGCTAAGCTCATACTTCCAATCCTCCATTATCTACGTGTTGAACCGCGATGAGCAAGAAGTCATAGATCTCATGCGCGATTCCCAAAAGCTTTCGCCCGTTCCAACTATCATCCACGTCAAGGAGGGAGAAGCCCAGAAACTTGAGACACCATACTACGTCGTCGGCACTGTGCCTGATTTTGAACCCCAAACACCAGATGAGCTTGCTGTCAGAGCCAACCTGGAGGAGTTTCTGTCTCGACCTGAAAAGGGAGTTTTGCTTGATATGTGCTTCAAGCCTAGACGGACGAGAATGATCAAGTTGGCGGAGCAAAAGGGCTGGCCTACTGTTGAGGGAACGCATGTTATTGGATATCAGATTGAAGAGCAGTGGAGGCTTTGGGCTGGTGAGGAGAGGGTGAAGAAGCTTGATAGGGAGGGAGCGTGGAAGGTTCTTATTGACTCAGCTGAGAAGAGCCCAGGCATTAACTTTTAGATCCTGTATAGAAATTGAGAAAAGCTGTTTTGAGTAATGAAGGATATTGATGACGCAAGTTCGCGATGATGCCAAGATATAGACTGACAGTTCTCATCAAGAGTAGATTGTGTGATGTGGAATTTACTGTCAGGTCCAAAAATCCAAAGCATGGCTCCCATAGATCAAGTATACTACGGTTTCACGAATCATAGAGGGGCTTCGTGCCACAGCTATGTATATGTTTCATTATGCTTCTTGTTCCTAGTCTACCTAGATCTCGTTAAGCTTCAACCTCTCAACAAAGGTCTTCCAAGCTGCGATACCCCTCTCGGCATGCTGTTTCGGCACATCCTCTCCCTCCTCAGACATGGTTCGCGAAAACAGCTCCATCGAGACATATCCCTTATACCCCATATCATGTATCAACACCTTGGCAATATCCTCAACAGGAAGATAAGCGCCTCGATCCGCCTCATACATATAGGCTCTTGCATTTCGCGACCAGTTCATCCTAGCCGGGTTTCCATCAACATGGAACGGGTGTCCTTTGACAAGGGGAGTCTCCATCCTTTCGGCGTCAACGACTTGGATGTAAAACACCTTGTCGAGAGTGACCTCTTTGACAAGTCTCTCTAAGGATTCTTTGAGATCTTGGTCGGCGTTGGGTGTCTTGCCAGTTGGGGAAGCTGGATCGCCCCAGACACGGCCCGCGATGTTGAATGTGTCGAGGCAAAGACCAAAGTTGGGTCTGTCAACTTTCTGAGCCACTTCCCATGACTTCTCCCAGGTGTCGACGTGAGTACTCCAGCACAAAGCTTCGTAGGCAAAACGAATTGGGGGATCTTGCTTGATGCCCAGATCTGCTAGCTCGACTAGATCTCCTACTATAACATCCATGTCGCCGGTCAACTGATCAGCCGGGAGGAAATTGGCAGGAATCTGAATAGTGTTGGTCCCCAAGATCTTTGCGATCTTGAACCATAATTTGATCTTTTCAATGAGTCTAGCATGTTGCTCCCGGTCCTTCAAGCCCTCATAGAACAAGAATGGCTGGAGGCCAATGACTGTAAGCTTCAAGCCATCCAGCAACTCTCGGATATGCGATGCCGCATTAAGAATCTGTTCATTGCTAGGAGTTTCGACACTGTGTAATCTTTTTGCTTCATATTCAAGATCCTCGTAGAACACTTCGATGCCTTGGAAACCATGATCTGAGGCTTGCTTGGCCTTGTTGGCGAAGTCGTGGAGCCAAGCTCGGCCTAGAGAGGCAGATAAGATAGCGGGCTTAAAAGAACTCATCTTGTGTGATTTGACGACTCAAAGAATTCGATATGACAACTGTATCATTGATTTTAGGTAGAGCTTTATCTCATGAACTCACTCGGCGGCATGGTGTCGCTCAAGCCTAGGATGACGAATGTGAGCCGGCAGAATACTATTCCGATGGTGCCGGGCCGGGGATGCGACTCCCGAGGATGAATGGATAAGTAATTATCCAATTTTCTTCATCCGGTGTCTCATTGCGTTTAGTGACGGGGTGTTGGCGGTTTGATAGAAAGCAGAGTCATTGAAAACATCCATGGGAAATTGCAGTATTCTGGTCTTGATAAATGTGATTGCCTTGTCTCAGCGCCTATGTATCCGCTTCCCTTGCCAAACGCTCCTTGTATGCTCTGAAAACCTCTTCTCTCATCAGATTAGCTGGTGCTCGTCTTGTAGTAAATAGCTCAAACTGCATCATTCCCTGCTCTGGCAGAACCTGCAGACCATCAACGGGTATCCATCCCTTCTCTGGTAGCGACTTTATCTGCTTCAGTAGTGGAGTCTCTAGCGGTGTGTATGAAAGCTGTAAAGGCATGTTAGCTTCATCCCATAGTACAGCGTGTTCTCGTGGCTGTCAACGCTTACCTCGATTGCAACGCCGCCAGTCGGGCTTGAAAGCCAATGTTCTGGGAGACTCGTGTCTGCCGAGCACTGTCCATCGATTTCTCGCGTTGCTACGCATGAAACGACAATAGTTGGTAGACTTAGATCTTCAGGCCATGCGTCGTCTTTCGAAGCGATGATTCTAAATGAAGGATGGTCTTGACTTCCGCTCTCTATCTCGATGCCATCCGCCGTAGTCCCACCACTGTCGTCTTTGTGCTGCGCATTGAATTGCTTGATGAGTTCTTCTGCCCTCGACCGAGTCCGGTTATGGATCAGAATAGTCTTCACGCCAAGTCGAATGAGGGCATACGCAGCAGCACGAGCCATACCACCTGCACCAATGATGAGACCAGTCGTCCGTCTTCTGACAGCATTGATTGGAGATAGATTCCGCTGAACGCAGGTATGGATACCAATCCAATCAGTATTCTCGCCAAAGAGAGCTACTGTTGGCCCAGTGGTGTTTCTGCTAAGTAAAGAGTCCATAGTAGGTTCCTTCAGGCACAAAAGGGTGTTGACAGCTCCGATGGCCTTTGCCTCTTCACTCAGAAAGTCCAGTTTGGGTATTATAGCAGTCTTAAATGGTGAAGTGATACTAGCACCACCGAAAGTATTGTCCTTGACAAGTTCAAAAAGCTGGTCCATTGTCTCGTGAAGAAAGATCTTATATCGGTGTGGCATGCCCAGAAGCTTAAAGGCAGCATTATGCATAGCTGGTGACAGACTCTTGGAAGTACAATTTCCGTAGATACCGAAATATTGGCCGTCCAGTAGAAATGATGAAAAGACTGCTTTCTGTGCTTCTTGCACAGTAAGCAGAACGTTCGATGGGCAGTCTGGGGCCAGCCTTCGGACCAGTGGATGTGTAACTGGGCTGAGGATGGGGTTGAGATAGCAGGACATGCGTCCAAGACGGCCGGTGTTGTATGCTACTAAAGGGATACTATGATCTGGTGATGATCTGACACGATGAATAAAGTGTTGTGCGGCGAAATTGTCTTCCACGGTCTTTGCCTCTTGACAGATGCGAATTATATCACATCCGAGACTTTGGGCTCTTTCAATCATGGCCCATTGTTTTGGCAAGTTCCAACCATCTTCTGCTGGATCGGAAACGACATGATGGCCGATGACTTTTGTGTGGCCTTTGGATGCAATGAGATTCTTGATCTTGGCTGTGTCGCATTTGAGATCGACACAGAGATACTCCGGGGCAAGGCGTAGCCCATGATACAGGAGCTCAAAATACTCATCTTCTGAGATACTCCTTTCGCTTCCGTATATGTCGAGATGGTATAGAATTGGAAGTCGTATGTTCCTCCTGACGACGGAGAACTGTCTGCTAATCCTGTCTGCGGCCGTGTCCCCGTCGTTCACCTGATCCCCAAGACTTGAAGTTGGTATTGTAAGTTCAAGAGCGTCCGCTTCAGTGTCCAATCCGCGAAACTCGGTGATAAGCGTGCTGAGTGTTGACAGTGGTAGAGATAAAGAGTACGTAAACTTTCTTGTTTCCAGTGGTATGGATGAAAGACTGTTCTTTGCTTTATACTTGCTATAACAGTCGTCTCGCCGTGTGATGCTGTATATCAGCTGAAGAAAGTCTTCTTCAACCTTCTTCAGCGCAAGAGCCCGAGGGGATATATCACCCCGTGAGGTTGCTGTATCCAGCTTGGAAAGTGACATATCTGAGATGTTGTAGAACTCAAAACTTGACAGTTTCCTGTAAGCTGGTGCTGCACGGCGAGTGAGATCTCGAATGGTTTCCACGTCGAATACTCTTAGATGGCGTTGAATCTCTTCAGCATCACGCAAGATGTAGATGACCAAGTGCTCCTTGGCATACGCCGAAAGCCATTCTCTGCCAGTGCCTTCAACAACTCCAGGGCCGCAGACAATAACCGCGCCTGTTGGATTGTCAAAGAGCATTGATTTCATCAATCTCAGCTCCTCCTGTCGATATTGAGAAATGCCATTGGTAGATTTGTAAACTGCTCTGGAAAGACCGGTGGCTCTATAAAAATATTGATCCGCATCAAGAATGCGAAAACCCAACGCGCTTGAGGCCATGACGGCTAGGGTTGACATGCCACTGCCACGCAGGCCGATGAGCGCAATAGACGCGTTAGGTGCATAATTGTTTCTGGGCTGAGAATGCTCGGGTGTACAAGTCCTCGTTATTGGTGTACTCGGAGTCGGCAGCCTTGAAGGCCCCAAAGGCGTCACCACAGTCGAGGCCGCCATGGTTTCCCTCGATGTTTCGCTGGAGCCAGATGAGTGTGTGGTGGACAGGACTGATTAGACCCGCGAATCATCAGGACAAAGTCCAAGGAATATGTTTTCGAGTCACCAGAGTCATGAGTAGGTAAGAGGCCATGGTACTGTTCTCGAGCGACCAACGATGCCTTTGCCTTCAGCGTGTTTAATCATATTCCCGGCCCTTGATACTCGCCCAGGGTAGGTAAGTGGCCGCGGCATATTCCAAGCCAATCAAGTATCAGCGGTAGAAATTTCTGCCGCTCCAGTCCGACCCCAGTCACCCCGCACAACACTTACTGGATCAGGAAAGGATGGAGAAGGATGATTGTGATGAGTGAGCCTGATGAATTTGAGAATCCAGGAAATCTGGCCGGCGTCAACGACCGGCAGTTGACAGAAACGAAATAATGACCACAAGGTAGAACATACCATATCTTCAGACCCACAATGTCGACGACTTCTCAGGACACGAAGGGTAGAGGCCAGTCAGAACCCAGTCCACGAGCTCCAAAACGAGCAAGGAGGGATACAGAGACGTCAGACAAGGGGCCCAACGGACGTAATCGACATCGAATTACACGAGCATGCAATGAGTGTAGGAGACGAAAAGACCGATGCGGTGGCCAGCGCCCGTCGTGCAAGTCATGCATTGATAACAACCGGACATGCAGCTATGGACCTTCAAAGAAACGGGGACTACGACCAGGTTACGTGAGAGGCATCGAAACATTGCTGGGCTTAATCTTCAAGTCTATCCAGGGGAGTGAAGAGTGGATATTGGGGCTTCTAGAGGGTGTCATCCGGCAATCGTCCTTCTGTCCTGCAACCGGTCTACATGACGCCAATATCTCTGTCGATCTCTTACTCGAAACATGGCATAAATCCTCAGTATCTAAAAAAATGGGAAGTCTTCTCTCGACAGAGAGTGAGTTTGAAGATGAAGGTGGCGACTCGAGTCAGATTTTCGATACAAAAGTGGTTGAGGGCCTTTCGCTCATGGTGTCAACGAAGAATGGGACAGGGGCTCCGATGACGCCAATGGACACGATTACAGC
Source organism: Fusarium musae (assembly GCF_019915245.1). Lineage (NCBI taxonomy): Eukaryota > Fungi > Ascomycota > Sordariomycetes > Hypocreales > Nectriaceae > Fusarium > Fusarium musae. The sequence continues at coordinate 220,871 of NC_058387.1, forward strand.
GCAACCAGACCTACCAACCTTCAATTATTCTCCTCTACCTATTCCAAATGATTCATCTCCTCGACCAAGTGGAGGAGCGCCTTCTCACACCACCGTCAGCCGCCAACCAGAACCAACAGCACAGCCTCTAGATTCCACACCATCCGCTATACCTGACCTTCCGAAGAACTGGTCATATTTTCTAGATCTCTATTTCGAGACAACACATTGCTGGTTTCCTATATCGCAAAAGCACGAGCTACTGCGAGCTGCGTACACGTTATCTAACGAACCAACGGCGACGTCTGCTAGTTCACTGTCTGTAGGAGAAATGGCGTTTCTTCAAGCCGTCCTAGCATATGCCTCACACCAGTCGACAACTCTATCTAATACCCCCAATGGCAAGTCTGATGTTACAAGTAGTCTCAGATCGCCACAGAAGCTACTCGAGACTAGTTTATTCGCCAATCCAACTACCTTTGATCTCGGACACGTTCGAGCTCTGCTTGTCGTATGCCTCTTTGAAATGGATCAGAAACACTGGTCTTTAGCATGGAATACGATCGGTCGGGCCATATACACAGCGATATCCCTCGGGCTTTTCGCACAAGGCACCAAAATCGATCCGTCAAGCCGAGATGGGCTAAAACGGACAATGATGGGTTGCACAATACTAGAGACCATGGTCGCAGCACGTCTCGATACTCTTCCTTACCTCACATCCTCTAATTTCTTGCTTCAGAACGGCTTGTTGGCTGATGGCAACGAGGAATGGGAGCCATGTAACCTCAAGATCCTCGTTGAACCAGAATCTCAGCAAGTCCAACTGAACACGAACTCGCATGTTCCGGGGCATGTGATAAGCACTTTCAACCGATCCCTCCAACTTATTCTATCATTGAATGATCTGATACACCACAAAAAGAACCTTGATCCGGCTGGGAGCTTTGGCAAGCTCATAGGCTTATGTAAAGAGAACTTCAGCACTATGGTTAGTATGAAAGCTACCAACTTGTCACCCCAAGCTCTTGGTCTTTGGATAACTTCAGTTACCATATTTGAGATGGCAGCAACTATCTCAAACCGTCCTATCGTCGAACGCCCCAGCGGCTATTGGGAGAATGTCGCATGGTTGGCTGTCATCACAGAGAAACGCGCCCAGAGCAGAGGTCGTTGTGCTATCTCACCTGTCATCAATGCTTGCATGGAATTAGTTGCGAGCTCTTTACATCACCAGGGAGGGTATTATGGAGGTAGTAACTCTGGCGATGACTTTCATTGCGCTAAAGAAGCCGTTGCAAAATGCCTGGATACTCTGCAAGAATCGTTAATAAAAGCGTCTCAAGTCGATGCCTCTAACGATTCAGAGGCTATACCGGCGGGAAGCAGCAGCCATTCTCTCCTCCCGATGCATCTAGTAGTTGGTAAGGAACCAGTACCATCCCGCTTCGAACTACCACCAACTCCATCAACACTACTATCAAGCAAGGTGGACACGTCTGTGCCGGGCAATGCAATGCATTCACAACCACCAAGCGGAATGTCATTCCCAATAGACCCAGCCTTGGGGTCCAACATTGACGACGACGGCCTTTTTGACAGCCTCGCTACGTTGGATTCAACGGATTGGTAGGTCCACAAAGAAATGAGTACCCTTTTCGCAACTAATAAGCAGATAGGCTGGCAAACCCACCAGAGTTCATGCAGCATCTTGGAATGCTTGACGATGCGCCTAATAATCTCGAACACCTCTTCGATATGGGATTTTAATTGAGAAGGGCACACATATGGGCTTGTGCAACGCCCAGACCTTAGACTCCGATACGAGCCAAGTCCACATGGCCTCGACGCCCCGTACGGATCCTCTGCTATTACTACACAATATACATGTTATAATTCTTGAAACATGGCTAGAATTCCGCCGCTTTGGATCACCGTGCCTCTGAACGAGCTGCTACACAATTTGACAACGGAGAATGCACTAGAGGCACCTTGTTTTGGAGGTTGCCCCAGCCGGCAAAGTTCTTTCCCACTCCCTTGGTGACCGGTCTATCACAACAATGTGTGCTCCACTTCTTATCACTTGCAGACAGCAGGTGATTTAATGTTCTGTTCTGTTATCGGAGGGATCAGTGCTCTCAACATCATCAATCTTACCTTGGCCGATTCATTCATCCGTTCATCATGCTTGCAGACGACATTACTCCATCTCATCAATGGCTCACGAATCACGACAGCTCTACCACAAACGCAATGACCCTTTCCTCTGGTGTCGTGCCGCAAAGGGATGGTCAGAGGCAATTCTACATCTTTGGCCATAACATCTCACACTCACTATCTCCAACACTTCACAACGCCGGGTTCAAGGCTCTTGACCTGCCACATCACTATCAAATCCACGAGAGCGAAAATGTCGATGGGTCAGTTGAGAGCGTAATCCAGCAACCTGACTTTGGCGGTGCATCCGTCACCTTTCCACACAAGCTACAGATCGGCAAGTTGTTGGGATCAGTCTCTCCAAGAGGAGAGAGTATTGGAGCTATCAATACCGTTGTTGTCATAGAAGTCAATGGAAAAAGAGTGCTTCACGGGGACAACACTGACTGGATTGGTATCAAGAGATGTGTTGAAAGGTCCGGAGCTCGAGACTTTGCTTCTTCGTCAGCCCTGGTACTGAGTGCTGGAGGTGCCGCGAGAGCTGCATGCTACGCTGTCCAGACCCTAGGCTTTGGGGAGCTCATTGTTGTGAACAGGACGCTGAGCAAGGCTGAGGAATTAGCGTCTAGGTTTCCTGACCTCAAGACCCGGTCATTCGCAACATTGGAGGAGGCTGCAACTGCAAAGGATGCTCAGATCAGGCTGGTAGTTGCCTGTGTGCCAGCTGATGACCTGGGAGCCGACAAGATCCCGAGCGGCTTGTTCTCGGGGACTGGAGATGGAGTGTTGGTAGAGATGGCTTATAGACCGCAAGTCACCGGGATGATGACAGTCGCCGAGCGATATCCTGGTTGGAGGGTTTATAGGGGAGTCGATGTGCTTGAGGAACAGGCATACGCCCAGTTCGAGCTGTGGACTGGAAAGCAGGCTCCGGTTGATGCTATGAGAAGTGCTATGCAGGCGAAGTTGAGGGAGAAGATATGAGAGTGTTGCTCAGATCAATAGAGGTCAAAGAGCACGATAGATAGCAGAATTTAAATGCATGGGATAGAAGGCTTGATGGAATTGATTAGAAGGACTGCAACATCCCAATCAGTACTTGTGTTATTTGCAATTGAGGCTTGTGGCTGGTAGCTTATTCTGGCAGACATAACTTTGCGCCTATCAAACTGTCAAGATCTCTATGCGGATAGCTAGCAGCACCTGTGTAAAGGTATGCTGTCGTGGTGGACGAATTAACCTGGAATATTTCCCGAGAGAAAGCCACCATTCGCAAGGACGTCCAAGATACAAACAGTAATGTAGTCAGCCTCGGCATTGTCATCGGGCAAAAATGGCGGAATTGATGGCTGGCTGAAGAGTTATGCCTCGAACCTGAGATGGTACATCACATGCCCCCAGTTATGTCTCACCTCAGCCATGTATGTACCTGCAAACTGTTCAACGCTGATTCAGATTTTAGTACATCGCATTAGTTCCAATCTCTTTTCTCTTCCAGTCTGTCAACAACAAGTTGGAGAAATGTGATATGTCCTGCATCGAACCAATAGGATCATGTCTTTGGAGTCAGCGACAACGGGGGCCCGCGTCAGTCGGTTCAGGCGCTGGAACTATTGCCTGCAATGGCGGGCGCCTCAGATCGTAAAAGTCAAGGAAACACTTCTTATTGCATGATACATTGCAGAACTGGCAGGTCAGGAGACCGCTAAGCAGATTTCTTAATACGGACTCCGAAAACGTTGTCAATGTGACCGACAATATTTGGTGTTTGTCATCATCGATACACGTGTCATTTTGTGTTACTAGCTCCTCATCTGTCTATAAAATGGCAGGTGTTCCTAAATCCCCAAGAATTGATGGCTTTTTTATACCTGTCAAAAATCACTACTCCTACTTGCGTTGCCACTCAAGTTACATAATATGCCTCCGATCTACACACTCAATCATGGCGACGCCGACAAGGAACGGCAGCGCCTTGACTTCCAACATTGCATATTCAAGACTCTTACTCGCGGTGATCTTCCAACCGTCATTTGGCAGCATCTCAAGTCCCTCCCAGCCCCCAAGGTCGCCGACGCGAACACTGGGACTGGCATATATCTTAAGGAGCTCGCCCCAAGGCTTCCCAAGGAAGCACAGCTGGACGGCTTCGACATTGATACGCGTAAATTTCATGACCCCTCTTCTTTGCCAGCCAATGTCAAACTACAATATGGCAACGTGCTGGAGCCTTTTACGAAAGAGTATCTGGGAACATATGACTTGGTACATGTCAAGTTGCTCTATGCAGCGTTGAAGAAGGATGAGTGGCTGCAAGCTGTGAAGAACCTAAAGACCCTACTTAAACCGGATGGGTTCCTGTTCTGGTCCGAGATAGGAGCCTACGGGTATGCCAGTAACCCATACTCAGCCGCCCTCCATGATTGGAAGAGGATTGAGTCTGCAGCCGCTGTCAAATTCGGGCGTGATCCGAAGTAAGTGATTGAGACTTTTCTACTTACAGAATGATGTCGTGGATATATACTAACATGCGCAAGGTGCCCCGTTCTTCTACCAACTCAGTTTAAGGAAGCTGGCTTCCAGCAAGTTGACGAAAAGGTTTTTGTCACGTTGGGAAGACCTGATCTGACTGCAGTTATTAACAGAGTGGCTTTGGAGTACATGGCACAAAGTCTGAATGGCATTTTATTGTTGGATGAGGACAGGAGCCTGGGGTTGACCGAGAGCGGGATAAGGTTACTGGTTGAAACGCTTACTACAGAGACCGAGGATGGTGTCGAGGTGGGGACCAACTTGCATTGGGTTTGGGGTCAAAATGATGGCATGTTGTAATGAACAAGACTGTAATAAGATGCTTTTACTATTGAGGCTACTCGCTCATGTTGATGGCCAAGTCTTCGCGGTCTTTAGCCAGAAGCCTCTGATGCGGGGATGGTTCCCAAGGAATATGGTAATATAGGCAGAACACGAAACAACTTCGACACACCGAACTGGTCGCTGGAAAGAAGTGAAAAATGACACAGATTAGACACTCCCTCCCATTCTCCGTAACCTGTGAAGCCTGACATACTTCAATCTACACGTCCTTGAGCATCTCTTTCAAGATGGCGTTGGTAGTGTTCCACAACATGACACAATCGTTGTTCATCCAGAAAGCCCCAGTGTACCAAGTCGATCGCTGACCCTGAAGAGCATTCGCCCTCGCAAAAATACCACCACGCAGCTGCTCAGCAGACCAGTGCCTATACAAGAGTCCATGATCCGAGAAAGTTCGGAAATCTAGATCGCTAGACTTCCCAGTTGGGATTGTTCCCTCATCAATGAGATTCTGAACCGATTTGCGAACAAGATCCTTAGCGTCCTCGATCGAAGTCTCTCGCGGGACAACAGTTAGAGCACGGTGGATAGGTCCGGTAGAAGAGTTTCCTTTATACTGGAAGTAGGCTTGGAATGGGACCGTTGGATAGGCGAGATAGTTTCCTTTGATGGCAGCTGGAACAACAGTGGTGATTCCAGCTGCAGGCATGGAAGGGTGAGAGACGATACCAGTGAAATAGCGGTTGCCGGCAGCGGAGTGGAAGACCTCCACTTCTTCGCTGCTCAGGTCGAAGTACTTTGGGTTGATCGTCTCTGGTCCGATAGTTATCAACAGTCTCTTGGCGCTGATCTTGGTGATATGTCCATCTGTATCTCTGACCTCAAGCTTCACTCCGCTCTTGGTTCGTTTTGCAGACACCACCTCGCTCTCATAGAGAACATCTTTGCCCAGAAACTTAGCAGCCTTCTGCCAGATTTCTGTATTATCACCCGACGCTGGTTGGAACGAGTTCACGCTAGGATTCCATGCCTTCCACACATCAATCATCAGTGCGGTATTGAGATCGACGACCACAGTCTCCCAGATACTCGGGCTAGCAGCCTCTGCCTTGTACTTGCGCGCAAAGTCATACCAAGACAGCAAGAGATCCGACGGAACCTTGTCACCTCGAGGGAAGTGCTTGCTAGTAGGTAGCAGGATATCTGTGTACTTGAGCCACTCGTCACTATAATTTTCCATAGCATCGGCGGCCTCTTTCGTGGTTGGAGGCGTATAGTCCACTGTTTTGCCATCTTTTAAGTCAACGTATAGTTTCTCTGCTGGTACAGACTGGAGTGGTCCGATTGGAACATCGAGTTGTCTGAAGAAGTCAATTGAGACGGTGATGTTCGTAAACGCATCAACGCCATAGTTGTACGCCTTCCCAGTGACTGGATCGTACCATGACTGCGCGTGGCCACCCTACAATATATCAGTTTCTCTGCCATCAAGAGGTCACACAATTTACGTAACAGCTGCTTTTGCTTCTCAATGACTACAATCTTCTTGCCATACGTCTCGCGAAGCTGGACAGCGGCATAACCACCAGATCCGCCGCCTCCTACGACCGCAACATCAACATCAATAGCTTGCGTGGCGGCTATCAAAGCTGAATGGAGGAACGTAGAGGAAAGCATCGTATCGCAATCAGTTCAATGGATGTTCTCAAGGTTGTGACCGCTTGTAGCATAGGCTACTATCAAGTAGCGCAGTACCCAAGGGGAGACAAAACAATATGGCGTTGCTACTTTTCGCCCGGAACACTCGGTAAAAAAAAGGATAGCCAAACTCTATTTTGTCGGAAAAACATATTTGCATCCTTGTTCTTTGGGGGCCGTTAACATACTGTGTAATTCTTAGGCTGAACATGGGTTCAGTAGCGTCTTCCCTGATGGCCATGCATTTATACCAACAACCCCAGAAACAAAACACAAACATATCCGGAGTACGAGAGACGTAATAAAGATCGACTCATGGTGTCCCCATGTCATAAATTCCTACCTGCATGTGGTTGCATGAGCAAGCTTTCCGTCGAAGTATCGAATGAGGCTCGCATTTTGATCGACTCCGCCCTGACCATGCTACGCGGAACAGCAGCTTTGATCAACGGAACGTTATCTAACCCAGGTTCTTCGAGCTCTTTGACCTAGGATGACCTTTTTGCGGCGTAATACGACATATCCGTCCTTGTCGGTGCGCGTCTGGACACCAACTTTCACCACATCTATACAAGACAAGTCAGCGACCCCATACGCACAGAAACGGGTGAATGGGCAGAACTCACAATAGTGTAAGAACTTGCAAACCACTGGGAACCAGACCGACACTGCTGTAACCTGTCCAAATGACCAAGGTAGTCCGCCCTCAGGGTATACCGATCGTGTAATCCCTTATAAAATCGGACCAGGTCGTCGAGCCCAAAAGCCATCGCCAGAAACGCCGTCAGAATGGCCAAGACCTTCTTCTTGATCAAAGTCCGCCAACTTAATACCTTTGCTTGGGGATCAGGCCTTGTCATAGAAAGCATGTAGCGTGGCTAGCGCCCAGTCGATGAGAAGCTAGAAAGTCAGTGGGTGCACGAAAATCAGACTCAACTTGATGTGCGTGAAACCCGTCGCTATGTTATAGTTCATGCAGTAAGACATGGCCCCGAGCCTTTTACCGCATACCAGCATTGATTACTGCCTTTGAAGGGCTTTCTCGAAACCAGCAGCACCCCCCTTCTGAAGTGCAGACTTGATAACGATGAAAAGCCAATTAAGGAAGACAAAACCAAGAGTGTATGTCGATGTATTATCCGATGCGTGGAGAACGAGCTGCAACAAGAGAGGGATCATGCCCGATAAGCGCGGCGTGAGCGATTTCGTTGTTAAGGACGTAGGAGGATATGGAAGCAACGTTAGCTAAGCCCGTGTAGCAGTGGAACGCTACGATGGTGGCTACCGAAATGGTGTGCTGCGAAGAGAGCCTGCGTCTCCTGAAGGTCTATCAGGGTCAATGTTATCGTGCTGGAGAAGTCTCGGCAGAATCGAATGAACCATTTCACTAGCGGACAAGTATTTTATCTGGGAGCAGAAAGGGATAAACTACCTCTGCTCACGAGTCTCCCAACGCGTCCCCAAATGTGCTTCCACGTCCACTAACGCGTCAATGAAAAACAAAGACTAGAATAGAAGATTAAAACGTACTGCATAATATACAATATAAGTACCTACGTATTTATTATCGGAGAAAGAGATGGCAATAGTGGCATAGACAATAATACTTACTCCCTGTCCTACCAGGTCAAAGTCAAACCCAGGATCTGCAACGCTATAATAGCGTTCTGAAAGGACCGTGCCAAAGTTGCCGATGTTGAATTAGTGTATAAGGCTACATTGATAGCCGAAAAGACCCTCCGTGTATTTCCCGTATTTGTAGTCTGAGCAGAACTGCCAAAGACATTCGCGAACTCTTCTAGATACAAAAGTGTTATTAAAGCCGCGTAGCGAACAGAAGTGGAACCTGTTATCCATGTATTTCTCACTATTCTGACTGACCCTGTCGTTGGTTGTCTTGTATAAACAGCTTATAAATAAAAAGGGTATAAGGTTATGTTATAGTGCCTGAGAGAATAGGTCTAGGGTAGCGTTGTAGAAAGTGCTGGATTTATAAGCATAAAGACAAATAATACTAAGTCTTTATAATATCAGATAACAGCATAGCTTCATTATCACCTTACGATCTCGGATAATTCAACTAAAGTTTCTTATAGTTAGTGTTATCGAACGTCTTACCCCTGTAATGACAACTAGCTGAGCGATATATCACATTCCCGGCCCCAGACTTCTTTTTACGCCAGTCCTATGCAAGATTTCAAGTAGCCGAATGATGCAAGTTACGCGTGCAGCCCTAGCCCGATGTCGGAAGGGTATGACTCAGGTAACCCTCGTTGGCAAAGGAGAGTATGCGTTCCCTTGTAGAGTACCCTCTATACTTCATAGAGCTTAACAAGAAGAATTCTGAAGACAGCTTCAATATTCCTCAAGTTCCAGAAATGTCTACTATCAGGTTCGAGAAAATGCATGCCAATGGCGACGACTTTGCCATTATTGATCTCCGCGACCAGGACATCATAATCGATCAGGATATTGCGAGACGGCTTGGAGATCGAAATCGCGGGATCGGATTCAACCAACTCGTGGTTCTGTCAGCTTGCAAAGATGCAGCAGCTTATCTGGATTTTTGGAATGCAGACGGTTCAATATTGAACGCATGTGGGAGTGCTACCCGTGGTGTGGCCTGGAAGCTGATGCGTGAAACTGGCTCATCCACTACGACTCTAAGGACGATCCGGGGGCTCCTACAATGCCACAAGGTTTCGGATAACTTCATTGCCGTCAGTATGGGCTCTCCTCTTATAGACTGGCGCGAGATTCCAACCGCCCAAGAGGTCGATACACTCAAGCTGCCTCTATCTGGAGATCCCGCGGCGTGCAATATGGGAAATCCACATTGCACGTTCTTCGTGAACGATCTGGCGGCCGTGGACGTCATGGTGCGTGGCTCAGCTATCTAAAAGCACCCTTTGTTCCCAAAAAAGACAAACGTTCACTTTGTTCAAGTGCTGACCCCCTCGCACATTCGACTGAGGATATGGGAACGAGGCGGTGGCATTCCTCTGGGCTCAGGGTCTTGTTCGTGTGGGGCAGTCGTCAACGGCGTTCGCCGCAGCTTGTTGGAGGGCAGAGTGAAAGTGGAGTGTGATGGAGGATTTGTTATAGTGAGCTGGGATGGCATAGGAGATGTATTCTTAGAAGGGCCAGTAGAATTTGGCTTTCGTAGCATCTGGACCGACTGATTACTGTCTAGATCGACCTCGACGCTCGACAGGAAGAACAATATTAAGAGATTTCAAGACTGTATTTTTGAGGCTTCATTACTTGTCAGGCTGCTTCGGCAGGGCTATAGAGGGGACTGTTGTGAACGCCTGAAAGCCTCTGCTATCGGGGTGTTGAAGCGGATGAGCGGTACAACCACTTCACCTTGCAGTACATCGCCTTTGGTACCTTAAGGCCGCACTATAATAGCAAGTTCGCAATACACCCAGGAAATGACGTTTAGTCGTTTCCAAGCTAGAAGGGGATAAATAAACAGCGCATCATGATTATGTATTCCGCGCTTATTCTAGGAATCGCGGAAATTATTCCGCATTACATTTTTGGACATCAAGGCATCACATGCCTCTCTTGCCTTTCTCTTGCACCTTGTTTTCAAGATCCATGATATCTGGAAACTTATTCAGAACATCGCTTCTGGTATTGTTCACTGCGTTAGAATCAGGTGGCGCTAAATTCCTCACAATTGAGACGAGGTGTCATTACTTTGTAGCCTGTGCCATTTCAGTGTGTTGACTATTTCCGAGCCCTGCTAGGTACACTAACCCAGACAACTCACAGCCTGCATTAGTCTTTTCATATGAGCGCATATATTGAGCTAGTTTTTGTGTCTTGGAGACTTGGTATCTCTGGCGCTGTGGCCAGTTCAAAGCTTGTCTAGAATCGAGTAATACTGTCCTGGATTTTGTCCGTCCGCTCTTTGTGAAACTCAGCCGGATATCTGACACTTGAGAACTTGAAAGTACATCGAACAACCAACTCTTCGACTTTTTATAGTATTAGTAATCACGGCCGTAAAGGGGAGGTTCAACAGATCAATTCTCTATCTAGCTACTAATATGAAGAACCCGAGCACACCTCGTCTCGGGAAATTTGAGCTCCAGAATATTATCTGCTTCCTTCCAGATGGCTTGAGTAGGCAGCCGCTTGGGATACACCACGTTTACCTGAACCTTGCCGCATCCAGCCAGTCTTGGTAGCGATATCTCCTTCGAGCTGCTCCCACCTCGACGCCACACTGCCAGGTAAAGACCATTGCTAGTCTCCAAGCCCAGTGAGATCCAGTCGTCATGCCAACTAGGTAGTCCCAAAGGCCAGATAGCATGCGCCATCACAAGATGCGGACGAATCGTCTTGTACGCATCCATCCCCTCGACAATGAGCTCCATCTGCGAAAGACTCAAGCGATCGAGTCTACCGCTTAGATAGACTCTTCCCAACAGACTATTCACTACCGTAAAGGCATTGAGTTCATCGCTCCATTCTGGCTGAGGATATGCCCAGCTCGCACTTTGCTCAGGCAGTACACATGTTGGCAGAGCTGCAGCAATAGCCGCGTACAGGATAGGGTCTTGCTGGTCGCTGGTGGACTGGAGAGAATGAACTGACAGCATGGCGTAATCCATCCTTTGTGCGCCGCTGGAGCAATTTTCGATCACAAGGTTCGAATACTTGTCGAGGAGTGACCGGACCCAGTCGAGATAACATCTCTGGTGGAGAAGTTGATTTGCACCAGCGGATGACGACCCTGGAGCATCGGTTCCGTGGATGACTTCGATGTTGTAGTCAAACTTGAAATATCCAACGCCGTAATCGACCACGAGTCTATCAACGACCTTGGTCATCCAGGCTCGTACCTCGGGATGGCGAAAGTCGAGTTGAAATCTCCCTCTCTCGACAACCCGTTGCCCATTCTCGCGAAAGAATGCATCCTCTGGCAGTCTTTCACCAACAACACTCCGGACACCCACGACTTCAGGCTCCAGCCACAGACCTGGGATAAGCCCTTTAGTCTTGATTTTGTCCATCAATGTTTTGAAGCCAGAGGGAAAGCGCTTCTTGGAAGGTTCCCACAGACCAACGTCATCCCACCAGTTGCTATCATCAGCGTACCAGCCGGCATCCATGACAAAGTACTCGGCCCCTGACTGGGCCACAGGATCAAGTAAAGCTTCGATCTTATCTTCGTCTGGGTCGCCCATCAGACAGTTCATGTAGTCGTTGAAAATTATCGGAAGCCTTTTATTGTCATCATGCGGCCGTATGATTCGTCTTCTATAGTCGTTAAGTGCACGAACAGCGTCTTGGAAACAGCCATAAACACGAGTCAGAGCGACCGGGGGCGAAATGAAGCTGTCACCGGGAGATAAAGTATGCCTCCAATCGTGGTCTGCTTTGGTTGGACCTCCAGCCGCGATGTAGATGCTGTCCTTGTAGTCGCCGATTTCCCATCTCCAGGATCCATTGTGCTCGATCTGCCAGGCCCAGGTATCCGAGTTTGACTCAGACTCCAATATTCCCATTGGTAGGTGTGAGCCAGTGGAGAAGGATCCCCTGTTCTGGAGACCAAAGGTTGCCTGCGACCCTGAGTGACCATCATGTAGCTCACAGATCCCGTTCTTGTCTATGCCAAGGTAGGGTAGTGAGTGCTTGCGCCATTGAGCTTCTCTGAACCAGCTATTGGTTGCCGTTCTAAGGACATAGTCTTTGTTCCATTCATTGGATCTTGTTGTGAGGCCACCAATGGCCAAAGATGAAAGCTGCGTGACGATAACGTCCGATGACTTGGATTCATTCACCACTGTGACGGCTGAGCGAAGAACAGGCACACCTCCGTATACGCTCAAATGAGCAGTCACTGAGATTCCCGCTCTTTCATCCTCACTATGGATGTCCAGTCTGTGAACATCTCCATCGTGGCTCTGTTGGTGACTTTTGTATCTCAGCCTGGAAGATAGATACCCGCCAACAAGTGATTTTGCCGTCTTGTCATTGGTATTGCCTTCGCTGTTGAGCCTGACACTGACGAGTGGTAACTCGGACGAGGTAAAGAGGTGTGAAGCCGACTTCTGATGGCAGTGACTCAAGGGGAGAATCTCATAAATGCAAATTGTCCCAAACTCGTTCTTCGTAAAGTTAATGGTCAACGAGGTGGTTTTCCAGGAGATGAAGACTGGTTTATCTGCCATATCTGCCATTGCAAGGACGATGATGCTGCAATGATTTGAAAGAAGTGAACGGCGCAGGGATGCATAAACATCTAACAAGCCTACACTTTCTCTTATACATTTTAGAAATGCAGATCCCTACTTAGCCCAACCCTTGATTGATCTCCATCTCTCTCGATACGAGCGTTGACCTTGTGCTACTGGTCCTGGTCCCGCTTCTGCTCCTCACACTTCAGAGGGAGGTCAGGAAGCCTGGGTACTAGGAAATACAGAGTGGGGGTGGAATGAGCGATAGTACCGGAGCCTACGGTGCATAGCTAAGCTCGATTGGTTGTAAAGGTTTAGTGGCTGGCCGTAGTTGAGTATCGGGTTTTCACTATGGGGGTGGATTATCCGAAATAAATCTTCACCAACGAGGCTTGTCCCGGATTGGGTGTAGCCTTAGGTGCTAGAGGGTCAAGAGCACGACGAAATCCCGAAGAACCTGGCAGAACAATTTAGTCTTTTGGCTTACAGAGTAGAGCAACAGACATTCTTTACGCTTTGACAATACCTAATATTGGAGCGCATGACTAGGATGTGGCCTGCTTCTCCGCGTTCTGGTCACTTCGTGACATTTCCCCACGGGGCTTGAGACCTAGTCCAGCTGTCATACGACTTCTAAGTATCCGAGCCGGCAGTGATACCGAATCGTCATGGCCAGGACTTCACCATTTGTAAGTATAAAGCATAGAGCTCGGACGCTCTGTGAGTTCAATACCAGTCATTCCCATCCATATCCCCTTCCTACTATCAGTATTTGTTATCACAAGCAGCAATCGAGCAGAATTCTTGCACCGGCCATGGAGAAGACCATCTCTGCTCACTCGGTCGAGCACAACGAAGGCCTAGCTATGCACGATACGCGCGACGAAAAAAACAACCCTAGCATCATGCTTGGCCATGCTGGTTCTTGGGAAGCTACCTTGGACGAAGCCCAGGCAGCGAATGCGCATGAGCATGCCCTCACCGTTCGCCAAGCCCTCAAGTCTTACCCATGGGCTGTCGCTTGGTCCCTCGTTGTGTCACTATCCATCATCATGGAAGGCTATGATACTATCCTGATCGGCTCGCTGTATGCCTACCCTACCTACGCTCGTCGATTTGGAGAATATCAGGATGCAACCCAGACGTATCAGATCCCTGCCCGCTGGCAGAGTGCCATGGGGAGCGGTCCGCAAGCAGGTGCCATCGTTGGCGCCATATTGAATGGATTCATCATACAGCGCTTTGGATATCGGCCTGCCTTCCTTCTCGGTGTGGTGCTTATGGCTGCTTTTGTAATGGTATCATTCTTTGGCATGTCTGTTGAGCTTCAGGCAGTGGGACAGATTCTCTGCGGGTAAGTCGGCCAAGCTCTCCTCTCTTCACGACATACACTACCCCCTTGGACACCTCGGCTAATTCGCAACCAAGACTCCCTTGGGGCATCTTCGCCACGATCGGTCCTGCGTATGCTTCGGAACTCTGCCCGCTTCCTCTTCGCGTATATCTTACGGCCTACACCAACATGTGCTTCGCAACAGGTCAGCTCATTGGCGCTGGAGTCCTCAAGAGCTTCATTGAGTGGGACAATGACTGGGCATGGCGGGTTCCTTTTGCTCTGCAATGGCTATGGATCCCATTCCTCTTCGTCGCTTGTGTATTCATGCCCGAGTCACCCTGGTATCTTGTTCGCAAGGGCCGATACGACGAGGCTGAAAAGAGTGTCCTCTGCCTCATGGCCGCTCACGAGAAGCCCCAAGCAAAGCCTCTTGTCGCTCTAATGATTCATACAAACGAGACCGAAGAACGTATCTCAGAAGGCACTTCATATTGGGATTGCTTCAAGACGGTTGATATACGCCGTACTGAGATTGCATGTGTGTCGTTCCTTGGTCAGATTACCTGCGGTGCCCAATTCGCCTACTCTGCCACGTACTTCTTCCAGCAAGCAGGATTGGACTCAGAGACCTCCTACAACCTTAATCTCGGTGGCACTGGAATGGCATTCTGTGGTACAATTGCTTCGTGGTTCCTGATGAGACACATTGGCCGTCGAAACTTGTATCTCGCTGGCATGAGTCTCATGAGTATGTGGCTCCTCATCATCGGCGCTTTAGCTACCAACACTTCCAATCCAGCCGTCAAGTGGGTTCAGTCGATCCTTTGCTTAATCTGGCTCCTTACCTTCTCTCTTACTGTCGGCCCAATTGGATGGGCCATCCCTGCAGAAGTTTCGTCCACGCGTTTGCGATCCAAGACTGTGGTCTTGGCCAGAACCTCATACTACCTGGCGCAAATCGTTGCCAATGTCATTCAGCCGTACATGATGAATCCTTCTGCTTGGAATTTGAAAGGCTAGTACATCTCCCCCTTTTCAGCGCTGTAAAATATTAACCCTTAGATCACAGGCAAAACTGGTTTCTTCTGGTTCGCTTTTGCGTGTCTCAGTGTTGTCTGGGCTTTCTTCCGCCTGCCTGAGACGAAGGGTCGCAGCTACGAAGAACTTGACCTGATGTTCGAGGCTAAGCTTCCGACGAGGAAATTCAAGAGCTATCACGTCGATGCATATGACAATAGCCAGGGAACAAGAGTGATCAAGGTATAGAGCTGGAAAGGGACTTCTGTGTCGATTCTAGGCGAAACGTAGTTCATCATTCTAGCTTTCTTTTCACATAGTTATCGAAGTAGTTGTTGGCAGATCGAACACATCTCATCTATTAGCGATCGTTCCGTAATACATCAGGTTATCAACTAATAACTCAAGAAAATATCATGTTCTCTCCCTTCTGATGAATCTAAACCCACATTGTTTTCCCACCCAACGTTCGTTCACATTTGCCACTGCGGCACTTGAAGGTCTTGTAAAAGTCTAGCATAAGTCTTAGAAATACCCCAAGGCTTGTGTTGTTCCATCAGTAGACTCGATACCTCTTGCAGAACCTGTAATGGGCCTTCGGCTGCACACAGGTCGTCTACTCCTTCAAGCGGAAGACACAGGTCCTCACCAGACCTTATAAAGTACTGAACAAGTTCATCATCCATTGGCCTGTCTAGTTGCATGGCGCGTGGCATTCGACGCCTGGTTGACATACTATCGCCTATCGCATGGCTTCCTAATGAACCCTGTGTTGTGGTCGAAGGACTCATAGAGTCCTCGTTGGCGCTCAATGGAGACTGTGCCATAGTGCATGCAGACTCGTAGCGCTTTCGAATATTGGAGGTTTGACCGTAAGCCCAGAGCACCAAGGATGCAAGAAACAGAGCAAATGGTTCAATAATCGAGTCTGATGAGTATCTCCTCACATGCCACAGAACAGCCCCAGCGTGTATCACTGCCAGACGAGCCTTATATCGATCTTGAGTCGCCCAGATCTTGATCATCTTCCGTGGTTCTAGGCTGGAAGTGTCGTGGTGATAGAGACTACAGGGGGTCATGTGTGTCATTCCTGAGAGGGTACTCTGGTCAGCAAGCGCAAAGAGGTCGTGGACCGGGGCGAGGAGTGAGAGGCGGGCTAGATGTAGATGCAGTAACACGGGATCCTCAAGTCCTTCTGCCCGGGCTGATTGACTGAGTGCTTCCCAGTGCAGCACATCCAAGCAGTCACAGCATTGATTGCGCCACTTGATGTACTCAGGCACTGAACCAAGGTATTTTCCCTCAGGTACATGGATTTTTGACTGGTTTGTTTGTGGCATGTCGCGAAGTGCATCGGCCAAATATTCCTTAGCGTTCCATCGGCGATGGACCAGCATGTGGATTATGACTATGGTCGCAAAGGAATTCGTCGAATGCTGAGATTTCAAGTCTCGCCAAAGCTCCAGTGTTACTTCAGGCACTGTAAGTCGTGAAGTTTCTTCTGCAGAGAAGGATATTGGATAGACATTTCCACCGGTTGACTTGGCCTTAGACCAAGCCTGTGGCGACTTGGCTGCCCATAATTCCTCTCGGCACGGAAGCCGCAGTTGAGGCTGATCAGGGAACAGGCACGGGTGATGCTCAGAGGCAAGAGAGAAGTAGCAGCTGGCCAACTATGCGTCAAATTAGAACACTAGCAAACAAGAGAAGCGAGCTGCTTACCCAGATAAAAAGGCCTGTTCTTCTTCGTGTCTCTCGAAATCGCCAAGTGATCCACTTCTGCTCCAGGCTCTGATCATCCTGATATGAACCGATATTATCATCTTCACTCAGTAAGCGAAGTCGAAGGCATGCGTGTCCTGCCATCGCTAAGGCATTGTATCCGCATCTTAGTAGCTCCGGCTGACGGCTTTGACACAGCCCAACTGATGCCAGGATCCGAGCCTGTATGTAGGGCAACGGCTCTTGGGAGTTGACAAAGTCGAGCTATGTAAAGTCAGCTATACTCTTCTCCAAAAGTGGGATGGCGCTTGATATACTTCTCTTGCCATGAGCTCATGCAGGATACAGCATAAGCAATCTCCAAAGCGATTAACTTCTTCAGAACCAAAATACTTGGAACCAATTACAGCGGTAGCTAGGCACAGGCTCCAGCCCCAGAGGGGAATAGACAAATGCGATCTATCAATGAAAGGGTTTACTGGATGAAAGTGCTCAAAGTAGAGACTGATAAATAGTTGAAAGGTGCTTTTCGCTAGCAGACGTTCTTTGTGTGCAGCAAAGTCAGAAAGTATATGCAAGCTGGTCGCATGAGAGTCCAATCTTGACATGAGCTCCTCGAATATACTACCTGGAATGTCACTGATGGCTTCATTCCGTTGACTCGCTGTCGCGACTCTGGCATCTAGGTCGCTGATCCATGATATTTGGACATGCTGGTCCGGACTTGGTCCATGGTCTTCGACATATGCAGCCCGTCGTTGTCGCATGTATCTCTCTGCTCGACTTTCCCTGAAACCCGCACCGTCTGAATAATGCGTGGCTTTAATGCAGGGAAGCGAAGGATCGTCACTGATTTCCGAAGACTGTGCTTTCCTTTCGTTTTTTGAGGCCATCGAAGCGATCAAGGCGGAAACATGGTCTTGTTGTAAGATTTGCTCATGTATTTCTGGGAAACTTTTGAACGATGCTTGCGTCTCGAGGCTCCGGGGAGCAGTCGTAGATGCATCATCAACCCCAGATACTAGACGAGGCGTGTCGTTTATACTGTGCAGGAATGAGCTGCTTTGTGGGACATCGTCAAATGGAAGCCAGTTTATGGGCAACGAATATGTATCTGGGATATCATCGAGGCTACTCGTCGGCCCTTCAGGCTCACGCCTCTGATGGCTATTCGCTGACCAGCTTTGGCCGTCGTTACTGGTAATTTGATCTCTTTGTATCGTATCTGTCTGTGCTTGAATAACAGACGTCATGTCTTGCTGACTCGCTGAGGTTTCAAGCCAATCGGTCGCGGTCCTGGGCGTGTCTACTGTACCAAGCAACTGCACAGTTGACAATGTTCTTCCGCCTGCAGCAGAACCCTGCTCTTCAGAGGAACTGAGCCTGATCTGACGCCCCCGTCGTTTCCGGGGCAGGTAAGAGCATACAAAATTCCTCGGGGCGCAGTAGGTGCATGGTGTCCCTCCTGAGCATTTGATGCGTGATTTAGAACAAGGCGCACAGGTTCGCCGTAGTGGCGAAGAAGTTGAGATTTGTGCGCCTCCGGGTGTTTCGCGTCCATGTAACCGTTCGTGTCGCTGCGCTGCGTCCCTAGACAATCATCAGGAGTAAGCAAGTTGTTGGTATAGCTCAAATAACTTGCTTATTCTTGATGGTTGATGGTAGATGGTACTTACTTGCGACTGAATTTTTTACTGCAGTAGGTGCATTCAATAGCCTTTGTTTGAGTGTGCGTCTGAGTGTGTCGCTTCAGATGCTCATATCGTGAGAACTGTCTATTGCATGTCTCGCATACGAGCGAGGACTCGTGTTGATCATTCTGTATTTCTGGCGACTCATTAGATGTCGTATCTGCCATTCGTGTTTCTTTTTAAGCCAGGGCTGTATGAGTTTTAGTAGAAGTGAAATCACCAACTGTAGAAGGGAAGGGATAGGGATACAAATAAGTACTGGCTTCTGAGACTAAGCTGGCTACAGCACGCACTAAAAAATAGCGGCTGGGGAGTTCGAGGTGATAGGAACGCTTCATCTTTTCATGAGCTCCAAGTATTCACCCCGCACAAATCTTACCAAATCAGGAAAAGATGAGAACTCGGAAGGCTTGATCTTCTAAGCTATTAACAGAAGTAAATAGAGAGTAAACAGGCGCCTTGGACGCGATATTCATCCAACATACTTCTGTCTTTTTAAGGTTCCGTCAGTCAAATACTACCGTTGACTGTATCTCCTCCAGCTGGGTATTACGCAGTGCTGAAGTGTATTTCTCTCACGTTCGCTGAGGGAATGCGATCCCTGGAGCGCATTGCAACGTAGTGGAAATAAGCTCGTACTCTGTGAATCGCCATCAATACGCAGACACATCAAGTATCGTAAACTTCATATAGACCGATACGGAAGAAATCTTCAAGCTTGTCCAAGTCGCTAAACATGCCCCGTTGGCTCAGTGGTAAAGCGTATCACTAGTAATGATAAGATCACTGGTTCGATTCCAGTACGGGGCAAGCGAGGTTTCTCCTTTTTGCAGTTTTCAAGTTAGTTAACTAACAAGATCGAGTTCCCTATGCGCTTCCTGTTACTGCGAAACTTCCACCACCTTATGTCTTTCAGTAAGCTACTGATAGATTATAAATTTATGTTATCTCAGTTTATATACTCCTTACTCTATGACCTGTAGTATAAATTATTAAGGCGTAGAGATGCGACCCTGTCTGCTGTATTGATCTTAGACTGTCTGCCACTTTATACACGCTCTTAGAGCCAACATCAAAGCCGGTCATGATTCTGAGGCCTGCCTGTTGAGTCAGTCTGTCTTGACCGAGGCCCATATAGATCCACAACTACCTTCAAGGATCGGCCTAGCAGTCTGGCCTCGGATGAATGTATTGTGCGAATGCTCTGTATGGAAACATAATTCCAAAAGCGATTTGTCATTCCCTTGAAACCTATGAAAAGACTTCTAGAGGTACAATAACAGCCGTAAGCTGTCCTGTTATAGGACACCGTCCAACTTGAGAACAATTATAACCTAGGCATTTCTAGTTCAAGAATCTCACACAATGGCTCAGAATCAGCTTGAAGAATACGTCTGTGTCACACGCGAGATCAACGCCCCTATATCAACGCCCCTATCGCCGAGGTTTGGGGCATGATTGCTGGCTTTGGGGCCGAAAAAGCATGGTACCCGGGTTGCCTTAGTCTCTCTGTTGAAGGCTTTGGTATCGGCAGCATTCGCACTTTTGACTACGAGTATCCTGAAGGAGAGCATAAGGCAGAGCACTATACATTCTCAGAGGAGATGACCGAAGTTGACGCGGCGAACCACTCTATGAAGTTCAGAGTGCGTAGGCCTGACTATCCTGATGTGATCGCCTATGGAACTACGGTTCTGGATTTTTTGGGACCCAACAAGATGCAATTCCGTTGGCTTGCGAATGGCAGCCCATTGCCTGATGCGTACATGACAAATCTTCGAAAAGATCTCGCCTTTCGATTCAACCAACTTATTGATATTATTGCTGCTGTAGTAGAGTCAAAGTGATTTGGACGATGCACCATGCGTGGGTAAGCGACTTTTTAGTTATGAATTGAGTGAGTTTATAATAATCTTTTCTCTAAAGCTGACAGGGACCTCCGAATAAAGCGCAAAGCATAATGTGCGTTATCATGTCAATATAGGACTTAGGATGAGGCCAGATCATTGCTAATTATTTGCGCGTATGTTCTGATCCTGAGTGTATGCTTTTATCGGTCAAGCACGTTTCCATTTCAGCCGAATAAACTTTTAAGACTTTATCCTTAGCTCGTTTGGGTGTGTCTGCCTATATTTTAATAGTTATATAGATAGAGAATGCTCACTATAGAACTTCACTGCCATTATCTATGGGAGACTCTTAGGCTATCTACCTATCAAGTCTTACGCTGGATGTGGACTCGTATTGCAGTTGAGATATGTACCTTAAGAAATTTAAGAAAAAGTTCTCTTATGAACCCTGGTCTGCATAATTTTACTGACGGCTGATCGGTCAGATACTGGTAGCTACTTGGACCTATCTAATCCGACTCAGTAAGAGAGTGAATGACCTCGAAGGTGTGGTCCCAGATCTTGTGAGGAGTACCCATCTTCTGAATATCAGCAAGTATATCGTCCTGTTCGACAATCTCAAACTTGTCGTTGATCGAGAAAAGCGAGGCTCTAGCTCCATGGGTCAGAGTCTTGGCTGTATGTCGCCCATTCTGTACAGGAACACCATTGCCTCCGAACTCAGCGCTTGTGGCCAAGTATATACATCTTTCACCAGCTTCGTCCGGTGTAAGCTTCATAAAATCTCCAGCAGGCGGAGCTGTGGCCTTGCTCGGGTCGAACTTGCGAGCCCAACTCTTCATGAACAAGTCTGTGCTAACTACGCCAGGATGCGGGTGAATGAACATGATGTCCTTGTTCTCCAGCGCTTCAGCGATACGCTTGAGAGTAAGGGTGACGGAGGTAGCAGCGTGTACGGCGAAATTGGGAATGTCAAATTGGCTGGGCTCTTTGAGGGTCAAATCGTCGAGAAAGAGATCAGTCGACTCCTTTCCGGCGGCGAGTACATTGATAACGCGTGGCGATCCGAACGAATTGGCGGCCTCTCTTGGTTGGGGTAGAAGACGCAGAACGAAAACGACATGGCCGGGGATCTGATCTGTCCAGTCGCCGGACCACGACCGAGAGTCGAATAGGCCATGAGAAAGATATCATGGCGTGGACATGCGGCGGCTATTCATTGCTGAGTGGGTCGAGTTTATGTGGGCTTCCAGCTTTTTATGTTTAAGTTAATAATGTATTAATGCCAATGTTGTTCTATGGGATACAACTCTACCGCATACATACTTCTTGGCGCACATTAACTATCCCCTACCAGTCTTGTGCCTCTAACATTCCAGGTACACAGGCGGAAGGCGATTGTTTTATTTCGTTAGCAGAACAAACGCCCTCCCTTCTGGATAACCTCAGATCTCTTTTTCTATCCAGCCCAATTCCAGAGACTATCAGGACGAGAGATCGAAATCGATCGATAGCCTACTGGCCCCTGGCGCCTCTTAGTGGAACACCTTCTCCCTCCTCATTGCGAGACTGCAAATCAGACAAATGGACCCGGCCGCGATGATGGGTACGTATGCGAGTTGAATCGCTCTCGTGATGCCATGGATAGCTTCTGCCTTAACATCAGGCTTGGCAGAATCGATGAGGCCGCTACCGACACCGGCGAGAGCGTCAGCGATCTCGGTCTTGGAGACGTTGGGGAAGACGCGTTGGAGAGCTTGCTGGCCATAGTTGACAAAAAGAGCGCCAGACATGCCAGTACCAAATACGATACCGAGCATCTGTCCGACTGTCATGAAACCGACACTGTAGGGGATCTCGGTGGGCTTGACTTTCATCTGGGCGACTGCAAAACCAGCTTGACAGAAGCAACCGACGCCAGTGCCGAGGATAATAGTATAGCCATAGATCTTGGCGTTCGAAGTGTGCTCATCGACGGTATCTGGTGCACAGTTAGTGACTGCAGTTCAGGTAGGAGGAGGGAATGGGTGTTACTTACACATTAGAACTCCACCGATGAGCTCCATCAAAGAGCCTACAATGTACCAAGGATAGTAGTATCCTGTTCGGCCCATGAATTGACCATTCAGCAAGTTGAAGGCGACGAGAAACAGGATGAAGGGCAACAGGTGGACCGATGTCTCTACAGCCGTGATTCCGCGAGTAAACTGATAATACAGTGGCAGGTAGAAAATTCCGATAAAGCTACCGAACGTTGCCAGCACTAACAAGGCAGTTAGCCTTAGTGAACCAATACAAGACACTTTTCGGAATGCATGACTTACTCATGGTAAAGAAGAGGCAAATCATAGTACGGCTCTTCCAGAAATGCATGGGAAACAGTCGGTTCTCAAACGTGGTACCAATCTGGAAGATCTGCTGGAGCACAAACAGGATGAGCAAGACACCAGCTGTAACAAACAGACCAATACTCCTGCCTGCATCCCAGCTCCACAGAACTCCACCAAAGTTCATCGCCATGATGAGGCATAGAACGGAACCAATGGAGAGAGCTGTACCGAGGTAGTCGATTTGAGCTAGACGGCTAGTCAAGGGGACGCCAGCCTGAGGCTTGAAGTCAGGGAGTAGAAGGACATAAATTGGACCAATGACAACCCCTACCAGTAAGTTCAAATAGAATGCCCATCGCCAAGTCGCACTACTATCGCCAAGCGATCCTCCAACTACAGGGCCAAGAACAGTACCAATACCCCAGATAAATCCCGTCAGACTTAGATACTTCGGTCTCTCGGCGTTTGTAGTGGTGACTGACAAGAGTGTCAAAAGCCCCATGTACATGCCGCAACCTCCCGCTCCAGCGATGGCACGGCCGACGATGAAGGAATCGATGTCGGGTGCACCACCACAGAGTGCAGAGGCGCCCATGAAGACGGTAGTTGAGCCAATGAACAGCTTTTTCGCTGAGAATGTACCGTAAGCTTTAGACCAGGGAAGTGTTGTTGCGGCTGATGCGAGTGCGAAAGAGACGCCAAGCCATGGAACAAGGTCAACGCGTTGATAGGTTTCTACGACTTTAGCTTGGACATTGGCGACGACGGTGTTGTCGAGAGCGTAGAGGAACAGGGCGGAGAGAAGGGCGCAGACAACAAGGAACCACTTGATACCATGAACATTTCGAGGAGAGGGGTCTGGTGCGGGTTTCTCAACCTGGGGCTCCCTAAGGGCTTCGTTGCCTGAGGAGTCAGGGCCGGGAGATGGTGACAGACGAGTGTCATCCGAGCTGTCGCCGGACCGTTTCTCCTGAGAGAAAGACATAGTGAAGAAGAGTATTAAGGCTTGTACAAGATTAAAGTTCTTAAGGTTATAACGCTAAAAAGACACTGTTGAACGATGAGCGAAAACTCCAACGCTAGGTGACAATCTGGGGTTATGTATTTCTGATGCTGTGGAGAAGCATAAAAATTTTCATATTTAAATTCGTAATTATCACAGCAAGCAAGCAACCAGTTTCAGAAGGCATGAAACGATGCGTAGAAATTACATAGAAAATGATAGAAACCATACAAAGTGAAGGGATTCGGAACCCTGTCGGCCTGTCCCTATAGGGTAAAGAAAACAAGAACAAGGCGACGACCGAATCAGGCCCGTACCGTAACGTTACAGCGCACTGTGTGGTATTCGCAAGGAGTTTGGCCTGAAAATGGAATTTGTGCCCATTGACCAGGGTCGGGTGCTTACGCGAGGTGATTAACAAGGCACGGGGAAATCGCCTGATTGTGAGCTAACACTAGCTGCCCCGATTGCATCTTCAGATCTCTTGTAGTTCTTGAGGATATGCTCCAGATGGTTGTGGACTAAAGTGATGCACGTCAGGGATATAAATTTGGGGTCTTTGGACCCAGAAACTGGCAAGGACAAATCAATATCCAATTCAATCTAATCACTCAACTCTACCTTTGCCTCAACAGTACAACCCTTTGCCAAATGGCTGCCATTAGCCAAGTTCAACCCTCTGAGGGCAAACCAGCCTCTGTGGGATTTCATTACCCCAAACAAGAACAAATTCCACCAGATTCCATCGGTGTCGATCAGATTCTGGTATCTTTCCTCTTCTCCCCAATCAACCCCCAAGACCTCCTCGTACTCGCAGGTCGTTACCCAGTCAAGCCGCTGCATACCCTAGACAACCAACCTGTGCTGGGTTATGACGGCGTGGCTCGCGTCCAAGCAGTGGGGCCTCTGACCAACCCAGACCAGACCCACATTCGGCCCGGAGACTTTATTGTTCCGCGTCGACATGGATTAGGAACCTGGAGAAGCCAAGCTATTCTTAGTGTGACGGATGTTATTCCCCTGTCGCCTACAAAGGATCTTCTTGGCGCATCTCTTCTGCGCATGGCCTTTCTGCCGGCTTACCTCCTTGTCGAGGATATGCGTGATCTGAAACCTGGTGATTGGATCATTCAGAACGCAGGTTCTGGAACCATCGCGAGGCTTGTATCGCAGTTTGCTCGTCTCAAGGGTGTTCGTACCTGCAGTGTTGTGCGTGATCGGGATGGTAGTACTCTCGATGCTCTCAAGGCTGATCTGCAGAGCCAGGGTGTTGAGATCGTGATTACCGAGACAGATCTTGCTAAGCATGGTACGCAGGCTTCGGCAGAACTCGCGGATGCTGCTGCCAAGGGCCGTGTCGTGCTAGCCATCGACGCTGTCTTTGGTGAATCCGGCGAGAGACTCGCAAATGCCCTTTCTCACGGTGGGACATACGTCAACTACGGGTCTCTTGGCGGCGCAAGTGGAATTATTGGTCTATCTCAGCATCTGCTGTTCTGGTCAGAGGTCAAGTTTCGGAACTTTCGTCTGTCTGAACAGCTAAAGGGTCGGACTGCAGCAGAGCAGGAATCTCTCCTGCTGTGGTTCCAGGATCTGCTTTCTCAGGGACTTTTGCGTACGCCGCCTGTGGAGATCATTCAGGTCCCTCGGGATGTTGAGGGCAGGGATGAGTTTGAGGGGCGTGTGAAGGAGGCTGTTACTGCAGGTCCTGCTGACAAGGTGGGAAGGGTCAAGCAGGTTTTGCAGTTTGGTAGGATCTAGCTGCATATGCGCCTTGTGAGGCTCAACCCAAGTGGTGGGTGGTAGAATTAGGTAGTAATGTAACCCTTTCATGCAAGCGAAGATCTTTTACGAGTTGTCACATAGAGTGAGATTGCGTCATGTAGCCTACATATTGTCCAACACCGAAAGAGGTATCGGCACGCGCTGATACCTAATTCCTCAGCTAACTTAACATCTGATGTGCGTAATACGAATGTGTCATAGGAATTGTGAAAAGGTGTAATATGCTACGTGGATGTCTTGGGTTTACCAGCTCTCGTGGAGCAGCTTGCACTCTCACGCTTGGGGTTGTTAGTCCTAAAGTAAAGAATAATTGTCTGGCGCCCTGTTAATTTGGGAAATTCGGTATGGTCCACCAGACAAGCTGTCAGGCAAAGGCAAATTTCTTGATAAAGTATAATCATCAACCGTCAACATCGGGAGAGAAACGAAATACATCAATTTAATACATCAAGTCTTTGTAGTTCTTTAGCGGGAAATATACAACTTCACCATGCCTATGATAAGGAGGCTCAAGTCATGACATCAACTGCGAATGAGTATGGCCCAGTTCGCTTACTGGAACTGCCTTTGCTAGTATTATAGACACATCCAGAAGACCCAAGTGAAGATGGGATCTGTTTGTATGCGGACTTGGTACATTTTGCTCAGACATCATAGGCTCGACTAATATACTGATTAGCCCCGCGAGAATCCTACTAAGTTCTCTGTCTCGGCCACGAGTCGGAATGACAAGGAACCCATCAGGCTCTCACTCAGTTTTCAGGTTTATTTAACATTAGTCTAGACAGACTACTACTAGACATAGAAACAAGAGACAAGTCACCAGAAAGCAAAATCATACCAAATACGTAAATTGATTAATTGACCTTTTCTATGAGTCTAGGACTACCAGTCATCCAAGTTTACTTCTTCGCCTGCTTCTCTCGCTCAATAGCCGATGCATTGTACTTGGCCAAAATGTCAAGCAAGCCAGGAATAGGCTCGTCAAAATCAATCCTAGCACTATTCATAAACCGAGCCAAGAAGCCGTAAATACCATTGAGGAAGAAAATCTCAGTAATCTCCTCATGACTGAAAGCCTTCAAAGCCTCATCCATGACGTCCTTGCTAACACGAGGTTGGCGACTGAGCTCTTCAACAATGCGGGCGATCAATCGCTGACGCGGAGTGAACAAGCTTTCAGGCAATGGTTCTTTAGAATTGCGAAGGGCCGCAAACTGTTCGTCAGTGAGACCGAGGACGCGGGCGACAGGCTCGTTGACATCCCACTCGTAAGGGGCATCAAGAGTGGCTGCAGTACGTAGAACAGTGGTTTGCCATTCTGAAGGGAGAATCTTTCGGTTCTCGCTCCAGCTGGAGGAAAGGAGCGTCATGAAGGGTTTGAAGAACACGTTGCTGTTGGCGAGGAGCTTTGAGAGTCAGTTAGTCTACTATGGTAAGGATTTGTAAGGGGAAATTTGACTTACTTTGAAAATGTTCCTCTCGAATGGTAAAGTTTGCAGAGCAGCTTTGATGTCTGGCGGGGCAGCGTTGGAGTCCACGTAAGGGAGCAGGTGCTCGTTGGTGACGACGCGGTTGTCCCAAGAAGCCATGGCTGATAGTCGAATGAAGAAGAGGTAAGAAAGTATGCAGAAGAGCTGGCAACGGTGATTCGTGATTTTGATCTGCTGGATTGGCTTGAGAAGTATATGCAACAACTCCTATATATACAAAACGACTATGCAAGTCACAATGTAACGTTTCATCCATTTACAATAACGCCAATCACAGCGAGGTCAAAACATCGCCATACTTCAAGCTTTTCGAGTATCGTAGTCTCGTCTCGGCCTGTGCCGCATACGACAACCCCTGGTTCACTCAGCTCCATCGGAACATTTACAGCCCAGTACAACAAACACTGTGTAAGATTAGCGTCGCCTCGGAAGCGGGCCGCTTCTAGTAGATTCTCTAGCTGCATGTCGCTAGAGTGTGACATCCCTCGGGATAAAATTGATGCAGTCACATTCCTAAAACTTGCAAGCTTGCTGTGTATGTACGATTTGGGAAACATTTTTCGAGATTACAGGCTTCTGAGTGTTTCGAAGGATTCAGATCCTTTGCCTGTAACCCACCACTGCTTTCTGTAATTGTGCAGCTGCATATCGCCACTTGTGAAACACACAGCTTACGGAGCCGCAATACGAACGAGTAATAGGAAGGATTGAGTATGCAGCCGCTGATTCAATAACTGCCTTGTTTGGTCTTCGATGCAACGATGCAACACATGTGGCGTCAGTGAGACTGCATATGTCGTGGGGGTTGTAAGCGAGAGCCTTGTTCAACCCGAATACTACATCCCGTACATGCATGATCGCCACTTCCAGAAATGTCATAGTACACGTCTTACACAAGTTTTGTGAGGTTATTCCCAAACGATTTGAGTAACGTATTGCTAAAAACGTCTGACGAGATGTGTTCTACTCCTTGTAGGGCAGGGAATCCAATCCTTCGGGGCGACGTTCGGCATTGCCGCTCTGCTTACTTGCAGATACCAGCAGCAGAGAAGGCAATTGAGCCGCAGTTCTTGTGTCAACACCTCGAGATGTGAAGAATTTTCCAAAGGCTTGAATAAGAGAATTGAAGTAGAGAGAAACAGAAGATATTAAGTATAAATAAGGGAACAATCTTGCAAAACAACTATCAATTTCATTCATCATCACAAGCATATCATCTTCATAGATCAAAAGCATCTAGATTAATACTCCAGCATCTTTTGTCTCCCACCTTAATAACGTAATTGTCTTCATCATGAAGCTCTACCACCACGTTGAAAAGCATGAGGATTTCTTCCTCCCCTACCAAGATGGCCTCACCCTCAAGCCTGTCGAAGCTCTCGTGAAACACGAGAAAGACATGGGCTTTTCTGATGTCGAGACTGTCCTTCCTGCGACTGAAGTCCAGAAGGATATTCTCAAGGAGGATGTTCAATGGGCTGAAGCGGTGCTCTTCTCTGGAAAGACATCTGCTTTGAGCTCTGAGAAGATCTTTGATGCATGGAGATCTTTGGCATATCACCGTAAGTATTCCGATTTCTGATTAGAGTTAAGATGGAAGTGGTGACTAACGCTTGGACTAGATATTTGCCTTCGATCTTGCATTACTGATGGACCAACGCCTAAAGTCGTGGTCCAGCGATGTATTGAGCCCGTTCAGTGGCGCCGTCCTGAAAAAGGCTTTGAAAAGCATCACCGAGGCTCAGCATTCCTGACTGTCGAGGCCAACAACCGTTCTAACGAGATTAATCTTGTTCTTCACTTTCATCGAGCTCTGATCGATACAACCTCACTACATACCCTCAGACTCGACTGCCTCCTTCAAATTCACGGCATTCCGGGTATTGAAAGTACTGGATTTACCGCATACACACGATACCTCGCGCAGCAGCGCAAGGACACCGACTCGTCCAAAACCTTCTGGTCCAAGACTTTCTCAGACATTGCTCCCCAGTCTATCTTTGGTCTTGAACCTGACGCTCTGGATGGTTTTAATCAGGATAGACATGGTGTTAGTGCTGTTATTCAGGGCGCGGAGCTAGCAGCGCTGAATAGCCTTGAGAAATCTCATGAGGACTCGAAGGCATGGCGCCAGACGTTCCTTGAAGCAATCTGGGCCCATGTCCTGAGCGCTCACTCTGACTCTGAAGAGGTTCTTTTCGGAACTGTTCGTCGAGATGCAAACTTTGTGGGATCGGACACTTGCGTCGGATGCCTCGATCAAACATATCCCATCCGACTGCGCGTTCCTACCGGCGAAGATGCAGCCTTCTCTGACCTTTCAGACTCCCTGGACAAGTATCACACGGACGCCGGTCGTCACGCATTCATCGGCTACACTGGGATCGAAGAGCAGGCCCCAGATGGCATGCTCATCGAAACAGCCGTCAGTTACAGCCAAACCACCAACACACCTTGCATCGCGCCAAGTTTGCGAAAGTTCCCCGTCGTGTTGTGCATCAACGACGCCAGCGTGCTGCAACTCGCTGTCAAATGCACAACCAAGATCCCACTGGAGAAGGTTGAGCTGGTCTTCAGGCACTTCGTCTCAGCAATCTTCAGTGCTGCCCAGGGCTTGAGCGCAGTGGACAAGTACCCACTATCTGACATCCAGCTCGTTTCGGAAGCTGAAAAGCGTCTCATACTATCTCGTTCAGTGAGTACCCGCAGTGTTCAGCCTACGACTATTCCTGCTTTGTTTGAGAAGATTGCGGCTCGATACCCTCAACGAGTCGCAGTTGACTTCCAAGGCGACGCTACCCTTACCTTCGCCCAGCTCAATGGCCTTTCCAACCAACTCGCGAGGAGACTGAAGCTTCAGAAAGGTGCTATCTATCCTATCTTGGCTGACAGATCTCTGGATCTGGTCGTGGCTATCCTGGCGGTCCTCAAGGCTGGGTCAGCGTATACTGTTCTTGACCCAGAGTTCTCGGTCAATCGCCTCGAGCAAGTCGTCAGCGATTGCAATGCAGCAGCGGTCCTGTCTACTCGCAGATACATGAACATGCTTCCCAACACTGTCGAAATCGGGCAAGATTACACGCGACTAATCATTGATGCCGCAGAATCACTTCGCAACGCTGACGGCATCGGCGTAGACGTAAAGCCTCAGGACCGCTGCTACATCATCTACACATCCGGTAGCACGGGGAAGCCCAAGGGTGCAGTACTCACCCATGAGGCAGCCACTAGCGGTATGCAGCATCATTCCCTGAACGGCCTGAATCGATGGCTTCTCTTCTACAACCCCAGTTTCAGCGCTGCTCAACGCACTATCCTCAGCACTCTTGTGAACGGTGGAACTCTGGTACTGGCACCAAAGGAGGCACTCACTCGAGATCTAGCGGGAGTCATTAATCGGCTTTCGGTCGATGCCCTCGGAATTACTCCTTCTGCCCTCTCTCTGTTGTCGCCTAAGGATGTCCCAAATCTCAGGAGTATCACGCTTGTGGGTGAGCAGACTCCTCAAGAGCTCGTGAACACTTGGTCTTCCGTCAGGGGCCTTACTCTGAGGAACACATATGGCCTGAGCGAGTGCACACAGCTCAACTTCGGAAGACCGTTAACTACAGTTGATGGGCACGCTCCAGACCCTCGCATCCTAGACCCACCAATCGACACGACGAGCGTCTTCGTTCTTCGTCATGGTAGCACCGAGCTCTCACCACTGCTCGTGTTCGGTGAACTATGTCTGGCCGGTCCACAGCTCGCACAAGGCTACATCAACGAGCCAGGCTTGACCGAGAAAGCATTCAGCGCCAACCCGTTCGGTCCTGGAAAGCTTTATAGAACCGGTGATAAAGCTCGGTGGCTTCCTAATGGGCAGATCGAGATTGAAGGACGTATCGATATGCAAGTCAAGATCAATGGGCAAAAGGTCGAGCCTGCTGAAGTTGATCGTCTTTTGGCCTCGCTTGAAGCGATCAAGGGAGCTGTGACATTTTCTGTCAAGATGGAAGATCGCGCAGTTCTGGCCACTGGCGTTGTTCTTGATGATGGCTATTCTTTCAGAGATGCCGTCAACGTAGCGAGGAACCATCTTCGCGCCAATCTGCCAGTTTTCATGACGCCCACTCTTTGGATCCCTATTGAGTCGGTACCTAGGAATGGGAATGGGAAGCTCAACTATCACTTGCTGCGGAGTAAGGCAAAGGAGCTCGGTTTCGCTGGCTTTGCCAAGCTCATGAAGTTAGGCAACGAAGAGGAAACGGAGGAAGTTCTCACTGATGTTGAAGAAAAGATTGCATCAGTCTGGGCAGACTCTCTCAAGATTGACGGCTCTGTCATTCGTCGATCTCATTCTTTTACCGACCTCGGCGGGACTTCCATTGAGGCTATCCGTGTTGTGTCAGAGCTACGCGAACACGGTCTGACAACTGAACTCGGTGACCTACTGACCTACATCCCTCTCAAGGAGGTTGCTTCTCGAGCTCAGACTCTTGCAGTGGAGGACCAGCAAGACCCGACGCCCTTCTCACTCCTTCAGGACGAGAAGCTGCTTTCAGAGTTACAGGCGAATGGTGATATCAGCGACGCTTATCCTGTGACACCCTTCCAAGAGTCCATGCTGGTGTCGGTCAACTCGCCCTCAGATCCATACACCTATTCCAGGACTTGGGATGTAAGTCAACTGGATCTCGTACGCCTGAGAGATAGTTTCGAGCAGGTGTTCAAGTCCCGCGACATCCTGAGGACCGTGTTTGTTCCATACAAACAGTCTTTTGTGCAGACCGTCAGGTCCAACGTAGAACTTCCATGGCTGGAGTCCCAGCAAACACTAGAGGCTTTCCAGCACAGTGGAAGCGTTCATCACTGGGATACGGAGAAACCTCTCTGGAAAGCGACTCTTACGTCAGATCAAGCACTAGTCGTGACCATGCACCATTCACTATTTGACTTCTGGTCTCACGGCTTTCTGTATGATGATGTCGCCGCAGTCTACACCGGCAATCCGGTTCCTCATCGCCCAAATATGAACCGGTTCATTCGATACTTGCAACAAGAGCCTTCTGCGAGTGGCACCTTGTTCTGGTCCGAGTACCTCCAAGGTGCTGAAGTGCTCAAGCTGAACAGTAACCAGCTCTACAAGACCAGTAAACTCGAGTTTGATCTCGGATATAGCCTTACTTCTCGCGCCCGAAGTGTTGGATTGACTCTCGGGGCAGTTGTATACAGCGCATGGGCCGTGGTTCTGTCTCGCCAGATCGGAACCAACGACATCACATTCGCGACCACTGTTTCAGGCAGAGAAGCTCCTGTTGTTGGTATCAATGATCTCGATGGACCTACCATGAGCACCGTTCCACAAAGAATCAAGCTCGGTACTGACTCTACCCTCCGAGACGTCGCTCAGAAGACAGTCGTGTCGTTTTCTCAGCTCCTCAAGTACTCTCAGGTCGGTATCGCTGCAGCCCTCAAAGCAGGTGGTATTGGTGCACAAGATATCGACACTCTTGTCAACATCTTGATCGATGCGAACAAGACCGAGAGATCGAGAAAGTCTCATGATGTCTTCAAGATGCGTGGCCCGCGGCCTCAATGGGAGTCTGGACATGGCATGACTATTCTGGAGGTCCAAGAGTCACAAGGACAGAGCGAGTCTACCATTCTCCGACTTTCAAGCAACGTAGATCCTCGACGCTTGGGATTCATCAAGGACTCACTAGTTGAGGTGCTACATCTTTTCTGCGTGAAGCCTGATTCTATCCTTTCGTCTACCAACATCATGGGTGCTGCTGAACATGATCTTGTCTTCAACCAACTTTCCAATCGGGCGACACTTCGTGTTCCAGAGCCAGAGCTTCTGTACAGCGCATTTAAGAGAATTGCACAAGAGGCTCCAGATGCTATTGCAATTAACTTTAACAATGAGGAAAGCATCTCTTACGGAGTCCTCGATAAACTTGCGAACCGCTTTGCTCACACACTTATCGACGCTGGCGTACAAACGGGTGATCTTGTGCCCATCATGCTTGACAAGTCAGTCGACATGATGGTCGTGATTCTCGGCACAATGATTGCTGGAGCAGCGTACGTTCCTTTGAGTCCCGACAATCCCACTGACAGAAACTCCTACATCGTGTCTGACACTTCCGCAAAACTCATTGTTGTTCATCCATCGTACGTGGAGTTTGGCGATCATGTCAACAAGTCTCTTGGAGTTGAGACACTGGTGATGAAGGGCTACCGGGACTTAAGCCCGACAAAGTCGCGTAGTGAGGATGCAGACTCATGCCCTATTGTCAATCACTCCCCAGACAACCTTGCCTATCTGATCTACACTTCTGGTAGCACAGGTCTACCCAAGGGTGTCAAGGTTCTGCACAGAACCGCTGCTGCTGCCGTCACGAGCATGATTCAAGTCGAAGGCCGCAATCAAGGTGTGTGGAGGACTTTGCAGTTCGCCAACTACGTGTTCGACGCATCAGTTCAGGATTTCTTCAACACGCTCAGTAGTGGCGGCACGTTATGCATGGCCCCGACAGACGCCTTGCTTTCAGATATTGCAGGCTGTATCAACCGAATGGATGTCCGCCAGGCTATCATCACACCAACTGTTGCCAAGTTGCTCAATCCAGCGGATGTCCCACGATTTGAGACGCTCATCGTTGGAGGTGAGCCTCTGACCTCCGACGTCATCAAGACTTGGGTACCACACTGCAAGATCTTGAACGTCTACGGACCAACTGAGACGTCCATGGTGGTAACCACTAAACGAACTGAGTCTTTCTCCGAAAATCATGTCGTTGGTAACATTGGCGCTCCGTTCGATACCGTCATGGCTTTCATCCTCGATCCAAACGGCGAGACACTGCAGCCCTACGGTGCAGTTGGAGAATTGTGCATAGCTGGACCTCAGGTGACAGATGGTTACATCAATCGACCCGACTTGACGACCGCTGCATACGTCGACTGCCCTCAGCTTGGAGTTCGGATCTACAGAACTGGTGATTTGGCACGGTGGCTACCTGATGGCGAGATCGAGTGTCTTGGCCGTAAAGACAACCAGGTCAAGATTCACGGTCATCGTATTGAACTTGGAGAGGTTGAGAATGCCATTCGGAACTCGGGTCTCGTGAAGGACACGATTGCTGTGGCTGCCAAGGTCCATGATAAGATCCATCTGGTTGCTTTCTGTACCTTCGATGATCGTGCCACTGGAGCAGACGGCACTGATATTCTCGACCCTTCCGCCATGAGAGATACCTTTACGAGCCTGCACGAAAAGCTCGGATCCTTGGCGACTTATATGATCCCCAAGTTCGTCATCCCTATGGCCGATTTCCCGAAGCTGCCTTCACGAAAGATTGATCGCAAGGCATTGAAGAAGATGCTAGACGATCTCGATCGAGATTTCTTGGCGCAATGCGTTCTTGAGTCTCCCAGCCAGGGCCACGCAATTGTTCCTGTAGAGACTCCATCCGAGGTCACCTTAGAGTCTGTCTGGGCGGATATCTTTGGCCTATCAACTGATCAGATCGGACGCGAGGCAAACTTCTTAGCCTTGGGCGGTGATTCAATCTCGGCAATCAGTCTCACCGGCCATCTCTGCAAACTGGGCTATCACCTCACAGTGCTTGATATCCTCCGGTCCCCTAAGCTCAAGGACATGGCTTCTGCCATGCGCAAGCTGGAAACTGAAACGGAAGGCAAGAAGAGAGTCTTCAACGTTCCCGAAAACGTCAAGGAGGCCGTTGAAAACTCTGGGCTTACATGGGATGATGACGTTGAGTATGGTAAGTTGCTCTTTTCAAACAATTAAATAGGTCATAAGATGCTAACCTTTATCAGCATACCCTTGTCCACCCGGACAGGAAGAGTTCTTGAAGCAAGGTGCTAGAGACTCTCAGATGTGGGTGCTTCAGACCGTGCGACGCATGACGGGTGTCATCGACCCTGATGCCTGGATCAAAACCACCACGCAACTCACTAAAGCCAACGACATCCTACGCACAACTTGGCTAGAGGCATCTCCCGGGAACTGGGTAGGAGTTGTCCTTCGCGATGCACAGCTCAACATAACAACTGTCGCCCTGGACTCGGATGAGGAGATGTCCGAATTTCTGGAGGACTTCTGGCGAACGCGTTTTGAGTTCGGTCGTCCCTTTATCAAATACGCCATCATCACTCATGGAGACTCATCCTGGGACTTAGTCATCAAGATGGACCACGCCGTATACGACGGAACCCTTCTGCGCGTCTTTGATCAGCACTTCGAGAACATTCTACAAGGCAAGTCTTTGCCTCCGCGGGTTGAGTTCCGTGATTTTGCCCAACATGTGTTTGAGCAAGATAGATCCAAGGCGCTCGAATACTGGAAGGACAGATTCACGCATGCTGGCCAATCATCCCTGGTTCTGAAGGGTCAAGATCTCAGTGGGGTTAGTGAACCTCGAGTCACCGCTAGTTTCAAGATGAAGATGGACACACGCGGCATTGATCAAGTGGCGAGGAACTATGGTGTCACTCCGAGCATCATCTTCCAGGCTGCCTTCACGCTTTGGTTGGCTAGGGCGACACAGAGTGATCATGTTCGCTATGATTATCTCCTCAGTGGACGAAACGTGGCACTTCCTGATCCTCAATCCATCAACGGAACACTAGCCAACTTCTTGCCGATCTGGACGAGTACGAGCTCCACTGAGAAGGTCTCAGATCTTCTCACGAGGTTACAAGATGACTTTTGGGCTGTCACGGAGAATGGCTTAGTCGGACTGGACGATATCTACCAGACCCTGGATATTTCTCGCACGGCTCATGGGAACAAGGTCTTGTTTCTGTCGCAGCCGTTCGATCCTGTTCCCTTGGATGATGCAACGACCCGCAATCGATGGCTTGTCATGGCCAAGTCAAAGGTGCGGATGTATCAGCCTTATGCGCTTGTAGTAGAGGTGTCGAAGTCCTTTGGTGATAGTTCAATATTGAAGGTCATGTATGATGAGAAGGTGTTTGATCATGGGATGGCCGAAGCTTCTGGTTCTGAGATCACTGGGTTAGTATTGGCTATGATGAAGGATCAAAAGAAGATTATGACTGTTGAGGAAGTTTAGATATATGCTTGTAGATTTAGACATTTTAGATTAATATTTAACAGACTTAGATGATACTCATGGCATCGACACTCACTCCAAGAGAAGGCCTCATTCACAATAGCGGTCTCTTTAATAAGATCTGCTTTGCTTAGGTGCATATTGAGACATTAACAACACGCTAAACAAGAGGAGGCTACAGCATACTATGAGTCTGTCCTCGCGACTTCCGTCTCCTAGAGATTATGGTGAGTAACTAGGCCTTCAAAGGTAAGCTTGAGATGGAGGTGTCCATCATACCTTCATTAATAGTCGTCAGACATAGCGCGGTGAATGTATTGAGCGGAACCCTCATCAGTCCGTACACTCGGCCTCTTCGCTCCTCTTGAACCAGCCGGCCCTTCAGGAAGGCCATACTCGGATAGTACAGTCCGACACACATCTCGAAGAGGCAAAGCGCCCAGAAGCGACTCAACTCGTCTCGCAGTACGAATGTCAGCAAAAGAGCTGAGGCCGAGATGGATGACGCAAGCTGAATCGCTCCTGATGAGATCTGTGTCGAATTTGTCTCGCGTGAGGCAAAAAGGAATGTGTAAGAGCCCAGAGACATTGCGCCCATAAGACTCGAAAATATGGTACCGAAAGGAGGATTTTCCCAGATTCTCTCACGGGCACGCGCTGACATGATTGTCTGTGGCCAGGAGTAAAGGATAAAGTGAACAGAGCCCTCGAAGAAACACATTGTTAATGTGAGAATAACGAGACTCGGGTCTTTTGCTCATATTGTCAGCTGAATTCCACCATGAGGGGTCGTAGCTACATACTCGTAAGAGACATTGCACTGGCCTTCCACGAAGTCTCGATTGTCGGGGACTTTCCTGGTGCTCCACGATTCTCGGCCTATTTTGAGGTTATCAATGGAATCCACAGTAGAAACAAAGCAGAGTTTACCCAGGATCGAGTTATGATCATCAGTGCCAAGCTTAAACAGACGATACTGAGCAAGAAGGGGGCGGTATGCGAGCCCAACGTATTCACGGCTGCTTGAGCTACGATACCACTACCAGCAGTAACGAGGCCATTTGCAACATCCATCATGCTATATATCGTGCTCAAAGCAGTCCCGCGGTCCCCAAATCCTTGTCGTTTATACTCGGCTGTCATCCAACTCTCAAACACCGAGTACAGTAAGGTCGTACAAAACCCAGCCATGACTCTGCCTACAAACAGTAGTACGATGTTTCCTGAGACCATAGTGAGGCAGGAAACTGAGTAGACTAGGCAATAACATTGGCACATGAGATTTTTGCCATGTTTATCTGCCAGTGAGTCCACGAACAGTGCGCTGACTCCAGCAGAGACGAAGCCAGTTGCAAACAAAGTGGCGATGGTAGGCTCTGGTAGTTTATGAGTATTCTTCAGACAGCTGTATAAATATGACGCCTGCAGTCGACAGTTGCAGGTTAGATATGACTGTTATTTTTACTGCACATGTTATTTAAAAACGCACCTGAAGCCATTCGGCAGCCAGCGCCAGACCGTAAGCCCACAGAAACTTGTTGCGAAAATTATAATATCTGTCACCCATCGACTCATGTTTCATATCGTGTATCTCATCGTCGATCATATCAAGACGCCTAGCCTCAGCCGCAGAGGCTCGAACGACCTTCAACGTCACATATCTGTGATGCCAGAAGGAAGCAAAAATGAGCGGTATCGTAATAATAATGAGCGTGATGGTGTAGTAATCCATAGCTGGCAGACATGTCAGGATGTTTTGTATAAAAGAAGGACTCTGAAACGGAAAAGCCGTGTAGTACAGGGAATGCCAGGGGAGAAAAGACTAAGAAAATTGGACGATGCCATCGTTGGACTACGAGACGAGGACCGTGCTGAGGCGTTGACGTTTCAAGCCGTGCCCCTGGAGTCCAAGGCTAGCCCTCATTGGTCTTTGTCGTAAAACACCGAAGTGGCTCCCGGGAATCCGGCAGAAGACGACGGAACTGTGGGTCAGGGGGATTGAGGTTTATCTTAGCGCTGACGTAGGAGTCTTTTATGAAGAAGAAGAAGATAGCTGATCAGTGCCAAGATAGAAATCACATACTATGTATAATAGCATGAAGAGCTCTATCTTGCTGAAAGAATACCGAGCTTATGATGTTCATAGGTAAATTGGTCGATAAGAGAAGACATCTTGGAGACCCACGTTGCCGTTTATCCCGTCTCGGCAAGTTGATCCGAGCTTTACGTGTAAGACTAGCCCTATTAATCTGAAGTCCGCGTCTCCTCTGGAAACGGATCGAGCCACTTCAGGTGAAACTCAAAACAGCTGTGAAAAGGGGATAATTACCTCAATTCACTATGAGAAGACTTGGGACCACTATCGGCTGTGTTGAGTATTTCTGATGTGAGTTCCTGTTCTTTAGTTCATACTTCTCGCTACCCGAGATTGATCTTGGGATTCATGCTGAAGTCCGTCCAGTTTCCAGGCCCACTTCATCATGGCCATGTCTCAGAGACTGGTCACAATCAGCTTCATCTTCGCGACGATACTGCTCTTAACTGTACTTTTCACAAGGACATCTCCTCACTTTTCAAGATCAACATCATCACAAAATCATGCAGATGTCTTTAGTAAAGACCCTCATCTAAACTCAAGACTCGCTCATGCCGAAAAACTATGGAAGCGCTCTATCAAAGCTCGCGAAGAAATGGTCGAAGTAGTCGGGTACGACAAAGCCTTTCCTGACGGATACATGAACCCCTTTAACGTCTGGGACTTTGCCCGCCCAAGCTTCTTCTGTCCTCACGATCTTGAACGCGTCGGTTCAATTAGCGATGGCGGCAAGATCATCTGCGGCATGTCGCGTTATGAAAAGGAATGTCCCGGCCCATCGTCAGATTCAAACAAGGCGAGAGAATTCATCGTTTACTCATTCGGTGTGAGTGTCGACTCCTCTTTTGAGGCAGAATTGCTCCAGCGCACGAATGCTCGGATATGGGGGTATGATGGCACTGTTGATAAATGGGCGCAGCAAGTCCCCGAGTGGATATGGTCGCGGGCTAAATTTCAAAAGGCCATGATAGGAAAGGTATCGGATAGCAAGGCTAGACCGCCAGTGTTTTCGATACAGGATCTTATGAAGATGAATGGGCATTCCTATGTTGATCTTATCAAGATGGACATAGAGGGTGCTGAATTTGATGTTCTTACGTCGTTGATTGATTCGGTCAAAGAGCAGAGGAAGAACGGCAATGCGACGTTGCCTTTTGGTCAGTTATTGGTTGAGATGCATCTTAAGCAACCACCAGAAGGAGTTACGGTGCCAAATGATCTTCGATCATGGCTGGAGTGGTGGTA
The DNA here is from genome assembly GCF_019915245.1 of Fusarium musae. Taxonomy (NCBI): domain Eukaryota; kingdom Fungi; phylum Ascomycota; class Sordariomycetes; order Hypocreales; family Nectriaceae; genus Fusarium; species Fusarium musae. Next base: position 260,372 of record NC_058387.1, read on the forward strand.
TTCGCTAGAGGAGTTGGGCTTGAGGCCAGTGAGCAATGAGGACAATTGGATTGGCGATAGAGTCTATGGCATGCCAAGATTTATGGAGGTGCGTCTAAGCCAACCCAGATTCAGCTTGTGCGCAACTTTACTGACAGCCGTTTATAGTATACGTTTATTAATGCAGTGGACAAGGAGCGAAACTTGCTACTGTGGACATGAGTGAGGGAGCCTTGGATTCAAGCTATAGATAAAATATTTATGTCACCACATAACTCTGTCAACTTTTTGATGCCCTGGCTGACATTAAGCAGACTTGGGGTCTTGAGGCCACTTGTCCAGAGTAGCCTTCTTTCCAGTCAACGTAACCTGGACCTTCGCTTGCGTAGGCTCATCCAGCAACAGAGTGTAAGTCCCAGGATAAACAACCAAATCACCATTCTCTCCCCGTCGCGCAATGTTATCCAACGTCCACTCCAGTGAGATATCCTTCGTCGATGAAGGCGCGACATCATGCAAGCGACCATAAGCCGCAAGGGTCTTGAGAGGGTAAGGCTTAGGTCCAACTTCACTCTTGATAAAGACCAGAGAGACAAAGTCGGAGGTAATGCGGCCGGTGTTCTTGACACTAACTTGGATGGGGGGCAGCGCGCAAGTATCGGAGTATTGAGCACTGCAGCCCTTGAGAAGCTTCTGGATGTCAAAGGTCAACTTGTTGGACTTGAACTTGGCTTGGAACTTGGTGTAGTGGAGGCCAAAGCCGTAGGGAAGAACTGGAGTTGAGTACCAGCGATAAGTTCTCCCTGGCAACGACTTGGTAGGTCTGAGGTCCATGTCAGTCATGCCAATCTGCTCAGTGTATTTACTGGGATATTGCGTGACGGGTAGTCGGCCAGCAGGACTCTTTCGTCCAGTGAGCAGGTCCATGACTGCAGTGCCGCCATCCTGACCAGGGTAATTGACCCAAAGAATACTGTTAATCTTCTTGTTCTTCAAAAGAGCAGTGTCGTCAACCTGATCGCCAAGCTGGATAACAACCAGTGGCTTGCCGAGACTAGAGAGTTTCTGAAGAAGGGTCAGCTGGCTCTCAGGCCAGTCAAGGTTCTCACGGTCTCTATCTTCGCCAGCAGCTGAAGCATCAAGACCACCAAAGTAGAGAATGTAATCAGACTTCTTCGCCGCAGCAACAGCATTGGTAGTCCAGTTGTCGTGAGACGAACTGTTCTGCAGTGTCGGGCCCCAAGCCACGTTTGTGTCAAGACCAAGCTTCTCAGCTGCGTAAAGCGGGCTGTGGAGGAACGGAGCACGTCCACTGTAACCACCCTGCAGCTTGGAAGTATCGTTGGCCCAGAATCCGATCATTGCAACACTATCCCTCTTCTTGAGCTTCAGAGGCAAAGTGCCGTCATTCTTAAGAAGAACAGCACCCTCCACAGCAGATCTGAGTGCAAGATCCTGAGCTTCCTTGGTGTTGACATCCGCAAAACTGAGCGAGTTCCATTGCGCTTTGGCACCGTCAAAGAAACCAGTATGAACAAGCCCTTCGAAAAGGCGCTTCAACGAACGATCCATGAGCTTCTCAGTCAAGAGGCCTTGCTTGTACGAATCGGAGACATCGCTGGTAGTAGTATACTCACAGCTTGAATCCATGCCGTTCTCAAAAGCTACCTGGGCACCTTCAGCGTTGGTCTTGACATACTTGTGATTCTGCCAGATATCCTGCATGGCGCCACAATCACTAGTGATCCAGTTGTTATCGCGCGTCCAGTTCCAGTGCCCTCTGAGGATCGTCTCCTGCAGATACGAGTTCGCGCATGCGGGAATGCCGTTCACGGCGTTGTAGGCGCACATGATGGAACCAACCTTTGCATCACGGGTGCACTCCTGGAAGGGCCTGACGTAGTACTCAGCCAAGTCCTGAGGAGTAATCTTGGCATCAAAGTCGTGACGCGTGAAGCCTCCCCAGTCCTCAAAGTCGTTTCCAGCATAGTGCTTGCAGGTAGCAACAATACGTCGTTGCTCCTTATCGCCTTCGAGACCCCTGACGATGTAGCGAGCATACCGGCTGACATGAAGGGCATCTTCACCTGGAGTTTCGGAGCCACGACCCCAGCGAGGATCTTTAAAAGGGTTGACGTTGGGTGTCCAGAAGTCGACTCCGCGCCAACCGCCGTTAGTGAACGCACGCGCTTCGGTGCCGACGACGTTGCCGATATCGTGAATCAGATCATCGTCGAAAGCAGCGGCCATGAGAAGAGGCATGGGAAATGATGTGGCCGCGTCGTAGGGAGGAGTGTCGGCAAAGCGACCACCTGGAGATCCAGCGAGACCATGAAGGGCTTCGTTCCACCAGTTGTACCTTGGAAGTCCGATTCGTGGTGCACCAGTTGCATTGCTGCGTTAAGTCAGCTCCAATCTCCAAATAGTAATTATGGGGGGGGGGGAGATGTATTTTACCTGACCAGATTGCCCACCTTCTCTTCAGGCGTCAGAGCAGCAACTAGAGCAGCCGCTCTTTTAGCTGGAGATAACGAAGTATCGCAAATTCCATTCTTGCTCAAAGGTCCTTTGGTACAGTCCGGAAGGGTATATGGCGTAGCAGCCTCAGCCAATCCACCTAAAAGAGAAAGCGACAAAGCGCTAGCAGCGACCTGAAGATTGAGCAGCATGGGTGTTTCTCTGCCTGAACAACAACGTTGCCTTGGCCAAAAGTCCTGTTCCCACCGTCCATTTTATACTTCTCGCTTCGTTACTTCATGACCTTTCCATTGTCCGGCTACTGCGGAGTAATGCATATGCTCATTTGCGGCTCACCATAGGCAAGCAAATAGAAACTCAATGACGCAGCGCTCTCCCAGCGGCATATGTAACGATCGGCAATTATCTAACCGCAGTTGAAGCTATCGGATATTATCACTGAGTGCGGGGAGCCGCGGGGATGCGGGGAGAAATGTGCAGTTTCAGGCAGAATACGGATTGATGCAACATAATAAATAGCCTAATAGCAAAACCCTTAATGAAAGCATAATACATTGAAGTATGAGGTCACGATCAGCAGGTGTCGATTCTGTTGGTTATGTTCATCAGGGTTAGAAAGCTTATGGAAATTACCAGAAGTTAAATATTGGTGCGCTTGGACGTGGGAAATGCAAAGGGTCACGGCTAATATACAGGAAACCGTTGGGCACTCGGCCCTTCTTTAAGCTCGGAAGCTTAATATTAGCTCCCATATGCCTCTCCATTGAGGCATATTATCCTCGTTGTACCACTTGTATCTGGTCTGCAGCTTCGAGCACCACGTGAGCTGATAGAACTCTGAGGTTACAGCCGGCACGGTGATAGTGGTGTTGGATGCGGGAATAAACAGGGATATTCCTGTTCCTCTGGAAGCTGCTCAAGTCTCAGCGAATTTAGTCTAGAATTAAGTTTTTACTGATTCCGGTCGTGGCTTCAATCTTCGAAATACTAACTCTTCAATTTTCGTTCTATTTATTTACACCTTGCTAATTCGCGAAGCCTCTTGTACCTTTGTAGAAGTCAATACCCTTTTATCCGGCCTGTTGTTCTGTGTCAGCGCAACGACGCCGTTGCCTGTACGAGGAACCGTAAAGCAGTTTCTGGAATGGCTGACCGAGCACTATTATGGACCTGGATCTTGACGGAGATGCGGCCATTGCCACCTGCGGCTGTAGGCCGGTCTCTGACCAAAAAAAGTGATCGCCGTCGCTCGTGATGGCATATGCGATTGCGTCACCGGGTGTTGTGTTGGCGGTGGGCTTGGCTTGAGTGAGTGCAGCCAGCAGGTTCTCTTCGATAGATCCCACGGAGAATCGAAAGAATATGGAGTTTACTGTGATACAACTCTAGATTGTAAGTACCGTGTTTGTGACGGTGAATGTAAGAGTTATAGGGGCAGAAGAGTTGATTGTATAGGTGAAGGCAGGATCTGGTTTCTGGGGTAAACTTGATATGTGGCTATCTATGCTTTCGTCTAGATACCTTTCATCATTGTCTTCAGGAGGATTATGATGCACGAATATCCTCTAAATATTCACATTAGGCTCAAGAGCTGTCTTTGGATGAGGACAAGCCTACTCCATGAAATTGATGATACAAAGCCTACCACTGTGATAGATGCAGATTCGACAATTGCAGCCGTCATGCGTTTTTCAACAATTTTGGTGACCATTTGTGCGTTATTTGTTATTTACTTGATTATTTCCTAAATAAGATTAGCTGTTGGTGACAGAAACGCTGTTTCTGATATGTCGTAGGTAGGGGAATTTAGGATGCACTAGACTACTAGTACCTTGAGCCTTGTAGGCTCACTCTGTTTATGGCTATGCTTGATCTAGAATCCGAAATAGAGACAGGTCGAATCATTCAGAGCCACTTTGATGAAGGCACTCGTCTTTTCAACAATGCTGAAATTTTCAATGATCTTCTCGCAAGCCTTAGAATTAGACGTCGTGTGGCCAATCCTTTCATTCGTACCCTATTGTCCAGATGAACAGCCTCACAACTTTCCTCAGTTAAGATGCATCTTGTACCCAAATCTCTTTCGACTTCTTCCGTCTGCATGGCAACCAAGAGAGGGCCATAAAGTCCAATGTCCTGGCTAAGCTCTAGCAATTGGATACGGCCTCACCTGCGAGAGTGTCTGGATCTGCGTTCCGAAGGCTACCAGCGATAAGAGAATTTATTACTGAGACATGTCATTTTGGATGCTGTAAGATGTGTAGTTTGTTTGTCTAATCTTCAGAATCCAACTGTAAGCTTTATCTTGTATATTGGTGTTTGCAAAGTATGAATATCAGCCCATGAACTTCATGTTATGCTAGCATTGTGAGTTTGTTCCCCTATCGAGTTGCTCTGCGGAAAAAATAAGCGAAGAATGCACACTGAGACATAATATTCAGCCACAGCAACAATACAGGGGCTCACGCTGCTGGTTTCATAGATATTTTCTTAGAATATTGAGCTAAACGGCTTCAGCCGTACCGATCCTTAAATAGCGCGATTGTCTATCTGTCTCATTCAGCCAAAGTCAAAGCGTTTAGTATCAGTCGTGGTTTAGAACCGTATGTTATGGCGCTAAGGAGCGCAGCTGGGTGTTGAAAGAACACCCATTATAGGTCTGGATCGCAGAGAACTTGCGGGGGAGATATGTAGAGCTAGGACCAATAGAGTTAGTGTTCAGCCAGTGACTCCAAAGCGGAAAGGGGATGTATTAGAATCTGCTTTCAGCTCCCCACGACCAAGCCACACACAGAGTTGCAAGTCTCAGACTTAAGCAAGAAGAAACCTGATCCTTCAAAATGAGCCTTCCTACGCCCGCTCATGTTGGGAGGGATTATAAAGTCATCCAAATCCCCCTCCCATCACTCACCGTCAACGGCTTGTCTTTTATCTACACAGAACTATTCTTCAAGCACACAACAAATCTATTCCATCACAATTAAACATTAATACTTCACTTTTACCATCATGGGTCTCTTTGGAAACATCTTAGACGGCACCAAATCGGCAGGTCAATGGGCCCTAAGCCACTCGGCCGATATTACTCCCGTTCTCGAAGCTGTTAGCAAAGCAGCAGGCGCCCTTCTCCTCACGGACAATAGCAACACTGGCTTTACAGTAGTAGCTGGCCAAACAGATTCACAGATTTTGGCCACATATGCTGCAACCTTTGCCTACGCCAGTGCTCGGCTGGCTGCCACCGCAAAAGAGGGAGCAAAAAAGGCAACAGGCGTCTTTCCAAACCCGGCTGGCAAGACTAACACCACCAACACCACCGAGGACGGCCTTGTGGGCCTGTGGACAGATCCCAACGGCCTATCATTCAATGAGAACCCTTCAGTATCGATGTATCAAGATCTTTCGGCTTTTATGGGAACTATGAACATCCCACTTTTCTGGAAGGATGGTGAAACTGTTCGTGATACCGTCCACGATGTCGGTCAGACATTGTTTGCAACCATTGAACGACAGGGCCTCCCTACGCCTACTGATGGTGGCAATCCTATTGTAACAATTAACGGGGAGGTTCCAATTCAAGGCGGTCTCATTCGGGCCTGCCATGTATACTACCCGATCCCAATGGGCAAGGCAGGAGAGGATATCTCGCTGCATAGCGCAATTCATCTCATCTACACCACGAATGTAGACACGGCGGCCACTGACGCAGCCCAAGGCCACCTCAGCGTCGTCAGCCCGCTCAGTAACCAAAACTCCTGGGTCGTGACAATGAACATCACCTGGGCCAGTGCTCCCATCGCTGGATCACCGGATGTTCAGAAGAGATTCACGGATATCCTCACCAAGGACTACTCTGTGCTCAATCTCTTTGTTTCCAATGTCACTGGCACGCTTCAGATCGTAAAGGTTCAGACCCCGGCTGATAAGACTCCAGCCTACGCCAAAGCCGCCGTGGAAGCTGCAGTGGTTGCAGCTCTCAACGACGGATCATCCAACAACAATGGGACCGCTATGAACACAGCTCAAGTCCAGGTTACGGATTCCTCTTGGCTGCCAAATGGGTCGACGCCCTAGTCTTATGAGCAGAACAAAAGTCCAAGCCATGCAATATGGCTTTTGCAGGTATAAATCCTGTGCCATCAAGAAGAAGAGCCGAGGGAACCGCATCAAGAGGTTCGAGTGGCTTCTGCTTTCATCACTGGAGCATACAGATTCCTTAGAAGATTGCCGATAAGAGCCAAAGCAGAGATATCCTCAAACCACTTTCGGTACACTAAAGTGATGATGTTCATTAATCTATGTAGATGGCGGCCTACTTCCCCCAAAACTTTGCTATTTTTTACGGTGCGGCGCTTTCTCGCATTGACATGATACTTACGCTCATTCTTGATTGATTGATCTGCGATCAGCCATGATTTATCAGCACTATGTGAGGTTTTGCAAACTGACTCACGGCGCACGATTTCACCTAAAAGAGTAAGCTCCAAGCTTGACTTGACCCCACTTAAAACTTGAAGAAAAGGGATCATCCCGCGATCAATGGGAAAAACCACGAGAAACTACAAAATGTATTTAGGTTGATACCCTCCCCAAGACAGTAACGAATCTGTAGGTATTATTCTAAACTGAGATTTGAACACGCTGCCTTACCCCTCCCTCCCCTCAAATACTCCCCTCCTATTACTCCCGAGTCCGGGAATATCTACAGTGCCACCAGCCTCTCCCATCATGTCTAACTATCCCAACTACTATCGACCGCCTGGCCCTCCATCGGGTACCAATACGAACCAAGCACCATCAAGCTATCCACCATACTACCAGGCACCTCCCAACCCACTTCTATCCGCTTATCAGCAGCCCATCTATCCACCTGCACCAGGACCTTCTGGCTTGCAAGGACCACCAAGCTACTATCCTCGTGTGGGCTTCACCAGACTCCCCGCCAAGTTCCATATCTGGAATGTAATGATCAGCGGCGGCACTAGCTGTCTCGAGCTGGGCCATCAGCTCAAAGGCCCAGTAGCATACTCTGCAAAGATGTTCTCTAGCAGCAGGCTTAAGATCAAGGAAGGTCCATATGCATCTGAGAATCTGCCTATTTGCACCATAGAGAGTCGTCATACCTTCAGCAGCAAGAGCACCATAACCTTCGATGGCTTCCAAGCCAACTTTGTGGAGACGAGCATGTTTAATGATGGCGCTACCTGGCCGTTTGATGTTGATGTCAATGGTACCTTTCAGAGGTGGCAGTGGAGAAAGAGGAAGACACAAAAGACATCAACAATGAGACAGATAGTGGAAGCCTTTTCTGATAGCGACTTTGGAAGCTGGGAGCTTGTCCCTGTGTCAGGCCAGGGCTGGCCTATTGCTACTTTTGAAGCATCGGGAGGTAACACCTTTGAGGATAACGCAGCACTTGGAGTATTCGAGTTTCACGGACCGGCAGCTGTTGGGCAGTTCGGTGACACTTTTGCAAATGTATCTATCGCTATACTCTTGCGCATTATATCGCAACATTACTTCAGTAGAATCGCGGCATTGGCCAGCTCATAGTCAGGCAATGGCTCTGAGAAGTTGAGCATTGTCAATTGCTCTAATTGAAAGGCTATACATATTCCACAACTAGGCTCCATGCATGGATGTAGTTTGCTATTGATTGTAATCCGCAAAGTCGAAATCTGATACAGGATTATCAATATAAGGAAATTGAGTCGGGAAAAGCGGCGCTCCCGGAAAGCCGGGCTCTGATGTTTGGTACGAAACTTCTGAGACCTCCGACTGTGCGGCTGAGAACTCGAATGGCAAGATTGTGGTGTCATAGGGCGCAAAGAGGGATTGACTGTCGAGTCCTTCCGTTACGTGATGCGAAATAGTATCCAACTGTACCCCACCAGACTCCTCGGGGCTTAGTTCAGAAATAACAGATGTTTTGCCCGAGACCTTCTCAAAAGGCTTTTGTTCGAAGCGAGCTTCAACTTCGTCGAGAAGCCGTGCAAGCAGTTTATACAATTCGTCAGTGTAGTCGGGCGGCTGGTCACTCGCCTGCACGAACTCAGAGATCAGCTGTCGACCTTCATCCAGCCAAATACCGCGAAGAATCCCGATAACCTCTTTAACAACCCCATCAAGATGCGGCTTCGGCATGGTACCGCGCGGTGCACCAAACAAAATCTTCCAAATGCCGTACCACTGTGCCTCTGGCGAAAGGCCCTTCGCAAAGCGAGCCTGCAGGGATCTTTGCGAAGCCAACGATACACTATCCCAGTTCGCCCCAGACCCTGGTGAGCAGTTTTGTTTCAGTATATGCTCCTCTTGCCGGTTCAAAGATAAGAAGCCCTGAGAGCATCTCGGACAGGCGTAAGGCGCTGTATGTCTTCTCTTCAAATGCTGCTTCACGTCGGAGATGCGAACCATTTTGAGGTTGATGCATTCCAGATGGCGTTCCGGATCCTTTCGGAAGTACGGGCAGGCGAATTTCTTGACGCTGTCGTTGGGGCTCCGATCACCCTCTTCATCCAAGTCGGAAAGATCATCGCCAAATCCAGATGTACGTCTTCGTTTGCTGGGGGTTGAACTGCGGGATGGGAATTGCGGGCTCTGCTTTTGGTCTTCTCTGGCAAGCTCATTGCTGGATGTGTTTGAAGGGAACCTGAGAGCATCCAATGACAATCCAGCCCTATTTCTGAAATTTCGTGGAATGGGGATTGGAGTATCTGGTCGTCGAGATAGTTTACCACGCTGCAGGATCACGCTATTTAGTGATGCAGCCTGCGGTGAGATCGCATTGTCTTTTAGCTCAGTCAGAAGTTCATCTAACAATAGGTCGTCGTTAGGAACTATTATGAAATCTCACATTAGCCTTGGGTATATCGTGGAACTGGGTCTTTTCTCACTTGAGTTTTGTGGGTAAATCTTCGAGGTTCCTGATCTCGGCGGTGCTGGGGAGATAGGTCTTCCGTAAGGGCAATGAGAGACGCGGTTGTGGAATTGCAGCCTTGATTTCGGCCGTGTCACATCGCCTGTTGCTGTTTTCCTTATGTACTCATGTATAGTTGCTTCCTGCATTTCAGCTATTGTTTAGAATATCCCGAATCCTCGTTCGGGGAAGTCCCTGCCTGCTAAAAGCCATATAACGGGTTGACCAGAAGATACGAGAATTTGCTTGCTTGCAGTAGAGAGGCGATTGGAAGGTCGTTGGTATGGAACGTTGAGGGATCAGATTGAATGTGCTGGCCAGCATACTTGAGCCGCAAGGCGAGTCAAGAGTTATAAGTGCACAACAAGCTAAGGCAATCAACTCCGGGGCTGTGAGACCCCGATTGTCTGGATGCTACATATTCTCGTGAGGGGTGATGGTGCAAATTGGTATTACCCTTCACGTTGGTTTGATTTGGAGTTCGACAATCTCGCCATTCGGCTTGTAGTGATTGGTACAACTCGCCTTGCGTTCATTGGCAGTATCAATTGGAGGTGTGAGCACGGGGGAGCATGCCACACAAATGTGGATGATGTGTTGGCAGTCAGTGAGAAAAGTGCGGGCAGGGATCCGCCAAATCAATTGAGCTAATTGCATGAGCGACGCTTTTTCCAGGTTCCTCTTTGTACACGGTATGATGTTGTAAAAGCGATCGATCTGTGAGCAAGCACAAATCCCATTCATCCATTAACAAAATCTCTCAAGTTGCCTTTACCACCATGAACCACCAGCCACAGTTTACTGGCGGAGAACAACAAAGCAACTTTAAAGCGCGCGCGGCCGCTGGAATTACAGGCGAAAAGGCGACCACCTAAAGGTGCGCCTTGGGTGGTGGGTATGTTGGCGTTTCTTTTGCAGGCTGGGGCTGTATGGTGAGGTGGCCCAACAGCCTACCCTGGATATCCAGAGCTGGGTCTAGCAGCCAGTCTTGGATGCGGTCATGGTACTCGGGAATAGTACCCGATTGGTTTAAAGGGCTGCAGGAACGGCTTTATTAGCATGCGGTACGTATCCACGATCGGCGATCGAGTCTAACCTTTGGGAAATTGGCTCTGGAGTAGTCATTGTAGCATTGTAATTAAGCTCACATATTGCTCCTCGCAAGCGGGAAATGGCGCATTGAATTATACAGCTTATATAAATCTTGCATTTTCCGCAATTGTGTCGTTTTTTTCACAGTTGATGGCTTCGTACACAATCGTGTACATCATGTTCTAGTAATTATCCATATTGCTGTAAACTTCGGCGTCTGAAGACAACTCAGTCAGAAAAGCAAATGGCGCAGCGGATGTCACAAGTTATCTCGACAGAGACTTGAAAACTGCATCGCAGCCTCGCTGAAACAAATCCATCATATCAACAATCAGCGAGTCGGACTCGAGAGTATTTTTCTAGGACTACACAATTGTGGACGAGGCCTGACGCGAGGCCCAGGTTGGTTGTAAAATAATCAGGGCAGCCAGCTGAGGTGACAGAAATGCCTCGTGAGTTATACCTCCAAAAGGGGCGCAAGTATTTATGTCAGTAGTAAATTATGGTCCTCGCTTGCCCTCAGTGGGATTGACGTGGCCAACGCCCCAGTTTCAGCGCTGCGTTGTCAATTGTAGGCGGTCAAAGTGGGGCTTGATGGAGGACAGGTGGCCCTGACGAAGCATCGCCAATCATTAATTAACGGCGGCCTTAAGTTCGATCCTATTATCTCCAACCAGAAGAACGTTTAATTGCCGTTCGCAATTGTGTTGGACGATATGCAGCTCCATGCATCGAGAACCTAACTACGAGGAAACTGAGGAAATGCCTTGCTACCTGACACAATCTGTGCCCAAAGTGTGAATCGGAATGTTTGTTAAAACATGGCCTCAAGGACAATGTTATCTTTGTCTGTGTATTAGTAGTTGCGGCTCCTGCACTTGATTGAAAGCCGTCCCAAGTGAGCCAGGAGCCGATCTCACTTGTTATTCAACGGCTAAAGCTTGGACTTTACCACTCGTTTGTCTCTAATTTAATCACCCAAGCACCATCCTCATGTACTACAGGTACCCCAAGAATCGGCGTCAAGATGAACCTGGGGAACAGTGAGCCCCGCCAAGTCGCTGGCGAATCATCTCTTCAAAGCGGCCGCAGGGCGAACAAGCGCCGCCGCAACGGCCACAACGACGGAGTAGACGACGGACCGAAATACCCCCCAGGAAGAGTGGCAGTACCATCCTTCGAATGCCCGTTTTGTAAAGATGACCCGCACCGATATGCGGAGTGTAGGGGCTACCGGTTAACTCGTCTATCGGATGTCATGCAGCACATCAGTCGCCAACATCGGATAGGCGAGGTGAGACTAGGATTTGAAACACTTGAGGAAGAGGACGTCGTTCTTTATTGTGCAAGATGCCGCTTTCTATTCCGTGGCAGGGGTGCTTCACATAGGCTTGATATCCACATGAATCCGGATGTCGAATGCCAGCCTAAGCCAGCCAATATCGAGCAATCAGGTGTTATGCTGCCCAAAGAATACGAGGGGCTAAGAGATGAACTTCGATCATATCCGCGGCATGACGAAACCTTTCGATGGAATATCATTTGGAACTGGTGTTTTCCCGGGAAGCCCTGCCCATCGTCGCCGTACATCGAGATTATTCTGCCACGTGCAGAGGTGCAGTCGATAATTCAAGATGAGCTTGCATCTAGGACGGGTCTTTCGCAAGAAGAAGCTCAGTCTATCGCTAGACGATCTGCGGATAGAATCTATAACACTTTGTCAGAACCCCGAAGTAGCCCCTCCGTACCTCCACAAGCACAGTCGGGTAGTGTGCAGATAGCACCTGTATCAAACTACCATGTCCCAACCTACCTGGCTTCGAATCCGACACTTACCTCTCAGCCTTTGCAGTCCCAAACGCAAGGTTACAACTCTCGCCCAGCCCAACTTGGTGTTTATGGAATGCCGACTGGAGGTCAGAGAAGCAATTCCTTTAATTGGAATAATACGTTGACTAGTTACAGTGCCCCAAGCCCAGTCCGGGGCTCTGGGGTATATGCGAGTTCTGGGAACAACTATGCTCCCACTGAATATTTTACTGCTCATGACTCTGTATATACTCATGTGCCTTACGTTGGAGGCCTCAATGGTTCCTTCCAGTCACCAAGTCAAAATGACGACTATGCGAACACATACGGGAACGATATGGGTCCCCGCAGCTCACAGGATTGATTGCGGGATGCGCTGCATGGCCTATCATGTTTTACTAATTCAGGAGGCTCTGGGCTTTACCAAAGTTAGATAGACTAAGTCAATCTTAGAGCCGCGAGGCTCAACCGGAACTGGAAACGATCCTTTCTATGATGCTTCCTTTTTGCATTTCTGTCATCACTAAATAATTGCTGCTAAGGGAGGGAATTTAATCTGCTAAGCATGGAGGAAGATATTTGTCATGTTGTTATATCCGGACGACTTTTCCATTTCTTCATTTTTGTAAAGTTTTAAAGAGTTTTAATAGATATAAATAGGAAGGCGTTTATCTCTCTGGCGTTGTTCATTGAGCCCATTGCATTGGTCGTGAGAACCTCTAATCTAAGTAACCATCGTCAAGGAAATACACCTTTAGAAGAAATCTAGTTTTTGTCTACACCCGATGCCGATCGACCTTTTTATGAAGCCATAGATTCCTCCCTCCACTATGCCCTCTATTCATAACCTGATGCCTACCCCCCTGCTCTTGATAGTCCTATTCTTGAGTAACCACGTTTAAGAGATCTTGGAGCCCCAATTCATAGAGTGTACCATGAGCATTACTCTCTTGGGTTGTGAATGGCCTTTGGCGTTCAAGGGCCTTCGAGACAAGTTGCACGCCGTAAAGATCCCAGAAATCCCTTGCCATTGATGTCTTGAGCCCTTGGCCGTAATCGAGATATGGAGACCGAGGCCACTCTGTAGCCGGGAAGATGATTGACCACATCCTATTCCAGCGCCTCGTTTCGGTAAAGTACTGATCATTGGCTCTTATCATATAGGCCTTTTGGTCTTCATTGACTCCGTCCGACGGGTCCGGGTAACGCCTTTTGCATCTACCGCTCAAAACGTGATCATCGCGATCAATCAGTGAGTTGAACTTCCGATAGCATCTTGAACAATAAGGTGAACGGGAATGGTGTTTCATGACATGCTCAATAACACCCTCAATTGACTTTAAGCCTACGATGAGGGGACATTGCTGGTGTTTTTCTGGGTCATAGAGGTAGAAGGGACAAGCAAAGTGAAAAAATCCCTTGGTGCGAGGCGCATATGAAACAAAAACAAACTCGTCATCGTCAACGCCGTCTTCTTGCTTCACTTGTCGCCCGCTTGAATAGCGGCGAGGTGTCCTGAATCGTTCCTGGGGCTGTAACCTGTCCTCCGGTGGCGCGCTGTACTCTACTCCAGGTGTCCATCGCCTGAACGAATCAGTCGATAGCTGCAGTAGGTCCAGTTTCAGGTGATTGTATGCAGGCGCAGGATACCAAGATGAGGTTCGATAGTGAGGATTGGCCTCAGTCGAGAAACCCTGCCATTCAGGTGGTCCGGGTGTGACACACTGGCCGACAGCTTCACTGTACCGATTGGCAGCAGAGCTTTGGTAATCGCCCGCCCCAGAACTTCTAGCGCCCCGCAAAGGCAGGGCAAGATTTAGGTGGTGGGATTGAGGCCACTGGCCGATGGAAGGCCTGTAAGAAGATCGGTCGGCGCACATGGTTTTCTCTTGTTGGATTGGATCTTTATATAAATGTCGCGGTAGCTCCTGGATACTGACGAGGCATATGGAAAGGCAGACTAATGCCTTTTGCCACAGGATATATACATCAAACTCGTAGATTAAACTCGTTTTTACAACGCATTTCTCTTCCCAAGTGAAGGCCCAAACAACACAGCTGTGTGTACTGATGCTAGCTAATTGGTAGATTAAGCCTGCCGGGTGAAATCCCACTGGTCTGGGCATTAACTAGCAGGCCTCAAAACAGACCAACACACCCGTAACTCTAAGCGGTAGACCATCTGTAACGCTTTTCGTTGAGACTGGATCCGTACTGCTCTTAACTAGCATCCCTTTCCGTTAAATAATATATAATGTTATTACAATTTTTTCAATGCTCTAAATTTCAGCTCAATTCGATGAAAATGCTGGAGTTCTTGGTTCCTGCAGCTGGCAGATCTGAGTGTCCAGCGAAGCAGGGGTATGTTAGGCTTTCTGTTATGCCAACTCAGCAGCGGCGCCAGTACCCAATTTATGTAAGCAGCACATTTTAACCCCTTAGACAGCAATATTGATGCCAGTCGCAGCTAAGTGTCCAAACAGCTACTCTAATTATCGAATGGTGATTATAGAAGCAATAGTCTCTTCGTATATGAATCTTCAAGGGACTATAACCAAGGCCGGGAATGTGAGAATCAACGAGGTTCTCTGTGCCGGAATAAGCTCTCAGCCACTATCAGGTCCATCAAGTCAAAAATGACATCCTTCTCGATACAGTTCACGCAGTATACTGACCGCCGCCAAAGCTATCCAAAATCAGGTAATCACAAATATTCAAGCACTTTCCTAACCCAACCTGCACTTTGCCTCAACGCTGAGTATCGGTTAGAGCCTGAATAGTCCTTGGGCTCGATAACTTCTCGCCTCGAGATCTTCCACTTGTTTTCCATTTCCATAACCTTATACTGACAGTGAGTCGGGCTATCTGGTGCCTAGTGTATTTCACTAAACTCGTGGACCTTTTGTTCATTAACGCCTGTTTCCTGGAACGCTTTATAACACACGGATAAAGACCCTCCGTTGAATAAAGCATACCGCCTCGTATGGGAGGGCCAGGAAGCCCCCCTGAGTTCCAGCATTGTTACTACATTAGCAACGGAAAGTGTATCTATAGGCAGTAATTCTTGGTGTTTCCTAGGATCGGCTAGAAGTGTTATTAGCAGTTGAGACTTGTGGCTGTGAGCTCATCCCGGCAGAGAGAACCTAGTGGAACTTTGACTACCTACCAAACCCATGCCGATCCTTCTAAACTACACATGCCACTCTCCAGGTCTTCCGCAGTTTGCTCATTTAAATAAGCATAGAAACTAAGAAATTCCTCTATATTCTAATATATATCACTCTACTACTTTTTATTATAAACTCCTTTATTTCTATTTCCACTGCTTATTATCCTTGTTACGGCAGTAGTACAGAGAGGATGAGATACCCTAACTACAGGGACCACTGCTAATCTTAAACACTATAGCAATACTAAAAAACGTTAAGGGATACATCAACCATAGACCACGACAGCATCTGTTAAAGAATACAATTGAATTCCGGCCGAGGCATTTCATCTTTTTGAACCTCGGTTATAATCAGAGGAACCACCCTGCAGAGTCCTATAATGGCTAATATCGTATGTTGCTGCCAGGGTACAGAACCAACATGCATAAGACCAACAAAAACCAGATGAACTAGCGGCAAGACGGCATGAGCCACCGTCTCACTTCAACTCGGATTCTTCTTTTTCCTATTAACTCGGGAAATAGGTCAGTTGCCAGAGACATCAACACAATGGCGATCAAGCCTGCACGTCCCAGAGCGATCCGGCAGATTATTATTTTGCCAATACTCATTACTGCCTTCCTTATCATAAGCCGCGCATCCCCCGATTACAGCCCCTTTCTTGTACATCTACATGATACTTTGACCGAGTTCAGCGCTAGGGGTCAACTGACGCTGGAGCTCTTCGCTCCTTTATCCGCTACCCTTGGGCCGTCTCAACCAACACTGAAATTTCTGACCGGCACGTGTCACTTTTTATGGACCTTGATCACCGTTGAATTCTTTCGGGTGTTGAAGGCCGACAGAAATTTGACGCCAGGCAGCCATTACAAGAAATCTGTGTTGTATTGTGTGGTTGTCAGTACAGCCACGTTCTGGTCTAACTTGTTTAGACCTGAACATCTTCTTTCGCTGGTATGCACTGTTTTTCGCTTGGTCTTGTGTCAGAAGACTTAGAATTCAATAGCTAAACAACCTTTCAGATGGCTGTCTGGTTCTGGCCATCGTATCATCCACTTCCTGGCAAAACTATCCTCGATGTTTACAAGCACTGTTTTCCCTCGGCCTTGGGGAAGCCTTGGTGCTCATTAGCTATGTGCTAGGTTGCAACGAACTTGATGCAGTTATAGCATATCTCCTATGGACTGTGGCTCGAGTGAGAAAAATGGCTGGGAAAATTGCAGACCTCAGATACTCGCCTGTGAGTTTTAGCAATATGCCTTGCTAGGTAGGCGAGGCTAATGTTGAACGACTATAGATCCGCCTTGCTCTGGAGGGTAGCGCCAATATTTTTATTGCGTTTATTGTTTGCCCAATATTGGCCATGCTGATGGTTGGGTCTCTTATTCCAATGTCCGAATCAGCAGCTGGAGGGAACTATAACCTCTCCTATTTGTCAGCCTCGATGCGAAGCCACCTCACCCCATTCCCTCTACTGGACAGACTCCCAATGTTAGGTGTAACTGGACCGGTTCTCACAGATCTAACAGTTTATACTATATATCTGCCGAGATCAGGCTTCCTTTGGAGTGATGGCATGATCTGGGAGCAGAGTCTACCCGATCAGATACCTAACTCTGAGAAAGGCCATGTTGATGAATATGGAAAACATTGGTCTGTTGAGGGTTCTCGCCGTGTCTTTTTCCAGGACAAGTTTCTTACACGGCACCCGTGGGAAGTTCAGAAATATCCCCGTCACTGGCAGACAACAACATGGAGCAAACGGGTTCTCGCCGGTGATACCATCCGCCTACATGACCCCGTTACTAGCCAATATCTTTGCGCCATACCTGGAGAGCGAGTCGTCAGCGAAGCTGGTTATTTTGGCACGAAAAGTAGCACTGGGCAGGACCTTGACAGGATTCGAATAGGGTAAGTATGCCCAATTGCTAAATGAATCCATACTGACGTACTATCCAAGAACCGTCTCAAATACTGGCTCTGCGAGCTGCGACTGGACAGTGTATTATGATGCTATTCAAGGGAGCGTCAATTTCTATAACCTTGCGCTTAAATGTGATCTGGCATCGACATTTCGCTCTTTGCCGCACCATGAACCCAGTCGAAGCAATGATACAATGCTTCGTGTTCTTGATCTCAGACTCGAGGCAAGCTGCACCGTCGGAGCTAGTGAATCGAGTTCACGTCTGTACACAATAGAGAGCTTTGCTCGTCATCAGTCGCAGAGGGCTGTCCAAAAAGGTCTGGACGAGAAACAGCCGACCATCGCTAACGTCAGTGCTTTCCGAAGAGCTATAGAGTACCAACTCGCGAGGCGAAGGCTCGCCCGTTTTCGGAATTATCACAGCCAACTCCAGGAGGAGGCGATTGGCACAGAGATAAACGAGGTGCAGGGCATGCCACGTCCATTCGATCTTTCGAAGCCGGACATAGTAATATGTAGCTTTTATGTTGTCGCTGTTATCCTTGCCATAGTCACGAAGCGAAAGTTATCGGATGAAGCTAACGGATCACTACGGAATGGTATATGGAGAGCTTGCCAATTGGGAGGGGCATTTGTGTTATGCCACGTCTTGGGATACTATGTGGTTGGGATTAGGATGCTGCATTCGTCTCGCGTGGCTGGGCTAATAAGCTTGTATTGTTTAGCCGATTGCTTGTTGTAGGAATAGCAATGCAGCCGATACCCATATGAAGTCCTATATTTTTGACATAGTCGCCTGACCTGCTACTAACGCATTGCTTCCAAGCTTGGAATGTCCTCCCTGAGCTCTTCCTCCGCCTGTTCCCTGAAGTGAGTATAAAACTCAAGATAATCCTCTACACTCTCGTAGACATCGCTGTACCACTCTTCGTCATGAACACCATATCTCCACTTCCACTGTTCGCGGTCCTCATTGCGACAGTAAAGCGCGTACGTGCCGCCCCACGAACGAGGCCCGTTGCCGATCTTGAAAGCTACCGCGATATCCCAATTCTCCCAGATCGAAGTAAGACTGTTATACTCCCCTTCTCCCGTCTCATCTCGGATGGGTATACAGATAGACTTCAACATCTCTTCCATCTCCTCAAATTCAAGGGGTGTAACGAAGTGGAACTGGGATACTTCGCGGTGGAACGGAAGCCCCGGACCAGTGACGCCGGGGACAAGGGAACAGAGGAACTGCAAATCTGCGGGGGGGAATTCGGCAACCTCGACACCCTTTCTGGCAATGCTTGCCTGGATACCTGCAAAATATTCTCTTCTCCCTGCGAGGTCGACTGGACCGTGAGAGACGCCATCTAGGCAGCCCTCAGAGATCAGAGCATCACGGAAACGCTCGTCGAGGATCTCACTTGTTAACTTGACTGAGTCGGGTACAACCACGTGTTCTTTGATCGCTTCCACTCGTAGAAACTGTTCGGCTGAATCTCGATAGCCCGTTGGGGCAGGCTGGGCCTCAACTTCCTCTACCAGGATACGCAGCAAAGAGAGGTTATGGTCAAGTACTGTTCTGCGATATCGGAGGAGGGCGTTCTCGATACGGCTGCGTTGATCTTGGTCCATGTCGAAGGCCTTGTGTGTCTGTTCGTCTGAGAATTAACTAGGTACTGTTACTGGCTACTTCTGTGTGTCCGGGCCAGAAGATAGAGTAACTAGGTCGTTTATCAAAGGTCCGAGGATGTCATTCTGTCACGATGGCTTGTGATGGTCGCTTCGAAGGCACTTTTGCAATCGCGGAATTACTAGTTCAGATGTGGAAGTGTCCGGCAGCGAGTTGCCGACTTAACCGTTTAGCCTTTTATACACTCCATGCTAGGCCTGTATGATAGAGAGGGGTAAACGACAGGGCTCGAGTTTATGTTGTTGGTTCTGACTTGAAAGTGGATATAGACATCTGAGCCTTCTAGCCTCTAATTGGCCAGACAACTCAGCTGTCAGGAGACATGTTGAAGGCGACAATCTAGAGCATCGTGAAGTCACGGATCATGGTGTTGGTTACAAGTCTAGTGTAATATGTATGTTGGTTGAGACAACTTGCAAGTGCTTCGCGCCATACCGGTTCTTACAGGTCTCCGAGGTGCGATAAGGAGGAAAGTGAGAGCATAAAAGGACAGACAATTCCTTAGGAATGTATATGTTGACATGAAAACAAACACAACTTACTTGCTTCTGTGATCTTTGAAACCTTTTGAGCTATGAAGAGAGCCCATATTCTCGTCTGTCCTGTTGTGACTGCGTTTTTTAGTCATGGTCTTCTCTCTGGTGCCATAGCAGGCGAGACGTCTGATGCCACTCCCAATCCGACAGCAATGACCACGGGCGATGCCCCCGGAAACATTGAATTTTCTTCGGCGGTGCACCTTGCATCGTCAATCTCTTGGAGCTTGCATCAACTTTCCACTATCCCCGCACTCCCCCTGCCAACAAACATCACTGCTGTCCCTGAATACGAGATTGTCAGTAGACTTGCACCAGCCCTACCACCCATTCAAGTCGGTGTCAGCTTCGGAGAGGTCGATGACATGATCGCGGGCATGATCGCGGCAACAAATGTATCGAGTCCTGACAAATCTATCGTCGGACGCCAATCAACTCTCAGAGTCATGGTCGTTGGCGACTCGATCTCACAAGGTATGGTCCCCGGTAACCCAGCCAAGGCATAGCTACATAAGTTAGCAAACGTCGCTCAAAACATTGCTTCTAATGATCATCAACAATACAGGCCGTGAGGGTGACTTTACCTGGCGCTATCGTATTTGGCAGTTCTTTAAACAGAACGGTATCGACGTCGAGATGGTCGGGCCTTACAAAGGAACAGTATGTATCGATCACCCATAATTCCCTGTCTCGCTGCAACATTCAAGGCCGTGCTAAGTATAATATGCTCTTAGGTACCTCCTGATACGCCTGCAGCACCTTCTCCACCTATTCTTTACGGCAAGCCAGTTCCTACGAGTGCTCCAAAAACTTCTGGCGGCTATGCGGCGGACGTAGACGAGGCATTCCTAGCTAACTGCAACCATTTTTCTGCATGGTAAGAAACAACTAACGTTCCCTCAATCTTGCTCAGCAATCTTTAGCTCAAATAAGACATACTGTATGGTATAATTCAATGAAAGGTCCCGCTGACGGATGTAAACTAGGGGTATGTCATATACCAACATACGAACCGGCTGCAACCAGTGTCTAGATTACTGACAGAAGTTTTAGGCAGAGCTGTTGCTGTTGACAAAGGTTTGATCCAGACTGTTTTGCAGGCGACACCTGCAGACCTCATTCTCTTCATGCTCGGCTTTAACGATATGGGATGGTTCTACAGCGACGCTGCAGGTACTCTGGATAGTGTCACTACCTTTGTAGCTAATGCTCGAGCTGCGAACCCCAACGTCAAAATTGCTATGGCTGACGTACCACAGCGAAGTTTCATTAGAGGCCGGGATGACCTCGTCAAGAATACAGAGATATACAACAAACTTCTTCCTGGATACATATCTAAGTGGTCTACTAAGCAATCCCCGATTCATCTGGTCCAACTTGCGGACAACTACGTGAGTATTCTTATCCAACTTCATACGCGTATAGGCCAAATACTAAAACGTTTACTTCCTCTCTTGATAGAGCTGTCAACCTAGTGGTTGCTCTGCAGGTATGTGTTGCTTCGATGTCCACTCTGATCAAGTCTTTGTCCCCGTTTCATTAACCTAAACAGGTACTGACGGCTTGCACCCAAACGCCTGGGGAGAGTTTCAGATTGCCGCTGCCTTCTCCAAGACTCTGGTCGAAGACTTTAGCCTGGGTAAGAGTCCAGTGAAGATTCCGTCCCAGGATGACTCGAGCTTGGCTCGGCCGTTGCAAGAACCGTCAAATTTTCGTGTCTTTAGTTCTCCCCAAGGTGTCACCGCAACCTGGGATCCAGGTCAGTACCAACATCGGCGATCAAATTTTGTTTGATCGCCACACCCACCCACGCCGCTCCAAAATTCTTCATATAGCCCTAGACTCTCGCTACTACAGTGACAAGTCATCCCTGCTTCCTCCCCCCCCCATCATATAAACTATGCATCTTAACTGACTAGTAAACGATCACAGTCTACGGTGCTTATAGTTACGATATCACAGTCTCCATCAACGGTGGCGCCAACACATATTCCCCGACAACAACATCGTCTAACAGGTGGGATTCACAGTGGCCTCTCGAAGGATGGATATACACTGTCTCTGTGCGGGCTCGCTATGGAGATTATTCAGTTGGCCCATATTCATCGAAGCTGTCGGCGAAAGCTACTCCCAAGCTTTCCGATCCCCCACAGAACGTAAAAGTAGAGCCTGCTGCTGATGGATTCACTGTAACGTGGGACCCTCCAACTGGACCGAACACCGGTACGTCTGTTTCTGTTCAAAATTTCTTGCCCCATTGCCATCACCGCTAATCACAGCAAATTCTTATTTGAAATTAGACTCGATCGTTGAGTACAACATCTTGTACTGGGACTGGAACCCTGACGACTGTGAATTCATCACCGGTGCGGCATTCACTAGCTCACCCGCAGTTATCAAGGGACTCACTCCTGGGCGCAACTATCTGATTGCTCCCGTTACTTGGAACGAAAACGGCCAAGGGCTACCTTTCTTCGCCAACAACGCTGTGCCAGGCGCCGGAACACCGCCAGTTCCATCAGATCTCAAGATTTTGTCTACAGACAGGACCAGTGTCCAGTAAGAGAACCGGCCCGTTACTCTTCTCCCTAAATATTGAAAAGAGAGCTGACATCCCTACAGCATTACATGGACCGGATCTGACTCCGCTGGTGGCTATCATGTCTGGAATCGAAACGTCAACCAGAAAGGTAGCAAGTTCGAGATAGTTTCCAACGTCACCGGTTCAACTTGCCTGGATGACTTTCTACTCTTTCCGGGTACATGGAACTATGAGTGGTGTATTTCTGCGTACAACGGAAACGATGAGTCTCCACAAGGGCCGGCCAAGCTCGCCCCGTCACCCGCCTCGGGCGTTGACAAAGATGCCTCTGCTCCAACATGTCCTACAGCAGCGGCTTGGTGTCCCGCAGGAGCAAGTGTCTCAGTCCCGCCTGGCCAGGGTGGCACACTTCCGCCTACTGCCGGAGTTGAGACCATCACCACCAACGGCATGACACTTACTATCACAACTCTGCCAGCGTCAACAGATGATGATGTAACGTCGACTATGACCACAGTCCCTCCCGGGGTATCTCTCGAAGACTTCACGGACTTCCCGGTCAGTACCAACATCTGGATTACGACAACTGGGAAAGATTCATCTACAACTGTCGTTCCTGTGATATTGCCTTGCCCGAGTTGTGAACCTGTGATAGTCTGGGACACACCTGAGATTCCAAAGGTCAAGTTCAAGTGGCCCAAGTTTCCGGAATTGCCCACCTTTCATTTACCATGCATCAAGGTCTTTGGTATCAAGGTTTCAGGCCAATGTCCCAAGCCTGAAGGCCCAGCAACTATCAACGATGACCCTCCACCTCGTCCGAGACCCTCCGGCAGTCCGTCATCTGATGCAGGAGATGACCCCTGCGAGTTTGACATGAAATCTGGAATGTGTGACAACGGCAACTACCCAGTTTATGACGCCAGCTCTAATACTATCAGCTGTGATGTTCCTAGCGATCAACTTGGCTCCAAGGTCAGCCAGTGCCAGAGTCACATCGACAGCAAGCTAGACGCTGTGAAGGACTACTTGCAAGGGGAGAGATCTTGTTGCCCGGCATCCTCCAAGGCTAAGCGCCAGGAGTCTCTAGGATTATTCTCTTCTCTCATCAACCGCAGTTCAGGTTCTTTCGGCTTCAGCCTAGGTAAGCGGGTAGGGGACTACTGTCCCGCTAAGAATGAGGATCCTAGGAGTCCGCCGACAGGTAAATGTTATGCCACTTACACGTGCCCGGACAAGCTCTATCCCAATGTCTGTGGAAACGCAAAGTCAGCCATCAATGTTCGGGGTGCAACATCCATTTTAACCCATCAGACGGGGAGCACGTTACACGATACATCTCCCTGGTAAGTAAAAAGACTAGGCAACCGTATACATACGGTACTCAGTTAGACTGGACTTGTGTTAACGAAAGTCTCTCGCATCAGGTATAAAGGACGTTGGAAAGCAACTGCAAGACGTCAAGGTGGTTGGAAACTTGACAAGTGCCAAGTCGAGGAGTATCCATTTGGGTCCGGGAATCCCGACCGGAAAGCAAGTGGTAACTCCGTACTTCGACTCATTCCTGGTGGGAGTTGGGATGATGGGTTGGAAAACCAACTGCAGGGCGCCTCTTTGAGTAGATGGATCAGGACATTGGCGAAAAGATACAACGAGTTTCAGAAGGAGCTCACAGGGACGGACCCAAAGGTTGACGCACATGGGTTCGTCTACTGTGTCGAGTTTGATCCTGGCTTTACCAGCTACCTGCCCGAGGACTTGGCGAGTCAGAACTTCTGCGCCACGCCATACGGTGTGGAGTTTACTTTGGTCAATGATTACAAAGTCGGAGGAGTTCGGACATGGGATCCTTGGTTTGACGTGCCTGGAACTGACCGCAAGAAGCCCGAGCTCATAGAATACAACGATCCAAACGGTGATGTGGTGGTAACTAACCCCTCAGACGATGACTACGCGGTGTACGCAGTTCTACCCCCACCTTATTGCCGGTATCCTTCACCGGGACAACAAAAATGGGACAAACCCACTCACTCATGGGGCCTGGATCCAAGATTTACAAGTTACGGAAGGAGGGATGACATTGCGTCCTTTCAAAGGTGCACTGATCCTCCAGCGGATACTGATGGCGATGACAGTGATGGTGACAGGCTTTCAAAGCGCTACGAGAATCGGACGCAAGGCATGATCCAACCTGAGAAGAGGACACATGCCAGAGACCTGATTAATCGACAAGGCTCGTCTGGAGGCTTCCACGATCCAAACATCTATCAATGGCTAGGTTGTGGGGGTTACGATGATGATATCTTGCAAGACGCCGATGGCGACCCCTGTGCAGACGACAGTAACCCTTGCGGGGACGGTGCAACCAACCTCGCGACGACCAATGGCGTGCCTCAAAGCCTTGATCCTCTTCCTGCATCGGGCGTCAGTACTGGTGCCATCACGTCATGGCCGCCTCATTACACAGCAACCGACGCCCCATCATATGTCCCTTGCAGCACGCACAACGCAGATCCTGATGGGGGTATAGCCAGAGGCTACTGCGTCTGCTCCGGCTCAACCTTTGCACTTTCCACTGACAGCAATGTCACGCCCGCCAACAGATGCGCCTACACGTCGCCTCTACCCAAGACGACAATTTCCGTCTCCCAGCTCCCCACAGGCCCTACTGCTTCAACCCCATCCCCATCCCCATCGCCTTACGTCCTGGTCATCTACACCAGAGAGATCGAGGTCGCAGGGCACGGAGGCGTGACGGATACCTGGTGGTGGGACTGCAGGCCATTTGACAAGGGCGACCAGTCAGACAGTGATGTCTGTGCTATCAAGGATAACCCAATAGCCTACAGCACCGCCATTGGCCGAGCTTCACCAGCGCAGTATCCAACATCCTTGGCTACTTTTAGCCTTCACGGCCATTCGTCTTGTTCCTACCAGGGGCCGAACACCGCGACAGTTGGTAGCGTGATATGTGATGATGGACTCACTGCCAAGTGCACGGCTGCTCCCGAAGCCTCTCAAACTTCTTTCGTTGATTGCACTGACGGGGACGAGGTGCCAAATGGCCTTGCAAGAGATTTGTAAGTGACGACTTCCATTCCTTTCATTTCCCTGCTAGTACGTCATGCCTTTTCGCTTCTCGGAGTTTACTAACAGGGCGTTCAATATAGTTGGTATAAGCGTCTATCTTGCGACTATAACTGAGTTCCTGGTTGCCATATGTTCTTATTCTCAACTGCCTGTCTTTAATCCTGTCTGACCTCGCGATCAATGACGGGTACATGTTTAGAAGTTTTACTTCGGAGCTTTCAGTTTAATAGATAATCAAGCGTAGATATATTGGTCTGGAAGAAATAAACATTCGTGATATGTCATTTCACCTTGATTTTGTTTCTGCTGTGTCCGTGTCACCTCAGTTACCTAGCCTTGATTAGTACTTAATATAGGCCTTTCCTCCTATCCGGTAAAGTTTTGTCCAAACGTGGGCATGATGCCATAGATATTGCAATGCAATTCACGAGGTCTACTACTTCTCAAAAGCTTGATAAATAGCCTTTCCATAAGCCTCAGCCCGATCACTACTAACAAGTCCACCACCCATCTTATTCACAGCATAAGCAATCGTCATGTCCAGACCAGCATATGTAAGAAGGCCTATGACTTCAACGGCCTCTCCGGCAACGTTACATTGTATCACCCTCGCTGTGGCCCAAATTTGGAGCTTCAAGAAGAGGCCAGTCCCCGCCGATGTCATCGTCATCCCTCGACGTCTCCCCTGGTATAGGTGACAGCAGGGGTATTAGCACTGTGATACCAGTAACAGAGGCTTGATAATCAAGCAACTCTCATACCAGAAAGAGCCTTTACTTCAGGAAGAGAACTGTGTAAGCCATATGTGGTGCGGTGGGCATTTGCTCGGAAGGCCTACGCTTATCTCGTTGTAACCTGGGATATCAGAAGCTACAGGACTGTTATCGGAACATCTCTTTCCACCACTAAAGGTTTCTCATAAATATTTTAATACTGGTCCCATGTCTTCCATACATCGTTTCCTTTGCAAAAGGTCCTGCTCTACCAATAGGCACAGGCATTGCCACAAGAAGCAGCTGCATAAGTCGGCCGATCCCCGCAGCTCGTCATAATAGCTCGTATCAAGATGTCGGCCGATCCAAGCAATGAGCGGATCAAAAGATGACATTTTGACGCAATACGACGCAGATAACATTAGTAATGACTTACTTAAGCACCTGAAGTTCCTGAACGGCAAGTCAGTGTCCGCAGCAGCCGCCAGTATAGACACGGTAGCTAAAATTATAAATTGGGCGTCGCCCTCGACTCAACTTCGAACTTGGGCAACTATTACCTTTCATATAAATCAGATCTTCTCAAAAGAACAAATCATGAGATACAGTCTTATCATTCTCGCTGGCATTGCTGCAGTCCAAGCCGCTGTTGCAGCACCCCCAGTAGACGGCCATCTTTCGGCTCGCGATCGTACAGTTGCTGTAAGTGCTCTAGCTTCGAGATTCAAGGCGCTTGGTACATTCTGACACAGCAGTGCACAGCGTGCTGAGCTGAACAGCCCCGGTGGAAAGGATTGGAAACGTGCTGAGGTGGACAGCCCCGGTGGAAAGGATTGGAAACGTGCTGAGGTGGAAAGCCCCGGTGGAAAGGATTGGAAACGTGCTGAGGTGGAAAGCCCCGGTGGAAAGGACTGGTAAGTCATATATAGAAGGTCTAGCAGTACTGTTTAGTATGGAGACAGTGGGGTCACGCAATGCAGGTGAGAGAGCTCTGTTTCGTGCATGAATATTAACAATATTGTTTTCTTTACCTATGTCATCTTAGGCGCCTCCCTCGATTACTTGAACAGGGACCTGCTAGGTCTTGGATATACCTTACTTTGTTTGTTTGAGAGATCACGATACCAGCCCCCTGAGTATGTTTCTTCACATAATGTCGGAACCCAATACAGTGCCAGAGGTGTGCCCATCGGCCATACTATATTTCTCTTTGAGATTAAAGGGCCACAAAAGACGCAGGTTGCAAGCGAAGAGACAATGGAATTTCGTCCACGGAGTTCTGTGATCCGGAGTATATTAAACATGAGCTCCATTGTTCGTAGGCCTGACCAGCGAGTTTACCAAATAAGAATTTACTGCTGTTGCAGCTGCTGAATAGCCGGTCTCTGTTCAATCTTCTTTTTCCAGGCCGCCAGGGCAGGGAATGCAGCCAGGTCCAACCCCATATAAGTCAACCACCTGACAGTAGCCCAGAGATGCGTGTCAACAATCGAGTACCAGTCCCCAAGGATATAATCCTGGTCATATAGAGAATTATCCAGAATGCGAACTTTCTCATTAAGCTCGTTTACTGCCTTATCCAACTGAGCCTTCAGGAAGGCAAAAGTTAGCAATTTTTTCTCGAGTGCTTGTGGAAAGGCTGGTAACAAATTTAAATGCAAACCTTTGACTTGGAAGCCTGACTTTCTCCAAGTGCAATGCCTTTCTTCCCAAGTTCAGTGCTTGACCAGACAATCCACGTCATAGCCTTTCCACGGGAGGTGCCGGGAGGGGGATAGAGCACAGGCGCTTCTTTATTATTAGGAGGACGCTCCACTCCAAAGGTTTCACCGAGGTACATAGTGATAGCAGAAGCTTCCCAAATGCTTACGCCATCGTGGACTATAGCCGGAACAAGTCCATTAGGGTTTACACCCTTAAGATACTCAGGGGTGCGGCTTTCTCCCTTTTGGAGGTCAACCTCAATTCTCTCCGCGATAGGCTCAGACAATCCATGTTCCAGCTCAGCTAGGACCGCGACGGTTATATCAGCTGTTGAGTATGTTTTGTAGTAGAACTTGAGACTCATTGTCAACCGGATGGATGTAGTATTAGAAGAGACGGAAGATCGAAAGCTGTGACATGGTCAATTCTCAAGATGGAATGTCCCAGATGTTTATACTCCAAGAGAGTATCAAGGCTGTGATGAACAGTGAATACTCTCATAGCGCAGAGGAGACTGCATTCACGGCTCCTCACACTTTCAGCTCCTGCGGGGTACGGTGGGTCGGCAAACTGTAGAATGCTACACTTCGATGACAGGCTATTGGACATTAAAATGAGAAGATCAATTAGTGCAAAC
The DNA here is from genome assembly GCF_019915245.1 of Fusarium musae. NCBI lineage: Eukaryota > Fungi > Ascomycota > Sordariomycetes > Hypocreales > Nectriaceae > Fusarium > Fusarium musae. The sequence goes on from NC_058387.1 coordinate 288,643, forward strand.
TTACGGGCGAGATAAACGCTATGACCTCTCTAGTTGGCACATAGGAACAAGGACATGTCATTATTAGGATAATTGGGTACGCAATGACAGTTACATGATCACCAAGGGTTCAGAACTCACGAGGAATCAATCAGCTAGATGAGCCCAAACAGCACTGACATAGTAAGACATGCGACCGAGCAGCTCCTCCTTGATGGCCTCCGCCACGACAGGGTCCCTACCAAGGAGATAATCCCCGAGATTTGTCAGATTCCATGGCAGCCTTGGCACCCAGTCTGTATGCCAGCCCAATCTCTCAAGACAAGTCAATGTGGAGGCGAACCATAGGTGGAGTGAAGGGAGGCAGTTCAGCTCTCATCCTAATATCTCAATCTTGGTGATATTCATCTGGCTTGCAATTCAGGTAGGTTTCATAAAGAAGAAACACTACGGATGAGAGAAAAGAGTGCTCTACTGCTAGCCAGTTCTGCTTCTGGTTTATAAACTCAATGCTGAGGAGAATGGTGATGACTTTGGCAGTCGGTCCACGAAGATGGTGAAACGATATAGTATAGGGTACTTCCTGTCTGTGACCTATTGGACTTGGGACGAGTATAAATACCTTGAACGGGACACTAAGTGCAACTAGCAGTACGTCATTGTCATGATTTTATTGGGAATTTCTTGAAACCGGAGCCAATTATGGATATCGCGCAGTGTCACTCGAGACAAGCAAAGATAGGCAAGAAAAAGTTCGTAGATTGTTGGTTTACCATCTCGTTAGTTAGCAAAATGGACTATATACGATCTGATTTAGATTCGCCGTCATCAGCTGACTTGTCCGCAACACAGCATGAGACTCCGCGCCTTTTCAACGCCTCATTATATGCCCGAGTTCTAGCTCTGTCCTCCTCTGTAGGTTTCCTAGGAATATCCTCCGCGTTGGGATTAAACATATCCTGGCGGGATACACTCCGGCCATCGGCAGTGAGGAATCTTTCGGGCATTGGCAAACCATCGTAGTACTCTCTGATCTGCGCTGGATTGAGGCCAACGGCGTCAAGAACATTCCGTTCAGCGTCAAACGCACGAAGGACACCATCAAAGCCCAGTGCACTTATGCCATGTCCGTCTGGATCTCTCTTCATCGAGGATCGTATATCGCGCAGTGACATGTTATCGCTCATTGGTTTTCGATCTGTGAGGACTTGAGCCTAGAGTCGGTTAATGAATTCTGAGTGCGATGAAAACTCGGAGAGATCGACGAACATCCTCTTGCAGCTTTTCTGTCATGTTGCCAGGGAGCTGTTGGACGTGGTTGAAGATTGGAACAAACTGCAAGGACGCAGGTGAAATGTGTAGTAATGGTTGAAGTAGTCAGACGGACCATGCAGTGCATGGGTAACAGACACCTATATACGAACCAACAGAACGACCTCGCCTGGAAGTCTCCGCAAGGCAGCAGCGGTGGAGTGCGGCGCAGTGTCTCCATCAGTGCAGATCAAAAGTCCCTCCCAACAACGCTAGAGACAATTCGGAATCTTCCTCTTTTAGATTAATTGCTAGGAAGTAACCATGCATCGCGAGGATCATTCAGCTGTGCAGCTGTATTGTACGAGACGTAGCTACCAGGACTAGCATAGACCCTTATTAAATTCATCTCTCACTTCTCAAGGGCCTGATAAATTGTCTTTCCATAGGCCGCAGCCAGATCACTACTGTCAAGTCCACCCGCCATCTTATTCATAGCATACGCAATCGTCATACGCCTATCCAGATCCATGATGATAATCGAACCGCCCCAGCCGGACCAGTAACAGACATTGCCCTCTGGAACCCAGGGTAGTGCTGGTGAAGGCGCCAGTCCAAAACCAATGCCGAATCTCAACGACGACCCAAGAACCAAGTCCGTTCCACTGGCCTGTTCCTGGAAAATCAACTTGATCGTATCTTCTGACAGCAACTTCTTGCCTTGGCTCGAGCCACCTAGGGTGATTGCAGAGAGAATACGCGCCATAGAGCGGGAGTTGCCATGGCCGTTGGAGCCGCCTAGCTCAGCTTGCCTCCAAGGCCCGGTGTTCGCAAAGCTGGGGTCAAATGGCGGGTTGAGTAGCGTCTTGGCTCGCGCAGATCCCTCTTCAAACTCTGGCATAACTCCCGTCGGAGGCGGGGGAATGAGAGGAGAAATGCGGTCCCAGGTGTTCTCGGCTGCGCCGATCTGAAAGTCTGCATCCAAAACACCTGCGATCTCAGTGTCCACAAACTCGCGTAGCGACTTGCCAGAAACACGCTTGATCAGTTCTCCGAGAAGATGTCCGAAACACACTGCCTGATAGCCGGATGCCGTCCCGGGAGTCCACCACGGAGCCTGACGGGCTAGCATTGCAGCCGCTTTGTCAGTATCGTACACGTCTTCAACTGATACCGGTTCTTCCCAGCCTGAGACACCAGACGTATGACTCAGCAAATGCCTGACCAGAACGTCCTGTTTGCCATTTTGCGCAAACTCAGGCCAGTAGTGTGAGACGCGCTCGTTGACGTCGATCAATCCTCTGTCGACGAGCATGAGGACTGCAAGACTGGTGATTGTCTTTGTGCACGAAAACACATTGACGATGGTATCTTTTTCCCATGGCTTGGTTCGCTCCTTGTCGGCGTATCCGCCCCAGATGTCCACCACTTCTTTGCCATCGATGTCAATGGTGATCGAGGCACCAACCTCTTCGCCTGATTTGATGTACTTGTCAAGGAGAGAGCGGACTCCCTGGAATTTCGGGTCACATGTGCCGTGAATCTCAGTCATGTTTGCTGTAAAACTATGGTCAGGTTGTGTTGGGACCTTGTTGCGTCCTTGACAGCCTCTTTATACCTGTTGTCTCTGTCAGCATGCCGAGGTATACTCCGTATGGATACCGTGGTCGCTCGGGTTGTGGGGAAGCTAGTCGAGAAAGCGGGGCACACTCAGCTAAATGCGGATGTCATGTTTTAGTTGTTTCACTCTGGTCAGGCTCACAAGCGAAGAACAATATGCCTAGTCTTCATATTGCCATGCCTGCAACCTAGTACCAAGCAAGTGCTGTGTAATACAGATCTCGCTTCAAAAAGACACTCAACAAGTCTACATGTAAACGCTTGATTCTCGGTGGCAAGGCAGTCCAAGGCAATCAGATCTTGGCATGGCGTTATGACTAGTACCCAACGATGTCAGTTATCAAGTGCATGCCTTGTATCTATGATCAAGAGAGGAGCTGTCTTACTCTGGCTAACTTTCACTGGTCAAACCTCTGAGTCATCTCGCTTAAGTAGCTGAGCTCGTTTAGATTATCGTAGGAACGATGATTGCCTTGATTGAAATCCTTGTCAGAGCTGAATTCAACCAAACTACTTGACAGCGATGGAATGTCTCCGATTGGCCAAGTCAAAGAGGAACGAATGTTTGCAGGATCAGAGAAAACCTTATCTGTCAGGACAATCACTCGAATTAATCGGAAGATGGGTCAAAATGTCAAATCGTAGCTAAGCCTCTGGTGACATATTCGCTGTAGGTTAAGCTCTGTATATTTGTACGCCAGTAGCATGCTACAAGGTAATCTAACTGAGCAAAAGCCATTTCAACCATGGTTCTCTGGATTGCTTTGCCGGTTAACTCACTGCGCGAGACAGGCCAACGCTAGGGTGAATTTTTGTTGAAGTGGCTAGCTAGGTGAGGGTGAATCCCTTGATCACAGATTAGATCTCTCCACAATGACTGACGTCATTACCAGTGCCTTCAGCTGCCACTGGCGGCCGGGGCTTTAGTTCATCCTTGCCTAACAAGGTCAAATGCCGACAGTGGTAACAGATTCAGTGCAGAGCTATAACGCAGTCAACAATGAGATCGAGCTTTTGTAGATGTATAGCGACGAAAGTATCCATCTCGCATCACCTTTGATGAATGCACAGTGGCCGGAACCTGATACGCGAAGATATGCCGATCTGATCGACGTGCAGATCGCGTGCCACGCACTAACGGACATCTGACAAGGCCGACGTCTCTTCTTTGTTCAGGCATCCAAAATCCATGTCAGCAAGAACTGAATGACTGACTGCCTTGATTCTGCTCGAGGTGGGGTAAAACATGCGTTTCCCGGTGGCTGAACAACCCTCCGAAGCATCCGAAACCCAACATGATTCGCCATAAACAGCCCAACCCGCGAATAGCTGAATGTCTTGTGATCTAATAAACTTCCCTGCAACATGCGGGGAGACGCCGCACTTCTATTCCAGCCTGTTGATGATGCCACTTTTCCACCTTTCATCTAGCCCCAACGTCTTTTTTTGCAACTACGATAAACCTTGAATACTAAAGCGGCCATGGCAAAGACAAAATCCAACATTCAACCGTTCTTAGAGGCTATTCGGAATGCAAGACAACTCATCTTTACCGTCATTGTTATCGCCATTTTCGCTATTGCGTGGTTGGTCCAGGGTGGTACGATTGACATGCCAGAATGGACCAAGGACATGCGACATCTTCATGGGGACGACTGGACGAAATATGCAGTGATAATCATAGTCGCTGTTTGTGTGGTTTTTGCGCTCATGATGGCGACGGGTATAGCGTTATTGAGATCCGATAGTGCTCATGGTTATTCCTGAGTTTTCGGATGCTGCGGAGGTAAGCCATCTCTCAAGCGGAGGTGCAAAATAAACAACTGATGGTTACAGACATAGAAGCCATTCCAAGGCGATGAGTATAAGAGACGAATTGATTTATGAGGTTATGGTAGAAATGGATATACACCGAGCGACGCCTTTATGTGATTTTAGGGATATATAGGACTCGACTGCGCAGTAATGATAATGAGATTCCCTATCTAGAAGGATTCAATATCCTCGTCCCCGCCTATTCCTTTTGGCGTGTCTCCCCATATGTCCACTTTGTTCTGCATCCCCTCCCAATTCCTAGCTTTCTCTCTCAGTACCCCTTGAAGCTCATGCAGATACAACACCTTCGCATAATGCAAGAAGTTCCTGTCGTTCCGCTCATACCCTACATTTACATTGGCTCCTCTCTTGATTAGTTCTAACGCAACATCTTCTTGCTGTCGGTGAACGACTTGAGCAAGTGTTGTTTCGTTGCTATCATTCACCTCCTCAAGCATCTGTTCTTTCAGCATAACTTTGCCATGACATCCGAGCTCGGCCGCAAGATCAAGTAGAGTCAAGACAGGAAAGAAAATATAATATGTACTCTCTCCTTTCTGCTTTAGTAGCTACAAGGAACCCTGTCTTATGCCTGCAATTATGCTCTCTCTCCGCCTTCTTCTTCCATCAAAGCCTTCCATTCGGTCTGTTTCGGCCTCCAACCGAGCTCGAGCAGCTTGTCAGGTCTTATTCTTTCACCACAACCCCACATGATGGGACCAAATGGATGGATCTCTCTTGCGGTATCAACTGACACGCTTTCAACTTCTCCAAGACCCAAGCGCTCACTGACAGCTTTGGCCCTTTCCACCATACTCAGGTCTCCAGTACTAACAAAGTAGTAGCCGTCTTGATTTGTTCCTACTTGTCCTCGTCTCTTGCTCAGTGCCTGATCCATCAGGAACACGACTGCATCTCCTAAATCACTAATGGAGACCCACGACCATGTTGCAGTGCCCTCACCGATTACGAAGGCCCGTCCACGGCTCTTAACAGCGGCATAATAGAACGCCGAATTGCTCTCCTTCTTCAGATGGCCCTTGCCCCGTCCCCACAACTGACCAGGCGAAATCAGCATTGTGCCCACTCCTTTACTAGCACTGTGAGCGATGATGGCTTGGTCAGCACCGGCGTGAATGCGATCCTTCGGCACGTTCAGTATTGCATGCCCGTCCAATATATCGCTCCAAGGACGGCTGCTTTCATTCAGATTTCCAGTGATGGGACTCGAGAAGTCAATAAGACTTCGTGGGCCGGTTAGGCTGATCAGCCGTGGCATGGGCGATCCATCGGTGACACGGGATGATAATCCATCTATCATCGCACAAACAGCAGGGACATTGTCTCCTCCAGCATGGATGACGAAGTCGGCCTCTTCTGCCGTGGATGTGAGGAGAGAAAGCGAGGAAAGGTCGCCGATGATGGGGGTGAGATTTGGATAGACCGATTGGAGTTCTTTAGCGGACTTCTCCTCACGGATCAAAGCTTTGACGCAAACATTAGGATGTGCCTTCAAAAGACAGGATAGGATAGTGCCGCCGACGAATCCGGTTACACCAGTGATAAAAACACAGCGTAAGGTGGCCGTTCTTTGAGAATTAGACTCCAAACTCATCATTGCGAATGAATATCAAGATAGGGATAGTAAATAGTCAGGTTCCGTATAGAGAAAGAAGTATTAAGGGCACTTTTATTCTGTTGTGTGGTGCTCTTCACTGTGATGAAACACCATATCCCAAGGCATAGGACTTAAGAAAGGTGATTGTTTATGCTCTCTCACCATCTATTATATCCCGCAAACTCATAGTCACGATATCTTAATGACTAAGCTATGACGAGCCTATCGCTGCATCACTTAATTCGTATGCCTGAGGCGTGTCAGCGGTTAAATCGGATAGACCATTGGCCCGTCTGACTGAGCAAAGTTAGACAGCCTGCGGTCAGCAGTCAAATCACGTGGTTACATAAGTGTTACAGATATGCTAGTCACCGTACAATATATAAGCAGTCTATATTCTTTTTGGCGCTGCGTTCAGTGCTGTCAGACTCTTTGTTTCATCCTCTGAGCATACTAAAAATCTCCGAGTTGTGGAGGCCTGCAAGACCTTTATACTCCACAACAGGCCTAGTAGGGAATAGTTTTAAGCCATGAAAATACGGACCACAGCTTTTAGAAACTACAATGGGGTTGGCAATGTGAGATTTGAGAATGAAATGGAGTCGAGATCTTATGACAATGTGCAAGTGTGTTGAGCTTGATACCTGGAGTTGTTGCTAACGTCTGCGGCTTTCAGATCGTGGAGAGGCCGCCAATCATGGAATCGTGACCGCTCCTTATATAAGTCCATCAGGCTCTATCGAAACATTCTTCTAACTACGCATGCCTATTTGACCCCAGGCCTAAAACCAGAAGCCATATTTATGCGACATTTCTTGACTACTTTCTGGTCGTGGATGGCAAAACCTACAACCACGTGTCAGCAGAGAACATATATGCTCGAAATGCTAGGAAGATAGCTTGTCATCTGTGAGAACTTACATTCCAAGTCGCGATCCACAACCTTGATCGCCATTGTAAAGTCAATCCTATAATGCCTTTTCCCAAGCTTTTGTTTGTTACTTCTAACGACAGGCTCGATTGGGACTAGGCGATCTCGAAGAGAAGAGAAGTCCACCTCGATTTCACCAACATACTCGGCGCCTTTCAATGCAGTTAGATATGCCATTCATTAGGATCCTCAAGCTTACCTTCATTGTTGGGATGACTTCTCCTGTAGTGTGATCTTGTCGCATGGTCTGATACGTAAAGCATCTCTCTGCAGATAAAGGGCCGGACGGGCCAGACGTCGAATGACTGCAAGCGAATGGCTCACACTGCCATACAGACGGAACTCATTCTCCCTGTGTTTCAGTCAGTTCTGGAGACTAAAACAGGTCTCTAGACAAATACTTACTAGCTTCAAGACCCAATCGATCGTTTGCTTGATATATGGCATCCCATCGTGACGATCATAGGACGGCTTCAGACCTTCGTGCTCAGGGTACTGTCCAAAGGGCTCAGTTCGTAATATGCCATAACTTGAACGAGCGATCCTCTCTGGCCCATTCGCTTTATCCAGAGCTGTAAGGACAGCCCCTGAGTCTACCGCATTGATGATTGAAGTTCTATATATTTAGTCAGTGACGTAAAAACTCTGGCGTTGGGACACAAACCCTTGCTGAGGCTCCATCAACGTGACGCGAAAATTATGTTCCCGACCGTACTCCTCTAGGAACTCCTGGAGTCTCTGGCTAAGTGAGATTGAGGTTCCCAATCCAAAGATTGGAGATTTAGCTCACGACTTGATCGACAAGTGTCATTGTACGCTAGAAACCTTTGGATTCTCCCGCGACAGTATGCCTGGTTATCAAGCGGTTTGGCCAACACACGCTGCAACATACGACTTGCCAGCGCTCCGAGACCTGGAACTGGGAACACTGATTGATCCCCGACTTCTCCACGAGTGGCTCCTTAGGATGAAGGATCTGCGCTCGCTGTGGGTATATAACGACCTTGCTGACCAACACCTGGTGAATTGGCGGTATATGCTTGATGCGATTCGCGACCATCCGAACGTATCAGGTCCAGATCCAAAGGGCATCCAGTTTGATTTTCCCATCGAATTTTATTACGAAGGGGTAATATGCAAAAATAGCAGTATCGCAACACCGAGGAAGAGGCCTGGATCTAGATATCATGCACTAGAAGCCCATTTGTACGGCGAGATAGAATTTAGTGACAATCAGGGCTTGATCGACGGGTTGTAGGGCAATCACTCTGACGTGGAATGGGAAAGTGAGGAGGGGGAATAGAGTGATAAAGAAGAAAGATAAATTGTATCGCATGTGGCCCGAGCGAGATTGTGGCTGGATTTTGGCAGTCTCACAGTTCTGACTGCAAACCTTGTTTTGGCTTTCCTCCCTAATGAATGCAAACTTTGAGAATATGCTTCTGGTAGATAACATGAGCAAATTAAAACACAACATCCTATTTGAAGAAACAAGGTTCTGCCTAAAAGCCAACACAATAGAAAACCTTGCTGGATCGAACCTTCTCTTGAGTTACAAAGCCGTTTGACCTTTTAGGTATAAATATCAACCCCCCCAACACGAGTACCAACAAATTTCTCCCTATAAAGATTTCGCAGAACCCCCACCTGACATCATGGCACCCAGCGACTATTTCGAGAAGCTTTCACCCGAGCTCATAACTATAATCCTCAGTACTTGCGAGTCTGCTGTGGATGTACAATCTATAATTAGCGCAGAGCCATACATTTTGTCCGTTTTCCTTCAAAACCAGAAGCGTATCCTCCAATCCCTCCGACAAACTCTTGATAACCATTTCTCAGGACAGAACCTTGCACAAGCAGTCATGGTGTGCCGCTTACGGCATATGGCGGATCGATTGCAAGGTCGGGGTCGGGCTCAAGTTGAACAGGTGATCAAACCAGTCTTGACATTACGACCAGAACCACTTTCAATATCGAAACTAAATTTAGGAGCTCTCTCAGAACTATATGGAGTCCTTCGCGAAGCGAATGCTTTCACTATCTCTTACTCGCGCAAGGCTTGGGCAATGACACAGAAACTGGAAGCCCGTGAGGCTGACAAAGAGGATATTGCTAGGCTTCCCTTGAATTTGCCCTTGTCGGAGACTGAAAGTCAACAGATAAAAAAGGCATATCTGGTGTTCGACGCATACCGACATGCCCTCTGCTTCAGCACCTCCTTGTTGCAAGACTACGGTGAAGAAGACGATGGATACTCATTCCATATCCCCTGGAAGTGCATCTATAAACAGAAGCTTCTTTGCGTCAGGGATTTCCAAGCAGTCTTTGTGTTCTTATTCAAAGAATACGAAAGCCTTTTGAATCAGATTCACGACCGAAATACTGGCCCACACTGCCTCTCAATGTCTGTAAACAATTATGACGATTGGGAAAGACCGCCGTTTATACAGACAGTGCAACGGGATCGCCTCCAATTCATAGCATATCTTTGTTCACAAGGATACCATCAGCTACTGAGTATCCGAGAGAGGAGTAGTATTTCCCAAGGTGAGGATATTCTGTCTTTGTACGGGCAGTACCAGGAGCTCAAGGGAGACCGCCGGAGTTGTCCGATGGTAGTGGGCGCTGATCTGGAGCATCCACTCAAAACACTTTGTTGTGATACTGGCAGAGGGCATGAGTTTTGGACAAGCGGGGTATATATGTGGGATATGGAGAGGTTGTCGCAGCTTGGAGGAGGATTGGTATGGCTTGCGAATGATCTTATAGGGGAGTACTAGCCCATCATTCATGCGGGTGAAGACAAAATTGAGAGAATTCAGTTATATTGCTGTTCTCTCATGGCCCGCCACCCTCCCTTTAACAAAAACACTGCCCGCCACCCTCCTCTGCAAACAATGAAGTCCCACCTCTTTAACACCATAGTCACAATTTATATAGTTAATTCGCAGCCAGCTTTGCCTCCGCCTTTCGGCACTCCAAAAGGAGATCTTCCTATGCCTCCAATTGGACAGCGTGTGATTCGAGCAAGTTCTTATGTTCTTGTCGACGCTTCAGGCTGCCAAATGCCCAGGGGTAGTTACGAAGGAAACTCGCTCGCCCGGCGCAATGACTTTAATTCGTTAGTCTGCATTGATATAACCGTAAAGCATAAGTATATAACTGACTTAAATTGCGTGGTAACTAGTCGCGAGACGAGAGATATCAAGGCCACAAGCTCCGCGCGAGAGAGTTCGTACAAGTGGCCATGTCCTCTACAAAACTCCTTCAGGTCCTTCTTCAGGCGTCGTTTTGCCATATCAAATCGCTTATAGGCCCTGTACGCTCGCTGTTCAACAGCGCGGGGAAACGTACGCGTAGGGGGGGAATAAGGTAGATATGCCCTATAATGGGCGTTACGCACTTCCTGGTAGTCGGATGGGGAGAGGACACAGGGGATGATAAAAAAAGCTGGGTCCATTTTGCTAAGACGAATGCGAAAACGAATACGAAGTTTTGATGATAGAATTGATAATTGTGGATGTTTAATTAATGAGAAGATGATCCTGGTATGGGATGTTGATAAGTTTAAGATTGACAGTAATAGTTGTCTTGTGTTTATACCTTCTTAAGCGAGGTTGTGACTTCCTTAAACTTACCTTAATTAAATAATAACTATTAGTCAATAACGACCTTAGTAACTTCCTGTATATTAAGTACTAATAAGTTATATCTTATTTTGCTCCGGGCAGAGTATGAAAACCTCTACTCAAACATCCGCAACACCTCTTCGACGATTTGCGATCTGGGTTCGGACGACGCCCTCCCAGAAAAACGCACGGATTTCTCTCCCCTAGCGGAAAATTGGGCGAAACGCATTAGCAGGTACTGTCTAGGCTGTCTGCTCGACCGATGTAAGGCAACGCAGATACCGAAGAGATTCATCTTAGCAGCTCTGGTGGCAGCAGGTATCTTCAAACTAGGTCTCGAAGATGTATTTCCAGCCTTCCTGGCTGCTAACTCACCACTATTAGATCAGTACAGAAGGCATATCAAAACTAAAAATAAGCATACCATTCTGTTTACACCCAACCTTACTCGTCTACCAAGAAACCAAGCTAACAACACTAGGTAGATAGAAAGAACTCCAGCAACTTGACGTCATTTCTATAAAGTCCCTCTTCTCAAGCAAGGAACTAAAGAAGAAGATTATCTCAGAAAGGTCAGAGTGGCTTTCCAGCTTAATACTGCAAACGCTAAGCTGTTTTCTGCCTCCAGAAAGTCGTGATAGAGCCCAGAATCTGTCTTCCAGCGACCAAGAAAGGGAGGCTATTAAGGACATAAACACTATTTTAAGTCACGCATTAAGAGTCAAGATTAAGCTTTTACTGTCAGTAAAACGGCTTAAGTATCACTTCTTCCAGCCAGGCACACTATTCAACGCAGAGATAATAAAGGTTAGTCAATCTCAAGCTAGAGACATTACACTTTCGGGTCAAGAGGTTAAGATTTACCTACTACCCGCTCTTTTCACTTTCCCAGAAGCAAGCAATAGGAATAGAATTGGAGGGAAGTCGGATATTAGGGCAAGCTATAGTAAGGCTTTAACAGAAGCATCAGCCAAGGACACGGAATCTCTGGTTCTTGTGGAAAAGGCAATTGTATTCCTTTAGGTACAATACTAGAAAGTATTCCTGCTGTTGGTGATGTGCAATATGTCCATCAAATACACCAAAGAACGTCGACTTGGAAATCTTTGTTGATTCAGTGGTATCAGGCTATTGTCAAGTAAGTCATTGAAAATACAGATGCATGACTCGCTGGCACCTGTATGTGATTGTGCCGATTGCCGGATCTCAATCTTGGCTCGCCCTATCCGTACAACCTAAATCTTCGGTGGAGTTCTAGTGGAGTTTTTAGTCCCAAACTCTGATCGATTAGACTGGGTCAAGTGACGACATCTTGGCTTTCGTCACGAGCCAAGAATTAAAAATCAAGGAAGATATTATTCAAGCTATAAAATAAATAAATGCAAATTTCCACATTATCTTGTATCTGATCGCGCGATTGTACGAATATAGCCGCGATCAAAATGTCGCAACCAACTAATCCCCAGTACAACACAGGGGACGCCTACACACGCGACATGAATGGCCGCCCCATAGACATCGAATCTGGCTCATCAGCACGCGACAGAGCATTCCCCAAAAACGCCCCTCGTCCTCTCCGTCTAAAAGACCGCGTCGTCAGAATAACATGGAGTTGGTTCCCCTGCACAATGTCAACAGGCGGTCTCGCCAACCTCCTCAACGAACAGCCCTACACATTCACCGGTCTCAAAACCATCGGCAAAATATTCTTCATCCTAAACATCATCCTCTTCCTAACCTTTACAGCCCTCATAGCCGCACGCTTCGCGATGAAACCCCGTGCTTTTTCAACAAGTCTACACCATCCATCTGAATCTTTCTTTTTTGGGGCGTTCTGGGTTTCTATTGCGTTGATTCTTACGGGCGCGCAGTCGTATGGTGGGCCAGAGACGGGGGAGTGGTTCACGACGGCTATGAGGGTGGTGTTTTGGATTTATTATGCTTGTGAGATGGTGGTGGCTGTGACGCAGTATCATATTATCTTTGAGACGGAGAGGCTTGATATTTCAGAAGCGTTGCCGGGATGGATATTGCCTGCGTATCCGTTCTTGGTGACGGGGATACTGGCGGCCAAGGTGGCGGGGAGTCAACCGCAGTGGAGTGCAGTGCAGATTATAGTTGCTGGATTGATGGGTCAGGGCCTTGGATGGATGCTTGCGCTGTTTATTTATGCTGTTTACTTGTCGAGGCTGATTCAGCACAAGTTGCCGGATGCGTCAAAGAGGCCGGGCATGTTTATCGCGGTTGGACCAACAGGTAACCTATTCCCCATTCCTTATTATTATCTCCATGCTAATTTCTTGCAGCTTTCACGTGTGGTGGTTTGATCGCACTCGGCACACAAGCCAAGTCCGCTCTTCCAGATGACTTCCTCAGCACCCCCAGCATCCCCGCCGGCGAACTCTGGTCCGGCATGTCAGTAGCAGCCGGGCTCTTCATCTGGCTCATGGCGATCTGGTTCTCAGCCCTATCAACGATATCAGTCCTCCGCGCCGCTCGAAGAATGGAGTTTAGTTTGTCATGGTGGGCGCTTGTATTCCCTAACGTCGGGCTGGCTCTTGCGAGTATCAACGTTGGAAACACTCTGTCATCGAGGGGGATTAAGATTTTTGGATCGGCGTTAACGGTTGTGTTGGTTATTGTGTGGTTCATCTGTGCGGCGTTCCATATTCGAGCTATCATCAGGAGGGATTTACTTGCTGTTGGGAAGGATCTGGATGTTGAGCATGTTAACAAACAGCACGATATCAAGGCTGAGAAGCAAAGGGACTAGCGAACGATTAGTTGAAGTTTAGATATCACTGGACAGTATTAATTGTAAACACTCGGAGGATAGAATAGTGCAATGTTCCCTCTATCTTTATTGTCTGTTACAAATCTTACGTCTTTTATCGGAACCCGCGTAAGAAAAGATGTGAGGCTATCTCGGCGCTGTAAGGACGAGTTCTTCAAACTCTTGGCGATTAGTCGTGTGGATGCAGTTGCCAAGACTTGGCATCGTCACTAGTCGGCTGCGTTTGATGTAACAGCAATTGTCCTTAGAAAGCATTATTACATGAGCCATAATAATGAACAATAATTGTAAACACTAAGACCACTCCATAACTGAATTATCGAACTAAGCATACACCATTCCATCTAATGATTCCTATCCTTGAAAAGGATCTCAAAATTCGGTTCAGGTGAGCACTACCAACGTCAGCATCAAACCCAAGCATCAACTCCGCATTCAAACTTACCAATACTTCAAACTCGATATTCTCAGGTCTACTCACACCATCAGGCAGTTTGATATCATAGTTCATCAACAGCTCCGCCATGATGAGCTTGATGTTGATAGCACTGAGATATCTCCCCGGGCACGCATGTCGTCCGAAGCCCCAGGACAGATCATCCGTCCCGCTGCTGGAGTACATGTACTTCTTTTCCTTACCAGGTGTTTTGCGCCATTCATGAAAGCGCAGACCATCAAACTCCTCAGGATTTTCATATAACTCGTGGTCCTTGTGGATTGAGCAAGTATTGATTTCGAGCTTTGTGCCTTTGGGGACGAATGTGCCGTCTGGGAGGGTCATGTCTGCGATGGCTGCGCGTTGGAAGGTTGCTATAGCCTGTTAGCGCCCATTGAGCTCCAGGTTTTTGCGAGTGAACTTACTAAGATCGGGCGAATTAAAGCGCTGACTCTCTTTGAGAAAGCTGTCAAGCTTATCCATCGCCACCGTCGACTCCTTCGTAAAATTCCCATTCTCATCCCTAGGCACACTCTCAACCTCCTCCCTCAAAATAGGTATATACTCCGGATGCGCCACAAGATCATAAATGGCCTGCGTTGTTGACGAAAACGTAGTTACAGTCCCAACAGCAATCAGCGTCATCTGATGCAACAACTGCAGCTCAACATCATCCTTAATATGCTCATTCCGTCCATTACTCAAATGATCCAGCATAGTCGGCGGATCCTCCAAATTCCCACCTTTTTCTTGTCTCTCACGCATAGAAGCCATTACGCGCTTGCGCCCCTTGGCCCATTGGTCTTTTATGGCTGCGCGCTCGGGGATGAAGCGGTATACGAGGGGGCGGAGGTAGGGGTGCCATTGTTTGAGGGCGCGAATGCAGTCGAAGCAGGCGAGGACGTAGCCGGTGGATGCGGCGAGCCATTCTTCGTCGAGGGAGGCGGTTGTGCCTTGGAAGACGCGGGCGTTGTTGGTGGCGATTAGGTAGAGGACTTTGTCGTGGACTTTGACGGGGGTCCAGTCTTGTGGTGGTCAGTGGAGTTTCGGATGAGGGTGTGAGGAGACGAGCCTTTGTATTTTCCTAGGATGTTGGGCATGTTCTTTTGAACCATTCGATGCAACAGTGGTGTGAAGGCGGCTGGTTGGATGAGTCAATGTTCTCCTCTCGGAGCGGAGAGAGGAGAGATACTCACAAAGCGACCCCGTCAAATTGGCCTTGATAGCGTGAATCACATATTCCGCTGGACCTCCGAAATGCGTATACTCGATTTGCATATCCTTGAAGAGTCAGTAAATGTCGAATAGGGTGCTTGGGAAGGACAGTCGCACATTGTTGATCGAGACTTTGAAGCTGAGAGCGGGATGACTTTTTAGTTCATCGAGGAAGCTGGGTGGAATGACAAGCTTCACACCTATACATAGTCAGCTAAGAATAAGAGTTGTCCGTGCTCGCCTCACCGTCCTGGGTATCAAGACCAAAGACCTCGTTTTTAAACTATTCCGTCAGTATTTCGCTCCATCCACGATAATAATCACGATACCTTTGCGTAGCCCTTTGCCATCACAGCTCGAGGATTGAAGCAGTATTCCAGCGCTCTCTGTCTCGCACTCTTGATCTCATCTTGGAGTACAATCTTGACTTTGGGCGCCGCACTCAAGCTCCAGAATTTGAACACGACCAAGAGGATGGAAGTTAGCGCCACGATTCCAGCAGCAACAAGACACAAAAATTGAAAGTCGTTGCAAATCGTGCCTGTCGATTTGGTACTCATATTGAAATGCATAGATCAGTGAAGTCTGCGCAGACCAGGGTTACAGGTCTGTTATATGCTAATTACTTAATACTTCCATTTTCATGTGAATTCAACATTTGTTTGCTACGCTAGATATTGTTCCTCTTGATGTAATTGCGCTAGACATTGTTCTGTTTTTGTGGCTGAGTTTGCCTTCGCGACGCGACGACCACCAACAGCCCGTCAAGTTTCCGATTGTTCTAGAAGCAAAACCGATTGTCCTTTTTTTTGACGTTGGTACCAGCTGCTAAGGGGTAGTTAATCGACTCGGTATTCGGGCTTGATTAATAGCATATCCTTTTCCTGTCGCGGACTTTCCCTCGGTGGGGGGTCGCGTTTTCCCGTGACAGTCGTGGTTCGTCAGATAGAGCGGCAGACATCAATTGGCTCCCCCTTCTTTACTTCAGATAATTCAATATCTCTGGTGAAAATGATCAATTGATGGGTTAAAACTGGTGCTATCTATAAAAGTAGATTCTATCGAATTAGAGATTCAAGAAGTAGTTGAGGTTACGCCTATGAACTTTTAGCGCGGCTATATAAGAAGTATCTTCATAGACAGGCTTATTATAGATATCATCGGTGAAAGGACGGAATCTATAGACAAGGGTGTTCGATCATCTAGTAGGCTGTCAGCTCGTTCCCTACTTGGTGCAAGTACAGTTAGAGTTGATAGCGCATCTGTAGCGTTAAAAAGATGCCACCTTCAGCTCAGAGAACGGCTTCATCTGGAACATATGTTCTGCACCACCACCACTAAGTCCTACCGTCTTCTCGCCACGCTCCCTCATCAACTTCGCATACTCTTCAAGCCCCTCCGCACCAAGTGAGCCACGCGTAATGACGCTGCACAAATCCGCTGCTTCCTGGAACGCAGAGTTGGCACCAACGCCTCCAACAGGTGTCATCGGATGTGCTGCATCACCCAGCAAAGTCACTGCCGTAAAATCAGGCCTTTTGACCAGTCCCTCCCACTCCCTCTTGAATGTCTCTGAAGAGGATGCGAAGAATGCAAGCGTCGACGATGCAGATGCGTCCTGGCTCTGCAGCAGTGACCGGACGGTAGGATGCCAGCTCTTGGTCATCTCAACAGACTGCGCAGCATTGAGATCTTCTGCTGCGATTCCTAGTAGGGTTCTGTTGATGCATAGTACCCAGTACACGTAGTCATCCGGCACCCTATACTTGGCCCTTTCATCGAGGCTCAGGTCTTGTGGAAACTCCATTGTATCAGTGAAGAGCTTGAGCCCAGGCTTGCTGCTATCTCCAGCAAGACATATTCCTCCGAAGAATTCTTCAGCCAGAGAATTTCGAGTTCTGGGACTTATGAATGTCTTTCCATAGATAGCTCCGCACTCAGTGTCCAAGACAGTGTAATTCGGCATCAGCTGCCGACGAATATGAGATCTGGTACCGTCGGCGCCGACCAAGATGGCCCCTGTCTCCATGGTACCATCTGCAAACGTCACTTTAACACCATCACTGGTGACACGATAACTGTCAAAAGTCTTTCCAAAGCTGATATCATTTTCCAACCCTTCCAAAAGCACATTTCGAAGAACAACGCGATCAGCGTTATAATACTTTCCCTCCTGCATCGGAGGCGGACCACGTCGTTCACCAGATGGTGCTGGTTTCTGGCCGGTGGCTGCATCGAGGCCGCTCATGCCTGGGTTTAATGCGGCGCAGGTATCTTCGTAGGTTTTCCAGAGATGGTCTGGGAGCAGTTTCTGGAGTGCGCCTGCGCCGTCGGGGTTTATGCGAATGCGATAACCTTGGGGACGGAAATCTGCGGATGAGTCGCGTTCAAAGATGTGGAATGGTATAGAAGGGCTTGCGCGTTTGAGCCCTTGGGCGAGAGCGAGACCTCCGAGGCCTCCTCCGACGATCAAGACTCTGCTTTGGCCACTGGATGGCATTTTGAAGAATTGAAGTACAGGCTGTAATGTGAAGTCAATGGGTGTTGAAGGAAAGTTCTAGTGAGATGTTGCTCTGTTGAATATACATGACATATCTTTACATTATTTATAAATCTCTCATAAGGGGCCTCCTATCATAGCTTCGCCATTTAGTCAGTTTCGTATCATCCGGCTGAAGCTTTCGGGACTTTCTACCCTCCGACGAAACTACCCTGCAGCTGTCACCGGCGGATTATGCGAGCCGAATGAGCGCTTTGCCGACCCTCACCTTACCTGACTGGGCCAAGGATGGTCGATCAGTTCGAGGCTTTACTGTTTATGGTAAGGTAGTTATCTTCATCCATCATGTTTGGATTCAACTGAGCAGACAAGACGAGAAGCATCTATCTGCAAATTCAGCTGGCTAACTGTAAATTGCGCATCACTTCTAGTCAATATAGGACAAACCTGCCAACAGAAATTAAGCTAGGCAATGCTATCAGCTCATTCAAAAGCTGCACCAGGTCACGTGCTGCTTAAGTTTCAATTCGAAATACTACAGCGGCCTTTGATATTCGCTGACCTCGACTGACAAGGCATACATTGTCTCTCTCTCTATGCTTCTTTTTGTCTTTTTGAGCATCATTAAATATTGTATTATTGTTTTCATTCTGAAATTCGGAACAACTTGTTGTCCTACGTTGCTGGGGCCAGATCAATGACGTAGCCTGTCGCTACAGAGACGCGACTCTAGGGCTCATGGTGACGTGCATGACTCTGAATTGCTCATGACTTCTACCGTCATAGAACCAAAGTCAACATTAAATAGAAGTTCAACTGTTCAAAATCAATTTGACTCATGCACAATAGAAACCATCGAAATCAATCATCATGTCTCTTCGCATCTCCCAATCCCTCCGCCGCGCAGCCGTGCGCCCCAACGCATCCCTCCTCAAAACCCCAATCGTCATCCACCGCTTCCAAAGCACCCAACAGAACAAAGATCAACCAATCCTCTACTCCGCCCACGCCAAAGTCGTCGGCGCCCGCAAGGGCCACGTCGAAGCAGAGTCCCTCAACGTCGACCTCACCATGTCCAAAGCCCTCGGCGGCCCCGGCGACGCAGGCAAGACGAACCCCGAGGAGATGTTCGCCGCTGGCTACGGCGCGTGCTTCCAGTCTGCCATGAACGCTGTGGCTGCCAAAGATGGCATTACTATGCCTACTGCGCCGGAGGATAGCATTGTTGAGACGACGGTGCATCTTGTCGGTGATATGAAGAAGCTCGATATGGGGTTGAGGGTGGACATGAAGATTAGTGTTAGGGGGTTGGAGAAGGAGCAGATTGAGGGGATTGTTGAGAAGACGAAGAAGGTTTGTCCTTATAGTAGGGCTATTGAGGGCAATGTCTTGACAGAGTGTACTGTTGTTAAGCTGGACTAATCGAGGATATGGGTATTGTACTAGTCTATTCGGGCTTGTGTCTTTTAGATTGAGTTAACTTAAAAGTAGTTTAAGTAAAACACCTTTCATGTTCACCTCAAGTTCCAATCGTTTCGGCATACACCTTTCAGTCCAGACATCCTGTAGGACGTTTACCTAACATCGAACAAATTGATTAAAAACTGACGCTTTACGAACTTGGATAATTCAATGCATGGCAGAACCAAAGACATAATATTCTATTTTACGGCATGTTCTTGACTCATTTAGAGAGGTGATGCGGCTCTGCGATGAGCACTCGTTGGTTATATCTAGGGTAGCAGATGCAGAAAAGAAAGAACTTAGCTTAACTAAATCGAGACCGAGATCGCCAGGTGCGCTCACAGAAGTATAGCGCTACGGCTCTAGAGGTGGGGGAAAGGCTCTGACCCCCAGCAACTTAGACCTCTCAACCTCCTCCACCAAAAGGTAATGCACAACTAATGTCCCATTCACAAACCGAATCGTCTAGCGCGAGACCTCCTCGTCATCGCCCTCGAGGTCTCGTCGCCTGCCGTCGGTGCAAGACCCGCAAACAGCGCTGCGACAATGAATTCCCAGCGTGCTCGAATTGCCTCTCTGCGGGTGAGAAGTGCTCATATGGCGCCAAGCAAGCATACCCGGCAGAGTATGTGAAGTCGCTCGAGCGCCAAATCTCAAGGTTACAGGATGAGATAGCCTCGCCGCGACAGAATGTCGTCAGTCAGCCTCAGACGCTGTCGATGGTTGACACCCAGTCTGGCATGAGTGAGACGGCGCCCGCTAATTTGAACGAGACTGCAACTTCGGACTTGGAAGCTAGCGCTGGAATTGTTGCGCCATCCCCGGATTCTTTTCTGGGAACATCGAGTGGGTATCCTCTTACGAAACTGCTGCGTTCAGCATTACCCTCTGTAGATGCACGCCAAGGCGATCGAGCGGGAGCTTCACATCAAGTAAATTTAGCGACACGGTCCTTAACAGGCGTGCGCGTCAACATAGGGCAGCAGCATGAGGGTGGCCAAGTCTCTGACGGCTCAGATCTGCCCAACAAAGTAGTCGGCGACAAGCTTATTGAAGCGTACTATGCAAGGGTGCACCCCAAGCATCCCTTCCTACCCCGAAAAAGAGTCCAGTCACTGCACGATACTAGGCTTGAGCTCGTCCCAGCTCATAGAGCTGTACGTTCAGATAGCGGGAGGAATAAATGCGACTACGCGACCTTGCAATTGGTGTATGCCATCGGAGCACGTTACTTGCAGCTAAGCAATGATGATGATCATTATTCATCTCCAAAGGTTTGGATATACCCCAAGTAGAATCGCCATGTCTGACTCGAGAGTAACAGCGACACTATGCCTGCGCGATGGCAGATGCGGACAGTATCTTTGCGACAGGTAGTCTCGAGAGCCTGGAAGCGATGCTCCTGCTCACGATATACCAACTAAGGTCACCTACAGGTCCTGGCGTCTGGTAAGCAACAACCGCACAATTATAGGAAAACAGAGAAGACATTCTGACGGTTATTAGGTGGATGATCGAGACAACGATGCGGTATTGTATTGATAATGGCCTCCACCGACAAGCCATGAACCTCCCTCCCAGCCTCGATGAGAGGAGAAAACGCATCTTCTGGACGGCGTACATGTTAGAGAGATCAGTTGCTCGGACCATGGGTCGGCCTCACTCTATTTCCGACAGAGACATTGACGTTGCGCTCCCAGCGAACATCGACGATGAACTGGACACTGACGAAGCTATCATTGCAGCCATTGCAGACTCGAACCAACACCCTTCTCAGATCACCGCACTCACGCCAGCCATTCATATCTTCCGGCTACAGCAAATAGATTCCAAGATTTCATATACAGTATGTCGCGTGGACAAAGAGGTCTCCGAGATAAAACCGCACAAGGTGGCCCGTCTTCGACAAGCTCTAGAAGAGTGGAAGGCCGGAATACCTCAGACCGGTCCAGAGAATAAAACGCATCCTTACCTCACAACAGACTACCATATGATCCAATACCACAAAGCCATTATACTCCTAAACCTCCCCTTCTTACCAACCCTCACCCCACAGAGTCCAACATTCCACGAGATCGTCCACTCCGCCGGGCAAGTCTGCTCCTTATCAAAACGTCTTCACGACCAGCAGACATACATCTCATTCTCGCTCCTCTCACTACACGCCAACTTCGTCGCTGGCTTGGTAATGGTCTACTGTTTCTGCCTCGACTCGTCAATCTTCAGTCCCAGGTTCAGCAGTAGTGTGAGAGCGTGTAGCACGATGCTGTACATCATTTCCGAGCGTTGGCCGAGAGCAGTTCAGGCGAGGAATGCATTTGATCGTCTTGTTGCTGCTACGATAGAAAGTGACCACGAATCAAATAATGGTATTTTGCGGTCTGAGGATAATTTGAATGTCTCGCAGGATGGCTTTGTGGCAGATGAGACTGGTAATCTGGAGGTTTGGAATAGCTTTGAGTCGATACTTGGGGATCATCAGATCGATCTGGGGACTTGGATGCATGATAGCATTTTTGACACGATGGGCACCTATCAGCCAATGGATTGGACGGAGTAGACAAGCGTAGTGACACAACTACGATACTTGCTCAGCGATATAGTAAATGGCCATATACCTGGGCCTTGCCGCGCATATTCTGACGCCCTGGTTATGACCCCCTGAAGGGATTCTGAAGAGGAAAGTGTAATAAGAGACTGCTGATTTACCAAGGGGTAAACGCTCGACATAGTCTGCCATCCTATCGCTGGACCCAGTCCTCGCTACCAACACACTGAGGACACTACAGGAGGCCTTCAGGATCATGATATCATGAAGTGGTGTGTAGTTTGGATGGCAAAGCGTAGTCGATGAAGCTGTACCCCAAAGGCAAACTGCACGATACTTTCAAGACTGTTGTATAAAATTTAACAAGCTTATCGCATAGGAGGTATACAAGATCCATTATCAAAAGAATCCAAACAACCCGGCAGCCATAACAACAAGCAAAGGAGGAAACACCCAATGCTGCGTCTCCCCGCCTCCAATAATAATCCGACTCACGAACCCATCAGTGATCGGCATAGCCAGTGCTGCGCTCAAAGCCTTGGCCATTAGTGTCTCATCTCCCGTGGTCCAGATGATGGAGACCAGCACGCCGACAGTGATGTTGCGAACGCCCCAGATCTTCATGAGCGCGAGACTAAACTTTTTTGCAAGAGGCTCAGTGGGGATGGGAAATTCGAGGCGTTGGAGATGGTCGTTTGGGCGGAGGGTTGCATTGAGACCGAGGCCGACTAGCATGAGGCCTAAGCCGAGACTGCCGTTGAAGATGATTGGGTGGGCCATTTTGATGTTGGGGATTTGTCTTGCGTTGATGTGTAATAAGCTTGAACAGTAGGATTCAAGTTTGAGAGTTTGGAATATCTTGTGATGAGATGTCACTGTTATTGGGACGGCATCGACCAGTGCTTATATAGTAGTTTATCTCACTCTTCTTGCTATCAATTTCCATGATTTATAAGTCAGTATGGGCTAATGCAGGCTCGCGGCAGTGCTCATCATGAATCCTTGGAGTCAGATCTTAGCCTCGATAAAAGTTGCTTCAGGTGGGGCATCTCAGTCAACGAACCAATTAACACTCGGTGCCGATTCTCCACATTCCTTGCTGATACATTTCCGGATTTCGCGCTTCGGCTTCGGCTCCAGAGCATGATTATATCTACTTAACTCCATCCCTACATACAATAAATTGCAACTGGCATGTCTGTTGTGATTAATCTGTATACTCACTCATCAATGAGTAAGTATATGTTCCACCTGTATTTAATTAATTTGCCTAACAAACAAGCATTGATGATCAATCACGGAGACCATCAAGATTCTTGCAATGCGGGCCCCTAACTACCTGGCCCCAGATAGTCTTCAGCCACGCTGCATGAACAGGCTTCAGTTAGTCCGTATTCTTTCAGATTCACCGATAATAAAACGTCAAAGGTGCCCAAAGTTTAACCTCATTGGCTACGAATAACTACGCATTTGTATAGCCAGCGCGAAGTTAAGTAAGTCAGAAGTAAGGCTGAGTCAATAAAAGAGATATCTACCATAGCAGTGGCGAGTAGTCGCTTAACCTCGAGTTAGATACTAAGGTTTATTCCAACCTTCATACCTCCCATTAGAATATCGCAAACTTTGATTATCATGAAGCTTTGCCCAACAACCTTAATACCAGTTTTATAACTCAGTCACAAAAAGTAAATGCTCACCAGGTTCTCGCCCTTATCTATGATCTATAAATTCCTTCCATCCCGCATCACTTCTTCAATTATCTTTTCCCATTCATCCTTTACTCAGGCTCTCCGAACAAACCCAATATCACCCCACAATTCAGACCGGCACGACTCATCTCTATCAGGAGTTCATTCACAATAGCTGCAATCACGATGGATCTCGACAGCAAAATACTCGGTTCGGTCACCGTGGCACTTGTCGTTGCACTCCATTTTAGCGCCATCATTTTGAAGCCCTTTGGTCTAGGACTTGACATCAGCAAACAGTCCGGTTATATCTTGGCGCTGAACTGCACGAGACGTATATGTCACATATTTGCTGTATTCCGATACATAGCTTGATCTTCCTGGTCTTCTCATCGGCCACAATGTCCTGTCAGACTGGACGAAATCATCGCACATCTCCATGCCACTCAAGGCCTTGGTACACAAAGCAGGTCTGCCTGTATCGACCTCTTCTGGGACATTGTCTATTCGCATAGTGGACGGTCTTCCGTCATACTACTTGGGGTCGTTTCTATCACTCAAATAAATGGAGAGATAAATGCTCGCTCACATGGCCTTAGCTGCGATTTACTCCATCAACATTGTCTGCGTAAGCCCAACAGACTGCATTCTCCTCTCAACATTTGTCACCGTCGACGCATCGACGCATCGACCTCGTTATTCGCAGCTCGAACCACAAGTATTATAATATACTTCCAGGTCTTAATAGAACAGTTCCGTCGAAGCTTGTGGCTCCCTCAAATTCATCCGTGGTGGTGGTTACAAACGTGAAGCTTCGTATAGTCAGCTCCAGCCAAAGTACCCACGATTGCTATATTAACCTCGCTGTCATAAAAGTCCTAGTCTAGGTACTGATAATATTTGTTTTAAACTGTAGCTATTGGTCAGGCACTTTAGTATGATTGCCAAGTTAGAAGCCGAGACTGATGGCTGAGAGCCTAAATCAGCACAGAGAACTCAAAGTCACTTTGGCTTACGAGGCAACAAAGTCCAACAATCAGATATGTTTTCATTGTTATGTACTCAACAACTAAACTAGATCCCAAGAAATGCTTGCCATGAAGCGTGTGGATGGTAATGTTCGAGGGCGGCTTGGCCAGAACCATCCCCTACCAGAACCGGCAGAAGCGAATCATTCCAAATCCCATATCAATCTCAAATTCATCCGTCCAGCGCGTAGTAATGATCGTAAAGGTTTCGTGTGTCAAATGATCGTAGATCTTCGTGAGTATCGATTTATCATTGCCAGTGACTGTCCAGTGCCGAAGTCACCATGATCGATAGAGGGGTAAAACCCTTTACCAGCCGAAGTTCTTAACAGTCTTCTTGATGGTGATGGTGCCACCGCCAACATTGAAGTTGCAGCCCTGGTTGCCGTTCTATAACCAAAGTTAGTAAGTCCCCGGCAAGTCTGGGTGGTTAGTGTACTCACGTTGTTGTTGCAGCACATCTGGATACCGTTGCAAACGCCTCCAAGACCACCGTTGGTGAAGGAAACACACTCAACATCGGCCTTGTTGCCAGCGGAGGTGCAGCAGTAGAGAGACTGGCCGTTACCGCACTGATTCTGCTGGTTGTTGTTGTTGTTGTTCTTGGGGGCAGGAGGAGGAGGGGGGGGAGGGGGAGGAGGAGGTCCGCCGTGAGGAGAGGCGAGGGCGCCAGTGGCGACGGCGAGGAGAGTAAGAATGGAGGCGGTGAACTTCATGTTGAAGGTTTTGTAAGAAGTGATTGTCTCAAAAGAGAGTGTTGAAGAGTTGATTTAGGATCTGAGTTGATTGTTGAGTGAGTGAGTGATGAAGAAAAGATGAGTTTAGGGGGATAATAGTCGTCCTTATATAGATATTTTGGTCTCATGGAGATGCATGTCTTGTTCAACTCGAGACCTCACGATGACCTCTCTTGACGCCTAAGTGAATACGCCCAAGTGACCTTGTGTCAGCTGAACTTGAAGCTATCGAACTCTTTTCCTGCCTCTTAGACCATAATGAGCGCCGAATTCATGCAAAGGAAGTCCAACAAGAGGTTGGCCAACTCCACAACTGAGCAAACATCGTGAAATCGTTGGATGACAAGGTAAGAGGCTGGATCGAGACCAAGGTCTAGCTTGAGCCTCATGCGATAATCCGAGTGAGCTGAGCCCAATAACTCATATCAGCTCGGCACCGAGGTTCCGAATGGTCCGGCGAGTTGAGTGTAGGAGACAAGCTAGCATGGCTTCTCAAGCTCAACGACAGCCTGTAAGTACAGCACATGCAATGCATGGAGGCAGGTAGCCAACAGAGGCGAGGATACATCGGCGAATTGGGCTTCAATGGCAGAGAAAACTCATTGGCTATGTTGGTTGATTCGGAGGCCGAGACCCGGATCAGCAGGGGAAGATGGGCCAACAGATGCGAGGGCTTGACGCATGTAACAGCACATATGTTGCATTACGCCCAAGAGTCAGGCCTCACAACATAAGCAGTACACTCTCTCTTTCGTAAAGCCCCAGTGACTTGATCTGCTAGTCCTGGACTCGGATACAATCAGGATGCAGTGACTTGGAATCACGTGTAAGACACCAGACGTTTAAAACGGTCCCAACTAGAAGAATATGTGTTTACCAAGATTAAACTTCAATATATCTCATCACAAAGGCCAAAGTCACAAAAGTAAAAAGGTTATTCGGTGGCTCATATTATGGCTGGCTGAACATTGGTTTATTGCTGTGTACCCCGGATCACTCTGCATATGCGCATTGACCCAACGCCGACATCCGGCGTCCACCAACACGAGAAAAACAAAACCTTAGCACAGACGGCACTTATGTCATTTATTGTCATCCTAAACGTCCACAGTAGCAACGGGTGCGAATTTGCAAGTTCAGCTTTAGGAGCAAGTACTTTAAGACATCTGCACAAATACCAGTCTCTGTCTCCCCTCAAACTATCTCCGGCATCACTACCTACTACTCCACTCGTTCGAGCACACACACACACACTCACTCTTCTGTCTTGAGATTCGCCTCGCTATCATGCAACTCCAGCTCTCCGCAATCTTCTACGGCCTCGCCGTTCTGCAGGGCGCTATTGCGTCGCCTGTTGCGGAGCCGGCTGTTGAGGTTGAGGAGAGAGACATTGAGCCTAGAGCACCTTCTATGGGAGACATTCCCTGGCCTAGACTCCCAGCTCTTCGTCGTAAGTTCACCGAAATATTGTACAGTGACAAATCTAACTTGATCGGCGTGAAGGAGCTAAGAAGGGCAGTGACAAGAACTGTCCTGCTCCTACTAACGACCAGGGCAATGCTTGTTCTTCTGGAACTCAGTACTGCTGCACCACTGCCGCTGACGGGAGTAAGTCTTTTTCTTTTTTTTCTCCGACTGTGCGAGTAACCTGACACCCTAAAGCTCAAACCTGCTCCAACTCTGAGGTCTGCAACGCAAAGATTATCTGCTGCAACAACAACAGCGGCGTAAGCACCCCCTCCCAATCCTCACGCGTCGCTCACAGTGATCAGTTCCAAATGTGCATTGGTGAAATTGACTTCAATGCGCCCGTGACCATCAACATCAACATCTACAAGGGCGGCAAGGGAGGAAAGGGTGGCAAGGGCGGCGGCTACAAGGCCATCAAGGAGTAAGAGAGTGTCTTGTACATACTACCCAGAGTCTTGTATCTACACTTGTCAGCTGTACCTACCTTGCTTTCGTTTCTCACACTCCTTTGATGATGGATTGGGATGATGCGCTTTGCCGATGGGACAGAAGAGGGTCGTACATAGTATTTAGTCAACCTTGGCTGTCCAAAAGAGGCGATTTGAACCTGAAAAGACTCTTGTTTGCTTCATACTTTTGTCAGATCTGTGAAAAACATGGGGTATTGTGGATCGCGAGCTCTGCTTAGCGTAAATCCCAAGTTGGGTAATGTTTGGTGAGAAATTCCCCCAGTGCCCAAGACGAGAACGGCAATTAAACGGTCGAGAGCCTCTCGTCGCACTAACACAGGCCATCACGGTAATAAGCATGGCTTGCGCTAAATTGAGACTAACCTAGCTGTTACACTTTCTCTTGTGATACCACGTTGAGCTGCCCTGCCACGTAGGATAAAGCCACTTTGTAAAAAGCATCGGCCTCTCGGCATTCTGATTTGAGACACGTTTCTTTGTGCCTGAACCTGGTACCTGGGCTCGAGAACCTTGATCGTTGTCAGCCTTAACATGGGCATGGGGGTGAGATCTTAGTGTCCAGTCAAGCGACAGACGAAACTTGGCGAGTCTGGGGATTGTCAATGCGCCGATGGACCAGCGCCCTAGTCTCAGATCGATCTTCAAGTCTAGACTGGAATAACCATGTATTAATGACGTTTATTCCAAATCACGCAATCATTAGTTCCGAGAGGAGAATAACGCTATAAAGAATAAGCTATTCCCAAATGTCCGGGTGAATCGAGAAAACGGTCGTCGCGGTGGGTCTAAAAATACCGCAAGTGTAGGTTCAACAACGACGTTGACGGTAGTGGAAAGGAACACCCGCTCTTAGTACGCCCAACGGCGATTATTTTGGCCCGTATAGAGCGCCGCACTTGGGGAAAAACGGCCAGTGATTCCTCGCCACAGATTTTGGTGGCGGGTTGTTGGTGCGACAAGGTTTCTGCTACTGCAAGCCATGCCAATAGCTCCTCGATAGACTTGTCGATAGTTTGTAGCTGACAGTTCCAAGAACCAATGATTTGAGATGATGTATACGGGGATTAGAGAAGATGGAGACAGGACCAGTTAATTGGATTTGATTTCGTCATGATCTGATCATTAACTGCGGCATCTCTTGTGGGACAGCAATGCGAAGTCACAGTGATTGAGAGGATTATTCCGCGGAATTGATACCTCGCGTAGACTTGGGCCTTTACATTTTGTTATCGTAACACCAGCCTCGTATACTGAACCGGGCTGACGGGTTTGTGCCGTATTACCGTAAGATCGACCCAGTTACCCGTTTACCGTGCTGTGATCAGGCACGCGGTGAGACATGGTCATGGTTGATCCAATGGTAGCAAACAACCAGTGACGACCCTGAGCGCATTGCATTACCATGCATGCACGTCCAATGTTTGCTCGTAACGCCTCGTCGGGACCGTTTCGGCACCAACACCAGCGAGATCAGAACTCGGACGTCTCGGATCGTAAAGGAAACATCTAGACTATGCTAGCAAGTAGTTTAAACGAGGGGGGAGAAATAAACTACCACTAGACGACGAGCTAGACCTCGGAGTTTCCAACTCAGGGTCCAAAGCTTCGTGATAGTACCCCCTGTAGCGTGTTTCCACCGACATCCGGTGCTGCATTACCCCGCAACATGGCTTCAACATCTCGCTTTATCGAGACGATACTGTGACTAATTTATTGACATCGCGGTATCACTGCATCTTGCATTGTGTGAAAGACTAATCAGAGAAGAGAGACTAGACGAAGAAGAAGGTGGTCTACTAACCCCGGAAAGCAACCATCCAGGGCTGAAATATCGACAGAGAGCCTCCGGATCCACGGGCAGTTGTGTAATCCCTGCAACTCAAGTCCTAGAGCCTCATTTCACAGCTCAACCACCGCTCGCGAACGGAGACCATACCCATTTTAATCTTCTGAGGCCCAGAGGAGAGATTTCACCGCTGACTGAGGTCTTGAAGGAGAAAGGGCTGGAGCTTCTCGGCCGGGAGTCGGTGCATCCGCCTAGCACTTCCCATTTGCATACCTATTATGGCCTGCACGTGTCAATTATTTCCCCTCTTCAGCCTTCAGGTGAGGCTGGTCTAAAATCTCACTACAATTTGATTGCTGAGAGGAGGGTGCTGGGATCGGAGTCTACGGGGGCGCGATGGTACCCAATGTGTCAGGACTGAGCCGAAGATCTCGGTTATGCTATATGGAGGGTGAGTTTCAGTAAACGGGGCTAATCGATGCGTGTGAGTGTTCTTGGTTGGTAAA
This sequence comes from Fusarium musae, assembly GCF_019915245.1. Classification (NCBI taxonomy): domain Eukaryota; kingdom Fungi; phylum Ascomycota; class Sordariomycetes; order Hypocreales; family Nectriaceae; genus Fusarium; species Fusarium musae. Next base: position 318,131 of record NC_058387.1, read on the forward strand.
AACATGGGAGAATGTCGATTCAATCGTGGTGCAAGCAGTGAGCTCCAACTTGAACGGAGAAAGTAGAGCAATGCTTGTAACAACACAAGAGCCATGTCTCATAACTATGGAGAATAGTGCGAATCCAGATGGATCTAACGCAGATATGGATTGATTGCCGAGGTAGTATGTACTTATTTGCAAGACCCGTTAGCGAACACGGAGTCGAGTCAATGCGGACACATGGCCATACAAGGCCGAGTATACAGGGTAGATTTCAACATAACCGCCTCGACAAAATGTTCTTTCATAATCCGTAGAGTTATCTCAGATACCTAACCACGCGCTGTAGCACATTGGCATCCTACCTGTCTTGAGGTGCTGGTATACCTTTCTCAATCTGTGCCACTTCCTCTTTCTCTTCCCTCCCATTCTCAGTACTCCTTCTATAACCAACTACTCGACTCTGCCTAGCAATAGACACTGTTTCAAAAATATTCCTACTGTCCAAGAAGATGCCGTCGACCTCCTCTAGGTGTCGCCCACTAGTTTCAGGGAAGAAAAAGTACACGCCTGAGATGAACTGTTAGAGGTTGTTGCGCTTTTCTAAGGCAAGAGGCAGTGCACTTACTTGGAAAGGTGAGACAGATGTTGATGGCGGCGTAGATGATGTAGTATCTGTACTTGAGGGTAGCTAGCCCAATAGGAGTGATTTCAGCAACAACCTATGAGCCCTTAGTCAGATCTTCTTTCATCACACGCAGGTATTTAATCTTACAAAGTTGAACAGCCAGGCGGTGGCTAATGCTAGTCAGTGAATGATCTTTGTACAGTATAGAATTGATGGACTTACCAGTCGACATGGCCGTGATGGGCACTCGATGACTGAGCGGTGAGATCTCAGCAGCATATAGAAACGTAAGTCCAAGGAACCCGGTTGGAAAGAACAGTGAGAAAAGGAAGATGAAAGCCGCCGCAACTCCCACCGACGCTGTATTTCCCGGCTGCGACGACCCGCCCGCAACTACAGCCATACAGATGCCCATACCCAAAGACGATACCATCATCAGCTTGCGACGTCCAAACCTGTCTACGGTCAAGACACCAATGGGCGAGCAGATTGTCTGCCAGGTAAACACCGAAGCAGCGATGATCTTTGCTGCTCTTGGTGTTTGGCCAAGGTAGTCTTCGAAGATCTTGGCTTGATAGAAGGCCAGGGCGTTGATGCCGCTCATTTGCTGGAAGCATTGCGCCGCGCAGGCGAGACACATGCGGTGCAGAAGGCGGAGCGGTCCGTTGGCGAAGATATCTTTGAGCTTGGCTTCTCCTGCGAGGGCCAAGGAGGTTTCGATTTCGCGGATTGCCTCGCGCACTTCGACGGAATTTGCGTCAGTATCGGTCAAGTCGGCCAAAACCTCTCTTGCACGATCAACTCGGCCCTTCTTCGTCAGCCAACGAGGAGACTCCGGAAGCAGTGGTATAGTAAGCATAATGATAATGGATAACACGCCGGACAAGGCCATGGGGAATCGGAAAGTGACAGAGCCGTGATGAAAAGACATGCCCAGATTCGTCCAGCCTCCGATAGCCAAGCCAAAGGAGATGAACAAGCCTTCAAGCATCACCGCCGCACCCCTGTGAGCAGCACCAGAACACTCTGCTTGCCAGTTCGGAGCTGTGGCTGTAATGTGTCCAAAGCCATATCCGGAGACCAGTCGACCGACTATGAGTTGCGGAAGCGAGTACGAGGAGGATTGGAGAGCTGCACCTATCGTGTTGATCAAGGCGCCGAATATGATGGTTCTCTTCCGACCGAGCTTGTCGCCTAGCCAGATGCAGCTGAGGCAGCCGAAGAGACAGCCTAAAGTGTACATCGCCACGACGGTTCCCTGTTCAGGTCTAGAGTCAGTAAAGGGGCCGTGATTCAAGGAAGCTGAAGAGCGTACTTGGAGGGTCGAGTTATGGTCTTTGGTGGCTCCTTTTGTATGCACGGTGTCGAGGGCAGGAAAGGTCTCTACCCACGATGGGAGACTGAGGAACCCTCCGGCGATAGAGTTGTTGTAACCGAACCTGTATGTAGAAGCAGAACCGGTCAGCTGTCATCCTTTCGCCTATTCTATTGTGCGTTATTGAGCCTGGTTGACTTACAAGAGATAGCACGGCAAGATGACCGCCCAGATCTGAGCCATCTGGAGTTTCCTCCCTCGAAGTCCAAAGAAACCCATCTTTCTCCTGGATGACAAACGCTTGCAGGTATAGTTGACTTAGAATGAGGAGCTGAAGTATGACGATAAAGTAGAGTGCGGAGAGATGCTTGTCAGAATCTGGGGAACTGGGGAAATGGATCGCCTTTTATCTCAGCAATGTTTCGATGCAATCTCTCGTAGACTAACCGTGGCTTGGGCTTCTGCACTCGCTCTAGTGCCATATTGGCCATAGAACATCGGGTGGTCGTGCTAGTTAGTCGGTTTAACCGATGGAGGTTGTTGCGGCTCGATCGGCCTCCGAAAGATCGGTTGAGCCGACGGAAGACCCGATGGCATCGGAACAGCCACCACCACCATTATCAAGTCCATATAAACATTTCGGACCTCTAGCCTCTAATTCACATTTCTTCTATCATACAAGTTAAGCTTTTACTTAGAAAAGTCAGACGTAACCATCATCTGTATACTCGCAATGGCTACTCGACGTCTCGCCACCTGGTCGCACAACCTCCAGTATTCGGACCTTCCGGAAGATGTAGTCAGTGCAGCTATTCGAAGCTTCTACAACTGGGTTGGCTGCACCATAGCAGGGAGTCAGCATGAAGCTTCAAAGATCGCCGTAAGCTCAATAACCCCCAACCAGCTCAATGGTGTGATTTAGGTAGCTGACGTGTGCTGGATTGCCGGCAGCATCAAACATTGTCTCCCTTCTTCGGCCCACCTACCGCGTCGCTACTCGGACACCATGGAGCTTCTCGTTTGGATGCTCAACATGCGGCGTTGATCAATGGTATAGCATCACACGTCCATGATTATGACGATACGCATCTCGATACCATCATCCATCCGACAGGACCTGTTGCCAGCGCTCTTCTTGCTGCTGCCGAGTGGAGAGGTGGTATCTCAGGGAAGCAGTTCATCACAGCTCTCGTGGCTGGTATAGAAGCTGAGTGTAAGGCTGGGCTGGTTGTATGGCCAGAACACTACGACGTTGGCTGGTAAGAGCATGTATCTGCATATCCATCACATCAGCTTACAGCCTCAAGGCATATTACCTCCACCGTCGGTTCAATTGGAGCAGCAGTTGCGGTATCAAAGGTCCTAAGGCTATCTCCAACAAAGACCAACCATGCAATTGGTCTTGCATCAACTCAAGTGACCGGTCTCCGAGAAATGTTCGGTTCACATTGCAAATCATTCCACGTCGGCCGTGCAGCTCAAAACGGACTACTAGCTTCTATCATGGCTGAAGGAGGCTACACTAGCAGTGAGGGCGCACTGGAAGCGAAACGTGGCTGGGCTGCTGTCGTGGGGACCAGCAAGCCAGACGTGCTCCAGAACTTGAACCGTTGGCTTGGTACTGAGATTGATGATGGCTTAGCTAGTCGGAATACCGGCCGCTGGGAGATTCTCGGGAATAGCTTCAAGCCTTTCCCGTGCGGGATTGTCATCCACCCTGTCATCGACGCTTGCATACAACTACACGCGGAACTGACGAGAAAGGAACACGATCCAACGCAGATCAAGTCTGTCGCGGCACAAGTCCACCCTCTTGTCCTTGAACTTACTGGGAAGAAGACTCCAAAAGATGGTTTAGAGGCAAAGTTCAGCGTATACCATAGTGGTGCATGCGGTCTCCTCCTCGGCAAAGCTACACCGTCAGAGTACGAAGACAATATTGTACTCGACCCCGCCGTCATTGCTATTCGCGATCGCATCACAGCGAACATCGATACGAGCATCGCAGCAGATGCGGCCAAGGTCACTGTTGTGATGCAAAGCGGGGAGGTCTTTGCAAAGTACGTCGAGCATGCTGTTGGCAGTCGCGTAAATCCTCTTAGCGACGAGAAGCTGCGTGAGAAGTTCATAGGTGGATGCAAGAACGTTTCGACTCGCGATATTGAAGCAGTGAGCCAACGATGCTGGGGTTTGGAGTATTTGGATGATATACGGGAGCTTGTGAAGTATTTGTAGCTACTTGGAGGAGTGAAGGTGGAGACTTATTTGTGATGGTAGGTATACTTTTCATCACTGCCTCAGATAAAAGGGCATAGAACTCCAAATTCTTCACCACTAACTAAAGCTATCGCTATAACGTCTGTCCAATCGTTTCGATAGATATTTAGTACTCGATACCATCGTTGGCAGCCTAAACTTAAACTTGTAGGCCGTAGTCAACTACATAAATATTTCACTCCATGTATACACGTAATGATGAGCTGCAATTGTCAAGCTTAGCATGATATTTTGCGATACAGTCTCCCGCATGTTTGCAATGACATGTTATTCCTTGAGAGTACTTCATATGTGTTTCCAGATATTGATGCATTAAGAGACGGGGCTTGTGCTAACTACATGGTATTTGACTTCCCTTGTGACCCGGCATCTAGTTTGCCTCTCAGTCTCACCATCATGGTACATGTATATAACCTCCCTGCATCCCGTATATTGATATATCATCTAAGGGCCCGAGATGCTGACGATAGTGGGCTTTCGAGATCCGTATTCAACATTGTGGGTGCGAGCACCTTGCCAAACACCAAGAGTATAACCATCGCCCGTCTCGTCGTAGAAGACGTAGTTGTAGGTATCCTGGGCGACAATGGTCAATTTGTAGGTGAAAGGAGACCGCAACTCTGCCCAGTCGAGTTTGTACCAGGTGATGCCAGTCTCGTACTGGACATCCCGAGAGGTGACTCCCTCGCTGCCTACAGTCCAGTAGACCTTGACGTTCTCGAAGTTTGGACCGGACTCATCCGCAGAATCAGCGGGCTTGTCGGCAATGTCGTAGTCAGAGGCCTTGACGCGATAGGGAGCGCCGTTGTTGCTTAACAGCTGGTTCCAACCTACTTTGGCGTCAGAGGGAGCTTGTGTCTCGGACATATTCCAGAGTGTGAGAAGCGCGCAAGGGAGCTTGGAGGTATGCCATGGATGAGAAGATGAATCAATTGATGGATGGTCTAGAATAATATTAGATGCAGATACACAAGACCTATTTATATCTAGCTTAGCTGCCTCAGTGTTTGCGTGATCTCGTCCACCCGAATCTCGCCATCGTTGCCTGGGAAGTGACTTCCAATGGCCGTTCGCTAGCAGGCACATTGCTCAATATCGAAGCTGCGCCGATATGGCGACGCTAATAGCGCTGGAGCTTTATGCGCGGTACGCGGGGTTGTCACAAACTTGGAGTCAAAGCGGTCTACGGCCTGTAGCCAACCGGATAAGGCTCCTATTTAGGACTGTAATCATCAAGCATTACCAACACGTTCTTCATCGCCAATTCTGGGTTTTCAGCTCGTGATATATGGACAGGCGTTTTGAGACAAAGCTGAGTCCTGCATCGGATATGCCTTTATCGTAATTAATCTATTAGTCTAGTCCTTAACACCAACTGAGCTGCAACTTTCAGGTAGCCACTTTTCGCTGCAGTCATACAAACGGTAATGATAAGCTTGGAAGAGTAGATTCGAGGCCACCGATATTTCGGTTGCGGTCATGGTTGTGTCGTTGTGATAGTAACCATGTAGATGTGTAGGTAGATGCTGGAGTTGACATTTGAGCATTTTCTTGGGGAAGCTATCATAGTCGCATGGTGAAATTAGATGAACTGAGGTACCGACACTGCGAGTACGGGATTCGACTTGGTCTTTTCGAATCAGCTCATTTTGGTGATCTGGGAGTTAGCATCAAGAGCGATGCGAGACATGGCTGAATTTTATAAGGTCTTATTGGTTCACTTGTGCCTTGCCACCAGCAGATGACCCCTTTACTCAGCCAGCCTCGTGTGTCCCAAATCACTCAATAGTGCCATTTCTCAGTGGCCAAGCTGCTTCTGGACACGAAATTCCGAGCCAAATTCCTCCCTATTCAATGAAAGGGGACTTAGAATCCTCCTTGCCTTGTTTAGGTGTAGGCTGTACACTGAGGAGATCCCCTACGGAAGTCTGACCGTCACGCCGGGGCGAAACATCACTTTTTTCCCTAGTGGCCAACCAATACAGTATTTCTTTGTCAGCACTTTCATACCCTTCAACCGTGCCCCATCCCTCAAGTTCATCATTTTTGGCACGATCATCCATCATGGCTGGTATTACTATTAACGGTGATACCATCAATCCAGCAGCAGTACCTGGCGTTTCGCAGACTGGCGAGCGAACAAACTTCATCTTGATTCAGGGCAGAGATGTTGATCTCTCTTTGGAACAGAAGCTTGAGCCTAAAATGGCTTCCATGTGGAAATCAAGCCAGATGTAGTAACTCCTGATATTGCAAACTGTCAGCAGCATCGAGAGCTTTGGCCTTTGACAACATTGCGAGGATGAGATACGGGAAATGTCTTGACCCCGATTGTCTCTCCATGTCAGGGATAAGTATGTCAATACCACTCGTTGCCGGCTACCGCAACATGACCTGAATCTCCTCGTTCCGTCGGCTGGAGGTGAGCGCCATGGAAATATGGGCAAAGGTGATCGGTTCGATCATACTAGTAAGCTGTTCACGGCCTGTCACTAATTGAAGTCTTAGCTAATGGTAACCCAGATAATATCAAGAACGTCATTTGGGATAACATCCCATGGCCTAGCTTCAAGGTTGTGGTCAAAGTTCATAACATCACGAGGCCAAGGGATACTGCCCCGTTTGCGGTATCTTGGTACATTTCTGCTCTGGCAAAGATCTAGATCTAACCTGTTCCCCCCCTTTGAGCTTCACGTCCAATGACATCTTAGGATAAGATTCCATTGAGTTCTTCCATCCATAAATTATGTCTCATCAAACGTGACGGTGTCACGCTTGCCCGAAGCAGTACAACACGAGTCGAATTGATGCCAGTGTCCGATGTCTCGGTTCGTGCAGCACTACCGTTCATTATTAGTTTACAACACTATCCTCAGGCTCAATACTCACAAAAGCTCCATCGGGGCTGTCAGTGAAAGCGGTTCCGTGACCGCAACAACTGCTAGAGTATCCTGTGTTGAAGAATTGACGTTCGGCCTTGGGGTCGTTCGGATTGGGGGGTGGACCGGGTCTCATGCAGCGGAGGGCTTGAAAGTTGCCGACGCAACCATCCACATCTGCAACCACGGGGCCCGAGAAGAGCAAGAATCTATGCACGGTTGGCTTCCTGATGTTGAGGGACAGATATCGATATTGTACGTATGGTACTTACGACGCTGCCACTGCCAGGTCCACCAGACGAACCATTTTTACGTAGTTAGTTAGGAAGAGCGAAATTGCTGATATGTTGGGAGTGAGCCAGTGTGTATCTGGTCATAAAAGGCTCCTATATATAGGCGGCAGTAATTCCACAGAATATACGGATAGATATAATTATTTCTCGGACCATACTTCGTATTTATGCCGGCTGTAATTTCCCGATTAGTAGGAAAACTTAAAGATACGAATGTCTAGGTGGCCGGATCATGAACTCGGTAATTGCAATCATCCTTTCACCGTCATCCAGATTTTACCTTTTTTGCCTGCCCATTAGGAAACGTTTTTAAATTTGCCGTACTTGATACAACTGCCGTCACTACTCCGTAGAGCTACAGAGGGATTAATAAGGTTTAGCATAACATGTAGGGTCCAAGCGGCAACTAATCTTCAGGGCTACCTTGAATTGCACGGTCTCGGTCTCGCACCTTTAAAGTTTCGCTCCGGCCTTTCCGTGAAAGCTATGCGGTGAACATACGGATACATAATCTGTATTTCTTCCATTCAGCGCAGGCACAATTTAGATCATGTGTCGCACCTGCATCGTAGAGTTTACACGCGAAACAAAATAACGCAGTATGAAACATAGTATACTCATCTCCTTGGTCGCCTCCTGGGGTTTAACAGCCTCCGCTTCCAACCATGCAACTCCGAAATGCCGTCAAGTTTCTGGCGATATCTTGTTCAACGACCAATTCCAGCTCTACCCATCGTTCTTTCAGTGGGATGATCAGCGCTGCGTTCTGTATCTCAGGTACGCTGCCCCATCACGTTCAGCTCAGCCCCAAGCCAATGTAACCTTTTTATACAGCTCAATCTACAACGCCAGTATCGCCGTCTGGGACCCCTACAGCTCTTCACTAGAGCGAATTATTTCTATCCCTGGAATAACCCACAGCCTAGACAAAAGACTCTCCGGGACTATTATAGACCCCACAAACAACGTGTTGTCTGCGGTCGTAGAGGCCGCTTCATTCTTTACAAGCGCGGGAAACGATGTCAGTGGCGATAACTTTGTTGTCAAAGTCGATCTGAACACATTTGAGACAAAGAAGATTAACCTGACGGCTGTCACCAAGGGCCAGTACGGGGCGTTTCTCGATATCGATAATGGCCTTGATGGAGATCTTTATGTTAATGGCGCTTATCCTTCCAGTATCCTTCACGTTGACTGCGAAGACAAGGTCTCCCCTTTATACGTCCGGGAACCAACCACTCCTCCGCGCTCTTTTGGCTTTGGAGGCGTGGTTCGCGTCGGTCACGATCTCATAGCCAGCGATAACACCAACCATCAGCTCGTCAAATTCGCCATTCACAGTGGTCATCACTTACCAGTTGTTATCCCACAGACAAACTATCACAATTTCTCCGGTGGAAGTTCCCTCAGCCTTCCTGACCGATACGGCGGAAAGGTTATGTTGATGGCAGAAGATGTCATTGATAAGAACACATCTGGGGTCTCTGTGTTTAGCTCAAAGGATAACTGGAAAACAGCCAGGTTCGTTGGCTTTATTGAGAGTGTTGACAGGAAGTTGTACCCTGCTTCTGGGGCTCTGAGTCAAACTTCTGCGCATGAGCTTGGCGAGCGGATTTATTCGAGCGTGCTGTTCTACGACAACAAGGTGAACCCGACGATGGGGGGCAATCGGAGTGACTTTGCGTTGCGGGATATCACGGATTCGGTCGACTCTCTGCTGAAGACAAATGGGTTCCGTATATAGCGGTATAGCCATCTTTGAGTAGTCGGTATATCTTGAATGCCATAGCATTACTCTTTCGTTTGCATCCCCACTGGCGAGCATTGATTGGAGTGAGATACCTTGGTCCTACTCGGTTGCAAGGGTCATCTCTAAATACGAAAACCTTGTCGGCTAAGCGGCACCTCAACCCTGTTGTTCAGCAAAGGCCAGCTATTCCAGGCTTCCTAGCGTTGTTCCATGTAAATTTTATATTCTTTGGGTGACCTTTTATTCTTTAGGTGCCTTGTATTAAGCTGATTCCTGCGTGTAAACAATCGTTGGTAATTCCTCACACTTATCGGAGAGTCGGAGACCACTGATGCTAGCTCTTTCTGTTCTGCAGTCCAGCATCATGTAGTAATTGACTATAATCCGGTACTTGAGGAAGATCAGTTACCAGTTGCTCCGAATATGTGTCTATTGACTTCAGCTATCAGATATGCCCCGTTTGGGGGTTCTGCTAGTCACCTGGGTTTTACTAAGTAAAATATATCCTAAACTTAAAACAAGTGAATGGGCATTTCAACCCAGTTTTTACTTCAGAGAGACAACCGAGAATATCTACCGTATCTCTGCACGACAGGATTTGCGGAACGTCGGTGGATCAACGGAAACTGTCCGCGGAGCTTCGAAACTTACATGGAGTAATGGGCCCACAGACCACATAATCACACTAAGAAAGAGTTTATCACCGCCGTATTATGAGAAAAGCTGATAACTCAATGATGTGGATCTTCCTTGTAGAAACGGGTATATATTTCACAGCAGTCAGTGCTCGCCTCATCACTTAAAAGCATTCTCACATCTATCCATTTGCACCGATCGGGAGCTCACTTCCGGCTTCTAACCTGAATTGCTGCAGTGGTTGTGCTTGGAACAGCTACATAAGGAATAATGTGAGTTGGCCAGGAGCTACTAAAACTTCAGGAAGCCAGTGCTGACACTTTCACTAGGCTGTTACATACTACTGTCCTTCGATTTCTGGGGGACAATGTCAAATCATTCCTTACCACGGCTAGTAGAGACAAGAGATGCATATTACTGGCCTGAACTATGTTGTAAGGGTGCAGAAAAGAATAATGTTACTACCAGTGATATATGTGAATAGGGCCGCTGCTTAGTGCTTGTAACTAATAAAAGCTCTATTCAAATTCCCTCAATCGGCGATATCAGGAGATACTGAACGCAAGGCGAGGGGGAGGGGGGGTGCCTTTCTATACCCTCCTGGTACAGACCGTTTCTTAGCAACATGACCACCTCTCCTTGATGACTGTTGCCCTGGACCGGTGCCTTATTAAAAAATCCCTCTTTCTAGCACGCAATAAATGTCTAAAGCGATGCTTATTCCGCTACTGATAAGTAACCGCTACTAGTACACATCTTCTTTTTAGTACCATATACCGGGACTGTATAGTATAAAGTATCGAGGTCCTGAAGTACAGAATAAGCTTAACAACATATAAAGCACCTGTCACGTTAGCATGATATCGAGTTATATAATTGGCTCAAATAAGGCAATTAGGTTCTTATCTATACAAATTACCCGAGGGGGTTTGCTCCAAGTCTTTCCTAAAAGGGATACGTAACATATCACATCCCCCACAACTATCAAAAGCACGTAATAGCGAGAAATCTTCACGCCTTCTCTAATGTTCACCACATCCTGAGATAACGAGCTTCAGTGGGATTGTGACAAATCTTCTATTTTCTAAGTCTCTAACTTGGATGAAATTATAAATATAGCCGCTATAGTCGTACCAATGTAAAAGAAGCCGACATCTCCCTTAACTCACAAGCTAGACTATTACTCAAACCTTTATTTTCGCTTCACTGTCTGCTCTACTGTTGTTTCGTTATGGCCACTGTTTTAGCCAGGGACCAGAAGTACCTCGATGTATCCGAGTCTGAGATCCATGTTGACTCGGTGCCACCACTTGGAGCGCCTGTAACTGAGAAGACTCATCTATTCCAACGGGGCAAGGGTTTTGATGCAGATGCAATCGCTACCCAAGTAAGTGACCTTGGATCTGCTACATTACTAGTACTTGCCTCTAACACTATTTGTACAGGCCAGTGTTTTTGATGATCCTAAAACTGCCGAGCAATATCAGCCTCGATCAGACTGGTAGGGTCATCCATCTATCTATAGACCTTGGGCAAGTCTTACTAATAGCTTTGATCAGGGAAAACCTCAGTCGCTTTGATCCCCTTGCACGATGGACCTGGGGGGAAGAAAAGCAATTGGTTCGCAAAGTCGACATCAAAATTATGATCTGGGCATGTACCATGTTCATGGCCCTGGAGTTGGACAGAGCCAACATTTCCCAAGCCTTGACGGACAACCTCCTAGGCGACTTGGGCTTGACTACCAATGGTACGGTTGGCCCGCTTACAAATATTGTATTCAGTGACTGATTGTGATGCTACAGACTTTAACCTTGGAAACACGGTATTCAAGCTCTCGTTCCTCTGCGCCGAGCTGCCATCGCAGCTTGTCTCTAAATGGATGGGTCCTGATCGTTGGATCCCGACCCAAATGTGCCTCTGGAGTATTGTTGCGGCGGCGCAGTTCTGGCTATCAGGCCGCGAATCATTTCTCGCCTGTCGTGCACTTCTTGGAATTCTACAAGGTGGCTTTATCCCTGATGTAAGTCGAGTCTGGTTAGGTCATTCACTGCCGGTTCATCAGCCATGCTGACTGATCTCATCAAGGTGATTCTGTACCTCTCATACTTTTACAAGCACCACGAGCTTTCGATTCGTCTAGGGTTCTTTTGGACCATGATGAGCGTCGCCGACATCATCTCGGCGCTTCTTGCGGCTGCCTTGTTGGAGATGCGAGGTATCAACGGTCACGCTGGTTGGCGATGGCTGTTCCTCATTGAGGGCCTCATCACTCTGATCTTCGGCCTCCTCGCCTATGGTCTCATGCCCCCGGGCCCAATCCAAACTGCCAATTGGTTCCGTGGAAAGACAGGCTGGTTCACTGAGAGAGAAGAAGTCATCATGGTCAACCGCATCATCCGCGAAGATCCCACCAAGAGCACAATGCACAACCGACAGCCCATTACATTTAAACTCTTGTTCCAGAGTCTTAGTGACTACGACCTTTGGCCATTGTATCTGCTTGGATTGACCTTCCAGATCCCTGCCACTCCGGAGGGGCAGTACTTGACTCTGTCGCTCAAGGGCCTCGGCTTCAACACGCTCCAGTCCAATCTCTTAAGCATTCCATATACTGTATTTCATATCATTACCATGTTGATCCTCACTTATACAGCCGAGTATGCGAAGAACCTGACTCTCATGGGAATAATTGGTCAGATTTGGATCCTGCCTTGTCTTATTTGGTTCAATGTCGCCAATACCCAGACAGCTAGCCGTTGGACTGTCTATGCCGTCACCACTGTGCTACTATCCTATCCGAATGGTGAGTAGAGTAGAAGGGAAGATGCAACAACTGTAGCTAACTCTTTCCATTTAGCCCATCCTATCCAGGTAGCTTGGAACTCTCGCAACTCGAATAGCGTACGCTCTCGAACCGTATCGGCCGCCTGTTACAACATGTTTTGTCAAGCTGGCGGCATTATCGCTTCTAACATCTACCGCAAGGATGATGCTCCTAAGTACCATCGTGGTAATCGACAGTTGCTTGCTATTCTTATCATGAATCTTGTCCTTTATGTCCTGGTAAAGGTTTACTATATCCTCCGTAATAAGTCACGCGATAAGAAATGGAATGCTATGACTGAGTCGGAGAGGTTGGAATATCTTGACACTACCAAAGATGAAGGCAACAGAAGACTAGATTTTAGATTCGCTCATTAAGATATCGTGGTTTTCTTTCTATGAAGAAAGCTTGGTTATCACAATTACTTCTACATCGACTAACTGAAGCTTGTCAATCAAAGGGAGAAGCAGTTAGAAGTATACCAATTGACTATGTACACATAAATGGTGTCCATTTCTTAACCTATTAGAGGTGCCTGACTAAAACATGGACAAGTGGTGGTACTGAAAGATCAATGCCATTCTCACAATATTCTGTTCAAAGTCTTTGGACTTACAAAGACCGGTAACAAACAGGCGTATCTACACTGCGTGAATCTTTGTATATCACAGCATTAACTTCTATCTGTTTTCAATATCTGCGCAGCAGATAGAATCTAATAGACTAGATAAATCCTACAATTAGGTCCCTAACACGACAAAACTCTCTGCTCAAGCACTATCTTCGACACGCGATGACAATATAAAGTAATAAATGCCGTAATGTACATATTGGTTGGGTCCATTCCACTATATCGACGCCACTACGTGTAGAATGACGCAACTCGATTAACATAACGCTGTACCTTGTTATCTCTGCTTACTGATAGAGCAGCATGAAAAGAATTAGACTAATCCACTAGCTCTATCGCAGTTCGGGTCACAAGTTTATTGGACAATAGAACGGAGATACCTAGTTAACCCCGTTGATTGGGGAATGAGCTGTTTGATCTCAAGCTGAACGTCATTGTGTACCAATCATATTCATGCTCTTCGAATCGCGCAATGAATACCCCCATGCCTCGTGCTTTTATTAAATTATTTGGTGATTCCTAGCTTGACTCTTTTGATTGACCTAGACCGATAGATCGCATTCATGCAAATCTAGATAGAATCAGGAATTAATTGAACAAAACAGCATGACACAAAAGGACGTAGGTCTTGGACTTTTCATAACTGTGGAGTATATATATAGCAAATGCTTCTGTATTTTGATGATCGTGGCTTAACATACAGCTCTTCCGATGATATCAAATATTACCTGCCACATACCAGTGGAAGCCTACACACACACGCTAGACGGTTGCTTGTATCCGATGAGCGTGATTCCCTAGTATTCCTGAGATGGTGTGTAGGAGATATGTCGAGCGAATTGCGCCAGATGAGGTGATGAAGGACATATCGGCCTGTGATCAGGTTTTTGTGAACAAGCAGCTTGGGCCCTTTAGAGATTTCGAGTTTGCTTTTAAAGGAGCTGTACTGCTGTTCGTAGTACAAGTAAACAGAAACCGCACTTATAGCAACATCTGTCCTAACAAATTGTGACCGCAAGAACCCTTCAGATTCTCTTTCAATATAACATATACAAACTCTTAGTTACTCATCATGTCGCCACCTGCTGCTGACGTTGATTCCCCCAGCACTGCTCCAGCAGTCCAGCCTGTACCTAAACCCGTCAAAGGTGCCGGGACCAGCAGCACCTCACGCCTGGATGGTCCCCTGTCCTACAGCGGTAGCCTTGACGCTGAAGAGCAATTTGATGTCACTGCTGTGATCGGCCGAGAGTTCCCTAAGCTGCAGCTTAGCGAGATTTTGAAGGATGACAACAAACTCAGAGACTTGGCTGTGCTTGGTATGAATATCTGATCTGGCCGTTAGTGGCTTATACAAAACGGTGCTTACTATTCTAGTTTCCCAACGCGGCGTCCTGTTCTTCCGGAACCAAGACCTCAACATCGACGATCAGAAATATCTTGGACAGAAGCTTGGAGAGCTGACAGGCAAACCAGAGACATCCAAGGTTTGTCACTTCAGACGCTTGTTCTAATTATTCAACTGACCATTCAGCTCCATCGACATGCGCTCTCAAACAGTAAGCGTGGTATTGCTGTTGATGAGAATGGAAGACTTGATGATGAAGTATCCGTCATCTCCTCTGAGCAGAACCGCAAGTTCTACAATGAAAAATGGAGCACCCTTTCTAAGAACCTGGCTGGAGAGGGATGGCATGCTGAGTAAGTATATAAAGGGAAAGTCAAACATGAGCATCTTAATAATGAGTCACAGCATCACCTTTGAGAATATCCCTTCTGACTATGCTATTCTTAAAATCATCCAACCCCCGCAGGACGTCGGTGGTGACACACTTTGGGCGTCTGGGTACGAACTTTACGATCGCCTCTCGCCACCGTTTAAGAAGCTGGCCGAGAACTTGACTGCAACTCACCACCAACCCAACTTCGTGCGAGTCAAGGATACTTTCGGCGAAGATCTCATTGACGACTACCGTGGTGCTCCAGAGAACACTGGGTTGGATTTTAAGGCTGAGCAGTAAGCATCCCATGTCAGCTCTGACGCATTGGCGATTGAAAAAACTAATCGATCAGCCCTGTTGTGCGTACAAACCCTGTAACTGGTTGGAAGAGTCTCTTCGCCGTGGGCCACCAGCTTTCAGCTGGACACATTAACGGTGTAACTGATACCGAAAGCGAGATTCTCAAGACTTACTGTGAGAGCAATAACGTCCTATAATGAGTTCGCAATACTGACTACCCCAAGTTCGCCAACTTATCACCGAGAATCATGACCTTCAAGTACGGTTTCGCTGGGGAAAGAACGATCTCGCCATCTGGGATAAGTGAGTTACATAGCCGGCCTAGTTCCCTGTCGTTTGTCCAAGAACTAACTATAGACTTTCTACAGCCGCTCTGTGTTCCACACCGCTACCAAGTACGTATACTGTAACTATGTAGCTTCTGAGCTTAACATACTGATTAATGACTCTAGTGACTACGTTGGAAAGCGTCAAGGAAACAGGGTCGTCTCGTTGGGGGAGAAGCCGTTCTATAACCCTGCTTCCCAGTCACGCAGAGAGGCTCTTGGACTTATACAGTAAGATGCCAGAAGCAATCTATAAGATATTCTTATTTATATATATATCTTCCCTTATAGTAAAGAATAAATAATAAAGACTTCACTTATTTCCTATTACTAGTCGTGAAAGACCTATGCGGTTGTCTTTGAGCGTGACCTTGACCCATCCGGGATTTCGTTGGACTCGGCGTTGGCCGGTTTATCATTGCTCTCGGTTGAATCCTCGACATCAAATGGAGGAGGCATAGCGATGGTTTCTTCCATTGTACTTCAGGCTCAGTGGACTACAGGGTATCAAAATGGGACGATGCTTGGAAATGTGCATTAAAACACTCAGAGGCAGGACTGAGCGTCACCACTTCAACAGAATGTCAGAGCCTGATTCTCAAAACGGTCGTACATGGAGGGGTAGGTCTGGGGGCGGCCCAGTTAGGAAGAGGCTGATCAGACAGAAGTATGGATGTAAGACACGCCACATCACTATGCATCCTTATTGTAACATGAGAGCCTTTACGCCTACCTTTGATTGATCACAAGCTGAGCTATCATAGTGTACCTTGTCAAACTCGAAGATTCTACGAATTCCTAGACCATAGAGCCGCTATAGATCAACCAACCTACCACATACAAGTTGCTTTCTCACTTCTTTTTCTTATCGCAGCCGACGAGTGAGGAGTTACTGAGCGCTTACATGCATCAGACCCTGTGTGAAATGCGCCGAACGAATGGGCTTTTTACTAACTTCCCACGTACGCTGGCGCGCTAATGCTGCAATACCCACCGGAGCTGAAACGGAATCATCCACACCTGATGGCCACCGTTAGGAGTCGATTGTCATTGAAAGAGCGTGACCGACATCTTCAGCGCAGAGGGCGTTCTCATCAGCGCCGAGATTATACGTGGTCTCCGCTTACAGGCACAGTCCCTTCCCCCTCCTGCGCGATTGAGAGTACCTCTGTCAGTCAGTGCGTCCGATTTCGAAAACGCACACTGCAGCTTAGCTTGCCCTCAGAGCCCTCTTCGCCACTACATCCAATATCAGGCTGTGCTGATGCAATGGGGCTGAGCTCTTGATGCTCCAACAGAAACCCATTACTTCCTCCCAGCGGCACTCGGCCTCGCTGGCCCTGATCAAGCTCATCGCTGACATCCAGAATAAGAACAGAGGGCTCATAAGACGGCAACCGTGCCTTGATTTCATCGAAGAACGCCTTCCTGTGTTTTATGAGGCCTTTGCCAACTCTTATACAAGGCTCAACACAGCTCGGGGGCGCTTCGAGCCAATGAGACACGATCAAGATGCTGGCGACGGCACTGAGCAGCGCAGAGAGCATGACCTCCTAGATATCCTCCCTGATAACACCACTAAGGATTCCGATCGACGACCATTCTGGGAAGAGACGCTTCCTGAAGCGATGGAAGAGCTCAAATCCACTCACGATAAGCCAAAGAGACTTGCTGGGACAGCACGCAGTATCCGAGACTTGAAAGGATGGGTTGACATCGTAAACGTCCTTGAAAAGGCCAGATCGAACTACTACGACTACTCAGGGTTTATCAGGTTCAGGAAACGGTCAGCGCACAAAATGGCAGACAACATTAACGAAGGCAAGATTCTAATCTCTCTTCAATCAAATACGGAATACTCTTCAGTAATTCATTGTGTGTTTGACATTGTTTTCGACATAAGCTCAGATCTTATCTATACGCAGACGTGGCTAACGGATGACAGGCAGCTAAAAGGACGGCCAAAATTCGAGAAGAGATCGAGTCAAGTCTTCGTCAGTTCCGGGAGAGGTTGGGGGATGTTGAGAGTATCGTTGCAGTCTATGAACAGAAAGAGGATGTCGTCGCTGCAGCCAAGAAAGTCCTTAGCTCAATGCTTCAGGCGATTGGGGATATTATCGATTACTACGGTGCGAAGAAAGGTGCTCTTCATTCGCATACACCACCTATCATTTACTAATTTATCTGTAGGGAAGAGAATGCTTCTGTCCGTGTGGCAAGCTGATAGCCACAAGGCTGATCTGACGGGCTGCCTAGAGGACCTCAATTCAAGGAGTTCAAGACTGATGGAGAAGGCCAATATCGGAAGTTTCCGTGATCTTCGATCAGTTAATATCAAAGCATCAGAGGGTAATGAATCGCTAATTTAGCAGTGAGTCTAGATGGCTAACTATGTGGTTAGGTATCGGCAAGTTGAAACAGCTCTAACTAGGTCAAATGGAGATCATGAGGGAACAGAGACGACTCGCAGACGCCCAGTCCTAGATGAACAAATCCGGTCACAAAACGGCAGCTGAAAAACAAAGACTCGCCTCAGCCAACGAGCGGAATGCTACCACAAATGAACGAAATGCCGCAGCGAACATAGCCAACACTACGACTGCGTCTAATGCCATGAATGCATTCATGAGGCTGTCACAAGAGTACCTCACCAACCTGACTGCTTTGAAGGGTTTGTCCTCATCTCGGCACCACTTTGAGAAGATTCACTGACGTATATATGTAGAACAAAAAAGGTAAAATGCACGACTTGCGGTCAAGTACACTCATATTCATACCCAACTCGAGGTAGAACGATCTCGCAGTCGAGACCGAAGACCTTGGGTCGGTCCAGCACGTATATCGCAATCTCAGCTTCTTCGTATTCTTAATATGGGCTTGGGCTTTGACCTCTCTGCCGTTGATAAGGTCGACATGACTGAGATCTCAGACTCAGCTGCCCTAGTAAACCGTCGCATATAATGAATTGGGTTAGATCAAGATGTACAGGGTGGTAACCCTAGATTAGCTCCGGTAGCCAATGAGACTCCATTCACGTGTAAAGGATGTGCTATCTATGCATGAGCCAGGTCGCTTGAGCTTGATTAAATATTTCAATGACAGTTGTTTTGCGTAGCAGGTCAAAGAGGCTCTGACCGTCTTAAGCCATCAAGTTGAACCAGAATTGTATTGTTTAACCGAACAGATAAATTGTGAGCTCCCAGTTCAAGTGTTTACAACAGTCCTAACTAGCTCAGTTACCTAGGCTAACTATAGGGCTGCCACTAGTCGGGTTAAAGGTATCCCAAGATATGCATGCGTTCACGCCCGCAGCTTCTCCGGGGTTGACAAACCCCTCGACAGCAGGGCTGCTGCTCGGGGGTAGAGGGGGAGCTGCAAACTCCATTTCAGTGGTCTTAGAGTCAATGTGGGGTCCAACCTGGACTCCATGAGGCCACTGGAAGACGTTGTTCTTATCCCAGTAAGCCTTGATTCTCTGCAGCTTGTCTTTGTTTTCACCATAATATGCTTTCTCATACGTGTCTTTGTCGAGTGTAGGATCTGGAAAGTTAACATAGACACCAAGCCCATCCATAGAATACCCTCTCAGCGCCTTGTTGAGATCTGTAAGGGTCTTCCTCATCTTCGTCTCTAGCCACTTATCCTTCCACTCGATCATGATGTATGTGTGATATTCACATCCACGCCAACGATATGCGGAGTCACCGGGCTTACTTGCATTGGCTTTGCCGCCGGAATGAATCCAGGAGACTCTGATTGAGCCTTCTTCCCCTTTGAAGTCATTCTTGAAAGCTATCAACCCTTTTTGAAGAGTATCAATTATCTTGGCAATATTCTCTTTGACAGTGGCCTTTGTGAAAGAGAAAGAGGTGTAGATCCTGAACATCGCGTTCGAAGGCAATGCTTTCTGAGTTTCCTCTGACCACTGAGCTACAAGAGTCTCGTGGAGGAACAGAGTTGAACTCTCTGGCAAAGTTCGGTCCTTGAGCTGTTCTGCCAGTGACTTATTTTTGTCTTCAACCTTGTCTTTTTTGTCAAGCTTGCCGCAATCTCCGAGCTTCTCATCGACCTCTTTATCGAATTCTGTCTCCAGTCCATTATAGTAGACCAGAAATCGAACAGACGGATCTTCACGGGTATCCTTGAGGTCCATCAACCAACTGGTGTCAATCGTCATCTCGTTGGACCACTCAGCAGTATAGAACTTTATCATCGCTTCGGTGAAAGCCTTTTGGGACTCAGCGCAATGAGCAGGTGCCCAGGTATAAACCCCAGAAACCACAAAAGGGTGGCGCAGCTCCTGAACCTTCATCTTGAGCTGCGTAACTACCCCAAAGTTATTGCCACCAGCACCACAAAGGGCCCAGAAGAGGTCCCTCTTTTCCTCCTTTTTGTCATTAGGGCTGACTCGGATGACTCCATGTTCTGCAGTGACAATACGAACCTCGAGAAGCGTGTCACTTCCCAGGCCGAAGCTTCGAGTAAAGGGCGCGAGACCTCCACCCAAAGTGAAACCACTGACCCCTACACTAGGACAACGACCTCCGTTGATAACCAGTTGATTGTGATGGTCGTTGATCAGTTCGTGATAGGCATGAGCCCAAAGTGCGCCTGCATCCATAGTGATTGTCATGTTATCCTTGTCGAAGTCGACGCGTTTCATATTGACGAGATCAATCGAGATGCCATTGTTGATAGCAGAGAATCCGCCGTACGAGTGGCCACCATTCTTGATTCGGATAGGTAAGCCTTCCTTCTTGGCTCGGTCAACGGTGATGCGAATATGGGACTCATGCTCGGGTTGGATGACACAGCCTGGTCTTTCAAAACGGTAGAGGAGGTTCGCATTTGCCACAGATTTCTCGTACTCGAGCTCTCCAGGAGTGTAGACTGGGATTTTCTTTCCCCTGAAGAATCCCACTTGTTGCATACAAAGGTCGAGGAGACGTTTTTGTCGCTCTATTTCCTCTTTGGTGAGCTGAGGTAACCCAGGTCTTTGGGTGGCCATTGTGGCTAGCTGTAGTATAAAAGGCTGGAGTAAAAAGTATGATTGAAAGTCTCTTAGACGGGGTATAATACTAGTGAACTGCTTTTCCTGTCTCCTTGGATTCAAGACGACTCAGAGATGAGCTTTTATAGTTGATTGGGAAGACTGAGTAGCTCTCTGCAGGCATGCCCAACGCTAACCGCTTCATGAGCTACACCAAGACTGTCACATTTATCACATTTCGTCGCACATATCACAATCAATGTCTCAGCATTCGTTCAGACGAACGACACTATGCAGATGCTCTTGCGAGAGTTTGCCTCTATAGCATCTTGGCTCCCAGCGCTAGTGAATACGGGCAGATCAATAGTCTGGTCTAGACTCGCCATCGTTCCAAGAGACCAATAGGAGTAATATGATAAGTTCCGGAAGAGCCCACTCAGCCAGCCTGATGTAGACTGTTTCAACTACCCCTCACTTTTCAGCTAGCCACAATCAATTGTCGCCAGCACACAGAATTTAGCTTCCAGAAAGGGCCGGTCCGTGGTGAACTAGAACAACATCGATACGGGAAGTTGACATATACATGGAACTCAGCGCAGTCCGGGGTGGGGCATACGAGGCAAGGCGCGGTAGTAGCGTCAGTTTTTGGGCAGGGCGCCGACTCGTAAACCATGAGGAAGTTGGTGAATCTGATCTGTTGCTGAGGCCATTAGCTTGTCAGCGCTTGCAAACGCAACGCGACCACAAGAGCATTGGGGGGGAATCGATAGTGTTACCTGTTGGCTTTTTATAAGAAAGGACAAAACACAAGACATTTAAAGCAAATCCTTTCAAGAGAATTCCGCTGTCCTTAAAAGTAGAATACCTTTTATTAGGATAGCTGCAGGCATGAAGACTCTCATAGATAATAAGGGTCACAAGGTTTCCAGGGAGGGCGGATGACAGAGAGATATCTTTGCGGCTGGGGCCGTGGGGTTATTACTTACAATCTATTGCATTATTTCTAAGCGATGTAGATGTCGTGAAGGGCATAATATCACCGAGTTGCGTCAACAGTGAACACAGTTGGAGGTGGAGGGGAATGCGGGGGTAAAAGGTGCGGATGCACAACTACGGATTTCCACTCTAGCCGAGGCAAATTTTAATTTCCTCATGGGGAAAAAAGGGATTAGTAGATCAGTTCTAAGGTTAGTCGCGGGGCATATAGTCCAAAATAAATCTGTCCTCCCAGAATCAGTACACCCAACGGCCCGTGGCTGCGACGCGTGATAGTTTACCCATCTGCTCAAATAAGACCTTAAGACAAGCTAATTTGTTCTGTCCTGTCCTACCAACCGGAGCTTCCCACTCGTTTGACGCACTCGCTCACGAAGATCATCCTTGTCAAGAATGGTAGCTCAATCAGACGCGATCCGTCCGCCCGGACTGTCGAAACTGGAAGGTTTATTTCAACTGCAGAAGATCGAAAAAGTAAGTTGTTAAACTCAATTCTCCTCCTGGACTCATTGAAAGTAAAATAGACTGCTAAAAATGTGTTTCTACTAGGATGTTTTCGAAACGACCAGTGGTCTTTGGCATCCTCCTGGAGGAAGAGGGCTTTATGGAGGGTACGTATTCTTTTACAATTCCCGACGCTCAAATCGTTCAAGAGTTGATAGTGGCTATCAGACTTATCATGTCGCAAAGTTTGATAGCAGCACAACAGACCGTAGATGAAGGCTTTGTCTCTCATTCCCTGCAGAGTCAATTCTTTCTCCTTGGAAGTGATAAATCCCCAGTCACCTATTCAGTCGCGAGAGTTCGAGAAGGGCGCTCCTATGCTACAAGAACGGTCCACGCAATCCAGGAAGGAAAATGCATCCATCTTGCTGTGGTATCATTCGCTCGAACGCCTTCCAAACAGCCTCAGCAGATTCACCATGCCTCAGGAATGACACCGATCGGAAAACCACCGGCAGAAGAACGACATATATTTCAAGAACAGGGAATCGACGCAGTTGCTCCGGATGTGTCAGCCGTCAGCTTAGGAAATGATAGCATTCCACCGCAGGATAAAGTAATGCGGTGTTGGACCCGTGCACGAGAGGAGATCCTCAATGCTGACGACATTACGGTACATCAAGCCGTCCTGACTTTCCTATCTGATTGGCTTGCAATAACAATAGCCCCGTATGCCCACGGTTACTTCCAATTTCCGGAATCGATCGCGGAAAGCGTGAAATCATCGGTGTTAGCAGGGACAGCAGTTGGGATGTTGTCCACCCTCAACCATTCTATCCACTTTCATTCATCATCAAGCATACGAGCAGACGAATGGATGTTAGTCGAGGTCAACTGTCCCTGGGTAGGTGATGAAAGATGTTTGGCTAGTGCAAAGGTATTTGCAAAAGATGGCACCTTATTGGCAAGCTATGCTCAAGAAGTAAGTGAATTTGGTATACTCTGTAAGATAATAATTAACATAATTTAGGGAGTATTCAGATTAAGGCAAGATAAAAGCTCCTTATAGTTTATGAACTAAGTTTATATCAGTTAATATACATATCAAACCTAAGAACGCAGTTAAAGAAAGCTGTGGAGGAAATCTTGAAGAGACGCTTTGTCAGAACTACACTTCTCCCAGTCGCGGACGCCGTCTTTACCTAGTCTCCTCCCAGTCCAAAGGCCCAAAGTCCATTCTGTAGGCTACATCTGGTACGGTCAAACCACTTGGATCGCATATGACTGTGAATGCCCGGCGCCAAACATGCCTGCACGGCAACAGAGGAGCGTCTCGACTCCTGGAATGGGATGTCGTGAGAATGTCAGTCCATCACAAGGCATTTCTGGCCTATATCGTCGGTAGGCCCATGAGCCAATACTACAACAGTCGACTCGCAGCCCAGAAAGTATCAACGGCATGTTCACGACCCTCGACACAAAGGGTCCGCTAGAGACTTACACAAGACCTGCTACTGACACGTCGAACGGCCTATCTCTATTATATATTGGAATTCTCACGTTTGTATTGCTTTTAATCAGTACAGAGTGCGAGCTCAAGCGTACCTACGATAGGGACCGGGAAATGAACCCTTTCTCACTAGACCAAGGGGGTGCGAGGTCCTATCCGATCTATCTTGGCCTTATTCTTTTCAACATTTGGACGAAATCGGACCCGACAAATGACTTGACGTGCAGACATACAGCGAGCTCAGTGTGCAGGGTATACCCGGTCACAGTTTGAAGGCTATCAACAGGTCTAAGAAAATCGTGGATTGCTTGGACGTGAATCTTTTCGTTCGCGACCCGTAAAAGGTCTAAAAGCTCCTGACGGAGAAACGAGAGTGGCTCCTACGTAGTGTATTGGATCCAGTCTCGCCACTCCAACGAGTACGGACAGGATTGACGAAAAATGGTATGGAAACTGGCAATTTTGGGACAAGAGGGAAACCACGGCACAAACATCTCCACCCCTCTTCTAATGTTTCTTCCGAGGACCAACTTCTATGTTGCGTGCATCGCCAGAGGCAGGAGAGACATGGTCAACCGCCAGATATATGAAGGGGTTCTGGATCATCAGATAGGTGAGCTAAGCCAGCCTTGTGCTGTGCGCACATATCGTGTTGGCAGAGTATCTATCAGCCCATAAACCATGCTCCAACTTCTTTGGCTACATCACGGAACCGCCTGTCATCAAGGTGGCCATTGAAAATGCCATAAGAGACAGTAGAAATGGAATCTGGGAATCTTGATGGAGCTGATCTTTACTCTAGGGCATACGAAACAGAGGGGATGCGCCAGATTCTGGCGGCATTCACGGCAAAGTGGTTCAGCGGAGATGGTACGCGGGCAGTGAAACCGCAGTTGTGGAACTCGCTGAAGGACTGGGAGGGCACAATATGGCATGTTTTGGCGCAAATGAAGACACCTGGCTGAGGTACGAGGGAGATTATAGTTTTGTGTGCTGATTTAAGCTCTCAGCCACGAGGCTCAGCTGCAAATACCACCGACATCCAATAAAGTTGCTGTGGGCACAACCTTATTAGTAATATAATAAGTACTTAAGTTCAACCTCAGCCTCTTACACCTTTTCATTTCCATCTTCCCGCAATCTATCCGATCTCCGTTTCAGCAAACTCAGCACCCACAGCAATGTCACACCACCTGCCGTCATGGAGCTTCCACCCTCAGATGATCTCTTCACGGCAGAACCTCAGCTTGCTCCCACTATGATATTCTTGGATCTGGACAACACACTGTTCGATCACCGGCAGTCTCTTAAATACGCCCTAGCCGCCGTACAAAGCATAATCCCGTCTCTCCGTGAAATCACGTCGGACGACCTTGCTGAGAAGTACAACGAAGCCCTAAATCATGTTTACGGCAGATATCTCCGAAATGAGATAGCAGACGAAGACCAAAACGCAGAGAAAGTCAAGCTCTTCTTCAAGAGTCTAGACCTTGAAGAACCAGACTCCGAATGTATCGCGCGTTTTCGAAGTGTATACAAAAGGATATACAGAACGAGCCGAGAAGCTACGCCGGGGAGCATCCAGACTCTAAGAAGGCTTCGGGACAATGGCTATCGAACTGCCATTATCACCAATGGCCCGACTGGAAGCCAGATAGAAAAGGCCAAAGCCATTGGTGTATTTGATCTCGTTGAGTGTCTTATCACATCAGAAGAAGCTGGCCATCCTAAGCCTGACGTCAGGATCTTCCAGTATGCCATGCAAAAGCTACGAGTAAATACGAAGAACGTGTACATGGTTGGCGATTCTGTCAAGGCAGATGTTAAGGGTGCTCTCGGTGCAAATATCACGCCCATCTTGTACTCCCCTTCTTCCAACAAATCGTTGGAAATGTTTTTTGGAAGAGAGGTTTCTGTTATCCGTCATTTCGACCAGCTACCTATGATTCTGGAGCCCCCATTGGATTCCAGCTGGGAATGAGCTTCCTGACAGTCATCACAGACTTCCGTGGGTCTCAGTGGCCTTCATAGCTTGGCCTTGAAAGGAGTTATGGAGGATCTTAGCCCTGTATGAGAGGAATATAGCACCATACAGGGTGCTCAGAAAGTGTTACATTTTGAGAGATTGCTGTGCATTAGGGAACCATTATTGCACAAAGACTCGAGACCGGGTAGCATTTTAGTTACAAATGTAACTGAAGGTTGGCCATTTAGTCGACTGCAGTACATCCACGGTGCATGAATATAAAGCCTGGATCTATCATCTCGCCATGCATGCCGGCATCGGCGCAAGCGTATGTCATGTACTTGAAACTATAGCGAAAGACCATGAATATGACCTGTAATGCGTTGTTCACTGGTACATACGACCATAGGTAGTGGAGAACACGGGATCCCGTCCGCTCTCCCTTAGTTAAGCCACTAACCGGTGGATTAGTAGTTGGGTCGGTGATGACCAGCGAATCCCCGCTGTTGTATGTTTTTGCTGATCTCAGCTGTGTACCCATTTTTATAGAACCTACCTTTAAACAGCCACTACCTTGCTTTGCTTTCTAATACTTTATTCCACCATTCTGAAGACCTTCAGCATATAGGGACTTGGCTAACTTTGGCATCAAGATCTCTACCTATTTCAATACGAGCAACAGTAGCGCAAATTTAATCCCAAAGCTACCAGGCAAGGTTTCATGACCTCGTTTAGACATCTTGTGAAGCGGAAAGGTGGGTATGTCGGTGCTGTTATTATATATGCTATGTCCCTATGGGCCCTCTGTCTCAGATAATTATAGATTGGCCCTGCTTCCTAGATTGTATACCGAAAGAATGTTGCATCATCACCTTTCTCCCGCTCAGCATGCTTTTCGTCTTCGGTATACAAGCTAGGATCCTTATGCGTAGCATCCCGGCGAGCATTTTCACGACGTAGGTAGATAGCCATCCAGATAGACAAGATCAATGCCATCCCCTGACAGCCTAAGAGAGTACCAAAGCCTGGGAAATATCTTGGGGCATCCTTGGTCAGGAACAGGTAGGACGCAATGATGCCGCCCAAGTTGCCACAGCTCACATTCATCGCGATGCCGACGCCTCGCTTGAGTGATCCACCGATGTTGTTGCTGTTCCAGGCAATGCCTTGGGGAACAGATGGGAATATGCCCGAGGCGAGGAGGAAGCAGCCAAAGTAGCGAACTCCAGAATGGCGAACGGCCATGAGGAGAATGAGGCCAAGTCCACTGGTAGGTTGTCAGTATGTAGCTACAAGCATCAATGTCTAAGGTTACTTACGCCATGGTGATGAATACAATCATGAATATTCCTCTCTGTTGGATCTTGTCCGCCCACCAGCCAGCCACAACGCACACAAAGCACGCGACCAAATAAGGAGGAGTACTCATAAGCTGGGCAGTTGTACTGGAATACCCGAGGTCGCGAATGATGGTGGGTAAAAAGAGAGAATAGGAGTACACTCCGGTAAATGTGCCAGTTGCGATAAGCATGTGTACCCAGATCTTCCAGTCTTTGAACGCATCCCAGACGTACTTCATTTCGAACTCCTCGGCTAGCCCCGATCGATCAAGCATCAGGCGTTCTTGAATATGTTTCCTCTCTGCGTCTGTTATAAATTTGGCTCGGTCGGGATAATCTGCC
This sequence comes from Fusarium musae, assembly GCF_019915245.1. Taxonomy (NCBI): domain Eukaryota; kingdom Fungi; phylum Ascomycota; class Sordariomycetes; order Hypocreales; family Nectriaceae; genus Fusarium; species Fusarium musae. Next base: position 345,284 of record NC_058387.1, read on the forward strand.
ATTAGCTTGAATGAGGCCAGTGCTGTAGGTCGCAACTGTTAACATCAATCTCAAGCGGGTATATCAAATGGAACACGTACCAACTGCTACCGTGAGAAGACCTTCGATGATAAAGATCCATTGCCAGCCAGCCAGGCCTGCAAGACCTCGCATCTCCATGATACCACGGGCGAGAAAGCCGCCGAATACACCAGCAGCCGTCGCAGCAGAGAAGAAAATCGCCATTCGAAAGCCGCACTCATGACGACGGTACCACATGGTGATACTGGAAATGTTAGCCCACGATTGGAAAGCCCGATCGACAAGAGACATACTAGTAGGCAATTCCCGGGAACAAACCACCCTCTGCTAGACCAAGGAAGCTTCGCGCAGCCAACAGACCAGCGTAGTTATGCACTATACCCATCAGGGTGCAGCAAATACCCCATACGACCATCATAGAGGGGATCCATATCCAGGGCCTGAACCGCTTCATACCCATGTTGGATGGGATCTCTGCTATGATGTAGAACGGAAAGAATATGGCGAGTGCATGGTTGTACATTATACCTGACATGTTGAGGTCTAACTCGAGGGTATCCAGACGAGCATTGCCGATGTTGGTGCGGTCGAGGAACGAGAGGAGGTAGAGGAGAGATACGAATGGAATGATAGACCAGTCGATTTTGCGGATCAGTCTTTTGGTGTCGGCTTCAGTGAAGCCTGCGCCTTCGACTGAGGAACCTTTAACATTGTCGGTGTTTTCAGCAATATTGACACTGCCTTTGTCACTCATAGCAGCGGTTCAGTCAGAGACAAATTGGAACAATGGATGTATGGAGTCAAGAAGTGGTTTGGAGGCTGATCTGTACTCTTATAGTGAGTCCTCTTGGGTCGTATTTATACCCCATACAAGGCATGCTTGATCGCAGACATCAAAGCGTTCTCCTCCAGGACTGGAGATCTGATTCCCACAGTCTAGATCATCTTGATGAGGCTAGACAGCTCTTGGCGATCTGGGGTAATTGCAAAGAGGGGATGTTCTGATTCGCCATAGCTTCAAAGCTTGTATTTAGACTTAAATTAGACTTGTCTTCATCCTGTTTTCCCCGCACGAAGCTAGGTCCAGGTATAGCAGGTGGAATGTTAATGACTCGCATGCGGGATATTGAGCTTGCCGATCGAGTGAAACACGGCTTGAGAACACGGTTACACGGCCCGAGTACGGTCCGAGGAACGAGGTCATAGCCGGACAGGTCATCTCTGAGCTAAGACAAACTTCTGGCAACTGGTATCAAAGTGTTGACGTCACTCAAGACTAAAGAATCACGGTATGAATCTAAGTATGATGAACATGTGTCTCAGGTTGTGGTCTATCTCAAGATTTAGAAGTATCTTCGAATTTAATACAAATACACAAGATATGGAGTTCAGTCGATATACAGGTAAAGGTGTAGTTCTTGAAGATGTTATGAGCTTTTACTCTTACTTGATCTCTTAGCTGATTCTGCATGCTAATAGGTTAATTTTTACCCTGGCTCAGTAAGGGAAGAAAACTCAGGACCTTAGTCCTAAGTAATGAAAAGATTTAGCTATATTTAGCCTAAGCTTAGAGGACTCTTTGCCAAGTTTATTGTGATATCTTATATTAAAGTCTGGTATTTTCTTACTTCCTGAGAAGTAAAGAAATTTCATTATCCCGCCTATTAAGAGTTTCTTTAGAATTTATTGGCAGTATAACGATGCAATCCGCGGATTGCTCAATATAGTAGTGCAGCAGGACCTTGACGCTGTATTACTAAGATGATCATCTTATAACGCATATTGATCTCCCTCGCTTAAATGATGACATTTTTGATAGCCCCGATCTCAACATCAGAAACCGGTTATTTCCTTATAGCTCAAAGGCTCTAGTGCCTGTAAGGTCACCATACAAACAAACTGAGGCGTCATCTAAGTCAACTTTGGCCGCTTCCGTATCCGAGGTGTAGCAGTAGTCATGGTAGGGAATGAGGAAGACCGTTTCGTTACACAATTCTCATCAGATGTCCCTGCAGCGGCTTTGGACTTGCTTGTCAGTTTCCTCTCCATTATGCTCCTCACTCTATCCCAGGTTTCCTTCTATCTCGCTACTCGTGGAAGTGTTTCTTGAACGCCAGATAGGGGCGAAACATTACCCGCAGCCAGTCGCTTCATCTTCTCCAGGTCTGGGCTCCTGAGCTGAGAAACCTCTATGTCTGCTTGGAGAAACATCATCGTTATTTCTGCTATCTCATCAGCTGCGATGAGTGGTCTCGTAAAAGGTGTATCAGTCATTCGTATCCATTCAATCAGGGAGTACTTTTCGCTGAAGTGCCAGTCAATTGTATAGTGAAAACTTCATTCAGGCTGTGTGCTCTCTCTAGGAGGTACGCGCCAAATATGAAGACGGCATTGCTGACATGTATTTTTGAAGGGCGGCATATTTCACGCGGATGTCCTGAAGCAAAGGCCGACAGGTCGCGTGGTATAGAGCCGGATGGACGGTTTCGGCGATATGTTTCCTGCATATTTTATAGCTGCCTGTTTAGAAACTACTCCGTGTAGCACCCTTAGACGCGGAGATTAGCAAACCATGTATGTAGTCTGTGTTCTCGAAGATAAACTTCGTGACTCGATGCAAGCCTAGCACAATGGCATAAGCCAAGCCCAAAGAGGGTTTGCCAAGGCATTTCTCACATGAGCGGCAATCTCTGCGACACGATTCCCTTCGAAACCAGAAAGGGCCCGATCTTGGACTTCTAGGAATCAGCTGGAGGTTCACCAGGTTTGCTACCATAATCTCCAATGAGCAGCCAGTCAGATCGCCGTAGTAGGCGTGAGCCAGAGCCATGCCGATGCTCATCTCCAGGGTCCGGGGTTTTGCGCAGAAGACTGTACTATGCATGAATATGACACCTGAATCTCTCTCATCATGCTTAGCAAATTATGCAGGAAGTAGATACTTGCACCTACAGAGGTATCCATAGAACATTCTCAGCAGACCTTGTTGCTGACATTAGCAGAATTCGAAGCCGATGTATCAAAGGCTCTGCTTGGCAACGCAAACGTCAACTCACGAGTTGTCGATGTCGGCTTTGGGGGTGACCACGCCGATCATCAACAGGTTCAACATCTTCTACTTTAGCTAAATCAGACCCCTTGGATCAATCATTACATCTACCGCAAGTACATATCATCGTCTAGTAATTCGTCCTACTCTGATCCCCATATCCCTCCATCAAAAACTCCATATCATGCCATCCCGTCATCTCCATCTCACTCCCCGGCACATACTGCGCCAAAGATCCCTCAGCCATCCCATACCCCGGAAACGGCAAAAAGTCCAACAATCCCTCCATCGATCCCAATGTAACCCCTTGACCCTGCACTTGTTCAGCTGACCAACCAGTTGGGTACGGCAGATTGTTCATGTTGATCCCTTGCGGGGGTAGGTTCGCTATACCCGGAGGATCAGTCGGATTGTTGGCGCACTCTGAGAATGTATCAACCACTTGAGCTAGTCGCTTCATTGAGCCGCACTTATCCGTGTGGTTGATGACGTTTCGTAAGGTTGCGACGAGGTGGCGGACTTTGCTCTGGAGCATTACTTCATCTGGTCCGATACTCTCTGCGCCTTCGCCAGGGCGTAATCGTAATAACCTTAGGATGAGGATCATGGCAGAGCAGTAAGCGTAAAAGATATCAAGGCCAGAAAGACCGTTGATGACATCAAAGTGGTCAAGGAGTATCATCAGGTAACTCAGTTGACACGCATGCTTGACGCATAAGGCTGCATGTGCAGGAACCGGATTTTTTGGTGCGTCTTCTTTCCGTGCTGCTGCAACGTCGCGAAGCAGAAGTGGCCGTGTAGCCACGATGGCGATGTAATGAAAGTGAATATGCAGAAGCAACACGGCGCGAAGTTGAGCTCGTGTTTTCCATGCCAACGATACCTTTAGTTCCTCCATATCAACAGCCCCTTCATGATCGATAGACTCCAGAGCCGGTCCCTCCATTTTGATCCACGCAACATCGAGACCAGGTGCTTTTCCAATGTCTCTCTTCCAACCATTTAACGCAGTCAGGATCTCATCAAGCGTCGGCCCTGAACTTTGACTTATACCAACATGCAAGAGTCTTGTCCGCGCAAGAATGGCTTGAAGTTTGACAGACCACGATACGAGTCTGGCATCAGTCCCTATACCTCCTTCAACAAAGCCTTCTCGTGGTGGAACGACTTCGACGTCGAGTTCTTGAAGGCCACTGGGTCGACCGAGACTTGAAGCGAGGAACTGCTCGAAAGAGTAGAGTGTGCAAAAGACCCATTTCCGAACTTCTCGTTCCAAAGGTCTGAATGAGGCACTCATGTCTGAGCCATGGAGACCAAGCGCGAAAGAGATCCGAGTGGCTGTTCCGGCAATGTTCCACGCAGCATTTCTTTCATTATTGTTGTGCAAAAACAATGAAAGAAGGAGTAAAACTCGAACATTCGTAAGTGAACACTTCGAGATGAACTGAGGAAGTAGACCTCTAGCAACTGCGATAGATCGCCTTCGAAGAGCAGAATGATCAACGTTGGGTATCGACCTATCAGCGATAGAGCCAAATACCACAATCATATGAAGACAGCCTATCCATCCCCAGTCCGGTAATCTAAGTGGTCTTGATGGAAGCCGAGTATTGCTGCGAGCTTCGACGATGTAGCTTTCGTACTCTTCCTCAAAGGTCGCTCTATGAAAGAGAGGAAAGTCATCGTGAACGTTCTTGAAGTATGACTGTATAAGGAGATCAAGGACTTCGTTTGAAGGAAATTGGCTGAGGATTTCATCCATATCTGCTGTTGGGAGACGTGTAAAGTCTCGTGCGATAGCTGAGGTGATTGCTCCAGGGGATGGTCCATCTTGAGGTGTTGCTGCAGTCCGCGGCGGTTGGTCATCTTCGTCTTGGCCATCGGCTTCTAAAAGCCGACTTGTGTTATCCTGCGTAAATTTAGTGACTCCTTCACTGCCAGGAGACGGGTAAGGACTGTTATTAGAGTCAACAAGATTCCGAAGTTGGTTCCAGAAGTTGAGAGTCCCTGAAGGTCCGATATAGTGCTCATGCCCAGAGTTATCCTTCACAAGCGACGATTGCGGCTCCTCACTATGCGACTTTGAACTCCTCGGCGAAGTATCACCCTTCGAATCCGCCGTGATGACATCCGGCCCCGTACTCGGAGTCCGTTCTTTACTTGAAGGATTCTGCACCAGATCCTCAACTCTCATGTGTGTTCTGTTGGGATCAGAGATGTCAGGCATCTTATACCCCATCTTCTGACCCAATTGTGCAAGATCACTAACATGATCGAGAGTCTCGTTCGGAAAAGCGCCTCTAACAATAGCTTCGAGACATCGATACCTAATTTGTCAACGACGTTACACAAGATATGCAGAAGTGAGACAGACCTATCGCTCAAATCATCCACACTCCCGTAGAAGCGCGTCTTTCGCGGCGCCGTATATGAGCAAGTGACGTTATGTTCAAGGCAATTCACACAGCCTGCGCCCGAAGGATCAGGTACACATTTACACCTCCTCTACACCAAGTCAACACCACTCAACCCCCAATCCTCCACCACTTTACTCACCTTTCGACAACGATCACAGCTCTGAGCATTGCGTTTACGGGATTCGTCAGGGATGCGCCGCAGACGACGCTTCGCATGCGCAGATTCAGACATGGTTTAATAGGAACGGGGAAGGGAAATGGACTCATCGAATCGATGCTTCCCGGATCTGGGGTTCCTTTTTCCGCGGGACGGATGCATGCTTCCGGGGGGATACGTAGATGGCGTGGGAATAAGACGCTAATGGAATGTTGAGCTGAAGGTTTGGGGATGGAGAAACTAAAGACCGCTGGTTACCCTACGCCTTGAGGTTGGACCAACATGACGACCTCTCTATCAGTACAACGTTGGCATTTGGCATGTTTCATCGTTTTATCAATCCGTCGTTTACCTACCATGAAAGTCGTCTTATCACGAGGAATAACCTCAGGATGGCTAGTTCTCTGACACTCCCGGATTCCAGAACGTTGGCTTACGCTTTGGACTCCTCACCAAAAGAAGGACCCCTCATCATCCTGTCAAACTCCCTTACTGCACCTCTTTCAGTATGGGATCACGTCGTCAAGGTCCTCAACAGCAATGGTTATCGCACTCTACGCTATGATCAACCCGGTCACGGCGGATCATCCGTACCAAAAGACCTAAGCCCTACGTTTGACTCTATGGCTGAAGACGTCCATCATCTTCTCAAGAAGCTGGATATCAACAAGGTCTACTCATGGATCGGAGTGTCAATGGGTGCATCAGCAGGTGTATACTTCACCACCAAATATCCCAACGTCGTAAGCAAGCTCGCCATCTGCGACACCATCTCCTCATCGCCCATCAACGCCGGCACAGAAGATGCCTTTGGTCCTCGAGTCGCAGCAGCACGAGAAGCAGGTAATCTCGACGCAACGATCCAAAGCACTCTAGAGCGATGGTTTGGCAAAGAGTGGCTCGAGAACAACCCCCAGGAAACACAGCGTATGCGAACTGTCATGTCTGGAACTACGATCGATGGTTTCGAAGCATGTTGCAACGCGCTGAGAAGCGAGACTTTTGATCTTCGACCGAGGTTTGCTAAGATTGGTTCGAGTGTTGATGATGCGGTTTGTATCGTTGGCGAGAAGGATGCGAATCTACCGGAGACTATGAAGGAGATGAGAGATAAGATCCAAGAGGGGTTTGAGGCAGCGGGTAAGACCAACAAGATTGGCTTGGTGATTATCAAGAATGCCGGCCATGTATCGTTTGTAGATGGTTTCGAGCAGTTCACCGCTGAAGTGCTGAAGTGGTTGAAAGCTTGATTACGCGTATCATTCCCTACACCAGGCATCGTATAATCAGACGAGTCTCACTCTTGAATACAAGGATCATGTCGTATCAGTTCAACTCCCGCTCAGTAAGCCGAGGCTATCACCAAGACGCTCCCCAACCCCGCACCACGAAATGTCGGTATTTCCTTCGCCAATGACACTTTTCCCAAGGTAAGTTTTGCATGCAAAGCAACAATCTGATGTAAGATAGGTAATTCGGGGAACTTAACTAGATCATCACCTCGAGAAAAACATATCACAGGATCCTAGTCGATACCATCGGCGAACGTTAAAGGTGGAGTAGTGCCGAGACTAACCATTCACCCCCGACTCGCCGATCGGATATTCAGCCACCAAATTCTGTTGTGCATGATGCACTTGAAGTGTTGGCCGATGGTGCAGATGCGAAGCCATGGGCTTGCATGAAATTTCGATAGTTTGACAAAATCAAGAAAACTTCGCCGAGCTTTATTGAAAGCCACTTTTGACGGTGTGACAGACTGGCAGGTAATTAGATTGTCGTGTATCCTAGTCGAAATCACTGTGATGCAACATCGGTAAGAAGAGCAATTTATGTATGTATGATTCAGTTGGTCATTACTCATTATGATAGAAAAGACTGCACTCCAAGTATCCAATTATACTCCGTACTCTCCAACTTTTTAAGATTCACCCCTTGGGACTGTCGTGATAGGTGGTTCAAGAACAACCGTTCTTCCATGCTTGATCAGCTCTGTAGCCTGCATAAAGAACGAATCAATCCTCAGAATAACAGGCCGCAAGAATACCCTGGCCGCTATATCATCCGTAGCACCGAGTTTCTGCAGCGACTGATGAAACTTCTCCAACAACCGATAAGCAACCTCGATATCTCGCGGATCACTCGCCAGCAAGAAGAGATAGATGAGAAAGTTTCCGCACAGGATAAGCTGCGTTCGGGCAACTGTATTGCATTAGTTACATGTTTCAGAGTGACATTCTTTGATCGGCAAACTTACATCTTCCCCAGAAGCTCGTTAGTTCCTCCTCGGTGATGTACGCCATGAATGTCGTGAAGAGCTCGAACTCTGCTAGCGCGGTGGAGAGCCACCGCTGAAGATTAGAGCCCGGGGTGACCTTTGCGGCTCTTGTGGCTGGGAACATGAGACCCCGGAAGAGTAGCACCTGCGTAGCGAAGAAGGATATGTGAAGAGGTCCTAGTTCATGTTTAGACGTCGGCGAATTCTAAAGATGCTTGTTACATTACATACCGTTGTGGGCGTATGGTCTCATGGCGAGACAGCTCGGGATGAGACTGGGCCATTCCTTGAGGGTGTCTCGGATGGGAATCAGTTGCGTACGCGTCTGCTGAGTTGACCGTACACCGCTGCATCATGTAAGTCGCTGTCACATTTACTATGCCGATGGTTGGGTCAACTTACAAGCTGCATTCAAGGATGGCGCGCATCTCGCGAGACACAGTGATCATTTCAAGGAAGCGTGCACCGTCGGACACGCGGAACGTGGCATCCTCAATATCGATCATATACCGAAGGTCGTCAGGGACATCCTCGCCAGACCGCAGATCATCCATGTCCGGGGGTGGAGTCGTGAAGGACTCGTAGCTTATATGCGGGGGGTTACCGTGGCTTACAGCTGCCCAGCAATCCGTGTAAAACACCGCCCACCAGAGCTTCTTGCGTAACCTCTTCTCCCACGGTGCAATGTTCCACTTGTCAGGGTCTTGGTGCAGACCGAGCATCTGCGCTATCGCTGTGGCTTGACAGGCCATCACCCAGATATACGGTGTCTCAACACTATCAATGTCTGGGGGTACCATGTGCATCAGCAGCAGGGCTGACATTAGTCTCGAGAGGTTAGGAGCTTCGAGTTCACGCCTCAACGCTTCTTGGGCGTGATTGGTCAGTTCATGCTGCTCGAACGGACAAGGGATTCTCGCGAGGGTTGCATCTTGCTTCCAGAACACACACGCCAAGGCGTAAACGGCGCCCCGTAGCGACGTGGGTATGTCTAGCTTGGCGGTCGCGTATTGCCGAAGGAAGCGAGTCTTGTGGATGACGGGCAATCCTACGTGGACGTGCCGGAAATAGAGGCGGACGAGGGCCGGGCCGTGGGGCCAGACGATGCGCTCTATCGCATCGGACGCCATCTGCCTAGCCTCATTCCTGTGTTCGGGGAACTCATCCAGCAGCAGCAGGAAGTGCATCGGGTAATCATCCACATCAGGCCCGCCATGGTAGACCTGCACAAAGTTGGCGTCAATGCCCTCGCGCTCGCTGAGGAGCACGGATCTGAAGGCGTCGAGGAAGTAAGGGTCCTGCTCCGAGCCTAACGCCATGGCGTGCGCCGTACGGCCTGGGACATCTTCAAGAGCGTAGGCGACTTCTTGATTGGGCTCGAGGCGCGGTGGATCTAGGCTGATGCTTCGATCCAGGGAACCTTCTCCAGGAACTGGCAAGGGATGGCGCACGAGGCCGTTGTGGACAACGGCTGCGGACTCGGATCTGTGCCGAGTAGCTTCAGATGGCGCCGAGGGTGAGATGGCCGATGTGCCAGATGCAGAGACAGAAGCAGATGCAGATGCAGACGCCGGGCTTAGTGCATCGTGGCTTCTGGAGGACTCTGGTCCAGGTCCAGGGCCAGGGCCGGATATAGGCCGGTGGGCTAGAGGGTCAGTGTCGGAGAGGGACTGGCACACCAAGCCTCTACTTTTACAGAAGAGGCCTGTATTATAGATCGATGCAACGGTCAGTATAAGCAATTGACGAATGACTAGCGGGAAGTGTCAAGTGGAGTGACAGTGAGTGACAGTAACAGTAACAGTGAACCACTGGACTGGTAGTGAGTGGGTGGGAATCTGGGGGGGGGCGCCTCACAAGGGGGTTCAGAGGTGATGACACACGCAGTTTTGCGACGTCGGCAGGCGTCGCAGGGTCTGTTTTTGCGGCTCCGTGGCTGGCGGGCTTTACCAAAGTTACTGCGAATGCTGAACTTGCGGGGCGTAGCAGTAGACGAGGAAGAGGTTGCCCGCTCCCGATCATCGCTAGCCTCAGCCTGCGAGTGATCCATTGGATTGGATTGGATCTGATCTGACTGATCTGATACTTTACTTTTCCGGAGGAGGCGGGCCAGGTACCCGTTAACGGCAATACGCTCCACGGGGCGCGCGTGTTTCGATTCGAGGGAGAGTGTGTGAATGAACAAACGAGCCAGGCTGCGGGAACGAAGGAGGGAGGAAAAGAGGCGAAGGAGATGTCGGCGAAAATCGCGTGATGGGGGGGAGGAGGGAGGGGCCGGGAAAGATAAGTTGGCCGACATGGAAGGCTTTGACACTAAAATCACCGGAGTTGGCCGAGTTGAGCTCTTTTTTAGGGGGCGTTTCTACTTGCGTACTAGTGTCCTCGGAAAATGAGATTAGTGTGAAATTACAGAGGGCACGGGAGCTAAAGAGAAAGAGTGTCAAGCGTGTTCAAGTGCCGTAGTCTTCAGAGCATTATTCGCGTTTTAGCCTGTCATGTCGCGATTTCAAGATGCGATAATTAAAACAAGTGGATGATCTCAGGGTCTACCGAGGTAACGTTGCGAAAATCACAAGATAAAGTGATGAATTTTTAACCAGGAATCCCCGCTATGTCTGATATGGAAAAATGATAATTAAAAATGGTCTCAGTATAGATACGGATAGAGTAGCAGATAACAGGCTTGCAATCTTGAAAAGAAACATGGCCAACGTGAATCTCGTGATCAAACAGACGTGGTCAGGGAGTTGGGGCTCTTGTTTTGCTGATAGGAGTGCTCTTCGGTTGTTCCAGACTCACTCTCGGAGTAAGTCATGTCCCAGCGCTCATCATAAACAGCTTGGACCTCCTTGGCAGTAATACCATCCTTGATGAAGGCGTCGAACTTCTTATCAGGGACGACCATGTGAAGTGCGTAGTAAACAGCAGCGCTGACGATGAACCCAAAGAGGTAGTTGAGCTGGTAGAGGTTCTTTGCGCCATCTGAGACCTTAGCATTGGGGTTGACAGCAGCGATGAAGCCAGGCATTGTAGGCGCGACACCGACAATCCACTAAACAAACGAGTCAGTTGAGTTTCCGTGCAATAAAACGATGTGGAACTTACCGCGACAAAAGCACGCCAATTGACACCAAAGTTGTACCAGTAAATGCTATCCCTGTTACCCACAAAAAGATCGTCAACATTGACCTTGGCCTTCGCCACCAGGTTATAGTGAGCCACCATGAGGCCAGTCATGGGCGCCAGGAAGACACTGTAGCCCGAGAGAACAGTAAGGAATGTGGTAGCTGTGTTGACGAGACGCCACGGGTTGACGATGGGGCTGAGAAGCGCCATGAGATAGGCACCGCGTCGAATGTTGATGTACTTGGGAAACACGGATGCGAGATCGATACCACCGGCGAGGGCGTTGCCGGGAAGATTGCTGCCGAGCTGGGAGATGGACAGGGCGAGACCGGCGAAGAAGATAGCGGCGCGGGTGCCTGCGGTTGGATCCTTGGCTAGAAGAGCGGCGAGAAGAGTGGGAGGATTCCAGATAGCCTCGCCCATGCGCTTCTGCGTCGCGGCAGTGACGAGGATGCCGATGACAGACGCTCCAATACTGTAAAGCGGAAACGCAACCGTCTGTCCCCAGATAGCATCACCCGGCTTCTTCGACAGACGCGCATAATCGTTCTGGTTAAGAATACCCGCCGCAATACCACCAATCGTCGACATGATTCCCGAGATGGTAAGCCACGTAACACTCTGCGGACCACCAGTGACGGGAAGAGGCGTGCTATCAGAAAGGGTATCTCCAAAGCCATCCGATCCCATGGTCGCCAGCGCCCAGATCAGAAGGACCAGGAAGAAGACGAGGGTGACGGAGCTGGCAAAGTAGAAGAACTTTTGTATTCGGTGCGGCTTGATCCAGAGGAACGGGAGCGTGACGATGCAGAAGATGAAGTAGGAGACGAACTGCGCGGACGTCATGCCGGTCGACGCGGGGATCGTGTTGGGGATGTGTTTCTCGAGGTTGGGATCCCATGATAGAAGCATGAGATACGTGCACTGTCCGCCGACCCAAGACTGGAAGCCATACCAGACTTTGTCCATTAGTACAGCCCAGACATCAATGGAGAGAGGGGTGACGTACCGAGGGAGAGAAAGATGCGGTTCCAGATGACGAACTGCGATCCCCAGATTCCCCATACCGCTCGACTAAAGACAGGGAAGCCCACTGCAATGCGTGAGCCAATTGACCCTCGAAGGAATGGGGAGTGGATAACGTACCATGGTAATAAGCTCCAGCAAGCGAAGCAAGAATCAATGCCGCAGTCGCGAGGATGTTTCCGAGGATGATGGCGATGATGGCCTGCCACCACGTCAAGCCAAGGGGAATCAGCGCGCTGCCCGTCAGATACGTCGCAATGTTGCAGTTGATCAACAGCCCTGTAAGATGTGCCCGTTGGTTAGATGCGCTTATGCAGTGTGATTGAATCCCATCTCGCCAAAAAACAATAATCACCAATAACAGATGGAAAGTAGCTTTGACGTACAGAAGTTGTGGAACGTTAGAAACGTCCATGTTCGTCGCTCGGTCCCAACAGGTCTGACATCTTCATTCTGCGCAGTAGAAAATTAGGGGGCTGTGTGACGCGTTAGGGAGGTTTTTTTTGCGTACGATGAAGCGCGAGCCACGCGGTAGTTCAATGCGCTTGACGAGATTCGCAATGGCCATTGTTGAGACAGACGCAAGATGCGAATAGCTTCAAGATTAATATTTCCCGAAGCCTCCGGATCGATAGTGTGTGCAGTAGCTTGAGGGGGCTGCTGCTGCTGCTGCTGTCACTGCGGGAGAGAATTTTAGGGGAGGGAGGACAGAAACTATAAGGGTCCGGGTCCGGGTCCGGGGGGGGGGCAGCAGTTCGTTGGCGTGATCTGGTATCCGTACAAAAGTTTAATCATCAGCCTTATCTTGTGATTGAATGAGCCACAGACAGACAGACAGACAAACTGGAATTCGGAGCAGAGAAAGAGAGATACGTGCCCCGGATTGAGGCGTCGGCCAAGAGACAATCTGCACGACATTGATTGTCCAATGATAAGCAGATCGGCAGTTCAGGGCAGATACGATTGGATGCTGGAAGGAGAAGACGTTCCGCTGCAGTTCGGGCAAGTTTTCTGTTCTATGTCTCCTCTTTTCTCTTCTGGCGTCGGCCAACTTGCTCCATCCGATTTCCTCGCCGCCCGCCCCCCTCTCGCATGATCCAGTCTCAGCGAGGAAAACATTGGAGAGGAGTTATTTTTCTTACTCACTAATGACTCTAGAAAAAACAAATGCAACAATAAACTACGCACTATGGATGATATGACCTCTGACTTATAAAGATCCGGTGATACCTCTTCTCCCCTCTCCCGCTCTACCGCCCCCACCGTAATATTATGCTTTCAGGCACCTCCAGGGTATCATCCTCCCAACCAACAGCACACTTCTCTACCGCCAACATGTCCCTGTACCGAATCGGAGTTGACGTCGGCGGTACCAACACGGACGCGGCCATTCTCGACATCCGAGCTGCTGCCACATCAACCCCTGGCCGTGGCGTCCTCGCCTCCCACAAGGCCTCTACCACGCGAGACATCACCAGCGGTATTGAAGCCGCCATAAGAGCTGTCCTGCGCGACTCTGCCGTTGACCAGAGCGGTGTTCTCAGCGTCACCATCGGCACAACGCACTTTATCAACGCGCTTGTGGAGGCTGATGCGCGGCGGTTAGATCGTGTCGCCGTTGTGAGGCTGTGCGGGCCGTTTACTAGACAATTACCACCGTTTTCGGATTTCCCCGTTGGATTGAGGAGTATTCTCGACGGAGGGGTTTATTACCTCGATGGAGGGCTTGAGATTGACGGCAGAGAAATTGAGCCATTGAACCATGAGCAGATTAGACGGACGGCGCGTGATGTCGTCGCAAAGGGTATCAACGTCGTCGCTCTGGTCGGTGTCTTCTCACCACTTGACCACGACGGCAAACACGAGGAAGAATGCAGACGGATTCTTCTCCAAGAAGCACCATCTCTCCAGGTCGTGTGCTCCCACGACATCGGCCCAACAGGCTTCCTAGAACGAGAAAATGCCACCATTCTCAACGCCTCAATCCTCCGAACAGGACACCGCGTGAAGAAAGGGTTCAAGCGCGCCATGCACAGGCTACAACTCACATGTCCGCTCTTTCTATCGCAAAACGACGGCACGCTTATCGATGCCGATACAGCAGCCGAGTTCCCCATCAAGACGTTTGCAAGCGGTCCTACGAATAGTATGACTGGCGCTGCGTACCTGGCTGGCCTGGATCACAAGCGTGAGAGTGTCGCGGATGATGAGGAGCCGCAGGTTTTGGTCGTGGATATCGGTGGGACGACGACTGATGTGTGCGCACTTCTTCCATCGGGTTTTCCACGACAGGCACCTGGTTTCGTTGAGGTCGGCGGCGTGCGCACTGCGTTCTCGATGCCGGAGGTTGTGTCAATTGGTCTTGGTGGCGGAAGCAAAGTGCAGGTTGACCCTACCACGCAAAGCGTCACTGTCGGTCCAGGATCAGTTGGGCATTTACTCCAGCAAGAAGCGAAAGTCTTTGGCGGCAAGACGTTAACGGCGAGTGATATCGTCGTCGCGCTAGGTAAAGCCAAACTCGGTGATCCTGAACTCGTCAAAGACGTCCCCGCGCCCATCATCGAAAGCGGTCGCAAAGAGCTCAAGAAAATGCTCGAGAGCGTCGTCGAACAAATGAAAGTATCCTCCGCCCCCGTCCATGTCCTCCTCGTCGGCGGCGGTGCAGTGCTCGTAACCGAAGACCTCGCCGGCGTGGACAAGTGCATAGTACCCATCCACCAAGGCGCCGCCAACGCCGTCGGCGCTGCAATCGCCAAAGTATCCGGCGAGATCGACGTCGTTGAAATCCCCGAGGGACGCTCCGAAAAGACCATTGTTGACGCTGCGTGCGCCAAAGCGATCGACATGGCCATCTCCAAGGGCGCAGCGGCAAACGACGTCAAGATTGTCGAGATCACCAAGACGCCGCTGCAGTACATGTCTAATGGCGCGATGAGACTGCAGGTTCGTGCGGTGGGACATCTTGCCATCCCTGAGGAACTCACGCCGCCGCCTTCTCCGCCTGTGATAAGCGTGCATGAAACAGAGGACGATGAGGGTGAGAAGGTCAGCGTTCCTGATGCGCTTACACCGACGTACAAGCCCTCTCTGCACGTTGATCTCGATGCCTACCGTCCTGATGTCCAAAATGGAACGTGGTATCTTTCTGAAGTTGATCTTGAGATGATCGCGACAGGATGTGGAGTTCTCGGCACAGGTGGTGGAGGCCCGACACATCATGAGTACCTCAAGGGTCTAGATGCGCTGCGGAATAATCCCAAGGGGAGATTGAGGGTCATTTCACCGAAGGCGCTGAAGGACGATGCGATGATCTGCTTTGGATCGTGGTATGGCAGTCCGAGTGTGATTAATGAGCGGATCGCGGGGGGGAATGAGATTGTTACTGGTATCAATGCTGTGAACAAGGTTGTTGGGAACAAGACCTTTGATGGCATGTACATTGATGAGATGTAAGTCAAGCTAAATCCTGTGTCTGAGAGATGAGGACTAACAAAGACAGTGGTGGTGGAAATGGTATGAGTGCTTTCCCGCCGGCTGTTCACTTCGACGTCCCTGTCGTTGATGGCGATGCCATGGGTCGAGCTTATCCAACCATGTATCACGGTACGTTTCCCAACACTCATACAATTGACTCAATCTAACTTTTATAGCTACGTTCAGTGTATACGGCCACTCTCTCACACCCTGCGTCCTCTCGGACGCCCGTGGAAACACCAGTGTCGTCATGGTAAGCATCACCACCCATGAATCTCTTCACAATCAACTAACAACAACAGAGCACCGATAATCCCATCCGTCTGGAGAGTCTCCTTCGAACAACAGTAATTGAGCTCGGTCTCGGCTGCGCAGTCTGCGCCAATCCCCTCCCCGGCTCCGTGATCAAGTCCCACGGCGTTCCCAACACTGTATCTCAAGCGTGGTATCTCGGCCGTGCGGTGCACAACGCTCGTCGCAAAAAGACCAGCTACGTTGACGCAATTGTAAGTTTTCCTTTTGTTCTGAGTATCTCATCAATTGAGCGCCTCCGTTGAATTGATTCCCCGCTAACTGGTTAGTTTGACGTCTGCGCTGGAAAGCTCCTCTTCACCGGCAAGATCATCGATGTCCGTCGCTACATCGGCGGCGGCTACACAATGGGCTCCGTCGTCATCGCGCCCCTGGGCGAAGACGAGCGCGAATCCCATAACCAAGACGTCCCCAGCGACCGCCACATGGTGATCCCCTTCCAGAACGAGTACCTCTACGCAGCCCTCTGCGACGCCGACGGCTCAGAAGCTTCACAGCAGGTCGTGTGCACCGTCCCCGACCTAATCTCCATTCTGGGCCAAGACGGTGAGGGCATTGGATCTCAGGACTTGAGGTACGGACTGCGCGTTAATGTTATTGCGCTGCCGGCGCATCCGCTGTGGAAGACGGATAAGGGGATGAAGGTTGGTGGGCCTGAGGGGTTTGGGTTGAAGATTCCGTATACGGGTGTTGATAATGATTTTGTGGAGGGGAGGAGTGTGATTGAGGAGTTTGGGGCATAGCGAGTGAGCGTGATGGTGAGATTTTGATTGAGCTTTGTGAGAAGCATACGAGGAGTTTGGCGTTGAAGCATTGCATGACATTGCATGAGAACGAGCGATGAGGGCTCGTCTACGAGACTAATACGGATAGCATTTATGATTGAAATGACGAAATTGACATCTATGATTGAGATGACGTGGCAGTCAATGAGATACAGCTTTTGTGATGAGGCTCAACAGAACCATGCTTGTAGAGGAAGCGTCGGCATGTTCCAGCGACATGCGGCACGGCACGCCAAGCGCAATTGTCTTGGGTCTATTGACTACATCATCGTTGATTACCAAAAGCTCTCTGTTGGAAATATAATGATTCCAAGTTTTGTTCTGTATTTCATGGTTGGTAATCTGCGAGAACTCACGATTCATTCCCAAGCCTCATGCTAGATACAGTGCGCCGACCAACAGAATGAAGCTGCGGAGGATTTCGGATACTGCAAAGCCATCCCGCGACGGGGAATTTGATCCAGGTGCATAGACAGATCGGCATTGGCAGCAGAGTATCTGATCGGAAATTCGGATACAGGTACAAGAATGCGGAAGGGAGTTAGTTGCCTCAGCTCATGTCTCACTCAAGAAACGCGACGCGATCGCAGCGCGCCTCTGAGGTGTAGGGTACCCAACCAGCCGTCGACGCCCTGAAGCAGCTCACATTTATCCAGGTGACGAAAGCTGGTTGATACAAGAATGTGGGGGTTTTGAGATACTGGGATTGAAGGCTCAAGAACAATTGGCAAAGCCAAGATTGCGTTGACAGCTCAATGGCTTTGCTGATAAACGCTGGTGATATGATGATACTCGGCTCCCAGCGGTTCGGACCAGCCCACTAAATGCACATGACCGTCAAGCTCTTCCAAAAGCACAAGACAACAACCAGGATGTAAGAGGAGGCTGAAGAATAACGAAAAACATCAGGTTCAATTTAGCCAGAATCACAACAATGCCATTCTCGCATCTCCCAATTCATCCCATCACAAGATCAACGCTAGGGGAGGAAAGAAAACTCAGTACCTTAACCCTAAATGATAAAAATACTTAGGTAAATTTAGCCTAAATTTAGTACTCTATTTACTAAGTTTATTTCGACACCATACATCAAGGTTCAGTGTTTTCTTGCTCCCTGAGGGCAACGGTATCACTAACCCTCGCCTGTCAAAACACCCCCAAACATGTGACTCCCCCAAACTCTTGGGTCTCATTGCAGCGCTTATCGCCTCTGTATTCGGACCTATTGCCCACAGTGGAGATCCGGGGGAAGACACACCATTTTTCTTTTCTTTTCTCGGATCCGAAATGATCAGCACCGGTTTTAAGCAATTTACGCGCTCAAGATCCATGCTCTACGGGATATTTTCTTGATCCCAAGTGACATGATCGACAATGACACCACACGGCAGCACATTGCCGAATGGAGAGTGAGAAAAGAACGGCCAAATGCTCGGTGGTAAAGATGTAACGTCACGGATGAGAGGTCCACTGAAAGTGGTGATCTTTGGGGATCATGGTTTTTCGTATGGAGATGGAGAATATGGGGATCGAGTTAGTTTTGACTTTATCGTTATATCTCAGTGTAATGAACCTCAGCATTGAAGCTGTAAGGCATTCAGAAACCTAGATTGAGATCAGCAGCAATGAAGCAGTAGGTGGTAGCATGATAATTCACTGACACCCAAAAGCTCGAAGGATTTAACAGTACGTCATATCACAAACGATTCCATGTCCTACCCACCTCCATCAACCCCAGAACATCATCCCCGTGCCCAGTGGAGAAGCTCCCAACAGCAAGGATCTCCAGCATCAGGAGCTCAGTGTATGTAACCGTAGGAGAAAGTGAATCCTTCTGCGTCCACATTAACGGGACACATTACCCCGAGGCCATCGTGTAACCAGCATAACAGCTATAAAACCCATCCCCCGCTCTAGTTGCACTGTTCGCCTTATAGCTCAATCACTTGTAAACTGGTTCGACTACTGCTCAATCGCTACTGGTTCAACTACAACATGCCTATTGGCAACATCTACGTGATCGCCGGTGTCTCCGTCGTAGGCGGTGCACTCTTCGGCTTTGACATTTCTTCTATCTCTGCTCAATTGGGCGAGAATTCTTATAAATGTTATTTTAACCAGGGTCCCAAGGGACCGCCATTTGATGATGATGAGGATTGCAGTGGACCTACCTCGCTGAACCAGGGTGGTATAACGGCGAGTATGGCTGCTGGTTCGTGGCTTGGTGCTTTGGTATCAGGCATTCTCAGTGATCGTCTTGGACGGAAGTATTCCATCATGGTTGGCTGTATCATCTGGTAAGCCACGTCCTGTCTGGTATCAAGATTACATACTAACAGTGACAGGATAATCGGGTCTATCATCTCCTGTGCCTCTCAAAATATCGGCATGCTCGTCGTCGGCCGTATAATAAACGGCTTCGCAGTCGGAATCGAATCCGCCCAAGTCCCCGTCTACATCGCCGAGATCTCCCCCCCTTCCAAGCGCGGCCGCTTCATCGGCATGCAGCAATGGGCCATAACATGGGGTATCCTGATAATGTACTACATCTCCTACGGGTGCGCCATGATCGGCGGCCGTCACTCCTCCGACTACTCCACCGCTGCGTTCCGTGTGCCGTGGGGTCTTCAGATGGTGCCGGGCGTGTTCCTTTTCTTCATGATGATGTTGCTGCCCGAGTCTCCGCGCTGGCTGGCGAGGAAGGATAGGTGGGATGAGTGTCATGGTGTGCTTACGCTTGTGCATGGGCATGGGGATCCTGATCATCCGTTTGTGGCGCTGGAGTTGCAGGATATTAAGGATATGTGTGCCTTTGAAGCCTCGATTGCTGATGTTACGTACCTTGATCTGTTCAAGCCCAACATGATCAACAGGACTGTCATTGGTATCTTTACTCAGATTTGGTCTCAACTTACTGGCATGAACGTCATGAGTAAGTCTTCTTCACTGATTTGCAGATTTGGTGCTAACACGTCCAGTGTACTACATCTCTTATGTCTTTTCAATGGCAGGATACAAGGGCAACGCCAACCTTCTCGCGTCATCTATCCAGTACATCATCAACGTATTGATGACCATCCCCGCTCTTCTGTGGATGGATAAATGGGGACGCCGTCCCACGTTCCTCATCGGCGCTACTCTCATGTGCACGTGGATGTTTGCCAACGCCGGTATTTTGGCTGCTCATGGCACTGAGATCCCTAAAGACGAGCGTGACTCCCCCCAAGTATCCATGAGTGTTGGTGGAAGTGCTGCAAAGGGCCTCATCGCCTGCACATATCTCTTCGTCGCCTCTTACGCACCAACCTGGGGCCCAGCCTCATGGACATACCCCCCCGAACTCTTCCCTCTTCGTCTTCGAGGAAAGGGTGTCGCGTTCGCTACATCATCCAACTGGGCCTTCAACACTGCCCTTGGACTCTTCACCCCTGTTGCTTTTGAGAACATCACCTGGAAGAGCTACATCATTTTTGGTGTCTTCAATGTTGCAATGTTCATCCACGTCTTCTTCATGTTCCCCGAGACAGCTGGAAAGACTCTTGAGGAGACCGCGGACATGTTTGAGGATCCTAATGGTATCAAGTACATCGGCACTCCAGCTTGGAAGACTCACGTCGCTACTCATCTTACCACCAAGGCGGAGAAGGGTGATGTTGAGGCCAAGCTTGGTGCTGCACATGAGGAGGATGCTCGGCATTCAGTTGCTACAACCGAGAAGTAAACGTTGCATGAGCATTGAGATATAATGATGATGGTCAATTGCGCGCGATGATAGGGGTGAGTAAGTTTGAAGAAATGGTAACAAACTGTGAAAACTTAGGGGCCTTTTAGTATTTAAATATTACACATTAAGTTGAAACTGCCCAACATGCCGTATATTACTTTAATATCTTAAAACTTGAGGAACTTGCCTTTTGGCCTGATTTTCCATAGTTCATCCATTGGTTAGTGAGGGATGCTGCCAAGCTATCGTAACGGTTGTGGCCGACAGCGAGCCCCCTTCAGTCTGGCAGGGGGTTGAAAACTCTCGAGTCGAGACCCGGGAAAAAAAAAAAAAAGAGTTTCCCCTAACTATACTACGCAGTAAATCAACGAATCCCTGTCTTTGCAAGGGTTGAGTTGTGGAAGACGGGATTCCGCGTCACATTAGAAAACAGCCGTCCAACATGAACCCTCTCACACTCTTTATGGCATCTATCACTGCCCAGGGTTCAGCTTGCGGGTAACATAATCCGGAGAAAGAAACTTTCCGAAGGATTATTCCCGGAGGATCAGTGAGATATGCAGCTTGAGCTGATTTGGGCAGGTAAGTAATGCATTGAAGCTCCGATATTACCTTAGTTGTCAAGTAGGTATTACTCATCACGGAAGAGATCACTGAGGAGCCTATTGGGGTTCAGTATCTCAACACCAACTCGCCCTCAGGTCATATGTTTCTCACGCTAAACACGAGCGA
Source organism: Fusarium musae (assembly GCF_019915245.1). Taxonomy (NCBI): domain Eukaryota; kingdom Fungi; phylum Ascomycota; class Sordariomycetes; order Hypocreales; family Nectriaceae; genus Fusarium; species Fusarium musae. The sequence goes on from NC_058387.1 coordinate 366,385, forward strand.
AGGATTCACATGTTATAGCTGAAGCAGTCAGGATCAGAGCTCATTTAACCGAGTGGTAGGATCAAAGCATGGCCCCTCTTTGAACTCTAACATAAAGGCATATATACCCCGCCAAGTCCGGCAGTAAGTCACGTTATTGCAACAAAGATACCATACTCAGCCAGTGACACAGCACAAAATGACCAAAGTAGCCACAGTTCTAATGACCCTCCTGGGTACTGCATTCGCTCAGATCGACAGAACCTGTATAGACATCGCCTTCAACTCCGAAACAAACACACTATCGGGCAAATGCCAGCCTCGCGATAACTCAGGCTACATCCCCTCCGAGCTGGACCTCAACGACTGTTTCGGCTACGACGGCACCACTATTACAGTAAGTCGTGCTCGTGAAAGTGTTTCAGTTCATAAAAGCTGAGCAGTTTGCTAGCCAACTTATCATGGAAACTTCGCTGAAAGCTGTCACGGGTGTGAGATGTTCGTAGCGCCTGATCCGTGGTATGGCGGTGCGGAGTACTGGATCAGATGTACTTGTGAGGGGCAGAGTGAAAAGGTCGCTGTCCCTCTTGGTAAGTTGATACTCCGCATAGTTGTTGCGAGACTATTGCTGACTGAGACTGATAGAAGCGGCTGTGGCACATGAGTATGTGTCTAACAAGGATGGACACTTGCTTTGTTGATGGAGAGGTTGTGCAAGTGTCCCGTATATGCTCTATACTCACTTTTCGAGATTCATCAAGAAACGGTCTAAATGGGGTGTTCGGTCAACGCTTTTGTTCGTTGACTGCTTGTTCACAAAGTCCCTGATACATTGAACAGAGCAATACTTGTGTGATTCTTTGTCCATTCAGTGAAATGAACGCTGAAAGAAATGTTCAGATGTAACAGGACCTCAACCAGAACGTGAAAGATTTGGCGTTTGTTCAGTCCATGTATAAGTAGTGATCTATTCGACTCGTAGGCTTTGGATTCATCATCCTGAAGAACGAACTCAGTTATCAAACGCGACAAAAAATACCAGCACACACAACAAAAACCAACCAACACAACAGAAACCTACACCATGTCTTCCGAAAAAATCCCTGATCAAAATCCCGAGTCCCTATCTCCTAATACGGAGACCTCCCGGAAGCCTCAGCCAGTCACACTGGACCTTCTCCCTACTGAAATCCTTCTACAGATTTCAGGTGAACCCGGAAAAGACCAAGACACCATCTCAGCGGAGGAGTTCAAGGGGTTATGCTTGCTCAGCCCTCTTCTCAGCCAAGTGTATCTTCAACTTTACTATCTTGGGGATAACTGCGGCCCGTTCCGTCAGGCACTTAGAAGCGCTAATGTCAAGGCGATGGATCGATGCGCCCAATCTGGAGCTGTGCCTGATACGACATGGGAACTGCCTGAATCTGACGGTTGTCAATGCATCTCTGAGCGCCGACATACCCACCACAGGCCTATCGACGAGCTACTGGAGAGTGTGTACTTGGGCAAAGTCCCCATTGAAAAAGGAATCAATGCCTTGAAGTGGCTCTTGGAAAGGAGGTTTGACATGAAGGAGCAGAAAGACCAGGCGTGGTACGAGGCAAACACGCATTGCGATCATTTCCCCGAATTTCTGATCACTATGCTGAGCAAGAGTCCTGATCGGACCTACACAGAAGGCATATGCCAGATGATTAAATTGGTACAGAGCTACGGCTACTCACTTCCTTTCGCCATGAATTTGGATACTTATTGGCACTTGGATGAAAGGGATAGACTTTCCCCGGGCCTCGTCAGGAAACCATTGGATGAGGCCTTACGTTCTCACTGCCCGCCCTATTTTATTGAGGTCATCATGCAGGATTATATTCGCCGCCGCGTCGACTTTTCGTCTATTCATGTCGTGCCCCCTGTTTTCATGGAATCCTGGGCGGGAAAACATAAGTTCGTATACGACTACACATGGACCAGCCTAGTTTTCACCCAAGGCCAGCAGTGGTGGAAGTTCACAAATTTGTTAGAAACAGCATGGGGTCTTTTTCTGGACCTTATGGACCCTTCGACGAACTGGGCAGAACAGTACCGTGGCGAGGCTTCAGATATCTTGGAGCAGAAGATCAAGATCCTTGCCAAGTATGGGATTCTCAACCAGATTGAGGAGGAGATGCTAGGAAGCATTGTGGAAGCCATGCGATCTATGTCTACTCCAACAAAGACTAGTAGCATAACCGAAGTCACCGACTGGGACGCTCAGTGCTGTTGGGACACGCTTGTCAAGGCACTCCGACCTTACACGATTGACTGGGATGTGTATACGGTCGACAATTGGACCTCAGGAGAGGGAGATATTGACACCTGGGACGATGCCCATCGATATCACCGTTTCATCATTGATCGTGAGTGGAACCCGTATGAAATGTACCATAACTATCAGTTGCAAAACAGCCACACCAGACCTATGCTCAACCGTCCCTGGGGAAGCAAGGGGGTTGCGAGGGGAGTTGATGGGCGGTGGATGGATCGCGAGTGGACACGCGTGGTTCACCGCGAAGATCGCCTACCGCCTTGTGAGGTAAAGGGGGAAGATGAGGATGGGGATCATCCCTTGATGATCTGCGACGACTGGAGGTTGCCAGAATGGATCCATGGCCAGAGCTACAGGGAGATTGAAAAGGTTGTCAGCGAGCGCTGGATCGATCTTTATGTCACAAGGGGTATTGTCCCTAGATTCCCTTAGGCGGGGCAGGAAGTTAGATGGGAAACATTGCTTCAGAAGTATTGGTCTTTCCGTGAGGCAATGAGCAGTTTAGGTAGACAAGTTTTTGATTTATGTAATAGAATTGTCTCTTTTATCAATCAAGCATACCTGATGTGACGGAGATGAAGGCATTGCCGTAATGTATTTCCACTTTGATTGTAATTTCCTTTTTGTGAGACACTCATGTAGGCTGTGTCTGTCGATTGATAGGCTCCTGTCTGCACAGACATGGTGGCTTGCCAAGCCCCAATGCAGCTCTGACGTGGCATAAAGCCTCACTGGGCATCTTAAGTCTGACATTCAATGAATGATGCGCTCCATGAAATTTTACTTCCTTTCAAATCTCCAATTCCTTCCAGCTCTTTCAATTTCAGCCTATTAATGTTTCTAGTTGCATGAACTGTCTTCACCCGCCGGTCATGGATAAGTCAAACTTGAACAATTGCCATATCGCAATCGTGGCGCCGTCGCCTGAGGACTACGAGACGGCCAGAGCCTTATTGGACGGACGGGAGCCAGAATATCAGTTGCCAAGCTCGGGAGCTGCATGCTCACTTGGACAGGTTGGCCCTCATGATGTAGTCCTGGTCGGAAAGGCCAAGGACATGACCAATGTCTCTGTCTTTGTCAAAGACACTGTCGACGATTTACTTGAAGCTTTCCCTTCCATTCGAGCTGGCTTTCTGATTGGAGTCGATGCTACAGCACCCGAAGGGAGCCTTGCCAAACCAGGCGATATCGTCGTGGCATTTCCACAAGGTTTTCAACCTGGACAAGTTCAGTTCGACGTGAGTGAGACAATTGCTTCGAATCGCATCTCAACGACGTTTGAAATGAGCCACCCGTCCTCATATATCAAATCTGTCATCAACACTATCCAATCTCCGGAGGGTCGTCAGAGCTGGGACCAATATCTGCAACATCAATCATCTCGAGCAGAGCTTGCCTGCGCCAATGATCAGCAGCCGGCGGAAAGAAATACCGATAAAGCCAACAAAATTTTAAAGGGCAAAGTAGCATCATCTACTCATCTCCTATCTGATCGTGATTTGGCCAACAGAGTCGGATGCGATAATAAGATCATATGCTTCGAACGGGCCGGTGCCAGTATCAAATCAAGATTTCCAATATTGACGGTCTGCGGTATACTTAGCTCTACAGATCCCTATGCTCTAAAGCTGAATGACTCTGCGCTACGTCAAATCAAAATAGCCACAGTCATTTATGCTATGTTTGTCCCTAATCAGATCAATACCACCCAACTGGAACACGAGCATGCCTTTATAGATCGATTTCAATACGAGGCATTTGATTTGGAGACTGCTGGATTTCGATTGGTACTCCTTGAAAAGGGCGTTCAATCTCAATTGCGATGCCAACTTTGGCAAGCGTATCTAAACGATATCATCCCTTATGAATCACTGTCTTATACCTGGGGAAGTCAGAGTACGCTTCATGAGATCATAGTAGACAAAAAGATATTGTCAATCACTGAAAGCTTGCACGAAGCTCTCTGGCACTTGAGGAAACCTGACGAGGACCGGATGCTCTGGGTAGATGCTCTCTGCATCGACCAGACAAATATCAAGGAGCGCGGTCATCAAGTCGACCATATGAGAGAGATTTATGGGAAAGCTGACAAAGTGGTCGTCTGGCTTGGCTATCTGAGTGGCAATGCCACAAAGCTGAAATCTGCTGTCACCATCCTCGAAGCGAAACTTGCGGAAATGCCAGGCATTCCTCGAAAATGGCCACGCGAAGATCCCCGATGGAGGTCCCTGTGGGAACAAGTTGAAGCGAGCCTCGTACCATCTTGCCGCAAAGAGTTGGTGGATGGTCTCCAAAGCTTCATGGGAAAATCCTGGTTTTCAAGAGTCTGGATCCTGCAGGAAGTGGCAAATGCGAAAAGAGCCGTCGTGTCATGTAACCTGGGCGAAATTCAGAGTTGGATTTTCGCCTTGCTTCCAAGGGTTATGGATGTCAAGGTCAGTCAACAGTGTCAAGCTGTTCTGGATATCATGCCCCATCCAGTGACATCGCCGACTTCACGGGATCAAAATCGAAACCTTTGCGGCTTGCTGTACAAATTCAGGGGATGTCAGGCCACAGACCCAAGAGACAGAGTTTATGCATTACTTGGAATGGCGGTCGACATGCAAGAAAGTGGAATCCGATCTGATTACGCAAAGGACGAGCAAATGTTGATGCAGGAATTGTATGCTTACATTGTTGGCGAGAAGTGGCCGGCTGTTGAGACCCCGGCATCCAGTATTCAAGAATTTCAGCAAAAACTCCCATATATCTCCAGGGACCAACTCCAGAAGAAGCTTAAAGGCACGCGAAGAACAGATCTGCTAGAACAGTGTCTACTCCGACAGGGCTTGGTAGCCAACATCGGTCAAGAGCATCTCTTCAATGTCATGCGACATGGAACTTATTTCACAAATCTAGTTCTAGACAAGAGTGAAACTCCATTCCGGGTCTCTTCAGATGTAGGGTTGCAGTGCCTCAAGAGATTCCCCGATGTATTTGAGATCCTGCTACAGAGGTCTGACTTTGTGATTCGCCAAATGCCGGACTTAGTCGCTCAAGCTATGGACTACCGGCCACAAATCCTGGAACGACTCATTACATCTTCTTCTAAACCAGAAAAGTTGAGGGTTGAAGCTATTTTATGTGCGATTCAAAGAGGATTGCCGACTTGCCGAGCATTTTTCGACAATTGCGAATCTCCTGTCAAAATATCACAAGAGATGGTGAAGAAGGCAATGTTTTGTCATCGAGATGTCCTGCAATTTATTCTGAAGGAAGCTCAACATCCAATCGATATATTTGAAAATCTCTCCCTAGAAGCAACTGCCAAAGGGTGCCACATCCTCGATGAATGCGGAAATCCAGTAATGATAACAAAAGAACTCATTAGTGATGGCATTGTGGCTGGGTCAGATCTTCTTCAGTTATATTTAGTCGCTATGGAGACCTCGGTCGAGCTGGACGAAGATCTTTTTATCAAAGCAATTGACAACGGCTTGGACACGCTTGAGTGCATACTCAGAAGCTGTACAAAGCCTTTCAATATAACGAAAAGAGTATACGTACAGGCTGTTAAAGCAGGGATCGAAACACTGTCATGTCTCTTCCCAGGGTCGCCATTTGAGTTTGAGATCACAGAAGCTCGTGTAATCTCCGCCATTGAAATTCTGAATGGAGATGTAGAGAGCTCACTCATCCGGACGTCGCTTATCGAGAGTTTACTTAACCAAGGGGGGTCATTCATCGGGAAAATGGACATCAGCGGGTTAGTCGGGCGCCGAAACAAAGAGCAAAGGAAGCATCATGAGTTTGTTGCAAAGACCATTCTTGAGCAACAGAAGGAAAAGCTACAAGTTACAGACAAAATAAGACTCATCGCCAGGGCTGGTAAGGCCCGTTACATGATAATGAAACAAAAAGCAGAGAAGGACGTTCCAGAAGTTATGGCGATAAAAGCAATCGAAGATGGCCCTGAAGCTTTTGCTGCGCTGTTCAACAAACGAGGTATGAATTTCAGAGTCACTAAGCGAATTCGTGAGGCAGCTAGCGGGCATATGTATGCTTTTGAAACACTGAGAGCAAAACGCCAAAGTGAAGTATTCCCGGACTCTAATCTCAAGTTTGTATGGTAGTTGAAAGCTTGAGTAGAATTGGCGAAATTTTTCAATGAGAATTAAGCTCTTTATCTCCCTCCCCAGCCAGATAAGTCTTTATGACAGGCATTCCATCCGCCAAAGTAAGGCGATCTAGCCTCGCCACCCACCTCAGACCCAGCAGATCTCGCGAGGTACTCCAAGACCATATTCCCCCAAAGCCAGCTGGCCGGTCCCTTCCCAGGATGCAGGCCGTCTTGATATAGGCTGCCAAGAAGATGAATCAACCTGGCCCACTCAAACATCTCATGGCCGGCCTGTTCCGCCACAGCCCTGCCCAAACGATCCATTTCCATCATTATAGCATCGCCCATACCACTTTCCCTATGAACCGTCAACGCCCTAAACATAATCGGAATATCATCCCCAAACTCATCATTAAGCCGCTTCGCAATCGTCTTTATACGCGCAGTCACAAAACGGACCTCCTCCCAAGCCATCTGCCTATTTTTCAAAGTCATCGGCTTATCACCCTCATCATGCATCGCCGCGCCACCCTCCCAGAAAGCCCGCTGATCCCAGAGACCGTTCTGCCAGATGATTAGATCGGGGCGACCGGAGGGGCCTTGGATGGGTGCTTCGTGGGGCTTCCAGAAGATGTTCCAGCGTTCTTCCCAGGCGACGTTCTTGAGGTTTTCGATCCACCACCAGTCGGGGCGGTAGGTGAAGGAGCCGACGGAGTGGAGGTACACGAGGGTGAGGTTGAAGGCGGGGACTTCGCAGATGCCTTTGGCTTGGCGGCCTGATTTGTCTTGGATGGGGAGATACATCTTGCTGTCGAACTCTTCGCAGAAGAATTGTGTCATGTAGCGATCGACGGAATCTCCGAACATGACGACGCGGCGACCCCATAGCCAGCCGAGGCCATTGTCGTCTTTCATGTTGACAAAGTCATTGACTGTTGTGTTCCTCGTCGGTGGGACAGTAGCTTCTGCTGCTTTGCGACGGCGTCGACTCTCAACGACAGCCATGCGCATCCATTGTTGTGGATTACCGGGGGCATTGAGATACTCTGGCTCAACAGCAGTATCATTGAAGACAATCTCGTGCTTCGGTGGGTAAGCGGCGTACTCGGGTGGTTCCGAATTAAGGTAATCCTCAGTGAAAGGAATCCATTGTGTATCTCTATACGCTTTCGGCTCTTTGGGTATATAAAGGTATCCCGGTCGACGATACGGGTCTTCACAATTACGTATTGTTTCTGGTGTAGGCTCAGGAGTGACAGTCGATACCGGTGTAGGCGTCGGTGTAAAAGAATGAATGATTCTATACAGTTAGCCAAGATCAACAGGGCAGATGGAACACTCACGTCGTGTGCGACGAGTCACAGTACTGTTGTGCCTTTCGATGCGCAAACTCAACAGGTGATCGTACAGTATCAGAATAAAAAGTGAAAAGAACGACAAAGAAGAAAATACCCAGTGCGGTGACGATCCCGACTCTCAGCGCAGGGCGCGACGGTAAACTTGCCGCGACAGCCATGATCGCGTGAGGAAGGGGAAGAAGGAGAACAAGAGAACATCACAGTCAAAGCCTGGGGAGATATACTGTCACCGTTAAGGAAAACTGGATAAAGTGGCCCGCGGAAACTCCTGAATATCCATGTCCCGTCATCTCAAAGGATTCGCGGACCGGGCTGTGCTTACGACCTGTTGGTTGAACAGATATTCATGAAAGCACCCACCATATTTCAGCTTAAGTGTTCCTAGGCTTGGCGAGACCCCTAGTTTCTTAGATGCCGGTGTCAGAAGTTGCAAATCCCGGGACCAGCCCTACAGGTACGAATATCCTCCGATAAAGTTTATTACTTTTGAACCAAGTGGAACACAATATCTATGATTTAGGTGCGAGCTAGAAAAGATGATCTTCAGGACAGCTTCGAGTTTGAGGGAAATATCTCCTGATTGCATTGTGGGAATGAAAAGGTTACTGCTGATGAAGTGATATGTGGAGACGATATGAAAGATGCAACCGTCTGCAGCATGGATGGGGGTGCAGATCATCAGGAGATTCGTCATGTTAGAGGTCCATAAAAAGACTTTTGAAGCTTTTGCCAACGTCTTTGGACAGGGGTGGCCTGGAGATGCTTGGGATGAGGGGACTTTGGATTGGTCCTTGATTATGATATGATGTTGGCTGTAAGTTATCATTCGTAGAGAGCGCTGAGCTTCACACCATCACTTGCTCACAACTCGGAAATGTTTGCCTGAAGGGTACCTGTCAGCATTAGCCGAAATGCAGGTTCATGAGCACAATCACAATCACAGTCTGACATCTCGCTCGGTTCGAAGGATGCATCCTTTTTGGGACACTCATCACATCGTCTGTCATCCCATTCCATGATATGACTTTCAGTGCAGATGCATAACTCTATCAATTTCATAACTACGGTATAAGGCGGTATACTCTGTATATAAGTTCACAATGTCCAAGTTTCACAAGGTGTTTCATCTAAAACCGGGCCGGGAATAGCAATCTGTCTCTCACATCAGATAAGGATGGCGCGTAAGCTTTTTCCTTACCTTAATCTTAAAAAGGTGGAATACTGGAGAACTTTTAAAACTGACGACCCACCATTATAGAAATGCTTCCAAACACAAGCGATTACTGAGGGAATGGCATATCACGAATGTTGCGATTGGCTTTTCGGACAGTTTCACATGTTCTGCCGATTTATTGATTGCGTCAGTGAAGTCACAGCTTGAGGCCGTTGGAGATGGCAGATGCGCGAGTCAGTTGACCTCGCTTATCGGGACGCCTTGACAAAGGGCCAACGGTGCCAAGTCTGGGCTTGCCGTATAAAACGGTTGCTTGCTACTCAACGTTGGGTAAAAAACACGAACTTGAAGAGCTTAACAACCATTCAAAGATTGCTTCATCTCCACAAGGCGCTGATGCCAGAGCTGCGACTGGGTCGAGAGTTTAGGAACGCTTCAGTTCCAGCACGAAGGTAAAAAACATATACTAGCACCAAACAAGGGCGATGTGCTCTTTGTCCAATACAGAAACAATTATCTGTAACCTGCGTAAGAAAGTTTAGACTCTGGTGATACAGAGGTCAACACGGCTTCGAATGCGTTGAGGGGGGGTTTCGTGCCTTTTTATAGCCGCATCCGCATTTTCCAAATCTTACCTCAAAAGCCGAAGCCACAGGGTAAGCAGCCTCCAAAAGCAATCATAGAACTATCCGCGTATAAGAACCAGCCAAGCCTCAGCTCCGAAAGCCACCGTCGCTTAGCACCACCGCCCTAACACTGAAACACGGCAACACCCAAATACAGAAGCTCTCCCTGTTTCAAAACGGACATTACAAGGCCCAACGTTTCTAATGTTTCCAAGCGCCATTCAATCGACCAATTGCATTCAACTCCTTGTTATAGGTGTGAGTTCTTCCGCTAATAATATTCCAAGCCTTTTCATCTCTGTTAAGCATAACAATATCTCAACGAAACACTGGCGGGGGCACGCGGGATGTTTCTTTTTAAAAATGCTAGATGATATCTTGGCGTTGGCAGGTTTGCTATTAAAGTGAGGAGTTCGTCATGATCTGTGCATCTGTTCTTCAGTTCAAACTACACTCGTTCATTTTTTCATTCGCTAGACATTGACTGTCACTACATTTCACTTGTATTTATCTTTATCTGATTCTTTTATAATCTGCTAGACGCAAGATGTCTTCCTCCATTCTTTTCGCTGCCGGTCTTCTTGTCGGCGCCGCTCAGGCTTACACCCAGGTCAATGTTGCCTCCCCCTTTATGCTCAAGAACATCGATCCCATTGTCTTTCCCGGCGAGTACAGCAAGTCTCATCTCCACTCGTTCTTTGGCTCCGATGCCGTCACCGTCAACACCAAGACGAGCGCGGAACTGCAAAAGGGCTGCACCAACGCCGAGAACCCCAACGATCTCTCGGTCTACTGGATTCCTACGCCGCTCTACACCGCTGATGGGACGAACTACGAACCTATTCCTGTTATGCGCTTCAGCGCGTACTACAACCTTGGCGAAACACCCGCTGAGGTACCCATTCCTCAGAACTTGAAGATGGTCGCGGGCGATGCCAATGCCCAGACTCAAGCTGATATGCCAGCCGACGCCAAAGCGGAGTGGACTTGCGAAAGCGAGCCCATCCCCCTCGGCGCAAACGGCTTCCCAACCTCAACCTGCGCAACCCACCTCCAACAACTCCTCTACTTCCCGCAGTGTGTCAACGAACAGACCCTCGAAACAGCCTACAAGTCACGCGACTACGGCACCGCAAACTGGTGTCCTGAGGGCAGCAAGTCCATGCCCCAGCTGCGCTTCAGCATCCGCTACGATCTGCGCAAGGTGCTCCCCAACGGGTGGAGCGGCGAGGCGCCGTTCAAGCTTGCGTGCGGAAATGCGTTCTGCTCGCATGGTGATTTCATCAATGGCTGGACTGAGGAGGCGGCTAAGAATATGGTTGCTACTACTATGGAGAAGCAGAAGTTTAGTGCTGTTGAGGGAGCGCTTGGGGCGCCTGATGCGGGACCGACTTGTGAGGCTAAAGATGCTGATCCGGAGAATGGCACTAGTGATTACAATGAGAGCGTGGCTGTTATGAACAAGCGGGATGTTTCGGCTTGGGGATGGAAGTCCAAGGCTCGTGTTGTTCGTGCTTAGATGGTGGTTTGTGAGTTGGGCTTATCAAGCTACTAGCTCTAGTCGAGTTTTATTGGCTGGGGCAACATATTTTTCATGGCTTGTACATAGTTACATGTGAATAAACCTGAGTCTTTCTTAATCAACATTCCATCTCGTACAATGCTGGTTGTTCTCGAGCTGGGGTTGGGGTTGAAATAACCTTATGAAGTGGCGGTCCTGCAGCTAGTAATGTGAGTATGAGCTGCCATTGGATATTATGGAACACCTGGTCTCTTATCTTACAGTTTAAGCCATTCGTATCAATCCATACAAGACTTCCCGTTTTGCGTGGCTGCTCGGGATCTCTAGCCGTGTTCAAGACGGGCGTTCTAAAATGGGTAGTTTTCCGCCCCTCGCCCAAATCAGTCGAACCCTTTCAAAAAGACGCCAATCAAGTAAAGACTATAGATAAAAGCACACCAATTGAACCCCCCTTTCAATCTCACTCAAAGATCAATACCTCAATCATAATTATTCTCACATAATTCATCATGCGCTCAAAACGGGTCATCTCAATCGTCACATGCCACGCAGAAGGCGAAGTCGGCGATGTCATCATCGGCGGCGTCCTCGACGTGCCAGCCAAAACAATGCACGATAAGCTCACATACTACATGGCTGAGCGGGATGATCTTCGAAAACTACTCCTACAAGAACCTAGAGGACGCTTGGAGATGAGCGTTAATTTAATCGTCCCGCCGTGCCGACCTGATGCAGATGCTGGCTTTCTTATCATGGCGCCGGGAGATTGGGTCCCCATGTCTGGATCGAATTGTGTCTGTACGACGACTGTTCTTCTTGAGACGGGTATTGTGCCCATGGTTGAGCCTGTTAGTATTGTGAAGTTGGACACAGCTGCGGGGTTGGTGGTTGCGACGGCAGAGTGTGAGAATGGGAAGTGCAGATCCGTTTCTTTTGATAACGTCCCAGCGTTTGTTTATGCTCTTGATAAAGAGATCGACGTTCCTGGGCTGGGAACCGTGGTGGTGGATATTGCATATGGAGGACAGTGGTACGTCCTCGTCAAAGCAGAAGCGCTGGGTCTTCGAGTGGAAACAGTCAATGCCGATCGTCTCATCGATTTCGGCAAGAGATTGAAACAAGCAGTCTTGGCGAACTGCATGCCCACGCACCCAGAAAACCCAGCTATCTGCGGTATCAACAACGTCATCATCACAGAGCCTTTGGAAGACGGGCAAGAAGGCAAGACTGTCAAGCACACTGTTGTTGTCACGCCGGGAAGATTGGATAGGAGTCCTTGTGGAACGGGGAGTTCGTCGCGTCTTGCTATTCTGCATGCGAGGGGTCTTATTGAGGAGGGAGAGTCGGTCAAGTTTAGGAGTATTATTAACACGGAGTTTGTGGGGAAGATTAGAGGGACGACCAAGGTTGGGGAGCTGGATTCGGTGCTGCCGACTGTCAAAGGAAGGGCTTGGATCACGGGTGAGAAGAATGTGCATCTTGATCCGGAGGATCCTTTTCCCACTGGGTTTTTACTTTAGATAGAGAATTATGACATACCACACTATCAATCTTGACGATGAGTTATATTTCTAATAGATTAGAGAGATAAAGGCGATGTCTTGTGTAATTTCGGCATGAGAATCGACCGGTTTTATGATGTTTTTGGCTGTCTTTAATTCTGGTTCGAAATTGAAAGATATATGCTCACCAATGATGTTGAACGGGGAGGAAATTCATGAGAAAGGTGACGTATTATAAATAACATGCTGAATAACAGTGTTCGGAGTTGACCTCACAGCTTCGCCCGAGTCTTATCGGTGACCTTCTCCACAAGCTCAACCACCCCCTCAGCACACCCATAAGACCCCATATAGCCCCATCCCGAATGCCCATAATTATGAATAACCCACGTCTCATCGTCCAACCTCTCCTCCTCCAGCCTCAAACCCCCCTTTCTATAAGGTCTAAGCCCAACACCATGCCGGATAACACTCAGCCCCGTAATCCCCTTTCCACCAGCAATGTCCGGGCAAAGGTCTACAATCCTCTGCATGATCCTATTCGCAGTATTCGGATCAGGCTGTGTATCCCAATTCCCAATCTGATACGTCCCACCAATTACCGTACCGCCACCAGCTGCTCGTTGCATAGCGTAGATCTCCTCACCGCTTTCGTCAAGGGCGCTAGAACACATGAAGAGCGGTAGATTTTTAGGTGTTTCGTTGCGAACGAGGACGATTTGACCTCGTGCTGGTGCGACGGTTGTATCTTGCACGCCTCCGAGCTTAAGAGATCCAAGACCAGTGGCGTTGACGATGATATTAGCCTTTTCACCCGTGTGGCTGAGAAACTTGGCCTCGTTGATGTGAGTTAGGATAGCGCGCTTTACGACGACGCCGTATTTGAGGCATTGGCCGAGAAGCCAGGGGAGATAGATGGCTGTGTTGATGCAGACTCCTTGGTATTGGAAACCAGAGTCGTAGCCTGTCGCTACTTCGGATGGGTGGTTGTTTCGGAAGTCGTTGAATATTTCTTTGAACCATGGGTTTTCGGCGTAGAAATGGGCTGAGAAGCCTGATTTGGCGGACTCTGTGTCTTTGTTCCGACGGAGGACATGTGTTGCTTTTAATGTTAGCTGGTTCAGTCTCCGTAATTGTTACGAGAACCTACTCTGGAAATGAATGCCCGCTTCAGGGGTCTCCTCGACAAGTTTCTTCAGAGCGATCCACGTTCGTCGCTCCCAGCGACTTGCGTCTTTAGGCGATAAGCTTGAAAATGTTAGTATACCAGCCTTCAGAGTGGTCAGTAGTTGACTCACGGGATGACATTGGCTCCAGCCCATGGCGAGGCATACTCGGCGTCATAGTCACCGGGCATATGTTTTCCAACGACAGTGACTTTGTTACCCTCTTTGGCCAGCAACAACGCTGAAGTGAGGCCAATTACACCAGCACTAGAGATCGTTAGCTTAAGTCTCAGTTACTGATTGAATATCTCACCCGATAACGACAACGGTATTTGTCATGTTGGAAATTATGTAATTTTAAGTATCATTCGAGAAGACTATGAAGATTGTGATATTTGACCTGTAGCTTAGGCAGCGTGAATTTAAGTGATAGATAGTCATTTCGCTGCATTGTAACTCGTCATTTGTGATTGGTCACTTCGCGGACGCATGCCTATCTCAGTAGAGTGGAGCTATTCATATACGAGCCGCTTCCTAGATAGTAACTGGGGTAGACTCGTTATCTGAAAGTACTAATTCAGTAAGGCGTGAACTCAAAAGAAGTTCATTCTCGCGCTGGCTTGCCAAGTTGAATGTATAAAGCTGTCGCGTGACTGTAGTGAACATCGCATGGTGTTCTAGACCCAGGCCTCAGAGAGAAAGGAACTTCCGGCCTTGAAGTGAGGTGTCAAAAAAAGCATCTGGTCCAAGGCTCACCAATTCTAGACCAAACTGATTCCGATATAATCACTTAGAGCGGGATAGATGTCGTCGGGTTTCTTGGCTCTCCTGGCCAGGATAATAGAAGCCGTTGTCAGGTAAATCGCTAATGAAATGTAACATGTCAAACTCCGCATTTCACCGCTCTCTCTCCACTTCAGCGCCCTTCACCTCTGCGCTTACTTGAGTTACTGTGTTGACTTTTGATATGGCTACAACGCCGAGATTCAGCATCGAAGGTATTCTCACCAACGTTAGGGGCGATAATCACAATGCACAATTCTCCGTCCGCCGGAATGGAAGAGTATTCTACATCACCGTCTCACCCACTAACTTCATTAACTCTCCCAACATGACCAAGAAGTACATGCCATATCTCGAAGTCCTCGAGTCACGCGAGGAGGTCATCGGCGACATCTATGATACCGACGTCTACAAATGGGTCATGGCTCCGTTTGAACCTCTTCTACTTGAACTCGCGCCTCCACCAGAATGTGACCCCAAAGACATCAGAATCACCCTAGAAAAGCATATATTTCCGGAGTTTCTTGTCTTTGAACTAGATATCGTCGACGAAAAGCTATGTCCTCGACGGGTCGCAGTCGAGGAGTCCCTGTACGTCCATCATTTATACGCTTTGACGATGACTTCCTGGATGACTTGGAGACTTGGTCCGCCTTCTATGATCCCGCCGGAATAACTTTAAGCTTCGAAAATCCCGAGGATGCGCTTTTCGAGCCGCCTAATAAGGTTCTCATCGATAACTGTAGGACCGAATGCTTCTTCAAGCCAAGCGACTCTGGAGTACAGACTAGACGCGAACTTGAGACGTATAAAATGATCCAGGTAGCTGGGTTGGACTCACAGTTTAATCTATGTCGCATTTACGGCGTTGTATTAGATGAATATGAATTCATTCTTGGAGTTTTGTTAACCTATATCGATCATCGGGGTTGTCCGTTGTCAACTAAGATCACTCCTGGGGAACCAGACAATCCTCCGCATGAAGTGAAACAACGATGGATGGAACAGATTGAGGCTGCTGTCTCGGGCTTGCATGGCGCTGGTATGGTCTGGGGAGATGTCAAGGCAGATAATGTCTTGATAGGTCAGGATAATAATGCGTGGGTCACGGATTTCGGTGGAGGCTATACTAAGGGCTGGGTTGATAAGGAGGTGGCGGAAACTATGGAAGGGGACCGGATGGGTATGGTGAGGTTAAGAGAGTTTATCTTTCCAGCTGCATTATAGGCGGAGCTAATGAAAGCTCATGCTGAATCACGAGGATTGCAGAGGGATATAGGACCCCGGGATAACCTCGATGCTATGGCAAAGCGGCTTCAGCACAATTTTTATCCGTATCACCAACCACCGTCCCACTCAAAGAAAAGTTCAACTTGGTATGATAATTAATTCTTCTTCAGCAACTAGTCAGCTACTGCAACCTCCCATATCCCTTTCACATAGTCATCCTCAGAAAAGTCCAAGGGCCATGCAATATTCAACAACACCCTCCTTGCGTCCTCCCACTTCTCTAACTTCATATCTCGACTCTGTTCCTTTACAATCCTCTCAAAAAACGGCCTCAAACCAGGTTCTCGCTCCATATCCCCTAGTTTCTCATGAAAATAAAGACTCATCAATCCCAGAAGCGATTCCCAGAACAACAGCTCTGCAATCTCTACCGTATTTGTCTTCTGAAGAGCAAAGGTGAGATCGCGTTGGAATATCCTCATGCTACAGAGGTATATCTCCTTTGTGAAAGGGCGCCAGAGAACAACTACTTGTTCTAGGAATAACTCTGCTGCGATGACCAATCCGCACCATGAAGTCTTTTGCTCAGCTTCTGAAGTCACTTCATGTTCATGATTGGTAGGTGTAATTGAGGTTTGGTGCGACTCAAGAACTGCGTCGTAAACTCGAGCAGCTGCACCGGTTCTCCAGAAGTCATCGTGTATCTTTTGAGCTTCTGTGAGGTTGTAGAATTCGTCGTTGACTTGACGAAGACTATTCACTATTGACGCTTTGTAGACGTCAGAGAGCCTTGCGCCGATGTCAGGTAGTATGAAGAATGTTGAGAAGAGGCGTATGGCTTTGAGTTTGAGGCAGTGTAGGTACTGTCCTTCTGATTTGTACCATTTGTGCATGAGGCGCATGGGATGAGAGACTGAGAGGGTGTTCTTTTCTTCGGTTGCCTCTTCAGCGCGGAGGATGCCATGAAGAACGGTCTGCACGCCGTGGATGAAGGTGGAAGTTCTGGGATGTTAGTGAACGCCAGCTTTAGTCTGAGTGACAAATGCTCACAATACAAAATAGCGATCAGAGAGTTCTTGGTCACAGGTCTTGCCATTGACATTCGACGGATCTGCTGTCTGGCATGGTAGAGCGTAGATGACATTTAAATGTTTCGCTGCCATTTGCATATCACCACTACAGAACTGAAAATAACTTAGTACAACTGAAACAAGGACCGAAGTTCATTTGCATACCTCTGTATATGCCAGGGTAGCAATCTGTTTGGTGATGGCAGCTGAAAGCTTGACATCTCCACTGGCAAGCCATTTTTTTACCAATCGCACGGTCTCAATGCGATGGAAGAGGAATGTATGCTCAAATGCTTCGAGGCTGCCGACTTTGAATGTAAAATGAGTAGCTGCCATCAAAATCGCATTGCGGAGGGCTTCGGGGTCTGATATGGTATACGGCATGCTATAATGTCAGCATTGGTTGTGGGACGGGCTTTAGACATACCACTCTTGGTTATGCTTTGTGACAGATGTGACAAGGGTTTCGCCATAGACAAAAGGCCTGTTAGTAATTGATGTTGGCTATGGATGATGAGACCTACAGTAATTGAAGAGTTCATGTGACTTGAGGGGCATGTCAATGGCCATGCAGTCCAGCGTCGTTCCGGAGCCCGACAAAATAAGCTGGCGGACCAGAGCCTGGGTGTTAGGCACCTCAGGCCTCTTGGAAGAACTCGGAGCCTCCCAGGGGACATGCTCCCAAGGCTGAATCGCCCCAGCCTTCTCCAGCGCCCGTCTCTCCCTCAGCGGTATCTTGACGGGCGGATATTCACAGGTCCTCTTACTATTCACGCAGTTCTCACTGCCAATTTTGCACAGTCAGCTTTTCTTCTCCCGAGACAGCCTAGCCTGGCTCTTCTTGCTGGGATCTCACCATGTGGGACGCTGCTCGCCACAGCGCACCCTGCGGCTTCGGCACTCAGAGCAGCCAGTGCGGCTTCGCGTGTGGGCGCGCCGCTGTCGGACTTTGCCTTTGCCCTTTGTTTCGTCAGTGGCGTGACCGGCCATGGCTTGTGTATGGTTTATTAATCTTTGCTTATCCGTTTCGGTGAGGAGTTGGGAAGAGAGGAGGGAGGAGATCCATATTACGTGTGTGTCATAAGCACTAGACAGGGTTGCTGATAGGTGGGGATGTTTGGGCCAAGGCCTGCTGTTAGGGCCTGACTTGTATGATTTATGCTGGGATGTTGCTTCAGGGGTGTTGGGCGTGGAGAAATACCTCGTCTAAATGTCCGGATGCGTTGAAAGGGGTATTGCAGTAACATCAGCCTCGAAAGATGGAGCCTCTTTGGGATAATTTGACGAATACGCGCATATTCTGTTGGTGTAGCTTGGAGCATGTCAGAGATACAGGAAAATTATAGAGACATGAATAGGTAATTCCATTTATCATGGTTGAAGAAATAACTGTTCATTTACTTTATCATCACATTTATCATTACATTGAAGAAAAATGAGAAACCACACTATGACAAATGGAATGATGATCTTCTGATATAGGTAAGAAATAAACACACCACACAGAATACTCCCAGCTTTGCTGGTATACAGTGTTAGCACCGAGATATAACAATCCTCCAGCCCTATCTTTAGTTTCCTCTAGGTAGCCACTACCCAGCCTGCTGAAACTCGCCTATTATCTCGCCAAGACTCCTTTGGCTTACCCAGCATAACATGACAGCAAGTTTGACGGTACCGAGATATCTGTTGTTCCACAGTTAGAGAACTGGCTCGTGGACGGCAAAACATGTTAGATCTAACGTTGCCGCCGGATGTGATATTGCCATCACAGTCCCTCAACAGCGGCCACAAACTCATCGTAGTTCTGCAGTGTTTATCGTACTAAAATGCTAGATGGACTATAGCTTATCGTTCTTGGGTGAATGAGGTTTGCACTTATACTCAATTTGAATCAGCTTTGCTCGACCCAGTCTCATACATTGCCGAGATACAAAATAGGCGTGCCCGGGCCAATCCTTTCACAACTCACTGTTATGAAAGAAAATGTACTTTTTCCTGACATTTCAGGTCTCTTGTTCGTTCAACTTTCATGGCTTAACGTCAATAGAAGAGGAGAGATCTGCGCTTGTCTTCGAACGAGTTTTCCTCTGCTCTACCCTCCGGTAATGTCTGCGCAGAGGGGTGGAAAGAGCGGTTGTAATGTCAACAAAGGACCCGAGGCTCGAGAAAATTGCTCTATTTCAGTATTCTGAACAGATCTCGATTGAATTCACGGGATGTCCGAGGTCAAGTCTAGCATGCAGCAAAAACGGACTCGGGTCTTTGTTACCCACGCGAGTTTGAAAGCATCCGTTTAAGTCGCAAAAGAAACATTAATCTTCGAGTGGCCTTTAACAGAAGTAATCCAAATAAGCTATTAATAATTCCACACTTTGGAATATCCCTTTTGTACTGCTTGTCTTTCATTAGCCTGAGGCAGGGCTCTGACATACTGTTTCAACTGTTAGCTGTAAGCTTATGGTCAAGGCAAACCCCACAATGAGCTTCCAGTCTTAGGAAATAGACAGAGATAACCTATATAGCTTATATTACAGTTCTTCTATAAGTGTTCTAAGACTTAAGTTAGTAGATAGTTTATATAGCAGTAATAGCATTAAGTTGGTTATTGTAGTATAGTATCTAAGTTCTTAGCTAGCTGTATTTATTGTGGTTGAGACTTATGGCTGAGAGCTTAAATCACTGAGACTGTGTTCTTTGTTGTTCTCTCAGTCTCAGAACAATGTTGCTTTTACTGAGAACTTGAAGCCAGGTTCTGATCGCTTTGCCGCATTAGGACAGGGACTCTGAAAGGGGGCCGATGATAAAGACTGGACAGATTTAGTCATTGAAAGACTTTGACGTGTAAAATACGTTCAATTTACCTCGAATTCGAGATGTCGCTAAAAACAAACCCGGTGTTCGCACTCTTTTCGATCTTTTCGATACTACTCCTACAGAATCTCTCAATTTGCCAGCCAAAAGGCTTCACATCCTTATTCTACTATATTTACGATGAGTTCCCATTTCTCCAACCAGACTCAAAGCGAATTCTGTCGCCTCCCTACAGAAATTCTATTAGTTATTCTAAAGGCAACTGAAAAGTATTCGGACAAAGTCAAACTCGCCAGGACATGTAGGAAACTCTATTATGTCCTCATCCTAGACGTCTACTGCGAAGCGGGTAAAAAGCTCGAATGGTTACCTATGTTTCAGGCCGCAGAGGATGGCAATCGCCTCACTCTTGGTAAATGCATTAAAGCTGGCGCGCCTATTGATTATCAACTTTCTCCGTATCATCCCCGGCCTCTGGTGGTAGGTATTAGGCTCTCTTGCCTCTCAGCGTTAAGTGGCTTCTTGACCATCGGGCAAATCCGAATGTTACGAGCTATAAAAGTCCTCTTGCACAGGCTGTTGAATACGCCGTGTGGCCCGGAATTCTCCCCGAACATATACCTCCTCGATGGAAAGACGAAGGCAAAAACACTCCTTCCTACGAACGTCATCAGCGAAATAGTCGCGAGATAATCAAGGCCCTCCGCCAGGCAGGTGCTGACGAGCAGCGTCTTGGAGATACTGAACGACTACATCTGGATTCTATCGAGGTTGGAACATTCTGCTGTTCTCATCACAAACCCCGTCTGTGGTACCGACGGTTGTGAAGGCACTGGCCTTGATTGATGCATACGCGTGTTTGAACTTGACGGGCGGGCTTGCACTTTTCTTCAATCATACATACTCTCTATGATCTTCTTTTCAATTTGTTGAGTTGATCGCTAACTTATCGCTGTTTTCTTTTCCTTTCTGATTTTTAGTCCTGTCTTGAACCAATCTCGGCACCTGAAACTGGACGCAACTCAACAACGAAACTCTGAGAATTTGGAAACTGTAGCCAAGTTCCTAAGTAACTAAATACTATCTAGTTAGTCACCAATATAGAAGTACAAAGTCAGGTTTTGCCTGCCAAACTGTAGCTGACGGCTAACTTTACTTGAAACTCTCCTTTTTGCTTAACTTTGGAAATTATCATGGTGGTACAACTACTCACCATCAATGTGATATATTACAGACTGGAAAGCCCGGCACCTCTCATCGATTGCTTGGCTGGTAAGAACAGACTTCAGCTAAGGCTGCACATTTTAATGAAAGCCTATTCGCCTTCGTGTTCGGACACTCAGGTCTCTGCGTGGGTATCCCAAAGCATTGCTGAAGCGGGATCTCGATGCACTCAACATCAACCCATCTCTCGCAATCAATACTCCAGCACGCTTCAATTTGTGTTCTACTCAGTTCTTTCTTACAGGTATTTAGTAATGATCTCAATTAACCAGCGAAACTGCACTGCGTCCCATCTGGGCCACCTTACTCCCGCATATTGCACTACCAACTCGTGGAACCCGGTTACACCGATCAATACAAGCCACCTCGGTGCGTTGACCAATCACACTCTTGTGTTTACGCAACAAATTAAGACCAGGCCGTGGGAATGGGAGCTGCGCCTGGGTTCTTTCTGAATGGACCAGGTTCATCAAAATGCTTCCCAGCCCGTTTGCCAGCTGTTGGGTCACTCCAGTATCTTAGCATGTTAGATATTCATTTTACTACCGCAACAACTACTGATATTATAGAGCACTATTGAAACTTGCGAGTGACCATATTGAACCATTACGCAGTTGTGGTTATCTGGAACTTATAGGAAGAATGTTGATGAGCATGTTGTTCCGGCGATGCTCCAAGGAGAAACAGGGATCTTTGCTTTTGCTTTTCATGTTTTAGCCTGATGTTTCCATGTAAGAGACTGAGTGGCGCTTATTGATCCATCCAGGGCTCCCTGCTCCTTAGGCCAATGATGCTGTTTACCAAAAGCTTGGTTATCCCAATTGCGATCGACTCAATCAGCCTTTTGGGATCAGCACAGTTCACACGGGGTTGCACCAGCATTTTAATTGGGCATGGTGTGTAATCAAGGGTCCAAAATAGGTCAGCCCTCATTTTCCGGAAAGGACTGCCTGCTCGCTTTGACCCATAACTCCCGTGTGGCAGCCGCATATGGTAGTCTTCCAGAAGCGGCGTTGCTGAGATTCCAGCTATCGATCTTTAGCGTGATATCACTCGATTGTTCTTTCGCTTATCCTACCTCATAATTCTTTTGGGCTGACTCTTTCTGGTTAACAATATGTCTATTCTTAACTCTGATGGCATTAGTTCTATTGGTAAGCAACTTTTCAGCATGTATCAAGTCCGATGCCCCTGTACCTGTGTATTCTCATACTGCCAAAGATTGACCAACACGGTTATCCCTTCTTCTCATTGAAGCAAGCTACCAGGTTCCCAAGCTAGGGCTCTGTCATGAACCGTGGGAAGCTCAGAGAACAGCATCGGGCGCGTTTCAATCCGCTGGCCCTGAGGGTTGGTCATTCCTCTGTACGGAAGCTGGGAATTATATCATAAATACCAGATCATTGGGGATGGGTCTGAGGCCTGCTCCAACTGAGTAGTAATCTCATCGCACTTCACACAACTCGGAGCAACAAATAGCACAAGAGCAATGTTGTCTGTATGCACAAGGTTGAAAAAGTTATCTTCGCCAAGGTTGGAGACTGAATGAGTTCTGACAAAGGTGCTATATGTGAGAAGCAACAGCGCATGAGGAACGAACATGCTGCTGCTTGGTTCGAAAGCTGAGAGGAATAAATTTGAACACGCGGGAACAGAAATTGGCTACAGGTCTTGCCACCTGGAACAATTGTCCCTTCGAAACCACGATAGGAACGGTTATGCTACTGCACATATGGCTGTTCTGCGAAGGAAGAGGGAGATTTGTCGACTTCTAGTGTGATCTACCGTATGGCGGCGTATAAAAGTCAGACGCTTCATCACACGGCTATTCTAATAAGTGTATCCCCCGTCCTCGGGGGGGGAAGGCAAGAAAACAGCGAATCTTAATATAGGGTACTAAAATAAACTCATTAAAAGCTATCCTAAGCTTAGACTATATTACCTAAGTCTTTTTGTCATTTAGGATTGAGGTTCTGTGTTTTGCACCACAATTAATCAACAAGGGTTACTTCTTTACACAATTCCCTGACTCAGCTCCTTTACAATCAGTGTTCACTCTTCAGCCTAAACATGCTCTATTCCGCGCTTAGCTGGCACAGCCTCAGGCTGAAATTTGACAGTGGCAGATTGAACTGCAGCAGTGGCATGCCACTCTTGTTCACGCCGCTGCTTCGCTGCTAGTTTCAAAATCTCAACGCTGCAGATTTTGTTTACTCCTCCCAGCTTTCTTCAAACTAAACTCTCACAACATCATCAATTCAGAAGCCACAGCGATACTTTGATTCTCTATCGCCATCCCAACCAGGAACCCATCACCATGGGTTCCCTCCCCCCTCTCAACTCAGGATGCCCGTCCTTCATCGTGCTGCCCTCTGACAATAGACCTCATCAGACAGGAGCTCTCGCACGTCTCCCCGTCGAGCTGATTCGCATGGTAACCAAGAATATGGACAAACCCAGAACCAAAGACCTTCGATCCCTGGCCCTATCTTCAGCTGGGCTCTTCAACGTCATTCGTCCCTCTTACTACAGATCAGGCCGCTTTGAAGACTTCCGTGAAGCACTCAAGACTGCAGACGTGGCCAGAATGGAGCGCAGCTACCAGTTTGGCGGTGTTGATGTCTCCATCGTCTGGGGGAAGAAATATGTCAAGTGCAAATGTCTCAACAAGCTTGCAAAGCACCGCCGGCACAGACCGATCGACATTCTTCTGTCTCGCATCTTCGAAGGAGAATGGAACCCAAACTTTGCGAATGCTCTCATGTGGTTGTGCTCGAAGGGATTCTCGCTCCAACACTGGCCCCGAAACCACCACTCTCTTTCATCACAGAGCAACATGATGCCAGAGTCTCTGGTTCAGCTTTTCCAGAGAGGGATAGCCGACCCTGACAAAGTGCAAGGAATCTGTAAGATGATCCAGTTCCTTAGCGGTCAGGGCCTGCCAATCCCTCTCCGTGTGAACCCTGAACGAGCCCCAGGCTTTAGAGAACAGGAACGACAATGCAGTTGTTCTGACTGCGGTCCCCTCCCCCATTCAGGCTGGCTTGAAACTACCATGGCCATTGCCCTCCGCTCCCATTGTCCTCCTATGATCCTCGAGGTCCTTCTCCAAGAGTACGCCAAACGCGGGCTTTTCCTCACTGACTTGGAACTGGATACTTGGGCGCCCCCGCCAGCGATGGAAGATTGGTACGACGCCCAGGAACCTTTCTTCCCCGGCAGACCTCACCACGAGCCGTGGTTCATCGAGACCGACTTTGCAATCGTAGTCACCTGTCTGTACCGTGACCTCATGGAACCTACTTCCGACTGGGAGTACCCAGGACAAGCCGCCGATATTTGGGAAGCCAAGATGAAACTGCTCATACGCTACAGCGCCATCGACGAGCATGAGCTTTCTTTGTTCCAGGGGATTCTGAAGGCTCTTCGAGACATCGCCGAAATGCCCAAGCCGAGCCCATACACCCATGAATCCGACGGGTTATATCGCTGGGGCGCATTCCGCAATGCTATTCAAGATTCTGTATCGGCGCCTGAGCTCATGAGCACGTATTGGGGCATATCTGATTGGCACGAGGCTGAGTTTCCTGAGGAGACGCGTCGTCCGCACCGGTTTTATATCGCCGAGGACACCAGTATGTCGTTCTGGAGTATTGGAAGTGCTGTCGTCAGATCTCACGATTCATGGTTTTGATCTTATCAAGACGATGACTTGTCTTGTTGGTGTGGCGATCATCATGAGCACTGGGTTGCTACGGTTGGGTATGACGCTGGGTATGAGCGGCGGGTGGCTTCTCTTGAGGCCCTTGATCGGACTTGAGCGTAATACGATCGAGTTTAGCAGTTTGATTCAGGGATTTGTTTTGATAAGGGTATACTACATTATACCTTTCAGGCTGGTGTGTGTTTGCTTTTGCGGAAAGGGGAAAGGGACTTTGAGTTTGTGCAAGTAGTATTGTCTTCTGGTGGTTTCTTTTTTGGTGTCTCGGGAAACACTCCACTCTGAAATCAAGATGAGCATGAGATTAGGTAGCACGATGCCAACTGACTGAGGTTAATCTCTTGTAACAACGGCTACCAAGAGCTAAGCGGATAAAATGGAGTGCCTTGAGCTTAGACACAGCTTGTGAGGTTGGGATGTAGATAAGTCCCCAGATGTAACTACGGCGCAGTATACTTCCATGCTTCTCAAGTGGCTCATCTCATTATTGTGGTCATTGATGTGGTAACCTAACTCTGGAGCCAGGAGATCCTCAAGAGGCTACGCTCGTCACGCTGCTCTACTTTCGCCCAAAATGAAGGTAAACACTGGAAAGCATTATGGCATACAGCAACTCTGAATTCTGTTTACCTCGTGATGGAACAAGTCAACTTTGCCAAACTTCCTTTTGGTGGGAGAACACGAGGAAGACGAGATGCTAGCTGCTAGCTGCTAGGCTCTGAACAAAAAGGAGGGGGATATGCGCACACTGTAGCCTGATCTCTTGAGTTGGGATGACTTCCTTTGCAGCGCAGTGGCTTTGCCCCTCCACAATGACTCCTCAACACTGGAGCCTATTTCCTGAGTGCGAACCCCCTGCTCGCCAGTGTTCAGATCCTCCGACTTCATTCCACCAACCAAACGTACTCTGTTCCAGCAAAAGCCCGTGTCCTGAGCCCAACAGCGCTTGAAACCTTGACTCACAGGTGCTAGGACTGTGCGGACGCGTTTGGAGCTGGTGCTGCCACTGCCAAAATTCTCCTCCATCCCACCTCGCTCCAGCTTTTCCCACTTTCTCACATCCCCTCTCTTTTTCACCCAAGCGGCTGACCACGACTCAATCTTTCGCAACTCACAAGACACTGAACGCAAGTCATATTGCCCTCTACTTCACATCACATCTCTGTCGTATTCGCGGCTAGTCACTACTCGATATCACAACCATAACAGCTCGCGAGGCACCCAACGCGCCTCGTCTTCTACCCCTCTTCACATCTCCTCTCCTGTCAACAAGGCGGTTGACCACAACTCAACCTTGAACATCTCACAAATCACTGAGCGCGAGTCAACTTGCCCTCTTCTTTACATCTTGTCTCTAACCACTACAACAGGCCACTACTCGATATCACAACCATCAACAGCTCACGAGCCACGAGCGCGTCTCGTTTTCTACCCTTCTTCACATTTCGTTTCCTGTCACCAAGTCGGCTGACACCAACTCAATCTTTACCAACTCACAAACCATTGAGCGCGAGTCATCTTGCCCTCTTCTTTACATCTCATCTGTCAGCCGTTGCAACTGGCTACTGCTCGATATCACCATCAACGCTCACAAAACACGAGCGCGTCTCATCTTCCCCTTTCTTTCCATCTCCTCTCTTGTAACCACCCCAAAACCCTTCCCTCACCCCTCATCCCCAAGCGAACAGCCATCATGTCGTCCGCAACCAACACCACCCCCGAGGTCATCACCCCCTCCGAGAGCAGCGCATCCGCCACTGCTCTCATCACCATCACCATGGCCACCAACCCCTCCACCCTCGAGCGTCTCCCGCAGGAGATCCTCCTCAAAGTCAACAAGCTCCTCATCTTTCGTGGCGCCTCCCGCCTCGCCCGTACCTCAAAGTATCTCTACCGCATCCTCAACCGGGAGATCTACAAGCTCGCCGGCAAGCACGACAACTGGTACCCGCTCTTCGCCGCAGCAGCCACCGGCAACATCGGCACCTTTGAGCGCTGCTTCGAGAACGGCGCCGTGGTCGACACCCACTGGCCCCTGTACTCGACTCTGGAGTTTGGACACGGCCAGCGTCTCTACCTCACCCTCGGCTGGCGTCCTCTGCGCCAGGCCATCTCCTCTCGACAGACCGTCGCTGTGGACTGGCTCCTCCATCATGGCGCTGATCCTGATGAGACCCTCCTGGAGGCGGTCTTGATGCACCGTCGCGAGGCGCCCCTTGCTTTTGCCTTTCGTTGTGGACACGGGCGGTTCCAGAACTGGATCACCTGCCGTACCATTCTCTTTGATCTCCTTGAGGCTGGCGCTGACCTCAATGAGGTCGAGCAGGGTCCGGCTGATGAGATCGAGGCTATGTACGACTACCGTTGGTACATCTCCGCGTACTGGCAGTCTGGACTTTGAGCACCGAAGTTCTCGAGACAGTCACGCGTCGTCGCACTAAACGACTTTCTTTTGGGTTTTGACCTTTCCTTTTCGCTTTGTCTTTTACATCTCGCCATCATTTCACCTGTTCGCTCTTATTCCCGAGTATTCCTGGCATGGAAACACTGAGTAGTGGATGAAGCGATGTGATGATTGGGCTAGGTACAGGGTAGTGAGGTAACAAGGGCTCACATGGCGTTGGACGGTATAGGCGTATGAAAGGATGGATGGAATACCCATGTGATTTTAATCATCATCTCCGCTCTATGAGTAGGCAACGGTATCATTTGCAGGCTTTCATGTATGGCCATGAGGATATGTTCTTATTTTGGAGGAAATCGATGCACACTGTAATGAAGTAGACAGAAATCTATTGCTTGTACTGTCTCGCAAAAAACAAATCGTATACGCTCTCGCAAGTCTAGTCTATGAAAATCTAATGCAATCCACTCTCCCCCGTTCTCGCCATGTGTTGCTGGCACTTGATCATGATATCCAATTGATCACTAACATCCTTCAACCGCCCCAGCACCTTTCTGTTGCCATCGGTGAAGTTGAGGATCGAGTACGGCACACCAGTGTCGTTGCAGAATTCTCGGATCATGACCTGCACCTTGCGCAGGTTGTGGCGCGGCACACGAGGGAACAGGTGGTGGACGGCCTGGAACTGGAGACCGCCGTGCACAAAGTCCATCCACGCAGGGCAATCAACGTCCATGGTGGTGCGGAGCTGGCGCTGCGCAAAGGACTCGGTCTCGCCGAGGTCGACGGTCGACATTCCCCAGTGGGAGAGTGTGATTTGCACGTGTAGTGGCATAGTGATGATGTGGGAGACCAGGACGAAGATGACGCGGGTGGTCCAGTCGGGAAGACCGCGCCAGAGGAGGCAGTAACCGAAGAGGAACCAGTAGCAGGCCATGAAGGTGATCTCGGTAGGGCGAATCCACCAGGCGCGGCTCTTTCCAAGCTGCGAGGACTTTTCAGAAAGGACGTGCAGCCAGGAGAGGAGGTACAGGTTGAAGCGAGCGATGCCCATGACGGGGTAGTAAGTCCAGCGCTGGAAGGGAACGAGGAAATCGGCTGCGGCGTCCCAGACGAAAGTGAAGTTGTAGTAAGTTGAGCGAAGGGACTTGAAGAATGAGGGGCAAGTCGCAAACAGAGGGACGTTCTGAATATCAGGATCATGTTCCTAAACAAGTCAGCATTGAGTTGTGGTTGGTGAGCGCGAGTTGTCTTACAGGTTGGTTCGTCACAAGGTGGTGCACGTTGTGACTGCTCTTCCACCATCCAATCGACAGACCACAGCAGAAATCAGCAATAAACATGCCAATAAGAGTGTCGACGACAAAATTAGACGTAATCGCAAGATGGCCAGCATCATGCGCGCTAAACATGATTTGATGCTACCCAAGTCAGTCCAAAGCTTTCACACTCACGACAAGGAGAGCGACATACCCAGAACAATCCCAGGAACACAGCAGATGTGATGTACCACTGGTTATAAAACAACACGCCAAAGAGCGTAAACAGCGTGGTGTACCGCATCATCTCCTTCCCATACTCAACGTACGGACACTGGTAAAGACCCTCATCGTGGATCCGCTGGTGAAGAAGCTGGTACTTTCTCGCAATCTCTTCCTGCACCCTTGTATCCAGCGAAGGGTACGTTTCAAGGTCGTTCTGAATCTCCCGTGCGACTCCTGCATTCGCCACACGGAGCGTCGCAGTGCGCTTTCGTGAGTCGTCTGTCTTTACTGCCCGCTGACGAAGACCTTGTCCTTCATCCTTGACGTCGACCACGCTGGGCGATGACGAGGCGGAACTAACGGCGTCGTCGAGGCTCGTGTTGTCGGTGTCGTCGGTGTCGGAGGATGTGCTCGAGTCCGAGATGTCGATATCTTGGGCGTCGAGGCGGAAGACGCCGCCTCTAATTGGTGGTGTGCGGTTCACCCAGGATCCTTGCTTCCGACCGATCCGATAGGCCTTCATTGTTCGCAAGGTCGCTTCCGAGTGATAACTATATCCCAAAGAAAAATAATCGTGTTAGCTTAATCTGATCTGATCTTGTTGTCTTACCCACACACACACACACACACACACAAATGCACTGTACATGCCATATTGGCGTGTAGAAGACCAATGGTGTTGTAGTGTGTTTCCCTTTTTGGTGTAGTGCACCCGTCCGCTCCAACGCTGAACCTCAACACCATAAAAAAGCATCGTCACTTACGCTTTCATCTCGTCGGTGGCATCTCTGCCCACCATGTGAAGAACTGCCAATCTTCCACCGGGATGTCTATCCATCCAGCCATCGAGCTTGAGTACCGAGTCTTCGAAGACGACGATTGTTTGACCAGCTGCGATCATTCTCTCAACCGCCGCAGCGGTCAAGATCTTGTCGCGGTTCATTTCGGTGTGTGTGTATAAGGAATGTCGAAAAGGAAAGGAGAGACAAACTGGGAACAAAAAAAGAGAAAAGGGAAGAAGGAGAGGAAACAGCGAGTGAATCGAGTGTCGCTGTAGGTAGGAAGAGAGAGTGGATATGAATGAAGAGCAAACAGAGCAGAACGGGGAATCACAGCAGCAAACAGCCGAGGCAGCACAACGAGATAAGTACTTCCACTCGCTCTCTCTCTCACTCTCATCAGGGGCACAGCACAGCCTTGGAAGCTATCCATTTATTTCACATCGTACGTACGTACCCCAATGGCGCATATTCGCCCCCTCCTCATGCCAATAGCCAAAAAAGATAGCGTCTGCTGGGGGAGGATATTGACCACATCTCATCTCCAGAGACCCTTGTTGTAGCCAAGTCTTTTCTTCTTCTCGGGTGTGGGCAAGGACCACATATTAAAACTGGTACTAAAAAGACCGAGGTGGAGATGGGTTTGTGAAACAAGCAAGAGAGTGAGTGAGCGTTGACCCCTGGTAGGTCAGTTAAGTTGCTCTGTAGGGGGATCAGATCTAGACCCGAGTGTGGCTTTGGACGGTGACAGTGACGGGACACGTTCTAGAAAATAGCTTATTTTTCTATCACCCTGCTCTTTTCGTATGCGAGTGATGCCGACGGATTGGAAACGTTGGACATTGATTGAACGAAAAGACACGAGAGATAAATTACACGTATCGCTTGTTCTGTCCGTTCTGCAATTACGCGTAACAGCTACCAACTACTCAAAACACTTTCCGTACTCCGTACGGACCACTCTCCCACTCTCGTTCTCCTCGTTTTCTCTCTAACGCGTAATCGGATACCTCCCCCTCCAGGAATAGCTCATCTCTGCTCCGTCCGAGTATGGATACGAAAATCCCTCCTCCACCGTCGGAAAACAACACGCGTTCTGGGTCCTGCGCCCCCCGTTCTCCACTCCCCCCTGTTCAGCTAGCTCTACTTGCAGCGGGGGGGCGTTACAGTGCAGAGACCCTGAATTTTTTGCTGCTTTCTTTTTTCGGGATAGGGGATCTAGTGTCCTGTCCCGCGGGTGCCCGTATTGGTATCGGCGTTGGTCCGTACGCGTAAACGAAATAAACGAGAGCGAAGTTAAACAGAAAAGGAGGCATGTTCTAGAATAAGGGTCTTTATCGTCAAAAGTATAATTGCTGCAGGGTGTCTCTCGGCATTTGTTGGGTGTTACGTACGATGTGTTGCACGTGGTGAACTCTGTTGGAAGCTTGTCATGTTCTACACGAAACCATCTTGAGTAAGGTATCTCTACAGTAGCTTCAAAAGGGGCACGTCAATCTTAGTGTACAGTAGCGACGTGCTCATGACAACATGCCATGAATCGAACCACACAAATATTAAACCAAATCCTAACTGACGCGAAAACAAGAACCTGTTTTTCGTAAACGGCGCAGCAAGAAAAGCGACCTAATTACCTAGCTACCTACCTCCTTCAGTAATTAACCTTGCGCCTTTTTCGCACCCTATCGCCACATTCATAAGAAAGGGGTTACATACTGCAGTCTTGGCTTCAGCAAGCTAAGCTTTAGATGACCCCTGTCGTTCTGTGGCGTTGAGAAATTAATGTGTCTCCGTAGAACTGGGTGTCCAATCCTATGGCGAAAAATTAACGTGTCAAGATTAACTCTATGCAGCTGTGACCCAGATCTTGCTAGCGCCCCACGTTTTATCTTGAGTGCTGTTGTGTTGGTGGGTGGTGGGTGGGCTAATCTTATCTTATCGCCGTTTGTGTCTGGGGGGATGGATTTTGGGATTGGGACTTTGGTTGGATGGTGTAGGGTAGTGATGATGCTGCGACGGTATGTTCCGTGGAACATTGATTTGAACAGTTGAATGGAACAAAGGTTAATTGAACGAGGTTGGTATTGAAAAGATGATGATAATGTTTGTTCAGTGGCTTTTGAATCGTCTGCCGACTTCGCAAAGTAAACCCCTCATTGCGTGATCTACCGAATATCTCATAGCGTTGCACTGTAACAAACCACTCACTACACCCAAATACCCATTCGCAGTAACACAACAAGCATCATCAATATGCCCTCCCAAGACTTCACCCAAATCCCCATCATCGACATCTCATCCCCCACGCCCCAAACCCTCTCCCATCTCCGCACCGCCCTCACACAAATCGGCTTCCTCTACATCTCCAACCACTCCGTCCCCACCTCCACAATAACAGCCCTCATCAACATCCTCCCAGACCTCTTCGCCCTCTCCCCCCAAACAAAGCAAGAAATTGCGCTGGAAAACTCTCCTCATTTTTTAGGTTACAGCGCTGCTGGCACGGAAACTACAGCTGGGAAGGCAGATCTGAGGGAACAGGTTGAGCTCGCTACGGAACTTGAGAGAGCGCCTCTTGATGCACCGCTGTACGATGGGCTGAGGGGTCCGAATCAATGGCCATCTGCGCTTCCGGAGCTGAAGGGTGTTGTTACGCGGTATATTGAGGAAATGACACTATTAGGCGAACGTTTTTTGAGACTTGTTGCGAAGGCTCTTGATCTTCCGGATGACATATTCTTCTCATACCTTTCTGATCAACACCGTCTTAAATTAGTTCACTACCCTGCATCAACAACATCATCCCAAGGCGTCGGTCCGCACAAAGACTCCTCAGGATGGTGGACCTTTCTCCTCCAAGCATCACCTCAAGTAAACGGTCTCCAAGTCCTCAACAAATCCGGCTCATGGATCGACGTCCCCGCCATCCCGGACACTTTCGTCGTCAACATCGGCCAAGCATTCGAAGTCGTGACAAACGGTGTATGCAAAGCGACTACACACCGCGTCCTATCCTCTCCAGAAGAACGATTTAGCGTTCCGTTCTTTCAAGGTGTGCGACGTGATTTAACGAGGAATGAGGCGGTGACTTCGCTGAAGGCGCATTTTGAACGCTGGGGTGAAGGGGAGGAGGCGGGTGAGGCGGGAGCGGTGGATAATCCGTTTGTGAGGGGGTTGTATGATACTTGGGGGGAGACGCAGTTGAGGACAAAAGTTAGGAGTCATAGGGAGATTGGGAGGAGGTTTTATGGGAGTGTTTATGAAAGGTACATCGAGGATTCGTGAGGGATGACGTGGGGTTGGGAGGAAGTGTCCGAGAACTTTCCGTGAGGGTATAAAGCTCCGAGACATCATCACTCCGTTCAATTGCTTCAATTTTACTCTATATCAATTGACAATCGATAGTTTTCCAAGATGGCACTCGAATTACCCGCGCGACAGACGTTTACAGTCCGTAGTGACAATGTATACTCTTACATCTTCATCCCTCCTACCTCCCAATCAACAACCCTTCTCTTTCTTCATGGCTTCCCATCAACCCTCACAGATTGGGTTCATCAAATTCAACATTTCTCTTCCGAGGGATATGGCGTCGTCGCTCTGGATCTGCTCGGTTACGGCGAAAGTAGCAAGCCAACAGATGTACACGCCTACCGCCTCAAGTCGATGGGCGATGAGGTCATCGAACTTCTCGACCATCTGAACCTCAAGACCATCGTGGGAATCGGCCATGATTTCGGCGCGACACTTTTATCCAGAATGGCAGCTTACCACCCCTCACGCTGGGAAGCTCTCGTATTTCTAGCCGTCGGACCGCCCAAGCTGGGGACGCCATTCGACGTTGACATGATCAACACCATGACCAAGCAGTTCCTGGGGTATGAGATGCTCGGATACATCCCATGGCTAGCCGATTTCACCACGCAGGAAATCCTCGAGAAGAACGCTGAAACGGCGATGAGTCTGGTGTTTTGTCGCGATCGCGAAGAGTGGGAGACGTGGTTCCATCCTCTTGGCAAGATGGAGGAGTTTGTGCGTCAAGACCGCAGACTTCCCATCGCATCATGGTACACTGATGATCTGCAGGAAGCACATCTCAAGGCATTTGGTTCAAATGGTGGGTATAAAGGCGTGTGTCGGTGGTATCGCATGTGGAAAGATAATCTCTTCGCCCCAGACGAACAAGGCTTTGAAGACTTTCACATCTCACAACTCGTTCTCTTCATCGTCCCATCAGAACCCGAGCAATCCGCCGCTCAACAACAGCAAATGCTTTCATCCTGGGCCCCTCAACTCCAAACCGTCAAGTTAAACACGAGCCACTGGATCCATATTCAAGCTCCCGCCGAAACCAACACTACAATCCAGAACTTCCTCACCTCACGCAGGTAGACTTAACTGCTCCGGCCTTAACCAATCAAACGTATCCAAAAGATCAAAATTAAAATCCAACTGTGTCGGAATATCCCAATCCAGAGTATCCAGCGCTCCTCCGCCTGCAATCGGCGCGTTGAGGTTATGGTCCAGGACACCCTGTATAACAGCTTTGCAGTCTGCGCAGAGATCAGCGTTGGGGGCGGGAGGTCGGACCCAGTCGAGGAAGCCGATTAGTAGACTGAGTTTTTGGATTATGGCGGACCGGCTGAGTTTGGGGCAGTCGGGATGGGTGCCGCGGAATGTTGGGCGGAGGAGTTCGAGACAGAGGATACCGCCTCCGGGGGCGGCGAAGGCCATGAGCTGCAGGTGTTAGATTGGGAAAGGATGATGGATTGAGTAACGTACAAGCCATTCAAAGTCTCGTCTCATGCCCGAGAAGCGGTCTTGGTGTGTCCAGAAGAGAAGTGTCAAGGTGACCATCTCGAAACTGATCGGGAGTAACCGGTTCTCATCAATGTGACCGAGACGAAGTAATAATCTCTCTACAAAGAAGAGATTCTGCATGTGTTCTAGTCGGATAAGAATTCGTGAATATACTTTTTGAACATCGCAGTCTGGGTCGTCGAGTTCGTCAGGTCGATGGATGAGATTGGCTGGGAAGCTCTCATACGTCCTCTCAGCGCGAGCCTTGATCTCACTACCCTTATCAGCAGAGAACTCGGAAACATGAAGTGACGTACGTTAGACTCTCAAAAGTGACCTTGACGCTATTCGCAAGTGCAATCTCAAGAAGCTCATCCTTAATGTAGGCAATCTGCGACCGCGCCCTAACCATAGACGATCCTTTCAGATCACCGACGTGTCGAAACCCATTGGAGTCGAGCTCTTGCACCGCATGACGGATAGTAGCTTGATCAGACTCAAGATCCAAGTCTGTCAGGTCGAGTGGCAGAGGGGATGAGAAGAAGCGGCGGCTGAGCAGCGGTGGACGGCCTGTGAAGGAGACGAGTACTTTGTCGATGTTGAAGACGCGGGCGGTGATGCGACGTCTGTGTTCGGAGCAGAGAGAGGGGATGTAGTTTGTGTCTTCTGATCCGACGTGTCGACCAAGGAATGTGAGGAGTGCAACGGTCTCTGCAAAGTAGCGCCAGCATGTCAAACCTGCGATCATCAGTGATTGTCAACTTAAGGGTGAACATAAACTTACCTGCATCGCCTGAGACGAGAGACTCAGTGGTGACTCGTCGGTAGCAAAGATACAGCATAATGTCATTCCCAGGTGTGAAATGTCTCGCCAGCTCAATGCAATACCCCAAACACTTCACCACAACCGGCGCATCAAAACTCGGCGAGCCATCCCAATACGTCCAGATCAATCCCACCGACTCCCATCGGATATTACTCCCCGTGAATTGATCAGTCCAAGCCTTTGCACTCGAATGCTCATCGCGCAGAGGCCTCGCCGTGTTATTGCTTACATGCCGCGCCACGACATCCAAGTCCGCATCATCTCGCGATGAGAGATACCGTCCCCAATCTCTATGAAGCGTGTCGATAATCTCCTGAATAGCTCTAAAGATCCACCCGTCTGTGAGACAGTGAAGTCTATGCGCCATAACATCATGTTGAGACTGAGGTAAACACCGAAGAACGTAAAGACTCATCTCCCTCAAGTGAGACGGGAGGTCAATCACACTTCTACCCCTCGGCGCCCTCGGCTCAACGACTTCAACGGGTGGCCCGTGGACGAGCGAGAGGCTATTGCGCGTTTCTTCAAAGACAGCATTGTGACTGGTGAAGCCGAGATAACCAGGAGCCACGGCGGGTGAAGGCGTCGAGTCATTGCTCGGTGGAGGTGGAGGTTGAGGTTCGGTGCGGACGGGGGACCGAAGCCGTTGCTTCTTGACCGTGGCGCCCGAAACGGTGTAGACGCATGTCTCGTTCCGCTTTCTGCAGCGTGAACAGGTTGGCTGGCCGTGGTCGCAGGCTACTTTCCGCGCTCGACATGGATCGCAGGCTTGCGGACGACCGTTTAGGCGTAGGAGGAGAGGGGCCGTTGACATGGTGCCATTGAAAAATGCTGATGAATCCGATGATGATAAATCTTGATTCTCGGCTTGGAGGTTGCTTCGGCTTGAGATATCGGCCTCGAAATTGTGTGGGTGTTGCGTTTGATGAGAAAATAGAGTGTCAAATGTGGGGTTCGGCCTGAAAATAGAGTACTCGGCTTGGCTTGGTGGACTCGGCATGAGATTCGAGGACTCGGCTTGACAATGAGTGGCTTCGGCTCGAACTCGAGGGACTCGGCTCGACAATAATGGAGAGTCGGGGTCAAGTACCCACTTGGTTCAGCTCGGCTTACAGGGGTTTATACTGCTTTTGGCACGCCGAGTGGTGATGCAGAGTGCGGAATGTGTCACTCGGAGTCGGATCGAAAGCCTTCAATCATGCAGGGCTGACAAGATGTGATCCATTTCAAGGGCGCTGAGATGTCATTTTTTAACGTTTGTGACTCAATCGCTTGATGGTGTGTAAGTTCTGTCTGAGTATAAGTAGAAGCTGTGCCCCCGAGATTTGAGGCATCAGATCAAGATACATCAGCATCAATACAGTTTGCAGTCTACAAGACATTTACACTACACTCAAGAAGCACTCTACACTACACACACACTTATAAAACAACAAACAACATCTTCAACATGTCGAACCCTACATACAAGATCGCCAACGTCTCCGAGACAACACTTGTTGACACAACAAAGCCTTCAACAAGTACCAAGCCTGGTATGTCTCTCTCACATCCTCTCAATCACTCCCACTAACAAACCAGGTCTTGAAACAACACCTCATAAACCTTCACTCAAGGAAAAGATCCAGAGGAAGCTGGCAGGCTCTGTCGACCCTACAAAAAAGCCAGCTGATCCTTACAAGTCATGGGAAGCTCGATCAGGTCAGCAAGACAATCACTTCAAGCCGAATGCCAAAGCTAATGCGTTCCCAGTAGCACTGCTCTAAATGGACCGAGACATGACACCCTGAATTTTGGCTAGAGTTTTGGACGTATCGGAGCACGCTATGGTTAAACTTGTCTTTTTGTTTGTGTGTTGGCTGGAGATATCCCTGTATCAGAATGAACTGATCTGTCACTTTTGCCTTATGATCTAATAAAATAAACCACACTGGTGCTTATTTCCATTCCTTCGGTCCCAACGTCAGCCCCGACCCAAAGTAAGCCCATGCCACGACTGCCGTGCAACATCGGCAGATGCGGGCGTATAAACCCCCCAGTAGCATAGCGTAATCGGAAGCATCGGGGTCAGAATAAGCGCGCTTCTCGCATTCACTTCGAGTCCGAGACATCCTCTCTCTTGGAGACCTCCCACTCCGAGCGGAGGACCTCTCCCTTCGTGTAGATGACGCTCTCATCGGTCCAGAAGTGCACGCGGCTTCCAAAATGGTGCTGCGCGATGACGAAGATCTCCTTGACGGTGTCGATGACGGCGGCGTCGAAGACGCTCGTGCTGCGCAGGCTGTAGAACAGGTCGCAGTTGTTGGGGTCGGCGGGGATGCGCGGGTTGTTGGTGAGCGCGAAGTGGACGAAGCGCTTGTCGAAAAACTTGGGGAAGTCGGCGTCGGAGGGGAGGATGAGGAGACGGGCTTCTTCGTCGGTCTTGTAGACGGTTGTTAGGTCGTCGAGGAATTCGGCGTACCTCATTTTGTTCTCGGGGGTTGGGCAGAGGATGGGGAAGATGTCGAAGCCGCAGTCAAAAGACATGATGAGGATGGTTTGAGGTGAAGGAATGCGTTTAAGAGGGCGAGGATAGAAGAGGTGCTGCGATGGAGAGTTGGGATGGAGTTGAGGGGAGATGGATGTCGATGGTCGAGCAGCATTGCTTCGCGCTCCTGCCTGGCGCTGGCAGCGGCGAGCTGTTTGCTCCAGAATTTATGCAGAATTTGCTCTTAGTTTGGAGGCTTAAACAAACATCTAATCCATTTGACCAGACTCGCGACACTCTAACCTACAAATCTTGCTTCGAAACATGAACCATAAATTAAGCGTCATGTACAAACTTTCGCATATGTACATGTCCAAGAAAGGATTCAGAGGCCTACAGGCATGATAAAGCCGCTGCACTAGCAGAGATCACCTCCTTTTTGCCAGTTACAAGTGTAGATGGTTCGCGGTGTCAGGTGTCTGCCTCCCTTTTGTTTGCATTGGCAAAGAATGGCAAATGAAGTTATCGCCAAATGAGTGGACTCGAGATCCAGGACTTCCTGTGAGACGCACAAACGTATGAACGCACATCCGCAAAGACAATGGAGGGGAGTCTGATAGAAGTAGATCGAACAACATTTCTTGAAGCTCACAGAAGAAGTACTCCGCTGAGTGCGAAGTACAGCTGCATCCAGAGCTCAAGCTCTTTTTTCATTATTGCAACTTTGCAAGCAAATGCGCCACGACCAATTCTCGGCTCAGATGTAGCGACAAAAACATAAACCACACATCCTCCACTGGATAAGTGGCTAAAGATGCGAGATTCGGAGACAGAAGGGCTCCCCTACTCCCTCAATGGACTCAAGCTTGCTCCACTCATGGAGTTCTTGAGTACCCAAGGTAAGCTCCAACTAGATCATCTAGGACTGTGTGAGTGAGGCTTGCATCAAAGGGAGATGGGAAATCCTGGGATCCAACGCAAGGAAATGCTGGCAAGATGGATTGGAAAGTCGCGCACAATTGCTGACACCTCAATGCTACCGACCAGCATCCTTCAGAATCCACGAGCCTGACCAGAGCGTTACGTCCAAGTCTGACTGATAAGCTGGCTATCTCATGTAAGGAGGCGCAGGCTTTGAGCTCAAGTGTGTCTGATCAACGGGTTCATGAACAGCTTTCCGTACTTGTATCTCTGATGCCTTGCTTGGGATCAGAACAGCATTGCCGGTGTTATAGATTTTCGCTGAATCGGTTGAGCTAATGTGTGTTCAAGTCTCTCCTGTCATGGCCCTGGCTGACAAACAATATTGTAGAGTAAAAGTCCTCGCTTTACGCTCCATCCAATGGGACCGCGTGTCTAAGTTGAGAATGGGGTCAAGGCGAAGCCCAGTCTCTTGACAACGCTGGATGACCCAGAGATGCCCCCTTAGGCAAAAAGACTACTGGCAAAGTACTGTCAAACTCCAAGAGCGCTCCGACAGAAGTTTCGGTATCTGCTAACTGATTCAGTAGTAGATCCGGCGGATATACGAAACATCGTGCTAGTGCAGCAAAATGACCCTGTCAAATGTAGGAAAGGTTCGCCTGTAGCTTACTATCATTGGGAGAGCACTTGGCCCAATCTTTAAGGTTGAGTTGCGAGTTAATGCTTTATCGGGAAATTGGTAGAGCTGGGGGGCTTGTGATCGAAGGTAACTGGGACAAATGTAGACAAGAAGACTCTAGCCAAGCAGGGCTAGAGGTCCAACTTCCACGACATTACTTTCCTCCAGTGTTTCCACCACCGTCTCCATCGCTGTAACCTTGAAGTCCATACTCCTGCATAACTTCCTGACCTCCTTCTCCGCCTCCTCAACATCTCCAAGTGTATAATACCCCCACTGCTTATTACACCGCATCCTATGCATCCCATTCCAGTACCTAACACTTTCCCCAAAACACTCCTTCGCAATAACGAGTACCTCGAGGACATGAGCAACAGCCGCTTCGAGTGGTAAACCACCGTCTCCGAAGCTGAGGCGGAAACTTAGGAAGTAGTTACAGTGTTCAGGATTGGCGGGGATTTTAGGGAACTAGGGGAGTGTGAAGTAGTAGAAGGCGGCGTCGGCGTCGGCTATGAGGAGCGGTTTGGAGGTGAAGGGATGGAGTCGGGAGGAGAATGTTGTTCTGAGGCGAGCGAGGAAGAGAGCGTAGAGGGATTGGTTGAAGGGTGTTGGGGGGAGAGGAGGGTAGATGCTGAAGCCACATTCGTACTCTACGGTCATTTTGTGAGCTATACTTGTGATGTTAGTACAATTCTGAGATAAAGAGAAATAGAGAACTTGCCGTTTTAGCGTAGTGGTGATGGTCA
This sequence comes from Fusarium musae, assembly GCF_019915245.1. Taxonomy (NCBI): domain Eukaryota; kingdom Fungi; phylum Ascomycota; class Sordariomycetes; order Hypocreales; family Nectriaceae; genus Fusarium; species Fusarium musae. The sequence continues at coordinate 406,073 of NC_058387.1, forward strand.
ACGGTTGTACTTCGAGCCGTAGACGGAGACTCGATGCGTGACGAGACGAAATAAGGGGTCGCTGGCATTTCTCAACCTGGCAGGATCTCAGGTAATAGACAGCAACATTGAAGGTCAATGTTTTGTCGACATCGTCCGTCTGTATAATGTGATGTGCCCGTTGTCAAGTTATCGCAAAGCCCATCTCCGCATTTGATGTTGTCGTCAACCCATGATGTTCTTTGTTCAGACAAGGCGACCATGTGACTTCTTTGAGGTCAATTCGACATCTGTTCCAACACAAAAGAAGTATGATTACAAGTATCTATATGAGGAACCCCGCATCGGAGAATTCATTGAATTGCTGCGTGATCGTGACAGAGCTCATGAAGCAAACTTAACGCAGCAACAGGGTCATCCACGATGTTAATTTTAAGCCTCCCGACCGCCCAGCCATTGACGCCGCGACGAAACACGTAATAAAAACCTTGACCCCTTCTCTACCGCCCAATTAGCCCTTAAAAGCACCATCACTCTCCATGTTCGAACGGCTCCGCCCAAAAAGCCTTGATATGTTCATCATCGCATGTGACCGACAACTTGTCGAGTTGTACCGTCAAAGGTTCAAAGGAAAAAACAGAGCTTGTTGTGCTCTTTACCTACGGGAGGTCTGCTGATGGAACCAAAACTGCGAGACTGACGTGATGAGAGGGTTCGGGCAACGCCACAAGATGATCGAGGATGAAATGCGCGTCAAGGGAGAGGAGAAAGGGGAATCCGCAGGGTATTGAACTTCATCCTACGGCATCGCGGCCTGTGATGGAGGCGAGATTGTACCATACGTGCTCACATGGTGTTTTCCGCGCCAGTAACAAAAGGCTTGTTGCTTAGATTATTCTTTGACTGTGGTGTTGGCTCTGGGACCTGCGCTGACGACGAGAGCTTGCCATGCTGTAAGCGCCACAGTCACTTTCGGCCCACGATGGCTTCTTCGGCTTAAGTTCAATTTCGATTGTGAGACCGGTAGCATGCTACGCCTACATTTATCCAACCATGGTGCTCATCACGCAACTTTGACTCCACTTCCTCCAGCAAGTTGATCAATACCAACGAAAGCATACCTCAGAACATGCGGCTCTATGATATGCCCCAGGCCGCGCTCATCTCATGCATTACTTTGACAAGACAGTTATTTCCAGGAAGGGTACATCGTTGCTTAGCGTCACAGAAGAAAAACGGTGGAGGCGAAATACCCAGACCTCGGTCTCGGAAAACCTGATACTGTACGAATTGCGTGCATTAGATCAGATCAGATGACGTTCCATCTGATAAGATCATCTCGGTGAGCGATTTTCACAGACCCGTTGTTACCAGAAAAGCAGCCAATTAGACAAGTAGGCGATGACATGTTAAAATTCAAGGGTCCCCACGAGTTCAAGGCCGGTGCCGGACATGACGATGCCGAGGTTGTACTGTAAATAATGTCAGGCACGAGGATGCTTCATAAATGCATGGTGATGAAGATCTTTGAAGGGTTAAAAGATACGTGAGTGAAGGACCTATCAGTAAATGCCATATCAAACTGCATGCATTTTGTCTCACAGCGCATTGCATCTCAACCACATTGGACGGTTCTTCACCCCACCATCAAGCCCCGAATTTGGTGATAGGCACATCTAGCCCACTTGAGTGGCTCCCGCATGGACGCGGCCCAAATCAAGAAGGCCGATAAATTTATATAAGTACCCAATACGCCGCCACAAAAAACCTGTTCTTTGCTCACACAGAACTTTTACCCCAGTATGACTCTCTTCATCAATGGCAAGATCCTCTCGAGGACTGTCGCCAGTTTGGCCGACGAACCTACCTTTGCTGAGAGCATGTACATAAAAGACGGCATTATTCAAGCCGTCGGTACGAAAGATGAAGTACAGGCCAAAGTCACAGGGGATGATGTTGTCACGCAGGATCTCGCGGGGAAGACGGTTCTGCCGGGTTTTGTAGATGGGCATATGCATCTTTTGCTACTGGGCCAGTCGTTGAGAAAGATTGCGCTGGAGGGATGTAAGAATCTGGATGATATTCTTCACGAGCTGCGCACGTACGCAAAAGCGAATCCGGATGTTCCGCGGATCATGGCAAAGGGTTGGATGCACTCCATGACGCCGGATGGAGTAACGGCCAAGATTCTGGATGAGATTGACGAGAGGCCGATTTATGTTGATACAAAGGACATGCACTCGACGTGGTGCAATTCCGCGGGCTTGAAGGAGATGAAAGTCGCTGATCTGGAGGATCCGCCGGGTGGTATCATCGAGAGGGATGAGAACGGCAAACCATCTGGTGTTCTCAGCGAAGCGTCCATCCTGTCGATTGTCTGGCCGACACTTGCGCAGCTTGCGTCGAATGAGGAGCGGATTGAGTGTATGCTCGCTGCGTTCAAAGCGTACCATGCGTCAGGATACACGGGGATAATCGAGATGGCGATGGATGAGTACAGCTGGGAGAGTCTCGTTGAGCTGAAGAGGAGATATCCCGATGTGGCCATGCGTGTTACGGCGTATTGGATCGTTAAACCTGCTGATACAGTTGAAGAGCGTATGAGGCAGGTTGACAGGGCGATTGAACTTGCGAAGCAGTATAGTCTTGAGACGTCGCCTGATCTTCGCATCGCGGGTATCAAGATCATCTGCGACGGCATCATCGATGCATGCACGGCATATCTCTCAGAACCGTATTCTTCAGTTGCTTCACCGCCGCCGTTCTGGTCAAGAGAGGATCTGGAACCTGTGGTTAAACAGGCCGCTGATGCAGGAATCCAAATAGCCCTTCATGCCATCGGTGACGCAGCGATTCACATGGCGGTCGACATGCTCGAGAAGTACGGCAAGCCAGGAGCCAGACACCGGATCGAACATCTCGAAGTCTCATCCCCCGAAGACGCACAACGCCTTGGTAAACTCGGCCTCACAGCTTCCATCCAGCCAGTCCACGCCGACCCAGCCATTCTGCGCGCATGGCCCCGTCTCATCGGCCCCCGTCGCGACCGCGCCTTCGCATACCGCGAATTCGCCGACTCAGGCGCCCTCCTCGCCCTAGGCAGCGACTCTCCCACGGCGCCCTGGAACCCCCTGCACAATGTGTACGTGGCGGCTACACGACGTTCAGCGCGGGAGCCAGACTGTGAGGAGGTGGTGAATGAGCATTTCAAGCTTGGCGTCTGCGAGGCGGTAGTTGCAGGGTCGCAGGGCGCAGCGAGGAGTGTTTTTCAGGATGGGAGGGTTGGGACGCTGGAGGTGGGCAAGTTTGCGGACTTGGTTGTGGCGGATATGGAGTGGGATAGCAGGACGTTGTTGAAGGCTGAGATTAGGGAGACGTGGTTTGCTGGGAAGAGGGTTTGGAGTCTTGGGGGTTGATTGATGTTGGGAGCGTGGTGTTGGTGGGAGTATAAAATGAGATAGACAATGAAATGGGTGATCTTTGAGATTGTTTGGCGAATTGAGTACGGTGAGGATTGATACTGGAGTTGCTCATTCCTGCATGTTACGTCGATGTTGTCAATGTGCAATGTTCAACATTCAGCTATGTTCACATATCTCCTCGTCATCTCCATCTCAATCCATCACCACCCCTCAATCAATGACGCACTCAACTCCCTATCAAAACAATCATCAGCTCATCTCTCATCTATCAGATATACAAACACGCCAAGTTTATCTCTCTACCCACGAGTATCTCCAAACCTAACATCCTATCTCCTCCTTCGCTCCCAATTCTAGCCTCCGCTTTCTCCACCGCCCTCTTTTTTTTTTTTGTTTTCCGCGGGAAAACCTAGGCACCACCAACCAACCCCATCAGCTCATTCCCCCGCATCTTTTAGTTAACTTACCTATCTCAGTACAGTGGCTAGAGTGGATGCACTGAGGGAAACAACCCCTGGCTAGCGGTATCTCAGCACCTCCACTCATTTTCTCAACTTATCGCAACTTTGGCTCCACCTACTGATACCCCAGATCATGAATCGTATAATCGCCCCCGGGTTCAAAAAGGGCGCTCAGTCGCTGCTTGTTTCCATCCAGCAGGACGGGAATCTCTCTCGATCATCTCCTCTCTGATCACTTGCAATACTCATCATGGCTGATAAAAACGACATCGAGGTGGACAAGAAGATCATCCCTCTTGACCACGACGACGTAGAGGCAGACATCAAGAACGGCACCGTCACTGACCTCGACGAGGCAGAGCTCTTCCTCCAGCAACATGGCATCGCTCACTCCCGTCTAAGCGAGCTCATGGCTGATGAAGACGCCCTCAAGAAACTCCGCAGAAAAGTCGACTGGTCTCTCATGCCGCTGCTCTGCGGAACGTATCTCCTTCAATATGTCGATAAGCAAGCCCTCGGCTACTCAGCTGTCTTTGATCTCTTTTCAACGACTGGCATGACTTCGGATGAATACTCCTGGATGGCTTCCATTTTTTACTTTGCGTACCTTGTTGCTGAGTGGCCTGCTTCGTACCTCGCGCAGCGTTTGCCAACAGGTACTATCGTCAGCACGTTCGTTATTACCTGGGGTTCTATTCTCTGCCTCACAGCAGCATGTCAAAACTTCGCTGGTCTAGCAGTCTGTCGTTTCCTCCTCGGCGCTTTCGAAGCTGTAATCACACCAGCCTTCATGCTCATCGTCTCGCAATGGTTCCGCCGTGAGACACAGCCTGCGCGCGCAGGTCTATTCTACTGCTTCAACGGCTTCGGCGCCATGTTCGGCGGCATTCTCTTCTACGGCGTCGGCCAAGCCAAGGGGTGGGATGTCTGGCGGACCATCTACGTGCTCTGCGGCGGACTGACCATCTGTTGGGGTATAGTCCTGTTTTTCTTCCTGCCCAACAACATCCTCACTGCGAAGAGATTCAGCGTTGAGGAGCGCGCGATGCTGATTGCGCAGAGCGCGAGGAACAAGACTGGTGTGTTTAATAGGAAGATCAAGTGGAATCAGATCAGAGAGGTCTTTGTGGACTCGCAGATCTGGTTGCTGTTCTTCTTTGTGCTGTTGAATGAGGTTATCAATGGTGGTATTGCGAACTTTTCCAAGCTGATTGTTAAGGGGTTCACGCATGATGCGCTGTTGACGACGGCGTATGGTATTCCATACGGTGCTTGCAACGCCATCTTCATGTTTACAGGACCGTATGTTGCGTCCAAGTTCAAGAACGTGAGGACAATCGTCATGTGTGTTTGGCTTCTGCCCACGCTCATTGCTGTTACGCTCTTCTGGCAACTTCCTCGCTCCAACAAGGGCGGCCTACTCGCTGGTTACTACATGGTAAGTCCCCAACCTTCCTCAATCGCACCCTTACTAACTATTTAGTGCGCTTCCTTCGTCGGAGCCCTCATCGTAGCCCTTCAAATGCCCGCCTCAAACGTCGGCGGCTACACAAAGCGAACCACCGCCACAGCCTTTGTGTTCCTCGCATACTGCATCGGCAACATCATCGGTCCCCACGGCTTCATCGGCTCCGAAGCACCAATCTACCAGACCGGTTGCAAGCTCATTATCGGCAGTGTAGCAGGCCAAGTCGTCATTGCGATTGCTCTGCGCTTCGTGCTCATCCGTCGAAACCGTCTTCGTGACGCTCAGGGTCCTGTTGTGGAGGATGAGAATGCCGTGTTGCAGGATCTCACTGACTTTGAGAACCCCAACTTCCGATACTCCTACTAGTTAGTTGTGGGAGATGGTTTATGATGTCATGAGTGTTTGTTTGTTTAGTTAGTGTTGGTTAGACTCAATTGAAGCTTTGGTCCTTTGACCCTGCGTACCCCGGATTCGGTGATGACTCGGGAACCTATGCGTGAAATCTGGGGTGTTCCACTTTGACACTGGTTTTACGTAAAGGAATCAATGTGACCAGATGGTTATGCACGATGCTAGGTTATTGATCCCAGGGTTTCTTGGCAAGATGGGGTAGACATGGGCTAAGTTAGTCGAGGCGATGTTTGTTTCTCCGGACTCAACACCTTCACTTGTTCGACGGAGTCATGCACTCTGAATCAACAGCTTAGTTTCATTCAACGTCTGTCTAATCCTCCCACTTTGACGAAACCCTCCACCAAAACTCACACTGCTCATCCCCCCATGTAAAGTCAACCAACTCAGCTGCCTTACCAACCCCCGTCCCCCCAGCCCTCTCATCATTTCCCCTTCCCAGCAACATCGTCTTTCCCTTCCCTCCTTCAAACGGTGTCCACTCTGGCCTACTTGCAAATTTGCCCTTTATAGCGTTCGGATCGCCCTTTGTGATGAAACCAGTACAATACGCGTGGAACTGCCCAGCTACTTCTCTCTGCGCAGGCGAAATCTCACGAACTTCACGGTTAAATGTCTGATAGCGCATTTGATCACCGTGATTTGCGCCAAAGAGGGCGGTCTTGTTGAGTGCCCAGTGGTATAGATACGCGGGTTCGGCGTTGGGGTGGTATGTTGACCAAATTACGGTTTGGCGGACGGGGCATGTATATGCGTAATGACCGTATGCTGTCTCGAGGCGTTTATACTGTGATCCTACGCCAGGAATACCACGAGTGTCGAGATGTGGTGAGTCAGGGTTTGTGGAAGGATCAGGATACAACTTCTCAAGTTCCGCAACTTCAGCCTTTGTGAGATGCGGGAGAAGCTCACGAAAGAAGCCCGTGAAATCTTCAGGTTTATCGGCCGTTCGGGGAACGTAGAAAGCACCCTCGTTCGCAGCTGAACCCGTCAATATGGGAACTCTGTGGAACTTGCCAGACTTCCATGCTTCAATAGGTCGGCGTGAAATGACGTCTCCGTCGATGACAGGTTGCCATGCCCAACGAATAGAAGGATCTGAACGTCTAAATACCTCTTTTCCTGCTCTGTCCACAGTCTCTGAAGGAAGTCCTCGAAGACAAGTGAGGATCTTGGGGTCTTTGAGGTTCTTGAAGTGTGAGCATGGTGTCAGGTCGAGAAGTTCCCGAAAATGCTGGGTATTGAGAGCAGCGTTTGGAGGATGGACTGCGCGTGCGGTATGGGCTCCTGAGTCCATGATTGCTTTGTGGAAGAGCTTCTTTGGCTGATTGATGTCCATGATGAGATGTCCAATCTGTAGTTGTCAGTAACAGCTTGAGGCAAAAACGGAGGCTACTTGCACCGTGAGCTGCAGCACTCAGTCCCATGATGGTAACATCGTCAGGATCACCACCAAACGTAGCAATGTTCTCTTGAACCCACTCAAGCGCAACATACACATCCTTCAGTCCGAGGTTCAGCAGACCTTCTTTAGCAGTCAACTCAGTGTTCAGTCCTCCGAAGACACCAATGCGATATTGCATGCTAACAGCGATGTATGGCTCTTCTGAGAAGGCAAGCATGGTATGCGAATTATGCATCCTCGCAGCACCACGATTGAACGCTCCTCCAGGAATCAAGACCGCAACGGGAAGTTTCCCCTTGCTTGGTGTATGGCCCTTCTTACGCCAGATGTTGATGGTGAGACAGTCCTCTGATTCATAATCTGGTCCCAGAATGGGGTCTTTGAGGAAAGGGACAAGTTGTATGCCAGGACATCTTCAACGGTCAGTACCAACGTCATCATGATGTTTTGGGAACTTACCTTGGTCCTAGATAGTAAGCTTCAATCGTCTCATTGCTCTCACCCACAGGCTCAGCGTGTCTGAACCGTCGTTCACCAACCGGAGGCACCGCATACGGAATCCCCATGAATCCCTCCAACGGTTCAGGAAACGTCCCGTCATCAACAAACTTCCCAATAACAGTCCCCTGCTTAATCCTCACGGAGGGCAAGGCCTCTGGTCCAGAACGTCCAAAGACATCAGGATACACTGTAAACGCAGCGGCCAAGATGACAGGCAATACAGCCAGCCACGCCCACGAACTTCCCTTGCGTTCAGCCATGTTCGATTATGATAACATCTAATCTTGAGCCATGGTATGCTAGCTACACGATCGTGCTATTTAGATAACAACCATTGACACTTTTCCGCCGGGCATAACGTCCAAGTTCCCCGGATTAGTTCCCCGAGACTTTCCTATCTGGATGTCTTGCAAGGAACCAAGTGGGAACGCTGATGCACAGAGTTTAGGGCTACGGCTGTCAAATTTGAGATCCGTGCTGATCGGCGGCCAAGCTTAGGCTCCGAGCCGATAAGTTATCAGGGAGTTGGCCGCGGGAAACTTGCACCCTTGTCGAGATAGTGGTGGAGTCTGATCTGAAATCCGGGGTAAGCTGCATGCAGGGAGCTTTGACGGACGGAACAACGGCAGGCTAAGAAACGCTATGTATTCGGTGATATCAGGAATATGCTGCTATGAGATGAATTAGACCGACCCACGTATGCTGTCTATCCAAAAACGCCAAGATGATGAGATGCCGAGATAACATGCTAACTAAATCACAATTCCACGCTGGGACCATCCCCCTCTACCTTTCCAGGCCCAGATCAGTAACCCAACAGCAACCCACACAGTAACAGTCTCAGCCCAGTAAGTCGGAGCATAGCACTGCTCACCGTAGCAGAACAAATCGCCACGCTCTTCGCCCCCAGGCGCAGACTTTGAGTTGTTCGCGCCGTTCTGATACGTCGCTGAGTAGACGAGGCCCCAGAACGTAGAGCCTGCAGCGGGAAGCATACCAATGATGCCGAAATTCGTAGCAAAGTTCTCTACGCCCCAAATGATTGTGACGATCAAGGGAGTAAGACTAAATATCGCGCCGTAGCCTGCGCCCACGAGACCTGAGACGAGCCAGAAGCGCTCAGCGTGGTTTTGGACGAGGCCGGATGCGAGGATCAAGAGACCGATTGAGAGGAGCGTTGCAAAGAAGGCCATGAAGGCGACGCGGGAGATGGAGAAGCGGTTGCTCACGGCTGAGCGAGCATGCGGTGCTTGAACATGCTGTGTCTGGGGATACGGTGCCAGAAGATCAGTCAGAGTACCGATGAAGATACGAGAAGCAGTGTTTGTGACACCAAAGATGGACACATGTGTCGCCGCTGACGTCCGATGGCTTAGACCTTCCATCTCAGGTGGTGTTAGCGTACCGATGATTGTGCCCAGGTTGTTGATGAAAGCCTCGCCTGGTCCAACGATCAGGAGGAATGCCAGAGCAAAAGGCCACATGGTGCGGTCAGACAGGAACGAACGCGTTTCAGCGTTGAGGACCCAGTTCTTCTTCCACTTTGCATCGTCTTTCGACGGATCAAGCAGCGCTGAACCCTCGGTCTCATCACCCGTCGCACCGTAACTCCTCTCGGACCTGCCGAGCAAAGAGCTTCCATCGAGTAATCCGCTCTGCTCCAGCTCCTCGATAGCCTCATCGATAAGCTCATCCTCATCCACGACACGGAGGGTGAATGTACCCAGCATACCCATGGAGAAAGTCAAGATGGCGAGGAAGAGGAAGAAGCGGAATACATCCAAGTCACCCTTGGACCCGTCTGGCCTCGTCTCAGTGAACAGACGAGTTCCCGCCTGACTCAGCCACATAGGACTCAATCCAAAACAAGTAATCGGCGTAGCAAGCGCCAATCCCCGATACCGACCCTTTCCAAAATTCTTGGCGCAAGATGACACAGAAGCCATGTAAAGCGCACACGTCGCGATACCAATACACACAAACGCAAACATCAGAAACGGAACGGACCAGTCTCCATTGACACGATACCCAGGATGACTCCGATACTCCAGATCCAACTTCCGATAAACACCCGCTGCGATGCCATACCCGCTGCCAAAGAGGATTCCTCCCCCCAGCGCAAGCGGCTTCAGCCCAACGCGATCGCAGATATACCCGATGAGCGAAATAGGAAGGTACAGCGCCACGGAGCCAGCGATAGCGACGGCGTTGACCTGGAACTGCGTGTAGTGCAGGCGGGACTGGAGGAGGGGCGCGTAGAGGGAGAATACGACGATGGAGCCGCAGGCGAGGGCTATGATGTTTGCTGCGATGAAGGCGATGAGGCGGAGGGCTTGTTTCTCCTTGTTTCGTCGCGCGCGGGAGGATGAGGATGAGTCGGAGGACGAGGCGTAGGAGCTGTGTGTGGAGATTTGGTCGGCGTCGATGCGCGTGTCGTCGGGGGTGGGAGACGACATAATGATGAGGTTAGAGGATGTTGAGGAGGGAGAGTTTAGGGAGATTTCATGGTTGGAATAGATAAGGTAGATAGAGTTGGTGAATGTGAATCACGTCAACTGGGACTGGTCCATCGCGATCCCACGTCATGGGTCATGCTCCGAATTCTACCCCACTATTCTGCCGAGGTCGGACAAAGTTCCGGATCAGTCAGCGACCGTTATCAATCTTATCAATCTCAAGACTTGATCACGAACTCCTAAAGCTGATTTGATGTTTGGCTCGTTGAAAAGCGATTCATATGTTTCACCGGGTCAGACATGGAGCCAGAAGCCACACAGTAAGTCAAATTTGATTCGCGGCCAGTAAACTTAGAACCCATATCTTGGTCGCACAGTTCGTGATTCGGACTACCCTAGACAGTCGTAAACAACAACCGTACAGACTGTCAAGGGGCAAGGAATAGTCGAAATATTGTTGTGTCTTGTACTTTCAACATAATCGACCAGATTAAGTGAGGTTTGATCGATTGTGTGTTATTCTTCTGCTGGTGCGCTTGTTTCAGTTTGACTGTTGTGGCCCAACAAAGACCTAATGAAACAACGAACGCCAAGAAGTCGGGTTGAGTGGTGCAGCAACAATGTGATATATTTTCTGTGCGACACTAAATCTACGCCTACTTTGAACACGAAAAACAGTTTCTAGTGCGATAACGAAAAGGACTGATGCGTGTTTTGGTCTTGCTAAGCTCGAGCGCATGAGGCTCCTTGGTGATGGAAACGAACACATGGCGACACACTCAGGAACAGATGCACAGCATCCGCCTCAAACCTTCCGTCACTCCTCCTTGCCACATGTAACCCGAATGATACTTCCAACGTTGAGACCTTGGCACGACATGACCGAAGACGACCAACACATCCAGTGATAAGGGTATGATCATCAAATCTCGCCGGCCTTTGGCACAAATCAGATCGTCGGAATGGTTTGCCGTCTACTGAATCAACCGAGACGAGACAATCTCCTTCACCATGTCGTGATCTGAGAGCAGTGGTCTTTTCGGGGGGCGGCTGTAGTCATCTTGAGACTCAGGACCACCTTCATTGCTCTCGGAGCGGTAGGCTTCTGGTAGTCGCTCCCACTGATAGCTTCGAATCCTCCCAGCGGGCTTCATGCAGAGTATTTGTGGTCGTTGTTGGAGTGAGATACATCGTCCTTGTTTCGCCGCTCGATTATTGCTTGTCACCCGGCGAGTGGGCATTGAACGCGTCGGTAAAGTAAAGGGATGTGAAGTGTCGAAGTGCCTGCGAGGGATTGGGTGCTCTTTGAGGTTTAGTTTGGGATTGTCGGTATTGGAGGTTAAACACTCGACCGGGCTTCTTCAGTCGCGGCAGGACGGTTTTGGGTCGCGTAGCATTGCGAAAAAGGTTGTTTGTTTCGTGACCACTCTCTGCGAAGAGACATGACATACTGTGAACCCGGAAATGGAGCATTAACCTGTCATTGGGTATTCTGTGTCGATGAGGATTTGCCGGGGATGGGATGCGAAGTAGATCTAACGCTCATGTTGAGGGCGATGATGGACAAGTCCTGCATGGAACTATTAGATGTTGTACAACATGAACCCGTGAGACGCTTACCTTTGTAACAGCGCGTTCAAGCTCCACAAATTGATCCAAGAACCATGACATCGGTTTCAGTGTTCAGGCCAAGCCCAATTTCCTTTGTTGACTCGCGGCACTTCATTGGAGGTTCGTGTCGCCTTTATTCGAACAACAATGAAGAAGGGGTAGTCGCCGGGAGAGGTGGCTCGAAGGTGGCCGACGGTGTGTGATAGCGTCTCGCATGCTTCCAGCAAGAAGGAGATTTGGCTCCATGCTACTCCCCTGTTCGTGGATGTAGAAGGCCCTAAAACGGCGGAGCGAAGTGAACCATATCGGGCGCTGCGGACACTACATGTTAGAACCTTCGCAATGTTTCGGAGCGGGCTGCAACATACCGACGACAAGAAATACACCGGAAGTGTCACTGACAGGGAATGGGAACGAAATGAAGTGATGGGTGTCGCCGCACGTGAAAGAAGGAAGCGTGTAGAATGAAGTTGGCATAACACATCACAAAACCTTTTGGGGTCACAGGCGAGAGCAATGAAGAGAGAATTAAGTGAAGATGAATGCTTCTTGTTTAGCTTCAGAATACTTCTCCTCCCCGACCACCGGACTACCTCTTCGCACACAGATTCAGTTGCTGTTCAACATATATCGATATGGAAATGGCCGTACGCGGCACCCGCTTGTCGAATTGGCGTTTGGAGACCCACCATCCATCTCCTCATCTTTGACGACGGCACCGTCATCGTCGTCCATCTCCTCATCCTTGACGGCCGTGTCCATATGCACTCTTGGAAAAGTGCGTGCAAAATGGTTTTGTGGTTTGGTGGCCGTGAGTCGATTTTCTTGTCGCTCATCCATGATGTGATTGTCGTTCATCGTCAGGATCACCGACTTTGAAGGTTCACCAGGCAATGTAATTGAGAGAGCAAAGTGACTCTAGGTTGAGGGAGGAATGGTTGTGCGTTTGGCTTGGGTCGCGAGCGAGCAAGCCATGTTGACGGCCACTTCCATGCCCTAGCGGTGTTGTTGGCCCTGCCGACCTCACTGCGAAAAGCGCGACTCTGCGGTTTCGTGGCGCTCCCAGTCAGGCTCGTTGATGACAGAGCACCTGATGCGTCCGACGTTGCGGATCTGTCCGAGCAGTTCATGATACACCGTCGTCACCCAGAAACTTGTCGCCAGCAGACATTGTGGCATAATGTCCAAGGTGTGAGCCAGATGTGTTATTTGCAGTTGAGACTTGTGGCTGAGAGCGTATTCCGGCAGACAGAACTCAGAGGTTATGCTGGACAAATGTTAGATGCTGAAGGGGGAGGCAAAGGAACGTGGAGTGAAGTGACCAGAAGGGAAACATCACAAAGAGAAGGGCGACATACCTTAGGTAGAGAAAGCAAATGTAGGTTTGGTAGCAAGCTGGCTTCAGGTTGTATAAACGAAGGATTGTTTGTGATCGGGTTGTGAGTGAGCAAGTGATGCTGACGCTCCCCATCTCCTCGTAGGCGAGGTGGTAGCAGGCGATTCTTCCACGGTGCTCGAAGCGCGTCGTGGTATTTCGCGTATTGTAAATTCAACACGAGCGGGTCTGAGGTTGAAGAAGGGATGGGGAAGAGAGAATGTAGTCAAGGTAGCAAATTGTCCTTAAGTCGAGGAAAGAAGTGGTTGCGTCGTGAACTGAGGTTACGAGTGAGCAAGCGATGTTGACATCGCCTCACACCCCCTCATCCTTGACGACCACGTGGCTGAGCTTCAGCAATGAAACTGTCCAGGGCACCAGGGCCCTTGCAAAGGAGTGTCGCCGGCTCTTCCAGTGCAAGAAAATCTTGCAGACTTCCACTGCGTGTCCCTCTGTACAGCTTTGCAGGCTCCGGCCGCGGCAGACCCAACATCCATGGAGCGTTCGATCTTGTGCTCCGTTCCATGACGTCCATTGAGCGCTCAATCTTGTGCTCGGTGCCTTCACCATTCCTGATCAGCAGGATGTCACCGCCCCCAAGAGTGAGGGCGGGAAGATGGCTTGCACCTAGACAGAGCGACGAGCGGCGACCATGACGTCGCCGGCTCGCTCAATGCGATGCTCAGTACCTTCGCCATCACTGATCAAGCGCGCCGGGAAAGGGCCTATTGGGATCCAAAGTTAGCTTATGAATATGTCACTCAGTGTTATCTACGTACCGCTGGTCACCTCAAATGAGGGAAAGTCACCTCAAGTGAGGGAGGAGTGTTGGTGTCAATCAGGAAGCTGGTAGAGACTGGTCTCATAGGCATCCTCTTCGTCGGTCCATAAACACAGGCATCCCCAGTACGCTGTCACGCCGAAGCATGCAGAATGGATCTGGACCTGCGTACCCGCTTGGGTACATCTGCATCTGTTCGTGGAAATGCAGATGAGGATGTTGAGGCACATCCATGTACGTGAAGCCACCTGGAGCAGTAACCGGAGCCATGGCTGGAGGCCGCATGTGCTAAGTTCTGTCTGCCAGAATAAGCTCTCAGCCACAAGTCTCAACTGCAAATAACACATCTGCCTGCATAACCCATGGGAGGCATGGGAGGAGGATATTGCGGGTCCATGTGTGTATATGGTATCGCAGGCTGGTATGTTTGCTGCTGAGCAGCAACGACGCCCTTGGGCTCGCTCTGTGGCATCACTCGTTCGAGACTTGCCACTCTTCTCACGGGCCTCGTCGGTCTCGCGAGTGAGCGTTCTACCGCGCATGATCTCCTCGGAAGCGTAGGTTCCCTTGAGCTTGGGGGGTTGGGAGCGCGCCCTGGGAGGGGCCTGTTGAGGTGTCAAGTCAGCTTCCACGAACATGCCTCTCAGTGTTTTCGACTTACCGCTTTTCACCATCACCCACTCCATTGTACTAGCCCTGAAAATGGATGGCGCTCAAGCGTCTCACCAATACCTCGCGCCAATGGTCGAAATACCAAACAGACAGGTATCTTCAGGGTAAATAGACTGAGCGTCAAACTCTCGGTGTCTGTTGTCGATGGCTCCCATGTTACTGGAACGGGACGCCATAGAGGGTGAGAGCCCCGTCTGGTTGGATGCCAAATCTCTGTAAAGTTCCTTCGACGAGTCGAGTAATTTGGGAACGTTCCTTCAGGGTGGTGATGGGTCGAGCGAACTCGTTCATAGGCATAAAACTGTCTATAGGCACTGGCAGTACCTGGTTCGTCACGACCCGAGTGGTGGGCTCAACACTGTCTTGGCTAGCTTGACGAGGGTTGTTGTAGAGGCAAGAACCGTTTTCAGGCTGGGAAATGTTGTCTTTTTGCATCAAAGACGGCATGCTGTGGACTTCTGTCAGCAAAGTTCAACTTGAATTCATGCTCAAAACAGTAGCTACCTCTTGGAGCTTAAGAGCGGACGGTTCCTCATCGGATCCGCCCTTCTTGGCATTTACGCCTCGCTTGCGAGCTGAATTGGAGACCTGGTTAGTATTATTGATCATTGCGACCAGTGGGGAGGATAAACTTACCAGCAGTCGCCTTCTTGACGACAGTGAAGGGGCACTGCCGTCGTTAGGCTGAGCCTTGAAAGCCTCGATCTTTTTGTTGAAAAAGGTCCACTGGCGCCCTAGTAGGGCCTGTTGGAACCCCAAAGTTAGCTCATGCAAACATGCCTTAGTGTTTGTCACATACCCATTTCACCTCCCGAAGAGGGAGGGATGCCAGCGTCAACTTCCTTCAACAGGTTGCTCAGAGACAAGTCTCATGCAAGTAGCGCGCCATGTCAAGGCCTGTGAGGGTGTCAAAGTTAGCTCCTATGAACATGCTTCTTAGTGATCACGACGTACCGCTGTCACCTCATTACGAGGGAAGCATGTTCAATTCACCCATGAATGGGGACGGGGCCTGCCCTGAGAGAGGGCGGGAAAATGATGCGGAGCGTAAACGATAGCACCAAATGCGGCATCGGAAGAAGCCCAGGGTGTTGTCGTTCGGCTGTCGTTGGTGTTTCACCCCTAGAGCCGGGGGCAGAGATCACCCTTGGTGTGGGGGAGCAGCATACCCGTGGGGTGGGGGAGCAGGAGGGAGGAGGTAGAGAGTTGGTGAATCAGTGACAACGCGTTGAATCAAGAACACGAAGCCTGTTGTGTTTCGAAAATGCAGGGCAAAGTACAGCAGGTGAAGAGGAGAATGGAATGGGATGAGGGGAGGAGCGAGATCAGCTTGAGAGGCGGTCTCTGTCACCCTCAGGTGGGGGTTACACTTCAGAGGTGACACTCAACGCCACGCGAATTTGAATGGGGGTATGAGCTGTGGTAGTCTTCGAGGGCTGTCAACAGGAGTGACGCTGACTTGCTCGGATCCAAAGTAATCAGGATTCTGAAGAGTTGAGGAATACAGAAGAGAGCATTTGATGTCGGAGAGTGAGGTTCAAGACCCGCCTGAGAAGCGGTCACTGTCGCCTTTCGACGTAAGTCACACTCCATAACACTCCATAACTGACACTCAGCTTCACCCCGCTTGAAGGGGGGCAGGAGAGCACCCAATGCTGAAGAGTCGATGACCGGATCCGCCTCAGAGACGGTCCGTATCGCCCTCCAACATGGGTCTCACCCCGCAGCTGACACTCAGCAATATCACCGAAGTCCGAAGACCGGGGAAGGCCTCATCTGTCGAATGTCAGTGTCAAGTGTCACGAAGATGGTTGAAGAGCGTCACTCACGCGTTGAGCCTCTGCTGGGTCCGGTGCGCTCTCGACGTCCCTTGAAAATACACGAGTGGGAATGATTCTCACGCCAGGTTGTGCTGCACAAGAGGTCAGCGTTGATGCTTTTGTTCTAGAGCGTCATACTTACTTGTGAGTGATTGCCGGCCAAGGCACTGATGAACCTGAGCCAGTCACTCAGTCTTGCTCAGGAGCCACACTCACCTTTGACAGTGAGCGTTAGCTGGCCAAAGCTACGATGAGCCTGAGCGAGCGGTGCCCATGATACATATGGGACTGGGCGATGAAAAGTCAGCTCAACTCCGGATGTAATCCAAGAGCAGTGGGATATTCTTGGAGAAAATATACCTTTTTGATTGATAGTTAAAGCTTATGACATCTCAGCGAGACATATCAAGCCAACACAGTGAAAAGGGAGTGTGCATATGGGGAGTGCAGTGCGCAGTGTTAAGAAGTATTGTTTGGGGTGAAGGGGGTAAGAAATGTTTGGATGAGGGAGAAGGGAAAGGAAATATTTTTGTGTGCGAAGAAAATATTGGGAGCTTTTATTGTGAGGGAGGAGGCCAGGAGGTGACAGTGCCAGAGGAGGTGGATCATGTGACCTGAGCAATGCAGAAGTCCCTAAGTCCCCAAGTTCTACTGGAGGGGAACTTGTTCTGGTAACACTCATTTCTCAACTTTTGAAAACTCATCTGATCTTGTTTTTTTCTCTGACACTCACTAATTCTGATCCATCTACACGCGCAAACGCGTCAAAAACTTGCAATCATGGATGAAAATGACAAGTCCTCGCGCGCATCCTCCCGGCAAGATGAGCTAGATGCTCTCTTCGAAACACTCTCACCATTTGATATCCTTTACCTTAGGAAGAAAATCTCTGAGACCACGATCACACTTGCAGGCCTAGAGAAGTTACCCCCGGAGATGATCTGTGAGATTCTGAAGTTCCTGAATTTTGATGATTACCGAGCATGCCTTGCCGTCAGCAAAGGCTGGAAAACAAAGTTCGGAGCCAAAGAGACCATGACCCAAGCACTTCACAGATTCTTCCCTGGCCTTATCCCCTTGAACCCCAATGACCACCCCCAAAAGCTGTTCTCTATTGAACTAGCAAAGCACCTCAAGTGGCGGTACCCTTACGACAGTCGCACCTGGACGCCTTGGGATCTCTCGACCACCAACTTTTTCTCGCGCCAGACAGCCGCGGTTCACTCACAAGGTGTTCCGTGGGCATTTATCTACAATAAGGGAAAGCTCGTATGGCAACTGTCAACACATATCATCATTATCGACGACATCCGCAAGGCGAACCGGGAGAGATTCGCCCCTCTCGCTAGTGCCATGAGAGGGGCGCGATTTCAAGCGGCGGCAATCAGTGAGCACTTCTTAATCCTCTTGGAGCTATTGCCAGGTTTGAGAAAGATGTAAGTGCCTTAGAATTTCTGTTGTGAGTAACCGCCGACTGACATCTCTAGCCACGTTGCCAAGATGGATACCAGGGGTGCCTGGGCTGAGTTCATTCTTCCCGCCGGTCTCGACCACGCATATGTAGATCTGAGAAAGATGTTCTTTGTCACCGCAAATGGAAAAATCTTCAGCTACAGCTGGCGGGAGTCTCTACAAGAAATCGACCTGTCCGGGATCGGACACCCCTTTGGACCCCAGCCAGGGTGTTATGGCTTAGCGCAAGTGCTACCACATCCTCAACATGATGATGTTTTCTTCGCCGTCTGGACGCTCTCCCACACTGCTCGTGGTAAGTTCAACGATCACAAGTTTGCCAACATCCACTGACTCCAGTAGAATTGAACCTCTGTACCCTGAAGGTGGTCAAGTTCAAGGACGGAAAGATTGTCGGCACCAAGACCAAGGCAATCCGCAACCCCCTGCGAAACCCACAGGAGGGTTGCAGCGAACTTACCCGACTGGCAATAACCTTCTCTGCCCGCAAGTCTGACGACCACGGCACCTACACCCTAGCCACCTACCGCTTCCAAGGCACCGACAAGAGAAAGCTCGAACTCTGCGGCTGCTGTGAGCCCAAGACCCTGAAGGGAGATTGGAACGTCATAACCTTCAACCTCTTCACAGAGTCCTTCAACGACTACGAATTTCTCTCCGCAGACCCGGACCTCCGCTGGAACGGCGATGCTCGGGCCATGCAAGGCCAGAAGAATGTGAAGAGATTGACCGACACCCACTTTTGGAAGGGTGATCTTGTCATTGCATCATCAATTACATTTGATGAACTGGGACCTCACGAGTACGCTGAGTACTACACGGAAACCCATATGGAGACTCTCCGACCTTTGGGCCGACCCCTAGCGCCAGTACCCCAATGGAGACCCATGAGACACGCCGACCCCGGGCAGGTGCTGAGAACTAAAGTGTTCCAGGACGACGACTTTATGATCTTGCCTAGCCTGGGCGGTCTGGCGTTATACAAACCAGAGAAGACGGCCCCGAACCCGGGCACCTTATTTGATCACACCCTACCATTCCAAGACATGGGACACGAAAACCTGCCGCTCAAATTTCAATTTTGGCAGAATGCTCGATTTATCGACCTTAAGCACGAGGAAGATCCAGAGGAAGAGGATGAGGAAGGGGACGATGAAGACAGTGATGATGGCGGTGACGACGGTAATTAAGGAGGCAACGTGGTAGCGGCGGGCTGCCCCCATCAACAACCGCCGCTTTCCAGACTCTGGCCCCCACTACCCCCAACCATGGTAGTGTGGGTGCTGCGGAGGATGAAGATGAGGAAGGGGACGATGAAGATGGAGGTGGTGACGGGTATGACGGGAACCAAGCCCGCCCCCGAAGCTGTCGCTGTTCCTCAAGCCATCGGCACTCGTCTGCCCGACTCTGGCCTCCACTACTACAACCCTGGTTTCCGCTTTCCCGACTCTGGATCTCGCTATCCCAACACTAGCCCCTCCCATGTTACTAAGTCTGGTTCCTCCCGAATACCTGGGAGTGCGGATGATGCTCGAATGCTCCCTCATATCGAGGTGACCATCCCTCTTTTGAGGTGACCTTCCCTCATTTGAGGTGAACCCCCTCTCCGTCCCGTCAAGCGCGCTCATCACCGCTTCGACTCTCGCATCGTCTCAGTTGCGTTGCCGCGCAAAACCCACATCCAGGTGCCGGAATATTACCAGTCCCGACCTTGGCAGTTCCAGCTGCCAGCTTGGACTCGGTCACCAACCGTCGCCGTATGGCGTCAATTGCAGGCCTGTCTCAGGAGGAACAGGAGTTTCTAGAGCGCCATCGCCTAGAGGACTTGCTTAGGCCAGTCTGGCGTGCGTCCGACTCGAACATCGTCGGTGGACATATGAGAGGGAGCAACCTGGAGGGTGTGCAGCCTATTCCGACCTTGGCAGTCCCGACTGCCAGCTTGGACTCGGTCACTCCAGTCCAGTCTCCGGAGAAGTACGAGTCTGGTAACGCAGTTCGGTTCGCTCCGTCGCAGCACCCTGCCGTCTCATGCTGGGTCATCTAGCTGTGCAGTCCCCAGAGGAATACGCTGCCGAATCAAGCAACACAGTTCAGTTCGCTCCATCAACAAGCACCTTGCCATATATTGATTAGACTCGGTCACTCCAGTCCAGTCTCCAGAGAAGAAGTGCGCGTCTGGTAACGCAGTTCGGTTCGCTCCGTCGCCGAGCACCCTGTCGTCTCATGCCGGGTCATCTCATGGTGGTGTCGCTATTTTCTTTACGTTCACTGGTAGAGGCTGGACCCTCCTTTGTTATTATCGCGGCCGAGAGCTTAAATCAGCAGACAGAACTTATTTAAGGAAAGTTCGGTTGAGCAGGTTGGAGATCAGTCGGAAGGATTATCTTGCTATTGCCCTCAGAGATTGCTGGACTCCCCATCGAAGGGGCCATCGAAGATCGTGAGGAAGAGGACGGCGAACCTGGCGTTGACGGAAGGGATGCACAATACCCCTAGATATTTGTTATTGGTGTTTGAGATTATGTATGGAATTTGTATTGAGATCTTCTTCCACTGTTTCTTCATTCGGGACTTCTTGAGTGACGTGCCAGATTTGAACATGACGACACCGGAATGAGATAGCGCAAGAAAAATACGGGATCAATTCATCTACGGTACTAACGTCGACCCTGTGTAGCCGCAGTAACTTGCGCCCACCAATCATTAATCCCCTCAACATCACACCAATCCATCTCAATCGGATTCTCAAACCACCACCGTCCATTCTTGCGATCACTCTCATACTTCTTCAAACTGCCCCCATCAAAACGATGGTTCTTCACACCCACAAGCAACACCGCACTTCCAACTCGCGGAGTGAAAGCTTCCGGATCCAAAAAGACAGTGAGGTGGACTTGCTTTGACGTAGAGGGATCTGCAAGGCGTACGCTTCGCTGTCGATATGGTGGGATATTCGAGGGCTCAATGGCAGAGAGGTAGGAGACTATGGCGAGGACGTTGCAGGACCAGTTTTGGGCGTAGGGAAGGTGGGGGATTTGGCGGAGGGTGGTGAGCTTGAGGGGAGTTTGGGGATCGTGCCAGTCTCGGGGGAGGGCGATGGCTTGATGGGATGTTGGCGTCTCTTGGGTTATCGCAGTTCTTTGTGGGGTTTGTGGTCTTCGGGGAGCCTCAATCTTTTGTGGTGTATTCGGCTTCTGCAATGCCTGCAACTTTTGTGGTGTTTGTGGTTTCAGTGAAGGTCCTGCCTTTTGCGGCGTCTTCGGTTTCTGTGGTGTCTCTACCTTTTGCGGTGTTCGCGGCTTCTTCCAAAGTGTTGCTTTGGTTGGTGTCTGCGGCTTCGGAAGTGCCAACGTCTTTCGTGGGGACTCAATCTCTTGAGGTGGAGGTGCCTTCTGTGGTGTCTTGGGTCTGTTGGCATTCATGGTTCTCTCGAAGGCTTCGAATGCTTCTTCAGCTGCTGCTTCATCAACATCATCAAACTCCATGTAATCCTCGAAGCCTGATTTAGGGGGGCCATTGGCGGGAAGCTCGGGCTGATTGGGAGCCGGCTTGATCTCTGGCTCAGGTTCTGGTGCCGATTTGGACTGAGCTGCCAACTTTGCTTGAAGTGCTGGTGCCGGAATCTGTGCGGGGAGAGGTCCGTCTTTCTTTTGGAGTGCTCGATATGTTTCGTTCCAGCCAACTGTGATGAGGTCTCTCACCAAAAGCATCACCATGCTGTCATCACCAACCTTCTTCCACTTGACATCGAACTTCTCACACCGGACATAAGCTCCCAGGGCGATCTCCCCCGTGGTGACGAAGCGGTGCATGTCAGGCGCTATTATCGCCTGAACACAGAACTCTCCGTCACCGAGAAGAAGCCGAATGACCTGCCATCGTCCAGATCGCGAGACAGAGATGCGATCAACGCCCTCGACAAGAAAGATGCTTCCGGGGACACAGTACTTTGTGCGTAGAATCTCATTGACAACGGGTCTGAGTTCGAACGGTTCGCCTAGAAAAGTGTTGGCGGCGGGGTTGAGCTTCAGAGATCTTTCAGGCATGTGTGATGATCCATCTGTTGTTGATGATGATGATGATGATGTTGTTGATGAGATGAGATGAGTAAGTGCTGAACTAGCTTACAAGCGTGAATGAGGTCAGTATGCAGTTATCCACTATTCACTCAAAGCGGGGTTTGTTCACAGAACACTCATCACCTCAACACATCTCAAAATGAACAGTCCGTACGCCAAAGAACTCACCGTCGCTATTGGCGCTTTGCAAAAAGCTGCTCAATTGAGTCAATCGATTGTTTCCGACAAGGACAAAGGCGCAATTGAGAAGGACGACTTGAGTCCCGTCACAGTCGCCGATTTTGCAGTCCAGGCGCTCCTCACAGCGACGATCAAGAATGCGTTTCCACAGGACAAAGTCGTAGGAGAGGAAGATGCTTCGGACTTGAGGCAGAATTCTATGTTGATGGAAAGGGTCTGGCAGCTTTTGGAGGGTGTTGCCGGGGATGAGGATACAATGTCACTGTGCAAGTTGCCTGAGAGCAGGGAGCAGATGTGTGACCTTATTGATGAGTGTGGAGCTAGTAGCCCGTCTGCCACTGGGAGAACTTGGGTGTTTGATCCGATTGATGGGACGAAGACGTATCTACTCGGTCAGCTTTATGCTATCAATATGGCTTTGCTTGTGGATGGTGAACAGACTGTTGGGATCGTTGGTGCACCAAATTTGTCAATTGATGCAAAGGCGCCTCTCAAGAACGAAGACATTGATCCCACTGGCGAAGGATGCATTTTCTTCGCTGTCAAAGGTCACGGCGCTTACATACGCCCCCTGCGATTTGACCAACCCAGGACACTCCCACTCTACAGCAACAAAGACATCAGCTTCGTCACCAGCTCAACAGTCGACTCCGCCCTCTCCGGCATTCACGAAATCGTCGCCTCGCGTCTCAGCACTGCTTATCCAGGAAACGACCTCCTCCCTTGGGTTCTTCGCTGGGCTGTTCTCGCAATGGGTCTCGGCAACACGACAGTCTGGGTTTACAAGCGCCGAGATCGATACGCTAAAGCTTGGGATCATGCAGGTGCCATGTTACTCTTTGAAGAGACTGGTGGAAAGATCACAGATGTTCATGGGAAGAAGATTGACTTGACGGCTGGGAGGAAGATGAGTGCGAACTTTGGGTTTGTTGCAGCAAGGGAGGACCATGCGGGGGTTTTGGAGGCTGTGAGGGAGGTGTTGGTCGAGCAGGGAAAGGAAGAGTTTTTGAAGTGATGGAGGACTGAGAGGTGATTTGCTGCTTTTGGAAGAGATGGAAAAGTGTATTTCGCAGAGATGCTTTGGAAGAGATGGTGTCTTGATCGTGTAGAGGTTATTTATCGTCAAAGGTCACGTCCACTCAAACGCACCATGAGATCGACGGCTCAATTGGATGGCTGGTATAAGTACGGTTGTCGTTTCGAACGGAAACATGTAGCTAAGTAGGCCCTTGGGTTGTAGCACTGAGGGTGGCGCTGGAGTGTTGAGTGAGTGTTGCCCTCAGGCTGGTCAACCAGATGACAATGCGTGTAAATTGAACTAACCTCTCTCTTCTTATTTAAGCCCTCAGCCACAAGTTTCAACTGCAAATAACATATCTGGTAACAACTTTGAACTATCCACCTCGTAGGTACATACTGAAGCTTCGTGCGATCCATCAAAGAAAGTAAACAGGTAAAAAGAATCACAGTATACCGAGTTATGTTACTGATGATTTGCTTCGCCAAACTTTGCACCCTGCGGTAGCTAAGGCACTCGGTTTGCAGCCGTGGGCATCGGGTAGCTGCGTAGAAGATATAGAAGACCTTTCTGTCTGACAATAACTCAAACTGCGGTCAAGGATATTTAGATGATGAAAGAATGTTGTTGTAAGGAGGATCCAATTGCTCCTTTCCTTCCCAGAATATCTTTGTGGGAGAGGCTCTCCCGTAACTCGAACATTGCGCCTCTGTGCCTGGTTTATCCGGACTCAAGTCAGCGCAGTAGTCTAAAGAAAAGTACATTCTTACTCACAACCGTAAAAGTCATACTGTCTCAGGGCCTCCCGCCACAAAAACACCCCCAGGGGGAGTAGAAGAGAAATTGCCAAAGCACTGTTGAGGCTGAATAGGTTACATAACCAGCTAGTGTTGGCTGCGACGCAGCTTGAACGATAGGATCTGACAGTTGCCCCTGGATTGGCTGTTGCGTTGCGCTTCCGATCTGTTCTCGAGAGCAAGGGATGTGTTCAAAGGCTGACGGACAATGCATCTCCCAAGGTGGCAAGACGTGGAGGGAATGCCAGGTCAACACCACCCCTTCCTACGCCGCGCCATGAACCTCGAGAGCCAGCTTGGCGTGGGCGGCATTGGCGTCACTCGTTGGCACATTTGTATAGCATGAAGACTCGTTCGCTGCGGATATACCGTCGACGAAATGGACTTTAGGTAAGGTTGGCAGGCTTGACTTGACGTTATCTTTGCTATTTCGATCTGGTAAGAGGAACAGTCGTGGAAAGACAAAAGTCTGGCTTCGGAGTTGAAGTAAGAATGCGAGTTTGTGAATTCTTCTCAGGACATGGATGCAATGTCAGGGGTAGTAGTGTAAGAAGTTAGCGTTTGCGACTTCTTAGGGCAGGAAGAGTGGTGGTGCTCACTTTGAGATGCCTTTATGACTTTCCTTTGATCCAATGAAAATCGTGAACACTCGAAGCTGGGTGGCTTAACACTCGCTTTTCTGTTATTCCACAATCACACTAAGCCTAGTCTTTGGATCAGTCTGTATTCCAATGTACTCAATAGTTCACGAACTGCTGTTGGAGTGAACAAAACGCATCAATAGATGTTTGCGGGGGTGTTCAACAACTTACCAGAACCCCTTTCCCCTGATGTAATACCTAAGTATCTCTGGAGTACAGATATTCAGCATTGCCACAGACAGAGTAAACAAAAAGTACGAAAGTGAATTTCTGGTGAAGAAGATTGAGCTAGCACTGACAAGCAGCCGTGAGTCGTCCCCGCTGGTCTCCCACTGGCGCCGGCGTTGCTGCTCGGGAGCGGGTCAAATACTTGTAGAAGTCTGACCCCCCCCCCCCTCGTTTCTCCTTCTTCCACAAGACTTGCAAGCTTGAAGATCTCCAATGTGAACAAGAAATTCTCCCTAAAATGCTCATTACTCTTCACCGTACGACTTTAAGTTATACTCCCAGCTCAGCGAAGTAACTAAACCGCTTGTCTTATTCTTCTTCTTCAAACCTCAGACTCTCTTGCCTATCAACAAGAACAACAACCCACTCGATTCAAAAGACTGATCTCACAGTCAGTTACCTCGAGGAGTCGTTTGTTTGTGAGGACCTTCCACTGACCTGTCCATAGCCCTCACCTATACCATATCGTCTCTGTCCTTGACAAACTTGCCGGGAGAAGTCCATCTCCTGATCGGAGGGTTTTTAAAGCCCTCCGAGATGGAAGGAATCATCGTCGCGTCAAAGCATATGCGTGAACAGTATGCGAAGTCATACTTTTATGACGTTGCCTTCAGGGGAACAAGCATGGACTTGGTGCTCGACTTAACTGCATTTATGCATGCAAAGCATCACCAGGCCACGACCAGCACCATCGTTCTCCCTGCCATAAAGTAAACTTGAACAATCTTGCCCAGCATCACAAACCTTTGCTAACACAAGACTCAGGCACGTAGCAATCGAGATCGAAGACGACGAAACATCCCCCGGCCCACACGCTGCGTTTGTGCTCCCTCGCCTTATCGCCAGCTCCTTGGGGGCCATGAGAAACCTCCAGGGCATTCAGCTGGATTTCTGGTGGTTCTCTGACTTCCAGCGCCAGGAGCTGCGCGATAGGTGCACGAGACTGCCTGTCTGGAATGGCCTCCGATCAATCCAGATGGAGGACGAGGCCGACACCGAGCTTCTGGCTATCCTGGTCAGCAAGACTCGTCCAGAGTCCTTCAGCGGACTGCAGTTCGGGGGCCAGCTCGAACTGCAGGCTGCCAGGCAGTGTGCGCCCTTTCTTCGACGACTGGTCGTGCCTTTCAGACTCCCGGCGTCCAAGAACGTTGGTGGCCGTGCCAGAGCGGCCGGCTTTGTGTCGAACCAGACGGGGGTGTTAACCCAATTTGGGCGGATGGAGTGGTTGGTTCTGGCACCGACCCAGGTAAAGCCAGCGGCGTTTAATGTGGTCCACGAGGATCCAAAGGTATGTTTACTTGTCGTCTCCTTTTGTCTAAGTTAGTCTAAATTTAGACTAATTTTAGACTAAACTGGTCTAAATTATGTCTTGCTTCATCTGAACTACATGCTGCTTATTGATTCAGAACTTTACTAACTTTGCCATAGTTGTTCGTCAAGGTGCTTGTCAAGGAGTTGTCGAGGTTGATATACCTCGAACGGCTGGGGTTGGTGTTCCCTAGGTCCATCCTCGTGGAACATCAACCCGGGGTCCCGGGGACTGGCACGGGTCTGCCAGCTGTCGAACACTATGTTCGGCAGTGGAACGAGAAGATCTTAGCCTCGATCCCTGCCCTCCAGCAGGTGGCCTTTATCCATGGAGACATTGTGTTGAGGGCAGTAAGGGAGGCGGATACCACCATTCGTTTCTCTATCGAGACCGATTTGGACCGGCATGCGTTTCCCTTTGGGATTCTCTACTGAGCTTGCTCAGTACAGCCGTTGGTTATCAGCGCAAGGTCTCACCGGTAAGTTTTTGACGATGTTTCCATTTTGAGTATTTGCTCACGTATTTGGGAAGACAGTCTGCACCAAGATCGAAATGTCGTCTTCTTTTCCCTTCGCCGTTTACCGTGCCTTTTCGCCCCCTTTTTTTGAGCAGCCTCGATATACCGCTCACCGATATCACACACCGCGAACTAAGTCGATCGCGACTTGTGTATCAACCAACTGTCAGGCGCTCCTCTCCTCGGAGAGTGGAAGGAGCACCTTCCTTAGGACAGTGACCTCACTCGCACCTTCTAACCTCGACCTTACTGTTAGACTTGAAATCCTGGTCTTCGAACACATACGATCAACCTCTCACTCACACGATCCTCTCTCATCACCGAGTAAACTCTTGCCTTCGCACCTCCCTCCCACATTGAGCAAGCTTTGAGTGTTGGAGAATGCAGAATCGTTCATTATTTCAGAATGGAGAGTCCGAGTGACGGTGGAAGTGGCAAAGGCGTTGACGCCCTCATCGGGCACCAATCGTCAAACCCCCGTTCCATATTGCCCTGGAGCATACCTGAAGCATGTATTTGTGGAGTGTCTGTTTGTTTGTCTTTTTATTTGAGAATACGAATTTTGTCTGTCGGTGACCAGTAAAAAAAGCACTGCCTGTAGAGTTGCAAAGAGGGAGGGACAAAGATGCCACGATAATACACAACATTATGCATACATGAGTTTACACAAACAATATCACTACTGTCACTTTGAGACTGTTCCGTATTGACATCAACACTATGTTCACCTCAGACACTCCACTTTCTCAAGATGTCTTCGTGTCAAGACAGTAGTTACGTAAAGTCCAAAGAACAAGAACATTGCCTTTGATCACTGTTATGGCTTAACATAAGAATGATGTAGTAGGGATGAAGATCGAACATGCGTAAACACTGACACTTGACTTTCCCAAGAGTCTAGCATACACCAAGACCGTCCTACTGCTTGCAGCCAAAGAAAACTGCTTTGCTACAAGTGCTGGCCCGACATATCTCGCTGAAATTACAAGTTCTAGTAACTGAAATTGCTTCTGGCACATTGCAATCACTGCTGAAAAAGTCCCTATGATCACTAAAGAATAACAATTAGCACATTTAAGGTACAGTAGGGAGCAGCAGTGGCAGTCATATCCATTCTTTAGCCTGTCTGACAGTGCTAAGGCCGCCAGTTCCTAGCACCGGTGAATGTTTTCCATCTTCCTATTGCCCAACGTGCAGATTATCCACTGTTCATCTTTTTGTTTTCAGAAATACAGACTCTCCAGTATCAACTTCAAATTCCTCTTCTGCTGAGACTCACACCAAGTTTAACACTCCTGCACCCATTTTCTTCCTTCTTTCCGCTCACCTTAAACAATCATGCCGCCACTTACTTCACTTCCATTGGAAATCCTCGGAGAGATCGGGGGGCACCTCCAGGTTCAGGACCTTGGGAACATGTCTCTTACCTCTAAGGCCATAGAATCATGCGTACGACCCCATTTGTTTCGGACAATGTCATTTGCAGGGACAAGGACGGAGATCACAGACGCTCTCATGCAATTCTTGAAGAACCGAAACCAATCTCGTACACGGGGCATGGGAAGAGCGTGCCGGTAAGGATTCCAGAAAATCTATTTCGTATGATACTTACTGACTCGTTTTGCAGCGATCTTGGCATCCAGGTCCGACCAGAGAATAACGACAATTTCAACGAGTACAAAGACCTCCTACCTGCTCTGTTAATGTCTTTGAAAAAGCATCTTCCGCGTACCACCACCTTGTCGCTTTCCCTTGATGGACTTTCAAAGGCGGAGGTGTCCTCTCTTCACCGAATGGTGAAGGAGAATCCCAGCTGGGATATTGTCAGAGTCCTAATCTCGGACTTACGCCCACCAACCTTATCCACCTTACTCAGACATTCCCTGCGCAATGTGCAGGTCATCGATGTTATGCCTCGCATCGTTAGTCATGGAGTTGCCTCAATCAAGGAGGGTTGCCCACAAGTTCGGCACTTGCGTGTTAACTTCAAGGTACCTATCAATGACTTTTTGAGGCATCTCAGAGGAGGCGCTCGGGTCAAGATCAACCAGCTAGATCATCTCCAACAGCTGGTCGTACAAGAGAAGGGGCCGGCGGACACGTTCCCCGTCGGCGGGATCCCCCAGGCGACGGATATTCCGTTCCGCCTGTCCCTCATCGCCGACCAGCTGGTGGGGATGTCTAACCTCCGACGACTAAGTATTGAATTTCACCGCAGGATTATGACCTGGATCCTCCCGATGTGGCGACTGAACCCCGGAGACCAACTGCGAACGGATCTCGATGATGGGCTGATGAGAGCGATAATGGCGATGGCGACAAGACTCCCGCAGGTGGAGGAGATATGCTTGGTAGAGCACAACAACAACGACGCCACCATGGTTCATCGTGGTGTTCGCGACTCTAACGGTGAGATGGCCGTCACGATCGAGGCTCCCGGGGACGAGAACGACTGGTACAATTAAGCATCAGCAGTGCTTTTCATCTTTTTCCTTGTCCCCTGCTCTTTGTTTTTGTTTCTGTTTTTGTTTTTTTCTTGAGGAAAAAAAAAGACTTGCCATGGCAATGTCTCACCCAAGCAAGGTCTTCGGAAAGGATTTGATGTATTTGATCGGAGTTCAGGTTTTTACGAGGCCTACACTTTACTACATGAGTGAATAATAACGATGTATAAGTCCATTCTTGATCCTAAATTCATAAAGTGGATATTTCTAAATGCCATTGTGTCTATATTGATATTGTCGTGTCGATGGCTGAGTAGAACCCGACACCAACATCTGCCAGAGACACAGACAAACACTACACATCTAATTGGGGAATGTTCACGAACCAGTTGATAACCCTGGCTCCGTACTTTCCGACCAAACAGTGTTTACTAATATCCGGGTTTTCTGCCTCAGGGCTTTTGATAAAGCTATCAATTTGGGTACGGGCCTTTTCGCTGAGCTTATCGTTGAGTTCGAAATGCTGATTCTTGAATTCAGGAAGTAGACTACCCCAGACTTTGGAACCTGGGACGTAGATGCCTGGGCTATGAAGCCTGTATCGTTAATGTGTTTCGATGGATGATTTGACGACGGGAGTGTGTGGACGAGGCAGCGATGTTGGTGAGTGACTGGGGTCGTTGACCTCGCTGTAGGAGCTAGCCCCTGAACTCGTGGTTCTTCAAACCATAGGCGGGTCGAGGTTAGTCAGACACCCATCATCGCTATCTGACCCTAAGAAACTCGCCCGTTCTCAGTTTTCCCTCCCACGTCACGGGCCGACTCCTCGCCCTCCTGAGCTTCCTTCCATTGATACCTTTTCCCTTTCATTGTTCCACGAATTTCTCAACCTTTTCTTGGTTTCCGACATCATTACCCCTTATAGCGCCACCTTCGTCTTCGAATCCCATTCCACGCATTTCCATCCCAAATGCACACATCATTTACAGTTACACGGAGTTCTCTAGCGATCTTTCAGCGGTTTCAATGTTTATCACATTAACCATTTTCGCCAAACTCTCGTCTCTCGTCCAATGCGTGTCGCGCTCCCGCAGCGCCAAAATGGTATGTTTTACCTGCTATCGTCCAAAAACAGTCGCTTGCCTCGACAGAGGCACCTCAGGAATCTTCAGACAGTCCTTTATTGGGCGGGAGCTAAGGTCTTCTGTCACCTCTCGCAGCAATCGCCGCTGAGGGCGAGATGAATTGCGTTCCGGATGTACCCATCTCCACGTACGTTTTACCTCGTTATATTTGCTTGACACACATGCTTAACTTCTTTCAGATTCGGGCCTCATGTGTAGCGAGATGAAGCTGCGGTCAGCTATTTGGTCGCTGCATCCTGAACTGCCCAGAAAGGATTGTGATCAAGTTTTGGTTGGTGTCGTCGTCACTTGGATGGGGGTGCCGTCACTGGAAGGATAGCGAGGATAAGCCATGAGGAGGTACGGCTGACCGGATGAGCGCCAGAACAGGGGGGTTTGGCGCCTCGATGCAGAGTGCTTGGGCGCCTGACGCGCAATGGTCAAATGTGTAGCCGTCGAAAGTCGAAAGCGAATCTCAGAATGCAGGCGGTCTTGAGCATGAGATGCGTCTCAAGTGATGACTGATCCCGTTGGAAGTGTAGGCAGCGCCGCCAAGGTCCATCCCTTGCACTGCGTGAGATCGCAGCCAAAGGTATCAAAGCCTCCGTGGCTGGTCACATAATAAAGTTGGGGGGGGGGCTCATCTCCGGGTCCTTTTTCGCACTGTCTCATCCACAAATGATTTTGACCTACGATAGACATCACCGTGTGCTTCTTTGTCTCATGTCATGAATATCCTTGTGGCTAGAGCCTGGATAGCACGTCTCCAGTATCTGGAGCGGAAGCAGGAGCGGCATAGGTGAGCGCCTTGCTTTTAGCAAAGAACGGGACAGCTTTTACTGTTCATGAGGATATAACATATCGTTTCTTTAGGGATCCATCGACCATTCTCACACTGAAGACCTCCTCAACCAAGTGCAATATTGGAAGCAAGAATCATTCCTCCGAAAAAGACTTCATTTAGCTAGATGTCAAGGCAGGACATATGGCGCCGATCGCCCCGAAAACAGTTTGCAAGTAAGGCACAGGTCAAATGCTGGTAGAAGAGGAAGTCAGTAATGGCGGAAGTATTGTCGTGTCAAGTGACGTACCTACAAAATCTGATTCAATGATCAAAAACACCCAAGTGATCTTTCATCTTGGCGATCTCTGAATTGAACCTAGCCTCTCGGGCTGAGACCTTGATCGGTTCGAAATGTATTCCACCCTTAGCGTAGATGATGGCCAACCAGGCCGTCATTTCGAGCCATGTCTTCACCAAAATTTCTCCCGAAAGGTTGGGGAGGTCACGATATATGACCTTTTTGCTCTTTATGAGCCAGGCAACGAAGATGAGCGCCAGCTCCATATGATTGAATTTGAAAGGCTGGTAAGGCCGCATCACCTCCACAATCATCTCCATTACCGTGTTCAGATTTCGTTGGACGTTGTCCCAGACAACGGGGTCCTTCATATAGTCGAATCTTTCCATAAATGTTGGATACACCTAGGTTCTGAAGGCCTCTCTCACGGCTTCATCCTCCCCGTGGCTCCAAGCGTATTTCACCCACACAACGTGGTGGGCATACCTTCGACAGAGTCCAAGAAACCGGGCAACTGTCATATGTTAGAATGAGAGTGTATATAGAAGTGTTGCAACTTACGTCGATCTGCCTCAGATTCTGGATCGTCCATTCTCCTTTTCGGGTTTTTCTTGCGACGGGGATATATGACGGAGATTTCTTATGTGAGGTGATTGTGAATGTGGAAGAATTGAGAAAGGAGAAGAAACAGAATACGGTGGGGAACTTGTGAGAGAGAATCCAGCATTAAGGAAGCGAGACGTGCATTAGTAACATATTGACAGTGCCACTGGTAACGGACCGTCACTGCAACTGATGTGGAGGGGTCCTCGGCCAGGTCTGCTCGTACCAGCCACTGAGCTTCCAGCAACCTCGGCAGAATTACAGTGGCCTCGTTACCATTGAGAGACCTAGGAAGCTCTCGCTTCGGCTTAAAAAGTATCTAGGTACCTTGTCCTACTTGAGTTTGCGAAGAAGCTTGATGTTGAGAAGAGCTTCGTAAGCCGTGGCAGAGCCGACCTTCCGTAACCCCTTGCGGCTAAGTCAATCACCTGTGAGGAAGCTCACTGCTTACAAAGATGTTCTAATTGATCACCAGTGATTATGGCAAAGCTCCATGTCTTTCAGATGGTTCATGAATACGGGCGTGGGGCTTTATTCAAGTGTCTTGCAGCAGAGTAGTAGCTTCAACTGTTCCCGGGGGCCGTGATATTGTGCTAAAGCACCAGTAATCGCTGACAACTGATTCTTCATTTTTTTTTTTCGTCACATTTATTCGCTACGCATTCTTCTTGAACAAAACTGCTCACGGTTTTTAACAATTGTTCGTGAAACCATCCCTAACGTCGTCGCTCTCTTGCATGCGGCAACGGCGTAAAGAAACTCCACGTCGGTTTCGAGTCTTGCTCCAGAACTTGACTGCGTGCGTTGTGATTGCTTACACTTCTCTGGTGTCCTCTTTCGTCTTTCATCCTAGCCTTGATTCGTCTCGTGTTATTCGCGTAATGACAGGATGGAATCGCATCTTTGACCTTTTTGTCTTCCAAGGGGGTATTCGGAGCTCGCTTGCTACTCTTCTATTGGGGGTCTGGCTGCATCAGATGTTTTTGAGCGACGTTTCAGTGGTTTACTGGAAGCGGATCAGTTTTTTGTCAGGTTTGCAACCATCTCTTCGGGACACGATGCTTCAGCACCAAAAAGGGGGGCTTGCCACTCAGAGATCTTGACTAAATGCCTTGGTTTCTGTTGACGTTACGAATGCAGACGGGGATCCCATTGAAGTCGTTGGTGGAATGTTTGGCATCTTTCCGGCTGCCATTGTTATTGGACTTTGTTCGACTTCGAGATTGAGTCACCGAGTAGAAGAGTGGAAACGAACGGACAGTATAAACGGTGGCGCTTTCGGGATCAGTCGCTCTGTAGATAATTAGTTCATCATCGGCGTGTCTGTTACAGTCGCGATAGACATTCGAACATGGTGTGAGTCTCTGGAGTCGTCAATTGAGTCGTGTCAAGTTGGCGAAGTCAAGAGGCTCATAATGGTGCGTACAAGGGAAGGTCGCGACACACGTTTTCGCCATCTGGGGTGTTATGAAGATAAAAGCATCATCTGTCGCGTGATTTGGTGTTCTTGGGTCATCAAGTCGTCCGCCGGATCCATTGTGGTGTTGTGGTTGAGTGTTGAGAGAAGTGTCGGTTGAAAAACGAGCGGGATTGACGTAAAAAGCATGAGGGGAAATGGTGGCAAAGACTCGAAATGACATATGAAGTCAGATGAACTTCCCCAGCAGAGCATCTTGAACATCATCACGAGCGACTTCTCTAACGATGTAGACGTATTTCCCTGGAATTAAAAAGGCACGATGGATAATCACACAGTCTTTAGGGTAGGTCCACCAAGAGCAGACGGTCATGTAAATTCTTCTCCACACAGCTTGCAACAGAACCCACAACTGCATGGCGAGTCAAAGAAGTTATAAATTCTCTTCGGAGTAGATTTACGAATTGATTACGTCTCCATTGATTATTTAGAGATTTAAAGGGACAAGAACTTCATCCTGTTCCATGAACAGAACAGTTGACAAGAGGACATGTAGTCCGTGATCCCCTGTTCAGTTGCCGCTCCAGAACACATGATTGGCCAGAACAACCGCGCGTATAACTTACAGCCCCATCCTTTGTTTGTACATGTTCCCCAGGTCACAAAGACTCTCTCATCGGTTCTACCCTTATGTTGTGTAAATAAATCTATCTTGCCTTATGCAAGATGTCACACTTCGCCACCTGAGCGTGCAACCTCTACTGCATCACACCCTAGAACTTCATCCTCTTCCGCGATCAGGTTTCCAACGGCGAGATGTCCAGGGTAGAATTTCTGGAAATTGATACGACTTCTTCGAGAGACACCACCGCCACTCTGCCATAAGCCTCCCAATTTGTCTTCTATACTTCAAACCATTGTGGGTCAACCGTGTTCGAGCGTTCAATGCTCATGATGAGGTCTGACACCCCTTGGCTTGATGACCCATACTTTCGGAAAGATCAAAGAGTGGGCTCAATCTTCAGCAGAGGCTCGACAAGCCATCGAGAGAAAGTTTCGGAGGGTGAGACCAGAGACCGTCTTTGTTGGAGTCAAGGTTGCGCGATGTTGCTGGCTGTGCTGCTGTCGGAAGGACTTGGTCGGCTGGGGTGCATGGGTATGAACGCTTTGTAACATTCCAAGGCGCTTGCATCGAAGATAACTCGAAAGGGGGATCGTGTAGCCCTAAGCTGTGCCTCTGGACTTGAACCCTTGGGGGACCTCATTTGGTGCCACAGTCGCTCAGGCTCTCTTGTCCTTGGCCATAGCGAAGTGGACGAAACGATAACGATAGATAGGGGATCGAGCTCGGTGTAGATGCGGGATACTGGGTACGACGCGAAGTGGGAACACTATAAGGACCAAGAACGTTAGTGCAAGACTTGATCAAATTGACGCCATTGCCATTTCACCACCACCAAGGCCGGCTAGGGGAATGCCTTGCTGAGCGAAACAGTTTGACCCTTATGAAGGTGGAAAGGTTGCGAAAGCGTTCCGTGTCGGTATGGGAGACCGAAATCCCTGAAGACCAGTCACCTTCTCACTCAGCTGTGCCCTTGGTACTGTTGCTAACCTGCGCCTTTCTCTCAACAACAGTTCTCAGTTGACTGGAACTTGATCTCACCAAGTGACTCAGGCGCTCTGGAGAGGGGCTGCTATCGAATAAGCGCAAATTGGGGTAAGGAGAAGGGGCGTGACATACTGTGATCTTGGACTGTAGCGTCGATGGCATCTTGGCTCCTTCGAGCAGTCGTTGTTTCTGGGACACAATGTCGAACTTCCGTTCAGTGCGTTGGACTGATACACAGTAACCCCCATTTCGAGTAAGGAGGAGCATGAGGAAGGAGATGCAGCGCGGAACTCGACTTCTCTCGATGATCTCACAGCCATCTCTCGGGCCATTATCCGCCCCTGATTTGCGTTACACCTAATCGAGGGGGGAATGAGCGTTGAGGTCTTGAACGCCATGAGAACGGGCTTCTTGTCAATTATCCCATCCTGCTTGAAGTGTTCGAAGTAACCTTCATCGTGCTGTCGGAACTGGAGTCGCTCAAAGGGACTGGCGGTATCTAACAGCTTCTGGTTGGAATGTTGACGATGTTGCCCTGATGTTGGTCAGCGCGCGGCTCCTCGAAGCTCGAAAACTCCCTTCCGCCTCCAAGAAGCCGCACGCTGCTAGTAACCGAATACAAGTGGGAGCTTAATAAGAAGCCATGATATCAAGAAAAGGTGGTTCGTCAAGCTTGCATATATGCCCCTAAGGTGGCAGCGCCCCTGAGGCAGGCCGGCGGAGGCTATCTCGGAAGTATTGTGGGTAGATCACTGGCTTCGGAAGCATCATTGATGCTCCTTGAGTTACATCTTAAGCGTGACGTAGCGGTCAAGAGGTGGTTCCGACAGAGGCAGTAGTGCGTTGACGGCTGTTGCTCCAGAGCCGGTACAGTAGTATTGGCTGGGCTCGTTGTATATCTCATCGTTGAACTCATGATTTGTCGGAAAGTACTAGAAGTGTAGCAAATACATCGGTGTAACGTTGGCGTACCATTGACAGCGCCGTCACCTCCTCGTCGCTGGGACGCGAATTGCGATGATGGTAGTCTCATCTTTCGCCCCAGAGAGGAGACGCGGGGGTCACTCTTTGAGAGTTGAATGCCGAAGCAGTTGGAGGCTTTCTGATTCGACCCCTTTGAACAACGGCACACACACCGAGCCGGATAAAGTCTCTCGCTCTCGGGCGCCTTTGAACGAGTTGATGACCATTGTCTTGGGAACTCTGAGTGATGGCTCGTCTCCTGGGTTCCTCATGTTTCTAACTCTTGCCCCAGGTAGGCTGGTATCGTCGAGTCGGAGTCCGTTGGGTGTACTGTTCAAAGGATTGGGACGTTTTCAGTCGAGTCGAGTGTTGTTCTGCACATAAGGTTAATCAGAAGGCCTTTTGAACATGAATTGAAGCTGTTCACTTACCTCTTTCCGAGAGCTACCATTGGTGATATTCTGAGATACAAGGTGTATCATATGAGAAGCTTTCTTCCAAGCGCCGTATCATATTCCATGGCGACCCCTTGTTGATGGCACTCGCGGCAAAGTTCCACTCGTAAGGTGACGGCTTGTAAATGCTCCCGGGCGGCAAATTTCGGGTGAGCTGAACCAGATGCCAAGTCCAAACTCCGACTTAGGAAGCCGACTTCAACTCAAGGCTTCGAGTGACACTGAATGTTCAATTCTTTTTGAATCATCGGTAGTCAATCGAGACTGTGATATAAAGTTGCATACCCATTTTCTACAAAACACTCCAAATTCTTGAGCCAAAAAGTTGTTGGTGCGGCGAAGTGGTCTATCGGTTTAAAAATCGATGGCTTCTGGCGCCTGTATCGATGCCCGGCTGTCTTCGCAGGGCGGGCTGTCAGTGGAAGCAGGGTGTTAGTGGAAGACCCCTGGATGGCCTGGCCTGGTACAGGATGCACTGATGGAGATTGAGGAGTGGGGCAAGTCAACAAGAAGAGACCAACTCGCTGCAGCCCGCAACACGATGATCTCGTCAGATGTGCCCAAGAGATTCCCACGAACAAGTGCCCGTCTGTTCATTGGCAGTACCAATTCCTGAAGCATCGTCATTCAAAATGCCGTAGTTCAGTCCAATTCACAATACTACTGTTTCAGATGTGGGACCAGAGCTACTTGTGATTTCCGTCACTGAACCTGTAGTGGATGTTCGTGTACTTGTTCAAGTGCCGTGCGCAATGTCTATATTCAAGAAGCTTGCAGAAAGGCTCATCTTCTGACAATCCCACTGAAGACGAAGCAGCTTCGCGAGATTCCAAGGTACTGATGGTGTATTTCGAGACGAGATTTCCGTTCAGAGACCGCGCACCTCAGCATCCAAGGCTCGCCATCAACCACTACCTGCTGCAAGCCAACACCATGTCCCTCCCCACGCCCAAGACACCTCATGATACAGAGTCTCTCCAATCTCGTGGGTTCCCTGGTCCTTGAAGGCGTTCGTAAGTGTTTGGAGTCGTTCACGTATGAGATTGATGTAAGGTGTAGAAATGTCGCTTCTTATTGGGAAGCCCCTGAATCCAGGTCAGCAAAGATATCGTTGTCAACAAAGCCACGACTGAGGTGGGAGGTCCTTCAGGCTTCGTATTAGCGTCAATGAGTACTGTGAGTAAAGCGAACATCACCAAACTCTCCATGTCCAAGTGTTCAATGGAGTCGTGGTCCAAGGCTGTGTTCAGCATGATGAGACTGAGCAGCGCCCAACCAACCCTGAGTTAACTAGATGCAAGGCCCACTATCTTGTGCGCCTTTTGTTGAGCTTGCTATGACTACGATCACATCGTGTGATGTCGCATCTCTTGTATGGTCGAATCTGGTCAAGGTCGAGGGCGATATGAAGAGGGGCACATGTCACTCTTGTGCCAGCGATGCAATAGCATGCTGCGAACTTGCGCTAAATGTTATTGGGAGGGATCGGAGGTGCCTCTATGGTATTTTGCAGCCGTCAATGCCGTCGTTGCTTATCTCTTGGCTGTGGCCAACGTGGTGGAGAAGCTTGTAAGAGTAGGCAGTGAGACGTACTTCGTTCAAGCTACTGTCCCTTTTCATCCAGTGCCTGTATTCGTTTTAAGTGCAGTTGAGCACTAGACTGGAAGTGTCAAGGTTGGCAATGCTGTGTGTCGTTCATCGAAAGTCAAAAGGGGTAAAGTGGTCAAGATGAATTGGACAAGGGGCGAGCGAGAAGACATCATCTTGACTCCCAAAATACGGCTCTGACACTCTCTTACAGCGTTCTTCCTGGCTGTGAAAGTTGGATGTGTTAAAGTGGGGGCGATATCATTTTGCTTGCGGTCTAATCACGGAGTGTCCCTTGGTACAGGGCAGTGCCAGAACGCGAACACGGACCTTGTGCAGAGACGCGAGTGATTCTACCAAACGACCTTGGCCACCACACACACCTCATGTCCAAAGAGGCCAACTGCAGCACTTTGAGATCAAACCAAAGCTTCCCACATGCCATTGGCGAGGAGTGCATCCATTGATTCCCGAGTGTCAACCTTTGAGTAAATTACATCAACGAGGAGAATAGCAAAGTGAACTTATTGTCCAGGGCTTCCAATTACGTGATGCACATTCAAGTAACTGAACAATAGAATAGCGCAACATTGGCAGACGTCTCGGGGGGTCTGTTCAGAGCATCAGCTGCCGGTAGGTGACTAGATACGTGCCGTAGGTCTCCCCAGAGTCCAGACAACGTACTAACGACCACTGAAGCTCCTTGTCGGTGACACAAGGAGCTTCCCCTCAAGTGAATGAGAGCGTAGCGCCATTGTTGCCAGTGGTAGAGACGCATGGCTGCCAGTGGAAGAGGGCAGAAGCCCTCATGCAGGTCGGTTGCTGGGCCTATATATTTCTCCCTTCCCACTTCTCCTCCATCTCTTCTTTTCTTCCTCTCTCATCCTCAAACATTTTTATCCCCTCTCCTCCAATATTTTTATCACATCAAATATAATTATCCTCAACACATCCCAATATATATATACAGAGCCGCAAATGGCGTCTGGTCCCGGGTCCTGCGCGGCCTATACCTACCGACAGTGAGTCACTGCATTTCCTTTTCTCTCATCGTGAGAACATCTCGAGCTTCTCTTCATTCCTCTCCCCAAATCTCCTCCTCTCTTCTCTTGCCTCCATCAACGCGGTGCTCCGCGCTTCACTGATTCCCTTTCCCTTCCTACACGCGAGCACACATACTCACTACTCATCTAGGGTCCCGGGCCAGCCACTTGAAGTGACTACCCGTCCTTTTTGTGGTCGCCGGCACCATAGAGGGAGTTGCACTACCTCTATGGTGCCGGCGAACGTCAATTGCGGTGGGCCCGGCCTCCGGTCAAGCAATCTGGGGAGAGGTCTGCCTTGTGCAGAAGTTCCGAATTGACCTCGGGTTGAGCATGATGAGCATGTTGGTACGTGACCCCTTCCACTCAACCACAATGACAAGACACTGATACTCATTGATTGATACAGGGCTCTTCACCCCTACTGCGGGGCAGTACTTCCGCGACGAGCAGCGCCGCCGCCACTCACAGTACGACGGCGGCGCTCGCCTGGCTGAACTGGAGGAGATTTCTTACGGCGTCAGACATCACCCAGAGACTATCCTGATTTTTGATCCTTTTTTTTTCAGAAGTCATCTTGAGCTTTGAAGTAAGTAGCGTCTCACCATCGGCCGCAATGACAAGGCACTAACACACTTATGTTCACAGTGGGAGTTGTAAACTCGGTAATGGTCCCTCCGGTGCTTCACCAACGGAGACCTTGTTACGACTTTTACTTCCTCTAAATGACCGAGTTTGTTCACCCCAACGGCAAGCCAGTACTTCCAGACGAGCAGCACCGTCGCCACTCTCAGTACGACGGTGGCGCTCTTCAGGCCAGACAACATCTTCACATATATCCTGCCCCTTTCTCTTCCTCTTTCTCTCTCTTCGTCCGGATCAAGCAACACCTTTCAGGCGGTCGTTCTTGACTTGAAGGAAAATCTTGAGGCTTTTGGCTCAACGGCCAGAGCCAGGCTTCTGAGGACCTCTTCGTTGATGGTGACCTTGCTCAGGGTAGCACTCTTTCGGCTACGGCTTCATCCTTCCAGCCTCGCGGTCAGCCCTTCGCCACACTGTCACCAATTTGCATGATCGTTTCGCCACAGCACAGCTTTGGGCCGTTGATGGTGGTCTTGCTCAGGAAAGCCACAAGCTTCTTCCTTCCAACCCATTGGTGAGAGATTCAAGGGAAAGAATGCACTCGTGTTCTACCCAGAGGGTAGTCCCACTGTTGCTGGCGCTCTGAGCCAGGATATGGACATCTCAGCCGGTAAGTCAAACTGCCCTTGCCTCTTTCGCAATCAATCCTAACCTCCGACACATTAGACACAGATCATACTTCCGACAACCTCACACTGAACCCCCAGCCTGCCTCGTCAACATCATCCCCAACTTTACTCTGTTCATACCCTCCCCGACACACTGGGTGACTTCTCTTTCCCCGACATACTGGGTGACTGGCCGCCTCACGAGGGCCGCCTGACCAGAACCACCGCGGTTCCGAAGGTTCAACAACATCGTCGACCTTGGTGAGCTCATCGCCGGACGTGATGCCCGGACCACCGTAAGTACATACCACCCTGTCTTCCATCACACTCAGAACTGACCTCTTCACAGATCATGCTTCGAAACATCCCGAACAAGGATGGCCAACCTCCTTCGGCGCAAGTTGCCGGCGTCTCTCTTTCGGGAGGCCCGGTTGCTTGTTTCGACTCAGGTTGGCCGGAATTGTTTGGTGACTTGGTGGTGAGCCGCTTCGCCCCCCGTCGCAAGGCGGGTGAGTGACGGCCCTGATTCTCGGGGCCTGAACAAGAAGCGGTGGGGGGGGTCATGGTGGCCGTAAGTTCTCCCCTCTCCTTTCTCATTCCACTTCATTCTAACACGTCATGGCCAGGCACGCCGAAGCGGCTGCGGTGCGCATATG
This sequence comes from Fusarium musae, assembly GCF_019915245.1. Taxonomy (NCBI): domain Eukaryota; kingdom Fungi; phylum Ascomycota; class Sordariomycetes; order Hypocreales; family Nectriaceae; genus Fusarium; species Fusarium musae. Next base: position 446,910 of record NC_058387.1, read on the forward strand.
CTCCCCCAGACAACTGAGTTCGGCGTCACCGTGGAAGAGGCTCGGGAGTTGCACAAGAGACAGAAAGCGTATAACGATGGAAAGCAGACCGCTTCCCAGGACGCCGCCATCCAGGATGGTGGCATCTGGGATGGCGGCGCTCCTGACAACCGCATCTAAGTCCCTGAACGACCACGAAGTTATGAATTTTACGAAGATCACGACATGGAACGGTCTACGTTCTCTCTGCTGGAATAAGCTCACAGCCACAAGTCTCAACTGCAAATAACACATCTACACTTGCCTCCTCCACTGTTCGATACAGACCTACCGATCTTCGCATACGAAAACAGACTTCGATCTAGGCAACTACATCACCGAAGTTGTCGTTGTCGCTTGCTCGCACATGTCAGTTCTGCTGGTGCTCGCGCAGTCAATGGCAATATTCCATCGGTCTCGATCTGAAAAGCTCCCTCAGCTTCTTAAAGAGTACCAGGAAGCCTGTGATGATATCAAAGTCATCTCGAGTCGCCACCCCACCATCACCAACATCCTTACCTTCCTTCATCAACATCTTTACCTTTTCTTCCCTCTGCAATCACGTCATATATTGTTCATTGCTCGGCCAGATCGCAGCATTGAAGCCCCACGGGGTCTGTCCTCCTTCACTAAATATATATATATATATCCTGCGCGACCGACCGCAGCATTGAAGCCCCATGGGGCCTTGTCTCGGGCTTTATATATTGTTCATTGCTCGGGCGACCGCAGCATTGAAGCCCCACGGGGCCTGCCCTCGCGGCAGCACAGCAGTCATTCGCTTGTCATCACCGACCCAACTACTAATTCGACTTGACTACCCCCTCCGTTCAACCTCAAAGGGTGCGGGGAGATACCCTTCCATTCAGCGCCCGGTTGCCCACAAGAACTCGACGAGCGATGCAGTCAGTCCATTTGACTTGCCGCTACTGTGAGAAGCAAGGACACTTCTGCGGGGGAAACTCGAGAAGCCAACATTAGTTCGGCTCTCTATCCCAACTTTTACTATACTATACGCACCTCACGCCACCAGCAATGGGTAAGTTGTCCTCACCCCTCTCTCCTGCATCGATCTTGTGCTAATATGTCAGACGTCTAGTCATGCTCTTGTGATGATCGTGCTCATAGCATTCGAATGCCACAACGAAGACCAATGCAGGAGCGAACATCAGTTCCGCTCTCTATCCAAGTCTGGACCAAGTCGACTTGTCGGCGATCACCAGCAACTGGTAAGTCACTTCAACCTTTCCATTGACATCGGCTCATCACTAACTTGTCATTCAGTGCTCCACCTCAAGATCACAAAATGCTTCGATTCACTCCTACCACTCATCTCGACAATACCACATACCGCTTTGACCGCGATTGATTCCTCCACCACCAACCATCTCGCACTTCGAATCATTCCAACTCTCGCTCTTGCTGCCTGAACAGACAATCCTGGTGTTGTTTGCAGTTGAGACTTGTGGCTAAGGGCTTATTCCGACAGAGAACCTGTGTTGGATAATTTGGGATGGCCAGCGCACATAGGTAGCAAGCAATTTAATGTTCAGGATATTAATTAGAACATACCTCTCCCACCACAAGAGACCCTGTAAATTCCACAGCGTGACTGTCCACCACGCCTCATTGCCTCCAGCCTCCATCTACTCTGACAATTAAACCCTCTCACCACACCAGCTCCTTCGGTGGGCATGCTAAGGCTGACCTACCATGCCCGCGACCCGCGCAACAGGGAGAAGCATGCAACCAGTGCCAACACAACTCGTGTCCTGAGCCATGAAGCGAAGAGGTCTCTTTCAAAATATGTCACCCTTCTTCGCATCAATCTTTTCCCCCACGTTCATGAGAAGTACCATTGGTGATGTCGTCGCGTTCTTCCACAAACCTGGCTAACCTTTTATTCATTATCCCAGACAATCGGCGCGGAGCTTCCAACCACGAACCCTTTCTCTTCTTCTCCCGATGATACCCTCGACATCCGCTCTACATCACTACTTTTTGATCTCTTTCCAGCAAGTGTTCCGCAAAGCGGCCCCCCGTTCCATGCCGCCAAAAGCGATACTACGTTTTGGCGCAAGTCGCGAAGACTCAGAACTACCTCTACGTAGCTTCACTCTGCCGCATCCTCAACAAACGAAAAGAAAGATCAGTTGAATCATCCCCCGTGTCGAGTGGGGTGGGCAGCTTGCGAACCTCGAAGGACCAGAGATCGGTGTGTATTATTCTCGACGTTTCCAGATCTTCCTTGTACTCTGCGTACACTCGTCGAGAGCCACAGGGTTTCAACGACCTGAAGATACTTGACTTGGTCATAGGCATCACGCAGGTTCTTCTTCAGTCCCCTTTCAACGGTGCCAGCACTTCACGATCACACCCGGACTGACTGTCCCAGGCCAGTCTTACCCGCGAAACGAAAGGCCAATTATTTTCTCTACCGTGAGTTTTACCTCCATTCTTGGTTTCTCTTCTGACTTGTTGCTTACAGATCATCCTTCCCATAAGGCGAAGCTCAGTCGCCCGTCCCAGCTTGGCACTACATACCACACCGCCCAGTATATCGCACGGTCCGAGGCAAGATTAGAGCATCACGTAGCTTTCTATCAATCTTGCCAATACGAAAGAGTCTTCGGTCAGCGAGACCGCCTATGTCGAAGAGTCAGTTTGTTCCAGAACGCCTCACAGGAGGTCATAAGATCTACAAGCGCTGTCGAGCAACATCAGACTCGGATTCCAACGCCAAAGACAGCACATGCGCAACGCGGTTTAGGGCTCCTTATCAAACATTTAGCCTAAGTGATAGAAGCTTAGGTTACTTTACGTAAATTTAGGATATCTTTTGCTGACTTTATTTTACTGACTTGTGGTCCAATGTCACACGGGTGGCTCTTCTCGAAATCACCAGTAGCTGCAACTCGTGTTCATTAAAGTAAAGTATTCAATCTAAGCTGACAAATTGGTATCAAACAAGTCTATGAACAAAAGAAAAGAGAAATCCATCAAAAGATCGTCCATCGTATCCCTCCTCTCATACTGTACATCCATCCATTAGCCCCTAGTGGCTCTTGTGGCCATTAGTCTTAGCACCCTCCTGTCCAACAGCGTTGACACCAGCATTCAATTTGCCAAACTGCCACTCCGGCAGTGTAATCCCCGTCTGCTCATTAATAGTGCTCATCAGCGGCGGCAGCATTTGGTACACATTGCGCATCGTCTCGGTCGCATCACCCCCACCCTGACCACCGCTCTGGTTTCCAGTATTCCACACGCTGATCTTGGGCTCCAGGCCACGAATGGCTGCGGCGTTGGCCTTGGCGAGCTCGACGTACGTGCCCTTCTCGATCATCATGTACTGCAGCAGACCAGCGGGACCGCCAAACGCCGTGGACAGCTTGCCGTAGGCGTCGGCCATAGCGGAGATACCCTCTGCCTCGCGGAGCTTGCTAACGAGCTCGGCTTCCGCGCGCTGCTGGGCGGCGTAGTTGTAGGCTTCGGCTTCGTTACGCGTCTGGTAAGCCTCGGCGTCTGTGTTCCTTGTGATCTTGGCGTATGTAGCTGCTGCGTCTGCGTCGGCGAAGAGCTTGGTCTGGTAAGCTGCAGCGTCGGCCTTGCGCTGGCTAGCCTCCTGGTGAGCGCGCGCATCGGCCTCGACTTCGTAGGCAGCAGCATCAGCAGCTTGTTGCTTACTCTCCCTTGCAATGGTAGCCTTGACGACATCTGTGGCACGAAGACGCTCCATCTCTGCAGCAGCACGCTTGATCTCGACCTCCTTCTTGAGATCTTCATCCTTGGACTCAAGAGTACGCTGGGCTGTGACGCGGGCGATGTCGACATCTCGGGTGAGGCCTGTGCGCTTGGTGTCTAGTTGTGCTTCTGCTTGGGCGCGCTCGATATCACGGACTGTCTTCTGGACGGCGGTCTCGGCGTTGATCTTTGCGATCTCACGCTCTTGCTCACCCTTGCGCTGGGCTTCTCCAACGTTACCGCGGAGTTGAGCCTCTGCGACATCGATTCTGGCTTGGTTGGTTGCGCCCTCGTGAGCTTTGCGGGAGAGCGAGGCGAAGTAGACTGAGTTAGGGGCATCCTTCAACTCTTTGACCTGTGGAATGTTGGTTAACGTTCGGGCAAGCAGGGCTGGGGAGACGTACGTTGGCGTTGAAGATGAGCAGACCAAACTGAGACAACTCATTCTGGATATTTCGAAAGATCCTCTTCTTGAAGACCTCTCGCTCAGTGAAGATCTCCTCCATGGTCATGCTAGACACAAGAACTCGAGTTTCACCCTCAATGATACCCTTGACGATATTGGCAACATGCTGACCCTGAGTGACATTCTCCTTCTCCTCAGAGTTGGCCAAGAGCATAGCATACTTCATCAAAGCGTCCCCTCGGTCCTCGCGATCAAGACCATCGGCTTCACTGTCGGCATCAGAGCGGTTGGCCCCGCGCTGGTTGACATCAGGACCGACTGTGAAGACGACGGGGAGAGAGAACTGCAGCTTCTCCTTAGTCATGGCCTGAAGGTCCATGGCATAGTCGTGAGGGCGGATACTGATTGGGAATTAGTGAGCGTTGAGTAGTTGGAGAAGAGGGAGGAGGAATACCTGAAGCGTGTGCATCGTTGGAGAGGCCAGACCCATGTTGCTTTTGTGATCTTGACGGTCTTGATGCCCATGCCAGTGATGGCAAGGTACTCATCGGGGGCAGAGATTCTGTAAGACATCTTGGATCGTGTTGAAGGTAGAAGAGAGTGAAAGTGTAGTTGGGTATTGAACTGGTGTTGTGTGACCAGGTGTAAGTAGTTATTTGTAACGAGTGTTGTATGACTATCTCTATAACCAATGTTAGAGAATTATGTAAATAGTATGATCAAAAATGCATGTCTCACAAAGCGGAAAACCATTCCCTTATATGCTTCGATCTTGACACAGGAACAGCAACACAAAACATGCATGTCTCAAAGCCCAACAAGGGTCATACTCCATGATGAATGTGCCTCGCTCCAAGAGGTGGTGGCGGAGTCTGGAGTACCCCTGTCAATTCCCATATTCTGGAAGAATTCCATGTCCACAACGGGTATGCAATGCGGTCCCGTGATCAGATTGATTGAGGAATCAGATTAAAGAGGATGAGCTTGTGATGTGATCGCCGCTTGGGGAATGCCCGGGTTTGGTGAGGTCCTCTTGTGGATGATGATGGTTGGGCGTTCTCGGGTGATCTACAGTGGGTGGGGTTCGCCTCTAAAGCATCACCGAAGCTCCGGGGCAACTCTGAACTGTCGTGTACGTTGGCCCGGATCTTGACAAAGGGTGTCAAAATAAATTCAGTAAATAATATCCTAAGCTCATGGTAAGCATTATTATCACATAGGATCAAGACTCTTCGACACATGCATGACATGTTGCACTGCGTTTATTGGCAATTACCTGTCCAAACTTACCTTCAGCCGCAAGGCACTACTATCAGCACAGCCCTGTAAACGGATCACCTTTTAATTTCCGCGCACCTCGCGGAATTCATCAATAACTGTCACTCAAGCAAGCATCTCCTGCCGGTATCCGAATGAAGCATCTTGGCTAGACGCCCGGCCTCAATGCAATAGCTCACGTGCAGAAAACATGATTCGATGATTCTTGGAATGTCCCGACACCGCCAAGCCTCGAATTGCATGACTGAACAACCATCAATTCTGCTGCGCCACGATGAGTAACCAATGACCACCACAGGCACTCCTTCAGGCAGAGATGAATGTGCAGCCCAAGGCTGGCCTCCTCTTTTGTGGTTTCGGCGATTGCTAGTTTGACGCTTTCCTTTTGATACTACGCTCCTGAGACGGGGCGATACAAGGCTGAGTTTGGTGGTCACCGAAGCGCTATTGATGGTGGGCTGACTGTTGGCCTCCACTAGGTTCAGTTTTATGTAGGTAGGTATGTATGTATATGCATCGGGCGTTTGGCATTGACTAAACATCTCCAGACTTGGCTTCTTCTCATTGCAACACAACATCATGTCTAAGCAAGACTCCTTCGATGACGGGGATCTTCCTCCCCCATACACTGAATCCGGTCCCTCAGCATCAGAACCTCGACAATCAGTCACGACAATCTTCTCCTCACATCTAAACAACCTCCCCCTACGCATTCAATCCGTTCAAGCAGTTCGCAACTCAGCGCGCGATGAACGAGACAGCGAAATACTCACCCTCTTGTTGCCTCACATCGAGGATATGCTCTCATCAATAGCAGCCATGGATCCGCCACCACGAGTTGTCGAAATGACCATGGTGCCAGAAGAAGCAGTTGGTGAAGGGTGGTTCTTTAGCGATGAAGATCGATCCCGAACTGTTGTGCGTGTAAGAGAAGATCGCAAGCTAGTAGGTGATCAAAAGAAACCTGTCAAGAAAAGTGAACCTCCCAAAAACAGAGCCTTTGATGAATGGGGCCGCTGGGAAGACGACAACCAAGAATCTACCACAGACGACGTTCTCTGGTGGTCAGACCACGACATGGCAGTCCGTCTAGCAAAGTACATATCCCCAGAACGAGTTGACCGTCAGGTCGTCAAGGCACATTTTGAACAAGCAAAGAAAGCATCAAGATGGGGCTTGTTCAAGAAATCTGAACCATCGACTCCACCAACACCAATATTAAAGGCACAAGAGGAAGAACCGGTTACTATGACGGTCAAGGCTGAGGAGGTTACGTTTCGGCGGGAGAACGAGATGGGTATTTGGGAGGGCAAGACAGGATGGGGCTTGGTGGTCAAGGTCAAGTTACGGCAGTGAGGGCGATGTTGGACATGGGCTGAGAATGAGGGCATTGGGAACACAGGATATATATAGAGTCGATTGGGCAACAAAGACATGAACGTCGAACGTCATCTACCAGCCAGTATCTGGTCTCAATTGTGGATGTGATTCGGAAGTCTAAGTGCGTCCTCACTTCCGCCTGCGTCAAACTGGCAAATCTTCCATTTCGTCAAGACACTTCAGACTCAGAGTTTATTCTTGGCAGAATAAAACATTCTTCTCTAACTGATATTACTCAGTGACACATTGTATCATCTCGGGGTCTTTTCTGTGCATTGGCGCGCGGCATGTAATACAGTGAGTCCTAAAGTCGAACCATATCTTCACTACTCACCAAGGTGACTGAATGCTGACAGCAACATCTGAAGCTATTGCCAACAAAGATCTGAACACGTCCAGTAACTAACTACCTAATACTTTGCCCAATGCTCGCTTCTCCGACATAAATACAAGCATAAACAAGGACCTAATCCCCGATACAGCACAGCCTGTTAACACCTCAATTCGGCCTCACACCACGTCGTGAAACTCACCCTGCCTAATCTCACAACAACATCTCACAACCACTGTATCCCCCTCTCACAGCATCCATTTTCACCACCCAATCCCTTCCCTTTTTTTCCCGTCTCCGTCCTCGTTCGTGATTCACCTCTCTTGGTCTTAGTACCTGACTCACTCGCCGACTAAAACCCCACCTCATCTACAAAACCCTCACCTTCATCCATAACCTCCTCCTCTCCCTCACTTCATCCTTGCAAACTCCATACCGAACATCATGGCTTACAACGTCCTCGTAACAGGCTCATCCGGCCATCTCGGCACAGCCCTCATGCTCTCCCTCCCAACATTCGGCTTCACACCTCTCGGCATCGACATCTTACCCTCTGAGAACACAACACACGTCGGATCAATCTCAGACCGCGAGTTCATAACATCTCTTCTTCAGAAACACCCCATCAGCCATGTACTCCACGCTGCGACGTTGCATAAACCCCATGTCGAGAGCCACTCCAAGCAAGACTTTATCGACACAAACATCACCGGCACCCTCATCCTTCTCGAAGAAGCGTCCAAGCTCGGCGCCCAGATCGAGAGCTTCATCTTCTTCAGTACAACAAGCACTTTCGGCGCGGCTCTGAGTCCCAAGCCTGGCCAACCCGCCGCCTGGATCGACGAGACCGTCGTGCCCATCCCCAAAAACATTTACGGCGCTACTAAAGTCGCAGCAGAAGATCTATGCTTCCTCATCCAGAAGCAAACAAACATGCCTGTCGTCATCCTCCGCACGAGCCGTTTCTTCCCAGAGCAGGATGACGATGAAGATCGCAGAGCAGCTGTATCAGACGACAACCTCAAAGTGCTCGAACTAGCGTATCGTCGCTGTGACATAGAAGACATAGTCCGCGCGGCGGTCTGCGCAATGAAGAAAGCGCGAGAGATCCAATTCCGGAAGTACATCATCAGCGCGCCGCCGCCTTTCCCTAACGACGCTGACACGCTGGCGATGCTGGACAGAGACCCTAAGCAGGTGTTTGAGACTGTTGCGCCGGAGTGTGTGCAGGTCTTCAAGGATAAGGGGTGGAGTCACTTGAAGAGGATCGATCGTGTTTATGATTCTAGCAAGGCGGTTGAGCAGTTGGAATGGAAGCCGGAGTTTACGTTCAAGAAGGTCGTTGAGTTGGTTGGAGAGGGCAAGGAGTGGAAGAGTGAGTTGACGGGAAAGGTTGGGAAGAGAGGATACCATGCTGTCAGTCATGGGGTTTACACTGTTCGATGAATTAGAAGTCCGAGAATTGGCATGGGAGGAGGGGACACGGCGAAAAGTTTCACGATGGTTTTGGGACAACACAATTGACACTTATGAAACTCGGTCAGACCTTTTACACGGTGTTGAAATAAACTCAGCAAAAGGTTTACCAAGTTTATCCTAGACTTAGGTATACTAAACTTACACTAAACTACCTGAGTCTTTAATCATTTAGGATCAGGGCCTAAATTTTCTTTCCTCCCTTATAGGTGTAAATAAACTTGTATTCGCCATGATGCTATGTCTACTAAAAACATCCCTCTAAAACTCAGGGTATCTATACAACTACACTCAACCAAACTTGATGCCAGAGTTAGGATTCCACGTCCCAGGTGCAGGAGGTTGTCCTGAACCACCAGACTGACCAAATTTGATACCCATACCAGGAGTCCACATTGCACCAACCGGCGTTGGTTGTACTGGCTTTGGCTGCTGTACCGTCTCTCCCCAAGACTGTATGTTTGCCTGCGCTGGGCTCTGCACAGGTTGAGGGGGTTGTTGTGGTGGTGGTGCATATGAGTGGGAGGGGTCTTGGTGTGACGGCATTGGGCTTTGGGCCGGGGGTTGTTGGTGAGAGATGTTGAGGTTTGACAATGTCGGCATGTTAATTTCCCTGTGATGTCTGTTAGTAAAGGTCCGTATAAAGTTGGTGAGGGACGTACTCTTCCAATGCTCGCGCTTCCATGCGACGCTGAGCAACCCAGCCGCGAATAACATCGCGGAAGCCCTGCCCAACAATCTTATTCAGATCATTGTAAAACTTGCGCCCAACTTCGAGGTTGTTAATAATCTCCTTGTACTTAAAATAGGCATTATCAAGCTTCTGCAAAGCCAACTCGCGTTCTCGGTTCCCGCGCTCACCCATCTGTCGCTTCTGCGACTCAAACTCGCGATTGATACGTTGAACATCCGCCAACAGACGTTCTTGGTCTTTGGCTTCTTTGTCAATCGCTTCAACCTCGGGCTCATACAACTTATCAAGTCGTTTGTCGAAAAACTCCTCAAAGTGAGCCGGGACGAGTGCTGTGTTAGGGTACGCTCGCTCCAATCGGGCTGCTTCCTTCAAGATGTCCGGCTTGATGTCGTCGCGCCGGGCGTTTTCCCGCAAACTTTCAACCTTCTTGCGACGACGGCTCTCAAGACGAAGAACGTCGTTGTATGCGCCGCGCAATCTTCCTATGACAGGTTTCAAAGTCTCGGGTATGTCAACCCGTCGGCTCGACGGCACAGAGTCCATCAGATCTCGGTCCGGTCCGGAAAGTATAGCAAGCAGATCCTGGATCGCGCCGAACTTCTCCCTGACGACCGCATCGCTACTGACACTGCTCTGAAAGTAGCTCTCGATCTCAGAAGCGTGCTGCCAAAGCTTTCCACCTTGAGGATCTTGCCGACTCTCGGGTCGCACCCATCGGTCTGTTCCGTATCTCATCCGTAATCGCTGATCTTCCTCTTCCTCCGAAGCCAGAGCCGCTTTGCCCTCTTCAAAGATTGCCATATCTCCAGACCGCAACTTGTCGATATCCGCAAAGCCCTTTTGCACTCTGCCAATGGCATCAGCTTGTCTGATCTCTTCAGCATGTTGAACCAAGCTTGGTGGTAGACCCAGAGGTTTCTCAAGAGCTTGTAAAGATCCAGGCAGCCCAAGGGATGTGAGAATTTCGTGAATCTTGTCCGTGAGTGATTCAAGTTCCGGAATAATATTCTGGCTAACCATGCGATCGCGTCGTTCTTCGTAAATCGATGTGGCAACGTGCACCGAGAAGGGGACAAGTCGAGAGAACAAAGCTGGACCGAATTCGGCGTGGTCTCCAAAGTAGTCATAGGGGTTGGCAACTTGCGGTGGCACCCGAGCTACGGCCATGTTTGCGCGATCAAGAATCTTGAGCTCCGACTTTGGTGGTACAGCAACTGCAAATGTTAGTACTCAGCAAAACAAGGGTCGCAGTGCACATACTCAGGTAGATAACATCGTTATCCTTCTCTGCTCGCTTCAAATCTTCCTCAACCTTGCGCTTCAATCCATTGAGGTCATCAACCACCGTCTTGCCAAGATAGCCACTTCGGGCCTCCTTAATGCCCTCCGTCGCACAAGAAACAGCATCCTTGAGTCGCGCCACCTCCTCTCCATATTTTCGCTTTTCCAGACAATCGCATGCAGCTCGGTATTGCGCAGCAGCAGCAAAGTGATGATGCTTGGCGCTCATGTGGTGGATCCAGGCACTGCTTATGGCTTCACTCTTCATAGCAGCTTCGCCAGCAAAGTTATACAGGTCGGACACTCGAGCGGCGAGCTTGGCGATTGACGCATCTTTATAGCCGTCCATAACGGCCTTTTGCCAGAAGCATTCTTGACTCTGGGCGAGGAGTAGTTGGGTCAAGGACTCGAGTGTGTCGTGGTCCATGTCTTCGGGAGGATCGGACATTCGTAACTCAGGGAGGATCTCTTTTTGCATGTGTGAGAGCACGCCGGCAGCGAGGGAGAAGTAGTTCGCTGCTGATTTGAGACCTTCGGTATTGCCTCGCGGCGTATTGATGGCGAGCTGGGAGTAGAGGGAGGCGAGGTTGTAGAGAATGTTCATAAGCTCGTACTTGAGGTTGTTTCGCACCATGGGGCGCTCAGTGTTGTATCCAAGCGCAGGATACCACGAAAATTCAGCGCCAATCTTTTCATCAACGTCAGTTTGTGCTGTTCACTAGCATCGCGTGACACTCACATCTATAGGAAACTTGCCCCCCACCCAAACAAGCTGCCCGGCATACGCTTGTAGCTTCTTAATTCCGCTCGGATGCGGCTCTCGAACATTCACCGCATCGCGCCGAAGGGCATCAATGACCTCGAGGTCATGCTTGAACATATCCGGGTGCTGATCATATTTAGTGTTGATATACTGCCGAATCGTCGAGGCAAGCGACAACTGGGCCGACTTGCGAAAGGGGATGGAAAGGATGTTTCTGAGGGACGAAATGTTAGCTGATAAGTCCAGGGGTCTCCGGTAAAGCTGGGTCTTCTTACGACGACATGGCTTCGTTTGCGAACCTGACTTGCGGGTTCGGTTCTTGAGCCTTTGTGTTGTAAAGTCGGCTTTTTTGCCAAGATCGCTGGGCTAGAGTTGCAATGACTTCATCAGAGCTTGGAGCTTGTGGAGGCGCCACGTTGGAGGGGCAATGACTTACGATGTGGCGCAGCAGTCGCTACCCTGGAGTTTCTTCGAGGAACAAGAAAATGCAAGACTACCTATCAAATTTATAAGAGGATGCTATAAATTGGGGCCTGAGGTGTACATACCAGATTACCCGCAGTACCCGCCCTAGGGGAGGAAAAAAAACTCAGTACCTTGACCCTAAATGATAAAAATACTTAGGTAAATTTAGCCTAAATTTAGTACTCTATTTACTAAGTTTATTTCGACACCGTACATCAAGGTTCGGTGTTTTCTTGCTCTATGAGGCCGCCGAAGCCAGCCTCAAGGGCCACGAGGGCCACGGCGGCAGCATTCTGTTGGAAGAGAAACTGTACATATTGGCGCTGCGTTATTCGGCCAGCAAGATAGTGGGTGTAGAGTAGATTCCGCCCATAAGTTCGAGTTGCACGGCCAGTTGCTCTCTATTGTCTGGTGCTGTACATATTGCGTCAAACCAATACTTATAGGTAGCGATCGTCTATTGTACGAACAGTGTCTATAGCGCCTTGAACAGTGGCTGTGGTGGACGCACTGTTTCGTGATAACGAGCCAGGACTCATCGGGTTCCCACAACTGTCTCTGCCCATTTTACGAGTTGTTAGAGAACCCCATCTGTAGCTTAAAGCTACAAATGGACGACTATTGTTACCTGGCACTAAGCAGTCATACTTTGTATCTATAAGCCGTGCCCGGGAAACGAATTTCTCTATGAGATTCTGACACTTTGATTCATGCTCTTTGGAGCACTTTCCCATCGATTCTTTCGCTATCCTTAGGTCTATCTAATTGGATCTAGCACAGTGAAGCATCGTTATCTCTGTCTTTTCCAGAGAAGGTCTCCGGTTGCAGAAGGATTTCGGAATCCCGATACACCAGACAGTTCTTGGCGTGTGCCTTGAACCGAGGATTGTCCCATTTACACGAAAGAGAAGCATTGAGCCAAGGGAATTGATCGAATTCGACGTGAACTGAAAGAAGTGGGCTGGTTGGATACAGGAAAAGGGTATGTTATCATGATGCCACGATATTTAAACAGACATTCATCCGCCTTTTCAATCTTATAGCAAATCGCTTTATCCATTCATCTCACACCATTCTCTTCCTCATAATTTAGATCAAGGCTTCCCTACTATTATCATACTTGACTCTTCTCAGCCCTGCATTATGCAGAGCCATTGAGGAATAAAAGTGACGCGAAAAGGAGGAAGATCAGGCGCTGCAAGAAATAAATCACCGCTTCTGAGAGGGCTGTGTATGGTTTTAGAGTAATTACTCAGCTTATACATTTGAGATCCGATAATGCAGACCAACCTTATAAGCAGAAGAAACCCTACTTATAGTAAAATATATTAGCTTTATAGTAAGATTATAGACCTTAATAAATAATAATCTAGAGGATATTAATATAGAAAAAGTATTAAAAGATATCTTTTTAATTAACTTAATACTATACTTTAATATTGTCCCTAGTTTAACTACTGTTTTATTATTAATTTCACTTTATCTGCAGCTCAGATGTAAGGGCAGTTAGTCACGTGCCTAGGCATATGCATTTAATTAATAGAGTCGTTATTAACTTTAGGTTAATTTAACTTCCGCTAACTAACCTACCTAAAAGTTAACCTTATTCCTTTACAGAACCCCGCTATTACCCTGCCTTTACTTTTAATTTTATATAATTAGGAGGATATAGACTATATAGTTAGCCTTAATAATTACATTTATAAGCTACTCTTTATACCTAGCTAAGTTTAGGCCTCTAAAAGCAGTAAGGAAGGTAATCTAGTTAACTATAAAGGTCCTGCCTTACCTTATAGCTTTTTCTAGGTCCCCTAGCTATAATAGCTCTTCCTTTAGCTAGTTTAGCCTTATTATATAACCTAAGAGACCCAGATTTATATAAAGGATTAACTAAATTAGAGTATAGTTAAAAATAGCTATCTTAACTAGGCTAAATTAGTTCCTTAATAAGAAGTTTTTTATAATAGCTATAGCTATTATATATAGCTTCTAGTATTTATAACTATTAGCCTAACCTAGGACTAATTTAATTATATTAATAAAGTTATAATTAGTTATATAATAGGCCTAATTAGCCTATAAGCTATTATAAATAGGCATTATAATAATAGCTATAATAGATATTAATAACTGTAACTAATAGAGGGAAAGTTAGGTTAGGGAATATACTTTATAATAGGTGCACCAGGCCTAGTATTATCTTAGTCTTTTAGCTAGGGTAAAGGAAGAAGGTTAATATAGCTACTAAAGGGTAAGTAGTATATATACTACTTAGTTAAGGTAATAATTACATTACTTAAAGTAAATAAACCTTAACTAATATTAACTTCTATAATTCTAGCTTATTATAAAGGCCTTACTATTTAAGCTATTATTAAAAAAGTTAGAAGCTTAATAGCCTAATATAAGGCTAATAGTAACTAAAATAAAATACTTTAATATTATAATTTACTTAAATATTAATATATAAAGATTTTTAATTAAAAATAAAATAAAATTAAAGTTATTTTCTTTTTTAAAATTTAATAAATTAAATTATTTATTAATAGTTATTTTATTAAATAATATTATTTTTAAATTTAAATTAATAATAGCTTAATTATAGTTTTATATTATTAAAATATTAAATATATTATAAAAAATAATACTTATTATTAAATTATTTTAAAATAATTTATAATAATATTTAATTTTTTATTATTTAAGTATTTAAAATATTATATTAAACTTTTAATTATAATTATAAATTTATAATTAAAGCTACTTTTACTTTTAAAAGTACTTAATAAGGATAAAGAGAATAAGACTTTTTTATTATAAGTTAAAGGCTAATCAAATAGAGGACTATATAACTTCTTTAGGGAATAGATAGCTATTATACTAACTAGACGCTTGCGTGAATTTCTGGTGGTTTTAGCTAAAATCACAATTACATTATTTGAACACGAACATGATTTGCTGAACTCTATGCGAATGTTTTTGCCATGGCCAGATAAAACAAATATCCACTGTGTTGGATAGCTGGCAACATACACACTTCCAATAGAAGACAAGACTTTTATTTTAGTATCTGTTCTCAATTTGTATGTTTTCTCGCTCCCTGACGACTTTCAAGAATATCGGCAGCTTTGAACTCCTTCTTGACCTCTAAAAACAGCTCGTTGTTGCGTTGTCGTTGTCGTTGTTGTTGTTGTTGTACCTCAGTACATTATGATTACCAAGATTCGATCATCGCACCAATTCTTCTGTATGTTGACCACGATGATGACGGTGATGGTCTTAAGCGTGGGACCGATGTTCGTTGATGATCTGCCGTAGCGAGACAGGTCTAGTGACCTCGGTCAGAAGTCCCAGATGGCAGATAGCATCACCATGGCTTCGAATCTCATTCGGATCGATCGAAGAGGTTTGTATGGCGACCTTGCTATGGCAGTGCCGGTAAGCAACCATATCCCAAGCTTCCACAACTGCAGTCCCTAGGACAAGCTCTGATGTTCCCCGTATAGTTATGATAGCTGACTGTCCGTCTTCTCGGACCCTCTGGTAGCGAAAGAGCATCGCTACACCTTTTCTGCCGTTCCACAACTCCATTATGTTAAGTCTCGGCATCCTAAGTGCAGTGGCGGCAGCATTCTGAAGCATGCTATTAACATGCAGCTGGTCTGCATCTCCAGTGAGGACTTTTGAAGTCAGCGCCAGTGAAGTAAGCTTACTCCACGTCCATGAATCGTGAGTCTGAGGCGCGGCGAAGAAGTGACTGGCATCGACCATAAAGGAGGCAGATAGCATCTCAAGGTGTTGGCTGGTGCGAGCAAGCTTCAGGCTCACGGCTCGTCTTGCCACCCTAATAGCGGGAGCTCGGTAAATTTCTGCGTAAGACTCATTGTCGTTCTCGAATATTACTAGCTTGTGTAATAATCCCTCGGGAAGACTGATGATCAGCTTCTGGTTCCCTGTTTCCGGATGGTTAGCGGCTGCATCAATTAAGTTGTCAGGGATCAAGAAAGCACTTGCATTCATCAGTCTGCCTTTCCATTCCAGCCCATTCTCTCCAGGGTTCATTACAAATTTCCTTTATGTTTGGGAACCGCGTAAGCATATTGGCGATTGCGAGTGGCTTCCATCGTCGGCGAGTCTGTTGGCGAAAGCGAACGGCCCCAACGACAGGCACATAGGGGAGACTCCGCCACCACTGCATCTCAGTTTCCTCATCAGGGAAAGGCCCCTCACCCATGATCTCGTCAAATACGTGCTCGATGGCTAATTCATCTGGAGCAACGATAGGCTGCCCGGTGATCCAGCCATGAGCTGGGTCGTTCACGGTCGCTCCATGTTCGTACCCATGATGAGGCAGCTCGCCTACGCTGGTGTCTGAGGAGAAGGTTATATACTTGAACCAGTGCTGGTTATCACTGGGCGAGTAGACGCTGATATCGAGGACCAAGTTGCCACGAGGCTCCCATACGCTCAGCATCGTGAACAAGTCTTCAAACGCGTCCACGATAAATTGGTTATCAACTTTATCTAAGCCCCATTGATCCTCGTCATCATTTGCACATTGTGTACAATCGTACTGCTTCAGTTCCACCCGAAACCAGATATAGCGAATCTGGTTTCTCTTTCGGGCTAGAATAGCTTGAGAGTAAGGGTCGGTAAGGCGCGGTACCGTCAGACTGATCTTGGCAAAGTTGAGTGGCTCGATGATCGATCGCCAAACTCGGGAAACGGTAGCAAGCTGACTGCACTTCCCGCCGAGAATTGGCAGCAGACCAATAACCTCGTTCAGAATCTCGGGAGGCAATCGATTCCAGCATGTTATGTTGATAGCCATTTTTGTATTAGACTTGCAGCAGGTTGGTTGAATGTCAAAACAGCAGTTGGGTGTGGATTGAGGAGGAATGTGATGGTGTATAGCTCAAGGTTTGGATCTGTGCTTTGAGGTTGGTTGGAGAGATTCTGGTCAGAGAGATTCTGGTTGGAGGCCGGCCGCTGCGGCCCCTTTATGCTTGACGTCGCCGAACTCAGCTACGACTTTGGGTCTTTGACTTTCAGCAGCAAAACCTACACAAACTACTGTATAAACTCACAAAATTGACTAAGTTACCTACCATAATTTTTAAACCAATATGTACCTGAGTCATCAGAGGTTAATTTAAGAATTAACAAATACTATGGGATGACTGCGGCCTATAAGGTTAAGCTTCAGGCTGCGAACACAGGTGATAGATGACAACACGATATTTTTTTTAACCTGCGGAAGAAAGATATCAAGATACCCACAGGCGCTAGTCAACTTCATGGAATAACATAGTATTATCAGAATAATCCTTTAAACCCCCACGAAATTACCCTGATTGTGCCCGGCCCTTTAATATTTATCAACACTGAAGGCTTCGTTTAACCCCTTCACCTGGCATCTCACACCACTAAGCCACTACAGATTCGGATTTTCTTTATCCTTTTCATCGGCAGCTGCAGATTTCTTTGAGGTGTTGTTGGATCCCTCTTCGAGGAACCTAAGGTGATTCATTTCATTTGGTCGGCAATTGCAATCAACTTCCCGCAGGATAGATCTAAGTCACTCGGTCAAAATAGAACATTAGCTTTCCCTCTTTTAGGCAGAATATACTCTGTTTTCCCTGCAGCCAATATCAACTCTCAACAAATAGCCATCAAATATATGATTAGGTAGTCAAGCCTCGGCTGACATGGACAGAGAGTTCAACATCCCACAAGATAAATCTCAGCCACTCTGCAAAAACAACACCTTAACCTTTCCGTCTTTTCCGTCTTTCAGGCAGAATAGACTTTATTTTTCCTATAACAAATACAAAATCTCATGCGATTAAGGTTCTTACAGACTCTGTGCCAAAGAGAACATGGTGTGGAAGGCCAATCAGATTGACGCGAGGAAATATGTCTGTCACAGCGACTTTCGGTGGTATCATTGTGATTGAAGACGCTTAGCTAGGAACCGATTAAAATATTACCTCTCCCAGTCGCGATATCTCATTAATATCCATCCTTGTCTCTAACGATACTTCACATCTCCAACTTCAGGTCGGTGAACTCCATCATCGACATATCCCGGAGGCTGTGTCTGTCCCGCACTAGCTCCCGACGCCACTGGCGCCGAAGTGGGGTCCCGATCGGTCGGAGACACGGAATTGACCTTGAGAGATCCGACCTCAGCACCCTTCAGAGCCTCGAGAAGATTGCGTGCACCAGCGGGCCACATGCCGCTCTGGCGGGGAACCTCTCCGCGGATGATCTGCTCGACCGAGACGCGCTCGCCGTAGAAAGCAGCGTTGGCATCCTTGCGCTCGACGACGACGGTGCCGTCGACTTGGATGCCTGCGTAGAAACCGCGGGACTTGACGTAGGAAAAGACAGGCTTGAAAGCGCCGGTGCTCAAGCTACGGCGCTTCTTCTTCTTATCGGCGTCGGTCTCTGGCTTCAGGCCTTGGTTGTCCTCGGTAGGGCGGGGAGGTTTGGGTGGTGCCTCTTCGTCCTTGTTTTCCTTGTCCTTCTTCTTTCCGTCCATAGCGGCACCAATCTCGACGGCACCGCCAGCGCCGTATGGGCCAGCGACAACAGCAAGGTCACTGCCTAGGGCAACGCGGGTCTTGGCGAAGGCGTTGAGAGCCTCCCGGCTGTTGATGACACAGACACAGTCGTAAATGTCAAGCCCAATCATGAAACCAGCGCCAACAGAGTGGACCTGGATACCCGAAGGAGGACCCCATGATCCATCGGGGAGACGAGAGATCAAGATACCTGAACCAGTGGCACCAGAGAAAGCGTAGCCGGCACGAAGGGTTGTGAAGATAGCGAGACCTTGAGCTTTGGCGATGACCTTGGGAGGGATGTTGACAAGAACTCTCTTCTTGGGCTTTTCTTTGGTGGGATCGATGATCTCGTCATTGGTCTCCTGTGCCTTGGGGTCTGTCGATGTAGGAACCTGGCTAGAGCTAGGATCAGCGTAGACACCGTTTTCTGGAGCATGTTAGCGGATGTTCTGGTCAAGCGGTATTGGGAAACTTACTGCAGAAGGACTTCAGAATAGAAGCTGCCTTGTCACACTCCTTATCGATAGTCTCAGGGAGGAAACTCTGGCTACCAAGCTTGTGCGCCAAGCTGTTGATAGGTGCAGCGGCCTTGATACCAAGCTGACTGAACTTTTCGCTCCAACCAGGCTTCTTGTGTATCTCAGGATGGGCGGAAGTCGAAGCCTGGGTTGTGGTTGTCTCGGGACCGTGGCCGAAACCGTGACCATGTGTAGGAGCTGTCGGGCTTGGCTGAGGCGACGTCTGAGCCTGAGCTGGCTGATTCGTAGGAGGGGGCGCAAAAGTAGGATGAGCAGGGTCGTACTGCGGAATAGCGTAGTTTTGCTGGGCCTGCTGAGATTGCTGAGCATCAAAAGGCTGGTGAGTCTCCTGATGCTGCTGAGGTACAGTGACTGGGTTGCCCTGGAGAGGGTTCGGGTGAGCAGCGGAAGCTTGGTGTTGGTCTTGCGCAGGAGGAGGACCGGGAGGAGGGGGAGGGAAGTACTGCTGCTCTAGCTGGCGCTTTTCCTCTGCAGCACTGGGATATTGCTCGGTTCCGGCAGTAGACGAAAACGGAGGAGGTTGCTGCTGGCTCTGGGATCCTGCGAACTGGACATGTTGATCGGGATTTTGGGGTTGGCGGGGCTTCTCGTCCCCAGGAAGCTCAGCAGATCCTTGGTTGTACGCTGGAGGCAGAGAGGAGTCTTGAGGTTGATTCTGGGAAGGGTCGGCGGTAGGAAGCAGACCACCTCCATGCTGGTCGCCAGCAGAATACTGGGGAGCTTTCTCAGGATTCGACATCGGATTATAGGTACTAATGTAGAGCTGTAGGTGTTGTTGAAGTTGTAAGGTTTAAGGTTGAGAGTCAATGGCGGGGTAGCTTCGTGTCAGGTATAAGAGAGAAAGTGGACTGAATCTTTAGGTTCTGGGTGGGAGATGTCTTTAATAGACGAACAGGTATTTATTAGGGACGATTCACTGATATGAGAGGCCTCGTCACTTCTAGACTCATTGAGTGGCGTACGAGACAATTCGAAACCGGTTCCATGAACTGCAAGGAACCATCCCCGATTCTGTGACAAGCCGCACGGGATTGATGTCATCATGGTGGCTTGGCGATAAGGTGCTTGCGTGGCTGAATTTCAGGGTCCTCCTACACAGCCACGACATCAACCAATGCGAGCACTTCCACCGTAAATCAGAGGGAAATTGTTGGGGAGCATGTGAAATTGTGGAAATATTTGAAATGGCGGCGATGGTGACTTATCGAGATATTCTGTAGATACCACGTTTTGTATGATGCGCTGGCGCCCGGAGATCATCGCTGTTTTTCGGATCCCGAAACGGGTGTCGTTCGGGGAGTGCTAGGAATGCTTACCCGATCCTCGATTTAAGCTTACACAAAGACCGAAACGCTGTCTTGTAACCTTCATTTTGCAACCGCGATAATCGCACATTCTCTTCAGTTCTGGAAAGTGGCATTTGTCACTTACACAAAACAATGACACAAATACAGACCTCCAGCGATCCAGAGACTCTCCATCTCCCCCGCATTCTCTGCCTTCACGGCGGCGGCGTCAATGCACAAGTCTTCGAACTACAATGCCGCGCTCTCATCAGAAGTCTTGCCTCATCTCTGCGTCTAGTCTTCATGCAAGCACCCTTCATCTCAGCGCCTCACCCCGACATAGTCAGCGTCTACGGTGAATACGGCCCTTTTCGGCGCTGGCTCCGCTGGCAGCCCGACCATCCCGAGATTGAAGCAGAGGCCGCCGCAGAGCTACTCCGGAACCAGACCCGCAGGGCTATGGACACCGACCCCGGCACCGGAGAGTGGATCGGCATTCTTGGGTTTTCGCAGGGTGCTAAGATTGCGGCGAGTTTGTTGTGGACGCAGCAGAAAGTTACGGAGCAGTTTGGTGCGCAAGAGGCGCTGACGCAGTTCAAGTTTGGTGTTCTCATGGCTGGGAGAGCGCCCTTGATTACGCTGGATGCTCGACTGCAGCATCCTCCGGCGGTTGTTGATGCGGCGCTGTTGAGCTCTGAGTTTAAGGACTTCCCTGAGTCGAATGTTGGCGACCATGTTTTGACCATACCTACACTACACGTCCACGGACTTCGAGACCCTGGACTTGAACAGCATCAGATTTTACTGAAGACTTATTGCGCAACCGGTACGACGACTCTTGTTGAGTGGGATGGTGGACATCGGATACCGATCAAGAGCCATGATGTCGACGCCGTGACAACAGAGATCATGAAGTTGGCAAAGAACGCGGGTGTGAAGCTGCCCAATTAGAGTCTCCTTTTGTAGAGTTCCTTTCTTTAAATTGAAGGAAGGATCTATGATTCACTAGAATACTTATAGATGTCTGACGGATAGTACACCCGGAGGTATACGAAAGAGAGTCAAATCAGCCTGTTCATAGATGATGTTCTGTGTTGTAAAGCAACAATTTCAGGTCCATATAACTACCCTAATTCCCTCTATTCAATTCTGAAACTGTTAACTTTTAAACATCTAATGTTGCCTAGATA
This sequence comes from Fusarium musae, assembly GCF_019915245.1. Lineage (NCBI taxonomy): Eukaryota > Fungi > Ascomycota > Sordariomycetes > Hypocreales > Nectriaceae > Fusarium > Fusarium musae. The sequence goes on from NC_058387.1 coordinate 468,330, forward strand.
GTGGTCCCTCCTTGGTTCTTTAGGCCTGCTGTAGGTAGTAGTGCACGGAAAGCTGTATACCAAGAAACAATTTTCGGGTTTAATGATTGTGATCACTAACTAACTATTGCAGGAGTGCATCTTCTTTCGACATCCGGCCCCAGTGTAACATCTGTCTCTGAGCAACATAACAAAAGAGTTCGGAACAACAGCAAACGAAACCCTCTCTGAACGACTTAGTAAGGCCTCATTCCTCATAATCCACATTTGGCCCACCCACGGCAACATAGACGCCAGTGGCAGTATTCAAGACGGAATCCAGCCAGCTGTCCAAGTGCCACACCATACCGTCCTTGGTCAGAGACGAGTGACTAACGCGGAGACGCAATTATGACCGCACTCGAAATCAATCCCGCTGATGGCCATCATCATAGCTGGTGCACTCTGGAATCCAGCATGAGCGAAATCAATGGCCCGCTGGGATGGCCACCCAGGTGACAGTTGCGTCGCGAAGGTCCGTGTCAGGTCCAGCTTCGACGTGAAGCTGAAACTTGAATGGAATGACATCAGTTACGTACGTCTTGACACGCTATGGCGAGTCCTTGCCGAGGCTAAGTCCAGAGAACCACGCTTCTAGCCAGGAGCATGCCGCCGAGTAGACATTGGACCCAGTACCGGGAGTTATCCCAACAGTGAAGTGGTCCACTGACACATCTTCAGCCGTAGCCTTGACGCAAATATCAGTTTTGTAGTCCAAATCTAGCCAACTGCGACTTGAGGTGGTTCAATGTAAGACGGCTCAAAAGCCATATCCTGTTGAACAGGGTCGGAGCTAAAGGTGTCGAACGGTCGCACCTCTGTTTTTCTCGCAGAATTGTCAGTCATATCTTACACAATCCTTATTGCGAACATTGGATACCAGGAAAAGCTACGAGGAAAGTACTTACGTAGCGTACTGAATTGGCCAATGTCACTCGACCAAGGAAGATAGGTATTGGCAATCCATTTCTTGTCTCTCTCGGGTAATCTGGTATTGCTCTTTGTGCCACCAGAGACAGTGTTCTTGAACCAGCGTGCAGGATATTCGTATAGCATGATAGAATCGGCGTCGAATGAACTAGTGCTAACTTCGCTACTCTCAAGTCGTTTGATCACATTGTGGTCGGTCGGGGCGCGGGACCAGCTGTTGGGTGGTTTGCTGAGCTCCTCATAGATAAGATCTTTATTCCACTCGAAATCCTCAAGTGGAGATTCTGTTCATACCATAGCAGTTACGACTTGTTTGTTTCACCAATCGGAAAATATACATACGATGCTCATGTTCACAACCCAGCACGCGGCCAAATTCATGAAGGACCTTTCGACGAATGAACTCTTCAGAATGCCTCAGGTTGATGTCGAGGTTCATCGTCCTTTTCTCCTGGTTGTTCTCCGAGAGAGCATCGGTGCCAACACAAGAGCTTGACCCTCCCCCTTGCTTAAAGTCGATGCGAATGTCTGCCTTGGAAGCGTCCATGGGGACTTGATGTTGCTCTCTGTCAAGATCAGCAAGTTCAGTGCCGGCCAAAGGCTAAGCAGGAACCAAACCCCGCAAGTACTACAAAGTTCAAGGCGAGGAAAAGTGTCTTCTCCCCTAAGCAGACTTCGGTGAATGAAGATATGTCGAAACTCATGTCGGTCGAAACCAACGTCAGCCTGGGTATTGACGAGTCATACCCGGCATTCCACTATCCCGATCCTATAGTCTCGACAATCACCGACTTTAACACACCAGTCAGTGGCTTCACCACGGTAGTAAGCTCATACAAAGAGTCACATAGGCCTGAAATCAAGCATGGACCGGCGCGGGTAGTGGAATCGCTGAATCGATTGAGGTCAGCAGTGTTAAAGGCATTATAGATTTCAGGACTATGCCTATTCAATAAGCAGAAAAGACTATGCGGTTGGCTCCAATTACCGAAAGATAGTGAATCAAGCAACTTCCTAGAGGCAAATGCCACGAAAGTCGTTGGACAATCGAGTGAACAGCCCTTAGGCGTGAGAGGCACCTCTATGGATCCATTGCCTGAATACAACGAGTTACTGGAGCTGGTAGCAGTCTGCAGACGCAAGTTCGCGGTCAGCAACTTCGGGCAGGGTACACTTGGAAGAGCACTATGCTATTTTATGTGAAGAATGGATTGATGAGGTTGCTTGTGGATATGTGCGAAAGAAGATTTGGGAAGAGCAAGATGTGGAAGATGTTGACATGATACTTGGCTAGATATGGCTAATGACTTTATCCAATAGATAGCAAGAGAGCAATGAGTAGGTTACCTTCTAGCGGTTTTGCAAATTAAAATGAGGCTGCATTGAGTCGGGCAAAGAGGCACTCGTGACTTGGCGTTTAAGGATGATGGATGCCGTAGATTCAGGCCATGTGCGCGTCAACTTGCACCTTGTCAAGCAGTCCAGATGCGATACGATATGATAGGTAGGTGGCAAGGCCAGTGGTTTTTAGGGTAAGACATTTAGACAGATGCGAGACATGTGGCTTCGGTAGGGTGGTAATGCAGTGTGTGATATGTTTGCGTAATCCTCTTACGCAGTAATCAAGTGTACTCTTGGTGCGTCTAAAACTGGATGACATCGAATCTCTACTTGACCAGTAAGTCCGAAAGGCCTCAGTTTCTTGATAGGCCTATTGGAGGACCAAATGTTCAACGTCTTGCCTCCAGCGGGCAAACTTGACTTTGGTCGGGGATCAGCTTTTTTTGGTGTAAGCCATTCCGCTGTTTTCCCCTAACCCCCCCCCCCCCCCCCCAACAAGGCTCCAGTAGCTAAAGCGAGGTATAGACACGCTCTGGGGTAATTGTGTAGCCAAAGACAGAGAGCACATACGAAAGGATGTGTAGTAACGCCGCATGGGGACCGTTCGTGCTGTAGAAGAACAAAATAAATGAAAACCACTTTGATAGCGCCGTAGTTCAATGGATGACCATTATTCTTTGTCGTAGGCTCGATACTAGAGGCATGACGGTGTCCTCGATCCTGCAGGGGCGCCGATCCATTTAACGTCTACGTGCTAATCTGCTTGAAGAAACATCCTGTACTATTATAGGCTGTAGGCTGTCAGATGATGAGATCGGATGCCATGGAGCACTGCTGGGTTTTGCGTGCACCGTTCCATTAGATTACTAATGCAGGTAGCTATTACATCAGGTCACGCCAATAAATGCAAACCTCCCTTTATATATTCATACATCCATCGTGTCGACGACATCAACCTTCCTCGTATTCGAGCGCCTAGAACTCTTGCCAGGTGGATACATTGATACGATCGCTCACCATCATCCCACACGTAATGCGGCTGAGAGACCTTTGCAATGCCTTAGGCTGATGGAGTTTAGGCAAACCGGGGGGGCATACCATGGAGCTAAGTGGGACAGGGAGAAAGCATATCTTGTAGCGTAACGGGCTGGGGCTGGGGGAAATAGAAGCAATACAAATAGTGAGGATATGCAAGTGTCGATTGCCGATGCTCGCTTAGACGATCCGGACATGGAAGTCAGATGGAGCCTTAGACGGCTCGCGGCTTCGGAGGTTTGCGCGAGGGTGGAGCGCGGCGATGCCCTGGACGCCCTGGACGCCCACTTGCATCCCGGTTTCATTCTCAGTCTTGAGTCTTAATTGGGCTAGCTTAAACCTGTCAATAAGACGTAATGCCTGATTGCACTGTAGACGCCGTGCATCAGGCAAAGAAGCTCAGCCTCTCTGCCTCTTCAGGCCGACCACTTTTGTCATTTGGTTGGAGTAGCGACCTCAGTTCAATATATTTTTTGCGAAGCAATTAATGAGCGGCAAGACGGCGTGCCACGTTGCGTTCTCTTCTACCTCGACGTTGATAAACTCGTCTTCCGCATCGCCAGGATCTATCGGCTCAGCGTGAACCTCGCTGTCGATCAAATGTCTTGGCTTCCTAGGACTCTCGTTTGTTGATTCAGCCGTGCCCCGCATGATAGTGGAGCTGTTGTTGGTTCTTTCATCAGGCTGAGGAGCCAAGGTTTTATCCTCTTGTCGTTGCCCAATCGGCCAGTGGCCAATTTCTCAAAGAATCCAGAATGAACTGATGTCAGGGTTAACTCCAACGCCACAGTTTGCACAGACTGTGACAAACAAGTCGAAAGCTGAACTTCACGGACCATCTCCACAAAAGGAACAAACTTGATTGGGCTGCATTCGTCGAAAGGGTTGCGACTGTGTGCAATTGCAAGGATGGGCTGCCAGGCGATGCTGATCTGCTTAGCACTCTCTGTGAAGGGCGCAGGGTTATGATAAAGCGCTAAACATGCCAGGGGCCCTGGGCCTTGCAACCACGTGCCACCGTTTTTTGTTCAACCCGTTTTGTCCAACCCTCCAAGTCCATATACAAGAGTAGAACTTCGTCGGTCTAAACCACCGCAAGAAGGTGGTTCAGGATCACCTAATAGAAAGGGTCTTCCCCGGAATACAGGTAAGAGACTTACTGGTTCTCTTTCTCTGTGAAGGGCAATGCAATCACTACAGCCGATAAGCGACAAGATAGAGAGCTCCAAACCACGAAGTGATTATTGAGGCTCTCGAGCTGTATCTTGAGGCTGACTCTAAACTTTAACTTTCTTGAGGATATCCACTCTGATTTGATGTGGGTCACCTGTATGTGAGGTCTTTCCATTAGATGGTTTCGCAATGCTAGAATACGGGTTGGTTCATCACGTCCGGAAGGGGGACCAACAATGTGATTCAGCTGGACAATGGAAGTGAGATTAACATTTCGGCGGCGCTTTAAAATCAGGGAGTCCGCTTCGCAGTGAAGGAACAAGACGTGTATTTACCAGCTTATCTTGTATTCTGGTCAACCCTTTCCTGGCCACTCTTTCACTCTTCCTGACACCACTGGCGATATGGTTCCTCCAGCCTCTGCCTTGATGCCCACCGGGTATATGCCAATTGACACAGTCGAAGATGCCCGTGCAGTTGTCACTCAGTGTATCAATGGAGATCTACAGCTGGTTACCCACGACCCGGATATTCGAGAAGCTGCTCTATTCTTATGGCAGAACGCAGTCTTTGTCTTTGAAGTTATGGGCCAAGTGTCCGGTCCACCCACATTCTTTGAGGAATCCGAACCCAGATTTTGCATCACAGATATCCCGATTGACACTCGATCCAATCTCAGACTGAAATCTATAACAGTCGTGGTGAACGGTCGAAGATACTGCGTGCTTGTGACTTGCAACTCGCAGAACATGGCGAATTCGAATATGCAGCCCAGACAAGAGAACCATCGTGGGCATCCTGATTCGCAAATGCTTTGGCCTTCAGAGCTGAAACTATCCGAAATCCATAAGCCGCTTGAAACATATGCAGCAACATTGGAGGCTACTCTTCAAGATATGAGAGGTTCAAAGAGTGGAATGAAGACTACACGACGGCATTGAAGATAAGAGGGCAATTTCAGCAGTGCCGAGACTTGAGCCGGGATCAGTCTTTGGCCTTTAAATATCATTTTTGTATGAAGTTTCAGTAATTAGTAACTAGGATCCTGAATCTCTCATAAAGTCGAATGAACTTCGCAAATCCTGCGTGGCGTAGCTGCCAGATCAGCCTTGTCCAGGACATACCTCTCGCATCAATAGCGCCATAGATCGCTGAGGTAGGTTTTATCTTTCCCACTACCGTCTACACAACAATGCCAACGGGTTTCGCTCTTTCGAGGGCAGCTAGATGGGGGTTGTGCAAGAGTGTCTCCATGACCATTGCTTTACGGGTGGAGTCTAGAAGCGTCAAAGTCCACAACGCGCAATCACCGGCTCGGGCATGATTTCGGAAGGCAGCAAAATAAATGAAGGCAGCTGAATGTGCCCACCCGCTGGTTTCCTCGCGCTTTTCCTCGTGTAGCTTATATTGCGGTCGATCATGCGGTAGATCCGTTACATCCAGTAGTGTATCCGTCATGAGAAGAGCTAGGACAGATGGGATTTGGCAGGCCAGGGCTTGGCGCCACCTTCGGTCTTAGCCTTCCTGAAGAATTAACACCGGCCGTATCACAATCAAAGCGATTCTTGCGGTCAATACCTTGGCAGACAAACTCCGAATTACATCGGACCAGTGTTGGGGGCATAGGGGAAGCAAGAGCCGCCAATTAGCTCTCAACACTATCAGCCTAAGGGTGTTACACGAAGGGAACTGGTCAGGCCATCTCACCACTGGTATAGATGGCTATAACATGCTGTAGATATTGCTTGGGTACTTCGAATAGCCCGTGCCTGATGAGCGCAGTGTTGACGCTGACTGTCGCGTGGCCATCGCCATCGAGAATACCCGGAGAAGAGCAGCCCACCGAGGTTCATTTTGGTGATTACTGGAGTTAGTGTAAATACAGGCCCTTTTGCCTTTCTTCCTCGAATGTACCATCGGGATTGATTCTCGTTTCTGACTGCACCGCGTATCAGACTTAGCCCTTGTTATGCTGAGTTATGGCCTCCGAGCTCGCTAGTCGATTGTAAGGGATGCCGCCCCCCTCAACTTGGCTCCATCTATCTTGGAATACAGGTATTTTGTAGAACTGAATCGTCTTCCCCGGCATCAAGCATGTAAAGGACAACAAGGTTGAACCCTGTATCCGTTCACATAAATTGGTCACCCGAAGCACCCATCAACGAACACTGCACTGCACTGCACTGTCAGTTCAGTCGAGTTGCATCTCAATTTCGATGATATTGGGACCCCAGGACGTGTTTGGCATGTCTATCAACACTCCTCCTGCTCGGACGGAGGGGATTAGCAGGGAGAAAGCTCGATACATGGTTTCCCCGGGTAGCTTTAACACTCAAAACACATCAATCCACCAAGCAAAGATTACGACTGAACGTAGAATTACCACCTGAATCCTGTTGCAACGAGAGGCATTACCATTCAAAGGATTGTCATAAACAGACAGAAATGGCGACGGTTGGGTGCCAAATACGATTGAGCTATACTGAAACTTGGGTACACACCAGGAGAAAGAATAGCCTTACAATAATTAGTGACATGCGCAGAGTGACTAGCGAGTCATCACGGATTTACACGCAGACATGTCTTGCTTAAAGAAACATTTTCCCCAGTATCGATGGAACGTCCCCAATGCGGATACGCCTGACAAACAACACGACACATGGTGCCCGACTGCACGAACTAGATGAGCATATACCAATTTTTGGTAGGCAAACCTCGATACCAAAGGCTTTTTCTGTAGCTTGGTATGATAAGTATATTTGACCAAGGTGACTTAGAAGGTTGGCTTGTTCAAGCTCTTCTGAGGCAGTACGCCCATAGTACAATATTCACAGCTAAAAGTGTCAACATGCCGGGACAGATCTAGCCGCTTCCTTTTAATGTCGACCAGCACAACGAAAGCTGCATTGAGCTAGGCTTCTATATCTAGCCGCTAAGCATATGTAAAGAACGAAATGGTAAAAGGATTGGATGAGGGTAGCTAAGCATGTTGATGAGTCGCCGGCGTCCATAGAAGCTCGCGTGTAGAGAAGTTGAATGGACAATGTTTGCGTATGATTTAGATGTATTTCCGGACCGTAAACACAATGTTGTCCTCACAGCACGCACCTCTGAGATGTTGCTTGTCCAGCCCCTGAATCTAAACTTTAAGTTCTGTCAAGTCCTCTTCGCACCTTGCGTTACTGACATAGCAGTTACATTTGCGAAGCTGTACCATTCATTTGGCCATCTTGCCGATTATTTTGGTTTTCTTTGTGGCTTGTTTACATATGTTGGTAATTCTTCAGTGAACTTCAAACGTGAGCCTCGTTCTACAGGTCTCACTATTGCGATCCCCTCTGTAGTACCGCCCTCGAAACCTGCCCCATTTACAATAGCTGCAATCCCAGACCAACAGGTCGTAGAAAAATATTGGCATGTAGTAGAATAGCGATAAAAGGCGAAGAAGCTGTCTCCGTAGCAGTAATCGAACGATTGCTTTGAGAGCTCTAGCTACAATGATTACCCCCCGCTGATGTCTGCGACTGGTTAAAAGTATTGGTAACTCTCTAGGCCCCTAGGTACCTTCGGAAGCCTCCAAGGGCTCTCGCACTCAAGTTTACTTACTGGGCCACGGACGAATCATGTATGATGATGACCTGAATAAGCGACATGCACGGCCGCTGACTAGCATACATTGAATCGACATCCTTACTCTTCATGGTAAGGATAACAAAGCAATTTGATAGCTCGTCTGATTGAGGTTTGTCGAACCAACATGTCGTGAGAGCCAACATCCACATTGCTGTAACTTGTCAGTCGAGCTTTAGCGTGAGGCATCGAACTCCATTCCGGGGAGCATATCCGATCCAGTCTAAACATGGACTGGGGGTGCGAAGTTCCGCGCATGAGATGATGGGTATGCTGTGCGAAACATCCTGCTCCTGGTCAAGCTGATCGTCCTTAGAGTACTATTTTTCTGACATCTCCGACTGCTGACGCTATCAGTTGTGACTCTTCAGTCAATATCTCGAACCAAATCAGTCTGCCGACTGTCATTCCGCCACAGGAGCCCTCTTTACTAAATAATTTCCACTGTCTTTCTCACCTTGATTGTTTGGGACACCACGCCTTAGTACATTGTCAAGACTCTTGATCGGTACACATACGCATACATGTTTCAGCTGCCCTTTAACTATCCTTTCCTGCTTCTTCTCTCTCATCAGGTGCTGCAATAACCCTCACATGGCCCCGGTATATCGACTTCAAGTCCGCTGGCATAGCAGATCTCGCTACATGGTGTCATGATACCGCGCCATTTCTACTTGGTTTATAGTGTTTGGCATTGGTACCATGTAGTGTCTTTTCCTATTATGTGAGCCTTGGATTTCTTAGTCCTGTGAGACAAATGTTCACAGAACTGGGCCCTTTACTACAGACAGAACTCATCGAGGACGGTAGTGGAGAAGCGCTTTTGTGAGGCCTGAGTCACGCAACCGTGACCGCCTAGCCAAGTTTCTTTAACGTAGATAGGATAGCTCAAGTCTTGTCCTTTCCGGCTTTGCAGCAATTGGCTTCATCCTCCCTTGGCATCACTTAGATACCGATCAACATCCCGTCTCAGCCTGCTTTCCTGGCCAATCTGATACGTCCACCCCTGTCCTCCACTGGAGCTGCCTGTTGATCCTGGTGACTGAACTGGCTTTGCCACCCTAGTCTGTCCAGTCAGGCTTCTAAATGTTAATGTCCATACTCGGTGCACACGGATAGGGTATGTTTTGTAGCAGTCCAAAGCTAGCTTATGGATGTCAACAGGATTGATTGCCATCTCTCTAAACTGTTGGTGTAAGAACGCAGCAACGGTTTCCTCTGCCACCACATTACTTCAATCATGCCATACGTGAACCTGGAGTGACCATAAAGATTGACTTGTCCGCTTCAACTTCTTCTCAATTGAATAAGCAATAACGGTGGCCGAATTTCGCTCGCTCTTCGTCTGTTCTAGAACTAGGAACGTGTGCTTTACCCCCACGGTATCTTCCAATTACGCCCAGGCGTTTCGTCTTCACTGAAATGCGGGTGGTATGACACCTGGCAGACGTGCGAGTGTGCCCCGCGAGGAAGCTGGTACCCTTTTCCACAGACCTGCCATCAGATGTCCTAAAATTTCTTGAATTGTCATATATATCAATCATTTGATCAGTCAATCTATTGCCTAATTTATGATGGGAAAGCAATACATATCAAAGTGATTCTGCTTGTATCGTCAGCGATCTCAGTGGCCAATTCAAATGCACTGTATGCCTGTGGCGGGTTTTGTTGTTGAGCAGGCTGTGACCAACTCAACCAACAGTTGTTCGCATATGCACGCATCTATGATGTGGCAGGAGGCCCACCAAATGACCATATCTGGCTATCCAGCTTGCCCAAAGGTCAAGTTCTCGACTGACCAGGCTGCCATTGTTTTCCACGCTTATGATATTTAATTTATCCCCCTCCGATTCCTACATACTCAAGACTAATTCAACGTCCCGTCATTCTCATGCAGACTTTATCCTAGACCATAATGCCGTCGCATAACGAAAAGCGAGTTCAGGGAGTCGAAAACCTGTCGCCTCACCAGGACGCGTCAGACGCCATCAACCAATTGGTGACCTTGCTTCACCAGTACTGCTCCGAGGGCGGGTTCGATACCTTGAAGGGGGTCATCGGAGAGAACGAAGGACTCAGGCGAGAAAAGGCGAAGCTCCGAACCGCATACGATACGAATATTGAAGCGCTATCTCGTCATCAAACCGAGTTTGAAAGACAGAAGGTTGATTTTGAGAAGCAACTTAGCTCTCAAAGGGCACAGAACGAGGCAATACTCAAAGAAAAACAAGCAGTCGACGAAGGCGTCAAGAAACGGCAAGCTGAATTGACGACACTGCAAGAAAAGCTCGAGTTGCAATCTTCGTCTGCCAAACAGTTAATGAAGGAGATCAAGAAAAAAGAGTCCACGATCAATGTCCTCGAAGCTACTAACGCTTCGCAGAAAGAAACTTTGTTGAAAGCAGAGAAGGAGTTGGCAACGTGCCGAAGTGAACAGGAGTCTATGCAGGAGCGAGTGGATGGTCTAACTACGAACTTAGGCGAAGCGCGCGGAAGATTGACAACCTTTCATTCCTTTGTGGTCAAACTTGACAACCTTGAAGCCAGAAGAGCTGAAGTGTATGTTAAAGCCAGATTGCTACTACGATCAATTTCTAATATGCTTGAGCAGTGGAGATGCTTTGGATAGTATATTGAAGAACGCGCTCAGCTTCGTGGAATCTTCCATTGGCATTACTCTAGACGATATATGCCTGGCCGATGTATCAGTATGGGCAAGGCTTCGAAATCACACTTCCATCCAACGCACAATCCCTCTACCCGCTTCTAACTCTCCAGCCGCTAAGCAAATGAGGGTCGCAGCCGGTCTCAGAATCTACAGCATGGCTCTCGCCGACCATGTATTCAAATCAACGTATCTCATTCGAAACAGTGATTTCGAAGATGTTCTACGGGACTTAGAGACAGAGGATCCAGTGCATGAAGCTTTCACGCGTGCGGTTCTGCTGAAGATTCAGCCAGCAAGGCAAGCCCGAAATAGAGAAGCTCGTGCCAAGATGGTTGCTGATCAAGTTTCTGACGCCATTGCCGACTTGGTCCCTTCTTCACAGAAGGAAACTTTGAAAGCACGCCTATACCAGATCTCGTTGGAGGCATGCAAGGCCTGGCTAGTTATTCAGCAACTACTGGAGCCAGTCCGCCCAGTCTTCTCTTTTCATATGCCTGAGGAATGGGTGCCATTACCATTGCCGGTACCTCAACGCAACAGCAAGGCTGGGCCATCCAGTACCGCTCGGGAACCTTTGGCTTCGCGGGTAGAAAACCAGGGTCAACAGACACAACGGTCGAGTGCCGAGTCTCAGCCGATAGAACTTGACGACATCATGCAAGTTGTTTGGCCGGCATTTCATGTTCCATCTTCTCAACTAGAGGATGATGTTGGTGATCAAGTCCCAGAACTTGTCCAGAGAGGTCATGTCATTACACGTTCACAATGCAGGGAAGCAGAGACCGAAATGTCACGTAGAAATGCGAGAAAGAACGCAAGACAGAACGGCGGATCCAGCCCTACACAGAGAAAGAGACGAGACTCTGCTGTTTTTTTATCCAAGACTTTTCCAGGCGGTATTGGTACCGAAAGGGGCAATTGAAGTAGTTCCGTGCTGCTATGTGCTAGGCTAAGAACGATCCTATCGACACCAGCATACCTAGTCGTCAGAGCTTTCTCCTTCCTTCCTTCTAAGTCTCTTTCTTTGTCTTCATCTTTCTCCAGCAAGCATTCTCCTTTAACAGATTGTTTAGTATAGTTCCCTGTTTCACATTTGGCGGTACGGTTGTTTCAGCAGTGGTCATCACTCATTTAGCTATAATCTACAGAAAGACAAGTTATGGAAAACTTGGGTTTGAGAAAGAATGATGATACTCCTCATGGAAAAGCTAGTGCCAAAATTTAGCTGCTCTGGTGAAGCTTTCCATGTGATACGAGCCTCATGGACAAGATTCGTTACTAAAGGAGGAAGTACGATATGAAAGTCCAGCATAGCTTGATAAGTACAATGTCATATGTTAGCGGGCACGCTAACAGAACATACATTCTTTGCTGGGTATATGCTATATTACTGTGTACCTATGGGTGTCCGAGCCACAGCATAAATACCTTAAAGGTGTTCATCCGATCTGCAAGCTTTCTTGCGGCTCTTGGAAACTTGGCATGTCTCTGTGTCTCATTAGCTCGATGTGCCCATACTTCCTGCCTGAAGTTAACATTTGTTTGACCCAATATTATGTAAGAGAAGTAAAGTTGCCTCTGGCAAATCACTCCTCGTTTGAGGACGAGACAAGGTACTAAGCTCCAATTGGCTTTCTATAATCATGGCCGACGCTAATAAGACGAAGCTGTGAAATTGACCCAGCCAGTAACACGACTGATACGACGAGAAAGCATGAGAGATGATCACGTGATCACGTGACAGAAGATTGTGCACTAGAACGTGGACGCGTATCCATTTCCGCCCCGCTCTCTCCCCTCCTGCATCAGCATCTATCATCAGGCGGTCAACTACTACAAATGAAGATAAGTGTAAGTATGGCCTCAACAGCACGGAGTACTATTTACATCGGGAAGTCAAGTGAGGCTTTAATAAATAACGTCTTTTGTCCAGGATATCTGAACGGTATCAGCCCGCAAGCATAATCAGTTCTTTTCGTAACGTCGCGTGATCCTTATACACATACCTAGGTAAAATCGGAAGATAGTTTAGTTCGAGAAGGTCGTCGCTTGGCAGGTCCCTTTCGTAAATCTTCGACGCCTGTTGAACACTTATCGGCACGTATTGTATTGTTCCCTTCGCGAGTGGGCATGGAGATGTCGAACCAGATCAACGAAATGGAATACTCCTTTGACGATAGCGCCAATCGGGAATTTGATAAGACAGGTGCTGAAGCCTTGTTTGAGGCCTCGTGCAACAGTGAAGATGCATTTGCTAGGGCGGCGCTTCGCTTAGCTGCTGTTACGTATGAAGAAGTACAAAAGAGGCTTGAGGGTAATGGGGTACTCTCTATCCTGCGCGATGTAGGCCAGTACTTAAAGTTAGGCGAGAATAGAACCTGTCTCAATGATCGACGTTTCCGAGACCATGAAGGGGATGACTTCATGCACGTTCCTGAACATAGAGAGGCACTTGATCTTCTATTTGATGCGTCTGACTTTCTGAGCTCCAAGAAACAAGTTTCGGCCATAATCAATTTGGCGGATTATAATCGTCATCCTAAGCAATTGTATCATGCGGAAAGACTTTTGAGTCACTGGTTGGCTCAGTGATGCAGGCATAGCTTTCGAATATTGAACAGATAGGGGCATGAGACGCTGGAGTCCAATTGCAGTAAATCAGGTTCGATTTGCCTGCTGCCGCCCATCTTGAAAGAGTGTCTGAGTGTCTGCGACCAGGAAAGAATGTAGGGTACGGATGGTAGTAGGGAAATATAATTTGGATGTTGTCATGAGTTCATGTATTTTGATGTTATACGAGGGACGGTACCGAGGTTGTTATGATGAACTACTTAGTTATGTTCCAGTTCATTGCAAAGTTAGGATACGACGTATGATATTGCCATACAAGATGCGTGATATTATTGGGATTGTGATACCAGTAATCTAGAGGCACACAGTGAATGAGCAGCCTCTCAGTCTTTGTTCCATACGTTTTGATGGGAGTTTGATTAGACACGATTAACCACATGATGAGAGTGACAACCCAAGACGCCAGTCAGTGAAGAGGCCGGCCGATTGCTAACGGCGATTAAGGCCTCTAAGTTCGCCAGGCTATCTAAACTGACGTCAATCTACCTGGCAAGTGCCAGGCTTCCGTGATAGTTTATGAACCAATGCTGTTCTTATTCTAATTACTTTGCGCTGGATCAATGAAGCTTCCATAAGCACATACTAAGCAAGGGCGTAGGAATCCCGCGTTCTCCACCGGCTGTGATCGTATGTGACACCTGAAGCACCGACTTGGCTCGTTTCAGAGAGAGAATTGCCGCAGAGGAAGTTGCTGCGGCCATAATGCTTCTGTACTGAATCTTAAAGCTCTAGGAAGGCTGAATAGGGTGCTTCCACGCCTGATATGCTATCCAAGCCTGGTACGAACTCACAGCGAGCGAGGCTATTCCCAATAGCACAGCAAAGATGACGCCGATAAGTGTAGCCATCATGACATGCCTCGCACCACTCTTTCTCTGCATCGACTGCTGGAGCCAGCCACGAGGTCGAGGAGTTTGGAGTTCGTTGTATAAGTCTGCTAGCCTTTCGGCTAAATAGACATATGGAACGCTCTCTTCTCCTACTCGTCTGACTGAACTGACTTCAAAGTTGAGGACATCTGGATCGAAAGAGCACTTCATTATGAGTGAGCGGAGAAGTTTCTTGGATCTTGGATCTGAAAGCGGGAACAAAGTTCCCTGGATAGAGTCCAATACTTCAAGGACTAGTTGGCGTGGTAATACTCCTCTTCATATTGTTAGCAGCCGTGAAATTCCTTTCTTGTTTGAACTTACCTCTTGAGTGAAGAAGACGGACTGGAACAATCTCCGACATCCCGAGTCACTCTCAACTGCTCTTTCAGAAAAGAGGTGTAATGATAAACCTCAAGGTAATTGTTCTTTCTGTCAAAATGCAGGTGGTTTCGAATATCCGATGTCGCCCTAATGGTGATCCCCAGTCGTTTCTTCAGGTTGACAGCTTTGAGCTCCTTCTTGACCTCCGCAAACAACTCGCTGTTGTTATAGCTAAGTACGTTGTGATTACCAAGTGGAAACGAGTCTTGGATGTATTTGCTGAAAGGTACGTCCTCTCTCCAGTGAATGCGGTAGGTCCCCTTCTCAAGTCTATCGGAAGAATGATGAAGAGCCGAAGGGTCAATCATCAACAATGTCTTCACGCCAAGTGCAACTGCATCGATTTGTTTCGCTCCATCGGCCATTTGTGAGCCCAAGCTTGAACAAGTCAGTCGGCACAACTCTGATAAAGTCGCATCTGGATTTGACTTCAAAACGGAAACTACATGGAACAGATCCTCGTGTGTTACTATTTTTCTTGTATTCGCAGACGTTGCGTCCATGTAAGTCGAGATAATTGCTTTGTAGTATGCAAAATATCGTTGGAGCTGAGGAATGCGACCACCGATACAGCGTTGTTGGATACAGGTATGAGGTCGTCGTTCATTGCAGGACTGAGACAGATCCCAGGACCATAAGGCCATCGCTACATCAAGATATGCATCCTGGCTGAGTTCGCAACTAATTCTCGATGCCATCGTAAAAGTGAAGTAATTATGGTGAAAAGTCTCAACATCAGTGAACTTCAAGTCGAAACGTCAGAGCGCAGAGCCTCGACATTATTACGACTTGAAAGAAAGCCTCACGTGTCGAGAGCCTGATTGCAGATTGAGGGTTGAAAATCGACCTCGGGTTGGTTGTTGTGTAGTGATTGGTCTGATTTGTGATTCTCATGCAGCTACTTGTGCATTATTGATGCTTAGCCACCGCCATCGAAGCTGAGCCCCAAGCACACCTGCCACGTCTTACATATGCGGATATGCTCAACAGTATTGGCATTGAAGTTGGTCAATCGAATCTCCCGTCAATTTTTATGAGATTCAGTTGCACAAGAAAAACTTAGGCCAAAATGACGACCGTTGAAAGATGGCAGGGGCAACTGCCGTCCCGCCTTAGAGGCGGCGACGGAAGTTCAACCCAGGTGACTACCCAAGATAGCCCAGATGTTGAATGCCCGGAAGGCCTGAGGCACAAGTTCTCAAACTGGAGAGCTTCTGTTCCTTTCCGTTCCTCTCCAACCATCACATCGAAACCTGCACAACAGGTAGATCCCAAGACACCTCAATATGAGGAGTCTGATTCTGGCATCGGCATCACCACGCCATCATCTCAAGATCATCATAACGAGCCCCTCGGGTTGGAACTGCCTGGAACTGAGCTCAGGCATTTCGATAGACCTGTCTCAGACCGACTGAAAGCGCGATTCTTCGACATCAAAGTGCTATATACCCAACCACTCCTGGACTACATCCTCAAAAGGAAGAAGGACCCAGGAGATATTTCTATGAAGCTAAAATACCTGGGACTTAGCTCACTAAGCGCCCAACTCCATATCGTCATTCAATGCGAAAGAAAGATCGCCAAGAGAGTGAGGAAATTCTTCGCGCAAGGTCATGTTGAAGAGGAGCTCTTGCCTGACTTTCGGGTCTTTGTGCTGGAAAAGGCACTCTTGCGACTGACGGATGACGATGTGATAGAGGTTCTGACAAACTCTGTGCCAGAGAGAACATGGTGTGGAACGCCTATCAGATTGAGACGAGGCAATGTGTCTGTCATAGCGACTTTCGGTGGTATCATTGTGGTCGAGGCCACCCACAAGCGTCTAGTTGGCTTGACAGCTGCCCATTCTCTGAAGAACTTGCACAGTCCTCTGTCTAATCCGCTATTAACGCATGACAGGGAAGTCCCGTTCTCTTCCTCCTCATCGGACGCTTCCGAGAGCGAAGGTGACTCTGATTGCGACTCCACAATCACGACTGAAAGTTCAGTGCAGCATCCCGAGCATTTGAATGACAAGGAGCTGGATACCACTGCATCTCAAAACACCCTGGAAATCGGCACCATCCTTTGCAATACATTCAATGCTCCGATGGCACAGAACTATGACTGGGCTATTATCGATTTGAGCCCAGAAGCAATGTTACCCAACAGAGTAGTCATCGATGGACAGTCTGACTCGTCGGATTTTGAGGAGGAAAGCGACCTTGAACCCATCATGTTTCCAGTTGGGAATCCCTGTGTATCAGTGTCTAGGCAAGTCATGGTACTGAAGCGAGGTGCCAAGCCGATTGGAGAGATGTCTCTTGACACCTCCTCTGTGCTGATATCCCCTGGATCATCGTTCGTTGAGGTCTACGATCTTGCCATGGAGTATGGCTGTTGTAAGTGAATTTGAGTACTTTGCTATAAAGAACTGACTAATGGGCTCTCAGCGTTAAGTCCTGGTGACTCCGGCTCATGGGTAGTCGATGCGAAGACCTCCGTATTATATGGCCATGTTGTTTCGATTGATGCCTTTGGAGAGGCCCAAGTGATGCCTATCCGTTCCACTCTCGACAGCATCAAGTTGCAGATGAATGCCACACGAGTCTTTCTACCGAATAGTGATGAGATCCAATTGTTGCAGGAGGAGTTGAGGATTCGGGCACTACCCAACTCGGAAGTTTCACCGGTCAATGAAGTGTGCGAAAAGCAGGAAGGTACAGAGACTACTCACACAGAAGATACGAAGGGAGGCCAAGCTGTATCATCCCCGCCTTCGACGGATGCATCCGATGTGGCTTTGTCCAAGCGCGCAGTATCTCGACAAGATATTGTTGCACAAAGTCTCGAGATCGCTCGTGAAAATCCTGACGGGGCTTCGTATCCTTCCATCAGAGATATCCTTGAATCTGCACTGGAAGAGATATGGACCAAGTTACAGGATCAGCCTGACTCGTATATTATGACGAAAGATGAGTTTGCCGTCTTCAACTTTTTCCAGCACCGCTTCGCCGGCGATAAAATGGCAATGGCTGCTCGAAAGAGATACTGGCAAGCAGCAGCACTTATGGACTCTTCGGAGTCTACCAAGACTGAAAGTGGTGATCTTGCTCAGATTGACGCTATTCGGGAGTTGGTTCAGACCTCGTATCGCCGCATCAGTACATATGGCCCAGAGTTCACCAATGTTGCAACTAAATTGTACAAACTTGAAATGACTCTCAGGCGACTGCGAGATGAAGTCGCTGAGGAGCAAGAAGAGTTGCCTGTGCACATCCAACAATCCTACACAATTCACCTCTGTTCCTTAGTCGAGGATTGGGATTTTGCCATGAAGCGAGTCAATTCTTTGCTTGATACTTATCATGATGAGGAGATACGTCTTGCAGGGGAGGAGGCTTCCAAGAGCGGTGAACTGAAGCCCATAGAGCCTATCTTGGCCGGCAAAAGGATGGCAATTGAGCTGCTTCTAGACTCAATTCAGTTACAAAAGCCTCAAATTTACGATCAACGCCAGTCTGACCTTGAAGAAGAAATCAAAGACAAGGTCGACCATATTGCTGCTCACCTCTTCGCCCACTGGAATACCGGATCCTTCTCAGGGAGGAACGATGATTTATGGCGACATTTCAAGGAACTGCTGGAGAAAGAAGGGTTTTCTTCTCAAGTCCTCATCAAAAGGAAGGTCTGTTATATACAGGATTTGAAGCCCTTCGATCAATACTGACATGGAGCAGGATGTCCTCATGGCGTATATTAACGACCTGGGATATATTGTAGATACCACGGCCAAGACACTGTCTCATACTCGTCAACCACTGAAACGATCTCAGAAAACTGAACCTCGCGACCGAAAAGAGCTAGGTACGGAGGACAAGTCTGATACAAGTATTCAAATGGACGTCATTACAACGAAGGACATCATTGCTCTAGATGGAAAGGATTCGGCCATTCAAGACTTTCGACCTGCATTTTCAGGAACGGAACTGAACGCTCTGCAACAGGCCTCGTCAGCACAGGCTCCGCCAATAGGAACTTTTCTCCCAATGAAGAAAACGTCACCAAGCTATGTCTCGTTGCCCGTATACAGTCTAAATAATGATCCGCCCCGTCTTGCTCCATCCTCTTGGCATATGGCCCCCGATCAATACGGTAGAAAAATCGCCGATGATGCCCTTTGGACGAAGATATCACGCAAACTTGTCAGCGTCGAGGTTCTGCAACAAGCGGAATTGCGATACGAAGAAAGGCCAGATTACGTGGCCATACTTGGTGTTTTGTCCAGAGTACAAGTGGCAAAGCTCGTTTACGAGAGCAAAGCGACTATAAACTCCCGTCCTTCACCGCCGTATCTTGAAGACGGAAGTTCTTCCGGAAAAGGAATTTCTGTGTTCGCAAATACCGACGATGAAGAAGTATCCTTCATCCCTTTGATCGAGGGTAATAACAAGAGTAACGCAGCTGTTCGAACGCATCGAAGGGGGACTACCAAGACACGTCATAGCGATGTCGCACGGTATCCGCCGCGCAGAGGGGCCGAAAAGAAGCAAGAAAAGCCCGGCAGTAGACAAGAGAAGTTCAACGGGAGGTATTACAATCGAGCTCCCAAAATCCCAAGGCGTGATGGACTTCACCACAGCGTAAGGGCTCATGATAAGGGTGGCCGAGGTGGTGTAGTTGGAATCGGCAGCGCTGCAGTAAGCTTGCTCAGCGTACTATCTGAGGCTGCATCAACTTTTTAGATTCGAGATATGTGTTCTTTGTAATTGGAAGCTTCGATCTCAGGTAGCTTTGTGCATATCGTGGAAATTGGATCTAAGAATATGAAATTTTGGCGTCGAAGGTAAAGAAACATGAAGCTCGAGCCTAGGTCATATGGACCCCAGGCTGGTTTTACGCAAATGCAGCGGAGCGCGTACATTATCTCGTTTTGATCTTTTACAGCATCAGCTTAGATAGATTTAGGAGACTTTAGAATGGACAGGCCCTAAAGATTTGACGAGTTTATGTTGTTGCATCCCGCCCTTGACCTTGTCCGTCCCTGGCTTCCCAATGCTTCATACACGGCAGACTCCCTTTTCTCACTTCTATCATATTCCAGCTTTCATGTAGGACTCGTCGTCGGCTCTTGGGTTTCCATCCATCTCGTATATATCCGCTCTTTGCAACTCCTCGTGCGCAGGGTAAAAGTAGTATGTGTCTACAACCTCAGTCAGTACTCCCACAACGACACACCATTAAAGAGTTTACATACCAGATTTTCTTTTCCTCCTAACCAAGAAGTAAGTAATTCCCAGCCCTATCAGTACTGCCCCAGCTACGGCACTAACGACAGCGCCGCCGATGACCGCGCCAGATGGTGAACCCGAATTCGAGCTATTCCCTCTGTCTGGTCGCGAGCTCTCATTAGAGCCTGTGTAAGACGCAGAAGGTTGTATAAAACCCGTAGTATTCTCGCACTTCTTCCCCGTCTCTTCGTCAAATACTCTCACCAGGCTTCTTTCCCGAGTGGCATTCGCCTGCCAGAGCGTAAAGGTCCCAGCATCGTGACTGACCATGAGATACGCTGCTGTGAGGAAATATCGCCCGAGGATCGGTGGTTCGTCTTCGACATCTGTTATGAGAATGTCGCGTTTGGATGAATCGGTCGTTCGTGAGCCGTTGGAAGAGATGTCCACCGTGGGAATCATGTATTGGTTATTCGGGACGCGGATCTTGAGGCCAGAATCGAGATGGAAGGTCAGGTCTGCCAGGAATCTGCAAGTGTCAGTGAGTGTGAACACAACTGGAGACTGACTCAACGTACTGCTTATCCAGGCCTGTCTGAAGAGCGTTCCAGTGCAGTCCACTAGACGAGTAATTCGTCTTCAAACCGCTGATAGACTCAAAATTCCGAACATACGGCGTAGGTGCCTCTAGCAGTAAGTGATTCGCTGGGTCGATACAACACTGCAGTGTAGTCCCCTTAGGAAAGATGCTAACATTCGTTCCGCCAAGATAGTTAATCTGGATATCAGTCAAAGTCACCTTCATACCAGTCCAACATCCATCCGAGCCATCAAAATCGCCATACACAAGCGGCGCAGTGTAATTGTCACCGGCGACTTTCTTCTCATCATAACCACCCAGAACCAAAGATCCATCAAGAGGTTCCTTGAGCCACATACGGCCCCAGAAGATAGACCATACTCGCGAACCAATCTTTCCAGCTTTGCGCAAGGCGTTGAGATACGTTGAGTTGCGTCCTAGGCCAAGGGGGCTTAAAGTGCTGTATGTATCATCCCATTTACTCGTCGGTATACCAAATGAAAAGTCGTCGAGATCAACTGAACCTTCGAAGCTGAACGTGTCAACTGCGCCGTTTGCGCTTTTCACGAGGTTACGAACACCGTATTGCCCGCCTTTGAAGAACGTTTCGTTTGGTGCACCGCCTGCCTTGACGATATCCCTTGCCCCTTTGAAACTCGTGGATTTCTCTTCGTTAAATATCCCGCCTCTTCGGACCTTGCATGATTCGTCGTTGGGGATACCTGAGTCTTTGCAAAATGGGTCGGCGTATATCCATGTATTGTTCAAATCACTGTCTCTGTTAGTCAAAGATAGTGGTGATCGACGTGGGAACATACGCCCAAGGTAAAAGAACGAGGGTTTGAGATGGGGTTCCAATTTTGGCCGGAATTCCTTTCACGAATGAGTTGGGGACATCTGAAAGGACTTGGACGTCTTGTAGGGGGAGAACTAAAGGCTCTGCGTCGCAAGATGATGAGAAGGCCTCTCGCACGAAGAGAAGAGTGAAAAGAAGATTATACATCGCAAATTATGTTATTACAGAAGAAAGGAAAAAGTAAAAGGAAAAGGGAATAATAACTCAGTAAATCATGTTCATGAATGCGAGCAGAAAACGCATATTGTTATTTGTCGCCAACGAGGACTCGTAGGCTCGTGCCCATGCTAACCAACACCAACACCGCGGCTCTTCAACCATTTACACAAGCCAAGTCCTCAAAGAAAACCATCAAGAGTCACCCAGTTTGTCATCTTTACTCGGGACTCGGACAAGGCGAAAGAAAACACTTATACTATGTATAGCATGCGTCAAAGATCGGGTTTCCAGAAACGGAAATAGTCTCGTTTTGGGCTTCGGGACCGCCAACCCCATCGAGTAAGATACCACCTCACAGGGCTTAGTAGGCTCCAGGGAGCAAGAAAACAGCGAACCTTGACATACAGTGTCAAAATAAACTCATCATAAGCTATCCCAATCTTAGGCTATGTTACCTAAGTCTTTTTGTCATTTAGGATCAAGACCCTGTGTTTTCTTTCCTCCCCTAGGCTGGCTTACCACGACCTTTAGCTCAATCCGTATACTGCAACAAAGAATGTCATCCATTTCAACGCATCTTACCTTGCACCTTTTTTGTTTTTGTTTTTATTTTCTTTGTCTCAGCACACCATGTTTCGTCGCCGTGCTTCAAGACGCCTCCCTTCACGCGTCGTCCTAATCGCCGCCTTTCTCACAACCCTCTTTCTATGGCGTCAATTATCCCACCAAAGCAGCGTGGTCTTTGTAAAGAGCTCTTTTGACTGGTCAACCGTAGGGCTTGTCCATCCGCCGGCGGATATCAAGCCTCTTCCTGTTGGTCACGCAAAGCGGATGCCGAGAATCCAAGCAGAGAAGGGCAAATTTGTAAGAACGGGGGAGAGTGTGAAGAGGAGAGATGCAGTACGAAAAGAGTTTAGGAGAGGCTGGGAGTCGTACAGGTTGAAGGCTTGGGGGAGGGATGAGCTTATGCCGCTGACGGGTCAGGCGAAGGATCCGTTTGGTGGATGGGCTGCTACGTTGGTTGATGCGTTGGACACTCTTTGGATAATGGATCTGAAGGTGGAATTCAACGAAGCTGCGAGTGCGGCTGCGGCGATAGATTGGGGGAAGACAGACGAAAAAGCAGTGAATCTCTTCGAAACAACAATTCGACACCTCGGCGGTCTTCTCAGCTCATATGAACTAAGCCGCGAACCAGCATTACTGCAAAAAGCCACTGAACTCGGAGAAATGCTATACGTCGCCTTTGATACGCCAAATCGACTCCCTGGTTTTTGGCTTAATTTCGAGGATGCCTTGAAGGGTAAACAAATCGCTGGTATTCATGACCCTTCAGCGTCACCGAGCTCGTTGGTCATGGAGTTTACAAAGCTCTCACAATTAACCAACGATCCCAAATTCTACGATGCGACAGATCGTGTATCGCGATTTCTATTCAGGATCCAGAATAACTCTCTTTTGCCGGGGATGTGGCCTATGTGTCTTGACTTCCAAAACGAAGCTGTGCACGATAATACGTTTTCACTTGGTGCGCTGGCTGATTCTCTTTATGAGTATTTACCAAAGATGTATGCCCTACTCGGCGGTTTGGACGAGAAGTACGAGATTATGTATCGCACCGCGGCGGGTGTTATCATAAAGCATTTGCTCTACAGGCCTATGCTGCCAAACCAAGAGGACGTGCTGTTTTTAGGCGATGCTAGGGTCAACGAGAAGATCGAGTTGAGCACAGAGTCTCAACATCTCACCTGTTTCGCAGGAGGAATGTTTGCACTCGCCGGAAAACTCTTTAATATCGAACAGCACGTTAATATCGGAGAAAGACTCGCACGAGGCTGTGCATGGGCATACAGCGCTTTTCCAACTGGTATAATGCCCGAGATCTTCGACCTAGTAGCATGTCCAACCCTCTCGCCCTGCGAATGGAACGAAACGCTCTGGAGACCGCAGAATAACCAAAAACTCCCTCCCGGATTCCTTCACGCTCGCGATCCGCGCTACATTCTCCGACCAGAAGCTATAGAGAGTGTTTTCATCATGTATCGCCTCACGGGGGATGCGAAGTGGCAGGACATGGCGTGGGATATGTTTCAGGCTGTTTTAAAGTATTCGGGCACGGAGCTTGCGAATGCGGCTGTTGATGATGTTACGAGTACGGAGACGTCAAAGACCGATTCTATGGAGAGTTTTTGGTTCTCGGAGACGTTGAAGTATTTCTACTTGATCTTCTCGGAGCCGGATTTGATCAGTCTGGATGAGTTTGTGCTGAATACGGAGGCGCATCCTTTCAGAAGGCTTGTACGTCGAGATTAAGGAGTGGCGAGATCGGGATGGAGAGTTTCATCTTGCTGGTCGAGTTGAAGCTTTGACAAAGAAAACATAAGACCTAAATTTAAGGTAATAAAATAAATTTTATAAAAGGTATCCTAAATTTATCCTAAATTACCAAAATCTTTTTATTACTTAGGCTTAAGACCTTAAGTTTTGTTTCCTCCCCTAGTCTCAATGTCGAGCCACTGTGTCATGTAACTTGCGTCCCATGACTCGATCCCTCTTGAGTTCGAGAGGCCATATTCCAAAAGGATGGTCGGCATTCGTCCTGCTTTCAAAGTTCTTTAGAATACCTTTGTGGTCGAGTCGTAATGTTCATGAACAGAGGTCACGTACTGGGCGATGCTGGTGTTTCAACTCTTTGTTCTACACTCGAAATAGCAACACAAGGCCATGGCAATAGGGCCTTGACACGGTCTGATGTATTGGCTAAAGAATTAATACGAATGTGATCGTTATTGTCAAGATTCTGGTTGACCTGACCATGCAAAACTCGGATTCCCATTCTCCAGGCCAAGGGCTATAGTATATAGAGCCATTATCACCGCCACCCCATTCTAACCGCATGGATCAAAGATCAAACAAACATATCAAAATCATCAATATTATTATACACTATCAAAATGTTTTCCCCCCTCCTCCTCCTAACCCTCACCCTCACCACCCTCGCGACCCCCTCTCCGTCCCTCAACACAACCTCTCTCTCTCAGCACCATCCCTCCCGCATCGCACCACGCTTTATTTCAGGCGGTTTCTACGACAAGTGCAAAGACGTACGCTTCTACCTCGCCAAAGCAGACGACACACATCCCCGCAAGAACAGCTTCACTGGATACAAGTCTTCCCCGTGGCTTGTCGCTAAATGTCCTGATAAGAATGGCAAGTATCTCTGTACGTGGTTGGCGCTGAGTAAGTGTTTGCTTAACTCGGAGGGAGAGCTGTATCGTGGTGCAAAGTAAGTACTCGCATCTACCTATGTTAGGTGATTTTGGGGTTGTAGATTGTGAGTTGATGCTAATCGCGTGTAGTGGGAATTTTCACGGGTCATGTACGGCGTGTAAGTTGACGGGAAGTAACTTCAACTGTGGATGTTGGAGTGGTTTGAAGAAGGGCAAGAATGATTTCGGGAACCGAGTTCATCGAACGAGTATCGACTTGAGTATGCTTTCCACTCTGGGCTTGGTGAGCTATTGCTAACTTGTGATAGATGTTGCTGTTGGCGCTGTTGACGGGTATTTGACCTGTCAAGGGAATTGGGGTATCCTCGATTATTGCAGTGGAAGACCATCGCATGATCCTTTCCTCGACGCCAAGTAATGATCTTTCATAAAGATCTGATGTTCTTCAGGATGTTGATGTTTGTTGCTAACTTTTTCTCTGTGCTTTGTCTTTCCTCGCGTTCGTTCTGTTTTCGCTTCTTCACATTCGGTCGCATAGCTTTGCTTTTTCTCGCAATTATTTTCGTATCGCTTCGTTATTTATTAGACCTGAATATTTAGTTTCGCTTCTCCTCTTTGTTGCCGCCATTGATTCGTTGATTCAACCAGTTCAGGACAACCCTTCAACAACCATCCCCATTTCTTCAAAAATCCCACACTAACCTCCCAACTCCTCTCCTCATGCGCTTCCCCCCAAACAATCAGATAAGCATCATCCAAGCCCTGACTACTCATCAGTCCCAGTATGTCAATACACAACTCATCCTCATCAAATACACCACTCGTGTATCCATTTAGCATGTTATCTCTCAATTGAGGAAACGGTAGCAAGTCAACCCAGGGATGGTGCTCAATCTCGATCTGTAGCTTTGTTGGCCGTAGCGACTCGGGACATGAGGATTTTACGAGAGCACCGTCTGGACCTAGCGTGTTCCAGGGCGATATCACATCGTCGCAGCATAATCCCTGCAGCGGGATACCGATGTGAACTGCATTGCTCGACACGGCATTAACGGCGTTGAGACGGATGAGCGAAGGTAGAAGTGCCGGACGATGATTCTTCAGACTATGTTGCATGTGAACGAGTTGCATGAATGCATATGCAACGGCACGTTCTCTTGCAGTGGTGAATATGAGGATTCCATTCGTGTGGACTTCTTCAGGGGTGACATTGGCATATTCCTCATTCCGAGCCTTCCGTTTGCCTGTAATGGTCAGTCTTTTTCAATGCACGGTATAGCAGAGTAGAGTATGAGGAGGGTAGTAGGGGAACTGACGATAAGCTCTTTGGTTTAGACGGTTCTGCCGTCTCCGCCTATCCCTCGCCTCAGTGATCCCCGTCCAATCGTCATTTGGGTCTTTGAGCTCCGTTAACTGGGGCAGCTGTCCGAGACGTTTCGGGGCCGGCGGTTGAGTAATAGTGAGCTCTGCTGCCATCGGGATTCTTACGTGAGGAGTGCGAGATTAGACCAGACCCTCAATACTCGGTCAAGACTTTTTTATGTACTTGGCTGACGAGGAATCGTAAACTCCGGGAGGAAGAAAAAGGAAAATGGAGGAAAGAGTTTATTACTGAGCGGTAGAGATTAAGACTACGTAGACCTTTAGGCTGTTTATTGCTTACAATTGATGTTTTTTCTCACTGCTTCTGGAGGCTTTGGAAGGTTGATTAGTTTGGATGATGGGCTCTGATTTGCTACAGAGATAGTGTCCATGGCGCTAATGCAACCTGCTGACATCAAGACCCGAGCAGAATTTAGCCCACCATCATCCCTGTAAAATACTGACGGGGCGCTGATGTCAGACCTTTAATCCAACCTGACACTCGGATCAAAAGAAACACCGTCCGATTCTACTAAGATCAATGACATCTCCATACATAGATAGTGACACTCTCTAGGGTCTATTCAGTCTAGCATCCTCCATTGAATCACCAACTGCCGATGCATCTCAGACCCGCCTCAATCTGGAGACGTCACCGGCCCTTTTTCCCTTCACAATGCGCCCTGGAATTAGTGGGCTAACGGCGATGGCTTCCTTTTTGCGCCCAGTCCCAAATGGAAAATTTAACTCCGTTTATATCCATCTCCATTCCATAGTTAGCATTACATCGGTTCTCACCGTTCTCTGATGCTGATAAATTCTCGGATCTTCGATGACGTTGCGGAGTCCGAAAGCTTTTTTTTTTTCTTCCCTGGATGGTTGTAGAATCTTGGAGGTGAAAGTGATATATATAGCTTGCAGTTCACGTAGACGGTCTGATCAATACAATCTCAATACTGTTTGCTTTTCATCTTTCAAAAGTAATAAGAACCATTCATCAAAATGTCTACCGATTACGAATTCAAGGGTTGGCTTGGCCGTGATCCCAGCTCCGTCAATGGAAAGATGGAGTGGGATACCTTTGAGCCCAAGAAGTGGGAGGAGAACGACGTCGACATCAAGATCACACACTGCGGTATCTGCGGTTCTGACCTTCACATTCTTCGCTCCGGCTGGGGCGAGACACCTTTCCGTAAGTTCTCACAAATCACCCCATCCATACAGACACAATGGAATAGTCACTGACCTGGAGCAGCCTGCTGCGTCGGCCACGAAATCGTCGGCAAGGCTGTCCGCGTCGGCTCCAACGTCACAAACATCAAGGTTGGCGACAGAGTCGGTGTAGGCGCCCAGGCCCGCAGCTGTCTCCGCGACGACTGCTCCGAGTGCTCCGCTGGCCGCCTCAACTACTGCCCCAAGATGGTCAGCACCTACGGCTCCGTCTACCCCGACGACATTGGCAAGTCCTACGGCGGCTACGCAGACTACAACCGCACCGACTCCCGCTTCGTCGTAAAGATCCCCGAGTCTCTGCCCTCCGAGTACGCTGCGCCCATGCTCTGCGGCGGTGTCACCGTCTACGCTCCCCTCCGTAACAACGGCTGCGGTCCTGGAAAGACTGTGGGCATCGTCGGTGTAGGCGGTCTGGGCCACTTTGGCGTTCTCTTCGCCAAGGCCCTCGGCGCTGATAAGGTCATCGGTATTTCTCGCAAGGCCTCCAAGAAGGATGAAGTCCTCGCTCTCGGCGCAGATGCTTACATCGCTACTGACGACGATGAGGACTGGGCCAACAAGAACGCCAAGACAATTGATCTCATGGTCTGCACAGTCTCAAGCAGCAAGATGCCCTACAGCGATTACTTCAAGCTCCTCCGCCACGGCGCCGACTTTGTGCAGGTCGGAGCTCCTGACTCTGGTGAACTCCCTCCCATCAATGCCTTCAACCTCATCATGGGCCAGTTCAAGCTAAGCGGAAGCTTGATTGGTTCGCCCAAGGACATCGAGGAGATGCTGCAGCTTGCAGTTGAGAAGAACGTCAAGCCTTGGGTTGAGAAGAGGCCGATGGAGGATGCGAACCAGGCTGTTGTCGATATGGAGAATGGAAAGGCGCGATACCGATATGTTTTGGTTAACCAGAAGAACATTGATTAAATTAGCGGGATTTGAATGATAGAGATAGACTGTACATAAGATATGAATCCACAATAGAATAATCTTGAACAAGAATCTCACTGAGCTTCGGTGATTGACTGGCAGACTGGATAGTGGCATACCCCGCTATTTACATCACGCCCTTCAGCACCATGAATCGGCACTTCACTCACTGAACTACAACGGCCTCAGTCAGTCCAATTGACACTCATTCTTCATTTAAACTACTCACATCAAAGTCCCATGTCTCAAAGACCATCATAATGCCCCGTTCAGATGAAGCACAGGCCTTCTTCCACGCCGTATACTCAGCTGTCCAAGAGATCCCCCACGGCAAAGTCACAACATACGGCCACATCGCCATGCTCGTTGGAACCCGTACCAAACCCTCCCTCACACTCAAATCCCCAGATCACTAACATTCAACAGCTCAAAGGCCTCGTCAAGTAGGCGTCTGTCTAAAACACCTCCCCGCCGATCCATCCCAGCCCTTCAACCACGACACCGTCCCATGGCAAAGAGTCATAAACTCCAAAGGTCAAATATCACCAAGGTTCGTCCATCAATCCCTCACTACACCTCATATCTGACTATCTAGATCTCAACCTGGAGGCTCTCGCTCACAAGCTGATGCCCTCCAAGCAGAAGGCGTACAAGTCGAGACAAACGCAATGGGCGAACACTCAGTTGACTTCTCCCAATACGGCTGGTTCCCAGACCTACTCCCCTCAGAAGAAAACGATCAAGGCGAATGAATGATTTTAAGGGTCTTTGAAACTAGTATTTACCACTATCGTCTTTCGGAAAACAAAAAAAACATCCACGTTTTTTTGTTTTCCCTTATATGTAATCTGTAATTGCGGAACCCAAAGATCAAATTGGGTTCCCCCTCATAAGAATCATCCCATCTTCCCGCTTCATTCTTTGAATCAAAGTCCGCCACCCAAAAAAAAATATCTCCCCTTGAAACTGGTGGGAGTAGTCAAATCGAAAAAGAAAGAAAAACTACACATGTACAAAGACAGGCACCCAAAATGACATCTTTATGCATCGAGCCGCTCGTGTATGTGATAAATCCCCCCTTTCTTTCACGGGGTAGAAAACCCGACAAAAAGTAATAAAAGAATCCTCCAAACTCCTGGCCAGTGCTTGAAAACTTGGTTGGGATGCCCGACGACGAAAAAAAGGACCGTCAGACCGACAATAAAACTCGAGGGGGAATATGGTGAACAACATCAAATCAGAAACGTGATGACACATAAAGGCGTTGCAAAAAGAATCCCATCTCAATCAACCCCCCAAATGCTTAGTGTGTGTGTGTCCCGTGATCAAAAGACTCCGGAACGGGCCGCGCATAATAAGTCGGCTAGTCACAGCTTCGCCTCCTCTAGAAGCAGTTCAAGCTTCCCTTCTTCTTCTTGCCCTTGTTGATGGCATTCATACGCTCCTCGAGCTGACGGCGCGCAGCCTCTGCAGCCTGTCGCTTCTTGCGCTCCTCCTCCACAGCTTGGAGACTCCATCTGTTGTCCTGGACAGGCTCGGGGGGAGGGCGATCCTTGAGCTCCTTGACCTCAACCTCTAGCTCACTAGCACGCTTCTTCCAGGCATCACAATCGGCCTTAACTTTATTGGATTGCCTTTCCAGGTCGGTAAGAGCCTCCTCGAGTGTCTGGGTAAGTTGACGCTCCGCATTAAGGTGCTTCTCGATGGTTCGGATACGCGCTTCCTGGTCTTCAGTGATATGAGAGATGTTGATGTTGTCCTTGCTGATAGGACGTCCATTGGTAGGTGAGCTGGGAGCTCCGTTGACGGGAGATCCTGCACCATTTGGCAGAGGGGGAAGAGGGATAGCTGGTGGGGGTGATGGCAGAGAAACGTGAGATGCGCTCTTGCGAATGGTTGAGTTAGAGTTTGACCGCTGGACGCCAGCCGCCACCTCGTCCATCTTGGCCTACGAAGTGTTAGTGAAGTCCACAAATTATCATGCTGAGACAAGCTTACCTGGAGAGCTGCATAATCTTCCTTCAAGACCTGCAATTCAGCAGTGAGGCGTGCAGTAGCGGCATTGGCCTCAACCAATTGACTGTTGCGTTCAGTCTGCAGGGTGCTCAATCGGTTATTGGTGATTTGAACCTCGTCAAAGTTATTCTGGAGTTGCTCCTCAAGCTCCTCCACAAGTCTGCTGTTCTTCTTGCTTCGATCATCAAGATCTGTCATCCTCTTCTTGGCGATCTTGATCTGTTCGACCAGGGGACCAGAACCAGCACCTCCATCAAGCATCTCAGCCAAAGCAACCTTAGCGTCTTCAAGATCCTTCATGATCTTCTCATTGATAGTTGTGAGCTCGTTAACATGTGACTCAATCTCGGCCCGCTTGGCCTGCTCCGAGTCAAGAGCCTTCTTGCTGGCTGCAAGCTCATCGATACGCTCCACCAACTTCTCAGCATCGGCATCGAGACCAAGAGCCATGGCGACATGAGAAGCTGCCTTGTTGAGCTCATCGCGAACCTCTGCAAGCTCAGTCTCCAGTCGGTGAGCGCTCTCGGCATGCTCAGACAGCAACACTTCAACCTGCTCTTCGTAGCCCTTCTGCTCAGTCGCCTTAAGATCAGCCAGGGCCTTAGCGTGCTCAGCCTTGAGCTCCTCGAGCGATGTCTCGTTACTCTTGGCGCCCTCATTATGAGTCGCAATCTGCTCCTGCAGCTTGGCAATAAGCTCTAGCTGACGGGAGTTATCCTCCTGTACAGCGTTGTGAGACTTGTGGAGCTCGTCCAGCTCGACGCGAGCAGCAGCATGAGCCTGCTCAAGTTCAGCAACCTTGGTAGCGTTGCTGTTGATAATGGCCTTGTACTCATCAATCTCGTTGCGAAGGAAGCTGATGAGGTTCTGTTGTCGCTGCTCAGCTTCGCTGTTTGGCTCATCCCTGTCGCCATTCTGGGATCTAGATGCAGAGATTTGAGCATGGTTGGAAACAACTCGAGCCTCAAGCTCCTCGATCGTACCCCGCATCTGGGTTTCTGTTGTCGCCATCGAGTCAAGAGCCTCCTTGTGCTTCTGCTCCCAGGTGGCAAGCTCAGTCTGGAGCTCGGCAACACGCTGCTCGTGCTTGGAGTCAGCATTGTCGGGCTCCTGGAGACTAGACTTGGCCGCAAGTGCTTGTCGCAGAGACTCAAGCTCAGTTGTGAGCGCTTGCTCACGAGCCATGTGAGCGTTCCTCGTATCGGAAAGCTGTCTCTCATTCTGCTCGAGCTGATCCCGCAGTGTTGCCACCATGGACATCTCTACAGGGCTGGCCTTGAGACTGGATCGCTCTCTCGTCAATCCCGAGATGATGGTCATCTTGGTCTCCATCTCCTTCTTCGCTGCTGCGATATCTGCTTCTAGTTCCTGAATGCGTTCGCTCCTGACGTGCAGTTCGTGGATAGCGGCATTCAAGTTCAGCTCGAAGCTCTGCATGGCCTCGGGCTGACCGCCGAAGTACTCAGAAGCAATGTTTCGCAGTGATGAAAATGAGCGCTGGGCACGGTCGACAACGAGCAGGTTCTGACTTGACTTGCGTCGAATGACAGGGGTGCTGGAACGAGGTGATGTAGCTTCCGCAACTCGGGCTCGAGATAGGTCAGTCTTGAGCTCCTCAACAATATCGAGGGTCTCGTTATGCTTGAACTCAAGTTGGGCATATCTCTCGGCCAATTCTCTTTCAGCAGCTTCACGTTCCTGTGCCATCGACTTGAGTCTCTGGAGCTCTGCGGCGATCTCAACGTTATCATCCTGGGGCAAGTTCTCCGTCGATGCCGCTGCGGGTTTCGTGGTAGCGGTCTCATCGTCAGACAAGATGTCACCGTTTGATGAAGCAGCAGTGGCAGGAGAATCCATGGCTGAGGATAATTCAGATGAAAGTGATCGTGTAAAGGATGACCTCGGCCCAGCCTTCAGATCATTTGTTCTAGAGTCAGAAAGGAAAGACTCGGGACGAGTATGGGTCGGTGTGGCCACAGAAATAACCGACTCGCGCTTAAGGTTGACATGACGGGCCTCGTCAACAACATCCTGCATCTCAGCAATCTTACGCATAGCATCCTCGTACTTGGCGTGGAGAGAATCGTAGTCATGAAGAGTCGACTCGTGCTCCACGCGCAAGTCAATAAGCTCCTGGGTAACATTCTCAAGCTTGTCAGCAACAAACTTGGATTGAGCCGGGCTTTGAGGGGGAGCCTCTTCGGTTGGCTTCTCAAGGCGCAGAGGATCCTCATCCACTTCCTTGACAGGGCCAATCTTGGTATGTGGGTGGTCTTCCTCGTCACCTTCGGGGATGGGGTCCTCCATTTGGCTATGGCGACTAACATGGGAAAGGTTTCGAGAGTGTTCAGCCATAGCACGACGAGCAGCAACACCGTTGGTTTGCTCAGCACTGTGCTCGATTCCGTTCTCGGTCTCGGGCTCCTTATCTTGGATCTGGTCAAGCTCGTGGAGAAGCGAGTCAAGCTTACCCAGACTTCTTTGTCGCTCAACCACCTGCTCAAGTCTGTCAATTTCACGTTGCATCAACTCAGCATCTTGGTCCGCCTCAGCAAGACGCTCTTCAAGGGTCGAGATGTAGTCTTCACAAGACGCCTCATTCTCTCGAACACGGGAAATCTCCTTACGAAGTTCCATGATGATCGTGGCGTTCTTCTCTTCACCGTTGGTGTGTCCATCCAACTTGGCCTCAAGATCGTGGAGGTAACTCTCGGTGTTGTTCTCTCGGTCCATGAGCTTCTGGAGACGGCTCTGGAGCTGGGAGTTGATAGTTTCGACATAAGCGCATTTCGTCTCCTTCTCGAGAAGATTAGCCTCGGTGTTAGAGAGAGTGCCGCGAGTAGAAGAGAGGGACTGCTCAAGAGACTGAATCGTTTTCTCGTATTCCATAACGACTTGCTCAACAGCTTGCGCGAATGAATTCGATCGGTTGAGGCGGTCATCTGCTGTATCGCCCGACTCCTCATGGTGGCCCGCTCCAGATTCGTTTTCACGAGCGCGCGCCAACTCAGCGATCAGTCGAGCATGGCGTTGGCTCAAGGCGGTATAGCTCTCTTGGGTGTCCAACAACTGGTTCTGGAGCTCAGTCTCGCGCTCGTTTTGACGGTCAGAACGATCAGTAATTCCTTGGGCGTTACGTCGAGGGCTGTTACCGCCATGTTCGGCACTGCGAATTTGTTCCCGGAGAAAGGCAACCTCAGCCTTGAGGCGGTCAATCACAGATTGCTTATCGCCCTCTTCGACTTGCTGAATGCGCGGTTTCGATTGAATCGCTCGAGCTCGTTGGGCATACTGTACGGTGTTCAGGGTCTCGCTCAAGTGGAATTCGGCTGGCGTAACGCAGGCAATCATGTAAGTGATGGCATTACCACCGAGCGAGTCTTGTAGCAGTCGGGTAAGTCGAGAGTCGCGGTACGAGACGTGGGATCCAGGGTTTCTTGACGAAAGCTGGCTGATAACTTTACCAAGGGCGGCGAGACCGGCGTTGATAGAGATACCTTCCTTTGCTCGATCACCCTGAGCTCCAGTGTTCTTCAGTCTCTCACTTCCAGCCAAATCCACAAAGTGAAGTTTGCTGTCCGTTGTGACAGTAACATCCTGACCCGTCATCGCTTCGAGTGGTACGGAGAAACGCTTCTCGGCAGCTGACGACTTGTTCTTGCGCTGAACAAGGTTAAGTGAGAAAACCGCATGGGATCGCGACGACTTGGCGTTGATAGCCGTAGCATCGGTCTGTCGAATAGAGGAGCCGAAGTTCAGAGCATTCATGAGGTCGTCCACTGAGTTGATGTCGACTTGTCGAAGGCCTGTCAAGATGATGTTTCCCTTTGTATCTTCGCGAATAGCCACATTTCCGCGCTCGTTCAACGGGGTTGTTTCAGGGACGAGGAGATCGCGAAGTTGTTCGTTATAAATCTCGACATATGTAGCTTTCAGCGACCATTCGCGGTCGCCAAGCGTATTCTGCTGGGTAAATCCTCGTGGGCCTTTAAGATGCGAAAGAGAACTGCGGTTCGCCTTGGCTTTGGACTTTGGGGTCTCCGGAGTATCGAGCTTTTCAAAAAGCGCCATGGCAGCTCTGGGAATAACACCTGAGTACTGGTTAGCAAGCGCATTCACCGCCCGTTCGCTTCAACGTACCCATCAGCTCTTGGTCATATTGTTCGCCTGGGCCTGAAGTACCCATGGTGTACGATTTTCCAGCACCAGACTGGCCATATGCCATTAAGGATACATTGTAACCTTGAGTAAAAGCGCCAATGCAGTCCGACACATAATCCCACACGCCCTCCTGTTGTGTATCCGAACTGAAGACTCGGTCGAAAACAAACAGTTTGCGACCTTGTGGAGAATCGATTGCAAGGCTGGTATCGGAGGTCGTTTGAACCATAGCTCGTTGAAATCGCTGCGGAATCAGATCGTATCCAGGATCGTTAGGGTTCAACGGCGGTCGTACTCGAACGGCTGACAACAAATAAGCATTAATATCCCGAAAGTTTGGGGACAACGGTCGACTTACCGACTTTGACCGCCGTCCGACTTTCGTCGTCTGAGGCTCTGCTCCCGCCTCCAGTCTTGCTCGTCATGCTCAACCTGCTACTGCTTCTAGGATGGGCTCTTGCGATGGCGCTCATGGGCCTTTGAGGGATTCCTCCCGGCGAGGCCGGGGGCGAGGTCGCCATGGCTAAGTTGCGAAAGAAATGCGCGGTGTCTCAGTTCTCGTAATCGTCAACGGTGATGTATGTCGCAAAGGCCACAAAGGGCTTCTTTGTATATTGTCTTCCGCGGAGGGAGAACAGGTGGTCTTTCAAAACGTCATAGATGATTGCAGCGCCACGAGAAGTCGTCGGTTGATGAGGGGATCGCGAAGTGTTCCAGACGGTCTCACGTGCGGCAGTTGACCTTAACCTTTGGGGGGACTCGCAGAAGTTTCAACGAGTGAGCGCGAGGCGGATGGATGCTGGATTGTTTATTCAGACCAGGGGTGTAGGGGGAAAATGTAATTAAACAAGCGACCACGGACGATCGGGCGACGGAGTTGTCGAGGCCTGGGTCTAGGTCTGGGCTGGCGATTCCTCGTTCCAGTTGTGGAGCGGGACGTATGTCGCTAGCGGAGGGGCCTTTGTCGGGGTGGAATTGGTAAAAAGTTGAAAGAAAAGAGCGGAGGAGAAGGGAAGAGAGAAGAGAGCGGTGGGAGAGGAGGTTGTAGACTAGATGATGCAGAGAGAGGCAGAAGAAATAACTTGAATGGGCGGGCCGTTGGCTGTTTGATCACTTTTTCAGTTCAGGAGTAGAAAAAGCAACAGGAAAAAAAGGGACGGGACAGGACAGTCTCAAAGTGGAATCAAGTCCACCAGGGGTAAACTGGACACCTCAGTAGACTCTAGACTCTGGAGTGTCTTCCAGCTTCCTTCGATTCATTAGGGGATTGTGCCAGTGCCAGTGCCAGCCCAGCCAACACACACTCAGCGGGACGGAGGGCTGTCAAGTCCGCCCCTGGGGCACTAGAGGTACATTAGCGCTGGGCCAGCTCGGGCAACGTTGTCAGGTACCTCGCGTCTGATGGACGTGATTGCCTGACCCCTGAATCCTAGAGGAGGGCTAGTGGCTCTTTGGGTTAGCAGATGGCGGAGAGGGCGCCTACTGGTTGGACAGCTTCGTTTTAACTGGATCCCCTCCCCGGCGCTGGTAACCTGGTCCGCGCAACCAGGCATGGACCCTCCAAATGGTTTGTCTGCTTGGACCCTTAGCATCAGTGCCATAATCTGAATGATATTTGGTGATAGTGTTGAAAGAGACTGATTGGGACTTTACGAGACCAATTAAGCTGTGAGAGTCAGTTCTCATTTCTTTAAAATGTGATATCCATATACTGATTCATGGACCTTATTCCTGAGAAGAGACTCCATTTGTTCTCGCACTACTTGGTCGATCCCAGCTTGACCCGAGCAACAGGCAACGAATCCTCGTGGATGTTGAGGGTTAAACTGCTTAATCAGGCCTTATTTGAGATCGCCTTTGCAAGCAACAAAGTCGGACCAACCAAACCAACCACCTTGATTAGTCTCTCGGACCAATTCAAATGCCTCTTCAGCCCGAGGCGATCTTTTCTGTTCTTTCTGCTCAGGGGCTGAATCTAATATCCGACGCGTCCAAACTAACTTAGCGGCACATCGTCGCGTTTGTTGGATGGATATGGCTAGATGTCATCAAACCAATGCAAGAACGGTAACCGATATACCGGTTTCACGCCAAGTTGCCATAGAAGAAGAGAAGAATACCGTTAGACATTGACTCAACGGCGAACTTGATGTCTTGTGTAGTCGACAGAGTTTTCAACGTCCCCTCTTGATGCGTTGTCAACTCGACCTCATATCAAAACTTACCCCTTGCGGTTATGGCGGTCACGCAGCAAAATACATATGCAAGTACCTTGATAATTATCACGAACATCGACGCGTACCGTACGTATCACTCTGCAGACAATGCTACACGGAATGCACCAGCAACCGCCCCATGCACACCATCCAGTCTAACAGTTTCGTTGCTTTTGGCGCCCGAGACAACTATCAAGATCCCTCCGATGAAAGTTCAACCATCTCCTTTAACTTTCGTCCCATCTCCTGTTACAGTAAGATCCAGAGTCTCAGATGATCGTCTCCTAAAAAGAATCAGACAGATAATTAACAAACCTGAGACTTTTTCTTCAGCCCTTTACCCATGTCCCGCTGAGCCTAGCCTGGAGCTCACATGGCGCCCCATTTGAAGCGAGCCCAGGTACGGATAGGTCTCTCTTGGTACATTACATCGTTAACGGAGTATTGAATGGCATCATTTCGCGACGTGAGAAGCAAAATGTGGAAACAGTTACTGTGACCGGCATGGTTTCTGTCCGCGTTTTGAGTCGCATTCAAACTGCGGAAGCAAATCGCGGGGGTCAAACACACCACGCCCACGGTATGTTTCAGGTCCAAGCCCCCACTCCTGATCCCAATGAAACCTTGATACTTTGAACCTGTTGCTATCATTTCTTCTTCTGAACAATCTTACATGACCTGACAAGTGGTCAACGGTGAGTTATCGAAGACTATGAACTGTTGGTCCTTGTTAGACTCTACCGTCACCCTGGCGAGGCCGTGGGTACATCAAGATGCCAGGTACAGCATGTCCGATTGTCTGAGACAGTTCGTCTCACCAAAGAAAAGCCACTTCGTCAATGGAATGCATGCATGTTGCCAGCATGAACTACCGGAGACTTCGGCGGTTGAGCCTGTCTTATTCGTCAGCCTTAAGAATTTCGTTCTCGCTTCGCTTGTTGCTTCAACGCCCACTTACATAAAATCGCCAGGGATCTTGGTTGTCACAGTAGCTGTTAATGGTTGGCTTATCCACTATCAAAACAACAAGACAGTCAGTACCACCGAGGAAATATCTCCACGAGAAAACGAGTCAAGAATTGAGCTCTTGACGCCATGGTAACGGATACAAGATGTGGATTATGTTAACATGCTATACCTCCACTTCGCTAGTTGGATCTACCAAACACGCTGCTGACCACCACGATGTAGCTCCAAACACTGCTATATCGACTACATACCTTGGTAATAGTCCATATCGATGGAGAGACTGCAACTATTCACAGGGCGTTGGGATTAAACATGAAACTTTTGTTATCGCAATGTTACTGTTCCTTTGCAGGATATTCACAGTACATAATCTCTATATTTATCCCTGTCCCTACCCTGAGCCGTCCATATGCCAGGAATTATAGATACTGACTCTTGCTTCAACTTCCCTTTGTCAAACGCCAAGATGTTGTGCCTCCTCATTGAGTCTTTACAACGTCACGATGTGACGTTGCACAGCTTGGTTACTGTTGTGCTCGCTAAACAGTTTATCTTGTCGAGCTCCGGCACTGAGGATTGAAGCTTGCATCACGGAGAGAAGGATGTTGGAGGATGAGAGACGAGTCAGTACGGATATGATGTATCATTAATAAAACGTCGTGATATAGCACGGGATTCTGACTTATACATAAGCTTCAATCCTCGCCGTTGCGATCGTCATCAAACGGACTTCGCTTCGGAGGATAGGCTATACGGATACCTTTGGCTATATTTGACGGTGTTATTATATTTTCGACCAAGTCTTATCATTATGCTAAATAATAGTTATGTTTTCCTAGGGTCAAATACGAGATGATGCCTCCATTGAGGATTCCTCTTTTCTCCTCCGTGCCTCAAGTGATCGTGGTTTGCGAGGACCACCTATAATACATGACTATAGAGCTTGTCACCACCTACGGAAGGTCGCTGTTATAATTGGAGATTTGATGCTTGTATGAGACGTAAAATTGGAAATCAGTGGTGACTATCGTGGATACTATACTCTATAAATCGTGCTAATCTGAGGAATGGCATGAACTCGGCATTGTCCTAATCTTTTGATCAATTCTATCACGGAAGAGAAAGCCTCATGCAGAGGCAAGCTGCTGGAAGTTCATATGATGGCTGCCAAATTGTGACGAGAAAGTGTGCAGAAGATGAAAACACGAATCGTTCTTGTCCAGTCTTGTAAGAGCTGCAGGTTAAGGTACTCTACATACAGACAGCCAAGATCTGTGAAGGCCCAACCCAGATTACTGCACCGAT
The DNA here is from genome assembly GCF_019915245.1 of Fusarium musae. Classification (NCBI taxonomy): domain Eukaryota; kingdom Fungi; phylum Ascomycota; class Sordariomycetes; order Hypocreales; family Nectriaceae; genus Fusarium; species Fusarium musae. The sequence continues at coordinate 507,227 of NC_058387.1, forward strand.
ACCAATGGCTGTTACTCGATGACAGTGTATGAGACCATGTCTAGACTTTATTGTACTTGATATCTCATATTCAATTGGTAGTACTCCGTAGTGAGTGGCAAGCTTCTCAACAGATACACGTGACTTTGGCGTTTTTCGTGTGCCATCCAGACCAAGGTCGTCGCGTCACAGCGCGCCCCGCCATTGACCATAGAGAGCCTCAATCTCAAATTAACGGTCACCAATGGTAGTCGTCCAAACATCTAAATCAAAATGGCACCCGACGTGATTGATCTCATCTCATCGAGTCCACCACCCAGCCAGTATGTTCCACCCTCTGCGCAAGTACCCGAGACCAATCGCATCGTTGAATCAGAGAAGCGACACCTACCAAGCATCAACACAACACATTCTGCATCGCCAGGACTGTTTCTCTCCGATGATTTCGATACAACGATAGATCTTGACGAGCCAATATTGGTCGATGCAAATACGAACAAGAGACGATGTCCCTCTCCTCCAGCGCAACCACCTCCGCTTAAGCGCATTACTCCAGGTCCAGAACCTCAAACAATTCTCCCGCCCGTGCGAACGAATGGGAATGGGCGAGTTTCTGTCGCTTCTGACCCTATAGAACTTACGAGCTCTCCAATATTTGAATCGCATAGCCAGCTAGAGCCTACAACATGCACTAGCAAACCCTCGACAGATACTATCAGCAAGCCCACTGAACAAACGCTTGACGCTGAAGACTCTGATCCTTTCGCAAGTTCACCACAACCGGTGCGACGATCTCCTCCGAAACCGAAACCGAAGCCCCTGGCAAGACCTATAGAGTCTTCCGACCCTTTCGCAAGTTCACCCCACCAAGCGCCGGTAACGACGAAGGCCCCCGAGGCTATCATAACATCACCGCCTGTGCCTCCGCCAAAACCTGCGCCAAAGCCCGCCACAAAGAAGAATGCAACATGGGATCCAATCTCAAGTTCGGCGCCAGATGTCTTCTCTTTCGATTCGTCGCCGCCACAGAAGAACAATGACGTTATTAACATTGACGACTCCGATGGCGGGGATGGTTCAGATGACGAATTGCCAGATATCGCTTCTTTCGATGTTGCCAAGATGCGACGTCGATCGCAACTTCAGCGCTCACAAAGTGATGTCGTATCATCAAGATCTCGAACAAAGCCCTCAGCTTCGAATACAAAGTCCGCAGCAGAGCGAGCACGGGAAAAAGAAGCAAAGGCAGCAGCCAAAGAAGCCGAAAAAGAGGCTAAGCGGCGTGAGAAGCAAGAGGCAAAGGAAGCCAAACTTCGCGAGAAGGAAAGAACTGCCGCGATGGCAGAGGTTAACAAGCTGCGTACAGACAAGAAGGTCTCGACACCGGAAATGATGGTCGATATCCCTTCGAGTCTGAATGCGACGGTCACAACTGAATTACAGACCATGTTAGAACCCTTTGATGTGCAGTACACAACTTGGGACAGCCCGGTCGATAACGTGATCAAATGGCGAAGAAAGGTTCGGAGTCGATACAACGACGAGATTGGTCTCTGGGAGCCAATACCTCTTCGCCTTGAGGATGAGAAGCATGCTCTTGTTGTGATGCATGCCGACGAGTTTGTGAAGCTGGCGCAGGACGACCAGATCTCAACTCACGTTGGCAAGATGCAAAGACATTTTGCTGATCATGCTCTCGTATACTTGATTGAGGGCCTGACACCTTGGATGCGCAAGAACAGAAACCTTCGTAATCGTCAATTTGCATCGAATGTTCGCGCTCAGGAGGCTGCGGCTTCTACTACAGGACGTCGACGAAATAACAACCCCCCTCAAGAGTATGTATCCGAGGAGTTGATTGAAGATGCGCTGCTGCAGCTGCAGGTCATGCATGAGGTTTTGATCCATCACACTATGATACCGTTGGAAACAGCCGAGCAGATCCTTTCATTCACCCAACACATCTCGACAATACCTTACCGAAAACAACGAGACATTGCAACACTCGGAGCAGGATTCTGCATGGAAAGCGGACAGGTCAAGACAGGCGAGGACACCAAAGACACCTACGTCCGGATGCTGCAAGAGATTGTCAGAGTCACGGCCCCCATCGCATATGGCATCGCGGCGGAATATGGCACCGTCAGCAGTCTCGTTCGAGGGCTGGAAGAGCACGGGCCTACTCGTCTCGAAGGAGTGAAGAAGAGCGCAAACAAAGATGGTGCTTTCTCAGATCGCATGGTTGGCCAGGCAGTAAGTCGACGCATGTACAAAGTTTTCACGGGAGTGGACGAGACAAGCACAGATGTTTAGAATAGTGTGTATTATATGTAATGATTCTATGAAGACCATCGATCATGTTACGATGCAGTTCTAATGAGATAGACCTATTGAGTTCATCGTTAGCTAGTGTTACCATGGAAAATGACAACAAAGACGAATTGTGAACAAGCTGTCAGACAGCGGTTGGACAAAATTGTTTCCACATTGTGTATTTCAGTACAGGTCTGTGTAATTGCTTCTTCATCATAAAGCTTGAGGTGTTGTGTGAGTAAAAAAAGGAAAATTTGAACATACCATTTAGCGAGCCTCGAGGGGGGCAAGAAAACACCAAGCCTTGGAAAAGGGTATCAAAATAAACTTAGCAAAGAGCCATCTAAGCAAGCCTAGGCTAAATTTGCCTAAATATTTTCATCCCTTAGGGTCAAGGTCCTGAGTTTTCTTTTCCTCCCCTAGGCGAGATACGATGTCCTCATCTTCGAGCTTGCGCTTTCGCGATGCCGGCTTGAAGAATGAGTCCATCGTTTTTTGTTTCGCGTCGAACTTGGCACTGCCAATTCCACCTCGGGTCTTTCTCAGACCTTTGAGGTGGTCAATGCTGTTGATCTTCACGACGCGCATGTGGAGATGCTTGTCGGAAGAGTCGCGCGTGATGAGGGCCTCGATGTAGCCGGTGTTGCTCCATGAGGGGCGCACGAAAGCAGATGCTTGACCTTCCGGTTCGGCATCTGGACCAGCTGAAGCAGAGGTCCTGTCGCGGAGTGCTTTGTAGAAAGTACCGAGAATGATGCCGTGAGCAACGATACAGACGGTCGAGTCTTCATCCAGTCGAGGCAAATGCTCGTCCAAAAAGACATCAACCCTCTTCCTCATCGCCAGCGGTGTCTCAGAGCCCTCATGCTTCGCCGCAGCCCCAAACTTGGTACCCTCGCCCGTCCCAAAGTCCTTCTCCCTCAGCTCCGGCACCTGAATCAACTTCAGATCCTCCGCGCGTTTCTGCGCATCGAGGATAGCCTGGGCGGTGTGCACGACACGGCTGAGGTTCGACGAGAAGATGCGATCAATGGCGACGTGCTCAGAGAGGTGCGATGCTAGCCGTTGAGCTTGCATTACGCCGTGGGCAGTCAAGGCTGAGTCGCGAGACCCGGCATAGAGGTTTGCGACGTTGTCGACTGTCTCTCCATGGCGTATGAGGAAGAGACGCATCGTTGCATCGTTCAGGAAGGCCACGCCAGAAGCAAGCTGGGCATGGTGATTGTTGATGGTTGAGAGAGTAGGAGGAGAAAAAAGTCAGAAATTTGTAGTGCAGATTTCGTGCTGACTCATCATTTTCCGGGCTAGTACGTAAGTGAGCTAGCTTCAATTGAGCACTGGGAATTTTCACTTCATGTCAATGCGCAACATTATTGGCCAACTAAATCGTGAATTCGTAAAGCTAAACAAGACAAAACTCCGAACTATTCATACAAATACCGTACCCAAAAATTCTCAAGATATATAATTCATTAAGAGATACCCATTAACCAATCATTAAAACTTGTTTATTTCTTACCGGTGACTGTGCCGACGACGTCACCGAGACCAAGGCTGCCAAGAATCTTCTTGAGGCCAAGACCTCCGAGAAGGCCATCGAGCAGACCACCAAGACCAAGACCGTTGAGCTGAAGATATTGTTAGCAAGATGATCAATTGATTGCGAGTATGAACGGTTGAAACATACCAGAGGACCCAGGATGGGACCGAGAAGCTTGCCAACAAGGCCGAGCACACCGCTGAGCAATAGACCAACAGCAGCGACAATCTGGAAGAGAGGCTCGGCGAGGAGACCCCAGAGAGGGTTGATCTCCTTCTTAGCGTGAGGCATACCCTCGAGCTTGCGCTTGCCCTCCTCGATGGTGGTTTGAATCTCAGTAGAGAGCTGTCATCTTGTTAGCGAATGGTTCAGGGTAAGGGAACGTGATACTGACCTCCTTGAGCAAGTTGGCAAGGTGAGCCTCCTCGGGAGTAGCCTCACCACCAGCAGTCTTCTGCTTGGCGTTGCGAGCGATACGGCCATCGGGGTCAAGACCACGGATGATACCGTTGGTCTCGGTCAGGATCTTACCACCGTCCTCAATGAGAGGCTTGACCTGTCGGACAAGTTCCTCCTCGTCACGGTCCTCAGGCTTCTGAGCCTCAGCGGCGCTGATCTTGTCGTTGATGGACTTGCAGATGGGTCGGAGCCTCTCAAGAGTCTGCTCAATCTGGTAAGCCAGTTGTTGAGCAAGCTTCTTGTTCTTCTCAGCCTCTTCAGTCTGCTTGGCCTCATCGGCCTCAGCCTGCTCACGCTTGATTCTCTCCTCCTCAGTTTCACCCTCGGGCTCAGGCTCCTCCTCCTTGGGGATATCCTCGAGAAGAGAGACGTGACCGATGACAGCGCCCTTCTGGTTGAAGACATCACCATCCTCGTCAATCTCCTTGCCAGCACAGTCGAGGAGCTCACCGCTGGTAAGCTTACCGATGATGTTGCCATCAGCGTCGACGACGTTACCCTCACGGTTCACCTTTCGGCCAGCGAGAGGGTTGTGCTTCTGCTCCTTCTCAGGCTCCTCCCAACGCTCAGCCTTGCCGATGACATTGCCGTTGGAGTCGGTGATCTCACCATCATCATCAACAGCACGTCCCGCAAGAGCCTTAGCATCACCGATGACAAGCTTGCCAACAACCTCGCCAGCTCCGTTGACGACCTTGCCATCCTTGCCGACGGTGCAGTTCTTGAGCTGAGCGAAGGGACCCTCCTTCTTGCCGCCGCGCTCACCCTCAGAGACGAGCTCGGCCTTGCCAATGATGTCGCCAGACTCGCTTCGGATGTTTCCATCCTTGTCAGACATGCGTCCGACTAGTTTCTGGACATCACCCTCAACGACACGGCCGTAGATCTCACCAGACTCGCTGACGAGGTTACCAGCCTTGTTGACGCGCTTGCCAGCAAGGGCAGAGTTGTCGACGGGCTTCTCCTCCTCAGCCTCAGGAGCTTCCCAGCGCTTGGCCCTACCGACAGTGTTGCCACGGCGGTCGAGAATGTCACCATCCTCATCGACCTCGCTGCCCTTGAGCTGCTTGGGATCACCTTCGACGACCTCACCAACCTGCTCGCCCTGGTACATGACACGGCCGTCAGACTCGACGGTGGCGCCGGGGAAGTGCTCGAAGGGAGCGGATGCTTTATCCTCTCGCTCGGAGATGGAGACGGGCTCACCCTTGCCGATGACCTCGCCAGAGTCGTTCCAGATGTCACCGTTCTCATCGGCGCGCTTGCCAATGAGCTCCTTCAGTTCACCCTCAACAACCTTGCCGACGACAGTACCGTTGGCGTCGACGAGCTTGCCGACCTTGTTGACCTTGGCGCCCTTGAGGATGGAGCGGTCCTTCTTCTGGACGCGGTCCCACTCAGCGAGAGGCTCAGCCTGGCCGACGACCTTGCCGTCTCTCCAGATCTTGCCGTTCTCGTCAGACTTGAGACCAACGAGCTGTCGGATCTCACCCTCAGTGACCTTACCGATGGTGTCTCCCTTGTCGTTGGTGAGACCGCCCTCCTTGTCAACAACAGCTCCCTTGAGGATAGAGAAGTCCTTCTGCTCACCACGCTCCCATTCGGGAAGAGGCTCAGCCTTACCAACAGCCTTACCAGTCTTGTCCCAGATGGTACCCTGATCATCAGAAGCCAAGCCGATAAGCTGCTTGATCTCACCCTCAACGACCTTACCGAAAAGGTGACCCTTCTCGTTGACGAGGTTTCCGTTCTTGTCAACAGTGGTGCCCTTCAGGATGCTGTAATCCTTCTGCTCACCACGCTCCCACTCAGGAAGAGGCTCGGCCTTTCCGACCTTCTTGCCAGTCTTGTCCCAAATGGTGCCCTGCTCATCAGAAGTGAGACCAATGAGTTGCTTGATCTCGCCCTCGGTGACCTTTCCGATGAGGTGGCCCTTGTCGTTGACGAGGTTACCCTCTTTGTCGACGGTGGTACCCTTGAGGATGGAGAAGTCAAGCTGCTCGCGGTCCCACTCGGGGATGGGCTCAGCCTTTCCGAGCTGCTTGCCGGTCTTGTCCCAGATGACACCTTGATCGTCGCTGCTGAGACCGATGAGCTGCTTGAGCTCTCCCTCGACAACCTTGCCGAGCTTGTCGCCCTTCTCGTTGACGAGGTTGCCCTCCTTGTCGACAGTAGTGCCCTTAAGGATGGAGAAGTCGAGCTCCTTGGCAGCCTCCTCACCCTCAGCAGCCTTCTCTTCAACGGCCTCTTCACCCTCAGCGGCCTTGTCCTTGGCCTCCTCGGTGGCATTGCCAGCAACTTCCTCGCCCTCAGCAACCTTGCCTTCGGCGGTCTCCTCGCCTTCAGCGGCCTTGCTCTGGGCGTCTTCAGGAAGATCCTGAGCGGCCTCCTCACCTTCAGCGACTTGGCCTCCAGCAGCCTCTTCGCCCTCGGCTGCCTTGCTCTTGGCATCCTCGGGGAGATCACCAGCAGCTTCCTCACCCTCAGCAACCTTGCCCTCAGCGGCTTCTTGACCTTCGGCGGCCTTGCTTTGGGCATCCTCAGGAAGATCCTTGGCGGCTTCCTCGCCCTCGGCAGCCTTGTCCTGGACCTCATCGGTGATACCAGCAGCCTCCTCGCCAGGAGCGACAGACTTCAGGTCATCACCAGCCTTGGACTTGTCACCGTCATCACCAGGAGCCTCGCCGCTGGGGATCTCGTCGGCAGCCTCAGACTTGGGAACCTCGTCTTGGGCACCCTCAGTCTTCTCTTGAAGCTTCTCCTCAACATCCTCAGGCTTAGGAACATCTTGCTCGTCGACCTTAGAGGTAACGTCCTCCTTGGCCTCCTCAGGGATATCCTTGGCTTGCTCAGGAACACCCTCAGCAGTCTCCTCTGCCTTGCCGGTTGCCTCCTTAGCTTCCTCAGACTCTGGAGGAATCTCCTTCAGCTTATCTCCAGCTTCAGAAGCGTCGCGGTCCTCGAGGTTGATGTCCTTCTGGCCTTGGTCCTCAGACTTGACATCGGGTGTTTCATCCTTGACTTCTGGGGCTCCGGGAGTCTCGGCTGGTGTCTTTGTGTCGGTAGCTTGGGAGGTGGCTTCTGACTTGTTGGCAATGCCCTCAGCCGCATCACCAACGGTGTCTGTGGCGCCCTCTGCGGTGCCGCCAACAGTATCTGTGGCACCCTTCGCTGTATCGCCAACGGCGTCTGTAGCGCCCTTTGTTGTGTCGCCGAGGCCAACGGTGTCTGTAGCTCCCTTTGCTGTGTCGCCGACGGTATCTGTGGCACCCTTCGCTGTGTCGCCAACAGCTCCTGTGGCTCCTCCAACAGCCTTTCCGACGGCGCCGGTAACGCTACCGACGGCGCTTCCCAGACCACCAGACTTCTTCTCCTTGGACTGGGTTGTGTATTCGCTCTTCTCCTCGTCGTGGGAGTCCTCTTCCTCCTCGGGCTTGCCTTGTCCTATGGGCAGGGTCTTGCCGAGGACATCGCCCGAGGAGCTGACAACGTCACCGGCTTGGTTGACGGTGTTGCCAACGAGGTTCTGGAGGTTATCGGTGTCGGCGATCTTGCCAACGTTCTTTCCGGCGTCATCTAAGACTTCTCCGGAATCATTCACGACGCCAGCACCGCTCCTGGGGACTGACTCAAGATTGACTGCAATGGGGACGATAAGCGCCAAACTTGGTGAAGGACTATTGAACGCACCAGGGGATTCCTGCTCTCTGGAAGAGGCAGTATCTTTTGTTGTGTCTTGAACCTGGGAGGAGAGGTCTGCCATGATGTTGTTGTGGTGGGTTTGGACTGGTTCAACTCCTTTTCAAGATCGAGAAAAGGGTATCTTTCAGATAAGAGAGGATTAATGGGGTATCGTTGTGTTAGTTGGGAGTGGTTCTTGTTTTTGTTATTGTTGTTTTGGGTATCGCTTCGCAAGTTGGCCAAGAATGGAATGAATTGATACTTTTGTCGAAACCGCAACCACCACCACATCTTCAACTACTTATACCGACCACATGGCATATACAAAACAAGTTTTACTACAGGACCAGGCCATTCTCGATTTCGATCACGTCAATTCAAAAAGTCACAACGTCAGTGTGAGCCCAACTTTTGGCTCTCTAGCCATGATACTGCGCCGCACCTTGCTATCGGACGAGCAAAGCTGCAACAGCCACACGTCATGATGAAGATCTAAGCGCGGGGAGGGTGTGGCGAGAGCTGTTGGATGACGTTATAAGGAGCTCTCCTAACATGGATATGTTACACAATGAGCAATGGGGGGAGAGAGCTCTAGACGCAGAGGTGCCGTGTAAGTGTCCTCCCAGGCTTGCAGGCCCAGGATGAGGCTTGCTCTACCTGTCTACCTTCCCGACGAGAATGTCCAGCGGTTGTGAAAACAGGCTTGCGGAGTGGAGGATGCACACCATCTACGAGACGGAGCTTGCACATTCGGGGTATGGATCGAGATGAGAAACTGGGTCTGGCTATTGTTGTTGAGGGGGGATCTAGAAGAAGGGGCTGCATGTTGCAGTAGCGGTAGCCTCAGAAAAAAAAGAGAAAAGACAACCGGGTTTCTGAGGCTCCAACTGGAACTTTGAGATGGCAAATGTTTAGCAAGAGTGACTGAATGATGAACTAATCTAGCGCGACGGGGAGGGGTTACCCCATGAGGTTTACTTATTCCGAGGTGTGGAGGGGCGTTTATTGTCCACTTTCACTCATACGAATGGGATGCATATGCTTGCTTGCCTCGCCTTGGTTGGCTTGGCTTACACCTTACCTTACCTTACCTTACTTTGCCTTACATGAGTGTACAGTAGTTCAATTATGCATGGGGGTGTTTATGGACAAGGCCGGATAATTGTGAAACGCACCAAGAAAAAATTATCGATTATCGCTATCAGTTGTCTCAGTCTGACTACCACTGCTCTTTGTCTCAGCTACAAGGTTCCTATTGAAGACAGTCGGAATCTTAATGATGAGCTGAATACCATCATACGTGGACTTGACGTCCAGGAACAGCTCGTCAGGCCTTGGAGCACCTGGTGGCTTTGGGGCGTTCGCATTTGCATTTGCATTTGCGTTGTTAGTACTCCCAGCACCCTGGGCCTGTTCCCTCTCCTTGTCCCTGTTCTCGGAAAGTTTGTCGGCTCCGTCCTGGGACGGCATCGGCTTGTCGAGCTTGCCAATCCTGTTGCCCTGGTCATCATAGATGTTTCCCTCATCATCGACTTTGAGTCCACCTGCTGCAAGTGGCTTGAGGGCAGGCTTGATGTAGTTCTCGCAGACGTGACCGGCCACTTCGCCGTCCTCGTCGAGGACCTGTCCATTCGGCATGACTGGCCGTCCTACCATGGACGGGAGATCGCCTTCTACACGGCCGAGGACGGTACCGTCCCAGTCTAGAATGTTGCCAAACTCATCGACGTATTTGCCGTCTAGACCAGCAGCCAACTTTTCAGGTGATTGTGATTGTGATTGTGATTGTGATTGTGTTTTTGAGTCTGAGTCTGTTTGGCCTGTGCTCTCTGATACTGGCTTTATCCTTGGTATGCGAATCTCAGGGTTTGCAACTTTTGGTTCAGATGTTCGTCCATTGCGGACGGGAACATTGACCTCGTAAGTGCTGTGCGTAGGATCGCCATCAGGGGTGGGTGAAGAAGAAGACATTGGGATTGGGATGGGATCAGTTTGTTCCTGAGGCTGATGATCCTCGAGGTGAGGCTGGAGTTTCTCCTGCTGATGCGGCTGCTGCTGATCCTGGACCTGTTTTGGGGGTCTGCTGGGTCTCGAGGTTCCAGGCTGGAATATGGAGATGGCAGAGGAGAGTGCAGACCTGATGCCAGCGCCGTGCCAAAAGGGCTGCTTTGATGTTGACGTGTGGCTGGTAGAGCTTGGTTTGTGCGGGGACATGACGACAGCCTCTTCATGCATGAAACTTGGAACATGGGGCTTGACCTTTTGTTAGTGCTGTCTGAATTTTATGAGAGTCACGGTAAGTAGAGAAAACAGAAGGGAAACGCCCCTATTTCTCTAGTGTAAAGTATATCGGATTGAACCCCTGTGTCTAACTAACTAGCTGTAACAGATGAGAGCCGCATTTTACAGAATCAACCAAGGTGAAAAACAAGATGTAACTCTGGAAATATTCTGGCCGAGTTTCTCTGATCGTCCGCGCTCATCACGATCGCGGGCCACCCGGGAACAAGAGACTAGCAGGGATGTGAGCAAGATGAGACAAGACAGCTAAAAAGGTGAACCCTGGTTTTGTAGTGAATAGAGTCAAATGATTGGTGGGAGCTGTCACAAAGCCTAGTCCCTGCTTCCACTCTGGACCAAGCTTTCTCTGAAGCTGGTTCCTGGCTGGAACGGTTGGGCTAGACTTGAAGAGGATGGTGTTGCAGGTGGCTTGCGTGGCATTATCGTGTGTGGCTTGCTAGCTGCCAACTACATCCTTGTCGTTTGATGCAATCTGACGTTTTGGTTAGTCTCGGGGAATTTGCAGACTGATCATGTTCATTCGTTTTTCGTCACTCTTTTCTCACTCAGTGTCAAGACTGTGAATGTCTACTATTATACGGTGTTCACATAGACAGAGACTGAAAGAGTAGAGAGTGAATGCTTTTGGATTCATGTAGTGTATAACGTTGTAGTGTTGTTGTATTTATCCCTCCCAGAAACAGCAGTAGTAAACCATCATTAATAAACACCATGTTGCGCCGCCACAGATCGTCGTAGTGCTGTCGTACTAACAGTAACATTACATGGGTCCCATCATGACATGAACAGAACAGAGCCAAATATAAACATAACCGAGACAAATAGTGCCAATCTCTTCTAGTTTCTGCACAGCGCAAAGCAATAATTAGCCTCTGCTTGTCATCAAGGCGGCGTCTATCCCGTTCTGGAGATTTGCAAGCCAAGTAAGATACGACGGCCACAGGGAGGTTAAACAAAAGATTTGAGGGTTTCACGTACAGTAGAGAGAGCTCGAGATCACCGTGGATACGAGCCTTGAGCTGGATCTCGATATCGAGGTTGAGATCCAGGCGCAGTCGCAGCGTGTCTTTGCCAGCATCGCCGCCGCCGCCCTGCTGCTGACCGCCCGTGAGACCGCCCAGACCGCCCGTCACGCCGCCCAGGGTGTTGGTCACGCCGTCTGTGACGCCGCCGACTGTGTTGCCCAAGTCTCCGGCGAGAGGCAGCTGGTCGAGGGGTCCTGAACCTCCTCCTTGCTGCTGCTGCTGTTGGGGTGGTGCTTGCTGGCGACGCTTGCTGCCCTTCTTCTTGCTGCGGCGCTCTCGTCGGGGCGCTTCTTCGGAGGACATGGTCTGGTCGTCAGACTCGATGCGGTCCTTTTCCATGGAAGACATGACGATGATGATGAATTAAAAGAGTCGCTTGCTTAAAGATGAGTTCGCGATTATGAGGTTGATGTGGTGTAAGTGGATTAGTATGATTTGGATATCTCACTAAAAAAGTACGGGCTTGGAGAAATTAAGGTAACTTTAAGAAAGGGACGTGATATAAGTCTGAAACTACGCAGAACCTCATAACAGGATTTAGAGGCCCATGAGGTCATATGAGATCGAGATGAGAATCCAGTAAAATACCCTGCTCAAGCCAACCCACTTTATGTGACTTGACCCCTCCACTACAACTTTCGTCTCCAACGGCCATTAACGGTCTGCCCCAGACATTCACTTTATTAGTGTCCCCCAGTCGAATCATATCATGCTATTTCTTGACATAACTGCTTTCCATGCCGAGCTGCGGTCTTCTCCTCAGTCTCACTGGCTGACATCTCTCCTCATCGTCAATCTCGTCCTCGATATCACCCTCCGGGTCCCAATATACAGCCCATTTCCCATGCTCGTCCCGCACCGCCACAAACGAATCATGATCTCCCTGGAGCGTCAGGAAGCGCTCGTCTGCTGTCCAGCCCCAGGGTCCTATGACGTGCCCGATGGTGTCCTTCTTGCCCCCAAAGGTCACCATGTGCGTGTCCTTGTCCACGAATATCCAGTTCAGCGCTGGCGGGTCGTCGGATACCATGCTCACCAGCCCTAGGTGCCCTTCCTCGCTGGGATACTTGAAATACCAGCCTAGAAATCTGTAGCCTTGCACGGGGGCATCTGAAAGGTTGAGATACATCTGATGTTCTGTGAGTATTTGTGTAGTCAGATGAGAGACTAGAGAGAGGCAGGAACTCACCTTCTTGTCCACCAAAACTCCTTGACCAACCTCTTCTATCTTTCCATTCTGCTGTAGCATGAATGTAAGGTGGAACTTTTCTTGTTCCTTGCTCATGCTCTCATTCTGTCTCTTCTGTGCACTCACAGCGTTACCCACGCCCGTAACGGTCGGGATAGCTGCGATGGCAAGTAATCCGATAACCATGTTTTCCTGATCTGTTTTTTTCTTCTGCCGCGTATCGTATTGTGAAGGGGTAGTATGTTTGACAACAGCAAGACTCGCTCATCTTGACTGCATGACGTCCAGTCCACTTTGTAGGATCTTGACCCATACATTTCTCTCGACACCAGCCACACGCATATAATCCTGATCCCTGCAACCCTTCTGCACTCCCACTCCCACCCCCATCAGGCCAACTAAGCTGGGGTAGAGGGAGGGTAACGTCATATGCCCAAGATTGGGATGCCATTTTTTACGTCACTTTGACCTGTCACGTCGAAATTCGCTTCCAATCCCATCACAACCATAGAAACAGGTTCTTTGAGGGTTCGAGGTCGGGATACAATGACACTTATTGCGTCAGTCAAGCTTCTTCAACAGGTTTCGGACTCGACACGTATTAATCTCAAAAACCATGCTTGGAACTTTTAGTATAGAAAAACTTCAACTTAATTATTACATGTCAGCAGCGAAGCAATAAGCCATTGTTTATTTTTTGGAAACCCCATTGTTCATTCAGCGAAGTAAATACTAGCATACACAACCATGTCTTCTCCATCTCAGCAGGTAAGTTTGTACTTGTGAGTTTGTGTCTTCTGATCGGGAATTAAATTCCTTTAGGACTCGCAGAAGCGAGACGAATCTCGGGCTCCTCAGTCTCCCGATCAAGGCCAGAACCAGCAAGAGCAGGGTAACGACAGCAACCCTTTCAACCAGAACCAGAACGAGGGTCAGCAAGAGGAGCAGAACCAGAATCAGGGCCTGGGACAAGAAGCTCAACAGCAACAGCCAGGTCAAGAGTCTGAGTCCAAGCCCAAAGATGCTGAAGACGAGTCTAAGCCCGACACCGAGAACGCAAAGGCTGAGACACCAGGCGACAAGGAGAACAAGCCTGAGCAACCTGGTCAGGACAAGCCCGAAGAGCCCAAGGCTGAAGAGTCAAAGCCCGATGAGTCCAAGCCAGAGGAAGCTAAGCCCGAGGCCTCAAAGCCTGAAGAGGCCAAGACAGACGACAAGAAGCCCGAGGAAGTAAAGAAAGAGGAGGATGAAGCCGACTCCAAGCCAGAGCAAGCAAAGGCCGAGGCCCAAAAGACCGCCCAAGAGGCCAAGCCCAAGCAGAAGCGCCAGCCCGTCAAGGAGGAGAGCGAGGATGAGGACGACTCTGAAGACGACGACGACGATGACTTTGACTCTGAAGATGACTCCGAGGAAGACTCCGAGGAAGATTCCGAAGACGACGAGTCAGAGTCCGAGTCCGAAGAGGAGAACGAGCCCGCTACACCTCCCCAGCAGGCTGAGCCAGGCCGCAAGGGCGGAAGACGCGGAAACGCAAAGGCCGCCGATGTAAGACGTCGACGCCCTGCATGGCTCGACGAAGAATCTGACGATGAGGGCCGCAAACAGTTTTCGAGGCAAGACCAGCAGTTGCAGCAGCAGCGCCAACAGCAGCAAATGCAACAACAGCAACAGCAACAACAGCAACAGATGCAGCAGCAGCAGGGAGGCGGCGGTAAGAGTGACGCCCTCAGCTTGCATCTCGAGCTTAACCTCGAGATCGAAATCGAGCTCAAGGCTAGAATCCACGGTGATCTCACACTGGCACTACTGTAAGTTCTTGACCCTCTATGTTGCGGACCCTTTCTATCTTTTTGTCCGCCTTTCTCATCTGACAAGTGCATAGCCAATAGTGACATGTAATTTTGCAGGGAAGGAGCATAAGTATAAAAAACTACAAGAAATGCCTATTGTTTAATTCGGCGACGACGACGACGACGACGACGACGACGACGAACGATGTTTTATCTCACGTCTTATATCTAGCGGCGTTTTTGGGGGCATGAAGTTTACGACGACTTCGTTTTATTTATGTGTACTCTGTATAGTAGGAGTAAATAAAGAGTTGAAATTGGGTTTTAGCTTGTTACATGTTTCTCAGAATTATGTGATACGTGACACTCGCGAGTGAGGACATGATCTAGTTCTACAGATCACATCTCATTATTTGTATGAAGTGTAGTCGGTAATAGTTCACGTCTCGGTTATAAGCCACAAGAAGCTAAAGTCTTAGGTCGATCGTGATAAGATCTCAACGGTTTTTCTCGTCGATAGTGTCGTTGCAAGCGGGAGATCTACCGCAAGCGATGATGGCGATGAGGCTGAGGCTGGTGATGAGGCTCAGGTGGCACAAACACGGGAATGGAACGGACGGATCCAAGCTTTTGGGTTTCGGGTTCGTGCTTTTTTGAAGCGAACCAACGGAACGGGATCTGGTGATGGAACGGGAGTGATAAGATCGTCGTTATCGCACGGTGACACTCGTACGAGAGGGTATTACGGGGCCGGCTGATTTAGGGTAGCTGACCGACGTGATGTATTATTGATCTCGAGATGCGAATACGGAATCAATGGTTCAAAGAATACGGTGTTTAATTGAGTGATTTTATTGGTCTTGTTACACAGTGGTATTGGAATGACTACTGTGTTGTATGTTGTGCTGCAGAACCTCAGAGACATTTCCGTTCATTACCAATTGAGGCATCCCACATTCATCTCACCATCGCCACACTCAATCTCTTTCCAATGCTTTAACAAACTCAATTATAATTCTTCTAAAGCCGGACTTATCGGTACTCGCCAAGAATTCCGTATTCGCTATTTCCGATAATATAATCATCACTGGAAATTCTTCAGTGCCTTAGTTAAGGTAGATCTGCTTAGAGGGTGGCGCCCAAGCAGGCAGTGCAAGTGACGTATTACAAAGCAGACGCCGAAAGTCCCCGAACACGATAGCATCACTCAATCAATCTACGCGACACAAACCTACAATCGCCCTCTTGCTTACCAACTCTACACCTATAAAACAATTATCTCCCCATACAATCTTATCTTTTCCCATCACGCCATTCTACATACTATCGCAGACTTAAACTCACACTTAGCACTTCTTTCAACAACCGTGACAATAACGTCTCCAACGAATCCATCGCCACTCCGCTGCTGTACAAACATGGCAGACTCTCCCATGTCCGACAGCGAGCAGTTCTGGCTCACACTCTCAATCACACACCGAAAAACAACTTACGAACTATCATTCCCCGAAGACGCAACCATCACAGACCTCTTCAACGAGATCGAAGCGAGTCTCGACATCCCCGTCGCAAACCAAAAGATCATCGCCCCAAAGACTCCCCTCCTCAAAGCACCCTTCAAGAACCCCGACATGCCCCTCCTCGACCTCAAGGGCAAGCACCTAATGCTCATGGGCTCTGGCGCTGCGGAGATCCAGCAGGTGCAGGATATGGCTGAGCGCGTTGCGAAGCGCAATGCTGCGAGGATGGCGCAGAGGAGTAAAGCACGGCATGCGACGACGACGCGACGAAATCCACAAGACTCGCAATATACTTTTCTTCAAGTACGACCGCTGCAAGGACTTCCGAACCCAGACCGCAGTCTGAAGCTATTGCTACGATTGAAGGAAGACCCTGGTATTCGCGCTGCCATGACCAAGCATAAATTCGCTGTTGGGCTTCTTACAGAGATGGAACCTCTTTCGCATACGCAGACAACGCACGAAGGAACAAGTCGCATTCTGGGACTGAATCGTAATCAAGGCGAGGTCATTGAACTGCGATTACGAACAGATGCGCACGATGGATATCGCGATTACAAAACTATTCGCAAGACATTATGCCACGAACTGGCGCACAATGTCCATAGTCCGCACGATAGAAACTTCTGGGACTTGTGTCATCAGATTGAACGAGAAGTTGACGCTGCCGATTGGAAATCAGGCGGACACACGATCGGTGAAACATCACGATACACTGTTTCTGGACGTGATGAGGAAGAGGAGGATTATCCTGAGGACTTTGGAGGTTGGACGGGTGGTGAATTTGTCTTGGGAGGGGTTAAGAACAATTCCACTGCTGGGATGAGTAGACGAGAGGTACTGGCTCAAGCAGCGCTTGAAAGACAGAGAAAGGAGGTTGATTCTGAGCGAAAGGTGTTGGAGGAGCATAGACAAAGATCACCACCCGGTGATGAATCCAAGTAACTTAATGACATTTCAAACAGCGAGGCGTAGGAATACCCAAAGAAGACACAGCACAACAGAGCATAGCATAAGCAGGCGTTAGCATTACAATCTGATACACTATATCCATACATTCTGTCCCCTCAATAAGGAAGAGGATCCAAGTTCAATCCCTCAACGCTAAACTTGAACGCATCGTTTCGCGAATAACTCCCCGCAGCGTCAAGATCAAGACGGCCCCTGATACAATCACGGAAATCAACATCCGCAAAGATCAACCCATCTGGATCCTCCCACTGCGGTCCAGCAATGACGTCTCCAAACGGTGAGACAATCGATGAACCACCACGAGATAGAAACTCTGCTTTTGCAGAAGATACAGCGCTCTGTGCGGGAGGAGGTTGCATATTCGTACCGTCGTCATCACAACCAAGAACAATCTCATTCCCATCCTCGTCAAACACAGACTTGCGTCTTCTTCGACTCGGCGACTTGGGCAGCGCAATCTCAAATCCTTCCTCTGTCATGCACGATCCACGACGCTGTCTCACACCGTTTGTCTCAGAGGAAGTGCTCTTGGGAACGCACATGTTGCTGCTGACGACGAAGCAGCGTCCCTCGACACCAACTGTTCGCATGAGTCCGAGCCACGCATCGCGGTTATCAGCTGTAGGCGCAAGGTAGAGATTGATGTTCTGAGCGTAGAGCGATTGGCGTAGCAGGGGCATGTAGTTTTCCCAGCAGATTGCGGCGGCGAGATTGATGCGTATGCCGCGGATGGTGGTTGTCACGGCGCGGAGGGTGCTGGGTGAGCCTTGAGCCCAGATGAGGCGCTCAGAGCCAGTCTGTAACTGTTAGTTCACCTCATTGATATGCAGTAGAGGAGGAGGGGAGGTCTCACAGGGAGGACTTTGCGACGCTTTCCAAGCATACCCTGCTTGGGACAGACATAAACAACAGAGCAATACAAGCTCCCACCCGCCTTCTCAATACACCCCACCACGATAAAAACACCCGTATCCCTCGCGATGCGCTCCAACTCCTCGCGCGAGCCATCACCACGGACTTCATCCTCCTCACCAAGCTGTCTCTTCACCCACTTGGTCCCCGCACCACCACCGCCAGGCCCAACGGTGTCTCCAAGATCAATAGCAGAATCGAAGTAGCGAGCGAATTCATCGCGCCCTTCTGCACTGCGATTACCAATCTCGCAGCCGAAAGAGCTGCCGCGGGGATACCCGCCGATGAAGGCCTCGGGGAGCAGGAGGATGTCGATGTGTGATGAGGATGCGCGCTGGGCGAGGGTGTCGATGAGGGCGATTGTAGAGGCGGTGGAGGATTGGGTGCCTGGGGAGGCGGTTCCAAGACGGATATGACCAGCTGCAGCCATTTTGAATCACTTAGACATAAACACAGATACAGAAAGATGTTGGGGTAGAGGAGTGGTTATATAGATCAGCTGAGGATGGCATGCTCAGCAACGAGCGGGGAAACCAAACCAAGCCAGCCCATTTCTATCTACACAGTATTAAATGCTTCAATGCTTTTACCCAGCGGATGCCTCGGCGCTTCTTCCAGCATTGGTCTGTAAGATAAACTGTCACTGGGTCTGTAAAGGACTAAAGGTTCATCTAAGCTGAGTGAGAGGTTGGGAGCTAGACCATCTTTGAAGCTACCCCGCATAGGTAGACATGGAGATATGCGGCCCGCTGCGGCATCATGACTTCGGGCTTCGGGTCCGAAGTGGGAGGCGATGTCGGATGAGATGTGACTTGAACTGTGGATAGAAGCTGTGGTGATGAGTACTTGATAATGGGGATACAAGTTAGTCACTGGTCTGGCCGATGTGCGAGTTAAAGACTCATGTTGCTCATACGAGGAGCATTGTTGTGAGACATGGTCAAGCAGCAAGCGATTTGCACTGGGGTGTGAGGTGAAACTTTGTACATGCCATCAAGGTGAAGGTCATCATTACTTTGAAAGACAGTTGTTGCCCGGTAGATACCACAGCCTTGCAAGTCAAACCACTTCGCAGAACAGTATATATATAACAAGTTCCATTTTCTGTAACTGTGACATTTTGCTCAATTCGTCATAACTCTTAATACTTTTCTCACATGCAGGGTATTCTTCCACTCTCTATCTCCTCCTCGTACTCCGTGTCGTCGCAGGTGCCGGCTCAAACGCATCATCATCATCATCCGAAATCTCATCATCGCTAATCTCAACAGCCTTACTCTGCGTCCCGCCCTTCTGCGACTGTGAAAAGTTCAACTTTGTCTGCCGTGTACTCTTAGCCGCTCCTCGAGTCGCCGGAGCCTTGGCGGTGCTCTTCGCAGTGGTTCGTCGTGTCTTTGGCGGAGGTGGTGCGGGCTCTTCTTCTGACTCCATGATCACGTCTTCTTCCTCGTCTTCACTGTCTTGGAATGCCTTGCGGCCTCGTCCCTTTGCAGGGGCCTTTTTGGCTGGTGCTGCTTTTGTGGCGCGTGTTGCTCGCTTCGCTGCTGGCTTCTTGGTGGGCGCAGGGAGTGGCTCATCATCGTCCATCAAGTCCATTTCATCGTCTTGCTGAGTCGCTTTGGCCCGTCCACGTGCAGGTTTGCGTGCTGGTGCAGGCGCGGGTGCAGATGCACGTGAAGAGGTCTCGGCCTGTTGTTCATCCTCGTATGTCCAGGCATCTGGCTCATTCTCCCAGCTGCCATCAAAGTCACTGTCCCAAGTCGCTGGCTTTGGCTTGAGAACTCGCTTTCTCTCCGCTCGGGCTGTCTGCATGCCACTAGCTTGCTGTTGCTCGATCCTCATTCGATAGATATCCATGGCACTGTTGAGATCTTCGTCATCTGACTCTAAGCCCAGCATAGATCGGACTTGTCCCGTTAGGTGTTCTGAAACAAACAGCTCCATCGCGTGCTTGTCATCCTTTGTCACGAATTGAGTGACAGCATCACCAAAAGGCCCTTGAGGAAGGACCTTGAGTGATTGCGCCGACAGAAAGTCTTGCACCAGATTCTCCACCTTGACCATGTCATCAGCACCATCGAGGGCCTCAATTGCTGCTGTTGGGTTCGCAGCATTTGCCTTGCCTGTATGTTGTCAGTGGAATGTCTATCAAGTTGCGACATTGACTTACGCTGTGATGTCTTTTTGCGGTAAAAGTAGACAACATCATTCGTGTTGGCCACCTTACCAACAAATCGATTTGAGAATCTTTGGGGATTCTCAACCTCAAACTGACCACCTTCCGTGGCCGTGTACTCCACCTTCAGACGAATCAGCGGAAGAGGTCGTTCTTCCAGAGCCTCTTCATCCGTCTGAATGGCCTCCCAATCTGCATTAGCCTCCTCAATCATCTCCTCAACCACCTCCATCAGTCTTCGTGTCACCTCCTGGCGATTGTCCTTCTTCTTGTCAAGTCCTTTGAAGCGCTTGTCTTGCGAAAGGATGACTTCCCGTGTGACAAAGGGACGCACACTTTTCAGTGGCAGCTTGTCAACCTTGAAATCTTTGCCTGTCACGCTCACAATAGCAACGTGCTTCTGAACTGCCTCGCCAGGCACAAGTGAGGTTGCGACAGATGAACCGGGCTGCATGACGTGAAAGCCTGTTTCGGGGTTCTGTGTAGGGTCGATCAAACATTCGTGCTCGTGACCCCAGACTACAAGGTCAAGCCAATCGGGTAAAACATTCTCGGGGAGGTAGGATGTGGCTGTATGCGCATGGTGATTCTGGTGAACAGCCAACAAGTTGAACCAGTCAGCCATCTGGGTTTCGGGTCGGAACCACTTGACTTTGTGATCTCGGAAAGTACGGAACATTCGCTCGTCTCGAACATTGCTCAGTCCAAACAAGGCAAGCTTTGTGAGACCCTTCTGTAGCAGAATCGGCTTGGCCTCGATGTTGTCTGCCTCAGGGACACGGCCGTAGTAATTGAGCAGTCCACTTGCTTGCAAAAGATCAAGGGAGCAGAAATTGCCTTCTCCAGAAGGATCATCATGATTGCCATGGATCGAAAATACGGGGATGGAGATGTTGATGTCGGGGTCTTCGTAGTTGACATGCGTGAATGCACCTTCAAAAACAGATGCAGCATCGGAGAGAAATTCGAGAGGACAGGGTTTCATGCCCAAGCAGTTCTGTCGGAGTGTACGCATGACCTGGTACAGGGACTTTCGGGAGGGTTTGTTGTCGTGAAAGAGATCGCCAGCGAGGAGAACCATATCGACCTGTTCATATTAGGAACTATGATTGATATCAAGGGCGATGGGCCGTACATCTTCAGTCCGGGCAAGGTTCAAAATTTCATCAAAAGTTCTCCAACTGTCATCTCTACGAATGGGGTCTCGCTCTTCATAACCGACATGATTGTCGGTCGCCACGAGGATACGAATGGTATCCGCCTCTACGGTCGTTAGCAAGAGCAGCAGTAATACTACACTAACATAAAGACTCACCGGTGAACTCGGGCATCTTGTACAGCTTACGATTTGTGCGACACAATCGAATCGAGCTGTGACGTGTGTGTGGATGAAATGGATGTGCTTTACGCGGGCTGTTTCAGCGAGACGCGAGCAGTAGCTGGGAAGGTGACGCGCCCCAATGCGAGGTCACGTGCACCTCATCTACATCCACCTCACAGCTGAACAATAAATGGCCATGACCTCAAAAGTGACTGCTCATCTTTTCCAAGCTGCAAAAAGCAAAGAATGCGGGCTCTAAACTCTGACGCCAGCCGTTTAATGGCAGCGGGATCTTGCAGCAGGTGTTCAACCACGAGTCAGTCACTGATTGATTGATTTGACAGGTACAAAAGACTATTCGTCCAACATCAGACCACGTTTCGACCCATCATCTCAGCACTAACACAAGGCCTCGGTCTCGTTCCGCACTAGACTCCGTGGCCCGTCCCTGTTCCTGAAAGTTTCCCACAGGCGATGTCACCATCACACGTTTAGCTGCATGCAAATAAACGGGCGTTGGGTTTCTCACTGTAACATTGTCATTGCTGTTTCTGCGCCTCGATACGCGAAGTCCACTTCCATGGCGAGGGAGATTGATAGGATGAGGTACGAGATGCACGGTTGTTAATTGGGAAAGCTTGGCTGATCAAGAATGAGGCCATTATCATAAGCGGGATGTGGAGATTCTTGGTTTGGTCCACCTGCTGCTGCGCGTGCGTGCGTCCTGAGACTCACGATCTCGACCTTGTACTGTAGAGTTGATCCAAACAACGTGGCACAGCATTTTCTCCTTTCTTTTCTTTTTTCTCTGTAGTAGTGTAGTATTCACGATGCAAGGGGATATCGAGATATATTTGCTTTTTATATGTTTCAGTCCACGGCGACTCTGTATTTCTCTCACATAATTCTCCTTCTCTTTTCATCCTTTCTTCAACTCGTCAACACAGACCATGCTCTGCCCCGACCAACATCATCAGATGCTTCATTTGGCTGGTCCCGTATGCCCGAAACTACCACCTTCCTGGTCGACTCACATACAGTAAGCAAAACCACAGAGGAAAAAAAGAGCTCAAACCACCGTTACTTGCCATGATCCTAGCTGTTCAATCCCTGGAAAAGCATGCAGCTCACGGACCCGTGGGTGCTGGATCAGTGATTGCGACACAAGATACGATTGGCTTGGACTCTAGCTTCGATCCTTTCTACTGTGCAAGACCCCATTGCGATTTGATTTAGTAATTCAGCTGCTCCAGGGCTGGTCCTTGACGACGCCATCGTAAGATCCATTATACCTTGTTGATGCTCCCGCGATCACACCTCCGCTTTCAATATCCGCATCTAAGCAACCAACTCCTATTCCAGGTCACTCGACCCCTTCTCCGCTCGAGGGGGCGAGGGAGTACTTATCTACATGCGTTGTTCATGATTCCGTGTTTCAAGGCCTCTGCTGTTCTTATATCACTGCCCAACTTTCGCTGTTCGAATCCAGCTTGTACAGCAATCATCCCTACACTCGCCTTATACCCACGTCCCTGGACTTACAGCCTAACTTGACCATCATATCATACCATGCATCTCGTTGCAAGGATGGACCGGGATGTCCTCCACGGAGGGAATATCTGGTCTCCCAGCCCAATCTTCCAGGCGGAGGTTCCTTTCTTTTGGCGGAAGCGACGGCAGCTTTCCATTGGCGATCTTCCCGTCGAGATCTTTACCGCCATATGCCGCAATCTCTGTGTGCATTGCCAGCATGCACATGTTGTCGATCTCCCGCCAGATGAGATCGACCACGCCATTGAGGCTCAGCAGGCTTTATCTCGCTTGAGCCGCACGTGTCGACGTTTTCGAAATACAGCCCAGCCTATCCTGTATCACTGTTATCACTCCGGAAGACAGTCGAATTCTTCGAGTAGTCCTGAGTGGTGGGGTGATACCGATGCCAGGAGACGAGAAGTTGAGACTCTTGAGGGGTTTCTTTGTACCCTTCTTGAGAGGCCTGATTTGGCCAAGCATGTTCGTGCTTTGGCCTTCTTTGCGTTGAGAGAAGTGACTGCTCGTCATATCTCCAGAGAAACGCAAGCTCTATTTCGACAGGCTGGTGAGCGCGCTGGTTTCCGTCCTCTGCCCTCTTATGAACATGTCGACTCAAAGTGGTTGCAAGAAGCTTCGATTATGGCTGCACCTTTCGTGGAGCAACTACTTATTTACCGATCATCACAAGAAGGACTACAGTACATAAGAGACTCCCCTTTCTACTTACCAAACCTCAAGTACTTGGTGTTACCAGGCCAGGGCAAGAATCCTGACGAATGCTGCCATATTCAACAAATGCAGGATGTCCTAGCAAAAGCACAGAACCTTGAAGTATTGGCAGCCAGCGACGCAGACTGCGGGACGGACATCCCCCTTCGCGAACGCTTCCGTTCAGAACCATGGGACACCGCCCTCGCAAGCCTCCGCCGCCTATCACTCCACGGCCTAGATCCCGATAACCTCGCCAAAATTCTTCGCCGAAGTCCAGTTCTTGAAGATCTCGAATACTTCTGCGACATGGACAAATACACCGTTCTCCAACATCACCACCTCGCCCCCGTTAGTCAATCACTACGACGTTTATGCTACACCAGCACAACTTGGGAGCACACATCGGGCAGCGCACAAGATATCATCGAACAAGTGTCCACGTTTCTCCGCTGGGACTCATCACTCCGCGGCGACTCCAGTTTCGTCGACTTTCCTCGTCTTGAGATCCTCGAGATTGAACAACTTCTCCTTTATGGACCTGTGTTTGACGATGAAGAAGAGCGAAAGGAAAGATTCGAAGCGATGAAAGATATTGGGCCCGAGATTTTCATGGCCAGTCTCCCTTCATCGTTGCAGATTCTTCACATAGGGATGGTGTTGGCTTGGCCAGAGATGCACCGTGACTTACTTGGCATGGCGAACAAGGTATATCGGTTTCAGAACTTAAGTGTCGTCGCAGTAGATCCTTACGAGGCGCCGCCAAAAGAACAGATCAAAGAACTTGAAGATGCTTTTGCATCCAAAGGCATTGTCTTTAGAATAGGGCAGACGACACAAGTTCCCTTTGGGAGAGGTATGTTGGGCGTCAGACCAGGCTACCCAGAGAGATCGAGTGAAGGAGATCTCAAGTTTCCGTTGAATCATAGGAATCCGTCATATCTGGACTTTTTGGACTTTTAGCTAATAAATATGTCTACGAGTTGAGCACATGCAAAGAGATTACTCGGTGAAATTACGTTGCTGGTGGATGGAGTGATGGCCTGATGCTGCTATCTCATGATGCGATTTCGGCTCGTCTAACAAGTATATGATGCTATTATCCTTCCTTCGGCGATAATGCTGGCATGTGCTTCTAGTAACGATAAGATACCTACGCACTCTGTAGCCACACATGTGAGGTCGAAGTATTGATGTCTACATGTGATAAGGATTGGGTGGCTTCTGGGGACACTGGCTGGCAATATCAACATGTTCGCCAAGACTTATGACAACCAAGACTGACAAAACGACTAGGCTATCAAATTGACTTTCATCTATACACTCAAGTACCATCAATTGAGCACTCTGCTTGGGGGCTGACGAGAGTGACTCAACAATGTACTGATAGGTTCGCCTATGTACGCTTTGACTAGGTATACAGAGGGTGTCGAGATTTTTGTACATCTCGCGGATTTTGGCCTCCTTGGGGATTGCCTCTGATTGAAGTCGCCCACAGCTTGAGTTCAGTTGACTCTAGTGAGCATACACCGAAATGGTACAAATGTCGAACGTTAGTTTGGCACACGATGTGAGTTAACTTTTAGGTTGGAAACATGGTTCATGAATTGTTGAATGTGGAAGATAATATTCATCTTGACTACATACGCTCATTACCCGCGAACGGGCATCTTCATATACACAGTAAACATCCGATAACGGACGCATCTAGAACAACCAAGAGACAAAGGTCTTGTAGAACCATCCTCCACGGTTGGGGCCCTCAGCCTCGCGCTTAGCGGCCTGAGCAGCCAGGAACTCCTCCTCCTCGCGATCAATGACATCCTTTCCAGTGTAGAAGTCGGCCTCATGGGGCTTGACACCGCGAGACTTGGTGATGAACTTGTGGCCAAAGATGAGGATCAGGTACACGGGAATGCCAAGGTAGCCCGTGATGAAAGTCTTGTACTTCTCGCCACCAAAGATCTTGCCGGTGTCGGCATCCCTGACGAAAACATCGTAGTTCTTGGTGAGGGCGATGAGAATGCACATGGCGAGAGCAGCGATGGATCCCCACATGCCGAAGGGGGCGACGTAGGGGAGAGCTTCGTTGGCGAGACCTTGAGCCTTCTTGGCACGGCACCACCAGATGTGAGTTGTGAGGATAGAGATCCAGGACATGAGACCGAAGATGGTGGTGAGGTTGACGAAGTAACCGAAAACCTTGGTCGAGTCGTCGGCAACGTTCATGTAGGCCAGGAGACAGAACGAAGCAGACATGGCAAGGGCGTAGATGGGAACACCGTGCTTGTCAGTCTTCTTGAAGATAGCAGGGGCCGCACCATCGGAAGCAAGACCGTAGAGGGTACGGCTAGCAATGTACAGGTCAGAGTTGGAGGCGGAGAAGACGAAGACGCAGATACAAGCGTTGACGATGTGAGGGAGGACCTTGACACCGGCGATATCGGCAGCGACGACGAAGGGAGAGGCAGAAGCACCGGCCTGGGCCTTGGTGGCAAAGGCAAGCTCCGGAGAGTCGTAGGGGACGATCATTCCGACGAGGAGGACGGAGAGACAGTAGAAGAAGAGGATTCGGTAGAAGGTGAGCTTGATGGCGCGGGGCACGGTCTTGCGTGGGTTCTGAGCCTCAGCGACTGTTACACCAACGAGCTCAGTTCCGAGGTAGGCAAAGGTTGCGTTGACCATGCAGGACCAGAAACCGAGGAATCGTCCAGCGTCGCCAGTCATGATATAAGGCTTGAAGGCGCTGTTTCTGTTAGCGAGGCCCAGAGACAAAGAGGGGAGAAAAACATACCCAGGGTTGCTCCAGTATCGGAAACCCTTTCGGTCATGGTCAGGACCACCGCCAAGAGCGAGAACCAGAGAGAAGAGGATGATTCCAATGATGACGATGACCTTGAACGAGGAAAGCCAGAACTCGAGTTCACCAAAGAATCGAATACCGAAATAGTTGATGACGACGATGGTGATTAGAAATATGGTGATAAAGACACCTGGATTGACCTTGTCTCGATCAACCCAATATTGGATGACCAACGCAGCAGCAGTGAGTTGATTAGGCGTGACGATGATGTATTTGAACCAGTAACTGAACCCGACGTTAGCTCGCGTGACCTGTACAGCCTCAGAAATACAATGCGATACTCACGTCCAACCGAGTGCAAAACCAAGAGAAGGGTCACAGAATCGAGAAGCATAACCAGTGAAACCAGCAGACATGGGGAGCCAAGCAGCCATCTCACCAAGCGCAGCCATGACAAGGAAGACGACAAAACCAACGACCGTATAACAGATAAAGACGGAGCCAGGACCAGCTTGCGCCAGGGCCTTGCCAGTGCCGATGATAAGACCAGTACCGATCGCACCACCGATGGCAATCATGGTGATGTGACGGGCCTTGAGACCTCGATGCAGCGACGTCTCAGCGCTGGTCTCGAGACCGCGGATGTGACGATCCTCACCGACGCCCATGTCCTTGGTGGGAGCTGCAGAGGCATCGTAGCCGAGATCCGTCTTCTCGACGTCGTTCCCGCTCATTGTGATGATTGGATCAAGTCAAGCCAAGAATACTTTGGAGATAAAGGCCAAGCTGCCAAGTGTGTAAGAGAACAAGCCAAGCTGCCAGAGAAGAACCAAGCTTTTGGGGGATCTTAAAGCCAAGGACCTTGGCGATATTTGTGTGTTTGATTCTCTCCCCAACGTTGCACGAGAAAAAGAAAAAAGGATGGCGGGACAGGAAAGAGATGAGATGAGAAGGCGAGGGATGAGCACAGCTATATACCGAATACGTCTCACACTTTCTTACTCTGATTCAACCACGCACGAATAACCAGGCTGCTATCAAATTTAATCACTGTACTCCGTAGAGAGGAAATGCCAAGACGACCCGATGCTCAAAGTGGCAGCCCATGTAATGCTCTCAATGGAACCCTAGACGGACAGAGCAGAGTCAGACACACGCACGCCCGTCCTGTGAAGATCAAATCACGTAACGGGGGTGTTTTTGTCTGTGTGAAGTGGGAACCTGGGAAACCGGGGGTACTTTAGCTCGTTAGTGTTGGCTTTAAATTCAGAGATCATCGGCCCAACAGTTCTCTCTCAATGGGGTCAGATCCTATCTCTTGCATGTAACATTGTGGCGAGTTGGGTGTGTGCCTCGCCTCAGTTGTGCATTTGTACTGTAATTCTGTAGCACAGCGCAGAAATCTAGAATTCACGTCACCCATTGACTACCTTACTGTGCTGTTAATCGGGCGCAGGGCAGATTTGTAGGCTCTTTTGGGCCGTTGGTTTTGCCTCATCACTATAGTTACGCCAATCTCTTACTAGCAAAGATCGGCCCGGCACTTGATCATGGCGCCGAGGCTGAAAGGGACAGAGAGGAAACAAGACAAGTGAGAGAGAGAGGGAAAAAAAGGCGCAGTAGTGTAGTGTGGTTTCTAGAAGCTCGGGAAGAGATAAGCTTAGGCACTTTGCTCCGAGGCCTGATCCTGTACGACATCTCCAATGGCTGCCTGCCTGCAAGTTACCTAGTACCATAATACGGGAGTGTCACAGTGAGGATCTTGTTAGTGAGATTCCTATGGTATCCACTGCTATCAAACCAAGCCACTCCCCTTGTGGAAGGTCAATAAAGGCTCTTCTGGGCTCCCTTCAGAGATAGGCTCTTCCTCTCTCCAAAGTCCAAACCACGACCACCCCCCGGTCTTACTGCGGTCTTGGCTCCAATGTTTATCTACCAGTATCTGCCGTCTGTTTCTCTGCGGGGAAAACACAATGAGGACAAGGGTGACAAGAGATAGCCAGGGATGGCTCTGACCACCGCAGGCCAGCTCTGATTGAGCAGCTTGTTCTCTCAGTGGGTATTTTGGTGTCCACCCCTTGAATAATACCATCACGTTCACATGATCTTTATCTCGAACCGGGGGCCCTGCAGGGATACGGATACAGACATTCTCCGCACACAGAGATACCAGTAAAAAGTTAGTTTACGAGCCAGGTTTTTTAGTCAGTGGTTTTAGTTAGATCTAACGAGAAAACTCCAAGTAAAAAAAACAACTCTAAAGCTAAACTGCATGCTTAAATGAGGGAAAACCAATATCTTTTACCTTATTATTAGCTAATTCCCCAACTCGACCCCCCTGGCCAAGAGTGCGGAGAGCCCGTCGTCAGCGGGAATCACTTTCCTATTGGGGCCATCAGGGATTCTCTCCGCACTTTTTTCTTGAATGGTCCAGACGGTTTTACTTGGCAGGGAATAAAATAAGCACAGATGATGGATGATGGATGATGGATGATGCTGATGATGAATGCTGCACTGATGATTTGGGGAACAACATTCGTGTGGCTTTTCGGAGCATCGACATGACTAGTTAGCTCCGCGAGGACCAACATTCTATTACATACTTTTGTGTCATGAAAATTCAGCTTCGGAAGAGGCTGAGACATTTACGCTGAAGTTTCATTGCACGAGAGAGCAAGAAATCGTGCCTTGGTGTACGCCTCGATGCACTGTCGATCCGGAACGTGAAAGCCAGCCTCGGGCGCTCAATCACACCCACTTTGCTCTGTCAAAAGCTGACAAGCTTAGGCTGAATCCTGCACATATTGAAGGTTTATTATAAGCATAGATAAGGACTTGACACCTACTTAAGTGGTCATAAGGCGTATGATAGGCACTCTGCTAATCGGGCAACAAATGGCTGAATACAACCTTATTTAGAGTAAATGTCTACACATTGGCGGACAGACAGTGCCACAGTCGCTCGTTCAACGTCAACAAAATCGGATCCGAACATCCTTGCAGTTATCGTCAATCTTGAACGCCCTGCGGGCCGCCTCACAGCACTTAGGCGCCAGATCTCGCTCCTCGTCAAGATTATCGTACGTTAAACAAACAAATACCTAAACCTTAAGACAAAAACTATACTAAACTCATAAAAATATGCCTTACTATGACTAACATCTTGACCTTGCCGCCCAGTTTATATGTCTCAAAACTCCAAGCGAAGGTCAACTAGCCGCACATCCTTGTCCACACCGAGAAGATATCAAGGTGAATACGGTAGACTTGCGCGTTCTCCTCAACACTACTGCATACCAAATTAATCACTGCAACAATGCTCCAATACCCCTCAAAAGCCAAGACTTGGGCTGAAATCCGGGGCCCCAGTTGATCCTGGGGAAGTATTACGTTATAGCCGTCTGGGGAGATCCACGGATCATGCATTCGTTGCAACGCTAGAGAATTTATCGTAAGTTGGGATTGGGGACGGTATATGATCAATGCTAGTGTGGTCTATGCTTTGAGGGATGATAGATCATGATGGATTGTGTAGTGGCGAATGAGGAGTTGTGAATAGCCCGTGAGTGCCGAAAGTCGGGCTGAGGAAATTGAGGGTTCAGGAGAGTGTCTTGGCAGTGAAGGTGAGAGAACATGGATATGGTTTTAGGACTTACTGTAGCAGGCTGAAGGGGTCTGGAAAGAATGGTACTGAGTGGTCGTGACTCACATAAAGTTCAGCAAGTTGAGAAAGGGTTCACGGCAACTCTTCACGGCAACTCGTCGAGACTGTTCAACGGGGTAGCTAAGGTACGAAGAGACTGAAGGGACAGTTCTTCAGCACTTGAAGTAGGTATAATACGAGACTGGCGACGTCTCGTTCAACTACGTTGCATACCCCTAGGGAGAGCTCTCTTCTCTTGAGCTTGAGACATCTCATCCACACAAGCTATGAAGTTGGCGGACGAGAATATTCTTCGCACGGCCGACGCATCAACAACTTTGTTCCACAGTCTCTACATTGCTAGAGAGGAACCAAACCTCGGCCTATTCTTTGTCTGCGTGGAGAGCTAAACACTGGGTTGACGATAAGGGGGCTTAGGGTACGGTAAGCTCTTAGGGAGCAAGAAAATATGAGAATTTAGAAGAGAACACTAAAATAAATTCAATAAAGACTCCCCTGAATTTAGACTGTATTTCCTAAGCATTTCCATCCTTTAGGATGAAGGTCTTCAGCTTTTTTGCCTCCCCCTTGTATCACCATGGTATCTATCTTGACTGGTCCTCATCTCAAGACGTTCATTCACTCCACACCCCGAGCCTTCATGAAATCCACCATGTCGAAGAAACTCTTCTTGTACCTCCTCTCCTGCGTCGTCCTATTAACAGTCTGTATCCCAAAGTGCGCATCATAATCTCCAAACTCCCAATTATCCGCAAAGCTCCACGCATAAGCCCCCACAACCTCGACACCGTCCTCCCAAATCGCCTTGAGCGTCTCAGACAAGAAACTCAGGTAGTAAATACTCCTCGGCGTGTCAAACAACTGGTCAGATAGTTCCTTGTCAGCTTCGGCGTACACGGGGAAACCAAATTCTGTGAGAGCGACGGGGGTCTTCCATGTGTTGTGCAGGTAGTTGAGATAGCTGCGTAGATAGGTTGGCGTTATGTACACGTAGCTCTGGGAGCGGTAGCCGATGTTCCAGCCGTTCACAGTTGTGGTGGTCTGGTTGACGCAGTAGGGGCGGAATGTGGAGGATGAGTTTGAGGCACATTCGAGGACGCTGTCTTTTTCGTCTGGGACGGGTGGTGCGATGACCGTAGCGGTGTATGGATCAATACCCAGGAAATCTGCTGTACCGCCAATGTACTTGAGATCATCCTCACTCAGCGGCACATAATCATCGAATGTCTTCTTGAACGACTCAGGGTAGTCCTCGCCTAGGAAAATCGGATTACAGAACGGTCCCAGCTGAATAGAGTTGAAGTGATCCGCAGCGTAGACATCAGCTTCACTCTTAGGATCACGAGGAACACCAAAGTTGTTGTTGAACTTGAGCGCAATCTTTCCCTTTCCGCCAAGCTCCTCCTTATACCAGTGATAAACTCGCGCATGAGCCTTGACCACATTGTTGATGGAAAGTGCATTGTATGAGTAGAGAAGAGGCTCGTTGAAGGTGAACCAAACAGGTACACGATCGGCATAGTGCGCCATAGCAACCTTTGCATAGTGGACGAAAGCATCTTGGAAAGTCTCATTCTGATAAGCGCCGTTGACGTAGCCAATCTCAGGTGGATCAGCAGCTTTGGTGAGATTGCTGCCATAGAACTGGAGAGGCGTATCGAAGTGAAGCAGGGTAACCTCAGGAGTCATGCCCTTCTCAAGGATGAAATTGATCACGTCGTTATAATGATCGATACCCTCCTGGTTAACAGGCGTGCCAGGCAGAGCAAAAGGCAGAATTCTCATCCACGCAATACTGAACGAGAAATGCTTAGCTCCCATCGCAGCAACACGCTCAATATCTTGCTTGTAGTAGTAATAATGCTCGTTCGTGACATAATCCTTCGCACGGCCATCTTGAACGAGGATGTCCATAAGAGACGGTGCCTTTCCTTCTTCCGCAGTGGCACCCTCAATTTGACTTGCAGAACTAGCAACTCCGAAGCTGAAGTTCTTGGGGAAGTTGTAGCAGTCCGACGGGCCAAAGTAGTCCCGTGGCGGTAGAACTAGCTCACTGCTGGGAATAGGAGTGGGGGACACAGTTGTGCTGAAAATTCCCGTCTCGGTGAAGTTGGGCGGGTTTGCATGTTCCCAGAGACCAGTCCATGCGGCTTGCCCATAAGGATCATCTGTATCTGAAGCCTTTGTGGTGGCATTGGGGTCCCATTTTCCCCAGGTTGTGAAGGACAGTGACGGCACGAGAGAGATGAGGGACTCTGGTGGACTGGCGTATGTAGTCGTTGTTGTGGGAGACGGCACCGAAGTAGCGTATCTCAGAGTCTCAGAGAGGGTATAACTAAATGGTGTATATGTGTATTTCGGCTCATGTGTCTTTGTAGCCTTTTTACACTGAGGCCGCTCGGTAGGACCCTTTGCATCAAGATAGATCTGCTGGCCAACAGCCAGCGACGCAAAGAGGAATTGTATCACAGCGTATGAGGGTGTCATGATGGGCGACTGAGATACAGAACTAACGAGAAAAACAGCCCGCGCGATCCCACGATATATATGCTCAAACTACTCTATGTCTCCTCCCACAACATCATTGATCCGTCCTTGCCGTCCCTCGGGGGTTAAGAAAACGCCGGACCTTAATGTAGGGCGTCAAAATAAACTTAGCAAAGGGTATCCTAAGTCTATACGAAACTTATCCTAAACTTATACTAAGTTACCTAAGTGTTATTGTCACTTGGTATCAAGATTCTGAGTTTTCTTTCCTCCCCTAGCCGTCACCATCAATTCCGAACCGAAAAGCACTGCGATTCCGCGTGTTAGTCGATCTCCAGACTTTTCGGACCGATTCAAACCTGTTCTTTATGAGAAATCGCGGGGAAGTTGTGGGGATGTAACGGTCATGCTCTCACTTTACAAAGCCACGGATACTCCGACTTGCACGGGAAATTGTACGTGCTCGCAGTACCGTGTCGTTTGTGGGGATAGAGCAGTGACGGCATCGTGCTATTAGATTTCCCCGGACCAAGATTATGGTGCCGGCCTTGTCGATCTTTGCGGGTTATGGCCCAGGGATCCGGTTTACCCCAGAGTTACTGTCCAATGGGAGGATAAGATGAAAAGTTTATGAGGAGCCGATGGTGAGAGCCGTTTTTGTATTTCGCCGAAGTCGAGCGATTGACATGATGTTTCGGGGTTTCGGGGTATCTCGAGAGGGAATGGTTTGAAAGCTAACCATGGGAAACCAGACCAAAGCTGTTAATCCCACCCGTGATATCATTGATGGCGCACAGTTGAAGTATAGCTTATTCATCTGGGACAGAGATGAACCCACCATAGACTATTCTTGCCGTTTATTAATTGTCCTTCATCGCGACTCTTCGTCTCTGATGCAGCTTTATAGTATGTATGTACTTTGCCAGCGTCTCGGCGCAACTGAGAAGGCAGCATCAGGGAGCAAGAAAAACATAAGACTTTAGAAGAGAATGTCAAAGTAAACTCAATAAAGACTCCTCTAAAATTAGATTAGATTGTCTAAAAGTTTTCATTCCTTAGGACGAGTATGTCTATAGGGCCGCAGGCTCCTCAGTTCATTGTTCGCTGTGCATGAGCACTTGGGCACACCATTTCTTGTGGCTCCACGGCGACACACGAGCTGATTGATAAGATCTAAGAACGTTTCAAACATAAAGAGTTCGACTTGTGCAAAGAGCAATACTTTATCCTTCAATTGTATCCAGACAAAGAGATAATCCATCGACCTTAGTGTTTACGATTCAACACTCAACCTACATCTCTGTAGGGCCGGTTGGCAGTGTACAGTATCGTATTACATACTGGCAGCTGGCTGAATAAACTGATAGTTCGCACATACGAGACATATAAGTTCTACTTGTCAACCAGTACTCTTCTCTCTGTTCAGCCAAGAGTTAGAATATCATGAGGTAAGCAGCAGCAGCAGTTTCTACAATTGCCCCGTATCATTAAATCTTACTCAGTTCTTGTTACTTCCCTACACTATTGCCATACTTTAGGATACTCAATTAGCTAGCTTACTATTACCCTTTTGCAGCCTGAACACTCTAGCAGTATACCTAGCTTAATATAAGCTATTAATTGCTAAAAAGCTGTTTATGTGTGCTGTATCTGACCCTGACGCGCCAAATCTGATGTCCTGATTTGGTAAATCGCCAGGGTTACCAGCCTCATCCTTAACCATAAGGCTACCTTTCTTACAGAATAACAGCGAGGCTATCTTAAAGCAATAGGCAACCTTGTGCCCTGTGGCATAGGTAGTCGCCTTACTGTTGCCATAAATGGTATCAACCCATGTACGGTGACGGTCTGCATCAGGTGCCCTATCCCTAGTGTTCATGTACCGATCATACCAGCTCATCAGCCTCTGCACCATATCGTCAGCCTCATCCATCTCATTAGCACAATAGATTTTCTTCTCAGGGCCACGCGTCCTCCGTAGAAGCTCTACAATCGCAAATTACCTCTTAGG
Source organism: Fusarium musae (assembly GCF_019915245.1). Lineage (NCBI taxonomy): Eukaryota > Fungi > Ascomycota > Sordariomycetes > Hypocreales > Nectriaceae > Fusarium > Fusarium musae. The sequence goes on from NC_058387.1 coordinate 541,611, forward strand.
AAACCCTTTATTCTGGATACAGATGATATGGAAGAGAACATCATGAGTTGTAGCCGGATCAAAATCATCAGATATACTTTGCTCCAACGGACCATGAGTCATACCATCGTAATCGAGGGTGATAATGTCAGGCGGCATATATATGTTGGTTATGTCAAGATGGTGAGCGGTTGTATGGACACCTTTCCAGGCCAAGCTGATCTGACCTTGTGTTATGGGATGTGCAGTAGTGCAGTATCGGGAATGCCTACTCGGACGGGCATTGGCTACCCGAGGCCAAGGCAGTGTTATCTCCATCTGCTGTCGCGGGTCAGTTGTTAGGATTGTGGTGCCGTCAGTAAGAACTTGGACTCGGCCCTCGGGCCCCTTAACGGGGACTAAATGATCGTTTGGATCCATAATCTGTGAAGCATACTGGTAGCCACCGGTGCAAAGGTGCTCGATAAAGACACGCTTTGTGCCCCTGTGCTTCATGATCCTGCCAGCCTCTGTTCTTGCTAGTGACTTGGTGAAAGAGATTGGAATTGGGTCACAGATGGAAAACCGGTACTTTTCAATAGAGCTAGGGCGCATATTGCAATATGTGTTGCAAAGTGTGTTGTAGTATACCAGACTTGAAATGTAAAGTAAGAACATTGCTATATATAAGGTATATATATATATACCTAATTGATATCACAACCATTTAAATGGGTTGTCCTATACATAAGCTCTGTTCTAGCTACAAAGCTGTATATTCATCATCCCAGCCTTATTGTTTGGCTACTCTTTTTGTCTCATGCAGCCTTATGGTACTGCAGTTAATAACAGAGCTAGGCTGAAAAATAGCATGTTTACCACATCAAGGCACCTGTTCAGCCTGACTCTTTGTTCTAAAGTCATTGTGTAGCTAGGACTGGCACATCGCAATGGTCAAGTAAACTTAGTAGTAGATATTAAAGCGGGATGAACACTTGAGCCAAATAACACCATTTTCATCATATCAATAGGGCTTTTCAGATCGATCCTTTATCCCGGATGTCTTGATTCGGTGACAAACCAATAGGACTGTGGAAAAGCGCCTTATACTAAGAGAAATCAGACTGGATGCTGGAGGACACATCGAGCAACAGAGCAAGGCAACTGATCTCTGTGGGCCGGGTCATCATTTGTTCATATCATGTGGCCCCAAATTATGCTCTAACGTTCCTTGGTGATATTCAGACTGGAAGAAACAACCAGTTTCTACTTAGTCCAACTGATTCATTACGGGACAAAGGATTTCGGGTATTTTATGCGCAATCTAAAGCCCCTAATGATGTAGTATCGTATGTGGTAAATCAATTCAACCGCTCCAGATCATCCGGTCAAACACAAATACTACAGCAACCATGGCCAAGTGAGCATATATACTCCCATCTACTCGATTGTCTCTTGGCGCCTCAATGCTCACTAATAGTCCAACGGACCAGGCTTGTCTGCCACGGAAAAGCTTCCAAGGGCATAGTCATTGGGCGTTAGGTCTTGAGTGACAAAAGACTTGGCCATGGTCAGGAGACTCATGTATCGTCGTTCATGACCAAGATGTAAGACAAGAGACTTGGCAGTCTATTGATACTGACTACGTTTTCATATTTAGATACCCCAAAGATGGTAACTGGCTCAAAACCAGTCTTTCCCCGGAGTCTATTCAAAATCAGTTCAGACTTATGCTCATGGCAGAAGCCTTTGGCTGTCATGTATGAGTGAAGGTAGCGGGAGAGCTGCACCTCGCGATATGTTTCCACCTGTAGGACAACTGTCACTTTCACATGACTAAGAATGATTTATAATTGACTCAAATATTGAGTAGCTTCTTTGATGTTACTTGCAGTAATTAATAAAAGTTGACAAGAGGCGTTGACGACCAACGCCGTGGCTATCTACTAAGCTGAAGCCCTGTTAGGACATCATCACGAAGTCATCGGCGCCCCCTATGCCACATGAAGCAAGTCGCCACAGACCAATCCACGCAAAGGTATGAATTCAAATAACCGGCGTGTTCTCTTGCTCTAAACGCTTTTCCATCCACCTAGGTTATCGGAACGTGGAAGCAAGCCCGGCGACGATCAAGATCTCGAAACACAATAGACGATTCAAGCAATGGCATGTAAAACAGCGAGTCCCCAGACTAGAAGAAATGGAAGGGCCACAGACGTCGTACCATGTTCCGGATACGTGCTGGGGTCGGGGTTGGCGATAGGAGACAACATTCCGAAGTCGCTGGGTCAACTATTGTCGGCGTTCACTTACACAGATCACCAGTCTCTTGGTGTGTGAGTATTTGAGTGGCTTGTAGTTAGGATGCGCCACAGGAACGCCTTTGGATATGCCAGGTTGGTGTCTCAGATGTTGAATATGCGGGAATAGTGTAAGATGAACTGCTTGTGAGGGCAGTGAGGCATTCTACAACACAACACATTTCACTCTACAAACGCAACCACAAGACTTCCTCATGATTACTTATATATATTGCTTCTTTTCTATCATATATGACATTTAGTATCTTTAACCCCTAAAGTCCAATTCCACATCCGCTGCATCGAGTCTAGTCCAGGAACAACTGGAATTTTGCCACGGCCACCATCAAAGACACACAAATCTAGAGCAACAATAGCTCAAACTTACGCTACAATCCTCACCAACGATTTGACTTTTCCCACAATGATCGACTTGCCGAGTCACAGAGTATAAGATGACGAGTACTTCCCGTTTGCGGATGCCATTGTCCCAGTCTCTCTTTAACCACCACTCCACAAACTTGAAACCCCTGATCTTTTTAGATCAATTCCACTCTCTTTAAGCAACAAAACTTGTGGTTCATCATACAAAAATGAAGGCTTATCTCGCGCTCTCTATCCTGGCCTGCGCCATCTCAACTTCAGCTAAGAACATCCACCGCAGGGCTGACAATATCCTTCCTGCTGCTGGTATTCCGGTCAAGGCTGGGTATAACGCTTACGGAGGAAATTATGATCATCCCGAGACGAACAAGTATCAGCCTGTCGGGCAGAAGCAGGCTTCTACTGGTAGCTCAGGTACTACCAATACCGGGGGCAAGAAGGCAACGGCTCAGAGCACAAAGTGCATTTCGAAGAGCAAGCTTGAGTCTATAGTCAACAAGTACGTCTCGACTTTCTCTGGTATCACCGATGGTGGAGCGTTAGCCAGGACTATTTTCGATGAGGACGTCAAGTTTTACTCTCAGTCTATCTGGTGGACTTCATCATCCTCCAAGATCAACAAGTACGCCAAGGTAAACATATCCTCACCTTCTCACTCTGCACCTATAGGCTGACAGTTTCCAGAACGATGACTTTCCTCCCATCTACAAGAACCGCCAGGAGCTCATCGAAGGCAACACTGAAAAGACCAATGACCCCAGCGCCTTCATCAAAGGACCCATCGCTTACGGCTGCAACTCTTTCACATTCTACTGGAAGGGCGACTTCGAGGTTCCCAAGGGAACTCGTCGTGGTCGTGGCAACGGCATCGATATGGTGTTCTTGAACCCTGAGACTGGGAAGGTCAAGAAGGCGTACTCTGAGTACAACACCCTTAACCAGGTCTACAACTGGGGTGCTCATATCACCTGGTCTAAAGATGAAGTCTGCTGTGATTGCCCGGTAGTGTTTGATCCTAAGTGCAAGTGCAAGAAATAAGCTTGGAGTGTCTGTAGCATAGCTGGTCTAGGATAGAGGAAAAGGCGTTGGGTTCTTCATTTGGGTTTGGTCATGGGTGAACTTAGATAGGCGTCGATGCATATACAATCCTTGCATATAAGCACATTATCATTCGAACTTATATTCAGTCCTTCGTGTTAAATCTTACATATGTGTATGTTTATGTCTAAAGACGGCTTGATACCTTGGACTCATCACCCAAGAAAACGTTGATCAACTTGGAAAATTCATCCGCGTACTGATACAGGAAGCCATGTCCAGAATCAGGGTACAAGTGTAGTTGCGCCTGGGCATTCTTCAGCTTCTTCCATATCACGATGCTGTTTTCTGTAGGCAACAGAAGATCTTCACTTCCTACTCTTGTGTTAGCGCTTTGCAACTCAAGTATCAGTCCAACTTACCATTTGCAATCAGCACAGGTATACGAAGCTCTTCCAATCGATCATAAGACGCATCCTTAGCCTGCTTCGGATCCATGAACTTTGCAAAAGCAATTCCCTGCAGACGAGCATTCGCGGGATCAACATGATCCGTCCTATCCTTTCGTGCAGTAGTGATTCTCTCCCATGCAGCCTCACCCGCAGCCCTGCTCTTGTCAGAAGTGTTAAACATGCTCATAAGAAAAGCTTCCTTGTGCTCTTCCTCCGTCTTGGCAGCGCTGAGAGCATTGAAGGCCTTCAGAGAAGGCGCTGGTACTACACCTTCGCCTGTGCTGGGCATAGTTCCACAGAGGATAAGCCGACGAACGAGATCCTTTCCGTTGAGGGCGACTAGCTGAGCAACACAGCCGCCCATAGAGAAGCCCATTACATCAGTCTTGTTCACGTCGAGCGCGCGGAGGACGTTGATGTAGTATTGTGCCCATTGCTTGTACTGCTTGGGGACTTCGCCCTCTGAGCGCCCTACGCCTGCGTTGTCAATGGTGATGATGGGGCGCTTGGCCGCGATGGGGTTTATGAGAGCTGGGTCCCAATGGTCCATCGTCCCTCTGATATCGTCAGTCCAGGTCTGGGAGATGGAATTGAAGAGATGCTCCACCTGTAGTGCATGCACAATGTGAGGGGTACGCCTTGTTTCGCGCCGAAGCGCCTGTAGGCGAACTTGATGCCATCTACAGTGATGAACTGATCTTGAGCTGTTTCATACGTCGACATTTTGTAAATAATATGAGTCTGAGGTTCCAATTTCTGAGTGTCAGCAATTTGGATGCTGCTGTATAAGTTCAATCAAGATGCCGAGGTCCATCGGCTTTGACGTCAGGTGATCCGTGATCCGGGGAACCTGGTCAACGTTTTGAATACTTTCCTAATTGGGAGGATGCACCAAGTCTCAGTGGACGGGAAGAATAAGGTTGACTTCACGATGCTCATGGGCGAATCTCAATGTAACTTACACAGGGAGCATAGACAATTGTATTAACCTAATATTAGATAAGCAGAGTTCTTTACAACTTGTGAATGACGCTTGATGCACAGCCCTTGTAGAGTTATCCAGTGCTTCTTCGTATCTTTGTTGCCAGTCGCTTTGATTGTGGAAACCTTGCCTTTGGATGAGTTTTACAAGGCTCGATTCTCACTAGAAGTGAGATCCGTGGATGCCTCAAATGCGAGGGTGTCGCTCGAGGCGTTCCTTGCCGTTGCCCATGCTTCTACCAGCACTACAAGAACAAACAAAACACTGTAGGGTATGTCGACGGGTTTGCTATGGAAAGATTTACCGCTATTGCCAACGTCAGGTCAGTGGTCTAAATCTACCAACTTGTGTTGGAAAAAGGGTGCAACGAAGAATTCATTGACCGTCTCCTCCACTTCAAGCTGTTCCGCCGCTTTCAAGGTTGGAGTCGCCAAGCGAAGCTCGACCAGACACAAAGTTCTTGTATACAGGACTGAGAGCCACTGAGTGCATGTCGCTCCCGAAGTAGAAGAGAACTCTGCCGTTTTGGTGGAAACTGCCATCAGCCTGTTCAAAGAACCAGGTCAAGTTCTCGTCTCTCTCACTAACAGCCCGAGCCAGAGTAGGGTAGTCCTTCTTGATACCAGTAAAGATATTCTCCATCGTACCGTCAAGCCAGCCAGACTTGGTAGTAGACAGACTCGTCAGTATAGCCGTACCTTGGTCCTGAGGCATGACAATAGCCATGCAATGCATAGCATCATCATAGTAGGCAGTAAAGTTCTTCTCTGTTAGTATGCTGGCGAATTGATCCACGATAGCCGCAATGTCAAGACTGTCGGAGCTGCTGTTTGACGTAGCTTCAAGCTTCTTGATATCTTGCAGTTCCTTGATCGAGGAAGTCTTTCGAATGCGGTTGCCCAAGCGGATGAGTGCACCAGCGCCAGAGTCAGTAAATAGTTCCTTTTGAAGGTTACCAGGGTGGATGATAGCCACGCTAGAGCTTCGGGGAAGATCGTCGAGAAGATACTTCAGCTACCGAATTCTAAGACGAGTGCCGTAACGGCACCAGGGCTGAGCCATGAGGTAATCAAACTCATCATCAAGGTTGATTTGCGAGATCATCTTCCCCTTACCATTAAAAAAGCCTCCTTTTTCTGAAAGGTAGATAACCTTTAAGGGCTTAAGCGTACGAGCAAGTTCAGCAGCCGTAACGTCCGCATTGACATTTAAGAGGTGACCGTTATCTCCTTTAGCTATTGAAGTTAGGATCGGTATGTATCCTGCTGATATACTGCTCTTGATAGCTTCCTTCCGAACCTCTGTGATCTTGCTAGCATACTGTCACTTCTCCTTGTCAAGGTAAGAAGCTCTAAAGGCTCCCTATATAGATCGCGTTGCGACACCAAATGCGTCTAAGCGTTTTATGAGTCGTAAGTTTTCTTCTAGACAAAGCTTACGCGCAATAGTAAGGGTTTTGGCATCAGTCACTCTGAATCCATCTTCAAATTGAGGAACCACCCCCTCAGCTTCTAAGCGGAAATTCAGTTGCGGACCGCCGCCATGGACAATCACTGGGTACAGCCCAAGCTCATAGAGCAATAGTATACTGCCACAGAACTCGTCTAGGTGTTCCTGAAGAATGGTGCCCCCGACCTTGATGACTACAAGATGTTAGGAAGTAAGCGTGAAAACCTTGAGGTACGCTGCTGTCTCGCGCTTGCTGCCAATGTTGCTGATAGTCTGGGCCACAATCTCACGGGCCGATCTCTGTTGAGTGAGTAAGCGGCGGCGAGGGCATGAGTTATTGAGAGAGCGCGGTTGAGGCATCGAAATGAGGCCAGGGCGGGCGCGGACACGCGAGTGAGAGTTTGGGACGTAACCAGGCGGACGCTGGCCCCAAGGACAACAGCAGCAGCTGGCAGCATTTCGAAATTGTCAAAGTTATTGTGGTTGTAGTTGACTCATGAGGTAGAGGTTTTGGATTCATCATATTAATGCCCTGCCCCTCCCGTCTTCGGAGGGCCAAGTAGTACCAGCATGTGTCATAGCATGATGAACCGGTTAGGTTGGCAGCTCAGGTACAGGGTCGCAGTAGTTTTAATCCATATAAGTCATTGGATGCTATTCCCAAACAAACACCACTACTAGCTAATCATTCATATACTCTTTCAATGTCGCCCTCAGTATAACCCCCTCTCACTACAGCAGGCTAAGCCTGTTTAGGAAAAAATGTGTCTTCCGTAGTATAGTGGTCAGTATGCAAGCTTGTCACGCTTGAGACCCGGGTTCAATTCCCGGCGGGAGAGATCCAGCCACCTGCGATACGCAGGTTTCTTTTTTTGCATTTTTCCCATTCATCACATCAGATCACCACCATAACTACACCATCTTTTTGCCATCAAGTTATCTTACTATGAACACACTCCGTGATGATACCAGAAGTAAAAGATAAGCCACCACTAAATGCCGGGTATCGACGAGTAGTATAAAATAAGCGAAATCATCACCCTCCTCAACACATACAGATACTATGACACCTGGGTTGCTTGGGCGCCCCAATCCAACTGCTACAATACCATGGTCCGCCAAGCAACAATGCACCACCACCCCGTACCCTTTGAGAAATAACAAAAAGAAGTTCCTCCATATCATGACATACATACATGTAAAGCATCTATCTCCATTATCGTGCAAACACCTTGACCACGCCGTCGCCGCCAGCGCTGACTACCCATTTACCATCTTGACTCCACACGCAGGCGCAGATGCCCTCGCCGCGCATCACGCGGTGACTCGTCACTTCTTGCGTGCAGGTGCGCTTCTCGAGACTCCAGAAACGGAGGGAGGCGTCGTGACCCGCGCTGACGAGTTCACGACCGTCAGGACTGAGGGATAGACTGGAAATGGCGTCAGGGTGAGCGATCATGTTATATGTACATTGGCCTGGAGAACAATTAGTCTTTGTAAGGATTCGTGATACATGCAACTTACCGCTGTTGGCATCGAAGAACCGGATGAAGCGGTCTTCGTGGCCAGAAATGATAGTTCCCTCGACACCTGAACCAGCCATGGAACGTCCACCTCCAGTGGCACCTGGGCTGGCATCTTCTTCCCCTATGCTACCACTGTGGTTCTGGTTAGCCTGATCGAGACCGATTGTCGTAGCCACAACGGCATTAACGCTGGTCTTGTTTGACTGATCATATGTTTCAAGGCTGTCCATGTTGCCGATCTGTTCACCGGTTCGGGTGTCATAAACGATAATGGCGGCATCTGAGTACGAGACGACGAACGACTCTCCAGTGGTACCCAAAGGTGTGATGCACGTCGGACTGGCGGTGGAGCCGTCAGATCTCGAGATGTTGTGTACAAGGGTATGGTTGAAGGGCGAGTTAGAGGCGATGGTAGGTTGGGGAGTATTGGAGAATCCACTGCCGGAGCTCATCGAGTTACCACGGACTCTGCCTCCGCGGCCGGTCATGGCTCGGTTTGTTCCAGGTTGTGGTGAGCTCAGCTGAGGAGGTGCGCTCACTGACCACAAACGAACACTGCCGTCTGCAGCACCCGAAACAACCAAGATACGATCCGTGCTACCGTAGGGACTTGAGCTTCCGAATATTTGACCAAGAGTTGCTGGTAGAACACATATGGCCCAGACTGCATCAGTGTGTCCCTCAAGAGTCGCCTTGGGATCAACCCTTCCACGCTCCCAAACTCGAATGGTCGCATCTTGGCCGCCGGAGAATATCCAGCCGTCGCCTTGTGCGCGACCTCCAGTTGAGAAATTCGGCGAGGGTGACCACGATGTCAAACACAGAATTGCTCCTGCGTGACCACGGTGTGTAAAGTTGGCTGTAACATCAAGGTCTGACGCTGTGTGCGCAAGACCTCCAGGGTGACCATCCAATCGAGGAATGTGGAAGCGCTTGATCATACCGTCGTCTCCTCCAGTACAGATTTCTGGCTCGCCGGGGCTACCGCCTCCAGAGAATATGATTGTGCGAACAGTGTCGAGGTGACCTCGGAGTCCAAATCTGAGCTTGAAATTACCACTCTCAGCTTTTTGGGCAGCCAAGGCTAGCTCATGATCGGCACTTCGTCTTCTAGACATGGAGCCTTTTCGTCGGTGGGAGCTATCTCGTCGGCTCGGCGACTTGGGGAGGTTATCAGCGGTAGGGAAAGCATCGGTATCAGGGCGGTTAGGTTGAGAGTTGGGCTGCGAGTTTCCAGGTTCAGGGAATGTACCCTCGGGGAACTCCCACCCATCATTCTCAGGTTGTGCAGAGTGTTTCTCTCTAAGTTCAGCAGAATCATCCATTCCACCCAAAACCTCTGCTGCATGGTTTGCTTGTGGCATGTGATCCTCAACCGGTCGGGATGTTACTGACACGGGCGCAGGCCAGTCATTAGAGTTTTGATACATGACGGGTGGATGCTCGGACCGCACCATTGGCTGAGGCTGGTGTTCTTGCTTCTGACCAAAGTGTTGCTGCTGGTTTTGACCATGAGGCGCATGATTCTGCTGAGATACCCTCGAGTTCATTTCTTGAGAGTGATTCTGAGCATTTCGTGTAGGTAGCTGAAACTGCTGCTGGGGAGCTGGCATGCCAAAAGCCTCAACTTCTCGCAGGTCCTCCATGATCGGTAGCGGGGGAGATTCTCGAGGTGGCTGCGGGTTCGCGGGGGTAATCATAAGGTACATAAATTCGGATTGACATTGATCAAGAAAGGTCTTAAGATCTTGTCGTTGAGCTTCCTCGTCACCTCGGTCGAGCTTCTCATAGTTAACACCATCGACACCGGGCACTGGCATATCCTCCAAGGTAGCTGCAACAATGTTAGTATGGAAAGTTGACACAAAGGGGCATTGCTCACATCTAAGCTTCTCTTGTATCTTTGCAGCCCGGTCATTCTTAGCCGCCGTCTCTGCATCAACCGCCTCCCGACCCTGAAGCTGAGCCGTCTGCTCCTTAACCTTTCGCTCCAGCATAGTCACGTATTTCCTCAGCACGCGCTGAGTAGCATCGGCCCTCCGCGCCTGACCCTCGAGGTTGGCGATGCGGCTCTTCATCTCCTGCTTCTCAATCTCCCACGAGTTCCTATCGCGCTCATGTCTGTGCCATTCGGTCTGCAGGAATCGCATGACGCCCTGGAGGGTGTACTCGGTGGCCTGGGGGATGTTGGAGCCATTGCCCTGCATCATAGGTCCCATTTCCAGGCCGCCCACGCCGTTGCCAGCATTAGGGCCCATCGCGGCGCGCCTCTCTCAATTGGACGGGTGCATGGAGCTTCGAGTCGGTTTGGGAGAGATGGCGATGGAGGCGAGCGAGTGCCGGATTCGAGGTCGGGCAAGCTCGTTGCGGTTGTTGGAGTGTGATGTGATGTGATCAGATGTGACGAAGCCAGATGTTGGGAACCTGGAAGCTCCTGCGCGAAAGATACAACGAGCCTTGGCACGTGTTGTCGTCTCGGTGAAGTTTCGGTCCTGACCTATCTGAATAGACGTCGAATCGTGATATCGTGGTTTGCTTTCTGTCGATAGAAAGCCAAAAAATTGGGCGTCGGGTCGTGTGCTGCTAAGAACCAAGCTTGCCAGTCTTGGTCGGGTACTTTGAGGTTGGGTGCATCTGTCTGTTGTGCTGTCCTGTGTGGTGCCCTGTACCTCCACGCTGCTAGTTGGTGCTATCCTCTATATCGACGCTTTGCCGCTGAGATTGTGACCAATCAGCGCTGAACAAGCTTGACTTGGAAATGGATGTGAGGCTGTCAGGCATCAACTTGGAACCCCTGGCTAACGGTGCGGATCACCGATACAGGGACCGATAATCAACAGGGAAGAATTTCAGCTCCGAACAAAGCAAATTTGATGACAAACGTCTTTGTTTGTGTCTTGTTTTAGTGCTGGTTCGTTGAAAGTCAAACATGGAAAGGCCCTTAATTGAATCCAAGACCGTGGAACCTTGCAGCGAAGTGAATCGGTTACCCAACACCAGTTTCTCCTGAATCAGACTCTACTTTGATATACCAATCACAGTAAAGATAACCTGATTCTATGCCTGATCATCCTCGAGCCTGGTTAGGCCTATCACGGTGCTTATTACTCTGAACTCCAAACTCTAAACCCAGGCCTCAAATAATAATGTGACGGCATCAAAACTCTAGCTCCTCTACTTCCATACCACAATCAACACATGTCTTGATCGTCATCCCATCCTCGTTCTCAACCGTTCTTCCCCATTCGTGAACATGCCGTCCACCTCCTATTGCATCTCCAAACTTGCTTGCACCGTACTTGCTCAAATTGCCAGCCTGTCTGCGAAAAGCGTCCGTTCTTGTCTTTTTCTTCAAGTCAAGTAGCTTCTCTTTGAACTTGGCTTCCTTGCGAGCCTTCTTTTGTGTTTCTCGTCGCTCATATTCAGCGTCCAAGGCTTCTGATGACCCCCACTTCGTCTTGATCGCGTATTCTTCTACTTGACATCGAAGGAAGAGCATCATGTCGTGCCAATGGGATTTGTGAGGGTTTGGCTTTGAGAGATGTGGTAGTAACTCTGGATCTCGTAGCTCGGCTATTTCATGTTAGCGATGACAGCCCGATACCTTAGGTGGAACAACTCACGGTCTGTAAGCAGATAATCCTCCTTGCACTCAGTCTTGGTCAGCAACGAGTACTTTTCTGGATATTTCTCCTTGCACTTGTTGCAAACACAGATATGGAAGACTTCTTCCCAGACAAAGTCAATCTCCAAGCTCTTGCAATCCTGGCACTTCTTCCGAGTCTCGTCGTCCGTGAGCACACTCAGCCCGGGCTCAAAAGGGCCAGATTTTAGCCTCTTCAAGTTTCGTATCAGCTGTAATCTCTCCCACTCCTGAACGCTCATATGCTTCGGTCGCTGGTCATCCTCGGACTGTCCAGGCTTCTTGCCACCCAGAGCATAGTTATGCGGATCATCTTCCGTCGATAAGAAACCACCCTTCGTATCTGTCATGGCGCTCATGTTGTAATCGACGAACTTTGTGAACTTGCGTGCCGGCCGCAAAGCCTCCTCATCGCCTTTGTTACGCCCATCTCGATTCGTTCCCTTAGGGGCATCTGTTGTAGAGATAGAACTGTACGGTCGCTTTCCGTCGGCAGTTTTAGAGATGTAAACGTCTTTTGTTGGCACGAAACCTCCAGAGCTCTTCGGGATTTCGGGTGCGGTGCCAGTCGCTCGTTGTTCAGCTTCACGCTGGTCTCGGATCGCCTTTGCGCGGAGTCGGTTCTCTTCCTAGATACAGGTCAGAATCCCCAGAGAATAGACACATTTACCCCAGGGATTTACATACTATGCGCTTCGTAACTTCTGGGGTCGGCGGAGTGATGGTGGGTGCAGGCTTTGTTGCCCGAGGTGGTGTAGACGGCCGTTCCATGATGCGCAATCAGACCGGAGATGGGATACCGAAAGAACAATGAGGAGACAGAGACAGCTAGCTTCGTCACGGACTCGCAATACAAGTGGAAAGAGAGATTTTGCAGAGAAAAGACCAAATGCAGACGTCAAAAGAGAAGTTTGACTCAGGGTCCTCGATGACGGCGATGGGTGGCGGAGGGGCGGATTGTCGCGATCAGAAATCTGAATTATGTCACCAATCTACACGAGAAAACGTGACTGCAGTCTACGCAAACTTTCGACAGTCACCAAAATGTGCAGGGCTTTTGAGGTCATAATCCTCAAGTTCTCGTAATAATCTTCTTGCTTTTCTACATTAGATATCATTTCAAGAAATTGCTCAATATGTTCCAATTCCTTGGTTTTGGCAATCGCCATAAGCAAATGCTTTTGCGAGCCATGACATCTGTATTATAGTACAACCAAGGTCTATTACAACCCCAGCCTACGGTCCGCGCTATCCTCTAAGCCCAAAATTCGTTTCAGAGGTTCTAGCTTACTCCTCCTTGGCACCACCACGGCCAGCGCGCTCAGCAGCCTCAACGGCCTTCTTGTCGCTCTGGGCGGGGCCACCCTGCATGGCGCTCATGAAACCCTGGGGCTGCTTGAAGGGACGCTTGAGGTCACCGGCGGCAGGCTGGCCGAGGACGTGGATCTTGACCATGTTGTTCTCGAAGGCGCTCTTGAGAGGGATGATGCTCTGGATGAGGAGAGGGTTGGTGTACTTCATGTAGATGTGCATGAAGGCCATCATGGCCATGCCCATAGCCTGGCCACGGAAAGCGGTGCGGATCTGCTGGTTGTCGTAGGCGTGGATGGTGGTGGTGACAAGCTTGCCCTCCTCAGTGGAGCCCATGGGGGCGGGCTCGACATACTTGAGGGTTGTGAGGTCTGTGGAGGCTCATGTTAGTATTGCGATGGTGGAAATTGCCTCAGAGGTCAAGTTATCGTACCCTTCTTCTTGTTGATCTTCAGCTGGGTGTAGAAGTAGAGAGCAGCAATGATGACGTTGCTGGCGAGGTAAACGGCGCGAACGACGTTGAGTACGAAAGGGTCGTCGAAGGGAACACGCTTCGACACCTGCATCATACCCAAAATGATGATCAGGTTGGTACTATCGCAAATGTCAGCGTTTTCTTCTTTGCGCCACCAGATAGATAATCTGCGCGACGGCTGTCGCGTGGAGAACGACTTACATCTGAGGGGAGAGAGCCATCTTGATTAATGAGCTGAAGAGACCAGTAAGGATTGAAGAGAAGAAGCAAGGAAAGAGAAAATGGCAAGGCCAAAAGGATTTGGGGGCTGATGGGAATAGAGTATGAAGATGGTTGCAAAGATTAGAGTGCGGGATGAAATGGAATGGATATGTCTTTGCTGGCCTTTTGGAGAGTGGCCTCCACCTGTGGCTTTTGCCGCACCCTTAGCCCCCTTTGGCCACTGTGGGGAAGCTGCCCGCAAACAGGATGAAACAAGGCCATTGGCTTATCTCAAATTTTAGGGGACTTTATCTCAGGTTGTGCCCCTAATTTCATATGTCGGCCTCCGTTGCATCCCCGAGCCTCATCGCGCCATTCATTCTCCCAACTTCCCATTGCTTCCATTTAGGAATTGGTTTAATCAAACAAAAGTCGACCTGCCATCTTGGGACCCGCGTGAACGTGAAAGACCCCGTTTCTATTTTCTCTCAAAAGGCCAAGTTGCCCGGGCCTTAACAGTCTCAGCACAAATGACCTTGCGGAAGCCCGGAAGTTGTGTAACTGAACCCTTTGACTTGTTTCTTTGATGAAAGCGGAACGACTCGACGAGTTCTGCAGAACAACCATGGCCGTATCTTTGAACATTGTTCGAGTGGACATTATGTTAAAATATGGGAATTGATGAACAAAGAGTATTCGATGTTCTCAATGCGAATTGAACAAAGGAGAGTCGATGTTCTTGATTATTGTTCAGTCGAAGCAATGTTCACTTCCAAGGTTGAGCCTATGGGCCGACCTTGGAGGTCGTCATGATGGACTCGTCAATGGACACAGTATTTCTTTAAATACCAAAAGGACTCTCACAAACCTCATTTGGACTCACAGACTCAGTTTCCACGCGAATCACAGAGCCAATTTACTCAAACCAAACCGTGACTTAAACCAGGTCTGTATACCGAATTAAAGCCCAGCATGTCGTACTCATCACAACGCTACGATCTTGACGCTGCGGCAGCTAGGAGGCAAAATTCCCTCTATTCAAACCAGAGTGCTTACAGTGACTATGATCGGCGCCGCAGCAGCAGCTCCTCAAGTAGTCGTGATTCTCACTCGTACTCACGTAGGTCTGGCGAATCCGAAGCGCCTTACCATATGAGATGGGAACAGCAACAACATCATCATCACCACCATTCCAGACGGGAAGAGTATCTGCGCCCAAGACGGGGCTCAGCTTCTTCCTCAGAATTGGACGACGATTACTCTCATCTGAACAGAGAGCGCCGTGCGAGCAATGACCGACGACGCTCTCGTTCGGACAGAGGGCGGGATCGTTCGCCGCAGGAGGAGATCAACACGATGCTCAACAGTGGTCGGGCACCAATTATCAGACGAGGGTCAACCTATGGTACTTACATCATGCCCCTCGACATGCAAGGACACTATCAAACTTCGGACCCCACGAGATGTACTTGCAGATGTTGCCCCCATCCGACAGGTATTTCCCATAGCCACGATAACTATGGACATATGTCCGGTGACGTGCATACTACCAGTCAACACCGTTCGCATCCGCCCCACAGATATAACCGCAATGGCAGGCCTGTCTTTGAGGTATATGACAACACAAGGAATGGGATGCGAAGCGAAAACAGTTTTTCGTTTACCATTTCAGTCAACCCCCGAGCGTCATGTGACCGCATCGTGGCCTTCTTGGCACCCGACAGGCGGTACGCCAAGGTTCTAGTGCACTGGAACAACGGGACGGTGCAGAGGCTCGACGGCAGCGTCCCGATGGTTGATCTTCTAGAATACGCAGAATATCTCGAGATCAGGGAGGTGAAGCAGGTGCGCTGGGCAGCTTGACTACCGGCGTATCAAGATGTCAAGAAGGATGTAGATCGGGTGAAGTGGGCAACATCACAATTGGCGCGGGCGCCAGATGTCAAGATTGAGGGTGATAGACGAGAGATTTTGTGGAGATTGATGGTTGAAGGGTGAGCAAGCAGTAAGACACGGACGAATATGACGATATCAATGAGTGCAAGAGTAGGTAGTTTTGGATAGAAAAACACAAATATACGAGGAAATATACTCTGAGGCCTGCATCGTCAAGTCCCATGATACTAGAGTGATGAGGGGATTCCAAGAATGACAGCCTCAGCCTCCACAGTCTGCCTAGATTCGAACCATCACACGTAAAACCCACCAGTCATGTAACATGCCGTGCCGTACAAGGCTGATACTGGAGTATCATATCAATCTTGCATATTATCACTCACAACTGCTGTCCTGTCCAGTACGTAGCTCTGCCACCCCCATCACCGTTTGATATCGACTCACCGTGCCCTCCCTGAAAAACCTCATGCAACCACTTTAAATCGTATTGTGTTGTAATTTCATCGTTCATGTCTAAATAACCTTGTGATCCACCTGATTCAAAAACTCCGGCCAGAGGGGCAGTGAGTCAAGCCTCGGTGTCTTTATGGCACGATAATACCATATTGTAGTCTCGATCGGGGTTAATGTTATGACGTTCAAGGGTTCGCTTGTCGGTTCGCTGCCGACTGTGGAGGCTTTTGCCTAAAATTGCGGCGTTGCCTTGACCCTTTTCCCCACGGCCGGGACTAGCAACCAACAGCCTACAACCAACAGGACGGGCAAATTTCTCAGTTGGAGCTGTTTTACATCATATTCTGTAGATCAAAGGATGCAAGGCACCCGGCAGACAACGAAAAGTGATTCTTACTGGCATTGGATTGTGGGAAAAGACGATACATAGCCTTGAACGTGGCAATCGATAAGCGCCCAATGAAAAAGGAATTGGGGGCCCTGCATGCAGTGCTACACTATTCATACTATCAATATATACAGACTGGACTCTAGAACTCTTGTTTCCAGGGCAGACGCAGACACAGCCACACAGAGTTTTAGCATCGTCGCACACTTGTTTCTCTTATTCGACGGATAATGGCTCGTAGGAATTCCTCCAGCCTTCTTAGCCTCCTCCTCCAGGCACAGGTGGAGTTGGACCACTCATATCGCAGGGATCTCACCAGTTTCCACCTGAACTTCGACCAAGGGGTCACTTAGAACTACACTACACTATCTGCATTACATAACCTTACACGAGGAACAAAGAACGCTACGGAAACTAAACAACTCACTGAAATCAGGCAGCCTAGATTCTAAAATTTAGAAACAACGTAATCAACGCACTCAGAAAGAATACGTCACCCTATGCTCAAAAAGACTCGCTCCTGAAGGAGCCGGCATGACTAGTGCGGTGTGTGTGTGTGGTCGTGCTAGGGACACCACTTAGACGGAGACCCGGAGCATCATATAGATCGGAGACAGGGGTGCGACTCGACCAACTGCCCTTTACCTAAACCAAACCGACCCAAAAGGTATCACATCCCATGGACGGGAGCCTGGCAGTGCGGCTCGGCACGATACCTCATGCCCACTGTGGAAAATGGGGTCCGTGATAATCGGTTCGCTCACTACAACATTCTGTTGGCTTGGGATTGGATCATTGTCCTGTTGTTGCCTATAAGACCTCTACCTTGTCCTCGGACGCTCTTATACCAGACAGATGCCTCGGGGTTTAAAAACGCCACGAGATGCTTTCCGTTCAGGCAGAAAATAAAGATCAAGACACACAAGTTCCATCCAAGCATATCTACACTTGAGACGATATACATCCATACAATCTGTTGCAAGAATTCAGTTGCCTATTACCACCTCTCTTATTCCCATTCTCTTCTCGCCAATCGTTCTATGGGCCACCTAGGACTCCCTCACTTGTACCAGTCCGTTATCAGAAACAACAATAGCCATGTTTGGTACTTGGAAGTACGATCCTGAGACGGATGAGGTCCAGAGCGTTCGCAATGGCTTCGACCCTGTCACGGCCCGCTCAAGTTCCCACCAGGCTTGCGATCGCTGTCATGAGAAGAAGGTACGTCTGCAGAAGCATTGGCTAGGCTTCTCAACGCCAAGATCTTTCCCTTGCCCTTTTCGCTTAGAGCTTATTCGCTGACGATGTTCCTGTAGCTCAAGTGCAGTGGAGACAAGAATGGCTGCGAACGATGTCGGAGCAATGGTCTTCGCTGCGAGTACACACGCTCAGGCTCCAAGTCTTCCAAGAAGAAAAGCAGTCCTCGCAAGTCCAACGACGGCGACAGTCCATCGAGCTCCAGCTCCCGACGAGGGGGCAGCTCTTCCAAGCGGTCTAGCAAGCATCACGGACACTCGTCTCGCATAGTCACCTCGGGGGACGAAGCAGGGGGTGTTCTGAGCCAGTTCGACTTCTCACAGCTCAGCCCTGAAGACGGGTTCGATCTCAACTTGCTCTCGAGCGCTGACCAGAGCGCCGGAGGCTATGCCACGGCTGGACCCTCGGGAGACCAGTACAGCATGCAAGGCTATGACACGAGCTATCAGCAGTGGGATGCATCAGGGTACTCGCAGGGCTACTCGAATGAAGCCTGGGGCGGCGAGTATGACCAGAGTGCTTACACCCATGATCCGCGATACTATCACGGCGGACGCTAGTCCTAGGGCAAGGCTGACTCGGGAATAACTTAACGACATCATGACGGAAAGTGTATGATTAAACCTTTTTTTTCCTTTTCACTTCTCTTTATACCCCGTTTTAATCCTGTTCCTTTTCTTTTCTCTCTTTTGTTAGAAGCATTGTTTAGCAAACCAATTTCATGTTTATTACACTTACATAGAACACAACGCTTGGATGGACCGTCATTCCTTCTGATGGCAAGGCGCACACAAGCTATGAATATCGAATGTTTTCTGATCTCTGATATGACCTACCTGTTTCGGGTGATTATTACTGTGGCGGAGCGCAAGAGCTAGAGCCCAAACCGAAACATCTCGGCCCCAGAAGCTAAAGGGAATAAGAATAATAATAGAAATCGCGAACCGGAATTAAACGTCTATGCACGGGGGAGGAGTAGATGACTTGTCCGCTGCATTGCATGCTGACTCTCCCTCGTGTTGTTGGAGGAGACATGTGACCTTGTGAGTTGAAGGTAGAAATTGGAGTTGAAGTGCCTTAGTCATCATGCACGACGTCACAAATTGACCGGGGTAGCAAAAGAGCTCCCAAAGCTTTTTGCATCACGACTCTAAGCTCAATCGCTAAGCGCCAGTTGCAACAGTTGCATTTCTCACTTGCATATAATTCGCAAAAATGGCGAATGAAGATTCAGTGACGGCGGTTAAATCAAAGTCTGTTTTTGACTATCTCAACGATTGGGGCAGTAAGTCACTCACCCACTCACTCACTCGCCCATACCATTTCACACTTTCTTCCCAGTATCAGTGCAAATACCCTTGTGATCCAAGAAAAAAACAAGTTATAAACTGACAGAGGAAAAAAACCAGCTGCATCTCTCCCTCCATCTCTCCTAGCAACCCTCATTACCGCTCTTCACGCTCGGCCCCCATCCCTGCCCCTCTTCATCTTCACACCTCCGCTGCTCTTCTCGTCCTACCTCAACCTGTCCGGCTATCCCACCGGCAGCGCTGGTCTAACCGCTGCCTGGTCCGGTCTCTACGTGCTGCTGGCTCTGCGACGACGCCAGCCTTTCCGTGGACGCTTCTCGGTCCGAGGGGTCGTGCGTGGCACGGCGATTGGGTTGGGGGCCGCGAACTGCGTTGCTGGCGGTTGGGTCTATGCCAATGGTGATTTTGAGAAGGATGAGAAGGCCAGAGTGGACAGAAACCGATGGGGCAACTAAAGGATTTGAGTTTGTGTTGGCTGTATGATAGGTGTTGTACGATATGTTTGTTGTATGTCAGCGCGGATTGAGATTATAGGAGCCGTTGGTCCGGCAGTTGGGTGTGTTGGTTATGACTGAAGATGCATATGCGTCACGAAAATGAACATCTGTCTATCAATTGCAAATGGCCAGGATAACAAACTAGCGCCAACAAACCACACAATACTGTAACCCTTCGTCGTGACTCACAATTCATCTCTCATACATCTGAGACAAAGCAAATTTCTGCGTAAGTATCTTCTCATGGTAGAAACTACCGGTCATGAAGTTGCGATCCTTCAAGCCAGGGTCAGATCATAAAGCGTACACGAATGTCGACAGGCATTAGGAACGAGTGGGAACGAGCTTACCACCAACAATTGGTCGCAATACGAGACGGCGAGGCAGATTTACAAAAAACCGAAGCGACCCTGACATACATGATAAGCCTATCATCCAGAACATGCAGAGTGTTCCTTTTATAAGTTTGAGTGGTATTGATTCTATTCCCATGTTGCAGCTGTGGCTGACATGTTGCAGTGACATCCAGATATAGCATCACCAGCCTCAATCCTACCCAATGTGTTAGTCATGCTGTCCAGAGGATCAGATGAGTCAGAACGATATATATTGAAGGGTTGCGAAGCTTTGCTATCGTCTATAGGACTCGAGAAGATAATTTAGACTTCCTGTCGTTACGACGAGTGATACCTCAATTTTTGCCCAAGGCATAAACTCAAGCTTATAGCCCTGCTCACGGAGGCATTGTCAGCATCACACGTACTGGAACTCATAATGATAGCACTTTTTTCTTCTGCTATTTTACCCAACGCCCTGCTATCCAGGTATCATCAGTATTTATCTATTAATACAGTTCAAACCCCGTATCTTCAATGCGCCTTTTGCTTCTCCTATCGCATCAACAGGCAAACTCATCGTGCCTCTGTCGAAAAAGGGAAATCTGCAGCCCAAAGTCTAGCATTCAGTGCCTCCCCTCATCTCTTTAGAATAAAACGCCAGTCCGGAAGACATTCTCAGCCCTTGATTCGTCTCCCAAAACCCATACGGCCCTTGCCGTCAAATGCATAGTACGTCATGAATAGAAAAAACCTCGACACATCTGGTTTTCAAGTGGTAAATATGAAATCCTTCTCTTGGTGGCTCAGACACGTCGTAGGCGGTCTGTGTCTGCCGAATCGAGGTTGTTATAAGTAAAAGGAAAAGTATCGGTTGTACATGTGTAGTTTGTGAAAAGAGCTTTTTTCGTGTTCGATTCAACTTTCCGAGGGATGAGATGATCAAAGTTTTGTTACGATGTCATTATCGGCCGTCGCCGAGTGGCCATGGTCAGAGAAGAAGATGGTCAGGCCTTGTCGCTGTGCTGAGTTTTGATCCTGACATGAAGAACAACAGCAAGACAAAGGCTGTGAGGAAGACGGCTCGAAAAAATGTGCGAGGTTGAAACCGACTGCGATTCTTGTAGACATCTTTTGTCATGTTGGGGATGGGATTCGAGATTCCCAAACTTGAGATCTGGAAGCCATCAAGATAGTTGACATCGCACTCACGGGCCTTTGGCTCGGCGTAGCTCTTGTACTCTGCGACGACGCTCTCAGCGTTCCAGCCGGCGATCTTTCGGACAACTCCGACAACGCATCCAGTTCGGTGCTTTCCGTGATTGCAGTGAATCAACAGAGGGTAATTTGACTTGTCGAGGACGATACTGAGGATGGCCTTCATTGTGCCCAGAGGGATAGCCTCCTTCTTTGTGCCCTTCATGTTGAAGACGACTTGTCGAATACCTTCACGCTGGACGAATGTCTCTAGATCGTGATCAAGTTCGTCCTTCTTGACAAGCGTGCTACAACAGGTTAGCGGCGATGCCAAAAACGCATCATAATGGAGGCACTAACACAATGGTCTTGAGGCCCAGACCCTTGAGGTACTCAAAATCGTGAGACCTAGGAAAGCTACTTCGGTAAACGCCTGGAATGACAACGCCAAAATTGTGAGGCCGGCCATTGAAGGGCGCTGTGTAGTCGGTTGATTGTGATTGATATGCCGATGTTGAGGAGGCTTGACTTCGGTTAGAGATAGTTCATTGGGACCAGATTATCTAGTGCAACTTACCACTCGAATTGCTAGTTCTTGAAGAGGTTGATAGGGATGCTTCCATATTGACGGCGGAAAGGCTCCCGGATCGGCTGACATTTGTGGCATCGCGGCCATTAAAGAGGGCTTCCTCTACTTCTTGCATCGTTTCTTCTCTTGTAGAGCTTCGGGAACCCTGTCTTGAACGGAATTGTGTGGCGCTGGGTGTTTGTTGGCTTTCTCTGGTATGCGTAGGCTCGTCCACGAAGAGTCGTGAATTGCGTTTCGAAGTCATGTTGTCTAAGGTCATACAATCTTGTTCTGATCCTCTAGGACTAATTCGGACGACTTGGTGATGTCGCTATGATAGTAACCGTGGAGTAGATGGCTGATAGATCGGAAGAAGGAAGTAGGTGGTAGATAGGTTGAAGAGTGAGGTTGTCGTGGGGGAAGGCGAGTTGAGTTGATGTTTGAAGGCGGTATAGACTTTTAAAATCGGAAGTTTGAAGTTGCAACGGTAGGTCGAAAAGGCAACCTATGTAGTTGCAAGTGCTCGCGCGTTGCAAGTATCGGCTACAAGATTGTGGAATTCATTTTGACGACGATGAGCTGAACAAGCAACTTCATTCGAGTCTGGATATTGGGGTGGGAGGCACGAGATCAAGTATTCAAGCGTGGGGGGTGAAGGAAGAATCCTTGCTCTGAAGCAGGTCCCAGTCTCCAGATAATTTAGCTTGGGTCTTTGACAGGAGCTCGGTCAAGGAGAAGGAGAAAGGTTGGTGGTGATGAAAGGAAGAATGGGGCTACCAGAAAAAGGTGCCGCCGGGCTTGCTTTGAAAGACAAGGCAAGGCTGTCGTGGGTTCTTGTCCTGTCTTGTCTTGTCTCGAACAAGGGTCCACCAACGGATGGATATGCAGTAAAATCCCGACGATGCCAGGGACTGGGACTGTAATCTGCTGCCGGGCGGAGCGGAGAGGACTGGCTGACTGGTCTCACTGACTGCTGAGAAAGCGAAAAAGCGCGAGGAGTGACCGTAGTTGACCAACACACGACAGTAAGCAAGGATTGTCAGTGGGAAAAATCTGGTGGTGGTGATGATGGTTAAGTAGGAGTGACTTGGCCAAGATGGGGGCGACAGAATAACCACCAAAGTCTATGGGGGTGTAAGAAAGAACTCTGGGACGATGACGATTCGTATGATTGGCTCATCTCATGTGTACTATGCCCTAAGGGGAAACTCTATCGGCTGAGCTAAGAGGGCCAGGTGTGTCGGGGGTAATTTATGGTGGCCCGCAACCAGACACGGAACAGCGAGTTCAGTTCAGTTCAGGGCTCTGGAGCCTCCATCACAAACTAAACTCCACTGACACTCACCGTGAGATGGAAGCGAGAGTGAAAAGTCCGCTCGGAGATACTGACTTGAATGACTTGACTTGACTAGCTGACTGTACTGTACTGTACAGCTGTTCCAAGATCCATTGATTAACAATCGACTAGTCGTGACAACTGTAAGATCATCCTCTGATCAGAGACATTTGTCACTAGACCAAACCCGGGCCTTGGTTACATCGCAGACGTACGCTGCACGAGTCTCGAAGTGAATGAATATCGCACATCAAATCAATCTCCATGCACCACAGCATGCCATTTCTCCCTCACGCTCGACACGTTTGCGTTTCAAGGTTGTTCAGTCTCCCCGCGTTACCAGAAACTCTATCCAACTCTGTCCATGTCATCGCACATGGCATGCTTCTTTTGTGGCTCTCTCTATGTTTCTCTCGGTTGTTTTAATGCAAAAGTTTATACCCTTAGCAACCTCTAGCTACCATAGCTTGGGGTGATTTGCCGAGGCGGGCTGTTTTCTCGGCCGTCGGCACCGTAGCTTTCTTCCCAAGGTTTACACATCCCACGTCCCGCATCATTATGCATTTGAATGTCGCATGCAAAAAGCATCGTGGAAAATAATTAGGCTGTATGTATGTACACAAGAGGCCTAGAACGCGCAACCTCGAAGCCCTCGAGCCACATGGTGTATCCAAGCCACACCCACTCTCTTGACCAATCTCACCCTCTTTTGGGCAAGACGATGACGGAGACGCACGTCCTTGGTGCAAGGTATCCCCCTGGTCGGGGCGCCTCTCCAAACGCGACAGCAACAGCTCGAAATATGATGACAGCATCAAGTAACGTTGACCCAGCTTCATTATTTTATGCGTTATACAACAATTAATATCCGTACCTTACGCAAACATGTCGCCTCTTTCTTTTGTGTGTTTTACCCCAGGATCATCCACGCAACGGAAGTCCGGAGTAACGAAGATCAAACTTGGAGTTTCCTGCCTCAAAATGTAATGATATTCGTGGGCTACCGCGCGCAAGGCACATTTCTGCTGTAGATCAGTAAATGGTGTGCTGCTGTTGTTAAACGAGTGGATGTCCTCTAACAAAAGCTCATATGGAAGCCAATGAGCTTGTAGTATCTTGGACCCTTTCTAAACACAGACCGCCGCTCACCTTGGATCTGAACGCGCCGGTGCTCGTTTGATGCCAGCTAAAAGACTAGGTTGGGGTGTTGATCGCTTCACCTATTGAGGGGTAAAACGACAACGCAGCACATTTTTGGCTTGTGATTTACCTGGAACAAAGACGCGGTGTTTTAAAAGTCTGTGATATTATATAAAAAGAAACTGTGTTGTGCGTGGTTATGGCGCTCAAGGTCTACGCTACGAGTGATGTCAGTCTTTGGAGGCGAGGCACAAGGCGCGGTTGAGACACGGCGTCGATCTGTCATGCTCGAGGTCAAACATCCACGTAGCACAGGTACGTATACATACGTATATTCAATATGCATATTTACATACCGTACCTGATATTCAGATCTTCACCTCATGAAACGCCTTGAAACCAACATCCAGACGTCGCAAAGAGATAAACGCCAACCTGTACGTAGCTTTTGGATCTCCCCACAGAGTGCAACCAATGATGCACAGCATAAGTCAAAGCTGTTTCTGGTAGAACTTGACCCTCCAATGAGATACTGAGCAACTTATTTTGTCACCCTCGCCCACCACTTGTACCAAGCCAGCCCTGAGCCATTGCCGCCACAGTGATCATCATCGTAGCTTGGCGGATTCGGCACAGTCGGGGGGCCCTTGTATGTACAACAAGTCCCTGAAATGATGATCCATTCTGCATCATCTCATCCTTCTTTTTTTGCCCTGCATTGCTAAATGTGCATGATTTAATATTACAGATATGTTGGTATTGACCTGACGTCTTTTGCTTCAGGGTTTAGACATTATTGAGTCGCATTCTTTGGGCCTCATAAGCTTCGATGGTGCTTTCACACAAAAAATTAAAATATTTTCTACGTTAGCTGAAAGTGAGCTGAACTGAAATGGTCTGGTTGTAAGTGGCGGAAGCATGACGGCCGGACTCGACCGAACCACCGACAGGGCCGTAATTACGGCTGTATCGGATATCTCCCGGCGTGTCGCTCTTATGATATCAGCTTCAAATATCCGTAGTTCTTGTTTTTTTCTTGTGTGAGCAACGGAATATCGCAAGATACCAATCCGACCTTATTCCTCCGTGGATATTACCAATTCATATCTCCATCGTCCGCTATTCCCGACCATCACGGGGTTTTTCCTCTGCTGCAACGCACCATTTGGAAAATCTGATCGACGTCATCGCTGCTTACGAGAGTTGTTTCGTCTCACTCCAGCCTCAATATCAGCCTTACCTAACAGTCACTCTTCACTTTGTTGCTGTATCTGGATGCCTGGAGGTTATTCAATAGTATGCTACCGTAGAATGTGCATCGCCCGCTTACACGCGACATGTCGTTTGCAGATACTCCCCAACCACCAATCATTTTCCCGGTTGACCTGGGTGTAACTTTAACTCATGGTCCGTGAACGGCTTGAAATGTTAATGTTCCGTGTCACATCCAAAGGTTCAAAGATTGGAAAGTGCTCGTGTGCCCGTATCGACAAACTGACACGGATACGGCATCATCCTTGGTAAAGCAGGCCTCAGTATACCAGGCTCTTCCCTGTCCGAGGACGTTCAAAGTCAAGATCAATGACTTACACTGCGCGGGATGAAACTTTTGCAGGAACTTTCTTACGTACATACAGCTCTCGGTAAGAGATGCACACATCTCGGTCGCCTATTTTAGGAGCACCCGACCTCAGATCTGTCTCAAACATGTTGGGCGTCAAAACGATAGGGACAAGGTCCCACGTGAAGACCTACGCTTTTCGACACCGAAGATGCAACGGGCCAAGCAACCCGCGATACTGGGATCCTTGTGTCTTCCTATTCGGGACACCGAGATCCCACGGTCTCAGCTCGTTCTCAGGGGAGAGCAGCTCTGCCCCCAGCTCCGGGTCTAGATCCCCGAGCCAATTAGGGAGATGGAGTTTGTGACAAGCTATTGCATCTAGAATTTCCGTATATGAGGAGAATGTTGTGAGAGGCTCTTCAGCCCTGTCGACGGCAGTGGAACATGCGGGCGCCTGGCCGACGGCACGGAGCTGTAAGCTTTGAAGAGGGCCAATGGGATTGGTTGTAGGAAATGAAGAATTCGCGTGAATTGAATCCGAAAGCTTGTCTCCTTGTTGTTGTGTATGTTGTTGTCAGTTGATATGCTCAAATTGCTCAATGCTAGCTCATGCATTATCACGCAGCTCCTTGTCCCCTCAGTCGAGCATGTACCCAAGACATTGGATGGACGCATGTTGAAAGAAGCTCATCACAACTGTTTCACATGCGAAATCATAATCGACATTTCTAATTCGGAAACATATTTTGCCGAAGAACTTCACTCAATCATTCATCGGCAAATATCTCCTGAGCCGTGTATGGTAGACGGCAGTTTCTCGAAGCACACCGAATTTGCCGGCGGCTATAATGTGTAATTGTGTATCATGCTATGGAAATGACAGGTTCTATCGAGATGGCACATGTCCCAACGTATCGTCAGATCATCTGTGAAGTTATTGGCGGTTTTCTAACCGACATCTTGGTACATATGCAACTTGTTGTTGGTTGACCCGCGCTTCCGGTCTCGGTCTAATTGCATCGCGATCGAGTGCAAGTGTCGTGAGATTGAAGTTGTGGACCTTGATGAAGCTACCCTGAAGTGAAGCATCACGTTGATGTTTTCAAGATCATCAATGTCAAACCATTAAATTTGTAACATGATCCGTCAAATGACTATTTCCAATTGCCAAACAAAGACATTGCCTCATATTTTTGTCTCAGTTCATGTTTTGGTGTCATATCATGTTCACAATCTGCATAGAGTTGACCCTACTGCAAGATGCCCCACGACTCGCCATGTTAAGCCGAGCCGTGAAGTGCTCTTGAAGCTTTTATCACCAAAACTGAGCCATTTGTTGTTACATTACCACTCACCATTGATAACCGATAGCCAATAAGACCTTTATTTCCGTCCCTATGCCCACATTACAATGACGTTGAGGTCGTGTAGGATGCATCAACCCCGCTGAGGGGTTGTTGAGGCATTCATATATCAAGACGCATCCTCTGCCTTTCTTCACTCTTGTTCTTCAACTCAATTATCTGACAGTCATCTTGTCTCATTCAGTAACTTTGTTTAATCCACTACTCACATAACTTTCGGTACGATGTGACAACGCATGAATAAGGAGCAATGGCTCACTTCGCAATTATTACCATGTATCAAGGTAACGTTTAAAAGAACGCATCCGGGTGTTCAACTGCCTCTATGCTCTGTACCTTCCCTCATCCCACAACACGTCTCAGCCACCTTCTATGGTGATGACTGTGCATCGTGTGTGAGGACGGGCAGAGCAGGGCAGTTGATCTGAGAAATACCGGCGAACTTGATCTGGATAATACCAGCGAAAGGACATGCTTCTTGACATCCCCCCCTTTGCTCCGGGTGACCGGGAAACTAACCCTAGCAGCATACCACTTGATCTTTCATCATGTCGACTGACAAGATCACTTTCCTCACCAACTGGTACAACTGACTTGCTTTAGACGATGAACTTGTGTTGACTGTTGTTAGGCACGCTACGCCTTACCACGCGCCGCTGTACCTGGCTCAGGCCAAGGGATACTTTAAGGAGGAGGGAATCAAAGTTGCTCTTCTTGAGCCCAACGACCCTAGTGTAAGTGCTTGCTCTATGATGAATGGCGATCAAGATGCTGACGACCGCCCAGGATGTCACTGAGATCATTGGTACTGGCAAGGTTGACCTTGGCTTCAAAGCCATGATTCACACTCTGGCTGCCAAGGCTCGAAACTTCCCCGTCCAGTCCATTGGTAGTCTTCTCGACGAGCCATTCACTGGCGTCGTCTACCTCAAGGACTCTGGCATCACCACCGACTTCCGCACCCTCAAGGGCAAGCGCATCGGCTATGTCGGTGAATTTGGCAAGATCCAGATCGATGAGCTCACCTCGCACTACGGCATGACTCCTGACGACTACACTGCCGTGCGTTGTGGTATGAACGTCTCCAAGGCCATCATCAAGGGCGAAATCGACGCCGGTATCGGCCTGGAGAACGTTCAGATGGTTGAGCTCGAGGAGTGGCTCTCCGCCCAGGGCCGTCCCAAAGATGATGTCCAGATGCTCCGTATCGACGAACTCGCCGAGCTTGGCTGCTGCTGCTTCTGCACCATCCTCTACATCGGTAATGAGAAGTTCCTCGCCGAGAACCCCGAGAAAGTCCGCTCGTTCCTCCGCGCGGTGAAGAAGGCCACTGATTTTGTTCTCGCTGAGCCCGAGAAGGCGTGGGCTGAGTACGTCGACTTCAAGCCCGTCATGGGTACCGCGCTCAACCGCAAGATCTTTGAGCGCAGCTTTGCCTACTTCAGCAAGGACCTCAAGAACGTCAAGCGTGACTGGGAGAAGGTCACCAAGTACGGCAAGCGCCTGGGTGTTCTGGACGAGAGCTTTGAGCCCAACTACACCAACTCGTACCTCGAGTGGACTCTTTCTGGAGAGTCTAGCGACCCTACTGGAGACCAGAAGCGTATTGCTCAGCTCCAGAAGGATGTCGCTGCTTCTGGTGGCTTTCACCGTCTTCAGGCTGAGGTCAAGGCTTGATTGAGCCTTGGGATGATGCGAAGGAACATGGTTTGACCTAGTACAGATACATATCTGATACACTCTCTTATGGTCTGGGGGAAACTACAAGGTCACTCGTTTAGCAGGCTCTGCCACACCAATATCAAGTAACTCACTCTCGTCTTATTAGTCCATGAATGTGAAGTCTGTATCTCGTAACGATGCCGGCGCTGGACTGGAATGCTGACTGCCACCACGTTGATGAACCGTTTCCGGCCAAACGGCTTGATTAGCCGTTTCCTAAAATATGCATCTATGTAAGCGCATTGATTTCGTGCGGCTGAAATTCCCCATGCTTCCGTCCGGATGTAGAATGAGTGAAGTTTACTACAGCCCTATACGAACTGAGACATGCTGACCGTGCAGCCGGGCAGCCACTCGATCTTAAGGCTGACATGACATGGCCAATATGTGCAGACCTCGAAAGAGACAGTGAGAGTTTCTTGAGAGATTTCACAGAGAGATGTATGAGCATATGCATGAAAGGAGGGTATTATAATATTGATAGCGTTGGAGCCTGCTTGGTGTATATGCCAGATACCTATCTACATGCAGCCTAAGAAGAAACATTACTGAACGTGCATTATCGTATTTAAAACTCATAAACTTTATGTCGTGAAGGGAATGTGTATCATTATGGTGTGAACTCAAGAACATGCTCGGGGTGTGGGTCGGCGAGGAAATCTGGGGGCAGAGTGCCAGGAGGAGGAGCCTGAATCAAGTTCATTAGCATTTTGGTCAAGACCCGAGTTAGGGGATACTCACCTGAAGCTTCTCGGACCACTTCTTGATATCTTCGTAGTTCTTGCAAGTGTGCTTGGTGTTGAAGTCGGGGAATGCGCTGGGGTTCTTTCTGTCGTACCAGACTTGTCCAAGAACACCGGTATCGACGTTGCACATGAGAACTTGGCGAATTGTGTCAAGGCAGTGTGCTATATAAGTCAGTTTTGAATGGTGTTGAGGAATAGTGATAATGACTTACTGACGTGTAGGCGGAAGACTTCGCCGTCGTTCTTGAAGGCATGTCCACCCAGGGCCTTGTAGTGGTCGTAATTGAAGTAGAGAGACTTGCGTACAAGATTCTGTGAAGAGATTAACCATTGTTTCGTTTACTCTTGCAATTGAGTCCCTACCAGACAGTGAAGGTGATGCATGCCCTCAACGTTGACGATGAAACCGCCGCCATGCTCAGGACTGACTTGAACATGGGCATCGGTGAGGCCACTGGCGATTCCATCTTCGTATGAGATGACACCAGGTCGATCTAAACAACGTTAGTTGATGCTTCAGTAATGTTGTTCAAAAGGCAAACACATACAATCAACACCAAGTGATTCCCATGCTTCATCGACTTTCGCAGAGCCATTCTTGCGGAAGTCATTCTCTTCCATAAAGTTTCCATCAAATGGTTGTTCGTGGTATTTTATCGCAACGTCCTTCAGAACCGGTGCTGTGGTTGAGAAGGTCAATTGATGCTTCGAGCTGGGGTCATTGAGTTGAGGACTTACACCATGCTGTTGTGTGTGCAGCACATGTCTGGTCAATGTTGAGATATGCCATTGAGATCCAAGCACCAGAGAGCGCTGAGATGAAGATAATTGAGAGTAAAGTGAAGATCCATCCGACACATCTGCATGCAGAGCATCGCCGTCTTCGAGGAGGGGCATAATGGTAGGATTCTGAGTCTTCGTCTGTATCTTGACCATAGACGAGAGGGTTCAAGAGGGCAGATTCTTGTTCTTGCTTGGGAGCCATATTTGCAACGATTGAGAGGTGTGAACAAGAGAAGAGAATCAATTGATGAAGGTCTTGTGTTTAAAGGTGAGATGATGTTTAAAGGTGAGATGAATCTGAGTAAGACAAGAATAGAGTCAGAAATGAGAAGAAGGAAATGTCCGAAAGCTCTCGAGGTTCTGATAAAATTAGAACGGGAACTCTCGAGACCCTTAACATGACGATATTGAGCGGCTGACATCCATAGTGCCAACCCAATGCACACTGCCGATTCAGCCGGCGCAGTCTAGCAAACTCTCATGCTCCATATGAGGCAATACGTGGCTATCACAGCCCTCACAAAAAAGGTTCTAGACATGGGCATCGGGCTAGAGCAGTGAGATGCGCAGGAAGTAAGAAGTGAGATACAAGATAGGACCAACCCAACTTACACGAGAAAACGAGGCGGGCACCAATCACCAAGACCCAGACTAGAAGCGATTATGCCTACATCGACATAGCGCACCTCGTGAAGAAAGGCTGAAGATGTGTTCAGGCAGGGCTGGATCCCGCCTCCGCATCCGACTTGGTATCGCGCTAATGTACCAAGACCAGAGAAATTGAGTCTCCGTGATCAGACGGATCAGATCAGAAAACTGTTGGAAGCATCTCGCCCCAGACGCAGATTTAACTTCCCACAACCGTGAGGCTGAGGTTGGATCTGACCAACAATTGTCCCCGCAGAAAGCCACAATCACTGCTGTAATATTTTGGCTACATTTTTTAGGGGAGAAAAAAAAACGATGGCTCTGGTAGTTAAGGTTGTAATTGATGGTGTTGTTAGTTACAGTAGTACTAAGACGTGATGGGAATGAGGCTTGTGGGGGTTGGGCAGAACGTTGGTCTTGGTGGTTTACCTATACGAAGTAGATCGCTTCTATCCCGTACTGCCGAAGTTCTTTTCCTTCTTAGTTGACGACATCGAACCCCGTGATTCGCAATTGGGACGGGTAGATCATATCGTATAGCAAGGGTTTTAGATCAATCCGAGACATTTCCGCCCATCAACGACATCATCAATCCCAAAACGGGCACCCGAAGATGGATCTCATGCACGTCTGACACGACATATAAACTTTCTTGTGCTATTTACAGTATGTCTTGGAAAGAATGTCCGTCTCTAGACTCTTATCCAACGTGCATTAGCTCCGCTCACTAATACACCTTGATCATCGTGCTAGTTGCCCAGATCGTGGCTGTTTTCTTCCAGATAAGGAAATCCTGCTGACTTTTGGCTTACACGAGAAATAGCTTTCCCGGTTAGTCTCTGCAGCCAGCCACCGCTGGTACAGTACATCAAGCTAACTAACGAGGCATCACGATTGCTAGGACTTCAATGATGCAAAGCTCGTCGGAAACTGCGCGATCGTTACCGTGAGAGGGAAGACATGAGTGCTCAGCCTTGGCGTGGTCCAATGGAGAGCCTCGTCCGGATGGTGATCCCCTCCACTTGCAAGCTGTGAGACTGATACGAGGTTTTGCTTCTCTAGCTTAGACTTCTCAGTGTTAGTCTGGGCAGGCTGATGAGTTGTCTCTTGCCGTAGGATCCGACGCCATCGTCGACTTTCGCTTGGCGGAGCGAGTCTGGATCTGGAGAGGTAAGTAGACTTTCGGGGTAGAGAGCTTCCAGTGTCCTTCTGCAAGCTAAGCCTTGATCAAGATGATCATGAGATACTTTTCTGTACTTCCAAGAGGCGTCCATCCTTGTCCATAAAGTAGGAGCTCCCATCCTGAGCTGAAGTGTTTCCTCACCACCCTTCTCACCCATCTCTTCAGCCTTAACTACCCACCACCCACCCTCTTCTCTGTTCTTTCACTCTACCATCTTTTTCTGTCCTTCTTCAGACATCAAAAATGAAGTTCACCGCTGTTACACTCCTCACTCTCGCTGCGGGTGCCTTGGCGGCCCCGGTTGCTGAAGCTGCCCCCGAAGCTGAGGCAGCACCAGGATATGCTACCTACGGCGATTATAAGGGCGCAGGTGAAGACCTCAAGTCTTATCCTAGCTACGGAAGCTATGGCGCAAAGCCAAAGCCAAAGCCTAAGCCTGCTCCGGCTCCTAAGAAGTATACCGATTATGGTGAGAAGTCCCTTGAGCAAGCTGCAGTCCACGTTCACACACTTACACTCCTACAGGAAGCTACGACTACAAGAAGTACGGGTCTTATGGCTCTTATAAGCGTGATGAGGTTGAAAAGCGTGAGGCTGCTCCCGAAGCTGCCCCCGAAGCTGCACCTGAAGCTGAAGCCGCTCCTGGATATGCCACTTATGGAGATTATAAGGGCGCAGGTGAGGACCTGAAGTCTTATCCTAGTTATGGAAGTTACGGCGCAAAGCCCAAGCCTAAGCCAAAGCCTGCTCCGGCTCCTAAGAAGTACACAAATTACGGTTCGTCATCCTCCTCCAACCCCTGGTATTCTCATACTCATTCTCCCCCAGGAAGCTACGACTATAAGAAGTACTCGTCTTACGGATCTTACAAGCGTGAAGCCGAGGCTGAGGCTGAGCCTTCTTCCAAGAAGCCTGCTCCAGCTCCTAAGAAATATACCAACTATGGTGAGCCAACACCCTGCACACTGCAACGACATTCAACTGACACTCGCAGGATCGTACAACTACAAGAAATACGGCTCTTATGGCGCTTACAAGCGTGCCAAGGAGTTTATCGGTTCTCTCTTCTAAGCTCAAAACTGAAATTGATATGGTGATGAAAGGGGTGTTGGAACTGGGACAGTACAGGATGGCACAACGCACATAACTGTTCTTATGAACGACTTACGATTCTCAACGAGAGAAATGTTTAATGTTTTATGTTTGGAATGAGTTTGGACTTGATGTAATGGAGTGTTTTGGGATGCAAGGTGGTGCAGGGTTTACTCTTAGATATATTCTTAGACTCTCTTTAATACTATTAGATCTTTACTCCAGCATAAAGCCTCCGCGCATACAAACTTCTGATGTCCAACTGAAAAGATCTATTGAGATTTGTTGCCCGATTTTGGTCTGGCTGGCGGTTTGTGCTTGCTACTGTCGTGCAGTGGCAGCTCATCTGTCATTTTGCATGCGGCTAACCCTACCAAACAACTCGAGACTTCATTCACTGCGAGTTTGCATCGTTGTTTCCATAATAACCGAGCAATTCACATCGAATTGGTCCATTTATTTTCTGGAGGGTGAAGGAAGTGCTACATGAACTGTAGGAATAACTTCTCGCCCTCTTCTAACCTCCCTCCTCTCTTCACCCTCAAAACCACCGCGTCAAAAGTCTCACTACGCTCCTTCAAGAGCATCCATCATATTGAGGTTGCATTCTCTACTCATAACCTTATTGCTGCCTTCTCTTCTCGTAACTGTCATTTCCATGCGATCTCAGTGTTACGTTCTTTCTGTTATACCCTTTCTGGGTCATAATCTCTAACGCGGTCTTTATCAAGATCTTACCGCTACCTTCTCTTTATCGTGCTCTTGCAAACAGTTATTTCCGCGCGATCATACCGACACATTCCTTCTATCGCGCTCTCGCCGCCGTACAGTTTCCCACACAATCTTGAAGTCGAGATATCATTATCGCGCTCTCGCCGCCTCACAGTTTTCGCCTCCGCCCGCTACAATTCCTTCCTTGCCATTCGTTGCAGTCACGGTCTATACGGCCGAGAAGACTTATTCATTAATAGCCATAAGGTGCACCGATACGACCGGTGGGTGCAGAGAAACCCAGAGCTTCACCAGTCATACCAAGAGCAAGCAATTCGCGACGAATACAATCCTACAGGTGGATCTTCCAACGCCTTCACTGGCATATACTACCCCAACCCTTCACTTGGTGGACAAGCTCTGAACCAAACCGATACTGACCCCAGTATCCTGTTCCCCCATACTCCGCAGAGTCAAGCGACAAACCCTGAAGACGTTTCTGAAACAGACACTATGGCGCCTGGCAACCGATCCTCGGGCAAAACGAGTAACCCCTTTGCTCCTGATGATGATCCGTTTGCTCGCCACACAGGTAATATCAAGGCTAAGGCTGGGGAAAGTGCCCAAAATGCGATCGGGATGGGACAGAACGCGATCCTCTTGGCAAAGGTTGTAAAGACTCTGGTCGATGCAGAAAACACCCCCGAGATGCGCCTAAAGGCCCGCTCCATCCTTATGACCATGGGAGGCGTCGATGGTCTTATCAACAGCGTCACCACAATGCAGACCGAACAGGCACCCGAGACGGCGGTCTCAAAGATCGATAGAGTCATTAGGGAGGCTTATCACCCTGGCAGTAGCGCCAGTGGTAGCTTCAACGACTCTCCTTCTGTTCCAAAGAGAAAAAGACGAGCGACTGAAACCCCAGAGCCCGACTCCGACGAAGAACTTCTTGCGGTGTTTAACACGCCGCCAAGTCGAGAGGAGGACCCAATCCCTGTCATCCCACGACCTTGGCCTGCGACACCGTATATTGTCACCGATTCCGTCAACACTCGTAATGGCCGCAAGGCTATCTTTTCTCTTATCGCAGCAGACGAGTGTATGATCTTCACGTCCCAAGAAGTTGCTCGAGTCTTTGGCAAACTCCTCATTCAACTTCGGAAGAAGGTTTCTGAATCTATGCCGTTGTCGGCTGCCGCCCAGATGGCTGGGATCGACAAGTCTCTCGTCCTGTCATTTGACATGCCCCTATATTTTCCGAAGCCGGGTTCATCTGATGTCGCCTTGTACGTCAGATCCGTCACTAACATCGCCATCTTCAACAGTGAAGCAGCTACCCGCCAATTGGCACAAGAGACAATCACATTCATGAGTTCCCGGGGTTGGCAGCCCTCCACTGGACTAAACATCCGGTACTCGCGGCTCTTCACTACTGCAAAGGGCTTTGTCCCGATTGAGCTTGTAGCCGACAAGCTCACCCATTTGGGTCAAGCCTGGAAGCCTCTTGTTGTCGAGGAAGGAGACGAATGGCCTCAAGTTATTGCCGCCGATGATGTCCGCCAGCTTGGCTGGGATGCTTACGACCAGATCGGCCAGCCTCCCCAGGATAATGAAAACCAACTCGCTACTTAACTCCTCCGGTTATAATGCCTCTCTGCATGTCTTCAAGGTTGCTTCTTGTACTTGAAGGAAAAGTAGGAGGAGAGTTGACTACCTTAGGTAGATATGGAGGCCAGTCACTTTAGTTCTATGTAATATTTCCCCATAAAGAACAGACTTTCACTGGGCTACTCTGATATTTCTATTTCCCAAAGTGACTCACTTATCCAAGTCCCTCTCTTGACCTCCTTGTGATATTATTTTGCTGTATAAATTCTTCCCTCCTTCCGTGTTAATTGATTTAGGAGATGTTGCCTCCTTCCTTTGCTTGGCCTTGGGTGCCCTGGGAAACCGGCCTACCACTATTTCCCAGACTTGCTACTATGGACATCTCTTTGACTGTCTGCTGTTTTCTTTCCTTTCCCCCCCATCATCATCCATCATCAAGATGGCGAACAAGATGACGAGAGGCATGTGGTTTAACCCGATCATTCTTGACGACAGTGACGATGAACCAGGTATGACCACTGATATCAGCAACCTCCAGCCCATTTCACTGACGATTTAGATGCAGTTAAACTCGAAGATGATCCTCTACACAGCACACTTCCTCTTTCCAACACGCTTCCCCTTCCCAGTAGCACTCCGGTTACTAATGGCCCTCCTGCTGTTCCCCTGTTGAACACGACCTATCCCCCCGTCCGGTTCGGAACAATGCGAACCAGAAACCA
The DNA here is from genome assembly GCF_019915245.1 of Fusarium musae. Taxonomy (NCBI): domain Eukaryota; kingdom Fungi; phylum Ascomycota; class Sordariomycetes; order Hypocreales; family Nectriaceae; genus Fusarium; species Fusarium musae. The sequence goes on from NC_058387.1 coordinate 577,853, forward strand.
GCTTTGCCGATTACTACAAGAATCATGCAGCAGATCACCCGATGAATTCCACCGAAAGGTGGACCGGGCATACGCCCAGTTCTTGTATAAATTCCGTTCTACACAACAGCCATACCTGACACGAATCAAACCAATCCTTGACAATAGGAATTGTTTCTCTGGGTTTTCCCAGGTGCTTCCTTCCACAACCCTCACTCAACTTATGCAAATGGTTCTACACGGAGAAAAAAGACAGACATGGGCCTTGTTCTCTATGTACGAGATCAACTTTGCCATTTTTCAGGATGCTGCGCCTCGCGCGCAGCGCAAGGCGTTTTACATTCTAGTCAACCATACCCGAAATGACCTTCAACAACTACTCACTTGCGAAGTTGAAGTTTCACACCTATGCAACTGGAGGCGACGTATCAATCCGGACCACGTTACACAAATCTGTCACGATCAGCTTGCTTCAAGCAAGCCGCGGGGCACTTCGGTGCTAATATTACAGTGAAGGAGTTTTGTGATATTCATGAACCGCCATGCCTGCTACAGCAGGCAACGTTACCGACCACGGCAAAAGTATATCATTGTTGATCTTACCCGAAACGACCTGCAAGGCCTCCTCACATGTGAGACTGAGGTATCACATCGTTGGAATTGGAGAAGATGCATTAACCCGAACCACATGTACTCGAGTCTTATATCACGAATATATCACGGAAAACCTGTTTTAACCAGGCAGCAGGGCTCTTCCATGCAAACCTCCCGGTAAAGAAACACTGCAATATACACAACCTACCATGCCTGCTGCAGCAGGCGACATTACCAACCATAGCAAAAGTGATCAACGAGTGGGCTATGGCTCGAGATCTAAGTTAGCCTAAGCTTAGGCATACCTTATGATCATAGTATCCTAAGATTCATCATGTTTTTCAAGCTTAGGCATAATTTGCCCTAAGCTTAGGACCAGGCAGACTAAGATTTAGAAGAGCAGAGAATAGAATATAAGGATTAGATGCGCAGGCGACATTACCAACTACAGGAAAGCTTATCAATGAATGGATAGCGATGGAGAGACGTCTCCCTGACACCTTACCGGAGCAAACATATTGCCTTAATGCAGAACTACTTACTGTACCGATTAATCAGTACACTTGGGTTAAGGATCGGCCAGTTGTTGCCCGCGAGTATACAATCCCTGAAATAAATGATGAATATAAGGGCACACAGGCCCCGGGTATGGCATACTCAGGCATTCTAGTTAAAGAAATGATGGAAGAGTAAGATTCAAATGGGAGGAATGTAGCAAAGGGCAAAAGTTCATATAAAAATAGTAATAATATTTTTTATCTAGTTTTCCCCAAACCAATTAACCCAGAATTCCTAAAACCACTTACCTGGGGATTTTAATTATAGGTATTAATATAATACTTGCTATATAAAATAGCCTATAGCTAAGATTTAGAAGAGCAGAGAATAGAATATAAGGATTAGATATACTCTAGTAGTTGTGATCAATTTATTGAGCTTCAATTAGAGATATCTCTTCTTGAAATCCACTGCAAGACACCACAAAAACAACGCACTGTTTAGTGAGCAAATCTAAAGTCCAAACGCTGCTGACCCTCATCCGTGGTATTCAAAATGTAATCCTGCTGCTGCTCCTTTGTTAGGGCATTCCATCTAGCATCACGGACCTTGTTCCTCCAGATATAAAACGCCTTGACAATATAAAACAAGACGATATTAGCAGATGTGATACCAAGAATGACCCTGTTACCTCGGCGGTACAGAGGCTGATCATCCTCGCGGAAGATATTAGACGCAGCAATGTTACCAGTCTGAACGAACATATTGTACAAGGCAGCGCTGATGGCCCTCGTGCGTACACTGTTACTGTTCTTGGCGTTCCAACCAACAAGGATAGCGTGACAGTACGGGTAACTCAGAAGACCTGTGATGAGAGCGTATCGGACCCAGGGGGAGATATCGCCAGGAAGAACGACGAGGGCGAGAACCCATGGGAATATCCAGATGTTGGAAAGGGATGATAGCATGCCTCGTTCCTGCACGCGCTCGGAAAGCCAGGTGATGATGAGTAAGTTGACTGCGTAAAGGAATTGTGATGGAATAGCGAGAAGATTGGCTTCGAAGACGGAAAAGCCAATCTGGCGCAGAATGAAAGAGAGATATGTGTTGAAGGGAGCCGGAGGGATGTACACCATAAGGCCAATAATGTAGAGCGGCCACTGCTCCCAGTCCTTGACGGCTTTCCAGAGCTTGGGAAGATTGACAGCCTCTCTGTTATGGTGTTAACCAATGAGCATAGTTGGTGCCTTCGAGGTAGCGTACCTGTTGTTCATATCACCCTTGCTAGGGTCATCACGAAGAAGTCGGTTCACCATGATGTACTCCTCACGTTCATTGAACCAGCCATTCTTGCCACGGAACCAACTCTTTGTCTGGCAAGGGCCAGGAGGCATAAGAACCCAAGAGAAGAGGCCGATGATGAAAGTGCCAATAGCTTCAAGGAGAAATCTAAGAGTCATGTGAGCTCGAGGTTCCCAAGTTGACAAGAATTATAATGTACTTACAACCATCGCCAACCGCCCCAGCCGAGAACGCCTCTCATCTGAAGGATACCAGCGGCAAGAAGAGACCCCAAAATGTTACTGGTGCTCAGGGCAGTCCAGAAGAAAGCCAGTCTGATGGGCAGTTCATTGGACTTGTAGAAGTAAGTAAGCCAAAGAACAATATCGCTAATTCTGTCAGTAAATGTTCTCATTTCATGATGTGGATGACATACGGAATGAATCCACCCATCAAAAGACCCAGAAGAGCCTTGATGGCAAAATAAGCACCCCTACTATGCAGCGCAGCTTGAGAACCCGCAACAAGTGACCAACTGCAGATGAGGAAAGGGATCCATCTATCAGCACCAAGCTTCTTGCTAATCAAGCCACTGGGAAGCTCAGCTGAGAGGAACGACACAAGGAAGATCTAAATGGTCAGTCAAAGTGCCGAGCTGAGCAGGGGTTGACCTACAGTTTGTCCGTAGTTGAAATCGTTAGTGTTCATGCCTACTTCCGGCAACTAGAAGAAACTATTAGTCAAGCTTTTACCCCAGATGCATCGGAGAATTAACATACCATGTTGTCGGAAATAGCACGGTTGATGTTTCGGCGGTGGAAGTCTAGGGAGAGGAACATGACCCACGCCCAGAGACAGATGCGGAAGTCAATCTAGAGACAAGCGCACATGTTAGTCAACTGACTTTCAGAAGGCCATATAATGGCGTAGTGTACGTCCTTGCGGAAGGGTAAAATTACCTTTCTCACAAGCTTCTTCTCCTCTTGGGCAGTCCAAGTAAAGTTTGGGTCAAACCGATGTCGATTCTCATATTGAGCATTCTCATACACTTTTCTCCAACGATCCGCGACCTCTGGATCCGAGAAAGGGTGCTCAAGTGACGAATTGGCAGTCTCATCACCACTGTCAAATCGACGGTCCTCAGAGTCAGTCTTGCCGATGACTCCTTTGGAGTCTCCAACAGCAGCCATTTTGAATCTTAGTGAGGAACCCTAGTATCAGATGTCAGAACTAGCAACAACTAAAAGAAAGCAAGTCCTCGGAGAAAGAGAATAAGAGGGAGAGCCGCGGAGATGTCGAACATGATGTGATGCTTGGTGGTCCAGGGCTGGACTTATAAAGCCTGGCGTTTCCCCTACCGAGACTAATTCGTTTAAACATTGATCTAAAATTTTACAGTATTTGCCCCCATGCTGCTTGGGATGCCTCTGAGAAGATACGGGGGTTATCAATGTCGCGATGGACTACGAAAATCACCTCAGGGCTCGGCGAACGAGTGTTTTCTGGGCATGACCAGCCGATTCAGGGTTAATCGACGCCTTCAAGGTCAACTACGACGCTGGGGTTCTGAACGAACATGGATAATCGATTAAGCTACAACAGCTCCCGTTAAACCTGGGGGTTCGATCTAGACCATTAGCCACAGCCAAAGAACCAATAAAGGCCTCTCGATAAGTCAAGAGATTTAAGCTTACAATTGGTACGAGATATGGGGTGCTTTGGAACTAGCCATGGTCGAGTTCGGAGGTTTGTCCTATCTCATGAGAATAGAGGCATGACGTGCTCGCGATAGGGACCAATCGCTGAGGGATCCGGCCGAGACGCCGTGAAACGGAAATGCTTAGGCTTCTTTATGGAGAAATCTTCGGACTTGGCATGATTCGGTAGTCGAAAGCGTTACGAGGCAATTGGAGGATAGTTGGAATTGAGTTGCTGGGGTAGACTATTATATAGCCATTTCCCGACGATAATGATATTTGAGACAACTGCAACTCTCAAATTTTGAGCCACATATAATTACAATACCTTCAAAACTTAATCTATTGAAATCTTAGGCTTCTATAGAGTTATGGCCGATATCCGAGTCATCGACACTTTGTCTCGATAACCCCGATTGATAGCCATATTGCGTGACCCATCCCCAGGAATTGCGCCAACTCACCACCACCCTCGAGCCCTCAACCACGAGATCCGACATTGCGCAATACCAAGCTATAACGCCGTGATAAATACTCACACATCGCCAATATACTCTACATTTCGATGTTACACTCTTCGTCCCTCTCGGTCATTGCGTGATTTGATTCGCGTCTCGTTGATCAACGCAATAGAGGCGATGCTTGCGCGATGCCTTTGGATGATGACAATGGTTGACACTCACTGTTCGTCATTGCGAGTTCTCTATTGCGGATGCATACTTCCCCGCGCTTTGAACTATACGGAAGTGGGATTTGTCAGATGAGGAGTGAAGGTATATAAAGGCCGTAGAGTTCCAGGTGAACTGCACATTTGACGTTAAACCCGTATCAAAGACTTGTACAATATTTGATTATACTCTTCAAGATGGCTCCCTCAGCTGTTGAGACTCAGGCCCCTGCAGTAGATGCCCAGAAAGTAAAGCTCTACCCCGGCCATGTCGAGGGCGTATACAAGGAATTTGCCCCCGTCGTATACCGTCGTGAAGCCGAAGAGAAAGGCATCGATGGCCACGCAGCCGCAAAGGTATATCACATCCTCTCACATACAAACCATACACTAACACAAACATCTCAGTATCCAAACTATCTCCCAACATGGAACAAAGACCAAGTCTACCCTCCCCTCGTACCCTTCGAACACTACGAACATGGCAAAGACGCAGATCCAACATTCCCAAACCTCCTCAAGCCCACCACAAAGATATCCCACCTCACACCCACAATCGGCACTGAGATAGACGGCATCCAACTAAGCACCCTCTCCGACGCCGGAAAAGATGAACTAGCCCGCTACGTCGCCGAGCGTAAAGTCGTCGCCTTCCGCAACCAAGACTTCGCCGACCTGCCCATCTCCGAAGCCCTCAAGTTCGGCGGTTACTTTGGCCGCCATCACATCCATCCTACTTCAGGCTCACCAGAGGGCCATCCGGAGATCCATCTCGTGCATAGAAGTGCGGGTGACAAGTCGTACGAGGAGTTCTTCAAGACGCGTGTTAGCTCTGTGGCGTGGCATTCGGATATTACGTATGAGCAGCAGCCGCCGGGAACGACGTTTCTTTATGTCCTTGATAACCCTGACACTGGCGGTGATACCCTCTTTGCGAATACTGTTGAGGCGTATAATAGGTTGTCACCGACGTTTCAGAAGTTGTTGCATGGACTTAAGGCGACGCATTCTGGGATTGAGCAGGTTAATGCTAGTGTGAAGAAGGGGAGTATCAAGAGACGTGAACCGGTCGTTAACGAGCATCCTATTGTGCGAACACACCCTGTTACCGGGGAGAAGTCGCTCTTTGTCAATCCTCAGTGTAAGTTACCATGCAAAGCCATGGAGAAACAAGCTAACAGTTGTCAGTCACGCGAAGCATCGTCGGTCTCAAGAAGGAAGAGTCAGATGCCATTCTCAACTTCTTGTATGAGCACATCGCTTGGGGCGCTGACTTCCATGCTCGTGTGAGATGGCAGGAAAAGACTGTTGTTGTTTGGGATAACAGATCAGTTCAGCATACTGCTCTTCTTGACTGGCACTCTGGTCAACGACGACATCTTGCTCGCATCACACCACAGGCTGAGAGGCCTTATGAGACCCCTTTCGAGGGTTAGGTTCAATATCGGATAGCAGAGAAATAGCATAAGATAATGTTGAACAAACATACCAGAAGATGAACCAAGAATACAAGTCATGCTGAATATCAACCAAACTTCACTATGATATGTCACACAAGCAACATTGCGTCTTAATAATTTCATTGATATCTCGACCTGCCTCATCTGGTATCTTATTCCAACCAGTCACCATGTTCATAAAATACTTCGTTTCTCATCCAACGCCACACATGATATTCCCAAGCAACATAAACCGCCCTCTCTATCTATGCATAAAACTCAATTCATAGTACTCCAAACCTGATGCCCAAGCATTGTCGTCAATAGCCCAACTCCGTACATGCCAGCGCCTTCGTTCTCATGAAAAACCTCCAGTGCAAGCCAGCAGATCGCTGCCAGCTCGACTACATTCAGCGCAGAGCTAATGTATGTCGCTGTGGTAGGGAGTCTTGTCTGTTGGCTCGTTTCGCCTGTTTCTCGCAACGCAATGATTCCGATTGCCGATAACAATGCGAGCTGGACTTCTCGCCCGAAAGGCATGGAAACCGCTACAGTGAGACCCCAGAGAACTAGCATCACGGCCAGAGCGGTAAACTCAACACCAAGGTTGTCGAGCTGAGGTGTACCAGGAGACACACGAGTGTCTGAGCCCCTTCTGTGTGTGGAGTCTCCTGAATATTCATCAGGATGACTTTGTTCCTTTCCCAAAGTAAAACTCTGACTCAAGAGGTCAGCCAAACCGTTAGCCTCGTCATTGCTGCGCTCAGGCGCAAAGAAACTGGGCGGCTTGAACGAGACTTCGCGTTCATCATCTTCATTCTCATCCCTCTTCTTGGCCGCGCCTCGGAAGAAAATACTCTCCTGCTGTGCCGGTTTGGTTCTGATAATCGGCGCGTTAGGAGGGTTTCGTATACGCTGGGATGGGTTCGTCGGCGCAGGAGGGACCTTGTACCAAAACGGGCTTGTTTCGGCGCTCACGGGCGCCTCTCCGAACGACTTTCGGGGTCCATTAGAGGAGGGCGTATTTTGGAAAGCTCGGTAAGGCGACTGAGATTGAGTCTGAGATTCGGTTGGTGTCCAATCCATTTCGTCCGAATATCCATGGTCTTGTGTATTTCGAGGTGTGATGTTGAGAGCGTTGAATTGGGTACGAGCGCTTCCTGGGGCTCTGTAGGAATTCCCGGGGGGAAGTGGTTGTGGTGAAAATGTCCTAATAGGTGACGGGTTGAACCGATCTGGCTGAGGTGTTGCCGTAGGGGAGTCTAAAGCTTCGTTCAACAGTTCTGAGAAGGTCTTTGGTTCCTCTCTCTTCTGGCGAGTAATCTTAGGTTGCTTCGGTGGCGAAAAGGTTGTGTTTGAGGTGCCAAAAAGGGGTGTAGTGTCGACTTTGATAGATCTTTTTGCGGCGGAATATATCTAAACAGATTAGTACGAGCTCTGAAAATGTATCTTCCACGGACAACTTACCATGACCATAACAACTGACATAACCAAGTGCGCGCTAAGCTGAGCGTTCCGCGATTGAGCCTGTCCTCCGTCCATCTCAAGTACACGGCGGAATAGGATGCGGAAGAAGACGATCAGCCCCTGAAATGCATACCATTGCGTGAAACCTAGGAGATGTCTTGTGAATCCTCGGCTGACTTGTACAAACTGGGGATTCCACCATGCCGACAGTATACCCGCAGCAACCGCGCTGTTGATGAGTGTATCCGCTGGAGGAAGAAGTGCCACAGCCAAGCCCAGACCCTTCACAGCCAGCGTCGACCAGCTCCTATCATCCGGATCGTACATTCCCACATCTTGATGTTCCAGCGCAAGAGTGATTGCTCTGAGATGCCACAGCATCTGCATCACCAATCCTCCCCACCACAGCCCCTTGCCTAGGCTATCAACCCAGTCCAGAACGCCCTTCTTTTCAGGCGAAATCTTTCTCCCTCTACTTTTCTCCATCATCCGTCGAAGATGGTCCGTCTTGGCCGTATATCCCGCCCGTCGAATCTGACCATCAACCCTCTCGGCACATTCGTCACAAACTTGGGGATATCGTTCCTCCAACCCCTTTCGGAATCTGTAGTAATTTCGCTCGAGCTCGGGGTAATCGGGGTGGTTCGTATCGTCGGGAAGATACTGCGCCAGAGATGACGTAAACAGTCGCTGATTCTTCAGACATGTTGCGCAAAAGATGCTATCTTTTGGGGATGACGGGGGTGAATGTCGAGGAACAGCGTATTGGGTAGCGGGAGCTTCACGCTCGGTGGCTACTGGAGGATCCGTAATCTCTCCGTTCTAATCTTCATTAGTAAATGTGTCATGGTATCGAAAGGGCGTTCTTACTTCATCGAGGTAGTTTGTCGCATCGCATGATAGGCATAGAAACTGGCGTGTGATGCCGTCATATTTTGTACTGGACCTCTTCCCGCAATAAAAGCAGGTTAGATATCTGGTCCCTCGCAGGCGTGGCATACTTTCAAGACCATCGCCCTATCGGAGAATATAGGGAAATAGGAAACGTGGTGATATGAAAAGATTCCAATGAGTGTGTTGTTGATCGACGTAAAAAACAAATCAAGGATGATGACGATTGTTTAGGGTGGTTTCTGCCGGGCGGTCAGAATACTTTTTTTAGAGGCTCAGGAACCCTTGCAGCGGGGCCGCAGTTACATACCCCTGTCTTCTATACCTGTGACAGGAGCTGTTCCTGGAGCATGAGATCAAGTAAATATTCAGGTATGCTTAGAAAGATGTAGAAGAGAATAAATGTGCGATTTCCATATAATTTTAGTATCGATCGGCCTTAAAATTAACAATAACATGAAGAAGTAAGACCCAAGCTTCAGCATATGGCTTCTGCCTCAGAAGCTCAGCCCTGTAACAATCCTTCTAGAAGGTCGGCAAGTGGAGGTCACGTCACCAATACCACCCAGCTTCACTTCACTCAACTTCAGCTTTATTTGCTACATGTTACACATATCCAATTGTAACATCTCACAACTTTACTCCCACTCACTCCATCACTGAGAACATCTTACAATCTCATCACCAACTCCCAAACAATGCCCTCATCATGACCTCCCAAGCCTCATCATCCCATCCTCTCCCCCCTCCCCTCCATCTCACAATCCGCTTCACAACATCCTTCCCAGATCTCGAACTCGACATCCCCTCCCCCCAAACAACAACCGTCCTCGCTCTCAAACACCTCCTCCGCACACGACTCTCATCCAAAAGTCGCCTACGCCTCATCCACCAAGGTCATCTGCTCCCCGATGCTTCAGCGCTAAGCTCAGTCCTCAAACCACATCCTGCGCCGCCGCGCACAAATGATGATCCGAAGGGCAAGGGCAAGGCTGTTGAGGGTGCGAATGTGGCGCGGGTCTATGTTAATTGCTCCATTGGTGATGAGTTGTCGAGCGACGAGTTGAAGAAGGAAGAGGAGGAGGCGCTTAAGCCACCGAAGGAAGCGACTGGTGATGGTTCGAAACCTACGACTTCGACGAGGCCGCGACCACGGGGATTTGATCGATTGCTACAGTCTGGCTTTTCACCTTCAGAAATCGCAACTTTGAGGACACAGTTTACATCAATTCATACAGCGCGCTTCACACCAGATGCTATGCCATCACCTGACACCCTGCGCAACATGGAAGACGCATGGATCGACAACAACGCCGAAGGAATCCCCTCCGGGTCCAATCCACTCGAGGACGAAAACTCCGGCATGGCTTCTGTACTTGAAATACTAATCAAAGCCATGACAGTCGGATTCTTCTTCCCACTGGGAAGTCTAGCATGGCTGATGCGCCAGGAGGGTATCTGGAGTAAGAGATGGCAGATATTCGTTGGCTTTGGCGTTGTCTTTAGTCTTTTTATTGGTTTCATCATGGAGCTGTCTGGTGACCGGCCTTAGTAGAGCCTTGAAACGCTCCAGATGGTGCTCAGTGCTTCAACGGTGGTACTGTGTTTGGCTTATTGGTATCGAGTTTTCTGGCGTTGACTTTAGGCGTTGTCATGCCAAAGCATGGGTTACAGCGGATGGGTGGCGTTATGGCTTTACACGTATTCTATATACTGCTCTTAAAAGCAAGAGAAACAGACGGAATACACAGCAGCGATCAAATCCATGTGTCTCGTTCTCCAAACCTAAGTCTTTATCGGCCCTGAATAATTGTTATGAATTCTGGCAGGTTCCGCAAACTCAACCGAAGCCTGAGTATGCTGTAAAGAAAGCAATGCAATTTCTGTAACCTTCCATGCTGTATTCCTCGTATCTCCATCTCTATTAATTTAGATATCACTTTGACCAAGGTTCGCAAGGTTTATTCCTAATCCCTCGAGCTCAAGGTATACTACAACTCTTTTTTTTCACACCAACACGCCAGACTCCCAAGCCGGTGAAACATATAGAAAAAATGCACATTACATGATATTTCCCCCGTTTTATAGGTACAAGCTCTGCGCGGCCACAATATCTCTGCGGATCTTGGATAAACTTTCCTCAAACTTCTTCGTTAGATCGTCGTTGCCCATGACCTTGGCGGCCTGGCCCATCTGGCGAAGCAGCTCCTCCAGACGACGGAAGAGACGGATCAATGAACCTTCGTAGACCTTTGTCATTTTGCTAGAGTGTGTTAGTAACTGTGCTGTAGTGAAATAAAAGGATGACTTACCAAATCTCAATGAAAGGACGTCCTTGGGCCCATGCGTAGACCGTCTCCATCAGCTGCCACTTGAGCTTCTGGATGTATTCCTCCTCGTTGACCTCAAGCTTGCATTCCTGGCTGACCTTGGCAATGATGCGAGCCTTGGCCTGAATCTCACGGTAAGGTTTCGACAACTCCTCCTTGAGCTGGGTCGTCTCAATCTTCTCATCAAAGATAAAGCAACTCATGACAGCAGCACACATCTCAGGAGTAAGCTCGTTGAAGAATCTGTCAAAGAGCAACTCGGAGAGAAGCAGCTCGTGGCCTTCAGTGGAGGAAATCTCGCAGGCGACGCGAGCCTTTAGCTGGACGACTTCGGAATCATTAATAAAGCCGAGACGTCGCAGTACACGCTTGCGAGACTTGAGTTCGTCCATCTGGGCGATGCTGTACGCCTTGGCGATGGCCTTCTTGGTCTCCTTGACCTTCTCGGTAAGCTTCACCTTGGCGTGGTACTGGTCCCAGAGAGCAGGAAGAAGAGGCGAAAGGTGAAGAGGGTTGGCCAAAAGTCGGGACTCGAGGACTTCGATCTTGCGAAGGAGCTTCTTGAACGATTCATCGGTGATTTCCATGTTCTCGATGGGGTCTAGAACAGGCAGACCATCGGGGAAACGGCGCTTGACCTCCATCAAAGACTTTGTGAGCGTCTCCTTTTCTGAATCATTCTTGAGGCCTTCCTTGGGTAGGAAAAGCCTAATTTGACTGATAGCCTTGATGCAAGTTAGGAGACAAGGGACAACCGCAAACTTGACGTCGTCGTCGTCGTCGTCGCCGAAAGGTTTGAGGCCAACGGGCATAGGGGTATCTTCGACAGGTTGAGTAGGGTAGAAATCCGCGCTCGATCGGGAGATGGGAAGAAGCACGTCAATGACATGGGATTCCTGAGGGGCATATTCTGGTTCGCCCATCTTGGGCGCGCGGCGAGGGGTTTGGTTGACGATCACACCCCAGCCGAAATCGGTTCCGGTGCCAGCAATAGTCTCGTTCTCGTCCTTGGGGTTGTAAATCTGCACCAAGCGGCCTGGCTGCAGGTAAGAAAGACTGTAATTGGGGTGCTGGATAACAGTGCGCATATCCTTAGTATAGGCGCTGAGCTGCTGTCGAATCTGGTAGTAATCCTTGACCGTGGACTCGTCGGCGATGCTGGTGTTGTCGCGCTCCTGTTGTAGTGACATCAACTCCTTCTCCAGAGAGGGGACACTAGCGGCATTCTGGAATTGATGGAAGCATCGCTCCAGCATGAATTCGGGAGAAATAGCCTCGATACGAAGAAGGTTGAGAATCATGTTGTAACCGAGGTAGAAAGCAGAGTTGAGTCGATCTTGGTGGCCGGTGACAATCTCCTTGGCGGTGTCGGGTTCGAGCTTGTCGTCAATCATCATGATGACAATACCTCGAGCATCAAGACCACGACGACCAGCACGTCCAGCCATCTGAATGTACTCGGATGAAGTGAGAGGGCGTCTCTTGACACCATCCCACTTGGTAACTTGGGTGAAAACAACAGTCTTGGCAGGCATGTTGAGACCGATGGAGAAGGTCTCAGTCGCGAAAAGAACCTTGATTAAAGACTCCTGGAAGAGAATCTCAATGGTCTCCTTGAGAATAGGCAACAGACCAGAGTGATGCACACCAATACCTCGCTCCAGAAGAGGCAACAAGTTGATAATCTGAGGAAGCTCTCGGTCTCCCTCTGACAAACTCTCAATAGCGCTGTTAAAAACCTTGCGGACCATGGCCTTCTCAGAATCGTCGTTGAAGCTGAGTGATGAAATGTTCATGGCCAGGTTCTCACACTCTCGCTTGCTAAAGTTGAAAACAATAACGGGGTTGAACTTCCTCTTGATAGTCATTCGAATAATCTTGGAGATATCCGAGCCGCTATCAGCGCCACCCTTGTCGGTCTTCTTGTTCTTGCCCCTTCCTTTCTGACGAGCATTAGGATCGTTAGGGTCAGCACCCTTCTTTTCCTCAACCTCTTGCATGACCTTGTTGAAATTCTGCTCATTGAAGTTGCTCTTCTCATCAACGATGAGACGAGCGCCAGTGCCGCCACACGGAAAGAAGTAGTTCTGTAGGGGTGTAGGTCGGAAATCGGTATACACAACGTGACAAGCTTGATGATGGATCTTGGCAATCCACTCGGCGAATTGGAAAGCGTTGGGGATGGTGGCAGAGAGGAAGACGTATCGGACCTTGTCGGGAAGCATGATAATGGTCTCTTCCCAAACAACACCTCTTATCTTGTCTCTCATGTAATGAATCTCATCAAACACAACCCAGGCGACTTCTCGCATAATCTCTGAACCGCGATACAACATAGATCGCAAAATCTCAGTCGTCATGACAAGACAACTTGCCGTAGGGTTGATGGTAACGTCACCAGTCATGAGACCAACATCTCCAAAGATGGCCTCGAAATCTCGGTACTTTTGATTACTTAGAGCCTTGATGGGACTTGTGTAGATGACCCTCTGGTTGCGCTTCAAGCACTGCGCGACAGCATACTCAGCCACAACAGTCTTTCCGGCAGAAGTGTGTGCGGAAACCAGGACACTCTCGTCTCTCTCGATAGACGCCACGGAAAGACTCTGGAAAGGATCGAGCTTGAAGTTCCATGTTCGCGCAGGTTGCTCGGGGGCCTTGTGCTCGGAAAGGGGGACGTATTCGTAGTCTAGGTCCGGGGGCAGGGCAACCTGATGCTGAATGTTGTGCGACAAAACAAGCGATGAATCCTGCTCTGTGAAAGTAGCTGCGCCAGCAACTTCTCTCGACTCGGCCGTCTGGAAAGTATCTGTCATGACAGGACCAACATCGTCCTCCTTCTTCCTCCGCTTGGACTCCTGTTGACTGGCGCTCTCCGAAGACTCTTCATCGTCAGAAGAATCCTCTCCGTCTTTTGAAGACTCTGTCTTGGCGTCCATGTCAACGTCCTGAGTTTTCACCAAAGCATCGCCGTTCTCGCCGTTTATTGCGTTTGCCTTTCTCTTTTTAGTGTCACCCTTGTGATTCGGCACGTTCTCATCTTCGCTCGCGCTCGGGGCGTCCACCTTGCCCTCGAACACATCAAACATCTCATCCATGCTGGGCGGTGTTTTACCGCGATCGGCTTCCGATCGCTAGCTGCAGGAAAAAAAGTGATCGAGATCGGGTGGCTGATTCGAGTCGCGTTCTAGTTCCTTTGAAGAAATTTGGTATGTGAAAATTGAAAATGTTGCCTTTTCGTGTACGCAAGGCAGAAACAGAAAAGGCTCGTCGAAAAAAAAGGCGTGAGCTTGTCGTCCAGTACAACACGAGCGAGGAATCGATCGATCGTCCCAATTCGTGGTACACGGGCCTAGGCGATTAAAAAAAGTTGGTTGATGGGAAGTGGGTTGCTTGCGGCAGAAAAAAAATCCCCCTGGACAAGCTGAGGGCGGTGAAAGTCTATAGCGACCGGGAATACCTAGGTAGTTCAAGACAGAAGCTAAGCCCAGATCTGTATTTCTAAGTAAATACGACTAGAATTACATTATCGCGGTGACCGCATAGTGTTAAATCTTTTATATTAGATAGATCATTCATCTAATATCTCAAGTAAATGCTCACTTAGGAATATCCTTTACCTGCCGATGTTGCCCTTACAGCCGACGTCACGTCTCTAAACTTACGATCCAATCACAGCCGATTGGAGATTCCATGTCAGCAAAGTACAAAGTATCTCCGCACGTGACCTACTAGCGTTTTGCTCTCCAAACCTCAGACCACCATCTCTGACCTCGGATGCTATCATCACTGACACATCCCCAAGCTTCCATCTCGCACTCTCCACTCCTCACCGTCAAGGTACGTCGACCCCCAAGCCATTGACTAGCTCACAACTCCTCTCCCAGCTCTCACGAACCAAATTGACCCCCTTCGCAGATGCTCTCCCGCGCCGCCGCCCGAACCACGACCTCTCTGGTCACCAAGCGAGGTTTCCAGACCACCCGCGCCCGCATGTCCTCGCCCTACCACTACCCCGAGGGCGCCTACAGCAACATCCCCTTCAACCCCCGAAGCAAGTGGTTCGGCGTCGGATACTGGACCTTCATGGCCACCGGCTTCTTCGCTCCCTTCGGCATTGCTGGTGCGTGGTTTCCTCCGTCCCGATGTTCTCCGACTCACGATGCTAACGAGCTGCGCAGTCTACCAGACCTACAAGCCCCAGTAAATTACTCGCCTGCGGATTGGATTTGCTGTTGCGTTGAAAGACTGGGAAGCCTCGAGGTGGAATGTGGTGTAAATATCCGAAATAGACATCAGTCATTCTCGACTCTTGATTCGAAATTTCATTTGTTCGACCATCAGCTATATCGACCCATACGTGAAAATACGGTTATGACAATCGCTAGCTATGCAATTCCCAGCCAACCGGATCTTTATATACAGAACTCTAGAGCCCCGGGGTATTATTCTAAGTTAAAGTACATGGTAGTACAAAATCTACTGTTACATCATAATCTCGTTCCATCTTTTTTATATCTTCGATACGACGGTCCTTCCCATTGACCAGTCGACGACTTCATGTCTGCGCCGTCAAGAATGGTCTGAAGTATGGACTCGATGAACGGCTGTCGGTCCAGCGGAATGTCCCAGCGCTTCTCCATCTGATCGTACACTTCGATAACGGTCTCATTTGAGCCGCACTTCTTGGCAGCTCGCAAAGCCCAGATGACCAACCATCTGTCGATGGTAAACCCTCTTATGCTTTCGTCTCGTGCTTGGTACATTGCCTTCAACACTCCCTCTAGCCGCTGCTCACTCCATTCAGAGCCAGTGAAGCCACCATGGGAGTAGAATCCTTTGAATAGAGACAAGAAGATCGTCGCGTGAATGGGAATCCTGAGGAACTTCATCTCATCAAGAAACTGTGCCACCTTGGCCAAGTCTCCAACTTTGACCGAGTAGTGCTCGACGAAAAGCTTGTATGTGTGAAGGTTTGGCGAGAGCTGCATTTGCTTCTGCAACGGCTGTTGAAGCTCGGGATGCTTCTTGCCAATTCTCGTAAACATCATCAACACCTTGGTAATGACCCGACCCATACCGTAGTCCCTATCCGGGATATTGGGCGCCATTTCGTGACCGGATTTCATCCTCTCATATGTCAACTCAGCCGCTGACTCCTCGCCACATCGCAACAGGCCTGATATTACACAATTGAGCACAACAGTGTCAATCATTTCACTAGCCTCAACCATGTCTTTGTAGGCCGCACGAATCCCATTCGAGTCCAGCTTGAGTCCGAAATAGTGTATCAGACTGACGTGATGGTATCGGTTGTACTGATAACCTCGGCTTTCCATCTCGTTGTAAATCATGTCTGCGAGAGCAAAATTTCCAGTTTTCGAGGCAGCATCGAAAAGAATGTTGAACGTAACTTCGTTTCCTTTGACATCGGGTGATCGCTCCATCTCTTGCCACAGCCTCAAAGCAGTATCCATCTCGGTTGTCGTTACGCGAGCTGTGTATTTCGTTGCAAAAGCCAAGGCATAGTTCCAATGCGTCCGCCGCAGTGTCAATCCGGCGGTTTTGACATCAGCGATCAGCGCAAAGTAACGCAGCATCGACTCTGAATTTCGCTTTGGGGGTAACCCCATAATCTTCAATAACCTGTTCCGCCATGGCCAGGTGAGATACAACATCCTTGGTTCTGGAAGCTGAAGGTACAGGTCGTATATAGGGTCGAGGGTTGCTCGGTATGGGTGGCGGAGCTTGTACGAAATGGCTTTGCATAATTTTGCAATCAACTTTTTTGTCTCTTCATCGGCCTTGAAGGTCTCATCCTCCGTCGGATATTCAACATCTCTTTTGTTTTCCGACACTTGAACTTTTTGACCGTCGGCGGGGGCATAACCCCTTCGGTATGGATCCCGATAGTAGTCCAAGTGCTCTTCAACCGTTCCCGCATCTTCCTGTGGCACAAGAGCCATGAGGTGTCGAGGGTCGTGGCCATACTGAGTATGGAATCTCTGATTTATCGGAGGTATCGGTGCGGCGGCAGCGGAAGCGGTGCTATAATTGTTCAGGGCAGGTCGGGAGCGACGGCAAGGCAAGGCACGTCGAGCCTCGGTAGCGGGCGAAAAGGTCGAGAGAAGCCATAGTGAGCTTTTGGAACAAGAGGAAGGGGGTCTCGAGTTCAATCTTCTTCTCTGTGTCTCTTTTCCAGCCTCTCTCACAGTACAGAGACTCCTCCTTGTGGTAGTAACCCCAAAACTGGCCGACGGTCGGTTCGAAAGCACCGCACAGAGGGAGCCGTCTAATCGACTAGAGACTTTCATGAGCTCCTCCTCATGATGCTGCGACTTCTGATTCGTAGCCGAAGCGTTATTTTGTCTCGAACTGTAGGATGAACACGGGAAATGGCGCTGAGAAAGAAATCAGATCGGCAATCTCTCTCAGGAAGAGCTAATGCCAGCGGAAGTTGAGACGAGAGGCTTGTTCTTGTAAGTGGGACCTCGTTCGAGATGGTTTTTTGCTGCACTGTCATTCGCGCTGAGCTATGGGGAGATACCCCAGATGGAGGGTGAAAATAAAAGCCGCGCTGTGACATACAAGATGTAAAGAGATAAGGCAAAGAAAAGTAAGAGATTTCTTGAATGCACAAAACAAATAATTCACTTTAGATAGCACCACGCTTTATTTTATTATAGATTGGCGCAAACACTGTTGAATGTTCTGTCTGAAAAGTAATATCTGAGTATTTACTTGGTTCTGCTGGATTCAGTGTCTAGCCTTTATTGTCAACATGCCACCCGGCGTTAAGATTTACCGATGCATCTCCAAAATTTCCACTCACCACCACGACATTGCGGCTCAAGCCAGGTCCCGCGTGGCATTACTCCCAATCAGAGCGTCAATTGATACCGTAAGGCCGCCTCCATTAATATCCCCATACCCAATTGAATCTCTACTGACATCACCGCCGAATAGACCATGGGAGGCAGACAGATCCGACCCGCAAGGGTCCTACAAACAGTCACCGAAGAGCTCAACCACACCGTCCTCGGCGGCAAATCCATCCCCACGCCGCCATGGTACAACATCATGCAATCCGTCCCTCCAGCCGAGACTCTCGTTCGAAACGTCACCCCCCGCATAAGGGGCCCGAAATCCAGAGTGACAAAGCCAAAGAACCTCTATCGACCTCAAGAGATATTGTACATTGAGGATAGGCTGCGGGCGACGTTCTATCGAGATCATCCTTGGGAGTTGGCGAGACCTCGTGTTATTCTTGAGTCGGACGGAAAGGATTACCAGCACTGCGATTGGAGCAAGGGTTTGAGACAGCCTAATATTCCCTTGACGGGTGAATGGCAAGTTTCTCTGGATCCTGTGGTCTGATGGGGATCAAGCTAACATTCTTCTAGTGTCGCTCAGCGGCAATTATGGTTGATGGAGAACGAGAAACTCGAGAAGCAAAAGGCATACGATATAACACGCCGCGAATTCTACCGTCTACGTCAAGAAGAGGAGATCGAGAAGCGAGTGGCCCTCGAGGAAGCCAAGCACGTGGGCGCCTACTTTGGCAAGTCCCGCATTGATGTTTCGCACCATCTCGAGGACCGAGAGTTTGAGAACTGGAAGATCTGGGCTGGGAAGGAGACGGAGCGACAAGAGGCGAGCCGCAACTCCGAGATTGAGGACTTTGGTCTTGAAGACGTGGAGGAGGATGTCGCAGAAGATGCAGAGCCTGAGGAAAAGGCTGAGGCTGCGGAGGGCAAGAAATCACCTTGATAGCATTATGTCAGGGAGGGCGGATGATACCCGTCATGTACACAAACCATGTAACCTTTATTGTCTATGTATCAAAAGCAGAAACGCATATTCCAAGAGATTCTTGGATTGGGATCTCAACCCATCATTTTATCATCTGTCGATGAGACATCCGGTCGTCTAGCGTTGAAGACCATCTCACCACAGTTTCTAAGCCCATACTTATCAGCAACTTCTTGGTGCTGCACCAAAACGTCCGCGATGCCAGTGTAGTAAAAGAGTTTGCCCGTGAGGCTCAAGGTGCTGATACGAGCCCAGGACTCAATGTAGATGAAGTGCATTGAGTTCTCAGGTACCCTGCCCAGTAGCTTGAGAAGATGCACTGCCAGGCCGACAAAGAAGCCAGTCGCGGGTCCGTTGGAGTAGATACAGGTAGGATATGCGAGCTCGGCACCATCAATCTTGGGTGGCGGAGTCAAGAGAGCCGGGAAGATGCTGACCATGCTGAGAAAGGCCGTGAAAGGGGTAGTCAGGAGTGATTGGTGAACACGGCGCGCACGAGTGACGGTGAAAACGTCGTATGCCCCTGGGTTTGTGCCTTCAGCAGCACACAGTGTCTTCAGGTCTGCTTCGTAATCTTCAAGATGATCCTGCGACATGGTATCTCCAGAAGAGATCAAGTATCGTCGGTGAAACCCATCAAAATTGCAGAAGCCATCATCCATCATCTAGGGAGCGTGAGCTGGGTTTAGACCGTCGTGAGACAGGGGAAACTTACCATGAGTAATTCCTTCGTGTGTCCCCCAGAGCCCATAATAAAGCAGCGGTAGTCGAAAGGAGTGCGACGTTGGTTAAGAGAAGACAGTTCTCTGCTCACTGTTCTGCGGCGACGTTTGACAAGTCGGATATGAAGAGCCTTGGTTTTGTCAGTATTGGAGTGTGAGATTTGGTCTCGGTTGTGAGATTTGGCTTACAGAGAATACAATGAGAAGGGTGACGAAGTAGATGGACATGGCAGAGAGAAAGGCCACGAGCGGTCGGGGCGCGGCAAGTGAGCCCATCGCAAGCCCTACGCCTGCGGCGACGATAAGCATCACCATGTTTGCGTTGAGCACTCTTGATAGTAGATTGATGTCCCTGTGTTCGTATGGTGATGTGAGAGGTTGAGGTTGATCTTGACAGGTGGGCCTTTTAGATATTTTCGCGACGAGTCCAAACTCATGTAGGCGTTGAATCAAGAGACCAAAATAAATTTTCTAAAAAGGAGAAAGAACTTAGGAGCATCAATGAACGAACGGACTTCGTTTTCGCTGTTTTTTGATTGTCGTGCAACTGGCACTGGCACTTTTTGAGGTGGTCAAGTTGACGAGTGGAATTTACTTGTGCCACTGGCAGCGTAGACCCGACTGCTGCCCATCTGATAGAACAGACTGAGGTGTGTATTTCACAAAACGCATATGGGTGTGCCAAACAGAAATAAATTTATCGGCCCCAATATAGGCATACAGGCTCTGTCATGGCCTCAGAATAAAATCTATAGCCGTCACTACTGCAAGGACTAGACTCATGAAGTTGTTGAACTGACTTACACCATTGAATTGAACTACCCTGGATCAACCATTCAAGTTTCGATCTCGCTGAACTACATCCCTTCATCTTATAAGCCAGTGTAATTCCAGAGCACATCTTTTCCAGAATAACTGTTAGCCTCTGCTTCGAAAAAGAAAAGACTCCCGCCCAAAACTCTTGAGGCCAGATGTGCATCCCTCATTACAACCTTCTCCTCAGTACAGCCCTCATCCAACAAAGCAAGCAAGAATCCAACTGTCACTCGACAGTCGGAACACAACCCAGTACTCAAACACTTCAGAAGAAACGACGTTTCTTCTTGGGGACCACCTCATCCTCAGGCACTTGCCCCACCAGTCTTCTCATTGCCTCTCTCCCCGAGTCATCGATGACCTCCTTCATCCCTTCACCAGTCGCAGCTGAGCATTCGATGTATTTGTGTGCTCCAATCCGAGTAGCCTGCCAGGTTGCCTAAATACGTCAGAACATAATTCATGGTACCTAAAGAAATTGGGGAATCTACCTCTGATGAGCAGATGCAGCAAGTCGGATACGCCAACAGTCCAGAAGACGAGAACGCAGAACCAGTTTGATGGTCTTCCAAAAAGCACTGGTCCCGCAAATCTTTCTTTAAACCGACGAGGTACAGCAGTGGCGCAAAGCTCGCGGATTTGGTGAAGCCTTGGCTCGAAGCGTGATGCCACTACTCAGTTAGTCTTATACCGTGAACAGTGCAATGCTGAGCTTACCCATTGGATGATTGTGTACATGGATATCTTATCCGAGATGTCGAAGCAGAGAAAAACGGCGTCCCATTCGATGTAGGTCAACTTTTCGACGACGTTTAGGTCTGGTACGCCAGAGGTGTCCTACAGCTCCATGCGCACAGGCTGGTTGTGGTAGATTCGTTCGTTGACGTAGGTCTCATACAAAGGACGAGAAAAGGCACTCGACTATTAGATGTCAGCATGAACTCACCTGCGTAAATGGTAGACTCACATCAGGAAAGTAACCATAGCGAGATCGACTATCCAATATTAGCATATACAATAACGCAAACCTCTGGAAACTCACAATAGCAAAGACGTCTGACCAGCTGCTTTACTCCCAACAAACAAAAAGTTCAAACGGACAGGATCCCTCGGAATCTCCTCCGGCTCCTTTCTCTTCCTCTTGCGAGTAAGCAAGCTCAACAAGCTTCTTCGCTTCCCCTCCGCACGTTGTTGCATCATGCTTGAAGCAGGTCGAGTAGAAGAAGGTGTAGAACTACGCCCGAACATAGGCGTAGCAGCGCGGAAGAATCCCAGGCGCGTAGAAGGTCTAGCCTCTGGAGGCGAAACATCACGAAAAGTCTGTTGAGGCATGGTTAGTAATGCCGAGAGGAAGATTGTCAAGGGAGGTATACGAGGCGTGTGGAGGGACGTTCGTCGAAGTGGTCTCCTTCGAAGGGATCGTCGCGGTCCATACGGCTTGGAACGCGTTGACGCCATGAGTCGATACGCTCTTGGGGCATCATGTTGAGGAGTGACATTGGAATGAGGAGGAATGGAGTTGCTGCGGTTTGGCTTTCAAAAAGGATGGAGTTGCAACGCTTGGAAAAGAGTGAAGGTGAAGATGAAGAGAAGGAAACGAAAGAAAGAGGCAGTATTAATAAATGAAGATGTGCATTAATAAGAAGTGAAGTATGTCAATCACACGTGAGATGAAAGTGGTGATGCATGCAGCCTTAGCTTGCACTGGCAGACAGCCGTCAACTCTTCACTTAACACCACGCCACAGACCAGAATCTCAGCTGAACCAGTAAGTCATCCATGTATCATTGCTTCATCATCTACTCAAAAAACTCGGCCGCATTAGCAATATAAGCCCTCCTCAACCTCTCCTTATCAACCCCCAGCAAATCCCCTGGAAACCACTCGTCCAACCGTCCCCCCGGCCTTCCAACACCCTCTCCCAACTTCTCCCCCTCCCTACCAAGAATCATCACCGCCAACGCCGTCCCACAAAGCCAAGCATACACCATCCCCTCGCCACAGAACCCAGCGGCCATCCACTCCCCTGACCCTTTTGATCCAGGGGCTCGTCCAACAAGGGGCATCAAATCACCCGTGAACCCTAAAATTCCAGTCCAGGCTTTGATAAGACTGCTTCCGGTGCCCCAGTTTGGTTCATAAACCGAAGGCATCACGCCGCGGATGTGCATTAGCGGAAGGGCGTGGTTCTTGCTATCGTCCCAGATTCCAACTTGATCGAGACCGTCGTCCTTGCTGCGGAAGAAACCTCCTCCTATCATTAGATCACCGGCTGTTCCATCTGGTCGATCTGGGCGTTGGGTTATGTAGTCGAAGCCTGGGCCGTAGATCACAGACCATGAGCGGTTTCCTTGGGTTGGGGGGAATGAAGATCCTGGTCGTTGAGCGCTCATGTGTGCGATGGCACCGACGACACAGCCCCTTACTGGAGGTAGGAGTTGTCCGGCATGAGCATTCGTTGTGTGGACAACGTGCTTCGCCTTGATAACTCCACGCGGTGTTGTAACTGTATATGATCCATCTGGGTTATGTGATACCTTTTCAACGGGTGTATGAGTGTTGATACTCAGCCCAGGGAATCTCCCGAGTAAATCGTTCCACACACTCGTGACAAGACGATATGGCCACAGTGCACCAGCCGTGTAAGTCACAGCTCCCACAACAAGCTCATTCAAACCAAACTGTCCTCATTAGTCCTTCATTCATAATCTCCATCTGAATAGAACTCACCTCCTTTCTCGCCTCCTCCGCCTCCCAAACCCGATGCTTCTCCTCAGGCATCCACTGCCTAATATCCTCAACCTGCTTCTTCGCCTTTCCAAAATCCTCCCTCTCAACATAGACATCCACAGTCTCAACCTCTCTAACCTCAGCTACTTCAATCCCCTTCCCCAGCTGCTTCATCATCTCCAAATGTCTTCTCTTAAACCTCACGATCCTCCTCGCATTCTCCGGTCCCAATTTTGACTTGAACATGGCGAATTCATCATATGGCGCACTCTTAATATGCCCGCCATTTCTACCCGTTGCACCGCTGCATAGCTGTCTTGCTTCACAGACTACAACTCTTAGACCAGAGTTGGACAGCTCTAGCAGAGATTTCGTTACAGCTGCGCCTGTGATGCCGCTGCCGATGACGACGATGTCTACTTCGGAGGGAAGCTTGTCATCTTGGATGTCGCATAGTGCTGGGAATGGCGGGTCGTCGAGCCAGTATGACTTTGTGGGCTCTGGCACGGGAAATCCTGGCTCTGAGGACGCGCGTTCAAGAAGAGATGAGAATTGCCTGTGAAGCGTCAGAACAGTCCTCAGACCAGCTGATATGGCTGATGCCGTTGATTTAAGCGTCGATATAATGGAACCCATGTTTGCTGGTGAGATTTACGGTCAGATGAATGCGCTGAATTACTATGGAGAGAATATATAGCTGTCACAGGAACAATCGGCATGTATAGTAGCATTTTACGATGCATCCAACCACAAATGGTAGGCTGGACAGGGTTGTTGTTAGCTAACAGGTATCTCGCAGGAACCAGTTGCGACGCTAACTTAGTCTTGCAGATATGTTCACTTGTTTAGATACGAGACCAAGATTTCAGACCTCAGTACGGAGTACAGATTATGAACCAACGACCTTTAGCTTGCATTTTCTCTAACGTCTAGGAGCTACCTTGCCGAAACCTCCAGGATATGCCCGTTTCACTGCCGTCAAGGTACAAGCAGATCGCCAAACAAAAAAAAACACCATCATCATTCTGGTTTTCGTTCCCCATCCCCAACTCCAACGAAACTGCACGTCAAGAAATCCAAAACCAAGCACTTCCCGCAGCGAAACCAGAGCTGCTGCCATTCCATCCTCCTCGATCCATCGCTCACTTCCAGCCCAAGTGAAACAAAGAGTCGACAATAAAAACGGGCTTTTCAAACTCCAGCTCCGGCCCCCCTCCTTTCCTGTTTGCTGTTGCGCCATAACCGATGCAGGGTATGTTTTGAGTTGAATTCAACATGTCATAAGACATAAGTCCTGTTTCTTCTACCCTTTGGGTTTTGTTCCAGTTCCATACCGCCATGGTGATAATTCCTGTGAACTCCAGGGTCCCTCCGTGGGAGAGAAGTTGGCCATGAAAGAGGAAAGCAAAAGTGCCAAGAAAAACAAACCAAACTCCAGCGAAAGCAAGAGCAAAAGCAAAAGCAAAAGCAAAAATCCATTTGTAAAACCGTCCAAACTGAAAAGAAGTAATGGGTATCAGACACTTCGTCTCAAACGTACACCACCATCCTTAATAAGGCCATCTAAAGACTGACCATCCCATTCTCTGCATCAAGATCTCCGGCATAGTCCGTGTGATGCGAGAATCTACCATAAGGATCAAGTCCCAGCTCCTGTCTCACGTCCCTTTGAATCTGGAGGAAATATCTCCTCAGACTACGTAAGCCCTTGAGAAATCCACCATCAGGTTGATCAGGGTGCTGTGGAGGGCAAGGCTTGTCGTCAATCTTATCAAAGGGCGTGACACTGTTGGCGAAATCCGCAATCTTGAAATCAATCTCCCTCTTGTTCTTCGCCTTCTTTCGCGAAGTTTCCTCTGTATCTGTTGCACAGTCCGTGGTAGACTCGTACATCGTTTCGTTGTCCGCGTCTTCGGACGTATCGCCGTCATAAAACATGAGCAAGCTTGCAGCGTAGAAACGGTAACCGTTCAGCTTGCTCACAATTTGCTCGAGTTGCCCAAGCTTCTTGAGCACAACTGGAATGTGTCGCAGAATACTATGCAGGTCGACACCGTTGTATAGAAACTTTTGCAATGCGCCTTGGAACTCGTCCCCAGCTTTCAGTTTACGGCCATAGTACTTATCCTGAAAGTCATATGTTTCCTTCGCAGCGTTCCATACTTGTAATCCGCAGATTCGAACGCCTAGTTCAGCTGATGTTGTGTTTCGACACTTCTCAGTTTGCGACTTTTGCTTCTTTGGAGTAGCCTCGACGCCATACTGTCGAGTTCCCATCTTCAGGTCCATCATACAGGGTCTCTTCATCCCTGAGGTAAGGTCCTCTAAGAGCAAGAAGTATTCGACTCGATCCTTTTGAGTCTTTGCCTCTTTCGGGTTGACTGGCCTAGGAATCTTGGTGAACTCATGGGCGGTCTCTTCCATGGCCGGGGTGGGATCAGCCGACTCAATGGCAAACTCATCTTCAGGGCGTAAATGCTCCAGGTACTGTGTATGATGGTGGGCGCCATTTGTGTCATGATGATGGTGTCCATTCGCAGAATGTGTCTTTGAGTGTCGTTTGGGCTTATCTTCGTTGTCTCCTTTATACCCAGCATCATCAGCCTCCTCAAAGTACTTCAAATCTCCCCTGGATTCTCTAACATCCTCAGGTTTCCGTCGAAGACCGCCAGCAGAGTACCTGCGCTTCTTCTTCGCTGCGAGAGGGTTTTCCTTCAGAGTTTCCGGCTCTGGAGCGCTTGTTCCAGTCACATCTTTAACTTCTTCGGGAGCCTGCTCAGGCTCAGACTGAACGTATTCATCCATGCCAGGTCCGAGATCACTGTGTGAGTAGTGATGCGCAATCTTTCGTTCCTGAGGGTAGTCGTTTGCTTCATCGTGGCCGTTGATGAACGGGGAGTTACTTTTGATCAAAGCAGGGTCGGAATTGGTGGATCGTAAGAGACGTTGCAAAGTAGGACGTGGAATTGATCGCTGGTGTGGTCGGCGATGTCGATGAATCTTGACAGGTTCTTTCAAGAAAGCGTCGTTGAAAACCTCGTTTCTCAACCTCTTGTTGACCATGGTTGCGCCCCAACTATTGGGTCGCTCATCCAGGGGCGGTCTGCTCGATGTTCCGGAAGATGGCACGGACGGATTGGATACAGTGGAAGTTGAGATACTTTGTCGTCGGTATTCTCTTGGCAAAGGCACTGGCTGGAGAAGGTTTCGGGGGAGGATGTGCCTGTTGTCGTCAAAAGTGACCGTTGGGACAGGAATGTTGCTGTTGGCGAGAGACTGGCTAATAACTCTGCCTGTCGGTTTCTCGACTTTAATGGCGTCCTGGCCCTCGTTCTGTTCTAGTTCGTTTCTACTAGACTCAAGTTTTTCCTGGGCCTTCTTGCGCTCGGCTGCTGCCGCCTCGTCTTTCTTGGACGTGCTCTTTCGGCGAGCCTGTTTTTGGAAGGTGACATTCAATACACCAATATAGCTGTCAGAAGTTAGCATTTCAGCACGATCTCGATAGTCCAGGCTCAAAGGGTCGCTAAACACAATTCGATCAGACGTACCGAGGAAGGAAAGGCAACAGATCACGATGATATCTCTCTATAGTCTCGTAAAACTCATTTTCCCTATTGTTGAGTTGCTTACAGACAGCCCTTCGAGAGAATCTCCAGAGGGTGGTGTGTCCACCAACTTGATGTTTATACGGAATGAGCTCAATCGCCTCCAGAGGCTCTTGAGGGTCATGCTGATGATCATGGACATGGTCTTCATACTGGCTCACGATTTGCGGTTGTTTATGAGAATCAGTTGTCACTGTGATTTCCTCCTCAATAACGGCTCCCTCTTCACCTTGTTGAGGGATGAGGTCACCGCGTTTCAAGGTAAGCTTCTCACGAGAAGAGTGACGGGAAATTCCATAAGGAGGTTCATCCTTCTCATGGATGGCTTCTGACTCTGGCTCATCGGCCTTCACAAGCCACGGGCGCTGATTACTTTGCGATAGAGACCGCACGCGAATACTACGGGCCGCAATGCGGTCCTGTGGTTCACTTACACAAGGATCTTGGAGCTCTTGGTGGGGCAAAAAGACGGCAGATGAGATCTTTTCTTCCCCAGATTCTTCGGCTTCTCCATCATCGCGAGATCCGACATCAGTATGAGCGCTGCCCGCCGAGTCCCGTCTGGACTCCACAATTTCGGCTTCACAGGCGGCCTCGGTATTGGCGACCGGGATCGGCCCCACAGCTTTGGCCGACTCCACCTGTTCGTTTCCATCTTTGGCCTGGGAGACTGGCTGCTGCACTTGCAACAGCGCCTTGTCTTCAGATTTGATGGAGCCATTGACTGGAATGGAAAAATAATCCTCGCTAGGAGATGTGCTCAGAACAGGCTGCTCATCGAGCGAATCCGAGGTGAAAAAAGAACCTTTTCGGTCTTCCTGGCGAGTGCGAACGGCTGTTGGCTCTTTGTCAGAGGTTGTCGGTTGAGAAGCTTCGCGCATGCCATTTTGATGGTCCTCTTCAAGAGGTGCCAATTTTTCTTTCGCCGTTTGTTTTGTATCCTTGCGACGTGGCTTATCCTCTGGTGGCAAACCTTCTTTGAAGAATCGTAGGCTGTAGCTAGACTTGCGGCTACGAGCATTATGCTCCAGGCCAGCCATTGCTTCAGTCACAGACTTCTCAACTAAGCCGTCCTCTTCTTGTCCTTCCACAGAACCAATGGACCATATCTTTTCGGTTTTTTCAGCGCCGTTGCCACTCCAATGGGGCGGCATCTTTGCCCACTGTATCGGCCTCTGCGGAACGGGTTTCGCATCCTCCTTTCGCGTCGCCGAAGGCAGTGTCTTGTTTCCTGTGCGAGTATCGGGGGGGACGGGTCGGTCTATAAGGGCCGATGTGTAGCTTGTAGTTTGAGGTTGGTAATAGTCAACAGATTGTCTATCGAGATCCAAAGATGTCGATGCCTTGCCACGGGGCATGTCAATCGGTTCACGATGATCAAGAGCACCTCGAAGTGTGGTAGCGAGAGTTGAATGGCTGAAAGTCGATGGGACGCTCGCCGCCTCCCGAGGGACGAGCGACGTCATCGTTGTAACAGTAGTAGACGCTCCCATATTGATAGATTCGGAAGTGGCTCTAGCTAACGGCCTAGGAGCGGTGCGCTGAGCTGGAACATTGTGATAAGAAGATTCGAAGGGGTTTGAGGCGCTATCGCGATCGTGTTGGGAAGCGAGGCTCGCTGGTGCGGTTGGTGGTCCTGTCAAGGAGTAAAGACTGGACTGCGCAGTGGGAGTAGTTGGAGTCGAGGAGGTCGCAGAAGATGGGACGGTCTTGTCTAGGTTAGACTGTCGAGCGGCAATAGGTGTATTTGTAAGAGTTGCGGGAGAGGGCGAAGTTCTAGGAGGAGTAGATGTAGGAGAGAAGGATTTGGGAGATTTGACATTGGTGATACCTCTCGCGGAAGCCAAGGCTTGGGTCAGCAGGGAAGGACCGGTCTGCCTCGGTAGGGGACCGGGGCCACGGGCCTTCTTATTACTGGCAGTAGAGGCTGAGGCAGAGGCAGAGGCAGAGGCAGGGCCAAGAGCAGCGCCGATGGGGAGGGTATCGGCCTGGTCTGGAGTGTCCCTGGCATTGGGATCACCACGGGGCACGTAATCAGAATCAGGAACAGAATCAGGCACGTTGTTGGGCACCTTGTCTGCAGAGGGTGGCGGTAGGGAGGGAGAGATGGAAGAGGGAGTGGGAGTAGTGTTGTCGGCTGCGGGATCAGCAGCGACAGCATCAGCGAGGGCGACAGCGGGGGATTGGTCAAGGTGCCCTTGATGGGTATCATCAACATCATCATAATCATGATTAGGGCCAGCGACACTGCTATCTTGTCCGGCGCCCGCGCCTACGGCTATGGCTATGCCTGCACCAGCGCCATGGCCTGTCGCAGAAGTATCTGGCAGGGCCTCAGGGACAGGCGCAGAACTGGAACAGGTACCGGTACGGATACATTGCTCTGGCTCGCTCACCTGAACGGCGTGTGCGGCATTTTCGGACAGACGATGCGGACTGGACATGAGGAGGAGGACATCTGGCGCGACACGCTTTGCTTGGTTTGTTAGGAGAGAGGAAGAAGGAGGAGAGAGTTGCGAGTTGTGAGTTGAGATTGTGAGGATGAATGTGGATGGGAGAAGATGTGGGCGTGGAGGAATGATTCGTAGATACGGGGCCGGGGGGCTTGCCTCTGGCTTTAGGTTGGCTTTTTTCGGGGGGCGGTAAGGCAAGTCAAAGTGCTATCTGAGACCGAGAGAGGGGCACTTCATGGCCCGGGCGGGGCACTGCCAGTGCAGTCCCATCAGTAAAACCCAGCAGAGCAGAGTCAGTCAATCACTGTAGGGAGTGGAGGCTAGGGAGAGTGCCCTAGAACATCAAGCCATCAAAAAAGATGTATCTTTTTGACTGACAAGTACCTGACCCAGCACCCAGCCCGGCATTTGGCAGTGACTAGGGGTTGCCTCTCTGGCGGGGTGACTTGATCAAAGTCAAGGTGACCCGGATACTTTTTTTCAGGTCAAGCCAGACGTCAATGCAATCCAGTCCATTCCCAGCCCATCACTGTCCCATTTCGCGGGGTTCCGGGCTCTTAGTGGCCGTATTCAATAAACTTCCGGAGGCCGAATTCTTTGATTGCCAAGTTCCGGCCCTGGCTTCATCGTTCCCCGGTATGGATGTCTCTGCCTACACCGCAACTAAAACATCGTATGGATGAAGGGATTGCTGGTCGAGCAGCAGCAGCAGCAGATCAGCCCTAGTAACCAATACGCACACACCGGGAAACTCAGCCCAAGTCTGTGCTCATCGCAGGAACCCAATTCCCAAGCGGTTGGATAAGCCCAGCAGCGGCGGTCACCCCAGTGGATACTAATTAATGTGTTGCGGCACCGGGAGAGCTATCCGTGGTGCCCATGTGAAAGAGAGGTTGGATGGAAAGTGATTATAGCGTTGAGAGGCTCAAACACTGGTTATTGTTATCTAAGACGGTCAAAACAAGGGATTTGAGGCCAAGTTGTTAATGAAACTGCAACACAGCATATGTTGAGGAGGGGAGTGTTGAGAACTGATAAGGTTTTTTCAGTTGTGACTGTGAATGCGATGAAAGGGAATGAGATGGGAATGAAGGGGGTGTGGCTTGCTGAACCCTTCCTATTGATCCCTATCTCTGCTGTACCATGGGGATGGATTGCGAGATAACCGGGCTTCTCGAAGGTGAAATTCTAGGGGACCTTGATGTCAGTCAGCCTCAAAATAAGCATTGCCAGCTGTTTACTCTGATGAGATTTGTGGAACGACATTCATTCATTCAATGCATCAACTCAGTCAGCTTGAAGCACTCAAAGCCTCAGTCTGATCAACTGCAAATCACCATCGGTCTCTGCTTATCAGATCTGCATTGCCCAGTGTTATCTGCATATACTTCCTACCACTCTACGGATAGCCTACCACTTCAGTAAGTCACACTTACACTCGCAGTTTGCAATTGAAGTTGCAATGTGCCTAGAAGAGTATCATAGCTGGTCCCGCTGTAAAAGGACACTCCGCAGATATGCGTGAAGCGTCAGATCCCCCATGCATGTCCTTATCATCATGGATCCAGCTTGAATAACCATTGGGCAGGCTCACGATGCTTTAGGCAATTATTCAGAAGCCCCGCTGCGCCGTTGCTGCCAGAAAGTGGAGGTTTTTCATCTAACCCTGCCGCTTGAGGGTGAGGAAATAAAACTGCATCAAGCCTGTGGCCTTTGAGGAAGCTGTGCTGTCTGGTAGAAGTCAATGGCTGATAAGACGCCTATCCAAGTGTTCCTCATCGTATATCTTCAGAATGCATGTCTCTGAACTTCTGAATTGTTTGTCCTCGGGTTCAAAGTTAGAGTTGCAAACTTTCAGCCAAGGCTGACGTATTTTGTCGGCCGCTTGGCGGAACCTCTGCTGCGTTTCACGGGCAGGGATCATCACTGGGTCATTCTTGGGTCATTTCTTTGATTTTTCTTTCGCTTTGGTCACGTTCACCCTTTCATTCTCGGCTATGCAAACCGCAAGGGAGACCCACGTTTAGTTCGTGACATTTGATGGTTTCTGTTAGCAATTGGCTTTCATGATTGGATGCTTCATCTCTCTTTCGATGCGGCTGCTGAATGCTTTGGATCCCCAACGAGGCTACACTGAAGAGACTAGGGTATCCCATGACAGCAAAAGGTGAAGGACAATGGTCGAGGTTGAGATAGAGAGAAGTGGCGTGGCTAAGGTTTCGGATTCTTTTGATTTGGATTCCTAGTCGAACATGGCGTATGCAGGTCCTTGTTGGCTGGCTAGGTTCTGTTCTCAGGAGGTTACCATGCTGATATTGTGGAGGTTGTAAGTCAACGGCGTTACAGTGCTCACTTGAGTTCTCAGAATCAATGTCACAGCTCTCATTGCATGTGAATCGCATATCACAGGCTTAACTAACTGCCCATCATCAACAAATCTGGTCATACTCTCCCATCATCGCACACGTATCGTATCGTTCACCCTCCATCAATGCATCTATCAAATGGTGTCCCTTAGTGCGGGGCTCCGTTTGGTGGGAATCCAGAAGGGTGTCATGTGATGCTTCAAACCTGGCCAAGATCATGACATCTTCGCAATGCATCCATGATGGGTGTTGTTGATATCAGGTCAGGTCAGTTGTGCCGACAGTGCGATTCCGATTGCATTTATGCGCTGATCATAACCCCAGATTCTCTAAACTGAGACCCCAACGCACAAGACATTGACATCTGCATGGTTTGGTTGGTTCAGACCAAAGACTCGGTCTGCGGCTTACAATTTACATTTTTATTATCCATTACACAACATGATGGCTTTGGCCAGTAGATGAAGAGTCTGGTGTCGTCTTGCCACGTCCGGTCTTTTCAGTCGCTGGCCCCCCAGAGCACAGAGCTTCCTCATTCCATCATTCATCATCATCATCATAGCCAGCTCATCAATCTCCGATGACACAATGAAATCCCCGAGACACGTTTTCTCAGCAACTCTGTTGAATGGCCCCAGCCCTGCCGCCCATACCCCCTTTGGCGTATTATGGTTTTCTTTTTTTGTTTGAGCTTGATCATATTCCCCTGAGATGACATCCAGGAAACGTGAATAACCCACCTTGGAACGCTTCATTTTCGAGTCCTTACCGAATGCTCATTGCAGAGTAGGGTGTATTGCACGAGACGCTATTTCTTTCTTCTATTGTTGCAATTGTGCGCTTAGCTTATGTCCTTGGGGCGTGTTGTTAGACGTTGGATCGTTGTCGAGATATCCCCGCTAATACCATGCATCAGCCGCAAGAAAGAAGACAAAAGAGCCGAGTTCACATATGACTGCGGCCGCCGACGGTGCAACTACTTGCATGAAGCCATGGATGTTTGTTCTGCAACATTTAATCGGTGGAATTTGTTTCGAGCCCTTGATCCGAAAGAGGCGTGCACTGAAACATCAATGGTTAGACCTTACCCTATATCGCTCCGGGTAAATGAGACTTTTGCTATCAGACCTCCCCGGTGGCCCGGACAAATTTACAGTTTCCCGAAACGCATGAATGATGAAGGGTTTTTCTCATATCATGGAGGGGACGCTGTTCCTGGTCGTATCATCTCGTTGAGCTACTGTAGCTTACACGATGGCGGCACGTCCCATCCCGCCAAAGTGGCTCTTGGGTCTCTTACACCAACACCAACAACAACTATCAAGACACATGAAATCCATCCATGAAATATGCCCTGCCCCGACCATCCCTACCTCGATTGTCCAATTATCGAAGTCGCAGGTATACCCCATCTTTTAGCCAGACTCTTTTTTATCTCGCCAAAGTCAATGCCACAGAGATGTGCATGCCACTCGCCAGCCAATAGTTGCCCGTCTCTCAACAACGTGCCTCGACTTCACGTTCCATGACGTTCGAAATCCTCAACCTTCAACATAACCCGGCCTCATTGTCACCCCCGGCTTCAAATCTTGAGTGACATGGACTATCTCGAGTGAGACATGTCCTACGGCGTTGGCTCAGCGCCAATTCAGGGGGAAGGAGAAGCGAGAAGCACTGTGGAGGGAGAACTGGCCGATCCTTCGGATATGTCGTGTGCTTCCACTGTCACTCTCGCCAAAGACATTGTCTGAAGCATGATTATCAACGCAGGCCCTTCTTTAGCCGCCTCAACCGGGTTAAAGACCCGGTCGAGTGTTATCTGCTTCACAGTAGGGCTTAACTCGGTCTTGCTCTGCATCAAGATCCCCCGCCTCTTGGGAGAATACCAAGACAAACCTTGGATTCGCGATTCAGGAGATCCGCCAGTATATGGATACAAATCCACAAACCCACAGACTTCGTCGTCATCTGACTCTTGCAAATGGACCTTTCTACCAAGCGCAACGTGCAGCTAGAGACAAGAGATGACAGCCCTAGCAAGGCAAGACCGGAATTACATCAAGATACTGCGTGGATCTATCACCCAGATCCGACTAATAAGCTTCCTCCTCCAGAGCATGCATATTACCGTTCCCGGGACCGGACTGAGCGGAAAATAACTCCACCCCCGATCCCGCTGTGTCACTGAGATATCCAAACAGCCCTGTCATCGAATCCTCAATTTCTCAACACGGACGACAAAGTATTCCTCTCCCCGAAAGATCATCTCCAGAATACGATTCCGGCATCTTGACACACGTTCCGTCGCTGCTTCTAGTCTACACCGAAACTTCCACTGGCCAAAGCTTTCTTTCACCAGACTGAATCGTCGATCTAGCTCAACCCATCCACAAACAGCTCCCCTCGCAACCATGTGCCGCCCAGGGGGCGTGTAATCAGGGCGAGGAAGTACTTCGTTGTACCACCTGGCATAATCGTTGCATGCTACTATTAAAAACACCAAAACGTAAGTTAAGTTAAGTTCAATTAGAGATGTGTGAGGCGCATCTGGTTCCTGGCGAATCAGCTCCGTAACCGCGGGCTCATGGGCGATGAAAGGGAGACAGCATTAAATACCTTGCATCATGCACGTTTCTTTTTGAATAGGCGAAGGAAAAGAGTTTTTATGCGTCTTCGTCATGATTTGCATTTGTAAGAAGCGGTGTCAGAATCGAATGCTACGAGGTACAGTTTGAGAAGGCTTGTCGCCTCGTTTCCAGGACCCCGGAATGTTGGGCTTGCACGTGGTTAGAACAATAGGGACTGACTTGACTGAGTGTACAATACGTAGTCAATGCTCTGCAGCTCTGGGCTGGTCCTAATCCATATCGACGCGTGTCGTAAATCCGATTTCGAGTCTGATAGTGTTGCCTCTGTAACAGAGCTTGCGTGTCTCGTCTTTACTACTCCCCTTCAAGGACCAAGAAAACATCAGACCTCAATGTAGGGTATTAAGATAAACTCGGCAAAATGTATTCTAAGTCTACTAAACTTATCCTGAACTTATGCTAAGTTGCCTAAGTCTTTTCATCACCCAGGATCAAGGTCTTGAGCCTAGGTCTCTCACTGACAAGTATGGTCTGAGTACCTTGTGTATAACATGATTTGAATTCGTGTTGAATCTACTTGAGGTATCTACCCGTTATACGCCTGAGTGGTATGTAAACATCCATATATGACTCCCGTCCCGTAGTCTGACTGTCGTGTCTTTCATTCCCTGTCCATCCTTAACTCCTGATACGCTCGAGGTCCACGACGCTCGGTATGAATGCTGATGCATGAAAAACAAAAACTCTTTTTGAAAAAGACAGTGTGTTCATCCATAGGGGCAAAGCCCGCAATGAAATCTTCAAATTGTTGTAAACGTTCTTGGTGATCCTTCACCATGGACTTTGCTGGCCCTGAGTCTTCTGAGGTGATGACTCTGTCCCACTAAGATTCCATTCGAAAACGTGGTCCATCTCGCGGAAAACATCCTCCGCCATTTCCATAGGGTCTTGTGACTCATCAGATTCGCGATCGCTCTTAGTTGGATCCGAAGGAGGAGCTGATTGACGCAGCTGGTCTGCCGAAAGGAAAGCCTCTGCCATAGCATCTGGCATTGGACTGCCAACTGTACGCTGTGATTCTGATGGGAGCAAACGCTGTTTTTGACGGATAATAGGTCCCCGCACCACGGCATCAAAGTGCTTATGGAACTTGTCATCTCCTGATGTAGGAAGTTCGGACACAGGAGTATCAGGTGGTGGTGAGCCTTGGCGTCCCTTGGACGTAGATGGGCAGGGTGTTGTTGGGTTACTTGAATATCCTTTGGTCTCATGGGGTAGCGGTGCGAAGGAGACTCGACGTTCAGAGCTCCTGACCACCCAAGGATTCTTCGTTGCGGAAGCCAGAATACCCTGCGTGCTTGGCATACGACTTCCCGATTCCCTCCAGACAGCGCGCTTGCTTCTACGAGAGCTATGCCCTGGGGAAGTTGATCTGAACGATGCAAATGATTTGACCGAGAACTGGGGCTCAGGTGTTGATTCTATGACTGTTGTGGCTGCCGCAGAAGCATCCGGTAGTGGTGTATCAACTTGAGATACAACGGCCGGTGTGTTTGGCTCTTCGACTGCCATGCGATCCTCTAATTCGACAACAGGCGTCAGGGCCTGAGAATTTGTCGGCTGTTCGGCCATCTCGTTTGTCCAAGGCGTTTGATTAACAGGACTGGATTCAGCAACGATAGTGCCCGTTTCCTTTGACTCTGGCATAGGGCTGTCTGTAGATATCTTGCCCAGGCTCAGTGTAGCGTACTGAGAAAGCTTATTATCGACCCATGGGGTCTGCTGTGAGAAGGGAATGCGTGTGTCCTTTGGTGGATTGGGCTGGCGCTGTTCTTGCTCTAGCTGTTGCTCCTTGGCTGGGCTATCGACAACAGTTGGTCTCACGTTCTGTGACGAATGCTGGGGAAGACTCAAAGCTCGACGTAGAGTCGTCTTCATAGGAGTAGATTGAACCGATGCTGTCTTCCGTCGGTCACTGGGAGAGTTGGAGGCCAGCTTCGACGGGCAAGATGATCTTCTTTGGGGTGAGCTTTGATGGGCAGGACTTCCAGTCAATTTTGCCAACTTTTCCCATGAGCTTTGAGGAATGAATTTCTTCTTGATAGAAGTTCTGAGAAGATACTCAGCATGAGAAGGTGTTGTAGGTTTTGATGGCGTCGCCTCAGCCTTGCGAAGTCCTGCCCAGGTTTGTGGCGTCCTATTATTGAGTGTTGTTGGGGATACAACTTCAGTGGCTTTCGCTTTGCCAACCACTTCCACTTCCTCTTCCTCTTCTTCGCTAGATTCGTCCACGGAGGCAGTGACACTGCCCTCGTGATTTTCAGTTACAGCCAGGCTGCTGGTGGCATCGGCCGTCACACCCATGTCCTCATCTTCTGACCCTGTGGTTGATTCACATGCGCTGAGAAGTTCTTCAGCGACGAGCAATACTGCGTCTTCCGCCGACACTTGGCTAGGACAACTTGTGAGCTCCGAATCAGATGTCGTGGTATCAATCATCGAACAGCCCTCCGCACTATTCGGCCGGCTGTCAGAAATATCGAATCCACGAAATTCCTTGCTTGAGATAGATGACAGGCCAGACCAAGTGTCCTCATTGGACATGGAGACATCTCGGTCTGATGCAGTCTCGGCAGCTTGATTGAGCCTTGGCCGCATTTTAAAACAGAAACTGGCATCTTCTTGGGTCTCGAAAGCTGGGCGAGGTGTTGTGTTGCTGTCCGCTTCATCTTGAGCTCTCAGATCAGTTGTTCCGGGCACAGAGCCTCGGTCAGGAACTGAGACTTTACTTGGTGTTTGGTGGTCAACACTGTCTCGTGATGATATATTCGCATGTGAATCCAGGACTGGAGTGCACTGCAGAGATGATAAAGGTGACGACGAAGGCGCTCGATCCAACGTAACCTTATCGCGGGATAGTTCGTCCTCTGAAGTCGTTTGCTCATGTTGCGGCGGTGAGAAGAATTTCTTTGTCGCAATGGCGGAAGATGGTAAGCGGTCAGGGACACTTGAAAATGATGTGTTGAACGCCTTCGTAGCTGAGAGCGAGGGTTGATTTCTGGATGGGACTGGAGTATCAATGGATCCCGTTTCCATGACTTCTGTTCGCTGTCGTTTATTTGCCAGATGCTTCAACCATGAAGATCCCTTGGCCTTTCGCTTTCTCTCAGACAATGACCCTTCTGGTGTTGAGGCCCAAAACTCGTCCTTCGGTTTCTTCTCAGCATCCACGGCATCTCGCCATTCTCGGACCTTGGCGAGCTCATCTTCCTCCAAATAAGGGTGTGTTTCGGTCTCTGAAGTTTGGTTAAGGCTTTCGGGGCTCGGGAGGTGACATTCCAGACTATCACTAGCCGGCTGAACTGTCTCTGGAATAGATACGTTGCGTCGAACATTGGCGGATCTTTTCAATTTCCCTGGCGACGTCCTTATTATTCTTGCATTTCCAGCCGTTCGGTGCTTTGAACGCCAAGGGTTCACCCAGTTCGAGGACTTCGCATCAAAGGGGCCTCTGAGCAGTGCGGTCAGAAGGACTGGTGTTTTTCCGTCGAGAAATCGTTGACCGGCTGCTTCGATACGTAGCTTTCGGGACATAGGGTTATCGTAGTTTTCGTCGTCTGAACCTTCGTACAAGACATCTTGGGGGTCGCAAGTCGCTTCGCAGTAAATCGTGTCTTCACCCCATCCCAGAGCGAGCTCGTCCGCTAGAGGATCAGCGGTTTCGGCGGCCATCTTGATAGTATTCGAGGCTTGCGCCCTCCGGTCGGAAAATCGTTGTCTTGAAAAGCATATATAGGGTTGACCGACTGTTTGGGTGATTAGTCGTTCTATTGATTCACGATCCCTGCTAAAGAAATGAGAATGCACGGTCAATCACCAGGGGAGACGCGCCCCGCGTCGAGTCACGTGGTACCGCGTAAAGTGCTTTACTGTACGTCATGACGGTGACACAGAGCGAGGAAAGTCCATTCACAGTGCATATTCTTCTTATTGATGAGTGGAATCAAATAGGGAACAATAGAGAATATGTTTGCATTTCATCTTTTAGTTCCTAATCGAAACCTGAAGGCCATCTTCATTGGTGAGGGTGACAAAAGGATTCCTGAAGGAAGACCTGCAATTGCAACAAACCATGCTTTTCGTCCCGCGTAAGAAAATATAAGACTTCAGAAAAAGATGCTTAAGTAAAATCCGTAAAGACTCTCCTAACTTAGACTGAGTTGTCTAAGCCCTTTCATTACTTAGGATAAAGGTCTTGAGTTTCTTGCCCGGACTGCCATCCAAGATCGTCCTATGATGCTGGCTAGTACATCCTAGCAGGGTCCCACCGTTGGCAGAGCAACGGCTCTAACCGGATCAAGGACCCTGGTCTTGTTTATCTCGATTGTCCAAAGTCCAAAGCTCAAGGGTACGCGCAAACAACGTCGTCTCTCGATCTGTATTTCGCATGTGCTTGTTTGTTTAAATATTTTGTCGAGACCCCATGTCTTAGTTCAACAGCCCTACTTCTCGCTTGTGATTTAATACATCTTCATCTCAGCATTTCTCATTCCTCTCCTCTCCCACTCTGTCTTGGAGTACCTCATACACTCCATTGCAACATAAACACATCACCTCGCGACCCCACCAACCGCCGCCTATGATTTTTGTTTAGTTCATGGCTTCGCATTGACATTTTTACACCTTGATTTGCGCTTCCAGGGTGACACCATGGAGCACGCTTGGTTGGACTCATTGTCCGAGGATTGGGTTTCTCAGCCCAGATCTGATTCCTCCGCCATTCAACTTCCCCCTTTGAAAGATACCGAAGAACCCAAGACAAAACCAAGAGAGACGCCGAGTAGGATACCGCGTAGAACGTTGGGCTCACGGCCCCAATTATCGTCAGCTGCTCGCGATTCGAGCTTCAACATACTTAGCGAGCGTACCGCGAATGATATCAACATTTCCAGCCAGCGCATCGTTAGACCATCATCACAAGGCTCCAAATTCCCACCCGGAAGGTTTGCCAGTAGATCTGTCTCTGCATCCACGACCGCTTCTGTTGTTCATAACACTATTCAGCACAAATCGTCACCTGGAAGGCAGCAGGATACACCAGAGTGGAAGAGACGACTGGTGTACGGCGACGTTCAGTATGGCGAACAGCGCGACCTGTTTTGCTCAGCTGCGACCGGATTACAAGACATGTTCAGACCGCCCGACGCTTCAGGCGACGATGCAGACGAAGAGGGACGCCTGGAATCATCTATGATGCCGTCTAGTCCACCATCATATCCCCAGCGCGTTGCCAGCAACGATCTCGAACCCGATCTGAGTCAACTCGACGAACTTGATGAACTGGAGGACCAAGAGCCACTGTATCCAAACGATGTTACACCGAGCCCTAGCCCCCGACGGGCACAAAGAGAGATAAAATACACGCTCAATGTGGAAGATTCTATGGTGTCTAGTATACCCAGCCCCCGAGATGAAACTCCCTCAAGACACCGAGACGAGTCTTATCGCGATGAAAGCTGTTTAAGCGCTCCCTCTGAGACGAACGGAAGCGTTCGAAAGATTAGCGGCCAAAGCGTGATTCGCAATGAAGATTTCAGTCCCATTCTTATCGGCAAGCAGAGCGACAAGGACGGCAACATGGATTTTGCGCCCATTGAGCTGCCAGCAGACAGATTGAAGCA
The DNA here is from genome assembly GCF_019915245.1 of Fusarium musae. Lineage (NCBI taxonomy): Eukaryota > Fungi > Ascomycota > Sordariomycetes > Hypocreales > Nectriaceae > Fusarium > Fusarium musae. Next base: position 617,469 of record NC_058387.1, read on the forward strand.
GAAGCTCGAAGCCTTGCGCATTAATCAGATGCTTCTCGACCCTGCAGTCGACCCTAAGACGGGATTTGACGAGCCTAATCCGGAAGCTTCTGCCACTCCCGAGGATACTGAAGAATATGCAACAAAGGGCGGATTCTTGAACCTCCAACGAGGGGGTCGATCAGGAGATGGTTCGTTCCGCTATCGTGATCTCAGTCCTGGCCTGGGTGTTGACACAAGTGGAATGCTTCCAGAGGAGTCCCTGCAGGCCAGCACTCCCAAACAGTTTCCTTCCGTAAGAACGGAAGCTACCAACCCATATCAAAATGACTACTTTAACATCAGCCCGTCCTTGCCACGAGCCCCCTTCCCCAGTCCAGACAAGAAGCAGATTAATCAGGGCAGAAGTGCGCCATCTGCTGGAAGTCCCCTCAAGCTTTTTGGCCCTTATGATACATTTACCAATCAAACACTGCTCCGGCGTATCAGTCAGTTCGAGGAAGGCATGTCGGGTACCCCTTCCAGGCAATCCTCAGCATCTCAAGTTCCTCATGATCAGTCTGATATGCCCGCTCAGGAATACGGAGACTCCATGTCTAGCCCTGCTTTACCGACTACGAACCACAGGCCTATCAGTGGAAGGTCTTTCAGTCGCTTTGGCCTTGGAGAACTTGAAGGATACGAGTTTAGTGAGGAAGTTTCATATGCCTCTCAAGGAGATGCAATCTATTCCGACAAGGAAAATGATGACCCTCAATCACCAGATATTCCACCAGTCGAGTCAGTTCTTCAACATCCGGAGCAGGTAGCGTCTCCCAGTCATGACCCTCAATTGCTCGTACGCAGACGCCGGGGCAAGTCCACATCATCATCTGGTAGCAAGCATCAGAGGGCAATCTCGGGTTCTAGTCACATCCACAGCAAATCTCTGAGTCCAGCAAAGGGTGCTCCAGGCAATGTCAATACCCCCAAACGCGATAGCGGATCAGAGGGTAAGAGACCTCGAACGTCTCCGTCCAAGGATCCAACGCCAAAGCGTCGCCGAACGCTGCATCGTTCCGACATTGCCTTTGGCCGAGAGGATCGGTTAGAAGGAGTTGAGTCCGCCAGCCGTGACATGCAGTCGATTATGGGAAGGAAACGCAAGGATGCACGACCTAGTGAGTTCCAACTTGCGAACCCCAACGTGCTTGCGATGAGAAACATTCTCCGCCCGCGCAGTCCTACGCCAAGCCGTGGATCGTCCCAGCGTAGTGAGCCGAACGAGACCATGCACTCGGAGGATGATATGACCCAAGAAAAACCGAAGAAGACTCTTGTCCGGGCATTGCAGGAGGAGACTCTTGGTTACTCTACGGATGGCCATAGTGAGGTCGACCGTAAACCATCTATTAGGACTCAGGACTTTGTCGACCAGGCTGCACAAATCATGGCCATGATCCGCAACCAAGTGAGACCACCAGGTCTCTCAAGTGTGGAAGAATCGGAGGCTGAGCGTGGCACACCCGAAGGGGATGACCTCGACGACTCTTATCAGGAGTCAACGAATGAGCCCCTGTCTCGTCCTCCAAGCCGTGAAGGAAACCCGATGCCTAGACCACCTAACCACCAGGAAGATCCAGAGCTAATCAAGCGTTTGAGGAAGTATCAGGAGTTCAGCGACATGGGAGACATCATTACCTTATCTATGCGATCCATGGGCCTAGTCAAGGAAGCAATTCTTGCCGATCAAGAGGTTGAGCGGGAACTTGAGAAGGCGCCTCGCCAGCGATCAGAGCTGTCATACAACACAGAGGACGAAGTCATCAGCGATCCACCAAACATTCGATTGTCAGCTGGTCCTGCTCATGATGCGCTGCCATCGAGCCCCTCGCGCGACTATCACTCGCAGTCATCGGGGGTTTCGACAAACAGAACATATCCTACAACGTCTTCGCATGGCTCTGAGACCCGAAGAACTATCATGCCCGAAAGTGTGTCACATCTTATCCCGGATCGAGTGGGCAGTATGTATCTCGATAAGCAAAACAATATCTGGATCAAGAAGAAGGAGACACCTTCGCGGCGGCCCATGAATATTCTTCCATCAGACAGCGAGGATGATCCTTTCGCCAGCATCCCAGATTTGTCTGTGGATTTGACGAGAGAGATGCAGAACCTCCATCTCACCACCGCGAAGAAGAGCAACGCGGCCGGCAGCCCAAGCCAGGCGAGGTCACCCACCAGCCCATCCAAGTTTGCAAAGTTCCAATCTGCTAGAGGCTTTACGACATTGTCACCTGATGGGCAACTGAGCCCGGAGATGAATAGCCTTGTCGGAGAAGAGTTCGACAAGTTAGATGCCCGGGTAATGGAAGATTCTGAGCTGTATCTTGAAGAATCTCGCCAAGATGAGAGCAGCTTCCACGACGACAAGGCTAACAGTACTCCCTCGACGACCACCAAGAAACGCAACCTCACCATCACGTTCTCTTCACCTGTTGCATCCATCATACAAGATGTGGTGGTGGCAGAGGATTTGGACAACCTTGAAGATGATCCTGAGCTTCCAAATGGCCATTTCAACAGTTCATCACCTAGGAAGTCGCCAGGCCATGCCAGTATTGGAAAATCAGCGTTGAAGAACGGCGGTAATGGACAAGGCTGGAGCAACCGTATTCCCTCACGAAATGGCCCAGCATTTGTTCCTCGACCTGTCTCGCGGATTGACGAGCAAGACGAGGATAGCACGATCGAGCTTCCCATTGATGACCAGCGCCAAGTCAGCATCATTGGGGACACAAGCGTCGTCAGTCATAAAACACCCGACGGCCGCCGCACCAGTCTCAGCTTCGTCGTCAACCCAACACCAAACAACAACTTCTACCCAACTCCTACCGACGACAGTGTCATGATTGGCCAGAATATTGGAAAGCTTTCCCTTAGCCCTTTGTCTGAATTTACTATCAATAATACGGATCAGTCGTTCGGCTTCGAGGTCAGTTATGTTATGGGTCGACGGCACGCGGCCGCTGGAGATGGTTCTAAGAAGGTCATGTCCATGACGATACGGGAACTTGTGGACAAGCTTAGTGAGGTTGAACCGTATGAGCCTTACTGGGAAGACATCACAGAACTAGATCTTCAAGAGAAGCGACTGGGAAGTCTGCACATGTTGGACCAGTTCTGCGGGAAGCTGGTGACACTAGACGCTTCCAAGAATGCACTGGGGCACTTGGACGGCGTGCCGCCTAGTGTTCGGCAGCTCAAGGTATCGCAGAATATGCTGACCGAGTTGACATCTTGGGATCACTTGATGAACCTTCAGTACGTGGATATTTCTGGTAACGAGGTCAAGAGCCTTTCTGCTCTCAAGGGTTTGGTACATCTGCGAAGCATCAGGGCCGACAACAACCAACTGACGAGCCTTGATGGCCTCGATACCCATGATGGACTGCTGTCTCTTCGAGCCCGAGACAACTTGATCGAGGAAGTTGATTTTGCAAGAGTTAAGATGGAGCGCCTCACTGAACTCGATTTGGGAGGCAACAGAGTTTCCTCGGTCCGGAACCTCGAGTTGGCTCCCGCTCTGTCGCGGTTGAGGCTGTCCAAGAACAAGCTTACAAGCTTTGTGGTGCCATCGTGTATCAAAACACTTCGTCAGTTGGAACTGAGCGATAACCAACTTACCTGTTTGGACGTCAGCAACTTGCCCAACTTACACTCAGTACATGCTGATCGCAACCGCATTACTGAGTTGAGTGGTTTCAGCCGAGCTCGAAAGCTCGATAGCCTAAGTCTCAGGGAGCAGCGGGCAGATAAGGCTCTCAACCTTGGCTTCCTTTCTTCAGCCTGCGAAGTCCGCAAGCTTTTCCTTTCTGGCAACTACCTGGGCACCTTTGCGCCCACAGTGGACTTTCTCAACTTGCAACTCCTTGAGCTCGCCAACTGTGGAATTCAGGCGTTGCCAGACAACCTTGGTCAGCTGATGCCTAACCTCCGAACGTTGAACATCAACTTCAACGCGATCCGAGATTTGGAACCGCTCCGGTTCATTCCACGACTCAAGAAGCTCCTGGTGGCAGGCAACCGACTAGCTGATTCTACCATGGTGACCGAATTGCTTATCGAGTTTCCACACCTCACTCAACTTGATCTGAGGGACAATCCTATCACGATTGGTTTCTACGCGCCAACGCAGATGTTGGTCCCTGCGGATCGCGAGGGTTACGTTGACCCGTTTATGCTGCCTGACACAGATGTCGAGCGTGACCAGCTGTTCTCTAGTCGACTAGATGAGATGACCAAGTTACGGCGACGACTACACCAAATTGTGTTTGTGGCAAGTTGCAAGAGATTACGAAAATTAGATGGCCTCGGCATCGACCGAGAGACGGTCCTAGCCAAAGACGCCGTGTTTCAGACACTGGTTGCTGAGGGCCTGTTGCCAGATGAGACACTCGTTGGTGAAAACTCTTCACCTTGCAAAGATATGACGGCGGAAAATAAGACGATGGGGACGATGCGAAGCAGCCGTTGGAATGCAGAGGACAGCTTTGCCTAAGGGGCACTACAAAAGTGTATAATTCGAGAGGCGAGAAGGGGGTTTTGAGCTGTGCATATTTGAATGAGGCGTTTGTGGAATGTTTTGATTGGTTTTGATTTCTTTTTTTTTTTTTTTCTCTCAGATCAAGGGAGCGAGAGGCAGGCTAGGGAATGGCCCTTAAAGGGGTAGGAAAACGGATCATGAATGAAGATGGCATTGCCAGGCTGGATTTTGGCATTGGTAGGAGTTCATGGGATTAACTATTACGAGTAATTATCTTACATAAGGTAGCTTATGGGGACATGAGCTGTATGAATACTACATACATGATATGAAGCTGAACTGAAGATGAAGCGTTGTAACAGAAGTGAAGAGAAAAGAAGTGAAGTGTCAAACAGTTAATTACGAGACGCATTGACAAGGGAGGTCTTAGCCTGGTCTGTCATGCGGATGATGCTGTAGACCAACTCAAAACGCGTCCACTCGGTAAAGTATCAGGTACGAAATGGTAATCTTCAAGGGTACCTTGTATCAGAATATTAATTGGCTGCAGGATGAAGTCACGCTGATCATTGCAGCCTCATCGACGTCAGAGATACGCACTCCATTTTGGGTGCTCAATTATGAAGCTTCCATTCTATCAAGGTTGCTCATCACCGCGTGATACAAGACACAACAAACACGATTCTGACTCTTCTTTTCCTTTGAGAGGAAGAAACAAGCCACATATTGTTTTACTGACGAGTCAGACATGGGCTGGGATGCGAAATGTTCTGGAATTGTCCAGGGTGCGGGAATCTTCGGGCTGTTGGCCAGGCATAGTCTAGCTAGGATGGCCCTGGAGATGAAATCTATCTCAACTGTGCACGAGCTTGTAAGTGATCATGTCTGAGCTCAGCTTTTGGCGCTGTCGGTTTAAAATAACAAGCTTTTTTGCTGGTGGTGGCCCCTTGAGCTTGAAGAAAAAGGGAAAGGAAGAACCCAACCGTGGAGACGAGCGTCAGGTACCCTTTTGATACAACAGGTTGGCAGGGAAATAGTGTATCTGTTAAAACAGAGGAGCTATCTTGGCGTGGTCGTGAATTAGGGAAATCATTTGTCTATCAATATCCTTCCATTATCTGGACGTTTGGGTTTATCGCTTCCATTCTGCTCGGTTCGGTATCAATGCCTGCTACAAATTCAGGGCGGGTTGGTGCGGTAGGGCGACTTGGGCGACTTGGGCTCCCTAAAACTGATAGATGATGCCCTGAAGACCAATCAGTTTTACGGAGGAGCAACAAGCCCGGACGACCTAAAAGGGCATAAAGCACCCGGCATGGACTTGACCTAACTAGGTGCTGGGGTTACAGGTACAGATTACTTTGAAGAGGCGTAGTCTGGTTGCTCTGACTCTTTCTTCGTACCTAGGGGGTAATTTTAAGACATTATTCAATGGTTGCAAAGACAACAGAATATTTTCCTAATAGTTTGCTTTGAATGCTTCTCCCATTCAAAGCTGCTTCCAGCTTCTTCATCGCAATTCTATGAATATTGTCATATCTTACCTAATATCATATCGACAGCTTCCATTCATCCCGTCCCCATGCAAAAGCACATGTACCCAGTACAAACCCTCGGTTGTCTTTTCGATCGCACACCCTCCCTCGTCTGTGCAACCCACACCCTTCATTATTGATTGATTGATCGATTGATCGCTTGCTTGCTTGCTTGCTCTCTCTTTCTCTGGCTCTCCTCCTTCTCATCTTTTTTCTCTCAGCATTTTACCTGTCTTGTCCCCTAGACAAGCATAAACCCCCAATACGATTCGATCTCTTCAGCTATGGCGACGGCCATGGAAGCGGCCGACCCTATGTCGTCACTCCAGAGGTCCGTCTCCCAGCACAGCAGCGCCTCATATGCGTCACACGCCTCTCACGTATCCCACACCTCGAATCGAAGCTCCAGAAGCAACCGAAGCGCAACTGTCAGAGGCCCTCGCGGTCGCAAACGTCCCAGTCAGCCTGTTAGCTCTGCGAGTAGTATAGCTGCCAGCGACAAGAGTCTCACGAGCTTTCCTAGCTTCTCACCTGAAAGCCCAGGCAATGATCCACTCAGCGGACAAGACGATGCTCCCGACGACACTCCCGTTCCTCCCACTGCGGCCCCGGATGTTGGGCGCAAATCGATAGTTGATCTGACTGGAGGCTCAGATGTGCGAAGTGCCTTGTTTGAGGAGGACCATCCGGTGCGCAAGGTCCCGGGCTCGTTGCATAACGCCGATGACGAGCATCTTCAACGCTTGATATCGCGGCACGGCGCCATTGGACTGATCAGACAAATATCCGAAGACCTCGCTCAACGAGATGCCCAGATCGCCAATATGCGCCGCCGCGCTGATGAACGAGAAAGGGCCTTGCGCAAGATCATTCGAGAATGCGGCCTCTCTAACCTGGATCTTGAAACTCGCCTACGGACTGTGGAGGCTGAGCTACGCGCGGCCAACAAGGGACTCCGGAGAGAGGATACTGGATTAAGCGACCTCATGAGCGATGCGATGCAAGACACTGTAGTGGCTACTGCGTACGGCGAGACAGTCGCTAAGAGTTCTACCATCCGCGCAAGTAGCCAGTCTTTCAGCAACCCCAGCGAGAACGGCAGCGGCAAGGGCACGTTAAAGGGGTGGAAGGATTATCTCTGGGGCTCTGGAACCGCAAAACGAGGCAGCCGTACTAACAGTATGAACGGCGAAGGAGTAAACCCTACAACTGTGATTCGATCGCACTCTAGTATGGACCGACGACCAACGTTGCAGGAGGATCTCTTCAGTCCACCAGACACGCAATCTACTCGAAGCCCAAGCCGTGCATCAAGCATTCAATCGGGCGCAACTGGCGAGCGCAAAGCATCGTCATCGCTCGCAAGCATGGCCCTTCGTTTGGTGGCGGGCGGAGCTATAAGTACACGCGAGGCTGAATCTCGAGGCCGTGCTACCAGCACTACCTCCAATAAGGGTGGCTCTCTTCGAGCTGCTTCGACTACAAGCAGCCGCGCGGGTCAGTCTCGAGCAGTGTCGATTGCTGGCGGTCCCAAGGCGTTGATGGCGATGCGTAAAGCGACACCAGGATCATCCGCTCAAGGATCAGGCCGATCACAGGGACAAGAGGCTTGGGACAGTATGCGAGGCAGCCCTCCGGATAACTTATCATCTCCACAAGAGAGCTATGGGCCTGTGGAGATGGACGCTATTCGATCACCAGAGTCACAGCCACCAACATTAACACATATTTATAACAACTTTCCGAACAGCGAGTATCTGACGGACCGGTTTGGATTCATATACGATCAGCGACGCAAGAAACGACAACGCGAGGCGGCGCAGGTGGCTCGACATATTCGTAAGGGCAGTCGAACAGAGATGCTGGCTAACGGTCGAGGTGGCATTTCACCCAACGCGTTAGAGGACCTTCCCAGCCCTAAGGGAAGTGAGTCGAGCGAGGGACGTCCTGAGAGTCTGAACAGCATGGAGGAGCGTAACGCGGAAGAGGGCAAAGCTAAGAGATGGACCGATTATCTGAAAATCGCAACGTTCCCTACGGAACTGCTGAGTCACACTCCAAGCATCGCGATACCGTCAATCGAAGTTATGGAGGGAGCTCAGACACCCGAGCCAGAGCTATACCCCACCGAACCTGTCAAGCCAGTAATCGTTTCAACCAACTCTGGTCTTATTCCATCAGCTAGCACAACTACTGCAGTAGACAGCGAGACATCACGGCCCTCTCAATCCGAATCATCCATCGCCCTCACAAAGGACGATACCGAACCTGTCAAGCTTCTTCTACAACAACTGAGCGATGTCCATGATGCCCTTCAGCGCGAAAAGACAGTTCGATGGAACGATTTTCTTCGAAAGGTGCGCGCCGAACGCAAGCGAGAGGGTGAGGCCGCTATTGCTGCTGCCAAATCCGCTGCTGATGCTCGCTACGAACAACCTGCCATGATCCTTCCTGAAACCCGCGTTGCCGATGGTGAGATGATTGGAGTTTCAGGCCTCGGCGTCAAAGGAAAGGTTGGACGAGCTAAATGGAACGAATTCAAAACCCTGGTTTTGGGCGGCATTCCTGTCACCTATCGCGCCAAGGTGTGGTCAGAGTGTTCAGGCGCTGCAGCCCTTCGTGTCCCTGGCTATTATGAGGACTTGGTCGCTCAGACCGGTGAGGACGATGATGCTGTTGTTGTGAGTCAGATTCAGATGGACATCAACAGGACCTTGACGGACAATATTTTCTTCCGTAAAGGGCCTGGTGTCAAGAAACTGAACGAAGTCTTGTTGGCGTACTCCAGACGCAATAAGGACGTGGGATACTGTCAGGGCATGAATTTGATTGCTGCAAACTTGTTGCTCATGATGCCCTCTGCCGAGGACGCATTTTGGATTCTTACTTCAATCATCGAGAATATCCTTCCCCACGGCTACTACGACCACTCACTCATGGCCTCCCGCGCAGATCAACAGGTTCTACGACAGTATGTCTCAGCAATCCTCCCCAAGCTCTCAGCACATCTCGATTCGCTATCCATTGAGCTCGAGGCCTTGACGTTCCAGTGGTTCCTCTCCGTCTTCACCGACTGTCTCAGCGCCGAGGCCCTCTTCCGCGTCTGGGACGTCGTCCTCTGCACCAACGACGGCAGCACATTTCTCTTCCAAGTCGCCCTCGCGCTCCTCAAGCTCAACGAGGGAAACCTGCTACAGTGCAACACACCTGCTGGTGTATACACATACATCAGCCATCAGATGACAGAGCACGCCATCAGCATCGACGGTCTTCTACAAGCAAGCGAGGGTCTACGAAAAGTTATTCGCCGAGAAGACGTTGAGCAGCGAAGAGAAAAGGCTATTCAAGCTGAAAAGGATATGATCATGGCTCGAGATGGAGACTCAGCGCGAAGCAGGCCCACAGCCGAGACGGAAAGCGAAACAGCTGCAACTCAATCAGGAGAAGAGTAAAAGCAAAAGAAAAAAGCAAGCGTTAAAAAGTAAAGGATAAGATGGATAGAAGGTGTGTGATTGGATCAGGGATCTTTTTCTTCCTTTAGGAGTTTATTGTTTTTGTTTGTGTCTCAGAAAAGGCCATGATACCCACACCCCTGGACCCCCCCAAACATACATAGACATGGTTGTTTGTTCAGGGGAGTTGATGCATTACGGCGTTGGGATATTATCGAATTGGAAGGGTTTACGAGGCATTGGCTTGTTCATATACGAGGGGCATAAGAATAAATACGAAAAGAATCATCATTACTATATCTTGCATGTGTTCTATGATGATGTGGCACTGCTGAGGAAAAGTGAATATCCCCAGCTGTCTTCTATTGGTCTGTCTCTGAACTCACCCAAGACTGCAAGTAACTTGTAGACAACTGTCGAGAATATTATAAAAGTCTCGGAAGAACATTAGTACAAGGTTTAGGATTAAAACCCGAGGTCGGACCATAGAAGCCTCAACTTGTCAAAGATTTACAAACACGGAGAGCATTATTGTAACATTACTCAAGTCTTTGGATTGAAAAGCTAAAGATAAGTTAAGAATAGTCTAAAGTCGTCGTCCCTCATGTCAATAAAGTCCCATCTCATACTCTCCGTTTTGGTATCTAATGCACTGCGATCCTCTCGTTTTCCTTGTCAAGGTCCTCGCCATTGTCTTTGCTAGGGCCCTCGCCATTGCCCTTGTCCTTGCCATTCCTACCATTCTATGGTTTGATTGTAGACATCTTTCTCGCATTCTGCTGCATGAGAGCATCAGCCACCATGATCGCCGCCATTCCCTCGACGATAGGGACAGCACGAGGCACAACGCAAGGGTCGTGTCTTCCCTTAGCAGCGAGAACACCCTCGCCTGAGCCATCGTAGAGTGCTGTGATCTGGTCCTGGCTGATGGTGGCAGGAGGCTTGAAAGCGACTCTGAAGAAGATGGGCATGCCATTGCTGATACCACCCTGAATACCGCCGGAGTGGTTCGTCTTCGTTTGGAGTCTTGAGCGAGGAATGCCTGTCCTCTGTGTGGCAGCGTCGATAGCAGGTGCTGGCACAAAAGGATCGTTATGCTTGCTGCCAGTCATCTCAGCACCATGGAAACCGGAACCGTACTCGAAACCCTTGACAGCGGGAATAGACATCACACCGTGGGCAAGACTAGCCTGGAGCTTGTCGAAGCAGGGCTCGCCAAGTCCAGAGGGCACATTGCGGATAATGCAGGTGACTGTTCCACCAGTGCTATCGTGCTCGTCGCGCAGCTCTGCAATGCGGGCCTCCATGGCTCGGCCAATGGCGTCATCGGGGCATCGGACGGGAAGATTTTCGTCAACTTGTTCACGGGTGAGAGTCTCGCAGAGACTGAGGAAGGCAGGATCGGTGCTCATGGCATCTGTATCAGCAAAAAGCTTGATGGTTCCGACAGAGCTGACAAAGGCAACAATTTCAATGTTGTAGGTCTGCTTCAGCCACTTCTCGGCAACAGCACCAGCGGCCACTCGAGCAATAGTCTCGCGTGCAGAGCTGCGACCACCACCAGACGAGGCCTTAACCCCGTACTTTTCGAGGTAAGTCCAGTCTGCGTGGCTAGGACGGGGGTACATGTCGATGGTCTTATCACCGTAGTCCCTTGGTCGCTGATCCTCATTGGGGACGGTCAATAGAATCGGTGTTCCGAGAGTAACGCCATTCTCGGTGCCAGAGTTAATGGTGACGCGGTCCTTCTCGTTACGAGGCGTGGTGATGGCCGATTGACCTGGCCGACGACGGTTAAGCTGAGGCTGGATATCGGCCTCTGTGAGATCCAGACCGGGAGGGCAGCCATCGATGATACACGAGATAGCTCTTCCATGTGACTCGCCAGCACTGCAAGACAAAGAGATGACTGTTAGCTGGGCTGTATATCGATGGTGAGGTACAACAAGGAAGAGCGGGAGGAAATAGAACTTACGTCGTCACGCGGAAGATCTGCCCAATGCTGGACATGATGAATGTAATCTGTTGATGATGAAAGTGATGTGTTGTTGATGACTGTGTTTGATGATGGATGGGGAGAGATAAAGTGTTCTTGTTCCAATGGTTGATGAGTTGTTTGTCTTTGACAAAGGAAGAAGAAGAAAGATGGCGGCCGTTGGAGAATTGGAAAGGATGAGGCTGTCCTTTGCCTGGAGGGGAACTTCGTTCTTGGTTCCTGCCGATTTCGGTCCAAATTTTTGTGCGTTTTTTTGGAAAGCGCGGGGGAGGGGCAACACGGTAGATGTTTTGTGAGCGATCTGATTGGTCAGTCAAGATAGCCTCAGTCGATGACTTTAGTTGATGTCCCAAGAATTATCAACTCTTGTAGAACATACGCTAGGTTATCAGATAAAAAACATGAGCTATCATATAACTTGGAAGGACCATATTATATACCTGTCATTAAGCGACATCGGGCCGCTGTTGCTGTGACTCAATTGATGTTCATCTATGCATCTGGTCTGATTCCATAAAGTCTGGATAATCGCTCTTCCGCTGTAAAGTCGGAGCCAATAGCTGTAGCTTCAGGTGCATACCACTAAAGCCAGAGCCCAGAGCCCAGAGCCCAGAGGCCAGTACCTCAGTGAGCATTATCCATCTCAACGGATACAAAACGTCATGACAAAACAAATCTCGATCCAGATTATCAATCAATATCTTTCTTCAATCGGTACTTGCCTTTTTCTGCAAGGCACAGCACTCTCACTGGTTTGGATGTTTCCCGAACCCGCACCCGCTACCGTCCGTTGCGGAACTGAAACTGCCCCTATCCGTTAAGTTTACAGGGCTTTCAGCGCCCTATTTCCGTTAGGCGGCGGGTCAACTTCAATTGGAGTTTTCCGCCTCCGGGGCTGACAACAACTCAACGTTTGTTTCCTCAACTCTTTTGCTCATTGGATGCAGTAGCTTCAACGACGAATCTCACCCATTGCCTTGGATAATACCGTATTTCCGGTCCAATAGCATTGTCTATCTTTGACTCTTACTTATTAATCCTCAAATTCTATTCCGATATTGACTCTTGTCATCATGATGCGGCCCAATTGCTCGTTTTTGGGCTCAACGCCTCGAAGCATATCTCGACATTTCCCCTCATTATCAGCCATATCAAGACGCCAATTCACCGATGCAGCTTCTCATTTATCCAATAAGATCCAAGTTTACACTTCAACTTCTCGTGATCCCTTCCTGAACCTCTCTGTTGAGCACCATCTTCTCCAGAAGACGCCCCCGGAGTCAACCATACTCTTCCTCTACACCAATGATCCTTGTATCGTCTTTGGTCGAAACCAAAATCCGTGGATGGAAGTGAATCTTCGAAGACTGGCTCAGTTCCGTAATGATCCTACAAGCGTAGGCTGGACTGGCGGGCCGGTGCAGCTTGTCCGTCGTCGTTCAGGGGGAGGCGCTGTTTTTCATGATGAAGGAAATGTCAACTTTAGCGTCATTTGCCCTCCTGCAGTCTTCGACCGGAACAAGCACGCCGAGATGGTCGTGAGAGCTCTCTCCTCTCTTGGAAAGCCAAATACGCGTGTCAATGAGCGACATGACATCGTTATAGATATCCCTGATGACCCAATCGGCACCTACAAGATCTCAGGGTCCGCGTATAAACTCACTCGTCTTCGATCTCTTCACCACGGAACATGTCTTCTGCGCAGCCCAAACCTGATCAACATCTCAGGCATGTTGCGTTCGCCAGCTGAGCCGTATATCAAGACTCGTGGCGTCGACAGTGTCCGCAGCCCTGTCCGCAACGTCGGCATCGAGAACGCTGCTTTCGAGGCTGCCGTTGTGGAACAGTTTGCAAGCATGTACGGCGACTTCGACGTCAGGGAGGTCATCAGTGACAAGGTACTTGAGATGGATAGCATCAGCAAAGGGTACGAGGAACTACAGTCGCGGGACTGGATCTATGGCCAGACACCCAAATTCACCTTCTCAACTTTCCCTTACGAGGAAGACCCCCGAGAGCGTCCTCAAATGGACTTTGACGTGAGCGACACACTGCTTGGCAGAGGCATATGACAAAGCAACTAACAGGGACATAGACCAAGCTTCGTTTCGAGGCTAGACACGGCGTCGTAGACAAATTCACAGCCGAAGGCCCATCATCTCCCACCTCAGAAGATGGTCTGTCAGCACTCACATCATCATCCATATACAACGTCTCCAGCTGGGGCGCACAGCTTTCCCAAGCCGGCATGGCCGATGGCGATGCGGCAAAGGTCGGGCCATGGATGGACGACATCTTGGGAGTCGACTTCACGAAACCCTAACAATAATGCCGCCGTTGTCTGAGTAGGCTGCAACATGATTGATACACGCAATGTCAGAGAGGTCAACACGAGCAATCTCTTCCGTGCTGTCCGTCTCTTTCATACACCACTTCATACTCCGAGCATTCCATTATTTTGCCCGGTTCTCATGTCATGTCTCACTCAGAACGCGAAGGCGAATCCGAAGAGACCCGGTGACTGCCTAGCCAATTGGTAATGGTTAGCATGTGAACTTGGCACACCATAGTGGGAATGCCCACACACCTTTCGGAGCACAAGAGAGCAAGGCTGGCTGAGCCTCGCACGCGTCGCGTTCAATCAAAATGTACGCGTTGCACTTTATTCGCCGCTTCACAGTCTGGGCCATACCTGGAACCAATATTGTTGGAAGCGAGAAACAGATTCCGGTGTCCAACCAGTGGGCAGCTTGGGGGCAGCTAAGAGCATCACATGGCTTGTCAGCCGACCTAGGGTCCAGTCCATCCATCACGCATCGAAAATTCCCAACATGCGCAGCCTCTCGATAGTGCAGTCTGTGCTCAGCACCACCTCCTTCAGCCTCCCGCTGCTTGATAAGTGACAGTCTTGATCCTGCCTTGCTTCCAAATCCGGCGCACTGTCTAGATCTCATGATATGACTGGCTGGGTCGTTTTGACAAAGATCATTGTGCGGCTGCTGATAAAGCAGCTGCTTTCTGCGGTGAGGATTGTGAGACACTTGGCAAAGGTATTGGAAAGCAGTTCACGGACTGCCGTGGCTGCCGCGTATGAAGCGAAGGAAAGGGGGCAAGACCCCGAAAGATGTACGGGTTGCAGTCCTGAGCATCAGCTTGCTTGATATCAGGTTTTTCGAAACAAAGATCGACAGCCTTACGAAACAGCCAGCAAAAGGAGGCACAGGGTTCACGAAATCTCCGGTATTCAGCTCTCTTTGGACTTCCACGAGGCGTGAACAGTTTTTGGACAAAAGAGCTGAGGAGACGTGGCAAAAGCGTTGGTCCTTGTCGTGAAATTGTGCAATTCTAAGGCGATATCCTTTTGAGATTATTCTGTGTATTAGCCTTGCTCTACAAAAATGTCCGGATTCTTGTTGCAACCCCTTCGGGAGTCTCTTGAGATCTTGAGATGGAGTGTACCAATCCACTCACGGTCTAATGACATGGGCTCCGAGACATGCATTGATGATCTCGCGTGGTAATTGCGACTCTATCGAATTCGTCCCCAGCGCTTAGGTTGTTCCGTTTTAGTGTCCTCACCAGAAAGGCGGTGT
This sequence comes from Fusarium musae, assembly GCF_019915245.1. Classification (NCBI taxonomy): domain Eukaryota; kingdom Fungi; phylum Ascomycota; class Sordariomycetes; order Hypocreales; family Nectriaceae; genus Fusarium; species Fusarium musae. The sequence continues at coordinate 632,552 of NC_058387.1, forward strand.
CAGGAGTTAAGGCTGTGATTATTGTCAGATAGAGTCTATCTCGTACGGGCGCAAAACTGTGATGAAAGCTGAGTGGCTTCCGCTCTCCTGGGACTCGGGACCCAGACTTTGACCCAGGGCTGATCTGATGTAAGTCGTGTACCGCAGATAAGGCAGGCTATTGTAATAGCAGATATCCGTGTTTTCGACTTGCTTCCAGGTTCTCAACTTACCCTGTTCATTCGGGTGTCTTACCCATGGTCATGTTGACCTAAATACGGGTATCGTCGACATTAATTAATACGACCCTGACTTGACTTGGGTGATATCCGGATTCGTATCAACGCAACCCTCATGAGGCACGAGACTATTCCCAAAACTCTTGGGGAAACCGATAGTTGATCTGGGGTACGGTAGCCTGTGTGTAATCAATCAGTGAGTCCTTGACCCTCCATAATTGCTCATCAAAGACGACATCATATTGACGTTGGACTAAGACATGCCTTGCTTCCCCACACCACCAATACACATGAATGGATGGATAGGTCCATGTCCCCATTTCAATCACCTTCTGGGATCCGCAAAAGCGAGCATGTTGTGCATGAGCATGAGCCTACCCCAGCCCCAAGCTCACTCGCCCAACAAATAGCCTATGGAATTGTCTCATTCAACAGTCGACAAGCTGCCCATTCCCGCCCGTGGCGTTCAGGGATGTCTATCCGTCTCTAATCTAGAGGCGCAGGCACATGTGAATGCTCAAAAGAAGACTGTTTGACAGTCTCAGCAACCAGTTTTGACCAAAACTGCACCCACCATCTCTATCACCAGGCCTCCGAGGAGTAACCTCGACACCGACTCATCACTCATGTCGTGTCGATGATGGTATGATGCTATGTTCATGGCCTAGTGAACGTCAGGGGTGTTAGATCCTTGTCCGTATCTCTCACTCAACCATGGCGATTTCCATGCGAAGTCCTCGGGTAGGTAGTGGAACTGTCTTGCTTGCTTTTTTCCAACAACCCTGTTCCTGGTGTGATGATAATCGCTCACACTCGCACCTACAAACCCGGACAACGTAACGACTCCGCGTGTATTTCATTTCAGCCATAAATAGGAGTGACGTTCTATCTTGCTATTCAGATACCAGCCAGAGGAATTCGTATCATAATCTTCAAGCTGTGTGTGGGCGAGTCCGGCAGTCCAATATCATGAAGGATTGTATAGCAATGTGGCTCAAACAGCCTCAGAAGTGCTTGGGCGATCACCAAGGCTGACGAATCAGTCTAAGCATCATCACCAACCACTGTTTGTCTTGATCAGTGGTGACAAGTGTTTATGTGAACCTAGAGTTGCAACAAAATAGCCAAGTCTATCATGCTCCGTCCCCAGGCTGCAAGAAAACTTGAGGCCTTAATGAAAGATGTCAAAATAAACTCATCAAATAGTCCCCCAAGTTTGGAACAGTTTCCCTGACTCTTTTCGTCATCGATGATGAAGACTCCCTTCTTTCCCAGTCCGTCTGGTTTATGGAGCACCATCTCCGGGAATTAGTACATCTTTCATTTTGGCTGCCGTGTTCTGCTGGATCTGAAGATCTATTTGCAGTTCTCGTCAGTAAGTTTCTGTCCGGGGGAGGGGTACTAAGGTTCATTAGCCATCAATCTGTCTGTGCTCGTATACAGGGGTAAGGCTGGTATCTGCGAGCAATCCCACGAGATACCTTGGGGCCAAGTCCTTCCACAGTGCACTTTGTTCGCTACCTTGGCACACAAGCATGTCAGGAGTTAGCTGCCAGAAGAGTCAGCCGAAATGGCTTAGACCAGAGAATACAGTGTGCCTCTCGACTGCGGCCTTGACCCTGAATTTATGACGAATCATTTTTATGAAAGCAAGAAAAGAGTCATTGGGTGATTTGGGGAAAGGCGTCGTGTGTGTATGTACATACTGTACGACAGTAGACTAAGACCTGCAGCGTATTACTGACGACTATCATTTCTAGAGTCAGGCAGTAAGGTGTGCGCAATTGCCGAGAGCGAGGGTAGCAAAAGTTGAAATTACCAACATTTGATGGTAGGACGAGCGTTATATGCAGTCTGGTATGACAATCGTTGTTGACGAAGGGCGTTGATCAACGCTGACGGGCATTGTGATAGCACGGACTGTAATTTGGCCTTTATCAGATATGACAGGGCGAAATATCCCGAATTGGAAATAAGAACATCACCCTGTACTCCTTTGAGGGCAGCTAAGGTGCGTGAGAGATTGTAGTTGATCGCTCAAGACGTGCAGTGAGCACGAATTATCTTCCTCCAGCGACTCTACCCAAGAATATTACTCGTCAGGCCATGGCTGAAGTTCCCGTCTTACCATTTTTGGCATCTTTGACTCAGCAATGTAACGCCCCAGAACGCCTTTCAAGAACATGACGAAACAGGTGCAGTGCCTCATTCGCTGGAATTGTGGAAGACACCATCCTGCTCTACCGTCGCTTACGGCGGGATCAACGTTTCCAGGTACGGTACGGTCGGAGTAGCTGACCAAGGTTCTTCAAGATCAACGGCACACAGCGGGCATCCAATATTCCTTTTTCTGTCACATAAAAGGGTTCTTGATAATCACATCTGACTCTGGTAGTATGTCCGGCATGTCGGTCATGCTAGGAACCGCAGGACGTTTTTCGATCCATACAAATAACAGCCATTTCTATGATACTCGAGTTGATATACATAGTCTGATATGCCACAATTCGAGTTCCGGCCCAGTAGAATATCTGGGAAATCACCGTAGCACCCCCCCTGCCGCTTGTTGTGCATTGTGCCCATGCAATGCAGTCAGGGTCAACTTGGAGCGGGATCATTCGTCTGCCGATTCTGTGCTGGTTTTGCGATGGCCACGTTCAGATCAGTTAACATCCGCCACGTTAGATGCAGGAACTCGAAGCGCTGTGGTGCATTCTCTTGAGGGCACGGTATGACATAGCGGGCATGTCTCGAATAGGGAATACCACGGAAAGACATGTATTACCGCTCAGATGTCACCTTATTGGTGGATCAAGATCTCTCTGCAGTTTGATGGTAGCAAAGAAGTATGTATCTGGAGACCCGGCTTGCATGAATCTGCGGTACGCTTAGCTCTCTTTTCTCCCTGCGCCGTTACTCGACATCGAATGAGGTTAATAACAACAATCGCGACGAGAGTGAGCAGAAGCTGGTCCGTGGCCTCGGCTCTTAAAATGGGACGGAACGACAAATGCACGGTTGTCAGGCAGGGATACGTAGTTAACTGGTGCGGGTTGGGGCCATCGTCAAAGCGGGAAACCCCACTATCGACAACCCAGCGCGCGCTAATGAGTGAGTTGCTATTGTGAGCTATCCCATCAAGCCTCTGATAGTCAATAACATCTTGTTTTTGATTTCACGGGAAGCATGTCGAAGAGACATACTCGTCAGCTCATAGCTTATTCTGACTCGATGCCAATTGCACTGGGTGTGGATTATGGCGTTGTCAGGCGGGCCGAAATCGGCCAGAAAGAGTGTGATGACAATGCCTTTGGGAGTTCAAAGTCATCCAGGCCTGATCTATACAGAGATCGTAGGAGCACAGCGTCGTATCTCTGCATGCGCCTCTTTCAATTCCAACCCCGGTCTACTAATGCAACGGGTAGTCCAACTGAATCGAGACCGAAGCAGGCGCCTGCAGACTGCAGTACCTATTGTCTCCCAGGGTTGTGACATGCGACCAACGCAGCAACATCCCGACCAGCGCCGACAAGCAGTGTAAAAGGAAGAACGGCAGTCAGGCCACTAAGCAGAAAGCCTCCCAATAAGGTTTTGGGCTTCTTGAACGACCCAACCACGAGGCGCGGAGCCAGCCATCGTTGTGCAACTGCGGCGTTGTTGAGGGGACAAGAGGTAAGGCGCCGCGCTGACAGTTTCTTGGTCCCTTCAGGGTGACGATGATATCGAAAATCGATAATAGAGGTCGTCTACGTAGGCTATCCCTGCTTCGCCTCCCCTGTCAAGCTGGCCACCAGCCCCTGACGGTGCTCCATTACCCAGCGACTTCCCCAAAGGACGGGCCCGCTCGGTGCTCCGCTCATCGTCCGAGCCGGCCCGGTGTTGAGACGCTCTGGTGGTTGTGAGGTGGTTTCTAAAGGTCGGAGCCACAAAACCCCCTCAACCTGAATGCAATGAAGACCCTGTCTTTGTTCTATGAAGCGGTTTGCGTTTCCTTCTTGCGGGGAAAACTACCCAATTAACGAAATTTGAAGCTGGGGAACTCAATGGGGCCATCTCAGTATGGCACAAAGACCAGAAATTAGCAACAAGTGGTTCCATAGTTGAAATTGAGCATGCCAAGATCAATCCAAGGTCTCGCGATCTCTGCACAGATAACCTGACAATAGAAGCGCGAATGCGTTTTGGCAGTAGACTCTGCTCAGATTACCGGGTGGGAGATTTGTATCGAGCCTTGCTTGAAGGAGTTTCACCTCCGGCTGAGAGCTCGAAGAATGCAAAAATGGCCCAAGAAATCCATGAATGAAATAATTTGCCTATTAGGACCCCTGCTTCTTGATGGCGTTCTGAGACATGAGAAATGTAGGCTCGCTCAGGTAAAATCAGGTTCCTTGAGGTGCATCTGTGAAAGCCACTCAGATGCTGGACTGTCATTTGCCATTAGAGACAATCCTTATCGTTGTTTCAGCTAGCTTCGAATTTCTCGTCATCGAGAGTTTGGGCTAGATCCATTCGATGTCTTGTTTGTTGGTTGTGTATCCTCATCACAGGTGCTAGTGGTGGTTAAACTACCAGCTATGTAGACTAGCTCAGAGTCTTGATCAAGTGATAATGAACGTGACTGCCGCTATGGTCTCCTCAAAACATCGGGGGGTGCGGGTGTGTCCTTCTTAGTGGCTAAGCTGTGTCCTGGCGAGTGATTGCTGGGCTCTGTCGGTCGGGCTTTTGGGCGGTATCGTGAAGATGCCTGACGGTCGAGATTTGGAGGTTAAGCTTGAACAAGAAGAAACAGTTCCATCTTGGGATGACGAGGGTCAGAGGGTGGATGCAGACTTCCGTAGTGTGGCGGGGAAGATGCAGCTACCCAAGTTGGTCAGGAACGCAGTTGCAGTTGAAAGATGGAGAGGAGAGGAAGGAAGGTAGGATGGAACGGGCGGACATCAACTGCCTGCCTGCCGGGACGGGAGTCAATTGCTGGATGCTACCCTAAAGTGCCCCCAAAATTTAGGCGCCTTAGGTCTGTGATGGCATTGCCTTATGATGATGAGCCATTCGAGAACGCTACGCTACAGTAGCATGATCACTACATTGATAATCTTCAACCTCGTCCATCTTCTGGGGCTAGGATCAATGGAAGAAACGTCCGCCAAACACGGAGCAACGACCGGCGGGGGCCGGATGCCGGTCTTGTGCAGCTGCATGCATATACCTACAACACGGCCAGTCTGTACAGCAAAGTGCAGACAAAAAGAATCCAGACGCTAAAATACGGCAACAGGGTACGGTACAACGTGCGTGTTGGTACGGGAGTGAAACCGATAATTAAATGGAGTCGCCATCGTGGCGAGTCATTTACCAATAATTTCCAACAACAGAGCCTCAAACATAAACATGAACTCATCATGTCGAGTGAGAATGAGCGATCTAACTATTATGCGTTCTTCACCGATAGATGCGCGTGGAATGCATGTGATTCAGACATACGAGGCGTATGTAGCTGGCCAAGCCCAAGCATGAATCAAACGACGGACCCTAAGCCCGGAGGTTGGAAATAAAAAAGGGGCAGCGAAGAATTGCCGACTCTGATCGACGCAGCGGACTGGCTAGTTCGTCGTGGTGCCAGGGTGCAAGACGCTCTAAGTGAAGTCTATCTCCGGCCATACTGTTGATCTTGGCAACCACATGTCATTGAACCGCTGTGCAACGTATCACAATTATGCACAGCAATTCATATCCATCGACTCGTAATGAGGACGTATTTGTGACCCGCTTGAGAAGCTGAGTCTCACAAGACATCGAATCGTTCAGGGCCGCCGCGTTTCAAGGCTGACCGTTTGCAACTGAGACTTGAACTGGCACGCGAGCACCACCCGTTTTCGTAGAACCTCACCTTGGAAGCACTGGGCTCCCATGTATCAACGGTATGAACCAAAAATGTATAAAAATATCAAGACCAGACACCGTATCCTTGCAGATAGAGGGACCTGAACCAGATTAACTTCGGTCCTGCAGTCCATGACGCAGACAGCGGCGTTTAGGGCGGCGTAGAAATACCGCCAGCGTTTTTGATGCGGCATGGACAACTTCCGTTGAATCTCTGAAACGAGGCTTTTTGAATTCCATTTTGTTGGTTAGTAAAACTGTAGAAGTAGACGGCAAGACATGACTGAGCCAGGATGCCCTGAGTTTGATCTCAGGTACGGAGTACGCCAGAGACAAAAAGCAAAGAAACCATGAGAGAGAAAAAAAACCTGCATTCAGAGACGCGGATCTTATCGGGCTGGGACAGGGGAGCAAAACTAATGCCCCAGCGAAATGGGTCCAGCCAAAGACATCGCAAGGCCTAGCCAAGCCACCAAACCCCAACGCGAACGAGTTGGGAAATCACAGACACATGGAAGTTGAAAATGGTAAACTACCATTGGCTCGATGACAATTGCTTATCCAGTCGTCCATTCGTTGTGCCTGGTGTTATCTTATCACTTTCTTCGCCTGGAGCTGAGTAAATTGAGTTTGAGACATCGCTTCAGGGGCTCGCAACGATCCAGATCGATTGCTGGTGAGCTGGACAAGTGAAGCATTCACAACAGCCCCAGTGATGTGCTTGAGGAATCTCCTAGAAATTCCCACAGATTCATGGATCTTTCCAAGGCTCCGACAGCTGGAGTGATGCATCATGGCCTGGGAAGGTAAGGTACCATAAACTTAAGTTCCCGTCCCCAGCGAAACGCTGCCCCACTGACAGCAGCAGTACTTTCTCAGATACGGTTTGAGGGCAGTGTCTGTACAGTATGCTTGGGCACCGTCTGCGATGTTTTCAGGCTCTGAAAACGCCCGCAGTGTCCTCGATGGCACAGTCTTACAGTACGAATCAGAAGCCCGCGATATGGGTAGCTCAGGTATCCCTTAGTGCCACTTCTTCTCCAGCATCACCGCCTCCCGCACTTTGACCCGCAATCGCTTCGCTTGAGCCTTGCTTGTCTTGTCTGTTCGAGATCCCTGGCTGTCTCCATTGCGTCAGCTACTCAAGACAGTTCAGGACCTCCAAGCTTGAGTTTTGAGCTCTTGTCCAATGGGTGTAGATTCCCTCGAGATAATCATGGAGTCTTGTAGGCTCCAATCAAATGTTTTGAGTTGTAAGCCAATTGTCCACGTCTTCAGATAACCATGTACTCAGTGAGAAATCACAAATCATGCACCTCATGTATTCTCAGGACGTGATGAGCTTAGCACAACAATGAATTGACTTCGACCAGAGAAGGGTTGTCCGAGGGAATTATCGCACTTTGGTAGAATGTCTCCGTCCAGTCAGATGGCGCCAGGGCCTCCATCGAGTAAACCGGGCATTTTTCAACCAATCTCAAGCACCCATCGGTGTTACTCTTTCTGCAGCGCTGCAGAGGACACTGTAAATCGTCAAGCCCAAAGCCATCCTAGCCAGCCCAGCCAGCCCAGCCAGCCCAAGCGTTGCCAAGACATGTCGGACAAGGCCAGGAAATGCTCGGTGCTGGCTCGCTTGAGAGGACCCTCGTCGGTCATGCCTAAGAAAGCCTCGCTTCTGGCTAGTGGTGGGTTGATGTTGAGAAATTGTGTCGATGATGAGCCAAGCCAAGATGCGTTTCGAGATAACCTCATCTATAATTTTGTCGAGAGAGACGACCACACCAGCGGCGGCGGCGACGACGGCGACGACGGCAACAGACGACGCGTGCTAGAGAGCGAGGAACGGAGCGGATGGAGGAGCGAGCAGGGGCCGAATCCTTGAAGGCGGCCGGTCCACTCCGTAGTCAGCAAAAACAGACATCACCGTCACAGAACGAGTGAAAAAGGCGGCGTTCAGGGGAGTGTTGGTAAGGAGCCCACACCCCTTCTGTATCTGGATGGCTTTGCTTGCCGAGAAAGAGACAGACGGTGATATCTACTACGTAGCCATAGATACCTAACTTGATAGACAGATACCTGACGGCATTAGGCTCTCAGTTGAAAGGCAATTCGAGACAACTGCGCGGTTTATTGACTTGTTGTGCTGGCAATGAATGAGTCGTCTTTTCTGCTGGGGACAACGAAACCTCGGCCGGGCTGAGCGAAAACGGAACAGATTTGTGTGTGTGTTGTATTTTGGTGACGCTGGACGGTGGACGGTGGCCGCTACTGACTGGAGATTCTGGACGAGGTGGGAGTGGATAAGGTTGAGGGGTGAAGCTGCAGTGTTTGAGGGCAGTGGACCTAACAGCGTATCTTTGCATTTGGCCCAGGGTTGATCTGAAGATGGTGAGGGAGAAAGGGCATGGCGCCATGGGTTGAAGCACAGACCAGAAGATTTCCTCGGAGCTCGCACAGTAGAGACTTACCAGATTGGTACCGCTATCAGATCGAGTTCGGCTGCGTCAACCACTGGCTCTTCTTTTCCACGGTCGCCGCTATGAACCACACACCATTCAGAGTTGCAGCGAGAGATGGGCCTAGTAAAAGAGACGGACACTGTGCCTTCCCACTCACAGGCAGTTCCATGCCCACCTCCATCATCACCAACTCCACTGGGTCCAGTCCAAGTCCAAGTCCAACACCAACACCAACACCACTAACATATCCACACCCCCAAACACACAAGACCTGTTCTCTCTTATTGCACTGCTCCACTTGCTCTACTCTTTTGTCCAGCCTATTTTACCAATTACTCTAGTCACCATCTCAACCTCTCCTCTCACCAAATCTCTTGTTCCTCAACTTCAACGTCTTGGACGTCTTCGACCCTCACTCCTCCTCGACACACGCTTCTCTCTACACGCGACAATGGTACTATAGATCGATTCCTCGTCACATCTCCGTTGTGACTTGAGCAATTCACGGCCCGCCTGTGCGAGCCTTCTGCACTCCCCTTCAGTATGTCGAGGCGACAACAGCCGCTCCAACAATCTCGCCCATCATGGATCCCTCACAGTACTATCAGCACCATCATCACCACTCCCACCGTCATCACCACAAGTCTCTATCGCAGCAACAGTCGTCCGCCTCCCTCTCGTCGACGGCTCGCGGAGCCCCGCCGCTGCATACCCATCTCCCCTCCTCTTCCTCCATGCCTTTGAGGACCGCCAACAGCACTCCTATGTCTTCGCCAGGACTTTTCAGCCCCTCGCCCTCTAGGCAGAATCTCGTCACCTCCGTATCCGAGAACAATACACCTCCCAATTACACCCAAAGTCCTCTCCTGCACCCTTTGCAGATGCACAAAGTTAGAGAGTAAGCATTTCAATCTGCGATGGGAATATCGTATCGCATTGTCCGCCTTTTTCGCTTGTTCCGCCTCCAATCGGTTTTGCTCGCCTATGGCGGGGGAGACGGCCAGGGAGCCTGGCATGCACCAACCGTTTCACTTATCAGACACTAACGTATTTGTCAATCATAGGACACACAAAGCCCTTATTGACTCAGATACCGCCACAGGCCGCAAGCTCATTAACCAATATGAAGTGATCGAAGAAATTGGCCGTGGAATGCATGGTAAAGTCAAGCTGGCTCGCAACCTCGAAACAGGCGAAAATGTGGCCATCAAGATCATCCCACGTTTCTCTAAGAAGCGACGCCTTGGAAAGGTTACGGCAAAGTCTCCCCAAGACAAGACGAAGAAGGAAATCGCCATCTTGAAGAAGATCCGTCATCCGAATGTCGTCGCCCTCCTCGAAGTCATTGACGACCCGGAGCTCAAGAAGATTTACATGGTTCTTGAGCATGTGGAACTCGGTGAAGTTGTGTGGCGTAAGAAGGGTCTCCCTCACATTTGTCTATTCGAGCGACGACGCATAGAACGCGAAATGCGAGGCGAGCTCCCAACTCCCGAGGAGGACCGTTACGAACAACTCCTTGAACATCGCCAGGCTATCAAGCAAATGAAACGAGCCAAGATGGCACAGAATTACCCCGGTCAGATGAACTGGAGTTTTGAGAATGGAGGAGCCGACGAGCCTAGTAGCAGTCTAGGAAGCCAGTCCCGCATATCCTCCATGCAAGACTTTGCCGTCAGCGATGGATCACCTTCGAGACCTACTTCACGACAAACCTTCCGCGATGAACAAAGGGCACATTCACGATCACGATCTGTGGTTTCGTCGACTCGGGCCGTTGAAGACCCTGACGAGTTCATCAATTGGGAAGACGACATGGAAACCCCCAGCGCTCTCCGATCAAACCCCACCTCGAGTACCGCGTTGGATGGCACCATGTACGGCCCGTACGTCGACGAAGGCTTCCGAGGACGCTCTCCCAGCATGGCTGATTCGATCATCTCGCACATGTCCTCTCTTGATTTCAACCCTCAACAACACGACCCCTTCTCAGATGACTTCTCCTACGTTCCATGCTTCACCTTTGACCAAGCTCGATCAACCTTCAGAGATACTGTTCTCGGCCTCGAGTACTTGCATTATCAAGGTGTCGTCCACCGAGATATCAAGCCAGCCAATCTGTTGTGGAGTAAAGATCATCGCGTCAAGATTTCTGACTTTGGCGTCTCCTACTTTGGCCGACCTATTCGCGATGGCGAGTTTGATGACACAGTATCCGAATCTGAGGCCAAGGATTTCGACGATGATCTTGAACTTGCTAAGACAGTTGGTACACCTGCGTTCTTTGCTCCCGAGTTATGCTACACCGACTTGGACACAGAACAACCCAAGGTCTCGGAACAAATCGATGTTTGGTCTCTCGGTGTGACGCTTTACTGCTTGATCTACGCTCGAATCCCCTTCCTCGCCGAAGATGAGTTTCAGATGTTCCGAAAGATCGCAACTGAGGAAGTCTACATCCCCAAGCGCCGCTTGATGCCCGTTCACCCCTCAACCTCCCCTGCCGCTACCTCCCTCTACAAGCGTCAGAACATGCACCCGTACCGTGATGACAACGACTTGGTCTACGAAGAAGTCGACAACCTCCTTATTGACCTGCTGCGACAAATGCTCACCAAGAACCCTGAAAAGCGAATTCGATTGCGAGACATCAAGCGTCACCCATGGGTCGTCCAGGATATTATGAATCCTATCGGATGGCTCGACGATACTGACCCTGCTCGCCCTTCTTCCGGTCGCAAGATCCAAGTCGACGAAAGGGAAATGTCATCCGCCGTCGTGCCTCTTACTTTTCTCGAGCGTGCCCGCTCGGTGGTCAAGAAGGCTGTTGGCAAGGTAATGCACCCCCTCGTGGAACGAAGTGATAGCAAAACGCGACATCGAGCCAACAGTAGTGCTGCTAGCTCCACCGGCGACAACGTAAGCATGTACAATAACGGACCTCCGACTCCTCATGGGCAGTACCGCGAGAACCGACGCAAGAGTCTCCGCCCTGACGACTACTTCGCGAGTGCCATGCGAGATGCCGCCGCGGCGCCCGAACATCCTCTCTCAGTCAGCCAATCGGTCAGCCCACAGCCCGAATCAGTCATCTACGACCCGTTGGCCACTGTTCTTCCCGAAGCCGGCGTTTACCGGGGCCATCATCATGCTCATAGCGAGAGCGAGTCGATACGCGAACCCGAGAAGTCATCATCGGCAGCCTCTCTATGGCCCTTCCACCGTCACGCTCATAGCCATGGACATACCAAAACCACTCAACACTGGCTCCATCTTGGTTCCCCCATGCCCGTCTCTCAAACCACTCCTACTACCCCTTACTTCTCCAGCCCAGTCGACGGACCAGATGACTCTGGTGCCGAGACGGTCCGAAAGACTCGCGACATGGACTTGACGGATTCCATGGATGAAAGCTCACGGTCCAAGTCAGTCGATCGTGGCCTCTTCTCCAGTTCAGATAAACGCGCTGAACCCAAGGTGGGCGTCAATACCACCGTTGCGCCAGGCAGCGTTCAAGCACCACCTCGGCATGGAAGACGACCTGTCAAGTCCGTTGACTTGGGCAAGGCTTCCCACCATAGACGCTTGGAAGCTTCTATACTCTCCTCATCTCTCGCAGCCGCCGCTGGTCAACAGTATAGTCAGGCGGTTCCAACCCACTCTGCTGAACCTTGCAACAAGACCAGACCTCGATCTCTTCATAGAATGGATAGTGCTCCGATCACAAGAACGTCACCACCTCGCCACTCGGAAGATCTCTGCATGCGACGAGGTGATCGGGTTGAGTACATCAGTTACTCTTGCCCGCCCTCACCTATCCAGGAGGAATGGACCCGAGATGAAACCCTTCCTCGCGCAGATACCATGCCCACTACCAAGTCGTCAAGTGTCGATTCAATGGAGGCGTTAGCCACCCCATCGACTAGCCCAAGTGTCACCAGCCCTGTCTCAGCACTCCCTTCTACAGCCAGCACATCAGAGCGGATGCTGGCATTCCAGTCTGATCCCTCTCTGCCAGCCTTGCTCAGTGGTGCCAGCTCCGTCTCAGCTGATATGGAAGCTGAGCTGTTGTGCAAACCAGGCATTGTCAGCGCTCACCCACAACTGCTCGAAACCACCGACAGTCTGACGCCACCAGCTTTTGACAAGGAACCCAATGGCTTCCCTATCGACCACGTGTACGGCAATCCTCCTGCTATGGACAGTGGTTCTCTTGCTGTCCATCTCGAAGGTGGTGCTCGGGACTCGGTGACTAGCACTCCCGTTGCCCGGCCCGTCGACGATGATTTCGACGACGATGGCAGCGATGACGGGATCTTGCTCATGGCCAAGTCAAAGAAGAAGCCAGCGCAGACTACGTCACGACCTCCAGTCTTCAACCCTCGAAGACGTGACACCAACATTAGCATTGCGAGCACCGAAACAGCCAAGAAGGTGCCGACCTCTGCATATGGTGACGAAGGGACGTCACCCTATGAAACATGATACCCCTTCCCCGTTTTATGGCATATTTATTAAGTTCATTTATTTATCTTGTCACATACTTTGTCAAATGCCAGACAAGAATTGTGAGTCTTTTTCCATTATGGGTCGAGTTGCATCTTCAGTTGCCTGGAGAAATGTTTTGGAGCATGAGGCCTTCGCTTTGCACGAAGCGTGGTATCACATCAGGTGTTTTCTTGTTATTAGATCGTTGCTCACATCCCAGAGAGGGATCGTTACTGCATTGCTATTTTATGGCATATCATGGGTGGCTCAGTTGCTATAAAGATTTATCCCGTGTTGTTTTTTCTTGAGACGGACCGCTGTTTCGTGGGCGGGATGTATGGATGAGGAAATGAGAATAATGACGGGTTTTATGAGCTGGAATGAGATCGGAGGAGGGACAAAGGATGAATATGTATCGGATCAAAGGCAGAAGGGGTCCAGAACGTCACCGCTTCGTCGGAAGTCAGTCCTATCGTTGACGGACGCATTGTTTATATATATGACGAGAAGGAGGAGGAATAAGAATGAACCCCTTGCATTTTTTCATGCTGGGCTATATACAGCGGCATCAGAGCAGCCTGCCCCTGGGAGAACAGGGAGGCTTGCGTGCATTTGTATAGATACGGTGGAGAGATTTGTTACTTTCTTTGGTTGGATGTCATTCCATCTATTGAAGATTTGTGTCGGTGCTGTGCATCTGACACCGATAATAATAGCCCCTTGAAACTGCAGAACTCTGAGCCTTATGTGAACTTGCCTGTATAAATTTGTAAGAAGTTAAGCTTATATGAGCTTATATCAACTTATACAAGTTTAGGTAAACTTAAGTAGATTTAGGGTAACTTATTTAAATTTATATAAATTTATATAAACTTATATAAATTTAAGTAGACTTAAATAAACTTAAGTAAACTTATTTAAAATTATATAAATTTATATAAACTTATATAAACTTAGTTAAACTTATTTAAGTTTATATAAGAGTGCTGAGACTACTAGCCCTAAAACACATACCAGCAAGACCCCGGCGGCGTTGACGATTGTCCGCATTGCAGAAACGGGAGGCTTCTTACTGGCGACAATATCAACCAAGATTTCATCAAAGCGCTTAGCCATCTGCTCTCGCCCAAACAACTCCTTCACTCTCACAGCACCCTTATCACCCATCTTCTGCACATCAGCATCACCAAGTCTCAGCGCACTGCGCACAACACCAGCCCAGGCATCTACATCCTTCGGCGATCGCAACCATCCCGTCTCGCCATCAACGATTGTCTCTACGGGGCCGCCTGAATCAGCAGCTAGTACTGGTGTTCGGGCGAGCATGGCTTCTAGGGGCACGATGCCGAAGTGCTCGTTGGCGGGTGTGTAGAGAAGAATGCGTGCGGAGCGGAGGAGCGATGCCTTGAGGGAGTTGGGGATCGAGAGGAGGAAGAGAACGGGCACGGTTGGAGGCGCAGACAGTGCTGTTATGAGGGTCTTGGTGGTGAGGTGTTCGAGACCGTGAGAAGAGGCGAGAGCCTCGAGCTCAGAGTGATATTGGACATTCTCGGCGACGCGGGGATCGTAGCCGCCTAATAATGAGTTAGTATTACTTTTCGTGTGAAAGGCATAATCATGTGCGCCATACCTGCGAGAATGAGCCTGCATCCTTTGCGCTCAGCTTCCGGAATCGCAGCAAAGGCCTTGATCGCAAGACCAATATCCTTCTTCCTCTCAAAGCGGTTGATACTGAGAATGATCTTCTCCCCCTTGAACGGAACATCGCCATCACTGCCAACATCTTCCTTATCCTTAACCTCCGTATCCACACAAGGATACACCACCTTGGTCTCCGTGCGCTTCTTCAAATTCGGCCACGTATTGTTAACAATGCCCTTTGTGAAACCCGAGTTCACAGCCACAGCGCTTGCAAATCCCATGGTCCATTCCTCAAGCCAGTCAAACGGACGTCGGTACAAGCGCTTGAGGGCAGATTCGCGGCCCTGCGCGAGGAGAAGATCGGGGAAGTGGCAGTAGAAGAGGATTGGCGAGGATGGCGCGATGTATCGCATGAGAGGTAGGCCGGCGGAGAGCTGATCGACGATAAATGCGCGGGGCCGTAGGGCTTGTAGTTCGCCGGACAGAGCAATGTGAATAAGAAGATGGACATGACGAAGGATGGCGCAGAGGATTGTGAGGCGCGAGAGGATAGACATTGGGATGAGCCAGTGGCCGCGAACACGAACATCGAGAGTCCCTAGTCCAGTTAGTAATCCTGAATACTCAAGACTTGAAGTTATTACCATCGCGACACTCATCGAAGCAATGCTTCGGATCGCAGTGATTCGTAAATATCACGACGCGATATCCCCTCTCCTGCAACCCAACCGCAGCATCGACGACGAGACGCTCAGCACCTCCAATACCAAGATCAGGATGGAAGAAGACGATGGAGTCTTTGTCTTTGGCGTCTGAAGCCATGATCGCGTTTTTGGTGGTGGTGGTGGTGGTTATGAGAGGCTACGTACGGTGTTTGGTTGGTTAGTGGGGGTGAGTTGGAGGAAATGAAAAGCTCCAGTGGGGGGGGCTTGGAGAGAAGACCTGCTATTGGCTGGTGATGATTGGGCAAGAAAACTTAGGATCTTTATCCTAAGCGATAAAAAGATTTAGGTAGGTTTAGTGTATTTTAGTAGAGCTTTGGACCAGTTTATTCTGGCATCCTCTTCTAACGTTAGAAGTTTTATTTCCAATGAGAGTTGGGGTGCGTGGCTGTCATGGGAAGTGGGACCGTTTCATCATGAGCGGTACGTATCCTTTTACCCCAGAATCTTTAAATCAATCGTTCACATGCAAGATGCAAGATGCATTCATTATTCACAATAATGCTTGGAATCGGGCTAATAGCTCATGTGTCTCCTACCTGCAAGAATGAGCCTGCACCCCTTGCGCTCAGCTTCCGGAGTCGCAGCAGATTCCTTGTATCATGTGATCTCATATGTCGAGAAGCCCATCTCAGATTCATCATGTATCTCACTCACTTACTTTACCCCAGGCATTATCCACAAGCCGAGGTGTTTTCCTTAGCCGGCCTTTCAACTCCACGCTCTTATACTAACCTGGGCTCTTCTTATACCACCCAACAACGCCCACTCTCCCTCACAACCTCTCATCTCACTTCAGGAATTCTAATAAAAAAATGTCTACTCTCTTCACACTCCCCATCGCAAAATGCGGCGCCCATCCCGGCGGAACCCTCACATGCACAGAACCCTCACCGAGAGTCTACCTCCTCACCCTCCTCTCACCACCCGACAACCGTCTTACAACACCCGTTCTCAAAGCCTTTCTCAACGCCCTCGACATCATCGAGTTTGGTCACCCTCACGGCGTTGTAGCGACTACTTCTGGAATTCCAAAGTTTTATAGCAATGGTCTTGATCTGGAACATGCTGTTGCGACCGAGGGTTTCTGGCCTTTGCTCTATGATGTCTGGGCTCGTTTCTTGACGTAAGTTTGTGATGATGCTGAGTGCTTGTGAGTGGCGTGCTGACTGTTTTAGATACCCTATGCCTACAGTGGCTCTCATGAACGGTCACGCTTTCGCAGGTGGTCTCATGCTCGCCACAGCCCAAGACTACCGCCTCGCCCCAACCCCACGAGGTTTCCTCTGTCTCAACGAGCTTGTCTTCGGCGCACCCCTCAAACCCGCCATGTCAGCTCTCTTCCGCATCAAGTACTCCCACGCAACCTACCGAAGCCTCGTCCTCGAAGCCAAGCGCTTCACAGGCGAGGACGCCCTTGCAGCCGGTATCGCCGACGGTCTTGCGCCCAAGGGCCTCGAAGACCTGCTCAGCTTTATCAAGGAGAAGGAACTCATTGACAAGAGCAGGTCTGGTGTCTACGGCGTGCTGAAAATGGAGATGTACGCTGGCTTGGTCGAGTTTATGAGGGGGCCTGCTATGGAGGCGCATGAGCAGAGATTCGAGGAGGCGCAGAGTAGGGAGGGCGAGAGGAAGGAGTTTGGAAAGGTTTGGTATGAGCAGTGGTTGAAGGATACCAAGGCCAAGTTGTAGATGACTGTTCTTGTACGATATATGTGTGACATATCTGTTGCGACTTGCAGAATATTTGGGGCGCTGCCCTCCCCTCATGTACCAAAATGTCGACTTCCTCGTGTAGGACCTACCTTTACATACTAAAATCACTCTGTATATCTTCGACGAAGAGTGGTGTAGGGGTATCTACCTATAACCTATAAACCTTCTAAAATCCGAACCTAAAATCCTAAAACTCTCCCCCCCTGCGCCACTCTTCGTTTTTGCAGTTCGCGTGTTCGAATTCAGGGTGAACCGGGTTACTCTGTGGCGTTTCAGTATTTATTACGACCTTGTGATGCTTTTTTGTCGGTCGAAGCGCCAACGGCCACAGCTTACAGACTTCACGTCTATACTCACTCTGGATTCATATCCTCACGAGTCACGTCTGTTCAGTGTAGTCTACCACTGCATTACCCAAAGAGGTACAGGCGAATGCTATCAAAAGTATAGGTACCAAGCAACATATCATTAAAAGCCAATCCTATTTCCATACACCTACTGCGCCAAGCTCGATCTTAGTAAACTTGGTATAACGTATTAGCCCTCTTTTATTGCTCCCACCAAACGCCATACATGTGTACCAAATACGCCTCATAAATATACCGGGCCGTCCGTCGTGGGTATATGCGATTTGACATGCTCAGATCTATTATATAAGTCCGCCGAATCACTGACCGCCCTGACCCATGTGCGGATGCTGGTGCTCAAAAAGACTCAACACATCTGAAGGTATGTAGTCTAACCAAGGCCCCATCATGTCTGATTGCTGCAGCCCCAAAGCAGCAATGTCTATATCCTGGCTGTCAAAAGTGATGCCATCCATGCTCCCCATATTTCCCCAGGGCATCGCATATGGGAAACTTGTTTGGCCAAAATACATGGCGTTTGCCCCTGAAAGAGTCGTGGCTGGGTTCACGCCATTTTCAGCCATCGCAGTTGGTGGCGAGACACTGTATGTATCAAAAGCAGTAGAAGGTGGATTTGTCGGCGTAAACCTCGACCCAGTGGTGTAAATGTCATTGGCCTCACAGTCCTCGGGCAATCCATCAAACTGAACAGTAGGACGAGTTTGCGTACTCGTCGCTGAAAGGTTCGAAGTTCGACGGGGCCCAACCGGTCGGGACGATTGCCGCACAGCTGAGACGTTGGGCTGGGGATAAGCTGGCGCAAGCATGCCCGATGAGTCTGGTAAACTCTGTCGAATAGGGTCAAATATCATATTGCCAGGTGGTGTACTGGGAGCTCGTGCCGGCTGTGAAGTTTGAGCTCCAGTTCCCGGCGTGGAGTCTCGATTCTGATACATGAGCGTCAGGCTCGAGTTTGGAGAATTAGCAGTTCCTGCCAGAGTCCATGCTATAGGCGGTCCTGACATCCTTGGTGATGCCTTATTCTCAAATTTGGGGAACGGGTTGTTCAATGCGCCACTGCTGCTCTTGCGTCCAGCTTTAGTGCTCTCATACTCTTCCGCTGTATATGTTTCGCAATCCCATATTCCTTTGGCCCTCTGGTCCAATGCAGTGATGATATAGGTAGCTCCACCCCAGTACATTTGCACCTGTTGCAGAGAATTAAAGCACTTTTGGTAGTTCTGATTTGCTGCCGAAGCCAACAAAGAGTGTCGTGAGGTTTTGGCCTCTCGAGGTTTATTGCCTCCTGGAGCATCCGGATGATGCCCGCCTGGGGGCGAGTTGGCCCGTGAGGGTGAGCCTGATGCGTTTGCGCTCGACTCCATCACGAAGGCGCAAGCTGCAATGTAAATTGGCTGACTAACAAAAGGATTTCCAATGAAACTCTTGGAGTCTATCAAGTCTGCAAAAGACAAGATGTCGCAAATCGTTTTGGCGCTGCTCATACTAAGCTCGCGACTGTCTGGTAAGAGCTGTAACTCACTGCGGAGTTCAGCAAAGGGTGTAAGGAGAGTCGGCTGGTGAAGGATGATGAAGAGAGCATGGAACCAGAAATGAAGCAGGATGAACGTGGTGCCCTGACCTGCTCCCAAATACGCTTTGAAGTTGTTGACATTAAACTGTAGCCGCCAGTCCCAACTCTTGTAGAGCCTGGTCAGCTCATGCTCCATCTCACCAAGCTTGTCCCATGTTTCCTTGGTGAGATCCTGCGCATTGCGAATTTTGTTGAGAATGTCGCATACACGGCCGTAGAGGTGGATTATTTGTAGGAAGATCGGGTAGGGAGCTGGCCAACCAGTCGCTGGATCGATGAAAGGCTCCGGGAATGAGAGTTCCAAGTCGTCATCTCGAAATGTGACAGGTCGTCCCGTCCCTGATGAGATGACACGGTCAAGAATAAAGACCGCCCAAAACGTATCCATCCTTTCTTGTACGAGCTCTTTTTGCTCTTGAGCACTCAGCTGACTTGATTCACCTCCTTTCGCCTCGGAGCTTCCTTCGTCAACCGGATGGCGGCCCCAATTCTGAGAATACAAAGCATCCTTCTCACCATGATACTGAACTCCCACCTCTTTTTGCAGCCCCAGGTCGACAGCCATACGAATAGCAAGCCCGAGATACATCCACAGAGCGCTGTCCTGGGCTGCTCCAAAGCCCTCATAAGCCATGAGGAGACAAGCTTGCACAGCGCCAACAGTCGGACATGGGAACGTATCAACAGTGGCCTGTCTGGCTCTTTGCGCAAACACTGCGCCCCTTTCCATCCTTGGCATTTTGTCGTTTCCGTTTGTAAGGATTGGTGAGTCGGAGAACCTGGCGGCCAAAGCGCATATTGAGTCAACCAGAATTGGCTCAACTCTCTTTTCTTTCACCATCCGTAAGAACTTTGACTGTCGAAGGAATGGGTAACTGGAGCCCATTTGCACGAAGAAGGTGTTAATGAGACTGATTATTAGTGGGTGAACTGGAGCTGAATCGTTTGGGTCGTAGGTAGGTAGCTCCTCGCTGACCACATCGCTCCCAACAGCCGAGCTGCTTCCTTGCGGTCCGCTATGTATTGATATCGGCGATGTCCCAGCCAGTGAACCAGCAGTCGAGCGCCGGCGATCGCGCACAGAAACAACCATTTGTTTAAAGCCAGGTACAATAGCAGTTGGACCAAAGTATCGGAAATAGGGGACGCGGTGACTTTCGGAGCGTCGCACAGCAGTAGGAGAAGTTGGTAAAGCGGAAGGGTGGTGCCCATTCTGCGCCATCGCATTCGGGGTTTCGCGGTCCTCAACCTTTGGATCGATCATGTTTGCGAGCGACATTGTCGTCCCTGAAGTGGCATGTGAATTTGGAGTTTCGGGCACGTGCTGCGCTGGCATAGACGCCTTCTCGATCTTGATATTCTCATCATGGTAGTGGCGGGGTTCGTGCTCGTCTCGTTCGTGGGCCTGCTTATCCAACAGCGACGGTTTCTCACAATCCTCCCTCTTGATTTCCTCGGGGTATCCTAGACATTGGTGGCCGTTCTTGGTGCAGGTAGAGCAAACAGGCCGTTCGCCAGCGCATCTCGTCTTTCGTTTCCGACAGGTCAAACACCTGAGCCGCAAAGGGGTTAGCACCTAGCAATTGGGTCGAGGGAGAGTCGGGTATTGTGTAACAGGAAGTAGAGACTGAAGACGATATATTGTGGAAAGGAGAGAGTCATGCGACTAGGTCTGTGTCACGATGTTCTGGTGGTACGACTGGAGTATACTTACGCAGCGTTGATTCTGCGCCGCTTAGAAGGCGGTTGTCCTTGATTATGTACAAAACGAATGGGACGCGGCGGCGGCGGAACCGAATCCGACGTATTTGTCTGGGTGCTCATGACTTAGAACATGGTGATGCTTCTCCTGGGGGGTCGTGTAGTTGGGCGCAAAAGCGGACGGGTCGTTGGGAGTTGAAGAAGCCCGGCGCAATATGGAGCCAGGCGAGTTTAAGCGATCCGAGTTATGATGACGAGTGACAAGCTGACCGGCGGGGTTCGACGTCTTTCCGGGCGTGTTGCAGAAAACTGTGGCTGTTGATGTTGGGCGAATATGCAATGCAGCAGGTGGCGAGGCAATGCAACCTCGGAGAAGGAGGACGCAAGGGATGCGAATGCGACAGGAGATTGTTGCGATGTTTCGTAAGTTCTAGGAGAAGGAGTTAAACTGGTGGTATTCCCGTATATGAGACAAAAGCCTTAAAGCTGGGCAAGGGTGCATCAATGGCTGAGGAGCATGTTCTGGATTGGGTTTGGGTAATCAATCAGGAACATGAAACTAATAAGCGACGGCACAGAATGAAGCTCGTGAGGTAGGTCAGGGGTTATGAGATTAGGCGATGAGAGAGGAGTTGACGCAGACTTTCGTGTTGAGTTGTGCCGTGACGTGAGAGAAGATGGATATAATTGAGTAATAATTAAGACGGAATTATTAAGAAAATAGGAATGAAAGAAGGATCAAAAGGAACAAGATGTAATGACAAAACGAATATGATTGTGAAAGTGGACGACAGGGAATTGAGCCTGGTCTGGTCTGGGGACGGGGATGGTGTTTAGGCAGGTGGGGTAATTGCTCATGCGGAGAGAAAGAACTGCAAAGCTCAAGCCTCAAGTGATCAGAGACATACGCAATACTCGAGGTTTGACTTACAAGCTAATATCCTCCTATTTCGTCGACAACAGGTGTAAGTTTGTAGGAGAGAAAAGGAGAGATGTATCTAAAGAGAAAAGTAAGGAGTCAATGCAACACAATACGACACAACAAAACTGGGCATCAAAAAAACCAACATCGTCACATCAGTGGCAATAAATTAGTACCATTAGCCTTGATCCCTCCTCAATCCCACTCCCATTCACTCTCAGCCCTTTCCCACGGATTCATCTCATCCAATCCTCCTCCTCCAACTCCTCTTTCTTCTGCCACTGTTCCCCTTTTCTAGCCGTCACCCCCAACCTTGTTAGTGAGAACCAACGTAACGGCCCGCTTGCCGCCTTGTTCAGCCCACGATGATGCTCTTGTGCTCTGCATATTATGTCTCACCTGTGCATTCTTGCAGTGGGTGTTTGTCTTTCTATGTAGTTACATGCATTGTGTTTGGATACCTCGTATACAGACCATTCTTATCCAAGTTCGACCTACTCTCTAAGCGAATTGACTGCAGGTTGGTGACAGACGATCACATTGTTTCATCTTGAGTGAAGAGAGTTCACCCCACGCCGCTAGACAGTTGTCAATCCCATGATCCGACAGACAGCCATCCCGAATAAGCCGTCCGTTGCATGGATAAAGCCAAGAAACCGGAGTTATTAATTAACTTTGGTCCCAGAATGCGGGGAAGCCATTTTCAATCATGGTTTGTCAGTTTTCAATTCACAGCTCTACTCGTACCCGACTGCATAGGGACTCAAACACCGCTCCTCAGCCTTTTGGAACATACATCTTTAAAGGATGAATCGTCATGGCCTTCCATCGTCAATGCCAAGCTCATGCAGATCATTATGCACTGCCCGCAGCTTCATCGCCCGATGAAACAGAGCTCACAAATCTGTTGAACAAGTGGCGAATGATATCGAGGTCCACTAAACAGGCATATCATCCATGGTGCTCTAGGACGTCAAGTGGGTAAGTAAACAGACAAGCAGCTGTCAACATCCACATATTCTCTTCATGCTTCATTATAAAATACATCTCATCGCGTTCATATATACCATACAGATACAGTCGAGTTCCATTCAGATAACCGTCCCTAAAATCACCACATAATGCCACCTAAGCAAATCCAAGTGCTCCCAACCATTCCAAAATATGTATATATCACTACGCTTCCCATTCCTTTTCAACTCCAATAATATCCAGCTGTGAATGATTGCTGAACGGGTATCGCCAGTTCGCTGTCGTCGCTATCATATGACTCGTCCGTATTTTCCTTTTCTTTCCTATCCAAAAACGATAGTTACGCCCATATCGGCACTCACTCTTCTCCAGAGATCACCACCACTCCTGACACCCATCATCATCGCCTCTTCTTGCTGCTGAAGCATGTCGGCCTTGTCCGCACGTCGCCAGACTTCTTGTGCGATAGTCCATGCACGGTCAATATTTGTCATGCCTTGCCGACGGTTGATAGCAATGAATGCCTGGCGGGCAAGTTCACGATCAGCTAGTGTAATGGCCTCGCAAGCAGCAACAAACAGTGGCCAGAGAAGAGCACTCATGGGACCAGTATTGCTGACTGTTCCGACACAATGGGTCAGACTGATATGGGCATGGCGCTGTACGAGTGGGTGTCTTCTTGGGTAGCTGTAAATGGTCCGGTAAAGGTAGACGAAAGCAGAGTGGCGATAAGACAAAGCGTTACTGAGAATACTCTGTAGTCGGCTCCTTTCTGCAGTTTGCTCAGGGCTCAACTCCTCAGGATTTTGGTTCAGAACAGAGTTTTCGGGGACGGCAGGATGCCAGTCCTCCAACGCCGCCTCGATAGCCGTTGCCGAGGTCTCAAACTCAGTTCGGAGGACAGCAACCTTGGAAACCTCTTCGTTTGCGACAGCAACATCAAGCTGATCCTTGAGTGCCAAGAGGTTGGAGAGTCGATGGATGATTGGCCACAAAGAAGTGGCCATGCCCAGCAGAGTGTCGACACTGCCCAAGGGGGATGTGGCGCCACAAGAATCAAGAGGAGGGAAAGGTGTAAGATAATTTGTGCCTGGAGCACTAGAGAGAGGAGCAGTGCCAAATGACAGTGCCGCAATAACATCATAGAAACGGAATGCCTGAAAATCGTCAGCCAGTTGCTCACTGATCCCATCGGATACAACTTGCCCGCTCCAGGAAAACGCCAGTTGGGTCAGTGGCAGTTCCATTGTTGCTCATGATGGTCATGGCGCCTTTGAGATGGCCATCCACGATATTGGACCTACCCTTTTGTACCAGCTACAAGGTATCAGCTGATGGGCCAAAGATTCAGGTTAATCGATCAACTTACGACTTCATAATACACCAAAAGCATGATGGCAGCTAACAACTCGTTTCGGTTTGCGCTTGAGCCCTTCTGAATCAGCCGCGCCAGACCCTGAATAGCCTTGTTGTGAAAATAGACACTCTTCTCGTCGTTTTCAACCCCACGGTACTCGAGATGAGCACTCGCTAGAGCATAAACAGCGTTGGTGACAGCAGGGCTCTCATGGCACAAGGGAAGAACAAGCTGCTGGAAAGGATTGCCACTCTCTTCACGGAAGACGATGAGATGCGACAGAACATTGCAGAAATGGTCAACAAGTGCACGTCGGTTGGTACGTTCGGAGAACTCTGTGAATACCGGAGCGCAGAACTCAAGTCGAGGAGATTGTGTGGGGATAGGCGCGATCATAGCGAGTGAAGGGCTAGGGGTGGCGTATGCGGCTGCGTATGTGCTGGCATACGTTGTTGTCGGAATATTGATGGTGATGGACTCCCGGCGAACAATCTCTTCGATATCCTCTTCTCCGTTCTCAATGTGTTGAACGACATACTTGGAATCATCGAACGGGGGCAGTTGGAAATCAACCGAGTCGAGAGGTGAAATTATAGGAAGGTCCGCGGCCGCCCAGTCAGAAGGGTCAGTTGTGGATATGCTGGCAGTACGATTGACGAGAGAAGTGTTGGGTATTGGAGCCTGGGTCGTAACAGGAGTGTCGTCGAGTGAGTCTTCGTCAGCTGATCTATCATGCGCATCGTCGTTCCATTCGGAGGTGGCATGGATATCCAAAACATGAGTTGCCCTGTCCGAGCTCGAGGAAGAGTTTGTGTCAAATGGCGAGCAGGGAACAGTTGCTTCACGCTTACGCCTCTGACGAGGTCGGACAGGTTCGTAATTGCACTCCTGGCCACGTTCTTGGCATCGGGCGCATGCAGGTCGAATCTCGTCACATTTCTTCTTCTATAGCAGCAAGTCAGTATCCTGTCGACTGCACATGCGGAGTGAGCTGTGTACCTTTTCTTTACTAGATGAAATGTTAGTTAATTGCTAATATAGAAAAAAGAGAATAGCGATGACTTACCAATAACTGCATCCTGTGCGACGACAAAAACGTCCGAGTTAGCATGTCCAATGAGCTAGAATAAGGAGCATTGCTTGTGTGACAGAATGCTTCCAGAATGGTTCACATACCTGCGCGCGAGCGCTTCTTAGGGACCTTGGGTGGTGCAAGTCTGGTGTACAGCAACATCGTGGCTGTTATGTGGTGACGAATATAGATGATCGAAGGATCACAAAGTCAATCATGCGGTTTCCATCCAGGAATTGAGATGGTGGCGCATGAGCTTTGCGGGTATTGGTGAGAGGCGTTTCGAGATTTACAGTCTCAACACAAAACCAGTTGCTGAATGCTATACTGAAGCAAAACAAGTCGTCGACTGACTATTTTGAATTGAATAACTGATCTGCGTGTGGGGGAAGTAAGAGGGGGAAATAAAATCCACAAGGAGCCGAGGATCTGGGGAGAAATTGGAGCGGAGGCGGGAGATCGGTAGTGATATTTAACAAGCAGTAGTCCAGGGAGATAGATGGTCACGAACGTTGGCTAGGGCGAAATATGACGATATAATCAAACAAGAGACGATGGTCAAAGTTTAAAAGGCAAAATTGAGGCCAGGAGCAGGATTATGAGTAGGACCAAGACGTGTGAGGGGGCGGGGGAGAAGAAGGGGAAAAAGAAGAAATGGAAGGGACCAAAATTGATGCCTCGTGCGTCTCTGGGGCGTCATGGTTCGGTCTACCGTCTAACAGAAGGTCCCTCCTTGCCAGTCTTGTCACTTACTACACACCATCGTGATCTTTCAGCATCCACGACAATCATGGATCCCTGGCCCTGGCTACGACACTTGCCCGAGTCTGGGCAAAGCTACCTTTTGCTAGCCTGCGGGGTTACGGGCGCTGGTCTGCAAGTAGTAGCACTGAGAGCATCAGAAATGTGCCCTGAAAGAATTTTGTAACCGCTGCTCCTTATTTTGCGGAGAGCTGGAGATTTGGGGGGATGAGAATGGGACCATGGGATGAATTTGCAGGGGTAACTGAGAGCTTTTGCGGTGGGATGGAGAATCGGGGTATGGAGCCCGGTGGATTCATACTGTGTTTGCCATCCTGATTATCCATTATCGCACAGTCACCATACAGTATGAGTCTTTTTCCCCGTTTGGTGCAGAACAAATGCGAATCCACGCCCCCGCTCGTCTACAGCAGGTGACTTTCCTTCACATGAAAAGCGACCCTCTCCTCTCCTCTCGTCCAACGCCACCCAGAGACAGAAGTTCTAGAATTGACAGGAGGAACTGGACGTTATCAATGTAACCCTCTCCAGCTCCCCAAGACTCAATCAAGTATTCGGAGTCAAGCACCGACCTCGTGTCCCTGCAGCCACCCAAATGACATCCTCAAAAGCGGCAAACCACGACCCAAAACCACATGGCCCTGGCATTCTTTTCCCCGGCGGGCTGGAAAATCCGGGGTAATGAGACTGCCAATTCAGCACCATCCGGCTGCCACTCGGCCGCTTTCGGTCCAGATGGTGATGGGCGACTCGCTCTGACAGGTGCGGCAAACCAGAAACCTGGCTAATTGCCCAGGCCAAGCAAGCCACTGAGAGCATCCGACGCCATACCCTTCCCGCCCCCGCGTGCTTTACCGGACGCCGCAACCCTTCCCGTTTAAATGCTGCATCGGTCTGAGATCTACGCTTTTGAGGACAATGGGAATCCTCAGGAAGATCACAACAAGGGGTGATCACTTCCCCCCGCGATGAGTCTGAGGGGAGGTTCTGGGTCGATTGTGACCGGTTCGCTTGCGCAGGAACAGCACGAATCATTCGTCCGCCAAATAAAGTTCATGGACCCTTAATTCCGCCCTTTGATCGGCAAGGCTCTAAATTCAGCATCTGTGGAGATGAATTCAGCAACACGAGCTACAAGTACGACGTTGACGATGTCGATGACCAGCGTTGATGTACCTACCTGCCAATTCTAGAAGCCATCGGCGACTTTATTGTCAATGTCTGAGCGTGGAGTGCCAAGCAAATCGGAGGCTTAATGGGCGAGATTTATCAGCGGCAGCCACCGATCGTGAAGCTCGAGTGCATCTTGGCCACGGGGCCACGATAGCTCTCGTCCGGTCTAGAAAGTGGCGTCTGGTAAAGCACCGGCATGCAGCTAACGTCGCAGGACCCTTGAGAGGCCTAACGATTCTTGGCAGCGCGGGCAGCGGCCTCTCTGCTGCCTTGTATGGATACCCAACTGTCGAGCATCCATGCGATATTTGGGAGGCCCAACTTCATGATATGAGCGCCAGACCTAGGGAGGTTTGGTTAGGTTTGGGTTGGCAGGTTGGCTCTGAACAAGCATTTGCGAAGTGGGGAAGAGTCAACACTTGCACAATCTGGGCTGATGATAATGCTACTCTCCGAGTACCTTACTCCATCCTTCAATCTTATGATCGTAATGGGTGGTCAACTTAGACTCCTGGCCATCTGCAGCCGCTACTACTCTGTTTGGCCTTGGACTTCTCCCCGAGAACTCACTTGAAGGTTGCGACTATTTGCGCACTGACAGAATGACGTTCTTTATGGTTATTAAGGTTAACGAAAATGCCTCTTTTTCTGATCATTTTTACAGAAAGCCGAGGTCCGCAATCTTTATGAGCGTCCTGCTGATGAAGACGGGCTCCAATTAGGTCTCCACATACCACCAAAGTCCAGCCTGTTCGTGCTCACTAAAAGACTCTATTTTAGGATAAACCGCCGCTACCTCACGATGTCAACAGCCATCTCAAACCAGGCATCAAATTTTAAAGCAGATGCCCCTTCTGACCGCCAAGCTAATTTTGCTTGATAAAAGTCTGTTGCTTTAGTTGGCGATCGTAAGGCTACCAGAGGTTGACCGCTTAGGAACGGTCATCGGTCAACCTGGCCAGCATATTGCTCTCACGACAAGGAAGTTTTTAACGAGGACAGCCGAAGGGCATCGCTTGTCGGAACTTTACAAATGGGCCTAGGATCGCCCAACTGGGTCTTTGTCTGCACAATACGGAGTACATTATCCCTTGAAGAATCCTATTCAAATACACAATACTCGTCTGTATCAGCGAAGGGCGGCTGTCCTCAAAGCAGCTTGACCTCATGAGCATCTCTCAACTGAATCAGTATTCTCCATTACTATTATATGCCTCCGCCCCCGAAGTTGTCGGCCCCCAATCCCCGGTGATTTGAATGAACTTCTGTCGTTATGGACAGGGTTCCCTTCTCCATACAACACTTGATTCGTGGCCTTGTATACTTGTCAGACGAACAAGACCGCTGAATGGCTGCCACGGTAGCAACGCCAATGCACTTGAGCGCACCATATGCTCCCAAACAATGCACTCTCCGTTCACAGTCGGCCACTAAGAGCTTGAGAAATCCGTGGCCGACCAATCGTGAGATGAGAGACACTGCATTGTCTTGAGGGATGGTATAGAAATAGAGCACCGAGGGGGCTTCGCTGTTGAGCTACCATGGCGTTGTGCCCAGCGAATCCCATGAGCTGCACCACAGCCTCAGCTGCGACTCGAGCGATGGTATTGGTGAAGATGACGAGCCACAATGCAATACCACGCATATGGGTGCTCTCTCGCAGCTCTGTCACCGATCGATCGTCTTGAAGCTCTTGGCCTATGGTGTTCTGCTATGTTTCAGCTCGAGCAGCCCCCGCGAGAGAAAATGAGCCGCGTGTCAAGCTCATTATTGCTTATCCGTAGGATATTGCTCATCGCCATGCAACTTCTCACCGTTTCCATTTCACCTGCTTTCATAGACTCCACGCTGGGCCCACGATTATTATTACCTTAAGAGGAGCTATTTCTTGCAATCTCACCAGTGCTGCGCTTTTGGGTTGACCGCCTAACCAGAACGAACCGTGCAGTCGGTTTCAGTGGGCTTTTCGCTCAGCCCTACAGATCGTCTGGCATGAGTGAAGCATTTACTGCTCACTCGTGGCGTAGCATCTTCAGACCCCGGTTATTGACAAGCCTCTAAGGCCTCCATTGCTGACAGTAGGAACATTCCTATTTTGTCTGACGCTCTCTCCTTTTCTCTTTCTCATCATTGCTTTTGGTTATTTTGTTACGAAACGGTTGAATATTCGACACCATCCTCACGGCGATCTTATCTCGAACCGATCTGTGACCGTTGTAAACCCGCGATTATCAATCAGATTATATCCGTTGATTTGCGACAACCCCCAGCCTGAAGAGGCTGCATTTATCCGAGTTACATTTTGCTCATGATCGGCGCCCCTCACGGCTGAACGATACCATCTCGATCCGCTGTCGCATTTCCCCTCAGTTCCATGATCGCACAAGATGAGGAACTGGGGGTGTAGCTTTTGCCTTACCTCGGTCGTTGGTGCATTCTGGGCTTTGGGTGTCGAGGCGGCCGACTACAGAAGACATGATGGCGTTCATCGTATTGAGAAGGAGGCGCAAATCACACAGCCAGCGGGTCTTGCTCGACGAGCCGAAGCGCAATGTGCGACGAGTATGAAATTATGCCCGTCGAGTCTGGACGGAGGATGTTGCCCAGAAAACTATGATTGCGCCAAAGAGAGCTGCCAAGCGACAACGAAGGGACCCTCGACGTGTGGAACAAAAATAGGCTGGCATGTTTGCGCTCCGGTCTATGGAGGTTCGTATTCTGGGAATGTCAAGCGTTTGTGAACAAGGCTCACATATCATAGGAGGCTGTTGTCCTGACGGCTACCTTTGCGAGACAGCCGATAATTGTGTACCGCCCTCTGGATCAGCATATACGTACGATTGTCCAGCTAGCCAGTATTTATGTCCGTCATCACTGAGCTACGGCTGCTGTCCGAATGGAATGGCATGCGGCGTGAACCAGTGCTACTCTTCTGATCCTGTAACTGTCACAAGTACTATGGTCATTACAACGACAATAAGGGGGGAGCGAACGACTTACAAGACGACAGCCGTGACCGTCGAAACACCAACAGCTCCTACGGCTCTTCCGACGGTAAATGCTGGGGAAGATAACGACCAGGCAGTTCTAAAATACTTCCCTTCATCAATCCCCAAAGTCAGCCCAACGAGCTTATCTGACGATGACAATGGCGATAAAGGAGGCCTTTCAACTGGCGCATTGGCTGGTATTATTGCCGGTTCTGTGGCTTTCTTGATTATCGTATTAGTGGCGGCGTTTATCATCATCCGCCATCTGAACAAGGTTGTTGCCGCTGTCGCCACACCAAAAACATCGGACAAATCCAACGGCTCAAATAGCCAATCTCGACAGACACGGGAGTACAAGACAGCAGACTCGGCCGTCGATGAACTAAGCATCGATCCATTAATACACCCATCACTGATACCTCCACGGCCGCGAAACCCCGGCCCTGACTCTGCAGCAACTTCACCATTCGGTCTCGCCAGTGCAGATCACAGTTCTACTGAGCCTACGCCAGGAGGTAGCGGTTACCACGCGGTACCAGGAAGTGGCAACACCAGCAGACATGCTAGTTTTGATGCAATGGGTAACAGGGACGATTACTTCAGCGCCGTAGCTGCAGGCGAACAACATCGAATGAGCCATATCTCTAGACTTACTGGGTCGACGAGGAACCGTTCGAGTACAGATTCACACGGGACGTATACCCATGTTCGGAACTACAGTAATGCTTCGGAAGGATCTGATGGTTCCCCTGGAGTGATGGCAGTTGCCCATCCCACGGCAGAGCTAGAAGCAACACCATATGTACCAGAACTGCCGAGTTCTCCGTCATCGGTGGTATTCCCAAAAGATGAAAGGCGAAGGTCATCAGGCAGTATTGCTAGTGTCCCGAGCCGACGTCCTGTAGCTCAGCGTCAGTCGGTTGGACCACGAATTCGAAGTGATTCTCTGGGTCAGAGTAATCTCAGCATTGTGAACGAAGAAATGCATGGATTCTATGGGCCGAGTGAACACCTCGTTGGTCAAACGGACAGCCATCGGCCGGGAACTCGAGGCTCCGGTAACAGGCAACCAAATGCGCCTATGGAACCTCCACGACCTGTGGCTGAGGAGCCATAACTTCAACCAGTGTGCTAGTTTACTTTATATATGGACGTTCAACCTGGGTTCGGTTTGATCGGGTGGAGGAGTTTGGATATTGGAAATTTGACATAGCGTAGCATGGCGTTCTATACTGGGTTCTTAATCTTTGGGCCGGAAGGGTGACTAAAGAGGTCTATGTAAAGAATACACGAGTATATGGAGTACCTGGGATTGTTTGCGCCTGTTACTTTGGTTGGTGCAACCGAGGGCTTTCGAGCTGACTTTGTGAAGCTTGGTTATACATAGTTTTGAATATCTATTCCCACAAACACTCTCAGTCTTGCACCTTGTTATGAGCCGTCAAACTTTGCTTTTTCCTTAGGAGATCTTGAGATGCATCTCATATATGCTTAATTTATAGACCCGGAGCATCGGGTCGCTAGAATGCAGCTGCAAGGATAAGGATGTTATGTCGGTATGTTGACGGCTGCTTGAGTGGCGACTGGGATGTAAATTACATGCAGGAAACTGTACGTACATTCCTCAATGTGTGGCTTGTTTTGAAACTGTTCTTGTTTGAGATACAGATATATTGATAATCACCAGCAGCTTAAGTTTGCTCAGGGTTCGAGTAACACTTGTAAGCGTGAGTAGTACCTTCGATAGAGCGGGCTCGATCTGTGAAAGCCACCACTGAAATGTGATAGATATCATTTCAATGAGACGCCATTTTTTTTTCTTGGCCTGTGGTTGTTGATTGGCTCTTCCTCATACAAAGACCGGTGTGATGTTGGGCCGCTTACAACTTTCAATGTTTTTGTTCTACTGCATTTCAGCCGCAAATCCGAACTTCACCTTTGTTCTATTGCACTATTATCAATAAAACAAAAGTCTCAAATGGCCTCCAGCATCGTCCGCCATTTGTATACTTGGTTTCGGCCCAGCCTGGTAGCGATCTTCTATCGCAATATACCATGGGCCTTGCGCTGGCGGTTGCTAGTATTTCAACCAGCTGCCCTCCTCACATACTCCGTCGCCACGATACCATGTCTTTTATATCGCTCATACACTGTTGAATTTCTCAATGTTGCGCCCGGTCGTTATGTTCGGGCACTGATCTTCAAGGCTCCTGGTGTTGGGAAGGGGAGAGCTCTCAGGCCACTTCATGTAAACTTTCATGCTGGCGCTTTCATGGGTGGCTTGCCAGAGGGCCATGCATACTTCGACCAACTGGTATCGGAGCAAACAGGGGCCATTGTTGTTGATGTTGAATATCGCGTGGCACCGGAACATGTTTTCCCTGCGGCCATTGACGATGCTGATGCAACAATCAAGTGGCTACAAGAGAACGCCGAAGAACGCTGGGGAGCAGATCCAACTTTAATGACCACGAGTGGCTTTTCTGCCGGAGGAAACCTGGCTTTCGCGGTCACTCAGCATAAAAGCTGTCAGGCTCCATCCCCTACTGCTATCAAGGCCATCACAACTTTCTACGCTGTTATTGACTTCCGTCTGAGTCCTTGGGAGAAACCGCATCCAGACAACATGCCCAAGAATGACCCGGCAAAAGTATTTTTGCCTCTCTTCGACGCATATGCAGCACCTGCAAGAGCAAAGCACTTTGAGGATCCAAGGCTGAGTCCTGTCCTTTCAGAAAAGGGATCGTTGCCAGAGAGGATTCTCCTTGTCGTTCCTGGCATCGATATCCTCGTTGCAGAACAGACTGAGTTCGCAGAGAGAATCAACAACGAGGACGGCGAAAGAGAAGTTCAGAGAGTAGAGATCTTGCATGAGAAAGATCTGTTCCATGGATACTTGGAAGGTGAGTCACCAAACTTTCTCCCGAATTCAAACACTAAACTTTATAGTCCCTGATATCGTGGTTAAGCGGGACATCAAGCATCGTGCCTACAATAAGGCTATTCAATTTCTCAAGGAGACTCACAGGAAGTATGATTGGACCTGGAACGCCTGAATCTTACTATATCAATAACTTGGCATCTCCTGTATGGCTGGTGCGTTAAACTTGATTACACACATAATCTTAACTCTATCTTGACCAAATCATAACCCAAATTTTTATTATATACTTTTCTTTTTATACTTTTCTTTTTTCTTTTTGGCTAAATTTTAAGTGAATAATATAAGCAGGTTTAAGATAAAAGAATGAACGCGGCCATTTTCTTCCCTTAATTTTCACTTTTACTTCCACGCAAAGCCTTCGACTCCAACAGCAAGCCGCGTCCTCGTCTCTCACAATGGCTGGGACTCAGGATATGTCAAGCCGCTGGATTTGCGGAGGCCGGTCTCAGTTGTCAAAGACAAAGAGTAACTCGGACTCATTTTCCTTCAACCTACCCGCTGATATCTTGCTCATCGTTCACGAATTCCTCCCAGCAACCAGTCAGCTGTGTCTTCTAACAACCTGTCGCGGGATAAAAGTACTACTAGAGCACAGAACAGTCCTGTATTCTCGATTGACACATGAGCAAAAACGGGAGTACAAAACATTTGTCATACGACAATTTCCTAATGCCTGGCTTGCTGAAGACACGCTCCGTTTCCGAGAATTTCAAGAGGAAGACCTCTACCAACAACCGCAAGGGCCTCCATTTAGGGATCAACCAGGTTGGGATGCAAATGAACTTTGGCGATTCAGAGCTGGAGCCTTGTTAATAAGGCATAAGCACGTACGGATGAGCCTCATATACCACCGATTGGAAAAGAAGACTCGCCGGCAGAAGTCGTTTCTCAAAAGTCTCCTAGAGCCATACCTCACTAATTTCTCGCCATGCTTGGAAATACACCCCTCGGAAAAGAATGGAGTAGTAGGCCACTTTGAGTCTCATCCCAAGCTCGTCTCTGGTCGATATCTTCTTTTCAACCAATGGACCTTCACCAACACCCTGAGAAGCGGGACGATAGCACTCCACAAACTCGACCGCTTTGGAGCTTGCACACATCAGGGAATGTCAGACTTCGGCTGGAAAGCCTTCCTCTCACGCCGGAAGCGGTATGCGGAATTTGGTTTCCAGCGGGAAACAATACAACTCGCTAGAGCATCGTGGCTACTTCCACCTGTTAGGCGAAGCGATGAGTTCTTCGAATGCGTCTGTGAGGCAATCAAAAACCCTGGACGTCAGGTAGATGGCATGTGCCCGTACTGCCTGACGGAGTTTTCGATTTGTATGACAACGAAGATGATGCAGATCCGTGTGTGGAAGGACTTGGGGACTGAGGATTCGTGTTGGAGTGCGGTTTGGCAAACACATTTGGGGGTCAGTGATCCTCAGGGTCTGCCCAGGGGTAAAGACTGCCTCGAGATTCGTTCTCGTTATGGGGATACGGGTGTGGAGGGACAGTAGTGGATGAGAAAGTATTACTTTTCATGTTTTTGGGGGATAAAAACGAGGCATCTCATTGCTAAGGTAGTTGCTTTACCAATGCTGTGTCAGTTTGGTATCACATTCGGTATGGTTTCCGAACAGTGAGTCTTTAGCGATCACTCAACTTTATACAATTTAGAGCAACACAAGAATATGCTGTGTATAGTCTGGTGATCGAGGAATGCGGCAATCTATGGAAGTGAAACACACCTTGATCCGACGGGCCGTTCCTGGGAGTGGAGGTTACCCTAAACTTGATGTTGGAGGTGACACTTGCTGAAAAAGGCTCGGGTCACGAAATGGAGGGGCAAACCAAGGAGTTATATCATAGTATCACCCAATCGTGGCCTGACGTGATAAATGTTGCAGATAAAGCCCCAACAGCAAGGGTTTGTTTGTTCGTTGCTGGGCATCTCAGTACAGTCCGCAGGGGTTACAAATGTTATTACAGGTACTTAGATTAGTCATTCTCAGTGGCCAATCTATGCTAATCACTCTAGTATTATCTCCATCTATATATAAGAATAATTACCTCTTATTAGTCTTCTTTAATTCCGTTGTAGCAAAAATACCTATTTAAATCGCGGAAATGCACATTTGTAACCCCTGCGGACTGTAGTCGATCAGAATGGGACCCAGTGTTGTCCAATGGAATGACATCACCTCTATTTGCCCACTAACTACCTAACAGGGAGAGCTAAGAGCTTGTGGATTGCTCTCTCACAAGGGATAAAATACCAACGAAATGGAACTACAAATCAATTAGCAAAGACAAAAGGAAAATGTCCAAATTAAACACCATCATCACTTACAGTCTCAATTATGAATTTCAGCCACTCTCCGTTTGCGAATCTGACCGTTGTCTCGACATCCCGCTCAGGGATCAACGTCCACAGACGCTGTCGACCCAGCAACCAACGTAAACAATGACCGGGGCCAGTCCCAACGCCCTCGACCAACCATCCGCTGCCACACAAGCCCAGCGTCTGTCTGGGGGATACCTACAGTACAGACTAATATCTGCACGATTCCAGGAAGACCCCTTGACCTCTCTCTCTCTCTTTTCTTCCTCTTCCTCGCTTCAATATCCATCCCCTTTTCTTTTTTACCGTTCGTGTGTGTGTCACTTAAAATACTTGAGGCACACATACGAAAAGGCACAAATCACTGACCGCCCTCACCCTCAGATGCCCCGACGTAACAGGGCTGAGGATCTCGATTTCGAGATTCATGTTGATCCATCTTGCTTGAGCGATCCTATGGACGATAACGATACAAGGGCCCCCGAGGAGCCGAAGGTGGAAGTGGAAACAGACCACGATTCAAAGAACGACTCCCCTGCCAAAGAGCTTGATAACGACATTGATACGACAAACCACACCGACTTACCAACTGAAGTAAAGGCCGAGGCTACGGTCGAAGCTAAAGAAGAAGATCAATCTACTATAACACCAAAAGAGACCGAGGAGGAGGCCCAAGCTGATCAAGAGTCATCAGACTCAGAGGCCGACTCAGAAGTCGAATCAGAGCCTGAAGCTGAACCAAAAGAAGAAGCCAAAGCTCAAGTCGACACTGGAGATAAGCCAGAACAACCAATTGAGGAGCCAGCAACAGAGTCAGAAAACGAAGCTGTACCTGCTACATCTGAAGCTGAAGCCGACACGGCAGCTACAGCTACAGAGCCCTTATTAGACAATACAAAAGATAACGACGAGGATCCTACCCCTGCTGAAGACGCTGCTACTACTGAGGCCACGCCTGCGGATACTCTAACCGAGGACACCCCTTCGGCAGATATCCCCACAGACAACATTCCTGCCGAAGACTCCACCGCTCAGGACGAACCTATCGAAGAGGATAAGGACAAATCTGCTGAAGCTGAGGTCGAAGCCTCTACTGAAGTCAACGAAGAGAGACGCTTTTCTGAGACCGAGTCAGACCGCTCAGGCTCTCGGCGTGAGTCCTCTGGCTCCTCAGGATCCGAGTACTCAAGCCGTCGACACTCTGGTCGCTCCGAAGCTATCAACGGAGTTGCTCGTGACATTGCTTCACAGATCGACAACCACGAGAAGCGCGAGTCGTTGAATAGCTACTCTGGAACAGAAGATACTGGTTACATCTCTCATTCAGAGTCGGTCAGTACTCGCCCAGGCCCAAAAATGTCGACTGCTGGTATGAGAGGCGGTGTAGACGAGGCTGCTGAGAATAGCTCCCACCATGAGCACGAAGACGATGTTTTCAGTGATCGAAGTCCTCGCAGCTCAATGGGATCTGTCTCGGAGACTGATAACAGAAAGGCTCAGGATGCCATGTCGCGGATGACCAGGTCGCCTCGTGTCTCAGGTGTATCTGGTATTTCCGGTTTCTCAGAGTATGACAGGGAAGAGGAAGACTTTATCCCTACTATCCGAGGCAACCCTCGTCCTGTCTTCCGATCACCTTCTTCTGTCAAGGCCATGCAGATGTCATCGCCTCCAGGCTCAACAATTGGTTCTCCTCGATCAAGCCGCAGAGCACCTCTCTCTGCATCCCGACTTGGCTCTCCTCGCTTCTCAGAGCAGTACTCTCCTAAGAAGACACCGCCCCGTTTCAAGCGATCTACACCGCCCCTTGTCCTTCTTCACGTTACATTGCTTCCGCTACGGTGGCCGTGGGGTGACGTCCTCGAGAATGCAGATGCAGATGATCTGAGCAAGGAGTGTAAGGCTATACGAGATGCTTGGCGATTGTTGCAAGACCGCATGGCAGACACCACTGTAGAGCGTGGTATCCTCCTGCCACACCCTCAGAGCGACTACGAGGTTCTCGAGGAGAGGCTGCTAGAGGCTCTTGACCTTCCCATGAGGCGTCGTGCTCGTATCCTAGAGTGTGGCCATTATCTTGGTCCCTCCAACGAGATGACAATAGAAGAATCATCAGAGGAGGAGAGTGAGGAGGATGAATACCAACAGCAAGAGGAAGAGGAGCGCCGATCAAGTCGTCGCTCCCACGCACCGCCTACACACTGGTGCAAGACATGCAAGTCGGACATCAATTATGAGTCGCTCGGTCGTGCAAAGGTCTTCCGCGTCAAGGTGTATGCCAGCAATGGTCTGATCCGCGGTGGCGCCTGGGAAGCCTGTTGGAAGGAGATGGAGCGGGTTGATGTCGAGATCGAACCTCTTGTCGACGCTGTATCGCAGCACGAGCTCGTGTCTCTGGAAGCTGACCAGGAAAGAGAGTTGGCGATGAGGGAAGCTGAAGAGGAGGAAAGGTATATCAGATTGGATGAGGAGCATCGGGAGTTTGAGGAGAGGGAGAGAGGACGTCTGTCTAGAAGACGGGGAGAGTCTCGTAACCATGGCGAGGATGTGAGCCATATGAGCGAAGGAAAGTCACGTATGGAGAACCATGATACTTCTCGTCATGATACATCCCGTCATGAGGACTCTCGCTACGACAAGTCGCTACATGCGGAATCCGTTCGTGACAAGTCAGCGTACGACGAGTCACTCCATGAGCCTTCTCACCACGAACTCTCTCACCACCAGCCTTCTCATCATGAAGAGTCTCTCCATGATGTCCCGGAGGCTCGTGAAGCATCTATTCACGACACTACCAAGGATCATGACCAAAGCCACATTGCGAACGACACCCAGCCTGCTGAGGAGCACTCCGCTGATGTTACCAAGGAGTCCATGAAGGAGCCCGCCGATGATGTCGAGGAGTCTTTTGCTGAGGACCAGGATGATGAAAAGAGCCGATCATTTGAAGAGCTCGAGAAGGATATCGACGATCACCTTCAGGAAGAGCGTGAGAGGAGTCTGGCAGAGGAAGCACGAAATGCCGAACCTACACCTGAGCCTTCTCACCTTGAAGATACCAACCTGGAGGCTGAAGAGTCATCTATCGCCCCCGAAGACCCCGTCGACTCCAAGGATGATGAGGTAGAGCGTCTGAGGAGAGAGGAGGAGAGGTACAGGGAGATCTACGGTGATGCTCCTGCTCCCAAGGAACATCATCAGGAGTCCCAGCGATCTTTCAACGAACAACAGCCACAGCACAATGAACAACATTACGCTGAGCGCAGTCGCTCTGCCGCCGGCAGCCACGCGCCCGATTATGCGCATGCCGCCCCTCGAGTACCCACCGCTGAGGAACGTCGCCAGGCAATGAAGAGTGCTACTCTCCCAGAGCTACTGGCCGAGTCAGCTCGTGTAGCCATGCAGGACAAGAAGAACATCTTGATTGGCTTGCTGAGTGTTCTCATTCTTCTCCTGGCGATCCGTGGAAACACTGCCCCTCAACAGGATCCCAGGAATTTCCAGACTGTGGTTATGAATCGGGAAGTGCCTACTGTGACAGTGACCCAGGCCATCAGTATCCAGGCGACCGAGGCCGCTCCTCAGATTGCTTCTTCTGCGGATCCTGTCGAGGAGGAAGAGGAGGAGCGCAGTGTTGAGGCTTATCATCCTGAGGAAAGCATTGTTGTCAAGGACAACCCTGCTCAGAACAATGCCGCCCAATATGAGCAGGTAAACAACAATCAGATTGCTATTGGTAACTCTTATCAGAGCCACGATGGCTCTTCGACTGGATCCGTCGACCCGTGCGCTTCTTGCTCAGCTCCCTCTCAAGGATATCACGGAGTTGAGGCGCCTCGAGAACTGGGCGCTGGACCAGCCGCTGAGTCGCCTGAGACCGAGAAGCAACCTACTTGCGAGGAGCGCATTGTTCGTATCGTCGAGACAGTGACAGCTGTTGAGACTGCCACGGTCAAGA
Organism: Fusarium musae; assembly: GCF_019915245.1. NCBI lineage: Eukaryota > Fungi > Ascomycota > Sordariomycetes > Hypocreales > Nectriaceae > Fusarium > Fusarium musae. The sequence continues at coordinate 671,794 of NC_058387.1, forward strand.
TTACTGAGTATGCGACTGACATTCCATCTCAAGAGACACAGGCTGCTGAGGCTGTTGAGGAAGAGAAGGTTGAGGAGAGTGTTGCCCCTGAAGCAGATGATACAATTGTGGCCGCCGATGCCCCCGTCGATGGTGAGGCTCCTGTGGAGGAGACACTCCCCACAGAGGAGACCGTCGTTCCATCTGAAGAGGCTGAGCCGGTGAAGGAAGAGGAGAAACCTGCTCAGGAGACTGTGTCGCCTGACGAAGAGGCCCTTGATGAAGTCGAGCAAGAGGCTGATGATGCGGAACCCAGCATCGAGGCCGAGGTCACTTCCGAGTCCGCCGCCCCGGAGGCTTTGGGCTCTGACGAGGAAGCCCCCGAACAGGCTGCGGAGCACTCGGAGGAGGCTCATGAGCTTTAAGAATTTGCAAGCGAAGCCATGCTTTATATGCCTTGATGTAAGTTGCTACGAAGGATATACCTAGGACGCATTCGTTTTTTGATGAAAGAAAATGAGGGATACACATGTCGTTTTTAGGTGCGATGATAGTTTGAATGATGCATGAAGGGTACATAATTAGGAACCTGTTATGGGGACTATCTTGGTCAATATGATGAGAATAGACACGTTATGCTTATAAGACTCTTGGTCCCCTGTGATTTGTTTGTGAACTCAATGTGATGTAGCGATGTTTTGTGATGCTTACATAGGGTCTATCAAGAACTTGGAATACTTGGCATGGCCTGGTATATACATCTCATGAGGCCATGTATGATCGACCCTTGATTAGGTCTCGCAGGGCTATTCAAAGCCTGATATAGACATCCATACAATCGATCCTCCACTCCCTCTTCCCCAGTAAGTTTCTAAGCCACTCGATCCCCAAGCCCGACCACTCGGCCCTCCTGGCAGCTAGATCATCACTAGCAGATTTTATGATGGCCGCGACCGTAGTGTTGGCCATATCGAGGACGGTCGAGTTGAACGTGAGGTCCTCCCCTGACGGCGAAGTAAACGCTACGTCCGGTGTTATCGGACGCGGGAGGAACCAGTTACTGCCAAGATCGAAGAAGCATCGGTCGGACCAGTTGCACGAGGTCAGGAAGAGAATAAGGAGTAGGATGGAGCAGTACACGCATGGCCGATTGAGGAAGTACGTGCAGATGAAGAAGAGGAATATGAAGGCAGGCGAGGCGTTGGTCGGGATGAATAGGAGAGGAAGCCAACTGCATTGCATTCCACGATGGTTAGTTTTCTTGTGTCTGGAAGTGAAGAGTGGTGGGCATACTACCTGCGAAGACAAAACATGCTGGGCGATAAATTATGCGATGGATGAAGGTATCATGCGGCGTTGGATTGCCTAGGAGACGGACGGAGGATGTTTAATCGTGATGTATTGCGCGCGGGCGCATGAGGGTTTGTTGAGAGGCTCAGACTGGAGACTGGAGACCCGGGAGGAGGATTTGGTGGCGGTTTAAAGGTGTTACGTCGTTTTGGAGGGTGATGAATGGGGGTGATGCTGTATTGGGTTTAGTGTCTTGTTGAGGCTCTGGGTTAGGTATTGATATCGTGGGATTGGCTGGGCTAGAGTGAAAGACTGAGAAAGAAAGATATTTGATGTTGTATTGGTGTTTGGTGTTTGCTCTTTAATGTTGTAGATGATGGAGTTGTATTTTTTTTCTTCCTTCCCATCATATATTGATTTGTCTGTGGCTGAGCGGTTATTCACAGCACATCAGAGGTTGTATAAGAGCACTCGATACCGCAGACAGCGATTAATATTAACACTGCATTATTATCATTGTTTACTTTTCAAACCTTGTCAGATGATTGATAACGAAATCTTTATGCTAAGGTATTGTGAGACTTTTGCATGTTGCTCCAAGTAGCCGTCACAGTCCAGATATGCAGCTCATTGGAAGTCTTGATTAAGTTTCCCATATACAAAACCTAAAGCGCCTAATGGGGAATAACCACAATTTGCCCCAAGATGTCCATCACCAAACTGGGGGATCCATTTTACGCTTCTGCAACTGCTAGATTCATGATTAGGTAATGAAAGGTCGAGGCCATCGAAGATCTCTAAAGGATGTCCGTTTCGGAAAAGAAAAGAAAGGAAAGGCTGGTCTCAGAGATTCTTCAACAATGTTGGGACTCACTCAGACAGCAGCGGCAGCAGCAAGCCACAGCAACAAACTGGCCCGTAGGTGCATATGCAAGAGCCAGGATCTCAAGTTCTTTCAGGCTCGAACCGAATCTTGGGCTGTTCTACTTTACTTTGGTTTATGAGTCACCAATAATGTACATGTCTCTGAGATCTGGATTCATTGCCTTGGCCAATAGAACTTGAAGAGGCGGTGACTTTGACAGCTGGCAGTCTGGGCGCTACCTTGCCTTGCCGAACTGGTTCACTCATATCCAGGGCATGGCTGTATGTATCACAGCTGAGGGAGCTTTACAGAGGTTGGGCCAAAAAGTCTTTACCTGATTAGCAATAACCCCTGCAAACCCTAATAGGGGTTTACTATTAAATTTATTAGTAATCTTCCTTAAGTGATTTTCTTACTATTTCTTTCCCTTTTAATACTAAGAAAATGCTAGTAAATAATATTATTACTTAGGCTTTAGTAGTAATACTAAAAGTGCCTACTAAAGGAAAGAAAACCTTTAAAGAGATTAAGTTAATAATAGGAATTTCTTAATATATAATTAACTTAATATATATTAAAGTAATTAAGAAAGGCTTTAAGCCTAATAAGTAGCTTTTATAGATTATTAACTCTTTAATTAAAGATAGTTAATACTTAAAGTAGCCTTTAAAGTATATAAAGGAAAATTAAGATTTAATTATTATTAAAGTTAATATAAATTAATTTAGTAAGGAAAAGACTATTATTAATATTATTAATAAGCTTAGCTTTTAAGGAATTAAGATTTTAAAGTTAATAATAAAGAAAATCTTTAAAGCTATAAAATATAAAAAAATAAAGCTAATTAAAAAGCCTAAATTAATTATAGTAATAAAAAAAAAGTAACTTAACTAATATATTACTTACTATAATTAGATTTTAGAAAATTAAAAAGTAATAATTTAATTTAATAAGACTTTTATTATTTTTCTTTACTATTAAGGTAATTATTATATTTAAAGGAAATCTAATAAGTGCTTTATATATAGCTATATTTATAAGTATTAAAAAAATAGTATTAAATTTATATTTTAAGGCAGTTTTATTTATAATAAGAAAGGTCTTTTTTATTATTAAAGTATTAAGATTTTAATAAAAAAGAAAGAAGCTATTATAGCTTTAAAGGTAATAAATAAAAAGCTTAAGCTAATTATAAAAGAGTAGTAAGAGCTTAAGAATAGTATAAGAAGGTTAAAGCTTTATAACTTACCTAGTTAGTAGCTTATATAGAATTAAAAGAAAGAGACTAGAAAGCTTATAAGAAGCTTAAAAGGAGGAATTAACTAGTAGTAATATTATTAAGTTATTTTTATTTTACTATTATTTCTTTTTATAAAGGAATATATAAAAGAGAGGCTTAATATAGTTATTTAAGAAGATTAAGCTCTTACTTATATTTATTATATATAGTAGACTTTATATAACTTATATAAAGTCTAGTACTTTTTTTAGTATTTAAATTTACTTAATTTAAATATAATTAAGCTAGTATAGCCTTATTTAAAGAAAGTAATAATAAAAAAAGGTACTTTAAAAAATAGAAAGGAAGCTATTTATAAGTAAGAGGCTATATAAAATAAACTTCTATAATTAAAGATTAAGGAGTAAATAGAGAGGATTTTTATATATATTAGAAAAATTATAGAAATTAAGGGTAAGAATAAGTACTTAAAAGGCAGGGATTATCTACTATAAAAATAATTATTTTAAAGTATTAAAGCTTTTACCTTACTTTTATTAATTTTAGTGTAGGTAAAGACTTTTTAGCCTAACCTCTATATATTATAGCAGCTACTTTTAAGATTCGATGCTATTGATAGAAGAAAGTTTAATACTTGATAAAAAGAACAGACTTTGTTTTATATGCCTTTTTGATGTAATGTTGGTAGATGATATTGCACGGCATCATCCGATATCATCCCCCTAGGTAGTTTGAGGTACCAGCAAATACAACACAGAGAGGACAAACCAACCAGCCCCTGTCAACCACGTCACTCCCTCACTCCCTCCAGGTACTTTAGCTCTGTGCGTTACCTTGCAATCGGGGAATAGTGAGGTGGAAACATGCATCCCTTCCCGTCACCTCAACATTAGGTACCTTGCTTGCCTTACATTGGATTGCACTGCTTGTAGCATTGGGCAAAGTGGGCTTCTGAACTGGCAACAGACTACAACTTTGGGCTCCAGCAGCAAAGGTAATCAGCTGGTTATCAATTTTATCGTCAATCAATCAAAACATATTGCGCAAAGCTGTTTCCGAAGGCCGCCCTAAACACTAGCAGACGTGCACAGATAATTGCTTAGGATCACCTCTGTTGCTTTCCTACACAAACCACACCTCTCACTGACTTTTTAGCTCATTGCTTAAAGTGAGGTACCATACCACTGCGGCACTGCCGTTACCGCTACTGTTACTGCCACCGCTACCAGCCACTGATTTGCTGGGCTGCTCTGCTCTGCTCTGCTCTGCGTTCCATTGCCTTACTTCACCGTCATCATCATCGGTTTCGCGACTTTGTTTTTTTCCTCCCCCCACGTCAACCACCTTTTTTTATCTTCATCCTCAACCTTCATCTCATCATTGAAAAAAGATTAAAAAGATAGAATCGCATCTACTCGTTTCCATTCTATCATCTTGATCTCTTTTCCTTCTTTTTCCCTCCCTCTTCGTCCCCTTTCATTCTTCCTCTTGGCGTCCTCTCGGAATCTGTTCGGCCCGTTTGCTTTTGCTTTCGTCCCGCGCTCCGTTTCCATTTGGGTTCGCCCATTTTCTTGTCGCTCTCTGAATCATCCACATTCAGAAAAAAACAAAGCCCAACAATAATCTCGCGGTAGCTCTTCTCGAGTCCGCAACCGCTCCCGCTACCCTAGGCTTGTCGCCATGGACAATCTCGACATGCCGCCGGCCCCTACGCCGCCTGTCAACAACATGAGCATGCCTTCCAATAACTCGGATCGCACCGCTAATCTGTTGAACTTGCTCAAGTTCAGCGGTTCAGGTGGCTCGCAGCTGCAGAGCCAGGCTGCTCACAATCGGGCCCAGGCTCACATTCAGCAGCAGCAGACTCAGCAGCCTCAAGAGCAGCCGCAGGAACCTGGTTCTCCCCAGCAGATGCACCAGCAGCTGTCGGACCATCAGCTCCATCAATTCAACCAATTCCAGCAGCATGCTCAGCAAGGTCGAGGTATCATCCAGAGCCCTCTCCCTGCTCAGATTCACCAGCCTGCGCCTTCTTCTGCTGACCCGACTGGTCTCTTGGCCGCCCTTATGCGAGGCGCCCACGAGCCGGAAGAGCCCAAGCAGCCCCAGCAGCCGCACCCTCAGCAAGCCTTTGGCAACGGTTCTCCCCCGGCCGATACGCGCTCGTATCTGCTCAACTTGTTGAACCGCCCCAAGCCTAGCCAGGGCGACCAGCAGCAATCCGCTCTGACTGAGACCACGCGTTCCAACAACCTTACACCTCAGTCTCCAGACCTGGCTCCCGCCGAGCCTGCTCGCTACTCTGGCAGCTATCAGCAGCAGTACCCCCAGCAGCATGGCAGCCAGTACTCGAATCAGCAGCACCGCCCAGCCGATTCCTACGCAGGATCGCACGCATCCGACTCCTTCCACCATGTTTCGCAGGATCAGACTGACACCTCGGCTCTTTTCCAGCAACTCTTGGGAAACCTTGCCCAGTCGTCTCCTCATAGCCAGAGCCATAGCCAGAGCCACATGGCTCAGTCGCCACCAGCTCTGCCTTTCCAGATTCTGAAGAAGGACTCGCCAGCTGCTTCCCAGCATTCTCACCACTCCCATCACTCCCACCGCCATGACCACTCGGTCGGTGCTAGCAGTGACCGAGCTGCTCTTCCCACCTCTCCTCACCAGATCCGTCGAAAGGCAACCAGAACGGCGTCTCTGCAGTCACACCCTTCGGTGAAGCAGGGTACTCCTCCGACCTCCGAATTCGACAACTACAATTCGACCGCCAAGGAGACCGTCGCAGAGGCTATCGAGGACATTGCTGAGCAGGTTGATCATGAAGCCCGGGAGGCACTTGAGCGCGCGGAGCACGAACGGACCCAGGCTGAAATTGCCGAGGACCTTGACGATATGCTCAACGCCAAGTCTGAGAAGGAATTCGAGGACAGTGCTCACATTGCCGCCCAGGCTATCCAAGCTGAGCTTGACCGCAGCGAGAATGAGGGAGTTCTCGAGGACGCCCTCCCACACGATGTCGCCGAGACTGTTCGCGAGATTGTTGACGAGGCCGCCCAGGGTGTTGCTGAGAGCTGGGAGAGCGCTGACCAGGACGAGATCGTCGTAATTGAAGAGAAGGAGATCCCGCCCGTCAAGGTGTTTAACTTCCCCATGAAGCCGTGGATCTCTATTACTCTTCAGGAAGAGGGCACCGACCCACGACCCTTGTTCCGCGATGAGACTATCATGGACATTGCCCGACTCAAGAAGGAGTTTGATCAGATTGATCGAAACCTTTACACCGCCACTGAGAACTACATGGCCTACGGCATGTCCAAGCAGGGTGGCCTGCGTGTTATTCGACAGGAGGATGGCAAGGATGCCAAGATCTTCACCGACACCAAGGACCGCATCTTCAACGTCGCCATGTCTGTTACACCCACTGACCATGACGGCGCTCACCGCGAGGCCATCATCGGTACTGGCATTAGCGGCACCGTCTACTGGGTTCAGATTCGTGATGGTGACAAGGATCACATTGAAGATGCTCATATGGAGCAGTATGGCTTTGCTCTACCTCCCATGAGCTCCCAGGAGGGTGATGCCCCTGGTGGTGTTCTCAAGACCCGTGCCCGCACCTCTACAATCCACCCCGAGTACTTTGCCGTCGGTCGCGGCAAGTCTATCAACCTCATCTGGCCCTCGTACATCCTTCAGAACAACCTGTTCAAGCCTGGCCACGACCGCGTTGTCGACACCGAAACCCTTGCCAAGCAGTGCTCCTTGAAAATCAACACTGGTAAGGCCGGCAAGGACTTCACCTTCAGTCAGGACGACTCTGTTATCGTCTCTCTTGACAAGTCTGGCCGGGTCAAGTTCTGGGATGTTCGAGACCTGACCGCTGTCAAGGAGGGCTCCGACCCGCGTGCTCCCATGCCCGCCGAGACCAACCTCGAGGTCAAGGAGCCCCTGATGACACTTGCCACCACACCTGAAGGTGAGAAGGCTTGGCCCACTTCGGTTCTTCTTCTCGACAAGCAGCGACCCTACCAGAAGCGATGTGCCCTGCGGTACATGATTGTTGGAATGAAGCAGAACCACACTCTGCAACTTTGGGATCTTGCTCTCGGCAAGCCCGTGCAGGAGTTCAACCTCCCCCACAGCAAGGAGTCGGATGCTGTCTGTAGTGTCATGTACCACTCAGCCACTGGCATGATTATCATTGGCCACCCCACGCGCAACTCGATCTACTTTGCGCATTTGTCGGCTCCCAAGTACAACCTCAAGAGTGTATCTCAGGCCGAGTATATCCAGAGACTCATTGCTCAGGACTCTTCCATCCCCCAGCCGGATAGTACCGCTGTTATTAGTGGTGTTCGTGAGTACTCGTTCGCTAACCGGGGAATTCTGCGAAGTCTTGACATTCTTGGCACTCCTGCCATGGTTCAAGATGCCGACGAACCCACTCTCTTTGAGCTGTACGCCATGCACTCCAAGGGGGTTGCTTGCCTACTCGTCAAGCAGACTGAGCTCGGATGGTCCAAGGACAACAAGGTTCTTGATGGTGTTGATGCCGTTGCTCAGGGCGTCGTCACTGTTTCGAAGCTCAAGGCTCCTCAGCCCGCCGAGGTACCTACCCCAGTCAGCAATGGAGACGCCGTTGTTCGTGTCGTTAACCGCGGTGCGAACAAGGAGAACGTGCAGCCCACCCCAGGAGCCCAAGCCGAGTCTAGCCAGCGTGGACTCGAATCGACTACTCCAGCCAAGGCCAAGAGTGAGCCGAAGGAGGCTGAAACGCCTGTCCAATCCGCTAAGGAGTCTCAGTCGGATAAGCCTGAGCGAAAGTCGCGGAAGAAGAAGAACGCTGCCAACCAGGGTGATACAGCTACTAACGGTGCTGCACCTCGCGCTGGCAATAAGGATGCCAAGACCGCGAACAACACCTCCACACCTGCTGTCTCTAGTGAGGCTTTGGATGCCGCCATTTCTGGACTCGAGTCTCGTCTCACCGTGAGTGTTGGCGAGACCCTCAAGTCATCGTTCAAGAACCTTCACGGCAAGATTGACGATGACATTCGCGTCCGTGACGAGAACTTCAATCAGCACCAGCTTAAACTCCTTGATATGGTTTCGGAGGTGTTGAATGAAAACACTCAGAAGGTCCTGGAGGCTCTGATCCACCACCAGTTCACCGAGCTCGTCATTCCTGCCATTGGCGACAAGGCTGGCGCTGCAGTTACCGATCTTCTGGACAACAAGCTGCAGCCTCATTTGACTTCTACCGTCCAGAAGGAGATCCAGAGCTCTCTTCCTCATGCTCTCAACCGATCCCTGCGCTCTGGCGATTTCATCAAGGCCATCTCCGACCGTGTTGGAAACTCGGTCGCTACGAGCGTGCAGCAGGAAGTTCTTGCGACACTGACTCAGCGCCTTACCCCGACGTTTACTAACATTGCAACTCAGGCGTCGCAGCGTGTCGCAGGCGAGCTTCATCAGCAGTATCATGATCAGTTTGAGTACATGAAGGCTCAGCACGCTTCCGACACCGCCAAGATCGATCAGCTTCTGTCGCATGTCACTCGTCTGTCGGAAATGGTCACAACCATGTCTGCCTCTCAGGCGGCGCTCCAGGCCGACTTCCTCAAGTTCAAACAGCAGCCTGTCCATGAACTTTCCGGTATCCCCCAGAACGTTGGGCATGGCCAGAACATGCCCCATCATGGCTATGCCAGCTCCAACCAGCACCATCCCCAGACCAGCCACGCTGGTAGCTACCACCCCAGTCAAGCTCCGAGCCAGGCCGCCAGCCAGGCCCAGCAGTATATGGGCAGCCCCCAGTACCTTCGTGGTTCTCAGCAAGTGAACAGCCCTCAAGCGTCACAGCAGGCTTCTGACTACGTCGCTCCCGCTTCCAGCGTCAGCGCCCTTGCTGGTGCCTACGCCAGCCAGCGTAACCAGACCGAGCCCGAGGCTGATCACGACTTGATGCAGCGCATCAGAATTGTTGAGCAGGCCATCCAAGAGGGTCGCTACCAGGACGCCATGATCCAGTGGATCCAGAGTGGACGTGAGGAAGAGATCTTCCGCCGTTGCCTCAGTCGCTTCCCCCCTACCAAGTTCGAGAATCTTCCACCCTTGATGCTGCTTGTTGTTATTGCCACAATCTCCAAGGATCTGAAGCCCAACGCTCGTCTCAAGGAGGAAGTCGAATGGATTGAAATGGCTCTCCGAGCCTTTGCTGAGAATCTTCCTGCTTTTGTAAGTACTCACTGTCTAAGTGATAACGACCCTTCACTAACGCGTCCTAGGAATGGGAACAACAGGGTGCTCGCGATGTGATCAAGAGTACGACTCAGACCATGCAGCTCCTTATTGGACGTATCCAGCCTCTCATCGGTGGCATCCAGGACGGCTTCCCTACGGATCCTTTCCTGGCCAACCTCGAGAGAGCCAAGCTTGAATGGATTATTCGAACATCCGAGCACGTGCTTGACACGTTCGGTGCCCCTCGACGCTACGAGTAATTGAGGGCTGTTTGTGTACAGCATAGAATTGTGGAGGAATGCGGTAGCCGATGACTACTCGGCAATCAACCTTTCGACTTGTCTAACGAAGTGGTCTGCGGAAACGTAGACCTTTGACGTAGGCTAGAAGTTGCAGCCGCAACGGTGTACATGACGCTGGGAAGGGAGCAATTCGGAAGCATTCACGATTTGTGAATACGACAAAAAAAGACATGAGATACATGTGCATTATCAGGAAGTTACAGATGTTTACGGCCTCGGGTCATGGTAATGTTTTTTTTGCCAGCCTGGTTTTGGGATCATGTTGCGGGCGTGCGAAAGCTTTTAACGTGCATTGGAGGTAATCGGTTTACTTTTGGTGCTTTGACTCGTTTTATTTCTCTTTCTTCTCTTTTACTTTAGTTCATTTCAAATCATTTCACTTCTTATTTGGGATGGAAATGCTATGATACCACGGAGAAAGGGGGGGAGGGACAGGATGGTGCGATGGCGGAGGTCTCTCATGACGAAACGGGGGAGCGGAGAGAGAAGACAATGTCTTGTTCTTCTTCCTCTTTGGTCTAGTTTTGATAATTTAATGTTTGAGTTGATACGGATACTGTCATGAATCATGTCTAATTGAGTGAGATTCGACTGTGTTTACTGGGTCTCATGATGTATCGAGGCGGTTTCGGAGTTAGCCTATCAATGGCAGAGCAGATATGAACAAAGACACTTGTTAGTATAATCTCTGAGATGCAGTAATTAATATGATTAATACATCGACATGAATCCAAGAACGAGAACGAGAGCGAAGAACAGAGAACGACTAGCGAGACGGATATGGATGGATAAAAGTGATGATCCTTGTAGACACCGGAACGTACGGATATTAATAGTGATGACAAGCTGCATGTTCTCGCCTCTCGGCAGACGAACTGGCGCCGTTAGTCAAGCCTTTAAGGTCAGACAAGCTTTTTTAAACGTGTAACAGATCAGCCCTAGAAAAAGGGGCAGACTCGGCGTGGGATCTGTGGTTCGATGTGATGCTACAATGCATCTGATGCTACTACCAGTATCATTTTGACTCACTTGTACCGTGGTCGAATAATATCAAGCTACACATGATCTAGGCTTATCCATAATTCATATAGGCTCCGTTGAACAGTGGTGAGCCTCAGTGTCTATATCTTGGAGAATAGCATGTTGATGATGAGATGATAGTATTAGTCGTGCCATATCAGATCATGCCAAGGTCCCAGTCTCCATATACCTCGGTTTCCCACCACGAAACTCCATTTCTTCAGCTCCGATCAAAGGAAGTGAAGCTCCGGCCCCAAAAGCTCCGCCTCTTCCGGATTTCGGACTCGGGAAGCGTAGAGAATCTCGGGGTGGTAATCTAGACCGAACCGCCGGGATTTCTATCTCCAACGGAGAAGCTTCGACAACAAATCACGATGGTATACACTTGACGTCAAAGAAAACAAGCTTTTTTTTCGCAACGTCTTCTCCATAATGATTGTAATTTCACTGCCTTCCTTTTGACCAATTACTTATCGCCATGTCGGGCCCTCAGCCCCAGGTGTAACCCTTCGGTGTTGATCGCGTGCATATTCACACTTGGCAACACGTCACGCTGGGAGATATGTGCCGCTGCAGTCACTCGACGGCCAAGATTGGTGTTTGAGTACATTAAGCTTCAAGGGCAATATACTGGGAATAAGATGAGATACAGTTGTGTTGGTTAAGCTTACTGCACTGTACCCGCCCAATGCTGAGGTGAGCTTATGCCTCAGCCACTGCAACGCGTTGTGTCTGTGAGATTATCGTACTCCGTAAGGCTTGGAGTATTGATATTGAAGTTCTGGTCGAGTTGGATGTTATAAAGTCCGACGGCATCCGCGGAGGCTTTGGGCTTGGAGGTTAGGATAGAGATAGTATCCACAGATTTGGAGAAACAGGGGGTGTTCTTGATCAGACGGTTATTTCTACTGTGAGAGCAGGGATATTCTGCTGCATGCATGTGAAGTCTTGAGACGGCCATAGAATAGAATAGCACAGCTTCAAATGGTCAAGCGCCGGGTGTGACATGAGTAGCATCGGTATTCCTGTTCCTATTCTCCGATGGCAGTGACATACAATGCAATCCTTCATTCAATATTTGGCTGTGTCTTGTGCTTTATTCCCTGTTTGGTACAACCCCTCCCTCAATGAGTTTTCCTTGTTCGTGCAACTCTACCTTGTCTTTTCTATGCTTGGCTTGCATGCAGATTTTGTTTCTCTTACTGTCTGCCTACCTTACTTATATCTAGGACTTTTGCTTTATCTTGTTTCTGTCACTTGTCCTTCGTTCTTCCTCCTTTCCCTTTTCTGGATAGATCTTGATGGGCAGTTTACATCAATCACCCTCTTTTATAGGCACATTATTTATTCATCCTTATCATATATAATTGCGATTCAATCTTCTTTTTCTTTTGATTCTGTTAATTTTGCTTACTGCCATCATGGTTGTAGCTTCAAAGAACGTGGTCGAGCCAGTGTGTAAGTCAACACCACGCCCTAAGCTATATCTCACTGACAACTTCAAGTCATCGTCTTCGCCTTCACTTTAGGTTGTCTTATCAACAGGCGAAGAGATACTCAAGTCACATACAACGAATCACTAGACGATGTAGAAGACCAACGATACGTCGACTCGCCTCCTCTGAAGCCCACTCTCCTCCAACACATCGAGCACCCAGTTCGCAAGGCTCCCAACTTCTTCTTCGTCCTGTTATCTCGCTTCTTCAATAAGTTTCCGTTCTTGATAGAGATTTGGTACTGGAACTTGACATACTGGTACTTCTCTCGTCACCCTGATTTATAAGTGTATACTGACGTTTGTAGGATCTATCAAGGCCTTCGAGCAGTATCAGCCAGAGCAATTGCAGGCAACGAACCAATCTTCACCCGCGCCCGAGACCACGCCCTTCAGATTCTCACTCTAGAATCCTTCTTCGGCCTCGATATCGAACAATATTTCCAGTCTTACATAATGAACCAGCAACCGTGGCTCATGCCCATCCTCGCAAAGATATACTACTCCCACATCAGCATCGGCATCCTCTTCCTCATCTACATCTACACCTATCTCCCACCCCCGACCTTTCAACGCATCCGTCGTACAATCGCCGTCGATAACGCTATTGCTTTCGTAATCGTGACGCTCTGGCGATGCTCGCCTCCGCGATTACTACCGCAGCAATATGGCTTCGTTGATGTTCTGCATAGTAAAGCTGGGGGTGCTAATGTCTGGAACAATAATCGGTTCCAATTGACTATCGCGGCGATGCCCAGTTTGCACTTTGGAACATCGCTCTTCTTTGCAGTTTGCATGTGTCGATTCTCTCCGCATCGATTCATGCGCATCATCGCTCCTCTTTGGCCGACAGCCATGCTTATTACTATTGTCGCTACTGCGAATCACTTTCTCACGGATGCCTTTATCGGGGCTCTGGTTCCATTGTTGGGATGGCGCATTAACCGTGCTGTTCTTGTTCTGAAGCCGATTCAGGATTATATCTTTGCGCCGTTGATCAACAGGCTGGACCTGGTCGATTCTGATGTGCGAGTTGTTCCAAAGACTTTGTAATTATGATATAGAACAAGAGGATTTGCTTTCATATGCACGAATAAGGAGAATCGGGTGCTGAGTTTGTACATTACCAGGGGAGTTCTCATCTATGGGTTCATGGGGTAACTAGACACCAGGAATGAAATGATAATCGTAATGAGACCTTGACACAGCTCTCTAACCATAACTGTTGGTTGTTTAAGTATCTTTGTGTCAGACTGTACTGCCAAGTCATCTTGGTGCTACACTAGACGACAACGAATGAATACGATAGCAATGTAGCGCAACACAAATGACACTCCCTTATATCAAGCATCTATATCTCATAACTCATGTAGTTCTCTCCTCTATTCCTTCTTCGAAACCCTCACAACAACCTTTCCAAAATGCTGCCCACTGCTCAAAAACTCCAACGCCTTATTCGCCTCCTCGAACCCAAACACCCTGCTCACAACAGGGTGAATCGAATGCCTCTCATAAAACGCCACCATCTCCTCAAACCGATCCTTCGGCCCGTTCAGAATCCCCTTGAGCGTCACATTCCTCCTCAGCGCGAGCACATTCACACCAACCTGTCCGCTGGTGTCCTGCTCCTCCTCCTTGCCAGCGAGATACCCCACGCAGTTGATCAGCCCGCCAAAGGCTACAGAGTCGAATGACTTGCGGAGCGTTCGCGCACCGCCCGTCTCGAAGATGATGTCCGCGCCGTGGTTTGCCGTCGCCTTCATCACGGGCTCTTGCCACTCCCAGTGCGTGCGGTAGTTGATCCCCGTGTCGGCGCCGAGATCCTTCTTCGCGCGCTCGAGCTTATCGTCGGATGAGGAAGTGATGATGACGTTTAGGCCGGCTGCTTTGGCGATCTGCAGCCCAGCGATCGCTACACCACCCGTGCCCTGCAGAAGAACAGTCTCCATCTTCTTAGCGCCATCAGCAGGTTGGCCGAGCGGTCGCATGCCGTTGATGCACATCCAGGCTGTCACTGCTGCGATGGGGAGACACGCTGCTTCTTCGTCGGAGAGGTACTCAGGCACGGGGACGAGAGCATCGGCCGAGAAGCAGCGATATTCTGTTAGGACGCCCGGAAGAGGGAGACCCAGACCGGAGGCCATGTCTTTCTCGGTGACTTGGCCTGTGAGATGGGTCTGGTTAAAGATGGACATGACGCGAGCGCCCACTTTGAGTTTTGGCGATGAGCTCTGAATGACAGTGCCGCACATATCAGAGCAAGGCACCAGAGCGCCTGTGTCTTGGATGGAGGCATGGTGGTTATAATCGCCGTTGATAACTTGCAACAGTCAGGATCACCCTCTTTTTCCATATCAGAAACAACTGACCTTCAGTATCGCGATAATTCAACCCAACAGCAAGAACCTTGACCAAAACCTCTCCCTCCTTCGGCTTAGGAACTTCACCCTCCCCAAAAGCAAGCTTATCAAGGCCATCCTGACCCGTCGTCCACTGTCTATTCTTCTCAGGCGCCGGCATATTTTCGTCCTTTGGTTTTCCAAACGGTAGGTATGAAGAGATAAAGCTCGCCATAATGAAAATAAATAGGGAAATGGTATAAATACGATGAACGAACGACGTCAACTATCAGTCAATGCTTCTCTTACAAGTGGAGATGACGTCGCTTTTGGTGGATGAGGTTTCAAAGTGATCGTCCTATCAGGGGAAAGGACTAGATCGTTTCAGGTATCGACGCCCGTGATGAAGAAGTGTCTTAATAATCAAGTCTTGTTCATGCTCGGCGAAACGTTATGAGTTGCATCACACGAGTTGAACTCTTTCGATAAAGGTTGAGTAAGAGTTGGAGATGAGCAGAAACTCAAGTATAAAGGTACAAAGATGTGGGTCTCGATGATGCATTGTTAAAAAGTAACTCTCATAATGCGTGGTCAAACATTGGGTGATATACATATTACATACATAGACGCAGCAAATCATCCATTCAAACAGCCAAGGTACAACACATTACAGCACGTCACGTCACTGCTTAATCAGTACACTCTGTTCGCAAGGCATATCTCATCTCTCTTTGGCTCTCTCTGCTCGTTCTCTCATTCGTGTTTACAACTTCCTCAGAACGTCTCTCTCCTGTCAACGATAGCCAAATAACCCACACGCGTCCCATGCCAACACCCCCATCTCTAACTCTCCTTGAGTCACCGCGACCAGGCAGATCAAGAATTAATCAAGTGAGATATCAGAATAATACCACTCCCAGCCATCCATCCGTATATGAAAAGTAAATAAAAATAGAACAGAATAAAAAACGGATAAACAGAAACTGTAACAGAACCATGAACCAAGACAATTCAACTGTAATGCAGATAACCAGATATTGTAACTTTTTTCTTTTCCTTCCAACGGGGCCGGGCCTTCAACTCAAAAAAAAAGCACCCATATTCTTTGGCACTCGTCCATCCATCGGCCCCTTTCAGTGCCCCTTGGTCCAAAAGCCGGACTCGGGCGTCTCCAAATGTGTCGTCTTCATCGTCGCGGTCATGCCAGGAACAGCGCCTAGACAGAAATTATTTGATTTGATTTGGTGGGTATAGTAGTAGGTTGTAAGTCGCCGAGGCAACCCCTCCCATTTGCTGACGCTGAACAGCCTGATGAGGAGAAGCCGGTATAGCTGTCTAGACGTAACGTCGTAAAAGCGTCATAATCGTCAAGTGGTGGTGGTGATAGTGGTCGTAAGGCTTGTCGGGGGTACATACGTCCTTTGGGGGTATTCCAGGTTATGCGTGCATGCGTGCGTGCTGCCAAGTGCTTCTGTCTGTAGTCTGTGACCTTGTACATGTTTGGTTGCCCAGTTGTGTCGAAAACATTTGTGTATCCAGATATCCTATCCCATGCTCTCTCTCATCGGTAACTGTCATCAAGTCGGCCAGGCCACACGCACACTTCCTTAGGCCACTGTCGTCCCCCACAATCTTCAAAAGTCATAAAACCGTTCCCACGTAAACTATATGCAATGGGGTTCAACAAGACAAGTGAAATTCCTGCCATCACTTCCCCAGGTATGTCGGTATTACAAGTCATAAAAGCAAATGCGATGCAAAATTTCAATGCGTCGTGGTCATTGTCGTTAATCCGTAATGATACGCGCAGTTGTAATCAGCCTAACCCGTCAAGGGGTGGCCAGAGAATCACACTCAGTGATATCGCGAAGCGTTGGTTGAGCTTGAACCGACGCGTGCTCCATTGTCGGATGAGTCTATCTTGAGTTAGCCAGTGTTCAATTGTTCCAAGTCTCGTGTGACGTACCACCGCTACCGCGCGTGGCGTGGCCATTAGCACGTCGCCCAGCAAATCCGGCATTGGTCTCCCACTCAGGTCCGCGAGGCTGTCGCTCAGGTGCTCCCTTAGAGCTGTTACCGGGGCGCTGGCTGCCGATAGCACCAGGAGTGCT
Source organism: Fusarium musae (assembly GCF_019915245.1). NCBI lineage: Eukaryota > Fungi > Ascomycota > Sordariomycetes > Hypocreales > Nectriaceae > Fusarium > Fusarium musae. Next base: position 688,681 of record NC_058387.1, read on the forward strand.
TCGCGCCTGGTTCTGTATGGAGCTGGAATCGTAGCCCAAGTTCAGGCTGCTGAGGCTGCTCAGAAGAGCAGAGTCATTCTTGGGTCCAGGGGTACCAGAGTTGCCGGGGTGGCCGGAAGGTGACATGGCACCTCCCATATAGTCACCGAAGCGAGCAGCAGTCGAGCCACCACCCATGTTATTCATTCCCGATGGGGCGAGGTAGCTGGAGGAAGCCTGCGAAGGGCTGGGGGTGAAGGATCGTAGATCAGCAAAGCTCTTGGCGGCTCGAAGGTTGTTGGGGATGCCGTTGCCTTCAGGGCTCCCGGGGAGCTCGATAGTGGGACCCTGTCGACCCATCATGTGTGAGTAATTGCTGCTGGCAGCTCGTGTCTCACGGTCAGCAGCAAAGTCAAATGTAGCAGCCCGGCTGAGGCCACGCTTATGCATGTCCAGGTTGGTACCTGGCTGACTGTGGATGTGGGCGGTGGGCGACGGCTGTTGTCGCTTCAGCACCGTAAGCTGGCGCGATTCGCCATCGCCCATAGACTGGTGCTCAAGGCCCATGTTGTGTGCGAGAATGTGGATGGATCGTCGATGCTCGGGAGCGATACCAGCAGGGAAGACCAGGATTTCCTGGGAATCGTCACGACGGAACATGACCAGTTCGGTGTAGAATTGGAGAGTCTGGGGGTCGTTCAAATCAACATCGCCTGGCATGGGCAGTGCGGGAGACTGAACACGAGATGTCTCGAGCATGCCGAGGTGCGATGGTCCCCTAGCTTGGGACTGTGAGAGACTGCCAAGTGACTGGATAGAGCTTTGCTGGTGAAGCATGGGAGCACGGTGCTGCTCCTCAAGTTGACCTCGTCGCTCTCGCTTCTCGCGTTCAATTCTCTCCCTCTCAGCCTCAGGGAGCATCTTCTTATACTCGACGCGCAACTTACGGCCATGGACATCCATACCGTTCATCGCCTCAATCACCATGCGTGTATCCTCGGCAGACTGGAAATTCGCGAAAGCCAGACCTCTGAAGACGCCATTGTCGAAATGGTAGTTGAAGGCATATGGCTGAGGGAGGTGCATCTCAAGCATGATAGAAGCCAGAGTCTCTTTTCGAACGGCAAAAGGGATGTTCTTAATAACAATAGCTGTAGGGATAAGCTGGTCGGCGTCTGAGGTGTTTGATCGAAGATCAGTGGGAGAGCCGTGAGATCCGGGGTGCTCAACACGGAGACCACCATTTGACATGGGGTTGTTGTTCATGCCTCCTTGGTAGGGTTGAAGACCTCCATGGTTGCCATGAATACCAATAGCACTGTGATCGGTCCAGTTCTGTTTCTGATCAGACATAGTCATATAAATTTTCCGTATGTACATACCTGGGGAAGAGCGGCTCGTCGGTTCACGTTTCGTTGTCGTCCAGGGCCATTCACGGCACCGTTGACTGTGGCGACTCCAGATGTGTTGTAGTTCCAAGCTTGACCGTTATCCAGCATGTAGCCCTGCATACCAGCCATGTTCTCCATACCACGGTGGTTGTACCCACTTCCGATCCTGTCGGCAGGGTAAAGAGCAGATGAGCCTAGAGGAGCATCAAAAGGGCGTTGGGACTGGCGAGGTAGCGAGAGGCCAGCGAAACCACCGGCTGTAGCATAGTTCTGTCTCGAGTTCGGGGAGCGATTGGTTGATGTACCATAGTCAAGGTAACCCATATCGTGCGGTTGCTGCGACATTGTGATAACGGGATCCAGCTTGGCAAATAACTGCTGTTTTTACCCAGCAGTCGACTTCACCTGCTTTTCTTGAGGATTTCTATCAAGCTGGCACGTACAGAATGTGCAGTGTCAGGAATGCGGACGCGAGGGGGTATCGGGGGATGCGTAACAAGCAGTTAAAAATGCGGCATCAAATCGTTGGCTCGTGGGTCTCGGTCGTGAAAGCGGTGTAGCTAAGTATAGTTGAGGGTACCAGGCACAGAAGAAACCGTCTGTCTATAAAGTGCTCAAGAAGAGTCGGGTGAAACAAGGTTCGGGGGTTCCGCCTCAGGGTCAATGACCACAAAAGTTTGTTCCGTCAGGTGTAGCGAGATGCCTAAAAACAAGATTGAGGCCTCGGGCAACAAATGCGCGAAGCTTAAAACGAAGGCGCTGCGAGGTCCTGGGTGGCGATAAAGGCGCACAAATACAGCCAGCACAACGAAGGAGGCCGAATAACCGGATTCCTAGATTCCAAGGTCTGGCAAAAATGGCGGAGTAACGTCAAAGAGCGTTACTTAATCGTCGCAGTTCGATATTTCTGGGGGAGGCAAAGGTGATAGGCGGATGACCCTGGAAACCAGCGACGTCTTAAAAGTAGCTAGTAAGAAGACTACTAATGAGCAAGAAATAGTCGCGCGAAAGGGCGAATTGGATTCGCGCGATGGCCTCGTCTCCTTGTTGGTGCAAAAAAGGTCGAATGGAGGTTTTCGTAGACGTAAGGGCTGTTGGGGTGTGGCTGAACCAGATTGCGAATGACGGAGGAGTAATCAAGGGAGGGAGACGAGACGAGAGGGGGGAAGAAGGAAGAGAAGAAGAGGTCGACTAAAAATCGGGGGAGGAGAGGGGGAAGGAGGAGGAGGAGGATAAATGATGAGGTTTAAGAGTGAGAGAGGTCAGAGGTAGAAAAGGGGACGGACGGGGAGGAAAAAAAGATGGAACAGGTCCCAGTTAGCAAAATGTCCGGGACGTTCTCAGTGATGGATGGATGATCTGGAACGGGAAAACGGCGGACGGGAGACGGGAGACGGGGGTGTTGTAACCAAAGAAAGAGAGAGGATTCGATTGATTGATTGATTGAGAAGGGGATCAATTAGTTCCATAGGTGTCGGGTGGATGTGGTTGGGGAGGTGACAGCGGACGGCGAATAGTTTCCCGTCAAGTTTCCCTTCCAATCCCTTCAGGTTTCCTTTAGCTTTAGGTTCCTCTCAGGTTCTGTCCTGACTCTTCAGCAGTCACAGCACATAGAGGGGCCCTTATTTTTTTCCTCTCTGTCTGCCCTCTCCTGAGGATCCATGAGCGAACGAGGTGGGATGGGGCGGCGTCGTTAGGACAGTGCGTATACTGTGATGAGCCACCTGAGAGGAACTGAACACCAACACCCCCAAGCCCGGCGCAAATTGGTGGGGTTTTCAGCGCAGTTCAATTATTCTCCAGCTGTCAGAAGTCCACTGTGGAACCCCAGCATGCCCATCCCCTGAGATGCTCATCAAGGGGTTGTTCTGGGATCCCATGCATGAGGTGGCCCTTGAGATTTACCATTCCATTGTTCAAGATCCATCCATTCACTAATTGTCGGGTATCATTCATTCATTCAACGACTCCAACTTATTTGGGTAGTATCTAATTCGCTAGCAATACCGGTTAACTTGACCGTTAATGAAAGCCCTGCTACTTTTAAACAGTAGTAAGTACCGTGTCTAATATTAGCCTTTCTTTTTCCCCCCCTACTACACTTACTCTGAGTGAGTTAGATCGAAATGCACTTCTTAATTCTTAGCACATGGTGGGGGGCCTTGTGAAAAAAAAATTAAGTGATTGAGCCCGGGAACGATGGGAGGCTGGCCGGCTTTCGTCAAGCCACCACTTTAACTAGGTCGGCCTTGATTTGAGATACGCAGTCAGCCTCTTGAAAGGCTGAGAGTACAAGAGGCTGACGGTATTGGATGTTTGATGCTGATGCTTTTGTGGAAAGGCTGCAGAATGACACCTCGTGATGGTTGTAGAGAAGCAAATCAGATGCTCTATCCCTGGAAGTTGAACTGTGGCAGATGCTCCAACAGTGCGAGCAACGTCATCCCGACACCGGTATCTCTTAGCTCAGGGTTCAGTGGACCGCATGTTATTGGGCACGCCCAATTGTGATGGGAGTTTGCTTTGTGTCTGCGGACATCGACGAAAGACGTGCATACGGATTGGATGTTTATGTCTAGCAAAAAATGTTGGAGCGACTTTTTATGTTGTGCATACCGCTATGCATTCAGATCTGGTATTACGTGCATCGCCAGGTAACACCAGCTAATTCTTTAGACGTATACTACTGCACGTATAGGCTACAAGCTCAAGCCTGCCTGTGTGTCGCAATTTTTTCACCAGCTCAGTTGGGTATCAAGCAAATGACCCTCAGTCAAGACCTGACTCGATGTGATGCATGAACCTGCAATTGACTCAGTTGGGGTCACAGTTCAGCATAGGTAGGATGGGATAAAATGCACGGATGAGGTAGGCTATGAAGCACAACCTCTGATCCTTTCAGCTTGTTGGGTAGTACTGTTCCAATACTTTCATTGCCCAAGGGAAATAGGGGATGCAATGGATGGTGTGAGAAAAGAGTCGAGATGAGATTGTCATTGTCAGTCAGAGGCATCCAACTGTAACACTCACAGAGACGAGACAAGTCAGTCCCGCAGATCGATAGTCATTACCGGCGGAAAATCTTGGCTGGGTATCGTATCTAACTGGCGTCTCATCTTGTAATGATTCTGCTCCATCCTCCATCTCGCATCGTATCTTTAGCTCCTCCCTTATTATGACACACCCGGCCGGCTTGCTCAGTGATGCTCCCCGGATGCTGCTAACCTGACGTTGTCGTTAGCTACCTAGCTCATGCAGCGTATTCACCTCCCTCACACAGTCAAGTCACTCTCCATCACACAAGAGTCAGACAGAGAAGACAAAGACGATGTGACATGGCTTGTCTCTCTCCCTCTCCATCTTCGACTTGCGCCGTATTTCCAGGGGTTGCCAAGGGGATTCGAGATGCCTCAATTAGAATGGCATGTTCATGCGGAAATTCGACTACTCTATCGTCAAAGCCACGTGCAATGATGCTTCTGCGGCTCTTTTCCTGACCCTGTCAAGTCTGTCTGCTGCCCTGCTTTTTCCATTAGTACGCGCTATCGTCTACCGCTTGTTTGTTGACAGAACACTTTGGCCATCAAATGTCCATAACTTTTTTGCCTTTTATCCGAGCGTATGCATAACAGCACCTGACTTATCTCTACTGCAAGCCAAAAGCTGCTTTTCTTTTTCTGACTTTTACATTAACTAGCAGGACTCTCTGTCTCCTCGTCTACGGCGGTACATGCGAGCGGCCCGTCGGACGGGAAGCCAATCAAGTAGTGGAGTGCAAAAAGTATGTTAGACTTTCTAATGAATGATAAACTTTTGGCAAAAACAAAAAGAGCCCGCGGAGAGGGAGGAAAAAGAAAATATGCATCACCTGGGAGACGCCAATCCTCACAATTCCCATTTTATACACGTCATTGCCCACAAGACAAGACACAAGCCCATTCTTTCACGACAAACTGAACTGGATTGAACTCAGAAGAGGTGATAATATTTCCTGAACCCCCTTTAACTTCTACAGTGCTTCTTTCAACTTCCAAAACTCAGCCCCTCTTTGTTCGTTCCCAATGCCCATGACGAAGCCAGGGTCATCCTAACCCGCCCACCTGGGCCGATATCAGGGGCCCAGCCTGATCTCAGGGGACTCCCCAGTCTTTGGGTCGTCGTTCGTGTCCCATGTCCGTAAGCCCTGGTACGGTACAGGAGAGACGAGCGAGGGGACCCGGGTCCCTGGAAATTGAGCGTTGATTAGCTGGAGGGGCTGAGTCTATGACCAAGAGCAAGAGAACGAGCTTGTTCTCAGACCTTTTTTCCAGTTGAGTCTGCCTTTTGCATTGGTCTGTCGTATTGTTTATATCGAACTTGGGTGGATCACACTTCAAATGAAGCCCGTGTATGTCGCAGACCTACCTCATTTTTCAAGCAACGAGTGGTCAACAAAGCATGTCACCACAGACGGTATTCATCGCTTGGCCCCTCATCTCCTTTCTTCTCTTGCTCGCCTGTCAAATTCGAGAAGCCTCACTAGCGCATCCTATTTCGCCTCGCTGTTGTCCCCTACACACAAAAACACAGAGGGTCTTTTTCTTCCCAAGGCATCCCAGCTTAGCCTCATCTCGCCGTCGCTCGGTTGTCCATTCCCCCGGAGATGGCGGCTCATAGATCACGCGGCCGACAGTCGACACCCCTGAACTCTCTTTTTTTAAGATGAACGAACCTTCGTGAAAATGCTCTAGAAGCTCCGGCAGACGGATCTTCTCCCCGGGTCTGTTCTCTGTTGGTCTGTCCGCACAAACGCGCGGCGGCATCCTTTGTGAACCGATCTATGGAGTAAGCATATGTGATATCCATGCGGCATAAGATGTGCAATATTCTTGTAGATGAAGCTTGATTCTTGTCTACCCTGTTTCGAAGTCATGATTACGGTTGTCCAACCTTTTGTTGCCCACCACTTTGTAAGAGCACGTGTCTCATTGAAACATGATGCACAAGAGTAAATACGGTCATGAGACGTCTTTGGCTACACCCACAGATTGCAAGTTGGCCCAGTTACGACGTTGTGATGTCTCATGCCCCGAGACCTCCAGCAGGTTCAGGATTGATTGATTGATGTCTTGATCCCATGTTTACAAGTCACCAACCAGAAGTGAATGTTTCATCATTCAAGCTTAGTGGGGGATCGGCGTGAGCCGCTGCAACGCCCCATTTCCCTTTTCGACATGAGATGAGCCTCACGGCTTTCTTCCATGATACCTATCGCCACAATGACGCTTGCCACTGCTTCATCGTGAAGATCAGAGGACTTAGTCTTATTGAATGAGGAGAGGAGGGAGGCAAGGTCAGGCACCAACGCGACACAGGATCTGACGCTAGATCTATAGTACCGTGGAAATCATTCCCAAAGTGCCATTCTATCGGCATCCAATATGCAGGCCTCCGCCCTCGCCTCTTGCCCGCAGCTACGGCTGCAGCTGCAGCATGCAGCTCGACTCGCCTACTCACCACTGACCACTCACACTCAGCTCCCAACTCGCCTCTTTTCGCTGATACTACGGAGCTATTCCCGGATCTGTTGAAGCGACGTTGCCAAGGGTAAGTAAGAAAACTTACTGGTAAATGACAAAAAGACGTAGGGTAATTTTAGGTAAACTTACTAAACTTAGTATATTAGTTATTTTTGGCACCTGAGCTGAGCGTCCTAAGCTTTCCTGCTCCCTGAGGTCTGCGTGTCGCCCCTCAATCGCATTCACTTCAATTTCACCATCATGACTTCTTTAATCCTTTGGAGCTTCGCCTTGTAGATATTGATAACTTGTTGTGGTTGGAGATCATCAGAACGTGTGATATTTGATTGTTCATATAAACTACATTTGTAGTACAATACATGGCATGATCTGACTAGGTCCCTCTAGGGACTGCCATTTGCACATCGTCGTCCTCACCCTCATTCTCACCTGGTGATATTATTCATGCAATGAGACTCGAATGGACTTCGAGATACTTTTTTTCCTTTCACAGACCAAGTGAGCTGTGATGCTTCAGCTACGAACCAATCACTGGGGTCAACAATGTTGGCTAGGGCAGGCAGGAAAAGTTAAGGACTTCGATCCTAAATAAGAAAAAGGGTCAGGTAGATTTTAGAAATTTGAGATTAAGTTAGAATATATCAGAGGACCTTTAGACCAGTTGTTTCATCACCAAAGCATGTAACCAGAAGCTTCCATGTTGATCATCCTCACTGTCGCCCATAAGGACCAGCGTTGGATAACGACCAAAGCTATCTATGTCTTGTCTTCTTTCCCTTGAATAATACGACCCTACAATCAGGGCCGAGGTCAATCTTCTTAAGCCAGCATCACTTTGGTAATATCCCACCCTGTATCCTACCACCGAGTATCTGACTCAAATCCAACACCGCCAGAATTCCTGGACGATATCTGATCCGTCTAAAGACGACCCGGCTCAGCAGACCCTACAAAAATATCCGATATGAGATCGCCGCAGCAAGTATTTAAAGCGCGTTTCTCGTGGCTATGCTCCCAAGTATCTCCTCAGAGGCAAGACCTATGTATAGATCGACATGCCGACTATTTTGGAGTTCATCCCGAATCGGACCTCATGAAGACTGAACAATGGGCCGAAAACCAGCCCAGGAACAGAGAACCTACCCGAAACTATACGCCAAGAGTGTGTCGTTCATTTACCCGAATCCTCGCGATGTAGGATGGAATGGCAATGGGTACTTGGGGGTCGCTGTCGGGGGTGATGAGTTCAGATGACTAGTCACTCAGCTTCAAGATGCAGTAATCAAATCATATCCTACTGAAACTTGCAGTTTTTGGTGAAATAAACATAATAATCAGTTGAAATTTTACAGACTTCCCGATTGAATTGTTCTTGAAGGCATTGAATGACCTCAAATGGTCTTAGACGGCGTCACCAACTGCGTTGATGTTCTGACACGGTTTTATCGTCAAATCCTCTACTTCCAGCGAAGCACAGATATTTAAAGACTCCTAAAACGAAAGGTGATCACCGGGAGCAGTTGAGTAAAGCTATTAAACTATAAAGGGACATATTGACGAATGGCAAGAAAAGAAACCTCCCCAATCATGGGTGTCCTGCCGCTCGCTTGTTGGAATTCATACATGAGCGACAACCAGAGGACCTAAATCATCCAGAAGAAGAATGAAAGGCATGCTGATGTGAGCCATTACTGTATCTTCCGCTCAAGGTGAAAACAGTAACCTGATTTTCGGTTCAATAGATGAGTTCCATCTTCTTGCAATCTCTCGCTTTCAGGTGACAGACACTACCTATGGAACCATCGTTATGGGATAGATAGCCAAATCTCGTACTACTGTCAGTAAAGTATCCCGCAAAACTCGATATGGTCTTTGTGAGACTTCTATAATCTATTCTTTTCTCCAGAGCGCAATGTGGAAGTGTTCAAGTCTGTTTCTTACATTCCCCTCCCTCACATTCATTACGCTCTTGCCCCCATAGCTTCGTTTGCAGTCTGTGGACTAGAGTCATAAATTCAGGGCCTAAATTTAAACATACTGATCAATCACAGCCGCTTTAGGCGCGATTGGGTGTTACCTTTAATTGCTTCATGCTGTTCACGAGATGCGCCCCAGCAGGCAAATGCGAGTTGTCTTTGGCATCAGCGTTCTGCTTCGGGTTTTGCTGTTCGTCAACATTATCTTAAAACTCATAGAACACATCTGAGATAGGCCTTCAACACGGACCTTTCAACATAATACTCTCTGGCACAGATGTGTCCCCAATACTGTAATGATATTTCCATCCACAAAAACAAGCTCGACCGATTTCATGAAATCCTCCACTGGAGTGCAAACCGAATTACAAGAAGTGACTGATACATTAGATATAACCGAAAAACCATACCCGGACAGTAGAGTCCTGCATCACAAGTAGCCGACATGTCTCTTGACTGGTCTCCCCCCCTTTAATTTGCCTTCGTCCATGCTCTGGCCTGCGCATGTCCATTTCGACCAAGACTGAAAACAGGTCAGTGATAACACGAACCAACGACATGTCAGTTCCCTGACCTGACTTCTGGCAGGTCCTACAATGATGTTTTCATGTGTGTGACTGCAAAAGAAACATATTGCTGGGATTCATCCACTGTCTAAGGAACGCAACATAATCCTGAGATAAGCTAGCTCACGATATGTAAGCAGAGGGTGCAGTACTGCTTCGATGTATTCATTTGTGTCATGAGACCCCATCTTCGGGGCCAGCCTCAGCTTTTCAGCACCCACATGCTGCTTTTTGCTTTTCTTGGACAACATATAATTTAGGATGATAACCTCGATTTCCGCCAGTCTTTCCTTGTTCTCGACTACCGGGTCAGCGTCAAGTTTAAGAAGATCCTGCCTATATGAGGCCTGCTCCGTGTCTGTAGGAACGTGAGAAACATAATTGTAAGCGAGGGAATTTATCATAATGCTCATAGGAGCATAGGAATGGGAGCGAAGAAAAATGTCTGATTCGAGGCGCAACTTGGGCGACATGGCACATAGGTCAAGTTTTGAGGAAGCAGAAGGTGCGGAGAGACTTGATGCCTTTGACATGTGTGCAAGACTGGAGTTTCAGATAATATGCTAGGATTGAAAGGTTCTATCCATACCGTCATGCATTCAACTTACCCGAGTAATATGATTCAGTTAGATCGACTTAGTTCTATTTAAAAAACAATCTCAACTTATAAGGTATTTCCTGGTGAGTGCGAGCTGATTGTAAGTCAGGTAAATGCTCGGCTAACGTGAGCCAGATCAGCCACACTTCAGCCACAGCGGGACATGATCAACTCCAAACCGAGCCTGGGTTTCAACTGTTCAATACACAACGACATCTCATCAAGTGTCTAACAAGATGCCCTGACTTGTCAGAAACCGAAAAGATACCGCCTCTGTACCAGCAGCCATGCTAGTACATGCTGTATCATCTTTATGGCATTCAACAATCTCCGGGTGAGACAAAGCTGTGAATATGCGGCAACCCGTTCCAAGCATGACAGACAGCACAAAGATGAGATGAGCCAAGTAAGTATCAACACAGCTCCTCCGCCAGCACCTCTAGGAGCTTGAAAGAAGTCTTTCTTGAACATGCTACCTTTCCTTGATCTATATTCACCCTTTTTGAAGACTTTGCAGCACCATAACATCTGTTTTGGTGATCCCTAACTAAGGGCCTCTTCTCACACAGCCTTTGCTGGCCCAGCTTGATGGCCGGGTTTATCTCGGGTCACTCAACCAATGAAAAGCGTCTCTTCATCGGCAAGTGCAATGAGCAATTAAGGTAAGCTTCCAGCAGCCAGAAGCTACCTGAGGCATGTACCTCTGGACCATCCAATCCCGCACCGCATCTCACGCAAGCTCGCCCTTCGCCAGAGCCTGCCTGAAGAAACAACATCAGCACCGCACCGCAGCCCGCTAAATTTCTGCCACTACGAACTCTCGATCCCGCGTTTTTCACATCAACAACATCAATCGTCATTTCGACCGATCGGCTACCGCGTTCGAACCCGAGTTCATTCATCCCCAAATTTTTGATACTTTTATCTTACGACTTTTTTTACGCGATCATATCGACAATGCCTGGTGGAAAGGGAAAGTCTTCTGGCGGAAAGAGCTCCGGCGGCAAGACAAGCGCTGCTGAGGGCACCAAGAAGCAGCAGAGCCACTCTGCTCGTGCTGGCCTTCAGGTGAGTCTCATCTTGAGAGGTAGAAGAGGAGGATGGGCTTGCTTTGTCGACCGACTTGCGCATATTCCATGTCCCGCATCCCACATATCTCAAGTTTCACGATCCGTTCCCGACGCGTCGAGCATCTCCGCACGACGAGAAAATCTTTTCAAATTGACAGCGCATCCTGCACTTGGCCCTCGCCGCGCGTTTGAGCTGATGCGACGGTTCGGCAACTGGTCGCCGATATTCTGGGGTGGCTGTCGATGTTGTTTATGTGCATGTTGGGTTGAAACGGGGCATGGCGGAATGCGCAAACAAAGACGGCTCGGGAAATATTCTTATCCAGACTTGTTGGTTTCGTTTAAACTCGCACTGACGTGATGTTTTTCAGTTCCCCTGCGGTCGTGTCAAGCGTTTCCTCAAGCAGAACACCCAGCAGAAGATGCGTGTGGGAGCCAAGGCTGCCGTGTACGTTACAGCCGTTCTGGAGTACCTGACTGCCGAAGTCCTCGAGTTGGCAGGCGTAAGTTTATGAGTCATGTTGTTGCCTGGAATCAACGCTAACATTTCATCACAGAACGCTGCAAAGGATCTCAAGGTGAAGCGTATCACACCCCGCCACCTCCAGCTTGCCATTCGTGGTGACGAAGAGCTCGACACTCTGATCCGTGCAACAATCGCCTACGGTGGTGTCTTGCCACACATCAACCGCGCTCTGCTGCTCAAGGTCGAGCAGAAGAAGAAGGCCAAGGCACTTGAAGGCTAAAGACGTATCGTTTAAGGCTCTATTTTGCTTTTATTCTTTGGGACTTGCAGTAAACCGGTATATGGGATGGTAATGCAGAAATACTTGAATTCGAATTCGATGGGGCGTCGCGTCGAGATATGAGCGGACGTCCGCACGACCACAGCTTGGATAGCTGAGGGCGCCTGCGCTTTCAATAGGCACACGACGAGCTCTCGGGGTCAGCTCTAGAAGCCGATACCCGATGACGAGAGGGTTCACGTTATGACGAAATGCCCTGTGCTGTTTGACTTGCGCGAGCTGTGTACAACAGTTGTGTTTTCACCTTGGTGTCTGGTCTGGTCTGGTATGAGATGCGACACGGAACCGCTGTGCTGATGGACTGGATTAGGTAGACACGGAAATACGAGTTCCTGGTTAGTCATCGAACGTTCAATGTTAAAATGAGTGTGGTTTATTATGGCCTGTTTGTCTTAGGAATGTGGATTAATGAAGCTATCACGTCCTTTCGAATGATGTTTATTTATTGTGATCCGCTCACTCAAAACAGTTCCCTATTGCATCCATGATCTTTGCTATCCTTTTCTTCATCTCCTATTGACAACCCTGGATATCTGCTCCATGCCAGCCGAGGGGAGGCAACAAGACTTCAGATCTTCACCGTAGGCGACAGAAATACTTCGGTAAGTTTAGGATATTTTAGTGCAGCTTTAGACCAGTTTATTATGGTACCTTAATTAACATCAAATCATTTCTCTTCTATTCATCACCCCTTAATGTTTTCCTTGTTTTCTTTAGCTCGTCTTCGCCAGAGTTGAAGCATACCAAGCATCAACGTCCCTCTTGTACGCCGCGAATATCTCATCCTCATCATCAACATCTTCAGGACTTGTTATCTCCTGATCGAATTGTGGCATAAGCTCACAAAGGGGCAACTTACCTGGCATTTCATCATCCTCATCATAGTTCGTGGGGTGGAATGTGCCTCCTGTGGCCTTCTCAGAACTCTTCATCAATGCTTCATAGCGCTCTGTGTGGCACTGACTGGGATAGTTGCAGTCTATTTCGCAGTTCTGCCTCCTTTCAAGCATGCGCTCCAATCTTTCCTCTGTGAGATAAGTGCGCGATTCGACTTCGAATTTATATCTCTTTGCTCGACCCTGTACGCTATCCAGGCCATCGAAGCTGCGCTTGATGCGGCTCTCCCATGTCTCAGGCCTAGCTTCATATTCTGTGCGAGAGCGCTTCCAGTCGTTGTAATGAACCCAGAACTCGTAGTCGTAGTTATACAGCTCCAGGGAAGGACGTTTTGGGTATTTACGGCTTCTGGGAGACTTTTCAGTCTCTGTAGTAGGTCTGCTATTGCCATTGCCTGAGAGGGGAGACTTTTGATACTGCCTCGAAGGTCCGCCGTCTGAGCTTTCGCCTGAGAGGTACTTGTAAGGGGGATTACTGTTGTATGAAGGACAATTAATACAGCGGCTTGTGACGGAGACCCTGTATTCCTGCTCGCATCTGTGACATTGCCATAGTATGGGTAAGGGTGTCCCTCCAGGGGGATCCTCCGGAGGAATGCAGCTGAGTGTAAACATTCTGATGGGCTCCTTATCTAAGAGTTCAATTATCGTTTTCGTGTGTGGGTGCAAGTTGTGCGGACTGGAAGGCATCAAGTCGAGATTTATGGTAGACGGCTTCTGGAATATTATGTTGACTGGTAGTGAGCGACAATGGTTGGGTTGAGATCAACTTATCTGTAGCATGTTGAATTATATGGTCATATGAAGTCTGGGGATGAACATTATGCTTGATTGTTGACCATACAATGAACTTTCAAGGCATCGACGTATGTTCGTACAATCGAGTCTGAAGGGAGCCGAACATATACATCTCGACAAAGCTGCCTGGGGGAAGATTGGCCTCGTCTTTGTTCAGGACCAGAGCGGCCGTGAAAGAGACATGAGTGAACAGCGTTCGCTTGTTAGATGCCTGAACAATAGGTAATACAAGATATCAAGAGATAAAGAGTTGTCAATTGCATTTTTTATTCGTGTTGTTTGACCTGTGGTGTCTTTGTTATGGTGCCGAGCAGCAGGGCATCCTGCAGACATGTCGGTGAGTATCTCTACTACAACTAATCTTCTGTCCAAATACTGATTTGGAGTATTACATCATCTCATGTGCCTATTGAATGCTTCATGCTTGAAACCAGGGTCTCCTGTGTGTCATTGCAACAGCTCCGGAAGTCCTATGAGATCAAGCGTAGACTTCACTTCAAGCGTAATACGTGATAATCGATCAACTCATTACAGCTAATTATGTTATCTTAAGTTGGGTTCCTCCAGAGTCAATAAGCGACAGTAGTGACTTGCTTGACTCAACCAGCCAACAAGTATGTGACTGAGACTTGACACTCCGTTTTATCTCAATTATACGGCTCACAATTGAAGCTATGTTAGTTACCAGTGCTTTCAGTGCATCTCGACAACGCTGCAGTCTTAGTATAAGTTACATATTACTGATTGTAAGCGGTTAACTCCTCAGGAATTGTCCGTAACGACCAATCTGCTAAGCTTTTGTCTGTGATAAGGTATCCAGTGCCTCGCCGTCAGCCGCTTGAATTACTTCAAGCCATTTTACGTAGTAGAGCCATGGACCGATTAATCATTGGTAACCACAAAACTTTGGAGGTTTTCAGGCTATGGAGGCCTAACAAAAATCAGCAGAGTGGTGAAGCCAGCCGAGAAATTCTCCGTTGTTTATAGAACCTGAGGCTACCTTATGATAGACTGATCATTATGCTCTGCCTTCTTGATTTGGCCAAACCTGCGGCGCCTTTATGCCTCTAGCACGCCATCATGGCTTATATAAGTCCATGGCTTGATCTTTTTGTTTCTCATGGGATCTCAAGTGGTCGCCACTTTCTTCCATGCACAGTTGCTCTTTTGACCAAGTGTTATCGATCTTGTGGCTCCGGTTGCGCCTCATGAAGATAACACGATTTTGGAGGGGTAATATCATGGCATAATCACATGTTATGGTCATTTTCAAACCTAGCTTGCTTCGAATACACGTCTGTAGATTGCTCTGGGGAAATGATATTGGAATAGGTATTTTTGAGATGTAAGACGTTGTTTTCAAGGGCTTTGCTTATACATGTGCGGGGTGTAAATAGACTTTGATACCTCGTAAGCATGAGCATCGTCTACTAGATCGAAAGACAACCTTTTCTACTCAGGATTCGCTCTCGCTTTTGTATAAGCGAGATCCATTAGTCAGGGTTGTATAAATCAAAGAAAGGGGAATAGGAACAGGAATCAGGTTACTCTGCTTGAACTTAACCAAAGCTTTGTTCGTTCTCTCTCGTTACAGGTTGTTTTCTATAAACTCAATTCAAAGTCACGGAAAAGAGTCCAAAGCTTCTATGACACGGCACTCCGATCTCGGTACACATATGTCTCTTTGAGATGATGAAAAAAGTCTATTGTCCTCAGAAGCAACAAGCACAGAAGATGTGACTTTTGTTGTGAACCTGGATGGTGCATACAGGTCGCCATCAAGTTTCTCTGTCGAAGCTTGATTGTTCATAAACCTTCACAGACTCGTATTGACTTATTGGTTATGCTTTCTCGGGGCAAGTCCCTGACACTCACATTACGGGACTACCTCGAAACTCACAATTCAAACTTCAAATTCACGACAACAAAACGTGTTTGGACACGTAGACCGAGGGTTTCGACCCCGAAATTGAGTTGAGAAGACTATTTCTTTGTCTATATAAGGACGAGATGCTCCCCCTTGGAACATGATTCTTTTCTTCTCCTCACGCATGTTTTGATGTCGTGTTTGTTATCGACTTTCTTCACTTCATTCATTCCTTCATTCGTACATATTCATTCATTTAATACATTCATGTAATACGCTATACCGCTTGGTACACATAAAAGTACGCAGGCTACGGCTCTAATCTATTCGCTCCACATGTCATGAGCTACGAGTTATCGATCTCTGCACATTTGCATATGCCGTTCCCCCTTTGAGAGGATGGGGCCGTATCATGTTCTTTTCCGGAGAAGCTGTTATATTTCAGACGCCTTTTATCGACAGGGACGTTGTCCCAACGGGTTTTACCTAATTTACCAGTAAACGACGAATCGTACGGTACACTGACGCCGTCGACTAACCATCCTCCCTCTTATTAGTCCACTTGCCGGGTTCCATATTCGAAAAGAGACGCTGAGGGAGAGAAGAAGAAAATGAAAAGAAAGAAAATCAAAACAAAAGATTAAAACATAGAAAAAATCGACAAGCCAATATTCTATTGTTCTGTCAGGAGCATTCCTATTGGGAATATTCCTCTTGGGCGTATCCCTCTTTGGAGTGTTCCTCTTGGCACAAACAAAAGTCACGCAGCTCAAGTCACCTCGGGATGATCTAGTCAAGAACTCACGAGTGGCGGCAGGTATCTACTCGAGATAAAAGATGATGACGGCTGGGAGTCGACGTACCAGGCACTACTTGCTGCATTGCTACCACTAATACTTCGACTCTTGTCGAGACTGACAGTACGATCAATGCAATCTGCTGGAGTTAAGCCTCGTTGCTCAAAACTGCGAGAGCCAAAGACCGATCGGCCATCGTATGATGGTATTCTGACATTTTGATATGTCAGACGTCTTCGGGTTCTCCCCCAGGGGTTTTGAGACCCTGCGGGAGAATTACAGCTACTGAGCACTTGATCCACTGTCACGACCGATATTGCGACTACGAATAGGAATATTGGCACAGGATACCACCAGGAGACTCAGTGGAGTTGGGATCTAGCCTAAGGGCCGGGTCGAATTTGGCGGGTTGGATAGAGAGGACCCTGGTGTTGTTTCAACGGCGACCAAAAACAATATAAAAACACAATAGCCCCCAGGGGTACCAAACACAAAAAATGGAAATTGGTTGGTGGCGAACCGGCGTCATCATTTCTTTCATTTCTTTATGATACCCCAAAACTGGCTGTCATAGCCGGTGAAGTTATCTCGCCACAGCTCTAAGGACCTGAGTTGCTTTCAGAGAGTGCCTCAAAACCTGTGAGTTGTGAGTGAGTCCCCAATATTTCTGGCCATGAACATTTCATATGGTCACTCATGTTGGATTAAGCAGGACCTGGTTCCGATGAGTTGTGCGGTATGCTCTGCATCGCCGGTAGCATCAACTGTGGTCTTTTACTTGAGCCGCTTCTCAAACCACCTTCAACGCTTGAGGAAAACTTCATAGCTCTCTGTAGGGGCGACCCGAAGCAGAGAGCAGTAAGATCTGCGGTCTTTCGAACATTCCAGGTACCGCCCTGCCGTTCGTTGACATCTCAGATACCTCTCACCAGGTAACTTAAAGTGGCTCGAGAAATAAAAGCCGAACCAGTCTTCGAGTAAAAAGAGAAGAAAAAAAGAGAAAAGAAAAAAAGGATGAAAACGAAACGAAAACAGAATATGCTAATTGACCTTGCCCAATCAATGGATCTTGGGCATGTCTTTTGGGGGACAGGGTTAGAAGACCCTGTCCTGTCAGCGCATGGTCTGCGATACACCTTACGGCTCGGTTTGCCATAGGAGTATCTTCAGCCTGCGAAAGCTGAGGTTTGTTGACTGTAGAGTCATTATGTTATGACGGGGCTCGTGTTTTCCGCCTGCATTCCGAACACTTCGCAGCTGGAATAGCTGGTTGTAGTTGAGGAGGATCGTGGGGGTTCATGGGTTGCCATTTACGATTTGCTCTGCTTCAAGATGGATTACCAAGATTGTACGAACCAAATATAGAGGTTTTGGGATGGATGCAAGGACTATATGTATATGCCGGGTGCCAAAGAAAGTATCAGTGTTTTACTGCCTTAGGATAGGTCAGGCATGTTTGGTGGATTTACTTTGCTTGGATGGCGAACGGCATCTGCGCCCTCGATCATCTTGCGTGTTCTGCAGCAACGAAAACTCACATAAAAACACCGCAGTTAGTCTAGTGTAAATATACTGCAACCGTACATAAAGATTAAAAAAAAAAGCAAGCGGAGTCATCGTGATGTGATATCTGTGCTTGAATCAGTTGGTGTTTGCTTGGGACTCTAAAAGAGGATGACAAAATAAACTCAGTAAAGAGTCCCCTAAGCTTAGGCTAAATTGTCTAAGTCTCTTCATCACTTAGGGTCACGATCCTAAGTTTTCTTGCCTCCCCCTGGGGGTTTGAACGAGGAAATGATGTCTATGATATGAGGAACGGTTCGGGGGTGAGTTGTATAAGCCTGTTTCTCATAATGTCGTTATCTGGACCGTGGTTCATGCTACTAATCTACTTGAGGTACATTCACTTACAACTTCATGATAACAGCCACACACCCCTGAGCTGTAGCCTTGGGGAGAAAAAAACATCATCAGATTTTGACATGGGGTGTCAAAATAAACTCAGCAAAAGTTATCCTAAGTTCATCCTAAACTCTGACTAAACTTAGACCAAGTTACCTAAGTCTTTTTGTCGTTTAGGATCGAGGTCCTGGGTTTTCTTTCCCCTTAGTGTGGCTGAGATACTGTGGCGTTCGACCTGACACATGCGAGACATTACGTAGCTGGATGGCCCAATGAGCTTGCAATCGCGTCGTGTCCTTTTTCAGCCAAAGCTCAGCTCAGTTTCAAGATTCATGATTCTCCCAAGCTCCCCTTGTCAATCCCTCGAGCCATCACCATCCAACCCTCGTCCCGAACGACCCTCAATTGTATCCGTACTCACTCGCCTTTGACAGGTTGTCGCTCGCTTCCCACTCGCTGCGCTTCTAGCAGCTACTTATATTGCAACTTCTTCAAACTTCTTATCTTAGCTTTGCGACAACACCACCGCAATCATGCCTTTGAACGTTTTCCGAGTCGCTGGTACGTTTTCGACAATGCGGAATCGACGGCTTCGTTGAGCTATTTACTAACTTGCAGCACAGCGGATTTCTCGCATCTCGGCTCCATTTTCATCTTGCTTCACAAGATGGTGCAGCTAAACGTTGGTCCTCCCTTGTCAGACGCTGTGGATCAGCTATACTAATCGTCTTCAGAGCTGCTCGGGTATCTCCTTCAAGTCGCAGACACTCTACATGCTTGTCTACATCACCCGCTATCTTGGTACGACTCCCGTTAGCAGACCCCAGAAGCGCATTCTAACCTGCCCCAGATCTCTTCAAAACCGATAGCCTCTACAACTTCATCTTCAAGATCATGTTCCTTGGCTCCCAAGGTTACATCATCTACCTCATGACCAACGCCTACAAGCCTACCAACGATCCCAATGTCGACACCTTCCGAGTCCAGTACCTCCTCGCGGGAGCTGCTGTCCTCGCCATCGTCTTCCCCTATCACTACACCATCTCGGAGATTCTGTGGGCCTTCTCCATCTGGCTCGAGTCTGTGGCTATTCTCCCCCAGCTCTTCATGCTTCAGCGCACCGGCGAGGCAGAGACCATCACCACCCACTATCTCTTCGCTCTCGGCAGCTACCGTGCTCTCTACATCCCCAACTGGATCTATCGATACTTCGCCGAGACTAACCACAAGGTCGACACCATCGCTATCATTGCTGGTATCGTCCAGACCGTTCTGTACAGCGACTTCTTCTACATCTACTACACCAAGGTCATGAAGGGCAAGAAGTTCAAGCTCCCCGTCTAAACGATCAACAAGACACCAAAGATACCTGTACGAAATAGAGCACCAGGCTCTCAAAAACACGTCTTATACGTTTTGACACTGTAACGATGAAGTAGCCAATAGGCAAGGCAAGACAAGACCACAGTTTTTGGTCACGACAACTCCGGCTTCTGGAGATGCATGCACGGCGTTGGTTTGGGAGGTCAACAAAGGCGGTAATTACAATGGCGTCGCCGTTTGGCTTGGAGATTTTGGGGAAAAGGGATCGTTGATTTCAGTGCTGTACCAAGTCAAAATAGAGTGTAGTCTATTTGCGTTGAATGCTGCTATCTCTGTCATTTGTAATGAGCTCCAGGCACCATTCAATGAAGAAACGAAGAGGCATATGAATAATTAGGCAGGGAAATACAACATGAGAAACTACGAATGCTGGTTTATGCTTATTTGATTGTGCCTGGTTGGTTTTCTCTAGTTCCATTAAGCTTCTTGGCATTGTGCGGCTCATGCAAGCCGAACAATAGACCATGACATCGAATCACGTGACTTTACCTCTTAACGCGTCGAGCATCAATCACTTCGACTTCATCTTCAACATCTTAATCCACATCGCATCATCAAATCTTTCAATATGGCTAGTGATGCGCCCGAAAAGCCAGAGCAGACCCCTCCTGCGCCGGAGGCTCCCGCTGATGAAGCGCCCGCTCCAGCGATTCCCGATCCTCGATTACCAACTCGCAAGGATGTCTCGCTACGAGAGTTCCTGAACAAGATGGATGACTATGCGCCGATTGTACGCTCCACAGACTCCTAATTCAACTCACCTAACACTCTCTAGATTCCCGATGCAGTCACACACTACTATATGACCAAGGCTGGTCTTCCACCACCTCCCCAGACCGATCCACGCCTCGCGCGACTCCTCGCCCTAGCAACCCAAAAGTTCATCGCGGACATCGCCGCAGATGCATACCAGTACAGTAGAATCCGCGCATCATCAAACACCAATAATCCCATGGGGTCTCTTGGTGCAGCTGCCGGATTTCCTATCCCTGGTCAACCAACTGGTCAGCCCGGAAGCAAGGATCAAGCTAAGGGTGCACCGCTGGGTATCCAGCGACCGGGCTACGGAGGTGGTGGACAGGGCGGTAGCCAGAACAGGACTGTTCTGACCATGGAGGATCTTGGTATGGCTGTTGGAGAGTACGGTGTCAACGTCAAGCGTAGCGAGTTCTACCGCTGAGTACGGATCTGATTACATGACTGCAAGGCGTTTCGGTTTGGCGTTCACGGAAGGATTTGGGTCCGTACATGATATCAAATATGAAAACCAGGAAAGTCATAGCTGGTTACAACAGATCGCCTGAATATGCGAATGGATCCCTTCGTTGAAGTCATTGCTCTAGTGATGTTACATGTAGTCTTTTGTACATGGGTATACCCAGATTCCAGTCCCTATTTGATATTCTACCTCTTGTCCCAGATATTTGGCTTTCGTGTTCTGCATTAAGTCAGAAGATATTCGTCTTTCGGTTTAGACCGACACTTACGGTGAGAATTCGCCAAGCTTGTGTCCAACCATATCTTCTGTAATGGTCACCTCATGGTAATCCTTTCCATTGTGCACCTCGAACTTGAGACCGACAAAGTTGGGCAGAATCGTGGCTGATCGAGCCTGTGTTCGCACAGGAGGCACCTTATCGCTAGAAGACTTGGGCCATACAATGGGTAGGCTATCGCATGTTAGAATTGTCAGGATAATCGAGTCGGTCGTCGGCTTACGGTACCAAGTGCGGCCCTATCAGCAGAATTAGCACCCAACAACATCACAGCATATCAATTGACATACCCTTCCACACTGATCGCTTAAGAAGAACCCGTGTCGCGTGCATTATCGCTGGCACATGTCGTTCCCTCGAAATTTCAGGCCGGCATCACCAAGCTTCATGCGACGGATCTAGCCGGGAAGTCGTTTTTCCGATCGGTTAGTCCGAGACTTGCAGCACGTGACTACCCCAGTGCAACACGGCTACCGGCACCTCTGTGCTTCCCTCACCTGAGGTTTAATATGGGCGTTAAACGGAAAACGAATCCCACCAACGAGATAAAGATGCATGTTTCAACAAGAGATGATCACTACAATATTTGTACGACAAGTTGCGTCATTGATGCGTTCTACTCCTTAACATGAGGACTACAAGGAAAAACAAGTCTTTTTTCAGAAACGAGTCAAGTGGCTCTGATAGAGTATGAAAGTTGCTGTCGTTAGTCTTGAAATGTTCAGCCAAGAAATACTATACAACTCTACTCCACGAATATCATCTCAACTTTCCTTGCTTCACTATGCTCAGTACCGGGAACGCGGCGTATTAGTGAAATATCAGGGGGGCCTAGCTCCTGTTTCAGCCAAACAAACAGGGAACACCGGCAAATCAGTTACCACCAAACTGGGTCATGTTCTACACTTCATCTGAAGAAACCATTGAAACGTGCAAATCGACCGAGTCTATACCTATATGGGCTCACGGAGGATCAATAGTCAGTCTGGGTTGGCCCTTGTCACATCCTGACTTAATGAACATGCTACGACGGGGAGCTATGCGTAGCACCGCAAGTTGGGCTGAAGCTGAAATGTGTATATAAACTTACCATGTTTCCTGCATTTCTTGGCTCTGCTCTACATGGCTCGTTGATCGATCCTCTTACAATCATTTGAAACAAGAAACGAATATCCACTCCTTCTAGCAAACATGCGGTTCACGGATTTCCTTCTCGCAAGTGCTGGCGCTTCCCTTGCTCTGGCCGCTCCTCACACTACGAGGGCCAAGGGCAAGTTCCTCTTCACTGGTTCCAATGAGTCTGGTGGTGAGTTTGGTGAGGGAAACCTCCCTGGAACTCTCAACAAGGACTACATCTGGCCTACCACGAGCTCCATTGATGTAAGTATCTTGGCATATGACTTGTCTGTGGTACTGACTATGATAGACCCTCGCTAGCACTGGTATGAACACCTTCCGTGTCGGTTTCCGCATGGAGCGAGTGACTCCCAGTGGTATCACCGGTGCCATTGATGAGGCCTACTTCAAGGGCCTCCAGGACACTGTCAACCATATCACCAGCAAGTCAGTAACTACCTTTCCCATCTTGAGGTAACTTCACTAACGCACTCAGGGGCCACTATGCCGTCATTGACCCTCACAACTACGGCCGTTTCAACGGCAACATCATCAAAAGCTCTGACTTTAGCGTCTGGTGGCAAAAGGTAGCCAAGCGCTTCGCCAACAACAAGCTCGTCATCTTTGACACCAACAACGAGTACCACGACATGGACAACTCTGTCGTCGCTGCTCTCAACCAAGCCGCCGTCGACGCCATCCGCAAGGCCGGCGCAACCTCCCAGTACATCTTTGTGGAGGGTAACGCCTACACCGGAGCCTGGAGCTGGGTTTCCAGCGGCAACGGCGCTGCTATGAAAGATCTCAAGGATCCTCAGAACAAGATCATCTACGAGATGCATCAGTACCTCGATTCCGACTCCTCTGGCACCTCTGAGAATTGTGTTAGCTCTACCATTGGTGCTGAGCGTCTCAAGGCTGCTACCCAGTGGCTCAAAACCAACAAGAAGAAGGGTATTCTTGGTGAGACTGCTGGCGGAGCTAATGACCAGTGCATTGCTGCGCTCAAGGGCGAGTTGCAGCACTTGCTTGACAACTCTGATGTCTGGACTGGTTGGTTGTACTGGGCTGCTGGCCCTTGGTGGGGTGACTACATGTTCAGCATGGAGCCTACTACTGGTACTGCTTACAAGAAGGTTCTTCCTCAGATCAAGCAGTTCATTGGGGCTTAAGCGTAAGCGATGTCGTGGACATGGTTTAAGCTAGGGAAGAGTAAGATAACGAGGTGACTTGTG
Organism: Fusarium musae; assembly: GCF_019915245.1. Taxonomy (NCBI): domain Eukaryota; kingdom Fungi; phylum Ascomycota; class Sordariomycetes; order Hypocreales; family Nectriaceae; genus Fusarium; species Fusarium musae. Next base: position 712,076 of record NC_058387.1, read on the forward strand.
GGCCTGATTATTGTAAATACTTACTCGACGTATATAGTTTCTTGAGTATAAATCAACGCTTCTTGTTTATATGCGGTCCTTAGACTTTGGGTTACCAACTCTCTACTATTGTGATTATGCATGAGAACACAATTATATCACGGTGACTAAATGGTAGTCAAAGTTGAGACCTATATCTATACCACGTTTTTTAATAGCCATGTGTTGTTCAATTTGCCTTTTGACTAAGGTACCTGGTTCATCTTCGTACGCCAATCCAAATTCTAGGGGCTTCGATACGCTACGGCTGTCTATGGAAGCATTTTCGACATTGACAGGGATATTTAAAGTATTTCAGGTACAGAACAGAGTTTAATCCCCCCACAATGAACCATCAGATTGCATCAAGATGCCGTAGGTCAATTGAATTGAACTGACTGATAGTCGTGTAAGTGATGCAGGGTAAGGTGATTGGGAACAATGAGATCGAGTGGTGGGGTATCACGTGGAGCCGAGACTTTGAGACGGACACAATGGTGAGAGTGGGCGTCCCCCAAAGACCAAGTAGGGATTGCCCGATCGGAAAACACCAGATTTCTGGCATCCCCTTTGCATCACCATATCAACAACATTTCCATTGCTTCATACTCCTCATGCGATTCGGCCACAAATAGCACAACCCCGACCAATACGGCGTTCGCCTCTTCGACGACGCCCTTTTCTGTGCCATTGTCACCCCCAAAGAAGCCACTTTCCCTCTTCCCGCATTCTCGACGGCCAAACTTAAATCCTATTTATTAATCGCCAACCCTCAACGTACGACCCAAGAATCGTACTTCGCAACTCCTACAGACACCTAGCGACCTCGCAACAACTAGAATTTCGATGCCCAGCGCAACGGCTTCCGGAGCTGATACGGGTGGCTCGGCTCGGTCTCGCGATCATAAGCAGGGTAACCAGGGACGATCTTTCACACCCGACCAAGAGGCAGCGGTCATTCGTATCCGAAGATGCGAGGCCACTGCGTTTTATGACATCCTAAACCTTTCGAGCGTAAAGGACACATGTACCGAGGCTGAGATCAAGAAGGCTTATCGGAAGCTGTCGCTTCTGACCCATCCCGACAAGAATGGACACCCTCATGCGGACGAGGCCTTCAAGATGGTCAGCAGAGCATTTGGGATTTTAGGCGATAAAGAGAAGAGGGAAAAGTTTGATAAGTTCGGCACAGATCCTGATAGTCGATTCGCCAGCGCCCAGGCGAACAATCCTTTCTTCAATCAACGAGCCGGTGGTGGTGGAATGGGTAGAGGTGGCCCGATGTTCCAGGATGACTTGACTCCGGAGGAGATGTTTGCCCGTTTCTTTGGCGGAGGTGGCTTTGGCGGCGGTGGCCCATTCGGAGGTGAGCAGAACTGACAAGCAAGATGAGACTCGTACTAATGTTGCAGCCTTTGACACAGGTCCTCAGTTTGTTTTCAACTTTGGAGGAGGTCCTGGAATTAGGGTTCATCAGTTTGGCGGAGCTAGGCCGAGAACGCGTCCCCGAGAGGCCGATCGTGGCCGACAGAACGAAGGCAACGCTTTCCAAACGTTCCTGGGTCTACTGCCCATCATCTTGTTCTTTATCCTACCCATCATCACATCCTTCTTCTCCGGCGAGTCTTCAACAACATCGGCATCAGGGCCTCGCATGGTCTACGACAATCCTCTGCACCCGTACACCGAGCAGCGCACGACACCGAATCTGAATGTCAACTACTACGTTAACCCCGATGAGGTTGCCCAATATTCCGAAAAGAAGCTCAACAAACTTGACCGTACAGCTGAGCATCAGCTCTTGAGACATCTCAAAAACGAGTGTGAGAACGAGCTGATATATCAACGGAGATTGAGGGATGCGGCTCAGGGCTGGTTCTACCAGGACCCTGATAAGATGGCGCTCGCACAGACATACACAATGCCGTCTTGCGAGCGGCTGCAAAATCTTGGGGTGAAGGTTTAACGACGTGCGCGCCGTGAGGGGGTGGATATTATATACTTTTCTTGTATAGGAGTTGGCGTTGTGGCATTTCTGGGACTGCATGGCGACGAAGGAAACTCGGACCTGACAAGCAAGCAAGCAGGCAAGCAAGCAAAGCAAGGGGAGGACGACGCCCATAATCAAGTTATGTATCATTCAGCAGCGTTTAATGCTTAAGGATGTGTTTTCCTAGGGGAGGTTTAAAGACGATCCAATTCGAGGTAGATTTGTTGTACTGCGTTTAGAATGCACACCAATCGCTTCTTTTGACTGCCAGCCACCGCAAGATATCTTATTCTCTGGAAGGCCTCGGGGAGGATGCCAAAATAAACTGAGTAAAGAGTCCCCTAAGTTAGGCTAGATTTACCTGAATATTTTCGGCGCTTAGGGTCAAGGTGTTTCTTTGCCTTCCCTTGGATGGCTGACTATTGGACCCTTGGTCTGAGCGTTGGATGACCGTTGAGTCTAAGACATTTGGTGGATCATGAAGGAATGAGTACTTACTCCGTCCACTGAGACACTACCCGGCCTGTTCAAGATATTATGTTCTCATGAGAACTAAGTAAAAGCCAAAAACAACATCGAAATATGTGTTCCAGTATGAGTAGGTAAATATCAAAGGTCATCAAGTTCACTCATTTAGTCGCGGTGTAAGTCGGCATGTCTCAGATCGCCAATGCTAGCTTAAGCGACTTTATCTTTCTCAGCCAATCTTGACCACAAGAAAAGGTACAAGCGAGGACCAGGTTTAGAATCATGAATTGTACCTGCTGCCTATCTAGGCGGTGAGGTAATAACAGGAATGGTATATAAGGTAATTCCTCTTCAGCTTGCTTGATACTTGAATCGACAGGCCCACGTCATCGTTCGCGGCCCGTGGCGGTGGTCCATAAGCAAATGGAAGTGGGCGGGGCATACTTGACGCCCGCGGTCTACGTACCTTAGGTACCTACCTACATTACAGGCACCATCACCCGCCCAGCTTTTTCAGCTCAGCGCATGCCTAACTTTCCTCATTATTCGCTTTCCAACCAAGACAAACTCGCATTGAACTCAAGGCATCCAGTCATTTTGCTTCTTGTGTAATAGTAGCTTCTCTTCTCAGCGAATTGCCCAGTTTCACGTTGCACCGCCACGTACAGAACGGGACCCAGTGACGACACATCTCCCCACACAAGCTGTTGCTGTTGCGATCAAGAGGAGCTCCAAGAACTGGATATCAACATATACAAGCAAAAAATACCACTATACGACGCTTTCTGCAGAGATCTGGTCGCTAGATTTCTCGATCTCATGCATACAACTCACAGCGCTTCGAGAACTACTTCGAATCACTTCCCCGCAGTCTGCCGCGTGTGGTAGCAGCGCATCAGCTACAAGGACCAAGCGGATCACTGAAAACGTCTGTTTGACATGTTACTTTGACACTCGAAGTTTCCAAGTTCAAACTTACCTCAAATACGATCAAAGTCAAGCGATGTCGAATAATCCCTGGGCCGAAGGAGGGAACGAGCCGGGATGGGAAGATGTAGGACCCCGTCGTGACGGACAAGCATCTTCAGCGGATAGACCGAATCCTCAAGCTGTTCCTGCGGCCCTCAGATCTGGAATCGCTTTCGATAACCAAGATGAGCAGCGGGCGTGGGGAGAAGCGAAGACACAGCCAAATAATCAGCAACAGACTCAAGAGACGCCTGCGGTGTTGAAACCAGGCGGAGATAGACCAGAAACGAACCCTTTTCTACGAAAGAAAGTTCCTTCAAGACAAGAAACACCACTAACGGAATCATTTTCGAAACTTGGTATCGAAGAACCTAATACGAACCCATGGCAACCAGCAATAGAGGTGCAGCCTGCACCATCAGCCCCGCAACCGATTCCAAACCTCATGGACGATGTCCCTCCTAGAGGCGCATGGACGCCCACGCCGGAGCCACTTCCCGCTGGATCACCGGGTATGGTGTCATTGCCCTCTGGTCGCGAGTCGCCTGCTTGGGATGAGGATCCCCTGGGAAGAAATGACAAACCTCCTGCGCCACCTATGAAGCTCTCCGCAGAATTTACTGGGGACACAAATATCTGGGACGACCTAGGTGGCGCCGACAAGGGGAAAGCCAAGGCCACAGGAGAAGCCAGGCCAGCATCGCCGGATGATTGGAATCTGATAGATTCAGAGCCATCGCCGAGCCCCATGAAGGAACCTCAAGAGGAGAAGCCACCTTTGCCCCCCAGGCAACCAACACTACAAACCGAATCGTCAAGTTGGAGAGCATCCGGAGACCCGATCGACGGAAAGACGGAAACTTATCAGATTAAGAATATACAATGGCACGACGCGACCTCGTCAAAGAACCCACGAATATCCCCAATCTTGATACAGAATGCAAACGGGCCTTGTCCTCTTGTAGCTCTGGTTAACGCACTTACTATGACAACACCTGCCGATGTTGAAGATACTGCACTTGTACAGACTCTTAGATCGAGGGAACAAGTCAGCCTGAATCTGCTTTTGGACGCTGTTTTTGACGAACTTATGTCACCACGACGAACAAGTTCCGAAGATGCATTGCCAGACGTTGGAGATTTGTATGCCTTCTTGCAAAGTTTACATACCGGCATGAACGTCAATCCGCGATTTGTTCCTACAGAGAGTATGATAAATGCTTACAAGCGTACATCATTGACACATTTGCATCCTGCTGAGCGAGGAGACTTAATCCCGGGAACTTTTGAGAACACGGCCGAGATGGGGTTATATGCCACATTCTCGATCCCACTGATTCATGGATGGCTACCACCAAAGAACGAACATGCATATGAAGCGCTGGAACGACAAGCCGCATCATACGAGGACGCACAGAATCTCCTTTTTCGAGAAGAAGAGCTCGAACAGAAGTTGTCTGATCCTGAAGGCGGACTCACAGAGGATGAGCAGCAACTTTACCAAGATATTGTCATAATCAAGGAATTCTTGGATAATTCCGCGACCCAACTTACGCCTTGGGGCATTGAAGTTATTGGTAAAGCCATTCGACCGGGTACATTTGCCATTCTTTTCCGGAATGACCATTTCAGTACACTGTATTGTCATCCGCAGTCGATGCAGCTCGTCACGCTTGTGACGGACGCAGGATTCAAGTCTCATGATGAAATCGTATGGGAGACACTATCAGATGTCAATGGTGGCAACACCGAATATCTTTCAGGAGACTTCCGGGTTGTGGGATCTGGCGGTCTTGCTCCTTCGACGAGTGCGGGCAACTACTCCAACAACGATGGCGGAGAATGGACGACAGTACATAATCGAAGGGGCAAGGGGCGGCATGAAGATGAGCCCCCGATGAGTCCCAATGCTGAACAGGAAGATAGAGATTTGGCTCTCGCATTGCAACTACAAGAAGAGGAAGAGGAAAGACATAGAGCAGAGGAGGCACGAAGACGAAGAGAGAGCATGCTTTCAGAGCAATTTATCGAGCAACATGCCTTTCAACCAGGAAATGCAACACGTGGCAACCTGGGAGGTAGAGGAGGAAGAGGTGGACAGCCGGCAAGAGGAGGAGCTCCACGAGGTGGAGGCGTCACCAGAGGAGCCACGGGTCTCGTCCCAGGACGCAACAGCTCCGTCAGCGCGCCCACCACAACCACAACCAACGCACAGCCCAGAATACCCGCCCAGAGAGTGCGATCCCTCATCCCAGCCCAACCACCGCGACCACCCGTGTCACGCCCAGCGGACGAAGCAGCAGACGATGCACCGCCTTCCTACGAGCAGTCGGCGCACGACAGGACGTATCAGCCGCCTGTGGGACACCCGAGCCATCCGAACAGCAGCCCTACGATATCGAGGCAGACCAGCACTGCTGCGAGTGTGAATTCGTCGATGCCAGTGGGGCAGAGACCCTTTGGGCCGTCTGCGGGCAGACGGCCTTCGGGACCGGGGGTAGGGGTAAATGGCGGTGGGCAGAGGGAGAGGGATTGCATTGTGATGTGATTTTATGAGCACATGAGAGACGGAGTCTTGATTTGGGGATTGGTACTGAGGAGTTTAGCGGTGTCTGTAGCATGGACGGGTGTATCTGAATATATTTTATTCATTAGTATATCTTGTAGGTTTTGTTAATCAGTAAGTGAGGGAACTGTGTAACCATCTAGATCTGTTCAGAGCAAGAAAACTTGTGATCTCATGGTGAGGTACTGGAACATCTAGTACAAGGTCTCCTAAATATATCTTATCATAAATATATTGAGTCTTTCCATTATCTCGCGTAGACATCTCGAGCTTGCTTGTCTCCCCTATCCTATGCAGCTTACTCAGCACCACATTTCGTGATACCTTAAGCTACTGCAATAAGTCTGTAAACTTCTTTCATGTGATAATTCGATGCCTTTGAAGTTTAATGTTACAAGGGACCTCGGAAGACAGGCAATATCTGATACCGGTTTGAGTTTGGAGAGCACGGCAGTTGATTGAGATCGACTGAGGGAACTTGAATGTTGCTGTGTACACCCTTCCGTAAGACTAAATACTCTATCCTGAAGAGGATCCAATCTGAATATTTCGTCTTACAGTACTATCGCAGCCCAATGTAGAGGAACGGAAGCTGTCTCTACATTCTGATAGCTGCATCATTGCTCTTGTGTGACACACCAGGGGTAGATGCACTAAATATTCGACCTTTATGGGCAATTCTTCAGGCGGTGGAGGGTGTCAAAATGGCCGTTGCGCAGCTACAGAACCCGCTCCAACCTCATTGACATCATGGAAACACGCCTTGGATTTCATCATTGATCAATTCTCCTACAAACAACAGCATTCGCTTCTTTCTTTACTGAGAGACTCGAATTTGAAAGCCTTTTTCTGCTGCGTTGTTGAGGCGCAGACGCTGTCATCATGGCTATTATCGAAGGGTGGTTACCACCCACTCGGGAGAACTACGACCTGATCCTCAAAGTCTGGCAGATATCTTACCCAATTGTAAGCATTACAAAAAGAAAGAGAGCACGTGAAGTAATACATACATGTTCTAATTACCTACTCTCAGATTGGTTCGATGCAATGGCTTACCAGTTGGTATGGCATGGGCAAAACCTCAGTCACAAGCCCTCTTAACCTACCCGGCCGTATTGGCTGGTTGACCATGGAGGCACCTGGATTTCTGACGCTGCTGTACCTGATGAAAGTTCTTCCTGAACAGTATGGAGTCGACGATCTTCCGTGGCAGAATAAAGTGCTTGCGGGTCTGTTTGTAAGTAATATTTTCCCCAAATTCGTTTTATGCTCCCGTGCGTGTTGCCGTTGAGGGGGAGGGCTTGAACTACCTACCCGAGGTAGTGTTATGAGGAGTAAGTGATGAAGGCTAATATTGGATGGTGTGTAGGTGATTCACTATTCGTATCGCGCTGTTATGTTTCCCTATCTTCAGCCCTCCATGTCACCGGTGCACATTGCTGTGTGGCTGCTCGGCTTGAGTTTTCAGATTTGCAACGCAACATGTATTGGATCATGGCTCGCAGCATATGGCCCCACCACTGAAGCAGCATGGTCATCACAATCATCCATATTGCAATTCTCATCAGGTATTCTAATCTTCTATCTCGGTCTATCCGGCAACTTCTTCCACGACGAGGAACTACGAGACATACGCCGGCGCGAGGCCCAGCGGCAAGAGCGCGCCAAGCTGGACGGCCACGCGAGCAGCAAGGGCGTGGAGAAGCACTACCAGATTCCGCAGGCAGGACTGTTCCGGTACGTGCTGTACCCTCACTACCTGTGCGAGTGGGTAGAGTGGGCTGGGTTCTGGATGGCGGCGGGCTGGGGATGCGCGCCTGCGAGGGCGTTTCTGGTGAACGAGATGTTCGCCATGTTTCCGAGGGCTGTCAGGGGACGGAGGTGGTACCTGGAGAGATTTGGAGAGGACAAGGTTGGGAGGAGGTGGGCTGTTATCCCGGGGGTGTGGTGAGGCTGAAGAGGGAATGGTATGATGGACGGGTTAGTTATGCTTATGTTGGATGGGTGATGTTAGTTGATGTTCAGGTGTGGTTGTGGTTGTGACTATGGGTATAACTAGGGAATGGTCGTGACAGACATAGAGCACAGAGCACAGAGCACAGAGCATGTAAGAGTATCGAGTATTCAATGCATAATAGATGCCGTTCCATAGACAAGAACCGAGTATAATAGCCGAGATATATGCTAATCAAGTGGGATATACGTAAGTGGGATAGGCTTTTATATTGCCACTCAGCGATTGAATGCGTCGTTATTATTGCTGAATTATGGACACATTCATTCATCCCACTCTTATTACACCGTGAATATGATGAGTCTCTCTCTCTGAGTTGGTGTCTCCAAATTTCAGTTGCCGACTCCAATTGCCGACCATTTCTTGGTCCGTGCCAAGAATGACCCTCATCCCTCCACCTCCGCATCGAGACCTCGCCTCGACCATTCAAAGCAAGCAGAACCTACCCCAGAAATCCGGGGGAAAAGATCTCACTCTTACGATTGCTAGGTAATGGGCGTTGGTTTTGTGGAATTGAGAGAGAGAATCTGGGGAAGCAGCGGGATTATCGTAAGATGAGATTCACAAAACCTGGGGAAGCCTGTATAACACGGGGGGAATACTCACGAAACGACATGTACAGTTACATTTGAGCAGAAAAGTGTTATGCATACGGCAGAGTTGGAGAATATGTGGATGCTACATGTATGCTACATGTATTTTCCCTTTCCACGTGGTGGTAGTGAGAATACGTACCTGGTTGTTCTCACTCTCTAGGTCATGATCTTCACCCTCATCCATCTCCAACACGACGCAGCAAAACACTTCCCTCTCTCCTCTCTGGCTGAAAATCCGTAATTTCCCCGCACCCGAGACTACTTCCCGAAATCTAGACTTATTCACTAGTTTCTCTAGTCTATCTCAAGTAAACCTTTAAGCTTGTTATGACTCTTCTTCAGCTTTGCCGAATCTGCTCCGTCGCTTACAAGATACTGACACAACACCTTGACCCTGACATTCAACATTTTAGCCGAGTCAACCTATCATCATAGCTGCATACCAATCAGACCAGGGGTGGTGATTTCTTTCCGCGGCGGATGAAAGCATAGCCAGAAATGAATAAGATATCACATTTTGCGGGGATGGGCCACCCCCCCTTGTCCACCAAGCTAAACCGCTCCTAGGGCAAAAATCCTCTTTGACACAGACACACACTCCAAAGAAATTGATCGCATGCAACACACGTCTCGGTTCCAGTAGCTTCGTGAGGGGAAATGCCAATCTAGACACCTTAAACTGGGGGGTTGCTTGTCCCGACACGGTAGCCCGAGGTGTTATCCATCCTTGGCTTTGACTATATCAAGACCCTGCTCCTGTCCTTTTTTATGGTTTTGGTCTTTCTGTATCTCAAGCATCAGTACGCAGAAGCTTGAAGACCCATCAGCTTCACTTCTTTTTCTTTATTAATTGTGATCTTGTGAGAAAACGCCATCATGGGTGTATCTGATCAGGAAAAGGGGTTCGATGAGCGCTCTGAGATGAAGGGAGGTGTCATTAATGATTATCATGATGCTGCTGGTCACGGTCACATTGCCACCGACGCGTGAGTATCTCACTGACTTATGAGAAAAACTCATACTGATGCTTTACAGCTACGGCAACTCCCTTGTCCAGTTCGACCCAGCTGCTGAGCGACGACTACGATGGAAACTCGACTTGTACACCGTCCCAACCGTCGCGGTTCTCTATCTTTTCTGCTTCATCGATCGTGCCAACATCGGTGAGTCAACTCTCTCACTCTCAGCGCATCAACACTCACTAACATTTCCCCCCAGGTAACGCCCGTATCGCTGGATTGACAGAGGATCTCAACCTCGTAGGCTACGACTACAACAAGATCCTGTCCGTCTTCTACATCTCATACATCATCTTCGAGATCCCCGCTACCGTCTGCTGTAAATGGATGGGCCCCGGCTGGTTCCTCCCTGCTACCTCTCTCGCCTTTGGCATCGTCAGTGTCGCCACCGCCTTCGTTCACAGCCAAGCTGCCATCTGCGGTGTTCGTTTCCTCCTTGGTATCTTCGAGGCTGGTATGCTTCCCGGAATCGCATACTATCTCTCCCGTTGGTATAAGCGCTCTGAGTTGACTTTCCGTCTGTCTCTCTACATGGTCATGGCTCCTCTCGCTGGTGCTTTCGGTGGTCTCTTGGCCAGTGCTATCCTCAAGCTCCCCCACTTCGGTAGCCTTCACCACTGGCGAATGATCTTTGCCATTGAGGGTATCATCACCATCGGACTCAGTCTCATCGCTTTCGTCACTCTCACCGATCGACCCGAGACTGCTCGATGGCTAACTCAGGAGGAGAAGGATCTCTGCATCGCCCGTGTCAAGTCTGAGCGTCTTGCTCAAACCGAAGTCATTGACGGCATCGATCGAGTCAAGCTCTGGCGCGGTATCTCCAACCCCGTCACTCTTCAGATCGCCTTCATCTTCCTCTTCAACAACATCACCGTCCAGGGTCTTGCTTTCTTCCTCCCTACCATCGTCGGAGCCATCTACCCCGAGTACAGCACCGTCCAGAAGCAGCTTCACAGTGTCCCTCCCTACGCCGTCGGAGCCGTATTTGCTGTTGCCTTCCCTGCTCTCAGTTGGTACCTCGACAGACGACAGATCTTCATCATCCTCTCCGCCCCCACTGTCATTATCGGATACGCCATGTTCTTGGCCTCCGAGACTCCCAGTGTTCGATACGGTGCTTGTTTCCTGATTGCCAGCACCTGCATGGTTCTTGGTACCATGACCAACGCCCACATCAGCGCCAACGTCGTCAGTGATACCGCACGAAGCAGTGCCATCGGCATGAACGTAAGTTTCTCTCCCATCAACCACCTTAACCCACCTCTAACACTTGACAGGTCATGTTCGGCAACATCGGTGGTCTCATCGCAACCTGGTCCTACCTCGTCAAGGACGGCCCCAACTTCCCCATCGGTAACGGCCTCAACTGTGCCACTGGTAGCATGATCTTCATCCTCAGCATTTCTGGCTACTTCTGGATGAAGTGGGACAACAATCGACGCGACAAGAAGAACGTCGAGCAGGAGCTTGCAGGCCTCTCACCCGAGGAGGTTGCCAACTTGGACTGGAAGCACCCTGGTCACAGGTGGCGATTCTAAGATGTTAGTGATATTGGGTTTTGGATATAAGCATACTACGATTGGGTATTGGCGATGGGTCTTTTTGAATGGATTGGGGGCTTACCAGGTCATTTTGGATATTAGCGAGTCATCATTATCTTACCTACCTTGTCTCAAGAATGAACACGATTCTTCAACTTGCATTTTCTGATCCACGTTTCTTCTTACATACCCGTAGGAGAGGAACAAATACCCAGGACCTGGATCTTAAATGATAAAAAGACTTGGGTAACTGGGCATAAGTTTAGGATAAGTTTAGTACATCTTTTTCTCAAGTTTAGGTAAGATACATTAGGTAACTTTGCTAAGCTTAGGACAGGTGCCTTCCTATGTTAAGGTCTGATGTTTTTTTGCTCCCTAGGTAATGGAAGGAAGGAAGCAGGCCCCCTGACTTCGTACCAAGATACCTTAAGGTATTCTTCCTTCATCATGACTACCCCCATCGTTGATTATTTCTTTCATCATCGTCATTTTCAGCTCCAATACACTTCTCCAGTCACTATATCAGAAATTTGTGGGCTACAATGAACAACAATCCTGGTCATGATACAAATCTCCAAGCCCTTGATCGCCCAAATGATAGGTGGAGTATATGCCGCGCGCAAGACGAAGAGGGAATTCGGTTATACAATACCTTGGTACAGCAATGGAACGACTGGGCTAAAGAAGACGCGGCCGAGAAAGAGGAAAACTGGTTTGACCTGGCCTATCGATTGGGAAACCGCCCGGCCCATCGACGAGCTGCTTTTGCCAGATGTGTTGAGAATAGGGCCCAGAACCAAGGAGGAGGGCGTGCCACAGTGTGCTGGGGACATTGTATCCTCGCCAGCTGGTTTTACCGAAATCTGAGGGAAGACTTCGAGCGACAGTTAAATCCTACATTGAACCAATTGCAGCAGTGGTACCCAAGATCCGATATCATGGGAAATCTTCGTTATAATGAAGACGGTCCCTCCTTTCCGACGATCGGCGGCAGGGATCCAACTCCTGTCCGAGGTAACCCAGGTCAGGGACCCGAAGAAGACTCAGTGCCTCAAGCTTAAATAAAAACAATATTCAGGTAATCCTAGCCTAAGCTTAGGGAATTCTTTACTAAGTTTATTTTAGCACCTTTCCCCAAAGTCTTGGGGTTTCTTGCTCCCCGCAACACTTGGGAGCAACGGCCGTGAGGAGAGCAGCACAACACTCCTGAGTAGAGCAATCCCCCCAGGGAGAACAATCAGTCGTTTAACTAAGAGTAATGGGTTAATTGTAATGGGTTACGAATGGTTTAACTAGGAGTAATGGCTTGATTGGCCAAACACGCTATCATTAGCTAGACTCGAAATCAAAACGTTGCTGCTTGCCTATCATTGTCCTACAATACAAAACAGTGAAGAGGCATGAGGTCAGTCAAGTAAATACACCAACACCAAAAAGATAATCTGCGTACCGCAGATGGCTGGATCTCTCCCGCCGGGAATTGAACCCGGGTCTCAAGCGTGACAAGCTTGCATACTGACCACTATACTACGGAAGAAGAGCAGGTTATCACCTGTTGTAGTGAGGGCTGTGGGAACATCATCGCGTGTGGGATCCTATACACCGATTGCATCTCAACTTGAGTCTTTTATGGCAAATTATGCTTTAAGGGGAGATCGATCTTGGGCAGAGGTGAGGAAAACAAGGCACCAAACCAAGTGCTGCGAGTTGAAGCAAATTAACATGATTGTATTCAGAGCATCCTGGAGAACAACATTTGCCTTGCTAAAATACTCCTCATCAGAACAGGGGCAAAGGTCGGACCGTTGATTTAAGCGTTGGCACATTGCATCAAAAATGACCTTTTCTTTGCAGTAAGATCCCAACAGGATGATGATAGGGACCTTCTGGGGAGCGGCGGTAGTTGTCATGGGACAAGCCAGCGACGCTCCCAGCCTGTAAAGGACCAAACAGTCAAGGTCAATAAGGTTGTCAGTAAATCCTCTAGAGCACCTGTCACGACCAGAAGATCCTACCATACCCTATTTGCTCTGATAGGTACGACCTACATACCTACACTCAGTCACCTTCCTCACCCAATGTTATTCCTCCCTTGGGTACCTTAGGTAGGGAGGAAAGAAGATTCAGGACCTCAAGCCTAAATGATGAAGAGATGTAGGTGCTTCTAGCCTAAGGGAAGCTTAAGAGGCTCCTTCCTATGTTTATTTTGGCATCCTCTCTTCAAGTCTTGAGTTTTCTTGCTCCCCGAGGCCTCCATCGTCATTGTTTTTCCATCTTCAACACACTTCTTCAACAACTTCATCAACAACTTCATCAACACACTTCTTCATTATCCAAGCCATCTCAGCCCCGCACATCTTCTTAGTTCACCTATCAATAATGGACTACCTATCAATAATGGACTCCTCTTCCATGGAGGATTCGCAACCTCAGCTGTCCGTCAGGCCCCTCGACTGTCCAACTGGATGGCCCCTGTGCCAGAAAGAAGATGTTGAAGGGATCAAAGCGTATAATACCTACGTGAATGAATGGACAACCTGGGCGTCCACAGACCCGCACGAGGACAAAGATAAATGGGGTGAAGCCCTGAATTTTGTCAACCTTGGGAAGACCAAGTTTTGCAAATCCATCACTCAAATGGCGGACCAAGAGTTGGAAGGAAACCGATCTGAGAAACTATGCTAGGGCCTTGTCGTTCTCATGAACATCTTTGGCATCAACCCATACTACCATAGCTGCACAGCACTCGCACTACAGAAATGGTACCCAAAGTCTCGTATCGCGGGCATCTGCCCCTACAATGAAGACGGACCCTCATTCAATGCATCGGGTTACGAAGGTTTAACACGTGTACGACCGCAAACAAATTAACCCTCCGGTTATCTCAATGTATGGTTCTTGAAGCCGGATGCGCTTCGAATTGTCACAGAGTGGACTTTAGCAGAGGTAGTTTGAGTTTAAGGGGAGTCTTTACAGAGTTTATTTTGGCTGAATTATCAAAGTCTCAAGTTTGTTTGCCTCCCCGTGCCGAGTTCGATGTGATGCGGTCGTGTAGTCAGTCCTCTTGTACCGAGGCTCCCTCTCCAGTTGAACTCACGATGTTTGATGAAGATCCTGGTATAACTACCTACCTACACTTTGGCGAAGGTGATACTGTTAGAAGACCAGCTCACCGAGACTGACGCCAGTAAGATCTCGGAGATAACAAATCTGTCTGGATCTTCGAGGAACATCTGGTAGCCAGCCTCAGGTTGGACTGGGTCAAGAAGGGGAAAATGCAAGTGCCTACCGGAGGTAGTCGAGAGGCCAAGAATTCCGTACCTACTTGGGTAAGAGAAACGCCAAAATGGAAGGGATGGGAGTCTGGTAGTCAAGAAAGCAGGAGTAAAGATAGAATAACATACCTACCTGCCTCACCTTCCCCGTCCAGTCGTCACCAAGTGATCAACTTCCTTCCTGTCCCATCAATAAGAGTCATCCTACAGGCAAGAATCACTCTCCATCGTGAGAAGTTACAGAAAGTGCAATCCCTACTGCGTTCTACAACAAAAAGCATCCAGCTCTCTTCTCTTCTTCTCATCTTCTTTCATCCTCTTCATCTTCCACCATCCTCTCCCCTTCATCGTCCTCACTATCTTCACCATCTCCATCATCCTCTTCACAATGTCTGCCCGTCCCCAAGACACCAGTCTTCTTCCTCTTCCTGCTATTCTTTTTGCTCTTTAGATCATCCTTCAACTTTACCTTTCAAGCCCTGCTCTGCCATGTTGGCCATCTTCCCTCCCTTGCCGTTCTATCTACGTTCTGTCATCCCGTATTGTCGACATCATCTCAGAAGACTGTACGCTGTTGCTTCATCGCCAAGCCTTAGCTCGGTTCGACATACACAGCTATATCTCATCACTGATGAATTGGAATCTTAGGTATGTACTTCCTTGATGAACCGGGTGGATCTTCAGTGAAGATACTGCCAAATCTACTTAGCGCGTGTCTTGTAGCTTAGCGCGCGCAGTGCTGACACAGTTGTCATCCTTCTGAGAGGTGAAGCTTTGGGGAGAGGGAGTCGGGTACTTTTTTTTTCCCTTATGGGTTTTCCTTTTGTACCGCAGCATCTTAGCCGACCCGTGACATACACGTGGGGCTAACCAAGAGGAAAAATGTGTTTTTAGGTTTCGATCTTCCGCCGCCGACTCCTTCGCTGCCAACCACGATGACTTCCGAACTTCAGATCAGGGAGTGGAACTACGCATTTCTTTGGGACATAGTTCTTCTCAGAAGCCGCGGCAGTGAGAGCGAGGTGCGATCGATTGGTTTGGATCCTGGCGGTGGACGGAATGGTGCAATTGGAAAGTGTACTCTAGAGTAGACTTCACTCAACACAAAGTATTTCCATCTGCCACGAGCCATAGTGAGGAGGTAAAGTTTTTAGCTCAAAGTAAAACAAACGCACAGAACAAATCAAATCACATATCAGCAAGATATCGTCCTTGTTGTTCCTGGTGCCTGATACGAAGGTTCAGACTGAAAACCAAGTTACCATGATGACCGTAAGACCTGCAGTATCTGCCACGAGAATGACAGCCCCTCCATCTCACCCAATTACTTCAGCCTTGCCCGGGCCATCGGCGTCTTTGTGCTCACGTGCCGTATGATCCGTGATATCGAGAGGATCTCCCCTTCGTTTGACTCTTGCCGGGCTAAATTCAGGGGTATCTCAGAGGGCGCTGCCGACGTGACGGTATCTCCGTCCTCCTCGAAGCTGAGATTTACATTGCGGAGTCCTAGAATGGGTATGGCGATATGGGGATGATACCGTCGAACTGCTCATGGGGTCATGGACTTTGGAAAGGAGGCGAACAACTGTCATCCCACAACTCTACCCATGGAATCAAGATATTCTAGTAGATACAAACAGGTAAGAAGAGAAACCGCCTACTGGAATCAAAAACCTCCCTCATCTCTTTTCAGCAAGAGCTCTAATTACTTATACTATCGACCAGAGCCACTCCCTAGGCAAGAATCGCCCTCTACTGGGAGAAGACAACCAGAAAATGCAATTATCATCTCAGAAGACTGTATGCTGTTACTTCGTCGCCAAGCTTCAGCCCGGGCCGACATACACAGCTGCATCTCATCATTGATGAAAGGACTCCCTCAGGTCATCCTGGCGATCTGCTGTGAAGATACCGCAAATCTACTGAGGGTATGTCTTATATCGTTTCGGGCGCGCAGTGCTGACACTGTTGTCATCCTTCTGAGAGGTGAAGCTTTGGGGAGGAACCTCTTTATGTAAGGCCGTGATGATGTCTAGGTTTTGGCTCTGAACCTTTATCTCAGGCAGCAGGAAGAGTCAAGATGCTCTATCGGCGAATATGCTCTTTGAGTTTGTGTCACTTTAAGCCAGAAACTCTGCTCTCATCACAACAGAAGCGGTGGAGAGACGGGGTGAATAGTTTTCTTTTAACCTTTGTCATCTCAGAAACTTCTATTCGCTTTCTACCTATTCAGTGTATGAAGAATGAAACTTCAGTGGAAAGTTCCCGATATATATCTTCTTATGCAGGATCGTCGTAACAAACCCGCTACAGCAGGCTTTAGCCTGTTCGTCTTCTGTAGTATTTTAGCGAACTGGCCGAATGTAAACAAAGATGTAACATTATGATCATAAAATAGTAGGTAAGTTTGGTCTGCATGCCGAGAACAGCCAATTAATTCTTGCAAAAATAACTAGGTTCTCTCTGCCGGAATAAGCTCTCAGCCACAAGCCTCGATTGCAAATAACACTTCTAGCCCACAACTTAGACATCGATACCACGATGGTTGCAAAAATAACAAAACTACCTAGTCTAGTGGCCTCTGCATCTTGGCCTCAAAGCCTTCTGCTAATTGTTCTATTTCTTTCAAATCCATCCTCTCCAACCCAGGATAATCTCTCAGAAGCAAGGGCAAAACAGAACTCTTCCAAATTCTCCTCTTCTTTGATAACCCGAACCTAAAAATGACTGCAAAAAGTAGGATTGCACATAAACCCAAAAGCGCTCCTGGGAAGATAAGCCACTTCCACGCTATTTGAACGCAAAAACGGTTCTCTGACGCGTTCCCAGTCACTCGAAGATGCTTGGAATCTTTTCTGACTTGACGTATTTCTTGCGTGATTCGCGTGGCTATAAGTTCCAATGCATTGTCGATGGCTTCTGACGTTCTATTTTCCTTGAGAAAACTTGATAGAGGCGATGGATATGAGTTTTCCATGGCGGAATCTGTTCGACAGGAAAGTTCCCCGGAAGTATCATCTGCAGGCGTACAGTTAAAATTAAAGGTCGCTTCTATTTCTGTCTCGAACGCGAGCCCAAGGTTCCTTGGGAACTCCATGACACACTCAGCAGGCGCTGTAATATTGTCAAAGCTGGGTGGTTTGTCGATGCTTTGCTCAGCCCAGTCATCTTTGTGAAAATACACTCGAGTAGAATGATCTGTTGACGAAGGTATGTCTGATAAGTTTCGCCGTTTCCCATTAACCAAGCACGGCCGCATAACACCTTTCCAATCATAACCAAAAGATTTGGCTTTCGCGGACCATATTTTCTCGGGGCTTTGTGTTCGTAGAGGCACTTCCCATACCATGTCCTCTGACAGCCGAAAAGTCTTTACTGCGGCGGTGTAGTATCTGATGCATGGATAGAGTATACAAGCCGCTGCTGCTACGTCAATGGAATAATGATCTCGTGCTGCTAAAAATGTGATGTTTGAAATGGACCACCGAGCGCGGTTTAAGAAAGCTCTAGAAACGGTCTTATTAGTCCAATCTAGATTTCTGGTAGTGTGTACACTCATGTGAGTATCTCTGACTCCATCCTGGCTTCCAAGAACTATCCTGGAACCATTTTTGCTCTCGTCAGTTGGCAGAGAATAGGTAGTTGTTTTCTTGCCATCTCGATCATGTTGGAGGACAAGTTTATCTATATTGGTACAGGCACTGCATATACCAAGACTTGCATGTGACATTCGTTTTGTCAGTCCCTGTGAAGTGTATTCGGGAAAGGTGGTAAAATTGCAGTAGCCTGTAGGGCAGCTGTACAGGGTGCTGATATTACGCGCTTGTATTATCGCATCCTTCATGGCCAGTGACATCTTGGCTTTTAGACCATATCTACCCCCTTGCGTGAGCTGAGCAAAGTCAGACCAATCCAGGGTTTTTGCAATAGTTACAGAAGGCGGTGGCACAAGGTGTACCGGTTGCAGACACTGATAAGTCTGAATCGATTGCTGTGTAAAGGATCCGATACCCAGTGACAAAAATAAAATAAGGATAGCCTCGAGCGTGAGAGGTTGACGGAGCGCTATAGCAGGAAGTAGCTGAAGGGATCCGATAACACCTCTTGTAGCAGTGTCAAACATTTGAATATCTGACATTGGACGAAAGCTACCAGAAAGCCACTCCCACTTAAGCTGAGCAAGTACCTCGGAAGAGATAATTGCAATTGATGCGCGGAAAAAAGTGGCAATGATAGAAACGAGTGTGTTAAGGGTAATGCCTAAATTCTTCCATTCAGGGAGTTCCTTGCCAGTATATATAGAGAGAACGATACAGATGGCGGCAAAGAGTCCGGAAGCGATGAGGAGCTGGAGAAGTTCCCATCTCCAGATCCAACAAGGATGTTCTGGAAAGTGCTTCTCTGTGTCTGTAACTTTGCCTTTCTTATCCTTGACCTTGGACGACGGTGAAACCAACGCTTTCCGAATTACTATTCCTGTTTCTTTGGGGCCATCGGATTGATCATCGCTGACGTTTCTGGCCTTGTCGATCAGAGGTCGATAAGTCTCGATTCCGTCTCGATTCTTGTATCGGTGACTGGATGAATCAATCGTTGTGGATGGATCTGAATTAAGCAAGAGAAGCTCGATTTGAGAATAATTCAGGTCTTCGGGTGTTTGGGAAGTTGGCATGATGACTCGCCCAGTCCAAGACTGAAGCTGGTTCTGTAGGTAATTGTGCAACCTTATTGGTCTCAACAGTAGAGGTATCAGATAGATAAAAGGTTGTGTGCGAGTTCCCAGGAACCTCGCACTGCGAAACCTTTAAGAACACCTTTCTCCGGAGCCTGATAGGCAGGCTATGGGAAAAACGCTATCGGCGGTTGCACAACGATTCTATTTTAAGAAAAGCTGAAAGCCAAGCAGAGCCCTGTTAAGGATTATAGCACATGTGTGGCTAATCCCAAGTCGTTCAGGACCTCTTAGGCGACCATGCGAAGCGAAACCGCCCTGTCTTCTGTCTCGAGTCACCTTTTTGGGCAAGGTGACTTTGTACATAGGGTACCAACAGCTTAATTAGAAAGTAGAAGTAAGAATGCGCCTTGCTTACTCACCAGATCTGCGCGTTTCCCAATGAACCTCATTGAGCCTTACGACAGCCTGGTCCCTAAACATCGGGTCAAGATCCAAGATTATCCACCAAAACTTGGCGCAAATGCTGCCATCGTTATAGCATGAATTCTCACGAAAACCATCACGGCTAGCTTACTTGTTTCACAAACTACTGCAAGCCTCGTACGCTGATAACCACTCACCTTTTCCTCCATTGGAGGTCACATCATTGAAGGTCTAAGAACATCCCCCACGGAATTAAGTTCTTCCAATCTGGCCTATTCACTAAATCTAATCTAATCAGATAACTCACCTAACCTATAACAGGTGGCATGGATGCTAGCCATGATGAATTTCACGAGAAATTTACAGGAGCCTACCGGCACATTGTGCGGATGCCTTTGTGTTTCACCCCGGCGCCCATGTTCGATTAATGAGCATATATCGTTCAGACTTGAATACTACGAAGTTCTCAGCAGTTGCTCTGGAAGTCCAGCCTACCACGAGGCCTTTGATAATTTGCCGTTCGAGAAACAACATTCGGACTCGTGAGAAGTTAGCGAGAACCTGACGCAATGCAACTATTGCGGTCTACAGTTACCGGTTACTGTAATATATGACTCCAACCCTCTCTATCTCTGATTGGCCAAAAGACTGTATGACAGGTATAAACACCAACAGATCGGTTCAAATATTAGGGAGGCTGAACTCCCGATTCCTATCACAACTTCACTACACCAGGCCCTATCATATTAAACAAGACGGGAGACACTTGACCGGGTTTCAAACGTAAGGAGTGTGTACATAACCAGAAAGCAGAGCTCAAGGCTCACTACCTGTTGTTACTATGTTTCACAATCAGACTTGTTGGACTATATGAGGACAAAATTGAAACCTCCAGACATCGAACTCCGCTACAATGGTTGATCAACAACCATGAATCTTCCGTAGTATAGTGGTCAGTATGCAAGCTTGTCACGCTTGAGACCCGGGTTCAATTCCCGGCGGGAGAGTCGCCTCACGAGAACTACTCGTGATATCCATTTTTGGTGTTTTGGCCTCTGTTTTTGCTTGTTATATGTTGTGTCGTCGGAGTCTCGTAGTGTTCTGAATGCATAAGGTTGCATGCCTTAGTAATCGACTCAAACCTTGAGTAAATCTTAATTAAATGAAAGCATTAAACTCTAGAGTGTCATTTGGTAGGCCAGTTCAATTGTGGTCCAGTTTTTTAAATGTCAAGTCTAAAAAGAATTCTCGCAGAATGGAGATGGGACCCTTGCCATGTAATACCCGGCGCTTCGGGGCGTGCTAAATCCGGATCGGAAAGATGATGACGACGCCTCTAAGATCTCGACCATGCCAGATGGAGCCACCGGTAGAGTCTCGCTCGGTCCGCAGTTTAAGTCAAGGGCTGATGTTCAATCTATCTTTAAAACTGTGGCTGCAGTCTCGAAGCATTTTCGTTTATTAGTCGCAAAGAATAAATGCCGTATTTCCGTTTCATCACAACCTGGAAAGCATCCGTCAATGCCTGCATCCATGCATTGTCGAGCTGGTTTGGAAACTTGATTTTACAGTTGGATTTACTCCGTAGCACGTCTTGGCCTCATTTCGCTGACGCTTGGCAAATCCCATCATGATGATCAAGCAAGCACACGACTTCTTTCCTGTGCGGGGCCTAGCGCAACCGACGACATGTCCACTCTCCCAGTGTCCGCGTATTCCTAGTCGCTGTGAGCATTCGGTGTAAACATTGGCATTTCTCGGCGACGACGCATTATTACACGGCCAAGATGTTTTTGCGTCGTTACGTGCGACGAATACACAGCTCGGATGCTGGTTGCCGTGCAGCTGACGTATATCTTGTCCAAAACGGATAGAGTCGAGGCTTGGGCGTTTAATTGAGGCTCTAATTTTGATGAGAGGAATGGAAATGACACTGAAGGCGTTGGGGGGAGATAAACTTTAACAGTCGATGAAGCCCAAAGACCCAAGTATCGCATGATGATTTCAGATCTGATAGACTACCTATCCATGGTTAATGAATATGATACTCGTGTTTTACAATTGGATGTCACTGTCACACTGGTAGTGAACCATTTTCTTACACTCAACCAGCTAATACCGCTCTAGGCAAGGAGGCGCGTGCCCCGCGCCCCCTGGAAACAGTCGCGGCGCCGCCCACCTGCCGGTCTTCCTTGCAAGTTGCACTTGCCCTGCACTTGCGTCCTTCCTATTCTCTCCCCCTGCTCGGGTCGTTCCTTCCGCTGGGGATAAGGAAACCCACATCTTCCGTCATTCATTTCAAGGAAAGAGATCCTCATCACCGTCTCTTCCATCTTCACACTCTCTTATCTCTGTGCCTCCTCTTCTCTCTCCTAATAACAAACATGCGTTGTTGACATTGTATGTGACACCTCATTTGTATCCCTCTCTTTATCTCGGCACTTTCTCCTTTTTTTTTCTCTTGGATCAAAAAAGTATTGCTACTTCTTCTCCCTTTCTTACCTATTCTTATCGAGATTTCGACTTTGTGACGATCCGATCCGCCCACCTCCCGTTGCATGACATTCCTCCCTCTACAAATCAAGCGCATCGCCTCCGCATACGTTTCACTCGACTGCCAACCTCTCCTCCATCTTCCTTCCTACCATTAGCATAATCCGACCATACAGCAGCAGGCATGCGTTCAGTAAAGTCGCTGCTCCTCTGGGGCTTCGCTTCATTCTCTTCAACAACCGCCGCTCTCGCATTTCCCCCACTATTCCACGAAACTCGGAACGCTGAAGCTTCGTCGTCAATTGCCAAACGCGCAGATGAAAAGACACCGAAATACTTTGTCGAAGCCGGTCGAAATATCGAGCTTGGCCATTATGACAACCGTTATTTCGAATCCAAGGTTTCATATGAGGAACATCGTCTCGTTCTTCGAGATCTGATCCGCAGTTATTTGTTCCATATGAACAGTTACGGCGTGGAAACATGGATTGCTCATGGAACCCTTCTTGGTTGGTGGTGGAACGGCCAGATCATGCCCTGGGACTACGATCTTGACGTGCAAGTGTCTAACAATACTCTTCAATGGATCGGGGACAACCTCAACCGCACGGAACACAGTTGGAACTACACAGAAGCTGCCTCGGGGGAGTTCATCTCCAAGAGATACCTCCTAGACATCAACCCCCACCACGTTGATATCGACCGCTCAGACGGAAGAAATATTATTGATGGCCGTTGGATTGACATGCAGAACGGCATGTACGTTGATATCACTGGCCTCCGTGAGCGCGAGGTAGATCGCCCAGGCGTCTGGAGCTGCAAAAACAAGCATCGGTACAAGAGCCAGGACCTGTGGCCTATGCGTATTACCGAGTTCGAGGGCGTCAAAGCTAGGGTTCCATTCAACTTCAATAAGATCTTGGTTGACGAGTATGATACGAAGAGTTTAGTCACCGAGAGTTGGGCAGGGTATGTTGCCACCATAGCCGTTTCATCGTCACACCGTTGACGGGGCGTCCCCTCAAACCTTCACTTGCTAACATAGTTTACAGGCACCGTTGGGATCATAATAACAAGATTTGGATCAAGGAGACTGAAGAGGAAGCGAAGCAGCGAGAGCTCGGCGCCGTTGATCGCCATTTGGCTGAAGCAGCTGCAAATCCACAAACCGAGGAGTCGCAGGAAGGCGCAGGGGCATAAACGCTCATCACCTATACTCATCCTTTGGAGTAACTCACTATTTCTGATTTACATTCGATTTCGCATAAGAGCTGCGAGTCAACGAAATGAGTCACGACCTAAGTTTCACAAATCATACCCTTTCTCTTTACAATGGGTCATACAAAGGTAGCCAGGCCTTTGCTGCACATGAGGCGTTGGATGTATATTACGGCGTTGGAGAGCGGATTTCAGCATAGCGCTGGTTATGGTTGTTTGCTATTGAGGCGTGGACGACAGACATGATGGCTGTTTTCATCACTAGGATCTTTGTTCGAGTTCATGAAATGCCTGTTAACCTAGAAAGATATCCCTAGTTGCTTGCATATTTGCTTCATAAAGTGGTTCAATGAAATGTTGCTTTGGATGCAGAAGACTCTAAAACTACCTAATGCTGAAATGTAAAAACCTCTATGTAACAAAGGGTATCGAGAAACGCACACAACCATCATGACTCCCCTATCCAGCTCTTCCATGAAATAGTCTTTTGTCGTTTTGATTCTTGCCAACCGCCAAATTTGGCCCCGTTTCCAAGATCAATCAAGGGCGCCATACTGGGTCGACCATGCGCGCACTGAAAGGGAAATGCACAACGCGACAAGCGATCTATGAGATGCTCACATTGATTTACCGACAAAACATCGTTGAACATGATGGCACCTAGCACAAAGTTAGCAAGAGCGGGAGCAAGTAGCAAGCAAGAGACATACTTCGACAAGCTCTAGAGTGTAGTAATTCCAGAATACCCCTTGGACACCCGTTGAAACGTGATATCAACGGCTTGTCAGGAGTTGTGGTTGATGGTCGCACAAGTGGAACACTACTATCCACGTTTCGCCAAACTTCTGTTCGCAAAAGTTCGATGAGTAGTCGGGGCTCTAATCTGCACCGCTCGATTATGCTTGGAGGGAGACCCGTAACTATGATTTTGTTTTGTGAGGAGATGGGTGTTTGGTATGTGATGCCCCAAGCAGCAAAGTAATCGCGGTATTGTTCAAGAAAGCGCCATTCTTCTTTTGAGACTTCGAAGATTACGGGTCGGTTGAGAGGTTCTATTACGGGTGAAGTTTGGTTTGTCAAGGGGTCGTGGGCGAAATAGCTCGCCATGAGGTCCTCAAGTTGACATCGCTCGTCAGCCGCGTGCTGGTCGAGCATGACCAAGGCAGAACTCTGCTTCTCGTGCGCCAAGGTCCCAGATACTGCACGCTCAAGGGGAAGTTTCACCAGTATGAATTTGCGGTCGACCTGTTCTATCACGGTAGCGCGAGCAAGCGCGTGACGTGAGATTCGTCCACTGAGGCTCATGGAGCCTGTTTCGAAACCAACATGAACGCTTCCATGTCCACACGCATGTAGCTGGTCTTGTGCTGGGCCGTCGATACACGGCACCGATGGTTCTACAGGGTGAAAAATAGGATTCTCCCATGAGCTGATGACACCCTGGAGCCATTTGCTAGGATGTTTGTCTCGCTTCTGTGCACCTTGACAGGTAACACTGCTGCTTGTGTCACCACCACCTGTTGTGTCGTCAGTAGTACATGTGCCAGAGATCACACCACTGTTTGCAGACGAGCCTGCTTTCTCGTCTTCTGGTTCAGGGGATGGCTCATCAAACGGTTTGCGCAGCAATTTCCCGCCTTCTCCAACGAGACGTGACTCTTGTCGCATCTTTGTACGAACATCTGTCGCCTTTGAGGTGGCGCTGAGTGGCGTAGCTCTCCCAACTTTGACCCGGTGCCAACCCTCAAAGGGACTGTCTGCTCGTGGCCCAAGTGAACCAGATCTGGAGACAGGAGCAACGGAACTAGCTCGAGAGCTATTCGATGATGAGGCTGGTTGCTTCTTAGGCTTTTTCGACCGACCCAACGTTCTTGCCGTCGAGAATAAAGATTCTTCAGGGGCTAGTCGAACCTTTTGTGGACGAAAATGATGCTTTTTGAGAAATCCGTAACATGTTGCCTTCAAAAGATCAATGATTGCAGACAATGTCTGGCCTTGACTGTCAAGCCGACCTGGGCTGTCGAGGCCCTCCAACCCCGTAGTGCTGATTTTGAGATAGAACATGGGCCATCTCTCGATGCCTTTCCTACTCTTCAAATCTCTCCCTGTAAACTCTTCCAGCTTCGGCGAGTTACCGTTATGGTCTTCATCACCGTCAATCACACCGAAGCTAGAGTTTCCAAAGGTCCTGTTGACTTCTTCATAAAGAACATCGGTGCCAAACTCATTACTGACTGGCTGAATCCCAAGGCTGATAAATTGAGAGCGCCGTGTCGCAACTGGATTCGTAGAGATAGCGCCTTTGACGGAAATCGGCCCGCATGATGCTGATACGGGCACCCAGGTGTCTGCATCGTCTGAATCGGCAAGGCCAGCTTGTGTGAGAAGTCGAGAGGTCTTAGACATGATGTCTGATTTGTCAGCTGGTCGAAATCGCATTTCGCGCTGGGTTCCTGCGTTCTTGAGCGAAACAGATACACCATATGGCCAGGCAAGGAGCAAGCCTATGATAGCTCGGATCAATTTCGACCATTCTTTGTCAAGAGCAGACCTCTCAGTAAATATGACTCTTTGCTTGACCCTGACAGGCATATTGCCGAAGAGATCTCGAACAGTCGTACGAGTACCATGATCAAAGTTGACAATCCGTGTTTCAGGGGGCGAAGGCAACTGTCTTGCCAGTATTCGAGAATTGTGAAACGAGATAGAATTGTGCGAAATATGCCTTTGGTGGTGAGATGTGATTGTAAGAAGGGAAAAGGTAGCAAGGGATGCTAAGAAATCACCATGCTTTCCATGAACAGAAGACTTTGAAGGGAACTTGGATGTATCTGCGAAGGCGTGAGTACAAGTAGCTTCACATAAGTAATATCGTCTCACTCACGGTGGAGCTTCCCGAGGCCCCCGCCATCTTTATATTCTTCGGGTGGAATTCCGGACCCGTTATCTTCAACGGTACAATTTCCCCTGCTGTAGTCGATCGAGATGTTGATCTTGGATGCGCCGGCGTCTAAAGAGTTTGTGATAAGACCGCAAACAACGCCGTTCAGAGAAGTGATATTGACCGATGATTTAATCTTGTCGACGACATCCTGAGGAAGTTGTCTGATGATCATACTCTACAGCAGATCATGCTTGTTTGTGTAGAGTTGGCCTTTGGTTGTGGTGTTGAAAAGTTTCAAAGTCCAAGTTGGGAAATGACGTCGAAGCGAGCTGAAACTGAGGTGAGCTGTAGCTAGGGGGCACCTGGTTTTAGGGCGATCTAATTAAGGCACAGTGGGTAAGCGTCCCCGAATCCAGGGTCCGCGTAGTGGAGGTGGCGCCAAGAAAAGATGTGCCTTGAGCTTGTAGCCAGCTCAGTCCAGACTCGAAGCCACGGATGATTTCAACGGGTACCTGCGGGAGACAGAAGGGGAAAAGGGGACTTGACACGTTGGGAGGCGCCTATTTTCGAGTCAACGATAGGCCATGGACGAATAGAAATGATCGTCGTCTTCTGGTCCGTGTAGTTTAGGTAGTTGTCTCATCATGCAACAGACCCATCACGTGATCCGTATCCCGGCCTTCGTACCATCATGCTTCGCCGCTCTCAGTCTTTGTACTGTTACATACCATACCATGCCACACACTTTGATCTGCTGACGACGTCTCTTCTAGCTTCACCCCTTAGTTTTCGCATTTCATTGTTGTCTTCCATCTACGAGTGACGCATCATTTCGTTTCTTTCCTCCTCCAAGGGAGCCTCTCTTCCCTTTACTTTGTTCATAGTCTCCCCGCCTCCGCCCGCTACCCAACGACGTTCTGGCAGCTTCGACGTAACGTTTCGTTTCAACCCGACGACTTCTTCTCAATTTGATGGCGACGACCGACGCGATTCCTCCAGAGCATGGTGAGTTGAAGCATTGTTCATGTTCTGGAATTTATCATCACCCGATATCGCCACCTTGTGATAGCCTCACAATACAATGCATGATGCTAACATATCAGACCGTCAAGGTCAACGCAGGAGACCGTTTTCGACATGGGTCAAGAAACTCACCAACTTCAAATCATCCGATGGTGAACGTCAAAAGAGACACAAGAAACGCAGCCACAAGAAGAACAACCCCTACCCGGAATCTGGGCAGGTTGGCAACGGTGTAACCAACGGAACGAGTGCATGCACTTTCACCACTACACAGACGGGTACAAGCAATACCAGTGTGGATCGATCCACTCGGACATCTCGAGAAGATCAGGGACCGCCAACGATCGGGCGTGGAAGTGTGACCGGTACGGTCTTGACTGATCATGAGGCCTCCCATTCACTCATGGCACCCAGCCATAGGGCAAGTTCTGTCGCTGGAACGAGCCGTACCGTTGGTGGAGGAGTTGACTCGAGGAGGGGGGGAGACAGTACATTTTCAAGTCCAGCACCCTCTGTGAGGTCTTTGACGACGACCTTGACTACGATACAGTCAATGGCGCCTAATGGGGCTGGGCAACCTCAGAATCATGCTTCACAGCACCATGGCAACACGCAGTCTATTCAATTCACCCAACCCTTCCCCACTGCAGGAACGCCAGCGTCGGCAATTCCGCCCCATTTGGCACCAACTGGCAACCCAACGACTTACACGTCTGCAACCGCCAATAACCTGCTTACAGACAACGCATCTATCCTGACTTTGGCGTCATCAAGTAAGCGACGACGAAGGCGTTCTCTCGATACGGATGCATCTGTGCGTGCTCTTGCACCTTCTTCACTTTGGGGTGGCAGCCGTGAAAGTTTACCACTTAGTGTTTTGAGTGCGAACATCGACCCGATGGGTATGCCTACTACTCCCGGTATTCACGGCAATCCTCGAATGGCAACAGAACGCACGAGCATTTACTCTGCAACAGGTGTCGGGCCTGCGATTTCTGGAGATCGAAATAGTTATTATGCCAAACAAGGAGATGCTGCAAGTGTTCGAAGTGGGCTACTTGGCCATGGACGAGCTGAGAGCGTGAGCGGCAGCATTGGCGGTCTGAGCAGTCCTCTGATTACGCCACGAGAGGTATTCAACGAGAAGAGCGAGAATGAGAAAGAAGATACCCCTGTGGCTTCTAGAACGAAGGAGGCATGAGCGTGTTGATTTTTACTGCGAATGATTGATGCTTTGTTTTGCTTT
The DNA here is from genome assembly GCF_019915245.1 of Fusarium musae. NCBI lineage: Eukaryota > Fungi > Ascomycota > Sordariomycetes > Hypocreales > Nectriaceae > Fusarium > Fusarium musae. The sequence continues at coordinate 740,497 of NC_058387.1, forward strand.
ATGGTACTGGGTCGGTTGGGTCTGGCAGGAATGAGAGCGTATCTGGTGTTTTGCTTGACTTATATAGAATTCTGGTTCGGTACTTACTATACGTAGTCGAGGGAAAGTTGTCCCTTAATATACCATACATGATACCCTGACAATTGTTATGATGAGCGCCAAACGAGCGAGCTTTTGATTAGCTTTACGTGATAATTTGATGTTCCACAGTGATGGGTCGGGTGTCCTGGAGTAGGCAGCCACTGTGGCGCTAGGCAAGCTCCTGTAGCTCCCCCAGCTTGAGCGTCCCACCATCGTCATCGCGCCGCGGCTCATCTTCTCCAATTCAAGACATTCCCAAATGCTTCAAGATGGCCATCTCAGTAAGAATCACCCTGTTGTCATGCGCGCATAGGAGTCACCGGTTCATGCGCACTTCAAGACTTCTCATGCTGACAATGAATCGCAGTGGAAGTCGTTTGATTTCTTCGACGTTGTCCAAATAAACATCGCCGACGACGAAACCCGACAGCTTTTCGAGGGCAACGAGATCTCGAGCGTTTGCGCAGGCTCTGATAGCCTTTTCCTTGGATCGTTCGAGGGATATGTTAGCATAATAAACAAGTCATGGAAGATCGTCAAGCGCTTCCAGGCTTACGAGGCTGGGAGCATCACGCATATGCGCCAGGTCGAAGGAACAAGTCTCTTGTTGACAGTTGCGGTACGGCCTGTTTAAGCTTAGATACCGAATTGATGGACTGACGGCTTCAATAGGAGGACATGAGTAGTGAGCCTGTTCTGAAGGTGTGGGCGCTCGACAAGCTTGTCAAGAAGACCAACACACCGACATGTCTGAGCACGGTCATGATCAACAATAACCGACGGCAATTTCCCGTGAGTTTTGTTGGGAGTTTGATACAACATTGGAAACTGACGGGTTGAAGATATCTGCGTTTACGGCCACGGATGATCTTACACAAATCGCTGTGGGATTCACTAACGGTGCTGTTACCGTAATTCGAGGTGAATTGGTCCATGATCTCGGTACGAAGCAACGAATCGTTTTCGAATCAGAAGAGCCGATTACCGGTGTTGAACTCGCATGGGATGCGGCACAAAAGCTCACCACTCTCTTTGTTTCAACGACCTCACGAATATTGAAGCTCGGTTTATCCAAAAAGGGACATGGATTACCGCCCAAGACCATCGAAGATGCCGGGTGTGCAGTGGGCTGCATGACGCGTGATCCAAATACAGACGGCGTCATTGTTGCGCGTGACGATGCTATCTACACATACACATTGGACGGTCGAGGGCCCCCCAAGGCGTATGAATCGCCAAAGAGCAAGATTGATGTTTACAATGAATATGTTGCGCTTGCGTGTCCACCTGCGAGCAGCACTGCGAAGGATTCTGAGGCAATGAGGCGACGCTTTGGTAATACTACTACTAATTCTCTATTCAATGCGTCGTCTTTTGTGCTGCTAGATATGGATCTTCGAGTTATCGGTCATACAGAGACTTTGATGTCGCCTGTGGGACACTTTGTTGACATCTGGGGTGATTTCTTCACAGTCCTCCAAGATGGCAAGGTAGGTCGAGTCTGCCGATTACGGTGATCTCTCATTGACTTTGTCAGGTTTACCGGTATCATGAGAAAAGCCTGCAACAACGACTGGAGATGCTGTATCAGAGGAACATGTTTCCTTTGGCTATCGAGCTGGCGCAAAAGTCTGGAATGGATAACGAGCAACAAAGCCTTATTTACCGTCGATTCGGCGATCACTTGTATCAAAAGGCTGACTATGATGGCGCCATGGTTCAGTATATTCGAGCCATTGATACGACCGAGCCATCACAGGTCATTCGCAAGGTGAGTAGTTATCTGTACGAAGAAACAAAGACTAATATTTTCTAGTACCTGGATACACAACGCATTCATAACCTAATTCAATATCTGGAACAACTCCACGAACATCGAAAAGCGACTGCAGACCACACAACCCTGCTCCTCAACTGTTATGCAAAGCTCAAAGATATCAACAAGCTTGAAAAGTTCATCAAGTCTCCTGGCGACCTCAAATTTGATCTTGATACAGCAATTGCCATGTGTCGCCAAGGCGGATACTACGAGCAGGCTGCATACCTAGCCAAGAAGCACGGCGAGACTGATCTTGTGGTGGATATCTTGATAGAGGACTCCAAGAACTATGCCGAAGCGCTCGACTATGTCTGGCGTCAAGATCCCGATATCGTACGTGGCAGCTCCCACTGGAGTGAACGATGGCTAACATGTTCAGGCATACCCTTGTCTACAAAAATACGCCCGAGTGCTCATAGAGAATTGTCCCCAAGATGCTACCAAGCTATTCGTGGACTACTATACAGGAAATTACCGACCTCGGCGGACTTTGACGGTGCCAAACGAGATTGATACGCCTGCTAGTGGCGGCTTTGCGGCTGGGGCGGCCAGCGCTGTTCAGAACTTGTCCAATCTGCTGCCCCTACCTTACATGAATACATCTTCGGTCGCATCTCCTGGCACAGTAGGAAACACAAGGGCTGTGGTTAGCGACGGGAACATTATCGTGGATAACGACGATATACCTGCACCAAAATACACCCCTCCTCCACCAAGAACCGCATTCTCATCGTTCATCGACCACCCTGACGAGTTTATCATCTTCCTCGAAGCGTGCCTCGAAGAAAAGGAGCTCAAGTCGAGTGACCGAACAGATCTTTACACTACCCTCTTTGAGATGTACTTGTACAAAGCAAGCGAGAAGAAAGGACAAGATCACAAGGAGGAATGGGAGGCCAAGGCGAAGAAGCTCATTCAGGGTGAGCACGTGCCTATGGAGAGCTCTAATGTTCTCCTTCTCTCGCATCTTGCAGATTTCCAAGACGGAACGATCCTTGTCAAGGAACAGGCAGGATTACGTTTTGACATTTTCAGATCATACACATCAGCCAAGGACACAAGGGGCGCCATGAAGGCCCTCCGAAAGTACGGTCCCGAGGAGCCACAGTTGTATCCAGCTGCACTGGCATATCTTACTTCTGACCAAAGGGTACTGGAGGAGGCCGGGCCTGATGAGTTGGCCAACGTGCTAAACAAGATCGACAAAGATGGACTCATGGCTCCCTTGCAAGTCATCCAAACGCTTGTTGGTCAATCTTCAGGCGGTGGCGTAGCAACCATGGGCATGATCAAACCATATCTGCACGAAACAATCACAAGAGAGCGCAAAGAAATTGCTACCAACCGCAACCGCATTAACAATCTTCGCGGCGATACAGAAAAGCGTCGCGTAGAGCTTGCAGACCTAGGTTCCAAACCCGCCGTTTTCCAAGCAACCTGGTGCTCAGACTGCAGCCAGCGTCTTGACCTACCAGCTGTCCACTTCCTCTGCAAACACAGTTTCCACCAACGCTGCGTTCGAAACGGCGGCAACGATAATGATGCGGAGTGTCCCAAGTGTGCACCTGAGAACGACATGATCCGCAAGATGCGTGAGGGCCAGAAGGAGCGGGCTGGAAAGCATGACCTTTTCAAGATGGATCTGGAGAACAGCGAGGATCGGTTTAGTACGCTGGCGGAGTGGTTCTCTGGGGGTGTCATGGATGGGCAGAGTGCGGAGTGAATGTTATGAAATGAGGTGATGGCGAGATGCATGGTGTCTAAAGGAGTTTTGGGTTCTTCTTTGGTCTTTGCCTTTTTTCTGTGAGGCTTTGATACATTATACAATCAACATTTAGGCAGAATGGTCTTCTTTGGTTTAATGTTGTTAGATGCTCGTGAGTTTGTTGGTGCATTGGTGATCAAGAGCTCAAGATGCCTTGCTGCCTTACCTAAAACTTAGGTAAACTTATGATAAGTTTAGAGGCATTTTGGTATACTCTTGACAAAATTGTTAGTGATCTCGCCCTAAGTGTTTACCCCTTTTCCAATCCATCTCCGTGAAAACACAAATCTTCTCAGCGATATGATATTTTCCAATAATCTGCAACATAGTTGTTCCATCGTTATAAGTTTGTGCATTGCTTTCTGTCTTCAAACTGAGCCATTTGCTTATCCTGTGTCTAATGGGGTCCTTGCTTGAATCATTTGGCGTCTGAACTGAGCTGACTTTGCTAAAGAACAACTCAACATTCCTTGCTAGAATCTGGCAATCCTTCACTGAATTTCGTTTTGTTGTCTAGATACACTAAAAATTTGTGCCAAAGGGGATCGCTTGCTGTTTTATTCTGCTTAGCAAACAGTGGCCAAACTGAAGCCTGGTCGGCAATGGTAGGCAAACTAGACTGCCATTAGCAAAGAAATTGTCCAGGTGAATTCTCTCTAAGCTTGAGATTCTGGGTATAAATACCACAGGTCTGTCTTTTCTTTTTCCATTATCTCATCAATCCACTTGTCACTATAGTACTATATAAGGATAGCCATCCCCAAGGCTCTTCATCCCCAACCAGAAGTGCAACATCAATGGCATCTTTCCTATATTTCACCTCGACGGGGTTCCTACCTTGGCCCTAAGGACGGTTCGGCTGTGGTGCACTCACAACACCAAGAAGGGCAATGAGAAGATCAATGATTTAGGTCTGGCCTGCTATCATAACCTTTCTTCATCCACCACACACCCCAAAGCTTTTGACCGCAAGAAAGTCCTGCAGACATCCCCAAGCCCAAATGGGGGTACGCATTGGGGCATCAGCGAGCGAGCTGAGCACTGTCATCGGTTAATAGTTCTAGCGCCGACCGTAAACAACGTGGCCTTCTGGGTGTTGGTCGGCGTCAACATCCAAACCGTGTTCTACATCTGTATTCTGCTTGGCTCTGCCATGGGATATAGCATACAATCTCAGTATATATGTAAGTACTATCTCCTTCTATTCGCTAGGTTGTGGTACTGACTCTCATCTAGATATCTCACTGCTAAACTAGCTGGACAATCTCGAACAGCTGGTCGTGCAAGAGAAGGGGCCAGTCAAACCACTTCCGGTCGGCAGGATACCCCGTACGATGGACATTCCGTTCCGTCTGTCCCTGATCGCCGACCAGCTGAGAGGGATGTCCAACCTTCAGCGACTAAGCATTGAGTTTAACCGGATGATTATGATTTAACCCAGTTGGTATGTTGCCCCTATATTTCTGAGCTGTGTTGCTTGCCTTGTACATACAGTAGTTGGCTATTTTCATGGTTGAGCCCGGCTGTGAACAATACCACACTTGCCCTAATCTCCCTATATAAGAGGTCTAACGTTGGCAGACAAAGCTTCTAGTGGTGTTGTCGGCCAGACATCTAACCCCGAGCATATTGGTGACGTCGCCAACACGGTCATGCGGTGATACTGCGTGCCTATACATATTTACAACGTCTTCTCTACTGTTATGTATATCTATAGTTGTTCGTCAAAGTTCTAGCCAAGGAACTCTCGAGGTTGGGATACCTCGAACGGCTGGGGTTGACGTTCATAAGGGCGATCCTTGTGGCTCATCAACCCGGGTTCCCGGGAACTGGCAAGGTTTTCCCACTGTCGAACATTACGATGAAGGACCATATATCTACACCACGAGTATCACGTCTGTTCCTTTCGGCATGCATATTTATATTAGCAGCAAAACACCTGGAAACCTGAAGTTCATCTCACAGAAAGAATTTCTACTTATGCTGGGCAAGTCTCGCCACGTGTAAGTCTCTCCCAGTTTACTCTCTTTCTTTTACTTACTTCTTCTTATCTCTAGATGTTTATAGAAATTACCACCCAGACTATGGCCACGGGACTCACAGCCGATCAGAGAGGAAAATGATGCCACTGGCAACTTGCATAATCGATTCGCCACAGATGAGATGGCGCTATTTCGCCCCTAAAGAGTTTCTTATGGCGACAAAGCTTTCCGGAGCTCTGAGCAAACCTCCGAGGAATACATAAGCTATTCTCGTACATTAACTCCGCTAAACCCTTACTATATAAATTAAAGACCCTCAATCCTTTAAAATTATTAAAAAAGATAAAATATCTCTGTAGTAATATATAAGGTATAGCTAATAAGGTCTTATAATAAGAATAATATAATATAATACTTATTTTTTAATATATTATATATAAAGTATTATATATAATACTAAAAAATATAATAACTTTAAAAGTAAGTCTTAAGGTTATATAATACTACCTTTAACTTTATAATTTAATTAAATAAATAGCCTTAATTTATAAATATAAAAAGATATTTTCCTTAGCCTTAGTAAACTAAAGGCCTTTTTTATTATTACTTAATTAAAGTAATTAATACTAAAGCTTTAACTTTAAAAGCCTAATTTTAAATAAGCTAGAAATTATAAAAACTATCTAAAAATACTATATTATATAATTAATATTAATAGCTATAACTATCTTATTATAGTAATTAATACTTATATAAATAGTAATCTAATTAATATTAATAATCTTAATATTAATAATATTTTTAATTTATATACTTTCTTTTAATATTTAAATATTATAAATAAAGACTTATTATATATTAATAAATTAATATTAATATAGTAAGTTAATCTTATAATCTTTAATTATATTATAAAGCTTTTAGATATATAAAATATATTTATTATACTAATTATTATAAGTAAATTAAAGGCCTTAAAAAACCTAGCTAATTACTTAAAGTAAGATTAAGACTTATTAATAAAGTAATAAGCCTTTATTATAGCTATTAAATTAAGTAGTAATAATAGCTAATATTAGGTATAGTTTATAGAGTTAAAATATATAATTAAAGTAATTAAATTAATAGTATAAATATTATATTATAGGAATTAAAAGCTATTATAAAGTAAAAGAAAGGAAATAAAAAGGAAAAGAGAAGTAAAAAAGTAAATTATAAAATAAAGGTTTTAGTATTAAGGGAAAAACTATAAATATTAGTAAGCTAAAGCTAGCTTAGTAGGTTAGTAATAGATTAGATCAGGTTATAAGGTAATATAAAGCAGTATAAGGAATATAAATTAAGGGTAAACACAGCTAATTAACACTTAGGTCTTTGAAATTATAGTCACGAAATTTCATTAGCCACATATGCATTTCAAGTTTAGCATCCTCAATGGTGGTAGACCTATGGTCTTCATGGATTTAATCTCCCTCTTGATTACATTGTTGATGCGATCACGCTCAACGGCATCAATGCAGATGACATCAAGATCCAACCCAGACTGCGAATTAGAGTCGGCCGATACTTCATGCATGTCTACAAGGCTCTACTGGAGTCGTATGTTCCACATCAACAGCTGCAGTCAATGCTGTGGTGCAGTCCTTTGTGAGCCCAGCTTTTGTTATCTCTACCTTATACTGGTATCGGTAGATATGGACACTCTAAAACATTCGGTTGGTATTATGTAGGGTCTGGCTTAAGTACTTCGATCCATTTCACAGCACAAGTGCAGACTCTCTCTTCTCGCACCAAGTGTTGAGCTTTTACTTACGAAAATGAGCACCCACCATGCCCGTCAACTGCCGGCCAACAACATGGAGTCAAACTTATATATATACGAATAGCTCACGATGCCTCCCCATTCTTTTTCCAGTCTACCACAAGACACTCACCTACAAGTCGGGAAGCTCCTCAAGCCCTCCGAGGTGAAAGGAATGATCCTCGCGTCAAAGCACATGCGCGAACGTTACGCGAAGTCATATTTTTATGATGTGGTTTTCAGGGGAACGAGCATGGACTTGGTGCTTGACTTGATTGCATTTATCCATGCAAAAAATCACCAGCCGATAAAGGTGGTTTGTTTTCTCTTTGGAGCATTCTCTCGATCATTTTTCTTCTCCCAATAATACACCGACACCGACCTAACCGCACACTACACATGGGTCACCGGACTTGCAATAGATATATTCTAGCCCGACTCAGGGAAGCAAGCATCACACAACACTGGGGTCACGGCTTTTCTAAGATCAGGGACAGAGTCGTCGGCCAGGTCTACCCAGTCAATTTGCACGTATCTGGGTCATTCAATCAGAGAAGGACCTCAAGCAAACAAAGCAAGCCCATCACCACTAGATGGAGGTTCAGGAACCGGGCATCAGTAACCCGGAATTTGTCGAACAGGTCGTGACGACCTGGAAGATGACTCAAGACATGCTAAGACAGATTCTACTCGCCCCGTCTTCTAACTCTGACCAGAAGCAAGTCCTCAGCCTTTCAAGCGTGCAGGGATTGCCGTTCCTCTGCAGCGCATACAGAACATAGCGCTCACCTCAGTATGGAGCCGCTGTAGTCTTGTTAAACAAAAATGGCCGTTATATCTGTTTCTACGGAAAGGACTTCGGTCGATCAGGCTCAAAAGACTGCTTTCCATTATGTGCAAGGGAAGCGACCTAATCCCACCGTGAGCTAAGACTTTCAGGCGGTCTCGCCGGCCGCATATCCTCACACGAGGGCAAGAAATGGGACTGCCCGGTCAAGGGATGCACAGAGGTGTACAAGAGTGAAGCTGGGCGGTGTGGCCATTTGAACAAAAAGACATAAGTCATGGATGAAAAGGTTGCCCCCTTGGAATTACGGCAAATTTGGTACCCCGAGTATGCTCTACACGGTCATATGCTTGAAGCACCAGCAAAGAAAGGCCGTGCCAGACGAGACGTCGACCTCTTTCTCGATCGACAGAACAAGCTTGTGTTTGCTGGGTACTGTCAGACAAGAGCCTGGCAGTCGAAATGAGAAATCTTGTGGTACAGATGCTCTTGAAACTGCCTCTGGATTCATTTCTGAGAGGGAAGACGGAGAACCTGAGAGATATTTTTAGAGACATAGGGCTGAACGTATCATCGGCGTTGAATGGACACCGCATGAAGCTATTGGCAATACCAAATACGAAGTCTCATGTGGCTTCAGCGACCTGGCCTGGTCAGAAAGCGAATGGGCCAGAGATCGTTTGGAGAAGTTTGAGGAGCCATATTGGTTCAGCTCTATATAATAAAGGCCACCCGAATGGGCAAAGACAAAATACTTCGATCCACTGTCAATTAACAATAAAACGAGTTTCACATTGCTCACACACCGGATCATGTCCTTCTTATCGGACGTGAGAAACTTGTCAAAAGCATCTACAACCCACATTCCACTTCATCGGGAACAGTTTGTATCCTTTGCGAGAGGACCAAAGATAAGGAACTTTATGTCGCCTTCGCTGTTCCGTTTTGCCTTGTTGCCATTGACGAGGCTCACGATGTTCATGGTTCAGCGTCGAGGTTCATCAAGTTCTTCAACCGCCTTTGCGATCGAAATAATCCCACCACCGACAGCGCATCCATATTTTTCCTAGCATCGAGCGACACTCCGGTCATGGATCGAGCCAGCAGCCTTGACTTACTGTTCAGATAGCTGTCGAGTCTGAACCAGCACCTGGCCTCACGACGTCTATCATTGCCCTAACAGAAAGTGTTACGGCGAGTTCTCCATTCTGGCCGGAATGGTCAACCACCTGGAGAGCGAATTGTGTCGCTTACTTCAGCTTGAATTTGTTCAGAATAGTATCCGAGGCTTCTTCTCTTTATGTTGATGGGTCGCATTCTGAAGGACAGCTAAGTTGTAATAGCAATGTTAGGGGCACTTTGCAGTCGATCATCATCCTTAGAAAGGTTCCAACACTCTGTTACTAACCACTCACAGACCATCGATGGAATTATTAGACATCCGGAGAGTATAATGAATGCCCGCAACAAGAGACCCTTCCGCAATGAGCTCTTCAGTGATAGACCATTTAACAAGAACGCCTTCTTCCTGAGATCTCTGAAGGTCAATATTAACCTCTCCTTTGGGAGTAAGAAGACACCAGACCTAAGTTTAGGGTAATAAAATAAACTCAAAAGGTATCTTAAACTCATCCTAACTTTATACCAAGTTACCTAAATCTTTTTATCAGTTAGGCTCAGGGTCCCGAGTTTTATTTCCTCCTCTAGCCTCCCTGGTTTTCGATATCAATCGTTATATTTCGCCGCTCCTCAACGATGGCGCGTGCATCATGCTGTTCTGACTCAAGCCGACCGGTTAGAGAATTCCAAAGAGCTTTCTGAACAAGTTGTAACGGCTAAAACGATCTTGACAATCAAGAGCAAGGTATTCGGCGTTCTGCCCCGTAGTTCCTATTGCACCCCTCTCCCGTTTCTTAGACTTGTAAAACAAAACAAGGGCCGATTACTCAAAGACATAAAAGGCTGCTTGGATTCGAGGATGATATATACTACCATTCGTCACCGCTGAGCTCAGTCCGCACCTACGGTTGTGGAGTGGTTCATCGTGACGATGGGATGGCGCCCTCTCCCCTACAATCTCCTGTCGCCAGGTCGAGCCACCCAACTGGCTTATTGATCATGGTGCCAACCCCCAACAAAGCGTTCGCCGAAGCTATACGGACTGATCCCGAAGCCTCTGATCTTTGGAAACGACAGCTTCAGTAGCTTCAGAAACATATGTCACTATATCCGCAAATGCAAAAAAGCCCTTGCATGCACATGGTTGGCTTGTAGATGATGGCATTGAGAGAGTTGAGTTTGCAGTGCTGTCAGCTTTCCCATTCCCACGACCAGCTATGGGTGACCATAATATGTATATATATTTCAGCACATCTTTGATAGTTCGGAGATCCACCGCAGTTACTGCTAGCCCCTTCCTCTGGATCATAGACGACAAGATCACATTTCATCTTTCACATCCATCCTTCATACATACCCAAAACTCCAACCTTTCTTACAAAGTCAAATTCCCAACACCACCGTCATGTCCGTTGAACTCCACGCGGGTCACCTCGAAGTTGTTGCGTTAAATATTTGCCAGCTTTCATCTGCTGGCGGTACGCAATTCACATACAGAGGTACTCTACTCCTCACCACCAAAAAGGGCCACAGCCATGTGTCAGAACGAGGTGTATCTTTTGGGGGACTTCGTCACACCAGATACCAATCTGTTAGACATTGCCAGAAGTTCTCAGCCTTGTCTGCTCAAGACAACGTTTCGCACCTTCGTTTTCGCCTCAAGAACAAATCCTATAAAGCCATCAAGTTTTCGGTCTACCCCATCACCGAAAAGAACATTGCGACTGGAAGATTTGTTGTATGTATGGAGATAATACTTGAGAACACTAAATTAACTAAAACCAGGTCGTCTAGGAAAAAGAGGTTGAGTAACTTGGCAATAAGATCGAAGTTCGGAGTGTCCTACCTATTCTTGTATAAAATTGAAGGTACACTTTTGGCCCTGGGCTATGCAGGGCCAAAGAAACGTCAATAGACTGACAGGCACCCATTTCTGGGAGGGGGATCTCGACCTTGCAAAAGCTTTACTCCTTGGAGCTCAACAAACGGCTGAAGTGCATGAGTTTCGAGGGTAACTGAGCCCAGACTCCCACCCCTATTTATATCATATCTTGGCCTTGGAAGGGAAAACACCGCGATGTAAAACCCTGAGTACAAGCTCAGGCAGCCGAGAAATCATGGCACCTTACTTACCCTCTCCTATTTTCGTGGATCTGCATATCGTACATCTCACACCCAATATGCCTGAGTACACAACAGAATATTGCGATCAATGAGAGCTGTCCGGATATTCGCAAACTCCGAGTGAACTTTGGGACCCCTTTCAACGATTTCCTGAAGCATCTCATGGGAGGATCCTGGGTCTTGTGGCTGAGAGGACCTCACTTCGCCATTTACCTATGGCTACACCCGCCAACCAACTGATACCGAGGACATTCAGACCCACGCCGACAAGATTCCAGTTGGCCCTTTGCCCTTTACAGACCTGCCATCCCCCAGTGGCCTCGCTGTCTCGTCAAACAAGAGAAGCTGTACCCAAGAAAGGCTTTGACCACGTACACGACTCGGATTAGCTAAAAACTGGCGACGGCTGTGTCCAGATCTCGTTGCGACTCCTCGAACTGGTTCGCAACAATCGAATCACCGCTTCCGAGCTTGCACCGTAGCTAAGGTGATTAAGATAGCTCCTTTGCCCCTGGCGATACTGGCAATAGTACCACCTCGGACCAACGCAATGACGATAAGACCATAGACGGCCAGGTCTTTGGTGTGATGTTGGGAAAGGCTTGATACATCATGGTATGTAGTATCTGCGACGCGGAAACATCTGGTTCTGCTGCAGGTCACCAAATACACCTATCTCTAGAGAATATTTACTAAGCCCACACTGTCTAGGAAGTCCTCAATGACGATACCCCCAGAGGTGACTTCGTCATGGCTCTCAAAGAACCTACAAATGTATCAATCAATCCAACAACAGGCAAATATTCTCGCTAGACGTGGCTCTCAAGTGGACAAGGAGGTCATCTACCTTTCAGCTATTTCAGGTTCACCCCAGTCAATCGCTGCCCCACGTCGCTGCAATGCTTGATCTCACAACTTACAACCTCCTCCCTCACATCACCACACGATGAGCACAAAAGACTCACCAAACTCCAAAATGCCTTTAATAGAAGCTCGATCACTCGTCGCGTCATTCTCTCGCGCCCTCACATCCTTCCAATCATCGCAAGACTCATTCCGCATCCTGTGCACTCTACCCCACACTTCCAATGTCCCCGCGCCGCGCCGACCAACCCGCCCACTACAGAATCTTGTGATTCTTGACTCAAGCTTCAATCCGCCGACGTTAGCACACGCAAGCATGGCGAGGTCTGCGTTGAGATTAGAAGGGGAGAAGAGGTTGATGCTGCTGCTGTCGGTGAATAATGCTGATAAGGCGCCGAAGCCGGCGAGTTTTCCTATCAGATTGAGTATGATGGAAGCGATGGGACGGGAGTTGCTGGACGAAGGTGTAGAGATTGATGTTGCGGTCACGACGATGCCTTTCTTTCATGATAAGGCGAAAGCCATATCTGAATCGGGGTTTTATGCTACACAAGGCAGAGGTCAGCCAACACAGACCTTCCTCGCAGGGTTTGATACGATAGTCCGCATTTTTAATCCAAAGTACTACAACGAGGGTATCCAAAATGCGCTCGGGCCGTTCTTCGAGAAGTGCAAGGTGAAAGTTACGACGAGGCCGGATGAGACGTGGGGAGGGGTCGATGAGCAGAGAGCGTGGTTGACGAAGGAGAGGGTGAGGGATGTTGGCGGTGATGAAGCTTGGGTTGATAGGGTGGAGATGGTCGAGGGGAGGGAAGGCGATGGCGATGTGAGTAGCTCGCGGGTGAGAGAAATCGTCAAGAGTGGTGAGGGTAGTCTGGATGGGCTGGTTGGGGAGGAAGTTCGAGGGTGGATCGAAAGAGAGGCATTGTATAGAGATCGCGAAGCGAGTTTGTAGTGTGACGTTGGCGATGTTCGAGATAGCCGCTGTGCGATCTCATAAGTGGAATAAGAAGTTTTATAAATGCACAGAGAAGCTCATGAGCTGTCGTTGGAAATCGTTTCCTCGCATTGTGTTGTTGTTTGGTAACCTGAGCGCTTCTCTTGAGCACAGGCACTGCAGGGTAGAGAGAACAAACCAGAAGTCAACTCGCAGCAACACTTTGCTTTGCAATTCTCAATGCCGGTCACTATAAGATCCTATTCCAAGTACCTAGATGACTTCATTTCCGTAGTTGTTCCAGGATGAAGTGATACTTGGTTCAGAATTCAGTAGATCGAGTAGTATCAGAAGAGAGGTGTTCGCCAGTACACATGTCATGAACAAGACGATGCACTCAGCGCACAGCGACAAAGAATGCGCCTGCGTGAGAAAGGACTTTACATTTCACCATCCAATGCATGCATATCTTGAGACACAATGTAGATCTAGACAGTACTACACAATTTCAACTCCGAAATCCGTTCCAACTCAAGTTCGAGAGCACCACAGAGTCAAGCACGGCCTGTCCTCTCGGCGCAACCTAAATGATTCATGCAGTCGCATTCTGCTTCCGCATTCGATCTCAATTTCGGCGTAAACCTCCAAAGTGATCCACTTCGAAAAATCGAAGCTCTCGCATCGCGCAGAAAAAAATCACTGCAGCATCCACTTTCTTCTCGCTGTGATTCGCTGCGTAGCTCAAAGTCGTCTGCAGTGGATCACCAATTCACTCACAACCTGCCTGCCAACCAATCACAACCCCCACATTCAGAACCCTGAGGCTCAAAAAATAATAATTCTGCCATCAACTTTTAGGCGGTGAAGCGCGAGTGATCCCGCGCCCCACAGGCACTCTATAAAACCGCGCCTTCCCTCCGACCTTTTGGACTTTTTTCTTCTTTTCTTCTTCATGTCGACAATACTTCAGAGAATCATTTCTATAGTATTCGACCTTCTCTTGGTTCCCTAAAAGAGCCACAGATCCCACCCTGGTTGATGAGTGCATATCCTCGACACCCTAGAGTGAATACCTTTGGTCCTCTCGATCTGTCCGCAAGGATGGCGGTCTTGCTTGCCTTCGTGGCGGGTGGCTGTATAGAGATGGTTGTATTTGATGATCTCGACCCTGATTGCGGTCTTGCCTTCGGGCGCGCGGTCGGGGTGGGTGTTGATGGACGTCTGACAGGCGTGTTTTCTCCCTTCTCTTTTTCATTGCTTGCTGGGGCTTGCCCTGGGGGTGAGGAAGAAGCTGTGCTGTGCTGTGATGTTTGCGTGTGTTGCTGTGGTGACTGAAGAATCCTACGTGATGGTAGGGGAAATGCTGTCGAACTGCGCCGTCTCGTCGCGTTGATGTACACAAGTCTTGCCTCGAGTGCATGTGTATTTCCGAATGTCATGCTGATGAAATATTCTATAAAGAGCCCTGCCCGAAATACGCCTTTGGTCTCCAAGAAGAACGAACCCACGCGCTCCGCCGTTTCCGTGTGCCCATGACCTTCGCGCTCTATGTGCCCGCCCGGCCGCCCAATGTTCTCATCACTCGTCGCATTCAGTCGTTGATACATCGTCGCCTCATGGCTTCCGCCCGTAGACGTATCGCACCATCATGTATCCATGAACCTTCCGACTACAGATCGCTTTTCGCAACGCCGCGAGAAATTGTGGGTATTCGTCCCTCGGCCAGTTGAGCACGTTATGCCAAATATACAGCGTGTATCCTACGGCGAGTCAGCGAGCGACCGAGGAGATGCGATGGCGGATACATACCCTCGAGATCGTTTTCCAAAGTCAACCTGACGTACTCGCCCAGTTCAAAAAGCTTCCGATTACTGGTCCACCCTCCCACGGGTAGCTGCAGCCCGAACATCGTTAGCAAGGTATCACCTCAAACAAGTCCGTCGTCGCACCTTGTAATCAACTATCCTGACATCCGTGAAGCCAGCTTCTGTGATACTCCTCTCCTGCAGCGCCTCCTGCTGAAGAAAAAACGTCCTCCCCGTTGCCGCGCCGCCTTTCTCGTACAGATCCGCCCACTTCTGGAGGGCAGGCTCGCTGTCTGTCGTTCCGTCATCGGAGTAGAAATGTATGTCAGCCTCGCATGATTGGACCCAGCCACCGGGTGCACAGCACCGATATGCTTCTTGGAAGAGGGCAGGCCAGTCTTGGACTGCTCCAAAGAGGTAGCGGATGTGGGTGAAGTCGAAATAGTTGTCTTTCCAAGGCCAGGTGAGAGTTGCGTCTGCGATCTCAAAGTGCACGTTTGGAGGGACCCATTCAGGCTGGGTGGGTGAGAGGTCTGAGCCGATCACTTGAGCGCTTGGATACGCATCTGCAAAGTCTCTGAAGACGGTCAGTCAAATGAAGTGAAGTGAGGCATGGGGAGGGAAACTTGCATTGCCCAAATTCCGGAACCAGTTCCGACATCGAGAACTCTCTGGACATGAGGCGATATGGGCGCCAAGAAGAGATTGTTATCTAGCAGTATAGTGAGGTAGTGATGAGTGATGTCAACCGATTGAAGCTGCTGCTCATCGTTCGGCATGACATATTCATGAGCATAGCGATCGCTGTGATATGTTCTCCCTTGAATAGTTCTGTACTCGAGAATGCTCGCCGTCACCGAGTCCGGGTACATAAAACTGGCACTGAGCGGGAATATGTGAGTTGGGTCGAACAAGACATACGGAGATATGGAACAAACTCACGCGTCGGACCCAAGAGCTGAATCAATTTCATAACGATCAATATCGGAAGTATCCTACAAACACGGCAAAAAAAGACACGAGATGTTAATTCTCAATGATTATTACTCTACAGGTTTTATGTAAGAGAGGGAGGGTACAACGCACCTCAGGGTCCTCTGCGGGGATGAGCTCAGCCTGAGGAGCGGGGGAAGATGGAGCAGCTGGGGCTGCAGCGGCAGCAGGAGGAGGAGAGTCAGTAGCAGTGGCAGTAGCAGTGGCAGTGGGGGTGTCTCGAGGCTGTTGGTCTGTCATGATATATCGCGATCCATAGGATTATTTGACACAGTCAGTTACGTTTATGTGAGTGATATGGGGGGCGTGAGTGGGTGTGTTGTTGTTTGAAGGGGCCCGGATGTTTTGTAAAGAGTGGAGATGTTTCTCGACAGGGTTAAACGTTATATCAGATATCGATAGATGATGAAAGAAGAAAGAGAAGAGAAGAGAAGAGAAGAGAAGAAAGAAGAGAAGGGGGAAGAATGAGTCTAGAGCCTAGAGCTAAAAAGAACCAAAAGGTCGGTATAGAAAAAAGCAACCTTGATTACCTGGAGGACAAGGCGATAGAACCGAAAGATCAGAGGCAAACAAAACCCAACCGACCCCTCCTTCGTCTCCCTTGGATGGAACCCAAGATGACCCTAGACTAGACTAACTACCTAGAGCCTTGGGCTGTAGACCAGAAAGTTACTTGTACTGTACTGTACTATTGGTTCTGTTTGCTAAACGGTGCTGTACAGTAGATCCCGTCGCTCCCGTAAGCGGTGTCTTAGTACTAAGGTTATGGCCATGGTTCAGTGGGGGCTGCTTTTAGTCTAGTGCCCTCTTCTCTCAACCTTGATCGTTACATCACAGCAACCGATAATCATCACTCGTGATAGCTTCAATGGAAACTTTTTTATCCAATCAATTCAAGAGCGTCTAACGCTCGTTCAACTCTAGCAAAAACCCCGGATCGTACTTATCCCCCAGTATCACGAATGCTAAACCCCCCATGCCCAGCTAGATCTAGTGTTCTCCCCCAGATAACCTACTTTCATCACGCTTTGGTGAGCTGGCTCCACCATTCGTAGGGAATTCTCTCTTCATCCAGTTCCCCTTCCATGAATACACACCAAGTTTCAAAGTCATCCTTTAGATCATTTGAGACCCCGTCGGCAGTAAAAGTTGCTGACATTTGCTGACACCACTCGAGCACATCAACCTCGTACCAAGGCTGGACCTGATCACGGTCAAAGTACCCGAGGATAAACTCGATCTCATAGCCGTGGTGCTTCTGCCAGAAATACCGTCTGTTCTCGTGGAATGTAACTCCGCTGATGTTCCAGATTGTCAGATCACGACGTCTGCATGCATCGAACCACACAAACCACATGTACCATGGGTTCCATTCGGTATCGATAGCGAATTCATGGACGCGACCAGGTCCATTACGATGAATTGTGCGGCTTATATCCTGCATGAACTCATACTCATCCGCGCAGTAGGGTCGAACTGCGTTGCATAGCGCCACCCACGAGCGCATGAACTGCATGGGCACTATACACCCATCTGCAGTGATTTGCGCTGTGATGGTGTCTAGAGCTGCAAGAATACTCTTGAGCAGGGCCTGCTCGAGCACGTCAATCATCTCATACTCGATCATGATGTCGAGCTTCTGTCGGAAAATGTCAGCGACTTCTCCAGGATACGATGCCCTCCAACGGGTCACCGATGGGCTGTGCAAATCAGCATGAAGCGTTCCGATAAGGGTACCAATCGAACTGACACCTACCCATTCATCGTCTACACGAGGCCTCTTTCCCTTGCAAGTCTTCTTGAGCCCTTCTGGACACTCGTTGTAGAAGCTTAGTAGGCTGACGTCTCGACTGGCATACTCCTGTAGCATCAACTCCAACAGACGAGGCGGAATGTGCGACTTGAGAGCCAGGTCCAATGGATGCTCGGTGAAATACGTCTCTGTAATTGCACCTTCAACAAAGGGATATGGCTCCGTGTCCGCCCAGTTGCACACCGGATGGTAGAAAGGGGACGTGTCGGTAGCTAGCACGCCGTCGAGGGCGTTGGGCCGAGTTGGGTTTGGAAAACCATAGCTACTCATCAGCTCAATCATGTAGAGATACATGTCAATCCCAGGTTTACCAATGTCAAGTTGGAGTTGCTTCAGGAGTCTTGTGGGCATGTGTCCAAGACCCATATCCAACCGCTGATAGCGAAAGCCGTTGAGGGATTCACTCACCAAGTTCGCTTCCCCGTCAGCGCCCTTCTCGAGGAGCCACTGAAGAGCCACGTAGACGCTTGCCCGAATTACCTGCTGCATCTGTTCGCTTCGCGGACTAGTATGCTGCTCGTCCAGGTTGAGGAGTAGAGCATCGATAGGTCGATACTCCCTCCACGAAGGTCTAACAGGCCAGCTCATTTCGACTGGGGCTGCGCGATGTTCGTCACAGAGACGCATCATCGGCAGATATGCCGACTCAACAGCCCGTCGAAAGGCTCTAAAGTTCTTGGCACGGAGGACATATGGACGGACGATCCGGCACATTTTGGAGCATGCTAGCATGAGCTTACACAACACATCGACTTTTACGTCGATATCGTCGCTAAGAGCTTTGGCGATCAGTGCCTGGAGCTCTTCTGGCAGACCGAGAAGAGTGTTGTGGGGGATAAGCTCGGAGCCAGAGCCCGAGGCGGAGGCAGGGGAGTTGTCTTGAGAGGACATTGTGGTGGCAACGAAATGCTACAGGGTTGATGTTTCTGAAGATGAAGGGGTTGTTTTGGTTTCTCGAAGTGATGAGGAGAATGTGTGAGTAAGGTTTAATCTCTAGTTGTTACTGCAGGTGAGTGTCAGTTTATACCAGCAGAGACGAACAATTCTTCACGGGAACACAATGAGAAACCAGGGCAGTAAATGCTACTATTCGATATATCAACTATACAAAAATGTTGAATTGAGGAAGAAATACTCTGTTCTTCCGACCGTGAATGTGATGAGTGCGGGAGATCTCGTCCTGCCACCACTGAGTCTTAGGGTGGCATGTGTCGTTGGAAACAGGGAGTGAAGCAATAGCACCGGGGATGTCTCAGAATGGAGATCAGAGCCTTACTATGCAATACCCGGCGCTTGGGGGCGTGCTAAATCTGGATCGTAAATTCAATCTGACCATTGTCTGCCAAGCGGAATAAATCACCAAGCAAACCCCTTTAACACAAGAGCTTCTTGTTTCTGAGGGACTAAGTAAATTGTGGAAAGTGATTGATAAAGCGAACAGCGGTCGGCTGTCAGAGCTTTTTATCATGTTCGCATAAAGAATTGTTCGTCTTTTTGATAGACAACAAAGAATGAGCATTTCGTGGAGATAGGGACACGTAGTTGTTCCGGATAATACTAGACAGGTGAGAAGGTCTATGCTGTATGTCCTCAATTGATAGGATCTTGAACCTAAATAATTAAGAGACCTGACTAGCAAATACAGGCATGAACAAGCAACCTCCTTGACATCGGTTCGAGCCATCTACTCAATAGCAGCCTTACTACCATGGACGTGGATGGTAGGATTGTCGGTGTTGAGGTGGTGATCTGTGTCTTCGCCACGGTCTTCTTCTTCCTCGCTCATCGGGATGTCGTCGTCCTTGTCCAGCGCTTCCCCCGTGATGGATTCCGGATGTACTTTGTGCAAACCGACACGCTACATATGAGTCGTTAGTGGAAAGTCACCGATACATAAAAATATGGTTTACCTTCCAGTACTTTTCGACTTTGGTCTCCTATTGGTACGTTAGAGATTTACCCGACTAAGAGCTACAATAGCATAGCATACCTGTCTGACCAGGAACTTTTCATGTCGATGGGCTTGGTCCTTCTCCAAGGCCCGGGATGACATGCTTCTCCCACTTCTTCCGCGAGACACCAGGGGGGTTTCGAAGATTTCCTTTGCCTTCCACTTCGCAGCCCATTTGTCTAGAAACTCCTGCGAGATGGGCTCCTCATTGTTCTCCGGCGAGTCATCCCTGATTGTAGTAGCGCTTGTAGTGTCGGATGGCGTGCGACAGACTGTGATGGGCTCAAGTGTTATTTGAATCTGACAGTCACTGAACCGCAAGTGTACTATTGGAAGCCACCCGAAAGACTCGGGTCAGCTCAAGTGACACTTGCTGACCTCTATCTCTGCTAGACAGCGCTTGAGGTGTGGATGTCCTGTGAGAGAGCGTGATCAGCTAAGATTGTGCCCTATGGCCATTCCTTTCACTGAACAGCGCTTAGAATGTTGGGGGATTCTTTGCATACCTTACGATTCCTCTGTGAATTCAATGATATGTCTTGTTTGATGTGATCAGTAAATGGAACACATAAAGCAGCTGTGCAAGTGTGCTGTTTTGGGGATAATGAAGTAGAATGGATGGAGATGTGATATTCTGGAGATGTGAATGTGTAGGGCAGAGATGGATGCTTTAAAACCATTACCCTAAAGCTTATGATGATGCTGCTGAAATGTTGGTAAATGCAGCTGACAATGAGGAGTTTAGTGAATGACGGTGAATCACTGCCCGCCAGATCGCTTTCAGAAAAGACTCCATCCTCTCTCCATCTCCACCTCGCCTCCTTTTCTCCTCCATCTCCATCTTACTTCACCTGCTGCGAACTCCCGTTCTTTGATGCAAAATTTATATGCAATACCTCTACCGCTATGTCGCATCGCATTTAGAACATCAGTGAGGTACTTTCCCTTGGTTTCTGGTAAGTCTTTGCATTCGTATTGAATGGTTTCTCAGTTTTTAACCATAGAACCTCCAGATCGCTTCATTACCATGGATACTACTTCGACTTCTGTCTTACCATTTTCGATCATTTCCGCAATCCTCTTTTGCTACAGTTTCGATTCAACATCAAATCCAACACTGCACTGGTCTCCTATACATTTCAACTCCCTCATCGTGGATAGTTTCTAACAACTGCACCTTCAATGTACTCTTGCTGGCATCAGTCCCTTCGCGTTACCCCTGAAACTTCTGAGTCACCATCTTCCGCGTCAGCAATCGAGAGAAACGGCGAGCACCTTTAGCTGCAGCACAAAACAGTCTGACATCCGAAGAACTCGAGAAACAGAAGGAGTAGGACATCAAGTTCGCTCAAAATCCCTTTGCCCATACGACTTTCTATATGCTGAAACTCTCCAAGAAGTGGTTCATTGAGTTCATGGAAGATGAGCACCCTGAAGTTGACGCCCAGGCTGAATTTTTCGCCTCTGGTAGCCATTAGCCGGATCATGTTCTTCTCAAGGAGTACTCTCGGTACCTAGCACACTATCGTGTTGGAAGATTGGGAGATACATTGAAGGTCAACACTGTCATTGGCCACATCAGCCGCCTGCTGTGGTCAATGGAACGGGAATCTAACCGTTCCTATAACAGTGACATTCGGAAGCAGATGGGCCTCTTCATATCAAACAACTTGGCCGTTCAGGAAGGGCCTCACGACGGAAGCTAAGCCAAAGCTTTCGGCCAGCTCGAAGGACGTTTCTTTCATCATGTCCAAGTTGTACGAACCTGAATATCTGGGCACATTTGGCTCAATGCGCGCAGTTCTTAATTTCACACTCTACATGATGCTGATCATAGATACGTGTGGTCGCGGGGGGGAGGTTACAGGACATCGTTTGAAACCGGAGCACATGTGTCTTCGATGGGAGGACGCTCAATTCTACTGTTTTCAGAGCATTGAGGACGATGTGTTCGACATCCGCACCAATCTCAAGATCTGTTAGGCAGGTAATCTAGCATAAATTTAGGATAAGCTTAGGAGAAGTTTAGGATAAACTTAGGATGCTTTTACTTAAACTGATATTTTCTTGCTTCCTGAGGCCAGACAAGCAAAGAATATCACTCTCGATGACTCTCAGTTCAATATTATTACCTATTTCAATGGCTTTCGAAGATACTCTCCGTCTTCTTATCAACACTGCTCTCTTGGACAGGGTTTTCGGTGAGGGCGCCAGCAGTTGGAATGATCTATCTGAGATAAGGCTACCGTCTCACATCATCAAGACTGGTCGTCGGATTCCGCTCAAGGAGAAGCCGATGGATGTGCCGGTGCTCAGACGGATGATCCATCACAACCTGACGAGGGCCCGTCAAAATAGTTGACATCTCGTCAAAAATATCCAGACTTGAACAATGGTGTTGTATCAAAACGAGATTTGTTAGGTACTGCCTGCGTTCTACTCAACTGAAGCGACAATACTCCTTTGGCACTATCATCAAACGGCCTTGCTCGTGTTATGGCTTGTTCTTCGACCATGCTATGAATTTGCTAGAAATATGAGGTTCTGGTCTGCACAGTAGCAATAGTTCAATGCACGTTTTTATAGGTCTAAATACAGAGAAGCAAAGGGATTTTTTTAATTCTGGTTATGATCCTATGCAGATTGACGTCTCATTCCACGAGTCTATATCTAAACAAGATGACACTTACCTATGTGAACGATAGCTCTATCGTCCGTCCCCCTTTCAGTTCCATCTTTATCCAAAAATTCCGCCAATGCTAGCATTATCACGGTAAGAACGGCCCCCATTTGTGTCTAAAAGGTGGAACCGTTCAAGAATGATAAAGTTCCAGGCATCTAAGGGCATGTTAACCCAGTCTTGTTCGGTGTTATCCTCGAGCCAGGACGGCTCGAGCTTGTCGTGAACATCTTGAAAATGAGCTGACCTGGCGATGATCAGGGACTCAGGGGTACCATGTTCTAGGGATTACAAACTCATGCACGGGTCTCTCGACCACGGGGCGAATTGCTCGCGGCGAGTCTACTCGAGAATGCCGACTCCATACCCTCCGGCCCAGGAAAGGGGTCAGATAGATGGAGACGCAGAGCTCGCGCCAGCACCATGTACCGTCACGTTCAAAGTTGAGACGGCCATTATCTCTCTGCTTTGTTTCGATCCTACGCAGAGATCCAAGGATGTTTTCGAGCACTGACTGCTCATTGCCATTAATCCCGTCATGTTTGACCAGCAGTCGTATCTTAGCCTCAAAGGTATCGGAAACGTAGATGGGGCTGTCTGCCTTGTATGTCCACGGAGCAAATAAGTCATCGAAAAGGATGCAGACCAGTTCGCGGAATCCTGTCCATTCGTGCCAGTCAATGTTAACTCGATCGCCAGGGGCGAGGCGAGACTTGAGAGTCAGTCCCCGATCGGAGAGCATGCTGTTGAGAAAGATCTCGAACAGATACAGGGGGAAAGCCGACTGCAGTATTATCTCCATGATGCTGTCGTAGCCCTCAGCAAATTCCGGGTAGCCTGGATGTACGTTCCTCCTCTCGATAGACACCCTGCGTAGTGATTTAGACGGAAATCCCAGACCCTTGCTGATAAGGAACTCAGTTACCCGGCAGATGCCACGATGGCTATCCGTATCTGTCGCTGTTGAGAACATGGTCAGCACATAGGGAGGAAAAACAGGAATAGTTCTTAATTCTCCCCTGGTCCGTACGACTCGTTGGGTATGATACCCGTTGACGAACAACCACTCAGCCACTTTGATGTAGTCATCAGCCGAGAAGTTCCCACCCAGAAACCCAGATGAAAGGACATCAAGCGGTGTAATGTAGACTCTGCGTGGCCCCGTTCCCTCCCAGAGTTGGCTGGTGGGAACGTCTCTGTGTTTGAGACACTCAATCATGAGATCAAGGTTGCCATGAGAGCAAGCAAATTCAAAAATATCTCGCCTACCGTCGTAAAACTGCTTGAAAGTCAATTGGAAGAGTCGAGATGATGCGTGGTGGATGTTGAAATGATCTCTCCAACTCATTACCTCATCATCAATAATGGAGAAGAGAAGCTCATTGGGTAGATCAAGTAGACCTGCCTTCTGGGACTTCTTCTTGCTTTGAGTAAGAGACATTTTTCCGTCGTTGTTGTGGATAGCTTGGTGGTGTTTGCTCAAGTGTCCTATATGTTGTTACTCATGCCCCAAGGCCTTATTTTATACCAATGTCTTGTTCCTGAACAGCCAGTTTCCGTACATCTTTGACTTCTGAACATTGCATGCGGTTACTCAATGTCCAAGAGAATCAAGAATACTGTGCACTGCCCTCACATGGATTCATTGTGTCTTTTAGAGCTTGGTTTGAGGCAAGGTAATAAGGATAATGGTAAATGGTCTATCACGAGCCCTGACCCGACGACCGAAGTCGCAATATTGGGCCTATCTTTGCTATCCGACACCGAAAGTGAGGAAGGCTTGAAACTTGAGGCGTTTTCAGTCTCGTTCTCTTCTTTCTGGAGTCATCCGTACAGACTAAGAGACAAAGAGAACGGGCATCTCGGAAGCTTGACTTGTTACATGTTCAAGAACCTTACTTCACTAACAGTAAATGACAAGAAATGCATCTTTAGGTTAGTTCCGTATGGTAAAAAAGCTCCCTAAAGAAAAGAAAAATGGCCGGGACGTGTTCTAACGATGGAAGCGCAATGAGTTAAGTTAGACGAATAGACGACTAGAGCTAACACCAACTTTTCAGTAATTTTGAGGAATTTCGGTGACTTTTAGTAAGCATATTCTTGTTAGAAGATCTTTTGGTGCTTATCTCTAACGTACCTTGAAATGTAGCATTACTAGGAAAGGCAGTTTGCAACCCCTGAGGGCATATCATCTAGCAACAATTTCCCCTTCACTCCAACGGACACTGTCCGTCAGTATAGCTTGACCCTCCGAACTCCACTGCTCATCCTGCCTATGTCGTCCTTCGAGGTGCCCGGCTCCCGACCATAGACGTTGTCTATCCATAGCTGAAGCCTGTTGATAAGTGGTGAGTGATCCCAATATTCTCATCTCTTACTGTTGTGGAGTATTTCCAGTCTGTCGATAGTGTATCACCCTCAACAGTCGAACGGTAAGACACCCATGATAGATGAGATACCTTTCTTCCTCGTTTGTCAGGCCCACCCTCTGATCCTCAAGTTCCTTCTCCAGCTGCACGCCAGTGATGGAAAACTCGACCATGGCCATCAGAAGAGGCCTGTAGCGTTGGGGGACCTGGCTCCAGGCGTTTTTGTCCAGATCGATCTCTACGGTGACTTTGGGGTTTCTTAGCACGCCCGAAACTTCGCGAAAAGACATAGTATCGGAGCGGCTTTCGAAACCGGATGGTAACGTGCAGCGTGAACCCGAGCTCCAAGACCTTTTGGACGGCGTCCATCCACACCTCGAAATGTTCGATCGCACTTTGCGGAAATCCATGAGGAGAAAAACCTATCTTCCATTCCTCCAGCTCCGATGCGTTGGGGAGTTGATCTTCGCGGAATACATCTAACTCGATCGAAAGTCTTCTCATCGCAGCTTCGCCAGCACTCACCAGTGCAACTCAGGAGCGTTCCGAAACAACCATTTTCTACTGAACTTCGACCGATGCCGTGCAATTGGAACTATGGACATATCATTCTTCGTTACCAAGTTAGTTGCCACTGCTGTTGGCAGAAAATATCACGCAGGGGTTGCCTTCCACTCAGCTCTAGATGACCAGCTTCAAGCTTGTGGATGTTTTTCAGCTAACCTTTACAGACTCAGATCAACTGTCCTTTACCACGAATTCTCCAATAACTATCTAAATAGAACCCCCATACTTCAATTAGTATTTCATGGGTTTGGGTACGGAGGAGAAAAGAAACAAGGGGAAAGGTGTGGTCGCCACGATCTTTGCTCTATCGTCTCTGACAAAGCCATTGTTCAACAAAGGACTCGTATCCCACAATAGACAGCTTAGAGGCAACCTAGATGTAAAAGCGAAATTGGCTAAATTCTAATATACACTTGCCCATTACCCAATTTCAGGCTATTATTCCATGGATATTTGGTGGAAACCACAAAAGACGGCTCGAGATAGAGTTCGTTGGGCCTGGGGGGGCAGAAAACTTAACTGTTCTAAGGTCCTACTAAGCTTATCCTAAATTTATCTAAACTTATCCAACTCTTTTCATCTCCTAGACTGAAGTTCTCTAACTTCCCCTTGCCTGGTATTTGGACCATGTTGATGAATAAACCTGTTGGTTTTCATTTAAATCAAGGACAATCTGGACATAAACGTCACGCTCTTGAATGATCATTGTAGGGAACTTCGGGTTACTTTACTCACCTTTTCTTTTCTATTTTCAATCTATACTAGTACAACATCTTACAACTCGGGATACTGGTCACTACTTCCAGGAGGAAATACTACAGTCGGTTCACTCTACGATCTGCCACCTTTCAATCTATCATCATGGCCTGTTATAGGGTGAATTCCCAAGCAGCCAGGGGCATCTGAGCCCATCTACGTCCGGCTGGCACCACTCCTTGTGGCTGGACACCATTGGGATCTTCCCCAGACTCAAGAGCTCTCTTCCTGAGGACCTTTCTCCTCGCAAGCGCCAGTTGCTTGTGAGGAGCCCAGGATCTCCTGAAGTATGGGTTAATCATCTCTGCGTCTCCAGGGTCGGTGAAGTGAAGATCCACCGTTTGACTACAAATATTCTCATCAGAGATATAAGCAACTGCCATGCAGAGTTCATACCAGCACCACACTCCATCGCGGTCAAAGTCAAGATAGCCCCGACTTACCTTTATGGCATCAATCCTTCGCAATGCAGTAACAATGTCCTGAAGCATGTACAGCTCAAAAGCATTGGCGCCTTGATGTTGGGTGAGTAAGCAGATCTTTTCCTGGAGATCATCGCCCATACTACGGGTATTGTCACCCTTGAAGATCCAGGGAGCGAACATATCATCGAACAGGATGTGGAGAAATTCCGGGATGCTTCCCAATCCAATCCACGCGGGGATGAAAGCCATGTGCGACTATAATCGAAAACGAGGCCCTCATCGTTGACCTGTCTCAAGTAGAGCTCAACAATGGAGGGTGGGCAGTTGGTCTGCAGCAGAGTCTGCAGCATGGTTGGGCGATTCTCCCTGGCTAGAGGTTCATAAGCTGGCCACGTTCCTCTTACCCAAAGTCTCCTGTCCTGATGAGGGATTCTCAAGCCCTTGCTGTAAAGGAAATGAATCACGTCGCAGATCAGCACTTGGAAGCATGGATAGCAGAGCAAACGAGAAGCAAGAAAAAGGCATGATGATCTGGGAGCCTAGCTTCATAAAAGTGAAGAGTTCACACCCCTGGCCCGACAGCCATTGCCAAACCTCGATGAATCTCTCTACAGAAAACATGCCTTGGTAGAATCCTAGTGTAACAATGTCGCCGGGTCCGTGAAGTCCGTCGCCCCAGGCATTGAAATACGAAGACTCCTTGTAGTTGTCATTCTCCGTCTCACTTGGGTGGAGGCCTTGTCCCGGCTGAATGAGACCCAAAGGACCCGCGAACAGGCTCTTCTGACTGCACTCGGTCGGTACGGCATCATACAGAGCACAGACAGCTAGCGTATCGAGATCACCACGAAAGCAAGCCATGCGAAAGATGCAATAGTCTCCTCCCTGGTACATGGGCTCGAGAACAAGCTGTGATAGGCGAGATGATGTACGTCGGAGGTTGTAGTGATCCTCCCATTTCAGATAATCCTTGCTGATGATCTCGAGTAGAAGCTCAGTTGGAAGTTTGGACAGAGCATCCTGCTGTTGGCTGTCCGTGTTGTTGGATGAGGAAGACATGTTGTTAGAGTGGGATGCTCAAGAATTCGGTTTGTACAGAGTGTAGTGTTTGCTACTGTGGTGAGGAAATACTATCGCTTCAGGTTCAGATAGACGCAATATATACTCGTATCTTGGACTACATTGACTCATTCATGTTCGAGATAACTTCCAGAGACTTCATCGACCATAGCAATAATTGTATTCTATTGTTTAAACAAAACCTACCCGAGAGTCGATGAACTCAGTGCATTCTCTACGGTGAAGACATTTCCAGATTATGCACCAGACATTTGTAATCCAAAAGGGCAGTCGAACAGGGCAATTTAGCCAGAGACAAGCTTATGTTCAGTCAAATGGCTAAAACATCAAAGCTTAGATAAAGAAAATCATCAACATGAAACAGACTCACGAGTCAAGGAACCAACAGAGCTAAGAACGAAGCTACAGCTACAAAGCACGCTTGAACAGCCCCATCACCATATGGACCTAGTGCCGCCCCATCCCTTTTACCACCTGATTGTCAAACAAAACCTCACCAGAAGAGAAGCCCGAGCTGAAAACACAGGACTTTGCTTGTGTTCTGTTTATCTGCTAGCAGCTAGTGAATCGGAGTGCCTGGAGAAAACGGAATAGTCTATCACGATATGTCACCCTAAAATCAAGCTATCGAGAGATAGTTGATAGCTGTTTAGACTATTTGTTTAGAGTACCTGTCACAAAGAGGCTAAATCTAAGGTTCTATCCGTAGAATACTTGCGGATAGTGACAACACGGATATGCATGGACTTAACGTTGCAGCTACTAATCAATCAATCATATTAGAACCCTTGGCAAAAGTGATAGTAAATGAAGGACCTTCCATCTTGGGCTCTCCTTTAGCCGGCCGAACCGCCGCATCGGATCCGGAGCTCGCTCATCTACCGAAGCGCTCCACTTGGATACGCGGGATCAGAATCATCCCATCTATTGCTTATATCCATGATCCATTTTTATCTTTAAGGACTATACGGAGTAAAATCTAAATAAAAGTCCACCAAGAACAACACTTTGACCAAGGAAATAGTAGTTGTAACATTGGATAAGGGGGGCGTGTGGGCTCTACAGATAAACCCACCGCACCGAAACATCAACGGAATTCCCACGAATCGCATCCCGGACCGCTTCCGAATAGGGCAGCATGGGCCGGGAGGGTCCGTGGCTCGATGAAGCACTACACCCCGAAATAAGGCTGTAATCTATCGTCAACTTCGCCGAATTCCCGTCTGCCAAGGGGAGCTTTTCCGGTGCTAGGATGATGCTCACTCCATAGGGTGGAGGATCAGGCTAGCTTTAGCTTGGCTTACACGATGGGACTGAGATAGCTTAGTATATGAACTTCACGATATCTCACTCTCCTTGACTCGCTTCTCAGTATTCTCTCCTTCATTCTTTCTTATACAACCAGTAGCTGGGTCTCTGGTTTCTTCACTTACACATCAACATACTGCCACTGTCACTCCCTATATCAACATCAACCATGCCTTCTCTCTTCAAGACCCTCTTCGCGGTCGCCGCCGCTCTGCCCTCCGTCCTCGGTGCTCTTCCCACCCGCGCCGAGGGCTTCGCTTCCTCCACCACAGGAGGAGGCAGCGCTGGAGCCGTCTACCCAAAGACCGCCGCCGAGCTCGTCTCCTACCTCGGCGACTCTTCCGCCCGTGTCATCTACCTCGACCGCACCATCAACTTCATCGGCACCGAGGGTACCGCCAGCGAGACTGGTTGTGCCCCCTGGGGAACTGGATCCAAGTGCCAGACTGCCATCAACCAGAACAACTGGTGCGGCAACTACCAGCCCAACGCCCCCAAGGTCAACGTCAAGTACGACAAGGCCGGTATCCTGGGTATCAAGGTTGGTTCCAACAAGTCCCTGATCGGCGTTGGCTCCAAGGGTGTCATCCGCGGCAAGGGTCTCCGAATCGTTGGTTCCAAGAACGTCATCATCCAGAACATTCACATCACTGAGCTTAACCCTCAATACGTCTGGGGTGGTGATGCCATTACCCTCGACAACACTGACAACGTCTGGATCGACCATGTTACCACTTCTCTCATCGGTCGTCAGCACATTGTCCTCGGGAACAACGCCTGCAACCGTGTCACCATCTCCAACAGCAAGATCGACGGTACCACCAACTGGTCTGCTAGCTGCAACAATTACCACTACTGGGGTCTCTACTTCGCCGGCTCCAACGATCTCGTCACCTTCAAGAACAACTACGTTTACCGCATTTCCGGCCGTGGCCCCAAGGTCTCTGGCAACACTCTCCTCCACGCCGTCAACAACTTCTTCCACGATGTCCCTGACCACGCTTTCGAGATCGACTCTGGCTCCGTCCTCGCTGAGGGTAACATCTTCCAGAACGTCAAGTACCCCGTCGATTCCAAGGGTTACCAGGGCCAGCTCTTCGGTGTTCCCACCTCTGGCTCTCCTTGTGCTGCTTCTCTTGGCCGCAACTGTCAGCTCAACGGCTTCGGCAGCTCTGGTACTCTCGGTGGCACCAACACTGGCTTCCTCAGCAACTTCAAGGGCAAGACCATTGCTAGTGCTTCTGACTACAACAGCGCCAAGAACGTCATGACCTCCGCTGGCTTCGGCATGGCCTAAACTAAACAAAACGCCTTGTTTGAGATGAGGCGTTGATATAATATCACATCTGGCAGCATGTCACTTCTTTGTACATAGTATCTTTACATATCTTATCTGGCCATACATATTAGGCCTTTGTCAATATCAGTAACAACATATCTTGACTTGATCACGCTGTACCCTGAGCTGAAAGTTATTGTGATAGGATGGCAATAGTGAGGAAAGACTACATCCAGATGTTAACACCTTACAATGACGAGTCCATAATAAAATCCATCATATTCCCAATGCTCATAACTCAATGACGCGCCAAAAACAATCAACCTTCTTGAAAGTATAAAACACCAAACAATGCAAGCCCTCAAATCAAGGGCTCATCGGATGTACTATGTGTATGATGTAGTGTATGTTCGTCCAGTATTAACAGTCCATGTAAATGCACATTCTCCCCATACAACTACTCAACCCCTTTCTCACCAACCAGCAACTCATGCTGGGAATGCCATACCCTTCGTCGATCTACCAATTGTCTTGTAGCTCTGGTATTTACCATCAGCTCCCATGACGTCGAATCGCTCCATGCCCATAGCATCATCCGTAAATCCACTGAAGTAATAGCCAATGACGACAACCAAGTAGGTCAACATAAGAATGCTGCCCTTGAAGTAGTTACTCTTTCCCTCACCGTACATGTAGCTCAGCAAGAATACGCACAGAATGACAGTGACAAGATCCCACTGGGGGAAGAGAAGCGAGAAAGTATACAGCGCCGGGTCACCACCCTCTGGGACACCTGGCCAGAAGGCCGAGTAGAAGACGAGTGCAGGGATTTGGAGCAGACATACTTGCAGAGCGTAAGCCGAACCAATCTCCATAGAGAGTGCAATGTTTCCGTTCATAGCGAAGGAGATGGCGTTCTAGGGTTGATTAGCAATTTTCCGTTAAATAAGGCGAACAAAACTACTTACCAAAAACTCCGTAGTGTTGGGAACAAGGGCGAACAAGGTGATACCAAGGAACTTTTGATCAATCGAGAAGCTTTCCAAAACAACATCCACAGTATCAACCAAAATTTCAGCGATAATTGCATACAGAACAGTTGCTCCAAGAAGGATGATGGAACTCTTGGCACGACTCCAGTTGGGCGCGTCGTGACCGCCATGTGCTTGGTGAGCTTCAGTAGCAGGGCCCTCAGTCTCGGCATGCGTGTGGGTGTGTTGACGGCTCGCAGAAGGACGAGCGCCGGGAGCATGAGTGGGGGGTACAGTTGATGGCTTTCGTGACATGCGTTCGCGGGAGGCAATTGTCGCAGCCGCGGCAGCAATCTCAGTCACCTCGCGTTGGAGGATCTTGTTGTCGGCATCACTCAGACCAGGGACATGAAGAGCAGAGCGAGATTGGTCACCGCCGCTGGATTTAGGAGGCACAACATGGGGTGTCGAAGCTGAGCCATTGGCAGGGGCGGTCTGTCCGGTTATAGAGCTCTGACGAGAAAGGTCTTCTGTGTAGCCAGACTGCTTAAGAGACTGTCCCAGAATACGCTTGTAAAGTTGAGTATCGCGAACATCAGCACTACTGGTCTCGGCGGTGTTTTGAGAGTGAGTATGAGGATGGCTGTGAACTTGAGAAGTGCGAAGGCTGGATGAATGCATATGTTCTTCATGTCGCTTCTCCTCGACCTCTGCGTTCCAGATGACGGCAGCGTGAGTTCGAAGAGTGAACCATAGACCAATCAAGTATGAGAAGAACAACATGGCTGCTGCCATGTAACAGTAAGGTCGAACAGCCTCCAAGTAGAACCTGTCGCTGAGTGAAGGAGCTTGGCTGAAGTAGCAGCGACGACAGTCTCTATTTTCGCCGGTGTTGTAGTCCTCGCAGTCCATGCAGTTGAGCTCATGGGTGCCGTAGATTTGGTAGAACAGAGTAGGACCAAAGGCGCCAACGATAGCGAACAGCAACATGGTTGATGTCACACCGGCAGACCTGGCGTTGAAGCGCTGTGTCTTTCGCTTAATAGCACCGAAGCACATGGAAATGCCCGGCAAGAACAGGATACCTGCGAAAATGCTTCCCACAATACTTCCCTCAACGAGCTGTCCCTTGCCTTGAGTAAGAGCAACACAGTAGAGGAAGACTTCAACAACAGTTGCGAAAAAAGCGTTGATGGCGGCACCCACACCCATCGAAGACTGAGCCGAGATCGATGCAACAGCTTGTCCGATGAAGTAAGCCAGAGGGATGATAGACAGGAGTCCAGCACAGAAGAGGAAGGCTGGAGATGTAATGAATCCTTCAACATGGAAGATGCCCTCAAGGACAATCCAATCCGCGATAACAAAGACGACGACAACCATGAGGTTGATGAGGAAGATATTGGTACCATCAACAGTGTACTTCCAGTATCGAGTTCCTACAGCACGGTATGTGCAGAGGAGGACTGAAGAGCTCGGGCCATCATCTTCACGGATATATCTAATATCGGTCTCAAAAGACAAAGCCAGGGGATGACGTCGGAGGTGGTCAAACAGCAAGAATGTAGCCTTGCCCATGGGGATCCAGAAAACCAAGAACCAACAAATACCGGATACAAGGAGAAGCGAAGGCGAGATGAGACAGTAGAAGAAGATGAAAAAGATGACACGGCCAATATTCCACTGGCCACGTCCAAAAAGTCGTCTCTTGACTCGGGGAGGAAGCTCAGAGGATTCACCACGTCGGCCACGTCCAAGCAAGCTCTCTGTCTCGCTAGGCTCAGAATCAATACTTCTTCTCGAACGTCCGACAATTGAGCGATTGCGATCAGGTCCAAAGAACAATCGGCCGTATTCTAGGTCTCCGCTTTGCCATTGCTCGTATTCAGAAATGCTGCGTCCTTCATCTTGGTCCTCGTCCATATAGGTCTCGTCCTTTTCCAGGCGGACAAACTTACCAAAGGGGTAGAACAGATATCCTGCGAGACCCCATAGTACTCTTCCGTACTCTCTCCCACTAGGAGCAGCAGAAAAGAGCAGACATACGATGGCCCCAATAGCTGCAAACGAAGCCAACCACCAACCAAACAGAAGGGTCCAGAGCAGATTGAAAGCTAGAAGCCAGCTGCTCACTCTTCCACCAGGCGCTGAATGAATGTCTGCCTGTGCAAACTTCTGAATTGAACGATCCTTCTTGTACAATGCTGGCTTCCATACACGAATACCGAAGGGGTGAGTCTGGTTGATGGCCTGCTGTCTGTCCTTGAGGGTGAAGCTCTCGGCTTCACTGACGTCGCTATCTGAGTCGTCCTGGCCCTCGACTGGTGTAGTCTCTTCTTCATCTCCTTGTGCTTCAGCAGGGCTCTCGGTCGATTCGCCATTATCATCGTTGGTGTCTTCATTTTCTTCATCTTCGTTCGTGCGCGATTGAACTCGAGAGAGTTGGGTCGAGAGCTGTGGTCGTCGACGATATGATTGTTGACGTTCGGCGGCATCGGCCTCTACCTCGTGTACATCGTCATCGGCTGAGAAAACACCGCCGCGATAAGGCGTGTTCGAGGATGGGCGTCGAGGCATTGGTGGCTTTCGTAGTCGAGTGGCAGATCGCATTCTCTCCGGGCCTCTTGCAGGACGTGAAGATTGGGTAGCACGAGCCGAGCTGCGCTCTTGAGACGTCTCTTTTGATCGTTGAGCTGAACCTGAAGCAGCTGGACCGCTTATCGAGCCTAGGAATATTTAAAATTAACCCCGGTCTCTCGCCAAGAAAAGGCATAGATCATGGAACCTACCATAACCCTCC
The DNA here is from genome assembly GCF_019915245.1 of Fusarium musae. Lineage (NCBI taxonomy): Eukaryota > Fungi > Ascomycota > Sordariomycetes > Hypocreales > Nectriaceae > Fusarium > Fusarium musae. The sequence continues at coordinate 774,573 of NC_058387.1, forward strand.
GGTCTCCGCCGCACAGTGTCAGTGGACTGGAAGCTTTCTGACAAGCCCTCTGCTTCGCGAAGAACGGCAGATTCGGCCTGGGCAAGCGGATGACGCGTATCCGACGGAGATGCATTGCCAGACGAGTCGCCAAGTTGATGCCCAGTCGTCGAGCTCTCCCGTCTCGAGGGATCCATAGTGGAACAGTGGTACTGCAATCAACAGTCGAGTAATAGGCGACTTTTATCACAAGAAACTATTGTTTGATGCAAAAAGGTGAACAAACAAGAGAAGGCAATAAATAAGACACAAGCTCACAGATGCGACCAGACGTAAGCTGTACCTATCTCTATACTTGAGAAAAAAGAGGGAATGCCGAGCATGCCAATGTCACGATGCAGCGCCGAGAAAGTCGTACAGACGATGCGACGCGAAGATCAAAACGGCCCAAGCAACCAAGAATCGCGATGAGACGAAGGATTGGGCAGCGGGACAGGCTCCTCGGACTGGACTGTGCTCAGTTGGGATTGAAATTTGAGATGAGAGACCAAAACTGAGACGAGCTGGAATTTGTTTCTTTTCTGGACAAGGTCAAAAGAGAGAGGGAGAGGGAGAGTTGATGAGGGAAAAGAGATGGACGGAGTCTCCGAGCAAGCAACCAAGTAAGTATCTGGTAAAGTGATGTTACTCGAGCTGCAGCGAGCTTTCCAAGAAAGCGCAACAGGCTGCGCAAAGAAGGAATCAAGGCAGAGAGTGCACAATTGACTCTTTTTATTTTACGGGGGGAAGAAGGAATGGGTTTTCAGGTCCGTTCCATAGCTGAACACAAAGAAAGTTTACTGTATGGTAGTCTACGGATACAAACTTTACTGTACTGTAGCCGTATCCAACTCAAAATCGATGGAGCACTCTCTCTGTCTCTCACAAATCGAGTCTGGATATGTACATAAGACGATAAACAAGCTAGACCATCGACATCGACAGCATCAGCCCCTAGTCTAGCTCCTTTGCCTGGTCCACCTTAGCCAAGCTCGCAGCTCGTGATCAACCAACCTTCCCCATGACAGCTTAGTGTGTCTTATCGCACCTTGCGCGTGTTCAACCTCGTCCAATGATTCGACGTCATTATGCATCCCCAGGGTCTTGGTTGGTAGCAGACAGGCGGCTCTTAGCACGACAGTTGACCTTGATCAACAGAGGGGTACCGAAGGTAATCGATGAGATGTCCGAATTTCTAGGTACTCCGAAGATGATCATGGGCCAAGAGAACAGACTCATCCGCCTTAGCCGGGTGCTGATCCATCTTCTTCCCTAAACCATATCTTGATACCTTAACAGCCGATGTCATGTCAGCTTCGATGAGCCTTGCATCAACTCCTAAGCGGTCTAGTGTGTCTCAGTGGGGGTAACGCGGCAGAGAGCGCTGTGGATGGTTGAGTTCCACTATGAGTGGCAGCCATGAGACTGTACACTTGACGACGTTGTAGACTATGAGAGCTTGACACAATGAAACGGCCCTTGAAAGACTCGACATTTCACACAGAGACTCGGCATGCAAAAGAAACCATGCTCGGCTACCACAGGCCATACTTTTGATCCCACACACCACTGAAGAACACGCAACATGCAATTCTCGGCTAGTTCCATCACAATGGTCCCAACCAAACCTTCTGTAGGACTTACCCTACACCTGTAGTCGCCCGGACGACGGCACAACATAGCGCCGACCTTCGGGCAGCTCCCACCTGCTTGGCCCGTGCGCTCATTCGCTCTGGAGGATTACGAGACAAGCTGTAGCCTTGTCATCGAGCTTCAACCTCATCGCAAACCATCGCCAACACACCCAATCCCCGACACGCATCACTATCTCCGCCTCCACCCGAACCCGTAAATCTGGCAATCGTGCCAAATCTTACATATCTATACCCCCGAACAATCTCTATCAGCTCGTTTCCCTGACGTCAAGGGAGCTTCGCCAAAGATGGCGCTCGACGAGTACTACCACAACAAGATCGAGGCTATGAAGCTTGAGATCCTTAAGGGACAAGCCGCGCTTCGCCGCCTCGAAGCTCAGAGAAATGACTACAACTCCCGCGTGCGATTGTTGAGGGAAGAGTTGGGTCTGTTGCAACAGCCTGGTTCCTATGTCGGAGAAGTCGTCAAGGTCATGAGCACCAAGAAGATTTTGGTTAAAGTTCACCCTGAGGGCAAATATGGTATGCTTAACCAGTTCATCTAGCTTCGGATACTGAATACTAACGTTTTTTCAGTGGTCGATGTGTCGGATAGTGTTGATATCGGCAAGCTCACACCAGGAAAGCGAGTCACCCTCCTTTCCGATAGCTATAAACTCGAGAAGATGCTCCCCTCCTCCGTCGATCCTCTTGTCTCCCTCATGATGGTAGAGAAGGTTCCCGACAGCACATACGACATGATTGGTGGTTTGGACCAGCAGATCAAGGAGATCAAGGAAGTTATCGAACTTGGTCTTAAGCACCCTGAGCTCTTCGAGTCTCTTGGAATTGCACAACCCAAGGGTGTCTTGCTATATGGCCCCCCTGGTACTGGAAAGACACTACTGGCACGAGCTGTTGCTCACCACACTGCCTGTAAATTCATCCGAGTGTCAGGTTCCGAACTGGTCCAGAAGTACATTGGTGAGGGTAGTCGAATGGTGCGAGAACTCTTCGTCATGGCTCGAGAGCACGCCCCATCCATCATCTTCATGGACGAAATCGACAGTATTGGTTCCTCACGAGTGGAGGGTTCTTCAGGAGGAGACTCTGAAGTCCAGCGAACTATGCTTGAGTTGCTGAACCAGCTGGATGGTTTCGAACCTACTAAGAACATCAAGGTCATCATGGCCACCAATCGTCTTGACATTCTCGACCCCGCCCTCCTGCGCCCAGGACGTATTGACCGAAAGATCGAGTTCCCCCCGCCCAGCGTCGAGGCCCGAGCGGATATTCTCCGCATTCACAGCCGCAAGATGAACCTCACCCGTGGTATCAACCTCACCAAGATCGCGGAAAAGATGAACGGGTGCTCTGGTGCTGAGCTGAAGGGTGTGTGTACGGAAGCAGGCATGTACGCTCTCCGAGAGCGAAGAGTGCACGTCACACAAGAAGATTTTGAGCTTGCCACGGCAAAGATTCTCAACAAGCACGACGATAAGGAGGTGTCTCTTGGCAAGCTTTGGAAGTGAGAAAAACTGCAACAAGGGGCGTTCTTATATTTATCCGTATTCTTGTCTCTGCTGCTGGTTAACCTGCTGGGTTCGCAACAGAGCCTGGTCGTTCATAGATGGGTTGGGTCATGACAGCGGGAGCGGAGTTGTAAGGATAGAAGATTGTACCATAATGGAAACAACGATCTCAAGCGATACAAGTTGATATGTGATGTTTGTGCATATATCATAACTCAGTACATGTGAATGATAGCCCAATAATAATCTGGTTGATTTCTTCGTGATTTTGACCCGGCGAGGTTCGCATGTGACTTTTGAGAGGCCAATGTTTGGAACAGATATAGTATTGATGAAGTCTGTCTGATCTTGATCTTACTGACCCCTGTCTTGGAACTTGACTCCTGTACGTCCTAACTTGAGAGCTGTCGAGTGCAGTTCTCGTCCTGCTTTGCTTCCAAATACAAAGTCATCCATGCCAGCTTCCAGATCCTCCTCGACAAGAGCACTGGAACTTGGAAGTATGGCATCTCATGCTTAGAATCAGGGCTTATGATGAGTTTAGGGTTCCGTATGCCGAGTTTATGATGATATAACCTAAGCTTCGGATATAGACCCCAAATCTTGAATAACTTTTACAAATTTCGTTGTGCTATATCATGCATCTTTTATTACAACCGGAGCCATCCTGTGCAGCAGTTTTGGATTTCCTTCAATATCCCCCTGATCCCAAACTGCATGCTGGTCGGACCAGCCTTGATTCAACCGGCAGCACTGTAAGCCATCTGCTTCGTTACTAGCTTAGTGAGGTTGAAGTGATGCTAGGGGTAGAAGGGATCCAATATAAGGCAGCAAATGAAGGAATACTAGTGTGATTCGCCAGGTACGCGCAGTTAAAGATGCATGAGAGGGAGATGTGAAGAGACATAGAGACAATAATTGAGAAACGATGCTTAAAGACAATAGCCATGGATAACAGGAGATTGTTCACAGAGAAGTTCTTTACCGGTGCCTAACTATGCATAGCTATGATTCGTTGTGCAGCTTCAACTGCAGACCAGTGTTGACATATCCGCATTTTACTCCTTGAATCACTGGCTCTCTTTATCTCTCTCCCGCACGGTTGAAAGTCTAACAACACATGAAGGTATTTCCCATCCTCCATTATCACACCACCATTCTTTCATCCTTTGATCTAATAACGAATATCCAGTATCACGGCGACATTCTCCGTGGCTCTTTGACGATGTCCAGCCCTTCCAAAGAAGAAGCCGGGCTGAACACGCCGCCCAAGAACAACAGCCTTGAGAACACTGCACCCAAAATTGAAGCACCATTCGAGAACGATCAGAAGGTAGAAGCCCCGAAGCTATCGAACCAGGAGCAGAAAGTTCCCAAACCCTGGACTGGGTCTAATATCGAAGATCCCGACAAAGAGTTGGTATTACTCATCAAAGATGAAATCCGTGTTTTTCGCTCACTGTTGCGCGAGGGTGAAGAAGAACAATTTCAAAAGTTTTTCGGGGCTTGGATACAAGAAGATATGGAGAAGCGCAAGAAACATACCCAGGAAACAAAGACGCAGGAGCCGACTGTGGGAACACAGGAAGACGTCGAAGAGGGGAAGCAAACAGATGATGCAGTACTCCCCCGAAACTGACGATATCCTCGATCTCACATCTGCACTCGCCGAGACTCGAATTGTTCGGTAAGACTCTTAAGATGTCGATGAAAATATTGAATAGAAGCACTGACTACTCATTAGGTAACTCTGATCTCGTGGACAGAAACATCTCGGTACCAGCTACTAAGCCGATGCAGAGAGATGACCAACGACGACATCATGGCTTCATTCGACCGTGAGGGAGAAGACGATTTCGACGGCGGGATGGATGGCAGATTTGGCGGGTATGCGTTGAGATGTATAGCGCATGTTCCCTGAATGGTGTATGGACAAGTTGGCACCACTGTTCGGTCACTCAAGGCCAGATCTGGCATGTAAATAGAGCTTACGTTCAGTACGAATACACCCAGGGTTGAGTGTAAACTTCTCGATTGCCAATTTGATGAACCTTTGAAGACATGCCAAATCGAGAGAATAGTTGTATATGTCTACTGTCGATATTCATGATCCTGATAAGGGAGGCCGAGCATTATCAATGTTCAAGAAATCTGTATCTCAGGGTTAAAGAGCAGAAGAGTCAAGCAGAGCAGCTGGCAATGATGATTTCGCCCACCTTAGATGACAGTAACAAGTTCGTATCGGTCATGAAAGATGTGTCAGATAGAGCTTGCGAGCCTCTTGACACACAGACGAAGGCTCTTTGAACTGTCACCCCATCACTGAACCTGGATGCAAGAATAAAAGAGGAATGTGCACATCTATTCTTACGATGAGTTTATGCAACCCAAGTCTGAGCTTTAGGCTATAAGCCTATGATTATGATACATTTAGTAGGCTTATGATGGTATGGTCTAAGAATACCACAATGTTGCCCCAGTTGGTGGATAAGAGTCAACTTTTTCTCGCCCTTGCATCGACAAAACGGTGATTTCTGAAACGCATACGCTGAATACGGTAAGAACTTCATAACATCATGCGAATTGTCTCGAATAGCATCAGCTGGCCGATTGGCTTTTCTTTTTTAGCAGTCTCACGCCCTTGTGTCGGAGCGATCGCTCCGCTGACATCTGAATCATGGATCGCGTGTAAGTCTTAGTTCAGCCAAAGGTCCAATTTTCAGGGAACAGGCGAGGTTGGAAGTCAGCAGGTGATGAGACCTTGGCTGGAGAGTCATGCTGGAGGAAGGTAGTTGCCATGGTGCGAGGGGCAGCTTTAGAGATATGTTTCAGATTTGCACTCTGGAGGTGCTGGTGGAAGAGTTCGAGTTTGTGGCTTGAGCTTAATGCTCTGTGGTTGGTTTGACGACTCATGAGGGAAACAGTCCCTGTCAGCAAACTTTCAGCTCAGTCTTGGTATCCGATGTGACCTGTCGAACACGAGGATATGAAGTATCTTGTACTATCGCTCAGGAACTCAGGCTTACAATGCCAAGAACAGGAACATGAGTCTTCAGCTTTCAGCTGCGACTGGTGAGATCGTTCAGATGACAAAGCCTATAAAATGCAAAACACTATGTTATGTGAAGGCTTCGTATATGATGTTGAGTCTAGGCGTCTTACGGCTAATTTATTACCCTGAGGTTCAAGCTTTGGGTCTCTGATCTTCATCCTCAATGAAGTCATGTAGATATACTCATCGTTGGGCATATAATTACACGAATTCTATGGAGACTGACCACTATTTCCTCTTTTTTTCTGTACTATCAAGTCTCCCTACATGTCAGTGACCAGCCATGGCGTTTTTAATCGTTCAAAACGTCCAAATAGACGATCAAGACGTGTCGTTCCGTCCCACTTGAGCTCTATCAGACGCCGCTCGGCCCCCCCGACAACTGCCATAGTTTCAAGAGCTCGAGTCGCGTGTCACGCTAAACAGATTAATGCTCGAATCTAGAACAACATTCGAAGCTTGGTATTTCCAGCAAAAAACAGGTATTTCCAGCGCACGTGTAGAAGTGCTTGGGTCAGCTGACAGCTCTACCGGTGAGGCCCGATGCTTTTATTTTGTGATCAAGATGAGGATGACCGTTTGGGCATTTGGTATGAGTTGATTCTCTGGCGGCGACAAGGATCGAGGATTGAGGCTTTGGGTCAAATCGTGATCTTAATATGTAGGTGTTTTTGGTGATATGCTTGTGACGGACTGTCGAGTAGGCGGTTACGAGTCAGTTGGCCATCGGTGATGTAGTGACTCTGACGGGCCGAACTAGCTCTGGACCAGACAGGAACAAAATGTGCGAGATAGACTAGCTTCTTCGAAAACATACAAGCTCAAGTGCATAATCGAAGCATAGTGTCGGGATAGTTCCTATATCGGATAGCTTTGGAATAGCTTTGGCACGAATGACGCTGGACAAACGGCCCTCGGACTGAGCACTCAAAGCGGTACAAATCATTCACAACAGTCCACCATGACGTCTCTCATAGACATAGGAAAAGTATCAACTGCAGAAAATATCATTGGGAGTGATTCTGTCCTCCCTGATTTTGAAGAACAAAGACTAAGGCTAGGGTACCACCCATCTCGAGGTTATACAACCAGTCGGAATGGAGGACTCTCAACTCCCACATCCCACCCGAGTGGCTGCCACAGAGGCCATGTAATCAATTAAAACTGCATTTAATTCTTCCTGCCTTATTTAGAAACCGAACTGCCTCGTGTCAACACCGTCTGGCATGATCGACACACCTTGACGCATCGACGGCAGGGATACTATGTCTCGACCGAACCACAACTGATTATCGACAATGACAATTCCCATATGAACGAGGCTCATCAAAAGTCGACGATGTCATACCCAGTGTCTAGAACACATGGCTTATGCGTTGTTGCTCAGCTGAAGCACAGCCAGAGAGCATCGAGAACGGTCCATCGTACGTCACTGAGGTAGCATAGGCCTCTATCGCACAAGGCGCACAAGGCGTTCGAGACTCAAGTCAGACTTCAGTGGGGTCTTTGGATATCCATATCCCGTGGGAACGATTCTGCAGGTTTGTTGAACATGGCAAACTGTCAAAGTGGGATGAATATGGCCCTGTCAGGCATCTCCTGGCTAAAACACCAGTTTGTTGTCAGTCTCGTCTCGTGCCCCTCCCGCCCAAGATGCTAAAGGTCAGAAATTCAAGGGTCCGCCTTGCTTCGATGAGGCTAGTACTGTAAGGCGGCGTCTCGTTGGCACACAGCCTTGGCTGAAGTTGGAAATCAACGCCATGTTTTTGCGAACAACTAGCGGTAAGCGATTAAAGTTTTCGATTCCTACTCGAACAGTTCCACTCCGAGAGCATTTTGTTCGCAAAGACTTGAGTGGGATTGTTTCCTCCTTGGCCCTTTCAAGATTGAGGCCATGCTTGCTGGGTCTTTGTTTAGAAATAATCGCAAGAGCCGCTGATGAGTTGCTCTACTCGCGTGCAACCCTAGTTAAAGAGTTGATTTGATAATCTATCCGTTATGGAGGGGATGATCTCAGGGTCCAGGCCCTTCGATGTGGATTGGATTGAGAGCAAAGACGTACGTGACGGTGAGAAAAGATGTCTGATGTCTGAGGCTTCCATCTGCAAGGGTGTGCTCTTAGCGTCCGTTAGATGCCCTAATCAGAAACCGTAAGGAAACGGCAGCTAGCTACTAACTGTGTTTCTTACAGGGCTTGGTTGATAATTGAGGCTTGTTAAGCTTCGGCCGGTGGAATATGGAATACCGAAAAGCTGGATAGCTTCGTCCGCAACTCGGACAAGGGCGTCGGAGTGACATGCATCAGGCAATCCTCGCATAAGCCCGAGTCCCCTGTTTATAATTGAGCATTACGTTTCTGATATCTGTATCAAGCTTTGCCTGCCTTAACTTAGTCTAAGCAGCGGTCCCTGAAATCATCTCGCAACAAGGGAGAGAGCATGACCCAGACAGCCTTGAAACAAAATCATAGACACAAGATCAAATCGCTTAGCGGAGGAGCAGCCGTTTTTCGACATTAGCCGAAGCCGGGATTGATGGCATGGCTCCGATTCAGCTTCTGCACTTTGGGCGGATGGCTTTTCAGCTGAAACTCCGTTACTGAGCGGGTTGTCAAGACGTTACAGAGTGCAACAGTAATTACAGTAATTGTCAAAACGGTGAGCGTAAGTGGGATGGGTGGTTGCTCTACGTCTCATCAACTACGTCATGCCGCAGCATTTAATTTCGTACAGACCTGGTCGAGACTCGGCATCAGACTTTACGACCGTTGACGCGAGATCTGAACACGCAATTCTCCAAGAGCTGAAAGGTACGAAACAAACCGTGATTCGCAACAGATTGGTTCTAGACTCTATCGACCTTTTCAGACGGAGGTTGGCATATGTCGAAATGGACAGAGAACGAAAAGGCGGAGATAATAATTCAGAGGAGAAAAGAAGCAAAAATCCGATGCGGGTCAGTGACGTTGACGACGGCGCCACGCGGATTTCTGGTTGGTTCAAGCCCGGACAAACAGATGCATACACGCCCGTTCCATTATTTCTTTCCAGGTGGGGGACCCTTGACGCTGCAATGACGATGTAGTCAGGGGGAAGGACTCGAGAGATGGTGACGGATTCGAGAGACAGTGGGTGAGGGGAGGATGAACATCAGCGGGGGATGAAAGTGTGAAGATGATCTGGATCATCGTGGGACAGGGGAAAGAGATGATGGAATCTGCATGCTTGAATGAACTCTATTATAGTGCTCAGTTGTAAGAATACGAGAGAGAGATACCGTCGTTGGTTGAAGCTTGCGTAATAAGCTTCAATAATACCTATTCTACCAGGCCAGTCAGGCTAGTTAGTACCTGCAGTTGCTACGACATTGTGAACAGAAAAGAGTTTGATACCTAGAATCAATTAATTGATAGTATACCTATCAGAGTTTATATCACCTGAAGCTATACTGAACCCATTACCCTGAACTATTGGCCAGGTTGTACGACCAAACTCTCCTCCCTCAACCTCCACCGCCAGAAGCCACCGAAAGATCAACCAAACACTTCAACAAGTAAAGACAAGCGTGCAATTGCGAAATCAGTGATCTTCAAGGGTCCTTCTGCCCACCTGAACGAACAGCACCAGAAACAAAAAACCACACACTCACACAACTCCGGACCGGTGTCTCTTCCTCCCCTCCCTCCCCTTCTGCAGAAGCAAGTGTCCATTCGCTTGGATGATCTTTACTACACGCGACCACCCCTAACTCCCAATGACCGTTCTCACCGGGAGCTGTTTCTGCAGTATTATCGAATTGCTTGCTATCTGTTCAACTGGTTGGTTCCTTTTCTTTTGCACCACCCACACAGTTCTAGTCGAAACATGCCACTATGAGATCGCCGGTTCAGCAAAGAGAGAATAAATGACACAGGAGAAAAGAGACCCTTTGGAGTTGCCAGTGTTTATGCACTTTGACGTGCAGGTGTACAATACGGTAGCCATGATCGACGTCGGTGACTGTAACCAGACTAAAAAGCTTAGGCTACCTTACTGTAACGATATGCTTCTCTCAATGCCTCTTTTTGTTTCTGTCTTTCTTCCTTTCAGCTTTTTGGGTGGGTGGGATAAACAGGCCCCTTCTTGCATTCAGCCCTGGCACAGAATCTGGTGATAACTTCCATCTTATCGTAGAATCGAACGATTCGGCTGCGAGGTTTCCAGGTTTTGGCTGCTTTGCTTCTTTTTTCTGTACCGTCCGTTTTCTCGTCTCCCCATAGAGGAACTCACTCCACTTGCAACGCTGACGCACGAGGACATGCGATACGGTAGGTTGCAGGGGACGTTACGGTAGAATCAAGGGTACGTACAGTCGAGAACCGTATTCCATTTTGACAGCTGCAGGTTTGGATTACAAACCTGTGTCCTCGGACATTATGAACGCCACGGATGCGAACAGCGAGCGGCTATTTCTAATATAGGAGAGTCAAGATACAGTGATTGGTCTAGTCTATGAGTTTCTAAAGTCTAATAAGTATTATCTAAGAAGGCAAACATTGAATACGGTGAAATAATTCTTTCCGTTCCATCACCCATTTTGGCTGTTGATTGTCCCTCTGTCTGATCCTCCTTTCTCCACCGCACGTCATCGTCCGCGAGACGCCACCGTCGCCATCCCACTGACCCCGACGGTAACGGCGTTTTTCCACAGTATGCATGTACCACTGGCTGCGTGTGAGTGTGTGTACCCATAAACTTGTTGCCACCGTTCATCACCATTTCGAGCACTGCAGGCTGCATTTGTTCTTGTGAACGCTCTGTACGTGTGTTACAGCAATACAACACGCCTTCTCTGCTGTGCTCCCTGAACTCATTTCAACTCTTCTCAGCTCAACACCATCTCTTTCTGCTTCTTCTACACCGACTTGGAGTCTGGGCAGCACTAAGTAAAAGTCGGGGGCATCCTCAGTAACGTACGCCAGGACCCTTCGAATCTGAAATTCGGCTACCGTCTAATTTATTACTGTCGCAGCCTCTGACCTCTCTCTCCCCCTGGGTTTTAGGCCATCACCCCCTGACCCCTACCGGTGTTGACACCCCCAGCCAGCCCAGGGGCCCCTCACCCCCCCTTCTTGGCTTGTTTCCAAGTCTTCCAGGGATCGGATTCATAGACCCCACCAACTGCCCGCTTCTCTTCTTGACCTAGCCAAGCCTAAAGGAAGAGAGGGTAGCCTTCGTTCATCCATTCATTCATCTTTATCTCTGGCGCATTTGCATTTCTTTAATCTACCTTGCCTTGCCTCGCGTTGCCTTAACTCACTCCCACACTACACTTCTCGGTCCTAGGTCCCCTCGCCCCCCCGAGACCCTTATTTAGCTGAAGCTAGACTTCCATTAGCTACTACTATTCTCGATATAACCAACTCCAGGTCCCCTTCTTCCCAATCCATCCATCCATCACTTACTCACTTACTCACTCACTCACTTTAATCTAATTCTCGACCTCTTCACCATGGCCTTATGAGCCTCGCTCAGCCTCTCTTTACCCCTGCGTCTCCAGAGATGACGTCGACTACCCCGATCAACGCCTTCGCTATGCATGATTCCAGGACTGGCGACCGGACGCCATTACACTATACCATGAAGACTCCTGCACGGCACTCTCCCGGCGGACAGTCTCATTCTAATAATATTTCCCACTCACGATCTAATTCGTATAACATCAACCACTCCCATTCTCACTCTCAGACTCTCCGACCAACCAAGTCAACAAAAACATCGACTCCTCTCGCCTCTCCCCGGATGCCCTACTCGGTCGGCCAGAATCACCCTCCGCCCAAGCTTTCGCCTCGCGTGGTCTCCGACAACAGATCACCAAGCCCTAACTATTTTGGCCTCATCGTCGAGTCAGCCAATGAACGTGGAGACTCCTCCTCAGGACTCCCTAACGAGAATTGGAGTCCTTCATCATCTGTGAAATCTTTCCAGGCTGCGATTCCCAAGCAGGTCCCTCTCGATGCAAATCCCGAGTTCGAGGCCTTCAAGAGACAGGCTGATTTCAACCGGGGCAAGTCGTTTGCTCTCTCCACCAGTCACTATGCTCAGCCGTCAGTGACATCAAATGGAGTTGCACCTGTGCGCCCTCGACCTCCCAGATGGCACACCCATGGAAGTGACACCGGCGGCCCATCGCCCTTTGGCCGTGGCTTGAGTTCTGCCAATGTTCGACCAGCCAGCCGAATGGATGTGGACCAGGATAGCCTAGGAGACTCGGCCTATGTGTCATCAGAGTCGAAGCGTAACTCTGAATCATCTCTATATGGCCATGTTCCAGCTCTTAACATGCCCCGATTCGACTCCCCGCTGCCAATGGAATCTCCACAGCAAAGAACGAGTCTAACTCGATCTGAAGATCGCGACCCTCGGCTATCTGTAATGGAACATCGCCCGGATCCTCCTGATGCTCGAGATATTAGACGCTCTGCAACAGTACCAGCAACTCTGGAACCAGGACAGCCTCACATGATCACAGGCCAACAGCTACGGGATATTCTTCAGAGTGTGAAGCCTGAAAGACTGCTTATTCTTGACCTTCGATCATCGCAGAACTTCGCTCAGTCTAGAATTCAGGGTGCTCTCAACCTTTGCATACCCACTACACTTCTTAAGCGAGCCACCTTCAACATTCAGAAACTCAAGCAGACTTTCCAGACTAGCTCTGACTCTGAGAAGTTCTCTACTTGGAACGACACTGACTACATCATTGTTTATGATGCTCATGCTTCCGACAAGCGCGATGCTATTACCGCTCAGAACATGATCAAGAAGTTCACGAGTGAGGGGTATGCCGGCGGCACCTGTATCCTCAAGGGCGGCTTCAACTCTTTCCAGGAGAACTTCCCTGACCTGGTCGATCACCAATCCGCAACTGGATCTCCTGGAAAACCTGGCCCTGGCCATGGAGGAATTGCACCTGTCATCGGCGGAGTCATGCTTCCCAATGCAAGCAATGACGTGAACCCGTTCTTTTCCAACATTCGTCAGAACATGGACTTGGCTGATGGTGTTGGCCAATTGGATGTATCACGACCTACAGCCCTTGACTCACCCTCCCTCCCCCGTTGGCTACGAGAGGCCGCCGCGAAGCCTGACCATGGAAAGAAGGTTTCAGACAAGTTCCTACATATCGAGGTTGATGAGCAATCTCGAATGAAGGCAGCATATGCGGCTTTCAACCCTCAGAACAAGGACAAGCGAAGTCAAGTTCAGCTTTGCGGTGTTGAGAAGGGAGTCAAGAATCGATACAAAGACATCTTGCCTTTCGAGCATGCTCGAGTGAAGTTGCAAGAGAAGCCTGAAGGTTCATGTGATTACATCAACGCAAGCCACCTCAAAGCTTCCCGAAGTAACAAGCAGTACATCGCCACTCAGGGACCACTCCCCGCCACTTTCGAGGTATGTCGCAAGCCACTTACACTATGCGAAAATCTTACTAACGTCTATTCAGGACTTTTGGTCCGTCATTTGGCAGCAAGATGTGCGTGTAGTCGTCATGTTGACTGCAGAGTCTGAAGGCGGGCAGCTCAAGTGTCATCCTTACTGGAAGGGCAGAGACTTTGGAGCCATTAGACTGAAGCTTCTGTCTGAGAAGAAGGTATCTCTTGACATCGACAAGCATAGGTCCGATTCCCATCACACGCCATCGGCTTCGGCCAGCGAACAAGGACGCAAGCGCGCAAACACCACAACAACATTCGAGTCTTCGACACCTACACCGAGACCAACTCAGGGCCCCGCAGAGACCCCCTACGTGATCGTCCGCAAGTTTGCACTCTCTCATACCGCTCATCCTTTTGCGCCCATTCGAGAGATTACTCACTTGCATTTCCCGTCATGGCCTGATTTTGGTACTCCTGCACAGCCATCGCACCTGTTGGCGCTGGTTGAGCTGGCCAATGTTATGCAGCGTTCTGCTCTGCCCGTTGAGACTTCTTCGGTGGCGGGATCCAAGATTACGTCACTTGAGTCACTCCCTATTACATGGTACGATGAGCCCGAGGCCGACTCTCGGGCACGACCAATGCTGGTACACTGTTCCGCTGGATGTGGTCGTACTGGAACATTCTGCACTGTCGACAGTGTTATTGATATGTTGAAGCGTCAGCGACAGGCCAAGATGGATTCGGTACGATCTCGTGATCATGACGGAGATGTCAATATGGGCGAAAACGGGGACATGTCACCCCGCTCTACCAAGCACTTTAACTTTTTCACCCCTGGTCAGCGATCCAACATGGAGAGAAAGGTGGCTCGAGGCGGTGCCAACATCAACATCGACTGGCTATACGACGATAGCGTGGACCTTATCCAGAAGACGGTGGAGGATTTCCGAGAACAACGACTCAGCATGGTGCAGAGCCTGCGACAGTACGTTCTCTGCTATGAGACAGTCCTCGAATGGGTAACGAGGGTGAATGAGCGAGCGTCAAGCGCTCCAAACGGACGACTACGAAGTGGCAGCCTCCGCCACTAAGATCAGGATGCATCACGAATAAGTGACGGTTATTATGGAGCATATCTGCATAGGGCACATGGAATAATGCAACACACGGGAACTGGATGGATGGTACAGGCGTTTAATGGTTCAGCTGCGTATGATTCTATGAGGGGGCTAGCGCAGCGAGCATGCAATGCTTACGAAAGGGACATTATAAAAAATCCATGTTCAAGGGGACCTTGGCTTGATACTTACTATGAGTATGATTGGTTCTTAGGGTCTTCTGTATAGTAGGACAAAAAGGCACGACGGAGGCGGGACGGAGCAACCTTGGAATCATTGGACTTGCATAGTAGGATCATGAAAGGCTACATTGCGTGTGCGATTATCACTGCGAGAGATCCGTTTATGTGAGATGTATAATATCAGAATAGGTCAACTTGATTTGCAGTATGAATAACTTACACTATTGTCTTGAGGATATGGAACCACGTCTGAATCTATCACATAGCATCGTGGAGTTGTGTGAGCCCATCAATACAACAACAATAGAAAATGTTACTATTCCAATTATATCGATTTCCTAATTGGTCGTTGCATCTATCACGCGAGACGGCGAGGCGCATCTGGACCCAATTGCAGCAAATCACCCAGAATGGCACAATGCACAATCGCAATATTGGCTCCGGAAAGCGTCACGGGAGGGGAAACACGTGTGATGACGTCGTATCGAGTACACATGCATGAATCTGGGGGCGATGGGCTTTTTCGGTAAACCAAAGATAGAAATGTCATGGCTAGGCTAGGGGAGGAAAGAAAACTCAGTACCTTAACCCAAAATGACAAAAATACTTAGGTAAATTTAGCCTAAATTTAGTACTCTATTTACTAAGTTTATTTCGACACCGTACATCAAGGTTTGGTGTTTTCTTGCTCCCTGAGGCTAGGGGAGATGAGACGAGACGGGCATGACCGGGCTGGCCAGCCTGGGGGGCTTCGGTACAGCGGAAAAGGGCCTCGTTTCAGTAATCGTCGACTAAGAGTTAGTGACAGTAGAGAGAGGAAACGGATAAGGTTAGTAGGTGATTTGCAGAATTGATGTGATTGATAATCGTGGAGACATGATTCTGGTGGGTTCTTTGGAATGGATTAGAGCTCATCTTATAAGCTGACCTAACGAGGCTCGACTCGCTATCGTGGACTCGCTGTAAGCCAGTGGGCGAGTCCACTGGAGTTTAGTGGCCCAACCCCAGGCTCTCCAGCCCAGGGATCTTGACACATGCCCTGTCTAATGTCCATTGTCCGCTGTCCACGAAGCCGGGGCGTCAAAGTTTCACAATGTTCCAAGGAAAAAAAGGGTTCTCCCTCAAGTCACAAGAAACAACAGAAGGAAAAAGGAAAAAAGGAAAGAAAAACGTCCATGCTCTTGGTACTCGAAACTGGAACCTTCCCTCCTCCCCCCACTTCCCCTTCCCTCCCCTCCCCCTCCCACTCTGTACATAACCCTTTAAGGTAGTCGCGGCGCATGCATCCATCTCATCGTCCTTGAAACGGGTGCCTTCCCTATCGTCGTCGCAAGCAGTGGAAAGAGCGGCACTTGGAAGCCACCAACTGCATATGCAACTGCAGCTGCAACAACGGGAAAGTGCGAGTCCAACGATAAGGAATCACACTTCATTGGTCTGACTCCCCCGCCATCACCTGGCACATACTGAGGAGGTTGTCTTCTACTGTTTTCCTCCTCCAACCTCACTCACTTCCATTCTTTTCTCTTTCCATCTTATCTTTATTCACAATAGCCTGACGCTTCTGTAAGCTTTTAATAAACGGCTTTGTGCAATACGTATACTTTGCCTTCCGCATTCCCCTCGTTTCTACCCTCCTGCGCCTTTATTATACGCATTCATCACGGCTTGTTGCACAGTCTCTCATTTCAACCCTTCATCCATTCTTTGGTGGGCTCGTTTAGCGGATTTGAGACCTCCCCGTTTTAGCCTTTCGCTGCTGATTCAGAACCACCCACGGATCCCACTGCGCCACCAGACGAAACACTCCTAGCCTCTCGACTCTACTTTACGCTTTCAGCACCCAGCCTGACCTCAAACCGGCCTCCCCCGTTTGGGCGTCGACAAGACGAATATCCCGCCCTGGGACTGACTTTACTTTGCTTTTACCATTCATTTATTCTTTGGTAACCTCACAACACAATCATTCAGCGGTGGTCATGTCACATCTGCCATCAGCCGCCGACACGATGCGCCGCCTCTCCCACGACCTTGCGGAGCCTAAGCGCAATATCGAAGAGTCCAACGGTGCGCCCTCGGACCATGAAATGGAAGATACACTCGATCTCTCCATGCCTCCTCCCGATGAGGAAGACGATGTCCTAGATGACGACTCGAGAATTTATACACCACCTCCCCACATTGCCGCTCGCTTCTATCGCCCGACGCAGGCTCGCCGCAGAGATTCGGCTGCCTCGTCGCGCCGCAACTCAATCTCGTCTGCTCACTCGCGATGCTCTTCTATTCAACCATCAAGTCACCGTGGAGGTGAACAGAGCAAGCATGTTGCACAACATCTTCGCCGCGCCTCTTTTCTAGAGGACCGCAGGGCGCGACTTGCCGATCGAGCGGCGCATGCCGAAAAGGTTCGCCTTCGAGCGGCCCTGGCTAAAGCGACCCATCGAGATACTTCACTATCGGAGGAGCGAGCCATAGCGGCACAGCAGGCCAGGGAGCGCAATTTGGCAGAGATTGTCGCTAATTGTGCGGATGAGGTTAAGAAGGCAAAGCAGGTTGCCGAATTTATGAAAGAAAAGCGAGAGCAGGATATTTCTCGGCTGAAGGCTCAGATCGAGGAGCGCATGGCTGAGGCAGAAAGACGAAGGGAAGAATTACGAACAAAAAATGCGTCTAAGCGGAGTCGTGGGCAGAGTATCATGGCAAGAAAGCCCACAGACCCCATGCCCGATGTCGAGCAAGAGAGACGCAAGCCCACGGAAGATGAGGCCGCAAGGAGTATCCAATGGTGGTGGCGTGGCTGCCTCCGAAAGAGAGCCATCTCCGAGTTCAACAATCTTGGCTTGACCGTGGATGGCATTAGAGATACACACTTCGATACTGTCGTTGAGCTCCTGGCTCAAGAGCGGGTTCTTGTCATTACGGCACAGCTGCTTAGACTTTGTGGTCTTGAGGAGGGTGAAACTGGTTCGGTTGGCGAGATGACAGCCGTTCGCACGTTTCTTAGTGCCTTCTTGATCCTTGGCCACCCCAATCAAGTTCTCAGCAACAAGAACGACAATGGCGATGAAGACGTTGCGGATGCTCTCACTTCTCACCGATTGCCTTCTACCGACCTTGCCAATCCTCAGTTACAAGACTTGGTAGGCAAGGCGCGAGACTTGCTTATTTCTTTTGAGAACACCCTTTCTCGCTTGACGTCCGCCAACAAATACACCATGCCACCTGCACTCAAGAAGAAACTTCCTGAGGCGTATGCCACTTTCTACAATGCTTTCATCGCTTGGAAATCTCGCGACTCTAATGCATTGATTGAGGTCATGCTTATGCAGTTTGTCGAACTTGACGCAATCTATCATACCGTTAAGGACACAACTGACGATGCTGCCACAGCTCTTTACAAGAAGAGCATCCAAGACAACCAGTTGATGCTCATTGTTAGGATCAAGAAATTAGCAGGTGCAGAAAAGGGCAAAAACATGATCTTCAACGCGGTTGCTGAAGCTCGCAAAAGTCGACTTGCCAAGAAGAAGACTGGAGACACAAAGCCCCGTGTGGCTGAGAACGCACCCGGAGAAGCATCTGAGACAGCCAAAAGTCTGGTCTCACCCGAGTCTCAAACGCTGACTCCTCCTGCAACACCAGCCAGCAAAGCTCAGGAGAAGGCTCCTGCGCCCAAGACCGGCCTCAATGGCCTGTTACCTAATAACAGGATTGTGGTGCATGAGCTGGCCATCAATAAGGAATATCAGCTCTCGCCTGACGAATACCGAGAACAGCAGTCGGAACGTTCGAAGTTTATATATACGAAGATGCGGACCACTATGACAGATGACGACAGTGGCATCAATTTCCAGGTTTTCGCTCTTATCGCGAGCTACATCAAGGAAAGGCTCCAGCGCCTGCTCAAGCCGGGTAACTCCATGTATAACCTCATCGGTGAAATTCTGGACCCCGAGATGGCAGAGCGGCAATTCGCCCTCGGCAACTTTTCATATGAGAAATTCTTCACTGCGATGTCGTCACTTCTACCTAAACTATGTGCCCCTTTTCGCGATGAAGAGGTTCAGGACTTGATCCAGAACAAACTGGCAGACGGCGACATCATCGATCGAGTTGAGGCCCTCAACGGGTTCATTGATGTGATGCTCTGCGACTACATCAACTATCTTTTGCGAAGTGCTGCACCTCAGCTTATCCAATCCGCGGCGCCATATGAAGCCAAGAGGTTCGCCGAGGATATTGAGAAAGGTCAGCTTGGCCTCGCAGCAGCCGAGGCGACCTGGAAGACTTCCCGAGCAAAGGTTCTTGCAGAAGTTCAGAAGAGGGACCCAGAGGGAATCAACCATCCGAGGTCGCGACCGAATGCTGGAAAGTTCTATGCGCAGATGCTCGTGGACATCTTTACCAGGATCTCTCCCCCACCCATTGAGGAGATTCCAGAGATGCTTCGTCTGGATTACAACCGCATCGCCCAAGTCTCTACCACTATTCAGCGGGTTATCACCGCTGGTGCTGTTCTGCTGCAGTGCAAGAACCTCTTGAAGCGAGACGTGCGGTCTTCATGGAAGATGGAAGCGACTCGCATCATGGCTGTTCTCGAGGCTGGTCATCCTCTCCAAGCTACCGTGGACGGCGTCATGGCTGCCCTTGAATCTGGACGGTCCATGCCGACGGCGACCAAGAGCCACCTCCGCGCTCTTGTTACCAAGGTTCTGACTGCCAGTCAAGACATGGCACAGACTGGAAACGAGCCTAGAGAACCTGTCCTGCGACTTTTGCTCACCCGTCTTCGTAGCAATATCCTTGCCCGCCTCGCTGCAGGATCAGCCAGTGAGAAGGTCAAGGCAGCCAACACGGCTGGCGAGAAGCTAGCCGGTCTCGGACTTTCTGAGTTCGTTGATCGAGTTAGAGAGATTTCGAACTTACTGGAGAAGATTGGAACGGTTGACAGGGCAGCGCATGGGCCTTGGTGGGATGCCGTGGCAACAAAGGTTGAGCAAGACGAGATGTCGGCATAGACGTAATGTGATTGTTTTGATAGGGATTATGCATGATGGGCAATAAGGATGCATGGGATTTGGAGGCTAGCATTTGATCTTTTCAATCAGGCAGGAATGGTTTTGCTTTTACTGGGAAGCGCTTTTGAACTTGGGTTGCATGGCGTACTGGTATGGATAGCCAATATGGCTTACTTGGTGGGATTGGATCAAGCTTGCCCCTTCAAAGAAGTGTGGCAGTGTTGATGGGCAGCTCATGGGATCGGCAAATTGACTTTTGGCTGGAATAATGGATAGAATGTCATTTCAACTGAGCGCTAGAAGCGTATACTATATCTTATTTTTAAATTGAATCGTGAGAAAGCAACAGCAAGCATTGTGGCTATAACTTGGGTATGATCATGTCTAAGCGATGAGAGTATTTACCTAAAGATTGACTAAGAAAGCATAAGATAAAAGTCCTCAGTATATTTCATTCTAAGGTCATCCTAAGTTATATCAAGTCACAATTGAGGCACCTCTATTACCGTTAGTCCTATCCCATTTTGCTTCATCTCTTAAACTTATACAGCTACTGTTTGACATAAACTTGAGTGTAGTGTATGACGCCTTATATGCAGGGTTTGCTAAAATACTAATTAGTTTTTTAGTACCTTGGATTTACTAGTATTAAATTAGTATTAGTATACTAATACTAATTTATAGTTAGTATTTTTACTAATTAGTATTTTTATTTTAGTTTTTTTACTAATTAGTATTTTTACTTAATATTTATTATACTAAAAATAAATTAATTTTAGTATACTAATACTAAAAATAAATTAGTCTTAGTATACTAAGATTAAAAAAAATACTAATTAGTATTTATTTTAATACTTTAAATTTTAAATTTAAAGCTATTAAAGTTACTTATTTTTTTTAAGATAATATAGCTAAATATTACTTAAATTTTGCTGTTTTTTTTAATATATATTTTATTATAAAATATACTACTTAGCTTAAGATATTTTAATGCCTGCGTTTTTAAAAATTATATTTAAATAATAAAATATTTTAAATAAATAGTTTTACTTTATATAAATAAGTAATTAAAATAATATTAGTTTATTATATATTTAAAGACTTAAAATAGCTTAATTTTAAATAATTATATTTAAAGGTATATATATATATATATATATATTAAATTTATTTTTTCTTTTTTCTTTTTCTTTTTCTTTTTCTTCTTCTTTTTCTTTTTCTTTTTTTTCTTTAGTTAATAATATATCTTCTTCTTCTAAAGATATAATATTTTTATTTTCTTTTTTATTTTTTAATTTATATTCTTTTTCTATCTTAATAATAGATTTATTTTAACTTTTTAATAATATAAGCTTTTTAACTACTTTAGAATTAAGCCTATTTCTATTTTTAGTAATAATATTATTACTAATAGAAAAAGTAGACTCTATAGAGGCTGAAGTAAGGGGAATAGCTAAATATCTCCTAGCTAAAATAGCTAAAATAGGAAATATATTACTATGCCTTTCCCAGTAACTTAAAGGGTCTTCTTAAATATAAATATTAATATTTAACTTATTTTTAAGTAAGAAAATAATATAATATATAAATATATATTATATTAAAAAACTAGTTACTTACTTCTTTTTCTAATACCCTTTTTATAAGATATATAGAATATTCTTTAGAGGTTTTTATAGCTTTATTATATAAACTACTCTTAAAATCTGAGTTATTATTAGATATAGGAGAGCTATTTAGCTTTTCTAAAGTAGTAGAAGAATCTACTTCACTTTAGATACTAAAAAAAAATTAAAAAAAAATTATTTAATTAATAAATATTAATAAATAACTTACTTATAGTATTCTGCTTTAAATAAGTCTAAAATATCTTTAGAAATAGACTTATAGTAATATAAAATACTATTTTCTTTAAAATATATTAATTTAAACCTAGGGTCTAAAATAATATTAAAAATATAGTATTTATAAGGCTTTAAATCTGATTTTTTAAGCTTTTTAGGAAAGTATTTTTCCAGTTTTTAAATACCACAAGTAGCAGCATTATATAAGCTTAAATAAAAAGAATTCTATTTTAAAAAAATTAGTAAATACTTTAATAAAGAAATAAAAACTTACTATAGTAATATTAGGCCCTAAACTTAAATTAAAATATTTTACTTTAGCCTCTTTTAATTTATTATATATAATATCTATATATAATAAACTAAGGTTTAAAGTAGGATATATTTAGCCTTATAATTTTTTAAAAAGAATTAAAAAGATTTTAAAAAGTTTCTTTAATTCTAAAATTAAAGGAAAATCTTTTTTTATACTTATAAGCTTTTTTAATTCCTTATTTTTAGTATTTCTTTATTAAAGCTTAAATAAAATAGCTAATAAATTTACTATAAGTAGTAAGATATATTATAGTAATTAATAAAAAAGTTAAAGAGGAATTAAGTAAATAAAAGGTTATAATTACTAAATAATAAGGTATAAGGTAAGATTTATAAAATAAAAGTAGGTCTATTAAATAGAATGAATTTTTCTAAATTTAATAATATATATTATATAATAGAAAAGTTAATTAATTTATAAAGAAAAAGGAGTTCTTAAAGTAAGAAATCTAGAGTTTTATATAAACTTTATAAAAAAGCAGGTATTATAATTCTTAAAAAAGGGTAGCTTTAATAATAATAAAAAGACTATTATAAAAACTGCTAAAATTTAGAAAAAAATATAATATACTTTTTACTTAATTTAAAAAGTATTAAGCTTAAATAGACTTATAAAGCTAAAATAAAAAAGTAAGGTTTTTTATAGTATATTATAAATTATTAATTAAAAAGTAAAAATCTAATATATATAATCTTTATTATATAATTATTATATAATTTAAGTTATATAACTTTTTAACTTATATTTCCTTAATAAAAAATATTTAAAGTTTATAGAAAAACTTTAATATATAGAATTTACTTAATTTTTTATATTTTACTTAAGTAAGTATATTAATTAAAAGCCTTGAATTTTCTTATTATTTTAATATATAATATACCCTAATTAGTTATTAAAATTATAATATATTCTTTAGTTATATAATAAGACCTATATATAAAGTTAGGTCTTAATAGCCTCCTTTAAAGAGATAATCTTAGTTATTTCTTTAAGTTATAATAAGGGATATAGTTATATCTTTATTTTAAAAAAAAAATAACTTTTATTATTTTTATTATAATTATTTTTATTTAAAGAATTTTAATTTTTTTATATTTAAAAAAAAAATAACTCTTTTTATATATATATATAAAAGAAAATATATTATAATTTAAAAACTCTTATTATTATAAATATAAAAACTTCTTAAAAAGATAGTATTTATAATAAAAAGAAAATATCTTTTATATAAAAAAAAAAGCTTAATATTTATTAAACTAAAAAACTCTTTTATATAGGATTTTAAGCTAAAAATAGCTGGTTTTTAATTTTATTAAATTTTATATTATTTAAGCTTTTAGTAAAAAAGTCTGCTATATTATCTTCCTTTTTTATAAAAAATATTTTAATATTTTCTTTTTTAACTTTATTTCTAGTAAAATAATAAGCTATATTTATATACTTAAATCTTTTATAATTACTAGAATTTTCAGTTAATTATTTAATAGCTAAGTTATCTATTAAAATAAGGAGTATAGACTTATTATAAGCTATAAATAAATTATTTAATAAATATTTATATAAATAATTTAAAGATTTAGCTTCTTTAGTAGCCTCCTTTAAGGCTATATACTCTGCTTTATAGGTACTAACTGCTATATAAGTTTATTTATTAATTTTCTAACTAATTAATCTATTATATAAATAGAAGTAAAATCTACTATTAGATTTTCTATTTCCTATATTACTAGCCTAATTAGTATTAGTATAGCCTTTAATAACTAAATTTAAACTATTAAAGTCTATATTATAGTTATATTTTATTTTTAAATTAGGATATTTATTTAAATATTTTTAAATATTATTTAAGGTATTAAAATAGCTTTTATTAGGCTTATTAGTAAATCTAGAGCTAATATTAACTATAAAAGCTATATTAGGCCTAGTTTTTATAGCTAGATATAATAAAGAGCCTATTTCTTTTTAAAATTATAATATATCTTCTTTTAATATAGGTTTAGTAAATTTTACTAATTTTTCTATATTTTTTATAAGTATTTTAAAAAATCCTATATTATCTTTATTATATTCTTTTATTTTATTATAAATATATTTAGTTTAGGATAAATATATTTCTTTATTTTCTTTATTTATAGTTATATATATACTTAAAAAGTCTTTAACCTTTTTTAAAGCCTAGATAGCTATATCTTTAAAAAGCTTTTTAGCTATATTATTTATATTTTTTATATTTAGGCCTATAAAAATTAGGTTATTTATATAATATAAAATAGCTATTTTAGCTAATTTATTTATAAATACCTTACTATTAAAGGGTAATACTTTAAAACTTAAATTTTTAAATAATTTAAAGAGTAATAAATACTAAAGTCTAGGACTTTATTTTAAATTATATAAAGCTTTATTTAATTTTAAAGCTATTTTATTTATATTTAGATTTTTATTAAAATATAACTTTTTATAATTCTCTATAAAGTCTTTAAAAATATAATCTTTAAAGCTTATAGGAATAGTTATATATATTTTTTTATTTATATTAGTATTAGTAAAAGCATTTTTTATATTATATTATTATAAATAATAGTTATTAGCTATAGCTATTATAAATAAAATTCTTATAGTTTTAGGCCTAGCTATTATAGTATAGGTTTTAGTATAATTTAATAAATATATTTAATTAAATCCCTAAACTATATATCTAGATTTATATTTTATAATATTATTATTATTATCTATTTTTATTTTATATACCTAATAGCCTTTTATAAGTATTCTTTCTTTTAAAAGAAATATTATATTTTAGGTTTTTTACTTAATTAATTTTAATATTTTTATTTTTATAAATTTAACTTATTTATTAGCTAAAGTATAGCTTATAGCTTCTTTATAATTATTAAGTTCTATTATATTATTATTTTCTACTATATTTAATATAGTCTTTATTAAATTACTATTAATACTACTATTTATTACTTTAGTATTAGTTATTATTTTATAAAGTAAATATACTTAGTTAGGTAAATTCTATTTAATTAACTATAGCTTTATTTATTTATTAAAGGGCTCTTTTAACTTTTAGATAAAACTCTTTTTTATATATAGAGTCTTTTTTATTTTATATAATTAACTTTATAGATTTTCCTAGGTAATTCTATTATATATAAACTCTAAATACTGCCTATAATATTCTATAAGCCTACTTATTAGTACTTAATTTATAGGTTAATAAAAATATAGTTTATAAGTATACTAATACTTTAGATTTAAAAGCTATATCTATTCTTTAACTTATAATAGTATAAGTCTTTTTTACTTAAGGTATTTAGCTATTATACCTCCCTATTAAGCTACTTTTTATAGAAAAAGCTTTTAAGTAAGTAATAGAAGAGCTTATATTTAAAAATAACTAGCTAAAGTAATTAATTATCTATTTACTAACTATAGCTAATAGCTAATACTTATTTAGCTTCTTTTTATATTTTAAATTTAGCTTTAAAAGTTAAATTAGTTTAAAAGAAAGTAATATTATTACTATTAATTAATTAGTTATTATAATAACTAGTAAAAATAAGCTATAGGTATTATTAAATAATCTCTACTAATTATATATTAAGTAAGTTTAATATCTTAACTATAATTAAAGTTAATATTATTAATTTTATATAGTTAAGTAAAGAACTTATATTTAATAAAAGTTTAGTTAGTTTCTTAATAATTTTATAATTATTAAGATAAGTATTTTTAAAGATAGATAGATTAGGAAAGGTTAAAGTTATAGGGGAATTATAGATTTTATTAGTTAAGCTTTTTATAGCTTTTTAGCTAGTTAAGTAATATATTTATTTTAATTAAAGTTACTTAAGATACTATAGCTTAAAGGTAATTTTATTAATTAAATTTATTAAGATTTTAGTTTAGCTAAAGACTTTATAGTTAATACTTTTATAGCTATTATTAGAATATCTAGGTCTTATTTATTAGTTATTATTAAGTAAAGGCTATAAAATATTTAATATAGTAGGGAATTTTATATAGTCTTTATAAAAATTAATAAGCTTTTTAGGTATTTCTATTATTATTTTAGGCTTATTTTTATATATTATATTAGGTTAAATTTCCTTATTTATAAGTTTATTAATTTAAGGTAAATTATTAAAAGTTATTTTATTATTAATATTCTTTTTTAAAAAACTACTTTTTATAATAGTTATATTTTTAAATATAATAACTTTTTTTTTATTAAAATCCTAAATTTTATAACTATTAGGTAAATAACTTATAATAACTCTTTTATAAGCTTTAGTATTTAATTTAAATATAGGGTTATTATTTTTATAATATATTATAAAGCTAAAGGTCTTAATATTATATAAATCTTTTAAATTTAATATAATATTATCTTTAGCTTTTAAGGGACTTAAATTATTTTTTAAAGTAAAATATAAGCTTTTATTATATATATATATATAGTAGCTTCTAAAGCTTTTCCCTATATATAAGTAGGTAAATTAGCTATAAATAATAAAGCCTTAATTATAGCTAATATAGTCCTATTTATTCTTTCTATAGTATTATTAAGTTCTTTAGTATAAAGAGGATTTATATTATAAATAATTCCTTTATAAATATAATAAGGCTTTATTTTATATATATATTCTTTAATATTATTAAAGAAAAATTCCTTTATAATTATATTATAAGGATTATTTTCTATTTTTACTTTAAAAATCTTAAATTTATTTAAAATCTTAAATTTATTTTTTATTAAATAAACTTTTAAATATCTAGTTACCTTATTTATAAAGGTAATAAAATAGGTATAGTTATTATAAGTAAGTACCTTAAAAGGTCCCTATATATTACTAACTATTTTATTTAAATATTTATATTTAGTTTTATTAAATAATTTATTTATTTTATTAGTAGCTTTAGCTTTAAAGTATATTTTATATTTTTCTATTTTCTTTATATCTTTAGTTTTATAATAATATTTATAATTATTATTATTATTATTATTTTTATAAATAATCTTCTTTAAAGTCTTAAGATAGAGATATCCTAGTTTTAAGTATAATTTATATATATTTATATAAATATTACTTTTATTTATTAATAAAGTAATATATATTTTATTATTATTATATTTATTATTATATATTTTTAAAGGTATATTATATAGTTTATCCTTTAAATATCCTATAGCTAGAAGATTATTATCTTTAAAAAGATATAAATTATTATCTTTAATAATAGAAGTTATTTTAAGTAAAGAAGAGTAACTTATAATATTTACTTCTATTTTAAGTATATAATAGTAGTTTTATAAAATAAATTTATTATTATTATTATTAAAATTTACTAATAAATCTCCTTTTCCTTTAATTACTATAAAAGTAGCTTTTTTCTAGTTAACTTTAGTATTTATATTTTTATAGTTTATAAGGAGATTTTTATTAGATATAATATGCTTAGAAATATCTGTATTTTAGATAAAATTAGTAATATTTTTATTATAATTATAAATAGGACTTTTTACTTTATATCTTAATAGATTTTCTTTTAAATCTTTAGATAAAGAATTTATTAAAGTTTTTATTTTATTATTATTAGTATTTTGCTTTTTTATATATAATATAGGGTTATATACCTCTAAGGAGCTATTTTTAGAAAGATATTTAATATCTAAGTTTATATTAAATAGAGATAAATTTTCTTTAATATCTTTCTTTTCTTTTTCCTTTTTTTCTTTAGCTATTTTAGCTATTAGAAGTTTTTTTATTTTTTTTTCTTTTATTTCCTTTTTAGGCTTAGAATTATTATTATTTTTAGAATTCTTATAGGTTTTTATAACCTTATTAAAATCCTTAATTTTAAAATTCTTAAAAGCCTTATTAAGATATAAAAAATAGCAGTTTTTATTTAAATATCTTATAATTTTATAATAAAAGTATTTATTAGCTATTTTCTTCTTTTTTTAGGGTTTTTTACCCTTATAAGTATTTTTATTAAATAAATATACTTTAGAATCTTTACTATATAGCCTTTTAGACTTATCTATAAGGCTAGAAAAAAGATTTTTTATAATATAAGAATTAAGGTTTTTTTTTAAAGCTTAAGAAATATTAGTTATATAAGAAAAGTAGTTATTATCTAGATTATTTAAAATCTAGGTTATAATTACTTTTCTAGGTATAATAATATCTTTAGATTTTAATTTATTTATTATTTCTTTTACTTTATTTAAATATTCTTTTATAAAGGTAAAATTATTTAAATTAAAATTAAAAAATTCTTTTATAATTAAGAATTTAAAAGTAAATCTAGAAGAATTATATAGATTTTTTAAAGAATCCTAAGCCTTTTTAATAGTAATATAGTATTTTATTTATAATAAAAGGCTATCTTTTAAATATAATCTTATATTAGCTAAAGCTTCTTTACTTTTATTAGTAAGAATATTATCTAATAAAATAGTATTAAATAGTTTTTCTTTAGCTAAAAAAGCTTAAAGTCTTAAAGCCTAGGTTATATAATTTTTACTCCCTTTTAAAAGAAATATATTATATTTAGTTATTTTTCTAAATATATATTAGCTTTTAAGAAATATAAGATATATAAGGAAAGAGAAAGTATAATACTTTAAGATTTAACTTATATATTTATTTATTTCTTTTTTAAACTAATTATCTTTACTTTTTAAAGTATTAATTATAGTTTTATAAGAAAGGGGTTTATATAAAATACCTTTTAAAGTATATATAAATATATAATATCTTAAAGTAATTCTAGAATTTAATCTAAAATATTATTAATTATAAGTTATAAATAGAAATATTTTTAAATACCTTTAAAAAGAGAAAACTTTTTAATTTTAATAAAGGATTTTTTAAACTATTTAGCCTTATAATATATATTCTAGATAGTAAAAAAACTTATAAAAATAAGTTCTTTTATATTTAAATTTAAAAGAAATAGCTTATTCTTTAAATAAAAGTTATAAAAAATTAAAGCTATATTTTCTTTTTCTTTTAAAATAAGTCTAACTTTAATAAGTATAATAATAAAAGTATAAGATATAGTAAAAATATATAAAAAAATAAAAAAAGATTTTTTATTTTTTATTTTTTCTTTTATAATAGTAAGAATATTACTAGGCTTATAACCTATTAAAGCTTAAATAAAATAGCTAATAAATTTACTATAAGTAATAAGATATACTATAGTAATTAATAAGAAGGTTAAAGAAGAATTAAGTAAATAAAAGGTTATAATTACTAAATAATAAAGTATAAAGTAAGATTTATAAAATAAAAGTAAGTCTATTAAATAAAATAAACTTTTCTAAATTTAATAATATATATTATATAATAGAAAAGTTAATTAATTTATAAAAAAAAAAGAGTTCTTAAAGTAAAAAATCTAGAGTTTTATATAGACTTTATAAAAAAGTAGGTATTATAATTTTTAAAAAGAGGTAGTTTTAATAATAATAAAAAGACTATTATAAAAACTGCTAAAATTTAAAGAAAAATATAATATACTTTTTATTTAATTTAAAAAGTATTAAGCTTAAATAAACTTATAAAGCTAAAATAGAAAAGTAAGGTTTTTTATAGTATATTATAAATTATTAATTAAAAAGTAAAAATTTAATATATATAATCCTTATTATATAATTATTATATAATTTAAGTTATATAACTTTTTAACTTATATTTCTTTAATAAGAAATATTTAAAGTTTATAAAAAAACTTTAATATATAGAATTTACTTAATTTTTTATATTTTACTTAAGTAAGTATATTAATTAAAAGCCTTAAATTTTCTTATTATTTTAATATATAATATATTTTAATTAGTTATTAAGATTATAATATATTTCTTAATTATATAATAAGACTTATATATAAAGTTAGGTCTTAATATTCTTAAAAGAAATATAATAGCTTCTTTTAGCTTTAATAAGGAATTAAGTATATTATAAGTAGAATTTTAATATATTATATTATTTATAAAAAAATATTAATAAATAATAAAAATATATATAAATATAATATATTACTTAATAAAAGATTTTTTTTATTATAACTTATAGTTTATTTTTCTTTAGCTTTTTAAATACCTTTTAAAAAAAGGTTTTTAGGCTCTTAAGAGTATTTAATAATAGTAATAAAATGCCTTATTCTAGGTAATAAATTTATATAGTTAGTATTTTTTTTATAAATAATAAAAAAATATAGCTTTTTTACTTACTATTATTAAAAATCTCAGGGTTTTCAGGAATAGAAAGATTATTATTTATATTTATTATATTTTTATTAATAAATATAGTTAATAATTCTTTATTTTCCTTATTTAATAAAAAGAATTTTAATATATCTTATACTATAATATTTATAATATATACAGTATAGCGGATATTTCCTTTAAAAGTAATTTCTAAATTATATAAATAATAATTAGAAAAAGACTTTATAAAAATATTATTATTACTAGCATTATCTCTAGTAATACTATAAAGAATTAGTATTATATATTAAAAATAAAAAGTTAAACTTACTTAATAATAGATTTTAACTATAAAGTATTATAATTATTTAATATATTATAAAATATATTAAATATATTAACTCTAGAGTGCTTTTTAGCTAGTTTTTTAAATCCTATAAAAATAATAAATTAGCTTTTATATAAAAAAATATTAAAAAAAACTATTACTTATTAAATAGTATTTTAATTTAAATTCTTTAGAAATAAAAATTAAAATAACCCCTAAATAAGGGTCTTAATTACTAGCTGTCTATAAGTTAAAGGTTAAAGAAAAAGTTCTTAAAGAATTAATATTTTCTAGGATTTCTTTTTTTAATATAGCCTTTTTAATATTAAAGAAATTATTTAAATTTTCTTTAATATTATACTTATAAACTTTAAGACTAGTATTAATAAAAGTTAGTATTATATATAGTAAAAAAAAGAAAAAAAAACCTACTTATTATAATATTTTAATAAATTATTAAAAGAATTAAAATAAATAGTATTAAAAGAAATATTATTACTTATTATAAAGAATAATATTTTTTTAAAAGCTATATCTTTTAAAAAAGTAATAACTTTAATATATTTAGATTTAAAAGAATTTAAAATTTTAGGATCTAAAATATCCCTTTTTATATTATATTAGTCTTTATTAAATTACTATTAATATTACTATTTATTACCTTAATATTAGTTATTATTTTATAAAATAAATATACTTAATTAGGCAAATTCTATTTAATTAACTATAGCTTTATTTACCTATTAAAAGGCTTTTTTAACTTTTAGATAAAACTCTTTCTTATATATAGAGTCTTTTTTATCTTATATAATTAACTTTATAGATTTTCTTAAGTAATTCTATTATATATAAACTCTAAATACTACCTATAATACTTTATAAGCCTACTTACTAGTACTTAACCTATAGGTTAGTAAAAATATAGTTTATAAGTATATTAATACTCTAGATCTAGAAGCTATACTTATTCTTTAACTTATAATAATATAGGTTTTCTTTACTTAAAGTATTTAATTATTATACCTCCTTATTAAGTTACTTTTTATAAAAAAAGCTTTTAAGTAAGTAATAGAGGAGCTTATATTTAAAAATAACTAACTAAAGTAACTAGTTATCTATTTACTAACTATAGCTAATAGCTAATACCTATCTAGCTTCTTTTTATACCTTAAATTTAGCTTTAAAAGTTAAATTAATTTAAAAGAAAGTAATATTATTACTATTAATTAATTAATTATTATAATAGCTAGTAAAGATAAGCTATAAGTATTATTAAATAACTTTTATTAGTTATATATTAAGTAAATTTAATATTTTAATTATAATTAAAGTTAGTATTATTAATTTTATATAATTAGGTAAAGAACTTATATTTAATAAAAGCTTAGTTAGTTTCTTAATAATTTTATAATTATAAAGATAAGTATCTTTAAAGATAGATAAATTAGGAAAGGTTAAAGTTATAAGGGAATTATAGACCCTATTAGTTAAGCTTTTTATAGCTTTTTAATTAGTTAGGTAATATATTTATTTTAATTAGAGTTACTTAAGATACTATAGCCTAAAGGTAACTTTATTAATTAAGTTTATTAAGATTTTAGTTTAGCTAGAGACTTTATAGTTAATACTTTTATAGCTATTATTAGAATATTTAGGTCCTATTTATTAGTTATTACTAGGTAAAGGCTATAAAAAAATATTATATTAGTAATATATTAAAATAAATATATTATTACTTATTTCTTTTATAATTAGGATTTTTTTTAGTTTTTATATTATAAGCTATATTTTTATAGTGCTTTTTATAATACTTTATAAAGTTAAAAGACTAAAATCCTTTTATTTTTTCTTTTTTATTATAAGTATACTTAAAGAAATATTAATATAATACTTAAAATAATATATATATATATAAATAAATATATAAAATATTATATTTTTTTATATATAAGGAAATAACTTATAAAGTATATTAAATTAAAAAGTATTTTTCTTTTTCCTTTTTTTAATATATAATTTCTTTAATAAATAAACTCTCTTTAAAAATATAAGCACTAGAATTATATTTATCCTGTTTTTATAAGGTAGGGTTATCTAAAATAGATAAATTAGTTATTTATAATTTAAAAAAAAAATAAAAAAATATATATTTACTTATATTAAAAAGAGAAAGAGAAATATCTTTAATTTTTATACTGCTTTTTAGCTTTATATAGAAGCTATTTTAAGAGTTAAAGGTATTATCTATAATTATATATATAATTATATATATCTTTGTTAAATTACTGTTAATACTACTGTTTATTGCCTTAGTATTAGTTATTATTTTATAAAGTAAATATGCTTAGTTAGGCGAATTCTATTTAATTAATTACAGCTTTATTTACTTACTAAAGGGCTCTTTTAACTTTTAGATAAAACTCTTTCTTATATATAGAGTCTTTTTTATCCTATATAATTAACCCGCCTATAACACTCTATAAGCCTACTTACTAGTACTTAACCTATAGGTTAGCGAGGATATAGTTTATAAGTATACTAATGCTCTAGATCTAGAAGCTATATTTATTTTTTAGTTTATAATAGTATAGGTTTTCTTTACTTAAGGTATTTAGCTATTATATTTCCTTATTAAGCTACCTTTTATAAAAGGAGCTTTTAGGTAAGTAGTAAAAGAGCTTATACTTAAAGATAACTAGCTAAAATAACTAGTTATCTATCTGCTAACTATAGCTAATAGCTAATACCTATCTAGCTTCCCTTTATACTTTAAATTTAGCTTTAAGGGTTAAATTAATTTAAAGGAAAGTAATATTATTACTATTAATTAATTAGTTATTATAATAGCTAGTAAGGATAGGCTATAGGTATTATTAAATAACTTCTATTAGTTATATATTAAGTAAGTTTAATATCTTAATTATAATTAAAGTTAGTGTTATTAATCTTATATAGTTAGGTAAAGAACTTATATTTAATAGAAGCTTAGTTAGTTTCTTAATAATTTTATAATTATTAAGATAATTTTAAGGATAAATAGATTAAGAAAGGTTAAAGTTATAGGGGAATTATAGATTTTATTAGTTAAGCTTTTTATAGCTTTTTAGTTAATTAAGTAATATATTTATTTTAATTAGAGTTACTTAAGATACTATAGCCTAAAGGTAACTTTATTAATTAAGTTTATTAAGATTTTAGTTTAACTAGAGACTTTATAGTTAATACTTTTATAGCTATTATTAGAATATTTAAGTCTTATTTATTAGTTATTACTAGGTAAAGGCTATAAAATAATTATATATATAATATAAATAATATATAAAGTTATAAAGTAAAAAGATAAAGAAAATTTTCTTTAAAAAGATAATAATAAAAATATAATAAAAAAAGAAAATAAATATAATAAAGATATAATAAAAATATAATAAAGATATAATAAAAATATAATAAAAATATAATAAAAATATAATAAAGGTA
Source organism: Fusarium musae (assembly GCF_019915245.1). NCBI lineage: Eukaryota > Fungi > Ascomycota > Sordariomycetes > Hypocreales > Nectriaceae > Fusarium > Fusarium musae. The sequence continues at coordinate 808,742 of NC_058387.1, forward strand.
TAAAATAAATATAAAATAAATATAAAATAGTTATAAAATAAATATAAAATAAATATAAAATAAATATAATAAAAATATAATAAAAATAAAGTAGTTTTAAAAGGAAATAGTAGTAAAAATATAGTAAAGTATAGGTTTTTTTTAATCTAAGTTATAAATTAGTTATAAAGTATTAAATAAAAGAAAAAAATATTAAAATAAATACCTTTAGAAGAAGTAAACTCTTTAATACTAATAAAGGATTTTTTTACTTTTTTAGCCTTATAATATATATTCTAGATACTAGAAAAGCTTATATATATAAGCTAGTCTAGTTATTAAATTTCTAGATTTTTAAAAAGTAGCTTATTTTCTAAATAAAAGTTATAGAGATTTATAGCTATATTTTCTTCTTCTTTTAAAATAGGCTTAACCTTAATAGGTATAGTAATAAAAGAAAAGTCTTAAGTAAGAATATATAAGAAAATAAAAGAAAATTCTTTATTTTCTAAAGTTTTTTCCTTAATAAGGGCAAGAATACTTCCAGACTTAAAACCTATAAAGGCTTTTATAAAATAGCCTATAAATTTATTATAAGTAGTTAGGTAGATTATTATTATCAATAAGGTAGAGGTTAAAGAATTAGGTAAATAAAAAGTTATAACTGTTAAATATAAAGCCATAGGATAGGTTAAATAGTAAAAAAAGTGGGTCTGTTAAATAAAGCGAATTTTTCTAAATTTAATAATATATATTATATAATTGTTAGTAAGGTAGGTCTCTGGAAAGAAAGGAGTTCCCTAAGTAGGAAGTCTTAGGGTTTATATAGATCTTTAAAAGAGCGGGCATTAAAATTCCTAGAGAGGGGTAGGTCTAATAATAATAAAAAGACTATTATAAAAACCGTCAAAATTCAGAGAATATTCTAATATACTTTTCATATAGGTTATAAGGCGCTAGGCTTATATAATGTAATAAAGCTTAAAAAATAAAATAAGATTTCTTAATACATATAATAAATCATCTAACTAAGGGGTAAAACCTTATATACAAGCTTATTATAATATAATTATTACATAACTTAGGTTATATAACTACTATTTTATTACTGCTTTACTAAGTAATAATTAAAGTTTAATAAATAAACTTTAATTTAAAAACTCAGTTAAATCTCTACATTTTGCTTAAGTAAGTATATTATTAAAAAGCTCTAATTTTTCTTATTATTTTAGTATATAATATGCCTTATTTATCTTACTATAAAGCCTTTATTATCTAATTTTTAATATTATATTTAAAATTAAATTTTTCTTTTTTTTTATAAAAATCTTTTATATAAATACTAATTAATATTTAGTATTTTCTTAGTACTTTAGTTTAATATAAATACTATTAGTATTTTACTAATTAGTTTTTTTTTTATTATATATTAAACTAAGAAAAAATTAGTCTTAGTATATTAAACTAAATAAAAATTTAGTTTAATATACTAAAATTAAAAAAAAAAAAATCTTAGTATTAATATACTAATACTAAAAAAATATTAGTCTTAGTATACTAAACTAATTTTTTTTTTAGTTTAGTATACTAATAGTATTTTTTTTTTAGTATTAGTATATAAAACTAAACTAATTTCCAACCCTGCTTATATATGATATGCTGAAAAATAAGCATTATATTGTGTTATTCTCATTATATGACACCTTATTGGCTATACCTTGCGTATTGCTGCAGAGATATTTTATCTTTTTAATAAACTTGAGTGATATCTGTATTAGTAGTCGACCCGATGTCATTGTGGTTCTAAAATCGAGTTACCCTGTCTCATGATGTACAGTGTAAATGAAAGTCATGACATAATACACACGGCTCGGCCATCTCGCTTGTCGCCGGCAATGCGGCATACCAAACGACCCTGAGCCTTAGGTTGACCCGAAAATTTCGACACAGCATCGACACTCTCTTAATAACTGATACGATACTGGGGGCAGCTACGCTACAAAAGTGCCGTCAATGGGGGCTCTCAGCTGCTAAAAGAGGATATCATTGGCATCCCATAAGAGTTTCACCCATCAAACGACCTGCCCAATTGCGACGGCGCACGCATCACTCCTGAAAAGGGTGAAGGATCCGGGCCAAAATGTCGTCCTCCAAGGGCCTTTTGCGACATCTGCCTCTGCCTCTACGTCTGTGGAGCAATTGTAGCCCACTATCGGTGATTACACGGCAGACGGCAACGTCTGTATCTGCTTCTGTTTCTCAAGGAATTGGAATTGGCAACTGTGGTATCTTTTCGAGAGGTCTTGCTTCACTTGTAAATGGTCAAGTGAAGCCGTTGAATAGTCGCCGTGATAATGGACGGCCTATGCCAATCGGTATTCGGAGGTACGTTATCCCTTCCATTATAAACTTGCCGTCTCCTCCGTTGGAGATAGAGAGGGAGGGGCAGCTGGGATCTTAACGGAAACCGGCCCACACCCCACCAACCGCGGGGTCCCTCCTACACGGACGGCAACGCATCATCACGCTCTTGTTTGCTCTGCCTACTCTACGTTAGCTAGTCCATTGCCCTTTTGTCAAGCTATATCTTGCCGCCTGTTCCACTCTAACACCATCTGTCTTGTGCAATTTCTTCTCTATTCTCATTATACCCCCATTGTTCTTGTCGAGACTCGCTAAGCTACAGCTCAGAGCTATAGCTTGCTAACATAACAAACAGTCTTGTCCCCAAGATCTCTGATCGAGCTTGCTCCGCCCACGCCAGACTCGCCCGCAACGAAACAATGACTGACCGCGATGTTCTCCCCGACAATGTCAAGCCCAAGCACTATGATCTCTCCTTGAGGGATCTCGAGTTCACCAACTGGACTTACAAGGGAACCGTTACGTACGCCACGCCTCTACCCCTCATCGTGAAGCTAGCTCTAACAGCTCTACAGTATCGACTCGGAAATCACAAAGCCTACCAAGGAAATCATCGTCAACACTCTCGAACTCAAGCTCTCTCACGCCAAGGTCTCTGTCGACTCCAAGACATTCGAATCTACAAAATTCGACTATGACTCCAAGGCTCAGCGCTCTACCATCACCTTTGACGAGGAGATCCCCGTCGCTTCCAAGGCTTCCCTGATCATCGAGTTCGAGGGTATCATCAACAACGAAATGGCTGGTTTCTACCGCAGCAAGTACAAGCCTGCCGAGACTCCTTCTGCTTCGGTTCCTAGCGATGGTGAATGGCACTACATGTTCAGCACACAGTTCGAGGCTTGTGATGCTCGCCGAGCGTTCCCTTGCTTCGACGAGCCCAACCTCAAGGCCACTTTTGATTTTGACATTGAGATTCCTTCCGACCAGGTTGCTCTGAGCAACATGCCTGTCAAGGAGACTCGACCTTCCAAGGATGGCTGGAACATTGTATCATTCGAGACCTCTCCTGTCATGAGCACTTACCTGCTGGCATGGGCTGTCGGTGACTTTGAGTACATCGAGGCTTTCACCGACCGCAAGTATGACGGCAAGCAGATCCCTGTCCGTGTCTACACCACCCGTGGTCTCAAGGAGCAGGGTCAGTGGGCTCTCGAGCACGCTCCCAAGATCATTGACTTCTTCTCCGAGATCTTCGACATCGACTACCCTCTGCCCAAGTCCGATTTGATTGCTGTTCACGAGTTCACCCACGGCGCCATGGAGAACTGGGGTCTCGTCACCTACCGCACTACTCAGGTTCTCTACGATGAGAAGACCTCTGATCCCCGATTCAAGAACGCCGTCGCCTACGTCGTCGCTCACGAGCTTGCTCACCAGTGGTTCGGCAACCTTGTCACCATGGACTGGTGGGATGAGCTCTGGCTCAACGAGGGTTTCGCTACCTGGGTCGGTTGGCACGCTGTTGACCACCTGCACCCTGACTGGCAAGTCTGGGCTCAGTTCGTCAACGAGGGTATGGAGGCTGCTTTCCGTCTCGATGGTATCCGTGCCAGTCACCCTATCCACGTTCCTGTCCGAGATGCTCTTGATGTCAACCAGATTTTCGACTCCATCAGCTACCTCAAGGGTTGCTCTGCCATCCGCATGCTTGCCAACCACCTCGGTGTCGAGACTTTCCTCAAGGGTGTTTCTAACTACCTGAAGGCTCACGCTTATGGAAACGCTAAGACTACTGCTCTCTGGAACGCCCTTGGTGAGGCCTCTGGCAAGAACGTCACTGAGCTTATGAACCCTTGGATCTCCAAGATCGGCCACCCCGTCCTTACTGTTGCTGAGGAGCCTGGTCAGATCTCTGTCAAGCAGTCTCGATTCCTGTCTACCGGAGACGTTAAGCCCGAGGATGACACCACCACCTGGTGGGTTCCCCTCGGCCTTGAGGGCAAGAAGGACCACGCCGGTATCGCCTCTCTGTCTCTCACCACCAAGGAGGACACCATCCGTGACGTCGACGAGGACTTTTACAAGCTTAACAGCGGTGCCACTGGTTTCTACCGTGTCAACTACCCCCCTGAGCGCCTCGCCAAGCTTAGCAATCAGCTAGACAAGCTCAGCACCGAGGACAAAATCTCTATCATTGGTTCCACCGCCGACCTTGCCTTTGCCGGCAACGGCACCACCCCTGCTCTGCTGACCTTCCTCGAGGGATTCGGCAAGGAGAACCACACTCTGGTCTGGCGCCAGGTTCTTGACTCCATTGGTGGTGTCAAGTCCGTTTTCGGAGAGGACGAGTCTATCAAGAAGGCTCTGGATAAGTTCACACTGAAGCTCATTGACCAGAAGGTCAAGGAGGTTGGCTGGGAGTTCCCTGAGGGCGAGGACTACCTCACCGGTATCTTGCGAAAGGAGATCATTGGTGTTGCTGTTGCCTGCGGCCACCCTGCGTAAGTTGCTTGTATCCGTTACTTGACTGGACTAACATGAGTAGTGTCACCGAGGAGGCTCTGAAGCGATTCAACACTTGGGTTGAGAACCCCGAGGCTGGCTCTATCCCCGCTCCTCTCCGTACCGCTATCTGGCGCGCTGCCATGATGAAGGAGCCTGCCCGTACTGTTGAGATTCTCAAGAAGGAGTGGTTCAACACCAAGTCTATCGACGGCAAGCTTCTCTCCCTCAGCGTTCTCGGCACCGTCAAGGATGCTGAGCTCCTCACCAAGGAGGTCATTCCCTTCAACTTCAACGAGTCTCCTCCCTCCAACGCCGTCCCTGCCGGAGACATGCACGTTCTCGGTGGCTCTGTCGCTAGCAACGTCATTGGCCGTCCTTTGCAATGGAAGTTCATGCAGGACAACTGGGATGCTGTCATCACCAAGCTTGGCAACCCTGTTGTCGTCGACCGATACATGAAGCTCAGTCTGGGCAGCTTCACCAACGTGTCTGCTGTCGACGAGATCGAGAAGTTCATGGCCGACAAGGATACCAGCAGCTTCAACCGAACTCTGGAGACTGTCAAGGATAAGATCCGTGGACGTGCTGCGTACCGCGAGCGTGACTCTGAGAAGCTCAAGGAGTGGCTCAGCGCTCATGGATATGCTTGACTGTGTAAACTCTGATGTTGGAAGCATGTCTGTAATAAAAGTTAAATACCATTGAAATATACCGACTGTTGAGGTTCTTCAGTTTGCTCGAAGGCTGCATTGACGTTTGGAACCGTCGACAGCTTCTGTTAGAATCCGAAATCGATACTGACATAACTGAAACGGCATGGTATCTCGGCTAAGTTCAAAGATACAGATTCAACAGCTTCTGCTCACAGTTCCCCAACCTGATATCGGATATCTTGATCATTGTCGCAACGGCTCTGGTGCTTTGGCATAACTCGTGCTAAGTTATCATCGGAGACAATATAGTATCAAACTCGGAACTCAACCTCAACGATTCCACAACAGGTACTTTGGAACCTTGGTCGGTCTGGTGGTCTAGTGGTATGATTCTCGCTTAGGGAAAACCCTACAGCACAGCTTGCGAGAGGTCCCGGGTTCAATCCCCGGCCAGACCCTTCCTTTTGCATTTTCAGTCAATCTGACTGGAAAGTGTTTCTTTTTAGCATTGGTAACGGGGTTTCCGTTCACTATATATATATAGAATGTTGCGTTGGTCGGAATATGGTTCTTTCTGAGGCGTCTTTCTAAAGACGTTCGTGTTGACCGCGACTTCTTTTCAAGTTTTACTTTTGAGTGAATAGCGAGGAAATCCTTCATAACATGTGCATCCTCTGGATAGAGGCCGAAATTCCCGTCAGAGAAAATTCAAGATCAATTCCAGGATAGCGAATGCTAGTCATTGAGACTCAGATGGCATGCCAACGAATATCTTCAGCTGTTGAGGTACCAGTAAATGAGTGGCTGGCAGGACATAGTGACTCGACAGGTAATGAAGACCGTAAGACAGACAAGAGGAGATCAGTATATATGAGAAAGACAATGACTCAAGGTTTCATGTTGATGAGCGATAGCTGAGCCAAGAAAAGGGACCCCTGGTGCTAGAATTGGTGATTTCAGAGATCATGAAAATGGCAAAGCTTTAGAGCACAGCTTGATTGGAGCATGCCATTGATGGGCTAAATGAGGAGGTACCAGGATTTTCCATCTCTGAGCAGACTTAAAGATGACAGGCAGGACCTTCCACACATCAGAGGCACAAGTGAGGATAGACTTGGATGGTGTACACTCCTCAACCCTGGGTAGTCTTGCGGGGTGTACGGAGTGATATGCGAGCATTCTCATCCTGAACAAGCAAAAACATGTGCGTTAATTCACAACTATATCCTAGATTATACCTTCAAAATATCCACATTGTTCGAAATCCAATCATATTGCGCCGTCCTGAAGTTATCGTCAATGATACTGTTCTTATTCGCCGTCTCAAACCACATAAGCTTCTTACTTCCCTTCCACTCTGGCCAATTCGCATACTTAGTAACACCCTTGTTAGGATCCAGGTTATACAAAAAGTTGAAATAATACGTCCTGATACTGCGCATAGCGTTATTTGGCCAGAGACCATAAAAGACTTGTAGCAGGTCAGAACCGTGCATCGTTCCGAGAATAGGCGTGCCATAGTTGTAGCTCGCGAGGTACGACCATGCTGGGACATCGGGGTTCTGCTCGGCTGCTGCCTGGAGAAAGATTCGACGGGTCAGGGAGAAGACCAAGTCGCCGAAGATGGCGGCGCGGCGCTTGAACATGGGGAAGACTTCGTTGAGGAGGGATGTTCGGAAGGGACTTCCTGCGCTGAGGGCGGTGGGATAAGTGTTCACCAGAGCGGTTAGTTGTTCCTTGGTGGCCTTTTGGAAGTATAGTTGCTGAAGGTAGTCGACGAACTTGGCTGTGGTTGTCAAGTTTGGCTGGAAGAGAGCGAAGAGAGTGCCTTCGTCTTCCTGGTTGCCGTTGATCATGGGGACAGCGTGGTAACGACCTGATGCGATGAGTGCTTCTGGACTATCCGGAAGAACAGTGCCGTCTGGGCGAGGGAGATATGATAGAGCGAGGGAGTTGTAGGACAAGAGTCCGGGAACAGAGTTCGCTGCGTTCAAGAACTTGTCGTAGCTCAGACTACGAAGACAAGCGAGGGTATCAGACGATCCAGAGCATCCGCCCGATTTCACAACTGCATCGTAGATAGCCTGTGCCTTGTCGCTATCCACAGGTTCCGCGGGGGCAACACTACCAGAGTTCATGATGGCGCCGCGGAAAAGGGGCTTGCCTTTGTAATCGGCATCGCCACCATAGAGAACCATCTGGTCGAGCACTGAGATGGCACCAGCGGATTCGCCCCAGATAGTGACCTTGTCAGGATCACCACCGAATGAAGCAATGTTATCAGCTACCCACTGAAGACCCATGCGCTGGTCAAGAAGACCCAAGTTCGAACTTCCATCCTTCTTGATCTCAGCACCTGGCATGAATCCGAAGCCGGCGACGCGGTAGTTGACAGCAACGTAGATAAATGGTTGGTCCTGATCAATGGCAGTGCCTAGAAGACTGGTTCCGTCGTACATAGCGCTTGAACCAAGTTCAAAGCCACCGCCAAAGATCCAGAATAATACAGGGAGTTTATCACCAGCCTTGGTACCAGCCGGTCGTTGAACAGTCATGGTGAGACAATCCTCCTGACCAGTGATGGGAGTAAGGAAGGGAATAGCCAAAAAGTCTGAGAGAAACTTGGAGATGACATCTTGAGCACCAGTCGAGATGAACATCTGAGGACATGACGGGCCAACAAGTCCTGAAGCATCAAAGTTGCCTAGAGGCTTGGATAGTTTCTTTGGCGGTTTAAGTCGTAAAGAACCAGTCGGTGGATCCGCAAAGGGAATTCCTTTAAAGGAATCGACCTTTCCAGAACTTGAGCCGATGACAGTTCCAGAGGGAACAGCGACTGTGACTTTGGCAGCTCGTTCTTCAAGAGCTGGCGTGGCTGGCTCAACAGGTTGAAGATCCGGAATTGCATCTGGTGCAGGGAAAGCAGCTGGAACAGCTACCACAGCCGTAAGAAGGCCGAAGCCAGAGACGAGACTTGTAAACTTCATTATGAAGCTCAACTGTAAGACTGAGAGTGTAGGAGTGGTTGGGACAAAAGTCTGAAGTAAACCACCACGGAGAGCGCCGTACACAACAAAGTTAAAGTTCTCTCAAGGGTCAAAACAACGAGTCAACAGATACTGAATCCCGTTGTCTCATTTGAATTGCTGATCGTGTTTTCACCTGGGAAATGAGCTCAATTTGAACTTCTCAAGCAAACACCGCGGTCGTCCCCATCCCGCTTTGACATATTCCCACAATATATTGAGTTCTCCCTCTTTCTCAACCCCGGTTCGACGTCGACGGTGAACTTGCATCTTTTCCTCAAAGACATGCTCCCAGAAGAGGAAGCCATCGCCGTATTTACAGAAGTATCAGCCCAAAAGAAGTTCCAGCGCCGAGTCCAGTCCCCGCTTCCCCGTGGGGAAATCAGCTGCCAGAGGAATACAAGTCAATGTCTTCCAAGTTTTTCATCTTGCCTGGCTCCACGAGACCGAGGCAGAAAACGCTCGTCCCTGTTAATCCACGTGGAGGGAGAGGGGTTGGGATCGACGATCAGCTGAATGGTTTTTCTGAGAGTGTGTTCGCTGTGGTTGGTGGAGAAGTAGAAAAAAAGATGGTGGTCCCGGAGGAACGACAGAATAGATGGTGGGGAAACGATGCCGTAGTTTGATCAAAGACGGCATTGGCATTGGCATTGGCATTGACATTTTGGTGTAAGTCGAGAAGAGTTCATACCCCGGACCCTTGAGATCCATCCTTGTCTGCCGTAGTTTAGGCCCTGGTGACCTCTTCGAGTCCGGGGAATAGAGCAACAAGAATGCGGGGAGCATTACAAATGTCGGTCTGTAACTTAATTAATACGAGTATGTTATTGTTCTTATGAGGGATTAATGTCTCTTTTGAGTAATCCCTTCATTATCTACCATTTCTATCCCGCGTTTAGAACCAATATCCCCCTTGTTCTCACATTCGCATCAAGAACGTCATCACACATAATCAACCCCAGCCTGTTACCATTGAAACAAATTAAGCGGTAGAAACAAAAAACCTTGTTAATTACCGGGTAAAAGCCCAAACCCAACCCAGCACAACCCAACTCAGCCTTATCCAGAGACAAGGTACTATAACCAGGCCCTGTATTGAAGTGGTAACATTTGCGATCGATACCTGGGGATTATTACACCTGAACTAAAAATCGCTGATCTACTCCGTATCACACGCACAACCAGTCTCCGATGTTCGAAATAGGAAGCTCTCACGATACCATTCCTAAAAGAACACTAAAGATATGCAGGTGCAAGTTCGGATCAAGGTATGGAGGAAAACTCAAATATCTCCGCATTCTTGTAAGCAGAGTAAAGAAGATGGTGTAGTCGTGCGGCATCCCGAGGTTCGGATTGAGTCCGTGAGGTTTAGGAGGAATGAATAAACATGTGTTTCTCTCTGACAAGTGGTTTCTTGCGAGTTGGCTTCCAGGTTGAAGGGCTCGTGTCGAGCCTACTAATGGTCAGAAATGCTCTACCCCGCGAACAACCCAAACAGCGACTGAGATCAAAGAGTCAAAGCCAGCTCAAGAAAATGTCATTGAATTCGTCATCAAACGCAGTCCATCTCGCTAGAAAAGATCAAAAACCACAAGAAAGGCATATGTACATGTCCTTAACCCATCCCTCACTTCAATCCCTCTGAAAAGCTCAATTCAATTCGTAACTAGTCCCCCAAAAAAGCCAAATGCTGTTTGTTTGTTGCTCATACATACCCTGATGTCCTAACCTTGCGCCGTCAACTATCTGATAACCCTGCGCCGTTGCCCATGTCATGCGTGCCTGTGAGGCAGATTTGAGTCTTCATGCAATCCCCAAAGACAGTCCAGCCCCAGCCAAAATGTATTGTGTATACCGAATGCGTCCTGTTGCCCTCAAAAATTAAACCGTGGGGGTATATCCATCCCATCTCAGTTTCATATCATACATACGCTGCATGTAGCTTGCTTTCACATCACCACGCCCACAGGTGTGCCCTCGTTTAGACAGCGTTTCTTGGAAACGATTGCTGGCTCTTCCTCGGTCTCTTCCTCGTAGCTACTGCTGACGACCTCGGTGAGGACATCTCGCTTGCGCTTCTCGCCAGTTGGTTTCTCAGGATCTTTCTCCCATGTCTCTATCTCATCTGGGTTGAATGTTCCGACAATCTCTTGGCCTAGAGCTTTGCCTAGTCTCTCTCTGAGTCCAAGAATCGGCCAGATAGGAACTCTTGTGTACTCAATCTTGAGACCAGAAACAATAGCGTCGTCATCGTCAGCTGGAGCCTTGAAGGGATCGTGGAACTTCTCCAGGAACTCCTTTGTGATGTGTCCAGTGTAGACAATAAACTCAGACGTATCAATGTCGTGAGTGAGAATCTTCAACTTGATGTCGTGGAAGTTGGGGCTTGGAGGGATGCCCTGTCCTGGTGAAATGCGCGAGTCGCGTCTGCCACTGATAGGTGGGTTAGGGTAGAAGTGCTTCTGCGCCATCCCTAGAAAGACGCCAACAAAATGAGCATCGTGATCGGAATTTGAAGGTACGAGGATACGGGCTCGCAGTTGCTGGAGGCGAAACACGGGCTCGTTCCATGTTCGTCCAGGTCCAGAAGCGACGCGGAAAAGGTTGTTTCGGACTGAAGCCAATTGAGTCTTGCCGATGTAACAGATCATGGGTAGGTTGGCGGGGCTGTAGTTTGGCGAAGACTGTGTCGAGATGTTGAATGATTCAGCGGGTCGCGTTGAAACTGATTTGAATGAAGAGTATGAAGACTTTGCCTCTTCAGAGGGGTAATTCCACATAAGCTGCGCGCGTACAGCATCACGGTAAACGCGACCGCCAAAGTATAGATGAAGCTCGGGCAGGTACTGCGGCTTGTTGAAAGGTGTAGGCCACAGAGTGTTGAGGACCGACTTGACAGCGTTGGAGGATAGAATAGGATGCAATGGGTCGGGCAGGAGAATCTGCGTGAGCGCGTTGCTAAGGCTGATGATGGTATTCGATGGACTCAAGTGTCCTCGCGATGGTGGCGTGCCTGGGGCCGCTGACGGGTGAGGTGTATCGCATGGCGGCAGTTCCTCCCATCTCGCGCCAAGCAGCTGAGCGTGCAAATCCGTCCAGCAAATAGGTCGCACAAAGAGCGATGTGCCGGCGTGCTGCTGGAAGATGTCGTAGAGCGAGTTCTTTGCGGGCCGGTAGATGCGCTGCGGACGCCTTTTTCGCGGGGCGACAATGGGCGCTTGCGAAGTGCAGGGCGTTGTGTCCAGTGATACACCGTTGGCATTACCGTTGCGCGACGGTGAAGTTGAAGAGGTAGAAGAGGATTTTGAGGTCGCCATGTCCACCAAACTGCGCAGCTGTCCGATAAAGCTGCCGTTGCCAAAGAAAGAACTGTCGCGAGGAGGGTTGATTAGCGCTGCGTGTAAATGGGTTGTGTTGGGGGGGGGGGGGGGGGGGAAGATATCGTTGATGTCAGAGGGAAAATCGTTGATGTCAGAGGGAAAAAGAACAGAGGAATAGCGCAAACTTACTCAAATGCAAGCATCCGATGATTGAATAGTCGATCTGTACTCGCCTGTCTTTGAATGACTCTTTCAGCGGTTGTTGGTTGCCTGAAGCCGGACGATTCTCTCCAATCTTTGTTGTAGAGCGAGCCTTGGGTTCTGCGACGCGCCCTTAACGATTCCCTGTGCCTGTTTATCTCCAGTCTTTTCCAGTGACAAGCTCTCCGCTAGCGTCTGGCACGAGCGTCGCCCTTGTCAAAAAGGATTGACGGAAAAAGCAAAAAAAAGGGGAGATTCTTAGCGTCCAATAGGAAATGAGCAAAAAGAAGAACAAGGCAACTCTTCAGACTCTTTCTTCTTGCTTGGATAATGTAAAGATAAAAGAAGGTGGAAGAGGGGAGAAGAGAGAGGGAGGAAATATCGGTGACACTGAATGAATCACACTTAGGGCGTGAAACCAAGGCAAGACCTCTCTTTTTTTTTCACTCTTAGGTATGAGTTGTTAGTGGATACGACCTGCATCTGCGCCAGGAAGACTCTGCACGCGGGACGAGGGAAAAAGCGCGTCGCCACCGTGATTCGTCGCGGAGCTAATCGGCGCGAATGAGTAGCGAGTTCACGTGAGGAGTCATCCCTGGCGTTAGGCAGCCATAAAGGGAGGCGCACGTGCTGCGCCACATCATCGATCCTTTGTGGCCTGATTGACAATCTCCATCGATTAAGGCATCAACTTTGCTTTCTGCTGCCAGCCTTGCCCCACACCAATCGAGTGAGTGAGCTTCGTGAGCTTGATGTAGCCCCGCCGGTGACGAAGCGCAACTCAGCAGCATCAGCCCGTATCTTGCGCCGATTTGTCCATTTCCCTCCCAAACAGCTTTGATATACTGGAATTGGTCTGTTAATTGCTGTTCAAGATGCCGGTATGTCCAAACCAAACACCAATCCTTGCACAAATAACTACAAAAACACTCTGCATCATCTCCTATTGCATCACCGCATCTCACGATATCAACCAAGCTAAACAACACCTCTCTAGGCATACAACTCCGTTTTCAACAATGATCCCAACATCCCCCGCATAATCGGAAACTTCCCTCTCCTCCCTCTCCGTACCAAGACCAGAGGCCCTGCCTACACCCTGCCTAACCCCTCGCCGCCCCTGCCGGCTAACGAGTCTCCCGACCCCGACAGCGAAAGCTACGACATCCTCGACGAGGTCCTCGCCCTCTTCCGCGCCAATACATTCTTCCGAAACTTTGAGATCCAAGGCCCTGCTGACCGTCTGCTTGTGTATGGAATCTGGTTCGTCAGCGATTGTCTGACAAAGATCCGACCCCAGGCTTCTCTGCGCGACGCCCAGAAGGATGTTTTGAACTTGGCGCTTGACCTCAACTTTGCTATTCCTGGAGACCCTGCATGGCCTCTCAACCAGGTGTGTTTTACCAAACTCAAACTCAAACAGCACGACGAATTGGGCGGTTTGCTAATGCTTGAGTGTAGATGTACGAGCCTCCTAGGGACAGACAAGAAGCGGAGCAGCTCAAGCAATATATGTCGCAGGTTCGACAGGAGCTTGCTTCTCGATTACTCGCTAGGGTATACGATGGGGACGAGACTAAGCCTAGCAAGTGGTGGTTGAGCTTTACCAAGAGAAAGTTTATGGGCAAGTCTCTGTAGAGTATTGGCAACGGGCGAAGAGAAGGCATTTTAGAAGACTAACACCAATTCGAGGAGCTGGCGTCATACAAAATACATTTTCAGTACTTACTTGATCAATGGCTGTCGGCTTCTCAGTGCTCTGAGAGCTTGAACACTTGAGATATACCAAGTGATAAAATGAACCGCCTACACAGGCTTGCCAAACCTAGCATATAATACCGTAACTCATCATAACTTCTCACAAATGACCATAACTTACTACAAGTTACCGCAGACGTAGCAACGTGTTTTACGACTTGAGATCCAAGGCCTTTGTTATTTGGCACTGCTCTGTTGTGCCATTGACAATCAGGGGCGTCATGTTTGTATAGGTCGATTTACCAACATCAATGTTATTGTCCGGTTTCTATGATAACACATGTGATTGTTTAGGCAGCTTATTTACCTCTAGCATCGCTTCAACAATCAATTATTTAATGACCTCATATTGGGTAAATGGAAAGCAATCAAGGCCTTCATTCTGACTATAAATTCTCCTGACCCCCCCGACCCAAGACAGACTTTCCTTCACAACATAATATCGGACCTTAGATTATATACATATAAACATATACTCAACCATCTATATACAACTCTCTTCTCTCACATTGAGATTCGAGACAGAGGAGTATGACACCTTTCGCTTCTTCAACATACCCCCCAATGAGCAACTCCCCGCTTAGCACCCCCGTGATCAGTTGTACCTACTACCGAGGAGACGGTACACTCCTCGAACTCACACCAAGTTCGGTGCCAATCCCCCAGTCAAGAGACTCCGTGACCTTCTCCTTCGGGGACTTAGATTCTCACACCCGTCGGATATGAGTCTTCCACTCTCCGCTGCCAGTGATGAAGGGACCCGAAAGGTCACCCCAGAGAACTGGGACGAGGGATTACCACATCACAGAGTCCGCTCGGATGCGCCAAGGGTGACACTTCGAATCTTTTCAACGTCGACGAGTACGCGGGCATCAGCCGCGCTAGATGGCCAGCTTATAAAGAGACCCCTTTAGTTATTAAAGTCCACTTTAACCTTCTGACAATCAAAAGAATGGTGGTGCTGTCCTTCGAGTCGCTAATCCCGTTTCGATCCAAGTCGGAGGCGCCTAAAGCACAAGAAGGCTCAAATTAAAGCTAACAATCCCCCCTACTACCGTAAGTCACTACTATATATCGCGAGACGTTAATAACTTGACTGCTAAATATTTTCCCAGGCAACCCAGATGATCATCTAATCACGGCCATGAGCCAATAAGCAACATCACCACCAGATGGACGAGGGCCTGACCAGCTGAAACTGGCCCTGATCTTTGTTGCAGGGTCATAGCAAACGCATATGGCTATAAGCCACAGATGACTGGATCTAACAACAAGAATACTTGACAAAAGCCCTTCAGCTATCTAAAAGGAAGTGCCAGAAAGCATAGTTGATGGAAACTGAGCCTATCATCTACAAAGATCTCCCAAATCTAAGCGGGGAGAGTTGGGCGCAACCAACATTATCACTGCACACCTGAGCATGAATGACCAGGACCTGGGTTTCCCAGACCTGGAGTCTACCACCATCAAAAGTATCCTGCTGGACAGATTTACGGCCATGATCGAAAAGAAATTGGCTCATGACTTGCAGCCTGTTGGACACCATTATGGGAAGAAATGACAGTCTTTGTTCGTGGTGCTGTTTTCCTTCGAACAAAGCCTGGCCACTAAAGCAGCTGTTCACAACGTCATTTCTCTTTTACTATACTATCGGTGCGTTATAAACAATTCTCTTCCCCATTCATTGCGAACATTGTACGCTGACTCTTCATCTCAGTGCCTTATGCCAGGGAACCCAGAAGCAACTTAGTTGGTCACGACCGAGGTCTGCGAGACGTAGTTGTCCAGGCGGTTGAGGACAACATTGCTTTGTTGAATGACAAGGCTTTTGAAGCTGTTGACAGCAGCAAATTCGGCAAGGACATGTCCCCGCATACTGGATCATTTCGCAAAAGCTGAGCAGCCAGACGGTATCATTACAGCAACTGAGTCAGATGAACACTGCACAAGAAACTTCCAGTCTTCACCGTGATCAGGATGGCGGGCTGTTGTCATATTTTCATATCATCTGTCTGCTATGATGAGGCGATTGCAGATGAAAAGCTTGACAGTAACATCGTCTTCGAGACTAAGGAGTTCAAACTCGAGAAACACTCTTGTGCTGAGGTGGTGACCTCGCCCAGCTTGCGTCGCTGACACCATCGCCAGAAATTATCCTCGAGGCTCTGACAGTATCGCCAGCAATGCTGACACCGATCTAGAGGACCAGACCACACCGACACCGATTCTAATATTGAGAGATGATTTTGGGTGTTTCATTCTTACTTCGCAACTATATATCATGCCTTTTCAGGGCTGAGGAACGCAAACATCTTCTGCACCGTAAGTCGACTGTGACATGAAGTCTTATAGTCACTAACCACAAAACAGAAACTCTATCTCTCACGTTCAAGACCATGACACTTCTTCTGCATGCTTCAACGAGGTCAGATCATTTTCTGAAACTATAATTATACACCGATATGACATCGAGGGAAGCCGACCAGAATCATGAAAGTCGGTCGAGATCACGACTCTAGTGGACAGCGACGCGGAACGGGTGTGTGTAGATTCAATCAGGGACTGCAACAACAAATCACGGTGGATTTCAATGGCTTCTTCAAATCCGTGGAATCGGATATGATGTGCCGTGACGATGCTATTCTTGCTTTGCAAGCCGAGCTCTGGTGAAGACACCCATTAAACGAATTTCCTCCAGTGTTTCCACATACCACATCCTCTACCTTCAATCTTTTGTGTAAAGATAGTATATAGTCAGCATTCCGATCTTACAGGTCCTACAGAGATTCCATTGACATCATGGACTCGCCAAGACTGTTGATGACCCTACTACCTCTGTTCAAACGCAAGACTTGGAAAGCAAGATCAACAAGAAAGGACAGGATAGCACGATATGTTTGATGGCCCTGACCTGAAAAACCGCCCAACTATTCCGGTCACGATATATTCGACAAGCCTGAGAAAGATCATGAATGCTGAATTCCTTGCCACAGCACTTCGAAGATTGCAAGAGTGGCCTCCCCTCTTTCGATCCCTGTTCTTCTTCCAAACTTGTGCCCATCGACGATAAGATCGCGCACATCATCTTTCCAGACATCTCTAAGCCAACAAACTTCGAGACGCCCAACATGAGTTCCTACTACACCCACTGGCTAGACAAGAACCACATGAAGATGACGATCAGGTCATCTGATATATATATATATATATATATATATCGCCACTACTTTCTATATCAAAGATCATCTTATACAAGCACTAGCCGAACGATCAATCAACATCTGCGTCTGCGGCGAAAAGATACGGCTCATCATCCCAGTTGAGCATCGCGATTCCTGTTCGCACGTGCCAAGTGTTACGATCTTGCCGATGCTCTCACACACCCACTACCGTGTACCTTTGAGCCATTTCGATCAGCGTTCACTGTTCAAGATACTAGAGCAGAACACCTTGACGCAAAGCAGAGACTAGACCGAGCGCAAAAATGGAAGAAGGAGTTCTCAGTACATTCTTGCTTACTATTATTATAGTATATACTCCATGCTAGGCTTAACGCCTAGGACCAGCATCTAAAACTCGAAGTGTAGATCTTCCATTACGATGGACGTTTACATCCTGATGATAGAAATGCCACTATCATTAACTTCAATGCCTGTCCTCGCCCCCGCATCCTTCTTGCGAGTCGAGGAGCTGGAGGCCAAGGTCTAAATCTACAAAGTACTGATGTGCTTATTCGATGTGGACCTTGGTGCAAAGTGTTGTGGAAAGACCAGGTTGAAGAAAGGTCCACCTGATTAGGCCAGCAGAAGACGACATATGTCTTCAAGGTTTTCTTTGAGAATTTGACTGTAGACGAATTTCTCACCAAGAAGTGAGACAGGAAGCATATGACCAATACCAGAGTAATGACTGGTATCACCTTCACAGACCACCAATCGTCATATGAAAAGCCATTTATCGCACAACTCTAAGTTGGGAAGCAAACGCATTGTTCTCTACCCGTTTGCCTTCTGTGTATCTTCAGTTGGCGCCCAAGATATGGAGGATATGCCCAGCTATTCGTCGCTCTCATTTGGGACGAGAAGAACTTTCTGACATGGTCGTCCGGGTTGTGTGGGCGATGCGCGAACTGACGCAAGAACAGTTGATGGGGCCATCACAGACAAGGGCATCCATATGCTAGCGGTCCTGGGCAGCAGTCACGATCAATTCTTCATAAGTATGGCAGTCATATTCAAGTCTTCAATGCATACTATAATAGCGTAGTCACTCAAAAGGACTACTCCATGCAGGAACTTAATGACTGCTGGAATGGAACCCGTGCGCAGGTTCAGCTATCTGAGCTTTTCAAACAGCAATATCTACACCAAATGCTGAGCAGGGCGAATTGAACCCTTAAGCCCATCGACCAAGTCAAGCGTCTTCCAAACCATCTTGTTCAACACCAGTGATATCCCATCAAGACACTCTTATCATCAGATCAGAGATTTCCTTCCCTCTCTCACCATTCACCTTCCGCAAAGAAGAGAGCATGTCTCCTTGCAGCCTACTTATCATCGACACAGAGTTCTCTGTAGCCACCCGTCAACCATGGGAAGTCGCAATGATTGAGTATTTATCCAGAAACACTCAGCTGAACGCACTCATGAAATTTGACTGGTATGTTCCAAAATTATAATATACAAAGGCTTGAATCGCCACTATATCCCTGGAGTCGCCAATGACGGTCTCAGGGAGGAGAAGACTCGCCTTGAGATGGTTGAGAATGAGAGAGGGCGGCTTGTTAAGTGGATTACAGGTCCTGTCTTATCCTGCTGAGTACTTTGCGGCCAAACTGAACACAGAAGTTGAGTCGCTCTTTGCTGCCAATGGATCCAACATAATCAGAATATCTACACCTGGCACAGTCAAGGACTTCTTTACGATGTATGGCTGCATTGCCACACCACACCACCGCCACCTCCCCATCCCTCTGTCCCCTGATCTGTATATCACAGTCCTCGACTCCGATCTGTACGCACATATTATATATCATATCAAACAGAGTCAACACCTGAACCGATCTGAAAGTGAGTTTTCGGACAGTGACTTTGACCCCTGCTGTTCTCAAGAGGCATTCATTCAGTGAATGGAGGTCCATGAGGCCGAGATTGGGGATCCCTCGTCGGTTGAGCAGATCTTGGCCATCGGGAAGATGGTCCTCGATATGCTTTCTCGTGTTCGTAGCGCCGTCAGCATCGAGGACGGCAATGACTTGAACGTCGCTAAGGGGGCTGAACAGTTTAACAGCCACAGCAATCGCCAAAACCCCTCCCATCCTCATGATGGCCGACGCCGAGAAGCCGAGGGTAGACTGTATGTTCTATCGTTCCCTTGACTGCTGGTACATGCTATCTATGTGATGGTGTTGCTAACCTGCCTGCCTTACCTCAGCTGCCAACGTCCGCAAGATCATCGACTTCAAGCCGACTCCCCGACATGGCATAGATACTCCTTGTCGAGGCCAATAGTGGCGGGAGAGGCTATATCCCCCAGGCCGAGTTGCAGTTATCCTCGCATGGTCAGGCGCTGGTTCCTGGCTTCTGGGATTGCTTCGCTACGCCCAAACAATCCAAACCCTCTCCAAGCGAACCAGACTCAACAGCATCTACATCAACGCTGAACTTGATGATCCACATGGCTATCTCTGAGATCAACTTTGGCATGCTAATTTCCCGTCCACGACAAGGCCATGATCTTACAGCTTATTAGTTCGCTCAACTCGTTTATGTGTAAGGGATGTATCCGATCATAATAACCCAGACGAACTGGAATGATGAGCACCTGACTGTGAGGTCTATATACTCTCTATACGAAGGGGTGATCCATGCAGACCTCCTGATCTAAGAAACTTCGCATATAACCGTAAGTTATTACTAGATGCCACTAGGGGTTGATGATATGTCAGCTAACAAATTGCCAGGCCACCAATGGACACAAATCAAGGTCGATGGACTCTGAGAACACCATATACGCTACTCCTACCACCAGACGCACTCTCCAAGACGGTAAATCCAAGAAACCTAGCCGTGAACGGGCTCAATCAGTTTGGGTTGACTGGGACAAATTATAATTCCATATATATATATATGGACCACCTGACTGCCTATAAGGAAAGCTTTGTACCATCAACATGTTCCACCTGGTAAATCCAGAGAAACTACTGAGGAGATTCTTCCCTTTATTCCCGGTTCACGATCTACAGAGGTAAAGGGACTAGTTCCCAAGCTTGGAGCCCGCATCGGCCCTCGTGCGAACCTCCGTCGACTCGCAAGGTCATGGCAATCGTGCCCATCTCCCAAAGTCCTTTGCAAAATCCTCCATGGCGGTCTTCAAAGTCCACAACCACTTGCGCCCTGAACGAATGCTGGAGGCCATCCGAGTGGTCATACCGTCCGTGAAGAAGGTGAACACGGCGAGAAATACGGGGAGCCCGGCGCCTCAGTCGGAGGTTGCGCCTCCTCGGGTTGAGATTGACCAGTATTTTGAGCCCGAATGGACGGGCTTCAGTGATCACCACAACCGTCCAGTCTGCTGCCTGGCGGGAAGAGACAGCGATTGGTCCGCCGTCCTCAGGAGAACGAGTAACTTTATGATGCCGTGATAACTCTAATCGCAGACTTACGCCCACTCACTCTATCTAATTTACTTAGACACTCCTTACACAATACGCAGACTATCGACATTATACCGAGCATAGGTCGACACAAGATAGCCTCCATAAAGGAGGGCTGCTCGGAAGTTCAAAGACTGCGGGTAAACTTCAAGACGCCCATCAACGACTTTACCGGAAGAGCTACCCATACGAGACATCATGGTCGTCTCTTTACAACAAGGCTAGACATATAAACTACCTTTCAGCAATTGGCGAGCACCCATCTTTGCATCTCAAAAGAGTGCTGATGAACTATACCGCGAGAATGGCCCGAGGACCGCGGGTCCAGCTCAACACCAACGCCTTGTGGCACCTCACCCGCTCAACGGGAGGTATGCGGACCTATAGACAATTTCTCCGGATATATCTATAAAGCTTACCATTGCCGCAAGATTCTGTTTGCAACGGCATTCGCAATTAAGATACAACTAGATATTTTCCATTTGCTGCAGGACGACCTCTTTCGAAGCTCCTTACAAGTTCAGACTGGGTTCGGACAACTACCACAACCTGGATATGACGTCTCCCATTGTCCGCACGACGCAACTTCCGGTGAATCGCAACTTCAAGTCTCTCGTGTAAGACCGGATATACCGCATCACAGGCGAAAACAAATATGTATAGATTGGAGACGAAAGAATAGTTATAGATCCTTTACTAGCGGGACTCGTACGACGTTTTCCTCAACGCCCGGAACTGCAAGAAGCTGTCCCACAATATAGCGGCCGAGGGCAACATCAATCCGGCGATCGCGGGCCAGTACCGGATCATATGCGCCTATGAGCTTATACGCGCCATGATGGGCCCTGAGTCCAACCAGTACGCACGCCTCTGCGTCGTATGGTATCTTATGGACTCTAACTGAGCCCGAGATGAAGGGTTCTTCTATTCCACACTCACCAACTTTCTTTTCCGCAACACTGAAGATAATCCTTAATCACGCTGGAGACTATCAGAGACATTGCCGCGCGTTGATGGAGTTCGAGTTGCTCAAATACCTTGCAAATAAGCATCACAAGGTTAATCATGCTAAAATCTTAGAAAAGGTCATAAAGCATAAAATCGACCCTGACTCTGAAGACCCATATCAATACATCTGCGGCTACCACCACGAGGATTGGTTCTGAGTCCATGTCGTCATGTTCTGACTCCTACAGCACCGCCGGGAGGATGACAACATCTCCAGCAAAGATACCACTCGCCCAATAAAGAAGTGGCCAGGCTACATCGCCTCTACCGTCAAAGACTACCTTTTGAAACCAGCTTCCACGTCGCCTAAAGGCTAGTGTCTCTTTTCAAGCTGTATGTCGCAGTGCAGACCGCTCCCGGACGACATGTTCCCTCTTTCCAGCAATTTGGGCGCGGGAACGAGGTGGTTAACAACTGGAACTCGAAGAATTCCATCGTTTAGATCTTCGGAACCCCAACTCAAAGGCTACCATATGCATGAAGTCACGGTTACCAATCAGACTGGCCCAACGAAACGAGATTGAGGTATTGCTCACGGAATATCAGCAGGATTATGCTCGCATAAAGTGGATGGATCAGGCTCAACTGATGAAGGCATTACACGAGACGCTGCTGAGACAGAGTTCAACGCCACTATCAACGATATCTCCCCGTACCCCGAGAGGTTGTGTCGAGAGAAGAATTCGATGTCTTTTGACTGGGCGAGGAGTCGGCAGCAGTGATCTTTCCCAACCCCAAACGTGACACGCAGACTACAAATATTAGCCTCAAATCTCTCGAATGCCATAACGGCATCTTCTTCTCCCCGTCGCATAAAATCCTCAGATCATTTTCGTAGCAAAATCCGAACATCGCATACTATAGCATATATATCCTATACCGCAACCTGCGAGATGTCATATCGACAAGTTTCTTCGAGACAACGAAATCAACGATTCCATCAGAAGCCAGGAGGAGACTTAGTGTCACTGAGTTTCGGCATGCAAATCCAGACAAAGAAGCAGAGTTGATAAAGCTCAATCGCCAGCAGTATGCTCTGGAGCATGTGCTATCATCGCTTCGACATCCAGACACACCACGGACTCCTCTTCAGTATATAAATTGCCCATTGAACTTTTACTATTGAATATCAAGCTTTTGGAAAACGTCCAATAGAGTTGGTTTCTAACCCTCTCAACTTTTCCTTCAATACCCAAATGGGATAGGATGAGGAGGTAAAGCCTTGTCGTCTGTAGCAAGCAACGACAGAATGGAACAACTCAGAGCTACGCCAAAGACCCGCGAGTTTGGCGTGTGGTCACACTATGAGGCATCAAAAGCTGATTGTAAAGCATTGTTTCGTTCTATAATATATATATAGTCAGCATAGTTTATGCGTTGACCATGACTTCGACTCGAGAAACCCGCCAGACACCAAGAGAGAGAGCCAGGAGAGGTCCCAAGGCTAAACATAAGGCATTCAGGGCCACACCGCGCACGATTTGAGTAAGGCACTGCTGTTCGTGCTGATTGTGATCCACCGAATCCACGGCCTGCCCCATGTGGCGCTGCTCTCCATGAAAGCGTGCCTGTCGCGTAAAGCAACATCTGACTGGACATAAGTGATGCTCTGAATAGAGAAGCTCTAGTAAAGCATCTACGCCAATGATCCAAGAACCTAGAGCACATGTCTGTAACAGACATCATCGATGCCAAAGACTTTCTCAATCTCTTCCATACCTATATTTCAGATGAAGACATGGCAATATTAATACGATGGCCCTATCTGTAGACGCTGACGACACTCACACTCTCCCGCTTGACCTTTTCAGAGATCCAAAAGACGGCGAGGGAGCTTATGTGACGGGCAGGTCATAAGGCTCTGATGAGTTCGCAATTAAAAAGTGCCAACCACAGACCTGAACGACCATCAAACTTAGAGGATCGCCCCAGCATCACAATTAGTCCTCGCCAGCTTGAAAGTATGATCGGTATGCGCCGCAGTAGAGGCAAATATACCCACAAGGCATGGGAAACATGCCAGAGCAAGTTAGAGCAACTCCAAAAACAAGCTGGGGTCAACGGCACCAGCTGAACAGCCACGTAGTATCGCGGCGTCTAAGGCTTTCGCCTTCGTCATCGACCCTGACGAAAGCAAATATACCATCTATTCTGCTTCCTCATCACTCAGAAGTCATCTATCTTGAATATCCTCGTCAACATGCAATTCTGGGACACCATAGGATAACAGATCAGATGGACCTCGACGGAACCATCTTCCGGTGCTCGAG
The DNA here is from genome assembly GCF_019915245.1 of Fusarium musae. Lineage (NCBI taxonomy): Eukaryota > Fungi > Ascomycota > Sordariomycetes > Hypocreales > Nectriaceae > Fusarium > Fusarium musae. The sequence goes on from NC_058387.1 coordinate 832,484, forward strand.
GCTATAACAAAGAGGCCAACTCCCTAACATGAACGAGACATGGCGCCGCAATCCCAGAAACTATCGAGATATAGGTTCCCTATCTGCCATCCCTTTTGTTCTTCCTCAGTGCTGAACATAGCAGACGCAGGATATATTTAAACACAAACAAGAGATGCATATACAAAAGCAAATCCACACAGTTCCACTCTCAAAAGAGTATATGAAAGGACCTCCAAGACCACCGCTGTTAGTCACAGGTCAATCATTGATGAAGCCGCAAAACTTATCACGGCTGAAGTCACCGGGCTTGGGAAGCCTCTTGACACAACATTGAGCTCTCAATATACAATCCTTTAGCATATAGCGTATTCTAAAACACGGAATTCTATCTAAACCAGGAATTGAGTTGGACATCTTGAGTGTCAATAAACCTCAAGCAAACTCGAGGTTGAGCCCACAGAAAGGCCATTATCACAGGATAGAGGTCTTATTTGACTGGAGAGCTCAAGATTCCCTGAAGCCAAGAAGACCGAGCCCCTGTGTAATCAACTGGAGGCTGTAGGCGCTGCTATCTATCGTTCCTAGAGTCGCGTGGCTTGTCGCAGAGAATCAGCTCTGTAACGACGCTCAAGTACGAATATCTAAGAAACAACCTGATGCCAACACACTTCGGGCGCGACACTGGAAGAAAGAGATGAACAACATGGTCTCTGAATTGGACATCTCTGAGGAGCTCCAAGGTATAACAACCTACGGCCAGATTTAGCAGAGCCATTTACAAACGCTGGCCTCTGCGGAGAGAATTTATGGTTGACTATCCTGGAGACGTGTAATGATGGCTTTGAGCGTATGGCTGAGCGTCTCGTTGACCTGCCCGAGGTGACTAAGGTCTGCAGACACTTCGTTCGACATCTGAGCCTCGTTATCATCGATAGAGGAGGTGGAGCACAGAAAGGACGACATTATACGAACGCTCGTCACGAGAGAAGGGATCAGGTACGCGAACTCCGTCTACTCAACCCCGGATAGGATCGCGCCAGATATCAACAAGGACAAGGGCACCTAGGGTTAGGATTAGCATCCCCTACGAGATCAAGGTACAGCGCGTAGGCGTCTTGATCTTAGGGTTAGGGTGCATCTGAACAACTGTAGATCCTCAGCTTTTGTCGCACCGTTGATATCACAGATGAAATCTACTCGAAAAGGGTATCAGTTTATGCTACAAGATATGACCACCATTTCACGTCCAATTTGCGATATCCAGCGAATTTATGACTGCCCCCGATGAAACAAGCTCACGGTCAGATGCTTGCCCACCGCGAGAAGAACATTGCAAGATTTCTCTCTTTCCAATCACGAATACGGATCAGAGTAATCTGGTCACAACTTTTTGATCAACCCCTTCGCTTTCTCTGGAACTTCATTGCTTGTTACTCGGAGACCGGGATCAGCCTAAAGAGTTGGATGTAAGGCGAATTGCACGAGATGAGATAATCAAGACATATCTCTACCAGCCTTTCATGGACAAAGTAGCCATCAACCTAGCGATGAAGAACAACATCTCTCCTGGACACTAGGCCAGTTTCTCATTCTGTTGAACCGTATGACTTAAGAGATACATTGACTTACCGTCTGCGACCCGACGATAAAAAGCTGGCATGCGAGAAGATCAAGCATTTCATGATCCGAGCAAACACTCTCTCCGAAGGCGATACAATGGACATTCTCATTGGGCTCGAAGGTGATCTAGTCACCATGCCTGAATCACCTGTTGGTCCGCCTTGCACGCAAGAGGACGAACACAAACCCGAAAAACGTACCCTCAAAGAACAGTACTACAAGTGAGTAGTTTTAACTTCATGAGGCTGTAAGTTGTAAAAGTCCTTCCACATACTATCATTCTAACATCTGGCAGTGAGGCCGGTTCAGAGTTGATACGCCGATACTTTCACCATCAGCGCTGGGTCCAGTGTGCACAGAGAAACACTGATTATGATCGCTCAATACTTACCAAGCTCTATATGCAACTTGTACGCAAATATTTACAACTCTTCTATAAACAAGATATATCATATGCATTTCGAACTTACCGCAGTACCTGGTAGAGAGATCGCAAGCATGACAACAGGAGTTAAAAGCAACGGCGAAATAATTGGAGTTTAGTCGGTTAGAATGGCTGGTTCTTCCGCTTCACACCTCTTCGTTCACACCTCTTCGAATCCTTCTTCCCCTACCTCCCTCATCCATAGTCTTCCCAAGACTATATATAACAACCATAAGTCCATCAAAGTCACGGAGCGGGTTTCTCTATAACGCGCCTTTCTTCCACATTTCAAACACAGTTGCCGGGACATGTCCAGCTTCCAGGGGCAAGGGCGAATGAAATCCTCAAAACATCTAGTCACATATACATTGCATTTCTACCAGTACCATATCTTCAAAATCCAACCTAGGTAACAAGGTATAGGTATAGGACCCAGAGAGCACGGTGCGGGAGATTCACTACCTATACAATATCGACAAGCTCTCGAGGGTAAAAATGTCGCGATTAGGGAGGATACTGGCAAAGCCAATTTCACTCCTTTTAGAGAGGTGCGTAAAGCTACAGTCTAAGTCATTCCTACAGGACCGTTTAAAATCGCGAAGGAAGTTTACGAGGCGGCGATGGGTATCAAGAACAAGGCCTACAAGGGCCTGGACTTTACGGTGTATCCCATCACTGAGAAGAATATCGTAAAAAAATTGAAAATGACGTTTGGAACACTCGAACTAACCATAAATAGTTCGCTTGGGAAAAGCTCGCCGGTAACGGGTTTAAGCTACATGTAACATTTATTCGCAACTATAAGACGTTGAAATCACGTCCTTGCTCAAGATACAATCCCTCTTAGTCGGCCTAGGCACCGAAATGGAGGCCAAGACCCAGAAGCCGCAAAGGCAGAAGATATTATTATTTCCATCTATGAAAGATCTTATTATACCACTCATCACTCTTTCCAATCCTGTCAAAGAGTTGTCCATTTGAGTCTCTCATAAACCGACATACCATCCACTTCTCATATGAAAACCTCGCGAAGAAGCAATGTTCTTTTTCATACGCGGCGGAATCACATATTTACAATACACACTTCCCCTAGCATCAACTCGCAGTCAATATTTTCAGCCGTCAAGGGCACATGGCCTGAGGGTCAGGAAATAGCAGACCGCCAGCGCACTAAACGGCCAAATAACATCCAGCACAATTTCTTACATCTTCCAAACACTTGTGTATGGCCACAGACTAGCCATTTTCACATCTTTTCTCTGTAGCTCACAATTCACGGCAGAACGAAAAAAAGCTCGGATGAGGAGCGGGTGGAAAGAGTTTGTGTGACAAGAGTTTCAGGAGCCCCTTGCATGTATCTTTGGGACTCAGATTTAAGGTCAATTGATGGAAGGAGAGGATCGCAGGTAAACAAGACAAGTTCATTGACTACCTTATTTATTATGGGACTGCCCAGGCGATACTTAGAAGAAGGATAACAACTACGAGTTAGAAGAATTTATATACATAAAACTGAGAGTACTTTAATGGCTAATGAAGTGCTTCAGCACTGTCAATACATTCATCAACCCCTTCACAATGTCATTGTCTTCGTGATTCTTAGGATTGATGCTGTAGAGTCTGGGGAGCATCAGTCGGTCTTACTTCTGTTACCCTGAAGCCTTTGCACTTACTTCTTCTTCACTTTTCGATACGCATATCTGCTTTGTTCTTGCACCTCCTAAGGTTTTAGACAATATAACAGTTTCTATTGAGTTCTAAAGCCTCAGTGTTACAATATTTATTTCCATTTGCTATCCCATTGTTTACAACTGACGATTCTCGATATCCCTTCATCGTGGCCTATCGACGTTTCTAGGATTTTTCAGTACTAGGTTCTCTCTGCTGGAATAAGCTCACAGCCACAAGCCTCAACTGCAAATAACACTTCTAGCCCACAACTTAGACATCGATACCACGATGACTGACCAATGGAGATTTTTCAGTACAATATACGTTCCTCCACGATCTAGTCGAGCCAGGAAGCCGCCTGTTAAGTTGGGTTTCCCGGTACGTTATTCTGTTCATCAACGCATTTGTATATCTGATTTCTCGAATAGGTTGCAGTTGCAAAGAAGCTCAAGCGAAGTCAACAAAACCGGCCAGGCACGCCCACCAAAACATTAGACTGCATGGAGGTATCCTCCAGTCCGACACCTGCTCCTGCAGCACGCAATAATCATGATGTACCCAATGGGGCAGTATTCTCTGCCAAGGCATACAAGCATGCACCCCCTGGAGCAGTAGCCTCCAAGATGACGCCCCAAGTCTTGAGGACGCTGCCGGAACCATGCAGTTCTGAAGTATTCGGATTCTGGCTCCTAGATCATGTTGAGTATATCTACACGGAGTATAGAAGTTATTGTTTGACGGACGATGAAAAAGGTTTTCCAAGGAAAACAAAGCTCGGCATGCTCGAAGTCTCTGTACCAGACAACGGACAAGCCATTCCGTTCGAAATCATGTCCGCCAAGCACCCCAGTTTCCAGAAACAACAGCTCCTACAAGGATTGCAGTTCATTTTCTATTCACCTGAGTCAATGGTTCGATTTACGAATATCTTAATCTCAACCCTTTTCTTAAAACACCTTTTGCCCGTCGTGTCATGGGTTCACATAAAGCTGGTCATTTTCGACCCCACGTGTCTTCCTCAAGCACCGGAGCTGATGGCTTGGAAAAAGATTGGCGTTGGCCAAGACCCCCCTACTTCTTGGACTTTGGCCTATAAGCATTATGAGGATTGAATGAAAGCTGTGAGGTGGTTTTGCAAGCTCCCGCTGGTAGCCCTTGTCACTCTGCACTTTCGCTACCCTTATCGAGATTTCGACAATCTTGAATCTCTGTCGAGACCACTCCGAATAACCGATAATCTGGTATTGTTGACTATCGACTTTGCAGGGGAAAACTAGGAGCAGGTTCCTGAGCCGGAATTCCATAGGGCCATGGCCATACGTGCCATCACCCGTCGCAGCATGAACGCCAGAAATGAGAGGATGAAACAGGAATTCAAGATCAAATCTCATTTCCAATCACATGGGTCGTGTTATTCGACATTGCAGTTGGACGAGAATAAGAGTGAGTGGGAGGATGCCCTGAGAGGTCATCCACACGCGTCCGAATGCAGGGCACTACAGGCAAACATACAAGAGATGCTTGAACGCATAGCGGTATGAGATTGGGTTGGACGACGGCATCGCATCGCCATTCAAAATTCTGTCTCTCCATTGATATGGACAGGAGGTTCACCGTGCAATAGCTTCTTCAACAAATATTTTGATTCGTTGATACAAGTTCACCACTGGCATACTACCTTGATGGCTCGGAAGGAATACGCAGTAAATAGATGCCAGAAACGCTTGAAACGTCAACACACAGAAGCCCAAAAAGCTTGAATCATATCGAATGGATTTGTGAACTGGATGAGATGGCCGCCAACCTAGACATGCTCTAGTTGGACGACTATTTATACAAACGCTATCAAGACATCCCTGGTTCAATGCCTCTTTAACTCAGGTATCTAGCTTTCTCCTCTTGAACCTTCCCCTCGCCTCAATTTTACCTTCAACAGGCACCGCCCTCCATGCTGTGAACAAGAATCCATCTGCACCTCCACGGCCCATCATGAAAGGATGTGTCCTCCCGGGAAGAACCTGCCATCGTCGCGCCCTGCTAGTCTGGATAGTCACACCAAGCAGAAGCGTAGGGTTAATAGGGAACTCTTCACTGCCCTCCCAGCGCTCAAGCTCTTCAGCTGTTTTGCTTTCGACCTCTGGCGGAGGCGATGATACCCACGCGGCTCGACGCGCCACACTAAAGCAATCCGCCAGTTGCGTCAGGGGCTCGATGGTGGGGGAGTAAATGGCGATGGGGGCGCCTCCCGCTAGCAAAGGTACTGTGCTGCGGACAATGGAGATGGGATCCATGGTGCTTGCGACTGCGAGACCGGAGAATCCTCCGGCGCGTGTTGTGTCGACCACATGACGAATACGCGCCCACCTTCTTCTCTTGCGGTGGTAGTTCCCTCTGCGATTCGTCTTCCATGTTGCAATCTCCTCTGGTGTCGCCTCGGGTGGCTTATTGTTGTATGCGTCGTCTTCATCGGGTGACAGGAGCTGCAGCCATGAAATATCCATGAGGTTGGTGTCGAGGGGGTGGTAGGGTGGGGAGGGGTTGGCGTTTGCGGCGTCGTAGTTGAAGTATCGTAGAAGGGCGAGGTTGGGCTGGGTCTGGCCGTGGATCAGGGTGAGGGTGTTTCTGTTGACGTAGGGGACGTTGAAGTCGCTTCGCTTAGATCGCTTCTTCTCCTGCTTTTGTTCGGGGTCTGTTGCTTCTGTTGTCTGGGGCTGGTCTTGGTCCATCTCGTCTGTAGGAGCATTGTTGGTCTCTGTGACTTCTGGTGCCGCGGGATCTTCCGTGTTCTCCTCCTCAAGCTTGGGATGAAGAATGTCCATCCTCTCAGCCAAAGATGCCACCAGCAAGCCACCCGTATCATCCACCACCAACCACCTCCCACCCTGTGAAGCACCAGCATCCTCAGTAGCGACACCACCGTAGTGGACATCTGCCCAGCAGCCGACCAGCGCCATCATCTCCTGCCTCATCTCCAGGATCTTTGAAGCATCGCGGTCCTCCAGCAACCACTGCGCTAGCATCGGCACGTCAAGAGGTAACACCGTAAACCGTCGAATATACTTTTTCGTCTTGAGGAGCTTGTACTTGGCCAGAGAGTACGCCGTCTTTTGGTCAATTGCCGTATGCGACAGTAGTAGCTTGGCGATCAGCTCCTTGCCCGCCGATGCGCCCTTGCGCTTGAGCTCCTCGATCTCTTCCGGCTTGAGAGTCTGTCGGGCCGAGTCGTCGATGATCTCGCGATTCGATCGAATAAGAACCTTTCCGCTCTCGTCGACGAGAGTAAGCTCCTCGCCATCTGCAGCTGCAACGACATCGTCTCCCTCAGCTGGTTCTGTCGCTTCGGCGCTGGTGTCGGCCAAGTCGTCGGCATTGAGCTCCTTAGCGGGCACGACGCGCAGGCGCGCGAATGTCTCTCCCTCGCGCTTGTCTTGGACCTCATATGTGAAGTGGTACGGACGGTTGATGATGAGATTTGTTGGGAATGAGCCATACTTGCCCAGCGAGATTGTCCTGTCGCAAAAGTTTAGTAGTGCAGGGAGTGGGAGAATGACGATTGGCTTACGTATTTGGTACGACCTGTAGTACGCGATATGTCTCGTTGGGGAGCCGTAGGGCTACCCACGAATTGGGCTGTACTGTCTCCTTGTCCATTGTGTTTGTTGGAGCAAGTAACTATGATTTGCGATTCCTGGGAAGAAGAAAAAACTAAGGTAAGCCAGCCTCACCGAGGTGAGCCCCGCCGCGGCCCCCACACTCCGATCTTCACCGAGATCGCGGTAGCAGGGGCCCTCGTCTAAGTAATGAAAAGATGTAAGAAATATACCTAGGTGAGCTTTCAGATCAATTGATGAGACTCATTCTCATGAGAAACTTATATAATGGAAATTCGCGTTAAATAGCAATTGTTTTGAAAATTCTCACCAAATTGAAGTACCGAGTGGCATGGCACGACTATCTACTAAGTAGCTGCATCGGCTGCAATCGCCAAAAATCACAAGTCATTCTTCTGTCTATTGGTTTCTTCTACAAAAGATCTACTCCGTAGTACTAAGGACTTTCGCTAGTCCACAGGAAACCAATAACGACTTGCAAGGCTCAAACCAACCTCTTATATCCGGTCTGAGTCAACATCGCAAAAGACCCAAAGTCTAGGTATCCTTCCATGCTCAAAGCTTCTCGTGGCTTCATACTCAAAGTCAAATTTGGACGTCAATGTACACTCACGCAAGTCGGTCGTCATGGTCGTTTCGTTCGTTCGTGGCAGATCCAGAGTGTCCGCCAACAAGAGAACTGAAATAGTTGCAGATAGCGTACCAAGCATAGAGGACCATGCTCATACTTCCGAAAAGGAAGAGAGGTACAAGAGTGTAGGTCGCAAGATCTATGAAATCAGTTAGCATATCTCTCAAAATAGGGACATGGGGGAATACTTACAGATAAAACCGCCGGACTGCTTGACAATGTTGTACAACTCGTTTCGCATGATGTTCTCAGCACCCTGCTCCCACTTCCAGGGACCGACCATTCGGAACTTGGTATTGAAGTTGGAACCCATGGCCCAGGTGTAGAAGACCTTCCAACCCTTCTTCATGACCGCACGAGCCTTGGGTGCAGAACCAATGTCGAGAGCGAGCTGGTAGGCATAGCTCTCATGGTCAACAGCTCGCTTGGTTTCATAGAAACTGTAGTTGCCTCGAGGATGAAGACGATAGTCGAGGTCGTAAGACTCGAGGGCGTTGGAGTCGCGGATAGTAGGTACCTCCTGAGGGTAGTGATGCTGGATCAGGTGAAGAACCCAGAGCTGAGCCTGGAGCTCGGCAAGGGGTGGGATAGCTCCGATGGAAGGGTGGACAAAGCCAATGTAGCCAAGAGTCACATCCCCTTCTTTGTAGATCTCTCGAATGTTGGTCTGAGAGACAGTTGGGTAGTCGTTGTCCAGGAAAGGGAAATCTCGAGTGTAGCCAGTTGCGAAGACCAAAACATCAGGCTTCAGCTGCTCCTCTGGGAGGACCGAATCACTCGAAAGCTTGTTGTCGAACTGCATGTTGCCATCTCGGTCAATGCTGGTAGGCCAAGTCATCACATCGATCTTCTTGCCCTTGGTGTCTTCAATCTTGACATTCATGAAGAAAGATCGGATACGGTTGCCCCATGACTGTGATCGCTTACCGACACTCATGTAGGGTAGAGCCTTGTCGGACTTGCAGAGCAGAACTAAGAATATGTTAGCTATCATGTCTTGATAATAGAAAAGGGGGATACTTACTTGAATCCACGTACTTGCGGTCAGGGCTCATCTGGCCAACCCACTGATCAGGACCCTCCTCGTCCTCGGTACCTGAGATGAACTTGTGCATATTCTTAATCCAGCTATCGTAGTAAGTCCATAGAAGTTGGCTCTTCTGGAGCTTTGGATGCGCGTAGGCCGTGTCGAACAGGCTGGCGACAGAGGTGTCGACAGGCTTGTTGGCAGTAGGTGTGGAACGTCCCAAAGCCTGAGGGATAGGGATGATCTATGAACTGTTAGCTGATTCTTATAATACCAGAGTGATAACATACCTTTGGTGCACAAAAGAAGCCATCGTGATGGCAGAGGGTCACAGTCTTTGCCCCAGAAGTGACAGCGAGGTAGGCAAGATCCATACCGGTCTCACTAGCACCCATGATGTACACATTAGTGTTCTCACCAAACTGGTCTCGAGACTTGAGACGAGATGAGTGAAGGACCTTGGGAACTCGTTCGATACCCTCGATGTTGGGCATGACTGGGTTGACGTTGATTCCACTGCAGACAGCAACGGCATCACACTCCCAATCAAAGGCGCCTTGCTTGTTGCGCAGAGAGATGACATGGCCAACATCGTTAGGACCACGACGAACTTTTTCAACCTTGGTATTATGTTCGATCATCGGCCAAAGGGTGAAGTTGGTAGCGTAGTCTTTGAGGTATTGAACATAAACCCCAGGGGTCACGAAGTCAGGGGCATTGTCTGGGAGACGAAAGTCGGAGAAAGCAGTGAGATACTTCGAAGAGACAAGCTATGATACAGTTAGTATATGCTTTCTTAGATGAAATGGGTTACAGCTTACCTCAGCGTCTTCGTAGACGCGATAGGAGAATGTGCCGCCGATCTGGGATTCAGCTTCAAAGAGTCGAACCTGGATAGGGGGGATGGGGAAGTACTCATGGGCATGAGAGAGGAATCGAAGGGTAGCTAGTCCAGCTGGACCGCCGCCGATGACAGCTACCTTCATAGTGCGTTGTTTTGATAGGTAGTGATGATACAAAAGAGTTGTCAGAAGGTTATGGTTGATAGAAGTAGGATGGTGATGATCAACAATGAGATACTGTGACTGTTGATGTAGGATGAAGAGATAGATGAAAGCGAGCTTCAGAGAAGAGGATGGTATTAAGGCTAGGTATGGAAGATTAAATATACTATAAACAATGTCCCTGGTGAACCAGGCCGGACGCTGCCACTGCCAGTGTCAAATGGAGAGTACGAAGTACATAGCGACATGTTCACTCTGGAGTGGAACTGAACCGTATACAGTGGCACATTTCAATAATCTTCAATATTGAAGGGTATCTTATTAAAATTATAGATATTCTAAATGTTATAGACATATGGAAGAGGCTGTAGCGAAAAGTGAGGGCATCGCGAGTTTCGTGTTGTGGTAGATTCTATGGCTTGAAAAGCCCCGCGGCTACACAGTTTGAGATAGACATTTCATGGCACACAACTTTTGAACAGTCCGTTTGAATGTTCGCTCTGAGAACCTTGCGTTCAAACGTTTTTATTTTTCATATATCTAATGCCTGAACATCCCGTGGCAGCGCACTCAATTGAAATCATGGGTGTTCATCCCCGGATAACGTTACACAACACACAGGAACTATTACGAACACTTGCACGCGCAGTGATCGCACTTTTTTTCCCGTATATCCCACCTAACTATTGAATATTTTGTTGATCTGAAGCCTAGAACATAGCTTTCTAACATTACTGATTCCCCCTTAGACGAGGCCTCCTACAAAGGGAGCCCATGGCCATAGCTAGAATTCCCATAGTACTTGTTCTGTGTAGCTATTGTCTCATTGTTTACTTTGAGTTCGCAAGGATTAACAAAGACCCCGTGGGGGAAACAATGGATCGTCGATTTGCCGTCAAACTCAATGACCAAAAGCCTAGTGCGAATTGCACGACGCTTAAATTTCGTATTCCATCGTCTGATCCCTCGTTTTATGTAATGTATGCTGTCGTTTCTGCATCAACTAACTGTTAGGTTATCTCCGTTCCTGCATGTTGCCCTTCTTTCGACCTATCGAACTTTCCCAACAAGGTACTTCTCAATTTGAACCTCAGGAATCAACGCCAAAAGTCCTTTCGATACTATCGACAACTTCTCTCTTCAGCATCGTCGAACAACTATTGGACTTCTTTTTTGCAAGATGCTATGCATCCTGCAGCCGGCTTTGGAGCCGGGCCGACCTCGTCTTTTGACTACGACCTATCATTATCGATCACGCAAATGTGCTCTGGATCACTTTACGTTACATTCACATGCAAAGATCGATCAACTTGCGAAATCTGAAAACCATTGAACTCATACGCGCATACACGAAGAGATGGAGACTGGGAATGGGGTGAGAACCTAGGGAATCGATTTACTGTTCCTGAGCAATGCGGAGGACTTACAGTATGGAACTCGATGGTTGGTACTAGATACCCACCTACATCTTTGTATGTGCCACACAATCCCCACTGTCCCCGGGTTCAAAGCTCTAGGTGAATCTGCTGGGATATCGTCCCAATATTAAGTCGAAGCGGAATTCTCAGTCACGGAACTGTTCCAGTATCTCAATTCCTATCATGGTATTCATTCGCGGCAATGGACCGTGGAGTCAAGCTGGGCAGTGGACCTTGGTTGAACTTGTGAAAGCAATCAGGGCCAGTTCATGGTCTTGCTTCATTACATCAGCTTCGATAAACATCAAGAACGGCTTGTTGTTGAAGCCCCCCTCTCCCAACCTCACTCTCATTAGCGACGTTGCTAAAGCATCATCGATCCACAAAGCGCCTTTCGACACAACATCTCCTCATTCTGAAGCTTAACATGCATCTCACCGAAGCCTCGAAACTCTGGATGCATCCTTGATGGCGTCGTCATCATGCTTCCAACCTCCTCCTTACACATGTGAGATTCAGCAGTGAGATGAGTCCAGGTGTTCAGCAAGTGAGATGAGGCTAAGTACAAAAGAGATGGAGGGTCTCTAATGATCAGTCTCATCAAACCGATCAAGTTCTCACCTCATTCGTTACCCTCTCATTTCTGCACTCTGTGAGTAAGAGATGAGAAAGTCCCTCTTTTACGCCCTCAACGGGGCCCTCGGGGTTGTAGCCCACGAGTCGCTTGCCCATTTCAAGATCGAATCCGGCACAGAAGAGCATCGCTCTCTTGAAGGATGCTCCAAGGATGGCAAGCACAAGTGGGTTCCAGACCCTGCGACATTTGTCTTCCCTGAGAACGACTACAAGCCCGGCAACTCGTGGGATCTCTGTGTCGGCACATCTCATTGCGCCCCCCACGAGGCCTTGACTCAGGTTTCCTTCGATTTCAAGGACAACGGCATTGTCTTCAACTTCAAGCACATCGACCACTACAAGTACGAAGATGTAGCCGTCTACATCGAGCGTGGTCAGCCTCCCACAGAGGACTCTTTCAAGTACAACAAGAAGAGCGACCACTGCAAGGCCAAGAACGACTACAAGGAGGCCAAGTGCTTGGTTCCCTTCTTCTCCCTCTCGGATGGCGGCTCTTACGGCGACCTCTGTCCCCTCGAGGATAATGGAGGCTGGAGACTTTACATCAAGGTCAAGGCCACCATTTCCCACGGGCACAAGAAGTACGAGCTCTACAGCCGCTCTCCCGATATCAACGAGAAGTTCTTCGTTGTCAGCTACACCTGCGCTGAGTGCAAGGAGTAAGTCGACCCATCAATCAGCATGTCTCACTTCATCTAACATCTTTCAGGTACAAGCACAAGAAGATCGAGTTGATCGAGGAGAAGGAAGAAGAGGAAGCGGCCGAAGCCGAAGAATCTGAAGAAGAAAAGAAGTATAAGAAGAAGAAGGAAGAGGCTGAGGCTGAGGCCGAGGAAGAGAAGAAGAAGTACAAGAAGAAGAAGGAACAAGAGGAAGCCGAGGCCGAGGCTGAGGAAGAGGAGAAGAAGAAGAAGAAATACAAGAATGAGGAGGAAGAGGAAGAAGCTGCCGAAGCGGAAGAGGAAGAAGAGAAGTACTGCCCCCGCTTCACCCTATCATTTCACCAGTACTAATGCAACTACAGGCATAAGGAGCACCACCATGAGCATTACCACAAGCATCACCATAACCATGGTCACAACCATGCTCATCGTCATGGACACAGACATGGCCACCTCCACGGTCATCTTCACAAGGAGTATCATCATCATGATCACCGCCATAAGAACCATCATCATGACCCTCATCACAAGGACTCTCATCATAAGCATCATGCCCGTTCATATGATCATCACGATCACCACAAGCACCACGATCCTGGACATTACCATCATGGCCACCACGATGGTCACAAGCATGACGATCCCGGACATCACCACGGTCATCACGGCCATCATGACGGTCATGATGGTCATGATCACTACAAGCTCCATCACTACTATGATCCCAACAGCCACCGTGACTTCAATGCTTTCTTGGACGAGTACTTCAAGCACTTCGGTTATCACTACCACCACGCTGATCCCGGTCATCACGGTCATCATCACGGTCACCACGATGGTCACCACCACCATGATCCCTACAAGCACCTCTATGGCGAGCATCACGATGGAAAGCACCATCACAATGAGCACCATCACGGCAAGCATCATCACAATGAGCATCACAACCATCATCACGTTGAGCACCACAACCATCATCATGGTCATCACGAGGGTCACAAGCACCACCACCACGGCGAGCACCATGATGGATATAACCACTACCATGCTCGCGGTTTGCTCGAGGAAGATGATGAAAAGCACCATGACCACGGACATAAGCACCATCACGGACATCACCATGGCCACAACCACAGCCACGCTCATGACCATGTTCACAAGCACCGCCATAAGCACTTTGACGACCATGTCCACTATAAGGAGCATCACGTTTACTACGACTACAAGGATGATAAGCACCATGACGGTAACCACCATGGCTATGATCACCACGACCCTCACAAGCATCATCATGGCGGCCACCATTATGGTCATCACCACCATGATCCTCATAAGCATCACTACAGCCATGAGTACGATTACGGCCACTACAAGCGATCTGAGCACAAGGAACCCATTACTGTCTACTACAAGGAGAAGTCCGATCACTCTCGCACTCACATTGATGCTTCCAAGGAGGAAAAGGCATCCAAGAGTGAGCTCGAGGCCGAGAAGCACAAGCAGCTTTTGGAAGAGGCCAACAAGAAGGACGAGTACAAGTACAAGCACAAGGGCGAGCCTGAGCACAAGTATCACTCCGAAGAGGATAAGTACAAGCATGAGAAGGAGCACGGGCACAAGTACAAGTACGGGCCTAAGTACGAGCATGAGCACGAGCATGAGCATGATAAGAGGTCTGCTCCCGAGCATGATGGTTATAAGTCCGAAGAGGAGGTCAAGGAGGTTCTGAAGGGACACTTCCAAGAGGTTCTCAACAAGTTCTACCATGCTTACTTCGCAAAGAAGTCGCACAAGCACTACAAGCCTGAGAAGCATGAGGAGAAGCACGACTCTGGCCACTACAAGCATGAGGAGCCTGAGGAGAAGCACGACTCCGGCCACTACGAGCATAAGGAGCATGAGCCTAAGGAAGATCACAAGGAGCACCACTACAAGCACTCAAAGGAGCATGAGCATAAGCACGAGCCCAAGAAGTATCATCACGATGAGCATGAGGAGCATGAGGAGCATGAGGATGAGCCTGAGGAGCATGGGGATGAGCATGAAGAGAAGCCTCACTATGACCATCATAAGCATAAGGACCGTGAGCACGAGCCCGTCACCGAGTTCGAAAAGTCCTCCCACCACTCCGCCAAGAAGGCGAGCTTGGAGAGTGAGAAGGAAAAGGCCAAGCACGAGGCTTTGGAGAAGCTTTGGGATGCCCGCATCACTCATGAGCGCAAGTTCAAAGAGAAGCTTTTCTTCATTGAAGCCGGCCACTGGCCTAAGAAGGGCGCCCACAAGCGCTCTCTGGATTCCAACGAGGCCGCTGAGGTAGAAGCCAACACTGCCAAGGTCGAGAAGTACATTGAGAACGCCGAGGACAAGATCTTGGAAGAAATCGAGGAGGCCATCCTAATCGCTATCAAGAAGGCTGGTGACAACCCTAGCTCTGGAACTATCCTTAAGTACGTCAGAAAGGTTGAGGACGTCATCAAGAGCATCATCGCAGAGAACGTCAAGAAGACCATCGCCCACATCGTCAAGATTGAAGGTGTCGAGGAGCCTGAAGAGGAAACCATTATTGAGTACCTTGCTCCTGCTATCGCCGATATCATCAAGGCTGCCGACAAGATCTTCGCCAAGACCCTCGAGGCTCTGGGCGAT
Organism: Fusarium musae; assembly: GCF_019915245.1. Lineage (NCBI taxonomy): Eukaryota > Fungi > Ascomycota > Sordariomycetes > Hypocreales > Nectriaceae > Fusarium > Fusarium musae. The sequence continues at coordinate 847,816 of NC_058387.1, forward strand.
GACCCTTCAGATGAGGAGATCGCACACGCCATCAAGAAGGTTCTGAAGCTGCTCGATGAGATCATCGACAAGGAAATCCGCAAGGCCCTCATTCTCATCTTCGGATTGGAGGAGACCTCCGAGACCACCGAATACACCAAGCATGGTAAGCACGATAAGCGCTCCGATCCCTATGACGACACCACGGTCGAGAAGGCTGTTGAGAAGACTGTTGAGAAGTGGGCCGCTAAGTACGTCGAGGCAGATGAGAAGAAGCACAAGCCCCTCAAGCGCTCCGTGCGATTCGCCCGACTCTACAACTGATGCGCTCCCAAACAAGGGCAAGGCCATCAAGGCGGAAGATTGGATACAGCAATCTGAGGCCAGTGTCACTGGACACAAGGGAACCACTTGACCTGGGTACATAATAAGGATGCAGTGCTTGGTGCTGTGTCTAGTTGACAGGTTAAGGAGGGATTGGGTACATTGTTTAATCGTTTAAGATAGCCTTTCCTTTAATAAAAGTAACCTGTCTCTTTCTCTATATGAGCTGCACAGTCAAGATGTGATTATACTCAAAGAGCCCTTAGAGCAGGAAATCATCTGATCTCGAGCCATAGTATTATGTTACCTCCCCGGGTACTCACATGTGCAAGCAGATGTGTTTGAGGTAATTTGAACCGTAAATTGGTATATTTGTATCGTATTCCCAAACGCCATTCAACATAAAATCATAATAGTTCCATCGCAATCTATTCTCTAGTTCCAGTTAGGAGCGTATGTGATGAAGGCCATCAAGCAACCTGAGATCAGACCAGCTGTAGGAACAGTGATGAACCATCCAAGATAGATCCATCCAACCATGCGCCAGTTGATAGAACGCCAATCTCCATTGCAGAGACCGACTCCGACAATGGCACCAGTGATGCATTGAGTAGTAGACACAGGCAGCTCTGCAAGAATGGTTAGTACATGTTGCTGAAAAGCGTTTGTGGGACAACTTACTAAGACGAGTGGCCAGGATGACAGTGATGACAGAGCCGAGTTCCATGGAGAAGCCACGAGCAGGAGACATGAGAGTCACCCGGTTACCCAAGTTTCGCATGATGTTGTAACCATATGTCCAGAGACCAATTACAATACCAGCACCACCGAAAGCAAGGATCCAGATGGGAACTTGAGCCTTGCTTCCAGGGACTGTGCCGGACTGCCAGATCTGGTAGATAGATGCATAAGGGCCGACGGCGTTGGCAACGTCGTTGGCGCCGTGGACGAAAGAGGCAGAGGCAGCAGTCATGACTTGGAGGAAAGTGTAGAGGAATTCGGTGCGGTTGTCGAAATGTTCAGCACGGGCGTGAATCTCTTCAACATCGCCGGCAACAACAGACTTCTCGCTCTGGGAGCTGACAATATCCTTATCGACACCGTGGAGAATGGCAAACTTGAAAGCCCACCACATGAAAGCACCAGTATACCAAGGGGCATCAGGCTTGGGTCCAACCATGGACTTGTGTTGGTGAGGGTTGGCGGCAGGTTCCTCGGCAGCTTGCTCAGTGGCAACCTTCTTGTCATTGCCAGCGGCCTCGAGATCTTCACCAAGGGCAGCAGCACGTTGAGTGCGGCGCTCCTCAAGCTCCTCGCGGGTAAGATGACCTTCGTAGAAGTTGCGGACAACGCCCTGGAAGTTGTCGGGGGTGGGAGGGACAGGACCACGGCGGAGGAGGAGAGGGCCAAGGAAGATGTGGTAAGCCTTGAGCTGCCAATCCTCCTTGATGACGATACGGTACAACCAGGGGACAAGGAAGATGGCCATGAGAAGACCCCATGCAGCACCAGCGGCGACGATCACACCAGGGATTTGCTCTTCAGTGAGGTTGACCTCATAAGAGCCACCCTTCCAGATGAGAAGCATGACGATGAGTGAGGCAGTGGCCCAGAAGTAGAAGGGGACGAGGATAAGACCCTTGATAGCGGGGCTCTTGCGGAGGAGGACGCAGTATTTTGTGAAGAGGAAAATGGCGGCACCGAAGATACCGGAAAGCATAGGGGCGATGATCCAAGCGAGGAAGACCTGTGGGATGTAAGTTAGCGAATGTGAGTTTGAGATGATGCTTGAGTACTAACCTGAACAACGCCTTGCTGAATATCAAGGGAGCCGTCCTCCTTGTAGCCAACCCAAGTGATACCAGAGCCACCAAGGGCACCAACACCCATACCCAAAACACCACCAAGGATAGAATGGGTAGTAGACACAGGGAAACCAAAACGGGTAGCGAAGGTAAGGTAACTAGCAGAAGCAACAACAGCGCAGACCATACCCAGCATAAGAAGAGCAGGGCTATCGTCAAAGGCCTCGACATCAACAATCTTTGTTCGGATGGTATCAGCCACACGGCCACCAACACCAAGAGCACCAGTGAACTCCATGATGCTAGCACCGATCATAGCCTGGAAGTAGCTAATAGATCGGGAAGACACCGATGAAGCCCACGAGTTGGCGACATCGTTGGCGCCGATGTTCCAGGCATCGAGGAAGGCAAAGATAGTGCCTACCGCGAAGAGGTAGTCGTACTGAGCGAAGACTGCCATTTCAGCGGTGCAGTACGAATAGGAAGAAGAAGTTCAGAAGGAAAAGGGAGGATGTGTGAGGGATCTGGAGACTTGAGCTTTCTACGAGACATTTCCATAGTATATATAAGTTTTTTTCACAGCTGGTGGAGAAGAAGAGAAAGAATTGTTCTACGTGGGCTATGGAGATACTCACACGCCCCCCAAGAAAAAGAAAAAGAGCCAAGACAAGACATCGCCAAGACGATTCCACCGAAGAAAAGGACCTCGAGCTAGGATTAACATCAAAGATCCCGGGCTTGCCACAGAAATTCTTGTACGCCAAGAGTCAGATCAACAGCGTGCGAGTGTGACTGCGTAACACAGAACAGGGCTGGAAAATGCACGAACCAGCTCTATAGCAAGCAATTGGCTTTCTCTGTCAAACGGTAGCAACACATCCGAGAGGCGTTGAAGAAACTGGAGACCCCTCTCCACTTGAAGAACTAGTTAAGCTTACCTTAAGCTTGTGACTAACCTTGTTTCCAGTGCTAAAACGTCTCAGGCTGTGACTGGCGATCACAGAAGTCATGGTTTTGGGAAATAGAGCACGCGACACTTGAGCTGAAGGGGGAATACGATGGGTTTGAGGAGGGAGAGGAGTGAGCATGCGACTTGATACCTAATGCGTCACCGACGTCTGAGACGGTGATGCAGATAGTTAATGCTGGGGGGATGTATGCCAAGCTGTAGGCGAGCCATGGCTTGACGAATCCTGGAGGGGAAACGAGCTGGGGGAGCTTGTGATGATCGGTAGAGATGGCAAAGGCTGAGTGAGCTTGGAAGGTATCTGAGCTCAATTGCTAGAACTCAGTTGCCAAGTTGTTCTTCAGTAGACAAGCTCTTTGCAGCTTCTTTGAAAGAGCCCAAAGCCTCTTCCTTTCTCAACTCGGCGAACCTCAGCTTCTGAGTAACCCCTCGTGTGCTTCAGCACAGACACGCGACTCGATACTCTTTCCAGCCAAAACCTCCAAACCTCGAAACACAACAACAAAAAAGCGACCAATCAAACAGGCACCATGCGTTCAAAAAGTCGTCGGTGCACTAAACGAGAAATGCTGCAGGCAGGGATCATGATAGACGGACCCTCAACTTTATCGTGGATAAAGCCAAGGAGCTTGTTCCCTTTTGTGCTAGATCTGCGGGTATTGTCCGAACCAAGCTTTCAATACGACGAATGAGAGAAAAGGATCTCTACACGTGTGAGACGTCAATGCAAGATTGGCTACTGGGGCTGCATCATGTTTTCATGGCGGAGAGAGGCAAAGAGAGGATATTCTCGGATGGGTTTATCGGTATCCGAAAAGAGTATATCCCACGCGGAAATATGGTCTGGGAGGTGGTTTTTGAGACAATTGCTACGGGGACTTGTTCTCATGTGTCAACGAGGCAATAAGACAGCACTCTTGGCGTAAAACCGGGATCTGGGATTTCCATCGTCGATGATGGCTATGTTGTTGATTCCAGGCTCTTCCTTGCCACGGCAAATGTAAATCAGTGCTCAGAGAGACGTTCCCTTTGACCCACTCGTGATCTTCACGGAGTTGAGGCGAGTCAATATGGAGCAATGGCTGCTTCACAAGCAGAGCACAACGCTATACATAGCTCATCTCTAACAATTAGTTGGGTAAGTGTTGAATAACGATTTAGTAAAATACTGAATGTTTCTTATGATATGAAACCGGGAGATAATAAGCTTAGAATTAAGGTATCGGCAGTTAACATCCCGGGCGAGATACAGGGTAGGAACTCGGGATTTTGAGTTGACGATAAAAATAAACGTGAAACGGTCAGTATACGCGGTAAAGCTTCGATTTGTTGTCGACGATCTTATAGTTTTTGAAACGGTAACTCAATGCTTGACTGTATATGTTTCTAGTAGTTGATATGTCACTGCGTTTTCTGTTTCACCGGCACGAGGCGAGTATATCACTACAGGGATAGTTGTTGCATATGCTCTCTCGACTTGAAGTATGGGATCTGAGAGTATCTAGAGTCGAATATTCAGCCATTAAGGATCAGGCTCTGACAGCCAGACTCTCTTCTAGATATCTGGTATTCATGCAAGATATCTAGAGTTAGGTACGGAGTATACATGAGCGATTGAGCTTGAATTGGCCACGTGACAGCTTGTCGCTCTTGGACTTACTAATCCGCCTCTGATTGGCTCGGCTCGCACAGCGCCGTTAGCTACCCCACCACTACCCCACAGAGAAATTTCAGCACCTCCACCAAGACCCAGCGTTGTGACACATGATTTCTCTTACCACATGCCTCTTCAACAAACCACAGGCGTAATTGGTTTAGTGGTAAAATTCTCCGTTGCCATTCGAGCAGCGTCGGGGAGCCCTGGGTTCGATTCCCAGATTACGCATTTCTTTTGCCGTTTCTACGTCTTTGGCGACTGTTTCTTTTTTGAAAACTCGGTATTCTGACTACTAACTACACTACTCTGAAAGACCTTGCATACATCAAGCACGTGCAGTCATATCCTTCTCCTCATGCTGTGTGCCCTGAATCTTCTCCTCATCAAGGGTTCGCCCTCCTAGACCAATGTCCGCCTCGTAGAAAACGTCAACGACCTTCTTGTACGAGGGCACAAAGTTGACCGCAATCGGGTATGACCAGGCTGCGACGAAAAACATCATGGGTACAACCATCGAGATACCAACGTCATGCATATCTGCAACAGCTCCTGTCAGGGGAGGCACACAGGCACCGCCAATGACACCAGCAATGATGAAACCACTTCCTCGCTTAGTATGGCGACCAAGACCTCTCATACCCAAAGCAACAATGGTAGGGAAGCAGATAGACTCGAAAAAGAGAACGATGTAGAGGAATGATACACCAGCGGTTCCGTGGTGGACGATAGGCGGTCCGATAAAGACGATGCACATTGTCAAGAACACGAAGAAGACCTTCCGCGGTTTGCAGAACTTCATAAGAAACGTTCCGAAGAAACGGCCGACGGTAAAGGCTGCTTGTGCGCCAGCGAAGAGCTTTGCTCCCATTGAGTCTGACGTTCCTTTGCGCATCTCGGTCGCGTAGTTGATGAAGAAACTTGCGATGGCAACTTGCGCGCCGGTATAACAGAATTGAGCAAACGAAGCATGGAAGAGCTTATACTGTTTATAGAAGGGCTTGTCATCGGCTTCCGAGTGTGTCTCTTGAGCTTGCAAGGCCATATCTGGAAATTGTTAGTGATGGCTAGTGCTGGTGCAGGAGATTCAACGTACCGGCGTCGGTGATTTCTGGAATCTTGGAGACGTAGAAGAGACACGCCAGAATCAAGACGAAGACGGCGATGGAGAGGTATACCCATTGCACATTGGCGAGCGCTGCGTTGTCATCGAGATTGTTGAAGAAGACATATGAGCCGAGAACGGGAGCAATGACGGTGCCGATACCGTTGAAGGCTTGGGAGATGTTGATGCGAATTTCCGAGTATCGAGGAGGACCACAAACTACAGATGTTAGAGACGGACACAAACTGGGAATGACTCGACATACCAGTGATGAATGGGTTAGCAGCAGTCTCAAGAGAACCAAGTCCGTTTCCGATGATAAAGATGGACATGCAAAACCCAGCAAACGACTTTGCCTTGATACACGGGATAGCAATCAACGCGCCAACAGCATACAAGCAAAGACCCCAGATAAACACAGCCTTGTACGAATAATGACGAAGGATCCACGCAGCGTGTCCCAGCGACGCAAGAGGATAAGCACTGAAACGATTATCAGCTCTACTATAACGCCTCGTCGATACTGGTATACATACCCAAAGTACGCAGCCTGAAGACCTGCCGAGCGCGCACGATCGATGTGCAGCACCTTTTGAAAGTGCTTGTTCAGCGTATCAAGGAGTCCATAACTGAAACCCCAGAGGAAGAAAAGAACAGTAACAAGCGCAATAGGCCAGATGGATTCGCGCAGGGTGAGTTCCGCTGCCTTGGTGACTTTCTTATCCGAGACCTTGAGCGATCTCTCCTTGAAGAACTTTTTGGCGCCCATTTTGAGAATAGTACGAGAAAAAGAAGATTACGATTTCGAGAAGGCGAAAAGGGGAACGAGCAAGCTTATTTACAGTTTTCTTTTATCGCCTCGAGCAAGGGGGCGGGCGTAACACATTGACCGTCATAGAACGTGTGGCATCACGGTTCTCCTGCGCTGTAACCTCATGAGGAAAAGACTCCAGTAGCTTGAGTATGTTTGTTGGAGAAGAATCTGGGGATTTGCGGGGGAAGGGGGGAGAAGGAATCTGGAAGGGGTTTAGTTGATGGAGTGATAAGCATGGTTTATGGTTGTTTTTGGTCGGGGACATGATTCAGGTTTTTGAGCCATCCTTGGTGATCGTTGCAATGATGGACCGAGTGGGAGGGTTGAGGATGCATTGAGCGATTGAGTGATACTTCTAGAAGATGTACTGAGAAAAGCTTTGATCTTTTGATCTTTGATGAATAGAGATACGTAGTAAACATTGCTTTGAGTGATGGTTATGCAACTACATACTACTCTAATTCACAAGGATTCATCTGCCGAACGTGGCTGGCAATAGCGTCAACTCCCAACGGCACTCTCCCTCGGCAAGTCCCTGTCGTGTTCTCTTTTTAGTTAAATTACAATCTCCTCCCTGATTTCCTCAGTCCCAATCCCCAAGAACGCGGGGCAGGTTGTGAAATGAAACACAAGAGCTAAAACCTCCGCTCGTGATACGCACGCAACTTACGTGCATAAAGACCTTCTTATTCAGGCTATTTTCATGTCTATCACCGGACTGTTTTCTTGTAGGCTCTCGGTTTGGGCTAACCCACATGCCGAATGCTACATAATCTACTTGAGATGGCCAATCGCATTACTGTGTTGGTTGTGAGGAAGTTTGTTAAAGTGCTATGTCTCAGGATGAAGGTGAGGTGAGACAAGGGGACTTGAGGGTTTGACGTGGTCTAGGGCCTTGATCCTAGGTGACAAAAAGACTTTGGTTGATTTAGCAGGATACCTTTGCTGAGTTTATTTCGGCATCTTGTATCAAGGCGGCCTGATATTTTCCTGCTCCCTGAGGGTGGTGAATCGTTGGTTGGAGTGATGTTGTATCAGAAGGCTACAAGTTAAAGTCTATTCACTCCCCTGACCATGTTCGAGAATGGTTCTAGACTTGTCAGTCATACGAGAATTGTCTTGTAGACTCATTCCCTCAGCATCACAAAACCTTGACAGCACATCGTGCATTCATTACCTCTCTGCGTCCTGTACAATCACGTGACTATTCCCAGTGTGCATGGCCTGGACAGAGCAAGAATTGCGTACATTTGCTGAAGTCGATCGCGTTGTCGAGTTGTGTCATTACATCGTCGATAGATTTCGCTAGAATGAGTCCTGGTTCCTCGGTAATCTCATCGGCGTGAGCGCGTGATGAAGACTGGACCGTTCGTAGATGCTCGCGTACTGCCACTAACCAGTCCGATAGCTCCTTGTTTGCACTCGGTTCTTCCTCCTCATCATCTTCACACCCCGGAATGTCAACATCATACAAGATACAACGCACAGTTGAAGCAGTATCTGGGGTGCAAGTCGTGTAGTTGGTATGCACCTGCGTTGACGTGAAGATAGCTCGGACCTTAGTGTTGATACCATCGTCGTCAGGTTTGATCTGCAACTGGCACTCTTCGAGAAAGGAGAAGAAGTACATTCGTGGGAGGCTTGCTAGCATCGGCGAATTGTCTGCTTTCTCAGTTCAAAGAACTCGACGAACAGCTTATACGACCTCCTTGTTCAGGTCTGTGTGCGTAGGGCTGGCAGGCTTTCTGCGTACCGATTCAGTTACACTTTTATAATCATTGAATAAGGAGAAGCACCCACCTTGAACTCGGTAACCAGGCTCGACATGGTTTCGTCTGGGAGTGGTTCGTCCATCTTGTTGTGAAAGAAGGCAGCCTCTCCCCAATCGTTGTACTAATAGGAGTACAGTTTGTCTGCATTGAACTGGGTAAATGAGTCCAATATGGAGTCCAGATACCTGAAATCGTCGGTTTCTTTTCAGAGGCGATAATTGATTGATGTTCTCGTCAAGATATCGCCGTCGTGGGTATTGACGAGGGGATATTGTGCCTGTGTACTCTGAGGAGAGAGAACTTGGCCTCTTGATCCTAAATGATCAATAGACTTATGTAACCTAGTATAAAGTTAGTATGAGTTTAGGATAGGCTTAGGATAAGTTTAGGATACCTTCTATTGAGGTCTGCACACATGGAAACAGCAACGCAACATCAATAATGAATCAATGGTTTTTAGTTACTAAAATAACAGTAGCGCTTGATAACATTCACTGTGCTTTCTCACGATCAAGAGCGTTACAGATTGTGAGATAAATGAGGAAGTGGCGTTATCTAGGGATGAACATCCACGAATCCATGAATGGCCAACAATGGGATGTTCGGGTATCAGATATACGAACAATAGCAATATTTCAAATGCAAATTTGTCCCAGACTAAAAAAGTCATCTTGTTCACTCAGCGTCATAATGCCTTAAGCCGTGAACATCAATACTACATTGGCAGAACATCGAACATAGCTGTCACCCGACACACTTATTATTCACTTACATGTTCAGCCAACATCATCTCAAAATGCTACAAATCCACGACTTTTCCTCTATAACAACTTCAACCACCTCAAATCTGGCGCTTCAATATACAGACCCCAAAGCAAGGTAACCTAACTAATCAACCGACATCATGCCTTCCGCCCAGGAAAACAAGACCAAACTCATCGCTAAAGCGACGAAGAGCATCAAGCAAGAAGACCTCATCAACATATCCGCCGACGCCGCAACTATCGAGGCTTGCTTCACTCTCATCGCCATGTCTCGCGGAACTCATAAAATCAAGCAACAATGCCAAACCTCTGCTTGCAACAAGTCAGTCAAGACCTCTTTCTACTGTAAATCCTGCCAGGCTCATGCTCGTTCTCGTGCTCGTGCTCGTGCGGATTCCCATAAGCACAGTTACTCCACTCGATCCAAGGCTCGAAATAATAAAGATAGGATTAATGCTGACTCGATAGTCTGACAGGTGAGCTAGTAATCCGACCCAAGACGGCTGGCTGATCCATCGGCGTTTGAGAAAAGTAAGGAGTAGGAAACTCTAGAAATCATGGCTGCTTCATCAAAAGGCACAGGCAAAAGAACCTCCTAGTGAGTAAATAGAACCAATAATAAAAGTCTTTCTTTTAGTACGCGCTGTGTCAATAGCACAAGTGAATCTATCTCTAGCCCAACCCCCCAAACTCCAAAACTATGTACCGTTCGCTCTTCGTCCACCTCTAGTACTCCTATCAACATGTCTCTTAAGAACCTTCCTCGTCTCCACCAAACTCCTCTTATGCTTGCTCTTCGCCTTACCCATCGTCATAAAGATATTCTTGTTGCGCTGCTTCTCCCTATTACTCGTGCTCTTGCCCTGGGCCTGCATCTTGGACTTGCTGATGGCCCGCGTGCTCTTGTGCTCCTCGCGGTCTGGCTTGCCCTCCTTGGCGAGCGCGACACGCTCTTCCTTGGTGAGCTTGCGGAGACGCGCGGGCGCTTCGATCTGCTCGGCGGTGAGGCCGTCGTCCCGGTGGCGGTCTTCTTCTTGCTGGCGTTTGCGGCGGTTGCCCATTGCTTTGTCGATGGAGGCGGACATGCGGAGTTCTTGGAGTTTGGCGAGATCGGCGGGTGTGAGGATCGTTGTGGTGGCGAGCTTGGAGATGCGGTCGATTTCGGCCTCCTTCTCCTCCAGAGCCTTCTTGGTCTTTTCGTCCATAACAGGTGGTTCTTCGTCTGTCTTTTGCTTCTTTGACGCGGGTTCATCTTCGTCATCCTCCTCATCGGAAGAGTGATAGACATTAATCCAGTCACCAGACTCGCTGCTGTCATCAGAAGCAACCTCCCACTCGTCAGACTTGTTGCCCTCATCTTCCTCATCAGTAGCAGCATCCTCGGGAAGACCCCTGGCAAGTCGCTTCTTCTTCTTTTCCTCCTCCTTCCACTTCTCCAGAAGTTCCAGACCTTCAATACCACCAACATCCTCCTCACCGAACTTGCGCTGGGCCTGGAAACCAGCCTTCAGGTTGATAGTGGCATTCTTGCCACGGTCTCGCTTCTTGAGAAGCTCGGCGCCGACCTCTCGGTACAGTGACAAAAGACCCTTGGCAGCCATCATAACACCCTTGTCCTTGCTCTTGCGGTATTGAACCAAATCTTGCAGTAGAGTATCAGTCATAGCCAGGGGTTGACGGGCGCAAATTTCGCGAATAGAGTTCAGACCAGCAGCCGCGACCTCCGCGGCCGAAGCTTCTGAAACGAACTCGTTTGCGATCTTCTGAATCAGAGGCTCCAGCACATCAGGAGGCACCAAGTTATGGACTGCCTGCGCCAATGAAGCCAGGAAAGAAGTAACAGACTGTTGTCGAGGAGTAAGGAACTTGATAAACCAAGAGTAGAGCGCCACAATAGTCAGCTTGTGCAGACCAACAAGTCGGGTAACGAGTTGTGTCACTAGAATCTTCGTATCAAGAGATAGCTTCGCCTTGGTGTTTTGTAAATGTTTCGAAAAGAGCTCCTCGGCAAAGTTCTGGGGGTCGTGGAGGAGGTGAAGAGCGGAAAAGTTGAGAGGATGAGGCTTTGTCTTCTTGCGCTCAGCGCGCTTGACCTTCTCGACGGCCTTGTCGTACTGCTTCTTCGACTTCTTGGTCTTCTTGTTGATACCCATTTGATGCTTGACCTGGCTCAGATCAACCTCCTCATCACTGCTCTCATCCTCAAGCTCCTCACGCTCCTTGTCTCCACCCAAGAAGAAGCGAACAGCGCCGACAACAACCTTCTCGTTGTCGGACAAACAAGCCTCCTTCATGACATCCACGGGCTTCGCATCGGTCCAGAACTGTCGCTTCCACATCTCGCGAGTGAGCTTAATGGCCCAGATAGCTCGAGGAGAAGATCGATCGGCGGTAACGAGGTTGTAAAGAACGGTCTGGACGGTTCGGTTGAGAGGGTGGTTGATAGATTTCGTGTTCGAGTTTCGCAGATCGCTCAGGATCTTTTGGAACAGAGTTTCACGTAGAGTTTTGCTGGGCGACGATACGAGGATGGGGAAAAGCGTGGTGAGGACGCTGGTTGAGTCGATAACTTCCTTTCGTCGCAGCAAGACCAGGCTTCCCACAATCTTCTCCCGCAACTCAGGGTGTAAAATGACATGATGCTGTGTGAGAATGGACTTCAGGTCATCGGGGAAAGTAGCAGTCTCTTCCTTGTAGCAATCGGCGACGTGAGCGATTAGATCGATAATGTTGTGGAAAGACTCGACAGAATCGGCGGTCGCAGTGCCAGGAGAGACCAAGAAGATCTCGCGCTGGGCCTCATATTGTTCCCATTGCTTCAAGAACTCTTCCTTGTACGATCTATGACTTCGTATCAGTACTTAATCGTATTCTCGAGAATTTCGGGACGTACTTGGGATCGCGACGGATTTTTTGTTGCAGACTCGCGCTGTAGAAAATGTCAGTAAATTGTCAAAAAGAAGCGCAACTGTTTCGCAATTGACGTACAAGTCAGCATCGAGCTTCTCGAGCGCAGCGACCTTTCGTTTGACCATTGCGACGTCGAAGCCTCTGCTGTTGGTCTGTTGATGTAGAGCGGGAGGGTGGGGGATTGGTCCCTTTGAACTTTGTCTGCAAGCGAAGAAAATTTGGGATATTTTCTGGCTGATAAGATAAGCTCATCCCCACGCGGAATTGGACCGCGGTTCTAGGCCTCAACTTCTAGCGACAGCAACAGAATCACAGTTATAAGTTGGAAAAGGGAACTATTAAATCGAAAATCGAAGAGAACAAAGCATAAGCTCACATAGAATCATTCTATGTAAGTTTGTAGATCTGGTTTATAGGACTGATACTACTCGACATCTACTCTGATGTCTCACATCAAGATCAGAGCAGCTTTGCAAAGCTCAGTAGGTACTCATATATTCAAAATTTACCTAAACGACTTACCTCTTAGACTATCCTTATGATGAGTTTTGCATTCTACTCAAAATTCATCATAAACTTCAGCAATGTAGATCAAGATGTCATCGAGGTTCGCCTGAATGTTTCTAGTACCTGTGCTGACCTTCCTATAAACTAAGCGAGCTCAGTTGTCCGTAAACATCATGCTGCAACGATAGCCTTTGGCTTCTTTAATGGTGCTCGTCCAAAAAAAAAAAAACAGTCATTGTGGTTGATGTGTGAGGGGAGATGATTAGTCGTAAGCAAGGAGAAGCAGCCATGAGTTGAGAGAGTGCCAATTGCGAGTTTCACCCAAACCTACCCTAATGACCACAAGGTGATCTCAAGAAGACACCAGATCAAAAGTAGCAATCATCGTTAATCGAACCATTTGGTGTTTCTATTTTTGGATAAGGTACAGATGGGCGGCACGTGGGGGCCTCGTGGGTTGACAGGATGTGAGGAGAAGGAAGGTGCGGCAGCCTGATGCTCAGCCTTATTACAACGACATGTCATGATGAACAATATCAATTCAAGGCGGACATTTATTTTATATATGAATAGTCCTCTAATGAGTTCTTCCTAGATACTATGCTGCTCAATCAACATCATTTTCTCCAATTGACCCCAGGGCGTCGTTGGTGCCAGTTGCGAATAGCTTCACATATGATAGTCATGATGAACAAACAAGTAGATACAAGAGTCCACAAACTCCCAGTCTATGATTTCAGCGTAAAAAAGAGACTATTATACAACCTTTCGGCGGGGTATCACCCGTCTGCTGCCCATTAATGCGGAAAGGTATCATAGGCAAACATGAGTCTAACACGAGCATCCCCCCTCAACCAAAAGATCACTTTTTGTTTCCCAGACAGCGAGAGCAAATCTGGACATCATCCGTAAGCTCCTGCCAAGCTGTTTTGGCATTAACAGCAGCTGTTGTTACAAGTAGGCCCAGCTCTTGGGCAATACTTGGGCCACACTCCCCAGACTTCTCATATCACCTCTCGCACCCCGCGAATCTTTCTAGATGTGTTTAAACGCGCTTAAGCAGCGATTTCTACACCTCCTGTTGCGCCCATGGCCTTTTGAATGCGTTAAAAATGATGTCCGGAGCTGTTAAGGGGGTTGAATTTGACATACCTTCTTGAGATCACCATAGATGGCGAACTGACCGGCGGTAAGAGTACCAACCATGAAGAGACGGGCACCAATACCGGAGTAAGAGCCACGGAGACCGAGCTCCTTACCGATCTTGATGAGACGAGAGACAGTGCCCTCACCAGGGAGACCCTGGGTCTTGTTGATCTTGGAAAGCATGGTGTCGGCGGGCTGAGAAACAATGGCGGCGGCGAAACCAGCAATCAGACCAGAGCCAAGGTTGGCAACGGTCTGCATGCCGTCGGAGAGGTCCTTCTTGGGGAACTTGCGGAAGACAGCCTCAGAGACCTTCTCGTAGACGACGAACTTGGCCATGGTGTAAGGGATCCTAAGTGGGAAAAGTCAGCTTGCTAAGACTCAATTGAACGGCATACCAGCGGCAGTCACTCACTGCTTGAAGAGAATGGGTCCGAATCCGGCGTAGAGAGCACCGACACCCTCGTTCTTGACAATCTTGCCGAAGCCAGAGACGAGACCGCTGGCGTAGGTGGGCTCAGAGACGAGACGGATACGGGTGGCCTCAAGAGGGCAGAGGGCGATATCGGCGAAGAACTCAGCGGTGGCGGAAGAGGCGAGGTAGACAGCAGTTCGGTTCTTGGAGGCGGTCTCGTAGCCGAGAGCGTCAATCCACTGCTGCTTGAAGAACTCGTAACCACCGAACTTCAGGGCACCCTGGAGGAAGTAACCGGCAAAGGTAGGGCCGACACCAGTGAGGAGGGCACCAGCACCCTCATTCTGGACAACCTGGCGGAAACCACCGACGAGACCGCGGTTGTAGGTAGCGGGGTCGAGCTGGATACGGGTCTTGACGCTGTGATTTCAGAGTCAGCAAACTTGTTTCTTCCGGTTCGATTGCTGCGCTTTTGCTTCTCCATCATGGCTATCAAGGTTTTGCGGTACTGAACTGAAAACTGTCCATCTCAGGGTTCCCAGTTAAGTTTCTCCGAGACAACCCGCGCACAAACCCTCTCAAGCAATTGACGACGAGAAACTCAGCGCGGAGGCGATTCAGACATACACATCGACGGGGGTGAGACCACCGTGGGTGACGGAACAGCAGACAGCACCGGCAAGGGCGAATCGGGAGTAGAGAGCAAAACCAGTCTTCTTCTCGGGGGTCTCAGCCTTGATGTTCTGGACGACGGCGTCGACCTTGGTGGAACCGGTAGAGGCAGCCATTGTGAATGAGTATGTGATCAGACGTTAAAAAAGACTGAGGGGAGATGGTGGAGTGAAAGAAGGAGAAGAAGGAAAGGGAGAGAGCTTCTGGTGTTTTGAGTGACTTTTTTTTTTACTTGGTCCCGCGGCGGAGCAGCTGGGGAAAGGGAAAAATAATGCCTCCTTTGCCATTGATTTTTTTTAGCAGCTCGGGAAGACTCGGATAATCGGCGCCGGCGAATGCACGGACCGGGCCAAGGGGAAAGATGCTACGCAATTTGTGTCCGTTAGGTAACGAAACAGAGGCTTTTCGCACTCATGATGCCCCCATATCATGCCTATCCACTGGCTCACAGCGACCAACAGAGATCATGAAGACCAGACCCGGGGTAACAGTATAGATTGGGGAATGTGCCCCCTGTTTAGCCTCCCAGAAGCAAAGATGGCCAGTGACGTTATTCGCAAGACCGCTCTTTCGGCGTAATCACCATGCTACAGTTTGCAACATAACCTGATAAGTGACTGACATTTTCTCATACTCCGCCAAGAACTCAGGATCAGTGACTTTATAAAACTCTTCATCTTTACTCTCATAAAATGAAAGAAAATACCAGATGTTGGTGAACTCTGGCACACTGGGCTCCCCGAGAATTCCTCGGGCAGACCCACCAGTAACTAACCGTTGCTCGCCAACGTGTCCACGGCATTGGTTGGATAAGACAAAGAAAGACAAGTTTTTTCTCTCTCTCTCTTGCTTGTGTGCTTGTTTACCTTATTACCGGGTCAGCCAATGGATATTGTGCGATAAGAAATATCTCCCTGCTTGACTCGGTCTCGGAGGTTAATCAAGATTGCGACAGTGCGTTCGGAATTCGACGTCATACCCTCATGAAGATGATATTCAGGTGAATAGAAGAATCTGGAGGATATCAAATTTTCAATGCCTTCAGGACCAAACTTCTTCTCAATTTCCTCTTCTGTCTGGCAGCCACTTCGGCATGCATCCAGTCTGTAATACAGCCCTGATAGGCGCATCTCAGATCAATCGCCGATTTCACCATGTTGAGCCGACGCTGAGCCACCATAACCATCATCCCTGTTCAGCCAAGCTTAACCTTGTCTATCCTTATCTCTGATAAGGAGCTTACTGCCAATACCAACGCATGCTTTGTCTTTCAGTGGGAGAATACGGTATCGCAAATAATCACCTTGTCGTATATCAGGCCATGGCATCTTGTCTACTTACACGAACGCCTGATTATCACTTTTTCTCGAGGTCAATTGGTGTCGAGGGAGCTTCCTGGTTTGGATATTGAATCAACATGATTGGTTCAATCGTGACGGTGACGTCGTTGAGGCTATTCACAAAAGTAGAGCACTATCACTTGAAGCCTGACTTATGTTTGAAGCTTGTTTTGCATCACATTTCTTATCGTAGAGCTTGTGCAAGAAGATTTGGTCATCATAATTCATCAATGTTCAGTATCTTGCTATCGTAGATCCCTCATTCCCTATCATCCCTACCGTCCCGATCAAACAGCTTCAGCACATTCTGATTATCATAAGCCGTTACCAAATCCAAAGTCGACCGCCCATCATCATCCTCCGCCAAAAGATTCACTCCCTTTTCCATGATAGCCTTGAACAAATCCTCGCTCTCATCAGCCATTTCATGGAGAATAGTTCTCCTCTTATCATCTCTCGTCTGCCAATCCACCCCCAATCCATCCAACCAACTCATCACCTCATCTACATTGTCATCATCATAGCCTCTCATGGCAAGGAAGAACGCTGGTGTCTGACCAGCGTTGTTGCGCGCATTGATATCAAGTCCCAATTTCAAGAAGCGCTCAAAGGGATCTCGAGTGTTACTTCCATCATAGCAGAGACATCCAAAGAGGCTAGTGGCAAGGTAATGGAGCGCATTGTTTCCGAGACCATCAGTGGCAAGCATGTCTGCACCCTGTGTCATGATATAGTCAAGCCATTCGGGCTCAGTCTGGTCAAACTCCCCATGCGCCAGCGCAGCTAGGCCATAGTGCAGTGGTCGATACCCGTCAGCATCAGCCTGGTTGACGAGAGCCGGCACAGCGTCCCCTAGATCCTTGAGCCCTTCCAACTTATCATCATTGAGAGCTCGAGATCCGAGTCTAATATGTAATGCGTTTCTGCCGAAATTATCTACTGCATAGGCATCTGCCCCTTTGTCTAGCAGGAGTCGTAGAGGCAATTGGTCTTCTCTGGTCCCCTTACGACCCCTGCTTGACACTCGCTCGCAAGCAGCCAAAAGAAGAGTTTCTCCAGACGCATCGCGAAACTCCGTATCGAGATCCTCCAACCCTAAGATTGGCCCATAGACACCCTTTCCTTTTAAGATTTCGTGCGCTACTACCCTTTCAGCCATGAATGGTGGTCTGAAAATGTGAGGGCTTTTGGCATACGGGATACATTCAACCGCAGAATCCTTCTTGTGCCACGCATGAGTCGCTATAGCCATTGGTAGGGAAGGTCTGTTGGGCAACCGGACCTTGTCAACGATGACTAGGCAATTGGCATACGGACTGAATCCAGCTCCGAGTAGAGCTTCCATCATCTGTTTGGCAGCAGCATCACGATCGAATTCGAGGCCGCCCCGGAGCGTACCCAACGCAGAGCTTGCCAAGATCAGAGGATGACCTTGACGTATCATCTGGGCTTCCTGAGGATTCGTATCAGGATCCAGCTGCTTTGCGTAATCTAGTGTCATCTGCCAAGACGCCGCAAGGGAGGAAGACTTTTCGCCAGACAACAGAATACTCAAGATGTTTGGGTACTTGGACTCAACCACAGAAAGGATGGTGGTTGGACTAACTTCAGCTCCATGACCGACTAAGAGTCGAATAAACTCTTCCCGGTGTGCTGCTTTGTTCAGACACCCATTCCCCTCAAAATCGACGACATTTACATCAGCTCCTTTCTCGATCAGGGACTTCATCGCTGCAGTCCGGAAGGCGCCCCATTTTATGAAAGAATAAAGCAGCGGTGTACATCCCTTATCATCTCGAATTTCCATATCTGCCCCTTTAGAAAGCAGGTATGGCATGGCGTGAAAGACTTGCCACCACTCCTTGCCAGTGACTAAGATATGAAGAGAAGTAAGACCGTCACAACCTCGTGCATTTATGTCGACTCCTTTTTCCTCGACCAAGACACGAATGACTTCCATGTTCGGAGAAGAGCGTCGACAAGCCGTCACAAGCAAAGGCTCAAGCTCTTCTGCACCTGGTTCCTTTACCCATTTAGGATCATCAAACCTGGCAGCCTCTTCAGAAGAGCAGCAGTCATTGACTAGTTCGTAGTACCCGTATTCGACGAGTCGCGAAAGAATCGAGACACCATCTTCATCGACAGTAGTATAATCCGCACCAGCTTTGTACAGGCCCGCTACCAAAGCGAAGTGGCGGTCCGATAGTAATCGTGCCACTCTCTTCCATTTTGTTTCTTTTGCACGTGAGATGAATGACTCACCCAATACCGCAACCTCTGTCTGACGAAGAGCTCTGCTTCTCGATATCCCAATATGAAGAGGAGTTGGAGGTTCAAGATGCCCAGCTTTCTCCTGGCAGTTCCAAAGGAGGTATGTAATGTAGTCCTGCCACTCATCTGATGCGAAAAGCATCGCACGGTAAAGAGCTGACCTTGGACCGTTGGAACCCAGAAACACATCTGCTCCTGCATCAAGCAAAGCGTTGATAATCTCATCATATCGCGAGGCCTCATACACTGGATCGAGGACTTCGAGTTGAGGCCCCGATACAATCTCATCAAAGTATCTTTCCTTATCCTCGACAGTGTAACCAGCAGCGATGTCCGTGTCGGGGTCATTTAACTGATGAAAGGGAAGCTCATCATCACGAGGTATCTTCTTGACCGGCCCACGCCTCCAAAGACGTTGCTCACGGTCAAAGAATACACACTGAAGAATTGGAGGGAACCAAGGTTCAGGACAACATGTCCCTCGAAGTTTATCGAAAGTTGGGTTGACCTCAGCTCCTGCTTCGATTAGGAGTTTCACAGACTCGATAATCCCAGAGCGACTGGCGTAATGCAATGGCGTATATTGGAAGATATCCTTCTGGTCGAGTGCTACTTTTGTGGCGTCAGGATTCAGCTCTCGCATGCGCTGAAGTAGAAGTCCGAGGCTGTTGCTTCTCTTGCACCTGGCGGCGATATGTAGAGCATTCATGCCCTGGTTTGTGACAACGAAGGGGTCTACGCCGACGCGCAACAATCGGTCAACAGTGTAAGTGTTGGTAGAGGCGGCGAAGTGGATGGCCTTCAACCCTCGGGTATCTGACGCGTTGACATCGGGCGATTGTTTGAGGAGCCATCTCAAGCAATCTTTTGCATGGTAATTGACCCCATGGTTTCCGTCCAGACGCATGCGACAGGCTAGATGCAAAGGCGTCGTGCCAGCATAGTTGGGTTTGTTTACGTCTAACCCAGCCTTTTCAAAAAGTGAAAGGAATACCTCTCCTTTACCAGATAGTCTTGTGGCATTCGGGACGAGAACTAACTCGTGGCATAGAGTGTTACCGTGCAGGTCCACGGCACAAGGCGACACACCAGCGTCAAGGAGATATTGGTATACCTCGGTGAGTCTTCTTTGTGCATAATCAAGGTCGGTGATGCTGTGGACCGCTTCGTGGAGAAGGGTCCGCCCATAATTATCGCGGACATTCAGACTTGCGGAAGCCTTGATAAGAATATCAAGAATTTCAGTTATCATGGGTTGCTTTGGGAATCTGCCCACAGCCCGAAACAAGGGTGTCCGGCCTCTGACGTCTTTGACATCGATCTCAGCTCCATATTCGAGTAGCATACGCAGACATTCCTCTCTGTGGGTGGACCCCTTGGCGACAAGAATATGTAAAGGTGTCTCCCCATCAATATTTGTCAAATTCGGATCCGAACCAGCTTCGAGAAGTGTTCTCAAGACTGACGGCAGAGTGTTGTCTCCGTTCTTCAGATCATCGCCTCTAAATTTCTTAGGCGCAGACATTCTCTCATAATGAGCAAATGCGTAATGGAGGGGGCCATTTCCTTCGAAATCAGTGACACTACAATCGGGACTATATTTCAGCATCTGTGAAGCAAGGGCTGAATCATGATAAATAGCAGCAAGAAGAGGTGTCCTGCCCTTGATGTGTTCTCTTTTGTTGATGTCCAAATTCCCCTCTTTCAATAGGAGCTTCAGGTATTCTTCGTCACCTGTCTTTGGCAGACAATGCAGCGCGGTCTTGCCATCCTTTGTCTCAGCATTTGGATCAGCGCCTGCTGCGAGCAGACGTCTCAACACGTGAGAAAACTGCGCGGAGTGTATAGGAGCACGACCCAGAGAATCTCTCTCGTTGACGTCTGCACCAGCTTGGATAAGCAACGCCAAGTTTCGATCAAAATCTGAACAGTCCAGATCCGACATGTGGTGGGGAGATATGTATGGTCGACGCACGAAATGAGACTGTGGCTCACAGAGCTCTATCAGAGGAGTCGACCAGGGGCGTTCCAACACATTCTCTTGTTTGTCCCAGACATTAGCCTCCACCCTGCAAGTAATAGAAGCATCTGCACCAGCATTCACCAACACTTCGACTGTTTCAACACAGCATGTTCTGGCGGCCAGAAAAATGGGTGTCGAAGGCCCTGTATTGTCGTTCGGATTGACATCAGACTCCTGAAGAAGACGCTTGACGAACTGGGGCTGCCTGTTCTTTATGGCGACGCGCAAGGCATATCGTTTCTCGGCAGTGCCTAACAATGGGAGCATCGCTTCTAAGCTATTGATATGGCCGTATGATGCTACATATGACAATGGTGTGTCTGCATCCTCTCTGGTTGGATCGGTGTCTGTTGGAAGACGCAGAACTGTAGGAGCTATTCCCTTTTCAATGAGTAGATGAACAACTTGTGCTTTATCCTTCTTTGCAGCTATATGCAATGCCTGGTGGCCTTGAATGTCGTACGTAGTAGGCGATGCCCCATGGCTCTGTAGCAACTCGATGATATCTGCGTGACCGCTGAAAGCAGCCCACCACAAGGGTGTTCTCTTTCTTGCGTCTTGCTCGTCTATGCTCTTCTGGCCCAGACGGCCAATCAGAGTTGAGATGCACGGTTTGAGGCCGCACAGTGCAGCGACATGGAGATCCGACATAGAGGCTGTGGCCTCTTCAATCCTGATTCTTTCAGAGACATCGAAGTAGGTTGTCAGCCAGTTGTTTCGTGTCTCCTTATTGCCCAAAAACAATTCAATTTGTTGATACAATAAGTCATTTTGTAAACAATTCCATTCAGACTTCGCGGCATGCACATGCCAGTTCTTTGTAGCATACGCTGCGAACGGAAAATCCAAGTTGCGGTTGTGTTCGCGATGAACAGTTTCTGACGAAGTAGGAGTTTTGTCTTGGAGGCAGCCAGCACAGAGATATCGGAGGCAAGCGAGAGCAAGATCGTAATGAGTTGGTGAGGAGTCCAATATGGGATAAACTGGGGTATGTACTGTTCTTGATGTCCCAACCAAAAACTCGGTAAGTGAATGGTGCACAACGCTTACAGTCTCATCTGGTAAGACCTCAATCAGAGGGCCACACGCAGCCCGAACCAGATCCTTGCTCTCTTTCAGACTATTTGAAAATCTGCTTCCCTCGACTGTCTTGAACATATCTGCAAGCTCTAGCAGCCGAAGAGGACGGGTTGCGTGAGTTACCCATTGTAGGATCAACACCTGTGTGTTCTCTGAAATGCCTGATCTCCGAGCATGTTCTCGTAGAATGTCGATGTACATAGCGTCCAAATCAAGTGGAAGCTTGCGAATTGTCTCGTGAATGTCGGCTTCTGGCTCCAAAATTGATTTCATGGCCAATTTAGCGTAGAGGAACAGACCGTTGGCTCGGCCAGGCACCGCTTCTTTGACAAGCTGTTGATCGTGCTCAGAAAGAGAAGTGCCAGAGAGACAGTATCTCACATAAGAAGAGATATCGACATCAACAGCCTTCTCGTCCATTCGGATGTGAAGAAAACTCGTGCCTCTCATTGCGGCCTCGACGCCAGAAGTAGGTCGGCTGGTCAACAACACCTTCACAGATGAAGGCTTCCAGTGAGCAAGCTCAGCCAGATGATTGATAAATTCGCTATTGCCATGGTCCATTTCGTCTAAAGCGTCTGCCACACAATAGACCCTGGGCACAGACGCCAGAGCTGTTCTTAAGTGTCTCCATAACTCATCAACTGATATACTATCCAGGTCGCGGCTCTCGTCAATATAAGCCTTTAAAGATGCCTGTAATGGAGGGCAATAGACGAGAATCTGATCTAGCCAGTCTCTGAGAAGATTGATGGGTCGATGATTGGCATCAACAATTTGTCGAAAAAAGAAGTAAAGAACAGGAGATTCTTGAGAGAGTTTGTGAATCATGCTGGCTGCAACGACAGACTTTCCGGAGCCTGGAATGCCTTTGATCCACAGGGGGCCATCTTCTTGGCTCTCATACCATTTGAGGTAGTTATCTGATCGGCGAATCCATTCTCCAGTGCCTTCAAGATGGAATGCCAAATGTTTGCGATATTCGCTGCTTTCAATATCGTATTCCGTAGGTCGCAGCCACTCGTGAATACGGGCAATAGTGGCCTCAGATTGCGGCAAGATGGTTCCTGAATTATAATTGCTGGTGTCGTCTTTACCGATAACCACAGTGTCACTGCCTTCAGGCGACGGCGATCGCTCGGCAGACATGTTACTTGACGGTGTGAAAAGTATGAGTGGAAATGATGAGATTCTTGAGATGGCAGAGATGGCCAGTGCTCATTAACATAAAGTCCAAAATCAATATAACATGATGGAAAGATAAGTGATCGTCGACGGTTGTAAGAGGTGAGGAATAACATTAGGCTGCAGTCAGCAAGAAGCATGGATTAGTTCACCTAACGACCCTAGCGATGGAAAGAACTCCATAGTCCGTAGGACTTGCGAACAGACCTTAGGCGCTACCTTCGTGATTAAATCATTTGGGAATGAGAAACATAACAGTGAGATTTTAGAAGTTTAATATCCATGTGATGAATAGAGCCAAATTTGATTGAGTAAAAAGGTATTCTATCAGAGTTGAACTGCCAAATCTGTTATACAATGCCCAGAAGACTTAAAGGCTCCAATTCTATCCCCAACGCCACGCTAAAAGTTCACAGCCACAACCTTCCCTATCCTGTCTCACAACACAATACATGTCCATTGATATCCTTATTTCGATCGATTGTAAACTTTGTCAAAAGCCATAATCTTATCCATGCCTTGCCATACACCGTGACCTGTTCTTTCGCCTGTGACGTAGAATCGTTCTGTGGGGTCTGTAGTGGTGGCCCACTGGTGAAGCTGGGTGCTGGTGGAAGCAGCCTGGCCGCCCGTGTAAGTCGAGCCACCAGAGGTGTTGCTGTAGGCCGGGTAGTTGTAGGATCTGAGAAATGACTGTTAGTGGATCATTTGCGACATGTTCGTTATCAATAACTTACTGGTTGGCAGTTGAAGAAGACATGTTGGTTTGTTCTGTTGGTTCAGAAGTATAGTATACTGATTGGTTGGTTGTATGGTTCTCTAAGCTCGAGTTGCAGTGATAGGTTCAAAGGTAACAAGACAGTCAATGTATTGATGATGATATCAAAATCTCTACTGTAGGAAGGAAACCCCCTTCTATTTAAAATAAAAGAAACCGGATAACTCTTCAATCGCAAACACGCAGAAAGGGGACTTTGAGCAGCCTCAAACTGGAAAAACATCTCTCTCAACTCCAGCATCCGCGATCCCCCAAAGAAAAAACGGCCCCCATTAGCCACGGTCGCGCAGAAGCGTAGAAGCAAAAGAAGTCAACCGCCGGGCCATCAACACCACCGTGAATGCTTCAATTGGACGGTGGCGAAAAAAGCAAACTGAAACGGTGACTGCGCCGTGGGACAGTTCAGTTCAGACAAAAAGTTGAATAACTCAATGTTTGGCGGAAAAGGGACCCGTCTCATACACCCGCAATTGCGCAGAACTCAAATCGTTGGAAACCCACGGTGACATCAGCCACAGAGGGAACCAAGATAGTGGCTCAGCCAGCCGGCCGGCCCCCAAAAGATAAGGCAACAGTTGATGGGTGAGAAGTACTTTGGTGAGAGTTTTGGCACTCATTTGCGGCAACTTGCAGATAGTATGTTACATTGTCTTCATGGATGATGAAAGGCTCTGAATTGAGCGCTTTTCAGCATGTTTTCACTCATGGGCATTGAGTGGGAAGAACAGTGTAGCTGCGCCACAGTTTCAATCCAACACGGTTATCATCAGTGTAAGGTCAGAGTGTCCAATTAATTCAGTTGGCTTCCAGTTCCTTGTGCTCTTATCTTATTGGAGGCCTTCTCAGACATTTTACTGCACGTTTCAGGGCGGAATCGGTTCAAAACATATGGGCTATGAGGGAGGCAATTATCACGATGCTGACAAGTTCATAACGGCCGTCATGAAGCTCAGTGCATCCCTGGAAATCAAGATTCTACTCCGTATTCTGTCGGTCATTTGCCACCCTCTCAGCATTGCATTTGCGAACTCGCAATTTTGACGAAATATCATATCTGGAGAATGACTGCACAAGGGGTTTGACTAGGCTGACTTGACATGCTTGTTCGATGGTAACTTGGGAGGGAACCGATATCTGACTCATGAGATTTAATCTCAGTCCATCCATAACGCCAGCGCTCTTTGACATCTACGTCAGTTTGACAGAGATCAATTCAAGCTGTGGTGGTCGAAGCGCAGCATTGATATATTCTTGGCACATCGTAGGGCTAGCCTTATGATGCTGCCAGCGTTTCACCATTCATCACAATTATGGGAAACCCATAGTCACAGACTGACTACTTGACCATATCTAGACCTAGTTCGAATATCAAAGTATCAAGGTTCTATAATGATGGATGTCTAACACTGTCGTTGTTGTCCATTCGAGGTTATAAAAACAGAACGTTTATATGCACCAGTTTTTTACTACCCTACACCAGAAGCACGCAGACAGGAATTTCCGAGATTTCGCAAATGATCTCCAGACAATGATCAATACTCAATCTATGCTGGCTTGTCTCATTCGGTGCTAGTATATAGTATGGTATGTCAAAGGTGATATGGCCTGGTTTGGGTCTTTGATGTAGCCTGGTGCTTCCACGTCAAAGATTCGATGTGAGCAATTTGAGACCGAGATGGGCTTTAGACTGTCAGGTTTGGGTGCACTATCTCACTCTGCGACCTCATTTACCTGAGTTAATTTTGGATAATGAGATAATTACAAACTTGACAAGACTTCAGAATCCCAAGATCCTTCTCGAAGCCGTTATGGAATATGGAGCCAATGCAGAGCCTCATTGTCCCACCGTTGAAGCTCTAAACCTTGGGCTCCATCAACATTCCAGTGCATCGGCAATCGAAACTTTACATTCCAACGGTCCACAGCCCTATTTGTAACTACCGAGACTTATCTGAGATATATTTGGTATGCATAGAGGAATTCGTGAACTGCTGACTATTCCTCCTGTTGTTTTCCCCCATCAACAGTGCATCATCCACGCACATTGCCCTCACGACTAGGCCGTGAGCCAAGTTCAGCATCCTGTTGGGGGCGTAATCCATCCAGAATTGAGGCAATGGGTCTCAGTTCAACCGAAAAGACTATGTGTAGCTGAGTCGCGCATGCATAGCCTGAGGAGGGAGAGATCTTCAACCATGGGCGAACGAAAGGGACAGGGCCATTGCGACTTGGGAATCAATCACAGCACAAATGCGAGCAGTACGGCCCGCTTTGACGCGAATTGGGGAATGGTACCTATGGTAACGCCAGAAGGAATCTAGGTCAGATTAGATGTTGCCTTGGAGGTTGGAAAGCCAATCGGTTGAGGATCGTCAGCGCATAACATTAATATGAGTCACAAAGGACAACAGATCGAGGCTCCAAAGGTATAGTATACGTTGACAAGGTGACAAACATCAACAACAATGAGGGCAACTCAAAACAACAACACTGCTGGGACTGATAGCTTCTTTAACTGACAGTTCACCACGTACCACCTCCAGCGCATCTTGACAGCACCACACCATCATCACACTCGTATTGAACAAAAACAGCAAACTTAGGAGCTTCATTTCCACAATCCCAAGACTAGCTCTGCAAGCACAACGCAAAAGCCCAGAATAGACGTGAGCTTGGCCAAGACCAGCTATTCGCAATGCTATCAATTCCAAGTTTCAATAGCTCGAAGCTTCGACAAACCCCTGCGTTCAGCTTGGCCTCGACCTCTAGTGGTCAACAGGGCTCCCCTCCCCTATCTGGGGCAGATCATCGGGACGAGCAGACCTTCCTTCTTGGCTCCAGTTGTGGCAAAAGCGTCCAAGGCACCAGAGCGTGCGAAAGCGAGAGTGAAGATGGAAATGACATTTAGCTTAATAGATGACATTGCTTTTTGGCTATACGACGGGGTCTGAGCACGGGTGGCCAAGGCATAATGGGCTGATGGAAAACTCAATGTTTTCGTGCATCGCTCATCTGTCATCACTATGGAGATAGTATGCGCTGAACTGTAATGGATTAGGCCAAGACGTGTACGAATGCCTGTATGCTTCTGCATCGGTAGCATGTTCGCATGACCAAAAGATTCCCCTATTCCATGGTGCAGGCCAACACGACAGCAACGGCCAACGAAGAGCTCACCAAGAAGGGAAAAAAACAGACTCAGGCGCTGTTTGAGAGTGACAGGCCTGCATGGAACTATCACCGTTGGCGTGGTGCGCTAACACAAATCGTCTCCGGTGACAGGGGCAGCATTGGTAAAGCAGAACGAGAAAGTGGACTATGATTTATATGGGGAAAAACAGAGGAAAAATTTACGATTTCAGGTTATTTCGCACTGGAATGCGGCTTCAACCGACAGAACGTGTCGTTTTGTATCGTCTTGTCTCACAGCGGGAGATGACTCTCCACTCCCCCAGCCGCTGACCACTTTGAGGCTTGAAGTTGGTTGAATCACCTTCAGTTGAGGAGAGCGACAAGACGAGGATATTAATTGGTCCCTGGGGCTATCGCGTGGGAACGAGCAAGGATTTCTCAGATCGTGTTTGAACCCTTACGATTTTTGTGCGACAAAATGCCACCTCGTAGGTCATGTCCCTTGCATTATCGCGATTTATCCAATTATCACCGGCAAGGTATTATTTTATGAACAGGGAAGACCACAACTTAGGGGCAGGGGTTAGCGGTCCAATGAGATGAACTAGATTGATGGAGAATTTGCCAAATCGACCTCGACACATGGATCCGATTCGAAGCACTGACTGTTTATTCATGCCAAAAAGTTTCAGTCGAATCGAATGACAGGACGATGGCGAAACTTGACACTTTCGCAAAGGGTTATATCAATCATGGATCATTGAGTATCGTCAACAAGGCTTCCCCAGTACAATATTAGTGCCGCCGTAAATAAGACGATTATAACTTCCACCACCGGTAGCACGACAGCCACCGTCAGGAACGCTTTCGCATCGTCTCCTCCTTTTTACCCCTAAAAAAAGAAACGATTCATTTATGCAGATGCATAAACCACACCCTCTCGCATGCACGCAATTGCTTCGCGATGGCTTGGACCAAGTGGGCGAGTCACGGACGCCAATTGGACTCTAGAAGACGCCACAGCGCGAATGATGCAAATTGCACCGCTCTCGTAGCGCTTCTTTCAAAGTGCCCCCAAGCCACCAAACAAACCGGATCTTTCGATGCCCGTTTTTTTCGTGGCAATTGGGTTCATCCTTCTGTAATCTCCCCCTTGGATTAACAAGCCTTGACAAACCGTCTATGACGCTTGGTTATGTTTCCTTTCCTTTGTCGGTGCTATTCACGCTCTCTGGATATTGCGGACGCTAAAATCTGCATGCTGTCAGGTACCCGAACTTTCAGTGTTGATCGTGCGATGGCCATTGGTAGGGATCAACAGACACACAAAATGGACGCTTTTGGAACTTGTGTGGTACTGAAACAGAATGTGATGGCTGTGTAATGCTATAAACGGCATTTGATGAAGATGAAAGGACCAAAAGAGGACGAATGAGTATATAACAATTAAACAATGTTGCCTTTCTTGTTCTTAAGATACCCTTAATTGAGAGTAAAGAAACGAAACAATAGGAAACAAAACGTCAGCTCTGTAAGTTGGTGGAGTGCAAGCAAGTCATAATGAGAGGCTTCTTTGAAGCAGATCAAGGAATCAATTTCCACTAAAACCAACGGCTTCTTCGGGTCCTTGGGGGTTATGATCCTACCATTCTCAGGCTACCATCGCGATCGATGAGATTCCAGAAAAGATCTCGGTGATCATCATGACGATCAATGAAAATCCGAGATGCTAAAACTTGGAATCTGTGGTTCTTCGGTCGTTATCGCTCCGTAGGGTAACGTATTGTCTGTCACTGCCTCTCACTAACAAAACCGATACGCGTTGCTTAATTTCCCTATTCTCCATACTGCTCCAGAGAAGACGATAGAGTGAACACTCGACACTAAAAATAACAAACCTTCTTTGATCCTAGATCCAATGGCCGACAAAGGCTAGCAGAGGAACAATACAAACTGCCGATGACTAACAACATGGGATTATAGTTGCATGGAGTTATACAGGAAATGAAGGACAATACCCCTATCCACATCAGCAAGTAGAATAGTAGAAACCATGGAATAGACAGCCCCAGCTGCTGGGATACTCCAGAAGGTTATTCGTATCAATCAAGGTTATCGCAAACTATTTGATCCAATCTTCAGCTGAAATAACGAGGTGCAATAGCGTCAGCCGCCCAAGAAGCCGGACTCTTTGGTGCGACATCCGATGAGAAACTATTGCTCAGCGACTCATCTCTAGAGCCTTAGGCCTTGCAAGGTTGAATGTTTGTAAACGAAGTCCATGTGTGTTCATCCCAGCATCTTATCGCTCCACCGCAGCTCTCGGCGACTGCCTCTTAGCGACCCCCGCTAACAACGCCCAAAGCGGTTGGTTTAGCCACGATTTAGTCAGGGGTCAGGGGATCACCCCTGTGGAGACCCGACTCAGCGCACCATTACCCAAGCGGCTAACGACTTTCATCGTTCTTTGACCCGCACGCACTTTGTTCGACTGTTGCTTTTCCAACAGGCGCCTTTCACGGCCAAGGCCGGGCTCACGGCGCAAGAGCCCGTTATTTACAGCACTGCACTGAGCAGGGCTCTCGTTCTGGATTAGTTCCATCTGCCCATCTCTCACATGGGTGTGAGGCCTTGCTCAATAGCGCCCTAAACTAACGCGAAGCTCAGGCACACTATCAGAATCTGGGTATGGGTCACCCACCCACGCCCAACGGCGGCCCACGCCCGCGAGAGGATGAGAGGAGAGAATGAGTGAGAGAAAGTGATGTGGGAGAGGCAGGGGGACGGACCAGGCTCACTCCGTCGTTTCTTGCATATAAACACCATCCTCCGACCTACATGGGCATTCTTTTCCTTCCCACTCCTCTTCTTGTCACTCTTTCTTATATCAGTCTTCGCGGAATATAAGTAACTCTGCAGAGTTCTACCGCAGTCCATTCGTTCATTACTGAATCTGTACATTCTTTCAAACATAATGAAGAGCGCTGTCTTTATTGCCATGGCCTTTGGCCTGGCTTCCGCCAACATCTCCCCTCGATACCAGCTCCCTCCTGTCACTGAGACATGCGAGTGCGATACCGATGACCTTTGCTACCAGGCTGTCCGCGCTCCCGGTGCCACTTTCTGCGACCACATCCAGAGCTGCGAGCTTCCCTCAGCTTGCGCTGACCGTGATACTCTCCAGGAGGCTTGCACATGTGTTCTCCCCACTACCACCACTGCTGCTGCCGTCTCTACCACCGAGACTGCTAGCACCGAGGCTGGTACTGCCACCACCGCTACCACTGAGGCCGAGACTGCCACTACTGGTACCACTGAGGTTGACACTGCTACAACCGAAACTGGCACCACCAAGGTTGATACCGCTACCTCTGAGACCGAGACTGCTACCGGTGTCACCACCGAGGCTGCCTCCACCACCACTGCCCCTGCTGAGACCAACACCACCACTGAGGAGGAGGACTGCGACTCTACCACCGAGGAGCTCTCCACTGGCACTGAGACTGCTACTGCTCCTACTGGCACTGAGACCGCCCCTACTGGTACCGAGACGAAGACCGAGACCGCCCCTACCGGCACTGCAACCGTCCCCGTCAACACTGACACCAAGACCGAGACTGCTCCCACCGGCACTGAGACTGCTCCCGTCAACACCGATACCAAGACTGAGACTGCCCCTACCGGCACCAAGACTGAGACTGCTCCTACTGGTACCGAGACCGCCCCTGTCAACACTGACACCAAGACCGAGACTGCCCCTACCGGCACCAAGACTGAGACTGCTCCTACTGGTACTGAGACTGCTCCCGTCAACACCGATACCAAGACTGAGACCGCTCCTACTGGCACTGAGACCAAGACTGCTGGTGTTTCCACCACTGAGGGATCCCACGGCACCCAGACCACTGAGGCTACCGTCCCTTACACCACCAAGACTATCTACACCACTTCCGTCCACACCTACTCCAAGTGCCCTGACTACGTCAAGGACTGCCCTTACGGAACTCACGGCCCTTACACCGTCACTGAGACCGTTGCTGTTTCCACCACTGTCTGCCCTGTGACTGAGGGACACCCCAAGCCTACTGGTTACACCACCAAGACCGTCTACTCTACTGAGGTCTACACCATCTCCAAGTGCGCTTCTACCGTCAAGGACTGCCCCTACGGATCCGTCACCACCAAGAGCTACCCCGTCTCTACCACTGTCTGCCCCATCACCGAGGAGCACTCCAAGCCTACCGGCTACGCTCCTCCTGAGTATACCACCAAGACTGTCTACTCCACCAAGGTCTACACTGTCACCAAGTGCGGCCCTGAGGTCAAGGACTGCCCTTACGGTTCCGTCACCACTGAGACTGTCCCTGTCTCTACCACCGTCTGCCCTGTCACTGAGGAGCACACCAAGCCCACTGGCTATGCTCCTCCTCCCCACAGCACTCTCTACACCACCAAGACCGCCTACCTCACCAAGGTCTACACCGTTACCAAGTGCGGTCCTGAGGTCCCCAACTGCCCTTACGGCTCTCTCACCACCGAGACCGTCCAGCAGACCACTGTCTACGCCACCGGTACTAAGGAGATTCCTTCTTACCCTACCGTTGTTGTTCCCAAGCCTGAGCAGCCCGAGCACTCCGCTCCCGCTAAGCCTGAGTACCCTGCTCCCAAGCCTGAGCACTCTGCTCCTGCTAAGCCCGAGTACCCTGCTCCCTCCAAGCCTGAGCACCCTGCTTACCCTGCTCCTCCTGCTGAGACCGAGACCCACGTGGCTCCCGCTCCCAGCCAGCCTTCTGCCACTCTCCCCTACCACGCCCCCACTGGCACTGCCCCCGCTGTCGAGGTCACTGCCGGTGCTTCTCGCTTCGGTGTCGAGATGGCCGTCGCTGCTGCCGGTATCTTTGCCGTTCTTCTGTAAATGCATCATGGAACATAAAACTTTCCCTTTGCTGTTTATTTATTACAAACATAATAAGCTTCACTATGTACATAGTATGATTTAGACGATCTTGGCTCGGCCAAGTAGTGGTAGAAAGAATGGTTACGATTTTTGGATAATATTGTGTAATTTTGTTGTTGAAGATACCACCACATCATCAATTATAGACATATCTTAATACGTCTTTGCTCCTTGTGATTCTCAAATGTCTATTTACTTAAGCTTAATTAAGCAACTGACTGACTGACTGCTTCAAGCCCAAGTCCTTACCTCGAAACTCAACAGCCTGGCCGTTTATCACGTGAAGTCACTTAATCCTTTGTCGTCACTAGTGTCTCCATGTGATACCAGTTTTCCCAAACTCTATCTCCTTCGATTAATCATGTGGAACAGCGCTAGAACAACGAGGAGGGGGTGAGCAAAACAAATTAGGGGACCGTTTCAACCGGATCGTTGGGAACAGAAACAGGGCGGACTTTTCCCGAAAGTCGAAAAGGCTTGTGGCCGTTGAGGAGAAAAAAGGGGAGACATGTCTCTGCTCTGGAATGCGGGAAGCAGATAGTGGCGTGTGGAAGGATTCTAGAAAATAGGTGTGCTTTGAATGGAAATGTGGCTTTTAGTTACGGTGTGAGAGAGTATGGGCAAGGATGGTCAAGAGTGAAAACGATAAAGGATGAATGATACTGGATTGAGAAAGAGCCAGACTGCTAGATGATTGTCTCGGAGTTGTCAAGTTTCTCAAAGGCATAGACTAGACTTTGCATGGGTGTGAGAAAGATTCGGAGGTCTAAGAATAGCCGTGATTGGCTCTTCAGAGCGAAACAAAGGGAAGCAAACAACTCCTTGAATGAGGTCCATGAGTCGTCTGAGAATGTCTCATCACTTAATTCTCCCTTCGTCCCGTTATACCCGCAAGACTTTGGACGATGACATAGGACCTACGTATGAGCTATCTCAAGGTGGGTGTGGTGTCGATGGCTTCAAGGTTTCAACAGTCAGCCATGAAAGAAACGGTGCCGTGGCTACAAACAACCAACCGTTCTTACCGCTAAAGTTGATAAATGGCAGTTATCTTTACGGCGGGGTAAGAATGTCTCTTTTTTGAGGTCGGATGACTTACAGAGACGTCGAGCGCGGCTGTTTCAACTAATGAGGCGGCGAATGCAAGGGCTGATGACATACATGGCGCGCTTGAAGGGAGACGTACGTTTCAGCGAAGGGATGCCAAGGCGAACCGTTTTCTATATCTGAATACTTCCACATAAATTGATAAACTCTGTTAAACAGAGGTCATCCGATAATCAGGTATATGAAGCATCCGGCCTGTCGTATGTCTAATGTCCGTTCAGTTTATCCAACCCTAGGTAGTCTGGCAGTTGGTTCCTCAGTCTCGGCAATTTCATCATTGTCAATATTAATTCATGAGTTCCTCTTTTATTTAAAAATATTGACATCATTCCTCTCCGCTATTGAGAAAAGAAGAGAGGCATTATACTGAGATATTGCATAGAAGTTGGTGGTGATGCCGAAAAGCCTCGTTGGTGTGGCGCAAGGCTTTTTGTGCCTGGAGCCACAGTAAGCACAGCCGTGATCTGCGCCTCTGCATGTGTTCCACTGATGCCAGGGCAGCGACCTAGGTTCCCTCTGAATCGACAGGTTCGGATCTGGTTCTGTGATGGAGAATTGAGTATTTCATCATTTAATTGATTAAATGATTAAGAGTTTTGACGTAACTGTATTCAGGTTCAGACTATCGGAATGCTCCATATTGCAGTAATTGGTGGGAACTAACATGGAGCCCTGTAACACTATCAAACGGCCTGTATTATAGGTAGCTAGCTGTCTACGAGAACGGCCTCAGCGTCTTAGTTGCAGATTACCTTAGATTATCTCCCTCGTCTATCTCCAGATCACAGACGTCAATGCATCGGGAACACGGCACTCAGACCTCCTACGGACTTACACCCTCTAGCCATCCATTTACAGCACATTCTGTCTCACCCAAACATGCATTTGTAGCATTCGCAACCTCTTTCCGAACAGGCCTCCTGCGAGCGCTGAGGCGCAGCACCTCTCCCATTCCACAGTCTGGTCTGCTGCAGGTTATTTGTGGCCCGCCGGCCTGTTCTGGCGGCCATCTTTTTTCTCGTCTTCACCACTGCCTTCTAACTTAGCGACCTATGACTCTGGCCTAAGAGGGAGCTGACTTATAAACTTGCAATTCCCGTATCAACCATCAGCATCATGACAGCCTCGTGAACTATAGCTAAAAGCAGCATCGGAATCGCCTCTGATTGCCTTTTTTCCATTTTCTTGTTGTTTGTGAATCAAAGCTCAGCGCAATGAACAATAACATTGCTTCGCCGTTTAACCTTCAAGTTCCGATATCATCTGCTTCGCCTAGCGGATCTAACAATACCACAACTGGAAGGCCGCCACTATGGACGCCTTCATCGCGACGAAAAGTCTCACGGCTTTATCTTTATACTACGCTTCCTCTTGAGAAGATTATGGCGGTCGTTCATGCTAAATCTCCCGATACTCCTGCGCCTGGGTATGTGTTTCTTGATGTTGTGCTGTATATATACACTAACAGCTGTATAGTAAAGATTCGGCCCACAAGACACTCAATGCGATGCTCAACAAACAGCCACGATGGCTTCACCCCAAGACCGAAGACGATATGGTTCGCCGATTAGAAGAGCTGGCTCTTTCTCCGACACGCACCAGCTCAACCCATAATTCCGTCGCATCTCCAACACAAGCCTCTGGGCCTATTCCAGCTCTCAACGCCATCCCAACACCACATCTCGTTAGAGATCCCGGTACTAGAGTGTCGCTCGAGGTTCCACCTTTTAACCAATATCCGCAGCAGCAATCTGTCCCAAATAATGGAACGGCCGCTCAAAGACAGATGCAACAGAATCAGGAGGACAACAGTACTTTTCGAAACTTCTTACAGCGGCCTACATTCATGACTACATCGACGGACTGCACTACTGGAAGTTTACGACAAATACTCAACGACTATTCACATCCGTATGTCAAGACAGTAAAGCGCCTTATAAAACGGTATACAGCGCCTCTCAACCGCCGAGGAACGAGTCTGTCTCCCATTTCAGATGAAGAGCCAAGTGTGGCATCATGGCTCAACGATCGTGACGCACCAGTTCACTTGCCCATGGGACCTTACTACCTTCCCGGAAACTTCCTCTGCATCGAAGAACTTGCCCGATATACATGTTTTCCGCAAGATGAGATCCATCAGAAACTGGCTTGTTTCTGCCGCCCTATTCACGAGATCGAAGAGCCAGCTTGGATCACAGCACATGGCCCTACACAAACTGGCACCAATGCACTATCAGCCGCTGTCCATGGTAGTTCATTCGAAGAACGCGATCAATTTGGACATACCGCACTTCATCTCATGGCTGCGCGATTCTTGTCGGGTTATCTTTTTCAAGCCATCATCTCGGATAAGGCCAACCATGTCCTGAATGTGCAGAATACAGCGGGCCAGACACTCCTTCACGTATTGCACACTACCTGGTTTCAATCTCAGAACCAGGAGTTGCTGAAGCAGTTGCTGGATGCACTCGCTCACAAAGGATTCGACTTTAGTGCGCGCGACTGCTATGGACGATCATTCTCGCATATTCTCTTATTGCGGGACACACCACCTGAGCTACGAAATTATGCACTGGGACTGTGCAGTGCGACTAGCTATCAGAAGAGAGACGCCTTCAACGTAACACCTACTTACTCAGCCATCCCCGAGTCTGTATTGGGTATGAGCAGAGCAAGCACACAGGCTATGGACGTCGACCCGCCGGTACCAATGTCTCGACAAGCTAGCATTGCTGATCCTTGGCACTTTGACGATATCCACCAGGAGACACAACTCCTCAAGTACGTCAACGATGCGGAACTCAATCCCCGACTTGAAGACAACCAAGGTCGCAACGGGCTTCATTGTCTCGCAGCCGCCACACTCAGTGAAACCAGTATCACGCAAAAGTACTACCTCGATGAGAACGGCGCGCCGATCGACCGAAGACGCAGAAGGGACAAGACTGTTAAGAACTCGGACTCGTGCACCGATAGATTACAATTCCGTCTTGTTCTCCTCCAGAACCTCCTAGATGCAGGCGTCGATCCAAACCACTATGACATCCACGGCAACACACCCCTAATGGCATTTGTCGCCCAACTCCCCGAAGACGATGATTACAAAATCGGCCCCGATATTATTCGAGAACTCATCGATTCCGGCGCTCAAGTCAACGCTCGAAATCGATCAGGCGAAACAGCACTACACGTAGCTGTTCGTTGCGGCCACAAACTCGCTGTTAAACAACTTGTTGAGAGCGGCGCATGTGTGCACGTTCGCGATGCAGCGGGTAGAAGTGTGCTAGAGGTCGCGGATGTCAAGATGAAGGGGTTGAGAGGTCACGATGATGCGGAGTATGCGCACCTTGAGGCTTGTAGGGCGTGGTTGAGTGGGATTTCGGGAGGTGCGGTGCAGGAACCGACGGTGTTGCAGGAGTGGGACGTTTCCTTAGGTGATGAGAGTTGAGGAGGTTCTTGTTTATATATATCTACATGGGGTTTGCAGTTCTGGGATGGCGTTGGGATAGAAGCGGATACCCTGGCGTTATATGGCAAAAGAAGGTATAGACTTGCTTTCACTGTATATATAGGGACTAAGATCTCCTCCACAAAAATCGAGAAAGAAGTAAAATCGATATTTCTCCCAATTTTATGTGAGACGCTGGTGACGGTGCGTTCTGGAGGAGTTACTCAGGCTATTCTGAAGTGAGGGCATACGCCACGACGGTGCGTCACAAACAATCAATACACAGAGAAACCGGAGGAACTCTTCTTGAATTGAGAGAGATTCTATATCAGCAACCAAGGACTTCTTAGTATCTCCGATGCAATTAATGAACCCTCTCGTGAACTCAATTGGTGGACTTTGGGGTAGCTTCAATCATTCCTCCAGGCCCTTCATCCTAGAACTATATGCTCTAGCCTCAAAAGGGATCTATAAACGCTCGCTGCACCTTTGCCGTCATCCTGCAGTACGATAATACCCTTGCTCTAAAGTCCGAAAGCGAAGGTTGTCTCGATCACCTCGCAACATGATTGGTCTTTCGGACATGTTGGCGAAAAAGCATCAGCATCGGCCCCTCCTACGCCGATGGCTGACGCCAGCCGCGATGTACTGCAAGATCCGCACTTCATTCTATTCGTGTGAGCTATACAATCTCAACGACATCAATTTCGGATTTTAGAAATGGCGATTTGTATAAGTATCGTGGAGGATTCCCACTTGAATAGACTTATCATCATCAACACTTGCAATTTAGAACATACACTCCGCAATACACTCCAAAACACAACTTGAGCTATCATTTGCTATCAATTCAATTCAATCACCATGTCTCCTCACTCTGCTGCAACCACCACCAATGACCTCGTCAACGAGTATGCCGATATCATCAAGGGCAAAACAATTCTCACAACAGGTGTCACACCCAACAGTCTCGGCGCAACCTTCATCCTAGAAACCGCCTCCAAGTCTCCATTTCTCCTCATCCTTGCAGGCCGCAATGCCTCCAAACTCCAAGAAATGTCTGAAGCCATCACCAAGACCAACCCCTCCATCAAGACCCGCTCTCTTGTGGTAGATCTAGGCTCTTTGGCTTCAGTGCGAAAGGCTGCCGAAGAAGTCAACGGCTGGAGTGACGTGCCTAGCATTGATGTCGTTGTCAACAATGCTGGAGTCATGGCTATTCCATACACCAAGAGTGTGGATGGCTATGAGATGCAGTTTGCTATTTGCCATCTTGGACATTTCCTTTTGACGAACTTGATTATGGATAAGATTCTTGCTTCGGAGTCACCCCGTGTTGTCAACATCTCGAGCAATGGCCACAGTCTTGGTCCTATTCGCTTCGCCGATCCTCACTTCAGTGTAAGTCAACCATCCTTGCATATTACACCATACTAACTTCAACAGGACGGCGAGCTTTACGACCAATGGACTGCCTACGGTCAATCCAAGACTGGCAATATGCTCTTCTCTATATCTTTGGCTCAAAAACTAGGAAGCCGTGGTCTCCAATCTTACAGTGTTCATCCCGGCCTCATTCTGTCAACTGGTCTCGGTACACATCTAGACTTTGCCAGCATGGACGCTGATCTCGGCACTTTCAGTAGGTCAACTCTTACTCCCTTCAATACTCTAACTAACAAAATCCAGTCAAATCTCACCGTGAACGTGGAAACTCTGAAGGATGGACAGCTATCCCCCCTGTTCCTGTCGAAGTCGGTGCTGCGACACATGTATTCGCTGCTTTCGACCCCAACATCAAAGGTGAGATATTATTTACAAATGAGTATGAACAAAGGCTAATAACTAAACAGCAAGCAACGGCGCTTGTCTCTTGGAGGCGAGGGTCGCTGATCCTTTTGTTGATACTGTCAAGGCTTGGGCGCGAGATGCTATTGAGGCTGAGAAGTTGTGGAGGTTGAGTGAGGATCTTGTTGGGCAGAAGTTTGGATACTAATCGCTGCAGTATGCTCTTGGCTTGGAGGCAATAAAGGAGGATTTGGACTCAAAATTACAGGTACTTAGATTGCAATGATATTAACGTTACTCATACTTAATATGCATCGTTCTCTCTTTGTCAACTGGATCATTTTCTACTTTTGCTGGTGATCTGTCGGCTTGTTCTGCCTTTAAATGCCTCTTGAACGTGGAGGGCTGCAAACAAACTACTTCATCACATGAGACTGCGCAAGTCAGATGTTTTGTTTTTTTGTTTATTTCGCTTACTCTTTATCCATATCGTTGAGAGAGAGTCTTCTTCTCAGTGGCTGTAGTGGCGTGTCACAAAAAAGCCGGCCGTGGATCTCATGTCGCACGCAGATTGAGATCTGACGTATGACTTCAAGAATGCAGTAACAATACTTTGCGCCAATTTAAACTGTTTACTTGATAAAATAGTGAATAAAATGACGTTATAAGCCTCAGAAAGTGAAATAACGAATTGTAGGCAATTAGATCGCATTGAGTTCTCACCTGACAGCTTGAGATGACCCGTCAAGGTGCGGTGGCAGGCGTTGGTTGGCACATCTCCCGAAGCATTGAATCATCAAGGTAAATGCGGTGAAGCTCTTTACACAAGCCAAACCACGAGACAAGAGACATCGCAGGACATGCCAAAGCGTAGCAAATGCATTTGACAATTCAAGCGATATGTAATAATGATATTTCACAAATTGCACTTCCTCATCCGCTGAAACTAGCCCAGGCAGAGCTGATAGTGCTGCGTTGTGGCGCTGAGCTGCCTGTTTAGCGGCTGAACTCTGTATGCTGCAGTGTAGCAGCAGCACCCAGCACCGTCCCCGACCCGACCTGACGGGCACTCACAAACTGGCTGTGGCTGCCTGCTTCCCCGCCAATCCCGATTACTCACTGGCCACTGATATGAAGCTTCCGCTACTTCTCCAACTTCACTCCATCATTTTTGTTTCTGCAACACCATCGATACTCTGTATCTTCACTTTCTCTTCACTCCATCCAGCTCCGCCGATTGCTTTTGTTGCGTCGTCTTCGCTCTTTTGATCATCCGTCTTTCTAATCTACACCCCTCCTTCATGATCGCGAGATAACGATAAGCTCATGGCCCACGGCTATCATGAGTGCTCACGACCTTGATAGTGCTCACGATGGCGTCACCGTCCAACATCCCCCGGCATCAAAAGAGACAGAGCCTTCTACAGAGTCCCCTCTACAATCGATAGAGACTCCTCTCAAATTCCAGATACCTGAAGATTGCCGCACCTTCTCGCCTTTTCCTCGCCTGCCGCCAGAGATACGTGCCCAGATATGGCAAGCTACCCTGGAGACTCCTGGCATGCACTTTCTCAAAATCGACACCGACTGGCACCCGTCAACAGGGCTTGGAAAGTGGTGGCTCAAAGAGCCGATGTTCCTCCACGCAACTGCTGAAGATCACGATGAGGATGTTGATTCCATGGCGCTCGAGGTCAGAAGAGAAGCTCGCCCTACTGCCAAGGTGTATGGTACACTGAAACCTCTCTACCCCACTCCACAAGCCGATATCTCTTATTACACGAATCTCCATCAGCAGCTCACCAAACTTTCCGTTACATGCAACGAAGCTGCCGCTGTAGCCAAGTCTCTTACAAATCGGCCTTCGACTTTCCGCCTTAACACTGGCCGGATCGTTAGTCTCAACGCCCTCTCCGATGTCATCTATCTTGAATACGTCCCACCTGAGGTCTACGAAGACAGCATACGCTTCAACAAGGTTCTGAACTGCTCAGGGCTCGATCAAATTCGAAAGGTCGCGGTCAGATACTGCCACAAATGGTATGAGCAACAATCGCCCAGGCGATGTCCAAACTGCGGCCTAATCCACAGCACTCCTGATAAAGTCAGGTACCCGAAGCACTTGTACAGATTCTTGGCCCAATATCTCCCCAATCTGGAGCAGTTCTTCTTTGTCGATTACCTCATTCTACGTAAATCCGACCTCAATGCTGCCACAGATCGCCACGGGTTTCAGAGCAACTTGAAAGGTAAGCGCTAGATGACAAGGGCTTTGTGACAATCCCACTGACCTTATTCAAGCGAAAGCTGGCACATGCAGGTTCGAGGGCGGGAACAGAAGCTACTTCGAAGCCGATACGCAAGATTGGACCATCAGCTCCCGAGTTCTTCAAGTCAAATCCTGGCTACAAGAGAACTTTGTCAAATACGCCAAGTCGAGCAGCCTGAGCGCCCACAAGAACCCAGAGCAGGTCGAGTTCGGCGTGCTCGCTTGCGAATGGAATGTCGAACCACCATCAGAACCAAAGAAGGCACTAGCGACACCGATTAAGAAAGGAAGAAATAAGAGGGCCAATAGCGAGGAGCACACTTTATCAAGGACGATTCGACGAGGCTCGACGCCAACGGTATCACGTCCTGTCGCCGATAGCCTCCCACTCGACGTGGCTATCAATTTCCCGTTCGTTTTCGACGCAGGTGGCAGCAACCAATTTGAATTCACCTTTTCTATGTCCCTATAATGACTTTGCATGGATTTTATTTTGCTTTTGCGAGGAGTTGAGGCTAGGAATGAGATTTGGGCTACAAGAGCCAGCACTTTGATGCTACAGGAGGACGACCACGAAGAAGCACACCAACACCAGAGTGCTCAACCATAAATTATCGCTAGAGAGATTAGACTAACTTAGAGTATAAATTTCCCGATGAACTGTCACCTTGAATCCAAATTCTACGGCTGCGACTTGCTCCTACGCTACGAAGTTGCATCTGTGATTCCTCGTTACCTGGATTACAGGGCCAGCAGGAAATGCTCAGTAAATGCCCATCATGG
Organism: Fusarium musae; assembly: GCF_019915245.1. Taxonomy (NCBI): domain Eukaryota; kingdom Fungi; phylum Ascomycota; class Sordariomycetes; order Hypocreales; family Nectriaceae; genus Fusarium; species Fusarium musae. The sequence goes on from NC_058387.1 coordinate 888,811, forward strand.
TGAACTCATCCAGCATATCCTTTGTTGTTCTATTAATCTCCATCAACTTGCCTGGCCTCGTCGTCCACCCATCCTCCACATCTCCAAGCTCAGTATTCAGCATATCCCGATATCGCTGATTGGTCAACAGACCTGTCCAAGCGCTCTGGCTTGACCACACACTAGGGAGACCCATGAGAAGATTCATCTGACTCATGACGTGGCGAAACATCTCGGAGAAGAGCACGAATTGGGTTGATGGCTCAATCAGAGGTACGTCGGCAAACGACATGGGAGCGGCATCGATGAGGTCTTGGTGTGGATCTGATATTGAGTTGAATATGATCTTGAGGACAATTTCAAGATGTTTGGTGAGCTGTACGTAGCAAGACATTATTAGAAACATGGTCGGTGAGTCGAATACTGGAGGAAGCTCGGGTGTAGTGCTTCCGGACGTTGGTGTCGCTTCACCACACGGAGAAGCTATGGACTCAGGAGATTTGGTGTTTGCCTCCAGGGACAGCATCATTCTGTTTGTATGTGGCTTGCGACCTTGGCAGTACACAGTACGTATCCCGAGCTGCCGATGCAGTGTCTTGAGGACAACAAGGTATTCCTGCGCCGCCTTCAACACAACCTGGATATTCTGATACCCGTTCTGCCTCTCCCGATCCTCACACACAAACGCACTCAACCGAAAGTCATTCTCAAGCTGCGACACGAATTCCCATCCCCGGTGGATATCGACATTAAGTTTCGACAATTTCTCGAATACCTGCATACTAGGCACTATGATCTTTTGCTCAACCTCAGGCGGATCAAGCTCTGACACAGAAGGCCACGCATCCATGGGAAACGGGAGACTCTCAGGCGTATACTCGCAAAACGGATCAAGATTCCAAGCCGTGTCTTCCAGCAGCGCTTGAACAAACTGCATATCTTCAGCGGGCTTGTGAAGCACCATGTCCCTCTTGGGCGGCCTGCCAACGCGTCGCTGCAGACCAGCCTGACATGTCAGGCCGAGACGGGTGCAGCGGGCGCATGAAGGCGAAGAGAGGGACCGTGAGCAGCGTAGTTTCTGGCGACGGCAGCGCTCGCATGCAGAGCGGATTTGATTAGGGTGCGTGTGCATTCTTTTGTTTTGGTGATGAGTTTTGAAGAAAAAAACGGCTCATGAAGTGAGACGGATGAACGGAGACGGGGATCGGAGGGTTATTGTGGGGCGATCGGAGGCTTTTGGGGGAGTGGAGATGCGGGAGGGACGGGAGGGAGGCGGGGCCGGGGGTTTGAGATTGGGGCTGTGATTTGTTGGATTTATAATTAGATGGCGGTTTTTGGATAGTGAAGTGTTTGAATGTATCACATTATCTGTCATTAAAGGGTCTTTGCGTGAGGAGGTTGTTGACGTGGCGAGGACGGCTGAGATTTGTTAAGTGTGAGTTGGTGGTAGAATTGAGTTGTGACGATTGTTCAAATGTTTAGGGGCATTACTTTCCGTCGGCGTGAATGTTTGGAGGTCTGGGCATGAGTGGAAATGGGTAGACAACCTAAACTTTGATCGATGAGATGTGCTGTCGTCTCAAAATTGAGCAGGGACTTGTGGTTGTTTGCCTATCTCATTACTTATTGGTCCAAGTGTGTATCCAAAGGTTGGAATTCAGTGAAGTGTTGGAACGCTTGAGTATGTTATCTCATGTCTGTATACACGTCTGTAGGCTCAAGTATGCGTGCAGGCGAAATGAACCGTGATCTCTGATATTTGCAGTCGGAAAACAGAGGCTTGTGCTTGTTTGGCTGCATCTTGTTACTCACCGCTCCAAGCCCATACACAGAGATTGGAACGTGCATTGCCCAGAAAGTATAGGCTTTCGGAATGTGATGTGATAAATGCGATATCAGATCTGATACCTCACGGGAGCGTGCACCACAGCTCCCGCCGACACAACACTCCGCCACCACGGCAAGGCATGCCACATAACTCAACATGCAGGACGCAAGAAGTTTTCTCTTTTCTCTTAGCTCGTCAAAATTGATGATGTAATGAAGAGCTCAGACTTGTCGCCCAGATATATAGCCTGTTCTTCTTTTCTTCTCCATTTCTGTTCTTCAATTATCACGTCCTGGGCTTCCCTTGTGGTGGTGCTGGGGTAACCCCTTTGTGACGATGCTCTCGGTCTCTGACCTTGGTGCTAAGTATTTTGTTTTGCCGGATGTTTCAACTTCGTCTAGGAGTTGCAATAGATGACGGCTTCACGAAAGACCGTCGCAGATAGCAGTTGGTCTCTCCAGAGGTCACCCGGAGGTTCGTTCATCTTTTCTTTCAGTCTGCATCTTTTGGCTTGACAAGTCTAGCTATGTCAAGGTGAGTTACCATTCTTCATGAGGAATGGGAAGGCGTTGTCCGTTGAGCCCCTGAACATACTTCATGCGCTCATCACTCTGGAGGATACTCTGACGACATGGACTATGCTCTGGCATAGCTTTCAACTCCTTTTCATCACTCACCACGGTGAGGCTCGACTTCTCCAAGTCCGACTCTGGCAATGTCACTTGTCTATATCGTCCTTCAAGCCAGGAAACCCATGTCTTCCATGCTTGAGACGGATGATCAAGAGACTTTACAAGACAGACCGCCATCGACAGAGTCAATTCGTGGTATGTTACAACTTTTATTCTCTTTGCATATAATCATGTCTAACTTGACTTAGAACCTCGAAACATGTCGCGCCAAGCCATCTTCCTTGTTGACAAGCAAGATCGGCCTCCATGCAGAGGAGGAAGCTCTTCGCCGCGACCAAGCTCACATGAGAAAGGAGGTGGCTGTTCGTAAGTCAGTGACCTGTCCCAATAGGCACTGGGTAAGATGAGAGTAAGAACCTACCCTTCTAAGCCTTTCTTGTCCTCTTGCTAACAAGTCTTCTTCACAACAGTCCTTGTTAGCATTGATGTGCCTTCTTCTGGTTGAACTTCAAGAGGAAGCACAATGTGTTTAGACATCTACCACGATTACCAGCAGTGCGGGCACCACAAGTTCGTCAGCACCTATACTTGCTGGCAATAGTGTCGGGAGATGTTTTGTCCCAGCTTGTCATTGCATCAAGTAGCCCTGGCACTCAGTCAAACATACCCTTGTACTATGTAACCACAACGGGGAGACAGTAGACTGGCCTCCGGTATTCTCAAGCCCGACTTCGACTTGAGGATTAACAAAGTAATAGGCCGGGGGGCTGAAAATCGTTTACACCTCCGAGTTTACATAGCCTCATGACGTCGCTTGTCGCAAGCGGATCGACTGATGGCAGATGAACCCTTTCCTGAGGCCTTGTGTCAGTTGCGAGGCTGATGGGCTTGAATGCTCGGATGTAAGTATATCCTTGCAAACAGAATGACTTAGCTGATGTGTATAGGATATGCTCGAGGATTCTCACACACTTCTCAACAACCCATCCCAGCACTGAGCACCGCTACCGACTAGCAGGAGTTGAGCGGAGAATGTTGAACTCGATGATGCTGCTGTGTTCAAACCTGAGGGCTGCCCCTGGTTTGAAGGGCCAGCAGCCGAAGGGACTGCCTTCTTCTCAAGTGAGGAACAAGGGCGCGTTCAAGGATATGCTGTTTCTGAACTCTCAGGGGACCGACGTAGTCCCAAGTGTCGTCTAACTATCATATGAACGAAACACAATATCTCATCCAGTCCGGTTAGGCACATTCTGCGGCATGAACGGGCTCTACCAAGGACATCCTACGCCCCGAACCATCCTTATCAACCGCCGACATACATTCTACGACCTCCTAACCGTGACTGAAGAATGCCTCAGATCATGCAACGACAAACTAAAAACCCCAGAGCTGGCCGGTTCTGACCTCTCGGAACTCTTCGGCAAGCATGCTCCAAGCCGGGGACAGAGCTTGATCGAGCATGGCGCTGACAATAACACCGGATTCTCCGGCACGAGAGGACATAGCCGCTTGAGACAGAGTGTCACCGGGGTACCCTCGGGTACTACTCAGTCTAGTTTGAGGCTGTATCCAACACTACCAAGTCTAAGACTCAGACCTCTCAATCTGAATCTGACTAACTGCTTTGGAGACTGTACAAGATAGCCATCGACCTATCAAGTACAGTGGGTTGGACACTCTGATATCCCCTTCGATCATCAGCTCAGACTTCGTGGGAAGATGAAAGGCGTCTTCAACGAAAGTAACTCCCTGTTATCCTGCTTTTACCAGACATCACACGGCCATCTTTTGCTCTCAGCGAATTTAAGCCTTTCCGAACTTCGCAAGATGTTAGCTGAGTTCTGCAGTCTTTGAGAAAAGGAATTCCGAACTTATCAGACAAGGAATTGTCCAATGCCTAAAGCTTGAAGTGGAATGCAAGGCTCTGAAGGAGAGTCTGGCAGAGAGTCAAGACCATGTTCAGAGCTGGTATGATCGCTATATGAACACCAGGGACAGGGCACCTGATGCAGCCCGTCACCGTACATGGGTTGATACTATTTATGGCAACAGCAAGGCGACTAACGACGATCAAACTATGGTGCTTGGTGTGAGTGTTGTTACCAAGAGCGGACCATTTCATATCAGCCAATGCTCCCATTGCCATTTCTGACGACAGCCTTGCGGCGAGCGAACTCTCGCCCGGCTTCAACCTCTTTTGACTACATGATCTCGACCGCATCGCGCACCATTTCTCCCCAAGTCATCAAAGTTGTCCCTCATCATCGACCTTCCCCTTTCCGCTTCCTCGACCAATTGAGTCTGCAGTTCCTGGAAGGAGGATCAAGCTCAACACCCGTACCGGTGCAGTTTACTGGGAAGCTCATGCTTCAGACAAGAATCACCCTGCAAGCTGGAACATTCAAAAAGTTTTACTTTTAGCAAATGTATAAGTCCTATCCTGGACTCCTACAGTCAAAACAAGCTGGTCAAGGATGACCCAAAAGACCAAGGAATTCAAGTTTCGATAGTCGACCATCAGCGAAGGCACCGACACCAACGTTGACACTTCGCCCTCTGCCTCACAGTACGAGACTGGCTCCTGCGCAACACGGCGATGCAATCACAATGTTTCGAAGCATTTCACAGGCTTATGCAGCAGGAAAGTATCAAGTACATCTCAAGGCATGCCTTTACCAGACGAGCAACGAAAGAAAAGGAAGTCTGTGCCAAGGCAAGCGGAGATCCAATCTCCTGTTTGTAAAATGGACTATGATGAAAAGGTGATGGCGATGGTGACTCACTGAAAGGTTGTTTGGAGAGGAGTCACCGAGCTTCTGGCCAGCAGCTTGATAAGGCATGTCACCTCTGGGCAAGTATAGAATGATGATGGCGATCAGAACGACTACGAGATCGCAGTCTGGCCTCTGAGAACTTTGCAAAGTACAAACGACAGAGGAGGGGGGGCAAAAGGGCGGGGAGAGGGTGATGATAGGTGCACTTCTCAACCGGATGTCGTCGTCAGATTGCCATTAAAGATTTCTCCCATCCCAGCCATATATCTCAGACACCAGGCAGATGCTGTTTACATGGGGCATGAGCCCAGCCTGCACTGCTATCACAGGCAAAACGGGTAATGGTCAACCCAAATTCAAGTTCAACACCCTGAGAACAGCTTTTGAGAAGGCATCACAAGAAGCCTGGACATACAAAAGACCCTACAAGCTGAAGGGATGGAAAGACGAGAAGAGCTTCGAACAAGTCCTCGAACGAATCGATGGTATTGAGGCTGTAAGAATCTGGACACTACCTCTGATGACGAGGATGTAGAGATTATTACGTTTCACCCAATTTCCCAAGCTGTCACTTCGGGATGCTTCTGCTTTGTTGACACTATCATCTATGGCCCTGCCGACCTCACAACATGCCGTCTGACCTAGTCCCTACTGGAATGTCCGAGCTGGATATCTATCTCACAGATAGATATACCCATGAGGATGATGCCACGCCTGAGGATGCGGCCAGCATCCGCCGCAAATGCTCTTATATCCGCACAAAATGGTACTTCCGCGGCCGCTCCATCCATCAGATATTCCATCATGGCTGTCTGAGAAGCAATACCTCTTCTTTTAGACCTTATTGCCTCCAATTGTGAGACGGGGAGCAGATTGGAGTTCAATGTGGCCAGAAACTCACAATCATCCTTGAAAATCGACTCAAACACACCAGGGCGGCCAGGCACATACTCCACAGCCTCAAATCAATCTTCCGCCCAAGAGCCTGAATTTCTCTGCCGTCTTGGCCACAGTTTGCAACATCTGCTCACCAGCTTTAGAAGACTTGTAATTCGTGCAGAAGACATGATCCCAGCCAGTGTGTTAATACATCCATTATCCGTGTTGGCCGCCTCACCGGATTCTCTGTACAGTACGGTCGCTGGAATTACCAGAACTTCCACGGATGTTTGCACGCCCATCGAAAATCTCTTTTGAGAATTCGTGACTCAAAAGATCCGAACCTGGTAGACTATGTTTGGAGCGAACTGGTACAATTCTCGGCGGGCAGACATATTGGCTGCCGTACCTGGGCCCTGCAAATTCCCCCAACCTAAGCGTGCTGGCGAGATCGTTGCGAGATGTATTGCCCATGCTTGTCCTTTCCTGGGGTACTCCCCTTTCTAAGCATTCATGGTAACACTGAGAGTCGGCAAGTTCGACTAGGGTTGTGCTCCAATTGTGAGGGAAATGGTATCAGCTCAGGCTAGGTATTCACATCCCACACGACACCAATTCAGCTCACACCACTACAGCAAAGTATGCCCTCACGCCCTACAGCACTACAACTACAGGGTCTCGCTGTCGCATTTTAACCCTACATGTAACAACTACCAAGACCAAGTTCAATGGAAAGCTCCTCTCAGAGCTGGTACCGTCAACGCTCGCATACAACCTAGTCAGCGTCTTGAAGTGGTACAAGAAGGACATAGACTCTGTTGCTGGTTGGCTTGCGTACGAGGCAAAACACTACGGCTATAAGTCACAGACGGCTGAGCCCAACGACAAGCCAACAGAGAATTCCGGATGAGCCGGCGGAGGCATCAGCCATGCTAGGATTTCTCTGGCTTATTTGGAGGCTTTGGACCGTTTCTTTTTGCGAGAACTGCACCTACGACGAACTATGTGATATGTGTTGATATAAACTGGGTTTTGATTTGACTGAGTATTCAAAATTCTCGTTTGTCACGAAGAGGAACCTGATCGAGATTAGGCCGAGTATCAAGTTTATGAGTTGGATGAATTTGATAACAAAAACGACAGTGAGATTGAGCATGAAGCGTAGACGGCAAGGAAGGTCAAAAGGCATCTGAGGTTTACTACTGGACACCAAGGGCGTCAACACCCATACCCAAAACACCACCAAGGATAGAATGGGTAGTTGACACAGGGAGGCCAAACGGGTAGCAAAGGTGGCCATCAGGACATCACGACGAATATACTGGCTTCATCAGGATCGTGTGGCAATGAAGCAACGGCTTCAATTAACTGGTCTGCCTGCGCCACCTCGAAGGTAGTCCTCACCTTGCTTCCAAGACGAAATGGGTCAAGTCTATCGAAACATTCCATTTAGCCTACCGGGCTCTGATCTGAACCTACCACAGTTGAAACCTTCAGTGTCAGATGACTCGTCTCAACAGAACTGGCAAGACTTCAAGCTCACTCCCCAAGTGTTCGAGATTTGGGAAATACGCCTAAGTGTCTGTTATCACTCAAGCTCAAACCGCAACTCATAGGGCGCCACCCAAGCTCAAGAAGTCCCGACAAGGAGGACTCGAGAGACACCTAAAAACTTTCCAATGATTCAGGAGAGACTAGAGGAGCTCCTGATAAAGACGGGGGAGATGGGTGGCTAGTTCCCTTAAATCCACATGCAGTCAGCAGCAATTGGTGGGGGATTGGACAACAAGTATCGTTCAGCAGCAGTTATCTGGCTCTGCTATTAGATGGACATAATAGGCCAAGTTGCAACTCTTGGGGCGCCACCCTAGATCAAGCGACACGAGGATCTGCTGTTCGGTCGAAGTATCTGATCAGCCTGGCGATGACCGAAATCCTCTGGTGGCCAAGACTCCAGCTATCTGAGCTGTTTAATTCCACGTTCTCCCATGTACTCACGATCCTTGAGTCGCTGAGTAAGATGTTCTCAAATCCAACGGAAACAACCTTCGACTCTCATGAGATGATGAGCAATCTGAAGACTGGCTACGGCGTGCCAGGGAGCGATGCTGCTTTCCTAGAGCTCCCAGCTCAGATTCGTTGACAATCTTGTCGATGTGATTCCAACTTCTCATGGCGCTGGAACTTCCTCAGAGTACGATGAGCGATTTCTGGATTTGGTTTATTTACTCCCTTAAGTATTCTTGTGCTTGGGATTCGAGATGCGTCAGTCTCAAAAAAAGGGACCTTGAAGCTCTCAAAGCCCGCGAAAAGAAAGAGTCATTTTCATTTGAGACTTGTGGCCGTCAAAGACTTTACAGTCATATTTCTAAAAACCCCTTTCGCGGATTCTCTCCCACCTCTCAGCGACTGCGCTGAGGTCATGAAGGTCGAACACATTGACACTCGCAAACGACCGTATGAAACCCGATCATACCAATCTCCGTATATGGAGAGGCATAGTAGAAACAGTGGAAAGAGTGATGGCATTTCGGCGCTCAGAATCTCGCTTCTCGGAATGATGGGAAAGCCCGCCTATTGTCGCAGTCAAAAGGCAGCAGAAAAGGAGATCGAAGCCCTCCAGGCGGCTTTCGTTGAGATCTATGAGATATACGCCCGCCGAAGTACATCTGCATTGGATTGTTTAGTCCAGTCTCAGAGAGTTCTGGGGACGAGAACGCTCTGGAGTCATATGCTGGCGACCCGAAGCTCTATGTACACCCGAAGGTCCTCAACTTCAACGATTGGAAAGACAAGCCAAACTGGCCAGACCTACCGGATCGAGAGGACTGCAACGTAGTCAACAACTTCCTCAAGGCGGGCAAGTCTGGCAGCCAACGCGAATCGATGCCGTACGCGCTTGCATTCATAAGTGCCCCATATACCAGCGAGGTCGGCGACAATAGTAAGGTTAGTGACAACAGTGAGGTCGGCGAGGCCAAGGCTAAGAAGCCTAAGAAGACAAAGGGTAGCTGGGTGGCACGGAAAGATGATATTCCCTGGCACTGCTCTACTGTGGCCGTGGTCGAGGTTACGCCTACTAGTGTCAAGAACCATAAACCCCTTGTTTCACGAAGGATGAGTTTGCTTTCTTGGCCTGGGCACGATATAATTGATTTGCTCAATCAATGATCCGCAAGCAATGAAACCATTTTAGTGTTGCCTTCCCATTCTACGAGAGCTTAGTTCGCGAACAGTCAAATGCGACAAGGGAATCGTCGTACTAAGAAACTTTGAATCTTAGTGGATTCTTCATCGGTCTCTTGGCCAGCTGTCCCGATCGATATCAATGTGGCTGCCCCAGGATAGGCACAATTCGTCAAGAAAACGATCGATTCTGACACTGATATAGCCAGTAAGGCTGTATCGAAACAATTTGCTGAGCTTATTGAAGCACCACTGGGAGAACTGGCCAAGACACCGCTGGTAATTATCATTGATGCCTTGGATGGATGCGAAGGTCGCAGATGTTAAGAATGAGGCTGAAGATCCCAAAGACAAACAATTCAACCCAGCCATCACCATAGAACGAAGCTTCACCATCTACAAGACGAGAGACAGACTGCAAGGACGACTTCGAAAGGATCAGCTCGAAGTGTGTTCCTTTGTCAATCTACCTCAATATGACCCGACCGATGGGCTAGGACTTGCAGCGTGCTTGAGATTCAGAGATGAAGGAAGTTGAGGACAAGGTCGAAATAGACAGCTCTGCGGTATTCTGTCAACGGCGCTGAGGAGGCTCGGGCGGAGATCGATGAACCGCCGTGAATCAAATCGCATGGAGTTGGAGAGACCCCTTCGCGCACTTTGACCCTTTCTAGTCGGCTCGCAACCGGTAGCCTCGATGCCGAATGATCGTCACCTGGATTAAGATATAGTTTCGTATGCTCGAGTGGGCACGAGATGCGGACCCTTCACAGCTGATGCGTGGGAAGCAGCGCAGAAACCCTCAACTAATACCATCCAGGTACCAGTGACGTTCTTCGACACGATTGACCGAGTCGTCGACGGGAGATTCTCATTCAGAGTTCAAATGATAGAGCATGGTGAGCACTCTCAGAAGGCTTTCGATGTGCAATGACGGACCGCGAGTCAGAGACAAGACCAGACAGAAGCTCGATCCCAATTATCCAAAACCTTTCACTGGAGACGCGTACCGTTTCTCCGCCCCTAACCAAGAAACGCTGCCAATCTTCAGCAAAGCTTTTGACGATACGGCCTACTTACCAGAAACCAGGCCAGTACCAGCACCGTACACGATGACTTGTTTTCATATGTACAGAGACACGCCTGGTGGTCAAAGTGTACATACCGAAGCATCTCAGTCCATTCCACTTCAACCTCAAAAGAACAGAGATTTGCAGCACTCGAAGTCCACGAAGCCTGGGTTAAGCTTCGACGACCTCAGCGAGAACGGAAGGCTGATTTCAACGGGCCTGACTTCCGCAGGCCATCACCAAAGCCCCTAGTATAGCGGAAGCCTTCTGGATGAGTGATTGGCCCTGTTCAACCACAGATGTTCAAGACACACCTGAACATCTCCACCCCCAAACTCTTTTCTGCACGTGAGAATGGAGGTATAGTTCCACTGCACCTAAAGCTCCTATGCTGTGGGCTGGCGTTGATGCGAACAACACGATCTCCGGAGACCGAGTCAAAGGTTCCGGAACAAGCTTATCCTTTCTGAGACCTGGCTCCCGGGGTCCGGCATTGCTGTATTCACTCACGTCCGTCGTTGCACATCGAAAGGCTACCATAGAAGTACCACTGCCGTTCTTCAATACCACCCGAGACCTTTGCTTCACCGGGAGTTGAGAGCATCAGAAAGACTCCACGAACCGGCCAGAGCTATCTCCAAATCCACCTTCTCTCAGTCTCGTCGTTTGGATAGTTGAGCATCTCCTGATTTGCTAGCTCTGTCTGTAGCTTTTCTTGTCGCCAATGGCACTATATCCACTACTGACGTCCTGGCATCGACGCCTTGAGCATCGTTGATCATGCATTCGTCGATAGTCATGCCCTTTATTGAAGTATACGCTCGCCAAATTAGAAGACGACACGATGAAGTGTGAATGTCTAGTATTCTCAGACGTTATTTCAGGCTGGTATATGGACTGAATACCGAGTTACCGAGCCCGCCTGTCCATGATCTTTGAAGTAAAGTTTTCTGGGCTCTTCTACCATCGGGATAGCTGTCGCGCCATCAGCCTCCTGACATCGTTGCGTCCCCAGAATAACAGATCCAAGCCTAAACCCCAGGTATTCATCAACACGTCCGGGAGAACATATTGAACGAGCATTCAAGATGAACAAACCGCAAAGAATCGATGCCTACGAGATACCAAGCAACAGCGACACAGAACACCGGCTCAGATATCTTGCACAAATGCCAGGCAACCCAGGAGCGCCTCGATGCCAAGGACATTACCCAGATGATCAAGATTGGATACCCAGTGGCCTCGTTTTCTTGTGAAGTAGGCGAAAGAACTTCCAGCCAATATGAGATTTCATCCGACCAGCCTTCCTTCCAAAACATGTTGTGCGTAGAGCAGCTATCGACAACTGAAAATGACGGACCCAAAAGTCCTACAATCTCAGGGCCACATGTTAGTCGACAACCCAGTTGGAGCTCAAGTAAGGGCTCTCGATATGCCCCTCTTGTTCGAGCTGACCCAAGGAGAAGTTGCTGAAAGCATTGGCGTGGACCGAGCCACAGAAAAGGACATGGAAGGGGAAGACGATCTCCTCTGCGAGTATTCGCGTTCAAGCGACTCTCGAGCAGGCAAGCTTCGAGCCAAACGATCCGGCCTCATTCGTCAAGGTGCTATATTACCTGGCATCTCGACTTTCCTCCTCGCCGGAACTGCCATACAAAGGAGACTTTCGAAATTCGACAGACTTGTGTCTATCATGAGTTCAGCCGAAGGAGCAAGAATCAGAGCTTCGCGCCAAGCCGGGCGGAAACCGACAAACTCATCAATAAGGTGAACAAAATCAGGGATTGGATTGTTCACGCCCGTGACATATTCGTTACGAAGGATGATGATAACTTGGTTACTTGATACTTCTGCTCAGCGTCTTGCAGATAGCTATCCCCGAGAATATCAGAGTCTCTATCTCTGTATCAATCTCAAGTGAATTCCTTTTTACTTGGACAGCTAGCATGCGAAAATATGTGCTGATAACTCATCAACAAAGATATACGTCCAGCAGATCAACAGCTACACGCAGGGACAGCTACAGCACACAAGCCGGTATTTGACAATGGAGGAAAACGAAAGCCACCCTTCTCTGGGTAGTGACTATGACCCCAGCCAGATAATCGACAGTGTCGAGAACCTACATCTATTGCTTCTCGCTCCTCAGATATCCATGATTCTCATTCAACAATTTGAGTATGCTGTCAGCGATTTCCTGGCCTTGGCATCATTGTTAAGACGATCTTTCTCACCCTAAATCAACAACCGGTACTTGTACTGTATTAGCCATTCGGACAGCCATTGCTTTATAGAATGAGAACCCCGGCGTCTACTGAACGTGGGAGGATATTCTTATACAACCGCATGATTGTGGACTTCTTCAGAAGCTCAGCTCAGCAGAGGGCTGTGACTATGTGAGACAACTTGTGATAACCTCAAAGAGTGCATGGAACAGTGTCGTGAAGCACAGGACAAGGACATACTTGGCGAGAGAGAAGGAGTTTCATGCGATGAACACACTCAAGGTTGTGTAACGGTTCATTTCGACAGAACAATCCACAGAACAGAAATGCTGAAGGACAAGCTTATGGTAACAATGTTTCGCACGTCACCCCGTCCTCCCGTGGCAAGGACATCGACTCTGAAGAAATATCTCGTCCCCTCCCAGCTACCGATTGCTACGAACCTGAGGGAGACAAGGCGACTGCGGACTAGAGAATCGAGAGACTTGGTGGCGGCCTAGGATGGACCCCGGCCATGCTAGAGCTTCTGATACAGGCCTCTATTAGGCAGCACATCTGCAACTCTTCTCGACATAATACCTGGAACTGCCCCGAGTTCCCAACGAATGATATACACGAAATGATCAATATCATGGTCTTCAGCAGGGCCAATATGCCACCTCTTACGGAAAGTTTATTTATCCTATGCTGTTTGACTACAAGTAGGCAGCTCATCATAGCCACCGCTATACGGAACCCAAACCTCACAAGCCAGGCAATTATAGTGTGTCCTATGGCCAAGGCGGTGGATATATTTCGCCAGGGCCCCATACCTGAATTTTAGTTGGAGTGTTTGGAGTCTGAAGGTCGCATTGAACTACACGGAAAAGACAATTTCACATCACACTGATAGACATACCTACTTGTGTTTTGTTATTTCTCAAGCTCACGGTCAACCAACCCTGCAGCATAGCCGCGGAACTAATCGCCGGCCTAGCATACCGATCTAGCAGCGACCGAGTCGGTAGTCTTCCTCCGAACACACCTCACACTACAGTCACTATTAAGACCTGTCTGATGACTTGCACTATGCACTGGTACTCGGGCCACCTTCTCGATATCATCCAGGCTACCTGTATAATAAATGAGGACGCCAAGATTACGAATGAAGATATCTTACGCTCCCGAACGGCTGAAGATCCATGATCTCCTGGTGGCTTCCACATTCGACGACACGACACATCGAGGCTTCATCGACAGCCACCGTCGTTGGCTTTACCCCGATCAATCGACGATGCCACTCTCGAATTCATCACTCATCCACTTACGTAAAACACAGCACTATGAATGGTTCTCAGAGTCTCCTTTACTTATAACAGCTACAAAAACTGGAGACACCGGAAGCTATGGCTGTTGGCCATTTCGCGTCCATCGAAAAGATCGACAACACTACAAAAACCAAATTGTCTCTCCGACTTACACCAAACCGCAACAGCTAGTAGCGGAATGATGATACCCACAACGCCTGTGGCTTCTCACAAGTCCGGGTTTTGTGTGGAGTATGGATCACTCCTATTCCTAAAATATGCACTCGAAGCTGCCATGAGGGCCTCTTCACGTCGCTTTGTATGGCGCTGATTGGGATGGAGGATATGCTCATTGTTTGCAGCGTCACAGTTCCCATGGTAGCATGCAAGCGAGAGAGAATCCGAGGCTTGCCCTCGACATGTCCATCCTTGGCATTTTTTAAATCATCGATCCAGGGGGTTCTGTCAGCATATGAAACCACTGGAGACGCTGCGTATATAGATCTGATCCAGGAGAAGCTGGCCGAGATCGATGGCATTTCCTAGAAGGACTTGTCGGCTTGTTGCCAGCTCGGATTTACAATCAAGGTAATGCTCGAAATACCTGAAGACTGCGGCAAAAATAAGATAGCGACGCCTCTTGTTAAGCTGATCAAGGTACTTTCATCCTCTGCACGGTGCGTTATATACCTATAAGCTAATATCAAGTCCAGGAGGCCTGGTTTTCCGATCGAGAAGTCTGGCCCCAGTGACTACAAACAATCTCATGTTACTACTGCCTCATGGCGGAGAGGAATAGGGCCCTCAAAACGCTCGATGTCTCTGTGAATTTCTCAGAGCTTGATTGAAGGTCGTTATCACCAGTCATTCTCGTTATAGCTCACGCGTATCAACGTCAACTGGCCTGGCTTCAACTCTTCATCTGTGCCTTCTCGCGCATATTTGATACAGATCTCTAAAAGCGGCTTATACTTACAATATCCAAGTTTTAGCGTTCTGTGGAGCTAACAACTGGTGCCGCTCAGATTCTGACGTGATGAACTTGGCAGTTCTGCTGTGTCAAATACCGAAGTATACCAAATCCTGGCTGCACTGTTCCTCAGTCGGTACTTCCTTCAAGGAAAGGCTTTCCAAGAGGAACCTTGAATTGTTTTAGTCCAAGACACGCCCGGAAGCCACAGTTCTAGCGGACTGACAATCAATCGGCGAGTTCATCAGTGAATATCTTCCGATGACTCGGAGTCTTTGACGACTGAGCCGTGTTATGACACTGGCTTCCTAACGCCACTAGCTTCAAGATCAAGAGGCCATGTTAGAAGCCCAAATGAGCAAAAATCGGGAAGCAAAGAAGCCAAAGAATCGACTACATCTGCTAAGCTTCACTTCCGCCTCAAAGTCTGCTACTGTCAATGCCAGCAGGTCGTGAGACCCCTTTGGCCCAAAGGCTTATTCAACAACATCAACGTATACAAGCTTCTAAGAGCCCGACGACACAGCAAGCTGATGCAAATGGTCGCACTGGAGGACAGCCCAAGTTTCATTTTGGTCTTTCTCCCATGGACATTTGCCAGGACAATTTGAGCACATACCAGAAGCCAATTCCGGAATGCGCCATGCGAGATTACCAGGGGATCATTATCGTCAAGCACAGATCACGGTGATATATTGACTATCGATGCCACAGGCGCTGGCAATTAGTCACCGAAGAGTACTACAGACCCAGATGTCAATCGACCTTCAAAGGCTCTTTGTTAATACTTCATGGTATGCGTAAAGTCTTCACAACCAAAGACGAAGCCATAATGTTCGAAGACATCAAATACGTCAAACATAGACTCGGTGAACTCAACAAACCCCTAAATAGTCACTCTTTTACATTAGGAAGTTGATTTTAGCTTGTTGGTACGGGAAGATGGGACTACCAGCGAGTAATGCTTTGCTCCGACAGAACTTGGAATCTTGGGGGTAGTCAAACCGTCCCGCAAACACTCAACTAAGCTCGAACTAGACAACGGCCGATGTTGTGCTTGCTGTCGTCAGGGAACTCTAACCTGAGCTGGAGGATGAACTTACGACTCAGTCTAGGCTCTCCTAGCTCCAGTGCTAATTCTTACCTTACACAAAACTCTTCTATCAGTCTGTCGCCATGAGCGACAGCAAGAAGCGCGCATACGGAAACAAAGTATACTCCCTACTATATACTTAAGTTCATTGACTAATCTGCTACGCCGTGGAACAAATCACCGAAAGTACCCCGATGCCATGATCAACATCACAGAAGCGTCGCAAGTGTGGCAATTTCATTTGGTACCTAACTATCGCCTCTCCTTGACCCTTGGACACAGATTACCAGCAACATATCCTTGGTCTGCTTGATGTCTGCGTATATCCCCTTATGAGACCATTCTTGCAGCTCAATAGGATCTGGTATAGATCCTTCTTAAGCCGCGTGGCCCAAACAACTGCATAAAACAGTGAGGCCGGGCCCAGCTCGATCTCAGAATCGCCATGTTTCGCGGGCAGATCAATATGTCTCCCCAATCGCGAATACCCGTCCTTCTCCCATCGCCGATACCTGTCCCAGATTCCCTGGTGTTAGATCTGAAGCATCTACGCCTCATGGTATAGCTACTCTACGCTCTATTCTAGTGTAGCTGTCGCTAGAATAATTGTGGATGCCACAGCCATGGCTTAGACCGCAGACTCATACTCTCACTTGCTAGAAATGCCTCACTCTGAGACTATCTCACTACGAGACTATCTTACCCCGTGTGCCACTCCAAGCAGGGAGACCAACCCTTCAATTCTATGGACTTCCAGTGCCAACCAATGTGCCCAGTATGGCATGGATCCCAAAGACTATCAAAGAGGGTGTGCAGAGTGCAGATGAAGCAAGGCTTTGATAGATGTCTATAGTCAGATGGAGATAGAGAGCATGATTTCCTTATAGGGGAAAGACACCACATCGAGCAGATTATACAACCGGCTTCCTCTCTACAGCATCACGAATATCAGCCGAAAATACACGAGGACACTCACAAAGCGCCCCTCAATCAACTCTTACAGTGCTAGTGCCTCTGGTGAGTAAGCCCATCTGTATCGCTTCGGTTCATCACTAACGCTTCACTTGCAGGTCCGACTGAGCTGAAGTCTTTACCCTCTCCACTCATCGATTCCCCTGCGCTCAATTCTGTGCTTGCAAGAAGAAGGCGACATTATGAGAGACGCAGAGATCGAAGATCTGACTGTGTAGAGCGTGGAGATGATGAGAAATGGCACGGCAGGTAACGATCCAAAAGCCAAGACAAGCTAACTAGCAATGGTGAGCCTTGTCAAGTATGTCTCAAAGATGCATCAACTGATTCGTTCACGAGCTTGTCATCGGCTCAAGTTGATGGATCAAATTTGGTCGACAAATTTTCGAGAACCTGGAACAAGCATATCCTTAAGAAAGAGGGTATTGGCTGGAGAGGAAAGAGTGTCCGCAAGCGATGTATGACAGCATATACCTTGCCAAGAAGATGGTGATGATCTCGCAGTGGGCCCGAGAAAGGAAGAGACCTATGGACTCTTACAACACAGTTCCCAAAGTGGTCTTCAACCAGGAAACCGCAATGTTGTGCCGGGCGCCGAGGCTTGAGAGACGTCGAGGCCAAGGTATTTTGGCATTGGACCAACTCGATGATGAGATGGGTGAGTTGGGTCTTGAGCAGCAGGGGTCAAGGGGCGCAAGCCAGCTTCGAGCCAAACGCCGGTCTCATTCGGCAAGGTGCTATCGTGCCAGGCATCTCGACTTCAGATGTTACTTTTTGCATGCAGTCAAGAAATCGATCTCAGAACACATCATTCCACCAGGCCTCCCAAAAGACGAGGCCCTGGCAGAAAGCGACAGCGATCGCCAGATGCCAGTCGTGTCCCGCAAATAACACGAGCAGCACGCTTCACAACGAGGACCGAATCGCTGGCCATGTCCCTGAAGATAGCATCGAGTAACACTGCCAAGAGATCCAACTAGTGGTTCATTCTCAACACATGCTTATGCATAGAAACTCGACATTCAGGACACGATTGGACAATAATTCCTCCTTCTTCGAGATATGCATACCTGTCTGTCCTCAGCGTGCTCAGGGCAAAAGCACCCAGTCCTAATCTCTTATTTTGAGCATACCATTCTTAACCATCGAGACCTTCTCCTTCAAAATCCTACCGACAGTCCCAGTAACCAAGAGCTGATCTGGCTCCTATATCCCAGCCACCGAGCGTCGATCAGCCAATTTCTAGCCAAGAGGAACTGAGCGATAGCCAAGTCATCAGGCTTCCTAACCAGCCTCAATCTCATCATGACTCAAGTCAGGGGCCGACGCTGACATCACCAAGGTGGCGCAACAACTCCAGCACCTTACACATTCGCTATCTCAAGTCGCCCAATTCTGGGCCTTAGCTTATCAGTCATATTGGCTCTCATTAGGACCTAGCATGATGCCTCGCAAAGGTGGGCCTTTATCTTGTTCAGCCTGAAGTACAAGAAGGGAGATAATCAAGCTCAGCACCCGTAACGGTGCAGCTTACCGAACTGCTCAAGCTTCAGGCCAGAACCAGCCTGTAAGCTCGGGCTCCGAACAAACACCTCCATCATCTGAAGCGGGCCCTTCAGGTCAAAACAATCATCTCAGCGCAAGCCCATGTCCTCCGTCAAAGACTCCCCCGACCCCGGTGACCAACCCAACCCAGCACGACAGGCCATGGCCGCCAATGCCTACTTGACCCAAGCAGAATCTATCGTCAAGGTCCTTCAGAAGATGATCGCAAAGCGGCCTGTATATATCGACCCATCCCTCTACATCTGCGGTCACGTTGTCCAGATGACGTGAGTGCCTCTAAGTTGCCATGTATTCCAATAAGTCCCCTGGGGGTATAGAAAAGATTTCTCAAGTGATCCAAAAAGATCCAAACCTTCAAGAAGACCTTTTCGGAAAAGTGAAGGTAGAGGGCCTCGGGCAACAAGAAGCAGGGTGCGAAATCCGAAGAGGCATGGTTCGAGTGCACGATTCCACAGTCAACACGACCCATCTAGCTCAACGCCCAAAGAATTGATACGCTGAGAAAGCAAAGCAGGCGGCGAAGAACAAGAATTCGTGGAGGGAAAACCACGTTAGATTGAATCCAGAAGGAGAAAAAGAACGCTGGATTCGATGCTTCGTCACCTTTGATGTGCCGTTTCATGATGGGCATGAGACCAACTTCCCCCCTCAGAATGGCTGTGCCTACTATCACAGTCTCTTCTCCCAAGGCCACCTCCGGATCTCCCATGACCCGGGCTGTCACAACCCCCATCGAGCGCAACATCCAGAAACTCATGGTATCTTCTTCGCGCCTAACTATCACGACACGTTCAGCAACCTGCGCCTATCAAAACCGGCGATGACTTCGAGGCCTAAAAACCTCGTTCCGACTGTCATCAGTCAGCTCGGTCCTCTACAAATCAATGGAGATGTGTAATGAGAATACTTCTCATTCACGAAAGTACCACAACAAATTTCCCAGAACTAAAAGGAGGCCCAAGAAGATTCTGAGCTGTGGGAAAGAAGATACGAAGAAGAGTTGGTATGTCTGACGGACGTATTTGAGCTCGACCCAGTTACCACCCGCGCGTATACTCCTGTGCACGGAGAGACACTCTTCACCCACATGAGGAGCTACGCAACTTACTGGCACAGTATTCATCACCAAGTTTGCATCCAGAAATGCACCATTCGACGTATGGCTCATGCAGGTGCCATTTAATTCTGCTACACACTAGCTGATGAAGAGGCGCATGAGGACAAAGAGGGGATGCCGACTTCGGAGCAGCGGCAGTTGAAATTGGATAATCAGTCACTCAACATTGACGGAGACCAGGTCGAAGAGTCTATGGTTTTGCAAGACTTAATCGGCGGCCAGGATCTGATCGAGCAAATCTCCTACCGCCATCGAGAATATGCAGATGGATGAATCCCAGCCATTCACCAGAGCCAGTCAATAGCATCGACTAAACCCATGTCTCAAGGCTTCCATACATGCTGGGCCCTCTCCCTCCTCAGGGACAATACAAGACACATGATCCCAGCAGATCTGGGAGGACACGAAATAGCCCGAGAAGAGCTGATAGTACACTATTGTATTAAGCGATCTTACACTGTTTCTCCTCTAATAGAGGGTGAAAGGAATGCTGCTTACGTGGAGATCCCATCCCATGACGACTACAATAAACGACATCTGCAAGGTGTAGCGGGCATGTTATGTGGAACGCAGCAAATCTCTGTCGACCTGGACTAAAGAATATTTCGGCGGTGTATCGGCGCGCGCACCAGGATGCATGCTCGATAAGAGTAAAAAAGGAAAAAGAAAACGAATGAAATTAGGGGGTGATGCTGGGACAAGGAGAAAGTCGTCTTTGCTGGGAGCTGCCCACACAAGCTGTTCCTTGTCTGGGAATCGGCGGACTTCCATTGGCGCTGAACATGGCTTTCTACGCGAGAGCCTTCGCCAGAGGCTTTCAGGAGATCGAGCGACACGACCGCCACATTTTCAGACGGCTGTGACTTCCTTTGCAGTATCTACGAAGAGCCCAACTGCATTTAGTTTCATGGGCGTGTGCCATCCAATGCCATCCAATGCCATCCCATCCTCGAGCGCTTGCTCAGGCTCAAACTCGGACACGGAATCCTCTCCGCCGAATTCACCTACTCCAAAGACGACTTTCCTGAAGTATTTTGGAAACTTCAGGATGCTCAGACGCGATACAACACTTCCAATGAGGCCTCTAATAACTCATGGTAGAAGTCCACGAAGGGGTACTACCAAATGCACAGGCCTGTAGAGACTCTCATCAACCTCCCACAATATGACCCGTCGGCCTCCCTGAAGAGCTCCAGGCCTTCATCTCCGAACTAATCAGCGACGACACCGACGTAAAAGTCGACGTGTTGTGTAATCTGATGCTGGCCTGCTCGCAAATGTGCCGGATCGTCCGTCCGATGGGGGCCATTAAAGCCGCCATGTCTGTAGTCAAGGAGTTTGACGTTACGATGCTGAACAAGCCACATGGGAGCAACTCATCTGCCTGGATGCCTCGAACTGGCCATCCTGGTGCGCGATTTCTACCCTGAGCCGCGTCATCCACTTCGCGCTTCCCCTGGCCGCGATGCGACAGAAGTGATGGAGTTGGTCGGGGGGCGAATTTACGAGATTTGCGAGGATTGCCTTCCCCTGAATGGGAATCGCCATTACCGCAAGATTCTTTTAACAACGGCATTCGCAACTCAGATGCAGCTAGACATCTTTCATTTGCTGCAGGACGATCTCTTTCGAAGCTCCTTACAAGTTCAGAGAAAGTGTTCAACCACAAAATCGCGCCTTGCGCTAGTCTTACAAGTCACACCGACAAGCTGGCAAGGCGGGCATACCGGTGCAAAGATTGATCGCTGCCTCAAGGTAGATGCGATCCGGCCATTTTTCTCCAAGAAAACATGGTCCCCTGGCTCATACATCTCTTGGACTGGGCTTGAGATCGCGGCCATGTACTATCTGCAGTACACGCTAACCCTTAGGCCATCATGTTGGCCCTCCACCATCCCCGTCCTACCTTTATCCCAATATATAACGACTTCACCGGCATTAACGAGAAATACTTAGAGCATGATCTAAACCCGGTCGTGATAATTCTTGCTCACGCAGCACAAATCCTCTTATTTACCTCTTTATCAGGCTCCAAGGATTTACGTCTATGCCCGGATCCCGGGGCATTTTAGTGTCACTTCCCGATTCTGTACGACATAATCCTGGATAAGGTTGTTGCCAACAGGTTTTTCTTAGAAGACCTCAACCGATAATACATTTGGCGGCTACTTCGATGAAATAGACTTAACTCTAGAAGCGGCTGGTCCTCAGGGGGAAGATGGTCCAGAGCGAGGTAATCATCTCGCGACCTCACCCTCCTCGTCTTGTTAGACCTCTTCACCAAGCTTTTCTTAGCAATCATACCAAAGCATATCCTCTCTCAAGAAACAATCCTCCAAACTCCTCATCTCTCTATCTTACACATTTTCACATCTTTCACCAAATAACATCAAAATGCCTTTCAATCAAGTTCGGCAGTGTGTGACGAAGCCGACAAGAAGTCGACTGAGGACCCTCCAACAGATGAACGACGCCTGAGCGGCCTCGCCATCATTATCTGAGCCCAAACATCCTGATCACCACCAGTATCTTCTAGAACCAAGAGTCCTGGCGCGCCTGGAGCAACAATCAAGGATCGATCTACAGCTGCCTTTTGAAGTTCGATCGCAACTTTGCAATCTGCAACACGCATACAACCTTCTGTGTCTTCCGCAGGAGCCGTTCGCAGCAATCAAGTCTGTGCTTCGACCCCGTGAACTTCTGGTACCACTCCCAAAACGTTGACGGAGACTGGGTCAACAAGCACCACCTCTCACACCGCGAGGTCTTCCATCATTTGCCTGGAGCTATCGCAAACAATGTCTTCCCAAATAAACTTCCCTAACCCTTGGGCTACGATCGGCCACGAGCATCCGAATCTAACATTTCGCAACTGGTCCTTGAAAGAGCTCCGCCACCAGACCAGTTGGGAGGAGTTGCGGACATGGAACCAGCGTAAGATGTTCTTCTTTACATTGAGATCGACAAAACACGCACCGCAGTCGTCTGGAAGCAAATAGCGAGACCTTGATCTCAAAAAGGGGACTCGCAGGGTCTTGATCTTCGGTTGGGAGTGGTGATACAGAGATGCTCGGGCTTGTTTACGAGAATACTCCGAATATAGTCCAGAAGTTTCGGGTCGTTTCATATATGAGCAACAAGCCTACCATCACAAGTCTTGCTTTCGAAGACGACCTGACAAACAGCAATATTACGGAGTCACATACATGAAGGGAAGCAGACAGCTCCCGAATGGTGTTGTTGCTCGTCACACTAACACCACCTGTCACTACGACAGACTTTTTGCCTTCCTGCTGGCGCCGACGCCCGGACAGGCCCTCCCCACAATCTGAGGTTACCAACATATGAATGAGCCAGCGTGGGGAGTATGCTACCCCTAACAAATGACAATGCAATAATCTCGCCGGCTGCACACATCGAAAAGAAGACAAATTCTAATGTCATTTTTAGTAAATGATGTTTTGATCTTACATCTGACGCAACGTTAGTTCTAAGCGGAGAAGGAAACCCAGTAACAACAGCAAAACTATTCATTTGGTGCTGCAGTTCGCGATACTGTCTACTCACACGAAGGCTTCGAGAAGCACTTCGAGATTTGTAAGCATTCACAGCGAAGAGTCTGGAAGAGCCGCGCGATGCCTGGTCGGCAACTATATTACTATTCAGTGCCTTTTATTTAAGAGGCATCAGGTGCAGGAGCTTGCTGTTGCAAGAGGCACTGTAAGCAAGGACCTTCTGGCTCGCCCTGAGGAATTCACAGATCCAAAGGAGGTCCTAACTCTGATTATGTATCCTCACCAGTGTCTAAGACTGATTTTTGGTTGATTGTTCTGGGGCGTCACATCACCAGAGACTGCGCCAGTACTGTCTCCTTCTGCTGCATCGCCATTATCTCACCACTCGGAACATATCAACCTTCAAATAAGCACGACTGGTATGGAACTGAACTCAACAGCCCTATCCTCACTTGTCCTGAAGTGTTCATGGCAGGCATCGATAGGGGAAGTTCAAAGAAGAATTCCGAGCTGATCCGGCAAGGAATCGTGCAGTGCCTCGCTCTCGAAGCTTTAAAGGGGAGTCTGGCAGAGAGTTAAGACTATTTTGAGAAGCTGGAAGCTCAAATGGCAGAAATGACAGCAGATCGCGAAGGTTTGATGAGGATTTTGGGAAAGTCGTAAACGTCTGCGTTTACCGTTCGACAGCTTTGCCTCAATCAGTCAGCGACACGCGCCACTGCGAACAACGACTTAACATGCCAACACGATCCCAATTGAGTGAAAGCAACCAACTTCCAGCTCCCCTGAGAGTTCGCCTCTGGGGATGAAAAGACATTTGCCAAGCCAGATGTAGCTCAATAGGAGAAAGTCAAAGAATCTGCTGCTCGGACTCTGGTTGTCAACATTAGCCTACATATCAGGGCATTGGATTCAACCATCATTGGAAGCAACAAGGCTGCGATAGTCCAAGGTTTGCTTCTGCTGATCCTGGTGTGGCTTTACGTGCACTTACGGCCCGGACGTAGGATGAGGGCCTCCGAGCTGTCATGATAGACGACCTCTTCTATTGCTCCGAGGAACTGGAAATCGAAACTACGGATGCGATGCGATTCCTTTCCGACAATGAGTGGCTACAATACCGGACAGCCGCCACCATCCACTTCACCTCACGGTAAGGGAAAACAGCGCAATGGCTTACACCAAGAACTCGCTAATTTCCCGCCATCATCTGTCTACCGATTTCCCTTACCCCAAAGCCGTTGTGCGAGTCTATAATACTATTAACACCGTCGTACGTCTTAAATCTATCTCTTTTTCAAACAACAACAGGATGCCTTTCGAGGACGTTCAACAGTGGGCGAAGAAGCGCGGCGACAAGAAGTCGACTCAAGACCGGCCAACATCTTCCGGACCGCCTGCCTTCCTGGCAAATGACCAATCGCTTACGGAGACCTTCTGAATGACTACATCACTGAGGAAGTCAACCAACGTCACACTATGGAATCCTCACAATTCTATTGAGAAGTATCTCAAGAAAACCGCCGAGCCTGAAGTTCTCTACGACTCATATAGCCATCCAAACTCTTCAACAAATACGGCAGTTGTCTCCAAGTTGGGAAGATGTACTTCGGCATGAAAGCTTGTCCAACAAGATTACTCACAACAGCAAATCGATGAGTCTGAAACCACTCTCACGACGGCTTCCACTCTTTCTACCATCAATCTCCCAACGTTTGGGGGCGTTACCAGATCCCTAAAGGATTCTTCTACTGCCAAGCCCATTTTATGACTTGCTTTGACTATTACCATGGCTTCCCCGTTTCCACTTAGGCCGAATATAATTCCTTGTGTGTCCTGGTCGCCAAAAGCCTCCATCAGAACTCCTTCTTCTGGCTAACGCGAGGCCGAGCTTGCAGGAGGGGGGGGGTTCGAAGACTCTCCTAACGAGGCCAATACCGAGCATCACATCTCACACTTACCAAACACTCAAAACAGATCAATATTCGATATCATTAAGTTCTTCCCAGGACGCCGGCACTAGTGAAGAGCTCGCCTATACTGACCCACCATCTTTTCAGCGTTCCAGCCACGCAGACATACCAACAGCCAAAATTTATGAAGTTTCTTTCTCGTTGTACCTTGTTCGGACCTCCTTCAACTTCCTGTGCTGTTCTTCACGCTCCAGAGCTCAAATGGATCATGAAACGCCATGGATCACCTCTGCTGGGGGTTCAGAGCAATAAGATGGCGCGTTATCTGAACTTGAAGGCACTGATAATCCTGGGTGTTCCATGTCTGGAGGCGGCGAGATTCAGCGAGAGATTGTTGTGCTTCAGGAGAAGGCGCAGCAAAAGTTCTATCGGGGGCTAAACGGGATCATGCGATCGAATTATAGGTACGAGGTCAGCAGATTGGAGAAGGTTGATGCTCGACATACCCGGACAGAGGACCGAGGTAGTAGGAAGAAGCACAGACGACTCAACCAAGGGAAAGGCTAGGGCAGTTTGTTGAAGAAGCTATTGGAAAACTACGTACAGGTGTCATTGATCAAAATCAGCTGGATTGATGTTGGCCACGACCTTAAGAAGTTGCGAGGCCAAGGTCCAGCGAAAGACCGGCCTCTCACCCACGATCGAGCTCCTACGACTACAGGTGAACGATAGATTTCACGAGATTTATACCTACCCAGCATGTCAGTAACGAAGCACTGCCGCCAAGGAACTAGATGTGAAGGCATCGACGAATCGAGTGTGTCGTTTTTCGTACCGACGTGACGGTCTTCACCAAGATCACATCGTCTCATGGCCAGTCTCTTGATCTTTTGACTCCTCTGTGTCGACCAGAAGATATGGCGCCGATCGAAGAATCTCTTAAGAAATTAGACCTCAAGACGGCATCATCGTTTTCACATAGTTGAGGAAGCATCTGCGACATCCAGAACTTCATCAAGGCTTAAATTTGGAAGTCGCGCCAACAATAATGGTCGATTCATCTGGTGTCAGGTCTTCACCACTAGTTTACCTAGGTTTCGACCTTTGATCACGAGTCGTCTCAACTATATTCTTGGGTCTACAAATAATTAATTACTTCAAAACAGGAATGAATCTAGAAGAGTTAATCAGAATACTAAGTAGTTAATAAGTCATAGCATAAAATGCAAAGCAATCTAATTTCATGTCTTCTATGGTGGTTGTTGTGAATGAAGCACCCAGGACTTGTCTCATTCGAGCTAATGCGGGCCTCGGGGGGCAAGAAAACAGCAAACCTTAAGAAAGGGTGTTAAAATAAACTCAGTAAAAGTTATCCTAAGCTTAGGCTATATTACCTGAGTCTTTTTATCATTTAGACTTAAGGTCCTGTGTTTTCTTTCTTCCCCTCGGAGGGCTACTTTTACTACGCTACACTCCTAAAGTTCATCCAATCAGCTAAGGCGCAGTGGCAGAGTGGTCTAATGCGATAGACTAGAAATCTATTCTCCTCGGAGGCGTCTGTTCGAATCAGGCCTGCGTCGATTGGTTTTTTTTTCATCTTTTGCCTGTTGTTTTCTTGATCTTCCTTTTTTGCTAGGTCGTCTTGATGTGACTGGCTGCCAATCGAGGTTCGGATGATAATTGATGGACAACTCTTCACAGCCGGCAATTATTCTAAGTTTGCATACTTATTATTCTAGCCAATTCTTACCTAATGATAGGTTTCGATTTCCGAATAGCCAAAATCCATAGCATCTGTAGACTTTTGGTAAGACGGGGTGAAACATTCGCCGCACCTCTTAGGACGGAGGCTAACTCCTGTCGAAAGCATCCGAACGTAAGCCCAGCTCCAGCAATAGGATATCAGACAAGCTACCGTATATATGTTGGCTTAGTTGACAAATCCCATACTACGGAGCATTTGAAAAACAGTGTCAGCAATTAGTTTCCCATAGGAGTCGGAGTTCATTTAATGAAGCCTCCGTTTTCTATTTCTGTTACTTCGTGACTTCATGGATTTGTCTTATAAATTGACATTCTTCCTCTGAAGATGTGACGATATCATCAGTGCAACTAGACTTGTGGTAAAGTGATCATGATGGCTTCTGCGGAAAAGAAAGGTACTGCCTCACTTTACAAAGTCGAGGCAACTAACCAGACACTCTCATCGCCACCCTCTGTCAACTCGTCAGACCAGACGAAAACAGCCCGAGAAGATGAAGAAGCTCAAACACCAGTTACTTCAAAGACAAAACCGGCTTTCAACAGAGATTATCGCTTCTGGATGATCATGGTTACTTTAGTCCTGGCAACACTCCTCGCATCCCTCGAAGCAACAGTTGTCATAACTTCTCTCCCAACCATCGTCGAGAGTCTCAATCTTGGAAGTAGTTACATCTGGGTTACCAATGTCTTTTTCCTCACCACGTAAGTTCCTCCTTCGATTTCAATACGGGGCTGACATGCTGCAGAGCTTGTGTTCAACCCCTGTTTGGCCAGCTCTGTAATCTCTGGGGCCGCAAGAAAGTCATGATGTTCATCTTTGCTACATATACACTTGGAAGTGGTATCGCAGGTGGTGCTAACGGCGGTGCTATGCTAATCGCTGGACGCGCTATTCAAGGTATTGGTAGTGGTGGAGTCACCATGGTCAACGATGTGATCATCTCTGATCTGGTGCCACTTCGATATAGAGGAAACTACATCGCTATACTTCTTCTGGTGGCCACTATTGGATTCGCTGTTGGGCCTTTCCTTGGTGGTGTTATTGTTGAGAACACGACTTGGAGATGGGTAAGTATATCCACCATACGTGCCGACTTATACTGACTTATTAGGTATTCTACCTCAATCTTCCCATAGGGGGCGTTGCTATCGCCGTTACGTACTTCTTTCTGAACCTCCAATACGATCGAAGTCAGTCTACCATGGATAAACTCCGTCGTATCGACTACATCGGCAACGCTATCCTCATCGCATCAAGCGTCTCGATTCTCATTGCCCTTACTTGGGCAGGTCCCGTTCATCCTTGGCCAGATGCTCGAATCATAGCTCCCCTGATAATCGGCCTCCTCGGCCTTGTCGGTTTCGTTATATACGAAGCCTCAGGAATTCCTTCAGAACCTGTCATGCCAATTCGCCTGTTCCCAGGTCGCACATCATCCATTATCTACATCAACACGTTTCTCAACATGTTGTTAATCCAATGGTGTTACTTCTTCCTACCGTTGTACTTCCAAGCTGTCAAGCTGTCAACACCTTCGCGGTCAGGAGTGCAAATGCTCCCCGTTGCTCTCATCGCCATCCCAGGCGCAGCGCTCTCTGCGGTCGTCCTCTCGAAATGGGGCAAGTATAAGATGCTTCACGTATCAGGCTTCTTCCTCATGACTCTCGGTGTTGGCCTCCTCGGTCTTCTTCACGAAGATAGTCCTCCTGCGGCTTGGATTCTGCTGCAGTTCATTCCAGCTATCGGCTCTGGCTTCCTTCTGAATACCCTTTTGCCTGCTTTTCAAGCCGCGACTGATGAGGAAGATCAAGCTGCTGCAACGGGTAACTGGACTTTCATGCGTTCTTTCGGCGCTGTTTGGGGCGTAGCAATCGCTGGATCTATTTTCAACACGTATACGAAGCAGTATTCGCACATGATCGATAACGAGTTGGCGCGGGAAAGGCTCAGCTCAGGAGATTCTTACCAGAGCGCGACACGAGCTTTCGTTCTACAATTTGACGAGGTTGTTCAGACTCAAATTCGACATGTTTTCATGCTGTCTTTGAGTAAAGTCTACGTCATCTCTGTAGCATTCGGCGGGCTTGCTTGGGTACTATCTCTGTTTGAGAAAGATATTCCACTACGTAAAGAGTTGGATACACGGTACGGTTTGGATGAGAAGGCACCCGCTGAGCAGAAGAAAGAGGACGCATAGCCATAGTATCTAATTTTTGCTTTTTGTCAAAGCCCGATTGAGCCCTTTTGTATTCTAATTTTTCTTCTCCTCTCAAAATTACAAGAATTCTTTAACAGCCTCCCAGAAAGCCTGGGGATTCTCTGCCATCGGAAGATGTCCTGTTTGAGGTACAATCTTCAACTCGGCACCGTTATCGCCAAGTAGTCCCTTGCATGCATCCATAGCCTTGACGAGAGCACCCTTGGCGTCTTCCTCTCCAACGGCAAACAGGCCAGGTACCTTGCAGCCACCCATCTTAGGCTTGAGGTCGTAATCCCAGAGTGCTGTGTTGCTGTACTTGAAGCCCTCGACGTCATTAGCAACGACAATCTCCGTCATCCACTTGACGGTCTCAGCGTTGGTGGAGGGATGGAACCATCGCTGGACAGTCTGTCCAGCGAGCTTCTCGATACCCTTGCCGTTATCCTCCTCAGCTAGAGCAGTGCGATCCTTCCACGCTTGTGTGTTGGCAGCGCTGGATGTAGGGTTGAAGTCACAGGCAATAAACTGCTGAAGACGCTCAGGGTACTTGATGGCAAAGTTCAGGGTCGTAACACCACCCATTGAAACACCAATAAGAGTGTGCAGCTTAGTGATGCGGAGAGCATCAAGCACTTCTCGAATGTCATCAGCCAAGCGATCCACTGTGGCAGCTACGGGAGGCTGAGGCACGGCATGTCGGCCACGGGTATCATATCGGAGGATTCGAAATTCAGGGCGCTCTCGCTTGAGGATTTCTACAAGGGGATCCCACATATGCAGCGAAGTCAACAGAGAATTGCAGAAAGCGATTGTAGGAGCCTTGGGGTCTGGGTTACCCTCCAATCGGTAGGGGATTACCAGTGAATCCGAAGTTGTAATGTAGGAGTTGATAGCCGCGTTGGGGCCAGGCGTGGTAGATTGCTTGGAGTCCGGGGAGGTGAAAGCAGCTGTCGACGGCAGCTTTGATAGCGCTTCCAGCTCTCGAGGAGCAGGTCCAAAGACGTAGAACAGAGAATATGTTCTTCGACCCTTGGAAGCAACAAAGTTGTCAAACACTTTGGTGCGCCATGGGGTGTCCATCGAGGCTTTGTGCTCCGGCCCACCCTGGCCATTCTCCTTAGCATAGTCATGCAGCGCAAGGAACGTCGTCTTGCCCTGGCCCTCAAGATACGAAGTCTTGAAGGCGCGCGAGCGCAGCCAACCAGGAACCTTGGCCAACATGGGGATATGCTCCTCAACCAGCCACTTCTGATATTCCTCTGCAGCGCCCTCAACGTCCTTGAGCTCAATTGTGACAGCGGTAGTCTGCAGACCCTCGGCCTCTTCGTCGGTCAACTTCTCAAAGGGCACGAACTTGTCAGACTCGTTGGAATGAACTAAGTCCCAGAAATATCGTTTCACGTCAACTTGGCCAATGGTCTCGGCTTCTCGAGGAGATCGGTTCGCTCGCAGTGTGAGGTATGTCTCGGTCTCAAGGTGTGGCATGGACGTGACGTCGTAGGCAGCGAGATAGGTGGGTTCTTGACCATCCGTCGCTTTATATCGAAGACCGTTGGAGAAGATCTGAGGAAGACGAAGTCGGGTCGGGCCGTGCTCGTTATTATACCACTCGTGGAATTGGTCTAGAGACAGCCCAGGCTTGGGCTGCATCGTGACGTAGAGGTTACCAGGAGGAGACATTGTGATCGTGCTTCAAATTGAGAGCTGTAGTTGAGGAGAGAAGCTCAATGTGAGGTTGTCCAGTCATTATAAAGCGCCCTCAGGCCCTTTCGGAAGAACGATTTACATGACGGGAGGTGGAGCGGGAGTTTTCGATTCGGCTCGGCAGATGGAACCGGGAACGTAGCGGGGTGTACACTGTAGGTATAAATGTTTACCCCGCCACTCACCGAGAGGTCACCGTGAATACGGGGTCCACACCGGGAGCACACCGAGAGGTCATCGCGACCTAGCAGCGAGCGCGCAGCTACTTCGCATCGAGCCCATCTATGTGAATGTACTGTGAAGATAAGAAATCCATGGCAGCGCAATATTGCGCCGTGTCATTTTAGGGCATTTGTGTATGGCCCTCGCCTGCAATTGTCCATGCCAGTGCTGAGCAGTGCTTAACTCTGCACTTTCTCTCATTACGAAGCCATTGATTGTTCTGTGATATGTTCGGATTCCTCTCTCTCTTTCTCCTCCTCACTCTCTCCGTTTCTCTCTCTCGTTCTTTTGTCTGGCACTGTATATTATACCAGGATATATCAGCAGTCGGCCTCCCGCATGAAGTATCCCGTTCATCCAATCTATTGTTCCCGTCGGTTATCACAATCTGCATCTATCCACATCGAGCGACACTGAGGACTCGATCTCGTACATAGCGCCGCCAATCAACTCATTTGCCCGCCTCTTGAAACATTACAATGTGTCCATTGGGATGCGCTAGGAAGCTCATGTGAGAGTCAGCCGCCACATGCGGACGTGCCAACGAAATTAACGGTTTTCAGACCTCGCATCCTGTGTCAAATACATTCAAGTCACCTTTTCTGTTACTCTTCTGTTTCTACTCGTGCGCAAAGTTGTTGAACCACTCAAGGCTGGCGGCCTGGTTCGCTTGCGACAATGGAGGTCCTTTGTCGAAATGTCCCTCAGGACTTGTCAGAAGAGGGCTTCATACAAGAACTCATGCCATTCATGAAAGCTTTGAACATCACGGACTTTTATTGCGAAAAGCCAAAGGGAAGGCCCCGAGCATGGATCAAATTCCTCAGCCCCGGCGATGGCTACTCGTTTCTTGAAAGACACGGCAAACAACAGCGTCACGACCAACCACAGAAGGAAAACATCAACCCCCGATATCCTTTCAAGACCAACTTCAGACCAAAGGATACACCGCGTCTACATATTCTCAAGACAGCTGTGTTTGTTGAGAAGAGTACTCGCGCTCTCGACAAGCATTCCATTGCACATCTCAAACATGAACGCGAAAAGAAGCAACAAAAGGCTGCTGCTGCCGCCGCCGCTGCGGCTACCACCACTAAAGACCGGCAGGCTCCAGATAGAGCCTTCATTATCAACAGCATCAGTTGTGGTGGCAACACTTTTCGTGGTCCTGAACAGGTAATCACCTTCATTGAGCACAACAATCTGATCCTGGTCGGCGACGTTATTGGCAAGTTCACGCCGCAGTGGTTGACAGTCTACGACGAAGACGGATACCGTATGGATTTTCACAATGACACTATTCAGGATCTTATTGCTAGTCGCAATGATGCATCCATCACCTTGGTCTTGACTGAACCTCCAAAAATGTACTCTCCTCATAAGTCAGACAATCCTAATCAGGCGTGGAAACGAGTACAGGGTTTGGTCAGCTGGGGGCTCATTCGCGAATACTCGTCATCTTGCCTTGTCTACCGCATCTTCTTCACTTCCTTAAACGACATGACCGAAGTCCTCCGGTCTGTGAAGCATCGAGATATTCTCGCCGTCACTTATCACGATCTCCCATCCGTTCTGTGGTCATACATGGAACCAGAGAGCAACCATTTCCTCGGCCGCCAGCAATTTACAGAGAAGGCTAAGCGCCTGCTGGCATCAGGAAATGTCCACTTCGCTCTCCTCTTCCAAGTCCAAGCTCTGGTCTGGAACAACTACATCAACCCCGCGAGCGGCATAGAACTGCTACATATCCTCAATAAGGTCATTAAGGATGCTAAAGAGAAGAAAGTTGCGGCTCCCGTCACTACCGATGCCATGAAGACACTATTGCAGAAAATACCCTACCCTTGTCCTGGCACGGATCCCAATGAGTTGAATGTTGTCACATTGATGGCCAGCATCATGGATAAAGAGTTTGAGGCCAGGGCGGAGAACCCCAAGCGTGACAGAATCTACGGAGCCAAGATTCCAGATCATCAGATCTATATCTTCAAGGCTACGGTGACGCCCACGCGTGTTCTTCTCTCTGGTCCCGAACCCGACAGCAAGAACAGGGTGTTGCGAAAGTATCACGAGAACAATGACTACTTCTTACGCGTGCTCTTCTGCGAAGAAGATGGACAGGACCTCAACTTTCATCCAAAAGTCGATAACGAACCAATCTTTGCCAGGTTCCGTAATGTCATGGACGAGGGCATCACGATCGCTGGCCGAAAGTTTGATTTCCTGGGTTTCTCCCATTCATCTCTCCGTTCTCACTCCGCCTGGTTCTCTGCACCTTTCACGGATTCGAACTTTGAGCGCCAGACTCCTGCAGCTATTCTGCAAGCCCTGGGAGACTTCAGCGAGATTCGAGTCCCGGCAAAGTGTGCAGCACGAATCGGCCAGGCTTTCTCAGAAACACCATATGCAATCCCAATCCTTGAAACTGGCATAAACTGTCGGTTCATTCCAGATGTCAAATCTGAAGATGGAACCCGCGTATTCAGTGATGGTGTTGGAACGATCTCTAGAGACGCGTTAGAAGAGATTTGGCCTTATCTTTCAATGCGAGCTGCGGCGCCAACATGTCTTCAGATCCGCTGGGGTGGTTGTAAGGGAATGCTTTCTCTTGATACCCGACTCACAGGGAAAGTTTTCTGTATTCGACAGGAGTCAATGATGAAGTTCCCAAGTGACGATCTTAGAGAGCTCGGCATTTGCGACGCTTCATCTAAACCTCTTCGACTCGTTCTCAACCGCCAAATGATCAAGATCTTGGAAGATATGGGGACGTCTAATGACTGGTTCTTCAGACTGCAGAATAACGCTCTTGACATACTGCGCAACGTCACAGCTGATGCGACCAACACGAGCTATTTCCTGGACTATCAGGCTATCGGCGTCAATATGGGACTGCCCAAGTTGGTCAAGCAGTTGCACAAGATGGGCATTGACTACCGCCGGGATAAGTTCCTCAAGTCAGCGGTTGAACATGTTGTCTTGCGAGAACTGAGATTGCTGAAGCACAAGGCCCGCATTCCTGTTGATCAAGGAGTGACCCTTTTTGGTGTCATGGATGAGACGGGTTACCTAAATGCTGGTGAGGTCTTTGTCACCTACGACAAGACACACGGCGTTTACAGAGGTCGTCGTATCAACTCCACGCTGAAAGATGGCCGAATCATTGTCACACGCTCACCAGCTCTTCACCCAGGAGACATCCAGATTGTCAACCAAGTGACCCCTCCACAGGGACACCCTCTACGTAGCTTACAGAACTGTATCGTCTTCAGCCAGAAGGGTGAGCGAGATTTACCTAGTATGCTGAGTGGAGGCGACTTAGACGGTGACCTCTACAACATTATCTGGGACCCAGAAGCATTGCCCGAAAAGTACTACTTACCAGCAGACTACCCAAGAGTTACGCCAAAGCCACTAGATCGCCCAGTCAAGCCCCAGGACATTGCCGACTTTTTCGTTAACTTTATGCGAACTGATATCTTGGGCATGATCGCTACAAGACACGTCGTCTTGGCCGATTATTATGAAGAGGGAACGACACACCCTTACTGCATTTCCCTTGCGGGCATGCATTCTACAGCCGTCGACTTCTCCAAGACAGGCATCCCTGTCGATGTAAAAGATCTGCCCAGGAACCCTCCATTCCGTCCTGATTTGTAAGTCCTTTCTGCCTTGCTTAGCAGAAGTATACTGATATATTCTGCAGCCTTGCAACGGCACCGCCTCTGAAGATGTACGAAAAGGGTCAGATCGATCATCTGCATGACGAAGATGAAGATGACAACGCTGACGATGGCATGGCTCGTTACAAAGCAAAGTATTACGAGTCTGACAAAATTCTCGGTCGACTCTATCGAAATGTCGATGAGAAGAAGATCTGGGATGAAGACATCCATCGGATTATCAAAACAGCTGGACCCTCTGTTTGGGATCAGTTATTAACCGTTGTTGAAAGCGAGGTAAACAAGTATAAACTTGACGTCGACTGGACACGCAGGTCCAACGAGGCGTGGAAAATTCGAGGCCTGTAAGTTGCAATATCCTTCCACTGGCTCAACGTGCTAACAGTCTCAGCTACGAGTCGACTGTCACCGACAAGATGTGGCACTTTTCAGAAAACCCTCGTGCGCCTCTCACAGAAGTCGAAGTCTTCTGCGGCTTCATCCTCAACAAACGCGGTGCCCAAACACGCCGCCAAGGCGACTCATCTATCAAACTAAAAGAAGAAATCGACCGCATCATGACATTGATCGTCAAGCAGATCCGCGATCGCGGTGTAGGTGACGGCGCAGAGACCCTCAGCACAGCCACCGACGCAGACGCAGCTCCTTCGCGCTGGAGAGAAGACGTCGTGGAGCTATGCTGGGCCTGCGTAGCAGTTGCATGTATCAGAAAGGAATCTGCACCGATAGTGTACCACGGAACGGGTGAGCTGGAGAGTTTCAGAATTGTGGCGGCTTGTTGTCTGCTGAAGGAGCTGAATAACCTGGCTAGGAAGATGGAGATCAGCGCCGGGGGAGGCTTTGTTGGTGTTGGGCGTGGATCTAGGGGAGGACGTGGGAGAGGCGGTGCCGGTATGATACTTCCCATACGATGATTGAGATTCACGAGATGTACATGCGAGATGTGGTAGATACCAAGACTGCAGAGCGGAGATATGAAGGTTTTTGTAAGAGTTATGTTAGAGCTGGCTCGAGAAGTCGACGATAATGAATAATGAGCATACCTGTTCCATGAAAACACGTTTTCTATAAAACAATTAACAACACTGGCATAGACCATCAGGCGGATTCAGTTGATAACACTGCTTGATAGCATCTTGATCTAAACACTGCTAAGAAAACCGAAACCCGCGAATTTCAACCTATGTATACAATTCCAGCTAGATACAACTAGCGTGAGCGCCGTACCATTTCCTCACACAGCCCAGCCCAACTCAGACCTATAACGATACACACTTGCTGTCAAAAAGAAACCCGCCTAGACCGCGCTGTATCCTCCTCGACTTCCTGTTCCCTGCACCGTGTTGAGAACGCGGCGGATCCAATCCTTAAGTAGATAAGGAATATCGCGGATGGTGTCGCTGTGGGGGAGAAGATCCCAGCCTCGAGCGCCGTAGCGCGTGAAGTTGATCCAGGATGAGAAGATGAGGTAGCCGGCGATGCCCAAGAAAGCACTAAATTTGTTAGGGATTCGTAATGGAAGCTGATTGGGGTCACTCACATGATAATGAACCAGGTGAAGAAGCCCCAGTGGGAGCTTGAGGTGTCATCATCGCCACTACCGCCGTTGTCCTCCGGCTTTTCGCAAGCATACTTAGTGTACCACGTCAAACGCAAAACCTTGGCTTTCTCCTCAAGATCAAAGCTATTCCAGATAAGCGAAGCATTGTCATGCTTCAGCTGGTGCTCGATCATAGACTCGCCCTCATCCTTATCATCATCACCATCCCCTTCCTTCTTATCGTCGTCCGCTCGCTTCTCGTACTGGTCCGAAGTAACCCACTCGCCCTCTGTTCCCTCCTTCTTAGGATCGCATAGGAACTCGATAATGGCCTTTTGTTCGACCTGCTTAATATCACCCTTTTTGAGGGGGTCTCTGCCTCCTGTGAGGACTAGTCGCACGCCCTCTTTGTCCTTATCGGAAGTTGAGTCGCTTGTCTTTAGTCGCGTGGGTGTAGCATCGAATCGAGAGCCGCCGACGTTTTCGAGATTTCCTGCGATAGCGATGATACTCGTAATCTCATCCTTCTCCTCCTTCTCGCCAGGCTTGAGAAGGTGTGTAATACCGCAAACTGGATGTGTTAGTCAGGACTCTGTTATCCCTAGCAGATCTTGTACATACCTCGAGTGCCGTTTGGACATTCTTCATCCTTCTTGCCGCCCTTCTTCTTCAAAGGCTTGCATATATCTAACGTATAAGTTGTGTTGTAATGTTCAGGAGGACTGGGCTTAAACCGCGTCGTCAGGACCGAATGCGGTCCACCGAGCTTAGAAAGATCAAAGGTATGGCCATCTGCGCGAATCTTTCCGCAGTCTAGAGTTTCTCCCGCAAACACTGGGGCTGCCAGCAAAGGCAGTAGAAAAGCCAGCAGATCCGGCCGATGCATCGAGAAGAACGTTGATAGATGAAGGCAGAAGTTTGATAAAAAAGAGACGGTTGCTAATCGATGGTGCCGAGATGAATTACCGATGGAGTGGTGGTATCAGAAAGTGCCGTGTAAGCTTAAAAGAAAGAAGAGACTCGATAGAATAGATTACAAGCGCGTGCCTAGAACAAGCTGTCAAGCTGTGCTGTGCTGTGCTGTGTGATGTGATGTGATGGATTGGTCACGTTGCCTTGAGCTATCGCGGGTTTGCTAGCGTCATATGAAGCTCCTGTCGTCTTGGCGGTTGTGTCATTGCGCTCAAGGTAGGAGCCCGGTTCCACAAGCACGTGACAGTCTCTGGAGCTCACGAGTCGCCCGCCTAGCTAAACCACATGGCAATATCATTACAATCCCGGGGTAATACTATTGTTTCTTTTCTTTATTTTCTTTTTATTCGTGGTCAATTCTCGGGCTTCGTAAAAGAGATAATGCTATTTTTATAGCCTTGACCCAGTAACAACTAATAAATAGGACCCAGATATTCCAATAACAGCCACAAAAGTATCAACTATAAAGTCTCTGGCCAGACTGAAATCTCAATAAACTTAATCAATAAGGTTACCTTTAGGCTACAGCATCTCAAGCAACTCTAATCAAGATGAACACGTCGCCTGACCAGCTGAAGAGCTACAAAAAGCTCGACTGACAGGGTCTGCGACTCACCCACAACCTTGACAGAGATAATGCTATGATAGACCATCCCTCATAATAATACAATCAATACCTTCTTCCAACCTGAGCCGTTAACACCAAGAACAGCAACACTTATCACTGTGCTACCTTGTCCAGAACCAAACAGCCAAATGAAAAAGAAAGAAACCCTTGAACCTGGATGGAAACCTTTCCGAGGGGTATAAACCTGCCCAAACTCATAAACCGTGTAAAAAGAGCATGCTGGTCCAACCTGAACTCCTTTGATGATCGAATCCTCTGCTCCTGTTTGCCGTGACATTAATTCTGCCCACTATTATCTTCTCAGGTCTCGTTCGCGACATCACATTCCCTGGGGACCGCCCATCATTCCATTCATCCCCTGCATTTGCTGCTGCATCTGTTGCATCTGCTGCTGCTGCTGCATTTGCTGCTGTTGCATTTGCTGTTGTTGTTGCTGCTGCTGCTGCTGTTGCTGCTGCTGCATCATCATTTGTTGTCGGCGCTGCGCCATTGACGCTTGCACAAGACTCTGAGCTTGCCCCATACTCTGTGTCTTCATCTTCTCGATCACGTCTGGTGGAATATGCTCTTGGCCACCGTACTTCTGGGCTACTGCTGGCATCATCCTATTAAAAAGCAGCCTGGCCTGGTGTTGCATTTGTGCCTGAATTGGATTTTGTCCCATTTGTTGCTGAACTTGCTGCTGCTGGGCCTGTTGCTGCTGCTGAGGGCTCATCATGTTGCCCTGCTGTTGGGCTTGCTGCTGCTGACGTTGCTGCTGCATCGCCTGGAAAGCTTGCAGAGTCATACCGTTAGGCATCATCTGTCCGCTAACTTGACGCTGCATGGGACTATTACCCATCTGGCCATTAACTTGGTTCATGCGTATCATCTGCTGGAACTGTGCCTGCACATGAGGAGGGAACGACCGTATCTGGCTGCCCGACATGTTTTGCATTTGCTGGGCATATTGAGCCGCCATCTGCTGCTGCTGCTGCTGTTGGGGGCTCATCATGTTACCCTGCTGCTGTGCCTGTTGCGAAGCAATCAACTGCCTTTGCATTGCTGCCATCATCTGCTGCTGTTGCTGAGGGCTCATCTGGCTCATGTTGCCACTGTTAAGACCGTTTTGCATGGCCATCTGCTGCTGTTGCTGCACAGCGCGTTGTTGTGCCAATTGAGCCGCAAATTGTGGGTTCATTTGGTTCATGCCCTGGCCATTCATCATCATGCCTTGACCAGGCTGCGAGTTCTGTGCCATCATAGCTGGTGGAGGACTTGCCTGGCTCATACGGGGAGTTGCCACCATGGCAGGCCTGTTGATCGGAGTACCTTGCGCCATGTTGGGTGTTGAATGGGGCATTCTTGGAGTGCCAGAGGGATGGCTCTGTTGACTACCCCTGGAAGACATGTTATGAGCCATCGGGACAGACATAGCTGCGGCGTTTTGCACGACAGAAGACGGCCGAGGGGGACTGTTGGCCATTCCAGAGTTTGTCTGCTGCATTGGGACGCTGCCGACCATAGGAGACGACATATGCTGAGGTGTACCTTGGCCAGCAACTGGAGAAGATGCGGGTGGTTGAGTGATCTGAGCCTGGAAGCGGGGCTGTGCTTGCGGAGGCATATTATTAGCCATTTGAGGCGTTGCCACAGTTGTGTTATTGACTCCGTTGGTGACGACATTGTTCTGAGGATGACCGTGCTGTGGTTGGTTCCCGTTAACTCTCTGAGCATTTTGGTTATTCTGGCTGTTCTGATTCGCCACTTGGGCGCGAGCTTGAGCTTGTCGCTGAGCTTCTGCCTGTCGCATCTGAGCTTCTCTCGCAGCGGCCTCCCGTC
Source organism: Fusarium musae (assembly GCF_019915245.1). Classification (NCBI taxonomy): domain Eukaryota; kingdom Fungi; phylum Ascomycota; class Sordariomycetes; order Hypocreales; family Nectriaceae; genus Fusarium; species Fusarium musae. The sequence continues at coordinate 928,351 of NC_058387.1, forward strand.
GGAGTCTTTCTTGTTCAGCATTTTTCTGAGCCATCGCGACCGCATCTTGCTGCTGCTGCTGTTTCGCTTGTTGCAATTTCCTGTCGTTCTCAAGTTGCTTAAGCTTCTCTTGTTCCTTCTTTTCGGCATGTTCTCGAGTAATGTCAGCCAAAACCTTGAATCGTTCGAATCGAGGCTCGAATACCGATGCGCCGCCTGAGGCATCGCCATCGGTTGTACCACCATTCTGCGCTCCATTCGCATTTGGCGCAAGACGCTCGTCGGCGACCAGCATGAAGCGTTCCGTCTCTGCAGCAGCGGCTTCGTCCGCAGCCATCTCGGCGACAGTTCGCTTGCGTGTTTTGGGCTGAGGTGGAGCTTCTGCATGCTTGGGGTGGCTCATCGCCTCCAAGAGGAGGATTGTTTCTTCAAGATTCTTGGTAGGCTCAAGCACCAATGGCGCATTTGTTGCCAACAGGATCTGCCCCTCTGCAGCATGAATATTACTGCTGTCAAGCTCTGTCTTTTCACGCTTCTGGCGTTTTGCGGGTGGCGGCATGCTACCGGCTGTAGGTGTCGGGGGAATAAGAGACATCGGGGTGGGAGGTTGGCCAAGGCCATCACCCTGTCCTCGCGGGGTAGAAGCTTTTATTAACAGGTCCATCTGTAAACTTTCGGGCGTCGGGTGGAGCACCATGGTAAAGACTCGTGGCTTGGTCGCTCTGTCTTTTTGCTCTTCTGGTGCTGGCATGACTGGAGCATTTTCCTTTTCTGCCACGTCATTCCCTTTTGAGTTGACATCGCCATTTGACAAACTTTCTTTAGGGAAAGGAACATTCGGTGATGGTGTGAGACATTGGTTGTAGTTATGAATAGAAGACGGCATCATGGAACCCTTTTCTTTTGTGGGTTTGGCAACGTTCTTCGCTTGCGCAAGAGACTTGTGGTCGTGAACTTGAACAATAAGACATCCATCATAGAATGGCACACCGGCATCAGTGAAGTAGGAAAGAAGATCATGGGGGATCGTCCGGCTTCTGACGTGGTCGAGAAATATCTTCATCGGTGACTTGTACGGAAACACGCCATCTTGGTTATCGAATCGGAAATGCGTTGTGTGTAGATGGCAGACAAGAGAGGGAGGCCGACCGGCGAATTTGTTTAGGATATAGGAGTCTGTGACAACTTCATTACTGTTAGCATTACGCAACAACACGATAGGTCAGAACATCGCATACTGTAGGGTCGAGGCTCCGCGTCGTGACCAGAGTGGTCTGCCGCTAATGACGCTGATCGTAGGCCAGCACTATTCCTAGAGTGCCGGCCCTGTAATTGAGATGCGGTTTCTCGTCGGGCTCTGTTGACAGGTCGGACGGTTGATGCGGTAATGGCTCTGTCGCTCGCCGAATGCGGCGGCTGCTTGGCACTCGGCGGAGGTTTCTTTGCCGACATTGATGGTGATGGTGATGATTTTGAGGATGCTATAGCGCCATTCGTCTGGATTCCAGGAGGCACTGGGCGCTTCACTTTGTTGGCGACATTTTGATGGACTATAGGTCCAACTGGCGCCATCGTGTTGTGGTCGCGCTGCGCAGCGGGGGCTAGCGGTTATGACGATATCTCGGCCGATGTGGTCCGCTCGACTTTGGTGGAATATTTACTCAGGTCGCAAACATGGATATTGTAAGGGAAACGGCACGATGCGGAATTCGAGGATGGTTTGATTAGAATAGGCTGGTCGCACGTCGACTTGATGGATGATGCGGAGTTGGCCGCGGTAGTCTCACGTTAGGGGCGCGAGTATCTCAAAGAACCGCAAATCGAGAACAAAGAGAATGGTCCATCAGAGGTTTTTCAAGTAGAACAGAGCCGTCGATTTCTTTGTTGGTGTCGTTGCGCGGTCGCTGAAGTCGGTTATTAATTCGATGATGGTTCACGCCTTGTCGCCATATCACGGGTGCATTCCCTTGGATGAGGTCGGCTCGATTACGGAAGATCGCATCACGTGATGGGACTTGAACAAGCGCATCACGGCAAAGGTAAACGCATTGTAAACGCATAGAGGTTTACACTCAAAATTCAATACTTTCCAAATAAGGTAGATGAAATCATTGAATAAATACACGCGTGCTCGTGTCTGTAAATAACCCTAATAGCATATACTAAAGTCCAAAGCTCATGGTATTTCGTGCCAGATTGCGCAAGACGCGTTAGTTTCACTCCTGGCCCTGAACTCGACGCGCCCAATCATCATTCAGCCTCATACTGTCGACAACCACAACTCCACGTCCTCGTCCAACTCGTTCAGGGCGCTGCCACCATTCCTGGCTCTTTCCGGCCCTCTCGGCTTCAGACTCGCTATCTGCCAATCCACCAGAACCACCATCAGCTCCAACAACCAGAATGACGTCATGTCGAAGCCAGGTCTGGAGGGTGGTGATAATGCTGCCATCCTGACCAGAGAGAGCCTTCTGGAGATAGATGACTTCTGGCTGGAGGTGTCGCAGGATATGGACGTGGCCGTTGGGTGTGGTGAATGGGAGAACCATTGTCTCCTTTTCGACCAAACTTAGAGCCTGTGAGTAGATGGAGTTAAAAGAAGGGCTTGCGGATTCACTACGAGTTGTCAGCAACAGCACGATTCAATAGCGCAAGTAAAGCATACAGCTGGTTCTTTGACTCTTCAGCTGGGGTTTGAACTTGATCGTGTCCAATGTTAGAAAATGAAGAGCTCAGCGAAGTTGGCGGAAGGTTACTAGTAGCAGTATCCATAGCAGGTTCCTTCAAACCAGGAGCGTAAATCAGAACAAATAGCTTAACCTTGGAGTGATCGATGTTTCGAGGGATGTGGGAGAGGATAGACTGGAGCGTGTTAGTGCGCGACCTCGGAGAACAGTCTGATCAACTTACAGCGTGCTCGTGGAACGAATCCTCCTCTTCAGGCACGGCGCCTGTCTCGGCAGACACCACAATCGCAACCGTCTTGCGTCGCCTATTGCCGCCGACGAGTGGTGACGACGTATCGGCGGGCGCTCGTTCTTTCTTAGCATCTGCTTCCTCTTGCCAGGGGTTGGTATCGTCAAAGGGGCTCTTGTCCTCCTCGCGAATGCTAGCCAAAGCCTTGCCCATAGCTGCACTCGCAGCTGCGACACCAGCCGCCACAGTCTTACCTGTCGAGTCAAAGAACTGCTGCGGGCTCGGTGTTCGCCGTAGAGCACCAGACATGCGCGAGCCCCAGCCTCCGCCGGCCGCATCTTCGTCCGCCGGCGCAATTCCTTGGCTCTGGCCATCAGGTCGTGGTGGTTTCTCGGGGCCCTGAAAATCGCGCGAATTGATATCTCGGGAACCGTGGGGTTGATTATCACCTGTGCGAGCTTGGTTGCCGTAGTCTAAGCCGTAGTGCTCGTCTTCGTCATCTCCGTCTTTTCGCTGGCTCCAAACCCAAGCAGCCACACCTACAGTAGCAACTGTAAGAGTGACTGCGAGAGGGACCCAGTGGCTCCAAACTCCCCGTCGCGACCGCGACGATCCGTGATCGGGCGACATTTACGCGGCGCACTGTCGCATTGCTAGGTGGAGGTGATGACGCCAATGGCAGCAGGCGCAAAGGGCCTTTTGGTGCAATTCGAGTGTCGTGGGTTTGTGACTGTTGAGTAATTGCGTGATATTGGCGCAACCGTTAAAGTAGCGAAGTCTGGGGCCAGATCCGATTCTTGTCGATACGCGGTGGTTGGTGTAATCGGCATCAACAAGCCAGTGGAGCTGAGGCCATCTACCCCCAGCAACAACGGGGTCAGCAGCCCGAGGGCCGACAAAGAGCTCAGCGCAGCGCAACCCAGCACGTTTCAGGGGCTCAATTGCGGGGGACTATCCAATAATCCGTGCCGAGGTCGGGTCCAGTCCGTCCACGTGAATCCGTGTGGGATAAAAATATGTGGCTGTGCGTTGGGACAGCCACAGCTGCAGCCACAGGCGGGACAGCACCCCACGAACGTACATTTTTGATGTCTTGGCAATGGATTTGAGTGACTCTTCACTTCATATTTGACTTCATACAGCAACAACGGCTCTCGCGTTGGCATTAACGAACCAACCCGCACACTGAGGCCGCAGCAGACCTACCAAAAGTTGACTCTATCTCAAATCTTCAACCTCTACACCCGTAAATCAACAAGGAACCCCGCGGTGTTATGCCCCACGCTGTATCAATGCCGTCAACTGGGCTTCAAGCCCTCATCCTTTGCGGGCCTGGCTCGTCGTTCCCGACATTCACCTCTAACCCAGATGAGAGCCCCAAAGCCCTTCTCCCTATTGCAAACCGACCTATGGTCTGGTACGCGCTTGATTTCTGCTATCGAATGGGCATCACAGGTCAGTCAAACTTGGGGCTATAGGGTGACTCATTCAGTATATCCGAAGATGGCTCTTCACTCTCCAGTTATGAAAGCATACATACTGACAACTACTAGACATAAATCTTGTCTGTCCTCCTACAGCATCCGAGGCTATCTCAACTGCTCTTAACACTAACCTTCACCTAACTGCTCTGCCTTTGCCACGGCCCGACATTCTCTCACCAGTAGACCTTGATCAAAACACAGGCACTGCTGAGATCCTGCGGCTGCCAGAGATTAGGAAGATTATCACTGGTGATTTTGTAGTACTCCCTTGTGACTTGGTCTGCGAACTTGGAGGAGACAAGCTTCTACAATCATGGATGGTCAAGTCAGCTAGTCTGACAGACTTGCTTGGAACTGCAAGGCTTTCCAACGGTCATCGATCAGTTCACAGCGGTGCACTTGGCGTTTGGTATGACACCAAGGCAGTTGCACCTGTCAAGAAGGAGGAGACAGACTTCATTGCGACGACACCGTTGCCTTCAACTCCTGTTACGCCATCAAAGGGATCTCTTTTCTCAAACTTGTCAAAGCTGGTGTACTCCATGCCAACAGACTCTTTGAGAGATTTAACAGAAGACAAGGGCTCACTTCCTATTCGACACGGATTGTTGCGTGCCCATTCTCGAGTACGAATGTTCACGACACACCGAGATGCTCACATATACATCTTCCCTCGATGGGTTCTCGATTTTGTCAAGGATAACGAGCGAATGGAGAGTATTGGTGAGGATGTTGTCGGATGGTGGGCGAAGGCTGGGTGGCAATCCGGTCTTGCCGACAAGTTGAAGCTCGAGAGTGCTTGTGCCCAAGGTCGGGTTGAGGAGACCAAGGACGATGAACGACCAAGCTCGCCTTCCCGAGTTTCCACCCCAGATCACATCCAAAGTGATTGGAACTCATACGGAGGCACAGCTGCCGAGACATCAGTGCCGAGTATTGCAGTTGATGACGAACCATCAGCTGCCGAGAAGTCGAAATCGTTCCAAGTCCCGCCGATCATTGCCTATGTCCACCCGGGTGGGAGCTCAGCTCCTTTGATTCGCCGCGTTGACACGGCACAGCTGCTGCTCGCTATTTCACTTCAGCTGGCCAAGCTTCCATCACTCGAAGAGGCAGGCGGAGAGTCACCATCACCATATGCACATGCAAAGAAGATCGCTTACCCTGAAGGCGTTAAGGCACGCACGACAATCACACAAAAGGACAGCCTCATTGCAGAGAATGTAACTGTGGAGGAGAAGACCTCTATCAAAGAAACTGTGATCGGCGCCGGCTCGCAGATCAACGAGGGTGCCAAGCTCTCCCAGTGTCTACTTATGGAAGGAGTTGTTGTTGGCAAGGCATGCAAGCTGACACGTTGTATTATCGGAAAGAGAGCAGTCATTGGAGATGGATCTATCTTGACCGACTGTGAGGTCCAAGAGAATCTGCTCGTTGAGGCTCGAAGTGAGTTCCCGTTTCCCGTTTTCCTACCCTAGAGGTGATCGACACGCTAACCAGCCCACCCCTGCACAGCTGAGGACAAGGACAACAAACTCATGAGCTCTGAGGGTTTGGAGGCCACAGAAGCTGAGATGGAGGAGGTCCTCCAGGACATGGAGGCTGACGCCGAGCAAGCAGTGATGGATTAACTTAGAATCTCGGATGTAACCGTAAACGGAGAAGCATTGAATAGAGTTATTCGCTTGTTTGTTTCGACCCGACGCTCTGCTATTACCCTCACTTCCAATATCACCACTATGGTTGCATTTCACGTGTGGTGTTGAATGTTCGAGACTTTTCCTTACAGCGCATGGTAGTACCGAGGCCCCCCGGTATGCCCAAGCCGAATGGATGTCCGTCAAAGTGCCATCGCCACCTGGGGAATACGATAAGTTGGAATGGAATCACCGGCGAATGCTGGATTCAATATCGCTTGACGGGAAACGTCTGACTTGAGACACACGATGTCACCTCCCAACCGTGCCGAGCTATCCTTCGCGAGCAGCTTAGCAAAATGTCTCGCCTCACGTTCATCCGGACAGCAGCAGCTCTGCAAGGAGAGCATTGCCGATCAGGAAATCGTACGACTCTGCACTTTTGGATGTTTCTTACCAAGAAACTTTGGGGGATATCTCTTTCTCGATAGCAACAGCACTAACTAGATGTGAAGCGCTGTCGAGGTTGGGGATAAGATCGACGATCGTAAGACGGGACGAAACTAATGCGATGTCACCCTAATCAAGTCACTTCACTTAACTTAACACATTGAGGGCGTGTTCAGATATCGTCCCTGTCAGGTGGGTTGCAAAAAAACCGGGATTTCTGTATTACTGGTCAGAAATAAGCAATCAGCTAGCCGAGAAAAAGCTTGGGTAGGTGACCAGGTATTTATGTCGCCTGCTCTCTTAGTGTATAAGGAATCCCGGTTTTTTTGCAACCCACCTGCCTGTCCCTCTCTCTATCCGCGCTTTGACGATGTAGCTGATCGGAAAAGGTGTCGCTGTTGTTGGTTCGCTTCCCTTCTACGCGTAAGCGCGCGTGGGCCTAAGGTATCTAGGGAATTCGGAACCGAACCACGACGGGTAATCCAGCCTTGCAGTGACATTCTAAACGTAAGACTATCGCAATGTCCACTCTGCGGGTGTGGGAAGTGACCGGCTGACCGCGTATCCTCTTTATGGCTGGAGAGTGACAGCTTGTTGTTAAGTCAGGCAGTATGCCGCACGGCGGCCGCACCGCCCGCAGATCGAGAGAATATACTGAAATCGAAAGCTGAAGCAGAGGCTGTTGTTCACTAAGAAAGTAAAGGAAAAAAGGTAGGGTCCAGTATGCATAGATTGAGTTTCGTGGATCTTTCTACAGGGCTGCGATTGTTTAGATTGCCATGTTGAAACGAAACAAAGTGGCTTTCATATAATAACGACTTTTTCTATAGATAGAATATGCACCTCTTTTGACAGCCACGTTTAATGGTATTCCCATACCATTTACAAACTTCCCCATGTTTGCTTATTGTCCGAAAGACGTCAGATATGCTTATTTCGCCCTTCCACTGCAGAAATCCCATGGTCGCTCAATGGTCTCGAGTCGATTCTGGATCTGGATGGTCTGGCCTCGTCTCGTCTCGTCTTTGTCTTATCTTGAGCCGTGTCAGGTGTCGTGGCGCGGTGACTGACATAGCACATACTGAGCAAGTTAAAAACAATATCATGTCACCAACGAGGTCACTGATGACATAAGTCTGGTAAACTACTGACACAAGCCCGAACGTAGAGGGCGATTTAGCCCAGAAGAGATATAACTGTTTTAACATACGACCTACGAAGTGTAGCTACTTCAAACCATCCTAAGCCCTGGGTTACCCTACATGTTCTGTAGCCTCATTGGTAGAATAAATCTCCTACCGATCGATCGATCGTGTCAACTGAAGGAGGCGCATTCTAGAACATGAAATATCGAGAATTAGTGTATGAAAAGCCATGGTAAAGAGTCATGAGCTGCATAAATCAAAAGCGAAAATGAAAATGAATGTCAACAACATGGTGAATTCGAGGGGCCGCGGAAACTGTCAATCCATTTAGCGAGAGGGATTTACACATTAACTAGGCTGGCGGGGTAGCTAAAGTCCATTCAGGGAATGGAAATCGTCAATAGTGAACTAACACAGCCAAGCGTAACCACGGCTCCGGTTCTGGGCGAAACTTTATTCACTCCACTTGCTTCTCGCGGTTATATAACCGCGAGATCTGGCCACTGGATAATGTCTTTCCCGCCTAAACAGCAGCTTAGCTCAGCCCCAGAGCAATGCAATTGTTGTGCCTTTCACCGTGAGAGAAAAAAAAAGTCGATGTTGCTTTGAGGCCAGAGCTTCTAGCTGCCGGCCCGACGTATGTTAAGTAATGCCACACTACCAACGGTCAAACGGTCGAATTGAGCTTGCATTCCGGTGCTATTGATATCCGAATGTCACCGTAAGCATGACCGTCTCGTCAAGAGGCGAGAAGCGGTAGCGAAAGAGAGTCAATGAAACCTATAGGCCAAGGGTAGTATTCTGAGGGAGAGAGGCGAAGAATAAAAAAAGAATAACAACAATTGGTCTGTGTCGGGGAAAAACCTCTGTACCTTGCGTTAACGTTATGGTGTGTAAGAGTCTCGGTCTCGGTCTCAGTCCCAGGGCCAATTAATTAACTATACCCTGACGTATCTCGTGCTGCAGATACAGATACAGATACAGATACAGATGCAGCCGCAGACGCAAGATGCAGCGCAGATACAGCCGCAGATGCAGATGACGCAGGGCCAAGGTTTCGGTAGACCACAGAACCTCCAAAATGGAACAGGAACAGAAGCTCCTACAGGGAGCAGGCCCTGAAAATCTGGCCTCCCAGACCCCTGACTATCCCCAGTATGGTGATCTTCTCCCGCCCGCTGTCCGTCAGATCACAAACCTAGTTGGCGGGAGATTCACGCCGGGTGTAACAGCGGCTGCGCTGTAACTTCGATCTGGGGGGGGGGGCCAGGCCAGCAAGCACAGGCCCAAAGAAACAAAAAAGAAAAAAACGTGTATGTAGTAGTGCCATATGGCATTTCGGTCGCTCGCATCGTAGAAAGTAGAGTGCATCGGCGATCTCATGAGCCTGGGCTTATCTGGTATGATATATAGGCTGGGCAGAGAACCGAGGGAAGTGGGACACGATACTCAAGGGACTGAAAGCTATCCAGATAGAGAGCACTAACAAATACCACCGAGTTTGGATGACATTCTTTACATAGATCAATGTAGGGCAGAATACCAATGCCTAGTTTACAGAGGCTAAGGTAACTATGTCAGCGGAGACTGACAGCTTCGGGACCCTTGGCCCAGAAGCCGTAGACCCCGGCCGGCCGAGTCTCTCACTCCAACCAACGCTGCCTGGTCGCCGGTCTCCCCCAAGCATGAGTTGGTTCGCCGCCCCGTCACAGTGAGAACCACATGTGGAGGACTTGATCAGTTTGCCGTCGGCAAGAGTACGGGCCCGTCAATCATTTATCGGTTCTGACAAAATATGCTGGCGTTATTCATCTGTTGCAGCCTCCAAAAGCCACAATAATAGCCACAGCAGGCAATCCTGACATGGCTACAGCACGTTATTCTCCTTATGGATCGAGGTACAGTAGTGTGCGTGGTATACTGCTACAATCGTCTGATAACTAGCCTGATAGATAGATTGTCAACCAGGGAGAGTAAGAACGATAGCGTATGATTACCGTAAACAGAGGGAGACAAACACCAAATGGGCAGCAGATGTAACATCGTCTGCTCGATACGGGAGTCAAGGGATGCGGCCAACGCGAGTTGACAGGTTGATGAGTTGGTGATAGTGACAGTCCCCAAGTCAATCCGGCAATTCCTGGGCCCGGTGCCCACAGAGAGCTCTACACAAGGGAACTCGATGCGCCCAATTGGGCCTCGCAGTGTTCGCATATGGCATTACCAACCAAGCAATCCCACTGTACATCAGCGACACTAGCCCAGAGGGACGACCAGTCGCCAGTGCGTGGAGAAGGACTTTACTGCGCAAGAGACCACTTTTTGTCTGATTAGACCATCCCCTGTGGAGTATGCAGAGTGGGCAACATTTTATGATAGATCACTTAAGAGCCCCAACACAAGGTCTCGACAGCTGCTGGGACTTGTGGCGCTTGATATGACACTCAAGACTCTGATTGGTAGGACAACCTGCGGAAGCGTGCCCGCAGCTCAGGTGAGACTATGAGTTTATAAATCTATGATGCCATTATGAGAAATGAAAAAGAAGATTGAACAGCAGATCTGTTCCACGGTCTATCATGAGGGGAATTCAGCATTCTCATTCTCATTCTCATCACACGAGACAGTACGAAAATCCTTTACTATACTAGCACCTTGGCACAGCACATAGTAATTCTTACTTTGGGGAGCTCGTATACTTTACAGGAGCAACGGCGCTGGAAAGCCGGGCCGGAGATGGATCTGCCTTTGGAATAACGGGCTTGGCCTTTCCTCGGTGGGGGGGCCTCTTCCGCGATCCATAATCCATTCCCATCTGTGTAAGCTGAGGAGGAGCTCTTTTGTTTGTCAGTCAGTCAGATCACGGGTCTCGACTCTTCAGCTCTTGAGTCAGCGGAGACGGGAAGCAGGGGAAAACCTGGTACACATGCCTGAAATGCGTGCTCCCCTCTTTCAGACCTCTCGCTCTCTCTCTGAGTTAGACAGAGGCTAGGCACGGGAAGAAGTGGATAGGAAACATGGGAACACTCGGATTCCCGTCGGGGGCCCGTATGAGATGCTACGCTGATCGGTATGACCAGCCCAGTTCAGCTCAGGGTAGGGCAGGACAGGACAGGGCCAGGCAAAAGAGACAGGACGAACGAAGTAACTTGCGATGCCGTATGACGAAAGGACTGCAGATGTCGGGTATGCAGTTGAATTGGCCCTGCACATTGGTGTAAATGAGATGAGACGAGACGATGCTACGAGCTGCACACACTATTCGTTCACTGTCCAATACTGCACCGTTTTCTTAATCTGGGATGCATATGTATAGTAGAGATGATGATGAACACTCTGTCTCTCATCATGGCGGAGACTCTACTTGCATCCGCTTCAGACACTGCAAGGGCAATGATGGTGAAATCTTATGTGCCTCTTGTACTGACTGTACTCTGGCATCTTCCGTTCGGTTAGCAGACAAGGGATTCGAGGTATTGCGTATCGCGTTAGTAACTCGGGCTCGCATCATCCATTTCGACTAACCAGGTGCCTAGGCTGAGTTACGACACAATCGCCAAAGTGAGAGCAGAACAGAAAGAAACGAAAAAAACGATATATCACCAAACTGAAAGAAAAAACACTGCCCAGCCCATCTCAGGTGTCTTACCAGCCTTCAGCAGTGTGTGAGTTTGCATTACATTACAAGACGGGGGGCGTGTAATGCTACCGCACCGATAGGTCTAACCCTGGACTGATTTACAGTGGGGAACAGACCTAAGAAGAAAAAAGTCAGATCTATGAACGAACACCAACGCCAACGCCAACACCAGCACCAGCGCCAGCGCCAGCGCCAAACAGCCCTCTCCCTCCAATGGCTCCCTCCACTGAGAGGCCCCTGTCCCCTGATGAGAGTGGTCCCCTCTCTGTTCCTAGATTTGATTTCTTGGGAGGATCGCTGGGTCGCTCCCCGGGAAGATCGCCCGGCACTAGGGACGCTTCGAGAGCTGACACCAACTGGCTCAAGGCATTGCGCGCTCTTATCTGAGGTGCCTAAGCTACCTTACCTTAGGATTTCTACCTCAGGTACCTATTCTAGCTATTGTAGCGAGCGATAAGTGGACGCGGGCCCCGCAGCTACCGTCCCGAGCCTCGCGTTAGTGCTCGCACCACACAGTTGCGCGATGCACTAACTGAACACTCTCCCAGGGACATTCATTCCCTTTGTTATGACTTCAGTGTCCCAGGTTCCCTTATCACGTCTGGGAACGCGTTCAGGTCGCGTTTTTACTGGGGCTACCTACTAAGGGAGCATGAGTATAGTATGCCTCGGGTTGGCTTGATGAGCCAAGCAGAGCTAAGATGGGGTAGTTAGTGAGAGGGGTTATTCGAGTCTACTGTACTCAACTCGATTTGACTTGACTTGACCCCTCCATCCTAAGGAGGAATAATTCAATGCCCGACGGCGGATAATAAACTCGGAGACATTGAGATGAAGAATTCGAGGGCAGCCTCGCACTATTGGCTATATTGCCTTCTCCTTGATCCAAGGAGTTGCTTAAGGAGTTTCAACTCTATCAATAGAGTCAATTCAGGCGACTTCGGTCCTGTTTCTCAGTTCCATTCTCAGGGTCAACCGAGTCCCCCTCTCGGCACAATTACATACAATCACCACTGGCAAGCGAGGCGGATGCCCTTTGTTCCGTTCTCTTGTCAGTGTCTGTCAGTTTGGCAAGTCTCTATTATCTCTTTTGTCATATTGAGAACCGTGCGCGGCTACCATGAATAGGTAGTTTTAGTGCACAAACTTGACAGACAAGGCATTTCCTTTCCTGTTACGATAGGCGAAGCAGGGGTTCTAACCAGGTTGACTGACCATGACCACGAGCACGCTCACCTGTCAGTAGGAACTTAATTTGTATTCTATGCATATGAGCTGTAAGGATAGATACCGTGGTTGCTCCGCTACCATCCGACATCTCCATTTTCTCGAGGTCAGACTCGAGCCCTTTTTCCCCATCATGATGGATATTTGAGTTTAGCCGCTCTGACGTTACATTCTTCTTTGGGTCTGGTCTGGCCTGGCATGGCTGAGTTACCCAGCACCCGGCACCTTTTACACCTTAACAATTGCCGATGCCACCCTTGCAAAGCTGCAATGCGACTCTGCAGTCTGCAGCTCTACTGTGCAGTGCAGTACATACGTACACTACAGTGAAGTTGGTGTTGCATCCGCAGCAGACCTTCCGATGGTTGGAGTGGATGGATGGATGTGCAGGGCCAACAGAGCTTCTTCTTCTTCTTCCTGTCCAATGACATCACAAGGAGCGCTCCTCTGACGGAATTCTTCTCTAGGTATGACCAGACAGACCATGTTGTTGGTTTGCAGAGTCAGCAGCATCAGCCGAAAAAAACCAACACTCTGAGACTTTATCGGATCAGGGTCCACGGAGGAGAAACTCTACTCGACCTACTCATACAGTCTACTCCTACTCCTTACACTCACTCATGCACTCTATGCACTCAACTCTATCCGTAATGTGCGGATACGAGCACACAGTTCCCGTGTTCTTGCAGTGAATGCCCCATCCATCGCCAGGAACACCCGCAGGTCCCTTTCGTTTTGGGTGAGACCTGCACCACGCCTCGCCTGTGATTGCTTCTCACGAATAGGGCCAGATTACCTTTCAATCACTCTACAAGTACTCCTTTGCTAAACCTTCTCTCCTGACGACCCACATCTTCACTTTGACTCTTCGAGTGAGAGATATCCCACTAATCGTTCCGCTCTCTTGTCTTGTCTTGTCTTGTCTTGAACTCACTTGTCTCGACACTACTGTATGCTCAGTCTCAAGGGAGTCGAGATATGGGGAAACCAAAAAGACCTTTCGGATGGGGCATGTTTCGCCCAAGAGGTAACACATCCAGGCACGCTCAGGAACATGAACCTTCTGATGGTCTTGGCTTGGGTCCCCTCGACGCGACACTGTCTCACTTGACGGCCTTTCTGAGCGACATTTCCACTCTCTCCCATTCCAGGCCCCGATCATTCCTAGTGACGATATCCATAACTGTCGGAGGCAAGAAAGCTAACAGTTTTTCCTGAGTGAGAAGAGACCGACCGAGATGAGACGATATGGATGGATAGGATGTACGTACTTACATCCGTACATCCTTACACTAGATCTGGGGCACCCACACAGAGAGGTCCCACGCTCTGGGCGTGGCTTACCCATACTCACCTTGACATTGACATTGACAGGTAGGCCCTGTCCTGTGGCACATGTGCGAGATGGATAGATTATGGAGATTGACATGGACATGGACATGGACATGGAGGACTGGCGTCAGTCAGTCCAGTCAGTGACACCTTTTTCTCACCCCGGGGGTTATGTTCATGCACCTCATGCAGGGTCCGATATACTATACTAGTAACCACTCACTCACTCAACTTCGCCTCTAGTCTTTCAGGTAATGGGAGAGTGAGAGTTGGAGTCGATGCATCACACACCCACACCCTTTTTTTTCTTTTCCCTGGGATCCGCAGCATGGTCATGGCTCGGCGGCTGCAGGGGTGGCTTTAAAGCCGGGGCTTCGAGCGAGGAACCGTCCCAGAGTCAGGGACGTGGCTTAATCACACACCCACCAATCCTAGTCTATACCTCACCCCCCATATGCCGACCCTTGGTTCAAGCATATTCTCGACTGCCATTATACGTGCCTTTGTTCTGATTCTTCACTTTGTCCCTATTCTCCGAGTCCTGCATTACTCGATGGCAGTGTAGTATTTCTTCTTCTTTCACTTTCATAAACTCAACTTCTCGAATCAAGTTCCAAGTCTGTATTGGTCTCTTTCTCTCTTCTCTTGCTGCTGTAATAACTAGTCGGCAACTAGGCCAGCCAAGGGCGTCGAGGGCCCAGCGAAACATCCCCAGGGACTCTTGATCATAACTGACACAACTTCATCCTAAACATTACACTCACTCTATGCGAGCAATAAACCCACTCGCTCAACTGTGGATCTATCACGCCTCTCCCGTCGCCCTACCTGGACCTGTTCCTCTTCAGAGCAGCGATCTCGATCGAGCTGCTCGAGTTCTCTTGACCCTTGTTCGCATTCTTGCCCTGGGGGTATTGGATCATAGCTCTGTCTCGCGGGTTCCCTACTAGCTGCACCGGCTGTGTTCAAGGATCTACGGGTGGTTGAGTTAACAGCTTGACTGTCTCAGGACCCGCAGCTCGATGCTGCGTACCTCATTCCACCTCACCTCTATATCTTCAAGGGCGTCCGTCCTCGAAAGATGAAAAAACATTCCCGATCAGACTCACTCACCAGACTTTTGAACAACTTCACTCAACTCTTGATTGTTCTTCATAGCCTTTTGAGACCAACCTTGAACACTTTCACCCTTCATTCAAGGTCAACTCAAGACATCTTCACATCTATCTCATCCCTTCCCCATCCATTCTCTCTTTAACACTCCTTGCTCTCATATATTCAAGATGCAGTTCGAGTCGGATTACCGGTTCGACATGGACGACTCCTTCAGCCTCTGCAGTCAGCCCATGTCCTGCCCTTCCACCACCACCAGCTTCTCCTCCGCCTCATCAGCCTACGACCCATTCACCCCTACGTCTCGACGATCAACACCTCATGAATTCGGCAACATGGACTTTGATGGTCCCTACAACTCTGTCTCCCACCGTGGGGCAGAGATGACCCCTCCATCATCAGCAATGGGCAAGTTCATGTTTGGCCCTGTCAAGCCTGAGCCTGAGCACATCTCATTCTCCGACTCTCTCCCCAACACTCCCATGAAGCGAGAGCAACTCGGCTTCGAGTATGAGCACATGATGGACATGAATATGGCACATCACGGATCAATGGGCTCATTAACACCATCAAACTCCTTTGGCATGTACTCGTATTCTCCTGATGCTTCAATGGGTCCCGCCTCTTTCATGATGACACCCACCCAAAGTATCTCTGGCTCTGAGGCTGCCGAGACCGGCTCATCATGGTCTTGTGCCAACGATAGCCCTATCTCCTTCTTCCCCAACAGACAACTCTCAGGTGACTTTGACGCTTTTGACATGGACCGCCACTCTCAGTCACCTCTTGGTTACCACCTTCATGACCCCAACTCTCCCAACCGCATGCGTGCTCAAAGGAAGTTGATGGTGCATGAGATCCAGCAGAAGAGTGCTGAGCTTCAGCGAGCTCAGATTCGATCATCGAGGAAGCGATCGATCAAGCCTGACTCTGCTCAAGTTGATGTTGTCCGAAGAGCCATGTGCAAGTGTGACTACCCTGGTTGCCACAAGGCCTTCCGACGAAACGAGCATCTCAAGCGTCACAAGCAAACGTGAGTATTTACCGAGATTCCTAAAAAAATAAAAAAAAAAAATAAAAATGAACATTTTCACTAACAAAAAGCAGTTTCCACGGTGAAGGACCTAACCGTTTTTCATGCGAGTTCTGTGGAAAGGACCAGTTCAACCGCCAAGATAACCTCAACAACCATCGCAAGCTACACGCACGACCCAACAGCCGCAACCGCGGAGTTGAGTTTATCCCTGCTGCAGTCCCTGTGATTGAGCAAGAGGAGCGAAGCAGGAAGCGAAGAGCGCCCTCAAAGTCCAAGATTGCTGAGAAGCGGGGCTCAGAATACTAAGCTACAGACAGTCATTGACTGCTTGGCATTGCCTACTTTTGCTTTTACTGATAGACACATCTTGGCTCGGGTACCTTACTTGAGAACTCCGTCAGTCGCCACTGGTGGAATAACGAGAACAGGGAAGAGTCGAGTCCCAAAAAGGGCGCCACTTATATGAGACACGCAGAACAAGACCCAAGACCCGCGCTCAACTTGATTGGGGCGATACACACACGTTCAGTCAGACACACATACCCAAAACCTACTTACATACTTTGTCTGTCTCGTCCACACACATTCGCATCTACACACTATCATCATATACGGAAAAGACGGAGCTGGAAAAAGAAAGGAATTGCAGCATTTTCTGCAGCCAGACCGTCCCATGGTCGACGCCGCTGCATTAGAGACTCAGGCAAGAGAGCTCTTTTGGGAAGCAAACGAAATTACAGGAGACACGAGGGTGTAATGGTCTGTACGATTACTATGTCTGAAAGAAGAAGACGCGGAAAAGGATTACCTGACTTGACTTGACCTTACTTTTACTGTTACTGTTACTTGGGGGGCATTTGCATGATGGTGTTATCACACAACTAGGTCCACTTCAAAGGTGCAAGGGCGTTTCTACTACTCTTGGGCGGAGGCTTTCTACTTTACTTTGTTCTTTTACTCACTCGGTGTTGAGGATCTTGTCGAATTCGTTCTTACTTTACTTTTTGGTTAGCTATTCTCTTCTCTTTTATTGCCCTTCACATTCTGGACAACGAATGGCTGGGACAATACGGTGGCGACATAGGATTGGAGCAAATAATGAAACAAGAAATTTCAACTATCAAATGAACACCTTCGTCATGACTTTCCCATAATGATCTCCAAGTGACATATCGACTAGCAGATTGTCTGTTTTGAGCTGGCGCCGCTGGCGCCTCTGGGGACATGGCTGCCCTGGCCATAGTGGTGCCTGTTCGTGGAGAGACAAGACAGACAAAGCTGGAGATTGCATTACATAGTGCAGGGCAAGGATGAAAGGCATTCACGTGCTGACTGATTGGCTTGATGATATGTAGTTTGAGTTTAGAAGCAGGCTTTCAGGTGGCCTATACCCAGAAAAGTAGGATACCAAAAGATATCAGATATGACAAGGTCAGCATCCGACAGAGAAAACTTCAGCTTCGGCAGGCTTTAGAGTTTCTGGGACGTCTTGGCCCGAGCGCATAGCGAGAGCGGAATTGGAGCATTTCATGGAGAGGCAGAGCGAGCAAGCAGTTGAGCGAAAGAGACAGTTGGATGGTAGGATGGGTAGGTTGGGATGGATGCTTTGGCTTCTGATAGACACCTCCATAATGTCTCAGATCTCGGGGTAGGACAGGCTGCCGATCCGCGAGTCACCCTGGCACCCTAGTCCTAGCATAGACAAGGTACATGCACAGGCCCATTGCCTCTGCTGGATTGGGATGAGATGGTAAGATACGGCGTAGCAGCACCCGCTGCTCTGGGTCTGGCAGATTCGATGTGCTGTACATACATGAAAAAGGCAGAAAAGACGGGTCGACAAGGCATTTGGTGTGGTGTGTTCTTCTGGGGGTCTCGGCGCACACTCCGATGGACGTCGGATGTGATATATGATATTTCTGAGCTAACACGAGGCTCAAACGGTAGTGGCTGAGACGGGAGACAGATGATGTGATTGGAGCTCTTAGGTCTGGTCAGAGACATTTTTTTGGGAGTCTGGATCTAATAATATTAAGATTTGGACTGCGGGTGTAACGAAGACACATGTCAAACGGTTTCTGATTTGCAATATTAGCAGAGGGAATGTCAACCGTCTTTGCCTCCCGACTAGAGGAATGCTAAGATCAACGACATGTAAGCGGCTAAGACATTGGACACGATCCGCCGCGGAGTAGACTACCATCTAAAGTTAGTTCAGCAAAAAAACAGCGGATACAGGCATTTCCTCACTTGGAAAAAAGGTCTCTTGGACTCGACCGGGGGCTATTGTAGACTACGCGGGCCGTGGTGGAGAGGAAGACTCTACTAGAGGAGATAATGCAAACACGTACGGGCAAACCATCGGAAGAGAACAACACCCTCAAGGAGAAAATATTAGAGTTTCCGAGTGTCAAAGGGGTCGTTTAGCATCAGGAGGGTCGCATAAATAGTTCCAATACATAAAATTAGTGAGGGAGGAATAGTTCTTCAGGGAGAGGTGTGCAGCCAGTTTCATCCATCGCGGCTTGGGTCAGGCAGTTTATGGCCAATGGATGTCTTTAGTGAGAATTGCCGTATAGGTGCAATCTAGATTTGTGACGAGATGCGTAGGGATGAGAAAGAATTGGGGAATTATGATGCCAAGCACACATTCACATTTCGCACAGAGACAGGGGACCATGATATGATCTGATATAGAAATGTCGATCATTGTATGAGGCTGAACATGATCGAGTCCGTGCCGACAAGGGGAAGGAGATCTCCAATACTGACTGAGGCGTTTAGGGGTCACTTGGATGGGGTGTCAGGGTGTTTCCATCATCTCGAGAGTCTAGTGGACGTGGTCCATATGATGATTCACTACATACGATGTCAAGTGGATAAGAGTCTGTGGCTGAGATAAAGGCTGACTAGGTTCTTTTTACTAGAATAAGCTCTTAGCTATAAGCCTTAACTATAAATAACACTTCTAGCCTATAATTTAGATATTAATATTATAATAATTAACTAATAGTTATAATATAAAGCTAATATAATATAAACTTAAATAATAACTCCTTAACTAGCTTTAAAGGTATATAAAAATACCTTTAATATTTTAATTAAAAAAGGTTAGCTTAATACTATAAATACTTTAGATTTTTAAAATAGTAACTTTTATATTAATAAAACTAGTTTTTTATTAATATTAACTTTATTAAATACTAAATATTAATAATTATATTAATAAAGCTATAATTATATTTTAAGCTATATTTATATATAAAAGGATTTTATAAAATAATAATAGCTTTATAGATTTTAAAGATTATTATAAAGCTATTATAAAATATATCTTTATATAAAACTTTTATTAGTTAAGTAATAATTTCCTTATTTAGCTAGCTTTTTTTAACTATAAAACTATTATTTATATAGTAGCTTATAGTAGATTTCCTATTAAGGTTATTTAAGTTATTTAATAAAAAAAAAGGTATTATTTAAGCTATTAAAATTAGAAAATAAAGTAACTTAAAAAGTAACTATATAGTTAATTTAATAAAATTAAGCTTAAATTATATTTATATTTAATATATAAATAGTAATTTACTTATAAGATCTTCTTATAAGTATAATATATAGTTATTAGAATTATTAAGAAATATTAATATATAAAAAAAGCTTAACTTAAAGAAAGTTTTATAATAATATATATATTAATACTACTAGGAATAAAGGTTAAACTAGAGAAGGTTTAAGGTAATTAGAAGGTAATAGTAGTATTAAGTTTATAAGTCAGTTATAAGGTTAGAAAATATACTTCGGTTTTAATATAATGGATAAAGGCTGACATACAACCCTTGGACCCTTCTTTCTCATGCCGTGTGTGTTTTGCAGCTCGGATAAGGATTCCCACGGGTTCAGTACGGTTGCACAGACCCTTTCCCATGGGATCGAGGCGTTGAGGCGATGTTTGTGCCTGGAATGAGCTGAGATGAGACGCCGATGTGCAACGCGAGATGGATCATGGAAGGGGACGAGAAACTACTGGAACATGACACGATAGACCCGATTCAGGGAGGCTCAGGAACAGCAGAGACGGGAACGAAACGCCCGCGATCTCCGTAGACTCTAAAGATATGGGACCTTTTCTGTTATCTAATAGAGTACGGACAGCACTCAGCTCCATCACAACGCCGTAGTTAGCCCCCATTTGAAGAAGAAAAAAAATGACAAGTTATATGAGCTAAGGTCACCATTCATCTGCTAGACCCCGTGATGCCCTTGGACAAATAGGCCGAGAGAGAGCATTACGTCTATCACAGAGGTCGTAGACGGGAATAAAGGAAATAGAGCAAAGACCGGTTTAGTGACAAGGCCGGCGCGGAGA
Organism: Fusarium musae; assembly: GCF_019915245.1. NCBI lineage: Eukaryota > Fungi > Ascomycota > Sordariomycetes > Hypocreales > Nectriaceae > Fusarium > Fusarium musae. The sequence goes on from NC_058387.1 coordinate 948,679, forward strand.
CTAGGGTCAGGGCTATTGAGTTACGGGAATGGCTTCGCTGATGAGATTGGCGGGGCTCCACAGAGGTTCCCCAACACAGTAATTCACCTACAGTGCAGCTCCTAGTCGAACGTGAAGCCCAGGAACCCCTGAAAGTCTCTTTTTGCGCCATGGGCCGGCACTTGTCGGTGGAAAACAGAGTTTGAACGGACTGGTGGAGGCTATTTCGTGTTTGGACGTCTACCTGTTACGATTGGGTGTGTGGGAATATGCTTTGGGAACGAACCTATGATCGTTGCATGGGTCGTTCCCAGCAACCGGCTTACTTAACTAAACGAGGTTGCAGTCAAAATGGAGAATGCAATGTAGATCAGATAATCAGAAAAACAGGCCTTGTCAAGCTGAAGAGCGATTTCGGGTGTAAGATGTGAAGCCCGTGATTGACGCCGGGCTCTGTACCCAAGAATCAGCAATACTGTACTATACGGCTGCATGAACAAGCACAAGGCAGTGAGTGAGTGGGTGGATGAGCAAATGGTTGAGTTGATGGTTCTTTTTGCTTCTGAAACTGTGGTCACAGGAATGCAAACAGAGGTGATTGTGCAATGGTACAGCATAAAGTGATGGAGTACAGCGGTGATGATGACGCAAGAGATTAGAAGGCTACTGTACGTAAATACAAAAAGAGAAGCGAAAAAAAGAAAGAAACGAACATGATCTTGCTATGGGGGGGACATGCTATTCCGTGCATTAGATTGCATAGGTAGGTCGATTCCTTTGGCCTATAGAACAGTAAGTAATACGTATAGACAAGGCCTACACACAGTAATCTTAGATACTGTACAGGCGGAGTCTCCCCCCGTCGGGTGAACGTATCACAAGCATTTGCGCGCCTGTACTGTACTGGATTTGAGAGATGTGATAGATCGCGGGGAAAGAATGCGTTGAATTGGTTGGTAAGTCTGCTAGGCGAGACAGGGACAGGACCATGACCTACATGGTATTTTGTGGGGATACTATGAGGTAAGATGGAATGCCTGCCACCGGATACTGCACTGCACTGCACTGCACTGCACTGTAATGTAATGTAATGCCATGCAAAGCGAGAGGTGATAATCTGTCGAGTTGTGAGAAGTTACAGTGACAGCTCTGTTTTCCCGCGGAACTGCCTGTTGGTCAATCTCGCAGGGTTACATTGGGATCGACTGCAGTCTTGACAGCTGTTCAAGGATTTGGATACAGACCCTCTGTAACTCAAAGTCGAAATCTTAACTCAGCTCTGAAGGTCACTGATGACGAATGGACCTGGCCGACGGGAAGCCCTACAGTTCTAGCGACGGAATTGACACAGTGCGCCACGCCCCTGTAACTTAGCTCCGATCTTGGCATAAGCCGTTAAAACAGGCTGCCTCCACTGCCTGCAAAGGCTAGAGAGGCGAGAGGCTAGAGAGGCTCTCACAAAGAGGCCTGTGCGCTAGCCATTGGCTACTGTGTCACAACCAATGGCAAATTCGCGGAGTATTGCCGTCTGAGCAATGTCATATCATCAATCTCCACTGCCTGCACATGCACTTACTGCTAGCAACCAGCTGAGGAGCGGAGCGTCACCACTTTTTATTCCCGTCTCTCTATCTATCCCGCTATCTCTCTCTTACTGTATGCACATGATCTTACAAGTGTGAAGCCCGGATTATCTCGACCGACGCAAACCCCGGGGGGATCCCGGAGCCTGGTTGTCTCGATGCTGGCCCTGGCTGACTTAGCAATCTCGCGATGGCTTCGCTTCCATCTTACCAAGATGCCATCTCTCCCGACTGGCTGCCCCTAGTGGCTCCTTACGTATCTCCCAAAGACTACCCGGCATTGTGCGGCGTGAGTCGCCGTTACTGGGACGTTTTTGCCCCACGCATATGGAGTCGTATCCCACGCTCAGACATTGTTGCCAGCCTTGATGAAGCAGAATATGGTGAGCCAGACTCAACAATTCCCTAGTCTCTTGTCTTCACAGCAGGAAACTGATTAGTTTCGTCAGATATGGATTGGTTGATGAACTCTGTCTTCAACGGCGTCAGTCGGGTAAGATCCGAGACGTTGAGCCTTGTTCGAGTTTTTGATGCTCGCTCCATCAGGGACACATATTCTCTTAGCATGGGTCCCAACCTCAATACGAGCTTGAAGAATGCACTCAAGTTCTTACCAAACCTGATCTGTATTCTCATCGATGGCCATGAAGATCTTGACCCTTCTGAATCCTTGGCAGAGGTCGGACATCAGCTTCAGCTCCTCAGCATGGCCGGTTGCCCCGTGTCACTGTCAAACAAGTTCATCAACACCCTTCGCGGAATTGTCTACCTAGATCTGTCGTATACTTCGGTATCACTCCGTCCCCTATTCCAAGATGATGTGCTCCCTGAATTACGTGCCCTGAAAATCCAAGGCAAGGAGGTCGACGACACCACCGTTGAGAATCTAACCGCTCGATTTGGAACTCGTCTATGGAGCTTGGACTTGAGTAATAACAAGCTAACAGACAAGGCGCTCGATAGTATCGCGGCTCATTGTTTGTGTCCATCCGATCTTCCCCCAGATACCAACTTTGATGTCGAGGGTAAGCTGGAATTCGGACGCACAACCCCTGACTTTGGGACCTGGACTCGCATTGTTGAGTCTGAATGGAGTGCCTCTTTCAGTCACCCAAACAGACATTTCGTCGACGCGCCGTTGTATGATCTTCACGATACATTGCCCCAAGAATGTGCATCTAAACGACTGGACGGGATGTTCCCCATCAAATCAGATGCGGCGGACGCCGTTTGCCGGGGCCTCCTAGGCGAGGACCCCTATTTCCCACCAGCGAGCTTTCAAGCTTCGCAAGGGCTTACGCATCTCAACCTCTCTGGCAATGGGGTCTCAGCCCTCAGCGTCATGAAGCTACTTACGCTGTGCCGTGGACGCCTCGAGCAGTTTAGCTGCGACTCGATGATGCTGGTTCCGCCTCTGAAAGGGACTATGGCCGCAGTGTGGTGGCCTAAGGCGGCTAAACTCTATGGCTTTTATGCTACACATACACTACGACCCGTGCTGTCGTCCAACTTGCAGGTAGTCAAGCTACACCATTCAGTAGTGACTCAAATTCCCACATTGGAACTTGAGGGATTCTCCAGCATGGCTTGTCTGCACATCGCTGAGAACATACTACTGCCGCGGGCTGACATGGCCTTCCCCGAGCCATTTGTCCCTGATATGAACCCACGCATCACCTCACTGACGCTGACACATATTCCGCGACGCTCGAGCGGCCCGCTGATCAATAGACTGATTTCCTTCCTAAAACTCCTCTCTGCGCAGGAGCGTGCGCTTTTTGACCTGTCATCTCGGCGGGGTCCCAGCGTTTTGGCCGGCCTCTGTCACTTCCGGCTCGAGTTCGAGCAGGATGCTTACGAGGGCGATGCCTACACTGCCGGCGAAATAGATGCTGAGGAACTGCTGAACTCAGGCGATAAGGGGTTCAGTTTCTTTGATGACGAGGCCAGCGGGCACCCACGGCCCGTTCGAGAGCTAGCTATCTCTCCCCCTCAGAAACGGGAACAGACAGAGTTTTCCGTTTCCCAAAGGGAGAAGGAGCAGGAGACTGACTACCTGGACATAGACGTCTGGGTGGATGGAAAGTCCACTAGGGTCCAGGTATGGGTCGGCTCAGCCTCTAACGAAAGTAGCAACCCCATGCTACGAGACTATCGAGAACTGGCGTTGCATTACAAAGTGCATGATCGTATCGGACCGGCCTCCCCTGCACAAATACGTGCGGGCGTCCCCTCTTCGGCACTCGTCTTTCACACAGCATGGTGTATGGCGATCATGCCCTGTCGGCATAGGTCAGCCGCCATCAAAGAGCCCACAAGGGTTGAGCTTGACGCGATGAAAGACGTCCTGTTTGAGCTAAAACAGTTTCGACTCCAAGGCAGGGCAAAATACCTCAAGCTGCAAGGCAATTCTGCCAGTGGAACCTGTCCGCCTGGTCCACCCCATGGATACTGGCTTGGGAAGCTCGAGGTTTCGACTCACCAGAGGGCGCTACGGAGCAAAACCGCAGACTATTGGAGATGAGCCGGGCGTCTAAACTAAGTACCGCCCGAAGAAATTGTACGAGGAATACTCCGGACACTTCAAACTTTGTTTTATCAAATAGTCTGTCAAAGGGTCTGTTTGTGTGTCTGGAACTGGTTCTGAAACTTTTGATACCCTCGTTTTGACGTCGGGCTAGAGAGAACCGAACAACGTCAACGGTGCGCTTAGCATTGAGTTTCATAATTATAATCAATCCGATGGGGAAATACGCGATGCATAATTCGTCTTTTGGATTGATTCCATTATGACGAATTCCTCTGATGTTGCGCTTTGATGCAATACAGATTTATTCCCTCATAGTCTGGACATTGACAGTCAGCACAAACCTGACAATCCTCTGACCACATTCCTAAGTAAGGAGATGATAAACATTCGCTTGCTAGCCGAGGTATGGATTCCAAGACAGTGACTAGCTAACTAGCAAGCTGACAGCTATAGCGAGTAACATCGCGTCAACGCGTCGTCCACGATAGGCAGCCTATTCATGACAAATGGTGCCAAAGGGGTTCCTAGCAAAGTGCCCTGCATTGCGTCAATGCAAACTAGAGTCTAGACCCTCAGCTGACAAGGAAAACTTCGCCTACCCATGGACCCTTTTCCCTGCCTTGCATAGAAGGACGAACCCTCGTGCATGTGCATCATGGACGAGGGGGGGAGGGGAGAGGGGAGAGACGGAGATGTTCTGCGTTGTGGGTAAGGATGTCTTTGACGGGTTGATTATAGAGTTTGGTGGCACACGGCACAGAGAGTTGATCTTGACCAGTCCTTGGAGGGCGTTGCAAAGAAAAAGGGCCCGAGCTTACCTGGAAACAAGGAATCTGACCGGACCGTTGGTGTTAGAACCAAACTCTCCCCTTTTGGCTAAAATCAGCGGGCTACAGGCACAAGGCACGGTAATTGATAGAGTTTGGCGGCTTTGAAGCTATTCGCAACGGAGCCCCAAGCAGGAGACGGGGGCCCAATACGAGCAGTGCATTCTTGGCGCTAGCGCAGCGACCCGAGCCGTAAACGTTAGCCTCAGTGCCTCACCAGAACGGTTTCCCGAATGGCTGGATGAACTTCTCAATCAGGAATGAAGCCGAGCATTTGGGTTTGATTTCAGTTCAGGTCGGTCTCTGTCTTGGGTTTCATTTCTCTCAAGACCAAAACAAAAGCGTCCCCATTCGTGCGTGCATACTGCAGGCTCGTGCTGCGGTGGTCTAGAACGCCCTGGACCTGGAAACCTGGAAAGCAGGCCCAGCTAATGTGCGTTGCAGAACAGTCTAGCCTCCATTGGGGCATAATTGTAATCATTTTAGATAACATTTCTGCAACATGAAGAATCAGGGGAATTCTGGAGCGTAACATCGTCTTGTTTTGATGCCAGGACCTGTCCCACGCAGCCGGAACGCAGTGCGACGGGCGTCGCATCGCGCGTCGGCATCGCCGCGGCATCTACACATTTCACCTGGTGTCGACGCAGGTGGCTGCCTGCCGGCCAGGGTTCTCGGGGATCATACGTATCGGGGACCTATGGCAAAGCTCCGCTCCTCCCGAGGAGTTGGGAACGGACACTCCCGTTCCTTGCATGGCTGTTCTAGTGAGCCGTTCTCTCGGGTCTGCCAGTGCTTTTCCTTTCCTTCTTCTGGGCAGAGTATGCGGCTGTCATCGAGATCTTTACCAGCTCTATGGTGCTATGGTGCTATTAATCCTTGGCAGAGCATGGCATGACATGGGGGAGTTCGTTCAAGCTATTGATCTCTTGCATACTGCAGCTTCGGCGAACGCACATGGGAGGAATGCACCCACTGGGACGCAGAGAGGATCAATATCGCGTGAGATGAGGAATTCCTTGGAAAGTAGGCCGAAATTCGAAATTTCGTCCTTGGCGGGTCGGTAAACCTCTGCTGATTACTTGGAACAGGTGGCGAAAAACTCTTGCGCCGGCCTACAAAGCTGTCAATGACCTGTCATTAATTAAGACCTGAACTAGAAAAACACACGGACTGCTAAGAGTGCGTTATCACGCCACAAGCACCTAAGAAACTCGTCATAGTGGTCAGTGCCGTCCGTTCTAGCAACGAAAAGAAAGAAGAAGAAAAGAGCTCAAAAGAGCTCAAAAGAGTTCAGGTCCGGTCCCGTCCGTGTGGGGCCGAGCTGAGGTCCGCCCGGGCCGCGGCTTTTATCGCACAGGAAATTCGGGGATGCGCCCCGAAGACGGGACAAGGCTGAGAGATTCAACGGCGGCGGTCTTATAGAATAAATGGGCTATAGCTAGTTATTGCAGTGGAATTGTATAGGGTAACGCCAAGACGTACGTAGGTTGGTGATGTGGTGAGGAAGTGAGAGTATTCAGTCTATGATACACAGTGGTTGCAACGGGATATCAACATCAACTTGGCCAATTGCAACCCCGGGGTGATGCTTACTGAGTTGTCTGTCTGTATCCGGTATCGCTTGGAGGCGTATCATTTACCGTAGGTACACAGATTCCTACACATCAAGACCTCTGATCTGTGGAACTCATAGCCAAGCAGCAAACAAAACATTAATAAGAGATGTCGATCTTGAGACCGCTTGCAATAAACTTGGACATCTAACACTATGGTTATACTGTGATCTTTTGTTATCTTCTAAAAGAAATGGGTTGCAACCTCTACGTAGCAATAGCCCATTTCCACCCTGTCGATCTCTCCTCAGCATATTCTACTAAACCTGCTGGGCCGGATAAACGCACGCGCGACGCAAGGGTCGCACCAAGTCATAGCGAGCTGAGTCACCGCATGAGTCATCATGTCAATTTGTCATTATGTACAGCACTGCGTTTACGAACGGAACAAGAGGGCAGAAGAGACCGTCGGACACGGGCCGCGGACACGGGCCCGAGAGCTTTTCCGTCAGATGCCCGGGAATCCGAGATAGCACCTCTGATGTTTCCCGTAGAAACAGACTTGGTACTCAGTTATCAGCTGCAAATCAGTCAGCGTCAGTAAATTATAGCAATAAGGCTAAGAAATGTTTAAATCCAATAGACCACATTATTGGAGATCTTTGACAGAAAGGGTGTCCTCTCGCAAACTTAAGGGATAGGCAACGCGGATAGCTGACAGCTAAACGGGACATGCCCCAAAGACTCGACGGTGATTGTCAGGAACAACTCAATTATAGTATGATGGTATTGGCCTGTAAATCAATGCTATTAAGTGATAGAATAGCTACGAGGCCAGATTTGAATGGCATATATAACTTACTCAGAAGAAAGGAACTATCTAAGTATTACAAGCTCAATATCAACACGAAACACTCCCAAATTAGATCTATACATCAATTGGTCATCAATTCAACTGGCCTAGGCCGACTGAACACGATGAATAATTGTGATCATCTAGAATCATCACAGTCTTTCTTGTGTGAATTAGGGGTGTCATGTAGCAATGATTCTTCGCAGCTGGTTAACATATTTGAACTCATAGCTGTCGTCAAGCTCATGGTTTATCCATGCCACCTAATCTCACCAACTCTCTAGTTGAATGTCCGTAGAGCGATCTTAGAACCGTTAAGTATGAAAGTTCGTAGTAGCATCCCCTGCTTAGCTTTTCAGAAATGAATGTTGACCAAAACAATGTCAGTCCGGATTCAGCTGTATTATCATGGTTTCAATATCCAAGATCTCTAGGCTCCGGTCACTATGGCAGAAACCACTATGATTCTTACCAATGAAGGCCGTGTGTTGGAATCTAGTTAGTAGCTTTTTTGTAAACAGGCTTTCAGCAAATTCGCATGTTTCGAGAGTGCATGGGCTTGAGCAAGTGACATATACTACTACCTGAAGTTTTTGACAACACAGCTCACTCACATTTCATGAAATGTTCAATAATACAGAAGATCTCTTGTTTTTTTTGATGAGACAGTGCAGTAGCGCCTATAGTTGAACGATGGATATAGCTCGCTGCTAAGGATGGCATCAATATCTTCTCCGGGAAAGGACTGGCTAATTTGAAGGAATCTCTTCGTAGTCGGATTTCTGGAGCTGAAATTACCCAAAGCTTCGAGCCAAATGAGCGTTTCAGGTGGAGTGATATCTCATAGGTGTCTTAAATGCCCTATGCAGGACTTTATCGTGTGCTTCATTCGAGGTCGCGCGAGTCCATCAACAACCAAAAGACGTGACTCTGGGAACCAAGACTGATCCCCTTATTCTTTTTAACCCAAAGCTCCGGTATGATACTTGAATTTCATGGAATATACCTGCTGAAATCAGCATTATGGTGTCTGGTACTGAAGGATACATTCTATGATCCTCGTTGGTTGTGTTGGTTGGAGCTGGTGTAAGTAAGAAGGCAACTACACCATGGTAAGAATGCATATGATACCAGGTACAAATGACGAACTATTTAACTCAATTTCAGATGTAATCAGTGTTTGTCTGGTCCAACACTTTGCAGTATTGGCGATCTTGTAATCCAATGTTGGTCTAGCTTTAGACACCAGCGAGCCCTTACACTCGAGACTACTTGAGGCTTCGCGACGTTTCTCCAACGAAACTGAATTCTAGACAGATTTCAGTCAATTAAACAATCTGATATATGCCGCATCACCAAATACGATACGGAAATGTGCAGCGGACAGTTGTTGCTGTCAACTTCCTTGATACATCCATACCTATATACCCTAGACTGACACATTCGCGCCTATCGACCTCCGCCGCATGCTTTGTATATGCTGCAAAACTAATCTATTGAATTATTGGAGTCATATTACTGTGAGCTTGCGCATTTTATCTTCATGTTTGCTAATCGCGAAGTTCTGGTCAGTAACTTTCACAGGTGGGAACGAAATGGTGTACAGAAGCGTTGTTCCTTGAACTGACGACACACGCCAACTTACTGAGTATCATATAGCAGGTTGGCTATGAAGATTCAGAAGAACAACTTTCGAGGGAAGCAATTGTATTGGAGCGAGATAAAAGAACAATATGAACGCTGTCGCATCTCAACACCTCACGTTTGTGGATAGAGGATATCACTGAGTGCCTGGCTAAGGCGCACACTGCAGTGCTCGACATGATCGCCAAGATATATATTCATCCTGTAGCTCATGTAATGATGTTTCAAAGCGAGTGGACAATGCTGGGACGACAACGGCCATGCTGTGCCTCTCCGAAGCAGACCAAACCTCTTATAAGCCAACCAATCTACCAACTAATCTGGGCCAACAGCACGAAGAAGAGTAATACTCAGCACTAAAACAAGTGTATCTCGGCAAAAGCCCAAGAATGTTGGATACAATAAAGTCTTAAGCTCTTTGAACAGTAGGAGTGGTGGTTTTACGATAGTAAGCACGTCTGCTGACTGTGTTGGAGAATCCGAGCTCTGCTTATCCGACGTTCCTTGACGAGTAATATTCGAGCTAAGTGTCAGAATTACCCATAATCGTCAGCTGAAGTCCAAAAGATTGGTTGGAGCTGACGAGAGTTGTTAAAGGTCAGATCTCTTGTGTGTATGTAGGTAGATACTGTAAGGTTCTTCGCGGGAAAGTAGTTCTTGGAGCCTTCATCATGGGAACTGGCGATGCGGTAACCTGAGTTGAAATGATTTCTGTGAGAGCACTCGATCACTTGCGACTGCAGTTTTGCGGTGAGGCTGTGCCTATTAGTGATGATAATAACACGAAAGCACCTTCAACAAGCGGTGATGAGGAGGATATTCAGAAGGAGACAGTATCACGACTCATCCACAGAACATCAAAGGACGACAACAGCTTGATCGCAGTCAATACCGAGAATGAGCTCTTTCGACTCCCAGCAGAACTCCAACTCATGATCCTGCAGCATCTCACATTCGGCGAAGTTGAGAGTCTCCGACGAACATGTCGTCTCCTCCGCTACACAATCAACAAACCTTTCATCCGAGAAGTCTTCCCCAGCATAAAATTCGAACTCCTCTCAACATGCTTTCGCTGTCTTCGCTACGACGCGATGAGAGATCACCTCATCCATGCCGATGAGTCTGACGCGAGATACCCTCTGGCCAACGAATGTCTCGACTGTGTTTCTTCAAGAGGAGGTTTTGTCGTGGGCCGTATGTATACCCTCGGAACGTTTGCGACGGTCTGTGTATGTCGATACTGTGGATTTCCTGTTACGTCGGATGCGGCGTGGAAAGAGTATGAGTTCCATCGTGTGTGCTATAGGCGATATCGGATGATACTGCTGTACTACTTTTTGGTTGGGTGTGCGCAGTGTGCGATCACCATAGCAGCAGCGTCGTTGTGTTGGAAGAATTATAAAAAGGAGAAGCTGGTCGTTGGACCTACAGTGGTAGGTGAGTGAATGTGAGGAGAGAGTGTTGTGCTGACGAGTATAGGTCAACTTTCTCATGGCATGCTGGGTGTTTTGCTTGAGTATGGTAAGAGGCTCAGAGATGAGGACTTATCACTGGTCTTTACTCCTAGAAATGGGAATCTTTGGGCTTTGGATTCCGCCCCTTACGGGTGTTGTCAGGACCATGGGGAATAGAACCGAGGGAGTTCGAGCAGCAGACATTGCAACAATCTTTTTCATTGCTTGCAACATGTAAGTCTACAAGCCTACAAAGGAATCACACTAACAATGCAGGTTATTCCGTTTCATCAACGCTCTTGGAAACACTCTCCTTGTCTCCGAATACAAGCTCTGGCGCCGCTACATGCCAAATCAATCAAGGTCAGCTCGAATTCTCAACAAAGTCACTGCGTTCCTCATCTTCTGGACGTACCCACCAAGCATTGAGCAAAAGTTCCCGGGGAAATGGTGGTTTTCCAGACAGAATGCTTAGGCTGGAGGTGTTTGACACGGCAGATGGTGGATGGTCTGGGGAAACGGGACTTGCAATCTGGGGTAGATCCGGAGACACGGAGGGCGTGGCGGTGACACTATTCGATTGGTCGCTCAAGTTGCAGTCTCTCCTTTTTTCTCTCTCTTTCTCCATTTTCACATGAGATCAGATCAGATCTAGTAACGTTTTGTTGATCTTCTTGGAACATGGGTCTTGGAGGATTATGGGGAGTGGCTTGGCGATGCAATGCAGGTCACTTCAGCTCAACAACTCAACCATGCGCTCACGGGAGATTGGATTATGTTGCTAGGCACAATATCACGGCGTTGCTAGGTCTCACTAAACGTGCTTGTTTCACGAGATGATTCTAGATTTGACATCCTTGACTTTCAGGAGATTATGTCGACGAGGCAACTCGGTAAAACTTGCTCATTTTTCTTTTAAGAAACTCCTGCTATTACGACTTGGTTTTCTGTCCCTCCTAGTTGGCATGCTTCTTGGTCGTCGTCTCGGTGTGATTGCTCGCAACTCGGGGATCACGGAATCCTTGGCTCTGATCACCGCGCTCAGCGACATTACCTCCTCCCTGTCCAAAGGCGCCCTGGAGGGACTGACTAGCTGACCGGTCATTGCTATTCTTGCTGTCGCTGCTGCTACCACCACCCTTGCTATTGCTGTCGTCGCCACCACCTGATTTGTCCACTCTAGGCTGATGTTGGTCGTGCTTCGTCGCGCTTCTCTTGGTTGGCGTGCCATCGTAATTGCTAGCCACTCTCGTATCCTTGGTCTCCTGTCCAGACCCGTCACCAGCTTTAGGTCCCCCAGTGCCAAACAAGCCCTGCAGCATTCCACTGCCGTGAGAAGTGCTCGACGTGCCGGGCTGGTCCTTGGCAGACATCTCAACTGAAGTTCGAACGTTGGAGCCGCCAGCGCCAACTCCGCCGCCTACTCCACCGCTGGGAAGCTTCTCGGGAGGTGCTGTGGTGCCCTCTTTGCGGTTCGAGTTGGCGTGGCTAAGCTCGTGGCCGCCCGTGACGGCATTTCCTCCAATGCCGGCGCCGCTGAGGCCTTCGGCCTTTTTGGCTTCCGCGCGACCCCTGCGATCTTGCTCAGGTGTGGTTTCGGGCTTGGATCTGCCTAGGTAGTAGACACCTGCACCGAGAGCTGCTACGCCTGAAATGATGGGAACTGCAGCGGAACCTTGTTGGCCAGCACCGAAAACTGCCTTCATTTTGATGGTGTTTTTAGGGAGTGAGTGATGTTTGAGTGTTTAGAATTGGTGTGTTGCAGAGCAATAGTTAGAGGTCAGATGAGATCAATTGGACAATGTTTGGTGAAGAGAATGGATTTCTCTCCTCTGTTTGTTTTTTACTGTCTCTGTCTGTGACGTCGTTGATACAGTCATGACATATGGGCTACTCATGATGACAGCATAGACGTGTAAGTCAATACCATAAACAGCAAGACGTCAGGGACCAGAGCAAGCCATGATGGATCAATTGTCGATAATGATGAGCCCTTTTATCAGGAGACAAAGCTATTGAGTCTTGTAATCACGATGCGGTTATAAAATGGCGATTGAAATGTGTAAATCATAATGATCGAGTCGAGTTGATAGCATGGAACTTGTGGACCAAATGCCATCAATGACGGCGTGAGTTCACCAACCAATGAGATTGTCGAGTCTCGGTCTTTTGTTCTTCCGACGACCCCCGGAAATACTGCACTGCAAGTACCGTATTCTTAGCGAGAGCACTAAAAGGCGGAACCGCGATTTAGCGTGATACTAAACCACGGAGCCGCAGTCAAAACCATTGTTTCCCCTCATCTCAGGGCGTTGCAGGGGCAGAATCTGGGGCAATGGGGAAAAGGGAAAAGGGAGTTGTTCAGACTCTGGACGTTCTTGGCCTTGGACGTGACGATCGATGCACTTTTGTATTGGGAGTGGGATCAGGTGACAGTCAATGCTGAATTGCGCTTTGACTGATGAGATGCTCTTCGATTCATTGTGAGCAGAGATACAGTCCATCAGAATCTGAATTGGAGAAGAGGGTTGCATTTCTCGAGTCAGTCAACGACCGTTACAACGTGTAACCAACTATTATCCAGCCATACAGAGATTAAACACTCTCAACAGCCGGTCTTGTCTCCTCTGTCAGCCCAGCTAAACTGGAACGCATCATAATCGACCCATCAACAAAAGCTTCTTGTCCCAGACACTGACTGACTTATACGTACCCTGCCACGGCCACGTTGCCCCTACACCACTGCCGTAACCTTATAGGCCTCCTCCGTAAATCTCATGTACATCCCATGGTATAGTGATATCCACTCATCTGGCAGCGGATCCGAAGTTCTGCTTCTTAGACCACCAACTCTAAGATGCACGGAGGTAGTACCAGTCCGGGGCCCCGGTGATCTCTGATACGTATCCATAATATACACATTCGTTGGGTAATTTCAATCCTTTCCCCAGACTACAGTTCTGTAAGTGATTTATTCTGTCTGTTGTGCTGTTTCTCCTATATCCTGTATAAGTCACCCAAATCTTCCCCTCACAGCACCTCAGCTGGCCGGGGAATAACGCAAAAGTCAATCTTGCCTCTCGATCTAGACTATCCTCAACTAGCAATTGATACGCGTAGAACATTCACTCTCCCCAAAAAGAACCCAAAACCCCCCCCCGCACAGAATGCATCAACGGTGAGGCTGCTTCCCTCCCTGGTCCCTGTCTCCCTCAGCCGGGCGAAGGGATCGTGTGGAGATGGTGGCATCTGAGGTTAGTAGAGACTAGAGAGAAGCTGTGAACTCCAACTCAAGGTCTTAGCGCTGCCAATCTAAACTCCTCCCCCGCAACGAACAAACGCAAACGCGCAACGCCAAGCTGGGGTACGATGCTACACTCCTTTAGGCTGCGAGAGGTTAGACCGAGACCAAAACTCGTCGAATCGGAGAGTTAGACCTTCTCCTTCTCCAACCCTGCTGTGGCTTTGATGAATCGAAGACATGCCTTGACTCGGATGACACGGCGCCAATGCCAACCAGACCAATACTTGCTTGTGCTTCTAGACGGACAGGCGGGCTGATCTTTCCTGACGCTCAGATGCCGTTGTTGTTTCCTCTTCTCCTAGTGGTGGAGATCTGCGACTGAATGGACAGACCACACAGGACCTGGGGAAGCAGAAGCAAAAGCAACATGAACCCAAGATGCAACATGGGGCCGGATCAAAGGGTGGCGCCCCTGTTCCGTGCCAATCTGGGGGAGCCAGGCTTGGCTTTTGAGCTTATGTCTCCGTATTGGCTTGTAATTTATATATATTAGGGGAGCTATGGCCTGATATAAGTCCGTCCCTGTCCCTGCATCTGCATTGACTTTGTTGTCTCTCTCTCCTCTTCACTACCCCATAATCTGATTTCGATTCTATATACTCATTGCGACTCTTCTCCTTTTCACTAAGAAAGATCAGTCTCTTCCCAACAATCTCCCATCCTGGACGAAATCACCATCATGGCCGCTACCACCGAGCACAGCGAGCAATTCAACGAGAAGCACGATGGTCTCAATGGCTTCGACCCCGAGGCCCAGCGCCTGGAGAGTCTAAACAGGTTGCGAACTGCCCAGAGTGTTCAGATGAGCCCTGAGTTGTTTGAGAAGCTTTACCTTTCGCCTATGAACAAAGTCAAGGGAGACCTCCGACAGACATTTGGAAACCCTACACCTATGTACGCTCGATTGACTTCTCCTTCTGTAGATGTCTATTACTGACAGCTATTATAGTGCTCTTGTTGGCTTCCTCCTCGCTTTCACACCCCTGACTTGCGATCTCATGGGCTGGCGAGGCGCTGGTGGCAGTGGTGCTGCCTCAAAGTACGTCTTCATCCCCTAACACTCCCTATCAACACGTCTAACATCAGCATCAGCGCCGTCTACGTCTTCATGGGTGGTCTCCTCATGATCATCGGTGGTATTCTCGAATGGGTTCTCGGCAACAGTTTCCCTGCCTGTGTCTTCTGCTCCTTCGGCGGTTTCTGGTTCTCTTACGGTGGCACTCTCATCCCTGCCTTTGCTGCCTACGCCTCTTATGCTCCCGCCGATGCCACATCCTCTGCTGAGGGTCTTGCTACTCGAGGTTTCAACGCCAGTCTTGGTGAGTCTACATTACTATGCTGGATGATGATCTTTTGCTGACGATACACAGCTTTCTGGTTGCTCTTCATGGGTCTCTTGTCCTTCATCTTCCTCATCTGTGCTTTCCGAACCAACGTTGTCTTCGTCATGATCTTCTTCAGCTTGACCTTCTGCTTCTTGATGATCACTGCTGCTTTCTGGGCTCTGGCCGATGACTTCACTGGAAACGCTAAGCTCGCACAAAAGCTCCTGGTGGTATGCCTCCTCCTATACTATACTTTGACCTCTTACTGACTTGTCACAGGCTGGTGGTGCCTTTGGATTCGTTACATGCATGTCTGGCTGGTACATCCTCATCGCTGTCCTCTTCGCCATCGTCGACTTCCCCATCCAAATCCCCGTTGGCGACTTGTCCACCGTCATCAAGGGACACAGCGAGAAGGCTCGTCGTGCTTAAGCTGGATATTATGGGATTAATAAGGAAAATGGGGTTGTAAGGATGATGCGCACATCGGGGCATCTCCTTATTGGCATTGGTGATGGCGTTGAATCATCCAACAATTGGAAATGGGTGGCTTCTTGTCCGACGTTCGGACCTCGAGATTCGAACTTGATTTCGTTATTGGTTATAGCCAAAGGATCTAGTTACTTTATTAGCGGAAAAGATAGTGAATACCAGGGACGTTTCCCAAATGATCTGCACCACTTTAATCATTCGCTTTGTGAAGCAACACTGGCTATGGAGTTTGGGAAGCATCCACACACACTAGGAGAAAAATGAATTATTTCTGAGCTGAGTTCGTTGAGCCATTATCTCTTTCATCTTCTACTTAATGGTCGCCATGTGCTACAACGAGAACTAGAAGCGATTCAAGGAGAAGACATACAGTAATGCCATACTTGATGCTCTAATGGTCACTGAGCTTGAGAACGACATTATGGGAGTATTGCCGTGTCGTATGTCCCTTTTCCAACTGGCTCCCTTCGTCGTTATGAGCACCAGACAATGTCCTTTTCGGGCTACAAGGAATAAATGCTGGGTGCCAGACTGAGGTTACCGGTAAGTCACAACGAATAGCAAGATAATTTAAAGATCATCATATATTGAGAAATATCACTTCAACTCCGGTACTCCCAAATTCGTGATTCATCTTTGGAAACTACTTCGCGGTTCCAGCCCCTTTCAGTATAGGTCCAAACCTTCTTCAAGCGACGCCTTTCTTTCTGAGAAGCACCTTGATATCATCCCCGTACCTCTCAAACCCAACGTTGAATCCTCCACGCAGAGTCGGCACTCTAAACTCCTCACCAGGAGCAGCCTCAATGTCAAAAGTTCGAAGCATAGTAGCAACAACAGAAAAGACGATATCAGTGCCAAACACGCGGCCAGGACACATATTACCAGCCACTCCAAAAGCTCTGACCTTGCGAACGGCACTTCCAGAGACTTCACCGACTTTGTTGATGAAGCGAGATGCTTTGAAGGTCGCGGCATCAGGGCCCCAGTTGTCGACGTCCAGATTGGATGCACACATTGGGAGCATGAAGATCTCTCCCTGAGGAACGGCAATGGGATCCGAGTCGGGGAGGTTGAGCATGAAATCGTGGCGAGCTATGCGAGCGACTCCTGTCATGTGAAGACGGAGAGTCTCGTACCAAGATGCCATCAGCCAGGGGCACTCAGAACGAACATTGGTAAAGTCAAGACGCGGCTTGTCTTCCCCTTCAACGTGTTTGAGCTGTTGAACCTCATTGAGGATGACTTTCATCAACTCTGGATCAGTCAGCAAGTGGCGTGTGAGCCAGACTGCAAGAGTGCTAGTGGTTGCCAGGAGACCTAGAGCTGAGACCATCTCAATGTGGTAGTAGTCTGGGTTGTTCTCCCAGTTGGGATCGCTATGGGCCACGACGTTGATACTGTGCGCGGTAGTCTTAACACGAGCTTCGCGGTGCTCGAGATGGAATTCGCGAAGTCTGGCGAGAAGGTACTTGCGAGAGTTCCAGGCTGAATTTGCTGTAAGCCAAGCGATGGGCCGTCCAAGAGTATCGAATGTCTCGCTGAGTTTCCTAAAGTTTGTCAGTATTTGCTGTCAGATTAAATTGGGTAGAACATACATGAACTCGTTGGAAAAGTCTTGATCCATACTCCAGGGGTTGGCAACTCCCCAGACTGCACTCGCTGTAGCAGAGACAGCCAACTCAAACACCCAACGTCCAACAAGAACTTCATTCGTCTCGGACATTTTCATCACACGCTCCCTAATGTTGTTGCTAGAGCGTTGATTCAGGGATACAATGTTCTCGGCGTGTCCAAACTTTTGCTTGTGCAAAGGCTGAGGGTTGTAACCGAAGACAGCCTTGATAGTCTCCTCCTTGAGGCCAAAGAGGCGAGGGCCAACGTAGACAAGAACTTGGGCAAGGCCAGTGTCATTGACGTGACGAGAGAGAACTCGGTCCATGCTGGGATGACAGACAGTGATTCGTGCAAAGGGGATGTTGATAGTGAAGATTGGTGCAGTGGTGGATTTGATCAGACGGTTGATGTAGCGAGTACTGTCGATGGTCAGGCCAAAGAGATGGCCTAACCAGGGAACAACACCAGATAGGCGGGGGAGGTTGGAGATGGAAGGGGTGTCATTGATGGAGGACTTCTCCTTGAAGGAGCTTGGAGATGAGAGGAATTTTAGGAGATGGCGAGTCAGTGCTGGAAGAACGTAGACAGAGACAGAGAAGAATATAAGGGTGGGAATGAGGTTGATGGTGAGGGAAGAGAGGGCCTGAGATGGGAGGATAGAAGACATGTTGAGTTGAATCAACACTAATCAATGATATAAGAAGAGAGGTAGAGAGATATCTGTGTAAGAGATGATGCGATAGTTGCTCTGATGAACCTCTTCTTTCGTTTGGCCATCACTTCCACTTATACAACTTCAAGATAGAGCTTCTCCTCAACTCCAAACCCCTTCTTCATCGTGATCAACTTCAGTTCTCGACAGATCTCTCCACCATCAACCTCAGCTGTTAACAAGCCCAAAGGCCTGGACTAGCAAACTTGCCATATCACATTCCCAGCTGCATCACTTATCACATGAATAATACCCCCAAGACCACGATCTAGCGAATTTTCGAGCCACACGCATCCAGAAAAGACTCCTGCACCCAATGAACTCGAAGAATCTTCATGTTTGTCGTTACACAGGACTCTGGATAGAGTTCGATGTTGTTGGAAAGACATATATGCAGTTGGTTCCTATTTCTAAAGGAGTGGGTGTACACGGCGATGCCCTCACTTGTGAACAATCCAACAGACATTCTAGATCCGGCGATGCCTTGGAAGTTGTCAATAGTTCATCAGCATCGCCCAGCCTTGTACCGCCTTCTCCGAGGCCCTTTTCTTACGTCGTCATGTCTCGCATATTATAGGAGGAAAAGGAGTTGGTGGCGTACACATTTGGGGTTGGACCAACTTGTGCTGATAACATGGCAATACGGTGAGAAAACGCTTATCTGTGCAATGCTAATAACCGTTACGCTTTATTTGACTTTCCAACGTCTAAGTTAAGTGTATTATTCTTCAGGAGACGGCAAGTCTAAAGTGTGTAGCTTTGTTAATAGACTTCTGTACCTGAGGCCAAAGGCACAAGCTGAAGTATACCACGCTTCAGACTACGAACCAACAGACCGGTTTGTGGAGTCTCCGAATCGTCCCGTTTGTGTGTAACCATTCTGGTTTAAGAAACTTTCGTTCAGGTTTCCCAATTCCAAGTCTTTGGGTCATAGGCTAATTGCACAACACCCTCTTTGTTCTCGCAGCCCATGCAGACATGTTGCCATCAAAAGTCTAGATCTACAACGAACAAATCCCTTTTTCGGATCGGTGCGAGTCCGGCCGAGTGCGACTCCAGCCTGATCTTCGGGCGCCGAGGAGAACAACGCCAAGTATAGTCGGTGTGAGTGTTGGACGCCATGATTTAGCCAGAGGAGGGGGATATTGTTCTACACTCCGGGTATTGGATCTTGCGTCAATTAGGTAGGTGACTCTTGTATCACTCAACTCATCGGGATCGTCGACGGAGGACTAATCACACGCATTGGTAAGGCTGCGACCAACGGTGGCGTGAATCTTTACTCCTCCAGCGGTGCACGATCCAGAGATCTACGCTCACATGAAAGAGGACTTGTATATGGCTGCGCAACGGTTTTTGACTTGATTGGATATAGTGACAATGTTGTATAACGGGCTTTAATTATAGGATATGGACTGGAATGCCGTTGTATGTTGGCGTCGGGTTTGGCTGGGCGGTGAAACGGGACACTGCTGAAGAATCAACCGGACGGAATGGCTATTACATCATTTCATCTCTAATATGATCCGAATTTGGAGAAAAGATGGTCCGGTGTATTGTTTGCGAGCTGTATGTAAGATTCTATGCAGTTAGATGTTCATGTTTCATGCGTTGGAATGTTAGGATCGGAGTCGCCTCAAGACAAAACACGACTCGCTCAATTGACAAACTGCATATGTCTGAGACATGCTTCTCAATTGCTTACTCGGGGAAATAATAGAGTAACGTACTTTATTGGTAGAGTCAAGAGTCCAAGATGACACGTCGAGTCTATTGTTCGTCTTAACTTATTGCCTCCAGTTTTACACGAAACACTGGCACAAGAATAAACATATCATAGGTACGATTGACGTGAATTCATTGGTATAGTTTGGTCACATAGTGAGCCTTCTTGTCTATTACACTTCAGTGTAAGAGGAGACAAGCGACTTTCAAGATGATGATGTTGGATCAGTTTTGAGCTACCAGTAACTGACATCGATACTCTTTACCACAGAGCTACCCGGGCATCGTACGTTTTCTACAAGACTCACCAGGTCATATACTGTGACTGATGTCATGAATTTTGTCTGAAGGATAGATGCACATTCATCCTCTTGATGAGTATTCACGCGGTGACTCAGTTTCGAGAGCATTGGTCTCTGAATAACAAGATGACACCACAAAGGCGCGCTTTCGAGGTTTCCTCAATATAAATTCATCGTAAATTAACAAGGATTAAATATGATTCCATTGATTGAGTCAAAACGTCTCCATATTGGATCCTTTTTTGGCAGGCAAGTGACTCGAATAAAGTTTTTAGTGTCAAAGTCCAACTGCGATAGCGGAGGCGATTGATAAGATAAGAATCACAAATATTCTCTCTCTCTTTCCCCTCCAAACCCAATTACACTCACTTCACCTTTGCATTTCCTCTCTTTTCCCCCATCTTCTTCTTATTTAATAATACACAATCGCAATGGCTATGCGACTTCCCCTCCGAGCTCGATTGGCGTCCTGCGCTGCCGTCGCCCGTCCTTGGATCGTCCGCCGAGGTTTCGCTTCGCTACCGAACGCCGACGTCGCGTCTGATTCCAAGAGCGCTGCCATTGTGAACGAGCATGCGCCTTATATGGTTGCCACATATGCTCGTCCTCCGCCTGTGTTTGTCAAGGGGAAGGGCTCGTGGCTGTGGGATGCTGAGGACCGAAAGTTCTTGGACTTTACAGCCGGTATCGCTGTCAATGGCCTCGGTCATTGCGATCCTGAGTTTACTCGAATCTTGAACGAGCAGGTAAGAAAACTATAGTTTAGATGGTGGAACTTGAGTTGCTAACGGTCAATGGTAGGCCCAAACTCTCGTTCACGCCTCCAACCTCTACTACAACCCATGGACGGGCGCCCTCTCCAAGCTCCTCGTCGAAAAAACCCTCGAATCAGGTGCCATGCACAACGCCGCCTCAGTCTTCGTCTGCAACTCTGGTTCCGAAGCCAACGAGGCCGCTATCAAGTTCGCCCGCAAAGCCGGAAAGGTCGTCGATCCCTCAGGCGAGAAGGTCGAGATCGTCTCGTTCAACAATGGTTTCCACGGCCGAACTATGGGCAGCTTGTCCGCGACACCGAACCCCAAGTACCAAAAGCCCTTTTCGCCCATGGTCCCTGGCTTTAAGACGGGAAACTACAACGATGTTTCTGGGATCAATGATTTGGTCACTGAGAAGACATGCGGTGTTATTGTTGAGCCTATTCAGGGTGAGGGTGGTGTTACTCCTGCGACTGAGGAGTTCCTTGTTGCGCTTGCGAAGCGATGTCGTGAGGTTGGTGCTGTTCTTATCTACGACGAGATTCAGTCTGGTCTCGGCCGAACAGGAACTCTCTGGGCTCACGGTAACTTGCCCAAGGAGGCTCATCCCGATGTCCTCACAACAGCCAAGGCTCTCGGAAATGGTTTCCCAATTGGTGCTGTGCTTGTTACGCAGGATGTGTCTGATAAGATGAAGGTCGGTGACCACGGTACCACCTTTGGCGGAAATCCTCTTGCCTGCCGTCTGGCGCACTACATTGTCGGCCGTCTCTCTGACAAACAACTCCAAGCCGACGTTCGCGCCAAGTCCGAGATCTTCAAGAAGCGCTTCGCCAAGCTCCAGAGCCAATATCCCGATCTTGTCACAGAGGTCCGTGGTCGAGGTCTGATCTTGGGTCTGCAGTTGTCTGAGGATCCTACAGCCATTATCAAGGCTGCCCGTGAGCGAGGCTTGCTCATCATTAGTGCTGGCGTTAACACATTGCGATTTGTGCCGAGCCTGACTGTTACTGATGAGGAGATCAACCAGGGGTTAGATATTGTGGAGGCCGCTATTGCTGCTACTCGATAGAGATAGAGTTGGTGTTTTATGATTACTGGTTAAAAGTGTTTGATGTTAAGATGAGAGCGAGACTAGACAAAAGGCTAGATACCATATACTGATTTACGTTTTGCGATTGCCATTAATATGATGAGACGAATGTCAATTATGGATATGAATAAAGGGGCCAATTGAGTCATCGGACTTAACACTAAGTTAGATGAGATGTAACCATGTTACGAGTGGAAATCACAAAGCTATGTGGAAAAACATTTCAGAATGTAGATTAAATTCAAGTCAATTGATGGCCTGTGTCCGTATACAAAACGCACATCGTGACACGCTCAACGCCAAACATCCCCGGTATCCTATATCGTATATCCGTCTATGTAAATCTAGCAAATAGCATGTGTCTTGCCAGTCTTGCCCTGGAGAGAATGCGACTCGCCCTGAGATATGTTAGTAAATGAGCAATTGTTACAGAATGCAAATGACTGACCTTGTAAACAGGGTGGGCATGCTTTCCACGACCCATGGCAGAAATATGATTCCTGATGTACTCTTCACGCTTCTTGATAGACTCCTGATCCGTCTCCTTGAGAAGACCGTGGCACAGCTTGACATCGCAGATAAGCTGGTCACATCGACTCTTTGTAAAGTCCTCTCGGACAACAACACGCAACATCTTGACACCAGAGTTGGGAGCCATGGTGTAAGCGGGGACGACCCAACCTCGAGATCGGAGGTGGTGGGCGAGAGCAAACTCATCGTAGTAGCGATCAGGATCACCGCCCTCTTCAACAGTCTTGAATCGGAAGGCAACGAGGGGGAGACCAGCTCCAGATCGTTCTGACATGATGACGAAACCCAGGTTCTCCAGGGTTTCTGTCAGGTAGTCGGCAGTACGGGTAAGGTTGCTCATGATAGCACGGTAACCATGCTTTCCGAGACGGATGAGCTGGTAGTATTGGCCAATGACCTGTGATGCACCCTTGGAGAAGTTGAGGGTAAAAGAGGATTGGTCAGCTCCGAGGTAGTTGATGTTGAAGACGAGCTCTTGAGGAAGATACTCGGGAGATCGCCAGATGACCCAACCAACACCAGGGTACACAAGACCGTACTTGTGACCTGAAACGTTGATGGAAACAACCTTTTCACATCGGAAATCCCATTCTAGGTCGGGGACCACGAATGGAGCGACAAAACCGCCACTGGCAGCATCGACGTGAATAGGAACATCAAGGTTTCGCTCAACGAGGAGATCGTTGATGGCCTTGATATCCTCGTACTCGCCAGTGTAAGTAGTTCCGAGAATAGCACACATGCCAATGGTATTCTCGTCACACAGATCAACAGCCTCATCAGGATCCATGACGAAGCGATCAGGAGTGCAGTAGACGAGCTTCTCGTCAATCTCGAAATAACGAGTGGCCTTTTCCCAACAGACTTGCACAGCAGATGACATGACGATGTTGGGGTGCTCGGTGCTCTTTCCCTCAGCTTGCCTGCGGTTCTTCCAGCGCTTCTTCATGGCCAGGACAGCGAGCATAATAGCTTCTGATGAACCAACAGTGGATGTACCGACTGATTCGCCGGGAGGCGCGTGGAAAAGATCGCCGATCATGTTGACACAGCGGTTCTGAATGTCGGCGGATTGAGGGTACTCTTCGTAATCGATGAAGTTCTTGGAGAAGGACTCAGCCATGAGCTTTTCGGCTTCATCTTCCTGTTGTGGGTGTTAGTGAAGCTATTCAGAGATACGACGGTGGGGTAATTTAGTGTCAGTGCTGGTGTTGTCCCCAGAGCCAAGAAATAAATGGTTTCGTCTCCGCTGCCCGTGGGCGGGCTTGGCAAACGACGGATATGGATTGATTACGTACCATGTAAGTAGTAACAAAAGATGCCAAGCTAGTGAAGTAGCTGTTAGCAGCTGTTTTCGGATCATCAAAGTGGAGGCAATGGAAACTTACTTGAGCATGGGGTTGTTGTCGAGACTCAGATCATCCTTGATCATGCGATACGCAATGTCGCGGGGCATCTCATTCTCTGGCATATGATGCCTGGGGAGATCCATGCCCGCAAAGCGAGAGCCGTAGACGCTGGTGGTGAACTCATCCTGATAGCTCGCAAGCTGCATCTGGGGCTTTCTCGAGGTGCGAGAGCTCGTGGAGCGGACAGACGCAGCTTCAGAGTCGTCTCTGGCACGGACAACAGAGAGATGGGACATGTTGTCGATGAACGAAGGAGTAACAGTTCCGTTGGCAGAAGAAGGAAGATGTTGGCCGCTGGAGGAGGGGAAGTAACCGTTTGTACTTGTTGATTTCACGGGTCTTCCTTGGTCGTCTGTCTCGATGATGGGAACAGGTGAGGCAGCCTCACTTGAAGAATGTTGTACGAGACTCATGATGAAAGAGTTGGGGGAAGAGGGGTAGCTCTTGATATAGGCAGTAGATATCACACACAAAGTCTAATGTAGTGCAATGTAGTAGGCCAAAAAGGGAAAAACGGGAGCTGCCGATTTTTCCTTTCCTTGCTTGTTTGCTTTCGTATAGTGCAGTGAAGTGTTTGGTATGCGTGGCGCGTCTTTGGATGTGCTCGTTTTAGTTGGTTAGAGCTACAGTGACGATGACGGCAAGCCGCAGCCGTGAAGGTTCAGTGGAGGGGTAGAACGGGAAGCTCGGCAATAATTTCTGGTGTTTGAGAGCTGAAGCTGTCCCTTAGCGTGGAGGGGAAAAGGACGTGTAATGCAAGAGTTGTTATGATAGAGATGAGGGGGGCTAGATATCCAGAGGATGGATGGATGGATATATATGAGATGGATGGTTATGTTATGTATGAGTGATGCAATAGAAAGTAGTATACGAACGGAATCGAGAGAAAGCAAAAGAACTCTCGTCGAGGCAGAGCCACCGACTTTTTAAACAATTCTCATGAGGACGTGAATAAAATAAATGCCTCCAAATTTACAAGCATGGAAATCCGGCACCTCAAACGGGAGCCCGCGCACCATAAACCAAGGTCAAAGGGCCCAACGTGCCCGGTACCTGAGGCTTCTGTAACCTTTACAAGCACTGCCCTGTTGATGATCCCGATCCCAGCATCGCCCGTATTAATCCTCCCTCTGTACCAGCGCGGCCAGAAACACGCCAGAAAGATACCTGACAACTACATGATCTGTACCCAAATCAACGACCCCGTTTTCATCCGCTTTTTTCTTTTCTTTCTCCTTTGTATTATTGGGGCATGAGGATGACGATTGCTCTCGCTCGCTCGGTCGCTCACCTTTGCGCTTGATCCCCTCCCCTGTCTTCTTTTTTCGGTGATACTCGTCGTTCTTTGACTTACACCGACACCTACCGTTCTGCCTCTAGCATTGGCTGGCTGTATATATCCCTCATAGACTTAATTAAAATTGCTGGTTTATTCTTCAAGTTCTTTTGTTTACGGGCGGCCTCACGTAGACCGAAATAAGTAACCCAGCCAGCGATGATTTTTCTGTCTCAGTCGTAGTCAAGGTCAGCTCACCTTACAGCGGCAGCCCCCCTGTTACTACATTGGGTAACTCGGTCAGTGTCGATTCGGTGACGTGAAGCCGAGAGAAATAACACGCGGTTTTCGGGTTCTGGTCTCCGGGCCAGGGTTGAAGCATCTGATGATGTTCCCTTTTTGCGAAACGTAGACGGTCAGTCTCCGTGGGAAAGGGGTTGCGCTGTTTTTTTTTTTATCTTCTATGAAGCAGATCGGACAGATATCCTAGTTCTTTGGAGTGCAGGTTCTGGGGGGGGAACTTGATCCTATTTGTTGGGCCTGTTCTGGGACGATGGAGGTGAGTTAACGTAGCATGGTATTTCCCCAGGCAAAGTCGGTGTGCCCTGTTTTACGATGTGCTCTAACTATGTATTACTGTTCTCATCTCGATATGGATGTTGGATAGTGTTGCGGGCGTTGAACCCCCAAACTCGCTCCATTGTCTCTTGATCTTGATTATGGGCATACATATCTTGCGCCTCATGTTGTTCACCCCCATATTTTGGCCACAAGAATTCGATCCTCGTCATTCAGTGAAGATGATCGAATTTCATATAGGGCAAGGCTCTAGAATGACTTGCAGCATTACCATGTAAGCCCCTGCTCGGGCATCAATATTGTTCTCAGCGATAGAAAGGCACAATTTAACCGGGTAAATTCAACAACTCAGGTTATGAGCAATATCCTTTCTATCCTTCTACCTTCCCTTTTCCATCATCGCCGTGTACCCTTATGGCCAAAGCCTCTCTGTTTACTTATTCCCTTGATATTTACAGGGCTGAATAGACTGGGAAATGTCGCGACGGCAGCCCGGCCAACAAGCGCGGTCCAATCACGGAGGTTACCGGCCGGTGAGACGGGCTTCCAGACCCACATCCACGGCCGAGTTCCGTATGAAGTGCTTCACTCTCTCTTTTACTCAAAGGCTGAGACTTGAGGTTGAAACGGGCACTTATAGGTACTTGATTAGCGAGTACTCTAGGCTACAATGCCGAGAGATCAGCCAAGGAGGCTAGACTCGCTCACCATGTCTCGTCTTTGCTACAGCATTATCCACCATGTATCGTTTGATATGAGGCCATCTAGACCCGTAGAAAACTACACGTCTACTGGTAAGCATTACGAGTTTCTAAACGATCGACAAAACTCTCCTCAAAAACACACGTATCATTTATGCCTCTCTATCCGTGAAGAATAATCCCCCCAAAAGGGCACCCTGTACGGTTTCTCCGTGAGCTGCTTTCTCACTCCAAGTAACCTGACCTCTGTCATGCAAGTGGCGTGTTCTTTCTTATTCCTCACAGCCCAACGTCCCCGGATTGAAAAAGCTGAATTGATCCTTGTTCATAATCCAATCGGCCCAAGTCCCGCCCAATTTCGTGGGGTCTGTCATATGTCGCGTGTTGTGCTCACCGAGACTGAGAGCTCTGACGCAGACACGGTCCGTCCGCCCCCTTTTGAGCCCTGCTTCTTTCTAGACGCAGACAATGCTTCCAATGGCTTCACTTTTGTCGAGCAACGCTGTTGCTTGATTACAGATGGTCTTTTCTTATGTCACTTTGGAGGCAAATTAGGCTGTGTTGGCCACTTTGTCAGCTATGAGAGCACTTTTGTGCAGTTCAGCAGTAGTGAATAAGCGATGACACTACATACTCTTTATTATTAACATCAACCAACATCTTCAAAGCAATCCTTCCAGCCACAGCGCCTCAGGAGTAACTCGCATTAACCAGGCCCACAGCGCGACGGTCCGCCGGGATTCAATATCCGCGATCCAGGCTTGGCCGATCCGTTTTGTCCCGTCTTACTATTTCGAGACGATGGTCATTGACTTTGGGCAGTCTTCTAGAAATTCGATGCACTGTAGCTTGCAACGTTGACCGGGCCCTTCTGGTCTTGTTTTGGTCCTCATGACACCTCACTGCAGCCTACAAGTTGTACAAAAACATTCTAATAAGGGTGTCCTATGTGTATCTACAAACAGTCATATCTTCGTAAGAATCAACTACAGAAAACATATATGCCCTCATCTTGTACTCCAACTTACAAACCTACGCAAAATGCAACCTCGCGATGCAACTCATCTCGCTTTATGCGACAAAACCCACATCATCATGCAGTATCCATCTCAATGCAAGATCCCGCCCCTTCCGAGCTGCACAGTATGTACACACAGATACTCTCTAGTCGTCATCGCCCATCCCCGTCAACCCGCTCGCAAGTCCCTGCATACGTCTCCCCAGCAGATCATCAGAACTCTTGAGCTTGACAAGGCTCTTGTTTCTATTCTTGCTCTTGCTGAGACCCACACTCTTGCGTCTCTTGGCGTTCTTATCACCGTTTGATAAAGACGTTCCGTTGGTGTGCGCCCGTGGCGTCGTGTCGCCGCTTTCACTGCCGCCGTTGAGGTCGGGACTCTGCTGCGGTGTTGTCTGGTTGGAGCTGCGTCGCTGGTTCATCTTGGTCATGCTGATCTCGAGGGGCCGGTCTTCCTCGCTGGACTCGGTGCGCATGTGATGACGGCCGTCGCCGTTGATTCCGAAGCCGTTGGTTTGGGACCTCGCGGCTCGGGCTTGTCTGTCTTTGCGAACGCGCATGACTTCTGCGTGGTCGAAGAGTTGGTCGAACCAATCGATGCATCTCTCAAAATGTCGCCAAGCAGGAGGATACACAGTTGGGAATTGCATGAAGCCATGAGATGTTCCAGGGATCAGCATCACCTCAGCCGCGTCTCTATCATTGAACTCGGCGTTCTGATTTCTTTCCGACTGTTCCTGAACAAATGCGGCTTCTTTAGCACGGCGAAGTCGTCCTGCAAAGATGACTGTATCATCGACCAGCGGATCTCGCTCTCCAGTCATAAAGTATGTCTTAGGAAAGTCGACGAGCAAGGCCTCGGGCGCCAACACAGGGCTGAGAAGATAGTCCTGGCTGAAATCAGGTCGGTTATGAGCACCGATATACAAGATAATCATGGCTCTCATCATCTCGGGCGTAAGAACTCGATCGTTGAAGTAAGAGATCATCGATGAAGTAGCTAGTCGCGTCTTCATCGGTTCAGGATGATGAGACGGCTTCTTCTCGTTGGTCTCAGATGCATCTTTCGGGAAACTCAGAGAGCGAGGGCCGACGTGGGAGAACTCAGGGTGTGGACTTCTAGGTCCTTGAGATGCCGCAATCAAGGCTTCTTTCGTTGTCAAAGCGCTCAACTTGGTATGAGGTGGTGGGGATCCATCTTCTTCATCGTCAGAGTGATGGGGAGTTCCCACAAGCTCATTATACTGCATGCTCTTGCGTCGCATAATTCTTCTATTCGTTTTCCTCGCCTTTCGGTCTTTGATCAAAGACATCTGCTCATCTGTCATCCAGTTGCCGATGTTCATATCCAAAGCTGGATAGAAGCAGACAAGTCCATCGGGAGCTGGTAGTTCTGTTTGTCCTGGTCTGCGGAACGCTGAATGCCTTGTCTCCATGATCATCAATGTTGAAGCGACAGCGAGATTACCTCCAGCGCTGTCTCCCGTGACGATGATTCGAGGAACTTCGGTGCCTGGTAGACCTATGCATCGACCTTTGGTGTTTACAATAGTTCTGTAAACATCGAAGCACTCATTCAGTGCATATGGATACGGGAACTCAGGTGCCTTCTTATAGTCGAGACTCAGAATTGGCAATGCTGACTTGGCAGCCCATGAGAACAACTTGTCGTCGTTGCAACGAGGATCCATTGCAACGAACCCACCGCCCGGAATGTCGAGAATCAGTCTATCGTGACGGTGAAGATCTGACAAAGGACCATCATAGTACAGCCACGCAAGCACAGGCTCTTTGTAGTCGCTATCAGCGGGCCGTGGAATCCGGATCTGCCTTGGAGGCCATCGCATGAAACGAGGACGCATGAGTCCTTGGAAGAAGCTCAGATACGGCGAGGTGCCCTTATTCCAGGACACACGCAAATGCTCAACGGTAATCATACCCCGGACCTTTCGGACCTTTTCGTCTGCCTTTTCAGCAGCGACGAGGTAGAAGAGCGAGAAGACTATACTCGCCATATCGCGCAACCATTTTGTCTTGATCTTCATGGCCGTCCAGAAGCCCGCGTCCAGCGCGGTCAAGACCCATGTAGCTCGGTAGTATGTGGCATCGTACATATTGGCCAGGGGCTCTGGGCTCGCGAGTCCGACCAGAGTGCTGAAGTTTCGGGCAGCGTATAGGTAGATCATCGTTATCACAACGGTTTGCCATGCTGTTAGACGCTTGGAGAAGAGTCTCGAGAGCAACTGAGCGCCTGGGGGGCCATGTTTGTGGCCTCTGTAAGTTCGTTAGTACTCTGAGTGCATATTCGAAGATGGAATGTTTACTTTACTAGATAGGCAGACCAAAAGGTCAAGACAGCAAGAACCTGAAGTCGTCGAGATTTGACCGAAGGCCGTCCTAAGACGTGGTCTATCATGCTGAGTAGACCAAGTCTGTGTATATGTTTTATTTGGTAATGCCGACGAAGTATGCAAGGTCAGCAGAGAGACAAAGGAAATCAATTAGAGCGCAGACACATGTTGTCGTGTCGTAGGGTCTTTCGGATAAATTGATGGTCGTTCACATGAAAGAAAAAACAGTCCTGTAACACGCACGACTCAATATCCTCGGCGGTGGGACTAGGACAGGACAGGGCAGGACAGGGTTACGGGAGCCTTATCATGAGTTGGCCGTTATAAGTCGATAAGTATAACGGTCTGTAGTGTACCGAGTGTGTGTTTGAGGTGTTTCACGTTCACAAGAATTATTGTCAATGAGAAGAGGAAAAGGGAGAGTGAAAGTCAGAAGCCATTGAATAGATACAAAATAAGCAACAGAGGCAAAGGCCAATTCTTGAGCAAACAATGGATCATTCCTAGCTCAATTCGGTCCAAAGGCCGAAGTGAGATGACGACTCGTGACTCGTGACATGTTTTGGTAGCGTAGCACTCACTTACTGTCTGTCTCTGTATTTACATGTGAAAGTGTCATCTCCAAACTCCGGGGATAAACGCGGGGGGCATTTCAATCCTTCTGTGGGGGGGGCGCATTGAATATGACGTCGCCAACATGGGGAATATCACAACATGACATTCTAGAAATCAATCCAACATCTACAACTTGCGTATTGCAAGACAAAAGAAACTATCATAAAAATGCCACGTCTTTTTTTTCTTGCTCATGAGGTCTCAAGCCTCTCCCGTCGCAAACCCCAATTATGCATGGCACATCAGCTGAAAGAGTTCCCCTAAGGCTAATAGTTAACTAATCGCCCGGAAACGAAATGGAATGCGAGTTTTGTTCATGCGGGACACATGATTCATTCATCCAATGGCTTGCGGCGGCACGTGTCTGCTTCTCCAAATGCAGTGCAGCACCCCCTGGCTTGTCAATCACATGCAGCAACAAGGCATGGATGGCATGGCTGACTTGTCATTGACAAACAGAGAAGGATTATCGATGCTTTGCGAGTGGCCAGTGGCTTTATGGTTACATGCGCTTATGGACGGTATATGAATATAGGCACGAGGTTTGTTATTCTCGAACTTTGACAAGAAAGTGAGCCAAGACTTGTTGCACTGTTTCAGAGTATAATGACTCTATTCATTGGCCCTTGACGTACATACATCGGCGGTTTCGACGTATACCAAGGGCATGGCAAACTAGGTATGGCCAACTTCGCGAAACCATTGCATGGCAACAAGTGAAAGGACTTACTTGCACATACCGTCGCTGATTCTCTTGCCGCTTCTTGATACCCGTGTGTGTTTTCAGGCACTTGCCGTGTCCTGGAGCAGTGGTTCCCATCTACGCTCTCCAAATCAGACACTCACCTCAATCATCACCCCAGTGCCCCAAGACACGGAGGCCTATTGGGGAATGTGTAGCAGTCTTAGTCAACATACTGAAGTGCACGTGTGGGGTATCCAAAACTAAAAATAGAGTTGTGAGCACAACTGGACAGAGCTTGTCCAAAAATGCCGCAAACTCGACAAACAAAAGCTTGGAGACAGAGGGATTTGAACCCCCGGCCTTTCGCAAGCATTCGAAACAATGCAAAGCGAACGTGATTCCCCTACACCATATCCCCGTTTGTTGTTGAAGCTTTCCTGATTGTTTTGGAAAATATTGTGGTGTTGAAAGTTCATTCCCATCACTTGTCGGGCTCACAATCGACACCCCACTTTTACTTTTTGCTTGGGAAAAGCACTTCCTCTTACACTCTGCCTGCAGAATTCCATCTGTTTTGCTGGAAAGGGCTTCTTTCAGATGGTTGTGGCAGTTGATTTGAATGATATTTCTCTTGGGGCTTCCCCCCGGATGATCTGCGCAGAGAGAAACTTATCATAAAGTTGGTCTAAACTTATGAGTTCTTTAGGCCTAAATACTGAATAGATTTGACAATTTAATGATTACTTTAGGAAATCTTAGGATGTGTTATGCATAAACTTTGCTGATGAATTCGAGAAACCCTTGTAAAAGTCGACCATTTCACACGCCGCCAGTCAAGGCCAGTTGTCATCAAGGGCTCGACCAGTGGCCGCCATGCAGTCAAGGAGAAGGAGAAGGAGAAGTAGGGTTATGGCCAAGGGAAACTTGAATGAATAGCCCTTCTCATTTGGTTTCCCATGTTCCGGGTGAAGATTTCATCGTAAGTTTAGGTTAATCTAGGCCTAAATGCTAAATATACTTGATAAATTTAGGTAAACCTATATAATTTCTTTATTTATATTCTCACATTCTCATCTGGTCTAACTATTGCTCACGCCTGTACTCAATGCTGTCTCGACACAGGAACTTGGCGAGAGGATTTCGGGCTCAACATAACAGTCGCCTCTTTAGGAAGTCTGTTCAGCCTCACAATACGTTTAAACTAACATATGTTTTTCGGACATGATTGATTTTACTCATATTCAAGCGACTTTATAAGATACAGGAGAAATTTAAACCTATCCACGTCCGAAGCTCTGCTCCAGCCATATTTCCATTACGTCATTCCACTCATCTCTTGATTTGGTCCAGCCAGTGCATCACTTATTTGACCTTGCTGACAACAAACTGAGCAGCAGTGTTGGCGTCCTGGCTATAAGTCAAGTGGTCGGGGGTGATAGCAGCAGTACCGGCGCAGACACCGTCGCCAGCGTGGCAGATAATCTTAACGCGGTCAGAGGGAACGCCCTGGATAGCCTGTCGCTGGACTATAAAGCTGTTAGTTTCCGAGGGATTGCTGGGAGCTGAGTTACTTACAAGGATCGCCAAAGTTGACAACGGCAGCAATCTTGCCAGTAGTATCAGCAGGGAGAGACTTGGCTGCGTTGTGAACCAGCATAGCACCCTGTGAGTATCCAGACATGACAACCTTGGTCTTGGGGCATTTCTGGTAAGCCTCCTTAACAAGACTCGCCCTATTTATGTTAGATACAAACGAATTCAGGAACTCAGGGCTCGACTTACATCTTCTGGGATCCAGCCTGGTCACCCATTTGCATAATGCCACCAACACTGGCGGCGTACTCAACACCCTGAACAGCAAGCTTGTCGCTTCCGAGCTGCTGAGCAAGAGCCTGGAAGAAAGGAGGTCCGGCAGCAGTGCCGACGTTGCCCATCTCAGTGGTACCGCGGGCAAAGATGACAGTTACGTCCTTGCAGTCACCGCTGAGACCGTTCTGAGTGGAACCACCGAAGCCACCGCTGCTGCCACCGGCAGATCCAAGGAAGCTGCCGAAGGGAGAGGTGGATGAACCGCTCTCAGCACGGGGAGTCTCGCTAGAGCCTGTGGGCTGAGAAGCGGGAGCGCTGGTTGAAGCACTGCCGGAGGTATCTCCAGAAGTGTCTCCTGTGGTGTCTCCACCAGTAGAGCCTCCTGGGAGGAAGCTTGAGCCACCACCTCCGAGGCTGGGAAGACCGCCGGTTGAGCCTCCAGAGCCTAGACCGGGGATGCTTGGGATACCTCCAGATGAACCACCAGATCCTAGGCCAGGGATACTGGGAAGTCCTCCAGTTGAGCCTCCAGAGCCTAGACTTGGGATGCTGGGGAGTCCACCGGCAGAGTCGCCGCCAGAGCTGGGAAGTCCAAAGCTGGGAATACCAGAGCCAAGGCCAGAACCGAGGCCAGAACCAAGACTCTGTCGGGGAGCAATGGGACCAGCCACTGCAAAGGGCACGAGGGCGATGAGAACAGACTTGGAGAACATGATGAATAAGATCAAGTTTTTTAAACGAAAGGAGTTATTTAGAAGCGAACGAAAAGGAAAAAAGCGAATGAATGCAGAGTTGCTGAGCTGAGCTGAGTTTGATCTGATTTCGACTCTATCGACGACTTCTATCCAGCTTATATGCTCTCAACTCCAACGCTCGAACCTCTTCGAGACCAACCCTGCATCGTGAAAGATTCATCCAAACCTCGTACCTCATCCGCAAGGTCTTCCCGAGTTGGAATGGTCTCCGAGTATTATCAATCCCTCACGACGGTGAGTCTTACCTCAGATCATTCTTCTGTCGAGCCGTTACTCAACAACCCTGGCCGGGAACCATCTCGTAGATCAGTCTTGTAAATCTCAAGGGTGGCTTGGTAGGGGTGAGCTTGGATGGTGAAACGGGACGAGGACAGATGAAACAGCGGCCTGGGCCGTGCGGTTGAAACGGCGTCTGAAGTTTGGAACTGGACAAAATGAACAAGACACTTTAGTACCATATTTTGGAGAACGTTTTTTATGCTAGTTCGGGGCTCATTTATACGCTCAGTTTCACTGAGAAACAATGGGCCGCCCGTTTCTTTTGTTTGACGGTAGGCAAATCCGAAGTAGTAGTCAATGTGGAACGCATGGAGATACCATTACCACGGCTGTAGTAGATCATGTAATCAATAAACTTGGCCGATTGATTAATCGTCAAAGCCATTTTCGTTTTCCATCAACTGATCATGTGTTCTGACTCGGACTGCGTTGTAGTTAAATTGCGTCTCGGGTATACCTCAGTTCGAGGAATAGTGCTATCCACACTGAAACTTAGCGAGGAGAGGAAAAAAGAAGTTCAAGTTATTCATTCTTTATGATATATGACAAGTAAAACCGCTATGCTAAGAACATGACTGAGAAGAGTGCTGTTAGAACCTATTTGTTGCTCTGATACGAAGGAAATTCTCCTATTCGTGGAATACACATATAAACCTCCGTCATCAACACAAACAACCACTCGCAACGTTGGACAATCTTGGCAAACAACGGTATATCAAACGGCATATTCCCTTCTTCTAGCTCACGAACTAGACAGGGCTGCTTTGCGGAGGCACGAGCTCGGTGGCCTCATCGCCCCTCTGATCAGCGAGACGGACCTTGATGCCCGTGTGCTGAGCGTAGACCTGGAGGCCGATCACGCACACGGCATTCCACGGCTGTTTCTTCTTCTTCTTGAGTCGGTGGAGCAGCGACGTGGGCAGCATATCGTCGTCTGAGCTCGAGGAACTATCGTCTGGCTCTGATGAGGACACGGACGATGAGTCTGAGCTGTCGAGGTCCGACTCGGAGGTTGGTTCTGTGGGAGGCGTGAAGACGGGGTTTGTGTCTATGCTTTGCATGGTTGTTCTTCTGCTGTGCTGGGGGCTGTGATCTCGTGATGGCATTGGTGAGTTTGCGAGAGATGGACGGCCTCTGTGGTCGGCAGATGAATATCTGGTGGATGAGTCTGTAGATCCTCTTCTCTTGTCTTCGGTTCCTTGGCTCGTGTCAACCAAAGACGGGCCCCCTTTTGGTTCAGCTGGTGTTTCATCAAGAGACAATGCTTCCAAGTCACTCTTGGAAGAATCTTCTGGCCAAAATCCAGGCGGCGCCTTATCTGATTTGGCTCCAGTGTCATCCTCTTTCTTTGGTTCAGGTTCCTCTTTTTCCTTTTCTTTCTCTTTCTTGGTCTTATCTCTTTCAGTGTCCTTCTCATTGAGAGACCGATTATACTCATTCCTCATCTGCACCATCGCCGCCTCCATACTAGCCATAGCTTCGGCCATCTGTTTCTTCTTCTTTTCTTGCTTCTTGCCCTTGATTTTCTTCTTCTTCTCGAGTTCCTTCTTCTTGCGGAGGGCCTCATCTTCATCAACGATTCCGCCCTTGGCATGCGCGAGATCATACTGCAGACCGATCTGGCGTAACTTCTGAGGATTACTGTCGGCTGCCATCTTGACCATCTTTTGGACTGTCGGAAGCCAGTAATATCTCTCGGCTGTGATTTTGGGGATGACTTCATATGTACCTGGCTCGAGTTCGACCTCGCAATTGATCGAACGTCGATCCCACTTATGGACCGGACGAACCGAGCAGATGGAAGTCTTGTCGTCAGCCGTCTTGAGCAGAAATTGCAGGACAAATTCGTACTGCCCCTTCAAGTCTTTGAAGTAACGTTCATCGAGCTACGACTGTCAGTATGAGGTGACTTTGCTAATGGTCGACATACCTGTGAGAGCACAATAACCACCATGCCCTCTTCTTTGACCTCGATGATAAACTTCTTCTTGAGGTAGCCGGTAAGCCAAGAGATGCTGACACTAGTCCATTGTTGAGCTACCGTCCATCGCTCATCAAAAAGACGAGTCCTGTACATCCACTTGAAGTTATCGAGCATGTCGTTGAAAGACATCCAGAAAATTCCATCATCGCCAAACTGATGCTGAAGCTTTCGAATCATGTGAGGAGTCCATTGCTTGGAACCATCCGACCATGGACCATGCCACTCGCCATGGCCATCTTCGGATTTCTGTCCCCAGGGGTTTCTGTATGTGTTAGTTGTCTGAGCCAAGCCAAAACTGCAAGTCATATTTACCGAATCTTGACCAAGCGAACTTTGTTGCCATCTTCGTCTTCAACTTCGGCCACCTTGAGAATCGAGTACGCATGTCGCAACACAATTCCGTTGTTATGATCCTCTCCTGGACCACCGGCAGACAGACCAAAGACGAATTCTCCATCCTCACCGTCAGATCCCAGCATCTCGCGCCACAGTCTTTCCTTGCGAAGGACTCTATTACCAGCGACCACAGTATTGACGCCGCCTGTGAGATCTTCGACTGCAGTGCCAGACCATCCAC
The DNA here is from genome assembly GCF_019915245.1 of Fusarium musae. Classification (NCBI taxonomy): domain Eukaryota; kingdom Fungi; phylum Ascomycota; class Sordariomycetes; order Hypocreales; family Nectriaceae; genus Fusarium; species Fusarium musae. The sequence goes on from NC_058387.1 coordinate 984,999, forward strand.
CATCCAAAGCCTGATAGTCACCATGAACCTTTGCAAACTAAAATCGTCAATTTTTGTCTTTAGTATCTCAAAGGTACTACTCACAGCTTTCTCAAGCAAGGGTAGCCAAGTCTCATTAGGGTCCTCACACTTGGCAAAGTACAAGGACTCAGAACCGGTTTGCTTCTGCTTCTTGTAAAGTCGAGCTTTCTTACCCGTCGCATCGTAGACTTCAGAATCTTCTCCAAAGTCTTTGTGCTTCAGGTAAAGGTTATCATCAACCACAGTTGAGATCCACTCTCCGTCGCGGTTGAAGACGAAGCCATAGACGCCACATTCTTCATCCTTTGCGACACAAATCTTCTTCATTAAATCTTTGCGGTGAGCGATAGTTGCGAGAGCCGCCAACCACCAGCAGTCGCCGCCAGCACCTTGCTTTATGTCTGTGCTGGAAAAGCCGCCGACTGTGAACTGAGGATTTTCGAAGATCCATGGAATGCGATGGACAGAGCCTGGTCTGGAGTATCGAGAACCATAGTCTCTGCCGCTAAACATGCGTCTTTGCAAGTTGTTCTTGCTGACGTCAAGTTTATCGTCTTCCAGCTCGTCGCTCTTCTTCCGTATGTTGCGATATTTCTTTATTCGCTGAATATTAGGTCCTCTTTCGGATGGCAGTGGTTCATCATCACTGCTGTCATCCTCAAACCGTCTCCCCATCAACCCATTGAGACAATTATCTTGGTAAGACGAAAAGTCGGTCTCAATATCAAAGTCTGGGTCGCTGAATTTGGCATTGGTTCGTTCACATTCCCGAACAATGGCTCTAACTCGAGCACGGCATTCTTTGGCAGCATCTTCATAGCTCTGTGCTGCATTGCGAGACTTGGGATAAGACGAGTCGGCGTCTGTGAGAAGTGACTCATAGAGGCTCTGAGGGAAGATGGAAGTGACCTTGCCTGGTGCCTTGGAGTGATACTTTGACCAGAACTTGGAAACAAGAGCTTGAGGGTTCAGAGGTTTACGCTTTGGCTTAGCAGGAGTCGGCTGCGGGCCAGGAGTAGGAGGAGTTGGCTTCATGGTTAGGTTGAGAATTAATTATCAAGAGTTGAATTGTCTAAAGTGCATTGGAAACATTGGGGTCCTATATAGCCTGTCAAGGCGTCTTCTTTGTAAAGATCGATTGGACGCCTTTGTCGGAGACGCAGTGACCTGTTTGGCTGATGATCACCAGGTAACAGCAGCATCGCCGTGTTGCACATGGGGATTGCGCAAAGTATACTGAAAGTGCAGTGCATGGATCTTGACCTGTAAGCCGCCGCTTTACGCTCTCTTCCCGTTCCGAGTCGGTTACAATATGCATCGCGAACAAGGCTGTGTCAGAGGTGATGGGTTGAAAGGTGGGTGAAGCGCAGCAGGAAGCGTTACAGTTAATTAGGCAACAAAGGACAATAACTGGAGACGTCGAAAGATGATGGGATTCTCTCAGCTCTGATAGGTTGCTGACATGGACAATCACGGCGGGTTGAAAGAGAGGCTCTATGTAAGTGGCAGTGTTCAAAGAAGCGATGTAGGCCATTATTCGCTGATGATTGCAGATATCGGCCGAAACCGACGGTTCGCCTCGAAGGAAAAGGCTGAAATCGTTCGTCAAGCCAAGCGACCTACCCTAAAAGCAGCGAGGTGGGGGCCATTTCCAGCATACAACAGTCAGAACTAGAGCAACAGGGGCATGCCCAGAAGAGCACGAGGAAGTCAATTACTTGATTTTATAAGCCTCATGTTGACAGAATTGGCTGATCTAGTCCGCTTTGTATGATTTTGAGGCCGTTGGTTCACCTTTTGTAGCGGGATCGTCTGACGTTGTATTGCAGATAACAAGACGAATCAAAGACGACTTGATCTCTGCCACGTCAGCAGGGAAGATGCCTCGCGGGAGCCTGGACAAGACGAGGGAGACGAGGGAGACGAGGGAGGCAAGATGAGGCTCAACGAGGAGAAAAGGCAGAAAGGGAGGCTAATTCGGAATTGTATGGTACGCCTGGACTGAAGCGTATCCGGGGTGGGATAGCCGCGGGATGGTTCAGACTCATGATGCCGAAGGATCAACATGGCCCAGTTCATTACTTGGTCTTTGGACATTCAAGACCAAACACCTTCTAAAAAGAGTAGGTATCTCGATTCAATACCTCGATTTATTTTGATGCAGGCAATTCAGTCAATGCGCAACTAGGTTTCGGTATAAATGCCTGATGCTGCTTTGACAGGTTTGACAGCCTCCACTTGGTTCAGCAACGGCCTTGATTTGAGACCCTTCACGAGTCAGTCTACAACCGTTTTTCTTCACTTATCGCTGCAAGGTACCCAGTGATCGCCTTTTTTTTTTTTTTTTTTTTTTTTGGTAATCAACCAACCCAACGCTTTCCCCTTTTCTTTTCTCGGTATTATCCCAGTGCCGATTCCATGTTTTGAACAAACTCTAAAAACTGCTCGACTCCATCGCGGAGCCGGACATCTCGGGGTTTCTCACGGAACTGCACACAGTTCAAGAGCACAGAGAACTCATCGAGAGTTGTAAGACGTGGGACAGCAACGTTGGGGGCGCAGTAGCTTACGGTACGGCGCTGGTTATGGAATGTGAAAAGCCGTTGGAAGACAACTAACCTGTGGATGGTGAGAGTTGGTCTCTAACTAACTGCTCAGTAGAGAGTTCCGGCTTGAAGCTTGTTCCTTCGTCCATGTGGATTCTGGAATGGCTAATGAGAGAGAGGGCCCTGCCTGAAACTGTCACTGTCAACGGTGCGTGCAACCAAGCCCAATGTGGTGAAGAAAGGGTTCGCCGTCGGCAGTTGGCGGGGATATGCTCAATACGGGCATGGGAAGAGAATAAAGTAAGGCGAAAATGACAGACCGATGATGTAATCGACAAAAAAAATCGAGCCAAGGACCCTGACCCGCGGGAGTAGCTGAAACTGCTGATGATTTGGGTGGTGATATCTAGAAGCAATTATCACGAGAAACAGAGACTCTTTTTGTAAACAACAAAAACAGAGAGGGAAAGACCACAGCATGGTAATCGCATAGACTCTAATTACTTCCCCAGTGATATTCTATAGACCCTCAATTGATCATTCTCATCGCGTGCATCGTAACAAGACCCCTGCTTTTTCTACAGCCAAGCTCCTCTTCTGATCCGCTTCTTTTTTTGTCAACCCCGCCAACATGCTACCTCCTAAACACTCCCGCTAAAATTGTTAGTACATACACCTGGTGCTCTTATCACATCATGGCCTTGCCATGGCCTCCTCGGCTCTACCTCCGCCTAATACGGTCCTGATGTGCACATCGAGATCCTCCCTTTCTCCCCTTCTTCATCAAAACATCGACTCCCCCGCCCATGAGCGTCATCACGACGTCGCACAACACGCACACAATCCACGAATACATGTCTCGAACTCAAGTCCTCAATTTCTTTCCGATCTGGTCCTATTCGACTTCTCTTTGATCCGGCCGGCCATATCCTCCCGTTTTTACCGATCATGGCCACAACTCCTCCCTCCGCTGCGGCTACAACCCTCCGAGACTCAAGACAGCCGACTCCTGCTTCTCCTATCGCTCCTACGCCGACTGCGGCTGTTCCTGTTCTCTTGACGTCTGCTTCCGAATCTAGCGATGATGGAATTCGTCTGAGTCCGGCCGCCGCTCGCCGCTTCGCCCGCCGCAACCTTCGCCGCACATCTCCAACTCCCGACCTTGTCACTAGTCTCGTTCGTCCGCCCTCGCCAGATACTTTTTATGTTGGAGCACAAGCCTCGCAGCAAGTTGGACAAGATGTCAGGGCCAGAATTGATTCCTCATACTCAGGTCTTTTGATACCAAACGTTAACTCGGATCGTCGAACCGGACCCCTCCTAGCTCCACATCCATCTTCCCTCGGAATACCCAAACGATATGGCGGCAACTGCATCTTCGATATGTATTCTTTGACATATGTCAATGAACCAGATGCCAACTTACTCTGTCCCATCTGTCATGATCCGCTGGTGGATCCGGTTACAACTCCCTGCGATCACACATTCTGCTACCGATGCTTGCGACAAAGCATTGATTCTAGTCCTTCCGGAACGGCCTGTCCCATTGACCGAGAGCCTCTCGCCTGGCCCAACTGCTTCAGCGCACCACGGCTCATTCGCACTCAGCTTAATAACCTCAAAGTCAAGTGCCCTTACCATGCACGAGGCTGCAAATCGGAAGTTCGTCGGGAGGTTGTTGAAACACATGCTACGACGGAATGCCGGTTCAAGGACTTTACCTGCCCCGGCGCTGATTGTGACAAGAGATTGCGTTCTAAACCCGAAGATGATACTTGCCCCCACAAGGAGGATACATGTTTACACTGCAAAGTGACAATCGAGGCTACTGACCGGGAACTGCATTTGTTATCATGTCCGAACAGCAAAACTCGCTGTGAGACATGCTGGAAGCTCGTATATCGCAGCCAAACCAAGGAACATGATGAATTAGAATGCGAAGGTGCTGTCATCAACTGTCCTTATAGCGAGTTTGGTTGTCCGGCTCGTGCGATGCGCGGACATATGGACGCTCATACTCTAGCTTGCGCATTCCACCCAGATACGCCGTCAGGCATGATAATTCGCTCACAACGAGAAATCATCGATTCCTACACCAACCTCGGCCAACAAGTACAGCAACTCCAGACTCGCCAGGACGAGACAAATCAACGCATCACGGAATTCAACTCATCTCTCAGCCGCCGGGGTGTGGGCGACTCGGTAATGGGAGACAACCGCACAATTCAAGACCTCGACGCTGGTTTCGAAGAAGTTCACCAGAACCTAACACACCTCGAGGCACGGCAGAGTATGTGGACTATCAACCAAATCATGCCCATCCGTGAGGAGGTAACTGAACTGCGAAACAATATTAACATGATTCGAATGCATGTTAACTGGCTCCTGAACCGAAGCCGCGAAGAAGGCCGCATAAGAGCAGCCGCGAGCTCTGGATCCACGGCGACTTTGCAGAGGGACAGGTCGGTAGAAGGCCCTCGTCTCGCGGAACGTCGTCGATCAGCTAGTGTCGAAGGAACAGATCTGCCCCGTCTGTAATTATTGTTTTCTTTCTTTCTTCTACTTTTCTTCTTTTTAATCTTTTACTGGCGTAAACGGTTTATGGAATACCCCGGCATTTACACGTAGGCTTAGTCGGAAAAGGGTTATGAATCATTGAGCATCGCGGTAGTCTTTTATCATAGATTTATTTTGATCAGACGACTCAGGTTTGATATCCAATGTGTGTTTTATATGTTTGGATGCTTCTTGTGACACATTGCCTATTTCAGACATGACGCTGCGTCGCTTAAAGATTTTGAAAGCCTGACGTCAGGGGTCTAGAACTTCATTCTTTTTCACATATATCGTCATTCGTAAAAAAGCTTTGGCTCTGACTTTACGAAAAAGGTAGCCTGGTCATAAGGGATGAAAGTGTTTAACAAAGTAAGATGCAATTTTCACGCAGACTTTCAAAAGTTCATCATTTAAGAACTCAAGAATAGCACGTCATGATTGGTCTTGAAACTCCTCCTATGAAATATCAGATCCAATCCTAGATCTTAATCATGATACAGGAAATGGAGATGCTGCATCCTCGAGTCTATATCACCTCAGCTTAGACATGGCCATCAGTGCTCGGAAACCGTGAGCCACTTTATTTATATTGCGGAGTTTGGAAGAGTGCTGCGGAGTTTGGGACATGATTTGGCAGGCCAACATAAATCTTACGGCTTCAATCGTAGATTCTCTGTTCAACTGATATCTAACATCAATCATTAATATCATTACCAATACCTCGATGACTGTTTCTTCCAGGTCATTCTACACGAGTAGGCAACCAAAGTTTCAGCGCCACAGCTCAGAAGCAGCCACTAAAGCCTCACCGCCCCACCTCGAACCTCTCAGTCCCTAGGCCCAGCTCTGCCTGGAATTCCCCCACCCTCAGGTCCCCAAGCTCATCATTATCAACTGTACTACGTCTTTGTGAGGCTTGGGTCCACACCTCATAGATCTCGTCCATCTCACTTCAGCCTCGCCATCCCATCTGAACCCCTTCTTTCAACATAATTCTCGTCTTATTTCACTTCCCCCACCTTTCTCATCTGCACTTCCACTCGTTATCGCCATCATGGACCCCAACGAGCAACCCTCATGGGCTGGAGGCGATGCCCCGGACAAGGAGAAGATGGAACAGGCAAGCTGCGCCAACAGAGCTCATGATGGGGACTTTATGCTAAGCTATGATATCCAGATTCGCGCGAGACGTCTCGCCAAGCTAGGGACATCAACGCCTGTGTCTGCCAAGTCAGACGAGAACAAGGCTCCCGATTCCGAATCGTCGAACCCCTCGCGCACGTCAACGCCGAAGCCGCAGCCGCAGCCCGCATACGCTGAATCACGGCCCAAAATCAACGTCACTCCCGCCGCTCCGCCGGCTTCTTCCAGCCCGAACCCCTTCGACAAGCTAGGGGTCAAGGCGGAGCCGTCGAGTTCAACAGGTACTTCCTCTGTGAATCGTAAAAGACTGGCATCTGAGATTGACGTCGCTCCAGCGGATCGACCCTCCCCCAAGCCATCCACCTCTCAACCCGAGTCCGACGAATCCTATGCCGACCGAACATTGTCACAGATCTTCCGCATCACTGTTGATCCGCATAACATGGTCAACACCAGTGGTCAACGGCTGACGTTCCTCCCGAACCTGAATGAAGAACTGAACGAGTCCGGAGAGCCTCTGAAGCTGTCCGTCAACACGCTAGATCAAGCTCTTATGGAGGCGGCCAGCAGCTATCCCCATGATAAGCCTCTCATGAACTACTTCTTGCCATGCTGGAAGCGTGCTGTGAAAGCGTCGCTGCAGTTCAAGGGAACAGAGGGACCCAAGTTCGAGGTGCATGAAGAGGCAAAGCGTTTGTGTATGAGCGGCTGCTTGTTTGCCCTGACCATGCCGGATCTCTATGGGTAAGCAATTCCACCGCGTCGGAGACATAATCCTGACGCCTCATGTAGCCGATCGCCGAACCCTAAGCATGATACACTCATGCCATACCTGTTGAAGGGCATACAGGACGAGAACGGCCTTTGCTTCAACTTTATACAGGAAGCTATCAAGCGATTCGATGATGACGAGGCTTTCCCTGCTCTGTTCAACGATGCCATGGTTCAGATCAGCAACAAGCTGGGTACAATTTCTATGGACCAGGATTACAAGCCGTATATCCAGGCCATGTTGACTTACACCAGATTCCCTCCTCTAATCGTGAACCTCGCCAAGCACCCCACCTTCATCATGGCTCAGTCAGCTGCTGGAATCGAAAAGCACACCCTTCTGGGTCCGTTCTTCCGCATCTCACCGCTCCAGAATGAAGTCATCAAGAGCTATTTCCCTGGGGCTCGTGGTCTTGACAAGGGCAGAATCGCAAACTCACAAGACGCTTTGCGAATGGTGCTGAGGACACACCAAGATGATCTTTTCGCCATCACAAACGCCTTTATCCGCGCAGGCCAGGAGACCAGATCTCGAACTCTGGACTGGTTCGCTTACATCATGAACTCAAATCACAAGAGGAGAGCACTACAAGTTGACCCTAGAGAGGTTGCTTCCAACGGCTTTATGATTAACGTGACCACGATTCTAGACCGATTTTGCGAACCCTTCATGGATATGGATTTCAGCAAAGTAAACAAGATTGATGACAACTACTTCCGGAAGCAACCACGGATAGATATCAGCGATGAGACAAAGCTGAACGCAGACGATGCATATGCGAAATCATTCTATGCGGACAAGATACCAGGCGATACCAACTTCATCTCGGAGGCTTTCTTCTTGACCCTGGCAGCGCATCATTATGGAAGTGAGGCCTGCAACTCCCAGCTGAAGAATTTGGATAGGGATATAAAGTATTTGGAGAAACGAGTCAAGATCATGGAGGCAGATCGTATCAAGTTTGTGAACAATCCTGCCCAACTTCAACAATATGACAAGGCTGTTCAAAGACATGTCGACGCTCTCGAAAAGAGCATTGCTGTCAAGCTTTCCATTGAAGGTGTCCTGCTTGATGAACGGATGCAGAGCACTTCATTGCGTTTCATGCGCATTGTGGCTGTGTGGTTGCTTCGCTTGGTGACTCGATCAGAGTACAAGCCTGGTCAAGAGTCGAAGGAGATACAGTATGTGCCCTGGCGCGCAATATGGATGATGATACTGACAACTGTAGACTCCCTCTTCCTGCAGAGAAGTCAGATGTATTCTCATGTCTTCCAGAGTACACGCTACAGAATATCGTGGACAATTTCAAGTTCATATTTAGGTCCGTCTACCATGATGATATTTGACAGAGGCCTCAACTAACAAGTTAACAGGTGGCTACCTAAGATTCTCCCCAGCGCTGTTGGCGATGAAATGATTGCGCTTTGCGTAACATTCCTCCGCTCAACTGAGTACATCAAGAACCCGTACCTGAAGTCATCATTGGTTTCACTACTCTTCTCGGCGACTTGGCCATTGATGCACCTAAAGCGCGGTGTTCTAGGTGACCAGCTTGTTGGCAGCCAATTTGCCAACGATCACCTTCTTAAGGGATTGATGAAGTTTTACATCGAGTGCGAGTCAACAGGCGCGGATTCTGCTTTCTATGACAAGTTCAACATCCGATATGAGATCTTCCAAGTGATCAAATGTGTTTGGGTCAACGACCACTACAAGCGACAATTGACACGAGAGAGTCGGTGAGTAACCCCCAAGACATTAGTTGAGATGGCACTAACATCATTGCAGCGTCAACAAGCAGTTCTTTGTTCAGTTTGTCAACATGTTGTTGAACGATGCTACTTATGTCTTGGACGAAGCTTTAACCAAGTTTCCCAAGATCCGTGCTATCGAGAAGGAACTTGAAGATCCGTCAATACCACAAGAGGATCGCCAGAAGAAGGAGGAGGAGATGCAACAGCTGGCTAACCAGGCCACGTCTTTCATGCAGTTGGCCAACGAGACGCTTGAGATGATGAAGCTCTTCACAGAGGCTATGAGTGAGGCCTTCACCATGCCCGAGATTGTGTCTCGTCTGGCAAGCATGCTCAACTACAACCTGGAGACGTTAGCTGGAAAGAAGGCGGCTGCGGAGCTCAGCGTTTCTAACAGAGACAAGTACCACTTCCGCCCTATCCAGATCATCTCAGACATTGTCGACATCTATCTCAATCTCGGCAACTCACCAGTCTTCATCGACGCCGTTGCTGCAGATGGTCGTTCCTATAAGCCCGAAGTGCTGGAGCGCGTTTCACGCATTCTCATTTCCAAGCACCAGAAGGATCCTGCCGATGTCGCTCGCTGGGACAAGCTCAGGGTGAAGTTTGTCGACGCCAAGACGCTCCTCGACCAAGCGGAACTCGACCTGGGCGACATCCCTGCCGAGTTTGAGGACCCCATCATGGGTGATCTCATGAAGGATCCTGTTTTGCTACCCAGCAAGCATATTGTTGACCGATCAACCATTGTCCAGCATCTCCTAAGCGATCCTAAGGATCCTTTCACAAGACAAGCCATGACCATCGATGATGCAATTCCACAGACGGAACTAAAGGAGAGGATTGAGCAGTGGCGAGAGGAGCGGGTGCAAGCTGCCAAGGACAAGTTGAAGAGCGATGCCATGGATACCACAGAAGGTTAAGATCATGCGAGAGAATGGTTTGAAAGGGGAAATTATCTGATTAGACTTGTTCAGTTGTCTGTCGAAGATGGGAGACGGCGCATGTGTACTTCACTTCGCTCATGGTGAGCATGGAGAATGAATGGCCTGGTTAAAGGGGATAGTTTACATGAGACGGCAAACAGCGGTTCAGGAACTGCAGCGTATTTTTAGATGATAAATATCTTGTTCGTCAGAAATACAGCGAGTTGCATTTCCACCTAACCGTCCTAACTACCTACACATCAGGCTATCTCCGCCGTATCCCTTCCCCTATCCCCAACGCCTTCTTGACTTTTGAATCACAGCTCACGCCTTCAAATCCTTATACTCCTCCAACACTTGCTCCAGCTCTCTGAGAATCTTCTGCTTGCGCTCATCAGAGCACCAGCTTTCCTCAACAGCACCGCGGACGATCCATGCCCAGTCCTTGACGGAGAGGCTGAAGGTATCCTGGACACGGCAGTAGACTTCCTGGACGTAGGCGCCAAAGTAAGCAGGATCGTCGCTGTTGACGCTGAAGAGGACACCAGCATCGAGGAACTTGCGCACAGGGGCGTCGGCGAGTTCAGGCAGGTTGCAGAGAGCTACGTTAGACCAGGGGCAGAAAGTCAAGAGGGTGCGGTTGGCGGCCAGTCTCTTGAGGAGTTCTGGGTCCTGAGCAGCTGCGAGACCGTGGTCGATGCGCGAGACTTTCAGGTGCTCGAGTGAGGCAGTGATGAAAGAAGGTGGTGCTTCCTCACCAGCGTGAGTGGTGAGATGAGTGCCAGTCTTTGCAACACGGGCATAGACCTCTGTGAAGAGCTCAGGAGGGAACGCCTTCTCGCTCGAGACCATGCCGAAGCCTGTCAGGGTACCATCGTTGAAGTGGCCACGGTCAAGAAGAGTATCGACCAGAGCATGAGACTCGGGAACAGGCAGATGGCGAAGGATACAGACAATCAGCTCGACAGTAATCCCCAACTCCTTCTGAGCACGACGCTTGGCAGCTGTAAGTCCTGCGACGACAGTGTCGTAGCTGACACCTCGAGCGATGTGCGCCTGAGGATCGAAGAAGATCTCAGCATGCCGGACGTTTTCGCTCGCCGCGCGCTGGAAATACTGGTACGCAAGAGTCTCAAAGTCGTTTTCGGTGATAAGCACGCTCATCCCGAGGTAGTAGTAGTGCAGGAAATCATCGAGGGATGTGAATCTCCCATATCGCTCTCGCAACTTGTCAGCCGACTCGTAGACAGGATCCTCTGGCAATTTGATCCCGTTCTTCTCGGCGAGGGAGAAGAGAAGTTCAGGCTCAAGAGTTCCCTCAATATGGAGATGCTGCTCAACCTTTGGCAAGGCCTTGAGGAAGCTGTGGAACTGAGATTTGCACATATTGAATGATTGATCTTGGACGATCAAGTTTATTTCGTCTCGTTGAGATCTTGTTTGGGATTATCACTGCAGTTTTTTTTTTTTTTTTCTCTCTTCACCTTCAGCAAAGAGATAGAGGCAATCAGACTGTGGAGAATTCGAATTATTCGCACCGATTGATCAAGTTTTGACAATGGAACTCGATAGGCCCAGGCCCAGATTGATGAGCATCTCGTCCAATAAAAGCACGTAGAATTGCGGGAGCTCCCGGCCCCGTTAAAGTCATTCATTGTTTGTGGTTTCATTCATTGTGATCTCGGAAAGTATATCAAGCATAAGGTAGATAGATAGATATATTAACTGTATGTGCGGATTCTGTGTATGTAGACGTAGTAGGGTAGGTGGTATCGCGTCGCTGAAGTGGTCGTTATAGTATCTTGGTTGATCTGGACGTGTTGAGACAGGTATCTTGCTTGGCAAGCTTGGTAAGCGACTTGTCATAGTCGCATACGTCGCCCTGGGATCCGTGGGCTGAAATGAGTGCCGGAGTCTCTTGCCATTGTCAATTGAAATTCCTTTCAAAGCCCACTGATCATCACATCAAGTGCTGACCTCGGGTACTAGTCCCGGCCTAGTGGTCAATTAGCATCCTATGTACTGTAACTACTCTGTACGTCTTGTGCCTATAGTACCTAACCTAACATTAGTCGTTTGTCAGGTTAGGCCATGGCACATGCACAAAGAACTCCACGGCCTGAGACTACACAAGTCTCTCCACCCTTGAGAGGCTTCTTCTCATTTCCTCCTCAGATGCCAGCCAGTCTCTTAAATGAGTGTCTTGAGTCTTGACCGTCACTTGACATCAACAGCGGCTTATCGTGCCACCCCTGAACCATCCATTTCCAGGAATAGGGACGCACTCCCGTTCCGACACCCGCGCCAAAAGCAAATGAACCTTGTCCAGTTCTCCTCAGAACACAGTACACTACAACCTCAGCAACAGACAGGCTGGGATGGTCCGATGGGATATCGATGGCTTGCGGCCCCAAATCCACATCTCAGCACTCTCAAATGCCAAGCAAACTTTGAGAGACAATTCGTTCATATTGATTACTCCAAGTTTTTCCTGCCTCGCTCTGAGTTCCGTTTTAGGCATCGCCAAAATCTGCGCGGGCTTCTGTGCCAGCTTGGTATTAGCGATGATGATGTAGTATTCTTCAGTCTCAATGCCAAGGCGTTTTGTGTTCTCCCGAGCATGGGCTCAAAGGATGTGGGTGTCAGGAGAATCGATTAACAGCAACTTACTGGCTAGAATTGCCGGCTTATCGTTCCCTACTGTAGGAGCCGTATGCGTGCACGCCGAGAAGGGAGGATGGTCCTCTGATCTTGACTCGCCTCAGCTTTCAGCTGGGTTGCTACCCTCGTCAGGACATGTAGCATCTTATCCGTCAAATAGTGTAACGGTGCGAATCGGAACAGTTCCCATGATCGCAATCGGATGTGCGTGAGGATTCACAACATCTGTAGGGTGACATGCGCTATCGACAGCAATTAGCTTCTCTCCCTTCCCAGCAGGCAATAGGGCATTGTGGTTGATAGAACACTTCACATTGGATTTTCGGTTTCTCGGAAAGATGGATTCCTAGCAACAGAGGTGGAAAAGTCCGGTTACCCGACTTCTCAGGGACACTACTGCTCTGTACGGAGTACATGGCTCAGTTTCAGACATTGCGGGGGGGGGGGGGGGGGGGGGGGGTTGGTTGGATCTGTGCAGCCATGATGAGATGTAGGGACCCCAATGTGTGTGCTATTGATGAGTCTCTCCCGACAGGCAGGTCCGGAATGTCATCCAACTCGGCCTTTGCTGTCGAGAATGGACGGCCCAGTCGTGTTTCTGATCTGAAGAGGATATAAGTCTCCGTGTGATTTCCCTCCAATAGAATCCACACAATCTCGAACACCTCTTGGATACATTATCTGTCATAGAGTCGTGTATTTGATATTACTAAGAGTTAGAATTGATAACTTGCTCTTCGAAAGCAATAGATGTGACAAGAAATCGGCCAAAGCTGTCTGATACCATAAACCTGCTTGAGGACTAGTTGCAATGTCAGTGGCGCCATTCCGTTCGGTAGCTTATATAACTGGTAGATGGCATCGGAACGCAGGTGTCCCGTTAACTAGCTATACTAGTGTACATTATTATTGCCTGCCTGACAGACGCTTCGTCGATTGAGAACACAGTTGGGGGACCAGTCGCAAGTCTCAAAATAACTTCAACTCGGTCCAGGAGACGAAGACGGGCGTTTCGGGCCGTGTACAAAGCTATAGATCTGCTTGTCCGAGACGTTCATTTGTCCTTGTCATAACTCAACCGATGGAGCTCTAATCCATCACGATGGAGCTGGCAGGCTGGTCCTAGAACTAGGCCATGTGGAACAGGGTACGTAAGCTCCAGGAGTCATGAGGGACGAGGATGTTGAATTGAGAATAAGCGTGCTTGGTCTATTCGGAGCGAGTGGAGAGAAGGGGCAGAACATCCCAGTCAACGACGGTTAGAATGTCTCAAGAACCGATTAGCAACCAAACATCGGGCGGAGGAGCTAGGAGCCACATGCTAATTGGACCAAGCTTTGCCGGCACTTTGACCAGGCAAATGGATCAGATAGCTAGTCGAGTGGCTAGAGGAGATTGTACGGAGATTTGTTCAAAACAAGGTAAAGAATGCGGAATGCCATCTTCTTAAATGATTCATGTCAAATGCTCAAAGCCTTGTGCTAATCTCAGCTTGTGGCGGCTCTATGATTTACCGGTGCTTGAAATTGCGACTGTTGTGCCACACAGCTGCCTGCATACTTATCAGTGAGGAAGTATCCAACGGAGCTGAGGGAGGAAAAGGCTTGACCTTGGTGCTTATCCAACTGTCATAATCTTTCTCCACGATCCGCCACGGTAAAAAAAAAAAAACACGTGGATTGACGTGGTTCTGAAGACCGAATTCGCGTATCCAACCAGGCGATTACCGTATGCTTGGTCCGAAAACCAGGTTGCTGGAGAGATATGAAGCCTATATGTACAAACCCATGGCGGTATATACTAGTGAGATATGGGTCTTGATTAGTCCCAACGAAACCAATTGAAAAGTGAGGTGCAACAGATCCGTCTTATATGATTGGTCATCCTGGTCAACCTGACATGTTAACGTTTTCTGTGGCTTGAGCGGATCGTCTTAAATAGGAAGGATGAACCGCTAAAGAGTGACAGAATGTACCTCAAGAATACATATCTAATTGCGATATGTTGATCAATTATGCGCCATCAGCTGCCTTTTGATGTCTTTGAGTCAGTCAAAGTGTTGAAGACTTCAACAGCTGGCAGGAAGAATAATGATCAACAAGCGGATGTATGCAGCAGCCGGTGGCGGTGATTCGAGCTGCCACATTCCATCACTCACAAATTTAACCAATCACTCACAAACCCCTGGTGCCAATTGGTAGCACGGTTCTTACCGTCATCCAAGAGGATGGAAAGACGCACCGATGGGCTAATCTTCAACCACTGACTGTCAAAATTGAGTAACTCTGAGGCAGTCTTTCGATTGTTGAGTTTCTTGCCGAGTCAGTGTGATACTCGGAGTGAGTTGAATGTTGCCCTATCTGCGTCAGGGACTGACTTGGATACTCAGAAGCGCGACTCATTCCCGGATGACAAGGCCCATAAACGAAGAACGGGCCGATGAAACAAAGGCTTGACTATTAAATCCGGGCCAGCGGGCATGTTTGATCGCCAGGTCCGTCTCTTCTCAGGTGGTGGTTGGAAACGCAAGGTTCTTGGCCGGGTGAAGGAGCTCAGACCGAAGGGAATAGGCGAGTCCTTTGAAGAAAGGGTATTGAAGGCCGACGGAGAATACGAGGAGAGATAGGAAACGGGAAAGTTAGACCTGGTAGTGGGACTGATGAATCAACATACGGAGCAGGGGAGGTTTTCTTCGTTGACATGGAAATCTGAGCATAGGAATAGGGTAAGTTATACAGACAGTTAAAACATTCCATGAAGTTAAATTAGCAGGTTTGCTCACATGGACATGTACCACTCTAGAGGCAGGAGTTAATCTTTAACTCTATCTACTATAGGCAGGTACTAAATTCCCGACCGATCGAATAATGGAAGGAACCATCTCAGAGACAGTGGGTTGAGCGAGAGTCGTTCTTTCACTCCCAGAATTAACCAAGCAAGCCCAAGGAAAGTCGCTAACTGCCACCTACTTCACATCGGACACTGTATGAACAGAGAAAACACAGCAGGTGCTGCACGGTGAGACCCCTGTAGCACAGGCAACCTTAACTTTACCTTCCCTGTCTACAGCGTAAACCTGAGGCTCGCCTAAGTTGTATCGCGGCATGCATCCCCCCCGCCAACAACGTTATTCTCATCTTCTTCTCAACTCCTATTTGCGAATTCAAAAAAAGATACTTCCGCTTCAGCTTCAGCTGCATCTACAGCCTGCATCGCTCGCTCGCTCTCTCGCGTGCACGCGAGTGCCCGAATATGTACTGTATCAATAACACGGTGCCATAGCTCACACTAAAACCGTCTCCGAGATCGTGGTCCCTGCTGCAAAACGATAGCATGTACATATGGTACCCCTTCTACGGTAGTCAGCATCCGAAACCACAACTTGAATCTCAGCCCATACGCCCCCCGCCCCCTCGATCTTGACAAGGGCACACGCCAAAGCCTAACAGCGAATGAGGGCCTCGTCTTCATCACCCCAATTCGCGATCCGATGCTTTGCCAAGTATTCGTAGCGCATCCATTGCTATTATGCCAAACTGCGTACGGATACACAGAGAGGTTGGGGGCCATGACCAAACACGACTCGATCCATACGAGGCACTGAGCAGAGAATAACGTTTCGGCCCCGCTGCCTCCGCTGGCGGACTATCTGTTTCCACTTCAATCGGCCGTTGGTAGACGCCGCAACGAATTGCTTTAGTCTGAGGCGCGTGACAATTCCCAAGGCGAAGCGCCCCTGCCGCCACTAAAATATGAATCAGTTGTCTATGGTCCATGTCCATGTCGCCGGTTTTCTGAATTGTAGGGATTGACTTGCATACGAATCAGACTTGGCTGGACAACTAACTCATCTCGTCCCAACTCTATCCTGGCATCGAAGCACTGCCTCTGCCCTTCTGGAATTTTAGAATGCGTATGGATGTAACCAGCATACGAGGCGGGCCCGCATCTCTCCCACTTCACTTGGTCATGGACGTGGGCTCGATAGGATGTCTATAGAAAGCAAGCCACTCGAATCTCCAACGCCGGTTGCTCGCCGACTTGTGCTTTCTTACAGTATGCCCCTGCCTTCTGTTACATACAAGGCGGGTCATGGCCCGGGCAGCACTGTATGTATTGGTGATTGTACAGTCCCGCGCGGAGTGCGAAATCTTTGAACCCTTTCATGGCCCTGGACGTTAACATACATGCATTCCCTACCGAGTGCCTTGGTGTCCTAGCTGATTGATATGCTTGTATGGTACAGTTTATTTTAACCTTCATTCCTCGCGCTGACCAGATATCGAGATCCTGCCCTCTCATATAGGGCCCGGGCGAGCCACCCGTCCAACCCTTCCCTTCCCGGCGGTTCACTCGGCTCTAGCCCGAATCCCCACTGCGACCCTGACTGGGGATTCGTCATCCGCCTCCCACCCACGGCGGCGGATATAACCGTCCCATTGGCGAACACCTGGACAAGGTGGCACCTTCGGAAACCATCATGACCGAACCCATGCCCGCCCGGCAGGCCGTGTGCCCAACGGCAGCTTGCAGCCCTCTACATAAGTCGACCAGCAAACGATTCCAGTCCACCAGCTCGGCGCAAGGCCTCGAATGGGCCAAGGGCCATTGTAATCGACATGCTCGGACTGCACACAAACGCGAGAGCGACTAATTATTCTAGTTCCCGTCTACATCACCATTCTATCCCTGGCCTCAAACTGCCTATCGGCTGCTGACGCCACATATCTGGCATGACAACCATGAATCAGGAGTTAGTGAGCCTTGCGCAGCCCAGTACTGGTTGAGCTCCATAGCTCCATAGCTCCACTAGTCAAGCAGTCAGATAGTAGCCAGATACCGCTGAACCATGCCAGGCCGCACAGACGATGTGTTTCAGTTCTGAGACTACACCCTGATGTGTGCAATCGCCTGCAAACATGTCACTATCACGTAAGTAACTCGGTTTGATTGATACATACAAACTTCGGTTCTGCTGCATATTATTGCAAGGTGTTATGCCCGGGGAATCTGGGATGGATCTGATTTATTATAGTGGTATTTTGTACTTTTAAATCAAGTCAACGTGTTTGAGACTGGAGGTTGAGATTCGGCGAATTTTCTGGGCCTCATCTACGAATACCTGACCGACCTTACTACAACAAGGCACGCCGATCTAGGCGCGGGGGTAGCACATGGCATCGCGGATAACACAAGGCAACGATGACCGAATATCGACCGGCTTGTTTGTGCATAACATCTTCCGGAAGTACCAAGCTTTTCTCAGCACACCAGCGCCGAGAAAAGCTTTGTCCAGACGGGCATATCGGTCAGCACAGCGACGGGAAATGGCTCACTCAGTCGTTGGTTACTGAACTTATAGTGCGCTTACTGGACCAACCAAGCTTTGAGAGCATACTCTGTATAGTCCTCCTCAAGTCATGCATAGCTGAGAGCAATTGGCGCACAGGGTCTTTTTGTTGATGATCAAGTCCAAGATCTCACTACGGACCCGAGTTCTGACATCCGAGGGTGGTATTGGGTTGGTACAAGCACTTGTCTTGTTGGATCGATGGATATACTGCTAGGATCTGGGATTATGACTAGCAACATATTCCAGGATGCCCGTCTCCGCTCGAAACACATTAGCGGCCATGGCTGATCTCTCAGCAGCCCTGCTCAGCCAACTCGTCAAGGGTCCGGCCACCCCTCCCCCCCAATTTACCATCGCCTGGCCCAGATAATATTTCCGAATCTGCGTTAACGCGCGGAGAGCCCCGGATCACGGACCAGCGCCACTAACACGGTGCTGCTCCTGCTGCTCCTGTAGCTGTTGTGCCCGCCCAGGTACCTAGTGACGAGCAGCGATATACCTGCCTGCAGGCGCCTCTTCTTCCATACGGTACATTTCCTCTTTCTCTCAGCCTAGTCGCCGTGAACCAAACCTAACGACGTCAGCTCCGGCCTCGTGGCCTCGCCTTTTCTTTTCTTCTTCGCAGGCCCTTCCAGAACAACAGATTGTCCCGGGTCTCTAAGGCTGCGACTTCAACACACAGCCGACGCTCTTCTTGAAGTCACTCGTTCTAACTCGGCCAGTACTCCGAGCCGCAGATACTCTCGCCCACCACTGGAACTTTGGGCCCCAAATAGACATTCTAAGTCTAGAAGGAGTGCTATCAGGTACAACGGTAACGGCCTAAAGCTTTGCTTAGCCGTTCCTGGTCCAAAGCATTGTAGTTTGGGAAACCCGCAATCTATTCCTAGTGTCAAACAAGTGATGAGCCGAATAACTACTTCGGAGCAAAAAGGTCTCGGGTTACACAGCTTCGCGACACTCAAGATATCCATTTCTCAGAGACGAATTCACACTGTTGATTGCGGACTAGGACACAGGCGGCAAAGATTGAAGGCTCCGTTGCAGGGTTGATTGACAAACAAACGGCATATCCTAGCTTCTTCTTTCCGGGCAAAGCGAGGAACGGGAGTTTGCCCACTTTGTACTTGACGACCTGCAGCTTTTGTTCAACAGAGTTACCTTTATGCTCGTTGACCGACGCCCCCCTAACGTTCATCCCGTTGGGGGACCCTTTGAGGCTTCCTCGACAAATCCTAGTAGAGGCTGGGCACCGAGAGGGCACCCAGCTATGTCAACACCGCAGAACGTTTATGCCCGCTCGCCCAATCTCTCAAACAGATCCTACGACTCGTCTTCAGTCTCATCTGCAACTTCCCCCAAATCTTTGTCCCAGTTTGCGCCAGGGGCCATGAGTACCAACCCACGCTTGAATGTTCCGGCAACGCCCCAACCTATTGGCATCCCCCCTTTACCTCCAGTCACTCAGGGCTTTCAACCGTACGGCCCAATGACCACATCATCCTCTCTTGGACACGATTCACTCGCTTCGAATGAATCTGTAGCCAGCACTCCGGGACCATCATCCGCCCACTTATCAGGACCAGGTGGCCAGGGACAGAAGAGAGCATACCGACAACGAAGGAAGGACCCCAGTTGTGATGCTTGTCGAGAAAGAAAGGTGAAATGTGACGCAACCGAGACGACAAGTTGCTCGGAGTGCTCGAGTCGAAATGTCAAATGTCAATTCACCAAGGAGACGAACCGGCGTATGT
This sequence comes from Fusarium musae, assembly GCF_019915245.1. Lineage (NCBI taxonomy): Eukaryota > Fungi > Ascomycota > Sordariomycetes > Hypocreales > Nectriaceae > Fusarium > Fusarium musae. The sequence continues at coordinate 1,004,491 of NC_058387.1, forward strand.
CGTCCATCAAACAGGTGCAGGACTTGGAGAAGCAAATGGAACGAGTGAAAAGGGAGAACAGTGGATTGCGCCGTATGCTTCAGGATCGAGAAGGGCCCATGGACCTCGATGCTGAAGGAGGTGACGAGAACAGCTTTAGCTTACCAGCCATTGGATCCGAACCGAAGCGACGAAAGAGACCAACACCAGTCCCAGAGCTAGCGAGAGCGAGGGCTAGTGTACGCGATTTCTCGAGAGGTATCTGGAAACTCCCGGCCCAGTATCGTGAACGAGCCCCTATATTCTTCGACCCCCCGAGACCAGAGTTACCTCCCAAGCACGTTGTAGACCAACTGCTGCATGCCTATTGCAACTCGTCCCACTCCATGTTTCCGATCATACATATGCCATCGTTCCGATCTACTATCAACGACCTCTACAACAGCAATGCGTCCAACAGAATGCCCCCAGCCTGGCTTTCTATGTTCTTCGCAGTCCTGGCAACTGGCAGTCTCTTCAGCCCAGCATCAGGCTCCCAGCCAAACTCCTTTTACGAACCTGCCGAATTTCTTGAGATGGCTAACAAGATGATTGACCCGTGGTCTAACGACTTTACTCTGGAACATGCCCGGGCACTAACATTAGTAACTCTCTGCCTGAACGAGATGAACTTGAAGTCAGCGGCCTGGGGATGGTTAGGTAGGGCTGTCCGTGTCTCTCAAGATCTCGGCATGCACGTTGAATCAGGGCCGTGGCCAGTGATTGAAGGAGAGATGCGACGCAGGACCTGGTGGATGATATACATACTTGACCGGACCTTGGCTACTGAGCTTAGCCGACCCGTTTTGATCGACGACGACGACTGCGACGTGTCATTGCCAGCCGGGGTTGACGATCAGTTTATCCACGAAGGAGGCATGTTGGTACCTACGGGAGCGGAACCTTTGACTCACTCTCTGCTCGCCGTCATCCATGTTGTACGGTCGTATTCGTCGCTTCTTACAGCACTGACAACCCAGTCGATATCATCAGCCCATCTTTCAACCCTTGATACCCATCTGAAGAAATGCCTGAACACCTTTCCGCCAGCATGCGACCCTGCGAGTAGTGTACCCCTTGCACCTGGCTTTCTTGCTCCGTTGGCATACCTATTCCACGCTCGTCTTCTCCTACATCGGCACCATCTCGATCCTGTGTACCCCCTCGAGGCTCGGATGGCTTCTCTTGAAAGCTGCACCCACATTGCTCTCGAAACAGTATCTCTGCTTCATCGATTGAACGGAAGCCTCTTGGCCGACAGTGCAACTACATTGTTGACCACGCACATATTTCGCTGTGCCCTATTTCTCCTCCTTACAGGCTACATAGACCCTGCAGTGACGGCTGTGAGAGCACTGGCTTCCATCGATCGACAAAGGGATATCACAATCGCATGCGGTCGTTACCTGTCGTTCTTTGTATCCGCCTTGGCAGCCAAGAGAGTTGAGTGTACAAACTACCTAGCAAGGAGTGCACCGCCGCACTTTGGTTCTTCACGGCCATCGATAGATCAAGCAGCTCTTCTACAGATGCTTTCACGCGACGAGGATTTGATTGTATACGTTTCCGCCGATCTTCAGGCATCAAATGATGCCTCGTGGCTTTGGGCAGGCCTAGAGCGAGAAGTCCATTTACACCAGTCCCCATCGCCGTTTCAGCATCCCTCATCGGCCACCAGAAACGAGTTGTTCAGCCCTGAGGCTCGTACAGGATTGGATGAAGTCGACAACAAAGATTGGGGTGGATGGGCAAGACTCGAGACGGCCATTCGTGGACTGAATGGTGTGCCAGCCACGACTCCGACCCCCTCGACTGCAACCTGGACGTTACCTCCGCCCATCAAGAGCGAGGCGCCTGGTCCAGCTGTGGAACTCCCAAGGCTAGGGGATGCATCGCGTTTCGGGTCCGAGATACCCAAGTTGGGCGAGGGAAGCACAGCGGTTAGCCCTGTGGCAGGGGGCAGCAGGACACCAAGTGGAAGCGCAACCGCCCCAACTACCAGCAAAGAGCGGTTGAGTATCGCCAATATTATATAAAGAGTTTGGTGGGGAATTATGAAAGCGATTTTTAATGTTTATTTTATGAGCCTTGTTTTCCTTGTCTAGTGCTGGAAGCTGGCTCACCTGCAAAAGTTGGAGGAACGAGGCGCATATAAACAGCCTGGTTTTGGTGCATTCTGTTTTTGACATGGCGTCCTGATATTTTGTTGCGTATAGCTGCTTCCAGGTAATATAGTATAGTACTGCTTGGGGAGAATCTGCACGAAGATACCACGCGCTGCATGAGATGAGTATAGGATATTGCATAGCACAGAGGCGCATCCGGCGTTGTTGGGACATGACCCATAGAGCTGTATACTTTCTGCAACGGTTATAATGGATACACGAATTTACCGTTTGTGTGGTAGCACAAGATGTGCGAGACAAGTTTCAGCTTGGATATCCCATCAAGACCGTTTCATTTATATTCCGGTACCAACTTTGAAGAGAAAAAGTGCGTGAGCATCGATGTGAATCAAGTATATGCCGCAACTTAGCTGGGTGCCCCTTTGCTCAATCCCAGCTTGACAACTCTCTCACGCAGCATATCTCGCATATCGCCATTATCATCCATATACTCGGTCAGGTCAAGGGCCTTCATAGCCCATTGCTGACATAGATCCTCGTCACCTCTTGCCAAGATATCAATCGCATGATTAAATGTTGTTGCGATGATCCAATCCAAGTCCTCTGCAGGAAAAGGCTTCTGCATCTGTGATAAATGTTAGCTCTCCACAAAAATAAACGCGACCAAGAATCTATAGTGATGGGAACCACTTACTTGGCTTCCTTCGCGTGCTATTTGGACCGCTTGTTCCACAACCTGGAAAGCAAGGCTGTCGTCCAGGGGTAGGATAGCTTGGAACATGCATCGCATGTACTTTGCGAGTTGCTGATTATCAAATTGCTCCAGTGAGAATATCTCATTGATTATAAGCCGCATGGTTCCATATACGACTACTGGAATTAGTTTTCCGGGTGCGCTGCTAGGAACCAGTCAATACATACCGTTTCCTGAAGCTTCACTCCTTAACAAGCAGTCTCCCATTGCCTTGTACATCATCTCATCTTTGCAAATTCGAGCCTTCCTAATAATCTGACCAAGATCGTCCCAACTCTTCAAGCACACGGCACCCTCAAAGTCAAAGACAAAAAGTATTGACAGCTTGGCCAGGAGGTCGGGATATATCTGAGACTTGGGGTTGTTTCGGAAATGAGCGTCAAAAAGGGTGTCGAATTCTGAAATGTGCCGTCTTGTTTCAAGGTACTGCTGCAGCTGTTCATCTACCTTGTCCCCGGTACGAGCCTGGGAGATAAGTGCCGCCGCGACGACAAAGTGACAACGGACGGACATAAGTCGTAGATCAGTATCATCCTCCGAAGGTAGATCGGATGGGTAACAATCCACAAATGCGAGACACGCACGGAAAATGCGGATTAGATGCCACAGCCCCTAGACATGACACTTTGTCACACCGATGTTGTATGCGTTCTTTCGAAACCAGTGCAGCTCCGATACTGTGAAGACTTTGCAACCTTGCTCATCCTTTGGCTCCAATTTGGCGTGCTCACCAGCTGTGCGTGTTAGAACACAGTCAACATTTTGAGGGAGAACTTACCCCTTTCGAAAATTCGGCAAGTTTCTTCTGCAAGTTGAGGACTTGGATCTCCTTCGTTACACTCTTGCGACTCAAGCGAGTGTATAAGCCTGATTGTGCACCTCAGAATCGATGGCAGATTGATTGTCAAAGAGCCTTCATCATCAAAGCTTTCGGCAACCGCCTTCAAAGCTTCCAGGGTCATCAGCTTATCGCCGACGAGCTGTGCATCTCTTATACATGCGTATAGTATATCTCGACACTGAGATTTCTCGGCAAATTTACCCAGGAACTCGACACATTGACGACCCAAGTCATGGTCCCAGTTCAGAAGAGAAACCCTGAACATGAGATACCTGGTGAGCGGCTCATCCTGGATACTTCTAGGCATTGAGTGAAATGCAGAAAGTGCAGCCTCTGCATCGCTACAAGAAGTAGCGCATAGCACCAGCCGCCTGCTGAACTTGCCTTGGCATACCTCGCCACTATTCGCAAAGATGGAGTGGAGCGCAACCTGGCACCAAAGCTGGGATTCTTTGTACTGCTTTTTGGAATAACTGGTATCAAGCTTCTTCCAAATGAGCTTCTATTGTCAGTTACGTGCAAAAAACAGTGTTGAAGTAGTTAGACTGACAGAAAGTGCAGCAGTTGAGGCCTCAACATCACACTGACCAGCTTCTTGAACGAGCTGATTCAGTGTCTGCGTTAGATCTGCTACGCTCGCAGACGCATCTGCTTCCATCGTGCCCATCCAAACTCGCCGGACAATGGCTTTGCCTATCCAGCCCATGTTACGGGAAGGCATAAGTTTCCTGAGTAATAACTCATCCACGAGCCCTATCGCTAAACGTGGACCTCTCATTCGCAGTTCGCTGATACCATGTAGAAGAAAGCCGAGCCCAGCGTCCGACATATCGAGCGAACGTATCATGCGGCGTAGTATACTTGCGCATGCATCGGCGTTGAAGACTTCGCTTGGAGATCGTTGAAGAATCTCGAGTCTCCAATGTAGTACCACTGGCTTGTCACCGATCTCTGATTCAACATGCGACACAAGATTCTCAGCTTCTTGCAGTCCATCTTGCGATCCGGTGGCGATAAATGCCTGTATGAGTTCGTGGTGGATGGATATTCGAAGTTCCAGCCCTTCAGTTGAAAGCGTTTCTAGCGCTTGGTCATTTATGAGGTCAAGTGCACGCCGGAGCCACTTCAAAGCCATTTCATTATCGCCTCTCGACAAGAGGTCGCCCCCAATACCGTGAAACGTGTCAGCCAAATGTTCAGCAGAAGTTGGATCGAGGTTGTGTAAGAGGTCGTCCGCTTTGGCGTACATGTGCTCCGCAACGTCGAGACGGCCCTGTTTCCATGACTTGACCAGTTAGCAAGTCGTCAGAGATGCTGTTTTCAACTCACCAAAGCACATCGCATGGTCAAATACTCAGCCTCAATCTTTTGCACCTGCGCACTATCCTCAGCAGTCAAGTTGTCGATCTTCTTTAGTCGTTCGATGTAGTCCGCAGCTTTGGCCATACTCAGAAGCGCTCCATCCAGGTCCGATGATTCGACACAAACTCGTGCTAACGTGAGTGACAAGCCCATCATGTATATTATTTCTTCCAGATTATCCCTCCTCTTACCACGTCGATGCTCCCGTGCGAGAGCATGGGCGAGGAAGGCCAGGACCCGAGTGCGAACCAGCAGTTGAGTTCTAGAAGCAGACTGCAGGAGGTTGTCCCTCCTTCTCCTTTCTTTGATACATTCGTTCCATAGCTTCCTCCCAATATCCTTTAGATTCTTGGAGACTTCTATCGGAGGAGCAATGCGGTTCTCCGCAAGACTATTGGCTGTATTGATGTGATGGTTCAGGTCGGAAAGGAGGACATCGGTTGAGCTCGAGTCACATGAGGTAGGCAATTTGGAAAAGAGATCCGTGGCAAATTCTGTCCCGATACCGCGAGTCAGTAAGACCTGCCAAGCCTATTCGCTGTTCAATCCTTGCCTATGATTTCTTCGAGCTTCTTTGTGTGGTTTATAGTAGATACTTCAGCCGACGCCATGACAGGTTTGAAAAAGGGGAAAGCAGCCGCCTTGTTGTATCGGTAGCTGTGTAGGTATTTGGAGAATAATGTGATTATCATGTATATGAACGGAAAGAATAGGTGAGGTATGTTAAGGCAAGGAATACCTCAACCCCATAAGATCCTCCTGCATTTAGAATTGAGTCATGTGAGTCTGTTGCGGAACATCTGAGAGCAGGAGCGATGTAAGTGCTCCTTCCAACTGCCCAACCAACTGCCCAAAGCCAAAAACCGGGCCCAAAAGGTCAAGAACCCCAAGAACCCGAAAGAAAATCATCACCGAGGGACTTCTCGAAAGCAAGATAATATTCAAACGGTTATCTCCTGTCTAACGTAATGCAAATGAATACATACGCTTCAAATCCTTGTATCCAAGCGCCTTTCCCAATTTCGACTATTTTCTTTTTCTTACTACTGCTTGAGGCCTTGTAGCACTCTTTTGCAAGTGTGGCAACTCATGCTGTGCTTCTTCTCACGAAGCATCATATATCTACGGCATATACATATATCAATACACCCATGGTTATTGTGCTGGTGGGTCATGCGGCAAGAAATTACCAACAATCAGAGCTGGCCTATTCGAATTAGTCAGTATTGCGAGGGAGGCAGATGGAGGCAGATGGAGCCAGAGTGACGAATACGTACAGTTTGTGCTCATCTCTTCTGATCATGAACGAGAAACAACATTTCACAACTGGATGCGTTGACCCAGGGGTTGGATTCTTCAGAGAGCAGGCCGTCAAGAGGGTCTCATGCGCTGGATCGAAAGCAATCGTGCCAAACTCTTCCCAGTATCGCACCATTGATTCTTCTGTGAGGATTTCGTGCAACGCGATTTTGCCCTAGGGTAAGCGAACGTTAGCAATCCATTCATTTGCCAAACCCCCTGTGCTTTGGACTGCACCAGACTACTGTCACGAGGAGGTGTAGGCCAAGAAAAGCAAGACTTACATCTCTCAGTTGAGCTACTGACACGCCAATCAACTCTGCCATCTCCTTGTTGCCCCTGAAGATTTCACCGGTTCTTCGCCAGCAGCACGCGGGCACTGCCATGCTTGCAAACACCCGGTCGTAGTCCATGAGCTGTTTCTCAAACCACATCTCAACGTACACAAGTTCCATATCCGTCAAAGCATGTGCCTTTTCTCGAAAAGCGGGCCTGAACCGGGCGATGGTCCTTAGAATCTTTTCCCGTGACGCTGTTGTGATGTGTGAATTGAGATATGCACCCAAGCGAGAATAACCGTTGATGTAATTGAACGGCTTCAACAGTCCAGCGTCGTACTTGGCCCTGAGCACACGTGCCATTCGCTCCTCTGGCGTGTCGTTGCCTGATGGGTCGGCGGCTTGTAGATAGTATTCGCGAGCCTTGTCGGCGGGCACAACGCTTCCCGGTCGTGGAATGTTCTTGCCTTCAACATTCGGAGGGGGTGGCAGCATTGATCCCTCTGTCATGTTTGACATGGTGTTTGAACCACCGGCTCCCATAGAGGTGTTGGTGTTATTTCCAAACCCGGGTAGCATCTCCGACTGGCTCTGGCTCGACCGCTTGAATGCCGGGCTCTGTTGTTCCTCTGGCGGCACACTACCGTCATCGAGTAGACTCGTATGGAGGAAATCGTTGAGAAGATTGAACTCGTGAGTGACTTCTGAGGCAATCATGTAGTTGGGGTGATAGCTGTGCATATCATGAAAATGGTTCTGAGCTGTCATCCACGCATCTTGGAAGCCCGCAACTAGTGGCGTGTCAGCGATCTCAGATCAGGAACAGATTTCTGGGCAGCCCCAACCTCAGCCCACCCAGCTCCGCTCCGCTCGTGATTAAAAATCGAAACAAGGGACAGGCCCCTCTCAGTGGAGGGCAGGACAAAGGGACACAAAACGTACATTGATTCGCATTACTGTTGCCGTTGTTCAACGCATTGCCCTGCAGGCCCGAGACCTGGCCGGGTTGCACAATGGACAGTGGGCTTCCTTGACCCAGCATTCCCCCAAAAGATTTGGAACCTCGGTGCTGCCTCGTCGTGTCAAACGCTGGGGGAGGTGGGCCCATGGTGCTAGAAATCGAGCTACGAGCCATATCGGACTGAGCGTCCGATTCATCAACTACAGAGTGCGCCTGTATGCTCTGGGTGCTCTGAACACTCTTTGCCTTCTTGGAATCGGCATCGCGAGGTTCATCGTGACAAAGATGTCCAATGTTCCGCTTAATACATCTGGTACATGGTCTCTCCTATTCATGGCGTCAGTGACTTGGTTTTGATGGTGTAGAAAGCCAGCCCCTCCCCTCAATAGCTGAACACAGCAGCTGCAGCTCAGGTGTCCCAGCATGTTATCAAGGCGAGAAGCAGGGGCCGCCTAGGATCGTACTTACAAGATCGCAAGTCATATGCTGGACGCAGGTAGAAAACAGACTGTCAGCTCCAGTTCTCTCAAAGCTCACATATGCAAAGTAATGGGTAAACTAGACGAGATTTGTCTCAAGGGCGCCATGTCCGTCGCACAATACTTCAGCTCAACAAATGAACTGGCTGCTTAGAACGCCTAAAGCTGCTCAAGGTCCAGACAGAACCAATGCGAACGCGCGTCGTTGAACTTGGGGTTGACTTACAGATCTTCGGCAATATACACAAGCTATGATGGAGCGCCGCAGCGATGTCAGCCCAATGTTCTTCTTGTTATGGTAGATAGATAGATAGATGCATGCGCCATGCTGAACCTTGCCCCTGGAATTAGAGTTGACGAGTCGATGGCTTGGCTAGTTGATTGGTCATGTCAAGATTCTTTTGATCGCAACTATCCATCATCATGACCTTTACTCAAAACCCCAGCGCGGACCCTCCCATGAGCACATGCGCAACACCACATCTAGAACCTGTGCAAGGGAGGATAGCGTCGTTACTTAGGAAAACGTACCGTGATTGACTTTGCGTCTCTTTTTCGTAGGGGCCTTGTTATTCCCAGAAGCAGTGGCATTCGAGCTCTTGTCGCGATTCACAGCCTTGCCATCGTCGCCTTTGGCAGGCTCCTGCTCAGCGCCCTTACCCATGGTAGAGGCATTCCGGTCGGTCATTGTGTCTTATGCTCCCATTGGATCTCTTGGTTACGCAAGGCGGCGTCAGGTTCGCAGATCATTTGCGGCTCGCTGCAGCAAACTTGTATGGGTCTACAGCTCAGCCGAAGCGACACGATCCATTCGCACGTTGTCGGCGGCTAGTTGTTGCGATTGCGATTGCGATTGCGATTTCTGCAGGTCCTGTGCGCGGGTGTAGGTTTGTCGACTGTATCCGTAAGGTAGGTAGCTTTTCTCTGTGAGGAGTCGCGCGCGCGTGAATTGGTCCCGTGGAGGGGGAGGGGAGGACGGGAGGAAAGTGGCTGCGCAGGTGGTGTGAGCCGAAACGGTCGAAAGGATGAGGTTTTGAAGGGCACGGGGGAGTGCAACGAGATGCAAGAGATGAATTGATAGCTCAGCAGCCGAGGCTGGCCCAGGAGAGGTGAAGCAATGGGCACCAGAAGCTTGTCTTGTAGCCGTCCAAGTCGAAAGAGAAGGCAAAAAGACTTGCGAGGACCTGGACGGTGAAGTTTGAACCAACTGGAGGCGTAGGCTTAGGCTTAGGCTTAGACCTGGGGCCGAAATAGGCTGGCCTTGCTTGGCTGACCACCTCACCCAGCCCAGTGACTTTGAGTCCTTGACTGAGGATTGTGGGGGCGCCGAGAAGTAGAAGCAGCGCACAGCTCACGAGCGAAGTGGGCCTTGGATCAGCCAGTTTACGTTGAATATCGTCGTCAAGAGCGAAAGAGGATCAATAATTATTAAAAGTGAGTCGTGTTTGACATGGGTCTAGTTACTGTTAGTCAAGAATTATAAATAACAGAATGAGATCTCTCCTCATTTTAGAGACTGAAGAGGCCAGAGCTAAAAGTCAACTGCACTTCCCTCCATCATCTCACCCAGGCAGTGGAGGGCCACCAGCGGGAACTTGCTCTCTGGGGGGCTGGACCTAGGTACTCTAATAGCGGGGTTTAGGGAATGGTGCCAGTGGTCATTGTCCCCCGGTCTCGGTGAACGAGCGGCCGGGGCGGGTCCGGGCGTGTCTCCGTACCGCCGGAGCACAGTCCAGAGCTACTATTCCCAAAAGCCTCAAACCTGCAGACATACACAAGTTAGTACATTAATCATAATGATCGATTCAGGAGCTTCTAATGTCGAGCTAGTTGTTAACTTGGCTTCCAGTTTAATTGCTTCCAACTGCCGGCAGCCGAGGCAACAGCAGTCAGCCGAAGGACCTTAACTACTTATGCAGAGTTCATTACCTACCTAGGTCATAGGCATAATGTAATTACACTATATAGTGTTGCAAGACGAGACGAAAACTGTATTTTGTGCATTTACCTCACTTTCTGGGGTAAAACCTAGACCATTATGAAGGGCATATAACTGCCAAAATGGGAGATACACGTCCATGTCTGAACAAGACAGTCAGGCCTCTAATTGAACTCCAAAATCTCACATCCGCTGACCCCAGCCTCTAATTTCATACTTACCTTAGGTACAATCCCATTCTCTTGAACAATCAGGCCATTTCACTCCTCTCAAATCATAAAAACAGACCGTGCACACACCAGGGGCCATGAGTCTTTTCTTGACCATTTCTGACATGATCTTCTAGAAAAGGATCTGGTACGATAGCTACTCCAGAGCATGGATGCTGACCTTGACCTTCGGTGAAAAATAATGGCGCTAAATAAACTCACAGCAGGCTGAAACACTTGTCCAAATCGAGTAACAGCTCGTCTGGGGCATCTCTGCGCGTTATTATTCCTTCACTGCAACTCTGTCATGTTAATATCCCTTCTCATTTTTGCACTATATTAATTGCCGCATAGCATCCTTTCCTCGTTTATCTATATCGCTGATGTCATATTGCCAACTTGCCATTGAAAGTATCATTGTAGTTCGTTGCTCTCGTTCCGAATATCGCCGATTCACGGGTAGCTTCAGTTCGGTGGTTAACGACTTTGGAAGGTTAAAGATGATTTTGACCAATGGGATTTGATCCATATTCTGTTTGCAACTTCGTTCTTACTTGGGCCAAGACGCACGTACATCACCAAGGTCAAAAATTCTGCCATACAAACATGATATCCATTTCATATTACTCGTAAAGTGTGCCTGGCCATGTCAATCTTAACTCCAATAGTAACAAGTATCCCAGACACCAAAATCCTGGCTAGACCTCATAGTTCCTCCTAGAAAGGTCATGTATCAAACTAGATCGCAACAAAGAAACTCCTCTCTCCTTCCTTGGGCAAGACTCTCGCCTTGCGCATAATTTCATCTTCACACGCCAATCGGATCCTTTCAGGTGTCGCTGGACTCTCGAGCCGCAGGAGCCCCTCACAAGAGTCATCGCCGATCGTAGCCTTTACTCCAAACTGTGCGCGTGCTGCCTTGAGTGCATCTCGAATAGCGAAGAAGACCGAGCTTCCCATGAAGAAGGGCGGCTCACCCACACCACGGCTGCGTTGAATGGTACGTAGCTCTTTCCATTCTACGTCCTTGAGGAGTGACACGTTGAAAGTTTGAGGAATATCTCGGAACCCAGGAATCTTGTATGCGCCAGGACCCCGTGTGAAAAGATGTCCAGCCATAGGACCGTTGCGTAGCCACAACGATTCTTCCATTGTGAAGAGACCAAGACCTTGAATGAAGGCACCCTGGATCTGACCATAGTCAATCGCTGGGTTGATAGACTGACCAACATCCATCTTGATATCTGCGCGTATGCAGGTCCATGTTCCAGTCAGTAGATCCAGTTCCACTTCAGCTGCGGCAACTCCCTGAGTGAAGTAGAAGAACATCTTGCCCTTGTTGGTATTCCAATCATACCCAATCTCAGGTGTCTTGTAGAAGCCTTGGGCAGAAAGATTGACACGATCAAAGTAAGCAGCATGGGCAAGATCCTTCATGGTCGCCTCAGGGCCTAGCTTCTTTCGATATGGAGCCAGTCGCTCGTTCAGCTGCTCGCACGCGTTGAAGATGGCGTATCCGTTCAGATCTGACGAGGCTGAAGCAGCTGTTGCAGAGGCGTTGGCCACAGTATTGGTGGAAGTCTCGGAGATGAAGACGTTGTCCAATGGAACACCCAGTGCTTGTGCTGCAATCTGGGTGAGCTTGGTATACAAGCCTTGTCCCATCTCAGTACCACCGTGGGCCACCAAGACAGAGCCATCGTGATAGATGTGCACCAAAGCGCCAGCCTGATTCAGAAATAGAGCGGTGAACGAAATACCAAACTTGGTCGGAATAAGAGCCAGGCCTCTCTTCCGCCACTTGTTCGTTTGGTTGAAATCGGTAATGGCATGTCGGCGTGCTTCGTACATCGCCTCTTCCTGTACCTGCTTGTACATCAGGGGAACATGCCAATCTCCAAGGCCTTGACCAAAATGAGTCTGACCGTCCTTCTCGTACAAGTTGATCTGGCGCAGCGTTTCGACGGGCATTCCCAATCGGTCAGCCACCTCCTCCATGTACGACTCTGCGATGAACATGCCCTGAGGTCCACCAAATCCTCGGAACGCAGTGTTGGACATCGTGTTCGTCTTGCACAAGCGTCCTCGGATGTACACGTTAGGAATGTCGTAGCAACCATCAATATGGGTCATTGCACGTTCGCACACAGCTGCACTGAGGTCGAATGTCCAGCCTGCATTGTTGAAGACATCGCAATCCAAAGCTTGGATCTTACCGTCCTTGTTCACTCCGACCTTGTATTTGCCAAGGAAAGGATGGCGTTGTCCACTTGTAACCATATCTTCCTCTCGCGACAGCATGTATCGGACTGGCCTCTTGGTCTTCTTTGCCGCAAGCGCCAAGATAGAACTGAGAATCACTGATCTTGACTCCTTTCCTCCGAAACCGCCACCCAGTCGCTTGACACGAACAACAACCTTGTTTGACTGTACATCGCAAACTCGCGAAGCGAATACTTGTCTGAAAAAAGGGTTAATATCTAATACTGGCAGAACAGAAATAACAAACCAAGACTTACGTTTCGTTGGCGTTCTGAGTACTGGCAAAGATCTCCATCTCTCCATCCTCAGGCTTGGGGACAACCAAGCAAGCGTTGGTCTCGAGGTAGAAATGTTCTTGGCCACCCATTCTGACTGTTCCAGTGAACACATGGTCACACTCCTTGAAAGCCTTCTCCGTGTCTCCCTTCTTGATTTCTCTGTAGAAGTTGTGGTAGCTATCGGCTGCAATAGCATCCTCAATCGAGAGCACGGATGGCAAATCTTCATATTCGATCTTGACTGCCCGAGCAGCCTCCTGAGCTCGCAGAGGAGAAGTTGCCAGAACTAAGGCAATCGGCTGACCCACTGTCAGAACCTTGCCCTCAGCGAAGAAAACCTCGTCAAAATGAGGAGCACCAAATTTGTTGGCATCAGGGTTTGGCATGTCATCCTTATCAACAACATCCACTACTCCCGGAATATCCAAAGCGGCAGAGTAGTCGATAGAGATGATCTTGGCGTGTGCTCGTTTTGAAAGAACATAACAGGCGTGAAGCTCGTTCTTCATGGCAGGAATATCGTCGGTGTATTGCGCCTCGCCTGTTGTTTGCTTGAGAGCAGCCAGATGGGGGTTAGATTTGCCAGTTACCTCCTTCTTATAAGCCACAGCAGCGTCTTCATCGACTGCTCCACTGGACAAATCTCGCTCAATCTCGTCAATAGCCTCCTTGTCGACCTGCTCTGAGCTTCCATCGAGAATTGTCAGAATGTCATGGTAAAATCGGTAGAAGAATCCAAAGGCCAAAGACTTTCGGTAAGACGCCATGCCACCCGGAACACTAAATTGCAAGTCAAAGTCGCGACCAAGAGCGTTCATGGTACCCTCCAAAGTCTCCAAGTCGGCGAATCGTCGTCCAACAAGGTATTCCATTGCTGTTTTGGCAGCAGCCGTCATAGCAGCCATGCCACCATAAATGAGGGCTGCCTCTCGAACGATGCCTTCATCATCCAAGCGAACCCGCAGAGCTCCAGTGACAATAGCGATATCGTCATCCTTTCTCTTGGCCTGCTTGTATGCTCTGAAGAATTCGCCCTTGCTTTGAGTGACTGGAATTCGGATTGACGCAATGATCGCATCCTGTGCGAGTGCTGTCTTTCGATAACCTGTAAAGAATTGGGAAACAGGGATCTCCGTCTCCTTGGTGGATGACTTGGCCACTAACACAGCATTCGCAGCCCAGAATACGGGATTGAGATCTGAGATTGGCGATGCTGTGACCAAGTTACCAGCAGGAGTACCAACGTTTCGAATTTGTCGACCAGCGAAGAACTTGAGCTGCTTGAGCATAGCCTCAAATACCTGGGCACGTTCCCGTCCATAATGAGGGATAGCATGCTCGCAGATACTCTCAAGGTCAGTCAGGATAACATTGCCACCGATCTCAAGGTGATCCTCCTTGAAAGTGTACTGCCGCAACTCGGCAATATCGCCAACATAAACTGACACAGGGTACTCCAAAGCCTTGAACTTTGTTTCGATCTGAGTCTCTGTGCTTCCACCGATAATCTTGGCTTGAGGATGAGCACTCTTGATCTGCAGGAGCTGTTCAACGGTGACAGGGCGATACCATCTCCGCCTCTTGTTTCCGAATGCCAGAGGCCGTAGCTCGTGCCTCTTGAGAGCGGGTGGGAAGATAAGCTCCGTGTCTGGGTTGTACTCGATGAACCCCGGAGGGGTGAACCTTTTGATTGGTGCATCATCAAGGTTTGCCTTGTCCATACAGCAACCTCCGCTGGGTGGACCGTTACCGTTCTCCATGCAACATCCAGTGCCCCCTGCTTTCTTAAACTTCATACCCGGCTTATCAACACTGAACGTTTGAGCCGCATCTAGGATGGAACGGTAGCCAGTACATCGACACAAGTTGCCATCAAACGCCTCCTCGACATCATCTTTGGAGGGTGAGTCGTTGTTTCGCAGTAAAGCATACAAGCTCATCACAATACCAGGAGTACAGAAACCACATTGGCTGCCATTAGACTTGGCAATACGCTCCTGAGTTGGGTGGGGCTTCTGGGAGCTACCGATACCTTCAACAGTAACGACATGTTTGCCGTCTAAACTGACGAGAGGAGCTAGACATGCATTGACACTGGCATGGTAGATCTTGTTGGTTGTTGGGTTATACTGGCTGACCACGATTGTGCAAGCTCCGCAACCGCCTTCGCCACAGCCACTACCATCGTCAGAGCCACGATAGAAGGGTTTGGGGGCGATAAGTGCTTACAGTTTTGTCCCTGTGAGACCGATACCTCGTAGATATTCCAAGACTGTGACCTCTGGATCTATGTCGTCCAGAACGACTTTGGTTCCGTTAAGATAGAATCGAAGGGTATCATCAAATTTAGAGGTTAGGGTTGCCAAGGGCTCAGGATTGGATTCCCTTGTGGGAGATACAGCGCTAGGCGCCATGATAGCGATGAATAAAAGGAATAGGTATCTCGAATGGTTGTTGGGAAGGGAAGAAGAGTCCAAGAATCAAAAGAGAGAAAGGATAGAAAAGACAACGGGGCCTCTGTGGCTCTTATCAACAAACGAACCGAGGCGTTGTACAGCTCAGTTGCTGTAGAGGGGATACCTACTTAACCTAGTACTAAAGAGTTCAGGTTCACGGGTCAAGGCGAGGCGAGGCGAGGCGAGGCGTGGCCGGCAGCGGTTAGATAGCGGGTTCAAGTTGAGATTGTTCCCTGCGTCATATTGTCAAAAAACAATTGGATCTTGTGCTACGGCACCTTCCTCTTCCTAATGAGATACCTGTGATAGCCAAACAGAGAACGAATGAGGGACGTGTCAAGGTTACCTAACTTAACTCATCGCCACTGATAAGCCCAAGATTTGCACCCCCGCTCACAGCTACAGCAGCCACTCAGTGCCTGTTCTTCTCTGTTGCTTGTGCGGGGAAGAGAGCCTCTACCCCACGATGCAGCTCGCTAACGGCCGGCTCCGCGACCACGATAGGCCAGTTCCACGATCGGGATCCTCCACTTTGACTTCGGAGTTCAGAGACAACCTAAGACGATAGATATTCTGAATATAGCGGTGAACTGTATATACAGCAGCTGCAAGATGATCAAGAGAAATACTCTCGTTCTTGTACTATTTTCTCGGACTCGAACACAGTTCTCAGATATCCAGATAAGATAGAAAGGCAACCGGAGTACCTCACACCCTGGTTGTATGTAGTCTATCTCATAAACTCATGCACATATCAGGAGGACTGAGATACCAACCAACTGCACATAAGGCTCAGAGAACTACCGTGAAATCTACGAAACCCGTCTAATCTAGCCATGCTCCGATTCTTTAACTTTCCTTCCTTCTAACCCGCTCTACTCTTGAATGTACTTCTTCAGCCCCCTTAGCCTCTCCTTAGCCTGCTCCAAGATATCGTCATTCTTACACACAGCAAATCGGATATAATCCTCCGCCAAGTGCGCGTTGTTCGGAGTATAAAACTCTGTAGGAGGAATAGCTGCAACACCAATCTCCTGGATGAGGAACCACGCCAGCTTGAAATCGCGAGGCCGGCTTGCGACGTGAGGGGGAAAGGGGTAGTCCTCTGGTAGCTTGACCTTGGCCATGTTGACGAGCAGGAAGTAACCGCCCTCGGGGTATGTCACGGGTAGATTGAGTTCCTCGAATACCTCGTTGAGGCGGTCGACCTTGGCCTTCATCTCCTTGATGGTCTCATCCCAGAAACCGTTCTTGTCGGCTTGCTCGAAACCAATGGCGGCGGCTTCTTGGAAGGGGGCGGGTGTTGAGAAGCAGATACGCGTGTGAGCGGCAGTGACGTGCTGGATCAGCTCTGGGGGACCAATCAACCAGCCTAAAGAAGATTAGCAAAATGCCATGGTCTGTTGCAAACTCTGGACATACCAACACGCCAGCCAGTGGCATAAAAGTTCTTTCCAGCAGATCCAACAGTGAGAGTGAGCTTCTCCACCTCAGGAGAAAGATTTGCAATTCGCGTAAACGGCACGTAGAAAAGACGGTCATAAACCTCATCCGAGAGAATAATAGTCTGGTGCTTGACAGCAAGATCGGCAATCTTTTGTAACTCGTCCTTGTGGAAAACCTTGCCCACAGGGTTGTCTACAGTAGGTCAGCGCTGATATAAGCGGGGAAGCTCGTGGTACTCACGGGGAGTGTTGATGACAATCATCTTGGTGCGGGGTGTGAAGGCCTTCTCTAGCTCGTCAAAGTCAATTGTCCAGTCTGCGGCTGAAGAGTTCTTTGTGGCTCCTGTCTCGGGAGGATGAAGGGGAACATAGACGACCTTGCCGCCGGGCATCTGAATATTGCTAATGTATCTACACCAATGTTAGCTCCGTATTTAATGTACAAAGTAAGGGCACTCACTGATCAAAAAAGGGCTCAAACACAATAACCTCATCACCAGGCTCAATAAAACCCATGAACGCACTCAGCATACCCTCATTAGCACCAGTTGTGATAATAATATCAGTCTCAGGGTCCAAATTGCGACTCCACAATGGTGAATACGCATCCGCAAGAGCCTTCCTCAACCGCGGTCGTCCCTTAGCAGGCGCATACTGATTACACTCAACACGATCCAAAGCCTCCTTGGCAGCGTTGAGAATAAAGTCAGGGGGGTTGTAACCAAAGAAACCCTGACCCAGGTTCACAATAGGCTGGATAGGTGAAGACGCAGCAGCCTCATTGATCATGGACCTATTTCGGCCGAGTTAGTTATCGTTGTGTTTCTAGCAGGATTTGTAGTAAACTTACCAAACATCCTTCTTCTGGCCCTGGACCCGAGCCGCGGGTTTGAGCTTTTGAGTCTGGTTACTCATGGCGCTGACACTGCTTGAGAATGATCTTGATGAGTGAAGAGGGATAATGCTTCGGAGTGTAGTCCGGAGCACGGAGTAGGAGGGGCAGCTCGGGGTTAATATGGAGCGCAACATCAACAGCGACGAAAGGGCTCTTTTCTTGTATTAGTCAGATCCTTCGATAACTGTAGGAGAGTTACTCACGTATAATTCTCCCACTGATAGGAATTACGCCTTGACAATTGGATCAACAGCAGTCTTTCTCTCCACAGGTCGCTTGCATCTCAACGGTTGCGACATCGCCGTAACCGGGAGCGATAAGTGATGACTAATAACTTTTGCGGGGGTTTAATTCTCCAGTTCGAATCGCGTCATTAGCTCCAATGATGAGCACTGAAATTGGTTTATTGGGATTGGCTTGACAACTCGATGCATGGTTGGGCCCGGCAGTTGATGCTGTAGAAGGCATCGGCTTTGTTCCGACGATAAGCTCTTCTGTCCCTCCTCTTTTTCAGATAGCGACACCGGAGCGTTCTACTATCAGTCAGAAAAGTACATACGACCTGGGACTCCATCGAGATATCCCCGGCAAGGGCCGACTTACATACGGCTCATAGTTCTGATACCGATGATACTTTGTGAGGAACTGAAACGTATTCAGCTAACAACTCGCCGCTGTCACAAATACTACACACAAATCAGATACTTTAGTACCAACGACTTTATTGAGTTGAGATCACCAAGTGTGAGAACACACTGCTACACAAGTCTCATCCTGTACTAAGGTACTCCGTAGTGACATTCGCCGTTCTCTGTCCATATTCAATCTCTCCCATGTCGCTCCAAGATTTCCCATCAATGAACTCTTGATTCAACTCAGCGACAGATAACCCCGCAAAAGACAAGAAAGTTTTCTCTACCAAAACACCAAAGGCTGGAAACCCTCAGGAGACTTCAGCTCCTCGACAAAATTAGGGCCAGCCTCCAGACGCTCAGCCGTCAGCTTCACCAGCTGGGGGGCGGTGATCCGCTTGTTATGATCCCACACCAGTAGGCGCAATAGAATCTGGGTTCGGTCGTCACCAAGATTGAGCTTGTGTAGCTCGTGTGCATGGTTGTAGCACTTCTTTGGGTATAGTTTCTCTTGTTTAATGAGGCAGCGAGGCCACTGGGCCATCATCCCGAGAAGTGAGATGCCCAGTGCCCAAATATCGTCGCTTTTCCCGCTGTTCCTACTATGCTTCTCCATATATGGAGACCAGTATGAACGGGTTCCATATGGGCGTTTCCGAGGGTCAATGTGTTGGACCTTCATTACCTCGGCGCAGTCGCCGAGGACAACATTGACTGGTGCCCATGATCGAACCACGATGTTTCGTGGCTTGATGTCGGTATGAAAAAGCCCTTGTTCGTGGAGATACTCAACTGCTTGCCCAATCTGGAGCAAGACTCGCAGAGTGTCTTGACCATTGAGGCCTTTAGAGTTGTCATGAATTCTGTCTTGAAGACTGCCACCGGCGCAGAGCTCCATGACAAGGACGTTGGCGGCTGGGTTGTGCTTGTCCTCACAGTATTCGATGAACTTGACAATCTGGGGCTACATAGATATATCGTCAGTCATGATATTCAACATTGTAGTGTATAGAGACTCACATGATTCAGTCTAGTCAAGTTTCTAGCTTCCTCTCGTAGGTGATCGACAGCCTGAGGAGAGGACTTGCCGGCGAATAGGCCTCCGGTCTTGACGTTCAGCACCTTATAGACGCTGGCACATGCACCTCGACCTAGTCGAGTTCCTCGAAGATAGGAGCAAGGAGGGAACTCGTTCTGAGGGACGAGGGCTGCTCGAACATCCTCGTCGGTCCAGGCGGTGATACTCATGGTGGATGATGTTGTTGTATTACGCACGAGCCTTGATAGTTGAGAAGGTTGGAAAGGTTGAAGGGTAGAAGTTAGGCAGGTTAAAAGGTTGAAAAGGTCGAAAGGCTTGATGGTGATGGTGAAGAGAGGGAAACATGTTGGCAAGGCCATATCGAAGAAAGTACTGTATAAATTCGGATCACAATGCAGTGTAACCGCTGCCAATGGTTGTGCGTCACAGAGATGAGAGGACAGTGTCAACTGTTCATTGCCTGCCACTGCAAGAACAACCAATAGGTATATCTCGCACTGGAACATGAAGTCAATAACTTCACCTGGCCCTCCAATTGTATGATTGAGTCTTCGCACATGTTCAGATGATACAGTGCCATTGTTCCCTTGTATAGAAATCTAATACAAGACTTGCAACAGAGCAATATCTTATGTGACTACCCCCCTCTGTACCTAAGGTACCTACCTACCTCAAGTAGATACTTACCTAAGGTACGTAATTTAATACGCAAAGAAGGTCACGCCCATTCGATCGCCGTTTCTGAGGTGGGACAGAGTTCCCTCACCCATACGTATCTGCTTTGTCCTCGATCCTAGGTTATCATAAGAACTTAGGTTTAGGATACCTTTCATCGAATCTATCTTAGACATTCCAACCAACATCAGATATCTTCTTGCACATTATTACAATCCATCTCGAGCCAGCTTCCAGAGAAACGACTAACAATGGTTTCCACTCTTGTACGCTATGTTATCACCGCAGCCATAATCGGGTCGGTCTACCAGTACCGTGACTAGCACCTTTTGCTGGACACTTTGACTTCTGAATCATTGAAACTCCGTTGACTCTCTGGCGTCTTTGGGGGCGCCGGTCGTGCACCTAATACTACATAAACACACTTCCCTTCGTCATGCGTCTTAACCTGACCGTCATATCCGTATCGCTCCATGTGCCTCCACTCCCATTTGCCTGATGCATGCCATAAAACACTGAAATCCATAAACGCCTTCCCATGGTTCCAAAGGTAGTTGCTAAAATTGAAGAGGGTATTCGGATACATAGTCTACAGCTGCTTGTGTCGGTGGCAGCTCAGACTGCGTTGTCGCGACTGGCTATTGTACGTATGCTCGCCATAAGTCGGTCCATGAATTCCATCGATTCACCTCCAGGAACGTCTGCAAAATCTTGTTGTCCAGAAGAGGTGTTCGTCGCCGGCACAGTTGTATCGGTCGCGTGTACCAAATTTGAAGCCGTACATGTCGACTTGCTATCCTGGGAAGGTGAAGCACCCTGCTGTTGTGTTGGGGTTGGGGTTGAGGCTGAAGCTGAGGCTGAACCTTGCGAAGAGAACTGAGCAATGCCCGGCAATCGCGGAATTGGAATAGGGGTCTTGGAAACCTTGGCCCCAAGTTTTTGATTGTTCATAGGCTGCCCATTCGACGATGTCTGCTGAGATGCCTGAATCGGTTTTGCAGCCGTGGGCGTACAAGGTGAGCCTTTGCCCTCGGCTTGTTGCAAGATTGGCTTTCCGGAGGCAACGGAAGCAGGGGTCTTGGACGTGGGCGCCATAGAAGCCAGAAAGTTTGCAGGCAACGGCACTGGCGACTCTTTCGGGGGTATCTGGATGGGCTGTTCAGCCGACCCTTCATTCCTATCGAGATTTCCAGGGACTTACCTTGTATTCTTTAAAAATAGTCCCAATCTTAGGTTTACTGCTTTGATTAGGGGGCTGAGCGGTCTGTGGGGGCTTCTGCTGAGGCTTTTCTTCAGCCTTTTGCGGAGGCTTCTGTAGAGGCCTCTGTTGGGGCTTCGGGGTCGACTTTTGCGGCTGCGCTTGGGGCTGCGCCTGGGCCTGTACTTGTGCAGGTGCAGGCACAGGTGCATGCGTTTGCATAGGCATAGGGGGCAAATACTGTTGTTTTATCGCAGGCCGAGGAAACTGGTTGAAGCTATGGGTGCCAGTTCCCAGAGATGGTGTGGGCACTTGCTTCAAGTCCGGTTGTTGGCTGATCCGAGGCTGGCTCCCAGGTGACGCATGGTGGCCATGCCCCGGAGGCAGGTGATGCGGAGGCTGGTAGGCGCCGAAGTTCTGATTGCCCTGGAATCTATTATCCTTAATTGTACCGTTGAGATACGCATCCTTGTTGGTTATGATGTGAGCCCTGAAGTTGCCCTCGTATCCGTTGGTGAAGCCTCCCCAAGTAGCATATGGCGTCCGATACTTAGTCGAGTCCCTATAGAGGTTAGCAAAGGACCAATGTGCTGAGTCGATACTACGTACCTGTTGTGGTTGACCTGGAAAAAGGGATACTTTTGGAATATAGATATATCTGCCTGCGGAGCCACTCTTGCTTGCGATGCCTGGTGGTGGTTTACAGGTGCCGGAGCCTGATACGGTTGCGGATAGGGATGGGCTACTCCAGGATGACTAGGGGTGGGTGCCGGAAGGGCAGCGGTATGTCTTCCGTGCCATTGGTCCTGCTGATACCTGTGTGGTAGTGTATTCGCAGGACTCTGTATCCTGGGTGTGTTCGCAGGAGGTGTATAGGCGGGCGATTGCCTAACCTCAAACCTTTGCGCAGAGTAGGCAGGAGCGGCTTGTTGTCCTATAGATAGAGGTTGTGCATACGGATAACGATAGCTTCCGGGCTGTTGCTGGGCTGGTGAAGGGGCAGTTGGTGTAAACCTCTGAGTGGTGAAGTTGCCCATCACAGGGTAGTTGTGAGAAGCAGGTGTTCGTGGCTTGTACACATATGGCTTATCAAGTCGCGCTGCAGGATAAGGGACAGCGGGCTGGTAGGCTTGTCGGGGAGGATATACTGGAACCGGCCTTGGGGGTTTGACGGGTTTGGGAACCGTCGATAGGAAATTACCCCTGGGATTATGACGTGGGTTGCGAGGATCCTCGGTGAACTGGGCGCGGGCTTCTGTCGAGTTCTTGGGCAAGTAATACCAAATTTGGTCGGGTTTGCAGAAATCGATTTTGACTTGTTCTTTGTTTGTGACAGGGTGGCTGTTGAATTCGGCCCAAGTACAGCCTTCAACGAACGGATCGTCCTTCTGGGGCTTGCCGTCATGAAGTCGTTTTGTTTTGAGCTTCTCCTTGGCCTTCTGGGACGCGGGCATCGGAATGGCCTTTGATGATGCCTTTGGCAGACGATAGTCGGCTGGATCGGGTACCAGTAGCCATTTCCATTCGACTTCGAGGCGGTCACTGCAAGCAATTAGTTTAGATTTGACGAGATCGAGTTTCTCATGGATTCTAGCATACCCATTTGGCAAGATGTCAATAAGCAACGTTTGCTCATCATGCCGGTTTTCAACCACAACACCGGCAAAGATATCTCCTTTGAAGTGTTGCAACTGGCAGGTCTCGCCAGGCTGAAGGTTTGAAGCTGCCGTCCGAACTCGTGAGTCAGTCTCCAATGCATCTCCATCAAGCTTCTTATCTCGCTTCGTCCGATGGTATCGACAGCTGAACTCAAAGGCTTGCTCCTTGTATTCTGTGCCATCTTCGCCGAAGACTGGGATTTCTTCTTCTTCAACGAAAACACCAGCTGCAGCCGCGCATGTTGCATGATAAGCCCGGGCGCATCTCTTTTGGGAACACTGGAAGCAAGCACCCTGTTTGGAGCGGCAATAGAGACACTTGAGTTCGAACCGATCCTTGTGGATTTTCGACACGTTGACGACTGTCTCTTGTCCATCAATTGTTTCCGTATACGTCTCTGGCAGATAGTGCGCGCAAAGTCGATGAGCTTTTCGACCATCATCTGTGGGCAACAGATCGGCCGATGGAGTATCGTTAGGGCAGAGGCAGCAGGGTGGTTCGACTTTCGATTTGAGACGAAGTCTGATCTTCTTGACCTGGCCTCCCTTGTCGCCAGGTACACGCTTTCGCTTACGACCAGCCAGTCTGAACTTGACACCCGAGCCAGAAGGTGGTGTTGGCATGCCACCTTCTTCATCATCGTCATCTTCCTCTTCGTCCTCGGTTTCTTCATATTCTGTTTCTTCTCCGCGTAATTTACGCTCGATGTCGTAGACATTAATCCAGACACTGTCTTGCGCTTCGGCACACTCGCACTTTTTGGCGATTTTGCCGATGTCTAGCCAAGAATCGAGTGCGAAATTGACAGCTTCGGCACAGTTGTAGCCCAGATTGTAACCAGAATGGTATCCATATGGATAGGTCACGACGAACTCTCCAGGATAAGATACGCATTTGTTAACAGTAATGTTATAATGCGATTTCAAATGCTGAGGCGAGATGAGGAATCCTTTATGACGGAGAAACTGGTCGCAGGCTTTGGCATCTGTAGGCCATATGTTTTTCATCGCCGCCTCGAACCGCCGGGCATCGGCTTGGGAGATACTATACCACTGCTTGGGAGCACCGAAGTGAAGGTAGTTAATACTGTAAAGATCAACATCTTCAAGATGCCAAGCAAAAGTTGCTTTCCACATGCCTAGGTAGAGATAGGCTGTGTTGACTCCTGGCACTTTTTCACCCAAGACATCCAAAAGATTAGGCAGCTTGTTCAAATTCCACTGTTCGGTCGATTCATCAAAAAGCGTACCCATCAGATCAGCGCCGTAGAGGGGAGGTGCGTAGGTAAGGGTCTTCCAGTAAGCCCTCTCAAGTTCCTCACAGCGCTCGGGGGTATACTCGGATATGTCCATCTTGTAATCCCAGTCTTTAAAGGCAGCTTCGTCGATCATAGCGGATCCCTCTCGGCGACTGTATTTGCGACGGGCCGAGACTGTTTGTGTCTTGGTTCTTGCCTGTCGGAGGCCACCCATGCGACCAACGGTAGGTTCACAATCCTCCTCAACCTCTTCACCAGGGTCCTTCTCTACTGACTCGACAGGTTTGTCCTCAGTCTCGGCAATCTCTGGCTTGGGTGAGACCGGAGTCATAGGCCGGTCTTCATTATCATCCGCCTGTTCTTGCTTGTGTCGCTTCCCTCTGCCTCCTCGCTTGGCAGGCCGCCCCCTACCTCTCTTCTTAGGAGTCGAAGGATCGGGAGGTTTAGCCACAGTCGCGGTCGCAGCTCGAGTTCGTGGTTTGGGCTTCTCGGCATTGGCGCGTCGCTCACCACGTCTAGCCGGTGGTTGGTGTTCGCTCTGATTGCATAACTGGCGCCACTGGGGCAGGTTGTAGGATCGTCCGTGAAGGATGTTGACTTGGCGGTAGGTTCCATTGGATCCCATAATATCTTGCTTGATCGGCTCTCGAACTTTGACCTGCTTCACAAGGTCGTCGAGTTTGGGAAGGGCGTCTTTCCATTCTTGCGGGGGGATAACTTTGATGATGCCGGATTTCATTCCATAGCTATCGACGGCTTCCATCTGAAGGATATGTTAGCGACGGACACGAGGGAACTTGCGATCGACGTACGAAGCGCTTGAAATCCTTGAACTGGTGCATGGTGGGCTTGAAGATAGGAACAGCACCGGACCAGGAATCTGGCAGGACCTCCCCAATGTCAATGTCTTCTTCAGCATTTTCCTTCTTATCTCCGCTGCTGACATTGTCGCTAGAAGAAACAGGCTGCGGTGGATCGCTCAGGATGGGTTCATCTTCAAGATCGCTCAACTCAGAATCGGAACCATCAGACTTCGCCGTGTTGTTGCTATTGGGAGGCGAATGCAAAAAGGTAGCGCCAGGCTGAGCGCTCGAGTTATTTTTGGCGTTGGTATCGACAGGCGCAGCCGCAACGCCTGTATCTTGAGAATGTGGTGTAGCAGCGACAACAATGCCAGCGTCGATCGACGTGGACGTCGACCCCGACATGGTGGGCGATCACGTCGCAATCAGCGACGCTGCCATTGAGGGAGGAATTATAAGTTTCGGGTCCGTTTCTCGCTGCGGCGTAGTACAGACGTTTGAAAATATCGATGCGGTGAAAAGAATCAATTACTCTGTCAAGATACTTTTGCGCTGGAAGTGTTGAGTACGACGGACGAAAAGGGCGTGAGCGCAGACTTGGAAAGTGGTACAGCGGGTGAGAACCTGAGTCTGAGTGGCAGGGTACCTAGGTACAGTTTACTGGAGTTGGTGGTCAGAAGGGCAGGTGATGCGGGTAGAATTGTTAGCGGGCGAATGAAAAGACTCGATTGGAAGTATCTTCTAGGCTTATCCTCGGTAGGCGGTACCTACAGGCCTCGTACTGTGCTAAGATTTCAACTTGGGCTAAATGCAAGCGGAAAAAACAGGGCAGGGAGCATCAGGGAGTAAGAAAATATCTGACCTCGATCTAGGGTTCTAGAATAAACTCAGCAGATAGTATCATGAGACTATGCTAAGCTACGTGAGTTATTTTGTCATCTAGAGTCAAGATCCTTTAGTTTTCTTTCCTCCCTACCCAGGGGAGTACCCCCCAAAACGGGCCCGCTAAACACACATCATTCGATTTCGGAGGTTTCCATCATCATCATCGTCGTCGCAAACTTGCCCCCTTTTTACAAACGAATCGACTTTTTATTTGCCTGTCAGGCATAGGCAGGGGCGAAATATCTAATGGACTACCGATTATGGAACTATTAAATTTCTCAAGGATGATGGTCTTTTATTTGTCACTGGAAGTGCTGCGACTAGTTCTGTCTTCTAGACGCATACATAACATAGGCTTTGTTGTGTGCATTGTTTTAAGATCTTCATCTGATGCAGATTGATCAGATTGATAAGATTGGCATCTGAAACCCAGTCCCCAAAAGCTAGGGACGTCGTCCACTACCGATCATCCTGGCCTGGCTTTGTCCCACCTTACGTAGGCGACATTACCTTAGCTCACACGAGCACCTCACCCCCATCTGTGGTCCCCGGCTTCAGGGCTGAGTCAAGTGATTGTTAGTTGCTGTTACCATAGCTCCGCTTTGTTCTTCATCTTTAACTCACTATCGTGGTATTCCAACCGAACAGCTCGTAGTGTCCATGTCTTGCATATGCACACCTACATGTAAGCTACCGTGATTCGCTCGAGTTGACCATTGAGGGTTGTCACTTGAACAGATACTTTCATCTCGACGTCAAGGGCATTGTATGACAGCCTCATTTGATCGATTGTCCTACTGCATTCTCACGGCACGGTCTATTTCAGCTTGCAGACTCCTTTGTCTAATGTTGATCTTGTTTCCTTGAATATCTGACCGACACGCTGGCGACAGAGCCAATGAAGGAGACCTATCTCTTGAAGTTTTCTCATTTGGTCTCCCCCCCGGAACCACTTCTAGACCCCATAAGGAGGTTCATGTCCGTTGCTTCAAGACTTCTTGAAAATGTCCATGTCTTTGTTCACAGTCAACCACTGACGGTATTCCCAAGTCGCGCTCCTTTCGTCATAGTAAACTACTGATGAAGTTTGCCAGTCCAGAACTTACTTGGTGGCTCATAAGCATTATCACTACGACAGCCCTTGTTGAAATATGCCATGTATCAACTGCCACTAGCTATCCGTGAAGCTGAGCATTAATCTCCTTTGTTGAGATGATGGGGTTGATGACTAAAGTGAGAGTCCACTTGTGTGCCTTATCGTGCATAATATGATCGTGAGCTAAGAACCTGGAGGGTGTAGACGCAGACGAATTACTCCATCGTGATACAGTCAAGTCAATAAGTTACACAGCACATGTGTATTAAATCTTCATTTGAAGGGCCTAAACTGCTCATCATTGTTGGTCTTTGACTAGGTTAGTAGGCAGGCGATCACATGTTCAAAGTGATAACCGTTACCAACTCGTTATTTTGCGTATTGTCTTACTGAAGTCACTGCTCGGCCACTCCTGTGTAAGCTTCAAGTTGATTGGCAAGATATACTGCGAGAACGATACATATCTTCCCTGCATCTTACAGAAGACAGGAGCTCTATATATCGCTCACGAAAACGTGGCTTTGCAGATCAAGGAAACACTACACTCCCTGGACTAGACGATTTGCCCAGATCTGAGCGGGCCGACACTGAGCCGATATGTTTGACAGCAGGCATTGTATCAAATCATATAGAATTCCACAAAAATCATTTATATTAACCATTCCAGCGTTGCAGACTGATCGTCGAGGCTCAACACACGGGTATCTTGTAGCCGAAACATCGTATTATAGGTTGGTAGGTATGCAATTTGTATCTTATCAAACTTCTTATGTATATTCCTAAAAGTTATCTCGGGCTCCTAATATAAAGAAAGTGACTTACGGTCATGCTTGTGTATCCAATGCCAACCAGGTTCGAAGTTGCACTAAGCCACTACCAGGGGTACCTTTAAGTTGCGATAGTACCTGGACATGATGTAATATGAGACACTGAACAGCTCTTGTCCATAGAGTGACTAATTATAGGGCAGTGCTCAGTGATACAGATAAATCACTGCATGAAGTCAAAATACTTCTCAAACACCAACCGGATATCGAGGAATTGGTGTTGAGCCCCATGTTACTGCGACTTACAAGTACCGTCAGTTGGCGCAACTAGCTCCGAGCCTAGCTTCAAGACAACTGACGTCAATATCCTGTTTTGCCAAAAACATTTTCTTCGTATCAAAGAATTAGATTTGGCCCTATGTTACCGTCTTACTCTCTGTCACGAGGATGACCTTCAATTGCGCGACCTGCAAACCCCGCCGTAGTAAGCATTCTCTTTATGGATAGATCTGCGCAGTCGGCGGTCAAAGCCAAGCCAAAAGTGAGCATTGAGTCTCGGTACTTGTTATCACGAATAGACCAGTTCCTTGGCTGTTTAGAGACACTGACTCAATATATTTCTTCCATCGAGATCTCGATCATTTCAGTTAACTGACACTGGGCTTATCGTCCTCCCAGCTACCTCTATCCGGCTCACCTTCGCCCCGCACTCAGCACTATCTTGGCCCTGTTTAAACTTACAGCATCAAAGAAGCTGGGCTGCATCCTTTAGCTCAGCCATTGGATGGCATCATGGTGAGCTGACCTATCTCATCACTTGCCGGCCCTCCATGGCTTTATCGTGTTCCCCCGCCCGCCCCCAATGACAGCCTTGTTGGAGGAATGCCAATGGAATGTTGCGAGGAGTTTCTGTGCCGCTGTGACTAGGCGCTGGTTGCTTGTACATGAACCTCGGTCGTGTTAGAGCTGCATCAGCCGTTGGGTGGATGGATGACGGTCAGTTGCAGATGTAGCTGCAGCTTGTTCTACCATAAGCTACCTACCTACCTATCTATGGCCCTCACCTCTTTTGAGCTGGGCTGGGCCTTTGCCTCTCTTCTCTTTCAATTGCCTCTCACCTCTTCGCGGTGAAGTAAGAGCTTCACTTTGATTCACTACTCATACCCCCCCCCCCCCCCCCCCCCCCACTGTATTGTCTTATAAGACGCAGCCTTCAATATGATTATGTTCAAGCTCTTCGCAGCTTTACCTCTCGCCCATGGCGTTATTGCACAATCCGCCGGCACTGGAGAAAAGGTCTGGGCTGCCGTCGCATTCATCAACCATGGCGAAAGGACGCCCGTAATAGCCAATCTTCGTACCGTCTTGACACCTGAGGGAGCTCAACAGATGCTGCGACAAGGAACTGCATTCCGTGCTCGATATATCCCAGACGGTGTGAACAACTCGGACTATCAGAGTATTCAGATTGCTTATCTCCAGAATCTCAAACCTGATGTGATTGACAACGACGACATTGACATTATTACCCAGACAGATGAATGGGTATCGACTGGTGCTTTGGCATTTATGCAGGGCTTCTACCCGCCATCACCAAATGCCTTTGATAACAGCACTGGAGGCGAAGAGATTGCCGTGAACTTGGCTTCTAGCGACAACAAGACTGAATATCCCTTGGACGGATACCAATACCCCAGCATTCGAGCTCCTGGATACTACGACCCAGAATCAACAGCGTATGCTAATTGACCTCTTCCTACTTAGATTTGACTAACACAATACAGGATACAAGGCACTTGGAGATGTTCAGCATGGCAGACAGAGATCACCACAAACCTAACGCAGGAAACTGGTCTCGATGAGCTCTATGATTCAACTCTGCCCTTCTACCAAAACCTCTTCTCTACTGCTCCATTGGATGGCACAATTGACATTGACTATGCCAATCTCTGGAACGCATACCAACTCTGGGAATTCGTCGATTATCAGTATCGACACAATGAGACAGTCCACGAGGGGCTCAACAACGCAAACTCAACGCTGTCTTTCCTAAACACTTACGCCTTGTCCATGGAGCGCGCACAAAACAGCTACCGCGGTTCAGACGACGACAGTGAACTTGGTTCTCTCTACTCCGTCGCTGGCCGAACCATGGCGTACAAAGTCGCATCGCAGTTCAAGAGCAACATTCGCTGGGGAAGCAGCTACAATAAACTCACACTCATGTTTGGCTCTCTCGATCCCATCGTGAGCTTCATTCAACTCTCGGGCCTTGTGACTCAAGACAACATGTTTCAAGCACCTTGGTCGACGCTTCCCAAGCCCGGCGCAGCATTGGTCTTTGAGCTTTTTGGCGAAGACCCTGATGATCCTGATAAGCAGCCAACCACGGATAGTCTTCGTGTGAGAATGTCCTACCGTGCTTCAGCAGACCCGGACGAGTCTTTCCAGAACCAGCCCATCTTCAAGTCTGGTCCTGATGGCATCGCGTACTCGAGTTTCATACAGACTATGAAGAACCTTGGAATATCACCTAACCAGTGGTGCGACGTATGTAGCCCGACACCTGCACCTTGGTGCATCACCATCGACTCGGATAGCTCCAACTGGGGAGATGACTCTTCGATTGGGCCAGTCATCGCAGGAGTCATCGGCGCAATTATCGCGATCGCTGTTCTGGGTGTTCTACTTCTTTGCCTGTGTGTCTGCGGCGGTCTTCGGCTACGTCGTAAGGGCCCTGAAGACTCAACACAAAGCGGCGCTGCTGTCGGAGGTACCACAGGAGGCTTCAAGGGACCAGAAAAGAAAGATGGCGATGCGGATGTGGTGGTGACAAAGCAGGGCATTCACCATGAGCGCGTCGGTAGCTGGGAACTCCGAAGTCCAAGCGAAATTCCTCCTCAGACTTCTGGAATCGTGACCAAGGACATGGGATCTCCTCCTCAGAGACGATCTTTGGATGACAGCGATGACGACATCAGCGTTATGAATGCGGCACCAGTGAAGGCTCGCGAGAGTGTTTGAGTAGTATGGGTGAGTGAACAGGGGAACTATATGGAGGAACTTGCATGCATGGTTATACCCTTTGATTCTTACAATCGTTCGAGCTATTGATACCTACTGGGATGGATTTTACAGGCGTTGGTATTGGCGAATTTCCATAGACACTCGTTTGGAAATATTGATCATTGGCCATATGTGGCATACACTGAAAGGACTGTTGCTATATAACTGGTAGTTCAAATTGACTGAACTGAGACTATCACTTAGACACGGACCGAGTTTGGGCATTGCATGACAAGAAAAGTATCACGATTATCGTTGAAATAGTGATATCCAGACATCTTGGTTTAGTAAAATGACAGTATGGATGTTTATCCAAGGGGTATCTATGTCCCACACGCCTCACACAATAACAAACTCCTCCTCTTCAACCCCATCAAGGTCAAAAACCTCCCCATTCATCATCCCATGCACATAGCACTCCCCAACAAGTATCCACGTCCCATCATCCTTTCTCCTTAACAAGAATGGTGTTCTCCCGCCATATAGCACAACAACCACATCCCCTGCTTGCATGATATCCGGCCCAACAACAAACCACCCCCCAAAAGTTATCGCAAAACCTCGATACCGTGTAACAAGCGTTGCTTCATGGCTCCATTTGAACCCATCTCCCGTCTGCGCAAGCTCTTGTATCTCCGGTGAAACAGCACCAGGTTTATCCAGCGCGCGGACTAGATACGCTGCGCCGTTGGCGAGCCACTCTTCCTTAGGAATACTCTCATATGGCCGTGAGCGATCTGCTCCGATACATGCGTTTGTAAGTGTTTGCACAAGGGCGAAGAACGCTGTGTCGCCATTTCGATAGCGTTGTCGTAGGTTGAAGGGCTGATTTCGACCACAGATATCTCGCCATAGGGCTTCGATAGGGAGACGAAAAGGGTTGTTGCGACGGAAGTGGAAAGCGTTGTTCCAGAAGATCCACGATGGTCGACGGATACGATCCAAGCAAACGCCGTAGATGTGGAGAGCTCGCGTTTCTTCGTTGATGTATAATTGAGGCCTATACTCCCCTGATGCTTTGTGAGGAGTGACGGGTGTGCCCATGAGATGGAGAGGCACAACACGCCAGTCAGGAACCCAAGTTGGTAAGTCTCCCCTCTCCATAATTCGTTTCTTGTAAGTAACTGGTATAGCATGACAAGCAGATAAAAGCAGAAGTGATTCGCACCCAGAGAGTTCTCTGACTGCTACATCGTAATAGATGTCTTCTATCGATCTGCTATAATCTGCCACCAACTCTGCAAGGCTCGAACTACCAGTGTGGATGGAGAAGTGGCCAAGAAACGCATAGACATGGTCTCGAGGGTCTTTGGATAAGAGATGTCTTGCGCGGTGAAGTTCGTATATGAAGGCTGCGCGGTTATGGTTGACATCGTATGCCTCCTCTGGCTCAACGAAGCGTTGATACAAGTATCGGATGTTAGGTGTGAAGACAGCGAACCGCGAGCGTAGGAAGTGATAAGTCGTATTCAAGATGCCTGCAACTGACGATAGAATTTCCCAGTCAATCTCTGCATCGCCCCAGTAGAGAGTCGCCGGTGCTGCTGTTCCTATTTCCTGAACGATCCATATACGATTAAACTATTCTCGTTAGTATAAGGCTCTCCTGTGTCTATCATAAACTCACCCATGGTAGCCTCGATAGATTCGAGAACGGCACCCAAGGTTTTCTATCCTGGCTCAACAAATCTTCTGAATGAGCTCTTTTGAATTCATTATGCAGTTCCTCATCATTAAACACTCCATGAAGGTAGTGAACCATCTCCGTAGCCGCCTTCCCATGGCCTACCTTGTCTTCTCCGAGCCATACCAACACGTGCTTCGCTCCCTTGTAAATGGCATTCATCAGACTGACTTGCTGACTTCGTTCAGCAATATCGTCCTGATTGATGCAGACTTGATCCGCCCACAAGCGTCGCTGGGTTGTTGCATGTCTCATACGGCGTAGAGCACCCTCAATGCTCTCCGTCAATGGCAGCGGTTTCCCATCGCATATAATTTCAGAGGATCGACCACCTGTTCCCCAGCAATATGAGATGGCTTCATATTGTGGGCTTAGATCAAGATTCTCAAAGCCGAGATGACCGACTAATGGGTCATTGCCCGTACCAGGCTCAAGAGTGAGAATGCGGATCGTAAAGTTATCTGTGAATGGTGTATAGACATATGACTCTGGAGCTGTCGGTTCTGAAGGCTGGACACCATCGGCCATTGATGATAGCAAAGACACAGTCGAGCGATGAGGCTTGACTTTGAGAAGAGTCCTAGAATGAGATGTTGAACGTTGATGGTGAGAAATGTTATGCAGACCGAAACTTGGAGGCCCAGTTCTTTTAGATCGTTTTCGCGAAACTTCAATCGGCGGCGTAGAATTAGTTTCTTTGTAGATCGTCAAATCACTAGTATGAGCTCTTTTTCGGAAAGCACGTCGACTCATTAGTCGAACTGCAGATGTAGACTTAAGGGACATTGCAATTATCACTGAACTAGAAACAGAATGATACGGTACTTAACAGAACCAACGAACGGTTACTAACATGCAACACAGCCACTCATCATGGTTATTTTGCGGAGATCCATGCAGGCAGTCTTTACAAGCAGTAGTAGGGTCAGCGCTAATGTCACGTTAGAGACGCAAGATGGTATGCAAGGCATAGTACAGAGTACATCACGTAGAAATAAGACAGATCATGTTGGCCTTCAATGTTTAATTTGTGATATCAAGCGGCGGTAGGCCTTTCTATCTAACAATACACAACTTTCCTGTGTCATCAATCGTTCCAAGTAGGAGATAAAAAACAAAATAGATAATGCGATAACACCTCGCATGGGCGATTCATCCTTTGTGCCAGTAACGCCTTATCCCATCCCAATCCGCTGGGAGTCCCATAGTTACAAATAAGAAAGAAATGAAGCGCTTAGTGCATGTCCTTTTCCCATTCCCCACTGTCCATTAAACCACTCTTTACAGGTCCATGGTAAGAAGCTCTAACCTTGACGTAACAGCGTCACAGCTGGCGCTGATACGTTGCACACGAGCCATGGCCAAAGCAGCGAGACTCTCTTCCTCACCGGCATCGATAAGTTCAAGACGGGCAAGCACCTTTTCGGACTCAACACCGCCAAAGATGTCAACATGCGATAGACCCTCAGAGTCAAACTCCTTGGGTTGCTCGGTGGTGGTGGTAGCGGTCTCAGTGTGGAACAGGGCGAATTCAGGGTCAGATTCGAACTCAAGATCAATAGGGGCGGCGTCAACGGGCTCAGCAACCTCGGGCTTCTCAACAGGGCGCTCAATGGCGGGCACCTCGAGCTTCTCCTCCTCAGAGTCGAAGATGGGCTCAGCGAAGTTGGAGGTCTTGCCAGAGAGAACAGAAGCGTCAATAGCATCAGGAAGCTCAGGAGTGTCAACAACAAAGACTTGAGGCTGGAAGTTGAAAGAGCCATCAAGAGTGAGCATGGAGAAGTCCATGTTCTGCTCAGGGATCATGGCCATGCCAATCTGGTGCTGAGAAGACTGCTGGGCATTGTAGGGGTTGATGTCCTTAGGCACCTGTCGCTGTTCCGGTTGAGGCTCGACCTTGAGTTGAGGAGTCTGCTGAACAGTGGTAGGGTTGCTGCTGAGGTTGTCCAGGAAGTTGGAGAAGGAAGGCGAAGAGAGAAGCATGCGGGTGAGGTCAGTCAGACGCTTGTTCTCGTCGACGAGAGCACGGTTCTGAGCGCGGAGGTCGCCGTTCTCGCTGACCTTATTGGCAATCTCAGTCTCAAGCTGAGTGATATATTCTAAGACATTGTTAGCATACTGTTTCAATTATTTGTGACGGAGCAAACTTACCCTTTCTGCGGGAACGGAAAGCACGAGCGGACACCTTGTTACGAAGCTGTCGTCGCTCCTTGCTGCTGAGCTTCTTGCCCTCCTCACTAGCCAGGAGGCGCTCATCCTCATCCATTTCCTCTTCGTCCTTCTTGGATCGGGGAAGGTTGGCCATGGGGCTGGTAGCCTGGCTCTCGGGCATCGAGGGCTTGGCTCGCATAGAGTTCAGGAGCTGAGTAATCTTCTGCTCAACGATGGGGTCGGTAGGCTGAGGGGCCTTGCCACGAGACTTGGGCTGCGATGCCTGGCGCTGAGCCTGTTGTTGTTGCTGAATGATCTGCTGCTGTTGTCGCTGTTGTTGCTGAGCCTTGGCAAGAGCGGCTTGGGAGTGAGCACCAGGCCAGAGACGGCCATTGTTCTGTGTAGGCAAAACGGGTGGTGAGGGAAGACCAGCGTTCTCTTGCTCAATGCTACTAGGGTCGACAGTGAAAAACTGTTGTGTCTCGGTCTGCGACTCGAAATCCATATCCATATCCGAAGCACCCAAAGTAGCCTGCGAAGGAGATGTGTTGAAATCAAACAGATCAGCCTCGGGGCTGAAGGTGGTTAGGTAGTCGATGCTGCGGAAGTCTTGGTAGCCAGTGTTGTTTGTCTGGTTAACGGCCATTGTGTTGGCGATGGCACCGGGCACAAAGCCAGTCTGTTGTCGGTACATGTCATAGTTGTGACTGGGACCGCTCAGGCTTTGGGCAGTTGTGGTGGCGGGAGCAGCGACAGCAGCTGTGATAGGGCTGGCGAATGTAGCCTTTGATGTTCCTGATGGTGATACTGTAGTAGCAGGAGATTGGAAATTATCGTACTCGGTAAGATCGAGGAGAGCGTCGATATCGACAGTATTCTGGCCAGGACCTGACATATTGTTGAATCAGTTCGGCGATACCGGAGGATGTAGTCTTTGGTGATGAGAGATTGAATTCGTCGCCCAAGTGATGATCAGTGAAAGACTCGAGTATTGTCGCTAGATTCAAGTCTGCTGTGTTGTCTTGTTTAGAAGATGATTGAAAAGTAGTTGTTGAGAGATGGAAGTTCAGTAACAGAAGCGATTGTTTGGAAGTTGAGAAGGGGAAAGATGGAACCAGGCAGAAAATCGGGAACTGGGGAGGGACCGTGTTCTATGAATGGGGTGGGTGCCTTGGTCGGCGGTACGTACCCGCCGGGTCCGACAACAAGATCCCCGCCGTGTCAGGGAGGAAGAGACTGGTGAAAGCCACTGAAGCCCACTCAGGTAATCCACTATAAACATGCTCAAGGCCCCCAACTTCAGGGACTCGGCCCCTGAATTGATTCCATTCGAGCGCTATGAACCGCTAGATCCAGGTCTCTCTGTCTGGTAACGCCGGCCGTTGTCAGGGCTGACCAGGGAGCAGGGATGGATCGGCGGCTGGGAATCCGACTAGTGAGGGAGAGGAGTGAGGACGCGTCAGCTCTTTTCTTGGGTTGTGCAAGCCAAGGGTGGAAGCCAAGGGCCAAGGAGGTGGATAACTCATTGAGGCAGCGCCGTAACTCTAGAGGCCAATCAAGATGAGCCTCTGACGACCGAGCCTCTCAGAGACAGCAGCGAGCGTATCCCTGTTTCGCCCTCCGAGGGGTGCGGAGCGAACAAGGTGCGAGTCTTTGCGAGAGTCTAGCTCCAACAAGAGAGCGAAACGAACGACCAGAGACGTCTGCGGCCTGAGGATGACGACGCTCAACTGCCCCTTTGGGACAGGCTTGGTGCCAAAAAGCCCATGATGGAGGCATGGCGCTGGTCGTTTTGGCTCCTCAGAGTCTCATGGCTCGTCTTTGGCTGCGCTTTTTCGTATGCATTTCTGGTCCATCGTCGACTTCACCTGCAGATGCATCTACGAGCTTACGTCTCTCATCCTGTGAGGCTTCGTGGCCTGGGCTCAATCTGGTCAAGCCTCAGGCTGATTATTCTTCTGCCTGCGTCTGAATACCGACGTTCCCTCCTGTTTGAGGTTATCAAGCTTGATTCAGACAAAAGCACGGCTAAATAATTCCTCCGCCCAATAGTTTTGTGATAAGGGAAGATCAGTCTCATCGTCGCCGTTAAATCCGGCCGCTGCTCCAACCGGACGGCAAAGCGGCAGCCCATCGCCATCGGCTATCATGGCTGGAATGCTAGTCAGCAAATTGCTAAATACAAGAAGCCTCGGACCATTGATGTGTGAACTCTGCAGACTGGAGTGCAGGTAAACAACAAATACCAGCCAATTCACTGATCAGTGTTGGCGGATACTGAAACTTGTCTTCCGTCCGACCCGAGCGTGGCTGTACAAAACAATAGAATTGTGCCCTTATTACACTGGCTGGTATGCTTTCCAAAGCTTGTCTACTGCTTCCGAGTCCACTATTACGATGCTCAAGTATAGCTATATGCAGCTACTTTTCCTCAAGCTATGTGTTGCCAACTCAGATCATCAGGGAGGATTCGCTGATATGATTCATTTCCCTCGATTCTTTGCTCATTTCAATAAGAAATGAACAGACAAGGTCTTGCCTTACCGTAAAGACACTGCGGGGATGACCACCACCATCAATATCATCTATCTATTGCACTGCCACCGCCTTCATATCCCAAAATCCCACCACCGCAAGCACAGTCAGTCCATTTCAGAAGCCTGAAGAGTCCCGAGTCCATCCCACCGTTCGCTTTTCCTCTTCTGCTCTAATTACGCTGCTGGCTGCTCCATCTTTCACTGCTCGCTCTTTAGTCCAGTTTGCTCACTGTCTTCTACTGTGCCACGCTGCTATAATCGTGTAAACCCACACAGTAACATCAGCGGGCACCCATGAGGCTGTGTCATCAGAGTTGGAGTCTTGGCTTCCCAAGTAAGCTCAATGATCGTCGTTCTTGCGATGATTTGAACCATTCATCTTCTCTGGTGGTCTCCGTCGTGCCACAAAGAATGGCATCGGGTGTTAATAACGCCGTTATGCCGTTGGCGGGATCTAGATGTTGAAGGCACCGAGTAATCTTCGGCGTTTACAGTGCTGCTAGTATCCGTACGGGACGGTGTGTTGACGTCCAAGCCTCAAACCAGGTTTGTTTTTTTCGCCACTCCCCAACCAATGAGTGTTGGATTCCCGTGACAAGACAAGCCGATCGACAGTCTCGACAAAAATAGAACTTCCCAGTTTGTGGTCGCCCTGGCGCTGGCTCAACTGCCGCCCTGATTATCTTCTCCACTGCCCCTGACGATGATGGACAATGACACAAGAGGATACGGCGTTTGCCGTTATTATGAGTTTCATCCAAAACGCTTTGCTATGCATCAACCGAGACTTGTTTCACAAAACGACGGTTCTCCTTTCGTCGACAGTGGTTCCGTCACTTCATCCCACATACCGGAAGCCTCGAACAAGCTTTTGGCTAGGGGTTTCTGCCGTGGCGGGAGTCTCGAATTATAGTCGATCGACTGATTATCGGTACCAGGCTTAAAACATCTAGTTCACGTTACGGCTTGAGAATTTACCCCTTTTAGCCTTATTCATTGAATGTTCAGCCATCTGCAATTTCTGATCTGAAGTTCTTGATTCAACCTTGCGCCAAGACGTCGCTTTCGCTTTTCTCAGATCTAATACAACTGCCGGCGGTGATGGGAGCTTAATCTTGACGATCCTGGCCAAGGAAGATTTTACTAGCATTGATAAAATTTCATATGGTTTAAAGAGCACAGCCCATGCAAATTATTAGCCACTTTGGTTTGCTGGTCTCGGTATCGCCTAGGTCTAAACTTTTCCAGAAGCTAGATCGTTAGCGACTCCAGTTCCGAACCGCAAGGACATAGCCTCTGCCAAGACCGTGATCAGGTAAGAGGCGATGAGGCTTCAAAAATTGTCCTTGCTGTAACAAAAATAGCTCCATGTGAATGTTACTTGCGCCTCGATGAATTCGAGATCAAGATAATCCATGGTCACATGCTAAATCACGTGTTCAAGTCACGTGATCAAAGACTCTGCTGACCCGTGATTGGCTACAGCCTGCCTCTAGTTTCAGCCTCTTGAGGCCATCCATCAATGGCCCCATTCGCCTGCATCTGCATGCATTTGGAGAACGTCGTCGGAGCCTTACGTCCTACAACCGTGCGCGCCCAACTGCACTCGCGCCTGAACAGTCGTGTCTGACATATTCCTCGCCCGGCCAAAGTGTCGAACTGGAACGCGCTTATCGGTTTGTATATACCGTGTCTGTCTATCTATCTGTGCCTTGTTGCGACTCGTGAAAGATTGAAACAGTTTCGGCCGTCACATTTCGTTGTTGCATCGCATTGCATAGCATAACAGAGTATTGCGCAGCATCGCATCGCACGCATCGCGACAGCCTATTCTTTTTTGCTTGTGTTCTCCAACTTTGAAGATACGGTTACCATCCAAGCTTGCACTTGCAAACAGGTACTGCAAAGAGCATCGTCCTCTGCAAACACATCGCGTTCTACTAGGCCTCAGAAGGTCCTATCAAGTTGCTATTTCAGTTCCCTCGTCGGAACATATCAACTGAAACTCTATCACTCGCCACTATGGTAAGCTGACCACAGCCGTACAAAATGGGGAGAGAAAAACGAAACCTGCCCGCGGCTGTGGCAGGTGGCCCAAAGGAGAGGCATAGACGTGCACAAAGATCTCAGTATGATCATACAGCACCTGTTCCCCCTGGCTTTGTTGCCAAACCAGCTCTTCCAAAGACAACCAAACATCACTCGTACTTCGAGTTTGTTGAAAACAAGGACAAGAAAAAGAAGCTTGAATTCCAGGTATAATGCGACTGTTGCGCAACGAGGTCATCACAGCACTCACCACCATGTATAGATCACTACAAAGAAAACACCCCCTCCTGGTTTCGAGTTTGTCCCTGCCGGCAACCCTGAACTAACTCAAGCATGCAAAGAACTATCCCGAGAAAAAGATGCCATGATATTTATCGTATCGGTATGCAAAACACAGATGTATTGGTCTGGGCCGTCCGTTACTAACCTTGCCATATGAAGAACGCAAAAGAAGCTTCCGGCTCAAATATCTTGGCTCACCAAGTCCATCGCATCGGACATCATGTTAGAGAAACAATCGTCGAGGAAGCCCGCGCGGGTCTAGGACATGTCATGGAGAACATGCTTGCAGCCCCTAGCGGTATTCCTGAGCCCATTCCCGAATCTCAAGAGGAATACGATGCACAAGTTGACGCTGCCTTACGCGATCTGTTTCCTAGAATTCCAAACACCGATCGACGGATGATCATTGAACATGCTTTCAGACGGGTTTGTTCTCCTCCCTGACACCTTCGTACAGACAAGGTATTTATTATTATAGGATCCAACGAACAAAAACAACAAGGAAAAAGTAGGCCTCTCGGAAGATATAACACTCGCCCGAAGGGTTCAACTTGCAGTCCTCGCTCACATTCGTCATACTCACACAAGGTATGACACTCTGCTGAGGGAGACCACATGGCAGAACGCTCGCAAAGTTGTCGAGGCTCTTTGTTTAGACACCCTCGTCAAGTGGCGAGGAGATGAGGAGAGCGGTCGGGACCAGCTGGATGAGATATTGAGGGAAGTCGTTGTGATTTCCGACTCAGAAGGTGAGGAATCTGGCAACGAGTCCGACTCATCAATCGAAGAGGTGGTGTATCAGTCTACGAATCCCGTTCCCAGTAGGCCTGTACCGAATATCTCTGGCCAGGCTGGTCCCAGTCACCACCAATCTCCCAGACTTAACCAGGGCTCACGAACACCCGCCACGCCCAAGCCAAAAGGAAAGGTGAAGAAAAGAAAGCGTAAGACATCCGCAGAGAAGAAAGGACAGCGCGGATTCAAACGGTACCAAGCTGCTTGGCAAGATGCTATTGACAGAAGCCGCAATGTACAAGAGCCAGCTCCCCAATCT
The DNA here is from genome assembly GCF_019915245.1 of Fusarium musae. NCBI lineage: Eukaryota > Fungi > Ascomycota > Sordariomycetes > Hypocreales > Nectriaceae > Fusarium > Fusarium musae. Next base: position 1,044,928 of record NC_058387.1, read on the forward strand.
CCACAAGGGCCCTCCCCTCAGTATACCCGTGGTCCGCCGCCGCCTACGGCTCTGGTTCCCTTGAGCGATGAGTTGCCTGCTCCATCCCAGCTCAGAATTGTTTCTGGAGGTGCGGGACCTGCACCTTTTGAGAACGGTTATGTTGGGAAACCTCAATATCCCGCAAATGGCCATTTTATAAGTTCAGGGCCACAAGTTGCCCGCAAGGTAAAGTCACCATTTTATGACGCGCCACCTAGCACTCATCCACCTGTGTCGAGAGTGGCCGATCGACTACAGGATATGCTGGTGCAGTCCATTGAGCCAGCGTCTCCTGATACTATGAAACCGTCCTTTGTGCGTGCAGTACCCCCTCGGGGACAAGGCTTCAGAAACGAGCCCCCTATGACCACCAGTATGCAGCATCCAGTTATCATATCTTCTCCATTGCGAGGCCCTGTTACAAGAGGCGAGCCCATGGAAATATCACGACCTGTAATGGGTGAACCGTTGGTTCATGGAGATAGGCCCTACCAAATCTCTGGTCACGATCCCTCACCACCCCGTGGTCACATGTTCGATGCCCCTGCGCATCACTATAATACCAGATCTCATGGAGTACCTGCTCCTCCGGCTTCGTTGGATCCTTCACATCGTTATGATACAAGATCGCGTGGAACACAGAACAACCCAGCGAGGATTTTAGTAAGTCGTCGGCCATATGACGAGCCACAAAGACCGGGAATTCGTGATACCCCAGTTGTCATGGAAGATCGTGGTGGGTTCTATGAACGAGTCCCAGTTCATTCTACTGGAGATTTGCCATCATCATCTCGTGATGAAGCAGGGCCTGGTTTTAGACTTGCTGCCGAGCCATACAGAGTTGCAAGGGAGCAACAGGCGGGCCCTTGGCAGGAGAACTCCCGGCTAGTACCAGGCAACAGAACCAACACAAGCATTGAGATGGTCCCCATTAATCGCGTGTCTCTGGAAGATCGACATCGCCCTATCGTAACGGACAACCGAGCCGGACCAGCTCATGCCCCTGTGTCTTCAGGAGCTCGAGGTGATATTAGAAGTTACTTTGAGCGAGACCCTCGTCCAGTCCGTTATATTCCACCTGGCCCAGAGCCTCGTCCGGTCATAAATGAGCCGTTGGCTCCAGGTTACGAACCGTACCGCGAGGTGTAAGCAGAGCGTGGCCTCGTCAAATCAGAAAGACACTAACACGATACAGTCGTTACGAAGAAAGAGGACCCGAACCCTTTCAACATCGAGAGCCAGTGCATCGATACTACCGAGAAGAGCCCGTTGTTGAAGGATACGGACGACCTCGGCCTCTACACCCGCGTCGAATGGAGGATGTAATTGTGCTTGAGTAATGCTGCAAGATGATCTGGAGAAATGCGGATACTGTTTGTTTTGCTCATGATAATGCATGTGCGTAAAGTATTTGAGCGCGTTAAGCATGGCAACAGGCGTTGGAGGTTACATTGTTGGTAGTGCAGTCCGGCAAAAGCGTTGGTGATGGAATGAACTTTGGACGATGGCATGATCTGATGATATCCCGATTCGGAGGAAAGACTTGACTACTACAAGAACTAGTATTTGAAGGGTTAGACGTTTGGACAAGGCAGGCCTTTTATTTTATATAGTGCGATATCGGATGGACCGTGTACGAATGGACTTCATGATTGCTTGACTTTTATTTACTCTAAAACAACCCGTGATCTAAACTCGAACTTCAAAAATAAAACGAATGCCGAAACCTCATGACGCATCGAATGGGTATAACTATGGCATCTAGTTGCGTCCTCTCCTAGGCTTTCCCACGCCAGACACTCCGTGTCTCTTCTCAACACCAAGTCCCTTTCGTCCTGCAGCAATGCCTCCTCTTCCACTCTTTCCGCCACGACCGGCTCCTCTACCGCGGAAGCTTCCACGGCTACCCCTATCCCGTCCAGGGCTGATCCTGCTCTTGACTGCGGCAACATCGTTGTCATCCATCTCGAAGTCCTCGTCATCGTCTTCCTTGGAGCGACGGTTGGAAAACTTGAGCTTGCCTCCACGACCGCGCTTGGCGACATCCTTACCCTTGAGAGCAGCGACATAGGCACCGACACCTGAAGCCTCAGGGTTGGGCTCGTCGACGTCCATGGCACCCTCGTCGTCGCTGTCCTTGCCGAGGATGAGCTTGCCATCGAGGTCGACCTTGGCCTTGGTGCGTGTGGGCTTGCGCATCTTAACAGGCTTAGTGGAAGAGATGTTGGCCAAGGCCTTCTTGTCGAGCAGATCGAGAGGTTCGTCGTCGTCTTCAACAATATATGTCTTGCCACCCTTCTGGGCCTTCTTCCTTTGCCTAGGAGCCTCATCATCGGATTCACCCTCATCGTCATCAGAGTCACTGCTATAAAGGGCCTGGTCGTATTCATTCTCGAACTGGCGCTTGGGCTGAGCCTCGTCGTCGTCACTATCGTCGCCGTCATTCTCACCCTTGGCAGCATCCTTCTTCTTCTTGGAACGCTCCTTGGTCTTCCGGATGTTGACGATCAGTTTCTTGTCATCATCAGGTGTGTTCTTGTGAATATTGTCATAACCAAAGCGCCGGACCATGCGCTCCAGAATATGCTTGACCTTAGCCTTGAAGTGACCCTTGTGTTCATGACTCCAGACAATGAGGTTGGGCACCAGAGTTGACAGACGAGGAAGCATGAGCTCGACAGGGAGGCCAATAACGCAGACCTTGACGAAACCTAAGCAGCTCTTGACAATCTCTCGGTTGTTGGAAGTGAGGAAGAGATCCATGGTCTGGACCAAGTCAGATAGAGTAGCGTCGCTCAGTTCGCTTCGGAACTCATATAGAAGTCGGCTGATGGCCGTGATAGAAGCTGAAATCATGTGAGGTGTGCTGCCAGCCAAACCAGCGCTGACCATAGTGAAGAACTCCTCGATATTGGCGGTTCCAGCAGGGGCATCGTCGGGCATATGAGGAACCTTGCTGTTGTCGATAGGTGTTCCATTAGCCTGAACCATGCGGTGTCCCATGCGAACCAGCAGCTCGTATGCTGTCTCACGGGCACGCTCATTGTTCTCCTTGCAGGAGATGACAACTTCGCTGAGCACAGCAGGAATGAAGTGAAGGGAGGTGTCGGGAATGAAAGGTAGGAGGGCAATAATGGCAGCAAGGCGCTCTCGTCGAGCAGGAGCTGAGACCTTCTCGGTACTAGAGAAGATAAGTTGCTGGAGCTCAGCACTTCTCTCCTGAAGAGCGGCCTTTCCGATCTCAGAGTCCGCTAGACGAGGGATGAGCTTGTATGCCTTCTTCTGAAGTTGAGGCTCCTCCTCCTTGTTGATGATGACTTCGGCAATCTTGAAAAGAGCGGCAAAGCTTTCCCTGGGAAGATAAACGGACATTGTGATGACGAGATCCATCAATGTCTGGGCTGTTGAAGGCATGTGATCCTTGGACTTCTGGTTCTCTTTCTTCTTGTCTGCTGGCTTCTCCTTCTCCAACTCAGTGGCGAGCATAGTGCTGACTCGGTCAAAGGTCTCCATCAACTCAGCGTTAGGTGTGATGCTAAGGAAGGTGTTGATGGTCTGAAGAATAGGACCTCGGCTTTGAGGAAGAGTTTGCGTGTAAACGTTGAAGAGGACTGCGAGCATATTGCCTGCAAAGTTGGAGAGGTATTCGAGGTTCTTCTTAGCATCAGCACGGCTGACTCGGCTCTGAAGAACGAGATCCTCCTCCTGGTCTTCAATATTTGCAATAGCTTGGTTGGACTCGATCAGAGTCTTCAGCGCCCTGCAAACATCCAGTCGCAGCTCAACTTGCTTGTACAGGAGGTTAGCCAAGATCTCGGCGAAGCCCTGGTCGAAAGCCTCGGTAAGATCCAGAGGAAGATCGCAGTAGCCGGGAAGAGTAGACCAGATCTGCTGGACAACTGTTTCGTAAATCTTGACCTCCATTGTCTTCTCAGCCTGGCCATGATCCAGAACCCTTTGAAACATGACCTCACTGAGAGGAACCATCTCACTCTTGAAGTGAGCTAGGTTTGTGTTGCTAGTGTAATCTCGTAGAATAGGGAACATCCAAGCACGGCCTGGCTGGCCCTTTGCTGGCTTTGCGAGGTTGAGAGGGAGAATTGAAAGAACAGCTTCAGGGCCCATGGCTCGGATAGCCTTTCCAATAACCTCGTCGGCCTCCTTCTTGTTGCGGAAAGAGCCATTCTCTCGGATTTCGCCAATAGTCTTCGTGACGTTCATCATGATAGGATAAGACCTCCATCTCAAAGTATCGAACATGGCTCCCAGAACGTTGAAAGTCTGGAGCCAAGCAGCCTGGAACTGGACAGTCAAAAGAGACTCTGCTGACTTGGCGAGCTTCTCGAGAACCTTCTCGTCGAAGATTGAAGGCTCAAGAATAACATTTTGAGGGATACAGTTGGCCATGAAAGACACTAAACATTCTGAGGCGGAAATTCGAATATTCTCGGAGGGAGCCTCGAGGAACTGGGCGACCATATCGAACAGCTGGGGGAGGTTCTGGAAAGTCTCCTCAGGCTCGACCTGGGCGGAAACATCGTATCCTCGGGATAGAATGGCGAGCCACGGGGGAACAAGCTGGGTGTCGTTGGCAGCTGGTCGCAATTCGGAGATGATTTCCATAAGTCGTGGGAGCTTGGCTGATGAGACCTCATCTGTCATGCCCTCGAAGATCATCTCAAAAATTTCGAAAGACGCCATGGTCATGTACTCGTTTCCGCTCTTTGCGATACCCAATAGGAGCTCGCACAGAGACTCGATCTTCTTGCTAGGCCAGCCTCCACTAGCAGCCGCAACAGTCTTGACCAGTTGAAGAGCGTGGATCATAGCAGGGTCATGGCTAACATCGGCCTTCTTTCCCTTGCGCGCCTGCGCAATCTTGCCGGCGAGATCCTCGAGGTTCTTGGTAGCAGTCTGGGCGCACATGTCGGCAGCAGGGTGGTCCAAGGAGGGGCTCGGGGGCGGGTTTCGAAGAACCGTCTTCAGAGCATCTTGCGACCTCTTTCGCACCTTTGGTCGGTGGTCAACAGACATGTTCAAGAGTCCAGCAACAGCTCGTCGAGGACCAATTTGGGAGACAGAAAGCTCCCAAGAAGCAGCATCCTGGGCCAGAAGAAGAGATTCGAGACATCCTATGGACGATCGCAACAACGGGGCTTCGGCATCCTGTAACAAAAGTACGGGGGCGAGAAGAGTAAGAATCTGTGTAAACTTGGATCGGAGGAGAGGTTGTGGGGCATAAGGTGTAACGACGTCGAGAAGGTAGACAACGGGAGTCGCCAATTCTGGATTCACGGTGTCATTGCTGTTCGCCTGCTGAAGAAGGGCGAGAAGAGCGGCAAAGTATCCTGTTGGCGTAGGGGCCGTGTTCTGTTCCTTGAGAGTCGACTCGACGGCCTGAAGTACAACGACAGTCTACAAGCAAAAGTTGTTAGTGTGCGACTCAAGATTGAAGACGCCGGAGATGACAAAGTAAAGTAAAACATACCCTTTTCTGACTCTGAAGTCCAGGGGACTTGATCTTGTCCAGCTTTTCAGCCAGAGAAGGGGTCGCCATCTTGATTCTGAGCAATTGAATGCGCAACCACCAACTGGATTAATCGTTCGGTGAAAAGAGACCCCAGCCAAAAATTCCCAAATTTTTACTTGCTTATCGCACCCCGCTGAACCGATAAGGATTTGATGTGAACTTTCTCGGCGGAAGGAAGCTAAGCCACATCTGTCATGCTCCCCGTTATGAGGATGTGGCGTCAGCTTACCGCTGTATCCGAGCGCCTACGTACTGCGCGGTAGCTGTGCCCCTCGGAGCTGACCTTGGGTAAGGTGTTAGCAGCTCGCGCCTCTCGTTACTCAATCGCAAACACGTCCGTAGCCTCGATTTCTCTCTCGTCCTTAGAGAAACATCATGGCTTTCCTCATTCTCGTCATAGGAGACCTCCATATCCCGGATCGGGCGCTCGACATTCCGGCCAAGGTACGCGCGGTGCTTCCAAGGTCGCGCGCATCGCTAACAGCGTCTCTGCATCTGTAGTTCAAGAAGCTCCTCTCTCCCGGAAAGATCAGCCAGACGCTTTGCCTCGGAAACTTGACCGACAAGCACACGTATGAGTACTTGCGATCCGTCTCCCCCGATCTGAAGATCGTGAAAGGCCGCTATGACGTCGAGGCCACTTCCCTGCCATTGACGCAGGTTGTCACCCACGGAAGCCTTCGAATTGGATTTCTAGAGGGCTTCACACTTGTCTCTAATGAGCCCGACCTTCTTCTGGCTGAGGCGAACAAATTGGATGTGGATGTTCTGTGCTGGGGTGGCACTCACCGCTTTGATGCCTTCGAGTATATGGACAAGTTCTTTGTAAATCCCGGAAGTGCGACTGGCGCATTTATAGAGGGATCGGGACTGGAAAGCGAAGAACCAACACCAAGCTTCTGTTTGATGGATGTATGTGCTTCACGAACAGTCTGTCAGTGTATGAGTTTGTTTACTGACTACCCTAGGTCCAAGGCATTTCGCTGACCCTATACGTCTACCAATTACGAAAGGACGACAAGGGCAATGAGAACGTGGCGGTTGAGAAGGTTACATACACAAAACCAGTTGAACCTTCAGCGGGAGGGTCATCATGAAATTCATATAGATAGGGGGGTTTACATTTAGCGACTTATTCAAGATCAGCAGCAGAATTTATACCCAGTCACACTCTGGAAGACCACGAGATGGGACTTTCATATCCAACAAAGCATCAATTGGCAAGACGAACTGCCGAATGTTAACCAATTGGATCTTGTGTGTGTCCAATAAAGACATTAAAACTGTAAATACAAATATTGACAAAAATAAACACCATTATCCATTCCATCGCTTTGTAGAGGTATCTTGGGCATGTGACCAGTTTGTATGATCCAGCGAAGCAGTATCAGCGCCGACAAGCAACATACTCCTTTTGAATAAACAAGAACAACAAATGACAAGAACGCCCAAATGCTCTACCGAACTCCCGCTATTGCAATATGCATCATTACAGCATCATACTCCTTCGCCTTGATGAGGCTCGCTCCCTGGCTCCAGCGCCATCCTCGGTGTGAACTGCTGAGGAGACTCGCCGCGATGGTCGACGGGTAGTGACCTTCTTCTTGATATCAGCAGAAGCTTCTTCGTCATTTTGTGGTGATGAGGGTGTGAATTCATAAACATCAACTTCACTGACACCAGTAGTGTCAGAAGCCGTCTCCTCCTTGACTTCTCCATCTTCGTGTGAGGTTTCGCTGCCGGCAACAATGTCTTGAATCATCATAGAGGTGCGTCTTCCGCCACGCATAGTTATAGGTTTAGGGACCTCTGGAGATGATCCTTTGCCAGCCAGAGGGCTAGCGGGAATGCTACCAGGCTCGTTCTCTGTGTTGGTGGCGTTGGCATTGGGCAGATTCTTCCATGAATCTTCAGCACTGCTCTCACGCTTCGTCCGGGTTGTGTCTGGGGCTTGCTCAGCTACACTAGACCGCCGAGCATATTTGCCTTCACCGGCGACAGCGTCGAGCATCTCCTTGGTAGGTCGCCGCATCTTGTCTCTGAGGTTAGGCTCTGCATAGCTGACTGCAGTCCTATTTCGTCGGCTGGGCCTTGCTGGTTCTCTGCTCGCATTTACGTCGCCAGGTGGAGGTGTTCCTCCTCGTCCGGGTTCCTGGGATGCGGCAGTATCTGGTGAGTTGGGGGAGAGAAGTGCTGGGTCTATGAAAGGTGTTGTGAGTCCGCATGTGACCTCCACAACTTCAGGGGCTGCAGGAGGCTCGAGTACAGTTTCGATGGTGATGGGAGCCAAGGTCTTGGATCTGGACTTAGGCCGCTCTTGAGAAGCCTTTGATCTCATGAGATCCGCTTTAGCTGCAGCGACTTCATCAGTCACAACTGGTTTGGAAATCTTCTTGGGCGAGGTCAAGTCGTCGTTGGTGCTCTTGGCTGCAAGGGGCTTCCTCGTGCCTGTCGCACTCGCCTTTTCACGAGCGTCCCTTCGCATGTTGCTCAGTTCTTTCAATGTTCGGCCTCCAGCCTTCTCACGGATTGAGGGCTTGTCGATAATGTTTCGTGGGAGCTCGTTTTCGTTGTTCACCCTCTGAGATCTGCTCGTAACCATATCATCTCGAGCGGCGAGCTTTCGCTTTGATCCAATCTTGACTGGCTGGGGAAGAGGTACTGGGGTTTCGTCAACAATTTCTCGTACATTGTTCTCGATTGATCTGGTTGCTAAGGGCTTTGCCTTGACTGGCTCCGTTTCCTTCGGTTTAGTGGCATTCGCTTGTTGCTTCTTTTCGGGTGAAGGTGATCTCGGCAAGGTCTTGGTGGTCTGAGGTGATGTGAGCTTTTCGGGTGGTGCGAGTTTCCTTGTGGGACTTTCTTGTACGGGCGCTTGTTTAGGTGTAGCTGTCGGTGAAGGGCGTGAGCGTGTGGGTGAGTCAACCTTGACAGGCTCCTCTTCCTCCTCGATGAAATGGGAGACAGGAGGAGGTCCAATTTCGGGTGACTGAGATGTGTCGGCCATCTTATCGTTGTCGGCTTCTGACCGAAGTGCTAGGATTTGTTCTTGGCTGCATCTTGTTAGAGAACTTCTGTTTATGTTAATCGAATGACTCACTTCATGGACTGTCTCGGGTAGGACTTGATTTCTGAAATATGTCCCAGTTCCTCAATTTCACGGGCCATATCTCTAAGGCGTCGCTGTGAAGGACTGGGTCGAGCTGAGTTGAAGCTCATCCTAGGCTTTGTTGACTTTCTCGGTCGTGGAGAGTGTCGCTTCATAGGCGGCTCAAGACCAAGACCAGCAAGAAGGGTACCCCATTCTGTGAGTTGGGATTCAAGCTTTGCCTTGATAGCAAGTGCGTGATCAGCAATCCGTCGAGTGCCGTTATCTTCGAGCTCTTTCTCTAGCTCTATGATACGACCTCTGAGCTCCAGGTTCTCTGATAGCATACAGGCGCAGTCATTCTCGAGTTCTCGGATGCGGAGGGCACGTATGTTGTTTGATTTTGCAAGATCGCGGTTCTGGCGTAGGAGTTTCTTTCGAACTACATCACAAGACATGGTCAGCTCGCGTCATGTTAGTCGTAGGAGTTCTAGATGTTGGAACATACGCGTTTCGAGACTGTCCGTAGACACGGGGGGTTCGTTTAGTCTAGCCATAGCTCATAATGCGACGGATCGTGGCACTGTGAGCAGAGGCTTCCTGTCGAGTTAGTAGGAGACGTTGCTGATATGCCCTCGCACAAGTCACAGAGTGTTGTTGGGTGTCGGTCTGAAAAAGGGAATTTTTGGTTGTATCTATTTACTGTCGTAACTGTTTTTGTCATAGCGCTTGGTTACTGGTTGCCCCAGCGACGGAACTCCCCACGTTGAACCCCACCATCGTTGGACAGAAACGCAGTGTTGGACTTTACTGCCAAAGACGTCGCGAATTATTCCAAGTTTGGTGACACGCCATAAATACGACCATGTCATATCCAACGCGACCGATTTCCTCGCATATGCGCGCCCCGAGCGCGTCTGCATCCTCAAGTGGACAGTCACCAGCATTGTTAGCGCGAATCGAGGAGAAAAAGGCCGAACTCGAAAACCTCAAAGAGCTTCGAGAGCTCAGCGCAGCGGTCGCAACACAAATGGAAGCTTTGGAACAGAAACTCTCGACTCTGTCCGATGGAACAGAGGGTAAAGGTCCTATGTGATGTTGTTCAGGGCTTAGACTGACTCTCAGTAGCAATTGCAGCCGTTGTCGGAAACTGGCATAATGTGCTACGTGCCATCAACATGGCTTCTTGTAGGATCTCAAAAGTTTATGGGTGTTGGTTTTGTCTGACTTTTTTCCACTAGCTAAACTGGCCAAGACGGCAGCCGACCCGACAAACGCATCGGAAGATTCAACAGGACCTTTGCCTCAAACTCTAGTACGAATTCCAACAGAACATGCACCAGCTCTGCAAGCCCAGGCAGAAGCTGCAGAAGCCGCAGCCGAGGAAGAAGAGTCATGAACAGTCTCGATCATGGTCCAAAATTACGAAAGCCGACATGTTTCCCGGCAGTTTGTAGAGTGCCTTGCGCTTCATGGGCGCCTCCCTTGGGAAATACCACAGGCAACATCTATTTGATACACACCGCATATTCCTTGCCATCTCCACGAGGTTGATTCTGGATACTGGCATCCTTGAGCCAGGCAGCAGCAATCACTTGCAGTTCTCGACTATTTCAGCGCAGTATACTGCGATCACAATGCGATGATATGACGAAGCCTCGACTGCCTCCCAGTGCCTACGAAACAGCTGAACTCATGCCTGGGAGAGGGCTCCCGGGTGAATGAGTGTTCAGCACGAAGATTGGCACCCCAGAAATCAGGCTTGTTTTCAGACTACATCTAGCTCTTCCATCTTTGGGGATAGGTTTCCATGCCAAAGGCACCAGGACGCTGGGGGAACCTGGGGTAGTCCATGAAGAGGGGACAAGCATTCGCCTGTCAACGTTGGTTCATAGGTCGCATGTCAGCCGAAAAGAAGCAACAGAAGTTGTTTCGACCCGAGGAAGATCTGGTGGAGTTATCACAGGTTGAACGAGGAATTGGAGTGTGTTTCGTTATGAATCCTCCACCAGCTCTTAGAGGCTTAGTAATTAGTCGATAGAGTTCATGTTGGTATGGAGCGACGATATATGTGGCTATATGCTTTATGTCGTCTTCCATTGCTAATTCCTCAAACTTCCTCTAGACTGTCTAGCCGAAACAAAGGAACAATTACGTATCCGTTGCGAGTTTACTGGCTTAATTTGAGCCCTCAAGTAAAACTTTCACAACAACAATCATCATTTCCATGATAGTATAACTGTGGATATTTCTTGTGATTATAATTTGGAACTGCATATGCAGCAGAAGTGGATCTCATTAACTCGATCCCAGGCAACAAAATAAAAAGCCCAAGAATCCAGAGAATAACGGTCCAGAACGCGGGAGGCTTGGTATAAACCCCAAGATTCCAAAGACTTGATAAAGTTTAGATGTTGACTCTCCTAATCAGCGGATTTGCCTATATTTAACTGTCTAATAGGCTAGACGCAGTACCGAGATGACGATTCTATTTAGACACATCTGGAGCTGAAGTGATTATTATTATATAACCTACCTGGAACTTATGTACGTATGAGCTGCACAGTGGGGCTCCCGCTCTGGGGCAGCCATCTTATAAGTCGACCAATGAGAGCGATTTTGAGTTCGTAGAGACAAAAGCCGTTCAGATTGTGAAATGGTGGACATGACTCGACAATTGATTTATGAAGGTTATGGATAGAGTTAGATGGCGTTTGGCTGTTGGATTCTTAAGAGTCAAGAAATTCAAGGTATTTGAGATGTTAATGAAGGCATCCGTAGGTAGGTAACAAATAGAAGGCACAGCCTGTAACTGCACAAGACTGCTGTAGGATGGCAATATGCAGGTTCGCGGTTGCCGTGGCTCTTATTGTTGTTTGTTTTTATTGACGCTGCCTAACTTACAAGCTTTCTTCCCCTCCCCTCCCCTCCCCATCAGCAACATCAGCAGCAGCAGCAGCATCATCTCATCATCTCTCCCCATTCACCATTGCTAGACATTTTGATCGTTTTCGGTTTCATCAATTTTTGATCACATCCTCCATCACATCACATTGGCCTCTGCAGTTTATCACACTCAGACAAGGCCCCGCTGTTGGCCGTCGCTTTGATACTATTATCCCTGCTCCTCGTGAAATTGCGCTCAGGTCCCTGGCTAATATTCCCTGGAATTTGAACTACGACTCGTCTGGTGGCGCTCCAATCTCTAATCATTGTCTCTCGAGAGCCTCTCACAGCCTGGCTCTGGCTTTCTAGCCTCGCTGTTAGCCTAGGGGCCTCCCTCGGCTCCATCGAGAACTCCGTCCCAAGAGGCTCATTGTTCAGAGGCCTTCCATATCCATATCCGCATCCATCATCCATGGCTACCATCATGGGTCATCAACCCCAAGTCCACCGTGCCACTAACGAGACCCTGGCTTCTCCAAGGCCCGAGGCCAACCAGGATGTTAATTTCATCAAGCCCAATTCTGATACACGTCCCTCTTCGATCCCCTCTCCCTCTCCGTCGTCTCGAGGGATTCTTCAAGAGCTTTCAGCCGATCAAGTTCATAACAAGAGTCTTGCTTGGAACTCGTCTCGAAAGGAGAACAACCAAAGCCAGCAATTGTACTTGAAGACCGGTCCTATCAAGCTGCCCGCAAAGACTATCCCATCTCGAGGGCCACGGCGCTCACTCATTGATTCTGACAGCTTCGAACTCCTCGATGCGGTTCCTGAAGAATCAATTGAATCCAACGACTCTGATACTGCGCCCAGTGGGTCTTCAGCTTTGACTTCACACGAGCTACCCTCTCAAGGTTCGTTTCTTCCGTCTTCCATCATGACTCTGATTCACAGCTTGCAAATTCCCTTCGCTATTTATACAATCTGCTAACCTAGCCAACAAAGGAACAACTGTCAATTCACACCCGTTGTTGGATGCAGAGCCTCAAATTGGACACAACTTAGAGACTCATCTAGCAGGTCAGTTTGAATGGCTCGTGGCGTTTCCAGTGCCAGCGAGTACCACCAAGGACCACGGCTCTTCCGACGACAGTGAGAACGATCACCACGACGTCGAGATCGCGGTTCATGGCTGCACTTTGCTGTCACGACGTCCGGGCCCCGCCGGCAATTCTAAAGCTGACGTCTTCAACCTTCTAGCCACACCATTGATTGCTGAAGAGTATATGGCTTTGGGATTTGATCCTTCTCAAGCCAAGATGGCACTTCCTCCCCCTCCAGCATATGAGCTTCACCAGAATGTCCCACTTAAGGTTCCCGAGGTCATCGAGACTGTAGAGCCTGTTTCGCCTTCTCTTACTTTGATTAGTGAGAGAGGCAGTAGTTACGCAGGTTCCTCTAGGACCGGATCCTTCTCGGTGCCCCGAATCGAGGACTCTTTCGAGGAACTTGATAAACTCGAGGATGAGCTCGAGGCTATCAAAGCTTTCACCCAGCCACAACGCATTCCTGTGCCTGAGAATGCTGCGCCCAGCAATAAACATCTCGAACCACCCTCCACGAGTAAGAAGCCGACCGTTTCAAAGAGGGCATCAGTTATCGGCATGTCCTCCACAGTCCGCATCAAACAGACTGAGCGACCACAGCTGCCTCTTCGACGATCGACCTCTCTGGTATTTAGAGACAAGAAGCAGGACGATGCCGACAACACCCCAGATTTGAAACCACAGACTGCTCGCGGAAAGCTGACCAACTCTCACTCTGCACCATTGAAGGCGCCTGTGAAGTCTACGAAGCCCCCTACTGTCCCCAAATTTGAGCTCCCTGGTGAGGCTGTCTCTCGTCGCCTAAAGGAACAGCGCGAGGCTCGTCGAGCCCAACAGGCTGAGGCTCAGAAAGCTTATGCGCCTCCTCCGAGACCAAAGTCTAGTAAACCACTTACCAAGCCGAACTTTGAGCTTCCAGGGGAGGCGATCTCTCGCCGTAAGCGTGAAGAGCGTGAAGCCAGGCTCAAGGCACAAGAAGAAGAGGAACAAAAGAAGCGGGAGTTTAAGGCGAGGCCTGTGCGTCATAGTTTAATGCCGGGTAGCATTCCGCGAGAAACGATTACCAGTCTCGCTCGACAAGGGAAGCTCCCGCAAGACGATGTAACTAAGACATCAGCCTCAACAAAAGCAAAGCGGATGTCAATGCAGGGCCCAAGACCACCCGCCCTGTCAGAGGCTCCGATCACCCAGAGTCGAGGTCGCCTTTCCACTGCTACATCACGAGAAGATCTCAGCAGGGCTACCTCAACTTCTACAGGAAGCGGCGGTGGAAAGCGAACTACACTCACTGCAGAAGAGGCTTACCAACTGAGACTTCGTGGGAAGGAGATTTTTCAGCGAGATAACACAAGCTTCACACGAGACAGGGAGCGTGAGAAACGCGAACGTGAAGAAGCAACACGCCTTGCTCGCGAGCAGGCTGCGGAGCGCTCTAGAATTGCGAGCCGGGAATGGGCAGAGAAGAAACGACGTAAGGAGTTGGCCATACTGGAGTCCCTAAAGGGACACTGATTACTTCGAAGACAGGCAAGTGCTTGGTCTCACATTTTGCAAAAGCCTTTTCCAGTGGAGTAGAGGCATTTCGTTCTCCCTAATTTACTTGCCTTAAGCCTGGAGTTTGGAAGGCTTGGAGTTATAGCAGTGGTTATGTGCATTTTTGTTATTGCGATATTGTTGCTTCGAAGGTTTCTATCTTTAGGCGTTTGTTTGTCCGTTGGTTTCGAAGGACATTGGTGTACCAGGGAACATTCACGCAGCCAGAGATTGTACCGCTGTACGCTGCTGCAAATCTTGGTTTCAGAGACTATCATCAGATCATAAAATCACAGAATTGTTTTGCCTGTCTTTTCGTTTCCCTCATCCAGAGAGTGTCATATGGAGTGATTAGTGTTGACTGAACAGAAGTTAACACCCGTACAAAGAGCTGAGAGGCTGGTCATTTGAGGTATCTGTCAACCAGCATTGGCAACATGGAAGCTCACTTTCATCTCTAGAACAAGCCTTGCTTTTCTCTCGAATGCCTCAATTAAGCACCAAGTTACTTCTCCGCGACGCCCACTCAAACATGTACGGTTCTACGGTTATACACTAAGTTTTAAAACAAAAAGTCAAGATGGAGATGTAAACGACAGGCAGTTTGAGGCTCAGAACTGACATCACTTAGATGACGCCGTGAATAACTGGTCGTACAAGTACTGTTGCGTAACATTTCATCAATTCGCTCGCTATATACCTCTATAAATCCACGTTTCAACATTGTTCAACCGGTGACTTATAGAAGACCACACCAAATCCCCCTTACACAACTCATCTGACACACACATCCCCACCACTATTCAACTTGGACATAAACTTTTTTACACTTCCTCTTGAACCCAAATATTACCAGGCGAATAATAATTGCCCTTTGAATCATCCCAGACAGAAAGCAAGATAACTCCATCGTTCCTCATATGTACAGATTCCACCTCATGATGTAAACATATTCCAAGGGGATGCCACCCTGCCATTGGTGCCCTTGTAAGCGAGATACGAAGAAAGAAAGAAGAACCAGAAATGCTCCGTTTTGAAGATGTGGTAGCCAAAAAGGAGAAGGATTCCCTGATGAGACTTAGGGGATCCGGAAAAAGTCAGTAATTAAGTTGCAACCTACTCAACGTGGGTGGCTGATGAAATAAAGGAGATGCTGGAAGTATGAAACGCCGTTCAAGTGCATATTCCACCTCCTAGCGAGAGTTATCGAAAGGCGTGGGTATCTTTCTAGAGACATAGGAAAAGTCGTGGTGACCGAAAAATTTCGATAGTACGCAGGATCAAGTGAGAGTTTAAAAGTTTTGTGAAATACCCGCGCTCTGCTGTGGATAGTGAGACGGGTTCTCAATGCGTGTGTTTCGTCGTGCCGGGTTATCGCGAATGACTGCCTGTTGTGGCCCGTTGTCGCTATAGGGGTTCTGTGAGTATTGGTCGTAGTACCCGTTACCAGCGCCATATGGTACTCCCATGGGGTCCGAAGCATCGGATCGGCCAGCAGCACTGTAAGAGGAGGAAGCGTTGGATGGTCCACGATGCACATCTGCGCCTCGGTTGTTGGCAGCAGAAGGACCCATTGCTCCGAGAATCTCGCCCTCTGGCGAGTGTGAACCATCCATAAGAGGCTCGCCAGAGCGACCGTCTGACATGTTGCCTCGAGTAGGCGAAGTAATATCTGAGTAGGCTCCAGTGACACCGCCAGACAGAGTAGTAGAAGCCTTGCGACCAGTTGAGCCAAGAGTGGTATTGCCCCAGCCACGATAACCGGAAGAGCCATCTTCCCTCATCTCATAGCCACCATCTGCCATGCCAACTGCTGGGATTGTGGGGTCGGCGTTGGGGTTGTAGGCATAATCCTCAACTTCCTTTCGTCTCTCCTCTTCGGCTTGTCGTCGGGTTTTGCGCTTCTTCCACCAGAATAAACCGAGGAGCGCGAGGATGGCAATCGCAGCAATTGGCACAGCAACGCCGATAGCAACTTTGCTCTTCTGGCTCAGACCACCACCTCCATTCCCGCTGCCACTACCAACGGCATCAGCATCGTCGGTACTGGTGGCGGAAGCGGAGGCCTCGGTAGCGGTAACTCTCTGTGTACGAATCGCGGTAACCAAAACGATGCTCGTTTCAGGTCCCTGGCTACCCGTTACGGTGACAATAGTCGACAAAACCTCGGATGTAGTAATTTCAGTGGCAGACGCCTCGCTTTCTTCCGTAGTGCTCTGTCGATCATTGCTGTCATCTGTTGAGGATGGATCTGCCGCCTCTGTGGTTGGTCTTGCTTGAGTAGACCTGCTAGAGCTCGTCGGTGAGGGCGCGGGGACGTCAGAAGAAGGCGATGCATTATCAGATGTTGGCGCAGGTGCAGCTGTTTCAGAGGCACTGGCTTTATCGGATGCTTGGCTCGCATCATTAGTCGCCGGTTGTGTTTCGTCGGCGGATGGGCTCGGCTGGGTGGCCGAAGGACTGTTGTTCGAAGCTGGATTCGAAGTTGCGGGTTGTGCTGGTGATGAGTTCTCAGCAGGAGACGAAGCTGGATTGGCGTTGCTGTTGTTGTCGACAGAGGATGGGTTAGGGGCTGACGCCCCCGTGGGCTGAGTGCCCTGACCCGGCGTGGACATGGCTAAGTCTAGCGTGCTCACGACGGGGAGTTGTCTGTGATCGAGAATCATGTTAGCGACCAGGAAAGACTCGCATTGAGAATTGAGGGTGTTCAGAGAGTGGTCAAGGATAGTGAGAGCATGTAGCGAGAGAGATGGTGCAGCAACGAATCAAGTCAATCAACACAAGGGGGTCGTTGATGGATTAGACGCGACAAGATCGGAATGATAGGAGACAATATTGGCGACAAATTTCATCCAAACTGGGACCTCAAATTGACTTGTATGGGGATCGCCGAGGGATAATTGGATTGAAGGATTGATAATGAATAGCGAGTGAGCAGGGGCAATTGCATCGGATTGGATGCAATGTATCGTGACACGGCGTGCGTACCTTTGGAACTGTTGACCGACCGTCGATCCGTTTGAGAATTAAGGAGTAACGAGGTTATTCGCTAACAAGGACGCGTCGAGAGCGATTAAGCGATATTTCGATATTGGCCTGGTGATGTATGAGAAGAAGTGAAAATAGAGGAGAAGCGAAGAATAAGATGAAAGACGAGAATGAGAGCGAGTGAGCGAGAATGAGGTTGGCTAACTACAAGTAGAACTGGGCTGAGCTGGGCTGGGTTGGGTGAGTGATTGGATTTGGAAGGTCGGGGGGGTGAGACTGAGACGGAGACAGACGACACGGACAGCAAAGAGCCCAACTGAAGCGTACTAGCGGCCGCTGGAGGTCAGTTCGGGGTGGAGGCTTTTACTGGGACGGCCACTGACCGGGGCCTGAACCTGGGGCCATGAACTTAAACTTCCAGGGCTGCCATGGGCCTGAGCAAAAGATCCAGTTCTTTTTCGCCTTCTTCCAAGGCTCTTGTTGAACAGTGAACGTGCTTGGGAATTGGGATTTGACGTAACGTAACAAGAGTAACGTACGTACCTAGCAGAGTTTGTGCCTGCTATACACAAGCTTAATTGAGTTGCAACTCAACTTCAGCTTTTCATCGACCGTTGGTTTAGCCCAAAAATATATATAATATTTCTCGCTGTTGAGAACGGCGACTAAAAATAAAGGGAAAACGGGTGCCGGTTTGCTTTCGGGAGGCGTATACGCTATCCAGGTCCACTCGCTTTGGGACAAGAAGACTCAAGATCAACAACCAGGACGAAACGTATTGTACGTGTGTAATATGGAGGAGAGAAAGAAAGAAAGAGTAGAGACAGAAAGAGAAAGAGATCACAAGTTGAGAAGAGTGTGCCACACGACAGGCTTTGAATCAGCATCGGGCCTTTAGACACAGCAATTTTCTTTCTCAAAAGTCAAACGGCAGACGATTGTATTCCTCAGCCACATTCACCCGCAGCTAATTAGATATCGCCATTTCTCTCGATCTTGCCTAGAGAAGGAAAGAAAACTCAAGGCCTGAATCATAGATGACAAAAATACTTGGGTAACGTAGCCTAAGCTTAGGGGACTCTTTACTAAGCTTATTTTAGCACCCTCTTCTAGAGTCTTATGTTTTCTTGCTCCCCAAGGCATTGGATGTCTTTTAGCCGGGGTCTCTTGGCGTGGAGACCCCCAAGACGATACGAGCCACCCCAGTGAGGCAGTGACTCTTTGGTTTGTGTTGGCTTCGGGACGATCAACGGAGCGACAAGACCTGAAAACGTCAGAGGTCGAGATTATTTACAAGTATTAGAGTTACTTGTACTGTGTAGTATTGCGATGCTTACAATTATTTGTTTGTTGACATTTAATTTCTTTATATGACTAATTAAGTTTCCGTCTCCCTTGCATCCGCTCGAGGGGCTTTAATTTCCCCTGCAGCGCATCCAAATGTCAAGCTCAAACCACGAGACGTCGACCACGACCAACAGCTGTAGACGCATATCAGAAGAACAATTATGAACCTGTCTGTGAAAAGGGTCTCGAGAACCCTCAAAATTGATTGTCGTTTCACCACATGGCTCACAACGTCATGATGATGAAGCCAAGAGTAATTAAACCCTTCGACTCTAGTTCCACTAACAGATTCCAAGAGGCATCTCAATAGCCATTATTAAATACCTCGCAGACATTAATCTTCTCCTTTTGAGGAGATTCGAGGGGTTAATCGTGAGTAAGTGAGATCACATGTTGTTGGTCGGCATTCAAGTATTTCTATAGCGTGCCGGGAACCCTTTAATCTCAACGTGCAGCAATGGAATGTCATTCTAATGTACGTCTGCACTCATTGGGGCACGATCTAGACTCTTGCTTTCCTATCTGATCTGATCAAATCTCCTCGGCTGAAGGTCTCAAAAGTGATATCTTGCGTCCTCACGTGCCTCAAGTCTTAACGGACGGATTATGCGTTCTGCTCTGGTTGTAATCTCGGAGCCATGTCCTGAAAAGTCGATCCAATGCGACGCTGGCACCAACACTCACACGGACGAACGGCTTGAGATCGAATTGCACTTTGAATCGAAAAGCCTCTCTTCAAATTGGAATGTCAAATCTAGGACATACACGTTTCTCGATTCTGGTGCTAGAAGGGGATAGAGGGGGAGTTTGGTTCAAGACGCTGCGTAAGCGTCCCTTGAACCAGGAACACTCAATCTTCCACGGCCCAGGTAATTCGACTCAGCGATTGAACGTCAACTCGGCAGGCCATTTCACATCCAAACAAATCAACGAATTCGTTAATAATATCTATCAATTGCCACTCTGAGCTTCAGTATCCTCTCATCGTACCTAGCTTAGTTCTTGGTTCGCTCTGCCCCGGTGGCGTCGGCCTCCGCAGCAACTACTGTAAAGCACAGCATTGACCAAAAATAGCAACTTTGATCGCGTGTCGTCGTATCGCCCCAGGAACAAAGCCTTGATTCGACAGACGCCGCTGATCTTGGGTATCCACGATATGTATCAAACTTTTCTTTTAGATCTGCCAATCGTGTTTTGCCCTGCTTGAGTGATATTCCATAACATCATAACTTCACTAAATACGGGAGGATCGGAGGTGTTGCGATAGGGGCGCGCCTGATGATCCAACAGGAGATGGATACCATTCGTGCCGCCCTTTTGGGAATTTCACGAACTGGCCACCTAGACTCACTGTCATAATCTCTATATGGACATATTCACAAATCTCACAGTAGTTTCTCATCCAGTTTTGAATAAGTAGTAGAATGGTAGAAACAAGATGGGCCATGTTGAAGTAATCAACGCCAGATCCAATTGACCTATATACAACGGCCGAACGTACGTTGTCCGAGCCGGCAGTCGTCATCTAGTTTGTCGTGTGGTTTCCAAAGACCTTCTATAATATGCAAGCCTGCAGGTTCCCAGTGTGAAATAAAATATCGCAAGACATCATGACCCTATAAATACGCCCTTGAAGTGAAGAAATGTTTAAAGTTGACCAAGACCGGCGCACGCTGTGTAATGCAATGTCAAAAAGACAACGCTAAGAAAGTTTTTCGACATGTCAGTGGCAGCCCATGCATAGACCAGTCCACTGAATGTGTTGACGCGCTACCTTTTATCAAGGTCGGATTCCCCATGAAGGCTTCAATGTATCTTGCAGCGCTTGTTGGGTGAACACTTGGTCGCCAGGCAGGCGACTCACACGTCCAGCTCCGTTGCGGATGGCACCAAGCTGAGCTTGGGACATGCCGCTGCGGTTACTCCTGATGCTTCCAGCGTCGCTCATGTTGTCGGAATCCTTGAATCTCTTGGGAGGTGCGAAGTCAAGTCCAGTGAATGTGCTGGATTTGCGGAGAAGATGGCTGTTGTACGTTAGCTAAAAGTCATCTAATTGCGTAGTGGCGTATAACTTACGGGCTGGGGAGAGCGGTCAGCTCCTCAAAGGGCGAGACTAGAGTCTGAGCAGCAGGAACAGAGGGCGAGTAAGGTCGTCGCTCGCCGAAGGGACTTTGAGAGCGGCCAGCTGCAGTGTCGCGGATGGTGTTGGGAGGAGCAAAGTCAGCAGCGTTGATGAGGGCGATGTTATCATCCTTGAGCTTGGAGGGAGTTGGGAGAGTGGTCAAGGGTGCGGGTGGTGGAAGTCTCTTCCTGGGGGGTTGTCGGATGCGAGCTGAGGCTGAAGAATCAGGACGAGGGCCAAGAGCAGAACCAGCGCGGGAACGTCCTCCAGGTCCGCTCTGGTAGCTCATACCACCGATAGAACCGTTGGGACCACGAGGTCGAGGTCCGGGTCGGCCAGGACCAGGGCGACGGCCAGCTGGGGGAGGTGTCATGGCACGGCGAGTGACAGGCTGTGCGTAGGGCATAACAAAGGCGTTTGTCTCAGGATCAAAGTAAGCTCCATCACCACCCATCATGTAGCCTTGGTCAACATCTTCGTAATACTTAGGGCCGGGTCTGCCCTGAGCCATTGAGGGCATGGGAGGCATAGGCGGGGGTGCCTCCTTGGTATCCTCAAAATACTCCTTGTAGAAAGAACGGATACGGTTGGCACGGTACTCGGGGTCCTCAGACTCTGTGATCTCATCCGGAGGGAGAGGACGGAATCCGACAGAGAGTCTCTTGTTATCCTGCTGGGGAACTCCTAGGCCTTGGTACTGAGGTGTATCCTCCACGAATGAGGTACGTTGCATGGTGCGACCACGAGAATCGTCCTCATGGTCTTCGTAGTAACTTGAAATGTCAGCCGCGGGGGTGTAGGACTGATAATTGGAACCATCACTCTGGCGGTCGTGAGGGAGAGGAGCGGACTTGGGAGCATCAGGGGACGTCACAGTTGGGGATTTAGGCTGAGGAAGAGAGAAGTTCAAACCCAGACCGGTGGCCTCATGCTCCCTGGCAGGAGGTAGAGGGAAATCGTTGGCGGGCTCCGAGGAGAAGTTGGGCAACTCAAACTCGGGAGTCTTGCTCCTCACTGCGGGAGGTGGCTGTACGGAGGCGCCGTCACGCTTCTCATCAAAATCGGAAACCACTCCAATCTCAGGGATGATTGGGGCAGGCTGGAATCCATCCTTCTCGTCGAAGTGAGAGTTTGGCTGGTGGGTTGGCGCAGGCGCCTTGGGAGTGCCGAAAGGATCGACCTTGGAGTCGGTGGCAGAGACAGGAGTCTCAGGCAGGGAGTTCATGCGAGATGGGGGCATCTTCATGCTACCAGGCTTGCCAGAGTTACGAGGACTACTAAATTTAGTATTGTGCGAGAGGGAGTCCTTGGGATTAAAGGACCGCAATGAGCCGGTCTCGCTTTGCGTGATGGTCGCGACATACTGGTAAGGGTCCTGATTATCATTTCCCAAAGACTTAGCCAACGAGTTGAGCGACTCTCGCGACTCCTGCAGACCGGGTGGCAGCAGGTAGGGCGAAGAGAGGTTCATATCCATCGAGAGCTGACTGGGTTTATGGTTGAGGCCCTTCTCACCCCCTCCCATAAAGAGACTTCGACGGGTAGACTTCTTTCCGCCGGCCCCGTCGAGCCCAAAGTCCAGGCTCTTGTGAGGATCGTTGATATCCTCAAGCATCTGCCTCTTCATGTTCTTACGGTGGAGGTAGTACAAGAAGATTGCGATCAGAACGATAGGAACCCTACACATAAATGGTCAGCATATCGCGATCCAGTTGACCATCCGAAATCGAAAAGAAAGAAAAAGGCGTGGCTGGTAGCATACACAATAGCGACAACGATGGGAACTACCAAGTTCGTGTTGGCGCTGGCTGCTGCACAACTGTCTGTTTCTTGGCAGTTCTCTCGGGTGACGAGTCGGCGAAAGATCGAGGAAGACGATGCGACTCCGTTTTTGGAAGCTGAAGAGACATCTTCAATGTTGGTGCGAGGTCGAAGGCGAGCACCTTCGTAATGAGCGATCCCCATGTTGGCGTGGTATGCTAGCGCATAAACTCAAAGCTTCCAAACAAACAAAGAGATGTTGATCGTCAAGTGTAGTTTCCTCCGCGAAAAAGTGAAATGGGCGTGAGAATATTAAGAATTGTCGAATATTAAACTCCAAGCACAACTGTCATAACCATTAAGCTGACCGTAATGCGATTGACAATGTCGGTAGACGGCTGGCACGCGTCGAGTATTATCGTCTCCAACTTGATACGGGAATCGAATGAATCTGAAATCGTTTTCGTCCAAGGATCGCGAGAAGCGTCAAAGCAGATGTTGGGCACCGTAATATCGAGAAGAACAAGACTGGACAAAGCCAAAAGCCAGCGGAGCAAAAGCGAGTGAGCGAGCGGCTGTGATGTTTGTTGTTGTGTAAAGAGGGACTAGGTCATTAAAGCAATAGACCGTAACGAAACGAATGACTCGAGTCTGGTGTAAACAAGACTCTAGATTAAGCAGCAAGTTTTTATAAAAGAGTGACGAGCCCGCTGGCAGGCAGCTTTGGCAGAAATGCAGAACGATATGATGCTGTCGTCGTCGACCGATGAACAGTTGGAGAACGAAAGAAAGGAACGACGAATGGACGAGAGAAGGAGAGTAGGTAAAGAGGAGGATGAGGTTAGCGAGTGGGTGGAGATGTAGGAGTGGAGCAACGACGGGAGAGGCACAGGAGTAAAGGACCTGGGACTGGGACTGGAACCTCCACCAAGGACAGCCTCGAAAGCTGGTACCTGGAGTGTCATTCTAGGGCCTGAGATGACCTGCTACAGCGACAAGACTCGCTGTTCTCCCAGCGGACTAATGCCTGAGGGGCCGTCCAAGTCCAACACAGGCCCAGACAACCAGGCCAGGGGCGGGGGGTAATGACCACTCATGGATCAGGTCAGGTCCCGTCCATCCCAGACAATGAATGAGCCTTGCTTTAGTTAGCATAGCTCTGGAACGATATCCCAATCAGGGGATTCACACGGAGCAAGATGGAGTGACACTAGGTTGAACCATTGGATTGGTGGTTGAACCCTTGTTCACCTTCCAGACCCCTTCCAAGGTCTTCTCCAAGAGAGATTAAGGTGGACATCCTACTGGATCCCATGGAAAGGGTTTGCAACGAGGCCTTGGTCAGAGCAGAAAAAGAGAATCTCGTCATGGAAGCCCTGTACGATGGATAATCAGTGCACAAGCTCATGACTAGGTCGGTTGCTTCTTGTGAACGAGGCATTGACCGCATTCCCACGGACAACAATCAACAACAACCAACTCTCTCTCAGGCAGAGCGATCCGAAAATCAATCAATTAACAAAACTCAGTTATCAACCGTTTAATTTCCAAAAAGTCTCTTTTTGCCTCGCCACCCCGTTAGCGCCCGCATAAAAAACCACCAGTCACATCGAGCATCAGAGCCCAAAAGGAAGCATCCGCATGCGCCTGTGGGTGCACAACCAGGGACAATCTCGCATAACCCAGATGCACAATCGACCCCTGACCAGTAAAAACACAAAGAATGCATTAAGTTATGAGCGCTTCATGCAAGGCACGCGAGCGGCAGCCAGGCTAACCCCGGCAATCATGTGGAGGCCCGGGACCAAGACCAGCCAACGGACGTCATGGAACAGCTTCTGCTCTGACGAGACCAAGCCCCGAAGAGGAAAGTAAATAAAGGGGGAGAAAGCCTCCCCGCCTATCCGCAGTGGCGTCAGGGGCTATATCTTTGTCAACTGAAGTGGCTGCTGCAGGTACGCGGTGCAGACTGCAGAGAGTTCAATAGATACGGTGCTCTATCTCATATCGAGAACGGTCTCGATGGTCTTGGACGGAACCATTCAAAGACAGTGTCAGTAACAACCCGAGAGCATATTATCCTCTTCCGCTACTAGTCAACTGGATGAGACTGTCACCCTGGGCGAGACAATACAAGGCAAGGCAAGGCAAGACAAGCCACCTGAAATGAAAGCGAAAACCACTTCTCACCTCGCAAACACAGTCAGACTTGATATCAATCACACCGTCTTTTTCCTGGTTTCAACCCCTGGCTATCAAACTAGCCTCAAATGGCTGCTCGAGATCGCCAACTCCCTTATATCA
Organism: Fusarium musae; assembly: GCF_019915245.1. Lineage (NCBI taxonomy): Eukaryota > Fungi > Ascomycota > Sordariomycetes > Hypocreales > Nectriaceae > Fusarium > Fusarium musae. The sequence continues at coordinate 1,069,611 of NC_058387.1, forward strand.
AGATGCATATCACTGGTGTCACAAAAAGCTGAATCGTGCCCACATCTGAATTCTTGCATTAGAATCTTGGCTTATCGTGGGTCATAATTTTAATCCTCACCCACTATGCGCTGTCTAGTGCTAAGATATGCATCAATATTGCCCTCATCTCCGTCACCCATATCCTGCTGGCTTATTATTAGTATTCAGCTTGCCTACGTACGCACGCACAAACATCAGTAGAAAATATTCTTGAAATGGCTCAATTTTGCAGGAATTACCAATCGTTCGCCTACGTCAGTATGGAGCTTGTAATTTTGATTCGGTGACTTCCGCCGCGAGCCATCTCACGGCATATCACATAGATCCGCCGGGGAAGCCGGATGATTTATTATTAGGTAGTTGAGCCGTTCGCCATTATTAGTCAGGACGATCAAGCTCCCTTACATCGGAGAGACGAGGCTATCACCACTCTCACCTTCACACGTAGCAAATACTGCGGATTGTTTTGAACTCTGTTTTGCCTTGCCTTCGGCCCTTTCACCGTCATCCTCGCTATTACCATACGAAAACATCAATATCGGGTTTCGTCTGATCCAATGGCGGTCAGTGTTTGACAGGCAAGCTAACAGCTTAACATCCATGGATATCCATAGCTGTTCATGTCGGAATCAAGGACTCCCTTGACCAGCCAAGGCTTCCTCCATTCATGCCATCTCACTTTTAGAAATCAAGCAAATGATATTTTCACTATGGGGAAATGCCTCACACCTTAACCAACATTTGCTATCCTTGATCCCGAAGCTTTGAAACCGCCATTCATATACCACCCCAGTTATCCCCGGCCTGGCAGTTTCACATATCGATGGCCCCATCTCCCTTCATATCGAACCCCTCATCCTCTCCAATCTGTCGTGATTTGGTAAAATTCTGGCGCATATTCCAAGAGCCATCCTTTCTCGATCTTGGTGACATCCCGGATGAATATCTTGCTACCCGTCTCCATTGCTTCATGGAAGATGACCCAATCCGCTTTGCGGTTGAACATTAGTGAACTTGGATGTGCGTGAAGAACCATGTTGCCCTCGACGTTGCGAAACGTTCCGTCTGGTTGCATCCTTGCTGCGTGGGCAAAGTAGCCCGATGTAAGACAACGGCGGATCTGTTCTGCTTTTTTGACGTTCGCCTCCGGTGATGCTTGTCCAGCGAGTGTCTCATCTATATTGATGCTGAATCGCTCAAGATACCGCTTTAGTTGAGCTCTGATACTGACTGCTCGACTCATGGACTTGAAGTTGAGGTTATTCTCATGACAGAACTTGGCTTCTTTTCGTCCCTTTGTAACAAACGCTTGGTAGGCATTGAGGAGAGTCAAGTGGTCGCCTTCATCCACGGCGAACTTCCTGCGTGATGTCTCCATCTTCTTTTTCTCGCCTTCGTGGGAGAACCATACACTGCCTCCGAGACTGGTCATTGCCGCGATTGTAAGCATTTCGCTGAGGCATCCAAAAGACGATGCCGCTAGTAGGGTTTTCGCCATCATAGGTTCAACGGCCAACTCAGCCATCCTTGAGCCCATAGGCCGAGTGAGCTTGGCATACTCATCCAACGCTCCTAGAGCATAGAGCAACTCAAGAGCCTTGGCCATGAGTTCAGATGGTGGTGGAGATAGGAAGTCGAAGCGCACAATATTGTCTATTCCCAAAGCCTTGAGTTGCAGAACGACAGGTGCTAGATTTGACCTCTGAAGCTCAGGGATATTGGCATCCGGCAGCGACTGATAACTCTGCTCAGTGTAAAGTCGGAAGCATTTTCCAGGTTTTGTGCGTCCAGCTCGTCCAGAACGCTGGGACGCCGCCGCTTTCGATACTGCTGTAGCAGTGAGTGATTCTATGCCAGTCCTTGGGTCATATGCTCTCAGTTTCACGAATCCGCTATCCACCACGAATACGATTCCATCGATTGTGACTGATGCTTCGGCGATGTTCGTGGAAAAGACAACTTTTCGTGTGCCTTCCGGCAGCTTGTCAAAGACATACATTTGCTGTTCAGTAGACAAGCCAGCATACAACGGCAAAGGCATCAAAGGACCGTGTTTTGAGCCAAGATCAAGCATACGCTCGCTGACTGCTTGTATCGCATTGTCGATTTCCTCTCGACCAGTCAGGAAAACTAGGATATCTCCTTCGCCCTCTTGGGTGTGGATATCGAAGACAACGTCGATTGCTTTCTCAACATAGTTCTCTGCCGGTGACTCCAGGTAGAGTATGTCTATTGGATACGTTCTCCCCTCGAGACTGACGATGGTCCCGATTTCATCCTTTTTGTCTGTTTTGTTTGGCTGATCATCACTGCTCCTTGTGAAGAAGTCTAAGAACTCCTTGGCTTGGAGAGTAGCACTGCTGATGATAATACGCAGCTCGGGTCGCTTTCGGCGAATCTTCTTCAGTAACCCCAATAAGACGTCAGTGCTGATAGACCTCTCATGCGCCTCGTCAACCATAATGACCGAGTAACGCGTCAGCAATGGGTCGACCAGAGCCTCTCTGATGAGGAGGCCATCTGTGAGAAACTTTATCTTTGTTGATGCCGAGGTCACATCCTCGAAACGTATCGAGTATCCGACTTCTTTGCCAAGCTCACAGCCAATTTCTTCGGCGACTCGCACCGCAACTGTGGTAGCTGCGACACGACGAGGCTGGAAAAGGTCAGCTTGTATGGTGTCCTGGTTTTATGTTTACTTACCTGAGTGACGCCAATGATCTTTCCATCTGAACACCATCCTGCTCGTTCTAAGAACTGAGGTATTTGTGTTGTTTTTCCAGAACCAGTTTGACCTATGACGATCGTGACTGGGTAATTTTCAATCACATAGAGAAGGCTCTCGCGATGTTTTGCGATTGGGAGTAGAGCTGCTGGCTTGTGAAGAGCTGGGATAAAGGCTGCATCTAGATCCAGATCTGCCATATTGGATTGGGTCAACCAGATTCAATAGATTTAGGGCCCTTTTTAAGAACAACGCAGAGTCTCTCACACCATTTGTGAGTAATTCCCTCTATGTGCGCACAAAACTCAGCTTGTTTGAACACGATTCTTTTGCATGAAGCATTATGTTCAAAGTCAAGCTTCACGAAGACGCATGAAAAGTTACCCTAGACTTGATACTGCTGTCAGAGCTACGGCCAATCAGAGCAACTTCCCCATTAAGAATGCATTGTGGCGAGTGGGTCAACGTCATCAGCTTCGTGTAGGCTGATTGACCCCTCGCGCCTCAACTTTAATATCACAAGGCAGGCCAGGCTGAAGCGAAATCCCCAATTTCCCTGGATATTGCCCATCTTTCAACCGACTTCTAATCAAATCTCGACTCTAAACTCGTGATAGCTTCAGACTGAAACTCAATCATACCAACCACAAGTGCGATCAGGATGTCAGCCCCTGGAGAAACGGTATACTACTACTCCTTTCGAGAACTGTCTTAGATGGCTGATGTTGGAGGATTTCCGCTAACATGACTTCTCCTGCTAGAACAAGGCCACCGCCGAGAGTGGACCTGAGTCGCCAACTACTGCGCGACCTCTTGATCTCGACGACGATGATGTTCAGGAATCTGGCGTTCTCGATAGCAACACCACACCCGCTGCTGCGACTAACACCACTACCACTCAGGCTCCGGCCCAGGCACCAACACCCACGAATGAGACAGCACCCCCTAAGCCGCCCCGGCCTGTTTCTGAAGCACAGAAGAATGAGACTATACTCAAGGAAGCTTTCCCTACTGTAGAGCTGAGTGTTATCAAGGCTGTATTGAGAGCTAGCGGTGGTCGCGTCGAGCCTGCATTCCATGCTTTGCTGGGTACGCTTACACAGACTCTTATTAGAGGGCATGATGAACTGATCTACGTACAGAGATGACCGATCCTGATGCTGCGCAAAACGAGCCCGCCGAAGAAGTCCCCCCTCCTCAACCCCCTAGGCCTCAGAACCGAACCCAGATGTCGCAATTGGAGGCAGACGAACTATATGCACGCCAACTTGCAGAACACTACGACAATGTTGGTGCCTACGAGTCGCGCACTGCCAACCGAGGCCAAAGACAGGGACAGCGAGGTCGTGATGAATGGGGTGACGACCGTGAGCACAGCTTCATTGACGATGACCTCCCTGTCATTCGCGAAAACCTACGCAAGGGATTCTTCGAGACACAGGAAAAGGTCAACGGATGGATTACAAACATCAAGAAGAAGATCGAGGAGAACTTTGACGAGAGTGAAGAGCAGACGCAACGACAAGGAGAGCCCTTCCGTCGTCCTGGAGAGTCTAGCAGGCGAAGCGGTGATTATGACCGATATGATGCGGATCCTCAAGTTCTCAGCGATGATTTCGCTGGCATGAAGTTTTCTTCTGATGGAAGTGAGTACTGATACCTGTATTGTGTTGAAGCAAATGTTGACAACTCGTAGCTCCCGTGAATCGACCTATGGCCAATACTGGCATGTACAAGCCCCCTCCCCCATCGACTTCACCCAAGCCTAGCAACGGCCGACGAGTTGGTTTCAAGGAGGAGACTGAAGAAATCAATATGTACGACTCTTCACCTAGGGTGCCACCCAAGGATGCAGCTCCCGCGAGTGGCACAAGGGGTAGCAAGTGGCAGCCCATGTCGGCGGTTGAGCCGAGCCCTATCGCAGAAAACGACCCCTTTAGTCTGGGAGATAGTGAAGATGAGAGGGAAACACATCAGAAGACCAAGGACGATAAGACTGATGACAGCGAGCGCTTGAAGAAGGCTACTGCCGAGGCAATGGCTGATAGCCTGAGCGAGTCTAAGGACTCGGAGGCGAAGAAGAACTAGATGTTAGCAGATTGACGTAGACCAGTCGTACAGACCTTGGAAGAGGATGGAAGTCATGAAGACGTAGCCGAGAGTCGAGAGCAGCAAGTCGAAGAGTTTGGTGCCACTTTCGCTGTCATAACAAACATGGGTGGTCTGTTTCTGGTTATAGCTCCGTATCGTATCTCACGACGGTTCAGTAGGTAGCATATAGTAGCCTTTCTTTTCTGGTTTTGCATACTCTGGCATACTCTGCTATCCTTTCACATTGCGCATTATGACCCGTGACGCTTCTCGAGTGACGGTATCATGAGGCGTCGGTGCAGACTCGATGTTCGTTCCTTGGCTTGCATAGCATATCCAGTTCTGAAGGACATACAACGATAAGAGCTCTCACATAGTGGATGTTTGTGTTTCATTCAACCAATGTCAACAGTGACAGGCATAGAGCAAGCCTGAAGGATTATTCATTCCTTACTCATAAACTAGGAAACGGAGACGTGCCTCGAGTCGTGCAAGTCCTCATGGTGATGGAGCTGAGTTGGGGAAAATGACATAAGAAATTTCCTAGGAGCTGTGCAGTCACTCCCTCTTGAGTCTGGAGCCTCTCGAGACCCCTTGCTCCATGACGTTCCGTCTCGGTTTTACCAATGGAAACAAGGCAGGTCATTGAAATCATTATTGTAACGTAAGTGGAAGAAGTACGCGCGGAGAAACACCCGGCAGGTCCCGTTGCGAGGCAGAGGAGACAGGCTAGACAGGCTCGTGCATCGCATTGCATCGCACAGCTAAAGATGGAGATATGGCCCGGACCTGTGAGCCGGTCCGCCTGTCGCTCGAGCACGGGGTCGGATACGGGACGGTCATTGGATGTGCGGATCGTTCAACGGACGGCTTGAGATTAGCGGATGCTTGTTCGGGACCTTATGCTTGATGGTGGTGTATCTTCCGAGTGGGTGATGAGTGGTGGTGATCTGTTAGGGGACTAGCTGGGCGGAGCAAGTCAGCGACTTGAACTTTTGAAATGCCCCGCCATCCAATGCTGGTAACGTCGTGGGACCATGAAGAGTCGTGATCGAGTCGAGAAAGAGGAGAATGAGCAAGTAAAAAGGGAACTATTCAAGGCACGAGGTCATTCACTGCTTAGACCTAGGGAGTTGAGACGCTATAGACAGTCAATCTACCTATGTCATTTCGTGTCCCCGCTTCTTTCTTTTTGGTGAATGGTTCCATTACCATTTTGGTTGACCGTCTCGTTGCAAGAGCCACTCACTGGGCTGAGCTTGTGCTTTCCTTTATTTACCTACCTACCTTAGAGCATCCATCCATAGAGGGGCAGATTTTTGGTTCCCATCAAGTTCGTCTTTTGACATAATAAAAAAACACCATCACCACGACGTTGATTATATTCTGAGGTCCTTTCTTACCAAATACAATTGGAGGTCTCACTATTGGAAAGAAGAAATTGTTGTTGTTAAAATCACTTGCCGTTTTTGAACACGCCCTGGATCCACGTCACGTCGTCTTGAGTCAACTTACGAAACTTAACAACCTCAAGCCAGTCCAGCCTCGTGTCAGTGGACTCTGCTCCCTTCAAGGCTCGACACATAACGAACAGGGCCCTTTGACAGGCCTGGAACAATCAAGGAACACCTTTGATTTGACTATCGGTCTGTGCTTTACTGACTGAGTCTCTGAGAGCAAGTGCCTCGGCTTCTGGTGAGTGAGGATCTCCAATATCGTATCCAATCCAATCCGATTCAACCCTGCCTTACCCTTCACTCTCATGATTCTATTTGAACCCTTACCCATAAACTGCATCTCGTTTCTATACACACACACTTGGAGGCCACGCTATTCGCGAGCGTTTTTTTTTCGTCAGCAGTTCACGCCCTCTCTCACGCCGCTGGCTCAGCCAAAGTGATGGCATAGACTCTGGTCAAGGTACCCCCCCACGTGCCCTACAGGAGTCGATCTCGGACGTCGTCTAAGGATAACCGGGCTGTCGGGTGATGGGTCAAGGCCCAAGCAAAGACCCTGAATAAACCGGGCGTTTATCGTGTGTGTGTCACTCTATACATGACAAGCTTGTGCAAGAGAGGAAAAGAGAAGTGGAATTACTTGGAAAACAAGTGGTTGCTTGCGCTGCTGTGAAGAAACGGGACGCATCCACAGGGTCTCAACTCACACTCCACCGGGGCTCTTCAACAATTCTGCCTGGGCTGAGCTGATCTTGGTCTGACTTTGACATGCACCTTTAATGCCTGGCTCATCTTTCATGTGCATCTTTATGGAGCTTCTCAAAGACCCCGTTCCTTGCTCTGGTCTCTGTCTTGCTTGACCTGGTCATGTCTCCGCTGCTGGCTGTTTGTTCTCTATTTCGTTACCTGCCTACCCTCCCCTTCAACACCGTACTGTTGCACATACACACAAAACACACGCAAGATACCACACGGACGCTGTAACTGACACTGAAACTCGCATGTTTCCAGCCACACATCCTCGCTCACTTCTCCCTCCAAGCAACGATCGCTAAGTCAACCATTCCTTCTCACCTATCCGCTCCCTCGTCTGCTCTCTAAGTCACCAAGAGCTCCCACGGGCGCCCACGCCGCAGCATGTAAGATATATCCGTACTTCCTTGCTCCTTGTTCTATGTCTCGAGTTGCCCAGCTCGCAGTGGTTCAGGAACCCTTCAAGAACCCACTCTGAGCCGGAAGCTCTTCAGAGACTAATGGCAACTCTGCCGTCATGGTCTGTACTTTGAGCACATGGCTTACTCACATTCTGTTATAGGAAGTTTGGCAAGCAGATCCAGAAGCGTCAGCTTGAGGTGCCTGAATATGCTGCCAGCTTTGTCAACTATAAGGCCCTGAAAAAGGTACGCCCATGCCATTCCCTCCCCTGTTAACCTTTTCGTTCCTGCCACCGAGAGCCCCGTCCATCTACCGACTCCGCTGTCATCTCCCACGCTGCAGTGCTCGGTCCACTATCACTTTTCAAGGCCCTTACAATCCTTCCTCTTCCAGCTGCTCGGTCTGCATTTCTCAGCTCTGGTTGCCAACTGGCTTCTTAGTTTCCTATTCGTGTCCCTGCCCTTGCCCTTGCTGTTCCCACTGCCGTTCTGGGCTATCATTCTCCGAGTATTTGCCCTGCTTCATTCGTAGACCCCATCACCTTGGGGTATGAAGCATTGTGCAGTGTGGCAGTGGCTGGCCAAAAGCAATTCCTTGTTTTTCTATTCGTCATCCTCTACCCATCCACGTTTCTTCATCGCCACCAGATTGCATTTCGACCAATTCTTGGGACTTCTTCCACTGACATGCCGCCATGTAGCTCATCAAGAAGCTGTCTGCGACCCCTACCCTAACCTCACAGAACGATGTTCTCCGCTCGGCCACCCCTGTGGATTCCCAGGCCGCTCTCCAGGCCAATAAAGCAACCTTCTTCTTCCAACTGGTAAGTTCACTCAGGTGTTACGTCTTCGTCATGAACATCCCGACATGGTTGCTAAATGAGGAACAGGAACGGGAACTCGACAAGGTCAACGCCTTCTACCTGCAGAAGGAAGCTGAGGTTTGTATCACGTCCGAAACATAACAACGGCACATGCAGCTAACATACCGTAGCTGAAAATTCGCCTCAAGACGCTCCTTGATAAGAAGAAGGTGATACAGTCTCGTCATGGCATCTCTCGGCGCTCAGCCAAGTTCACTACCCTCGAGGAAGGCTTCCAACAGTTTGCTACCGACCTCAACAAACTTCAACAGTTTGTCGAGATCAACGGTACTGCTTTCTCAAAGATTCTCAAAAAGTGGGACAAGACATCAAAGTCCAAGACAAAGGAGCTTTACCTCTCGAGAGCCGTCGAAGTCCAGCCATTCTTCAATGCTACGGTAATAAGCGAGCTTTCTGATCAGGCCACCACAAGTCTACAAGAGCTCGGTGCTTGGTCGGATGGAATCCAAGTGAACTTTCAGTCGGGGCACGTGGTGACCTCGCAGCATTTCGTCGGCACTGATGAAGGGGACGCAGACACACTGCTACTTGATACTGTTATCACAGGAAACCTCGAGTCCTTAAAGGATCTTCTTCAACGGATGCGCTCCGCCAACGACACTGGAGATGGAGATAGCTCGTTGATGGAAAGGCTCACGCGGACCTTCTTAGCAGCCATCTCAGAAGCTCCACAAGAGTCCCTACGAGTTCTACTCGACACAGGTCTCGTTGATCTCCACTCTTATGATGATATCAATGAGAGAAATTGCCTGCACCAAGCTGCCATCTATGGTAAGCAGTACGTCCTGGAGTGGGGCTTGTCAGTCAATGTCGTTGTGGATAGAACAGATGTCTATGGCCGGGTTCCTCTGCATTATGCCAGCCTTCACGGAAGATTGGAAATGCTCAAGGTCCTCTTGGACGGTAAGTTGCTGAACAATGTTTGTGTATTGATTTAGTTGGCTGACTACCGTGTAGCAAATCAAAAAACCATCGACCTCATCGACCACGACAACTTCACCCCCTTGATTCATGCTATTATCCACGGACATCTCGACTGCATCGAACTTCTCCTTGCCAGATCTGCACGTATCGATCCGTTTTCTGATTCGGATCATGTGCCCTTGAACCTCGCTTGCGAACATGGCTCGGTGGCCGTGGTTGAGATGCTGTTGAAGCATGGGGCCAAGATCTTGCCTGATGCTGAAGGCCTTTACCCTCAGCATCTCGTAGCGAGGGCTGGCCAAACCTCAGAACTGCTCCTACTCCTCAAGCAATATGGCGCTGATCTCGACCAAATTGATAAACTTTATGGATGGACACCACTAGTACATTCTGCAAGCGAAGGCAATGTCGACTGTCTTCAAGCACTACTCAAGGTCGGGGTCGATGCAAGCATCGTGGATGAGAAGGACCTTCCAGCCATGTACTATGCTGCTTGGGAGGGACACCTTGCGTGTATGAAATTGCTAACTCCATTCAACACACGACCACGAGCCAGTCCCTTCATGGTGCAGCCTGCCTTGGGTCCTATGGACTCAAGTACAGCGCCTCTGCCCATGTCTCTTGATCCCGATGCGATCCCCGAACTCGAACTTCCTCCTCCAATCATTCCTCTGCGCCGATACGGACACAACTTCCTTGACACAAAGACAGTTGTTCAGATCTCTTTCGGAGATTTCGAGGAACAGCCCCTTGTCTTCTTCCAGGATGGAAAATACCCTGCCGCTCGCCTCACGATTTCTTCAAAGGTTTCGGATCTTATACCGAAGAATATCATTCTGCCTTTCCAAGAAGACACTCGTATGGTATCCTTCCAGGTTGACAACTTGGACACTTTCAGTCTTGATATCGACGTGTTCCCCACATATGGCGCAAAGGTTATTGCCAAGACGGTCGCCCTATCAAGCATCTTCAAGGGACTACAAGGCTCTTCGGCATGTTGTTTGCCATTGTTTGATCCCCGCCTTCGCGCCATTGGACAGATCAGCTTCACTGTGCAGGTCATCAAGCCATTCCAAGGGCAGCCTCTGGAGATTACCGACTTTGAAACCTACTGGAAAGCAACAAGCCAATTCAACCAACCAACTAGCGCTATTGTCACTGGATCGAGCCTCTCGGGCGATTATGTAAGGCTATTTGTCCAATATACCAGTGACGGTGTCCCTGTGCTCTGGCCTAGATGGACAATAGCCTGCGGTGGCCTTGATATTCCTGTCTGCAGATTGACTCTGGAACAATTCACTTCCATGACTATCAGGAGCAACAGCCGTGCAGAACTCCCCAACTTGAAAACCAAGTCAGCTGAAAGCATGGCTGAGGTCTATCACATCCTTGCGACGGCCGGTGTGACACTTCAGGAAGCACTTTCTTTACTCAACCCTGGAATGCATGTCAATCTACAAGTATTGTACCCAACTCCCGAGGAAGAAAAGGCCTTCTCGCTTGGGCCTGCTTTGGATGTCAACGTGTTTGTCGATTCAATCCTCAACATTGTGTTCGAGCATGCGCGAACACAACGTGCACAGGCTCCTGATGTGGTCCGATCGATTGTATTCAGCAGCTTCAGCCCTCGACTATGTACGGCCTTGAATTGGAAGCAGCCCAATTTCCCTGTTTTCTTGTGTAACGACCTCGGACGAGAGGAGACCTCGGGACCCAGTGGAAGGCGCAGTACCTCCATTAAGGAGGTCGTGAGAATTGCCCAAAGCAATAACTTCATGGGATTAATATGTTATTCTCGACTACTGGTATGTTGAAACTACGCTTCTCTGCTATTGACAAACTCTTTGCTGACTGCCAATAGGACATGGTACCTGCACTGGTAGATGCTGTCAAGTCTCATGGGCTGGCTTTGGTGACAGACAAGTCATCGGACTCACCGGATGCGAGCCCAATGACTGATCCTTTCCCTCGACCACCCAAGGGCGTCGATGGAGTTCTGAAAAGCCATGGTATTTTGCGTTTCAATGATTCAATAGACATGTAGGTGGCTGTAATGAGACATGCCCGAATAACGACTGAAATGGCCGGGACGGATAGAAAAAGAGGGATCTGAAGACATGCGTTGATCGGATAGAACTATTCTCCACTGTGTATTTGCACTTGTCATACCAAATTAACTAAATGCTTGATAATTATGATTAGGCACCTTTGTAGTCATACTTGAGCGACGACAACTCCTTCTCGGGGTCAACACTACCCATGACCATCTTTGACACCAGAATAATACCATAGACCACCAAGGGCAAGTATCCCATTCCGGGCCATACGGCTTCACTTTTTGTTCTGCCTATTGCCCAGGCCATCAAAATCAAAACTAGGCCGAGACCCAAATTTAGGTAGGGCAGATAAGTTTCGAGCGGCGACCTTCGTTCGACGTAGCTGAACGAACTCCTACGTTGTCGTGGCCTCCCACGAGGTACATACGGCACATCGTCTACTTCGTCCTCATCGTCATCGTCAAATACGCCTGAAGACTCCCTTGTTGATAGGGATGGTGGGCGAGTGGGTCGCGGAGTTCTGGGCTTTGCCCAACTATCAAGAAATGGAATTCCTGATGATGCTGGTGGTTGGTGATGAAGCAAATATGCCGTGGAGAAGAGAGAAGTTAGGCTGAGGAGAGCGAGAAGTGCTGTAGGAGGGTTTATGAGGGCGGGAAGATAGGGGATGGTTGCTAGAAGGGGTATGGCAAGGAGGAAGCGGCGAAACTGGATATCTCGAGCGGCATTTTCCGCTGCGAGCTGATTGATATAGTCTTCTTGTTCTAATGCTAGTGTTAGATGTGCATTTTGAGTATTTTGCTAAGACTGTTATGGTATACCTTGTTCATCCAAAGCTTCAGGCTGTGAGTCTGTAGAGTCTTCCTCTGGATAGTGAAATGTGCGCCTCAAACGGGCTGTCGTTCCCCGATAAGCAGGCATGATAAAGTCGCTAAGACCCGACAAAAGACTTGATCTGAAGAGAAAATATACAGTATTAAGAATAAGAAAGAGTTGAGGCCAGGTTGTGATGCAAGAGCCTGTCTTTCGTCAGTCACATGGTAAAACTGTCCACGAGGTTGCAGTGAGGCTCAGCCTTATGACGCCACACAGGCCCTTGCCCCACCTAGGGGAGGAAAACTCAGGACCTTAGCCCTAGGTGATGAAAATATCTAGGTAAGCTTAGCCTTGATTTAGGTGACTTTGTGCTAAGTTTATTTTGACACCCTGCATCAAGGTTCAGTGTTTTCTTGCTCCGTAAGGCCCACCTCCACTGAGCAACATCGGATCGGCGTCCGGCAGCAAAATTTCGCCGATATCGAGCAATTGAGAGCCTCAGCTGATCAACTCCCACTCAGTTGATTACCAGAAATTTAGCCCAAAATCACCATGTCGCAACAACTAGCGCTACCTCGGATCGTCCGACGACGCTTGGCGGCTGTTCTCAATTCAAGAACTGTCACGTTGAGACCTGCACAGAGAAGATGGATGACTCCCGCACCGAAGCCTGGAGATGGGCCCATGATGTCGAGGAGGGCGGACCGAGAGCTTCCAGGTACGGACAATTAAAACCCGATAAGCAATCGAACTATACTGACACTTGTGACTGTGTAGATGTAGCTGATGTGACATTCCGCTGGCGCCGTACTTTCCCCATCTTCTTCTTCATCATGGCCGCTTCATCAGTCGCCATCTTCAACTACCAAAAGATGTCCTCACCCGTCGTCTCCTCGACACTCTACGCTCTACGAACCAACCAAGATGCTCGCGATATCCTCGGTGATGAGATCTACTTCAAGCATCAGATTCCCTGGATCCACGGCGAGATGAACCAGCTTCACGGCCGTATCGATATCTGGTTCTCAGTACGAGGCACAAAGGGCGAGGGTGTCATGCGCTTTGCTAGCAACAGACCTAGCAGCAAGGGCTTCTTCTCAACTACAGAGTGGAGTCTTACCATGAGCGATGGTACGAGGTTGGATCTTTTGGACAATGGTGATCCTTTCAAGGCGCTCACTGGAGGTGTTGAGGATCTTCCTGCTGTAGAGGAGGATGCTCCTACAAGAGGATTCCGAAAGCAGGTCGAATACAAGTGAGGCATGATGGGCCACTCAAAGGGAACATGGGAGGCGAGCATTGTTGTTGAAATGAATTTGATAACCCTGGGTACTCCGGTTGTAGTCGAATCTGTACAGTAGATGGTGTGTGTGTGTGTGTGTGTATAATACAAAAAGCCCGCTTATGATCTCTCCCATTTTATCATACGTAGTACAAAGTCCCTCTTACAATCCATGGTAAAAGTCATTAGTCTTGAAGCTGCGCCGCTTCTCTCTCATTCTTCAGCTGAAGATGCCTTTCCCGTGCTGCTTGGAGCTTAGCCTCATGATCAGGGTTGCGCTCTAGTAGAGTAGCCAAAGCAGCTTCGCGATGAGGTTGAGGGGGAGCCTTTCGCTTCTTGGCGTCTTGGAGACGAACAACACGGCCCTTGGGACCGGCAATAGGTCCACCGACTAGCACAATACCCAAGTCGTTATCCACCATCATGACCTTGAGGTTCTGCACTGTGACGAATTCGTTACCCATACGACCAGGCATCTTCTTGCCGGGCATAACACGACTACCACTGCCCTGCGAAGGACCTGTTGTACCGATTGTTCGATGGTTCTTGGAGTTACCGTGCGAAGCTTCCTGGCCGGAGAAGCCGTGACGCTTCATACCACCAGCGAAACCCATACCCCGCGATCGGCCCTTGACATCGACGTACTGGCCCTTCTTGAACCAATCGGGAAGAATCTGAACACCAACGGGAAGAAGACCAGACTCGTTTCGGACCTTGAACTCGGCGAGCTCAGCCTTGGGGGCAATGCCCTTGGCCTCGTAGTAACCCAGCAGTGGGCTTGTGACGTTTCGACCATCACGCGAGCCCGCACCAATCTGCACAGCCCAGTAACCGTTCTTCTGTCGAGTCTTGTTGGCGACGACCTGGACCTGATCGAGCTGCAGCACAGTACAAGGCACACGGGTCTTTCCAACAAACACACTAGTCATGCCCTTCTTGGTAGCAAGGACACCCGAACGCAGAGGCGTAGTATTCTCCCGACGCTTCAGCGCAGCAGCAGGACCGCTCGTGAGCGCAGGGAGGCCGGAAGAAGGCTGATTGAATCGCTTGTGCTTGCTGCGAGGAGGAGCCGTGGTCCATCCATACTTGACACCGCGGGTAGCTGTGAGCGGGAGGAGGAGAGGCCGGGCGGCGACGGCGCAGGGCCGTGGGAGGGCCAGGCGAATTGGCAGACGGGGAGGCATAATTGGTAATGAAGGCGGCGTGTCGACGGCGGCGGGTGACGCTGTCGAGGAGAGCAATTGGGCCGCCGTGGGTGGGATTGAGGGCGATGGGTCGGATCGGTTGATAGTGGTGAAAGATTTTGGGTGAGGTTGAGATACTGGAGAGCTTTTGCAGCACCCGGAGAATTCCCGGCTAGCAATGGCTGTGGTGAAATGGCACGACATTCAAGACGAGAGATGGATAGATGAAATAGTTTAATGAAGCGGTTTAAATATAATTCTTATTTGATTTTTATGAGACTTTATCATTCAATCTCTCTATTCAGTCTTTTTTGGTAGTTGTTGAATACTGTCGTTGACCTTCATCACCTCTAAATCCCAGGACCCCTCCCTCCAATGCCGCTCCCCATCTGATTCACACTCGTCCCTTTGAGTTTATGATCTCCCGGGTTCGCAGCAGCCTCGTAGATGATGTTTGCAGGCGCTCGTCCAAGTTGAGTCCATTCGCCTTTGAAACCAATATACGAGATACGGGTCACATCCTCATCGCCATCGCCAAAGTTGTCCGCAAAGAAGAGCACCAGCCGCTGCACCTTTCCAAACAGGGCTCTCTTCACTGGAATCTCTTGTAGATCACTTGTCTGAGAGAGTTCGAGGGTTTGAATAGAATCTGACTCCTCGGCGGCTGCAAAGTCGAGATCATCTCGGTTGATGAAGAGATGGAGGGTTTTGGGGGCTGAGGCCGAGGGGGATGTGCGGATGAGGATGGAGTGAAGCTTGATCTGGGCCGTAAATCTGGTACAGTTTAGTACAACATTTGTGTATAAGATGGGGTTTCACTTACGGCACTGTCATGAGAAGCTGCTCATCAACATCACTCTCTAGCTCAGGCTCAACGCTGAGCCTTTCTTGCCACGTCTTCTTGACGATTTTCTGACCAGCATCTCGTTGGGCTTCATTCAGAGTGACAATGTGATCAAAGTTGATTTGACTGTAGAGTGAGAACTGCACTGCTGGTGTGATGTCGTCGGAGTGATCATGCTCATGGTCGTGGTCGTGGCCATGGCCAGAATGTTCCTCATGGCAGTGAGACATGATGTCAAATTGATCTGAATAGTCCTGAAATGAGTAATTCGTAGAAGAAGTTGGTTTTGTGACTTTTCAGTCAAGCTCGTGGTGATGGTTGAATTGATGTCGGTTGTAAGTCAAGTGAACCATTAACAATTGAGGATGACGTTTTAGCACTGGGTCCCCTACATAAGCGCCCAAGCCAGGATATCATGAACATTAATAACAGACTCAAGGTCACACAACCAAAACAACAGGTAGAAACAACCAATCTTCATGATTTCCCGACTAGCAATTAAATGATAGCAATTATATATGTCATGTATATCATCAATAACCCTGAATGTATAGCCAATACTCCTGTGATTCGCTTCGCTTGCTTCATCTAAAACCACTCTTCCTCTTATTCTTCTTCGCCTTCTTCCTATCTCCAAAGGTGCCCGATACAGGCTGGCTCATAGCAAACGATGGCCCAAAGAGTCCTTGACTCTGTGACGATGAAGGTATGCCTTGCTGGCTCGACATTGTCTGAGGTGTGGGAGCAACAGATATTGGTGGCAGCGCCATAGCCTCTTCTCTCCGAGGACGCATCGGCGAAGACATGGGGTTGCCCGCTGTAGTTCGCACAGAGGTCCTTATGGCCTTGGGGTCCCTTCCATCTCTCAGAAACGGTGGAAGTTTGTACTTGTCGTTCTGGGCCTTTCGCTTGCTTTCGATCCTTTGCAGTCGTGATCTTGCGTCGTCAAACTTCCTGTCGGTCGCAACGGCAACACTAGATATATAATCAGCTGTGCTGACACCACGCTCAGTGGGCCAATATGATAGCACGTTTGACGGTTTGGCGTTTTCCATCTTGTCCAATCTCAATGATGGCGCGAGGAGCTGGAGTCGTCTGATCGCTGCATCATCAGTGTTATTTGGTGTCGCACTGAGAGGCGATGAAGGAATTCCACCTTCTGATGACTGCGATGACTTGATTCGAACTACACTCGACTGAGTGGGCTGAGTTCGTCCACCCTCTTCCCGACTTGCTGGTCCTAGAAGAGGCACATCTTGTACCATGACTCCAGCTGTTGCCAGAAACATATCCTTAGCTAAGTCTGCGATCCATCCCCTTATTATTTCCTCCTCTTGCTGGGGTATTCTTCCCTCCAGCGGATCAAGCCAAAGATCAACGTATGTTTGGTTAAGATGCGACAGGCTGACGAGTTCCCGAATCCACTCTTGCGAGGTCTGTCTTCCGAGTTGCGTCACGACCGTTTGTCCATCATTGCCCGCAAACAAATCAAGCATATCGGGTTGTGTTTCGTGAAAACCATTTCGTAAATCCATTGGACCAAGCCCGTCGCCGATTTCTTTCCAAGTCTTTAGGGGCAGTCTCCCTTCAGCTACCCCCTCAGTGATATTCTCCTGAATAGCTGAGAGTAGAGCGGGGGGTATATCATGAGAACTGTCTGAAATAGCCAGCAAGTTCTGTTGAAGAGAACGGCACAAGCCATCCAAGTTCAAGCTTATGGGACCAAAAACAGCAGATGCTCTGCTCTTCAGCTTGTCGAGGTCCTTGCATCGATTGTTAGGCTTTACCACATGCTTTATATTTTCATCTGCCATGCCTTCTGGAAGCACAAACGTGCTGCCCATATGTCTAATGAACTGTTTTCGTTTCTTCTTCCAGCGCTGCGCTTCGTCGGACTTGTTACGTCCAACCCGCCCAGTAGGTAACGTAATCTGCATATTGCGATCTTTGATTGAGACACAGATGCAGTATTGCACACCCAAATTCTTGCTTAGGATGCTGCCTTGGTAGAATTGAACTCCTGCACGGTGATAATCGGCCCCAAGGCCAGACGAAGCATCCCCATCCCGCGTGAGCTTGACTGGGTGAATTTCGAGTGATTGAATATCACCACTGGCCGATTCGCCCTTTTGAGGAAGAGTGAGGGTGTCACGATGCCAATAAGGAAGGCCACTTGTCTTTGACTGCCCAAACCAGTAGGTTTGAAGTCGTCTGTGAGTCGGAGAAAAGACAAACACCATAGCAATTTCTTGCCCACCTTCTGAGGTAAGGCACGTTGTCATTCGCAATCCTTCTCTGTCCAATAAACGAGGGCAGGATATCAGAATAGTCGGGTTTGGCCCTTGCTCCTCC
Source organism: Fusarium musae (assembly GCF_019915245.1). Taxonomy (NCBI): domain Eukaryota; kingdom Fungi; phylum Ascomycota; class Sordariomycetes; order Hypocreales; family Nectriaceae; genus Fusarium; species Fusarium musae. The sequence continues at coordinate 1,087,402 of NC_058387.1, forward strand.
TCCAGCGTGCTTTTCGCAAATAAGTCAATCCAGTAAATAGTGCGCATAGTCAAGACGAATATGTGATTCTGGTCGGCTGGACTGACTCTGATGTCAAGAATTGCATCAGGCTTGGACTTTGGACGAGCCAACAACGAGAGTCGAGGCAGAGCTATGTGCGACACGAGATCGATGACTTCATACTTCTCCCTGTTCCAAATCAGTAGATGACTGAATCGGCGTACAGATTCTCTAGAGTTATCAGAACTTTGTGAACCATCTTCCCAGAAACTGTCCACTTTGGCTGTGCCGACAAATAGAACCCCGTGCTTTTCAGCAGGATGCTCTGTCGTAGAGGGCAATTCATTCAACAACCCATCCGAGATATGCCCACATGAGTAAGGCAAAAGTCGTGTTTTCAGCTTGTTCCCCCCTAAGATGTCCCATATTGACCAATATCCGCATTCATCGATGATGGCGATCTGTGGTGGCAGGCCCTTGGAACTTGGATTGAAAGCGACATCCACCTGCGCGTTACCACCAGTCGACTTATGCGAGATGGTCAGGATCGGTTTAGGATCGATTCGCGACAGCCGTGGTTGATGAATGATGGGATCGGAAGCGGACGACTGAGCTACCGGAACCTTGTGATACTCTGGATGGAGTATCGTGGTCGAAGTTTGCTTTTGAACGATGAGCCAGCGGGTGGCATCATATCGGGTGAGACTGGTTGCGAATTTGACTTGAGAGATTGGCAGACCATCGCTGGCCCAAATGGCCTCTTCCTCGGGATCATCAGGGTCTATCACTGAGGGTTGAAGAGTCGTGCGCTTGTCATTCCCCCATTTCCATTTCGATTGATCGATCCGAGCCAGTCTAAGCAGCTCTCCTGACTCTCCCGTGGCAGCCGCAAGCATGGGTGACCCAGCGATTCTCGAATGATCCGACACATTCGTCATTTGGCCGATAGCAAGTAATGGCTGATCGCTAACTTCGCCCTCAACTTTTGAGTAGCGATTCATGTTCTCCTGTAGAAGTTCTGATAGCGCCGAGTTACCCATGAAGGCTTCGGGATGAGCTTGGAGTAGCCATCGCTTTTGAACTCTTCTTTCCTGCCACAGGTTGGACGAGATCTCTGGAGCAGGAGTTTTTGAAGGCGGGTATAACTCTGCTGAAGATCCAACAACCTTGAAGTGCGGCGCTAGACAACTTTGTAAGTATTGCGATGCGCGCATAGCGATTGTATAGAACTCACCTTCAGCAGTTACGCGACTGGTGTGAAAAGCCCCAGGCTGCGCAGTCGCATTCTCAGGTGGTATGTAAGTAAGACTTCCTACGTGACCGTGGATCAGGTCCGTAAGTCGCCTGGTCTCAGCCATTTGGCCCAAGTCTTGATTTCCAATATGCTGAAATTTTGGCCGATTTTCCTTTCTTCATCGCGAGATGGGCTAGTACAGGCGCAAGAGAGTCTCGAGCGGGAGTCAATGGTATTTGAAGCACTAAAAAGGCATCCTATGTCATATGAGGTCATGCGATGAGGAATTTGGCCGCGAAAGCTGAAATGTATCTATAGAAGAGAAGTATCGGTGAGTATAAGTAGACGTTGAAAGTAACGAGATGCTCAGCGCATGCGATGAGAAGTGAAGCTTTCGACGGCCCCACGTGGCGGTGCAAGCGAGGAGCGCCACATTTATTTAGTCGACCGAGCAACGCAATTTCGCGGTGTAAATACTACAATATATCCATGCATGCATGAGAACAATGCCCAATTTATATCTTCATGATCAATCCCATTTACCCTAGGGAGCAAGATTCCGAAGCCGAAAGCAACACCAGACAAACCACTCCACGATCCTAAGTCATACGTAATGGCTACCGACTTTCAGTCCTCCCTATCCGCCAGCATGCGACAGAGCATGGCCCCCGTCGGCCCCTCTGCCGCAAACCAGCTGCCCAACATCAACTTTGGCTTCGATGACCTTCGCGATCGCATGGCAAAGTTCACAGCCCGATTCGATGCTTTCATTGAAGAGGGCCGTAAGCGCGTTCTCGAAGAACGCAACCAGTTTCGCATGAACGTTGCTGAGCTTCAAGGTATGCCCTAACATTGATGGCGCATATGATACATTCTAACCACTACATTAGAGGATCAACGCATGAAGAAGCGAGACATCGAAATCATTCAAGTCAAAACCTCGACGCACCAACAAACAATCGAGAAGGAAGAGGCAGAAACGCGCGAGATGGAGAGCGCTATTAACTCCCTCGCTGCCCAGCGCGATAACCACCTCGCAACCCGCAACAGTCTCAAGGCTGAAATCGCACAAACACAAGCCGAGATCGAAGCCCGACTTGCCGCCCAGCGCGAATACGCTCAACAGCAACAAGCGCAGTCTCGTTTCAACGTCCCCGAGCTGGACTTTTGGATCACCAACCTCTGCCTCAAGATTGAAGGCGCTGGCCACGACGATCGTCTCAAGTTTGTGTACACGCATATTGACGAGAAGGACTGGGAGCGTGAGGCTTGGTTTGAGCTTGTTACAAGCTCGCGCGACTACGATGTGAAGCACTGTAGGCCTAAGATTGAGCGGGAAAAGGTTGAGAGGGTGCTTGATAAGCTGAATGAGACGAGGGAATTGGTTGTTCTGCTAAAGGGCATGAGGGAGTTGTTTGTGGAGGCTATGAAGACCTGAAGACCTGATTGATGGATTATGCTGCGACGACCGTTTATGTGCGACAATGCTGTTTTAAGAACGATAATTATACCTTGGATGATTGTTTTTGTTTGAAATAACCTTTGAGTTTATCTCAGATCCATATATCTTGGGACTGTTTGCTCAAGTGGTATCCTAGATGCTGGTTATATTTACAACAAGATCATGTTGAAGATCGAAACTTGAACTATATTATCATGCTGAAATATCCTTCTAAAAACCCAGTAGCCATACCGTTTCTCGTGACAATTTTGCTGTTTATTGGGTGTCATGATGTCTATCAGCCCAAGCCAGACCGCGACCCGCGTCTCCCCGCCATGATCAATTAAGTTAACCTCCACATCCATTTCTCTTCATACACCATATTAAACCCGCCATCGACCGCCATCATGCCTGAACCAGATAAGCACGCCGCTGCGCAACAAGCCGTAGATATTCTCCATGAGATTTCTACTATCCTAGTACGACAGCTCATCCATAAAACAACACGCGTGAAAACCTGACCGCTGACTTGAGACTACAGAACTGTCACCTTGATCGCCGGACTCTATCAATCTGCATCTCCATGATTGAGCGTGGAGTGAATCCAGAGGCTTTAGCGGTGCGTAATCTAGCTTTCCTTGTTTACGAGTTGAAAGAGTTTCTAATATGTATTTTCCGTGCAGCAAGTTATCAAGGAACTCAGACAAGAGGCCCAGCAACCTGCAGCCGCGGCAAGACGACGTTGAAGTGAGCGGGATGAACTCTATACAGAGATTTGACATGAATTGAATTTGGAATTACGGAAATATCGTCTCGGTAGGCGTTCATAGGGAAATGCTTTCACTTAACCGGCGCAATCAAGACTCTGCCAGAATAGAGATTTTGTTGTACTCAATGCCCTAGGTACATACTCAAACAATCATGCTACCTTACTTTGTGTCTGTTGAATCTTATCCAGAAACCCAAGATCAACGCAGAATAATAAGCGCCCAAGATGCAGACCACCAACCTAGTCACATCCCTTCGTACACATATAGTAGTCAGTCAGTAGCCTCCAACTGATGCCCCCACCGAGTTAATGCAGTACTCCCCAAACGCCTTGCAGTAAAAGAACCTAGCCAACCATTTTGAATTTTTATATCATGCTGTTTTGTGATTGCTCATCGATGTCCAATAAGAACAATTTCGTTTTCGTCTTCTTCGTCATCATCGTCGTCTTCCTCTTCAGCGTCCGAAAGTGTGTCGCTGAGATCATCCAGTTCAGAGTCTTCGTCATTCTCTGATGCATTGTTGCCACGGTTGCGAATTCTCCAAATCCCAAGGATATCGTCCTCGGACTCTTCGTCTGGTGGTAGGTGTGCCATGATCGAGTCGAAACCCATATTGCCAGGGGACACTGATCGTGCAACTCTATCTGGAGCGCGGTATTGGGCCTCAACACCGTGAGACGAATGTCTGCGCCTGTTTCCCACTGCGATAGGTGCTCGGTTTCCGCTCACAGATCCAGAGGCATCCCGTCCAGTTTCCACAATCGGTTGCATTTCAGCAGGTGCTTGTGATCCTGCCCGGTCCCCTCCCACGATATTCAGTTCTACCGTATTATATGACCGGCATATGGAGCATTTCAGACCCAACCAGTGATATCGAACAGTACTCTTTCCGGAGCAATCGTTGCACAGAATAACGGCAGTGGTGTCGCGGAACTCCGGTGGCATGGGCTGAGTCTGGATGGCAACATCCAGATTTCGGAACTGACTCTCCATGTTCGTGAGACTCTTATTGCAGATCGGGCATTTGTATGACACTTTCATATGCTGTTCGTAGCACTTCTTATGAATACTATGACCGCAAGGCATGAAGACCACAGGCCGTGGTGAAGTGAAGAGGTACTCGCCACAGATGGGACAGTCGCAATCTGTTGACCTCTCGATACATTTGTGAGAGCCCTCAATTGAGGTTGAGATACATGCTCGACAGGTCTACAGCTAGTCAGTAACACCTATCATAGAGGCATGACTGTTCTCACCTTGCAGTGAAAAAAGTCCCTGCCGAGGCCCATGCCTCGACGACAGATACCACAGTCGTTACAGTGGTAAATGGGTTTACTTTGGCGGTTCTCCCATAAGTGACAAATATCGCAATAATAGTATGCCGACAACTCGCCGCAGTTGATGCACATATCCGATGCCTTCTGTGGTGTTGCACAAAGCATGCAGAGCATGTTCCTGGTTTCTGTACGGATGAGGCTGTGATCTTCGTTCGCATCGTGGCAGAAACGGCAGGTATACCATTTCTTACATGTGAAGCACTGGAGCTTGACGTTTCGTTCGTAGTGTTGGCATCCAAGAGGTTGTTCCGTTTCTGGTACTAACTGTAAAGGTTCCACTGGAGTCTCACTTCCATGTCGTTTCGGCGGCTTCATAGGTACATACGTCGGTGCTTTGTCTTCCTCGCTCAGGATAAATATTTCCTCATCCGGTTGATTCTGCCAGAACTTCAACGGCCTCGATACTGGCGACGACGGTGACTGCGATAGAGATACATCCAAGCCTTCACCACTCTCGAGGATCTTCTTCACCAGCGGTACTGTCTTGGATGACTTATATCCTTCCAACAGAATATCGTGGATTAACCGCGCTTTATCATTTTGGGGTATGTCTTGGGCGTTGATCGAATGGATCCGGGATCGCAACTCGCGCATACCATCATCTTCGGGAATCCGACGAGAGCTGAGCGGGCTCAGAGCGATCCCTATATGATCGCGGGGAGGAGCTTCTTGGGACATGATTGGAACTGGTTCGGGTTCTTCGACTCTTGTTTCTTGGGTCGAGACGCTGAGGGGTCTGGTGAGGGGAGACTCGATGATCGGCACCGGTGCCGGCTCAGGTGCTGGCAGAGGTACAGGTACAGATACAGGTACAGGCGCAGAGACAGGACTATCAGGATGACCGGAATCGCTCACTGCGTCAGCGTGTTCGGTCGAGTCGCCTCCATCGCCAGTGAAGGTAGATCGCGAGATTTCGGAAAATCGACGAGCCTGACGCAAGACGGGGTTGATGAGAAACTCTGAGACGAGGGAAGACATCAAGTTGGTAGGTAGGTTAGTTGGAGTGGAGGCTTAAAGTAAGTTGGCAAGAGGGAAAGGCCTAAGCGGCGATCCAAGATACCGTACGGGCGCACTAATAAGATAGAGGAGCTGCTTGTTGGGACCTGTACTGTACTGTACTGTACTGTACTTGCGCCGATACTGATACAGTGGAGGAGAGAGAAGGATGATAGAGAACGACGCTGAAAGAGGGGATCTGGCAAGGTAGAAGAGAACTGCAATGTAGGAATGTACTGTAGCAGTGAGGAGAAACGGTAACGGCACAGGACCAGGCGCCTCTAGACAACGGAATGAAGAGAGACTGGAGAAGCCAGAGACTACGGCGTCTCTAGCTCTGTTCCTCTGACTTTAGACTGGAGTTGGATGACATAAGGCGATTTTGTTCCCCAGTGACATTCAGTGGAGTTTTCCGAATAGCGGACGGGAAGCGGAGAATATGCAGTAAGTGCAGCGTTTGGAGCGATCAGAAGGGGAACATAGGGGCCGTTTTTTAGCATGTGACTGTGGATTGTGGTTCACAGAAGGCCTCCGAGTCTATTCCGTTTATACAATTGTCATTGGATATCAAAGATTGACTGTTGGCAACAAATTCAATCCCGTCGGTTTGCCAATTCAAAATCGACGGTTTCGCCTGCAGCCGTTGGAACCCCAACTAACATTTCTGTCAGTTCCATAAGTACAAGGCAAGGCACGCTCCGATTACGGGAACGGATCAAACCGCATGTTGTCGTAACCTCGATCAGACGAGGATTCGGATATATAGGGAATGTAGTGGGGAAATTGAACGGGAGGCTAGGGGAGGAAACAAAACTCAGAATCTTGATCCTCAGTGACAATAATACTTAGGTAACTTAGTGTAAGTTTAGAATGAGTTTAGTATAGATTTAGGATACCCTTTGCTGAGTTTATTTTAACGCCCTACATCGAGGTCCGGTGTTTTCTTGCCCCCCCAAGGAGAGGCGTAGGAATAGGATCAATGGTGCCAAAGACGGTAAAATACGGTGGGACAAATTGAATTCGGCGGTCAATCTCTTGGTTTCAAGCCATCTGTATAAGTGAGGCACAGATAAGATCGGGGTATGTTCCGCTGAAGCCGTCAGGCCAGGGAGATCCTTTCTGGACCCTTTGGAGTGCATCCGTCGAGACTGTACGATGCTGAGATAGTTTATAGTCCTGAAACTCAATTAATGAAATTGTATTTGAAGGCCATTCACTCTGAACTTATTCGTGTTTCATAACGTACCGTGGGTCCTGGAACGCCTTCGGCTCTGCATGTCTCTCTGTCTCTTCGCTTGCGTAGGGAGGTTGCAGAGATGGACGTCATTAGTAGAAGACAGCTGTCTGATAATCAATGTCTCATTGCCTGAAGAGGTTGCATTCAGAATCAAGAACATAAAGAAGCATGTGATCGTCGACAAAATGATATTAATTTTATCGAGCAAGATGGTATATGCCAGTGTAGTAGTTCTTACTACTGGCATTGAGACAAGAGGCGCCTTTAGAATTTAGCTATTCATTGCTGACTTGACAACTGCTGCGCCGTTTCACTTTATCGATTACATTCGAAACAAACACCTCAATCAAGGAAGCTTCAGAAACAGATTCAGATTCAGATCGAGAAACAGCAAAAAGAAACTGATCACGCTGGGGATCGAACCCAGAATCTTCTGATTCGTAGTCAGACGCCTTGCCATTGGGCCACGCGACCTCGAGTGTTTCTTGTCACTTTCGTTCACTCACAAGTACATGTTGCTGAGCCGCCTGGACTGACAGAGAACGGCGCCACTTTTTTGAATTTCATCCCTGGATCCCTGTAGCTGATTGCCCCTAAAACATTCAGTGCAACGCGCTATCGAAAACGGGCATGGGAGCTGGAAGGGCTGGACTAAGCTGAGGTGGGGGTAGTATCGAGTCTATCGACTGGTCGGGAGCTCACGCCAAGGGGAGCCGTACGGGAGCAGCTGTTTAGCGTGGGTGACGACTCGCCCGTAGAGCATATGTGGCATTTCAGGGGACAGATTGGAAGAGATTCACTGTCGTGTAATATTCTTCCTTAGAACCACCACAAGCCGATCCGGTTCAGTTTCGTTTCTTTGGACTCGGGCATCTCCAATTCTTTTTTCCTCTCCTGGTTCTTCTTCTTCTTCTTCTTCTTCTTCTTTTTTCCCCCTTCCGACCTGTGTTTCTCTTCTATGATCACAGGATTCTAGATAACGGCTCCTTCGTTGAAGCTGGTGTTCCTCCCTCCCAGGTTCCCTTGAGTCTCGACAGCTCGTCCAATCTTTTTTTCCCTTCTCCCTTCTGTCGAGCTTACTTCGCCAACATCAACCCCCTTTGGCCCTCATCAAATCATCCATTTTACAAACATCGCGACTTCTACTTCGAACCGGTATCTATACGATTGAATAATCATGGCTGCCGACAAGGCTGCCGTCGCCTCAGGCGCTGACCTAGGCGATGGTCTGAGACAGCGTCCTGTCGCTGGACAAGCTAACCTGCAAGTCCCGACTCCTCAGCCCGAGGACAACAAGAAGCTTGTCAAGAAGGTACTGCACCTGTCTGTCGAAGAAGTGCCATTGAACGATACTGACCACACCTCAGGAGCCCTCATTGCTTCAAACACTCGACCAGTGGGAGGTTGTCATTGCCCCGCTGATCTTCACTCTCCTGGCTATCTTCACTCGACTCTACAAGATTGGTATCAGCAATATCGTTACTTGGGATGAAGCTCAGTATGTCGAATTGACTTTCACCGTCCCGCGAACCTTTTCTAACGCTCCAATAGCTTCGGCAAGTTCGGTTCCTACTATATCAAGCATGAATACTACTTCGATGTCCACCCTCCTCTTGGCAAGATGCTCGTCGGTCTCTCTGGAGTCCTGGCTGGCTACAACGGAACATTCGAGTTCAAGTCTGGCGAAAAGTACCCCGAGGAAGTCAACTACACCATCATGCGCATCTTCAATGCGGCTTTCGGTATCTTCTGTATTCCTCTTGCTTACTACACTGCCCGTGAGCTCAAGCTTCGACGTCCTGCTGTGTGGCTTGTTACTCTGATGGTTCTTTGCGAGAACTCTTACACCACTATCAGCCGTTTCATTCTACTCGACTCCATGCTGCTATGCGGTACCGTGGCCACCGTCTTCTGCTGGTCCAAGTTCCACAACCAGCGACACAACAGCTTCGAGCCCGAGTGGTTCTTCTGGCTCTTCTTGACTGGCCTCAGCATTGGCTGTGTCTGCAGTGTCAAGCTTGTTGGTCTTTTCGTTACCGCTCTCGTTGGTCTTTACACCATTGAGGACCTCTGGCGAAAGTTCGGCGACACCAAGATGCCTGTTGTAAGTAGTATCACGACTGACATCTGTGCTTTTCTAACCATCCATAGACCACTCTTGGTGCCCACGTCATCACCCGTGTTGTTGGCCTCATCGTCATCCCTTTCCTCATCTATCTCCTCTCTTTCGCCCTGCACTTCGCCATTCTCGACCGCTCCGGCCCTGGTGATGCTCAAATGAGCTCCCTCTTCCAGGCTAACCTCAAGGGTACCCAGGTTGGAAAGGACAGCCCTCTCGAGATCGCGATTGGTTCTCGCGCTACTATCAAGAACATGGGCTACGGTGGTGGTCTTCTTCACTCTCACGTTCAGACCTACCCCGAGGGTTCCAAGCAGCAGCAGGTTACTTGCTACCACCACAAGGACACCAACAACGATTGGTTCTTCTACCCTAACCGCCGAGAGGAGGACTACAACCCTGAGGGTGATCTCCGATTCATTGGTGACAACTCCGTCATTCGACTTATCCACGCTCAGACTGGCCGCAACCTGCACTCTCATGACATCGCTGCCCCCGTCACCCGAGGCCATAAGGAAGTTTCCAGCTACGGTAACCTGACTGTTGGCGATGACAAGGACCACTGGAAGGTTGAGGTTGTTCGTGATTCTGCTTCTCGCGACCGCAGCAAGATCAGGACTCTTACCACTGCTTTCCGTCTCAAGCACGAGGTCCTTGGTTGTTACCTCCGAGCTGGCAACGTCAACCTTCCTCAGTGGGGTTTCAAGCAGATTGAGGTTACTTGCACCAAGGAGAACAACCCTCGTGACACCTACACCCACTGGAACGTAGAGGCTCACTGGAACGACAAGCGTAAGTAATGAAGAAAATGATGTAGACTCGCTCATGCTAACTTTATATAGTCCCTCCCGCCGAGGCTGGTGTCTACAAGTCCCCATTCTTCCACGACTTTGTTCACCTGAACGTCGCTATGATGACCTCCAACAACGCTCTGGTCCCCGATCCTGATAAGCAGGACGACCTTGCTTCCAAGTGGTGGCAGTGGCCTTTCCTTCATGTCGGTCTCCGTATGTGCGGGTGGGGTGATGATATCGTCAAGTACTTCCTCCTCGGTAACCCTCTCGTCTACTGGGGTTCTACTGCTTCTCTTGGAATTGCTGGCCTTGTCATCGTCTGGTACATTCTTCGATGGCAACGAGGTGTTAACGATCTCAGCGAGAACGAGATTGACCACATTCACTACGCGGCATTGTACCCCCTTGCCGGCTGGTTCCTTCACTATCTTCCTTTTGTTATCATGGCTCGTGTTACTTACGTGCATCACTACTACCCGGCTCTCTACTTTGCCATTCTCAACTTTGGCTTCCTTATTGACTGGTTCACTCGCAACCGCAACAAGACCATCCAGACCATCGTGTATGGCATTCTCTACACCGTCATTATCGGCCTTTACATTTACTTCATCCCCATTTGCTGGGGCATGACTGGCAACCACAAGCAGTACAAGTACATGAAGTGGTTCGACAACTGGCGAGTCACCGACTAAGGGGTTCATCAATGTTTTGAGCAATCTCTTTTCATCTTGATCACACAGTGATCCAGACGAGCTGTCTCATGCATCGCCATGCAGACGTGTTTTGTATTGTTCGATTTCGAAAACGTGCTGCAAGGATATAGAATTGGGGAACTCATGTAAAAGACGGGTCGCGGGATTTGTTGGGAAATCAAAGCAAGGAATGAAGGAAGAAAAAGACGAAACAGGATCAACGGAATAAGGCAGTTACGGATGGATCTTGTTTCGGTAATGCTATGATATTGTCATTTCTGTTGCCCTTAATAAAGGTGGCCTCGGTAAGGCCAGCAATGTATTATGCATTATTGTGTACAATTCATGTTGAGCTTTTCATACACTTATTCCATGATGACGACGTTTGCTGGCTGACTGGGTATCATGATGCGTCGTGTGTCTGTAGATCATTTGTGTCCTCCTCTTCGCATTGTCTTGGGTTATCCTCTAACAGCAGCCACCTCCCGCTGACTTGTTGGCATCTCCAGATAGCTTGACTTGACGATTTCCACCAGCCCCTGCACCCTTGACCCCGGATCTTCTGTCGTTAAGATCGTACTTGCCCGCCTGGATGTTGTTGTATATCCTCTCTGCTACCCGCATGAAAGCCTTTTCCACATTCTCGCCACTCTTTGCGCTTGTCTCGACGTATTCCATAACGCCATTACGCTTAGCCCACTCCTCTGCCTCCTCGCGTGTGACCTCACGCTTGTTGTCCTCCTGTTGTGTCAGGTCTGCCTTGTTACCAACCAGGATAACCACAATATCGGGCTCGGCGATCTGTCGTAGATCGTTGAGCCAGTCTGTAACATGCTGAAAGGTTTGCTTTCGAGATAGGTCGAAGACCAACAAGGCACCGCTTGCGCCTCGGAAGTAAGATCGGGTGACAGACTTGTATGTCTCCTGGCCAGCTGTGTCCCAAAGACTAAGCTTCATATGCTTCTGGGGTGTGTTGGAGTCATCCCGAGGAGGTTCAGGAAGACCGTCGGCTTCTTGGTCCTTGTTATCGGGGTCTGAAGAGTTTGCAGCGCCAATTTTTGAGTGCGGAGGGCCGACGGGGACGATACGGGAGCCGAATTCAACGCCAATGGTGACGTCGTGATGAGGCGAAAAGCGTCCTTCGCAGAGACGGATGGTAAGACTAGACTTGCCGCATCCTGAGTCGCCGATGCAGACGAGTTTGGCGATGTAATCCCACGGTGTGGTCGACATGGGAAGAGACTGAGAAGGCTGATGAGAATTGAAGAGGAGAGGTTCGTTGGAGAAGAGCTGATCGATGGGCTTGGTTTCCGCGAGCTGAAAGAGGATGGAGTTAAGCACGTGCAAGCTGTCCTTCGCGGTGGTGCGACGTCAAACCCGAGGTACAAAGTAAGATAAGAGAAGTATCTGATTCGGTGATGCTGGTGTTTCGCGAACGTGACTTGGTAATGAGAAGGGATGGGTTGTAAGTGGTAGAAATTTAGGGTTGGAGGAAGCTGGTGGTTTATCTGAGGGGAGCTAGAAGCTAAAGGTGGCTCGGGGCGGGCTAAGTTCAGACTTAGAGATGGCGATAGACACGAAATGACGATAAGAGATCAAAATAGTGTAAGTGAGACAAGTGTTGTGTTTGTACAGATCACAATTAGTAGAAATAATAGAAAATAGAGGGAACTGGAGAGTAGTGCAAGTCAGATATTGGAGCCTGTGGCTATGGTTTGAGATGCTGAGCTGTCACGAGTTACAGCATTGTACGACACAAGCAGGCAAGCTAACTCAGTGAAGCAACTCGGCAACCAAACAGATCAGATCAGATCCAGTATCAGTGGAGCCTCGAGGGTGCTTTGGTGCTGCACCTCGTGCCTGAAGGGCCCTCTCCGAATGGGGATTAGGGGTTTCTTGGTGGTTATCAGTGACGCAAGGGGAATGGATCGATATCGTCTTGTTACCTAGGTAGTCCTTTGGTCTTTGAGGTCAGTTGATGCGTTTTGTCTTTGATAAGTACGTATAAGTGAATGTATCAATACTATCTTTGAGAAAAGAGTCGTTTGATCTGTTTCTTTGATACGGGAAAAGTCATCTGTCGCTGTGTCTGATATCGCAAGCAACTTGCCTCCGCGTGAGAACTGAGTGAGACTCAAGAGATCTTCAAAGTGTCACAAGACCAAGCGAAGCTTGATTCAACTTGGCAAGTAGCGACGAGTCAAGAGAGTTTCAAAACAATCTTGATGATGTGAATGAGATACGGGTTACTCATCAACAAAGACCATCACCATCGCAACTCTTTGGTGGCAACAACATGCAGTCAAAGAATCGTCAACAAAGTGGAGTTGAAGGCTAAATAAACGAGAGTGATTGCGTGCATCTTTGGAGGTGCAATACCTCACGTGAAGGTATCTCAAGCCGCTCTTTGACTCTAGCTGGTACTTGTTAGACATGTCGTGTGCCTCAACCCCACGGCTGCCTGTGGCGCCTGAGGTGCTCGCGTCTTCAGGTCATTGACCGCCTGCCCAGGTGGCTCTCTAGGGGAGAAAAGAAAACTCAGGACCTTGACCCTAAGTGATGAAAATGCTAGGTAAATTTAGCCTAAGCTTAGGGGACTCTTTACTAAGTTTATTTTGACACCCTATATCCAGGTTCGGTGTTTTCTTACCCCCTCGGTGGCTCTGTCCGTTAAGGTACCTAGAGGCTAGGCCCACTAACAGGGGTCCTCCCAGCGGATCTGCCTAGGCACCTTTGGCACTGACTGCACTGGGGATGGACGCAATCGGTCAGCGACTCATTCGCTGATAAGCCCCGGACCGTCCATCTGCCATCTGCCGCCTCGCCTCATGACCTGGGTCGGGTACTTCCACCACTCTCTGCCTTAACCTTTAACAACCAGCCATTCATTCATCTGCATCTCAGCCGTGATTTTTTGCCTTTGCCTGGACGACAGTTTTATCTCCTCACCACCTCCACTTTCTATCTACCAGCCTCCATTATTGCGATCCCGTAATCCCAAACAACAGTCGTCTTCTGCGCTTACACGGCGATACCTGTGGTTGCCTATCACCGTATTTACGTCACGTCAGATATCTACATCAACAAGGACTGGCTCCTACATATTTGCCCGCACGTGAGGCGGAAGGAGTCGAGAGCGCGCGATGTTTTCGGAGTGTATGTCCTATTATTCCCTACGCCGTCTTGCAAGCAAGCTGACTTGTTCTTTAGATGCATCGAGGTTCTTAGCCCAGTCACAATCCAGGCTATCGAACTTCGGACAAGCCGATAACAACGACAATCCTCCACGACAATCAGAGTGGCCATCCCGCTCCACACGGAATCAGCGCGAAACAGGACGAGGAAATGGACCAAGTAGATCTTTCTTGGGTCGAGGCTATGGAGGAAACCCATATCAACAAACCGGCGCCGGGTCTCGGTTTGGTCAATTAGCTTTCGCATCGCGCATATCAGCTGCCCAAGATGCACCACTATTCCACAGCACTTTGGACGAATTTCGGGAAGAGGACGACGAGGAAGAGAGGGATCGAGAGGCTGCCGATATGTTTGCTCTCCAGAGGTCAAGGCGGGTAGCAGCTGCAAGCAAACTCGCCGATAGTGTTGAATCCGACGCCCATAGCCGGGGTTCTTTGGAGGACAGCTTAAACCAGGAGGGTCCATATCGAGATATGAGCATGCGCCGCGGTATTCGAAGCAGCTGGAATGGAACGAGAAGCACTCACCGCCCAGGACTTGCGAGAGATACCATAGGTGAAGAAGCCGAAGACGATGCTCGTTCAAGTCTAGACCGAGACAGTAGTCAGGGAACCGATGCTAAAGGCAAAATGGTTGACGTTGGACTCGAGTCGCAAGATGATCCAGATGAGGACCCTCCGGCTTCGCTTTTGGGAGGACAAACTCCGCGAGAAAGCAGCCCTCCGGCTTTCCAGCAATTTAAGAGCACAGATGCGGAACGAACACCATTCATGACGAGGCGAGAGTCTACGACAGAGACCGATGCCAGTATACAGCGAGGTGCTCCCCAGGACGAAGAGCCTGTACAAACGACATTTCAATACATCGAGGGTGAAATCTTTCGACATGATCCTTTCTTCGCTTGGATCTTCTTAATCAGTCTTGCTGGCATGCTCTCGACATTCTTCTTGGTATGGCTTCACACATCACCACGGAAAAGCCCGGTCGGCGACACCATCTACACTACACTACAAAAGTCATTTCACATGCTTGCGGTGGATACAGTAGTGGCCGTGTTTGTATCGTTCATCTGGCTGGCAGCCCTACGATCGTTTGTGCGGCCTCTGGTCAGCGTGATCTTGATTGCGGTGCCAGTCATCCTGTTCTCCTTTTCGATATACTCCTTTGTGTCGTCCTTCAAAGGCCGATGGCACGGGAGCAGTTTCCAGGATTCTGTCATGAGATGGGCTTCTATAATCCCTGCAATCTCTTGCATATTATGGATCTGGCTTGTAGTACGAGGACGACGCGCCATCCAACAGGCGATTGAGATTCTTCAGTTTTCCAGCCGTATTCTAGCCCAGAACTCAGCGCTGCTGTTCGTTGGTTTTGGATGTTTGGCCTTGATTGTCGTGTGGACCTGGGCATGGCTCGCTATGTTTACCAGGGTCTTCATGGGCGGTCATTTTAGCAAGTCCATGCTCCGCTTCGTAATTCAGCTTTCAAGCTGGTGGCTAGGTGCTGCATTCATCTTCCTTTACATGTGGACGGTCTCGGTGATCAATGCTGTTCATCGTGCTACCACAGCCGCAACGGTATCCCAGTGGTACTTTCATCGTAATGCTGGGCCTGCTACGCCTTCGCGCGAGATTGTTTCAGCTGCTCTCAACCATGCTCTCACGACTGTTTTTGGCAGTCTCTGCGAATCAACTCTTTTGTCTCTGTTGATTCGAGCACCTCTGATTTTCCTACCCAGGAAACTCGGAGCTACCGTCACAAATATTGCATCGTTTTGGATCCCAACACCGGTCATCGCACTGATGAACCCACTGACTGTTACTTATTCTGCTATACATTCTCAGAATCTTGCTACTTCGGCCAGGGGCCTGGATCAGATGGAGCTTGTATCCCCAACGGTCCCTACAACTACATTGACTCCGCGAGCTTTGCGAAATCGCGGACAGCCCAATGGACTCTTGCCCTATCGACTTGCCAAACTGCTGCTTGTGGCAACACGACTTATCATGGCCACTGGTCTTGGTTTTGCAGGTTGGGTGATTACCGCGAAGCAGCTTCGAATTCAGCTGCCAGATGGCGTGGGTGTCCGAGGTTCGGCTTATGCCTACGTCGTTGGTATGATGGCCAGTTTCATTGGATACTCTGTTATGGGCGCGATGGAAGGCATCTTGAGCGGTATCGTCGACGCAGTTTTGATCTGCTACGGCAGCGAACGACGCATGGAAAGAGGACATGGACGATTTTGTCTCGAGGCAGCATATCTGTTTGGAGAGCGCCGAGGAGGCGACACAATGGAGTACGCATGAGTGGTTTTCTTTTAGCTGGCGCTTTTGGTCCAATAGGTTGGACGGGATAGACCCGTGTAGCAGAGGACTCGGGAATATGTTGAATTGATTTTTGGGTTAGGGGTGTTTCTGGATGGAAGAAGACAGCTACTAGATTTGAATTCAAAGAGTCTTGTAAAGTCATTCGATTGGTGAATGAAGGTACCAATAACTATTGACTAAGATCTCCAGGGCTACGTAGGCTACGGGTCGTTCTTTGGAGTTGCAGTCATTGATCAATAGCGTTGTCAAAATGCGCGCCCTTAAGTGGACGAGTCAGAGCTAGAGCTAAGGTAAGGTACCAGTGACTACTCTCTGACTCAACCTCGACCCCGATTCCGTCAGGCTCAAGGTAAGAACGACATGATTCTTGAAGGGCCAAAGCAAGGACTACCTTATCGTTCTCTTAGTGTTTGTCAGTGGATGGTTAAAGCTTGGAGATACCTGCCTGATATCCGTGCGGCTCCGGCTCCGGCTCCGGCTTTGGCAAGGGTCAAGGAGTTACCATGATCGCATATATAAAGGGAACACTACTCCGTACCTAGGTAGTCATTGCTTGATTGTTTATTCTTTTCCGTCTGCTTTCAAACTATTCGTATCTCTCCGTGTGCTTCGATTAGACCATTTGATAAGATTCCATTGTTAGCTCACAAGAAGCCTTATTCTACGTCTCGCATCCCCCAAAACGGCACACAAACTTGATCATACATACTCAACATGTCTCCCGCAAAATCCATAACTGTTCTCTGTTCTCCCTGTCATCTTGGTATCGAAGATGTTGCCGTTGGCGCTGGGCCAAAAGCGCTCATCAATGCCGGCTTCATCGACGCAATTCGCAACCTGGGCGTGACTGTCAACGCTCACGAGATCGAACCTGTTGATGACTTTGACGGTGATATCAGTCGCCTCTTCGAGCTTCTGCGTCGCACTTCCCTACTTGCAGAAAATATCACTCGCAGGGGAGAATTCCCTATCATTTTGGCTGGTAACTGTTCAACCACTGTTGGTGTTCAAGCCGGTTTAACAGCTGCGCTTGGGGAAGTACCTTCTTGTGTGTGGTTTGACGCTCACGACGACTTCAACACGCCTGATGTCCTTAAGAGTGGATATCTTGACTCAATGCCTGTTGCCATGATGGCAGGTCTGTGCTGGAAGACTCTCTTGGCTAGTATTCACGGATTTGAGGCCATGGATCTCAAGCAAAACCTTGTGCACTGCGGTATGCGAGATGTGACAGACCTTGAGCGCTCTCGAGTCGAGGAGGCTGGATTCCCCATCATTTGGGGAGATATAGAGCAGCATGTTGACTTTGAGGGTGAACTTGGCAAGGTCCTCGATAAGAAGAAGTTTAGTCAAACTATGGTGCACTTGGATCTTGACGCTCTCGATATTTCTGTTGGCAATGTCAACAAGTTTTCTGCGCATGGTGGATTGCTGGCAGATGATCTGGAGAAATGCTTCAAGATGATCCCTTCAAAGACGAAGCCGGTATCGTTGACGATTGCATCGTTTGACCCTTCGTATGATGAACCGGGAACTATCGAGCCTGTTGCTATCAAAGGAGTCGTTGCTTTCGTCCAGGGCTTGATTTCACAAGGGTATCTTGAGAAATCATCAGATTAAGAGTAAAGATAGATCGTACAGGAATGAGAACTTGAATCATGCCACATATCGTATCAAGGTCAAGATAATAGACTTCATAATTATGCATCGTCAAGTTTCAAGTTTGCTGAGTTGTTTTATTGTTTATTCTGGGTCGATCTTGACCAATTACACGTAAAGAACTATCCAATCCTAACAGGCATCATAAACAAAGGAAACTATCTGAATTATAGCAGCATGCCAATCATCAAACTTCAAGCAGAAGATACGATCCACGAGGTTGCTGGAGAATGAGCTCGTTTAGGGATCGGAGCAGGCTTTGGTAGAGTCCAGCCAAGCATTGACATGACAACTTTGGGTGCAGTTGCTATGACTGGAGCTGGGGCTGTCGTAGGGGCTCGAGCTGTGTAAGGAGCCGGGGCTGTCTTGGGTACAAATATTGTTGTTGTGTTGAGTGTGACTGAGTACACAGGGACCGATGCTGTGTTGGGGATAGAAGAAGCTCTTGGGGCAGAAGATGTTACTATAGCAGATGGCGTCGTGGGAACACTTGGCGCTGATGAAGTAGCTGGGACTTCTGAAGACGGTGCCTTTGATGGCTTTTGGGTGACTTCAGAACTAGGAAGAGGCTGCACAGGTGAGCTCTTCTTATGAATCTGAGTCTTTGGTTGGAGTTTTGGTTCCATCTTTGGCTGGACATCCTTAGGGTGAGCCTTAGATACCGCCTGATGGTCAACGATTGGAGGGCTGTGTTGGAGTCCAGCTTTGGGCTTGGGTCTTGCTTGTTCCTTGACGGGCATGACGATAGGCTCCGGCTCATCTTCCACAGTTGGAGGTGGAACTGCCGTCTTCTTTATCGGCTCAGCTTTTGGCTTGGGTTCAACCTTTGGCTCGACCTTTGGATCGGGCTTCTGTGACATCTTCACCTCGAACTTGAGCAATGGCTGAGGGGTGACCTTGGACTCCTCTCTGAATTTTCTTGGGAGAATCGGCGACTTGGGTTCAGGAGGTACATTCTTCTTTACTGGGGGCTCTGGCAAAGGGCGTGGTGCTTGCTTGGGTGTAGTGATCTGCTGAAGTGACTCTGATGTGTTGTCCATATCCTCAGGCTTCTCAACCAACTGAGGCTTGTGTTCAAGCTTTGTTTGGGACAACTTGGGTTCATCCCCTAACTCTTTGTCAACAGGTGAAGGCAACGTGCCGGGCTCAATCACTTTCTCAGTTTGAACTGGCATACCAGGCCCAACAGGCTTGCCATGCTCAAGAAGTGGCTCTGAGTTGGACGAGAAGAACGGGTGAGGGGGTACCACTTCACGTTCTTTCGGTGGTGCAGTGTCGTATCGAGATACAGGAGGCCGAGGCTGCTCGATATTCTCCTTTGCAGTCATACTTGAGGACGTAGAGAATCGAGAAGATGTCGAAACTCGAGAACTTTCAAACGAGTCCTTGGAGAAGCCCGAATCTGCAGGTGAAGTTGCCTCAGGGTCATCGCTGTTTATACGCTTGAACATTCGGCCGATGCGCTTGGCAGCTGACTTGGCTGTAGGCCGACGCTTAAGAGACTTGATAGATCCAGGCATGTTGAGTTATGGTGAATGCTCTAGTTGGGGTCGAGACTGTCTATCAACTGTCGATAGGAAGCTGGTGAAGATTTGTCTTGGAAGTGGCAGGCTCGGGATCGAAGTGACAGGGATGACTGGAGTACAGCCGGCTATTCTGAGAGCTTATAGAGAGACTGTATCGGGAGGCTGAAAGACCATATGAGTTTGGTAGGTAGGGCTCTGTATAAGTTTTATGGTCAAAAATAGCACATGGACTGAGAATCAATAGCCAACCAGACCAGACAAGAACAGGAATGGGACAGGGCTCAGGATATCTCCGAGTATTTATAACTCAACCTCAACAGTACAGCAATCTGCTATCATTTCGGATTGTAACTCGGGCCATACCGCCTCGTGGGGCCGCCGGGAGATCGTAGATGGATGATCCATGTATGTAACTGCACGACATAAGAGCTGAACGGCCTGTGTTCCACCTGAATCACGAATCTATAGGCCCTCGATGCTTCACGGAACGTGACATTATCTGCAAGATGCTGGAGCTGTAAGCAAAGGGACACGTCTTCGCTCAGGTGGCCATTTTTTTGTTTTTTATGGCAGGGAATATGCTGCCTCCGGACGACCGCTCCAGTCGAAGTCGGGAAACTCCCGGAGTCGGCCGGGTCGGGGCCGGGATGGGCGCTGATTGTAAGCCGCATCTTTTAATCCGACTATGACAGGAAATTTGACAGAAGGATTTTCTAAACAAATCATTTATTTAACGACTTCTTCCAGATCATTTGACATGATATGACTCTCACATGTACAAGACGCGGCCCATATCGGGACGGGGGATTATTCCGCATGCAATAGAGGATGATTTATGTGTTTCAGAGCTGCACCTGCATGTGCATGTCTTACATGTCAACTAATCGGAATTCTAGAATATGGATACGCTTTATCTGTGTTACATGTCGGCAACATAAACATATACGGGCCTACGGATGCTATCCTTTATTCTCTTCCATTTGCCATATCATAAATAGATAGTGAAGAAATAGTAAATTGTTGTCAGGAGTACAAGAGAGAAACCAAGTAAATGTATCATATAATGACCAATCGCCAAGATACGCTTTGTGAAGAAACACATTTGGACCACAAGGTACGAGTAACGGAGGATTCGGACTAGCATTTGAAGTAATAAGAAGATTCATGCTCTATGTTCTTGGATCTATATGTATGATGAAATATAAACAATTGAATCAAGATGTGTATGTACCAGCACCACAGCTCAACCACCTAACGCCATCGCAATGCATATTTACTGGTTCCAGTTGTTGAATTGCCACTTGACCTAAACATTGTGTTAGTGATTGATCAGACATGAACATTCAAATGTCAACTTACGTAGCTGGGGTTAATCTTCTGGACATCGGGAACACCCAAGTTACCAGCGTCAATGGCAATCTCGTGCTTGAGAATGTCGATGACCTTCTTGACACCATCGACACCGAAGACGTTGGCGTACATGAAAGGACGTCCAAGACCAACAGCCTTGACACCGAGAGAAAGAAGCTTGAGGACATCAGCGCCATATCGGACACCACCGTCAGCGTAGACCTCAATCTTCTTGAAAACCTCGGGGGCCTCCTGGTGGATCTCAAGAGCGACCTCAAGACCAGAGGGGCTGCCATCGAGCTGGCGACCACCGTGGTTGGAGAGGATGATAGCGGGAGCACCGTGCTGAACAGCAAGCTTAGCATCAGCAGCAGAGCCAATACCCTTGATGATGACAGGGAGCTTGGTCATCTTCTGGAGTTTCTTGTAGTAGTCCCAGGTGATGTAGGAGTAGTCGGAGTCGGCGGAACCAACACCGAATCGAGCAGCACGGTGTCGGTTGCCGTCAGCAGCAGAGTCGACGGTGAAGACGATGGCAGCAGCACCAGCCTTCTCGGAGCGGTCGAGGAGCTCTTGGGTCTCAGTGTCGTTGGAGGTGAGGTACAGCTGCTGGAAGACGACCTGGCCCTCAGACTTGGCCTTGGCGATCTCCTCAATGGTGAGAGAGGCGTAAAGAGCGGGCATGTAGAGAATGTCACCCTCACCGGCACCCTTCATGAGGTTAAGCTCAGCATCGGGATGAGCGTTACCAGCCCTAGCACAAGGGCTGATGAAGAAAGGAGCAGAGAAGTTGTGGCCCAGGATCTTGGTGGGCAGAGTGTTCTCAACGTTTGTGATATCAACCATAGTTCGGGGCTTGAAGCGGTAACGCTGGAAGACCTCGAGGTTGTTACGGTACGACCACTCGCCAGCAGCGCCGTTGCGGTAGTATGTGTAGTTCTCGATGGGGAGGTAGTTCTTAGCAGCCCACTCAAAGTCAGGGAGGCCGATCATCTGCTCGAGCTTGGGGAGCTTTCCGGTGGGAAGATCGCTGACGATGATCTCGAGACCAGTGTCGGGCTGCTCGAGGAAAGGACGAGCAGCCATGGCCCCCGAGAGGAGGGCGCTGGTAAAGATCTGAGTGCGCATTGTGATGTGATGAGAATGAGTGTGTGATGGGTAGTAAAGAGTGTCTTGGCTGGGGAATAAGAAGTGTTGATCAGAAGGGCGAAGCGGCTCTTTTAAGCTTTAGAGAATGAGAGTTGATGTCAAGACTGAATACTACGGAAACATGGATTCTATGGTCAAGGTCAAGCTCAAGGCCATGGTCAAGGATGTTTGCCTGGTCTTGATTAACAATGAACCCATCTGCTGCTCTGTCTGTGTTAGTGCCCCTTGCAAAGTCTAAGAGATGGAGATACTAACCAAGGCCAATGACATCGATTCGTAATGCGATGCAACGGCAGAGGATGAGCCACGCATCGGAGTGCCGCTGCCTTGGGTCCACTACCGAGATTGCGCCTGTAGCAGCTTCTACTCTATCTGATCCGTTTCTGTAACAGGTGAAAGGATTTTTGTATGGGCACTTGGACTCTGTAGGTATGTGATAGTGATAGTGATAGAAGATAGCAGAGGTCCTCTCGTTATACTACATTCCTCTTTGGTGTTTGTTGCCCGTTATTTGCTATATGGTATCAAGAATACTACATTACTCGTCATATACGCGCAGTCGCAAATCTTGGCAACTTGGCCCAATGCTCCGGTTCAGAATTCATCCGTTCTCGAGGATATAAATGTGGAGGGCTAGTCTAGGTATGCTGGGAGTGATACAGCATGTTTCTTGGCATGGTGATCCCTGTAACTCGTGTCATTCACACCTCGATCGCATAGTTCAACCGCGCCGAAGTTTACGACGCGGGAGACGGTTACTAGATCGGGCATTGGCTATACAGTGTGACAGGTTCAATTCATGAGCATGCTTCTCTAGTGGTTGGCATTAACAAAGCAACGAGTCATTCAGCCCCTTGTGTGGTTGAGCTGAAATGTTTTGTTTGACGATAATTTTAGGTAGTTTAAGCTTAGAAAATAACCAACAGCCAGGGCATCTAGGGAGGCGATGATCGTAAAGCTAGCAGAGTTTGTCTTGGATCACTAATGCTCACATAAGGATCCGTGGTCCATATGAGGCAATCCCCTGTTACGCATAGAGCATCTTGTATCCAGTTGATCCTCCGTCTGTTTCACGGGGACATCACAAGCCAAGGAACTGAATAATCTCTCACTGTTAAGGATCTCTCGGTGGATCTTTTGAGTGAGTGTCACTCCTAGTCTCGATATCCCACTCGGATACAGTCTCCACCATGTTTTGTAATCTTGGTGGATGCAGTATTTAGAGTTTTTATGCTTGTCTGATAAACTAATTTAGCTAGAACAGAACATGACGTTGAAAATGAGGCGCAGACAAGACATGACGAGTCAAGCTACCTCTGTCGGGACATTTGCCACGCCATGCAAGGTCTCTATTCATGTGCGCTCTCAGTCTTCTAGAACATTTCCAAAGCAGGGAACGGAGAACGCCTTCCGAATGCGCAACTACAGGGTATCAAATCATCCATAGCGAGATAACAAGGGTCGTACTCTCTGTGGAAACGTCCCCTTCTTCTCGGCATGAATTCCTGCTCGGTCCAGTTCCTGAGTCTATCGGTCAATTTTTCTTGTGAGCTGCCAGAAACAGACTTAGTCAGGCCGGGAGCGGTCACAGCAGAGATTCCGTTAGTCACTCAAGTGCCGGGTTCTCGCTAGAGAGCATCGTCCCGCTCGCCTGGAGTTGAAACTATGGCGCCGCAAACGGCCTATCTAAAGGATGCCCCCCTCACGTAAACTCAGCCTTGATCTTTCGTCTTATCAATCTATGATCTTTGATCAGATGCTGTTCATCAAGTAAGCCTTATACTGAATACAAGTTAATCAACAGTGATCTATCGACAATATGCCAAGCAGTTAGGCCAAACAGAACACTCAATAACCACTGATCATGAATGAATGCATTGATCGATCATAGAATGCCTTGTTTTGTATGAGACCCATTGACCCTACCATCGACAATCTCTCTTGGTCGGAAAAATTCAGCTCGGTCGTCCATCTCGTCCGTCCGACGAGGGCATGCTAGCTCCGAGACTGCGAGGATATTTCCATTACAGGAGAGAAACAATATCAAATATTGTCTTTTGGTGGATCATTTATGAAGTAATGTGACTGGGTATCAACCGACATCTCAGACTCACTCACGTCTTCTGATCATTTGCAAACGAACTGCAAGAGCTGAAATGCTTTCCCCCCTCGAACTGACACCTTAAGGTGCCTGTTACGACCAATATGACACTATAAGACGCTGTCTCAGCACCCGAGTGTGATTGAGCCCGTGCTGCCTGTCGATCATATCAAGATACACAGGTATTATAATGATCTTGTTATGTCTCCTTCGTCTCCAGGGTGAGAGTCGTACTGATCCAGGCTATGGCATTGTCAGATTTGATCGCACCGAAATGCTACCTGCATCTCAGTGCACCTATCGCCTGTCATATACAAATCAGTAACAGTTCGCTTGGCAATGGTCCACTTGCAGTCTTAAAGTACACTGACTAGCGCAGTTAACAACTATGTCCCTAATTATAATATTAAGGATAATAAAAGGGCCAGTCTAAAGGTACAATCTTGTGTTTAACACATAAATAAACCTCTCTACGACTAATTAAAAAACAACGGCGCTGATGTGTGTATTTGTTATACAACAAGTATCATATAATTGATTCATTTACCAAAATGGTGAAAAAATGAAACGTCACCTGCAGGATTCGAACCTACGCGTGCGAACACAATGCCTAACCTTGCTTTCCGGAGATAGCAGGGCATCGCCTTAACCACTCGGCCAAAGTGACTAACTTATTTACATAAGATAGTCAATAATGCCGAAATATATGGCTGAGGTTTGTGGCACTATCGCCTTCCTACCAAACTCCCCGGGCTACACACCGAGATCTCTTTGCCAAATATACTTTCATTCTTCATGAGGAAAAGGATTCTTTCTGCTTCTTTTGACAGTGCTTTATCTGGAGTACATATCAAATAGGAAACCATATAGTTTCCGCTCGTGGCTATGCTGAGGATGTCAGTCACTGAACAAGTAAAGTCGCCATTATATTTTTCACTCGGAGCAACACCATTTGCCTTCTTTCTCTCCTGTATTCTCACACAACTGACACCCGAGATGTACCACAACTACGTAAACTCATAAGTGCTACTTCGGGTCAGTTGTGACTTCAAGCAATACTACAAAGGCACAACTCGCCTACGTCTGAGCACGGCGCCTTAATGTCTTGTGCAAGATGGCACAGCATCGCGTTAATCACTCGGTCACGTTGTATTATAATTTGACAACAGGTCGTGGTTTTGTCACAGCATGTGCTCAGATTGATGATACAATTCAAATGTCAATGTCTAGTAGTCTCGGCATGTGAATCAATGTGAAAGTTGAGGCTGAGTTGCGTACGGACAAGGGCGGATAAGCACAAGTCATGCAAAGGCTTCGAGAGTATTTGGGCAGATTCGTCAGACGTCAAGGCATCTCATGCAAGAGTCTAGCTATCCCTTGATCGATAGGGTCTTATTCCCGTCGTATTTTTATTTCATACACGGACAATGCTGTAAGACTGCGCCCCTACTCTGTCTACTCCGTACGGGGCAGAATCACAATCATTAGTCCTATATAGGTCCTATTCGGGCGTGCTTGATCTCGTGTTTCACAGCTTGCGTAAGTGAAAGAGTAAGCTCATTGCTAACAACAATTAATCACTCTCACAAAATGCGATTCTGAGAAACAAAATTGATTGATTAATTTACCACAATAGGAAGCATTCAAGCGCAGCTTATTTAGGTCTCGTGTGGCTGAGAGCTTAACATCCTTGCCTCGTTCCTGATTCGTATCCGCTGACGTCGTTATTTCAACTTCCCTCCCCCACTAACATCAACCGCTAACTTAACTGCTAACTTAACCGTCGACCTCTTTTATTATCTTCATCGCATTATCTATAACTAGTACCTACAAGACTCACTCTTCACTATCAAATGATCGTCCAAACTTAGATCTCCCCTCAAACCTCTCATCACCTGTGAGCAGCTCATGGCAGGCATTGTTGATGAAAAAGCTGCTGCTGCGGGTCAGCAGCATCAACCCCGCGATGGCGATAACAGAAACACAGGGGCTGTGGCCTCAGACGACCTTCAGTTACCGGATATTAACTCTGCTGAAGGAGTTGGAGCACCACCCCCTTATGGAGAGAGTCATGATCAGGTTCATTTCTCTCAGCCTGGGTTTGACGCTGGTGCAGCGATAACTGGTACATGCCATCCGTCTCTGCATATCAAGCTTGTATAAACTAACCTGCGTCATTCTCTAGGCGATGGTCGAGTCAATATTAATATTAATGCTAAGAACAGGAGGCTTACAGACCTTCTGGCTCCAACGCTCCAAGGTCAACTTGCACCTGAGCCCGAGCAGCCTGAACTTCCTCCAGCATATATCCCTCCCAGTCTGGGAGGTCTGCCTGGACAAACACCACCACCCAAACTCAATGTCGTCGTGCAGATTGTGGGATCTCGCGGTGATGTTCAACCCTTTGTCGCTTTGGGAAAGGTCCTCAAGGAAACTTACGGACACAGAGTCCGAATCGCTACTCATCCTACTTTCCAATCCTTTGTTGAGGAGAATGGTCTCGAGTTCTTCAGTATTGGAGGCGACCCTGCCGAGCTGATGGCTTTTATGGTCAAACACCCCGGTCTCATGCCTGGTTTCGATGCCATCACAAGTGGCGAAGTTAGCAAACGCCGAAAAGGTATTCAAGAAATTCTTATGGGGTGTTGGCGATCTTGTATCGAAGGAGGAAACGGTCTCGGTCCGCCACCAAAACCACATGCCTCAAATGCTCCATTGGACGTGTCTTTGGAGGTGCCAGGCGGACCTGGTCAAGAGCCATTTGTTGCAGATGCTCTCATCGCAAACCCTCCTAGCTTCGCCCATGTCCACATTGCTGAAAAGTTGGGCATCCCGGTACACATGATGTTTACGTGAGTTTGTTTCTTTGATACAATGCTGATGAATACTGACCGCTCCTCTAGCATGCCTTGGTCCCCAACACGAGCCTTTCCTCACCCTTTGGCAAATATCCAGTCATCAAATACAGACGACGTGATGACGAACTACATGTCGTACACACTCGTCGAAATGATGACATGGCAGGGCTTAGGAGATGTCATCAACAGGTTCCGGGAGAAGGCACTCGATCTCCCCCCACTTTCACTGATCTGGGCACCTGGACTTCTTGCAAGACTCAAGATCTCTTGGACATATTGCTGGTTAGTTCTTCTAGTGCATTTCAGGTATATATCTAACTTGGTACAGGTCACCGGCATTGATTCCCAAGCCCAACGATTGGGGACGACATATAGACATTGCTGGCTTTTATTTTCTCAACCTTGCTTCCTCATACACCCCTGATCCAAACCTAGAAGCATTCCTCCGAAATGGCCCGCCCCCTGTTTACATCGGATTTGGATCCATTGTTGTCGATGACCCCAATGCCATGACCGAGATGATCTTTGAGGCAGTCAGACTTTCAGGCGTCAGAGCATTGGTTTCTAAGGGCTGGGGTGGACTTGGTGCTGACGATCTTGGTAAACCTGATGGTGTGTTTATGCTTGGCAATGTTCCTCACGATTGGCTGTTTGAGCACGTCTCATGTGTGGTACATCACGGTGGTGCTGGCACCACTGCCGCTGGTATCAAGGCTGGAAAACCTACTCTCGTGGTCCCCTTCTTCGGTGATCAACCATTCTGGGGTGCTATGATAGCGAGAGCCAATGCTGGCCCCGACCCCATTCCTTACAGGCAACTGACAGCAGAGAAGCTTGCAGAAGCCATCAAATTCTGTGTCAAACCGGAGACTCTGGAGCAGGCCAAGATTCTGGGCCAGAAAATCCGAGAAGAGCGAGGAACTGACGTTGGTGGTAAGAGCTTCCACGATCATCTGGACACGGACAAGTTGCGTTGTACTTTGGCTCCAAGCCGAGCTGCGGCATGGCGCGTACGGAGAAGTCAAGTAAGGCTGAGTGCGTTTGCGGCTGCAGTGTTGGTTGAGCAAGGCTTACTGCAATGGTCTGACCTGAAACTGTAAGTTGAGACATGAAAACCGCCAGGGCTGGGCTAACATGTACAGATACCGTATGACGGAGTACAACACAGAAGAACAGCCGACTGACCCAATCTCTGCTTGCACATTGTCACTTGTCACTGATATAGGAGGGATCGGAATGGCAATCGCCGATATGCCCAGAGAGCTCTTCAAGAGCATGTCGCAGCCCAAGAAGAAAAACTCCGCAGCAGGAGAAGCACAGAATGCCACAAGCCCTCTGGCATCAGGTAGCGAGACATCGCTCCCCGCACCTCAGGGAAATGAGCCGGAGAAAAGATCGACACCTGCACCTAGTATTACAGACACAGAAACTTTGGGCTCTACTGTTTCTACTACTGCTCACTCCAATGCCTCACAGCCAACGCTGAGTGACACAGCATCCAGCTCCTCTCGTCCTTGGTCACCAGACCAATCTAGTACCCAAGGATCGATCAATGACAAATCTTGGAAAGATCAGATCAAAGAAGCGGCTGGCAAGCAGCAGCAACAGCGCCGTGGTTCGTCTGTCAATTATGTTAATGCAGCCGTCGGAACTGGAAAGGGAGTTGGTCGGGTTGTGACCACTGGTGCCAGAACACCAATGAACTTCTGCCTTGGACTAGCCAGAGGTTTCAGAAACATGCCAAGGCTGTATAATGATGATACTATTCGTCCCGTCGAAAAGGTAACGGGAGTTGGCTCCGGGGTTGTCGTCGCAGGCAAGGAGTTTGGCTATGGCCTGTTTGACGGCATTACAGGTCTGGTAACACAGCCTTTGAAAGGTGCCGAGAAGGAGGGAGTCCAGGGGCTGGTCAAAGGCTTTGGCAAGGGCATCGGAGGTTTGATTGCGAAGCCGGCAGCCGGTAAGTTTGTTTTCAAAAGTTGGGAATGTTGTACTGACATAAAACAGGTTTCTGGGCCATCCCAGCTTACACCATGCAGGGTGTGAATGCAGAGGTCTCCAAGTTCTTTGCCAAGAGCGTCCAGAATTATATTACTTCATCGCGAGCTATCCAGGGTCAGCACGAGATGCACGAGGCAACACCTGGCGAAAGAGAAGATGTTGTCCAAAGATGGAACAACGTCAAGTTCGACCTCAAGAACTTCTATCAGTGGAAGAGAAAGGAAAAGGTTGCAGGAAAGCGCCCTGAGGAGCCCCGTCTTGACAGTTCAGAGGCTGGGTTTGAGAGGCCGCGTACAGGATGGAGACAGACTAAGAATATGTCTTTTGAAGAACGAAAGAAACTTCACGCCGACAAGGATGCATGGAAGAGGGGATTCCTGGACGCGCCTGTCCCACAATCAAACGCAAGTGGTGCTGCAAGTATACAAACGAGCTCATCCGAGGACCCCGAGCTTGAAAAGGCCATTCAGGCGTCAGTGCGGGAGACATCGCGTGGCAACAGTGAGGAAGATGCCCATGTGGAGGCAGCTATCCGCGAGAGCATCAAGGCTGTTCGGCAACAGGTTGGGTCGAACGAGGCAGGCCCTCTTCCTCTGAAGGATCCCTCCATTTTCGAAGACGCCGACTATCAGATCACGGACGAGGAGTATCAGGCCCTCGTTGAGCAGGCGATCCAGCAGAGTCTAGGCAACGATGTGCCATTGCCCGACTATTCTGATGTGCCAGAGCTCGATGCAACGGATACTGTGTCTCAGCCTCCCGCCCAGACATCCACCCAGGAAGATGATGAGGAGCTCAGGCGAGCTATTGAAGCCTCGAGGAACCAACCTCCGCCGGCGCTCCCGCCGAGGGAAGAGAATGATGATGAACTTGAATGGGCCATTGTAGCGTCGAAAGAAGCTATGGAGCAGGAAAGTAACCAGCGGTCTGAGGAAGATATCGTCATGGAGTACGTCAAGCGACAGAGCTTGGCGGAGGAAGAGTATAGAAAGCAAATGGCAAAGGGGAAGGGTGCAGCGGGTGGTGGCGATGATGATGACGAGGAGTTGAAGCGGGCAATGGAGGAGAGTTTGAAGATGAATCGGGGAGATGCATCAGGCCCATCAGGAAGATGAGGCGGTAAACGCAATGGACAGACGACGATGTGATGTGAATTCGACAAACCTGCAATAAACTACCTAGGATACCCGTATTAAGCACGAAACAAATGAATGGTGCCGTTTGCAATTGCGTGCCTATTTGTGCAAACAGCCGCGTTAGTGTATGCGTGCATCATGTCGGCGTGCATCATGTCGGCGTGCATCATGTCGGCGTGCATCATGTCGGCGTGCATCATGTCGGCGTGCATCATGTCGGCGTGCATATATTAACTAATAATCCACCACGTATCCATTCCCCTGTCTCTGTCTATCAACGTCTTTGCCAGATAAAGTGAGGGCAGGGCCAGTAAAACTAGTATATATAGGTCAATCATGGCACCCGTTCCAGTCAGTTGTCCCCTTCAACCTGGACATCTCATGTCGTTCACGACTTACACCACAACTACCATACTCAATCATCCCTGATCTGCCAACGGACCAGACCAGTAAAGATGTCTGAGTAAGAGAACGAAAGTGTAAGTGAAATACATCCAGCGTCTTGTTCAGTCTTTGTATTGACGTCTCTCTTAGGCGATCAGGGCAACAAGTTGCAGACCCGTCCACAGCCAAGTCTCCTCAGGATGGAGTGTCAGTGCCAAAAGACATGTAAGTCCATAGAACAACGCATACGCCTCCGATAGATGCTAACATGAAGAAACAGGCCAAAGTTGACAGCAAGAAGAAGCGGTATCCGCGTCCTCCACCCCAGAATCCCACTGCCAAATGGTTGGCCCTCATGGAGAAGGTTAGTAGAGAGTCCAGGGACAGGGGGGATGAGTCAGGCCGAGGTGTTGAAGAAAAACACTGAGGATATTCGGGTTCTGGAAAACAGGTATGAAGGGCTTCACTCAGCCGTCAAGGCTCTTCAGAGTGAACTGGGAGGACGGTCCAGCTGTGGAGACCAAGTCTGAGGATGAGGAGCCCGTATCGTCCTTTTGTCGTATTGCATTGGACTTGTTTGGGTAGACGTTAGTTGCCACATCAAATTGAGCTTCTCCTCTACCATATACTTATCTTTGACGTGTAACGAGACCTTGGATGCTGAAGATATCGGCAGCGTGTGTTGAAGAGTCTTCTGGATAGTAGATCTGGGGCCTGTAACTACACCTTTAGTTAGTTTGTACAGAAGAGTAGTGTTTATATGCATGTCTGGTTCCTACAGACGCCAGTTTCTGCTGCTGTAAGAGTTATATCGTCCGTACCGTAGTGAAGTGATCTTGTACATGTCGAGACGGACAATAAGCCAGGCAGATCTACGTTTGCACTCAAAGAAATAGAAGAATGAAAGGTTTTTGTGCAAGTAAAAGCTAAGGTATTTACTCGATGTTTGGCAGTGATGGCAACCTGGCAGGTCCGATTGACTAGCAGATGGGAGAGGTCTTTATTTCTCCTGAGCCCCAAGTCTCCTGCTCCTTCATCACCACCCACTTCCCATTTTTGGTTCCTACAAAGCAAAGTTCTTTTCGAGATTCGGTATCATAATGCTGCAATGAGTGATATTCCTCGTATCTATAGTCTCTCCGAACGAGAGAGTAGCGAGGGCCACGAAGTTGTGCGTTCTCCCTCCTCACCCTCTTGTCATCTCGAGCTGATGCGAACAGATGCAGAACCCGGAGGCATCCAGCCTTGATATCCTCGAGACTACTGAGAATACTGACGACGTCTCCGGCGCTGTTAAGAAGAACGGTAACAGTATCGACAATGATTCTCCTCCGGCAAAAAAGAAGAGCACCAGCAAAAATCGCATCCCTATCAAGGATAAACCTCGTGAGACCCCTTGCGTGAGATGCATTTCTAGAATGGCCGAAAAAGGCCACAAGCACATTTGTTACTCTCAAGGTTGTAAGTCGCCCTCCTTTCCGTCTCGCTGTCTTTGTCGATGTCTGTGTCGGTGTCGATGCGAGACCTGTCCTAACTACCACGGCTAGCCAAGTTCGTCTCTACCTGCTACGACTGCGCCCGTCACCACAGTAGCTACAAGCCTGTAGGGTTCATCCCTTTTTAATCCCCATGGATTATCTCTAATTTTCTTTGGCAGCCTGTGGGCGAAGCTGCTGAACTTGGAAAGCAGCTCCAGAACTTTGCCCGCCACATCGCGGACAGCCAAAGCGTGAGTTTGAGACCTTTCCCCCACGATGTTTGGTACGCTGACTCTCTAAAGGCCGGTGACAGAGCTACGCAGGCCGAATGGTTTCGGAGAGCCACGGCTACCAAGGCATCTTTCACCGCGATCCAAGAGATGCCCAGTGTTGCTCCTGGTCAAGAATCGCAGAGCGTTTCTGAGGAATCCGAGCCTGCTCCTTCTAGCAACTCGCCTGCTTTTGATGACATTCAACCCGTTTCAAACATTCCCCCGCATCCCATCCAGTCTGGGCAGCACCACATGGCTTCTTCCCAGGGTATGTCTGTTCCCGGAAGCTTTGCTGCTCCTCAGAATCCCCCGGTCTTCCAAGACATCCCAGCAGATGGGTTCATGGATCCTCAGGGGCACCCTTTCCAGGACATCTCTCAGGATGGCCCTGGACCTTACAACAACCAGCCCCAGTGTCCGTTCCGCCGCCTCGAGTCAGCCTTGAATCGAATTGCCGCAGGTGTCGAAGCCAACAACAGTCTCATGCAACAAATCCTAGCTTCAGGTGACCGGAACATCAACAACCCCATCAATTTCAACCGCTAGAACGCAAATCGTCTTGAAGTAACCAACAAACTTGTCCGTCAGGTTTTCGATGAGATAAGTGCCATCAGAGAGGAAACTGGCCTCTCTACCCCCCTTTTGAGTTATCTATGGTGTCACCATTCGATTCTTTGGCCTTTCTATAGAGAATAGATTTCGAGTAATCCCGTACTGCATTTATCATACTGCTTTTTCTTGTGACAGGGTTTGACTTATTTGCTGACCTACCGAGCCAGTCTCCGTCTGTTAACCAGTCTTGTTCCGCTGAATGCTGCAGTTGAAGGCAGCAGCTATGTGATCTTTTCAGACTTAAGATGAAGGGAGGCTTATTTGAATGCCGGGTTTCGTTTCGTTTTTTGAACTGACTCTTTTCGATTGATTTGTCGTATCAACACCAGATACTTGGGCTTTTTATGGAAAAGATATGTATTACATTGAAGAGGATGGTACAGAAAAGGCTGCCCCAAGACATCATGAGCTCGCTCAGGCATAGATATATCAACAATGATGTAAGCCTCTGAATATACCTGCTTGTCTCAGGGACTTCTGCATTGCTAATCACAAAGTTGAGTTTGCCATGATTCAAATGCTGACAAGTATCATACTTCACCGTCACTCCGGTCACCTCAGATGGTAGTTATCGTACACCATCAATGGATAAATATTTTGCATAGACGATCAAGTACATTCTAGACTATTAATGCTACAAGATCATTTCGATCTTGATATAATTAGAAACTGTAGAAAGCCTACGCCTGATGGGCAATCTGTGACGCCAGGCGGAGTGACGAAGTACGATAGTAACTGTTTAGTAACTATAGGCGACCTCCAGTCTACGAGAGCTACTTTAACAGAGATGACTTACCATGATAGAGCTTTTGGCTCTTCAGCAAATGCCATGTCAGTTACGGACCCATCAACAATATAGCCCCCGCTTAGGTCGACAACTTGAAAGACACTGCATGCTACGCCAAATGTTCAACACACACACCCACACACATACACTCAGCATAGGTCTCATTCTCTTGCGCCAAAACAGTCAAAGTCCAGATTGTCGGTTCGGACCCTTTTTCCCGAGATATAATACAAAGGCTCCCCTCATAAACCGCAATACAACAAACAAAATTTCCAGTGTGGCCGTATTAACCCCATTGCAGATGGCGCATCCTCTCTTCTGTGAGAGGTCCTACTCCATAAAAAAATCATCTCCCCCTCTTCTCTTTGAGTTTCCCCTTCGTCGTCGTGCAATTTAGCTGGAGAACTTTCGGGTGATCTTGGCGATAACTGAAATAGAGTTAGCACACACATTTGATATCTGCGGGGGTAAAGGGGGGTAGTACTGTGAAGAGCAACGACGCTGAAGATGAAGACAAGGGACAGAACGAGAACGACAACAGGGTCGACCTTCAGACCAGGCGACTCATCGGTGTAAAGTCCTGTGGAGTTTGTTAGCACAGTCTTCTGATAGCCTTTTGTGTACCAATTATCGAGACACGAAGGGCAACGTACGCAGCATGGTGCTGCTGGAACCACCGGCGCCAGCGGCGCGAGTGCTGCTTGGTCGAGCATTGGCAATCTTCTCCTTCTGGTCGGCAGCAGCGCGTCGTCGGATAGCAGTACGGGGACCACCAGGGATAGCAGGCGATGAGGGACGGCCAATGTTAGCACCGCTGGCAGCAGCGCCGCCGTTGACGGGGGAAGAAGGACGAGGAGAAGACTATCGACGGTATCTGTCAGCAAATTGATGTTCTTGGGTCAAAGACTCGAGCTTAGTCGCAAATGCGACAGTAGCTTCAATTCAAGTCGTGGGAGTAGAGCAGTCATACCATTGTTGAAGAATTAAACCTGGAGAAGGAGACTTGACAAAGGAATCGCTGCAGGATTCCGAGAACCGAGAAATAAAGGAGAGGATGGTTTGGGTACGAAGTTGGACGTTGATGGATGGATGGAACCAAGATTGAGAGAGACGACACGGGGACTAAATTAATGGAGGTGTTGTGCAATTCCCCCCCGTAAATGGAGCACCCTGTTTAGGGAGTTAGTTGAGGCCACCTTCACCAGAAAGAAGGGGACGCGGTGCTATGATTTTCCGGTGGCGTTGGTGTCCGAGTTACCTAGAGAGAGCTCCAGCCTCTAACGTTAGTTTAGGCCAGGGACCACAGGGAACAGCTCTCTCCACAATATGAGCTCCATGTGCTGTATCCGTAAAGCTCCACCACTGCAGCACAAGCTAACTTAGCGGACCATGCGATAGTTTGCCAATTCAAGTCAAGCTTCAAAAGGAAAACATGTGATTTATCCAATTCAAGAAAGCCACCATCATCTGTTTTTTGGGTTGGTTTGTTAAGAAATTTTACAATTTAGTGAGACTATGTATGGGAGAGATGGCTGTAGCCTCTACACCTGTCGATCCTATCATTTGGTCAGGCCGATTGGATATCAACGACAAACGCTCTCTTGCTCGCTTCCGAGTCCGCTCGCAGACTCGTTATGAATGTATCAGGGGGTGGTGTATAATCAAAAAAAAATAATAAACAACAACGACAAGATGAAGAATAAGAAGCGGTAGCAAAGACAACAGTAAGACAAAGGGAATCAAGATAACAAAAAACATTCCGCGCTTCGAAGGCGCTTCATCCCATACACTCCACTTGTCCAGTTCCTCCTCCAGCTCTATCATCCCCAGGATATGGTAAGACAGGTTCTTGGCTCTTTTTGTGAGACTGCCTGTTGCTTCAGCCCAGCCAGTCCAGCCCAGCGTATGCTGCACACGACATGCTACCCATCATTCCTCTCCGTCCCTGGAGATGAAGAGCCCCTGATATGTGTCCCGTTGCCTCTCCTGATGCTGATCCATCTTTTGTGCTTCGAATCTGTGAGATGTAATGGTAAAGCCTGCCTCAAGAGGCTTCTGTGCTGATGCATGCCGACCAAAGACCGCCAGGTATCTTTTGTATAAAAGGAAGTTGGAGCGTAATGGTAAGGTCCGTTTCGTTTCGTTTCGTGCCACCCGCTCAATTATGTATGATTAGACAATAGTACATCTACACCAGGAAACGAAAGCTCTCAACCAAACGCCTTCCGCTATGATGGCAACTCTGCAGATCAAGGGTTGTAGTTCGAATCGTTGAAAAGTGTTTTTGACAAAGTAAAAAAAAGTTGTTTTATGAAAGGTTCATGCTTCAGAGAGTGACGTCAAGGACAAGGCTGACGTCGGCCACGTTGGGCCCTGCCAAGTCTTCGAGAACGGGTATCAGGTCTAGTAGCTCGTTATCGTGCGCATCAGAGAACCAACTGCTGATGGGGACGGCGTGCTGTGGGTGGAAGATGTATGAGGTGGGCGAGTTGTCAATGATGATGGTATCCTTCAGGTCACGTCCGACTTGGGACAGGTCCTTGACATAGTTTCCTTGATGGTTGTAGCAACTCTCACGGAATAGTCTATGATGAACGACCTTGTGAATGTCGAGCTGGTCCAATAACGGGTCTCCATACTGCAGATTTGTTAGTTTGCTCATTTATCATCCCTAATTGGGCAGACTCACCTTGGAAACAGATGCTGTAAATACAACAACTTCATAGAGCTCACCAACTCGCTTCATGAATTCGTCGACACCGGGTCGCTTGATTACGTAGACATTGTGGTAGTTGCCCTCTATCTCGACAGGGATTGTGAAATCGGCCTGATGTAAGATCTGCATGATAATTAGCGCATATCCTATGATCCACCTTTACTCAAAGCATACCTTGAAAGAACTGTGGACAAGAGTCTCGTCAAGATCGAGGACAAGACATTTTCGACCCTTGTGCTCCGGGGCAATGGGAGGCAATAACCACTTCTGAGGCTCGGGTGCTGATGGGCCAGCGTCTGTGAATTGGCTGGGTGCCACGACAGCCGGACCAGGACCTGGGGGTGGGGGAGGAGGTGGTATCGTCCTTTGGGCTGGGGCTTCGACTGCAGGGGCCAATGGTGCCTCTTCTGGCTCTTCAGTGGCAGCATCTTGCATGTTCACATCACCGTCATTAGCCGCCTTGTCTGCTACCTTTGGCTCCTCTTCTGTGGGTGTGGGCTTGGGGGGCTCCACTGTAACTGCAGGAGGAATCGATTGCTTCGATTCCCTGTTGGCTTGCTCTGTCGCTGTGGTTTCGTTGTTGGCTGAGCCTGACGAGGTAGCCTCGTCCTTTGGCTCTGGTGCAGATACGGTTGTTTGAGGTTCTCTCTGAGAGGCTGGTCTGGGCTGTTCCTGAGGAGTGTTGGTTCGTGACCTTGCGGAAGTTGGGCGCGGAGGTAGGACGTCAAGCTTGTGCACGTTTTCGTTGTTATCTTCGTTTCCAGCTGGGCCCTCGGGGGTGCCACAACATCCAAGAAAAGCCAACAGGCCACCACGGCTCTTCTTCTTCTGTGCGGGGGCGACAGGAGAGTTTGGCTGAGTGTTTGCAGCAGTGTTTGTGGGTTCAGTCTCGCCGCCTGTCCTGTTGCTTGAAGTGCTTCCGTTCCGTCGTCGCGCACGGAGGCTACCTTTGGAGTCTTTCGATCGACTGCCGATGCTGTTCCGGGGATCGCTGACTGTAGCCCCACTCAACCCCGTAGATGTTGGTGACGATTGGTTCCGCTGTGATGATGATCTTGATGGGACCTTAAGGAGACCACGACCTTTCTTAGAGCTCGCTCCCCCTTCTGAAGATAATTGACCCTGGTTAGACATCTCAGCATTGGCAGAGTTCGCCTGCGGCTGAATTTCGTCGTTCGAATTTGATTGTAGCTTGTCTGACATGTTTGCTATTATTCTGTGAAATTGTCAGCTGGTGTTTCTTTGAAACTTGGTGTAAAGGATCGTGAAGCAGGTCGTTGTGGATAGAACTGCTGATAGATCAGGAGTGCAGAGAAACGGGTTGCTGTGCCTGATGCAGTAATCAGCTCGTCCCAGCACAGCTGCTCCCTCCGCGCAACGAATTTCAGAACAAATTCCAGCTAAAATCGTACTGTCCCATCGATCGCGCAACTTCTTGTGCAAGCGCGCGAGGAATGATAGGTAACTCACGTCGTTGACCACGGACAAACAAAACCAGCTTATTCTCTATAACCCCTAACTCTTTCAAATATGGCCTATCGAGGCCTAAATCGCGACAAGAAACGAAGCAGTTCGGAGCGGCGAGTGTGAAACAGTCGACGGGGTATACTGGCGAAGAGGAAAAGGGCGACGGTGGGAAATTACGGCGCGTTTGGACCGAGGCAGGGGAGGCTGGAAGTCAAACGGCACCGAGAAATCGATTATGAAGCGAAGCTGTAAAACCGGCCAAAAGGGTCGCAGAAGTGAACGAAGGAATGAATGAATGAATTGTCCCAATTGTCGAGACGGCCGCAGAAGTCAGGAAACCTGATCGGGGGGGTTGCGTCGGTCGGGGATGGAGCTCGCTCGGTGTGAATGAGGAAGGACGGAGGGCGGGCGGAGGAGAGAGGCCAGTGGTATCCGTACAGTAGGCAAGGCGAAAGCGGGCGGATTGGAGGCTGAAAAAAAAGACCTTGGGCTGCTGGGCGCGCAAGCGAAATGATTGCCTTTAAGATGGAGCTGAAAGAAGAGGAAATTGAGGTGGGAAATGGGGGGGAACAGAACAGAACCAGCCAGGCACAGCAGTTGCAATGCGCGCAGGGGGCTAGGTTGTCTTTACTTTCTCAGGCTCTCTTTTCCTCCCTGGTCAGGTCAGGATAGTTTATTACAGATGATGAGAAATGGAGAGTGAAAAAGGTCAAGGTTGGTGAATGGAAAGGCTGGCGGAGGCGGCGGCGACGGTGACGGGGTCGAGTGCCAGCGACAGTGGGAAGATGTGCTGGAAGCCGGGGGTGCTAT
Source organism: Fusarium musae (assembly GCF_019915245.1). Taxonomy (NCBI): domain Eukaryota; kingdom Fungi; phylum Ascomycota; class Sordariomycetes; order Hypocreales; family Nectriaceae; genus Fusarium; species Fusarium musae. Next base: position 1,125,847 of record NC_058387.1, read on the forward strand.
GCGCTGGAAACAGTGAGCAGCAGGGTCGCTGGGGATAGCGGAAGACTGTGAGCCTGTGAGATGCCTCTGAGAATGGCCGAACGGGATGGGGCTCGAATTGGGCTTGACTGGGGTGGAGTAGAGCAAGAAAACTGAGGACTTCGATCAGCGGTGATAGAAATATGTAAGCAAGATACCACATAACTATTGAGCTATTGAGTCGGTTTATTTTGGCATCCTCTCTTGCAGTCTGAGGTTTTCTTGCTCCCATAGGCTGAGGTGGGTTGGAGAGGAAGGTGTGAGTGGGGTTTCACTCGAGATTAGCACTCCGGGAGCATCCAGTGTGGTAGGGGAGTATCGTATACTGTATGTTTTCTGTCTATTAGCACTGTATTCTGAGCACTACCATCAGCGAGCAACACAGTCTCGAAACCTACATCTACAACGCCTCACAATAGCGTGACAGAGCACCCCTTGTCTCTCATCTCCGCTAATAATGGTGCCCGCCAAGCTCATCTTAACCACCCTGTCCTATGGCTGGCTAAGGCCCGCTCATGGCTTGGTGCGGCGCCTAGAGACCCTTGTCCTTGTTGGCTTTATACATGTTCCTACATTACTTTATGTCGACTCTGTCAAGTCGATGTGAGAGTTCAGAACATGAGATGTGAAGACCGCACTCGCACTGCAAGAGTCGATATGTGAAAAGCCACGGCCATCAGAAGCCATCTTCTGATCTTAATGCCCCTCGTGGACTAGGCCGATAATGCTCCGGTGAGAAGTTAGCAGACAACCAAGAGCATTTAGGTAGTCCTCCAGTCCACCAACAAGGAATAGTGCCCTTTTCTCTATACCCATGTCCTCGATCTTCCAACAGTGGGCTTTTCTTTAGCACTCTCACCAGAACAAAAAAAGGAGCTTAATTTCAAGTGCTGCACAAACGAACAGCTGAAAGACCTCACTCGGATTGATGTTTTTCGTTAACCAGGCAAGCCAGGCCCAAGCTTTCATCCCCAACTTTTCAAGCTTCTTCCTTGTCTGTCCTGTTCCATCCATATCCTGAGGATGGTCTTGAGGCTGGCACCATGTCTCACACCCGTGTGCTACATGACCACTGACGTACGGGATGAGATGCCTGATGCACGCTCTTTGAATGTTTCCTCGTGGCATGCAACCACAAGCGAGGGTTATTGATGAGTCGTTTATGGTTATTAGATCCGGTGAGTTTATTTTGCTCGTAAATGATGTTGCTGGGTTAGAAGCAAGTGATACTATTCAGCCCATGCTCTGCCAACCTAACCGGGCTCGTTAGCTGGGAGGTCGGTGTCATTGACTCGCTAGTTGATTGTGCACACTCAACAGCAAGCTATGGTTACTGCAGAGTACTCTTATCGATCCTTCTTTCACCGAGTTTCACGAATACCCGCTAAAAACAACTTCTTGTCTTTCATGCTCACATTCTGCACTCAAGCTCCAAACCACAATTCCATGCTCTTTCACGACTGAGACACGGAAAAGAGACATGATCCCTGTCGGACCGGGAGCAATGTCCTTACCCGTGTGGTATAATTGGTCGCGTTGGCGCCCGGATCGGTGATGTCTCCATGCATCGTGGGCCCTTTGGCCTCGACCACTTGAGAGACCTACATACCCGCTGTGGCCGGTTACAGAGACCTCCTCTAGCTTGTGCTGGATGGGATGGGATGGGATAGATGGACCCTTGCGTTCTCGTTAACTTCTGTCAACCGCTTCCATGAATCTTGTTTGCTGTGGCTTTTGCGAGCACGTTTTTTTGAATCGTAAGCCATCCACTTATCATCAAGTGAGGCTTGTTAGTCGTTCTCTCAGTCGTCCCGATATCATATCACATTAATCATACATCCGTAAACTCCAGCAACCCCAGAGCTAGGCGAAGGAGAACCCGGAGCACAGTACTCATCAGCAACCCGCTAAACCATATGGACGTAGCTGGAGTCTAGGTCGCCGCGTAACTGTGAGATTTCTAGTGTTCTCGCTAAATATCCACACTCTTCGTGTAGTCGTGGGATGGGTTGAATGCCCAGCACTCCTTGCGCGTGATCCAAGTCAAGACTTGATTACTTCTCATCTCATGCACTTCAGACGCCCGATCATGGCCTCAGTCTTGCAGACCCCACAACCAATTTGGATTATGTTTGTTATTAGTTAAATAGTATAATGGTTATGATGTTACGTCTTTCCTGCGAAGTTTCGGTCTTTTACTTGTGATATCCGTGCTCATTAAACATGGATTTGACAGAAACTTGTAAATTCCAGAGGTATCTAGCATCTACATCATGAATAACAGTCGAGCAAAGGTTCAACAAACCCCGGTCCCATAAATAAATAGCAACAAGTGACAGAGAATATAGTAAACATCGGTCAATAAGCAATTAGTATGTTCAGTCTATCGTTGAGCACATGTGAATCGTTTGATTTATCTCGTACTGTAGGGTAGCTACTGCACCCACTTAGAGTAGATCGAACCAATCAAGAGCTTAATCCATCAACAGATGCTCCCCCATATTTCCCCAGCTTTTTGACCATCATGTGATTGGATACTGTGTCGTCATTCCCGCTCGCCGCATCCGTCGGCTGCAGCTTAGGTGAGGTCGCAGCAGGCGCAGACAGTCCCATGTGCCACTTGCCTCGGATACCCGTATTTCACATGCTCATGACAACTTTTGATACAAGTCAGCCTCAACCATATTTGGACTTAGCAAAGATATTCATACGAACCACGTTTTTTTTTGAATCATTGCCGGCGAAACCTTCACATTCCACGCGATACACTAATGGACACGTGAAGAGAGCGCATTAGAGCCTCGTAGAGACTCGAGGGTTGTGGGGAAGCTTCTCCAAACGACAATAGACGGTATTCAACGTCATCACCAAACATTGCATCTCACCTCACCATCGGATCTTGTCTCTTATGGCTGCGCAATCAACGCTGCGGCATACTGCTGCCGAGGAGCAGCTAGCCGCCTTCCTCGACAAATGGACTGGCAAGATAAAGACAAGGTTGCGCGGAACGACTCGCACGACTCGTCTACTCGCGACATTGGCCCTTGCTGTCTCAATTATCCTCGGAGGAGTCGGCGGGCGTCGATGGTGGAAGAACCGACGGCATGAGCGTGAACAGGGTCGGAAACTTGTGCGCACAAACTCCTGGCTTCACAACAAGGACGGTTCGCGTACTATTTACGTTCCATACAAGGATGGCACATCAAAGGTGGTCATCAACACAACCAAGCCACTCACTTTCGACGCCCATCGCCGTTTATTCCTAAACCCCCCTCGGGTATCTGGACTCCGGGAGGGAACTGTACCAGCGGCGCAAACGAAACCAGGCTTGAACATTGCCTTCCTGCACCAATTCCTCAGTCTGATGAGCATTATGATCCCCAGATGGTCTAGCAAGGAGGCCGGGCTACTTGTCAGTCATGGTGTATTCTTGATGCTAAGGACATATCTCTCACTTGTTGTCGCCCGTCTGGATGGTGAGATTGTTCGTGATTTGGTGGCTGGAAATGGAAAGGCGTTCCTCTGGGGTATTCTCAAGGTAAGTACTTGACCTCAGATTGAAGCCATTATACTCACATGTCCCAGTGGTGCGGCCTTGGAGGGTTTGCCTCATATACCAATGCCATGATTAAGTTCCTGGAGTCGAAGGTTTCCATTGCCTTCCGTACGCGACTTACACGCTACATCCATGACCTTTACCTCAACGATAACCTCAACTACTACAAGCTGTCTAATCTCGACGGCGGTGTTGGCCAAAGTGCCGATCAGTTCATCACCCAAGATCTGACTCTATTCTGTGCGGCTGCAGCCAACATCTACTCATCGCTCGGCAAGCCTTTCGTCGACCTCTGTGTCTTCAATTACCAGCTTTATCGATCTCTGGGACCTCTTGCGCTCACCGGCCTTATGAGCAACTACTTCTTGACTGCCAGCATCCTCCGAAGACTCTCACCTCCATTTGGCAAGCTAAAGGCGGTTGAAGGCCGAAAAGAGGGTGACTTCCGAAGTTTACATGCCCGTTTGATTGCCAATGCCGAAGAGGTTGCATTCTATGGTGGTGCAGATACCGAGAAAACATTCTTGAACCGCGAGTTCAAGTCTTTAAAGACCTGGATGGAGGGTATTTACATGCTCAAGATCCGCTATAACATTTTGGAAGATTTCATTCTCAAATATAGTTGGAGTGCTTATGGATATTTGCTGGCATCGCTTCCCGTCTTCCTACCACAATGGGGTGGCGTTGGTGGCCGAGCCGAGATGGTTGAGAATGGTGTACGAGGAGGTCGAGAGCGAAACCGTATGAAGGATTTTATCACCAACAAGAGGCTCATGCTCTCACTTGCTGACGCAGGCGGTCGTATGATGTACTCGATTAAGGACCTTTCAGAACTGGCAGGCTATACTAGCCGTGTGTACACACTCATCTCGACATTGCACCGGGTACATGCCGATGCCTACCACGTTCGGGCTGGCCAAAGCGAACTATACTCATTATCTGATGTTTCCGGAACAATCCAGAAGGGATTTGATGGCGTTAGATTTGAGCATGTTCCAGTTGTAGCTCCTGGTCTGTGGCCTCAAGGAGGTGAGGAGTTGCTCGAGTCATTATCCATCATCGTGCGAAGGGGTGAACATCTATTAGTAAGTCATCCCATGACAGGAAATGTACAACTGCTAACAACAATCAGATTTCTGGACCAAATGGAGTGGGTAAAACCGCTATTGCGAGAATCCTGGCCGGCTTATGGCCAGTCTATCGAGGCCTAGTCAGTCGCCCCAAGGATATTGGCCAGGACGGCATCATGTTCCTTCCCCAGCGACCTTATCTGAGCCCCGGAACACTCCGTGACCAAGTCATTTACCCGGATGGTCATGTGGATATGAAGGAGAAGCGCAAGTCCGAGGATGACCTCAAGAGCGTCTTGGACGCTGCACGACTCGGATACCTCCCTGACAGAGAGGGTGGATGGGATACACGAAAGGAATGGAAGGATGTTCTCAGTGGTGGCGAGAAGCAACGCATGGGTTTTGCCCGTGTGCTCTACCACGAGCCCCAATATGCGATCGTGGATGAAGGCACCAGCGCTGTTTCGAGTGACGTAGAAGGTCTACTGTATGAAACATGCAAGGAGAGAGGCATCAGTAAGTCATAGTTTGTTTCGAGTTCTGACGGGGACATCAGACTAACATGCCACAGCACTAATCACCATCTCAACACGTGCATCCCTCAAGAAGTACCACACATACAACCTGGTCCTTGGTATGGGTGAGCAGGGAGACGAGTGGGAATTTGAGCGAATTGGCACCGAGCGTGAAAAGATGCAGGTCGAGAAGGAGTTGCAAGACCTACGTGAGCGGCTGGAGCAAGTCGACGAGTGGAAGAAGCGCCGAGACGAGATCGAGACTGAGCTTGCAGCAGTCTGGACCGACCAGGGCGAGGTGCTCGAGGCTCCGACATATGCAGAGAAGGCAGCTGAGGGCCAGGAGTAAGCGAAAGGTGGATCGAAGGGTTGATTGATTGACGTAAGCAGAGAGCAATACCCCGAGGAGTTTAGATGATGGGATATTTTGTATGGCACGGAGTAGGCATAGGCAGCGGGATTTGTGTATCTATTATTTCCAGGATCTACATAGACGATCTATCATTACAGAAGAGCAGAAGTTGGCTGACGTGAAGTGACGTTGGAGAGATAGGGCAAGGGATAGAGTCAAGGGTTATCAACCGTCAAAGATAGACCACATTTGGATATATAGGACCATTTTTATCGTCGACCCTCAACGTGCAGGAGTGAGATGGAATTCTAGATCAAATAAAGATAAATTGCAGATCCCTCCAAACTCGGCACCAAAACCAATATTTCCTAAGCCAAGCTTTACAGCTGCAACGCCACTTTTCCAGGGCCGACTCCAATCACGAGGTAGCAGAGACAGCACGAACTACCAAAGGCGCTAGAGGAAAAACGCCTCCCTCGGATGAGGTCGATCCCGCGTGGGCGGGTCATTGAATTGTTAATTGAATTTCTCAACCGTCGTAGTCGTCGGAGGGGGAGGCGAAAAAATCAGGGCAGACGGATCGATAGTTTAGAGGAGGGATAGAGTCATCAATTGATAACCGAACTCTCTTCCTTCTTTGTTTTCAGTTCCTAGATATGTATGAGGTCGTCGAGAATAAATCCAGAGCCTGATTGTGTCAATTGAAGACTGAAGTAGGCTGAGCTGACCCGAGCTGAACTCATGGAGGCTTGCATCTATTGCATGCAGATCAGCAAACACACGTACTCACTCACACTCACACTCACGCTCACATACTCACTCTCAGCCTGACAATTGAGTCTTTTTACTCTCTTTGTTACATCTTCTTTATCCTACTCATCGTCAATCAGTTGAGACGATAGACGCTGATCATTGTCATCGCTCAACTCAACTCAATTATACACTCTACTATCGTCAGCCACCAAACCATAAACTCCCCAAGGACAAGACAACCTCAAAAATGAACAGAAATCACAACTACAGAACGGGCTCCTTCAACTCCATCTCTCGTCCCTACCTCCCCTCAATCGACGAGAACGAAATCGCCTCTACACCTTCATCTCACAGTCCTCCAACACCTCCCCTTCGCATCCCCCGGAAATCACCCCGGCGCGCTCTTCGCAACAATGCAATTCCACCGGCGTATGTACCTAGAGGACGAGTATACTATGCTCCGCCCGTGGCGCACTATAACCCACCGCCTAGCTACAGCTACAACTATAGCGATGCTAAGGGTAAATTCTTAGAGCATGAGTATTCTGAAGCTGGGAGCTATAGAGAGAGGAAGGTTTGTGGACTCGATAAGCGCAGAGGATGTTGTCTATTGGTTATTGCGCTCGTGGGTGTTGCTATTGTCGCTGTTGCTTTGGGTATTGGACTCTCAATAGGGCTGAAGGACGAGTAAGTTGAACATCCGAGACATTGGGTTTAACTAACACCATCTTCAGAGACAGAGCACCTCCACAGGAGACTTCAACTTCAGAAACTCCAGCTGCATTCCCGGCTGGTTCTTTTGCTTTCAAAGCAGATCTTCAAAACACCACCACAGACTGTACTTCCAACCCGTCAACATGGCGCTGCTATCCGTACGAAAAAGGCTCATCAGCAACGTTCTTCTGGATAATCTCATCTACCAACGGCTCCTCGTACAACATCTCATCCACAGAAAACCCCTTCGCACCATCCTTCACGAACTTGACTCTCAAGGTGCTTGACAAGGATACATCTCTCGAGCGTCTTCAGTTTTCTTTCTCAATGAACAAGACGGTCGTGCCAGATGATCAGCTCTCGTCGAGCAATCGTGCAGCAAAGTGTACTTTCGACGACACGCTTTTCGAAGCTACACTGTGGACGCAGCGGAAAAGAGGCGACGAGGCGGCTGGAAATACAAAGTTTGCGGCTTGGCCGGGCGATGTTGATGTTGTTCAGCGCAAGACATTTAATGGAGGATCACCAAATTGTGTCGACAGCGAGGGTGGCCAAGTAGGCGATGTAAAGTCGGAGTCTGGGGCGTGCGAGTGCCGCTATGCAAACTACGATATTAACTAGATTGTCTCTATCTGTATTTAAGCTGGACGAGTTAATGTTGGGACTTCGTTACGAGGAAACCAAGGTGGATGGATATAGTAGGTTAGGAGTTAGTGATACCCAGGACCAACAAGTTCTATAATCAATTAATTGTATTGGAAACCAAAAAAAAAAAAAAAAAAAAAAAAAAAAAAAAAAAAAAAAAAAGCAATGACACGCGAGAAACAATTCTATATGAAAATATTGCCAGAAAAGAGGATTAAAGGACAGACCAGAAGCACCATAAACATTGCAATTTTGCATCACTTGACGCAATAGCCAGACTATCCATCACAATAATCAAAACGAAAATAAGAGCACCGATAGAAACCATTTCCCTACGTATGACTTTAGTTCACGAAAGGAAACACGTGAAAGCCATCTTTCTCGAGTTCCGATTCGAGATGTTGCGAGCGAGTCAAAAGGTTGCGAATAGCCACAGGCATATCTGGCAACACTTTCTTAACATAATCTGCAATAGCATCGTGCTTCCGAGGCGGCACTTTGCGACTGGCCTTCTTCGCTTTTGGAGCCTTCTTGCTGACCCTGCCTGACTTGACAGATTTTGGAGAAATGTCAGGTGTAACCTTTGCAGTAGATATCTGGGTCGCGCGCTTGAGATGTATGTTCCCCAAATTCTCACCCAGTGCAGAAGTGGTTACATTACGTTGGCCCCTTCGTAGGTGAGGAGGAACATAAGGCTGGGCTCCAGGTCGAACTTGAGGTTGCAGAGCTTGAGGTTGCACTTGAGGCTGGGGTCCAGGCCAGCGGGCTTGAAGTAGGACTGGAGGCTGGACTTGAGGCCGGGCTGGGGGCTGCTGGGCTCGGTACGGAACTCGATGCTGGCCCTGACGCTGGCCTTGACGTTGACCTTGACGTTGACCTTGAAGTCGGCCTCGGGGCTGGCCTCGGTGCTGACCTTGAGGCTGGGCTTGACGTTGATACTGGCCTTGAGGAGGAGCTTGAGGCCGATGGGCTTGAAGCTGAGCTGGAGGTTGTACTGGAGGCTCCTTTACAGCGATCTGAGCCCTTCGTTGATCAAAAGGAAGCTTTCTTAAGTGGGGAGGAACATGTCGTAAATGGGGAGGAACCTTAGGCGGAGTTTGAGGCTGAACTTGAGGGGGTGCTTGAGCTTGAGGAGGTGCTTGATGCTGGGCAGGAGGCTCCTTTGGACCATATTGGACCCCTCGTTGGTCAAAAGGAAGATTTCGTAAGTGAGCAGGAACGTGTCGTAAGTGAGGGAGAACCTTAGGAGGAGCTGGAGGCTGAACTGGAGGTTGTGCTGGAGGCCCCTTTACCTTGGGTTTGGCCCTTTGTTGGTTAAGAATTTGTTGTATGTGAGGAGGAATATGAGGAGCAGCTTGAGGTTGAACTGGAGCTTGTGCTGGAGCTTGTGCTGGGGGTCCCTTTATATTGGGTTGGTTCCTTTGTTGGTTGAGAATTTGTTGTATGTGAGGAGGAATATGAGGCTGATTCGGCGCGCCTTGGTTTCTAGCTGTTTGTGCCATGTGAGACGCGATTGCCAAGCCTCCTTTCGCAGCAGAGGCTACCACAGCCTGCTTGACAGGATTCGCGGGCGGCGGTGCTTGTGCAGGGATAGGCTTTGGCGCTTGAGGCTCGAAGAGGGTTTCCCACCATGTATGAACAGACTCTGGGCTTTCATTATTGAAGCCTAGCTGTTTTCGGTCCAACACATTCTTTAAAAGATGGGTAATACGGGGCCTGTCTTTGGGTTTCTCGTGCAGACACCTCGCCACGATATCTCGCAATTCGAGGTCGATGTGATGGAACTGTGGGTTCTGAAGTTTCCCTCCATATGTCGGCTTGTTTGTTCGATCATGGATAACAGTCTGGTAAGGAAACCTGCTGAATTCTCTCGTCATGATGGACTCCATCTTTCCATATCATTAGTGCTTTTGTCGCGTTAGTTATGACTAGAAAAACTTACAACTTTGGCAATAAGAAATATATTGGTCCATATGCCAAAACGTCCGGCTACCTCCGTCCCGCCTACTTTTTCCAAGTCTTCACCTGCAAAGAGTTGTCTCAAGCTATCCGTCTCTAGGCTGAGTAAAACATCATCCCATTCTTTACTGAATTGCTCCTGGTGTTTATTAGTGATGAGTTCTGCAATAATGGTTGGACATGTCATTACGTACCGGTGTCGTGGCATGAAGCTTAACAGGTCCTCTCATTTGCCAAATTTGGCTTTCGTTGTAAGTCTCCCAACCATGGTTCATATTAAAGCTCCAGGCACCGAGATCATGGAGCTAAGGAGATCAAGTCAACACATGTACACAGGGAAAAAGCCGTCGTTGTGCAGGCTCACCTTGAAAATAGGCTGATTAGGATGCGTGGCTGGATCATGGCCCGCGAGAACTAGACACACGAGGTTAGCAGAAGGCCTTCATAGATGTTTTGTAAACTTTTACCATTGAGAACTTCTAGATCGAGATGAACATCGTGCTCAATGTTCCACTCTCTGTCGACATGGTCGAGGAAGGCTATTGCTTCCTCCCTGTCAGACACTACGTCTTTCCACCACGTTTCAAAACTGGAGTTGCCAGAGCTTTCGGATGGCGTATAAGCAATAGTTGCGAGACCAAGCACAACTATTCAATGAAATCAGTCGAGAAGGTAAGGTACAATGCTTCGGGGCAAGATGACTTACGGCATTCCCAAATTCCCCATAGAACTTGAGCTGGGATTTGAACCTTTCTCGTAGTGACCGTTTGCATGATATTGACCATGTCACCGAATTTCATATACTCAAAGACAACGCAATTCTGTTTTTCGGCCTTCCACTCTTTTCCATTTCTGAAGGCACTGTGAGTAAGTGTGCCACGGTTCAACATGTCAGTGCGTATAGCCACTACCTCGCGATGTAAGTCGATAACTTGTGTCGTGTGCTGGGCACCGTCATACCGCAAGTGAAACATGGCTTCTGCTTGAGGATCGAAGGCATTGGTCGAAGGGTTTATAGCTCTCTTAATCACAACCCTCCTGACAGACGTGTCTTCGAAAACGACGTCCCATAGTGTGGCGTATCCATGACCACCCTCGGCAAGCACCTTGACAAACTTGAATTTCAGGCCACTCCAACGTTTGTTTTCTATACTGTTTCGGGCGTCTTGTGAAAGGTTGCCACGAGGATCGCAGGGTGCGTCGCGCGGTGCAAAAGCTGTGAAAGGGTATACTGCCTTTTGGCCTATGTGATGTTGACTCAGATGAAGGTCCTGCCACAGTTGTGGTGGAATCGAATTCCAATTAAAAAGGACGACCTCTTCATCGCCGCGAATCAGAGCTGATTGTATAGCATGAAGGTTTCGCTGTCCTATTAAACAGTCTTCGAGGGGTCGCTGCTGGTGTTGCTCATGGCCCAGCTGGACTGTTCTGATCCTAATGTTTTGGGGACGCATGTTGGATAGACTGTGCCGAATCGAGTTTGATGGTGTCGAAAGTGAGTATCACACAGGGAAAGGCTGGAAGATTCGATGGTAATAAACTTGTTCGACTGAACAAAGACCGAAGGAGCTGCTCTTTGGGTCCTTCAAGGCACGGGTGTCTTGTGTTGGACATTGACAATTGATAGCCCCGGGATCTGAAAGGAACAGCGAGGACGACATTGTGAGAGGATCGGACCCGAAATTGAGTGTCTTTGGACAAAGAGGTACGGTGGTTCCGTGAGGGTTGGTGGTTTTGCGGTTTCTTTGTCCATCAGCCTGGTGACGCCCTGCCTATCAAGATGGTCCTATTTTGGTCGCCGGGAGCCATGATCACGGATGCGACTATGCGCAAGCTTGAAAGTGTTCTTTGAAGCTGGAGAGGTACCCGTCATGATTAAAGCGTCGAGTCTATTGTTGGTGTAAGCTAGTCAGGACCACTCTGAGAGGGAGTAGTCTTTGTCGTATAGCAATTGAGGTTATTCAACGTCAGCCTCTGACAATAGTTTGGGCAAATTGGATCCATTGAGGTTGACCTTGGCCATCTCAAGCTCTTGATCGACCCTGGGCATCCGTTCTTTTTCCCCCCATCATGGGACTTGCCCACTAAGTTAGGTTGTCATGGATGATGGGTGTGATGTAGGTAGGGGTGTTTACAGAGCAACATTTAGAGTGGGGATTGTATGTGAGTGCCTGGAGATTACCCGCTGCTGTGGGACGACGGGCAGCTCATCCGTGGGGCACTTGCCTTTAGGCTAAATCGATGGTTTCTTCCGGAAGGACAAGACCCTCAGAGAGGCTCTTAAATCTTCTTTTTAGTTATCATGATATGGGCTATGGCCCCGAGTTTGAAGGTCTATTCACCCGCGATAAATCCACATGACATGGACAATATCGTACCTACCTAGACTAGGGAACCTTTGAATTACGCCGAGCCGAGAGATATGGACCACGTCAGAGATTTTGGCAGAATAGAGTAGAGTAGCAGAAGGGGGAGGTCATGCGGCGAAATGCCCGGAGTTAGGGGACCCTTACGCCTATGTTGGTATGGATGTTTAACCTTGAAGATGGAAAGGAGTTGCTTCTTGTCACTGTCACAGGTTTTGCGCATCAATCACAGAAAAGGGAGATGCCTCAAGACACACCCGGGCGAGTAAGGGTCGACTTGGCTTAGACGCGGCACTTGAAGATACAGAATAAACGCACAAATAGGTGCTCACAAAGGCCGACTCTGAGACCAGGGGCACATATGTCATGAAACATACAGAATCTGCGGCGCATGAAGACAATTGCTTTTGTGGTATAGATCCTGCTTATCCTTCCTCTTCATCTTCATCTGTCTCTCTCAACTGGGGTCTTGGTGTGGCTGGTCTAGTCCTAGATTTGCGGGGTGAAGCATCCATATTCCATACCCTGGGACATGTACAGTGAGTGATTAGAGGGATTGCTTCGGGGAGCTTCGGCCATTACTTTAGTGCCCTTTTTCGTTTTCTTCTTTTGGCTGAAAGTTTTCATGATCAGATTCTGTTTCACTGAAATATCCAATCGTCATATGTAACATCTGTACGCACGCAGGCACTGTAATAATCGGCGACGATGGTAATATCATGAACCATGACATATAACAGGATATTCAGTTTCACAGCGATAAGCGATGAGATTTAGTTTATCCAGAATATTATTCTTTCCCTTGCAATGATGAACCCTACATATTTACATACTTACACATGGCATTCATCCTCACCCAATGACGACCCATCCAATAATTATGCCCGCCATCTCATCCGCCGGGTGAATTCCAATTCTATGCCCCACCAACAGTGGCACAATCTGGAAGGCAGAGAAGAAACTGGGGCTGAACTGGGCTGGTTAATATGGCGATTCGCTCTCTCTTGGCTCGCATGATGGGCTCTACCCAGACATTTGCCGCCTTCACACACCTCTCTACTCTGCTGTACCTTGGGGGTTACACACCCCCGAAGCAATCCTATGATACTGCACCAGATGCTGCAGGCCTGAAGGAGTGACATGCTATGACCCGCGGAAGCAATACGCGCACTCATGCCAACGCTATTCATGGTTTTTCTCTTCTCGAAGGCGTAGCGCTATCAAATACCAGACCATGTCATACTACGTAGTATGGACTCTGCCCCTTGCTTGTCATGCCGCACCCATGAGGGCATACGATATCTGCCTAGGTAGGTACTGTAGCTACCTCTGAGGATAATAGCAACATGTGTTCTTCTTAGCATAAATATAAATACTACTGTCCCCTCCTCCGAGCTGTCTATCCCATTCTTGCTTCTCCTCTCCTCCTCTCTCTACTCTATCTATCCACCAACCATCACATCTCTTACACATCAACACCCATCACAATGGTCAACGTTCCTACTATCAAGCTCAACAGCGGCTTCGACATGCCCCAGATTGGCTTCGGCCTCTGGAAGGTTGACGACAACTGTGCTGATGTTGTCTACGAGGCCATCAAGGCTGGATACCGTCTCCTCGACGGTGCTTGCGGTATGTTTGTCCCCGAGCCCCCAATTGCCTTTGCAATTACCCGTCGCCCAACTTCAATCACACGGCCATAATCCCATTACTTTGCCCCTCCCCAGATAATCCTTGTCTCTCTGCCCCTCATTTTCCCTGCCAATTGTCAATTGCACCGAGAAAACAGCCACATTACCCCTGTAAAACTACCCCTCCACTACACTTGGAGCTTCACCCCACACCATGATAGCTTCATGACTTCTCTTTTTACCCGGCCAAACCAGAGTTTTAGAGAAAAGGCTAACGGATTTTTCACAACAGATTACGGAAATGAGAAGGCCTGCGGTGAGGGTGTCGCCCGCGCTATCAAGGATGGTATCGTGAAGCGTGAGGACCTCTTCATCGTCTCCAAGCTCTGGCAGACCTACCACGACAAGGAGAACGTCGAGCCCATCACCCGCAAACAGCTCGCCGACTGGCAGATCGACTACTTTGACCTCTTCCTCATCCACTTTCCCGTCGCCCTCGAGTACGTCGACCCCAAGGTCCGCTACCCCCCTGGCTGGCACTACGACGACGCCGGCACCGAGATCCGATGGAGTAAGGCCACCAACGAGGAGACCTGGGGCGCCATGGAGGGCCTCGTTGAGAAGGGTCTTGCCAAGTCCATTGGCATCTCCAACTTCCAGGCTCAGTCCATCTACGATCTCCTCAAGTACGCCAAGATCCGACCTGCCACCCTCCAGGTCGAGCTTCACCCCTACCACCAGCAGACCGAGCTTGTCCGCCTCGCCAAGGCTGAGGGCATTGCTCTGACTGCTTACTCCTCTTTCGGCCCTGCTGGCTTCATGGAGCTTGATATGGACATTGCCAAGTCTGCTTCTCCTCTCATGCAGCACGAGGTCTTCACTGGCCTCGCCAGCAAGTACAACAAGACCGCCGCTCAGGTTCTCCTCCGATGGGCCACACAGCAAGGTCTTGCTGTCATCCCCAAGAGCACCACACCCGAGTACATGGCCCAGAACTTCGACTGTGTCGGCTGGGATATTGATGAGGAGGACATGAAGCGCATTGCCAGAATGAACCTTAACCTCAAGTTCAACAAGCCCACCAACGTAAGTTTTCACTACCATTTGATTACCAAAGATGATACTGACCATTCCTAGTACTTCCCTACTGAGAAGCTCTGGATCTTCGCTTAAATAATGACAATGAAATGATATGATAGTAAAAGAAAGAAGCATTGGAAACATGATTGTTTGGGATATTTGGCGTTACATGACGATGGGCTGCATTTTGTAGAACCGCAAGGACTTGATGAGACGCTCTCATAGAATACAAAAGACAGTTAACCCTTCAACAAGTTTGGTCACTTTTTGCATGATATGATTTTCGTTTTGGGAAATGATTGCTCCATGATATGACCAAGACTGAGCCCGCAGTGTGACTGCCTATGCCCTCGGTAACTCTGTGTTTGTTCTAGAACCTTGTCTAAACTGTAACTCACATAAAGCTTTATCTGTCTTTGAATGAACCATTGATTGAATGCACCATTGATGCCACCCTGAATATCGAAAAAGCCAAACTCCATTGCCTTAACGCCATGCTTTCTGTGACGAAGCCTTCCAAAGTCGAACTCATGTTCGAACAAATGCTGCAAAAATGGTTAGCTATAATCCCTAGAATTGTGTAATTCGGTGCAACTTACTGGCATCAATCTGTTTGACCTGCGGCAAGGTCATTCGGATCCTGTTCCTATATGCCACAGGTTCCTGCAGTTGCAGCGGGTTTCCTTCAAAATACACCGTCGTCAATTCTTTCTTATCAGCAAGATATTTGGCAACCTCCTTATAATCGCCAATGAGATTATAGCTGGCCCACAACTCTTCCAGCTCGGCAAGTGACTCGAGACCCTT
Organism: Fusarium musae; assembly: GCF_019915245.1. NCBI lineage: Eukaryota > Fungi > Ascomycota > Sordariomycetes > Hypocreales > Nectriaceae > Fusarium > Fusarium musae. Next base: position 1,141,313 of record NC_058387.1, read on the forward strand.
GATGCTGGTGATCTTGTTGTTTGAGATATCCAGCACATGTAGCTTGGGGTTGTGCTCCAGACCCTCTAGAGATTCCAACATGTTGTGTGAAATGTATAGCTCTTCAAGCGTAGGGACGTCCTTGAGTGGTGACAAATCGCGTATACGGTTGGACTGAATGCTCAGTAGTCGAAGGTTAGGCATACCACCGAGACCAGTGAGCTCAGTAATCTTGTTCTTGGCCAACCAAAGCTCTTCGATCGCCTTCAGAGAGTCGAGATTCTTGATTTCGCGAATGCGGTTCGATCCAAGCTCAAGAGATGTCAACTTATCCAACCCCTCCAGCCCCTCGATTTTGCCAATCTTGTTGGCGACAAGGTATAATTCCTTGAGTTTTGTCAAGTGGTTGATGTGCTTGATATGCTTGATTTTGTTGAAGCTCAGATCGAGACTTGTAAGGTTTGTTAGCTCGTCGAGGCCGCGAATGTGCGAAATGAGGTTGTCGTAGAGGTCTAGGTCTTCGAGGGTCTCGGCTAGGGCGGATAGGCCGTCGATTTGCTCGATGCTGTTTTGGCGGAGGCAGATACGGGAAACATTCTTGAAGCGTTCGAGGCGTAGAGAGGAAATCGAAGCGATTCGAGAGTGCGAACACATAATTTCGTCCGTCTCGGGATCTTCGTCATCAAGGAGATCTGCACGTGTTAGTCCAAACTGTCCCTCTTTGTAAGCTGATGTGCAGCACATACCCTCATCAGCGTCGATCTGCTCTCCCTTCATGACATTCTCATCGTCGGAGTAGTCAGAATCGGTGAGAGCCTCTGGGTTTGTCATGGAAGCTGACTTTGGCATGCGAAGCTTGCCATCCCAACCCTTGCTGTTCCTGAGGCCAGGGCTTGACTCGCCATCTGGGCGCGGTGAAGGCTTGTCGCTGTCACTAGGGACTTCGATGTGCGCATGGCCGTCGTTTTCTTTATCGGATCCAGGCATGGCTGTGGTGCTGAGCTCTCTGAGAGCACGAGATGGGCGATGATGTAGTTGTTCACGAAGATGGGCGGTAATGGCGGGGCAGATGTGATGCAAGTTTGTAGGCGAGTTTTGAGTCTAGCGAGAGGCGTTGACGATTTGAGATTGTGGGGGAGAGGAACGGTAAAGAAGAGAGAGAGAATGAGAAATGGTGAGGGATGGGATTGTCAAGAACGTGATGGAGGCGGGAAAAAAGCTGATTAAAAGCTGAGAAATTGACCTGAAATATCGGGTGCTTTCCACTTGTACTTCCACTTTGGGCCTCTGTTTATGGATGGCTGGTTCCTGAGGGTGCCTTACTTTACCTGCAGGACACAACAGCAAGTGTTTGGCGGTGCTTAAAACCGTTGTAACTTTGTGGGTGACATTATGATATCACCTCAATAATCGGACCACAGACAGATTAAACAGGTTAAATCCGCCTCAATTGATCGTAAATTAGTACAAATTGGTTGAGAGCTATAATGTTCTTGAAGATTGTACTGAAATATTTATGAGATATTTATCATCACTACACCCTACAATGAAGTCAGATATATCTCACCATCAGCTGTCGTCTTCCTCATTTTCACTGCACATCATCCCCAATTCGCACAGTCGCATATCCCTCAAGCCCAGTCGCGTTCGAACATGTCATAAACCTGGACCCCTTGCACCTAACTACTTACATCAATCCACGTTTCTCCCTCCCCTTGCCAGTTGCTTCTTTGATCGCCAGCTCAGCTCCCATGGCCTCGCATGCCATCACCTTATCGGCCATGCGCTCGCGAGGCGTTTGCATAAGGACTCGGCCGCGTATATGTACACATGCAACTATGAGGCCTCATCTGGGCCGCGCTAGGTCCCTGCATGTTGCGCCTTTTCTCATGCCGCCGTTGGTGTTTACTGGCTTGTTTGTAGCTTTGTGGAGTTGGAAGTGTTTGATGATGGTTCTGTTCCAGAATACGATCATCTATAATCCGTTCTTACCACCCAATTCTCGGAGTTTGACCATTGAGGAGTTCTCCCGCGACTGTGGACGTGTGAAATGGAGGGAAGAGAGGATTAAGTCATTGGATGGAACAGAGATTGCCTTGTGTGTAGCAGATGTTCCCCCAGTATCTCAAGCGAGTGCTGGTAAAACAAAGCACCCAGTTTATATCCTCTACTTTCAAGGTTTGCCAATCTTATAAGTGAAACTGCTCGGTGACTTATTCAGTTTTATAGGGAATGCATCGTCCTTACCACCCAGACTACCTGATCTCTCTTGGATCATACGGCGAGCACATGATAATGAGCCCTCAGTCAACTACACACTGGTTTGCCTCAGTTATCGAGGGTATTGGACATCTCATGATAGACCATCAGAACCAGGCATAAATCTTGATTCACAAGCAGCATTACAATGGATAGCTCAATTACATGAAAGTAGATCAGAGAATGCTGATCAAGAGAAACCAACAGTACTGCTCTGGGGACAGAGCATTGGCTGTGGTTTTGCAACTAACTTAGCAGCCAAAGGCGAATTCCCTCCCAATATAAAACTCAACGGTCTTATTCTGGAAACACCCTTTACAAACGTCCGAGCAATGCTCCAAGCATTATATCCACAGAAGTGGCTTCCTTATCAATATCTCTGGCCATTTCTCCGAAACCACCTGGACAGCTGGACCAACCTCAGCATGATAGCCAAGAGATTCCCAGATGCGCCACCGGGGATATACATAGTAGAAGCCGGAAAAGATGAGCTTGTACCTGCCAATCACGGCGAGGAACTGCTTCAGCGATGCCAACAGGTTGGACTCCCAGTGGAGCGCCAAAAGATCCGCGGGGCACTTCACAACGAAGCCATGGTGAGAGTCTCGGGCAAACAAGCACTTGCGCAGTCCATCTCGACGGCCGCAACACGGGCACGGGAACAGGACTTGTTAGGAAAAGGAGAAGATGTGAACAATGCAGGGAAGGATTCGACTTGAAACTGATCAAGTTGAGGGGCAAAACGTCCAAGTCTCGAGTTCTCTGGCGTGAATTCGGGACTTATCGGTCATCTGCAGCCATGGCGTACAGGGATCTTAAGTGTGTGTGTGACAGGAAATGCCGTCACGGTCAACCGTATAACGGGCATTGTCAGGGTCGATGCCCTCAAATCTCAGGGAGGTTTCTCATCCGAGCCTCGCACTAAGGGTCACTAGAACCCAACAGGCTGTATCGAGTGTGGAGGTGTTGGGAGCTATGTCAGGTACCTTACCTTGGTTCCCCTGGTTAAATCACAAATCATACCCACCGACGAAAGGCTAAAAGATCCACTATCAATTAAAACAGCATGGGGTTAAAGGGCAAAAAGTTGTTTGTGGTCGAGAGTGTGCTTGGAGGGGAGAAGCTGTTATGTGAAGTCGTGAGAACTAGATAGGCAACGAGGCCTCGTAATGGCCATACATCATCAACCCGATTGAGCAGGACCGTCAATTGATCTCAATTGATTCTGCAAGAGCTGACGATTCAAATGATGCAAAAAATGACGAGGCTCGACCATATTTCAAGAGCCTTGCAGCTCCTTAGCCGAGCATGCGTTATCATGCAGTCCCATGAGCTTGAGTGCTTCTGCCTTGAGGCGTTCCCCATTCAGCACGCAAGGTCCCCATAATTAATCATCCCAGCACCACCAACAGTGGAAGCACATGCTGTATCAGTCCCTAATTTGTTAGGATGCCCTCCCCGAGACTTTGGTCGGCTTCAATTAAGTCAAACCGCTAACAAGGCCCCCTTACCTTTAAGCCCATGCTTTCGTTTGTTTTTTTCCTTTTCCCAGCCCCTTTTCCTCTGTGACTCCCATTCAATCCCTGCTCATATTTTAACAACAGACACCCATTAATTGATCAAAACACTCTCTTTGGCGTCACGTGTTCTGGCGTCAATATCGCGAGGCCACTTTTCCACTCTACACGTACCCCCCTCTTAGCACACGCGTCTGGGTCACTACCTATCACCACCGACGGGGCTGACTCGCCTCATGCAAAGGAGAAATGGATGGAATGGATGGCTCATTAGCGGGGGTAGCACTGCATCAGGCAGCCCATCTCGTACTGTTCCGCACGGGGCATCCATCTCGAGTTATAAAGATGGTGTGTCTTCTCCCATCTCGTAGTTGTTCTTGTATCCTGAGACGAATCAGAAGAGTGATCATTTCCAATCACTATTTGAACCTGAGGTAGGTTTCAATTTTCCAAAACATCCAACGATATTCTTACGGCGTCTTCTTTCATCTGCCTCATTCTTTTATTATTGCCTCGTTCTGTCTCTGCCTGCTTCGCCATCCACGTTATCGGCCCAACGAGTATAAAACAACTCAAGGATCCCATCATTCAATAATTAAAAAAATCACTTTCACTCGAAACCTCCTTTTAAAAAAAAGCTATCAACATGTTCTCCTCTTCCAGACGCCATGAGAGCTCCAGCAAGAGCTTCTCAAAAAGCCACAAGGCCAGCAAAACGAGTTCTTCTTTCAGCAAAGACAGTGGCATCACCAAGCGAAGACATGAGTCTCGCCATCGGCGACCAACAATGACTTCCATGACCAGTGCCAGTGGTGATACTATGATGGACAAGTAAGCCACTGTTTTCTTCAGTCCCTGTATCGTCACTTACACGACTCAGCAACAACATGGCCTCACCTATAGTCACTCTCGTGGTTGGCAGCGAGCAACGTCTTTTCGCCGCTCACGAAGACGTTCTTGCCACTAGCCCTTTCTTTAACAATGCTCTACGAAATGGATACATGGACGTCGCCAGCAAACGTATCTCTCTTCCCGATGAAGAACCCGAGATCTTCAGCTCTGTTCTCGAGTTCCTCTACAAAGGAGACTACACTCCCCGTCTCGTTCACAACAAACGTCGTAACTCGTACGAACTTGAAGCTGCCAGTGAGGAACAGCGTGCTGCTGTCGAGAGCACAGTTTATCACCGTGGCATCGATGGTGATCTTCTCAAGGATACTGTCATCTATTGTGCGGCAGAGAAGTATGGTCTTGATGAGTTGAAGAAGCTGTCGCTACGAAAGCAAGGACTTCGTAAGTTTTACAGTATCTCCCTTTTCAACTTTTTACTAATAACTTTCTCAGAGTCCGGCATCCAGTGCAGCACCATCCTTGCTTCGGCAAGATATGCCTACGCCAATACTCCTGATACTGACTCCAAGCTACGAGCTCACTATCTTGCACTCATCATTCGTTCACGAAGCACTTTCAAGCGAAGTGGTACGATGCAACTCGAGATGTATAACGGCGGTACTCAACTTTTCTTCGACCTTTTTGTCGCTCTTTGCAATCATGTCGATGACATCTCAACCGCACAGTGAGTTTTAAGTCCCAGCATCTATCTCTCAGCAAACACTAACAAGGCCATAGAAACACTCCTCGCTCAAACCGCCACTTCTCTTAATGCACCTCCTTATCTGCGGTGATTTTACTCCCATTTAATGAAACATGAATTTCCTTTCTCTCCGATACAAGGCGTCGACTTCACAGTACTGACAGATACCTTAAAACTAAAGAAATATTGGGGTGGAGTTCAGGCACTTTATTGATGCTTTATGCACGGAGTTTTAACGGTTGAAATATGGCGTGGACATTTCTTTTCTGTACAACTATTATTCTTACAGACCCCTAGAGGGTTCGACTACTATTTGGAGCAGGGGTTTTGGGGTTTCGGCCACGCTGCACGCGAGCCTGTTGCTTGATATTGGATTTTTCACGATGATTTTGTGCTGAGGATACCAAGACTGTCATCTGAGATGGATGGACCAAAATATGTATTATTATTCACGACGCTCGTTTTCACGAACTTGAACAGAGCGAGCTTTCAAATACATTTTATGGCTTACACTACTTTGTTCGCTGTGCTTCCTTCAGTGAGATTCCAAAAGTTCTGTTGAGAACAGTCAAATGTGGCGTCCAACAAGGTTCGCCAAGGATCAGTTACATCGTGAAACACAAGTCGCTTGTAACGGAAGAGATCCCCGGTTGTGAGTCACGCTGTCGGATAAGGTGCGATCTAACTTGTGAGGAAGCAAGCGAACCATGCAAACTGCGAGTGTGAAATGTGGGGGGCTCAACAACGTCTCGCTTTTGACAAAAGGCCCGAACTGTCCGACCATGGCTATCGAGTAAGTAGATGCATGGAAGGGTGCTTTTTCTGAAGCATCAATAGTTGAGGAAGAGCAAGGACGAGGGGGCAGGCTCGAAGTTGCGAGACGCAAGGGTGGTTCACGGTGTTATTCTCAAGCGTGAATACGGTGCAAAGACAGCCGGAACAAGCAAGGAGGTCAAATCAGCGCAACTGTGAGCTGGGCTGAAAAAGCAAATGCAAAACGGACATAGCTGAAAGAGCTTTACGATTTGTTGGCGTCAGCGTCTATCCACTCTGCCTCATGCTACTAGAGTCTCTTAAGTAGTAGTCGTCGGTTTAAGAAATGCAGATAAGCTCTGAAGCTTCTCATACGTCCGTCAGGCGTGTCTTAGCCAATGGCCTTAGCCTGCAGTCTCACAATCCTGTGCCGGGGAAGGCGCCTTTCTTGGACAACACCACGATGCCTCGTTCTCGTGCAATATAACCTTTCATAAGTTCCTAAACAAACAAACGTTAGTGACTCAGATCTTTGTAAGGCTGAGGTGGAGGGCGTGTAGATAAAGAGCTTCAATGCCCCAGGCAGACACTTGGCTAAGGCAGCAATTTGGTGACGATTATATAGTCAACTGACTGCCACGCAGATGCCAACGACAACTCTCAACCGTTTTGGGCCAAGAAGTTACTGGACCGGAAAGGCAGCCAGCGCCTTATCCACACTAGGGATCCGTGAACTTACTTTGTAAATCATATTGGCCAGCATGCACTCGACTTCATCCGGGTCGACCGTATGACCGCTTCCCATGCTAACTGCAGCCTGGAACTCGGCCACAGGTATTCTTGTACGGCGAACCGGGGTCGTCTCGCCCTCTTTTGGTTCGTCAAAGCCACCAGCAATGAAGACCTTACGTAGCAGGTTACGCAAGGCGATGTCTCGGCCTCTCTCAAGGGTAAGGTAAATACGCCGCTTGACGAACTCAGCCTCACCATCTTGTAGAGCCTTATCGAAGGCTTGTAGGTTACCGGATTTGATACAGTTGGCCAGAGGCAGGAAGAGTCCCTGTAGACGAGGATAATTCTCGAGAAGGGCTTTGGTAGGAAGGACATGACTGGTGAGGAGGCGGCAAGGGATGAGATAGGTCAGGATTCGTCTACATCTACATCAGCAAACGCTTCACAGCGTGTGTCGATACTTCACTCACTCGGATTGACGGAGAGCGTCTTTGTGACATAGTTGCCACGCTTCATTAAGATGGGATTCGGCCTCGAATATTGTTAGATGGTGACATTGGCGAGTAGCTGTACACTCACCTTATTGTAATTCTCCTCAAGGAATAGTAATACGCCCTCGTAAAACTTGAAAGTCACTCGCTGGGACTTTGGGAACATTTCCAGAGGCGGCATATCGCCCTTGTCATTGTACACAGCCAGCGTCTTAAGGATAGTTCGCGACAAGGAAGCCGAGTTCAACTTGAAGTAGGTCTTGAAAAGAAGGTTGATAACGAAGTAGATACCCCATTTCCGTGATTCCTCAAGGGGTGCTCTTGACGCAATCAGCCATTATCAACGTGCAAGACTATGATGATCATACCTGTCATTAAGACAAAGCGAAAAGATGCGTTTGAGATGTCCTTCGCAGTCTCTTAATTGAAGTTGCTTATCCGTTTCTGGGTCGAAATCGTCCGATATCAACGAAGCTCCAGGGCCATTGTCAAAAGTCTTCGCTTGGCGCTCCTCGTCGGATTTAATCGCAAATAATCGTAGGTACTTGCCCACCATATAGAGTGAGGGGATAGTCCACGCTTCGAAACCGTGTGAGTTGTATCCGCGGATGAGTACTGAGGTCAGTTCCTTCCATGCCTCATATACTTTAGTCCACGTAGACTATATCAAGAATTAGTATGGTGTTCTCAGAGTTAGCTATACAAGCCTCATACCTTGCCGCTCTCTCCCGCCAAGATCTCAGCAATAGCTTTCCAATATGAGGTGTACACCTCAACCCAGCCCGTACTTTCATCATGGCTCATTTTCCGTCGATGGGATGTGCTGCTCTTGACAAAGTGCTTGATGTCGCCCTTAACGCTGTGAGAATTCGTACTACGCCAAACAGCCATGAGGCGATGAGGGTCATCTGGCGGAGCTACAGGCGATAGTGTTTGCGCGAGTTTGTAACCATTTTTCTGGGAATGAGCTTCCGCAAACTGATCGAAGAGGGTGTTCATGGTTTCTGTATTAGACACGCAGGATCTTATGCTCAGTAAGAGTGCTGTGGGTGGTTCAAATTGAGCATGAGCAAAATCGAAATGGATGATAGCGGTTTAATGATTGATTAAATGATCCAGTGAAAAGGTTGTGAAACGTCCAAGTTTGTATTACCAAGGTTTGTGATGTTACAAGTCGATCAACTGGCCTCTCACTCTGTCGTTGAACTCATCTTCTCTCTTCCCAACTTCTTTGACTTGCCCGCCTGCGTTTCTGATTGGCCATTGGATCCACTGTCGTCCAGAGCTCCTTCTTCGATGCCGCACGTGACGCTTTACTGAAGTGGAGAATCGGTCGACCAATCGCTAACGGGGCCTAAGCCCTCCGGAAGGTACGACCCACTGGCTCTTGCCCTCCTAATCGCACACTTTTTTATCTTGCGATCTTGCAAACTTGCCATTTACTAACCTTCCAGTCAATCACCAGAAGTCACCGTAAGTGCATACCGGGACTCATACAGGGAAACCCACTAACAATCATACAGATGGGTAAGCAGTTTTTCTATTTTATGCGCTCGATTGCAACGATGCCGCCCGCCGGAGGATTATGACGACGAGAAACAAATTTCGATATTTCTTCACAACTTGCTACGAAAGGGACAGAAGGACGAAGGATCACCTCTCAGCTGCTCCAGAACATCGACGACTGCTCACACAATTTTCTATCTGTTTGCTGAAGCGGGCGTGTCAAAGTTTTGATCCAAGAGCCAATTTCGAATTTCGTCAACACCTCGACTTGGCACTAGCACCACGCACTCGAAATTTCCATTTGATCCTCCGGCTCGGCTTGCGGCATCACAACAACCAACCACTATCACCTACAACGTCTCATACTGACAATGTCTTCAGGCCGTCTTCAGGAATACGAGGTCATTGGGCGCCACTTGCCCACCGAGGCTAACCCTACCCCCGCCCTCTACCGCATGACCATCTTCGCTCCCAACGAGACGGTCGCCAAGTCCCGATACTGGTACTTCTTGCGCGGTCTCAAGAAGGTCAAGAAGGCCACTGGTGAGATTGTCAGCGTTAAGACTGTACGTAGCAAGAATCCACACGACGGGAAACAATGGCCAGGCTAACTGGGATAATCAGATCCACGAGAAGCACCCCCTCAAGGTTAAGAATTTCGGCATTTGGATCCGATATGACTCTCGTTCCGGCACGCACAACATGTACAAGGAGTACCGTGAGCTGTCCCGAACAGATGCTGTCGAGTCTCTCTACTCCGACATGGCTGCCCGCCACCGTGCTCGTTTCAGGTCCATCCACGTACGTCCAACTCTGCCGCTCAGGTAGTCGTCACAGTCACTAACAAACTTCAGATCCTCCGCGTCGTCGAGATTGAGAAGACCGAGGACATCAAGCGACCCTACATCCGCCAGCTGACCCAGAAGGGACTCAGCTTCCCTCTCCCCCACCGCATCACCAAGGAGAACACCAAGAAGCTCTTCAGCGCGAAGCGACCTTCCACTTTCGCTTAGAATGATTTCGGTTTAGAGGACGGTTGGGGCTCTGCGGGTGTTACAACGGATCATGGAAATATCAACTGACTTTGCTCAATAAAACGGGCATTGAATGAACCAAAAATTCTGAGCATGCGGATGCTGCCTGGTGTGAAAACAATTGATTGGGATTTAAAAAGTAACAAAGACTACTGATTGCGAACTATCATGTCGACTCGCCTGTCCCGCTCCCTGGAGATGTTTCTATCTGTGTATCGTTGAAAAATTCTGTCCAATATGTCCATTCCATAGGCACGCCTTGCTCCAAGCCCATACCAAAGTCGAGATTCAATGTTTCTGGTGGATCGAACAGTATTGAGGGATCCATACTGCTCGTGTCGTACTGTGCTGCCAAGCCTGGCCCAGATGAAGGAATGTTCATCTGTTGGTTTGTACCATACTGCAATGGTTGAGCCATATTATTCATAGCTGGGGGTATGAAAGCTGCTGCAGGGTCCAGGTTCATGCTGGAGTTAAAATCCATACGTTTGAGAAGCGCTTCAGTTCTCGCCGCTCTCGCTTTCTTGAGCAGCTTTTTGATAGGTCGCCAAAGTGAACCTTTCGCTGTATCTGCAATGTGCTCTCGTGACGATGGAAATGTTCTCTCCACGACTACCCAGGCCTTGTCTACCAACTCTCCCTCTGTCTGCACGCAGAGTTCTGCTAATGCAACCGCGAGAGGATGCCATTGCACATAAGTGTCTGTCCACCAGGCAAACCGATCTTCCCACTGATTCTTTGTCATACGCTCTCGCAGCTCAATAATCGAGATCGCAGTGCGCAACATGGTCTCCTTTGATACTCGAGGTCGGTCGGGAGCTGGTCCACCGGTGAAAGGATATTGAATATTAAGCCAAAGCTTTAGAATGACGATGCGAGCAATTTCAGAGGCGTAAATAGAGGGGAGATGGGAAGGTTTGGCAGTGTGGATGAAGCTGGTTTCCAATTGACGTATATGAGAAATCAGCTCCTCTTCGGTATATAAGAAATGCTCCGGTTCGCCTCGAGGGCTGTAATGCGGATGCGATATGAAGCCGAAGATGCCTGAGCACATGGCAGTACATAAACATACAACGTTGTCGGCAGGCGTTGTTTTGGGTATCAAGGGACCTATAGAATCAGGTCCAAAATCATCATCATCAATGGGCGTGGGCTCTGCTGTATCAAAACCTGACCGGGTAAGTATTGCATCAGAACCGCGGTCTTCTGACCCGCGGATGTCGAGAACAACGATGAAATGCCATAGACGACGCCTCATCTCGGCGACAAATGGTGTGAAACGGTGACCATCACCATCGCGGTGGAGGTTGAGTCCTTGGGCAATTCGGATAATAAGTGATGTGAGAACCCAAGATGTCCGGTCGTGTAAATGAACACGCATCATGCTTGTATAGAGCGTCAGGGCTTGCAGAGGCTCGATCTTGGTTGTGCTGAGATAGTCCGCTTCGGCGAGTGCCCGCTCCACCGCAACACGGTATCGTCTTGTGAGAATTTCTTTATTTTCACCCAATTGCTTCAGACATGATTCTGGTGTCAGGCAAACAGCTGCACAGAAGTATATGGCGAATAAGACAGCGTTGATCTCGGGAGTGAATGTGTGTGTTGTCGGTGACTCGATGTAGGCTTGGAAATGTTTGCTGATGGTTGGTCGATGCAGAATCTTCATGAGAGGATCGACATTGCGGGTGTAAATGGTCCAGAGCCGTATCATCATATTCGGTGGAGGGTGTATTAGCGGTTGCCTCGATGTGTAGTCGGAGTTTCCAAGTAAGAAGCCCGAAGGACCCGTAGATGCCATATCTACTGACTCCGGGCTTTCACCCTCTTCTTCATCGTCACTGTCCTCAGAAGGTTGATTCAACGCTTGTCGAATTCCCTCAACCTCAGCACATAAGTTTCCCCAAAAGCCCGAACCGAGATACTGTTCGCCAGTCTCTAAATTGGCAGCCTGCGCTGCTACTGCTTGAGACTCATCACATCGGTTATCCAGCGTTGCCGAAAGTGAGGTTGAGCCTCGGAGACTCTGGATGTCCCCCTCATCCAATTGCTTCAGTTTGGCGGGGTCGGCCTGGTTGACGATGCTCTCAAGACGACTGATCCTGTCGAGTAATTCACTCTGGCGGGGCCTTGGAGTACGTCTTGTTGGTTTTCTTGAGGGAAAGACACAGTCGAGGCCAAAGCGAGAACATTGACCGCATAACGGTTGTATCTTGTCGCATTTGATTTTGCGTGTGCGACAGTTTGAACAGCTGAGTACTTTGGCCGGACGGCCTTCACGGGAGCTCATTCTGGCCGATAATGACCAACAATGTGTGAATAGTTGTGTTGGTGAGTTAAGCCTAGATTGCCGCAGTGATTGTCTCAAATAATCATGGCGTTGAAGTCGTTATATGCGTTGAAGTTTAACTTAAAGCAAGACCCAGAGTTGATGATCTGTAGCAGACAGACAGAGGAAGTGCCGGCGCGGCCCCACCCGACTTGAGTTTAGTGACGTTTAGATTTTTTTGGGTGACATTTGTCTCTTGTCTCGACCCTGATTCCCTTCCTGCCTATCAAGTTCCCTGCATATATTAGCATGCATTGCAATCCTAAGGCTGAGTGAGGCTAGCCTTATTGACTCTCAACGGTTCTAGTTAGGCCAGACATGCTGAACAGGCTTGGGGATGCCTAGAAACTGAGACTTTGAACCTAAGAAATGGTTAGATAAAGTTATTATAAAATAGAGAAATTCTAACAGTTCTTTGATTAGTGAGTTTTCGTACCCTGATTCCAGTTTCAGGCCATCTAACGCCTATGAAGGCATACGTAGTGAACGCGAATATTGCCCCAATTGTCGGGTGCCGAGGGGTACTTTTGTCACACCTGAAATTAAAGCCTGCTGATTCGACTCACAATCAACGGTCGTGATGGCCCATGACTCACAATTCTGTGACATAGTACCTACACATAGCACAGACAATCTCGGAGTGAAAACGGAGGGAGATGGAAGATATATGAGGTCTAGAGCTTCTCAGGATCAGAACGGTTACAGGCTTGCATTCACGATAGTCAACTCCGCAATCAACTCAACTTACCCTAAACTTTCAACATGGAATCCACAAAAACTTCCTCGATTGACTTTGTAACAGTCAAGACAACACTTCCTGTTTATCCACTTCCACCAAATCATGAACGAAGAACTTTTCGATCAGAACGTCTATCGATGCGTCACATGACTGAGGATGACCTCGGGTTTCTTCGAACTCTTCGCACATGTCCAGATAGCATGAAATGGTCGTCGCAAGGAGGTCCTGATATTGAAATGGAACAGACTGAAAAGAGTCTCAGTCTTCGCCTGCCTCCAAAGGACGGCGAGAGGTACGATTGGCTCATCTCCCTCATCGAGACTGGCGAGCCCATCGGGTTAGGAGGCACCTGCGTATGGTCGAGTGAACTAGGCTGGCCGGCTCTGGGATACATGTTTCTGAAAGAGCATTGGGGCAAAGGCTATGCGTCTGAGTTTGTGAAAGTCTACCTCGATGAGTGGTGGTCGCTCCCAAGGAACGAAGTTGAGCTCACAGTGGACAAGAACACAATTCTCGAAGAGGACGGCGAGGTCAAACAGGAGTGCATCTCAGCCATCACGCTGAGCGAAAATGCTCCCAGTCAAAACGTCCTCAAAAAGGCTGGGTTCAAATTCGTGTCGTCGTGGACGGAAGCTGATACCAGAGACGAGTCTCAAGAAGTGACCCTACATGGGTTTGTTGCTCGCAAGGGAAAGGTTGTCGTTTAGCCAAGCGAGGTCGACAACCGAATAAGGATATAACACAGGCCATTTGACCAATCGGCCTGATCCGAGAACGAGGGTCTTTGATCAATAACGATGCAGGAAACGGACAAGGACGCGGCCGGACATCTGAGGAAGTCCGTGATAGTTTCCAGGTCCGGACGGGGTTCCACTTTTCGCCGATATATATGACGATGACTTCAGCAGCATCAACTTATTGTAGCTTTCAAAATAATTGAAATATTTTATACGAAGCTTGATTTGACCTTACCGCTCTTAAAATGCCCATCTCTATTCCTCTTCCTTCTCTCGTGGCCACCGCCACAGGCATCACTGGCTCAGCCTATGCATCCGGTAAGACTGTACAATCAGGCCATAGAACACTGACTGATTATTCTAGGTTTCATTGCCTCTCTTTCACTTGCTGGCATCCTCGCTGCTCTGCAACTACCAGGACCCCCTGGTGTTTCCGTTTGGCAGGTTCTCTTCAACCGTGGATTCGCTCTCATGCCCAAATTTGCCGGAACAACAGCAATCGCCTATCTATACGCCGCATATACAGCTGACCAGCAAGGTCGTAACTGGAAGGGACTAGCTGCCAGTGCTGCTTTGACGGTCTCCATCGTTCCCTTCACCACTATCTTCATGAGTTCAACAAACGACCTTTTGTTCAAGGCGTCTGCTGGAACCTTGGATGCTTCACAGGAGGACGTGGCTACGCTGATTAGAAGATGGGGAGTTTTGAACCTGGTTCGAAGTCTGCTTCCTCTTGCTGGAGCGGCCCTGGGTTTCTCAACTCTGTTCAGGGAAGAATGAAGATGTGACATGGGGGTAAACCGTCGTAGGGCGGGCAAAATAAACAAAACAATGGTGTAGCACAAAAAAAAGTCAGACTCGTCCCAATCAGTACATTCTGCATAAAGAAAACCTGTGTTTTATTTATCCTTCAATGGAAGATGTCCCGGTCTCGACAAAGAAGTACTAGAGCTTCATTCTCCTATGCTAAAAGGCTTTGATAACGCTGCCCCGAAGTAATCGTCGAGATAATTCCATCTAGATACTTCTCCCATTCGCTCGCTTTGAATCCAGTGGTTCACTTCCCATAAAGCAATTGTCGCCAGACCTTTCCTTGATAGATGCTTCCCTCAGTTGTCCCCATGACCATAGCCCAGTGATCTGATTCATTCCCAAAAAGTTCCCATTGCTGTCAACTAGTTCATAGCTCATACCATCATAGCCCCCTCACTGATCCTTCTCAAAATCCTTGATGAGCTTTGCGCATTTACTCAAATTCTTCTTAGGCTCCCAAGTGTTCTCCTTGTTGCCAAAACCCTTCCACTTGACCTGGTAGTAAAGCACCTTGGTATCGGCGTCAACCTGAGAATCAATGATTTTCTCAACCTCCCATTCGGTAGTAGACTCGCTACGCGTAGCCTTCTTTCTGGCAGGAGGGCTTCTCTCTGAGGCTGTTTCAGCTTTGGTCACTCTTGTCTTGGCTGGAGGACGACCGCGACCTCTTTTTCCAGCAACGGGCTTCTTCTCCTCCGCGCCACAAGTATCCTCATCCTGAAGGCTAGCAGTGGATGCAACACGCTTAGAACGACGAGGTGGAGCTAAACTGTTCACTTGCGACCGACGCTGGCGCTTGGCTGGAGGGGCTGCCTTTGCATCTGCGGCTTCTTCATCGCTCTCCTCTCCAGGCGAAGGAGCGCGTTTCTCGGGCTTAGAGTCTTGTTCAGTTTTCTCAGACTCAGGAGAATTGAGTTCCTCTTCGGAACTCGCATAGTCCACAAGGTCAGAAGTAATTTTTGGGATGAGCTCTTCTTCTTCATCTTCATCACCATCCCCCTCGATACTAGCACAAGGCCTAGGATTTTCATATAAGCAAGTGTAACTACTGCGTCGAAGTATGAAGCCTAAGAACTTACCCGTTGTGCTCCTCCACAGGGGACTTATCGCGTGCATAGAAGACAGTGGGCCTAGACTTGGAAGGCGGCATCTTGGTGAAGAGTGAAAGAGAAGTGGAAAGATTTGACGCTGCGACACCTATGTCTTCTTGAGAGTTAAGTCTTTGTGTGAGTTTGCTCGTTGTAAGGAAATCGTGTCGCGGATGATGTTGCGCGACTCTGACTTTGTTTTAGAATAAGGGTGAGATGAGATTCACCTGTACTCATAAATATAGTTAATACCTGACTGAATTAAATGGGACTAAGAAAAGGTGAAGGGCGGACTTTTTTTTTGAAAAAAGAAAATAAACAAATAACCCGAGGCGTTGGCAGTGATGGCAACTGCTAAGAGCCGAAGCGGTAGAGGATGTGCGACCTGGAGGATCGTAAAGTAGGTTGGCAGGTAAGTGAGGTGGATGGAGGTGGGAGAGAGAAACTACAGTCATTGATCGGGGAATATACTACATTTGAGAATGAACAATAGTCGACTACCTTATCGACCACTTGATATGATACATTGGCCAAATTCTCTGTTACAATAAGACTGTCATTTGTTAACGAAGACTCCTAAACTAATGTATGCATCTATGCTTTCTTTTGTTCCTGGCAATCTGCAAGGTTCCGTTTGATATGAGATCACTGCCCGGATGACCAAAGTGCCAGACTTCAACATGCTGATAATGAGAAGGGAGAGCGCTAGAATTCACTACCTAATCAAGCTCTTCCACCTCGTCGTCTCTGAGTTCTCTGAAACGACCCTCCCTCAAGGCGGTCTCCACCGGGTTCTGAACGTCAATAATGCCTGTCTTTTTCAATCTAAAATGCCTGTTAGCTCTGTGCAACAAGTGAGTAGATAGAAAGTGTGAACTTACCGTTCAAATAATACAAAGAGTCTTTCAGCCTCTCGCTCCTTCTCCTCCTCCGTCATCTCAGGCTCGTCAACTGGCTTCTCAGCATCAACAAATTGGCCAGTGATGGGGTTGACAGGCTTCTGCTCCTTGGCCGCCTCACCAGCGCCGTGAGCCTCTGCAACCGAAGCTGGAATAGGGATGTTATTTTGGAAAAGAAAGCCAGATGCAAAGCCGTAGCCAACGTTCTCGACAAACTTGGAGGCATCCTTATCAGACAGCTCGAAGAGCACATGTTGGATCAGGTTGCGCAATGACGGGGCCATGGCGTTGTTGCTGTTTTGGAGTAGTTTGGCTGATAAGCTGTGTCCTTTGCCCAGAACATCCTTTCTCTCCTGCTCCGTCGGCAAGAGCTTTTCGCGAATGAACGCTTTCGTAGAATCAGGCGCATGCTCGTATATCGACCTTACGAGGCCAAGGACTGGGACAATGGAAGCATCCTTCTGATTGTCGGGAATTGTTCGAATGGAGACATCTAGAATGTCAATCACCCTAGATACTACCCTCTCAGGATCGCCCTTGGGGTGAAGAGCCTCCTGGTTCTCTGGGGTATTCAGGTCAAGATTAAGGAAGCCGTTAATGATGAATCCGACCGGAGGGTCAAGCGGCTTCGTTTGGGAAACGTCAGCCTTGAACAGTACAGCTATCAGATGAGGGACTGCAGGATTGAATAATGAGGCTTTCTCTTTACACCAATGTGTAACGTTGAACAAGAGCTTTACGGTTTCGGTGAGCGCCATGTCTTGCATGGGGTCAGCCTTGGCCTTGGTGTCCATTTCCTTTGCATGCTTTGCTAGGTTGTTGATAATGCGATCGGCCAGTTTATCTTTATCGAGGAGCTCCTTCAGGTCGATCTTTGTTTCATATGTGGTCAGGAACAAGATACGAGAGTTGAGAAATTCATCATCATAATTTCCGGTGTCTAGTTCTTTGATGGCTTTCTGAGCAAAACCTTTGTCGACAAACATATGCCGCGTAGGAGGGACGAGAAGCATCAAATTAGCTATAACCTTCAGTGCAGCCCGAGCTGATTTGGTAGATGGTCTATCATAGGCATGGCGGAGGAGCATAGTGAAGCCCTGACAACAGTTAGCAATACTTCAAATCATTTGACCCTCATATGAGAACAGGTGTGCACTGACTGCTTCCGAGAAGAGAGGTTCGGCATTACTGGGGTCTCGACTGTATAGCTTAAGCTTTTCTAGAGCTAAGGCGCGGTCTGTCTACAGCATTAGGAGAGGATGCATTGCTATTCTTTCCAGTCAGGAGACTCACCATCTGGAAGAAACTGATCTTCTTCGAGATCTTCAGTGAGCGCTTCAACCAGTTCCGTGACCTCTTTGAGCTTCTGAGCCCCTGTGGGTAGACCAAAAGCTGGCTGAGCGGCCATGATGATTTGATGATGAGTGAAGAGGGGGATGTTGACGGCAGGTGTGGTGGTTTAAGATGAGCGGGGAGAAGATGATGGAAACTGGACATCAGCCACTAACAAAACGTGTTATTGCATTTTAAGAAGGAGTACTACAGGTAGTTTTGGAGAATCTGGCAAGTGTTTAGAGCGCGATAGGACATCATGTTTGCTCTTTCACTTCTATTTATGTAAATTTTGTACTTTATTAATGACAAGGCCAATATCGAGGTGAGGTCCAATCCGTAGCTCTCTCTCGACCTGTTCTGGCATGTGCTTCACTGACACAGCAGGGTGCTGATCTGTAACGGGAACACGTAAAGTTTCGTTTACCTCAGCCATGAAAGACGCCTTTAGGCGACAGACAGGGGCCGATCCTGGGGCGTCTGACGCGCACGGTCCCTGAATCTTTAATTGATTCGCGGTTGCTCATCTAAAAAATCGCGTTCGCTTCGCGCGTTGGCCCGGAGAATTGAAGCGCGGATCGGTCAAGCATTTACTTACGGATACTCCAGGCTCAGGTATAGTTACTTAGGTAGTTACTCAAAGTCCTCAACGCTACGCAATATCACCATCTTCACTTACACCGACTCGTTCGTTCTCTTTGCGATAATATACAAATGCTTGCACTTTTTTAAGTCGCAGCAAAATCCACTGTTCCACTCTTAATCTCCTTAATATTCGCATGCGTTTTTAGTGGTTTCTCGGCCAATTCACTGCTGTCTAGATCGCCAACGCTGCCTGGCAGCCATGGCATCTTCAGCCAAGGCCACAACCCTCGACGAACTTTCTCCCCGACCGCCAACTCCTCCTCGAGAATCTTTTCCAGATAAACTAGCTCCTATGAAGGCTTCAGTCGGTCGTCCCATCGACCCAAGACTGAGTCTTCAGACACCACCAGGCGCTAATACACCATCGTCGAACGGGGCAACCAACACCAATTCAGGCTCAAGGCGGACAAGGAAGAAGGTCGAATGGTCAAGCCATACCGAATATCGAGAAGCGTCCAAGTTCTTCAGATCGTCACCGATTACGACCCCTTCTGCTTCATCGAGGCCCGTGAAGGGTATCCTGAAGCCGTCACCGTCTCCCAACCCTCTTGCTTCACCTCTCAATGGCCATCCCAACGGCCTATCAAGCCAGATTAGTATCGCCGAAATGTTGGACTCGACAATAAAACAACTCGCCGGTTCCGACCGGGACTCGCGACTCGATGCATACATGATGCTCTCTCGTGCTCTCAAGGCTTCCAACAACCTACCAGACCGGGTTGCCCTACAAGACAAGATGAGCCTATTCATGTCCTTTATCGAACGAGATGTCAAATCCAAAAGAGATGAAGGGTCTCCTGACTCTTCTCTCATATTCCAAGCCCTCAGTCTTCTAACAACCTTTTTGCATTTTCCAGCCATTGCTTCTTCTCTCACATCAGACTTCGGCGTCTTCATAATCGACCATTGCATTCGATGCTTCTCGGACCCAGGGATCTCGAAGGACTTGGCACGCCACCTTATGCAAGTCGTTGCTTTCCAGTCCTTCTCACCAAAAGTCATGTCTTCGGATCGAGTCGGTCGGTTAGTCACATCGTTGCACAACATCGAGGACCATTTGACTGGCAAGAGTATCATCATGGGCCGTATCCAGATTTACAAGCGTCTTGTGAAGCAATCTCGAAACCATATGGCTGTCCACACGGCCTGGCTAGAGGATTTGTTTAACGATATGCTTACTCCGATTCGAGACATTCGAGCACAAGCAATTCTTTTGGGCACGGAAGCTGGCTTTTCGCTGCGAAATGAGAAGCCTGTGATGCGCAAGGTGACCGAGATTCTGCAGTCGACGGCGGACAAACAAATCTATATTCAGTATTACATCCAGCGACTCGACACTATGCTCAAAGAGAAACAACTCTTGTCAACTGTTCCACAGATCTGGGGTGCTGTGACCCTTTTCCTGCAATGCCCTCTCAGTCGATGGCAACACTTTGCTCCATGGTTCAAGATTGCGCAGGACTCGTTCAACTGCACCGATTTGCAGACTAAACTGGAAGCCAACTATGGCTGGAATCGCTATGTCTATCTTTCAATCACCAGCAACAAATTGCCCCCAAAGTCTCTGGGTGTAATGGCACAACCCCTAGCAAGCCAACTCCGGCGCAAATTCAGTTCGAAGCAGTCAGAGGAAGCCATGAAGCTTCGCAGAACAGTGATGGGTGGTATTTGCAACCTGTGTTACTATGCCTTCCGACCTAGTCAAGATGTTACATGGATCGACGCTGCCTGGGATACTATCCTTGCACCTATCACGCAACAACTAGTTCAGCTCGATGCGCAAGCCGAGTTTTCTGCTGACTCCGTAACGCAAGCGACCCGAATTGTGACCGGACTCCTCGACGTTTCGACCCCGAGAAGCTGGAAAGACGAAAGGATCAAGGATGTTGCTCCTATAAGCCCTGAGGAGCTGCCTTCAATCGACTCAAAATGGGCTCGCCGGAATTCGGAGAAGATCTTTGGCCTTGTTGGACCAATTCTGGAGAAGAAATTCCACGACTTGGCTAATACCGAAAGTCTAGCCTATAGACTCTGGCAAGCCTTCGTTGGTTCTATTGCTGTCGCCTCGGCAAAGGATATCAAGGTGACTGACGAGACAGCGAGATTCATCGCCCAGGCTTTCGATTTGTTGTCCAAGGTGTGGTCAACCGGGCTGCCTGAAGGGTCTGAGTCTGCAGGCACAAAGTATCTGTCGAGTGTCAGGCATTATGTCGATGTCCTTGTTCGCAACCTTGGCCTGCTCCCCTTCACGGAGAAGAAGCTATCCATGTCTCTTGCTAATACCTTTGAGCCTGCTTCAACTCCTAGCCGGATTGATCGCACTGACAAGTCAAACGGCACTGTTCAGACGCCGCTTTATCACCTATTTTCCATACTTTGTTCCAAGCCACCAGGATTGGCTGACGATGAAGATCTTGCCGAGTGCTTCTTAGCTGTCTTTGATCCATTCTTCCAAGGCAAATCTTCAAAAGCTCGCGTGGAGCTGTCTAGAGAGATGCTCCGACTCTTGCCGCGAGACGCTCTTTCACCATACGGTCCATGGGTTCTCGCTGCTCAGAACATTCGTACTTTGCTAGATCAAAACCCATCGCCATCCGGCTCGCTACCACCTAGCAGCGAGAGATTACTTGGACCTGAATACCGGGAGATAGTATCGCTTCTCGAACGAGGACTTGTTTCGCACCCCACGCTCCCTCAAGAACAATGGTTCTCTCTTTTCAACTTGTTATCTGACCACATCGCTCAAGAGTCTGGAGATTCAGGTCGCGCCCTTGGCCTTGTAGAGCCTCTTTCCAAGATTGTTACGGACAACTTCTTCGAGGATTCTGAAAGACCAAACCAGATGGCGCTGGCGGTAGCGATTGCGCTATTCAAGATTGCCAAACTACCCCGAGATCGTCAGGCTGTTGAGGCTGCTCGGCGACGACTCTGGGGTGCCCCTCCCACGGCTTCACGATCCTCCTCATTTGATCCGTTCCAGTATCTTTACCAGCTTCAAGGTCAGAGTATGAAATACTTATACGAAAACGAGGCCGAATGCAATGATCAAAAGATGGCGGCCTATTTTGAGGCTGTCAACGCTTTCATTGTCTCATCCTTTTCGCAAAATGGCATCAAAACTCTCCCCAAGTTGCAAACAGGACTCAGTCCATGGATCCAGGATGAAAAAGCGCATAATTTATTGCGCAGTGATTCTCCTGTCTCTGGATCTGTAAGTCATTCCAATGGGTGCACTCTTCTATATGCTAATTATCTCCAGGTGCGGACTCTGTGGGATAACATTTGTGGCCAGCTATTGACACTCGGTCGATTGGAGGACAAGGTCCTCGACACAGTCGAGCCTCTTGTCGCTGCGGGCTTTAGAAGTAAACATCGTCACGTCGTAAACAAGATGGCAGAGACATGGAACGCTCTAGTAAAGGACGAAGAGAGCCTGGACTGCTCTGAGAGCCTCAAGTCGATTATAGCTTCCTTACGGCCAAGAGTTGATGTCTCATTCCCTGGCATGGAACATTCCAGCGGCGAGTTCGGAGCCCAAGCGCAAACCTTTGTCGATACACAGGAAGATTTGAGCTTCGTCGCTCTATCATCTGCCAAGTCATCGGGGCAAGGTGTTGAGCAAGCAGCCTCACCTGTACCATCCATATCGAAGATGAGTCTTAGGGGTGCGACGACTAGAAAGCGCCGCAGAGATGCCACCCCTGAATCTGCAAAGGCAAAACCGGCTAAGCGAACAGCTACACCCCGTCTTCGCCATGACAACTCTCAGATCCAATTTGCCCCAATTGTCTCATCACCATTGCTTGAGGAGTCCCAACATCTTACTGAAAGGCAGAGGGAAGTCCGTGAGCGACAAGAAGAAAATGCCGCCCTGTATCCCGGTATCCGATCGAGCCCACGGACTCGAGCAAAGGCTGCGATCGAGGAGAGCTCCAAGGATGCTGAGATACATAAACCCAGCAGACTCGAAACTACCCCTGAACGCGCAGCTTCCTACGATGAGTTCATCAATCTGACACCCACTCCTCGACGTGGCCAAGCTCTTCATCTCGAGGGCTTGAACGACCCACCTTCATCACCACCGGACCCGAGACGCAACCCTCTGTTATCTGAAATACAAACTCGATCAAAGGCTAGAGACTCGATCGTCAACTGGCAGTTTTCTTCGCCACCTGGTTCACCTTCCATCAGTCAACAGATTAATGAAGACCAAGCTGAGGTGGAGACTCCTTCTGCTAAGAACAAGACCTCTAGTAAGAACACACGGTCTAAGCGACGCAGGAGGAGGGCAGAATCATCAAAGAAGGAGGAGGTCATTCCCTCAAGTCTTGGTAGTCAGGAGGTGGTGGCCGAAGACGCGGAGGTACTACCAGATGCGCCACCTAGCCAAGATGTGGAAGAGATCAAAGAGGAACATATCGAACCGCCTGCCCTCAGCCGGCTGGAAAGCCCTCAACGAACAGCCCCGCCTCCAGCACAGGTTCTGGAAACACCAAAGTCTGCAGACGACGAATTTGTGGATGCCAGGAGCAGCCCTGCAAAGGCCGTTGATGACCAGGCTGTTGAAAGCGGGTCTAAGGTGGCTAACAGCCAGAATCAAGACTCATCTTTCGCGCTCAGTGAAGGCGATGAAAGCAGTCTCGTGAGATTTGTGGTGGAACTCGAATCTAGAAGATGCCATCTTCCATTTGACAAGTACAACTCAGTTTCTGTTTCCCCTGAGAAGAAAAAGAACGACGCATCTCCCGAAAAATGCATAGAGGTCCAAGGAGACAATTCTGCCGACGAAGAACAGAATGACACTAAGGAGCCTTCGCCATCTAGTGTTGTTCCCTCTACGCCTGTTGAATCAAGCCAAGAGAAGAATGAAAGCCAAAACACAAACCAAACTAGTAGCAAGAGGAAGAGAAAGCGAAGCGCCGTGTATGCAGAGACACGTCGCAAAAAGAGACGGTCGGCCGACCCATCAGGACAAGAGCAGGTCGAAGATAGCCAGTCAACGTCTCAAGAAACGGCCTCGCCTATTCCAACCGTGCGACGGTCATCTAGACGAAATGCTGGACAAAAGGGCAAGGAGCTACGAAACCGAGAGGTCCAGGCTTCGCCTACCAAAAGGTCTACACGCTCATCTTCCCAAGCGCCTCAGACAACGTCAAAGCCGACCGATGCACGTGATGACGGTGACACCGATGAGGAACTCATGTCACAACTGGTGACAGAGTCCTTTGCAGCCTCGCTAAGCCAAGAGCCTGAGTTTCGGGTGCCTGATGAAGTCATTGAGGACTCTATGGAAGTTCTACCAATTGTTAGCGAATCAGGTGAAGGGGTCCAGGAGGATCAGCCACAAGCAGAAGAGGAGGGTCAAGAAGTTGCCGAGCCAAAAGAAGACGAGGACGAAGAAGAAACACCAGTACCACACAAGACAAGGTCAATCATGGACACTCTTCGTGGTGGATTACAGCAATTGCAGGCGGCAGCACTTAGCCGCGACGAGGTTTACCAGCTAGAAGACATGCTTATGGATATGAAGAGGGAGCTCTTCGAAGCAGAACGACGAGGAAGGCATTGATTAGGAAATGAATTTAAGACGGGAAGCATTGTCATCGGCGCGTTGGGGTTTTTATTCTTGGGAACTGCTTATAATACAATACCTCCATGTACAGAGTTGCCTGATTAGCCTGTCGCTTATCTCATTAAAAGCATTGCATGGGTATCTGTACATTTACATATTCTGTAGAAAGGAAACAATCAAAGAAATGATGAGATGAATATGCCATGCCAATGTGCCGAGTGAAACAGTATACCAACAATTATGGCTGGGAGATACTCGAGTTGATGCACGTGAGATCTTGTTACCAAAAGTAGTAAGCAATCCGAGTTACGAGTCAGAAACACACGTCCCGTGTACATGTATCCACCATTGTCCATGAGGATAATACGGGGAAGCATAATATGATAATGTGGAGGATCGTCAGATGTAATCTTTGAGAGCAGCTTCGGACGTTCCTAAACGGGTAATCCGATGAACGGAGTCGCAGTGTGACACGGGGAAGAGGGTCGATTATCGATCCAGGTTTTTGATCTTGGTGTAACAGACGGGCCTTATAATTGATACTGTGTGAAACCGAGGTTCTAGAAAGGGTAAATCGTAGTGATAAGCGGCTCTCGGGAATTAATTTGGACGATGATGCTTCAGTATCCGTACAGCAGTGTACCTTTCTATCGGCGGCTCAGTATGGACTCCGCATATCTCGAGATTTGACCGTATTGCTGCTGCCTGGCATGATTCAGCTCTGGTGATGAACCAGGGTCAAGGGTTCTACATGCTGCTCTCCCTCCTGTTCTTAACAGCAAGGAAAAACTGCTGGCGCGATCCCTACGTCAGGCAGATTCCCAAGGCGGAGAACTAACACAGCAATGATGTGCACGTTTGCCCCGTTGTTGACATGGGTTTGCAGGTTTAACACCATTGATGTCTGCCACTGACTGAGAGAGTTTATCGCGTGAAAGTATCGTGGCATGAAATACAGGGACCTGTAAAAATAAAGGCTTGAGAGATCGTAGATACCATGAGGTTAAAGATGAAGACATAAGCAGTTACTCAAAATGGATTGGCGTCAAATGGTGTAAGTGGTGATGCCTTCATAACCCTGTTGCAAAAGAGCCGAGGAAAAGCAACGAATATTCACAAAACGAGGGACTATACCTATTAAATGAGAGGATAAATCGTTGGTTTTTCTTTCTAAGAAACTTACATTGACGAACAGCACGTAATGCGTGTCTCTAAGCTGTTGTAGATGATGGCCCTTGGCTGATAGACACAAGGCAGTTCGGTTTGTACTCTTATGAGACCATGGCATAGAATTGGGCCATTACCGGTAAGATATTACTCTCCGCTGAATCCTGTGCTTGGACTCTTGTTTGCCTCGTTTGAAGTTGTTTTGGATGAGGTTGAAGAAGGCTACCCAAAGGAGTCAAGTGGCTCATAAAATGCCTGACCAAGCAGCCAATGAACAACATAGAACAACATATAAAGAATTAGATTGCATCGTAAACGAGAACATGGTCCATTCCCGTTTGAAGACTCTATGATAAATCGGTTCCCTTCTGAGAAACCCTCATTGGCTGGCGTATGTTTAGGGTCTGGCGTCCGGCAGTTGCACCGATCGATTGTGATGAACCTGACCAGTTCGGGAATTTCATGGCGAGGTCCTAGTTGAGGCCGAATGTTATTAACCATTGTAGGCAACCCGAGGACTGTAGGCACTTGTCTTGGATACATACACAGAATTGATAATGTATCTCATCTCATCTGAGCAACCATCACGATGCTTTGGCCTTAATCGGCCCGCCGAGTTGAGAATGACGTCAACTGTTAACAGTCCGGGGGTTCTGGGGTTTAGCAATTCTGCGTTTTATAGCCGTTATCATCCATAAAAGGGAATTGAAAGCGGAGGGCCGGGCAGAGACGGTGGATAGTGTCCTTCGTTACGGTCAGCGAGGCCTTTTCTTCGCATTTGTCTATTTAAACTGATTGGGCAGTTGATGTCTACAGCGGGTTTGTGATGGAGTCAGCGGACTGCAGGCTGGATCTTGGCGTGTACGTGACAGGGACTGAAGCGCGGTAAATGGCGCGTTTCTGACTGTTCAATTCCGTTCTTGACGGTCAATTTGTTCAAAAGTGTACTGTTTTGTACTGTGTAGTCTCCGTCTCGTTGATCAAGAGTGATGATGGTGGTTTTGCAGACCTCATACATATATCATTCCTTTCAAGTTGGAGTTGCCATTGTAGGCTGAAGGTCACAAAGAAAGCAGAATACCCCAGGGTAAAGTACCTACCTACTTACCTAGGTAAGGTAGAGCCTCATCACTGGGCGATACTAGCATAGACCAAGACATTGGCAAGAAGGATGCTATTTCCACGGTTCCTTCCTTGGGTTGCCCAGAGTCAAGATCACGTGTAGAAACCTCAACCTCTCCTTCAGATTCATCTCCATTCTCCATTCAGAAACCCGGACTTTTAAGACTTCATCCGAGGTTACGAAACCTGTGAAATTCTCTAAATTGTCCAAGGACCTTGGCTCCTTCGTTTGCCTACTCTCGCCCAATCATGATTCAAAGATCCGTCACAAACCGACTATCAAGGCACAACCCAACGTTAAATTTCGATTTCGAGAAAACATTGCCAACAGGCTCCTGCCTGCCTCAGGAAACTTCTAAAGTCCAAACTATGGCTAATGCCTCAGAAAATGCGACAATAATGGGACCATCGGAGGCCTACAAAACACTGACGCCTTGAGTGCTCCGATTTTCACACCCCCGAAAGGGCCCTCAGTTGAGAGGGACTTGCGATGACGTCGTATTCCCCACGCTCCAGTCTTCTAAAAGTTCCCCATGTTTACTTCCCCAACTCGTCCGATTTCTGCGGAGGCGAGAGGTAAACTTTAAGACCTTCTCCACGAGTTTATGTTTCCAAGGTGACATTATAGAGAAGGATATAATATTGACTCTCTATACAGTAGCCAGTCAATGAACCAGAGCAATGCATCATACGAGAGACCCAGACAGTTACCTCCAGGGCTGAACTGTCACTTACTCGTTCGCACAACGCCCTGAAAACTTTACGATGCCGTAACGCAGGGATCATTGCCCTGCTGGCCATGGGTGCACACGACTGCGGATCTCGGTATACTTTACTGTATGCACAGTATGGTCATAGGCACTATCACTTTTCGCCGATGGGTCCATCACAAATGGCCAAGACCAAGACAATAATGGATGGGCAGCCAAGGTCTGTCTCAGTTACCAGCTTCTCGCATGGCCTGGGGGTGGACACCCAGAGGCCGTGGATCCAGTGTCGAGCACTACTTTACATGACTCTGTTTCTGCAGTACGACATGCAAGATCCTTGAGCTTGCGTTTCTTTATAAGCCCGAGTATCCCCCGGCCTCAACCGTTCTCAATACCAACCTTTGTTGTCGTCCCAGTGACCTTGAGTTTGAAGAAACATTATTTGGTTTCGAACTCTTCATCATGTTCAAGAAGTACTTTGGCCTTCGAGGCCAGGCCCTCAACTATGCCATCAGTACCATTGCCGGAACCGATTTCCTGCTCTTTGGTTATGGTAATACCTGCCACTTTATGCACAACGGCTCTAAGTCAAGCCATGGAAACAGATGCTAATAAATAATCCTTATAGACCAAGGTGTTATGGGTGGTATCTTGACAATGGCACCTTTCATGGAGCAATTCCCCGACATGCATAGCGATGATCCTACAGTATCGGCGGCTGTTCGAAAGGACCGCTCTAATTATCAAGGCATCGCTGTTTCGTCGTACAACCTGGGATGCTTCTTTGGTGCAATAGCTACCATCTTTCTTGGTAACAAGCTCGGCCGCAGGAAAATGATTATGCTCGGTACCACAATCATGGTTGTTGGTGCTGCTCTTCAGGCTTCTGCGTTCACTCTGGAACACTTCATCATCGGACGAATCATCACTGGTCTTGGTAACGGCGGCAATACATCTACTGTTCCCATGTGGCAATCAGAAACTTGCTCCGCCCATAAACGCGGTAAACTGGTAATGATCGAGGGTGCGCTCATCACACTCGGCATTACCATCTCGTACTGGGTCGACTACGGCATGTACTTTGCGCAAGACACATCTGCCTGCTGGCGCTTCCCAATGGCGTTCCAGATTGTCTTCTGTCTAATTATTATGGCCTTTGTTATGAACCTTCCAGAGTCTCCACGTTGGCTTGTGCTCAAAGGACGTGATGAAGATGCAAAGGAGGTCATTGCTGTCATTGCCAACCAGGATGTCCAGAGCAAATATGTGGAAAACGAGTTCAAGGCCATCAAGGAGACTGCTGCAGAGATGAGTAAGGGATCATTCTCAGACTTGTTCTCACGAAACCACAACAAGAACCTCCACCGAACTCTTATTGCCTATATCAACCAAATGTTTCAACAGGTAAGACCCATGAAGTCCCAGGAATCAAATAGCTACTGACATCGAAATAGATCTCTGGTATCAATTTGATTACTTACTACGCTGCTACCATCTATGCTGGACTCGGTATGACTGGTCACATGCCTCTACTCATGGCCGCTCTCAACGGTACCGAATATTTCTTGGCCTCACTCCCTGCTATCTGGCTGGTTGAGCGGGTTGGCCGTCGAAAGCTTATGCTCTTTGGCGCCGCAGGCCAGTGTGCTTCCATGGCGATTCTTGCTGGGGTTGGTTCCAGCGATGCGAGGGCTTGTCAGATTATTGGGATTGTCTTTTTGTTTGTGTTCAACTCATTCTTCGCTGTTGGCTGGCTTGGCATGACCTGGTTGTACCCTGCTGAGATCACACCTCTTCGAATCCGTGCGCCTGCCAACGCTCTATCGACCTCAAGTAACTGGATTTTCAACTGGCTGGTGGTTATGATCACTCCTCCTGCATTTGAGAACATTGGATCCAACACATATGTCATCTTTGCAGTCATTAACGCCATCATGGTTCCTTCAGTCTACTTCTTCTTCCCTGAGACTGCATACCGATCTCTGGAAGAAATGGATACTATCTTCCAGAAGGTGGGGCATGGTTTTCAGGGCGCACTCGATGTGGTCAAGCAGGCCAAGGTCGAGCCTCGACGGTATGACAACAACGGAAACCTTCTCATTGCCATTGAGGAGGCTGAGGAAAAGGGACACGTTGAGCATCGAAGTGGAAGCTCAAGTGGACAGAGCGGCGAAGGTAATAATGCTGCCATGTTTACTTCACATGACGAAGAGAACCAGCGTCGAGAGAACTAAGAGGTGCTACCGGTTAAACGAACGGCGATGCCATGAGTGGTGGCTTTGGAAACTATACCGAGTGGTTGAGAGAAAGAAGAAATTTAGTTAGTCAAGTGTCATGATGAAACATATAGCAGCATATAGATACCCGATTGAGTAAGAATCTTGTACCAATTTTGTGTAACTTTGACTGCTTCAACGGCCCGTCCGTTGCATTGTGAAACTGTATTTCCGAGACTGTTATAGTACATGACGCTCACAACGAGGCAATGAGATTTTGGAGTGAGTTTTTTCGTATAGGCAACTATGGCTAAGGCTAATTATGCCTAAATTCAGAGTCAGAAACTGCTTCCTCACCAACCAAATGCCAGATTCTGGCTCTGGGTGTGATATATTTTTGTGGTTTGATGTATCACAAGCCGATAATCTGAGACGTGTTTCAGCTTTGAGTGTGGCCGGTAACAGCTCTAACTTTAGCAGCAGATCTCCACTAAACAGCTCGATCCTGGGTCACCATTGGCTGTCTTGAGCTACCCCGCCATTGCCTACATGGGTGTCGACCTCCTCTCAGACTTGAAGCATCCACGGCCTGGGATCGCATCTTACAGATACTACAACTCTGCCTGAGCGAACCAAAGCTACGGGGAACCAGACACTTAGCATCACCCTTATAAGGCCCTTCAGCCTCGTGTTTTACTGCTTTAGAGTCCTGCAACTTTATTTGTCTGCTCTTGACTTGACTTGTTCTTTCTACCTTCACCCCCACTCGGACCCTTCAACCCCACCTGAGCAGTTCCGCCACTACCTTACCTAGGTACAGATACCTACCTACCTCTCTACCTTACCTGCGTCTACTCTCTAACTACCTTACCTTAGTACCTCACTTTTACTAGCTCCATCTCCTCCAAAGCTCAACCTCTTCTCTACCTATCTCGATCCCTACAAAAAAGACATTCACAATGGTCGACCGTCCAAACAAGCCCTCGGCGCTCGCCTCTACCCCCGCCGCGCCTCCTCAACCCACCGTCGACATCACTCACGACAACTCCCGCGTCAAGGCCGTTCTTCCCACCGGCGAGAGCGTAGAGGTTCTTCTCCACGGCGCTACTGTCATCAGCTGGAAGGATGCTTCGGGGGCTGAGAAGCTCTGGGTCAGCGAGTCTGCTGCTCTTGACGGAAGTGCTGCTGTTCGAGGAGGTATTCCCATCGTCTTCCCGGTAAAAAACTCCAACACTCCCTTATAATAGCTTGTCTGATTTGTACATCTACAGGTCTTTGGTACTGCCCCCGACCACGAACCCGTAGCCAAGCTTCCCCAACACGGCTTTGCTCGTAACTCGCGATGGGAGTTCCTTGGAAAGTCTACCAGCGAGGGCTCTAGCTCTAGCGTGAAGCTCGACTTTGGTCTTTCCTCCGAGAGCATCAGCGAAGAGTTCAAGGCTCTTTGGCCCTACAAGTTTGCCCTCATCTACAGTGTCTCTCTTGACCCTGAGAGTCTCAACACTACTATTGTTGTTACCAACGATGGTGACACTGCTTTCGACTTCCAGACTCTTCTTCACACCTACTTCAAGATCAGCGTATGTTGTATAGTGCTTATACGTGGGACATCGTAACTAACCTGTCTCAGGACATCTCTTCCACAGAGGTCACCGGTCTCGAGGACTCCGTCTACTTCTCCAAGGTCTCCAGCTCAGAGGCCACCCAATCCGGCGCCGTCACCTTCTCCGCCGAAACCGACTCCATCTACACCCCCGCCAAGGGTCCCTCTCACCCAGTCGTCATCTCCGAGTCCGGCACTCCCCGTTTCCGTATCGTCCGTGACAACCTCGACCAGGTCGTCGTCTGGAACCCTTGGGTCGACAAGTCAGCCGGCATCAAGGACTTTACTCCCAAGGACGGCTGGAAGAACATGCTCTGTGTTGAGCCCGGCTCTGTCAAGGGATGGCAGAAGCTGGAGAAGGGCGATGCTTTCGAGGCGGCGCAGACCATCACTCTGGTCTGACTTGGCAAGAGTGAGGGAGTGAGGAGATTCAAGATATGACAGTTTTTACGTAACGGCAGCACAATAATTTGAGATGGACATGATATGAATTAACTTGTGTTTTGAAAGACAAGCCCTTATGCTTAGATTAGAGATGAAAGAAGGTACCAACTCACAAGATCACGGCCGTCAGTGCTGTGTTTTATCATTCGAGATTTCTCATACCCAACCAAGTGTTTCAAAGTCTCATTTTTCTGCTTATTCCCAAGTTGCTCCCATGATATTCACTGCTCCTATTTTGTTCCAATGTACATTTTCTTCATGTCAAATTCTAGTGTCACTTATATGCTCAGGCCGATCGTGCCTTATTCTCTCTAGAGAAATGATCAGCGACCAGGAAAGCCAACTCGAGGGCCTGCTTCTCGTTGAGTCTTGGGTCACAGAAACTAGTGTAGTTTGTCGACAAATCATCCTCATCCAATCCCTCACTGCCACCCAAACACTCTGTAACAGCATCGCCAGTGAGCTCGAGGTGCATACCACCAAGGTTGCTACCCTCCTCTTTGTGAATGCGTAGTGTCTCCTCAAGCTCACGGTAGATATCGCCGAAACGGCGTGTCTTGATGCCTGTGGGTGTGGATAGTGTGTTGCCGTGCATAGGGTCGCATTGCCAGACAACCGTGCGACGGTACTCGGAGTCCTCAACCGCGCGAATATGTGTGGGGAGGAGATCGCGCACCTTGGCAGCACCGTAACGAGTGATGAGGGTGATCTTGCCAGGCTCGCGAGAAGGGTTCAGCGTGCGTAGGAGAGAAAGGAGGTCTGAAGCTGGTGTTGTGGGACCGACTTTGATACCAATTGGGTTAGCAATCCCGCGGAAGAACTCGACGTGGGCATGATCGATCTGGCGAGTACGGTCACCAATCCAGATGAAATGCGCAGAGGTATCATAGTACTCCTTCTTCTCGCCGTCGTCAGCTGCAGGAGTAGGGCTTGAGGTTCTTGCGGTAGGTTTCTCAAGCAAGCGAGTCAAAGACTGCTCATAATCAAGGAGAAGACCTTCGTGGCTGGTGAAAAGCTCGACGGAATCGAGCTCCCCGGGACGAGCATTGATGACCTGCAGGAAGCGCAGGGTCTGCTGGATACTTGAAGCAATGGCTGAGTACTTCTCCTTGAGTTCCGGGTCTCTCACATGCCCGAGACCCCAGTCGAGAGGCCGATGAAGATCAGCGATGCCAGAGGCGAGAGCGGCACGGATGTAGTTGAGGGTTGCAGCAGAGTGGTGGTAGGCCTTCACAAGGCGGTTGGGATCGATCTCTCGATCTTCAAGGCGGAAGCCATTGATGATGTCGCCCTTGAAACTAGGGACTTCCTTTCCATCAACCATCTCAGTAGGACTAGATCTCGGCTTTGCATACTGTCCAGCCATTCGACCAATACGCACAACTCTCTTGTTGGTCCCCCAAATGAGAACAACACTCATTTGCAATAGCAATTTAATCTTGCTCTCAATGGGGCCTTGACGACAGTAGTCAAAGAGCTCTGCGCAATCACCACCTTGGAGAAGGAAAGCATTTCCTTGTGCGACATCGCGGAGGTGAGCTTTGAGAGCAATGATCTCGTTGGGATGGACCAGAGGAGGAAGTTGGGTCAGTTCCTCAACAGCTTTAGCTAGAGGCTCTGCATCAGGGTAATTGGGAGATTGCTTAATGGGCTTTGAGCGCCAGGAGGAGGGTTCCCAGCCGGCAGATGATGAAGACGAAGCCATTTTGAGTGTAAGAGGTGGAAGGAGTGATACGACAGATTCAAAATTGGGCGGAGTCAACCGCAAAAAAGGAAAGAAATCAAGTGCCCGACTTGATTAGTGTATTGTAGTGTTTATATGAAGTTGTTGAATATTTGTGGAGGAGTCGAGGTTTCTTGTATCAAGAGGAGAGTGAGTGAGTGAGTGAGTCACAGAACAAGGACAAAGACGGGACAGATGGCCAAGACGCACCCTGGACTGCACCTGCACCTGGAACCAAAAAAAAGTGAAGTTTAATTGAGTTGACAAAGAAATGTGGCGTTGCCGATGGTAGCCACTACCTAAACTTCAACTTTCGGCTTAAAAAGCGGCGCATGTGGCGTACCTACCTTAGACAATATGAACACCAACATAAGCATTTCTATTGTCTGGGGATTTTTAGGTGATGGTTTGGTACTATCAGACACAAAAGAGGATGTCCCTCAAATGTGAGGGCGCGGCTATTATGCTTGTTGATATGAGCTCCTAGTTCCTTGCAGTTGAAGAAGCAGGATGGGCTACGAAAACCATTATTCAGATTACTTACAACGGCTGTGAGGTACAAACCATCCAATAAACTCGATTCTGATATTTCCGTCTTCTGTTCTATTAACTAGAACATGCCAACAGTCATCTCATGTTCTTCTATTCCGCACTCTACCTAACAAACTTCATAGGTCTCCACAACCAAGCTAGAACTGAACTGCCCCTCCAACCCCACCACAGCTTCATCTTCGTAGCTCCCTCTCTCCACTACCAACCACTAATCTTCACCAACTCTACACCACACCTTCACCTCCACTCCACTTCACTTCACTTCTACACATCACGACAATCATGACCGACGAAACGCCCTCTCAGACCGCCAAGTCCGCCGAGGACCGCAAAGCAGCCTCCGCTCTCGAGAATCTCGACGCCGCAGACTCACCTTCGACACCACAAAACGTCGACGCCGACGCTGCCAGCAAAGCCATCAAGAGCCTCGGCGGCGCAAACAAGACTTCTGCTGCCGCCGCTTCTCATAAGAACGTCAAGGTCGACGCTGCTGACGTCGCACTCCTCGTCGATGAGCTTGAGCTGTCAAAGGCAAAGGCGACTGAGTTGTTGAAGAGTAATGAGGGTGATGCTGTTAAAGCTATGAGGGCGTTTATTAATGCATGAGGGACTACAATAAGGCTTACAATTTTGAAAAGTCAGCTCGGGAAGGGAATTGGAAAAATGCAATGAGGTGCGATGTCCCATACACTAGCCAGGCGTAGCTACACAAGTGTCTCACAGTTCCAGCAGTCACCTTCAGTCGAGCCACAAATATAATGTCAATCGCCATGATGGAATTATCAGTATGTCAAACACAAAATATGTGTACTTTAATCAGTCAATCCTCCAAACGCCGAGTCAAAGGTCCTGTCCATCCCGTGGTATTCCATTCCATCCCGTCAAAACGAGTGATTGTATGCCATGACGTGTGTTCGCAATTCTAATGTGACCCATAAACTCCAGACCCGAACCTTTCCATGCACAATTACTCTACCTCCACCATATCAACAACACAACATCTTTACTTTACTCTATTGCCAAGTTCTAGCCAGAGGGCTTCCAATCTTGGGGGCAAACTGAAGACTCTTGCGTCGAGCGGCCATGAGGCGCATCAGGACGTTATCATCCTTGGTCTCGCTGATGATGCCAGCACCCAACTCACGGAAGGGGTTGGCCTTGGGAGGGCATGTTCGCATAAGGAGAGCATCCTTACTAGGGGAGTCACCCATGTCGTCATCGTCACCATCGTCAGATGGAGTATCAGGGACAAGGTTGGCAGCATAGCGAGCAATGGCCTCCGGGGCAGGAGTTTTGGGAACAGGGGTCAGGATGGCTTCGGAATACTCAAAATCCTCCATCTCATCGTCCTCGTCTCCTTGATCTGAAGGGGTGTACATCCATTGTGTGCTTTCACGACGGTTGATCGGCGTAGAGGGAGCTGTGCGAGAGCTTCCCTTGGTAGGGCTGTTGACGAGGGTGCCGTTCATGTTGGCCAAAGCCTTGGGCTCCATACTCTTGCGGCGACGAGCTCCACCCCGAGGGACGTTGCTTGTGTCGATCTTGTAGGGACTTTCCTCCACCCAGTCGTTCTCACGCTCACAGCTATTTCTGGTTAGCACTGAATAAAACAAACTAGGAAGATGTCAACTTACTCAAGCACCCAACTGACTCCGACACACTGGACGATTCCGTTGCTCTCACGGACCTTCTCCAGTGTGCGCTTGCTGCCGTCCTTGAAGACAACATGTGTGATTCCAACCTTAGTGGATGTCACATCGTTGCCAGATCCATTGGGGTTCCAGCTCCATGACTTCAGGCACTTGGCACCCATCTGCGTGAGCAGCTCCACGAAGATGCTGCTGGCATCAGCTCCTTCGCTGGTGTAAACATCGACAAAGACCACAGCTCCACGAAGTAGAGCAGGGTCGACGTCACGTCGGGGAGTTCTAGCGGGCGTGCCCAAGGACGACCAGAGCTCAGACTTTGAGGGCGTGGCAGGGGCAGGTGTTGAAGGGACAGACGGGACCTCGGCAATGGTTGCGGGCATACTCTTTCTACCCTTGGTAGGGGAGTAAGAGATGACAGAAGCACTCCTGGTAGGCCCTGAGGGGCGCTTGGGAGCAACTCGCGATGCACTGAAGCTGCGCTTCTTCAGAGGGGAAGGAGATGAGTCGTCTGCAGGCTTCAGAGGAACCTTTGTGGTGGTGTTGAAGGTCTTCATGACTGGACGAACAGGTGTAATGGGTGTCATAGAAACAGGGGCCTCATTCTCATCGCCATACTCTTGACTAGCCTCAGAGAGAGTGTCGTCAAAAGCTTCAGTATTGACAACCTCTTCAAGAATCTCGGGCTCCATCAGAGACATCTCATTAGCCTCGTTGGCCAACTCAACATCCTCCTCAGTGACCTCCATGTCATCAAAAGTGGGCTCAACAATTTCGGCAGTCCTGTCCGCCTGAAGTTCTTCCATACCTGCACGTACCGTCATCTCATCTTCGAAATAATGAGTCGAAGCGGGTGAGGCCTCAGATCGAGGAGTAGCTGACTTGTTAGAGAGCTTCTCTCCACCGAGGGGAGCCATCTTGATAGGCGTACTGGCCTTCCAAGAATCAAGTCGATCAGCGAGTGCGCTAAATCCACCCATAGAAGCACGAGAAGTCTTGGGTGTCTTGCGAACAAATGGTGTTGGGGTGGTAGGCGCTACACCCTTGATAGCCATGGTCTCATCCTCAGAATCCGAGTCTTGAGAGGGCTCCAAATCCTTGTCCCTGAGCTGGAACATGGGATTCTGTTCTTGCTGGGGAGACTGAGCGGGAGTTGAATTCTTGGACTCAACTTCCTCAGGTACATCATCTGCCTCAGCATTTTCTTCGTCAACGGCCATGCTGTCCTCCTCGTCGGTAAGGTCGTTCACTTCTTCTACCACTTCTTGGACTGCTTCAGCCTCAGTCGCAATATCTTCACCAACCTCGACGGCAGTCTCGACTTCCGCCTGAGGCTCTTCAAGAGTCTCGATGATGGCGTCAACTGGAGCAGGCTCTTCGTCAGTCTCATCGACAATACCCATCTCTTTCTTCAAGGCAGGGTCAGCATGACGAGGAAGCACAGCAGACAGACGGCCAGGGAATTGCAGGTTCTCAATGGGGTCATTGAAGACATCGTCATCAACAGCATCAAACTCAAGCTCAGCTTGCTCTTCCGACATAAGCTTATCCGAAGATCGGGTAGAAGGGGCACGACTAGGAGTATCCATCACCAGAGGCTTCATGACTGGTGGTTCGCCCAGCTCCGCAACATCTCTAGGTCGCGGTTCTGTGACCGGCTTCAGTCCAGGCATGGCCCGTTTCGGAGGTGAAAGAAGAAGTGACGCCTTCATTGCTGATTGGGTCTGTTGAGGCTTGAGCGACGTTGCAAAGTTCAATCCCTTGATGGGTGATTGAGGTCGCTTAGCCGCCGACATGAGTAAAGAATTCTTGAACGAAGTACCTTCTGCAGCTTGCGTGGTGTCGTCCTGTGTCTTCTTCATTGTAGATCCAGGCAGAGCAACAGGACCGATTCGGCGTGCTGGCGATCTCATTGTGTCTTTGAGTGGCGAGGCTGGACGTCTCTTTGCAGGAGATAGGTTAATTCCGCCAAGGTCTGGCGGATTTGTGATGCTATCTAAAGCATTTTTTGACTCGGTAGATTTTTCGGTCGTCTCAGGCTGGGCTCTAGCAGCACTTGTAGGAGGCTTGATCGGGTTCTTCTTCATCGGTTTGACAGGCGGCATGTCACCGGCGAGTTCGTCCTCGGAATCATCGTCCCTCGAAACAGGTATCTGGGTAATCTTCTTAGGACTTAAAGGCTTGTTGTCTGTCGACTCGGCGAATCTTACCGCCGCTCTGGTCGTTCGACTTCCAGCTGCTCCTCCACGTTTGGCTGGTCGGCCTCTGATTCCTGGCCGAGCAGGCTCCTTGGCCTCGGTAGCAGGCTCGATGTTCTCTTTGTCAGGCTCTTGGAACTTGACAGCCTTTCTGGCAGCAGGTTTGGCAGCAGGTTTGGCGGCAGCTGTTGATTTTGTTGTTGCAGCTGTTGTGGTAGTTGTGCGAGTGCGAGTGGTTGTCTTTTTAGGGGCTGGTGCCGGAGCAGACTCTTCTGGTTCAGCAGCAACAGCCTTCCGAGGCCGTCCCCGAGTAGCTCTGACAGGTGCAGCAGTCTCCTTGGGAGGTTCTGTGGCCGTCTTCTTGATTGCACGGCCTCTTGTGGGTTTCGCTAGTGCTACAGGTTCAACCTCAGATTCTTGGTCCTCAGTCTTCTTTGGTCGACCACGCGTTCTTCTGACAACAGCAACTTCGCGTTGATCCTCCTCTTCCTCATCCGCTCTTGTCTTTCTCTTAGCGGCTGTGCTTTTTGTGCCTGCAGTCGCGGTACTCTTTGCCCGCGCAGCAGCTGTGACGATCTTTGTTGTCTTGACCGAGGGATCAGTGGCCTTTGCGGCAGCTCTGGCCCGGGTCATTCTCTTGGGTGGTGATTCCATGGTGATTATGGTTCGCTGTGTTGTTGGTGTATGGTTAGTATATGGAAAAAGAAAGAGATTAAGTAGGCTGCATCATGTACAATGATGGATTTTGTTTATTGCAGGTCCCTGATCGGGTCGAGGGTCTTCAGTGGACAGGCCGTGTTTGGCGGCGTTGCTGGGCAACGGCCCGCTAAAACAGGCAAGGGTGCAGATCGTAGCTGCCAACTGTGAATGTTTGCCCCGCAACCGGGAATTATCAAATTATCCCATGTCCATAACGCGTATGGGTAAGTCTGTAGCGTGCTTCTAGACATCCAATGGAATAATTGTTGACTTTAGACACGATCAAATGTCTTGGATGTCATCGCGTCTCTTTCCCGCATACTCATTGGTTCTTGAATTGGAGATGAATCGGGAAACTCTCTTCTGGGGCCGCAGGAAGTCTACACTAATAATATGGGGAACTATCATCTCCACCAAATTCACAAAAAAGTGGCATCGCAATCAGAGACAAAGCACAAAAATTGAACATACAACACCAGGTATTCGCTGGTCGTCACCGACCCAACTACTAATCCGGCGCTTCGGAGCTTGACTATGGGAGAGCGGACGGGATCCCGTATTCTCTCCGAGCTTTGGTCGTATGTGAAAGGTGTGAAGCCAGGACGGACTTTGACGATTGACGGTTGCAGATACTAGGTGGTCAACAACACTTGGCTCCCTTAAGAGGAAAGGTGCCAATCGATGGTTCCTGAGACTGGGGTAGACAGAAATGGTTGTAAGAGGCAGAGCTGCCTTGAAATGTTCCTAAAAGGTGGTATCCCAAGATGAGCGGAAGTAGAATTTGTGCTTCCAAAATGCGTCCAAATCATATGCCCCAAGCTCAATTTCACCTGCGCTTCATCCTCAACAAGATACCAAGGTCAAAGAGTCTCTTGGTAGCATAGAATTCAAGCGAAATGCTCTTTGTCGAAAGAAACCCAGCCATCGCCCCCTTCATGGGGTATCCTGATTCGCCTCAACACCAGGCTGTAACGCCTCTTTAAACAAACAAAAACCAAGAAGGCACTGTCGCAACATCGAACAGTTACAGCGCGCGCATACGCTACGCCTGTGTCGATAGCATATTCCTCAAAACTTGACAAGATCGTTCCTATTAACCATATCGCATAGGTGCCTGTCCTTGAGGTCCACCGTGAGGAGGTGCGTATTGTTGTGGGGGAGGTCCTCCTCCTCCACCACTTGTCACGGCCTTGACGTCGGGTCGGTTTACGAGAGGTTGATGGAAGTTGCAGATACGGCATGCGACATCGACGTAGCCAGAGATGGACAAAGGAATGATCGGCTGCGATTGTGGTTAGTCGGCAGTAATGAAGAGCCAGAGAAGAGTAGTCTTACAATCCAACAGAAGGTGAACCATGGGTTACTTTTCTGGACATGTGCTGCCATGTTACCACAGTGGTGACATTGAAATATCATGCCCTGATACTCCGAGACTTCCTTTCGGAATGTGTGCTCACCGCACACGAAGAAGAAAAACATGATTGATGTTTAGGAAGATTCGCCAGCAGGAAGAGGAGGGAGCGGTGTAAAGCCGCGGGCGAACGTTCGTTGAAGTAGTGAAGCGTGTGATGTGATGTGATGTGATGTGTTTAAGGGAAGTCAATTAATGCCGATCCAGGAGCTGGGGTTTGAGGTCAAGTGGCGCGTTGTGTAGTCGTGGTCTGGGCGGCGCAGTTTCTTGGCATGGCAGCTTTAAAGTTAAGGTCAAAGGTCATGCATGCACGTACTATGCATAAATGGAAGATACTAGCTTTATAACGTCGGTAAGAGATAAAGACTTGTTCTTCAGGAGTGCTAGCATCGGTTGTTTAATAAAGAAAGTATCTACACGAGAAGTAAGTATCATGTTCAAACCATGGAAGTGCCGGTATAGGAGAGTTTCCGTTTACAGGCACAACCTAAGAACAAGGTGATGACGAACCGGCAGGGGCTGGCTCTTAGTGACAACGCTCACCGTGCACGGACCACAGCTTTTTACGACTAGGTAATGGAAGCTCATTACTCAAGTTAGAAATGGATGCCTTGACTGGTGAGGCGTAGGGAATGGATTTTACATGGTGTTATTCTTCTATTCATGAGCTATCTTATACTGGTCATGATACTCTCTGAATTGAAATAGATATTCAATAACCCTTGTGTAATACGGCATGTCTCTTTTGCGACTTCTAAAGCGAGGGTGGTCGAGGGTAGTAGCTAAAAATATACTTGTAGGACCTGTAAACTTTGCGGCGGCGTAAAAAAAAATCTCGAGAGTAAATGCTAGCTTCCTGCGCAAAGCTTGCAACAAACCTCCACAACCCAGCATCATGATTTACGATCTGAATATCGCCTGGTCACCAACGACCAAAGATGAACAGCTTCTCCAATCACTCACTCGCGCATCGACGCTTGGATACTCAACCGTCGCGCTGAATCACACGCTCACGCTGCCGCTTCCCGCCAACAACACCGCGCCTTTCCCAACCATAGAACCCAAGCCAGGCTCCAAGCTTCCAAACATCCTCCACCGCGCGACTCTTCCTCTCTCAGATCCTTCAGCGAATAACTACCGAATCCCATCGCTCATCTCGACATACGACATCATCGCGGCCCGTCCACTGACGGACAAGGCCTTTCAGAATGCTTGTTTAACGCTCGACGTCCCCATCATATCACTCGACTTGACGCAGGATTTACAATTCCATCTTAAGCCGAAGCCATGCATGGCTGCTATCAACCGTGGCATCCGCTTTGAGGTCTGCTACGGCCAAGTGATTAATGGCGATGATCGAGGGCGCCCAAGGTTTATCTCAAACTTGCAAAGTCTCATCCGGGCGACGCGCGGCAGGGGCATTATGATTAGCAGCGAAGCCAAGAATGCGCTATCCCTACGAGCGCCTGCCGATGTGATAAACATGCTCAATTTTATGGGGGGGTTAAGCAACGAGAAAGGCTTTGAAGGGTTTGGCGAAGTGCCTCGATCTGTTGTGGTAAATGAGGGTATCAAGAGGAATGGATTCAAGGGCGTTATCAACATCGTTGAAGTGGCCGAGAAAGAAAAGGGCTCAGAAAAAGATGAGGCCGGCAAGAAACCAAAGAACAAGGGTCAAAATCAGAATCAAAAGCGCAAGACTGGCGATGAAGATACACAGCAGATCAGTAAACGGCAGGCAAAGAAGATGAAGCTAGCCTCGAGGAATGCAGCGAGCGAGAAGGAATAAGAAATTTGAGATTGGCGCTCTAGGACGCGAATAGGTAGACAGCATGGCATCATGATACCCATAGATAGATGCACAAAGCTGACTGGTATGCTCTGGAGACTTGCTCACATTATTATAAGACTAGCTACAACATTACGAGCACGAATGCCCATTCGAAAGAAATCCCCAAGTCCGTCTCAAAGTTTTTCACCATTCACATCATCGTCCCTAACGCATTTCAACCATAGACTCAAGGCTTGCCAGTGGCGCGAGCCTTGAGAGCACCGTTTCCTCCAACCAAGTTGCCCAGGTTGAGCACGCTGCTGAGCTTTGAAGGGTCGGACAGATCGATGGGGACTCGTGTCCTGGAAGCTGACTCGGCGTTGGCAGTAGTGGTGGGCTTGGTTCCGTCGAGAGCGGGCTGTGCGAGTCTCCCTGTGGTGTCGGGGCCCATGTTGCCGAGTTCCATTGAAGGCGCATATGTCTGTTGCCCTCCTTGTGTGGAAGAAGCTTTAACCATGGGTTCTTCAATGGAACTGGCAGGCTGCTGAGAAGCGGTGGACTCCGTAGTAGCCCCTTGCGCAGCAGAAGTAGTAGTAGGTTGCTCGGAAACTACGGGCTGCGTCGTCGCAGGCTGCTTGATAGAGCTGGGTTCTACTGGCGCAACTTGAGTCGTGGCTGGTTGCTCGACAGAACTGGGCTCTTGAGGAGCAACCGCCGTCGGGGCAGGATTCTCAACAGGGTTGGCAATGCTGGAAGGCTGCTGAGGAACAATAGTTTCCGATCTAATTGGCCCGACCACAGCAAAGGGGTCAGATGCGAGTGTCGTCTTGGGCAAAAGGCTCTCGGGAATGGGGATCGTAGTGACACCAGGGTTAAACTTCCCAAGAGCATCATCAGACTCAGCGGGGGCTTGCACGGTGTGAATCACGGTAACAGGCGCCTGGGTTAAGTCAGTATCAGATAGGAATTTTGACCAAAAGAACTTACTGGGGCTTCTCCTGGAACGATCACTGTAACGAGTTGCTTAGAGGAGTTAGTAACAGCTGAGGGATACAAGCTATGGGACTTACAGCCTGAGTAACGGTTTCAACGACAGGCTAGAAATCGTTCAGTTAGCAAAGAGGTTTCTTGAAATGTTTTTATATTACTTACAGGAGGAGCTGCTGCGACCTGGGTAACATATTGAGTCATAACCTGAACCTGAGTGACAAATTGAGTTTGGACTTCGTTGACGACTTCAGTCTTGGTTTCGGTGACAGTAACTGGAGGTGCGTTGATGGTAACGGTGACAACCTCACCAGCAGCAGCTTCAGCTTCGCCCTGAACAGTCTGAACAACAGTTGCCGTCTCTGTCTCGGTAACTTTTTGAGTAGCAGTTTCAGTCTCGGTGATATAAGACAGCCTCAGTCTATAGATTTGTTAATACTGAAAACTCAACTTTGGTGTTTTGTGGCTTAAACTCACCCTTCGAACTTGAGTGCATGAGCAACACCCTCAACCTCTGCCTGCCTCTTTTTCATTATCCCATGTCTTCCCGCGGCCTATTCGAGTCAAAGTCAGTCTCAAGACTCTGTCGCATCTCGGTGTGAGTTTTGAATATCCTCACCTGCGCAACATGGGCGGCGGTAAGCCAGAGTAACAACTTCATGATGATCCAAGCTCTTCCCCAATAGGTTTCAGAATTTGATTTGGCGTAGTGAGTGAATGTTCCAACAGTCCAGCTGTTTATGAGTTTTTACGGTCCAGTTGTAAAAGAGCGGCAGATATAACAGTTCGACAATAGCGATTAAATCTTGGAGAGGATGATATGTCGAGTAGGTATTAAAAGTCGTTCAGTCAAAGGGACAGTAAAAGAATGATTGCCCGGGGCAGAACAAGAAGAGAAGCCGTGACGATGGGTAGTGGTAGCACCGCCGAGTCCAAAGCCCGGGCAGCACCAAAACTTACAAAGTCAATCAGTGAAAAGAGCGAGCGATTGACAAGGTCACGACGGATAGAAAACAATAAACATAACACAGCAACACAATTCAGAATTCAGAATTCAGAATCTAAAAAAAAAGGTCGGAAGCAAAGGGAAGGGAGGGAGAAGAGAAATGGGATGATTCAGGTTTCTTCAGACCCAAGCCAAGCCGCGCCTCTCCGCCGCACACACCGTCGCAGACAAAGCAGGGGCACGTCTTGGTGCATCATGGTTCTGGAATCTGAGGCTCAAACGGAGACTTGTGACGCTTGGGGTTAGGACGGGCTAGGGTTGCGAGTTTGGGGA
Organism: Fusarium musae; assembly: GCF_019915245.1. Lineage (NCBI taxonomy): Eukaryota > Fungi > Ascomycota > Sordariomycetes > Hypocreales > Nectriaceae > Fusarium > Fusarium musae. The sequence continues at coordinate 1,184,857 of NC_058387.1, forward strand.
TGAGCTAGGGTTCAGGGGTAAAACGATGCTATCGCGACAAGGAGTTTGAGGGAATCAGGCATATTATTTGGTGATGACTGAGAGACCGGGTTCACGATCTGCAGTGTAAGCTCGCTAGTTCGATAACTTTATCGGCATTGTGTATAAACTCGCAGTTTGATGGCCACATCCCGACAATTCAGCTCAATATCAAAGTCTTGATGAAGAGACTTGGCGCTACCTGTCAAGATGGGACTAAAGGGGGCTAATCAAGGCACCACCGTTTGCCGGGGCTTGGCAATAGTTACCGAGACGAGATATGTTGCGATAATATCATGGAAGTTTTAGTAAGCGCTCAAGAGACAATGCACTTCTGCAATATCATCACAAGAGAGTCAACGGAGCGGCCATCTGGGCGACCGAAATGCAGGTACAGCAAACTATCACAAAACGGTCTCTCCCACTGTGGTCTTATACCTCACGAAAAAAAGGCCATTCTCAAGCGAATTACCATGGCAAAAACATCGCGAAAAAATGCCTAGAATTCTCCATCAATAGCGAGACGCAACTGAAGCACCCCTTGTTCATCCGAGGTTTCGGGAGGGGGCCCGACCTCGCTACTTTGAGTGAATCGGCCGAAGTGCCAAGAGCCATTCAATAGGCCTCGTTCGATTACACTACCGGAAGCTAATGGATGTCAAGTTTCGAGTTGACAGCTTTTAATTAATTCATTAATTTACTTACAGAATAAGGCTGAGTCTTGAGATACGCGTGCCAATTGTAAGATAAGGAAGTCAAATGCCGTTGAAAGAAACTCTTTTACTTTGTTAGTGCTCATCAAACTTACAGCGATTATATACAGGGATGATAGATGCATGTCATTATTGGTGAAAGGTTAAAGACAATGCCGTTACAAATATACGGTTACAATTTTCACAAAGGATTGTGCCATTGAACTTCTAAATAGGCAAAGTAAATTATCATGATCTTGCTAATACCTGGGTACCTAAGCAATAATAAGCCAACTAACACAGGCTCATCACCCACATACTGTATTCATTCGGTTGTTTCCCATTCCCACAATACGGCCTCAGATACAACTTCTAACGTTTGATATCTAAACACTAAGTCGAATAAAGAGCCACGAAGTATATACTAGAGTTGTCTAAAAACTATCCCCAACTTACCTACGTTTTTTCATACTCGTGATAGAGATTCTTCGTTTTCTTACCTCCCCCAGAACAACTATCATGACTAATAAAACTCACCAAAACACAACTCATCAATTTCATACTATGAATATGCTACTCGTTTATTGCGCCTATTCCCATGATATCACCTCCCAATGCTCTCACCGAGTAACATGTTTCAACTCCAAATCCACAATCTGCCTATCAACACCCGCCAACGCCATCATTCATAATACTCATCCACTCATGTTATCATCACCATTCACCCCAGCAGAGCTCGAGGCCCTTTCACTAACAGGCATGTTACAACCCGAGCTTCCGACAAGATCCCCAGGCTGATCCAGCTCCTCCTGAGTTGATCCATAGTCCGTATAGCCGGACTCTTCAGAGTGCGTTTCAGATCCTTCGGGAATAGGAACCATGGCTGTCTTGGTCCAGATATGAATCGCTCGTTTCCAGTCAAGGCCATCAAGGCATCCACCTTTCACGGAGATGACGTTTTTTGACTATGTTCGGTCAGTGGGAGAATAACCCTAAGCCAAGGTGCGATTACGTACTGGTGTTGAGTGAATGAGACGAGTTCCGCACTTGCGACAGAAGTAACTGTTTGTAACGCTTAGCGCCCAGTCAAACAAACATGAGGCTTCTAAAACACCTACCAGTAAAGCTGATGTCCTGAGGCTGTAGGTCGACTATAATACCCCAAGCCAGTTAGTCCAGCTCGTAACACCAAACAGTTGTTTCCTACCTGTAAACGCTCAGTAGGTCTGTGTCAGGCAGCTCAAATCGAGGAAAGATGGCAGAAGTGCCAAATGCTGAACCAGTCTGCCGTCTGCAAGCATCGCAGTGGCAGATGTAGAGCGCCAGAGGCTGAGGGAGGGGAGTCTTGAAGGTCACTGAACCACATTGACACCTGGCCTCCATGGTTGCGAACGAGAGAACGATTCAACTGAACGGCAAGACGACGAGTTTCAATGGTGACGAAATTCGTAAGCAGAGTTTCGATCCTCAGTGTAAAACGCCGTTTCGCAACACACGAAACTCGAGGTGGAGGTTTCAATACTGGGCCGTCGTGTGGAGGCGGGGTTCAGTAATCGCCAATTGGATGCCAACTCGAACAAAAAGAATGAGGCTTGAAGGATTCAACTTGATTCAAAACAACATTTATAAAGAAGAAACACAAACAGAGTATTACTAACACAGTAGAACAAAAAGTCTCGCCCCGTTATCGCTCAGAGATAAAAGAAAGCTTGACTCCGCGTTTGCAGTGCTACTACAGTACGTGACTCATGCGGCACAGTCTGGCGAGACTCGCGCGAAGTCACATGGGGTACAAAGACGTCCTAATTATTGTCCCGGGCTTACTACAGAGCCATTTGCTTATCTTATGCAATTATTATTGTTATTCATCGTCACTTTTTTCTTATCTTATTCGTGGATGTCCTCGGCATTTAGCCTATATATGCCTCGAATAGCCTCGGATTTGCTACTGTATGCGGTGTGGTAGCAGCCTTTGTTCTGGGCGTTACACTTGACTTTGTGGAACGGTCGTCAACGGTCAGATGTTGAAACTTCAGGTTGGCATTGGATTGGGCTATTTCCAATCGGACAAGCCAAAGTGTTGTGTTTCTTGTGGCGTCTTCCTGTTACCGGAGTATCTATAATATCATTTCCATGGCACAATGGGCATCAATAGGTTATAGAGGGCAGAAACGGCATTTGAAGATATAGCACTCTCAGTGTAGTACAAAAGCCAATACTATGCAGCCCCTAACTCAATTTCGTATGCTTCAACTCCATAACACAGTACCATACCAATGCTAATGCAGATAAACTATCTTGGCCAGTAAAAACCCCAAGGGCATAACTCATGATCCATCATTCCCACGCAAACAACTATGCACGAGCTCTTGTAGCCCTTTCCGCTATCAAATTGTTTGCCATAGCCTCCGTGATAGCTCCGACTTCAGTCTCTGGGTTTCTCCATCTTACCTCACTCTTGATCCATTCCATCTTCTCCTGTACCTTTTTAGTACACACAACCACAGTCCTTCCCAGTCCTGCATCCCTCAACTCTGTTTGCAAGGTCTTACACCACTCAAGTTTGTCCACGTCGCTCAGCTCTCTCGCCACAACCTCCATCTCAACCCTCTCCAGTCGTTCCATCAGTGCAAGCCCCTCGCCGACCCATCGCCGTGCCGCTTCGGCCCTGCGCTCCACTCCGCCTCCGAACTCTGGGCCTGTCACTACCGATGTACTCGCTCCGAGAACCATCTTCATCCGAAGTCCTCTGACTCCGGATGCCCATTCAGTACACAAGGCGCGCCATTCCTCACGGCCTGCACCTCCGACCACGACGTCTCGTGCAAGTACTTCTAGTCGAACATAGCGGAGAGAACCTCGCTGCCATGGAGCTAGGGCTCGAGTGAAGGCACGGGCGGCCCAGAGGCCTGATGCGAACCAGTTTACAAAGACAAACTCGTTCTGTGTGAACGGTAAAAGGCGTGCTTCGCTGTAAATCTGGCGATTCGTGCGAAGGAGGCTGGTAGGAAGGCCCGAGAGGGGACGAAATGGTGACAGAAGCCCTAGGTCTTTTTGCTCGTCACGGTTTGTTTTATCCTCTTCACTTGCAGTGTCTGCATCAACTCTGTGGAGAATGTATTGACAATGCACTGGGGTTGGATACCACGGTGCAAGCTGTGCGTGGCGAACTGGACACATGAGGTGAAGCCAGTGGTAGATATTAAGTCGAATTTCAAGGGGCAATGACAGGAAAGCGAGTTTGTTATCAGCTTTCTCGGTCGCAAAGCACGGCATCGTGCGTGGTACGACTTCATCGATCGGCAAGATTTCCAGGTACGGTTGAGACGCTTCTGGGATACGGCGATATGTACTAGGAGGCATGCCAGCGCCGTGGCACCATATCTTATAAGAAGCCGTCATCACTGCGCGTGATTGTGTGAAGATGGCAGCTCAGGGAGTGATGATGAGGAGATGATGTTGAGCCCAGCTTCTCCTCACAGCTGTATAAGTAGGTAGCCCGCCCATCATGTCTCCAATATTCGGTAGTGCCAGAAAGCACAACGCTCAGATAAGGTTATCAATTGTCCCGATATTTTTCTCAATGCCACAGTCTCGTGAGCTCAAGCCATGCGCTGTCAAAAACGCGGGGAATGAGTAGCTTTGACGCTGAGGACGTTTGAGTGACGACATGGCTGAGCATGGCGACGAATGATTGATGCAGATGCACGCGCGAATCGGCCACAGCCGTCTTCAGGTCAGCTTACTGGACAACCTGGGCTTGGCGCGATGAAGCTCTCTCTAGCTTGAAGCTAATATCTATATAGAACTGAGGATGAGGATTGGAATGAGGTCAGCTTAGAATACCAATTGGTTTCAACGTCCCCAACTCAAGCTGAGATGTCTTGTCCTCAGTCTGGTCATGAAGCAAAGTGCCGAGAGGTTCGTACAGAGTATTGTGGAGAAGTGTCGCAATAAGACTGTATAAACTGTACAATGCACTGCTTTCAAACTGTATAAATAGTCGAAGGAATGCATTGGGACTCAGAAGACCGTCTCTGATCGCCGACTAGATACTGCTATCTTAACGCATCAGACCTAAACAGCCGTCAGCTTATCTCACTACTAACTGGGTATATCAACACCAAACCACTCATCCGTAATCCCTCGAAAACGCCTTCAAGTTAACGTAGTTTGCCAGCATAACGGCAGAATGCCACTACGCCTCTGGCTCCGACCACGGATCAGTTGCTCATCAAGGAACCAAACCTTGCTGAGGCTGTTGCTGCTGTTGGTCACTGGGTGGTATGTTGATACCTTGGAGCCCCTTGTAGACGTCCACTTTGCGCTCATACTCGACGTTGCGCGGCACCTCAAAGTCTCCCCGTGCCGCAAACCAAAGCAACGTCTCTGGTTCTGCTCCTCGCACCTTGACTTCCGGGATATCTGGCTTCTCTGGCTCATCATCATCATCCTCCTCGTCGCCTTCCTCCTCGTCCTCCTCTTCTTCATCGTCATCTATAGGCCTTCGTAGACCAGTGCGTACGTTCTTAACTCCATTTGCACGTTCTTCCGCCGTATAGGGATCGCTGTTTTCTGTCGATATGAAATGAATTACCCGGTCCGAGAGCCAACTTCGCAATTCGTGCCAGATTTGTTCTAGAGATTCCAGACCCTCGGGTGTAGCGAGTCGTGCTGTTTCAAGACCTTGACTGACAAATTCTTCGACGTCGGGTTCGAGTTTCTTGCGTAGGAGTTGGAGAAGCACGTTTTCTTGAGTTCGGCCTGGGTAGTTCGTCGAGGGTCTGATGGCCATGCGATTGAAGAGGTCTGCATTTTCGTTCGTGCTCTCTAGGAGCGACTTGAGGTTCTTTTGAAGAATCTTGGCTGAAGCTTGAATTGATTTTCTATTGGTATTTATTAGCTGCTGTCTCATGATGGCGCACTGCGGTGTAGACACATACGGAGGTGGCAGAGGGTTGCTCATGAGTAGATCCTGCCTGAAGCTCTGCACGCTGCTGGATAGCTGAGCTACCTTGCTCAGTGTCTGCTCAAGGGCTTTGAGCTCATCGTCATCCAGATTAAGAGTGGCCATGATGCCTTCGCCGGAAGTGGTGGGACGTAGATGGTTGTTTCTGCTGGTCGTGAATGGTTTGTAGTTGACGAACGATGCTACAAAAATATGCGATATTGATAGCGTATACTACACCAAAGGTAGCAAGCTCCTGATGCTTGGTAATTAAAGTGTTGGATGTTTGTAACAGAAATTCAGGTTTGACGCGGGGCATTTCAAAGCTTCCAGAACAAAGCGCGTCCCTCACCGTGTGTTCACCGAGCTCGGTGTAGCGGAGCTTCCCCAAAAGCTGAGCTCAAATATCAAGCCTGGCAGTTCAGGCACGAAAGCCTCCCCTTATATCACCACCCTACTCCGTACGGAACTTTTTTTTTAATACACCACCTAGACCCTGAAACAAGCGGAGATCTCTCCACTCACCCCAGATTCTGATAATTTCATCAACGTCATGGGCCATGTTGCGACATGAGTGCCAAAATCACACAATCTGCGCTTACATGACAAGCTCCGTGGATGCCGCCGTAACGGCGTCGATCTCACAGGGCGATCGGCCGCATCGGGCCCGGAAACCGACATTCCGCTGTTTAGGAGGATGACATTTGTGATATTGTTGGAATTGCGAATGATTTGGATATCCAAGTTATTGGCTGGATGTTTCTTGCAGCTCATGGTGATCTGATAATACCTAACGATACTGATTGATAATCGTCACAAACAGCTGCTTGCCTGATATCAGCTTGACGTTGCTGAAAGCTTCTAGGCTACAGAATTAGATTGACTGGTAGACAGGTAGGCCGAAAGGGGCAACAAAAGTTCTTAAGCTCATTATGGGTTCATTCAATCAATTTATGGCTTTCAATCAATTTAAATACAAGAAATCATAGCTGGCTATGCTTGATGCGAAACAAAGAGGTCATAATTCCAACATCTTCCATGCTGTAATAACATCAAGGATAACTGCTAAAGTGAAAAACGCCGAATCAAAGGATACCTCGGTCATGGCTCATCAGTGTTTGGGGTGTGAAATTTAGCTGTTGCGAACATGGGATACGGCCTTGCTCTCGTATCCATTGGCATCAACAAATGGATAACGAGCTCGGCGTTCCAGATCATCAAGAGGAATGGTGGAGCGGATGTACCTGCGGCGTATGGCGTTAGCACGTCTTAAACTATGCGATGATGTGATTTCGTGGCTTTCCGGAGCAACGATCACTTGTGGGGAGGGTTTGGGTTATCCACTTACTTCTTCCTGCCATCATCATCGGGGTTGAAGTCCCAGCTAGTGAACTCGCCCTCCTTGAGGGCGTCCCACACAACTCGCCGTGTGCGCTGAGAAAGAAGGACCTTCTCGGTGATTTCGTCAAAGTCCCAGCGAGCATGGGCCTCGGCCTCGAACTTGTGGAAGACTTCCTTGGCTTCCTCCTGCTCGGGTGTCTGTGCTGCAATCTTTCTGAAACGGGCGAGGTTGTCCAATTCCTTGGGGTCGCGTGCAAGGTTGTAAAGTTGAGGCTCATCGGCTGGGCAGGTGATGTACTTCCAATCACCTCGTCGAATCATCATCATAGGACGAACAGTACCCTCGCCAGTGTACTCTGCGATAACAGTGTCGTGACCTTCGCGGCCTTCGAGATGCGGTAGCATGCTGATTCCATCCATTGGCAAGTAAGGCGATGGCTTAGTGCCAACCAAGTCGCAGATAGTTGGTAGAAGATCGAGAGTTGAAACGTTTTGGGTGACGCGGTGGGGAGTGAATCGCTTGGGGTAGTTGATCAGCATGGGAACTCGAACAGATGACTCGAAGTAGCTCATCTTATACCAGAGTCCACGCTCACCCAGCATGTCGCCGTGGTCGCCGCTAAAGATGACAATGGTATTCTCGGCCAGACCCGCATCCTCGAGTGTCTCAAGAAGGCGACCGATACAGTCGTCCACATAGCTCACTGAGCCGTAGTAAGCTCGCTTGGCGCGCTTGATCTGCTCCTCTGAAAAGTCTTGGTCCCAAAGGTCGCAGACCTTGAGAAGGCGTTGACTGTGGGCATCAAGGTCTTCCTTGTTCATCTTGACCTCAGGGAGAGCGATATCGACATCTTCATACAGGTTCCAGTACTTCTTGGTGATGGTGTAAGGGTCGTGAGGGTGAGTAAGCGAAACAGTCAATGCGAAAGGTCGCTTCTTGGGTCCCTCTCGAACGTGATCCCAAAGGTACTGAGTGCTCTTGAACATGACCTCCTCATCGTAGTCGAGCTGGTTGCTTCGGCCACAGGGGCCGGCTTGGAGAATGGAGCTGGCGTTGTGGTACCACTCAAGGCGGGTGTCAGGCTCATCCCAGTTCACAGCCCAACCAAAGTCACCAGGGTAGATATCACTGGTAAGTCGCTGCTCGTAACCGTGAAGTTGGTCACCAATGAAGTGCATCTTGCCAGCAAGAGCAGTATGGTAACCTTTGGAACGGAGGTAGTGGGCATAAGTTGGCACATCAGAGCCAATCTGGGCAGCATTGTCGTAAGCCCCAATCTTCATAGGCAGTTGACCGCTGATCAAACTCATGCGCGATGGGGCGCAGAGTGGTGAGGGGCAGTAAGCAGAGTCGAACTGAACAGCAGTTGAAGCAAGACGGTCGAGGTTTGGTGTCTTGATCTGAGAGTTGGGGTTGTACATCTTGAGTTGAGGAGCAGCCAGTTGATCGGCCATGATAAAGAGGATGTTGGGTGTCTCAGACTCTGAAGTGAGTTGAGGAGCAGCCATGCTCTCCCCGTTAGAGGGGGGGAGGGAGTTCAGATCAGGAGCCATTGTTATTTGGTTCGATTTAACGGATGGTCAAATATAAGATCTTAGTGGGAATCTCTTGAGATAGTTTGATGCTTTCAAGCACTGGAGATGGGTGTCTAGAAATGTGTGCTTGAAGAAAGAAGTATTGAAGGAGGGGAGTTTAGTGAAGAAGAGTAGAAAGGTGAAAAGTTAGTGCGAGTGAGTGGTTAAATAGATAGAGAGATATGCAGGAGGTAGGTCGAGGGGTGGAGTTTAACTAGGGTTTGTTATGGAAGTCGACTTAATGCTTCTAGTCAGCTGTAACCCGAAGCCTCGTGAGTAAGTGAATGCGGAGAGGTACTAGATTAGTCTATCAAGGGAGCAGTCTCGTGATATCCCTGTTAGGGCTATGATTCAGATCAATGAGTGAGAGCCTAGAGGAGGAGGTGGGCGATGAGCGGAGGGCACGGTACGGTACGGAGAGGCAAGGCAACACCTTGGCATACAGACACGGCGTATGCATTTATCATCTCACAGGGGTCAGTTAGAGTGGAGGAATGGGGAAATAAGTAGATCTACACGAGGGTGAGTAATGCCGTGGGCGAGCGAGCATTTGGTGGGAAATAAGAAGATAACTAATGTGAATATCCCGATGACAAGAGGCCAAAAGAGGAATAGCAACCAGTGAGGTGATTGACGCCACAAGTTTTGCAATCGAAAAGGGAGTGGGAACAATGTCTTGTCTTGTCTTGTCTTGTCTTGTCTTGTCTCGCCTCATCTTGCCAATCTTTTTTGACTTTTAAGAGGCAGAGCAATCAGCCAGAAACAAGAGAGAACGGTCAGGTAAGGTAGGTAGGTAATGTTAAAAATGAGCTGGGGTGTGTCTAAGTTCTTTTTGATGTGGAGGCGGCTCATACAGTAGCGGTGGGCTTGGTTGGGTATGGGCCCACAGTAGCTTAGCTTAGCCTTAGGGGTGTGTCTCCTACGGCGGCAGCAACAGCAGCAATAGCCAGGGGTTATTCCAATAAACCGTGTCCGAATTCCCATCATGCAGAAAGAGGATCTGTAGATGAGTCTAGGGGGGGCGTGTGAGGTTTTCTTCCAGAACATGGATGCAGTAACACATGCAATTATCCGAAAGTCCACCTTATTCTTGAGGCCAACCTCGAACCCGACGTCTTGGACCAAGACTGTTTTTTTTTATCATGAACACAAATTGAGTCACGAGGATCGTGATCAACACGTATGCATTGTTCGTTCTCAGATACCCTTTTTAGGTTATCACCATCGTCAATCCCGTCGCTTGGTATCATTGTGTTTCTCCGTAGACACAATTGAATGTAATGTCTGGCTAATACACCACCATTTTACAAAAATGATGGTGTTTAGGACAGATATGGGAAATGAGAGTCATATCACATGCTTACTTATTTACTGGCCTACCTACCCTTGCTTTGTCTATCGTGTTTTTCTTGATTCCAGTTTACGCTTCTGAGATACGGCGGCGGTATGTAGATAACCGTCTACGAAGATTCTTGAGCCAATGCCACTACACAGATGGTGCATATCCCACGTCTGTGAGACTGAGAACGCAAGATACGGGTAGAAACGTTGCACATCGGGTCCCCAAGCCCTGTTTAGGTGTATAAGTTGAGGCTCACACAAACTTAATACTTAAGTCTATTAGGTTCATGCCGTGTTATACCTGTTGAGTTGTCTGTTGTCATTTGATCGTCGCCAGCCAAAAAAATGAAGATCCCATTGGATTTGTTTTACTTTATGCAACTACAAGGGAATAATCTTGGCAGCGCAGGGGTTCCAAGCGACTACTCGATTCGGCCAGCACCCAACCACGATTGGCTCATCAAATTCTTGCCCAGTCCTTCCCTGGCCAAGCCCAGAACCCACAGAGATTGACAGCTGGAACTCTAGTGCAGATTTACCCCGGCCCAAGCTCTCTCTCACCTCTCTATTCTGCCTTAGACTCTCTAGGACTCTCTAGACTCTCTAGACTCTCTGCTTTATCATCCGCCTGCCGCGAAGCCACTTCTGTTCCATTCATCCCATCATGATCGAGAAGCATCATCATCATACATCATACATCGCAACCCCCTCCATAGCTCTGGGTTGACAAGTCATCAATATGTAACGCTCTCCGACAGCCTCATCTAGGCTCCTCCTGCAGCAGCAAGGACAAGATCTTTCCAACATGATATTCCATGATGGTTATCAGTCATACCTAGGCATTGGATGCATAGTGCGACCCTCATCCGTGAAACAGAAGCCATGTCTATCAACAGTCATAGCAATGTCCATGCGTCGATTCATCACATGAACCACGATCTCCGTCGCCCACATCTTGGCGCGTTCAACTTATAACATCGTCGTGATGTTGTTGATGCATCAGTCTCAACGCACGCACATGCCGGCCGTCTTACCAGTCGCCTTCATCTTCCCCACATGCGCCTGTCGAAGCCCTTGTCTACTGTCGTCCCCCGTTTTGTGCAAATCCCACGATGCAGCATGCAAGCCTCAGTGATAAGGATGCGCTTCGTCCCACCATCTTTCCAGGAATCGGCCTCGATTTAGCGGGTGTAAAGGTTGTTCAAGCACCACCGTCCTCGGGTTTGAACGACGCACTGGCCCTCTTACGCCATAAGCCGGTCCCTGCATCCTTTATCTGCACTTCCTTTCACCTCCAAGGTCTCGAAAAATTCAACCTCCAAGAATTGTCTATACGGTGCATGGATATCCTACACGGTACTGTATGGCCCCGCGAACTAACCCCTCTCCCCACCGTGTCAAGTCACTGTATAGGTAATTCTCACAACCCTCACGCGATCCACAAGACGACAATCCCCTCCTGTTGCATTCATCAGCTCGCCATTCCGCCGCCCGCCACGTCCTGCGTCTGTACGCATCCGAAATGTCCGCTCTCGCTCGTTCTGACACGCACGCATTTCGTATCCTCCTCCTCCTCCTCCCTCCCACCGGCGATGATGTCCGTCTGACCACACGTTCGGCTAGAAATGAGAACAAGGTCAGGAAATGAGAGAACAAAGCAGAGCAATCAGCAAATATTAGACAATCGAGTATTGAAACGCCGGTTTTCGTTGTCAGTTCATGTGTTGTTTTGAGGCTATGGGAATATACGCCCAACACCGGCAAAGGCTTTACTTGGGACACACCAAGCGCATTTCCCTTAGTGCCATAACGCCTTGTCAGCTTGCGATGGTGCAATCCTGGGGCCGTCAACCACTTTCCTAGCAATTCAGCCATCATGGACCATGCGCTTGCAACCTTTGATCTTGTCAAAGTTAATTGATTGGAATTGGGTATCGAGTTGCCGAATATGGAGACAATCACATCTTTCCAACTCCCCATGTCGACATTGAAAATATCGGACCATTTCCTGTTCTTGAAATCCTTCAATTGACACGCCGGGTCTCCCGGCTCGATCTGTTTCATCTTTTCTACCAAGTTCCGGCCTTGTTTGCAGCAATCCTTTTGGTCCCAGCTATTTCAAGCTATCAGGGTCTGAAATGAAGGATTTGGCTGAAGTCGTTGTTCACTTCACGAGCCGCAAGTCGGCTGGACACATCTTATCAGCCCACCACGAAGAGCCGAGAAACGAAACGTTGTGTTGCACAGCACAAGAACAACTCATTAACTGCCACGCGTGCGAACTGGGAATTTTTGGTCACATTTTGTCCAGATGCATTGATGGTCGAGTCATTGAAACAAACTGCCTGAGAAACTACCCCACGGTCGTATCGAGCGAGTCCATGTCACCTCCGTCTAGGACGGGAACCAGCAGGATATGCTTATAAGCAGATTCCAGCCCAGAGTCACCTCGTCTCCTTGATTGCGCCTGGCTCTCAACTGCCATCCGAAGACGTTGGAAACATGAATGTTCGATTGGCTCCTTGTGCCAAGGGAGGGATGTTGACCAAATACCATGACTGGTAGTAATGCACCGTAGCACTTGTCCCATGTATTCCCAAAAGCTTGACCGAAGCCATGCTTATCTTTCTGTCGTCTTGACTAACCGGCCGCCAACCAAGCAAGCCGTTCTTTACCGCTCACAGACAACCCTGGCTCGAGATTACTTCTAGTTAGTTAACTTCTCGGCAAAGAACTAACCACCGAGCAAGCCTCACGCGACCATTATTTGCCAGCCATCCTCAAATTGATGGCCTATGCACATTCCTTTCCCTTCTTGTGCTTAGCCTGCTGGCTACGCCTCTGGACCCTGATACGAGCCGAATCTTCGCCCTCGTTGATCCATTCATCTATCCCCTAGCAGGTTTATCTGCTGCCTACAGTAGTTTCAGCAAGCCAAACTCCCGGAGACGTGCCTATCAAGATTGCCTCTCTTTCTCGTTGGGCTCGACTCAAGGAGAACCCTGTTAGCTTCCTCTGTTCTCCACCAAAAAGTTGTCCTGGCTGGCTCTGTCTCCTCCTGCGCAAGTTTCCGTGGAACTACTGTTAACTGGCCAATCATGGCTTAGCCTCTCCGACAGCCGATGGCCGACAACCTCTTCCCTCGAGAAGACAACTCTCTTGATGTGTGCTGACAACTCTAGGATCACAAGGACATGGAGCGAACAACGATGCGTTGAATATACAGTTCGTTATTTACTGTTTGCGGTTATTACAATACCTAGAAGATATAAAACATGAACTTTAATGACATTTCATGCATTATGCCAATCAAACTGATATCCTAACAATTCAACCCTTCCATCACATCGAGCTTCGCCTGCTTGCTGCTCGCTCATCTCTGCTCAGTCAACCATGAAGCAACAATAAGACGAATGAATACAAAAAAGCAATATCCCCTTTCCGACTTCACTCCAATGCCCTAAAATCCGTCATGAGTTGCCATATTTTACCGTCATTGTAGTGATGCACCCTGTGCGCTAACGCTCCTCCCATACAAATCAGCCTGAAAAACACCAGTACTTTGTCTGTCACACAAACACCATTTCCCATCACGCCAGTTGCAATGCTCGTCCAGTCTTTTCCCCCTTCTTCCTTGAAACATAGGTATCGTCTGACATATATCGCCTCCTATAAAGTGGTTTCGGACCATCCCTCCAGGGGCCAGCCGGTAGAAGTATAGATTACAGCCCTGCCTCTTACTGAGTTCTATAGAACTTCTTGTAGAGGAGATGCAGCAGCAGATTAACGTTGAGTTTGAGACTGCCCTCGAACAGAGTCATGAACTGATGCGCCTCGAACTGAGCCTGCAAGAGGTCCTCAATGGGCACCAGAGCACTGGCTCCGGGGATCTGGATGTGTCCTCGCGAACCCTCAAGGCTGAAGACACCTACTTCGTCACATGAGATGGTCATGTTGATCTTCTCAAAGTCGTTGATGCCACTCCATGACACCAAGACACCCTTCTCGGAGAGAGCACGCGCGCTGTACTTGTAACTGCCGAACTTGGGTACACGGCCGCTACGTTCCAGTTCACGCTGGTGGTTGTATTGCTTGGTGAAGGGTAGCAGGAACTTCTTGCGGCTATTGAAATGTTAGTCATTGTGTTACAGTAACGTTACTAAAGGTACTTACCCCTTCTTGTTCTGCAGGGTCGCCATTGCTGACTCAATGTAGTCATCGTAACTCTTGCGCTGCTGCTCGAGGTACTTGGCCTTCTCATGCAAGTTGCTCAATGTCATGCGCACACCTTCCAACTCCCGCTGTCGCTGGACCCTTCTGCGGCTCTTTGTTCGAATATCGAGTGCAATGGCGTTAAGGACATCCTGGTAGTAGTTGTGCTTGGTGATGCGTCCCAGCTTCTCAAGTCGCATGATGTTCTCTAGAGCTGTGCGCTTGAGCTCCTGGTATGTCATGCGTGTTACGTCGATCATGTTGGCATCAGAGTAGGCTCCACGAGTGTTGCTGCCAACGGAGAACTCGTCGCGAAGGAGCATGCGCCACTTGTGGTCATCCTCTGGTGAAATAGGCTTGACGAGAATTTCCAGGAGATTGGCACCAGTCTGCACACGAATAATATACAGCACGCATCGCTTGGTCTCCATAAAGAGTGCCTTGACATCAGCCTCAGGGTCGTCGACATCGTGGAGCTTGGGTGTCAAGAACATGTGGATATCTGAAGAGCCCGCAGCGTTCATCTCGTTCTCGTTGTTCTTAGCACTGCCGAGATCGTGCATGATTTCCCGCAGGACGTCGTCACGGTTGGGGCACATTGTCTGAAGCTCAGCGGCCACCAGGTTGTGAATGGAGAAGACGTCGGTCATCTTGATGTATAATGTTGGCTTGTTCTTGGCGTAAAGGTCGTTGAACTCATCAATGTCAAATGTCCTCTCGGCATCGGGCACTGCGATCAGGTCGCTGGTGATTTGGTGCAGGCGCTCAACAGACTCTGCAACAAAAGCGTTCAGGGGTTGTAGGTACACGTTCTCACCGCCGAATGGTCGGCCAGAAGCGATTTGGCTGATGACCTTGGCGACCTCGCTGAGGTTTCGCTTTTGTAGAGGGCTCAGTGCCTTCTCAATGACACCGACATTCTCAGGAGCAACAACTGCTGGTTGCAAGTAGAAGCGCCAAAGCCAGCTAGAGACAACTTGCAGAAGGTTCTCTGGGGGTTCCCGCTTGAATTGCTGTCGTAGATTCTCGAAGATCTGGTTGCAGACAAATCGAAGACCATAAGGCATCTTGTGCAGGAAGTCCTCAAGGGCGAGGAAGAATTGGTCGCAGATCTCTCGAAGATCACGCAAGTGGTCGATGAAGAGGCGGCGAGTCTCGGGGTCGCGAATAGCAACTTCTCGAGGAACATCGAGTGGCCTTTGATCAGGTCGACCGGTGGCCAACTCAGTATTGTTGATGGCCGATCGGTAGATTTGCATGGGATCACTCTCAAGATCAAGAGCAGGATCTTCCACGATGTTGTCTCTGATGAGAGGACCAAGAAGATCTCGAAGGTACTTGCGATCTCTTGGTGAGCGAGTGTAGTTGTTGAGAAGCTTAGACCAGAAGAAGTTGCCGCGGATGAAGTCCTGAACATCTCGAGCACTGACGATCTCCTCGCGAATTGATCGAGCGATCAACTTGAGCAGATAGTACTCCTCTCGTCGCTTCTGGGCATAACCGAAGAGGCTCATCATCAACAACTCAATGCGCTTGCACTCCTTCTCAGCTGTTCCTTGCTCACGAATGCGCTTGAACAGACGAGCGAGGTACTGTGGCTGTGTTTGCAAATTGAAGAAGAGTTGCTGGTAGGATTCGAGCTTCTTGCGCGAGCTCTTGTTGAGTGCTTTGAGATCAAACTGGTTGGCAGAAGACATGGAGCTGTTGGCGATGAAGTGCATTGAGTTGCCTCCATAGTTGTGTTGATGCCTCACGACTTCGTCGAGTGTAATCTTGTTCTTGACCAGAAGGGCAATCTTAATATCAAGTTGATCGATGTAGTTCTCCAGCATCTCATTCTGTCGGACTTGTTGAACGACTGTCTTGCGGATACGTTCAAACTCGATTTCTTCGTTGAAGTCAAAGTCGCTGTCGTTAAGAAGATGGACAAAGTTCTTGACGGCGTTGACTGGAGGGTTCTTTCCAGTGGTCAAGCTCTTGTAAGCCTCGCCTTGAACCTTGGCACGGACAAAACTCTGGATCTTGATGACCTTTTGCATGTTCTCGTTGTAGAAACGCTTCTTCTCCTCAAATCGAGCCCTTACGATGAAACCTCGGGCTGCGGTCTGGAAGGCAACGATACATTCCTCCTCTTGCTCCAATTCAGCCATAATATCCTCAACTCTAGCACGCTCCATCATGGCTCTTAGGATGCTCTGGAGATCAATGATCTTAGGGGTATGAGATTCAAGCTCGTCGAGGAACGCCTGGTGCTGCTGGCGGTACAGGAATCCCCGAACGTTGCCCTGGAGGGCTGTGACCTGAGATTCTTGCTCCTCGAGCTGTTCAAGGATGGCTGCAACTCTTTGGCGCTCAAGCATGGCCCTAATAAGACCTTGAAGGCCAATGAATGCAGGTTCGTTCTCCTTAAGAGCATCGAGAGTATCGGCAACATCTCTCCTCACAGCAGCGGCGCGAGCAAAGGCTTGAAGTTGCTCAACACCAGTCGTGTGCTTTTTGAGCTCAGCTCTTAATGTCTTGTCGTCTTTGCGAGCGCGGAGTCCACGGGCAAAAGCTTGAAGTCGTTCTACTGCTGGGGCGTGTTGGCCAAGTTCAGTTCGTAGTGCCTGATCATTCTGGCGAACACACAGTCCGCGAGCAAGAGCCTGGAGCTGCTCAATCGCGGGGCTATGCTTGTTGAGCTCAGATCTTAGAGCCATGTCGTCCTGGCGAGCGCGGAATCCACGGGCAAAGGCCTGTAGCTTCTTCCATTGGGGTCCAAAGGAGCGTAGATGCTGCTGCTCGCGGTTGACCTGAGTTCTAGTCAGCAAAGCCCTGGCCGCTGCCTGCAGGTCAACAATCGCTGGGGATTCCGCCTCCAACTCTTCAAGATCCTGGTCGACTTTGCCTCTTAGCAAAGCTCCACGGGCTGCTGCTTGCAGCTTCTCGACAATACCGGAAGATTTCTTAGTCTCTTGGTATTGCGCAACATGGTTCTTGCGGGCCAAAAAGCCCCTGGAGATTGCTTGGATCTCCCTGATGGGCCCTCTACATTTCGCAAGCTGAGCAGTCACATTTCGTACCTGGTTTCGAGCCTTGTTGGCCCTGATTATGGTTTGCAACTCCAAAATATCGGGCTCGAGCGCTTCCAGGATCTGGTCGCGTCGATCCAACCTTCGTCGTGCCAGGAATCCACGTGCTGAGCTCTGCAGTTGGATAGCAAAGCGCTTCATCTGCAGTCGATAGTCCATAATTTGTCGTGTAAAGTCTCCTCGGATGCGAGATTGGAGGTCTATTAACCACTCCTCCTCATCCCAGAGGGTCTGCATAGTCTCACCAAGCTTAACACGAAGAAGAGCACCTCGGATTTGTGCCTGCATATCAACGATGGACTCTTCGTTCTCCCTCAACTCCCTTTCGATCCTTTCCTCCTCAGTCTCTTCTGGTTCAGGCTCGGGCTCAGGAACACCAAAGTCAGCACTCATATTTCCGAAACTAGGCATTGTAACGCCGAGCTTATCAAGACCCTTCTGCATAGCTTCCAGTTCATGATGTTCGAATTCAAGCTGACCGACGAGGTTGCCTATCCTGAAGTCGACTATACCCTTGCGGAATAGAAGCCAACTCAGAGCGTGAATACAGTAGATGACCTTGGGAATGTTCTTTTTCTCGTATAGATCAATCAGCTCGAAACGGAACAAGTCGGGCAGCTCAACCTCGTCAAGGTATCGGAAGAATATAGCAATATTGTCGGAGTGTCGATATTGGAGCCTGGGGTGTTGGAAGATTCGGTAACGCCGATCTGGGTTTAGAGCTTCGACCACTTCTGCAAGCGTGACACCGTCACGGAGCGCCTCCTCAAGCTCAACAATGGGAGGTATAGATTTATGGATGACATCCTCAATCCATTCCTTGGCTTCACCAATATGGCAAAGGTATTCGTAGGCTTGAAGGAACTGGCGCTGTTTGTCCATCCAGTTGCGCCCTTCCCAACTGTAGCCAGTGGACTTCTGGCTTTGGCCGCCATTGCTCCTATCAGCTCGTTGCAATCTTCGTCGACCGCGCAAGCCAACAACTTCTTGCGCTGGTGAGGTAATGGTAAAGTCTTCAGGTGAGTCAGACGATACGAGACGCGAAAGTGTCCTTAATTGACTCGTGGAAGACTTGCCCAGTCCTTCCAACTCATCCCGAGCTATGTGCGTGCTATGCAGATGATGGGGTGATGAAGGAGCTTGGGTGGCTTCTGGTGGCAGAAACGAGTCGGATCGAGTGAGCAGCATAGAATTTGGTCGCATCGGTAGCGGGCGAGAAGGCGATGACGTTTTTACTGGCGACGTCTTGATTGGTGAGGTTGATGTTTTTGTTGGCGACGAGTGGCCATCAATGTGCGCCATTGACAGTTTGCCAATATCGACGCTCTTACCGCGATCATGGCGAGGAACTGCATGGGGAGGCGTTGAAGGAGGCGTGGATGCTGGAGCCTGTGGGAGTGGACGAAGAGAATGCCGAGCTGAGCTATAGATATTTTCGGGGGCTTTCTTTGAGGTCATATTTTCCCCAGCTTCAAAAGTCTTTGCTCTTGCCCTGACATCGCTCTGCGCTCGCTTGTGGCCATGCACTGTAGTTCCGTAACCAGCTGAACTAGAGGCGGACGTATATTGACTATTGAGGCTGTGGTCTGAGGCGTGGGAGTAGCCCGATGAAGCGGAGGATGACGTTGTCGAGGGGAAGCGGTTGAGGATAGAGGGCGAGATGTTGGAGTTGGAGGCGAAGTCGATTGTAAGCGACTGGCGAAGAGGTCGCAGATGCTGATGAGATTGTGGTTGCGATTGCGATTGCGCTTGGCTTGGAGAATGGTGTTGAGTTTGAAAGTAATGAGTACGGGACGACATTGTTCAAGTCTTTTAAGAAGGGAGTCGCTGGCCAAGCCCGCAAACTCTTGTCTCGTCTTTTCTTGATTTTGTCTTTAGAGTCTCTGCTCAGGAACGTAGTGAATCGATTTTCCGTCTGTGACGTTAACGCATTGTCTCGAGCGTTGCTCGGCTTCGTCTCGTCAGAGGAATGCTGTATCAAGGCGTAGCGGCTTGGAATCCTTCAAGATCCAAGACAAGCTGAATTATGTGCAGCAGATAAAGTGTAAAAGCGAAAAAAAACAAACACCAAAGTCAAGGTGTTGTAGGATCAAAGAATAGGTAAGATGCTAGCGCCCAATACAAGCAGCGCAAATGCCGTCACTTTGTTCTTGTGACGAGACAATAAGACGAGTTTATGCCCAAGAAAATGAACTCTAGCACCTATGGGATGCTATAGCGAGCGAGTGAGCGTCAAGGCACCCGATGGCGGGGCGTTGGATTTGCCGGAGTAAACAAAACAACGGGCAACCGCCCAGCAACGGCCTCCATGCCTAGTCCCGATTGGTGACATGCGGCTGATGATCCGCTTTTATGTCTGTCTGGTTTATCCTTGCAAAGTCTCTCATTTGTTCAACATGGTCAGTTTTATGCGGTTCAGAAGCAGCTATTATGCGCTGTGAAGTGTTCTTCTCTACGTGTGGTCTTTCAATTGATATTTGCATACATGAACAAGTGAATATCATGAGTAAATTTGAGTTGTGTTGTTTATTTACTGTTCTGTATCAAGTAGACTCCTGCTCCCCTTGCAGATCTAGTGTCACAGCTCTCCAGGTCGTCAATCAAAACAAGCAAAACTCCATATTGTGGATGCTCAGCCTGTATCTAACGAAGTTTATTGCCAGATTGGTAGTCTAAACAGGTCAAAGCATCATCAGTCCACAATTGGTCAACTTGTTGAGTGTTGGAGATCCTTGCTCAAGCAAGGATGTTGGTTCTACGGATACGCATGGGTTGGTCGCTCTGCTACCCTAGAGCCATGGATCGCCATATATGTAAGTCTCCTCGGCTGATGCTTGTTTCTTGACACCTACCAGGATTGGTAAAAACGAGGTACGCTTCAATTCCAATGCGATAAGTTTAACATACCATGAAAAATATACATATATACAGAGGTAGTCAATGCTACTGTAGATCAAAGACGGGTTGCGACCTCACGAGTAACACATAACACAAGGCACAAGACAGAAAACTGGTATACCGTCTGTACAACCAAAACAGGCTGGGAACATGATGACTCTGTCCTGTAGCTGTCAATGGTTCTGTTGATAAAAACATGCCTTAATAATAGAAAAGCCAAAGCTTTAGTCGAGCAAACATCTATTAGCACATGTTTGCGCCTGGCATTGTCAGTGGAGAGCCACGACAGCTTGGAAGCCTTTTTGATACGTTGTGGTTTAGTGGGGTTATATGAGGTCATCAGCGTAGAGCCAGTCCCAAAGCAATTGGCCCGAGCTGCGAACCCCATCGGATCAGAATCATTTGAATCTTTGAAGCTTC
Organism: Fusarium musae; assembly: GCF_019915245.1. Taxonomy (NCBI): domain Eukaryota; kingdom Fungi; phylum Ascomycota; class Sordariomycetes; order Hypocreales; family Nectriaceae; genus Fusarium; species Fusarium musae. Next base: position 1,205,373 of record NC_058387.1, read on the forward strand.
AACCCTTGTCAACCGAGTTTTGACTTCCAAACTTCTCTACACCGTCAACCGCGATAATTCGTTCCAATTGACCTGTATCTATAAAGATCGCTGATTTCATACTAACCATTTACACAAGGGTGTTGACCCCTCGGGAGCCGCAATGGCGTCAAAGCAACGTCCATCAGTCCTGGTACTTATCATCAACTCTGCGCGCGTCCATGAATACTACTAATACCATTCAGGTCACGGACGCGAGACAGAGACCACCTCAAAGGAGAGTTCTTCAACGACAAGACACTGGTGCAGGCGCCGGCGGATCCCAGGCACCAATGCGATTCATGACCGTCGACAATGTTCTTCAGTACAACTCTCAAATCCCATCAGGCCAGCCACGCGGTCCTCCAGCACCAGTTCCTCCAGGACGACATCCAGGACCCGCAGGCGGCGCTCTCAGTCGCCGAGTCTCTTCAGGCGGTCTACCCAATGCTCAGTCTCGCACCGGCCAGCCAATGCCCTCGAGAACGACAAAGATAAGCGAGAAGCTGGTACTTCTTCCGGAAACAGGCGATAACGACGATGACGTCGACGAGGAGATCGAGAGCGAGTCGGTGCTCGCGCGCCGTGTACACGATGATGAGAATCGACCTCTGAAAGACGAAGAGCTGGATGTTCTCAAGAAACGGGGCGGAATCCGCGGAAAGAGTTTTGCTGAGAGGCTGTCCAAGATGCAGAGAACAGAAAAGGTTAGCAGGCTGACAGCATACTGTACTGCGCAAGCCTACAAGATTAAGCCGACTGCCGAGTTCCTGCGCAAGAAACATGAGGCTAAAACCAAAATTTACGACGACTGTCTATACGTCATTTACGCCTTGCCGCTACTCAACGGTACTGATGGTTATCGAGTACGAAGTCGACCTATTCTCAAGACCCCTGGAACTGGAAAGACAGTTCTCGACCTAGAAATCGAACGCAGCGAACAAAGGGACCACCATGAAGGGTACTTTGAGGATGATGCATACGAAAACCCGAGTCCTGAGCGTGGCCATGAAATGCCTTCTCACTTGACTGATCGCCCCTCAACTCCTGAGCGCAGCAATCCCTTCCGCCACGACGATGACGTTTCATCTATGAACCGACTTGCGCCCGACGCAAAGAACTTTGCCGAAATGTTTGTCTACTCCTACGGTGTCGTCGTCTTCTGGAACTTTACCGAGCACCAAGAGAAGGACATCCTTGCCGACCTTACTTTTGCCGATGCCGACGCTACAGAGAACGGCGCTACTAGTCTTCTGACTCGACCCTTGGACCAGGAGGACTATGAGACTGAAGAGTTCCATTTCGAGTACAGCGCTGATATCAAGCGTCCTCGCATCTTTAACGACATGATCACTCTGCTACCGCGATCTGACCATATGATCAAACTCACCATCAGCCATGCTATTGCACAAAGCACACGGCTGTGTTTCTTTGAAGAACGCATGAGTGAGACTATGATAAGTGCTCAGCATGTACCCAAGACGCTGGCTCTAACAGGAGAGCTGAACATGACCCGCACTGAAATCGTGCGCATGTTGGGCCAACTCTTCAAGAGCCGGGTCGACATCAATCTCTGTAAGTTTATTTACCCCAAACTACGGTGACTTGGTCTAACTATTTCACAGCGTCCAATATCCTCGATGTTCCCAACTTCTTCTGGGACTCTGAACCAACTTTACATCCACTTTACGCCGCCATCCGCGAGTACCTTGAGATTGATCCACGCATCAAGGTTCTCAACGAGCGATGCCGTGTCTTCCTCGATCTGGCCGAGATACTGTCAGACTCTGTTGCCGACGCAAAGATGAGCTACATCACTTGGATCATCATTGTCCTCATTATCGTTAGTATCATGGTTACCGTTACAGAAGTAGCCATCCGTTTCGGCATGCTCAGCAAGGCAAAGGGTACTGGTACTGATCCTGCCATTATCGTACCTGTTCTTGGTGATGGCGTATCCGGACAAGGCCATGTTGCCTTGCCACCAAGTGACCTCGAAATACTGGCGCAGACACTGGGCCTGCAAACTAATGCCTCGTTCGACGATGTTCAGCAGAGTATTTTGGCCTTGAAAAAGAAGACCCTTCCTGATGCCTCGATTGTACATGCTTCGTACGAGGACATCTGAAATCGACACATCCTATTCCTTATATTTCGCATAGCACGGCGTTAATGGACGGCAGTTTCAAAGATTGTCTTTTCCTAATAAAAATGTTTATCGGGGTGGTGTTTTGTTAGAAAGGACATCAATCCAAATAGGTTCGCAGCCTTTGTCTATCTAGCACGGGAGTTCCTCGGGAATAAAAGATTTTCACTTTCACTATCAAGTATATACACATGTCGAATGCAGACACAGCAACGCAGGCATTGATGTAGAGTATCTATTCTTACTCTGGAAATGCAAACCCTATTCAAGAAAATTGAAGAAACAACCAAAGTTGTATAGAAAAGGCCACATAGTTTCCGGGCCTGCACATTTTTGAAAAAAAAAACCCATAGCCCATGATCATGATAGTAATAACATCCCTCAGTCTCCAATCTCCCCCCGATCCTGCTTAGTGGTGGGCGAGTCCGCGGGGAGCCGCCGGATATCAAGTACAAATAGAATTTTACCAGATGTCAATCCATGCTACACACCCAGCAGAGATCCCAAGAAGCGAAGAAAAAGACGCCGAAAAAAGAAGCAGTTCGCCTTTGCCAGTCTTCACTCGCCCGATCGTCTATAAAAAGGTCATGTATTAAAAGTGAGAATATCCGATCTCAATAGCGCACCAAGTTTACCGAGCCTGTTGCTCGACGGGCTTGTAAGCGGCGGCAGCAGCCTGTTGGCTCTTGCGGTTCTTGTTGTCGAGTTCGGCCTTGCTGTAGATGGCAGCACCAAGCATTGTGACGGCCATACCAGCACCGTTAAGCAGATCGATGGTCACGTCGAAGAGGAAGATGCCGAGGGCAACAGTCAAGCACTGCTTGAGGTTACCACAGACGGTCATGGTCAGAGCACCAGCAAGCTTGTTGGTGTTGAAAGACGAGATGTTGAGCAGAAGGGCGAGGAAACCGTTTCCGAAGAGCGAGGCGAAAGCGGGGGGGAGAGAAACGTCCCCAGAGGTGATGAGCTTGTGGAAGCCGCTAACTTCACCGGTGGCAGTAGCGCAAGCCAGAGCCTGAAGAGCAGCGAGAGGAGACATGCGGAGGAGGAACTCGATCGGGGGGAGAGCGAGAGATCCAGTCATGAATCGGTTGGTGACGACAGTCTATAAAATGGTTAATGAAGAGTTTGAGCCATGTCAGGAAAGGGCGTACCTTGAGAGCGGCGAGCACGACACCAAGAATAGTGAGAAGGAAGCCGGCGTCAGTGAAGCTCATCTCACCTAGGGTGGTCATGGCAGCACCGACGATAAGAGGCAGGAGAGAAAGGTATGTCATGGTGCTATAGGTTCGGCCGTAGTAAGTGCGGTAGATAAGGATGGTGAAGATCGGGCAGAGCATGCGCATGGTCTGGTAGAAGGGAACGGAGACCATAGCGAGAGACAGGTTGGAAACGGCGATGTTGGCAGTGAAGAGAGCACTGAAAGCAACGAGGGCGAGGTTCTCGCGACGCCCCAATCGTGAGAGCTTAAAGTAACCCATTTGCATCATGACATAGGTGCCGACACTGGCGAACGAGGCGTGGAGGAAAGTCAAGAGCCATGGGAAGTGGAACTATTGGAAGCGCATGTTAGTCTTTGGACTATCAGGGTGCCATAAGCGGTTGATGTCGTCAACTTACCATTCCCAGAACAAGCTTGTTGTAAAGAGTGAGGAGCAGAGAGAAGAAAAAGTAGGTTCCGAGCCATGCGAACTTGACGGTACTGGGGATAGAGTACTCATGCTCAAGGTTGTTGTTCTTGGGAGGCTCGGCTCGGCCAGCGTCGCTCTCGACATCGAGCTCGCCCTTGATATCACGCTCTCTCTCCTCGGCGGAGAGGAGAGGAAGAGGCTCCTCGTTATTGGGACGGGAAGACATGGTGATGGATGCGCCGGAGATTCGTGGGGATGCGATCAGGTACCGTTGACGAACGTTAAGAATATCGTGGGGTCTCTAGCATAACCCGGAGTCGACTCAATCAATAACGATGAACCGACTAAGAAATCCGCAAGCGCAGTCGATTACCGACAAAATGCAAATGCAGACCAAGGTGCAGCCGAGTCTTTGATGTAGTTGTAGGTAGTTGTTAAGTGGAAACGTAACACGGAGATAGATGGAAGCGAAAGAAAATACAGGGGCCAAGCCAAGGGAGAAGGGGGCGGAGGCGCGTAATATGATGGAATAAAGCGAGCGATTGGACCCAGACAGGGAGATGAATATGGAGACAGGCAAAAATCAAGTACTGATCCCAGGTAAGAAAATGATCTTACACAACACGCACACACAAAAAAGAAGAGAAAGTTATGAAGAGTTGTTTCTTTCGAAGGGGGCTTAAAAAGGAGGGATAAGAGAGAGTTTAAAGTGACGGGATGGGGAAGAAGAAGAAAGAGTTGGGAGGCAGAAAAGGGAGGAAGGTTTTTAGGGAGACAAGCCCAAAAAAGGATCTCAGGCTTACTGTACCTGTGTGATCTGTACCCCCCAAATCAATATCTACGGGGAGTTTCGGAGTCTTCAGTGATTGATAGCGGGGGTGCTTGCTAAAGGGAGTAGTCGGCGGGGCCTTACAAGTGGCTTACAAAAACGAAGCTATTGGATCGGGGTGCGGAGTTTGGAGGGAAAAGCCACTGGAGTGTGAGTCGAGGTACACTGAGGTGAGGTACCTTGTGGCGTCTGTGTCAAGATTTAGTGAACAACTGTCAGCATTGGCGGAACCTGCTCGCAGTAACCATAACCAGCCTTGACTTGATTAGCCATGCAATGCAAGCTTGGGTGGGCTAGGTAGGTAGTTATTGTTCCAAATGGATTGGATTTTTGAATCCTGCAGTGGGAAATTAAGGTGATCGCTATTACATAGGTAGTAACAGTAGTGATTGATAGAGTTCCGCACCAGATCTCACCAGGCTATTACCTCCACTGCCACGGATAGAGGTTAGAAACCTCTCCACTGTACAACCGTTAGAGGATCAATCTCATCTTATCCCCCTTCACCAACCAACGCAAACTCAATTCATTCAGCAAACAAGCTTACAAGGATGCTTGAATGCAGACTCGGGACTACTCCCTCCAATGACCTAATGTAGGAAAGGACTTTCGATAAATCGTTTTTATTACCGCCTTTGGAACGTGGTCCTGTTACCTGTACATGTGTAGTCCAGGGGTTCAGAAGAACCTAACGTGATGGTACTCTACTCTAATCAGAAAAGGGGGCGGGGGCATCTCATTGCAGACCAGGAATACAGCATCTCAGACCAATCACAGCATCTCGTGTTGACAATTCTAGCAAGTCACTGGATTGGGTGATGTAGGCTAATGAGAGAGGCGTCAGTAGTTTTATGCTGATATGAGTTGATACAATATCGAATATGGAGCTGAACAGACTCTGAGACTGGCCCAGACTGCTCAGGCCTCAGGGTAAGGTTATCTGATGGTCACGGAGAAAAGGAGTTTCTTCTTCCAAGTGGGTATAATAAAACTCTAGTAACAATAAAGCAGTGTCCGTTTGTACTCGGTATTTGTTCGTATGTAGTATTCTCAACACCCGCTCTCGCAGCACGGATCTCATGTGGACATAACTCAATCTCTAGAGGTATTACAAGCGAGAAAGGGCACGTCATTCTCTAGTAGGAGTTGATTTATACCCGCACATGTACGTGTTGAGCCGCGTTGTCGTGAAACGGGCCAAGCACCAGGAAACCCGTCTATCATCAAGAATACATACGCAAGCTTGGGGTTACGTAGGCCAAGGGACAGTGGGAGAAGACGATGGACAGCTGTTCCGCGTATTCATAGCTATTTTTATATGCATCGGCACTTGCTTTCTATCTCTAACGGCACTCAGAAAAATCATCACTGACATGAGACTGTAAGCGTTTAGTTATTGAGCTCACTCCGTGATTGGACCTCGATACGATTATCAGTGAGCAATACGAACCACATCTGCATGCAGAGAGTGTCAGACGGATATCTCCTTTTGATGTGTATAGAGAAACAGAGAAAGAAAACACCATTCAAAAGCTGTCACGAGACCAATTCCTGGAACTAAAAAAAAAAAGGAGTAACGAGGCCGTTGACTTTTGCGCCAGCCAAAGCCGTTATTTCCGCCCCTTTCATCCATTCATTTATTGTTGCGTCGCCTCAAACTCAAGCGCCTTAACATGTGTGAATAGCCTTGGCAGATTCCTACGATTTGCACAGCAATCCAATTTTCTCCCACTCCATGAGACTCCATTTACCGTTGATCCGATAATTTGTTCTTGGCAGCCAGTATCAGAATTCCAACAAAACAGCCCCTGGGATTCTTGTTAGTTTATGTCTCAGATTCTCGATAACTTTATTTGTCACTATCCGTTGGGTTGATTCAGAAGATCAGTCTATGAATGCAAGGATCTGATTGTGTCTCAGCCCCGGAAGGCCGATGCCGCCCTTACAGAAGTCCCCTGCTTATGATGCTAGAATCCTTCCGGACAGGAGTTTTTAGTTCGAGGAATGTCGCCTTATGAGGATAGAGAGGCAGGGATGCTAATATGTAATACGTAGTACAGAGTAGTCTGACGCGAAATGTAACGGTGATTTCTGCAATGATGATTGTTAAATTTCAGTGCAACGCAACGTCGATCCTGATGCTCCAGTGTAGGATCTAGAGATCAGTTTCGTCTAGACTTGCGTTCCCTAATAGTCACAATGTCTACTTATGCGGATATCTATGCTCCGAAATCCAGAGCCAAGCAACACTTCAAGTCTTCATATCTCTCTGGTCTTGCGCCATGACTGTTTCATCTGCCCGCCCTTATCTATTTACATTCCATTGGCTTCCCGTGACCGTTGGTTCTATTCAAGGGAGACTCTCCAGATCCGATCAAGTCTCCAGCTGGAGGTCTGAATCAAAGTTGCCCAATCACGAACAACAAAGCTGTATTCCAGGCTATCTTGAATGTTTAAGCTCTCAATCATTCATTGGTATTCAACAATTCCACTATTCCCGTGTTGGAGAGTCAGAAAATGGCGTTATCAGTTGTGCTCCTAGCCCATATGCAAAACACTTACGCATCTACGGGATATGCAAACGTACGACCAACACGCGACAAACAAAGAGAAACCTTCATATATCATGATACTTCTTACATCTTAGGGCCGATAAAGAACATCTCTGACGTTTATATAAGATAAAACGGCCAGCAAGAACAGATTATCTGAAAATTTTAAAAATCATGTATGTCCATATGCTCGCTCTTATTTTCTTTCTAGGATCTCATCGATATATAAGGTAACTTTCAAGACGATACATCTACCAAGCATCATGACTCCATCGCTTAACAAAACAAAAATTCTTACGCTTCCGTCTCAATGTTTTCCAAAGGCACATAACCCTCCTCTTTCTTAATTCGTCTCCTACCCAGCGTCTCACGCACCCAGCCTACAACACCTCTTCCACTCCTCCAGCGAAGACCACCGCTCTTCTCAGCAGCAGCCTCATCCATCCATCGAGGACGCTTCCAGAACTTGAGGAAAAGACTGCTCACGACGACACTGACACTACTACACGCCATGGCGAAACCAGCCATCATGGGGTGCATGTGGAAACCAATGGGCAGGAAGAAACCCATGGCAATTGGCAGACCGATAACGTTGTACATGCACGCCCAGGCAAGGTTCAGCTTGATGCGACGGAAAATGTACCGAGTGAGGTCCAGCGCCGCAGGAATAACCATCAAATCAGTTGGGCGCATGAGAACAATATCGGCGGCTTCCATGGCGACGTCTGTACCGCTGGCCATGGCGATACCGATATCAGCAGTTGCAAGTGCAGGTGAATCGTTGATGCCGTCGCCGACCATGGCAACGACCTCGCCTTGTTCTTGAATTTGCTTGATAATCTCTTGCTTCTGGTCGGGGCTCATTCCGGCATAGACATTCTCGGGAGGAATGCCCACAGCCGCAGCAACACTGAGGGCAGTGGATCGCTGGTCACCAGTAACAATAGCTGTCTTCACACCCAGTTTGTGAAGGGCCGAGATGGCAGCAGCAGCACCCTCCTTGATAGAGTCAGCCAAAGAGAGATGGCCACTGTATTTGCCATCAATAGCCACGAAGATGTGAGTGGTACCAGTGGCAGGTCCCTTGTTAGAAGCCTTGGTTGCGCTGGGGTCGAGTTGTTCTGATGCCTCGATGACATCCTCGGGAACCTCAATGCCGTTTTCCTGCAGGAAAGCAACGTTACCGACGAGCGCCCGATAGCGGCTACGGTCAACAGCCGATACAGGTTCAACCAGAGCGTTGATGCCCTTGCCAACAGTGACCTTGAACTCGCCGACACTTCCCTCAAGAGCATCATCGGCCTCAATATCGAGTTCTTGTCGAGCTCCTGCGAGGATGGCCTTTCCAACGGGATGTTCACTACCCATCTCAGCAAGACCAACAATAGCCCACCAAAGTCGACGTCGCCATTCATTATCATGCCACTCGGACTCGAGGGCAGACTCGACAACGCTCATCTTGCCATAGGTGATGGTGCCAGTCTTATCGAGGACAATCTGTGTAACCTTGGTACATCTCTCAAGAGCAGCGCCACCTTTGATCAGAATGCCGTTCTCGGCACCAACGCCAGTACCAACCATGACGGCAGTAGGTGTAGCTAGACCGAGGGCGCAAGGGCATGCGAAAACGATGACAGAAATGCAGAGCTTGACGCAGACCATGATCTTACCACCGCTGGCGTCCTGCAAAAAGATTTTGGGTGGGTTCGCAAGTACATGGCTGAGAACCATCCAGCAAAGAAACGTACTCAAGCCGAGGATGAGGATAGCAGGAATAAAATACCCTGCAATAGTGTCGGCAAGTCGCTGAATAGGTGCCCGGTTGGTCTGAGCATCTTGAACCAACTTGACAATTTGGCTGAGTTGAGTGTCACGACCGGCACGAGTGACTCGGAAGTCAACACGACCGTCACCATTAACGGATCCGCCAATGACGTGATCGCCGGTTCGCTTCTGAACAGGCATGGCTTCACCCGTTACCATGCTCTCATCTACGAAGGTCTCTCCTCGGACGAGGACACCATCGGCAGGCACCTTATCACCAGGCCGCAGAATGACGACATCACCAAGCTGGAGAAGCTCAGTAGGAACAGACCGCTCCTCGTGAGCTGAACCACCAACTCCTGGCGTTTTGGGAGTAGTTGGGTCCTTACCCCAAGCCTCGGCAGCCTTCTCAGCAGCAATGGGGTCTACGTAGATTGTAGCCATAGAGGGTGCCAAAGACATGAGCCGAGAAAGAGCCTTGGATGTCTGACCCTTCGCGCTATTCTCAAGGTAACGACTTAACGTGATGAATGTGATGAGCATAGTGCTGGTGTCAAAAATAGTGCTTGGCCGGGTGTGAGGAGGCAAAAGTAAAGAAACCGTCATTGTCAAAATGCTGAAGAAGAAGGCACAAGATGTTCCGAGGATAACAAGAACATCCATTGTTGGTGAGCGGTGCTTGACTGACTTCCATGCTGAAATATAAAAACGCTTTCCAATGCCGAATTGGACGGGTATCGTAAGGACTAAACAGATGATATCTCCAAGATAGAGGCCTGGAATTAACTCAAACCTGCCAAGATCGAGAGATGGCGCACACATAGGCAAGATCATGTTCAGAATGAAGACCGGGATGGCAAAAGCCAATGAGGTTCGGAAAGCCGTCCTCCACTCATTGATCTCTCTTGTCTTTGCGAGTGACTCGAGCTGTGCATTGTTGTCTTGGGTATCGGCCACAATGGCGTTGTATCCCTTAGCTTCGACAGCTTCCACGATGGCCCGGAGACCAATAACACCAGGTTGGTGAGTGACGGTGAGGCGTGATGAAGCAAGGCTCACCGAAACTGAATCGACGCCGTGCATGGCCGTCAACTCAGCCTCCAAAGCTTGTGCTGCAGCCGCATCTGGAACACCATAAACTTTGAACTGTGCCGTGGATGATGACCCGCTATGATGATCATTGGTTGGTTGTGAAGAAATAACTTCCGCGTCGAAGCCACGGTCGTCGATTATTTCCGCTATTTGCTCCGGCGAGAGTTTGGTAACATCATGTGTAATAACGGCTCGTTCCGCGAGAAGACTGATGTTGAATTTGAGGACGCCTTCTACGTCCTTGAATCCACCCTCGACAGCCGATGTGCAAGCACCACATGTCATGCCCTCGATTGCTACTGTCGTGATGGCGAGGTTGCCAGCATTTTCAGCATCCTTGCCAGATTTGTCAGCCACCACTTTGCCCGAGTCGACAATCGTAGCATCAAAGCCGCGGTCTTCAATGATTTCGGCGATTTGTTCGGCAGTGAGAAGGTCGGGATCGTGTTCGATAACAGCTCTCTCGGAGAGCAATGAGATGCTGAAGCTCTTGACACCAGGAACATCTTTGAAGCCACCTTCAACGGCAGAAGTGCAGGCTCCACAGGTCATGCCCTCGACGGCGATAGTTGTCGTAATAAAGTCATTGTCGTCTTCGTTGTGTGTAAAGCGTCTGGCGACAGGGCTGGGGAGGTCGGTCGAGAGGACTTCGGCATCGAAGCCTCGGTCTTCGATGATATCCTTGACTTCGTCGGCGGAGATAACTTGAGGGTTGTGCATGATGACTGCTCGCTCCATAACCAGACTGACTGAAACGTTTCCAACACCATCGACGCCCTTGAAGCCAGCTTCAACAGCAGAAGTACATGCGCCGCATCTATAGAGGAAACAGGGTCAGTGATATATTCCCGAACATGTCGTATAAACTTGGCAGGGGGCCGCAAAAGCCGAACGGAACTCCATAACTGGGTCCCGGGATGACCGGCGGAAGTTGAGGAAAAGAATAGAATTATGACCAAACTCACGTCATGCCGTCCACTCGAAGCGTCGTCGTAGCAAGATGGGCGCCGGCGCCGGGACTCCTCGGAACGGAGAGCGCGACATTATTTGTGTCCTTGTTAGGGACTTGGATGTAGGCGGGAGCCATCGCAACAGCTTGTGGCTCGTGAGCCTCGACTCGAGGATCGTGAATATGTTGCGATCCTCAGAAGCCGAGAGATTTTGGAGTTGAAGATTGATTGCCAAATGGCGGCGGAAAGCGGGATGAACGGCACTTGTGGTCTTGGGTCTCACTCTCGCGGTTAGACTCGTTTGGTGGTTGGTTGCTAATAATGGAATGAACGGGTTCTAGTTCAATCGTCCAGCCACGAGCATTTCAATTTGGTGGAGATTCGACGCAAACAATAAATCGAGCAGCAGCTCGGCAGAAAGAGAGAAAAAAGAGATAAAGAAGAAGAGTCGCAGTGTTGGACGAACAAGGAAATCGGAGGTCAAGATCAGATACTGTATCAAGCCTGGACTGGAAGGTCACAGCTTATGCCAGTTGATAACAAATACGCCAATAAGACCACGAAGACCGGCTTCAATTGCTGATGTATGTGTGTACGTACGCACAGTATGTCGGCTATTTTTGGCGTTAGTGAGACGAAAGAAAGAGAACGAAATGAACGACCACTTGGGTACGAGAAACGAAGAAGAACAAGAAGAAGAAGACACCAGGCCAAGAACAAAAGGACATGACATGAGCAAGATTTCAGAGGACGGCGTCTCGGCGTTTTAACTACGATTCAGGGGAAACACTCACTGCTATTAGCAAGGAAACACCAACAAAACAGTTCGCGAGGCGAGAGGCCCAAAAACCATCACATCCGGGACGAGTCTTGGCTCAGCGGCTGATACGGTCAAGTTCCAGTTTGGGGTCTGTTTCCGCTGATATCCAAGACGAGTTGATACCTCTCGTTGGTGGATTTAATACAAAGATGCGACTGCTGGAGCACCAGATTTCTCGCTTGCAGGGATGTTTCACTAGAGACTCAGAAATTCCCAAACGATGTCCGGGGTCTCTTTGAACAATGGAGATGAATAGGGAGCTTGGGGCCAGAAAATGCTGAGACCTGAGACAAGGGGACTCCGCTATTAAACAAAACCCTGGTCGATTGGCCGCAATCTGTTAGTGAGCAGTGACAGATCCTCAGACAGTTCAAAGAAGTCTGTGAATGGTTGTGACAGAGTGAGATCAGTGAGATCAGTGAGATCAGTGAGATCAGTGAGATCAGTGCAACCATAGCCACAAGGCGAAGGCCGCTGATGTTTATACCTCATCACTACCTTAGCTATTCTTATCCCTCCTTTATTTCTCAGTCACAAGGTAACTAAAGTTCTGCAATGGCTCACTTTCAGCTGGCCTCTAATGGCGCCATCTCTTGTCCTGAAAGGCGCAAGTGTCGATCGTTCAAGTTGCAACCATTCAGCACCCAGACTGTCCAACCAGCTTTTACCCTTCATGAACTATCGGAACTAGGCGCACCGACTTCTCTTTGGGAAGACTTCAACTTAGCTTAGAACTGAACATGAGTTCAATCTTCAATTTCCTGTCATTGTCGATCGCAACTCTGCCGTGAACCTCTAGTCCACCATCGCCAATCATCGTGTGTCTTTTGGTGTAGTAATGTCTTACTATATGTAAGACGCAATAAAATCCAATTGTGAGGTCTTTCAGGCGGATGTTCCACGTTCCGACAATCGATGTCGATGTGTCGCGTGTAGGGCTACAGCTGCATATGCAGTCAGCATGCCTTTGCGTTACAGCCCATCAGCAGTACGAACGCTAGACTCGCTGTCTCTTGTAGCTAAACTCAATAAGTTCCCAGTAGAGCGTAGACAAGTCCAACAGTGGCTAGGTTATCGTATAAAGTATGCCGTGGCTTCTTGCCAGTTTCCTTGGTGATTGACGGGTTGAATTGAGTTTGTAAATGATTTGCACGGCCATTGCATACTCAAACATTACATCGAGTATCATTTGGTTGGCCTTCAATAAAATGTCTTCTGGTCGTGGTTTGTATTGGTTCGATTTGGAGTTCGCTTTTGACATAGAATCCAGTATGGTACACGATCCATGGCGTGAACATAACTGACAGTGTCGAGCTCCGACATCAAAAGCTAAAACAGCTTCTTGAGGTGCTCATATAATATGAGAAATGAAGTATTTACCGAACAAAGGACTCCAAGTCACGACGGTATCGAAGAACGCATCGCTTGTCACATATATACTAGTACAGGGTAGTCGAGTTCACATTGGAAGACCCCACCTACGCTCAATTCGACCCCACACCCCATGAGCCCCGCACCCACCATATGCTGCTCTGCCTAGCGCTCCAGCCTCACCTAAGCTCCGATGCTCCATCTTGAACTTCATTGACCTAACACTTGCACAAGCTGCGACTATCAACATAGATTGTTTCTTGGGCCTGAGCCCCAACGGGAAGGTATAATAGAGCACAGGAACTTACGGACTTTCACTACAGCCACTCCCTTTAGCTTCTCTCCGTACTGTGACGTACTTGATATCCGTCATCTAACCCCCGAGGCTATAGCCTCAACCACAACACATCATGGAGCAGACGAAGGCTCTAAACGCGCTGGAGGTATGTGTCGCCAGGAAAAGCAAAATGAAAACAGACTAACACCTGCAATAGCCATTCATCGCTCTCTCCAAATCTGCGACATCTCCTCGCGCAGCTGCCGATCTCGTCACCAGAGCTACATCAGCACCAAACACATTTCTCTTCAGTGATCTCCTACAAACACCCGCCATCCAAAATCTCGCCGACTCAGAGTTCTCTTCGCATCTCAAAGTTCTCCAGATATTTTCCCATGGAACGTACTCTTCATACAAAACGACAGAAGGCCTACCAGTGCTCGAAGAAGTACAGGCAACCAAGCTACGGCAGCTATCACTTCTCTCACTGGTCCGAGACCGACAGAACCTCTCCTATTCTGCACTACAGGAAGCACTTGATCTACCCGGAGCACGTGAGGTGGAGGCATTGGTGATCTCGGCGGTTTACGCTGGTCTACTTCACGCCACGCTTGACCCAGCCCGTGCAGTCGTGCAGGTCACCAGTGTTGCGCCTCTACGTGACCTTGCCCCTGGAGCGATACCTGACTTGGCCGATGCACTGAAGAAATGGTCTGACCGCTGTACAACCACTCTCGATGACCTAGATCTCCAGATCAAGGAGATTCGAACAACAGCCGCAGCTCGACAGCGTGAGCAGCGCTTGGCCGATGAGAAGTTGCAGCAGTTGATCAACGAACAACAAGAGGGAATGGGACGCAAGTACGATCTGCCAAACATGACACGGGACCTGGGTAGACGGGGGTTTAACAAGCGATCAGTCATGGATACAGGTAACTTGGTGGACAACGACAGTATGGATGTCGATGAGGCCGAAGAGGAGAAGAAACGAGCAAATAAGCGCAAGCTGTGAAAATAGCACCTCTGTCGGGCCAGGCGAACCAAAAGTCAAGCTCGCAAAACATGTATCACGAAGAATCATGACATAATAGACGATATGACGCCTTTTTATTAGCCCTACGTCCGTACAAAATGCCGCCCTGAGACTTGTACTAATTCTAATGACCCGATAAGGTCATAAATAAGAAGAAAAAACGCATGGTCGGAAATGATTCAGGATCATGTTCCAGACCGGGAATAGCTAAATTACAAAGAAGACCTGGTTGTTAAACAGTAGATTTCCGTACGCCAGCCTCCAGAAAGCAACGCCCGAGCTCAATCGAGAGACTGGGGGTAGTATTGCCGCTTAATCAAGGCCCCTGATCATTACAGTCGTGAGTATTGATATGATGTCCAAAGAGATTTTCGCGGAGATGGCTTTTTCTTTTAATGGGAATTCGAAAGGCCATTAATGGCCGGCATTAGTGACCGCGGTTGAATGTGAAAAGAATAGTTGCTTAGAGACGCTTTCCTGGAACAAGAATGAAGAGAACACAGAGTGCGGCATCAATGAGAACAGTCACTGCGAGGACCATGATAGCACGCTTGGCGATGAGCTTGCGAACGTAGGGTTCACGAATGCGAGAGAAGTTGAAGGGGGTGTACTCGCTGTAACCAACCAGGGCCATGATTGGGTCCAGAGAGTATTGGTAAGACGCAAGGAAATAGACACCGACGGTGAATGGAAGGATGAGCTATTGAGAGTCAGCAAGTTTTCGAGAGCTACCTTGAATGAGAACTTACCCAGCATCTGGTTGCACGAGAGTAATCAAGGAAAATGAGAACAAACGCAGCCCAGAGGGCGGCAAACATGGCAATAAGACCAAGGATAAGTCGCATGATGAGCGTGGGTGGGATAAGGTTGCCTAGAGCCTTCATTCGAAGGAAGCCTGGGAAAGCATCTCGCTCCATAGCTTGGAAGACATAGTCCTTGGCAACATCGAATACCTCGGGATCGTCGCGACCATACTCTTCGATGGCAGTAGTTACCTCTGCGGTAATAGAACCTGGGAGGGTGATTTCTCGCTCAGCTCCAGGAAGAAGGAAAGTGTAGAGAATTTTCTCAGCTGAGGCTCGGATATCCTGTCGCGCAACGGTATGAGCGGGCGAGTTGGATTCGGTAGTGACTTCGTGAGAGTTGCTGAACTGAGGGCTGGGTCTAACAGGCGCAGAGGCACTCTGAGGTGAATCGTGACTTTGGTCCTCTCTAAGGAATGCAGACATTTGCGCATCTTGGTTCTTCTCCTTCTCAGTCGCATACATGGACGGACCTGCCGCTCTAGGTTCCAAGTCGCCAATATTCTCGAGGATAGCTGAAGATCGTTTTGATTGTGCTTCGGGAGTACCAATAAGGACGGATCGTCGAAGTTCGCGAACATAATGTCGGCAGAGCGACATGTGCTGAGCAACATCGAGCCTGGCTATGTCAGCTAAGCTTTCTGGAAAGTCAATCCTGCATGAACCTACCAGAAGTCGAGATAATCCACCGAACGTTGCTGATCGCGCATGTAGATATAGAACGAGAAAAGGTCGACGGGAGGGAGAGTGCGACGACTCAAGACCTCAAAGAGCGTAGGTAGTCGGTTTCTCGTCATGTCAGGCTGAGGCGACGGCGATGCCATCGTGGTAACAGGTTCGTGTTCGGCCATGTCGGGCGAACGTATTATACTTGTTGGTCGATAAGGTGAGAGTGAATGTTAAAATGAAGAGGCGTTTCTGGCGCGCGGAGCAATTGCCGGGAAGCTTTATGGAAGGGTCCGGGTAGGGGAAGTTCCCCTGATTACGACCGACGACAGGCCGCTTAGTCTTGTCGAAGCAACCGCACACTCTCCTAAGCAAAGCAGTCTCTGAATGAGAGAAATGAGGCGCTTATACGCAAAGGATGGCGATGTTTGCGGTGCCTTGAAATCAATTGCCCCAAGCTGGAATGATGGAATCGTTATGCAGCAACGGCCAAGATTAGATGCAATGCTTGCTTCGCGGTAAACACCACTGGAGGCTAAACGTGGACCATACAACGCCTCTAGCCCATCTGGGATTAGCTTATTATCCGAACCGTGAATCGACTGTAATCACGTGAGAGTCTGGTGGGTAATCAGGGCTGCGCTCTGGTTGGCTCGCCAGGCCCACAGAGTGCCTGCCGATTTCGAGGGCTACGCACAAAGATTTTTGGCAATTACTCCAGCTACTTCATCACACCTTCCTAACGACCAATCTCGAAGAGACGAGCCGCAGGTACGACCAATACTCCCTCCTCTCCTCCCTGGAAGTCCTTTTTCTCTCAAGAGACTACGAGCACGAGCGACTCATTCTTTTATCAACTTCGTCGACCGAAGGACTAACCCTTATATTTCCAGCCATGTCGTCCAAGAAGCCCTCCGGCAAGACTCAGCGCTCCGCCATCGCGGATGTCGTCGCCCGCGAGTACACCATCCACATGCACAAGCGAGTACGTTGCTTCGCCAAAGAATAGCTCGAGAAACGAAGCTTGAAATTTCTGGGATAAATGCTGACGAGCAAAAGCTCCATGGTGTCACCTTCAAGAAGAGGGCTCCCCGTGCTATTAAGGAGATCAAGGCCTTTGCCACCAAGTCCATGGTACGACTGTCCGTCCCAAAGAGCCCGATGCCGAATGCGAAGCAATTGCGGAGGGCCAAGTTGTCATTTTTGAACCACGCGTGCTAACCTTGATGACAGGGTACCTCCGACGTCCGCATCGACCCCCAGCTCAACAAGAAGGTCTGGGAGCAGGGTATCAAGGGTGTTGACTACCGACTCCGAGTGCGAATTTCCCGACGACGAAACGACGAGGAGGGTGCCAAGGAGAAGCTGTACAGCTACGTCCAGGCTGTGAACGTCAAGAACCCTAAGGGTCTTGCCACAGTCGTTGTTGAGGAATAAATATAAAAAAGTTTCTCTTGGGACAGGTTCTATGGTGGCATGGCATTTGGAGTTGCATTCGGCATTCTGGCTTTTGACGCTGAATATACACAGAGGGAAAAAATGTGATCAAAGCTTGAAGTCAACACAAACGACAATCGGTGCCTCGGCGTGAAGTGGTCTATGGACAAGGCTTTTTTTATGAGGGCGAAAATAATCATTTACGTTCTGACGTGGTGATGCGAATCTTATGAATCGTCGATTAGAGGGTCTGCTATCGACAATGGTGTACATGTTTCTGACCCTATCAAAGTCCCCTCCCTTCGCTGTTAAACCAGCTATGGAAATGCCATGCAATCCTGTAACCTAACAAGTCAAACCAAATTCCGTACACCTGGTACTCCTGTTCCTTTATACAATTATCAAAGCACCAAACCCTCCCTAGTAAAGCCTAATTACTCGTCCTCAACATCCCTGTGGCGTGCCAGAACCTTCTTCTGGAACTCCTCGGTATCCTTGTCCCAGAGCTCGGCAGCCTCACCGTTGAGGGGTGAAGCACTGAGCATTTATTAGTGACATTGTTATGGTCAAGCTTGAATTGTGTACGTACTTGTTGGGCTCGCCAAGCAAGCTTTGAAGGCTCAGCAGAACAGTTTGAATGTTGTAAGCAGCGGTCCACTTGTCCTTGAGAATGTCCAAGCAGATGCGGCCGGAGAAGTCGACATTAGGATGGTAGATGGGTGTCTTGAAGAGCACCGTAGGAGCGGCATAAGGGTAGTTTGAGGGGAATGCAAAGCTGAGCTTGAAGGTCAAGCCAGCGTAGGGAGTATCGTCGGGACCCTCGATGGTGGCAGTCCAAGCGAGGAGGTTTCCATCCGCACCGGGAAAGGCAGAGACGCCGGGAGCAGGCGACGTCATGAGTTGCATCAGCTCGGTCTGCAGCCTGTCTAGAGTCAGCATCCGTAGCGAACATAATGTCTCGGGACGAGTATTCACCTCTTGGTGGTGCTCTGAGAGTCAGGGCCCTTGTGACCAGAGTTGAGCTTGGCGGCCTGGACACTGCCGGGAGCTGAGTTCTGGCTATCCTCCATGTTGTAATCCATTGTGAGATGTTGATGCTGATGTAGTTTCCTCAACTAAACTGAGTATGAAGAGATGCCAACAACCAAGAAAGCAGCAGAAGAGTAGATGCGATTATAGGTTGCTAGGGAGCGGTAACGAATTGTTTATGTACAGACAACAATTCCGCAAG
Source organism: Fusarium musae (assembly GCF_019915245.1). Classification (NCBI taxonomy): domain Eukaryota; kingdom Fungi; phylum Ascomycota; class Sordariomycetes; order Hypocreales; family Nectriaceae; genus Fusarium; species Fusarium musae. The sequence continues at coordinate 1,223,993 of NC_058387.1, forward strand.
TGGAAAGAGGTGAAGGTGGACGAATGCAGGGGCGACGGGATTGAGGGAGACAAAAAGACGTTTGGCTGTGGCGTACGCGGGAAGGGATGAAAGTGAATAGAGAGAAAGCCCGGGTTCTGAGTTGTCTTTAAACGTGAGACGATGGGCAATAACTAGATTGTTTTGGATTGCGACAGAGTTGAATAGAGGGAAGGGCAATGATTTCTCGACTCAAGCTTGATCAAAAGGCTCCAACTGTTTACCGCAGCAACCAGCGCGACTAGGGTCCAGGTGAATGAAACAGAAACACCACAGCCAATGGTATTCAGTACAAGGCAACAGCGCTGAAACTGTAGGGTCTGTTTGTGCTGTGAGGGGATGCACAGGGCGCTAAGTGACGCTATCTTTAGGGGACCTGGGCCGGGGTCTCACAGCAACAAAAAACACTTTACGCGGTGAAGAGACGCGGATCAACGCGTGCAACTTCTGGACTTGAAGTATCAGGACGATATTCCTCAACTGAACGATTGGTTATTGTTGAACAGGAAAATTAGCAACACATTTCAGACACTATCATAAAGTCAACTACCTCTACACCATGGTAAGTAGGACATTCCTTATTTAGCCCCTATCAATAGTGTCTATCAAGCTTTTCTCCAGTGGCAGATGGTCAGTATCAAGGAGATTGTGAATGATTCACAGTCATATCTAGTCACAGTTACCCAATCTGCTGTGAATCTCGATCTTGTATAACTTCATTAGGCTCATCTTCACTAACACAAACCAATGAATCAGTCACAATTAGACCCTCTACCAACGGATCTTCCCTTCCGAATCGTCTCCAAGACCGTGGGTCGAGGAGCATATGCCTCGTTAGTTTTACCCCATGTTTCACTCACGATAACCGAGATGTTCACTACTAATGACCTCAACACAGCATCAAGAAAGCAATTCCCCTCGACGCTCCAACACCAGTTTTTGCTGTAAAGCTCATTCACAAGGGCTATGCTGTTAAACATGGTCGCATTTCTACCAAGCAGTTGGCCATGGAGGTCTCACTGCATTCACACATTGGCCAGCATCCCAACATTATCGAGTGGTTCGCTTCAGGAGAAGATGACATATGGCGATGGATTGCCATGGAGTACGCAGAAGGTGGAGATTTGTTCGACAAGATTGAGGCTGATGTCGGTGTCCGCGAGAATATTGCTCAAGTTTACTTTGTTCAACTCATCAGCGGCGTGAGCTTCATGCACTCCAAGGGCGTGGCGCATCGTGATCTCAAGCCTGAGAATATTCTCCTCTCCCAAGATGGATCTTTAAAACTCGCAGACTTTGGTATGGCCACAATGTTTGAGTACAAGGGTCAGCGGAAGTTGAGCTCAACACTATGTGGAAGCCCACCTTATATCGCCCCTGAAATCCTTGCTTGTGGGCGTGCAGACAAGAAATTACCCAACGCTGCCAAGTACTCGCCAGATCTGGTCGATGTTTGGTCTTGCGGTGTTATTCTATTCGTTCTTCTTGTCGGCAACACACCGTGGGATGAGCCATCACAAGGCAGCTGGGAGTTTCAGGAATATGTACGAACATCTGGTCGCAGCACGGATGCTCTATGGGGGAGGGTCCCAGCAGAAGCACTATCTCTACTACGAGGGATGATGTGCATTGATTCATCAAAACGCTTCAACTTTACTCAAGTGCGCCAACATCCTTGGTACACTAGACACAATGCCCTCCTGAACTCGGATGGCCGAGTCACAGATCCCATTAACTTGGCGACACAGATGCTGGAGAATCTCCGCATCGACTTCAACCACCACCCAACATCACAACCTTCTTCCAGCGACAATATGGACATAGATACTGGCCTGAATGTCGGGAAATTCTCCTCTACTCAGCCAGAGACACCAATCGCTGATAAGGACTGGGATTGGGAGCGTCCTCCACTTCGCTCTATGGCCTCGCCAGCCTCATCACTCCCACATACTCACGATGCGAGCCGAGCAATGCTCGATACACTCGCCGACGAGCCATCCATGTCTCAATTCTCTCAGACTCCTGGTCCTTCTATGACCCTCACCCAGCAAGCCCGCCGTTTCCGCGACATTTGTCCCCCAGAGTCACTTACTCGCTTCTTCTCGGCTGTGCCTCCGGCCCACATCATCCAGATGATTAACGATGCTCTCCACCATCTCAACGTCCCCACGACGCATATCTCGCCTAATCCACATGGCAACCCTGTCGCTAAGATAAAGGTCAAAGCACTCGACGGTCGTCAACAAAGTTTGCATGGCGAGATTCAAGTGGATCGTCAGCCTCTGCCGGATGGTACAGAGGTCCTTGACATTCGCTTCGTCAAGGTCAAGGGTGACCCCCTGGAGTGGCGACGATTCTTCAAGAAGGTCGTTGTTTTGTGTAAAGACGGTGTATACGTCCCCGAGTCTTAGAGAGGAGTGGGACTGTCTTGTAAAGCTAGAAAGAAACGCATTCATAGATGTTAGGGTTTGGCAGCGGTATCATAAAGTTCACATAAAGCCCATGATTAGGCACAGCTGTATACATGATACGAGAACTTGAGATACCAGCGGGATAGCTCCTCCTAGAGATGTAATAAACCTTCAGACCAGCAACTTCAGGGACAAAAAGACTAAGATATAGTATAACCTACTGGTCATTTAAATTAGCCATTCCTAGTGCCCTGATTATAGGACAAAAGGTTTCCTACTCGCTGAGACCCCTCTTCCTCAAGCGTTTGCCTCATTGTACTGCTCAACCTGGAGCGCAAAAGGATGAAATGTGCTCGTGCCTTCATCTTCCGCTCCCCATTGCTCAAAATCAAATGACTGATTAGAATCAAGAGAGTTTAGTATATCATCCAGGTCAATTTCCAAGTTCGAATAGGGGCCACCGTCAAAAGCATGGCTTGATTGAGGTACTTGGGTAGAGCCTTCAACAGGCCTCTGCTGAGGGCTAGGGCTTCTCGAGTTCTGGGATTCTGGTTGGCAAGCCTCTTGGTTTTGACTCTCACGAAAGGATTCCATAATACCTTGGAGGACGTTATTGGCGACATCGGTGATCGTTTGAGAGGTGAGCGCTTGTTCCAGGATTCCATCGACTAAACTCTCCATACGGGGCCGCATACGTCTTGAAAACTCACGTCGTGCGTAGTCCTCAAAACTGTCCAGCACATTCGCCCTAGGCAGCACGAATTCTTGTCCGGATTGCAAATGACATAATTCGGGAACTGGGAACATGTTAGGCGGATCTCAATGTTTAGAGGTCTGAGCTTACATGGAGTAGGGACTGGGCTGTCGTCAGGAAAGAGAATCTTGTACATATCAACCCACTTCTCTTCTTCCGCTACTTGTCGAGATTTTCCATTGTTCCTCTTTCTAACACGGAGTAATCTCTCCTGTTCTTCGTTGATGCCCTCTTCTGCGAGGTCTTCATTCTGCCTCTGGCAAATATTGTCGGCCCTCTGATGTTCATTCAGGTTGAAGGCTGACTTGAAGTCTTGCCTGCATCTATTGCAGCGGAATTTGGGTAGGATGTGTCGACGATAAAGATGTTCCCTAGACAAATATCAGCTTTCGAATCATGATTTTCCAATATTTCCGCCATACTTGACTCGAGAAACAGATGTCCAACCTGGCCAACAGCAGCTTTTCCACTGAGATGTCTGATATCTCTCGCGGTTGTGTTTAAAGAAAGGACAGACATATCTCATCTCTGCAGGTTCATGCATTGCCCACGTCTCCTTCTGGTTTCTATCTGGTGCCCCGTCGTTGTTCTCGTCATATTCATCATCGGAATACTCTCTTCGGCGCTTTTGAGTAGGTGGCTTGTCTGGTATCTGACCCAAGTAATTGAGGACTGTCGTCCCTGTACTTTGAGTAAATTCTGAACTGCCTTGCCCGTTGCCACTACCTCGCTCTCGCAGGGTTGAGTTCAGCCATTCTTGAAGTCTGACCATCAGGAGGTCTACTATATGACCTTTTCTTCTTTCGACAACATCAGAAGTTGATGGTGTTCTATCAGTACCTGAAGAAGAGTCAACACTATCTGTGTAGTATTGTGCATCAGATGTGTTGTCTGGAATATCTGACAACGTGAAGTTGGATGCCTTGGGCACAGTGACGGAGTCCTCGATGCCAGGATTGATGGGAGCATCATGGGCAGAATTTTTGGAACACTCAAAGGACGGAGAGAGCCTTTTAATAACATACTCCCGCCCTTTGGTTTGTTCAGTGCTCGTCGTAGGGTATTTGCCATTTGTGCAATTACCATGATATGAGCCGTCTAGGGAATCCGGTATGTCTATCTTTGATAGGGAACTTTGAACTTTTGCCTCCTTGCATGAATTAATAGAGTTGACGATTTAAGATACTGAATAGATGCACTCACGGAATCGCCTTGTTGATGAGTTGCGTCCTCTGATGTTGGTCTTCTAGCCACCCAACCACCACTCCCGCCTCCACCGCCCCCTCTAAAGCCAAAGTCGAGAACAGCCTTGGGCTCCAAATCATCAGGGCAATGACGGTACAGCCTTAAGTCTGAAAAGCTCATTGTGGGACGTGACTAAAGTTGTGGCAACAAGTTTGGCTAAGCGAGTACACCAGGAAAGGATTTTGGATGATGCGACAACAGCACCTAGAGACTTTGTAGCTGCGATGCTTCAAGGTACTGGAAGATGTAGGGTTGTTTGTGGTCTTTCAAAGCAGTGACTTTTGAGGGTTTCAAGTTAACAGTCTGCGGAAGAAACTGGCTCTTTTTATCCTCCCTTATTTCGCCTTTGCGCAGGAACAAACGGACGAACTAGAATTAATACTCTTTTATGCATTAGTGACATTGACAACATGCAACTGCAAGGTTCATTCCCAGGCAGCCAATATGCGTGAGTCATGGGATCCTAGGTCTACGCAGAACCTGATTTCGAAAAAGTATTGCCATTGGAGTAGCAGCCCATATATACTACAGCCCTTTGCCGTATCTTAAGGCTGCCCGGTTCGAAACAAAGTCTCTAGGCCTGAATTGCTTGTAGATTCCTTGTAAAAGTATGGACCGGTAGTGATTCTCAGTTTGCTTGAAATTGTTACGAGCACCAACTGTACTTCGAATTAAGGAACATTGGCGCACATACACGGCGACTATAGTTTACAAAGGTTGGCAAAGCGAAATGGCCTCTTGAAAAAGAAACTCCAAGTCTATATGTTTGTCCGTCTATCGTGTTCAGTTCGTGGCTGTCATATGGCCCGCATGGCAATACAAAGGCCCAACTCATAAATCAAATTGGTATCTCAAATCCTCCTTTTCATCATCTCCATAGGCTCGCAAAGCCTGTAGATCACAAATCAAAACCCGAATCCCGTAACGCTTGCATGAAGTACTGGCTATCTAGGCGCCGCAAAAAGTTCTCGTTAACACCCGTCATCTGAAGCCCCCCATCAAGAAATGACTGGAATTCTTGTGTCGGAGACACAATGGAGCTTGAGCCTTGACTGCTACCGTCTTGTGGCTTCTGGCGGCAAGATTGCATACTCTCCCTGAGCGTATTGCAAGCTAGCTGGACCATCAGAGGTGCCAGTGTAGGTTGCAAGTTCTTCATCGCACCGACTTTGCCCTGAATACGCTGCTCAAAATCAGACATGAGGTTCGTGTCAAAGTCATCATTGTTGCTCTTCTGTAAGCGATCGTAGTCTGGGCATTATTAGCACTCAGTTCTTGTAGTGTATGTGGTTGAACACTAACACGGTGTAGGCACCAGGCCCCCTCCAGGAAAGATGATTTTGTACACATCATTCCATCTCTGTTCCTCGACCTCTTTGAGATCTGCTCCAGGGTCGCATTTTCGAGCCCTTGCATGCAGTGCCTTAGACTGGCTTGCGTTGATGCCATCGTGCTCCTGGGTGTTGCGACTTTGGACTTCGCAAGGCTCAGAGGCTCTTAAATGCTTAGAGAGCTTCAACTCTGTCTTGAAAGACTGGAAGCAGCGCTGACACTCATGTTCTGGGTGTGTATGACTGCGGAAGATGTGTTCCCTGGAGACATGTCAGTCTACTCCTAGATGCTTTGAGGTGAACATCACTTACTTGACTCGATGGACCGTCTCCCACCCAGGCCCGCAGCAACTTCTTGTGTTTGCATAGCGCTCTGGGTCATTCTTGTAAAAGGGGCAGGCAAATCGTGGTGCTGTAGAAGTCGTCTTGGATCGTTTCTTATCCACAGGCGTCCCGTCAGCTTCGTCCGTTGACGAATCATCGAGCTCAGCACAGTCAAAAGCTCGCTTTCTCGACTGGCCAGGCGCGACAACCTCTTGTTGAGGCTGGTTCATGAAATTGATTGGTGGAACTGTCTCATCCAGACACTCAATGAGTCTTTGTTCCGGAACTGGAGCCGGGACATCCTCTTCAAAGAGAACCGTGGCTGGTCGTGGCACATCCGCTGGCACCGGGAACGGTGAGTTTCCATCACCGGTGAGTATTCCCAGAGCGTTATCAAACCACACATGATTTGTGGAATCAATGGGGTTGATGAGATCGGCCTCGTCCCCAGTGACTAGGTTGCCCAACGCTGCATCGTCTGCAAAGGACACACTCATTGACGATGCCAAATAGCGACCATTGTTGTGGCCAGCTGTCCGTGATGTGTAATCCGAAGCACTGTGTCGACGTTGATGCCTTCGACCCGAGCCTCGAAGTTTTGATCTGACCTTGAGTAGCAACCATAGCCACCCAAATCTTTTGATCAGAACTTTGATGGCTTCGGTCTTAGTCGCTGGGACGACGGTTTGCGACGATGAGCCGCGCTGAGGCCTGGAAAGTGACCATTCACCAGCTGGCGAGAAGCTTGGATGAGGACTGAAAGTGGGTTGGCTGAGAAGAGCCATGTTGTAGCTTGGGTAACCATTGGTTGAGGAACTCAAAGGCAAAGGCGACTCCGAGAACCCATATTGTGGACGGACATTGGTGTTGATAGCGCTGAGACCTCCTTGCACTGCCCAGGGATAATTGGCCACTGGTCTATTATGCAGACCATCCTGGGATTGAGATTGGGCAGTGAATTCGGGTAGGGGCGTAGGGTACGAGTACATTGAGACGATTTGTTGGTACAGGAAATCGCCTTTGTTGATCTGAGGCGAAGCTTATTTATAGATGGTAGCTTCTTGTTGGATAAACTGATTTATATTGTTGTACGGCGCTAGCCAAGTGATACTAGTTACGATAAGGTATATATATGTGTTGTATATATATCTTCTGAACTAGGTTTCAGATAAATGGAAATAAGATCTCGTTTAATGAGCCGGGAATGGGGAGAGGCGAAAATGAGATCCTGAGGGGATAAGCTCGTATTTAAATCTGGAGGCCTTTGCGCAGCTGCGCAGTTGGGTGTGGTTGGTTGCGAACCACGAGCTGAGATGGCAGCAAGGCAACGGGACCCTCTGAAAGTGCAACTCGACAGCCCCCAAAGTCCCTTACCTCCAAGATAAGTCTTGAGTCACAAGGGATTGAGAGCGGCTCTTGAGTCTTGGCTTTTGAATCCTTCCAAGACAAGGGCAGCGGAGTTTGTAGTGAGTACAGAGGTTGTGAATCCCTGACTTCAGAGACAATTGGTCGGTCAATCGATCAAAATGAGAGTTCAACGAAGCTCAGATAATGGTGATGATCCGCCAAAAGAGACAAGATCTTCTCAAAGAGCCTCAAAGAGAGAACAAGGACAGTTAGCAGAGTTGAGAGACTGTCTTGGGGCTGTCATGGGAATGTCCAGGCTATCAAGGCTTGACTGACTGGCATGGCACAGTCAGCTTGATTGAGGCTGTGGGCTCCCTCACACTAGCAGCTGAGTTGTGCATGGGCTCACCAACTTGCATGTAACATGTAACAGCACAACTCACAAAATGTGCCAATAAACCAACCAGTAAGCGGCTGAATCGATTTGCCCAAGTCCATTTCGGGTATGCCTGACGCCAAATTCTATGTATGCCATGAAAAACGCCCGACGCCTTGCATAACATCATGTACGAGCATCCTTACTCGGCTTGCGTGACTGGTTCCTTCAGTTGTTCATTCCACTCGAATCCTGAAAACAAACGTCAGCCTGATTTGGTTGAAAATGCAAGTTGGGGGCTGTACGTTGACGACACATGGGGCATTGCCCTCTTGATGAATCTTGTTTGATCCATTCCAATATGCAGTGCTAAACACAAACACCGTCACAGTCAGCACGTAAAAATTCAGGATTACAGAGATAGAGATAAGGTGAACTCGGACCATGTGAAAGTTGTGACCGCACTTCCCCGACACTGAGGTTCATATTGCGTTAGTAGAGTTTATCTTTATCAAGATGGCCTGATGTTTACTTACACAGGCTGCAATCGTCGCCTGGATATTTACATGTCGGACACGTCCCGTCAAAGTGGACCTGACAGATACCACAAACATCGTCTTCAGGTATATCCCAGCGCCAAGTAGCGACCGTATTCCACTTCTTGATGGTGACCTTCATGATGCTTTTGAGGAGAAAGCCACGGGACCGATATTGTAGAAATGAGGATTTCTGGGGCTAGGATCGAGACTCAAAGTGGCCGTGCAACCTTTGAGTGAAGAAGGGTCAAGGTTTGAAGCACTAACGTTGACGTGGGGGAGGCACATGAGCCCAGGTTGACAAGGTGAGAGGTCCAAGACTCCAACCAAGTGGATTGGGCTGTAGTGGTGGGTGGGCGCCTATCCGTTTGGCGCTTCAGTGACCTCACCCGCCGAAAGTCACCCACTGAACAAGCTGTAGCCCGCTGTAGAGACCCCTCCGACTCCGTCATCGCCCACCGTTGGAAATGACTGATGGAGGTGGTCCAAGCTCCTCACGATTTCGCCAACCTCGCCCGCACTTGCGCGAAAGGTATCATCCATTCAAAGTCGACTCGATTGGTCGTTAACCTCTCGTCATCAACCTCACTCGCCTCACGTCAAGCCCACCAGACAATTCTTTGCGGTACTAATCCCGCCGACGAATGAGGACGTAGACAGACAGTTAAGCCTTTTGCTAACTGTCTTTTCCTACAGTGTCTGGCCTGCGAACTTAACTACATTTCGTTTGGCTCTGACTCTTATCAGTCGCTCAGGAACTTGCCCTACGTCAAGTCACTGAGTCCGACGAACTCCCACCACCTCTTCGTATCCGAAACACAACATCTTTGCGATGGCGTCCATCGCATTCTACCGCTCAACAAGAGCTGGCATTCCTCAATGGGGCTCCAAGGTTTTCCGACCTTCCCTGCTCACCCGCCGAAACTTCTCATCCTATCTCGTTACCCCGAAAGAGCTTCACGAAGCCCTCAAGAAGAACCCTCCGTCGCCGATCAGCACCGATCCTCGAGTAATTCCTCTCTGCGCATCATGGTTTCTCCCAAACGATGGCCGATCCGGTATCCAAACGTTTCGCGAACAGAGAATTCCCAAGGCCCGTTTCTTTGACCTAGACAAGGTCATTGACAAGCGCAGTCCCTATCCCCACATGCTTCCTAACCCCAAAGGCTTCGCTGCTGCCATGAGTGAGTTGGGTATCCGAAAAGAGGACATTGTGGTTGTGTACGACAGCAAAGAGCTTGGTATTTTCAGCGCACCGCGTGTGGGCTGGACCATGAAGGTTTTTGGCCATGACAAGGTTCACGTACTAAACAACTTCAAGCTGTGGGTGGATCAGGGTCTGCCTACCGAGTCGGGAGAACTCTACAGTATCGAATGCTATCCTTACCAGATCCCCGAGATGGAGGAGAGCCGGGTTGCAAGCTTCGAGCAGGTCAAGGAAGTCGCACAGGATCACAACAAGGAGGGCGCTGAGGGCGTTCAAATTCTCGATGCCCGACCCCGTGGACGTTTCACTGGCGAATCCCCTGAGCCCCGCGAGGGTCTTTCTTCTGGTCACATTCCCGGATCTATCAACATCCCCTTCAGCTCTGTTCTGGATCCTGAAACCAAGGCTTTCCTCCCTAAGGATCAACTAAAGAAGCTGTTTGCGGAGAAGGGTGTCAACCCTCAAAAACCTATCATCTCAAGTTGTGGTACTGGTGTGACTGCCTGTGTTATTGATACTGCTCTTGAGGAGGCTGGCGTTGGTTCTCCAGAGTCCAGGAGGGTCTACGATGGCAGTTGGACGTAAGTGCCTCATTTGAAAAGTTTATGATATGAATAATGCTAATATATAACAGTGAGTGGGCTCAACGGGTGCAACCTTCAGAAAACTTGATTGTCAAGACAACGAAGGAGTAATGTGACTTGGTGTCTGGTCTGAAAGGTGGCGGAATACTGAGTAGTCGAGCTGCGATACCCTCATTAATGATGGCCTGTAGTGAACAGGCGTGTACGAAGAGAAAGAAGAGCATGGATTCCCAATTCCCCTCCATGGTTTAGTTCTGTGTCTGGTTCAGGTGTCCGTTTAAGGACGAGAAAAATGGCTTATGGTTGCCCTCTAGCATCCCCACACTTTTGCATTGCCTTTAAGTATATATGTGTGTGTGTGTATACGTGTGAAGCAATTGACTGATGGAATCGTCAATATTGAGTCTACGTCTAAGTCTGAGCCTCTAAACTGACTGTATCGGACCGGGATGTTGTATTGCCGATCACTCATGATGGGCGGGGTGGCTTTTTCACACCGAGAATTGGACCATCCTATTTTCGGTGAGAATCAAGGTGAGATCCACCCCCACTACTCTCACATCGGCTACAGCCTAAGAATTAAGGCTCCAATTCCAATTAGGGCTCGCTAACGTGAACAACCAAAATTATGTGCGTTATCCACCCCACCTGACCCGGGCCAAAAAGTTCCAGTATCGCCAACACCAACAGCAGCATCTTGCTCTTGCGCAGACCACATCTTGCCTCCCACCCCCCTCCAGCGCAAAACAACAAAAATCCTTCACAATGGCTGATCGTGGAGCTTCTCGCGGCGGTGGTTTCGGATCCCGAGGCGGTGATCGCGGCCGAGGACGTGGACGTGGCCGTGGTCGTGGTCGCGGCAAGAACGAGGAGAAGGAGTGGCAGCCCGTCACCAAGCTCGGTCGATTGGTCAAGGCCGGCAAGATCAACAGCATGGAGGAGATCTACCTTCACTCTCTGCCCATCAAGGAGTACCAGATTGTCGACAACTTTCTGCCCAAGCTCAAGGATGAGGTCATGAAGGTGCGAATCACAGTTCCCTGAATCTACCACTCGAAAAAAGCCCTAGAACGAAGCGAAAACACCAACTCGAGCAACACGCAAACACACAATTATTGGAAGGGGAAAAATGGCTTGCTAACTCGTCATGTCACAAACTACAGATCAAGCCCGTCCAGAAGCAGACCCGTGCCGGTCAGCGAACTCGATTCAAGGCCATTGTCATCATTGGTGACTCCGAGGGCCACGTCGGCCTCGGTATCAAGACCTCCAAGGAGGTTGCTACCGCCATCCGTGCCGCTATCATCATTGCCAAGCTCAGCGTCATCCCCGTGCGACGAGGTTACTGGGGTACCAACCTTGGTCAGCCTCACTCCCTGCCCTGCAAGGAGTCTGGCAAGTGCGGTTCCGTCACCGTCCGTGTACGTACACCCACCCAAAGAAGCGAATATCCTCGAATCAAAAGAACATGGAAAAACTGACTGTTTTTATAGCTCATCCCCGCTCCCCGTGGTACTGGCCTCGTTGCCTCTCCCGCTGTCAAGCGATTCCTCCAGCTCGCCGGTGTTGAGGACGCCTACACCTCCTCCGCCGGTTCCACAAAGACCCTCGAGAACACCCTCAAGGCTACCTTTGTGGCTGTCTCCAACACCTACGGCTTCCTTACCCCCAACCTCTGGAAGGAGACCAAGCTCATCAAGAGCCCCCTGGACGAGTATGCCGACACACTGCGGGAGGGTAAGCGATACTAGAGCTAGAGCGGGAAAGTTTTATGCTGGGAGCTGGAAACTGGTGCCGCGGAGTCACGATTCCTTGTGTTTCATTGCATAGGTTGGCCGGTTAGGACACGTCGGATCTGAGGCTATGAGAAATAATGGCTTAAGGTCTGAATGAAAAAGAAATTTCATCCTTCATGATTGCTTTTTTTGCAAAACAAACATCGGTCCCTGTCCCTCATTATTTACCTGCGTGCGGTGATGAAAGAAGTGGTGAAAATTGAAAGACTGAGCTAATAACACAAAATCTAACTCCAAATACCCAAGTCTAGCCAAAGCACTAATACCTAACAACTAATACAAGGATAAAGCAGTGGATCTTACTAGACAGCCGAAAAGTCGATACCAGTTACATATTTCACTACGAACCAAACAAGCTATCATTATCTGACTGCTCGCTCTCTTCTCGCTGCTCTGGCAATTCAGACCCCGGCTCGATCACTTCCAACTCAACCGGGTGGGACAGTATTTCAGTTGTCGCTTGTCTGAGTCTCAGCCGCTTAGGCAAAGCCCCGGGAAAGCCTTGTCCCCACAAACCAACGTTGCTCGATTCTCCCTGGGTAGTCCCAGGTTCTGTAGGGGATACGGAAGAAGAATCAGGCTCAGTGGGGTCAATTGGCGAAGGTGGCTGGGCAATGGATGAGCGTCGTTCTGAAGATGGGCCAGCTTGAGATTCTTCCCAAAGTTGCATCGCAGCCTCGTCCATTTCAACATCTTCGCCTCCAGCAGAAGAGCCCTCTCCTTGAGCAGCAAAAGAACTATCCTCTTGAGTAGGCTCGTCGTCTGAAACCTCGGGCTCGCTTCGTGGCTTACTCTCGGGAACATCGCGAGGACTGACCTTGGGCAGCGCACCGGGATCCATTGGGTCGTTCTTACGACCAAATAGAGTACCTAGGAGCTGGGCCCAAGTCGGTGGTTCCTCTGTCTGTATACCTACAGCAACATGTTAGTCAGAGACTGGAGGTACACATGCCAATGCTTACCACTCTTGATGAGATCCTCGATATGTTTCTTCTGCAGAGGGGTGTCTCCAAGAAGATACTGAGAAGACCCAGTTGTGAAAGTCCGACGAGAGTCCGCTAGATCCTGGAACGTGACGGTGAAGTTCTCACCAAAGCCAGGGAAACTGTAGACTTGATCTTCGGATGTGTCCATGCTTTCAGTCATGTCTGGGGCCAGAGTTGTGGTTTCAGGCTGGACCTCGCGATGCACTTCTCGTTGAACTCTGGACAAATCGGATGAAATAGGTGATACCGGAGGCGTAGCAACCCGTACCGAGATCCGTGACTCCTTGGCGGATTCTGGTGCCAGGGGTGAAGGAACAGGCTCGTAGAATCGTCCGGATCTTATGTTCTCAGCTGTTGACTCGCTTTGCAGATGAAGCGGCCAACGGTTAATGTCCCAAAACCGTGGTGCTTTGCCTCTGCGATCAGGATGAGCAAAGGACCAGACTGGCTCACGTCGAAGAGGGGATCGAGTCCGCAGCCCCTTTTCATCCACGCCGCGATCAATACGGTTTGGCAACAGCATACTCTTGTTCTCATAAGCCTCGCGGAGAATTTCCTTTCGAACGGCATCAACAGAAATCCTGTAATTGTCGTCCTGACCTCCGTAAGTGATTTCGGGATACCCATTCTCACCAAAATCATGTTCGTGATGGCATACACGCATGATTTCCGCGTAGTCTGGCTGGGTGAAAGAATGGTCCTCTATGTCGGGTTTGTTGGGGTTATACTCGCGCATATCTGGTCGTGTTCTAGTATTTGATTCCCATTCGTCCACCATTGTGTCGAGAAAATGGCGGTTGCGATTTTGCTCTTCGGGTGTAAGCTGCCTCCTGTATGTCTCCATCCTCGCTCGAAGGTCCTTTATTGTCTTTCCAAGTCGGAAGCAGAGTCGTTGGAAGAACCTGTGGTTTCTAGGCATATCTCTATCGCTATCCTCTCGGCCACTCGCAGTCCCAAGCCCTAACCAACTGCGGAGGTTCTGGATCTTGGGAAGACCAAACATGTAATTACCAAGATCTTCCGACTCTGGGACGCTGACGTTTGTTGAGATGGTCATAATTTCATCTTCGTCGTCACTGCCACCGCTATCATCGCTGTCGTCACCATCATCATCGTCACCATCGCCGGGTTGACCTCCCCTAGTCGCTTTAACACCTTGCATGTATGCGTCCAGGTCATCATCAGTGTCGAGCCACCGAACACGTTGCTCAGGATGAAGGTCAGGTACAGGACATGATACACTGTTGTCCTCATTCAATCTAATCTGTTAGAAGATGGCTCCTACTATGAGTTGAATATAGGGGACTTACTGAATCACTCCCCTTCTGTCAAGATGCTCCAGCTCTTCCAAGGCCTCCTCATTAGCGAATCTCCAGCGCTTCACTGGGCCATCACATACTTCATTGAGTGACACCATGAAACTAGTAAAGTCGTAAGAGCCAGAACTAGCTGAGCCCCGTGGATACATGATTTCCCGAACTCTCTGTTCGAATATGGTAGAGAGAGGACTGATGCCAATATGGTTGATCTCTGGATCGATAGTGTTGGAATGGATGGATTCCGTGCCCAATAATCGCAAAAAGTCTTCCTCCAAGGGACGGATATGAGCCAAATCCTGTGAGCCAGGCACGAAGTCTTCCCCTTTGAAGTCCAACTCAGTTTCATCCCAAGGCCTGCCCGAGAGTCCCTCAAATATCATTCGCGTCATATCGACCAGGAAGGGTCGTGGTGCTCGTTCGTCTTGTAGGAATATCCGCCTGAGCAGGGTTTCGCATCTCTTCAGCAACTCCAGAGTCTTCTTCATGTCATGGTCCAGAAAATCGTAAACGAAAGGACCCAACCAGTTCTTGGGCAAATCCATGATGGGCTTCTGGCGCTCCTCCCATTGTTTGTGACCGTAGCATTGTTTGACGGCATACGCATCCCCCCATTCTTTCCAGAAACGCTCTGCTTCGAGGTACCATCTATGAGCCACAGTGTAGCTGAAAGGGTCGCGAGACTCCTCTTCAGGAAATTCTGCTACTTGTATAGTAGGGAAAAGGACACCTGCGTCTGGCTTCTCTGGAATTTTAGGTGGCGGCAGAATGAGTGTGCGGAAAATGTTGCAGACCGCAAGATTCTCAGAATTGTCCAGTTGGTTCAGGGTCTGTTGGAGGGCTGCTCGTTGACTCCCACGAAGCGTGGCAAACGCCTGAAGAGCACTTTGGCTGAAGTTGCTTCGCTGAGATTCCGACTTGAACTTGGCTTCGGATGCTCTGATCAGGCTGTCGGTTGTTGCAATGTCCGAAAAGACGCACTTCTCAAAAGCATTGTTCTCGATCTGGGCCAGCTCATGACGGGAAGATCGGGAATGGGGTGCAGATTCCCAGAAGTTGGAGGTTTCGGATGCATAAAGGTCGATGTACCTCTCGAGATCATCGCCAGGCAACTCGTAGTGAATATCAATGGCTGGTCGAACCTCGTTGAGGAGCAATCTGCGCTCGCCCAATTCGCTTTGTGGCTTCTCGACCGTGGCCTCGACACCAGGAATGGGTGGCAGCCTCTTACTATATTTTGGCCACACATTATCGAATTTGAGGTTCAGCTTGGGCTTCCCGTAGTGATACTGCTCAAACAGCCAGTGTGTATGAAGCATATCAATAGCTTCATGGAGTTCTGCACCCCATTCTTCACCCTGCCAATTATGGAGTAGGTATGAGAAGTACTCAGTCAGCTCTGCAACCTTTTGGCCCCAATTCAGAGTCCGATCGATGTCTTCATCGGCAAGGAAGTTTATCGCACGATGGAGTAGGATCTCCGGCGGCTCAATCTTCCATCCCTTGTAGGGATATAGATTAAAGTCGTACTTTGGACCACCGCGTGCTTCATTATAGTCTTTCAGCCAAGCTATACTCTCTTCCTGGCGAGTCTGTTCACGTCCGGACTCTTCAACTGCCGGTTGGTTACTGCCTTGATCCACAGGTACCGTTCGAGTACTAATCGTGAAACCGGGTATCAAAGGCCTTTGGGTAGGGGCAGACTGGTCTTCCAGATCACCTGCAGGTCCAGCAGGCTCAGAAACCTCAATAGGGTTAGGTGGAATATCACTCGGAGGGCCGGCGGTTTCTGGATCTGCCTGAGTGGAACTTGGTTCGATTCGAGCCCAACGCACCACTCGGCCTTCGGAGCGTGATGTAGTACGAACTCGCCCGGGCAAGGTGAGGGTGCTAGCCAAGTTTGCTTGAGAGGTTCCTTATAAAAGTTAACAGGAAGAATGTATCATAATCCGTATGTTACTTACGCCGTGAAGATTCGCCGGCCTGCTCGTTTTGAGTCTCAGGCAAGGCCTCCTGCTGTGCTCGATGTAGTGACTGTGGTGGCCGACGACGTGGCCCGACCCCTAATCCAGCTCTCTTTCTGCCGCTCACTAAGTCTTGGGCATATGGTTAGTATATGGAATGCCCTTGAACGAGATTGTTTCATACCATCACGGAGCTTTTTGAGGCCTAGATGGGGATATCTACTGTCAAATAACTTTGTGACAGCAATCAGGCAACTGGACGATCCCTCCATGAAGCCATCAAGTCTTCGACCCAACACCAAGCGCTTCAGTGTAGCTGCAAACTCATTATAGCTCTTGTTTTCTAAAAAGCGATTGTATGATCGTTGGGCTTCAGGTGGGAGGCGCTCGAAGTCGAAGCGGAAAGTCAGGATAATTATTTCTGAGGCATATAAGTATGTCTAACGCACAAAATCTGAAACCTGCCTTACCCAAGAGGTCCTGGATTCTGTCTGATCGACGAGCCAGCGGTGGGCTACTCGCCGAAGCTGGCGCATCTTCCGAAGGGGGATTACCAGCCAGGTTCAGCCCGGGGATACGAGAAGGGCTTCCCTCATCCATAGGCTCCTCCATGATGAGTTGGTAGTAACTTAATCACGGTATCAGACTCAAAAAGCTATCAGACAAGTGAACAATGAGTGTGAAGGAGGTGGTGAGCTTCCAGGCCGGGTTGAAGAAAAGAAAAAAGGAAACCATAGGAAATGGGAGATGGAATGAAATGAAAGAAGAAGAGTCTATCTACTCTTCTTTCACCAAGTCAATACAAGCATTGACAGTTCCATACTCTGCCTAGAATGAACAAAGGAATGCATTCAGGGACGGGCAGCATGGGCATTGACATATTCTATCATCTCATTCACAGTAAGTCCAACAAAGAAGTCGGC
Organism: Fusarium musae; assembly: GCF_019915245.1. Lineage (NCBI taxonomy): Eukaryota > Fungi > Ascomycota > Sordariomycetes > Hypocreales > Nectriaceae > Fusarium > Fusarium musae. The sequence continues at coordinate 1,241,111 of NC_058387.1, forward strand.
ACGCCCGCTCCGCATTGAGCACAGAACTCCCGCCCAGGGAAGCGAAAAATACACCCACTAGGACAGAATTGTGTCGGAGATGTAATCACGCTGGGGGCTTAAAATGGAGTGAATGGTGGGCAATCTGTTGTTTCTTTGTTTGTCAACGTGACGCCACAATCCAAGATGGTCCCAATGCCAACCCGTAAAGGAGACAAAGAAATGAGCCGAATTTGGTACAATTGAGATTTTATGCTGGCATAGAAAAACATACAGAATGGTTTGAGACAGTCAAGTCTGAACAACCCTTCTTCCATTGCTGCTCTCCTGTCTGTAGCAAAGCAATTGCGCAACTATGGCTAGCAAAAATGGCGTGAACACCAAGAAGGATTCCGGGAGACGGATTCGCCGGCAAACAGAAGGAACAACAATTGCCTCTAGGCTTGGACAGCGTCCGGGCAGATCTCCAGCGAATCGTGAGATCAACCTCAGACTCAGACGAAGCCAGCGACTTCAAAGTATGCGACCAGAGCTGCTCTCAGCACCGCCTCCCACGGTAGAAGAAGAAGGAGAAGGAAAAGCAGCAGCAGCGGAAGACTATTCTGCGCAAAGTCAAGGGGAACAGACGGCAGCATCGACTAGTTCGCCTGATACATCTGCACAAAAATCCTCTGCTCATCATGAGCCCTCTAGGGCCCGAAGACCAATTCCTCCAGATTGGAAACCACCGTTGGCCATTGGTGAATCTCTTGGGGATAATCTGAGTCGCCTGGAAGAAGCAGAGCGGTCAGTTCTTCAGTGGGAAGCTATTGTCGAAAATGCTCAGATAACTCAGCCGTTAGCAGACTTATCTGGTCTCGAACAACAACTGCACAAAGCCAGACAAATATTCTCACAGATGAAAGATACCGATGAAAATTTGATGCCTGTGTAAGTCAGCCCCGCGAAGGGCTATGGTGACATATGTGCTGATTTTCCAGTGATGAGCTAGAGACAACCAAACGACAACGGATTCAACAACGAACAAGTCTATTAAAAGCATCACTCGAGAGAAGTGAGTGTCCAGTTGGCGACATCAACATTCGCGCTGCAATTCAGGCGTATGAGTCTGAGCGTATTAAGTGCTGGGACAAGTGGACGCTTCTGTATGCTGGTAACGTTGTAGACTTCTGTCCCTCATACGAGTCTTTTACCCTTGATCGAGACGAGAGGCTTGATCGGTATCACAGCATGTACGGGGATGGCTGGCTCTGGTATGAGGCACCCTTGGCGCCAAACGGTAACTACCAACCTGAGCAGTTAATGGCCGCCACTTGGGCCCAGCCTTCCGGGTCCTGGGGCGTCCTGGCGGACTACCATGCTCATGCGTGGTCTATACACATGGGCTTCCAGCGTGTGAAGGGATTTCACAGCCGCTTTGCCACAAGGCTGAATGATCCTAAGCGTAAGGATACTGGAAAGGTCCTTCCATATGAAACGAGAATGAGAGAACGTGGCACGCCTGAGAAAGGCACGTGCTTCGTCGAAGATGACAATACGGCGCCCCGAGTATGCTTCTTTATGCAGCTCGACAGTGGCGCCACTCATCCTTCTCTGCACAAGACCGATATAGCCTATCTGGCTATCGACAGCAAGACGTACCCAGCACAAACTCACACAACAGTAGTAACTGCAAGTTCAACCACGGTTGCGGCGTTGTATGAAATACGCGTTGACATCTGCCGACACAATGGGGAGTCACTTGTGGGTGAAGAGCCAGTCTTCCCAAACGCTCGTCGACAAGTTGGTGGGATCGTACCAGTCATGGTATTAGTTGACTCAACAGAGGACCAAAGCAAACCATTGGGCGAATGGTATAAAGAGGCATTGAAGAATGGCGAGGATGTTTCTGAGGAGGCTATCGCCGCACGTTATAAGGGTCAGGATGAATGCCGCCTGTCTGGAATGCTTCCTTTTCAAGTGTGCTACTTCTCTGGAGCTCCTGGAGCACCAACCTTCTGGTTCGGAGAAGACCGGCGCGATGTACTCGGAGCGGATCGCATGCCAGGTCATCAACGATGGGAACGGCATAAGGAACCCTATATCGTAGAGCGTCCGGCCGAGTTCGAGGATTTGGATCGCCCAACGGTAATATTTGAACACCAAGGCAATGGCATAAGGCTTCTTGACAGGGACTCTAAGGAAGACAAGAGCACAAGCATATTGAGCATTGAAAGACAAGTGGCCTTGAAAGCAGGGGCAACACCGCAGAAGAGAGCCTTGCCAGGTAAGGACAGCTCTATCAAGTCAGCATCAGTAAAGAGGAGGAAGAGGCAGTAATTTATAAACTAGGTAGATGTGCTGCACTATTGATTTTGCGAAAACAAGTAGGTTGTGTTCGAGAGTTGGTGAGCCTTGATATGGAGTTTCAGCAACAGCCATATTGCGCTGGATTTTTTTTTTTTTTTTTTTCAAGAATGAGATTTATGATGGTGAGAATGAGCATTTCTCGAGTCCATGTGAAAAATGATAGATCGAGGTTGTAGTACCGAAGATGGAACTCGAGATATCTTGATGGGTCTCCAGCCACAAGTGGCTCCTACATCCATGCCGATCCTGATCTACGACAGCGGGGATAAACAGGGCTTATTCCCGCCCGCCACGATCTCTGATAGAAAGTCAATGCTTGGCAGGAATGAAAGCATTTGTCCATTGATTGATATAGTGAATATCAACATTTATTAGAGAAACTCATGTCGTATTAGGTGGAGAATGTTGCATATATTTCGGTACAATATCTTGTAAGACGTTAGTCAATCAATACCTAGCGAAAACGAGACTCGGTTACACGCAGGTAATATTCATCCATGAAAAGAATGGAACTAGCGATCACATGGATATGATGGCCCAATCCAATGACAGCATCTTCATACTGTACCTTTCTACTAAGCGGGTGCTGCAGCAACGACCGCGCAGCTTAAGAGCATTAAGGGTTGGTCAACGAGCTAATTAAGAATAACTCTGTTAAGCCAAGACATTGTCTATATCGATGTCTTAGTCGATCAATATCGAATATCCAAGTATCTACAGTAGTTAGTTACCGTTGATATACATATACGAATATCATTCATTTCGCTCTCATAATCACCGCCTCCACATATTGTCTGGGCAGTCAGCCTTAAGTCTTCAAGACTGCCTTACCGCGTGAGATGGATGAATTGCCATCAAATGTTCTGATTTGGCAGAGGCGCTTTTGAATGCTGACAGGACCCTGAACCTGGTAAATTGATTACACGTCCAAAAGGGAAGAGGAAAGGCAAGCGCTTAGCATTAGGGCCTTTTACACACAGGTTGGGGGGTTTATTGTTTCGGTGAAAAAGCAATACTTCTGCCACTTATTTTTTTCTTTGACGTTTCTCTCGTTTCGTTTCCGCGAAGACCGCTGAGAGGGTTGCATCTTTCAGCTTCAGCTCCGATTTCCTTCCTTTTACCTGCATAAACTCCACTCTGCACTCCACGTTTAGGCTGAGCCTCCAGTGTCTTCCATCCCATCCCATCCCATGCCATTCCATTTCTCTTTGGATCAGATTCTTCTTCCATTCTTCTGCTGCAAGCACTTCTGCTTATTGACCTGCTTCTTCCGGCTTCTGGTCCGATTCGAAGCTTGAACAACCCCTCCTCCCTGCCTCTTCGGACGTCATCCTGGCTGGTGATGCTCTCGTCATTCTCAACAACATAGCGTCTTCCAATAATCTTCAACTCACTGCGCTTCGAATTATTGACCTAAGCGCTGCTTGTTGCCCCCACCTAACTAGATTTTGGCAACATTGACGCATTCCTCATAGACACCCACACTCTGTGAATACCTTAGTCCAACACCTCCAGCACTGGAGAGAGTAATACGATATCCTTGCTTTAGTGGGAGCTGAAGGCTGTAGCCTAGGACCCAACACGAGCAACCGCCTTCTGTCTTTCGCACGCAGCTACTGGTCTCGTCGCCAAGGCTCCATAAGCTTTCCCCTCCACCAAACTACCTACAATCGACGCCTAGCAACTCTTGGATTCATGAACACCACTACTTCGCCAATTTCCCGGCATTTACGCTCAATTCTGGCATCGCAACTCTCTACATATTCTGGCTCTGGCGTAGTCCGACGTTTTCGTCGCCATCGGGGCTCAGCCAGCCGCCCCCTCCGCTCCCGATCCCGCTTCATCGCCGTCATCTCCCCCCACTCGACACCGCTGCTCTAGGTACCGTTCCTCACTAGGATACTCGGCTCACAGGGCCTCACAAACCTTAAGTCTGACGCTGCATCAACAAACACACGATCATGTCGGGCCCTGCGAGCGTGAGGGTCTCGGGTCCTCCAAACAGTAGCTTTCTTGTGGGCTATCCTGGTATCTCTGCGACTCTGGTACGTCAATTTCAGCTTCAGCTCGTCTTTGCTTACGCCCTCATCCTTACCTCACCAGTTCAAGTGCGCCGGACCTTGTTATGCTGACATTGCTGGTTTCTGTAGCCGCGCATCGAAGGGAAAGTCGAAATTCGCCCTGGCCAGGGTTTTTCCATGCCCGTACCTGTCTCCCTCGTTCGAATATGTCTTCAGCGCCGAGAAACAATACATCCCGATGCCGATAGCATTGCGAAACGACATCTAGGCGCCCCCCGCCGCGAGACCACGGATCTGGTCGGAAAAGAGCAGCTTCTCTTTCGCTGCTCATCGGGAAAGGAGGCTGAGAGGATCATTGCCATGGATCTACCGTTCGTTCTGTTTATTCCTTTTGGTCGCGGCGGCGAAGAATCGAATCGGCGTATACCTCCAGCGTCCCTCCAACTACCCAGCCGAACCGCCGAAACATACTACGAACTCGTCGTTACTGTTCAGCAAGGCCACAGCAACCAGTACAAGTACACCTTTCCCATACCTTTACAACGCTATGATACACTTTCCACATTTGGAATGTATAACAAGCCCGAATCCAAATTGGTCACCAACGATAATATCGTACACCTCGGCATCAATCTACCACGGTGGAGCTACGGCCCCAAGGATCCCATCACAGTATATATCAAACTGTCGCCAAACCTCGACTGGTTAAGTAAAGCCAAACGTGTCACAATTGAAAAGATTACCTTGACTGTCGAGGAGGAAATCACATTCAACCCAGAAGGTGATGAACCTACGAAGAAGATCAACAGGGTCTCGAAACAGACCCAACCAGTTAAGACAAAGATGCCAGAGGCGGGTTACGCCACGAATATCGGGCTGGATTTTCCATCCAAGGATCTGAGAGATCCAGACGGTGTTGTCAGGCGGGGGAAGCCTCAATTTCCTCTTTACGAAGTCACATCATTTACCACGACTTCTACCCTTTACAAAATCGAGTTCTACTTGGTTATTAAGGTATGCGCCCTTTGGGTTTCCATGCCTCGTCTGCGCTAACAGTCCAAGGTCAATCTTAGTGGTGCTCGAGATGTAATGATACGACAGCCGATTGTCATCTGCCCCTTAGATCAACAGGCCTGTAAGGAAGAGATGGATGCTATAGAACAGGCGGCCAAAGACGCCTCTCACGTCGATCCGGCCAACCCGATGCTTCCAGCGCCGACTGTTATTCTTGCCAACGACCGCGATTCATTACGAGCATTGGGCCTATGCATGGTTGGAGGCCAGAAGAAGCCATTCATTGAATGATAAACTAGGCGATCCAGGGATGGTTTTCAAGAACCTTTTTGCCAGGCGCCACGCTCACCCGAAGATGGCAGGACGCCGTTGCGCCAACGAGCCGCAACTGAAGCCGCGTCGGGAGTATGTCTCCCATGCCAGATCTAGCATAACGGCACACCGGTAGAGAAACAGGTCGCACGACGGCATAAGAAAGGACCTGGCAATAACGGAACTGAGCTATCGAGGTTTCCCTCCAGTTGAAGTATACCCAGGGGTGTTTGCATTTTGGGGAAACTGGCGAAGAAGGGATAGGGCTCTTTTACTAACGGGCATAGTTCATGGCGTTCCGGGGGCGCTTCGGTGAAGGGAATGAGCACAGGCAGTGGGCAAGTGCACGATGTAAATGTTCTACACGTTGTAGTGATATGAATGAAATATAGTGAATCTTATGAAGCCATGAGTCTTACGGGCTGGTCTAGCGTATGAGTAGAGTTAGTTCACAACCACAGCATGAGGAGCTAAAGTCGGCCTAAAGGAGAGCGTACTGAGGGAAACACTTTCGAAAGACATTTGCAAACAATAGAAGGTCATTGTATTCGAGATTTCAATAGAAGACTTATTGGAGACTGCAGAGAGGTTTGACCTGAAGCATGATCCCAAGCAGCACATTGTCTAGATCCTCAATTACGTAGCCAATAAGAACAAATTAAAATATAAAACATTTGAGCGACGACAGAAATAACAAAAATTGAATCGCTATTTTGCTAACTGGAGGGTTCGAACCTCCGCGGTTTCCCACTGCGGGTTTGGTTTCTGACGAGAACCTAAACACAGCGCCTTAACCACTCGGCCAAGTTAGCGATGATGATTCGTTGGTTGTTAGAAACGGCAGCGCTGCCAGAGTATATACCACCACAATTTCGGTGGGGTCAGAAAATATTATCATCAGAGCTCATAGCTTTGCATAAAATTATCTTTCAACATCAGTTCACGCCAGTCGGCCAAATATTATTCTCGACGCCTACGAAGCACTTCCCGACAGTATTTCACGCGATTTCGATATCATCTGAAGCTTAGGAAAGCTCTTTCGCCATATAATCGCCATGCCTTTTGACGATGACGATAATCCCAATACCTTAGCACAACCAGCCAAAGGCACCAGTGGTGCTGCTGCAGAAGATATTGATGATGACGCGCCGGACGTTAAGCTCTTCCTATCCATGTTCGACAAGAATGGTGTATCAAGCAAAGCTATTCGTAAGGGCGAGAAGGACTTCGAGTCACATGGCACCCGCGCACAGGATAGTCTTCTCGAAGCCAGTCGCTCTGTCTTGGATAATGTTTTAGGCTACACAAGGATACACCGCGAAGATTCATGGATTCGAGGATGGTGTTTTCCCGACTGGTGGTCCAAGGTAGAGGAAGCTGGTGAGAAGGAGGGCTTATGGCTACGTGACAGAGTTGTCATGGTTGAGCATGAGCGCGGAACATGGCAGAAAGATATTGGACGGGCGGTACCTGCACACAAGGAGCGCTTGGGTACGGGGAAACTCTGGCTTTTGCCTGAGGAGGCTATTTTCCTCATCGAGAGAGGGACCATGGATCTCTGGTGGCCAAATTTACAACTGGAGGACATCCTACCCGACGCTGATGGAAAACCGAAGACGGATATGGGACCTGACAACTATGATGTCGGACTGCCATTGAGTCTTGAGGCGGCATACTCACTTTTTATCGGAAACGAGGGTGAGAGGGGCAAAATCACATTACCACAATACCAAGTTTACTCGCATCTGAAGCGAGCAGGCTTCTACGTGCTACGGGCGCCACCATACGAGGCGCCAACATCCACACCCCAGTCCAAGACTCTATGGCAATGGCTATTCTCATTCTTCAGCTCAGAATCGCAACCAAAGCGAAACCCACATGGACCTCTTGTTCAGCCAGGTCTTTATCGCGCTTATAGGCCCATCTACGATCAACTTGCCATCCTTCCCCGCCACAAGCCACTGCCCACACCTCCCGTGGTTCATCCTCCCCAAGATCCTTGGCGGGTTTTCTTTCACGTATGGAAATCAGGTGGCCCGCCGTTCTCGAAAAAGAACCCACCACCGCCTGACTTCCGCTTTGCGGTGGTTGACGCAAGCGATACGTGCGTTCCAACTCTCGAGCAAATCGAAGCTCTTCTAGAATCTACACCTTACGACCCGCCCAATGAGGCTTGGAAGGGCCCTGGAGGACGGATGTATCAGCGACTAAAGCACGGACACCGCAACGTGCTGGTAGCGATTGTGGATCGCGGCCTCGTCAACTTTATGAGATTTGGCGAGGGGGCATTTGGAGAGGAAAGACTGTTCGAGAGATTTGATAATAAGGGCGGCCAGAGAGGTGGGCCAAAGACAGGTCGTGGTGGAGGCAGAGGACGCGGTCGGGGTAGAGGCCGTGGTCGAGGACGGGGGAGGTGATGTCAGCTACAATGAAAAAATGAATGCAACGACATTGAATGACTTGACTTCAAATTCTGATCGTGCTACTATGTTTGCAACGGATCATGCAGATGAGCTTACTGTGTCAGATTTTCTCATGATGCTATAGTAAGAGCTATCTCGTTGTTCGACATGCTATTGACAGACTAAGTTACCTGTCGCAATCAACTACTCATATTCATCGTGCAAGCTCGTGTTTACTGTCCTCAACTTATTGTCGGATTTACAATGCCAGAACTTGGGTTTTGAGTTAGTACACCTTGGCAGCTTCTTATGGCTCTGATGGTCATATGCAGGCCCAACTACGTAATTACCACTAACTGACTTGATGAGTGAAAACAAATTAAAGCCCTGGTAGTTCACCCACAGCTGTATTCCAACATGAGATATGAGTCAGGTTTTACATTAAACAGGCAATACTCGGCTAAGAATATCGGCTGGATCGCTTGTCCTCAAGTTCAACCAGTCGCAAGTATGTGCTACCCGGGAGGCGTTTCACAGACATGACAATTCCAACACAATTACACTCGGTTACCGTCGAATCTCCGGAACACAAAATCCTTGCCCTGAACAAGAACGACAGTGGCGTTGTTCCAGAGACCGAGCATGCAGTTGTGGCGGACGAATCACATTGTGATCACAGCGAGACACTATTTGAAGAAGTTGACAACTCAACTTGGTAGAAGCCGACCAACAAAAATGAGGGAATTAATGACAACACAGCATAAAGGACCCTAAAACTCAGACAGGCATATTATGATGATAGACAATGCAGAGAGGCATCATTGGCGCGACGCTGTGACTTGTCTCAACCATACACAGCAAAAGAGTTGGTGATTCGCGAGACGTGCATAATTGGCAGAGAGGCACGGTAACTCATGATAACCAACCAGGACGACCTAGCAGTGGGTATTATCGGCTCCTATTCAATCGAGAAAGGGCCTAGGGAACGAGAGGAAACCTGGACTTTTCCAATTCTCAGTGACATAAAAACCGAGATAGGTTTAGGATAACTTAGAGTAAACTTAGTAGGCTCTTTGACTAGTCTATTTTTGTCCCCTGATAGGAAGGTCTCTAGAGAGTACGGAGTAGGTCTGAAAGACTTCTGACACTCTGAGGAGAGTTCAATTTTTCTTAATAATAAAATTTACAGGGGTTGCTGAATTGTCGGGACTTAGTGGGTGAGATGGGCCGATCGCGAAGACCCGGTTACGTTACGAGATTGGGAACTTTGACGTTGAATCTGATGACAAGCGAGTCATGTAATATGAGTTCAAGTTTCACAAGTCTCTGGGGCAAAATATGTAGATGATCAGAGTCTTTGCGCAATGCAATTGGTGTTGTTGCTGTTGTAAACATGTCCTGAGGAACTCATTCTTTCGTAAGCACTTGTACTATATATCTTGCTTGACTGTCTCGGCGACCTCCAGATGGAGCAACGCTGACGAGAAGTCAGTCATCAACTCGTGTAAGCAAAGAAGAAGCAGGATTCGAGAAGACTGGCCGCGGACACTATGCCGGCATGAAGCTATTTATCCGTCCTTAGCCCTGCCACTGTGTGCGTTACTGTACAATTCTGTACAACCGCTGGTTGTTGAGATGAGCTGAGTTGAGCTAATGTCCGTTGAAGTTTCGAGGGTCGATACCCTTTTTCGTTTTCATCCTCGGCAGTTTCACAGTGTAATTGAGTTGTTGGCAAAGTTAACCATATGGTCGTGGGTTCCAAGAACGGTCGCCATCAGATATTCATGTGAGATTGCCCAAGAGATACATAGGCTGATGACTCTCACAGGAAGCTGAACTGCAAATAAAAAAGACGAACGATGCCCAAATTGAGAGGCGTGTGTTAGCGTCTAGATAGGGCGTGCGTATAAGCGCGGGAACCATGAAGTTGCGAGATTGCAGATTTTCCCGCAAAAAGACTCGCTGTTCTCTATTGGCTACTGTCCAGAACTGGAACACAATGCTGTTACGTGATTGGTTCAAAGGAGCTAAATATGTCATCATAATCATAACGTACTGGCACTATTCAATCAGCACATGCCTCAACTTTTCACTTTCCGGCATATGCAATATGAGGATATTGACTTTTTTGGAGTGCTACCACAAGCCAAGGTTTCAAATTAACAACGTGAAAGTGCCGAATTGAGCTAATTTTGTTGGCCATGAGGAGAGGACGGGAGAGTTGTCGGGACTTGTGATGTAATGTGGAAGGGTTTGCTTTTAATGGCTTGAGCCTGTGACTATTTGATGGGAAATCGTGGCATCATTGTTGCTATCAAACAAGGCTTGTCTTGGCGCTGCGTTGCTGCTAGGGGGTGGTGTTGCGCTGGCTGGCTGGTTCAATCAGTCACAGACAGAGAGAGGATGAATCATTCATTACCTAGGTGCGATTAGTGAGTGGTAGGAGAACGAGTTGTTGTATCTCTCTGTGACCGGACAGCGCTCGCTACCAATTTGCAATCTCGTATCCTTGACATTTCGCCTACCTACACGTCTATTCATGGGGCTTTAGGAGCGAGCGGTGTCAGTGTATGCCGTCAGTAGTTGTCAACTAGCACGGGTAGAATGATGTACAGCCCGATAGGTGCCAATGAGGGGAATTGGAAAGACACGTTTGTAATGATGCGACGTGATAAAGTTCAATAGAGATATGTACAAGGGCCATTGTTGATTAGAGTTGCTGTATCGGCACATTGAGTCGCTTCGAGTACAGAACTCGACAACACCTTATCTAAGAGACTGCGAACCTATGGGGGTGACTGAGGATATTCATAGGCGTGTACGGAGTAATGCATGAGTTGGTCTAAAGCATCCGCCTATGAGATGTTTCATGAGTGAACATTCGCAACCACAAGAAAGGGGATTCATCATCAGACAAAGAGGTCAGAAAAAGCTGAGTAGAAATGATGAGCGGGTATAAAAAGCTAAATATGATTGAAGGGGAGATGATGGGTGGAAGCACTGATGGCTGATACGAACTCTCTCCGTGGTCAAGTACACAACTACCTTTAAGTATTTGCAGAGCTGACCTCGAGTTACCTGGTAAACGCAATGAACCTTGACATTCTCCCGTCTTATTAGTTCGTTGTTGCTGCTCTTGGTGCACCGAAGTGTGGTGTTGAATCAAGGCTGGCAACTCTCATGGCCAATCAGAACAAGCCAGGTTGATGCTGTAGTAAATCTCCAATCACGAAGAATGAGAATCGAAGGCACAGTCACTCAATGCAGTTCAGTTCGTTCAGTGAGGGGCGAGCCAAGGTCTTAAGTCCAAGGGAGAAGTTTACCAGTCACAACACTAAGTAAGTATCGTGTCAGTGCTGATACAGTTGCAGAACAAGTTCTCCAAGCATGAGATACCCTCGCCTCCAAGGGTTCAACTGATAGATAGCGTTGGCCTGTGATTGATTCATTTCGTAAGATTTAACCAAGGCATCTATAAATCCACTCTTTTCTTCTACCGTTTCCGCACAACTTCTCTTCCGGGCTCCCTGGCAATTCCGTTACGACGCAAGGTAACTGTTGACTTTTGCCTTAGCTCTTTGCTGGGCCCCACACGCCCCCATTTTGAGATTCCTGGACTTCCATGTACCTACTATTCATTCATTCTCCCGTCGTTTCTCAACCTTAACGTTAACTTATCCCTTTCCTTCCTATTCATTCCCCTTCCTCGACTATTCGTCGTCAACTCGACAATCTCTCACCCGTTGAGCTCTGATCTCAGTCTCTACACAACTCGTACAACTAACCTCTGAGTTATCCTGTACGTATCACTTCTCTTGTCCTTACTCGTCAACTTCCTATCTGCCAAGTTGATGTAACTAACTGCGCTTATTGTCTTTAGCCCTGGGCCCCCGGCTCTAAGATTCCAGAATCAGATCCTCAACCAACCAGGGTGTTGGTCTTGACTCTCCCATTCCTGCTTCCCGACGCCATCCACTTCAACTTTACCTGAGGTGACCTTATTTTATTTCATCTCACCTCACCTCCCAAGCAAGCTGTGGCAGTGGCTGTACTAGTTACTGGTAGTCTTCTGCCTTGCCTTGCCTTACCTTACCTTACCTTAGCCTCAGGTAATACCCAAGGTAATTAATTGGCAACCTGAGTTGCGACCATTGACGCGCAAGTCAACTCACTTCTTTTTCTTGCAACTACCTAAACTCGATTTTTGATAACGCGCCATCACCTAATTCTCTGTTCTCTCGTCTTTTTTTTTTTTTTTTTTTTTTTTTCTCAACGCCCCCAACAGTCAACCCAATTGCGTTTTCATCGACTGAAACCAGTCAACTAACAAACAACTCTTTCGCGCCTCAGTATAACCAAGTGAGGTTATTCCTTCGAGTCGCGTCATGGAAAATACCGACAGCGACAAGCCCAGGCCGGTTGCGCCACCTGAGCCCATATCACCCGCGCTCTCTTCTGGTGTTCCCAAGCCTTCAACTTCTAGAGCTGCCTCACCAGCTCGTGTTCCGACGCCAGATTCTGCCCGCGCCATAAAGGTTAAGAGCCCTTTGGTTGAGAGCGCACCTGTCACCGTTGCAACAACTGCCATATCTGCCACCACAGCACCTCGAGCCGCATCTCCACCAGCAGACATGCCTCCATCACCATTACCGAGGGCATCAACTCCAGCTCCAGTTGCCAGGGATCGCGCTCCAACACCGGTGAACGCGCATTCACCTAGTACTGCTAATGGAAAGTCGCCAGTAGTTGCTCCGTCTGCCGCCATAAGCGCATCACCAAGGCAAGTCATATCTCTCTTGTTATGGGTTGTTTTTTCTTTCTTTCTCTGCCTGTCCTCAAGTCTCCCCCATACTCATCAAAACATTCACGTCGTATCCGATTGCTTCGCCATCTTGTCTTTCGCGTCCTCAGCCAGTCAAGTGATTGAGCCAGAGAGTGAGCGAGTGGCGTGGCTTCGAACAAGGGTTTACGGCCTAAGTTAGTTGGCATTGCCCGATTTGTCAACACAAGGGCAATTGTTGTTGACCGCATCTGGCCTGACTGTATCTCATGGTGATTTCTTGAGAGATACGGTGACTTGTGAGTCTAATCACAATCGACGAATCAAGCAAGTGGCAGGATTTGATCCCAAGCGGTGTCGAATGTTGCCCAACATGAACCGAACAGGCTGAATCACTCACTCACTCACTCACTCACTACCGCAAGTTGCATTCACTCTCTTTAGTTGGAGATGGAGCTACAGCTAACTCAACTGCACTGCAACTTTCCTGCTTCAATGACAACTGGCAGCAGCGAACGTCTCTCTCTTGTTTCATCCTGGCTCAAACCTTCTTTCCTGCTCACGCTTTCATCTTTGTTTTTGTATTATTTCCTCTTGTTTTGCCTCAACATACAACCTCGTCTTTCAAACTTCTTGACAAAATTAACTATACTTTTGACCTTTTTACTGGAAAAGAGGAGGATTTTGGAACCAACCACACGCTCTCACATCCACCCTCAGGGTGTGGACCCAAGACTGTGGTTTCTGCCAAAGACCTTAGGTACCCCAGCTCTTCTTCCCATTCCCCCTTTGGTCTCACATCCTTGCCCCTGTAACATCGTCATCTTTCACCTCGTACTGTATCATACACCCCTGCAACCACACCGGGCTTCATCAACCTAACAAACCTCACCTCAACTTGACAATAGATTCGGGATCCTGTCAGCCTCAGCCCGCATATTTTCTTTTACTATATACACCGATGCTCTATTAGATCGAGTGGTCGTTGGTCATCTTACTTTCTACCCGAGTTCAGCGATAGTTGACTTTATTCAATGCGTTTGTCTTATATCACACTGTGTTTCAGGATATAACGCTGGCCAATGAATCGCATCTAACTCAACCTCACAGACAGATCAACGGTCGCAAGGTTTCTATCGGCGAGGCAGATGCTGAAAGCGAGCTAAGTGAGCCGCTGAGCACTGTACATTCTCCGTCAGGAGTCGACTTCAACGAACTTGAGGACGAGATAGTAGTGGGCGCCCGCACTAACGGTATTCGCAAGTCGTCTCCTCTTCGACCAGCATCTGAAGGCGATGACGAGATTATGGGAGATGCTGAGGATGAGCCCGTGGCTTCCCACTACCCAAAGAGAAAACGCAACTCCATTTTCCAGGGCCTGAATGAGAGGAAAATGGAGCCGGTGAGGTCTCTCGCTGACGAACGACAACCACAAGCAACAGCAACGAAGAGCAAGCCTCCACGTCTGAGCACCGGAAGTGTCAAAGGCGTCACCATTGGATATTGGAGAGACTCAGAGGCTCCCACTGTGGATCTTAAACATGCTGTCATTGGTTTCATCGATGTTCGCGAGCGATTACGGACCCGTATCCAGCCCACCACATTATCTGGAGAAACAATATCAGACGAATATCCTTTGCCACCGGGACCTGGCGGAAGTTGGGTAACCTTTGACAAGATTGTGTTTTTGGATCATCTTGTGGGCTTAGACCAGCTACAGGTCAAGGAGTATGTCAAGATCCGTGCCGAAGCAACTGGGACAGACGAGCTTGAGGGGGAGAGAATTGCTGCCGAGAAGGCTGCCGTTAAAGAAGCAGTTCGTCGGGCCAATCTCAACTCCACTGCTGAGCACGGCACAAATCTTCCTCAGCTCGCTTATGGTGTTGATCTTCCCGAACACTTGCAACAGAATCGCGATGCTAAAAGGAGGAGGACGAGCGGAGGATTTGCGCCAGCCAACCCTCCTCCCTCAAATGGCCCTGTCATCGAACACACTCCCATTCAGCCAGCCCCCGGTGGCCCGCAACCTTTGCGGCATACTGTTGATCCCCTGCCCGGCACCAGGCCTACTAGAATTCTTATTGGGCATTGGGCAAAGTCTAACTCGCCGGACCCCCGTGATCGCCATGCAGTGTACGGGATCTTGGGACAGAATGACATGTTCCGCGTTAAGTTGGTACGAGAGACGCGCGACGGACGTTTCGTTGAAGGAAACTTTCCCGCTGGGGCTGGTGCACTCTGGATTGCATACGAGGAAGTTGCATTTGAGCCACACTTGAAAAACCTTGCACGGAACGAGATCAAGGAATATTGCCGTGTTCGGCAGTACCAGATAGATATGGGAGAGAAAGAAGGGGACCGAACTTCAAACGAGACCAAGGCTGTTTATGAGGCACAGGCAAGGGCTGCGGGGACGAATTACAAGGCGCCTGCCCCATTGTCTATTGCACCCGCTCTACCCCGTCTTCCAGGCGATCATGGAGAAGAATCTGATCAGACAGGGCGAATGGGATATGGTGGCCATGAGTTGCGTCAGAGTCGCCGCGTCGAGGCCGCCAGAGCCGAAGCACGCCAGTCATACATAGATATCGACACTCCCCCTCAGCCTGCGCCAGCTCCTCGCCAAAGCACGAGTAGAACATCGTTGAACAACAATGCGATCGAAAGAACATCTGCTCTAGCGGAGCGTGAGATTGCACGCGTCGAGCTCGCTCAGGATCGCGCTCATATGCAAGCAGTGAACCGTGAACGGGCAGCAGCCGCGGCCGCTCAGGCAGCCCAAGCAGCTGCAGCAAACATCCCCGGTATAGCTGTTAATGGACGGCAACAATTACACGAGCGGGACGAAATGCAACGTCTTAATAAGGTCTGGGCACGTCAGGAAAGCCTCCGACTAAGAACGAATGCCGAAGACGCAAAGATGTATGCCGGGGTGAAATATGAACGCAAGACGCAAGGCCCATTTACCGGGAAACTCGTTTCACAAGGCACCATTATCAATATTGACGGCGAGGACTACATCGAGTACCGTGTTCTCGCTAAGCCATCATTCTTCTAGAATGATGACTGAGGCATATGAACACTAGGAAGCACCCATCATATTGGACGAAGCGCTTAGAAGCAGAAACAAAGCCCAATACATCACCAGCTCACATTACCTTTAATATTCACCTACACATCACCTGCAGCAAAACGCCTTTGTGTCAGGTTCAACTTCCGTATACGGTGGGAAAGGAGAAGACTTTTGACAAGATGTTGAATTTTGAGCAAGACAGAAGTTTGGGGGGGTCTACAAAAAAGGACTCGGCCCACTTGCACTAGAATGGCTGTTGATGCTAACATTTTATCTTGTTTTACTTTTCTTTTCTTGTTTTATACCTGATGGTTGTGTTTCGTCGTACTATAGCTCAAGGCTGGGAGGTGGGATGGATGTGTCTAGCAGATTAGACTCCGCGGAAACGGAAAGGACGGTGTTTGGGGTCGGTGTGCCGCAGAATTATACCCGGTATGGGCAGACGGTATTTCATTGCTCTTGTATGAACTAGACATACTTTTTTATTATTAATTGATGCTCTGGAAGCATATACTGGACCGAACTTAACGCCGTGATCGCTATGCCCAGCCTATTTGTGTTAAACAGCCACCGAAATAGTTACAAATCAGCTTCAGAAGGCGATATCTCGTTTTGAGATGCAGCCGAGCGACTATAAGACGACGAAGTTGGTACCGCAGCACTGGAGTATATACTATTGTAACGTAACCGACTTGGGTCTTCCGGTGGATGACAGTGACATGTACTGCAACGCGGTTACATACTTGAGTTATTCATTATGGTAAGTGCTTACAGATTGGAGCCATGATACGAATTTATGTATATTCAATGAGGATGGCTTACTCAATATGTATAATCATGTTGGTGCGACGCAGTGCGTATGTGGGATATATACTAAAATTTGTGGCCACTCTTGCATCAAATCTTCTCAAGCCGTCATCGTATAGGGGTCAGTACATCAGTTTGTGGCTCTTCGAAGCACTGAAAACGCAAGTTCGAGTCTTGCTGACGGCAAAAGAATTATCTTTTGCAATTTTTTGCAATTATGATTCATGCACTCTTTTATATGCTTGGAGTTTATTTTGCATTTTGTGGTAGGCGCTGTTATTAATCCACGATGGTTCTTGACTGCTACACAATCGTATAAACGTAAACGTCATGATATATAGGATGTATTACGGCTTGCGATTTATCCGTTGGGCTTAGTTAAAAAGCTGTTTGTCAGATCCTCAATAGAGATCAACTCTTCCTTCCTTCACCTTGCACAGTCTGATGATCGGCCTCAGGAAAGATATCGGTCCTTTGCGCGGCCTGTAACACATCACGAAGGAGATGACTCCCTTTGCGGAAATATACTCGAATGTGTAATCCGCTATCTCGGAGAATCTACAGTTGCCAAGAGTGACGGACTGGGACAGAGTCACGAGAGAAAGATGCACTCGGAGTAATCTCACTTTGTGTAATGTGATGACCAGAAGAGCAACGAGTAAGAGGCCATAGCCGGCTGGTCATCACATACACGGATGATGACTCTCCCGAAGAGCCTATATCGTCATGACGTCGACGAGTCCCGTCGGGATGGTATGGCCTACTTACTGTATGCTTGCTCTTTAGCAGGCAGCGCAGCGAGTGGTTCGCTGATATTTGTGCAAGGCAAGGGTTTATCAGCTCTTCAGGAGAGCTAACGCCAAATACGAGGTTCAGACTCGGCCAATCGTGTATATCACAGAGACAGAAGTTTCTATTTGGGGCGAGTTCCCAGACTCTAGAAACTCCCACGTGAGTAGGACTCATTTCATGCGGTGAGAGGTCGATGGCGTTCGTCCCTTGTGCATACATAACCCCTGCTGCCGAGGTTCTGTTTCACAATATGAGGGTGAGTAGAGCAGAGCACGTTGTATGTAGTCTATGTAGTAGACCCTAATTCGCTGTGCCGAGAGTCAGCCTCGACTCAGCTCAGAGTTGTGCACTAGATACCTAGACAGACACGGTACAGCACAGTAGTAATGTCTCGTCTTCACCGCAAAAGCGAGGTGCATATTTTGGAACAATTGTTATGCAGAGTTGAATCATGTGTCTCTGATTGTGTCAACGTCTACCAGTAGCAATAGTAGCAGCAGGATCAAAAATGCGGAGGGTAGATGATCTACTGCAAGATACCGTCTTATAGACATGAGATTGAGAGAAAAAAACAAACTTCAAACGGGGGACCCCTTCTAAAAAAAAAAAAGAAAAAAAAAAAGTGGCAACCTGCAGTGCATTTCAGCTCTTCCAACACGCGGGAAAACATGGCTTCAGTGGGGGTGGGAGGGTCTTGTGTAACCATCAGCAAACGATGAACGCGCAACTGAGGGAGAACTCAACTCAACTCGAACGAGAGAAGAGGATAGATACATATACAAGGACACTATCGTATGTGCATGTCCTTTGCATGGCCTTCTACTCGAAACCTCGACAAGAATAGCCGCTGGCTTTTCAGAGAAAATATCTAGGATATACCCTCACTCTAGGTATTGTATTAGTGAAAACACATTCAGCGTAATTGGTTACCCAGAATGCAACATCCTTGTCGAATACTCGCTTGGCCTGCCAAACAACGACCGTTTATGCCATTGCAACACACAGCGCAGCTGAAGTCTCTCTCTCTCTCTCTCTCTCTCTCTCCGGCTACTGTTCCCCTGTAAACACCGTCCTCTTCTGTAATGTCATTTCATGTCCTACACCAACAAACATCGGCTTCTAGACTTTCCGTCCCTTTCCCATCCATCCATCGTGGCAGCCACAACTAGACAACCCTGCTAAAGAAACAAACGGCGAAAGAGGCCTCGAAAACCTTCTTGTATAGGAAATATTCTCCGTCCGCCACGATGCAAGCCCCCTTCGTGTCTACCAAGTTTGAGTGGAGGGAAGAGAGAGAGAAAGGCATACGAGGCTATTCTCGTCGGACGCGGGTAACTGCAGTGTTGATGCCGTGTAACACTTGAACAAACAAAAGACGTAGACATGCATTACATTGAGGCTGTATGATAGTGGTAGAGTCACCGAGGCACCAGCCTGATCTTGTCCATGCTACCGATCCTGCCGTGGGAACTATCACCGGTTTGTGCTTCGTACTTTTGGGGCCTGGGCCTAGAGACTTTGTTTTGTGATTTGTTGATCACAGGATGATTAGAGTGGCAGCTACAGCTGCAGTTGCAACTGTTATAGGTCCAGAGAAGAAAAAGGGACAGGCTAACTATGTGAGATGCCGTCTCCTCAAGTATTCCTCTCCTCGCTCGTTTGACCCTTTTCTCTTTTCTCCCTCTCCTCTTCCCGGTTTTTTATGAATTAGTCTATTTCCTTTCCGTTTCTGTCATTGTCGTCTATATCCCTTCTAGCTAGCTTCGAGTTGTCTCCTCTTAATTCAGCTGAAACCCCAGAGCATGTCCCATCAATAACACATCCATTCTCTCCCCTTCCCCTTCCCCTTCCCCCTCCCCATCTCTTTCTCACTTCTTCAAATGTCCACCAAGACAAAAGGCTGCAGCGGCCATAGCTGGGGCTTCATTGCGCCTGATGTTCAGGATCCGCCACTATGCATCAGCTTGTGTAGGGAGAGGTTCCTCAAGGAGCTGGTGCCAGGGGATGAGACAATTGAGCGCGTGTGCGAGGTTCTTCAAGACAGGGACTGGATGGAAAAGGAGCAGCCGTTTCGGGCGCTTTATTGTTGCGATGCTCAGGCTTGTGGCGTGGATAATCTGGGCGAGGGTGGAAAAGATCGTATGTGATGATGGCTTTGGGTGGTTGAGATGCTAACAGGTCTAGCGAATGTGAATTGGCTCATTAATACTTGCCAAGAGTAAGCTGATCTCTACTGTATCTCTTGAGTGCTCATACTGACACATAAAAGTTATGGCTATCACTCTATACTAGATCCAGGCCCTCCACAGCCATATCACATTTGTGATCCTGAATCTCTCAACGAGGACAAAGACTGCCAAAAAGCAAAAGGAACAGACAAATCACAAGATGCATCATCTCAAACGAAATTTGAGGCTTCAACAGCAGAGAGTACTCTACAAACAACGACAAACCCAACAACATTAGAAACAACTTCAGTTCCAATACAAAGCTCAATACCAGAAACCACATATTCCACCACAACAGACCCTTCAACACTCGCAACTTCCGACCCCTCAAGTAGCGACTCAAACAATGACAATAAAGGAATGCCCTTGGGCGTCAAAGTCACCATAGCTATCATCTCAGTCGTCGGTCTCCTCGCCATCGCCGCCCTCATATTCTGCCTTCTTCGACGACGTCGATCTCGCAAGACCGATATTCGAAGACTCATCAAACATCCATCTTCACCTCCTCCCCGCGCAGACTCACCTACACCTTTGGTTTCACCCACTATTTCTCATACAGATCCTGATGGTGTCCCGCTCACACCGCCTGCACGACTTCGAGAGCGAAGATTTCTAGCTGATGAGCCGAATGGGTTTCCTACGTCCCCGGTGTATTCACCAACAAGCAGTAAGCTCTCGCCACGACATGAGAGGACACCGAGGATTTATAGTGCCAACCAAGTTCCCATGATAGTCATGACGGCTCCGGATGGAGGAAAAGTCAGGGATGATGGATCGCTAAGTTTCAGTGATGGAATTATCACTCCTCCGCCCTCCGCTCTTATAGCACCTCTTGGCTATAACACTCAAACTTCTCCACCAAGACCCCCGAGATCTCGCGATGCTTCATTCAACATGCTCGCTAGTCCTGGGCCTCCACCCACGAGGGCACTTCCATCAACGCCTCCTTATCGCCCGTCTACTCCAACGTCGCCACCTGGAAAAGGAACGATGCCTCTCTGAAACTTGAGAGATACCCAAGTCCATATCATACCCGAAACTATGCCGAGTTTATAGAAGATGATTCTATGTCGGAGACTACAGATAATGGGATCACCAAGACAGACGTTGGATATCGTACACGACGCATGTATGTATGCATGATGACACAGAGCAGTGGCCAAGAGCTACACGATCTACAACATGTAATACCCTTAACAGGAACTTTCACTACAGTACTTTACTTTATTTCTTCCATGTAACATACTTACTTATCTATCTCATCCTCTAAATACCAATTTCCTTCAGTGACTTGACAAGATCCGTCACACTCTTCTCAATGCTGATCCAGTCAATCTTGAGCAACCTCTCCGTCTCCTGTGTATCAATCTTAAAGATCTGATCCTTGGGAGGAAGCTCTCCGCCCTTGACTTCAGGCCCAGGCAGTCTATCCTTAAACTCTGGAAAGTTCTTGGCAACAGCGTCGATGATCTCACGGTGCGAGAACCATCCAGCCGTAGCAAAGAGTCGCTTTCCACCAGCGTTGGGTTCCTCGAGACCTCTGACGTGAGCACGAGCAGCATCTCGAACGTCGATCCATAACGGAACAGGTGTACAAGGAGGGATCTCGTCCTTCCAGCCACCCCTCAGAAGCTTTACAATCCTCTCGTTGGAAGTGTTGATGCTCTCAAGTGTAGCAAGATGCTTTGATACAGGTCCCAGGACCAGAGGCGGGCAAACAGTCACGATGTCGAAAGAGGGTTTCTTCTCAGCGACAAAGTCCCAAGCTGCACGCTCAGCAAGAGTCTTTGAGGCGCGGTAGGCAGTCATGAAAGAGCTGCTAATTTCGTCGATTGTGACTGGGTTCCAGGTCTTTTCTGAGAAGACGTGCGAGCCGTCTGTGAAGTGTGCTTCGTCGAGAATTGAGGCGAAGGATGATGTTATGACAACTCGCTTCACGCCTGGGGCCGAGGCGTGGAGGGCCTTGAGAATACCTGTTGTGCCGATGACGGCTGGGTCTATAAGATCCTTCTTAGGGTCGGCTAGACATTGTCAGTCAGTAATTCAAGCATGGCCCAAGATGCACTGAGACTCACTGATATTATAGTGGAAAGGACTGGCAACATGAATAACAGCATCAAGACCAGGTGTCTTTGCTACTTCATCAAAAGCATCAGGCTTAGCAATATCTGGCACAAGAACAATCTCTAGCTTTCCAGCCTTTGCTTTGTCCGGGAATGCATTGCGGATCTTTTGGGCCTTATCCTCTGAGCGGACGGTTGTCACGACGATGTAGTCCTTTTCAAGGAGTTGTTGCAAGGTGTGAGCTAACGTTTGTTGGGTGAGTGCTATCCTTCATCGTTCCCAAAAGCACAACATACCAGCAATGAAGCCTGAGCCACCTGTGCTATCATTAGTGATTGCCTCACCTTGAGGGTGTAATGAGAGCTTACCAGTGAGGAGAACCTTTGTCATGACGATAACCTTGCCAATTGAGCGTTATGCAGTTGTATAATTGAGTTTCTGCGCTTGCTGAGTGTGTACCAACAGGTAAAGAAGAATCTCAAGACGCAATATCTCGTCGTTTGACGTTAATGGCCTCTTATACCTCGGATACAGGTTGGGGGGTCTTTGATAAACTGGGCCCGCATTCGTCATTCCAAGTTGGGGGATTCGACGATTCACTTTCCCCTCCCCCACGTTCTCTTGCTCTTTTGTCATCTTCCGCTACCGGAGATTTTTACTTCAACTACAATCTCCATCAATATGCCCAAGATTGTATCTGACGACCCTAGCATATCAGATCATATAATATACATATATATATATATATGTATACACATATCTGGTCACTCACAAGAAGAAACTGAAGTACAATCACATATCTCATAACCATCCATAAAATACACATACAAATTAAATTATTACAATCGAGACAGATAAACGAGAGGGTAATTCCATGTAACGCTTAGTGTAGGCCTATACCAAAGATTCGCTGCATCAATCTCCTATTCCTAGTTGATAATGATGCTCGTCTCGGCTCCTGACTTCCTTCACATTGCCACTTTGCTCCAACGGATAAAAGTCCATATCAATATAGACATCAATCGCTAAGCATATGCCCAAGCCAGTTCGCCCCTCGCTAGGAAGTCCCATTCTCGTTCATGTCTCGCAAGGGTATGCCATCCAATTCCATACGCAATGCTCGCTGTAGAAATATGCGCTTGAGTTGGATCATCACCGCTTTTTCCCACGTGTCACACAATGCATGTGGCGTGAACTACCCATCGCATCCTCTTCACCTTCTCTGACCCCAGTCTTGGCGTGTTTTTCACTACCAAATCTCGGAGCTCATCCTTCAGTGTTTGATGTGTCTGCTGCAGCTGGCGGTGCAGGTGTCTCCGGAGGTTGAGGATGAGCCACGCCACCGAGGCCAGGAGGTGTCGGGGCTTGCTGAGGGATAGGCAATGTCATAGGTCCCTTAGGAGCGATGATACGCCCAGGAAGGCTTTCACCGCGAATCACCTTCTCCACCTCGGCCTTGTCCAAAGTCTCGTATTTAACGAGAGCCTTGGCTAACAAGTCGAGTTCGTTTCGCTTGTCCGTCAACAGTTTTCGTACATCCTCATATGATTTTCGTATTGTCCTTTGAACCTCGCCTTCAATTGCTGCCTTTGTTTCCGAACTGAGGTTCTCGTATCTTCGGCCATATTCAACAGGTCCCAAAACACTCGACATGCCAAAGAGTGTCACCATCATGAAGCTCAGGTCGGTGGCTCTCTCGAGATCCTAAGAAAAATGAGTATATGTTCGTTATAGCTTCTCCTTTAGAACTTACCGATGAAACACCAGATGTCACCTTGTCGTCGCCGTATCTTAGCTCTTCGGCCATCTTTCCTCCAAGTGCGACGCGGATGTTTGACATATACTCAGCAGCGGTGTAGGAATACTTGTCCATCTGAGGAAGTTGGGCGGTATGACCCAGCGAGGGACCCTTGGGGAGAATTGTGACCTTGTACAGAGTGTTTGAGCTCTCCTTGTCGAAAAGCTGGACAAGCGCATGGCCAGCCTCGTGATAAGCAGTCATCTCCTTCTCTTTCTCAGTGACAACCATTGACTTGCGTTCAGAACCCATGGTGACTCGGTCGTAGGCCCATTCCATATCTTGCTTCCGAACAACACTGGCCTTGGCCCGGCTGGCTCGGAGAGCGGCAACATTCAGCATGTTCTCAAGCTCGGCACCAGATCGACCGGGGCATCGAGCAGCAATAGCTTCGAGGTCAACATCAGGTCCAACCTTGATCTTCTTGGCGTGGTGCTTGAGAATAGCAATGCGGCCACGAACATCGGGCAGTTCAACATTCACATGGCGGTCAAATCGTCCGGGTCGGGTAAGGGCCTTGTCGAGCATTTTGGGCAAGTTGGTGGCTCCAATGATGATGATTTTGCTGTCCTGATCGAAGCCATCCAATTCGGTAAGCAACTGGTTCAGTGTCTGCTTGGCATGAGCTTGGTCGCGTGGGTTTCGCTTGCCTCCAATGGCATCAAGTTCGTCAATGAAAACAATAGCAGGGGACTTGCTCTTGGCCGCGGTGAAAAGGTCACGAACTCGCTTGGCACCAACGCCAACAAAGATCTCGTCGAACTCGCTACCAGACATGTAGAAAAAAGGGACACCAGCTTCGCCGGCAACAGCTCGAGCGAGAAGCGTCTTACCAGTACCAGGAGGACCAACCAGGAGGACGCCCTTGGGCAGTTTAGCACCAAGATCGCTGAACTTCTCGGGATTCTTCAGAAACTCGACAACTTCTTGGAGTTCCTCCTTGGCTTCGTCGCAACCGTGAACATCGTTGAACCGAGTATTTTGCTTCTCAGCCTTGACCTCAGAGTCTGCCTTGCTACTAGGTCCACCGCGACGGAATGTACTGAACGCCTCGATGGCAATAGTAACAAGGGCGAAACAGAGATAGGTGGTCACAATGAAAATAGCCAAAAACTTAACCCAGCGGAAGATAGTAGACCGAGTTGACTCCTGAACAATAACGTGGATGGGCTCACCCTTGTGGCCCATAGGATTACCACCATTGGCGGACCCAGCCACAGCAGCGTTGGCAATGCCTTGCTCATAAGTTGGCCATTGAGTTCCAGCAAAGTTTCCGTTCACAGCACCTTGCGCATTCGCAGCTTGGTTAGCGTTAACACCAAGCATCGTGAGGGCTCGCTGGTAAGCATCGTTGGTTGCAGCGTTGGAGGCAAAGCGTCCAGATTGATATCGTTCCACAAGAATAGCAGGCATGTTGGCGCGGAGAAGGAGCTGGTAGAAAGCGTTTTGCGCATTCGCATTACCGGGGTTTCGATTGGCGGATTCCTCCAAAGTTGCCAGTTGGTTACGGGAAATGCCATTGGAGCTGCCGAATGCTCTGCGCTGAACAGAAAATGCACCGAGAGTTGAGATACCACGAGAAGATGAGAGAATACCGGAAGAAGACTGCGAAAACGAGCGTAGGAAAGACGACTGGGTCGATACGCGGGGCTGAAATTGAGGGTGTCGCAAAATGGGGTTGGCCGCTCGGAGGCCAATGTGGCCCATATTGGAGATAGTTGTCTGAGCAGTCATCGGGGTCATGGGAGAGAATCGTGAGCGAGAGAGGGAACCAAAGTCAGCTTGTTGAAGGAATTCGGGGATTCGGAATTCGGTCACCTGTGATACAGATTAGTATGGTGGTTGAAAATGTCAAACAGTTGCGACATACTCGTTGAGCTTCCGTCACATTTGTCTGTTCCACGCCTTTCTTCGAAGGGACCGACCGACTGGGTGTGACTGAAGTCATATGCCGCCAGGGGGTCATGGCGATATTCGTAATCGAAGGCCATAACTCCGTTGTTGTCGCTGCCATGTTCTAGAGCCCCGTTAGTTACCGTCGGCGATAGCTTTCGCCTAAACTCCGCAACAACATACAGGCAGCATCATGGCATTATAAGCCATGCTTGGGAACTAGATGCACCAGAAGTGCTTTCGGGATGATGATCTTCGTACTGACGCTCAGAAAAAGGTTGGTTGTAAAGTGTCTTGACGACGTGCAAGTAGGTAGGCAGATGGTCTGCGCCTCCGCCACGTCTAACGGTTTCTCGGGAGGCAATCGTTTGCCGTGCACCGAGATTGTTTCGTGTTAAGTCTACTCAAAGAGACGAATGGATTGTCTACCGGGATGCACTCATAGTGAATCGCGCGCAGGCATCATCAGTATGTAATCGATGGGGGGAGTTCGGTTCGCTTGCCACTCTGGTCCGCTGTTCGGCATCACACGATGGGCCCTTTCCTATTTGAGAGGATGCTGAGTCATCCTCTCTCGGCCATCAGATCTTCCGTCTCCCGATCGCGGTCATGGCACAACCCTCTCGTCATTGGTTGTGAATAGGTGCTGTGTAAGTGGCAGTAATGCTTTGACTGCGAATTTGCAAAACAGCTTGTGTTCGGGACTTTGGTTGTTGTGATCAGTGAAAGCCTAGTGTATGTGTTGGGGGATAGATCTGGCAGGCTAGTGGAAGTAAGACATGTTGAGACGTCAATTCTAAGTGACAAAAACACTCGGAGAGACGTAGATCAACATAGGCGAGCCTCTTTGTGATAGGCCTTGCTACTCTATATCCTTCATCCAATATCTCAGGTAATGCTTTCTCACCAGGTAAAGGGTAGTTTCTAAGTTTCTTAGATCTCATGGAAGGATATCTATGTGGGTATATTAGATGTAAATAAGGAGCTTCGTTTACTTTCTCCATTTCTGTCATGCGTGGGTATTCTCATTTTCTCCTATCGCCCCTATCGCCCCCCAAAAGTCCCAATAAACCTTTCTTGCCCTCTTGAATCTTCATGAAGCCCTGTTCTGCCTTCTCAAAATGTTATCCCCAGTGGCCCCCCCTCCCCCCTGACTAATTATCTGTCTAATCCAATATCGACACATTTCTCTCAAAGGGTATAGGTGCTGTTCAATGCTGAATAAAAAAGAAAGTGAATGCCAACAAGAGTAGAGAAAGTTTAGAAAAGAAGCATAGTGCCATTAATGATCCAGGCTATCAAGGATGAATGGCACAGTGTGCTGTAATGCCAACCATCCAATATCAGAAATGTTAAGCTGGAACATTGGCTGCAAAAGGCAAATTGCTCTCAAAATTCCACTAATGGTAAGAAGCAAAACAGAAACGCCAAATGACATGCTTTTCAAATCGCGGATGACAGCTTCCATGCGTTCTAGAGATATGCTCGTGGATGCAATAGAACAGTACGTTTCCTCCAATAATGTCCCGATGGGTATATCCTCTTCAAGAATAATAATTAAGTTCATGAAACAGAGATCGTTGTGTGGTCCAGCCTTGGTATGATCGTGATGTTACAAGTGATTATCGTAAATCGAAAGGGGTAATTGCTTAATGTGTTGAATATGGCGTTCGTAAAACATAGGCAAGCAGTCATCCATCACATACTCGCCAGTCTGCTGCTGGGTAGTTGCAATGAAGGATCCTCAAACTCAATCTTTGGCCCGTAAATATCATAAACTGCAGTTCCATATGCAGGCAACTGTCCGATTGTTGTAACTTCGATCGGCGGGTCATAGTGTGGCCACTGCTCTTGCTGTGGGTGGGCTGACGGTGGAGCGTAGTGTCCGGCGGTTGGGGGAATATGCTGCGCTTGGGATACCACTGGCTGTTGTGGCTGAGCCATATGGTGTTGAATGGGTTGCTGGTATTGAATCATTGCTGGCTGAGATTCGGCTGTTGTGTATGCTGGCTGGCTTCCAGGCTGGTGCGCATAAAAGCCCTCGGGAATCATAGGGCTGGGGACCGATGTAGCAGAAAAGGTGCTTGGACTGCTTTGAATCGACGTCGCAATTCCGGGTGCTGAATATGGAAGCTCCATAGGAGGTCGTTCCACTTGCTGCGATAGCTGGTAATGAGGCGGTACAGTGCTTGTCATGGTAGCAACACCTGGATTCCCAGCTTCAGTGACATAGTAAGCCTGTCTCGGCATGGTTGCTGCTCGATGGACGAGCTGAACGTGTGCGTGTTGTTCGGGAACTGGAGTGCCGTGGTACTCATGAGGAACATTGGCAGGAATTCCTTGCCGGTTGCCGTAATGCTGTGGCATGTGGTGGCCATGGACTTGTGATTCAAAATCAGCGTAAGAGGAGGCACGATGTAAGGGCCCGCCAGGGGCACCCTGGTTCATGGAAACCATCTCATGAGGTGACCAAGTCATCGAGGAGTGCTGAGGAGTGGAGGGAGACTCGTCATCGTCAGAATCCGAGGAGCAATCGTCGATGTCGTTGGGGTTCATTCCTTGCTGGTGGGATCTCCGCTGGTGCTTGACCATGGTTGTTTTACGGCAAAAGCTGAGGTCGAGTTAGTACGTGATGGAATCAATGGGTATGTTGCGGCCTACCTCTTAGAGCATCCATCGTGAGCGCATTTATATGGACGCTTTCCAGTATGAATCCGCCTATGACGAGCCAGACTTGATGACTGTGTTATCTGTTAATCCCATTCGAACCACTGGCTAGTCTACACTTACATCCGAGAAACGCTTTCCACAACCGATGTGCTGGCATTGATGAGGCTTCTCTCCTGTGTGTGTCCGAATATGAACAGTCAGAGCACTCCGTTGGATGAAGCTCTTCCCACAGCCAGGAATAGAGCAAGCGTATGGTCTTTCATTAGTATGTATACGATAATGCCTCTGTAGATCGGACTTTCGATTAAAGCTCTGCAGCAGGAGTCAGTCAAGTCCTACGGCCACGAATGATTCTGGCAACAAACCTTTGTGCACGATTGCCAGTCACACTGGAAGGGACGAGCAGTGGGCTCGTTCTCGACTAGTTCCATGAGTTCCATGATTTTGTAAAACTTGGACGAGCCTCTGAGGCAATGCTTGTGTAGGATGCAGAGATGAGGCGGAAATAGTTGTTGGCAAGATGTTGACTTGTCACAGCATAATAATTTCAGACGCTCGCTGGGGCAGAGTAGAAGATCTGATGCAAAAGATGTTGTCTAAACTTGGAGGAACGACAGGTAGACGTTTACCAAATGCCTTGGATTAGGGTATAAGATGCGGCGGTGAGATCCAATCGTAAATAAATCAGCGATTATAAGGTGGCGTATAAGTTCTGATCTGACAAGCGAAGAGTGTATACACTGTTGAAGAGGTGAAGAAGTTGTGCGATTGTGGGTATATAAGAAGGTGAAGGTGTAGAGTGGCTGAAGGTGGGATATAAAAAGACAGGTGAAGCTGAGGATCCAGAAGCCAGGTTGTGTGGGAGCTGAGTGCTTAAGTCTTAACAGGGCGTGCCGTGTTAATGCAGGCGGTCCAAGTATTGCCTAGTGGATCGGGAAGAGATTTGGCTGGGGCTGGGGGAGAGGTTTATGGCTGTGGTGGTGGTTTTTGAGGGATAATACCAGAGACCAAGTAGACGAGCCAGGGGAATATTGAAGCTTATAGTTGATTGGACTCGGAGCGAGCAAGAGTCGATAATATGACTGGACTCCGAGGTTCGCCTGAGAGTGTTGAGTCGTGAAAACAAGCTATTTGACGTCTAGTTGATGTGAATCGAGTCAGGTAGACAGTTGAAACAGGTCCATTCAAGCCAGACAATACTGGGGGTTCGGCGACAGATATCAACAACGGTCGTCACTGGGCTATGGGCCTATGTCCGGTCCCGCTGGGTAAGGGCAGTGGAGATCAGGAGTGCTTGGGAGACGAAGAGGATAGTGTGATGTAGTGCAGTGTAGTGCAAATAGCCAGGGCCATGCAGATGCTAAATACCAGACTGAATAACGCAAGCTCAAAGGATGGGCCGTCGCAAATCTGACTCCAGTTGTAGGCGTGCAGCGAGCATGGTATACATACGCCAGGGCTATCAAGGAACCACGCAGGAGATCAGAGAAGTCAAGGGATCCCTGCACTGCAACAGCGGGCTTCAGTGGGTCCCATCCGGCAGCGAGTGAACTTGGGGCACAGATGAGGGATCGAGAGAGGACGGCAGGTGGAGGGTGGATGAGCGTGACGAAAGGAAACAGAGGGAGACTGATAAAAGAGGGAGATGAAGACAGACGTACCCAGGGTCAGGGATGAAGAGCAAAGAAAAGTAAAGCAAGGCAAGGCAAGATATGGAGAAAAGGGCTGGCACTAACACCAGAACTGAGACGAGGTAGACCTTTTCCAACATGAGTACAGTAGCATCCATCCGTCGATACCTCTCTAGGCTACCTTGGTTTGTGTCGATGGCGGCGTACAGTAGTTTCCAATGTGGGCTTAGAAGTGCAAATAGCGCCTCTGTACCGTCCTCGAGACATAGTCTCGTTTATTGCACCGTATAAAAATGGCATTGCATGGTATGTTCTATGAATGTACCAACTCGAATAATGATCCGAGGTGGTGTAGTGCCGGCCACTATCCAGTCTCTTAGTGCCCTTGGAGCTCACTAACGCTCTGGTCCCATTACTGTATTTCGCTGCAACGCGACTTGACTTTGGCAACTTGCCGTTCGGTGTAATTGTGTAGGGACCATCTCGCCACTCTACCCCATGTTACAGCACTTTTTCCCTGGAGTCATTGGATGTTTTTTGGTTTGTCTTTATTCCTAAAGCATTATTAACCAGGCCAGCTAGCCCAGGTTAGAGCACATTAGGAGGGGAGGGACATTTTGGCACGCACTACCTTAGAGGCACCCTCTCCTCTGCAAGTTCCAGGACGTTTAACCAGTCTACGGCGGCGGACGGGGACGGGGACAGGGGGGACAGAAGCCGAGGAGTCTAAACCAGTTGATGGCGTCGAGTTTGGGGCGTCAAGGCAAGGGATGGCAGATCCCTCTAAAAAGGACCGCTATCTGTTGCTCTGCGGAGGTGGAAGTGGGAGCGGCCACTGGCTGGAAGGCTGAATAACAACTGACTGACTGGCTATACATACAGTGCAGTATGTATGCATGAATCAACGCTAGTAGAATTGTTCGTCGGAAATGGGATCAGGATTTAGTGAAAACGGACGACGCATACCCAGGTTGACGGTTATTGAGCCAGCAGCTTGGAATCTGTGGCGGAGAAAGAGGGGACCGGACCGCCTCCAAGGACGGACGGACGACCAGACACCTGGTTACAGATCGAGAAGAGGGAACCCAAAATTTGAGTTGCCTCCGTCTTGCAGCACCGAACCACAGACTCCGGTTGGAGCCGAAGGGTGCTTAACCTGTAACAGTGGCTCGTCCTGCTGCTGCGTTTGAGGTCCGAGATGAGGCATTGGCCAGAGGAGCCAAGAGAGTGTGGGCGTGTTGTAGAGAGAGGAGGTCGACAGAGACAGAGACAGAGAGAGAGGGTCATCGTGGGCGTATGAGATGAGATCCAAAGTGGATACCACCGAGGTCCATTACTTGCTGAGACCGAGACGGGGGCACCCAGGCTCTTGGCTTGGCTTGGGAAAGCGCCGCGGCCGGGGTCGGGCAGGCTCAGGCTCAGCCCGCAGGGCCCCTCCCTCCCTACTCTTTAGTGGGTATTCCCACGATCAATGAAGCTAGATCCGAGTGCGATAGTGGTCCTTTGCGGTTTTCTTTCTTAGAGTCAAGACAAGACGGACGGGATGGACCAGCCTGACCAGTTCACCGGAGCATTGGAGATTGGGGAGAAAATGAACAGTGGATAACTGCTAGTGGATCCGTCCACTGTAAAGGTCGATCACAGACGGGTCCTTGGCTGGATTTCATAACTTCGAAAGGCTTGTTAGCTTGTCTAGCGTCCAGACGTTTACTCTCTGCTTCTGTTTCTGTTTCTGCTCTGGTTCTGGTTCTGGCCTCTGCCACTCGAAACAGAACTTGGTAATCCAGCAAGCCACCTACTTGATGGTACAGGACGTAACAGTCTATGTTCGTCACACGCCAAGTCACCGTATGTAACTTCAAGCCTCTCTTGATGCCTTATCGCAACCAAAGACCTCCAATGTCGGCATATCCATGTCCGTTGGTACGAGCACAGGGGCTCCTATGCAGGCAGTTGCAATGGTCAGCCACTGCTAAGAAGAAAACAGGGGTTCTGCTTAACCAGACATTCCCCCGCCAAAGACATGTTGCCAGTAACTCCTCTCCAGAGTTGAGTCGAGGGGAGAATCAATTACATCAGAAAAGAGAGGATCGTCGGTGAGCAGGTGATCATCATCACTATCTCTTATATCCAGCTTGTATTCCCATGCCCCATGGCTCGACAAATCCTACTGACAGGTGTCGTCGGCGATTAAATAAACTTGCCTCTCACGGCACTTGGGACGTTGGACAAGACGGGAGTTGAACCAAACGGTGGGGATCCAGTAATGTTGGCAGTACGTATGTGAACACCAGCACCAGCACCAGCACCGACACTTCACCAACATGGGCCTAAGGGTTCGTGCCGGGCCTGGGCGCTCGTGTCACACCTCGTTTCGTTCACCAACATCCATTCCTGGCCTAAAGACGTCCGAGCAGAGACCCGAACAGGTAACGGCGTTTAGATCCGGAGATACAGATTAACATTTCTGCAAGTGCTTAGAGGCTCACAATACGGAGTTGGAGTGAAGCAATTTCCAACTGCAAAAGGCCACAGAACAAGCCATCAACAGGAGCATTCCCAGGGTGGACAGACATTGCATTGATTTGAGGAGAAACCATGACGTGCAAAATACGTATTTTCTACCCTGAAATGGATAAACCGCCAGACCATAAAACCTAGTACCAAGATCTCTGCTCCACCGCCCACGGTGAAAACCCTTGTCGTACCCGGCTGATTGTTCACGCCGTTCCTGACTTGGCTCTTTACACGCAGCGCTACACAAGCAGTGACCTGCCCAAACTTTGTCTAATCCTTGTCTCTAAGCCAAAGTCCATAAATCAATTGAGCCTTGCCCACGCTCCTGGCTCCAACTTGAAAGCCACGGAACGGCAGGGGCCTCAACTGAGCTCCCACTATCAAGGCGATCCCCTGTTGCCATACAGCATCCTGCATGCCGGTTACCGCACCCTTGAACGCCTCCTCAACGTGGACCAAACCCTACAGCCTCTGTTTATTTCCTGAGTTTTACTACCAATGCACAACTCACACACCATCTTTGCTTCCTACTACTGAAGCGCGATCTCCTCATGCCATGTCATCTCGTCTCTAATCCTCTCGCCCCTTGAAATGTTAAAATTGTTGAAGGTTTGTCCCGTAGGGCTTGGTGGTGCAATGAGATTAAGTGTTTGTGGTTGATAGTTGAGAGTGGGCTACGTTGATGCTGATTTGTCAAATTACTCTCTGAGACCCCAACGTTTCCAACGCCTCCTCCACATCGCTCAGCCAACAACTGGAGAATGAGATTAATCCCAAGCGTTGATCCCTTTGGACTAAGATTGACAGAAGTCACCCAGCCCAGCCTATCTCAATTGACACGCAGCAGGGTCTGGGCAGCTGACCTGTCTCATTTTCATCCTCAGGGCTGAAGCTGGCTGTTGAGGTGAAGACATCAATGCAACCCTGCTCTCCTTAGACAAGACCAAGTGATCAACAGCCTCTCAGGGCACGACACCATCTCTCCGGAGTATTTGCATTAAATATGGCTGCTAGCTTTTGAGTGCTGATCAGCTGGCGATGCATGCACAGCCCTCTTGCCTCCCCTGACGCCAAGTCAGCGGTCTAGGTGATGACAGTTCTGAGGAGTACAGTACACAAAGCCGCATTGTAGCAAAACTCGACAGTATATGCCAGACTATTGAGCATTCCTTGTTCAATTGATCATCGAATATTTGGGGTATGGTGTGTTCCTTTTGGGCCAGAAGCATGATGAACGGTGGATGGGAAAATGACGACTGCTCACCAACGCGCCACTCCAATAACCAAGGTACCTTTAGCCGTTAGCTGTGCCCCGGGGTACCAGAAGCATGAGTCTGAAACAGAAGGCATTGTGTCATCGCTCGAAGAAAGCCAGGCTTAGGAAACGAGAATAGTCAAAAGTAGCAGTATTTTCTTCGGGTCCTCCGTGTAAACATCCATATTCAGGGTATGCTTGCGATCTCGCAAGCTATGTTTGTTTCTTCCTATGGTTATCCCCCAGCATTGACAGATAATAACAGGAGTTACTATAGTCTGAAAGTCATGGATAAGTGCCAGAGCCAGGCTAGCAACGTGTTTTCGAGGCTACCTCTACACCATGAGATAGGTAGTGATAGACGCCCTTCAACCCTGGATTAGAGTTAGAATTGGGGGAAGAGGCTGGCTACGGTTGCCTTTATCGACCCCACATGCTTGGCTCATCACCAGTCGGCTTGGTTTGCGGACCGAGAGTTCTTCAGGACCAACACAAATTCATTCTCCGACCCTTCCAGGGTCAACCCAGAAGACGCAATGCGCTGATCATCTGGACTAGACCGTGAGGCTCGCAGTGTCGTAACCGGGGACCCTGCTCCTGCTCCGATTTGCACAACTCGTTCCTCGGCCGAGTTTGTTTCCGAAAGCAACTTGTGCAAAACGTGCATTGAAACAAATTCAGTGAGGGGAGCCCTGGCCTTCCGTAACATGCCCGTGAAGATCACTCGACCGGCATCACCCTGCCAGATTTGCGAGGCATGACCCTGAATGGCTCACCTTGCGATGTAACGGTAGCGATGCCTTCGACTCTCGATAGCTGCAGTTGCTTACGGGGACTCCATCTCACCGCTTCCCACGGCCACCTGCACCTGTGCTCTCGATCCTGCAGCACCAGAGAGGCGCTCGTGATGCGATGTCCCGAGCTCTGGGAAGATTGGTGCCGACACTCTGCGGGAATTGTCAATGCATATCCGCCACGCTAGTTTCAGTGATTGAATATGACATTCGCCAAGGATGCTACAGGCTGGAGATTGTTGGTTCACAACGACACATTGTCAGTGGTGTCGAGTTGAGAGCATCTCTTGGTTCGAGCATTCAGTGGCGCAATCCATCCTCAGTTGTGCCCGCTGTCATTCCCTCCTGAGGGCTGCGGCTCAGCTATAATGCGGCTGTATTATTATCGTGAGCTAACTGAGGGCGGCCTGTTGCGAGCGTTCCGGTACGGCTGATTCGAGAAATGAGCATATGTTTTTGTTTTAGCCGTTGCATGTCGTTAGGAATTTCTGATAGGTCTGTGGACTCTGTTCGCTTACGGGTTTATCCTGTTCTGAGTCCTGTTCTGGCCAGATCGTTCTGTGGCTTGTTGATGTCGGATGACTTTCATCATCATCATCATCATCATCATTTAGCATCTGAAACACTCAACTTCATAGCTAAACTAACGCACAGCACTCAGGCACGTCTGTGATGGCCTCTATTATGCCGATAAGCGTGACATCCTCGATGCGCTTTGACAGATGTTGAACATATCTACAGTGCATAACGCTTTGAATGCAGTCTGTGAGTTGCTGACACTAGTGCAGGAAGCATGATGCCAACGATGCCATCTGAACACGCCTCAACTCCGGAAGAAAGGAAGCATCTCCCCGGAAATTGAGGACATACTAACTGTACCTGTGGCTCTGGCGTATTTGAGGTTGAATGATAAGGTATGTGCCAATAATGACATTCGGGCCAGGTGCAATAGAATGAAGCATGAACATCCATCTATTGGCAGGAACTATCGATCCGGTCTATTGCCAGAAAGTGACGTTTGAGCCTGAAGCGGCCACGTCACGGGTTCAGGAGGTGCTCTTTCAAGTTTCATTACCTTACAGAAGACGAGGCAAGCAGATTCATCTTCATACAATTCACCATCAACTGAAGCAAATGATACCGTCATCGGTTTCTGGGCTTCCCTTGGCTCTGAGAGGGCCTCAAAAGCATTGATAGCCGTGCAGCCAAATTCCGTGTGACCGGCATGTACAGACTTCAAGCGCAGTGTTTGTTTTACAGTTGATCTTTTTTTAACCGCAACTACCGTGCGTTATCGTTACATGTCACCAAGCCCACAGAAATCGCATGCAGGGTCAGATCTGAACTCTGAAGCGCCTTTCTGGCTGAGAAGAGCGTTGAGGTGCGTCTAGTCTACGTCAATCTCAGCCCTGCAAACTCCAGGCTCTGGGTCATGAACTGATTTGAGACCAGTTCGAAACAACGGTGGATTTAGCATTGGCTGGCTGCCACGTGCCACATGCCTGTCCACGCCAATCGGAAGGAACCGTCCAGAGGAGCCGGTCAGATCGTCAATGAGCCTGAGCTCTCTTTTGCATTGACCTGGATGTTTCTATTTTCGAGTGAGTGTTGGAAAGGGACAAGAGAACAATGTACAGCAAACCGCTGGCTTGCCATTATCAAACAAGGCCAGGGGCACTGGAATTACCATGAACTCAAATGGCTTGATAATTTGGCTGCCTAAACGGCTCGCTCTCTTGGCGGCCCGTTAGTTGAAATTGGCTACTCGAAACCGCTCGTATTGGATCTTCACTGTTCGTTTCCCTTTCTTTTTTTTCCCGCACCCATTCTCAAACTTTCTTGGCGGCTACTCAATGGTTCACCGGTCGAGACGGCAAGAAACAAACACGGCCAATGAGGCACGGGCCAGTAGTTCCAAGATTGTCTCTCATCTCCGAGTCCAAGACGATGGTATCGTGGACTACCTGCTGGTTCCGGGAAAAGTACCTTTAAGTTGTCAGCTGAGGCCAACTGTCCCTGGGCCCCTGACCGACACTAATCAAGCACCGTCAAAGATGTTTTAGCAACGATCTCGATCTTGATGTTTATCCGTTACTTGGGTGCGGAACGACCAGGAATTGGTACCGGCATGACTCGGGTGCCCCAAGCTATGAAGTCTGCTAGTGGACCAGGATCACAACATTTGGCCCTTGAGACTGAAGACTTCAACTCTCAAAAGACGTTATGTCTTCGTTTCACCAAAACAAAAAGCGATTTGCTAGCCTGATCTCGACAAATTCATCCTTAAGAGCTATGGAAGATTGGTTATCCGTGACCAGGGGGCATAGTGGCTCGGTATTGCCTCCAAACGAGTCTCGTATTTTGGAAAAGTTTAGACACGGAACTTCTGCTGCACTCAATTCCTTAACCCAAGTTACAATACTGGGCTTTGATTGGCGCCGTTTTGAGACCTATGGAGTCTTTCTTGCTTAACGTCGAGAGCCAGCCACTCATTCAGTCTTGTGCCTGAAACCCCACGAAAGATCATATGCAGGGATGCTTAACGCTGGAGTGCAATCTCGCTGCTATCTACTTCCAACATGCCAGGCTGACGAAGCGATCCTGGCTATTTTATAGAGTCGCATTGAAGAAGAAGAATATCAGCGATGGACAGGCTTATCTAAAGTCTGAATCGTCCACAGCTTGGCGGGACGTCGAGTGCAGTAGCAGGGATCTAGCTGAACCACTAGCAATCCTAGCCGAACTGACAGGTGGGGGGGCTTACTCTGTGTTTCGGCTCTTGGGAGTTGGGGCAGGGTCCTGGTTCGGGTGATCTCCAACCTGAAGATCATATCCCCAACTCGAATGAAGTCACGAGTGTAACTTCAGCTCGCAAACTAGGTCCTTTTTGGGCGCTGCCCAACAAGGTTGGGACCTGGTTTAACACCAGGGGCACAAAACTCCCAAGACTGACAAGGGTGTCAACTTCAACCATGTCGGAAATATTATGTTTGACTGCCGGTTTGTCACCGTTGTGTGACTGCGACGTTACAGCCTCATGACTGAACGAATAACAGTATGGAACTAAGGTCGTATTAATCGTAGAGTTCGACAAGCACCCCGGATTATTGTTGATTGTGCAAATCTTCGCCACCATGCTCTACTAGCCTCGGATACTGTGTGCGAAATGACAGGGCAAATTTCGTCAGATGTATATTGATCATTCATGATGAAAGACAGTAGCGCGATGGTCGTGCGCAACCGGAGCAAATACTACGCAGCAACTGCCTCCAACTGCCGTTCAACGATTGACGCGAGTTTATGTACTAAAGGCAGTCTCGGCAGTGCATTGCACGATGATCTCTTTTAAGCCCTACCGTTGAAACACCACACGTGGCTCTGAGGACCGAGAAATGAAGGGTCCAATCGGCAACATCGGGACACGATATCCATCTCGTTTCATTCCATGCAGGACCAGACTGACCTTGTCGTGGATCTATCAGTACGCTGGTCAATCTCAAGCTCCAGACAGCCCGAGTCATTCAAGCGTTTGATATCACGCTAAGCCGCGGACCTGGAGCGTATTTACACCAATTTGGCTCTGGAATAACACACAAACATGTCCCTTGAGGTGAACGGCACCAGCATTGCAGCGTGTTCGACACTGGAACAAACCGAGGCACGGAGCGGACCGTAAGATAACTGTCACCACCCAACTCGTTGCCGACGGAGCGACCCTCTTTAGGAGATGACAATGATAAAAGAGGACCGGCGGATGTATCAAGACCCTTGGATGAAATTTATGTGATGCCGCCGGCATCTGCATGGCGCAGGCGTGGGACCAGTCCAAATACCGCGGCGACGGCGGTAAATCATCAACTTCCTGGTGCTGATCAACTTCGGAGCAAGATAATGGGACAATGGGTGCTCGTCAACACTTTTATCGAAGCCATAAAATGCTTGCAGATAGAGAGCAATTGCCCTGCAGTCAGTGACAGGGTATCACATTGAAGGGGAAAGGGAAACAGGGTTTACGTTAACATCCGACATATGCCTCAAGCAATACGAAGAGGAGTGAAGGCTCACAAAATTTTCAATCTGCGGCAACCTCGCTCTTAGCGCGGCAGCGCACTGTCTGTTCCCTGTCATCCTAAATGGATCTCTGTTTTGGCGTGACATGGCAGCTGGGTTGTTGCTGATCATTTGATCCCGATGAGATGAGCAATCGGCCGAGTCGAGCTCACAGACATTTGTCCCTGACACTTGTGGGGAGCGGAAAACATCAAGCAGAACCGAACCTGAGAACATCTAACTTAGGTAGAGCTCACGCCTCTACCCTTGCAAGCGAAACTTGTGCTGGGTGTGGCGAGTCATGAACTCACACCATTTCTTTAAGTTCATTATGTTGATATCCCCACTAAAGCTTCGTTTCTTTGACGATGTGTATACTTGTTCGAGATCTAGGGTGGTTTTAGTGGTTCGCAGCTCCTCAGACCGGAACGTCCAGTGTCGTTGTCGATCTGCCAAGTGCCTTGAGGTCCTCGACATCAGAATCACATGTTTGAAACAAGGACGAACGGAAACAATTGAGTTTGCCAACGGCATCACAGTAGTGTGAACGGTAAACTCAGTTGACGATTGCTTCTGCCGCAGTTCGCAACTGTGGTTGGTTTAAGGCTGGCAGACATCCTGCAGGGGACTCAAACATGTACAGATACAGAGAGTGATTCAGATTCAGGATGTCTTTTCCCAGACAGGTTGGCGGGTACTGTAACAGGGAACATTCAGTCACGTCATTAAATTCCATGTCGAACTACCCTAAGGCATAATTTATATTGGGCCGTGAATCAATACGCAGCATGTCCATCATGACCAACCGGCACCGGTGAGTTGGCACAGGTGTGGCCCATGACGGAAAGAAACATACGCTTTTGTTACAAAAAAGCAATGCAGCGGCACAAGGAAAAGCAAGTTTCCAACAAG
The DNA here is from genome assembly GCF_019915245.1 of Fusarium musae. Taxonomy (NCBI): domain Eukaryota; kingdom Fungi; phylum Ascomycota; class Sordariomycetes; order Hypocreales; family Nectriaceae; genus Fusarium; species Fusarium musae. Next base: position 1,280,452 of record NC_058387.1, read on the forward strand.
TTACTCAGCATAGTCGCCGAGTCCCTTGCAGTGAGGCATATCAAGAGGAGGGGCCTTGGGCAACACAACTCTCATCAGAAACGGGCTAGATGGGGTATTCAACTACCAATTTGCACGACGATCAATTGATCGAGAATCTTGCGCCAAGGCTCGACCTGCTCACTGCTCTTTGCACATTGTTGCCTGAACAGGCCTTGTTCCCAAGAGTCATTTCGAATCCCCACACGATATTGATATGAGCAGGGTTGCGGATTTGCAGCCCCAGCCCAGCCCAGCCTCACTCAGTGAAACTCGGCCTATATGTTATGGCTTGACTCTTGATAATTGACTGGGCTTCGAAATTGGCAGAATGGAGTACCCTCACAGTCTTTCAACAACATAACTCGATAAAAACAATTGCGTGCTGTTCCACGAGTCCACAGTTATTGCACCTGGCCATTTTTGTTCTTCTTACGGACTCACTCCTTGTCTCCGCCAAAATGTGACATATGACAGAAAGCTAGCCGTCTAGGGACCCCCCGGATCTCAGCAACATATCACAAAACGTCACTTCGACATGGGTAGCTTAATACGAGAATCTTAGAACGTACAGTACGTGGACACAAACAATGGCGACAGGGGAAAAGACAACGTCTATCTTGTCTGGTTCGATGGATTAACACTTATTGGGGGTTTTAGGCGCCCTTTCCCGCCCTTTTCCACACGCCCGTCATACTCTCGGGGTTGCAGCAATCCCCTCAACGTGCATAAAATCCTGGACGCGGATCTTCTCAGTTGGAGAAGCCCATACTCTGCGTTACATCGTAGGGGGGCTAAGCGGCTCGGAGTTAGCCTTTGCCATGGTAGCTATACCGGTGCCTACCATGATGCCCTGGTCTATCTGCTCTGCGACGTCTCGTTCGCCTCGCCATCTTCACATCCCCTGAATAATGGTCGGTATATGGCCAACTATATTGGTGCCCGTATGCCTCTATATTGACTATATTGACCGTAATATTATCCTCTGCGAACTAGGGATTTCCTTGTCTATCAGGTCTCCTTTGTTTATACCTAGATTCCTATGCGGAACCGCAGTAATATTAAATTCGCTAAAACAAATTGCTGGAGCTGCCTTCGTCCTGACTAGGAAATGGAAACGAATCGGTGAGTTAGTTCTCCCTTGATTCCTCATGATCCCTCATGGCCTTATCCTTCTCGCGCTTCTCAAGGGTGTTGATCAGGTGTGAGGGACTTGTGTTTTCTCAACTGACCGCGTGGTTACCTGAATCAAGCATGAGTTGTCGATTATGATATTCCACCACGAATCCTTCTGGGTCACATCGCGAGCTCTCTAGCTCCTATATTCAGCTGCCAATTGACCAGCTAAACCCACTAAAGGATGATCATGCCGCAATCTCACCGTTTTGACAGCTTGACTCGTCACCAACAACGCGCAAGTTTCCCGGTTTCCTGTCAACCCTGTTTTTCTTTTTCCTTGGAACTATCGGTAGTTGAGGAGGCGGACGCAACCCATCTAACGGGCTTTTTGAAGATCAACGGTATATCCAGTTTGGACTTGTTTGCTTTAGTTCGAACCAAGGCCTCCAGGTCAAGACATCGATCTATCGAATTTCGATGTAACAAACAAATCTTGGAAACGGTGAGATAGGCTGGCACTTTTGATAACTCTTTAGACTGAGACATGCTCTAAACCTTACTACAGGTTCTAACTAGTGTCGAGTGAGTCGTCAAGTCACCTTCCTTTCTACCCTTGCTGGCCCAGAACTCCAGCAGAGTACTTGGCGTATCTCGACGTTTAGTTGGTCCAAGTTGAAATCACAGGCTACTACTGATTCAGTAAGTGAGTCGAAGATGCCTGTACTCTGTCACCCTCACCCTGCTCTGCAATGCACCATGATCAGCCATCACACGCTATTCGGATGAGAGCGAACCCTACAGTGTGCGTGCCAGGATCAGGCAGATCTTGAGACATGTCTTCTGCGTGTCTAATCCCGCCAGCTCCGAAGCATTACTTCAATGGATAACGTTTGTCGTTCACGTAACGGTTACGGGCTCGAGGAAGGGCATGAAACAAAACTATCTCAAACGAGAATGCCGCTTCCCATTCCGGGTACGACATACATATTGCACAGGAGTCCATCTCCTCTCTTATGCATGAGGATCCAGCACAAACAGGAACATGCGTGAATGACTACCTACCTAGGCTGTGGCCTAGAACAGCCGCCGGTTGACTATTTCCGCCTCATCTTCGTCCTCGTTCTTCTCCCTGACCGAGAACACAACATGGGCCCTGGTAGAGAAACCTTGAAGATCAGCACGGCAACTATGTAGAGTTTGCACCCCAGGCACTGTAACCTTCTCCAAACGATGCAGCGTAGCTGTAGATCTGATTTCCGCGGCGCGAGATAGGATGGAATATGTGATACCAGCGATAGGCAGGCTTATGAGACATGGCTTTATGTCAGTGACTGCAGAATCGTACGACTTGCAGTTTGGCTGCGCACACTGGTCCTTCTTATCTGAAGAGAAGCGAAGTGATGGGCTGGGGGTGCTTGAGCCGTTGTAATCACAATACCACCACACTGCATAGGCGGCAGCTACACATTGATTACTCTTTACGTCAAGACTTGGTCAATACTTGCTAACTAAACATGACTCTTGTTCATGGACGAATGGTAGACGTCAGATGTCATCTCGACACCATGGTAGGGATATTACTCGTGGTCATAGTGTCATATAGATGCCATTTGCAAGATTGCTCCCGAAAAGGGTTGAGCGAATCTTCTGTCCTTCTGTGGGAGCCAACTGTTGAAGGCTGTGTTCGTCTTACTTCTTTCTATCTATCCATCTAGCAGTGCTTACTCTCGGTTCTGTTGTCCTCAAGGGCCGCCGCCATTGATCGTCAACTCGTCCAACTGCTCCTTGAGCTCGTGATTCGGCTTGAGAGTACCATTTGTTCCATTCTCGCCGTTGACAGGCTCAGCGGGAGTTTCCCCGCTTGTCAACCCCTTTCTGATGGCAAGGACACTGTCGACGATGACAGCATCGATGCCTTGCTTGACTTGACGCTGCAATGACGGTTAGTAAAATTGACATGCATCTTTTTGCGTGTACTTGGACTTACTCGAACCATCTCAGGGTCGTTATTTAGTGTGCCATAGCTGAAGCAGACGATTCCGTTCTCCTTGACGATTTTGATAAGGCGAGGGCTGTTAACGAAAGGCTCTGCGGCAGCAACAATACCCAACAGGTTCCAGCGTCTGGCGAATCGAATTGCCTCCTGTAAGGATGATGCACGTATATCACAGACTTCGCAGCAGCCTGCGTCTGTCAAGAAAAGGATAGGGATGGAAGGCTGCTTATAACTTAGACAAAGGCAGATGTCGGGGTTGAAGGAGCTGAAGATGATGTGACGTTCTCCAGCAAGGTCGTAGACCTTGGAGAGTACTGTGTCACAAAATGAGTTGAGCTCTACTGCATACGTATCCATTTCGTGCTCTTCACTCTCGTGGAGCATAGGGTACTTCATCTCGATGTTGAAGCCAGTTTCTTGAGGAAGTTCTCGGAAGAGCTCCTCAAGAGTGGCGAAAGGAGCTTGAATAAAGTTTCCTCTTGTGTTTCCCTTGAAGCCCTTATCCTTGAAGTCCTTTGTGTGCTTCATGCGTTCATCCAACTCATCAGGTCCACTGCCAGCGAACCCCATAGATTGCGAGCGTTTAGGTGCCAGGCTGTTGCTACGAGCCCGGAAATCACCAGGTTCACCTGTGGGAACAGGCTTCTTTCTTGCTTGTTGCTTGGAATCCCGATTCTTATCGGGGTTGATATGCAAGAATTGCTCCAGTGTTAAGGTATGGACTGGTGCATCAATACCTGTCTCACTGACGAGGAAGTCGTGATAGATGACCGGAACATGGTCTTTGGTCAGTTGAACATCAAACTCGACATATTGAGCTCCAAGATTAGCCGCTGCAATGAAGGATGGCAGAGTATTCTCTCCCAACTGGAGAGACCTGTTACTTGTCAAGTTCTTGCCGAGTCCACGATGACCAATCACCATGGTTGACTCCAGCTTCTTCCAGTACGTCTGTCTCGATGTGATTTCCATATTGGGGTGGTGGAAAGGGGTGATGACCAAGAAGTTGAAGTTGACCGTTCCGATGACATCGAAGCTGCTTGACATGATGGGAACGCAAACATCTCCCTGCAGGTTCATGCGGCTAGATCCCAGGGTTTGTCTAACAGAAGACAAGAGCGCCACAGCGCGTCCAACCTTGTGTTTGTCGTTGCCCGAGTAAGTCGGGACGATATCGAAAAGAAGCTTTACCTTGGCGGCATCTGTTGTCGTGAAAACGACAGGTTCAGTGGCAATACTATCATGCACCGGGAGATCGATGATGGTGGGCTCACCACTGGCACCAATAGCAGATACAACGATCGATAGAGCGGTGTCAAGTTGCGTGTTATGAGCTTCGGTAAGTGGAACACGATCCAAACTGACCGGTTCAATGTTCTTTCGCATGTCCATCGATCCAAGACTGACAAGTACAAGGCTCTCATTGGTCAGGTATCGATGACCAAAGCTCTTGATGGCAGCATCAGGAGCACGCGAGCCATTGCTGGTTCCGTTACCATTCGAGCGACGTTCGCCGATAGATGACATGTCCGATGGAGTTGGCGGCAATGCGTCGACAGGTCGTGTTGGAGGCGATTCGATCTCAACATCGTTGGTCTCGAGCAGTCGCGCAATGTCCATATGACCTCTCAGCGCAGCATGCTCTCTCGCCGTCCAGCCTGAAGAATCGAGGCGGGTGATGTCCGCTCCAGCTTCGACCAGCAGTTCTGCAACGTTGTACTTGCCATCCACAGCGGCAACATGCAGAGGAGTCCATGAGTAGGTGCTCTCCGTAGCTTCGAGATCCGCCTTTTGATCCGCGGTTCCTTTCAGAATAATCCGAGCACACTCTTCGTGCCCGAATCTAGCTGCGACGTGAAGAGCTGTCTCGTCTGTCTTGTCCCTCCAGTTAATATCAACGCCGGCATCAATCAGAAGCTGCACGATGACACTGTAGTTGGACTTGGTAGCGATGGCTAGCACAGCACCCGACTTGGAGATAGACTTTCGAATTTCGGCCTTGTACGGGCTGCTTCCCTCCCAATTCTCGCCCTGCAGCAGAGCTTGAGTGGTCAAGGGATGGCCCCCGACGACGCTGAGGTGAAGAGGTGCATAGCCATCGTTATCCTGCCACTCAGGTGTATCAATTCCATCCTTGACATGGAATTGGTCCCACTGCTGCATCTTGGACATGATGATCTGACACACAACCACAATGCCAAACTGAGCTGCGTAATGGAGCGGCATGCGCCCAAAAGAGTCACGGCTTTTGAGCGCAACCCTCTGCTCTGGGCGCAGTTGCTCAAGCAAAAAGATAAATAGTTGGACAGCCTCGTCATCCTTGGTCAGAAGTAGAGACTCCTTCTGGTTCAGTGACTTGGGCGCCTTAGAAGTTGCCAGACCAGGCTCGAGGTGCTTGTTGCTAAATTGTGAGCCTGCAGGGACGGGTCGAGATTTTGATACTTGCTCTCCTTCGGGAACAGATTTTGTCCGGCCAATGTGAATCACCAGACGATGAATACAGTTACGAGAATTGATATCATCTGGCTCGTCCAGGCTTTTGAGGTTGCTTAGTAGAAACGCGAGACAAGTTTTCGAACGCGAGGAAATCGATCGCTGTAAGAGACCCAACATGAGCGGCTGGGCGCCTTCCTCGACGACGTTGCTTGTTTTGAGGCCAGCCTCGAGAGCAGGAACATCGTCGTTGCGTACAGCCTGGTCAAGGGCATCGAGCTGAGCTTGAGGCAGGCTCAGCATACCTTTAGCTGAGGCACGACCCAGGGAGCGGGTCGAGTGCTCAGACATTGTGTCATCGAAAGTCTGGGCTTCGGATAGCACAGACATCCACTTGTTAATCTCATCGAGAAGTCTTGTTGTGTTTGCTTGTTTGGCGAAGGGCTTGACCTTGACCTTGGTATCAATATAAGGACCTTGTGTGACAAGGTCTGGAACCTTCTTGTCGAGCTTCTTTGTGATCTTGACAAAGCCCTTATGGTTAATCTCACCAAACCATTGCAAATTTCTGAACTGACTTCTCAGCTCAAGCAAAGCTCCCATTACTTCCTCCACTTCATCCTGATCCAGGGTAGCGACTACATCGGCGGTTCGTCCATATCGGTTCTGGAGGAGGTTCAAACGGCGACAAAACTCTGCGTATTTCTTGTTGTAGAAAAAGTCGACATCTTCGAGGTTTCGATCAAGCGCGAAAAAGAATTCTGCATCGAGGGTTAGGGGAGAGGCTCAGTGTGCGACACCAAGAGTCGTCAAAGCCGCCCACCTGCAGGATCCACCTTTTCTCCATTCCTTGCTTTCTCTGCTGCTGCTTTTACAAGCTTCTTGAGGCCTTTGTAGTTGATATACGAGCCTGCCCACTCGGGGACCTGGTTGCGCGGTAGACTAGTGAGAGCAGTGAGTCGGTTGTGTCAAGAAGAGCGCATGTTGCATCAGTACTCACTTTCTTCCGAATTTCATGCTGTGTAAATCGCTAATCGGAGTAACAAAGAAGATAAGAAAAATCGATGGGGAGGTAACGCCACCGTAGCGCCGAAAGGTTGTGTTTGGTGTAGAATAGCTTGCTTTCACAGCACACCGCGTTTCGACCGTTTATAGTTGTCCAACACAGAAAGTTTGTCGCAATCACAGAAACGGTGCCCACAACCAGGCTGATAAAAGAATTTTTCGTCTTTCCCGGTCAAATGCAACACAAATGCTTATCCTCGCAGGCCAGTGACGTCAAAGTAAGTTGCGCGCAGTGCACAATCAAGAGTAACTAGTGACTTGAGTTGACCAAGAGGTGACAGAGCAAGTGACGTATAACTCAAACCTCCTCGAGACACCAAGAGGGAGGGTATGACAAAGATGTATGTCGAAGAAGAGGAAGAGAGAAAGAAAGAAAAAAAAAAGAGATGAATGACGAAGCTACTGGAGATATGTTATGGAGAAATGACTGGGACTGACTGGATCCAATTCTCACTCGCTCGCTCGCTCACACAAGCAGAATCGTAAGAACAAAGCCTAGAAACAAAAAAAGAACAAGACCAGACTGATTCTTGAAACAACATTCGTCGATCCGATAGATGATGGATCCATGGGTTTCATGTGATCCATCCAATGTGGGGGAAAAGGTACCTGCTTGTCGCACTGACATATTGGGGTAGTTCCAAGTACCGCCTCGTACTTGCCCTGTCGCTGTACCTGGACTGTACCAGGCTGCACAAGGACCCCTAAGAAAATGGAGTCGAGCCAATCCAATTGGCCCCGTGGACCCCTTACGGCCTCGTGACTGGACGATACGATTCAAGGCGCACCCACTGAAGCGGTCGCATCGTGACCCCTTGGAACCTGTCAAGTTCCAGGAACGGACAATGCGGCTGGAAATGAATACAGTGTCAGCTGACGAGGAAACTTACTATAGACTGCAGTTAAGGTTGCAGACCGCCATTGTTGGCTGGGACTCTTTTCTCAATGAGTGTTAGATACTGTGCTACAAACACCAATTGTCAACTCATGACCAGGGGTTTGCCCACGATGACGAACGGAAACGCTTAGTGGCGGCGTTTTTTTGGCTGCACACTCACGCATTGTCAACTCGGTCGTGCTAGGGGAGGAAAGAAAACACAGGACCTTGACTCTAGATGACAAAAAGACTTAGGTAATATAGCCTAAGCTTAGGATAGCTTTTACTGAGTTTATTTTGACACCCTATATTGAGGTTCGCTGTTTTCTTGCCCTCGAGGGGCGTGGCCGAGGTCACAGTTACAAGACCAAGCACACCGAGCAAGCTTATGATAAGACGACATACTAAGTGCTGGGAATGATAAGCTTCTCAAAAAGTACGTCTTGCTGATAAAGTCTTGGTACGTTTATAATTCATGTTCTATGCTGATGCAGGTTCTGATATGCTGGTGCAGTATAATACAACACACAAAAGGAAAACATGTAAGTCAGACAATCAAAAGTATGTTACATGCGGCTCATCGCTTTCAATTCCTAACCAAAACTCGCCCTCTGCAAATAGCCAACTTGCTGCTCCGTCACAGGCCATGCCGTTAGCCGCATTGGCCTTGCTCTCAGAGTGCGCTCTGCCGCATTCGCATTCATCCGCTTAACCGGTATCGCCTTTTGAGCCGAGATTATATCCAGCTCCTCATCTCGTAAAAGCCTCCCGGCTTGTTCCTTACCTTGCCCCTCTGATGTATCTTGCCTTAATTCTTGCACCTCCTCAATGATATTGCCGCTCTCAGCGCGGCTAATATTCGAATCTTGAAAGGACTTGCATTCCGTAATTCCTCTCTCCACTCGTTCTGAAAGAGGAAGCTGTGACATAACTTCCATGATCTCCCCATCCAACTCCACTGTTTGATCCGCCGCGGCGTTTCCAATGTGGAAGGCCATTGACATGCGAAACTCAGGTGAAAAATCAGGATAGAGTAGTTTGCTCTCGATAGAGCGTGTCGTCTTTTCAACCAAGTCTTGTTCTTTCCAAAGCGCTTCGATCTGGAGTAGTCTTCGTTTTGAGGCGCTGACAGGGTCTGAAGCCGAATCCCGAGTCTGTGCACTTGACCCTTGCATATCGATTTGAGATGTCAAGTCTGCGCTTGCCAGATCACACAGGAACTTGCAGAAACGGTAATGTGATATAGACAAATTGTCGAGGGTAGATTTGGGCACTTCGCCGCTTGCATCTTGAAGACCAGCTAGGTCGAGAAGAATACGCACCCGACTGATCAGGTAAGAAGTGTCTTGATCCCTTCCAAGAAGCATCGAAGGCCATGTAACTGCACAGTCAGTGAAACCTTGGATGAGGCGAACAGCAGATCTCCAGTCAAGAGCCACTATACACTCATCAAACAACTGCCTGATTACATGCGTGCTGAGCACAACCCTGGCCTTCATGCACGTCACGAAAAACTCAGCAGCCTGATCAAAGAGCTTCATGTGTAAGAGGCCTTGAATAGCAGCCTCGATGAGAGGCTTGTCCAGTGGCGCATGTTCCCAGAAGTAGTCGCCCGTCTGGGTCCATGTCTGAACCTTGTATCTCTTGCGCCTTTCGTCAACTGCTCCATCATATGTTTCGTCCACCAGTCTTCGTCTCAGTTTGGCACCTGTCTCGCCATCGAGACCAGCGAGACTTGCAAGACTGCGCAAGAAGCGGCCATGGTTGCCTGAATTTTTGTAGTGATTCAAGATGGCCACAAATGTTGATGGAGTTGGTCTTAGTCGGCGGTAGTAGTAGAAGGAGTTGACCACTGGCTCTGATAGATACTTGTAACCATGCTTATCAAAAGCAACGATCAACGTGTTGTACGTGTGCATATCGGCTGGATATGCAGATACAAGCAGATTATAACACACTCTACCCACCTTCTCCTTGAGGCTCAGTGATGAGCCAACGACTTTGCGGAGATCAGAGTTCAGATCGACCCGGTTCTTTATCACTCTCTCAGGATCATTCTCCACAAGATATCTGAAAGAAGTCTTGTCATTTGCCAGTTGCATGGCTTCGTCGAAGCTGGGGCTCGGCATATCCGACTTGTCATGGGCATTGGCGCGTTTGAGTAATTGTTGAACGAGATGGCTGAGCGTTCGTCCGGCGTTGTGGAGCTGTTTGGTATTCAACGGGCTTCTTTGACGGATGCTAACGTCTGTTTCTTCGCGGATGATCTCTTGCTCAAGATGGTTGTAGTCCGTACGCCTAAGAGCATCCATCGTTGCTTGGTCGGGGCACTCGTATTCCTCGGTATGTGCTCGGTTCAAGAATTCGTCGATTCGGATGGTAGCAGGTCTGTAAATCTCCTTCATATATGGTCGGTTTGTGTACAGACTCTTGATGGCCCCCCATAATTGATCCATCTGGTGTAGCGTCACCTCGTTCTGGGCGGAGTCAAGGCCATTCGTCGTCTGGCTTGCTTCGAGGTTCCGGAGTTGCAGCTGTGCCAATTCACGCCTCGTCTCCTCTAATTGCCGGTCCAATTCCTGCCTTCGGTCCTCCTTTCGTACGGCATCAACAATGGCGGCAGTCGCAAACATGGAGCTGTAGCATGCTGTGAAGATATCGGCAAAGGTGACTTTTCGTGGTCGAGCCGCGGTAGTCACTCGCCGGCCGAGAGAGCTCACGACGGATTCGCAGGCGCGACATCCGCAGCGATGGACCTGGCCGGCCCTCGACCACAAAGCCTGCATTTTAGGTGGCGGTCTGAAGCTCAGGACATCGCTCTGAAGCGATTGAGAATCGTTGCTGTCGGCAATCGTTCAATTGAGGTGTTTCATGGAGCCATCATCAATCAAGAAATTGGCCAGTCACAGATCATTCGATTATTGAAGTCACGTGGGGGTTACCGCGGGTGCACCTGGAATGCGCTATCGTCACACCCCACCACATCCCACTAGATGTTCATCGACGCCGGAGCTCTTTGAAACGGCTGTATTTTGCTTCTAAAGCCTCCAATGTCAGAGAATTTCATACCCATCTACAAAACCTATCAACTCGGCCCCTTTTCGCATTTCACAACATGTTTGCTCTATATCTCACGGCTGACTTGCAAGGGTATGTACCAAAAGCTTTTTACCAACTCAAACAAGCTTTACTGACGTGAGGGGCAATTCCAATATGACAGGGTCACAAACTTGCGCCCCGACGACACTCAAGACAACCCTTTTTGGTACATGTTCAAGGTTCAGTGTACTTCTTGTCGAGAGACTCATGCAAACCATGTTGGAGTCAACCGGTTTGTACGTAACGGCTCGCCAGGGTTGAAAACCGTATACTAATACCTTATGAAGGAGACCAATGAGATGAGTGGAAGTCGAGGAGAGGCCAACTTTGTATGGAAGTGCAAGAACTGCAAGGTAAGTTATTTGATATCGAGTTATTTTCATCTTACTAATATTATGCAAAGCGAGAGTCGTCAGCCTCTGTCAAGGCTGGACCTTTTCCTTATGAGCAAACTGAACCAGCCAAGCCTCAAAAGATCCTCGAGTTCGACTGCAGAGGTCTCGAGTTCACTGAGTTCAAGGCTGAGGTATGTGAAAAACCAAATAGTTGGAGAGCATATTAACGAACTGTTAGGGTGAATGGTTGGCCGAAGGCGCCGAGACGGGGACCAAGTTCACTGGTATCGACTTGGAGGAGGGCGAGTGGTTCGAATATGACGAGAAGTCTAACGAGGAAGTGAGCATCAATGATGCCAAGTGGGAAGTCCGCCGCTCTTAAGATGACTTGAAGTTCGGTATATGTAGGTGTTGGGTTGAGCTGTTTGGTGTTTTGGAGCGTCGGGGCAGAGATGTTGTGTTATTCGGATAGGATAGAAAAGCCATATAAAAGAGATGCATTCGAGCAGGCCCGAGGAGTGAGATGCCCCTACAACATAGTCATAAGCAAACCGGCTTCGAATGTGAAAGATATAAGTTGTTGGTTAATCGTCCCCTGCCTAATTTGTAGGTCGTCAACAACTTGACCAATCATATCTCCATAATCTATCTTATCAGACCCGCTTTCACCATATGTCTACCTCAGGTTGTCCGCAAAGGTTCTTTCAAGCGACCTGAGCTTCAATCTCGAATCAACTTCAACAATCAAAAGATTCTGAGGCCCCAGACTTGCAAAATGGCGGTATCAGAACTTCCAGGAACTATCGATTTTCTCACCGATGCAGCACATCTCCTATGGGCCACGGCCCCAGAGACTTCTGCTCATCTCATGAGCCAACGCGGTCATCTTCTTCAACAACATGGCATAACACTTTCGGATGTTCAGCGACAACACGTATGTGGAGGCTGTGGGATTATCATGATCCCAGGTCAAGAAGCAACACTGAAGTTGGATGCTCGAAAAAGTCTTCAGAGGAGGAAGGCTAAAAGCCAAAAGTCAAGCGGCAACTTGACTCCTAAACCAACAGAAGATCTCCAGGGACCCTGCAAGATTTTGCACTGCGACAACTGCCAACGGGACACTAAGATTGTTATGCCGCATCCAGGGCCAGCTGTGAGGCGAAAAACAGCACAGTCGAAAGTCAAGAAAATTTCTACACCTGTTGAGCAGCCCAAACAAACATCGAATGCCAGCAGCAAGAAAAGAGCTAAAAACCGAAAAGCTGGGTTACAAGCCTTGCTTTCAGGACAAAAGCAACAAACAACGAACCCACTCAGTCTTTCTCACTTTATGAAATGAGGAATATCAGTAGGCGCCTTGCCATCATGACTTCTTTCCATCTCATGAGACTTGAGTGTAGGCCTATCGGATGAATCTAGACCCGCTATCCTGAGTCATCGCCGTCCCGAACGTTCTAGTGCATGCCCGCCTCCAAAGTTTGCACCCTGGACCCCATGACATAACTGGGCTTGCCCCTCCAAAAATTTCATGACCCCTCCATGGATTCAACCACCAAAAGACGATTGGATTTTCAAGATTCGAATCCAGCAGACAAAAAATTGAAAATGGCTACCGAAGACACAACCAAGCAGACTCCCGAGGAGTTCTTCCAGAGCATCGGTGACAAGGTCAACAAACTTGCGCCTGCTACTGTTGATGCCCAAAATGCCGACGACGACGAGCGCGCTGTCGAAGAGATTGAGTCTCTTTGCATGAACTGCGGCAAGAATGTGAGGCAACATTTCATCGAACAAGTCGCATAGGAATCTGGCTAACAGGACTGTATAGGGTGTCACCAGACTTCTTCTCACTGCGATCCCCTACTTCCGCGAAGTCGTTATCATGTCTTTCTCCTGCGAGCACTGCCATACCCAGAACAACGAGATCCAGGCTGCCGGAACCGTCCAGCCCAAGGGAACCCACTACGAGCTGCGTTTGACAGACCTCGCCGACTTCTCGCGACAGGTTGTCAAGTCCGATACCTCCACCGTCAAGTTCATCGAGCTGGATCTCGAGATTCCTGCTGGCCGTGGCCAGCTTACAAATGTCGAGGGTCTCCTGACGACTGTCATCGAGGATCTGGAGATGGGACAAGAGGCGCGAAAGGAGCAGGCTCCTGAGGTGTACATTAAGGTTGCTGAGATTATCGCCAAGGGTCGCGCCATGTTGTTGGGTGACGCCTTTCCCTTCCGTGTCTGGGTCGATGACCCTGCCGGAAACTCGTTCATTGCCCCTGATCTCAAGGATGGTGTTGGAAAGTGGGAGAAGCACGAATATGCCCGAACTGCTGAACAGAACGCCGCCCTTGGTCTCTCTGACTCCGATGCCAACGCTCAGCAACCGCAAAACCCTGGCTTGACGGCTGATGGTGAAATCATCCCCAATGAAGTCTACAGCTTCCCCGCGACATGCCCTGGCTGCATGCATCCTTGTACTACACACATGAAGATGGTCGATATTCCCCACTTCAAGCAGGTAGTTCTCATGTCCACTGTCTGTGACGACTGCGGCTACCGCTCCAACGACGTCAAGACAGGTGGTGAAATTCCTGAGAAGGGCGAGAAGATTATCCTTGAAGTCAGCGACGGTGCTGACTTGGCACGCGATATTCTCAAGAGTGAGACTTGCGGCCTTGAGTGCCCCGAGCTTAAGCTCCAGGTCAACCCCGGTACCCTGGGTGGCCGCTTCACCACTGTTGAAGGTCTCCTGACCCAGGTCCGGGGTGATCTTCACTCTCAGATCTTCGAGGCCGACGGCTCGGGCCAGGGTGGTGACTCCCTTGCCAGCCACGAGAAGTCTCAGTGGACCGCCTTCTTTGACGGCCTTGACGCCGCCATTCGTGGCGAGAAGCCCTTCACAATTGTCCTTACCGACCCCTTCGCCAGCAGCTACGTTCAGCCTCTCGTAGACCCGCCTGCTCCCGACCCCAAGATTCACCGTGAGAACTATACCCGCACAGATGAGGAAGAGGAGGAGCTTGGTCTCAAGGACATGAAATTGGAAAACTACGGAGAGCAGGAGGAGGAAAAGAAGGAGGAAGAGGGAAAGGAGACCCAGACTACCACTGAGAGGTAGCACTTGATATGGCCCTCCTTTCCTGTTTTTCCTTTAAAAAGTCCAGTCTATAGATGAAGCAATGATTACACCGTTACGATTCAATGTGTTTCCTCAAATCCGTTCATAAGGGGAAGCAGTTCCTGTTCCAGCACCATTACCTTCGTTGGCAATGCCCACGATGAGGGTAGGGTTATTGTAAGGGAGAATGATACTAACACAGAAAGATGAAAGGATAGAAAAATACAGAACTGGATAAATCCGATTTTGAAGGCATTCTTGAGATAAACGCGCGGCAACTTGGCCTCTCTGGCGATTATAGAGACATACTCAGGGCCGAAACAGGTGAAAGCTACGATCTAAAGGGGGTTGATGAACTCTTGGGGCCTTCCAAAATATCCTCCGTCTGTTATGCACTCTATAAAAAGCCTGGATTGCTCTTTGCGTCGTGTTGGGAATTACAATCGACCATTGTGATGAAGGTGACGAAGAATACGGTGAAGAAGAGAACAACCTTGACAATTCAGAGCCAAAAATCAGCTTCGCCGAGCCATTTCTTTACACCCATGTTTATATCACTAGGATTTAAAGGTTGATAGGAATAGGAGGGAGTATGCGGGTTTAGGTAGAGTATTGTTCAGGGGCGGCATCTCGCTCTGTAAAAGGTCGGAAAGCTCGTAGCTCGTATATATCCTGGACATCGTTGACCAGATCCAATGCCAAACACACTATTCTCCAACGTTCCATTAAAGTTAGAAAGCCACGCTGTCATGTTTGAGTTGGAAATAGCAACCGAACGCGTCGTTATTATGCCGCCGTTCTCCAAATAAGTAGTCTTGTATCAAGCATCGTCCCCTGGGTCAGCTTATCCCGTCGTCGGGGTCAGCAACCGAAATCAAATTGTTTAGGGTCCTTCTCCAACATTGATTCCCCTCTTTACCCCAAGAATTGAATTCTGATCTTCGAAAGCTGCGCTCGCGATAGCATTTCGGGGTTCAGAGCCGATCGGAATCGAAGCCGAGCCTAGATACAGAGTGTACCGTCTGATGGCTAGTGAGCTCGGGATCAACTATCAAGACACTACCTCAGCCGTGCACCATTCCTCCCAAGGAAACCTTTTTGCAAGTCTTGCATGAGAATCAAAGCGGAGGGGAGCGGGATGTGAAGCTATTGACATACACACAAGTGGAAGCGTTATGAGGATGCTGATGATACCTTTATGCTGTACCAGATGATAAGAGAAAAATAGCCGACAGCCTACTGTGTAATCAATATATCATGCATCTATATGATTTAATATGCCATGCAGTTATTCATGAACAAACTTTGTACGGGGTGTCGATGTATGTCAAGAAGCACACGCCTTACTTGGTTGTCATGGAGGCAGGCTTCTTAGCTTGAACAAGGACATCTTCAGTGATAGATGTAAGAAAGCTAGCCAGCGATACGAAACTATGTTGCCGAGATAAGGTGGCACACGATCATGGCAAGACAGGAAAGGGGATAGATACCACAATTCACATCATCTACACCTCCAACCCTCTTAGATGTTTCTCGTACAAGTCAAGAAGCACGGTGAGGAAGTCACACGAGTGAAGAGCTTTATAGAGAGATGAAACCCCGTTGTGTCAGTGCATGTAATACGAAAGTAAAGAGTTGTAACATGAATCTCATACTGATAATGCTCGGGGTGTGGTATCAATGTCTGGTATGCAGAGATTGAGCTACTGCACTTCTCATTTTGGGTTTCATCTGGTTTCCCAAAGATTAAATAGACTGTTGTTTTGACTACACAATTGTGACCGGGTGTTTGCGAATGATGGGAAATGACTTGGAAGTAATCATATGGATAGCAGCCACAGGGTCTCTTCTTAAGAAATATACATGCCTTATCAGTCCTTATGCCTCTTTTGTTGTTGCTGTCATGTTCTTGACCAGTGTTGTTTTCTTTGTACCCCCAGGGAAGTTTGGTGACTGCCAACTCTTCGCCTTTTGTATATCATCTGCACAAAACTCAAGTCTGATATCACATGGACTCATGTTATTGATCATCTTTGTCGTTATCTAACTTCAACCGGAGGCCAGGTTCCCTGGTCGCGGGAACTTTATCCGACCTACACACCAGCTGAACCGAGCTATCACCAAACTCGACAAGGCGGTGCAATAGAAGCATGAACCCCAGAAGTAACAGAAGCGCTAGAAGGTCGAGATCCGAGATATCAGTCAATTTTGGGTGATTGGTTCAACGATTGACATGCTTCTTTCCCCTTCTTGCATCGGTATTTGGCATGAACTAATGAAGTTCATGATCATTTGACCAAAGAATGAAGCTCTCGATATACACCCTTCCCTCAAGGATACATGTATGATAGGGACCACCCCTTTCATTGGGCAATATAGTGTATCTGGTGTAGTCAGATGCAGGCCAGCCAGGAGCATCTAAGATATAAAACGTTGGACCTCCTTTATGCCTTGCCCTTCTTATCTAGAACTCTGCAATTTCAGGACAAATACATACACCCATCTCAACTGGGACTTCATCTACACTAACGACGAGTATAGAATCTCGGTAAATTCTAGTTACTATGCCTTCAGTCATCTACAACACACCTACCACCCTTCCGGTTCGAAAACCAGCACCCTTCGTTATCGGCCCAACCAACAAAGCCCCTTTCCGACCTACCAACAAGATCCCACAAGATATCATCGATACAGCTCGGGCCACACCCATCGAAGAGTTTGACGCCAAGAAGCATGTAAATTTCGAGTTCCCCAAGCGGACTTACACCATGAAAGAATGGGGATATGAGGACCTGGGCGTTTCCCCCATTGCTGCCTCGGACCCTTTCTCTCTTTTCACTGAAGCTGCCGTGAAGCAAGTCCGACGTGAACTTCTCAGTGAGGATGTTCTTAGGACGTGCCAGTATGCTTCGACCTTTACGAAGAACCAGATTCGAGGATATACTCAAAAGTACATCACTCCAGACACAATGATAGGTGATTTAGCTAAGATCTTACAGGCAAGCACCCTTTGCTCACGCTCTCTGGAAGAGTCCTGAAGTTCAGCAAGCTGTTTCAAAAGTGGCTGGTATTGATCTAGTTCACGCATTTGAGTATGAGATCGGCCATTGCAACCTGCTCTTTAGCGACGGCGAAGACGAGAAGAAGGGAGCTAGCGACAACGTTGGCTTTTCCTGGCACTATGATAGCTTTCCGTTTGTCTGTGTTACAATGCTTTCTGACTGTTCGGATATGAAGGGTGGCGAGACTGCAGTCCTCAAAGGTGACGCTGAAGTTCTCAAAGTTCGCGGTCCAACCATGGTGAGCTACCTGTCACTTAACATGAACATATAAACTAATATTTTCTAGGGCACTGCGGTGATTCTTCAAGGTCGCTATGTCCAACACGCTGCACTCAAGGCGATTGGTAAAGAAAGAATCTCCTTCATCACAGCATTCCGTCCCAAGTCTCCCTTTGTCAAGGACGAGATGGTCCTCACAGGTTCTCGACCCATAAGTAATCAGTCAGAACTTGTGTATGACTACTGCACCTACCGAGCAGACGTCCTTGAGATACGATTTCGAGAACACGCAAAGAAACTTCGTGAGCAGCAAGCTGCGGGTATCAAGTTCAACCCCGACGCCGTGAGGGAGTTTCTTCAGGAGCAGAAGGAGATGTTGGAGGCGACGCTTTTGGAGATGGTTCCAATTTATGATGTTGTTGAAGTTGAGTAGGCTTTGTGTAACTATTATGACTCTCCTAGGCAGTATGAGTAATGAACGATTGCATGTATGTATGTAAGGTATGTAAAGGTATACGTGACTCAGCGGAAGCAAAGCCCGGAAGACATGAATAGATTCCCCGAGCCTCGGCTCCGGGGTGAACTCCCCTCATGGGTCCACTTTAGCCGGGGAAAGCTTCTTTTAAATCTTGCCCAAACAGGGACATACCCCAGATACAACAACCCCCAAGCCTCGGCTCCATGATAGAGACATTAATAGAATAAAAACCCGCCTTTTTCGTAATCTCGGTCTACTTAACATAATACCACAGTTGCAGGTAGACTAGACACAGACACAGACACACTCACGCCATGTCTGACAAGGCGCAGAGTCGTATCAATGCCATTGGCAACCAACTTCTTCCACCTATCAACAAGGTAGCTCCGGGTTCAAGTAAGCTCCGCGTCGAGGGCAAAGTTGTCATCATAACAGGTATTTACAACGCGAGAACTCCTCTAATCAACACTGCTGACCCGGTGCAGGTACAAACTCACCCCTGGGTATCGGTCGTGCTACAGCGCATCAATACGCTGAAAGCGGTGCCCGAGCATTGTATCTCTGCGACTTTGACGATACGCACCTTGAATCTCATAAAAAGGAGATCAACGCTGCGTTTCCCAACGTGGAAATTCACACGAGGCGTTTCGATGCCGCCGATGAGGACAAGGTCAAGGAGGTAGTCGATGACGCGATCCAACGCTATGGTCGCTTGGACGTCTTCTTTGCTAATGCTGGAGTCGTCGGTCGAACCACGCTGTTCTCTGATTTCAGCAAAGATGAGTTTATGTCGATACTCAACACCAACACGTCAAGGTATGCGGCGTTCCCCACAGTATATACTGGATCGGTATCATCTAAATTATGTTGCAGTGTCTTTCTAGCGGCCAAGTACGCGGCACCAGCTATGATGCAGACTTCTGCCGACAAGCCTCAAGCCAGCGGCAGTATCATCGGTACAGCGTCTGTTGCAGGAATTCGCTCCAATGCCGGATCCACACCATACTCAGCCTCCAAAGCAGCCGTGGTATCTCTCGCCCAGACCATATCATACCAACTCGCTGGAACCGGCGTACGTATGAACGCCATCTGCCCAGGTCTCATCGAGACTGGCATGACAGCGCCTATGTATGAAGCCGCGAGGGCCCGTGGAAGTGAGGAGAAGATCGGACAGTTGAACCCTATGAAGAGAGGCGGACATGCTGACGAGATCGCTCGCGTTGCGCTCTTCTTGGGAAGTGATGAGAGTAGCTATGTTAATGGACAGGCATGGGCAGTAGATGGAGGGCTGAGTGCTGGGCACCCCTTTGTCCCTGGAAAACTGGGCTGATTGTCTGTCAGGGGGGCGGTATAGTTCAGCTCTGTTATACCACCCACGACACTAGGCCTCATGTGTAGACACTCGTATTTCAGCTCATACCACAGCGTTTCTGAATACTCATATCACTATACTCGCTGCTTTCTGTATCAAATTTCCAATTCTCCCTCCTTGCCTTGGAGTGTTTATGAGTAAATCTGTGATATTTGCTGCATCAAGCCTATATCTGAACACAAGACACACTTGTTATACCCATCAAACTAGTCAAGTTGAACCGCCAAACAGCGACGTGTTTGCATCGAAACCTGTCCCAAGATCGACGCAAGTCTTTACTCAGGCGGTAACCTCCGCGAGTCCAGAAACTTGGATGTGATGATCGTTCCGACGAAACTGAACTTTCTACCAATCGCATCATGATCGAGCGAGATACGATGATTGTTTGCCAACTCGAGGCAGATATTGTTTCTCTTTCTGCCCGTATTCTATATTCCCACGTGTTTTCTGGCCTTTTCACTCGCTGCGATAGCCGCTTTCAACTATCTTGGTTCTCTCCGTGTACCGCCTCATGGTCATCAATCTGATATTACTTACTGTTCACGACACTGTATATACAATAGATCTTTCAGCAACGGGCAAACTGTTGTCAAGGTACAAGCTGATCATTGCCCTTGTTTACATGCCGTTATTACTGCCTAATAACTATAGCCCTGATTCAAACAAAGATCACTGAATGACACCATCAGGAGAACTTTAAACTTCTGGAATTCTCCGTCACACCATCACCAAAACGCAATAATCCACCAACACCCATCTCTAGATCCCCCATTACCTCAAAGGATGGTATGATCTATATGTCGTTTCGTTTGAATTAAACATGTCCGTCGACTTAAAATATGGATACTCAAGTTTCGGAGTACGGCTCTAGTCGAAACCAAATCCTGACTCAAACATCAAAATGCCCCCTTAAAGGATCCTGAAACACCCAACGACGGAGAAACCCTGGATCAACGGAGCTTCAATCCATGCAACAGCAAGGAAACATTCTCCAAAAACGTGATCGATAAACACGAGCCGCGTCATCTTCAACGTTGATTACCAGTGAAGCCCAAGACTTCCGGATAGACGCCCACATCGGCTCCCGATATATCGATTATCGACAAGGTCTCTAAATACGAAACTTGAGCTTGTTAGCCTTATCCATCGGCCTTTTTTCCTTGCAGACTAACAAACTCAATCCATCAGATCTTTCCACTAATGCAGTCAAAAGCTTACCCCTTGTCCCTTGCAGAGATCGCCAGGGGATCCAATCGTCGTTGATCAAATCCCTGCTTGTGTTTGTCAGAGCCTCTGGATCTTGAAACCATCAGCTTGCCATCGGAGCTGGGATTCGCTGGTGTCAATATGGAACGTCTACGCGAGTTCTGGGTTACGTTCGGTAATAGGAATAATTAGTTGGCAGACTTTTAAAGACCGTCCCATGTTTTAGTCTCGAGGCACATTGTATATAAACGTCCGTTTCTCTGATGCTTCTGCTCAGCTTCTGATTCTCTCCATCGCCACTTTCCCTCGCTCTTTTCTTTCATCACTAGACTTTCAGTTGCAGGCATCTGTGGTCAGTCCTTTTTCCACGATCTATTCCCTCTTTTCTCTTTCCTTCAAGTACATTATATCCTTCTTTCAAGATCAAAATGGCTGTCCTTAACCTTGTCACTTTGGCTTTGGCCCTTTCTTCTCCGGCCATGGCCCGACCTCGCCCACAGTTTGGCAACGGTGGCGATGCCCAAACACCCGGTGCTGGTCTCGGTGGTTCTCTCCCTACTGCCCTTCCCAGCGGCGGCTCTGGCCTCATTCCTTCAGCCCTTCCCAGCCTAGGAGGTGGAAGCGGAGGTGCCATCCCAACCCCTGGCAGTGGCTTCAACTTCCCCGGCAGCGGCAGTGGTAACGATGCCCCTGCTACCACTCCAGGCACTGGCGGTGGCTTCTTTGGCGGTGGCGGCTTTCCCGGCCTTGGAAACTTCTTCGGAGGAGGTAACAGAGGCGGCTTCTTCGGTGGTGGAGGTAACACCAACACTCCCCCCGCTGCAGCTCCAACCGGTGGTCTGCCTGGAGGAAATGATGGCAACATCGGCGGTGGTGCTTCTGTCCCCGCTCCCATTCAAACTCCGGGCACCGGAGGTGGTGTACAAGGTGCATCCTTCCGAGGCCGTGGTCGATCTCGCAACCAAGACTCACCTTCAACCCCTGGAGGCAGTGGTGGCTCTCAGGGTGGAAACGGTGGCGGCCTCAGTGGAAGCCAGCCTAGCGGTGCCATCCCTACTTTCTCTGCCGGACCTGGTAACGGTTTCGGCGAGGGAGGCAATGGTGGAAACGGCGGTGCCACTGATGCTCCCGTCGCTCCCACTCTTGTCCCTACCCCAGGCAGTGGGCTCGAGGGCCCAGGCACTGCTCCCAGCGGTGTCATCCCTACTTTCGTTGCTGGACCAGGAAACGGTTTCGGTGACGGTAACAGCCCTAGCACTCCCATTCAGACTCCTGGTACCGGAAACCAGCCTGGTGGTGGTCTAGGTGGAAGCCAGCCCAGCGGTACCATTCCTACTTTCGTTGCTGGACCCGGTAATGGTTTCGGTGAGGGCGGCAACTCTGGCAGCCCTGACACTCCCGTCCAGACACCCGGCAGTGGAAACTCAGCCGGAGGTGACCTTACTCAACCCGGTAGCGGAAGCGGAAACGACAGCGGAAACGGCGGTGGAAACGGCGGTGATCAGACTCAGCCCAGCGGTACCATTCCCACCTTCGTCGCTGGACCCGGCAACGGTTTCGGCGGTGGTGACGGTGCCGTCACTAACCCTACTCCCGGTGCTGGCCTCGGTGGCGGTAACAACAACACCCCTGACGTCCCCGAGACTCCTGTTCAGACTCCGGGAGCCGGTAGCGGCAGCGGCAGCGGAAACCAGTCCGGGGGTGCTGTCCCAACCTTCGTCGCTGGCCCCGGCCAAGGCTTCGGTGGTGGCGATGGCCAGAACGGAGGCTTCCAGAAGCGAGCTCGATCCTCTCAGTAAATGGATTCTTGTTGAATAGACAATGATTTTGATGGATCTTCGAGGTTTAGGAAACGAAGAGGATAGTTCGTGTTTATAATTCTTGGGTGAAAAGCAGAGCTTAGCACTTCACTATGTATCTACCTCCATGGCAGCACCTTGAGTTGTCGATAGAGCAATTTTGGCGAACATATCTTCCTTCCAGTGACTGTACTTTGTCCGTTTCGCCTCGCTGAGAAAGTCGTACTTGTCTTGAAACATGGTGTCTGCTTTTTTGATTTGCATCTTCAGGATTACCTCCTCATCCTGCATCTCGACGTCTTCGAGATGGCTTCTTTGGGACAGCTTGACGACATCTGCGATGCCTTGATACCAGTCACCCGTGAGCCACGCTCGTTCGTTGACTTTGGCAACCGCATCATCGAAATCCTTAGACTTGACGGTCGACCAACCTTCCCAGGCATCCTCTTCCGCCAGATCCTTAACTGTTACTTCATTTCGTGCTCTGGCGAGAAGAGCAAGGATCTCTTTTCGAAGAGGGACATATCCTTCCCTATCAATACCTTCGCCAGAAGCAAGAGCTTTGACCCGCATAGTTACGAAGAAGTAGACAGCGGCAAACAAGGCCGTCAGATTCTGCAGAACCCACTCGTCATCTGTTCGTCGACCTGCAGGTGTTATGATGTTCTCCATGCCAGCTAAAATTGTAGGAGCCAGCTTCTTGTGGTCAGTTTCTGCACATACCCATCTTGTGGTAGGTTGAATCCATGCATGGAGATTGACTCCGGCAAAAGCTTCCTTCTTGCGAGTAGATTTTGTCGGTGTACCGGTAGCCCCCTTTGTTGGTGTCCTGAATTGCGCTAAACTTTGTTCTTTTGTTGGCGTTGCTCTTGACGGTAGTGGTCGTGAGGGTGAGTTATCGGCATCACGGAATCTTGAACCTGGTGTTCTTGTTCGTCCTGGAGTAGCTCTTGTAGGAGTTGAGCTGCCGCGCAGAATATTATCAAGATGAGTGTAGAGACGCTTGTAGATACGAGGAGGAATTGGCGGTCTTGGTTCGATAGGTGGAAGATCAAGAGTAATTTTTAGGCTGTTATTGTCAGCTTCGAATCCCCAAGTGATTCCATAACACATACCGATCACACGCAATGTTTGCGCAAGCGTATGTTCTAGCAATCTCTTCATCTGCCTTCAGGGTACTCGCTTGATGCCGAGACTGGGCAAGCAAAGAACCTGCAAGTTCAACGAGAGCAGGAGGTAGATCAGAGCCATATGTTGGCATTAATGAGAGCAATGCTTGCTCAATTTGACGACTCATGTTGAGGTCTGAATTATTGTGGCCACCAGGTTTGGTGTAGGTAGTTTGTGATAACGAGGAGTCAATATTTAGCTAGAGAACGCGGTTGATATGGAGACGCGTTGGACAGTGGTTTATTTCTGACGCCAAATCACGGGATATGGACGATGCTTAATTAGAATCCCCCACCAAATATTGCTTGTAGATCCCTCGGTACGACAAGGAATGGAGATGAGTTTGTAGGGATTGACTCAAAGAAGTTCAATAGAGTCACACCTAAAGCGTATGTATGTATGGCAGTGAACTTACAGAAAGTTTGCGCCCATTCTAGATCGACCACGGAAAATATAAAAGTTAATTTACATACCTCCAGAGTTAAAAGAACGATCCAGCCCAGGTTATTGATACTCGGTGTTGAGGCCGTCCATCAGTCATAACGTTGTACCTGGGAGATAAGCTTTTAGTGGCTCAGCGCTTCGGGACCCCTGGCAGCCCACCTCCAATTCCAGATCAGTAGGGACCACGTTCGCTTGAGTCGTTGCTAGGTCCCGTTGGGTCCTTTCAGATTGGAACTTCACTCCTTTAAAGTCGGCTTCTCCCAGCGTCAATTGCCTCGTTATAACTGCATCGCACAAGTCTAGACTTCTGCATTTCTCGCGCCAGGTCTACAGTACAATGCGCACCGGTATCTTGCTCAGTGTCGCTTTTGCGACCACCGTCTTTGCTCATGGCGGCGCTCACTCGCAGAAGCCCGTGGTTGATGCCAATGCAGACTGGATGACCAAACATATGGCGGGTATGTTACTCTCCTGTTCCCTCTGAATTGCGCTACAAACATACTAACCTAATACTTCCAGAGGAGCATCATGTTCAAGGCTGGGACGCCGACTCCTTCTTCACCCTCCACGATTACAACAGCGACGGCTGGTGGCAAGCTGCTGAGCTGATGCGAACGTATGGTCTCTTCGACGAATCAAACAAGGGCATGGACGAGAAGAAGAAGGACGAGGTCCGCGATGTTCTGCTGGGTCTTCTCGATAAGGACGGCGACTCCTCTGTCAGTCGCCAGGAGTGGATGGACTTTATCAAGTCTGGAAAGACACTCCCCGACCTTAACACTGGCCCCGGCCACCACGGCGATGACGAGTACGAGTATGAGATCCATCATTGGGAAAAGTACCACGACGACAACACCAAGCTCGAGGA
The DNA here is from genome assembly GCF_019915245.1 of Fusarium musae. Taxonomy (NCBI): domain Eukaryota; kingdom Fungi; phylum Ascomycota; class Sordariomycetes; order Hypocreales; family Nectriaceae; genus Fusarium; species Fusarium musae. Next base: position 1,305,127 of record NC_058387.1, read on the forward strand.
CCTGACACATCCCGAAGACATTGAGCATTTTAAGAAACACGACGAGATGGAGGATGCCCAGGAACGCCTCGAAGCAATGCAGAAGCTCTCCATCGTCGAGGCCAACATTCCTCAAAAGTTCCGACGACAATAGACGATAGAACGCGATACTGAACTGTATTTTACTTTACCTAGAATACCATGACTGGGGCAGGGACTCGGGGCGTGTGTGATAGGGGCGCATGACATCATGATGGATGAATCTGAAATTCTATGTACTCGATATTATTGGGATAATAAGCATGATACACGATATAGCTAGATCTTGTAAACATGGACGTCAAAGACGCAGTGCCAGACGCCTGGTGCGAATGTCTTGACAAGCTCGATATGCTCAGCCTTGGCTGTCCGCTCTGTTCCTTGGCTCCAGTCATCGAATTTGCGCTGTATCTCCTGGCGTCTTGTTTCCGTGTCGTTTGCGCCAACGTTTTCGTGAAGATGCAGCCATGTCTCACTGCCTGGAGAGGAAATATCCCACGTGTCTCTCCAAGTTGGTTCGCTTGTTGGCAGGAAACCACAGTTGATGTGCCGTATGTCTTGTGCCATATCATTACCCTGTAGCGACCGTATCCTCTTTCGAGCTTCCTCATTGCTCTCCAGGAATACAATAATCTGCTCTCCTCCGTTTACGATGTCTTCGTTTGGTAGGGCCAGATCTTCACCTTGAACAATTCGAACGCTCCATCGGTTTGCTTTGGCGCCACGTCGTAGACCTTCGACACTCCATGGGTTGATCTCCCAGCACAAGACTCTCATGCCAAGTCGAGCATATGAAAAAACAAAGTAGCCGATTCCAGCGTAGAGATCAACTGCCCATGAGCCCTGCAGTGTCTTGTTCCCCATATCCAACAACCTTGCTTTCTCTTTGACATTTCCCCGGCTAAACATTGTCCATCTGGGTGCCCAAGTTTGGAAAATTCCATTTTGGTTCGTCGAGACCCATAAAGTGTTTTCAAAATCTTCTTCAGAAGGTTCATCCGCTGAGGCATCTGAAGACCCAAAATCTCCGTAGAGAGTGCGCAACCCACTTGGACTTCTTCTCACATTCTCATCCGCCTCCTCACCTGCCTTGTGTAGAGGGATGCCTTCATTCACGGCAAGATGGGTCAATGGCTCCTTTGCCTGTGTCGACAGCCGTGCCAGGATCTTAGACCAGAGTTGTTGGCATGAATCTGGGCCGGCGTCTTGTAAGGCGGTTGTCCAGGGTAAGGATGTGAAGCTTCCTGTGGGTAGCAGTACCATGGGCTCATAAATGGTAAAGCGCTTGGGTGCGCTGTTCAAGAGTTGGGCTTTCCGTTCTTCATCTTTGCCTATTTCAATGACCAGTCCTGAACCAAGCCATTCGTTGATGGTGTTTTGTATGAGGTTGCTCTTGGGGGCCTTTAGTTTTGACATGTTGGTGGTAGGTGGAGTTTGGTGAATGATCCACCGAGAAGGGTTCAGATAACTTCTACCAAAACAGAGTTGTCGATGTCATGAGGAACCACTTGATAGAATAGAGTTACTGTTTACGGAAACAGGAAACATCACGAATATCACAAATGTAATGAACGAAGTGATTATCCTTGCTCGCAATTGAGATACCAACTCTACCCAATCCATAACCATCCATTTGCATTCCCACTAAAAATCACCGATGGACCATGGGTATTTTGACCCTATGCTATTCTACATGCAACATATGCCATTAAGTCCGTTATACGTACACCATTCTTCATCACAGGAAGTAATCACCAGGCCCCCTTCTGTTTGCTGGGACATGTCTCTGATCGTCAGGAACAGCAGAGAAAATGCTAAACCTGGGATTCAAGTCCTTATCCACAGCCATGATAGAAGCAACATTACCACAGCGGTAGCAGTAGTTGGGCGCCGACCAGACTGTCACTACCGAGTTCTCTGGGAAATGATACTGATCATCGTTAGTACAACCCTTGTCGAGATAGAATGACGCTAAATACCTTGTAACCCTCGTTAACGAGCTGATGGGCTCGAGCAATCAATTTCAAACCGTTGACATGATTGAATTCGGTTGCGACTTTGTCTCCGAATAGCCATCCAGCGCCACGAGGGCTGATAGCCCACGTCTCGACATCTTCTGGATCTGACCACACCAAGTCACAGAACGCACCCTCGTGGGGGATCTCTTGCGCACGGGCAACAACTCGGATTTGATCAATCGTCCTAATCTCAGGACTCAAACCACCGTGGACACAGAGAATCTCACCGTCGATGATGGCGGCAAGGACGAGGAAATCGAACACATGACAGCAGGCCTTCCAGACAGAGGCGTTGCCATACTTTTGCTGACACTCCTCGTAGAATCCATACACCTGGGTAATTTGTCGAGACTCGTGGTTACCACGAACGAGCACTATTCTGTCAGGGTATCTGTGGAATGCGGTTAGCCAAGACACGCGACCAGCGCCAGAGGGTGCTTACTTCGCCTTCAGGCACATTAGTAATGTGAATGTCTCCAGACTGAAGTAACCTCGATCCACGAAATCTCCCAGGAAAATGTATCGAGTATCGGCACTTTGACTTGACTTGTTCACTGTGACGCCAGACTCGGTTTGGTCTGCCATTGTGGAATCAGGATCCTCCTCTGCCTCGACTGCCTCGGTCTCCTCCGCGCCGCTGGATGTTGCATTCTCGCCCGAAGACTTTATCTTCTTCCTCAACTTGGGATTTGTGATCTCTGTTGGTGGCTCGATATCGTCCGAGGTGATGACGGTGGTAGATGTCTTCGGCGCCTGCACGTTGGACTCGCCTGGCATACCGCCAGATACCCGGAAGAGCTCTAGAAGGTCGTAAAACTGGCCATGGATGTCGCCGCACACAGTGACGGGGGTGCAGACTGGCTGAATGTTGGATTCTGAGGTACCGAGTCAGCAGGTCAGCGGTGCATCTGAATCTGGCGGTCTTCACCTTCCATCAAAATCTCCTTGACCTTCTCGCACAGCTCCTTCATAGCGCGCTCAGGCAAGTAATGACATTGTTTGGCCTCCTCTAGCCACTCATCAAGGCCCGCATTGGGCCCCAGGTTCGCAGGGCCCGGTCGAGGTACGCCTGAAGCCATGATCTAGCATGCCCCTTCAATGAAAGGTCTATGTGGGAGTATGATGGCGGGGAGAGATATGCCAGCCCAGCGAAGCCTGTACTGCGATATGTGAGGTGTTGGTCGTGGTACTGGTACACATGCGGCGAATCGGGTGGGGCTTATGCTTAGGCCTGCTTGCCTTGCTATGGAGGGGTGCGATAGTGAAACGCCGGGAATTCTTCGGCCATGACCAGAGAGAGAAACTTTGAACAAGATTCACCTGCTGTTTTGGTTAATCCTGTAAATGATTCTTACCCACTTCGTGATTTCTCTTTTACTAACTTAAATATTCCCCTTTACCATTAAAAATATCATACGAACCAATAACCAAGACTACACCTGAGGAATTCATCGTTCGGTGGATAATCGCATATCTCTCCAGTATCGCCCCACTGCCACTGGCGGGGCAGCAAGGCCGCGACTCATCAAGCCTTACAGTACTCACTTGAGCCTTTCGCTATATCGATCAACATTACGGCATCATCAGTTACAAACCGAGGTATATACGGTATGCGAGATGTCAGCTCAAACACCACAAGTCCTGTCTCGACGGGCAAACGGAGGTCCTCAGACATCATCAAATCAGACCTCAGAACCAACAAAGGTGATTAGTGACGTTCGGGAGCAAGGGACATAGATATCTGACTTGTTTCAGGGAAAGGGGCCACAAGAGAACAGTTCTCATGGAAAAGCCAGAGGGAGAGGCTCTAATGCAAGATCTACCGAGGCCCATAAGGTGACATGACGGGATTCGTGAGAAACGACGACACTCTGACTAACTATGATAAAAGCATGCGAATGAGGACGAAACTCCAAAACCGACCAAGACTAAGGCTCATAATGAGGGTGAAAAGCTCGTGATACGTCGTCTCCCTCCTGGAATGACTGAGACAGAATTTGTATCGATTCTTGGAAGCGAGTGGGAGCTGGGTAAGGGCAAGGTTGACTGGTTTTCCTTCGTGGAAGGAAAGATTTCTACTGAGTATGGCACTGAATACTGCCGCCGAGTTCTATATTACTAACGCCGTCCAAAGCCCCTCGAAACCTTCCCGGCCTGGTCGCGCCCACGTTCATGTTATGAAAAAGGATGATATCTTGCCTCTGAGCAATGCTGTGCGAACCGCAGTCTGGGAGGATGCGAAGGCATCTTTTAATAGCCCTTCTTTGATTGGTCCTCCTTCTGTTGAGTTTTCTATTTACAAAAAGGTTCCAAGCAATAAGAAGCGCACCGATGCTCGGCAGGGAACAATCGATCAGGATCCTGAATTCATGGCTTTTTTGGAGGAACTGGCGAATCCACCACCACCAAAAGAAACCGTCGAAGGAGAAGAGGGCGACGACCTTGGTAAGGCGGAGGCTAAAGTCACCACTACGCCACTCATCGAGTACCTCAAGGAGAAGAAGGCGAGCAAAGCCAAAGAGAGCTCATCTTCCAAAAATTCCAAACACGGGCAGGATTCTAGGAGCACCAAGGGGAAGAACTCGTCCAAGGATGAGGACTCGGGTAAGAAGAAGGGCAAAGAGTCCAAGGCCGAAAAGGGAGAAAAGGCTCCCAAGGAAACCGTCAAGATCCTCACCAAGAAGGCGACTTCTGAGCCGAATGCGGAGGCCTCGAAGACCAACGCTAAAAGCCAGTCCCATGACTCCAGCGCCCAAGAAACTGCACCCAAGAGTCGACGTGCGGGAATTTTGGCTGCGGCAAGGATCCTCCAACGAGATCTTGGTCTCAGTCCCGGAAGCGCGCATAGAAAGGCACGTCAAGACGCTGCCAAAGCAGATGCAGATGCAAAGACACCTGAAAAGGAGAACACATCTGCTGCCGAAACAAAGGCTAGTGCTTCTGAAAGCCCATCTACACCTGCAAAATCAGCAGATGCCGAAGCACCAGAACCGAAGGGACGAGGTGCTGCAAATGCGAACAAACAGCAGCAAGCAAACCGCAGAACTCGAGGCGGGAAGAACGCTGAAAAGAGTAATCAAAAGGAGAAGGGCAAGGAAAACAGCAAAGAGAAAGAGAAAGTTAAAGAGAGCACATCGAGCCAACCAGCTCCCAACCCCCCAATTGTGCTCCTCAAGAAAAAGGCTACAGATGCCGAATCCAACCCACCGGGGAAGCCAGCAAATGCCGCAACGCAAGCGCCGGCCTCACAGGGAGGGAGATCGAAAGCAGAAAATGCAGTTGGTGGCTCTAAAGGCGGACCCAATAAGGGGTCCAATACCCAGAAGAAAGCTCCTACTGTTTCTCCTGACGCTACTCGTGGTTTTGTCAAGCATGCCAACCCCTCTCAAGGTGTTACTGAGGCGTTGCTTAAACAAACGCTCTCAACTTTTGGCACAATTATCTTTGTTGAAATTGACAAGAGAAAGGGGTTTGCCTATGTTGACTTTGCTGAACACGAGGGTCTTGTGAAGGCTGTTACTGCCAGTCCTATCACTGTTGCACAGGGCACTGTACAAGTTTTGGAGCGCAAGGACAAGAAGCCTGCCAACACGAACGCAAACGCGGCAACGACAGCACCAGCCCCAGCCCCAGTTGCTGGATCTGCTGCGCCAGAGAAGGGATCTGGCCGTGGTCGACGTGGACGAGGTGGAGGCAACAAGGCAAAGGATTCTGGTCCCAACAATCAAGGGACTGCTCCTCCTAGTCCAGCTCCGGCCAATGCTGGTGGCTGAGTGCGAAGAGATGTTTTCCGGACTTTTCTCGAACATTTTACCCCTCTAGCGAACAACCTAATCTGCGCCGTTGTGCCGCTGTTATGAGCCTAATGTGCAACACAGTTGCTTAACAAGTCCAACTTATCTCAAAGCATGGACACTACGCAGTCAGGAGTCGGGCATCAGAGCAGCTGAAACATTGCAAGCGGATAAGAGCACGGCTGATTTATCGTCTTTGTGCTTTTGCCTTGCGCGCGCATGCGACGAATCCAATACAGAGTCGATCTTTTGATAGACGATTACTCCAGCGGAAGTGGCGTTTGAGGAAGCGGCAGGTTGCATAGCGAGGAAGGGGGGTGATTATGCTAGGTTCAGAGATCGAAGCAGCAATATGACTTTTGCGTCTACAGTTCGTGTTGATAAGTGATTACATTGAGTATGTAATTAGATGTGCGGTGTGGTCTTGGGACAAAATGCCAACATGCATATGCGGGTGCTTCATGGGCCTTCCGAATACTTGACTCCAGAACAATGCTGATGCTTGATCTTGCATGAACCGAGGAAGGGCTTCAATTATTACCATAGTATCAGATAAATCCCGCAAGAACCTCTTTGGCGAATGCCATCATTCAGTTGGTCACTGCGTACATGGGAGCGTAACCCCTGAATCAAGTGCGGAGAGTCCATTATGACTCACAAGGTGTCAAGAAAGTGAGGGGAAAACCAGATATGGAACTCATGGTCACAGAGGCAGAAAAGGAAGCAAGTATTTTAAAAGAACTTTTTAAATCAAAGACTCTAGTGCTACCAATACTAATAAACTATCCTAACATGGGTGGTATCGTTGCTACACAGGCTGTTGGACCCGTATCCTGTAGCAAACGCGTTACAAATCTATCTGGTATGTCAAACAAGAAGAACGAAAATGTGTATCTAGAAAAGAAAATAGGAACCAGAAAAAGAAGAAGAAAAAAGTAAGGACATAAAGACGTAAAGACGTAAAGAAATCCAATCCCTTCGAGGGAACACCCTTTTTTGAAAGCCAAACAACACTGTACTTTTTGGTATCCCAAAACCGAAAATTGCGCCGTTCCTATATCCATTCAAGCCTGAATCCTTGGCCATGACGCTGAAATCGCTCCAACTGAAACCATGACAACGTACAACAACAATGCAAGAACAAATCCAACTGCAATCGCTTCGCTCTGAGCAAAAACCTTCCTTGCATGCGCCTTTGCATCCGTAAACCATAACATCTCTCCCACGCTCCGACGAGCAGCTCTGAGTCCAGGCAAACCATCCATGCTCAGCACGTTGGTTTCCTTATGATAATCCAACAACGTATTGTTTTCAACTCGCTTTGCCACCCACATGTCCATTGTGGGCCTCTCCTCAAACACAGCCAGCTCATTCACTTTACCATCCACACCCTCTTGAAGGACTTGCTCAAGAGACAAGTTCTTCTCAGAGGTCTCATTAGGTGCATATATACCCCTCTTCACCCGGGGAACACCGAAGCCACAGCTTGTCTGGGCTTCAAAAACATCAGCCAGAATGATGGCTCTGGCGCCATCAAATGTAGAACGCTTTCCCTTGGAGATTCGGCGGACCAGATCTGGGAAGGCTGGGTCATCCCATTCGACAATCCTGGACCGGCAGAAGAAGCGGACAATCCGAGGGGCGGGACCGAAACTCATAAACATCAAACACAGGCGGCCATTATCGTAGGAATGGGCAATCGTCTCACATCCGGAACCAGTGCGATCGATATAGGCACACTGGTTGGGTCCTAGAACAGCGAAGTGCGAGTCTGAAAGGCCTTTGGGAGAGACATTGATATGAGAGCCATGAGTAGGAGCAGAGCCTGTGAAGAATACAGGTTGCTGCTGCACCCAGGCGGCGAGGTCCTCAGGAATGGAAGGGTAAAGCTTCATGGCGATGATGTAAAACGTATGTATGAAAAGCAGAGATCCCAATCAACTCGATTGGGGTCTGTGTATAGCTGCAAAAACCAACAGAAAAATAAATGTAAGTCTAAGTTGGGATGCTGCGAGTGGGATTGGATAATCCTGTGGGGAGCTTAAATATCTCGGCCGGCGTCGGTAACCATATTCCATGCGGGGGAAAGGCGACACATCAGTAGACTAGGCCTGGAACAACTCGCCATTGGAATTGAGTCATAATAGGAAGGTGACTGGCCAGAATCCGATCATCGGTAACAATTGGAAGAGATAAAGAGGTGGAGCTTGGTGTTAAGCCCTACCTACTAGGATCTCACTCCTCAAGGGCGTCTCGAGGAGAGAGTGTGTGCTCATGTGAATCACGTCGATCCCCATGAATATCCTGTCTTGACCTGTAGCCCATTCTCTTTGGTGGCATGCAGTCAGAGACCACGTAATCTCGAGAATGGCAGATCAAACAAGACAAGAGAATGATTAGTTAGGGATGGGGTAGGCATGGTAAGAACCATCCTCATACCGCTCATCATCGTATGCGCTGCTGTCGCTGCTGAAGTGACCATTGACAATGCTGGTCGTGCGAGGGACATTGGAATAAGCCCCGCTAGACACAACACTGGCGGCCTTGCGTCCTGTTGCCATATGGCCGTAAGCGTCAAAGTCGCTTGAAGGGGCATCATAACGAGGAGACCAACCTCCGGGACCCCATGGCTCGATGAAGCTGGTCTGACGAGGTGCCACGGCAGGGCGCTCATCAAACCGCTTCGACAAGCGTTCCTTGGCCTCAAATCTTTCCTTGTCCTTGGGCTTTTCGCTGCGCGGGGGGCGTGCTCGATCCTCGCGGTCGCGGTCGCGGCGTTCGCGATCATCCCGGTGACGTCTCTCACGAGTGTGTTCCTCACGAGAGCTCTCTTCCCGCTCAGACTGGTGACGATCCTCCTGCTCACGGTGGCGGTCCTCGCGAGGCTCTCGCTTGCTGGATGACTTGGTAGAAACCTTGCTAGAGGCCTTGCTAGAAGCCTTGCTGGAAGGACGGGAGGGGTTCTTACGGCCCTCCTGAATAGGGGCGGGAAGAGGACTGGGCATTGGGCTGGACATGGGGCTCGTCATGGCAGACGAGGGAGCTTGGCTGCTTACAGCATTGTGGCGCATGGTCAGGTTCTCATGCTTGGCCTGGAGACCGATGAAGCGCTGCTCAAGATCATGGTGCTCGAACTTGACGCGCTCATTCTCCTCCTTGAGGGCCTCCTTCTCCTCCTTGAGTTCCTCACACTCATTGTTCAGGCGGCGCTTATCGCCCTTGAGTTCCTCGAAGTCGGTGTTAAGACGGCGGTTGTCCTCTCGTAGGACATCAGCCTCAGAGCGCACACCCTCGATCTGGGCCTTGAGCTCACGGCACGAGATTGTAGACTCATTGAGCTTGCGGGTGGTCTCTTCGAGTGATGCCTTGGACTCGTTCAACTTGCGGGTGAGCTGCTCGATGGTGGCCTTGAGCTTGTCGTTCTGGGCGCTCAATTTGTCGTTCTCGGCATTGGCCTTGTTGAGTTCTGTGTTGGCCTTTTGAAGATCGTCGCGCAGCTCGGATTCGATATCGAATTCATATTCGTAGTCATGGTCTTGCACTACAAAAGAAAAGGTTGTGTTAGTCGGCTGAGGCGGGGAACTTGAAAGGCGACCATTGAACATACCAGTCAAGGCCCTTGACTTGGAGGAGGAGGAAGAGTTAGTGCTTCTTGCGGAGACAGTGCTCCTAACAGAGGAGCTGCTCCTCTTGGATGGGCTAGCAGAAGTCCGCTGGTGGAGAGGCATGGCGTCGGGTTGGGCTGTTTACGATCGCCAACAACAAGAAAGAAGAAATAGAGAAGAGGCGAGAAGTGACGCCAAAGTCGTCTCGATGATGTGTGTTCGTGGTTGTTTTGTGGTGTTAACTCTGTTCGCTGCGGTGCAGCTCTGCCCAACGACCAGCGGTGTAATTTGGTCTGGCAGGCGGGTAGAAGCGCGGGCGTTTTTGGCTGGAGGCTCTCTACTGGAGGGGTTGTAGCGGGAACGGGAGCGGGAGCGCGAGGGGCCACAAAGGCAAAAAAAAGGTGACGTCGAGTTAAGAGAGGTGAGTTGAGGTGTAAACTCAAGTTAGTTGTTAACTACTGCTTTACCAACAAGTAAAACAAAGACGATAGATAGATATCTTTCCTGTAGCACAGTACAGAGTAGAGTAGAATATTCGAGAGAAAAAGGTTGGAATAAACCTGTGTGTGGTGAAAAGAGAAGTGAGTTCAGGTGCAGGCAGAAGAGGGAAAAAGTAGAATATTCGGGTTGATATGGGTTTTGTCAAACTCGGCTGTGGGAGAGAAAAAAAAAAAGAAAAGGCCTACAGGCTACAGGTGTCTTAGTTGCTGGAATGGGGGGTGGGCTATAGAAGGGGGGCGCAATAAAGGAAGGGCCAGGCCTAAGACAAAGCAAGGCAGGTAGGCAGACACAGAGGCAGGGGATGGAGTATCAATATGGAAAGAAAGGAAATTGAAGTGAATGAGGTGCTCCTTCTAAGACATGGTTGTTGTCGTCTATGTCTGCCTCAGAGTTTCTGGGAAAAGATTCCCTGCTTTTTCAGCTACTATCGCCTTACACACTTACATCCATAGGCTCGCTCTTCTTTAATCTATGCTCAACATGGACAGATGACGACAAAACGCAGATGGGGAGACAATTATCTGCGGTCTGCTATGGTCTCACCTATACATACTCAACTGCACGTCTATGCAGAGTCGGTACATTGCGGTGCACGCAAACGCGGAGAGAGACGGAGAGACGGGAAAGGGACAGACAGACAGGCAGACAGAATGCAGACTCCTCCTCTGATCCTACATACTAGTGTACCTACCTAGGTATGCAGTACTATACACACCCACACCGCACATGCACCCGAGGAATAGAGAACAGCCATCTTCTTCCTCTCCCATCCTCATCACTGCGTTACAAAATAGCATCAACCCCTGTTCAGACTGAGAGAATAAAGGGAGTTGAGGGTGTGCGAACCACCAAAGAGGGAGTGAAAGGGAGCTCTTTTTCCAACCTCGTGATTGGAACATCAGAGACATGGTAAATGGAAACTGGGCCTGGCGCACACACTCAGACTCGCATTTGCGCTTCAGACAAGCCAAGGATCCTTTCTCAACACATTAAACCCGCCAGTGCGGTATGCGAAGAGTCGATGAGTGAAAGCGTTGTGACGCCAACACCAGGGACCGCAACCAACGCTCAGTGCCCAAGGGGAGCCGACTAGAGCCCAATGCCCACTTCGCCCACACCTCCAAACGTTAAACCCCTGTCAAAGCCGGGGTCCTTTTCTGTTTCTCTGCCGGTTCGGCTTCTAAATTCTGGTCTTTTTGTGCTCTTATACCACCCCCGGCTCTTTGCTTGGACATTGATTCCTGAATCCCTCATATCGCCGAAAAAGGGGCATGATATGGGATATTTGTATATATTATTAATCCCTGGCCTGTGCTACGCCGTAACCTAGGCAAAGCAAAAGAAAACACCTGCAGCGGAAAAGCAACGAGAAAAGGCCTAGACAGAGGAGAGGGCTTAGAAAAGCGTTGCCGACATCGTCACCGTCTTTAAAAGCTACCCCCAGTCATCAGCCAGACACCCTGGATGACAGACAGGGGGGTCGGAAACAGCCAGTTTCACTTCCGTTGATTGTCATGATATCCACGAACATTTTACATTCCTCCCACTAACCACCCTCCAAAAAAGGATACGCAAGAAACTATGATTCACTTCGTCGCAACGTTTACAATACTGGTTCGCCAACACCAGCCTATTTTTGACAAAAGGTCGTGTTGTTGATTATCTGCTGGCCGACGACTCCGCTTCATGCCGCTTCGTGGCTAAGTACTGTCACCGGTGCGGACACCGCCATCTGAGCAAGCGACCAAGTCACTTCTTACGCCGCCCCTGGAGCGCCTCCGCTGCCCACAAAGCACCCAAAAGAGTCCGTTTTGGACGGAAGCTATAGGAGAGTGACTCATCGGGCTGGCGGAGGGAAGGGGGCTCGCTTGACGTGCGACATGTTAACATGGAAGTTTCGCCGTATCGTTGGTTGCGTTTCTGCGCCGTCATCCTTGTCGTCAATGCGACTTATTCGGCACATGGAAAGAAAGCTTTACAATTATTTCGTGTGTGTGCAAACACATCCAACTTCAACTCCCGTGGTGCGTTACTATGGACCAGGGCAGCCATTGATGTGATGCGTGTGAAACCCCCCTTGTTCGTTTGTCTTTGGTCGCCCAACCCTTCAGCTCGCTTTCTTGCATATGGGAGCAGATGAGTGGCAGCATGGCTTCGGTTGGTAACCCATGATGTATTCTGCAGGATGTGCGATATCATGCGCATCATGAATGGAGGGAAACGATTTACACTACACTGCACTACCTATGTAGGTACGATATCGTGCTGCGCTTCTAGCTGGTATTCCAACATACATAATCGTGGGGAGACATCGCTCACCAGGTCGGAATGGAAGAGCTTGTGTGTGGAGAGCAAAACTATTTCAAGTCAAGACCCATGCCCTAGTCCTCGAGAAGCCGCCCATCGCCGGTCGCCTGGGCCCGGACCCGGGGGACATCCGCCGGGAGGGCCTCCCGCTTCTGGGGGTTTAATAATTAACCTACGGTAAACGCTCGAGCTTCTTTCCCTACCCGCTTGTCAGAACAAAATTGGGGCAGAATAGAAAATTCTGACTCGGCGGGAATGGAGTGTTTGATATTGACTGGGGGCTGGGTCATTAGACTGACAAGCGCCCCCCTTTGTTTTCGGCTCGTTAGGTGGCCTCGAGCTAGTTTGACTCTTGCTGGCATTCAATGCTTGATTATGAGCTCTTTTGTGGATAGAGTTGAGCGAGCTCCGTCATTATCGTGGGCTCTCCTTGCATTCCCGCATTCCGTCGCCAAGCTGCCCCGTTACCACGTTTCCAGCCCTAGCTCCTTATGCTTTATTGCGTGCGTATGAACTCCCACCCCCTGAATTTGACAGTTTGTTGACCAATTTCAGATGTGGAATTCTGTGTACCGACCCGAGGTCTCCAGCCCCAAGCCCAGCTGGTACGTACCCTGCCTTACCGATCCAGCGGGAGGCTGCTCCCGTTCACCGGGCCTCCACCTCCAGGTTTCGTTTGCCTATAACGGTAACGGTCGCTAAATGACTTGCGATGCGGGTTTAACACGGTCAACAGGTTTCTATTGGATTTCCGAACTCGGAAAGTAAACGCCAAACCTTTTACCGTGGCATCGCCAATTAAACTGCGGATCTACCCGCTTGCTGGCGATTCTCAACCAAAGGCGTAGCAAATTGCGATATCGCCTTTTCAAGTCACGCACACTCGAGGTCAAGGTGTGCCTTTTTTTTTTACAATGCAATTTGTTGATCAAATTGCTTGTCATTCCTAGACTCTACACTGCACATACACAGCCCCTGTTTTGATAAGTGCGACCAATTTATTCTGAGGCCCTCCATGTGAGTCAAACTGGATAATGCTGTTAGGAAAGGTCATGTGAAAATACTGCACCCCAGCTCCTAGGCCAACTTTACTTCACCCAGACAACCTCGAGCCAGGCTTCGCAACCTCTTCGCACTGGTCACCCGCTTTCAGACTCACACCTCTAGGCGCTCTCATGCCATGCTCGACGTCCTCCACATCCGTCACGATACCACCACTACGGGTCCCTCCCGTGTACTCCACACCCTTTCTTTCATTCACGGTACGGAACGGTCCCTTAAACCTCGATACTAGTTCGGTGTGCTGCCATTTTCCCTTGTTACCACACCCTCATCAGACTGCCCTCTCACGGATCAAGGCACTGCCATATGGATGTATATGCATGCGTACATATTCTCAAACCGCTCCTCCACCAGTTCCACACATCAATATCCAATGTTTCGTCGGCCCCCAAAGGTTATCCTGGTCGCCTTTTTCCACTTAAACTAGGCGACCAATCCTTATGGTGCCAAAGTCCCCTTCTGCCTAGAATAGGACTTTTTCTTTCGCCATTTCCCGCCTGTTTTCTAAGTTTGAGGCCGCCTCTATTGGTCATTCAGTCATTACCCCTCTCTCTTTGGTTGCCTCGCCTGCCCCTCCTTTTCACGTCGTCGTTATCTATGACATGCCCCACGAGTTTCGGGAGAAGATGCGCGATACCACGGGATATCGCGTTGCACCGCGTAGAGTGCTCGGCTCATTACAAACAAAAATGCAAGTGCAGTATGGTTCGCCAGGAGACAGTAAGGCACCAGTGTGCATATCGAGCCGTCGAGAACATCCGCCGTCTTACAAAGCATGCGATTATTGCGGCTCAAATGCACTGCCATCATGCCACATTACGCCATGGCAGTGCATAATGCTCGAACAATTACAATCCAGCCTGTTCCTTTTGATTCTGTTGAGCTGGGACGGAACCGCAGATCTCTAACGATATCTTTGTTCTGCTAGTTTGCTTACCTGATGCTTAGTGTCGTTGCAAAAGTGAAGTTTCTAAGACATTTTATATCTGGATGCTACCCTGGGTCGAGTCGAGTTCTCATGACCCTTCCCTCCTTTTTATTTATGATGGGATTTGTACGTCACAAGATAGCTTTCATGCAGTCTAGCTTAGCCACGCGGTCACATAGAATAGTTGGTAGGTTCAACAGGGGTGCAAGTTGTTCTTAGTGGGAGACTATCATTCTCTCTACTCGATCACATAGGGTATATGTGTATGAACAAACTCTGTCTAATGTATTGCTATGCCTTCTCTTGTAGTAGAATGTGCCATGGCGAAAGACATAGGCCACACCGAGTTCATATGACCTGAAATCTAGCCTTCATCCAGACAGGGGAGTATCCAACTGCAGAGTATCAGTATACCACCAAATGAGATTGAGAGACTTCTTCATACCTTGGAAACAAAAGAACAAAACCTCAATGGAAGAAAGGAATCGCGAAAGGGAATAGTGCCAGATGATGGCGGTGTTGACAAGGGGGAAAGCAGGGTCCCGTCTAGACCTTGACCATTGTTCTATTTAAATAATATCATGATGCTCACAAGAAAACCATTTGAGGCTATAAAGAAAGGCCGATGAAAGAATTAACAAACGCGCCGTCTCTTCAGAACATCATCGTAATACTCCGTCTTCTCAGTCTTGGACTCGACAATTGTAATCAGACCAAGATGTCGCTCGCGTAGTTCATCGTATTTCTTCTTCCAGAATCCAGATTGGTTCGTCCAGTACTCAATCTGCTTAGTCAAGTCTGCAACTCTTCGACTGATGCTCTGGTCGATCTGCTTAGACAGCTCGCGTACTCTAAAGCGAAGATCTCCATTATCATCTCGTAGAGTCTTGTTCTCCTTTTCAAGTCTGCATATCTTGGCGCGCAGTTTCTCTAGCTCGAAGTGATAGGTGTGAACTGGGGGATCACAGGGCTTTTCGGCTGCACGACGGAGGCATTCGTTCTCGCGGGATAGTTTGGCGATTTGGTCGTTTAGAGAGGGGATGACGACGTGGCATAGTCGATGAGTTTCTGCCTCGGAATTGTGAAGCCGAGATCGAAGGGTTTCGTTCTGGGAAGCGTATGCTTGGTTGGCCTCATCGAGAAGTTCGTTTTGTCGTACAAGAGTCCTCCATTCTTCGCGACTGACTTTGTAGTACTCGCATGGATGGCGGTGGGAGTGGTGGTAGGATCTGGAGCGCTTGATGGTTACGAGTTGAGGACGTCCATCAGGACTGGTCTCGACATAACAGCGGCGAGACATGTCGATCGATGTTTCGTTTCACTGAGTTTCTTTTTGTGTTTGATAGTCGAGATAACCGGGAGTTGCGTCAAGTTTAGAAGACAGAAGATCCGGGTTTAAGATAGTTGGGTATGATGGAAGATATAAGGAAAGTGTCTCGATGAGTTAGGACTTATGAAAAGGTCTTGCGGTGATATGGATGACCTATTCTTGTCTCGAAATAGCTCCCACGGATATAAAGAATGACAGTTGAAAGAGACAGTCGGGTCAATGCAGGTGATCAAAGAAGGTCAGAAGTGTTTGAACAAGGGAATTATGCCCGTGAAGAGCAAATGCTTTTTATAGGCAATCACTTATAGTTGCGCAATCACAGAAAACTCGCATTAAAGACATTCTGACTTGAATGTTCCACTTTGAGAAGCACGCGGACGCGAAATTCTCAACATCGTGGCTTATAGAAGCGTATGATGTGGTAAAGTGTAAGTGAGTGAGTGTCTGAGTTAGAGCGTAGGACTCAAACTGTGGCAGAGCATTTACATAGTATGGGACTTTAAAATTAGTTTGGGTTGAAAAAGAAGAACCAACATGAATATTTTGGAGTCCTTGGAGTGGCGCGTGGCCATCTGTTGAGTTTGTCTCATTGATGATGGTGGTCATTTTACAGAGCAGGTAGACAGACAGACAGAGAAAGTCAGCAATACGCTCAGAGGACTCAACTAGATACAATAGCTTGACGAAGTAAGAGTCATGATATATAATGCTATGTTTATGCATTGATCGGAGCTTGCAAGTTCTTTGAGCTGTTGAGTTGGACTGATAGGTCAGTGTATTAATGAAGTTGTCAAAGCGCGTCAAAGAGATCAACGAAATTAAAGCTCTGGCGGCTGCGGCTCATGAATACTACTAAAGAAAGGGCACCTATAGAAGATCAAAACAGCCATGTGTCGTGCATCTTTAGCTGAGTGACGTGCATGTGCAGGTGTTGGTTCCTGATGAGCGTGAGCGGGACATCGCGTGGTTGGGCTGATAGTCAAGAGACCTAGAGGGGACTGTGCAGGTATCGTAGACACACTGTAGACACCCATACTGACGTTAGCGATTATACAGTGTGATTTATGGAAATGACTGTGCCTGTCCGCCTGACAGGTACATCAGGCCTCCAGTCTCTCCTCTTCAACACCATCATCTTCAAAAATAGGCATCATCACCACGGGACCCCTTGCACTTCCGCTCGCCCTTGCAGAAACCAAAATGCAAGCACTTTATTCTTCGGCTCGGCCCAGCAACGGTCAAGACCCTGCCTGCCTGCATCCACAATCGCAAATGTCTCTGTGAATAGCCTCACATTCTACTCTAGGCACTAATGTATCCCACCAAAGACCGCCCCCAACAAATCAGTCCTCGTCAACTGTGGCTGAGTGTCTGGATGAAATGAGCCACCCTTGGTACTATCAGACTGCTCTACCCCATGCTGCGAATTGATTGCGCCTTGGCTGAGCCCATCCAAACTGTCTTTGACCAAACGGAGGCCCATCATCATCTTCATCCTCATCATCGCAGTTTCGATTTCTGAAACCTCGAGGAAATCTCCCCAGTCTGACCCCATCGCCATCCGCCATCCTGTTCCTGTTCCTATTCCTATACATAGGCATATCATGCCCATGAAGCATGCATCTGTCTGAACCTTCCTCAGTATGCATAGCACAACCAGGATGGCTGCAGGTATGTTGGTCGCAAAATCGTGAATCACCATCTCTAATCCCGCGGGGTCGCGTATTCCTTGGACGAGGACACCCATTTATAGGGCACTCGTGATCAACGCAGAACTGGGATGATCGGGTCCTAGGGGCTGGACAGTCGTGGACGTGACAGATGTGGTGTTGGCAGAATGGACTGCCATGTTCAGGTCTTCGGCCACATCCTCGTCTGTCGTGGATGCCTGGACACATATCATAGGGATCTATCCCTTGGAACCTGAGTCAGCAGCTGCAACAGAACAGATCGAGTGAACTCACCGTCGTCGTAGATAGGATATCTCATCCCTGGAGCCGGATATCTTCTTCCTCCATATCTAGCCCCCATATGTCTACTATAGTGAGGACCACAAAACCTACCCTCCTCCACTTCAGCGTCACAGCCATCGTGGGCACACTCGTGCTGCGGACAAAACTCCCTCCCAGTCTTCCTCATGTGGCAGTTCCAAGTCCTACACGTATGCTCCCTGCAGTACTCGCCAGGGATCTGCCTCCCTCTTACACAGCCTGGCTCGACACACGTATGCGCATTGCAGAAAGCACCCCTCTCACGACCATCGTCGCAGTCATGCGCCTCGCAATAGTGCGCACCACAGAAGGGTGTGGGGTGTCCGTTCTCGCGAGTATGGCAGAGGCGTGGACAGTGCGGTCTAAGACATTGACGATGACGTTCACAGAAGCGTTGAGGATCGTCTGGATCTGTGCCTGGAGCAAAGGCACCACAGTAAGGCTCGTTACAAGTATGAGATCGACAGAACACACCAGCGCCGCCGTCTCTAGGATTGCGACAGCTGTCGTATTGGCAGCGGTGGTCGTCGCAGAGGGGGAGGTATTGATCATGATGTCGTGATCTCAGATTCTGACAATCTTGATACCCGCAAAGATCTGTAATTGTTAGCTTTGGAGTCGAAGAGTGAAAGGCGTTGTCTTACGAAGCTGTGGGCAATATCTGTATGCCAACATATCCCCTTCCTTGACCTCCAATCTACATTTCGTTCCATTGTCTATTGCCTGACATTGAATATCTACCTACCCGTCAGCCATTTGGTCCTGGTTAAAGATTGGCAATGACAACTCACGCCGAGCGCATACAGAGGCTCTGGGTAACGTCTGTATAGGGCATGCTCGCCCGTTCTGAACTTGCCAGCACGCATGGAACTGGCAATGAATTGACGGATACATCCGCCCATTCACTTGTATACGGACTGGTTGATTGCGACACATGGTCCCTGTCGCCGCACAGGTCGAATGCCAGCCGCGCCTTAGTTCATATGGCATGTGATACATGTTGAAAAGGGGTAAGATGTATTGTCTTCCTGCGCTTCAGACTCAAGGCCCAGAAGTCAGGACCAGAGCGGCAATTTATGCACTCATTTATCGTGCCCATGCGGCTCTGCGCTTGAACTGAACGTCCACGGCACGTATCACAAGATAGAGAGCCGAAGTCATGGGCTGCCACCAACGTGGATCTGTACCACTACTCATGCAGGACACACGGCGAGCTACATCATGAAACGAACCACTGGGATGCCTTTGAAAGCTCCCGGCTGCAAGATCGCGAATAGGCGACTCAGGCATTTTCAACCTTGTGGCATGAGTAACCTCACCCACGATGGCAATCTTCAATCTTGACTCATCGTCAGTAGCACGGCATATCACAGTACCAGAACAAAATCTTTGTTGAAGGTTGGGGATGATTCAATTGTCTATCTCCCGCTGTTTCCAGTCATCATCTATCATTTCACCTCCTAATTCGTGGTATCATTCCAAGCCAGACCTCCACTTCACTGCGCTGTCTACATCCCTCTCGTCTCTCTCCCCCTCCCTCCCTTTTCCTTTAATTCAGCCATCGAGGCTTTCTTATCTATAGAAGAAGAAACTTTTTTTTTTTCACGGAAAAGACTATAGCCAACTGCGCCTAGCACCCCCTGATACGTACCTAGTTGCCATGGCTCGCTCTAAAGCAACTGGTCCGCCGTCGAAATCAACATTTATAAGAAGGAGAAAAAGTGAACAGAAACACCAAACAGTTCTTTGAGCCTAACAAGGTCGTGCATCAAAAAAGCCCACTGTATGTGGTCGTGTCTTCAAGCATATTGTCCAACGTTGTGCTACATAGACTCTGCCACTGCTGCCTGAAGTCCTTGCAACAGTGCGGCCTCCGCAGCATTGTCGTGCATGTGTTGATCTATCTGTGTTTGCGTATCTGGAACTGGCACCTGACCATGTGTGTGTAAATTAGGCGTGGCATTTGCAGGCGGAGGAGGAGAAGGGAATGTGAGCTGAGTATGTGGAGCTGGCGGGAAGTGAGGCTGAGGATGGTGTTGAGTAACTGGCTGAGGAGTTGGTGTATGTTGTGGCGGCGGGGAGTGATGTAGCTGCCCGACGGGTGTCGACGTATGGGAACGAGCTTGAGCAGCAGCCTGGGCGTGGGCGGGAGAGTGCATAGCACTGTGCTGCTGCTGAGGTAGTTGTTGTTGCTGGGATCGCGGGGTCTGAGGAGACATAGACATTTGTGATTGAGGATGTGCTGCTTGGTGGGGCGACTGTTGTGTTGCCGACATAACGCTTGGTCTTGACTGCGGCAAGGTCGACGGTGGATATCCCGATGAGGTGGCTGGGTTATACGAATGGGCAGCTGCTTGATTGTGCGCCTGGCTTTGCTGCGACGACGCTGCCTGAGCCGCATTCTGAGCAGGCGTCATAACTCCTGAACCAACGGCTGATGCTGGCGTTCCTGCAGCCCTTCCCTGTCCTTGTGAAGAGTTCTGCAACCCTCCAGCCAGTGTCATGATTCCTTGAATCTTGGCCTGGTCCTCCTCCGAAGTCATCCTTGCTCGTTCTTCAGCCTCCTTTCTCGCTGCCTGTGTAGGAGCTCGTGTCTTGAGCTCGCCCGTGACAGCCTGGAGATAATATGGCATCTCAGAGTTGGTCTTGAGGAAGAACAACTTGAGGTTACGAGCCTTGTCCTTGAGCTGGACTTGTGTCCGATCTTTAAGTATATCTGATATCGTGCCCTGCGCCCCAAACAAGGTGAGTATCTGACTCCAATGAGGCCCTTTGACCAAGTCCAAGCCTGCCATGAGAGCCTTCTCTTCGTCCTGAGTCCACGGCCGACGTGTTGAGTGGATGCCTTCTCTTCTTGTATGAGACGCATTTTTAGAGAGGGCTGCTTGACGAGCCTTGTCATACAGTAATGCACTGGAACAGGTCTGATGTGGCGGGAGCTGATGGCCTGGTTCTTGAGGCGGTGGTTGTGGCTCAGGGATACTCTGCGTATATGATGAAAAGTACGGGTTCTGGGCTTGTTGTTGTTGGAGCTGGTTTAGATAAGTTTGGGCTGCGTTCACATTAGCTTATGATCTTTGCGTTCTTCTGAAACCTAACTCACTCGTGCTTGTGGGAACTGTAGGTTGATAGGGTACCGGCGACAAGCCATGTAGTGTAGTCTTGACATAGTGATCTGTACTTTGGGCTACCAGCGCCTCCAGTTCCTTGTAATCTTGTTGAGTGCATTCCACTTTGCCGTTTGCCTGAGGAGTCGAGGCAGGTTCCTTCTCGGGGCTCTTGGTAGGCTCGACCACGGCTGGCGGTTCGATTGTTTCGGTGACAGTGGGTGTTTGCTCAGGTTGAGGATTGGCCTCGGCAGGGGTGGCAGTGGTATCCTCAGTCAGTCCAGCCAAAGCATCTTGAACCAGCCCGGAAGCTGTCTTCTCAAAGAAGGATGAGAGCTCGTCCAAGTCAAGATTCGCATCGCCGGTCGTATCGCCCAAGAGGTCAACTGCAGTCTCTTCGCTAGATCGCATAGGATGGCCTAATCTTGATCCAAGGTCCGACATCAATGCGAGCCGTGTCTTTACACATGTCGAGACTTGCCGCAATAAATCGTCAACCTTGTATTTTTCTCTCAAAACAGCTAGTACTGGTGAGTAAGAAGCTCTACATCGTCGCCGACAAATCACTCACCAGATTCGGTAGAAGCTTCACCCTCAAGAGACGTTTTCCTCGCTCGGACAGAAGCGATAAACTCAGAATCGGCGGGTGTAAGATCGAGCCCGTTATGAAGCCCCCGTAGCTTTTCTTCCATGCCATTGATTAGTGCCTCTTCCAAAACTTGCTCCTTGGATTGTTCCTGGGTTTTTGTAGCAAGCGCATCGATGGCTACTTGGGTTTTGAGGGAAATGTATAGATCGAGCGCATCCGAACCGAGGTCTGAAACTTGGCCTCTGAAGATGGCATGGAAGTGCTGATGAGCTTCGGAATAGGATGGCGTGGTTTGTAATAGCCAGATACCGAATTGAGCAAGGTTCGCTAGATCGAGGATCGTACGGGATTCGTGGTCGTGGAGGTCCGGATCGTCGGCTGACAGAATGGGCCCCGAAGAATATATTTGCTTGATCTGCGCAAAAGAAGCGTGTAGGTCGCGAAATGACTTGGCGTGCTGTGAGTCGGCATCTTGAATAGGTTTTATCGAGTCGTCGAATGATTGTGAGAATAAGAGGAGGACAGAAAGTGCCTATCCCACCCATGTAAGCGCTGCGGTATCTCTCGAGTCGCGCCACCTACCAAGTTGCCAAGCGCATGTCGACTGGCTTTGCGCAAATACTTCTGAGGGTCGGAGAAGAATGAGACTGAAGGAGGTGAAGGAGGAGGAGGTGGCGGAGGTAAGCTATGGTCGGTAATGCCATCAATCTCCATGGGATCGTTCGAGGAACCAAAGACGAAGTCGTTGACATTGCTGAGCGCATTCTGTACGAGAAGCGCAAGGCCATCTTCGAGTTCTTCTTCAGCGCCTTGGGGAAGATCGAGTGCATGCTCAGAGGCAGGTTCGGCTTCAGTTTTGACCCTCTTCGACGGGTCGTCGCCGTTAGACTCGTCTTCAAATGATCGTTTAGTCGCAGCTTGCATGATGGAATCGAGGTCAAGGCCAAGGCCCTCGAGAATGTCAGATTCATTAGTGGGCTCTTTCTTGATCCCTAGAGTCACCACAGTCAGCATTGGGCAAAGTTCGTCCGTCGCGACAGATGTCTGCCGTGAAGCAGCGGGACATGTACGCACCCGTCGGGGACATTCCCCCGTTGAGCTCCGGCTGGCCAGGCTCAGCCATTACTTCGACTTCACTAAAGCATAAGCAGTGAAAGCAGTGTCCAACGGTAGATTTAGAATATATCCCAGGGATAGGCTCGAGGCGTGGTGCTGTTCGGCGCGGCGGCGTAGTCGTTGATACAGCGGATGATGATTGTTGGAAGTTTTTGCCCTCCAAAACGGCCCTACGAAATCTACTATCGATACACAGAAGAAAAGTGGGGCGGTAAAACTCGAAGAAGTCACCTCAAAACAGAAGAACCTTGGTGATGTATACATGCAGCGAGGGCAAGATTCAAGTTGGCGTGCTTCTGAATCAACAAAGGCTTATAATTTTATCCAATTATACTGTTATTGGATCAAAAAATTATGCTTTTCTGGGAGGTCCATCAAAAGTTGATCAGTACTTGCCTCGACTGAAGATTTTTTGACATGGTAAGGCGGGGATCGGCCATTACCAGCGCCGATTTAGATTGATGCAGACGATGGCTGGGGATTGGGATCCCGAGGTTTCATTGGCTATAAAGAGGGCAAAGCTCTCTAGGGAAACGCTTTCTTAAAAATTGCATTCCTAAATTGAATGCAAGAGACTTGATTGGCCATACTTCGTCCGTGTAAGTGATGCCCTCCAAGCTTGAATGCGTGTAGAAGTGAAAGACTCCCAAAAAGTATTCCTACACTGTCTTGTTCATTGCACCACATACCTAGAAAATGCAGTTTAGAGCACTCAAAAACAGAAGTGCCAGGATCTCTCTCATGATCTCTCTGCGAGGTACTTCACCTCAAAAAAAAAAAAAAAGAAAAAGGGGGGGGGGGGATAAAAGACAGCTCAGGAACTGGTGCTAGTAACCACAGTCGTGAGTGTAGAAATCGGGCGCAGATGCACAACTATTTTTATAGTAAACAGATAGAAAAGCGATACTATTTAATCATTTTAGTGCTACTTTATAGCTAGCAAGTTTTACTCATGGTCGAGTTCTCGTTCATGGCACTGATACATCTTCTCTTCTTTATCCTAGCCATATTTCCAGGGGGTTCTTCATACCACCTGGTAGAGGTGGTTATTGAAATGCTTTGCAAGACATACAGCAAAAGGAAGAAGTTATCAACTAGCAACTGGACAAATGATAGAGTCTATAACATTCCGGAGCTGACAGTGAAGTGTATCCAGCTCCGAATCGTTGGGGTAGAGGGACAGTTGTCTAAGTATCTCTCGCAATCTCCAAGTTATACGGTTCCTTCTGATGCTAGTTTACTACCTACCTTACCTATACCAAGGTAGGAAGTTATAGTTATTGCCATATGAAGGATAATAATAACATCGTGAAGTAAGGTAGGAAGCAAGATGTTGCTCCGAAAAGCAAAAGAAACCGTCGAACTTCTCCCTATCTAGTATAATGATAGACTTCTCTATAGGCCAACTTTACAACTGGTTGATTTCTTTGCATTTGGCATTGTTTGTTCAGTATTGTGATCCGTTGTTACAAAATAACAAGTTAGAGCGTATCATATCAGGTCCCTACTTTCGTCGTGTATCACGTACCTAACCATATTGGTGGACCTACAGCTAATGTCGCTGGAAGTAACAATGTCCCTCATTAACAGCCGGGGGATGTGTAATCAGAATGACTCCGGGTGCATGGATTCTTCCATACCGCTTCGAAAATGGTTCCGGGTCTACCTACCTCAGGCCAGAAGACAGGGCCGTCAGCTGGTTCTAGAGTGCAATCCGCCCTGACTCTCCACCTTCTTGAGGAAATCATACGGTCTCGAGGGCTACCTTAGGTACCTTGCCTACCCAGAGCTGCCCTGAGGGTTGTTGGTTTCTTCCTCCACATGGAGGAAAGATATGGCAGGGCCCTTTGTTTATTCCCTCGGCGAGAGGAGCAGTGTTTGACTTGAACAACTCCATCGTCATTTCATTCAGACAGACTCGGGACACACATTTTGAACTGCCATAACAAATGCTATATAACCTAACGACATCCTTATCAGGTCTATTCCGCGATCATCAGTATGGCGTTCGTCATACCAGCACCACCACCTCCTCCTCCTCCTCCTCCTCCTCCTCCTCCTCCTCCTCCTCCTCCTCCTCCTCCTCCTCCTCCTCCTCCTGGTCCTTTTATACATCATCACCACCACCCAAGGGTACGCCTCCGAGGGAGCGGCGGCATCATGCGTATCGCCTTCTACGTCTTTATTATCGTGGCTGCAGTTGTCGTTCCAATTCTTGTGTTAAAGAGCTCCAACCGCTATAAATACTTCGCAGGTCCGTTTCATTCTCATCATCAAACACAAACGTAATTGACTAACCCGCCGCACTCTGTAGATGTTAAATCATGCAACCAAAACAGCAGTGAACACCTCTCTTGGCATAGACGTCGTCGTCCCCTTACCAACAAGTTCAGGATCAACGAGGTTGTTGGAGAAGAACATGACTGCCCCAAGTCGAGTGCGTCGCAGTTATTACTAGCCGATCCTACATGCTTGCAGAGGAGGAAGCCAAAACCCAATATTTGTTATTTGATTAGACGTTAATATTGAAGCTCTATCAAAAACGCAAAGAAACTGACTGCAACTCTGTGCTTGATTTCCTCCCCATATACTTTATCGGTAGTCCTTGGAATATGCCTGGAGAGGCAAGAAAGCTCAGGACCTCTGTTTACGTGATTAATAGACTGGAAGTAAGTTTGGTATATCTTAGTAGGGTTTTACACCAGTTTATTTTGGCATCCTAGCTAGATGTTGGAGGTTTTCTGTCTCCCTGGAGTATGCCCAACCTAACCCTTGATGTGATGTACATCATATTCCGAACACGTCATTACGTAGCCATCATTAGTTGTCAAACCATAATCATTCATCCATCCGTCCACCCATTCAACCAACACTCTCTTCCGGATGCAGCACAGCTGCCCAGCTCCACCAAGGAATGTTTCTCCAAACCGTGAACCAGCATCCACTCAGAGGACCAGTACCGAAGTGCGAGAAAGTAAATAATGAGTAAATAATCAATGCAAAAAAGCCGACCCAGATGAAACGCCAAATCCGGTAGGGGTATCATAATATGCGCGCGAAAAAAGAGTGAATGCTGTATCTCTGTGTGTTTGTTCTTGTTTCACATCCACACAGCAAAGAAGAGCATGACGAGAACCAGGGCGACGCTAGTGTAAGCAACGTGTTTTCGCCCTGAAGCTCCACTGCCTTCTTCACTGGTGACAGAGCGTGAAAACACAGAGTTGGTACCGTTGTTGATGTAATCGAGTACGTCGTTGGAAGAAGATGCCAGACCAAAGAGGAAGCTCATGCCGCCATGCGCAAATGCCTTGACATTGAGAGACGCGGTCTCGACGATGGATACTTTCGCGCTTGAGCCGATCATTTGCGATAAGGCGATTTGTCGCGCGCGGTCTTGAGGGTGAATGTCTCGGTCGCGGTTAGGTAATTGGGAAGCAACACCTTGACGATGTTAATGTTTTAAGCTTAAAGAACGCGCGATTGGAGTAACTCACCATGTGTCGCGAATTGAGATGTGGGAGCTCTGTTATTCGAGATGTGAACTTCAGCAGCACATGCTGAAGCCATGAGTGCGCAGAGCAAGATGAGGAGCGAGATTGGCGAGCGCATGGTGGGCCGATATAGACGATACCAGAAGATTTCCAGAAAGAAAAAAAAAGATCAAACGGATAGGGCGTAGTATAAAGATAGTGATCCAAGACAAGAGAGCTTTATGTCGCAAACGATCGATCGACAAGGCAATTAACCCTTTTCTGTCTCCCTTCCTTCCAAAGTTTCCAGTCCCTTAGACTACGACAAAAAGCCAAAAACTGTAACGAAGGTTGGGTTGTTTGTAACGAAAGGTGACGAGGCCCCCGATTCAAAAAGACCTTGTTCGAAGCGGGTGGATATTCCCTCCTGGTAGCCTCGCTGGTGCGCGCAGCCCAAGCTGAATAACCGTAAAACCGTAAAGGAAGATGCAGAGAAAACGATTGGACGGGCCGGCCACGCGTACGACGGCTTAGAAAGAGGTGTGATGAGCTGAGGAGTGTGTGTGGGCGTTCCGATCGTGGGGGGTTGATTCGGGTCCTGCTTAGAGGCCTTTTTCCTTTTATCGGGAGTGAGCTGATTGGGAGAAGGCGAAAAGAGCTTCCTGATAAGCTTCAAGGAGAAGTCAATTTGTTGATGACGACGAAAAGGAGGATAATAACGCGAGGAACGAATAATCAATTGATCGCTGGACTGACTGGGGAAGGAGGGTAAGGGAAAGCCAGATATTAAAGTAGTTCAAGCTTTTTCGCTTGCTCTCCTTGTTTTTAGTAAAGAAGTGGATTAGATTTTATGATGGATCGAATGTTGGTTGACCCTTATCCTCTCATCTTCATTCATTACTGTGTGTCTGTCAATCGATATTGGATCGACCCCCTGCAAGCACTGCTCTGCACCATTTTTATCCGCATCCCTTTCCTTGATTCAAGCTACGCAAGTTTGCATATGCAGCCTTCTGAGCTAAAGCTCAAGTGGATCTACCTATTGCCCTTTTTAGCTTGGTATCCCGATAAAACAGTTTCAACCGATTGGACACTCTAGACACTCTAGACACTCTCGAATTTTCTTGCTCTCTTTTTCCTGATTCCGTCCCAAGAAAACCCTTTAACGGGGCTGGAAAGACCAAGCAAGCAGGCAAGCCTTGTGCTAGTGTTTTCCTTTTAGTGGGACGTGCAGCGTGCCAACTGAGGTTGAGTCAGATCCGGTCTTTTTCGTTGGGCGGGCAGCCTTGCATGGGATTAGGATGGAAGAGCAAGAAGTTCTACAATAGTCCAAGCTTGGAGAGCAGGGGGATCGAGTGATCGAGCAGGGCTGGGATTGTGCCAATGTAACGCTGAGTTGCATACTGACGACACATTCAATGTACGGGCATTTCTTGATCAAGCAGAACAAGTCTCACTTCTGTGTTATCGTGGGCGTACATACATACACACATTGTGGCCTGTAGAGGTAGAGAAAGTCTCTTGGGCAAGGTAAAGCCTCAGGAGGTTTAACGACTCATGGCGCTACACGCAAAGCACTTGTTTTGCCACAATGCCCCTGAACTACTGTACTGTACCGCCGCCCACTGGCCCGAAGCAAGAGACGAGGCTGATCTCGAACTAGCTGTCAAAAGTCAAACCAAGCCAAACAAACAAACAAGAGGGAACCATCAACATAAACAAAACCCCTCATACTGACACTCTTTTTTTTTTTTTTTTTTTTAGCTTTGTCGCCCTCTCCTCCCTATGACTGCGCGATTACCGCGTGTCCTCTCCCCTCTCCCCTCTCCCCTCTCCTCTCTCCTCTCTCAAAGTTTCTCCTGTTTCTTCTCTGCCTGGATACCTACATACTCCTCTTCCATCCAGACCAGTCTAATCCCCCACATTCCCATAGCTCATGACGTACGCCTCGAAAAATTGCAACACGGTCCCACTATTGCGCCGATTGGATGCTCCGTAACTAACAGACCAGGGCATCCTGACTGAGTTTGTGTCTGGTGAATGAATACGTAGATAGCGATCTGTCGGAGGATAAACGCTTTAATAATGTTGATCTGTATCTGCATCTGTATCTGTATCATTAAAAACTGCCAAAGTCATAGCTTGCAGGATATTCTTGGCACATGTAAACGTACATCACGTCTTGTCAAGGGTTCGTTCATCCTATTCCATCCATGTCTTGAAACGGTCTTGCATGATGCTTAACTCGGCAAGGCCCGAAAATTCTGAAGAATATCGCAATTATGAAGCTGTTTCCTACTGCTACGTTGATGTTTTCTTATTAGTCAAGACATCCAAAGTCTCGAATCCTTCGAGTGTTTCATTTCCACGCTTAGGTTGTCTCAAACACACATACAACCAACGTGAAGCAGACAGGACCCTTTGAGCTGAAGCGAAGCTGAACCCTGCATAAATTCCATGCATGCATTCCAGTCAATCCATGTCGGCGTAGGTCAAGTTATTAGCTGATGATATGATAAAATCGAAATTGAAGTCTCATTCAATCGTAAATCGTGCATAATTCCACATGACCAATCCTAATCCTAACTAATCCCATATCAATAATAATCACCATCCAACCTCGTTTGTTTCATCAAAAGTTGATAATGATAATTTCTTTTTCCATTCCCACCTGCTCCGGCAAATAAATTCAATGTTGGTATAAGTCAGCCTCATATGCCGTAAAATCAGCCCTGCATCATATAAATGAAGCACAAATTTGCTGACCGCATGCGCGATGCAAACAGAAGGTAATAAATGCCATCTCGTTTCATCTCCTCAATCCTAATAAAGAGGATTCGGTCCCCACAAGCTCATCAAAGTCATCATCCTAGGAGAACATCACATGTCTTCACATGGCATCCCATTGGCCCACGGGGTATTGCGCTACGTTCGTGTGCTGTGTATACGCGATATTGCGAGGCCATGAACCCTGAGTCCGTGTCTGTTGAAGACCGACTGACCCTACGGTGTGTATAGCATCCATGTCGGTTTCGCTGCTTCCTGTCGTCCGGCTTACTTGTGAATAACCTCCACTGCTGCCATTTCGGCTGTGTTCGTACGTCCGTGGTGTACCATAGGTGGTGTTGGACCCCCCAGGCGGACTGACGCCCATCATGCCATCACCAACAGCCTGAATCTGCAGCCCTCCAAACGAGGATTCGAGATCGTGCGCATACTGATGTACGCAGTGTGGCTCTGAGATACCACAAACTTCAGTCAGAATCTGATAAATGCGCTGTTGCACTTCAATCGCCGGAGGTCGGTCGTATGGGTTCATCGCCAGCATGCCCGTCACGACGTGCAGCATAGGTGTTACACCCTTGAGAATATTCGCGCCGTCTTTGCTCGACGATGACTTCCGAGACGCATCTTTGGCAAGACCTGACATCCACGCTTCCACCTGTCCAAGGTTCTTGTGAAAAGACGTGTCCAACACTGCGCCGCCTCGACCGGCCGTCTTGTGTTTCGCTGATCGAAAGGTCGCAAACTTGCTCGTCGTCCGTTTGACTAAGAATGATAAGAGCTCTAGGATGATGCAGCCTACTGAGAAGATGTCGGCTTGCTGTCCGCTTAGCTGAGGGTTTGGCGCAATGAACATCGCGGTTGGTGAGCCGCTCGGGTCGTACGTCTGCACCATACCGAAATGCTCATCAGACGGGAATCTACCGGTCGGGCTCGTCGCTCCTGCAGGTCGAGACCACAGTTCTGGTGCTGCATAGTCGTACCGTTCACGGTCAAACGACGATTTATCGGTATGGAGAATCACGTTGTCGGGGGTGAGCCGTGTTGAGTCGGAGTAAAAGACGTGATTTTGGTTGGTAAAGAAGATGGTTGAAGGTTTGATGTATCCATGCGATTGATTCTTTCCGTGGAAGTCACAGAGTGTGTCGACAAGACACAAAATCCAGTTCATCACAAGCTCCCTCCGACGAGCTTTGGCAAGATGTTTGAACTGTGATGGTGTCGTCGCCAGGAATGACTTTAGAGTAAAGTCACCTGCTGGCGTAAACAAAACGTATCCATACCCATGCTGCGTATACGACGCCCAATAAGAGATCATGTGCTCGTTCTGCAGACCCTTGATCCCATGGACAGCATCAAGAAAGTCTTGCACGGGCATAGTCCCAGGTCCATTACCCAGCACATATCGTCTTCGATAAAAGACTTCCCCTGGAACATTTGGAAGTCTGACCTTGTCGTTTCCGTGCGACTTGTGCGTTGGCAAGGAAGGCTTCTCGACCACGTCTAGGGGTACTACTTCGTTGTCCTTGTACGACACATGGTTCCCTCGCTGCAAGGGTTTGAGAAGGTAATGAAACTGGCGCTGATAAAACTTCTTCTCGACTTTCTCATCACGGGTTGCTGTTAACAAGAGGCGATCCACGTCCTCTAGGGCAATCGGTAGCTCAGCGTCATCCCAGCCGTCGTCGACAACACCAAAGATCTGATCTGGCACACCAAGGTCGACGAGAATGAGGAATAAGCGAGGCGCATCATTTCGAATGCTCTCCCAGTAGGTGCGCTCTGTCAAGTCCTCGCCGCCAAAGGCGACTGGGCGATCTAGGCGCTCAATCTCATCCGGGAGGAGTTGACTGGCGACATAAGACCGGGTAACGGTAGCTTCGATGCGAGAGTCAACCCACCACTGTCCCATTGTCGAATCGGCTCAGTTAATGAGATGAAAGGTAGGAGAAGACCCCTTGCGGTGCGATGTTTGTGATTTAGACCTGCATCTGTGGTTGTCGACAGAGAAGTTGGGGGCCGATTATATAGCAGTTGCTTGAGTCTCTCATAAGGTGACGGACACCAATAAAGTGTATGTCTCGGCGACTACCTAGGTTGACGGTTGAGTTTAAGCAATATGAGAGTTTGATAGGCCAGAATACTCGGCGAGATGGTAGCAGTGACAGTGAAAGCGGTGCAGTAAGTTATAGTTGCAGTTGCAGTTGTGGTTGACAGACAGTTGACAGGCTGGGAGCAGGGGACCTGAGTGGTTTCATATGAAAGCATGTATGTATGATTCAGTTTGAGTTGAGTTGAGTTGTACTGTATGTGATGTTCAGGGATAAGGTTTAAAGTATCAGGGTTCGCCTCATGGTTCAAGGCGTGACACGGACACGCATGGGCATGGCTAGTTCCAGAACAGAGTCCGTAGGATGAACGGAGTGACAAAGTGAATTGCAATTGAATTGGATTGGATTGGACTCTTCAAGCTGGAGTTGTAGTTGCAATGAATGTAAGAAAAGGGCGTGGGAGAAAATGGAGGACGGATTGGACTGGCTTGGACTGGCTTTGGACTGGCTTATCTCTGCAGCCAAAGTGGGATTGCCCGCTCCGTGGCTGCGGGCTGCGGGCTGGCCTGGCCTGGCCTGGGTGCAGAATGTGATGGCGGCGTGATTGGATTGGTGGAGAAGGGTCAGATAAGGTAGGTCTAGCCTCTAAAGTAGAGTGCAAGCACCTCTTTTTAGTGTCTCTCTGGGGGGGAGGACTTGGGTGACAACTTTTGAAGATCGAGTTGGGATAGGGCAAATCACCTTGTCAAATTACAGCATCATTACAGACAGACAGAAGTGTGTTGTACCATCCAATGTATGATGTAGTTGGCTTGCTGTGTGGCTAGACGATTGTCTGATTCCAGATGATCATGAACATCTTCCAAAGCGTTGACCAGCTCCGTAACTCCTGGGTCTACATACGTTAGCTGTAGCGGGCGTTTTATGTCGTAAAGTAACGGAACCAGCGGGCGTATTACAGCACAACGGGTCGTCGGTCCCGATTCGATTTATAAGTAGTTTGTAGTTGGTAATTAATCTTGCAGCCAAGGGAAGCAGGGGCTTTGGTCCAATGCTTAATTGTCGCGTGCTCATGTTCCAATATCGGATCCAACGTTGATACCTAGACTAAGGTAACTACTAGATCTCTCGTTCAAACAATATCAGACAGATACAATGGCAAGCACTTGATCGATTCACATCTCGAGTGTACATAAACCTGCTGAAAATACTTCCAACATCGATCCACCCGTCAATGGATCAAGGTGCAGCTTCTGCGGGCGTAGACAAGGCTCAAGTGACATGACGTTTAGGTGGTTTTCCCCCCGCCAAGCAGGGTCTATTATCCCCACCACCACTGACTGACAACCAACCTACACCTAGGTAGGTACCTACAGGACAGTACAGTACAGTACACCAATATGTACCAGCCCCAGCCTCTCTTCTCACCACTTACAAAGACTGTTAATAACAACACAGGCAGAAAGAGACTTCATTAGGCTTGCAAACTTTCCACTCTCTCGGGTTATTCCATGAAACCTCACCCGGCCTCGCTTCTTCCGTAACAACGGGCGCAGTGTCATTTTCGTCACCGAAGGAGAACCAGGGCTCAAACATTCATTCCTGTGTCATATAGTCACACAGTCCATACTATATTGTACCGTCTACTCTCTTCTCAGCAACTCCTCAGACTCAACAATAAGTAGAGACAACAGTCTCACCCCATACAGAGCTCTCATCATGAACCATTCCTAACCTTTACCGGTATGTCCAAGCGACAAACAAATCCCATGTGGCCAACGGCCGTACAGCAACCTAAATAGCGCCCGCAGAGCTGCACAAGGCCTCTTCCATCTCTCCAGCTCATGATGCCATGCGGTTCTCTGTACCCGGCCGCTCAACCCGACCTATCCAGAGCTGTCAACGGTATTAAACTGTCTAAAGCCCGGTTAGCCAGGGGTCAATCGCTCGATCCCCTTTCTCCTCCTATAGGATTTCGTTCTCCCTCAAGGTTGATTGCATGTTTCATGCATTTGTAAGCTTAGAAGTTGTTTTCGCTTAGGTTGTCACGCAACTTGAGTGGTAGGCTACGACGACGACAGGCTCTCATGAATGATTTGCCTATAAGAGATAATATGGATCGGTACTATTCCGACAGACTTGACAAGAGTCAAGAAGCCGGTCAGATAAAATCGGCATATTTTCCATTGGCTATTCCTAGAACTCGATGAGTTGAATACCGTATTCTCATTCAGCCAAAGAGTTCCTCGGGATCACCTCCCCCGGTCACCACTTGTGCTGACTCTATGTAGTATATTAATGCTCCAATAAACATGCATCATCTAATTTCACATTATTATTTTTCATCCTGTCGAAACTTTACACTCTTCGTATTCATCGAAACTGACGCCAGCGTCAACTTCACTCAAGCTTTTGTCCCTCCCTCCCCACAAACGTCTTCATCCCACGGTCCACACCTGCTGCCCATCGCGCAATAGTTTGCACTCCCACAGGCAATACGTTGAGCCAGTCAACCCAACGGGCGTATAGTGGCATAGCAACTGTAGCACCCCTTCCACTATCAATGGCAGCTACAATCTCCTTGGCAACATCCACGGGCTCGACAACCGGCGCGATGAAGGAGTTGGGTGTCTGGACCCCATAGAAGAGCGGCGTGCTCACTTGACCAGGTGTAACCAACACTGTTCGGATCTCGGGATGGCTCTCACGTAGTTCGGCTGTCAGAGAGCGGTGCATGGCTGTGAGACCGGCCTTTGCAGCCGCGTAGTCGGTCAGCTGTGCGGCACCAACCGTACCAATGACAGAGGAGACGTTGACGATGGTACCGCCCCTTCCACCGCGAATGATGGCAGGTAAGAAAGTTTTGAGGCAGTAGAATGGTCCGAGGAGGTTAGTCGTAAGACTCTTGTCGATCTCATCAAGCGACAGATCCAAGAGAGTCTTCCCAATAACAATAGCCGCGTTGTTGATGAGCACAGTCGGTGTGCCGAGCTGGTGTCTCATTAATAACGAATCTCACGTTCTCAGAAGCTCAAAACTTACATCCTTTTCAATCTCAAGCGCAACCTTTGCAACCTGACCCTTGTCGCCGACATCACACTTGTAATACGTGACGCCTCTCGCCTCAGTGTTCTCCATCTCGTTCACATCCAGCACAGCCACTGTCGCGCCGCGCATACCATAAACCTCAGCAACGAGCAGGCCCATTCCACTTGCACCTCCAGTAATGACAATGACCTCCTCGCTAAGGTCAACCTCACGCGGGATCCCGTGAGCAATGCGCTGGTTGACCACGTTGGCCATCCAGAATAGTGTCACAATAGTAGCCCACGCAATAGAGGCTACCATAGGCGGCGCTTCCCATTTCACTGTCTGCGCACGGAAGCATAACGGTATGATCCAGCAGACGAAGGGGTGAAGAAGTGTTGTGTTGAGGACCTTGAGGAAGAGGTCAATGGAGAGTGGCGCAAACCACGATTCTTGCTGCGGGGGCCGGGGGTATTGTGTGGGCATGGTGTATGGCTGATGAGGATGATACACAAGTAAGAATTAAGTGAGTATTGTATATCTGCGAAGGAATTGGATGAGTGCAGAGTTCAAGATGAACCTTTTATGAGAGAAACGAAAAGGCCAGAAAGTGGTCAAGTTAGCCAAGACTCGATAAACGTTAGCATGTGGCAGTGAAACCCATCTCTAACTTAAGCGCCCAGCTTGCTACAAAACACATTTACCCCTGTCACCATGAGCCCACCTCGCCCGAGGCTCTTAAACGAGAACACCCATTGACAAGGAGCGAATTCAACAAAGTGTGATAGCGATGAGCCAATTCATTGGTAGAAACACTCCTGATACGTTGTTTATATAACAAGATTTATACTGATTGTTTATATACCTGAATTCCTCCTATCCGATACCCTGCAGAGCTGCATCATGATATACATTTCCAACATGCGTAATTCATTTCAATAGTAGAGTTGGTTTACAACTATAGTACAATGCCCGAGCGCCGGTCTATATGCAAAGCCTCATCATGCCATCGTACATTCGCCATTTTTAAGATCGTCCTCGTCCAGCTCGAGGGACCGATTGGGAGGGATAATCGCCAGTTCGAGGAATGCGAGCCCGAGGAGTATAACCCTCAGATCGAGGACCGGAACGAGGCGTATAACCCTCGGATCGTGGAGTATAAGTACGTCGACGGGGGGCATTCTCACCCCTAATCTCCAAGTCATCCCGCTCCTCTCTCGCACGGTTTCGCTCGACCGCCTCTTTCTTCCAGTCATGGTAACTAGGATCTCGCGTGATACCCTCACGTCGCCACTTCTGCGGCGGCTTGATACCCAGCGCAGCCTTCTGCTCCCAGACTTCCTTTCCACGACGGAACCATCGCGCATTTCGCTTCTCTTCCTCCTCAGGATTGGCCTGCCACTTGCTCCTCAGAATACGACGGATAGCCTCGGCTGATACTTCAAATTTGTTCGACAGGGCTTCGGTGGTGTAGACGTCGGGAAACTGGGCATTGAGAGCCCGAATACCGGCCAGAGCATCAGGAGAAAGGCGCTTTCGAGGACGCCAGCCTTCTGGGAATTTCTCCTTCAGAGCCGCTTTTTGGACTTTCCAGTAATTCTCTTTTGGTTGTGGTTGTAACGAGGAAGGGCCCTTCATTCGTCGGTTGCGACTGCTATTGAGCTCGTCTGCCTCGTCATCATCTTCCAGTTGCTGTCTCACGCTCTGGTTTCGGCGATAATTTAAGGTCGTGAAATCTTCTGGCTTTTCTCTTCTCTTCCTCCGAGGCTTTTGAGCCTCGTTGTTGGTGCCTGGTTGTGCTTTCCATGGTATCGACTCCGGATCTTCGTCAATGGCGAAAGGGTCGTCGTTGTTTACGACTGGGTTTTCATCTTCTGGCTGAATATGAGAGAGAAGGTCATCGTCTCTAGCGGCTTCTCCGGAAGAATCTTGTAGAGCCTTCGAAAAATGCAGAGACCGGGCCTGTCGCGCCAAGGCAAAATTATTCTGGTACAACGCTGGTCGAGTTCGGATCGGCAGACGGAGAACGGAAGGTGATGCGTCGACTTTATGAACTTGAGATAGACCTTGTACAAATATTTTTAGAGGCGTGACTCGACATGTACAACTCATCATGATAAGTTGGATCGGCGAGTGCGATCCCAAGAGTGACAAGAAAATGTGAACCAAATTTGGTCAATGGAAAGAGGCTTCATGATGGGAGCAAGGGTCCGGAAGTGGGGCCGAAGGTTGCGGGCTTGACTCGATTTGGTACGACGGACTTATGTTGGTCCGCATCTCCAAACCTCCCTCTTACAACATGATTGTTTCATGATTTCAGTATAACAATGTTGGCTTTAGATTCCTTTTTTGCTATCAACTAAGATCCATATTGATACTCGGCATATAATCGCCGATGATCGAATGCAATGTGATTCGGATCTACTACGCCAGCAAGAGAATGAAATGTCTCACTCGCACTACGCCAAGCGTCAGTGTAATGCTGCAACAACTTTGCTTATAGGAAGCATCATGGGAGTTCAAAGGTCTCTTTGTTCTAATGAGCACATCAGTCCTTTCAGCGATAAATTTGAATGGCACATCTCTTACTGTCCTGCTTTTCACTGGCTACTTGATACGATGCCCAAGGTTCCCGCCCCGTTGCTTTCTCCTTCAGATATAAGTCATATGATACGTTGCAGATCTTCCTTCATTTCCTGCAAAATCCCATAGCCATTAGTATCGGGTTTATCGATGAGCCCGATGCTGTATCACATGCGCCCTAACTATTCTCCAATACTACCCAAACTACCATTGAGATGTCGTTGTCATTGATCCCCCCTCACGACTCGAATTTCCATTCCAGGGACGCTAAAAAGGAAACCATCCTCCATTTGTGGTGTTGGTGTGTTGCATAAAGTCTCGCCACTTCATCTTCGGAGTCACTCCTCTTCACTTTATGCTACATTGTTCTATACGTCTAATAAGTCGAGATACTTTCGTTTGCTCGTGTCGATACCAATGCCGGATAATGAAAACCGTTGCTTGAGCCACGCTGTCAAACATGCCCCATCTATGCCCTCAACCATTACACTTCCTCGAGTATATCAACGGCATTGCCATTGGCTACACAAGAACCTGTCTAGTTTGCTAAGTAACGGGATGATCAAGAGGCGAACCTCTAGTGTCTTTGGTCGTGCATCGAACGCCCAGGAACTAGGCTTCATTATCAACCTCGTTAGTCTTGTGTCCACTTCAGATTTGATGAAGCCTTGACTTTGCTGAAGTAGCTATGACTGCTAATGCTAACGCAATGTCATTATGAAGCATCTCTCGTTAATAACGATGGAACATGATGGGGACCGGAGCTTCTTCCAGGTAAAGTCAAGCTAACATGTTCTCTGAACCATTACAGATTCGTTTTGGCTAAGGTATGTATGCGTATGGGAATGTGTTGTCCCCCGCTCCCATTTTACCCATTTTTCTCTTTTTATGAATATCATTGGGCTTCTTTGTTCTCTCTAACGTGCCAACAACATGGTCGTTGGAGTAAAAGTCGAGCCGATCATCCTTAGTGCCCCTGTCGTTCGATCCGAGATGGAGTGTAAGTTGATGTGGTAGAAACTATCCCGCATCATGTGCTGCTATTCGTTACATCGTCCTCGTCATGGAAGATTCCCAGTGGTGTTTTAATAGTATATATCCACGCTGGCACCACTGCCGCCTGGGTAGTAGTGCTGTCTCTAGAGACCTTTGAAGCATCATAAGCTGTGGTGCATAAGTCAGAAGCCCAATTTCGTTAAGAATTGGGAGTAACAACAACTTCATTTTGTTGCCCATAATCAGATTGAGTATATTCTTGACTCTTGGTCTATGAGAATCTACACCAGACTTTATTATGATCCGTGACACATCTAACTATGGACTACCGCTACCCATCTAACTTTAAAGACAGTAGAATCATCGGTGGCCATAGATTCAACTGGACTTCTGGACATAAGACCACCGAGGAACTAGACAACTACCTTGATTCATACGACAAGTTGGCCACAGATGCTCTCGATCGGCTAGACCTCATCTCCCCACCTACGACAAAGGGATGGAAGTGCCCTCACGGTTCTGGCCCGGGCCAGAGAGACATTTACGAACTGCTGAAGAAACATGCCAATTCTGACGAGATGCTCGGTCGATTATGGGAAGAAGTCTCTACGATCCCAGAATGGGTTGACTGGGATCAGATTCAGCGTGGACAACAGGTTGTGTATCAGTTCAGTGGACAGATTCTCTTCGGTGTAAGTCATGAAACTTCTATCAAGAATTAAACTTACTGACTCTTTTGTAAGCTCATGTATAAGTCATTATTAGGCGGAATGGGGGCATATCGAATTGTCGAGACTCTTTCTCGAACTGGTGGTTTCGGCATCAATGTCACTAGGCGACGACTTCTGGAAACACTCCAGCATTTCATGGAAGTCGTTGATGATCTCGATGCAATAAAGCCCGGAGGGAAAGGCTATGTTTCTTCTGTACGAGTGCGTCTCTTACATGCTTCAGTTCGAAGACGGCTCATGCAACTTGAGCATCAAAATCCGGGATACTTCGACATGGAGAAATGGGGAGTTCCTATCAACGACTTGCATACAATCGCCACTATTTCAGCGTATTCCGCTGCTATTGTCTATATGGCTCTTCCGCGTCAGGGTATATACTTATCCGAGCAACAAACTGCTGACTATCTCGCTTTATGGCGTTATGTTGGATATCTACTTGGAACACCTGTGGACTGGATGGCAACACCACAACAAGCCAAAGCCATGCTGGAGTCGATAGCAGTATCTGAAGTAGCCCCATCAGCGAATTCCCAAATCCTCGCAAACAATATCCTCACAGCCGAAGCTCGAGCTCCGCCACTGAATATGCCACGCGAGGTACTCGCCGCACACGCATACAGACTCAATGGGGACGAATTCGCCAGCGCACTCGGTATCGAAAAGCCTGACTTGCGATCCCGGCTTGTCGTATGGATACAATGCACAATTCTCTTTTTCATAAGCTATAGCTACCCCTGGATGCCCACTTACATGCAGAAGCGACAAGAACAAGTACGTATTCATCACTCACCCCTCCTATATCTACGGTTAATACGAACCCGAGAACCTTGTGGCTGACGCCGTGTAACAGAGATTCAAAAACTTTGCGTATTTCATGATCCACAATAATAAAGCGGGCGGTCTCGGTGAATCGAGCACTTTTGAGTTCCAGTATCTTCCGCGCCTAGGTATGCTCACTGAACTAGGCGTACGCAAGGACCTTGAGGCAGAAAGGACAACGTCAGCGGACTCCTCCAAAAGCATGACCATCTCGAGGAGGGCAGTGCTCTTAGTCGGCACGGTTCTTGGAGCTATTACGGCGGTGAGCCTCGTCAGATTCGTGGGCGTATCGAATATACCGCGCCATTTACTCTCGGCTGTCTTGGCGCAGCAAAGCCTCGTCTGGGCTGATTAGTATTGTGTTTTGATCAATTACTGGGAAAGGTCGTCAATAAGTCAAATCATTTGAGCGTGGTTGAAAACAATATGTGTGGTGTCATTCTGATTTCAGAACTGCTGTTAAGCCACTAGCTATTTTGTACAGTTGCGCCAGTAGGTAAAAGCCAACGATATGTGGCATATTTACCGCCATTTCCGTGATAGTAACCCCAAAAGACATATTTTACCAACTCCTACAACACATGCTGAAGAGGATGCAATGCTCCATTGTAACCCTAGGTAGACAGACCGCTCAATCGTGCCGTCACCGATCCCCAGTTACCGTTATCCGTGCCCTTAACGCCAAAGTAATTCACAATATGATTGAAAAGGTTCATGCGACAAGCTTAAGCGTGGTGCATAAGCTCAACAGGAGGTCGGGCAGTGTGTGCCAAGATAGGCTTCGACTGCTCCACAGGGCTGACTTCCTCGGGCTCATCCGTCATGTCGTCGACGATGACGGCAGGCATGGTGCTTGCCGCATCCTCAGGCTTGTAGATGAGAGTAGAAGAGCGCGAGCGTGTTCGGCCAGGCAGCGCAGAGTCGGGAGGAGTGACAGGTGAGTCTTGGTCCTCATCCATAGGTCCAGGGCGGTGGTGCAGCTTAGCAAGCGCATCAGCGAGATCCTCAGCGTGGACCAGCTTGTTGGGCGCATCCTCGAGGCGCATTTCCCAGCCATGGGGAGGGCTAGGTGGCGGCGAGATGAAGAAGAGCTTGCCAGCATCAGGAAGAGCAAGGTGCTCATCGCGCTTATCGACGGGTGTAGGCATGCCAAAGTAGACTCGGCACTGCTGACCCATGATTGCCTCGTTATCCCATACTTGGCGAACGGCGATAGCAGCCTGCTCGTCAAAGAAGGAGACGACAATGCGACGGAATGATTTTAGCGGCGCGAAAGCGTGGATGGGTGCGGAGTGGGTGATGAGATCGCGGATAACCTGGAGGTTCTCGGGGAGGAAGATGGCCGGGTCGGTGAGGTTGGTGAAGAGGAGGGTGTTTGAAGGAGGCGTAGGCGGGGTCATGGGTGGGATATTAGAAAGGTCGAGGGTGAGGTTTGAGCGACGCGAAGCGGAGGAGGAAGATCGGGAGTGTTGCGGTGAGGTCTCCATTTTGAAGGTGGTTGTTGTGTATTAGATGTGGATGTAGAGGTGAGGTTGAGGAGCAGTTATGATAACTGGCTCTGGATGTTGGTAGAGACGGAGATGTAAACAGTGCAAGATCTGCGGGAGGTTCCTGTCGATCTGTTGATATTTGAATCGAGTATTGAAAAGGTGTTTCTCTAGATTGTTTCTGAGTGTTGCTGAGTTGAGCTGAATGAATAGGACGGAAAAGTGCGAAGGTCGGTGTCTATTATATTTCTATGGTTTTCCACTTTCCAATGGAAGCGCCGCCTCCCGCCTCAGGAACACGACGACAAGTCAACCAAGCCTCCCGGCGGCTGGGGAACTCGCTGCTCGCCCTTGTGCAGTCGGGTGGCCAGGGCACGCACGTACAGAACAGAACAGAGCCTAACAGGGCTAGCGGACTCACAGGGGGTGTTGTTCATGGAGTTTCGGGGCTGTGCACTGCAAGGTCCCAGTATTTTGCCTCTTTTGGGCCAGTGAGGCCTTGACGGCTTTGGCGATGGCGATTCCATTTGGTCCGGGCCAGAATGTTAAGCTTTTTTCCCTCCTGCGATAAATCAAAACGAGCAAGGTCCGTGTATCCTTTTTTTTCTGTTGAGGAGATTTGTGAGGGCTGTGTTAAGAAATGCCAATGCCATCTCGACTCATGGTTGTTGTCCAAGGTTGTCTTGCTCCGTCTCGACTAATGATGGTCCTGCGGACTAGAGACTCATGACTATCAAACAGAACCTGGTTGGCCAAGTTTTGCTACCATTCAAGGTATTACATCTTTGTATGTTTTTAGAATAGGAAGTCTATAATTCCTCGAATCATACTGTCATCCTTAGAAAAGACAAAAATAACGTTTTATGGAAACCGGTGAGTTGTCATGTTAATCTATCACAGCCCTTGTACCAGAGGTTGGCTTGTCTGATCGTATGTCTCGAAATGCCATCTTCAAACTCCATCCAAGCCATCTAATGTTTTACCGCTCATGAATCGATCCAACCATGAATTTGACACACCCACCACCTGGAAGCCTGCATGGCGCTACTGCAGTGTATTGCATTTTGACCCCGGACCTTCAACCTCGATATACTTTTTGCCATGAACAGGTGTCACAAGAGATTGCACGACACGAGATCAATATTTCTGTGAATAAAGTACATTTTGCGAATACTATGTCCATCTAAAAGCATGTTGTTCTATTCTCAATCAGTTTGCAATAGCATATGTTCTTAGATATCGATTGAACTGTTAACAAGACTCCCTACCTATCTAAACGCGAGGATCCCCCACGGCACATCAGCTGCAGCCAGTCACAGCTCTTAAACACCCGATGACACTTCTCAAAACATCAAAGGCCAAGGGGGCTGTGCAAGAGGAGAAACAACAATTTGAATCCCAATCTTTGAGCGAGCGAGCTCATTCCTCTTTCGTCCGAGCCTCCCGAACACGCGATCGAGGTCCTCAAGTGTGATCCTAAGGCCTAAGCCCATACAGCAAAGCCTAGAACGCCTCCTACTATCAATATTCTGTACTGCCTCCAGCTTTGGTCTTGTGGCTATATCTTTTGGCGAGATTGCGGTAAACCTCCGCCCTCTTTGCTAGACTGGGGTCGTCCCGAAACCGACGGCATAGGCTACCTAGTCTAGTCCAACCCCATATACAAGGAATGGCCTCGGGATATGGAGTTCTCTATGCCGAGCGGGGCGCTTCGTTTCGTGGGTGAGGCCTTGGCCAACTCTTGGTGAGACTATCGTTAATGTCGTCACTTTTGCCAACTCCTGCAATGTCTACATTCCGATACGGGACAAAGAGGCAGCTTGTCGTGCTGTCTAGTCACGAGATGCGATTCAATGATGTTCTTGACGACTGTTCTCTGAATCAACTAAACCCTTGCGCCTCAAGCCAACATTAGCCCAGAATATGCCAACATATCATTGTCTTTAGACTAACAACTCCTCAATTCAGCCAAGCTTTACAATTGTCCCATGTTTTATCCAGTGACATACAAAATCGAAATCCTTGCAGGGATATTCAGACGGGTAGTTATCTCAACACCAACTAGAGTCAAAAAAAGTCTTCCTATACCTTCCCGATCTGGAGGTCCAGACATTGACACGATAAAGGACTTTAGGCGAGGTCTGAGGTGACTCTCAAAAGGTTGATTGATCGGTAGAACAAGTTGTGATACTATGTAATCAAGATAACAAAACGGTTATATGAGAATATCCCTGGGATCTGGTTAGAGGCCTCGGTTTACTACTCTGTAACTACGGTTCCTGATCTAAGGCTTGGTGGTCGAATCAGATATCTCTCGCGGATACGGCCAGAGTCTAATTGAGAGTCTCGAATCGATAGCCAATTCCAATTCCAATTCCAATACGAGAATATAGTGATATTCTCCTGTCTCCTCTGCCCGACACCGAGGAATCCAATAACTCGTTGGCCTCCAAATCCCTTAAACCCTCCGAAACCAGCAACGCCACAGCGCACAAGCCACCCGTCTCATCCCTGTTCTCGATACCGCCCCGCCGGGAGGCAGCTCAGTTCAGCTCATCCATGCAAGGAACCCAGAGCCCGGACCAGACGTGGCTCAGATCAACAATAACGTCACTCGAGCAATGCCATTCATGAATCCTGCAATTTGCAAATAGCCACGCTTGATTCGTGGCTTGGCTTATATGGAAACGAAGCCCGTGATTTTCCTATGGCGCAGCAGCTGGGCTCGTGATAGTACTGTTCGACAACGTCAGAGGAGAGCTAAGCCCGCGAGCATCGGACTTTTCATTGATTCATACAGCAGATACTATACAGATGCGACTAGTCTACAGATTTACAATACAGCCTCATGATTAGCTCAAGGCGATCAAGGGTCCAAGCTGCCATGTCGAGCTGGGCCCATAAGCACCAGCTTCTCCACACGTTTATTTCAGCTCAGCTACCCTAGCTCTGGCCCAGTCTATCGAAGCTCGACGCCCAGCTCTTTGACCAAAGCTTTGCGCACATCCTCGTGGAAAGCGACGGCCTCATCGTTAGTCAGAGTCCGCTCCAAGCTGCGGTAAACAATGCGATACGCCATGCTCTTGCGGCCAGTCTTGGGGTGCGTGAACTCATCAATCAGGCGCACATCCTCGACCACGTCACCCGCCACGTTACGGACAATTTCCATAACGTCGTTTTCATGGAATGTGCCCTTGGTGTTGCCACCTGCTGCTGTCGTGGAGCTAAGCCAGAAGGACACGTCTTTGGGGCAGGGAGGATACTTGGAGAAGGGGACGAAGCGCTTCAAGTTATCGAGATTGTCGGTCACGCCCTCGAACTGGGATAGGAAGCGCTTGTCTTTTGACCAGAAGAGGCGAATGTCAGGGATCTTGAAGAGAAGCATGGCAATGCGGTCGATGCCAATGCCAAAAGCCCAACCAAGTTGGTCAGGTACACCAGCGTTGATGTAGATATCCTGCTTGACCACACCACA
Organism: Fusarium musae; assembly: GCF_019915245.1. Lineage (NCBI taxonomy): Eukaryota > Fungi > Ascomycota > Sordariomycetes > Hypocreales > Nectriaceae > Fusarium > Fusarium musae. The sequence continues at coordinate 1,348,916 of NC_058387.1, forward strand.
GCCCAGTACCTCGAGCCAGTCACCGGCATAGTAAACCTCCAGCTCCCATGAGGGGCTGGTAAAGGGGAAGTAAGCTTCTACCCATCGCATTTGCAAAGGCTCGTCCACGAAGTTGGGGTCATCTTTGATGGCAGTAGCCTTGGCCCGAGAGAAGATATCGACGACCATGTTTTCTAATGACCTCTTGAGATGAGCACCGATAGCCTCAGCCTCAGCAGCTGTGTGATGAGCATCTTGGAGAGGGTTTGTCTCAGGATGCATAGGAGGGTTTGGGTCATCGACCTTGACTCCATGAACGGGTAGCTTCTCAAAGTCCTTCCATACCGCAGCAGCAACATCACCATTGGGAACCTTGGTACGATCCCATGACATTGCACCCTCCATCTGATGGAACACGGGATAGTGGCTGCGGTCAATGGCATCTCGTCTGTATACATCGGCAGACACAAGGTACCCCGCGCTCTGGTTAGCTCGGAATGTGTCGGCCTGGTGAGCACTCGTATGCGTTCGCAGTAGTGTTTCGCTATTCAAGTAGTATGTATCGGACAGGGCGCGGCCGGGATGGTTCGCGGGAAACCCTAGCGAATCGAAGTTCTGAGCTGTCGACACCACAGGGCTGAACTCATTGTGATACTTGAACGTCGGCTCAGGGAAGTTGGCCTGGATAATCTGGCGGGTGATGGACACAGGGTGATCTTTCAAGAGGTGAAGTTTCCTTGCAGTGGCCTCGAGGACATTGTCGGGTACGTTGAACCATTGAGGATCGGTCTTGATGGTCTGGTCGCGGATAGTCACGGAGCCTGGAGTTCCCGTCGGGCGTGCTGCAACAAGGCCGAACCAGTCAGCGAGATGTCCATGCAAGTAATGGACTGGAAGTAGACCGACCCGACGAGTAAGTCCTCGCGGCGCAAGCTGTTGGTAGAAGAATAGAGCTTCGGGGAAGCTGGGCAGGTCGCGGGGCAGAAACCCTCAGACACCGCATGCCCTGGACGTAGAGTCTCATTCTGAAGACTTGTGAAGCTCGACAATTACATTACAGGCCGAACGGGCCACGCAATAGACGCCAATGGCTGATTGCTTTATCGTAGATTGAATACTCGAACGCCGAAAGTGGTTCCACGATTGGTTGGTTGTATCACCAAAGCTGCAAAAATGTTCGGCGTTCGGCCTTACAGCTCCTCCGGACATAACCAGTCCAATGCAGTTCACTCACAATTAAATTCAACTTCAGCTCTTCTCCAACGGCCTCGCATAGAGATAGCATTACAACCTAGCGCTATCCTTGCGTCGCTTCGGCGACTTGACAGCCGATCCCGCTCCGATTGTCCGGTTACAGTAGCTAAACACCGGGCCAATTGATAACTTTCCGCGATGTCGGTAGCAACAGCTGAGGCTCATGCACTTTAAAAAAAAGCGAGCCCTTGCTGTAGTAGTAATCATAACTAACCGACCTTTTTCTTTTTTCACCTTCCCACATCATCCACTTCCATTCTTATCTCAACTTGGCTCAACTTAACTTACAGTCAAGTCAAGTCAAGTTATGGAACCTTCAGTTGATCGACATTGAGCAGCTTAACTTTAGATAGTCTAAGCTAAACTCGTCCTTTTCCCAGTATTTTGCTTTGGCTTGTGAAACTAAAAAAAAAAACCAACCCACGTCATGGCTACCAGCCAGGAAGCAATGAGCAAATCGACGGAGATGGCGCCTGTAAAGACAGGAAAGGCGACGGCTGATGCGAAGAAGACGACGATAAGATACCCCTTTTGGTTTGGCGGAAGTGCCAGTAGCATGGCAGCTTGCGTTACACATCCTTTGGATCTTGGTGCGTTTTGCGATCTCGAGATATGACGAAATTCAGCTAACATTGAACAGTCAAGGTAACTCTTCACAACGTCTCGTGACAGCATAACAAAGTCTTACTCTCTTCTAGGTTCGTCTTCAAATGCGCACAGGCAATGCGCCCAAGAACATGGTCGGCACGTTCGTCCACATTCTTCGTCACGATGGTCCTCTCGGTCTTTACAGCGGTATATCCGCCTCTCTCTTGCGCCAGATGACATATTCAACCGTGCGATTCGGTGTCTACGAAGAGGTCAAGACACGTCTTACACGCCGTAACGAAGGTCGTGATCCATCTTTCATGACACTCGTTGCCCTAGCCGCTGGATCTGGTTTCGTAGGAGGCATTGCTGGAAACTTTGCCGATGTTCTCAACGTGCGCATGCAACACGATGCTGCGCTTCCTCCTGCTGAGCGCCGAAACTACCGTCATGCTTTTGACGGTATGGTCCGTATGGCGCGTGAGGAGGGGCCCAAGAGTATGTTCCGTGGATGGTTGCCCAACAGTGGCCGTGCCATGTTCATGACTGCTGGTCAGCTTGCCAGCTACGATGTCTCAAAGAGTCTGCTTCTCCAGTATACGCCCATGGAGGATAACCTCAAGACTCACTTTACTTCCTCGTTCATCGCTGGTTTGGTCGCTGCTACTGTAACAAGCCCTATCGACGTCATCAAGACTCGTGTTATGTCTTCAGCATATGATCACAACATCTTGCACCTGATTCGCGACATTCACCGAACTGACGGTCTTATGTGGATGTTCAAGGGCTGGGTTCCCAGCTTCCTCCGACTCGGACCGTACGTATCTCCTTTCTCTGTGTCAAATCTCACCTAACGGTTTCGCAGACAAACTATTTGTACATTTGTCTTCCTAGAGATGCACCGAAAGGCCTACCGCAAGGTCAAGGGCTTGGATACTAACCTGTAGACTTGACATGACATGATAGACCAAGAAGATGGGCATGCTTTGGCGTTTTCGTTTTGTCGTTTCGTCACGTAAGAGCGGCGATCATCCTGTTGGCGTTACTTCTTTGTTACTCAAGATCTCTTACACGAGCATCTTGTGTAGGAACCTGGTTTGTAAAACATACTCAACATAGAGGAGGATAAGGATGGGTATAGAAATTAGCATTGTCGTTCAAAGCACTAAAATGTATACATCGTGCCAACATTGTCTCCTGAAAAAAAGATCCCATTCTAAGTCCGTGCTATGCTTTTTTTTTCGAGACTGTTACTGGTTTCCAGATCACCCCCTGTTTATACCTCCAAACCTTTCTTGATTACGAATTGCATAACCCATCAAACGCCCCTGCTCCTTACTGCCAAGAAGATCCTCCATACGGTGTTGTTCCGTAAGCTGTCATGCCACCTCCGTACGCCGTCTGGCCGCCACCACCACCGTAAGGCGTAGTGTACCCTCCATCCTGCCAAGGTGTGGTACCGCCGTCCATGTTCATATCGGGGCTTCGAGGACCATCAAACTCAGCTTCGTCACCGCCATACTTCCGAGGGTCTAGGCCCTTGAGAAGACCACCGATCTTTTGTTGCAAAACTCTAATACCGTTTTGCACGATTTGGTCAGGTTCCATGCTCCCTGACGTTTCAACCTCGAAGTAGAACCTGTTTGGAACTGCATCGTAGTCGAAAGGTTCGCCTTCTTGAGGAGGCTCTTCCCACTCAGCATATTTGCTCTTGGGCCTGGAGTACGCCGTTAGCCATAGCCTCAACACTTGTTCATAGAACTCACCATTCAACAGCAGGGTCTGTGTCGTTTTCGAACCACCAGTCAATGTGGTGGAGCTTGTTATGAGGATCATACTCAAAGCCGACTGCAGATGTAGGCATCCACTTGGCGTGCTCCTTTGCGATTCCCTTCTTGGCAATACAGCTAATCTTCAACTCTTGGCCCTTGCGCAGCTTCGCGATCAAGCAGCCGTAACCCTCTGGATCTGTGATCACGGGGCTTCCCACTCCATTCATATGACGGCCATCCACCACCAGATCCCGCGCATACACCTTCATAATCTCGTCGGACGTGCACTTCGCGTGCAGTGTCAAAGTGACGCTGCATTGTTCGCAGTACTGCTCGCAGTCGCAGTCTCGTGAGTAGTTGAGCTCGTCAACTCCTTTTGAGTTCAGAGGAATCAGACCCAGGCGATGGGCGATGAACTCGTCGGCCAGCACGGAGCTGTTTGTCTCGATCTCGACCAGATCAATGGCGATCGTGGGCACTTCTGCCTGGATGATTCGCCGCACGGCATTGGCGAAAGCAAGGTTCGTCTTTGATAGCTCGAAATCGACGTGGGTGTGGTCGGCCTGAGTCGCATCAAATCACATCAGTTGAGTGTCCCCCGAAAGAGAAAAGGGTTCGGGAGCCTCCTCGTACCGCAGAGATCTTCACTTGGGGCTGCTCTGGCTCCCCATCCATCACCATCGGGTCGTAATCCATTCCATCCATATTTGCAAGCGTTGCGCGCCTGAAAGAATCAACTAGCAAGGTAGGCGCAGTATGGCGAGTAGCAAAAACCGTTATTGAAAGGTCGATGTGCGGGAAGGAAAAGGATTGGAAACTGCGGGGATCAAGAGGTGAAGGTGTAAATGGAATAAAGAGGGTGAGTTTTCGCAACAATGCGAACTGAGGCCCTGACTTTAGACGTGCATATGCGACCTGCTGGTGTACCTGGCTCGTGCCCGGAACATTAGTAATCCCGCTCTTATCGTCCCATTTGACAGGGGTGCTTCAGCGATAACAGAAAAAAAATATCCATGGCTTCAGTCCCCGCCAAAATTACCAGCCTCGAGAACAAATACAGTCAATAAATTCAACTCTACAGGGCCATTCGACATGAAGATCAAGGCCCTCAGCCGCCCCGTGTCGGCTCAACAAGCAGTCGGCTCAGATGTTACAAAGCAACCACGAAACCTCGATTCCGCCCTCCATCCTTTTGAGCGCGCACGGGAGTACCAGCGAGCCCTCAATGCCGTCAAGCTCGAGCGAATGCATGCGCAGCCTTTCGTAGGCCAGCTAGGACGAGGTCATGTCGACGGTGTCTATTCTATCGCCAAGGATCCCAACTCTCTTGAGCACTTTGCAAGTGGTAGTGGTGACGGTGTGGTCAAGGTTTGGGACCTAGCCGATAGAGACGAGATATGGCATGCGACAGCTCATGAGAATATCGTCAAGGGTCTAGAATGGACCCGCGATCAAAAGCTCTTGACTTGTGCAGCCGATAAAACGATCAAGCTGTTTGATCCTTATAACACACCTAGCGAAGCGGCTCCTATATCATCATGGCTTGGAAACGGTGCCTTTACCAGCTTGTCGCATCATCGCTCCAAGAACTCGTTTGCTGCTGCTTCCAGTGTGATCAACATTTACGATCTCGAACGTCACACCGCTGCGCCTGAAATTCTCAAGTGGCCTACATCTATCGACACCATCACCGACGTTGCCTTCAACTACGTCGAGACCTCAATCTTGGGATCATGCTCCAACGACCGCTCCATCGTCATTTACGACCTTCGCACATCTACACCCGTCACAAAGACCGTCCTCAAGTTCGCCAGCAACCGCCTGTCTTGGTCCCCTATGGAGGCTTTCAACCTGGCTGCTGCTTCTGAAGACCACAACATCTACCTCTTCGACATGCGCAAGTTTGACCGTGCTCTCAACGTTCTCAAGGATCACGTCGCCGCCGTTATGGATGTCGAGTGGTCTCCCACAGGTGAAGAGCTTGTATCCGCATCTTGGGACCGAACAGTTCGCCTCTGGAACCGGGACCGCGGTCACTCGCGAGATATCTACCACACCAAGCGCATGCAGCGTGTTACAGCAGCAAGCTGGACCCCTGATGCGCGATACATTCTCTCCGGATCTGACGATGGTAACGTTCGACTCTGGCGCGCTAACGCTTCTCGTCGCGAAGGCGTCAAGTCCGCTCGTCAACGACAAGCCCTGGAGTACAACGAAGCCCTTATCGAGCGTTACCAGCACATGCCTGAAGTTCGCCGCATTCACCGTCACCGTCATGTGCCTAAGGTCCTCAAGAAGGCCGGTGAGATTAAGGCTGAGGAACTTAAGAGCATTAAGCGCCGTGAGGAGAATGAGCGTCGTCATACTAAGAAGCAATTCGAGAGACGCAGGGGAGAGAGAGAAAAGATGATTCTGGCGAGAGAGAAGTAAGGGGAGTGCAGAAAATTTTACACTACAGTTGCAGCAATGAGAAAAGTTCAGTGGGATTACAAAGGCACGGAAGGGCATTGCAAGGCGTTCGGGTCGTCTATTCATGGGTAATCTAGATGACTTTATTGAAGAATATACCATTCGTATTCATAGACAAACCTCAGTGCAAGATGTCAGACGTTTGACTTCGATTTGATTTAAGCCAGACATCAAGTAGGCAACAGACTGGAGGAATATACATGTGTAAACGTGAATTTCTTGCAACTATTAGATCTAGACAGTAAAAGATCCCTTTCGAACAAGCACTCAAAGCTTTAAAGTTTCTCATGAGCGGCATATCCGTCGGCGTGAGCGTCGTGCTGCGTATCTATCCATCCCATTCCAAATCCCATCTGAGAATCTCTCTTCATTCCTTCTTTGCCTGCGGCAAGGAGACAATAGGGATAAAACACAACACGTAACACCGTAGGCCGAGACCGATACCTTCCAAACATAAGCTGGTACGTGACTCGACCAGAACCGCCCAAATCCATACAGTCTCGATCATCTCAATATGAGGAGAAACCTTACTCCCAAAACGCCTAAATGAAATAACCGATGCGAATAATTGCGTCGCAACATCGGAGGTATCTCTCTTTATCAATTGAACGGAAAACGCCAGCCCTTCCTTTGTTGTTTTGTGTATGATGCCATTCCGTTCCATTGATGGTGTGGAAAGTCCCTCTTTTTGCGCGTCATTCGTATAATATCATGCCCCCGCTATAACGCCAAAGGAAAAAAAAGTACATGGAGGAAATGCCAAATCGTAGTATATATGATGTACAAGCCGGATGGTTCCGGCAAACAGCCGGAAGCGATTAATGCTGTGGCTTGATGATGCTGTTGCGGGCCGTCTTGGTAGGCTTGTAGTTGGGGAGCTCGTCAAACCAGCCCTGGTCCTCGTTGTACCGGTAAGCATGGAAGTCAAGGCCGTAAGGCTTGGGCTCAATAGAGTAGAGCATGCCAAGGGGAATGTCCATGTCTGTGATGTCCGCCAGGGACAGGTCCATGAAATAGGCCATCAGGACTCTACACACAGAGCGATGTCCAATGATAAGAAGGTGGTCTTCAATACGCTCAACCTCTCGAACCATGTCGCGCAGACGGCTCACAACCTGCAGATAACCTTCACCGCCAACTCCAGGATAGATGTAGTTGAGCTTGTCCTGTGCCCGCTTGGCGAATTCCTCGGGCTCCTTCTGTGCGATTTCGGCGTATGTCATACCTTCGAACTGGCCCGAGTTCATTTCATTGAGCATTTCCCAGTTTTTCACATCGTAATCATCGTCGGCCTCGAAATACTCAGCTGTGTCCACGCTGCGATCGAGCATCGAAGTCCAGACACAAAAGTTCTTGTCCTCGATCTCCCGGTACATCTCAGGGTAGGGAGGTGTGTTATCACCGGGTACGGGAGGGAAAGTAGCCTGAGCTTTCTTGCTCTTCTGTTCAATAAGCCAGTGCTTGCGCTGGTAAGTGATGAAGTTGTGAAGAGCTTGGCCGTAGCAATGGCCGCGTTCGGTAAGTGGTGAGTTTCCACCCAATCTTCCAAGCTCGTTATCGACACTCTGGCCATGTCGGGTAATCCAGATCTGTCGAGGGGCAAGATTGAAGCTAGCGAGGTAAGTGCTAATACCACTGCTGAGGAAACCCTTGAGACGGTGTTGGATCAATTTTCGACCAACATCAATCATCTATAATTTGGTCAGCTACTGGTGGTCAAAATCATGGTGAATTCCACAAACCTGAATGTATTGCAAGTCGTGCTTTTCCTCATATTCACCAAGAGGAACATACGCACTCTCGTATGCAGCGACTCGCTTCTTGAAATCTTCCAGTGATTTTTGAGGATCCTTGTCACGATAGTCAGGACCAGACAGTTTCAGGCGCATATTCGCCTCGAGGAGAGTAGGGTCTTGACAGATACTCTCAATGAAAAGAATACCCAGCTTAGGCTCCCTCTGCTTGATGCGGTTGGTGATGTTCTTTCTTCGCTCGATAGTGCTGTTCGTAGCATCAAGAATGCCGACAGCGCCACCTCCATCGAGAAGGTAGTCCAGCAGCTCGTCCAAAGTATCCATAGCACACTGCTCACGCATGGCCGCGGCAGTTTGGTTCTTGGGATCAAAGAATGTAGCGGACTGATCCACCTCGGATTGAGCGGCATCGTTCAAATCAAGCTTCTCCGGCTCAGCCTGCTCGGGACCAAACGGTGCCGGGTTACCATTTAGCAAAATGGAGGCCGCATGCACAGGAGGATCCATGTGTTCCGGCTCAGGCTGCAACTTTGGGTGGACAGAAACTCTGCGCCCGGCAGCTACACGTCTTCGGTTTCCGACATTGAAGATGCGAGAATCATGCTGCTGCCAAGAAAGATACCTTTGAAGCTTCTTGGTGATGTAAGACTTTCCTCGGGCCGGCAAGCCAACCATGACAATAACAAGCTTTGCGGCAACATCACGAGAAGGAATTCTTCCATCAGGCGAGACTCTTGACCGGGTCATGCCCGGGATGTTGAGCGTTGTCGCATGTGGCCGGACTCGTGGTGTTTGATGTCCAGAATTCTGTCGTAGCGGGGGACTATTTCCATACGTCAACTGAGGGGTTCTGAAAGCGGGATCGCCAGTACTAAAAGGGCCGAAGGTGGTGGATATGTGGTTCGCGACCCCAACTGTGGAAAAAAAAAACAGAAAAAATGACGGCACTTACATGCGTGGCGAGCTCGGCGCTGTTGAAGTGACGCTTCGCGCATATGTGGGGGTTTCGGTCAAATCGTTGAGCGATCGCAGCGCCACAGCCAACGAGGAAGGTGCATTTGCTGGAGGAGGAAGATGGTCATGGTCACCATCTGCTGGTGGAGGAAGAACCGCGTAGTTATTTGGATTGTTTGGATTCGAGGAAGGATCTGGAGTTGGGTTTGACGTCGGATTCGATTTAGGATTCGATGTAGGTGGTAGAGAATCTGAGGATGTCTGTTGCGCTGGGAGCGCTGGCGAGGGAGGTGATACGCCGAGAAGGTTATGCATCACAGATTTTAACAGTCCGGACTGTTTTGATTGTCGGCGACCTGCGTCTAAATTTTAGATACGTCGATGGTTGATTGTTTGGTGTCTCGGAGTGCTAGGTGCGATCGCGTAGGTATAAGGGGCTCAAGTTATGATAAACGGAATTGAAACAATTTGATTTGATCAAAAACAACAAGGTAGCAATGGGTGTCGAAGATCTTTTTGGAGATTCAGAGTTTGAATGAGAAGAAGAAAAGCAACAAGAAAGATCGGATGTGTAGCAGCAGTTGAATGGCTAATAAAGCATGAGAGAATGGCAGGGCAAATACGTAGTCATTGTTGGAAGAAGCTGTCGAGAAACAAGGCAAGGACAAGGAAACCACGGCCATGTACGTACCTGCAGGGGCCACCGGAATCGCTGAAGGCATCTGAGTAACGAGGGAGGCTAAACTCCAAATCGAGCAATTGGCGACAGGCTCTGACTCTGCAAGGAACACGTCGACCAATGAACAATAGAAATCGCCCCAGCGAGGTCCGGCGTAGTGGTCCACAGGGGCTCCTCAGTGGACTTTGGTGTGTGTTTCCTTTGAGGTAGGGGTCCCTCTTCCTCCGCTGTTGTATGTACCTTTTAGTGGCGTCAATCTGTCGGGGTGCTCGGGGCGTCCACTAGCTTCGCTGTCTTGACCTTTGACCGGAGGTGAGTCTGAGTCGAGTCGAGTCTTGGTGAGGTGAGGTGAACTGAAAGGATGGATGGCAGGTAGAGATGGAGGGCCCTCCACCAGGTCGCACGCAGCCCAGTCCCAGTGCAGTTGGAGGCTGACTTGGAGGTCTTGGGGGTGTCGTCGTTGGTGGGCTCGGTGGTGCCGTGCCGCGACTAGCAGTGGGGAAGAATGCAGGACCCTAAAAAGTTGCGGTAGTGGCGCTGGCTGTTGCTCGCTGGCTTCTTCACAGGCTTAGAAGCTAATGTCGTCCAGGTTCAGGTAAGGTTGGCTTGGAGTGAGAGTGGAGGGTCGAGGGTCTGATCCCGCGGGAACTTGTTGAATCGATGGATGCTGGGTGGATGGTTTGTTTTTGTAAGAGCCCAGGCCCTGATGGGATAAAATGAAGTTGAGGTCTGGCTTGATAGAGATCTTTCCTTTTTTGGAGTTGTTGAGTTTGAGCCCTTGCCCTACTGTTTTTTTCCAGTCTCTTGGTGTTTGGTGTCAATGAGTCGATAAACTCCGTGTGTTGTGACTTTCTGTGTTGTTATTGTGCTGTGCTGTATGCCTCGCCTTCCTATAATCTGAGCTGAGGCTTGTTACTTCGTGTGCTTGGCGCAGTCCGTTTTTTCCTGTCTTTTTGCTGGTTGTGTCTGTCTGTTATACGTCACCCAGAATAGGCTGTGCCCATTAGAGGGTCTGCAGATCGAAACGCAGCAGGTTGCAATTATTATACTGGTAGCCTCGAAATGTGTTGCTTGGGTATTTCGGTTGCCCTGACTAGGGTTGCTGGTACACTTGAAAGAATATCAGGAGAGCAGCGAGGCGATGTGAGGTGATGTGAGCCCAGGTGGTCGAGGGCCCGTGTCGGTGGTTTTATTAACGGACGGGTGAGAAGCTGGAGCCCCGAGTAAATGGCCGCAGAGTCAAGTCGTCAAAAGTCAAACCCCCCCAAATGCTCAGGCAGGCACTTCAGGTTTTGAGCTAACGAAGTGTGCGGGAAAATCCATTTCTACTGTACCGCAAGGTAAATTTCAGGGCCAATAATAAGGTCAATTGTCAGAAACTGTATGTACCTATGGTGAAAGCCTGAAAGGTCAGAAAGTCAAGCCAAGGTGTGTCTGCTGGCCTAGGGATAGTGGCTCGCGAGACTCGTCGCCCTTGGGTGGCGCTGCATTGCATTGGATCGATCCCTCGGTCTTGTTTGTACCGACTTACATCTTACATCATTGTACTTTTTCAACCAACCAGCCAACCTCAGCTGTGCATCCTACACACCAACTGGCTTTCAGGTACAGCATGCCCTGCGACTTTGCATCAAGATCCCAGGTCACTTCCACCCCCTTTTGGGCTTGTATACTGAAGCACGTTCCAGGCAGACAACAGGTATAGGCTCATTCTCAACAATATGGTCTGGTTGAGGCACTGTATGTGCATCTTAAATGAAATAACATGTCCCGGGACCCGAGATCCCTGAGCATATGTACCGCCCAGCTGGGCCTCCTTTTTTCTTTAGTTCAACACCTGCCAGCTCCTTCACATAATCATGTACCGAGAATCCCGCCATATAACCATACAGTATGGCATGTCGTGGTCTTGCGTGTCCAGGACAAGGTTGTTCAAATCTATGGCATCTGGCGGTATCACAAATCCGAGATATGCTGCATGTATTTTCAACGCACCTCTCGGATTCGTCCCTTTGGACTACATCTAGTGGCTGAGTTTCAAGGACTTCGGATTCACGACTCCGTAGCCATTTTTGGCTCCTTTTGTTAACTCTACCTATACAAGATTCCAGTGAGTATGCTTTTTACAAGCCCCCAAATTCCCCCCAAGCTTTTTGGCTTTAAATGGTTCACCAGAGCCTTTGAGACACGGAACGGTGGCTTTTGACCCTTGCTGAGACACTCGCACCAATGAATCTCTAACTCACCGAGCTTGGTCTCTGGTTCGCTTGTGTCTTGTTGTGCTGGCACTTGTCTCTCCTGAAGTTGTTGAGGGCTGGAAGGGATAAAGCTTTTGGATTACCTGTGGATCTAACCTAATGGAAGCCTTACTTAGAGAGTAGGCGGTAAAATCGTAGGATAAGGGTAAAATTATAAGATAGCCTACTTAATAAGGAATTAGTAAGAAAATTAATAAATTATTAATAGTAGCTTCTAATTTTATTATAATTAATTTAAAATTACTATAGTTAATAAATTAAAGTATATTAAAGATATTTTTAAATATATTTTATTATATAAGCTTTATTTCTTATAGTATTATAATTAAAAGTAAGTAGCTTAATTATAATATAATTAAGTTATATTTCTTTAGCTTATAATACTTTTATTTAATACTTAATTTTTTTATTAATAGAAAAAAAAATAATAATATATTATTATATATACCTTTATAAGTATAAAGTATTTATAATTTTATAATATTTAAAGAAGAAATTAATCTTTAAGCTAAAAATTAAATTAAAAAAAGGTAATAGCTTAAGCTTTTTATAATCCTATAATAAATTAATAAATTTAAAGCTATTTTTATTAACTTTAAAGTTATTAAAATTTCTAAAAATAAGGCTATTATAAATAGGATTTTATTAAAAATTATTAAATATAATCTTAATACTATTACTTAAAAGTAATATAAGTATATTTTAAAAAAGGCTTTAATAAAAATTAATAATAAAAATATTATAAAAGTATTTATAAAAATGCTTTTATTATATTAAGCTACTTATATTATAAAAAAGCCTTTTTAAGAAGTTAGTAATAATTCTTATAATAAAAGTAATATAAAAATAATCTTATTTTTTATATTTAATTCTTTTTATTTCTTTTAATACTTAAAGCTAATATAAATTAGCTTTTTATTATTATTTATATTATACTTATAGTTTTTTTTTTATTTCTCTTTAAAGTAGTTATTTTCTTTTTTATATAATTACTTTAAATTATAGTATTAGTAATAAAGCTTATTTTTATAGTCTTTTTTTATTAAAGTATTTAAACTTTCTTATAATTACTTTATTAAAATATTAAAATATCTTTATAGTAATATATAAAATATAGCTAATAAGGTCTTATATAATAAGAATAATATAATATAATACTTATTTTTTAATATATTATATATAAAGTATTATATATAATACTAAAAAATATAATAACTTTAAAAGCAAGTCTTAAGGTTATATAATACTATAGCCTTTAACCTTATAATTTAACTAAATAAATAGCCTTAATCTATAAGTATAAAAAGATATTTTCCTTAGCCTTAGTAAGCTAAATGCCTTTTTTATTATTACCTAGTTAAAGTAATTAATATTAAGGCTTTAACTTAAATAAATTATCTTAAAATAAGCTAAAAACTAAATAAACTATTATAAAATATACTGCTATATAATTATTATTAATAGCTATAACTATCCTATTATAGCAGTTAATAACTATATAAATAGTAATTTAATTAATATTAATAATTTTAATATTAATAATATCTTTAATTTATATACTTTCTTTTAATATTTAAATATTATAAGTAAAAATCTACTATATATTAATAAATTAATACTAATATAATAAGTTAATTTTATAATTTTTAATTATATTATAAGGCTTTTAAATATATAAAATATATTTATTATTTTAACTATTATAATTAAGTTAAAGGCTTTAGAAAGCCTAGCTAATTACTTAAAGTAAGATTAAGACTTATTAATAAAGTAATAAGCTTTTATTATAGCTATTAGATTAAGTAATAGTAATAGCTAATATTAAGTATAGTTTATAAAAGTAAAATATATAGTTAAAGTAATTAAATTAATAATATAAATATTATATTATAGGAATTAAAGGCTATTATAAGGTAAAAGAAAGGAAATAAAAAGGAAAAGAGAGGTAAAAAGGTAAATTATAAAATAAAGGTTTTAGTATTAAAGGAAAAACTATAAATATTAGCAGGCTAAAGCTAGCTTAATAAGTTAGTAATAAATTAAATTAAGTTATAAGGTAATATAAAGTAATATAAAAAATATAAATTAAAGGTAAATATAGCTAATTAATACTTAAAATAATTACTTTATAAAAATACTATTAATATATTTCTTTAATAATATTACCTTTTTCTTTTTATTTTTTTTATTATTTATAAAAATAATATATTAAAGTTAACTTTATATATACTCTTTTATAAAGCTATTTAAAATAATAACTTTATAAATAATATTTTTTAAAATATTAAAAAAATAATAAATAAAAAAACTAAAGCTATTATAATAATTATATTTAAAATAATAAAAAACTTTATAAATATTTTTAAATTATATTTTTTTTAAAAAAAGTAAAAAAATAGTAAGATTTATAATTATAAATAAAAACTTTTTTTTTCTTTAATTTTATAAATAACCTTTATATTATTTATAAGAAAAATTTTACTTTTTTTAAAGCTATTTATAATTATATAAAAAGTAAAGCTTTTTTTAAAAATCTTATTAAACTTATTAATAAAATTAAAGTATTTAAAATTAAAATAACCTTTTTAAATATAATATTAAAGATATTATTAATAAGCGCTTTTTAATAGTTAAAAAACTCTAATATTAAAAAGCTATATAAAATATATAAAATAAAAAAGTAAAATAAAGATTTTAATATTAAAGTAAAAGTAATAATCTATAAACTTTAAAGAGGTTTTATTAATAAAGCTATTAATAATAAAAAATCTTTAAATTTATTACTTTTTAAATTACTTAAATTATAATTTCTTTTAAATAAAGTCAGGATTATTAAGATTTCTTATAAATTTATTATAGCTAAATTAATCTTTAAATATAATACTTTTTACCTATACTTTTATAATATATTTAAAAAAGTTATAATTAAAATACTATATCTAATTTATTAAGATTTTAATATTAAAAAAACTACTTTTTAATCTTATAAAGTAAATACCTTTATTTAAATTATTAACTTTTTAAGATTTTATTAGCTATATTTTAAATACTATTAATAGTAGTATTATAATTAAAAAATATATTAATATATACTTTAAAGTTAAAAGATTACTTATATTTAGCTATATTTATATATTTAAGTATTATAAATAATTTTCTATTAATAAATAAAATAACTTTATATTTAGTATTAAACTCTTTTTTTATAATAATAATCTTAAATTATTTATAAAAAGTATTAATTTAAATACTATATTTATTAATATTAAATATTTATAAAGCCTTAATTTCTTATTCTTTTATAACTATATTAAGGTTAATATAAAATTACTTAAAATTAAAAATATCTTTAACTTTAAATCTTACTTTATTTTAATTAAAAGTTTAAATTAACTTCTTTTTTTATAGCTATAAATTATTATAAAAGAATTTCTTATATTAGCTATTTTTAATAAGGCCTTTTAAAAGTATTTATAATACCTTTATATTATTTATTATTATTTTAATAAGTTACTAATTATAAAAAAAACCTCCTTTTTTAAATTAAATAATATATATAATTATAATATATTTTTTAACTTTATTAAGATTTTTTAAATAACTAATACTATTATTATTAAAAGCAGGCTTTTTAAGTAACTTTATTAATTAAAAATAATAATTAATAAAAGTCTTTAAAGCTTTATATCTTTTAATAGTAATATAGATTATAAAAGGCTTTTTTTAATATTATAGTAATAAGCTTATAAGATTATAATTACTTAAGTAACTATTATAATAAGGTTTAAATTATAAAAATTAGTTATTTTAAAGATTTAGTAAATAAGATATTTTTAAATATATAATATAATTAAATAATACTTAAAAATATCTTTAAAATCTTTAGTTTAAGTAATAAAAATTATAGAATTATAATTAGGTAAAGTAAAAGCTTATTTTATAATTTTACTTTTATTTTATAATTTTACTGCCTACTCTTTAAGTAAGGCTTCTATTAAGTCAGATCCACGGGTAGTTATCATAGGTCTCATTAGTGTTACAAAGCTTTAAAGATAACATACGCGTCAGTTGACAGCCCAGTCCATTGTGGTAGAATATGCTCTGAATTTTGAGCATGCATTACAATTCCCAAGTAAATATTAATGTTTATTTTTAAATGTTTACCATAACTGTAAATAACACCCGTTAAAGTATTTATCTTGCAGCCAGAACCTTGCTTGAGTTATACGACAAGTTTATTTCATATAAACTGTCGTTTCTCATGATAGACTTCTCTTTCAGACAATTAGGGCTCCAAGTCCTCCGTAGCTTGGGTCTTTTTCATGTTTGGATGCCTTCCCTCCTTGCAAGCCACACAAAACACATTAACTCTGTCTAGCAGTCAGCTGCTTCTAGTCTGAGTATCAAGATCATCACTGTCAGAGCGGAAACGAATCTTGAAGGCCTGTTACAATGACATTGTGATTTTCAAGCTTAATTTTCATGTCTCTCATCTCAAAAAATGTGCACTTAATCCGGCGGTACTTTAAAACCCCGAACCTCTGTTCGCAGCTATGCATGGCACCCCTACCAAGCATACGCCGTCTTAGACCACATCAAGTCAAGCTCCAATAGTCCTTTCTCACTCAAAGAAACAGACGCCGCGCTACTGCAGTCCAAGACCTTCTTCTCCAGCGCTGGAAGCTCCTACAAGGTATAAGATCCTTGCTTCCTTTTCACCTCAACCCAAAAGGAGTCATCCCTAGTGCAGCTTTCTCCGATCTCGCCGCGGGGGAACCTTCACAAGCCAAGCAAAGCGAAGCAAGCGAGGAGCAAAAACTAAACTCGCTTCTGCACATGCATCGCATTGCATGAGGGGGACAGTCAACTTACCCCCACCGTTATCTTTGGTCTTCTTGTGGTTTCTGCAGTTGGTAGAGATACAGAATTACCCTCACAATATGCGTAAGAATTGGTCGATGCTGTTAAAGAGGCGCCTCATTTTCTCATGCAACATGTGAAATTCGATTAGCGGCTGACCTGTCACCGTCACCGTCACTCTCACCCTGACCTTGCTTTACAGCTCAGCGCTTGGCTCCTTGCTCGTGTCTTTTCGTCTCATCGCCCGGTGAGATAGAGGTGAGACCAATAATGCGACAGTCATCTCGCATGAATGCCGTCCAATCTAACATTCCATCCCCTTTCAACTCCTATTCCACCACGAATCATGTTTACCCGTGGGCGCTTAGGCGTCGTGAATTCGTCCGTGGGGTCCCAGTCACTTTTTGTCTCCCCAGCGCACTGGCCTTGAATATCGTTCGAGCAAAGCTTTGGATATCATAAACTATGAATCAGAAGCCTTCACGTTGTGCCGCTGTCCCTGTCTTTTCATGGCTTGATACGAGTCTCAGTATGACTCTTATCAATCATGCGAATATTACACGACCGTGACTCTGCTGACTGCCTTTCTTATTTTGTCCGTGTTTCATTCATGTCTATCGAACCATGCATCATGACACTTCAGACTCCTTGTCCTCGACTTTATTGATTGCCATTATTAGGGAGCACAGGCCAGTACTGTAACGCGGGGATGGTCCCGATAGGCCATTTTTCTTACTGCTCAGCTTTTCTGGCCTTTTGTCTCATCGAACATATGTATGTACAGTATACCGAGTGTGGCTGGCTTGTTTCTCAGTGGTCTATCCTCCGTAATACTGCATGGACACCGTTGTACAATGCCTCGTGACAACATGTATGCTCTTTATGCTCAATCCCTACGTTCCTATTATTCTCCGACTCCTGAAACTATGTCTTGGTTCAGCGACTACGAGTATGGTGCAAGACTGTAATGTATTTTTATTTGTTACTGTCGATCAAGCGCGGTTAATGCATGCTGTAGCTACCTTAGGGACCAGTATTGATTCTATCCTGCTCCGTAGTACGTGAGCCTGTGTAAGTGCCAAGGTGAATTGGACTGCCGCCGGATGTTCTGTCCTGGCCCCGAAGTCCGCTCCCAAGACTCCGAATTATGGCTCGTAAAATGCTCTCATCCTGGGCCCCTGGAAGAGTATGCTTGGGGCGCACAGCATGTAACGTTTAAGGCACGCTCAGCCAGGCTGTGAGCTGTACGCACGTTTGGCATTGTTAGCAGCCCAAGCAACATGATAACTCACTTTGATTGACGGAGCGCCAAACACTGCCTCCTTACAGTACATGCAGGCAACCGTCTATCATGTTCACTTGTGTGTCTGAACCCATTTAGTACTTCACATGCCATGACTGTAACTGCAGCCTTGATGGTTGACAGCCCGGTTCGCCGCCGCGTCGGCATCAAATGCTTTCTTTACGTGGAGTGATCTCTCCGCATATTCAAAGTATGGGGGATGAGATCAAGTTGCCAAAAGAGGTAGCCTTAGAACCTATTCCCCGCGAAAGCGGCCATTCATCTCTTTACGGTGATATTCGGGGGGCATATCCGAACCAACAGGATGGCTCTTATTTAACATAACTCCTGGTGGGGGGACGCGGGTGATGATATGACATGTTTGTCTAGCATGGTACCCTGAAATAAGTTATTGTAGGTGCGTAGTCATGTAAGAGCTTCATGTATAGTTGTTTTGCACTTGTAAGTTAATCGAATGTCAAAGCTCATGATTGTGTAGTCATGCTAAACCCTTGTAATGTTGAGTTGGATGACAGCCATGCTGCCATGCTACCTTGCTACCTTGCTGCTGTCTGCCTCACGCGGACGAAATGGCTGCCCAATACCTGTAGCCAAGACTTTGAGTGTCAGTCAGTAACCGAGCTGCGAAAGAACAGGGTTGAACCACAAGAATTGCCTGGTTATTGTATTATCTTACACGATGATTGTTTGTTTATTTATTTGTTTATTAATTTCTGTCTTATAGCTTTAGGCCGCTAACCTCTAGTTAGAGTAAGAAGATATATTAGGCTAGTTCTATATATAAGGTAGCTAATATTATATTTACTAATTTAAGGAAGGTAAATAGCTTTAAGTAAACTTATAAATCTTTAATTTTATTTTTAAAAAAGCTAAAAATTAAAGTTATATATTAACTTTTCTACTTCTTTTTAACTATTTAATATTTTAATAATATATTTTTTAATATATATTATTACTTTTATTTATATTTAATACCTATTAATAGGTTATAAAAAATAAATAAGGCTTAGTTATTATTCTTTAAAAGTAATATTATAATAATACTAGTTTTATTAATATTTTTAAAGGTTTTTAAAAGTTATTTATTATAATAAAAAAAGAAAATAAATATAAGTAAATTAGCTAATAATAAGCTATATTATATTTATATTTTTAACTATTTTAATTAAAAAAATATAATTTATAATAAAAAAAAGAAAAAAGAAATAATATTTTTATTTTTATAAGCCTTTTAATTACCTTAATAAAGGCAGATTTATATAAAAAACTAGGTTATTTTTATTAAGTTAATAAAAGTCTTAAAATTATTACTTACTATATAATATATTACCTTTAGAGCTAAAAGTATTAGCTTTATCTTTTAAAATAATATTATTTTATAATAATAAAAAAAGTAATAAAGTAATTTCTTTTACTTATATAAGTATAGTAATATTATATCTTTATAATTAAGTTTCTTATAATATTTTATAAAGTCTATATAGTAAGATCTTATAGCTAGAAGGTAATATAATAAATATTATTTAAATATTAACTTTTTAAGTATATTTAATTAGGCCTTTAAGTCTAGTATATAGTATAACTTTAAAGTACTATTATTTTAGTACTTTATAAATTTATTATAGCTTTTTTATTTAGCTTACTATTTTATATAAGCTATAATTAAAAAAGAGTTTAATAGTAAAAGTTTATATCTTACTTTAGTAAATATATTTGCTTTTTTATTTTTTAATATATTTTAATATTTTAAGCTTTAATAAAACTAGACTTATTTATATTTTTATATAAGGCTTTAGAATTTTAAGAATTTATATTAAAAGGATTTCTTTAACTTTTTTATAAATCCTAGTATTATTAATATATTATTTATATAAATAGTTATAGGATTTTATTATTTTATTAAGGTTAAGGCTTTTATAAGTCTTATTAATATACTTTTAATTTTTATATTATAGACTTTAGCTTATTAAAGTCTACTAAAGCCTTTATATATAAGTTTTTAATTTTAGTATATAATATAGTTATAGCTTATACTTTTATTAATTATTAACTTATTAGAAAATACTATAATTTTTTTTTAAAGAAAGAAATTAAATTACTTATTAAATTTTATTATTTCTAATTCTTTATTTTAAAGTAAGAGTTTTACTAATAGTATAAAAAGTATAAAATATAATCTAAAGGCCTTTAAGGCTAGCTTATTTATTTAAATTAAGTATATTAATTATTTAAAAGTAAGGATATAAAATATTATAAGCTTTATATTAAAGGTATTAGCTTATTAAGTTTTAGTAATTAGTAAATAATAAGAATTAAGTATTTTAAGGTAAGCTATAAAATACTTTTAGTATATCTTTAATAGCTAGTTTATTAAAAGGAGTTTAATTTCTTAATATACTATTACTATTAAAGTTATTTTCTAGATAAGTATTATAGTTTTTAAAGCTTATAAATAAACTTAATATAGTTATTTAATAAAATACTATATATTTATTAATATACTTATAACTTCCTTACTTAAAAACTAGGCTTTAACTTTATAAAAAAATATAAAAATAATATAAGCTTATATTACTTTCTTAATATATAGTAATAAGGGGCTATAATATATATAAATAATCTTTTATAAAAAGTATATTACTATATCTACTTTATTTACTTATATTTCTATATATATTTTAAAAGAAAGTATTTTATTAAGCTAGACTTTTAGCTATTTAATTAAATCTATTACTATTTTTACTTAAAAGCTATAGTATATAATTAAAGAAATATACTTATCTCTTTTATATTTAGTAAAATATATTATTTTTATCTTTTTATAATTAAAGGTAATACTATTTTAATTTCTTTAAGAAATTAATATATATATATTTATATTAACTTCTTTTAATATCTCTTTTAATATATAGCTTATTTTTAATATTACTATATTATCTATATAGCTAAATCTCTTTATTATATTATAGGTTTTAAGGTATAAGCTAGGGAATTTACTTAAGTCTATTTTTTTAATTTTATAAATTAGCTATATATAAAGTATATATAAAATTAATAATATTAATAAGCTTTAAAGAAATCTATAGTTAAGTAGCTTAATTTTTATAATAATTTCCTATAATCTAACTATAATATAGCAATTTATTATAAATAATTCTATTTATTATTAAAAAGATAAAATATCTTTATAGTAATATATAAAGTATAGCTAATAAGGTCTTATAATAAGAATAATATAATATAATACTTATTTTTTAGTATATTATATATAAGGCATTATATATAATATTAAAAAATATAATAACTTTAAAAGTAAGTCTTAAGGTTATATAGTGCTGCCTTTAACCTTATAATCTAATTAAATAAGTAGCCTTAATCTATAAGTATAAAAAGATATTTTCTTTAGCTTTAGTAAGCTAAAGGCTTTCTCTATTATTACTTAGTTAAAGTAATTAATATTAAGGCTTTAACCTTAAAGGCCTAATTCTAAATAAGCTAGAAATTATAAAAACTATCTAAAGATATTATATTATATAATTAATATTAATAGCTATAATTATCCTATTATAGTAGTTAATACTTATATAAATAGTAATTTAATTAATATTAATAATCTTAATATTAATAATATCTTTAATTTATATACTTTTTTTTAGTATTTAAATATTATAAGTAAAGACTTATTATATATTAATAAATTAATACTAATATAGTAAGTTAATTTTATAATCTTTAATTATATTATAAGGCTTTTAGATATATAAAATATATTTATTATATTAACTATTATAAGTAAATTAAAGGCTTTAGAAGACCTAGCTAATTACTTAAGGTAAGATTAAGATCTATTAATAAAGTAATAGGCCTTTATTATAGCTATTAGATTAGGTAGTAGTAATAGCTAATATTAGGTATAGTTTATAGAGTTAA
Organism: Fusarium musae; assembly: GCF_019915245.1. Lineage (NCBI taxonomy): Eukaryota > Fungi > Ascomycota > Sordariomycetes > Hypocreales > Nectriaceae > Fusarium > Fusarium musae. The sequence goes on from NC_058387.1 coordinate 1,370,716, forward strand.
AATATATAGTTAAAGTAATTAAATTAATAATATAAATATTATATTATAGGAATTAAGGGCTATTATAAGGTAAAGGAAGGGAAGTAAAGGGGAAAAAAGGGGTAAAAAGGTAAATTATAAAATAAAGGTTTTAGTATTAAGGGAAAAACTGTAAATATTAATAAGCTAAAGCTAGCTTAATAGGTTAGTAATAAATTAGATTAGGTTATAAGGTAATATAAAGTAGTATAAGGAATATAAATTAAGGGTAAATATAGTTAATTAATACTTAGGTTTTATTTATTATATAAAAAGTAAAGGCTAGCTTTATTATTAAAATCTAAATACTATTTTATTTACTAATACTATATTAAAAGTACCTTTAATATTTATTAATACTAGTATTATTATTATATTTTATTTTAAGGCTTTTTTTATATTATAAATAAAAACTATAATTAGATTTATTATTAAGTATTTTAAAAAAGCTTTAAAGTATTATTAGCTAAATACTTTATAATAAACTATAGCTTATATTAGCTTTTTTATTACTAGTCTTTTAAAGCCTTTTTTTATATAAAATAGTAATATAATAAGGTATTATAATCTTAATAAGGCTAGGTTATATTTACTTATTTTAAAAATTATTATAACTTATATTATTTTAAATATTAAAAGGTAATAGCTTATAAAAAGGCACTTTTAGTAAAGCTATATAATAAAGTCTACTATATATAACTAAGCTATATATAGTAGCTTTACTATAATATTATTAATATTTAATATAGTATTCTTTATATTTAAAAAGGCTTTAATTACTTTATTTAATATAACTATAAAGTAAAAAAAGAGTTTCTTTTTTATTATAAGTAACTAAAGATCTTATATATTATTATTATTACTTAATCTCTTTAGGATTACTTTTTAAAGTATTTTTATATAATCTTTTTATATTTTATAAACTTTATTTTTAAATTTTAATAATAAAGGCTAAAGCTAGCTAAGGCTTTTTATTTATTATATAATTTTAAAAATATTATTAAGTTTATTAATCTCTTTTATTTAATATCTCTAAAAGTTTTTTTTAATATTATAAGTTATTTTTTAAAAAGCTTTCTTTTCTTTTTAAGCCTTTTAATAGCTAAGTCTTTTATAGGTTTTTAGCTATATTTTATATATTATTATATAGTTTTCTATTTATTAAAGGGATTCCTTAATATATCTTCTTATAAGCTTATTAATAAATTTAAGTACTATTTATAATATATTAATAAGTATTTTAACTATTTTATTTAACTAATATATTATTAATATATATTTTAGTTTATATTAAAAAGTAAAAATATTTCTATAATAATATATAAGGTATAGCTAATAAGGTCTTATAATAAGAATAATATAATATAATACTTATTTTTTAATATATTATATATAAGGCATTATATATAATATTAAAAAAATATAATAACTTTAAAAATAAGTCTTAAGGTTATATAATATTACTGCCTTTAACTTTATAATCTAACTAAATAAGTAGCTTTAATTTATAAATATAAAAAGATATTTCCTTTAGCTTTAGTAAGCTAAATGCCTTTTTTATTATTATCTAGTTAAAGTAATTAATATTAAAGCTTTAACTTTAAAAGCCTAATTTTAAATAAGCTAAAGATTATAAAAACTAGTATAAGATATAATACTATATAATTAATATTAATAATAGCTATAACTATTTAATTAAAGTAATTAATACTTATATATCTAGCTTTTTAATTAAAATCTATAGCCTTAAGCTTAATACTATATTAATTCTTTAATCTTTCTTAAAGTATTATAAAATTATAAAAAAATACCTATTATATATTAATAAACTATTAATAATATAGTAAGTTAATCTTATAATCTTTAGCTATTAAATATAATTACTTAATATTAATAAAAATAAAGCTAAAAATAAAGCCTTTAGTAATTATATTATAAATTAAATATATATATTAAAAGATTTAGTAAATTACCTAAAATAAAGTTAATACTTATTAAAGTAATAGTAGGCTTTTATTAATAATATTATATTAAGTAATAGTAATAGTTAATATTAGCTATAGTTTATATAATTAAAATATATAGTTATAGTAATTAAATTATAAATATAAATATTATATTATAGGAATTAAGGGCTATTATAGTATAAAGGAAGGAAAGTAAAAAGGGAAAGAGAAGTAAAAAGGTAAATTAGGAAATAAAGGTTTTAGTATTAAAAGAAAAACTATAAATATTAGTAGGCTAAAGCTAGCTTAGTAAGTTAGTAATAGATTAAATTAAATTATAAAGTAATATAAAGCAGTATAAGGAATATAAATTAAAAGTAAATATAGCTAATTAATACTTAAGATTCTAGTTTATATAAGTATTTTACTATTTTAGCTATTATTTCTTTAAATTTATTTTTATTTATAATTTTATATTATATTAAGTTTAAAGGGGTAGTAATTAATAAGTCTAATATAATATTTAATATAAAGTAATTAATATTAATAGCTAGGTATTTTTTAATAATAGCTTTTATTAAAAAGATATTAAAGAATATTAAGTTTATAGTATTACTATATTTATTTATAAAGTTATTTAAAGTATTTAAAAAGCTAAGATTTTAATCTATAGCCTAGTTTATTACTCTTTAGCCTTTACTATTATACTTTCTAGTTTACTATAAGTTATAATATATATTAAAGTCTCTTATAACTATATATCTTATTAAAGCTTTTTAATCTTTAAATATTTCTAGTATTTTATCTTTATTTAAGTACTTATAGATATTTACTATTATTATATTACTAATTTATATTTAAACTATATCTTAAGTTTTATATAATTTTAGTTAATTAATAATTAATCTTTTTTTAATTAAAATATATATTATAATTCTAAGTCTTATATTATTATTTTCCTATATAAAGTAAAGTAAGTATATATTATATACTATATATCTTTTAGTATAATATTAATTATTTTTTATAATATAAGTCTAGGGCTTTTAAATAATTATAAATATATAACTGCTTTTAAATACTAAAGCTAGTATTACTTTATATACTTTTAAATTCTTACTTATATTTACTTAATATATTATAATAAGTATTTTTATAAAAATATATCTTTAGTTTTTATTATTTATATATATTATTAATCTTAAGTATTTATTAGCTATATTTACTTTTAATTTATATTTCTTATATTACTTTATATTATCTTATAACTTAATTTAATCTATTATTAACTTATTAAGCTAGCTTTAGCTTATTAATATTTATAGTTTTTCTTTTAATACTAAAACTTTTATTTTTTAATTTACTTTTTTACTTTTTTTTCTTTTTTTATTTCCTTTCTTTTATATTATAATAGCCCTTAATTCTTATAATATAATATTTATATTTATAATTTAATTACTATAACTATATATTTTAACTTTATAAATTATAGCTAATATTAACTATTATTATTACCTAATATAATACTATTAATAAAAGCTTACTATTACTTTAATAAGTATTAACTTTATTTTAAGTAATTTACTAAATCTTTTAATATATATATTTAATTTATAATATAATTATTAAAGGCTTTATTTTTAGCTCTATTTTTATTAATATTAAGTAATTATACTTAATAGCTAAAGATTATAAGATTAACTTACTATATTATTAATAGTTTATTAATATATAATAGGTATTTTCTTATAATTTTATAATACTTTAAGAAAAATTAAAAAATTAATATAATATTAAGTTTAAAGCTATAGATTTTAATTAAAAGGCTAGATATATAAGTATTAATTATTTTAATTAAATAGTTATAGCTATTATTAATATTAATTATATAATATTATATTTTATATTAGTTTTTATAATCTTTAGTTTATTTAAAATTAAGCCTTTAAAGTTAAAGCTTTAATATTAATTACTTTAATTAAATAATAATAAAGAAAGTATTTAGCTTACTAAAGCTAAAGGAAATATCTTTTTATATTTATAAATTAAAGCTACTTATTTAGTTAAATTATAAAGTTAAAAGTAATAATACTATATAATCTTAAGATTTACTTTTAAAGTTATTATATTTTTTTAATATTATATATAATACTTTATATATAATATATTAAAAAATAAGTATTATATTATATTATTCTTATTATAAGACCTTATTAGCTATATCTTATATATTATTATAGAGATATTTTTACTTTTTAATATATTATTAATAGCTATCTAGTTATAGGATTATTTTAAGGATTTATTTTAAGGTTATTTACTTAAGTAATATAATCTTAATATAATATTTACTATTAAAAAGGAAAAAAAGTAAATACCTTTAAAAAAAAAAGCTTATTAATTTTTTTAAATTAATATTATTATATATTTATTAGCTAGTTTTTTTAGCTTTATTATATTTAGCTTTTTTAATTTTTTAAATTTTACTATTTTTATATTATAAATAAAAAAAATATATAAGTTTATTAATAAAATATAGTTTTTAATAATTAATATATTTAAAAAGTAATAAGTAGTTATTATTATATCTTTTTTAATTATATTAAAAGTATTTTAAGTTATAGTTATAGTTATACTTAAAGTAAAAGTTTTAGTAATTAGTATATTAAAAGATAAAAGCAGGTTTATTAATAATTCTAAATTACTTACTTAAATTAAAAAGTTTAAATTATTAAAGTAATTTTTTAAAAAAAGAGATTATTATATTATATAGCTTTATAAACTTATTATAGTTATATTTAAAGGCTTTAAACTTTACTAATATTAAGCCTATTTAATTCTTAATTTTATTACTTAATAAGATATTAATTATAATTATTATTTAATTTATAATATTAATAAAGTTTTTAAAGTAATTTATAACTATATATATATATTACTTTTATATAAGCTTTAATATAATTACTTTAAAAGTAATACTAATATTATATATATAAGCTATAATTTTTTATTAAACCCTTATATCTTTAAAATAAATTACTTAACTTAATTTAATTTTAATTAAGTATATAATATTAATAATATTAAGCTTAGTAATAGTAATTATATATTATTTAATTACTATTAGTTTTTTATTTTTATATAAAGATTTATTATAAAATTAAATAAAAACCTTAATATTATAATTTTAATTTATATAATTAAGTAGCTTAAGTTTATTATTTTAAAGGAATTTATAATTCTTTTATATAATTAAAGTCTAAAGTTTAATAATATAAATATTATTATTATAATTTATTAAAAAGATAAAATGTCTTTATAGTAATATATAAGGTATAGCTAATAAGGTCTTATAATAAGAATAATATAATATAATGCTTATTTTTTAATATATTATATATAAGGCATTATATATAATATTAAAAAATATAATAACTTTAAAAGTAAGTCTTAAGGTTATATAGCGCTACTTTTAATTTTATAATCTAACTAAATAAGTAGCTTTAATTTATAAATATAAAAAGATATTTTCTTTAGCCTTAGTAGGCTAAAGGCCTTTTTTATTATTACCTAGTTAAAGTAATTAATACTAAGGCTTTAACCTTAAAAGTCTAATTTTAAATAAGCTAGAAACTATAAAGACTATCTAAAGATATTATATTATATAATTAGTATTAATAGCTATAACTATCTTATTATAATAGTTAATACTTATATAAATAGTAATTTAACTAATATTAATAATCTTAATATTAATAATATCCTTAATTTATATACTTTCTTTTAATATCTAAATATTATAAGTAAAGACCTATTATATATTAATAAATTAATATTAATATAATAAGTTAATCTTATAATCTTTAATTATATTATAAGGCTTTTAGATATATAAAATATATTTATTATATTAATTATTATAAGTAAATTAAGGGCTTTAAAAGACCTAGCTAATTATTTAAGGTAGGATTAAGACTTATTAATAAAGTAATAGGCTTTTATTATAGTTATTAAATTAAATAGTAGTAATAGCTAATACTAGGTATAGTTTATAGAGTTAAAATATATAGTTAAAGTAGTTAAATTAATAATATAAATATTATATTATAGGAATTAAAAGCTATTATAAAGTAAAGGAAGGGAAATAAAGGGAAAAAAAGAGGTAAAAAGGTAAATTATAAAATAAAGGTTTTAGTATTAAGGGGAAAACTGTAAATATTAGTAAGCTAAAGCTAGCTTAATAGGTTAGTAATAGATTAGATTAGGTTATAAGGTAATATAAAGCAGTATAAGGAATATAAATTAAAGGTAAATATAGTTAATTAATACTTAGGATTATTATAATTTATAATTTATTAAAGTTTATTAATTAACTAAAATATAAAAATTACTTTAAAGTTATTTAAAAAAGTATTATTAATTATTTATTTAATAAAAAATAAAAAGCTATTAATAAATACTTTTACTATTAATATTTATATATTATTAATAAATTATTTTATAGTTTTATTAAATATTTATATAAAAGCTTTAATAATATTATATTTATATAAAATATATTATAATTTATTAAATATAATACTTTTTAAAATATTACTTATTATTTTTAGCTTTTTACTAGTATTATTATATTAAGTATTATTTAAATTAAGTAATTCTTTAGCTATAATAATATTACTATTAGTAAATATATTATCTTTTATATATTTTCTATTTTATATAAAGTTAAAAGGTATTATAATATTTTTATTATAAATATTTATTATAGTATTTTTAAAAAAAGTATTTTATATATTTCTAGCTATTTTATTAAGTATATTAAGCTTAAAATTAAATATAGTTTTATTACTAGGGCTAATAATTATAATAGTTTTAGTATTTTATATTCTATTAGTATTTTTAGTATATTTAAGTATAGCTCCTTAATAGCATTTACTAAGAAGTTATATATTTAAGGGAAGTTGTCTTATACGATGATGGTTAAGTAAGTTAAAGCATATAGGGTAAGTTGGAAGAAGTGGCTTACAGATCCGTAGCCACATATGCAGGACCCCGCCACAATTGATCCACAGGGTTGACAGAACTTATCAACCTTAATGCCAACGAGTTGATGGGAATACAGGACTTTCTGAAGGCACAGTCCAAGTGGACAATACAGAAAAACACGATAAATCCCTTATCGATGTTTCGTGTACTTACGAAGAGAATTTAGGCGTGGAAAGCTCGATCAAAGCTGCTCGCGATCGCAAAAGGGCTCTGTTTGTAGCAGGCCTTTTGAAGATCCTGCCAAAGCAGTGAAAGAGTTAATTCATTTGGAAAGTGAAAGCGAAAAGCTCATCCATTCACAGCCTGGAATTAATAACCATCAGCTGGTCATCTACCTGGAAGTAAAAATTGTCAAAGAAACCGCTGGCTATTGGGCGTTACTGCAGACAGTTACTTGACAGTTTCTTGCCAGCCGCTGCCACTGTCAGAATCAAGTGCAGAATCATTCACTTCGAATGGTAGCGAAATACGCCCAAAACTTGTTCATTGGGCCTCCAATCCGATTGCAAGATCCTCTCTATTTTACTTCCAAACAGTTATCCATCTCTGATCCTTCATGCCCAAAGACTTATTTCGAAGAATATAGTAAAGGGTAAGTGCCCACCGCAAATGGTTGTTGATAACCTGAGTTACCTTGGTTGGGGATAGACTAATGAAAGTGTTTAAACAGGAGAAAGAACAAGAGATAGGTACCTTAAGAGAGTCGGAGGTGAAAAGTGGTGCGCTCTTGCCTAAATTCGTCCCAAGTTGCGCCTTCTTTCGTCACGAGACCTCCTCGCATCATAACAACATTCGTCGTCTCTTCATCGTCTCCCCCGAACTCAACTCCCTAAACTCTCAACTCTCTCTTCTCAACACGTCACTAATCTTGGAAACTTCGCCATCATCTACCGTAACACTGCTGCAACCCCGAAACATCGCGCTTACTTCCATCCGAGTTCTTCACAGGCACGAAGACCACGTTTAGTATGTTCTGAACTTACTGTATCTGTTTGCATCAGTAGCTAACCACAGTTCATAGGCGATACCAAGGGCTGCAGATGGATGCCACTCAAGACAACTCGGCCGCTGGGCCTTCTGGTGAGGTCTGCCAAACTCTTGAGCCTGTTGAGGCGTCTGCGCCCCCAAAGACCGAGCATCGCGGTCCATCTGAGATTCTCTCAAACCCCCTGATTGATGACTTGAAAGAAGGACATACCCGTCGCGGTGTCTTGATCCCCCTCAAAACAACTCAGGAGGTTCGGCAGGATCACACCATCACTCATGCGTACATCACGCGGGCACCTACCAAACAAGCCAACGATGTCATCACGTACGCCATCTTCCAGACCCCGAGTACACAAAATGAATCATGGGTTTGATACTAACTACTGAAACTATATAGGGCTTTGCGTAACATGCGACCAGATGATAACAGCGCTAACCCCCTGCCTCATCTGCGCAGATGCTCCAAGCCCGGTGATCTTCCCGCCCACCTGAAGACTCAGTTTATGAATGACAGTTCAGTTGGACGCCAAATCCATACATCCAAATCGACATGGATTTACATCATAATTGGAGAAGTCAAAGATTTCACCCGAGAGGAACTAGTGGAGGTTCTTTCCATTGTTGAGGGTGCGGAGAGTGACCTCTTCATCGAGAAGATACCCATTCCACTACTTGCACCAACATCTCAGATACAAGCGGCCATGTGGTCTTCTCAATTTTGGCCAACAGTATATCGGAAGAACAACCCTTTGGGCCCACACCCTAGTATAGTAGCCCGCGGAACTGAAGATATCAAGGACGACGCCTCCGTATGGATGGCACTAGCCCATCGTGTTGCTTTACAAGCTAAAGAAACCGGGATCGGCGAAGCTGTCGGAGCTGTGATTGTTCAGAGGGAGGGAGGAAAAGTCGAACTTGTCGGGGTTGCTGGAGATGCTCGCTGGCATCAGGAGTGCGGCCTGCTGGAGGGTACCAGCAACCCCATGACGCACTGTGTTGTTCGTGCTATAAGCATGGTCGCCCAGAAACTCGTTCGACACGAGAGACGAGCCGGCGGCCTGCCTTTCACGGCGCCCAATCTCGAATATGACGCATTTCAAGACGGTCCATTGCTCGAGATAGAGAAGCAATGCTTCGAACAAGAGCATCCGAACAAAGATGGTTATCTCTGCCACGGGCTCGAGCTTTATGTTACCCACGAGCCTTGTGTGTCCTGCTCTATGGGCATCCTTCACTCTCGAATGGGAAAGGCTGTTTTCGCTACACACATGCCTCGCAGCGGAGGATTGAGCTCAGACGATCGTCCTGATGGAGGTGGACGAGGACTGGGGCTCTTTTGGAGACGAGAGCTCAACTGGAGCTTGATGGCCTGGGAATGGGAACGTGATGGCGTACCCGACTTGCCTCCTCTTGACCCCATCACTCATGTTTAGGATTACCACCTCCGAGGTCGATATGAGACTCATCGGCTCCGTTGCTATACACGCGAAACTGAAGTGACAGAAAAGATCCCGAAGAGCAATGATAGAGTATTACATGCCACACGATACCGCCTGCGGACAGCAATGGTCCAGGCCGATATTATGATGACGATTATCTACCACTGCCTGGCAGGGTGCGTTTTATGGACTTACTTACAGCTGTTGAATTGGCTGGACAACACACAAAGGGTTTAGATAGCTCTTTACATACCAGGTGAGGAGTCGATTAACAAATATTGGCGTTGGTCTTGTAACGATAGCTTGGGCATGGAGGAGAAAGCATTGGAAGAAGTCGGACGTGGAACTCATTGTAGCATGCTAGCTTTATTTACGCAACATGAGATGTATCAATTAACTTTTTCTTGTCTGGAATATTGACTGCCTCCTGTTCAGCTTTGCATTGTTTCATTGATGTACTCCGTACTGTATGTCTGCTACTAAAAGAGTGCCTGATGTGAATGGACCCTTGCTCCACGCGCTTCAGGACCTGCCCCTCTTTGTATCTGTGCTGCACCCTGCACCTTTGACCTTTCAAACAACCCAACCCAACCCATACCTTAGCCTCTACAAAGAAGCTCGCCAGCTCCGTGGGTCTTTCGAGATTATCGATAAGCAGGGGGCAGTCCTGTCTGTTTGTTGCTACTTTGACCATCAACATGCATCTTCTATGACTCGTTGGCCGCCGATTTCCCTCTTGTGCCGTCGTCTGTCGCGACAGTCCTGGCGTTGGAGTTAAGGCTGCATTGACGGCCACCCGTAGCTTCACGAGCTCTGTCAAAGAATCAGCAAACCACTACGGCAGGTATATAAGCGCCTCGCGACGACCTGCATCTGTACCTACCGCGAGCAGAGGACCTGTTGAACTATCGATTTTCAACTTTCTCCTTACTACCCCCACGGCCAGGGCTTTCGATCGAGACAGTTGCAGCATCGATTACGCAGATCCTCTAGACGAACACGACGCCGAAATGGTTAAGAAGCGCAACGCCCCCAGTGGTGGGTTCGGGGCAGGTTCATCGTCCAAGATGAGGAAAACGGCAAACGCTCCAAAGTTCTACGCTGTCCGACATGGAAGGGAGCCTGGCGTCTATTCGACTTATGATGAATGTCAAGCACAAACAACAGGTTTCCCAGGTGCGAAATGTGAGTAGCGATCCTATGGACAGGTGAAAACCTAGGCCATTACAAACATATTAGTTGACCAATATCTAGTCAAGTCATTCCTAACAAGAGAAGATGCACAGGCCTTCGTCGCGGGTCATGAGAACCCATCGGAGGATAAGCCGAAGAAGTTCTATGCTGTGGCTGTAGGCCATGTTCCAGGTATCTATCACACCTGGGATGAGGCCCAGCCACAAGTCACAGAGGTCTCTGGACCGAAGCACAAGAGGTTCAATACGCAAGAAGACGCGGAGGATTTTATTAGACAACACGCCAGCCCTGAGACCTGCCGACGTCTGGGTTTATCTTTTGAGGAAACGCAAGAGTACACTGGGGCCGCTTTTGAAGCTGTAGAAACATCTACTAGAAAGGTCAAGGCTGAGCCTGCACCAAGACCAAAAGCTGCACCAAGAGCTGCACCTCGCGCCGAGCCTAATCATGAAATAAATGGAAATGTACTCAGGATTTGGACCGACGGCAGCAGTCTTGCCAACGGCCAGGCTGGCTCTCGTGCTGGCCTTGGAGTTTACTTTGGCCCTAATGACGAGCGTAATCTTGCAGAGCGTCTTCCTGGCGAACCTCAGACTAACCAGCGTGCTGAACTGATGGCGATACTTCGTGCACTAGAGATTGCGCCTTCGACACAGGACGTTGAGATTGTGTCTGACAGCCAGTATTCCATCAAGTGTGTGACACAATGGGGCCCCGGTTGGGAGAAGAATGGATGGAGGACTGCAGCAGGGCATGAAGTCAAGAACAAGGACCTTGTATGCGGCGTGTTAGCGAGGATAAGAGAACGGGATGCAGCCAGGTCAAAAACATCTTTCCAGTGGGTGAAAGGACACGCCAGTGATATCGGCAATCACCGAGCAGATGGCCTGGCGAATGAAGGGGCCAGAATGCCTACAATTTCTTGATCGAGATCTTTCCATGAAAGATAGTCTGCTACGAGAATATTGCTCTTCTATCTTGGAGAGGACTTTGGTCGATGGTTCTAAAGCTATTTGCCGGGTCTATTTTACCCGAGGTTGTAAAAAGGCCTGAGCTTGAAGGCAGAGGTCTACTAACTCTTGCGGCCTGCGGCGGACATTTGGAGTCTGATCGGTTCCCTTTATTGCCATGGTATCCTTTTGGTCTGTTGTCTTTTGTAATGATACCTGCCTGATAGAGCTCATCAGGCCACGAATGAATCAAACTTGTTCAATTCTTACCTCTGCTTACGATAGAGGGTCCCTGAACTCTTGTTTTGATGATGGGATTCATGTGAAACGATTTCGAGGCTCCCTATTTGTCTAAAGCAGCTGCCATAGTCTCATGGTAAGTATTCATTTCGTATATCTCTCGGCTGACGGTCTCTTGTCAAGTCTGTTGTGCGATGTCCTTCATATAATGATGAAACTGTCAATTTAGCTATCTCAGCATCCAATGGGTAACCTTTGGACACCATGTTCGAGGACCAGGCTGAAAAACACAAGTCTCCATATGGTCAAATCAATGGCGAGGCGAGCTTTAGAGCTCTCTACATAACTCACTTCTGGTAACTTGAGTCCTGGTGGGCAGAGCTTGGAGCGGATGTGCCGGGCATGGCCTATCCCTGAATGTCTGTCTATAAGCCATGTGCCTCTGAACTCTCTATTTGATGTTTCCTAACCATGGTTCTAGCCGCGTCATACGCTTGCGTTCACGGCAAACTCGTCCCCTCACATATGTCTAGGAACGGCGAAGTTCAAACCTATTCGACTCTTTTCTTCGGCTCTATTTATATATTTTCTTTAATCCACCAATAGCTGACCTGGTGTTACTTGGTGCTGTCTGGTGATATCCAGTTGATATTCAACGGGGAGTTAAGCAATTGTCCAAATTTGATCACGATAGGACGATGAGATCCCGTTCGGCAGGGGTTGAATGCCACTTTCTCAGCAACAGGGACAGGGCTGCCGTTGTAAAAGTCCCTGGTGTTTACTCTTTACGGAATAGCCAGGATATATGCTTTCATACTAGAGAGACTCGTTGCCCTGTTCTCCTCTACAGAGTTTATACAATACGACTCACTGAGTTTACATGACACGACAGCAATCAAATGGGACGGGGCTGCCCGGATGTCGGTTCTGCAGTCTTGAGATCCCCTGGTCTACATACATTGTCTACGGCTCAAAAGAGGATATAATGCCGCCGTTACCGGCTGCTCTCGTCCCGGCGGACACAGCCTGCGAGACAACGACTCAAGATGCGTCTTTTCAGCAGAGTCGCAACCGCTGTCGTCTTGCTTCAGCAAGTCTACGGACTCAGCCAGCGACAAGTAACGCACCTCGAAACTTCACCGAAATCTCGTCTAGCCAAACGGGATGACGACACGACGGGCGTTATTGGGGGTACATTCGACCAGCTGATCGATCACGATGAACCTTCTCGAGGCACATTCAAGCAACGGTACTGGTACAGCCTTAATTACGCGAATGGCACCAACCCTCCTGTCGTGTTCATATCTCCCATCGACGCTGAGGCTGAACAAGTGAAGTTCTGGTTGCACGATGACTATGTCATTGGCGGCATGATTGCACGACGCATTGGAGCTGTGATGCTGCTGCTTGAGGATCGGTATTTCGGTCAATCGTCGCCATATCAGCAACTCACAACTGAGAATATGAAGTACTACACCGAGGATCAGATGATGCGCGATAAGGTATACTTTGCTGAAAATGTCAAACTACCATTTGCGAAAAATGATAGTGCCAGGCCGGCCAAGGTGCCCTGGGTTCACACAGGATGCTCAGGACAGGGAAATCGAGTCTTGTTCACGCAGAAACTGTCTCCAGGTACATTCTGGGCGAGCTGGGCGTCAAGCGCATCACCGCAAGCGATCTCTGACTACTGGAGGTACTTTGACGCTGCCAAAGCATATCTGCCCAAGAACTGTACAGCAGATGTCGAGAAGGTCATTGAACATCTGGACAATGTCATGTTTAACGGTAGATAGCGCCAGGATATTGAAAAAGGGCCATGTTGCTAACGCACTCGATAGGCTCGGCAGAGGAAATCCAGCAAATTAAGGAAGACTTCGGGGCTCCTGATCTCAAACACAACGATGATTTTATGAACCTCCTCAACTATGGACCACAGTCTTATCAGGGCGCTTCTTTACGCATATACGATACGTGGGAGTTCTGCGATTACGTCGAGAATGCCGTTGGTGTTACAGACAAGTCTAAGCTCCCAGGCTCAGGAGGCGTTGGTCTGGAAAAGGCACTGGAAGGATATGCCCGCTGGACTAAAGAGGTCTACATCCCTGGGAAATGTGAGGACCAAGGTCCCTGGAAGGGGGTCAACAACACGGGCTGCTTCAACTTTGGTGACGCTGACAATTTGGTCTACGCCAATAAGACACTGGCCAGTCCGGGCATTGCAGATACGCTGCAATTTCAATGGCTCATCTGTAACGAGCCTGAAGAGTTCTGGCAGACGGGTTCACCAGAGGGCACACCGACACTGGTCTCACGCTTGGTGGACAGGGAGTACTTCAGGAAGACATGTGCGCGTTATTTCCCTCCTGGTCCTAATGGAGAGACCTACGGCCTGGCCGAAGGAAAGACCACAGAATCATGGAACGCTCACTACGGAGGCTGGAGCGACCCTTCTGCGTACGTGAAGAGGACTGTCTTGGTTGATGGTCTGTATGATCCTTGGCGGGCGGCGGGATTTTCTTCTTCACAAAGACCTGGAGGTGTGCTGGGCAACAGCACCTACATCAAACACTTTTTGAATCCCTTGGGCAATCACTGTACAGATGTGTATCGTAATGCCGGTACTATTTGGCCAGAGGTCAAGGCCATCCAGGAGGCTGGCATTAATCAGATTGTGAAGTGGGTTGCAGAGTTTCCCAAGAATAAGTGAACATTAGGGGAATGAAGGACGTGGATGAATGAAATGGCTTGGGGAGTTTGGTGGTGAAGCAAAGGGCGATGAGTAGGATGAATCGCTGATCGACGCTACTAGTGAGTCCGAGGGTTTTTGATAGATGATCGTGTAAGTCGAGATGTTTTATATAAGACATGCCAATTAAGGGAGATAAAAACATATATTCCCGCGTATAGAATCTGATCTCGAGCTTGATAATTCATCATTGTCTTAAGACTTGCTTTTTATTTCTTCTTGTTCTGTATCTCCTAGACCGCCACTTATACCACGTTGGTTACTGTATCCCTTGCGTATAACCTCATTGGCTTCTCGATGATGCAAAGCTGCCTCGACTAGTCCTTTCAACTGGGAGCATCAGAAACATGCATAGATAATCATTAAGAGCTGTCTCGAAAGACGTACTAGATAGAGCCAATCAAGCTGAGTCCAAACAACCTTAGGATGTCTACAGGCCTCAAGGGTCTGTTTTGTTAGCTTCCTGCTAACTGGGTACTAACTGTGCTATAGAAATAATATGTAAGAAGAAGTATCTTACATTTGGTGTGGCATCTAGTATAACGTAGCCGGTCAAATTGGCTTACACTATATTAGACTTCTGCCAATTGCATTACTGATGTGACTGGAATATCCATAATTTAACAAAACAGACCCTTGAGGCCTGTACCAGTTAATTCCTATCCTGCCATCCCGCAACGTGCGGGCGTTGACTTGACGGAATTAGGCGCCCTAGCCTTGAACCGTTATATGCAGAATGTCTGATAAACGCTAGTAGCACGACAAGTGTCTCTCATGTACTGACCCCTCGTATTACCAAGAGGAACCGTTATCTGGTGGCGCACAACATACAATTCACTCTTGACCAATGCTACGCTATGGAGGCCACCAAGGTATGTATCTATGCTCAAACCGAAGCCACAAACCCTTCTGGCTCTTGATAATGTCTAGCTACTCCGAAGACACGCGGCAAATGCTTTATGAAACAGGGGTCTCTGGTATGAATTGTTGTTACACAGCATGCAACCGTTGACGCTCAGATAACGCACCTCGATCACATATCCCGAGCCATTCCAGAGGTAATTTCCCCTCGAAGTGGTTACTAAAGAAAACCACTATACTTCCAGTTTAATCACTATCATCCGGGATGTTTCCGTAACCTTTTGTTACAGATGCAAGATTGCGGCTGCATCTATACCAATTGGGTCAACTTTCAACCACGCCTCGCCAACCTTGTGAGGCACACTGAGAGATAATGCGGTACAACCACCAACCATATCGAAGCCAAATATGGGCTTCTGGTTACATTCTACAACAACGCTCGGCCGCGAGGATGCGACATCGGAAAGTTTTGATGTGGCTTTGCGGTTCCTTGAGTTATGATGTGAGCGACTTTGCCATCCTTGATATGTGCTGATAGACGATCCACCTCCGGCTACACTCCGAGTAGTTGGAGTGAGAGAGAAAACACCTCAACTATTCCCTCCTAATCTCTTTATTTACTCAATTGAATCAACTCTGCAGCAAACGAGGCGTTTCTGAATAGTAATCCTGACATCACACTAATTATAGGTTGCAGCCGGTAGGTTTCGTTCTATGATAGCAAGCAACTATGGTGCCATATCCCCAGTTCTAGTTTGTCACTGCTGCTGTAAATACTACCTTAGTTTTCTACCAGTTATGCCTCACCTGTCTCGGTATATGCAGACCGAGACTCGAGGATTATGTTTGCCTAACTCACCGGGCCGATCTAAGTACTCGGGCCGCCTCTAGTTGAATTTAGCAAGCTGGAGAATTAGACTACCTGACTACCCAGTAAGGAAACCTATGTGTTTGATCTTATTCGATCGCCTGCGTTAGTTGATCTGCCGTATATCGAAAGGCGAGAACTGAGAGAGAGAGAGAGAGAGAGAGAGAGAGAGAGAGAGAGAGAGAGAGAGAGAGAGAGAGAGAGAGAAAGAGAGATCTCTCATTGTCATTCCGACTAGAATAGACTATGTGATGAACGAGCATCCAATCCATACTGAAAACAGCATCATCAGAGTTTAATCCCCCACCTCTACCTCTACCTACATGCACCCTGCAGAGCTACGTTTTTCCCCGAACCCCAAGTTCAAGCTACTGGTACGATTCTCCAGGAATAGATGCAGTAGTAGTCACAATTCTGCAAAGGGATATTTCTCATTCCACCATGTTTCTGCTATGCTTTCATCTGGTAGGGTTGTTTATGTGCCCGTTGGCATATCCAAGACAAAATGGATGTTGCCGTTGACGTGATACTGGTTCTGATAACCCTAAGCACACCTCACTTACACTTGGCGTAACTCAAACTGTGCCAGCTTTTATACGATGGCTAAATAAATGGAGAACTGACAAGCACAATAACACCCGGCTTGACAGCTTTCTTTTCTTTTTGACACTGAAACACTTCTGATAGATTCTGGGAAATTAATAGGCCATTGCAAGTTATGTTTATGATCAAACCTGTTTCCCGCTCATCAATCGTCGTCATACGGATAACGCGGGCCAGGCCAAGCTGGGCCAAGTATGTATGCCATGTATGAACCGACCAGGAAGTTGCAGTTTGTTGAGTTCATCAAGATAACGGCTTACATATTTGTATTTCCCCTTTGGGACTGTTACGCAAAAGCCTGGGGAAAGCTGGGAGGTTTGCCCGCGGAGGCCGCAGCATCCACTGGGAGGGCAATAATCTAAGCAAGCTTATTATGTGCCTTATTGCAGAATCAGCATGTACGTACTGTCCGGGAGGGCAAAGCCTCATTGAAAACTTGCGCTAGAGGCTTGAATGGTGGTGGTTCGCTTAGGTATGCTTGGACGTGGGACTCCAGGGGAATGGAAATTCGAGGGGGGAGTCTGAGAACTGGGCTGGGCTGGGCTGGGCTGGGCTGGGCTTGATCCCATCTATTGGATCTACAGGGTCCTTTCTTCCAGTGGAGGATCTAGAGGATGTCTCTCGCCCACCTCCCTCAATGTCTTGAACTCCACTTATAACGAGACAGTTTCTTGTGTTGGTTGTGTCTACGTAAGGCCGGCGTTGTGGGAAGAGACAACACTGGTTCTGCTTAACCAAGACCAAGATGTATGAGCACGAGGTGAAAGTATCTGGCGCATGGACACCTCGATACCCCATGATAAAACCCCGTGAGTCAACGGATGATCGATAGTCTATGGGAGGGGAAGGACGTGTCAGCGCGTCCACTAACAGGCCTAGGTCATCAGGTACCAACTATTTCTTACTGGAAGCTTGCTTAACCCTTGTAGCATTGGGTCATCGTCCTGCTAAGGCCAAGGCATGGCACCCTCTAATTGCAATCAACATCCATTCTCATCCGACGGGACGATCGCCTTGTCCGAGTCCGTAGAATAGTTGAGATGAAGACAGGTTGTCCATTCTATAGCCTTCGAGTATCTGTTCATCTGTCGTTTTAAGAGTCACAGCTTGCGTAATACGCGAGAGGCCTCAGATGGTTTTTGGAGTTTTTGATGAGCTGCTCGATACAAGGATGATAGCGTCGTCCATCATCATTCCCCGCTTCCCGTTAATAACTTAATTTTGGGAGTGTTACCTCGTTCTATACTCTGTATAGGTACCCAATTTCATATCGTCATTGTTTACTGTGTCTTCCTGTCAATCAGTGTCGGTGTCTGCTGCCACCGGAGATGTGCTCGTCAAGCTTGGATCTACCTACTAAGGTACGGAGCAGCTTGGTATCGTACTGTGCGATTGTGCCCAGTCTTCAATTGCCAGGGAGATCCAGCGGAAGACCGGCCAAGTAGCCCCGATAAGTGCGAGACTGGCGCCGATACTGTACGGATCGCATAAACGGCCGGCAGAATACGCGTGTGAAAAAGTCCTCAACCGCACTGTTTTGCGCCGACAACGGGACCCACTCGGCCCTGTAGGTACATCTCGGATCAGATACCAGCCCCCGCCACTGGCAATGAACTTGCAGACCTACTCGCCAAAAGTGAGTGAGTCCACACCACTACCTACCACCATCTGCCTGCAAGGTCAGTCCCAGTCTCCACGTTTTCACACACAATCTGTCCAAAGTGTGGAAGAGGGACTCGCTGGGTAAACAACCGGACCCCGAGAGGCCCAGCTAAGGTACATACATACGGAACATGAGCAATTCGTCACCCACGAAGCTACGACAATAGCACAGTCCAAAGTCATCTCAGCCAGCAAATGCCTGCACTGTCGCTTATTCTGTCTCTGTTCATTCATCTCCACTACCTTAGGTACACCAGCTAGTAGTTAACAGCCTCTACTGCTAGCCCAGACCAGACAGGCCAGACAGACCATTTGGAGACTCGGAGCATCAATCAAGTCAATCAATCAATCCCGTCCAACTCTTTGCCTTCTACCTACCTACCTATTCTATTTCTCCTCATCCTCTCTTATCACCATCATCATCCCTTCCGTATCCCCCTCACTATACGAAAATTGTAATCTCTTTTCCTCTTCACCCGCTACACGCACACACACATAACGCAGTACCTACACACCTTTTAGCTGCGAACACGCACCTGGACCAGGGGTATCTGACAGCACAGGACCCTGACCGTCTCGCTCATCCCGTCTCGTTTTTCCATTGACCGACCTGCCTGGCCTGCTTGACCTGCTGGCGCCTACCGACTGTGCCCGCTGTGTTCGCGTGCGTCTACTCCGTACCATCCAATACCAACCCAAATCAATCCAATCCAACCCAAACCCAAACCCAAACCACTAGGGGCACTCGCCCATCCATCCATATTACGATCCTGCCCCAACAATCACGGATTGCCGATTTCTCTGTTTATCGATTCGACGCCCAAACTTGTCAGCAACACAATCTGTTCCCGAACAGAACAACATCGCATTTTCGCCTACGATCGACATCGACATTTTTACTCGAGCCCGCAATTGATTTTACGAGTGTTGATGCCTTGAACGCTTTTTCGCCGACTCCCCCGCGCGACGCCAACAGTAATCTGCGACGCCAAAATCAATTGAACCTACCGATCACCACTTTTCCCGTTGACCACCGGCGCCTACGGGTCGTTCCAGCCTCTCTTCGCTGGTCATGACGCCCGCTCCCACCGGCCCAGGTAGCCCTCTGATCGCAGGAGCTGCTATGTCGGGCGGCGATTTCAACGATTTTTCCGATGAAGAGCTTGGCGCTTCAAACCTCTTCGACTTTTCTAATAGCCCAGATACCCTCCAGTCATTCGAGTCGCTAGGAGGAAACGACGCGAAAACGTTTCTCACACCCCAAGAACTAACAGGGGCACCTCTTCCTGATTCCCCGAACGGTTCCTACCAAGACTCATCATCTGAAACGGCCTCCTCTAAACGCACTGCAACCCCAACCTCCAAGCCCACCATGCACCCCGCTGAAGCGATGTTGGAGGAAGACGAAATGAAGGTGGAATGGGGAAGCAGCTTTTTCAACGACGATGACCACTTTGTTTTTGGTCAAAACCACGACGATGCTTCAATGGAAATGTACCCTTTTGGCGAACCTGGAGAATCCATCCTCGAGCACCCCTACGATATGGACACCGCTTCTAGTAGCCCGGAAGGTTTAAATACAGAACAACCAGCTCTCACATCTCAGATGCCCACAGTCAGCACGAAAGCCACTATCAAAGATGCAACACCCAAGAGGAAGAAAACACAGGGTCACCAGAAAGCCTCTTCAGTATGTTCATCGCACAATTTTTTCAACCAGACGAGCCCTTTGTTAACGAACTTGAAGCAATACTCGGTGTCTTCAGCAATGAATGGATTGAAAACATCAGCATCCCGAGAAGTTTCGCCAATGTCCAATATGGTGCTCAGCCATGGCAGTTCTCCAGCGCCTCTCTTCAATTCTCCCTCGCCCAATACTCAGGTAGATTTCTCCAGAGTTGTGAATGGAGGAGTGGGAGCACAGCATGTGTGGCCAAACAAAATCGACGTGGCAACGCAACCTGTACCCGACGGCTTGCCTATGCATTTTAGCGGTCAGATGAACCAGCCTATGCCTATGCCGCAGCAGATGCCAATGCCCACACAATTCAACTTCAATGGACGATGCCAATTAAAAATCATGCCTACGCCTCTCAAGTCGAGGGTCGAGACCCAAATCCCTATCAAGATGACCCTGTGGCCATTGCCGCCTGGGGTCACTAAATTGCATCTGCCACCCCACACCATCTCAAAGCCTAAGCTGTTGTCGAAGCCAACGCCTGAGAAGTCTCCGGATATGCTCGAGCTGCATGTCTCGTTAGTTTGCACGAGTGCCATGGATGAGCCTGGCGTCAAAGAAGCCGCGCTCAAACGGGCGGCATCACACCCTCAAGGCTATCTTCCGCCTCAGCCAGACAACAACGGTTCTCAACCAAAAGGTGGCGATGTACGTATTTGCCAAGGCTGCATAACGAGAGAGCGAAAGCGCGCGGCTCGGAAAAAAGTCAAGAAGCCAGAGGAAGAGAAGATCTGGCTGCAAGACGAAGAACGCCGTGTCATTGTCTTCAACACACAAGAAGTCAAGGACTGGCAACCTCCTAGTGGCGTCATGGAGTCAACTGTTCCCGAGGGTACCATGCAGGTCGATGCTGCGATGCGTATTGCTTGCTATTGTCGGCACCATGGAGAAAAGATGGGATTCAATGTTATCTTCACCATTAAAGATTTCCAAGACAGAGTCGTCGCTCAGGCCATGTCTAATCCAATTATGATCACTGACGACCACAAGACTCACCCGATTGCTCAGGTCGCGGCACAACAGCCAGCTATTCCGGAGCCTCCCATGCCATCCGTACCCCAAGCAAGTATTGAGAACAACGTTCTTCTACCACCTACTGCCAATGGACCCTTCCGCATGTCGCCATCCAACGGCGATTTATCGAATATGCATCGAAGCAGTCAGGCCTCATACCAATCTAAAGCCTCGTCTACTGGTAATCTCGGCAGGACACTCTCACGCCCGGCTTCGCCAACCCTTGGTGGCCCGATGGCAAAGAAGAGAAAGTCAAGCGCTTCGCGAGTTCCCAATGGACTTACCATGACCCGCTTGGATACGTCACCTTCTCCGGGCGCGGATGTCAATCAGCTATCTAATGCTACATCTCCTTTTACACCTAACCTCGCTGCCTTTTCTCAAGCCGACCCGATGTTTGGACAGCAAGCAATGGCCTTCACCACAGGTCCTCCTACACCCAGCAACGATATACCAGGATTCTACGCCAACCACCGCTCCGCGAGTATGGATAACATGGCCATGGCGCAGCTTTACTCAGCACCTGCTTCAGGGCACCCGAGCCGTGCACCCAGCCCCAATGGCCTTCGAAACAGTATCGTTGGCAATCCCCAGAACCAATTTGCCCAGGCACTTGCCAGCACCTTCAGCGTGCCTACAGGCATGACTCCACTGCGAGCACCTCCAGTCATTCACAAGATCATCCCCAATGAGGGTCCTACAGTGGGAGGTATCGAAGTGACAGTTTTGGGTGCTGCCTTTTTCCAGGGGCTCGAAATCTGGTTCGGCAACCACAAAGCCACGACTACTACGTTCTGGGGCGAATCGTCAGTTGTCTGTCTACTGCCACCTGCTCCCGGCCCTGGACCTGTACCTGTCACCTTCAAGAATCAGAACCCTCAGGCCGCCCAAGCTTTCTTGAACACAGCAAAACAGCCGCCTACTTTCAATTACTTGGACGATGGCGAGGACAAGCTGATTCGAGCTGCTCTGTCTGTACTGGGGCATAAGATGTCAGGTCAAATGATTGATGCCATGGACGTCGCGAGAAGAATTCTGGATAACGGAAATGGAAGCCACTGGTCTGGCGGTTCTGATGGCGCCCAGGGTGGTTCCTCATCAGGTGGAGCCATGTTCAGCCATGCCCCTTATGCTCATCTCGAATCTCAGCTCCTGAAGTGCCTGGATCTCATTGACCTCGATGACAGCATGCACAGAACCCGCCTGGATCTCAAGAGACCCACCGGTCATACTATGCTTCACCTCTCCTGTTCGCTAGGTTATCATCGCTTAGTTGCAGCCTTGCTGGCCAGAGGTGCAAACCCTGATGCTAGAGATAGGGGTGGCTTCACACCTCTTCACATCGCATCGATCCACAACCACCCTGAGATCGTTAGAAGGCTCATGCTTAACGGTGCTGACCCCACCATCAGGAGCGTATCTGGACTTTCCGCCTCCGATATTGCTCAGTCGCGTGCTGTAATCCATGCTATCCGCCGTTCTCAGCGACATGCCCGATCCCGCAGTAGCGGTGGCTCTGGTTCTCTTCACAGCCGAGCCAGCAGTGCCACTTCGCTCCGATCGCTCTGGGAGCCTATGACTAAGATTCACAGTCACGAAGAGCCAATCTCACTTGATTCTAGTGAGGAGAGTCCAGAGTACACATCGGGAGATTTCGAGGATGAGGATCCCGATGAGGATTCCTACCTGAGCATGAGAAGACCCAGTGGCTTCAGGCAAGATCGTGAGCGACCCAATCTTCGCCGCCAGCAGACTAGTGAGATGGAGGAGGAACTCGCACCACCTGCTACAACAATGGCTGCTCTCAAGGAACAGTTCCAGCAACAGGTCCACCAATTCCAGCAGTTCCAACAGTCGATTGCCATGCAGTTCCAGAATTTCCCACATTTCCCTCAGATGCCTCAAATGCCTGCATTGCCTAACATGCCTGGCTACCAAGCACCCTTCATGCGACGAGTCCAGCAGTTGATGCCAGGTATGGCAGGTCCCCGTGCTGATGGCGAGCAGCCTCAGCGCTGGTGGGATTCGTCTCCCAAGGCAACCGCTCCAGCACCTCCGGCTTACGAGGAGATCTTCCCCCAGGAAAGTCTCGACCAAAAGCATGAGTCAGCTGCCCGAGCTGCTGTGGAAGCTGAGGCTGATCAAAAATGCGCGGCCCTGTTCGACCAGACCACATCTACTGAAACCGAGTCGGCTGATATTACTGAAGTCACTGAAGTGGCTGAAATCAAAACTGAAGAGCCAGGAGTCCTCAAGATTGGCCGAAAGAACGCCATTACCAAGGAGCAGCAGGAGCAATTCCGCAGAGCACATGAGGTCAAGATGAAGAGGATTAGCAGTGACCACAATCTGTTCTTCATCTGGGTAAGTCACGTCGTCTATCTTACATGCATCCCAGAACTAACCAAGATACAGATCCCTCTCCTCCTTGTAATGATTTGCGGCATGCTATACAGCTACTTCCCTTGGCTCTTTACCTTTGCCTGGGCTTTTGTTCGCTCGCTATATCAGAACGGGCTCACCAAGACACAGCAACTACTTCAACAAAACCTACCAGAGCGGGTTCTTGAAGGTATTGAAGTTTGATGATTTATGATGGTGTTCTTCATCACTTGTTCGCAATCCCAAAGCGTATTTATTTCTCCTACGGACTGGGCGTTTATTATTTGTTTTACCACTTATGACCGATACAACCTGTTTCTTCTTTACACTATTGTCATTCGTTCAGGCCTGTTGGGTCCTAGCGTACACAGAACTATTATATCTTCCAGGGCTACTACACAATGTCCAGAACGACCAACGTGGGATGGAATTGGACGGAACAACTCAATCAGAAATACGAAGCGCACAGCGGGTCGACGCGAACAGAGCCCTTTCTTGAGATGAACTTGGACGGGCAATAGAGGTGACCTTTGAAATCGGGGTTTATCAACTGTTTTTAACACACAACTATGGGAAGTCTCCTGGGCAGATGGCTGATTAGGGAATATGAGGTGTTGATGTTTTCTGGTTATGGATCTCTGGTGAATGAAGTGGTTGAAGATTTTGGTGGAATGTAAGGAGACTGTGTATTCATATAGGTATAATCGAAAAGGCACAAATGAACTGGCTTAATTGATTGATATCTCTTGGTAGTCTGTCAGATTTCATTGTGTGTTTAAACATTGCCAGCCAGACACTTTTTTTAATCCCAATAAACATGCAAACCCATATTTAAGTAGAGAGCTCTTGCGATATTGCTCGTGTATTTCATCTTCACCTGGGCTACTTCGATACATCACACACACACAGCATCGTGTCATGGGAGAATCGTTAATTAATACATATGACCCCCAACGCCGTTACCCTTCCGTCGGCCTTGATCCCAAGAGCACAGGCTACTTATCAGACAAGGACCGTGTTCCACCACTGTTCCCATTCCCTCCCAAGATCAAAACCTATACCCCCTTCCCAACCGATACCCCAAGTGCAGGAAGCCTCTATCCAACGGATGAGGAGACATCAGAAAAATCAATCATGTCGCATGTCATCATGGATATCTCCCACGTGAATATACAAAGAGTAATTCGTTCGTAAAAGTCCCAGAAACAAAAACAAGGTCATGGCCGCGTCAAGAGTCGTTCGATCCGCCGCTGCAGAGCTTCTGAGCTAATGCTTCCATCTCACCACCGCCATTATCCGCTGTCCATAAGTGTCTCGCGTGCTGTTGTATGTTAACAATATAGTGAAAAAATCAAGACGCCAACATCAGACTAATAACGAGAGCGAATTGCTGGAGCCGTGTTCTCAGCGTCTTCATCGTAGGCGGTAAACTTTTCAGGAATGTTAGGAACCTTTGGGATGCCCCTGTTAGCATTTGGTACGACACTGAGTCCTTCCGCAGCGCTCTTTCGCGAACGTAGGATTCGCGTATATTGGACCTCTTGCAGTGGCTGTCTAGACTCATCGATGCTCCTTCTAGAAGCAGAACCAGGTCGGCGGTCGATGTCTAAGGAGCCTCGACCACCGCCTCCAGGAAGACGGCCTAGGACACGGCGAGCGAGTGTGTTATGCTCCTTGCTAGCTCCATGAGGCCCCGACACACTACGTCGTGGTGAGAGCATGTTGCGGCGAGAAGCGACATTTCGCAGTTTCGGTAGGGTGATATCTCGAGAAGCAGACTTACGTAGCTTCTTCTTTGGGGTTGGAGGGTCACGAGATGCATTCTCCTCTTCATCCTCAGAGTTTGAGTCGGCTGCTGCGCGCTTTGTTCCTCGGGAGGAGGCACTGGCAGGTGATCGAATAGGAGAAGGCGCACGAGAAGCCGAAGGCGTTGCTGCTCGAGATCCTCTGGTCTGTCGAGGCGGCTGCAGATAGTCTCGCGACATACGGCCTGTATAAACAGTTGGAGCTGGGGCAGCTCCAATGGGAGTTGGTGGTGGAGCACTGTCAGAGATTGGGGGTGTGAAGAACCCCGATGCAACGAGCTCTTCATAAGTAGCAGCTCCTGGGCCATCGGGACGTAAGTGGTGCTTCTGCAAGTGCTTGATCTTGGTAGGCGACTTGGGTGGTGAAGGTGCATCGTAGTTTGGGGCATGGGGAATACCATCTTGAGGCGTGGTGGCTCGAGATAAGGCGTCTCTAAGAGATGTCGCATGAGGCGGGGCAGATAGGTGGTGTGAGGTCTGAACAGAACCGGGAGGTGGTTGTCTAGTAGACTGAATAGCATGAGACGAGAAGAAACCTGAAGCCATCAAATTGTGATAGTTGGCCAATATCTCTTCTCGGCTGGGCATATCCTCCCTTGGAGTCTCTTCCACGGTCTTGAGCTCCGCAGGCCCATCTCTAGAACCATTCTCCCTCTCCCTTTGTCTGCCTCGTTGTTCAGACTGATCTCGCTTACGGCTCCTCGACCTCTTCCTTGCCCCTCTCTCTTCTTCATTATCCCTCTTAAATCCCAGTCTGCCTCTCACCTCATCCCAAACTTGACCCAGAAGTCTTCCTCGCTTGACCTGCTTGTCGGAGAAGTCGTCGCTCATCGGTCGCGAATTATTGGATTTGATGCTTGTCAGAGCAGGTCGCTCCAGAGCAGCGCGCTCTTCAGGGCCCAGAAAGTGCACTGGGGGCGCAGCAGAAGTCCTATCATTCATTGAGCCTTCCTGAAATCGACTCGCACTGAGTGCACGTCGACTTTTCGGCCGACCCATTGGGAAGGTTTTGTATGCGTATGGCGTATAAGTTGTGATACAGTCTTAAGCACGATTACGTCGGTATGTTATCTCAACGATGGGGACGGGTAGAAAAAACGTTGAAGGTTTAGACTAAACTCAACACAACATGGCGAGTTTAAAAGATGAGTAAAAAGGTGGCTTAACAAACAAGACGCATCTGTAAGACGTAGAGTTGATCTGGTCTACTAAGTAAGGTAGCTTGGAGAGAAAGCGGAGGATTTGTTGACATTGGAGTACACGTGATTTCACCACAGCAACGAGCAAGAACCTAGGAGCGGGGATACAACGTACCTGCAGCAGTAGCGAGAGCACTGACCTGGAATGGAAGGAGGTAGGGAGGTACGAGGGTACTTTAATCGTCGGAAAGCCAAAAGTGGAAATACAGCTCCAGGTGAATTACCGAAACGGAGATTTAATTTCCTTTGTTTTAGACGAACAAGGGGTCGAGTGACTCGATGACTCGAATCGTCGATTTCAGCTTTGGAAACGTGATCTGGGAACATATTTTGACTTGTGACTGGGCATATTTCCACCGTTGAGCCAGAACAACTATACTCACTCACATCTTATTCCTGCCAAGTTGCCTATCCATTCCATCAGTCCTGGCCTCGGTTGTCCAAATCGAATTCAGATTCCAGAAGAATAAGTCTGTGGAGCATGCACAAGTTATGTCGATCCGAGTATACAAGCTAGACATGGATATCTGGTCGACAATTCACTTCTCGTCTTCCGCACCGACAGATCGGTAACTATGATTCACATGGTACTGGACCAAATATGGCATGAATCAATGAATGATATGATTGTCTGTGATGGCACCTGTTGAATATCGAATCCTTTCCCAAAACCTCCCCTACTAAGGATTTGGCTTGTACGAATAAAATCTATGGTCGTGTGCTACCAGCCCCATCTGTGAAGTCTTCGTTTCGAGTTTACCCCGGTATCCCGGTCTTGTTGCTCGAGTCAAGTCACACTGTCCCCCAGACAAACGTCGCAGATTGTGAAGTGAGATAGAATAACGAGGAAGTGAAAGCCTTAGTAGCACCAGTGGTCAAAGTAGGCAAGGTGGATCAATGTAAATAAGGATAAAGAAAAATAGCTGTCGCAGTGGGTGATCGTCTGTGATCATAAGAAACAAAACCAGTCGTATCCAAATGTGAATGGTTCTGCTCAAGGAAATCTTTGCTGGATGAAATAATCCGGGTCCAATAAGTCTGCCATACCCAAGACTTCAAAATCCACATAATTGCGCCCAAACTCCTCAACATTGCGGTTTCATGCGTCTTCCGTCATTCCAAAATCGCCCAATTGATAGAAATACACAACACTAGAACGCCAAAATCGATACTTTTCCAGTGATGTTTCAGATGTAGGTATCTACTCGTCATAATACCGGTTGAACTGGACGGAACTGATTTGGCCATCGGCTCGAGAGTACCAGCCTTGGTCATGATCGGGGCTATAACCACGGTGAGATCGACCGTAGTGAGGATCCACTTGTCGCTGACCATTGTGAAGTGGGCGGGTGCTCTGGGCAAAGACGCTCTCGTGCTTGCGCTTACCACCAACATTGATAGGAGGTAGTTCAGGAGCGGGGCCAGTCTGTGGCTCAATAGGAGGTAGGGGCGAAACAGGAGAGACGAGCTGGTCTATCTTGAGAGCCGGGAGGGAAGTCTGGCTGTGCATAGGTCGAGGGCGAGGTGCAGCAACAGGCGTGGGTGGGTATGACGGTCGCGAGTCTCGGCGATGGTGACCTTCGGTGGAGTAGACGGAAGGTGAAGGGGGAACGTAGGTGCTGGTAGATTGTCTGCGGTCATACAATTCGTGCTTCAAAGATGGAGCTGGTGAAGGGCACGAAGGAGGAATGTTGCGGTTCACGTAGCCGTAAGGCGCATCCGTCTTGGAGTATGGAGACTGAGAAGTAGGAGCATAAGAAGCACTGGGCGGACCGGGCGTTATTTGCAGGCCAGGTTGGTGAGCATATTGTCGTGGTGTTGGGTACTGAGCAGCAGAAGAATCTCCGAAGTCGAGATGGCGCGATGCAGATGGAGCAGGCTCATAAGAGGGAGGTGGCGGCGGCGGTGGCGGATAAGCATCAACCATCGACGGTCGGCGAGAAGCGTCGGTATAAGGAGTTCGCTGTTCGCTTGAGTTGCTGTGAGATCGGTTTCGGATACTATGAGGGTCTTCTGATGCTGGAGTGATAGTTCTTCTGCGACCAAAGTCCTCTTCCCGACGTTCGAACCCGTTTCCACCACTGTTGCTGTTGCCAGCACCAGGCTTGCTTTCCCTCTTCCTCATTCGAACATCTCGTCGAATTCGAACTCGGCAGCCCTGGTCAGCAACAGTCTTGCTGAGTTGAGTACTCTCCATCAACCCAGGAAACTTCTTAGCGCTATAGACACTGAAAGGGTCGGTCTTGATTTCCATTCTGTAGTCGACTCCGGGTGGAAGATCGCCATCGGCAGGTTCCAGATCAAAGTCTCTTTCCTCCTTGGTGGTCTCAAACAAACTGAAGGTCAGTATGTAAAGGCCCTCGTGGCGAACAGAAAGATCGGGAAAGATGAAATAACCAGCTTCGGTGGGACGGTCGAGATAAGCCATGCCAGAAGCAGGAACACCAGTCAGAATGGGTGGGTTACCAGCAACTGGAGTATTAACTCGACCGCGCGCAAGTGGACGGGCATGCTCGAGACTGGCATAGAGAAAGAAATTGGCGTTATAGTCAAAAGTGATATCCTTGCCCTCTTCCACACTTGGTCCCTCGATAATCCGAAGCTCGACAACCGGAGGAGGATCAACAGGTCGGCGATCACTGTTGGCTATAAATGGTCAGCACGGCAAGCAAGTAACAAGAATGAGAGACAAGACGCTAGTGTGCAGTCAAGACCCCCATTCCCATGTCAGTCAGCTTACCTTTTGAACCAGAACCGCAGGCTCGGGCACGCTCAGGTTGCTGCAGAACAGTCATCTGATACCAGAGGCTGCGGTTCCCTCTTGTAACTCTGTGAATCCTGTTGACAACATCGCGCTTTGGCTCGGCAGGAATCGAGGATGGTGTAGCCATATTGAATATTAATGAGGCGCGTGAGAACGCGCTGACGAAGAGAACGATTGAGAATTGAAGTAAAGTCAAGCCAAGCCTATCAATCAGACGTTGTCAGTTTGAGACCCAAATTGACGGTTGACAGTTAGTTGATCACACCGGCCGAGCGGTCATGCAAGCGAACAGAACCACTCGATTGGTATCCGACAAGTTAATTGTTCAAACGGTTCAAAGAGGGATTTGCACGTTGGAGGTAATGAATGGTTGGTTGGCTTCTGGCAGGGAACTCACCCTCAATGTGAGACGCCCGTTAATTAGAAATATCGGGTCGGGCAGAGTAGAGTTCAGTATGGAAATTGCATGAGTGTATTGTAGTTTGTCAACTCATTCACGGACGGAGGGCAATGACCGTGATTGAAGACGGTAGAGGTAGTCGAGTTGGAGAGAAAGAGAGCGAGACCTCAACGCGACATACGAGAATTAGTCTAGAGGAAGGAAGAGGACAGGAGGAGGAGTAAGGTGAGGTAGGTAGGTACGCCGGACAAGTGTAGGTATGAACGAGTAGGGGGGAGTGAACAAGAAGAAGGGGAAGCGAGGAAGCGAGAGGCCGGGGGCAGAAGCCGTTGAAGAGGCAGACCCAGGACCGTAGACAAAGTGCCTTAGCGTATGGATAGCGTATGTCGCTAAGAGACACTAGCGAACAAGCCTGTGCAGGGGACTTTAAACTGGGAGGATGCAATGGAAGCAAGGCCCATTCCCAGCCAGCAGAGAACCGAGAACGTCAAAGTTGGCTGAGTGGAGCTAAAGATACAAGCTGAACAGGCCAGAAAAGCAGCAAGCAGGCGAGGTTGGGTACGTAGATACTGAACAAACACTATTCCCGTCGGTCCAGTGCAGTCAGTGTATGCAGATTTGGACGAGAGAATGGATGGATTGGTACGGAGTAGACTAGATGCAAGCGAGTACAGTGCGTGATCTGGGTATGCTAAAAGCCCGCGGCACCGCGGGTAAATACGTCGTTCGCTGGTGGAAGTAAAACTAGATCCATCACTAGAGGCAGACAGGACCAGAAAATGGCGGAGTTATTTCTAAATAGGGCAGGGTGATAGTTAAGGTTAGACTAAGCATTCGGGCACTTGACAGAACGCGAGAGAGCGAAAAGATGGTGATGATGGGAGATCCATTCGAGGTAGGTGTGTGTGTGTGTGTGTGTGTGTGTGTGTGTGTGTCTGATGGAAGGGTCCCTTGAACCTCCGTGGGCACAGACAAGAACAGGGATAACACCTAATGAATGAATTGAACAACGATGATGGTGGCTTAATTGTAGCTAGCCTAGGCCCAGGAGCCTGGCTCAGGTGGCTACAGCTGACTCGAACCGCCCACGGACGCTCTCAAAACGCCCCGTAGGCCACTGAGACTGGCCAAGAGGAACAGGCTGATCGCCTGGGATCTTTGGTCTCGGGGTCCCATTGTTGGGGTGTTCGTCCATGGCCAAGGAGACGGGACTTGGGATCGGCCCAATAAGAAGCTGTTGTTGGTTGAATGCAACCTTGGAGGGGAAAAGACAAGGCGGGAGGCTTGGATGGAAGACCCAGGTTCCGAGATCCAGTCAAAACTTAACTTCAACTTTTTAACTGTTTTTTTTTATTCTTCTGGAATTCTCAACCTGTCACTGGTGATCGCGTGTGTTGACGGATTCGTTAGAGTTCAAGGGCGCCAAGGCTCGTGGCTTTGTAGACTTTGGTACGGGCTCCCGAGGACCTTAATTCTGGGTAGATTCAGCCGAGACGATCAATCTCATCAGTGGCGTCTGCACAGTGCCAGCCTTGGATTTCCTGGCAGGCACAGAATACGACTGCGACGGTTACAGTTACAATTTACTTGCGGCTTGGAAAGGGGCATGATGTGATGTGATGTGAGATTTCGGGTCCGGAGCATTTCTGTTCTACGGCAAATCTCTTCCTCACCTTGCTCTGCCTGGTCTTGGTACTGACTGGTAGGACTGGCTGTACTTCAGATTTGGCAGAGCAAAAGTGCAACTGTAGCGTTGCAGCCCGGGTTCGGCAACGGGAATACGTACCCGTAAAGGTGAAGTGCTCCGGGCGACAACAGCACATTCGTCTGGGATTAGTTTTGCAGCCTCGGCCTATCACAGTTGCAGTCGCAGTTGCATTTGCATTTGACGGTGCAAGCGAAGCAGAAGCACGCAGTGGCATCGCCAAGGATAGATGTGACTGGTTCTCCCGCGCCCACCATCCCACGCTAAAGGAGCCAGATCCCAGCCCAACAACCAGACGACTTCTGAAAGGATACGATATTTGACGAGGAACAAGGTGAATGACAAGAAAAGAAAAAAAGAAAAACTACGGCATAAAACCATGTTGCAAATCATTGTCAAGAGTGTATGCATATCTTGATCCCGATGCTGTACGTTACCGTACTACCCTTTGCTTTATGCAAAGGAAGCTTGCTTCGGACAGACGGGAACCGAGATGTGAAAAAGTACATACAGATCAATTTCAAGGTGCGCCATGTCTCATTATACGATGCGGCGGGCGCAATAGTTCAACATTTGCTCTTCGTCTTCGAGACCTTTTTACACTCCCCCAGCTGAGTACCGGTATCCTCTATGACTCCGATTCCTATCATTGCTATCATTGCTCTTTAGATATCATCTCGCTTATTTGACATGTCACTGCCGTTGTTGTCAACCTCTAATTCGGGTTGCTCATCGGTAGGTATTCTCCATCTCCTCACGTCATCTCAACTCAAGGAAAAACACATCCACCAACCTTGATCAATCTTGGCCTTTCTCGGCATAGCCCCTCGACTTTCCCCGCTCTCATGCTTTAGCGCCAGACTATACATGCGGGATGCAGGACCCGGTGCGCGGGAACCCTCATGGATCTCACGGCGCTAGACCATTTGCGTCTCAAGGGTCACGGCTTGTCTCCTCTTTCCTCACTTGAATCTCGCCGTCCCGTACCGTGCTGCTCATCTCCCTTGCGTACTGTGTCGAGCACTGACATCGCCAGAACAATACCCATTAAACACTGGTCCATGGAGAGGACCTAAGATGACCGCCAGCCATCAACTCTACATCTCTGGCTGGTTTCAGATATAACTCTTTCGCAGAGGCAGGCAACCTGCTGTTGGAAATGTTTGTTTGTGCAATGCATATGCACATATGCACACACGCTGATGCAACTGATGCAACAGCAACACACTAACGTGGGTTTTGCCAGGGATACCCACGACTAATCTCCAGCCACGCATTCTCTGTCTTTGGCTGTCAGTGGCCAACTGTACGACGTGTATGCCCAACTCGACAATCCAAATGCTTGGTCCAGCATCTCTGGAATACGGCCTCATGCATCCATGTTTCAAGATTGGCTGCCAGTTTTATACAGCCCTTCTGATGCTGTGCACCACACCACCTTCTCTTTTGCCGAGCATCAACTGTCAGCGGCAATCGAATACGTACGTACTCCAACTCCACGTTGTCAACCGCCAGCTAGGACTGGTTGTTTCAGTCGATTATTCCTCGGCTCATACAACCCCATCCATGCTCAGTTATGGATACTTGATCGTTTAATACAACCTCGAGGGTCGCATTGCCTGGACATGGGCTCCGGCAGAGTCATGTTGCCTACCATCCTCGACATTTCACAAGTCATGTCAACTCATCTCGGTACTTTATTCGAAACTGCCTAGCTGTCAAAAAACATCAGACATTCGCAGGTAGCCACAATGCGCTGACCAACTGGATCACGGCATTCGCTCCATCACGAAGTTTATCAGAACAAACAAACCCAACTCCCTGGCCACGGCGCTGCGGGTACCATTTTCCTGCATTCCGGTCTCCTCCAGAAATCCACCGTGCGTAAAAAGGTTCTGTTGGTTCCTGGATTTTTCATATCCAGTGTTGGTTTCATTTCTAGGATTATATCTCTCGGGAGAGGTTTCATCCGGTATTGGGCATGCCAGGCCCAGACAAACCAGATCAGATCATGTCTCTCTGTGCCGTAAAATTGCCACGCTCTCGGCTCCCCTCCCTGCATTAACCAGAACTAGGCTACCTAGGTAACAGCTAACGTCTTGCAGAAATGGGATCTCCTCTCGGTTTACCTTGTCAGCGGGGAACGGGCCGGACGGGACGAATACAGACAGCCTTGCAAGGTTGATTGTGATTAACTGTTCATCATCACCAACAACACCACACATCACTTACACTTTCATGTGAAAGTGTTTATTCTCAGCAAATAATGATGAATCACGGCCTTTCTTTCTGTGTACTTGCACTTACTACCATGTCTTCAACGCCCGCAGTGCTCAGCTCCTCGCAGGAGGGCCACCAAGTCTCATCCACCGAAATTGTTTGTCTTGATCTGCCGTACGCCACCAACACAGTGATCTACCCCAGCCCTCTCAAATACCTTGATCACAGAATAAAGGGAACACCGCATCAGGCTGGAAGCCCCGGGGCGTCATTGTCTTTGCTTTTGGGTGACCATTTTCTACTGAATTTCCACGCGTTTACCCGCCAAGCGGACGCAAGCCTCCAGACCATTCCCGCAGGGCATTCCAATAATATTGACTTTGAGACATCAGACCATTTTCCCCGTCTCCCAGCCAAGAGGCCTGTATCTTCGAAAATACATAGGCTCTGAGGAAGATATGCTCCTGAGACAAGCCGTTTCAACTCAATTCCTCCCTTGGAATCGGGACTGACAATATCACAACTCACACCGTTGACGATACCCGCACACGGCTCAACTCTTTGTAGATGTCGAGGCTTAGCTACATACATACTAAGCTTCAGTAGGCTATCCCTTCTCTCCCTGCACTGCTGATCTTGTTGGTCGTTGTCTCGACATGGCGCGGCACGACACGACGCGGGCTTGCCTCTCGATCGGATACTTTCCCTTCCGTCTTCTTTGCCATTTGAGCCCAGAAGCCAAGGCTCAAGCACCACCTTGTAGATTCCAGACATGGCCTTTGCTTTTTCTTTCTCGCTCTCGTCTATGGTTGCCCATTATAAGCCACAATCCAGTTTCTGTCTCACAGCCTGGACTCTGATTTACCCCTCTTCCTGAGAACACCAGCTTCTCGTATCACGGTAAACCTGTCTTGGTCCAATGTCTCTTATCGAGTTTCTTGTGTAAGGGAGCCGGAGCGGCGAGGTAGCGTTTCCCCGCTGTTGGGCATCTGCGGCCGTTGGCATTACCAGCTCACAGGCCGGTCTTCTATGTGAAAAGTTTTGGTTTTGATGATATCGGACGCCACTTGCAGCAAACCGGACATATACTCCGGTTCGATTTGACTGCCTGTACATGCCACGAAGTCAATTGAACCAGTGACGTCTTCTCTTTTCGTTGTTATTGATGAGTGAGTGGCCCTGTCTACAAGCTTTCCAGTTATATCGATGTCTCGACAAGTGTCGAGGATGAGATACTGGTTTTGCTTATTATAGCCAAGCCAGTCTAACAAAGTCAACAACTCGGCTGAAACAGCCACAGTGTATATCCTCACACGAATACGCAATCCAATGCTCGCTTACATATCCGGAGTGCTATCCTTCGCATAGCATTGGTACATGTTGAAGAAGCCTTCAGTTGTTAGACAAGGTCGTGTAGATCAGCAAACATGCAGCAACCCGCAAACTATCACGTCAACTCTGACGCTCTGCAGAGTCGTGTCTAGTCTCGCTGTTCCACGTCGGCAGGCTCTGGGGGGGGACTCGTAGTTTAACAGGCATGGTATGTTGCACCGTGGGACGAAAGAATGGGCCGATGAGAGATGGCACAGTGAGTGAGTATCCGTTGAGTTGCTGGGAGACGTCTAGCTTGACAGGTGATACTAAGGTACACACGGTAACTGTCAGTTCCATGACAATCAACGAATATGCTATTCTTCTGTGGAAGACTCTAGTGTCCTTTAGCAACTTCTTGCCAACCTCTTTTAATTCAATGAGCAATGACGTCTGATTTTCAAGTCCAAACCCTCCGGGCTCAGCCGTTTCTGCAGGATCTCACGGTAGTCACAGTCTCCATCTTCAATCCCTGGCAGTTAAACTTAGTACTCCCTGCCCACGTGGAGCTGGCATATCAGGTTCCCTTTTCTCGGGGCGTATGTCTCAGAGCTGCGTGACTATCTCATCCCTTGCGCAAGCCACAGCATAATAACGATGTGACGAAAATGCTAGGCATGAAGCCTTAAGGTTACTTGAACAATAGAAGTGCAGCAAATAAATGGCGTTTATTGTAGTTGCTGTCTAGGTTAGCACCGGTTGATTAACGCACTGCAGACTCCATACAATGTAGCAGAGGTTGAAGAATAGTTGCTTGGCAACCGCGAGAGCGCGAAAGAGCGACGTGGCCTGTCGTGGGGATAGAAGTGAAGTTGATCCTGCTTGGCAGAGATAGACTAGACTTGGTTTGTCTTGGTTTTATTGAAGCTGTAAAGGGGAACAGGCTTTGGCTGCATTGGAAGTTCCGGAGTGAGACATTCGCTGACCTCGTTGTGTTGATTTGATTGGTTTAGGGTAGTTCCAGAATCGAGGGTTCACGATTATGAACATCACACTCGATGAGGACTACGTTAGTGTGTATAACTCATTTTATGGTGATTACCTATGATAACGTGAACTATGGTGTTGATGAATGTCTTTATTTGGTTGTGTATTTCTTTAGTAGAAACTCTATAGAGAACCGAAATAGTCAATGAGTTCCAGTTGTCAATACGAACATAAGAGAATGGCAACATTAATGATAATTAACTATTAAGTTATGTCAACGACATCAACAACCGAAGGGTATCCAACTCCCGTTCAACGAGGGTATCTCGAAAACAATCCGACTCGAAAGATATCTTCGACTTCCCCAAAGTCTTCACCATTATTTCCACCCATATCTTAGCTATATTCGAAACGAGCGTCCTCATAGCCACGTTACTCATAAACGCACTCATCATGGCATCTAACAAGCAGTCGAACCAGACATGACTGACATATCCTAGACAGCAGCGGTGGCAGTAGCAGGGACAGGTTGTTCAGCCGCAGGAGCAACAGGAGCCCTCTTCTCAGGGAAGACACCATTGCCAGCATTGACGCGACCATACTGCGTAAAGTGCAAGTTGAGCGCACCGTAGTCCCAGCGCTTGGACAAGAACATGAAGGCGAAAGCGAGTCCAGGAATCAAAAGGACGTCGAGGATACCAAAGAAGATGAAGCTTCCAGTGACACCAACCACGTTACCGCCGTCAGAGATACCATAGGCGATGGGGTACAGCATCCAGAGGAGGTTCACCCAGCCTGCGAGCATGAGATAGTCCCGAGATAGGCCCAGGCGAGCAGCGGATGTTCGGCCGGGATGGAGGGTCTGGAAGGCAAGCATGAGATAGGCAAATGTGCCGAAACCGAAGAATCCCCATTTGTACGAGGTTGTGGTGTATGCGGAGCAAAGGTACGAGATGATCCTGCTGCTGTTAGTATCTGTACGTTCGTTCATTTCAGTGAGGAGTGGCTTACCAGATCCAGGCGAGGAAGATGTTAAACAGGATAGTAGCCCAGCTCACACCACTCATGAGTCCCAAAGCCAGAATGATGATGGGGAATGCAACAACCCAGTTGATGTACTTGGCAAAGTAGATCTGATATGAAAGGGCACGGCCGAGGTTACGCTGCGTGGGAATAACAGAGTAGGCAATTCCAGAGGCGATGGAGAAGTAAGCAATTGCTCCGACGAAGAGGGCAATTGTGAAGAGGTAGTGGAAGATTCTCTCGTTGTTGCGAGGCTTGAAGCTGAGAACGAAGTAGGCGAGCTGATGTGTGTTAGTGCTATGTAGTGATATAAGAATAGGTGAGACATACGAAGCTGACGATGTAGATAGCTGTCACAGCCCAGAGCCAGTCTGAACCAGCATCAGAGAGACGAGCGTCGCCCGATTGGGGGTTGACGTCGAGAGCATCGTTTCGAGCAAAGATGACAGCAGGCATACTGAGTGCAAGCAACAATGAAGCCTTGTAACTTTTGGTAAACTCGTGTACAGTTGATCGGTGACTTGTATGTTTTTATATCTCCAGTGAAGAATGAGAAAACGAAAACCCAGAGCGAGAGGGGACGCACTCTTATATAGAAGACACCCAAGATCTAACCACCCAGTGAACATCGTCGATGCCTCAACACATTTCATCCAATCTGAGGAATCATTGATTCCACCTGGTCAAGTTTACATCACCCGTTCAATCCCATTGGCTAGTGAGAAGAAGCAAAGAAACCCTCAGAGCGTTGCACTTCTTCTTTTCTCTCTCGGGGAATGACGTGAAAGAGTCTCGCTGTGTATCGGGTACTTACATGTGTATGTGCATGGGTTGGATGGACGAGGCTCTGCTGGAGATATGTAAACATCCTTGGCGATACTCAACATGACACGGTCGAACTGTCAGCCAAGCCATCACCTCTCTATGAGTTTAACTTGGCGATTAATTCATTAGACAATCATGAATCTGATGACACAAGTATCATCTCTGTCAGTCGGATTCGCAATGTCATTCTCAGTGAATCATCACCACCAACAATGAGGTAACAGTAACAAACACCACAAACAAAAAGCATGTCATGCCACTATCATGTCAAGGCGTTTAATTCCGTGGCTTCCGAGTTGTCATGTGGTTTCCATATGCTAAACCCTACAGTCGATCCCTTTCCATGCCTAGCCTCAACCCTGCAGAACCCAAAAGAAGACTCACAAGAGGAGAGGTCCCGCTTGAGGCCGGAGCGTTTACACAGACAGGGCTGATTAATTGACGTCAAAGTGACTGCATGTGTATACAAGGTTATTTCAATGTCTCTACCTTATTCTCACAACACATCACGCGCTCAACATCTACGACGTATTCGCATATCTAGGCTCTTGGGTATCGAGATTCCTCCATTTCTCTTGGGGGGATAATGTACTGATACTCTCCATAAATCACCGTCATTCTCCCTTCACCGTGTCATTCCACGTTTCATTGCATGGCAACCCTCCGTCATGAACTTGATCCAGCCCAGTCATGCACCCTTGTAGCATAGCAGCAGTCACGAGCAATACACCCTTGCTCCTCTTACTGTAGCTTCTTAGCCCCGGCAGATACAGTGTCTGCCGTTATTTCCAGCATATCACCCAAGGAAATGTGACTCTATGCGACGGAAATTGTGACTGCGACTGCAAGCTTACCGCAAATCCCCCCATCAGATATCAATAATCAACCACGCTATGTCAAGAAGAAGCATAATATAGGTTACATCAATGGCCTTTGTAGTCTAGTATACAACACACCATTCCAATCAACGCCTTCCGACACCACCATGTTTTCTCCGCCATTACCTCGAGACACATCTCAGTATCCCGCCTGCTCCATCTGATACGCTGCTGTTTTTGCTCGCTCCCGCACATCCAAATCTCCATCTTGCTTTGTGAGAGCCTCCATTTTGGACTGAAACCCAAGCTTTCGTAACTCGTGCGCCCTTATAGCACAAGCTTGAGCCTCACCATCGTCATCCTTATAAGTGAGGTTGATGATGAAGTGACATAGCGCTACCCGGACTTCTCGATCCTTGCTGCTGGCTTGCTGCGCCAGAAGTTTCAAAAGATCTGTTTGCGCGATGATCATCTGCTGATGTCGTGAGATGCTCGCCGCGATATGCGTTAGGATGTATATAACGGCTACAATAATCTTGCTCTGTGGGTGGAACATCCTGGGCTCTCGGCCGCTCGTAACTCGACGGGAAAAAGGTCGATGCACCTTGGGTCGCAGTTTGGATGATAGTATCTCGAACAACCGTTCGCTTCCGAATTCATGCAGCAAATAGTCGATCATCTCCGTTGTCTCATTCGTTGTCTCTGGCGACAGACCACTTCGAGGCCTTCCAATCAGATTCCGAATCATGTCTAGCCCTTGTTCCTGGATCGCTACATCGTCATTCCGTGCTCTCCGGACCGGGTTTAATTCGGATTCTCGTACCGCTGCGAGCTTGTCTTCAACTTGTCTCAGCCTTGAAGAGTCGGCGGCGTTGAGTTCTCGAAGCATTCCGTTCGATCCGTAAATCCACCGATGGGGCTCGTCTGATGGTTGCATATCCACATCGTCGTCCATATCCAGTCCCGACGCTTCCCGTTCCTTCGCCATCTGCAAGGCCATGTCTTCCGTATCGTCGCAAACCAACTGCTGTAGCCAGTGAGATCCAAGCTCATCCAGGCATGCCTTCTTCAGATCGGGTCCAACGGCATCTACAAAGTGTTTGAGTGCCCACAATCCGTTCAAGCGAAGAGCCGGGTTTTGTGAATGAGCGTGCTCGCAAAGAACAGTGACAACACCATTCTCGGCAAGAAGCTGTGACAGTTAGTTTTTCGTACTCCAACAAAATGGTTTCTCAAGACATACCTCTCGCACTGGGCTGACCTCCAGGACCAGGTTGCAGATAGCCGAAGTAGCAGCGATTTGAACATTGACGTCCGGATGCTTCATGAAGCGGAAGATGGGCAGCGCAACCCCGTGGTCAACCAAGGATGTTCGCAGAATGCTGACTGATCTCGAAAGCATTCGAACAACATGACACCCGGCAACGATCACGGAAGCTGGGTTGGCGCCATATCCTCCCGTTTCCCCCTTTCTGGTAGTCTCAGCGCTTGGTTTTTCTGAGCCTCGCTCCTTTGCACTCTGCGGTCTTCTTGGATACTCCGAAAGGGACTCGACAACGTAGGAAACCACATCTTCGGCCACGAATGCCTTTCTGTAGTCTTCTTTACCACCTGCAAGCCCTGCGATGGCCGTCAATGTGCTTTCACGCACTTTGAGTCGGTGAACCAAAAGCTCATTTTGACCCTCCTGACCAAGTTGAGCCACTGGGGAGTTGTTCTCAACCTCCATATCAACATCTGCATGAGGCGACCAATAATGCGGCCGCGTGCCTTCTTTTACAGGAGTGTAGGCGTGCTTGAGAAGTCGACTCAACACAGGCACGGCTTCACATTCGTAGGCTGCCTTCTGGAGATGCTCGCTGTCTGTAATCATGCGTGCCAAAACCAATGGTGCGCGCTCCAAAATTGTGCGTTTGACCGCATTGTCGACCTCGTTCACATCTGAGACATCTTTATCACTGTTAGCTATCATGCGGACGAGAAGCGGTACCACGAGAAGTCCTAGGCTTGCTTCTCTCTGCCCTTTGCTTGCTACTCCACCTTTGATAAGTGCAGCAAGAATAGCGGAGGCAAGGAGACGTTCATGTTCACTTGAGCGCCTCACAAGTCGGACCAGCCAGGGAATAAAGGGGCTCTCAATCTCCTCAGCATCTTCAGGACTCGGACCCAGGGTTTGAAATCGAGGTGAGTCCCATATAGCAGACGAGCTGAACTTGCTCAGAGAAGATCGGCTAGATGACTGCGAATCCGAAGAGCCACCTGGTGGTACAGAGCCGTAGGGGGATGAAGATTGGTTTCGGGGTAAGTTGATCGGAAGCATATACTCCATCGCAGTCACTGAATGCTGACGCATGCTGTTAGGGCCTGTTTGCTCGACATCCGGGTTTCCTGCAGGCTCAAATTTGATCGGTGGGAATACAGCAAGGATAGAAGGAGAATTTGCCAGTCTATTTGCCCGATATTTTGAATCTCCCAAAATAGCACCGATAGCCTCAAGTATTGAATCCAATCTTAATGTTTGAGGCGCCGGCTCGGGGAAAGCCTCAAAGAGACCATCGTTCTTTGCTGAAGCATCAGCCCCTGGAACAACCTCTCCACGAAGAACCGCAACGCTTGCTAAACGGGTCGCTAGCGCATCTAATACTCCGGATGTTGCCAAAGCTTGCTGATGACGCTCTTCACGGCAAAGTCGAGATATCAAGCCTGCTGCGAGCGAAACTTGCGATTGTAAGAGGATATTCGTAGAAGTGTTAGAAAGCATTGCCCCGAACGAATCGAGATATTGGGCAGAGAATACGGTATCCGCTAGAGATTCGACATCGATGGGCGAAGACGGCGCCGCCAGGGCAGAAGCATCAGCTATGTCGGTCAATGCCTTGAGGGCTGCGACGACGAGTTGCGGTGCGTTGGTGAACGGCGATACGTTGGCCATGAGGGAGGGAATTGCGCGTGCCGCATGGAGGGGGGCAAGGAAAGCAGGTCCTCCTAATCATGTCCATCAGTAACTATAACCAGGCGATGTCGAGCATTTTGTTGAGAGCATACCATTCGCAAAGCTCGCCACCAGTTGAAGTGCCTGTAACCTCACATTCTCATCTTCCGATAACGGCCTCTGTGGTAAAGGATACCGAGAGTCCTTGCCGTTTGGCTTCGCTGGTGACCTGGCCGAGGCCAATGTTCTGACAATTGGATCAAGAACACCCAAGCCAACCCATTGCTCTTTTCTTTGTACATGGCCAATAATTTCATTCTTGAGAGCTCGTAAGGCGTCAGTTTGCTCGGGCAGTGTTCTAGCGTTTCGCAACTGAGCCAGAATGGGGTGGCTTTGCGCTCGAGCCATGATGACGGGTGTTTGTATTAAAATGAGATAGGTCGAAGAATTTGAAGTCGCAAGAGAACGGCGTCGAAGAAGGGTTTTGTATGTAGATGGACCGAATTACGTAGCTGTGGCTGCTATTCAATGGGGGGAACCTAGAAATCGAGGACACTGAATGATGTTGACGCCTTCACATCCAATGAAACAATATGCGCTGATAACTCCTGGGGCTTGCTCGAGAAGAATCGGGGACACAATGATTAAATTTGGCCGATGGCGATACGATAAGTGAGGAAATTGGGGTTCGATGCTGCTGAAATTCAAGTTGTCAACTGTTGAGAAACATGCGAGTTGCTATCAAAGCCAGTCCGGGGAAACATGGCGTCGTAGATCACGTCAAGCAAGGCGGACTCCGAAAGATGGCACGTGCTTCTATCTTATCGCAGTGATAAAGAAATTGATCGAACAGCACTGTGGCTTGAGCAGCCACAGCGCTGGTCGTGGGCCACTGGTGTTGAGCCTGGTATAAGACGTGATATTGAAGCTATCATGAGTCCTCTTCTAGTTCGTCTGATTTATTTTTCTCTCTTCAAGTTCATAGGTTTCAGCCGAGTTTGTAAGGCTTTGTGTAACTGGGTTGCATTTCAAGAAACGTGGAGCTCGGTTTCTTTCGATTTTACTGCTTGAGAAACGTGGGACAGTTTGACCTGGTCATGACTTGACTAGAGAGGGGTTGGGCAGTCAATCACGTTTACCATACTGATATTTATGCAGTAAAGTGAATTATACCCGTTGATTAAATTAGAACTTCAAATAAACCAAATGATTTGAGCTCAAGTGCGGTCTTATTCTGACTACACAGTATCAAGGGCGATGTTCTCATCTATTGTACCACATCAATTGACCACTTTGGTTTGACAGCCGTTGGTTTCACAACCACTGTTCGAACCGCGGATTGAATAATCGATAGCCATGGAGGTGTCGTTATCCAGAACTTGAGCAAGGCTTTTCTTGGCGGATTCGAAGGTCACCAATAATTCTGGTGATGCACTATGAGAACCCATGATCGCCTGAATCATAGTTTCGCATACCAATAAATTCAAATGGGTGCTGAGTTGAATTGAACAAGAAATGAAATGGAATGAGGCTTGTAAGATGCCATGTGTGAATATGGGCTTATCTTCCATGTTGCCTCATTAGACGAAGTATCTCGATAGTCGACCGTGTTCGTAATGACTCAATCAATTTCTGTTAACTTTATGACAGGTATCAAACCCACAACGAAGGGGCCTTGGAGACAACA
This sequence comes from Fusarium musae, assembly GCF_019915245.1. NCBI lineage: Eukaryota > Fungi > Ascomycota > Sordariomycetes > Hypocreales > Nectriaceae > Fusarium > Fusarium musae. The sequence goes on from NC_058387.1 coordinate 1,414,089, forward strand.
CTATAAAACCTTCCTCTTTCATCTCAGCTACACGCGTTAACATCTTAGACCGACTGTTTCGTAGCAACGACATCCCAATGTCTCCGCAAACTCAATCTATCCTTCACCGAGCTCCGATTTTGGAATGATCCGCTCGCGGCATTTGAGCGATGATCTGGGCTGTGGTGATATGCTCCAACCTCTGACGGCTTTCTGTTCCGTCCACGTTGTTGTTTGAGTGGCTCACGAACGTCGAAATACAGGGCCAGGCTACCAGGCTGTACGAGGCTCTTTCTGGGGAATGAGGTGCATCTGGGGTAACGTAAACCTCCTTCGTCTAAGCAGGGACCTTTAAGGTGTCTGACTAGTGGTTTAGTGCTTGAGCGGTATATCCTCATTATGTGCCGTGTTATGCTATTGTGCTGATCATGCCATGCCCATGGCTGAGTGCACAGTCCCCGAACTTGATATTGCTCTGGGAAGAAAGAGGTCAATGGTCAATTACAAGAGCGGTTTGTATACAGTCACGATACTTGCCTTTGCCTGGATCTGGTTTGCTCAAACACACACTGACGCCATTCTTACACCACTAAGGGATTCACCGTGGTCAAGAGATACATGCGAATTCTATCTAACCAATCACCCCGGTTAGTGGCTGGCGTTGGTTCAGGTCTCTTCTCTCGCTTGAGACCCCTGGAGAGGGGGAATCATCAAGCTTTGAGAAAAGATTCACCCATCTCGGGCCTGGACCTATTGAAAGATTTGCTGTTCAATTTGCCATCCGACCCGAGTCATTCAGCCAAGGTCTGCCAAGGCCTCGTCCAGTGAGCAGATGAGCCTGCTAGGCCGTCGAGCCAGTGACTAACAACCAGGCCTCCACTGGAGAGAAATTCTGCAGGGCAGCCGACCTGAGGGAGTGAGAGCGGTCCGGTCTCCATCCGCAGCAAAGTTGTACAGTTGCTTAGAAAAGTCTACGTGCTGTGACATCTGCTGCCCATATCTTGACCTGTGGAACCCCCGGCCCCGGGCTTGTCCGGTTGATTTATTACCCACTCACCTCACTTTCACCTACCAATGCTAGGCTTGCTAGCCCACCTTCGTCATCCCAAACTCTTTGTGCGCGTGTCGTATCGTTTCTGACAAACAGCTGCCACTCTCAAACACCATACCACCCTCTACTCCGTAGTTACCGTGCCATACCACCTTGAACAGCCCAGGCCACTTTAGGATCTCTTGCTAATCCTCTAGCTTGGTATCCTTCGGTGAGCGTTCTTGTCCATAGCGCAGTTCCTGACACTGCAGATTGCGCCAGTGTCGCGCCCACATGGATTGGAATCGATCAAACGCTATGATCTAATTCGCGATTCCACTAACCCCATACTTGACTTATTTACTGTTCTGAGTTCAACCTCCAACTTCAACCCCTTCGTTGCCATTTTCCAGCCTTGAAAGACCCTTGTCTTGCTTTACCGACATTCAACATCGCATCTTTTCAGCCCTACCAAAAACGCAACACAACGCAACCCAACCTAAGCCAATCGCACACTACTACTTCAACAGGCCCAAAACCCCTCGATCCTCCAACCGTCCCGACGAACCGACATCTCGACGATGCGCCGCAAATCATGCTGAAGACGTCTCCAGCCTTGTCCGCCTCCGCCAATGCCTCGCCTACCGCCTTTCGATATGCGACGTCGTCCCCTCAGCACTCCTCAAAGCCTTCGCCAGCTCTCCGGCGACGGCCTTCTACCCGCTCCGACACTCCATCGTCCGCCGACGCTATGAAGTCTTCTCCAATACAGCGTCCGAAACAGTATGTCGCGAATGACTCTGGTATACATGGCTCACCCGAAGTCCAACGGCCGCCGTCATCAGTTTCTCAAAAAGCCTCTGCGCATCCTGCACAATCACCTGCCCCCTCACGCCCTTCTCAGGATCAGACTGTGCAGCAAGGCCAAGGCCAAGCACTAAGCGGGGTGTCACCAACTAAACGTCGAAGCTCTCCCACCCCGACCAATCCAGATGCTATTGCTGCTGCGAACTCTTCACCACAGACGAGTAAACGTGCCAAACCTGCTACGCCGCCACCAAAAGTGTTGCCAGATCGTTATGAGCTCTGTGCTGTAGAGGATATGGTAGAGTTGGTTGCGCATATGTTGGCAGAGTTGATCGCTACGAATGACGCCATCCGAATCTCGAATGGCGGACTTACACGCTTTCACTCAAGGTAGATTGCGGCTCTGCTCATTCGGATTTAATGGATTTAGCTAACATTCTACAGAACCGCACCTGGAATCTCGGTTCGAGATTACCTTCACCGTTTGGCAAGACATGCGACCCTCACACCGCCGCTTCTCCTGGCCATGGTTTACTACATTGATCGGCTGTGCGCCATGTACCAGGAGTTCACCATCAATACGTTGACTGTGCATCGATTTTTAATTACTGCAGCTACAGTCGCTGCTAAAGGATTATCAGACTCTTTCTGGAACAATACCACCTATGCTAGGGTCGGTGGCGTTCGAGTAGCAGAACTCAAATTACTAGAGTTGGAATTTCTCTACCGAGTCGATTGGAAAATTGTTCCAAATCCTGAAGTCCTCGTGGCATATTACAAGGGTCTAGTGGAACGAACCCCTGGCTATGTTTTAGAATCGGATGGTTCAGACGACGAAGACCAAGATGAGGATGATGACCCCGAAGACGGAGATAATGAGCCTTCGGACAGTTAGACTCGACACCAATTGGTTTTTTGTTTGGCATCGAGGCCAACAATCCGTCCAGTTTCTAGGATTACCCAACCAAGTTGGCTGTGCAGCCAGGAGATTTTTCACTAATTGCATTAACGGACCATGACGAGAGGAAAAGAGTTGATTCTGCATAGCACTGCATTTACAGGCGTTGGGGATAAGGGCGGTTTCATTCCGATTATATTGAGACGGTACACGGATGGGAAGGAATGCAAGGGTTGTATTATGTTAAACTTTCTGTACGAGAGCGTCTAGACTCAACTGTGAGCATTCACTGTAATCTGCATTCCCATGATTAAAAACTTCCTGATGAAACTGATCAGAGCTTTACCTGTTCTGCCTTATATCGATGATATCAACGGTGCATGCCCATTGTTTGTTGAAATAAATTAGCCGACAATCTACCGCCTCATACTGAAGCCTAGTACCTACTAGGAGCCCATGTGTCGTTTCCAAGCTCTAGAGCCGCATACTCACCATCCATCAACTACATCACCAATCAAGGCGAATCATTGCCCACTGCTCGCAATGAGGATCGCAACCTTCCTATCAACCATCTGCGCCGCTGCGCTCGTGGCAGCTGAGCAGCGCACAGCTCAAGTTTACATCCAACCTATCCTATCCTCACCCTCGACACCTCAAATCCTAGCTGAAGTCGCCTACGACGCCGCCTCACTCATCTCCACCGAGATCGTCTCCTACGAGGCCCCTGAGCTTCCCGAGACCGCATCCCTCATCCGTGTTGGCATCTACGACCCCAAGTCTTCGCGCTGGATTGCTGGTACAACTGCTGCCTCAACGGACAACTTTGACCGCGGTTACGCGCCTACGATATTACTCTCTGTAGATGAGAGCGGCGATGTGCGCAGTGTGGCGCTTAAGGGTGTGAGAGTCGATGCTGGGCAGACAAGAGACTTTGGACCCAAGGCTGTTGTTATCGCGGAGAAGAAGGGGGCTCAGCCTGAGTTGAACAAGCCGGTTGTGCTGTCACCAAACGGCAAAAAGGCAGCCGAGGAGGAGCCCAAGTCTTTTTTGCAAAAGTAAGTATTGTTGATTCAAAATGAGAGAGCTAAATGCTAACGTTTAAATAGGTATTGGTGGCTTATTGCTATCGTAGTTGTCATGTCGATGGCCGGTGGAAACGAGAAATAGACTTACATATGCAAACTGACGACTCTAACCAACCATTTTCCGCCAACCATTTCCTTTAAATCATCGTGACTCATATTGTTGGTGACCCAGGCATTGGGGTCTCTGAGTTGCGCGTGTGTCTGCGCCTACATGAACGTGATGATCTTTGCCCTGGCTCTTTCTTCCCCTCGTATGCGCGCCGTTTAGACTTTGTAGCTGAGGTAAGTGGGAGGAACAAAAGGGAAGGGCGATACCCTCGGACTTTATCATCATCATCGTCATCGGCCAGTATGGTTTCATGCTGGAGATCCGTCTCCAGATCCTTGAGCTTGCCGAATATAGCATTCCTTTGTGCAAAGATGAGCTATTCTTGTCGAAACAAGCCAAAAGCTCGGGGAATCCCTTACTATAGCAAAATCTTCCTACGGTATTCGATATGACTGACTAATGACTCTTGATATACAAAGCGGGTTTGAAGAGAGTTGCTTTGAACTCAGAGTCCTTCCAAAGGTTCAGATTTCTCATGCGTTGACGTTACAGAGAACTAATCCAGCGCGTTTGTCAACACATTGAGCTTCCAGCGTATGGATAGCAGCTTGGCTTGGAAGAGCGTCTGAAACCATGAAGTTCAACCATACAGCTACTAGGAACATCTTTTCAAAGCTCTTCCCCAAGTTGGGCGGCTTCAACGAGGAGTATTCTTTGACCTTGGAGTTCACTATTCAGTCTAAAAGCGACTCACGTTATCGGTATTCGCACCTTCACTTCGATTGAAAACGAAACCCAAACTGATTATGCCAACTCAATTGTGTCACGAGGGCCACCAAAGTTGCATAACAAATTCAGCCCTGAAGAGCTAGAGTATTGTGGATATCTAGGAAGATTGTTTGCATTATTGAAACCAACATTCCGGCAACTGGTAGTCCTGGAGGTGCCTGTGGCCAAGAAGTTCATCATGTGCGGCGAATGCTGCCCATAGACACTGAGGCATTGCTTGCGAAGTTTCCTCAGCTTTGAGAGTTTCGTGTGAGAGCCATCACGTCTCCATTGGGGAAACCATCATTCCATACCTCATGGTCTGCAGTGTGTAGCTGTATTGTCGTAGTTAGCTGACGTCTAATACCACTTGTATCTGTTTTCGGTAGTACTTTCTTAAGGACTTATTTTCGAGGACTTCAATATAACATTTGTCTATGGCACTAACCGGCCATACCACCTCAACCATATTCGTCTCATGGCAAATCCTGAACTTACCGCAGCACTCGCGTGAAAGTTCCTGGCTTACATGGCTTTGTAACTAATACATGTTCAATGCCTGGGACTTCTTCGACGCCTACCAGAAAGACTGGGAATGGCAGCACTTAGAATCGATAGGTCTGACCCCTACCTTGCTTGCTTCCTGTTCGAGTAACGATAAGACCAGTGGACTTATATGTAACTAGCGAGTTGTCCTTAGTATGCCGAAGCTGCAGCCCGTTTGCATTCCGGAATGGGCAGAAAAGCATCGCAGCAGGCTTCTTACGCCCTAAGAGAGAGGCGCCTATGATTGATATGGCAGATATCAGCCTCGTGTTCCAGAGGCATGAACGTGTTCTCAAGGACCCTCTCATTGCCCTACGGGAGATTTTGGATCCTAATTTGATCGAGTCTCATGGTGATACCATTGTACAACTTGATCTACCGGACGGTTCTGCGGACATAATATCTCTAGAACAGATATGAGATGAGAATCAGTAGGTTGTAACGACCATAACTCTTGAATAAGAGGGCAATCTGTGAATGAGAAAAGGCATTGAAGACTAACAAAGGAGGCATATTATGAGTCAGAAAACTTGTAGTATTAATTAAGGATGCCACAATATGCTGATCGAGAGGCTTATTAAGATACGATATACCGAACTGACCCAAGTCATTTCATTGATATATGGAGAAAAGGTCCTGAGTTATCTTACCTCGCCTTGCCCATCCCGGCCTCGTCAACCTTGAAGACAGTACAAGTATTGAGTATTCTAGCAGATCACGTGGGAGACTAGCCGTAGGCAACTTGGGCTATTAGTCCATATCAGGCTAGATCCATCAGTTAGTTCATCCTCCACTGGTTGCCATGGATATTAAGGGAACAAGATCTGGGTCGCACTTGCAGCTCAGCACCCGCAGCTCGCGCCGCATTTCGACCTTTGCATACATCCACTTCGTTCACCTCTTTTTGCATTCACACCGCTGCCAAACAACATCGCGTTTTTCACTCCTTGACTATTCGTAAAGCAATACCGACGTAACGATGGCCGACAACAACGCTACTCTTCCCCAGGATCCTTCCCAGGTCCAGGGCGCTGCCTTTGCCGAGGAGAAGGGAAAGGGAAAGGCTCCCGCTGAGCAGATGACTGAGGACACTGCTATGGATGAGGATGACGACGATGACAGCGATGATGATGATGATGAGGAGGTATGTGCTGTCGTCCTCCGTTGCTTGCTTCTCAACAATTGCTAACATTGATTTTATTAGGTCCCCGAAGCTGGTAATTACACACGCCCTGCAAAACCCAGACTATGAATCAAGCTAACCCACGCGCGCAGATGAGGAAGATGGCTTGGAGGAGATTGACCCCAGCAACATCGTCGAAGGCCGCCGTACTCGAGGTGCCCAAATTGACTTCGCCAAGGCCGCCGAGCAAGTCCCTGCCGACGACGAGGATGAGGAAGACGATGAAGACTTCCAGCCCCCCAACGAGGACATCAAGATGTCTGACTAAATGCACGTCGGGACCTCATCTGACGGATGTTTATGGAGGGGACAGTACGATGTTATGAATTTTGGAACTGAGCAAAAATAAAAAGGCGTGGGCGCGGATGATTATACATGTTTACCCTGTCTCTGGGCTTGGGGATCTAGGCGGCACGGAGTCGTGGATAGCATCAGCCACCTTTAGCATTCAACCGCTTGCATATGTACTGTACGCGTGCAGTTACATGCATTTATGAGCAATTTGAAATGACATGAATACAGTCAAAACCCTGTGCAAGATCAATGTTGAGATGCTTATCACGCGCTGATTTGAACAAATTGTAGCTATGCTGAAGCTCTGCCTGCCATGTTTGACTCACCTATGCCTACCATCCACAGTAAAACCATCATACTCGTCATTGTATACGTAATTAAGTGCCCATCTCAACAACAACTCAACTTAATAATCGTGACTTGTCCTCAAGTCGAAATTCAACACCGAGCTTCAAACCATGACACGGGATTGGACAGCCCCTCGGTACGTATCCTCCGTCCTCCCCCAATCCAATGAGCCAGACCGCTGTCATCAGCTAAGAGAACACCTAAGAAAAACAACCAGGGTATCGTAGGGGGGAGGACCCAAGATTCGCGAACCCCTCGGTAATTTTCTTAATCTTCATCTCCTTCATACACAAACCCCTTCTTGGTTCGTCTCCCCGGCTATCTGGTCTCGACAGAATAGTCATGGCGCAACGGTACGACGCTCTTTTGCAGATGGTGGCAAATCGCATCATCGGAACCCGAACAATCGATTCGAGACAGGATATTGACAGCGCATCATAGATTCGGTGCATCGTCGCTTCATCAGCGCGACTCTCGCAGCGCTCTCTTCGAGGGCTATACCGGCGACGCAGCATCTCGACGACCCGTTAGCGCGAGCCCAAACCGAGGATACGGCTACGGCGGATACGGAGCCCCCTCGCCTTCGCCCCTTGGACAGGGAGGTTTCGATGCATCAAGACCTGGTTCGTTCCGCTCTGCGACGCCGAACAAGAGGGGCCAGTATAGCGATGCGGTGCTCAATGAGCTTGAGAGCCAGAACGATGCGCAGGTGGAGGGTATTCTCGGCAAGGTCAAGGTGTTGAAGGACGTGAGTTTTACTCCTTTAAGGTTCGTTGGTGTAGGAGCTGACAGTTGGGTGATAGATGACGGTTGCGATTGGAGACGAGATCCGTGAGTCCTCGGCGCTGGCGGAGAAGATGAACGATAGTTTCGACTCGACACGCCTGCGACTTCGTGGCACTATGAACCGCATGCTTGTCATGGCTCAGCGAACTGGTGTTGGCTGGAAGGTCTGGCTCATCTTCTTTGCCGCTGTAATCATGCTTTTCATCTACGTTTGGCTATTCTGATCTCGGGCTCTACATACGATACGACTCGTATCATCGACTTAGGAGCATGGAGAGACACTGATTGACTGAGAAAAAGAAAAAGAGCTGTACGATGTGCATTCTGAATCGGCGTTTGGATGGGCGTTTTGTAATTTACAATAATGCATGATAATCGGCGATCTTGGCAGACACGGGAGAAGCATCACATCAGGCAACGATCAAGTTGCCCTCTACAAAGGTTGTAATCACACTTCTGGGCAAGCCTGTGGCAAGCAACCCGTCTTTCACCTACATATCGAAAGACGGGAAGCGCTCAATTTCAATTCTGCTTTGATAATGAACAATGAATGGGTATATAACACTGCTGTCTGAACTAGTCTAGCTGTTGGTCGTGTCGCATTAGTCGTAAAGTGCTAGCCGTGACGGGCTCGTCGTCCAGCGGGACTGCTCTGCATAAAACTACTGCCGTCTTGAGAGAGAAGGTTACTTAGATCCATGCTGGCGCGTGGATGTGCCATGCTAGAACGGCCATGGAAGGTGGGCGACATAGGACGAGGGAGTGTTGCAGAGCGAGGTGCGAAACTAACGTCAACATCGTCTTCATCATCATCCTCATCGTCGTTGGAGGACTCTTGTTCGCTACTGGAGATTTCAGCTTCAGAGTCGGTATGCTCGTAGCCGCCGCTCTCAGCCTCGGGGATATCTTCGTCAAGATCGGCATCCATGTCCATGCCAAGGTCATCGTCTTGCGCGAAGTCTTCCTCGTCGAGAAGACAGCCATTATCCTCTTCTTCTTCGAGTTCTTCGGTGTCGCCATACATGTCGTTAGCATCCGGCTCACCGCGGACAAGGGCTTCGCGAAAAGCGTCGTCACCCATCCTCATACGTGCTTGCATGAGGTCGTTCTGGCGCTCTGCTCTCAGAGCCTCATCATCTGTCTCTTCACCATCTTCTTCATCCTCATCCTCGTCCTCATCATCCTCTTCGTCATCGTTCTCATTCTCCTCGTCGTCGTCGTCGCCGCCGAAGGCATACCCTTCTTCATCCGCATCAGGAATTTCATCGTCTAGATCCTGAGCTCCGTCAAGCTGAACATCGTCCATAGTACCCTCGCCAGGCATATTATCCGCTTCAGCTTCAGCTAGTTCTTGAGCTAATTGCTCTCGGCGCATTGATTCTTGGTGTTCTTCTTGTTCCCGCTTCTCCTCACGCATCTGGTGCAATGTCTTAGGCAGACCTGGGGGTTTCAGCCAGCCGCTGCCATAATTCTGAACGTTCAGTCGTCTTCTCTGCATGTACTGTTCGTCTGCGGCCAGCCGAGCGAGAGCTGATCGCTCAATGAGCTTTGTTCGTTGTCGAGCTTGGTTTGCGCCATGTTGAATGTTATGAGTATCACCGCTAAAGTCGTCGAGAGGTCCAGATGGGGTGTAAGGACTGCGAGAAGATCTGTACCACAAAGAATGCGACTAGGTGTATTAGCATTTGTATTTGACTACATCCGTAACAGCCTTACGTCTCGCGGTGTGAAGTCTGGTAGTGTGGTGAACATGACAGCCAGGTCAAGACGCGGTCGCGTCAAGCTGTTAGGTGTAGCTATTGATGTTGTATTGACATGACATTTCCAGGACAACCTTTAGTTTCCTCTTACGAAATGGCGGGGCAGTTCCCGCCATAAACGCGCTTCAGCGCCTAATAGCCGCCATTGGTGGGAGCCCGTTGTCGAAACAATGCAACATTACTCCGTACAAGCTTCACAAAATGTCAATGAGTTAAAGGATTTGACAGGGTGCTTGATCAAAAAGTGATATGTGATTTATGAGACCTGAGTTTGGCTGGCTGTGAGCATCTCCGGTCGACTAAACACTACCTCAAATACGGCTGAATATTTTTCAGCGGCTGGGTCGGCTTGACATGAGCGGTTTACAGCAGAGGGCAACACCTTGCTCGTTCTAGACTCATGTCTCTGATCTGGGAAATGAAACCCCCAAAGAGCGACTGCAACTCTGTCGATCTGAAATTGAACTGAACTCACCGCCTTGAGCCAAGCTTATGATTTCCCGTCGGAGACTTTCTGATACGATCAACAATGAGACTGCAGGGAGAGTCGGTGGTTTATTCATTTCGTTTGGTAACCGAATCTTCGATTGCTGCGTGCTGTGCCTTGTGCTGCTTCAGCATTGGATGGGATGGATGGTATCTCGACAAACTCCTGCAACCGCTTGCATTACTGCCCTGCACCGTACAGCGCTAGACCCTTGCTTCATGCAAAGAATTCGTTCCATACCTTGGTAGGTAAAGTAAGTAGCTCGTAAACTATCTGTAGCAAAACTTCAGTTGGATATCGGAAGAAGTCGGAATCAGGAGTGGGAGACTCTCTAGCAAGCAGTGAGCAATAGCAACTCCGGAATTTCGCCGCAAAAACCGTCGGCCTCTCTCCGTCGGCCTCGAACTGAATGAGGTTTTGTTTTTTGCTCTGAATCTTCGGGGATCGGGAAGTTGGACTCTGGGCATCTCTGGTTCATAGGCTGAACGAAGCCATCCATGGATGTCTACGGATTGACGGCTCCGCAAGCCCGTAATGGAGATGCACTGACTGCACTTACTGCACACAGCCCAGCCTAGCAATATAGGCTACAGCGACAGCAGCAACAAGAGCAGCACAAGTTACATGAGATGCCGTTTAGCACCGCCGAACTCGCTGTGGTCCACAAGCAGTCTCCGCTCGAGGCAAACCAGCCAGCAACTCGCTTTTATTTATAATCTCTCAACTCTTGATTTGAGCTCCTTTCGGGATCCATTCGCCCGCCGCCGTTTTAGTATATTTTACATGCGGTATCAACGCCGAGAGATAAGCAATTGTGGCTCCCAGCGCTAGGGAGTACGGCCAACGCGAACGAGATCTGGTAGCATTGGACTGGATCCTTCTGAGTCTTGACTGTAATGCGGCCGAGACGAGTTGAGGGCGTACGTATTCGTGCAAGACATATGCTGTCATGTCTAACGGAAGACAAAGACCATACTCATTATGCATCGGGGAGCAGTGACTTGAGATCTGTACAAAACTCCTCAGATGTTGTCTGTCTTTCCCCAGACCACATGTCTTCACAGACCATGCTACCATTGGCCTCTCAGTGTTGTACCGGTTCGAATTGCCCATCTCAGTGACGTCTTTCATGCAAGCCCACTGCAACTGCAACACTTCAGAGAACCTAACCTCGCAGGCAGGGTCCCCGCAGGGACTCCCGAAGCATGGTGAGACAGGTGCATCTGCGCGATGGCGTCGACTAGAGACGGCGCTAGACGATCTTCTACCCTTGGCACGCTTTGGCTGCCGTGTGTGTGGTGTGCACGGCACGAGCTTGTTCCGTTTTAGTGCACCTGGAGAGATAGTAAACGGTGGTTGGCTCGAGATAAGAAACGACTCGACTTTGGAGACGCTGATTGGTCGCCTCTCTCAATTTTATGTTGTCCATCTTTTGACTGTGAATCTGTGAGATAATGAGGTGACGGCGATGAACATCACACGTGTAAGTGCCTCCCATCAACGATCCAAAGCGCTGACTCTGGCTCCGAGAACCAAAACGCTCACGTTGGGGGTCCATGTCCTCGGCTGGCTCTCAGATGCGCTCGGCGTCTCTCAGAAACATCCCGAGATCCCAGGGCATAATTTCAAAATTCAACTCCACTATGCAGTGTGGCCTGCTTCTCACGCGAGTCCAAGAGGGATATTCCATACCGGTAATGACCGCAGTTGAGGCAAATAACAGGGCAGGGAACCGACTCTAATTCTTTCAACCGTTGTAATGCTTGCGTCGACGTGGCATACCGACAGGCAGAAACAAGCAAGACAAGGTGGAAGATCATAGCCAACCTAGAGCCTAGATGATAGTCACTCTGTCACTTCACGTACCACACCAAATTACAACAAATGAGTTTTAACGTAGCAACAATCTGGCGTTTGCATGTACGTATGTAGGGACACTGGTTAATAGTGATTGGCACACGGACGGAATCACATCTCAAATCTCGCACAGAGAACCAGATGCAACACCAGCATCCAGCTACTCGGACTGAAGTGCAGTGTAGGTAGTGCAGGATGGGGGTTGATAGACGAATCAGGCCCATCTCAAACTCCCCCGCGCAGCATCTGTACGTCAAAGGTCCCGCCCCAGGTTCACAAGGACGCTGATGCTCATGGCTCATGGCTCCTCAGTGCTGCTCGTAGAGACGAGACAACGTGGGCGCGACATCGGACTAGCTGGGCTTTGAAAATGGCAAGACATGATTGGCGTCGCAAGTTGGGAGGTTGAGCTGATTCCTGCAGAGGAAGGTTTAACGTTCCAGCCGGCGTCGCACGGATTCGCAGCATCTTCCAGTCATTCGGCGCCATCCATAGACCCTAGACACCCTAATCCATGAACTCGAGGCGCTCGTCGGGAGTCAGAGTGCGGTCGTAAGTGGTTGGCTCGTCGTTAGCGGCCAAGCAGTCCATCCCTCGGCCGTATTTCTCTTACACGAAACCATGTTGCAAAGCTATTCACAGATTGACAGCTTGGCGGATAGATATGCGATAATAGGTTGCTGTAGCTGCCTATTAGCCTGTGCTTGATTGGACGCAATAACGAGGACATAGCCTCTCCGCGTCGGTTAAACAGGTCAGATTAGGCTCCATGAATGCGGAGAGCGGAGCATAGCGGAGAGGAGCGATGTCAACGGAAAACAGGAGCGGCGGAGGGTATTGCGGCTATGGTCCAGGGTGGGAACGTCGGAGAGGAAACAATGGCAAATGAGGCCATTCATGAAGGTTGATATTTGTATTAGAAACAAATTGAGTGGCTGTAAGAGGCTGACCGAACTACTGACCGCTAAACTACAATCTTACGGGGTTGCAGATGGAACGCACCTGGTCGTCAGGTCAGGTCAATGTAGGAGGTTCAAGAGTCAGGCAACGATCATGGAGTGGGTTGATTCACAACGCGGGGAGTCAATACTATTATGAGGGGATCCATGGGGAATTACGGAGTACCCTGTTAATTAATCAGAATATCAGCATGTATCGAAACAGATACATCTTGCCACCATTCACGTTGAGCGACGTGTATCCTTTTTTTCGAAGACGTACATAGTTGTTGGCAGATCTCAACCCCCCAAGACTGTAGATCAGAAATAGAGGGCTGCAGCAACACATTTCATATTCTGACTCATCTAATATGCTGCGTTGTGCATCTCCTAGCACATTGATATTCAAAAAAGATGTGCGCGTTTGCTTTCGTCTCCAAAGAGGAATCTGCCGAGGATGCAGGCCGATCTACGGAGGAGGGTGAGCGGAACACGGCGGACGGGCGCACCTCAAGGCCTAAGTCGAGGGCTTCAAAACTGAGTTCGGAGGAATTTCCGAAGCGTGAGAACGGGAAGTCCGTAAGGTGATTCTGAATGAACAGGTATAGAGAAACAACGGATAATGGTAGGGATAGTTGGGATTTGATACATGGAAGCAAGGTGTTGAGCGAATCGCGGAGTATGGAACGACATGTACAGCATGGGTAAATTTGGAGAATAACACGATGCTTGAGAAGCAAGCCATCCCTAGGCTTCAGCAACCCTTACAGCTTGTGTAACCAGCATGTCAGCGGAAGAGATGCCGAGAGTAAGAGGTGAGACGAGAAGTCCTGAGCTTCCTAATGCTGATGTATTGGAAAGGTGATGTTGCTCAAACAGTGGCATGTCAATGATGGGAGCGTCGTACAAATGCCTGTAACCTCATTTGCTTGCGGCTGTTTCCTGGCATGTGCGTTTTCTTCTTTCTCCTCTCCCCCAATTCCCGTCCACTCTACTGCATGTGGGAAACGGTAGGGAAATGGGGCCACGGTAGGGTCCATGCCGTGCGCCAACCTCGAGTTCGGAGCCAGCACGCCGAAGACAGATTCTCGAAAGAGTTGTAGGTGAATGATGGCTTGTGAGGACTGTTATTATTTTGGAATTGTATTCAGGATGAGGTTGAAGCAAAGCAGAGCTAAGCAGCACACAAGGGAATTGATGAAAGCCAACTTTCATGTGAAATGCCATTTCCTGACGTCCATCATACCTAACATTTGTGTCTACACAGGGTGCTTTTCAAGCCATCAACATATCAACATCATCGGTCCCCCCACTGCGCTATGCACAACCCCGGTATCTCGCTCTGACGCCGCATTCTCGACCTCGACCATAGGCTCTCTCCAAGCCCTATTCAAGATATACACCCCTACCAAGCTAGCTTTCCCCCTCATATACACCCCTCTCCCTGGCGGGTTCCTCCCCTCTACGCACGCCGTAGCCGCTCCATTGGATTTTTTTTTTGGTGTTCGCTTGTCCATTTTCCCTTTCGTGGGGCTTTTTTTTCTGAGCTGCTCCGAAGCTGGACCCAGTTGGATTGACTCGAGAAAAAGAGGCAGTGAACCATTGAGTTGTCACTGTTACTGCTATAGTTACTCGAGCTGCTATTGGACTGGCCTTCTTTTGCTGGACGGTTTCGGACATCAATTCCCTTTCTCCCGTGCCCTCCACTCTCACTCTCACTCCCACTCATCTCCCGCCCATTCATAAAAGCAGAGCGGTTGCCCTCCCCCTCCAACATTTTTCTCTTCTCTTGATCTCTTCTTCCTACTGCCACTGCTCTGTCCTCTCGCGTTCGCCTCTCCTTAGAATCTAACGTGCCCATCCTGCCTGCTACTGCACTGCAAGCCAGTCGCCTTTTGATACCCATTCGTTTTACGAATAACCTCTTTGGTGAAGAGGACCACCACTTGGTAAGTTTGTGATGAACAATTCCTATCGAAAGCAACGATTTCCCACCTGGGGCCGAAATGGATTCACTTCTGCATCTCCCACGACACCTGGTGCAGCTCCTCGACACAGAACCATCTGGATTAACGATATTCGGGCCATCGCTGCTCATTCTTGAGACCTGAACTGGCGACCTACCGAAATCACATGTCTCAGACAACAAGTGAAGGCAACATTTCTGGCGGACTAGCTTTACGGGCCTCTCCGATTGCGCTCCTCTGGCATTGGTGGCATTTGTTTCCATTTCCAACAGTTGGTGGCATTGCTGCAGTGACGTCCATCCCCAGGCGCCTCTTCGGCCCCCCTTGTCTTAGCCGCATGGCCGCATGGTTAGGTTGTTAGCATTGCACAGTCCATCATTGGCCCTGTTGCTCTAAAACATCCCACTCCAATGCAGCCAGGACAAGGGCCCCGCCCGGCAGACCACCGATAATTTGGTGGGTCGATGGCCCAAATAAGACAGCTCAGAAGCTTGGTCGAGAGCCTGCATTGTCTTGGAAGTGGATGTTATGATATGGACACTTCAGCATTGTCATGGCGCTGTTCTCTCGAGGATGCTACACAAAACCGTTCAGCCAGAACTAGAGGCTGCAGTGAGAGCTGCGGGCGCAACTTGGCGGGGCATATTCTCTGGTGGTTTTGAGTTATCGTCCCTTATCTCTACCCGATGCCGGAGCCACCAACGGTTTTTTCTCTCTATTAGCGACCCCTCAATGAACAGCAAACCCTGGACTGCCTCGGATAACCTTTCGGAACCTGTTTGAGCTCGTCGGGACTGACCCTGCAGCCTATTACACGGAGCGCGCCTAATTGCCATATCTTCCTTTTACCCGTGCTAATTAATTGAATGCTAGATCTCCGGTAGAGTGGCTACAGCTGCTCTTACCAAAGCGCCCCGCGATCCTACAACCCCACCGAACTCCCCCACAACCCCACTCAAGTTCGATCGAATCCTTGCCTAGCATGGGCCTAAACGAGGAATTCGACGACCGACATATTCAAACCGAAGCCGAGCAACAACCATACATACCTTATGAGTATCAGACTGAAAACAATGACTCGTGGGCTGGTGCCTTGCCGGTGAAGCAGGGTCTCTATGACCCTTCTTATGAGAAGGATGCTTGCGGTGTCGGCTTTGCTTGGTCAGTTACTTCTCAGATGATCATCTTAACCTCACTAACATGTTCATAGCCACATCAAGGGCAAGCCTAGCCACAAGATTGTTAGTGATGCCCGTAACCTTCTCTGCAACATGACCCACCGTGGTGCCGTGGGATCTGATGCACGAGATGGTGATGGTGCTGGTGTTATGACATCCATCCCCCACCGGTTCTTCATCAAGAACTTTGAGAAGGAGGAGGACATTAAGCTGCCTCCCCTGGGCCAGTACGCCGTGGGAAACCTGTTTTTTAAGCCCGACGAGGAGACTCTCCAAGAGTCCAAGAGGCAGCTGGAAGATGTTGCCGAGTCGCTGGGCCTCCGAGTCCTAGGATGGCGAAGGCCTCCTGTCGACTCGACTCTTCTAGGACCTGCTGCCAAATCGCGTGAGCCCATCATCGCTCAGCCTTTTGTTGTTCTGGCCTCTGCCTACGGTACTGGAAATGCTCCTGAGATGACCGACCCTGAGAAGTTTGACGAACGCTTGTTTGAGAGACAGCTGTACATCCTTCGAAAGCGCGCCACTCAGAGCATTGGTCTTCACAACTGGTTCTATCTCTGCTCCCTTTCAAACAAGAACATTGTTTACAAGGGTCAGCTCGCTCCTGTCCAGGTTTACTCTTACTACCATGATCTTGTCAACGCTGATTACGAGGCTCATTTTGCTCTGGTGCACTCTCGTTTCTCTACAAACACATTCCCCTCATGGGACCGTGCTCAGCCTCTCCGATGGGCTGCCCACAACGGTGAAATCAACACTCTACGAGGAAACAAGAACTGGATGCGCGCCCGTGAGGGTGTCATGCAGTCTGATATCTTCAAGGAGGAGCTCGAGCAGATGTACCCTGTTGTCGAGGATGGCGGTTCCGATTCTGCTGCTTTCGATAACGTTCTCGAGCTTCTTACCATCAACGGTGTTCTCTCTCTTCCCGAAGCTGTTATGCTCATGGTTCCTGAGGCCTGGCAAGGCAACCAGCACATGGACCCCAAGAAGGCTGCATTCTACGAGTGGGCTGCTTGCCAGATGGAGCCTTGGGATGGCCCTGCTCTGTTCACATTCGCTGATGGCCGATACTGCGGTGCCAACCTTGACCGAAATGGTCTCCGACCTTGCCGTTTCTACGTGATGGACGATGATCGTATCATCTGTGCTTCCGAGGTCGGAACCATTCCCGTCGAGCCCGAGACTGTCATTCAGAAGGGTCGCCTTCAGCCCGGTCGTATGTTGTTGGTCGATACACAGGCTGGTCGCATCATCGATGACAAGGAATTGAAGGAGGCTGTTTCGAGTCGATATGATTTCCGAGCCTGGCTCGATAGTGAATTGATTACTCTGCCCAAGGTCGTTGAGATCATGGAGCAGGCCCTGGACCTTGCCCCCAAACTTGATGACAAGGCTATCCAGGCTGACCCTCTTCTCCTCTCTTACGGTTATACTCACGAGCAGGTTTCCCTGTTGCTCGCCCCTATGGCCGCTGATGAGAAGGAAGCTCTGGGATCCATGGGTAACGATGCTCCCCTTGCCTGCCTGACCCAGGCTCCTCGTCTCCTCTATGACTACTTCCGACAGCTCTTCGCCCAGGTCACTAACCCTCCCATTGATCCTATCCGAGAGTCCATTGTCATGTCTCTTGAGTGTTATGTTGGTCCCCAGGGTAACCTGCTAGAGATGGACGCTTCCCAGTGTGGTCGTCTTTTGCTCCCCAGCCCTATCCTCTCCATCGAAGAGTTCAATGCCGTCAAGAACATGTCCAACAAGTACTCTGAGTGGACTGTCAAGACTATTGATCTGACCTTCCCCAAGAACCAAGGTATTCAGGGCTATATCAAGCACCTCGATGAGATCTGTAACGAGGCCTCTGCCGCCATCGAGTCTCGCGACCGTGTCATTGTGCTTTCCGACCGCAATACCTCAGCTGACCGCGTGCCTGTTTCCGCTGTCCTCGCTTCCGCTATGGTTCACCATCACCTCGTCAGCAACAAGTGGCGATCCATGGTTGCTCTCGTTGTCGAGACTGCTGAGGCTCGTGAGGTTCACCACATGTGTGTACTCCTCGGTTACGGTGCTGATGCCATCAACCCTTACCTTGCCATGGAGTGCATTCTCAAGTTGAACCGCGAGGGTCTCATCAAGAAGAAGACTACCAACGAGACTCTTATCCGTAACTACAAACACTCCTGCGATGGTGGTATTCTCAAGGTTATGAGTAAGATGGGTATCTCTACTCTTGCCTCTTACAAGGGTGCACAGATCTTCGAAATCCTGGGTCTTGATGAGACAGTTGTTGAGCGATGCTTCAGGGGTACGGCTTCTCGTATTCAGGGTATGACTTTCGAGCTTATTGCTGAGGAGGCTTTCCGATTCCATGAGCGTGGTTTCCCCACCCGCGAGACTATCCTCCCCTCCGGTCTTCCTGAGTCTGGCGAGTACCACTGGCGAGATGGTGGCGAGCCCCACGTCAACGACCCTACCTCGATTGCCAACATCCAGGACGCCGTCCGCACCAAGAACGACAAGTCCTATGAGGCTTACTCCCGCTCCGAGTATGAGCAGATCAAGAACTGTACCCTCCGTGGTCTTCTTGACTTCAAGTTTGAGGACTGCACTCCTGTTCCCATCGACCAGGTCGAGCCTTGGACTGACATCGTCCGACGCTTCTGCACTGGCGCCATGTCTTATGGTTCCATCTCCATGGAGTCTCACTCTACTCTCGCCGTTGCCATGAACCGTCTTGGCGGCAAGTCTAACACTGGTGAGGGTGGTGAGGATCCTGAGCGATCTCAGCGTATGCCTAACGGTGACACCATGCGTTCCGCTATCAAGCAGGTCGCTTCTGGCCGTTTCGGTGTCACTTCTGCCTACCTGGCTGACTCTGACGAGCTTCAGATCAAGATGGCTCAGGGTGCCAAGCCTGGTGAGGGTGGTGAGCTTCCTGGACACAAGGTGTCCAAGTCTATTGCTCGCACCCGTCACTCCACCCCTGGTGTCGGTCTTATCTCGCCTCCTCCCCACCACGACATTTACTCCATCGAGGATCTCAAGCAGCTGATCTACGATCTTAAGTGCTCTAGCCCTCGATCCCGAGTCTCTGTCAAGCTTGTGTCTGAGGTCGGTGTCGGTATCGTCGCCTCTGGTGTCGCCAAGGCCAAGGCCGACCACATCCTGATCTCTGGTCACGATGGTGGTACTGGTGCCTCTCGATGGACTGGTATCAAGTACGCCGGTCTTCCTTGGGAGTTGGGTCTGGCTGAGACTCATCAGACTCTGGTTCTCAACGACCTTCGTGGTCGTGTCGTTGTCCAGACTGATGGTCAGCTCAAGACTGGTCGTGATGTTGCCCTGGCTTGTCTGCTTGGTGCTGAGGAATGGGGCTTTGCCACCGCTCCTCTCATCGCTATGGGCTGTGTCTTTATGAGAAAGTGCCATTTAAACACTTGCCCTGTTGGTATCGCTACCCAGGATCCTGAGCTTCGCAAGAAGTTCACTGGAACTCCCGAGCATGTCATCAACTTCTTCTACTATGTGGCCAACGAGCTCCGAGCTATCATGGCTCAGCTTGGTTTCCGAACCATCAACGAGATGGTTGGCCACGTCGAGGTCCTGAAGATGCGTGATGACCTTCGAACCAACAAGACAGCCAACATTGACCTGTCTCTTCTCTTGACACCTGCACACAAGCTCCGACCTGGTGTTGCCACCTTCAACGTCCGAAAGCAGGACCACAAGCTCCACGTCCGACTGGATAACAAGCTTATCTCCGAGTCTGAGTTGACTCTCGACAAGGGTCTCCCCTCCAGAATCGAGTGTGACATCGTCAACACTGACCGAGCAATGGGTACTTCACTTTCTTACCACATCTCCAAGCGATACGGCGAGGCTGGACTGCCCATGGACACTGTCCATGTTAATATCAAGGGCTCCGCTGGTCAGTCCTTCGGTGCTTTCCTTGCTCCTGGTGTCACCCTTGAGCTCGAGGGTGATGCCAACGATTATGTTGGCAAGGGCTTGTCTGGCGGTCGACTGATCATCTACCCTCCCCGCTCAGCTGTCTTCAAGTCGGAGGAGAACATTCTCATTGGTAACACTTGCTTGTACGGTGCTACTACTGGCACTTGCTTCTTCCGTGGTGTTGCTGCCGAGCGTTTCGCTGTCCGAAACTCCGGTGCTACCGCCGTTGTTGAAGGTGTCGGTGACCACGGTTGTGAGTACATGACTGGTGGCCGCGTTGTTGTTCTTGGATCTACTGGCCGCAACTTTGCTGCTGGTATGTCTGGTGGTATTGCCTACATCTTGGATGTTCACGGTGATTTCCACTCCAAGCTCAACGGCGAGATGGTTGAGGCCAGTGGTCTCGAGGATCCTGCTGAGATTGCTTTCGTTCGTGGTCTCATTGAGGATCATCATCACTACACTGGCTCCGAGCGCGCAGCTCGCATCCTGGTTGACTTTAACCGAGCCCTTCCTCGATTCATCAAGATTCTTCCCGTCGACTACAAGCGTGTCCTCGAGGAGGAGGCTGCCAAGGCTGCTGAAGCCAAGCGTGCTGAGTACAACCTTCCTGCTGTCTCTGGTGTCCAGCACAAGAAGTCCGAGAAGGTTGCCAAGCTCCAGGATCTCGAGGAGGCTGTCGGTGACAACGCTGCCGAGAAGAAGCGTGCCCTTGTGCTCGACAAGACTCGAGGCTTCAAGATGTACAAACGCCGTCAGGAGAAGTACCGCCCTGTCAACTCTCGTCTCAAGGACTGGGCTGAGCTGAGCTCTCGTCTGGACGAGGACGAGCTCAAATACCAGTCCGCTCGTTGCATGGACTGTGGTGTACCTTTCTGTCAGTCCGAGACTGGCTGCCCTATCTCCAACATTATCCCTAAATGGAATGAACTGGTGTTTCAAAACCAATGGAAGGATGCTCTCAACCGTCTCCTGATGACCAACAACTTCCCCGAGTTCACTGGCCGCGTTTGTCCGGCTCCTTGCGAGGGTGCTTGTGTCTTGGGTATTAACGAGGACCCTGTTGGTATTAAGTCTATCGAGTGCGCCATCATTGATCGCGGTTTCGAGATGGGATGGATGGTTCCTCAACCTCCCAAGGTCCGAACTGGCAAGACCGTCGCGATCATTGGATCCGGTCCTGCTGGTCTGGCCGCGGCTGATCAGCTCAACCGTGCCGGCCACCTCGTTACTGTTTACGAGAGAGCTGATCGTCTCGGAGGTCTCCTCATGTACGGTATTCCCAACATGAAGCTTGATAAGCGTATTGTCAAGCGCCGTACCGACTTCATGGCCTCTGAGGGTATCATCTTCAAGACTGGCGTTGCTGTTGGTGAGGAGGGTCACCCTTCTCTAAACGACCTTCGAGCCAGCAACAGCGCCGTCGTCATTGCAACCGGTGCTACCGTTGCCCGCGACCTTCCTATCAAGGGCCGCCAGCTCGATGGTATTCACTACGCTATGGAATTCCTCCACAAGAACACCAAGTCTCTCCTTGACTCTGAGCTTGCGGACAACACCTACATCTCCGCCAAGGGCAAGGATGTTGTTGTCATCGGTGGTGGCGACACTGGCAACGATTGTATTGGTACTTCTCTCCGTCATGGTGCCAAGTCCGTCACCAACTTCGAGCTTCTGCCCCAGCCTCCTCCCGAGCGTGCCAACGACAACCCTTGGCCTCAGTGGCCTCGTATCTACCGTGTTGACTACGGCCACACTGAGGTTCGCCAGCACACTGGCAAGGATCCTCGTGAGTACTGCATCATGTCTGAGGAGTTCATGGATGATGGCTCTGGCAAGGTCAAGGGCATCAACACCATCCGCGTGGAGTGGACCAAGTCTCCTAGCGGTGGTTGGGACATGAAGAAGGTTGAGGGCTCTCAGCAATTCTTCCCTGCCGACCTCGTCCTACTTGCCATGGGTTTCCTTGGACCTGAGGCTCGTGTTCTTGGTGACGAGATCGAGAAGGATGCTCGCAAGAACGTCAAGACAGCCCCTGGCAAGTACAGCACCAACCTTGAGGGCGTCTTCGCTGCTGGTGACGCCCGCCGCGGTCAATCTCTTATTGTCTGGTAAGTTTCAACTATATCGATCCGCTTGAAAAACATCACTAACAAATGCCTCAGGGGTATCAACGAAGGTCGCCAGGCTGCTCGTGAGATTGATCTCTATCTCGAGAAGTATACCAACCTGCCTGTCACTGGTGGTATCACCAAGCGCACTGCGCAGGAGATTTTCAGCCAGATCAAGGTCGAGGCTTGAATTAAAATTGCATAGTTTCTTTATTTATTCTACATTTGGGACACAGGGAGCAACGGATCGGATACAGGATGATACCATGACCATGGAATCGGATATGATAAAAGGGGTCTGTTCAGGAATGATGAATGTATTAGTTATACCAATTTGAATGACTGTTGGCTACGACAGGCTATTAGAATATTCCATTCGGCAATTCTCACTATTGTGATGTTTTAGGGAGATTAAGAAAATGTTTAGGAAAGTTTTATAAAGATGATCCTAAACTTAGTGGAGTTTATGTTACTTTAGCCTTGCCCTAAAAAGAAATCCAGAGGGAGGGAGTCTCAGAGAGAGGAATTTGCGGTAATCCGTACTTCGTCATGAATGCCGGCTCGCCAAGGAAGCTTGGAGGTGCAGCATCGTTTTCCGTGTTCATGCGTGTATAGAACAATACCTGCTATTGGCTAGATCCCGAGTTCCAAAAAGTGAGATTCGCATTAGAGACAGGTCGCGTGCCCTCTTGTCGGCTTGAGCTCAAGTTGCATATTCTCGAGAGACATTTGATTGGTAAACATGACAACGACGCACTCATCGAGAGAACAAGCATCGAGCCTGTTGGTGGTAATACTGAGGCTGGATGGAGGTTTGAGTAATGCAACGTAACTCAACGCACGTGCTTTCGATGTTGCTAAGGAAATGATTTATTCGAATCTGGTTTAGCTGCAAACTCTAGTCAAAAGCCAATTTTTTTACCGTAGAGGTAGTGGCATGCCATGACAGAGCCTGAATACGAAGGATCTTGAGAGGTTTTCACACCCGAAAATTCTTCAGATCTCACTAACAAAATTTACTTGAAGCCATGAACTGAGACTGTTCGGCCAATTCTCTTCACGTGCGTAGATGGAGACACATGAATGCACGCAGAAGCAGGGATTAGACAGACGGGAATGATATGCACCTAGATTTTAGATGCATCCACGGCAATGGAACACGTGTGTAAGTGGTAGATTCTGATAGGGCAATTGGAGACAACCTCAACATGGGCTAACAGAACCTAGGCGACACGGGTATCAAGCTGCCAGGTCGCTTCCAGCGGGTTATGGGTCTGCTACGGTTGCATCTTCCACTGAGGGTTAGTTTCAGCAGCTGTTTTGGACACCGAAGAGCCGCTGGAGAGCTGTTTCTGTAGTGAGTGGATGCTGCCCATACTGTAGGTGGTCTAACCTTCACTGCCTTGCTTTCCGCTAGTGGGGCCCTGGCGTCAGGTCCAGGTCCAGGTCCAGGTCCAGGTCCAGGGAAGTCAGTCTCCATGTTGATCCATTGTTGCCCAGCCTTTTTCTCGTTCAACTTCTTGAAACTACAACTGTAACTTATTTTGTGTTATCGTGCACCTTCATCTTCGCACGTCACAACAACAAACTGCGATTATCATCCCTAATATCGCCGTATATACGCCCTGTCGGCAAGTCTAGCATTTCTAGACAGCATCATCGCGCCTCAACCGTCTCGTCTCCATTGCCGTGTCTCGAAGCTATAATCCGCTCTTGACGGAACTGCATCATCATTGTGTCATGCGCCGCAATTGAGCCTATTCCGAATTCCTCAACGCTTTACCTTTGTCTCAGGTACGATCTCTCGACGGTCTATCTCGCCCTACACAGCATCCTGTTGGTAGCCTGCTTGGAGATAATTGGCCTCTCTTGTCGTAAAGCTACGATCGCTATCCACCCACAATGCGCTTCGGTCGGACCCTCCGCGAGTCCATCTATCCGCCATGGAAGGACAAGTATATCGACTATGCGAAGCTCAAGAGCTTGTTGAGGGAGGATGTGGCCGATGATGATAACCAGCCGTGGACCGAGAAGGACGAGACTCGCTTCTGCGAAGAGATCTTCAACAATCAACTCGAGAAGGTCGCTCAGTTCCAAGAGCAACGCTTTAACGCTCTCAAGGAACGAGTTGACGCTGCTTTCGGCAAGCTCAAGGAACTCGCTCCCGTCGAGTCCTCAGAGGACGATGGAGCCCCTCAAAAGGGCGAGATCTCGGCTTCCCGCTTGCGCACTCTGGAATCAGAGCTTGACGAGATCACTAATGAGGTTCGTGAGCTCAAGAAGTATAGCAACATCAACTACACTGGCTTCCTCAAGATCATTAAGAAGCACGACCGGAAGCGAGGAGACCGTTACAAGGTCCGTCCTATGATGCAGTTGAGCCTTTCTCAGCGACCATTCAACTCCGAGACTGGTTACTCCCCGCTACTCAACAAGCTGTCCATCATGTACTTTGCCATTAGGCAACAACTCGAAGATGGCGGGGAGCAGCTGCCACCCCTGGATCTTGAGTCTCAGGGCGAGACTCACAATGGCGAGCGCTACACAGCTCACAAGTGTAAGTCAAATTCAAGACGTCTTCAGCTTTGTTGTACTATGCTAACTCAATTATAGTCTGGGTCCACCCTGATAACTTGCTTGAGGTCAAGACTGTCATCCTTCGACATCTACCGGCTCTTGTTTATAGTGAACAGTCCGCCAAGGAGCTTGATGGCAGCGACTCTCCGTCTATCACTTCGTTGTACTTCGATAATAAGCAATTTGAGCTTTATGGCGAGAAGGTCAACCGCAAATCTGAAGCAACGTCCCTGCGACTTCGCTGGTATGGACAGTTGGCTACTCGACCCGAGATTTTCGTCGAGCAAAAGACTGTCGACGACAAGGGTGGCAGCCAGGACCTCAAGTTCACAATCAAGGACAAATATGTTAAGTCATTCGTGGATGGCGAATACAACCCTGAGAAGGCGGTCGCAAAGATGAAGAGACAGAGCTTTGCTCCTGAAAAGATCGAACAATTCCAGGAGACTGTCAACAACATACAAAAATACGTCAAGGAGAAGGGTCTTAGCCCTGTTCTGAGGGCGAACTACGCTCGAACCGCTTTTCAGAAGCCTGCTGATGATCGTATTCGCATCGCTATCGATACCGACGTGGCATTCATCCGTGAGGACACTCTTGACCCCAGCCGCCCTTGCCGTGATCCAAATGAGTGGCATCGTCTTGACATTGACGAAAGCGAGATGACCTACCCCTTCAAGAAGATGAATCAGAGTGAGGTCAACCGTTTCCCTTATGCCCTTCTCGAGATCAAGTTGAAGGAGGATAGTCAACGAAAGCACCCCACATGGGTTGAGGACTTGATGTCCTCCCACTTGGTTCACCCTACTCCTCGCTTCTCCAAGTTTGTCCATGGTATTGCAGCTCTCTTTGAAGATTACGTCAACAACTTGCCTTTCTGGCTCAGTGATCTCGAGTCTGATATCCGAAAGGACCCTCAGAAGACATTTGAGGAGGAGGAGCAGCGACGTGCTCAACGACATGAGGACGTTATGGCTGTCGGAAGTCTGATCGGTGCGGGAGCTAAATCCGGGTCCTATAAGCCTGCCCAAAGCTCACCAGTCAGCAAGTCTTATCTGGCTGAACGCATGTCTAAGGATTCGATCACCCAAGCTCTTAACAAGCGTACGTCTACTCCCGCGAACGGAGAAGAAGCTGGCGAGAGCAGTTCCCAGCAACGGTCAGAGCAGGAGAGGTCCTACGGAACTCTCTCATCTGTTATCCCAGGATTCTCACTATCCAAGTACTCAAGGGCGAAGCGGGCATCTCAACAGCCATTGCCAGAGGGTGTAGTAGCGCCGACAGAATGGATCAAGAATATGGGCGAGCTCAAGGTTGAGCCCAAGGTTTGGCTCGCCAACGAGCGAACTTTCCTCAAGTGGCAGCATATCTGTATCCTTCAGGGCGGTCTGGCTGTCGGTCTTTACACAGCAGCTGGTGAGAACACACTCGCTTCTGTCATTGGTCTCTTGTTTGTCCTCATTGCTGTGTTTGCCGGCATATGGGGTTATGCAATGCTGAGAATCAGGCGAACCATGATTGTGGAGCGAAGCGGTAAGGACTTTGATAACATGATCGGGCCCATGATTATCAGTGGCTCACTAATGCTTGTGCTTATTCTCAACTTTTTCTTTGCGGTAAGTTATGTTTCTCCCTTGGTTGTTGATTGAAACTAATGATTATTGCAGTATCGGGAGGCCTTTGGGAAATTCAAGGATGATCAGAATAGCCTGGGAGAGCTCCTGTCTGAAGATCTGAAGTAATTGTAGACGTGATGGGCGAAAGAGATGGAGGGTGTATTGTATGCGTTCTACACAAGCTTTGATAGGATGGGCGTTGGATGTTGCATACTCGCTGGTGTTTTACATGATCGTTTACAGGAAGAATTGGCCATTACTAGCAATAGATGCATTTCAGCAGTTTAATTGTCTATGTTGTAGATGTTTCTATGCAAGTTTTGTATGCCCCTGGGAAGCTGCATGCAGGTCTGGGGGTTGGTCATGCAGGTTTATACGAAGTGTGACACCTCGACGAAGAGGGAGAGAGGGAGAGAGACTGAAGACTTGGTTTGAATGATTCAGTGATCAGACATGCCATCAACTGTGGATTGTCAAGCTTGCAGTTACTCAGAGAGAATACCGAGGGTATCGCAGTGAGCAAACAATTGGATAGGTAGCTACTATCTTTGAATGGCTGCGTGTTGGCTGCGCGTCCCCTCGGCTGTGCATCAGACACTTTCCGTTCAAATTAGGTATAAACTTAATGGCTGGTAATTGCTATAGCGACTTTGTTATTGGAGCTTCCCCTCTAATAACGTTGTGATTGACTTTCAACCTCCAACCACCTCTAAACATCAACTTTCTACTATATCCGATCTCTCTTGTTATATATCTCGATACAACAATCCCTGGGTTGCCTCGAATCTCGACCGCCTCGGATTAACAATTTCATCGCCAATCTGCTGCAAGACGCGCCACTAAAAAAAAGGGAACAGGCTGGCGTGGGGTCCCCCTGTTGCTTTGCTTGCGCATTGCCTCAACTTAACGCAGGGCGCTTGCATTCTCTTTCTTTTTTCTTCCACAGAGAAACAAACTCGAGAGCTTTTCCTCTTTTTTTGTCGTGCTTCAAAGGGAAAAGAGCCGGGGATAGCATCACATCGTCAATCATGTGCAACGTCAATTCTGCTTGCTAACGAGAACCCTTGTCTATCATACTTTCCACGCTCATTCAATTCTCCGTGTCTTAATCTCTCAGCGCGCCTTGGGCGTCGCGACCACGCCTTTGCGACTCTCGACTTTATGCGCCTCTTCTGAATTCCCCAGGTTCTTCCTTAATATCGATTGTCGCGTTGGAGTCGCGCAGCGCCTGATGACATCATGACGGATCAGGGTGAAAAGAAGGGTCTCTGGAGCATGCTCCGCAGGGCCAGCTCCAGAAGACATTCGACGAAACCTCCGGTACGTAACAGCAACAGCGGCAGCAGTGGTGTCGATATTTGTCCTTGGAGCTCGATTCGGGGTTCTTCCCATCGGAAACTTCGGTTCCCGAGCTCGAGTTCTAGCTGTAACACATATGGAGCTATAGCTCAAGCTCCGATCTCGCCGAGGCATAATGCTGAGCATATCGCTAATACTCTCACTTACAGCCAAAAGACCTTGAGCCTAGAGAGTACCATCGCCCTCGTCGTGCTAGTAATGGCGACATAGGCCATGCGCCATTTCGCCAAAGTATTGGTTCAGCTCCCGATCTTACCTACGATAGTCAGCGTCCGCCGACTGCTGAAGACGAGTCCAACATGCGCCGCAGACAGAAAAGAGGACAGCCCGAACCCGAGCCCGAACCCCGATCATCCCCAATACGGTCCAAGTCGTCCGGCTTTCTTAACAAGTCCCGCGCATCGAATGGACCCAGACCATCGAATGGACGTCCGGTTCGTGCTCGGGACCCTCAATCAGCATGGCCACCCTATGGCATTTCTATGAACGATGAACTACCTCATCAACATGCCTTGGAGCTAGTTGCTCGAGGTGCTCCCTCTCATAAAGGCCACAAACTACCTATACCGCATCAACCCGAAGAATTCTACGCTCTTTATACGACATCGAGTGGAAATCGAGGTGATGGAAAGTCTTCTGACAATACCGATGTTTCGAACCTCCATGACTCCATGACACAGCTCATGACGCTACGCCTTATAGGCCATGGTTACGCAGACCGGCCATGGGAGACCCTCGAGCAACCGAGTTTCGCCTTCTTCTTTGGTCACCTACCTGGAACCATCACGCTCAACGAATGGGCCTCAATGTCCAGTGTTCTTCCACCTACAATTGCCCTCCGAGATGCGGGAGTCATGCCTCGCACCATGAGTCTCGAAAGTATATTCGATCGACTGCAGGAATTACGGCATGGTATAGAGGACGACGACGAGTCTTTGCTCTATCGCGTTCTTTACAAGCGTATTTTGAGGGACCCCGAGAAGTTTCTTAATCCCCACAAGACCCTCGACAAGCAGATTACGGATCTTATCATGGTTCTGTCTCGCCCGGACTGGATCGACTTTAGTAATCCCCGGAATCAAGTTGCTACGCGCTTCATCTTCGACAGAGGCCCCGGGAATGAGGAGCAGTTTCACAAATTCTTTCACCAACTTCTGCTAAGTCTAGAGCTTGAGTTGCGCATTCAGTCAGACCAACATAGTGATTGGGCAAAAGAGAAATTGACATCACAAATACCCCCGTCAATACAGTGGAATCTGGCCCTTGCTCGTCGTTGGCAGGATTTTGTGCGTGTTGATGATGTTGGCAAAACACCTGAAGAGAGTGAGTGACAAACAAGATGGATGTCGACGAGAGCTTGCTGCTAACAGGACCAGTTCTTCTCCGGTATAAGTTGAAGAAGCGCCAAATCAGGATGTTGAGGCGCTTTGCTCAGATGATGAGATGGCCCAACCTAGCCGATACCCTTGATAATATGAAACAGAAGGATTCGGAATTGGCTCTGGATGAGGTCAGCTCTGATGCGTTTGCCTTCTTCAGCGGCCTTGTGTTGCCTGGTGTAAGTCTTCCTGCCTACTGATTGCCGGATGATTCTTTCTGTCCGTGAGTAGAGACTGACCGCGAATAGCAAACCTTCCCCTTTTTAATAATGAACACCCTCCTTGACCTTGACCCGGATAGTGCAACTGATAACCTCGCGCTGCTTTCACACATGCATCCTCATTGCGGATTTCAGTACAAGAACAGCTACACATATTGGTCGGCCACTTCGATTGTGGGTAAGGTTCTAGCACCTACGTGCCATGCTGTTGCTGGTTGGATCGGCCCTGCTCGCCCTACCAAAGATCTTGACCCGACCCAGATTGCAAGAATTCGAAGCCGAAAACCAATACAGCGGATGAGTCCCCAGGATGTCGAATCGATGGCAGAGCGCTCTGACCCGCTTGGCCCTGCTGCAGATGCATATCCAGTAGAGGATTACCAGCCAGTGCGCCCGAAAGGCGGTCCCGAAGATGCTATTGACACGGTACGGATAGAGCTGTTAAGTCTCAAGCCAGCAGATGGACCTGGGGACGCCCCTACTGCAGCAGGGCTTTCGCGACTGTTTGACGCAACAGTGCAGTTTGCCATTGATGGGGTGTCATGGCCATTGAAACTCATGTACGATGTCTCATTCGTGGCCGCGTGGCCTTGCTCTGATGGACCACATCCGCTCTTCTTTGACTACGTCTACACGTCAATCCGTGTAGATTCTATCGTTGGAGTGCGAGACTGGGGAGGTCTGTATGGAGGACGGCAATTGCATAGTGTGCGATCAAGCCCAGGACCAGATATGATGCGAGGTCCCTACCGAGATATGTTCAGCCAGAGCTTCAAACACAGCCACGTACCATTGAACGGATTGATGCAGACTGGTGCACTTGAGGAAGAAGATGAGAATGACGATGAAAAAGTTCTCGTGGTGGAAGCGTTCGGAGTCCGCGATAACGAGGTCTTGGCACGAGCATGGTGTTCTCACTGGGGTCTCAGTGCCGTGGTGGCCGATATTCGGAGAACATGGTAAGTCTGATACGACGTGACAGAGGTGCATATTGTTGCTGACGAGGATCTAGTGTGGCATGTGCCATTCGTGAAGCGTACGCGGCAACGCTGACAGTGGTGATCCTGGTAGAAGGCCAGGAGTACCCTAATAATGAGTGACGAATTTATGAATTATGTATAGGTATTTGGTCCCCCGCCTAGCAATGGGTTGGGATATGGACTGCCGGGAGTGATTTAGGCATGGTCAGGGGAGTTTGTGTTTTAGGAAGAAAGACGAGGGAGAGGCAGCGAAAACTCAAGAAGGGGGAATTGGATGCGAGCGGTGTGTTGCCGGTAATAGATGTTGAGGGTTGATCTGGCGTGATGGTTGAGGGAACGGTTCCTTCAGACCTGAGGATATTGTCTCATGTGATAATTTTGACTGCATATGCATGGTTAGTTGAAGACTCATCAGCTCATGGGTTGTAAGATAATAGCATTGGTAGAAGGAAAGATAGCATAGCATAGCATGATTGCATTTCGTTGACCATCGTGTAACTCGTCGAGTTGACCTATCCTATCCTATCCTATCAAGGTGACCAGATGCAGGTGATACTCACCGCACAAGACACAACCAAGCAAGTCACAAGATCTCGGTGAGCGAAGATCATCAGATGCCATTGGCCAATTGCTGCATGCATCACGGATGAGCCGGATCTGGAATTCCGGACCTGATGGCTGGAACAGTTTCAGCATCCCGCTGCAATGTGCTGTAACGCTATAAGTGCGCTAAACCGACCCCTCGGGATGGGTGATAGGAATTGCCGGATACAGTGGAGGCCAGATGATCCCTGTCCCAGGAGCATTTGGAGGTCATCGGACACTATGAGTTTTTCTCTTGTCTTGTTGTTTCTCGTGTTTTCCACCCCGCCCGCTTCGGCCGAGAGAAGAGGATGGAAGTTCATGCCACATCATATCATCTTGCTACGGACGATTATCAGAGAGACAGGCCAAGTGGGCGGTGTGTTTTTGGTTAGTTGTGGTGGAGATGCGTTGATCGCATCGTGAGAGTCGCTTAGACAGTTCCTGAGGTACGGAATACTCTACCTATCTAGAGTTTGGTGCCAATTGTAGGTTGAGTTAGGTTAGGCAGGCGTTTAAGGGGTAATATCTTGTTGAGTTGGGTATCGTCGTCAACAAATTCCATGTGGTTTAACCCTACTCCGTAGATGGACAGACTATGGGGAATACCGATGTCTGTGATATGCGATTCGCAAGTCAATGGATTCTTAGGCATGGATCTCATGATTGGTTATCAACGAAGCGAGGAATAGTTTTCTTTGCTTTTTGTTTCTCTTGTCTAGTTGTATTTTATGTACACACCTTGTATTTGATGCTGTTATTGTTCATCATGAGTTCTCATAATGGCAATGGCAGATCATGAAATCTATCGCTAGCCTGGAGATGGACTGATGGACTGATGGACCGTTCTGGGTGGCTTGGGAACCCCACCTGAGCTCAGGCAGCAACATTTTGAACGGCTCAAGAGAAGAAAAAGAGTACGGAGCAGAGCCTGAAATTCTCTGAGAGTGATGCTGCTGTTGAGGACGCCACTGAACAGTAGCATCGACACTCAGCACAACTCTCGGTTGCAGAGCTTCTCCCTCTTTGGGAGAACCTGCAGCGATTCTCAGCTTCTAGAGCTCTTGGTATTGGACCTCAATAAGGTAGACACACTAGACACACCTGAATTGCTATAGCACACCCTCTCCTCTAGCTTTGCCTCCTGGCCTCCCACGTCCTCCTCACTCTAGGCTCATGCATCCCGAGCATCCCCGCCCTGGAAATAGTGGGCTTCGGTGGGGGTTCCCCGGGCTCAGAACATGTCAAAGCTCCCAATCCCATCATGGGCAAACAATGGAGCTCTCCTCATCATGACTGGCCTCTCTCTTTTTTTTTTGGCAGTGAATCGCGAGATGCCGAGAGAAGAGAGAGTCCATAGTAAAAAAGCGTTCCACGAGCTTATTTTTGGGAGGAGGCTCCACATCGCCTGATGATCGATTCAACTGTTTAGATCGTAGATATATATGAGTGAGGTCTCTTCTCTTCCCGAGTTCTCACAGAGCAACGTCATCTGTTTATTCATGTTTATGAATTGAGTTACAAAGCATTACGAACGAATACAGACGAATACAGTACAATCCAATCCAATCCATCTCGAGCTAAGACTCAGTGATCCATCACTGGCTACACACCCTTAGCTACTCTCAAAGTTCCAGACTTTTGTTGCTTTTCGCGGGGTGACGCCTCCGCCTCAGACGACGCCTCCTCTTCTCGGCCTTCTGCTTCTGCTTCACACCTCTTTGAATCATTCTTCCCCTCCCTCCTTCGCTCACTCAGCGTCTTCTCAAGACTATGTATAGCAACCATAAGCCCATCAAAGTCATGGAGTAGGTTTCCCTTCATCCCGCCATTCTTTCACATTTCATGCACAGTTGCTGATTAACCTTCTTCGCAATGGATAGACCTCCTCAAGTTTTGGTATGCGCTCATCGGGATACACCCTTCAGCCGTTTGTGGCGGTTGTATAAGGTTAACATTGTGTCATGACTGACTTGTCTCGTGTAGGATCACTACATCGGTGTCGATGTCGGCACTGGCTCTGCTCGTGCTTGCATCATTGACGAAACTGGTGATATCAAGGCTCTGGCCTCTGAGAACATCAAGCTATGGCAGCCTGAGACTGGCTACTACGTAAGCTGCACTCGCAACACTATCCCATCATGATCTGACTCCTCTAGGAACAATCCACCACAGACATCTGGCAATGCATCTGCGAATGTGTCCGCCGCGTCGTTAGCGAGTCCACAGTCAACCCCTCGAGTATCAAGGGCATTGGCTTTGATGCAACTTGCTCTCTTGCCGTCTTCACCCATGACACCGACGAGCCGCTCCCCGTCACTGGCCCAGACTTCACCAATGATGGCAATGACCGCAACGTCATCCTATGGCTCGATCACAGGCCTGTCGAAGAGACCGAGAAGATCAACAACACCAAGCATAAGCTTCTCAAATATGTTGGTGGAAAGATGAGCATTGAGATGGAGATGCCAAAGGTGCTCTGGCTCAAGAACCACATGCCTCCTGAGCTATTTGCCCGTGCCAAGTTCTACGATCTTGCCGATGCTCTGACACACTTGGCTACTGGCAACGAGACCCGTAGCTACTGCAGTGTGGTTTGCAAGCAGGGCTTCGTCCCAGTGGGTGTTGATGGTAGCGTCAAGGGTTGGCAAGAAGACTTCTACCATGAGATTGGTCTTGAAGATCTTACCAAAGACGACTTCAAGCAGATGGGTGGTGTCAACGGGGTGGTGAGCCTTTTTCATATTATCTTCCCTTGATTTCTCTGCTCCATGCTTTTCATACGCCAGAAGCTAACCATCAAATTCGCAGAACGGAACCTATGTCAGCGCTGGCGAGCCTGTAGGCACTTTGAGTCGACTAGCCGCGAACCAACTCGGTCTTCCCATGGGCATCCCTGTGGGCAGCGGTGTCATTGACGCATATGCAGGTTGGATCGGAACTGTGGGAGCTAAAGTCGATCTTGGGGACGACGAACTCAACGCTGCTGTACCCCACAATGACCTTGCCCAAGCCTTCACTCGTTTGGCTGCTGTTGCAGGAACCTCCACATGCCACTTGGCTCTGTCCAAGGAGCCTGTCTTTGTCCCTGGTGTCTGGGGTCCTTACCGTGATGTACTCTTGCCTGAGTTTTGGATGGCCGAAGGTGGTCAATCTGCGACTGGAGAGCTTCTGCGACATATGCTCGACATCCACCCCGCTTACAATGAGACATGCGCCCTTGCCAAAGCTGAAGACAAGCACATCTATGACTTCCTCAACACTCACCTTGAGTTGATGGTTGAGAAGCATAATGCTCCCTCGATTTCATACCTTGGCCGTCACCACTTCTTCTATGGTGACCTTTGGGGTAACCGCTCACCAATCGCTGATCCCAACATGAAGGGCAGCATGATCGGACTGGACAGCGACAAGAGCACCGACAACATGGCCCTTTGGTACTACGCCACCATGGAATTCATCGCATTACAGACCCGCCAAATCGTCGAGCAGATGAACAATGCCGGCCACGAGATCTCCTCCATCTTTATGTCTGGTTCCCAGTGCCAGAACCCCGTTCTCATGAACCTTCTAGCAACGGCCTGCGGCATGCCTGTCCTTATTCCCCGTTACGTCAACGCTGCTGTCGTTCACGGTGCTGCCATGCTCGGTGCCAAGGCAGCAAGTCATGCCAAGGAGGGCAGTGAGCCTGAGTCTCTCTGGAGCATCATGGACCGCATGAGCAAGCGAGGTCGACTGGTCGATCCCAGCACCAACGAGGACGAGAAGGCTCTCCTTGATGCCAAGTATGAAATCTTCCTAGACATGTGCAAGACACAGCAGGAATACCGCAGTAAGATTGACAAGGTGGTTTCCAAGAAGGCAAGTTTGAATGGTGCTCCAAATGGTGCTTAGGGGTCGAGCTTGGGTATTAGATGACGATATGAAGTTGATGAGCGCTGGATTTGGGCAATTGGCGTTGGAAATTTTGGTATAAAGACCAGTAATTAATGATCATCTGTACATAGATACAAGGGCGTATCTCTAAAAAGGGTGAATGAAATAGAATAATCGACTTATTTCTTTGTTAATTACAATGTTTTATGTTGATGTATCACAAACATCCATTTCCACCTCGAAATTTACTGGCTGAAAGCTGGAGCTCTGAGCATTGACTCTGTAGTTTGCCTAGCGTTGCCTAGGAGCAAACACCCTCTGTGATTGGACAAAGCTTCACCTCCAAGGAACTCATCCCAGCCTTGGCCCACTCCTAAATTTCTAGATCCAAACGCGCCGCCTTTCTCTGTTTGTTGACCAGGCTTTTTCATATTCTCTCAACCACGTCTTCAGACATTTCGTCTGTCATTAGCACTTCATCGCTTCGAACACAAGCCGAGGAGACACGATCGTTTTTTTTTTTCGACGGTATCATCGATAACGAGGCGCCATGTCACTCTTCGGACAGTCCACCAACACTGGTGGCAGTTCATTGTTTGGAGGAGCCAACACGGGCGGCACAACAGGCGGGCTGTTTGGGCAGTCTACAACACAAAATCAGCAGAGCGGAGCAACAGGTGGCGGTCTGTTTGGTCAGAATGCCCAGAACCAACAACAACAACAGAGCGGAACAACGGGAGGAGGCTTATTTGGAGGACTGGGGGGCGCAAACAAACCAGCTACCACGGGTACTAGCCTCTTCGGACAGCCGCAACAACAGCAGCAGACCGGTAACACAGGCGGTGGTCTCTTCGGTCAGTCAACGACACAGCCGGCCAGCACAACCACCGGCGCCGGAACTGGCACTGGACTGTTTGGACAACAACCTGCGCAGACTCAGCAGAGTGGAACTACAGGCGGTCTGTTTGGCGCTCAGCAGCAGCAACAGAAGCCATCGCTGTTTGGTTCTTCCCTAGCGCAACCCGCGGCAGCTGCGAAACCCTCATTGTTCGGTCAACCGCAGCAGCAGCAGCAGCAGCAGCCGCAACCCCAGCAGAACGCGCCTTCGATGCTTGGTGCAAGCACCCTCGGCGGGAGCACCCTGGAAGGAAGCCTTTTTGCCAGCCAGGCCCCCAATGGACAATCACAATCACAGCCAGCGGGTGCCTATTTCGACAGTCTCTTTGCCAAAAGCCAGAAAGCTGATGGTAAAGCCAATATGGAGGACCTCCCGAGTCTCGAGCTTGGTTTGGGCGATTTACGGCATCGATTGAAGAAGCTCCAATCAAAGCCTAGCGACAAACCTCTTGGTGGAAAGGCTCACTATCTTCTTGCAGCCTCTGGTGTTGATCCTGGTGTTGCTGCTAAGGACCTTGGTCTCCTTGATGTCCAGGCTGGTCGCACTGAGCGAACTACCCATGGATATGCCCCAAGCGAACTCGATGTCGAAACATACCTCTCGAACCTCCAGACCAAGACGACTCTTAGCATGATTGCCGATGGGATCGATCGATCGGTTCGCGACTTTGACAACTTCCTCGAAGACAATGTTACAATGGAATGGGAGGCGCAACGAAAGCGCATTTACCAGCATTTCGGAATCTCGCCTCGTGAGGATGTTGCTACGTCTGGTCGTGATTCTCAGAGCGCTTTCGGTCGATCTAGGCGCAAGAGCCAGGCCCCTGCGGCAAAGAGTGGAAGAGCCAGTGTCCTTGGCAGGTCGACACTCCAGAAATCTGTCATCGGAACACCTAGCCGAATTGGAGCGCATACAACTGATTTCTCTGATGTCGATCGCTCCTCTGAGTCAGGTGGCCTGGATGGTCGCGTTTCCTCTGATGATAGAGTGCTTCGCGAGAGGCAAGGACGTCTCTCGGAGAAGATTCGCAACCTCAACACAGCTCGTATTCTTAAGCGATCTTATCCCATTCTCTCTGAGCTCGCTGCTGTTGAGAAAAAGTCGCACGAACCCCATGCGCCACATCTTGTTGAGGCGTACCTTGCCGTCATGGAGATTGTAGGTGAGAATCCTGATGCCGAGACGACACTTAACAATGCCACGGCCCGGGAGCGCGAATTTGCGGATATGTATCTCAACGATAACCCCAACT
This sequence comes from Fusarium musae, assembly GCF_019915245.1. Taxonomy (NCBI): domain Eukaryota; kingdom Fungi; phylum Ascomycota; class Sordariomycetes; order Hypocreales; family Nectriaceae; genus Fusarium; species Fusarium musae. The sequence goes on from NC_058387.1 coordinate 1,450,848, forward strand.
CAGCCAAGGCTGTTGAGATGCGAAAGCGTATCCTCAGCGGCGCAAACGTCTTCCTTGAGAAACAGTTCTTGCGCGAAGTTGAGTCACTTATTGCTAAGCATCCTCACGAGGCGAAGCTTGGAGGTCTCCCCGATATTGTCAGCAAGGTCAAGGCGTACATCCGACTACGGTCCGCACGAAAAGATCTGGTTCCCGACAATACTGAGCTTCAGCAGGTTCAGGGCGAATATGTCTGGGCTATTGTGTTTTATCTGCTCCGCTCAGGACATGTGAGCGAGGCGGCTAAGTATGTTAATGACAACACCAATCAGTTCCGAGGCATTGATAGAACCTTTGCAACGTACTTGAACAACTACGCTGCCAGTGAGGATCGCCGTATCACCAACAGGAAGCTTCTAGATCGTTGCACAAATGAGTACATTCAGCGCTCTCGTAACGCCCCTGAAAACTCGATTGATCCTTTCCGCATGGCTTGTTATAAGGTTATCGGACGTATCGAGCTCGGTAACCGCAACCTGGACGGACTCAACACAGATATCAATGATTGGATTTGGCTGCAGTTCAACTTGGCGAGAGAAGGTGATAAGACGATCGAGATGGCTGGCGAGTCATATGGCTTGGCTGAGTTGCAGTCTAGCATCCGAGAAATCGGACTGAAGCACTTCCCCAAGGCCAACTCAGAGGACAGCAACGGCAGCTTTGGCATGTTCTTCTACCTGCAGATTCTCTCAGGTATGTTTGAGGATGCCATTGCCTACCTGTACCCCTTCTCGTACGTCGATGCTGTGCATTTTGGACTCGCGCTCGAGTTCTACGGTCTGCTCCGACCAAGTGACGCTATGTCACCATCCAACGACTTGCGAAGCTACAGCACCAAGAACCTACCACAGATTAACTTCGGTCGCATGATCGGATACTACACTCGCGACTTTAGAGCCGCTGATGTCGTGTCTGCCGTGGACTACCTGACCCTCATCTGCCTGAACCAGGATCTCGGCGGCGAAGCTGGCCAGCGACACAGCAGCCTCTGCCACGAGGCTCTCCGCGAGTTGGTTCTCGAGACACGCGAGTTCAGCAAGCTGATTGGTGATATCCGACCAGATGGTCGACGAATTCGCGGTATCATCGAGGAACGCGGTCCCCTCATTGGACTTGATGCTGAGGACGACTTTGTCAACACTGTCACACTTCAGGCCGCCAGTTTTGCGGATGAGAACGGCCGTACCACGGATTCTGTGTTGCTGTACCATCTGGCTGGTGAATATGATACTGTCGTTGCCATTGTCAGTCGCGCATTGAGCGAGGCTGTGTCTCTCGAGATTGGCGAGGACCCTATGCGTCTCATGCCTGTCAAGCCCCGGGCTGGTGAGCAAGAGGCGGACGCTGGCAGCAGTCTCAGCTTGGCAGCAATTGACGATCCTGTTGAGTTGGCAAAGACCATGATGAGCATGTACGAGCGAGACGCCATGTTCTATAGGAGGATCCAGGACCAGAACAAGGTCGCTTGCCGGGTGCTACTAGAGATGAGCAGCATCAAGGGATTGGTGGAGTCCGGACAGTGGGCTCAGTGCCTCGACGTAAGTTCACGAACTTCTCGTATAATGGAATTTGCTAACGAATTTGAACAGAGAATCCGAAGCCTCGAAATCCTCCCTCTGGATGCAGCAGGCGATGGCAGCACCATTCGAGCATATGCCTCGAAGTTTTCTGGACTCTCACAACCCGTTTCTATTAATGTGCCCAACCTATTGATGTGGACCATTATTTGCTGCGTTCGCCAGCGAGAGCAGCTTACAAGCGGCCAGTTCAGCGGCAATGAAGGCACCCGACGATTAATGGTGGATCAGCTGAAGCAGATGACACTGGATTTGACGACATATACCAGTCAGTTGCGATACAGATTCCCACCTCATCTGCACGAGGCGCTTGCAAGAGCATCAGCAGAGTAGACGTTGAACTTGGGAATATCACGGGTTGGGTTTGTTGAATACAGGCAATTGGTTGTATGGCTATAGCAGGATGCCTAATGAGCTTAAAGACAAGACATACACAAAAGGACAAGGCAAAGGCTAGTAGAGATTTTGTGGGATAGGACGGCATTGATGTAAGAGACTTGGAGAGAGAATAATCTCGTTTCGTTGGCGGCTTGGTAGTAATTGTACCATCACAATATCGATGCATGTTTTTTCAGGATGTAAGATTTATATATTGGCGATGTGAAATAAAATGCTCCTTTGTCAAGAAGTCTCAAGTCCCTTGAACTTTTTTTTTTTTGAACTACTTGTACGGTCGAAACTCAATATCACAGGGTAGTCAACTCGAGATTGTCACGGAACTATTAAGGAGTCATGAATTATTTACCAACATCGATAACCTTTGGAAATCATGAATGAACTAGCACATCGTTATAATGAAAGCAATCAATATCTTCTTTGAAAATGCATGCGTGTTGTCCGTAGTGTACTTTCTCTCGCGGTCATACTCGGTCTTATTATTCCCAGATCGTATCTTGTTGGGGAGTTTTCGATATATTACGGAGTCACCTGATTCGACGGTGGCTCATTGTTCACCCCTCAGTCCAAATTTTTCGAGGGTCCATGACTCGTTCTCAACATGGACCTGGCGGGCTTTATGAGTCAACAGTCCCCCCTCAGAAGCTGTGCCTGTCTCTTTCCAGTTACAATTGTTTCCACGGACCCGGTCGGTCGTTAATCGATTGATTCGCTTTGCTCGTACTCGTGCTTGTGCTTGTGCTGTGCAACCGACGATTCGATCTAGGCCCTGGCCTGGTTCTCGACCCTTTCCTTTTTTTCCCTCTCTCTCGCTGTTGAGACGTATCGAGTAGGGGAAGTGACCCCACAGGTGAGAAGGGATTGGATATCTTCATCCTCATTACCGGGCTATTCCCCCTAGGACTCCCCTTGCTGGCTGGGTCGTGTCGTGTCGTACATTGCATTGCATTGCATTGCTTCGTCCTGACTCGTTGAGTCGAGCGAGTGAGTGAAGCAGACAAGGAGCGATCAGGCGCGAGACAAGGCAGAGCCCTTCTTGCCAGGTCGGTAGAGGTTTCGCTCTTGAGTTGTCTGAAAGGCAAGGAACCTCGTTGAGGTAAGGTTGGCTCGTCGATTGAGTGGATACACAACAACTCATCCTCGTTCGTCTACCCCCACACTCTCAGACACGAACCTCCGTTCCGTCTCAGTCAGCCTCTTTTGAGTCTTTTCCCTCTCGCCTCGGTCTTGTTCCGCTTCAACTGCCGAGGACAAACCCACTCCGAGACGGGGGCATCTTCCCGCTTCCGCTCCGATGGCCTCCGGTCCCGATACCCCAGGTACCGTTCAGAGTCCCGCTGGCTTCGGCCCTGGCCCGGACGATGATTCGGCTTCCCTCAAACGTGACGCGGACGCGGTGAACCCAGGTTCACCCGCTGGTGGTGATGACAGCGCAAAGAGGAGGAAGAAGGCTGGCCCTGGGAGTAGAGGTGTCGCCAATTTGACACCTGAGCAACTTGCTAAGAAGAGAGCGAATGGTGAGTGCAGTTTTTTCTTTCCTTTCTGGTCATATGATATATCAACCACCCTATCACGGTTCAGTCACTGAGGCTGCTGACGAATAATGGTCGTCTTTGTTCCTGTTGATCTTATCCTGTCTATACCCTTCCTGTCTTGAGACTCACCCCATTGGTCTCGTCGTATGTGATAAGATATATGTAATACCACTAACGCCATTACAGACCGTGAAGCTCAGCGGGCCATTCGTGAGCGTACCAAAAATCAGATCGAGGACCTTCAGCGCCAGATCCAAGAACTCACCAACCAGCAACCCTATCAAGAACTGCAGAGTGTTCTTCGTGCCAAAGAAGCTGTTGAGCAAGAGAATGCCGACATCAAACGTCGTTTAGCTGGCATAGTTGCCATGCTCCAGCCCATTATTGGTCAAGGCAAGCATCTCCTTTCTGTCTCCCTGTCTTCAGGATTAACACAGCATATAGCTGGCATTGAGCAAGCATACGTATCACCAGCTCAGACGTATGCACCCCCCGTACAGCATCCTGTTACTTTGGCCGTCCACAACAATCACCACAACAATGCGAACGCTGCTTCAACACCCGGCAGTGTTGCGTCTCCTCCAAGTCATGATCCTGCACCAAGTCAAGGTCACTGGCATCATCAGGGCCACCATGCGCCTCCTCAACATCACCACTCTCCTCACCCGCCCGCTGGGCCACCAACTACTGCTGAAGCACAGGCTGCCAGCCAATTGACTCAGCAGCGCCGAAATCTCCAACATGGACTCGATATGGGCCCTGAACGTCTTGGACTAGAATTCCTACTTGAACCATCTCAGCGGGTGAACCGGATACAGAACGGTGTCAACGGCGCCCAAGACACGCCACAGTTCCGCCATATGCCTATGAAGCATGACTGGACAGGCGTCAATCAAGAGCGTGCGTTGCATAGTCGGTCGGCAAGCTGGGGCTCTCAAGGGAAGCCAGGTCAGACTTCACAGGAGCAACAGCAGGGCCAGCATCAGCCCCCATCGCACCACGCATTGTCGGCTGCTCATACACCCGAAAGCTCACACAGTCCTGGCTATAGCCCTGCCATGAGTGCAGCTGGTGGACCCATTCCGCGCAGTGAACCCAGCACTACCGATCCTGCGACCCTTATCAAGAATTGCCCACCGACCTGTCCCCTTGACTCTTTACTACTCGACTTCCTCAGCGAACGTCGTCAACGTGCTGCTGATGGACTGCCTGCTCAGGATGTTGTTGGCCCACGTTATCCCTCCGTCTCATCACTTCTCAATCCTGCCAACAGTGCATACAGTCACCCTCTCTCCAAGGTGTTCACCGATATCCTCGCTACTTTCCCCGACATTTCGACTCTTCCTGAGCGTGTAGCCGTGCTTTACATCATGTTTCTTGTCATGCGCTGGCAAATAGAACCTACTCAGGAGAACTACGACCGGCTCCCCAAATGGATGGCGCCATGTCCTTCCCAGCTCACCATCCCACATGCTGCCTGGCTTGACCACATTCCCTTCCCTAAGATGCGAGATTATCTTGTTCGCGATCACAACCCGCTCCTTCACCCCTTTGATAATTTCTTTGTACCATTTACCACAACTCTCTCGTTGTCTTGGCCATACGAGGAGACCGACACGTTACTTCAGGATCCAGACAGTGATGAGCTCATGATCAATCCTGTCTTTGAGCGCCATCTACGGAACCTGGATAATTGGAAGTTGGGTGATGCTTTTGCCAAGGCCTTTCCTAAGCTAGTTGGAACATTCAACCTCAGCCAATCTACTTCACCACGACCAACTTCGTCCAGCAGCCGATGACACAGGTGCTAGAAAAGTAACTTATCGAAGTAACTATTCTGTACAATAGGTTTTTTTTAAACGGTTGGCGTCTTGTGTGCTCGTTCCTCCAAGTCTTGGAGGTTTGGCTTTGGGTTGTCTTTGTCCAAGGGAAGGGGGATGTTGTATTGTGATGGGATTTCTGGACCATGGTTGTTGCCTGGCCAGAGTACACGGTATCTATCACACTTACCGGAGTTTTTTGTTTTCAATGTCACCAAAATACGTATGCTTGCACGCTTGCACGCGATTGAAGGATATAATCACTAGGTTTAGAGATATTGTAGGGTGACTTGGATGGTAGTCAACAGAAGCTCGGGTTGCCCTAAAGGGATTTCATCTTAAAGTCTTCAAAAGTTGGCCTGATCTAGTCTAAATTCATACAATCTGATCCTAAAGTCTTCAAAATCTGGCCTAAATCTAGTCTAAATTCATACAATCTTATCCCACTGACCCCGAAATCTATTCTAATATTATTCCACCACCCACTCCCTTCCTTGTTAGTCCTCGTTTTCACACCTCGACACACGCAACACTACCGCTTGCCTTCAACAACATAATCCAGAATGGAACGTTGGACTTTGTTCGCGACCCTAGTGGGCTGCTGCCAATCCTCATCCCGGTTCTCAACCGGCTCGCAAAAATTATCAAAGCCATTGCAAATCTTGAGGGTTTGTCGACAGTCGACAGTCGACAGTCGATTTCAGCTCGGTGGTTGGCTGCCGGGGAACATCTCAGGATATATATACTATCTCAAGACGTAGAGAGAACCCCTTGGGTACATTTCGGCGGTAAAGAGGGATGAGGGGGAAACAATTCCGATCTTTGGGCAAGATATTGTGGTGTCCCCCCTTGGCCAAAAAGTCTCTGAGAATCTGAAGGTCGGCGCGTGACACATGCCAGGCCAGAAATATCGATAGTCTTGGGTGTGATCCCACATGCTTTCAGCTTGTTCGCGACTTGATGCACGTTCATCCGAGGCATTCCGCGGCTCGGAGCGTATACTTTTTTCTTGTGTAGATGGCTGATGGCATCGACCTGCTCTCCCTGAAAGCGCAGGGTGGAAACAGCTGGCTTTGTTTCTTCGGTGTGAACGATGAGGGTGTTCAAGAGTGACTTGCCAGAAACTCGGTCAATGATGCACGTTTCATACAGTTCGTGTGTGATTGGGTTGAACTCGTTGTCAATAATGACAACTTGTTGGTCCAATTGCTGTCGAACTGGCTGCCGAACTCGCCGCTCGTAATCTTTGGTGCATGTCCAGGTTTTGAAGATTGCGTCGACAAACGTTTGTCTCAGGGCATCGAGACCACCTGTCAGGTCGATCTTGGGAGAGTCGAAACGTTTGATCAACTGTCTAACCCTCACCTCAGAGTGGCAGCTCGTACAGCGACTGTCAAGCGACATAGTCGGCATCCTTCTGCCGCGACTGCGTCTGATCAATGCCGTGTCGAAATCAATGATTGCGCCTGCGGGGCAGCCTTCAACAATGAAATGTGTCGTCTTGAGGGCCGGTCCGGCGCATTTGTAGCCCCTAGCATTGAAGCAAACGAAGTGAGCAGTCATTCTCTATCATGGGCTATTTTGATGGTTGTGGCGTTGCTAACAGACAGGGGAGTTGACACATAGGGCTTGGACGAAAGAAGAAAATACAGTGAATGACGTTTCAGCGAAACAAATTATGGCAGAATGGGTCTTAATCCCTGGCGCTTCACCAAGTTCTCTTCGCAAATATATCGCCAAAGCTTCAGTTTGGGGGCTATGTGACTGACGAAGTGCCTCTACAGCGCTTGGACCCCGTTGCAAAGCTCACGATCTAATTCAAGTATTGCCCACTAGCTCAGCTCACATGCGCTCTTGTTTCGTGAATTTATTTGATGCTCTCATGATTAGTTGTTTGGGTTGACTTGTTCGTTACGTAGCCCCTGGTAAGGAGATGAGAAGACTGTGAGCGATCGGGCACTTCGATGCTCTCAAATTTGGTCATAAGAAATGAGCCCCCATGCTACCTCCAAGACAGTAAACTGAACTAATTGCCGACTATTACCTATACTGATAGATACTGCTGGACAGTAACGTCTCTTTAGGACATCTGTGATATCCATATCCGTTCATTACTACTGTTGTTTCATTCCATCTGTCTTCACTTACTATTCTTACGCCTTCTTCGAATAACACCATACTTACCTTTGTATTCCACCATTCCTCACTCTGTCGTCTTACCTGTTCCTTAGCATCATGCCTGGTAGCAGCTTCCATACGGATGCGTTCAAAAGCCAGCTTAACGGTGGTGGCCTTGGCCTTGTGGACTGCTCTGAGTCCATGGTTGAGTATCAATTTGCAGACGATGAGGGTGAAGGGTCCCAGGCTCAGCTTCGTTCGCTACCTTGTCCTCGTCGGAGCAGCCGCCTCAAGCGGAGAAGGGTTGACTATAATGAAGTGTCGGATATCGACATGGACTTGCCAGCCAAGAGCAGCACTCATGAAGATAAGGGCGACTTTTACAGCGATGGCGAAGAGGAGTCTGACCAGAGTTCCGGGGCCCAATCCGAGACTGCTGAGTTCTCTTCACAAGAAAACAACGTTCCAGATGCCTGTGTGAAGGCACCTGTGAAGGCGAGATCCACGCCCCTCGTGCCCACGTTTACCGAAGCCGACCTGATTTTCCCATTGACTCAGCCTGACGAATTGAAACTATTGGTTCTCTTTGCCGCTTCAATCTAGGTAGCACAACTGCAAACGCTGGTGTACTACAGCCGTGAGGAAGCCAGTTATTGCTTGGCAACCTCTGCGATTGACTGGGCTTCGGTTTCTATAGTGGCGGAAGGGCTCGCTCCCAATGACCTCAAGGGTCTATATACTCCTGAAGTCTGCCGTAAATTGTATGAGTCTGATGAAAACGCCGAGATTAGGCGCAAGGCTCTGCTGGGACCAAATTGCGAGAGGCTCAGAGGTTTGTCCTCTTTCGAAGGCGAGAAACCACAGGAAGCGGACCCTTTTGGCTTTAATGGTGTGGATTCAGGTACCTACGACAGGTGCTTAGCTTTCATACACAGACTCGCCGAACACGAACCGTCGTGTGTTGGGCGCTGCTCTGTGTGCGTCGAGTCCAAAAGTCCTTGCGTGCGCCCTGTGGGAAAGAAGACTTGCGTTACCTGTCCTACACCCGAGAAATGTAGAGACCCATCGCACGAGTATAGAGCATTACCAAAGGGCTCAGAGCAATGTTATATGTGCCTGCAGTTTGTGGGAAACATCTATTCTCACGTCCGCGAGTGTCGTGGTCGATGCCAGAACTGCGTTACAGATGACAAACCCTGCAAGCGTGAAGAGGGAAAACGGGATTGTAATAACTGCCTGACAAAGAAAGCCATCTGCAAAGTTGAAGATAAACTAGCATGCATGGTTCCCTGCCGTTTCTGTGGGAGAGAATACATCAAAAGCATGATTAAAGGCCATCAGAAGCGTTGCCCTGGTAAGTGCAGCAACTGCGAGGACGCCAGGGACGACGAAGGTCGTGAGATTGTCTGCTTTCACCCTCCTCCCTTTACCTCAAGAGGGCCATGCAAAAGATGTGCAGAGATGGGGGGCAAACTACATCGTGGATGTGATGGCAGCTGGAGACGACTTAAGCGTAGGAGGTGCAAGACTGAGGATGAAGCCGACGTTGAGGATAACGAGAGCAGCGAGCATGGAGCGGAGGATGCAGACGAGGACAGCGAGAGTTGGGATTAAGAGGCTTACTTCATGATATTTGGAAAGCGGTTCGTCTTGTCTCTTGTGAGGTTGGTAAAAAGTTGTGCATAAGGTGTCTTCCATTGGGTTCATATCACTTTTCTTCTGCCTTTTCCTTTGTGTCGTGTTTTTTTCCTTCATGGTCAAGTTATTGTAGAGTTTACATTTCCTTAGATATTCCACCAAGACTTTCGTTTCCTCATATCAAAAACCTCATCTGTGCCTTGGTTATGCAATTTCTGCAGAGCATCTTTATTCTGCGTCGAATTTCAGGCCTCATCACCCCATTCTCGTACTCCAAAAGAAAACTTCCTTAGTAAAGGTCCCTCCCCGACAAAAAGACTAGGCATTCTTTCCCTGGGCATCCTCTGGAACATCAGCGCTTTGACGGGCGAATCAACTTGAATAGTCTCGGCAGCTGTACAGCGAAGTTGACAACCTGATTTCAATGAAAAGAGCTTCACAGTCCCATTATCCTGTGCCGCAGCAACGACGTTCAGCTCCGGACTGGCATCCCAACCAATGTGAAAGTGAGCCTCATTGCGGTGCCCGTTGAAATACAGCAGTGGCTTTGTCCCACGAGGGTCACTTGTAAGATAGCGTACGTCGTAGAGAGCCATCGAGCTCTTCAATCCCGATGCCAGCACCTGATGTGGGTTTACACTCTTGATGTGGGAGATGGAGCTTGCATGATTCGCAAACGACCATTGCGGTTCAGGGGCGCGAAGATCTGTTATCCAAAGCCTGGGTTGTCTCCCACCAGTAAACACAACGTTGTGGTTCCCCTCTTGGAAATCCTGTGCAAACGTTTCTTGTGGGAGTTGTGTACCATTTTGAACGGCTCTTGGAGCAACCACCGAGACGCTCCCCTCGGAATGCATACTAAGGAGGCCTCTGTTAGAGCTGGCAACGCAAATGAGGCCCGAAGATGAAGGTGCGGGTGTGCTATTGTGAACCATCCATTCACCACGGCCCTCGCGAGGGACAGCGACCCTTTGGTAGAGAATTGCTGTTTACCAGTAAGCAGAGTTCAATACATGGCCAAGCAGAAAGAATAGTTACATTCGCCAAGTAGCCATTTTGGGCAATTGGGGTCCCTATGATTTGACAGTCGTGGAGAGAAGAAGTATATTCCGCATGTGTTGTCAGGCTCGCGCGAAGTCAAGAGTATTGTATGTGAAGGCTGGTGATACTTGATTGATGACATCTGTGGACATCGTACCGCCTCTGTACGGAAAGATAGGGTTCTGCCAGAAGAACTGGGTGCTTCTCGTGAGAAATGAATTCTGCACTATGTCAGTAGATTAAAGCATCTTCCGGCCTCGAAGACCAACTCATCGTTTTGATCTGTAGGAATATAGCTTCCCACCAAAGTCTCCTCATCCAAAGCTGAACTGGCAGGTCAGATATCATGTGAAAGTCATACGTTGCAGCGCTGCAGCCCAAGGACTTACTGGCATAAGAAGCCCCTAGGCCAGTCTTCTCATCATCCCCAGAGACGTAAAAGCACGGCATGTTTGCCCGTCGCTCTCTTGCAAAGCTTGGTGCAAAAGGGACGTTGCCTTTGGCCACTGAGCCTCTTGCCCACGCTGCAGCACCAAGGTCTTCATCCTCTACTCTACCGCGGCCTCTCTCGGCGATATAGGGAAGACCAATCTCCCTCGTAAGGAGTGCGGACGTGACTGTATCTCTGACAACGAAATGGCGCTTAATATGTTTCTTTACTTGGTGTGCTTGGCGTTCAGCGAGTCTTTGAGCCTCGTGCTCAACTCTGCGCCTTTTCACAGCATCCGACGACCAGGCAGCCGACGAGGGCGCCGTATGCGTTTTTTCGATCTTGAAATACTTTTTCTTCTCATTGTCTACCAGAAATGCAAGTAAGTACACAAACTTCAGTTGTTTGCCAGGACTGTACCATAGTAATAGCCAGGGATTTCGCGGTTCATGATCGTCCTTCTAACACTTGATGGCTTCCACAGCGGCTTTTGAACGGGAAAGGCGGAGTAATGCAGTTGTGAGAATTTGTGAAGCGGCAAATGTGAGCTGTTGAGATATGGAGGGGGCTGCAGGTTACAACTGATGTCACACTGAGTGGATGGTGCTTAGGCGAGGCTGGAGGAGAGGCCAATCATGGATGGTGGGTCTGCTGACCCAAGTAAAAGACCATGCTGCAGCTAAGGAGTTGAGGAGTTGAGGAAAATAGCAATCAAATGAGCACAGGTGCAAGTAGAGGAACTAACATGAACCATCAAAATGAACAGAAAGAACAAGACCAGATAAGACACAGGTTCAAATGAAAGATCACTATGTTTTGGAGGACGATTTATTTATTTTACTTGTATTATTAGGTGTCTAGTAGACGTTCTCTAGGGGTATGAAAGTTTCCTCAACCACTCCAGGAGTCTTAATACTCGGGTGCGAGTAATACAGTTCAAATTTGGACAGAGCGAAAGTGAAAAGTCCGGGCGATGGTGGTCCGGGTATATACCATCTGGTTTACTGAGACTTCTCGTGCTGGGTAGAGACACGCTGAAGAGAGACAACTGTGATAAGAGTTAGTGGACTGAATGTCAACATTAAGGCAATGGTGAGAACTTACCGAAATCCTCGAGGGATCGCTGCTTCTGGTTCTGCTTAGGGGACTTGCCGTGCATGAGGTTGTCAAATCCAGTGCTGCCCTGCATGAAGTAGTAGAGACCACCCATGACGCAGAAGACACCGAAAGAGAAGATCCAGATACGGACGACAGCCACAATGCTGGTCTGGCCACCAACGAACCAACCAAAGATACAGAAGAGGGTGGCAAGGATATCGACGATCAGAATGGCACCAGACAGCTGCCAAGAGGGGATGGAAGACCAGAAGGGACCGTTGGCACGAGTGATGAAGATGAGCCAGTTTTCAGTGAGAGAGATCTCAAGGAAGAGAACCTCGTCGATCTTACCGAAGTTCTGGACAATACCACCGTCCTCAGAGTTGGCGTACATGGTAGTAAGGGCAATCCAGGTACCAACAGCCAGGACAACACCGAGAAGAACGGACATACCCCAAAGCTTGGGGAGGTTCCACTTGACGGGAGTCTGAGAGAAGGGAGCATTGTCGTAAGCAATGGCAAGAGTAGCAATATCGGCGAAAATAGCAATGAAAACGACAAGCTCAATGTTCAAGCTCTTGTTGAGGATGGCGATCCAGAGACCAAGGAAGAACTCCATGTGAAGGGAGAGAGCGATACGGTAGACGACATATGCATACATGCTAAAAAATATCGGTCAGTAGAGGTTCCGGGACATGAGGAATAAGGAAATACCGACCGGTGGAAGATCTGACGCGCTTTTGGGAGTGTTAGCATGGTTCTTATCATGAAGGGGTAGCGTTTATGTCGTGGTGGAGGCCATCGCGAAAAGGGTGGGGCGAAAGAGCCTCAACCCACGACACAGCACAACAGAATGGGAACTTACAAGTCTTCAAAGCATCAATGATGGCACCGAGACCAGGAGCAAGGAAAACAATGTCGGCAGCGGAGCGAGCGGCATCGGAAGCACCCTCAACAGCAATACCAGTATCAGCCTTCTTCAGAGAGGGAGCATCGTTGACACCATCACCAGTCATGGCAACGAGGTAACCACGCTGCTGGAGAATCTCAACGACGTTGTACTTGTGCTGAGGGAAGACCTCGGCGAAACCATCGGCAGCCTCAACGAAATCGTAGACTTCAGAACCAGGCATGTCACCACCACCACCAAGACCAAGACGCTCAGCATTGTAAACGTTTGTACCGAGACCGAGTTGGCGGGAAGTCTCACGAGCAATACCGACGGCATCACCAGTAAGCATCTTGATGGAAAGACCAAGGCGCTTGGCCTCGTTGATAGTGCGGGCAGTATCGTGGCGGGGAGGGTCAGAGCAAGGCATGATACCGAGAATCTCCCAAGCACCCTCACCTCGCTTGCGGGCAACACCGAGAGATCGGAAACCACGGGTAGCGAATTCAGCAACAGTGTTCTTGTAGGCAGCATCAATTTCCTCAGGGATAGGGTGGTCCTCTTCGACAGTCTTGAGAACAAAGAGAGGGGCTCCCTTGACACAGATGATGCGCTCGCCCTGAGGAGACTCAACGACAGCCTGGACCTTCTTGGAGACGGGATCGAAAGGATGGAAATCAAGAACCTTGTACTTGGACAGAACGCTCTTGGCACGAGGGTAGTACTTGAGAGCCTTAAGGAAAGCCTTGTCAATGGCGTCGATACCCTTCTTCTTGCGGGAAGCGGCCAAACAAGCAGTAAGCATCAGGTCATCAGGCTCAACGCCAGCAACGCAGAAAGGCTCAGCGAGAGAGAGCTTGTTCTTGGTCAGAGTTCCAGTCTTGTCAGAGCAGAGAATCTCGACACCAGCCAGAGACTCGATGGCAGAAAGCTTCTGGACAATCGCCTGCTTCTTGGCCAGGTAGGCAGCTCCAACGGCCATAGTGGTTGTGACGACAGCAGGAAGACCAACAGGCACACCGACGATGGTAATTGCCAAGGTGAAACGTAGGATGTCCACAACTATGATAAGGTTAAAATTAGTATAAATAGGTATTAAAAGGAAGATATATTGAACTTACTTCCATTGGATCGATAGAAACTTGAGACCCAAACTACAAGTAGCGTGGCGACGACCAAAACCAGAAGAATAGTACCAATTCCGTTCAGAACCTCTGTGAAGTGACCAGTGCCTCCAGCAGACTGGGAAACAAGGGCAGCAGCTCGGCCGACGAAGGTGTTGTCACCAGTAGCGGTAACGATGATGAAAGCCTCACCTCGCTTGACAGCGGAGGAAGCATAGCAGTTGTCACCAGCGTGTTTGTCGACAGCGAGAGACTCGCCAGTGATGGCAGACTGATCAACCTGGACGAAGCAGCCCTCGGTAACGAAACGACCATCAGCAGGGATAATAGTTCCTTCTTCAACCTGGAGAATATCACCGGGAACAACCTCAGGGGCCTCAACTTCCTTGAGAGTACCGTCACGGAGGACGACAGCCTTGAGAGCGAGAGTCTTTTTGAGTTCCTCCACAATGGAGCCAGCCTGTTATCGTCAGTCAACTGCATTTGTAGATGCCGGCGTTGCCTTGGGGCAGTCTAAAATAAAAGTCTTTAGATGGGCCGGGGGGGTTGAAAAATCACCTGAAACTCTTGGATAAACCCGACACATGCGTTGAGCAGGAGAAGCGCGCAAATGACGCCAAAGTCTATCCAGTCCTCAAGACCAGCAGCGAGAACAGCAGCAGCTTCCTACGAGTCGTTAGCAAAAGAAATCGTCGAGTTTGGTTGAGGAATGATCGAGTTGTCTCCAGTTTTTGTTGGTACAGATGGGAATTTCCTAATTAGGAAATTCATGTGCATTGACCACCAGGTTAGAAAAAACAAGCGCAACACAACACCATGGCTAGTGTCGCGAGCTTCACCAAGAAACAACCTCCAGCAGAAACGATGTAGAACGTGCTACGAGCGTCGGATTTTGCTGATGGTTGGTTCATAGTGTGCAGGAGACCGGGAGAGGGCGAGTACAAAACAAGGTACAAATTCGCTGATCAGAAGCAGAAAATGTGTGAAAGGACAGGAAACGGCGCAGAAACGCTAGGAATACGGGAAACAAGACTGGGAAAAGGATGGGAAACGCTGAGAAATCAGGGTAAGGTTAACTGACCATTACAAACTGGATGGGGCCCACGAAAAACATGAGGAACTTGAGGATCATGTTCTCGCGCTCTTCTTTCATCTGGTTGAGGCCCCACTTCTTTCGTCGGTTGATGACTTCGGCCTCAGTCAAACCGACTCGGGAGTCGGTTTGGAGCTGATCTTCGGGTACAACACGGCCACCTCCAGGCTGAGTCTCTTCTTCATCATCGAAGGCGTGGCCATCCTCGGACTCGAGATCCTCGATCAGGGCGTCCATGTCCTCGTCGGGCTCCTCATCCTCGGCGACAGGGGCCTTGGGGGCGTGGGTGGGGGGAGCAGCTTGTCCTCGCTTCTCATCGAAGCCGCCAGTCTCGATGTTGGTGTCCAGCGCAGGAGCGCCGGTCGCCTTCTCTTCAGCCATCGTTGGAGATGATGGAGCAGAGAATGTCGATTATTAGGGGTGTGTAGAGTGCGACTGTAGGTGGGCAGCAAATATTGGGAAATAATAGCTTAGGTTGATGCCGCTTCAGTTGTTGTGTGAGAGAAACAGAGGAACAAGATGGAGTGGAGAGGGAAAAGGGAAGGAAGTGTCTAAGCACCGCACGAAGTTAGGGTCGCTTATGAATGAAGCATTCGTGGGTGAAGAGGAAGGGAAAAAGCAGAAAGTTTGGGTCGGGCGAGAGCTTCTTTTTGAATTGCAAAATAAGATGCGTGAGAAAGCTTGGGCTAGGTTCTTTCCCGGCGAGCTTGCCGGCCCACGCTCGTGCATGCGTTGCATGGCCCCTGCCAACAGACTTTCGGCCCTGATCAAAATGATGGAGACCCGGTCATGAAGTGGGTACCACACCTCAATGCTTGCATATTTCTCCAAGACTGATTGTCTCTCACTTGATGCACGTCGCCATCTTACTCGCTGCTCACTGACTTTCTGTGGCCCCCTCATCACAAGTAGACAAGACAGAGAAGAAGAACACAGATGACCGGGGTCTCATCAAACGGGTCCCACGGCGACGCAGGGCTCCACAGCACAAGATATGGGTCTCTTCCTCTTCCCAAGCCGGGACGGGTGGATTAGGATGGAGCCCATCAGTCACTTCCCACGAGTCTCGCGCAGGTTCCTGGCATGGTCTCTCGCGAATCCCAATATGCCCCAGGTTATGTGCTCCATGCCATCTCCAGGTACGACCGGAAGCTCTTCGAGGTACGAGCTAGCAACAAGGAGCCTCTCTTTTCTCTACTGTACGAATTGATCCGACCTCTCACGGCCCTGCCGACCCAGTCCAATCCATCCATTTCAATTGGATTGGCCATTCACTCATTCATTACACTCATCAATTGCTCTACTTCTGCCGCCATTATGCACACCATAATCAGACTCTAGTATTGCCATTGCCATTCTTCCATATTCGCTCAGTTTTTTCCCTTCTTTTTGCTTCCGTTGCCGATTAAAGCCCGCACACGAGTCGGGATTACCTAGCGAACGACATCTTAGTAGCTAGGTACGTATGTACGGAGTAGAGACATAATCACATCCATGGTCACGGAGGAAAGAAACTTCATCACACCCTCTTGTGGTTCAGCTACACCCTCACTTACCCTAGCCTTCTCATGTCATTGGCCTGGGGAAGGTAAAGTGCGATGTGCTTTCTTTGAATTCGTACTCTAAAGCCTGATGATGCAGTGCTTTTTAATCTTTCAAATAGTTATGCGCGTATTAACTAGAACTTTTATTTCCTGCTGAAGCGCTTTGATCTCTCATTCAATGGAAAATATGAGACGATAGCAAGAAAGTCAATATTCACATTGGGTAGCTGTAACAACGACCAGACAACAACATCTCAGATCAACAAACCCCCATCTCAGTCAATCTCACTCTAACGCAGTAAACAGCGCAGTAGTATCAACATCCACCTGGAAACTAGAGACAGAGCGTGTTAGCCAGCACGCCAGTGTAGGAGCTACCCTTGCCGTACCCGGTAGCGTCGGCTGGCTCAATTTTTCTTACTGCTCTCTTGCTAGGAGCTGGGTTCTCTAGGTTCTCTCACCTCACTAAAATGTTTTTCTCTGGAGCTATGCCTGCAACTTTTTTTCTACAGGGCGTGTCAATTGAGCTAATCAAGCCCGTGCTAGGGTGTAACTCTATGAAACGTCGGTCGCTGCATCTTGCAGACTTGCACGGCCCATTATATGATGCCCCGTTTTTATCGCCCTTGCCCTTGTCCACTCAAGGCAGCCTCTGGTCCTCGGCCCAGCCAGGTTCTGCCTTCTATGCAGGTGCAGAGCACAGTGTGTGGCGGCGCCCAGCGTGGGGAATGGAAACAAGACGGTAATCTCAGCAGTGGGTGCAAAGGAGGAAGCATAGCAAATGCAGTGGGAAAAAAGAGATTGAGACGGACCAAAGACCAGTTTACATTTCATATGCAGCAAGACTAGACTCAGATAGAGACTCATGCTATGAGATTGCCCTGCCGATAGAGCACAAGGGGGAGAGTGCTCAGCGTAAACAAGAGACAAAACAAAACTCAATTGAGAGCACGTATCTGATAAGCGATAGCTATTGGGTGTCTCATTGATCCAACTGCCCGTGGCTGATAGCTGATTGATGGCTTACAATGACTGACTGAATGAACGTGACAATGACAACGACAATGGTGACCTCAATATGCTGGCACTAACAATCAGTCATTGACCATCCATGTCACAAATGAGAGCGATTCGCCTCGATCTTGACAAAGCGATGAGATGCAAAGAAGTCAATACAAACAAATCAAAACAATGGCCTGTCCGCCCGCCTGCCTGTCTGGGTTGGGTTTATTTTACATGGGTTGGGGGAATGTCCGCGGGATTGTTCATGCTGTGATAGCGCGCAAGTATAGTTTTTACTGATTTAGCTTTACGAAAAACAAGACATCCAGAGAACCCGCAGCTGAGCGAGTAATTTTACTTTCGTATCCGAACTTGCTTATCGCCCTGTTGGTACCTGCCCGCCTACCTACTGTAATGCTCTCCGAACTATCACCAAAGCATCTCCATGGCCATTTACGACACCCATGGACTTTTTGGCTTGAGAGACAGTAAGACACTGTGCATCTCCCGGATCCCGTTGGCTTCCATCCTTCGAGAGCCCCGTTGTACATGTGGGATGGCTCAAAGCCCGGTCCTCGATTGAGTCGATTGTATCGACGTATTGCCTCACTAATGCTAAATTTTGCCTCAAGATAGCATCAAGCCATGTACAACTGTAAGTGTCTGCCTGCCAGCGTCTGGACCTACTAAATACAAAGTCCTCTGCTGTCCTGTAGCGCGCTCTCCATACTGGGGCCCCGGTACCTCTCCTGTATGTCATTGCTGGCCGAGCTTGTACCTGGCGTCAAGCTCCCCGTTTCCGCTGAGGGATTTTCCTCCGTGGAAGGACCCCCCTCCCCATGCCCATGTGCTCTTTTTTCGTTTTTCCGGCTGCGTATCGCTGCTTGTCAAGAATAATGACGACACTGACTTGCCCATCCCCGGCGGTCAGCGAAATCGCGACTCGAGACACTGGAGAAGACAGGAGAAGTCATGATAGGCTCCGCTTCATGAGGAACGGAGAGAACGGATTACCGTTTCTGTCAATCCATCAGCCTTGCTTCGCCATTGAGCTGCTAACAGTCGAGACCCTTATTACATACAGTATCAATGCGAAATGTCACCCTCATGGCCCCTGGAACGCAACGGGAGTCATGGTCCTGATGTGCAATGTTGTGCAATTGCAATGACTCAGTGGCCGATTTCACAATCGTAACGCAGCCATTGACACATCTCGCATGTATAATAGCATTGCATAGATCTTCATAGTTTATCCCACTTTGTGCACATAATGCGCTTTCCTATGGAGATGTTGTTATTTGCGCGCAAAGCGTGTCGTTCAATTTCCTAATTTCCACCTTGAAGCTGGTAGTCGTAAATAACGAGTCGTGCTCATGAGATGACATTAAAAGCCCTCCAGTTTGCCCAGCAAACACATACTAAAGTGCATACATTTATCGATCCGCTACTCTAATTGCAGCATATTTGGGACTGGCCCCACGCGATCTACATCGGGACTGACCTGACTGGGAACTGGTCTGACAATCTCAGATGGGATAGCTTCACAGATCCTGTCCGATGACGACTATGTTGGTCGGTTACTCTGCATCTTCTCAGTCTAGATTCCCTCTGCAAAATTCTTATTCGGCCGACCTATCAGTCGTTGTCCCAAGTCTTGTTTGACCCGGACACGAGAAAGGCATGAGGTTAATTGAACGTAGGGGTCTCAGGCAGGACCGAAACGGGATCGCCGTGTTTCGATGGGTGGTCATGATAGTCGTCATTTTATGACAAGTAATCAGACGTATCGCGACAAGCTTTACTGCGGTATGCCTCGCCTTTGACTAAGTAGTCATGACTTTGAGAAACGATGGCCTGTTATTATGGAACAGTTCCAGGTTCAGCACAGAATACATAAGGGCAAACATGAGCATCCACTGCTCACCAGGCGCATATTGTCACTGTTGAGTGGCAGCCATGTCCAATCGCCTTATCGGCAGCTGGTGAGCCTGTACTAGCCTTGGCAGCTCGACAGTGATGAATACGGTGCGAGATACGGTCTCGTTCACGAAACGACATGGGCGAGCTTCTGCAGGGCCTCGCCTGGGCTGGATCGGCTTGGCTGCCCTAGCCCTGCCTCTGGCCTTCTCCGTGTTCGTCTAACAAGGACACCGAAGAGATTCACCTTACACGTTCATCTTCCACGCATGAGATGAGGCGCCGTATTAGCGTCTTGGATTCAACCAGCGGCTTAACGCGGGCGAGAGCTATTGGAGAAGTCTTGATTGAACCGCTGAACTTTCTTCATCAGCTACTGAATGGATCTCCATCCAAAACGGCAGACTAGCCTATTTCACCACCAGAGCAAGCCCTGTCCCAACGACGACGGGACCGAGCCTCGCTCAGTTTTAGCGTACAAAAAGAGCGAACATCAGAGATGCTTGACACAAATACCACGATGCTGGCGAGCTCGGTCAGGGCGGGGCTGACCTCAGTTGTTTCTGTCAACTGCCCTCGTGTGAGGTATTATTTAGGTATCATCACAGCTGTTGAAGCCGCTCATGCAGGTGTGCATAACTTATGGACCCAGCTGCACTGGCCAGAAGCCACGCATATTGGAACTTTTCTAGAAGCCGGCCTTTCCATGGCGACCCTTCTTCACCCGTTTATCCAATACTCTTCCTCCCTATGGACTTGGCCACCGCTGTCAGTGATCACGAAGGACTCTTGTCGCCTCTCGCCAAGCAGCCAAGTCGATTCCAGGCCCGTGTTCTCCTTGTCACTATTGAGCTTGCACAAACGAACCCCGTCAGCTTCAGGGCACCCCATGCCCTTGCTCATGGCTCAAGCATGTAAAGGTCAGTGCCCCAGAATCCCATCCATCGCCAAAAGCAGCAGTACCCTGAGGCCCTACGTCATTGGAATGACTGAGTTAAAAAGAAGGTGAGACAGTCTATGACCAATGGCGGCGACTGTTTCTCCGATTTGCCTACCTAACCCAGCTCACAGTTCCGGTCCAGTCGGCCTCGCCCTTTCGCGGTTTTTGTTTTTCTTACCTTGTCATATCCACATCCACTTCGCATCGGATTTCATGTGGAGGTACCCCCATGCTTAAACTGGGGGACGTGGTCGCTTTCTTCCGCGGGCTTTTGGCTCTAGCAGCTGGCTGTCGATAAGGTAGGCAAAACTGAACAGGATTTGGTCGGCGCTTTTTTACCCGCGACCTCCGGTGGGTGGACTTCGGCGCCGATGCCTCGGTGTGTCAGTGGGCAATAGATGGAGACCCCACGGACAATTCGCGGTGTACAAGATGTTTTCTTCTCGGTCAACCCTAAATGGTTCGTCGAGTGCCGAAGACGGGACACGGTAAGTCCTGTTTGGTCACGAACTTCTGAAGCTGAGAACGATAGCGCCTGAGTCGCTCGCTCGCTCGCTCGCTATAGCGGGTCTGACTCCGATCTTCAGCGAGTCGTTCACCGCACCGGTTTCCGCGGTCCGCTGCTGTTCCTGACTCTTGGAGATTCCATGTCTAGGTTCCATTCCGCGTCTTTTGCTGTTACAAGTTGCCTCATCCAGGGTCCAAATTTTGTGTGCCGCGCCTATCGCTCCCATTACGTTACCGGGCGGTTGGTCTTACACACCAAACTGTATGCTTCAGCCCGCCTACGTAACTTCAACAAGCCTGCTGAAACTTATGTATTGTTACGTCGTGTCCATCCGTCCAAAGCCTACCCTGTTGTTTCCACGACGGGGAGACATCCTTACACAATATCCGCCACGAACGGCCCCTTGTGTTGTTTACTTGATACAGTAACTATCCTACGTCTTAATCCAACTCTGATATATCACAGGCGAGAGACAATTGGTATTACAAATGGGGAGATAAACAGCAGCACTAAACAGTTTGCAATCTTTGTAGTCCACTAAACCGCCGACAAGACCGGGTCCAAATTAACTACGACGTGAGGTTTGCATTATGCAGCTCCATCAACGTGGAGTTACTGACTTACACGCACGAGCGAGTGCGTCTATTTTCTTCCAGAAAAACCCGGGGCGCATGAGTGATGTGTCCGCGTAAAGCGATGTCGAAAAACGAACAAGTCCCTCGTCTCACCATGTCGCCCTCGATCGAGCTCTACCCAATCCCCTTTCACGGCTGACGCCAAGTCAACGAGGCATTTCTTGACTGCATATTCGTGCATCTTCCCCATCTTTGCCCGGCTTTGGGCGGATCCGGGGTCGCCCGGGAGGCGCTCAAACTAGGAGGTTGGTGGGCTTGCACCCTGAAAATTGTCTAGGAAACAGAGTCAATCAATTGGTCATATTGATTGGTCGGTTCATCTGGTGAGGGAATTCAAAGGCCATGAAACGATCCAAGCAAATAGACTTGACCTAGACTCCTCTTACTGGCAATATCGCTCACTCTGTTCGATACTCTTGCATAATAGTAAACATGGACTCTGGTCATTGAATCATTCACCTTACCATTTGCGGGTAAAACCTCAGCATGGACTTGTTAGACAGACAGTAGCCGGGACTAGGGAATGGCAATAGTGGCACGCTCGCTGCGTAGCATGCGGGATATTGATGAGCTTAATGTCAAATCTGGAAGGTCTCAGCATCAGTCATTGGCTGCACCTTCCACATCCTCAGATCTACCCCAACACAATCACCTCCTCCCAATGCTCACGTCCCGCGGGAGATGATGCTGCCGGATACTTTTCTTCCTACAGCCTCACTTTTTTGCTTCTCCATCCCCATCTCTATCTTCACCTGTGACCTACATACATACGCACGACAGGCCTGCCCAGGCCAGACCGCACTATCAAGAACACCGCTCCACCCCAGTTTCCTTGGCGACAGCAACAGTGCACAATTGCGGAGAGCGAAGAGCTTCCTTGAACAGCCAAGCCTTCACTCGACTCAAGGGACTTCACTGATGGAGTCGAGTGCTACCTTGACTGTCCATGTCCCTGGATGTTGTTGTGCCTACCAGCACCCGCTCCGACTTTCTTATTCATGCGCTCTCCGCCACAGTCTGGGGTAGACTGTTCATCTGATAGGGGTTGTCGAAGCATGGGCTTGACTTGACTAGATGGTGACTTGATCAAATGATCTTGTGCCTATTTGCGCCATGTGCTTGCGTCTTGTGAACCACAAAAGAAGATTCGTGAGGATCAGCATGACAGACCAAAATCGCATTGCTGTCCCTCTGCTGACGTTACTCAGAGGCTGAGGCGGTCTATCAACAAGTCATGGTTTATCCGAAAACGAAAGATGATACGTGAATCTGGCACGATGCGCATACGTCACTCGAGATCCTTCTTGCCTGATCTCTATTTTCAGAGCGGAGAAATCTCGAAATCTCGCAGTGCTGTCACCGTCAAAACTCCGGTCTCGCGATGATTGCACATTTGCCTGTATGTCTAACACATACAGCCGGTTTGATCTGGAGACGTCGAACTAGAATCTTCAGCCTGTTCTCCAAATCCTACCCCCAACAACCCCAAATAGCCATCGCAAATTGAAATGCAGGGATTTATAACTTGCCCGCATGTGAGACCCGCATGTACCGATCCACGCGATTTGGCTTGCACGCGACCTTCGGCAGTCAAGCAGTCGAACTTACTATTGGCTGGCCCTGAACCACATCCTTCGCTAAGTCCAGCTTGGATTGTCAATCTCACTGTATTGTCACGGCTCTATCGCAGAGTCTTGGTAAGTCGGAAGCTGCGGTATTAACGGCTTCTGGATTGCAACTATTATCTGGCCGGTGATGGTACATACTGTTATCAAAGCCTCACCGGAGGCGGCGACGTGGCTAGGGCTTAGGACCGATAACTCTGGTTTTGCAAAAACTGGCATGGTGCTCTAGCACTCTTGCTCCACCATGATGGATGCTCGTTCCTGGTATCCACTTCTTTTCCCTTCCACTAACTCAGCACGCCAACTTGCCGCCGCTGGCCGTACCATGTCTTCATGGTACCGAGTACCAGCCGAGTCGAGCGCTCAGAAAGTCCAGGTCCTGTCAGGTGCCGGACATTACTTTCCCAAAGACAGACAGAAAGCTCAGAGAAGCACTAAGCGCCTTGAGCTAAAGGCCCCAAACGCGGCTTTTTTTTGCTGTTTTCTTTACATACGTGTCTGTTCCTGGTAGTCTATGTGACAACCCACCTACCTACTGTCACTTGTCCCTGCCAAAGTGCCTCGCCGTTGGCTGGCGCCAGTAAATGAGGCTCTTGCGCCCATTTCATTGCTCCAGCTCCCCCATGACAGTCTCCACGAAAGCCCCCGTATCTCTCTGGCATCCTATCTATCCGTGCCGTCATTCCCGGAATTGCAAATTTATTTGTTCAATCGCGAATCGGATATGATGTCAATGCTATAGGTTGTCTGGAGAAATTGGACTGGAGAATCTGCTCGACCATTGAGTATTTTCGTATGTTACCTTAACATATGCCTGAAACAATCCCGTCGGATATTCGACAACGGTGTGTCCGCCTTCAACACGATTAGGATTGGCGTTTATTAAGAGACAAGTCTCGATCTTGCTGGTCCTGGTTGATAAAACCTATATCTTGTTTCCAATCCAAGCTAGTAACCCTGTCGGTGCGATCGGCATTTACCAGTACAGCTCATAACAGGTCGTGTCGCAGTGCAAAGGTTGTAGCGAGGCTCTGCCGCGACCTCGATAGTTGCGCGCCACGCCTTCACACCGTGCTGGGCCTGGTATTTCAGAGCATATACATACAGTACGAGAAGGACCAGGATCAGTGATCGACGATGGATAACACCTTAGCGGTCAGCTTCCGATGGTGACTTTGTTTGCGTCGCCGTTAAGAGTCTCCATCTTAAAAAGGAATTTATCCAGGCTCCACGAGTCTCCAAACCTTGGTGTGGGATTTGATGGAGAAGAATCACCTCTCGCTGGCTAAACTTACCTTTGGCTAGTCAATAACGAAAACTGGAGCATACGACTCGATAATGGATGGACGGACCTGAGGCTGCCGGAGGACCCTGTATCTCATCCCAACAACTAATTCACTCATACAATTTTGAGCGATTCATACGTGAGAGTTGATATTGCGCGGGTAACTCCATAGTGAACTGCGGAAGTCTGCATCCTGACCTATACCTACTAATTCCGCCTCGGGGCACTCATAAAAGTTGTAATTAAGTACAAGTCCCCAAACTGGGGAGTTGGCGCGACTCGCGACTTGGGGAATACCACGGAGCAGAAGACGGACATACGTCAAAGGTCAAGCAAACATGTTGACAACCATGCGACTCTTTGAGCCGTATCAATTGCTTACGCGCAAAGGATGCCACACCCCGGATTTTGGCCGGAAGACCAATTCGCCTCAATGCTCGGCTTTGGCGGACATCAACTCGACTCAAAGTAAGGCTTAGGTCAGTGTTATCGTCAGCCATGTTCTCAGACGAAGAGGCACATGAGAGTATTTTGTCCATTGCCCACATTCATTCATGCAGCTGCATTGAGGTCCAGAGCCAATCTTGACTTCCTTCTCTCCGGAGATGCCAAGAGTCTCGAAGCGAGGAACGACCGGTTGATGAAACAACTGGCCTCGGTCGTTGGACAAACAACTCAGTCGCTGACTGAAACGAGAGTGTTTCCTTTGCACCAGGAGCGCTGTGGCACGGCCAAGATGGATGTGCGTTGCGCAAAGTTGCGCGTAGCGAAGAGCATATTCACCTCGACTTTCTTTTTAGGTCGCATGGTACTGTGCCCCTAGTGCAGCCTCCCGTATGGTATGCGGTCTTCACTTGCCCATGGAGTATACTGCCTGAAGAACATCTGATCCATGAGAGACTGCAATACGCTCAATCTGACAATGGCTCGATTTGCATGTGTGCTTAATCAAGCCTTTTCGTACACTGATATTTATGGCTTCCGAGCAGACCGTTTTTCCCTCATACATAATAAGCCTCGCAGATCGGGAGCGACATCACATATGTGAGCCCAGTACTCCGTCACACAGCTGCTGGTTTCAAAGAGGCGTCGTCATTTTTGTGTCGCCAGGAGTCGCAATTCAAATTCACTCACCACCCGTGTGTCCATGAACTTCTACAAGCCTCGATGATTGACGCGTCCTGTTAATCTTGAAATTGGTCACGAACATAGCCTCGTTGACTTGATTTCGGAATCCGATGTATGCCAGAGGACGTGCATTTAGTCGTCCAGCCCTATGTTTCCAAGTCGATCATCCAAGATACCAAGGCGGCGACTACCGATGCCAACACTTTTGATGCCACAAATATGAATCTTGGCTCTCGGCTGATGGTTTTCTTTTCCACACGCCCAGCCTTGGCCAGATGAACCAAGGCTTGATAGCCAAGAGCCAAGACATGTGTTCTTGATGTTCGATTTCTGTTACCGCCACCAGACCATACGGCAGTTATATGTCCTGCGCATTGTACCCAGACTTGCATTTGAGGCTATATCGACAGGGTCTTCGTCTAGACTCGTAGAGCAACGTGAGTATTTGTCCGGATCACTAACATATGCACGCTTTTGCACGCTGAGCCTGGGCAGCATAATACATCATCGTCCAGACCGCGTAAAACAGCATGAAAGTATAGATCCAGACTCTTATCAGTCCACTCTGAAGCTACGTACAACGAAACTCTCCTTGCCGTATTTGGCAACGATTGAGGCACAGTGGATGGATATTTACAATCGAGCTCTCTGTTGTTCCGTCTTGGCTTGACTCGGTCAGTCCCGTGGTGCTTCGGTTTTTCTGTGACCTTTGCTTTTTTTCCCCGGCCATGCAAGTGCGTGCTTGGTACTTGGTAGAAAGTTTCTGGATTATCTTGGTATGGCTATGGATGACATGCATGCACGATGAAGGGATGGATGGACCTCGAGTGGCTCCGTTAATTTCGGACTTGACAGGAAGCAGATATTTGTTTTTCTGTCGTCGCGATTTGAGCGGCAGGTCAGTGGGTATGAGGTAAGATTACAGCGTGCTTTGGGCGTGGGATGGGCATATGACCATGGTTTCAGTTCAGCGCGGAGTGTTTACTGTAATCGATTGATCGATTGATTGGTATGCAGTCGGATATTGCGCTGGAGCCAAACTGTGGATGAAGGGATCCATCCGCGCGACAATTAGTTAGTTGCATCTCAAAGGGTTTAGCACAAGGGATTTCTAATTTTGGGGCTTCGAGACAAGTGCGATATGTGTCTCTTGTTAAGTTAGGACCATGTTGTTACGTAGCGGCAGATAATGATGGATATCCCTGCCTGAGCATGTTGGTTGTTTATCTTTTCTGTATCACCTGAATGCGTAATTTCGAGGCTGAAGGGGTAGAGACGTCACAGCCAGTCAAGCTCTGAGTCAGTTTACGTACCTTGTCTTAAAAGAGAATACTCAACATACTAGTTAATACTTCTACGTCAAATAACAACTGTCATATCAAAGTCTATCTCTAAAAGGACCGTCGGTGATCAATCGAACCTAGTCAGGGGGAAATCTCGCACTATACCCCAATCGAGCCCCATGGGGGGGTTTTGGTGATAACCGAACCTTGTTTCTGACAACAGAGGACAAGTAAAAAGTACAGTAATCTATTGTAAACGGTATCGATGAAAGGCTAGCCATGCGAATGAACGGTATTAATGAGTTCATTGCTGCCCGAAATAATGGCGCTGTCGATCTGTCGACTTTATTTTAACTACCGACGGTGAGGGCTTCGATCGTCACGGTCTGTCTTGTCTCGGCGGTGCAAGTGTTGTTGGTGAGTACTTCAGGGATAGACGATCGTGATCGCTTTGACGTGCTCGTGAGGAGTTGCAGGGAGGGAGCGATGTTAAGATTACTGCGACGATCGAAATGCTGGCAAGAGTGGTGAGTTTGGTGGAGGTTACCCTGTACTAAGCTGATGGAGCGCCTCAGTGCAAGGAGGGATGAAACTTGCTGCAATGTATAACTATGGCTTCTGTTGACTGATAATGTGGTTGGGGATGAATTACGTGCACGGGGCAGTATGTTGAAGCAAGGAGTTAAGTTTATGTTGAGTTAAGTGATGTGTTGTTATGTTGACACGAAGAGCCCCAAGTTCTCATGACGAGGCTGACAGCCGTCTATTTGAACAACGAATTACACTAAAAGAAACATAGGAGGACACAGCCAACCTCTCCTGTGATATGTACTAGTGAAAAGAGCGGCACTTTTATTCCTTTACTGAACTAAGCTTGCCAACTCACAGGACTATGCAGAAAGGGACCTACCACCTGAGATACCTTGTCCAACACACGGAGAGATATACATTTGAAACAAAGACGAGTGGTATTATTGCTGCGTTATCGATATAAACTGTCGGGACATCGATATCAACAAGCTTGATGCACTTCTTCGTTTAACCTTTCGACGTGACCCAGGAAGAAGCCATAAAGGCTTTCAGATACATGTACAGCTCATAATTACAGAGGCCTAAAGACAAACAAGGACAAACATATATACATGAATAAATAAATAGATTCCTCTAAAGACAAATTAGAAAAAGTATCGAAGGGAAGGCTTTGTTCTCGTACTTGGGCGTGGGTGAGTGATTCAAGCTGCATGAGGCGACACACCCGATGAGGGAAGACACTCAATCATACAGAGCCACAAGTTACTCATACAAGCATAAATACAAATTCAAGTGAGCAAAATGACATAGGAGACCTTCTTTATTGGGTTGACAGATAAATAGGACTTATCTGTACAAACATAACCATGACCGCCAAGGTCAAGTTCTGAGTTGATTACCCTGCAGTTAGGCGGAAATGTTGTCAAACCATGTAACTCGACAAGAACGAGACAACACGACCAGTTCAGAACATTAAAGCCTCTAGGGGATGCTGGTAATTCATATGAGAGCGGATATAAGAAGAAAGACAATGAAAAAGACTTCACTCCTAGAGGCAGCATGTCTCCCTCCCGGATTACACCATTCAAACTTCAAGATCGATGATCGCAAGTGTTTCACTGCCAAGAGATATCCTTCTGTAAAACAAGAAACAGAGACCAAGTATCTTCGGATTATTTACTAGTCGCGCTCGCTATGAAATGAGTTCGAAGCAAACATCACTAACGAGGGAGCAATGGCAGCAAACAACCACTATAGAAGCAAACGACATATTGTGTCCAGATACTACGACATGCATAAGGCATTAAGACAGCTAGTAGATGCGAAAGGACATCACCAATATGTCAAGCCTCTCAACATACAATACTGGAACTTGGGGGCACAACTGAATCACCCGGCGACTACCACGGCAGAACCGAACTCACAAGCACGATTTGACAAGGCACAAGCATTTAGTGGAATACCATAAACTTTTCATTTGTAGCCAACAAAGCTACGTGGGGTCAAGAGCCCCTCATCAAACAAGTAAAAACACATCTGGTCGTCAATGCGCCTGCACGAAGCCGTCAATCACGACTGTCTGCCCCCCAACTGATGCAAGAAACCGTCTCCCGAAGCCAAGCCCTCGTGTAGGCCTTAGAACCATGTTGCCAACGCCGCCTTCTTCGTTGCTTAAAGCAACCAGGGAAATCAACAATAAAACAACAAATGTCCTCCCATTTCCATACCTGGGTATCATTACATAATCTTGTGCGTCATCCTGGGAAGAAACCTTTACTTATTTGTGGGATCAGGGAATGTGAAGCCAGCGGGAAAGTTGGGCATGCCATTTGGCAGTGTGCCAATCCCAAAGGGGAACGAGGCAACCATGTTCTGTCCATCCTGAGCAAGGTCGTGGTGATCGTCCCGACGATTGTGGCCGTTGGAGCCGTTGTCTCTACTTCGACGCCAACGGGAGAGGTCTTCGTCCCGATTGCGAGTTGACTTGGGTCCGTTGCTACCGCCCTTGTCCGTTTGCATGCGTCGACTGATGGCCTTGGATGAGACTCCAGCTCCGATCTCGATATCGGGCTCCTCCACTGACAGGCCAGTCTCAATGGGTTGTCCACCGCTGCCGCCAAAGGGGGCGGTCAACATCCACTTGCGATCAGCTTCCGTCAACTTGTGGATAGGAATGACGCTGACACCCGTTGAATAGTCGCTACAGTCCCGAGGGCCGAAACCAACACCCCAACGAGTCTGATAAAGTTAGCTCGAATCAATATCCAGAGGGAGACTACAGTCACTTACACGAAGGGGCACTTCTAGATTGCGGGAGTCCTCAGTGCCTTGCTTGGCGTTGACAGCATCCTGTCGGCTAAGCATCTTTACGAAAGCATGCCGCTTGTCCTTGTTGACAATGCATGTTTGCACCGTACCAAAGCGGCCAAAAATGCCGCGCAATTCACTCTCAGAGCAGCTGTTCCTTGGTTAGTTAACGCGATACGAATACAGATGAGGATACACCTACGTTACTCCACCAACAAACAATGTTCGGCTATAGACCTTGATGTGTCCAGGTGGAAGATTTGGATCATACTCGACCCATTTGTCGGCTGAGCCTTGTTCATGAAGCGGGGTCTCACTTCGTCCACGGTGTCCATGAGGGCTACGCTGGCGATATTCACCTCCGCGGCGGTCGTCATGACGACCACGGTTAGGAGAGTCACGGGCATAGTCTAGGCGATCACGTCCATTTCGAGGAGAGCCACGACCACCCCAGCCACGGTCAGGAGATCGCGAACGAGAGCGTCCATGGAATCTAGGAGGAGATCTTGTATGGCCGTAGCCTGGCATACGTGAGTCCTCTGGCTTGCCTGAAGGGCCACCCCATGCAGCTTGCCCAGGAATTTGAGGACTCTGTGCATAAGGAGCAGGCTGCTGAGCTGGGGGAGCGCCAGGTGCAGCCGCGGCTCCTGCACCACCCAAACTTTGAATGAGAGCAGGAATCTTATCAAATGGAATACCTTGGTCAGCGAGCGCCTTAATCAGAATGATCTGTTGCTGGGTGCTTGGATCAAGCCCAAGGCCAGGTGCTGCACTGGGCATGGCCCCATTGACCGGATTAGGTGGGTTACTTGGGATGTTCAGAGGAGAGCCTGCATATCCATTCTGAGCCCCCATATGTGGGAGGCTGAAAGGAAGAGACGGCACATTTACGGGTTGCGACGCCGGAGGATACGATACTGGCGGCGTAGCAGATGATACTGGTTGAAGTGACGCGACAGCTGGCATGTTATACGGTGCTGTGGGAGCCGGCAAGGGGTTACCAGGAGGAGCGGTTGTGTTTTGACGAGCAATGTTAGCCAAAGCCTCAAGAATAGATGTGCCGCTAGGGGCTGGAGCAGCTGAAGTCGTAGGGGGAGCTGAAGCGCTGCCTTGCTGCGAGCCTAGCACATTGGGAGGCGGGCTACCGGGAGGAGTTGTCGATTCATCTATAACATCACATGGGTTAGACTACAAGTGTGTTCGAGACGATAAAGCAGTACCGCTTGGTCATATGACGCCGGGTGTGATACTGCTTGCGTGAAAAAACGTACTCTGTGGTGGTGCGTTGAGCTTCTCTCTAAAAGACTCGAGCATTGGAGTAGGGAATGTCTGACCCTTCTCCCAGATATCAAGGAGCTTCTTAATCTTTTCCTACACGGTGGATTATGTGTGAGTTACGATCCAAATAAACAGTGCAAAGGTCAAATATGTCGAGGAACGAAGGTGGTCAACAGAAGCGCCTTGCAAGGCGCTCCAGTGTGCGCGGCACGTGGCAGTGACTGGTTGCCAGCTACATGAGGGTGATAGTCAGATATGCGTACCTTTTGTTCTTCCGGGGCGGATTGCAGGATGTCATTCATCAAAACAGGCATGAGTTCTGTCACTCGGTTGACGCCAGCGGCATAGGTTCCATCCGGGGCAGAGCTGTTAATTGTCTGTGCCTGTGCCTTGGCTTGCTCGAGCCATTTCCGGGTTACAGAGTCTACGACGTAGAGTACCCCCAACTTGTGTGTTCCTGGTGTCTTTTTGAAGTGTGTGAAGATTTTCTGGATGAGGACGGATTCGGCCTGTTGGGACAAACGTTTAGCGATTGTTTGGCATTGCAAATGGAGATGTTTGGTTAAAGCTTACCTGGATGTTGGAAACGCAAAGAGAGGTCAAACTGGTGATGCGAGATCCGGACACACCTGGTGGCTTTAAGTTGAGCATAGCCTGGAGACCAGCCTCCAAATCCGCGACTGCGGACGCCATGGTGATTTGTTTGAAGTGATTGTGATGTTTGTAGTGCTTGTATGGTAGACTGGAGTAGTCGACGAGCTACGCGTGATGACTCAAAATGTGATGCGCTCCAGATATGGCCCGGCAGTGAAATGACCAGAAGTGGGCGATACCACTTGAAATGAGATGCCTGCAGCACGAGAGGGAAGCGAGGCAAGGGTAAGAGATGCAGAAGAATATTTCTGTCTGAATCAAAATTTCTTTGGCGGTTATTCAGGTACGAGAGCTTAAGCGGGTACTTCCTTCCTTAGGTGGGCAGGTAGAGATTTTTTTTTTTTTTACGCAGTCGCGACTGGCGAGATAAGTAGTAGTAAGCAGTACGAGAGCAGCCCAGTTATTGTAAGATAAAGTAATGTATCAGCTGGAAATATGCGACGCAAGTACAAATAGAGAAGGCAGGCCTCAGGAGTACGGGTACGACTTGTGCGAGAGAAAGCTCTTCTACTGTTTGCGTCAGGAGCGCGACGAGTCACGAGATTGTGCAGTGGGCGATAAAGCCAACAGAGATCGTCAAACGGGGAAAAAAGTTGTCAGTACTAGAGACAGGGCCGTAAAATTACTGCACTGGTGTTGTTTGCGTGTTGGCCTCGATGGGCGTTGTCGTCAAGAGTGATGCTGCTCTTTTCTTGGTTTGTGAGGTGATGATGGATGAAGTGAGAGGAGAAAAGCTGAGGCGAAAGAGCGTGACAGGTGGGGCAGCCTTTTTAAGTGTCGCAGTTTGGTTCCAGCTCACTCAAATCTTTATTCCGGGTTTGGCTTTGGTGGTTTTAAAAGTTTATCCGGCGCCGACCCAGAAAAGGAAAGCCCATGAACCTCAACCAAACACTATGGCCAGCTGTGTACTGCAGTAAATCAGGCATTCACCACCAATGATGAGATAAAGCAAGGTATTTCCGTTCTCATTTGTAACAGATCTCGGTTTCCAGGTTATCTATGGCTGTTTCTTTCTTATTACAGATTCTTCTCCGACTGTAGGTATACAATACGTAAGTTACCTTACTGGATAACAAAGCAGTGAAATTAACTGCAACCATGTACGGAGTACACCTGACTGATCTACTCCGTATTTATATTCTATATTCACGCGGTAAGCTCTGCTGCTTGAAGGTAGTCCTAGCTAATGCATGTATGTATGCCAGTCTGCTCTGAGTGTCAAATGCAGTTACATGTTAGAAAACTTAAGATTCATATATGCGTTGCAACCACTAGGTCATCATCCAGTTTACATAACCAGGGACCTATCCTGCTACATTTCCGGACTGAATCCGTAACAAGCTTTTAGTGTAAGTGGAGTGCATGATACCCTAGATAAGGACACAGACAAGACGAGGCCTACATAAGAGAAGGGAATTCTGTAAGTGCGCGATTTCTTGTTGATTTTATGTAGTCTGTACGTAAAACTCGATGGGAAGCATGCATTTCAGCTAAAATGCTGCGACAATAAGGATGCTATGTCGATTGTATCAAGGATGCTGAGCGCCTAGATCATGAAGCGATACGTGAAATGAATGGCTAACAATCAATCATAGATTGTTGAGGAACCCACGATGCATGCATCATGATTATTGAAGAAAGGTATGACAAGAAACGGCAAGTTGCTGGAAGCCATTGGATGGTGCTTGGAGACAGCATCACAAGACAGGATAGCCGATAGTGTTGGTTTTGAAACAGCCGAGGTGACCGGGCGATCGGAAATACTATATTGAGTTGAGCACTTGATTCAAACAGGTTTCGAGATCAGATATGATTATCTTGGAGAACGGCGGTTAGAGATGAGCTGTCCGGATGCTCCGTAGTGACCTTCTACTGGCCGGATGGAAGGGTACGTCGGCAGTCCGAAGCGCTGGCGGCGCTGGCTCGGAGGCCCGGCGATGGATCACGGTAGTTCCGGGTCGTCTTGTCCTCGTGTTTAATTCTAGGTCCGACGAATCCATCTTTGGTTCTGACGTCAAATCGATACTGGCCAGCATGACCGAGGTCCCACGAGCAATGAACCAAACAAATGAGTTGGTTGTGAAGGTATCTCCACTTGTTCTCCCAGGGGGCTCGTCTTGGTGGAGCCAAGAGCATTTCCATCATGGAGACAATATTCGGAGGGTACAACAGTTCCGAAGTTGTCATGATGAGGGAAAATTTCGACGTTGAATGTAAACAACAGGGGGTAGAGCCTGGCTGGATAGATCTTGACTGATTCCTTTTGACTCCATGCTCCCGCATATTGCCAGATATCGATAAATGTTGAGAAACACACAGATAACAATCTGGTGCCGAGAAGCAGCCGCAAGCCCCCCCCCATCATCCTATCCTGTTTGTTTGTCCTCACAAGCCAAGCCAACGCAACCCCCAGACCCAAGACAGAAGCTTAGACTATCACTAGCTGTTGGGGTTCCATCCTGTATTTGGGAGGTAAGAATACCTGAGACTTCTATCTTGAGCGACAAAAAGACTTCAGTAGATCTCTTGCAGCAATAGTGGAAATTTAGACCAGTTATTTTGGCAGCCTTGCTCAAGGTTCAAAGTTTTCTTGCTCCCTAAAGCCTGCATCTCGGCCATTTGGGGGAGGGCTTGGAGTGCGTCGAATTGGAGCTTGAGAACGCGGGAGAGGGACAGGGATTGGGGCCGAAATTTTGGGGCTTGCAGATGCAGGTTGAGGGGCGCGCGGTAAATGTGCCTCTAGAGTCGTAGCTCAGTCACTTTTTTCTTCTGCCTGTGCAACCTCATCAAAATAAGAGGACAGCATGGCACTCAGATTATAGAGGGGACATATAGTTCCGGCGAGGCACTATTATGAACAGTGAACGATCAGTTAGCAGCGATACATATCAACTTACACTGTTCACCTAGGCTACGTAGATAGCTGTAAAAAGGCATAACCGAGGACTATTGATGGATGCTACCCAACTGGCAGTTGATGACGGAATACGGCTGAGTGGTAGTCGAAAAAGAGGGTGCTGTGCTTTGCTCTACTGTAGCGAGCTCTGATGTAATCGAGGGTAGATTAGATTGAACTTGACGGGCTGAAGTCAATTCTCCAACACACAAAAATGACGACTTCAATGACAGCTATCGACCTAATGAAACGCTGAAGCTCGCCAACCCCGCAAAGATACCCTCCTCTACTCCGTACCTCTCGCAGACATATTGGCTTCATGATGTTAAGAACTGAAACCCCAGTAACAAAAGCAAAACAAAAGAATGGAAGCGTTGTCCCCAGAAACGTCACCCCTGTTGAATCGGCGGAAGAAAAAAAAAAAAAACTGGCTAAGGCTGTCCATCCGACCCCCTGTAAAAGCCCATCCCGTAGAGCAATACCGGGCTGTCTGTACTGTATCCTGCCCCATAAGTCCCGCTCCGCTTGATGCTTCATGCCCCCCGTACCCCCGGCCCCCGAGGTTCAGTACTCACAGCTACGGTAGAGCCAAGGTGAGAGGACAATGTCACAGAATAAGACGGGGTAGTCTACTTTTTTTTTGTGCCTCCCTCAAGCTTGCGCCTTTTTTTATCGACTGGCTGGACCTCTTGGCTTACTTGAACCTCTCCATCCCCGTTACCTAACATAACCTACTTTTTCCTCCCCTCCACTCTATCCTATCCCTCATATACCTCACCTCTTCCCTCCGGCATCTCCGCCTCTTGTTCCTGTTCTTGCTTTTGCACTCGTATCTTCTTCGTCTGCATAACTACCTCTCACAATGGCTTCTGTCGCCCGTCTCAGCAACGCTGCCCTGCGGGCTTCTCTCCGCTCTTCTCCTATCAATGGCTCTGTCTTCAACGCCGTTCGATGCTATTCGGCCAAGACTCAGGTATGTTAACCTCGGATAAAGCACAAGCCCAGGCTTCATGAATCCTAAAACGTCATTGACGTTGCCCATTGACACTCATGATCGCCCAAACAATCCTCACAAAATCATATACTAACGCTTATCCTCACAGACCTTGAAGGAGCGATTCGCCGAGTTGCTGCCCGAGAAGATTGAGCAGGTCAAGGCCCTCCGAAAGTCAGTCGCATTCTCCCCCCTCGGTTCATTACTTGCTGAGCTAGGGCCCACGCCGAGCCTCAAGCTTGCAATCGACGGCAGAACCACCGGCAGTTGAACTTTGATCACTAACATTCAGATAGGGAGCATGGTTCCAAGGTCGTCGACAAGGTCACTCTTGACCAGGTCTACGGTGGTGCCCGTGGCATCAAGGCCCTCGTCTGGGAGGGTTCCGTCCTCGACT
Source organism: Fusarium musae (assembly GCF_019915245.1). NCBI lineage: Eukaryota > Fungi > Ascomycota > Sordariomycetes > Hypocreales > Nectriaceae > Fusarium > Fusarium musae. Next base: position 1,486,570 of record NC_058387.1, read on the forward strand.
CTGAGGAGGGTATCCGATTCCGTGGCAAGACCATCCCTGAGTGCCAGGAGCTTCTTCCCAAGGCTCCCGGTGGCAAGGAGCCTCTTCCCGAGGGTGAGTTTGGCCCATTCGCAGTGATGCGCACAAAGCCTCACACTATCATGAATACTGACATTAAACCGCGCAGGTCTCTTTTGGCTTCTCCTGACTGGCGAGGTTCCTACTGAGCAGCAGGTTCGCGACCTCTCCGCTGAGTGGGCTGCCCGCTCCGATCTTCCCAAGTTCGTCGAGGAGCTCATCGACCACTGCCCTACCGACCTTCACCCCATGGCCCAGTTCTCTCTGGCTGTCACCGCTCTCGAGCACACCTCCAGCTTCGCCAAGGCTTACGCCAAGGGTATCAACAAGAAGGAGTACTGGGGTTACACTTTCGAGGACTCCATGGACCTCATTGCTAAGCTCCCCAACATTGCTTCTCGCATCTACCAGAACGTCTTCAAGGGCGGAAAGGTCGCTCCCATCCAGAAGGACAAGGATTACTCCTTCAACTTCGCCAACCAGCTCGGCTTCGCCGACAACGCCGACTTCGTCGAGCTCATGCGTCTCTACCTCACCATCCACACCGATCACGAGGGTGGTAACGTCTCTGCCCACACCACTCACCTTGTCGGCAGTGCTCTCAGCTCTCCTTTCCTCTCTTTGGCCGCTGGTCTCAATGGTCTCGCCGGTCCCCTCCACGGTCTTGCTAACCAGGAGGTCCTGAACTGGCTCACTGAGTTCAAGAAGTCTGTCGGTGACGACCTCAGCGACAAGGCCATCACTGACTACCTCTGGTCCACCCTCAACGCTGGCCGTGTTGTCCCCGGTTACGGCCACGCCGTCCTCCGAAAGACTGACCCTCGTTACATGGCTCAGCGTGCTTTCGCCCAGGAGAAGATGCCCAACGACCCCATGTTCAAGCTCGTCTCCCAGGTTTACAAGATCGCTCCTGGTGTCCTCACCGAGCACGGCAAGACCAAGAACCCTTACCCTAACGTCGATGCCCACTCCGGTGTCCTTCTCCAGTACTACGGTCTTACTGAGGCCAACTACTACACCGTCCTCTTTGGTGTCTCTCGCGCCATCGGTGTTCTTCCCCAGCTTATCATCGACCGCGCTCTCGGTGCCCCCATTGAGCGACCCAAGTCTTTCTCCACCGACAAGTGGGCCGAGCTCGTTAAGAAGCTGTAAGGAGTTTAAAAGTGGAAGGGAAAAAGGAGATGGGAGGATAATGCCCAGCAGATGGGCAGAATGGATTGCCAAGTTAATGGCATTTGTACAACACAATGGGACTGTTTTAGTTTAGTAATGAGCAAGTCGTCGCGGCGCGCCGATTGAAATGAAATGATTTAACAGTTAATCTGCAATTTTCGTGTCTACGTACTGATGCCAAATCATGACTACGATCGAGCTCTTTGCAAAAACGGTTGGGTCAACTGTGTGTTCCCATCCATGCAGCATGTTCACTAACGCCGTGATGGCGTCGTTATCTCGAAGTTTTTTTTGCCTGTGGTGGAGACGGGAATGTTGACCCCATGAAAAGTTCCTTACATTAGCCAGCCTTGGAAGCCGACACAACTCACCAGTAGAATGCCCATGGCTCCGGTTCAAGCTTTCAAGGAGACTCAAGAATTGTTGAATTCTCTCTCCCATCTGCAGAAAAAACCCTGTGTCGTAAATGTGACAAGTGAATAATATGTACGTCACGTAGTCTCGGTGAGAGATTACACCGACAAAATCCCATGTGGGTGGGATTCATCAATTTCAGGGACCCGAGCTCTCAACAGTCTAGACATTCCTTCAATCGGTTGGGTGGAGGAGGGGTGTTGAGAGCTCCTGGCCCTCTAATTCGGCGCCACAGGGGGACGAAAATAGAGGTGAGAGCTGTGATCTTCGGGGGGTGGCTGAGGTTATTGACCGATGTGGAAGTAAGAGAGCTGCGAAGCTGCTGGATTGACTGTTTGAGATGTATGTTTCAAGGTGTAAGGAATTGTTTGCAGTTGCGAGTGATAGTGAGCTGGGTTAGCTGTGAGTTGTTGGGTTCTAGACTTGAGAGCTTATGATAGCTGTGCTCAGCAGTTGTAAGCAATCTGGATCGTGTTGGTGAGTGCAAATACGGAGAGCTTCAGGAGTGGGTGGGCTTGGTCAGTCTTATGAATGAAGAAGATGAATACAGAGAAGTATCTAGAAAATCACTATCACAAGCAAATCTGCTCCCGCGGGATCTCTCTGTCGGCCATTGAACCCCAGGCCATCCACCCCCGGATTCCGATTTCACATGAGAGATCCAATCCAATCCACGGGAACTGATGTGATCTCGGTGACTTGATCTCGGCGATCCGAGACTTTCGGAGCTGGAATCAAGTCGTACAAGGAAGTGAAGTCTCCGAAGAGGGTCAATTGATTATTCGGAGAAAGGTCAGCATTACGAAAAGTTACTATAGATGATATTTGATTGCCATTTCTTCCCTTTTTTCTTGTTGTTTTCTAACAATAGTGTTGTGGCTCTCAGCTTGTTGAATAGCGTCGTCAGCCTTATAAACGTGCCAACATGAGTAAGTACAGTGGCTTCACCCAAAATAGACGAGAAACATACACCGAAACACATGCAAAACATGACTGATTAACTGAGCTTCTCTCTAAGCTCGGGTCTTCTCGCGCATGCCAATCTCCAGTTACAGCTTCAACCTCGGCGATTGACCTCCGCAACCGCAAGAAAACTCCATCTATTGTTGGTATTTCCCCTCCGATAAATCGGCTACTTCTCCGGGGGCCCCCCAAGCTTATTCTGCTTAGCCTCAGCTCAGCGCTTTTGCAGCCATCCATTCAACTGTTTTCATTGGATCTGACTCAGCATTTAGGTGTGCTTTAATACCAGTACGTACCGACAGTCCCTCAATCCCTAGCTCTCCCGGGTACTGCTCCTTCCCCCCCACGTAAACCAGTCCCAGCACAGCACACGCCTCTAGCTCTCCCTTTTCCCTTTCTTTTCCGAATTCTTATACATTTCTTTTCTTCCTCTTTCATCAACCTCTCTCAATACTTCAACGATCCCCCAAATTTCCCCAGCGACGAAGCACCCTAATCCCTTGGTCAGGGCCCTTATTCTACGACACTCCCAAAGTCATGGCTGCTACTATCCGTACCGATCTTCCAGCTCCCATTGGGGACAAGCAGCTGGAGAAGAAGCCCATCAAGTTCTCCAACTTGCTTCTCGGCGCTGGTCTCAACCTCTTCGAAGTGACCACCCTCGGACAGCCTCTTGAGGTCGTCAAGACCACCATGGCTGCCAACCGAGGTGACAGCATGGCTGCGGCTTTGGGACGCGTCTGGGCCCGTGGTGGTCCCCTAGGCTGTAAGTTGATAACCACGAACTCGCTACACTTATGACTATTTACTGACTCACATGCTGCAGTCTACCAAGGTCTCATTCCCTGGGCCTGGATTGAAGCTTCCAGCAAAGGCGCCGTCCTTCTCTTCGTCGCCTCCGAGGCTGAGTACTATGCCCGTGTCGCTGGTGCCTCTGAGTTTGGCGGTGGTATCATTGGTGGTGTCACCGGTGGTGTTGCCCAGGCTTACGCCACCATGGGTTTCTGCACTTGCATGAAGACGGTCGAAATTACCAAGCACAAGATGGCTGCCACCGGTGTCAAGCCCCAGTCTACCTTCCAGACCTTTGCTGAGATCTACCGCAAGGAGGGTATCCGTGGCATCAACAAGGGTGTCAACGCTGTCGCTATCCGACAGATGACTAATTGGGGTAGCCGATTCGGTCTCAGCCGTCTCGCTGAGGGCTGGATCAAATCTCTCACTGGCAAGAAGGAGGGCGAGAAGCTGTCCGCTGGCGAGAAGGTCTTCGCCAGTGCTCTTGGTGGTGGCCTCAGCGCGTGGAACCAGCCCATTGAGGTCATCCGCGTTGAGATGCAGAGCAAGAAGGAGGATCCCAACCGCCCCAAGAAGATGACGGTTGGCAACACCTTCAGGTACATTTACGAGACCAACGGCATCAGGGGTCTTTACCGTGGTATCGCTCCCCGTATTTCTCTTGGTATTTGGCAGACTGTCTGCATGGTTGCTTTTGGCGATATGTAAGTTTCACCCACTTTACTAAGATGTAACCGATACTAACCGCACGACCTGCAGGGCGAAGACTTATGTTGAGAAGCTGACCGGCGAGTCGGTCACCGCTAAGCATTAGAAGGCGTTCAGGAATCTGGTTTGAAAATGTCGCTCATGGTGAGCTTGATGTATGGATTGTCCAATGTTTGGATTCGAATATCTCTCTGATGTAATGACACAAACCTGTGAAAAGGCTGTGACAAAGGAGGTGCTCTCGCCTTGAAGATTATCTTTCTATGATAGTAAGTTGTGCAAAGTCATGGACCCTGTGGGTTTGACTTGAATAGAGAAAACAATTGCGCAATGTTTAATTATCAGTGTCGACCTTTGTTCTGAGTCTACGGTCCAAAAGACCGCAAGTCACTCATATAATCTCAGTAAGAATATCCTTGTTTAACTAGCTTCTTTACAATTGTCATGATTTCTTGCTGTCATGAAGCTGCCATGATATTGTTGAGCTTGAACCTATGAGCTCGGGTTGTTTCGGGTCTGAGCGTTGAGTAGTGGGGCTGTTCAGTTGAGAATACATCTCGCCGATCTCAGTTCTTCTTGAACCTTAACTATAGGATGTGTCACATATACTTCCTAATCTCACTTGTATGGGGCTGAAGGTGGACATATGAAAACACTAGCAATGTTCAATGTAGAATATGTTCTTGGTCTCAATAACGACTAAGTGCTGCATATAGGACCCCAAGATGCTGTTCACTCGCTTGCACTTCCGTTAAGCTTCCTCATCAAAGCTCATGGTATCTTCGTATGTAAAACCCCAATCCTCCTCAATACTTAGCAACGTAGCGGATTTGATAAGTTCTTTCACTTCACTATCTTTTAAATGATTCACGTCCAAGTCCTTGCTCGCATTTTGAGCATGGATGCTACGAAGACGCTCATCTGGTGGTGAAGGAGTTCTAAGCCGACGCACCGAACGACGTCTTAGGCCGAGACTAGCGGCCTCGCTATCCTTTTGTCGTCGCTCGAAATGAGCCAGGAGAGGTGCTGAGGGATCTTCATCATAGTGAGCTTCTCGGCGGTAGAGGTTGGTAGATTGGTAGCGGGGGCCTTGTACAACCCCTATAACTGGATTTGATGTAAGCTGCAGACATTGGCTGTCTAAATATGTCCGTCTCGAGTAATCAGCGATACCAGCGTCTGAAAGCTCATCACAAGTGAGCATCTCATCGTCCTCTCTCGCCGGGGTGGGTGGAGCTGGTTCCGGGTGTGGAATTAGGGGTATAGGCCGGCGCCAGCGCCGAGTGGTGCCTGGAATTGTCATCATATGCGACTCTGGAATATCCCGCTCATCGGTTGATAAGATGAAGCAACGGCCCGTGGCATCGCCAATGGCAAGCTTGGAATTGTCCGGAGAAAAACCGCCCCAAGCGATTGGCCCAGGGGCTGTGAGAATATCACGGACAAAGGGGTTCTTCAGCTTACGGATATTCCAGACCTTCACGACACCGTCGCTCGACCCAGTGTAGAACCGATCAAGACTTGTGTTCCAAGCCGTGAACTTCACGCCCGTGTCCTCTTTCTCGCGATCGCCGTAATACTCTTCGATAGGTTTCCCATGTCGCAGCGTATGGATGGGTTTGTCGCCCTGTGCTGTGTCCCATACGTACACCTTTCCGTCTGTACAGGCCGCGGTCACGTAGCCGTGTCCGGGCGAGTTGGGCACAATCGTCAGCTCATTGATGTCAGACGCATAGCAGTCGAGAGCCTGATGCTGACAAAAGCCAATGCCATTCAAGCGATCCTTATCGCGATGAAAGACGTGGACTTGTGTCCTAACATTGCGGGGAACGTTGTTCATCCCCGTGGGTGTTACCCCTACAAGAAAAAGGAGTAATGTTGGATGCCAGGCGACTTCGAAGACGTTAGCCGTTGAAGCTGTCATCACAGGGATTCTGACACCCTGTTCTGCATCCCAGAGGATAATCTCCCCTGAACTCCTCTTGTCCTCGGGAATATCCAGATCGTCACCTGTCAAGCTGCGAGGAGAATACCCAACAAGAAGCAAATGCTGACAGCCCTTAGCTCGTCCCCACTGCATGGTTGCTGGGAAGTATGCCCACTTGTCTGAGCTATTAGCATCAGTCCGTGAGCAAGAGAACGTCTGGTAAGTACTGTTCGACTCATTTCCTTTTGTAATGGTGTAGATACGCACGGCATCGGTTGGTGAATCTGCAGCCGTAGCCACACGACCAGATCCATCCTTTGCAGCAGCCACAAAGTTGACATTACCTGTGTGTTGCCATGTTGCAATGGCCTCCATGTGTTCTCCTTTCCGGTCAACCTTCCATACTTTGACCGTCTTATCAAAACTCGACGTATAAGCCAAGTCATCTTCAACGCTGTAGTCGCATGACACAACCGATGAGTACAGCCAAGGGTCCTGGCTCTGGCGCATGGCCTCTGTAGAATTCTCCCCTTTTTCGACCCGTGGGCGAGGTATTCGGTGATCGGGGAAGGACCGCAGCGTCCCTTTTCCAGTTGAACAAAGAAGCAAGTTTCCAGGCCTGTTGTACTGTTGGTTATGCGAATCGGAGTGAGTAGTAGTGCCACATAGAAAGCTCTCTCGATTTACCCATGCACCTGTGGTGATATCACCAGCGCAATTGGTGAACTCAGCTACGACCTGGAGATCGTCCTCGCGCAATCTTTTAAATTCGGCTTGGAAGTTCAAATATTCCCGGGTTCGTTGGAAGCCCTGGCTGCCTTCCATTTCTCGAGCCATCAGTAAAGACGAAAGTCTGCTAGTCCTTCTCATTTGTCCTTGTCGTTTTTTTGTCTCCTCCGTAACATGCTCAGCAGTCAATGAAAGGACTCGTGGTGTCTCTGCGACCTTTCCTGCCCACAAGTCCGAAGCAAAAGCGCTCATGTCTCGTGTGGTTCGTCCAGGGATCGGTATCAGGGGGCGATCTCGTAGTCGGATCTGCTCCATCATAGATTCGCGGGTTGCCGGTATGTGCTTGTGCTCATTTTGTGGTATTTGGCCTATAATCTCGGCGATCTCCTCAGGGCTGAAGTCCACATGATAGACAATGGGCTGTGCGATAAGCTCATTGCTTACAGCCACCGGCTTCTTTGTTCCCTCCTCAATAGCTTGGCGATGCGCTGCCGAAAGATAGGGTCGTTCGGAAACCTGGTAATACCGATTACTGGGCTTCGGTTCCCGTCGCCCCCGAGGTTGATAAGGCTTCCTTTCGACATTTTGGGGAAGCTCTGGTTGCGATGTGAGCGCGTCGTAGAATATGGGAGAGTCTTCGGACTTATTCGCTGCTGCCGTATTCACAATCGTCGGAGGTGTTTGGCCTTGCGGCGAAGGTTTCGGCGCTGGCCTCGGCGGTGGTAAACGCTGAGGCTCTGGTGTTTCTGAAGATAGAGGGGATATACGAAACTCCTTGCAAATGTTAGCAATAAGCTCCAGCCGCGACTTCGTCACACTCACAGAACCCCCCGCCAGACCCCTAACAACATCATGCGCCTGGATCGCAAGCACGTCTAGGTCCTGCTGACTCAAGTAGCCACCCGTCTCGTCCCATCTTCTTCTAAAGAACTTGTTGATACTGAGTTCTGTCACCGTCTAGACCCCTAGTTAGCCACAGAGCCTTCTGATACATACCCTTCTTTGTTACCTTGATAGCCAGGGCGTTAACATGGTAAACATCCCTCGAGAGATGTCCAACTGCCCTCTCTACAAGCGGCGTGACCTGGCTTAAGAGACACTCCTTGACACCTCGCTTTCTCTGTAGGCCCGTACTAACGCGTCTCCGTTTTGGAGGTGGTTCATCGCAGGGGACTGGGAGGCTATTTAGTATGGGTATAGGAGCATGCGGCATGCCGCCATGCTTGACGAGTGGCCTTGTAATTGTTGTTGTTAGCCCTAAACCCATCAGGAAACGCGTAGAGGGTTTGAATAAGAAGGGAAAAGGCCAGAAATATGACGTTCAACGCGTAAAGGACGCGAATAACTTACTTCATAGCCCCATTTAGCGTTGATGCGGTGATAAGGTGGGTTACAAGCATTAAAAGAGTGACCAGTAAGCCTAAAGAAGGAGAAACTATTAATCCGGGCTACTCTTAATAGTTAAGTTAAAATAATTACTAAATGCTAAGTTATAAGTTTATTAATATATAAACTAGCTTAATTATGTTATTTAAGAAATTATAACTTTTAAAGACTTTTTAAGACTCTAAAAGTAAAGAAAATATTATAATAATAAGAATTAGTTCTTATTTAATATTAATAAAAATAAAATCAAGTCATATTCTTAAGAAGATTAAGAACATTTAACTATATAACACTTAAAAAGGTCAATTATTAGCTAGAAAAGCATCTTTAAGAAGTAAGAGAGCATTAATCAATAAGTAGATATAAATAAGTAGGTATACATTGATAGTATACTGTAATATTCATTTACAAGTTCAAGCCGCTCAATATCTTCAACATATATAGAAAATCTGGGTTATAGCTCTAACGCCAAGGGAAAAAAAACACATTTGAGCTGATCATCACAACATATTTTACAGCTTGTTCTTTCCAACAGGCTCCTGAGCAGCAAGCTCCTCATACATACGGTCGATATGCTCCCGGTAGGCCTTGGCGGCCTGGGGGCGCTTAAGCTTAAGCCTAGTAACAATGTCAGCACATATACTCCAAACGAGAAAAAAAACTTTTGAGGGAAAACTTACGTAGGGGTAAATAGACCGTTGTCGATTGTAAAAGGATCAATTTCGAGGTGGGCATTGCGAACCTTCTCGAAGCTGTTGAACTTGTGCTTCTTGCCAATGCCGTCGAGGACCTTGAGGAACTTGGCTTTCACCTTGGGGTCGTTAGCGGCGATGCGGAGATCGGCGACCTGGTTGGGTGCGATGGTCTCCTGGAGAATCTTGCTGGCGAAAGGAGCAAAGTTCTCAACGTCGATACCAAAGATGGCGACCAATGAGGACTGAGTACCGTCACCGTGAACATAGGCGGCGTTGATTAGGTTGGTGCTGCCCATGTAGACGTTCTCAATGCGCTCAGGAGAGATGTACTCACCCTGAGCAAGCTTGAGAACGTTCTTCTTGCGGTCGATGATCTTGAAGCGGCCCATCTTGTCAACCTCGCAGATGTCACCACTGTGGAACCAACCATCGGCGTCGAGGGTCTTCTCGGTCTCTTCGGCGTTCTTGTAGTACTCGCGGAAGATGACGGGACCGCGAAGGAGAAGCTCACCACGAGGGTTAGGCTTGTCATCCACGGTGTAATCAAACTCGGGAACCGACTCGAGGCAGAGTTCCACACAGCACATGGGGCCGCCGATGTTACCGGTAGTAAAGTCACCGCGTGCCTGGATAGATCCGACGGCATACGTCTCGGTCATGCCAAAACCCTGAGCGAAGTGGTTCGCGAAAGCGGCGCGCAGGAACTCTTGGACATCAGGATCAAGCTGGGCACTGCCGCTGACCATGCTGTGGACTCTGTCCATGCCCACGGCGGCCTTGACCTTGGGGGTCCAGATTCGGTCGTACAAGAAATGGGTGTTGGAGGCCTTTCCGGGAGGGAGTCGCATGTTGGCCTTCTTGGTGTCAATGACACGTCGCGAGAGAGCGCCTCGGACACCATCGGCTTCAATAGTAGCAGTGCGAATGGCAGAGTTGAAGCGGTTGAAGAGACGAGGAACTGAGATGAAACCAGTGGGCTTGAGGATCTTCATATCATCAACCAAGCCCAGAATGTCACCTCGGAAGAAACCAATGGCAGCGCCCTCAGCGACGGCGATCTGATCGATGAGTCGTCCGTAGATGTGGGCTAGAGGTAGATAGGACAAGTGGACGTCCTTGCTGCTCACATTGCCATTTGTTCGACCGCCTGCGATGGCAGAAACAGCATTTCCGTGGGTGATGAGAACACCCTTGGGGTTGCCAGTTGTACCAGAGGTGTAGTTGATGGTGCAGATGTCATTGCGGCTGGGAGCACGAGGGGCGCGTCCAGACTTAGCACCAATCTCCTCAACCTGAGTCATGGAGTAGATCTGGATGCCATGTTGAGAAGCAATCTCATTGAGAACGGAGGCCTTGGTGTGAGAAGCCAATTCACCCTGCTCGAGCGGATCGAGAGAAACGATGAGCTTCAGACCGGGTAGCCGGGGAGACATCTTAAGAAGAACAGGGATGTGGGGGAGGGAGCAGACAACACAGGCGACCTCGGCATGGTTGATGATGTATTCTGTTGTGTCGGGACCAAGAGTTTCGTAGAGAGATACCGAATAAAGTGATTGAGAAGCGATACCGAAGTCTAGGAGGGAGTGTGTCAGCAACTACAACCACATGCTCAATGTCTCTTATGCAGGTTCACGGCACAAGAGGGGCAACCTTACCGGCGATCTGCCACTCAGCCCTGTTCTGCGACCACAAACCGACGCCGTACTTTTCAGGAGAATAGTTGATGGCCTTGTGAATCTCAACGAGACCGGCACCGAAATTCTTCCTTCGGACGTCGAAATCACCGTAGTTGATCCAGTCGTACTTGTCCTCCCACTGCTGAGTCGCCTGGTTCCAATGGCGGGTTCCGAGACATCTCGAGTTGGGCCACTTGCGCGCACTCCTCTCAAGGACGTCGTGTGTCGAATTGATACCAGGCTCTAGCGCTGTGACGAGAGGACCATCGCCGACTGCCCAGTGTCGGTAGGCGGCGGTGCGGTTAAGTCGTTCTGTGCCGGGGACGGGAATACCGTAGGGTTTTCCGGGGGGAGGGACTGTGGTGAGCCTCTTGTATAGGGCGTCGTAGTCTTTTTGTGTCTGGAGAGCCATGGTGAAGATCGGAGGCGAGGAGTCAAGTTGTTGGAGGGGTTACAGTTCTGGCGAGGCGAGGCGAGACAAGGACACAAAGACACGGAGCGAGTCGATTGCTGCGGGGAGGGAGGTATGCTTGGAGCTGTTCAGTTACCCAAGCGAGAGAGTGATTGGGAAGAAGACAATGGGTTTGGTTGGTTGAATGCAGGTATTCAGAGGAACACAAGCACAAGGAGCCAGTTGACTGATCCCTTACAGATAATTCACTGGTAAGGCTTAATCACAGAGAATGAAAGCAAAAAAAGGGGAGAGAAGAGGTAGGAAAAGAGGAACGAGATTAGTAGGATTGGAGTTTTTGAAGAAATTCAGTTCCAAGACCTTCTGGACAAGCTTCCGAGCCTGGCGAACGCCATCAAGTTAAGCGCAAAAGTGGAAGAGCGTAGACCGAGGCGCGTTGCGCAGTCTGGTACGCCATTACGCCCATGTGCCTCGGCAGCCCCAGATTTCGTGGAGTAGCACAGGCCTGTAGCTAGCAGAATATGGGATAGCGGCACTTGGAGAAGACCTGGGGGAGTTGATAAAATTCCCCTAATTCATTCATTCCCCCCGCGATACATCCATTGATACAATGTCTCTTCAATCCTTGCTTGAGGCGCGGGACGTGGCCCTTTTTGAGTCAAGTGAACCGAGGATGTGATTACAGCATCCACAGTTGATGCTGTGTATGGGGTTTATTGGAGAGAATGCGGGGGACAGACTCATAATACCTACCCTCTCTGCCTCCTCTGAATGCTCATTCAAATCCAATATTTCAGAGCAACACTTTCAGCTCGTCAGCACTTGTGTCTATGGCTTGGAGACACATCAGCAGCCAGGATACACAGCCAAGAACGAGAAGCAGCACAAGTAGGTATCACCAAACAGGTATACATGCGGTAACACATCAGAATCCATCACTGGTTCTCGTCGTAAGCACCTTGTTGTACCCTCCGATCCAATTCAATGGAAGGCTTGGGCGCCCAACGGACGCTAGGTAACCCTCCCGAAGACCTGGAGATCACTGTCATCAGCTGCCAGTTGGTCAGTTTTCACAGACCGGTACCTTCGGGCCCTTTAACTTTTTCTTGAATGTTTTTCGGTTACATGTGAATATCCATCGATGACAAAAATGTGGCTGAATATTGGACTGAACTGGCTCTTGGTGTTGCGGCCAGCTGATCTGTCGTTCCTCGTGATCCCTATCATATAAGCAATTTTCTATTGGATGTTATATATCCTTGAGGATTGCTTCGTATCTTGCAACCGTATTCAGTTCTTGGTGTTTCGCCCAACACTCCTCAACTCTCCCTGCATTTCACCGCAAAGAGACAAAAGCCTGCAACTGTAAGCGAAGTGTTTGACATCTGGCTCTTTCCAACGTGCCTCATAGTTCTCTCTTGCTGATTGGACCAGCCTGAACAGTCATGAGAATCGAACTTTCCAAACTTCAGCTCGCTAAGAATCTCTTTCTTCTACCATCATCTGTAACCGAGTCTATTTCTATGCTTAAAAACAACCTCGAAACAAAAGCTGCCTCACTGCTAGCACGGTCAGCCAACTGACACAGTGATATTCGATCCTCGAAACGACGTCATCGCCATCAATTATGGATCACCTTACCTAACACCAACTTTTCATTGAGTGTCAAAGCGGTTCGCGTTAACACGTGCACTTCTTGATGGCACTCACGATACTGGATGAGTTGGCATAACCCGTGCCGATCACTATCACAGATTCGTCAGAAACATCGTATCTGGCGCCAAAAGCATGCGATGCATCCATCAATGCTCCCCATCGCCGACGTTGTGTTCGGCGCTTGTTGTCTCGACGAAACACACCCGATAACGATGGATCAAGCGATCTTTTCAGGTCAATTCAAGTTGAATAGCCACATAAGGACATGAAGCAACAGTATTGCTGCAACAAAGATATCTCATCTGGTAAAAGTTACCAAGCTCTTAAGCCTCCTTTTCAGTGTCCCAAGGATTTGCTGCTTAGGTAGGCACAAATCCAACATCTACCGAGATCTACAACAAGCCCGTCTTGCCCGTCTCAAACAACGACACTCGCGGCGTTTCCCTTTTGGAAATTACAGTTGTTTTATCTACATGGAAGTGTTTGATAAGAGAAATATCCCTTTTATGCGGTGGACGGTGGCGGCCAATTACCACCATCAAAACGCTACGTTACTCGGCATAAGGTACGGATACAACGAAAGAAGAAAAAGAGGGACTGTTTCATATCGACCTCGACCCTGTCCGTGTCTCAGGCCCCTTTCGTCAAAACACGACCTGATGCAGAGAACCACCTTGACTCGACGAGATTGGACGTGTGTTCGTCAATGCCTTTAACCTAGAGTTTCGACGATGTTCTAAAAAAAGAAAAAGCTCACATTCTTTTTTGAGTTCGTTCTGTTTTCTTATTAGTGGCCCCTTGACGGGTCCCACGGTCTCTCTCTCGGGCCATCTCCCTTGGATCGTCCACGCCCCCACATGGTCCCGAGAGAATGTCTCGTCAGCAGGTCTTTGGTTTTATATCTATCGATTCCCACGTTTTCGCCCATCGGGCCTATTCTCACGACGATTCCTGTCTTTTTTCTTTCTCTTATCTTATATTATCGTTGGGGCTGAACATACTTGAGTCGTTATTATCTATATCGCATGAGTTGAACTTGTAATCTTCAACTTTTACTCTCTCTCTACCTCTCTCTTTCTGTCTGCGCTGTTTCTTGGACCAAATAACTATTGCCACCATGAGCCGGATCGCTTTTCTCTCGCTGCGAGCTCTGCAGCTAGCTTTATCTATTGCTAGTATTGGTCTGAGCGCGTATGGTACGTTGACGATATCCATGTTGGGCTTCCGTCAGGGAAGTAACTAATAGTCTCAGTTGTCAACGATTATAACCAACGAAGCCGAAACTCAGCGCCCTCGCCGTTTACCTATCTCATGGTCTCTTCCATTTTCTCGATTATTTCGGTCGCCTATCTCTCACTCACTCCTCTGTTCGTACCGCGCATCTACCACCAATATGCCGCTGTTGTCGTCGAATCTGTCAACGCCGCTCTGTACTTTGCCGGATTCATCGCCATTGCCGTGTTCATTGGGTCGCTTATCATGTGTGAGGGGACTGTTTGCTCTTGCGCTCGTGCCGATGCCGTTGTTGCTGCGGGCCAGTTCACGGCGTGGATCACAACAACTGCTTTCACTGCCAAAGATTTATTTAAGAAGGCTTTCCAAGAACCCAAGAAGGATGACGAGGGTCGAGAAATGGGACAGGCATAGGAGATTGAGCAGACGGTACATGAACACCACATAACAAAAGCCTGGGACTTGGTCCTCGAATGATGGAATTGAATCTCTATTGGAAAGGATAGATGGGTATTAATGACAGGCGTTTGGGCATTTTATGAAAGACAAAATAGCAGTGCTATGTTGAGTAGCCTGGCTATACTGTCAAAGGAGTATATCGGCATAGGAGACATCATACCCAACCTGAATTTCTGGGCTTGAATGGGAAACTCGGCGTTTTCTGCGTTCTAGTTTCGCAGCCTTCTGTAGCAGAGGCTGATAGCGCATTTGAAATGAAAGTCAAAGAAGCTGTTGAGTTGGACTGGCTTCTAATTCATTCAACCAAAGCCACTGAGCTATTTCGTTCGGTCGCTCCGGTGTATGTGAAAGTTACGACATGTGATGTGGGCGTCAATAGAGCCGAAGACCCCGAGACTCGGATCGAAATAGGAAGATGTGAAGTCGTACGAGAAACATCATACTTATATAACAAGCTGAGGTAATGTAGTCGGCGCCGGGTGAACGGGCCGGTCGGTGGCTTGAAGATATATATTTCTCGGTCAGTATTTCGCTTGTGCTACAGTCGAAGAAGAGAATAGGAATGCAGTGCGTGGTAATTGCACCATTAGACCCGGGCTTTGGGTCATGGTGGGGGGACATGAAGAGCGGAGGACGATATCATCTGATGTTATATGTTGCGTGGGAGGTGCAATACCACGTTCAGCTGATTGGGCTATACACTTGTATCGGGTTTACGTGACATTCTCTCTGCTGCAAATGTAAGAAGCTTATCTATTTCCTGGAAACCAAATGGGTTCCTGTCCTCATATGACACTGTAGCATTTATCAACCCCGCATATCACCATCATGACAAGCCTAGCTAGGTAATTATACGAAATACGTAATTGTTTCATCTCCTGCCGAGGAGCCAAATCATAAACGGTTCTCGGCGGTTCTCGGTTATTGCACAATTCATACATTTGCAGCTGTCAAACGACGATCAAGCCATTAGCTTTCTCAAACAGTAAAGACAGCTCAAGCAAAAGCGTGGGGAGCTCGATGGCGTGCTACGCGGGGTCCTAGTGAGCCATGCCCAAAGAGGCTTGGATACACAAGAATAAGAGCACTCAAAAGTGCATGTTGGATGAGTTGTGAGCGAGTATAAAGGGGGAATGGGTTGGTCTGTGAATCGCTGCTTTTGCTTACTCTTTGTTCTCCTGTTGTTCATATAGATTAGATCCTTTGATACGGGAAACGTGATTCATCATGGCTGAGGAACTTAGCAAGAACTTTGAGACACTGCAGCTTCACGCGGGGTACGTTATTCATTGTTAGCCTCGGCTTTGGTGCTGGGCTTTTCGACTGCTATACAGCTGTAGTTGAGTGCATAGAATTGTTTACAAGAACTCAACTGACTCGTTTCTTCCAGAGCCGAGGTTGATCCGACCACCAAATCGCGAGCTGTTCCCATTTACGCTACAACCGCATGTTCTCCCAAGCCTCATGACGCTCTCATTCATGAATTACTCACTAATACCGCATTTAGAGCTATGTCTTCGATGACTCTGCTCATGGAGCTAGGCTCTTTGGCCTCAAGGAATTTGGCAACATTTACAGCCGTATCATGAACGTGAGTTCTCAACTCCCCAACCGGCTTAACTCCCCACTTACACTACAAGCCAACTGTCGATGTCTTCGAGAAGAGAATAGCAGCTCTCGAAGGCGGCGTCGCAGCCCTCGCTGCCTCATCAGGCCAGGCTGCTCAGTTCCTCGCCATCAGCACCCTCGCTCAGGCTGGCGACAACATCGTCTCAACTTCTAACCTCTACGGTGGCACTTACAACCAATTCAAGGTCTTCTTCCCTCGCCTGGGCATCAAGACCAAGTTCGTCGATGGTGATAAGCCTGAGGACATTGCGGCTGCTATTGATGATAAGACAAAGGCTGTCTATGTTGAGAGTATTGGAAACCCCAAGTATAACATTCCTGATCTGGAGGCTATTTCCAAGGCTGCTCATGAGAAGGGTGTTCCTGTTATTGTAAGTCGACAATTCTGTAGTCTGGTGTCCGCTAGGCTAATGGTTATTTTAGGTCGACAACACTTTTGGTGCTGGTGGCTACTTCATCCGCCCTATCGACCATGGTGCTGATATCGTCGTTCACTCTGCCACAAAGTGGATTGGAGGACATGGAACCACAATCGGTGGTGTCGTCGTTGACTCTGGAAAGTTTGATTGGGGCAAGAACGCTGCTCGATTCCCTCAATTCCACGAGCCCTCTGAGGGATACCACGGTCTCAAGTTCTACGAGACCTTTGGCAACATCACTTTCATCATCCGCGCCCGGGTCGAAATCCTCCGTGACCTCGGTTCCACTCTCAACCCCTTTGCTGCTCAGCAACTACTCCTCGGCCTCGAGACTCTCAGTCTCCGCGCTGAGCGTCACGCCCAGAACGCTCTCGCCCTTGCTCAATATCTTGAGAAGAGCCCCTATGTCAGCTGGGTTTCATACCCTGGTCTCGAGAGCCACCCGTACCACGAGACAGCTAAGAAGTACCTCAAGAGAGGCTTTGGTGGTGTTCTGAGCTTTGGTGTCAAGGGCGGTGGTGCTGGAAGTGAGGTTGTTGATGGCTTCAAGCTTATTTCTAACTTGGCCAATGTTGGTGATGCTAAGACACTTGCTATTCACCCCTGGAGCACCACCCATGAGCAGCTCTCTGATGATGAGAAGCGCAGCTCCGGTGTCACTGAGGTATGCATTTCTTAACACTTGATTTGAGTTTAACTTGCTAACAAAAACAGGATTTGATCCGAATTTCGGTTGGCATCGAGCACATTGACGATATCATCGCCGACTTTGAACAGTCTTTCAAGGCTGCTGCTGATGCCACCACCAACGGTCAGAAGAAGGATATCCCTGTAGGTGACAAGGAGGCTGAAGCTCCTCTTGCTCCTTAGAAAGATGCAAGACTGAGTGTTTGAAAGGGACTGTGATTAGGATTGACATGTTGAAATACCCACTAGGAGATTGAAGAGATGAGAAAGCGATAGTGTTTATCATGAAACTGTGCAATACCATTGGCTTGTGAACTTGCTTAATAATGACAAAAGAATATCCATATCGCTAGAAATGTCTCCTTGTCTGTATGTAACTTACGACGACGCCATATCCCTTCTCGTGACCTATACTTAGTGTTTCATTCTTTGAGACTGTAACCTCGCCGCTTCGGTCCAACCTTGCACCCCGTATTCACCGGCCATGAGACGCGCCTGGTCGAGGGTGATGTTTTCATAAACGGGACTCTCCTCTGAATCGTGCGTTTCCTTGTCTATCCCTTCGATTGCGGTAGCATGCTGATGAGTTCCCTCGCTCTTGGGTTCATCGCCACGAGAGATGCTCCGGCCATCGATGCAAGTAGGCTCATCCCATAATCTCAAAGAAAGAACCATATGGATACCAAGAACATCTTTGACCTTTCCATCGATCTCAAACACCTTATGAGGCCGAATTGAAAACCCATCCTTTTTGTTGCCAATGATTCCAACCTGCGCGCACAAGATAGCATTATCAAGTTTATCTCTAGTCCTGATAACCCACTTGGGCATGGGTCTGAATGAATGGATATATCTCTTTGGGACCATGGCGTCCGGCCCATTCTTCGCTACAGCCTTCCTTTTCTTCCCGACTACTCGGACTGCTTCCCAACTTTGATAGTGAACACTCCTGATAGTGCCCTTTATCTCTCTGACCACGGCTGCGGTGCGAAGCGACTCCTCTTGTTGGATGAGAGCGACCGACTTATCGAGTTCTTCGAGTTCAATGGTGGTTTCGACGAGAGATGGAAATTCGTCGCCAATCTCTGAACGGGCATTTCGAAAGTCTTGTATGAGTTTGCGAGCGTTTTCGATGAGCTCGTCGTGGCTCTTGACTCTCCCGATGAAATGACCACTCTGCCATGACTGGAGGATGAGTTAGTTTACCTCCAGAATGAACTTATGTAGGGTATCGTTTTACCTTTTTGCAATAATATTCCATTCTTCTTTTCTGAATATTATATGAAGAAGGCAGGTAACAGATGAGAATTGTCACGGCCTGGTATGTTGGAGGCTGATGTTGTGACTCACGTTCACAACTATGAGATCTACAGTCCCGTGACCACTCCTTGAAGATCCTATCATTTCAGTCGTCATTCTGAGGCACTGAAACGTATTGAGCTGTCTCCAGTCGCTGTGAACAAGTGAGAGCCATTCCTTTGAACAGGGACATGGTAATCAAGCTACCCTGCATGTGCCAAGGTGCAGGAGCCTGGTGGTGTCAAGATGACACAGCAAACTAGACCTATCAACGACATGTTGTCTTTACTAGAGCTCATCAGATTATTCAAAGAAATAGGGCTGTGTCCTTTCCACTAAAGCATAAAGGTAAACATAATCATCTGAATGACGAGTATAGCAAGGCGAGTGTGGAATAGACATAGGATTCTTTCGGAAGAGGGATCAGGATGGAAAGAAAAAGCAAGGAAAGCATTCCGAACTCTTGTGAACCGATAGAAATGCACGTGTATCAGCCAATTGGACATGTCTAAAGATGCCAGTAGCTTCCAGCATCCGTCATTATAAGATACCCGGCCGCACAAGGTGAAGGGACAACGCACCGAGAGTAAAAAGTGGTAAGACCTCAGTTTTGCAACTTGTATTCAAAAGGCACTTTCGTGCTCTGGTCAGCTATGAAACTTGACCAAGCCGTGATAGACACGACCATATCAACGTCCACATATTATATTGACGAGTGCTAGTAGAGACATGTGACTTACATACTGTTGCAGCTCTCTTGAAACTGCAATAAGTCCGAAAAATAATAAGAAATGTCATGTTCATCATGAGTTTATTGATCTTGTTAACCAGTACTTTGGCCCCATGAGTCAGATGTGACAGCGTTAGTGATTTTATCCTATGTGAATGAAGACCCAAAGAAGAGAGATCATGATCGGATACTAGCCATCAAAACATGGACAGCACTTCCATACTATCAATGACCAGACTCGATCCCTATCAGCGAGACATGAATTGACGCACTCGCGTGTAAAGTCGTCAATAATGATTTAGAGAGACATAAACGTCGCCACTCGAGACATACTGGCTCCTTAACTCAAAGCGTGACTTGGGTTAGAAGTATAATCAACTACAATCTACAGAACGACTTGCGACTCGTGTTTTAACTCTCAGAACCAAATATCAGAGTGGCCCCAGCCGCATGGGTACATTGCTCCTGCAGAAGCAACTGTGCTTGAGGATGCAGATAGCTTTTACGTGGCTGATCTCAATGTTCGCACAACAGATTCTTTCTGTTTGCCATTACTACAACCGGATTCTACAACCTGACAGCTTTAAGCTACATAGTACTTCTCTATTGATGCGCAACAGCATGGTGACGAGTTTCTGGATATGTTCATGGCTGAGTTTCGAGAAGACAGGATGTGTGTGATGATAAGCTGGTATGAAGACCAAGAAACGGGGAGTGGTTTCGATGAGCTAGTTTTTGTAGGAAAAGATGACGATGGGTATTTGAAGGGAGCTCATGGATCATGTTAATGAGATGCCGAAGAGTGTTATTACCTCTTAGTTCGAACCAAGATGCTTGGGTAATATTGATGGATGATATGCGAATGTACTATCGCAATTTGAGATTACCGTATTTCA
The DNA here is from genome assembly GCF_019915245.1 of Fusarium musae. Classification (NCBI taxonomy): domain Eukaryota; kingdom Fungi; phylum Ascomycota; class Sordariomycetes; order Hypocreales; family Nectriaceae; genus Fusarium; species Fusarium musae. The sequence goes on from NC_058387.1 coordinate 1,506,513, forward strand.
CTAGATGCAGATTCAGCTCGTGTAGAGAATGCAGGGTCTTGACGGAGAATGTGATCCGAATGTCATCGCAGGATAGGTCGAAGAGTCAGTGGAACATGAGAGAGCGGGGGATCGTCACCAGGCGGCCGACCCTTGCAAGGGTGGTAGTGGCTTAAGACAGTCCAGGATAGCTTCAGCCATTTGAGCTGAGGTACAAATTGTGAGAATAAACAATGATTACAAAGCCTCAAAAAACGAGACAATCAAGCATATTTCTAAGTCTATTTCTTAGTCTGAATACGACTCTTTCCAGTATGAATAATGATGCGTTTGGGTGGTGTAGCACTCAAGCTTTCAGCTTCAACCAACCACCATAAAATAGCTGCACGCGCATGGCTTGGTAATGGTCCAGTCAGCTCTCCCTCATCAACTAGGCGCGGCTGAAACAAAGGTTAAATCTCTATCCATCTTAGAAATCACACATATAGAGCCGCCTCCTCATTCTTGTCTCCCGCACACCTTTCAATCTCAGTTGAAGCAAGATGAACTGTAACGAGCTCCAAGAGCACTCCAGAGCAGATTGCTTCCTGGTCAAAAAGCCGAGGGCGCTGCAATGGTTCTATAAGGGACAGCTTGTCAAGGAGAAAGAGGAGGAGCGCCAGGCTGGTCGCTTCGAGCTGTTCTTAGATCTTTTATGTAGGTATTCCCGTGCTATCATTCCAGCCCTGACTTACACTCTGTAGATGTCGCGATTGTCGCCAACTTCAGCGATGAGCTTGCTGAACATCCTGATGGTGCTCATCTAGCAAAGTACATACTCATCTTTGCGCCGGCATGGCATATCTGGGCTGATCTCCGCGAGATCATGAACTCGTATTATACCGATGATTTACTGCAACGACTCATTATTCTTTGGGTCATGGCGCTTCTGGTGCTGTATGCGAACAATGCCAACGATGCAGATGAGGACATTACTGCAATGCGGACTACCGTCGGAGCGTACCTCGTAGCCCGCTTCACGACCCTCAATGTATTCCTTGTCACCTCGTTTGCAGCGTATCAGCACCGCACACAGGCCCGGATCATGGCTGGGTTCATGTTTGTCGGTCTTCTCATTACCATTCCGCTTTTTCTTGAGGACATAAACATTCGCGCAAAAGCCGCCATCGTTGCCGTGGGCATCTTCTATCAAGAGGCGACATGGGCGCTTACTCTGAGTCCCTGGATCAAGGCTAAGCTACATTTGACTTATAGCACTGCAGTTGACATTGCGCACGAGATTGACCGAATGGGCGCTTTCTTTATCATCATCCTCGGCGAGTTTGTATACAGCATCATTGTTGGCAACAAGACGGGCATTGGCTTGACTTCAGGATACGCCAAGGCTGTCTGCACGCTGATTATTGCGTTCGTGCTGAACTGGGTATATTCCAGCGGCGATGGCAGTATTCGCGCAACACATCCGATCCGACGATCTGCTTGGACAGCCTTTGGCTTCTTTCTCCTGCATCTACCTCTATCAGCATCGTTTCTCATCGGAGGCCACATCGCCGCTGCAAGCACTGCGATTGAAGAGTTTGAAGACGGGCAGCGCTGGCTTCTTGGCGGAGGGCTTGGAGTTGGTATGTTTTGTCTCTGGATCTACGGGATGTTATACAGGGTCGAAGGGGAGTGCACTCTTTTCATGGGACAGACGACACGGATCAGTATGAGGTTGATAATTGCGATAATTCTTGTCGTGATTCCGGAGTCACATAACCATCTCAACGCTGAGAGTTTTATGTTCGTTATCATGGCTCTGTTTGCTTTCCTCTTGATATGGGAGACCATTGGGGGCTTATCCAGGACTTCCAAGTTCTTTGAGCCTTGGACGAACAGAAATCCGCCGCCGGAGGAGGATGACAGAGAAGGCTTGGCGGGCGAGTAATGGGATTGTAAGGCACCTTTCAGAAAAGGAATTGGCATATTGGATCGTGTTCGGATCATAGAGAATGATAGTGGGACCCTTCTCATGCAGGACATTGATTGACTTGAAGCTATAGTGCACCGCCACAGTAAGCGATCGCCACTGTCTGCGTCATTCGTGGCGTATGCTAGGTATAATGAAGCTTTCAGGAAGCCGCGGGTTCAATATGACTGATACCTTATTTTGGAATCTGGAGGAAAACGCCGTGAGGCAGCCTACCTGTGAATACCACCTCAGACTAAGGTAGGTTGTCACCTTTGCACGGCAATGTGCTTGAGTGACATAACATTGAACAACCCGTTTAAAATCCGAGAGAGCTAAGCTATTCCAGGATCATCAATGCATGCGCAAGCAATTCCAAGACTTAACCTGCAGAACGCACTGTAATTGTAACTGCAGCTGTAATTTTAGGCCACCTTGGCGCATGTCACTCATCTACCCACCCAATAGACATATTTCACTTCTATTTGGATTGGATGCTTCTAGAGTCAGTCGCTCGCTAGGTAGGTACCCTAATGAATAGAAGGCTTGCTTGGTCGGAGACCGGACGAGGAAGCCGCGGACAGGGTGGCTGTGCTTTCTCTACATGACAGCTCTTGCACCAATGGCGTCACCTGTGCTTCGCATGTTGGGGGAGGGGCAACCAGGGTTTCGGTGATTGCCCCTCCAGCTCCAGATCCAAACTCATCTGGCTTCTCCAAGTGGCGTTGACACGAAACATTCAAGGTCACAAGTGGCAGGTGCCAGATTGCCAAGGGAAGTAGGCAATGTGCTTAAATAAGGTAAGGTAGTCCCTCGTAGTCTTAGCTTTTAGCCTTAACTTCCCTCATCCTTGGCTCTCACGTATTGATCTCGATATTCAACTTCCCCTCTTTGCCTTGACCTTACTTATTCCTTGTACTACAAAACCTACTTATACCCACCTGCTACATCATCGACTCTTGTTGATTCCTCAGACGTCGACCTACCACAAATTTCTCGCACAACATCGTTGCTGCACTCTATAGCAACATCTTTATCGATCGTGTACTTTTTCAAATCCTACTTCGATGGCCGACTTTGCTCCCCCGTCTGGTCCGCCTCCCCCTAAGGCCCCCGAGGTTCCTGCCGGATGGGCCGTGCGATGGAACGACCAATACAAAGAATGGTAAGAGATTCACTTTGTCTACACGCGCGCACAGCGTCGCTAACATGCCCACTACAGGTTCTACGTCAACATTTACACAAAACAATCGCAATGGGAAAAGCCCACTGCTCCCGTCTTTCCAGCTGATGATGCCGCGCCCGCCGGCCCTCCGCCCGGTTACGACCAAGGCAATGCGCCCATCCCTACAGATACCAAGAAGAACCCCTACGAGGACCATCGCGATCAGTCAGCTGGTGGTCCTTCTGAAGATGAAGACGCTAAGCTAGCTGCGAAGTTACAGGCTGAGGAAGACGCCCGCGCTCGAAGTGGTCCTGGTGGTCCAGACGTTCCTGCGGGATATGGAGCATCAAATAGTCCATACCCTCAGAGCAACAGCCCGTATCCTCAACAACAGGGCGGCAGTCCTTATCCCACAGAACTTCCCCCTAGAGAACGTGGTGCTAAGAGCGGTGGTGGATTCTTAGGCAAGTTGCTCGGCAAGGGAAAGCAGATGGCTGGAGGCCACCAACAAGGCGGTGCCGGTGGTTACGGCGGCGCGCAGGGTGGATACGGAGGTGGTTATCCTCAACAACAGTACTACGGCCAACAGCCCCAAGGCTATCCTGGACAAGGTCCTCCAATGGGTTACGGTGCCCAACCTCACTACGGCGGTGGTTATGGCGCACCAGGAGGTTACGGTGGCTATGGTGGCGCTCCTGGTTATGGAGCTCCTCATGGCGGTGGCTTTGGTGGTGGTGGCCGTAAACCTGGTGGTGGTGGTATGGGCATGATGGGAGGTGCTGCTCTCGGTGCCGGTGCTGGTCTGCTTGGTGGTGCTATGATCGCAAACGCTTTTGATAACGACGAACAAGACGCTTACCAGGATGGTTTCGGTAAGTCTTCATTTCAATTCTCTTTAGAAATAACCGCTCGCTAACTCTCTTTACAGAGGATGGTGCTGATTTCGGCGATGATGGTGGTGACTAAAGAGCGTCATACGTTCTGCATGCATTTGCTGAAGAAGATGGAGTCTCAGTGTGACATTTCCGACTTGAACTCGAAATTGGTTTTGCTTTGTGATATTTTGGGCAGGATAGGCATTGGGTATGGAACGAGAATATGATGACAATAGGCTGCGCGCAACCACGCCGTGACTAGTAGTTAGGCAGCTAAGGTTATACCTCTACAATCAAGTGACGAGCGAAGATTCAACAGAATAATGATCATTGGTAAATGCATACAATGCCGTATCTCATGATCTACTTCTCTATCGTCCACTTATGCCCACAGGGCTGTGTATCCATCCATCTAACTTTTTAGTCATTATATGCCCAAAAACTGCGCAGAATTTACCGTCTGACGCCCTGATTCTTAGTGTTGCCGTTACCACCGCTGCTGGCTGGGGTGCTCTCCTTGGGCTTGGAACCAGCGAGATACGCAGCCATGTCAAAGTTGGTAAGAGGATTGTCACCGGATGACTGACCGGTCATGGCGGCGCTCAGGGGGCTGCTCTTTCGCTGGGCCTCGAACTCGGCGCGCATTTCAGGGTCCACTGTATCTTGTTAGTACAAGTCTTGTCGCGAGTGTGAATGATTACATACTGCTGTCCATGAGCTTCGGCATGCCCACCATGAGAACCAGACTGACGAGAGCCATAAGAATCATGGGGTTCTTGAGGATAGCAAAGACCGAGACTGCTATACGTTAGCGCTGACCGGTGCACGGAGTTTGCAAAGTGAGACTCACACTGCGGCCTCTCCATGAAGTAATTCTTTCCCCCAATAGCCCGCAGCTCAAAGCCTCGCCCCTTACTCCCCTCCTTCACCTGCACGACCTCCCCCTTATTCCCCCAGTCGTTGCCCCGATACGTCTCCCAAGCCCTCACGATTCCCTCCTCCCCATCCTCCGCAAGCTGAACATCAATCCTCAACGGATGAAACGCATCAGTCGGACAGTGAACATCAGCAAGGTACGAGCCAGGCGTGACGTTGTGAAAGACAAAAGTGTTGGCGGAGGACAGTGGCGCGGAGAAGTGGACGCCTGCGGAGGAGAGGGTGGCGTGCGTGTTGGCGGAGGACAGTGGCGCGGAGAAGTGGACGCCTGCGGAGGAGAGGGTGGCGTGCGTGTTGGCGGGGATGCTGAAGGGGTTCGGGTTGGAGGGGAGATAGAGGGTCAAAGAGTCGGCGAGAGCGAGGGGGAGGAGCGCGAGAAGAGCGCTGGTTTCGAAGGTGAAGCGCATTTTGGGCGGTGGAGGTTGTGAGAGGTGAGGTTAGATAGAGGTTGACGTTGTGACGTTTTTGGTGTTGGAGGAGAGAACAAGTGGGCCAATCAGATGGGGGAGATGTGCGGGTGTGGCTTGGGATGATGCAGCCACAGTTGAGATCTTCTAAGCTTGATATCAAGGCATGGATGCTGAGATTGAATGAGTACACAGTAGTCAATTGGTGGCATTCGCATTAAACAATCAAGACAATTTGAAATTTCCAGTTGCTGTACTTGACTGACTGCTTTCTAAATGCAATTTCTTTACCTTGAAATCCGCAACACATCTTGTTCCACCAACATAAGAATAAAGCTTTCAATATCTCACATGCAAGTAAGGGGGAGAACCAAGTTGGCATGACAAAGAGTGGCATAGACGCTCATCTAAATTACGCTCTTCTAAAAACTATTTATTTGGGTATCGAGTTCATCAAAGACGCATAAGTCCACTCCTTCGTTTCCCGTGATATGAATCAGACATTTCAGTTCATCCAGCGTCACAGATCGTATAACAAACACTTTTTGGTCTCATCAGCAGCATTATCCCTTCCCATTTGACAAAGAAATTCCTTTTCCTCAAGCCTCAGATGAGCCGTTGGTGGTGGCACTCTTCTCCTTGAGCTCCTTGACCTCGGCCTCGAGGGCCTGGACCTTCTCGAGAGCCTCCTTCTTCTCGCCCTGGATGGTCTTGACCTTCTCAAGGGCGTTGCTGAAGGCTGACTGTGCTGTCTTTGTCTTCTCCTCGGCGTCGGCCTTCTCCTTCTCCAGAGCAGCAGCCTTCTCCTCGGCGGTCTTCTTCTCGGCCTCCAGGGTCTTGGTCTTTTCATCTGCCTCCTTCTGCAGAGACTCGGCCTTGGCAACGGCATCGGCCTTCTCCTTCTCAAGAGCTTCGACCTTCTTAGCAGTCTCCTCAGATTTGGCAAACTTCTCCTTAAGCTCCTTGAGTTCGTCCTCAAGGGACTTGGTCTTATCAGCGGAAGACTTTTTCTCGGATTCGGTAGCAGCCTGAGCTTCCTCGAGCTGCTTCTTGAGAGCAGACTCGGAATCTTGAGCCTTCTTTGCATCAGCCTCGAGAGCAGCAACCTTAGCATCAGCCTCATCAGCCTTAGACTTCAGCGACGCTTCAGTCTCCTTGGCCTTAGCCTCGGCCTCTTCGGCCTTGGACTTCAATGAAGATTCAGTCTCCTTAGCCTTGGCGGCATCGGATTCAAGGCTCTTGACCTTGTCCTCAGCCTCCTTGAGCTTGGCGTTCAAACCAGACTCAGACTCCTGGAAGTTCTTAGCGCTGGACTCAAGATCGGCGATCTTGGCCTCAAGCTCCTTCTTCTCCTATGCAAATGTTAGTGCCTTGATAGGTATGTAACCATAGTGAGTACTTACGACCTGGGATGCCTTCAGGTCTTCCTCGGCCTTGGCAGCCTGGGCCTTGGCCTCCTCAATTTCCTTCTCGAGCTCGGCAAGCTTTGATGTCTTCTCGTTGAGCTGCTTCTCGACAGACTCGCGCTCCTCAGTGGCAGCCTCGAGCTTAGCCTCAGTCTCCTCCTGCTTCTTCTGGATTGTCTCGTGGTCGCTGGTGACGGTCTTAAGCTTCTCAGCTTGCTCATCACGTTCCTTCTTGAGGGCGTCATGCTCGTCGGTAGTAGACTTGAGCTTGGCTTCAAGGTCGGCAGCCTCCTTCTTGACCTTTTCCAGTTCAGCAGATGAGTCACCCTGAGCCTTGGTCAAGGCAGCGGTGTGGTCCTCAGTAAGCTTCTTCTGAGCCTCCTCGGCAGCAGCAAGATCCTTCTTAGCAGTCTCAAGGTCCTTGGACAAACCATCATGGGTAGACTGAAGAGAACCATGCTTTTCCTTCCACTCAGCAGCATCCTTTTGAGCTGCGACAAGCTCAGAAGAAGAGTTACTCTTGAGAGACTCGTTGGTCTTCTCGAGGTCAGCAACCTTCTCCTTGAGCTCAGCAAGCTCCTTCTCAAGAGACTTGTTGGTCTCCTCAAGAGCAGCGTACTTTGTCTGGAGGTCACCAAGCTCAGAGAGCTGCTTCTTGAGTTCGGACAACTCGTTCTCAGAGTCGGCCTTGTGCTTGTTGTGTGTTTCTTGGAGAGCATTTGTCTTCTCTTGAGCCTCGGCGAGGTCCTTCTTGGCAGTAGCGATCTGGGAGTCGGACTGCTCCTGGAGTTTGTCGAGTGTCTCTTGGAGAGCGGCGTACTTCTCCTCGGAACCAGCCAAGGCCTTCTTCTGCTCGTCGAGGGCAGTGACGGCGGCGGCCAGGTCGGTCTCGAGCTTGGCGTGGCTGGACTGCAGAGTGGTGAATTTGTCTTCGGAACCGGTCAGAGCCTGCTTGCCTTGCTCGGCGGCGCTGGAAGCGGCAGCAAGCTCTTCCTCAAGTGTGCTGTGGGCCTTGGTAAGAGTCTGATGCTTCTCCTCGGCCTCGGAGATCTGTGTCTTAAGAGTAGCAATCTCCTTGGTGAGAGCAGCCTCGAGGGCCTCGCGGGCCTCCTTGGCCTCAGCAAGCTCTGCCTTGAGGCTGGCGAGCTCATCGGCAATGGATTGCCTTTCCTGCTCCAGACCCTTGAGCTTCTCTTCGGTAGCAGTCAGGCTGGTCTTAGCTTCCTCGAGCTCCTTGGCATTCTTCTCAGCAGTCTCCTTGGTAGATCGGAGCTGCTCGGAGGAAGAGTCACCGCCCTTCTTCAACTCTTCCTGCAAGATGGCGATACGGGCGTGAGTCTCATCAAGGGCAAGAGAAGACTGAGCCTCAAGCTCCTTGATCTTTTCCCTCAAATCCTCAGCATCTTTGGATACTGTTGTACATTCCTTCTCCTTCTTTGAGAGGTCTTCCTCGAGGACGGCGATGGTTTCTTCCCTGTCGGCAAGTTGCTTCTCGAGAGCTTGTCGCGCTGCGACGGAGTCTTCACCGCTACTACTGGAGAACGCAGAAACAACGCCGCCCATATCGAATCAGTAATGGGGAATGTGGGGTGTTTGGAAAAAAAAGTTTGAGGAGAGGAGGGGTCAGGAAGATGATCGGTTAAGGCAAGAGAGGAGGAGAAGAGGGGAAGAAAGGAAACGGAATAAGGTCACTAGAAGATCGGAATCTCTTAGAGTTTTTAGGTAAAAAAAGAGACAAAGAGGTTGGCTCGGTTGGAGGTTGGAGATGCCGTTGTTGAAGTATGAGCTTGAGGTAGGTGGTGTTGCAGTAGCGGCAGCGGATTATGGAGACGTAAGTTATTGGGGGGACAAAAAAAATCGTATCAGACCAGGCCAGTCCACCCCGGGCTCCAGTCCAGCTCCAGATTAGGTAGGCCACCATACCATGCGCTAAACAGCTAACCACCAACACTTATCACCAGGCTGTGATAATTTTCTCAGGCGGTCACCTCGGTGATAAAATGAAATGGCTGGGCCGTGCCGTGATTTGCACTTCGATTTACTGTTTCCTGTTCCTCCTCCGTATACTTTGGGTAAGTAAAAGGTGCCAGAGGGTCAATTGACGGCCTTACCGCACTTTAGCATGGGATCTTTCGGGTCTGAATTTGCTGCCCATCATCCAATATCCACGCAGCTTGTTTGTCCTCTAGTGGGGTTCGCAATGAACGACATGTCACCCTTGCAAGCTCCATCGTTCAGATTTTCAGTCAACGTACATCCATATCCATATCCGTTCCCGTTTGTACCTAGGTAAGGCAAGGCAAGGTCCTAGCAGGTAGGGTGGTCATCCATGATGTGGCATGCTTTACCGCCTATCATTTGATTCAAGAAATGTCGCATTGTTACGTTGGCATTTGAACAACGAGGCCGAGAGTTGAATTGTCAATCAGACTACCTCTACTCGACCCAGACTCAGTCAAAGCCCAATATTTCACTCCCAATTCCTCCCCCTCCCAAGACAAGACAAGACCAGACCAGACCAGACCAAGCCAGACCCAACCCCCCATCAACAACAAACTTTTTTGCTTTGGTCCCGCCAAAAGACTCCGTGCTTTATCACCCAACGACTCATGGGCCAGCCTCCTGGGTCCCGGCCTCGCCATCATGCACCAATTTCACTGTATCCGTGCATCGTTTCCTCTATGCTGGACATTTCGTCATCGTCACTTGCATTGCTAGACCCTGGTGCTGCTCTTTCACATGCCTGTTATAGTCAAAGCTTTTATGTCGACATCCGTTATGATATGCCTGACGCGACCGATTTACTGAGTGAAACAAAAATTGAGACAAAGCTTCAACGGGTCTTGATGAAACATGACCTGCAGAATGCTTGCTACCTTTGCATATGCAGGTGCCTATATATAAACAAACATGTCTCACGCTCGCTCTTTCTGGTCGTCTGAGTCACCATTCTCTCGCTTTTTTGCCAAATTACTTTCCATATCGATCAATATCCTTTCTCATAGATATCCAGCCGTAATTCCTCGGCTCGACCGTCAAGTAACCCCGGTTTATGCGAATCAAACTGGAGTCCCATTTGCTTTTTGCTCCGCCCAAGACTCCATGTGCTATGCTTCATGGACTCGTCATTATTTATTCCATTTCAAATCAAATTAGAGTGTAATCAATGCATTTCCGGCATGAGAGGGGAGTGATTCATGTGAGCGCGCCGTGGTGGGACTAATTCTGAAAAGCCATCATGTCCGATCTTGGCGATCATGCCCAGCTTCAAAGTTGAGGTCGTTTCCGTTTTCAGGGGAACCTCAACAGACATACTCTATTTCAAGAGTTGTCTACCTCAATTGACAGAGGTGCTGGTGGGATCGGTTTCCCGGTAGTGTCATCAAGCAAAGTCGAATATAGAGTCGATGGTCGAAGTTACTCATCTAAATGTAGCTCGGAAAGGCCCTTCGACCTTGACATCCCTGATACCTTCCGGCATCAGTCGCAGCCATTCATTCCAGCTCTCGAGGTCGACGTTGTCATCGTCCAGTCGAATAGACAAGTGTAATTGGGGACTGTTCTCGTACGAAGAGAAACTTCCTCGCGTGGGGCTGTTCTGGTACACTGGAGAAAGAAAGATAGACGGAAGCCTCGAGTTGCCCGACATCATCATGTGTAGCGGTGAGGGGAAACTGGTCAATACTTCTTTCTCTGGATACTTGTCTTGGACCATTTTGGCGTACTGAGAGAACAAATTCGCATGCAACTCGGCAGCCGAAAGAGGACTCAAGCGTGCTGCCCGGACTCGCAGTTGTTCAGCAAGAGCCCGAGTGAATGCACAGCGATCAAGATCGTAATAATGCTCTTCTGATACCGAAGCTGCAAGCAGTTCCAGGACGCCCTGTTGTCGAACCATTCTGGAAGATGGGTAGTATGCAGCATCCATAATGATCAACGTATCGGCACAAGCCTCTTCGAGAGTTTGCTGTATACCACCCCACCGGATTGTTGAGGCTTGTTCTGGATTTCGCGAGCTGCCACGTCTTAGCCAATATCGATGCAGAAAGGGTTGCAAATGACATACCTTGCCAGGACCATCTCACGGTTGCCATCGAGGTATGTATGTCCTGCGTAATAGACTATTTTCAACATATCACGTTCATCGCGGTCCTCAACAAACTCGTTGAGCGCCCTTGATAGCCACCTCCATGAGCTTTTGCAGCCGTCAGAGGACGACGGGATAGCTTGAACTTGGAAGTTGTAGCGATAATACTTATCAAAAACCTCAGCGAGCTCCCGGACTGCGGTCTGAATTATTGGGACCTCTTCGTCGTCTTGCCAAAATAGGAACAGAACCTGCACGGAACTGTATCGATCCCGACTGGGAGTGGAAAGCATACGCCCCACATTGGATTGTAGATCGTTCTTGAAGCTCTCGATGCCAGGTAAAGACAGGGACTTCTCGAGGCGAGGGCCTGAGGGCAAAGGAGTACGAATTCGAGTGTCGCTTAACGGAGGGCGCCCGGGCAGGTTAGAGCCAGGAGTACTGGAATCGATATCCATCTCCTGAGAATCGTGGAACAAGGCCTGGACATTGGCAATCGCGGGGGCGGGGCTCAGCGGTCGGCCGGCAGCGGCGAGGGAAGGTGCAATATCCTGAATAGTCGGGCTATGCGAGCGATGAAACTTGGTTACGACGTCTTCCCATGTCATATTATGATGACTGGGGTGGCACTACAATAATGGAGGCAAGGGTTGGCAAACAAGTCCATACAAAAGAGTTTGTGTGGCATATAGAATGGGTATGACTTACAGCGACTCGTCGCCTCCTACAGTCGATGCATGCACCCAGCTTTCGAATGAGTGCAGCGCGTTCTCTGGACTGCTGAGAAAGGGGCCCGGTCCGTCTCCTGCTCGTGCGGCGGTTGTTAGAGACGTCGGTGCCATCCTTTATAGAGAAAATGGACTGGTGCAGGTTAGGAGAGGTGTCGGCACTGTACGATGTGTTATTGGTCTCTGTGGAGGCCAAGGTAGCGCTAGTGGCCTGAGTTGAGATGGAGGAGCATGTGTCCTTCCTCAGCGGCGGCGTAACTGGGTGGAGGTTGTGGTGAGGATGATGGTGCTGCTGCTGCTGTTGGTGTTGTTCGAACGTATAATGCGCCGGCGAGGTCGGCGACGGTTGGCGGAGCGGGGGAAGCTCATCTGGATTTTGCGCAAGTGAGTGGACGGAGACTGATGCGACAGCTGTTGCAGCGGCGAGAACAGCAGGCAGCGAAGCAGACTGAGCGGAGGGCGACGAAATTGAAGGTAGGGATGGCGTCGGAGCGGTTTCGGATACAGAGGTCGGCTGCGATGGAGATGGAGACGGTGGAGGTTGCGGCTGTTGGTGTTGGTGTTGGTGTTGCATGGGCGGAGCAGCAGGAGCTGGAGAAGCCTCGGTCATGCTGTGGGCGACAGAATTCATGCTGATAGGTAAAGAGGTTGAATGAGCGTCAGAACTATTCAAACGCCCATTATCTCAAAGTCGAGGAAGAAGAAGGGTTGAAGTAGGACAGAACAGCTCGCAGACCAGGAAAGCCTGCCAATAAGCCAATTGCTTGGATATGTAACTGTATTGCCAGTGGGTGTGTCAATTGTGTAGGCGCAGGCGCAGGCGCAAGCATACGGCACAGGCTGCACAAGCGATGGGTGCGTAGATATGTGTATAGTACCGTAAATAAAGAAGTGTTCACCCCACTACCAGATATTCCAGCTTCAGCAATTAGAAGCGTCAGCAGCGCAAAGACAACCGCAGCTTTGCAGGTGCACTGAACGAGTTGTAGAAACTGGAAGAGGAAGAATCGCAAAAGCAACTTGGTGTCGAGATGGTGACCAGCAACTTAGAATGGCCTCTGTGTGGGGAAATCTTGAGTTGGTAAGACAGAATATTAAACACCCTGGGGCGAACTGGGAGACGCAGAGACAGATGAATAGAAGATCCTGAAATACTGGGCAATTCAATTGACCGCAGCTGAGTGCAGTGAAGCCCGGCGCAAGTAATGTATAGAAATATGGAGCGGTACTAGCAGACCAACTATGATTAAGCCGACGATGAGCTTCTCAATTGGACCTTGAACAAGACGAAAACGTATCAACGTCTAGCTAGGTGCGCGATGCAAAATAGCCAGTGGACGATACCTCGATTCGTTTGCAAGACGCGCAGTTTCGGCTGCTAGCTTGAGGGATCGAAGGAAATGTTTGGTCGGATCAAGGCGATATGTAGGCGAGATGAGAGTCGTATATACGAAAAGCCGGCCTATGATGTACTAAGACGGATTTCAAGATGTAGTTCAGATGAGCGCGAAGCGTAACGGTGAAGCAATGAAGCGAGCCCAGGTCACTTGAACAAGAATATGGGATCGAGGGGATGCTAAAGAGAAATAGCTAACAAGAGCAAGAAAAAGACAGCGCAAGTTCATGCCATGGAAAGAGACCGAGAGTGTTCCGTCGTCGCGAAGACTGACCTGAGATGAATGGAGTGGGGTGCAAAGAGGTGAAGAAAGCGGAGGGGAGGGCGTGGGAGAGAAAGCTACAGCTGTGACGACCAATCAGACAGTAGCTTGTCTGGTCTCACAAGCGAAAGTGGGATGGGTAGGGGCGTGGGCGGGAGCATTTAGGTACTAACTCACCATGCACGGCGGAGAGGAGCGCTGCTGGTGACAATGCCCGCCAGAGGGGAAGTGGATTTCCCCCGGAAACAGGAGATCAAAATGAGGTAACTTTTCACGGCAAATGCATAGACTAGGTACCTGAGGTGAGAGTAAGGGACCGGCCCGGGAATACATTGGCTTGCATTTGGGGGTGCCTGAGATTGGGTAAAATGGAACGATAAAACGGAGTAGCCTTGACTTTATGGTCACTGGATTTCTGGAGTAAGGTGGGTTCAAGGTCAGTCGAGGTCAGAAGCCGAACATGGACAATCAATACCGAATCGAAGCAACTACCTACCCATCGAACATCGGCTGAGAGACATACATTTGTTGGGGATTTCTCACGAGCGAGACTGAGATAAGATGCATGTCTCAATCATCATACGAAAAAATAATCCAACATTTCTCAAAAGGCCAATGACAGACAAGTCGACCGCGGGATGAAGTTCATGAAGCAAGACAAGGTGAGACGATTTAGGCTAGACCCGGCTGTAAATCCCGGCCGAGGTGAGCGGTAAATCTCGGTATGAAATAGAAAATGGCAGCACCTTCTGGCATCACAATGGTTTAAGCAATCAATCTCGAGTCTCGAACGTCCCAAGACTCCAGGAGTAGGGATCTTGACAATAGAACCCAATTGATCAAATCCGCATCCCACTAGACTGGTTAAGCTACAGTAGCCTTACCTGGTTATGTGATGATACGCGGCTCTGGCGGCAAATGTTACCCTTGTTTGCTTCCTTCCCAAGGTTCCTTGCTTGCTTGCTCTGCCCTGTCTGCAATGTATTGTACCTTCCCGTATTAAAATACGCTAGTAACGTGACGACGTGGGCTTCTGGTGTCCCTGCCAATCCAAACATAACATCAGCAAAGGACTTTCCTCGGAATTGCTTTCTTTTTCGGAGGCAGCACATACATCTCGTCCATCTCCCCACTGAACACCCCTCAAAGGTGATCCATCTGTTCTTTAACCGTACCCAAATACGTCGATTTCAACCGCACATCGGCTATAGGCATCTGGCATGTTAAGATCGAGTAACATGTCTATCAGACGAGGCGATATCGGCTCAACAGGGCTCTAGTCAACCACTCTGAATATTGGGCTTTTGATTGAACTGAACGAAGAAGGTTGCGATGTTCAATACTCTAGTCCGTATGAATCCACCCGCATGACGCCTCTTCTGACCAGACTGAACGAATGCGATGCACTGGTCCATATGCACATTAGCATAACCCGCCCGGTCATCTCGAAGAAGCAAATCACCCATATCTTCTTCGAGGCAGAACTGTTGGAGGCATCTATCAGCCAATCTTAAGCCAGCAAAGCAAGAACTCGATCAAAATGTGCCACGCTTGGATCAAGTTCAGAGATCATTCTGCTTCGCAGAACCATCTCCCAGTTCATGTCTATGGTCAGACAGTCTGCGTGTAATCCGTACCACGGACTGATGGATGGCTAAACCCTGTTCGTCGCATGGCATGCCTATGACACCCTGTGAAGAGATCCGTGCAAGGACCCGTTGTCCAAAACATCTGTTTGACCGGAGGTGCAACACCGGGCACAGACGATACAGCTCCCCTGTCTCCTAGCCTCACAAGCTGGGATGCATCACGCCGTTGCCTTCTTCATCAACGGAAGCGAAGAGCTGCCCAATATTCTCTTTCCCCCCTCTCCTTCCCGGTTTCGAAATTATGCTCCAGTGGGATCTTTGGAGTTTGAAATCGTGACTGCAGGCATAGACAATATATCTCATGTTTGCATTCTGTGTTTCCACCTCCATGGGGTGGCCGGGTTCCGTCACCGGCCTGTGTGTTGTCTGCAGCCAGCCTCGTCGGCAGCTGCAACCTATGCTAAGACATGCTATGGTTGCATGAGTACTACGTAGTTGAGAGGAACATCAATTGCCCTTTTGTACTGTCGTTGTATTTTGTCCCAAAGCAAAAACAATTAATCGGTGCCTGCTTGGTCGCAGCCTATTTATATTGGGTTCTTATTCGTTTACTGATTACTCAAGGCGTTTTATGGGCACATTGGAAATATCGTTGCCAACTCTCTCACCCGCAATATCAACGCTTTTCCTGACGTCAAGCTCGACAGAGATGGTAAACGGCGCCTAGGCTTGTGACCTTGCTTCTGTGCTGATACAAGGCCGAGCCTTGATATGACGTGCGGTATTGAATCGACTTCCCCCTTGACCATATTCCTTATATCGAGACAAGCCAAGTGCTCGGTACCGTTGAGGCTCGATACTTACCCGCGGTTAATCACTTACACCTGGACCAGCTCCACGCACCTACCATTCGCACTACTGCGAGTTAGAGCTTGGCTCTCACAAATCGTCCCCATACACTTTAGGACTCTGGTTCCATAGGTGCGCCTCCATATTGCAGAAGCAGCTCTTAAGCCATCCTAGGAGAAAGAAACCACTCAAACTAGCACCGCACGGAGTGTTGTCATTCGCCTCCCGTTGACCCCCGTTCCGGTTCGGTGAGAGGGACGTGTGGCCCGTACCCACGTTACATCAAAGTGATTCGGCTGTAAACTCGGGAAGAGGCACCCCAAACTCAATTTGTCAACCAGGCACGTTATTTGATGGTGGCTGTTAGTGAACGCTCGGTTTCTCGCTCCAAGGCTCCAGGCACATGGCAAACCGTCCATCATCCGCCATCCCGTTCCTCCAATTATTGTTAGTGATCACCTCAAGTATTAACCACGCACCCTGTTCTATGTATGGCATACTGTTCCTTGAGACATGCACGACAGAGCTGCCTTACACTAAATGTGGAAAGCATAAAATATGTGCAGAAATCTATTACGGCATTACAATTATCAAATCGACTCGATTAGATTGGACCAGCGGTGGCTGAATTCCGCCCAACTTCGACATGAAAGAAATTTTGTCTTTCAGGTGCTTGATCGGCTCACCTCACCCCAGAATTCGTGAAGAGAAATCATCGGCAGCTAAGGGACCTACAGTATGTACTATGTAGACGCCAAGGGCCCAAAATCACTATCAGGGGTCCCTACTGGTCGAGTCCTGTGTCAATTCTCCGCCCCCGTGCTCACAAACCAAAGCAAGGGCCCAGTCTTTTCTTCTTTTCTTCTTGATGAAGCCTGTAGGCCTAGCATCTGGGGCAGGTTAATAGATTCACCGAGGTTAAGTCGAATGCTACGAAGCAAAGCCGCTCACCTCGTAAGTGCTTGCAATATTCCTGCGGATGTTGAGAACAGTTGTGAATGTACGGTAATTGACCTCCATTCACATGGTCACACACATTGTCAGTTGGATATTGGTCATTCTCTCGCATATTTATGAGCATAGCAAGCCCATATATGATCCCATATTCATAGCTTGAATCATTTTATGTCTCAGTATTCCTGTAATGTGGTGTATACCACCTCTTGGGACAAAGAGGGTGTTGTGATGCACATCAAACTCTCTTTCACCCCAGTCGAACCTTGCTCCGGGTCTTCACCGAGATCTTTTCGACATCATCAGATTTGATCCACTTTTCAGTTCTCGTTGTTGGTCCAAGCTGGAGTAAGGACCGTTGATTCATCGGCACCATGTTCCTTTTTGACGGATGAGCAACCGACCCCGACGTGACTCTAAGTCCTTTACAATGGGCCAATCGGTGTCACGATCTCCACCAAGCACATTAGATTCACCGATACAAGGCGTCTTCAGCCGGCGGGAAAACAGTACGAATGCTCTTTATTTCACCACTTCGGCTGGCATTAATTGGGTCGAGGATGTTAGACTTACATACGAAGCTGACACATTTGAAGAGCATGGCATCTGGCGAGCTCTCACCTCCATTTCACATCATTAGCACGACGCTTGGCATATTTCCAGATCACCGCATGTTGGGCGGGTACATACATACCGCACAGCTGTTGAACGTCAGGCAGTGACTCCGGACTGGGCCCCGTACCCATACGGGATTGGACAGGGCTTTCGTCTTATCGGTTCATCGTAGGCCGAGAAGACCGTCCCGGTGCCGCTCTTAGGCATCCGCAGTGGCGGAATGACCGCGGCATAACTGTCGCCTGTATTTGAGTATACATGAAGTCTGGAGACCTTTCGATGTGCATCATGGCTGCTGCCTTCCACGAATCGAGACCTCCAATGACAGAAATCCTGGATTTTTTCGAGCTTATAGAGATTGCATGGTGATAATGTAAGTCGATCGGCATCCTTTTGAGATACCGCTTAGGTGATCTTCGGTATTCTTGAATCAAGCATTTGAGTGAGTTGTACGCTTTGTGAGCCCGAGCCCGAGCACGTGCACGGTTCGATTTCGTACGATCTTTCAATGATCGAAAAGGTATACTACTCGTATTGGCATCCTGCTACATGACATGCGACTAGCTATTCCGCCAGTGATGCTTCATGACCATTGGGGGAAAAAAAAGGAATATACAAGAAGACGCAGACAGGTTATTAGCTTAATAAATGGGATATAGATTCCTGCCACTAGTTAACCCATCATAATCACCATTTCTGATTCTTGGTCCATGGGGAGCTTACAAGCTCCCCCTTATCATTCTTACTTGTCCCAATCTCATCACGTTTGTCATCAACCAGTCTCCCCCATTCAAGCAGTAGTCTGAAGAGGTAGACTTCTTTATCCTTTTCTCCTAACGCTTGGTTTGCCCACTTGGCGCCCTGCTGTGCAATCCAGGCCCCATCCTTGGCCAGCCCCTTCATGTCAGTATCGCGCCCATTGAGGTATGCTTTCTTCTGTGTACCAGTAAAGTATGTCAGGGTGGTGTGCAATCCCTGATAACGCGTATCGATTGGCACGAAATGTAGCCAGGGAATCAGGCGATCGCTATACCACGTACGAAAGATGGTGGAGACAAAAGGCACGCTCTTTGAGCGGAGCACGCGGAGAAGGTCGGGTGGCGGGCCGTAATCCTTATCCAAGAGGAGGATATAGCGGTATTCGAGGGGTTCCTGGTCTTGAGCTTCGTTGACGATGGGATATGTCTGATGAAGAAGCTCACAATTGGGGCCTGTGCAACCTGTATAATTGTTCATGCCGACACTCGATGGAAGGACAAGATTCGCTTCCGTAATTGGTACCTTTTCATGTCGGTATACTGATGGGTCTTTTGCCGTTGGAAGAACCATTGAGACCTTATCCTCGGGATTTTGGTTTCCCAGCATATGAAGGAGCCGAAATTTATGATTGCCGCGCAAGGCCTGGTCTGAAACAACGCCATTATCAGTTTGACCACGCCAAAATATGGCGTCGTAGCGACGGTCAAAGTTCCAGCCTATATCAAGTCTGTCGTCATCTTCCTGTGGGAGAGGTATTAGGATGTCACTGAACGGCTCCGACTTGGAGAACCCAAACAATGGCAAAAGGTCCCTGATTGGTTCCGCATGAGGACTTGAGAGAGACATGCCATGGAGGTACTTGAGATCAGGCTGGAAGCAGTACTGAAGTGATCGTTCCCAGTTGACCATGAGTTGCGCCTTTGAGTGCCTTCGTACGCAGTCGGCGCAAAACTCCCCAATGTTCCAGTGCGGGTTGGTCCGAGTTCGTGAGCCAGGGGGACATGCTTCAACTTGCATCTGGCGATAGCTGGCTGGGCTTATCAAAGAGGGCTCATTGGTTTGGGGATAATCTGGCAGCGCTGGTAGAGGGGCGGCCACAGGAGTCTCTGCAGATCTAGCTTCTCTATTCTGGTCTGCGCCATCTTCTTTGGCTGCCCTTTTCGATATCAGATTGACCATTGGGGTCAGGTCAGCTCTGCTGTGCCCATTCACCGTCTCCCATGATGGAAGGATCCGTGGCGTAATTCCCAGGTTAACGGGAAAGAGCATGTCAGGGAGAAATTTGGCAAACTTGTTGATGGTTACGACGAGGCCGTCCAGCACCTCGGCATCATGACCAGTGACTTCAGGCAGCCTCGATGCATTGCCGTCCTTGATACCGATTGTATGAATGCCAGGCTTCTGAGACAATATGGAAGCTCGTTGCCGAAGTTTGTTGGGTCGGATGGCTCGGAAGGGGGCCAAATCTTGGTCGATCTGATCGAATTTATCGATGACCACGGTATTTTTGGCCAGGTCATACCAATCTGCAAATGCCGGTGGAGGATCCCGTCCTTCATGTCGTTCCTTATAGATCTTGTGAGCAACGGGAAGACTCCCACTCGTGCTCGCTTCCTGCATCCAGCGGTCTTGCCTGATATTGGCTCTGTAAATGAAGTCATTGACAGGATGACGCTTGAAAGTCTGCGGATCCGACTTGGCAATGAACACAGTAGTGCCCACAACAAGGCCAACGAGGAGAGCCATGAGAACATATCTTCTGATGAAGATGACAGATTGAATACCATGAGTGTATGTGAAAATGATCATGCCGAAAGCGATGAAGTAAAGTGGGGTGATCTCATCAAGGCGTGTAGGGTGAAGGTAGTCACCGTAGTTGAAGATGTTATGACAGGCCTTTGCTATTCCCACCAGAAAAGTGATGATAGCGGATGGTGTAAGTGGCGATGTCTCGCAGACCCAGAACGTAGCCGAGATCGTTAGTGCTGCAAAGGCAACACTGTCGACGATGATATCGAAACCGTAAAGAAAGCCAAACCCAGCGTGAAGCACGGAAGACCCCCTGAAAAGCCTGCTCCCCACCCACACAAGGCTCATCGATATCGAAGATAGGGTCAAGACCGTACCCAAAGTCCGTAAACGCAGCTTAGCGGTGCGCGACCAAGCGAGCAAGCGCCAAAGAAGAATCACGATGATGGCATCAAGCACAAGTCCCATACACTGCAAAGCAAGGGTTGATCGTTTGCTCTCGAGTAGTTCAAAGCAGTAGTATGTGGAGCGTGTTATGCGGCTTGTAGCGTAGTATGTGCCAGTAGAAAACACCATTAGACTGGACACCGCCATACTAAGCATAACTCTTGGGCCACTAAACCAGTCGACCAAGTCATCAAAGCATGAACGCCAGGGGTCATCAGGGTCTTCTGGTGGTGGAAAGCCCCATTTCCTTCGAGAGGTGAAGATTTCGTAAGCGAAAAAGAGTAGTGGTAGAAAAGACTGGGCGATTGTAAGCTTCGCTACGATCCATCTGTGATACAGGGCATAGTCTCACCTCGAGGCCAGGAGTTGCACATTGTTGCTGGTAATTGACACGATGGAATATTTCCAGCCTCAATACAATGCATAATACAAGCATTGGAAGGGAAAGTCTTCTTGGCCTTCCAGGAAGATGTGTGTTCTGCCCCCTTCGAGCATCATGTGTGCCGTCAAGTAAAGAGCCTTGGCGACGATGCGTTGTGAAGCGCCCATCTGCGCCAGGAAACCACTTGGTTATACAGCTAACTCCATAGCATAATATTCCAGAAAGAAGAAAAACAAGAAATGATGATAGTCTCGGACTCTCTAAGTAATATCTCACGTTAGGTCTGGTTGCATATCTGGAATGCCCGGGCTATGACAAACCTGTTAGAGAATGGCGTTCAAGGGTTTGAGATATGTAAAAGAATGAAGAGGCAGCACTATAAACAGAATTAGCTATTATAGGTTTTAAGACTCGATAATGAGAGGAGAAGTGTACCATAAGGCAAACAGTTGAACCACTGTATCTCCAGCCATGATGGCTTTATCAGCACCCTCAAGGCCAAGATAGACTGAAACAAGGAATATTTAAGCTTGAAAACACCTCCAAACCACTCATGTCGTCGCAGTCTGGCTTTTGACTCTTAACCAAAGCATAGATATTAACTCCAAGTCAGTATTTTCATCAATCGCAGTTTCATATCGTCGTCATGATGGAGAAAACGCAAGACAGCACCCCTGCTCAGTTCTGGCTCATTATCAGGGGACAGCTGACGAACACCCCTGAAATTACCTAAGCGGGCTTTTATTCGCTAAGCGTTCTGAATACAGCGGTTTGAAACATAAACGGCCCACTAAAGTTTAGGGGCATCATGGCTACCTTACCTTACCTTACCTTACCTTACCTTACCTCCATGTCTAAGGTAGGTAGGTATCTGATGACGACTTTAAACCTGCGTGTGATGTAACAGCTCAAGCTCAAGCTTCATCATGGCCGGCCTCAATGACGTGCCCTTCATCAAGGGTCTTGCCGTGCCCTCTGTATGTGCTCTGATCACATTTCTTGGCTATTTCTCCCAGTTTCTCTTCCACTACTCGACGTCTCTCGAACCAGGTCCTCCCTCGCGCCGCGAAACCATCATCTTCAACACCCTCCTCCTCACACTATGGTTAACGTACTACCGAGCCGTAACCGTCGACCCGGGCCGATATATATTTAAGGACCGTGTCATTGACGCTGATGGGCAGCGATGGTGTAACAAATGTGCGGCGCCGAAACCACCTCGGGCGCATCATTGTCGCCACTGCGCGAGATGTGTTCCCAAGATGGATCATCATTGTCCTTGGACTAGAAACTGTGTATCAATGACTACCTTTCCACACTTTCTACGCTTCTTGGTATATACAAACATATCACTCTGGATGCTTGGCTACTTCCTCTGGCAACGCTTCTCCAAGATCTGGGAACATCGAAACCTCCCTGCATACCTAGGGCCTAGCTTGTCTGGACTAACCGGATTATCGCTGATTGCAATCGTCAACTTCTTTACCACTGTCGCTTTGGGTATCATGCTCATCAACACTGTTAGGTCATGGATATTCAACCAGACTATGATAGAAGGATGGGAGCAAGAGCGCCATGAAGCTCTCATGGATAAGGGACCTAAGGATTGGTGGGACATTACAGGCCCCGATGGCGAGAAAGTGCGCTTCGAAAGACTTGAGTTCCCCTACGATATCGGTTTCTATGGCAATATGGCCCAAGCAATGGGAACCCGCAATATACTCATGTGGTTCTTCCCCCTCGGAGGGAATCCCACCATTGCTAAGGATGGCACTGGCTCAGGCTGGGAATGGGAAGAGAATGGTTTCAACCGCGTCGAAGGACTTTGGCCTCCTCCCGATCCCGACAAGATCCGCCGGGCTGCAAGAGGTTGGCCTGCCGCAAATCGTGACTACGCCGAGGAGCTTCGCCAGGCGAGCATGAGCTCCAGCGAGTTCAAGGCTGAGTTTCTCAAGCGAAAGGCCGACGATGAGAAACGCAAGAGACATCTCATGGCGGAACTTGAAGAGGTTAATGACTATGATATGTATGACGATGAAGAGTATGACTGTGAATTCGATCAAGATCTTGGATGGGTGAACTCGGATGGCGATAGACTGCGAGATTATGGTGTTGATGAGGAAGAGTCAGAAGCGGAGGCAGCAGACGAAGATGTGCCCCTAGCCGAGCTCATGAGAAGACGAAAAGTGCTCCAGCGAGATATTTCAGACGATTAGATGACATGACATGTATAATAGAGCATTAAAGTTCAAAGTCAAAGTATTTAACCCCTTCTAAAAATCTGTAATCTTCTTGCAATGAATATGAATATCTTCGTTCATCAGTCCGTCCCAGAGCGACCCTTCCTACAAGCGCTTGCCTAAAGCATCAAGAAAAGAAAACCAAAACCAAACTCGGCCGTGATTTCTTTGCGGCTTTCTACACACCTCGGTTGCCCAGCACAGTCTTGTTCGTTTGTATACAACAGAAGAAAGCACACACTGTCATATATCATCCCTCCTCTTCTCTTGCGCGCTGCGATTTGTGTTAAGTAATGCAGGTGCAAAAGTCTAACCCATCGAGATTGTCTCGTCAAAGTTCTTTTCGACTCCTTAGTAACTTCGTGAAGCATAAACTCGTTATGTCGACTACCAGTCGTCGTCATTCTCCTTTTCCTTTTGCATAGCATTCTTTCTAGCCAGCAGAGCATCTGCCAAGCTACCACCCAAGCTGGGTGTCGGTGTGCTGCTGCGGCTATCTCCTCCATTGGGCGTATTGAGGCTCATGCCAGAGTCGCGCTGCTGAAGCTCGGCAGGCTTACGGTTAGCAGCAGGGCGCTTGGCTGGGGGCGCAGGGGGTGTTGGCTTGGATCGCGGAGGAGCCGGAGGAGCTCGAGGTGCAGGTGGAGCTTGTTCCTCGACATAAGCTGCAGGGACCCAAGCCTGTTGTGCCGTTTGAGGGTTCTTGGCTAACCACCAACCTAGATAAACATGTTAGTAATGTTCCGATTTCCGATGGCAAAGGCCAAACTTACCATTGGATTCCTTCTGCACAATCTCAACGATCTCATTAGCAGTGATAGTGAGCTCGTTTTCTCGTTGTCCAGCAAAGTCATACAAGACCTTGGCCATCACCTTGGGCGGGCTTGGTGGACGTGCTGCGGCAGCAGGAGGAGGCGGTGGTGGGGGTGCACGTCCAGCGCCACTAGCATTGCGAGTGTGGCTTGGGAGAGCGTTGTGGGCAGCAGGAACTGGAGCAGCAGTGTTCGCACCAGGACGAGGAGCGATACGAGAAGTGCTTTGGGTGGCGGCAGCGGGAACAGCAGCAATATTGGAGACAGCAGCTGGTGGTTGAGGCACGGCACGACCTGCCCCTGGTCTAGGCTTGGCAGTTCGATTGCCTTGGATGCGAGAAGGTCGACCGTTAGGGCCACCAGGCTTGATAAGCTTACCTCGAGTGATGGGGCGAGGAGGTACAGGCTTGCCCTTGGGTGTAGGTCTAGAGATGGAGCTCGGTGGCTCACCGGGCTGTGTGTGAACAGCACCACTCTTGTAGTAATCAACTGGAAGCTGTGAATCCTTCAAGACCTTAACCTGCTGCATCTTGCCGGGCTTCTTGGCATACTCGATTGTCTCAGCGATCTTAAGGTTGAATCCACCGGGCATCACTCGCTGCATCTGAGTAAACATTTCTGTCTTGAACATACAATTCATCAAGGGGTCAGGTTCCTGAGGGGAGCCAATGCCAAGCGAGAACCAATCATCGCGCGCTGATGAGGCACCGATGAACTTAATGGCTCCCAAAGGCACTGCTTTCTCAACTGAGATTTGTGGGTGGCCATTCACAAGCATTTGAGCAATGATGTAGAACTTGTTGGTGGTGACGACGATAATTCGAGGGCTTGCTTTACTGGATCGACCAAATTTGGCCTCCAGAATCTCAGCACGGCATGAAAATACCGCCTTTTCGTTTGTACTAATACTGGCAGCGTTGCGAATCTGGGCTCCAGGGCCGGTGCTTGCATTGACACCCAGGTAGTCGCCAAGGAATCGTCGGGAACCCAACAGACTCATACGGCGTCTCTCCTTGCGACCTCCAAGAACCTGGTGGCCATGGTCACGAAGCTGAAGGTACTCTGCTCCAGTTCGCTTCTTTCGCCAGAATCGCTGAATTCGGGTCGCCGACTCGGCTCGGTAGGCGAGGTAAGCCCTCCACATGCGCTGGATTCGCGTAGCCATGTTGTGCCAATATCTGTCTCTCATATGCTCGAGGGCAAAGAGCGTCTCTGGCGCTTTGATAAAGGCCTTGGTGACACCCATTTGCCACTCTTCCTTAGGAATGCTGGTATCCTTGAGAATCTGCTTTACGGCAGCCTCAGTTGTTCCCTCCCAAGTGAATTCACCAGCGTATGAGGTAGCAGGAGACAAGAGGAAGAATCGGTCAACGAACTTGTCAAAATCTTGACGGTAAGCAAAACCGGCACGACGAATTCGAACGTTTTCTTGAAGGCCAAGATACTTGATCTGATGCAATACATTGGGGCTGTTATATTCTGTTGGCGACTTGTTCTCGTTGGGCTTGATGGTACGGATATATGAGGGCTGACACTTCATCAACGTCTCGACCAGGGCATTGGCGGAAGCTCGGATGCGATCGCCTGCAGAAGGAGGTTGCTTTCGGTTATCTTGGTCAACAGGCCGAGGGAACAGGGTATGAACAAATTGGTTTCCACTGTGCTGGAAGAGATTCAAAAGCCCCTTGAGAAGCTGATCCTTGTTCTTATCCGTAATACCTTCGACAGTATAGGTGACATCACCAGCGTAATGCTTGATGATGAAGTTTCCTTGCCGAGGGGTAAGATGGGCGTGAGACATGCCGTTGATACTCTGCATGAATGTGCGATCGCAAGCAGCGGGGTCAGCGTGTGCAGTCTTGGTGGCATCCTTCATAGCAGAGAAGATACCAACTGGCCGGATCTGTTCGATAAGGTCACACACAATCTTGTTATCGAAGTACTTGATGGGGGTCCATTGAATCTGTTCCCTAGCATATTCCTCCTGCTCAGCCTTGAGAGTCAGTTGAATGAAGATCTGTTGCAACTTCTCGTTGACGTAGTTGATGCACAACTGCTCGAAAGTGTTCTTCTCGAAAATCTCGAATCCGTAGATATCCAGAATACCGATTGTATTGGTTGTCGGTTGCCTCGCCTTGAGAGACTTGTTGATGCGCTCGACGATCCAGTCGAAGAGGTTGCTGTAGATGGCCATTGCCAGAGCATCCCGGGTAGCCTGTGCTTGGGCAGGGTTGGCTGGCGATTCGATAACTTCGCCATTTCGAGGTGTCAGGATTCGGATTGTGATACCGCTGATGAGCTGGTCAGGGGTAACTTCTAACAGGTAGGCGGCAAAGTCAACCACTGATCGATCGATAACCTCTGCGTAGCCGCCCTGATCCTCCTGAAACTGGATATTTCCAACCCATAGAATAGCCGCCAGCATTCGAAAAATTTCATCTTGCTCAGCCTGAGTAAGGCCAATAACCTTCATGGCATTAAGCGTGTCCTGAAACTCGGCGAGATCGTCGATACCGTCTACGTCCAAGCATTTTGATCGGCTGGTATAGACGTAGGTCTCGGGTTTTTGAACGCCGAATGTTTCTCGGTATTGTTGTGAGGCGCCCTTCGCGAATTGGTAAAAGATATGGAAGTTCCGCTCGTTCGTGATCTGGCCCACCACTCGTGACTTTTCCAGGAGGTAGTTTGTGATGTCGGCACCCACGGGTTCGCCCTGGGCGTTGAAGTAGATCTGTAGATACTTGCCGAAACGCGAGGAATTGTTGTTTCGAAGGGTTTTTGCGTTTCCGAAAGATTCTAGTAGGGGATTGGTTGCCAGCACCATGTCCTTGATCTGCTTGATGTCTCCGGATTCTCCACCAGACACACTAGCAATGTACTGCATGATGCGTTTGGCCGCCTCGGTCTTTCCGGCTCCTGACTCTCCTGAAATAATGACACACTGGTTGTCGCTGTATGCCTTCATGTTGTAGTATGAGGCCTCGGCGATAGCGAAGACGTGCGGTGGCATCTCGAGTCGGTTCTTGCCCATGTAGCTCTCGAGGACCTGGTCGGTATAGATGCCCAGGTCCCTGAAAGGGTTGACTGAGACCAACACATGGCCAATGTAGGTATAAATTTCGCGGCCCTCGAATCGCTTCTTTAAATTCTCGTTGATGGCTTCGTTGGAGACTTTGCTCAGCAGGGTCAGATCGGAGACACCAATCTCCTTCTTCTTGGTTGTCTCAAAGGTGGCCTTCTTAGGCTTCGCGCCTCCGCTTGCGCCGTCCGCGGCTGCACCGGCGCCCTTGTTCTTAGGGCGTCTTGATATTCCCTGAGAGTTGAGTAAAAGTTGTCAGTCAAAAAAGACGCCGATATTGAGGATTGGCACCATACCATGATGTGCGACTTATGGGGGGGAGTGGGGAGGGGGGAAGCGAGAGAGATGGTTAGTATTGGATTTGTATCTATACGGGCATCAGAAGATTAATCCCGTGTTGAATAATTTAAGGCCTCTCTGGTGTGAAAAAGCCAGAGAAGAAAATGCGAAGTTTAATTCCAAAGGAGAGTCTGGAAGCTTAGGTAGGTTTGGTGTGGCTGGAGACGACTGGACTTGGGACGTTGTGTTCAGTGATGATCTGGTGCCTGACGGGTGACGAAGCGCCGACAATTTTCCGCCCAGCACAGCCCCCTGGATTACTGTGCAGCCTTACGCAATAGGTGGCGGTAGCAAGTGTTAACGTCTGGCTTACCTACCTACCTTATTGTATGAAAACGCGCGGCAAATAAAAGTCTGCTCTAGGCAGCATAAATTGCAAGAATTTGAGGTGGAATTGTTTATTCAGATCTTTTGCGGAGATCTAGGGATGATTCTAATAATATCCCGACTCGGCCATCCCTGCGATAACGAATATTGCCTTGCTTTTTACTCGCTCATGCCCGGTGTGTCGTCATTGTGCAGTGGGATAATAGGTATTATCAGGGAATAATATCCATCTTAGGTTGCTGTCCAAGTCTTCAAAATCTAATAGTAAGCAGTCGACTCATATCCTGACTATTTAAGCGAGAGACGAAGGAGTTTGTTATCAATTGTTGGAGTGTAAAGGTATTTGCAGGGGGACTGAGGAACATGGCTGGGGTGGGTTTGACAAAGATGACTTGACCAAACGGTTTCGTCAGCAGCAATTCGAGCCCAGTAGGTACAGATAAGCAGTCAACTCGAGGACCAGACGCTCCTCTGTGAAAACAAACATGCTTCAACATACTAGATTTTACTCAGATTCAGCCGCAGCGAATTGGTCTAGCTTTCACCACGTCTCATTCCTTGACATAGAACAAGACTCGCCGTGGAGTTTAGACGAAAGATGTCAGAGCATAAGTTGAATGAGAGTTTATCAGAAACAGTAGGCTCATACAAACAGCATTTATCTATGCAATTAATCACCAACAGCAAATTCAAGTGGCTTTTATCCACCAGATGCGATGCTCCGTTCATCTCCAGCTTCAAGCGTCTTGGCCTGCATTTAGTCCCCGCCAAACAAGCTCCAGACCAATCCCTTATCCATCATGATGGTATCACCAACGGAAGAACAAAACATCCGCCCAGGAACAATTAAGAATCTGATTCGATTCAGTTTAGCCAGCAACTGATCGTCCAATCCCCTGCCCTCTGACGCGCAGCTTACAGTAGTGAGCTTCCCGGTTGCGGGGTAGCAACCACCAAAGGTGGCATGCTCACTAAACAGGTGAGCAGCCCAAGCCAACCACGCCCGACGAGACATCCAATGCGCATAAACATGGCCTTGCGCTGCCGCATCAACGGCCCATTCTGAGACCTTAGCTTGAGATTGTTGGAGTAGATAAACTTAAGACCGCCGCATCCGTTTCTTCTGAGACCTGTTTACCTCTTTCTTCTCCAAACTTTATCGCAACCACTTACACCAGTACTTACTTACCACTTACCTATACACACATTACTCTGAACTCGACTACCCTGTTTACCAAGCTTACGCTTATACAACACCATCATGACCGACACTGAACAGCAGCTTAAGCTCGTTGACGAGTCTCCTATCTCTCCTGTAGAGCGAAGAAACTCCCTAGAAGCTCACCTCAAGCACCGCCCCGAACGCTCCGAGCTCGTAGATAGTCAGGAGTCCCACACATTGCATCCTTGCGTGTACAATGCTGACATGCCATAAACAGAGAACATCCTTCCAGCCTCTACGGCAGCGCCAGGCCTCCAGGCGCATCAGAAGGAGGTGAGTCTGCCCTAAAGCAATTGAGCCACAGTCGCTGACGTCCTCACAGCTTGAGAAGCACATGCTCGAGGATAAGCTTAACGACAAGATCTCACACCGTCCAGACCCAGAGGACCTCATTAAGGAGGGCGTCTTGCATGACGACCCACGTACTGTTGCCCAGGACGAAGCAGCCAAAAAGTACGAAGAGGCCATCGAGGACGAGTATGCCAAGCGTGAGGGTGGCGCTTGAGCATGATGTCATGCGACGGGGTCATGAGCCTCGGGTACTCATGATACCAGAAATGGAAAACTGTTTTTGACAACGAAATGACCGGACTGTGAATGGATGGTTGTGTACACAAATGATGTGAAATGAATGGGCACTATTTATTAGGCCTTCGCTTGGGCCGTGGTAATTGCTATAGTACAATGAACACTGCAAGATTCTGAAATACCCAAAGCCTCACACGACTGTACTACCACGAAGCTTGGGGTGTGAGGATACAACTCTGACTGCTGTCCACACACCATTTGGGTAGAGACAAAGTCATTGATCCGCAGAAAGTGGAAATTCCATCTCATCTTTTTACAGTCTAAGCCATTTTGATAATAAATTCCAACGTGGAGAACCTTTTCAAAACACTTCCAAAGTGGAGGAGACACCGCATATCAGAAGCTCTAAAACCCCTGCCACGGGTTGGGCTGCAGGTACCGAGCGGGAGGGAACCCAAGGGCCCCATCCACTCGCAGAGACCCAACCCAACCCGTCACCCCATCAGTAAATTTTTGGTGTCTTGGACCCTTTTTTGAAATTTCCAAAAATCAAGGAAAAAGCACAGATGAAATTAAAAAGGAGCTGAAACAGTTTAAAGGTGTGTTGGAAAATTTCTTCCATGATCTCAAATTGGGTCACTATCATCGGACCAGTCCGACGGGCCGTCTCATATCTCATCCAGCCATCTCGACTTGTTAGAGGTCAAGACGGGAGATTTGGCCCTTCTAAAAAGTTCAGCGCGGACCACAAAGTGTCCGACGCTCGAATCGTAAAAGTACAAAAGATGATACAATCAGTAGGGGGGGAAAAGGAAAAAGAGAAAACAGTCTCGGCTCAAACCAGCCCGTCCCAGAGTCTATCAATCTTGGTTATCGTTGTGCAACCCATGCTCTCTAATCCATAATACATCGCCATGCTGCGCTCAATCTTGCCTCATATCTCCAAATGTCAAAACGCCTGTCTATGTTGTGTATATCCCATATCCGTTACATGTCGCTATTCGAAATCGATGAAACATAGGAAATCAAAAAACTGGCTGTGGCCAAGTGTTGTTTAGATCCTCGTATATGCGCCAGAATATTTTGGTGCTGGCGAGTCTTTCTCGTACGAGACCTTGTTGTGGTTGATGACCAAGTTTCGACCAGAGCTGGCGACTTGTGTAGTGTGCTTGTCTGTATCAAATATTAGAGTGGGGCTATGGGAAGTGAAAGAGCCCGGAGACTCGGTGGTAGGTAACTTACCAGCACCGTACTCGCGGTAATCGCCAGGAGAAAGAGATCGAGGCGTTGTGCTGGTTGAAGAGCTGTACGAACCAGAAGAGTAGCTGTAAGAGCTGGAGATGGAAGGCTCCTTGGTGCTCTGGTGGATTTGGACAGTGTAAGGGGAGCTCATGGTTGCAGTTGTGTTTGGTTGGAAGGGGTAGTTGTTGTTGGTGAGAGTTGTGTTGTAAATGTTAATCGAAATGGCTGGTGGTTGAAAAGGCAGTCTTGTCTGTTCTTTCAAGGCTTTGTATTGTAAGTGTTTGGTGGGAATGAAAAAGGGAAATAGCATAGGAAGAAGGGGGTCTATATGTATTTGAAGCTTTATGATGAGAAATGGTAGTACGTACTCAGTCATTTGTAAGTGGATTTAGCCCAAGACCTCACTGCCTGGAGGACAAGGGTTACCTGGCAAAGTGCAAGGCATCTCGCACGCTAGGTAGCCTTCGATATGGGGGGGGACCCAAGGAATTCCATCGAGCTCAGGGGAGTGAGTCAAAAGGAGTCAGAGACAAGACCAAGACCCGAGCAAGCACGTACTCCCGGGCCCGGCACGGCAAGCGGGCCATGCCTCTAAAGCACGACGGACGGGAGGGCTAGTAATGGATGGTGTGTAAATGGGAATGGACAATACGGGGTGCAGCATAATGGGGCGTAGTCAAATCATTGGGTATCGACTGGCTGTTCAGGGCAAGGGACCAGAGTCTAAAAGAAAACATCCCAGTAAGATTTATTGCAATTGCAGAACATCCGTCCTCCATAGCAGAAACCTTGTGACAGCACTGCTCAGGCCCTCGGTGGCGAAATTCAGGTCAACAAGTGAAAGTTGGTGACGCTGGATTGGGCGGAGCTGTAGCAACGTAGGGCGAATGAGCAGCATTTGGTGCAGGGCAGGGCAAAGGGCCAAGCCCCACGGTGTCCGCGAGAGGGACCGACCGGGTCTGAGGGGATACAATATGGAGAGAATGATTCAAAATAGATGAAAAGAGACAAGACGATAATACTTTGTCTGTTATTGCCTGTAATTGGGGGCCACGAGTCGCTTCTTCTGGTCTGTTGTGCATGTACTCGGTCTTTGGTAAATACCAACCCCCAGCATGACTTAGACTTTGATTAGACGGGGGGCATTTTCACGATGCAACGACCTTTGAGTGAATGCATGAAACACTCGCAGCGGCCGTCATGCTAGAGGTTAGAGTCCAGTCTGGCCCAGGCAGCACAGGCACCAGCGCCAGTAACACGTACCACAACCTTGGGATCGTGGAGCTATATTAAGTTAGTGACCATGAACCGATAAAAACATCCATGGTGGTCGTCATGACTGGGGAAGAAAGGGAGTGAGGCTTCGCTTCCTGAATCTCACAATTCCACTCTTTGTCTGAGACAACTCCCAATCTCACGCTCTGTGTCTTCGTCTTTGTTGAACCCCCCCCCCCCTTTTTTTTTCTTATTTCTTTGATGCAGGCCTCGACTCTCATGACTGGCATCGCCCTTGTACAACAGACACATCCAAATCCAGCTCATACCTATCGCTGCCCAAAACTTAAACATGAGTGTCACCATGTCTCTGAATTGTGCACCTGAGCCTATCGAAGCTCTATGCCCCCCACCGTAACGGAAAGGGGTTGAAAGGGGACTATCATGTCTCCCTATCTCGATAAACAGCATCATGACAAGAGGCGAAATTCATCGTGAAGCGCATTAGCGTGTGAAGCGCTTGGCCCAGGGCTTCTCGGCGCTGGTGGATCTGACACCTGCAGGCTGGGATGTGCCCCCATCTGGGTTGCATCTCTGCTGCAGGAACTGATGCACCTGCTCGAGTAGTAAACTTGTCGATTGCTGAAGCTCTACACCATCTCGCCTTGATGCAGTCACGCGTAAGTACATCGGCGCCCTAGCCGCCGCAGCAGACGATTCCTGCCAGTCCTGCTATCCTGAACACGGATGGATGGACGGATGGGCCCGACACTGATTACTGGTTACATCAGAAACATGACCATCCAGTGACGTATCGATACTCTGTTTCGATAACAGCCTTCCATTGGTGTGATGAATCAGGGACTGCCAAGGGATGTTTCTTTTTGCGCCTTGCTTGGCCGTACAAGGCCCTACTGATTCAGTGAAGCGTCGTGTTATCGTCATGAGTCACATGGATGATTTCGCCCTGCGAGACCGAAACAGAAACAGAAGATGCGAATGCATATTTGTAATGCGTCAGATTTACTGCTGACATCCATGTGTAAGTAGTTGAAGGGTCAGCGTGATGCAAATCCTCATGGATGGACCCTGTTATTTCGATTCTGCCCATCCATATCTGGCATTGCAGCCTCTCCAGTTTCCAAATGGAGATGCGAGACGTGACAACCCAGAAACAGATCAAGGATGGGGTCATTCAGACGGGCCGGCCCCATTGACCAATAACAGGCTCCTTAGCTTGACCCTCCAAGCTATGACGCTGTTTTTCAGAAGCACACACTGCAGTACAGAGCCTTTAGCCGCTAAACGGACACGTCGCAGCTTAACGTTAGAGAGGCAACAATCCCAGAGCAGACGGGAGCTTCATCTATCCATCCAACGACAACCTTCGCTCGCATCCATTCACACTGCCTCACACGACGTGCCAACCACACCCATCGACGTCACATCTCCAACGAATTCAGGCTTCTCATTGACCTCAACGCCATTGTGACCTCCATTAACCTCATCAATCCCCCGCCCCGCATCTGTCCCGACTGCCACTATGAAGGCCGCCCTCCTCCTCTCCGCCCTCGCCTCTGCCGCCGTTGGCGTTGTCGCCGAGGACCTCAAGATTGACGTTACTCTTCCTGTCGTCTGCGACCGCAAGACACAGAAGGGTGACAGGGTCCAAATGCACTACCGTGGCACCCTTAAGGATTCGGGGAAACAATTTGACGCCAGTAGGTTCCTCCGCCTTGCATTTACATCAATGATCATCACAAAGCACATGCTAATTCGGACACAAGGCTACGACCGTGGCACTCCTCTTGACTTCGTCGTTGGCTCTGGTCAGGTCATCAGGGGGTAAGCTTCATTACTGCGATGTCTACAAACCCCAAGCTAACAGTTCTGTAGATGGGACGAGGGTCTTCTTGACATGTGTATTGGCGAGAAGCGGTACGTAAAGCAGACAGCTACAGCCAGTACAACTGTTTACTGACCCTTGACTTAGACTTTTGACTATTCCGCCTGAGTACGGCTACGGCCAGCGAGCCATTGGCCCTATTCCTGCCGGTTCTACCCTGGGTTCGTTATTCCCACCAGCCCCTCCCGCTTCATATTCACCGCCTAACACTACAAACCTGCAGTTTTCGAGACAGAGCTGGTGGGAATTCAAGGCGTCCCCAAGCCCGAGAAGATCGAGACAAAGGTTGTCGAGGGTGCCGAGACTGCCGCCGAAGCTATCAGTGAGGCTGTTGAGTCTGCCGCATCTGCCACCAAGAATGTTGCTGGTAAGGTTGCTCAGGCTGTCGCCGATGCTGCTGATGCCGCCAAGACCATCATTGCAGACACTGATGACGCCCCCGAGCACGAGGAGCTGTAAAGATTCTATGTCTTCAATGATCTACTTGGTGCATAACGTATCAACCCATACGACACCGTATCCTGTCTTAGACGCAGCCATAAGAAGCTGGATAACAAAATCCGGATCCTGTCAACGTTGTGTGCTATCTGCTCGGGACTGAACCCCACGCTGGCTCTGTGACATGTTAGTTGCATGTGCATAATCGCGCTGTAGGGAGGGTCTACTGTCTATCTCGGGCAATAAGATTTGTCTCGTAAATCTCGACGTCATTGTACGATTTCCTCATCTTGTTCTTGTGTTGGCTTCGGCTCTAGCGGCCGCTTGTATTGATGTTCTCTAATTTTCTGTTACATCAAAGGATGTTGATGATGAGCGGATATATGCAGGTATGGCCGCCCGAGTCATGCGGATGCACTTGGTGATGTCTTCAGCATGTCCAATCTTTCACTACTGAATTGAATATCTCGATGAACTACAGGCTTTAATGGTGGTTTGTTCATTATGGAGAGGGGGCGGGTCTTGCCTATGGCCTTATTGCCATGGTTTCCTGGTTTTGAGTCACTTGTAAATCCTTGAGCTCCTTTTGGATGTAAACTTTGATCACTTGCAGGTGGGGTGTTGATAAATCTATCTCATATCTAGCGGTGTAGGTCAATAACTGCCCACTGCGTCATTTCTACTGTTCTATCATGATGAAACATCATCATGAGTAGATTATTGAAGATCGTATGTCATCTTGGATGTCAGGCGTGCGAGGGTATCATAAACGGCTGTGAACGCTAGAACTACGATGGCGTCGGGGTGAGCAACGAACCAGGGATGAAAGCCACTATTTTAAATTCTACTGCGTTACTTTGGTATACTTACCGGTCAATCAGCCTGGTGTAATCTGTGAAAAGCCCACCATCGTTGACTTACCCGTACAATGCTGGAGGCTCAAAAGATTGGGTTCGATAGTGTAGGGTAAGCAGAACTCTAAGACGAGGTTTCATGACGAAGAGTATCATGAAACACTAGAAGCAAGGATCTGACACGAGTCCCCTAGGTTCACTCGAGAAATCGATCTGACTTCAGCCATTAAATGTCTAGGATGTCATGCTCTTTATTCCACGTGATGTGTCTGAAACCTCACCACCGTGACGCTGGCAAATCTTTATCCACATAGACTTTCCATTTCGAAACAATAGAGATGCGTTGTGTAGTCTTGGTAACAACGCGTTAATCTTTGGGCAAATCGTAACAATGAACAACACTAGAACAGTCAATGTATAATTGGCAAATGAATGCTCCAATGTCCCTCAAGGCACGTCACCTGAGAAAATAAGACATTGATCGTATATTAATCGTAATTCAATTCGGGGTTTGTTCCTCGCGAGAAGGCGTCATATGGGTATAGGCTCAGCCACGAGCTGCAAGGGTCAATCCATGAAAGGGGAACAACTGGATAAGGAGTGGAGGTGAAATTAAACATTATGATTACGTGACGACTAATCTCAAGAAGAAGGAATGATAGAGAACAGTGCTATGTGACAAGTAAATACCTTTGTAGCCAAAAAGATGCTAACAATACGAGCACATGTTGACCTGGGAACAGCGAAGCAAGACTGAAGTTGGCTGGCATTGAATCACGAACAAGTATATGTAAGTGAAGCCCAAAGGAACAGCGTTCCATTACGACAAAACCAATGTTATCCGCTGGCCGAACGGACCCGTTAGCCCGTTTTAATGCCCCGGGAACTAAGGCAATTAGAGAGTTTCCGCTGCGAGGGAGTCGGGAGGGACGGGATGAATATGGAGATGACGGGCGGGAATGGCCAGAGACAAGCCCGAATCCAAACCTTAATAGAGCATGAATTGTACTTCGTCAGGTAATTGAGGCTTAGACCCAAGTGTTTCTAGCCAGACTTGAGGATGTCTGATGGATATTCAAACATTGGCTCCCTCTCTGTCCGTAGCTTTGACCATTCCATGATCCTCAACCTTGTAAATACTGTCTCTTTGTACCCGGTCACCTTGTGCTCACCGTTTCAATTGGGACGCGGTAAGCTTTTAGCGCCCGCTCAACTTTTGAATTTGGTGGTACCTGGCGCTTTCGTTGCACAGGAATGGATGGATCCAACTTCCAAGGGGCGTAACATGTTGGGTTGTTTCCCTGTTGGTTTTCGATTGATGCACTGCCAGTTGGCACCTTTCATCATCACCATCTCCCGAGTCAAACAGTTTCTTTGTCCCTTTTTCGGCATTGTCTCTCCTTCTTCGCGCCCGCGCCGTATAATCAATCCCGTTTACTGTCTTTCCTTGCATCTGCCGTCTTCCGTCTTAACCTTATCTGCTAGCGAAACCTACCTATTTCTTTCTTTCAACTCTCTCTTTCATTCAACACTCACTTACTCACTCACTTACTTGTGTATTCGGCGTCACCGTGATTTCATCACAGAATCGTCTCCTCTAGTGATTGAAATGGCATATCTCTTCAAATAACGACACCGGACTAAAGAAACAAGCTTTTCTGAGGCTCCGCACCTATTCTTGGGAGCTGGCCCTTTCAGTTGGGGTACATAAATCTTGGCATCTCAAACCCAGCGCAGCCATCACGATGCTCGACTCTATCACATCCCGCTGGAAAGATCTTTGCGAGGAGCATCCGCGCTTTGATGCGGTCGTTACGCAGGCCGGGAGGCTGGTACCACCCGTCAATTTCATAACCATTCACTACGCCTATTTCATCTTTGGATCCCTCTTCTTCTCGCTTATCTTCTGGCTATCCAGCGAGCCAAGCCAGAGTATCCCCTACGTCGATTGTCTGTTCCTGGTTGTGTCTTCTTTTTGCGATACAGGCCTCAATACCGTCAATCTTTCCGAAATCACGACATGGCAGCAGGTTCTGCTATATCTTCTTTTCATCATTGGAAGTGCTCTATGGGTTTCATTCTGGACGGTCATGGCACGAAAGCAGGCGTTTGAAAAGCGGTTTGAGGATATTGTTAGGACAGAACGGGAAGCGAGGAAACGGCGGGCTGCATTGAGACGCGCCAAACCACTTGGGAGATTCATCCCTTTCGCCAAAGCGAGGACAACACCTGTTTCAACCGAGACTTCTAATACCCTGACTGGTCTTGGAACAGTTCAGAGGACAGCAACTGAGAAGCCTGACCCTAACGACTTGTTCAAGACAACTGCTCCCATGCGCCGCGCCGTTACTGCTCCTCCGGATTCCATTTCTGACTCAGACGACAACGATAGCAATACGACGCAGGTGGCAGCTCCTGCACGGAATGCTCCTATGACTCCAAACTCTGGCGACCATATCCAGTTCGCAGACAACTTGTCGCCCCGAAACGCCGGCAGAGACAGCGTGTCTATCTATCGACGGAACGAGAACGAGGAACCCAACAGACGACCTTCAACCTCAGACTCAGTCAACAGCGACGAATCAGAAGACTTTCTTCTGCACTGGAAGAAGATACTCGGGAGCCACAATACAAGCAAGAGAGGCCAATTCTACGATCTATCATCCGATGAACGTGAGGCTTTGGGTGGCTGTGAATACCGCGCGCTGAAGATCTTGGCCGTCACTGTTCCCCTTTACGCCTTCATGTGGCAGGCTGTATGTGGAATTGCACTGGGTGCCTGGATCAGCATCAACCGGCCGTCCGCGGCAACCGTCAATGCTATCAACCCCTGGTGGTGCGGAATCTTTTTGTCGTCTTCAGCATTTAATAATGCCGGCATGTCACTCAATGACGCAGGCATGGGTGCATTTCAGGATGCGTATTTCGTTCTAATCGTCGTTGGTATCCTTGTCCTTGCCGGGAATACGGGCTATCCACTGCTATTGAGGCTCTTTCTCTGGTGTAGTCTCAGGGTATTGCAACTAACCACCGAGCCTAAAACT
The DNA here is from genome assembly GCF_019915245.1 of Fusarium musae. NCBI lineage: Eukaryota > Fungi > Ascomycota > Sordariomycetes > Hypocreales > Nectriaceae > Fusarium > Fusarium musae. Next base: position 1,544,292 of record NC_058387.1, read on the forward strand.
CTGGGGCCCTGGAAAGAGACGATCGAGTTCATTCTCAAGTATCCCCGTCGAGTATACACGACACTCTTCCCGTCAGGTGCTACATGGTGGCTCTTCACCGTCATTGTTGCCATCAACACGATTGACTGGGTTGCTTTTGAAGTTTTGAATATCGGAAATGATGTTGTAGAAGCTATGCCAGTGTCTGACCGTATAATTGCTGGATGGTTCCAAGCAATTGGTAAGTAAAAACTTTACCATTATGTGATTGCCTTACTGACGCACCTTAAGCTGTTCGTGCTGCTGGTTTCGCCGTCGTTTCTATCTCAGGTCTCTATCCCGCTGTTCAATTGCTCTACATGATTATGATGTACATTTCCGTGTACCCTGTCTCGATTACAATGCGCCACTCCAATGTCTATGAGGAACGATCCCTTGGAATTTACGAGGATGACCCTCAGGTTTTGGAAGCAGAAAATGGAAACGGAAACGAAAATGGAAACCACCTTCTGCCCACGATCTCAGAGGAACCAGAAAAACCGGCACTGCGACGAAGAGTCACTGCTGCAGCTCAAAAGACGGTTAAGAAATCTATGACTTTCCATGGCGTTGGAGTGCGACCTCCACCCAAAGGTCCAGACGACAACTCTCGTATCTCTTTCATTGGGCAGCAGATTCGTGGACAACTTGCTCACGACATGTGGTGGCTTATCCTCCCGGTCATCGTTATCATGATCATCGAGACCGACCATTTCCTCCAACAACCTCTTGCCTACAGTGTATTTAATGTGTTGTTTGAGGTCGTTTCGGCTTATGGTTGCGTTGGTTTGTCCATGGGCTTACCAGGAAAAAGTTACAGCATGGCTGGAGGCATGCACCGAGGTAGCAAGTTTGTGTTGTGCTTGGTGATCCTCAGAGGCCGACATCGAGGTCTCCCTGTTGCGCTTGACAAGGCTGTTAGATTGCCAGGAGAGAAGTTAGTACGCGAAGAGGAAGAAGACTCGAAGATCAGAAGGACGAAGACAATGAATAGGATAGCCAGTCGAGAGTCTAGAGTCATGTAAAGTTGCACATCGCATGTATATGAGCAAGGCGTTCACGGATCTGGAAACACGATAGATTTGGGTTTACCAACGGAAATATAAAACAACGTTGGACGAGTGTTTAGACAATATTATACTATAGACCTGTTTGCATCATTCACATCGAACTCATATCACTTGCATTATCCAAAGAACAACTGTCTCTGCTTCGGATCAGGCACCTTCGGCCTCCCTCTCTTCTTCTCTGTCATCCGTGGCTTCTTGATTTCAGGCGTCGGGTCACGTTTTATTGACGGGCCATCTGCCTGTACAGCCTCACGAATTGTCTGCCTCGACAGGCAAAGGTCTATATGTTCATTGAACTGCCGCTCATCGGCCGCTTGCGGTCTGCTGCAGATGGGACAGTCCCACCACTGCTCTTCTGCAGCGTTCTCTTTTGTAGGATTAGGGGCGATCTCCTTGCCGTGTCTTCGGCCTGGTGATTGATCTGGAGTATCCTGGTTACAAGAAGAGCCCTCAAGCAAGCCATCTAGGTCGTCAAGTTGAAGATCAGCTCCTGGCCACTGTTCCCATTCTCTGTCACCATCACTCGCTTTTCTTTTCAGGGTTCCGTCTTGCGGGCGGTCCTCTGAGTCTGTCCTTCGGGGCCGAAAGCCGAAGAAGGCCATGGCATCAGGCCTTTTGGTACTGACGAGATGTGTGCATCTCAGACCCATCAATCGAAGTTTCATGCCGGGCATCTCTTGCTCCAACTTGGTGAGAATAGGTAGAGCGTAGTTGTACAGGTCGTCTGCAAGGCATATAGCTCTTGGTAGGACGACTTGCCGAGTGAAGACCTCGAATGTGTGAAGTTTGATTTTAAGACAGAGTGTGCGGCCTTTACATTCAGCGCGCTTCATGTCCTGCTCCAACTCTTCCGCTGTTGCTCGTAATTTTTCTCTCAGCTGTGTAGGATCCGACATATCGCGGAATGTGCTCTCAGTGCCAACGCTTTTGCGCTCATACTCTTCTGCTGGCTGAATTTTGGTTCGACCAAGACCTAAGTAGCATGTGAACAGGAACTCTGAGGTTTTGTCACCAAAAAGTGGGTTGAGATATTGTCGATGCTCGTAGAGATCACCACAAGTCTTGATACCAATCTCTAGCAGTTCTCTCTCGAGGACTCTCCCTATACCGTTGACTTTCCGGGTAGGTAGGTCGCGCATGAAGGCCATAATTGTTGGCCGATCGCTAGATAAGACGTATTGCCCATTGGGTTTGTTCATATTTGAACAGATCTTTGCGAGTTTTGCGTTAGCAGCAATGCCCGCAGAGACAGTGATATTTGTCTTCTGATGAACTTCTTGCCGCATCTGTTCAACAGCTTCCGCTGGGTCCATCTCGTGCTCGTGGCAGTATTCGGTGATATTTAAGTATGCCTCATCGATACTAGCGCTCTCGAACCGGGGGTCGTAGTTGACCAGCACCTCTCTCACCTCATGTGCTTTTGCATTGTATTTCTGGAAGTTTGGCTTTAGCAAGATCAAGCTTGGACATAATTTCTTTGCCACAAAGCCAGCCATGCCTGACCGGCAGCCGAACTTGCGCGCAACATAATTGCAAGTGGTCAAAACGCCGCCACCAACTGCGAAAGGGAGGTCCTTTATTTCGGGGCGATCAAGTTGCTCCACAGCTGCGTAGAATGCGTCACAGTCCACATGGACGATGTGCTGAGTGAGGTCGCGAGTGAGTTCAAGTTCGGCAATCAGACGGTCTGCATTGCGCAAGTCTCGAGTCAGGTCCCTCTTCTCGAGTTGAGCCTTTCGTGCGACAATTTGTTCAATCTTCTGTGTGAGGACCTTGTCTCTTTCTTCTTCGCGGCTGAAGAACTTGGATCCTTTGGAAGCGTTGTAGATGATTTCAGAAACCTTGGAAGTTGTGTTAGTGATGATTGGTTTGTGGCCGTGGTAAGGATGTGTACTTTTGTTTGATCAACCTTATCTTGTCCTGCTTTTAGCAGCGATGGTCCTAGAAGGGAATATTTGAGAGTTTTGAAAGCATCGTCCTCTGCAGTCTCAGGGGTGTCTCTGCTGACATGATTTGTTTCCTTTTCAGCTCCTGAAGGTTTCTCTGTTGACTGTAATGGAGGTTGCTCCTCCGCTTGATCAGTTGAGCTCATCTCAAGGGGACAATAGCGTTGTCTTCATAGCATATACTGCGACTATTGAAGGCATCGTGAAGCCAGCCTGATGTCGTCGCGTCTCGGGGATGTGAGGAGAAGGATGACGTGCCGGGGAACCCCTCAACATCCTGGACGCGTTCGAAAAACACACGAGGTCATGTGACTCTCCAGGGACCTCCGACTCGGTTTTAGGTGCTTTTAGTGCTGTCTTGGTTAGTGGGGGGCGCTATTTTGGTAGTGGGACGTCTCTAACGACACCAAGGGTCCTCTGAACTCAATTGGCCAAAGAATGTGCTTCCCCCTCCCCAGAACAGGCGTTTAAGCGCCGACATGGACAACTTACATGCATTATGTCGTCCGTTGGAAACACAGAAGTTGATCAGTCGACGAGTCAAATGGCGCCCAGCTCTGAAAAGAGGGCTGGACTCTGAAGGGGAGGGTACAAAAGGTGAACAGGCCGCACATTTTCTTTCTGTCACGAATCACTCGATTATTTTCCCCACAGGTCTTTATCTTCTTCTGTTAGGTGAGCCCCCAGAGGAACCTTTAATATGGCTGCGCGACCAGGAGAAGAGAATGTTGCGACACTGTAAGTTGCGACGGCTAAATGCGCTGGGAAGATGTCCCAATTTGCTGACAGACCGTCAATGAAGCTTCGCAGACATTCATTACTTCTATGGCCCCGATACTGTGAAACCCAGACATCACAGGTTTGATAAGGGCTCGTATGTCTATCTTTTTGAGAATGCCAACGAGCGCCGCTGTCGCATCGAAATTGCCAACCAGCCAGGCACTGAGGATCAGGATGCTTTCGAAGGATGTAAGACTCGACATGATGAGATCGCGCATAGCTGAGAGTGGACCATACTGATAAGCCAACCTGTAGACCTCGATCAGACACACGTCCGATACTCCTACAAGCAACAATGCAGCGTCACTCTGACCGGACCTGAAGCTGTCGCGGACCAAAACGAATGGCACCTACCAACTTTTGATCCTCAGAATCAAAACAAGTACCACTATAAGCTTCACTCACTTGACATCTACTTCTGGACCCAGGCAGATGCGCTCCAGTTCGTCAATGGCGTACGAAGAGTTGCTCCGCCTTCACATGTGGAAGTCCTGGATGAGCCTGGCCCGCCCCCTCAACCTGCGCCTATGAGCTCTGTGGTTCAACAGTTGGAGAACGTTGCCATCTCAGATCCTCAATATGGTTCAGCCAACGCTCCGAGCTTTGCGCCTCCTCCCAACGTCCCCGCTCCGCCTCCGGCCCCGCCCTCCGAGGCACCGGCCAACTTTGTTCCGATGGCTTATAACCCGGCCGCTCCAGCAGCTCCGGAGACGATTCAGCACCGAGAAAAGACACCGCCTCCGGATGAGGACCCCCTCAACCCGCTGGCTGTCGCTGTTGCGTATGACTACCACAAGCAGCCTTTCACACCGGGTATGCCTCCCCCATCGCAATTCCCTCCGGGAGGTGTGACAAGCCCCGGACTGCCCCCACCTCAGTTCGGCCAGCATCCTGGATTACAAAGAGCTGCTACAATGCCTGCTCAAGCATTGGGAAGTCCATACGGTGCAACATTCCCAGGTTCACCTGGATTTGTATCTCCCCCGCCTCCTCCACAAACTCAACCTCCGGCCCAGGCTCAACCCCACTCGCAACCAACACCACCAGCTTCCAACCCGGGACTTCCTCCACCACCTCCCGGAGGTTTCACGCAGTACAACTATACACACCAAGAGCAACAGGCGCCAACTCAGCCAGGTGCCGAATATTCAATCCATCAGCAAGTCTACCGTCCAACGCAGACAGAATTGGCTAATTCCGAGATCTACTCATTTACGCCTAAGACAAAGGAGCCACGAGGTAAACTCGAGGAGAATGCAGGACGATTAGAGCGTGGCGTAACGGGCATGCTAAAGAAGTTTGAGAAGAAGTTTGGATAAATAATATGTGACTTATGCAAACTAGGTTGGTTGGAGCGGGAGTTCAAGGCTGTTTTATTCTCACATGTTAATTTTATATAGCATCGCCATTCATTTTAATCTCCTCATCAAGATGATCAAGCCTTTACCTTTAAGTAGCTGCTGTCTTGTACTGCCTTAATGACCGACAACAGCCCTCTTATAGAGGCCGCGCTATTAAAATACTGCTAATTAAAGTTGAAAGCTCGATAATCTCTTCGGAGGTAACCAACGAGATTTTTCAAAACGATACTACTAGGTCTCGACTTCTTATCGAGAGGGCCCAGCGGATATTGTACAACGCTGTCCCTGAACCGACTCTGTACGCCAACAGCCCGGAGAAGATCTCAAAGCCTTGTGTTTCGAAATCCCGCAGGTTGGACAAGGGGGAAATGTGAAAAAGGGTATCACTGTATGGCCGAATGTAAGACGACCAAAGAAGAAGTAGTGGCATTAAGAAAGGCTGGTGATTCTCACGGAAACCCCGACAATGTGCATTGCTTAAGAGAAGACATATGACAACCTTTGCAAAGCCACCAGAGCAAACATTCCATAATATTCTCAGAAGAACACGCTGTAGCCAGAGTCTTTGAGAAGGCAGATGATAGTAACCAGGCTACCGACAGTTCATCAATTGATCGTTAATCCGACCTCATGGACGAAGATTACCTAGATAAAGGTAATGACTATTGCATCAGAGGAAAGATTTGGATGCGGGGAGGCTGAGCTTAGCAGGGGCCACCTCAGCCACGCCACATCCCTGGAAGGTCAGATTTAAGGGACAGGGCCTTTCGGTAGCGTATTTTGATGATATTTAGCGGCCGGGGCTGGAGAAGCCCTTTGTTGAGGTTGATCTTGAGAGCGAGTCTCGATGGCATGAAACGTAACAAGAGAGCTCTGAGAAGCGAAAGGGTGTTTGGAAACCGATTAAACTCTCATTACAATTACAATGAGGAGTCATCGAAGAAAATGAGCGACAAAACAAGGGAATTGTCCCGCAGATCTGTGGTGATTGCGTAATGAACTGGAGCCCGTTGATGCTTATTCCTTGGGGATGAGGTTGTCGTTCAAGGATCGGGTGCAACACTGCGGTCGAGGGGTACAAGTTTGAGATATATGGCGGCAAGATAAGAGTTCGGACCTGTTGTACACCAGCCACAACGCCTTGCCATCCCATCTGATCATCTTTGACAGGCGATTCAATACAACAGTCGATATGGTCTTCAGCATTCAATGCTCTCAGCCTTCAAGACACTTAAACTCTCAAGGACAAGGTAAGCAGAGGCCACACCTTGGCCCTGTACTAAGTTACGTAGTCGCTTGTGTACTGATGTCACCACCCTAACGGCCACTGACAAGTCAAGATCGTCAAGGAGCAGACGATAACTAGGCAATGGAAGTTAGGTTAGCCAATTCTTGATCTGACAGCAGAACAGAGCAGAGCAAACCAAGAGGACACGGCTCGTCCGCTTATTCTGGTCAATGCTTACTCCAATTTCTCGTTTTTAATCTTCTTGTTACACTCGTAATCATATTACTTCCTCCCATTTTGTGCTTCCATCAGTGAAACACAGAGCGAGTATAAAGGGTAAAAGGTCCCGAAACACCCCTGCTAGAAGTCCAGGCCCAGGTCCATTTTCACATCCAGTCCAGCTCAGCCAAGCCAAGCTGACTGGACGGGATAGCCAACCAACCAACCAACCTCGCGCCTCGCGAGCGCCCGACAACTGCGGCTGTGCTGTGCTGTGCTGTGCTGAGCTGTGCATTGCTTTGCCTGGAAGTTGGAGGCAATAGTCTTCATCTTCTTCTGTTGTGGTCCTGTTCCTCTTAATCATTCTCCTGTCAATCAAACTTTCTTACCCAGGAACAACGCCTTTTGCCGCAATCGTTGAATCTTATACGAGACTCTGTACTCCCACTTCGTATCGGCAAGCATCGATCATCCAATCGGGCGCGCCTCTGTGTGGTCCTCTTCTATCCGCCCTCTCCGACGAATTGTCGCTGGCAATTCAATCTCATTACCAGTACAATTAACTCCTTCTTCTGCTGAATGGTGCAGTTCGGTTTGACATGCATCTGAACGTTCCAATACCGCGTGGCTGGGATGCCACCGTGAGCGCACTTCAACCTCGAGAAACGTCATCTAGCAACGGAGGTGGGGGAACCAATAATACAGTTGTCTTTATTGTAAGTTCAAATGGAGTGGAAGAATCGTCCGAGATCTGCCATGGCGCTAACATTTATGTCTCAACGTGCAGGTCATCGGTAGTATTGCCGGTGTAGTGGTAGCCATTACTTTGGCTGTTTGCATAACGAAGGCGCGACAAAAGAAGAAGCCGACAGAAAGTAAAAAGAAGGGGGGCTTTCTTGAACGAATAAGAGGTCGATCGGGGCAGGGCAATTACGAACAGACGGCTGGTGAAGATGGTGGGGAGAACGGAAGACAATCACATCAGCTCGATCCCACTTCTACTTCAACCAATAACCGACAAAATCGCAACAGTGCCAATAACGGTGCCAACGCTGGTGCAGCCGTCGACCGAAATACTTCCGTCCGCTCTGTGCTTACATTACCGGCGTATCGGCAGAGCGCAAGCCATAATGAAAGGGTCCTGGGACGAGAAGGCGAGCGAGATGGCGTGGACGTGATCATCGACCTGCCAACTGCAGAGGCAGAGGAAGAAGCGCGAAATGAAGAAATGGAGACTCTCTACCAGATCAGACTGGCTCGACAACAAGCTCTCGCTGAGCGTGAGGAGCGTAGAGAGCGACGCCGCGAGGCACGGCTCAGAAACGACTATCGCGAGCTCGAGGCGATCAGAGCCGAGACCCGTGCTGCGAACGAGGACAACACTATTGCCGAACTACGAACGACTGTGGACCAGATCAAGGACAACAGGCAGAGATCTGTGTCAAGTGTATCATATGCAGACGTAGGTGTTGCACGACATGACGGAACGAGAATTAGAGCAAACAGTAGCGAGAGTGAGCGTGTTGGCCTGCTCTCAGATGCTGCGAGCATGCAATCGGGACATCAACGGGGGCGCAGCTATAGCTCTGCTGCTAGTCATGACGACGACTTTGCAAGTCTGGCGCCTACACGTTCGCAAGGGGCTTCTATTCGATCAGGCAGTGCAGATGGCAGAGCTGGCTCGAGTCCTGAGTTGGTAGAAGCAGATCTTGGTGAAGAGGCGATGCCCCCTCCCGAGTACGAGGATATACCGCTCACTGATGACCGATCCTCAAATCACGGTCCCCCGCCTGAGTATCCCGGCCCTGAACGCTCCTCGTCGCAGAGAACACAGCGAACTACGGAGCAGGATCTTGGGTCAGATTGGCATGAGATGGACCCAGCTTCAGATGGACCAAGTAACAGTTCACCAAGCGGTCAGAGCCTTGGTAGCGCGCCTCAACTGCCCAGCTTAAGAATACCGCAACTCCCTGAGATCGTGATTGAACCATCAAGCGCACATCCACGAGACGACGAGCAACGATCACCACACCGATGATATATGAAGTCTTTCTTTTAGCTGTTTTTATTTTTTATATTAACTTCTCACATGGGATTGGTTTAGAGTTTTGAACTCTCGATGTATCAAATCATCTAACGGAAGCATGGAGTTTGGATTGTTTTGAACCTCTTGAAAGGTACTTTTGCTTTATACTCAGGACGGGGTTTGGCCTCAGAGGCGGCATTCATATTGATACTATTGAGTACCGCTTACAGTGTGGCGTTGATATTGGCAGATATTGAGTTTCGATGTGAGATAGCTGATGTACAGAAAATGTCAGACTTTGGAGTCAAGCACACTTACACAGCATGCAAGTCTGGTGAGGCTATCATGTGATAATGCCATTTGATAGTACGTTGGCACGAGCCTTTGTAAGTTGATCGTAAGCCTCAAGTCAAGCCTGAGACTGTTACTGACTGAGTGAGGGTCCGGGCATGAGACTTATATGCAAAGTCGTCCCATTGATAAGGCGAGAGTGGATGCTTGAGGGCGGTTGGTAATGGGGCAAGTGGTTCAGCGGAGCTTCAGCTGCAAGGGGCCAAGAATAATCAAGACGACGGTTGTTGAGATCCACTGAAGACATGCTAATCGTGCATCAGCAAGAGATTGAGGATGTCGGTGAGAAAGAAGACAGAAGAAGGAGATGATGATGTAGAATCAAGAAGAAAGATGAGGTGAGATGGCATGTGGGGTAACGGATATACAAGCATCGAAAACAGGAAACCGGATCCAGCAAGTGCCGGAGCTCGAAGCCTGAAGTCCTGTACAAAAATTGCAGAATGAAACATACTGGCTTATCAAATGTTTGGATAAGATAGAGAGGCAAGATAAAAATCATAAGATTTGCAATAACCGCGCGCAGTCGGACAGAGACGTCCCCGCATTGAGTATGTTTTGTCAGGCTCGTGTAATAAAAGCTAAGCGTCTTCTGCTAAGCACACATCAGCCTTGACTCAGCAAAGAGCTTTTTTAGAGGGGGTTAATTATGGGGCTTTTATCGATCGAGGTGGGGTATTGTTGAAGATGAAGTTGATTGTGTTTTGAAGAATAACTATGACGAGACATGATACGGGCTTGGAGGAATTGAGTATCAGCGGTATCATCATGGTAGGAATTAACAGTTGGGAGAGATTAACTCGGGTTGATCAGCTTCCAGATTCAACAGGAAAGATTGAGTTACGGAAGCAATTGTCTTGCATGTCACAGATGTCATGATTCTGGGACATCCCGAGCTTCACCTCCACTTTTTCTTCAGAGCTGTTCTCAGGTGTTAGTTACCGGTTCAATCTCCAATCCCACACCCACGCGTTCGTAGATTCCGGAACTGGCAGAGTTGCACCAATGATATCATGAGCGCCCGGCTCATTTCTCCTTAGGTGCATGATACGTACCTTTTTGTGGATAATATCCCAGTCACAGATGTAGAAGCTTCCAACAAGCTCTCCCTCAAGCTATAAGACGAACCCTCCCCTCTTCTGCTATTTCATTTCTTTCTGTCTTGTCATCACTCAGTACTCCTCGCATCTCTCTACGTTGTATTTTCTTAATTCTTTACTTGATACCCCCCCACAAGTCATTCACAATGGCTCCCAAGATCGCCATCGTCTACGTATGTTTCACCCCTCCATATCTTGTCATTCCTAGCCCCGCCACCGTCATCTCTTCATGATAAACAAACTATTGTTACTCATGTGAGATGCTTGAGACTGCCATATGTGACAATAAGTGTAAATCAAGATTACACTGCTCAATGGCTTGTCTACGCTCATACAACATTCCACTCGTGACTGTATCACCACAGAACACTAACATATCTCGTAGTACTCCATGTACGGCCACATCAAGCAGCTGGCCGAAGCTGAGAAGGCCGGTATTGAGAAGGCTGGCGGCTCTGCCGACCTCTTCCAGGTCCCCGAGACCCTCCCCGAGGATGTCCTCGCCAAGATGCATGCTCCTCCCAAGCCCACCGATGTCCCTACCCTCGACGACCCTTCCGTCCTTGAGGGCTACGATGCCTTCCTCCTTGGTATCCCCACCCGTTACGGAAACTTCCCCGCCCAGTGGAAGGCCTTCTGGGACAAGACTGGCAAGCAGTGGGCTTCCGGTGGTTTCTGGGGCAAGATGGCTGGTATCTTCGTCTCTACCGCCTCTCAGGGTGGTGGTCAGGAGACTACTGCTCAGAACGCTATCTCGACCCTCACTCACCACGGCATCATCTATGTCCCCTTCGGTTACGCCAAGGCTTTCGGTGTCCTGACTGATCTCTCCGAGGTTCGCGGTGGCAGTGCCTGGGGCGCCGGTACCTTCGCTGGTGGTGACGGTTCTCGCCAGCCCTCTGCCAAGGAGCTCGAGCTTGCTCAGATCCAGGGAGAGAACTTCTACCAGACTGTTGCCAAGTTCACCGGTTGACTGCATGGCAGCAGCCAAGCCAAGGCTGCGCCTGAGGTGGCATCGAACACCAACAAGCCTGCCGAGGCTGAAAAGGGTACCACTGCTCCCAAACAGGAGAACAAGGGACCTCAAGAGCTTAAGGAGGTCAAGGAGGGACCTTGTGGACTGCCAGCCAAGTGCGTAGTCCAATAGACGAGTTGAACGATAATGGAACGCAAATGATTAGAATCAATAACAAATACAAATAAATATTCTTATGATCATTTTGTGTAAAGAACTTGGTGTGACATCATATATGCCTCTAGAGAACCAATTAAGGAGCACGTTGAAACGGCGACGCTAATGGCAAATGAAGATTAATACCGTTTCCGTCTCATGCTTTCCTCTGTGGGTGCTATTACAATACCTGGATCATAACTAGGTACCTATTTCATGAATATCACCGCTACACACAAGATGTTGCCCGGTGGTTGGATGTCCATTCCAAGGCGAGCAATCGAAGAGCGTCGAAAGAGTACGGGCAAGCGCAATAGGTCAATTTCATTTTCTATAGGTGGCTTGGTAGATGCCCAAGTTAGTTAGTAGACATGAAGCTGCGCCCAGCGCAAACTACCTATCTAGTCCCTGCAATGCGAGAGGATGATTCAAATCTCTAAATACTTGCTTGTTAAGGATAGAAAGAAAAGAGGGTATCTTTCTTGCAGTAAAGCCTGTTTTTCATCACAATTCCTGCCTTCGTTCCCAATCATAAGACCAGATTTGTGGTCTCTCTCTCAATTCAAGATATGATTCCTGACTTTGTCCCTTACTTTTGAAAGAGATTTGTCCGCGACCCTTGTGGGTTATCCTGGAGTTCACCGTCGTATACTTTAGCTCGGTCGTCTCGAATTGGACCTGGGACTTGGATCTCTCCTCGGTAGATCTCAATGACGTTGACCAAGGGAAGGATAAGAAGCAGCATGGAGAGAAGCTGACCGAAGCTCCATACAGTCTCGCCATTGTCTTTGAGCTCGATCGACGGGTGGCCAAATGCTTGGGAAAGCAGGATAATCCGAATCGCTGCTCCAACTGCAATAGCTGTCATCAACACCAACCCGACAACCTGGATGATCTTATAGAATCTTTGCTGCTTGCTGTGAAGATACCAGGTCGCCAGGCCAAAGATGATGCAGTTACCAGCAATAACGACGATTGTGCCGACGTAAGAAAGACCAGCGTTTGAGGCAGCGCCTTTGCCCTCAACTTCCCACACGCAGGATATGGGGAGAGTTTTGTCGTCAAGACCCTTTGAAACACCCTCGAGAACAAAGACGCCAGACACGCATGACAACGCCAAATTGACGAACATTAGAAACTGTCGCAACCATCGAATTACCCAATCGCGGCGGTAATCTTGTTTAAGAGCCAAAAGTGTCGTGTTATGGGTCGCCATGGAAAGGAGTGACAGCATCCATATGAGGAAGAAGTGATACGGCACCAAGCTGTTCATCTTCGCCAGTCCAACACTCTGGATACCAATTCCCTGCATAATTTGAGAGTCGCTATAACCGTTGAGCAGCTTCCGCCGGATGACCGAGTCTCTCCCCCGCATTTCGGCAAAAATGACGCTACTCGATAATATGATGGCGAGCAGCGCCGTGATCATGAATGATAGTAGGATCTGTCGTATGTCAGCACCTGGTTATGTTGTCTTCCGGCATGCTAGGTTTGGAGCTTACACCAGCGCCTGCGACGCCGGCATCGCTGGCTGTTGGAGCGGTCGCATTTCGATCGCAGTTGGCGGATTCAAACAGAGCCATAATGGAACATAAATGGGTTAAAGAACGTCGTGAGCACACAAAGAAAATATAGAAGGCATCACCAAAAGACAGAAATTCAGGGTGCAAAGATGACTGGGGCACGAATGATTATTATGACGTTTAAGCGCGTACCCCTGGTCGCACTGCTATCTGAAACAGGCCCTCTGGTCAGGATCTACAGCAACATTTGCGGAGTTTACTGGATCGCATTTCAAGTTTGCATTGGGGCTGTGTTCAAGGTGTTTGGGCCAAATCCTGCCAGCACACAGCCAGAGGATTTCTTTGTACCCTGGGGATGCTTGGTTGCCACAAGGAGGTGCCATCAGCCATCAGCCGGGCCATGAGTGGCCCCGATGCAGTCATATTTGCCGGCCGCAAACCCTCGTCATGCAGTCATCAAATCGATTGTACTTGGTCCTATTTGTGTCCCCAGCACAGTAGCAACCAGTTCATCAGGGCGGAGGCTGAGACAATTCACACAATGCTCAGACCTGTTTTCGTGATGGAATGCCACCCAATTTCTGTCCCCCCACAGATCGTATCTTGGTGTACATATGTACTCCATATTCCAAGGACACTATAAAGTGAAAATGTCAATGAAACATTTAATGATCAGCGCCAATTTCTCAAACCGGGAAACACTTTGTTTGCTACACATGCTAGGCATGCTACCAGCAAATATTTACCTGGCCCTACCTGACAAGGATCACAGACAGCACCGCATCGTACTCTTTGATTTCCACGCTTTCAGCTCTGGCTTTATCGTGACAAAGGACCCGAACGAACTAAGATATGCTGTCGCAACCTCTCAATCGCTCACATGGTGAAGGAGCCTTTACGTGGGAATATTCATTACAATGAGGTCTCATCGTGGGAGCTTTGCCGACTATTATCGAATGGGATAATAATAGACATGCTATGCTTTTACCACATCGAGCATGTTTTTGGGGTTTTGGGGGCATGGCTGATCCGTCGTGTCATCCCAGTGCTTTGGTACAAGCACCCAGCAGATGCCCCGATGCTTGGATTCCAAACCATTTGGCCTGCCTATGATACCTTCAGTCTTTTACATCGTTTGTCTGCTTTCAAGTGGACGACTCTGGACGAGGCGTAAGGTAGGCTCCTTCTTGGCTGGGAATGTCTCTGAAAAGCCTTTTGTTCGACTTTAACCCCTCAGATCCTTGCCAACCAGGGGGTCGATAATTTGTCGACGTCTTGGAATCGCATCCGAAGAGTGAGGCACAGGACGAAGCGAGGAGAGGTAACAAACTTCTCAGGCGCCTGTTCCATGCGGAAAAACCCAGAAAAAATGCCAGCCAACGTGCCTATCTCGTCGCTAAAACCACCAGAGGAAACGAGACGCCTCATTGGGCTGGGGCGATATTACCAGTAAGAGTACGACTCGTCGCACGCCAAGACCATATTTTATAGCAGTCTTGATCAAGTCTCAAAGTGCAGCTCAGACCAAATTCTGACATTGCTGGCATAAAGTGATCTGTCAAGCAAACAGACTCGATGCCTGATCCCAGTATGCAACAAAGAGTACTCCTTCAGGTAGAAGATGTGCGTGCGGAGCGCAGGTAACGAATTCCAGATCCTGGCTCAATCATAGCGGTTGAAAATGACTCGAAGCGAGTGGAAGGATGCGAGCGAGTTTCCCAAAATTGCGACTTGCATGAGGAGAGGTGGTTTTCCTGGTGTGTTGGACTCACCCGCAGATGAACCAGGCTTAGCTTGACCCGACAGTTTGGATATCACAGTGATAGTGCGACATACCCACATGAGCCTTCCATTCACATGATAAGAGGCGTCGGTCGGGGGACTGGTTCCGCTGCAGCTATGTGGATAATAGTCGATGCTGGAAGCTGAAGTGAGGACGCGGCCGCCCAACTGCTTGCCGTTGTCTCTTGTCGTGTTGGGTTGACCCGGGCCGGCCGTCATTCGTCTAACAGCTTCGCTTCGCCAGCCGTCTCTTCTCGTCTCGTCTCCATACGCAAACTAGACCGGGGTCAGCCCGATCTCTAGGGCGCAGATATAGGATTTCACCTTTCCATGAGGGTTTATGGAAAGGACACACACTACACCATCTATTGAGCCAAAGGCTGACTTGGAAACAGGCTTGTATATGTTGGGTTGCATGCATGATGCAGTCGGTTACTGGTCATAGAAACGAAACACTGAACAGCTAATGGCTTCACCAGGA
This sequence comes from Fusarium musae, assembly GCF_019915245.1. Taxonomy (NCBI): domain Eukaryota; kingdom Fungi; phylum Ascomycota; class Sordariomycetes; order Hypocreales; family Nectriaceae; genus Fusarium; species Fusarium musae. Next base: position 1,559,348 of record NC_058387.1, read on the forward strand.
TCTGAATACTAAATCAAACATGAAGGCAGAATGACACCATAGGCCAGGACATAGCTGTACCATATCAGATGTACCAAAAACCAGCGTAGATCTGATGGCCAATGGCCCACGGTGAGTGTCAATCACAAATTAAGTAGTGTTGGGTAAATATCAGGCGCAGAGAAGATACCTTTCAACTACCTTAACGAGCTGCCTGTCTCAGCCCCAATGCACAACCAACAGCTATAATGCTGAAGGATGTCGGGTAGAGAACGAACCACAAACACCCTTGCACCTCGACCCATATCCGACGTGAAATCTTGGGTGCCGCAACTATTTGTTTGCTTGCCATCAGAGGCGTGCATGAGGTAGGTTGGTATGGACATTGTTGGATGCCATACACTTCCCTGTCTGTCCCCTCCTTGGCTAAGGTAGTCATTTATAGAAGCGCATCTCTCCCACAGAACGTTATCGAGATCACACACACTTCTACTGACTTTTTCTTAATTGAAGATGCTCTTGATCCCACGACAACATGCTGGCCCCGTTGGCCGAGCATTTGAACCTGAGCTCAATCGCCCTTCGTATCCCCACCAGAAGAAGTATGCGTCGAGTTGTCCAACCTGGCTACCAAAAGTTCTTCAAACAAACAAAGTATCGCTATTAGAACGGCTCCCCAACGATGTGCAGAGGCTCATTTTTTCGGACCTGGACTATCAGTCTCTCATCTTCCTGTCCATGGTGAACCGACACTTTCATCGCACAGTAGACCCCCAACGCATGGCAACACTACGAGACAAGTTTGAGTTGGTAATGAGAGCAGCAAAGGACTTCCCACAACATTGGGCCAGCGAGAAAAAGAAAGACCAAAGACCCGGAAACTTGGAGTGCTACTGGTGCTTCCGTGTACGGAGTCCGCAACACTTTGATGTGTTACAAGCCAACACGGCGTACTTCGACCCACAAGGCCGATTGATACCGGAGCAGGAGGCGGGACCTCAAGACCGGCTTATGCCCCTCCGCCGCTTCTGCATCGGATGTGGAGTAAAGGCTGGACTTCACGCACCATCTGACTGCATCGTGACAAGAACTGGTCTGGACCTCTGGGTTTGCCGATGCCGACGTGTGTGGCAGAAGCCCAACTGCCTGCAGTGTCCAGACTGCTCTTCAACTTGTCCACTGCGGCCCAAAAGAAGGTGGTGTGGCTGTGACTATTCGTCTGCGCGACCCCAGCATTGTGTCCTATTGCATCAGGGAATTTAGGTGATAGGCGTCGGCAAACGAAAGGCGTGCCTGTATTATGGAGACTCCCACATAGAGGCTCCCACATAGAACAAGGCTATAGTTTCATGGTATATATGGAGCTGAGGTTAGTCAGATCGAGTCATGCATGGGTCGAACCCAAGGGACACTTTAAGAGAAACTGGGGCAAGAGACATCCAGGGTATGTAAAACTATCGATATTCATGTTGACATTGGGGATTTTGATATGTTACTAGCGACTAATTAGAATGATTCTTTCTTCTTTGAACCCGATTACCTCCTCAGGCGTGAAATCATGACCAACGTAACCATTGGACTGAAATTCCAGAGATAAAAAGCTAGAAAGATTTGCATCCGTCTTGAAGCAAGGTGGTATGCCGCATTGTTCGCCAGATCAGCCAGTGCAATGCATACTCACAACATGGGCAATTCAGAATCTATCAAAGCAGTATCCATAACCAGCATCTTTTACTCTCGCCTCGCGTCTAGAATATGATGCCCAAAGCCGGCCACGCCGGAGATGTGAGCCGTGAGCCATCACCTGACCTCACGCATTTCGCTGTGGTAATCGTGCAATGGAAGCCCAGTTTCTCCTCCTTTGCTCTGTATGCTTAGGAAATATTGTTTTTCGTAGCCACATGGTTGCAGTGAAATGAAAAATGTTTCATCGGTGAGAATGGTTGGGGCTAGGGGTTTGCTGGACTTTACTGAGTGTTTTATTGTTACTTGCTGAGCGGGAAAAATATGTCCGCGAAGACTTTCGAGGCTTTATATAGGTAGTATTTCTGATCTTAGATTCTTTTAAGCTAACTAGCATTCACTATTGTCTACCACAGCTATGCAATTAGCTTGGTTTCGACAACTCAATCAGTATTTGCATCATTGTTGCCCACATCAATGCTCGAGGAGTCCGCCGTGATTCACAAACACTCCTCAACAATACCTATATAAGCAATCAAACATCCACCTCAGCTATTTTAACTCTCTTCCTTTAATCTTCTATTTGCTTCTATCCAGGAGCCTTCCCTCAAATACCAGCCATCACCTTTTCTTTGTCTTCATTCGTTGTGCCTATCCATCATGGGTGACAATATCTCTCAGCCACCAGATGAGCCTGTCCTCGGTCCAACCCTAGCATCATCAAGCATCGAAGATATTCCGACTCTTGATCTTCTTGTCAAGCTAGAGCTGGATCGGGGTAGCGATGGAACTAAACCATGCGATGACAAAGAGACAGAGGTGCAAACACTTCCAAACTACACTACTCCCAGGATTAACACGCTCTGCTAGATCACTGAAGCTCATCCAGAGAAGGACGTTCTCTCGAACTCTATTGCAGATGATTCCCATCTACCACACAGCGATGAAACAGCTCAGAACCATGAGCAAGAACTTTTTGATGACATCGCCACTGAGTATGGGGATACTTCGGGTTCCGAGCCGGATTTTTCATCGAGTTCAGAATTTGACTTCGGGTCGGATTATGAGAATGAAGAAACAACAGACGAGTAAGACACTGAGGAATTGTCGAGGAAGTCGTTTCTGTTGACATTGCCTTTTAGTTTGATCCGCTATGTCACAGCTCATCGAGACGAGCCGTTTGAGTACGTCCATCGCTTTCCCCCTGTGAAGCCCCTAGAACCGATCAAAAGTCCCGAACTTAATGCCATGGAACCTGCTGGCTTGCCCTTGACACCATCTGCCACTACGGATGTTCTCTTTCGAAATGAGTTTTTTATCATCAGGCGATCTCTCATCGCGGGATGGGGCGCCTTTGCAGCCAAAGACCTCGAGGCCGGAGACAAAATTCTCGTCGAAAGACCACTATTCACTGCCGATAACAACTCGCTGTACAAGGAATTCGACAAACTGGACCAGGCATCGCAGGACATTGCGCTGGGCCTTCATGCTAATAGCCATTGTAAATTCCAGAGCATCAAGGCTGTCTGGACTACAAACTGGTAAGTTGAGAGTTGCAGAATAAAGAAGATAGATCTGATGGCGCTTTCAGCTTCTCAACAGGTGTTTGGGATGAAGCAGGCCTCTTCCCTATTGCGTCCCGCTTCAATCACAAATGTCATCCGAGACAGGCCGTCAAATACCACTACAACAAGGCTGGCGAGGTACTTGAGATGGAAGTCAAGGCAAAGATTATCAAAGAAGGCGAGGAGTTGACCATCTCGTATGGTTGCGGGCTAACTCCCGCCGATTTATTCTATCGCTATGGGTTCAGATGTCGCTGTGGAGGATGCTCTGGATGGACAGAAGAGGATGAGAGAGGAATGTGGTGATCCGAAAGGGAACATACATGTTGAATGGCACGTTGCTTGGCTTGGCTTCGGCACTGCTGAAATGACTTGGGTTCCAGCATTTGAGACAGGATTGACGCTTCTGGCCTATGTTTGATGTTGGATTTGTATTGACCTGGATATAGGGTCATTCTTTGGTCCCTGGGAGATTAGAGATGGGAGCGGCTTTGGGCGAAGAAGAGCAACCACTCTAGTTATGGGCGTCTAATTAATACGAATGATAAAAAGAAGCACCTTGAACTTTAGGTCAGTGTCATTTGTGAGGTTCTTATGTTAGTCATAGACAAGAGGTCCATGTGTTCCAAGACAGGTAGTTTTGGCCATTTCTCTATGTTATTTTGTGCCTTTCGAGACAAACTTGAAAGTCATGTCGAAGGGATCTCAAAAGTTATTAGAACATCGCAAGTTCAACTGTCGCGCTGTTTGTTCATTGTGGGAGTCACTGGATGTCTGCCTACACTAAGTCAAGCTGAGCCTCAACGAAGACATCGTATGGGTCAATCACCGACGTAGCGTAGTGACGATTCGTTAAATACAGCATTTGCATTATTCCATGTAAATAAAGAACGATTCCCTCCAATTAAGCTACATATTCTTTTCGGGACACGAAGCACCTTTTCTCGCTATCTCAATGCCTCCATCTTCCCAATACTATCAATCCTTAAACACCACCAACTATCTGCACGTTCATTGACGAACAGCTATTGGGAGAAGACAACAAAAATCCCAAATCATGGGCTCATACAGGATCATCGAAGGAAACACTCCTGGAAGTGTGAAGGACTGGTCGAATCATCAGAATAATTCTGGCAATAATGTTTTTTACTTCAGTTTCGCCCAACTAGCCATGCAGATTATTCTCTCAGCGAACCATCGGACCATGATTTCATGCCAGATTATTGATACGTATAGGTCGTTTTCGAGAAAATTAATAGATCCTCTCCGTGAAGAAGTCCGCTCCATAATGAGAACAGCCCTTGGAGATGACTCTTGCCACATCAGGGGGTTTGATCTGCAAATCGCCATTCGTCAGATGCTGGAAGCAATTCACGGATTTGAACTGCCACAACAGTCTTCCAAACCAGAGAAGTATGAAAAAGGATATGCAGCAGACGAAGTATCAGACTGGAACCAGATTATCAACAACCCCTTCGGTCTCGATGTATCAACCATCCAAGACACAGCCTACTCAATCCTCCATAAAACACCCGAGGAATTAACAGCTGGTATCCCCAAAGTATGGAGAGTCATTCACATGGAATCTGTCCTCCACCACGATCTCGTCAGACGTTTCTGGGGCTATCAGGCGTCACTGGAAACAGACCTGAGATCGTGCGGGACGAGTTTACGAGACAGAATTCCGCCTCACTCGAAGCAGGCCGGCAAAGTCCGAGCCCAAATTAGCCACGATACTATCATTCAGGACATGATTTCTCCTCGTGTGACTTTCCACGGTACGCCCCTTCAGTCAGTAGGATCGATTGTCCGCCATGGTTTCAAGATGCCTGGGAAATTAGTGGAAGAGCAAGTCGTCGCCTCTCCTAGATCGGGCGTAGCATTTGATCGAGGAATCTACTCATCCCAAGAGGCCTTCTATGCCATATCTTATGCTCGTGGGCAGAAAGAGATGACCCCAGTCGGCATGCTGCCTAGTATGAGGTTATTTGTCTGCGCTACTATCATGGGTCGAACATATACCGGGAGTGACGGACGCCATGGTCCCTTGATTGAAGGTTATGACTCGCACTTCGACGGGGGCTCTGAATACATCGTCCATGATGAACTGGCCATGATTCCCTGCTATGTCATCCACCTCGATCTCGGCTCAGAGGCCGCCAAGCAGGCCCTCAAAGACGTACAGACCAACCCTGAGGAATTCAACAACCTGACCAAGACCAAGAAGCGCCCCGAAGCGAAAAGCACGGCGCCTGGAGATATCCAACGTGAGAAGGAAGCTAGAAAAGCGGCAGCTCTGAAGTGGTTTCCTTATGGCTTTGGTCCTGCTACGGGTACAAGATTTGTGATTGAGGAGGTGGGCGAGATCTCGGACGATGAAGAGGAATACGGAGAAGCATGGCTATTCCAATTCCGACATCGAGAAGGACACTGTTTGGGACGACGAAGGGCGGGAGTACTATGATGAGAATGGAAACCTGGTGAAGGAAAAGAGGCATTTGATGGATCAATATCAGCATGCCACGCGGGCTCACAAGAATAAAAGGGGGTACTGATCCCCAGGGAAGCAAAACTCTGGACTGTGTCAAGATTAAGTGCGCTAAATGCATACTAAGATATCCCAAACCCACCTGAGTCTCTTCCCTTACTTAGGATAGAGGCCCTAAGTTTTCTTCCCCGAGCTTGTCAAAGAAGAATTATCGAGTGCCCATTACAGTAAATGGTATGTGTTTTCTTGTAATCCCGAGCGCCATGCCATGCAGTTTATCCATCCATCATATGATACATCCTCTAATCCCAATACTTAATCTCACCGTCCAGACCCGCCGTAACCACCTTGCTGGTCTCTTGGGGATGCCACTTGACAGTAGTGATAGCCTGGTTTCCAGCCTTGAACTTGTGATACATCTTACACGTCTTCCAGTCCCAGAAGCATACATAACCACCAGAGTCACCTGAGGCAAGGAATTGTCCATCAGGACTGCAGTCGAGATCGATGCCAAGACCAGCGTTGTTGTGACCCCGGTAGCTCTTCTTTCGGTTCTGCCGGAACTTGTCGTTTGCACCGTAGACGAGAATCTGGTTATCGGAACTCTGATATGCGACGTATTTGCCGCTGGGGTGGGGAGCTGCGCGGGTCATAGGGTACATATCTGGTTCAGCAATGTATTTGATGGGGACAGGAATGTTGTAGTCCCATGCTCGGAGAGACTTGTCGTCAGAAGTTGTCATAAAGCGTCGGTTCTCATCAACGAATGTGATGGTGTTGATGGCAGCTAAGTGATGATCATACTCCTGGACAACCTCGTTCGGTGTTCGAATATCGAATTGGACAATCTTCTTATCCGACATACCAGCCAAAAACTCATTCGCATGTTCAGGATCAGGGTTGAATTTGATGACATGGGGAGTCTTGCCAGTCGTGAACTTGCTCACGCAAACACCCTTCTCAGTATCCCAGAGCTTGATCATGCGATCGTAAGAAGAAGAGAGAAACTGAGTGCCCGATGTGTTGAAGCAAATATCTGAAATGGCCTTCGAGTGTCCAGAGTATGTTCGTAGGAGCTCTTTGTCGTGGTACACATCGAAGATCTTAACGGTAGTGTCGGCGCTAGCTGATAGGAGTAAATGCCCAGAAGAAGGGAAGAAACGCAGCGCAGTAATCGCCTTGGAATGGTTCTTCCAAGAGTGAATCTGATTCTTGGGAATAAAGTTGGTGATGCTTCCCACTTCTTTCCGAAGGTCGATGTCCAAGTCTTGAGGAACGTGCATATAAGTCCTTCCCTGGTAATCGTACTCGGCGGATCCGTGGAACGTCGTCGTCTCGTCGCCCATCTCCTCGGCCTCCTTCCGTCGTTCCAAAGCCTTGGTTGGTGCCTTGACAATTGTTCCACTCTCGACTACCTCTTCCTCCTCTTCGACAATCTCATATTCCTCATCGCTCGCCAATACTTCGTCATCCGCAACAACCTCGTATTCTGCCTTTTTGTATCGTGCCCAAGGTCCAACATAAGACCCAGGTCCCTCCGCAATCGTTGCGCTGCCCTTGCTCTCTCGCCCAGCTCGTATCCTGGCAGCCTCTGCTTTTTGCTCTGCATTCGTTTGGTACTCTCGTTCAGGACCACCTCGTCGCTCGATAGCACGATGCTTGCTCCGGAATGTGTGTTCGCTTAGAAAAGTCTCCTCTGCGTGTCCAGTTGGGACGCTCTTGCGCTTCAAAATGTTGTTCTCGTCCTTGAACGGGTTTAATGGTCCAACCTTGGGACGCGATAGATCTTCAGCCGAATAAGGCACAACAGCATGGTCAGGTTCAGCTTGTTCTCGAACTATGAGCGCATCTTGCGGCGCCATATTTGGCGGATATTCGCCAAAATCCGCCATTATGATGGAAATGTGCCTTTGGGTGGTGTGTTGGAGGGAAAAGGTTGTCCCAGCTGCCGATGATGAAGAAAACAAAGGAGTTAACGGTGCTTGTACTGCTTGGCTAAGGCAGCAATCGAGTCATGAAACAGATAAACCTTATCTGATTGTGACTTCTGAGATAATGGCCTCGCTATTTAACTTATTGGCGGGAACGCTCAAAATCTCGACGGACTTGTGCAAGACTGATTGACTGATTGATAGTTAAAGCTTAGGGCATCTCAACAAGACATAAGGAAGAGGATGATGAAGAGAATGAGCGTAGGCGATTGATGGAGTTTGAACGTCGCAAAGTATAGGTAGGTTGTCAGTCAAGCTCTACCAAGCGCGACAGAGCAGATCGCGAAACAGAAACAGTCACGTGACTTTGATCGCAATCCCATGCTCACTTCGCAGGTAAACGGGGTGCAAGAAATTGGAGAGAGGTTCTGAGGTCCCTAAAAGCAGGCGCCTAGTTTTTACCTAAGGCCTATTATACCTATGCTGAATTTACCTAAGTTTGCTTTTGTTGTTAGGATAAAGGCACTGAGGTTTCTTCCCAAAGGTAGGGTTTGGTTGTTTAAGCCCGAGTAGCTCAACGGGGCACGAGAAATGTTTGTCATGAGTTGTAAGTCATATACTGTACATAAAGAAACTATACATTTCATCCAAAGCATCAGAACTGGCCATCTTATTCGGTCATTAATCAATTATCACACCGGGCTCAAACGCTGAAGGATGACGGGACCAGGCCACCACCAAGTGCGATCAATGCCTCAGTCTCCAACAGAACATGCTACCCACCGCCTTCATGAAGTAATCAACCAGAGCGCCAGCTGGCATGATACCAGGATATATACGCCAAGCCCGCCTCTTAAAAAAATAAGCTATCATCATCATCTATACTGTCTTCCACTCGTTGTGTGTACTGCCGTAGCAGATTCATATCGTGTTCTCTTGTTCTTGTCGTCGCGTGACCAGTCGATTCGGCCCTGGATGTCGGCTGAACTCGACCAGCTTGTTAAGATATTGCAATCTGTCCTATCAGACGTAGCCAAACATTGCCTAACATCGGTGATAGCGGACCGCGGCTCATTCGAGAGGGGTAGCATTTTAGGAGGACTCGTCTCGGATAAGAGCAACAATCATGCTGTAGAGGTAGAAGAAGAACATGAGCAGGTGAAAGCCAAGCTTGAAGAAAGATTCCTGTTGCGGTGTCAGTGCTGCGCTTTGCTACGAGTCAAGCTAGGCCACATACCTTCTTGTGAACATTGAGCTTGCGGAAGATCTCAGTCGCATCGAGGAGATGAGTGTTGTCGACAATCCTAGCCACGATCAGTCTGTTGTCGCAAAACTCGGGGTGTATTCGGCATACTTCTTGACGTTCCAGCCAAGGAGAGGCAAGTTGAGAATGAGAGGGATCCAGTAGCCGTTGATGAGGAAGAGGAAGGTCAAGAAACCGTGCACAGCAGCCTCGGGGATGATATAGGTATTGAGTCGGTTGCAGAGGTCAATGGGGTTAATGTAATCACTGTTACCATATGCGATTAGTTTTCATCTCAACAATTGCTTTGAATACGCGCATCTGAGGCGCAGAGTTTGACACCCTAGATAGCAGCGCCTGCAAAGACCATGGGAACCATACCATTCCAAATCACTGTACATAATAGTGAAGAAAACCTGTAAAAAGAGGTTGACGGCGTTGATAAGCACCGACAACAAAAACAGCCAAGCTTCTCCAGACATCATGTTGGGCTAAAGTGCAAATGTGACGTTGAGGGTGGTGATCGAGTTGGGATGACGATGTCGGTCGAGGACAGCTGTTTGACAAGCTCTGTCACAGGCTGCAGATCGCGGTGCAAGGCGAGGGATGATAAGCTTCGGAGTGGTACAGTTCGCGGAAAGCTCTGGATAGCTGAATATGCCAAAGTCGCCTTGCTGCAAAGATTTCTTAGTCACGGAGTGTGAGGGGAACAACAGAGTGGGAGAGGAGAAATGTTGGTGGCGGGCAATGGATGGTGTGGAAGTGGTAACTTAGTGGGAGGGTAGCGGTGGTGAGTTCTGGTGGAGATATGGTGGAGGTGGACCTGGAGAGGTTAGGTTAAGTTGGGTTCCTGGGCTGGTCAGATAAAAACTAGCCGCGATGATGGAAGCGGCGACAGCTCAGGGCAACACCCTCGAAGCTGACAGCAGGGGCATTGTGCTGAAAACCCCCCGTAATCCCAGCGGCCTCTGCCTTGATCCCCTGTCCTGGAAACGCCTTCCACGACGGATGGCGTGGCCGAGTGACGCCTGCATGTGGCTGGGAGGGTTCACAGTCTCACTGAGCCTTTGAGAGGCAGGGTTTATTACTCTCCAACTTTGACAGCGAGAGCCATTTGCGTCACTCCACGGATAGATAGGTAGATAAGCCTGCATCCGGGAATATGCACCACGGACATCGACAATGATGTAACCACGTATGGCCTGACTTGACCAAGCTGGCCAAGCAAGGCTGATCAACGTCGATATCCACATAAACACCATGGTTCACATGCCTTTGTAATAACCTTAAAAGAAGACTCTATCAATCACTCCAAACTTGAGCAGAAATGTTGTGTCAATATATCAACTTTGGGCTCATGCCTCACTGCTCGCCGTTATAATGCACCGTCAATCAGCCAACACCTTCTCATCCCCACCAACTCCAGAACATGATATCGCCAAAACATATAATTTCTTCACATAACAACACTCATAAAACTCTATGCCTGGGTTTCTCCGTTCTCGGTGCCAGGCATCGGTAGGGCGCCGCCAGGAGAATCTGGCTGTCTCGCGGTCAAAATCTCGACACCATCTTCTGTAACAAGAAGAGTGTGCTCTGCGATTTATATTAGCCTATGACACTGCCACACTTCCAAACGAGACTTACCAAACTGAGCTGTCAACTTTCCATCGATAGTGGTGCTGGTCCAGTTGTCAGGCCAAGTAATATCTCTGTACTTGCCCAGAGCAATCATGGGCTCAATGGTGAAGGTCATTCCGGGCTTGCACTCTCCAACAGTCTTGTTCTTGGCGTAGTGAGGGACGTTGGGAGGACAATGGAAAAGCTTGCCGACTCCGTGGCCACAGTAAGTTCGGATAACGCTGCAGTTGTGCTTCTTGGCATGCTTCTCAATAATGTTACCAAATTCTCGGATCAGAGTGCCGGGCTTAACGGCCTTGATAGACTCATCCAAGCATTGTCGTGCCGTCTCAACCACACGAACAGTATCGGGGTCGGCCTTGGCCTTGTCTCCAATGTAATAAGTCTCGTTCAAATCGGCGTGGTATCCTTCATGGTACAGGGAAACATCGATGTTGAGAATATCACCGTCAAGCAGAACGCGCTGGTCAGGAATACCGTGGCAGATGACTTCGTTAACGGACGTGCAGCAAGACTTGGGGAAGTTGTTGTAGTTCAGAGGAGAGGGGTAGGACTAGGTCGAGTTAGCCATCACAGATAGACTCCAGCGCTTCGAAAATTGGTGAGCAAATCTCGATACGTACGTTTCGCTCGATACAAGCCTTGTGAACGATCTCATCGATGTAGTCGGTCGTCACGCCAGGCTTAGCGGCAGCGGCCGCGATGTCGAGGACCTCTCGCGCAAGCTTGCAACTCTTTCGCATAGCATCCTGGCCCTTCTTGTCGAGAATTTCAATCTTGTTACGGTTGGTGAGGGATCGGCTGTATCTGGGGTTGCCGTCTTGCCACCACACGGGGTGAGGAATCGACTGAGGAAGAGTTCGGTGCGGCGACAGAGGATAGACGGGTCGCAAGGTTCCAGAGTACGGAAAGTTGGGGAAAGGGTTATAATAGCCGGTAGCTGGATCTGGTGAGATTGCTTTCGGAGCTTTCAGGTGGTGGAGGATATTACTTTGCGACTTGTGCATTGTCTTGTGGATGCCCTGCGCTGGAGTTAGGTTGTGTCGCTGTCACAGCGTGGTGGAATTTACGTACCCAGTTTCTCTTGAAGCACTCCTGAGAGCAGAAGTAGCTGTCCTTGACTCCCAGCTTCAGACAAGTTGGGCATTGGAGGGATCCAGCTTCGTTCTGGCAGTCGGCGCCCATACACTCCTTCTTGGCGGGGGAATCAGCAGTCATTGTGTGGGTATCAATGTATGTGCTCGAGTACACAGATTTTATCGCGTGAAAAAAGAATGTATAGATCAAGAAAACGCAACCTGGAGTGAGAGTTTGTTGAGAAATCAAAATGCGATCACAAAGCGCCAAACGGTGTAGTCGTAGAGTCGTGTCTCGTGGTGCAACTTTCAGACGAGAGCAAAAGATTGACTCGGGCCCATTTGCTGCAGGTTGATAAGCATCGATAAGGGTAGTCGCTAACAATGGCCAGTTACGCTTGGCGACGGTCTGGAGCTCCTCTAACAGAGCCTGAGTCTGTGGGGCAGTCGAACATGTTTTGTGCAATTTTATGCATACGTCTCACTAACAGCAGCCGTTAACGCTCTCTGGTAAACGGTGCTGTTTTGGGTAAGTGGGGGTTTACGGCACGACGGAGACGTGATCAGTGATGAGGTGGTGGTGGTCCATGCGAGCTTGTTAGTGCTTCAGTGAAGACTGGGCATGTGAATGACAAGGAACTCAAATTGGTCTCTGTTGAGATTTTCTGCAACTTACGTCTCACCAACAATTTGCGTTTCTGCTCATTTGAGTCGAGAATAATTTCATGATACCAGTGTCAGGTTTGATTCAGGCATGTCATTTCTGAGCAGACAGTTGTGGGATCTGGAGAATTGAAGCCGGATAAATACATACTATTCGATCTGCACAAGAGCAGAAAGAGAACCCAAGAAGGCGCTTTGCAGTGAGCAATGGACCATCGAGGATAACAAGTTGGCAATACTAGTCTGGTATGTGCACCGGCTTCGCTCTACCTCAATGACAACGACCCTTCGGAGCAGACAAAACACACTCACTTGGTCACAGCCAGCGGCATCTTCATTGGATCATAGTCCAAACCTAAGTTAGTCAGTTTAGAACTAAGTTAGACCTTTTTTTCTCAACCTTCAGCGGCATTGCATACTTACTACAACACCGAATGCCGGGGTTACATTAGCTGTCAGTGGTCTTGTGAGTGAGGTGAGTTTGTTCTCGCTCTTCTGTAGTGGATAAAGTGGGCCCCGCATCCGGCCGGCCGCTATCGCTTTGATGCAACAGCAACAGCCGGTCCTATCGGGGCTTGAATCGGTCCTCAGTCTATTAGTATGGCGACCTTAATATCTCGCCATCTCGTGACATATTTTGTCTCCGTTCGTCCTTGACAAACTTCACGAGCAAGATGGTGAAACCCCAGAAGATCGTTGTTGTAGGTGCTGGCCCTGTTGGTTCTCTGGCAGCTTTGTATGCTGCCCAGAGAGGCCATGAAGTTGAAGTTTATGAGTTGCGACCGGGTAAGTGACCTTTTTCTAACATATTTCCCATTGGTGCATCGCGAAAGACTCGAATAATTTCCGGAGCCCCGAGGGAACTCGTTTGAAGCTCTCGCGACTTGCGAAGAGTTGTATATGATTTTCTCATGAGTCTTTTACGGAAATTCTCTTCAAACGTTCAAGAGGCGCATTCACTGACTGGTCTAGACCTCCGGGATCCCAGCACTATCCCACTCAACTTTACAAAATCTATCAATCTTGCAATATCAGAGCGTGGAATCAATGCTATGCGCCATGCTGGTCAACCGGGCCTCCTTGACCATGTCATGTCGACAACAATTCCAATGAGAGGCCGCATGATTCATGGTCGAGGCCCAACTGGAGCACTCTTTGAGCAGTCGCAAGACTACGATGTCAAGGGACGAGTATGCATAATTACCTCAACTCCCGTGTGGCATGTGAAACTGACGATTCCAAATAGGCAATTCACGCCATTGATCGCGCAGGCTTGAACAAGCGGCTGCTCGATATCCTGGATAGTATGCCTAATGTCAAGTTATTCTTCAACCATAAGCTCACAGGCGCCGACTATCGCGAATGCAAAGCTTGGTTCGAAGTGGCCGATGCAAAGTCATCCCCAGAGTCTCGCCCCAAGGAAATCGGCATTTCCTTCGACCTTATGATTGGAGCTGACGGTGCCCATTCTGCTGTTCGCTACCATCTTATGAAGTTCACCCGCATGAACTATCAGCAGGAGTACATTGATACTCTATGGTGCGAGTTCCAGCTCAAGCCTGTCAAGACTGATGAAACAGCCGATCCAATGGCCAAGTTCCGAATATCGCCTAATCACTTGCATATTTGGCCCGGCAAGGATTTCATGTTCATTGCTATTCCCAGCGATGTATGTTCTTTCTTATTCGTTCCCAATAGTTCTCCACAATTTATTGACTCTTTTGCTTAGGACGGCTCATTCACATGCACACTCTTTATGCCCAGCAAGGATTTCTCAGATCTCGAGAATAACCCTGCCAGCGTTCCGGCATTCTTCAACAGCCATTTCCCAGGCGTTACGGACTTGATACCAGGCGATGAGTTGATTGAATCTTTCAACACAAATCCTCACCTCCCACTTATCAGCCTCAAGTGCAAGCCGTACCATTACGGCTCTTCTTGTGTTATTGTTGGCGATGCCGCACACGCCATGGTGCCATTCTATGGCCAAGGCATGAACGCGGGCATGGAGGATGTCCGGATTCTCTTTTCAATACTTGATAAACACGCTCATATCGACGAGTCCAATGATCCTGCCAGCGAGTCATCTAAATCCGAGCCAGCTTTCCAGCGATCACTGGCTTTGGCGGAGTACTCCGCGGTTCGACCAGCCGACTCCCATGCAATCAATGATCTCGCCCTGCAAAATTATGTCGAGATGCGATCTTCAGTCTTGTCAAAGCGTTACAGGTTGAGAAAGTATCTCGAAGAGATGATGAGCGTGTACTTCCCTCGCCTTGGCTGGCAGACGAAATACTCTCGAGTCAGCTTCAGCAACGAGGGCTATCGGGACGTCATCAACAAGAGTGATGCCCAAGGCAGGATATTGGTGCGAAGTTTCTTGACTCTGGTCGCCAGCCCTTTGTTGATTTCAGCCGCCGTGTTTGCATACAGGTACCGACGGTCATTTTCTGCTATGATGAATGCTGTTCGACAGCTTCCCTCGTAAGGTAACTCCACCGCCGTGTCGGCACGATGTGTTAGTGGAAATGTTCGCTTATTTGGTAGGAGTCGTGTATCGCCGCTCAGTTGCTGGAAAAGTTGGCTGTAATTAAAGGTCATATTGTAATATAGAACTAAAACCAACATAAGCCGGGCCAAACTCAGAAGAAAGGCATGAACGTCAACCTTTGGTTCTGAGAAAGACCTTCTCTACTAGGTATCTATGAATCCAGTGAATTAGTCGCATGAGCGTCAACTGTATGGTTGGTCCATAGGTTCAGATCAGACGAGTTGATCGAGCGTTGGCGATTTGCAGCGCCACCACTCTCATTCAGCAGGGAATTCAAATTACCCGTGATACATCAACATTATATTGACACTTATGGTAACATAAATAAAGATAGTAATGCGGTATAAAATCGCAGTTTGTTCCTATGTACCAATACAATGATATGCGCTTAACCGGTATTTGGCTTAGTCATTCTTCGAACTTCTGAATTTTTGGCTTGGGTCAACAACCCTCTACGGAGAGTCTCGTTGATATCGAGATATTGGCCGCATTTCCTCGCTCTGAATCTTCGAAGATTGAAGGTGGGATATTTCATCTCGTTCAAAAGGTCTTTTGAATTCGAAGACCCAGTATAGCTTTCTCCTAGAGGTGAGTGCGACAATTCCACATCCAAACGCCGTGACAGGAGCTGCAGGGGAAACAAATGCTAACAGAGCCTCTAACGTAGAACCAAAAGACGATTCCATCGGGACGACGAAATTCAGCCTCGCTCAAATTGATACCGTTCACTCTCTAGACCGCCCATCATGCCCTCAGTCACCAACATCGCGAACATGTGTTCGCATCTCCAAAACGCCTCGAAAGCCCGCCTGGGTATAACATCCGTCAAGAATTGCAAATACAACCTTCAACTCGCCCTCGCTCTTCACCGATCAGGCTTCTTCTCGGCAATCTATCGCTCTGGTCCTCATCCCCCAACGCTCGAGCAGATGGTTTCTGAGCCTCCAGTGCAAGTGACAAACGCCAACGTAGCCACGATGCGCCTGTGGCTCGGTCTTAAGTACTGGGACGGTAAACCCGTCCTCGGAAAGGCCAACGCTATTAGCACGCCGAAGCGTCTTATGACGGCCAATATTGCGGAGCTGGCTAGATTGGCGAGAGGGTTTCCTACGAAGGTGGATGGTGGTGTTGTGCCGGGGTTAAATCTTGGCGAGTGCATGTTTGTGTCGACGTCGAAGGGTATGCTGGAAGTGAGGGAGGCACTCGCGAGAAAACAGGGTGGTCTGCTAGTATGCCGGGTTTCATAAGTATGGATATCTGGAGGGGAGATTGCTTGGGTCGTGGGAGGAGACTGTGTGCTTTCATGATACGATAAATAGGGAAGCTTGTATTGTACAACTAGATTAAGTCCCATAAGGACGGTTTGTGTATCAAAAATCAATCTCAGAATGAGAAACTGCCTTGCGCATTACATATTTTTTTGTTATCTTGCAATCTTGTTTTCAGATGCTCGTTTTACAATAAGTATGCGATAAAATCACCATTCGCCTTCGCTTAAAACAGGTATCTATACAGCGGCTCAAAAAGTACATCCCTTCCTCCATGGCTAACAAATCAGCAATCTTATATCTCTCACAATCTATCCCAAGTTTATTCAACCTTGGTAACGCTCTCCTGGTCTTCCTTACTTCTCCTCGTCAACCTTCTCCCCAGTGGTATCCTTCTCTTCAACATCCTCAGCGGTCTTCTCGTTTTCCTTGGCATCATTCTTCTTTATGGTGTCAATCTCGTTGTGCTTATTCTCTGCAGTCTCCGTCTCGGTAGACTCGATGTCCTTCTCCAACAAGGGAATCACCTCTTCGGTGGTCTCTGGTTTGGGATCAGTGGTTGATGCCTTGTTTGTCTCCTCGACGACAACAGGGGGTTGGGTAGAGCCCTCGTCCACTAGGGGAACGATATCGTCATCCTCCAGTGGCTTTTTAAATTCAGTTGTGGGCTCCTGCTCTCTGGGCTCCTCGGACTCATCAGCAGGAGTCTCCCTGGGAGAGGCAATGGGTTGCTCAGTAGCGGAGGTTTCGAGTAGATCAACAGGTTTCACCTCCTTCGGCGTCTCAGGGGTGATAGGGCGAACGTCTTCTTTCTTCTCCCGCTCCTTGTTGCTCAATTCCTCGGGGGTAAACTCGGCCTGGGGTTCCCCTGGAACGGGCTCC
Organism: Fusarium musae; assembly: GCF_019915245.1. Lineage (NCBI taxonomy): Eukaryota > Fungi > Ascomycota > Sordariomycetes > Hypocreales > Nectriaceae > Fusarium > Fusarium musae. The sequence continues at coordinate 1,576,318 of NC_058387.1, forward strand.
TCAACTTCAACATGAGCTTCCTTCACAACGGGCCCTGGTTCAGGCTTTTCCAAATCCTCGGGAGCATTGTTCATCTGGGGTACCTCGGTCTGGATCTCTGGCACCTCCGGACTTTCTCTCTTAGTTGGCTCGGGTGCTTTTTCTTCAACCACGGGCTCAACCTTGGAGGTCTCGTCTGAGGCGACTGAACTAGTCACCGACTTGGATTCAGCTGCCTTCCTGGCGGGTTTCTTGGCGCTTCCCGGAGTTTTCATACTGCTCTCACGGCGGGTGGCATCGGCTCCTGAAGATGTTGGTCGCTTTGCTGTCTTCTTAGGCGGTGTCGTAGGCACCTTCTCGGAAGTCTTTTGAGCGGAAGCTTGTGTTGGCCGCATCATGCGGGCCAAAAAGCTCTCATCCACTGGTGCTTCTTTCTTGGGGTGAGCAGGATCAGAGGTCTTCTTGGGAGGAGGACCAAGGCTTGGCCGTGAGCGGCCAACGTTCGAAGGTTGACGCTTGACGGTTTTGCCAGTACTGACGCCAGCTCCTGTTGCACTCGCCCGGCTGGCTGGACGAGCTGGGACGCTGAGATTCTGTGAGCTGGCCGAAGGTTGAACCTGACGGCCTGTCTTGGCACCGGAGGATGCAGTTGGTGCCATGAGAGAAGCGGGTAGGTGCACAGGCTTTGTGGGAGACTTGGGCTTTGGTTTCACGAAGGGAGCATCGCTGGGGGTAGGCTTCAATGGCTGAGGCTTCTTGGTTGTGTTTGTCGCTGAAGGTCGTGTAGCTGTTGGCGTGGTCCTTGGTGCTGGTTTTGTCTCCTTCCTTGGTGCTGGAGCAGCCTTAGGAGCTGGTTTGGGCTCAGGCTTGTGTGTGGCGCTTGCTGTTGGCCTCGTTGCAGAAGGAGACTTTGCTGGAGGCTTGGTGTTCGGAGCTTTTGTGGAGATAGTGCTGGGTCGAGTGGTGGTTGTTTTCTTGGGGGCGCTGGCCTTTGCAGTTGCTGCGGGAGCTGTCTCCTTTGGCAACTTTGCTTCTTTCGTGTTTTCGGCCTTGGTTTTGCCATTGGCACTTGCAGAAGCTGCTGGGGGCTTGTTTTCTTTCTTCGGCGAAGCTGCAACAGGCTCTGCCGTGGCGGGCTCTGCTGGTAGCAATGAAGGTGACGGTTCCTCCGCGTCTACCTTCTTGTCAGGGTTGACACTCGGCCCGTCACTGACAGCTCCCATCTGCTCCGTGGGTGTCTTTGGGGGATCAGTTTGGTGACGGGGCGACTCTGGGATTGCTTCTTGGAAGAAGGGCTTGCTCGCGCGTGGCGCATCTTCAAGCGAAGCGGATGGCTTGTCCGGGATAGTGGAAACGGATTCCGCATCGGTGTCCATGCTTAATCGACGGCGTGATACACTGGATTCGTGGCTAGGGTCTCTCCTAAGACCTATCCTTCCGTCTTTCTCAATGGCAACAAAGCTTGTTCTGACTTTTGACAGTGGCCGGACAGGTGATTCGGTTCCGCTATTGCCTGTGCCTGAGCCTGTGGAGAAGAAACAGGTTTTGATCAGCAAGGGGTTGAAGGGAGAGGAGGATGGGCGGGAAGGACACGGTAGGTATGAAAGAATGACGCTGAGAGCTAGTGTGGGCGCGAGTCCAGGGCAGGTACAATTGGAGCAAGCTTTTCAACGGCTTTCCTAACTTAAAAGTTGCATCTCGCAACAGCTCTTAAAGTGTATCCCACCAGCCAGGAAATACGCGCTCATTCTTGAGATCATGTCGCGAGAGTATCGTTCGTACCTTGGACGGGAGTAGAAGCGCCAGATGATCGGCCTCTGTCGGGCGGGCTCGTGTCGCCCTTGTTCTCGAACATGGCGCGGAGGTTCTTGACCTGACTCATTGTTGCTGAGGGCTCTCAGGTACGAGGCGATCTGGATAATATGCAAGTTCGGTCTGGCGACCTCGAGGTCTTTTCGTGGTGTTCGTTATGTACAGTTTCAGCGAGGTCTAGAGTTGAGCGCGTGTTGTGAATGGATGGGGATTAGGATAAGGACAAGATGGGACGAGGTGATGTCTGGCTGGTTATGAGCGGCGTCCAGTCGCACAGGAGGCAGGGCACCTTGCTCCTTGAGGTACATCAGACAGATACGACGGGGCTCCTCAGGTCAGGCACAGGCCGTTAGTGGATTGAGGGGCGAGCCGTCAAACAAGGGGTACCTGCTGTAGCTGGCCTAGTAAGGTATTCCAGGAGGCGTTTCAGCGCTGGATGAATACTTTCCTGTGGATGTATCTCATGGGGCTAAATTGCTTCGGTAGGTGGAGGCGGATGGTGGAGGGACTGGCAACCCGCAGAGAATGGCTTCTGGTACGTTGGGCAGTTGCAGAATAATAGGGGCTAAGATCACAGGACGGTACAAGAGCTGGACAGACCACAAGGTAACTCTTCAACATCAGTCATGTACTACAGTATCGAGATGGTGTAGAAACAAGTCCTGAAGCTCGGTAACCAGCCAAATCATTCCACATGAAACGCCAACCAGCCCTCGCACAGCAACTAGACGTTATCTTGAGTCATCAAAGAAGCGCTGCCTCCCGAATTTTCATATCTAGAATCCCAAGTTACTCTGGCAGCAAGCCAGTTGCTCGGTGACATTGACTAACAAGGCAATAGACTGGATTGGATGGAGCCAGGTATGGGCGGTGCTCAGACAAGGATCCAGTCGAAATGAGGCACTGGATGGATCTCGTTCACATCAGGCTTAGCCAGGGACAAAGTAAATTACCATCATGATGAGAGTTCACCGTGATTGCCGGCACAGCGACTGTAAAATCTCATCAACTATCATGCCAACAAGTGTCCTCGACAGGTACTCGGGCCCTCAAAGGCACCTGAGAACATGAAACAACAAGGAGCTATTATGATTAGTAGCTAGGCAGCTATTCCTGGACTGCCACGTTCGATGGAGGATTGCTATGCAGCATTGACAGTCAAACACCGGCGAATGCTCCATTGAAGAGGTGTAGAAATTGAAGTCGAATACAATGACGAATGGCTCAAGTCAGTCGAAATGAAACACAAAATCAACCTCAACATGGGACGGACTGGCCGCAACCTAATGTTAGCAGTCTGACTGCGAATACGTACCACATCATTCGTTCATTAATTCATATAATTACCCCTTAACTATTCTTATTTTATTTTATCTTAATTCATCTCATCCCATCCCATGCCCTCCGCTTCTCCCATGTTGTCTCGGCTCTGAAGTTATTCCTTCGGCTCCCCTGCGACTGAGGTGTCCTCCAGACTCATCCAATAACATCCATGGATGTTCCCGTACAACTTAATCTTCTCAATGGGCCCGACGCTTTGAACCTTTAAAGGTGGGTGGTGATATTGGAAACGCATGAGCTTGTGTGGGGTCTGCTATGTCTCATTATTCCCTCCCCACATCCTCCGATCGAAGCTCTTGTTCCAGGTAAACCATAATTACCTATCCAGTGGACCATTAACATCCAAGGACTCTTTTGTTGGATCACGGATGATGCGCTCACGTGGTATATGGGAACTCGAAGTAGACCAATCTCGTTGTTGGCGTGATTTTTGATTGACATCAGTTTTGAGCCGAGTATCGGCCAACGATAAATGTTTCCAGGCAAGATTAAGATACACAGAGGTTTCTCAGACAGATTAATACACTTAATAAAGGTTATCAAGAAACATGGTATGGAAAACGTCTTATAAAATGAACAGCATTTATATCTTGTGATTTCCAATTCAAAAGTGCAGTTGACATAAACTTTGTATGCTTGGCGCCATCGGCCTGGCCACTTTTTACCCGATACCAAAAATCCATACCACATTTCTTACCCGTTCCGATTCTCGGACAAAAGAACTTGAACTTCTTCTCAACTCCAATTGTGCCCATCATGTCTTTCCGCACCCTCAGAATCGGTACAGCACGACACCGCCAACTCGGTCCAGTATCTAGCTAATATGTTGAATTTCAGGCCTCATCCCCGGTGATGGTATCGGCAAGGAGGTCATCCCCGCCGGCCGCCGCATTCTCGAAGCTCTTCCCGCATCTCTCGGCCTCAAGTTCGACTTCGTCGACCTCAAGGCTGGCTTCGAGACCTTTGAGCAGACCGGCGCTGCGCTCCCCGACAAGACTGTCGAGGTTCTAAGAAACGAGTGTGATGGTGCGCTTTTTGGAGCTGTGAGCTCGCCTACACAGGCTGTCAAGGGTTACTCATCGCCCATTGTCGCTCTGCGAAAGAAGCTCGACCTCTACGCCAACGTCCGTCCCGTCAAGACTGTCATGACCGCTGCTAAGCCTATCGACATGGTTATTGTCCGCGAGAACACTGAGGATCTGTACGTCAAGCAGGAGCAGACCCATGAGACCCCCGAGGGTAAGGTGGCCGAGGCTATTAAGCGCATTTCCGAGAAGGCTTCGTTCCGCATTGCTACCATGGCTGGTGACATTGCTCTGCGTCGTCAGAAGATCCGTGATGCTGGTGCCTCTAGCATTCACAAGTCTCCCCTTGTCACCATCACCCACAAGTCCAACGTCCTGTCCCAGACCGACGGTCTCTTCCGCGCTACCTGCAAGAAGGCCCTTGCCGATCCCAAGTTCTCATCTGTTGCCGTTGAGGAGCAGATTGTCGACTCTATGGTTTACAAGCTCTTCCGTCAGCCCGAGGACTACGACGTCATTGTCGCTCCTAACCTATACGGTGACATTCTCTCCGACGGCGCTGCTGCTCTTGTCGGCAGCTTGGGTCTCGTCCCCAGTGCCAATGTTGGTGCAAACTTCGCCATTGGTGAGCCTTGCCACGGCAGTGCTCCCGATATTCAGGGCCAGAACATCGCCAACCCCATTGCTACCCTCCGATCCACTGCCCTGATGCTTGAGTTCCTCAACGAGGAGGAGGCTGCTGCTAAGATCTACGCTGCTGTTGATGGTAACCTGGAGGAGGGCAAGCTCCTGAGCCCCGACTTGGGTGGTAAGGCCACTACCGAGGAGGTTGTCGCTGACATTCTCCGACGAATGTAAAATATATAAAATATCAAAATTCGGTAGCTAGATCAGATATCTCATGATGCATGAACATGTAACGATGCAGGTAGTCTTTGGATACAGCTTGGAAATGCACGCCAAGACTCGTTTGTTTTAAATACATGGAGAGGATTGTATATGGTATGACATTTTCCATCCATCTTTTCTAAATACCTCCGTCAGAAGAGGTGCCCCTATCCAGCTTCTACAGTTCATTTGTGTATCGTTGACTTCCAAGCCTGTACCAAGGAGTCATTTCGTATGGCGTTATATTACAAGGTCGTGCACCCATTCGTGTGTGTTATACAATAGCATAGACAACATTGTCTACGCTTAGACCATCATATTACTGATGTACTGGGCCACGATACATCTTCAGCTCCAGTTACTAGCTTATTTGGTTCGCTTAGCCTCAAGCTCAGCCTGATACTTGGCGACCAGTTCCTTTCTATAAAGTTGTTAGTGCTTACTCTTTCGCAATTTTGAAGAAATACTTACTGAAGATGAGGAGGAGCCGGGGCGTAGTGGCTAAACTCCATGCTGAACTCGCCCTTACCCTGAGTGGCAGCACGAAGCTGAGAGCTGAAGCCAAACATGGCGTTCAGACTACAGTCACAGATGAGTGTGAAATCCTCACTACCAATATCGGTATCGTGGATTGTGGCATTACGCTTGTTCATAAGCATAAGAATGTTACCCTGGAACTCGTTGGGGGCAGTGATAGTGGTCTTCATGAGGGGCTCGAGAACCTGACCACCAGCATCGGAGAAAGCCTTCTTGAAAGCCATCTGGGTGGCCAAGTTGAAAGCATAATCGGAAGAATCGGTAACGTGAGTAGCACCATCGTTAACAACCATCTTGGCGCCGATGACCTTGTGGCCCAGGAGAGGACCCTTCTCACAGACAACATCGAAACCCTTGGCACAGGCAGAGAGGAACTTGTCGGGAATGTGACCACCAACGACCTGGCTCTCATAATGGTTCTCATCAGGCTTGTCGTTGGGCTCAATCCATCCAGCAACACGGGCGAAATCACCAGGACCACCACTCTGTCGCTTCAGAAGGTAGTCATAGTCGGCTCGTCGTGCGATTGTCTCTCGGTAGGCGACACGGGGCTGGCCAGTGACACACTCAGTCTTGTACTCGCGTCGGAGACGTTCCACATAGACCTCAAGGTGCAGTTCACCCATACCAGAAATGATAGTCTCCTCACTCTCAGCGTCAACGTGGACACGGAAAGTGGGATCCTCACGCTGGAATCGGTTCATGGCCTTACTGAAGTTGTCGGCATCACCGGTTCGCTTGGGCTTGATGGAAAGAGACATGACAGCATCAGGAACGAACATAGAAGACATGGTGTAGGGAAGACCTCCGTCAGTGAAGGTGTCACCGGAGGCACAGTCGACGCCAAAAACGGCGCAAATTTCACCGGCGCCAACCTCGGAGACATCCTCCATTTCGTTGGAGTGCATACGGACGATACGGGGAATTCGGACCTTCTTGTCAGTTCGAGAGTTGAACAGGTAGGTACCCTTGCTCAGCTTGCCCTGGTAGACGCGGATGTAGGTGAGTTGACCATAGTTGTTCTCCTCGAGCTTGAAGGCAAGACCGACAAAGGGAAGAGAGTCATAGGGAACCAGCTTAACAGTCTTCTCGCCCTGGGACTTGTCCAGACCAGTGTTCTCAATTTCAGAAGGGTTGGGCAGGTAATCGCAAACAGCGTCGAGCATAGGCTGAACACCCTTGTCGGCAAGAGCAGAACCCATCATGACAGGAGTGAAAGTTCGGGCGATAGTAGCACGTCGGATAGCGGCCTTGATCTGAAGGTTGGTAGGTTCCTGCTCCTCAAGGTACAGTTCGGCAATTTCGTCGTCGACATCAGCAAGCTTCTCGATCAGAGCCTGGCGCTTCTCCTTGGCGAATTCCTGGAGAGGACCGGGAATCTGGTCGGTAACGCGAACCTTGGTACCACGGGGACCCTCGAAGTACATAGCCTGCATGTTGATGAGATCGACAACGCCCAAGAACTCGTCTTCGGCACCAATAGGAATCTGAATAGCGGCGGCAGGAATCTTGAGCTTCGTGTTGATCTGCTCGACTGCCTTCCAGGGGTTGGCACCCATGCGATCCATCTTGTTGACGAAAGAGATTCGGGGGACATTGTAACGTTTCATTTGACGGTCGACGGTGATGGTCTGAGACTGGACGCCAGAAACAGCGCACAGAATCATGACAGCACCGTCAAGGACTCTCAGTGCTCGCTCGACTTCGATTGTGAAATCAATATGGCCAGGTGTATCAATCAGGTTAAAGTGGTAGGTTTCCTCTTTGCCGTTTTCCAATTTTTTCCAGTCGGCGAAAGTAGCCGCAGACTGAATAGTGATGCCTTTTTCCCTTTCGAGTTCCATGGAGTCCATCTTGGCGCCGACGGAATCCTTTCCTCGAACTTCGTGGATCGAATTGATTCGGCCGGTGTAGAACAGGACTCGTTCACTGACTGTTGTCTTTCCACTGTCGATATGGGCCTGTTTCGTTCTTGTTAGCAGAAGGGAGTGAAATGGTGACGGTCGTTGATCATACAGCGATACCGATGTTGCGCACACGAGACAGGCGCTTGGCCTCCTCAGTGGACATGTTGGCGGCGACATACTCGGGTGTCAAACTGGCAGCATCTTCCTGAGCTTTCTTGAGACTATATATGGTATTAGCATTGTGTTCAGCAAGCAAAAGGGGGGGCAATCGAGAACTCACGCTTCTTGCGCCGCACTGCAGCTACGCTTGGTCTGACTGAAGGCTCGTCGACTCTCCCACGCGGGAGCGGCAGCTGATATAGTAAAAGAATGGCTACCACAGCTTGACTGCTGGGTGCCGAGGAGCAGACGGCAATTGAGCCATCTGGCAGCCCATGTTGCCCTCATCTTGCAATCTTGGACTTCAGTAAAGAAGTTGAGGAGAGGGTTGCCAATGATCGACGCTCCATTGGAAACTTTTTTCTTTGGTGTCGGGATTAGCAGGATGGAGGTGCAGCGCCACATGTGGACGCAGTTCTGATTCGCTCAGCGCTTAATTCCCGCCATTAATGGCACTGTAACCTGAGTGTGGGCGCCTCAACCGAACGCCTCCATGCCTCGACAGGAATGGAACGAGGCAATGTCCGAACGTTCTGAGATGAAATCACTTGAACGCAACATATTCTTCAAAAGCTATTCAAGGATATATTTTGAGTTGTTGAGAATTAAATATAGGTCCCATCTGAGAGCTGCCGGCGTACAAAACTGCCGCCAGTCTGTTGAGACCTCGGGATTTTTCTCGGCATATGTATGCATCATTAACACTTTCATTTATAAGTATCCTTTTAGGCTCTTTATGCCATTCTTTTACTGGTATCACTTGTGTAGTCTCATCACCCATTGCGCCCTTTTTGTATCCTCATTACCGACGGCTCCGTCCGGCCGTTAAACGCCAAAATCAGCCCATGTCAATGCAACCCTTGTTCAACGCCAGTGTCATGAACCTGTTAGCCTCTGAAGCAGATGTCTTATGCAATGCAGCCAAAACTCCTGAAGACGGCATCATCAAAAAATGCTCGAGAAAATCCCTCCGCCTGCAAGCATGAAGCTCATAGTGGTAACGGCCAGCGCCAAAGGTGTTGCCCCAGGGACAAGCAATGATCCCGCGTTGTCCTCGTCATCATTTCCATTTGAGTCCGATTCTTGAAATCCTTCAGCAGCAGTAAAGTTATGACCTGGGACTGTTGGTTTCTCGGTTGCTCTGTGCTGATTACTTGCTGCCGTTGCGGATGGGATGGTAGCCCCATAGCTCTTAAATGGGACTCGTTTGCTTTTCGTCGAATTGAAATCAGTGGCAGCAATCCCAACTTCGTTATTTACCAGGTCATAGACGACATAGGCGGATCGAAGAAAGGTGTTGCCAAGCAAATACAGATCGTTGGTGTCGTTTTGTATACCAAAGGTACATATGTTTTCGCCCTTGTACGCGCCGGATTCAAAGGATGGCATATTGGCCGCATCGCTGGTCATGGTAAGAACGAGCTCGTCCATCCCTACACTGATGCTAGGACCTTCAGGGCCTGCAAATCCAAATGTGAAATTCCCTTGGTTCCTGCCGTAAGCACATGGTAGAACAGCTACTCCATAGTATGGCGACCACACAGCACCAACTTCTTCCCAGATCTCATGGGCCAGATCTTGGGGAAGGTAGCTCAACGTGGTTCCGGAATCGAGAACGGCCTGAATGGGGAAACTATCGGAGGTAAGGACATCGCTGCCGCTGGAGCTAGTGGCGACCAGTGAGGTCAAGGCCACAACGAAGTGGTAGTAATGGCCATCTAACTTTTGAATGTCGATTCGGTGCATATCGCCCACGTACTTTGCTGTGTCAACCCCTCCGAATAGAATACTGCCGGCCTTGGCGTCTAGGTCATTGAGCCACACACTGTAGGCGATGGTGTTGATATAGCCTGTTTGGTACATCGCAACAGGGAGGTTGGGATAAATGACATCCGTGGTGCTGCCCGATGCCTCGTTCTTGGCGTAACCAACGCCAATCAAGCCATATGAAATGTTAGTCTTGATAGCCAGTCCCATCGTCAGATTGTTGATGACAGCGCCGTCCAAATCGAAGTGATCTTCAAAATAATCGCCCTTGACATAACTGTCATCTACAAAGGTGATGCCGAACATTCCAGGCGCGACATGTTTGAATGTCTTGGACTTATCAGGGTCAACTGTTAAATTGTCAGTAATGAAGCCTAGCACTTGTCGGGGTGCCATCTTACAGCTTCCAAGAGGGCAACCATTTTTTCCATTCTTGTCGTCCTCGCAGATATCTGCGTAGTTCCAGGGAACCCATACATCGCTACTCCCGGTATCGAGCTGAAGGGTAACGTTCTGAGGCGGACTGCCGATCGTGACCTCTGTAAAGTAGCCTCCTTCAGATCTGTCATTACTTATGGCCTCTTCATATGTCGTTTTGGCGCGACGGGCCAAATGTGGTTGAGGATGACGACCCTCAATGTTCCACTGGATGGTTTGGGCTTGCACGAGGCCCAATGTCGAAACCAGCGAAGCACCCACAAGGGACGACTTCATTGCAGCCACGAGGGAGAGGTAGGCAAGAGCCAGGAGGGGATGAGTTCAGGAATGGCGTCGAACGGAGTAACGCCACCCTCCTCCATAAGGTGAATAGGCACGGGGCCAACCAACTGAGATGTAAGAATACTGTAAAATGGCAAATGCCTTTTGTGTATGAATAGGTAGGGGAGAGAGACAGAGAGAGTAAGGATATGAGACGTAAGTTGAGTTGGTTTGAATTGATAGGTATCAATTTGTTTCAAGGGCGAAGTAAGTAGTGCAAAGAAGCGCTTAACAGCCAACTAATAAGTTAGGTTGGTTGCACTAGGACATTGAACACAACAGGATGTCGCGAGAAACGCAGGGTAAAAGACCCAAAGATAGGACAGATGTGGTGGAGCCTAGGACAGCTGCTGCAACTGTATGTATGTATGTATGTAAATGCAACTGATGAAAGAGGGGAATTCTGGAGAATATAAAAAGAACAAGGGTGGAAAGGAAAACGAAGTGACGAATCAGGGTTAACAATGAGCGAAAGATTGTCGATTGACAGGAGATGATGGATGAAGTGGAAGAAACGGCACGGGGGGGCCACGCAAGCTTGGTAACAAACGACGAGCACACCAGACCAGACTCGGGACTTTCCCACTTGGATCACTAGCAAAACTATTACCAACTCGGGAACTTGCCTCTTGACTTGAGTGCGTGCACGCTGTGGCGCCAAGATGGCTCGTCGACCCTTGCGCTAAAAAGGGTGAGTCGTCATCGTCTCTCTAGACTGGGATGATGGGCAGAAACAAAACATAAGACGCAATGGGCTTGTTGTAGTGGCCGTTTCTGTCTCGCCTTTTCTGTCACCCCTCAGCTGCAAATCCAAGGATCCGTGGGATGATGCGCTAGGTGGGCGGGTACTAGTTATTTAGTTGTTTGAGGCTTACGAAGCCCGGTGCTAATTAATTATTTTGTCAGTTCAAGTTCCACAGGTACGATCGGAAGCTAAGAAAGAACACCCGCCAGCGTCGAAATCTACTCTCCTAACTATTTCACTTGTCAAAGTTACCGATCATTTTGACTTTACACCTTGCTTCTTGTAGAAAGGTACGGCTATCACGGCGTGTTGTAATTACCGACTTGAAAATTATCACACATCGAAACTCGAAACTCTTCGTAATACGAGATTTGTACATGCTCACAGGCCAAGAAGAGCTGCCAAGAAGCGATCATCATCGCTATCGAATTAGAGTGCAGGTTTGGAGACTGTACCTGGTAGATCAATTAACATTCTGAAAAACAAAATGGTCGATCTGTCAGCCAAAATCGTTGGATTTGACCCTTGTCTCCTGTCGTGTAGCAATCAACACTTGCATTCTCCCACTTTCCGTGTTGCCGTGCGAGTATTTGCACAACCCGTTGAACACTACCTACCAGCTGACGACGACGCCTTGGCCGAGTTGAGTTGTGAATGCCGCTGATCCGTGCAACTCGGGTTCACTTTATCTGATGCAGCTCGATATAAACCAAATGCCAGATTCAGTGGAAGCAATTGTGTTACCTCTGGGCCGCCAACCTAGGTATATAACTATAGTAAGTTTGCGTTTATGTAAGCACCTAATCGATTCAAACCCTCGACTAGTACATGTGTCTCACAAACATACCCCATTCTTATATATCCCTTAAAGTCCTCGTCATTCCCAAAGCATTTCGAACCTGCCACGAACAGGACGTTGTTCTTGCTTAGCAGGTCCAAGCAGAAGTCAACATCATTTATGGGTTGGCCATTCTTGATGAAACGAACAAATGCTGTCGTCCCGGCCGTGGGCTCTACCCAGGAACATATGGCCTGATAGCGTCCGACAAACTCTTTGACCAGTTTCGCATTGTTCCTTGCCAGAGTCAAGTTGCGATCAACTAAAGAAGGGAGAACTGCTGGCGATAAGGCGTATCTCGCGACCTGGTCATCGATCTGGGAAACGCTGATTGTGGTGTAGTCTCGCGCGGCCATGATGGCTGAGATGATGGACGTGTCCTTGCTTGTAATCCAGCCGACCCGAATCCCAGCCAGAGCATATCCTTTGGACATGGATCCCGTCGTGAGCGTTCTTTTATAACCCAAGGTCGTAGCAGACTTCGGTATGTCAATTTGGCCAGAGGCCCCGCCATGGAAGAGTGGGCGATAGACTTCGTCAGAGAACAGGATAATGTCTTTCTCCTTTGCTATTTGAGCAATGCGCCCCAGTTCACTGTTATGGATAGGTGCACCGGTAGGATTGTTCGGATTGTTTATGATGATCATCTAGCACCACAGTAAGTAACCATTTCTTTGTGCCGCTTGAAAATGTTCACCTTCGTGTTCTTTCGGATGAGGTTCATCAGCTCATCCACGTTGGGAACGAAGCTCTCTTCTTCCTTCAGCTTCCATAATGAGACTTCAGCTCCGATGCTTCGCGGAACCTCATATAGTTGCTGGTATGTCGGATAAACGCAAATTACGTGATCACTTGGCCCAATGAGGCTATACAGGGCCAGGAAGTTGGCACCGATCGCGCCTTGTGTAACAACGATATCTTCTGCAACAAGTTTTGTGTCTTCGGTGCTGCATTGGGCAGCTATCCTCTCTCTTAATGCGTTGGAACCGGGGATAGGGCCGTATGTAAGTTTGAGGCTTGTATCAATAGGACCTTGTGCTTTGGGGTCTTTGCACATGCCGACCAAGTCGTCAATCGATACAGACGCAGCACACGTCTCAGCAACGTTCAGGACCCCAGGAGTTGTCTCATACTCGTCCATCCATTGTTCAACAGCGAAAGGTGCAATTCGAACCATTTTAGCCTTAGATGTGGTCAGATTCCTATGACTGGCGATTCCGATTCTTGTAACAAGGTAATTATCGATGGCGGTATCGGCCTTTTAAATAGTACATACTTCATCTGAACTGATTCAATGCTGAACTCAAGGTTGGTGGACCTGACAAAGCCCCACATTCACGCGCCCTTCTGTCTCGAAGCGCCATTCAACGTCATAAACGCCTTTTACCTTGTCAAGTTGGGCAATTAACTATGAATTCACTAATACGGCAGGGCAATGGGTCTTGAACCACTGTCATATGGGTCTATGAATACCTCGTCGAGTCTATTGTGTGATTATGAGGTGGTGGCAGTGGTTGCCGGTTATGATGATAAGCTGCTTGAGAGCTTCCCCGCAAAGCTTGATCGAGAACGACAGGGGTAAAATCTGGGGATAGTACCGCTAATAAAACCTCAAAGTAGCTTCGACCGTATCACGGTATCATTCACAATTGGACTCCAGGTAAAGTATCATTGTGGGCCACCGTATGATCCTAGTGCAGGATCTTCAAATCTCTCGATCTAAGTTAGTTAGAAGGTTTACATGGCGAAAGTATCCGAGGATAGCGTTTCCAGGCGGCCTTTATCATAGGTTGTGGTTTGTAGGGTGTCATGAGACAGTTCGATATTCGCTATGACATTTCATGTTTCAACTCAACTATTGGTTAATATTTATTTATAGTTAGCTCAATCGAACACTGCATGTTACATGGCCATATCGATGTAACTGTGTCGGCATGGATATTCGTGACATGTCATCAATACCGTCCAAGGTGGAAGAGCATTTTTGCGACCTGGCATAGTATTGCAATACTATATGCATAATAACTGTGATATATGATACGGGATAGGAATGTTAATGCTTCTGCCGCTGTACGGTATCTAGTCTATAAACCAGGACGAGTTAGAATAAAAATAGCGTATAAAAAAGAAGAAGAAGAAGCATAGGGTAGCGAGTTTCATTGAGGGGATAGATAATCACAAGACGTGCTAAGCATCATAAGCTGGAATTTTTATTAGCATAATATCTTCGACTAATAGTAAGCAGTAGATAATACGTTCGCGTTTTCGGCTCTGGTCTGTTAGATGGTGAATCATGGATATTTACTAATGTACAGTCATGACAACTGAAGATCAACAAGAGAGTTAGACTTATCATCAGCTCAAGTTAGTGACGTCAGATCTATCTCTGAAACGCAAATGCGTGTCAGCGCATGAAATACCCTCATGACAACTGTGCCTATTTTTGGTCCATACGTGCATAGAAGGCTGGCCATCAGGGAGATTGGATACGTGGGCAAGACGATTCTTTCCATTGGCCGATTCCGGCTCAAGAAGTGAAGCTCATAGTTGTCATGCCCTCCGCACGCTGTTTTCGATGACCTGATAGCTCTATCGAGTCATGAGACCCATATTTAGTGGCTACCGCAGCCACTCACAATTTACCCTACGGCCAGCTGCACGTCTCCAGTACCTGCCTAAATGGAACGCGGGGCGCCACTCTTCGGTGAAACAGCTTATCCCGGTCGCGCTCATAAGCATCGGTTGATCAACAAACCAGCCTCCCAACATCAACATTGTTCTATCACCAGACTGCATCGTGTTCCCATCGCTGCAGTTATGGCTCCTTCTTCTCTGAGGAGCCTCCTATTGGGTTCTCTGGCCCTCTGGCCTGGTCTGGCCATGGCTTCCCAGAACTCAACTTACTCGCAGGCCGATCAACTACGGGCACAACTAGCTCTCATGGGTGATCGCCCAGATGGCTGTCCTCCTTGGTGCGTCAATGCGATTCCGAATCCCCACGAAGTTGGATTTCTCATACTGATATATCTATAGTTTCAATTGTCTCCTTCCTGCACACACGTGTGCTCAATATGCTGGCTGTAATGAGTTCAACGGAAAATGCGCCTGTCCTGAGGGATTTGGCGGTGATGACTGCCTCGAGCCACGTGCGACCTCCCCCCCGGTTATCATCAGATAAACCTTGACTGACTTTCTCCATTAGTGTGCGGCTCACTTCCCAAGGGAAAGGATCGCCCAATGCGATCTGGCGCATCATGCGATTGCGACGAGGGCTGGACTGGCATCAATTGCAATGTCTGTACCGACAATAAAGCCTGCAATGCGCTCATGGAAACCGGCGAAGGCGGTGTCTGTTACCAGAATGGTGAGGTTGTGAACCACAACTATCAGATCTGCGATGTCACCAACGAGAAGATCACGTCTTTACTCGGCAAGCAGCGCCCAGAAGTCACGTTCACGTGTAAACAAGAGGACCAGACTTGTGATTTCCAATGTTTGTTCACACCTTCCTCATTCGCGCACGCTGCTAACCTTGATGCGAAGTTTGGGTAGATGCTATCGAATCTTTCTACTGCCATCTCTCCGAATGCGATTCGAGCGCCGCTTGGGAGGAAGAGAAGAACACAACTTCCTACAAATGCAACAAGATCAGCTGCAGCTGTATTCCCGATCGTATGCTTTGCGGAAAAGATGGATCTATCGATCTCACAGACTTCCTTGACCAATCTATCCAAGGCCCAGGACGATTCGAATGCACCCAGAAGCATGGCGGTACTCACGACTGTGCTTTCAGAGAACCCGAGATGGATGCCTTGATTCTAGCCCTAATCGGTGACTCTAGCATTCTTCTTAGCTGCCACGCTGGCGAATGTCTCTACGAGACAGAGGTCCCAGGATATAAGCGTCCTGTTAAGAAGATCAACACACCTCTTATTGCTGGCGTGATTGCGGGCTGCTCTCTCTTCTTGGTTGCTGTAATTATCTTGACATGGTATCTGTCGAGACGTAAGTTAAGCTACGGAGCCATCCGTTTGGAGGACTCGGATGACGAGAGCACGAAACTGATGACCGACCACAAACCCGCTTCCCTCTACTTTGACGATGTTGCGTATACTTTAAATGGTAAACAGATTCTTACTGGAATCCGTGGTATCTGCAAGCCTGGAGAGGTCACCGCCATTATGGGTGCGTCTGGAGCAGGAAAGACAACATTCCTCGATATTCTCGCACGAAAGAACAAGCGTGGGCAAGTTCATGGCAACTTTTACGTCAACGGCGAGAAGGTCAACGATAATGATTACAAGAATGTTGTTGGGTTTGTTGATCAGGAGGACACCATGCTCCCTACCCTTACCGTTCATGAGACCATTCTCAACAGTGCTCTACTTCGACTTCCTCGCGACATGGGTCGTGCTGCCAAAGAACAACGTGTGGTTGAGGTCGAAAAGGAACTCGGTATTCATCACATTCGTGATTCCCTGATTGGTTCTGAGGAGGGCAAGGGGCGTGGTATCTCGGGCGGTGAGAAGCGACGTGTAGGAATTGCTTGCGAACTGGTCACCAGCCCTTCGATTCTGTTCCTCGATGAACCGACCAGTGGTCTTGATGCGTACAATGCGTACAATGTGGTTGAGTGTCTCGTCACTCTGGCGAAAACATACAAACGAACCGTCATTTTCACAATTCATCAACCTCGATCCAACATTGTGGCACTCTTTGACAGACTCGTGCTGCTAGCACAAGGCCGTACCGTTTACTCGGGTCCTTTCAACCAATGTCAAAGCTATTTCGACGAAATCGGCTACGAATGCCCCCCTGGTTTCAATATTGCTGATTATCTTGTTGATCTTACCATGCATGCTGGCAGTACTCAATCCGTTGATAACGGTACTGTCGGCCTTGACAATAACAGTGTTGGGCCAAGCAGCACCCGTGCTATCAAATCTGTGGCAAGCATATCAGGCACTACTTCGGGAGACGATGACGCCAGCTCGAGCCGACCTCAGAATCGGCGTAGAGACTCGGTCAAGGTCCGCCAGGATCGCGAGCTCTTCACACGCAGAAAGACGGTTGACACAGCAGCCTCTTCAGATGCTGGGGGTGAGGACAATGGGGCCTATCGCCTTCATCAAAACCCTGTCGACTCTACTCCCGCAACCCTCCTCGACGACCCTCATGACTTGCCTCCAGCAGCAGCCACTGGCACGGACCTCGACATTATGACACGTGCATTCATCCACTCGGAAATCGCTTCATCAACACATGATGAGATCCAGCGTGCCATCCAAATCGCACAAGATGCCAATGGCGCCAACGCAAATGGTTACACTGTTGAGGGACCCAATGTTCATGTCAGTGCTGTTGGAAAGGGCTATGCCCGAGTTGGCTACTTACGTCAGTTCATCATTCTGTCTCAGAGGACTTGGAAGAACTTGTATCGAAACCCGATGTTGATGCTTACCCATTTCGCTATCGCCATCGTGCTCGCTGTTTTTTCAGGATATCTCTTCTATGGTCTCACGGACGACATCCCTGGCTTCCAGAACCGACTTGGTCTCTTCTTCTTCCTGCTCGCTTTGTTCGGTTTCAGCACACTCACAAGTCTAAACGTATTCGCCACCGAACGACTTCTTTTTGTTCGCGAACGTGCCAACGGTTACTATGCGCCAGCCACTTATTTTGCGGCCAAGGTGCTGTTCGACATAATCCCTCTTCGAATCGTTCCTCCCATCCTCATGGGTTCCATAATCTATCCTATGACCGGCTTGGTGGCAGACTCAACGCACTTCTTCAACTTTATATTGGTGCTGGTACTCTTCAACATGGCTGCTGCGGCTGTTTGTCTCTTTATTGGAATTGTTTGCAAGGATGGCGGAGTCGCGAACTTGATCGGCAGCTTGGTCATGCTTTTTAGTCTTCTTTTCGCTGGCTTCCTCCTGAACCACGATGCCACTCCTAAGGGTGCTCTTTGGCTCCAGACCCTGTCGATCTTCCACTACGGCTTCGAGTCGCTTATTGTCAACGAGGTTCTTCAGCTTACCCTCGTGGACAGCAAGTACGGACTGGATATCACTGTGCCTGGTGCAGCCATCCTTAGCTCCTTTGGATTCAACAATAATGCCATGTGGCCTGACATCAGGAATTTGGGTATTTTTGCTGCCGTCTTTATCGTATTGTCTTATGCTGCTATGCATTTCTTGCTCGTCGAAAGACGATAAATCAGCATAGAGGGATTGGCCACTGTATGAGGCCTCAGAGTTAAAGGAACGATGCAAGTGCCATTGCTTGCGGTGATAATATACATAGGATGTGTCAGGCATACGAGTCATACTGGGCGTTTGGTTGGATGGGGGCTCGTTCTTGTTCTTTCATGGGTTATTGTACCAAGTCTCACAATATTTGTAGAATCGCATTTTGAAGGACATTTTGGACGCACATATGAGTCCGTGGTAGGCCGCTCGAAGACGTGATATTTGTCATAGTTACAGTGATACATGAGTACAAGTTATTTTTACAAGCTCAAAGGCATGATCTATTCCATCTTTCCACCAGTGAACTCCTCCGCAATTCTCTTCTGTCGCTTGACGGAGCGGTCGTACTCGGTTTCGTAAAAGTCCATAATCTTGGTTGATACTCCTGTTGTGGTTTCCAACATGTTGCCAATCGATGTTGGCTTGCCCCAGACGTCCCATGTGTTCTGGGCTGAACCATATCGGCCGATGTCGAAGCCTTGCTTGTGGAAGAAGTCTTCGGCAAATATGGTCTCAATCTCTTCCTTGAGCTCACTCTCGTTGACAATGAAGTTGGAGGCATTGATGTAGAGCTCCATCAACGCATCGCGGCGAGCCTCGCGCTTAGCTTCCTCAATAGCCTTGACTTTGACGCGGCTTTCTTTGGCACGAGCGAAGCGTCCAGGGTCAGGGTATGTCTTGGTGTCCAAAACTGCCTTCAGCACTGTGCTTCGGGTAAGGCGATCGTCCTCTCGCTCTGGGGCTTTAACAGCCCGGTGGTTCTCGAGAAACTTGTGGCTCACGCGCTCGTTCTGAGCAGCGTCACGACGGTTCCTTCGTACCCAAAGTTCCTTCAAACCAGTTTCCAGGTTCTGCCGACGGGAGTTGGCCATTGCTTGCTTCCATTCTTGCGTCTCGTTCTTGGGTTTTTGTTTGTGGGCCGGCTTAGGAACGGTTTGCTTGATATAATCGGCTCGAATCTTGCGGTCACCCTCCATGCGAGGGAAGATCTCTCGAGGTACGGGGAGGTGGCCTCTGACCCGGGGGAGCTTTTTCTCTTCGGACTGGGGTGGTGTAGGCAAGCGGATATATGAGGGAGACTCGGGAGGAACTTGTTCGAGAGCATGAGCCGAAGTGGAAAAGGCTCTTGAGGCCACGAGGAACTGACGAGCAGTCGCCCTCGGGCATGAAGCTGTGATGCTAAAAGACATTCCAAGAAGAGCCTCGGCCAGGTTGATTACTGAGGAACTCGAGTTAGATCGTAATTGACGCCGTACCCCCGTCGTCAAATCGGCTTCTGCAGGATCAATGCCAGCCTGAGAAAATCGACGTCGGATCAAATTTGCGGATTATTTGGTTCCGCGTGTGAGACCCCTGGCATTTTACGCACCACCACCAACCACCGCAGGAAGTTAGTGGGGCTTTTATCCTACTAAGAAAAAAAAAGTTCTGGAGGAATAAATTTCTGGATTGTTCATCCTCTTCCCTCTCTTTGTCTTTCTTCGTCGCCAGTATCCTCGACCAACTTCCGCCAATTTTTTCGCCATGGGTACTGGAAAGAAGGAGGCCACCCGGCGTGAGCGCCAGGGTAAAGGTGGCGATGGTCTCAACAATGTTAGAACTAAGGGAGAGAACTTCTATCGCGATGCGAAGAAGGTCAAGCACCTTAACATGTACAAGGAGGGCAAGGCGCAGAGAAACGCTGAGGGAAAGATTGTTAAAGCTGCCTCCTTTCAGTCGCGCGACGTTCCTAACGCCCGCATCGAGCCGAACCGCAAGTGGTTTACCAACACCCGAGTTGTCTCCCAAGATACCCTCAATGCCTTTCGTGAGGCTATGGATGAGAAGGCCCGCGACCCCTACCAAGTTCTTCTCAAGTCAAACAAGCTGCCCATGAGCCTTATCAGAGATGGAAAGGACACCGGGAACGGTATCAAGCAGCACAAGGCCAAGATGACCGTCGAGACCTCTCCCTTCGCTGAGGTGTTCGGTCCCAAGGCGCAACGCAAGCGAGTTAAGCTCGGTGTTAGCAGCCTGGATGACCTTGCTGGTGACACCGAGAAGAGCATGGATACCTATCGTGAGAGGCTGGAACAACAGAAGCTTCTCAGCGGAACATCTGGTGATCCGGAGACTCTCGGAGACACTGATAAGCCTCTTACTATGTCGATTGAGCCTGTTTTCGATAAGGGTCAGAGCAAACGAATCTGGAACGAGCTTTACAAGGTCATCGATTCCTCAGATGTGGTCATCCATGTTCTCGATGCTCGAGACCCTGTTGGAACAAGATGTCTCAGCGTTGAGAAGTATCTCAAGGAAGAAGCTCCCCACAAGCACTTGATCTTTGTTCTGAACAAATGTGACCTGGTCCCTACCAGTGTAGCAGTAAGTCTTTTCTTTCTCCATATTTTCATCTCCCTCCTCCAATACCCCAATGTTCTTTGTCAGGATTTGTCCCTTTATGTACCATGGGACCTGTCTGTTATAACATTGGGAGAATAACCGCCAGTCTCGACTGTCGTCAACGTCTTGTTGTTCGGCTGATGTGTGCCGTTTTGGTTACCATCATGAGTCAGGCCAAGTGTCCGATTGAGTTGAAGTCTGCCTATGCCATTAACCATTCACGGGGCATCGATTGTATACTTCTTAGTGATGACACAAACATCTTGCCGCCTTTCATCATGTTCCTTATCGTTATAACTTTGTTCGAATACTAATTCGATGTAGGCTGGATGGGTTCGAAGTCTCTCTAAAGAGTACCCTACTCTTGCTTTCCACGCTAGCATTACGAACTCTTTCGGAAAGGGTTCTCTCATTCAGTTACTTCGACAATTCTCCTCCCTCCATTCTGATCGAAAACAAATCTCTGTTGGACTGATTGGTGGACCAAACACTGGAAAGTCCTCCATCATCAACACTCTCCTCAAGAAGAAGGTCTGCACTGTCGCTCCTATCCCAGGAGAGACTAAGGTCTGGCAATATGTCAGCCTGATGAAGCGGATTTACCTAATAGACTGTCCTGGAATTGTTCCTCCGTCAAGCACTGATTCACCCACCGACTTGGTCCTTCGAGGTGTCGTGCGTGTGGAGAAGGTTGAGCACCCTGAACAGTATATCCAGCCTCTGCTGAACCGGGTCAAGCAGCACCACATGGAGAAGACATACGAGCTCAAGGGATGGACAAACTCTACAGAGTTTCTTGAGCTTCTGGCCCGCAAGGCTGGACGACTTCTCCGTGGAGGTGAGCCTGACTTGGATGGTGTAGCGAAGATGATTCTCAACGATTTCATGCGAGGCAAGATTCCATGGTTCACACCTGCCCCCAAAACTGAGGGTGAGGCGGACGGCAAGGTTGGAAACCGTGAAGGTAGACTTGGAGAGATGCCTCGAAAGCGAAAGCAGGAAGAGACGGTTGAAGATGAAGATGCTTCTGCCGAAGCCCAGCTTCATCGAGAGGCTGAAGCCGCGGAGAAGGCCGAGCAGGAGAGCCCTGATGGTTCCGACGAAGAATCAGAGTTTGAAGGTTTCGGTAGTGACACTGAGGAAGCACGATCAAGAAAGCCTTCGTTTGGTGCTACTGTGGACGGTGAAGATAGTGATGGCGATAGCGCCGACGATGATGTGATATCTATCGGTGGCTCTGAAGCAGCGGATGAAGAACAAGAGGAAGAGGCACCTGCATCTGCAGCTAAGCAGAGTAAAGGAAAGAAGACGAAAGGCGGTCCTCCAAACAAGAAAAGGAGGACATGATCGGCCTGGAGTTGATCAAATTATCATAGTCTTTATCTTCATTCGAGGTACTTGCTCGCGCACCCTCAACTAAACCCTTAATGATACCCACGTTAATACTTCCACACCTTGAAAATCGGTCTTGCAGTGCCATGACATCTATCTCAACTGAGATAAGCAGAATGGCCGTTGCCTTTATCTCCAACGCCGCTAAGCTATGTCTTGGTAGCTCTTACTATAAGTCTCTTAACGTGCTACTTGTTTCAAGACTGAACTAAGATATCTCATTCAGCAAACTAATGTTCAATAACATGTAAATCAAGATACAAGGCATCGAAAAGACCAAGGAGGCAAAAAGATTGCCTCCACACAGGATTGAACTATGGACCTTTGCATTACAAGTGCAACGCTCTACCACTGAGCTATAAAGGCGTCTTGCTAAAAGGAAGTCAAGAATTGGATTACAAGACGCCGCATGCAGGGGGGAGTTTATAATTCTGGCAAAAGGATCAAAAGGATTGCCCCCGCACAGGATTGAACTATGGACCTTTGCATTACAAGTGCAACGCTCTACCACTGAGCTACAAGGGCAATTACTAATCAGCGCATTCGAAAGACTGTAAATGTCGAGCCGGCGTGCCTCAGAATGCCTCTCACCCTCACTGACGTCTGGCCGGCCTCTCTCACAACAACTACGGTGATCTCACTGACCAAGATATCATATCACTACACTTTATAGACTAGGAGACGAATTAAAATCAATCTCTCGAAGAAACCTGATGTATTAGTCGCTCTTAACTATGAATGTCTGTGTAATGTTGCTCCTGTGCTGTACTGTAAACAGAGTAACAAATACATTAAGCCAATTGATGATATTGAAAACCTCTCGTATATACCATCTTTGCGGTCCTGCCGTTGTGAATCGTGTTAGCGATGCTCTATGCATGTACCCGTCACCATATCTATCTTCGAGGCTCCAAATATGTACTACTAAGTGGTGTAAAGACAAACCCTCCCCTTCGAGGAACAGAAGCAAGGCAATGATGAACATTCGAATAGTATTCTTTCTCGTTTGAAACTGACGTTGAGAGTTGTTTCAGTTGGAACAGGCATCTTAAGGCACAGTATAGCATGACATAACGGTGTTGGTTCAAGCCTGGGCATGCGAAACCAGCCAAGGCAATTTCCTGGTATATATGTATTTGATCAACCTCACTCTACCAATGACTGCTCTTCGCTACCGCATCTTCTGGCCAAGTGTGTCTCCGAGTATAATCCATGCATCCTCGACGTCTTGCGGTATATCAACATGGACGATGGAGCCTTTGCCTCGTGGCCCGTATCCATTCTCATTGTCTCTCATTCGTGGAATTTCGCCAACAAGTAGAGACATCAGTCGTCCCATACTCCAAAGACCATCATTTTGGTTCTTGTCAAACTCAGCAATGTCATACCGCAAGTAAGAAGTGAGGCCGCCCGCTTGGTTCTGAGCTCTAGAGCCTTGAGCCGCCACCCTGGGCACGAAGGTTGGCCAGCCGGCAAAGACAGGAGTATCATCCATCTTATCAGAGTAGACTTGCTCAAACGCAGCAACCGTACGCCGACACATGGTTGGGTCTTGAGCGACGACAATAGAACATGGTGACGTGTATCCATGCTGGTCTAACACCTTTCTTGTGTACACAGCATTTAGTGCACAATTTGTCGAGGCATCCTCAACCAAAATAGTGAGCTTTTGTGTTGGGTGCTTGCCGACGGTTGTGAGGCAGTCCTTTTCAACCTCGAGGTGGAAGAATTGCTCGACAATGGTCTGGAAGACCCGAGCCTCTGGTTGTCCCTGAACTTGGCTAATAATGCTATTGTACTTGGGATGTCGAGCTATAGCATCATATAGCAATTGGGTTGAATGCCCGATGCCACCGGTGATGACCAAAACAATCGGTTCACCTGATAGGGCAGAATTAGTCGTTTGCTTGATCGACAATGTTCATCTTCTCTGTCCCCGCCATTAAACCTACTCGTTGCTTCTACCAATCTCGTCACTGATGATACGACAGTATCTACAATGGATAAAATTGCAGAGCCGCACAAAACAACTACCGCCACAGAACTTGGAATATTATTGGCATCCAGCTGCTTCTTGGTCGCCGAAAAGCCGAAGAGAGCCCGTTGCAGATCTGACAGAGTGCGGACTTGCTCGTGAGCAACAAATTCCGAGATGATGTTCGCAGCGTCAGCCGCTCTTGAGGCTTCATCGGGGGAGATATCCATTGCTTTTGATCAAATATTTACTTCTCAGAGACGCACAAGACAGGTTTAGACCTCAGTGACCAATACAGGGAGATGTAAAGGATTCAGAGGGAGCAGACGTTGACGAAGCGGAGTATCCGGAAACGGAAAATCCGACTGGCGATGGCCACAATTGGCAGCGTGAAGTCTCATTTTGTTTTGATATCGAAGAAAGCTTTAGCTTGGTGACCAATCTAATCATGGTAACATAAATGAGTTTTGTGTCGTCTATACTCCAGTGATTTGGCACACCATGTATCGAATCGTACATAAGTTGAAGTTCTCAGAAGCACAAAGATACCCATGATGAGCTGAGCCATAGGAGCTTTTAGATTTAAGAAGGCTTGGATAGCTTGGATAGCTTGGATAACTTGGATAGCTTTATTTGCGCTTCGGGTGTTCATATGTGTCTCGGAACAGTGTTCATTGAATAAATTGAGAGTTACTTCCTCGTTTCTCTATGTTCACATTGCCCAAAACACTCGCTTGTACCATTGTACTGGGATTGATGAATTCTTTTATCCAGAAGCCGCACAGTTGCTCATGGCTTCTCAACTTTAGAAAATAACAGATAGAACTCGGTAAGGTACTGTTCAGTCGGATGCGATTGGGAGACATGGAGCAAAGCCTGACCAACGACCCAGAAACACCAAGAGCATTAGATGATTCTAATAGCTTTGCAAGTTCATGAATGAAAAGGGGCCAGACTGCTATTACCATTGTTGAAATAAGTGCTACTCTAACACCGAAAGTGAACTCGACCTCTTAACGAATATTATTGTACTTAGGAAAGTACCACTGCCACCTACAGGAGCAGAACTTCTTGTTACCTATAGTCATGGCTTTGGTGTATCCTATCCCACAGCAGCATCTCAATCAATCTGAGCTTCTATGTCGCATCACCACCCGAAAGAACAAGCCGCGCCAAAACAAAGACAAAAATACATTTGAGGTAAAGCTGCCTAGGTTGCGGGTTTGCTAGGCATAGATAGAGGCCACTGCGTGCCTTGCATCCATGCCTCGCAGTGGCAGCTAATACAGCTGCCACTGCGAGCTCAGGATCTCCGCCAGTGGCATTTGTCACTCCGCGCATCGTCTAATAACGGAATAGAAGAACAAGGTAGGTAAACAACAATGCTCCCCCCCCACTGCGGACACATTGATCTTGTCGCCTCTCCCCATGCTCCTCTTCGTTTGTCCACCTTGCATCCTCTTGTTCGGGTTACGGGTATCTTGTTAATAACATCGACAGCAACTTTAATTTTCTTCACCTATTACCTATCAGCCACCATATCCCTAAAGAAGCCTCACGCAAGGTAGACGAACTTAAAATGAATTCTGTCTCCGCACTTGGAGAGCCTCATGTGGTGCGCAACGGCCTACAATCGCCTCCTACCAACACCTCGAAAGACATGGCAAACCGCCTCGCATCCAAACCACACGATGCCCAATCCACTTATGATATTATGTCAACTGGATCGACCATTGTATGTATTGTGCAGTGGCAATGGCTTTTGCGAAGAGAGACACTTACCATACCTCTAGAAGGCGAGCGGAAGCCTGATCGATGCAACTCAGAATTTGGCCAACATCGGAGACAATGGTGCTTCTTAGGGTTCGTTCACCTACACGGCTACGGCGCTGCCTCGAACCGGAGTTCAACGCTAACATGTACCAATAGTAGGAGTATACAGCCCGTCCTCACAAGGCACTATCCAAGACTGCATCACTGTGGCTCCCCGTCATAACAAGACGCATATGGCGCAAGGGAGCTCACCCGCTGCTCTTCAGCGAGGTGAGGATGGTCCGAAATACGATCTCACAACACTTGCGAATCCTATCCGACCTACCAGCGGACCTCATGTCCCGATGTTTAATCTGGAACTGGTTTATGACGTCTTCAAAGATACCCCTTGGGGAAATCAACATAGCGAAGCAGTGGGGGAGCAGAATCCCACCGAGAGTCGCCAAAACGACAAAACTGCTCAGTATAGAGCCTTGAAACAAACAAAGAGAAACCCTCTTGGACCGCGAGCTGGCTTGGGAGTCTCCAAGACACCCCGCCTGCTCAAGCAGCCTGCCATACAACTCAGGCGATCTAAGAACCTTCAGGGGAAGAACCCGATCGATCTCGTTGCTAGAGGAGCCACTCCGACGCCCAGTAGCCCAAGCGACCCGGCGCCTTACTATGATGTTGCTCGCGCACCCAATCTCAGCAGGCCTATTCCCGACTTTGACCCAGCTTTGATTTCTACTTGCCCTAAGCCGCTATCACCTTCAGAGATGTTAGATGGAGAGAAATACTTCCTCTATCAGATGGCCACAGCTCGCCATCTGGCCTTCAACGGAGTTTCAGGCCCATACCAGATTGGCCACTGCTTGTGTGATGTCCATAAGGCAACCGGGAATCTAGTCAAGTTTGCACGTGCCTGCACCGCTCCAAATGGCGAAAGATACTGGCGTCATCTCATGACAAATGCGTCTATAAAGGCTCAAGATGGGTCCAGAATGGCAGGCAAACCAGTTGCGCTCTCAAACGGGGCCCTGATTTGGATGGAAGATGAGAGAGGCAAGGCCATAGCCCCTGAATGGACATTCAACGAGCCCCAATTCTTACCTGGATCTTCTGATGATCAAGAAATGGGAGGGCATCCGAAGCAAGCTGAGCAGGAGACCAACCCAATCCATCCTGGACTCAAGACTACTAGCAAAGATCCCTTTTGGTGGTGAACGTCACGATATCGTTACCAGGTTGCATGGATGGAGTGAAGAGCCCTGAGAGAATTTTCGTGCACATCCCTGGGAGTAGCCACGTTCAAGCTTGGGTTATGATCGGGTTCCTTCAGTCCCTGTATTCATAAGAAGAAGTTCATACGGAGTAGGAGTAAAGAACTATGCTTGGATTGTTTTGACCCGGGAGGGTCTTGGTTTATAGTTGATGCATGGCCGGAACTTTGTTGTTAGTTGATCTCTGGAGTTGGACTTACTTGATTGTTTTGCAAAAACTCTCCTTGGTCATGATTTTAAGTAGCGATTCTTATAATTGGAAGCAGGAATGTGTTTCTATCATGACTAGGCAGGTAGGTAATAATAATGCTAATTGTCAATGAATAAGTGACAGTTGTCGAATCAAGTGGCTATGATTGATGATTACGGAAGAATTGCGCACCGACCTCAATAACATCATCGAAAAAGGATGCCCACTCTAAGCGTTGGTTTGGACGCCACTTCTGCTCTATACTTCCACGCCAACACGCCGCCTTTGTGTATTATCAGCTCTTCTCGTCCCCATTTCTGCGTCTATATATCACTGTTAGGCAAAATGGGTTCTTCGTCTTCGAAAGTCGCCAAAGGCGCAGCGCGAAAGTATCCTGCCCGAGCTCCTGGAGCTGCTGTCCCGCAAGCAGTAGCACGTCAACCAAGGGCAGATCCACCAAAATCAAAGTCAAAAACCTTGGGAAACAGCGCCAAAGACGATGGTACTTTAGGAACTTACTATATCTACTGCAGCATCTAACTCGTATCTGTAGCTGTTCGCGCTGACGCTTTGGACCCCGACCTCCCAACCGGCGACTTCTCGCGCCGTCTACACCAGATGGGAATCGCTGACTCGAACCCTACATATTCACCTTCGTCTACAGCCGCGACCCCTCTCGGACCTTCAGCCCCTCCAGGACCTAGTTTTGTGCCGAGTCGAAGCAATCCAACTCTCGTAGCGCTCACAGCTCGAGATCGACTACAAGACGAAGCGGAAGAAGATTTTGCAAATATGGGACGCGGGGGCCGACGATTCCTCGATATGAGGACGTTAGCGGATGCTATCAAGTTTCGCGATCGAGGCATACCCGAGAGGGAGATTGAGTCAAGATTAAGGATACAACCGGGGCTACTGGGCAAACTTGGACAGGAGAAGACCTTTTCGCATGTGACAAGTCCGAACTGAGGGCAAGGTACGAGGGAATAGATGGAAATTCATCACGATGTCATATCCGCGAGGAAGGATGTGGCAAGTGTATTATGATTGTACAATATGATATTTCTCGTCGCTCAGGAGTGGCAATCAACGATACCCAGAACATACCCCTAAGGCCCAGGTTGCTGCGACTGTTTTGCTTTGACACAGAACCTACCTTATATAACATGGCTCTACCACGCAGCATGTCCACCATCTATGCGAAGGTCAGCACCCGTCATGAAGCTACTCGCATCACTCAAAAGGAAGACAGCAGCGCCGCGATACTCTTCCGGAGTGCTTAGACGGCCGAGCATGTTCTCCTTGGGCCAACTCTCGCGACGATCAGGATAATCGTTGAAGAGATTTTGAAGCATCTGGGTCAGAATGTAGCCAGGAGAGAGGGTGTTGACACGGATGCCGTGTTCTCCCCATTCCATTGCAAGATTACGGGCAAGCTGTACGACTGCAGCTTTGGAAGGGTTATAGACGCTAGTCAAGTTTTAGCAGTTGATATCAGAATCGGAAATCGTGCTTACGGCGCGAGCATGCCCTTGTTGGCGATGGTTGCGCTCATACTGGCAATCATGACAATACTACCAGGCTGTTTAAGGCGAATCATCTGACGAGCAGCTGCTTGGGCAGTCATGAAAGCCCCAGTGAAGTTGATGCTCATCATTCGTTCCGTTTCTTCCATCGAGTAGTCGATTGCTGGTGTTTCGTGGTTGATACCCGCAGCAGCGATGAGTCCATCCAGACGACCTGTGCCGTTGGCGATATCCTCGAATATGCGATTGAGGCTTGGGACATCTCTTACATCGACTTGATGGTAATGAAGCGAGGCACCAAGTTCACACCCTCGGTCTGAGACTTGTGAGAAGTTGGACTTTGGATCCTCAACTGGCGAGGGCAGTCTGTCAACGGCGTGGACTATCACACTTGGAATTTAGCAATTGAGATACTTTTAAGGCCTCTCACCAGTAGCTCCAGCTTCGAGAAGAGCTTCAATCTGAACAAGACCTAAACCTCTTGCGCCTCCCGACACAACAATGACTTTGTCTTTGAGGCTGAACTCTGGTAGTAAGTGAGGTTGACTCTGCACCGTGTTACGTTGAGAAAGAGTGCGGTGAAAGGCGCGAATAGCTACTTGGACATATCTCGTTGTTTGGCGAGGAAAAGCTTGTCCCTGGAGAGGCTGGCGAGCCAGATTTCGAAGAATGGGAGAGAACTTATTCATTATGGAAGCGCATGAGGCTGGCAATACCACAGAAGCTTACAGGTATTCTAGGATGGACTTCGTTCAATGGTAGTTCGGGATGCTTTTATACGAAAGTCAATGGTGGCCAAATATTACATGCGATAGGCATGAGGGGAGTGCTCAGTACGGATATTTCTAGGGGTGTCAGTGGCTGTTCTTCGTCATTTCTACTGCACTACGAAGAATAAGTCACGAGGAATCTTTATGCCCCAGAATGGACACCATGATCGATTCAGACATCGCCCGGGGTGTGTATGAAGAGAATGTGCCTCCGTTTCGCAGAATGAAGTCGACGGCAGGCCAAGCTTTCCTATCCCCGGAGACACTAGGACATTATTGATCATCCTGGAGAGGCCCGGGTTTCCTTTCATGGTTAAATCAGGTCCTGGCAAAGCAAGGTTCGCCGTCAGCCATTTGACCTTTTCACTCCGTGGCTTACACCTGATCTCCAGTTGTATGTGAAGGTTTAGGTGCAAGTGTGATCAGCATGTACTCTAACATGAATGCCTCCCTCAGACAATTGGTTGCCCTATGGCTCCAGACAGAAGAAGCCAAAAGAGAGATCATTGCTGAGGATCCAAGCCACAGCATCTTGGGTGACGGCTGCGTTACATGCATGGGGAGTCGGGCGGAGTCACATCCAGTTCTGCACCCCGCCCCCAGCTTTTGAGCTCCTCTATTAACCTCTCCAGCTCCATCCCAGCTTTTGAACCTAATTAGTTCTCCTGCAGTAGCTCTTACTCTGGCACCTAGTGGAATGTTGACTGTGGTGAAGGTGGTGCGGTGCATTCGTTTGCTAAGACTGCGAAAATCTTTTGCTGGCATTCCCTTGAGAATCATGACGCAGACTGTTGATGCATGATGCATCAGCCAGCCTTGACTATTGAATGAACGAGAGTCAATCTCATGCACTGTAACCTCCAAGTCGCCTGGATATGTGCTTTCCACGGCCGACCTCTATATGGATATCGGTGCGACACCACGTCACGAGGCGTCGTTGAAAGAGGCATCCCGTAGAAAGAGGCCCTCTTGGTCACATTCTCTCGGCGTGGATTGCATTGAGACAGCCATCACTACTACGATTTGCGTTACGCTAAATAGATCTACACAAGGTTCCTTGCTTTGTGACCAATAATTTGGCTGTTTCCTCATCTATACTCTACGATGTGGATATATCTAGAAACACAACCAACAAATCGTTATTATCTCAACAAAGAGGTACAAATCTCATCGAGATTCCGATCCCTTCACACGTTCAATTGGTAGTTAATTAGATATACTGGAATCAACTAGGGTGGATAATATTGGTTGTCGAAGTGTAAATAGGTAGTTCTTCCGAGGAACAAAATTTGCATGCCACAAAGTTGGAATCTGAAGGAGCATATCAGCAATTAGGATGGAATGCCCCCCGCGTGACGGTTCCATCAATCAAGGCTTGTTCTTATAATTACCGAAAGGGAAGTCATGCATTGCGAATAAGACCTTGTGGACAATGCTCGGGACGCCAGCCGCCATAACTGGTACCTAGGTAGGTACCTGGATGATTGCCTAATATGGTAACCCGGAGTCTTTATAATGCAGCTCTAAGTATTGTACAGCGACTTCGGTCACAAATACCAAGCTAACAAGTCAGACAGAAAGTCTACAAGCTTCTGGTCTGGCATCTTGAGTTTAAAATAGCGGTCATGCATAAAGGTTACTTGGCCTAGATTTGTCGTACACGTGAGCCACAGAATCCTGCAATAGCTAAACATGACTCCCAAGCGCAGTATCCTAGAGCTCTAAAGCCAGTTGATCTACCCCTGGATGTATTCCTGAAGAAGTCCAATTTGCTACTGAGATTGGTCTCTCCTAAATCTTGCATGAGGTTCCCATCCATGGACGACCGCCTGTTCTGACAGAGAGCCAATATTCTACCTACCAATGCACACCCTGATAGCTGACGAGGCAACAAGGACCAATCTGCGGGTTGACGCAATTCGTATTACCAGGAGCGGATGAAATTCGAGGCCTAGGCACGGTAAGCTTTTAAAGCAGTATATGTATGGATCGTCAACGAAGCAAAGGAGTGACTGGCATATGAATTATCATGAGAACTGCCAACAATCTGAGTTAAATCGCAAAATCAAGAGGATGCATGAACGCCTTTTTCCAAACCTCCAAGCATGGCAGTATGCTTTTTTTTTGAGTCGCCTCAGTTCGCGTATCCTCTGTGACGACCTCCAATGAGGCCTTCGTCAGCCGTTAATAAAATGGTCAAAAACAGAAACATATGAACGAGATAGGCTCTAACCACACGTATGACCCCCAAACCCGTAGCCTTTTTTAAGTTGCCTTGCACCAGTCTTATGCTTTGTTTTGTTTCCACCGCAGATGGGATTGTTGCCTTCTAAGCACTGTCGATCCACTGGTAAACAGTGACCAACGTGGTGTAGACCATGGCAATGAAGCCAACAACCATGACAACAATGTCAATGACCTTGGCCCTAGTTGTCTGAGCAGCTCCCTTGTAGTGCAAGTAAGCTGGGTAGATGTAGACCAAGGGAACACAAGCAAAGCTGCCAATCAATGCCACAAACTTATCCAAGTCACTGGCGCCAACTATACTGACACCGACGCATACGCCAACAAGAAGGGTTCTGAGAGCATTCTTCTTCCACTTGATTGCAGCACTTTTCTTGCCAGTTGCACGCTCACCGAAAACCGAGGTTTCGATAATACGGGCAGCGGGGAAAAGCTGGACAGGATCTCCGGCGAGAACGGCAATCGAATACAGGAACTGGACTGCGTTGACAAGAGGAGAATCCTGAGGAAAGTTGGAAATGACTTGAATCTTAGTATCCTCGCCAAAAGTAGCATAGCAGAGTGCTCCCACAGAGGTGAAGATGATCGTGATGATAAACATGACCAAGTAAAGGAGGTTAGGGAAGTGCTCGGGTCTCTTCATGCTTGACTGGATGGGCAGGATAAGTCCGATGCCTTCAAAAGTGAAGATCCCCGAGCCAATGGTCAAAGTGAAATCTCTTGGGTTAAACAGCTTCACAGTCGAGTCCATGCCACGCTGAGAGAGTGCCGCAATGTCGTAGTACCATATGTACACGATTCCAATCAAGATGAAGACATCAGCGAGAAGGGCAGCGGGTCCAAGTTTTGAGATGTTTCGGATCAGCGCAAGAGGGACAAGGGCGACCAACTGCAAAGCAATCAGACTGGGCACACTGAACATGAACTCGCGGTGGTTGGCGGTCACAGCATCTAGGAAAGCATAGAGGTTCTCCGCTGTGAATATGAGGCCAGCGCATACAAATCCAAGCTGGGAGATAGCAATCGAAGCGAGAACCAGACTTCTGAATCGAGGCCCAACAATGGCTTCGCCCAGTTCTCCATAACCGCCTCCGTAAATTTGTCGGCAGTCAAGAAGAAGACGGAAACATCCGCAGTTGACAAGGGACAACACAATGAGGGTGATTGAAGAGAATAGTATGCCACCATTGCGGAACGCCTTGGGCAAGAACATGATTCCAGTTCCGATGAAAGCCTTGATGAGGGTAAAAAACGTCTTTGTAGTTGTAGCGTCGCCTGTCTTGCGCATTCGCTTAGAGCTTCGTCTTCTGCCAAGGAGGGGTCGAAGCTCAGGTGGCTGTTCCACATCGCCGTCTTCTCGATCATCAATGGCAGACTCGTCCTCGCTGTCGGCATCTTCGAGATCTTCGCCGGCAAAGCTTCCGTATAGGTCGAGGAAATCGACAAAGTTCTTGGCGACAATTGTGTAGCCACTCATGCGTCTCTGCCGGGCACGTCGTTGAAGATGATATCGTCGAAAGCCGCCGGGTTCCCGCTGTTCGGAGTGGCTCAATTCGTCTTCGGCAGCGAGGGGAGGAGGTGTATGATGGGAAAAGGTGGCAGCGCGGCGGAGGGAGTTGGCTCGAGCCTTGATCTTGAACATGTCGCGATGCATGTCGCCTCCTTGCAAAAGGAGAGAAGATTCAACGGGATCTCCTGAAGTGTCGTTGTTGTCATTGCTGGCAGACCCCGAAGCGGAAGGGTTGGCTGGACCGAAGGCAACGTCGGGCTCGGCGGAGTAGCCATCGGGGAGATGCCTGTCGAGGATGGCAGCTTTTCGCTTGCTCGTCTCGCTGCCCAAGCTACTGGGAGTTCCATCGAAATTGGCGAATTCGACCATGATTGTGGGTTGTCAAGAGGAGTTTTACAGTCGTGACGTAGTTCCTGCAGAGCTTTATGGCGGTTGCTGCAGCAGGGTGAACAGCAAATGGGGAAGATGGAGTCTTCAATGATCAATCACGAGTAGTCTTCAGCTGTGTTAGCCGTCACTGCAAGCGTCAACAGACATCCGCTGGCGATGAGAAAAGGAAATTTATATAGTTGTAAGGGAAACATTGAAAACGGCGAAAAGTCAAGGGCCTCCAGGTTGGGTCGTTCGGTTGTTGTATGACAATCGGGGTCGGTGAATGTCTCTCCCGGTACGCCTAGCTCCTTGAGGCTTGGGCCAGTGGGGTCAACGACCCCACGTACATCAAAAGAGTGCAGGTACTCGATACTTGTTCAGCCCCATCTCCCACCGGCGAATCGCCGAGATCTACTACAGCCCAAAGTCAAAGCTACTTGACTCGATCGCTGCCACCAGGAGCTTGATGCAACCACCTGAACACCACGTTCGGCATTGAACGTGCCTGACTTTGACATCACCAAAACTTCTAGAGAATACCAAGACTGAAGCCTTTCAGTTAACTTGTCTCCAGGGCAAGTCAATACCGATGCAACATCAATATCAAGAACAGTTGCAGTATTGTAGTATCCCAAGGCTGCACCAAGCATGTTTCCTTTACTGCTGCTAAGTTTGACCTAATCAAGTGATGTTTTATCGTTCATCAAGTAACATAAATGGACGGATACTGTCAGCCGCAGAAGCTTGAGGTCGGTGACAATCGGATGTTCTAAATGGTTTGTGGCAGAACACAAGCCTCGAAGAATTCAACAGTTCATCCATCTACCTCTAATGTTGTAGGTACCCCTGTTCAGAATGGGGCGAATTCGATCGTACCCACCTAGGGACAGTTAGCCGAAGATAAGCCGACAGAGTCTAGCAAATTCCTCCTCAGGCACGTAGTGCTAAACCCATTACGCTTGACGCGCCTGTCGTTTTGCAGCCACCAGAAAGCTCACTCATCACCTCAAATCCGACCCTCAAACTCATCGCAACCATTCAAGATGAGTTTCGTCCACCTAAACCCTCGCCCCATGCTCGAGAAGCTTGTCGGGAACCCAGTCCTTGTTCGTCTAAAATGGGGTGAGGTAGAGTACAAGGGAACGCTGGTATCCATCGACAGCTACATGAACATTCAACTCTCCGGCACCGAAGAGTACATCGAGGACAAGCCTACTGGATCACTAGGCCAAGTGTTGATCAGGTATGATTTTTCGTACCCATTCTACATCCTCCAGAACGCGATGCTAACCACGAAGTCCAGGTGTAATAACGTGCTGTGGGTGCGCGGTGCGGATGCAGGAAGCGATGCTGATGCCGCTATGACCGGTTAGTTTGCGTGAGTGGTGAAGGAACTGGGAGAGGGAAAGGAATGCGACACGATGCCCTTGAAGTTTGGATTGGTCTGATAACAAGTCTGCTTCCCGTGGTCGACGCGACACCGCCTTTTCAACCATCATCAAGCCTGTATCACAAGCCGGAATCATATATTCACAGACACCTCGTTGCAAGGAAGCAATTGTCGACTTGTTTTCAAATCTTTAAACTAAACTTGGGGCAGACGGCCTATGACGGTTCACAGTTTGGCAATATTTGCTATAGTCACGATCTAATTATAAACTGTGAAGATTACTTTTGTGTGTCAAGAAACATGTCTTTGAAATTTGCTGGCTAGCTTTCAGCTTGGCCACCTTCTGCAAGCAATTCGATGCCATCCTAGCACCCCTCAAACAACGGCAACATCATTCTCAACAAACATTCGGAACCCTGCTTGTTTGAAACCAAGAGTTATGATAGCACGTTCTCTTTACAGAGGCGGCTCTCGCCGCTGCCGACAACGGTGCGTTGATATACCCGATTGTCGTACCGCGTGGGGGAAAGCCAATATAAACACTTGCGCGGGGTTCTTTTTCTCAATACTAGTATGTCAAACCACCATCGAATGTATGGGTGTTGGCAGTTCTCAGGCGATTTGGGAGAGCCAGATGAATTGGCCAGCAAGGCCACAGAACCAGCTGAGCTGAATGATGGTCATCTCAACTTAGTCGATGAAGCGAGCAACATCGTCTGTTCCCCCTGTCGAAAAGCTACTAGGTACCTTATTACCCGTCCAGAAATCACCTTCATCAGGCAGGTGTGAAAATTAATAAATCTCTCCAGGAGCCAACGTGTGTCGTTCTTCCCCGGTTCTCGAGTAGTTCTAAGACGCTTCTGGGAAGGTTTCACCCCCATCTTCCCGCAAGAAGAGACACAACTTCAGAGGATAGTCTGCATCCTCATCAGAAGTCTTCAAGAGACTCGATAAACCACTTATATGCTCTGTTCGGAGAGGGCACCGCACCAGAGGAGTTGATCTAGAACAGCTATTATGTCTCCTGAGATAGATAGTGAGTAAAGGGAGTGCACCCCCTTCCGTTGCGGATGGCCGGGCTTCCCAAGCTACACTCTTGCGATTCACAATCTCCGAGGTATTTGAATTTGCTAAGACAGAAAATCCCTGTTTTACACCTTTAAACTTTCGAGGCATCCTGCTTGCTTCAAAGTTGTCTCTGGTTGGATGTGTGATTTTATATATAAAGCCTGGCGTAAAGTATATGAAACTTCATGACTTGAAAGTAGACAAAATGCAGTGTTCATACAGACCCATGTGGCAACCCAAAGGTATCAAAGACCTGGCCTTGACTCGATAAGCT
Organism: Fusarium musae; assembly: GCF_019915245.1. Taxonomy (NCBI): domain Eukaryota; kingdom Fungi; phylum Ascomycota; class Sordariomycetes; order Hypocreales; family Nectriaceae; genus Fusarium; species Fusarium musae. The sequence goes on from NC_058387.1 coordinate 1,612,451, forward strand.
TGGATTTCTCGTAGAACCACTAGGATAAAGGCATGGAATTATATCGGAGTTGTAGACGCTGTTCGGAATTTGTGCCAAACGAGGAATACGTGCTTCGTTCAAAAGTCTATCAATCTTGGCAATTTAATTCTTAGGAGTCTTGGAAACATACGACTTAGGTAGAGTTTGCCGCCGAGATGGTTGACAGCTTGACAGGTCCAAGCTTGGATATACTGTCCAAGATTAACCACAACAAACGTTGAATTGCTATAGCCAATAACCAAACAGCTCCTAGAGTTATGCCAATGCATTCAGTGATCATAGCTTAAATTCATACCCTTGATCTTTGCTTATGCTTAGGAGTCAGCTATGGCCAGTTGAAGACTTAATTGACGCTGAAGAGATTCGCTAAAGACCTGATAGAGGCATCCCAGACACCCGTATCTAATTCAGCCACTGAGGCCAGCACCCTTCTAATCAAGGTGCCAGCAGCCCTAAAGAATACCCAGTCTTGTGTATTGTTCTCCTACCCGTGAAGTCGAAGCTCCTTGATTACTTGGTGAAATTTTCTGACCTCCATTGGCCAAGATCTGAAGTACACAGCGGAGCCAGCTTCAAGCCTCGGAGACAGTTTTGCGCACCGTTGCATTTTGATGATTTTTAGTAGCTGATTGTCACTTGCTAGCATTGGATGATTGAGCCAGCGCGCATTGCGGTTTCGACTCTATCATTCTCTTCATAAAGAAAGATTATATCATTACTTAGTTCAGCAATAATTCAATATTTGTTACCAAGCACAGTTAGGCTCTAAGAAGCTGCTGATGAATAGAATTATCTGCCTAAGAGAACATGGAGTAGTCTCTTCATCAAAAAATTATCTTACGCGATTGTTAAACTCCTCCAGAAAAGCTGACTGACCTTCTCCTTGGAGAGAAACTAGCTATGATGGTCAATGGCGTTGACGAGGACTTGATTTCTTATTGCACCATTCACAAACAAGGCACAGAGCCCCTGTGACTTACAGTTGCAGGAAAAGTGTGCAGTCATTAAATGGACAACGGTAAAAAATAATTGGCTTTGATGAGGTGACGAGTTAAATGTGGCTAGGAATTATATCAAAATTCTGTTCAGTAACATGTTGGACTATAGTCAGATGTCCGAAGCTGATTCATCAATTACCTATTACGGAAAGTCAAGATGGCCGAGTGGTCTAAGGCGCTGCATTCAAGACTTTGTCTTACCCGGCTAACCGGGAAATTCTGCAGTATCGAAAGATTCTTGGGTTCGAATCCCAATCTTGACAACTTATATAATTTTTTTAATTTAGACAAAACATATAGATACTCATGATATACACTATCTGCCGTAGCTTCGATATCAAAATGAGTCAAGATGGCCGAGTGGTCTAAGGCGCTGCATTCAAGACGCTGTCTTACCTGGTTAACCGGGAAAATCTGCAGTATCGAAAGATTCTTGGGTTCGAATCCCAATCTTGACAAAATCACTTTTTGACCTCTCTTTTTAATCCTTTTGTCGGTTGTCCCAGGGCTTGCCATTATCTACCGGCAAACGACTGGCATTTGAGCCCTCTGAGTCATATAAATTATCTGCTGGCAAATGGTTGCGCGAGCAATGTGGACTGACTTTAGGGAAGTCCAGTAGTGGGTCTCTGGAAGCGGGGGAGAGCTGGGGCGCTGTTCCTGAGTGCCGCGAATCTGGGGAAGCGGGGCTTTAGCGGACTTAGTGGAGACGCTTCAGGGTGCTCAAGGACCTTCTGCATGCTAGCGCCAGTGATTAAAGGACGGCACGCGACTTGTAAGAGTGCAATGAATCGCTGTAAGTTGTAGGGGGGATAGAGAGTTTGAAATCCATGACAGAAGTACTTGCGAGGAATGTCACCGACAAGTCATCCTGCATAGACGAGCAAAAGGAGAGGGCGGCCAGACAAACTGTTTCCCTGCCTGGGTCCTGCATCTGCCCTCTGTTTTCAGTAACTGTGCCGCACAGTGTTGTTTTTCGTGCATGAGGTACCCCAGGTGCTGTTAAGACGATTGAAATTGAGATAACAAAGCTGCGTGTTGCATACACTTCACGGCTGTGATGCACTGAACATGAGACTCTTGTCCCTATCGATCAATTCTTTCTGAAGACTGGGCTGACACTTGCATTTTACGCAACACACGAAACGAAGCAGGGTCACATTTGTTGACTTGACTGCGTAGAAAACATGCCACTTCCTGCTTGCGTTTACTGGCGGGGTTCTGGAGTTTCACTCGCCCAGTGTCGGCTCCCGCTTCTTTGATTTAATTTCATTTGATTTGCCTCCCTGCAAAATCACGTAGTCACATTTCCTTGTATTCTGCTACTACGTGATCATTACGCTGCGTCAAGAAGCGCAATCTTGACAGCGAGGAACTGTATTTGATCATGTTTGAAGTCTCATCGAAACCGAAACTTCCAGATCAATTTTGAGGATTGATTCGCTGCCATTTCTCTTAATCCGGGATGACAATGCCCATCGTTGCTACCCAAGACAACCAGAACAACAAGTCACCATCTCGCTTGGAACGGCTGAATCTCGACTCCAAGCGGCCCTCTGGCACCACGACCTCAATCTCCTGGATCGCCCCCTGCTCTTCCCCGCGTCTAACGACAATGACCTCTGAGGCGTTCAATGGCGTGGCAACCTTCACATGGGAGTTACCCCCTTGTCGCACGTATCTCTCCGCCTAAGCTGCACTGCCCTGCGCCTCGCGAGAGGTACTTGACTGTTTTCAGAACCACCTTGACCAACTGCGAGCAGCGAGCTACCGAGTCACGAGGGTCGAGGCTCGACGTAATGGAGGGCATGGACCTTAGGAGCGACGAATCATCATCTGTCTCGGCCTGCAGGAGAGTTTGAGGTTGGGGGGAGATTGCAAGCCATCCGCATTCAAGTGTAACCTTGTCGGTCAGCACAGTATATGTCTTACTATGTACCGCCACTTGCAGCGATTCATGCTTACATCGACAAGTACCACCCCGTCAGTTCTCAGACCTTCACCGTGATGTCTACTCGTCTGGATGTCGCAGTCTCCCTACCGTGCAGGTTGATCATCCAAGCGCTCTTACCCCGCTCGATCTTGTACAAGCAGTCATTCAGTCATGGTTGCACGTATATAATACACTCAGTAGCCGTTTCCTGCTTGTTTCTATTTCCTGTCTTTTTCATCCCAATCGAATCAATTCTACAGACACCCATTCCCTTCAACTTTATTAATACCGCCTCCACCCACATCCCCCCAACAACTCCAATACCTCTTTCACACTCGTCTTACCAAACCATAAATCCGGTCGAACACGTCGATTGGATCAACCAGCAGTTAGTAAACCCCTCCGAAGTACCAAAAGGCTCTACCTGACACTCAGTGCTAGACATCTAAACTTCCTACACCACAAATACACAGCATGCCTGTCCGCGTTCCCAGGCTCCCCGCTGCCAAGCCCTCAGAAATCTTCTGCATGGGTGCGGCCGGTGTTGGCGTTTTGACACCTCTCTATCTTGTCATGCCTGGGGCTGAGGAGCGCTTATCCAACCAGACCAATAAGTGGGCTCCACGATGGGAGAGGAACGTCAGCTACTTCATTCCTCCCATGGAGAAGGGCGTCCAGCGCATCGAGCCTCCTGTGTCCAGAATGGTCCAACGCGTGGAGGACCGTCTTCCCCTCGAAAAGATGGCCAAGTCAGTTGACAAGGGTATCCGAAGCGGCATCGCGCGATTCAATGGCGAGAATAAGCCCTAAGAACAAATTTCATCTGTCTGCGACCAGCCTTCACTGCGCGGGTCTTTCCTTTGTACATTATCATTAGCATACCCCGGGTAGATGATACGTCGTTCACGAAAGCCCATTCATGAATTACATGATCTTATCTTCACATGTACTCTTTTTATAAAAACTCATGGTGACTGGTGCCTTGGTGATACCTCGCGTGGCTCACGATGCGCGAAGTTCACTTACGTCTCGATCGCCTTTCACACGTTTTCGATCTCATTCTATCATTGGCATTGGTTCCAATCTCAACCTGCATATTGCCCCAAATAGCATTTCATCTTTTACCAGGCCAGGACTTAATGCCGCAACTTTAGCAACTCCTCGCGCTTGGATTAGTGTCCTCGTCCTTTTCACGATCAATTGACTACCGCCTTTATCCGCCAGTATGTCGTGTGTAGGTAGACCCAGCTGACACTGTGCAGACTTTATCTGACGACCACCATCACGTCGCTTTCTGTACCATGTAATACTACTTGATGTCAAAACGGGGACCGAGAGAGAACATCACAATACACATATATAAGATTATGGCGACGCGATACGACGGCAGCTGCCCATATCGTGAATGTTGTACTGATAGTGATGAGAAGTGACCGCACGGGTCGACATTGCCGGCACCCTTACGCCACATTCATCATGTATTAGACTAGTCTCCCGACGTTGTATCTTCTGCTGAAAACGTGTCTGCTGTGAGATACTACACGGCACCTATGTAATGTTCATGAGGCTCATAGCATGTCGTGATGAGTGGAACCTTGGTGCGACACATCCTGGCTCGATAGCTTCAACCTAACAACCGACCCCAGTTGAGTCGCTGTGGATACCCCGGTCCACGAACAGTGTTATCACAAGTGCCATGGGCCGACACCTTTTCCGAGATATCGTGGCCGCAGCGCTAAAAGATCAAGTTAAGTGGTGTGATAAGGCCATCCTGCTTTCACTTTCTCTCTATAGTGGCACCGCTTTCTGCAAGTCACGAAACTTGTATTCAACACCTCATCAACTCCATCAGTATGACCATCTTGCTTCGTGGGTCCGCCTTCATCACAGGCGCAGCCTCCGGTACGTCCCGCTATTTGTTCATTACATTGTCGCCCCGCATTTCACTATGCCCCGTGGCCGAGACGGACTCGAAACTACTCGTTTAGTGTCTTGTTAGAGTCTCCATTGTTGACATGATCGTCATTAGGTATTGGACAACAGACGGCCATCGCCTTTGCCCAGCATGGAGTCACAAAGCTAGCATTGGCCGACATCAACCAAGATGCACTAGATATATCCGCCAGATCTTTGAAGAAACAGTTTCCCCATGTCCATGTTCTACCGGTGCATCTCAATGTCCGTGACTCCACGCAGGTCAAGGAAGGCATTGCCAAGACAATCGGCGAGTTTGGTCGTCTGGACATTGCTGTGAACAATGCCGGTGTTAGTGGCAGTGGACGAAAGACACATGAGCTGGGTGACGATGAATGGCTCGGAATTCTGGATGTGAATTTGCAGGGTGTGTATCGATGTCAGAAAGAAGAATTGGGTGTCATGGTAAATCAAGAGTACGTCTACCGAGGTATGATTGATCGAAATGAGTGAAGAGCTAAATCCTCTCGTAGAGATCTGGGACCTCGGGTTGGCCGCGGAAGGATCATCAACGTGGGAAGCATGTTTGCTTTTGTGGCACCAAACAACCAAGACCATACTGCGTATACAACTGCCAAGCATGGTACGTTGTAAATACCTCTGCTGACCACAGTCCGTTCCAGCACTGATAGACCATTAGGCATCATTGGCTTGACCAAGGCTGACGCAAACTCTTACGGGCCTCTAGGCATCCGTATAAATGCCATCTGCCCCGGTTATGTCGAGACACCTTTACTAACGAGTATTATGAGTCGTGACCTAGACTCACCACTTGCAGTGGACTTGTCAAGAACTCCTTTGAAGCGCCTGGCCACTATGGAGGAGGTAGCAGATGCTATAGTCTTGTTGGCTTCTCCCATGAATAGTTACATGCAAGGTGCCAGTATGATCTGTGACGGGGGATTTACCAGTAACTAGACGCTCCTAGTCTGGTAGTTGGATTTGAATTATCTGAATCATGCATGCATATCAGTGTAGACTCTGGACAATTATTTCATCCAAGTCACGATTGGTTATGTTTACCTCACTGATGATGATTTGATTTGACTTCTTTGATTCCAAAGCAGCACGTACTTTGGCTACCTTTACCTATGAAGCCTTATAAGATTGTCTGCTTTACATCTCGATATCGTGCTTTGGCTGCCAGAATAAATGAAATAAGTGAAGGAATTGCTGAAATGATTCGCTGATTTGGTAAAAGCCCAGACCAACCGTTTTCATTAGACGCATGCAAATGTGTTCTCATAACACCTAGCTTTAATGTACAATTTCATGTAGATACAGACTTGTTCATATCCCACAAAGATGAAAATATCAAAATCGACTTTGCAAATCCAAAATAACACGACAGACCAAACCAGACTTGAACGTCCTTGAATGAACACCTTGCAGAAGAGACGGTAACTTAGCAATAGCACCTAACCAAAATTAAAAAAGTCAAGAGAGTAGTTTCTTTGCTCATCGTTGTTCCCGTCATTCAGACGTGTTGCCTTGCCCAGATTTGGACCATATTCCTGCATCCTGCCTGAACCTACAGGCCCGACGTTGGTACTTGTCCAGTTGGTACCGATATGAGGGAGCTTACTGGATGAAGACTCATGCATACCACCCTCACCACCTCCGAATTTCGGGGGCTCCTTCGCTGAGCTGAAAGCAGCCACTCCTGACATGATTCCAGTCGACATGGCGGCACTCTGATTCAGTACCGAACTGGCACTGAGACCAGCAGTTCCGGCAGACCAGTCTATGGCACCATGAAATTGACCTTGCGGAAAAGAGGGCTGCATGTTAGGCAGGCCCCAATTGTCATGTAATGGGTTACCGAGGTTCGCAGCATTGAGTGTGCCGACCATGTGGCCTGTAGCAAGTTCAGGATGCATACTGACCGCGTTAGCCCCCACCATCGTCAGGCCAAGTTGTTCCGGCTGGCTGTGCAAACTTATGGGAAGAAATTTGGGATCAAGGGGTGATTGGCTTTGTTGGCCATGCGCCAGAGACAGAGGTGGTCCCGGTTGTGATGTTATACCGATATAAGACGGTTTCGATGAGGCATAGTCAGACGTTTGTCGGTGAACAGAAGGACGTCTTTTCTTGAGGGGTTGATTGAAGTCAGTATCGGCTTCTCGCCTGACAGGAACAACAGGAACGGATGTATTGCCATCATAAGAGACGCCGCTCCTCGCACTACTGGCACCAATACTAACGACCTGCTGCCCTGCGCTGCCGCTGCGCGACCGTGAAACGTCAGTCATGCTGCTACGAATCTGCTCAAGTACAGCCTTGAGCAAGTCATCCATCCTGCTGGCTGGATGGTATGTAGCGCTCATGTCGCCAACAGCATCAGATAGAATTTCAAGATAGCCGATATATGTCTGGCGATTTGGCTCGTTGCGCTGGTAGGCAAGTGCAGCAATCAATGCTATTGATGCAGTACCAGCATGCTGCATTCCCGTAATGAAAATCTTTCGTCCGTCGAATCTTTGACGATGCTGCCAGAATATTCGTGCTACACGAATCGCCTGCTGAGTACATATACTGCGGGCCAGCGATGTGCGGCTCCCGTGGACCACACGTTGACGGTCATCGGTAGACATGGACGAACCCTCGGCAGTAAAGTGGTGCCCGGGGCTTTCTGAATTTGCCTTTCTGTCGCTTTCAGGACTTGGATGCGATCCCGTGCTCGAACTGTCGCCAGAAATTGAGCCATATTTGGCCCATGGTCGATGCAGTAAAATCATAGTGACATGATATTGCTGATGTAAGAGGAAAAAACTGTAAGGAGCTGTCTTGACATTGCTCGGCTTCCATGCCATGCGGTCAGGCAATCGCCTATACCAATTTTGAAGTTGCCTGTCGAGGTTAATGACCTGTAGATATCTATTCTCCTCGGCTTCATTAGTCGCAAATGCCTCCGTCACTTTACTGGAGTTGCTCAGATCACGTATTTCAACGATTCGTCCGGCCAGTTCCATCAACTCAATGAGCTGCTCGTAAATTTCAGTTGTCAAATCCATTTTGGGAGCATCGAGCCCGAAAGAAGCAAGCTGGGAAAACCGATTTGATAAAAGGTCAACGTCTTGGCTTTTGATTGCCAGTGGCCTACCCAGAAACAACCCCCAATATCTGTCATAGATCACACATGCCTGCATGACCATATTTCGAATTTTTGTGTCTTGTTCGGACATGCTGCTGGTGCAATCTAAGTGGAGGCCAATATCAAAAGCAAGGCGATTTGCCATTCCTAGACACAATTAGCTGGAAAAATTTTCAAAAAATATAGACATTGATCAAGTCTCACCAGAGTACATCCAGCCGGTATTATCTCTACCGACACCACATTCAAGATCTCCAAGCAACAATAACGCCTGAACACTAGGGATACCACCAGGACGCTCGAGCTCGATGTCAAGCATGTGTTTGGCTTCTCTATGAAGAGAGCTTTCTCTTGGGCTCAGTGTAATCCTGCGCATATCATCTCGGTCCATATCGGCCACACGATACCCCATGGCCAATACTGTGATGTGAAGAAAATGAGAGTAAAACTTTGACGACTTCGAGATTCGGTCAGCTTCGAAAGCATCTCGATCAATGACTTGAATGACAGAATTATAGTAGTGAAAGAAACCATCCACAAGATAGTCATGTGTCTCCGAGCCCAGAGATTGAATCATCCTCTCTGCTCTTCGGATTTGTTCCGGCGGTTCATGGGCATATGATAGACTTGTTGATTCAGCATAAACATGGCTGTTGGCTGTGGGACCAAAGAATCGCAGCCTTCCAGAGATTTGGTCGAATGAGAGGTTGCCCTTGGTCGATAAAAGTCGATGGATTATATCCTCTTGCTTGGGATCCAGAATCCGAAATGGCGAATCTTCGTTCGAACGAGAGTACGCTTGCTGGTTATTACGAGAATTTGTTGTCGCAAGTTCACTCTCACGTGTTGTGAAATCGTCGTTCTGATAGTCCGGTGGAGAGTGGTCCTCACTACCTGGGGACTTTGAGTCAGATTGTGGAGATGGGTCAGTATTGCCCGCCGTAGTGGCTACGGCGTCTTGATCGTGCCTTGTTTTGGGAGGATGAGTCGCCGGAGGGGGTACCACACCCTTTTCCAAAAGTAAGCCTTCAAGCATTGAGATTCTGTCTGATAAAGAGGACATGTATGCTTTAGATATAGGACTGAGAAAGCTCATTAGCCGTGGCTCACCATGGGGCTGAAAGACATGAGCTCATACCGTCTACGCTCATCGTCATTTTTAATGATGCACTCTGAGCCTGACTTTGCGCAAGCGGTGCATTCGGTCTGATTCTTGGGAACCACGCATCGTATTCTCCTATCGCGACATGACGCACAGGCAACAGATGCACGATGTCTTACTTGTTGCTTGCTTGTGTTACGCCCGGGAATGCTTTTGGCAGAGGCATTCTTGCTGTTCGGATCCAGATTAAGAGCATCTTCTGCATTGGCAGAAAGCGCCATGACGGCCAGCGCGTAGCTGAAGACAGTTAGTCCCGGAGCGGGCTTACTGTTTATGAGCCGGACGGGTCTTGATCACCGGAACTGGACTGAAAATTGTCTGGGGAGAGGTTGATAAGGAGAAGAGTTTGGTTAAGAAGCGGAGTCGTAAAACGGGAGCTGGAACCTTGGCCTTAGCCTGAGGCTGGAGCTTGGACCTTTCCCCACGTTATGATATAGAGCTAGCTATAGAGCTATTTAAAAGAGGCTTTAGTTTTTAAATAATAAGAAAGTAAAAATTAAAAAATAAAGTATAAAAGTTAATTAATATTAAATATTAAAATTTATAAATTTTAATTAAAAAATAAAAAGAATTATTATTTTTTTTATAATTATTATTAGCTTTATTTAAAGCTATTAAGCTTTAAACTTTTTATATAATAACTTAAATAGTAAGGCCTTTATAATAAGCTAGAATTATAAAGCTTAAAATTAATTAAGGTTTATTTACTTTAAGTAGTATAATTACTGCTTTAATTAAGTAATATAAATACTACTTACCTTTTAGTAGCTATATTAACCTTTTTCCTTTATCTTAGTTAAAAGACAGGCCTAGTATATTTATTATAAAGTATATTTACTAACTTAAATACCTATTAGTTATAGTTATTAATATTAATTATAGTTATTAATAAGATATTTATATATAAAAGCCTAAGGCTTAATTAAAGCTATTATATAATTAACTATAACTTTATTATTATAATTAAATTAATATTAAGTTAAGCTAATAAAGAAGATTACTATAAGCTTTATATAAAAGCTATAGCTATTAAAAAGAACTTTTTATTTAAAAGCCTATTTAGCCTAGTTAAAATAGCTATTTTTAATTATATTTTAATTAATTTAATTAATTATATAAATCTAGCTTACCTAGGTTGTTTTATTTATTTAATTTAACTAGCTAAGGAGCTAGCTAGATTAAATAAGCTAAAAAAGACTATAAAAAAAGGCTTACTTCTTAATATAAAAAAAATAGCTTTTTTTATTATATTAATAAGTTTATTAGCCTTATATAAAGAGTAGCTTAAAAATATAATTATTAAAGCTAATTATTTATATTATATTCTTTTAATTATATAAAATTAAAGATAATATATTTATAAATATAGTTAAGTAAAAGCAGGGTAATAGCAGGGTTTAAAGGTTTAAAGGAATAAAGTTAATTCTATTTATATAAGTTAGTTAGTAAAAGTTAAATTAACTTAAAGTTAATAATAACTTTATTAATTAAATATATATACCTAGGTATATAATTAATTACCTTTATATTTAAATAAATAAAGTAAAATTAATAATAAAACAGTAATTAAACTAGGAAAAAAAGATTAATATAATAATATTTAATATATTAAAAAGTTAAAATATTTTATTATTATTATTATTATTAGCTTTATTTAAGGCTATTAAGCTTTTAACTTTTTATATAATAACTTAAGTAATAAGGCCTTTATAATAAGTTAAAATTATAAAACTTAAAATTAATTAAAGTTTATTTACTTTAAGTAATATAATTACTGCTTTAATTAAATAGTATAAGTACTGCTTATAGGTTCTTTAATAGCTATATTAACTTTTTTCTTTTACTTTAATTAAAAGACTAAAATAATATTAAGCTTAATATACTTATTATAAAATATATTCTTTAACTTATTAATTATAATTATTAATATTTATTAAAGCTATTAATATAATACTTATTATATAAAATTACCTATAGCTATATAATTAAACTTATTATATAATTAACTATAATTTTAATATTTATATTAAATTATTATTAATATTACTATTTATTACTTTAATATTAATTATTATTTTATAAAATAAATATATTTAATTAAGTAAATTCTATTTAATTAACTATAGCTTTATTTACTTATTAAAAGGCTTTTTTAACTTTTAAATAAAATTCTTTTTTATATATTAAATCTTTAATTTTATATAATTAACTTTAATAAAAAGTTTTTAAGTAATTTTATTATATTTAAACTTTAAATATTACTTATAAAAAGTATATTTTTAAGTTTATAAGAATTATATTTATAAAATTAATAATTATTATAATTTAAAAGCTATAATAAATCTTTAATTTATTAATTTAATAATTTATTATTAAGCCTAAAGTATTAATATATTATTATTTAATATTTAAAAGTAATATTTTATTTAAATATTAACTTTAAATAGTACTAAAATTAAAGTTTAAATAATAAAATATTTTATATTTAAATTTAAATTAAATTAAGTAATTACTTATTTATTTAATTATTATAGTTAATTATAAATACTTTTTTTATTAACTTTTATATTTATATTTTAGCTTTTAAAGTTATATTTTAAATAAAGTTTATAATATTATTATTACTAATTTTTTAATTATAATTAAATAAAAGTAAAGATTATATAATTAATTAATTAATAGTTTAATATTATAAGTTATTTAAGTTAAATATTTTAATTATAATTAAAGTTAATAGTATTAATTTAATAAAATAATTAAAATAAAAAACTTATAAATAATTTAAATTTAATTAGTTTTTTAATAAATTTATAATTATTATAATAACTTTATTAATTAATAAATAAATTAAAAAAAGTTAAAGTTATAAAAAAGTTATAAATCTTATTAATTAAGCTTTTTTATAGCTTTTTAGCTAGTTAAGTAATATATTTATTTTAATTAAAATTACTTAAAATACTATAGCTTAAAAGTAATTTTATTAATTAAATTTATTAAGATTTTAATTTAACTAAAGACTTTATAGTTAATATTTCTATAGCTATTATTAAAATATCTAGGTCTTATTTATTAACTATTATTAAGTTAAGGTTATAAAATAATTTTAATATTAAAAAGTAAAAATATCTTTATAGTAATATATAAAATATAGCTAATAAGGTCTTATAAAAAGAATAATATAATATAATACTTAATTTTTAATATATTATATATAAGGTATTATATATAATATTAAAAAAATATAATAAGTTTAAAAGCAAGTCTTAAAGTTATATAATATTATTACCTTTAACCTTATAATTTAATTAAATAAATAGCTTTAATTTATAAATATAAAAAGATATTTCTTTATTAAATTACTATTAATATTACTATTTATTACCTTAATATTAGTTATTATTTTATAAAGTAAATATACTTAATTAAATAAATTCTATTTAATTAACTATAGCTTTATTTATTTACTAAAGGGCTCTTTTAACTTTTAAATAAAACTCTTTTTTATATATTAAATTTTTTATTTTATATAATTAATTTTAATAGAATTTTCTAAGTAACTCTATTATATATAAACTCTAAATATTACTTATAGAAAGTACATTTTTAGGTTTATAAGAATTATATTTATAAGATTAATAATTATTATAATTTAAAAGCTATAATAAGTCTTTAATTTATTAATTTAATAATCTATTATTAAGCTTAAAGTATTAATATACTACTATTTAATACTTAAAAGTACTATCTTACTTTAGTACTAACTTTAAATAATATTAGAATTAAAGTCTAAATAATAAAGTATTTTATATTTAAATCTAATTAAGCTAAGTAATTACTTATTTATTTAATTATTATAATTAATTATAAATACCTTTTTTACTAGCTTTTATATTTATATTTTAGCCTTTAAAGTTATATTTTAAATAAAGTCTATAATATTATTATTACTAATCTTTTAGCTATAGTTAAGTAAAAGTAAAGATTATATATTTAATTAATTAATAGTTTAAGGTTATAGGCTATTTAAGTTTAATATCTTAACTATAATTAAGGTTAGTAATATTAATTTAATAAAGTAATTAAAATAAAGAACTTATAAATAACCTAGGCTTAGTTAATTTTTTAATAATTTTATAATTATTATAATAAGTATTTTTATTAAATAATAAATAAATTAAAAAAAGTTAAGGTTATAGGGATATTATAGACTTTATTAATTAAGTTTTATAGCTCTTTAGCTAATTAAGTAATATATTTATCTTAATTAAAGTTACTTAAGATACTATAGCTTAAAAGTAACTTTATTAATTAAGTTTATTAAGATTTTAGTCTAGCTAGAGACTTTATAGTTAATACTTTTATAGCTATTATTAAAATATCTAGGTCTTATTTATTAATTATTACTAGGTTAAGGCTATAAAAAAATAAAAAGATATTTCCTTTAGCTTTAATAAGTTAAATACCTTTTTTATTATTATTTAATTAAAGTAATTAATATTAAAGCTTTAACTTTAAAAGCCTAATTTTAAATAAATAAAAGATTATAAAAACTAATATAAAATATAATATTATATAATTAATATTAATAATAGCTATAATTATTTAATTAAAGCAATTAATACTTATATATTTAGCTTTTTAATTAAAATCTATAGCCTTAAGCTTAATATTATCTTAATCTTTTAATTTTTTATAAAATATTATAAAATTATAAAAAAATACTTATTATATATTAATAACTTTAGTTTAATTACTATTTTATTATTAATTTTACTTTATTTATTTAAATATAAAAGCAGTTAGTTATATACTTAAGTATATATATTTAATTAATAAAGTTATTATTAACTTTAAGTTAATTTAGCTTTTATTAACTAATTTATATAAAAGTTAACCTTATTCCTTTAAACCTTTAGTTTAATCTTACTATTATCTTACCTTTATTTAACTTTATATATAAATATACTGCTTTTATTAATTTAGAAATAGCTTTCCCTTTATTATAATAACCCTTTTAGCTATATTAAAAAGCTACTTTTTATATATATTTAAGTTTAAATTTATAAAAGTAATAAAAAAAGCTATTTAATTTAACTAAAAAAAATAACTTTTTTTTAAATCTTTTTCTAGGTTTTTAAAAGCTAATAACTTATTATTAACCTAGGTTATATTAATTAAGCTAAAAAGGCCTATATAATAGATTAATTTAATTAAATTATAATTAAAAATAGCTATTTTAATAAAGTTAAATTAGTATTTTAATAAGAAATTCTTTTTAATAATAGCTACTATTATATATAACTTTTTATATTTTTTTTTATTAATTACCTTTATAGTAAGCCTAATAGCTATATTAAAGTTATAATAAGTTATATAATAGGCTTAATTATATAGCTATAAGCTATTTTATATAATAAGTATTATATTAATAGCTATAATTTTTTTTTTTTTTTTAATTACTATTAACTTTATTTAAGGCTATTAAGCTTTTAACTTTTTATATAATAGCTTAAATAGTAAGGCCCTTATAGTAAGCTAAAATTATAAAGCTTAAAATTAATTAAAGTTTATTTACTTTAAGTAATATAACTGCTACTTTAATTAAATAATATAAGTATTGCCTTTTAATAGCTATATTAATCTTTTTCTTTTACTTTAATTAAAAGATCTTTAAATAACCCTTATAATATACTAGGCCTAGTATACTTATTATACTTAAGTATATTCCCTAACCTATTAGTTATAGTTATTAATCTTTATTATAGCTACTAATATAATACTTATTATATAAAATAGCCTATAGTTATATAATTAAGCCTATTATATAACTTACTATAACTTTAATATAATTATTAGGCTTATTATAAAGGTAATTAATAAGAAAAAATATAAAGAATTATATATAATAATAACTATTATTAAAAAAAACTTCTTATTAAAGTATTAATTTAACTTTATTAAAATAGCTATCTTTAATTATAGCTTAATTAAGTTAATTTATTATTAAAATATTAAAATATCTCTATAGCAATACGCAAGGTATAGCTAATAAGGTCTTATATAATAAGAATAATATAATATAATGCTTATTTTTTAGCATATTATATATAAGGTATTATATATAATGCTAAAAAATATAATAACTTTAAAAGCAAGTCTTAAGGTTATACAGCGCTATAGCCTTTAACCTTATAATCTAACTAAATAAATAGCCTTAATCTATAAGTATAAAAAGATATTTTCCCCGGCCTTAGCAGGCTAAATGCCTTTTCTATCGTTACCTGTTAATTTATTATATAAACCTTTATAGCTTAATTAATATAATTTAAGTTAATAAAAAGCTATTAGCTTTTAAAGACTTAAAGAAATACTTAAAAGAAAGTCTTCTTTTTTAATTAAATTAAGTAGCTTTCTTTACTGCCTTTATAAGCCTAAACTTAAATATATATAAAAAGTAGCTTTTTAATATAGCTAAAAGGGTTATTATAATAAAAAGGGAGCTACTTTTAAATTAGTAATAGGCTAGTTATAGTCTAAAACTATAATAGTAAAACTACTAAAATAGCTAGGTAATATATCTATATATAGAGTTAAATAAAGGCAGGGTAATAGTAAGGTTAGACTAAAGGTTTAAAGGAATAAAGTTAACTCTATTTATATAAGTTAGTTAGTAAAAGTTAAATTAACTTAAAGTTAATAATAACTTTATTAATTAAATATATATACTTAAGTATATAATTAACTGCTTTTATATTTAAACTATAAATAAAGTAAAATTAATAATAAAATAGTAGTTAAACTAGGGTTAATAGCTATAATAAATATTAGTAACTATAATTAATAGTTAAATTAAAGAATATACTTTATAATAAATATACTAGGCTTAGTATATTATAAAAGTTAATTAAAGATCTTTTAATTAAAGTAAAGGAAAAAGATTAATATAACTATTAAAAAATAAACCTATAAGTAGTATTTATATTACTTAATTAAAGCAGTAATTATATTACTTAAGGTAAATAAACTTTAATTAATTTTAAGCTTTATAATTCTAGCTTATTATAAGAGCCTTATTATATAAGCTATTATATAAAAAGTTAAAAGCTTAATAGTTTTAAATAAAGCTAATAGTAATTAAAAAAAAATATATTAATAAACTATAAATATTATAATAAGTTAATTTTATAATTTTTAACTATTAAATATAACTACTTAATATTAATAAAAATAAAGCTAAAAATAGAATCTTTAATAATTATATTATAAATTAAATATATATACTAAAGAATTTAATAAATTACTTAAAATAAAGTTAATACTTATTAAAGTAAAAGTAGGCTTTTATTAATAATATTATATTAAGGAATAGTAATAGTTAATATTAGCTATAATTTATAAAGTTAAAATATATTATTATAATAATTAAATTATAAATATAAATATTATATTATAAGAATTAAAAGCTATTATAATATTAAAAAAAGGGAAATAAAAAAAAAAGAAATAAAAAAATAAATTAAAAAATAAAGGTTTTAATATTAAAAAAAAAAACTATAAATATTAATAAATTAAAGCTAATTTAATAAGTTAATAATAAATTAAATTAAGTTATAAAATAATATAAAGTAATATAAAAAATATAAATTAAAGGTAAATATAGCTAATTAATACTTAAGATAATCTTATTATAACTATTAAGTCTATTTTATAAGTAATTAATCCTTAATTTAATTACTATTTTATTATTAATTTTACTTTATTTATAATTTAAATATAAAAGCAGTTAATTAAATACTTAAATATATATATTTAATTAATAAAGCTAGTTATTATTAACTTTAAGTTAATTTAGCTTTTCTTAACTAATTTATATAAAAGTTAACCTTTTTCCTTTAAACCTTGAAACCTTACTATTACTTTATTTTTATTTTTATATTAATAATAAAATCCTTTTTATAGTAATAACCCTTTTAGCTATATTATAAAGCTACTTTTTATATATATTTAAGCTTATAAAGATAATAAAAAAGGCTACTTAATTTAATTAAAAGGAATAACCTTTTTTTAAAACCTTTTTTAAGTTTAAAAGGCTTATAAGCTTATTATAGACTTAACTTAAGTTAATTATATTAAAATAAGCTAAATAATTTATATAATTAATTAACTTAATTAACCTATAGTTAAAGATAGCTATTTTAATAAAGTTAAATTAATACTTTAATAAAAAGTTCTTTTTAATAGTAGTTATTATTATATAAATATTTTCTAGATCTTTTTTATTAACTACTTATAAGGCAGGCTTAATAGCTATATTAAGGTTATAGCTAGTTATATAATAGGCTTAATTATATAGCTATAGGCTATTTTATAATATTATATTAGCAGCTTTAATAAATATTAATAACTATAACTAATAGGTATTTAAGTCAGGGAATATACTTTATAATAAATATATTAAGCTTAATATATTATAAAAGTTAATTAAAGATCTTTTAATTAAAATAAAGAAAAAAAGTTAATATAGCTATTAAGTATTAAGTAATATTTATATTATTTAATTAAAGTAGTAATTATATTACTTAAAATAAATAAACTTTAATTAATTTAAAGTTTTATAATTTTAGCTTATTATAAAGGCCTTATTATTTAAGCTATTATATAAAAAGTTAAAAGCTTAATAGCCTTAAATAAGGCTAATAATAATTAAAAAAAAAAAATAATTATAAAATTATTAATTTTAATTTAATTACTATTTTATTATTAATTTTACTTTATTTATTTAAATATAAAGGCAGTTAATTATATACTTAAGTATATATATTTAATTAATAAGGTTATTATTAACTTTAAGTTAACTTAGCTTTTATTAATTTACTTATATAAAAGTTAACTTTATTTCTTTAAACTATTAAACTTTACTATTATCTTATTTTTATCTTTTTACTATTATAATTTTAAACTATAACTAGCCTATTATTAATTTAAAAGTAGCTCCCTTTTTACTATAATAACCTTTTTAATTATATTAAAAAGCTACTTTTTATATATATTTAAGTTCAAGCTTATAAAAATAATAAAAAAAGCTATTTAATTTAATTAAAAAAAATAACCTTCCTTTAAGTCTTTTTTAAAGTCTTTAAAAGCTAATAACTTATTATTAACTTAAGTTATATTAATTAAGCTAAAAAGGCTTATATAATAAATTAACTTAATTAAATTATTAAAATATTAAAATATCTCTATAATAATATATAAAATATAGCTAATAAAGTCTTATATAATAAAAATAATATAATATAATACTTATTTTTTAATATATTATATATAAGGCATTATATATAATACTAAAAAATATAATAACTTTAAAAGTAAGTCTTAAGGTTATATAGTATTATAGCCTTTAACTTTATAATCTAATTAAATAAATAGCCTTAATTTATAAATATAAAAAGATATTTTCTTTAGCCTTAGTAAGCTAAATACTTTTTTTATTATTACTTAATTAAAGTAATTAATATTAAGGCTTTAACTTAAATAGACTATTTTAAAATAAGCTAAGAATTAAATAAGCTATTATAAAATATATTATTATATAATTACTATTAATAGCTATAATTATTTTATTATAGTAGTTAATAACTATATAAATAGTAATTTAACTAATATTAATAATCTTAATATTAATAATATCTTTAATTTATATACTTTTCTTTAATATTTAAATATTATAAGTAAAAACCTATTATATATTAATAAATTAATACTAATATAGTAAGTTAATCTTATTTTTTTTTTTTTTTTTTTTAGTTATTATTAGCCTTATTTAAGGCTATTAAGCTTTTAGCTTTTTATATAATAGCTTAAATAGTAAGGCCCCTATAGTAAGCTAGAATTATAGGAATTAATATTAGTTAAGGTTTATTTACCTTAAGTAGTGTAATTACTACTTTAATTAAGTAATATAAGTACTGCTTATAGGTCTTTTAGTAGCTATATTAACCTTTTTCCTTTACTCTCTTTAATTAACCCTTATAATATACTAGGCCTAGTATACCTATTATAAAGTATATTTACTAACTTAACTTTCCTTTTATTAATTACAGTTACTAATATTAATTATAGCTACTAGCAGGATACTTACTATATATAAAAGCCTAAAGCCTAATTAAAGCTATTATATAACTAACTATAACTTTATTATTATAATTAAATTAGTATTAAACTAGGCTAATAATAAAAATTACTATAAGCTTTATATAATAGTTATAGTTATTAAAAAGAACTTCTTATTTAAAAGCTTATTTAGCTTAATTAAAATAGTTATTTTTAATTATATTTTAATTAATTTAATTAGTTATATAAATTTAATTTACTTAAGTTATTTTATTTATTTAGTTTAGCTAGTTAAGGAGCTAATTAAATTAAATAAGCTAGAAAAGGCTATAAAAAAAGGCCTATTTTTTAATATAAAAGAAGTAGCTTTTTTTACTATATTAATAGGTTTAGCTTTATATAAAGAGTGGCTTAAGAATGTAATTATTAAAGCTAATTATTTATACTATATCCTTTTAATTATATAAAATTAAGGATAGTATATCTATAAATAGAGTTAAGTAAAGGCAGGGTAATAGCAGGGTTCTAAGACTGAAGGTTTAAAGGAATAAGGTTAACTTTTAGGTAGGTTAGTTAGTAGAAGTTAAATTAACCTGAAGTTAATAATAACTCTATTAATTAAATATATATACCTAGGCATATAACTAACTGCCCTTATATCTAAACTATAAATAAAGTGAAATTAATAATAAAATAGTAATTAAATTAGGGAAGTTAATCTTATAATCTTTAATTATATTATAAGGCTTTTAAATATATAAAATATATCTATTATTTTAATTATTATAATTAAATTAAAGGCCTTAAAAGGCCTAGCTAATTACTTAAAGTAAGATTAAGACTTATTAATAAAGTAATAAGCCTTTATTATAGCTATTAGATTAGGTAGTAGTAATAGCTAATATTAAATATAGTTTATAAAGGTAAAATATATAGTTAAAGTAGTTAAATTAATAATATAAATATTATATTATAAGAATTAAAGGCTATTATAAAGTAAAGGAAAAGAAGTAAAAGGGAAAAAAGAGGTAAAAAGGTAATTATAAAATAAAGGTTTTAATATTAAAGGAAAAACTATAAATATTAGTAAGCTAAAGCTAGCTTAATAAGTTAATAATAGATTAAATTAAGTTATAAGGTAATATAAAGTAATATAAGGAATATAAATTAAAGGTAAATATAGCTAATTAATACTTAAGAAGGTTATTATTATAAAAAAGGTCTTATTATTAATATAAAGATAAAGGCAAAGTAATAGTAAGGTTTTATAAAGGAAAAGGTTAACTTTTATATAAGTTAGTTAATAAAAGTTAAATTAACTTAAAGTTAATAATAACTCTATTAATTAATTATATATACTTAAGTATATAATTAATTACCTTTATATTTAAAAACTATAAGTAATATAAAATTAATAATAAATTAGTAATTTAAACTAAAGATAAAAGAGTTATAGATTTTATTAATTAAGCTTTTTATAGCTTTTTAGCTAATTAAGTAATATATTTATTTTAATTAAAGTTACTTAAGATATTATAGCCTAAAGGTAATCTTATTAATTAAGTTTATTAAGATTTTAATTTAGCTAAAGACTTTATAATTAATACTTTTATAGCTATTATTAAAATATCTAGGTCTTATTTATTAATTATTACTAGGTTAAGGCTATAAAATATTTATATTTATAAAAAAGCCTTTTATATATATTTATTACTAATTATAAATTTATAAAATTAATAATAATTATATATTCTTTATAGCTTTAATTTAATAATAATTAATAAATAAAACTTAAATATTTTAATAATAGCTATAAAAGTATTAACTATAAAATCTTTAATTAAACTAAAATCTTAATAAACTTAATTAATAAAATTACTTTAAAATTATAATATTTTAAGTAATTTTAATTAAAATAAATATATTACTTAATTAGTTAAAAAGCTATAAAAAAGCTTAATTAATAAAATCTATAACTTTTTTATAACCTTAACCTTTTTTAATATATTTATTATTTAATAAAACTATTATAATAATTATAAGATTATTAAAGAATTAACTAAGCCTAGGTTATTTATAAATTCTTTATTATTAATATTATTATTTATTACTTTAGCTTTAGTTATTATTTTATAAAATAAATATTCTTAATTAAGTAAAATCTATTTAATTAATTATAGTTTTTTTTTTTTTCTCTTTTTATTATTATTATTAGCCTTATTTAAGGCTATTAAGCTTTTAACTTTTTATATAATAGCTTAATATTATAATTAATAGTTTAAAAGGCTAAGTAAGTATAATAGTATTATATTAACTAAAGCTTAAAGAAGTAAAATTCTAGATTAAGGGATTTCTTAAGATAAAGTTAAAGGGCTTTTAGGTTATATATATAGCTAGCTTTCTAATTAGCCTTATTACTAAATTACTGTTATAATTATCTCTTTCTTTTCTATTTAGCTATCCCTAGCTAAAGTAATATTTTAATAAAATTAAGTAATAATTAATCTTTAATATATTACTAATATCTTTTCTTAATAAACTTTAATAGTTTTAAAAGTTTTTATTAATAAGGGGTCTTTTAGTTATTAATCTTATTATAAAACCCTATCCCTAGTTTAACTACTATTTTATTATTAATTTTACTTTATTTATAGTTTAGATATAAAAGCAGTTAGTTATATACTTAGGTATATATATTTAATTAATAAAGTTATTATTAACTTTAGGTTAATTTAACTTCTACTAACTAACTTACTTAAAAGTTAACCTTATTCTTTTAATTTTAACTTTAATAAAACCTTTAGTCTTAAAACCCTGCTATTACCCTACCTTTACTTTTAATTTTATATAATTAAGAAAATATAATATAGATAATTAGCCTTAATAATTATATTTTTAAGCTACTTTTTATATAAGGCTAAGTTTAGACCTATTAATATAGTAAAGAAAGCTACTTTTTTTATATTAAAAAGCAGGCCTTTTTTTATAGCCCTTTCTAGCTTATTTAATCTAGCTAGCTTTTTAACTAGCTAAACTAGATAAATAAAATAACTTAAGTAAGCTAGATCTATATAATTAATTAAGTTAATTAAGATATAATTAAAAATAGCTATTTTAATTAAACTAGATAAGCTTTTAAATAAAAAGTTCTTTTTAATAGCTATAATTATTATATAAAGCTTATAGTAATCTTTATTATTAGCTTAACTTTATACTAATTTAATTATAGTAATAAGGTTATAGTTAATTATATAATAGCTTTAATTAGGCTTTAGGCTTTTATATATAGCAGGTATCTTACTAGTAGCTAT
The DNA here is from genome assembly GCF_019915245.1 of Fusarium musae. Classification (NCBI taxonomy): domain Eukaryota; kingdom Fungi; phylum Ascomycota; class Sordariomycetes; order Hypocreales; family Nectriaceae; genus Fusarium; species Fusarium musae. Next base: position 1,635,057 of record NC_058387.1, read on the forward strand.
AATTAATATTAGTAACTGTAATTAATAGAGAGAAAGTTAAGTTAGTAAATATACTTAAGTATAATAGGTATACTAGGCCTAGTATATTATAAGGGTTAATTAAAGATATCTTGGTTTTTTAGTAAGGGTAAAGGAAGAAGGTTAATATAGCTACTAAAAGGTAAGTAGTACTTATATTACTTAGTTAAGGCAGTAATTATATTACTTAAGGTAGATAAACCTTAACTAATATTAACTCCTATAATTCTAGCTTACTATAGGGGCCTTACTATTTAAGCTATTATATAAAAAGCTAAAAGCTTAATAGCCTTAAATAAGGCTAATAGTAATTAAAAAAAAAAAAAAAGGAAAAAAACCCTATAGATTCCTATATATAGTTTTTTTAAGATATCTTTTAATTATATATATATATATAAAGCTTTAAATTATTAAGTTAGCTTTAATTCTTTAGGCTTTTATAAGCTTTTATTATTACTTTTATAATAAGTATTTAACTTTACTTTTAATTTAATTCCTTTTTTTCTCTTTTTCTTTTTTTTATTTTATATAATCTCTTTAATTTATATATCTTTTACTTCTTTTTAGTTTTTACTTTTATATCTTTAAATTTAACTTTAATTAATCTCTTTTACTTTATTTTAACTTTAATTTATTTACTTTTTAATTATAATATTTAACTATAATACTCTTAACCTTAAAATAAAAATAAGTAAAGGTTTTTCTAATTTTAATAATAAAGTTCTTTTTAAGCTTACTAAAATCTATATTAAAAACTAAGTATATTTTAATTATATTTATTACTTTTATAATAGTTTAAAATAATACCTTTTAAACCTTATTATTATAATAAACTTTTATTTATTTACTAGTTTTACTTATAAGTTTAGTAATTTTAACTCTTTTTATTATAATAAATCCTTTAGTAATAAAAGTAATTATTACTTATATATATTATTCTCTTTTTAAATTAGTTTATATAATTAACTTTTATATTTAAGGCTTTAAATATATTAAAAGGTAATTAAGATAATATTATAACTTTAATAGTATTTATTTACTTAACTATTACTTTTATTAATTTTATTAAGTTTCTTTAACTTTATAGTAATATTTACTAGAAGCTTACTTATACCTTTTATTAACTCTTTAAAGCTTTCTTTATCTTATATATAACTTATTTAATTACTTTTTTCTTATTAGGCTTTAAAAGTATTAAAATAAGTTATTTAATCTATCTTAAGTCTACTTATATTAATATATCTAGCTTTAAAAAGCTCCTTTTTTATATATCTAGGCTATTATAATATATTACCTTTTTTATATCTAAATATACCTATTTCCTTAAAGTAATATACCTTTTAAAGTTTAGCTTTATTTTTATATTATCTAGACTTTATACTTAAAGTTAGTAAATATTAAGTATATAGCCTAGTAAGTTATAACTAATACTTTCTTAGCTTAAGTTATTATAAGTCTTAACTTTAATTTTAAAGATATTATAAGGTTATATAAATATATTATTAGTTTTAGCTTTAAAGTTAATACTAATCTTTATTATAGTTTTTTTCTTTATATAATATTTAATTTATAAGTTTTAATTATATTTATATTTATATTACTAAGCTAACTTATACTTTTAATTTTAGTTTTACTTTTAATATATCTTTTACTTTTTAAATAACCTTTACTTATTTCTAAAGTATTTAATTTTAATTCTTATAGTTAAAGTTAAAGCTAGTTTTTAGTATCTTAAAGTTAAAATTAGACTTTAGTAACTTTAGTATTTAATTTACCTTTTTATAATTAGTTTATAATAAGTATTATAATAATTAAAGTCTTTTTTTTAATTATATTTAATATTTATATAATTACTTTAAAATATATTTAGCTTATTTTAATTATTATAACTTTAATTAAGTATAATATTAATTACTTTTAATAAACTTATCTTATAATAGATATTAAGGATAATAATAAATTAGCTTAAAATATAAGCTTAATAATATTATAGTTTAATTTTAATAGTTAATAGTAATTAATTTAGTAATCTTTTAAGTTAAATTTTAGTAAATTTACTTATATTTTAAGGTTAATTTTACTTTTATTTAATATTCTTATAGCTATTATTTTTAAACTTTAATTAAAGCTTTTTCTTTATTACTTTTTTTTTATAATACTATTTCTATTTATAATTAAAGCCTTTTACTTATTAATTTAGCTTTAGATTTAACTTATATTATAATAACTTATAAAGTATTTTTTATATTTATAGTAATCCTAAGTATTTATTAGCTATATTTTTTTTTAATTTATATTCTTTATATTACTTTATATTACCTTATAACTTAATCTAATCTATTATTAACTTACTAAATTAGCTTTAGCTTATTAATATTTATAGTTTTTTCTTTAATACTAAAACCTTTATTTCTTAAATTACCTTTTTACCTTTTACTTCCCCTTTTTTATACTATAATAGCCTTTAATTCCTATAATATAATATTTATATTTATAATTTAATTACTATAACTATATATTTTAACTCTATAAACTATAGCTAATATTAACTATTATTATTACTTAATATAATACTATTAATAAAAGCTTACTATTACCTTAATAAATATTAACTCTATTCTAGGTAATTTACTAAGTCTTTTAATATATATATTTAATTTATAATATAGTTATTAAAGGCTTTATTTTTAGCTCTATTTTTATTAATATTAAATAATTATATTTAGTAGCTAAAGATTATAAGATTAACTTACTATATTATTAATAGTTTATTAATATATAATAGGTATTTTCTTATAATTTTATAATACTTTTAGAAAAATTAAAGGATTAATATAATATTAAGCTTAAGGCTATAGATTTTAATTAAAAAGCTAGATATATAAGTATTAATTACTTTAATTAAATAGTTATAGCTATTATTAATATTAATTATATAATATTATATCTTATATTAGTTTTTATAATCTTTAGCTTATTTAGAATTAGGCTTTTAAAGTTAAAGCTTTAATATTAATTACTTTAATTAAATAATAATAAAAAAGGTATTTAACTTACTAAAATTAGGGAAAATATCTTTTTATATTTATAAATTAAAGCTACTTATTTAATTAAATTATAAAATTAAAGGTAATAGTAATATATAACTTTAAAACTTACTTTTAATATTATTATATTTTTTTAGTATTATATATAATACTTTATATATAATATATTAAAAAATAAGTATTATATTATATTATTTTTATTATAAGACCTTATTAGTTATATCTTATATATTATTATAAAGATATTTTAACTTTTTAATATTTATAATAATAACTTATTAATTATATTTTATAGGCTATCCTTTTTATTTTATAAAATAATATAGTTTTCTATATATTTCCTTTTTTTTTTTTAATATATTTAACTTTCTATTAATTATTTTCTTTTTTAAAGTCTAGTATTAGTAAGAAATTATTATTTTTTTAATTATATACTTAATATACTTTAAAGAGGCTTATATAAAAGATATTATATATCTTTATATATTAATTTAATAAAGCTAGTTAATATATTTATAGCTTAATATACTTAGTAATCTAAAATAATTTAATAAATCTTAAAGCTAGCTTTTTTTTTTTTCTTTTAAGCTTTAAGTTTTTAATTAAAAGTATAATTAATTACTTTTACTTAAAGTTTATCTTTTAATATTTTATATTAAAGTACTTAGCTTACTTTTTAATAGTATTTTATTAGTATACTATAAGCCTATCTTATAATTCTTATAGTTTCTATACTTTATATTTAATTTTTAAAACTCCTTTTTTTAAGCTATTATTTTTAGTAATAATATAGAATTTTAAGTTAAAACCTATTAAAGCCTTATTTAAAGTTATATTTATTTTTTTTTATAGGCTTAATCTAGTAATAACTAATAAATAGGACCTAGATATTCTAATAATAGCTATAAAAGTATTAACTATAAAGTCTCTAGCTAAACTAAAATCTTAATAAACTTAATTAATAAAATTACTTTTAAGCTATAGTATCTTAAGTAACTTTAATTAAAATAAATATATTACCTAACTAGCTAAAAAGCTATAAAACTTAACTAATAGGGTCTATAACTTCTTTATAACCTTAACCTTTTTTAATCTATTTATTACTTAATAAAATTATTATAATAATTATAAAATTATTGAAGAATTAACTAAGCTTAAGTTATCTATAAGTTCTTTACTTTAATTACTTTATTAAATTAATATTACTAACCTTAATTATAATTAAAATATTAAACTTAAATAGCTTATAACCTTAAACTATTAACTAACTAAATATATAATCTTTACCTTTATTTAGCTATAGCTAAGAGATTAATAATAATAATATTATAGACTTTATTTAAGATATAACTTTAAAAGCTAGAATATAAGTATAAAAGCTAGTAAAAAAGGTATTTATAATTAGCTATAATAGTTAAATAGATAAGTAATTATTTAGCTTAATTAAATTTAAGTATAAGATATTCTATTACTTAAACCCTAATTCTAATACTATTTAAATTTAGTACTAAAATAAGATATTATTTTTAAATATTAAGTAGTAATATATTAATACTTTAAGCCTAATAAATACTTAGATTATTAAATTAAGGGCCTATTATAGCCTTTAGATTATAATAATTATTAATTTTATAATTATAATCCTTATAAACCTAAAAGTATACTTTTTATAAGTAGTATTTAAAGTTTATATATAATAGAATTACCTAGAAAATTCTATTAAAGTTAATTTTATAAGATAAAAAAGATTTTATATATAAGAAAAAGTTTTATTTAAAAGTTAAAAGAGCCCTTTAGTAGGTAAATAAAGCTATAGTTAATTAAATAGAATTTACCTAATTAAGCATATTTACCTTATAAAATATTAACTAATACTAAGGTAATAAATAATAGTATTAATAGTAAAAGTTATATTTATTATAGTATTAACTCTTAAGTTATAAGTAAATTAAGCAGTTTATAGGAATTTTAGCTAAATATATTAATTATTATTAATAAAGTATTAAAGGTAATAGCTAGAAATTTAATTTATTTTTTTTATTTATTTATTAATTTAAAAGTAAAATACTATTAATAATCTTTATTTAATCTTTAAGTAGTAATATAGCTTTAACTAAAATATATTTATAAAAATAGATTTTTTATTTAATATAATACCTTTTAGGGCTTTAAATTATAGTTTAATTTCTTTATAAAAAAACTTAACTAAATTAAATATAATAATCTTAATAAAAATAAATAAGAATTATATAAATCTTATAAGCCTATTAACTATTACTAAGATTATATTTACCTTTTAGCCTTTAAAGATTATTAATAATAGCCTAGTAATAAAATCTATAAAAACCTCTTTAAAAAGTTATAATAAAATTAGTAAGCTTTTAAGCTTTTTATAAAGTTAATGCTTTTTAAATACTGCTTTTTAATAAATACTATATATAATTATATATTACTTTATATTAGTTTTTAAGCCTTTTAAATAGAATTTCTTTTAAATTAGCTTTTAAATATATTTAATACTAAAGTATCTTATTAAAAGATAATTATAATATAGTTTTAATATCTTTTTTTAAATTAGGTTTTTATAATAAGTAAAGTCTATTTTTAAAGTAAAAGAAGTTATTTTTTATTTTTTACTTTTAAAAACCTTTTTTAAGACTTACTTTAGAAATCTTATCCTTCTAATAAAGTATTTCTTTATCTTTTAATTATACTAACTTAATCCCTAGTTTAACTACTATTTTATTATTAATTTTACTTTATCTGCAGTTTAGATATAAAGGTAGTTAGTTATATACCTAGGTATATATATTTAATTAATAAAGTTATTATTAACTTCAGGTTAATTTAACTTTTACTGACTAACTTATATAAATAGAGTTAACCTTATTCCTTTATAGAACCCTGCTATTACCCTGCCTTTATCTAACTCTATATATAGATATACTGCCCTTTTACTATTATAGTCTTAGACTATAACTAGCCTAGTTTTTACTAATTTAAAAGCAGCTCCCTTTTTATTATAATAACCCTTTTAGCTATATTAAGAAGCTACTTTTTATATATATTTAAGCCTATAAAGGTAATAAGGAAAGCTACCTAGTCTAATTAAAAGAAAAGACCTTCCTTTAAGTATCTCTTTAAGTCCTTAAAAGCTAATAGCTTATTATTAACTTAAATTATATTAATTTAGTTATAAAGATCTATATAATAGATTAACCTAATTAAGTTATAATTAAAGATAGCTATTTTTATAAAGTTAAATTAATACTTTAATAAGAAGTTCTTTTTAATAATAGCTATTATTATATATAACTTTTTATATTCTTTTTTATTAATTACTTTTATAATAGGCTTAATAGCTATATTAAGGTTATAGTAAGTTATATAGTAGGCTTAATTATATAGCTATAGGCTATTTTATATAGTAAGTATTATATTAATAGCTATAATAAATATTAGTAATTATAACTAATAAGTATAAGGAAAGTTAGGTTAGGGAATATACTTTATAATAGGTATACTAGGCCTAGTTATAAAGGTTAATTAAAGATCTTTTAACTAGGGTAAAGGAAAAAGGTTAGTATAGCTGCTAAGAGGCAGTACTTATATTACTTAATTAAGGCAGTAATTATACTACTTAAAGTAGATAAACCTTAACTAATTTTAAGCTTTATAATTCTAGCCTATTATAAAGGCCTTACTATTTAAGCTATTATATAAAAAGTTAAAAGCTTAATAGCCTTAAATAAGGCTAATAGTAATTAAAAAAAAAAAAAAAAAAAAAAAAATACTAACTTAATAATTTTAATTAAAAGCTTTAATATATTATCTTTTAAAAGTCTATTTTAATATAAAGATCTAGTTACTATTTTATTAAAAATTACTATAAATAATCCTAATATATCTTAAAATTATATATTTAAATTAGGTTTCTAGCTTATAATATCTATATTATTTAGTAATAAGGCTAGGCTATTTTAAATATTTAAAAATATCTTATTTACCTTTAACTTACTTAAGGTTTAAGGTAATCTTACTTATTTTATAAGTATTTTACTTAACTTCTATTTTTATTACTAATTTCTTATTATAGCTTATATTTTAGCTATTTTATTTTTTAAAAACTTAATTAAATCTAGCTTTTAATAATTCTTTTTTTTAATTTTTAAAAGTCTTAAAAAGATATTAATAAGACTTATTAATCCCTTTTTATATTTAATTATAAAGTTATAGGTTATTAAATATAAATATTATTATACTTACTTTTTATTTAATTTAGTATTTTTTATAAATAATTAAAAGTTTTAGTAATTACTTAAGACCTTTACTTATCTTAAAAAGCCTTTAAAATAATACTATTAATATTTAAATAACTTTATAATAGCTATTATCTTTTAATTAAATATACTATACTTTTTTTTAAGGTTATAACACTTTATAACTAAAATACTATAAAATAGTAATATTTTTTATTATTTAGCTAAAAAAAAAATATTAATTATAATATAATTTAATATATTTATCTTAATATAAATATATCTTTTAAAATTAAAGTATTATAAAACTAAAGCCTTTTTAAATTTAATAAAAAAGGCTTAAAATACTTACTTTTCTTAATTATTTAACTTTATACTTTTAAGTTTCTTTTTATTTTAACTTTCTTTTAAAAAAACTATAAAAAGTATAATAACCTTTAAATATCTATAAATAAACTATTTATAAAAATTATAAAACTTAAAAAATACTTAAATCTTTTTATAAGTAGTAGGTTTAGGCTATATAAAGATTATATAAATCTTTATTAAATCTATTTTAACTCTTTCTTTAGTTAAAATAAAGCTAAAAAATTTAACTTTACTTTAATAAAAAAAATACTTAAAGGGTTTTATATATAATTTAGCTTTTTTTATTTATTTTAGGATCTATTTAAGGTACTTTATATATTTTTCTTTAGTTTTAAAAAATACTAAAATATTATTTAAGTAAATAATATAAATTATATTTATAAAACCTTAAAATATTTAATAGATATAATATTAAAATATAATAAATATATTAACTAATTTAAGTAATATAATTATATATTTAAAGTAACTATAGTAAGTTTAAAAAGTAGTTTTTTACTTATTACTTTTTTAAATATAAATCTTATAATATATATTTTTAATATTAATTTTAGAAAAGTACTTTATTTTTTAAATATAATTTATAATCTTTAATATTAAAAGTAAAAAGTAATAATTCTTAATAATAATAGTATTTAGCTTATAGTAATTTATATAAAAGTAAAATCTTTTTTTTTTAAAAAAATAAAAAGAATAAGAAAGCTAATTAGGCTTTTTAAAAAGTAAATTTAGCTAGTTTTTAAGTTCTTTTAAATATATTTTTAAAGTTCTTTTAACTTTACTTATAAAAAAAAAAATAAGCTTATAAAAAGGTTTTTTCCTTTTAATTAAGTTAATAATATAATTAGTTTTCTTAAACTTAAATATCTTAATTACCTTATTATAGCTAAAGACTTTAATATAAGCCTTAAGCTTATAAGGAATACTTTTAAATTAATTAAGTTTTTAAGGGTCTTTATTAAAAAGTAAATAAAGTTTATTAATAATAGTAATAGTAAAGATCTTAGCTTTATTATAGATTTTCTTTAAAAATTACTAATATTTAAGGAATTTAAGGCTATTATAGTAGCCTTTAAATTACTATTTTTTTACTTTAAAATTAGCTATAATTTAAAAATCTTTTAAAATAATAATAAAAAAAAATATTAATTTTTTATAATCTTTTTTATTAATATTTATTAAACTTTAAGTAGTTTTATATATCTATTTTTAGTAATTAATTAATATTAAAGGTATTTCCTATTATCTTATAATTTTAAATTAAGTATTATTAGTTTTTTAAAAAGATATATTAATATTTTTTAATTATTAAAATCTTTAAGATTTTATAAAAGTTTTATTAATAATATTTATTTTAATACTATAATTTAAGTATATTTATATTATAATAGTTTTATAGCCTTAAGTTTTAATAATAATAAAAATTTTCTTTTTAAACCTAATTTATAGTATATTTAGGTTATTATTTAAGATTATTATAAAGATATTAATTAAAGATTATTTTATATTTCTAGCTATATTTAGTTTTTTAATTTTTTAATTTAGTTTATTTTTCTAGTTTTAAGGCAGTTTCTAAAGTAATAATCTATCTTATAGTAATTATAATATTCTATTAAGCTTATATCTTTTTCTTTTTTTTTTCCTTTTTTTTTAATAATATAAATTAAAGTATAATTTAAGTTACTTTTATAAGGTTATTAATATAAGTATATTTTTTTAGTTTTTTAAAGTTAATAAGGTTTCTTTTTTATTAATAGGAATTTAAATAGGTTCTTTATATATTTATTTTTTTAATTTAATATATCTTAAAGTTATTATATTAATTAAACTAATTTTTCTTAAATTTCTAAAAATCTAATACCTTTTTAAAAGGCTATAGTATTTTTAAATATTAAAAGTAGCTTAATATAATATTAGTAAATTTATATAATAATATTAAGTTTATAAAAAAGATAATTTTTAATAAAAACTAAATACTTATAAAAATCTTAAAAAGATTAGCCTAATTATTATTATATATTTTTTAGCTAAGTTATAATAAAAATCTAGTAATTCTTTCTATTTTTTATAAAAGTAAAAGACTATTTTTAAAAAGCTTTTTAATCTTATTTTAAAAACTCCTTTTTTTCCTTTTTTTATTTATTAAAGTAATTAAATTATATAAGTTATATATTAAGAGTTATATTATTATAAGTAAAAAAGATCTAGCTTTTATTAATATAATACTATTTTTAAGCTTTTTAGAAACTCTAATTTATATTATTAAATTACTTATCTTTTTTCTTAAATATAATTAAGTATTTAAAAGTAATAATATTCTTTATTTTAACTTTATATTTAAAGGAAAAGCTAGTTTATAATTTACTATAGTTTAATAAGGTATTATTAAAAAAGCTATTATTATTCCTAGTATTTTAGCTAATTATAGTAGTTTTTAAGTTATTTCTTTTTTAAGGTTTAAGGGGGTTTTATAGGTTATTACTACTCTTTTTAAAGAGTTATTCTAGCTCTTTTTTTTATTATTAAAAAGTAAGCTTTATCTCTAGTTATTTTATTCTCTTTTTTAAAGTAATAATATAATTTATATTAATTAATTAGCTAAGTATTTAGGTTATAAGTTAAAATAGCTCCTCTTTTAAAATTTAAGTAAAGTTATTAAAGACTTTTAGTAAGTTTAAGGCTAACTTATCAAGTTTAATACTTACTATAATAGTTCTTTCCTTAATTTAACTACTGTTTTATTATTAATTTTACTTTATCTATTTAGATATAAGGGCAGTTAGTTATATACCTAGGTATATATATTTAATTAATAAAGCTAGTTATTATTAACTTTAGGTTAATTTAGCTTTTACTAACTAACTTATATAAAAGTTAACTTTCTTCCTTTATAGAACCTTACTATTACCTTATCTTTACCCTAGAACTCTATTTATAGATATACTTTAATTTTATATAATTAAGAGGATATAGTATAAATAATTAGCCTTAATAATTATATTTTTAAGTTACTTTTTATATAAAGCTAAATTACCTATTAATATAATTAAGAAAGCTACTTTTTTTATATTAAAAAGCAGGCCTTTTTTTATAGCCTTTTCTAGCTTATTTAAGTTAACTAGCTTTTTAACTAGCTAAATTAAATAAATAAAATAACTTAAATAAGCTAAATTTATATAATTAATTAAGTTAATTAAAGTATATTTAAAAATAGCTATTTTAACTAAGCTAAATAGGCTTTTAGATAAGAAGTTCTTTTTAATAGCTATAGCTATTATATAAAGCTTATAGTAATCTTTACTATTAGCCTAGCTTAATACTAATTTAATTATAGTAATAAGGTTATAGTTAATTATATAATAGCCCTAATTAGGCTTTAGGCTCTTATATAATATCTTATTAATAGCTATAATTAATATTAGTAATTATAAATAATAAAAGAAAAGTTAAGTTAGTAAATATATTTAAATATAATAAATATACTAAGCCTAGGTTAATTAAAGATCTTTTAATAAAAATAAAGAAAAAAGGTTAATATAGCTACTAAAGGCCAATAGACTTATAAGTAATACTTATATTACTTAGTTAAGGTAGTAATTATACTACTTAAAATAAATAAACTTTAATTAATATTAATTCCTATAATTCTAGCTTACTATAAGGGCCTTACTATTTATACTATTATATAAAAAGTTAAAATCTTAATAGCCTTAAATAAAGCTAATAATAATTAAAAAAAAATAGATTTTATTAATTAAGTTTTTTTATAGCTTTTTAGATAATTAAGTAATATATTTATTTTAATTAAAATTACTTAAAATACTATAGCTTAAAAGTAACTTTATTAATTAAATTTATTAAAATCTTAATTTAACTAAAGACTTTATAGTTAATACTTTTATAGCTATTATTAAAATATCTAGGTCTTATTTATTAATTATTATTAAATTAAGGCTATAAAAAAAATTATAAATTCTTTACTTTAATTACTTTATTAGATTAATACTACTAACTTTAATTATAATTAAGATATTAAACTTAAATAGCTTATAACCTTAAACTATTAACTAATTAAATATATTATTTTTATTTTTACCTAGCTATAGCTAAAAGATTAATAATAATAATATTATAAATTTTATTTAATATATAACCTTAAAAGCTAAAATATAAATATAAAAACTAATAAAAAAGGTATTTATAATTAATTATAATAATTAAATAAATAAGTAATTATTTAATTTAATTAAATTTAAATATAAAATACTTTATCTTTTATTAAATTACTATTAATACTACTATTTTCTACTTTAGTATTAGTTATTATTTAATAAGGTAAATATACTTAGTTAAGTAAATTCTATTTAATTAACTATACCTTTATTTACCTATTAAAAGGCTCTTTTAACTTTTAGATAAAACTTTTTCTTATATATAAAATCTTTTTTATTTTATAAATTTTCTAGGTAATTTTATTATATATAAACTCTAAATACTACTTATAAAAAGTATATCTTTAGGTTTATAAAGATTATAATTATAAGATTAATAATTATTATAATCTAAAGGCTATAATAAATATTTCCCTAGTTTAAACTACTGTTTTATTATTAATTTCACATTATCTGCAGTTCTCAGACGCAAGGGCAATTAATCACATGCCTAGGCATGTGTAATTAATTAATAGAGCTAGTCGTTATCGACTTCAGGTCAATTTAACTTCCACCAACTAACTTACACAAAATAAAGTCAACCTTCTTCCTTTAATTCTAACTTTCACAGAACCTTTAAACCCCGCTATTACCCCGCCTTTATCCTCATATCAATAACAGGACCCCCTCTACAGTAATAACCCTTTTAGTTATATCATAAAGCCACTCTTTATATACATTTAAGTTACTTATAAAGGCAATAAAGAAGGCTACCTAATCTAATTAAAAGGGATAACCTTCCCTTAAAACCCTCTCTAAGTTTAAGAGGCTTATAAGCTTATTATTAACCTAACCTAAGTTAATTATACTAAAATAGGCTAAATAATCTATATAACTAATTAACCCTATTAACCTATAGTTAAAGATAGCTATTTTAATAAAGTTAAATTAGTACCTTAATAAGAAGTTCTTCCTAATAGTAGCTACTATTATATAAATATCTTCTAGATCTTCTTTATTAATTACCTATAAGATAGGCCTAATAGCTATATTAAGGTTATAGCTAGTTATATAATAGGCCTAATTATATAACTATAGGCTATTTTATATAGGTATTATGCCAGTAGCTATAATTAATATTAGTAACTGTAACTAACAGTTAGGTCAGGGAATATACTTTATAATAGGTATACTAAGCCTAGTATTCTTTTAGCTAGGGTAAAGGAAAAAAGTTAATATAGCTACTAAAGGGTAAGCAGTACTTATACTACTTAGTTAAAGTAGTAATTACACTACTTAAAGCAAATAAACCTTAACTAATCTTAACTTCTATAATTTTAGCTTATTATAAGGGCCTTACTATTTAAGCTATTATATAAAAAGTTAAAAGGTTAATAGTCTTAAATAAGGCTAATAGTAAATAAAAAAAAAAAAAAAATAATAAATATTTAATTTAATAATTTAAGTATCTATTAAGCTTAAAGTATTAATATATTATTACTTAATACTTAAAAATAATATCTTATTTTAGTATTAACTTTAAATAATATTAAAATTAAGGTTTAAGTAATAGAATATCTTATATTTAAATCTAATTAAGTTAAGTAACTGCTTATTTATTTAACTATTATAGCTAATTATAAATACTTTTTTTACTAACTTTTATACTTATATTCTAGCTCTTAAAGTTATACTTTAAATAAGGTCTATAATATTATTATTACTAATTTCTTAGCTATAGTTAAGTAAACTAAGTATTAATTAGCTATATTTACTTTTAATTTATATTCCTTATATTACTTTATATTACCTTATAACTTAATCTAATCTATTATTAACTTACTAAGCTAGCTTTAGCTTACTAATATTTATAGTTTTTCTTTTAATACTAAAACCTTTATTTTATAATTTACTTTTTTATCTTTTTTTTCCTTTTTATTTCTTTTTTTTTACCTTATAATAGCCTTTAATTCTTATAATATAATATTTATATTATTAATTTAATTACTTTAATTATATATTTTAACTTTATAAATTATATTTAGTATTAGCTATTACTATTACCTAATTTAATAATTATAATAAAGGCTTATTATTTTATTAATAAATTTTAATCTTACTTTAAGTAATTAGCTAGGTTTTTTAAAGCCTTTAATTTACTTATAATAATTAATATAATAAATATATTTTATATATTTAAAAGCCTTATAATATAATTAAAGATTATAAAATTAACTTATTATATTAATATTAATTTATTAATATATAGTAAGTCTTTACTTATAATATTTAAATATTAAAAGAAAGTATATAAATTAAAAATATTATTAATATTAAGATTATTAATATTAATTAAATTACTATTTATATAGGTATTAACTACTATAATAAGATAATTATAGCTATTAATATTAATTATATAATATAATATTTTTAAATAGTTTTTATAATTTTTAGTTTATTTAGAATTAAGTTTTTAAAGTTAAAGCCTTAATATTAATTACTTTAATTAGATAATAATAAAGAAAGCCTTTAATTTACTAAAGTTAGGGAAAATATCTTTTTATATTTATAGATTAAGGCTATTTATTTAGTTAGATTATAAAGTTAAAGGTAGTAATATATAACTTTAAGACTTACTTTTAAAGTTATTATATTTTTTAATATTATATATAATATTTTATATATAATATATTAAAAAATAAGTATTATATTATATTATTTTTATTATAAGACCTTATTAGCTATACTTTATATATTACTATAAAGATATTTTATCTTTTTAATAGTTAAGTAAAAGTAAAGATAATATATTTAATTAATTAATAGTTTAAGGTTATAAGCTATTTAAGTTTAATATTTTAACTATAATTAAAGTTAATAATATTAATCTACTAAAATAATTAAAGTAAAAAATTTATAAATAATTTAAATTTAGTTAATTTTTTAATAATTTTATAATTATTATAATAACTTTATTAAGTAATAAATAAATTAGAAAAGGTTAAGGTTATAAAAGAGTTATAGACCTTATTAGTTAAGTTTTATAGGTCTTTAGCTAGTTAGGTAATATATTTATCTTAATTAAAGTTACTTAAAATACTATAGCTTAAAAGTAACTTTATTAATTAAATTTATTAAGATTTTAATCTAGCTAGAGACTTTATATTTAATACTTTTATAGCTATTATTAAATTATCTAGTTCTTATTTATTAATTATTACTAAGTTAAGACTATAAAAAAAAATACATTATTATTTAAACTTTAATTTTAATATTATTTAAAGTTAATATTAAAGTAAAATACTACTTTTAAATATTAAATAATAATATATTTATATTTTAAATTTAATAATAAATTATTAAATTAATAAATTTAAAACTTATTATAGCCTTTAGATTATAATAATTATTAATTTTATAAATATAATCCTTATAAGCTTAAAAATATACTTTTTATAAATAGTATTTAAAGTTTATATATAATAAAATTACTTAAAAAATTCTATTAAAGTTAATTATATAAAATAGAAGATTTAATATATAGAAAAGAGTTTTATTTAAAAGTTAAAAAAGCCTTTTAATAAGTAAATAAAACTATAATTAATTAAATAGAATTTACTTAATTAAGTATATTTACTTTATAAAATAATAAGTAATTTTAAAGTAATAAATAGTAATATTAATAGTAATTTAATAAAAAGTAATTATATATATTTTAAATTTAATACTATAGGCTTTTTAAAAGAAAAAATAGCTTTTATTTATATTAATATTAAATATAAAAAACTAGTTAGTTTTAAAAAATAGTTATAAACTTTTAAATATACTATTAAAAAGAAAATACTTATTTTTATTTAAAGAGTTAATAATAAAGTAAAAAAGCTATATAATAAATAAATAATATTTACTATTTATATTAATAGTATTTATTAAAATAGATCTAATATAAGCTATATAAAGTTAATATATAAAGCTTAGATTTAAAATAAAATATTAGTATTTTCTTTAAAAGCCTTATTTAAAAATAAATAAATAGTATTATATAATATAAATATTATAATAATTAATAAATATTTATATTATACTAGTTTTAATAAGTTTTTTATTTTTTTTACTATTTTTTAAATATCTTAAAGAGTTAATTAATAAATAATAGTAATTTAATTAATAACTATTTTAATAAGCTAGATATACCTTATTTTAATAATATAAAAAAAGATCTTTAAAAGAAGAACTTTTATATTTAATAAATATATTAATAAAGCCTTTAATATATTTATAAATTTAATAATTAATTTAAAAGTTATAATTATTAATAATATTAATAAAGATATTATATATTAAAAAAAGTAAAAGCTAGGAAATATTAAATAATATAAAGAAAATTAAATATATTTTTTTAATATATAAAAAGCTATTATTTTAGCTCTATTAATAATAACTAAATAGCTTTTAATATATTAAATAAAATTACTAAAATTATTAAGTAAGTTATAATCTTATTTAAAATATATGTAACTTTTAAGATTAATACTATAATTATTAAAGAAGTTACTTTTTAAATTATAAATAGCTCTTTAACTTCTATCTTTAAGGTATCTTTTATAAAGGCTACTATAAACTTAATATAAGACTTAAAGAATATAATTTTAATTAATATTAAAGACTTAAAATTACTATATAAGTAGTAATACTAAATTATAAGTATATATATATATAAGTATATTTAAAAGGGTTATATAAGTTAATTCTAAAAGTAAGCCTTAGTATTATAAAATAAATAATAAGGCTTAAATTAACTATAACTTACTATTTAAAAGGGCTATTTTTTTTTTTTTTTTTTAATTACTATTAGCCTTATTTAAGGCTATTAAGCTTTTAGCTTTTTATATAATAGCTTAAATAGTAAGGCCCCTATAATAAGCTAGAATTATAAAAGTTAATATTAATTAAGGTTTATTTACTTTAAGTAATATAATTACTGCTTTAATTAAGTAATATAAGTACTGCCCTTTAGCAGCTATATTAACCTTCGTCCTTTACCCCTGCAGGCCTAATATACCTATTATACTTAAATACATTTACTAACCTGACTATTAGTTATAGTTACTAATATTAATTATAGCTACTAGCAGGATACCTGCTATATATAAAAGCCTAAAGCCTAATTAAGGCTATTATATAATTAACTATAACCTTATTACTATAATTAAATTAGTACTAGACTAGGCTAATAGTAAAGATTACTATAAGCTTTATATAATAGCTATAGCTATTAAAAAGAACTTCTTATCTAAAAGCCTATTTAATTTAATTAAAATAGCTATTTTTAATTATATTTTAATTAACTTAATTAGTTATATAAATCTAGTTTACTTAAATTATTTTATTTATTTAATTTAATTAGTTAAAGAGCTAGCTAGATTAAATAAGCTAAAAAGGGCTATAAAAAAAGGCCTGTTTTTTAATATAAAGGAAGTAGCTTTCTTTATTATATTAA
This sequence comes from Fusarium musae, assembly GCF_019915245.1. Taxonomy (NCBI): domain Eukaryota; kingdom Fungi; phylum Ascomycota; class Sordariomycetes; order Hypocreales; family Nectriaceae; genus Fusarium; species Fusarium musae. The sequence continues at coordinate 1,652,404 of NC_058387.1, forward strand.
TAGGTTTAGCTTTATATAAAGAGTAGCTTAAGAATATAATTATTAAGGCTAATTATCTATATTATATCCTCCTAATTATATAAAATTAAGAGTAAAGGTATAGTAATAGTAGGGTTAGACTAAAGGTTTAAAGGAATAAGGTTGACTTTTAGGTAGGTTAGTTGGCGGAAGTTAAATTGACCTCTATTAATTAAATGTATGTGCCTAGGCATATGATTAACTGCCCTTGCGTCTGAACTGTAGATAAAGTGAAATTAATAATAAAATAGTAGTTAAACTAGGGTTAAAAGGGCTATAATTATAATATATTATAAAGCTAGCCTTTAAAGAAACTTTCTAGTTATTTTTAACTACTTTATTATTATTTAATATATATATTCTTAATATTAATTAATTTACTTAATTAATTTTTTTAAGATCTTTTTTATTTAACTGCTTTTTTATAGTATATTATTAATAAATTACTTAAGATATTTTTTATTTTTTTTTCAATTACTATTAGCCTTATTTAAGGCTATTAAGCTTTTAACTTTTTATATAATAGTATAAATAATAAAGCCTTTATAATAGGCTAGAATTATAAAGCTTAAAATTAGTTAAAGTTTATTTACCTTAAGTAATATAAGTATTACCTATAGGTTTACCTCTTAGTAGCTATATTAACCTTTTTCCTTTACCTTAGTTAAAAGATCTTTAAGTAACTTTAATAATATATTAGGCCTAGTATACTTATTTTACTTTTATTTAAAGGTTAGTTAGACTTTAATTAAGTAAAAGATTAAATATAAACTAATAAATATATTCCCTAACTTAACTTCCCTTATACTTATTAATTACAGTTACTAATATCTATTATAGCTCTTAATATAATACTTATATAAAATAGCCTATAGCTATATAATTAAGTCTACTATATAACTTATTATAACCTTAAGATAGCTATTAGGCCTATTATAAAGGTAATTAATAAAAAGGAATATAAAAAGTTATATATAATAGTAACTATTATTAAAAAAAACTTTTTATTAAAGTATTAATTTAATTTTATTAAAATAGCTATTTTTAATTATAGTATAATTAAGTTAATCTATTATATAAACCTTTATAGCTTAATTAAAGTAATTTAAGTTAATAATAAACTATTAGCTTTTAAAAAGCTAGAAAAAGACTTAAAAAAAAGTTACTTTTTTTAATTAAATTAAGTAGCTTTTTTTATTACTTTTATAAGTAACTTAAATATATATAAAAAGTAGCTTTTTAATATAGCTAAAAGGGTTATTAAAGTAAAAGGGAAGCTACTTTTAAATTAATAAAAATAAAAGTAAAGTAATAGTAAAATTTAAAGGTTTAAAGAAATAAAGTTAACTTTTATAAAAGTTAGTTAATAAAAGCTAAATTAACTTAAAAGTAATAATAACTATATTAATTAAATATATATACCTAAATATATAATTAACTGCCTTTATATTTAAATTATAAATAAAGTAATATTAAAAAGATAAAATATCTTTATAGTAATATATAAGGTATAGTTAATAAGGTCTTATAATAAAAATAATATAATATAATACTTATTTTTTAATATATTATATATAAAGTATTATATATAATATAAAAAAATATAATAACTTTAGAAATAAGTCTTAAAATTATATAATACTACTTTTAACCTTATAATTTAATTAAATAAATAGCCTTAATTATTAAATATAAAAAGATACTTCCTTAATTTAATTACTATTTTATTATTAATTTTACTTTATTTATAGTTTTAATATAAAGGTAGTTAATTATATACCTAGGTATATATATTTAATTAATTTTAAGTATTAATTAATTATATTTATCTTTAATTTAAATTCCTTATATTACTTTATATTACTTTATAACCTAATCTAATCTATTATTAACTTATTAAGCTAGCTTTAGCTTATTAATATTTATAGTTTTTCTTTTAATATTAAAACCTTTATTTTATAATTTACTTTTTTACTTTTTTTTTCTTTTTTATTTTTTTTCTTTTACTTTATAATAGCCTTTAATTCCTGAAATATAATATTTATACTATTAATTTAATTACTTTAATTATATATTTTAACTTTATAAATTATATTTAATATTAATTATTATTATTATTAAAGTTAATAATTATAATAAAGGCTTATTATTTTATTAATAAGTTTTAATTTTATTTTAAGTAATTAATTAAGTCTTTTAAAGTTTTTAATTTACTTATAATAATTAATATAATAAATATATTTTATATATTTAAAAGCTTTATAATATAATTAAAGATTATAAAATTAAATTATTATATTAATATTTTTTTTTTTTTTTTTAATTACTATTAGCCTTATTTAAGGCTATTAAGCTTTTAACTTTTTATATAATAGCTTTAATAGTAAGGCCCCTATAGTAAGCTAGAATTATAAAGCTTAAAATTAATTAAGGTTTATTTACCTTAAGTAATATAATTACTGCCTTAACTAAGTAGTATAAGTACTGCTTACCCCTTAATAGCTATACTAACCTTCTTCCTTTATCTTAATTAAAAGATCTTTGATTAACCTTTATAACTAGGCCTGGTGTACTTATTATAAAGTATATTCCCTAACCTAACTTTCCCTATACCTATTAATTATAATTACTAATATCTATTATAGCTACTAATATAATACCTATATAAAATAGCCTATTTTTTTTTTTTAATTACTATTAGCCTTATTTAAGGCTATTAAGCTTTTAACTTTTTATATAATAGCTTAAATAATAAGGCCTTTATAGTAGGCTAGAATTATAAAGCTTAAAATTAGCTAAAGTTTATTTACTTTAAGTAATATAATTACTACCTTAACTAAGTAATATAAGTACTGCTTACCCCTTAGTAGCTATATTAACCTTTTTCCTTTACCCTAGTTAAAAGATAGGCCTGGTATACCTATTATAAAGTATATTCCCTAACTTAACTTTCCTTATACTTATTAATTATAGTTACTAATATCTATTATAGCTACTAATATAATACCTATATAAAATAGCCTATAGCTATATAATTAGGCCTACTATATAACTTACTATAAGCTTAATATAGCTATTAGGCTTACTATAAAAGTAGCTAATAAAAAGGAATATAAAAAGTTATATATAATAGTAACTACTATTAAAAAGAACTTCTTATTAAAGTACTAATTTAACCTTATTAAAATAGCTATTTTTAATTATAATTTAATTAAGTTAATTTATTATATAGATCTTTATAGCTTAATTAATATAATTTAAGTTAATAATAAGCTATTAACTTTTAAAGATTTAAAGAGATACTTAAAGGAAAGTCTTTCCTTTTAGTTAAATTAAGTAGCCTTTTTTATTACCTTTATAGGCCTAAACTTAAATATATATAAAAAGTGGCTTCTTAATATAGCTAAAAGGGTTATTATAGTAAAAAGGGAGCTGCTTTTAAATTAATAAAGATAAAGGCAGGGTAATAACAGGGTTAAACTAAAGGTTTAAAGGAATAAGGTTAACTTTTATATAAGTTAGTTAGTAAAAGTTAAATTAACTTAAAGTTAATAATAACTTTATTAATTAAATATATATACTTAGGTATATAACTAACTATTTTTATATCTAAACTATAGATAAAGTAAAATTAATAATAAAATAGTAATTAAACTAGGGATTATATTAATATTAATTTATTAATATATTATAAGTTTTTACTTATAATATTTAAATATTAAAAAAAAATATATAAATTAAAAATATTATTAATATTAAAATTATTAATATTAATTAAATTATTATTTATATAAGTATTAATTATTATAATAAAATAGTTATAGCTATTAATATTAATTATATAATATAATATCTTTAAATAATCTTTATAGTTTTTAGTTTATTTAAAATTAGGCTTTTAAAATTAAAGCTTTAATATTAATTACTTTAATTAAGTAATAATAAAAAAAGCCTTTAGTTTACTAAAATTAAAAAAAATATCTTTTTATATTTATAAATTAAGGCTACTTATTTAATTAAATTATAAAGTTAAAGGTAATATTATATAACTTTAAAACTTACTTTTAAAGTTATTATATTTTTTAATATTATATATAATACTTTATATATAATATATTAAAAAATCAGTATTATATTATATTATTCTTATTATAAAACCTTATTAATTATATCTTATATATTACTATAAAGATATTTTATCTTTTTTTAATATTTAATTAATAAAGTTATTATTAACTTTAAATTAATTTAGCTTTTATTAACTAATTTATATAAAAGTTAACCTTATTTCTTTAAACCTTTAAACTTTACTATTACCTTACTTTTATTTTTATTAATTTAAAAGTAGCTCTTTTTTTATTATAATAACCCTATTAGGTATATTAAGAAGTTACTTTTTATATATATTTAAATTTAAACCTATAAAGGTAATAAAGAAGGCTACTTAACTTAATTAAAAGGGATAACCTTTTTTTAAATATCTTTTTAAGTCTTTAAAAGCTAATAGCTTATTATTAACTTAAGTTATATTTATTAAGCTAAAAAGGCTTATATAATAAATTAACTTAATTAAATTATAATTAAAAATAATTATTTTAATAAAATTAAATTAATACTTTAATAAAAAGTTTTTCTTAATAATAGCTATTATTATATATAACTTTTTATATTTCTTTTTATTAATTACCCTTATAGTAAGCCTAATAGCTATATTAAGGTTATAGTAAGTTATATAATAAGCTTAATTATATAGCTATAAGCTATTTTATACCTAAAGATTTCTTTTTAGATTTAATATTTAAAAAGGTATTTCCCTAGTTTAATTACTATTTTATTATTAATTTTATTTTATTTATAGTTTAAATATAAAGGCAGTTAGTTATATACCTAGATATATATATTTAATTAATAAAGCTTATTATTATTAACTTTAGGTTAATTTAACTTTTACTAACTAACTTATATAAAAGTTAACCTTATTCCTTTAAACCTTTAAACCTTACTATTACCCTACCTTTATCTAACTCTATATATAAATATATTGCCTTTATTAATTTAAAAGTAGCTTCTCTTTTACTATAATAACCCTTTTAGCTATATTAAGAAGTTACTTTTTATATATATTTAGATTACTTATAAAAGTAATAAGGAAAGCTACTTAATTTAATTAAAAAAAAAACCTTCTTTTAAGTATCTTTTTAAGTCTTTAAAAGCTAATAGCTTATTATTAACTTAAGTTATATTAATTAAGCTATAAGGATTTATATAATAGATTAACTTAATTAAACTATAATTAAAAATAGCTATTTTAATAAAATTAAATTAATACTTTAATAAGAAGTTCTTTTTAATAGTAGCTGCTATTATATATAACTTTTTATATCTTTTCTTATTAGCTACCTTTATAGTAAGCCTAATAGCTATATTAAGGTTATAGTAAGTTATTTAATAGGCTTAATTATATAGCTATAGGCTATTTTATAATATTATATTAATAGCTATAATAAATATTAGTAATTATAATTAATAGGTTAGGGAATATACTTATAAGTTTATACTTAATCTTTTACTTAATTAGGGTCTAATTAACCTTTAAATAGAAGTATAATAAGTATATTAAGCCTAGTATTCTTTTAACTAGGGTAAAGAAAGAAGGTTAATATAGCTATTAAAAAGTAAACCTATAGGCAGTACTTATACTACTTAATTAAGGTAGTAATTATATTACTTAAAGTAAATAAACCTTAATTAATTTTAAGCTTTATAATTTTAGCTTATTATAAAGGCCTTATTATTTAAGCTATTATATAAAAAGTTAAAAGCTTAATAGCCCTAAATAAAGCTAATAATAATTAAAAAGAAAAAAAAATAAACTATTTTATATAATAAGTATTATATTAATAGCTATAATAAATATTAATAATTATAATTAATAAAAGGAAAGTTAAGTTAAAAAATATACTTTATTAAAAAGTAAAAATATCTTTATAATAATATATAAGGTATAGCTAATAAGGTCTTATAATAAAAATAATATAATATAATACTTATTTTTTAATATATTATATATAAAGTATTATATATAATACTAAAAAAATATAATAACTTTAAAAGTAAGTTTTAAAATTATATAGTACTACTGCCTTTAACCTTATAATCTAACTAAATAAGTAGCCTTAATTTATAAGTATAAAAAGATATTTCTTTTAGCTTTAGTAAGCTAAATACCTTCTTTATTATTACTTAATTAAAGTAATTAATACTAAAGCTTTAACCTTAAAGGCTTAATTCTAAATAAACTAAAAATTATAAAAACTAATATAAAATATAATACTATATAATTAAAATTAATAATAGCTATAACTATCTAATTAAGGCAGTTAATACCTATATATCTAGCCTTTTAATTAAAATCTATAGCCTTAAGCTTAATATTATATTAATCCTCTAATCTTTTTTAAAGTATTATAAAATTATAAAAAAATACTTACTATATATTAATAAACTATTAATAATATAGTAAGTTAATTTTATAATTTTTAATTATTAAGTATAGTTACTTAATATTAATAGAAATAGAGTTAAAAATAAAGCCTTTAATAATTATATTATAGATTAGATATATATATTAAAGGACTTAATAAATTACCTAGAATAGGGTTAATGCTTATTAAAGTAATAGTAGGCTTTTATTAATAGTATTATATTAGGTAGTAATAATAATTAATATTAGCTATAGTTTATAGAGTTAAAATATATAATTATAGTAGTTAAATTATAGATATAAATATTATATTATAAGAATTAAAGGCTATTATAGTATAAAAGAAGGGAAGTAAAGGGTAAAAAGGTAAATTAGGAAATAAAGGTTTTAGTATTAAGGGAAAAACTGTAAATATTAGTAGGCTAAAGCTAGCTTAGTAGGTTAGTAATAGATTAGATTAGGTTATAAGGTAATATAGAGTAGTATAAGGAATATAAATTAAAGGTAAATATAGCTAATTAATACTTAGGGAATATACTTTATAATAAATATATTAAGCTTAGTATTTTTTTAATTAAAGTAAAGAAAAAAAATTAATATAGCTATTAAAAGGCAGTATTTATATTACTTAATTAAAATAATAATTATATTACTTAAAGTAAATAAACCTTAATTAATATTAAGCTTTATAATTCTAGCTTACTATAAGGGCTTTATTATTTAAGCTATTATATAAAAAGTTAAAAGCTTAATAGCCTTAAATAAGGCTAATAATAATTAAAAAAAAAATAGCTATTATATAAAGCTTATAGTAATCTTTATTATTAGCCTAGCTTAATACTAATTTAATTATAATAATAAGATTATAGTTAATTATATAATAGCTTTAATTAGGCTTTAGGCTTTTATATATAATAAGTATTTTATTAATAGCTATAATTAATATTAGTAACTATAATTAATAAAAAGAAAGTTAAATTAATAAATATACTTTAAAAGTATAATAAGTATACTAGGCCTAGTATATTATAAAGGTTAATTAAAGATCTTTTAATAAAAGTAAAAAAAGAAAGTTAATATAGCTATTAAAAGGCAGTACTTATATTACTTAAATAAAGCAGTAATTATATTACTTAAAGTAAATAAACTTTAATTAATATTAACTTTTATAATTCTAGCTTACTATAAGGGCCTTATTATTTAAGCTATTATATAAAGAGTTAAAAGCTTAGTAGCCTTAAATAAGGCTAATAGTAATTAAAAAAAAAATACCTAAGTATATTTACTAACTTATTAATTATAGTTATTAATATTAATTATAGCTATTAATAAAATATTTACTATATATAAAAGCTTAAAGCTTAATTAAAGCTATTATATAATTAATTATAACTTTATTACTATAATAAAATTAATATTAAATTAAATTAATAAAAAAGATTATTATAAGCTTTATATCCCTAGTTTAATTACTATTTTATTATTAATTTTACTTTATTTATAATTTAGATATAAAAGTAATTAATTATATACTTAAATATATATATTTAATTAATAAAGTTATTATTAACTTTAGGTTAATTTAACTTTTACTAACTAACTTATATAAAAGTTAACTTTATTCCTTTAAACCTTTAAACCTTACTATTACCCTACCTTTATCTAACTCTATATATAAATATATTACTTTTACTAATTTAAAAGTAGCTCTTTTTTTACTATAATAACCCTTTTAGCTATATTAAAAAGCTACTTTTTATATATATTTAAGTTTAGGCCTATAAAGGTAGTAAAAAAAGCTACTTAATTTAATTAAAAGAGAAAACCTTTTTTTAAGTATTTCTTTAAGTCTTTAAAAGCTAATAGCTTATTATTAACTTAAGTTATATTAATTAAGCTATAAAGATTTATATAATAAATTAACTTAATTAAGCTATAATTAAAAATAGCTATTTTAATAAAGTTAAATTAGTATTTTAATAAAAAGTTCTTTTTAATAGTAGCTATTATTATATATAATTTTTTATATTTTTTCTTATTAACTACTTCTATAATAAGCCTAATAGCTATATTAAAGTTATAGTAAGTTATATAATAGGCTTAATTATATAGCTATAAGCTATTTTATATAATAGGTATTATATTAGTAACTATAATTAATAGGTATTTAAGTTAAGGAATATATTTATAAGTTTATATTTAATCTCTTACTTAGTTAAGGTTTAACTAACCTTTAAATAAAAATGTAATAAGTATATTAAGCCTAGTATTTTTTTAATTAAAGTAAAAGAAAAAGGTTAGTATAGCTATTAAAAGGCAGTACTTATATTACTTAATTAAAGCAGTAATTATATTACTTAAAGTAAATAAACCTTAATTAATTTTAAGCTTTATAATTCTAGCTTATTATAAAGGCCTTACTATTTAAGCTATTATATAAAAAGTTAAAAGCTTAATAGCTTTAAATAAGGCTAATAGTAATTAAAAAAAAAAAATAAGCTTTATATAATAGCTATAGTTATTAAAAAGAACTTTTTATTTAAAAGCTTATTTAATTAAATTAAAATAGCTATTTTTAATTATATTTTAATTAATTTAATTAATTATATAAATTTAACTTACTTAAGTTATTTTATTTATTTAAGTTAGCTAGTTAAAGAGCTAGGTAAATTAAATAAGCTAAAAAAAAGCTATAAAAAAAGCTTACTTTTTAATATAAAAAAAGTAGCTTTTTTTATTATATAAATAGGTTTTTTTTTTTTTTTTTTTTTTTTTTTTATATAATAAATTAACTTAATTAAGCTATAATTAAAAATAGCTATTTTAATAAAGTTAAATTAGTATTTTAATAAAAAGTTCTTTTTAATAGTAGCTATTATTATATATAATTTTTTATATTTTTTCTTATTAACTACTTCTATAATAAGCCTAATAGCTATATTAAAGTTATAGTAAGTTATATAATAGGCTTAATTATATAGCTATAAGCTATTTTATATAATAGGTATTATATTAGTAACTATAATTAATAGGTATTTAAGTTAAGGAATATATTTATAAGTTTATATTTAATCTCTTACTTAGTTAAGGTTTAACTAACCTTTAAATAAAAATGTAATAAGTATATTAAGCCTAGTATTTTTTTAATTAAAGTAAAAGAAAAAGGTTAGTATAGCTATTAAAAGGCAGTACTTATATTACTTAATTAAAGCAGTAATTATATTACTTAAAGTAAATAAACCTTAATTAATTTTAAGCTTTATAATTCTAGCTTATTATAAAGGCCTTACTATTTAAGCTATTATATAAAAAGTTAAAAGCTTAATAGCTTTAAATAAGGCTAATAGTAATTAAAAAAAAAAATAAGCTTTATATAATAGCTATAGTTATTAAAAAGAACTTTTTATTTAAAAGCTTATTTAATTAAATTAAAATAGCTATTTTTAATTATATTTTAATTAATTTAATTAATTATATAAATTTAACTTACTTAAGTTATTTTATTTATTTAAGTTAGCTAGTTAAAGAGCTAGGTAAATTAAATAAGCTAAAAAAAAAGCTATAAAAAAAGCTTACTTTTTAATATAAAAAAAGTAGCTTTTTTTATTATATAAATAGGTTTTTTTTTTTTTTTTTTTTTTTTTTTAATTACTATTAGCCTTATTTAAGGCTATTAAGCTTTTAACTTTTTATATAATAGCTTAAATAGTAAAGCCTTTATAATAAGCTAGAATTATAAAGCTTAAGATTAGTTAAGGTTTATTTACTTTAAGTAATATAACTATTACCTTAATTAAGTAATATAAGTACTGCCTTTTAGTAGCTATATTAACTTTTTTCCTTTACTTTAATTAAAAAATTAAAATAATACTAAGCCTAGTATACTTATTATACTTTTACTTAAAAGTTAGTTAAACCTTAATTAAGTAAGAAATTAAATATAAACTTATAAGTATATTTCTTAATTTAACTTTCTTTATACTTATTAATTATAATTACTAATATTTATTATAGCTATTAATATAATACCTATTATATAAAATAGCTTATAGCTATATAATTAGGCTTATTATATAACTTACTATAACTTTAATATAGCTATTAAGCCTATTATAAAAATAATTAATAAAAAAGAATATAAAAAGTTATATATAATAGTAACTACTATTAAAAAAACTTTTTATTAAAATACTAATTTAATTTTATTAAAATAGCTATTTTTAATTATAGCTTAATTAAGTTAATTTATTATATAGACTTTTATAGCTTAATTAATATAACTTAAGTTAATAAAAAACTATTAACTTTTAAAAACTTAAAGAAATACTTAAAAGAAAGTCTTTCTTTTTAGTTAAATTAAATAGCTTTCTTTATTACTTTTATAAGTAACTTAAATATATATAAAAAGTAGCTTCTTAATATAGCTAAAAGGGTTATTATAATAAAAAGGAAGCTACTTTTAAATTAATAAAGACTAGGCTAGTTATAGTTTAAGACTATAATAGTAAAAAGATAAAGGCAGGGTAATAGTAGGGTTTAAAGAAATAAAGTTAACTTTTATATAAGTTAATTAGTAAAAGTTAAATTAACTTAAAGTTAATAATAACTCTATTAATTAAATATATATACCTAGGTATATAATTAACTGCCTTTATATTTAAACTATAAATAAAGTAAAATTAATAATAAAATAATAGTTAAACTAGGGATATAAATAGGTTTAGCTTTATATAAAAAGTAATTTAAAAATATAATTATTAAGGCTAATTATCTATTTTATATTTTCTTAATTATATATAATTAAAAATAGTATATTTATAAATAAAGTTAAATAAAAGTAAAGTAATAGTAAAGTTTAAAGGTTTTATAAAAGTTAAAATTAAAATAATAAAGTTAACTTTTATATAAGTTAATTAATAAAAGCTAAATTAACTTAAGGTTAATAATAACTAGCTTTATTAATTAAATTTATATATTTAAGTATATAATTAACTGCTTTTATATTTAAATAAATAAAGTAAAATTAATAATAAAATAGTAATTAAACTAAAAGCAGTTAGTTATATACCTAGGTATATATATTTAATTAATAAAAGTTAATTTAGCTTTTACTAACTAATTTATAAAAATAAAGTTAACTTTATTCCTTTAAACCTTTAAACCCTATTATTACCTTACTTTTACTTAATTCTATTTATAAATATATTTTAATTTTATATAATTAAAAAGATATAATATAAATAATTAGCCTTAAGTATTAATTAGCTATATTTACCTTTAATTTATATTTTTTATATTACTTTATATTACTTTATAACTTAATTTAATTTATTACTAACTTATTAAGCTAGCTTTAATTTACTAATATTTATAGTTTTTTTTTTAATATTAAAATTTTTATTTTATAATTTACTTTTTTTATCTCTTTTTTCCTTTTTACTTTTTTTTTTTACTTTATAATAGCCCTTAATCCCTATAATATAATATTTATATTATTAATTTAATTACTTTAATTATATATTTTAACTTTATAAACTATATTTAGTATTAGTTATTATTATTATTTAATTTAATAGCTATAATAAAAGCTTATTATTTTATTAATAAGTCTTAATCTTACTTTAAATAATTAGCTAGGTTTTTTAAAGCTTTTAATTTACTTATAATAGTTAATATAATAAATATATTTTATATATTTAAAAGCTTTATAATATAATTAAAGATTATAAAATTAACTTATTATATTAATATTAATTTATTAATATATAATAAGTTTTTACTTATAATATTTAAATATTAAAAAAAAATATATAAATTAGAAATATTATTAATATTAAGATTATTAATATTAATTATATAATATAATATCTTTAAATAGTTTTTATTAAAATATTAAAACATCTTTATAATAATATATAAAGTATAGCTAATAAGGTCTTATATAATAAAAATAATATAATATAATACTTATTTTTTAATATATTATATATAAAGTATTATATATAATATTAAAAAAATAATAACTTTAAAAGTAAGTTTTAAAGTTATATAGCACTATAGCCTTTAACTTTATAATTTAATTAAATAAATAGCTTTAATTTATAAGTATAAAAAGATATTTCTAAGTATTAATTAGCTATATTTACTTTTAATTTATATTTCTTATATTACTTTATATTACCTTATAACCTAATCTAATCTATTATTAACTTATTAAGCTAGCTTTAGCTTATTAATATTTACAGTTTTTCCTTTAATACTAAAACCTTTATTTTATAATTTACTTTTTTATCTTTCTTTTTCCCTTTATTTCCTTTCTTTTACTTTATAATAGCTTTTAATTCTTATAATATAATATTTATATTATTAATTTAATTACTTTAATTATATATTTTACTTTTATAAACTATATTTAGTATTAGCTATTATTATTACTTAATTTAATAGCTATAATAAAAGCTTATTACTTTATTAATAAGTCTTAATCTTATTTTAAGTAATTAATTAAGCTTTTTAAAGCCTTTAATTTAATTATAATAATTAAAATAATAAATATATTTTATATATTTAAAAACCTTATAATATAATTAAAGATTATAAGATTAACTTATTATATTAATATTAATTTATTAATATATAGTAAGTTTTTATTTATAATATTTAAATATTAAAAAAAAGTATATAAATTAAAGATATTATTAATATTAAAATTATTATTATTAATTAAATTACTATTTATATAATTATTAATTACTATATTAAGATAATTATAGCTATTAATAGTAATTATATAATAGTATATTTTATAATAGCTTATTTAGTTTTTAGCTTATTTTAAAATAGTTTATTTAAGTTAAAGCTTTAATATTAATTACCTTAACTAGGTAATAATAAAGAAAGTATTTAGCTTATTAAAGTTAAAGAAAATATCTTTTTATATTTATAAATTAAGGCTATTTATTTAATTAAATTATAAAATTAAAGGCTATAGTATTATATAACCTTAAGACTTACTTTTAAAGTTATTATATTTTTTAATATTATATATAATACCTTATATATAATATATTAAAAAATAAATATTATATTATATTATTTTTATTATATAAGACCTTATTAGCTATACCTTATATATTACTATAAAGATATTTTAATATTTTAATAAAAAGATATTTTCTTTAGCTTTAGTAAGCTAAATACTTTCTTTATTATTATTTAATTAAAGTAATTAATATTAAAGCTTTAATTTAAATAAACTATTTTAAAATAAGCTAAAAATTAAATAAGCTATTATAAAATATATTATTATATAATTACTATTAATAGCTATAACTATTTTATTATTAAAAGTAAAAATATCTTTATAATAATATATAAAGTATAGCTAATAAAGCCTTATAATAAAAATAATATAATATAATACTTATTTTTTAATATATTATATATAAGGTATTATATATAATATTAAAAAAATATAATAACTTTAAAAATAAGTCTTAAAGTTATATAATACTATTACCTTTAACTTTATAATTTAATTAAATAAATAGCCTTAATTTATAAATATAAAAAGATATTTCCCCTAGCTTTAGTAAGCTAAATACCTTTTTTATTATTACTTAATTAAGGTAATTAATACTAAAACTTTAACTTTAAAAGCCTAATTTTAAATAGGTTAAAGATTATAAAAACTAATATAAAATATAATACTATATAATTAATATTAATAATAACTATAACTATTTAATTAAAGTAGTTAATATTTATATATCTAGCCTTTTAATTAAAATCTATAGCCTTAAGCTTAATACTATATTAGTCCTTTAATCTTTCCTAAAGTATTATAAAATTATAAAAAAATACTTACTATATATTAATAAACTATTAATAATATAGTAAGTTAATTTTATAATCTTTAATTATTAAGTATAGCTACTTAGTATTAATAAAAATAAAGTTAAAAATAAAGCTTTTAATAACTATATTATAGATTAGATATATATATTAAAGGACTTAATAAATTACCTAGAATAGGGTTAATACTTATTAAAGTAATAGTAGGCTTTTATTAATAGTATTATATTAAGTAGTAATAATAGTTAATATTAGCTATAGTTTATAGAGTTAAGATATATAGTTATAGTATTATTTTATTATAATAATTAATAATTATATAAATAGTAATTTAACTAATATTAATAATTTTAATATTAATAATATTTTTAATTTATATACTTTTTTTTAATATTTAAATATTATAAGTAAAGACTTATTATATATTAATAAATTAATATTAATATAATAAATTAATCTTATAATCTTTAATTATATTATAAAGCTCTTAAATATATAAAATATATTTATTATTTTAATTATTATAATTAAGTTAAAGGCCTTAAAAGGCCTAGCTAATTACTTAAAGTAAGATTAAAACTTATTAATAAAGTAATAAGCTTTTATTATAACTATTAAATTAAATAATAATAATAGCTAATATTAAGTATAATTTATAAAAGTAAAATATATAATTAAAGTAATTAAATTAATAATATAAATATTATATTATAAGAATTAAAGGCTATTATAAAGTAAAAAAAAAGAAATAAAAAGGAAAAAAAAAAATAAAAAAGTAAATTATAAAATAAAAGTTTTAGTATTAAAAGAAAAACTATAAATATTAATAAGCTAAAGCTAGCTTAATAGGTTAATAATAAATTAAATTAAGTTATAAGGTAATATAAAGTAATATAAAGAATATAAATTAAAAAAGAATATAGCTAATAAATACTTAAAAAATAGTTTTTATAGTTTTTAACTTATTTAAAATTAGGCTTTTAGAGTTAAAGCTTTAATATTAATTACTTTAGTTAAGTAATAATAAAAAAGGCCTTTAGCTTATTAAAGTTAAGGAAAATATCTTTTTATATTTATAAATTAAAGCTATTTATTTAATTAAATTATAAAGTTAAAAGTAATATTATATAACTTTAAGATTTACTTTTAAAGTTATTATATTTTTTAATATTATATATAATACCTTTTTTAATTTAACTACTATTTTATTATTAATTTTACTTTATTTATAGTTTAAATATAAAGGCAGTTAATTATATATTTAAATATATATATTTAATTAATAAAAAAGCCTTATAATAAAAATAATATAATATAATACTTATTTTTTAATATATTATATATAAGGTATTATATATAATATTAAAAAAATATAATAACTTTAAAAATAAGTCTTAAAGTTATATAATACTATTACCTTTAACTTTATAATTTAATTAAATAAATAGCCTTAATTTATAAATATAAAAAGATATTTCCCCTAGCTTTAGTAAGCTAAATACCTTTTTTATTATTACTTAATTAAGGTAATTAATACTAAAACTTTAACTTTAAAAGCCTAATTTTAAATAGGTTAAAGATTATAAAAACTAATATAAAATATAATACTATATAATTAATATTAATAATAACTATAACTATTTAATTAAAGTAGTTAATATTTATATATCTAGCCTTTTAATTAAAATCTATAGCCTTAAGCTTAATACTATATTAGTCCTTTAATCTTTCCTAAAGTATTATAAAATTATAAAAAAATACTTACTATATATTAATAAACTATTAATAATATAGTAAGTTAATTTTATAATCTTTAATTATTAAGTATAGCTACTTAGTATTAATAAAAATAAAGTTAAAAATAAAGCTTTTAATAACTATATTATAGATTAGATATATATATTAAAGGACTTAATAAATTACCTAGAATAGGGTTAATACTTATTAAAGTAATAGTAGGCTTTTATTAATAGTATTATATTAAGTAGTAATAATAGTTAATATTAGCTATAGTTTATAGAGTTAAGATATATAGTTATAGTATTATTTTATTATAATAATTAATAATTATATAAATAGTAATTTAACTAATATTAATAATTTTAATATTAATAATATTTTTAATTTATATACTTTTTTTTAATATTTAAATATTATAAGTAAAGACTTATTATATATTAATAAATTAATATTAATATAATAAATTAATCTTATAATCTTTAATTATATTATAAAGCTCTTAAATATATAAAATATATTTATTATTTTAATTATTATAATTAAGTTAAAGGCCTTAAAAGGCCTAGCTAATTACTTAAAGTAAGATTAAAACTTATTAATAAAGTAATAAGCTTTTATTATAACTATTAAATTAAATAATAATAATAGCTAATATTAAGTATAATTTATAAAAGTAAAATATATAATTAAAGTAATTAAATTAATAATATAAATATTATATTATAAGAATTAAAGGCTATTATAAAGTAAAAAAAAAGAAATAAAAAGGAAAAAAAAATAAAAAAGTAAATTATAAAATAAAAGTTTTAGTATTAAAAGAAAAACTATAAATATTAATAAGCTAAAGCTAGCTTAATAGGTTAATAATAAATTAAATTAAGTTATAAGGTAATATAAAGTAATATAAAGAATATAAATTAAAAAAGAATATAGCTAATAAATACTTAAAAAATAGTTTTTATAGTTTTTAACTTATTTAAAATTAGGCTTTTAGAGTTAAAGCTTTAATATTAATTACTTTAGTTAAGTAATAATAAAAAAGGCCTTTAGCTTATTAAAGTTAAGGAAAATATCTTTTTATATTTATAAATTAAAGCTATTTATTTAATTAAATTATAAAGTTAAAAGTAATATTATATAACTTTAAGATTTACTTTTAAAGTTATTATATTTTTTAATATTATATATAATACCTTTTTTAATTTAACTACTATTTTATTATTAATTTTACTTTATTTATAGTTTAAATATAAAGGCAGTTAATTATATATTTAAATATATATATTTAATTAATAAAGCTAGTTATTATTAACTTTAGGTTAATTTAACTATTATTAACTAACTTATATAAAAGTTAACTTTATTTTTTTAATTTTAACTTTTATAAAACCTTTAAACCCTACTATTACTTTACTTTTATTCTTTTACTATTATAGTTTTAGACTATAACTAGCCTATTATTAATTTAAAAGCAGCTCTCTCTTTATTATAATAACCCTTTTAGTTATATTAAAAAGCTACTTTTTATATATATTTAAGTTTAGGCTTATAAAAGTAATAAAAAAGGCTACTTAATTTAATTAAAGAAAAAAACTTTCTTTTAAGTATTTTTTTAAGTCTTTAAAAGCTAATAGCTTTTTATTAACTTAAGTTATATTAATTAAGCTATAAAAGTCTATATAATAAATTAACTTAATTAAACTATAATTAAAAATAGCTATTTTAATAAAATTAAATTAGTATTTTAATAAAAAGTTCTTTTTAATAATAATTACTATTATATATAACTTTTTATATTCCTTTTTATTAGCTACCCTTATAGTAAGCCTAATAGCTATATTAAGGTTATAGTAAGTTATATAATAAGCTTAATTATATAGCTATAGGCTATTTTATATAAGTATTATATTAGTAGTTATAATAAATATTAATAACTATAACTAATAAGTATAAGGAAAGTTAAGTTAAGGAATATACTTTATAATAGATATATTAAGCCTAGTATATTATAAAAGTTAATTAAAGATATCTTAGTCTTTTAACTAAGGTAAAGGGAAAAGGTTAATATAATTATTAAGAGGTAAGCAGTACTTATATTACTTAATTAAGGTAGTAGTTATATTACTTAAGGCAGATAAACCTTAATTAATTTTAAGCTTTATAATTCTAGCCTATTATAAGGGCCTTATTATTTAAGCTATTATATAAAAAGTTAAAAGCTTAATAGCCTTAAATAAGGCTAATAATAATTAAAAAAAAATATATATATAATATCTTATATATAATATATTAAAAAATAAATATTATATTATATTATTTTTATTATAAGACTTTATTAGCTATACTTTATATATTATTATAAAGATATTTTATCTTTTTAATAAATAATTAGCTTTAATAATTATATTTTTAAGTTACTTTTTATATAAAGCTAAGTTACTTATTAATATAATAAAAAAAACTATTTTCTTTATATTAAAAAATAAGCCTTTTTTTATAGCCTTTTTTAGCTTATTTAATTTAACTAGCTTTTTAACTAGCTAAATTAAATAAATAAAATAACTTAAATAAGCTAGATTTATATAATTAATTAAGTTAATTAAAGTATAGTTAAAGATAACTATTTTAATTAAATTAAATAGGCTTTTAAATAAAAAGTTCTTTTTAATAACTATAGCTATTATATAAAGCTTATAATAATCTTTTTTATTAGCTTAACTTAATACTAATTTAATTATAATAATAAAGTTATAATTAGTTATATAATAGCCTTAATTAAGCTTTAGGCTTTTATATATAAGTATTTTATTAATAATTATAATTAATATTAGTAATTATAATTAATAAGTTAATAAATATACTTTATAATAAGTATATTAAGCCTGGTATTTTTTTAATTAAAGTAAAAGAATAAGGTTAATATAGCTATTAAGTAATAGTATTTATATTACTTAATTAAAGTAATAATTATATTACTTTAAGTAAATAAACTTTAATTAATTTTAAGCTTTATAATTCTAGCTTATTATAAGGGCCTTACTATTTAAGCTATTATATAAAAAGTTAAAAGCTTAATAGCCTTAAATAAGGCTAATAGTAATTAAAAAAGAAATAGTTAATTAATACTTAAAATTAATTAATTATATTATTTAAATATTAAAAAAAAAAACTTAAAATTATTATAAATTATTAATAATAAAATTAATTAATTATAATAATATTTTATTAATTAAACTTTAAATTAAAAGATTTTTATTATAAAATTAAAAAAAAATTATAAAGCTATATATTAAGTTTACTAGCCTTATTTTTAATCTACTATTATACTTTTTTAAACTAGCTAGATTAGCAGAAATTGCCATAAGCAATTTAATCAAGTACAGTTCAACAGCAACTTAACAACTGCCTATCTCTTTAGTCAGTCAATACCTCAGCACAATGTCCATCCCAAACGAAGCACTGCAGAAGGTACGATCTCTCTCAGAACACGCATTCTCCCGAACTCGTTCAGGGAACCACATTTTACTAGGCCTCGGCCATGCTGACACTCAGAATGTAGCTGGTGCGAGAGATCGAAAGCCAGGCGCTGGTAGCCCAGCAGCAGATTGGCCTAGCCAGGACGCAAATGACATCGAAACAACGAGAGCAACGTCTCGTCAAGCTCACACTCAGCGAAATGGCCAGTCTACCTCAAGATGCTGTGATCTACGAGGGTGTTGGCAAAATGTGAGTGCCTCTCCTGTCGAAGCTCAATCATCCATCCCCCTCCTCTTTTTCACAAGGACCCCACATCTCCTTGAACCAAGCTTGGTCTCTAACGCTGGCCGTTATGGCGTCTCTTTATAGGTTCGTCTCGCTCCCGGTGGATTCACTTCGCCAAAAGCTTGAGAGCCAGACACAGACTCTGGAGGGAGAGGTGGACAAACTGAGCCAGCGTCTGCTTTATTTGGAAACAACACACAAGAATAGCCGTGAGCATATCGAGCAGATGCTCCGAGCCAAGTAAACTAAGCGCTGAATGTTACGCGCCATCAATCTGACTTTCCTCTATTTCTGGGGGGTTTCCTCTAAACGCTGTCCAGTCGTCATTGTTGTTCAAACGTGCTACAGAAATGTATGTTTCAACAGGCGCCAGGCCTCTTTCTTCCCAGCCCTACAGCTGCGCCGCGCATTTCACACACCAGGTGCACACCAACACAGAAACCGATTTGACCGCCGAGACTCTGCTTACGGTGGGTTTGCCTTTAGTTTAGGTCGAGATCGTCGTTGTGGCAGTAAGACGCGAAGCGTGGCGCCAGTCCCGATCAGGAGGGTCACTTTGATAGCTGAACCAAGCGACGAATCTCCTGGCTTCAACTAGATATGTTGTCGATAACGAGGGCACTGATCATCATGGCATCTCAATAGTATGTATATCCCGGAGCATCATGGGATATTCCTTTCGATCCCTTTGTCTTCCAAAGGTCTCACCGCCGGTTGCCTGCTGTAACCCACCTCAAGCTGACAGCATCGTGCGATCTGATTCCTCCTCACCATCATCACCGATTTGTGAGCAAACACCGGGACGGACAAGGGACCATGTTCAAGTTAGACAGTAATTAATTTAGCCCCCACCAAGTTTCAGTTCAGCGCCCCGCCCCCTCCCAGAGTCCAGCCCTACAACCAACATGGAGTGCTGAGGTCGGCACGGAACCGCGGTCCCCTCCGAGGGACGGATGGTCTAAATGTTCTGTGGGCTGTGTTCCTTCTTATTTATTCATTGACCGCTGCCGCTCTGTCGTCTGACTCTTCCCTCTGTTGCAAACCAGTGACTACTCCAAGCCTGCTGTGTCCCAGCAGCACCACAGCCTATAAGATCAGATTCGACATTGTCATCTCACAATCGCTGTTTCTCGCTCATTGGGTTCTGGCTATCTACCAAAATGAGCCGAAGTAGTTATAGTTACGATGATGAGGATGACTACGACATCCGCTACCAGAAGCGTGGGCCTTCGCCTGGCATCCGATACGTTGCGAACCCGCAACGTACTCAAAACTATTACGATGCACCTCCAGGGCCCAGTTACATTGGAGCTGACCGCCTGAATATCACAACCATGCATCGTTCTCGGTCTCGGTCTCGTACTGGTGAGCTGTCTCGGACTCGAGAGCGTCGCGCCAGCAGTCCCCCGGCCCCTGTTCCTGTAATTATAAACAACAAAATATACAACGACCTCTCCTCTGATGATGAAGATACTCGCCGCAAGCAAGTTGCGCGGTCTTCGCGGCGGCGCCGCTCTCGCTCTCGCTCTCGCTCGTCCTCATCCCGATCTCGATCATCTTCTTACATGACTCGAGAAGAATGGGAGGCTGAGAAAACTCGCAAGGAGCTTGAGGATCTTCGTCTCCAAACAGCACGGGAGAAGGAGGAGCGAAGACTTGTCAAGCAATACCGTGATGAGTGGGAGGCCGAGCAAGCACGTAAAGATCTTGAGAAAAATCGACGCGCTAGCTCACGCGAGAGAGACGAGCGGCAACGCGAGAAAGATGAGCGACAGCTTGTCAAAGGATATCGCGAGGAATGGGAGGCGGAACAATCACGTAAAGAGCTTGAAAAAATGCATCTTGCTCATGCGCGCGATGAGGAAGAGCGCCGTCGATTGAGGGAATTCAAAGAGGAAGAAGAGCTCAAGCAAGCCAAGCGCGAGCTCGAAAAGATAAAGGGCCGTAAAGCGCGCGCTGATGAGGAAGAACGCATCAAGAAGGAGATTGAGCTGAGGCGCCTGAAAGAAGAAGACGCCGCCACAGAAGAGAGACAGCGCCGCGAGAAAGAGGCAAATTCTGCTGTTGAGGATTACAAGCGAAGGGAGCTTGAGCGCGTTGCCAAAGAGAAGAAACTCAAGGAGCAGAAGGAGAAAGAAGCAGCTGAAGCAGTTGAGCGTTACAAGCAGGCAGAGAAGGATCGCATAGCTAAGGAAAAGGCCGACAGAGAAGCCAAAGACCGGGAATACCAGGACCGCTTGAAACAAGACCTCGCCAAGTCAGGACTCGACGATAAGACCATCGAGGCCATCTTGAAGAAGGAAAAGATCAAGAAGACACAGCCTCAACATCCGCAGCCTCTACCACATCACGCGATGGCCGGTCCAGCTCACCGTTATACCCCTATGCCCATCCCAGTCAACCAAGTCGCCGCAATTCCTCCTCCACCCCCTGCTGGCCAAGTTGCTCGACCGACGTATACACGCATGTCCCGCCGACATTTGTCAATCGAGTCGTTGCGTGAATTCGGTGTCGAATTCGATTTTGATACAGTATGTAGTTGTCTTGCTGCCACATTCATCAATTGCATGGTATTGAGCTAATTCTATCGCCAGGATCCTGACTATCTACTCATTCGACGTTGGGTTCCGGAGTGGGAGCAGGACCGACTGTGGAAGCACACAAAGCTGATCCGCGAGAGGCGCACCAAGATGCTTATGGTCGAGGAAAAGCGCCACAGCAGAGAAGAGCCAGACTTTGAATGGGTTCGCAAGAAGGACAAGGATAAGCATAGCCGCCGCAGGAGTAAGTCACCAGGATTGTTGATGTATTTGGCTGGTGCGCGGCCGGCTTAGGCTCAATGGGTTATGGGATGTCAGTTGCGAGCGAGATTCTTTTATATTAAACCAGCCAAGAAGTGGTCCTTTAGTTCCTATCTTTTGAGACGAGTTGTTGTTACAGTTGTTGTACACGATTTACAGTTACTTTGCTCCAGCTCGGCGAATCAGCTCCTCGTACACCGTCCAGGCCAGTGCCGAACTCATGGCCTTGCGGCTCATCCGTAACGCCAAGCCATCCCATAGTGACCGGATACCCTCATGCGTTACCATCTTATACCAAGCGTGCCATATATTCCTATACTCCAGTGGTTGTAATTGAATTCGTGTTTTGACCGCATCGAACGGGTTCGAAACAATGGAGCATGCTGCACCGGCAAACATAGCGGAAGTGAAGTTCACAGAGCTAGCCAGAGTTGCTTGCATTCTGCTTGTGCCCTCACCTGATGTAAGCGGCTTGGACGCCAGTGTTCCAAGGCGCGATTTCAGCATCTCATAGAATAGCACGTACATGCCAGCGTACGGTGCATCACGAAACGCCGTGGCACCGAATCCAGAGAAGAAGCCACGCCAGCCCTGAGTCCGGCGTATGTCATTCGCAGCTGACATGATGGAGGGATAAGAATATAGACTGGATTCAAAGCGAACCTTGATCACGGTGAGAGGCATGAGGACAAAGCCAGCAAACGTTCTTGCAACTGCGCCCGAGATGAGGTTGCCCGAATTCGTTAATGAAGGGAGGACTGATGAGCGGCCCTGGGTCTGCAGCCGCCGACCCAGGATACCTGTCTGGTGTGCATGCTGGCGAATCGCATTGAGTGATGTGAAGTAGAGAGCTGAACCGAAGCCCGTCCGTAGCGCTGAAGGGACGGTACCTCGCCACAGTGACTTTACGAGGCTCGGGGATTGCCTCAGATCACGCAGGGTAGCGCTTAATGACGAGCTACCAGACTGCTGTACCCGCGTTTTGAGAAGATCCAGAGGCTGTAGGAGAACGGCAGAAGTGACGCCTGAACCAAGACCAGATATGAAATGCCGGGCTATTCAATTGTGTCAGACGGCGAATATTGAATGGGGCCGACAGAGGCCGAACCACACAGAGACTCCGCTATACGGAATTGACCAAGAAAGCATACCTGAATTGGCTGGCCGAGAAGTTCGGGGCTCGGTCATTGGTAAGGACACAGCAGCACCATTGTGTTGAGTCGGGGAATCAGCAATTGAGATACCCATGGCTAATCACAGACTTGAGCCACCGGGCATGTCGGAGAGATAGAACGGGTGACATGACGAGATAAAATCGCACTGGGAGCCTGGGCCCCGCTACGTGAATCGGCCCCGCTTTGATGCATCTTGCACGTGTTGGTAAAAGAATGGCCCAAGTCTGTACTAGGAGACACGGATCAGTTTGCGGCAACGCCACTGGCATTGTTACCCCGATAATCGCCTATCACAGACTCGAGGCGGCCAGCCAGAAGACGGTGGCGTTTGACAAGCTCAGCCCATTCATTTATACCAATCGAAGCAAGAAGCATGCCGAAGTCAGCCCCCAGCCTCCCCAGACTGCCCGCGCAGTAAAGTACCTGCGTCAAAATGCTTTCCCTCGATGTCTGGTCTTTGACGGTTGGCAGATAGACTCGCAGCGTTTCGACAAGCATCTCTACCATATGGAGGGGAAAGTCAGCCATTGGGGAAGGCATGGCTCCCAAAGGATCACTTTCGTCGTTCCTGTGCGTCACGAAGCTCGAATTTATGCTCTTAAACACCGAGACAATGCTAAAGCTCTGTTCGCGGAATATCTCGATAAATCGTTTCAGGTACCGCTCTGTCTGCTGGCCGCCTGACCACGTGCTGGTAGCTTTGTCCTTTCGAAGTCGTTCCTCATCTGCTAGGTCTCTTAGAGGCTCCAGTGCTTCCAGTGTTGTCAAGAGCGTAGACAAACGGCAGACCAAGAAGACGGCCGGGAGTGCGTCTTCAGTTGATGCATCAGTCACCAGATCCGGAACGATTCGTTTGAGCCAGCCCATCGTTCGAACGGCAGCGGCAAGCTTGAGATTGGGCGCTTTGAGCGTTCCAATGAGATCTGCAGCCATCTGCCGAATGGCAGCATCCGCCTCGTCTAGGACCGAAGTGACAAGCGGTGAGTCTGGGTAGAGGGAAGCAAGGCGTCGGACGTGCGCGTAAAGCTCGAGCGTAGAGGAATGATTGACCGGTGCGGTCGAGACAGCGGACGAGAGAAGGAGAGGCATTTCCATGACATCAACAAGACGTTCCGAGTTTCGAAGCAGTAGGAGTGCCTGTTTTCTCCGCGCCAGTAACTTGCTCTCGCTGGCCTTGCCAAAAGCCGACGAGAAGTGTTCTGCTTGCGCATCTAGTCGGGGCACTGCCTGGACAAGATCTAAGGCTCGCTGGGCCAGAGTCGGTAGGGACGTTCGTAGCGAAGCATGGCTCGCGGCCGAATCAACGACGGGTTTGTGGGATCTCTTCGAAAGCGCTTGTACGGCAAGCAGTAGGGAATGGGAGGTCTGAGATAAGACTTGAGGCTCGGATGATTGAAGGGAGCTAGACTCTTGTTCGGCAAGATAGGTCAGGTACTCCAGGGCAGATGGATCGTTCGCCTGATCGGGCGCCAGCAGGTCTCTCAGAGCTTCCGCCATGGTGGTCTGAAGAGTCGTGTACGGTTGGTCCGGGACGATGCGACGCGAAATAATGTCCTTGGAGGTGTCAAATCGTCTAGCGCCAGTCGATTGTAGAAAGGGGGGTATATTAGGACAGCAGCAACAACTGCAAGTCTGATCATGCGAATGAAGAAATGGGATCTTTAAACCACCTACCAATCTGCCAAGCTCCAGCAGCCACACCCGTGACTGTACGCTGGTGGACGATCTGGTGTTCTAAATGAGTGAGGTGGCAGCTGGCCTGTATGGAAACGACCTAACTAGGCTATAGGTAGAGATCTGGTGGGGGCAGAATGATGGCGCTGCCAACATCAGGTACTCGGCCACCCCCCCTGTCAGATCGGATTACCTAAGGTCTCAACGTCCAGGCAATAATCCAACCTAAGCCTATCAGAAAGCCAGAACTGCGCTGGCACGGTACGAATAACGGATTAAGCTCCAAAGACAGATCAAAATGCGACTATCCAGACCCTTACCCGTGCTGTTCCCACGTGAGCTTCCCCAACAGACGTGACCAGGCGAATGAATACCAAGTTTCCTACTCCGTACTCGAGGTATCCTTTCGTTACGCCGCCTTGCCTCGGCTCATTTAAAGTCTTTGTTCCTCCGCATTCTTTTGTTCCCGGCCCTCTCTTTCTGGATCTTCTTGCTGGGTTCTTGCGAGCACAAACCTCAACCGTTTTGCAACTCCAGTAACTCCCAATTCATCCCGCCAGCATGAAAGATCCGTTTCCTTTGCAGCCTTCGCCCTGGCTATCAGAAAAGACACAGCCCTGGGCCGACTATTTTGACCTGCCTACACTCCCGCTGCACATACACGAAGTTCTGGCCGCAGCGTTGTTATACTCGGTCATCTTCTGGCCTATATCACCATGGATCTCCAACCTTCTGGCCCCGGAGCACTACTCCAAACTTCCTCGCAAGCGACGGCTCAACTGGGACGCCCACGTTGTTTCCATGGTTCAGAGCTGCCTAATCAATACCCTGGCTATATGGGTAATGTTCGTCGATGCTGAGATGAGCAACATGGAATGGGAGGAACGTATTTGGGGTTATACTGGTGGTGCTGGATTCATCCAGGCTCTTGCAGCTGGATACTTCCTCTGGGATTTAGTAGTCACCAGCATTAACCTCGATGTTTTTGGCTTGGGAACCTTGGCGCACGCAATCGCCGCATTACTTGTCTACTCGCTCGGCTTCGTAAGTTTAGACACGATGTTATGCCCCCTCTACCTCTACTAATCAGCCTTCCTCAGCGTCCATTTCTCAACCACTACGCCTGTGTCTTCATCCTCTGGGAGTTATCCACACCTTTCCTCAATGTTCACTGGTTTATGGATAAAATTAACATGACGGGTACGCGCGCGCAACTATACAATGGCGTCATGCTCCTTTTCACATTCTTCTCCTGCCGGCTTATTTACGGAACTTATTCATCCTTCCGTGTGTACCGCGACGTGTGGTCCGCCATTAATGTTAACCCCGACATGAAGGCACTCAATTTACCAACCATGTCATTTGCGCATCCAGACTCCACGGTGCCCATGTGGATTGGCGTCGCCTATTTGGCCAGCAACGTCACCCTCAACAGTCTTAATTTTTACTGGTTCTTCATGATGATTCGCGCCGTACGCAAGCGGTTTGTGCCTACGGCTGAATCAGAGGAAAAGATTCAAGAGAGCCCAGTGACTGAGGCTGAGATTGATCTGTCTTCCGTCTCAACAGGTTTATCCAAGCCCACTAGCGGTCGTCGCCGCAAGGCATGATCGAGTCAGGAAGGCCAGCAGGTCTAGATGCCTCATATGCCAAGACGTTTTCGGGAAGCTCTTCTTGCTGGCCGGATTTGTGACGGCTGAGAGAGCTCGCCTTCGAGAACATTCAGACTACCACTATCGCTTACCGAACAAGTATGCTCTCGAGTTTCAATAACTTTAAACCATGAATACAACTCTATGGAACGAAAGAACCACTCAATCCTTTTCTCCTGTCTGATCATTTTTATCCCTGTGGCCCCTTTTTTCGATTCCGTCGCCTTTTCTGTATTACACATAGCCAGTTTGCAACGAGACCTGCCTTGTCAATGATTTACGTTCTACTACGACATTGAATAGACTTATAGATGAGAACATTAGAAGGGTCTGATCTGGCTTGTCCAGGAACAGCCATAAATATACTATTATTATTCCACACCTGACTCCCAGGTTGGTCCACCTGACAAAGTCGACATATACATACAAGATGTGAAGAAAGATGTCCAGAGTATTTGCAAACAAGACGAAACGACGTGCGATGACGACAAGTCTGACAAACTTTTCAATAATTAAAAACCAAAAGGGTTCTGGGGGGCTATAGAGAACATTAGCATTACACATAGACAGCTGATATCGTTTCAACGTACTCGCTTGCGCCAGGTTAGCCCTACGCCCTGTTGCCTGAGGCGCTAGTTTCTTGGTCTCATTTGTCACGCCAAATCGCACGGGAGGAGGTGGACCAGTCTGCTGTGGTTGCAGAGGCTGAGGGACTTGCACGTTATTCATACTACCGATACCACCCATGTTCGTCATACCAGTAGCTTGGGGCTGCAATCCTGGCATACCTGTTCGCTGAGGTTCAAGAGCTGGAGGCAGGTAGCTGTTGATGCCTCCTGTAGGTGCTCCATACATCGACTGTGTGGCGGGGAAAGGCGGTTGAAAACCTGTGGGTTGAGCCTGCATTGGGACGAATTGATTCGGTCCCTGCATTCCAGTCATCATGGGCTGCATGAACTGTCCTGCACCAGTGGCGTAAGACATCAAGCCAGGCCCTTGTTGTCCTGGGAATCCAGTCATATTGGGCTGCATTTGCTGAGGGGCTTGTTGTTGCTGCATCTGAGCCGTATATTGCTGCTGCAGGCGGGCTTGTGTGATCTCACTCAGGCTCTGGCCAGGAGGCGCAACTTGGCCTTGCAGAGCACCAGTCATCTGAGGCATCATGGGGGGGGGCGCAAAGCCGCTGGGCTGGGCAGATTGCGGGGCTGAAAGTGGTCGCTGAGGTGGTGGAGGGACGAGAGAGCCCTGGTTCGCAGTACCCTGTGGAGGAGTAGGACGTTGCCGAGCCTGAGCAACAGATGTAAAGAATGAGGGGGTAGCGCCGGCCAACGGTTGCGATACGGGTGTCGAGGTTGGCTGAGCAGCAATGACAGGCGCCGGTGCCGGGGCGGCTGGTGGTTCAGCCCTGGTGGGTTCGAGGGGTGTTGAGAGGAGCGATAACTCTTGCATCGAACCAGTTAAGGCCGGGGGAGGGGGCGAGACTGGAGTAGGGGCAGGGGCAGGCTTCTGAACAGACTCAACAGCAGGCTGAGCTTTAGGTGGCGATTGCTGCTTGCTAGGCTTCACGTCCCAGGCATCGTCATCGAATCCTGAGCTCGATGCTTGACGAGTTTCGGGGCCCTTATTCGTAGGACTGGTGGGCGGGGGTGATCTGCTGTCGTTTTCGCCAGTCTTGGAGGAATCTCCTCGTGAAAAGGCACTGGCATCAACAACATCACTTGTTTGGACCGCTGGCGCGGGTCGACCCTTTCGGGTGTTGTTTCGTAGCGCACCGCCGGGTCCAGAGAACAAACCCCCTTCACCATCAACTCCATCAGCAGTTCCTCTCTTTCCGCCGCGGCTGCGGCCATATTTGGCATCCAAAGTACGCATGACCTTGATGATATCACCCTCGCGGATTCCAAGAGCTCTCAGAGTGGTGGCATCCACATCAGGAAGTACGCTCTCATCCATGGAATCCTTGATAAAGGCTTGTGCGTAGCGCTCACACAACCCCACTGCAACCTCGCAAGACAAGAAAAACTGAAACCAATCGTAGTCGGACTTGGCATCCTTGTCGACCGATGCGCCTGCTGAAGGGCTACGTTCGGGGGATTTCTTTTCGGCAGACCGAGCTCTCTTGACGTCTGCCAACGGCTTATCGTCTTCCAGGGATATGCCTGTGAAGTTTTCAACATACTCGAGATCCTCGCGCGACATTTTTGTGATAGGAACTGCAATCTTGACACCATTCATCTTATGTAAGTGAATCTTTCCGTCCTTCAGACCAAGAAATTGGGCTTCCACACTGAAAGACCGGGAACGGTCTGTCCAGGTGCGAACCTTAGACGCGTCAGGCTCTATGAGAGGCATGTCAGCAGATGCTCTAAGTCTCATCGCACACGTCTGAGTGAAAAGAGTAATCGAATCAAGTGACAACTTACTGGACTTTGATCGGCTTTGACTGCCGCCATCACTTCGTCCATTTTCTCGACGGCTCCGCTGTTGTCCCGAATTATTACCAGTTTCTCGTGCCATGAGGCTACTGCCTCGTTCAGGGAGAGGCATTCCCGGTCCTACCTGCTGAGGTTCTTTGCCAGCCTTCATGGCTTCCTTGGTTAATCGGATCTCTTCGAGGCGGTTTTGTTCGACGAGGGACTTGGCTGAGTTTATGCCGCTAGACGACGGTAGTGGGATAGAGCCAGTGATCTCAATATAGCTGCTAGGGACGACTCCTTCTTTACCATTCTTGAGCCGGCGAACTTGCCACCACTCTTCGCTTTTCGTATCGTCGATAACAAGCACCTCGTCTCCCACAGCAACAGTTACCTCGTCGTCACCTTGGGCCATGAAGTCATACAGGACTTGGCCTTTTTTCTGGCCACCACCACTGCTGCCCTGTGTCCCAGCCATGATCACCTCACGGAGTCCTTCGGCACGTACAGCACCAGCCAATTCACCCAACATACTGACAATTTCCTCGGCTGTGTCCTTTGCTCCGGCGTGAAAGTCGACGCTCTTGCTTGGGCGCACAAGCTCCATAAAAACGTGCTTTCCCTCGCGCGAGTAATGCGTCATGCGGTCAGCGGTCCATTCCTGTGAAGGTCCATCAGAAGCATGCTCCGGAGCAACCAGTATGATACCTGTTAAAAGATTAATTCCTAATGTTGTGGGCATCTTCTTCTTCTTGCCCATGATGGAAATCATCTCGTTGATGTTATACATATGAAAGCCGCCAGGAGTACGCTCGACATCTTGGCGGCGATCCGGATCCCTGTGGTCTTGGAAACTACGGGTGTGTATAGGCGAGGGGGGTTCGTCATAAGTTGGAGATGGTGGCGCTGGTACTCTTGGTCGGGCAGGCAGAGTCGGTGATCGTACGGGCTCGTCCTCGACTTCGGGGGGTTCGCTAAACGTAACAGACGCACGAGGGGGCTGTCGAGGAGCGGCAGCTTGCTGAGATTGTTGGGAAACTGAGCGACCATGCATGACGCCTGCGATAGCAGCAGCAGGGTTCGAAGGGGTAGGTGCCGTGTCATTCGGTAGGTCCAGAGATGCGACCTCTGGTTCTGGGGAGGAGATAGAGGGAGCTTGTGGTGGTCTTGAAGGTAGCGCCGGCGGCGGAGACGGCAGCGGGGGCTGAGCAGACTCAGCAGATGCGCCCATTTCGATGTAGTTGGAAGGGACAAAGCCGTATTCGCCATCAAGGCCAGTCAGTATCCAGTCGGGGTCCGCCGTGTCGTAGACAGCAAGTGTAGCATCCTCGTGAAAGGACAATTCTTCATCTGTCTGGCGCGTGTAATCAAATAAAGCTCTGGCATGGTCCACTGGCTGGGCCTTTTAAATTCAGAAACGAAGCTTTAGTATCCGTGCTGTGATGGTGCTGTAGTTATTCGGCGTCAACTTACCTCCTCGACATAATTACCAGGAATAAGACCGGTTGGCTCTTCCTCGTCATCAGCGCCGGCCTTCTTCTTTGCCTTCCACCAGCCATCGTCGCCGTTTTTATCGAGGATGAAGAGCAAGTCTCCATCCTTTATTGCGAGCTCTCCCTCAGCTTGGGGCACGTAGTCGTAGAGAGCCCGGTAGACACCTAGAAACCCCATGTCGAAGGTATTGATTCGGCTCGATCGGCTGCACCGCGCGAGTACACCTCTTTAGCAGGGAACCTCTGTTGGATTAAGTATAGAGAAATGATAAAAAGGGGAGAATTGAAGTGGTTAGCTAGAAGTAAGACGCTACGATGCGATGCGATGCGATACGATGCGAAGTGACGCAGTGCGTCGTTTGTCTGAGGAGCAAATCAATGGACTACCTTGGTAAGGCAGGTATGGACCGATCCGACGTACCGTGCCTTCCCCCTACCAAGTTCATTAACCAGAATCTCTGATTGCGGTATAACGTGGGTGGTGTAGAATATGATCCACTATGTGTTAATTCGTTCATAGGTGGATTGGGTCGCCAGAAGCGGAGCATTGCCGGTACATATTGTGCATCACCCCTTTATCTGGCGCTGGTTGGGCTTTAAAGCAACGTCAGCTTAAAGCTAAGCACTCAGCAGGTATGGAGTAAAGCTACCCTGTATCTTGTATGTGATAGGCCATTTGAGCTTCACTTACCTCAACTGCCAGATTATAGAAGATGAGAAGTTTGAAAGAACAATCAGCAATGATGATCTATATCTTTTTGGGTCTCCAATCCTTTCATGCTTTTCTCTGCCACAGGTTGAAGCTTGTTGATCATCTAAAATTGGCTTTGACAGCCAAGAAGTAAACTTGACGAACAAAGCCCAATCACCGATTAGAACAATATTGTTGATTATTAAGATACCTAATACTTTATAGTTTTATTATCACATAAAGTTCCTTAGAACATGCCAAAGGGAAAGAAAACAGTCGATTACCCAATTCTCATGCGCCGTTGTCTATCCACCACACCTGTTGGGTGTCCAATTATTCATCCATTGCGATACCTAAAGCAATTATATTCACAGGTTTCAAACCGTTACGCATTCTAAATACACGGCAGAGACTACCTAGCAAAGATCAGGTCTCAGGGCCGAAAACATCGTCTTCAGTGTCGCGGTCGTCATCAACTTGGGCAAGATTCCGGTGGCTACCTGTGCGGTGTCCACGAGTAAAAATGCCAGGGAACATTCTCGGATCGGTTCCGGAGAGATGGTGGTCTGACATAGGATCGCTGGACCATGTTTGATCTCGGCCGGCTGACAGACCAACTTGGGATGCGATCTTTGCAATGTGATGGCCAACTGGTGAAGAAGTCTCGACATTGGCAGTCTCATTGCCCGTCACGGCCCCTAAGCCCGCGGTTTGGCCAGCCAGGGACGTCACTGACTCCGACATCTTGCTTTCATTGCCAGCAGCTTGTGGAGGGGGCTCATTCACAGCATCGTAAGTGACATATTTCGACAGTCTGGGAACAATCGTGTTAGCATAAATGATCGATCTTACGGAAATGGCCAGCCGCTTACACATCCCTCTCCTGCATCAAGGTGAAGTAGCGGAATTCTTCCCTTCGATCAGGAACATTTGTCTTGACCATGGCGTTTCCTTCCTTTCCTGGCTTATTGCATCCACGCCCTAACCAATGCTCCTTAATGGACAACTCGTAACCACTTTGTTTAACAGAGTTCTTGGCGAGCTCACACATGTCAACCGAGTTCAGCTTGTAAATCTGTGCCGCAACAGCATACTCCTCGATTAATGGCTCTTTGGTGAAAGCAAACTGCAGAGGATCGTCCGTAGATAGTGAGACATTGAGACCCCTCTTGAAGTACTGGTGGAAAGGGTTCCGCTCATAGGCAAGGAACAGGGCATTGTTACTCAGCGGTGACATGGCAATGCCGATTTGGTCCAGGTAAAAGACATACTGAAGAAGGGGGACTTTGCGTAGGAGCAGTCCGTGGCTGATGCTATGACAGCACAAGGCAGCAACAGCTAAGTGCTCGCTGTCACCAGCTTCTCCGCAATGGGGTCGTAGAACCAGCGTGTTGAAACCGCGCTTCTTGCGCCAGTAATTCAATGACACCAGATTAGAGTAGAGATAGTAAATCCAGTAACTATATGGCGGATTCTGTTTGGTATCCCATACTTTCGGCACAGGGAACTTCTTGAACAGCCGACGCTCGACTTTACTCTCGTCGTCAACACTGTCGAAACCAATCACTCGCTGAAGGAAAATATGCAGCTTCGGATGACTTGATGGGTCCTTGGTGGCTTCAAAGAGTGGCTGAAAAACATTCTTGACCACCTGTTCAAACGTCTCCATGAGACCACTTGCTTTGTAGACGTCGTAGAGGCGAGGTATCTGGATGAGCCAGCGGACATTGTGCGAAAACAGCTTGTTATCAACCACCCAAGCGGCAAGCTTGTCCCACTCATCAATAGATTTGCCATAAATGGAGATGCGCCACTCAACCATTTGATACTTGCTTGACTCAAGATCAGATATGACTTCTTTGGTAATTTCGGCAAGATACCGGCCATGGATAAAGTTATCTGTCTTGAGAAAGATAGTTCGAAGACGGGACTCTCCGACTGGATTATACTTGAGGTTAAATTTGTCGAAGCGATGGAACGAATCCGTGTGAGCCTACAGCAATTAGTGACCCAACTCTCTAAATACAATATCAAGTTCAAAGAGCAAGCCTTACATGCATGTCCAATGTATCGATGCTCAGGTCATAAGCTGTCAGATTAATACTAGCAAAGACCTCGGCTAGGGTGAGGTGTCTACCATCACGAAACAGGACGACTTCGTTGGGAAATTTCTTCATCTTACTCTTAATGAAGCGAAGCAGATGTTTCTGGTTCATGCACGCAGAATGATGAACGTGGGTATCTACCTTTCGAACATTGTAAAAGTCTCGGTGGGGAACCTTCTTGCTGTCGGCTGTTTCTTGATACTCATTCAAGAGGACATATAGGTTAAATTTACCTTCGAGATATTGGAGACGTCGAAATGCAAAACTCTTACTAGGTCCGTCAGATGAGACGTCCAGAATGTCGTCCAGGTCCATGTAGAATTCCCTGATTGTAGGAACCTTGATCGCAGGCGTCTGAGTATCGTGGCCTTCGAATACTTGATAGACTCCGCTATCGTCCAACTTGTATGAGCGTCCATCATCGCCCGGCAGAGGCAATATGTCAGCCATATCAAAATCCTCTCCAATATCCTGGCCTGGCTTTCGCCTTCTTGCCGAGCGTCTACCTTCATGGTGCTCCTGGAGCAACTCTCCTGGCATGGACCCAACAGCATCCTTACTACCGTTCAAACCAGTATTCTCTTGACCTGGTACGTGCTCCGGAGTACTTGCTCTTTGCCTCGACGATTGCTGCCATGCCGGCTCTGGTGGAGGGGGGTAAATTTCCCAATCCGGGCCGTCTCTTGGGTTATCATCAGGCCCCTGATTCGAGAGGGCGATGTATTTGCGCCGGGTGTCGAGGATTCTCTGAATATTTTTCGAGATAGCACTCAATTCTGAAGTGATATGGGGCTCAGTGTCAAAGAGTCCACCAGAGGGCAGTCCATTGCTGGAGCCATCAGGCAGCCGTGGATCCTGGGCAACCTGACCAGCATGAGGAAGTGCAGAAGGATGACTAGGTGGGAATGGGGCAGGTTGCGCATCGAGTTTTGTAGGTGATTGAGTAAACCCCGAGTCAACGGCAGAATTTGGCATCTCCAACCCAGGAGGGAAAGAATCGACCCGACGGCCACTCGAGTCTAGCACAAGACTATCGGCACCATATTCGGTTGCAGGGCGAGATCCAGAAGCAAGAAAAGGACTTTGAGGTATAGATTGGTAGCCAGCCCCACCACCGCTGCGTGCATCGGCCTTGTTTCGGTGGTAGAAGTATTTTGCGTCGGTCTGGCTCATTTGACGCTCAGCGACAGGATCGTAAAAAGTAGTTCTCTTGGGCAAGTCGCGGAGAAGCATCCCATCTTCGAGCTCCTCAGCTTCGTTGCCGGTGTGGGAGCCAGCGTCAGATGGGGCATTGTGCGAGGCGTCATGTCCGGTTGCACCAGAACCTCTAGTCTCGTCTATCTCCTCATCTGACTCCCGTGCCCGCACATCAAGCGCGCTTGATTCGCTTTCCTCGAAGATAGGGCCGCCTGTGGCATATTCTCGGTCAGAAAAGTTTCCAATTGCTGTCGTTATCGTCGAGAACCAAAGCAGGGTTCGTGATATTGGGTCTGGCGCAGCGGAGGAGGGGCAGGGCGAGCTGTAGAATACGTACCAGCCATGGCGATGCCTTGATCTGAATACGATTTGGCTAGCAGATCAAGTTCCCTCGATTTTTTAACTCCTCCCTCTGCTGATGGCTTTGGGGAAGGTGACTGATTCGATTTTGATTCTCGAGAGGACGTTTGAAAGAGGAGAGCCCTAGGAAGTGTGCCTACAATAAGAGAAGCAAAGACAGAGCGAACCCTCCCATGGAAGGTATGACGGTGTGACACACCAGGGTTTATAGCGGGTCATAGCGGGACAATGCAGTCGGTGCAATGCACGCCGTAGGCAAGGCGGGGGTTCAGAGGTCCCACCTAAACTCATTGAGGCATCTGTTGCTCGGTATTGAGTTAAAGCTCCACATGATAGTTGCTTCTTGGAACCTCTCTCGCCCTTACCGGATGAAGTAGGTGTTGTGCGCCTGTTTCGAGATAGTAGTGGTTTTTCTCCATGTCAGATATGCATATAAATCTCCTCAAAGCAGAATACTCTTCGAGATAGGGCTCCGCAGAATCGGTATCCGCCGTTCTCCTACAAGACAGGGGTCTCAACTCAGAACACCAACCTTGACTCAATATCCAACCTTGGATATGAAGCCTCGCTTTAGGAAGAGCTGAGTCACGAGATCTCAACGTTGACTTCTCGCCGATAAGATTCGCAAGTCATGATTTTCCCCATCAAATGCAAGGTATTAAGATGCAGATGGGGCTCGGCATCTTGCGAGGAATCTAGATGTCATTAAGCATTATTCTCCTACAATCATATCAACAAACAACGTACTTTCGCTGTCTTTCAGAGCACCGTGAGACACCAAATTCGAATCATAAGCTTGATCAAGGCTGACTTATCAAGTGTCGCGAATACGCGGAAGAATCACCTTACCTCTACCATAGCAAAGGTAGACACTTAATAGGTGCAGAATACGGAGTAGGCTCATGAGAATATTAGGAACAGAATCACCGCCAGCTCCGCTATGTCAAATTCGGAAACACGGGCGCTCTGCCGCGTTACATGGCGCGTTGCTGTAACCGGAGTATCGGGTCAAATCCCTGGTCTTGATAGAGGAGACCCCTAGACGAGGAGATTGTGAGGCAGTAAGAGTGATAGGGTAGGTGCTTGGGGCATTGGGCTTAAAGATCGTACATATACGCATTCAAGCAAGATGCATTCGACAGTGGCATTACTTTCTGCTTCTTATGCCTGGGATTTCCAAGCTTGATAGAGGAGCGTAAGTGAATCACTACAAATACATAAACCATAGATCTAATCATACAAAGAGGCAGCTTCTCTAAGTCAAAAGAAGGTCGCCTTTCAGAGACTCACAGGTATCATCTAAGGCCCAATGTTATTCGTGTCTTGAGTGTTGTAATGCGACATACTCGAAGAGCAATGATATCTCTCGATAACAGCCAAGTCCTTGATCAGGACCCAGGTAAAGGTGGAATGAAGAAACTCGATAGTCTCCTCCCCTTGAAGTCATGCTTATGCGCTAGGCCCTTGAAAATTCACAGTCAAAGTCTCTCAGGGAAAAGCGTGCCTGGCTCGGTGCCACCGTTTGTTAAACCAACCCTCATCTGACCATCCCCCCTGTTGGCTCTGAGATAGTATGGAACAAGAAAACAATTCACAGACTCGGCAGTCTCCAGCAATGTGATCCAAGTGCTGAAGGTGACTGCTTCCACCCTTTAGCTTGCATTGCGACGTGCTCTTCGCCGGATGCTTCATGGACCACTTTCTCTTCAGCAACTGATGAGTCTGTCCGAATGAATACATCTTTGAAATTATTGCACCAAGGGTTATCGAAATCTTCGACACAATAGACGATTGGCTCCCGTGCCACGGATAAGTTATGTCGATTTGAGTAGGGGTGGGGTGATATAAATCTTGGCTCAAAACCATGAATGTGTAGTGAGAACCGAGGATTTCCAGAACGATAGGAAGGCCGTAGAGATATATAACCCTTCTCAACCTCTGAGGCGGGCAAATTCGCTGGTGAGTACAATGTAAATCTTCCTTTGGACCAGGCGGGCAAACCAAGCCGGATGGTGGTCTGCAAAAATGATGGAGACGACAACTCAAAGTCAACATTGCCCGCCCACGGCCAGCTGGTCTTCTGCCGGAGTGTGATAGTCCCCTTGTCACCAGTACCATAATCCCAAAGATAGCCGCTCAAACTCCCGCATAGTCTCATTAAGTTTAGAGGGCAACAAGCGCACCAGAACCGCCCCTCACGCGCGATTTCTTCAGTTTCAGAGCTGGCAGGTTGGTTAATATAAGTAAAGGATTTGCCATTCAAACTCATGGCCATCATGATGGTGTTGTAAAGACATAGCTCGATAATATCCGCATATCGAGAATCAAGATGTAACATTCGCTCCGCGAGCATGACGAAAGCAATCGAAGCGTATGTCTCCAAAGCCCTCCCACTATGCCATAGCACCGATACCTCCAGTCAAGTACATCTCCCTATCAACCATGTTGTCCCACAGCTTATACAGTGCCTGTGACCATGCTTGGGCATCAGGTAAAACCTTTCCACTCTCTGCAGAGAGATGCAGCATGTCAATAACAGCAGTTAGAAGGTATCCAGATCTGACAGCATGTCCTTCAATTGTGTTTTGTGTTGTGATTAGAACATGAGCTTGGCAATACCAATAAGCCCTCGGTTGAGAATATGAGTTCGACCGCAGCCACAGGCTTTCGCCTCTGTATTCTTTTTCCCAGTCGTAGAAGTGTCTTCCTTCATTACCATCAGTATTCCCTCGTTCCGTCAGAAAATACTGTGCCAAGTCGAACTCCGGTATTGCCTGCAGCAGCGTACAGTCGAAAAAGCGATAGCTCGATTTCAGAATGACCAGAATAGCCCCTTGACTGGTCTTCTCCGGGGTCAAAATGTTCCGTGATGGGAGAAACATACTTCTCAATAGGCTCGAGAAGTATGTTATTCCTATAGTATTCCTTATGAGCAATTGCGGCCTCTATGAGATGGCCGGCATTGTATCTGCGCCACCAGGTCAGCTTCCTGTAAGTAACCGGATTTGTTTGACGACCTACAGTTCATGCATATCCCGGATGTTGGTCCATCTCTTTCCTTGTTCAACCACAGTATAATGAACGTTCAAGTAGCCGTCTCGCTGCTGAGCTGAGCTGATCATGTCCACAAGCTCGCGGACACTCTGGTCAATATCCTCGTCATACTCATCTGGATCAGCTAGGAAGTAACAAGCCCCCTCAATCCATTTAGCGACATAACTGTCCCAGAATAAATGGTATGGAACGGGCCACGTGGACTTGTCGTCGTAGATAGGGCGCCAATTGAGCCTGGCGCAGTCATACCGCCCGGTTGATCGCAGCTGATCGAGTTGGGTACGAATTGTAGTGCGCGAAACAGTCTTTCTTCGTCTTGATAGACTATATTCTCTTTTCAAGGTTATCTGGTGAGAACCAGTTCGTGGATGCGACATGCGGGGCAAACAAGCCTGGATGATAGCAGATGAATCTTAGATACAGGGTCCTGTTGGCGTCGATCATCGTTATCATGAGTTTTCAAGTGTATGAGTGGTGTATAACCTGTGGAGAGGCGGCATTGACTACAGGACGCATCTGAATATCGTTCCCCGCGTTGGTGTTGGAGACTAGAATGATAAGCGTCCGAATGACAACCTCGAAGATGCGTGGGAAGGATTGGACACATCTGCGTCGTTCCCAACTTGGACCTGACCGACATATCATTCCGTCCAAGTTGCTTCCAGTGTCCTTTCCAATGGATGTCGTCGGTGTTTTGTGTGGTATAAGGACTTATCATTACAAGCACTATAGGCTACTTGATATGAACACAACTATGGCAAATACAGACGATCTATCCGAAATGGGCATTTTCGATTGTCTAGTCTATATAAACCCTTTAGCTTTTGGTATTCGTTAGCATGTAAGATTCACCATAACGCCGGCATGGTAGCATTGGACAAAACGTCCGTCTACACTCTGACCGCCTCATGATATGCAAGATCAACCTAAACCATCGACGCCGCTTGCAATTTGTTGAGCTTTACGAAAACCCTTTGTACAAAAAAAAAAAAAAAAAAAAAAGTAACAAGCTCATCAGCTTGCTTTGTTGTCCCTGGCAGAAACTCCCTTCTCCGTGGGGTTCTTCTTTCTCGAACCCACCGAGTATAGCCCGCCGGCACTGAAAACAATAATAGCACCGAGCAGTGTACCAGGAGCTAGCTTGTTGCCAAATAGCCAAATGCTTAGCAGTAGGCTGACAAGCTTTCGGATGTTGAGGACGATGGTAACGGTGAGAGCCGTTGATGCAGCGGCTAGAAGGTTGACTCCCCGGATGCAAGCATATTGAGTAAGAACATTGGTAATAAGGAATAGGATCTGACTGGGAATCTGAAAGTTAGGGGTTGCCGAGCCGAAAACGCCAGGTAATTGCAGCGGGGTGCTCGTCATGAGATGAGCAAAAGTACGTGCCATTGACGGAGCAAAAGGCAGGAACAGAGGCAGAGAAAGCGCATGCGAGTAGAAAAGGTTTTCTTTCCACTGAGGGCCGTATTTGGCGTATGTTGCCTCCGTGTAAAGCCCCATGATGGCCGAAAGAAGCTGAGCTACGAAGAGGATCACCAGTCCAGTGCTGAAGGCTGGACGACCACTGCTTTCACTCGTACCCTATAGCCGAGATTCTTTATTAGCGTATGCGTAGTAAAGCTCGGGGAAGGAATGTCTACCTTGGCTTGAGCATCCGACCATGCAGCCAAGATGACGCCGAGTGTCAAGAGGACAACGGCAACAATTTGCAATTGAGAATACCTCTTGCCATATAGATAGCCTGCCGCCATGGTTGTGATACTTCCACCAGATCGAAGAATGATATGAACTGGAACGGAAATATCATAACTGAAGGCGTGGTTATTGAGAACATTGATGGTGAAGAAGAGGACGATGTTGAATATCCAACGGCTGATGGGAACCTTGTTAGGTGTAAGGAAGAAACGACTGTTCTTATCAAATTGAGCGATGAATCCTGTCACAGCGACGAAGAGAAATTGAACAAACGTCAAGAGAGTTCCTGTAATGAGAAGAACACGTCAGTTCAAGGCCATGGGGCCGCAGGCGATTATCATACCACTTGATGGTTCGAAGCTATAGAAATAACTCGTCAGTCTCATAGCACAGTACGGATGATTATACACATGGAAAACTCACTTGACGATAGCTTCAAGAGCATAAACCTAAGCCAGGATAGTTTGAGTCAGTCCATGTGGCCATGTAAGACAATTGGTAGCGGGGGGTGGAAATGACAGCGTACATTTGAACAGCATCCTCCAAAGATCAAGCTTAGCATGACACCAACTGTCAACAATGAAGGTCCGACCTCGTAAGCCACCAGATTGGCAATGTTTTGCACTACTGATGACCTCGATCCTTGCTCCAGGTCATTGACAGGAGCGCCGTGAGAGGCGCTGCCTCGACGGACCGAGCTCTCGAGGACCGTCATGTCGGAGGCTGCTGTCCTCTTGCGGAGGATGTGGGAAGGTATTTCAGTCGCCATCGCCGTGGGATGGGAGGTGTAAATAGTAAAAAATAAAAAAAAGGAGTGACGGGTGGTATCCCTCAACAAAGAACTCTGCTGACAAAAAGCGGCTGGGCCGATTTATTGGTGTTGCCCTTGTGTCTTACTTGTCCTAGCCAGATAATGCAGAAGAGCCAAGATGAGACAAGGGCCGGGTCTTCCTAGTACCTGATTCCTGGGGCCGAGGGACGCTCAGACTCCTCGATAAGGCTGGGGGTTAACCCGCATCAGGCCAGCGGTACCACTGTACTTGCATACTCACCAAAATTCAATTGGACCACACCGTACTAGCTACACGTAAAGAGTTAGTGTTGGCTGAACAGCCCTATCTCATCTCAAGCACTTTGAATTCGACCAGAGGGCTACCATCCCAGGTACTGCATGATGGAATGTTGCTGCATTGGAGGTCGTGGCAGCTCGAAAGCCTTAGAGATTGGCTATGAAGCTTACATAGGCCTTCGCCACGATAAAAATGGCGAATTGGTCAAGAAATGACCAAACAATTAACTGCGTGTGTTCCTCTTAGAGGCGTTCAACGCGGCCCCTGCATCTAACCTTACCATTCATTATCCGTCATCAGTCTCCCTTGAGACTCCACTGACCCGAATGGCGGGTGAATAGCCGGCCATAGTTTCAACTTGGCTTCTTCTCAGGCATGAGTGGCATTTCTTTGATTCTCAATAGTCTCTTTGTGGTTTCTGCTACACGTGGCGACCAAACGCCAGCCGATGCATCCATTCACCTCCCTCCCATGTGGCTCGTCCCGCTGGTTCATTCGCTTGCTTCATAGACAGATAGCCAGTAGCTTTCTATCGTCAGTCTCTTCAACGGCCACATCCAAAGGGCCTCTTCCAGCTGTTCTTCCTTCTCTCCGCGTAGCATTCATTCCAAGCACTATCGATGATAAGTGCTATCGCTTCTAAGTATAGTAGGTCGTGCTGTTCCGTATTATCGTTTCCTACGCCATCGAGATATCATGCCGTGCCCAAGAAGAACTGGGCAGATCCCACCATGACGGAGGCTGAAGTACTTATGCTCTTGCTGTTGCGACTTCGACTTCCAGCCAGGGACTGGATCGCTTAACTGCCCTACGAGATGAACGCCATTACCATGGTCTAGAGTGCCGAGAAGACAAAGAGCTGTGCCCGCAGGTTAGCCATGGGTTGACATACAAAGGTGTGACTCAGTTCCACTTACATTGTTCGTAGCTGCAATTGCAATGCTGTCCTCGAAGGGATGCCAACTCATGTGCAGGATCTTCTTGTTGAAATCGATCTGGTCCGCGTCTGTCTCCTTACGCATTCGCTGGCCCTGACCGCCTGGACTGCCAGCCCTAGAACCACTCTTTTTGCCATTGGTGGCTGTTGGGCTTGTCGAAGCGTTGATTGGTGTGGGCACACCAACCTTCTTCGCCTTGAAAGCCGACTTGTCCGCCTGAAGGACCACCTCGACCTCCTTTTCAGGGTCTGAAGGATAGATCATGAAATTGTTATTATAACTGCCCGTCATAACATTCTTCGCATCACCAGAGAAAACAACTTCAAACTTGTCGAATATACTATCGTTCTCGTATGTGTCACACAATCGTGGTCGGAGATGCTCGTGGATCGGTATCGTCTTTACAGGCTGTCGCTCCATGTTGATATCCCAAATCTTTACGGTGAGGTAATCGCGAGATAAGATGTATCGGCCGTCATGTGAGAACCGGACGTCTGAGATAGAGGAGATGATTTCGGAAAAGAAGGATCGCGACGAGGGGTCTTCTTC
This sequence comes from Fusarium musae, assembly GCF_019915245.1. Taxonomy (NCBI): domain Eukaryota; kingdom Fungi; phylum Ascomycota; class Sordariomycetes; order Hypocreales; family Nectriaceae; genus Fusarium; species Fusarium musae. Next base: position 1,695,133 of record NC_058387.1, read on the forward strand.
TTGCTCGAATACTACGAGTAGTCAGTACGCTTGCAATTATACAAGTTTCTACAACTCAGGTGCACAAACGTTTCGCATGCTGGTCGCATAGAGCACTCTCTCGCATGTCAGCAAGCTTGATGGTGCCCTTAGAGCTGGCATACATGAACCAGTTGCAGCTCATGGGGTGGAATTCGGCTGCTGTGATCACTTCAGTAAGTTCCTCCATATTGGCAGGCTTGATGTCAACGATGTTGAAGCTTTGGTCCTGAATATTGAGGTTCCAGAGGTTGATTCGCAAGTCATCGCTGCTGATGAAGGTCTCCCCGTCACTGTTCACCGAGATGCTGTTGATATGATAGGCATGAGCGTTGGCGTATGTCCGGCGTGGCACGGCGGCAACCACTGTGTCATGATGTGTGAGCCGAGGCAGCTTTAGGTCGGCGGCGTTCTTAAACTGATGAGACGGTAAAGGCTTGGGAGCACCGCCACCACCTGCAATGCTCCCAGGAGTTACATCGTGAGAGAGATTGTTCTCCGCCACAACCTTGAGCGACTTCTCGAACACCTTCCATAGCTTGATTGTCTTGTCATTGGTAGACAACAGATAGTGTGAAGCGTTTTGTCGCCTGCACCACTTTATCTTGTTGATCTTCTCCTCGATCTCAAGGGACTTCAAATAGTCGAATTCGGGCTCATGCGACTGAAACTCGGTGTGAAACTTGTACTCGCAGGTTTTTTTCTGCATCAATGGTTAGCGGCGACAATAGAGAGTGCAGCGCCAAAGATAAACGGCACGCAAAGACATTCGGGAACGGTGACGTACCGTCTCGTTTCGTTCGAAGAGCACTACTCTACCTCCCTTGTCGCCAGTAGCGAGATAGTTTCCGGTATGGTCGAACTCAACCGTCGAGATGATATCAGCTGTATCAGAGCGTGGCAGTTAGTAACCATGATGCACAACTGGCTCTGAGGTAGCCAAAGGGTGGTGGCATACCTTCGGTGATGTCCTCAACATCGCCCTTGTCACCAAAACACCTGCACACGACAGCTCAGCTTCACCTTCAAAAACACGAGAGGAGCCCAATGAGGGATCAGGAGAGATAACGTACTGCGTGAACTTCCACGTGGGCGAATTTGTCTCGCTATCAACCATCTTGGTGAGCGGCGAGGGCGGGGGTTAGGAGGGGTTGTGGTTGTTGATCGAGGGAGGCAAAGGTCAGAATCGATAGCTGTGGATTCGAATGGCGGGGCCAAGGCGGAGGTGAGGATTAATCGGAGCCGAGAACTTGGAAACAGCGGAAGTAGTTGATGTTGACGAGCCGAGCCAACACGAAGGGTGATGGATGGATGATGGAAGCTACAACGGCACACGTCTGATCTGGTGTTGCGGTGGGTGTTGGATGGCGTAAGGTTAGGTAAGGTGGTGGGTGGATGGGCGGTGGTGTCGTTTCTGGATATTGTCTTTTGTCGGCGCCGCAGTGGGGTCTACCAAGATATGCCGCCGTGATCTATAGACGTCGTCCAAAATTATCCTGTCCGGCGGCAGGAAGGGATATCGAAGGCAGGACAGCGGAGGGCTGAATGATGTTAGGAGGCGGACAGGCGTCCAAGGCTGAAGAATAATGGTCGGGTGGTAATGGTGGTTGTGGTGGAGGTAGACTGGTCTGCTTTGGTTTGGTCGTGAATGTGGATGTGGATGTGGGCGAGGAGCAGAAGCAACGGAGGGGCGGGCCAAAGAGATGAGGGAGGAGACAGTGAGTGGAGGGAGAGCGCTCTGAAGTCTGTGCTGAGCTGCACAGCGTTGTGCCTAGGGTACCTAGGTAGGTAGGTAAATTGGTGAGCTGCCTAGGTAGGTACTAACTGTACTGCACTGGGCCGGCGGCACAACCTGACCTGGCTACTGTATATAGTGGACAAGGAACCTACTAAAGTAAAGAAAGACAGCTTAAGACAGCAGTGAAGGTCTTGAGCTATGCTTAGCTGTGGTGGGTATTGTTATGTCTGTAATATATCGAGTTTCGTGGTATTTACGTACAGAAACGTTTCGCTTCAGACAAGACGGCTTCTTTGTGTCGAGAACATATCAAAGAACAAGTTGGGACGGACAGTGACGCAGCAGAAACGAAAGTCAAGCTGCTTTGATCTGATCCAGTTCGATTTCGGTTTGGCCTGGCCGGGCCTGGTTTGGGCTTGGCTGGATGATTGATGGGATAGGACAGTCTAGACAGTTTATGGTGGATCCCTCAGGTTTGGGTCTATTTTCATGTCACGCTTCCCTACGCTGATGATTATCCGATAGAGACTGGACCTCCAGTAAGAGTTAAGCAACAGCTCAGAGCTGAGTTGGCACTTAGGTCCAGAAGCCACAGCATAGCTCCGGGGCTTCATTGCCTACAATAGGCTGTGCCTCAAGGCTAGACGCCACCAGCATAATAAGATCGATGACTTAACGTGCCTGCTTCAACTTGTGAGGGGTTACCTAAGGTACCTACCTAGGTAGTGACCCCAGCAGCTCAACCCTTGGAAGCCATCTTGACAGACTTCTGCATATATCAGGGATATATATAGCTGCAAGCTCTGCTGGCGACGAGAGCTAGAGCTGCCTAGGCATTCTACTTTTTCAAAGTGAGGCTGTAAGATAGATCAGCCTCACTAACAGGCCATTATGTTGGGCACTTCTGCGCAGCTTACATCTACCTTTATCATATATTAGATCAAGTTTGATGTAACAGCGGGGTATCCCTGGATGACTTGACCCCCATACCCTAGGTAGATAGGTAGGCATTCAGATAGACAGTAGGCAGCATGGTCATCACTGGTGGTAGAGGATAGAGCGCGCTTCATTTGGATCTCATCTGATTCGATGAACAACTAACCACCTTACCTGCGTAAGCTTCTTGACTCAATTATACTCGTCAGAGTCGTTCCAGTATCGACTCACGAGCGATATCAGGCATTATCAGATTATTAACCTTTCTCGGAAATCCGGTGCCAAGCCCCAGGCCGATCGGCACCCGCTCACCCGCCCGGAGCGGTTTTGACATGTGCCCCGCGGTTTAACTTCATCGCGGCTATTTTATAGTTTAATCATATCCTAGACGTCTACAGCGAATGAACCGATGCCCATCATCAGTTTTCCAGAGCTTTTCTATCAAGCTCTCTTCCCTCGACTTATTCCACAAGACACTCAACTCGTTGCCTCTGCTGCTGGAGCAATACTGGTAGCTGTGCATGCTCCTTGGCTGATATAGGTAGACAGCCATGGACAACGAAAACAGACAACAACCGAAAGCACAACAACAAAACGAGGAATCTGCAAAATCGAAAGGCAAGGCCACAGATAACGATTCTGGAATGCCTGACTCCATCGCCAGCAGACTTCGGGCTTCTGGCAGACTTGCTCTCCATGCTTTCGGAACAGGTCCAGATATAAGTGGCCAGAGACCAGATGGAAAAGCTAGCGCCAGTGGCAGCAGCATTACTGGGATAAACTCATCTAGTACGGGCGAAGCATCATCGCACAGGTTGCGCTCAACAGCTCCTGGTGAATCGCTACACTCCCAGGCAAATTTTGTTTCTGGTGCATCGGCGGAAGCATTTGACGCCTTCTTCAGTGCCGACTCCAAGTTAGAGATTGAGGATGCCAGTCAATATGGGAGGCTCCCAAACCAAACTCACCATGTACCATCTACGCCAAGCGCTATTCTGGAGCAAGAGAAGATGGATGGCGCTGCTGTAGTCAACCTACTTGATGATTCATCTGGGGCACTTGATGGTGTTTTGCTCGGAGCTCATGATCCGGACGCCGTAGATGAGGGCCTTACCCCAGAGGCGGCTACCAAGCTGAGAGAAGCCCTCTTCACTGCAGGTTCGGCTTTCCCTGGCTTTAGCTGGGATGACTTACTCAACTTTAACCCCGAGTTTCTTGATCAGGCAGGACCTGAAGCAGATTTCGAACGGCAGCTTCACTTTGGTACAACGAGTGCCGACGAAGTGAGGAATAGCTACCTTGACCAATGGGACAAGGTGTTAAATGGGTATACAGAGTATGTCTGGGGGGATTTAGAACCTCTGATAACTGAAGCTCGAAGAGAAATCGTGGAAGTTAAGAATCAAGGTCTTGATGCTGTGCCTCAGACAAAGGCACTGGACCGGTTACGACAGATTTTGGGTCATGTCCGAGGGTTTTGAAGAATCGAGTTACAGGTCGATCTCAGACGTTTTGAGCAACAGTAACAATCATACTTGGGATATAATGTATTTGTATGAACATTGACTTTGACACAATAAGTACCTAGGGTATTGTGAACTTAATTGATCGAGTCGATTTTAGCTTGGTGCCAAGGGTTGCTCAGTCAACAGAAACCCATGACATCATCCCACCCCTAACCTAGGTACGCTGAGGTGATTGGATTGCCTGTCATGCATGTTGTTACCCAAAGAAACAAGCTGACAATCTTGTACTCGCGACGTTACGGGCTAAGCCTTTTCGACCCCACTGGAATCGTCTTAGGTCCCTGACTTGGAGCCTGGACCTGGAAGCTGGCAAGGAAGCATAGACGAGGGCCGGGGAAAGGAGAAAAAAAAGAGAGAGAACACGGACGATGATCTCTTTGGGGCTTTCTTTTACTTATGAATCTAGCCAACATTCGCCTGCTCCTCGTATGCTTTACCGATCTGCAGTAGAACGTCTTGACGTCTCAGCCTCGTCCAACCATCTCTCATTCGCTTGCTCTCAACCATCATCATGCTCAGTTATAGTTGCCTCTGGCTCGGCCTCGTTGCAGTTTCAACATCTGCTCAGAACATTCCTCAAGCAGAAGCAATAGCAACGGCAGTATACGCCCCAGCATACTACATTCCGCCTGCATCTGTCATCTTCAGACGGGACGATTCATGCCCAGCGAACACATTCCGATGCTCTGAGGAGCTTGGCGAGAGATTTAGCGACATATGCTGCCAAAACGGCCAAACGTGTGCCGTGGACGCCGACGATGAACCGGCTTGCTGTCCATCTGGGTGAGTGCTCAGAACTTCGATTCCTTTTTTCGACGAACGAATTGACTACTAACGATGCCAAGCGCCGTCTGCACAGGTACAGCTCCAGCCTCGGCCACTGGCGAACCAACCGCTGAAGCATCCTACGTCCCGAACTCATATTTCGCCTTCCCCTACGCTGCCACGACATTTACAAACGAAGCTGCATGCACCTCAGCCGTTGATGCCTGCGAAGAAAACTACGATCAGTGTGTTAATTTCCTCGGAGATGGAGGCCAGTATGGTGTCACTATAGTTGTACCTGGTGGCGGAGGTACAACAGTTCAGGGTGGTGGACAGGCTCTGGGTTCGTCATCAGCAACCGCGGTCTGCTCTAGTCTGAGCTCTCGTGCTTGCAGAAACGTTTCCAGCGATGACTGCTCGGATTACGGGAACGATGCTTCATCCTCCAACAGACTTGCCTTGTGTTTTATGGTTTTTGGGGCGGGCATTGCCATACTCAACGTCCTGATTTAATTAGGTGCCAAACAAGCTGATATACAACTTGATACAACGATCGTGGGCATGGTCGCTGGTGCTAGTGTACCAGGTTTGAGTTAACGCCCTGTTACAGCTGCTGAGGAAGACATGTACTTACCTCGTTGCTCAAAAGGATATTTGCGCTCACCAGAGCGAATGACTGCAGTTACGACGCATTTTATGAACAGCCTACGTTGTTAGGGCTTGAAACTATGAAGTCTGCTTATCACATCATATATAAGATCTACAATCGGCTTATGCTGAAAGACTTGACGGGCGCTTGATGTGGAATGTATGCATGTTTTTGGTTTTGTATATAGAATAGTACAGCAACATATGTTGACTGGGATGACCACTCAGTCCTGTGTCGTGTTTGCCACTTTTCATCCTTCGCCATGTATTACCTGAAATCCGTTCGATCTTGACTGTGAGGGCATTTGCCTGGCGATATCTTTGCTTCACTATTTAACAATTCCCAAGCCTCACTGAAAATGCAACATAGCCCTCAGGAGCTTCATAGTGGGAATCTGTACGATTTTGAACAATCCCGTGAAGCTATAGGAAAAGGCTCGACAGTCCCTATCTAAAATTCATGGTTATGCAGCAACTCACTGACCGAGACAACCTTCCAATGCCCTTCAATCATCGGGTAGCATGTTCAATGAGGCTCTAGATGCAGCAATAGGCTTTACTAGTGAGGGTTGATAGATGTAGTATGCACCTAACGGCAAAGACCTCGATGGAATTATGACGAAGAAGTGAAGAAAAGTTTTCAGCCGTAGCTGTCTCATAGCACTCGCGAATTGCCCCCTCGTTTAGTTCGATCTCATATCGACTCGGCAACAGCTGCTCAAATATCAGGTGACAGTATATCCTCCAAGACCTCAATAATAGAACCTCTCGTATGTTCTTCCCCGTTCAAGTTGGCCTCATCTTGGTCGCCGAAGGTCTCACTTAGAAACAGCCGCGCAGTCATCTCTGCCTTGCTAAGCTGGACTTCCTCTGCTTGAGAAAGGCGAGCACAAACCGCACTCAGGTCTTCGTTTCGGGCCAGCAACTTTGAAATGTTTTCGGCGCGTTCAACCACTGCGCTTGGTACTCCATTCAAAGCTGCACATCTGCCTCCCAAGCTTGACGTGCTATGGCCATATTCAAGGTTGAAGAGAAAGGTCACTTGATCATCCGCAACTGACGCATTCCAGTCCATTCTGACGTTCATGTGCGCAATGCGTAATCCATTGTGGTTTTCCAAATACCCACACTCGAAAACTTCATGAAAGTGCGTGGCAGCAAGTAGTCGAGGGCACTCGGGTCCGAGAGATAGGTAGTAGTCCAGTAGCGCGGCCAGCAATCCGGCACCGTCATCGCCATTGGTCCCTTTCCCGAACTCATCTACCAAGACGAGGCTTCTAGGTGTTGATGATTTCATTGATAGCGCAGCTTGTTTCATGTCTCTTGCAAAAGCACTCTCGCCCCCAGACATGCTTTCCCTGGGAGATATGCAAGTCAAGATGCTTTCTGTGAGCCCGATTGTTGCCTGAACTGCCGGTACAAAACTTCCGATGTGGGCCAGATAGACAATTATAGCTGTTTGTTTCAGATAGACGCTCTTTCCAGAGTGATTTGGCCCAGTCAGGACCAGAGCCTGAGGCGAGCCATCTTGGGCCGCCGTTATAGTTGATGTCCCTGTAAAGAGATGGCAGGGATTTGGGATGAAGGTTGGCACAACAAGTTCTTGCAGAGGATGGCGGCCTTCCTCGATGTGGATAATGCTTGCTTCCACCACTTGTGGTGCATGCCAATCGTACTTTTCGGCACCAAGCGCAAGGGCAAGTATTGCATCAAACTCACCACACATGTCCGAGGCAAGCAACAGAGGCTCCTCGTGCTCCAAAACTTTACCTGCAAGATCATGTATAATCTCCACCTCCCGATCTGCCTTGTGTGAGTTGAAGCCTTCAAAGCACTACTGACAACAAACTTACCTCCAATCTGGCAATACATGTCTCCGTATTCCTCGTCTAACTCTCTCATGTAGCTGTTTTTGTAGCACACTGCACCGTCCGCAGTAAACAACTTTTTCCAGTCCCCAACAGCTGTCCCCTCTCCTTCATAATGCCCGTTACCTGTTAGGCGATTTGATTCCACCACTGTGAGAAAACCTATTTGTGGCAGAAAGATGCAGGATCGAACATATTTACGTGCCCATTGTGGCAACTCCCTATTGAGTTGGTTGACAACTTCTGTCAGGAAGCTGTCCATCCCGTCATACCGTCTTTTTAGTTCGTCAAGTTGAGTATCTATTCCGGTTCTGACGGAGGATCTGTGGCGTGCCTTGGACTGTTCAAAATCGATTGTTTTGTTGATCATGTCCCCAACAACTACCAAGCTGGCCGGTTCGAGGGTATGAATGAGCTTAGTCGATACCGTTAGCTTGAACCGTCAGGTCTCTTGCTGTAGCAGCTCCTTACTTTCTTGAAGATTACTATATCAGAGCCTCCATTAAACAAGCCTATCATTTCTCTGAGAGTCAGAGCTTGGGCGGTGAACTTCTGGATTGTTGCCCATACGCCCCTATCGAAAGATTGACCAGCAGAGGGAAACTCAATGCCTTTTCGCAGCTGCGCTAAAGTGGTACGCATGTTTCGAATTTTGCGTAGGGTCGAAGTCAACTGTGCAAGTTTGTCGGCGTTGTCTGGTTGAAGCAATACTGTGATGGTTCTCTGCCTCTCCGAAATGATGCCAAGGTCCAACAGTGGTCGAAGGAAGAGTTGACGTAGTTGTGTACGACCTTGAGGGGTACAAGCCAGGTGATGGAACAGTCCATATACAGAAAGACTTTCTTTCGAATTGCCCTTGTTCGCATCTGGTCCCCACGCTTGGCTGTTGGGGTGCAATTCGGTCTGCAGAATTTGCAGTGACAACAGAGCGTCAGTGCTGACATACATGTAGGTATTAAGGGAGAACATGCGGATGTCAACAACACGAAAGAGAACACCAGCAACTTGCCCATCAGGGAGAAAACCAGCGGATCGTCGACGAAGAACATCGCCAAGTAAGGCACCAGCACATCCTACCTAAATCACATCAATATCTGAATCACGATAGTAGAAGGGTACCCTTACTGATACCTGGCTATTCATGTTTATGCAGCCTCCATAGCGAAGTTGACGGAATGCCTGCGACTCAGGTTGAGAAAGACCGGGTATGGATTCTTCACTTCCATCCTCCTCAATCCCTGTGGAGAATACAATACCAGTAGCAGATAAGGCTTGTGAATCGAGACTGACAAGTCGTTCGTGTGCCGTTTCGATTGAGAACTCTGACGACTGCAAGCCGCGGAAAATAACTCCTTTTGAGGCACCTATGCATGCCTCTCGTCAGTTGCTTATCTTACGAATCGAAAGATGAATATATTTTCGCTGACCTTCTGACGCAGTGATCTTCTCCAGCTGGTCCCGGAAACTGCCAGGTGCTCTTGCAGATACAAGAAGACTGGTTGGTTGGATGTGGATAAGGAATTGTTCCGCAATGTCAAGTGAAGCTGTAGCAATGTCCTCGGATACATGGAGAATCCCGTCAGTAGTTGAAAAATATGCGCACCCAATGGTGCAATTATCCCTGAGGTCGATGGCCATGACAACTTCATGTTGAATGGGCTCACTGCTGCTTCGAGCACGAGTGTCGGCATTGGGCGTCTGCGGTTCTTGTGAATCTGAATACTGTGCGTGGTTTCGAGAAGCAGAACTGTAGCGTATCGATGAAGAGGGATTACGAGCTCGTGGCCGTGTTGAGCCACCTCTGGAGGACAAACCACCACTGTTCCCGCGGTTGTAAGTGCGGCCCCTCCATCCTCTACCTCCTCGACCTCGGCCACGACGACTGGAGCTAGAAGCACTCGAGCCTGGCGTCTTGGGCATATTTGCTGAGTGAATTTAATAAATTTGTTGCCGAAAGACCAGAAGGAATATGCGTGGAGTTAGAAGGTTGACCTTACCACACCGCACGATTAGCAGGCATCCAATGGAAGGCAAGAGGAGAGATCTGGACGGGAGTGACCTTCTCTAGTAGTCTGTGTGAGTCAGGGCAGGAGCCTTTTACTGCTTTAGTTATCTCTTATGGCGTTGGAGGTTTCCTTGGCCTTTGCCATTATGGGAAGGAAGGATACACGTGTGAAAGGAGCTCGATCGCAAATTCTACCTAGGTAGTGCAAGAAGATTCATGAATGTTCCTACCTAAGGTGCTTAGGTACTAAGGTATTTCTGACAAGTGCCAACGTACCTAGTATGGTTCCAATCAGCGCAACTACCTTAGCTAATACAGTATTGAATGTAGTCATGCAGGTATCTGAATAGATTCTATTTGGTTCCGGAGGCTGGTCGCTCGTCATTCCTGTTGAGTCGCAAATGCTCCTGAGCACGCCAGGAGTATGCCTCCAACAGCGCTTCGTGTTGATAGGATAGAACCCCGTCAAATCGATAAGGGTGTGATGTCGCCCATATTAAGTGTCTGAGCTCTTGTCCTCACTTCTCGTCAGCCTTGACCCAGCTCGTGAATTCACGGCGCTGCTTGCGGATGTCAATGAAACCTGGCCTCGTCTCAAGCACACTGAATGGGTTTCCTCGATAGTCCTTTTCCACCTCGCCACTTCCTGTTTGGAAACCAGCCTCTCCTTCGCGCTCAATCTTGCCAGCCCATTCGTGCCACTTAATTGGTCGAAGCTTTGGAGTTCCCAGAACCAAGCCAAGGACAATAATCAAAGTCGCTACCAGTGCTTCGATCGATATGTCGATTGGGAGCGAGTGTGTTGCGAGCGGCTGCGGTTGGCTATGATGCACCGCTGTTGACGAAATGACGGAGTGCTCTTGCGCGGAGTAGCAACTGGAGTGATTGTCAATTTCCTGTGAAGACCCCAAGAATTGCCGGGCTTACGCATGTGCTAATAGGACTAGACCAGTAACGGTCACTGTTTTGGAGATCCAAGTCATCATGTGTTGCAGACAGCTTGGATACAGTTGCGATGAGGATGGAATGTCGTCTTGGGGACAAGTCGCGGCTTCTAGATGCAGGCAAGGTAGACATTGGTACTAAGGTAGGTAGCATCCAATGACTAAGCCTACGCCATTCTCCACCATCCACACATACATACACAAAACAGACGGTTTAGCTTTCAAAGACAGAATGATTAGAATTACAGTACGCCTTGAGATGAGAAAATTCTAGTTATGGTGTTTGCCAAAACCTACCGATTCTCATTTAAAATATGTATCCCTAAGGAAAACCAGGTCTAAATCAAACCGCTCGGTCCAATGTATGATGCTCCCAAATAGTAAAACACGCAAGGAATTGCTACAATTACATGGCGACATCAAGATGCCTATTATCACTGGAGCCCCTGCGCGGTCTGTGCATACCAATCCTCGAAGTGACCAGGCTCGTCCATGATTTCGACTTTCCAATCGTCTTTGCTTCCCTTCAAGTATACGTCTTGTGCTGTGGTGTCTTCGTAGCCCCCCATGACTGGCATCAGGTCTTGACCACTTTCCATGTGAGACATCCAGCCTTCTTGGTCAAAAGGGACGCTGGCAGGGATCTCATCATAAACATCGTACTGCGCAGGTCCAAAGAGATGGGGAGCGGCATTGTCAAAACTTGATCCAGGCGGTCCGTAGTAGTTGGCGAATCCATCAAGCCCATGTACAGGGTAGTCGATGGCACCAGGAGAAGGGGTTCTGCTGATCACTTCGCCGTTGATATTGAGTCCACTGTACTGACAAATGCCCATATCAAAGGAGCTGGGTGCGATATCATCGTATGGCAGTGAATGAGGCCGACCTAGAGCCGGGTAAGCATACATGTCATGGTAAGATGGCACGGCTGGCTCTCCGATCGCATTACCCGCAGCATCGTAGGCGACTGGTGTCTCGCTTAGTCGTGTAGCATGGCGGAATCTGGACTTCCGGGCACGTCCGGCGTTCCAGTCTGAGTCGTTGTCTGAATAGTCGTCATTGCCATCCCCATCACGTTTGGTCTTTCGTGGCTTCGAGGGTGTGAACTTGTATCCGGGATGTGCGCGCTGATGGTTCACACGCTCTATTCTTGCCCATTGATCAAAATTCTCCTTGATTTGCGCTGGCTCCAAAACCCATGCGGCACCGCAGACTTTTGAGACATGCTGGTGGTTGTTTTGAGAACATTGCGTCTTAGCGACTTCCTGGTACGCCTTTCGGTATAGCATAAAAGCATTCATGGGACGTTTGATCTGACCAGCTTTTTTGTTACGCGAAGTTTCCGATAGTCTCTCTTCAGTTGGCCGACTGACAAAGGCCTCGATGTCAGCAACGTGAATATCGGGAAAGTCTCTGGCAGCTTCGGAAAGCGGTTTTGAAAGCATGTTAGTGGCATTCTTGGATTTCTCTGCACGGCTTCTCTTCTGAACTCGACCAGTTTTGACTGCTGGTGATCGTGTGGTAAGCGATTTCTTAGCGATATTGAGACCACTGCGAGTAGTAATTGCGTCGCTAAATGAGCAAGGTGCTGAAGGTGACGCTTCCGGAGTGTACGGGAGATGGTTCTGCTTTGTTGGCTCAGCTATTGGCTCTTCATGTGCTCTCGTGAAACCTACATTGTAGCCGATCTCATCGGGCAAAGGACCATAAGGGTTGCTTGTGATACCTAGACCTCCAGCATAGCCTTGCTAGTATCGCAGGTTAGCTATGATGGCAGCCGGTGTGGGCCTGTTTGACTTACAAACGAAACATCACTTCTTTGAGAATAGACAGTTGATGGCTCATACACAGAAGAGTCATCGTCACGAACAGGAGTAGAGTATCGAGTTGAGTAAGAGTAGCCGGCAAAGCTTTGTTCTGGGCTCATAGAGCCTTGAGGATGCGAAGTATGTGACTCCATGGCCACTGGCTGTTGAGAGAAGCCGTCAGAAGAAGATGGCGGAGTTGGAAGTATCTGTTGCGGCATGTCGCGTGTCTTCCACCGCCCTTGGGTATTGATTTTGGCAACGGGACGCAAGGATAGAAAAGGGTCCTGTGTTGTTGGTGTTGATGGTGTTGATGGTGATGGAGCCAATGGAACAACACAGGTACTATAGTGAACAACGGCAAGTGGACTTGGTAAGTTGCACAATGTAGATGAAGAGATAAAGTCTGATCTTTTGACAGTAGCTATGTTGGTCTTAAGCGGCCTGAAGGTAGAGCACTCAGCAAGGGCGTCTTTGTCGGATTTCTTTGAGCTGCCACGAGTGGTTTTGTATGCGCTTGGGACATTCTGATATCAGAGATATGTCTACAACGCCAGGACCATGCCCACAAATAGACAAGCAACTACCTGATGCTCTGAAGCTCAAAGGAACCGAAGCAGACGACTGTCCTGTTGGGAAACAGACCGCAATGCGGACCGTTACCAGAGTGGTAGACCTCTCCAAGCTGCATTTACATGTGTCGTTGGCCGGTATCCTCCACTCTCTGCCACCCACCACACTGTACACGGACCAACATGGTGAAGCACAGTAGAATAGAAGCCCTATGAGCTTAAGAGATGGGGCCGCTTGGCGTCCAGCCGCAATCCATTCAATAGAAACAAAATGTCATACTTTTGATTGTGCTTCCCTGCGCCGCCTTATTCGCATGCCGCTAGTCCAGCCACGGCGCATTCCTTTGACGTGCGCATCCGGCCCCTCTGGGTGTCATCAACCATCCCAACTTGAGACGTTGTTGACTCTCTATTGTTTGGTGAATCGATCTCGATCTATTATCCGTCATATTCTCTTACTTATAACCAAAGGCGTCTCGCAATCCTGCTACTCCAACAGCTCCTGTCCACCGCTGTCTTGCTTTGCTTCCATTAGCAGTCTTGCCCTGCCATGCCCTACCAGGTTTGTTCATGTGGAGTGCTGTAGCATGTTTGCTTCAAGTGCCGGATAACTGGGACCAAGCGGCCACTCGCAGTTGTGCTGGCAGCGTCTGTTTGATGTGTTGCGGTAGCCGAACGACCAACCAACCAAATAATCCATAATTGCCCAGCCTGATCTAACCCTGTACCAGCCTGGCCTGTTGGTTCTATTTTGGCAGATCAGCTCTGCCTTTAGGACTATTTCGTCCTGGCGTCAAAAAGAGAAACAGGCTTCTATTCGAAGCTTTGGCCATTTGTTCCTGACCACCATTTTCATCACGCCCGGCAATGTTGACAGACACCCTATTTTCGGCATAGGTTCGGCCATTCGCGTCTCGCGTTGCTGCAGTGCTTCAGATCACAAATTCTGTTGGTCGACCACTTGCCTAGTTTAATCTGGAGACGATTATAGAGTCCTTACAGATGGGGGAAGTGTGATTCAACCTGCCTGTGCCATTCTCTCATTTAAGGCCCCATGACAGGCAATTGTTCTGAATAGCTTTATCCCTCTCCAATGAGAGAAAAGGACTCAGCGTCTTCTCGTTAATGCCATCATGGTATTGGTTGTGCTTGGATTTCTGTTGAAGATGGCTTAGGGATAAGTTTCATGTCATGCCTGAACATGGTTTAGAGAACTTCCTAACACAGCCGTGGCGTTGACCAGGGTACATGCCTTATTAAATCCCCGTATTTGGAGCGTTCATCGGTTTTCAAACGGTCTTGGTGGCTCCGATGGTTTGATTGGCGGAGTCAAGATCTGATGTTGAGGAGAGGGTGATAGAGCAACCGGAGGAAGTATTGGAGTAGCAGCCTTGTATCTATTCGAGCTGGCAGAATCGATGGGGCGAGGTGGTGAATGCTTGGTTGGGGAGAGCCCAGCAATAGAAGGTATAGTTCCGTTCTGCTCGTGAGCAGCTCGATATATCTCACGGCTGATCTGAGGTGTGCTCAACGCAGACTCAGCTGTTTTATCACCCTGGAAGCTGTCGATACCTTTCGAAGGACTAGGTGTCCGGAAGGACGTCATTGGCGTGGTCATAGACGTACTGCGTGATGGACTGCCCTGGATGCTGGCATCTAGCTTGACAGGTGCCGGGATCACCGGTGTTCCTTTGGGTGTGCCAAGCACCTCCTGACTCACCTCTGAGCGGGCGTCCATTATGCTCATTGGGAAACCAACGCCATTGACATTAGTACTAGGGGTGGAAGCCAATGGAGTCAAGCCATGCTCAACGTTGCCGTTGGATGGGTCATGGTCTCCATACCCTGTCCCGTTGACCTTTCGATCCTGCCCACTGAACGATAGCCCTAAGTGATATGAAGAGCCAGATCGATCTGGCTGAATGCCAGAGTTAGGTGGACGATTGAGCTTCAGCTTGATAGTTGGTCTGGGGCGTTTGGCTTCTTGCTCGCGCCTAATACAAGAAGCACAGATGTAGTGGAATTCCGGCTGGTCAGCTGCTGCTTCGCTCAGCCCAACGCATAGACTATGTTGCCAGACATTACATCTCTCACAAGCTACGCTGTGCGCTCCATCGTCAACTTGGCCATAGAGACCACAAGTGCAGTCGAAAATCCAATCTTCTTCCTCATCCTCGAGCTCCTTCAGAGCTTGCTTGTTTTTTTCAATCTCAACTTGAAGGCGGCGTTCAGATACTCGTGCGCTGTTACTTGATAAGTTCTTGCTGTCTTCGGAGAGTTGTGCCAGTTCTTCCTCATGTTGGACGCGTCGTGCCTCGCGTTCTCGAAGCCGTTGTTCACGAGACACCAGTCTTCTATCGCGCTCCTCTTCCATTTTAATTTGCGCCAATTCTTCTCGTCGTTTGGTTGCTTCTTCTTCCTTTCGGTGTCGTTCTTCCTCTCGAATCTGCTCCTCCTGCCTCTGTTGTTCAACCCTCCCAGCAATTCGGCTCGATCGTTTCGCATTTGCCATTTTGGCAGCGTTCGCTAGTTCTCGCTCTCGCTGTAACTCTCTGCGCTGCCGAGATTGTTCTTGTTTTTCAAGGATAGGAACGAGGTGTTTTTCTAGCTGATTGCGTAGGATTTTCTCATTCTCGTCACGGGTTTTCCGAAAACCATCCACAACAGATCGTACATCATCAAGAGTGACGGCGAGACATTCCCATGTCATTCCACCCAGGCCATCATCTTCGAGAGGTGTATCTTCTTCGATATCTTGGTCCGTTTCGATCACTTCTTCTGCATTCAAAGTTGTGCGTCGTCTTGTGCTCGAGCGTCTACTCCCATACGATGCTCTGGGTTTCTTCGCTTTGGTGGGTTTCTTGATCATCGGAGGTTCTGTAAGCCGATACACTCGGTTATCGTCCAGCACGAAGTAGGTTCGGTCATCTGCATCCCAACCGTATGGTTCTATTCGCTGGAATTCTGTTAGTGGCTAAGCCCCATCTCGTTGAGGTGTGAACTTACCCAACTTGTTTGCTCGCTATCCTTTTGCTCTTCCATCTTATCCCGAATGCGCTCAGGATGGATCATGACCCATTGAGTCAGTTGTTGCATGACCTTGATCTACCCAAGCAGTGTATATTAGCTTCGGATCACTGACTGCCCTTGTGATTTCTACATAGCTTACCTTGGTAAAAATGTCGAAATCGTTGAATTTGAGGGGTGTTTCACCAGAACCGAAGGGATTGTAGTTTGGCGATCTCTTCGTGAATTGCTTTCGTGCTTGGTCATCGAAAATGTCATGCCTTCGAATCACGATTAGCAAAAACTGCATCTCCCAATTCCTGGAAACGTACGTTAAACCACGATGCGACGAAACTAGTTTGAGGAGGGCAAGGGCAATGTCCGCCAAGATACTGGAGTTCGGCTTGAGGCATTCTGTCTCAATTTCCTATGGTATCTGTTAGTTTGTGCGCCTGTCCATTACTGAAGTACTGGGTTGTTATGTGGCCATACCTCAACATCGATAGCTTCGTCGATTTTCGCAGCCTTGCCGAATATGTATATCCACTGGCAAAGGTTCGCGAACTGCCACATATTACGGATACGATGCTGTAATGAGTATTCTTTCTCTCTATCACCGCCATCGATGGCTGCAAGCGAGCGCTTGCGAGACGGCATGGCTGAAGAAAAGTTGATGATGTCGATGTCAGGATGCCAGCCAGTCGCGTCACAATTGTCAGAAGCGTGTTTTAAGGCGTTTCTAAGGTAGGTCGCGAAAAGCTGGGACGAGCTGTGGCGCAGTCAGCCACAAGCACATGCCACTAGGGATAGCAGTATGACTTTTCGACGTCCTACTAAGGTACCCTTGCTCCTGGGAATTCAGCTTACGACCGGGCTCCGTTTCCAGGGGATGAAACTCTCCACACTGTAGCAGAAACCTTGTTCTATAAAAAGCACACGGCATTTTTGCACTTTGCTAAAGGAGCTGCTGCGTGTACAGTGCGTAAATGGGAGCTTACTGTCACATCCAGCCGTCCTACGGTATCTTAGGACTCCTGATTGGGATGTGCGAACTGGCTACCTCTTCGCTTCTACGAACACCTCTGCGCAATACTTAGTTCACGCTCTCTTGACTTGTTTTATTTCTCATGAAGCGTTAACGATGCTTCATTTTGGTAGTAGTACCAATAATCACCATTCTCCATGACATTGGACCGCATTGGTGGTCATTAGTCCTTTCGTTGGTCCATGTCTTCACACTCTTGGGATCAAGATGGGCGCCCAGCGCGGCGCCTGTCCATCCCGCTTCAGAATTTAGATGGAACGCATCTCGATAATCAACAGACGCAAGCTGGTCTGTCACGGCAAGAGCCGAGCATTTCTCCGCCCAACGTTCCTCAAATGTCTGCCAACCTTCCTGGTATCTCAACATACTGGGACCAACCCTACGATCGTTTCGACGACGATGTTAGCCCAGGGTCACCTATAGATCCAATGGCTCTACAGGCTGCGCTCCCTCCGGGTCTGGATCGCCATCAGCCAAGTCCTCCAATGCCTTCTACACCGGTTCGTACATACGACCCGCCTGCTCCCTACGTCGAAGATGCGCCGAGTACCGAATATGCCGAGTCCGATCGAGTTCCCTTGACAGCTGGAGTTGAGCCTATATCTGGTTCTTTATCTGCTAGTAATTTGGATAATCGAAATCGAGACAGTTTTCAAACGGTTTCAAGCCTGGAAAACAGCCCGTCGCGCGGTCGCAATACGAGAAGCCTCGGCGAAGATTTGAGAGCAAGCTATGGGTCAACTCGAAATCGCAACTTTGGCGCTTCTCTTAACCCCAACGAATATCAGAGGTCAAGATCGCCTTCTACATCAGGCGCTTTGTCCCGTGCTGGCTCGATCGTGCGAGCAATGTCACAGAGAGTTGTCAACATTAGCGGAGAAACAGAAGTCATTGATCATCGTGCATCGAGGCATCGCTCCCGCTCACCTAGTAGACATGATCAAGATAGGAACCGGGATACGATGAATTCGATGTTTGCCGATACTTCGTATCAACCACAGTTGGTTCGTTCGTCAAGCGAAAAATCTACAGAACCACGTTTTAATGTGACCGAAGCTGAGCCAGATATGCCGAGGCCCCCTTTACCAAATCCTCTCAAAGGAAAGTCGCTGGGAATCTTCTCGCCGGACAACCCTTTGAGACTACGACTCTGTGACCTCCTGGTCAACCCATATACGGAGCCATTCTTGCTTCTTTTGATAGTCTTGCAGGCTATTCTTCTCGCGGTTGAGGCAGCTCCGAATGTATTTGAGAATGGACGCCCAGAAAGATGGGGACAGCATCCTATTGATTGGGCTATGCTTGCCCTTTTCATTATCTTCACTTTGGAGATTATCTCGCGTATTATTGTGTCAGGCTTCGTGTTGAACGCAGCAGAGTACAGTACCATTGACCGTAAACGAGGAATTCGAGCCGCAATAGCAGACCAGTATCGTACTGTTTTCCAACCTGAGCGGATTAAATCTGTAAAGAAGAAGTCGCAATATCGACCTGAACCGTCAGCAATCTCAAGATCTTTTACAACGTTTATGCAAGGCCAGCAAGCATTGCCAAGAACTCTGGAAGAGCACCAAAGGTTTCAGCTTGCTCGACGAGCATTTCTACGCCATTCCTTCAATCGTTTCGATTTTGTTGCCGTTGTCTCGTATTGGATCACTTTCTGTTTAAGCATTTCTGGCCTCGAAACTAAACACGATCTTTATGCATTTCGAATGCTGAGTTGTTTACGAATTCTGAGATTACTTGCTCTAACGAACGGTACCGCGGTAAAGTTGACATGATACCTGAACATATGAACACACGCTTACGTATTCTTAGATTATTCTCAGGAGTTTAAAGAAAGCAACGCCTTTACTCGTTCGAGTTGCATTTCTCATCACATTCTTCTGGCTTCTGTTTGCAATTATAGGGGTACAGAGTTTCAAGGCTAGTTTGAGTCGGCAGTGCGTGTGGCTTGACCCCCTTGATCCCACAGACCTTGATGCTTCCTACACAAATGAAGAAGCTTTTTGTGGTGGTTACTTGAACAACCAAACGGGCGAAACCATGCCTTGGCTCAAGTTCAACAATTCAAAGTCCTTGACGGACCTTATGAACGGAACCAACGAAGGGAAGGGCTTCCTGTGTCCTCGGGGTTCCATTTGTCTTCAGCAATCCAACCCACACAACGGCACGGTCAATTTTGACAACATTTTCAACTCCCTAGAACTTGTGTTTGTCATCATGAGCGCAAACACCTTCTCCGATCTTATGTACATGACCATGAGCTCGGATTATGTCCAGGCTGCTCTCTTTTTCGGTGCAGGCATCATGATCATGATGCTGTGGTTGACGAACTTGTTGATTGCGGTCATTACCTCATCCTTCCAGGTCATTCGTGAAGAGAGTAAAGCCAGTGCATTCACTGTCAGCCAGGAATCGCCGGTGCAAGCTCGATCCGATGAGAGAATTCGCCGAACATCTTCTTTACAACGCATGTTCTATAAAACCCGCGCAGTGTGGATTCTGACCATCACTTTTGGGTTGCTATGCCAGGCGTGCCGCAGTGCAACCATGTCAGCAAGACGAGAGCGTTTCATCAACACTGCCGAGATCATCGTTACCATTCTTCTCGATATCGAGATGATCTTCCGGATTGCAACTGATTGGAATTACTTCCACAAAAGTTGGCGTAACCTCTTCGACCTCGGCCTTGCGATTATCACTTCCATCATATTAATCCCTCCTATTCGCTATACCAGAGCGTATTGGTGGTTGACGGTGTTCCAAATCCTGAGAGTTTATCGTATTGTGTTAGCAATACCAGTGACAAGGGAACTTATTCTTCTCGTTTTGGGCAATGCAGCTGGTATCGGAAACCTGATGTTCTTTGTGTTTCTGATGACATTTTTGGTAGCGATTTTTGCTGCCCAGTTGTTCAGAGGCGAAATTCCCGTGTATGAAGATGGCGAGCTCAATCGTATCTCGTTCTACACCATTTACAACTCCTTCTTGGGTATGTACCAAGTTCTGACAAGTGAGAACTGGACAGATATTCTTTATACTGTTACCTCCTACACTAGGCACAAGAATACCTCATGGATAGGGGCTATTCTACTTATTGGCTGGTTCATTGTGGCTTTCTTCATTCTCATCAATATGTTCATTGCTGTAATCCAGGAGAACTTTGATGTATCCGAGGACGAGAAACGGCTTCAACAAGTCAAGGCTTTTCTTCAAAGGCGAGACCTTGGAGCTTCATCTAGCAACCTGGCCCTTTCCACAATCTTCGGTCTGTCCAAACATCGCAAAAATAAGGATCCTCTCGACTACGGGCCAGCAACAGTCGAGATGCTTCTCAAGGACGCCGTGGTCCGCGAATTTCTGGATGATCAAATGAATCCCAAACCTGAGGAGGACCGGCTGCACCATGCCCCTATTAGAAGCGCAACTACACTGTTGGGTGGTGAGATCAAACCTGGCCGTCTCTCTGCCATGTGGGGAAGGGTGAAAGGGTGGTTTAGCGACAAAGAGCCCAACCCCTTTTATTCCAGCTTGCGGTTTGACGGCGCGAACGATACTTCGGATCCTCGACAAATGGCTGAACAGGCAATGTCTGCCACTATGACTCGAAAGAGGGCTCAGCGAGAGTATCTTGCGAAGTACCCAAATTACAATACCTCCTTGTACATCTTTTCACCAAACAACAGCTTACGCCGGCTTTGTCAGCGGGTCGTTGGTCCTTCTCGGGGCATTGAGCGTATTGATGGTGTAGTGCCTGATACCCTCCTTTGGTACTCCTTCACGATATTCATTTACGCAGCAATCGTGGCTATGGTCGTCCTTGCATGTGTTACCACTCCTCTTTATCAGAAGGAGTATCAAGAACAGCATCAGTTCAGTATTAGGAATTGGTACATCTGGACAGATATGGCTTTTGCGATCGTGTTTACTGTCGAAGCTGCGATCAAGATCATTGCGGACGGACTCCTGTGGACCCCAAATGCATACTTGCGAAGTTCCTGGGGATTCATGGACTCAGTCGTTTTGGTCACTCTATGGATCAATGTTGTTACGCTCCTCATCAATGACGGCGCTATTTCCAGAGCAATAGGCGCATTCAAGGCGCTTCGTGCACTTCGACTGCTGAATGTTAGCAACAGCGCTAGAAATACCTTTCACGATCTCATTATCGTTGGTTGGTGGAAAATCCTAGGCGTGAGTTGCCATCTCCTTGCATGTAGCCATGTTCTTCGCTAATTGCTTCCCCAGGCCGCGTTTGTCTCGATGTCTCTGCTCATCCCGTTTGCCATTTATGGTCTCAACCTATTCAACGGCTTGCTTCTGTCATGTAACGATGGTGGTGACGGAATTAATACCATGGATAATTGCTATGGCGAGTTCGAGAGTACACCGTTCAGCGACGATTGGCCAATGCTTGCTCCGCGTGTTGCAGCGAACCCCTTCTTCAGCTTCGACGATTTTGGGGCATCTTTATTTATTCTTTTCCAGATCGTTAGTCAAGAGGGATGGACAGACGTCTCTTTTGCCGTTCAAGCCATTACCGGCCGCATGAAGCAGCCCCAAGATCTAGCGTCAGAGGGCAATGCCATCTTCCTTGTCGTATTCAATCTGTTGGCCACCGTCTTCGTACTCACACTCTTTATCTCTGTCTTCATGCGGAATTATACCGAACAGACGGGCGTCGCTTATTTGACAGCGGAACAACGGTCATGGCTCGAATTGCGAAAGATACTGAGGCAAATTTCACCTTCAAAGAGTTCTTATGACGATTCTGAGAAGAGTTGGAAGAAATGGTGCCACAAGAGAGCTATCGAAAAGAAGGGTAAATGGTACCAGACAATTACCGTTGTTCTAGTACTGCATTTGATCGTGCTTGTCTCGGAATTCGCCAGTGAGCCATGGTGGTGGACGCGGTATCGCGACTTTGTTTTTTTCGCCTTCATCGTGGCATACACGGCTAACATTGCAATTCGAATCATTGGCTTGGGTTGGGTACGTTTCCGACGAAGCTCGTGGGATCTCTACTCTCTGTTCATTGTCTTCGGGGCATTTGTTTCAACTCTCGCGTTACTCATATCAGACACTGAGATTGAAACCTATGTTCAGCTACATAAGGTGTTCTTGGTTGCCATTGTACTCCTCCTCATTCCCCGCAACGACGCACTGGACCAGCTGTTCAAAACGGCAGCTGCTAGTCTGACAGTTATTGGTAACTTGCTTGCCACCTGGCTGGTATTCTTCCTGGTCTTCGCCATTGCTATGACTCAAGCTTTTAGTTTGACACGATTCGGCGAAGAGACTGCGGAAAACATAAATTTCCGAACCGTCCCCAAAGCTCTGATTCTGCTATTCAGAATGAGTCTAGGTGAAGGATGGAATGCTGTCATGGAAGATTATGCCAGCATAGAGCCGCCGCTTTGCGTTGACGAGCCTAGATTCTTCGACAGTGACTGTGGTAGCGAATCGTGGGCCAGAATCCTGTTCATCGCATGGAACATCGTCAGTATGTATATCTTTGTAAACCTGTTTGTATCACTCATCTACGAGAGCTTCAGTTACGTCTTTCAACGCTCGAGTGGCATGGCTGTTGTTGATCGCGATGAGATTCGACGGTTCAAAGAAGCTTGGCGAAGCGTTGACCCAGCAGGCACTGGGTATATCACGAAGGCAGCTTTCCCGCGTCTTCTTGGCGAACTCTCAGGTGTCTTCCAGATGCGCATTTATGATCCAGAGGACAGCGTTCACTCTATTTTGGAAGACATAAGGGATGATGTGAAACTCACACATCACTCGTCCATCGCGACGACCAGCGGATTCAGTGGCATTGACCTGAACAAACTCAATGCACGGCTGAGGAGGATTGACGTGGAGAAGGTGCGCCACCAGCGTCGGCGTTTTAACATTTTTTACGAGGAGGTCTTGGTGTCCGCAGATCCCGACAGGGGCATCTCTTTCACGAGTGTTTTGATGATTCTTGCTCACTACAACATCATCAGTGATAACAAGAGCCTGAAGTAAGCTATCCCCCCCCGCCGCACATCTGTACACCAAGGCTGATAAAAAGAAACGCAAAGACTCGAAGAGTTCCTAAGGCGTCGAGCTCGTCTCCAGCGAGTAGACGACCAAGTCCGACGTGGCGTGGTCTTGGGCTTCTTCGACACATTGTAAGCTATCTATAGCCGGACCCAGGAAAAGAAAATTGCTCACCATCAACACAGATATTATTCAAGACAATTCAAGAAACATATGCTACGAAAGCACTCGGCCCGCATGACGGCAGTGCCACAGCTGAACATTCCAGAGATTCTTGTTGAGAACGATCTGAGTGACGATGAAACAGGTGGAGCAGGGCCGAGATCTCCCCTCTCACCAGCCTCGCGTCCCTCGAGTGTTGACGCAGGCGAGCCACGAAACTGGCTGGGATCTGTGGATCTGTCGTTGCACGACACATCGTGGAGTCATCCTCTCAGTTTCCCCAGAGCCGCGCCTCCATCGCCCACAACACCTGCCCAACCATCAGCCTTTAGCTTTGAGATCGAGGAGGATGATCCACATGAACAGCAGCAACAATCGACGACGCAAACAAGATCATCAGCGCCCTCGGGCCGCGAGAGTAATCATTTGGACCCCGTTAGCCCTGTGCAAGTCCGTGGCATGCTTGACGACTCGGTTTGGGGCGAGAGCATTCGCCGCAACGCCACCGTTCGACAAACACATAATAAGGGCTCACAAGGGTATGATGGTTTTCACTGAGGGGCAAACGGTTGGAGGAGTTGAAGCTACTGTTTACATGGAACTTGTGAGGAGGAGGGAAGTCGTCCATTTTTGATGGTGAAACAATACGATCATGCACATTCATCAATGGAGGAGGTTGTGTTCAGGAAAAGAACTCATGGCATAATTCAAAACTGAGCACGGCGTTCCAGGGCAATCAACACATGAGCGAAAGGGAAAAGGAAAGGAGGGGCCAAAGCTATCCCCAGTATCTAGTTTCGGTCGAAAGATTTAAAATGGACACATATTGTTCATCATGCACAGTACGAAAGGGTAACAGGACGGCATCTGTGTAGCCCAGTGCGTTGATACTTATGAACAAGGTTGTGTGAGACTGGAGACCTGACGCTTGTCTGATCAACGCATGCCTGCGACAAAACACCCTTGCTTCGTAATCCTGGTGATGCTCCAACTCAAAGTAAATTGATGGACAATGCGACTGTTTCAGCCGCTAGTTGTGACGTTGAAACAATCCGTGCGCCCACATTCCGAGCCCCTGACATATTCTGAAGCAAGGACTATGGTTCTCTTTTCTACACTGCCACTTTCTTTCCTGGGTCTCTTGTCCGTCGTCGAGAGTGAATTGATAGATAAAGGTAAAGGTGGTGCCTCTTGCTTTTGCTCCTTTTGCTTGCTTTGTCTATCTTTGTGCTACCCAAAGAACCATCCCTCGCTCGTTTCTTGTTGACGAGACCAAGACCAAGAGTCTGATAGAAACACTTGACAGGCTGTGCCTCTCTTTTCTACCTCTTGAACTCGTTCGCTCATTGAAACCCCTGATTTATCATACGACAACTGCTGGACAAGTTGCTCGTTAGCTCTTTCGCCTCAACGACCATCACGATCATTTGCATGAACGCGACGCCTATTACGCCGATACCATAATTCGCCATTACGCGATAAACACATTCGCTCTTGGCTCTTCTTAAAAACTCTCATCCAATGGCTCATACCTCCCGCTTCGAAGCCATGACTTCTCGCTTCTCACCGTCTCGTCTGCGTAACTCTCTCCGTCGCAGCTCATCAGCCTCCACCTCCACTCAGGCTTCCTACTCATCAGTCAGCACGACAAGCTCGTCCCCTGTCCTTGCCATCAACAGCATCATCTCGCGACAGCCTTCTCTATTGCATCTAGAGGCTGAGCGCAAGAGCTTCGGCAGTGAGTTGAGCCTGCTTGAGCCCAGGCCCATTGTCTACTGGGGCAGTGTGGAGGAGCGCATCGGTTAATGTCTTTATACGCATGAGATATTGCTTTATGGTTTACACGTTGGAAATTACAATTTCTAGGGATTTAATGTGGCGTTAGGCTTGCCTTTTGGATCTCTGGCAGGCCAAACGGCGTTTGTGTGACTTGCATGGTTATTCTTCAATTCTTGACCGAGCTACGGTTCGGTACGGCATCAAAGATGATTGATGTTGCCAAATTTCACATTCAGTTTCAAATTAAACACAATCAAACTTTTAGTCCTCCATTGCTGTCTGAGACCCCCAAAGAAAAACAGTGCATTATCATGATCATTGCTTTTCATACAGTGTCATATCCTCGGGCACGATATCAAGCAAGGGTTCGAAACGCCTGTCAAGGCCCACAAACACTCCTGAAATACTCGTGTAAAGAACAACGGTGACATCGATGCTACTTTTGATCAACGCTTGAAGATCAATGCATGATTAGCCCATGCCTGAAGATCCCGTGAGATCTTTCGACGAGACGACGGTGCAAATGGTGCTCTCAGTGTGAGACAACAATGATCGCCGATGAAATCATCAAGCGATAATGTCTTTTCGCCGTAGAAGGCAAAACAAGAACCCAGATCGATAGAGACGCATGTCAGTTGGAGGGAAACTCGTACGGCGATGGTGCTAAGGGCCTTGTCTGGAATCAACAGTTGATACCACCCCGCGAAACAGAGAGGGTCTCTAGATCTTGGCGGAGCTTCAGGTATCGTCCGGCTCCTCTCCACCCTGTCATGTTCACGGACCCGTAGGCGGGATGGTATGATTCGCGATGTGAGGCTCGACAAGAGAAGCGACACTGTAATATAGACGACTCGTCAAGAACCAGGCAGCACTTGTAGCCAGAGCCAATGCCACAGCCATGAACATCAGCATGGTAGACCGCATCTGAAATGCTTCGTCTGCTTCCATCTTCATGAGCTTCTTCTGCTTGCTGTGATAGTGCCAGCGACCATGGGCATCATGATCCCTATGGCCAATGTGTTGGTATGGCTGGAGGAACCATCGGGGCACCCATTTCGCTTGCCAGTTACCGGTACCGTAGAAGTTGTTGCGGCCAGCGGTATGGCGAAAGTCGACCAAGAGGAGTGAGAAGAGGAAGACAGTTATGTTGACAGGCGTCATGATGAGCTAAAAGACCTGTGTCAGTGGTATTGTGACAAGCAGAGAATATGGCCTTGTTCGTTGATATCATGATACTTTGAAAAAAAGAGAAGAGGAGAGAAGCTAAGCCAAGACAAGATAAGACAAGATGCTTTCCATCCTCTTTAGCAATAACCATAGACAATGTCCGAACGAGGAGTGACCTACAGAATAGAGAGTAGAGGGCTGTTTATTGTCAGCATTCTCAGGCTGGGGACCAAATTTGGCCATGATGGGAGATATGAATATGGTATTGTAACTAGGTATTGTAATGAGTGTCGAGGAGATGTTGACGGTGGATGTGAGTTCAAGTTCATAAACAAACACATGTCCCAAACACTTCGTTTCTAAGGTAGGTTCGTTGTTAGTACGTTTTAATTCGAGGGCCCATCTGATCAAGTGAATCAGACAAGAGCTTATGAATTGGTTGTGGCTCACTTACGTAGCCGCCCTAGTGAGGTCATCGCGTGGAGGCTGCTAGCTAACTTAATGGATGCCCGCAGGATTCCTTCCCGAAGCTCCCGATCACCAATATCAATACAATTCTTGTACTTGCTGCGGGGAAGCTCTACATTGGATCGAGAGAAAGACCCTTTCCCGTCAGTTCGAAACCCGACAAATGAGGGTTTCGTACGTTTCACATTCCTATACCATTACCATCTGAGCCATGCAACATACTGTCCAATCTCTAGCAGAATCATCCTCAGTCCTTCTGCCAAGCCACCATCACAAATCATCCAGCCTCATCGTGATTCAACGTACCTAGTATATGCGGCGTCGATCATTCCCACCCAAGCTCCAAATCCAGGTACTAATAGGATCCGGCCAGGCACAATTTCCGGATCTTCGCCTCAAGGTGGGAAATGGTTACTCGAGTTTCAATAGGGATATCTCATTACAACGGAGGTGACATAGCGCTTACAAGCAGCCCAACCATTACAACCCCCCTCTTTTAGCCTGATATACAGCCAGCCATTGATTTTCCAGAGCGCCGTTTGCCCATGAATCCCACGCCCCCCGGTGCCTATGCATATCAACGCCTTCTTGCCTGACCCATCATATGTCCTCTTTCAGCGCGCATTGTGAATGTCGAGGACAAGGATGTCCTGAGCGCCAATTCGGGTCAAATCGTCCATAACCAGAGCAATCTTTTTCTTCTCGACCATGGAGCTGACTGCAACCCAGCCCTCCTCGTCAAGAGTGGTAACTGTCGCTGAGCGCTTCCCAGGAGTAACCTTGGTAGCCTCAGCCAGACGGCTTCGCTCGACATTGTATTGGCACAGGACGTAGCTCTTGGCGGTGATAACACCACGGATACGCGAGGTGATGAGGTCGATGAGCTCAGGGTTTGATGGCGATTTTGACTTGATGAGCACGGCGGTAGAGTCGACGACAGTGTCAATGGCCTTGAGCCCAGCAGCTCGCATGGTCTCTCCAGATTCTAGACGTTGATCGTTAGTTACGGTCCGTCACAGTCGGTGAGGCAGGCCTCGAGTATTCCACATACCGACAAGGTCGACAATGCCCTCAGCAACGCCAAGAGCACATGCTGCCTCGACACTTCCACTCAACTCAACAATCTTGGTGCGCATCTTGCGAGGCGAAAGCTCTCCCTGTGCATTCTCACCCTGCTCAAGCTTCAGGAAATAGTCGGCAGCCAGGTTGACGAAGCTCGTCCCAATCGTCTTCCCAATGAGATCCTCGGGGGTCTTATACTGGCCCTTCTCGGGAACCTGGACCTGAAGCTTGCAGCTGCCGAAGCCCAGTTCCATAACCATATCAGAGCCAGCAACCTTATCGTCGGGTGACGACAGGTCAACAGAGCTACGTCGCAAGTGATTATAGGCACGGACTGAGGCATCATGTTCCTGAACTTGGTCCCATCCGGTGATACCAAGGTCGCAACGACCCTCGCCGACGAACGTTGGAATGTCGGCGGCGGGGAGGAAAATCAGGGCAATGGGGAGATTCTTGACGAGAGCGATATCGAGACGGTTCTCACGACGGAATTGGACGTCGGCGCCCTCGAGGAGGTTTAGTGTGGCAGCATTGAGACGGCCCTCTGTGATGAATGAGCATAAGAATGTCGATTGGGAGGATATGAGACGACTCACTCTTGGGCACAGCAAAAAGCAGACGGCCTTCGAGACTGGAGGGGATTTTGAATCAGTGACCACATAGTGAAGGTGGGATATTGAGGGACGATTTCGATGGTGCTGAGGTAACAACGGGGCGGACCAACCTGTTGACGAGATCCATGGCTTGCTACAGAAGTGCTACAATGCAATGCTTCTTCCCTTGGACTAGGTATGGGTAGTTTGAATTAGGTAAATCACACAGCAAGGTAAGGCAGTCGGGGAATTTATTATTGTCTGTGGTGACTGCTAATGACTCCGACTGCGGGGCTTCAGGACGATGGCGGGGCTTCGTGTATTTGGCGGTGGCACCAGCATGCATGATTTCATACGCTGGAGCAATGTGATTGGGGCTCTGATCAGGTACCACATAACCAAATCAACACTGACATAGACCGACCATCGGGGGAAAGATGTTAACAGGCCCACCAATTAGGAGACGCGCAGATAACACGGTGCTGAAGATAGAGTCATACATCCAATAGAGGTGGATGGATGGTTTCTCGAGTCGATATCAAATATTAAGCATCCATGTTTCAAGTTACGAATTGAGGCCTGTATTTTGAGAAATATGCTGAAACAACGTGTACCCAAAGATGTAAGGTATTTATTGTATTGGAAGAATAGACTTCTGATTGAATTCGCCAATCATTCTTTACTCTGTTGGTAACCACAATGCCTTTCTGTAATCACTCCCAATTGAGTTCTTGTAAACATCTTGTCGTTACAATTGCCCAACTTAAAATGTCTTGTGCACTGGATTCGTACCATGTATCATGCGGTTGAGATTCCAACCGAAGTTAGGCCGGATTGGCAGCAATCAGACGAACAATAACTAGGTGGCCGAGCCGTTATCAGGCGAGACACAATGAATTGTAAGGACGTTGAACAAAGCCTTTAACCAAGACATTGCGGGTTCGAGGGCAAGGAATCGATCAAGGTAGTCTCTCCATCAGGTAGAATCCGCAACACAAGTATTTATCACACGGGGATGCAGCCATGTCATTCAGCGAGCAATGTGGCTGGCTGGGGTACTGACCGAAACAACATTCTCCGAGCAACTTGAATAGAAGATGGTGTGCTCGCTCAGTATGTGTTACTTACTGTCTGTGAGTGTGGTATCATGTGGCTTGCGTTCGTTGATATGCACCTTTCTTTTCCTCGCCTTCGCGGATGTTTGCCCGTCCATTCACCTTGTGCTACACTCTCTTGGAGGTGTGCTACCTATGTTCTTTTTCCTGTCTTGTTTCTTTTTTTCCGTCTCTTTGCTGACACCTACTTGATAAACCCCGATAGCCCAGTCCTTGTCAAGTCTCAGTCAAGGTCTCAGTCAAGGTCTCAACCGCAACAAAGTCTTTGTCCACTTCAGCCCAGCTCACTCAGTCCAGTCCAGAGCTGAGGAGCCACAGATCGATCTTGGCTCCCCTCGCTCGCTAAGCTGCCTCAGCTACCGGGTTGGTTCGGTCCAAGCCCTCTATGACATTCTGTCTAATTCTCGGGGACGCCTAGATATGCTATGCCATACCTTAACCACTGCGTCGGGATAGAACTGAAATCATCGTGTAGATCAGAGTTTATGAGCTTGAGACCATTACGGCAATAAGTCCTAGGATAACGAAGCCTGAGCCAGGGAATCGAAACCCTTTTAGCGCTCTCGGCCCGCGCCACTTGGGAGCTAAACCTCCAGCTCCACCTCAAACTTTCCATCAATTTACACTTTACCTTCAGCCGGGCTTCTGGGTTCTCCACCTGCCGCCGCCCGCGCGACGTCGACGACATCCATCCCATACCTTGTGCCTCCAGCGCCTAAGCAGCTAAGGTACCTAACTGACTCTACTTTGCCTTGCTTTGCTTTGCTTTGCTTTGCTCTGCTTCACTTACATCCTACCCTGTCCTACCTTACCTTACTTTGTATCGTCGGCCTCTCCTTTTGGTGGCTTCGCCTTTTGGCGCTTTCTTCTCCCCTCAAGGCCGACATCTTGTCTCGTCTTGTTTCGCTTCTCTTCGCTCTTTGGCTCAGGACGAACTCCAAGGGGATTTCGACGCAACGCAACGCAGCAATTGTCGGAGCATATGCTCTTATAGCTCGCCCTGTCCGCACAGATTCTCCTCTTCGCTTCGTCCTCCATAGATCATCCATCCTCTGCGGATACCTACCTCCCCAACCTTTCTGTTCCTTCTTATATTATATTTGAACGCAGACTTACACTCGGCACCAATTCTCGATAACCTTATCATCTATCGCAAAACGCAATGAATTCTGCCTATCACCCGCCCGACATGTCGCAGCGAATCCCTGGCCCTGCCTATTCTTCCAGCGCACCACCACCACCACCACCACCACCACCACCACCACCAATTCATACCTACCAACAACACCAGCATCCTCCTCCGCCTCTACCGCCCCCGAGTCAACATCACCACTCGTCCCATCCTCCTCTGCCTCCTCCGCCGTCAGCTCCACATCCTCACCACCAACATCCACCGCCGCCGCCTTCCCACTCGCTATCTTCACATCAACACCATGGCCAACCACCCCACCACCAGCCTCAACCATATGCCCCAGCTCCATATCAACAGTCTCAGCCGAGTCAATACCCTCGGCCCCATCCGCACCAGCAACACGTCCCTCCTCCTTCGCAACATGATGAGCCTCCTCCCCCGCCCTCTTCGGGACCATCCCCCACCGACCATCAGAAAGATTCCGAATACGTTCCCCCGTCCTACTCCAAGATCGAAGAAGGTTCAGGCTGGAAGTACAGGTTTGTGACCAAGGCGTATCCTTCAAACTTTCCTCGCGACCCCGCTGAAACGATTTTATAGTCTCGATGTGAAGCAACAACCCGTACGTGCGCGCATGTGTGGTTTTGGCGATAAGGTCTGTTTCTTTCATTGCCTGTGAGCCCTGATCATATGTCTCACAGTTCTCATTTAGGATCGTCGCCCAATCACGCCGCCGCCATGTGTTCGTCTTGTCATAATCAATACCGAGACGGGTAAAGAGGTTGACTACAAGTACGTTGATGCAGTCGCGAAAGAGAAAAAGGGGGCACCTTGGGTTGTGCTAATGCATAATGTGTAGTACCCTAGACCACGCCATGTTTGTGTTGTCGGTCGATCTGTGGAATCATGATGGTACCAAAGAAGTCAATCTGGTGCGGTCCTCAACCGGGACTGGTGCTATGGCATCCTCAAGTACCTACACTTATTCATCCTTAGAACCAGGGACCCCTTCGTACCAGCAACAATCTCTGCCCCCGAGTCGCGAGTCTGGATATGGCCAATCGCAAGGGATGAACTATGGGCAGGACTATCCCCCACCGGTGCAACAGAGCTATGGTCCAGGTAGGTCGAAACATGAAGAACAACGAGCGAGAACAAATCCTTGTCTGACACAAGAGTAGCACCGTCGTACCCGCCGAGCAGTTCCTTCGGTCCGCCCCAACAATATTACCCGCGACATAGCGGTTACAGTGCCGAACCTTCGGCTCCTCCGCCAGGTGCCCCTTTCCGTAATGGATATGGACAAGATCAAAATGCGCTTACTCGGATGGCAGTAGTGGGAGGTCAACCCCAAGGGATGTTTACGAGAAACTTGATTGGCAGTTTGGCCGCAAGTGCATTCCGTCTCGAGGATACTGAAGGACAATCAGGTATCTGGTTTGTCCTCCAAGACCTCAGCGTCCGTACAGAAGGGACCTTTCGGTAAGGGCAACTGGATTCGGTCTGTGCTGTGGCTTGTAATTGCTAACGCCGAAGTTACAGATTAAGGTTCTCCTTCGTCAACGTTGGACGCCCCGGGGGGCAGGGGACCAACGTAAACCAAGGCCGAGCGCCAATCCTGTCGTCGTGCTACAGCGAGAGTTTCCACGTGTACTCGGCCAAGAAGTTCCCCGGCGTGTGCGAAAGTACACCATTGAGCAAGAAATTTGCAAACCAAGGCATCAAGATCCCGATCCGTAAGGACGCCAACATCAAGGGCGAAGGTGATGAAGAGATGTACGATCAGAACTGAAGAATCTGCGTGAACTATATATCGCCAAGGAAATATCCGTAATTGTTTGGCCATATCAGAGATAGGCTTTGGAAATTTGTCTATTCAGAGAGTTGCAATCCGCAGGAGAAGGAATAGCTGGCGCACACAAAAGGCAATCGGCACTGGAAAACAGGCCAAATCATGACTATCATTTGTACAAGGCCTCAAGATATGTCGCCAAAATGTATAGAGGTACTGTCCTCATCAGACAAGGCGTCATGTCTTTGAATGCTGGGCATAGATGCCGGCGTTGGTGTTTGGAATTGAGTCGATTTCTCATACTTTTTGCTCTTCGTCCTAGCTTGCAATGCAGTGTGTCGGCGATGCTGCAGTTCGACACATCTAGAGAGCCAATAAAGAGTGCGAAACCAAGTGTGGGATCGATCGACAGGGCAGAGGGTTTCCTAGCTTGAGAGCAAAAGATGACTGTATCATGGCCGAACCAGGGGTTCAAGGAGTCAACGTCATCGCACTTAGACAAGCTTAGCCGCCAAATTCGGGGTCTTGTGTCTGATTAGCATGGGACAACCCTGATGGAATCTAGCTATGTATGTACAAGCTACAGGCTATAAGCCACAAACAGCAGCATCCCTTGCACATTTCGAGATTTTGAGGTCATGAGGCTTGTCATTGGATGCCTTTTCGAGCGGGCAGGCTCTTCCCAGCTTTCATAGCTATGAGCCACCAAGCCAGACCAGCCCGTCGTGTCGGGGCACGCCCAGTACAAAAACGGCTATGGACAAACGCTAGTACCGGCACGCAAGAATACAGTATGAGAGTTCACGCCTTGTGCGGGAGCGAGCGCCGCTGGGAACTCGGAGCCCGGCGAGAGCGAAGACGATCTACAGATCTTTGATGAATAGATTCTCTTGGCGACGAGAGACCATTCGGCCAACTTACTTTCTACTTGACCGAACAGCGAGACTCTGAAAGGGGAGAATCTCATGGAAGACTCGTGTTGTCATGACAGACATGAGTCGCATACCTGACGTGGTAGGCGCACAACTCACAGAGAATTTTGATGTTCTCATTTGAAGACCGGCTAAGGAACTTATCCTTCGCTAGGTAGGTCGGAGTACCTTATGCGCTTTTGCAACTATTGGCTCGATATACGATATTCCCCTTTCGGTCCCTGAGCGAGTACTTCGTACAGCATCTTACATTACACCCTGGCATCAAGTGACTCCAAGCTCTCCCGTCAACATCGAACCCCTCATGGGCCTCATAAAAGCTTGTATTGGCTTCGTATATCGGAAGTACCCTGCCAAGATCTGGGGCAGCACGAGGCCATCAAAATTCATTACGCAACCAATTTCTATGACTGGGCATGGCCTCTTAGTGCCATGACCAAGTGGAACTGGCGCACGGGTACTTGCGTCTACTTGTCCTAGACTTGGGCGAGCTTTAACTGAGCCTCATTCTTCAAATGGACAAGGGTTGAGAGGAGGACAGCGCTTTTCAACTAGAGGTTGAAAGAGAGAGTTCGATGATTTGACTCAAGAATAGACTCCAAGGTAGTGCAGAAGAAGCACCTTCAGCTACAACGCCCAGCTGAAGAGATCTCGCCCTACGGCTCACAACCCAGTAGCCCAGGTGTTCGGAGCAGCCTAGTGAGCACAAGGCTAGTCTAGGCCATACTCTATGGCTGGGCGCAGTGGTTCGGTGGGTGTGAAGGGGGGGGGGAAAGGCCGCAGCGCCTAGGAACCTGTCGAATTTTTTTCTCTTTGCCCTGTTTAGTTGATCATGGGAACACTTCCAGGGCAGGGGAAAATTTGGTAGTAAGTTACAACATCAATCACGAGGACTTGGCATTGAGTTAAAAACTGTCACCACCGCCTCCAGCCAGATCTCATTGACTCAAATAGACTTTTCTCTTCATCATTACAATTCCTTAGAGACGTCCTCCTGAGCGTTTGACTTGACAACTTCTCAGTCTACTCAACAACTCCTGGACGGTTACTAGTTTCGTTGTTAGTCACTCAAGAACACGGCGACCACTACCCCCTCAACAAACAACAGCAAACATCTTTCACAATGCTCTCCTCTCACGGTCGAGGTGGTGCTGGCAACATGGCCGACTCAACCCACACTGAGAAGACAGATCCCAGCAAGCTCCAGACTCCCGTCCTCAAGGGCTCTGTTGTCACCACCGGCCGTGGTGGTACAGGCAACATGGCCAAGAACGATGACCCTCGCGAAACTCGCAAGCGTCAGGACGTTGAAGCGTAAGTTTTCTTCATCTTTCCTCCTGCAACTCGATGTCAGGGATCATTCTCTATGGAATCGTTGCTGACCTGAGACAAAAGTATCCCTCGACGCCCCTCATCTGGTGCTCAGCATTCTGGCCGTGGTGGCGCGGGCAACATCTTCAAGGACAAGGAGACAGAGTTGACCCGCAAGCCCAGCAACGACGAAGCGATAACTGACGAGGAGGAGCCTAAGTCTGCCAACTCACCTACTCCTGCTGCTGGCGAGTCGTTGGCTCAGAAAGGCAAGAACTGGCTCTTTGGCAAGAAAGCTTAGGACTTCAGAGACCTTCAAGTCTTGCAACATACTCAATTTTAGAGATGAGAGATTCCATGTTCTACTGCTATTGGGTCTAGTTATTTACAGTACAGCTCGGTGTTTTGGCGCCTTTGACATTGAATCTGAAGCAGGGTTTCTGTCCTGTCTACTATGTTAGGTAGACAATTTTATGAAGGACGGGTCAAGGTACAGGACAACGGTGAAAAGGAGGAAAAGCAAAAGTCAAGATACCAATGGTTCCCATGAATTAAATGATTTACAATTAAAGTGTTATTTTTCTCAGTACCTTGGCCATGCTGTTTTACTAGTATGTTACAATTTTTTTCGTGTCTACTGGTATTCTCTACAATGCTTTTCTGATGCCCTCTCTTATTTACTTTGATGTTCAACCCAGCATAGACACATGGTATCTCCAAATACGCCTTCAACACAGCACACAGTGGGTCTTCCCCACTAGTTCTTTTTGGTCAATCGGTGAATCTCCTCGAAGTAGTGCTTGAGATGATCAGGGTTTACGCCAGGTGTAATTCCTGCATTTGGTCAGCCCCTCGTCCAGCTCAGTGTTATATCATAGAGAACTTACCGTGGCCAAGGTTGGCGATCCAGCCCTTGTTTCCGACCCAGAAGCCCTCGACCATCTCCTCCACGGCCTTGGTGATAGCCTCCTTGGTGCCATACAGTACCCCTGGGTCAGCATTGCCCTGGAACACAATGTTGCGGTCGCCTCGGATCTTGACGGCCTCCTTGGGATCATGCAACCAGTCCATGCCAACTACATTATAACCTAGATCGCAGGCAGAGTCGAGTGCGTACCAAGCACCCTTGGGGAACACGGTCATAGGAACCTTCTCCAAGCCGAGGCTCTGGAGCTTGGCGGGAAGCTTCTCGGCGATTTGCTTCAAGTAGGGCTCAGAGAATTGACGGTAAGAAGAAGGGCCGAGCTCTCCTGCCCAGGAGTCGAATACCATCACCAGCTGTAAAGTTTGCAAGTTAGTCATATACAGTGCATTTCTAGAGGAGAGCATTCTATACCTGAGCACCAGCCTTGACTTGAAGTGCCAGATGATCCACGCAGATATCGGCGATCTTGGCCAAAAGCTTCTTCGACTCCTCAGGATACTTGTAGATCCATGTCTTGACCTGCGCAAACAGCTTGGTGCCACCACCCTCGACCATGTAGCAGAACAGCGTCCAGGGAGCGCCGCAGAAGCCAATCAAGGGCACCTGTCCCTCAAGCTTCTGGCGTGTCAGTGTGATAGCATCGTACACGTAGCCGAGCTCAGCAGCAACATCGACGTTCTTAGCGAGCACCTGGCCGTACTGTCCGTCGTCGGGGTTCTGGAGCGGGTTCGGGAAATGAGGGCCCTTCTTCTCAACCATCTCAACAGTCATACCCATTGCCTGGGGGATGACAAGAATGTCGGAGAAGATAATGGCGGCATCGATGAGACCTGCGAATCGGCGGACAGGCTGGAGGGTGATTTCGGTTGCGACTTCAGGGTCACGGCAGCATTCGAAGAAGTCTCGGTTACCCTTGGCTTCGTGATACTCCGGTAGATAGCGGCCGGCTATCAATCGATCAGGTCAGTCTTGCGGGCTTTTACCTGCAGGCTAAGATAGATATCTTCTCACCTTGTCGCATCACCCACATAGGAGGACGTTCAATGGTCTGACCTAAGTTGCAACACAGCAAGTCTCAGTAGAATTCTTTCTCCATGATTCTCACAACTGAGGCTTGGACAACCCACCCCATGCTGCGCGAAGCAACAAGTCGTTCTTGAGAGGCGCGAATTCTTGTGACATTTTATGTGCTGTTCAGATTATGGTCAAGTAAAATTGGTACAGCAGCTCAGGAATAACTGCAAGTTACAGAATGTGACTTGGAAAAAAGAAGTTCTAGGTACCTAGGTAGTTACATAAACTACAGATACCCCGCCGAGGACTGCCCATGGAATCATGCCTACTTAGTACCTTAGTGCAGGGGTCCTTTCCTTAGTAGCTTAGGTACAGTTGGGGCCGAGCTACTGAGCACAGACAAGGTTGATTCCAAATTAACCAACCAGACCCTATCGGTGCTCGGAACTTTGGACGGACCGACACGCTGTCATTACGATGTTGCTAGGCACAGCGCATTAATAGCTGCATTCAGGATCCATCCCATACGAAGCTATACCCATAACCTCGATCTGCAACACTGTCTCCCTGGAACCGCTCTCATCTGGAAAAGCCTGGATTGAGTGGCCCATCTTCGTCCGCGACAATGCCTTCCGAACGCGAGCTTCAGATCAGCCCTATCGTTCCCGAGTCTGTGGTCCATAACACAAAGGTTCGCCCCCTCGCTTTTAATGAATGTTGCTATCACTAGCGATCCATTATCCACGCTCAAGGTTCCTGCGAGCTGACCATCTATGCAGGCTCTCTCCAACCTCCACAGCCTTACTGCGTCACTTTTTGGGGTCACTGCCGGTGTCCTCGGCCTCGAATCTTACTACGGTTTCCTCGTCTACATCATCTTCTCCTGCATCACTGCTCTCCTGTTTTACGCCCTCAAGGTTGCTCCGGAATCACTCCCCAAAGGCCACGCTCCTCTCGATCCTTCTCGTTATTATCGTGGCTTGTTCGACTTCTGGTTCGGTGGCATATTCAATGGCGTCTCAGGCTTTGTCTTAACTTGGACATTGTTTTATGGCTTGGTTCGGGCATAGATATAAACCATCATATAGCAGCATACGAATGGCGTTCCTGGAGTTATGATAAAAGATATTCAAAGAGACATTGTGACTTGAAGAAAGCAACTAGTATTTAAAAGCATCATTCAGAAAGGTAAACTAGAGGTGTCGGTATTCTATACCAGAAACGTCAAAAGGTTCAATCAACAATCTCAACAACTTGTCCAACAAATCCTTCTAGTCCAGATTTATCCTGACTTCCACCTTCTAATAGTATGACTCGTGAACCCATCTCAATCCATTCACGGTGATGGATAAGCTCCAAGCCCATCTCCACTCCGTCCCTCGTCGCATCGGTTTTCTCCTTCTCGTTACTCGTTTCGAGGTCGTCGTTGAGGTCGAATATCTCCTCAATTTCGTCTGCTTCTCTTTCTCCTGTTTCCCATCCTGGATCTTGACGCGATATCTGGCGTATGCGCGCCACCGTCCGAATACTGGCGATGTAGATATTTACGAAAGAGCCAATTGCAAGGGCCTGGGTATCTGCGTCATCAAAGACCGCAGTAAAGCCGCTCGCAGCTTGCAGCTTCAACCCCGTGTCTGCCATATGTTTCGATGGTATCGCCAAGATCATGCCACGCCGGATACGGGGAGGTTCAGTAGGAATATTGGTGCCCGTATTACCGTTCTGGGAACGGTGACAGAGTGATTGGATGACGAGGCCAATTGATCCGGCTTGTCCAGATTCAAGGGTCAGAACAGGGAGTCTCAAGTTACGTATGCTCACAATCTGAGCGTCATGCCACTCCCCTGGAGTCGCTGATGCAGAGACGGCATTTTTCATGGCAATGCGGGCCAACTCTGCAGAAGAAGGGTGCGAAATCGAGAGTCCGTAGCTACCAGGAGATTGCCTATCCTCCAGGGTTAAGTCACGAGCTTCGTCATCACTTGGTGGGAAAGGCCCAATAACAATCTTGTCCCCGACAGAGAGTCGTCCAAACCTGAGATAGCCAGACACGACAATACCTGGGTCTGCTTGTTTTCCCGAGGCACCGGTCATGTTACTGTACGACGTTGGCAGAGAAAAGGTATCGTCGATATGGAATAGGCATTTCGGCTGCTCTGG
Source organism: Fusarium musae (assembly GCF_019915245.1). Taxonomy (NCBI): domain Eukaryota; kingdom Fungi; phylum Ascomycota; class Sordariomycetes; order Hypocreales; family Nectriaceae; genus Fusarium; species Fusarium musae. The sequence continues at coordinate 1,733,657 of NC_058387.1, forward strand.
ATTCAACGCCATCCCAACATAGTCGCGAGCGGTTGGTGTTGGCGGCAATGGCAGGTTCTCCAAAAGTGCATGCAGGAGGCCAATACCACTTCCTCTTACTGCACTTGTGAATGCTATTGGAACAATCTCGGTTAGGTTGCCACTCTCCGAGATCCCCTTGAGTAGGTCTTGGACTTTGGCCGAGTCATCGTCAGGTACTCGTTCTGAGTCCCTCCATATCTTCTGGTCAGGCCGCAGGATTTTGGGTATACGCCCAGCTTCTTTGACAGCCGACAAGATCTTGTTTGTGGTTCTATGCGCGCTTGTCCTGGAAGCGAGATCCATTTTGGTGATGACAACTGCCAAAGGGATATCCAATTTGAGTGATAATGTAAGATGGGCTTTGACAAGATCAGCTCCCACTGATGTTACTCCCAGAACATCCTGCGTTGAGGATGTTGCCCCATGTCCTTTGGTGGCTGTATCTCCATCATCTACAGCCAAGCACAATATGATCCAATGAGGTGCCCAGTTCATCAGCCCACGAAGAACCGTCCGGCGATATCTTGGATGGCCAGCAGAGTCAGAAACAAACACTAAGCGACCACCCTCGGAACAGTCGTGTATATCGATCCAAGACTCGATGTTCCCGTGACTGTAGTTGAGAATTGACTGGTCCTTGTATCCGATGAGTTCCTGAGCTATTGAACTGGTAACCCCCGTGGCCACTTCGTGTCTATGTTTGAGCAAGCTAAGTCGACTGTTGCCACGCCCGTTGTCTAGTGTCCCGGTTGATAGAGTCCCCAAAAGACTTGATTTACCTGATGTGGTAGGGCCAGTGAAAGTGACTCTCAACTGCGATGTTGTTGAACTACCACGGCTGGGTACGGCAGCGCTCTCCGTAATAGCCTGCTCATTCTTATGAGAACTGTTAGTTCCATTCTCCTCATCTAGGAAACCAAAGTTGGGCTTGACAAGTGCTTCAGCAACCCAGAGTTTTCCGTTTCTGATGATTTGATGCGGTGAGGAAACAAAACTGTCGACCAACTCGGTCGACTCAACCCACTCACAGTCGCCAACAATGACTCTCCGATGAACTTCGACAGAACAACCTAGGCTTGCGGCCATTACTCTCAAAGTTGTGAGACTCTCTTCCATCTCATCTTTGGTGAGGCCAACAAGAGTGCCATCATCAGCGACGCCAATCTCATACAAGGCTCCTCTTGATTCCTCCAATCCAGGGACAAGTTCACTCAGCTTCACAGGAGCAGAAAGATCAACGCTGTCATCAGGAAGTCTTGGAATTGCCAGCTCCTTAGAACTGGACGCATGATATGGAGAAGACTGCTGTAGTCTCCACAGGAGCTGAGTAGTCAAGTGCTGGAGCCTCTGTTGACGGGTTTGTTCACGAGCTTGGCTAGACGGTGTGAGGGAGGCGGTTGAGGGCCTGTTTAGCCGAGCGTGGCGCGATGTTCCGGCAGTGCTCATGCTCTTAAATACCCTCCTAGGTCGGAGGAGCAGGTGAAGCTTGTATTCAGTAGGGCCCTCTGGCGGTTCGGCCTGTAGTTTAATGACCCCATACTCAGACAGCAACCCTGGCTGAGGTTCTTGTGCTGGTCGGCGAAGCTCTGTACCCTGAGCGCCTTCATCCTTCCCTGACTCGCTTAGCGGAGTCCAAGGCGAAGAGACCCTTGGAGGATCAGGGTCATAGGTGAATACAGACGCCATTGTCGTGTTATAGTGGGCGTAGGGTTCTTAAGAAGGTTGAAAGAAAAATCCGATAAATAAGTGATACTGAGTATGGTTCTCAAGATATTGATGACAGCATGTGCCGATATAAGAGCGATAAAAGGGGAGAATATCGAGTATACAGAAAAGGGAAAGCGTAACAAATCCGGAATATCATCTTGTTGATTACTTGAAGAAGTGTTGTGGGTTGATCCAAGTGTATTGATCACGTCTCTGGGGGGTTGTGTTAGGGCGGTCAGTTGCCAGCTCAGGAGACGAAGGGCATGATTGAGAGGAAAAGGGAGCCTTGGTGGGTTTATGTAGTTTCGGTCGAGTATGTTTTTTTCGGTAAGATGGATGACTGGAAAATGAAGGCGTCCGCGCTCTTTAGCTCCAGAAAGTTAAAGATAAGAGAGTAAATGTGAGGTAAGGTAATGGAGGCTGAATAAAGCCTCCTAGTTGGCGAGTCAGAGGTGACGCATCGGCCAAGTGACCAATCACGAGAGCCTTATGGGAACCTGGGATACCGTGATCGCCTTAATGGTCCCTTCCGTCAGTTCATATTATTGAACGAGCGGTTGGAATACATTTTAGATGCCCAGGTTAGCAGTCACAATAACTCTCCTCCTACCATTCTATCCATCCCAAATTCAAATGTCTGCCCCTAGCTTTACAACATTTCATACTAAGCATCTGATGCATGATCTCAGATAATACAGTATCTTAATTAGTTCATAGTAGCTCCATACGTATCTGTAAATATACAGAGTACCTTACTTTAAGGTATCTAGTGCTCGGTACTTGCTGTCTTTGTGGGGCCTGGAATTTGTGCATAGGGCCAGTGGATTAATACAGCCGTCCACTAACGTTAGTCGGTTATGGGGAATATATGAGTGCATCTGCACCTAGGCACTGTACTCATCTCATGGCGGAAGTACATTGAGATACCTGGGCCATCTCCTTTGCAGTTTCCATTTGTCTAAATCTCCTTTATGACTCCATATTTAGATTGCATGCTCACAAGGTCTATTGTCTGTCGGTGAGTCACCTCCCTGCTGGTGCAACAACCAGATATCCCAATTTCAGCTTCAGATTTAGAGACAATGAGCTGGCCAGGGAGTCAGAGCCTCAGTTCTTTCTCTACTGGGGAGGGATGGTTCCCAAGCCGTGAAACAATTAGGTACTCATTCCTGAGCCTTTTCTAGAACATGGAATATGGAATGAAAATCTGCGGTCATAGGCTAGGCTCCACAGGTGAAACCATGTTGATACAGGAGTCTGTCTACCCATCGCCATTGCTCTTCAAACAAAGGTCAGGGTCGCTTTGGCTTCACCGTGAACACCTCCAAAGCTTCATATCTTGCTCCGACTCAAATACGATAGCCTTCCATGCTATACACCTTGAAACGCGCATTGTGGAAAATCCGACCTGGCTGAATTTGGGTGTGTCTACGTCGAAGGACATCGAACACGCAGGCGGCGCCATGGCTGACGCATTGAAATGGCTGAGCCACTCTCTCGGAATAGACGGCGATGAGAATCAAAGCCACATTTGCTGGCGGCTCTTAAGTACCTGACGCAATGGAATAAACAACCCACTCGGCTCATCGGTGTTGCTGCAGGACTGGAATGAAAAAAAAAACGATGGCGAATGGCTGTTGCTATAAAGAAATGATTAAGGATTCATGGACTTGCATGGTGAGAGACGGGAGGGTCCAAATTGCGGCTGCGACACCTGGGGCCTGGGATTAGACTAAAGGGTCCAAGTGCAATGCTCTGGATCGGATGTATTGGATCTCGGGCGCTTGTTGGGCGCCTATTGCATGACAAGATCATAATGCCTTGCAAATCGAAACCTTGTATCAGTCTAGGCCTGAGAGGCGTGTGCTCCATGCCCGAAACGATGGGAGAATTAAAGGATAAGCACGCCACAAGCATCCATTGACAAAGTATCCAATCCTTTTAGACACAGGTGAGTTTCGACGTTCAAGTGGAGGGGTCAGGGAGGCACCGCTCAGGCTAAGCCCAGGGTCCGTTCTCCCCAATAAACCACCGGTACCTAAAGTTAGCACTGCAGGAAACCACTATCGGTCCGGGCTCTCTTAAGACAGCGCTACCATCCTCTTCTCCTTTCAGCCCTTCCAATACTTTCATAATTCTCTATTTCCTTTCTCGCTGGCGCAATTTATCGTGACAGCTCGTTAGCACGCTCAATCGAGTTCCACATCCAACAACTCTTGCCATGAAGAAGTTTGGCTTTGGAAAGAAAGGCGATGATGGTGATGACGCCAACCGCCACGCCCTCTTTGGTCGCAAGAAGTCGTCTCAGTCCAGTACATCTGAGAATCCTTACGCCAAACAAGGCGGAAAGGACCCCTATGCCGACGATGCAAAGTATGCCAACGTAACTCCTTACCAGCAAGCCCGCGCTGGTCTCAACAACGGCCCTGCCGCCCAGGCTCCGAGTCCCTACGGTGCTCCGGCTCCTGCGCAAGGAAGCTTCAACTCTCAGCCTCAGCCTCCGAGCGGATACGGTGCTGACCGATACGGATCCGGCGGTGGCTATGGTGGAAATCGATATGGCGACTCTGCTCCTCAGAACAGATACAACAGCCCCAGCCCAGCGGCTGGTGCAAGAGGCCCCGGTGGCTATGGTGGTTTTGGACCCAGCGAGCCTGACACCAACAGAGACAACTTGTTTGCTGGTGCTCAGGAACGCCAGGCCCAGAAGCAACAGTCTACCAACAACGGCCCACAGTCAGGAGCCGATGGCGGCTCGTACGGCGGTTATGGTGAGGAGCGCGAGTTGACCGCTGAGGAGCAAGAAGAAGCTGAATATCAATCTATTCTGGCGGAGAAGCGACAACTTCAGCAGGACAGTGCCTCCTCTGTCAACCGATCGGTGCAAATGGCCCGACAGGCCAATGAAGTCGGTCGCGCCACCCTGGCTCGCCTGGGAGCTCAAGGGGAGCGATTGAACAACACGGAAAAGCATCTTGATCTAGCTGCCAACCAGAACAAGATTGCTCAGGACCGGGCTGCCGAACTGAAGACACTCAACGGAAGTATGTTTGCCGTGCATGTCAGCAACCCTTTTACCTCCAAGCAACGCAAGCAAAAGGCGGACGATGAGGTCATGGCACGCCATCGATCTGAACGAGAACAACGAGAAGCCACCCGGCGTGATGGTTTCCAGGCCAACCAGCGCATGGAAGGCAATTTCAGAGAGATGAACAACGTGGGCCGGCCACGACAACAACCTCGCAAGAAGGATTACGGCAAATTTAACCTTGACGATGAGGAGGGAGCGGATGAGCTTGAGAACCAGATCGACGATGGCATCACCGAGCTTGAGGGCCAAGTGTCCATGATGAATATGGTCGGCAGAGCTATTGGCAAGGAGGTTGACTCGCAGAACAAGCAGATCGATCGTATTATGAACAAGGCGAGTGGTGTTCTCAATTCTAAACCAAACATCATTTTGCTGACTTGACACAGAGCGATGCTGTTGACGATGCCACGAGAATGAACCGAGAACGATTGGCCCGTATCAAGTAAGGGGCAATTCATGACACGATGATACATAGCAACTGTGTTGGGACGGGGGACGATGAGCACATTGGGATTTAATATGTCTATTTAGACGTTTCCATTACAGAATTGCAGGTTAAGTCCGGTCTTGGTCCTGATCAATTGTATAAACCAGCTCAAAAGAATCTGGGGTTTGGAGCATTCCAAGGGGCATGTATTCGAAAGTCGAATCACTGTTTAATCATCCAAGAAGACGGATATTGATGTTTGCGGGTTTTGAAACCATGTATCAGGCGTCCAAGGTATTGTATGTCGCCTCTGAATCTTGACTTCGTCGACTTGGGCACTGCGCATTCATTGATATGGAGTATTTAACCAAACGACCCATGTTAGCTATATTGTTTAGGGGCAAACACGTAACTTTCTGATTACCTGTGAAATAGAGGTTGAGGGAACCTGACGATTTAAGATTTGGTTTTTTTTGGTATTTGATTTTTAATATCCAAGCTCAGTTTCCATCATGTACGGCCATACACTAAGCGGCGACTCTCTAGCATATTTGCTAACTCAGAATAAGAAGACCAGGGACATACCAGGCCATGATATCTAACCCTGACCGAGAGTTTAGGTAAAGATTTGTGGTGTTTGGATTTGATTGTACCCAACGAAAGCAAAGTACATTTGATGGCAAGTACATAATTTATTGGACTTTTCCGAATTAGTCCTTTTCGCAATTTTCTGGGCTCTTTCGATCATGAAATACGGCGTAAGAAGCCATCCATGGTTTCGAAAACCCAAGATGATCGATCTTACATGGTAGGTAGGTAGGTGGGTATGTAGTTGGCGTGGTGGAGACAGTGAAAGAGTAAAAATAAAATAAGTGGAACATCCGTGGTACTTGATAGATCGCTTCATGTCATATTTATTTTGTCGGGGTTGTTTCGTCAAGGTATACCTCAGATCCCAGCGATTGCCTCCTACCTAGGTAGCTACCTATCAACATTGGATCCAAGTGAAAATTTCCACCGTCGCCAACTTTTCACCCTGCACCATGGCAACTGATAACTCTGGCCCTCCTCCGGCGAAAAAGAGGAAAACCAAAAATAAGGCAGACCCAAATGCTATTACGATAGGAGGGAAAACAATTTCCCTTGAAGGGTATCTCACAGCGCCCTCAAAGGCTGTGCCTGTAGCCTCAACATCGGCATCAGACAGCCCAACGGCCCCTACAGCCACCCCTTCAGCTGCCCCTGTCGCTACCACAGAAGTAAAGAAGCAAAGGCCAGAGCACAAGAAGCCTCCTAGAGGGCGCGATGCAAGCGCTTGGTCTCGGACTCGGGATGATCCAAAACTGCTCAAGACACGCAAAGAGCTTCCGATATGGCAGTATCGCGAGGACATTCAGAAGGCCCTGCGAAAGTCCGGCAGCGACGTGCTCGTGCTAGTGGGTGAGACAGGTTCTGGAAAAAGTACTCAGGTTCCTCAATTTCTCTATCAGGAGCCCTGGTGTAGGCGTCAAAAGATCAAGATCGCCGGCTCAGATGACGAGATTTCAGTGGGTGGCATGGTCGCAATCACGCAGCCTCGACGAGTCGCCGCGACAACTTTGGCTCATCGTGTTTCTCAAGAAGCCGGGACTCCTCTAGGGAAAGGACGACGAGATGGCTTGGTCGGTTACTCGGTTCGATTTGACCACCAGGTCCCGAAGGGATCAAGGATCAAATTCTTGACTGAGGGTATGTTGCTTCAGGAACTTTTGCGGGATCCCAATCTCAGCAGCTACAGCGCTATCGTGGTCGACGAAATTCATGAACGCAGCCTTGATGTCGATCTACTTGTTGGTTTCCTGAAGCAGATTCTTGCAAGCGACTTGTCTGGCCGCGGGGGCGTCCCGCTCAAGGTGATCATCATGAGTGCGACAGCAGATGTGGAGGGCATTCAGGAGTTCTTCAAGGATGTGCGACCAAAGATCGAGGGCGAGAGCACACTGCAGGTTCTCAAGATCAAGGGACGACAGTACCCTGTCACAGTTCACCATGAACCGCGACCTGTACCCGACATCCAGGACGCCCTTCTCAAGACGATATACAAGATACACTTGCAAGAGCAGCTCCCGGGAGATATCCTTGCTTTCCTGACTGGCCAGGAAGAGATTGAAGCTGCCCAAAAACTGATTGAGGAATATGCAGAAACTCTTGCCTCTAACGTCCCCAAGATCAAGGTGTTCCCTTTGTATGGTCAACTCTCGATGGACGCACAGCGCGAGGCCTTCTTACCTGTCAAGACTCCTTTTACGCGTAAGATCGTGTTGGCGACAAATATTGCTGAAACATCAGTCACTGTTCCCGGAGTCAGATATGTGGTGGATTGCGGTAAAGCAAAAGTGAAGCAATACCGAGCACGCCTGGGCATGGAATCTCTTCTCGCGAAACCTATCTCGAAATCTTCCGCTGTGCAACGGACTGGTCGAGCAGGCCGCGAGGGACCCGGAAAGTGCTTTAGATTATACCCAGAATCAGCCTTCAAGACACTGCAAGATTCCGATCTTCCTGAGATTCTTCGAAACGACGTCTTGGGAGCAGTTCTGACCATGAAGGCACGAGGAATCCAGGATGTCCTTGCTTTTCCTCTCATGGATCCCCCAGAGACAGAAGCAATCGAGAAAGCTCTGATTCACTTACATTTCCTTGACGCTCTCAATGATGATGGCACTATCACGAGGACTGGTGAAATAATGGCCCGCTTTCCTATTTCTGCGCCTTTGGGGGCTGTTTTGCTTGCTGCTGCGGATCCCGAGTTTGATTGTGTGGTCGAGGTGATCGACATAATTTCCTGTATCACATCTGGAGAGGATATATTCCTGAGTATCCAGTCTGAGCAGGCCCAAGAAGAGGTGGAAACCTTCAGAAAGGAGCTCCAACGCCGCGAGGGAGACATCATCACATATCTTACCACCATCCAACAATACACCGCAGAGAACGCAAACAGAGTGGATTGGTGCAAGCAACGAAAGATCAACATGAGAAACATGAAACAGGCTCTGAACATTCGAAGGCAGCTTCGGGGTATGTGTCTCAAGGAGAAGCTCCTGAATGAGGCTCCGCCGGCTGACCCCCAACCATTCGTGCCCATCTCTCCAGAACGTGCTGAGCAAGTCCTCAAGTGTTTCTTGAGAGGCTTCGCTCTGAAAACTGCTATGCTGTCTCCCGACGGCAGCTTTGTCACGATCCAAGGCAAACACGTCGTTGCCATCCATCCTGCCAGCGTATTACATGGGCAGAAGAAAGAAGCCATCATGTTCCTCGAGCATGTCTACACGAATAAGAATTATGCCAAGAAGGTCAGCGCCATCCAAGCTACATGGATTGTTGAAGCAATGGGAGGCAGGTAGATATTTAGTGGTGTTATTTGTTTAGTAAAGGCATGCTTGTAGTTAATACATCGGAAAAGGTTTGGTCTATATAGTGTACAAACTTTTGAGGAATATCCGTACATGTCCAAGTTAGTAACATGAGCAAAACGTTGAGTTATACCTTATCCTCCGTTATTTGACCATAAAGTCTTCGGTCCTGGTGTGTCTACAGGAGACCATGTCTAAGACTCTTGCTCGCCACCTTCTTGGCTCCGGTTTTGAATGGCCTGCATCAACTCGTATAGTTGGTGTATTTGTTCATCTGTTACATGTTCAATTCGACTATTCGTGTACTGATCATTCTTGCTTACCGCTCATCTTTGAGAGCTTCTGCTCATCTAACTTATCACCCACCCACTGATCGCCTTCAACTTTTTGCGCATACAGTTGCCACTCTGTTAGAAAACCAATCTTGGAACTGCTTAGCATGGTGCTTTTGCTAGGTCTTTTGCAAGAAACATACCAGATGAGCCGGGTTATCCACCTTTCTGTGCGCTCTGAACTCAGCTTTGATGTACTCATCTCCAAGAACTCTCATCTCAGCTGGCAAATGCTTGCGGTGGGCACGGAGGAGTCGGCGGTATAAAGGAATAGGAGGAAGAAGGGCAGTAGGGTTGGGCTTAAGGCCTCGTTGTGTGTTTGCGGCTGATGCCAGTCTCAACAGAGATGAACGCATATTGAATGAATTCTTCAAAGGCCTATAAGCGATCCCGTGCTATTTTCATATAGAAACAAGGACTCACTCGCTGTGTTCTTGGCTGGTAAAGACGAGCCGTTGAGAATGATATCGGACAGAATTGCGGGAGTCGAGATTCTCAAGCATAAGTAAGTACATACGCTACCACCCACTATCTGCCTCTACTGCCCCACTACACAGTGCACACACTTAGAGCTTTTTATCTGTACCTACCAAAGTCTCAAAGGCTCTTTGAGTGGTGAACAAAAAGCTCCTTTCACAATGTCGTTTTCATTCGGTTTCGCCGGTGACGATATCTCTGATGATGAGCAGACTCCATCTGTCGTCAAGCCCACGACAGCTGCTGCAGCCACTACCAGCGCATTTCCGGTCCCAGGAAAGCCTCAGCTCCCAGCAACTGTTCACCAACTCTCTGATTTGCTTGCTCAGCTACCGTCAAAGATCGCGTATAGCCTTCTAGATGTGACGCTCGATAATGGAACTGCTATCCAGCTACCGCGAAGAGAGTTATGGGACGTGAGGGTGCAGCTGATGGCCGAGGAGGAAGATGTTGCTGGCGCTCAGTCTGAAGGCTTGGGAAGCCATGATGTGAAAACGGGTGTTTATGAGGGCGGTTTTAAGAGCTGGGAGAGCAGTGTCGATTTAGTTAAGGTACTGGCTGCGAATAACGTCACCTCAGCATTGGGACAAAAAGGGCTTCGAGTCATGGAGGTACGTGAAATAAATTATACTTATAACATGATATATCTAACCCTAGACCAACAGCTTGGATGCGGTACAGCTCTACCATCTTTGGCAGTCTTCCAATGGGCCATGGCCTCAACATCTGAAAACAAGCCTCTGTCTCTCATCATGGCGGACTATAACCCTTCAGTTCTTCAGCTCGTCACTTTGCCCAACTTTATCCTTTCATGGGCCCTTACTAACCCCCATATACCTGCTCTCCAACAAGCTTTCTCAATTGAGGGCGAGGTTGAGCTAGGCCCTGATGTTCTCGCCGCCTTCGAACAATCACTCAAAGAAGCGAACGTCACCCTCTCGTTTGTGTCTGGCGCTTGGTCACAGGAGTTCGTCGATCTCATATACGCTCTACCTTCAAGGCATGATCATGAAAGGAGCACGCTGCTCCTCGGTGCAGAAACAATTTACTCTCCATTTGCCCTCCAGGCCTTCCTCGAGACCCTCTTCTTAATACTGGAAAGGGAGAAGAAGACCGATGGAAACGAAGCAGCTGCTCTTGTAGGAGCAAAACGCCTATACTTTGGGGTTGGTGGTTCACTGGATGACTTTATTGACAAAGCACGTCAGAAAGGAGCTCGAGTGGAACAGCTCAGAGAAGAGGTAGAGGGGGTCCGAAGAGGGGTTGTTCAGTGCGTTCTTGGACCGGCACAGGCATATTGAATCCCAAGTATATCGTCAATTCCCGAGAGGGGTTAAGCAATGCGTGCATCTTCGGCTTCTGCGTTCGAGTACCAGAAACTGTACTGCTCAAAGCAACATGGGTATATTATATGCCTTTCCTAAACGCCACCTTTAATCGAACTGCTTTCCTTAACAAGTCCTGAGCACCTCAGTTGGGTGTGGTACGTAAAGCTCAGTAGTTTCAGGGCCTTCCTACTTGCCCTTCTTTTGTAGCTTTTCTCTACACTTAGGGCAGTACCATGTCCCGTTGGGCTCGCTCTTGAGATCGACGCATGACCAGTGAAACCACTCATACGGACAATTGTCGTTGTCGCACGCGACCATGTCCCCGTAGCTCACGTTATGGCAAAGGCAATACTTCTTGTCGTCGCCAGCCTCTTCATCGTCATCGTCAGCATCTCCTATAATATCATCTCCGTCAACATCCTTACCATCGGCCACGGGCGTACTTCTTGACCGACCGTCGGCACCATCTTCGTCCTCTCCACTGCCGCTGTCGACGTCCGAAAGTTCACTGTCATTCGTTGGCGCAGGCGAGTTTCGATTCGAGGCTTTCTTAACTCGAGAAAGATTCGACTTGTTGGTAGACTTCTTCCGTATTCCACCTGTTGGCGTGCCTCGACGGCCGCTCAATGGTCCTGTTGACTTTACAGGCCCGGTTCTTGGGCCTGCACTACCTGCCCTCGCAAGACCAGACCCTCCAATGGCACTACCCTTAGGGGTGCCGGGTCCAAGTGATGAGTGTCTTGCCAAACCGCTTGATGTAGTTGGTGTAGTCCCCAAAGCAGGGTTCACCCGAGCAACGCGCTTTGTAGCGGGTCCTGCAGAGCCTTCTCTTTGTCGGTTCAAGATCATGCTGGCTGCGGGTGTTGCCGGAGCAGACGCTGCGTGCTGCTGAGACTGTGCGTGACGAACATTGGGGTGGTTGGGGAGCCGAGCAAGTGCGGGATTGGAAGAGGTTTGCGCAGCGGCGAGAGGAGTCGAGGGGCCAGCCGCAGTCGTCATATGACTTGCTGGGTTTATGGCCCGGATCGAAGGGGCAGTATGATTTGCAGCGCTCGGTCGAAGTAGTGAGGGAACTTCGTCAGGATCGGTAAAGCCAGGTTCGGCTCGGTCGTAAAGCAACTTAATTTGGCTGTCCAGGTTTTTGAGATGCTTGTCTACTATGATCTGCATCTTCTGGCACAATGCGATCTTTTCTTTCGATAGTTGGTCGGCTTGCGCAAAACTGTCGCGGACCTGTTTTCGAAGAAGATCTTCCTTGGGATTTGGCTCATGACTTCCGTTGGTCTTGATCCATTTCTGTATCTTCCCGTCCCGGTCCTCGATCGTACGTAAGCACTCGGAGTATTGACGATCTTTATCGGCGACCTCTTCTTGTATGAAACGGATCTCTTCGGGAAGGTTTTGGACGCGGTTAATCCAGTCGTCGAGGATCAAGCCAGGGTCGAGGGCTTCGGCTTGAGGCATCCTCTTGACGAAGTCGATAGACAAGTCGTCTCTAGGCATGATTGTTAACGATAAGAAGGTCGAGCAATACTAGCTAAGAGAAAAATGCGACAACGTCAAAGCCTGATGGTGTGACAGTGTAAACGAATGCGCATCGATATGTGGCGAGAGCAGCATAGATGGAAGATGGAGGGAAAGAAGAAGAAAAGATTGATGACAATGCAGATGAAAAAGTATCGATGTGATGATGGCTGGTTGGCTTGATGTAGACAAGACAGGACAAGGGCGAGGGTCTAGAAAATCAAAGTGGTCCCATAGTCTGACGGATACGAGTCCCGAAGCCAAATGGTAGATGAAATAGCAGGGCAGTAAATGGCTGTTACCAGCAACCTGCGAGGCGAAGGTAATGGCAAAGGCAAATGCAATGCTTTGGGTCAAACTCAAGCAAGTCCAAAGAAGAACGCGGAGTGCAACTTGACATGAATGACTCGGGCTGGGCTCACCTCGATACCCACTTGCTCGCTTGTCCTTTCTTTTTTGACTTGAGAGTAGTGGAAGTCGCGGTGCTCTGCTCTGCCGGAATCAAAAGCAGCCGCCGCGAATGTGTTCTCTTGGGGGTGCTCTATTTGAGAAGAATGGGCATGGAGGCAGAATTAGGATGTATGAAGGGAAAAGGCGGAGGCGTTTCTGGTGTAAGTTTTGATAGTTGGGGAACCTCCGGAGTACCAAGGCAGCCTGTTCCGTAGGTAGGTTGTTTTTCAGCCACACAGGTACTAAAGGGCAGGTATCGAAGCCACAGCTCAAATTCGCCTGTGCTATGACCGTTCTGGCATAGACCAATAGGTATGCACTAAGAGATACGGAGTAGAAGCTGCACGTTGGTTCCTGCCGGCGACTTTCCCTACCTTAGTACTACCTAAGGTAAGGTAGACTATGGAGTATACCAAGTATTTTTTAGGTCGCTTGTGTCCTCTAAGCTCACACGGAGCCTCAGTAGCTGCACTGAAAAGAACTTGGCTATACTTCCCCCAGCCCCAAGAGACCATTCACAACCTGAGGTAACAGTGGGGCCTCCCGCGCAATTGCCAACCGCTTGCATTTGTGCATTTTCGACGCTCGAGATCTGGAGCTATCTATTTCACCAACTACATTAACCATACCAGAATTTCAATCACCCAAACTTGTGTCAAAACTCATCACTTGAAGAGCTTTGCAGCCGTCTCATACTGTCTGTTGTGTTTTCGGTATCTTACAGCTACACTATCATCATTATTTGGCATCAGATACGCGGCAACGACTTATTCAAGCCACTCTTCGTCTGGACTCCTGGTTGATACATCGCACACTCGTGCCAACCAAAGTACCTCTTTTCTTGTACTCCGACGATGGACATAGACTCCTATAGGTACCGGGTGCCCAAACCCAACTACCTTCCGCATATTGCAGACGAGGATCGTGATAACTCGGTCGTTGAGGAGTTCTCCAATCAACCACTAGGGCTGGCTAGTGAGATGGACAATGCTAAATTCTACAACAAGTGCAAGCGTCTGGCTGAAGAGTCTGGCATCACAAAACCCAAGGGTTACAACGTTTCCTTCCACTGCAACCCGGACATTGAGAAGCATCATTTTGGAGTCACTCATCCCATGAAACCGTGGCGATTAACCCTGTCCAAGAGTCTCATATACTCTTACGGAATGTCATTCGCGATGGATAACTACATTTCCAGAGCCGCCACATATGAGGAGCTTGCAGAATTCCATTCTTCTGACTATCTAGATTTCCTTGGTACTGTCCTTCCTGAGCCAGTACCTCGGGATCTCGAGAACCAAGGGGTTGACCTCAAGTTCAACCTTGGTGGTTCTGATTGTCCCCTCTTTGATGGCCTCTTCAACTACTGTTCGTTATCAGCCGGTGGATCTCTTGATGCGGCCAGGAAGATTTGCTCTAAACAGTCTGATATCGCCATTTCCTGGGGGGGCGGTCTTCATCATGCCAAGAGGTCTGAAGCGTCTGGATTTTGTTATATCAACGACATCGTGATCGCCATTCTTGAACTCCTTCGATACTACCCGCGAGTATTATACATCGACATCGATGTGCATCATGGAGACGGTGTTGAAGAAGCATTCTTTTCAACGGACAGAGTCATGACAGTCTCTTTTCACAAATATGACCCGAATAACTTCTTCCCGGGGACTGGCGCCCTCGATGACAACGGCCCTAAGAGCGAGCATAATCCGGGCGCTCACCATGCTTTCAACGTACCGTTGAACGACGGCATCACTGATGAGCAATATGATCATTTATTTAACACTGTCATTGGTAAGATTGTGGAGAAATTTCGACCGGGTGCAATCGCTTTGCAATGTGGTGCGGATTCTTTGGCCGGCGATCGTCTGGGCCGCTTCAACCTCCAAGTTCAGGGCCATGGTGCCTGTGTCAAGTTCTGCAAAGAAATGGGCATCCCCATGATCCTCTTCGGAGGCGGCGGCTACACTCCCAGGAACGTGGCGAGGGCGTGGACTTACGAGACGAGTATTGCTATCAATGCTCAAGACAAGATCAACCCCATTCTTCCAGAGCATGCCCCATGGCGTGATCACTTCCGGCAGGATACCCTCTTCCCTACTCTGGAACAAATCTTGGGCGAGCCACGAGTGAATCGGAACCCCCCGAAGCGACTGCAGGAGATCGTTCAACATGTTACAGAACAGCTCCGTTTTGTGGAAGCAGCACCAAGCGTTCAGCTCCAGACAATACCGCCAGATCTTGGTGCCATCAGAGATGATGTTGAGGAACGTCTGAAGGAGGAAAACGAAGAGAGACGCGACGAGGTTCGGAAAGCCCGGGAAGCTGCAATCGGGACCGCCATGCAGCTTTGAGTCACGGAGTACTTCTTAACGTCACAATGTTAATAGTGCCATGTATTGTCACAGTGATTCGAGGGCCACTTTCATTTCTCCGAGAAAGCTCGAGCCAGATTCGGAACATAATATTAACTCCGGAGTACTCCGTACAGAGTAAGCTTATTTGAGCTCCTCAAGGCTGAGCTGAAAATATCACCTGAACGCCTTGTCTGTAAAGGATCATCACCGACAAGGCCATTTCAAACAAGGATGTAGTTAATCTCCTGCTGCAGAGGGTTTCGCTCTTGACCCACCATTCCACCTCTGGCGTTACCATATTAGCCATATTCTGCACCTTTGGAACTTCCGCCCCTTGTTATTTATGACTATTGAATAAGCCATTAGAAAATCATGCCCAGAAGACGGCTGTGTCAAGGCATGATAGTTGGGCTTTTTGTTGCATCGTGTTCCACAGAATCCTTTCGTATCCATCTCACCGGCTCACCCGTTGAGCACGAGGCAAGGTGCCAAGGTATGATATGATATTGATGACAGCGAGTGGAATAGCAGTAGAGTCAAGTTAGAGTATAATATAGAGCTTGATTATTCTGCAAATTTTTACATTAGGGAGGTGTATGTCACGCCGGGACTTCTTCAACTCATCAAAGCCCACATACATTTCCTAATTCAAGAATTCGTCTCCAACTGGTCATTACAATACCTCCCCAGGACTTTTTCAGCAATATCTTCCTTTGTTCAACGCTTATTTTCTCTTCTTGAAATACGAGATTGGTAGCCAGGGTTGCTTACAATCGAATTGCCCTTACTGTTCTGGCTGCTGGCAGTTCTGTAAGCGCTCGTCGTAAAGACGAATGTCGGGTTGCTAACCATATCAAGGCCGTAGAGGCAAAGCCTGCTGCCGCAGGTTCTTCAGCCTTGTTTGAGCTCTCTGACTTTAAACCCGGCGTAGAATGGGAAATTGTCCTACACCAGCCTATCAAGCACGATACCGTTGCCGACCTGATCCCGTCCGCAGCCAAAGTCTGGGACATTGACATGGGACTTGGCCGCGATTATCCAGAGATGATTCCCCTGCTCAAGGTAATGCGTGGTTGTTCCAAGTCCAAATAACATGGCAGTATACTGAAATATTTATACAGGGCGCTGGAAAGTTTGTGATCTGCTACTTCAACGCCGGAGCTCTTCAGTCATGGAACAAGGATATCAAACATTTTCCCAAGGCCGTTATTGGCCATTCTTTGGCCTATCCTTATGACAGTGAGGAGTGGTATCTCGACATCCGTGACTTAACTGTACTCGAGCTTCAGAAAGCACGCCTTGACGTTGCTGCAAAGATCGGGTGCGATGCAGTGGACCCTGACAATGTCGACGCCTGGCAGCAGGATGGCGAGGACCCTACAGGTTTCAGACTGAAGCCATCCGACTACACCAAATACCTCAAGAATCTTGCAGAGTACGCTCACTCGATCAAGACCAAGGATGGTAACCGTCTTCTCGTGGGCCAAAAGAATGCACCTGAAATTGCGGAAAACCTTGTCTCAACCCTTGACTTCGCGATTCTTGAGTCTTGCCGCGGCACTACGGATCCTGACGAGGAGAACTGGCCATTCTGTGAGGACTTCCAAGCATACATCGACGCTGGCAAGCCTGTACTCCAGATCGAGTATCCTCCCTCTGTTGAGAAAACCGGTAAGCTCAGTTCGTCCGACAATACCTACTACTGCACCCCCAAGGACGAGGATAAGGGGTTCAGCAAAATCTTGAAGTGGGCTTCTGCTCAACTTGATGGCTGGAGTCAGTTCTGTGGCGATGATCCTTTCCGCACTCCTGTCATCAAGGAGTAGGGCCATTTGTGAACAAGAAGGGTTTCGCATTCATACACATCAGACTATTGTTCTCTGTATACTTGGAGTGGTGCAATACTGCTCCACGAAGCCCACCGCCACTTTCAAGCTGACTCTCATGGACGTCGGGCTCTAGACTGCTATCTTTATATACCGTATTGGCTTATTTAATCATCTTTTGTACCATTCTGGTGATTTTCTTTACATGTTCAAGCAGCCGATTCTGAGTCATCCGATATTATTTGCGTGCTTGTAGTCTTGGGGCGTCAACCTCCGCCCACCAGCGTTCCCGTATTTTCACGTATTTCTTTCTCTGAAAAGCCAGCTATGAGCATGGGGACTTCCTCGTGATGGATTTTCGTCTAACATACAAAGTAATACTGGCTAGTCTGTGTGCCAAGGAAGAGAAGTTGTGCAACCTGACGAATCAGCAGTAGCCGTATAGCTGTGTCACAAGTCAACGCGTGAGAATAATACATTCCATCAGCTTTTGCAAAAGCATCCCAGACAGTGAATCTCGATCTGGCAGCCTCCCACCCACTCATGTTCCATTGCCAGTATATCGTGGAAAGTAAAAACCAGAGAATCCCTTTTGTTACTCACCATCCTCGGATTTCTGGCCAGTGACTCGCACGCAACAGAAAACACCAGAATGAAGAGCCTTATATCAGTGGCGGAAATTGTTCTACGCTTGGGTAAAAAGCATCACGCTTCTTTGGTGTATTTCTTCCCACATCAGGGCTATACATATAATTCCTACTGGAAATGTCGCTGCCAACTACTTCTTTGCGGCCCTTTATTGATAGTTGCGTCCAAGCACAGTGATTATGATCTGTAGTTCTAGGTACACTTTTGGAAGATGGCGATCTTCAAACACAATATTTGAACTTACAGGCCCCCTTTTTCGCACTATCCTAGGGAACGCTTTTCTGAGGCAGGAATGTGCAATAGTAGTTAATGGTTAACCAATACTCAGCATAGTGAAAGTAAAGGTGAGTGTATGTAGTCAAGAAATTGTCGGCACATCACTGGGCAATGCCAGCTCTGGCTTTCTGGTGCATCTTTCGAAGTTGAGCTGCCACAAACACCACAAGTGCAACACCAATGACAAGACCTATTAAAAGAAGCATAATATCAACGGGCACTGGGTTACCGTCGAAGGTCTCGTGGAACAAAACATCCAGGCCAGATTGTGAGAAGTTGAACAAGCCCGAGAGGCAGATAATGAGACCATACACAGTTCCAAAGGTTCGGAACCCAAACACCTTTGCACTGTAGTCTGACACAGCAGTGTAATAAAATGGGCGGTACAAGACAAAGAGGACAATACCAGCGTATGCTGCCCACTCAAAGGGTAGGACACCCAAGATACCAATGAGCGTGCCACATGCAACGAGTGTCGATAGCACAAGAACAGTGCTGACATGGTCAAGCGCTGTTCCGATGAAAGGAATCGCAAATATTCCACCTGCTGGCAAGGCTACATCGAAGAAGGTATTGATCCTTACAGCACGATCGTGGTCTCCGAAGATGGCTTCGTACTGCGGTCGTATGGTCGCGACGAAGAAGTTGATGCGTGTCATTTGAACGACAGTGAAAAGGCAGACGAGGATGAACCAAGGAGATCGGATTTGATCTACCACAGTGCGGTCGTGGAGGACTCCCCAGACACCTGAGGCGATATGCTGTCTCTCCTTGGCCTCAACTTGATCATCACCCTTGGACGAACCTAGGAGGTTCTCGATATCATGTACCACAGCTTCGCGCCTTTCCCTCTCTTCGCGACGCTCATCGCGGAGCAGAGCTGTATGCTCGTCAATCTCCTGCTGCGTGCTCGATGTGGAGTGCACAACAATGTTTTCATCCGCTTCAGCAGCCTGGTCGACAAGCTCGCCGACGGTCTTGTAAGACTGTCCAGGCATGACAACAATTTGACTGACGAATATCACAGCAGGGACAATCAAGTAGACGAGGAAGAACTTGCGAAGGGTGAAGCCACCCTCTGTGGCATTGTAGATCAGGCGATAAACGAGAAACAATGCACTCGAAGAGTCGAAAGCGCCGGTTAAGAGCGCGAGAATGAGACCTGAGTGTCGCGGGAAGGCATTGGAGAGCTGAAATGACGAGATGTATGTGAATGGGCCACCGAGGGCGAGGAACAAGTATCCGGGAAGAAGACCATCGAAAGGTAGGGATCCGGCATATGCCATAAGTAATGTGCCTATCGTTAGGAAGAGACACCCAAGCAAGCCACATACACGAGGACCGAAATGGTCGAGAATTGCGCCAACAGGAAGGGCTGCAACGTTTGTCCCAACAGCAGCGACTGTGAACATCAGGTTGAGCCTGATTTCGACGCATGTGTCCTGGGGATCATCAGAGATAGCGTTTGTATCAATGGCTGGGCTTTGATAGTGGCTGAGCTTGCATACATCAGAATATGCACCTTCAAGCTTTAGGACTGGCTTGATGGCAGCATAGCCAAAGACTAATAAAAAACAGTGTTAGCAACTTTACCATGGATGGCAAGGCTTTGATAAGAGACTTGCCTATGCCCGCAGCGAAGAGACAGTGTACAACTGCGGCACCAATCTGGACTAGATTCACTTGTTAGTATAGGTTTCTTATCTACACATCCAATCCATTGATAAGTGAAAACTCACGCAATCGCTTCCACTGAGGAACCTCAAATGCCCCAACAGTTTGAGCATGTTGCTCATCTGGCCTTAACGAAGCCGTTTCGAAGTCCTGAGGAACAGGATTGAAAGACAAGCGTCGGACGCGCAAACTCGCATCACTCCCTCTCCTTTCAATCGAAGCGCCATGACCGGGCGGAGCGGTCAACGTCTCAATGCTTTGAACACGGTTCAGCGACATGCTCGGTGTGCCGAAGTTTGGAAGAACCGGAAGTGAGTGAGGTGGGAGAGTCTGACTGCTGTCACTTGCGACGGGCAGGCCGTCTGAGATACCTAGGTATTTAAATAAACGGGCTCCGGGTAAAACATACAACTAATGTGGAGTCAATGACGATGAAAGCATGGGATCTTGATGCGCCACTAGAAGGCAACCTGCAGTAATGCGCCTCTAGCGGTAATATTTAGTTGTGTTTTTATCTTTATCAATGCCCAGTATCAAAATATGACTGGTTTTGTCACTAAACAGATACAACCCTGGGCTGCAGCCAAGCCAACGTCCTCATACATACATGTCAGCTTCAACCGTTACAGTTGTCGTTTTGCTGTTGCGCGCAGCGTTTTGTACTCTCAACGGTATTCTCAGAAAGTGTCTAGTCAACACCAATTGGCCAGAAATGACAGCTTACTACTGAGTATCAGAGGCCTGTCAAGATGTACCTATCACTACGCCTCCGTGATCTAAGATGACGCACGGAGCGGCACACGCACGAGTAGACGCATCCATAACCAGGATTGGTTCCGGTCAAGGGTCACATGCAGCAACAGTGCGGCAACATGCTAGATTGTGGTTGGTAGAGGTTCGAACAAGGCGTCGAACGCATGTGGCGTCTGGGGAACAAGACGTTCCCTAGCTTAGACCATCACGGAACGGGACTATTCTATCCCGTCCAACGACGACTCATTCATTCATCCATCGAACATGTCGATGAAAGAGCAGTCTGTCACCTCACGATTTACGGGGGAAATGCGGGGGGCTACCAAAGAATGCAATTATCGTACTTTAAAAGACACTATACACTATCCAAATCGCAGACATTACATAGACAAGCTCAGCTCAAAGAGGGGGCATTTCTATTCCAGGACCCAACGACGTTGACCACTTGGTCTCATTGCTGTCCGAAAAGATTCTTCCATCGCCATCTCTTCGGTTAGGGGTATAAAACACCTCCAGGGCTCCTCCCAATGCAAAATTGACAATCGCTGGCTGCATTCGTCTGTCACCAAACAATGGCTCAGGGCATGATCGTTCCGTGAGGGGTCCAATGTAAGAAACAGGCCAAAATGCAATATATGGAGTATTTGCTGACATAAGAAAATAAAGTAAAACAAATACTGTTAGAAAAGGACGCTGAGAACAAGACAAGCCAGTAGATTGGCTGTCGCAACATTCTCAGGTCCTTACTCATCCAGCGTATCCAAGAGTTTCAATCCGGTTCAAGAAATGGGAGGAAGCCTGCTCATGCCAGCTGTCGCGCACGTCATCGATATGATCAACTCAGGCCCAACAGCTTGCGCTCGTCCGTTGCCCGCGGCCGAAAGGTCCCAAGCTCTGTCACCCAGAATATTGACAAGAAGTTCCAAAAAACGCACATCCTACTTGACGAAGTCAAGTAACATTCTTTTAAAAGTATCGGACAGTAATCTTTTGGCCCTCGGCGGCAGCAGTCTACAAAAGAACGTTAGCATTTCGCCAATGCCACAAGGACAATGATAACTTACGGTGCAGCCAGTTCCCTCGCTCCACTGGCCATTGACGTAGGAGCATTTCTTGTTGCCACCCTTGATCTCAATGTTGAAGTCAAGGAGGGCAGTGCTGGTTGGCGAGTTCTGGAAAATGGAGACAAAGGTCATGCCGTTCTTCATGCCAACGCCGAGAACAACTGGTGCCCAGTTGCCGGCATCCTTGCCGGTGGAGCTGTCCCAAACGCAAGCCTGCTCGACAGTGTAGCCCTTCTTGTTGACATAGTATTGGGCTGAGGTGCCTACATTGTCCCAGACATAGTACTTGTCCTGGTCGGGGTTACAGACAGCGACGCTGCTACCAGGCTCAGCAACAGCAGGGATAACCATGTTCTCAGTTCCGGGGTAGTCAGTTCGGCAAGTTGCAACCTGCTCGTCGAGGTCATTTTGAATAGTGACACCGCCGACACCAGGTTCGCAAAGAGTGTCGTAACCATCACGTGTCAGTTCGAGCTTACCGTCCTTGTTGCAGTAGAGTCCACCAATAGATTCACGCTCGGAACCTTGAGCAGAGGGCCACTGAGTCTTCTGGTAGCCAACGGGGCAAGCGTAGGAGCACATAGCACCGGGCTTGCAACCGTCGCCAGAGATAGCAGTGTCAATCTGATAGATCAGCTTGGACACGGAGCTGTAGTCAGGGCAGTACTGGATACCAGACCAGCCATCAAGTTTCAGCCAGTCGAGGGGAACAGCACCATACGCTGAGGGGAACTCGCTGCAGTCGATGGTACCGCTCTCAAACTTCTTGTCAACACCGGTGGCGCCGCTGGAGCCACTGTAGCTGGAGCTGGAGCTGGAGCCACTTGACTTGGGCTTGGAGGCCTTGGATTGAGTGGCGGCTGGGGCCGAGTAGACAGCCGTAGTAGCCGCAGCAGTCTTGGACTCGTAGAATTGAGCGCCCACATCCTTCTTGGGCTGAGAAACCTTGGCGGGCTGAGCAGCACTGGTGGCAGGAGCTGCGGGTGCATCGTAGGTAGGGTTAGACTCGCCAACAATGACGAGGCTTCCGCCATCGAGACCAGCCTTGGCGGCCTGGATGTCGATCTCCTCTCCACCGAGCTCATAGACGGTCTCGGTGGCGGCGACAACGTACTCGGTGATAACATCAGGGTCACGCTTCTCGACCTTGGAGCCAGCGTGGCGGCGGGCGTGCATGTGCTGGTGCTGGTGATGCTGGGCGGTAGCACCGGCGGCGAGCGTGGCCGCAAGGGTGTAAGTGATGAGGTTCTTCATGGTAACGGTTCAACCTATATATCTAGTTCAAACTTGTGATTAGCCTTCAACCTTTTCCTGTTGCTATGAGACGATTCCATGGTGTATGTTCGTGAAGGAGAGCCGATGAGACATGAGAGTTTGCGCGGTGCATCAGCATTTGCGCATGTATAGGCATGCAAAGCGTCCTATCGTCCAGTTTGCTGTTGCTTTAGTCGATGAGGCGTCAGGTAGTTCATCTGTCCTGGCTCATGTTGCTTTCCCCTCCTAGCATAATTCATCTTGCGACTCGATCTTCGCACATTGCCCGTTTCCACCATTGATTTCCCTCGGCTTGCCCGTCGTAGTTTTTTGAGTTTTGCAGCCGACAGTCGTTGTGTTTGTGGTGGTGGTTGTTGTTGCTGCTGCTGCTTGAATCGGTATGCCTTGAAACTCGTCTCTGCCACATCGGCCTCGTCTCCAATCGCCACTATTCCACTTCTTTGCGCATCGACTAACCTTTTATTGTCTTTTAAAGAATGTTGTGTTTTTGAAAGTATAGTCCAATCCCCTCGACTAAGTGAGCGACTGCTGTAAAAGCGAACGTGATGAGGCAAGAAGCCGGGGAAAACAAAAAACAGTTGATAAATGAGTGTGGGAGAGAGTAAGTAAAGATGAAACTCTCAGTTGGCAAGGAAGGAGCACACGAGGAAAGCAAGAGGAACAAAGCGCCTGGGGTTGACGGAGACGAAAGGGGATAAGAATGAAAAGAGGTCCAGCGTCTTGCCCAGGATCGGGGAGGGACCAGGGACTGGGGGAGTTAGGGGAGGCCTAGAAGGGGGGCGGACTAAGGCAAGGAGCATGAGCAGGGGGTGCCCGTTGATTAAGTCCAAGAAGAAGACCGCTCAGAAACCAGGATTAGGCGGACCTCACCAAGAGATTGGCATCCGAAAAAGCTGGGCCCCGTTGATGAATGCACACCCGGCGACGATGAGGTCTGGGACGCAAACAGGCCCTAGAACGTATCATCAAGTGAGACATGATACTGAGAAAAATACCAGAAGCGGGATTTTTTTCTTTCTTTCTGCCTCAATCAGTCTCGTATCAGTTCCAGAGTCAATGCACATACATACATATGCTGGGTCATGATATCTTGATCGGGCTACCTTGGCCAAGGGAGTTCCTATTTAGCAAAGTATTCAAGGGGCGCCCAACCTCCAAGTCCAGGGGAGGCCGGGAGATTCACATGAGGGGAAGACGCCAATGAGACCAAAAACAGTCCAGGGGATGCTAGTACTGGTAGGAAATGGTCTAGAAACCGACGCAGGACTATTACCAACTAATCTGAACGTGTTCATGACAGGAAAGGCCATCGGCCATTAACTGTTGTTGATCCTGCTCAAGAGTTGTCCGCCAGGAACGGGGGAAATTACACCTTTTTTGGTATGGTGGGTAACCTTCACAGACCCATCTCCGTGTCTCTAGTTGGCTAGCACAAGGTAGGTAAGTTGTCCCTTGTTCTGGTCCATCCATCGCATGTCCCTCCCCTGTTCCTGTTGGACGATGCCCCTCAGGAACCAGGCACAGTGCAGGCGCAGCATCTGGGAAAAAGCACACACCTGCCAAAACAAATCGCATTTCCGTCCTCATTACCAAAATAGAGCTCGCCTGACAATGGACAACGAAAGTGAATCAATGCGCGCATGGTTACCTTAGTAGGCAAGGTACTATGTAGGTATCAGCCAATAGGGTCTTTGCGCCAGTACTTCGGAACTTCACTCATACATATTAAAAAATATCGACATTTCCCCCTTTCCTTTGTTCGCTTGCGCATGAGAACGTTGT
The DNA here is from genome assembly GCF_019915245.1 of Fusarium musae. Classification (NCBI taxonomy): domain Eukaryota; kingdom Fungi; phylum Ascomycota; class Sordariomycetes; order Hypocreales; family Nectriaceae; genus Fusarium; species Fusarium musae. Next base: position 1,758,061 of record NC_058387.1, read on the forward strand.
CAACAACAATCGATCAATGAATCAATCTTCTGTTCTTGCTCCCTTGGCCCGTTGCTGGTTACATATGCGCCTTACGTACCACTCCAAGAACTGCGGATGTACATATGCATTGTCATCTACGCCCATGCAATTTGCCTACCCGCTGTTGTCGTCGTCATGGCATAAATTGCGATGAACAGATCCCCGTGTCCTCGGTTGTTGGATCCACAGGTCGACAGGTAAGCTGCCTGCCTACCTTACAAAGCTAACATCCAATACATAGTCTATGTACATGGGCAACAGGAGAATCATACCGCTACTCCCACAGCAACGGACCTATTTGGTAGGTAGAGGGCCGCTATACGGTACTTGGTACAATAGCGCGCCTACGTACCACTGAACCCACAAGCAAGACCCATTTCCGCCGTCTGATCACACTGGATCTACGGATGAGCAACTATTTAGCTTAGGTTCGGCCTTGGCTTTGGTTGTCTATAGCTAAGTCTTCATCCACGAGTTCGATACATTCAAGTCAGGTCATCTAACCTCTGGATCCTTTGGATAGTTCTGTGGAGATCCAAAGTATACGAAGCGAATTGACTGGTTTTCATCAGCCTACCTTACCTTACGACACAACTTAACTACCTAGTCAGACCATTTTTCGCAAATACCTTACCCAAGGTAGGTACATAAGTGCTTTACCTACTAGACATGGGTCTCTGTGGAGCTCTGTTCCGCAATTGCTGTACAACAGTGCATGTGCTAGCCTAAAGCCTCAGCTGCATTCCACTTTCGGGTACCTGGCACTATTCTTCTTAAATCTGTTAGGTACTCTCAGGCTCTAGATTGGAGAGACCCTTCAAAACTCTCTTTGGGGTGACCGTTAGCCGTTTCACAATGAGGCCTGGCAGTAAAGCCAATCACGAAGACCAGTTTTACGGGTAACCTGCCATCTCAATCGATAGCCGCCAGCAACAACCATGGATCTCCGGTTAGTAAGATCTCACTTTGCCAGCCTCTAATACCAATATTGCTCGACACCGATACATCCATCTGGTTGGTTGCTGGTTTAATGAGGTCCAAAGCTATCACTGGCATATCAACCAAGCTCCTTCAAAAACATCCAATGTCGTGATGCTCGGTTCATGACTGAATGCATCTTGTCTGGCTTTGGTCCACCAACAAGCGTCAGAATTAGATCGGCATTGCCGCGTCTTGTTAATTCCCTGCCTGCCTCAGTAATTCCTCATCCTGGTATTCGCCAAGCGAATTCTGGCTGTATGCGAAAACAACAGTTGATGGCGTCCAATCGACAACCCCCTCGGCAAATACTTAATCTTGCTTCCTTGCTCGAGTCATCGCTGTCTCTCCTGACCGTCTGACACTTCTCAGGGCGGATCGCGGCCAGACTTACAGCGGGCCCCCACTTTGATGAGTCTGACTGCGAAGGTTATCTTTCTTTAATCACTACTACTACTTCTTCTTCTTTGTCTTCCTGGTGTTTCTAAAACGGTGAGGCCCCCTTTTGGACAAGCCAGCCCAAGCTTTGGCATTCTTGTCTCTGCTTTTCTAGTTTGCAACGCAACCAGCTTGTTTGAAGCTTAGACTACTCCGTAGCGTTCTCCTTTTCTTTTCTCTCCACTTTTTGTCTGCTTCCCCTTGCATTGGCCTTCGGGTCTTTCATCGGCGGATATTATCCGTTCGGCGGCACACGTCAGCACCTAATTTCGTCCTCTCCCAAAGATATTGTGAACTCGCTGACCGCCGCCACATCGTTTCGTCTTGTTACAGTGGCTGGATGTGTCTGTGTAGATAAGCATGCAGGCATGCTCGCGTCCCTCTGGGTCAGTAACATTTGATCCGGTATCCAAATGTTCAAGAATACATAAGCCAACTAAGTACGTTGCCTGCTAGCACAAGCTTGAGGGTTATGTCCCTCTTTCAAAAGCCTTGTTTTTTCCCCTTACACAAGTAACTCTATACCTATCTTCAGGTCTACGACCCAGGCCTCAGAGAGCAAGGAAACTTCAGGCCCTCATAGAATGTATTATAATGTATTCATCAAATAGCCCCTACACTTACAGTAGCTTATGTGGATATGTCTCTACTTTATTTTCTTTTTGTCTTTATTGCTTATTGTTACAGTCTTCAGGAGTTCTTCTCTCGGCGTCCGAAACGCTGCTCTTGGATAACCACCCCAACTAATAGGAGCTACTTTGGCGGATTATACATGTACGGCCTTGGCACAGACTGTCACTTCCCTCGGATATGTTTCACAACGTTGACATTGTCCATATATCATGGCTCCTCTCACTGACGAGTCTTCTGTGTCCTTCCTACCTACTCACTGACATATCTATTTTCGTCTCGCTTTTTGGCTAGTGACCATGAAGTTGTGCCTTGTTGATCTCTGTCTGCAGTACAGACCCTTCAACCAAAGTAGCACATATCGAATACGAACGATCTTTTATGAAGTTGATATATGTTGTGATCTGTAGGGCAGTATGTCCGCTCTCATGGTTGCACTGGCGGAGCTGAGACTTTCGCGTTTCCTAATGGCATTCGTCACACGTTCGCTTGGTAAACTTGTGGCTCTTCTTTTAATTTGGTCCCGGTTACATGACACGGTTCATATGACGTCGAGCTGCATTCCACTGTGGTAAGTGGTCTCAGTTAACTTGAGACTAGTTACTATGTGTTGATGTGCGAAGTGCAGTCCATGATTGCCAGGGCAAGCCACTACAAAGACCTGGAATACAATGGTTACACGTAGCTTAGGTATAGGCTAGAGACTTGGGAACTGGTCTGAAGTTTGAAGCAGAGAGTTATTCAGTCATCTGTAACGACACCATTGATTGTCGGTCACGTAGTACTATATACTGCCTTGGATATTTGACATCTTTTTTCACTTTTGTTTCTGATTCGGCACCGCCTACCCTAAACTTGTCCATTATCGTATGAAGTGGACACTGGTCATCTAACTTATCTAACTCCTATTGAATTTCCGCAGTCCTGCATCTATAGCAGTCTTATACCTACTCCATCTACGTCTCCGTTTAGATGTGTCTTGGAAAATTCAAAACTACCGAAATGCAAACTGTGTGTCGGCAAGTCTTGCAACATCACCAGCATCAAGAGACAGGACACAACCGTTGAATCACATGAGCCAAATAACATCACAATATCTCAGTCAGACATCCAATAAAACCACGAGTCAGTATAAGAATGCGGTTGCTATCTAGGTTTCAAGATACTCAATGGTGCTCGTCATATTAAGGATAAAAAACCTCACCCGAGACAACTTGCAACAGCTAGGAGCCTAGGACAACGGTCGAATGAATGAACATGACAATAGAAACCTGGAACTCGTGACAGGACGCCCCTTCGACAAAAAGAATATATATGGAATGTACATTGATACTATTTGTTCATCGTGGCCATGGCACGCAATGACTCAGATTCGTGTTGGGTGGAATGAAGTCTCGCGGCCTGACTTGCATCACGACTAAACCACATTTCAAGCATATCACATCTGACTGCCCTACACTCCTGCAGGATTGATGAAGCCTGTAGGGCCCATTCATGGAGAGCATGGATTATAGTAACAAGCATGCCAGGCACGCCTTGGGCTCTGTGCAACTGGACATGTAGAGATCGCAGACAAGTAGCAGTTATTAGTCCATATCAAGTAGTAGCCCTTGAACCAGGGAAGGCATGACTCCGTACACAGCTGGGGAAACCTCATTTGAAAGCTCCTGTTCACGCACGCTGGATATGGGACGAGGCGGCCATACACAAACACCAAGACTTGTACGAAACGGGACCGAATAGGGTAGCCAGAAATAACACCCGTAAGTCACACCGTCACCTTATTGTCGAAGTAGCAAAGACCACACGCAGCTTTCAGAAGGGACGCCTGCAGTAATTACACCAGCAGAGCGTACATTACAGGCTTGTTGTCCGACCACTTACCAGCTGAAAGGAGGAGGCGGTGTCCAATCAGTTCAATTGCATAGGATTCTCACCAATATCAACGGGGCTGAGGCGTTTACACCGGGTTTAACAAGGCACTTTTTGGGGAAACCTCTTGACATGGAAGTGTGTCGAAGGGTTCAGGAAAGTCACCGAGGCCCAGATGGAATTAGGACATCAGTTTGCGCCGGTATGATAAATCTGTGTGTACCAAGGCCAAAGTGCGGGACTGCATCCATAGGAAAGCTGAATAACGAACGTGAAAGGTGGCGGGACTATTTATTTGCTCTTTTATCTAGCACCTACGGAGGTAAACGCCCTCAAATAAGATGAAATCATGAATATCACTCAATATTGGTTCAGCAACAAATCGAAAATCATTGAACAGAGAATAGCCTTGCACGCGCTGAACAAGCTCAGTTGTTTCCGGTGAAGCGAACCTGATTGTCTCACAGCCACAACAGCAAGTGGGCGGTTTAATGTGACCACTGTGACGTTGACGGTGAATCAAGCCGCTAGAGACTCGAGAATTAGGGAATACTCGTGAGATCAGCGCATACTCTCCAGCCTCCCGAGCCTGCGAGCCACGTTAACATATTGCTAAACCGCATGAGACTTCACCACTGACTTGATTGATGCTTGATATTAATTTGAGAAATGTGATCTGATATAAGTTAGGCAAGCTACTAACCACCTAAGGAGGCTGTCATTGCGATGGGCATAATTTACAAGCATCATGATATGTTCGCTATACAAGTAAAATGTCTAATTGCAGGGCGTTTGCTGACAAGTTTGACCTGTACAAGAGTGGCGTGTATTGTGCTATATTGTGAGAAGATACCGAGCCGGATACCGTAAATTGGCAAAATCCTTAATAAGTCTTCCAGGTTCTGATTCTGAGTATCCTATCAATTTCTCCAACGATCTTTGGAAGTCTCGCGGCAACACAGGAAAAGAATTCAGTGACGACAGGCGTGGCGGAGTAGAAGGCTGGATGTTAGCATTGCTAGGATCAGCCACACCACTATAGAATCATGTCTAGCATGTTCCTCGGGGACAAGAAAACACCAGACCTCAGTATAGGGTGTCAAAATAAACTCAGCTTAAAGTATGTGAAACTTACGCAAATCTACCTAAGTCTTTTTGTCACTCAGGGTCAAGGTCCCGAGTTTTCTTTCATCCCCTAGCATGTACAGTACCAGCGAGTGGCAGGATTTTCTGGGCTTCCTAGGCTTTCCCACACACACACACCAACGCCGAGCGTCATAGGGGTGCCATAGTTGTATTTGAGCATGGTTCATGGATCTGAGGTCCATTTACGAGGCGTTTGATCGCACCGCCACCATTTTGGTTCACCTGAGGGAAGTTAAGTTGAGCAGGGATTGGTTCAGCTTCGTTGCCCCAGTCCCCTGAACCAATGCTACATACCTGGGTACCTTGGCCCAGGGAAACAGAACAGAGGTTGAAGACAAGCCTTCAGCTGGGGCGTTTCGATAGATTGAAACGGCAGGTATGTAGGTTCATTTGATGTCCGCTCAAAAAGGAGCGAAAACCACTAGACTACTACAAACCAGAAGGGATTGTCATCGTGAATTAGTTATCTTCGTCTCGTTTCTCCTTGCAATAATCGAATGCCCTAAGAAGCCCGGACAGAGTGGGCGGCAGTAAGTCTTCATTGTTTCCCATGTTTCTTGTTTCTTGTTCCTTGTTCATTTTCTCGCCTTCGAGTCAACTCGATCCGCCTCTCAACCTACGATAGAGCAGTGACATGCCGCTTATTACGATAGCTTGTGGAACCTGTTTGCCTTATCGATTTGGAGAACCCGAAGGTAATCAGTGGGTCGTCCTGAGATTAGATATACCGATACTCTCGACCCAAGTACAGGTAAGCCCTTCAGTATCCGAGATGTCATAAAGTAAGAACGACGCCAGAAGCAGCTGTCATCATCTCCCGCTCAGCGTGGAAGCGTCTTCCCGCCTGTCCTCCGTCTTGCAGGCACATGCTATTGACCGTAGTAAGATGGTATGTATATGCGCCTCGGGCGGCCCCGTCAGTGGCTGAGATTTCGACATCCAGTTCCGCAAAGCAAGGGCTGTGCTGGGGTGTAAGGTCAAAAGAGGAGAGAAGAGTGTCGAAGAGGCGGTTTGCCAATAAAACAGTAAATCACTGTCGATGATGACTCCATTGGGATCGCGATTGCAAGATGCAGGCAAATCATCCACTCCAGTTGGACGGTGGTGAATGTCTTGGCTGGCTGACCAAATGATGGATGTTTCCTCAGCAGGGAATAGCGGTACCTGACGTCAAAGTACCTTGAAACGAAAATCAGTCACTTTCAGTTAGACCTTTCCCCAGCACGTTTCTAGCCCGTCGCTTCATACCAGAAACGTATTCGCATCACCCACTTCTGTCCTCTTTGGCGCTCTTCGGGCTTTCACTTTGGGCTGTGGTCATCTTCCGCTCCGGGGCGTTCCTCAACAGGCGCGCGTTTCCCGTTCCCCTACGTTTCCACTGGTTTTCGCGTCGCTGGCGTGTTTTTTTGACTTCCCTAGGTAGGCGAGACACCGATACCAATATATCTCGATATTTATATCTAAGGTATGAATGATCGTCGCGTGAAATAATTGTGTTTCAGGTATCTCATCAGCTTGTTTTAATGCCAACCTTGTGGCTAATGCTATCTCGGAGCTGCATGGCACATAGTGCTTTCCCAAAACAATAAAGAAAACATTCGTGACGAGATAATTTGAGGTAAGGAAGGTGACAGGGTACATTGAACCCAAGGTACCTACCAGGTTTCTGGCACGATCCCACCTGAGAGACAGGACAGGCCTTTTTGGGAGGAACCAGCCCAGCAGCTGTCAACAATCCACTGACACACGCCCACACACTCTTTCCCTCTTCCATACCCCACTTATTCAACTGGCCATGCTTTGTGATCCAATCAGGAAAGGTTTTTACCGACTTGCCCACTTTCAGAGGCCCTCACTATCGCTCATCGCCCGTCTTCGCCTCGCATCTCTCTCATCGGCCGCCTTGTTCACTTTCTTTCTCTACGTCTCCTTGCACAACTCTCCTTCAGTGCTACATCGTCATTAACTGTCAACCATTCTCACGGATACATTGGCTCGTTGTCATTTCCCCAGAATACTTACCTTAAATCGTCCTTTCTTCACACTACTGTATTGCCGGTTCTCGAGCCTCAATTCTGTTTGTTGCATTCCTCGCCTAAGCCACCCACTGCCCACAGCGTAAACCCGCCCACCCAGTGCTTGCTTCTTTCTTCACTCGCCTCTCTGCCCTGACCCGGGGGAAAATATCAGCTCTCGCCACGTCTCCAGCCACACATTAATCCATCTCGCCCCGATATGTGCCTTTGGCCCAAGGCTGTTGCGACATCGAAACCTCGAAATTGATCGCATGCTGGATCAGATTTGCATTTGATTATTCCAATTCTCTGCTTTCCATCTGCCTCTATGGCATCGGACGCTTCCGCCTTTACCGCGATTGACCCCCCGCCCGCAACGCGCGCAGAGGCGACCCCTCCTGCTATCATCCCTTCAGACGACGCTGCTATCAGATTGCTCAAACGGCCTCGTTCAACGTCACCTTCATCGCCGCGCTCTCTCGTCGCGCAGTCGCAGGGACTCCTGGGACTTGGATCACCGGCCAAGTCTGCCCGTTTGGCACTCGCGTCGAGTATTTCTCCGACGCCTTTGACCGCGGCAGCTGCCCTCGAAGACGAGCGCCGGCGACGCGAAGTTGACGATCACGACGACGGGACACGAGCCCCAGCACCCACGAGCGACAATCCTAGCCACCGAGTTCTAACTTCCCTCATGTCTGGAGCGGTTCAGGCTATGAGCCGCCCTGCTGACGCGCCTCAGCTAGCACCAACAGCTACCATGGACCCATCTCCAAAGCCTACAAACCCCGTGTCGCTGGCGCAAACCGCGACAAGTCAGGTTGAAGAGCATGGCGCACCAAGTCCACAGAGCACCAACAGCCTTGTTGGGGTCCCTGTTACCGAAAGCCCGACTCCAATGGAAGTGGACGTACCCAAAGTTGATCAGCAGCAGCATCACCAGTCGTTACAGCAAGTAGTCGGGCAGGAAGAGAGACATCAGCCTGGATCCCTATCTTACCCTGGTTCTCTTCAGGCTACGGGCAACCTGACAGAAACCCCAACTCGAGGCATGAGCTTTCCGATGCCTACCCCAGGCCAGACATCTCCTACATCATCTGGGTCAAAGAAGCACAAATGTCCTTACTGCAATACTGAATTCACACGCCACCACAACCTCAAGAGCCATTTGTTGACGCATAGCCAAGAGAAACCTTACGTTTGCACGGAATGCCAGATGCGTTTCCGTCGCCTGCACGACCTCAAGCGTCACGGTAAACTGCACACTGGTGAGAAGCCCCACGTTTGCCCCAAGTGTGACCGAAAATTCGCTCGCGGCGATGCGCTCGCTCGTCACTCTAAGGGCGCTGGTGGCTGTGCTGGGCGGCGATCCAGCATGGGTAGTTTCGTCGATGACAACGATATTGAGACCAGTCTTGGCGAAGCTGATGAATCGGCCATGTCTGGACTTGCGTACGATAACGCTGAGGAAGATGAATTGAGACGTCAAAGTTTACCAAGCATCACCGCCCAGCATGTTGCAGGAGCACAAGTTGATGGCTACAACACCCATGCTCGGACATATCCACCACCTGGTGCTCGACCTGGGACTGGGGGACTTTATCCCCCCAATGTCAACCAAAATCAGGCAAATTCCAACCCTTCTCAGTCTGTCGCCAACAACATTGCAGGGCACAATTCTACCGCGGGAATCGCATCCGTTGCGGCCGCCAATGCGAACATGTATTCCCAGACTGGTATTACAGAGTCTCCAAAACCCTTGAGCCCTGGGGTGCAAGGACATGACTCCAATAATTTGGCGCGCCAGCGCTCTCCTAGTTTGACCCAGCAGCTGCAGCAGGCGCAGTTTGGACGTCGAGCATCGGATTTACAGTCACCGCATAACTCGCAGCCCCGACCCAAGCTTCCCGGTTTGTCGCATCCTGAGTTCGCGGCGCCTGGGTCAACCGGCTTCTCTCACACCCGGAGCGGCAGTGGCGCGCAGTCTATCAACGACAGCGGAAACATGTTTGCTCAGAGTGATCCGAGTGTGTGGGCGTATGTTCAGGCGCTAGAGGAGAAAGTCAAGGCGCTTACAGATAAGGTTTCGACTTTGGACCATGTCGTTGCAGACTTGAAACAACAGATGGAAACACGCGATGCCGCCGCGGCGGCCGTCGCCAAAGTATAACACAGCCTGCATTACACTCATTCATGAGTGCTTCCGTACTGCGTTACTATATACCAAAGCACACAGAGACGACCTTCGTTTTTTTAACCTTGAGAAGTATTTGGCATGGTGCTCAGGGAGGCGTTTATGGGACATTGGGGCATGCTTTTTTTGTTTTTCCTTTTCTGTTTCTGTGGAAGGTAGGGACCTCCACGTCAAAAGAACGGGGCACGGTCTAGTCATGATTATCCCGTCGTTATTTCATGTAACATATATTGTTGTTTTGTCCAGATACTGTGCCTCGTGGCAGCAGAGATCCATGTGCTAGTACAGGTGTGAAAGAGTTGTATTATGCAGAGTGGAAGCTTTGTATATAGAGAGTCTAGCTCGTCGAGGGCCATAAGCTCTTACTAGAGTGAACATGGCAAGTGATTAAGTTCTGTCATCGTCTGCTGTATGTTGAGGATGTGCTTCTTGTTATCTGTGGCTAGCCGAGGCTCGTGGACTTTGATGGTTCCTGCCGGGTAGCAGGGCGCTGACTGGGGAATAATTAATTGGGGACTCTGAGACACAGCACAGTTGACGGCGGATATTTACTACACATGTACGGATAGACATATGAATTAAAGCCATTGATAATTTACGTCGATTCTCACAAAGCGCTCGGTACTTATAATCTAAAAGCAAGGCTCAACTCATCTATCAAATCTCGCATTGAGTTACCTTCGTACGGGTAGGGACTGTCTACTAAACTTGTGTAAACCTGAAGGAGCGGCAAGTGGAGACATGAACAAACTTCGCTCCCCTTGGCCAGATCAAGATCGAAGCTTCTGATTTCACGTGTCAGACATGACCTATGGTTGGTGCGACGTCATCACTGGCACTTAGCTTTTTGCATAACACAAACACGAAAGCGGTTCAGGTTCCACCCTCTCCGTAAGGCGATATCATGGCGGTTAATGCCTGTGTCATAGTCGCCGATTGAAAATTTCCATTCTCTTTCTCTCTCGCGGCATTGCAAATATATACCCTTCTTCTTACATCAGTTTCTGATGTGACTGTGCTTGTGATCAGCAGTTTCTCGTGCAATTCCCGACATCCCCAAGACCCCCCGGATATCTCTCTGCTCAAGGATCCTGCCTTGTCACGAAGCAGCAACATTTGAGCAGCGCCGTGTATCATGTCGAACACTGTGGTTGACAGTGATGTTCCCCTCATCAACGGTAAGCCCATTCATTCATGTGCCGTTGATTTGTGCCTGCTTTGGGCCCTTCATACTTCTTTGCGTTGTGAAGCAAGCATACGGTGACGTGATAATTTCATTGCTGATACATTGAGTACGATTTCCCCAGAGATTTACTAACATACTTCAAAGGGGCCCATCCTTCTAATACAATTGAGAAAGTGACAACAATTCCTAATCCGGAAAATGAGCATCCGGCCGAGCCGTCCCAGTTGCAGAATGGAGACACTGTGGAAGCTGTATGTATTAAGCCCTCCGGCTTCAAACCATCAAAGAAACTGTATTAATCACTATTGGCAGAGAGATTCGGAGCACCCACAGCTGCCTGATCGTGATTTCGAGTCGAGCATTTCTACCAGCAACGCCGACTTTGACGATTTGATGCTTTCTACAGACGGTGCGCCTGATGGCAAGCTGAATGGAGGAGCCCCGAGTGGGACTCGAAACGGTGCTGGAAAGAGCTATGCAGCAGCAGTAGCTGAAGCGGACGAGAGACGCGGCAAAGCAGAAGATCCAAACAACGGTGAAAAGAACTACGCGGATGTTGTCGCTGACAGAGACGTGGACAACACCAGCAGACATGATCAATGGTCCTATCCCGAGCTCCCCATTACCGCTCATCCTAAAAGTATCAAGACGGGGAGCTGGCGCGCGGGAGGCATTCGTTTTGCGCCATTGCGGGTGCCCATGAGGCGACGGCTACAGACTGCAGCAGTCTTGTTTCATTGCATGTCTATTGCCACATTTGTGTCAGCCTTTTGGTTAATCTGCGCCAATCCGCTCGCTTGGCCTATCATTATAATTTATCTGATCCATCTTGCTCTTTCAACTGCAGGAACCAACGGCAACCTGACGTATCGCTCAGAATGGGTACGAAGCCTCAAGCTCTGGAAGCTCTTCACTGGATACTTCCCCATGAAGCTGCACAAGACGCACGAACTACCGACCGATAGGAAATACATCCTCGGGTACCATCCACATGGCATCATTTCCCATGGAGCCTTCGCCGCCTTTGGCACCAATGCTCTCGGGTTTCGCGAACTGTTCCCGGGAATCACCAACACCCTCCTCACCCTCGACTCCAACTTCCGTCTCCCCTTCTACCGCGATTACATCATGCTTCATGGACTCCAGTCAGTCTCTAAGGAATCGATATGGAATCTTCTCTCAAAGGGCGGTCCTAGCAATGATGGTCGAGGCCGCGCTGTTACTATTGTTGTTGGCGGTGCCCGCGAATCGCTCGAGGCCCAACCAGGAAGCCTTCGGTTGATCCTCAAGAGCCGAAAAGGGTTTGTCAAGATGGCACTTCGTACCGGAGCCGATCTAGTTCCTGTTATCGGATTTGGAGAGAACGATCTCTATGATCAGCTGAGCCCTAAGACACACCCCCTTGTACACCGAATCCAGATGATCTTTCTCAAGGTTTTCAAGTTTACCGTGCCGGCTCTCCACGGCCGTGGTGTGCTGAACTATGATGTTGGTCTCATGCCTTATCGTCGACCCGTTAACATTGTTATCGGACGGCCGATCCGGGTTGACAAGGCTCATGGACCTCAACCAGGCCAACAGGACATTGATGAGCTGCATGAACGTTATGTTCAGGAAATTGAGAAGCTGTGGGATGCATACAAGGATCAGTTTGCTGCCGATCGCAAGGCCGAGTTGGAAATCTTCGCCTAGATTTCTCTTATTTGCCGCAGAATGCTTGGGATGCTTATATATTGGTTGCTAGATTGTCAACTATCGTAGTTGTTCTCAAGATACAGACAGGCAGAATGGCGTGGGATTTCGTATTTTGATTGTGTCAAGGGTGGTCCGCATATATGTATATATATACTGGTCTTAATTTCGAAGCTTCTATCGTATGCAGCAAACTACCTCCCATTCACTGATTGCATGCATGTACCGCGTATATTGTTCCTTTCCACGCGAGATTCTATTCGATTGACACTATTACACAGGCACGTGACTGCGCGCATGGAAGTGAAGGACCGAGCGCGTGGATCGCGTCATATAGTGTAGCTCCTAACAATTGACATTCACTCTAATTCATCCACCAAACTAGCTGCCTAGTACCTATCAAGACTCCCAAAACCTTTCCGGCGCAATTGATAAGCCGCATCTTCTGTTTGGGATTCAATTTCATCGGCGATGGCTCGTACATCTCAGCGCAAAAAGCAGGCAGTTAGCTACAACGAGGACCCTGACGACCACGAGATGCCCCAGGTGACTAAGGCTGTAGCGGCTGCGACTAAGGTCATTCAGAAAACTAAGGGTGCAGTTACAAAGATAGCAACTGCAAAGGCTGCATCTGTAAAGACAGTAACGAAGCGGAAAGCCTCGCCCGAACCTGAGATAGCCTCCCCAGCTCCAGCGGCAAAGACGACCAAGAAGCGCAAAACAAAGGCCAAGGACGAAGATGCGAAACCCCTGGCAGATAGAACGGACGTATCATCACTTCAACCTACCATGAACATTGGCGCTCACGTCAGTGCCGCAGGAGGTTAGCCTTATACTTTATCTCCTTGGTTGTATCTAGGCTAAACGTTTCCCTCTAGGAGTACAGAATTCCGTCACAAACGCTGTCCACATCGGCGCAAACGCTTTTGCACTTTTCCTCAAATCACAAAGAAAATGGACGAACCCGCCTCTTGACCATGAGGCCAAGAATCAATTCATCTCAATGTGCAAAGAACACAGTTATAGCGCAGGCGAACATGCCCTTCCCCACGGCTCATATCTCGTCAATCTAGCGCAGGCTGATGAGGAGAAGGCGGACCAAGCATATAAGTCCTTTCTGGATGACCTAGAACGTTGCGAGCAGCTGGGGATTCGCCTGTACAACTTTCATCCTGGATCGACCGGCGGAGATGCTCGGCCAGCAGCCATTGCACGTATTGCCGCGCAGCTTAACAAGTCGCACAGGGCTACCAAGACGGTGATTACTGTCCTGGAAAACATGGCAGGCAGTGGAAATGTCATTGGATCAACCTGGGAGGATTTGAGGGACATCATTGCCCTGGTTGAGGATAAATCTAGAGTTGGTGTTTGCATTGACACCTGCCATGCCTTTGCAGCTGGATATGACCTAAGAACGCCAGAGGCATTCAGTAAGACTGTTAACTCTTTCAACGACATTGTCGGTCACAGATATCTCAAGGCCTTCCACTGCAAGTATTCGATCTATATCTTTCCTTTCTGCGGCAGCTGACATTTTTTTAGTGAACGACAGCAAAGCTCCCTTCAATTCCAATAGAGATCTCCACGCCAACATCGGAACGGGCTTTCTCGGCCTCCGCGCCTTTCACTGCATCATGAACCATGCCCCTTTCGCGGGTATGCCTATGGTACTCGAGACGCCCATTGATCGGCTGGGTGCTGACGGCAAATCTGTCGAGGACAAGAAGGTCTGGGCTAACGAGATCAAGCTCTTGGAGCGCCTTGTGGGCATGGATGCGGAGACTGAGGAGTTCAAGGACCTTGAAATAGAGTTGCAGGCCCAGGGAGAGTCAGAAAGGAACAAGATACAGGATCAGGTTGATCGTAAAATGGCCAAGGATGCCAAGAAGGGGACCAAGAAGGCAGGGAAACGGAAGAAGAAGGATGATTCTGATGACGAGAGCGAGTAGATAGATGTCTTCAATTGGTTACTGTAGTGTGTAGCGAGTTGCGGCTGATTGAAAGGATTTGGAGCGGACAGTTGGGTGCCATGTAATATCATACAGTCGTCTCTTTTATACTTCACAGGGCTATGGTGGTTATCGCCGTTATCTGGCCTGAAGCATGCTTGGCATGCTTAGGTTTCCTGGTCAAGTTAGCTATAGCGGTCACTCACTGCATACGACAAGATTCATAAAGTGACGAATGACGAGCAACTTCTCATGAACGCAGACATAAACCGATCGGTATTTCTATCGCCAGGCTTATCTAGATCTATAATACTCTCTAAAGGGGTATAACTGCTCACAACCATTTATCTTGCAAAGAGCAAGGACCAACACATGCAGAAAATACTCTGTCAACCAACGCCCCCTCTACCGATATCCAACGCCAGGCCCCGAAGAATGACAACACCAACCACTGGTCACTTCTACTTGCGATTCTTGCCAAAGGCAGCTTCAAGCCTGGTCATGACACTCTTTAGTCCAACACCTCTCTCACAGTTGGCCCCCAACCAAGTTTCCATCCTCTCCCTGACATTCCTCATCGACTTAAGCACAGGCATCTTGCCACCATCCTCGCCCCCAGCGGCTGCAGCAGCCCCGGGGTTTAGTAGAAGCTCGAAACAGTCAGACCAGAGTTCAGTCTGCCAGTATCGCTTGAGGCTCTCACGGATCTTGTAACGTCGACCAGACTTGCCGAGTCCACCTTGGTCACACCGTACAGTCTCGATGTACTTGCCAAAGAGGAGCGTGTGGATTGTGCCAGCGAGGCCGTGGTAGTCAATCTGCCACGTCCATGGGCGGCCCTCTCGCATCTCAGCGCAGTCTTGAGCGCTGGTTTTCCAGTCGGCAATGAACTCAACTTCGGGGACAAAGGCGCGCATATCAATACCGCGACCAAAATCAATAAGCACAACTCCACGCGACGACCACCCACCACTCCCATCAGCCTTCCACTGAGCTGTCAGGAACTCGTCATCAGACAGTGCGTCCAAACGTAGCAGGCAATTATCGGCTTTGAGATCTCCGTGCAGAATACTCTTGGAGTGAAGAGCCTCAACGGTTCGCAGAAGCTCGATAGTAAAAAACATTGCCAGCTGCTCATCCATGACGGCAGAAGGTTCAGCTCGGAAGAAGTTGACGACATCTAAAAGGGTGCCATGGGGATGGTAAGGCAAGAAAAGAAACGCTTCATCTTGGAAGAGGTGCATCTCATGCGCGTAAGACAGGGAGGCAGAAGCACGATGCTGAGGGCCCAGGCGAGTGTGAGCCAGACGCATCATATGAAACTCCCATGGTGTAGGTGGGTTCTCCATTTTTAAAGCCTCGATGTCACTGCGATGGCTAACGGCGAAAGCGCCCTTGCCCATGGTAGGTATTGCGTTCTCATCGTTCTCATCAGCTTCTGGAGCCGATTTCTCAACAAGGTAAACAGGTGCGAATGCTCCAGCACCAAGTTCTTTCTTGATTTTGTAGGTCGAAGGAGTGCCAGGGAGCTCAATCACTACAGGAGCAGCAACAGGTCCCGTTTTATTATCGCCTGACTTGTTTGCCTTAGCCAGGGCCTTGGCAAACTTGCGGATCTCAGCCCCTCGTTCATATTTCTCATGTCGATGGTCATAGAAGCCAGAATACGAGCTCAATGGGGGTAGCATCCTAGCGATGATCTCAGAACGAACTGATCCATCCACAGGGTTACACTGAGCATCCTTGATAATGGGGCCCTTTGGAGCAAGAGGCTTAGGAGGGATTGCTTTGCCCAAAGGCCCAATGGACTTTGGAGCAAGAGGCGCGGACATCTTGGGGGGTGGAATAGGATCATGGACCATCTCTCGAAGAGGGCTGCTTAGAGGTTCTGAATCTGAACTCCCCTCGTCCTCTTCGTCAATAGTTGGAGAATTATCCTTCTTAGAAGGTGTCTTGTATCCACGGCGCTCCATAGTCACATCCAGAGACACTTCAGTCCTCTCGGTGATGGGAGTCATAAAGGGTAGTCGGTTATTGGCCACCTCGGCCGGATCCCTAAATGGCCGAGTTGGGGGCTCGTAGTCTTCAGGCGGGATAGGAACAAATGTTGTACGAGCTGTAGAAGGGAAATCTTCAAACACTGGAGTTTCAAGCTCCTCGGCCTCGTTGTTTTGCTCTTCTTCGGTTCCCATTTGTTGATCAGTGTTATGGAAAGCTTCAGGTGACTCCTGATCAGGTCCTGGGGCACCTGTATCGACCAAATCGGATCCTTGTGTCTCATTTCGTTCGGTGCCTTCGTCACCATCATCTTCTCCATCAATATGAGGAATGTGTCTTCGAGTTGAAAAGTCGGACCATTCACTAACACTCTTGACATCAGACGTCTCATCGTTCTCGTCGTCACCGGCCTCGCTGTGCTCTATATGCCTTGTGGTGCCTGTGCTTTCTGCATCGGTAGTATAATTATCATCACTCTCATAATCGTCATCATCTGCACTCTCTTCATCCTCCTCCTCCTGTCCAGCAGGTTTCAGGGGTGCATTGAAAATATCATAAATATCATCAGTGGCAGCCTTGGTATGAAGTGTCATGGTAGGCTCAGAGGTGTTTTTCTTCTTGAGTTTTGGTCTGGATGGCGAGTCAAGCTTTGCTTTGACTATTAAACGGTCAGATGATTGTGCGATTCTGAGAACAGAGCTACTCACTGATCTGGGTCTCGTTGACCTCCATCATTTTCTTCTTCTTACCACCTCGTGACCCGCGATATTGCTCGACAGGCTTGCCATTCTCGTCATACTGCACAATGTCCTTGTGAACTGCCAACTTGGTGGAAGAATCCTGATGAATAACCAACTTCTGAGCTGTGTCTTTGTGAATGGCCAACTTGCCTACAGGGTCTTGATGGACAGGGCATCTGTCGACTGGATCTTGATGGATCAGCAGCCTCTCCCCTGCTCCTTTGCTGACTTCCTCGATCTCGAGGGGCACGAGAGGCTCAGGAACGAGGTTCTCGTCAAATGTTTCATCTTCCCAACAGTGGTCGAGCCAGCCTCGGCCAGCAGCCATAATCTCCTCGAAACTAAGCTCTGTACCAATCTCTTCAGGAGTTGGGTAGATAGCAGCAAGGTCAACAAAAACACGCTCTTTTTTTCCAGTTTGCGGATGAACAGAAATTTGATGCTTCGATGGAACAACCACGATATTCTTTATTTGCGAAAGAGACTATTGAACCATAAAAAATCATAACCATACATTAGTCCTATGATCATCAACATGTGGGCAAGCCGGGAGGAAGAATATCAACTTACCGGATCCCTAAACACTGACATCTTAGGAGCCGTACTCTTCTTGCCACCAGCTGGTAGTGTCTCACCCGCCCAGGGTTTGGCTTCTACTGCATTCTCCTTCCTTCGGTCTGCCAATGAACCGATACTATCCCACCCTTTTGAGCCCGCACTCATTGATGACATGGCAGAAGGTTGGGCATCAGCGTCAGAGAAGATTGCCAGCTTGGACTTGGAGGGCTTGCCAGCTCCACCACTTGAAGGTCTTGCCGCCTGAGGATCTGCTGCTCGCGCAGCAGCAAAGGGATCAACTTTAGCAGCAAGCGCCGGCCGCATAGTAGGCAATGCTGGCGATGAGGGTTCGTTCATGACGTCGGGCTGCTGGGCGACCCGCTGCTCAAACTCCTTGAACTTGCGA
The DNA here is from genome assembly GCF_019915245.1 of Fusarium musae. Lineage (NCBI taxonomy): Eukaryota > Fungi > Ascomycota > Sordariomycetes > Hypocreales > Nectriaceae > Fusarium > Fusarium musae. The sequence goes on from NC_058387.1 coordinate 1,775,881, forward strand.
ATAAGTCGCTGAACAGGTCGAGCCTCGCGATCAATACCCAGCTTGTACACTTCTTCGGCTTGTGCCCATCTATTCGCTCCCTCAAGCCAAGCAGCGTATTCCTCGTAAAATAATGCGAGGGACTCTCCTATCCCATGTCTCGATAAGAACATGTACGTCTCGCGGGGTGTGTCGGAGAAGAAGTGGATGTAGTGAACCCAGAGTTTGAGATATCGAGGGTCGTTTTTGTATTGTGCTGAACCAATAAAGGTTTTGGTTGCACGCTCGAGAAGGGTATGCAGTTGTGATTGTGGTGTTGCTTGCGCTGAGGGGTAGGCGTCTAGGGTCCATCGAACATAACGTTCAAAAACGTCAAGAGGATCGTCTGACTCGGCGATGTTTTCAACTTCTTGTTCGAATTCGGCGCGAATGCAGTCGTTGACATTGCGCGTGTCCGAAGGGGTCGGCGTAGACAGTTTATGGAGTGGTGATGGGGAGTAGAGCTCAGCTAGCTTCTTAGCTGAACGACCACCAGGTAGAGACTGGATATTTTCTTTTTGTCCTTCGATCAAGTCAAAGTCAATCAGATCTCCAGAAGCTGACATGGTGAGTTAGTATTTCCTCTAGTGAGGCGTTTGCTTCGTGTAAAACACTCTCTGGGGCAGTTAGGGGTGTGGTTGTTGTTAAAAGGCTAAACATTTAACTTAAGTGGGATGGTCGCATATTATTATTATTGTTGATAATAATGCACTAATAGACTTGTTGCTGTAGAAACAGCCACATACAAGCCACATCGGAACAGAAAGGTCTAACTTATCGTATCAGTTAACAATGTCTGTAGAATCGATGAAACAGTGGACTGTTAAATAAGCAATTTTCTTAATTCGCGCAGCTAATTCATAAACTTTACTCATAGATTACGCAGATGAGTAGGCCTAATTTGTCGCAATACTGAGTCATTCTGCATTACAGGACATACACAAACCATGAGGGGAAATGAGTTTGTTGAACTTCAACCAAAGGTTCATTAATTGATCAGTTTGCTTTTACTATTTTTGCCTCTATTACTTCCAATTTGCCGTTCTGGTATATGGTCTCACGCGCTCCCGGCTTGAGGACCCAAACGCATCATTATCATCACAAGGCTTTTGTTCCACGCATCAGTCTATTCCCATTTACAGGTTAACAGACTTGCGGAAGTTAGCACCAGGGTAAATAGCCTGGTCACCAAGCTCTTCCTCGATTCGGAGAATCTGGTTGAGCTTGGCGAGACGCTCAGATCGGGCAGGGGCACCGGTCTTGATCTCGCCAGCACGGAGACCGACAGCAATGTCAGCAATGGTGACATCCTCAGTCTCGCCGGATCGGTGAGAGACCATGACACCCCAGCCATCAGCGTAAGAGTCCTTGGCAGCCTGGATGGACTCGGTCAGAGTACCAATCTGGTTGACCTTGAGAAGAAGGGCGTTGCAGGACTTGAGCTCGATGGCCTTCTTGATACGCAGAGGGTTGGTGACAGTCAAGTCATCACCAACAATTTGGATGTCCTGGGTCTTGGAGAAGTAGCTCCAGGCCTCCCAGTCGTCCTCAGCGAAGGGGTCCTCGATGGACACGATAGGATACTTCTTGCAGAGCTCTGAGTACAGGTTGGCAAGCTCCTCGTATGTAATCCACTTGGTGGGGTCTGACTCGGGGTTCTTGAAGTCAAGATCGTACTTCTTCTCCTCGACCTTGTAGAACTCGCTGGAGGCGACATCCATGGCGATCTTGATCTTGCCGGTGTAGCCAACCTGCTCAATAGCATCGGTGATAAGCTCAAGGGCCTCCTCGGCAGTTTGAATATCGGGAGCAACACCACCCTCATCACCGACGTTGCCAGCGGATTGGCCATATCGCTTCTTAGCCAAACCCTTCAGGGCCTGGTAGACCTCAGCACCCTGGCGCATGGCCTCGGTGAAAGTGGGCGCCTCACTGTAACCGCGTTAGAAAATAAAGAAGCTTGAGAGGAGCGTATCGAGATACGTACGTAGGAACGATCATGAACTCTTGGAAGGCGAGACGACCGCCAGCGTGGGAGCCACCGTTGAGGACGTTCATGAAGGGAACGGGGAGGACGTAAGGCTTCTTGGTTCCGGCGAGGTCAGAGACGTGAGCGTACAGAGGAACGCCCTGCAGTAAGTGGTTAACTGAAAATTCATAGTATAAAACCCATTTGTTTCAAGCTCACCTTCTCAGCAGCACCAGCCTTGGCGACGGCCAGAGATACACCGAGAATAGCATTGGCACCAAGCTTGGTCTTGTTGGGAGTACCATCGAGCTCGTTAAGGAAAGCATCGACAGCGGACTGGTCCTTGACATCGAGGTTCTTCTGGATAAGAGCGGGAGCAATGACGGTGTTCACGTTCTCGACGGCCTTGGTGACACCCTTGCCACCCCACTTGGACTTGTCACCATCTCGGAGCTCGCAAGCCTCGTGCTGACCTGGATTATCATGAACTTAGCGAGTGCATACGGACAGTAACCGAAGGGGGCCGGGACGAACCGGTAGAGGCACCGGAGGGAACGATGGCACGGTGGAGGCCAGTCTCGGTGACGACGTCAACCTCGACAGTAGGGTTTCCACGGGAGTCGTAGACGGAGCGGGCGAAGACCTTCTTGACAGCCATGTTGACGGGTGATATGTTTTCTAAGGGTCGTTGGGTTAATTGGTATGCCTTTAGGGTAAAGGTGTGAAGGATGAAGAGGAAGAGGAAGAAGAAGAGGGAGAGGAGGGGAGCGGGGAGATGCAGAGGTGAAAGAAATTATATAGCAGCAGACTGGGAGTGGAAGGTTCGACCGATGGAACGGCCGGCGCTTCAACGGGCAGTGCCATGATAGAGCTGAGCGCCGGGCAATTGGACAATAGCAGTGCCAGCCAGTGCCAGGAAAAGTCACTCAATGATGAGTGGGTGAAATATGCCTCAACGCTGCCCAGCCCAAGCCAGCCCAGCAACGGAGAGCGGTTTGTTGTTGCTCATCACAGCCATATCAACCAAACCAATCCCAATCAAACCAGCTCATAGCATTTTTTTGGTGGGGGGTTTTTCTAATCGGTGAGGTGAGGGAGGGGTGACAGGAGGTGGAGGAGGGGTTTGGAGGGGGAGGGGGGACCAGCCCAAAGAGCTCCCCAAGGCTCAGGTTGCTCTGCTTTGCTGGTGTGTTGTTGCTATTGCTGAGGGGCAGTGGAGGGGGTATGGGCATTGATAATAGCTGTGACTATTCTATCTCGATTGAGACTCACCTTAGGTAAAGTGTTTATGTATGAAATGTATGCAATTGGAGCCAGCAGAACCTGTCTAGAGGCAAGAGAGAATGATGATAAAAGGATAAGAGGTATTGGATGCAATGAAGATGAGAAGGAAGAGAGGGAGGGAAAAAGATGGCCACAGGAGGGGAGCACAAGGTGTTTATGAATGGTTTCCAGAAACCAGAGGAAATGCGTCGATCCATTAATAAAAGCCAAAAGTCAAAGCTCACTCCTCAAATAGGAAGCCCAGCCCAGTCAACGGTCGACACGAGAAAGGTATGATGAGATGTACGTAGCCTCCTGCCTCCCATCTCCCGTCTTGTCTGTCTGCACGATCTTCCATGTCTCTCTCTCTCTCTCTCTCACCAAAAATTACCTGCGAGGTGGGGTCCGATTGACCTTGGAGGGGTGAAAATGATCTCACAAATCTCACCCTGGCCAATTCAGCCAGAGGAGGGGTCCAAAAGTCCAGGTCTATCCTCCCCTGGACTGGGCTCAGGTCCCACTCTACGAAGCTTTTAGTTACAATCGCCTACGGAGTAGATCCAACCATCCCACATTGCCAAAAGCCACCTCAATGGTTCGCCGCTCACCTTGAGATCCATTGACATTGTCATTACTGTAAACGGCCGACAAGAGAGCACGCCAGGGTCCCAGTTAGCTACATGGGTCCTCAAAGGACGTCAAACATTGCTACAGTATGTACTCCCTGTGTGCTAGATCGGCGTTGGCATTGGGTGATTACTAGCGATATGGAATTTTGCCGCCTTAGCATGCTATATTTCACGCCCGCCGACACAGCGCCGCACCGAGACCGAGAGGAGACGAGAGGATGGAAAACAGACCGAGAAATCATAATCAGCGTGATGACGAGATAGGCGCCTCCACACCCCTTCGTTAACTCTCTCATGATGCTGTGCATAACATCACCTCCACGTACAACAGTCCGTTACATACAGCTCGATGCAGGCTCATGTTTCGCTCCCGTTGATTCCCGGCACCGCGGGCTCATCCTGCCCGTCGTCCGCCGCATCGCTGCCCCAGACTCGCCGTGCCGGCTCGAGGGCGTCTTCCGGTTGGACGATCCCCGTCTTGATCGGAAGCCAAGTTAACCAGGTGCAACGAGAAACGAGACGAATTCTTCCCAGTCCCGGAAGGCTGCATGTTGAGTATTGTGCATAGCGGCATGGCTATTCATTAGTGTAGTTGAATGGCGGCTCTTACAATGCCTTGCTTGCAGGCTTAACCATGTTCCTGCTTCAATCGGGCATGTTATTTCAACAAGACACTCTCAGAATTGCGTTGCGCTTCGCTCAATTGTCGGTCAAGGCTCCAGAGTCGGTCGATGAAAGTTGATATGTTCTGATAAACATGGATGCTGATGGAGTGACCTGAGTCCGTGCCTATCAGCATCTCATGAGAACCTACAGCCAACAAGAGACCGGAGCCATCCCACCCCCTCGCATCTGGGTGGGAAGTTGACGTCTGGATGCTTGTAAGGCCGAAGGCGTGGTTTGATACTGTAGAGCGCGATATTAATGCAATGTATCAAATATGATCTGACTACAACCACAACTGGCAGTCTACAATTAGCCCGAAACAATTATCATGCGTTGCTGGCCCGTGGGTATAGGTGGGTATCCACGAAGCGACAAATCGATTCATCTCAATGTTTTATCGTTATCGACATGCTATGACAGCCTCCCATTTTTAATTGAATAATCCTTGTTCACATAATTCAAGATCATAATGCTGCCCACCCGTAACGCCGTATGTAGCAACCCAAGTATATCCTCAGCTTCCGTCACTTAGAAGCGCTCCTTCATTCGTGCCGCAACCGTTCGGAGGTTACCGTATACCTTGCCAGGCGGCTTGCCGAGAATCAGGCTCACAACTGACTCCCGAGCAAGGTGGATGTTCTTGAATCCACCCAGGATGTGAATCTTTGAATCAGCAAGCACGATTCGGGTTCTACTGGCGTTCTCTATAGCAAACTTGGTCTTTCCATCCTTTCCAGCAATTCGTCCAATGGCACGAGCTTGGCTGTCGCCGTGCATTGTTCGCACATCCTTAATCTCGAAAGTTTGGATGTAGAGGTCGTCGAGTCGCAGCAGCGCGATGGCATCGTCCACGTCAAACCCGAGAGTGAACGCCTTGACGAAATCTTCTCCTTTTTGCAGTGCCCCAGTATCAGTGGTATGCTTCGATGATCGCAGCTCGACTGTCTTTCGCTTGATGTTCATTCGACATTGTAGCTTGAGGTGCTCGACCAGAGGAGGGTAGATAGAAGTCCATGACTGTTTTAAAGGTGTCATTCGGTGAGGAGGAATAGGAATCTTGCGAGTTTCCACCCGGGTAACTGGGTCCTAACAACGTTATTAGGATCATTGAAACTCTGCATGGCGGTGTGGGAGTCTCACAATATCTCTGGCGGGCGCAAATCGAGGCCGTCCTTCCTCATCGATAGCCATTCCATTCTCATTGCTCTCCTCCACCGGCACAAGAACATTCACATCGGTAGGAAGGGCGTCAGGCGCATCTAAAAGGAACTCCTCGTCGTTCTCTGAACCAAAATCAGATTATGTTTCCACGATTCTCTTGTTTCAGATTTTTCTTCTTTTCATACCTTCAACTGGGAGCGAAACGTCCACAGCGGGCGGGGCATCCTCTGCGTTCTTCAAAGCGGTCGGCGCAGGCATCGTGGATAATGAGTGAGTGAGTGGCTTTGCTTTGCGACAATCCTCTTGCAATGGGGTTATAGGGCTGTTCTCGAGGCAAGTATATATGTTGAAACTTTGGTCGCAGAAAATTCGTCCGAGTCAAATTCACACAGTTCTAAGGGTATCAGAGGTTGGTTTGGTGGGGGCGTTGACTTTCGAGCAAACTGATCAAAAATTTGTGTGGCTTATCGTAGCTTATCGATTGGTCTTCTGCCTCCAGTAGCCAGTGGAGGCGCGTCATGGAGTGACTTTTCCAACCAGAAACCATGGAAGTGCAGCTTTGGTTAGCATTTGCAGTGACGGAATCTGTCGTTCATTAACTCCGACCAACTCCTCCTCCGTAAGGCTTTTTCCCTAGAAACTACAACAACGCAGTCCGTTTTTGCTTTGACTTCGCCTAATTTACGTTCTCGGTGTCGTCTTGTTTTTTTAGTTAGGCACCATGATGCTGGAATGATGGCCAAGGGTATCCCCTCTCCTCTGATCGGGCGTTGCTTTGGTCTCTGCTTCAATTCTTCTCCAGCAACAGTCTCCTCGGCTACCATACGTCCTCTTGGAGAAATCAGTCGGAAGTGGTCATTTTTACCGGCGACGGTCGTGCTCTCAAATACTCGATTTCTTCATTCCCACCGAAAATATCAGACTTTTGATCCAATCTCAGACAATGCCTTGTTGCCTGTCACGCCAGCCTTTTCATTGCGCCATGCAATTCAAACTCGAACATCTGTTTCCGAGCGAATAACCCCTCTTACAACGCACACCTCAACTCGTAAAATATCCCACTGGGCATATTGGTCATCGAAGCCCTGGCAACAGCGACGATTGTACAGTGGTAGTGGTAGTGGTCAAGGTAATGGGTCAAAATGCTCTTGCGGCAAGGATATCACGGATGTTTCCCCCACACCAGCTAAAACAACAGAAGATCTGAAAAGGGTCAAGGCTTCGACATTGAACGAAACAAGCAAAGATGCTCTCAGTCAACCCAGGAAACAAGACCCTACAGGGCCGGATTCTGAGCCAGTCTCTTACATGTCCTATCTACACCTGCCGAGAATGCCCCATCGGCCAACCAAAGAGGAACTGCTCGAGGCCGCCAACGGCTTTTGGCAGCGTCTCAAGGTTCGTCTAAAATGGGTGTCGATTAGAAGTATGAGGCCGTGGAATATTGATGAATGGGGTGCTTTTGTTTCATGGTTTCTTTTCGGCCACCTCGCTTGGATCATCGTCGGCACAACCACATTCTTCTCCCTGATCATTTTGTCAATCAACACTGTTGTTGCCCAAGGTATGGAAGTGTGTTTCGCACGAAGAATCTACATGCTAACGTACACCAGAAACACTCGCGCAATGGGTAGGTGACTATTTGACACAGTCTGCTGGCGTTACCGTTGTTTTCGAGTCTGCTATTGTCCCCAAGTGGCGTGATAATGTTATCTCTTTCCGCAACGTTTTTGTGTCCCGACGACCTGGCCAAGGCGACGTCTCGTCCGTAAGCAAAGGCTCGTCAGATGCTGCCGCCGAGGCTGCCGCTGGCCGCAAAGCAGATTTCGCGGGAACGTCTGAAACTGAGGACGATGGAAACTACACTCAATTTGACGTCACTCTTTCAACGGTCAATGTCACGTTGTCATTCTTGAACTGGTGGAATGGCAAAGGACTGTTGAAAGATGTTGAAATCAAGGGTGTTCGCGGTGTCATTGACCGAACTTCAGTGACATGGCCAGCCGAGGAGGTTGATCCTCTGTCATATCGTCACAAGCACCAACCAGGAGATTTCGAGATCGAAAAGTTCAAAATGGAGGACCTATTACTCACCGTTCATCAACCAGGCGGGTTCCGGCCATTCTCTATCAGCATCTTCTCTTGCGAGCTGCCCCAGCTTCGCAAGCAATGGCTATTTTATGATTTCCTTTCGGCCAACCACATGTCAGGGTCTTACGATGGTTCTCTGTTTACGATCCATCCCCGACAAGTCCACGGCGTGGTACCCAGTGGTAATGGTGACCCAGAAGCTTCAGTTGGTTTTGGTGATCCCAAGGCGTGGAAAAAGTTCAGTCGGCTCCGAATTGATGGTTTGAAGATAGACCATCTCAACCGCGGTGTTGAGGGGCCTTTTGGCTGGATATACGAAGGGAATGTCGATATTGTTGCTGATGTCATGTTTCCCGCTGACACCGACGAGAGCATCACCAAGGTCATGGCCGACTTCTACGATCAGCTTGAAGAAATCGTCGACACAAATAGGCACCGCTTCATGCGCAACATCCAAGAGCAAGGCCCTGCTCTTCTTACATCAGGGCACCTTTCAGACTCAGCTGGAGATATCCACGGCGAAGAGCCACCCGTCGAGCCGCAGACAAGTGATGATGAGCGTCGCTACCTCATCATGGACCTCCGTATCTCCATGAACGATGTCAAAGCTGCAGTTCCTCTCTTCACCAAGGATATGTCATACGTCAATCAGGCATTGGTCCGCCCTATCGTTGCTTATATCAACGCGAAGAAGACATACATCCCAATCAATTGCCGTATCGTGAAACGAGCCAGCGACTTCGATGGTAGCTGGTCGATCTTTGACTGTGGTCTAATGAACGATATGTCAGCGGAGACATATGATGCATTTGCGAATGACGTCGAAAACCAACAGAGCCGAGTTCGGCGGTTCAAAAAGGTTGGGTTCTGGACCTTGTCGCTTGCGGTCCATGCCCTCTTTATGGGAATGGCGGGCAATGTGGTGTGAGTTCCCTGTCACGGCCTCCTGCTCTGCTCGGGTATAAATGGAGCATGGGGGTAGAATGACGATACGTGTGCGACTTTGTATATTTTATCGGCGTTGTGCAAGAGCAACGACTCGTGTAGAGGGAAAGCGACAAAGGCGTTAAATATTGGAAAGTTTATGATATGGCTGACGGTGGCTGGCGTTGGTGGAATTCTATATATGAACGATGAGGACCTCGTCCATGATTTTACTCTATTGCCTAATCGCTTATAGGAGCAACATGATAGGCGGCAACTGATGAGATGTCCTTGCCGTAGTGGCAGCCTTCATCACATGAAATAGCATAAGTTGCCTCCGGTATACGAATGAACATGATCTATGAGCTATGCAGTCCAGGTTCAACAGTGTTCCATTTCTTCCAGTGTCTTACAAAGCGCCCTCTAGTTTTTATCTAACGAGTTCTGAAATGAGACAATAATCAACATATGCCTCAGATGCCCATGGCGTCTGATCGTCAAAAGCAATTCCATATACTAAGCCCGTATGAAGAGTATGTTAAGAGCACGAAAGCTGTTCTGTGAAGCTGGTTCTGCATCGTTCTCATGTATACTCTTGATGCCCTCCACTCTTCCACGTATTCACCATCTTTTGAGTCTAAGGCACACCCCTCTCCGATCCACCACCCTCTCTCTCTGCTGCCCTTCTTATGTCCGAGCACCCCAAGAAGCCTTCATGGCTGTATCTTGAAACCACCAAGCGTTTTTTGCGTCAACGGCATGTCTCGAGTTGCCCAGCTCGGCGAGCAGTCGACTCGATGGATTAGGGGGCAGATAGGTATGAGTTGAAATGGGAAGCTGTGGTTTAGCATCTGGACGGAAGCTACCCTTGCTGTATTGTTTAACACTTCACATAAAATCATCACTGGAGGAAAGTCAGTACAATGTCTCTGCGTCTGTCTCGAGGGGTACTAACTCTCCAAAATCATCAGCATCGTCGTAAGTCGTTGTGTCGGCGGCGTTCGCGCGACCGGTAACCAGGGACGTCTTTGTTTTGGCAGCCTTTGTCTTCTTGCCTCCTTTATCAGCAGCCTTCTCCTCTCGCATCTTCTCGTTGCCCAGGGCAGTCATCGTACTGGCCAGCTTCTTGATCTGTTCGCTAGGCATATCCTTAGCAAGAGCCTTTGTGAAATCCTGAAGAAACAGGCTGTAGTGGGCATTCTTCGAGTTGGCTGAGATGATAGGAGTAAGAGTGGTGCGGAGAGTCTCGAACTGAGCCTTAGTCTTGGGCTGGAAGAGGGGCAGTTTGGAAATGTCGATGGTCTTGGTTGGGTCGTTGGAATCGACGACGACAGTAGCAGGACGGGACTTGGCACGACCGGCGCTGATACCAATATCTCCAAACATATCGGCGGCGTGTGCGAGATCGGCTTCCTGTTCGGTGCGTCGGAGTCGCTCGCGCTTCTCGGCCTCTGTCTCTTCATATTCCTCAACATTGGCGGCACCGGCTCTCTGTTGTGCACGCTCGGCCTGGTGTTCAGCAATTCGCTGACCTTTAGGTTTCTTTGCAGCGGCAGCGGCGGCAGCAGCCTTCTGCTTGGCCTCGGCAGCCTTGCGCTCCTTCTCACGCTCGGCCTCGGAGTCGTCATCGGCGTCCCATGAATCTAGAACCTGTTGATGAGGAGAAAGGTGTCAGCGATTCAAGGGTCAACGACACCTACCAGGTTTCGGGGCAAAGACTTACATCGCCATCGTCCTCTTCGTCGTCAAACTTGCGTCGAGAAGCGGCACCAGTACCAACAACCGGGGAGCCGGAGGAACTGCTGTCGTCGCTCTCTTCGTCGTCTGAATGCGCTTGTTAGCTATTCATGCTCTTGAAGGGCGTTGCTTGCCGTGCAAGCATCAAACACAACGACCCTGCAAGAGTCCATTTCACTTGAGACGTCACAGTAGTCTGTATAGGTTCCAGACTACTGTTCGGGAGGTGCTTATACGTACCCCACTTCTTAGGAGGCATGATGTCTGTTCCTGGTAGTATGGTACAGTATCGCGTTTGGTGGTTAAGGGAGTTGAAGTAGGGTGGGATTTCTGGGGTGCGAGAATGTGTGAAGGGTAAGTTTTGTGTGAGTTGTGTGAGTGTGGGTGGGTGTTTGATGCTGCGGTACAAAACGGGGAACAAAGGAAGGGAACGTAAAAGGCAAACACTAAAGGGACCGGATTTAATCCAATATCACCGTCTGGTACTTATATATGTACACGAGAAACGTTTCTGTCTAGCACATACTATTCATGTATCTATAAAAACTATATATTTGGCATTTGCCTTTCAGGCAGAAAGCCTTTACTCCCAACCAGGATATTGAAAGTCGGATGGAGGGGTTGTTGATCTGAAGTGGGGGAATTTTTTAGTGTGAAAGTTTTGCCCGATTAAAAAAAAGAAGAAGAATTGGCGCAGTTTTCTACACTCCAAAACTCTCCGTCAATCATGATACACCCGCGGCCAATTTTATTTCAACATGGAATAAGTAAGACTTTTATGTGATGGCATACTCGCTAACTATGTTTCCCTATTTCATTCTTTCTAGTTAGTACTTGCAATGCTGTAAACCCTGGGATTACACTTGCACTTACTTCACCCATTTCTGTGAAGGTGGTGAGAAGGGCTAAGTCCCAGCTCTGAAGCTACGTTGTTTCTTCTACAGCACTCTAATGCCGTTTTTGCCTACTATTATTCGAACCCCTGGAGACTGGATGAGTTACTACCCTGACATCTGATGTTGTATGCCTTCGCGGAGGTGACAAGGTCTCCGTGTTATAGTGTACTAGATTTTTATCATGACATACCCGGTACCAATAACACCATCCTTTATAGTACTTTTTATAGTAATCTACCTCACAGATGAAATGTGCTCATCACAGATGAGTCAATACACGAGTTTGATATGAGACATATCAGGTGTCGTACACTTCATATGATACGCCAAGCTTCATCGTTCTTACCAAGAGAGAATTTGTCGAGAATACCTGCATCGCTGGAACTAGACCACGATGTATCCATGTAAGTCAACATCTTAGCATCTCCGGGTTTAAGAGGACTCGCACAAGCAGCTGACCACAAGGCCTTTGATTCATCCAATGGATAACTATCAGGATCCCGGAAAATCCCCAGTGAGTTTGAGTGGCCAAGCAATGATGTCAACTGTGTATGGAGTGTTGGTATCGAGAAATCCCGATACCAGCTGCTGTGTCCGCATCAGACCGGCGTTTAAAAAATGCTCCTAGATGAGTGGGCAAGTTTCTAAAGTAGTCAAAATAATAGGACCGTTTATAGCACGTGCCATCAGCCTCTTGGTTGATGTCAGATCGCGAGTGATTCCTAAGCCAGGATTCATGATCTCCGCTGCGAATGCTGTGTAGGTAGTCAACATCCGAGTCCTCCCGATGAGCCTCACTCACGTGGTAGGGAAACTTTTGAGCTGCAACCAACCAATGACGGATCTTTGTCATGTTCCCGATCAGGTCTTCGGGAATGTCTTTCTAACGTTTCCACTGACTGTCCCAGTTGCTTGGGCCCCTGCGGACCATCGTAATTGACAAGGACTTAGGTACCGCTACTGTACTGTACTCGTCTGAACGGCCTGGCTGGGTTGGACTTTGACAGTTGGCCCCAGTTCTAGTTAGCGGCGGCCACGGTGTGCCGCAGACGCCGCTCACCTTGAGTACTTGTCCCGGTCTGTCTTCGTGCACTTCCCCTTGGTAACGTCTCTTGTCAGCAATTTCAACGCCGAATTAGAACGGCGTTTGGAAATATTACTGATACGAAGACCAGAATTTTCTCGTTCTCAACCGGACCCCTGGGGTATGCTGGGGATGGCGTCTGACATGCAGACACGCCTCTCTGTAGGCTTATCTCTGGAATATATATATAAAGGTTCACTTGGACCTCATCAGGCCGAACCTTCATTATACTATCCTTAACCCAAAGATTCAGCTCCATCAGTGATACGCTGAGGCAGATACCTGCAATAAGTATACCATATACCGAAGACACCACAAATCTTGCTCGCCCCAATGTTGTCTTTCCAAATTCAGCACAGCCAAGCCTCACGGCAAGCAGCGAAAGCTGTCGCACTTGCGTTTGCTCGAACCAAATCTTCCTCTTCATCTATGGCGAGAGCTCCTACAGCTCTTCGAGTCGGTTGTGCCGCTTCCCAGCAACATCGGCTCTTCTCCTCGACACCCACACACCAACTTCGTGACTTCTTTCCGGTCAAAGAGACGCCACATATCCAGACGACCAAGCCAGCCTGGCCACACGAAGGCTACACATATGATGAAATGTTGGCGGTCGAGCCCGCTCATCGACCTCCCAAGACAGTCGGTGACTATACAGCCTGGAAAATTGTCCGCTTTGCTAGATATTGCATGGACAAGGCCACAGGCATGGACCGTGATCAGAAATCCGACAAGACCAAGCCGACTACAGCCATTGAGGCTCAGAAGCCACTCACCGAGGCTCAATGGGTAAGCTGCAACCCGTATGTGCAACATATCGCGAAAGATTAGACTGACAAAGACAAAGTTGATTCGATTCATCTTCCTCGAGAGCGTGGCGGGAGTTCCCGGCATGGTTGGGGGCATGTTGCGCCATCTCGGCAGCCTTCGACGCATGAAACGAGATAATGGCTGGATCGAAACACTCCTTGAAGAGAGCTACAACGAACGAATGCATCTTTTGACGTTTATGAAGATGTGTGAGCCTGGTTGGTTCATGAAGATGATGATCATCGGTGCTCAGGGCGTCTTCTTCAACAGCCTGTTTGTGTCCTATCTGATCTCGCCCAAGATTGTCCACAGGTTTGTCGGTTACCTTGAAGAAGAGGCTGTTCACACCTACACTCGTTGTGTCAAGGAGATTGAAGATGGCAACTTACCCAAGTGGAGTGACCCCAAGTTCCAGATACCTGACATTGCTATCCAGGTGAGTACTTATCGATACCTGTATGACGAAATATTCAATATTAATACTTCTCTAGTACTGGAAGATGCCACAAGAGCACCGTACGATGAAGGACTTGATCCTCTATATCAGGGCTGATGAGGCAACTCACCGAGGGGTCAACCACACACTTGGTAACCTCAACCAAACCGAGGATCCAAACCCATTCGTCAGCGAATACAAAGATCGCGAGCCGCCCAAGCCTGCACTAAGGCCAACCGGCTACGACCGCGTCGAAGTCATCTAGGGTTGTCACAAAGCGATCACCAACATTAGCCGAACAAAGTCTCGTGGCATAGGACGAGCTCGTACGGATTGTCTTGTCTCATTTGCTCGGAATGATCGGAAATTCTTGAATCGAGTATTGCAGTTCTTGCTTGTTTACACATGATACCACTGGGAAACAGGAGTTCAACTTGGGAGGAGTTTGCTTGGTTATTCAACCACGAATTTGCATTTGATGGCGTTATATCATGGAATCCCTACTCTTGAAGATATTAGAAGCAATGTTTTAGTTGGATAGAAGAAGAAGAAGAAGAAGAAGAAGAAGAAAACCATATTCCAGTGGTACAACGGTTCGATTACTTCAACCACAAACCCTCTACTGCATGTGAAGTTCGTGCCGCTAGAATGGTCTTGAAAACAATACTTACTCACAAACAGCATACACGTGCAACAACAACTCGGCAAAAAAACTCGTATACGCCTCTGCATCCTTAGAAGGGGCCTGGTAATAAATACGTAAGAACAACCTAAAGAATAACTATATCACTTTCAGGAACTTTCACTTCAATTTCGCATGTCGAGCTTCCTGCCTTTCCGGGCAAGGTGGGAACTAGTTCGCGTTATTTTAGTACAAGGTTAGGTAAGGTACATTAGTTAATAAGCTTCTTTTTCTCCGGTCCGGACCCGTCAGCAAAAATTCGAAATCTGCCTTGCGAGGATCCTCAAACGCAAAGGAAGAGTCGACTGTCGGCTGTCACCGAGCATGGCAGGGGTCTGCGTGATAAGCTGAAACTGATGTCACGACTGTATCAATGCTTACCGAATTGCTCCCGTCAGCACGCAAACCATCCTCTCTGCCTCTGACGCGAGGAGAAAAGAGAGCACAGCCTTGGATTGTGGGGTCGGATCGTGGGCCGCGTGTAAGGCTGGGGCGGTGTAAGTGGGATATACAAGTACGCATTCTGTCATGGCATGAATATGTGTTTCGGGCAGTATTCACACGAATGGGATGGTGAAACATCAAGTAAAGCATGCAATCATATCACCAACGCGAATCCATTGTGTTGGTTTCTTCTCCACCTGGTTGCGTTTACCAACGTGTAGATTTTAGAGGTCCGAGTAATATTCTGTCTGGCCGGCTTTTTCTCAGGTACATACATGGAGGCACGCTAGAAGCATCACTTCTTCGAGAGGCAGTGCAGAACTTGCATGGTGGATGATGATCCAGGGACGGGTCAGAGGATGGTCTATTAAAAGCTCGTACGATCGAGTTATGTGTTCTTTGCGGCTAGCAGAATATTATTGTGATATGGTCATCAAATTATGTATGGGCATTCCCTCGCCTGACAAGCCCACTGAGTGGAATGCTTAAACCGACAAGTTTATCAGGCAAGACGCTGTTTACACCCATAAACCGGTGCCTGCAGCGCAACGAATGATATAAAACAGGATAGGACTGAAATATGACTCAAACTGCCCACTGTCTAGGTCAGTAGTTACCTGTGCTTCTATAAGCAACTGGAATCTGCACATGAGAGAAAGTGACATGAAACGACGAGGTGATTGCGGAGCTTTCTCTTACAACCCTTGCTTGCGATTTGCTGATTCGATAACAAGCCGCGTACCGGATATTGATGACAACATTGAGAACCACCAATCCAGATGAGCAGGACACATGGCAAGGAGTGTGTGCCTATTTAATATTTACGAATTGATTCAATGAAGGCCCAATGAACTTGCGATGAAAGTTTATATTTATATATATGCTGAAATAAAATAATAAATAACATAAACCACATGTCTGCCTGAATGAGTAATAACCGTTACAACGCAAGTGATACTGATGGCCCAAGTTGCGAAATGAAACTGATGAGGTCTTTTTGATGTTATCTCGGACTTATTAATGAAGGCAACTCGCATTGAGCTCATTTCCTGCCTTGTCCCCTTCGCATCTCTTGAAAACTATCTCATCCCAATAAATAATTAACACAACACTGTTAATATCGACTACCTACCCCATGTTGACTTAGCGATATCACGATTGCCATCAACCTGGAGAGCAAGTCTGCCTCGCTTGCAACAGGTCAAACGATCCCAAATACTGTTAAAATTAGCAAACCTCGGTACTTGTCAACCCAAAACTACCTCCCTTACGGAGTACCTATCATCCATACTAACCTCACGCAAACAGCTGTATGTACCTGACCTCATGCCCAGGGCACACTAGCTCTATTTCTCATTCGTTCGACGTGTCTCTGCACAGCCCTCCACACCATTCTGGCCCTACATAAACGTATCCCACAGGAAGGGAGAATCTTGCGCGTTTAGACGCCTCTACTGTACTGTAGTACATCAGATCTGACGCACCAAATCCCGTTCCGTGTGGTTGGCCTTTTAATTGGTATTCTGGATGAAAAGGGACCACCCACATACTACACAGAGTACAACTCCCGTCCCTTACATTCAAAACTACTAAGGTACCTACGGGCCAGCACTAGGTAGCCGCCCGGCTTTCGCCCTCTCTCTCTTCTCGTCCCAATAGAAGCTACCAAGAGCGGAATCTTCCAGAGTAACATAAATTGTCAGAGTCCTGGCCCCTAGACCAGGTTTAGCTCCTATCGACGCTGCTTGCTTTTCTTCGTGCCGTTGTGCTGTGGTACGGATTACAGGACAATACCCGCCCGCCAACCGCAACCCACCCGCCGCAACCCAAGCAACTCATCTCCACCATCATCTTCGTCTGCGCACCCAACGGACTACAGCAGCATTCCCCATCCTCCATATCATACACAAAACAATACCGATTTTCTACACGTCGCATTCATCTACTTCGAACTACACCGTTCCCGCCCAAACTGCGCGTTTCACAACCCCTTCCACGCGTCGGCCGCCGTGATAGGACAGTCCCCCGCCCATTGCATCACCTTGAAAGCGCACAGCCCCCGGCATCGCCACGGTGCCTGAAGGCTGACTCCAGAGTCTGCCTTGTCTACACTATTCTACAGTACTTCGTCTGCTTCTAAACTCGGAAACACCATGGATCAACAAGCTCAACGAGGCCGGTCCCCTTCGACTGGCACTGGCCATCAACAGCCTCATATAAACCATTCTCATTCCCCGTCGCCGGCGCCCTATCAGCATAACGATCCATCCATTGGCCTTGGTCTCACTCTCGACCAGTCCGCTCAACAATCTTACGAGGCCTTCAACAGTTCAGGTTTTCTCAGTCCTCAGCAATCGCCTTCTTTCCTTCCTCCTGCGCATCAACAGAGCAACTCCTTCGCTCAAGCCAACTTGTCCGACCCCGCTATTCTCGACCCCAATAACACCACCTCATTCGGACAGCAGCCTGCCAGCTCCAACACTTCTCTACCCTTCAATAACCAGGCTCAGGCAGCTTACCTGTCGCCGAACCTTAACGATAACGACTTCTCTCTCTTTCCGAATACTAGTGGCCAGGGCGACCAGTTCAACGCCCCCTTGTTTGACCAGTCTACCCTCAACCCTAACGACATGAATACCATGGCGTCGCAAGGGCATCACTCGCCCACCCCTCCTCATCTATTCCAGCACGATGCTCAACAACCTGGTTCTGCTCACCAGTCGCCCGCCTTTAACCAGCACCAGTTCTCTTCACCACCCAACCATTCGCGACATACTTCACTCGGCCCAGCAGATGCTTTGCTCCCAAACCAGATAGCTGATTGGAATCAGCCTCAATTCCAGCGCCACCGTCGCACGCCCTCTGAGTACTCAGACGTCTCGTCCGTGGCACCATCACCGAACCTTGTTAGTGCTGAGTCCTTTGAGACTGATATTGGTGGGCACTCGCCCGCACACCATCCTTCTGATGGCAGTCTGTATCAAGAGGTTTTGAGTATGGGTAACTTTAGTCTCTCCGACCCTCAAGTAGGTGGTAGTCCTGGACACCAGGGCCGTAGTCCTTCCCATAGTCCCGCAATCAGCCCTCGCATTGTTCCTCAGCAGATGCCGGACCTGAACCAGCTGAATCAAAACAGTTTTGGTTTGGCAGGTACTCACAATCCATATGGAGTTCCCTCTACCTATCCTGACGTTTCAGCGCCCGTCGAGGCCTTCCCTTCCCTCCAGCCTTCGGGCGCTGATTTGTCGTCGATGGCCCCTCCTGCGATCAACATTGACTTTGCGCCTACAAACGCTAAACAAGGTGCTTTTGATACTCCCAAGTCTCGTATGGATCAGGATTCTCTGACCCCTCCAGACAGAGGTATGTTTGAGGCCGAAGCCATCGCTCTTGAAACTAGCTCACAAATCTTAGGTCGCCCCCGATCCCGTCCACGTGCAGTGACAGACCCTTTCCATCCCGGAGGCGGTCTGCTAGGTCGCCAAGGAAATTCCAACATCGTCTCACCTTCCCTAGGCGCCGACTTAGCAGCAAGAGCAGACTCCAGATCTTTATCTCCTCTGGACAGGCAAGGAGGGACTTCACCGTCCAGGAGAAGACAGTCCACCTCAGCTGTACCCAACAACGTTATCGCTCTCAGACTGGCCGATCCTGAGTACCAGAACAACCAGGACAGCGGGGCTGCCAAGCGGGTTCAGAAACACCCTGCCACTTTCCAGTGCACATTGTGTCCCAAACGATTTACGCGTGCTTATAACTTGCGTTCACATCTGAGAACGCACACAGACGAGCGTCCTTTTGTGTGTACAGTGTGCGGAAAGGCATTTGCTAGGCAACACGATCGCAAGCGACACGAGAGTCTCCACTCCGGAGAAAAGAAGTTTGTATGCAAAGGCGATCTCAAGGTTGGAGGTCAATGGGGATGTGGGAGAAGATTTGCTCGTGCCGATGCTCTAGGCCGTCATTTTAGGTCCGAAGCTGGCCGCATCTGCATCAAGCCTCTATTGGATGAAGAAATGATGGAACGACAGCGACTCTGGCAACAACAACGGATGCAGCAGAACATGGCGCAGAGCATGGCCGTTGCATCCACTATGTCAATGGATGGCCCTATTTATCCTATGGATCCTTCTGGCAACCCAATGCTTCCAGCGGCTCTCTTGGCCCAGTATCCTGCATTAGCTCAGCTGAACTGGTCTGCACCTGATGTGAACGCTGGCATGGACGACGAGGTTAGTGGTCGTTCATCCTTTGATGCCAGCGACTATGACGAAAACGAAGACGGTGGGTATGTGAGTGGCCCAGGCACGGGGTTTGGTGAGGGTGGGATGGGCCAAGGCTTTGGTGAAATGGGATACGCGAGCGACTTCGGGGGCCGGTAAAAATGGGATCACTGGCCATACGAACATGCATACATTGTTGACGCGATCAATGCCCCCCCCCCTTTTTTTTTCTTTTTCTTTTTCAGTTATCGGCGTTCTTTACCTTGCCTTGCGCCTTGCTCCTTTCTCTATCCCTCGAGGAATCTTTGGTTTCTACTTCACAGACGTCTTTTGGATATGCTAGATGCGACGTGGTTACTGCATCACAACGATTATACATACAATTGGATCCGGCGTGATT
Organism: Fusarium musae; assembly: GCF_019915245.1. NCBI lineage: Eukaryota > Fungi > Ascomycota > Sordariomycetes > Hypocreales > Nectriaceae > Fusarium > Fusarium musae. Next base: position 1,795,311 of record NC_058387.1, read on the forward strand.
TTGATCATTTTTTGTTTCCTATTTTCTTGGAAGGAGTGCTTGGGTATAGACGATATGCGCATAGATACCAAATCTAGTCTGTTCTGTTCATTCAATATGACGTGTTTTATTTGTTATTTCTCGTTCCGTTTGACTAGGCTTCATAGGTAGCTGAAGCTTGCTTTCAGATCTCGATCTGCATGTGGCCATACATTCTGGCAGTTGATCAGACAATATCAACAAGTATAGTAAAGATTTTGATTACTTGACAACCAGAAATGGTACTTGGCCATCCAAGCAGACAGTATGAACGATATCGACATCTAGGTTACACCACACATTGACTGGACCCCCTTTGTTACTTTCGGCCAGCCTTGACTTATGGAAGCCCCCCCCTTCCTGGGATATCTGGTAGAATTTGGAGTAAGAGATTATAAAATGCCAAGTCAAACCCACGAATGATAATACCAACGCCTTGCAAAAACACCGCACTGACTTTCCTTCTCCCGCTTTTTCAACACATCCATGGGTTGATGACCACTTCGTTTCTTGAATTAGAGTCATAACCGGATAGCATATACACATATGATCAATACATCGGCGAGGTTCCAAAGTAATCCTTGAATGTCTTCGCCATGAAATTCTCACAAATTTCACGATGTACAGTCACACAAGACTCGGTAATGAATGGCATCAGGAGAGAATTGCATTCGAGGAGAACCTGCTCGTGTAGCTCGAATTCGTCCCCTTCGGCAGTCGCCGTGCTACCTGAGGCAGTGCTATCAGATCCCGCCGGTGATATTGGACCCGACGGCGATCGGCCGTGCTGTTGTTGGCGCACCGTCCACTGGGCTCGAACGACCACGCCCACAGGTGCTTTCGCACGAGAGCGAAGGCCATCAGGTATTACCTGAAAGATGGCCTTGTAAGAAATGGTTTTGCCAAGACCGGGAGCGAGATTGACGAGCTCTTGCATCTGAAAAGCGCGAAAGGATTCATCGAAGGTTCCGAAGAAAGGGTCGTCAGCTGTGTCTGCTGGATCAGCTTGGACTTCTTCCAAGCTCGTCACTGTCCGGTGGTGGGCGACAAATGGGTCTACGGCTTGTAGAGCTGCTACCACGGCGCTGGGAGGAAGAGTGCCCGGTATGGGTACAGATATCGAGAGAAGTTGTGTCGAGCGCATTTTATGTAGATTTGGAGGGCTTCTGGCGGTATAGTTGGATGTCAAGTATCTGCGAACGGGTGTAAAGAAGATGGATAAGAGACTGCAGAGAGAGCAGTTGATCGTGCTTGTCTTGTTAGACGAAACTCGGCCAACACTGGCGACTAGAGTCTGCGGAAGTTGGTAATGTTGGAGGCAATAATATCGAGATGTTTATCCTTGTAAGACTGGCCAAGGCGTACATGGTGATTGCCAACGGTGATTGACGATTATTATCTCATTCGAGATAGTTAAAGAGTAAATCAAGGCGGACTGATAGTGACAGCAGCGAAAGAAGAGACAGCCATAGAAAAGAAAGGGCGTTCTTCGCAAAGGCCCAACCAACTTATCCACTGCGATATGCAAGACCAGGACGTGTTAGTCGACGACAAGTTTGTGACATCCAAAGGACAAAAAGATGCTCGACAAGAGCAGCGGAGAATAAGTCAAAGCCTGCGCCTCACGGAGACTGCTTCATGTCCTCTCTTGGCTCTTCGTGCACATGAAACGGAGATTCAATCCGACGACAAGCGGAGCAGAGCAGATATGAGAGGTATGGATGGATGGCATGCACTGCGCTTCCATGCAGGGCGGGAGTTGAGAAGCGAATAGGCGCCCGCGCGTATCGGAATAGGAGCAGTAAGTTTTGAAGTCTCACAGCCCTTGCACCTCGCTCCCTTCGGCTTTTCTCTTGGGTCCGTGCGAAAGCGATACCAGGGGAACAAGAAAAGAGCAAAGAGGTGATATTGCGTTGTGTTGCGTTGAGTGAGTTGGGCAAAGTTATGTTCGAGGTGAGGTGAGTTGAGTTGAGGCTAAACCAAATAGTGGCTGAAGAGTTAAAAATATACTGTACCTGCACAGTACCTCCTAGAGAACTACCTAGCACCCAAGGTATAGTAGCACCTAAGGCGGGAGCATATGGTGGCTGAGGGGGTCCTTGTTACAGTGAGTGTAAGGAAGGGGAGCAAGAGGGGAGATAGGTATCCATGTATGTATGGAGATGGAAAGAGTGAAACGAGGGACAATGACTTGCAATGCCAATGTGAGAGGGAGAAACTAACGTAGCTCCGATCACCTTAGGTTAATTACTATGTATGTACTTTTTAAATTCCGAGTGTCCCGTTGATAATAGGCGGCTGAACTGCCGCTTTGACATGTGTGAAAGGTTGTGTGATTTCTCCAGACCCTACTAATGGACGAAGAAATGTCTAATTAACCATAGTTAGTAGATTCTACCTTACCTAGTAGCTAATTGAGTTAAGGTTGGTGTACCCATCCACCTCGGCACCTCAAGTGACAAACACTCTTCTCCTAATAACCTTGGGTATTTGGAATTGCTACCTTTGCTCTCCAAGGTCAACTCCAGCCTATCCCCATGTTGAGGCGATTGTCCGGCTCCTTTTCTTCCGTGATCCGCCAGTCACCTGCCAGAACGAGAGAGGCTCCCTAGGCTCCCCCCCCCCCGAAGAGGAGCACCCTAGACGAACTGATGGGCATGGCGATATCCTTAAACCGAACGGGCGAGGCCCAAGATTAGATGCTGCGTTGCGTTGCAGCCAATTCCCGAAGCACGGACGACGGCTGACTTGCCGGAGACGAACGAACCATAATGGATCTCGCCCTGTCAATCTTTGGGTCTAGAAAAATCATGTGCCACAGTCCAGACCAAAACCATCAACGGCCGGCATCAATTCATTATTCCGAGCCCGACACCAAGTCCTACTCACGACCCGATCCGGCAGTTAGCCGACTGTGCAGCATATGTGTATTGTATTGTGGAATTTGTTTGACACCTTGAGACTGCGTTAGTTGTAGGCGTCGACTCTCTGTGCTCATGTTTTAGCTTGGTGCCTTGAGTTCCCACCCGAAGCCGGAATGCAGTCAGGTGAATTGTATGAGGGCTTCCTGCACCTGTGTCGGCACGGGAGATAGAAGAACGATGGAATTGCGGCCCGTCTTGCAGCTCTGGTCTAAGAATAAACTCGCATTGTTACCGGCACTGGGTATTGCTAGGTAGTCTGGCAGTCTGGGCTGTGAGAACTGTATACAAGCCCAAGACAATCTCCTGGGCCGGGACCCTGTGTTAGTTACCTTTCTCGGCTTGGGTAACTTGCCTGCAGCTATCATAGTCAGGAACCGAGTGTTCTATGAATATCATCACACTCACATGGTAGCATCAATTAGTGAATGCACAGCATTGCATCGTCTCTAGCTGCTACCGATTGATGCTGGGGTGGTCCCGTTTAAGATAGCAGCAACTCATGGCTAAGTCGCTAACGCCAGCTCTTAATTGTCGCCAATCCCAGCTAAGTAGAGATTTCGACTGGGCAACTCTGGCAAATTCAGAACGATGGAGCCAATATCCACCTTGCCTGCACCGCGACTCCCAATCCCTAAGTTCCTCATCTGTAAATATTTGCCGACTCATTCTTGTTTCTCCCTTGACAATCGCGGCAACTATCAGGTCTGACCGCTTAAAAGGCGTCAGGCAGGATAGCAAATAGTTCTTCTTGTTTCGCCGGTTTTTGTGCGGAGACATCCATCCTTGAGTAGGAATGAACTGATACGTTAGCAGATGGTGCATGAAAGCAGCCCCGTCAACTCACTTGAACGGTCCAGCTCCACTGTCCATATTCATCGTCCACATCCAAGACGGCCACGTCGTTGTTGTCGTCGTCGATCCCAGTTCATATGGACCAGGCGGCATTAAAAATGCGGGCTTTTTTCAACAAATTTTGGATAACACGGCGTAGGTATGTACATGTGCTGGAGGCGGTGAAGGTTTGGCGATACCTATTCGAGCCAAGCTTTGGTCTAGGATGAATGCACAGGGCTAACGTCTTGCAGGAAGCGCAGGGACTCTGCAGCATCCTGTGGCGTTTGTCGAGTCGTCCCAAGACCCCAACCCGCGGATAGTTCCAGATGTGCGTACTGCGTAGTACTGTGAGTTATTAGTCTGTATTGTAGCTGTGCTGCATCAGTGCATGTATCATATCAAAGTAGGACGACCCCAGTCGCTGGATGTTTTCGTGTGTGACTGTTTAGTGACGGGTGGCCTGGAAAAGCTGTAGAAAATACCTCAAGGCAAGCCGTCCAAGTGACTACTGGACCTTGTAGTTGATACTGCCATTTCCTTCCATTGTAATTATGAAGTTGCCGGCGTCTTCTCAATCTAGCCCCCTCGGGCCTTTCCATACCCGCTCCCCCAATTGCCTTAACTACCTAGTGCAAAGCTCAGAAGTTCAGAAGTGCTGGCTGATTAGCGGTCGTCGCGTGAACCAAAAGTAACAGCGAGTCCCACAAAACTTACCCGATGTTAAGCACAATGAACCTGGAAGACGCGGGGAACGGGAAGGGGACGGGACGTCAACCACAGTCTCAAGGAGCTGATAGCGGATAGCCTTACCTTACCCTTCTGGAGGGAAAGCTGTGTATGCACTATGCACTTCACGGAATTGGCTCCGTTCTGTATTCCCAAGAGGGATTGTCAAAGGAACTCAGGTTTGTGCTGCTGAGACAGATCGTGTGCCCCTCGAAGTAACGATAAATGTCACACATGTCTCAACATGTATGTCCGTATTGGCCCCGTGGAACAACCAAGCCCGCGTGATGTCACGAAGATCGAACGACAAAACCATCGCCGTCCCATGAGCTGCGCTGTACGGTGTAGCACCATCTGGTAGATAGCCCAGGTGGATTAACGGTGTCTTTGGAGTAGTACACTGCAGCACATGAGTAATCCTCTCCTTCTACAGGACTAATCAGTCTTGCTGGGAAAGCCAGTCAGAGAACTAGCTACAGTTTTCTTGTGAGAGTTTTATGACTGGTGACAAGTTGGAAGTCAGATCCTAGTCGCCAGATGCATCCGATCCAATGTTGGGCACACAATGTGCACTGTAATGGATGGGTTTCACCGTTTCAGGCATTGCGACCCTTCTTTTCAAATTTCCTGCTTCTCTCATTAGTGGAATGCACATGTGAGATTCGGGTGGTTGGGTCGATGAGAAACTGGCAAGTCATTGGGCTTGGCCAACATGTACCTCAAAGGATCTGATCCAACCGCACGTTGCGCTGCGGCCTGACCTTGCAGACCTGCATCAGCATCAACGGACTCATCTGTGGTTGGTTGACCTGGATCGAGTGGATCTTACGTGCATGTGCAATAACACGACGACAGATAATGTTTACCTGTGATGTTTATAGAGGCTGTCTTTTTTTTTTTTTTTTTTTTTTTTTTTTTTTTTTTTTTTTTTTTTTTTTTTTTTTTTTTTTTTTTTTTTTTTGGATGAATGTGCGGGCTGGCGTGCTTGATAGGATACTTGATTGGGATTGAGTCAAGACTGTAAATTTTTCTTCTTTCGAGTGATACCGGCTCTGAAAGGAGCAACGAGAGGGTGTGTTGGGCTTGAGAACGGGGGGTGTAGGTTGTGATGGGGTTGCTGGTCTGGTGATTGTGATGGTGACGTGCGGCCAACAATATTGATGGGGTAGTAAGGAGTGCCTAGGTAGCTTCGCACCTAGGAAGGTACCTACATATATAGGTAGTGAGTGTAAGTCCTGTTCAGAGATAAAAAGCATTTGAGTGTTTTGATGTAGTCGCAGTATGCTGAATACCTACCTGCCTATAGGTAGCGAATATACGGATATATGTACTGCCGTGTGAGCTGAGAAGAACCGGGATCTGTCTCTTAGCTCATCGCATCTAGATAACGAATGCAATCAAAGTTCTCATTATCCTCAAATTCCTTCTAGGTCCCGCAGCCTTTGCATGCCCGTGGTGGCGGAGTGTTTGTTGCGCACTCTCGAGTTAGGTAGGGTAGGTAGTCTACCTACCTAGTACTAAAGGCAAGGACGAAAGAACCTGTAGGGCACGTCCCCTGTTTTGAGCACCGTCGGGGCCTTAATTATGAACATCTCTTGCTATAACTGTCGCGTTGATTTCCCTGTCCTGTTCCCGCGTTTGCCCGCCTTTTTCGCCTGGCTGCACATCAACATTGGACACTGAACCCTGTCCTTTGCATTGATTCTACCCATTAAACAGTGGCCTTGACAAGTACAACATCTGAGCATTTCGCCTGCCGACGATCTGAACAGCCAGAACTGGCGTTATTGGCTCTCAGCTCAACCAATTTGTCTTGGCCTAAAGCGCCCGAAAGTATTGTATGGGACCTTTTACCGATTCGACCTTTCCTTCTTCCCTTGCTTCTCTTGCTATGCACTTTCTGCAAATCATTTGCTACTCGTCACCGTGAATTCTTCCCCCTCCTCTTCCTCAGTCTCCCTCCTGTTACATCAAATCCTTTCTCCCAACCTCACCTATCTTGAGGAGACCTACTCGTTATTTGGCCTTGCCTCGAGTGTTCGAGCGTCATCTTGTGTGGAAGCTCATTTATTTACACAGCGCGCAACGCAGGACCCCCGAAAAAAGTAGTCCAGGCCAGACGACGATCTGACGACTAGGGGTGGCTGGTGAAAAGTGACAGTTGGTCGCCCAGGGTTTGTTTTGTCAATTAACTCGGCAGTCATTCAGTACGCACGCTCATCACGTTCCTTCGCCTTGACAAACGCCTCAATTTTGTTTTCTTCGACGATCCGACTCTTTTCTCCCATCACTAGCGCAGCATCATCTAGCCATTACCTACCTACCTACCTATTCTCGACCCTGACAATACATCCGGGTCACGGCGTCGCTTTCGACAGCCTCGAACAGGGCCAGACCCCGCAACTCTGCTGCTTGATATTGCAATCGACTACGACTTACACGAAAACTTGTACGAAACTACGAATTTGCTCGGTCATCGAACTTGACATCCCATACTGTCCTTTGTTCTGGCGACTTGGCTCAGTTGTCAATACCGCGTCGCCATTCTATCCTTCTTCATACTTATAGCTTCCATGTGTGTGACGTCGCTCAGTCTTCGCACGAGCTCCATTCTTCACAATGGCCGCGGTCGATGTTCTGGCATTCACAGACAATTGGACAAGAAGCGATGGCCCGCCGGTTTTTCAGTGTTTGTCAAGTGCGCCGGTTGATCGCTCCTTGCGTCACCGACTGAGTCTCATTGCCCGTGCCTGGGTTGTTCACAGATTACATAAACATGTATGTTCGTTTCATTTTCTGCTCAGCTTGCGTAGTTGCAATTTAAATCTCGTCACTCTTTTGCTCGAATCATGTTTCCCAGCAAAAGCTTAACAGACTTTAAATGGGTGGCGCTCAACGGCCTACCCCTCGATCAGCGGCCCGAACTCTCCTGAGGGGAACCCACCGCCACCCATTCCTGTCTTGTCATGCGATCCAGTTCCGGAATTGGAACACGTTTGAAAGTCTGTCTTGTCTAACGTCATACACATTATCCAGGTCTCTGCTCCACCATCACATCGCAAAGTGGCCGATAGGCCGCTAATTATACCAGATCTTTCTCCACGATGGTATTGTCGCCTCCCTCGATCTTGCGACTCTTCTGATCCTACCGACACCACAATGCCCCTGAATGGGACCAGCCGTTATGCCCATATGCGAACCCCAGCATGGCTCAATCCATCCCCTCAACCATCATCAGATGCACAGAAAGAACGCCGCCGACCGAATGATGCACTGCTTAGCGATCCTAATTCCGATATCCTCATCGACTTCAACTCGCATCAAGGTCTCTACGAAGCGGCAAAGAAGAAGAAAACAAAAACACCTTCTGCTCCTCCTCCTCCACCACCGCCGCCGCCTGCGGATCCACCAGCAGACGACGGTCAAAAGGATGACAATACCGGAGGAGATGGAGGAGCCAGTGGAGGAGACGCTGCAGGCGGCGCCGGCGACGGAAATGGTAATGGCAACAGCAACTCGCCCCCAAAGCCTCCCACAACATTCGAGAATATCAATCTTGGAGATAAGAAACTGGATCTTGGTTTGAGCCCACCAGAATCCAAGGGCATTTCCAGTTCATGGGGCGCGAAATTGGGCTTTGGCGGAGGAGGATGGGGCTGGGGCGGAGGAGGGAAAAGTGAAACAGCACCGGCACCGCCGCCGCCACCACAAGAAAGCAAGGCTGAAGAGAACCCCTGGGACAAACCTAAAGATAAAATAGGAGGAATTGAAGAAGATGACGATGGTTGGGGCTTGGGTGCCAAGAAAGAGAAGAAGAAGGCTTCCACGCTCTGGGGCGCTGAACCCGACGAGGGACCAAAGGATGGTGACGATCCTTGGGGTTGGAGTGGTCAAAAAAAGAAGGGCAAAGCTGGTGGCATCCTGGAAGAACTTGCCCTCGATTCTGATACTGCATCTCCGAACGGAAAGAAGGATATTTGGGATACCTGGGGAATATCCAAAAAAGACCGGGCCAAGAAGAAGGGAATCATGGAAGAAGTTGCTTTGGCAGCTGCACCTGAACCCCCTTCAATGGAAGATCAGTGGGGTGGCTGGTCTGGGAAAAAGGAACATTCACAAAGTTCACTTTGGGGGGCTCAAGATTCAATACCTGCACCTGCACCCGACCCCCCATCGTTTGAAGACAAGGATGGTGACGACTTTTGGAGTACTTTTGGCACTGGGAAGGCAAAACCTTCACCAGAGGAGACGAGTGGATGGGGAGCATGGGGTATAGGAAAGAAAGGTGAGGATGAAACAAGTGAGTCAAATTTCTTTAAAGCTCATCAAATCCCAGAGCCGCCTAAGAAAGAAGACGACGGTTGGGATCTATGGGGAACAGGTAAGAAAAAGAAGAAAGCTGGCGACTTGATTCAAATAGAGGATAATATTCCTCCTCCCGCCCCCGATCCCGTCGAGGCTGTTGGCAACGACGACCTCCTCGACTCTTGGGGTTTTGGCAAGAAGCCCAAGAAACCGGCCGCTGACCCGTTCGATTTCAAAACTTCCGGCGCCGATGATCCTAACGATGCTTTTTGGGGCTCAATAGACAACAAGAAGCCTAATGCACATGAGTTTCTTATCGATGCTACTGGTGAGCCATATCATGATGTTGAGGAAGGGTTGAGAAGCAAGGCTCGAGATGATGTCATATGGAAAAATCAACAGGAGTTGGATTTCATCCCCCTGGGCGGAGAAGTTGTAGAACGTCGAGAACTCGCCTTGTCTGACTGCCCTCCCCCAATATCAACCCCCAACATTTGTAGAACTAGCTGAACGGATGGATTAATAGGAGACCCAGAGCAAGCCGCCAGAGAAGCTGAAGAGCAAGCCGCTCGCGAAGCTGAGGAAGCCGAGGCAGCTCGTGAAGACGAAGAGATTGCCAGTCTCTTGGACAAGAAATCTAAAAGAGGAGGACGGCTCCTTAAGTCAGATCGAGAACGTCTTGCTCTCCTCGAAGGGAATGCCACCCGAAGAGCTGAAGCTCGAGCTACTCGCGATGCTGAGATGGCAGCGGCCGCTGAAGCTGCACAAGCCGCCGCTGACGCACAAGCGGCAGCTGACGCCGAAGCTGCCGCTTTACAGGCCGCGGAAGACGCTGAAGCCGCAAGGGAGAACGAGGAGCTTGCGACACTGTTGGCAAAGAAGCAGAAACGCAATGGAAAGTTGTTGAAAAAGGATCAAGAACGCCTTGCTCTGCTCGAAGGGAATATCTCAAGGAGGGCCGAAGCTCAAGCAGCCCGGGAAGCTGAAGCTATTGCCGCTGCTCCATTTTCCCCGGCGGCACCTATTAACGAATTTCTTGCTCAAGAGACAGACCAAGATGGCCTTGCCACGGAAGCTGCTGCAGAAGCTGACACTGCACTTGCCACTGAAATTGCGCAGGAAGAGGCGGAGATGGAGAGCCTGCAGTCAAAGAAGGCGAAGAAAGGAAAACTTATCAAAAAAGAGCAGGAACGGCTGAATCTCTTGATCAATAATGCAGCGAAACGAGTCGAGGAACAAGCAGCGAAAGAAGCAGAAGAACAGGCGGCAGCGGCAGCAGCCGAAGCCGAAGCCGCTGCCCAAGCTGCTGCAGACGCCGAAGCTGCAGTCCAAGCCGCCGCAGATGCTGAAGCTGAAGTAGCTTCCAAGGAAGAGGAGGAAATGGCAGTGCTGAAAGCCAAGAAAGCCAAGAAGGTCAAGCTAACAAAGAACGAAACGGCTCGACTAATGACCTTGGTTGGCAACTCAGTAAAGCGAGCTCAGGAAAAATCTATCAAAGAGGCCGAGGAAGCAGCCGCGGCGCAGGCTGCTAAGGAAGCCGAGGAGACTGCAGCCCGCGAAGCAGATGCGCTGGCAGCACGTGAGGCTGAAGCGACCGCTGCCCGTGAAGCGGAGGCTGCAATTGCTGCTGAAGAAGAGAAGGAACTTGCAGATCTCACCGCTAAGAAGATCAAGCGTGGCGGTAACCTGATTAAGAAGAAGGATGTGGAGCGCTTTGAAGTCCTCACTCAAAGGGCTGCCGAACGAGCCGAAAGAGCAGCTAAGCAAGCTGAAACGATTGTTGCTGTTGAAGCTCAAGGAGAGCTTGGAGAAGCCACCCACGGTAACACGGAGGTGGTGGCACAAGCTCAACCCGAACCAGAGCCTGAGCAACCGCTAGTAGACATAGACGCAGCATCTGCTGATCCTGATCCTGTTACAGCTCCCGACGCAGCTATTATAGCAGAGGAAGAAGCAGAGTTAGCCAGTCTAGACGCAAAGAAGACAAGGAAAGGCAAGCTTGGCAAAAAGGATACAGAGCGGTACAACATCCTCACAGAAAAAGCTGCGCAACGACTAGCTGCAAAAGAAGCAGAAGAAGCGGTTGTCACAGCCGCGGCTGAGACCGAGGCTGCAAAAGAAGCCGAGGAAGCTGTAGCAGCAGCAGCAGAAGAAGAAGCTACAGTCGCAGCAGAAGCGGAAGGTATAACAGCAAGCGAAGCTGAAGCTATCCTGATTGCTGATGAAGAGGCGGAGCTTGCCACTCTTGCCGCCAAGAAAGCTAAAAGAGGGAAGCTTGCCAAGAAGGATGCCGACCGTTTTAACATTCTCACAGAAAATGCTGCACAGCGACAAGCCACAAAGGAAGCAGAAGAAGTAGCTGCCGCCGCAGCAGCAGCTGAGGCTGAGGAGCAGGCTGCACAGGAAGCAGAAGTCGCAGCAGCAGCAGAATCTGCCGCTGCTATAGAAGTAGCTGAAGCAGAGGCAGCAGCAGCTCGCGAAGCAGAGGATGCAGCTGTTGCTGAGGAACAAGCCGAGCTGGCTGCATTAACTACTAAAAAAGCTAAGAAGGGTAAGCTTACAAAGAAAGATGCTGATCGATTTGCTGCTTTATCGGAAAATGCAGAAAGGCGAGCTCAAGAAATAGTCCTGACTACCCAGCAACCTGAAGATCCTGCATTGGACCCTGAGACAGGAGTTAACGAACCTTCTCTTGAACCAGCCACAGATGAGGTTTCTGCTGAGGCTAATGACCCAGATGCTATTGCAGCTGCTGAAGCAGAAGCCGCTGCTATTGCCGATGAAGAATCCGAACTTGCTGCTTTGATTGCCAAGAAAGAGCGAAAGGGCAAGCTTGGGAAGAAAGATACCGACCGCTATAACCTCCTTACTGCCAATAGCACGGCACGGGCAGAGAAAGCGGCTCAAGAAGAGGCAGCTGCCCAAGCAGCTGCTGAGGCTGAAGCAGCCGCACAAGCTGAAGCCGAGCAGGCAGCCGCAGCTGAGGCTGCTGCTGTTGAAGAGGCTGCTTCCAGAGAGGCTGCAGAGGCTGAAGCTCTCCTTATTGCCGAAGAGGAGGATGAATTAGCTGCCCTAACTGCAAAGAAGAATAGGAAGGGCAAACTTGGGAAAAAGGATGGTGACCGATTTGCTATCCTGACCGAGAATGCAACTCAACGAGCCGAGAAGGCTGCTGCGTCAGAAGTAATGAAGGAGCCTGTTCTTGAAGTTGAAGATCTCGCTCCTGAAATTCCTGCCGATGCTGAAGCAGCCGAGGCGGCCGCTATTCAGGCAGAAGCAGCTGCCATTGCTGCTACTATTGCTGCCGAAGAGGAAGAAGAGCTAGCTGCCTTAATTGCTAAGAGAGACAGGAAGGGCAAACTAGGCAAAAAGGACAGCGATCGATTTGCTTTCCTCACTGAGAACGCCACCCAAAGAGCCAGAAATGCAGCACACGAAGAAGCCGCTGAGGAAGACCAAGAAGCCACTATTGCCGAGTCTGTAGATATCAATGAACCCCCAGCTGATATCGAGGATTTACTCTTCGAAAATGCCCCGGAGCTACCAGTTGTTGAAAAAGAGTCATCCTCTGAAGAAGATGATGCTGCTGCTGCAGAGGCCATGGCCTTAGTTGCTGCCGAGGAACAAGAAATTGCAGAACTAGAGGCGAAGAAGGCAAGGAAAGGCAAGCTAGGCAAGAGGGATATGGAACGATACACCCTCCTTAACGAAAACGCTACCAAGAGAGCTGAAGAGCAAGCAACTAAGGAGGCCGAGCTCACTGCTGCTGCTGAGCGTGCCGCTATTGAGTCTGCTGAAGCTGAGGCTGCCGCTGCTGCTGAGGAAGAAGCGGCGGCGAGAGAGGCTGCTGAAATTGAGGCTGCGGCAGTGATCACCCAAGAAGAAGAAGAGCTTGCTGCCCTAGAAGCAAAAAAGCAGAGAAAAGGAAAGTTGGGACGCAAAGATACCGATCGATTTGACTATCTTCTGGGAAACAAGGCTGCAAGGGAAGCACAGGTTGCTGAAGAACGAGCTGCCAAGGAAGCCGAAGAGCAAGCACTTCAAGAAGCTGCAGCTGCTGAAGCTGCCGCCACTGCTGAGGCTGAGGAGATAGCGGCAAGAGAGGCTGCTGAAGCCGAAGCTGCGGCTGTTGCTGAGGCTGAGGACGAAGAATTGGCCATCTTAGCAGCCAAGAAGGCCAAGAAGGGTAAACTAGGACGCAAGGATACAGAGCGTTTTGAGCAGTTGTCTTCGAATGCCGTGAAACGAGCCGAGCAACAAGCGGCCCGTGAGGTTGAGGCTGCCGCTGAGGAAGCCCCGGCTGTGGAAGAGCTACTTGACGAAGAAGAGCTTGACGAACCAACCCCGGAGCCTGAAGAGACTGTTGAAGATGCCCCTGATGCCCCTGATGCTCCTGATGCCCCTGATGCCCCGGATGCCCCGGTTCCTGATATTGATGACGAAGCCGCTGCCGAGGCGGCTGCCATAGCCGCAGAAGAAGAAGCAGAGCTTGCTTCTCTTGAAGCTAAGAAGGCACGGAAAGGAAGGCTCGGAAACAAGGATACCCAGAGGCTCATATTTTTAACCGAAAATGTTTCAAGGCGCGCTGAAGAGCAGGCAGCAAAGGACGCCGCCGCTCAAGCTCTGGCCCATACTACCCCAGAAAATGCTGCTGGAGAAGAAGAAGAGATTCCCGGCCAGGACGATGTTGAAGCTGCCGCTATCGAAGCCGAAGCCGCCGCTATAGCTGCTACTATTGCTGCTGAAGAAGAGGAGGAACTCGCTGCCCTTACTCTTAAAAAGACGCGAAAGGGCAAACTTGGCAGAAAGGATACAGAGCGCTTTGATTTATTGATGCAAAACGCAACTATACGCGCGGAAGAACGCGCTATCAAGGAAACCGAACCTGACGGCCAGGCTGAGGAATTGTTACCTGAGGAGGTTGATGATATTCTTCAGCCGGAGCCCGAGGAGAACCATGATGCAGAAGAGGTAGCTGCCCAGGAGGCAGCCAACGCTGAAGCTGCAGCTCTTGCTGCAGAGGAAGAGGCAGAACTTGCAGCATTGAACAAGAAGAAAGCGAAGAAAGGTAAACTGGGTCGTTCTGATACTGAGCGATTTAATATCCTTGTCGAAAATGCTGCAAAGCGTGCCGAAGCTGAGGCAGCCAAGGAAGCAGGAGAGGATTTAGGAGACGTCCCCCGAGCTGAGGAGGAGGAGGAGGAGGAGGAGGAGGAGGAGGAGGAGGAGGAGGAGGAGGAGGAGGATGAATTTGTCGATGCTGAAGACGGCAAGGAAGACGAGTTGGGTGAGGAGCTTGAACCTGAAGCCGAGGAACTTGCTGAGCCTGATCATCAGGAAGATGAAATGGTCATAGCCGAAGCTAAGTTAGCTGAGGCGGCGGTACAAGCTGCCTTCATCGCAGAAGAAGAGGCTGAGTTGGCTGCATTGACGAAGAAGAGGCTTAAGAAAGGAAAACTGGGCCGCAAAGATACTGAAAGATTCCAAGCGCTGACAGAGAATTCTGCTAAACGTGCTGAGGAGGCGGCAATCCGAGATGCAAAAGACGCAGTGGCAGAGGCTGAAGCAGGGCTCGGTGAACCCGAACCCGAACCCGAACCAGAATCTGAAGCTGCTGAACCTGAGCCTGAAGATAATGGCCTGGAGGAGGCCGAGCGAGCGGTAATCGTTGAGGAAGAGGCAGAACTGGCAACTTTAATGAAAAAGAAGGCAAAAAAGGGAAAGCTTGGTCGGAAGGACACCGAGAGATTTATCGTCTTGTCAGAACATGCTACCCGCCGTGAAAAGGAGCGAGCTGCTGTTGAGGCTGAGACTGAAGTTGTTCAGGAGGAATCCGATATCGAAGGTTTGGGAGAGACTGGAAGAGTGGAGGAGGAGCTAGAGCTAGAGCTGGAGCCTTTAGAGACACAAGACGAAGAAGGTGCAGCTCGAAAAGCTGAAGAGGCAGCTATTGCGAGGGAAGAGGAAGCCGAGCTCGAGGCCCTTAAAGCCAAGAAAGCAAGAAAAGGCAGGTTAGGCAGGAAGGATATTGAACGCTTTGCCGTATTGGAGGAGAATGTAGCAAGGCGCGCAGAAGAACGTGCTGCCGCTGAGGCTGCTATAACTCATCCGCCTGAGGAAGACGATGAAGGTGAGGAAGAAGAGGAAGGTGAAGGTGAAGGTGAAGGTGAAGGTGAAGGTGAAGAGCAAGAGGAAGAGGAAGAGCCTGAAGCAGAGGAGACAGCAGCTCGGGAAGCAGAGGAGACAGCAGCTCGGGAAGCAGAGGAAGCAGCAGCTCGGGAAGCAGAGGAAGCAGCAGCTCGGGAAGCAGAGGAGGCAGCTATCGCTGAGGAAGAGGAGGAACTTGAGGCCCTGCAAGCGAAGAAGTCAAGAAAGGGCAGACTGGGCCGAAAGGACACCGAGCGGCTTCGGGTCTTGGAGGATAATGCAGCGAAACGCGCCGAAGAACGCGCCGCTAAGGAAACAGCAGCTGTGGAAGAAGACCTCGGAGCTGATGATGCTGAAGAGGATGAGCAGGAAGAGGAAGAAGAAAAAGCAGACGAGGACGAGGAAGAGGACGAGGACGAAGAAGAGGACGAGGTTATCGATAATGGCGAAATGAGCAAGGGGGGAGACGATACCGATGCTGAGGAGGCAGCAGCTAAGGAGGCAGCAGCTAAGGAGGCAGCAGCTAAAGAGGCGGCAGAAGCCGCAGCTCGTGAGGTGGTCGCGAAAGAACTTGAGGAGCTTGACTTCCTCCAGTTCAAGAAAGCCAGAAAAGGTAGGCTCGGCAGAAAGGACACCGAACGACTAAGAGTTCTAGAGGAGAACGCTACCCAGCGTGCTGCAGAGTTAGCCGCGAAAGAAGAGGCTCCCGCGGCAGCAGAAGGTGAGGAAGCGGATGTAGTTGAATCCGGCAACCCTCCTGAAGATGAGAAGTCGGACATTGAAGCCGAGGACAACGATGAGGATCAGGAAGCAGACGCTGAAGTCACTGCGAATAAAGAATCGAGTGACGTCGAAAACGAAGCTATTCTCGATGACCACGAAGAGAAGGAACCAGAGATACTCCCAAAGGACCACGCCCCGGAAGCCTCTGCAGATGACGAGATTGTCGAGGTTATCGACTTATCGCCAAAGAAAGAAAGGAAAAGTAGGAAGAGCAAATCCCGTCGCGATGCTCCTCCGCCTCCTCCAGTTCCAGATCCTCCATTGACGCCACCACCTGAGCCGAAGCAGTCTCGAAGACCCAAAATTCATCGCGAAGGAACTTCATTTGGTCGGTGGGCCGCGACACCGCATGAAGAGAGGGATGAGCCCCAAGAAAAGTCAACTAGACATAGACGACGAGAGGAAAAGACGTCCTCTAAGGGTTCCTCATCTGACAAAGTTGAGAAGACTCCATCACGATCTCGTGGCACTGCTTTGTTCAGTAAACCACCACTCACTCGTTCCGCTACCACGCGTGAGAAAAAAGACGGCATCAGCAGCAAACGTCGCCACTCTACTAATGCTCGCGGACTTGTATCGCCTCCTCCTGAAGATGTTCTCATGGGCGAGGATGAATTAAGCAATCGCCGCAAGTCGCGTAAACCTCGATCACGCGAAGGTGAAGATGCAATGATGTCTGGCGCTGCTCCTGTGCCTGATAGGTATGAACGACGTCGTTCAGATAAACCACGGTCGCATGAGGACGATGATTTGGTTATGGTAGATCCCGAACTCGCGCCCGATAGACGCGAGCGCCGCCGGTCTCACAAACCACGATCACGCGAAGAGGAAGAAGTTGCCGTGGTGGATACCGAACGACGTCGGCGAGCCAAGAGATCGAGGGATGAAGAGCCCGTGATGGTGGAGCCTGACGTTCCTTTTGACGCACCTCCGCGAAGTTCCAAGAAGTCCTCAGGTTTCGCTGGCCTCTTCAGTGGTTTGCGAACGCCGAAGACTGAACGACCTGACCCCCTGCGACGTCGCAGTACCTATGCAACAACTGACGACGAGGCCTTGCGCAGCGCTAAAATGGATGGTGATGCAGTATTAGTAGATGCTGACCGCGAAGCAAGACGAGCTGCACGCAGGGCCAAGAGGGCTGCTGAAAGCGGTCCTGACCCCGAGGAAGCAGCGCGTCGAGCTCGAGATGAGGCACGCCGTGAACGACGTCGACAGCGCGAGGAAGAGGCCGATCCTCTAAAGCAAGACAAAGAGGCCCGCCGTGCTGAACGCAGACGACAACGTGATGAAGATGCAAGACGTGCCCAGGAGGAGCGACATGCACAAGAAGAACAACAACGACTGCAAGAGGAAAAGGAGGCACAAAGAGCTGAACGTAGGCGCTTGCGTAGAGAACAGGAAGCTGCCGCAGCCGCAGAACAAGCCGAAGATGAAGAGGCTCGTCGAGCTGCCAAACGTGAACGACGCCGCCGCGACACAAAGCGAGCTGCTCGAGGTGCTGAAGAGGAGGAAGGTCGTCAGCGACGAAGTCAGCAATCTGCAGACGAATATAATCAGCGGAGGTCCCATCGTCGCGAAGAGAGATCGCAGGCTCCAGCTTGGCCTCATTCTGGAACTTCATCATGGGTCAAGGAACACTCTGATGCGCCCCCTCCTCCTGACCTCGGTGACGGGGGTGAGGCAAATGGTGGACAGACCGAGGATGAGATGGCAAGACGTGAAGCTCGTCGAGCTCATCGATCGAAATACGAGGAAGAGCCCACAGAAAGGGCCGAAGATCGGCGAAGGCGACGAGCAAGGCGAGACGATCGTGAGCGCGGCGGTCGAGATAGAGAACGTCACCGAGATAGGCGCTCGGAAGGTAGTGACGAACGACATCACAGCCGTCGAGCGCCAACCTTTATGGAGGCAACAACAACACCTCGCACAAGTTGGTGGAAGAAGATCGCTGGATGAGGAGTGATCAGGTGATGGATGAACGAACGAACGATACATGAGAGTCTATTTCAAGCGAGCGTGTTTGCCAATGCTATTTGGATGTTTGTCACTACTTGATGCATTTCGTTGTGGTGCTCTTGTTTTTGGTAACCACGTTCTATGTCAACATGGCACCAACATGGATATGGCCGGTGTTTAGGTTTGGCTTGACATTATCAACTCATGGCATGTCTGGGATTTGGTGCTTCGAGTATATTCTAGCATTGGATATTGATCATGGACTGGTATGGTATTTGAAGTCTGGATAAGTATATGCTGGATATAGCGAGCTGTTGTACTACATGTATACCCAGGTAAAGGCACGATGTAAACTCAATTAATGGGTTTTTTGTTTAGAAGTTGCTCGTCATTGAAGCTGAATAATCTTGATTATTGGAGGTCTCTTTGTGTCGACTCTAGCAAGTCACATTGCTGTAGAGGCAAAGGGCACATTTTCTACTCTATTTGTCAATTTTTGGCCCTTTTCCTGGCTGTACGAACGCCACTTTTAACTTACGGAAGTACACGAGTTGGGGCAATTGAATCCAATTGAATCCAATTCACATGGCAATTAAATCGAATTCCTTGAGTGACTTCATCACGCAATGATAGAGGTAATTCCAATATATGTAGCCTGTCCCTTGTTCTAATCATCCTGGAGAATCCTCCCTGGTCTGGAGGTCCATGTCTCACTCCACTTACCACCCACTAACCTTAGTACATGCCACTCTCAAGTTGCGCTGACGACACCTCAACCTTCAAGCCAACGTGGTCCTGCAAACCACCACCACCGAACTACAACTACACACCTACATTTCAGCTGCAGTACAACCTGGCCTACTCAAGCGCCGCTCCCAGGCGCTACATCAACTTCTTCTGCAGCACATCGATGAGGTGACCACCAGCGATCACGTCAATCAGTTGACGACCGACAACGACGAGCTGTGACCCAACACCTCGGACGCTCTCGTCATTCGACCATGACTGCGCCGGGCAAAGGGTCGCGCTGGGGAGCGTTCCTCTCGTCGGCCTTTGAAGGCGTCGAGAATCGTCTCGACAACTTACTTGACGAAGACCAACAAGCAGCACAAGGATATGAGCAGCAGCAGGGAATGAAAGCCGCGCCCGCGCCCTCGCCATCACCAAGCCCCAAACCGACTGCATCTGGTATGCCTCTATTTTCTCCTCGACCGTGTTCTTATGTGGGCAGACTATCGCATGCTGACTCCTTGTTCTCTATAGCTGCCGCCCCGAAGCCCAACCGTGCCAATGATCGTCTACAAGCCAGGTTGGCCAAGGCTATGGCCTCGCGAACCTCACAATCGTCTCCTCGCAGCTCCATTGATACTTCTCGTAGTTCGGTTGATAAGGAGCGCCCTGCTAGCACTGAACCCGTAGTGATGAGACAAAGCATCGAAGTATCGGAAATCAAGCCAACTGAACCCGCCAACCAAATCGACAAGTCAACCTCCTCTGACAGCCCAGCTTCCGCTCCCCCACCTGAACAACCAGCGACATCTGAAGGAAGCGATAATAAGGAGTTTGGTGAACAAAACCTCAAGCATGATTTTCCCACCCCGATTATCGTTGAGCCGCCTCCTGAGGCCGAACCTCGAAGTGCACCAGAACAAGAAGTTACAGAACAATCCAGCATCCAGCAAAAGCCGAACAGCCCAATATCAGATACCAGGCATCCCGTAGAGGCACCAAAAATCGTAGATGCTCCAGTTGAAGAGTCACAGAAAGACCAGGACGCCACTCAAGCTCACGCGCCTCCTTCAGAAGAGATTCAAGAGTACATTGAGCAAATCGACTCGCTACAAGCCAAATTGCAGTTTCTGTCCAAAAATGCCGCCGATGCAGCTAGGCAGACTGCAAGCTCTGCTGAAGCGGGTAGTGTAGAGCGCAAATTGGCCGAAAAGGATGAGAAGATCGCTCTGCTGATGGAGGAAGGACGAAAGCTTTCAACTTCAGAGCAAAAGTTCCGAACAACGGTTCGCAAGCTGCGCACCCAGATTATAGACAACGAGAAGCAGGCCAATGAACTCAAACAAGGTAAAGAAAAGGCTCTAGCCGAGGTGGAATCTCTGCGTAGTCGAATCAACAACAAGGAAGAGCAAGAGAAGAGAAATGAGGAAGTGCGAAAAGCGAAAGCTACGCTCCAGAAGGAACTCGACGCCCTGAAGAAAGACAAAGCTGTCAAGGAGGAGGCATATCGACGGCTGGAGCAAGAATCTAAAGCCAGGACTGAGCAAATACAAGCCACCCATACTGAGGCATTGAAAAAGGCGCTGGATGTTGAGAAGAACAAACAGCAAGAACTTGACCGTACTATCGCATCACTGCGGTCAGAAAAAGAGGCATTGGTTGAGAAATTGCGCCTGACTGAGGTTGAGTGGCAAGAGAAGTTAGACCGGGCATTAGAACGTGGTCGGAATATTGAAGAAGAGCTGAAGCTTGAGCTGAGAGCGGCCGAGGGCAAACTCGAGGCAATGAGAGTGACGGCCGAGGAGGCTTCTGCAGGATCTGGTGGTGACATCAAGTTGATACGACATATTGAAACCCTCCAATCGCAGTATGCATCAGCCAGCGAGAACTGGCAAGGTATAGAGACCTCACTCCTGACCAAAGCTGCCAGCCTTGAAAAGGAGAGGGACGAAGCGCAACGGCGAGAGTCAGAAATGCGAAAGAAGGCTCGTGACGCGGTAAATTATATGTTCTTGACACCAAAAAAGGGGAAGATGGCTGACATCTTCAACAGGCAACTCGGTATAAGCGACTCGAGGATGAGCTGCAGGACGTTAGTCCAGCTCTCACAGTCGCTCGGCAGGAGCTCGAGACATGTCGTGAAGAGCTTGCTGCCCTCAGAATCCAACACAGGAACTTGGAGACGGCCCTTGAACAGGCACGCAACGAGCTCGAGAAGCAACAGCGAGCGGCGAGCAGGGAGGTTTCGGCCGAGGCCGAACGAAGGCAATGGGCAGACGATGTTGCTATAAGCACACCCCGGTCTCAGAGCAGACCCGATTCCCCATTGCTTTCTGTTGCCCGAACCTTTAGCTCGGACTTCATCGGGCTTCCTGTACCAGCAAGACAGCCTCGTCGAGTGCCCACACCGGGAAGCCAAACCGAAAGCGCCGGCGATGGCTTCTTCTTTGGACGAAGGATGTCCAGTCAACCCCCTCGTCCTAGTGCCTTGTCCACGGCCGGTCATGCGATACCTCCCCCACCCCCTTTCTCGCCCTTTGAGCCACCTACCGAGTCACCACGCGCCGCATCACCGCCACCAGATCGTGATGACGGTCTAGATGACGGTGACCCTTCATCTCCCCGCAACGTTGCGCAAGACATGATTTCGGTCTCGACAGTTGGGGCAGGTCCTTCCGTTCAGCTCGTCGAGAGAATGAGCGCGGCAATTCGACGACTGGAAGCCGAGAAGGTGGCTGCTAAAGAAGAGATGGCTCGTGTATGCAGCCAGCGAGACGAGGCGCGATCTGATATTGTGAACCTAATGACAGAGCTGGAAACACAAAAAACCGCTTCAGCACGGGTAACAGAATTAGAAGCAGAAGTAGAGAATATCAACTCGCGATACCAGACAACATTAGAGATGCTGGGCGAGAAGAGCGAGCTCGTTGAGGAGCTCAAGGCTGATGTTCAGGACGTTAAGGATATGTATCGTGAGTTGGTAGAACGGACCGTGATGAAGTAAGAAAAGGGAAGAGCTTGATTATATTTTACTTGGTTATCTTCTGCCTTGTTTTCATTGCTTTCTCGTGTTTGCATCTTAGACTCGGGAAAAGTCGTGATGTGTTGCACCTTTTCTCTCCCTTCTTCCAGCATGTATTCCTAGCTACCCTGGCAACTCGATACCCTCACGCTCTGCACCTTGTAAGACATATCGGCGTACCTGTTGACAAAGAGACAGAGTTAGATGGGAGTTTATAGAGTGGTGCGAAGAGAAGAGAGCCAAGAACTGCATGTTCTATTGCGTTTTAGAGATATACATACTTCTTTATCTGGTGCCAGATCAAGTGCTAGCTCATCCGCGCTGTTCTTTAGGGTGAAATCAGCGCCTTCTTTGAGCAGGGCAACAGCAGTGTCTCCTGAGGAACAGAGGTTAGTTACTTTTCGACGCCGGTGGCAAAGAGAAGCTCTTTACCATGTCCCTCTGCAATTGCGTGATGGAGGGGGGTGAAACCCTCATTATCAGCAGGATTTAGCGGACTTCTATTTTTGAGAAGCAGAGTCACCATTGGCACAGAACCGACAGCAGCAGCGCGATGTATGGGATACTGCCCCCTGCAATCGCGTACTCGGGTCGACGCGCCGTTGTCGATAAGAACGCGGGCAATATCAAGGTTCTTCTTGGAGGCGACAAAGTGAAGGGCAGTCTATATGGTGAGCTTAGATGCTTCTCGATTCAGACTTAGTGATGGAAGCGTTACCTGTCCAGCAGAGTCTTCGAGGTCCGGTGAGTATATTTGAATTGATAGACGGAGAGTAATACTTACTCTTGAGGTTCACGTCCGCGTCTTTGGACATGATAAATTTGACAACAGCTTCACCCTCCGGAACACTGGCTGAGATCATCAAAGGAGACCACCCGCTTTCGTCCTAGAATGCGTCGGTTATAGTTCTGGAGAAGGGGGGGGGCACTTTCAATGAGAAGTCGTTGCTCACCTGGACATCAGCATCGAAACTGCGTTGGTTGGCTAACAACTGGACGATGTCCAAGTTGTTAGATGAAGCTGCCCAGTGTATTGGATACCGACCATCATTGTCCTTTCGTTGCGACAATTTTGGGTCTGACTGTCCAAGCAATCAATGTCTGAGACATACAGTTCAGCTATGAATATGAATATGAATGCTGACCTTGAGAAGCCCTTCAAAAACAGTTACTATATTTGCAGATTAGTGGTGATCCCAGTCATGGAGTTTGTATAATTCATTAAGCATACCTCGCCCCTCACGAGCAGCGGTATGAAGAGGAAACTTATCGTCCATATCCATACTGCCTACGAAGCGACAGAAGCTGATAAGGAGATTAATGTTGTTACTAAACTCCCGTCGCTTTGGAGGTATCAAACAGGTGCTGCTTGTTAGTGTGACGACTGGCCGTGGGTAGTTGATCTTACGTAGATCCCTGTTAGCGCAGAAGAGAGCTAGCAGGAAGTCAAGTCAAGTATGATAGGTGGAGAGCAAGATACAGTACCTTATCGTCCAGTTTAGGTAGTACGGAGTAGGTACCCGATCCTCTTAGCCACACACCTGTGGCGCTAGTGTGTAGAAAAATCTAGCGCCACACGCGGCTGCCAGCCTTTGCAAGCTTCCATCACAAAAGATATCCCAGTTTATCATAATCATCATCCCCAGCGGCCATCCTAGTGCTTTTGAGTCGCAAACACGAGCGCACATACACCATGGAGACACCAGAAGTTCCTCAAGATGCTCTTCGACTCAATGCTCTTGCCGCCCAAAATGCGAACGTCTCGAGAACAGTCTACGCTCATGCATCCGAGCGATCGACTACAAAGCGCCAGAAGCTAGACGCGTCCGAGGACCCCATCATCAAGAGACGGTTCCACAACGAATACTCAGATGTCGAGACTTTACCGCCATCAATTACTGCGAAGCTTCCAACGAAACAGCCTGGGAAGAAAACGTCTAAGGCTGGCGTGCCTGCTCGCCCAGCAATGAAACTCCTCGAGGGTGCGCCTAGTTCGGACAAGGCATCTGCTCCTGCTGCCAGGGACGAAAGCACACCACAGAACATGAGCCTTACGTCAAGAGGAGTGCAAGGCATTCAGCAGCAGAAACCAGAATGGCACGCGCCATGGAAGTTAATGAGGGTCATCTCTGGTCATCTCGGCTGGGTGCGCAGTCTGGCTGTTGAACCTGGCAACAAATGGTTTGCAAGCGGCGCAGGAGATCGAACTATCAAGATTTGGGACTTGGCCACGGGCTCGCTGAGGCTGACTCTTACTGGACATATCAGTACTGTGCGCGGTCTCGCAGTGTCCCCTCGTCATCCTTACCTCTTCTCTTGTGGCGAAGACAAGATGGTCAAGTGCTGGGATCTCGAGACTAACAAAGTCATTCGTCACTACCACGGACATCTCAGCGGTGTCTATACTCTTGCCCTACATCCAACACTCGATGTTCTGGTCACTGGCGGTCGCGATGGTGTTGCGCGTGTCTGGGATATGCGGACCAGGAGTAACATTCACGTCCTGTCTGGCCACACCCAGACGGTTTCCGATCTTGTTTGTCAAGAGGCTGACCCTCAAGTTATCACCGGATCTTTGGATTCGACAGTCCGACTCTGGGATCTCGCAGCTGGCAAGACCATGGGTGTGCTAACTCATCACAAGAAAGGTGTTCGTGCTCTAGCAACACATCCATCAGAGTTCACATTTGCTAGCGGCAGCACAGGGAGCGTCAAGCAATGGAAGTGCCCTGAAGGTGCTTTTATGCAGAACTTCGAGGGCCATAATGCTATTATTAACACGATGAGTGTAAACGAGCAAAATGTCTTCTTTACAGGAGGTAAGCGATACGATTCGATCTTCCTAGTCACATGTGTCTAATTTGAACTGTAGGCGATAATGGCTCCATGAGCTTTTGGGATTGGAAGACTGGCCATCGATTTCAATCTCTTGATACCACAGCTCAACCCGGTTCTCTTGATGCTGAGGCAGGTATCATGAGCTCAACGTTCGATCGCTCAGGCCTACGTCTGATCTGTGGTGAAGCTGATAAAACAAGTAAGTCTCTCTTGCCTTGGCATGCTTGTCTTTGCCTCGCTAATACATCTATTCCAGTCAAAATCTGGAAGCAAGACGAAACAGCAACAGAAGAATCACACCCCCTCGAATGGAAGCCCACACTGGCCCGACGAAAGTTTTAAAGGAGCGATTAGAGGTAGTAAAAAAAAAAAAAATTCATATTAAGGATGAATTGTCGCAGGACGCCGTTCGGGTTCTATACTACACTACAACTGTTATACACCGATACCCAAAGCCTTAAGGTCTCCGTCATCACGGAGGGCCATCTTCACTTCATCGTCTGCAATAGAAAGACGGAGCTTACTGGATCTCTCTGCGCGCTGAGCTTCAAGGTTAATCAGGCCGGCTGCTACTAATTCGAGCGCCGCTGTGTGAATGTGACCGGGTCTGGTCATTGGGCGCTGACTTCCTATCTGCGTTCCTTTCAGGCCATTATTGAGAACTGCTGCTACCCCTGGAAGCGCTGCTGGAGCTCGAAGGCAGGCACGGTGTATCTCATCGAGGGTATCCCCAAAGGTTGTCTCGGCAAGACCTGTTCTTCGAATTCGCAGCAAAAGAGCTGCCATGACAAGCTTGGACATCAAAGGCAGGCTTCGAAGGTGTTGTTGGATGGGATTAGTGGTTGCCTCGTTGATGGCCTTCTTGATTGTCGCAATCGTAACACGGCCTGAACCTTTGGGCTGCGTTTGACTGTCTCGCTTGCTTGGAGTTGCAGGATCACTAGGAGCATCGGCCTCGGCGAGCTCTACAGCTCGGCGGCATATGTCAAGGGCCCTCCGGGCGTCACCACTGACTGCGGCTACCTTTCGGCTAGCGAACTGTATAGCGTCCGGATCTACGATATTTCCAGGAACTCCTTCTAGTCGTGACTGAATGATCTTCATCAGTTGTTCGTGATTGTAACCAGGGAATGTGATACGTGTTAGACCTGGGTTTTTGGTTAATATTACAGCAATGTGTCAGATTGAGATAATACCTAGTCGACTGCTGATCTTATTGCTGAGGGTTCTTTCAGGAAGGTCCATGGTGTTTGCAACTGCAAGTACAATAAGACGGCTATGTCGCAAAGTGGGCCAGTTGAAGAAGTTGTACATGACGGCCTGATTCTTTGTGACTAGTTGGTCAAGCTCATCCATGAGTACAACGCAGGGAATTCGGCGAGGGCTAGGGTTGCTGAACTCTCGTTCCAGATGATCAAGAGCCTGCGCTGGACTGGCTCTCTCCCCTTTAAGGGCTTCCCAGAGAAGAGTATAGGATTGGTGAGGGTCCGTGATCTTCATACCATTGATCTCCACGAATATGAAATCGTCCAGCTCATCAGAACCTACAGCTTCCTCGAGCCTGGAGACGACCTCGCGGACCGTCGCTGTTTTCCCTGTTCCAGGTGTTCCAGAAATATAAATACAGTTACCTGTGCCATCGGAAATAGCTGCTTCAAGATGAGAATAAACCAAAGAAAATTCTCCTTCCCGACAAGGAAGACTGGTTGGGACCGACGAGACATGCAGGCGAGATCGTGCTATCTGGAAAGGCGAAGATTCAACTTGACTGGGCGACAGTTTGCGCGTGGCCAAAGGCGTAAACTCAAGTCTCTTGCTTGCACTCCTATACGTAATTGTTAATAACCATTGCCATTGAGAGGGGCTTTCATCGCAAACCTTTTGACACGAGAGCCTGGTGTGGCTTGGCTCCTTCGTGAAGTTGGCGTAGCAGCTACCGAGCCCCGTCCTGTTTTGGTTGGTGTCTGCGGGATTTGAGCAGGATGGTAAGTATCATCAGAGGGTGATGGACTCCGAGCCTTTCGACGACGTCGTGTGACTTTTGTACCAGTCTTGACCCTATCCATCAAGGCGAACAAATCATTCTCACCCCCATATATTTCCTCCCATATAAACTCGTCTGTGTATGTGGCAGTGCGTGTATTGCAGCCTCGTCGACAGACAAAGACCTTACCAAAGTCTGGATCATTTCGAAGAACCTTACCCTGGGGGTATCTTGCAAGGAAACCATCTTGAGACATGATCTTAGCTTTGCCGTTGATTGATGCCAGGGGGTTGATATCCCATGATGGAGAGATATAGAGTTCATTCTATAACTTTTGATTAGTCTCCATCGAACAGCGTCAAGGGATTTCCAAAGCTGACTGGGTAGTAATCGGATCGTTTCTTGTCCCTACTTCGGATCTCCTTTTCACTCGAAAACCACATAAAGTTTGCTGCTTTCTCTCCCTCGCCATCGTCTTCAACAAATTCGCAGATTAGGGCGATCCAGGCCTCATTAGAGCCATCAGCTTTGAGCATGACAGTGTCTCCAATTTTGCATTCAAATTGGCCAATCCTTGCCCCGACAATCCTGTCGCCTGTCACCTTTCTTCGTTTTCTATCGTTCTGTGTTCCGTCACCTCGTTCGGTCGTTGTGGTAGAGTTGTAGATCCATTGCCATGATGGTTCTCCATCCGCAAGCTCATCGTCAGACAGATCTTGGGTAACTTTAGACAGTTGGCGCTTTGTATGTTCTTCTGAATTGATGGGGGCCATTATTCTGTCGTTATCCGGAGCCAGGTGCTGCCACAGCGATTCACGCGTCGCAGGAGACGCGACTGAAGTAAGGAACAAATAATTGGTTGCTATGGGCTATGCATATATCGGGGGTGTATAAGTAGCCAGATACTAAGGTACGGAGTATACCTAGGTATGTTGAGCATACGTACCTAGGTAGGTTTAGGTGGGTTAAGTACTACCTAGGTACCTAGTAGGTAGTGGAGAATCTTGATACTGTGCCTTACCTCCATGGTCGCATTATTGCTGCCTTTGCGCAACAAAATCATACCTAAAAAACAGAGTTGAAAGGAATTATAGGGAATTCTAATCTATATCTTACTCTTCCACCTTAATAATACTACTAGAACTAAAGTATTCTTTGAACTTAATAAGTAATAGTATATTCAATTCTAAATAACTTCTTCTTACTCCGGCTGGTCAATACACTATCCTTACTCTTACCTATATCCATTGTACTAACTCAGACACCTCGTGGAATTCAAGAGAAGCTTTAGGCTACGTGAGGTGCATGCCATGCGTCTACTCCTAATTAATAACATTAATTAGACTTAGCCTACTATATATCATTACCTACGACGTGAGGTGGACAAACACCTGTGAGCTGAAAGCTGCGCAAGTGCCATGCAGGATGCAGGATAGCAAACGAGAAAGAGCAACCATGTTTTGCCAATAAGGTGGCAGTATCAGCTTTACGCTCAAACAAATACCTGTAAAACTGTTTGCTTCATCCCGAAGGTACCTCCCTTACCTAAGGCGGTCGCCCGGCTGTGATTCACTGGGCTGTTTCCAATGCACCTCTTCTCCCACCCCTTCCGCCTTCTCAACTCTCTCCAACGCAAGAATTCCCCATCGCTTTCAGTCACCTCAATATCTCCGGCCTGAGTCTCGGATAAAGATAAACATCGTCTGCTTGTCACAAGCTCATTCTTCTCTGTTCTCTCTTGGGTACCGGTGCTACGTGACGTTATGTATCAGGGCAGGGGAGGAGTCCCCTCGGGTAGAGGTGACCTCATGCCTCCAACTTCTCTCTCAAAGGCGCTCAAGTTTGCGTCGACGAAAAATGAGAAGTTGAAGACAGCGAAGAACATTTACCAAGGTAGAGAAGACAAGATCCGGAAAGCCAAGGATGCTGAACACCTTGGCCGCCCACCGCCAGGAAAATATCTAGTACAGGTAAGGATCCTCTCGAATTCACTTCCAAGTTTATTTGACAACATCTGACGAAACTTGAAGGCGAGCCTTGCACTTCCAGGGCAACACTTGCTACCTGTTGCGTTGGATGAACCCGCGGCACTCGACGATATACGCAAAAAGTATCGAGTCTATATCACGCGGGATGTGCCAAATGTTCTCGAAATGCACTGCGATTCTGTCCATCGCCTCCAGAAGGCGTTTGAAGCGGTCAACTGGAGAATTCGGGACATGCGTCTATCTAACGACAGTTCTCCCACGCGCTTTCTTATACAGAGGCCAACTAAAGCGGCCGCCACTGACATGATTCAGTTGAAACTTGGAGCTCGCCCATCATTTCTTTCTAAAACCTCGAATCCTATCACTAAGGTCTCTTCAATGGATGAACATCTGCCAAGACTAGTGTCGGACCTGGCATCCTCGGCGGAAGGCCTCATGGCACTGAATAAGACCATGGGCTTGCGAGTCAGTTTCGGGCACCTTATCATTGCCAAGAGACCGAGAGGTACAGAAGATGAAATCACATTCGACCATTTCACCACACTTATGAACATGTATCCCAGTCGTGGAGGAGCCTCAATGGTAACCAGGTGAGCGAGGCTATATACTCAAATCGTATCACTATATCTGACACGCAATAGGCTTGGAGACGCTCACGAGGCGGAGAAACTCTTGCAGTATATCTCATGCCCAGAGGCAGGCATCTGCAAGAACATAAAGGACATGAGGCGAGGTTGTGAAGTGGTTGTAGTGGCTAACAGTCTGCAAATCAAGACTGAGGCCGACTACAACCCCCAACTTACGCAACTAGCAATGGTCCGCGCTACGAGGCCAGAGACCCGGGCACGTTGGAGTTGGACGACTGCTGCTCCTGACATGTACGTATTATTCGAAGAAGGAAAAATCCCATTGACTCATGTCTTGCTTGCACTTACAGGGAACACGATTGGAACATTCGAATGGATGCTTGGGACAAAGTGGACGTCCCAACAGAGTTTAGAGATCTTGCAAAGAGAATATCGGTTGTCTTCAAGCCAGACGAGGGCACCATTCTCCCTTTGCCAAATGTCGACACAAGTAAACTTGCGATCCCCGATGAACAATTCACTGAAATTCAGGCAAGATCTTGGGCAATCATTCCATTCAAAGAATCCCCCTATGTCCTCAAGATCAACATCACCAAGACTCTAAAGGGATCTCGTACGATTGGGCAGCAAAATAGTACTTGGGGTGTTGAATTATACGCCCCCCACTGGGAGGAAAGTCTGAACTACTCCAGTGGTGGCCGAAAGGACTGGGGGGAGGGGCTCGAGAATATTTGGGAGGAAGGTGGTGATCTCCAGTCGAGGCTCAAATGCTTCTTGCGGACCATTATGGAGGTCCAAGCCCTCCTGAACAGCGTGCATGCTGGTACTGCCTTGTCATAGCAGGTACGCAAAGGTGATGCTGCGCCGCTTGGGGAATCACCGGATGATACCTACTAAACTGGCGTCTGGCTAATCTTAATGGTGCTTAGAATGATGAGAAGTTTTCAATTCTTCCTTTCAGGCCTGTTGATCGCCTTGCCCTTGGCCAGCCATGATCTTTTGTCTCAAAACTGTTAGGGGTCATATTAGCCTTGCTCCTAGTAGAGGCTGCGAGAAAAGCATACCTTCTTCAATCGTTCGTGCATTTGTCTGCTTCCGTTGGACAATAACCTCGAGATCTTTCAGGTTATTTCCCAGCTCCTCAACCTTGCTCTCGTAGAACTTTTCGGCCGACTTGAGTTTCTGTATGGTGGTCAATCAGTGAACAGTTCCGAGCTTGCCAGGATCACAAATACCTTTTCAACCAAGAATCCAGTGCCTACATCCACCAATACAGTATCGGCATCTGTGAGCTCACCACGAACGTAGAGTGAGTTGGTGAGAGGAACCAGTACAGAGTTGGATCCTGGTGGAGCATGTCAGGTGCTATTCAGGAAGCGAGACAGTGCGCTGAGTGGGAAGCGGCTAAGCAGGTGAATTATGTACCTTCGGGAGCGGCAGCGCGGGTTTTCACGCATTGGAGGCAGTCTTTAAACTTGTTCTGGGCGGCATGGAGTTGTGCGAACGACGTCGTCAAGTGCTCGAGCTCTTCATCAAGCTGCTTCTTGACTTGGGCAAGCTGCTGGGGCTCTAGCGTATCGAGGTTGACTATAGCGCCAGTAGAGTCAGCAAATGGATATTCAGAATGAGTTACTGGGTAGCTTTACTGGTTTCTTGTCTTCCAGCCATCTTTTCGGTGTATACTGAAGTAGCGGCGGGCAGGCAGGAGTTGTCGTGAATTACTTCGAGGTGCCTTTGAATGCCCCTCCAAGGTCTCGCTTGAGCAATAAAATGACGTGGGGTTGTTGAATTCTACTAACGGGGGTGCTATAGGCACTGTCGCTGATTGATTTTGCCCGCACACCTCCTTGCTACTAACCTGTAAGGCACCTAATCTAGTAGGTAGCTGCATTATGATCTTAGGCAGGTAGGTACTGAAGTATTTAGTGGCCTTCTCTTCCATTGTTTTACCCTGATGCTTACATTTTAGTTAATTCTTTTCTCTCTTGACTTGTTTGATTTTATCGATCTGTGTTGCTATGAACTGTGCTTTGTTTGATATACATTCGCTTCGAATGTAGTAGTTATGTGATACTAACTCAGGTCCATCCCTTAGAGCTGATTCAATAAATTTGAGATGAATTCTGGCAGAGCGTCAACCTTTACAGTTTCCTTGATCGAAAGTCGTCTGCATTGAACCTCGCAAGTTCCATTCTCTTTGTAAGATCTTCCCATGATAACCAAGACAGGAAACCCTACTATATCGGCATCTTTCATCTTCCAGACAAATGAACGCTGGCGATCATCGAGAACAACGTCCAAGCTATTACGCGAATTGTCGCCCGCGGCAAGCAAGTCGTAAATTCTCAGAGAGTCTTCGGCTAAGTCTGGTGTAGATATGATCGCAACCTCAAACGGTGCAATGGCTCGGGGCCAATTCAGTCCTTGCTCGTCCGCGAGAATCTCTGCAACAGCACCAAAGATTCTCGAAATGCCAACGCCATGGCAGCCCATTTGTAGAGGAATGCGACTCCCTGGGGCCAGTCCCTCTTCCGCAGCTGTCGCCGGAATCCCCGAGCGTGGTAAAGTGACACAGGCATCGAGTGGTACTGAATAGCGAGTTCCAAGTTGGAATGTGTGGCCGCATTCTAAAGCACGATGGATTTTTAATGCGCCATCTTCACATCGAGGGCAGGCATCGCCATCAATGATACGTGCCAAATTCAGCCCGCCACCAGAGGCTGTACTGCCAATTGTTGAATACTCAGATTGGAATCGTTGAAGATCTTTGGGTAACAACGGCAACTGGTCGCGAACCCTTTCAAATGCCGGTACAAGTCTTCCATCAACAACATTGATCACTTTTGTCGTTCCGCTCTCCAATGATACTCCCCAAAGTGGCAACGGATCCTCAATAGTGGCATCCAGCTCAGGGACAGCTGATTTGACAGCATGAAGATTGAGACCACTTTCTGCAGAGGTCCCCGATGGTCGAGGATACCAAGCATTGATCAAGGTTTTTCGGTCCTTAGAGATGCCTCGCCAAACACGGAAGTTGGACGCCGGAGGGCTCTCCGAACTATCATATGCCGGAGAGGG
This sequence comes from Fusarium musae, assembly GCF_019915245.1. Taxonomy (NCBI): domain Eukaryota; kingdom Fungi; phylum Ascomycota; class Sordariomycetes; order Hypocreales; family Nectriaceae; genus Fusarium; species Fusarium musae. The sequence goes on from NC_058387.1 coordinate 1,827,230, forward strand.
GGGCCGGAGAGCAGCGACTTCGTCGTTAGCCGTATAGCCACAAGAGTCACAATTTACCACGGTATCTTCTCCGACAGAACTCGGCAAGTGATATTCATGGCTCAAGTCACCGCCCATATCACCAGAGCTTGCCTCGGCCACAAGATATGGGAGTTTTAGCTCATCAAAGAAGGCGCGGTATGCTGCAGACACTTGACGATAGGTCTCCACAGCCTCAAGTGTTGTGAGGTCGAAAGTGTAGAGATCCTTCATCAGGAACTCCCGTGAGCGCAGAAGACCGTGGCGAGGGCGACGCTCATCACGGTATTTTCGGGCTGGGAAACGTCAGTAGGTTTAGCATCAATGTTGGAGATATAAATGCGAACTGATCTGGTAAAGTCGGATTGGGAGGTCCTTGTATGAATTGACGATTCCGGCGACAAGCGTGGTGATCTCCTCCTCGTGTGTGGGCGACAATATCAGCGGAGTATCTTTACGATCTTTGAGTCGGAAAAGCTGAATGAGTCAGCCCATACCGCTTCATCAAAACTCTAGGCTCTTACCTCCGGCGCAACAGATTCAAGACGATCACTCTTTCGCCACAGTTCTTCTGATGAAATGGTTGACAGAGATAATCTCGATGCACCTATGGATAACTTTTAATGACATATGCTAAGTTGCTGGAATCGTACTAACCAACTGAGTGCATATGTTTATCGATCAGCTTTTCTATCTTATCCTGAACACGGAGGCCTAGAGGGAGAAGCTGAAAAATACCAGAGTGAGCCTGCTGATGCATTAACACCCAAGTCATGATTTGGCGACTCGGGCTAAGCTACCGACCTGCCGGAGGAAACCACCGCGAACGAGTTTTCCATGGCCAACTGAAATTTGATTAGCTCATAATAGATTCAATGGAAACATAATTAACTCACACTCATCTTCATTAGCAGTGATACCCCCGGTTGGCACCCATATTGTCGACAGGGTAGACCGTTGTGAGTCGGTTCTTGCTAAACTTGTGCCTGACAAGGCACGCAGCTGGACACCCCAGGGGCCTCTTTGAATAAGGGAGCCACCTATACGAGCAATGCTTTTTCCTATCATGATTTTGAAAACTGATACGACAAGAGGTCTTAACACATACGACTTTTATGAGATCAGGTCCTCTTTTGATAGTATTTCAACAATCGGAAGGCCCTCCGTCTAATTGCTATCATGTTAGTCATCCTGCATTAGCGCCTGTAAACGCGCTAGACGCCCGGAAGGTGGAGGTGGGGCACTCGGAAAAATGTCATGCCAAAAAAAAAAAAGTTGGAGGTTTCTGAGATCCATTTCCATTTAAGAGATTCCATCTGAGAACTTCATTCAGCAAACCGGCTTTGACAACATGGCGAAGCCTTCTAAGAAAACGAAAGGCAAAGGCCCTCGAAGCTCTTCCAAGGGCCCAAACTTTGACAATAGTGCACTGGATAATCTGACGTCTACAATCGACAAAAAGCTTGGCAAACGAAAGCAACCTCCGACCAAGGCTAACAGCGAACAACATCACAAGAGACAGCGAAATTCCGAGGGCTCATCCGGTGAGAAGAGCGGAAAGATCGACGAAAAGACTCTATTAGAAGAGATTAAGGCCCTCGGTGGCGATGAGAGCGACCTGGCGCTTATTCAAGATGTTGATTCTGACGACGAAGAGTACTCTCAGGGCCCTAAGGATTCTAGAGCTGTCGATAAGAGCCTTAAGGATGAGCTGGCCGCTTTCTCCAAACAACTTGGATTTGCAGAGGTTGAAATGAGTGAAGCCAGCGACCAGGAGGACGAGGAAGAGGAAGAGGAAGAGGACGACGATGCTGAAGAGGACGAAGATGACGTTAGTGAACGGGAACAGGCCGTGGCACCCAAGGAACCCACCCAAAAGAAAGGCAACATGGTAGGTTGAACGATTTCCAAGGTGGGTTTTCTGACCGCTAACAGTAAGACAGGCCTTTGAGCCTCGAGCAGACTGGCATGATTCTGAGCTACGCAAACTTCCTGCACCAACTACTGACGAGCCAACTCCGCCCAGAGCCGCTCTGGATGCTCTGAAACAGCACGCTCAGGCACTTCTGGAGGAGGACGCAACCAAATACAGAACTAGCGTCTTTGCTCAATCTTCTCACAAGTTCTTGTCAACAATCATGACTTCAGGCACGCTTAGCGACAAGGTGTCTGCTCTCACTCTTGCCGTTCAAGAATCTCCGGTTCATAACATCAGGGCTTTTGATGCTCTTATGAGCCTGGCCTCCAAGAAAAGTCGAGGACAGGCCCTTGGTGCCATTGGCGCGCTGGTTGATTTGCTTGGCCCCGGCACATTGCTCCCTGCTGACCGTCGTCTTCGAGCTTTCCACGATCAGCCAGGGCTTGTTGGAACTTTGCAGCGAAATCCTGGAAAGCCTTGGGCCCCTGGTAACGCGTTGCCTGGTAAGATCACGCCCGCCCACTTGATTGCTTGGATATACGAGGATTGGCTGAAGGCGACTTACTTTCGACTCATTCAACTGCTCGAATCCTGGTGCTCAGATGAGATTGAGTATTCACGTACTCGAGCACTCGATTTTGTCTATGGCCTCCTCAAGGAGAAGCCCGAGCAAGAATCTAACCTCCTCAGATTGCTTGTGAACAAGTTGGGTGACCGAGATCGTAAAATCTCTTCTCGGGCGTCGTACCTCATTCTCCAGCTGCAGAATTCACATCCTGGAATGAAACCTATCATTGTCCGGACTATTGAACAGGATATCCTTCTGCATCCATCTCAGGACCACCGATCAAAGTATTATGCCATCAACACCCTGAACCAGACAATACTTAGCAACAAGGAGCCTTCATTAGCTGAGGCCCTGATGCGAATTTACTTTGACCTTTTTACTATCATTTTGAAGACTGGAAGTCTAGGCATCACTGCGCCAACGGACTCGAAGCCAGGCAAAGATGACGATAGCAAAGGTGATGTTAAACGGAATACCGGACGACGACCTCAGAGACCGCGAGGCGGTAAGCCAGCAAAGCCCTCAGCTTCTGAGCCCGAAACTGAGGCTGCTGATAAGCTTGTATCTGCCATCTTGACGGGAGTCAATCGCGCAGCTCCATTCATGGTTGGCAACGATGCTATGTATGTGCACTTCTATGTTTCTTTCAGCATATCTTGTTGTAGACACGTAACACTGACACTACAACAGCATGGAATCTCACCTAGACACACTATTCAAGATTGCCCATTCAGGCAACTTCAACACTGGAATCCAGGCACTTCTCTTGATTCAACAAATATCTTCATCAAGAAGTCTTGCAAACGACAGATTTTATAGGACCTTGTACGAGTCCCTACTTGATCCTCGACTGGTGAACTCCTCGAAGCAGGCACTTTACTTGAACCTTCTTCTGCGCGCGCTCAAAAACGATGTTGATAGTCGCCGGGTCAAGGCCTTTGCCAAGCGTATGCTCCAGATTTCTGGCCTTCATCAACCCTCATTTATATGTGGACTTCTTTATCTTGTCGGGCACCTACGCGAGAGTTTCCCTGATCTTTCGACTTTACTAGAAGAGCCTGAGGAGTCCATCTTTGACGATGAGCCCGCGAATGAGAAGCAACGATACGATGGTCGAAAGAGAGATCCCGAGTACAGCAACGCCAACCGTAGCTGCTTGTGGGAGATGGTATGTTACAGTTTGTTGTCTCCACTCAGTGCCATCATACTGACTATATTCAGGTTCCTCTTCAGTGTCACTACCATCCGTCGGTTACAGTCTATGCGTTGTCGATATTGGAGCGCAATAAGAAGTCATTGAAGCCGGACCTTGATAGCCATTCACTCATTCGCTTCTTGGACAAGTTCGTCTACCGAAACGCCAAGGTCACCGATTCAGCCAAGGGCGTTTCCATCATGCAGCCTCTACGGGCTACCAAGGACGCTGGCGACATCTGGCTCGGCAGCCGTGGAGCTGGAGGTGCCGTGTCGTCTGTGAACTCATCCGCATTCTGGAAGAAGAAAGCGGAAGATGTTCCTGCGGAGGACATCTTCTTCCACCAGTACTTCCAGCAGGTTGACAAGGAGGGCAAGGAGACCAAGAAGAATGCTGCAGGAAACGTCGAATCTGACGATGAGCAAGAAGACGAAGTTTGGAAGGCACTGGTGTCTACACAACCTGGCGTTGACCCTGATGACGACGGCTCTGATGTGGGCTTCGACCTCGACGACTCGGAAATGGCATCGGACGATGACTCGCAAGCATTGTCCTTGGATGGCGAGTTGGGCGAGGATGACGACGACGTCATGAGTGTGGATATCGAGGGGTCCGATGAGGAGATGGGTGGTGCTTTGATAAGCGAGGATGAGGAGGGATTCGAGGTCAAGGAGGCAGCAAGCGAGAAGACGAAATCGAAGCGCAGAAAGCTCAAGGATCTTCCCATGTTCGCCTCGGTGGACGATTATGCCGAGCTCTTGGCCGGAGAGGAGGATATGTAGGAGAACTTATCAATTGCGAGGACATGATGAAGCTGGACCCATGTTTTAATATTTTGGTGGTACAATACACATGTTGGTGCAGGAGTCAAAAAGGCACATCTGAAAGAAATACGCACACAGGCATGCTAGACAATATGTCACATAAAATAAATCTCTCGTTGTTTGTCTCAATCAGGTATCAAACCACTCAAGCTCATCATTCTTGGTGAAAATTGCTCTGTAGGTCTTTCCGCCACCTGAATCCTCGCGCTCCTCGGTGTGAATGCTATGGAGCTTGGGGGGCTCATCACCACCGCCAATGAAGACACGGAAGTGAATATAAGATGGGCCTGAAGGGTCAGGTAAAGCGGGAATGCGAAGCTTGCCGAACAAATGGATACCGTAGGCTGATGTAGCGACACGGACAGCTTCGAAGTCATCAGCGCTGAAACCGACAAGGTCTTGGTCTGAGAGGTGTTCCTATATCTTATAAGCCATGGTAAGCCGAGAAAGATTCGATTGAACTTACAGCTGCTGCAAAGTACTCTGGTTCGTGCTCTAAAAGGGGGGTTAACTTTAGATCCAATCGGAGGTAGGCTCATATCGACTTACTATTATAGTCGTGGCGGAGATGAACAAGAGTCTTCTTGAGCTCGGGGAGGATCTGTTCCAAGGCTGTAATGGAGTCCTCCTTGGGAGGGTGAACAGGGCCCAAATCTACAGTTTCAGCGGTCGCCTGGATCAAAGGGTTAATATCAAGTTTGCCAACCAAGTTCGACAATCTCACCATTGTGAGCAAGATGCCTCGTGAGTTCTAAGTGATTTGAAAGTGGATAGTGAGTGAGGAACTCGATGACAACGGTGAACGGAGATGCACACACTTTAAATACTGCCTACGGCAGGTTACACGAACAAGGAATAAAACGCCCAAGCAAGCATACATGTCGTCAGCGGCCTTTGATCGTCTCCTACAAACCATGTCTCACAAGCTCGTCGAGCTACTCTGGTTGGATGAGACTCACGTCACAGGTGCTAGGGGTCCCAGCACATGGCTCCATGGCAGTTGGGACCCGACATCTTGCCGCGATCATCAGGGTCGTGCCAACTTGGCGCATAAGGTAGGTTTCAGCAGGCTAAACTTAGTACCTACCTCTATCCCTAGTACGTATATGTATGTAGTACAGCTTTCCACCGTTCCACGTTAGGTGGGTAGGTAGGTATCTACCCAGGAACAACGTTGGCTATCGTTTAAGTGCATAATAAACGCCGAGGCCAACCCTCCTATCCGAGGCAAGGCGAAAACGCCGTTGATCAAGACAACCTTAAATCGAATCGAAAGCCGAGGCGGCGCATTTCTCAAGTTCTACTTCTTTTTTCTCTCTTTTTTTTTGTCTTTTCTTTGTCTTTAATCTCGCCTTTGCTTCTTTATCAGAGTTCACTCTCTAGAACAACAAATTCGCCATGTTTTCTAAACAAAGTGGACGTCTGGCAGCGCAAGCTTGCAAACGTTTTGCTCGTCCTACGCAGTCCCGCAGTTATGCGACTGGAGGTGTGCCTGCGCCCCTCAAAGCACTTATACCCGCAAGATAGACTGACAAATCTGACTTATAGCAGCCACAGCAGCCGCTGGTGGTGCTTTCAAGAGAGCAGCAGGTATGTTGCTCGCTGGCGTAGGCGCAAGCACAGCAGGCGGTTTTGGAACATGGTACACGATGCATTCGAACGGCTTAGGCTTCCACTCAGACGAAGAGAGCCTGCGGCGATTCGTCGCTAACCACGAAGAGGCGAAGATGGTGGAAGAGACGATCAACAAACATCCGCTCGTTGCAGAGCTCCGCGCCAACCCCGAACTCACCGAATCACGGCCACACATGAAAATGCCCGGATCATACCGAAGTCGGAGCCTGACAGGAGGAGCGCTCATCGGCGAGGGAAAAATGCCAGTACCACCGTACGCCTGGATGGCGCCCAAGGGCAAACAACTCGTGTCTATAGCATATGTCGGTGACGACCTGTGCGGCCATCCTGGTATTGTACATGGTGGTCTCCTGGCGACTATGCTGGATGAGGGTCTCGGACGTTGCTCCTTCGGCGCGCTGCCCCATAACATTGCAGTTACAGCAAACCTCAATGTCGACTATCGCAAACCCACCCCAGCGGGAAGCTTTTTGGTTCTTCGAGCGGAGACATACAAGGTGGAAGGCCGCAAGGCCTGGGTTAGGGGCCATATCGAATTACTGGCCGAGCCTGGCGAGAAGCCGACGATAGTGGCCGAAGCGCAAGCACTATTCATCTCGCCCAAGTATGCTGCGGTAAGTCATATATCGTGTGATACCGATATTCTGGAGATGTTCTAATGCGCGTTGTAGATGATGCCTAAAATTGGTTAAACGAATAGACGACACGTGCTACGATAACTTTTTCTTTCTTTGAGCGAGCGACGGGAGTGACAGGTGCATTGTATATAGATTGTGTTGCGGTAGACGAGGAACCTCGCAGTCGGCAGGTAACATAAATGATGGACGACAGAGCATTTTACAAGAACACATTCTAATTACAAATAGAGCGTTTCCTTTGGGGAGACTTGATAGAGCGTGGCCTATCGATTTATCTGCCATGTATTATTATTATATAGAAATAACATGAAATTCCCTGTTTGAAGCTCTTTTCTTTTTTTTTCCTTTTTTTTCTTTTTTTTTCCTTTTTTCTGTTTTTTGTCTTTTCCCTTTTCGCGGGGCCGACTTCCGGCGCATCGGGCAGACGCTGTGGAGTCTGGACCCGCGCCGGCCACTTAACAAATAGGCTTGTATGGGACGGAAAGGCCTCTGATGTCGCCATCCTCAATATGAGTTCTCATAGGCTGGTTATACACTTATAAAGGTGGGCCTCCGGGGAGTCTGTAGCAGTGGCTTCTGCCGCCCGATGGCCCGATCACGACATTACCAGGGCAAGTTACGGGCAATTACTACATCACATAGGGAGGTTCCTGGAGCGAATCATGTAGGCGTATAGCTAGAAAGATGGTATAAAATTTTATCATCAAGGTCGTGAGGTCGCAATTGGCGTCAGAAATCACTATTATTAGGTCAAGGTAGTACTTAGGTAGGTAGGTTCTGGTCGATTTGGTAGGTACTCTAGGAACCTCAGTACCTTACTCCGTAATATCTACATTAGTAGACTGCCATTCTCACTCACCCTCCACCGATTGGAAACTCTTCTTTTTTCCTCTTCCTTTCTTCACTGTCTAATATCCATCTCAACATATCTTGCTTGCACAATGGCTACGTAAGTAAAAGGCAAACCGCTCATCTCGTGCACTGCCTGTCCTCGCTGTGCCTACCTTACTATCTGGCTTCTGAATCTTGTCTCCAAGTCTCCAAATCTATTCATTACCCCGCCATCCATACTTCGCTCTACATACATCCATCCCACTTCAACACCAGAGGTATCGCTAACTAATGACGCGCTTCACAGCAACATCACCTGGCACCCTTCCTTGTCGCGCAAGGAGCGTAACGAGACCCGTGGACAGCGCGGTCTCACCATCTGGCTGACCGGTCTCTCTGCTTCTGGCAAGTCCACTGTCGCCACTGCGCTTGAGCAGCATCTCCTTCACCTCGGCGTCGCTGCCTACCGTCTAGACGGCGACAATGTCCGCTTCGGACTGAACAAGGACCTTGGCTTCTCAGAGGCTGACCGAAACGAGAACATTCGCCGCATCTCCGAAGTTGCCAAGCTCTTCGCGGACTCATCCACCATCGCCATTACCTCTTTTATCTCTCCCTACAGAGCTGATCGCAAGGTCGCCCGTGATCTGCACGAGCAAGCCACACAGGGCGGCGATGAGCCAATCCCCTTTATCGAAGTCTACGTTGATGTGCCCCTCGAAGTTGCCGAGCAGCGTGATCCCAAGGGTCTTTACAAGAAGGCTCGCGCTGGTGAGATCAAGGATTTCACTGGCATTTCTGCTCCTTACGAGGAGCCCGAGAACGCCGAGATCACTATCAAGACTCACGAGAGCTCAGTTGAGGAGTGTGTTGCTCAGATCGTTCAGTGGCTCAGTGAGAAGGGTTATCTCAATAAGAAATAGGCACAAAATCCATAATTGTCTTTCGCACTTTAAAAAGAGGTAGATCGGATATTAGTGCCATGCGACACCGGCCGCCGTCACTCAAGAGGCATAATGATAGGGTAGAATATAGGCGTTTCTTGCATGCAGGCGACTAGTTCTATCGTTCTTCTTTCTCAGCTTGTCTTCCTTTCACCAACCTTCCAGCCGCGCCATTCGCTAAGGAAACTCGATCTCGTAGTATACGTATGCCGTGTATTCGTGTCCCTCGCCAGTCTGAAGACCAGCGGCTGCCATCTCCGAGCTCAGCGCAGCGTCGTCCTTGGTAATCTTGCCTCGCTTGTCCCGTCCAAAGGCATTGCCGCCCAGGAACGAGTAGCTTGAGTCCAGTGCAGCCTTGACCTTGGGCGCCAGCTTGGATGTAGTCTGCGAATGTGATCAGTGATGTGAATTGGGACACATTCAATAGGCTCACCTTGACCAGGACCGATACGTAATCTAGAGGCAGGCCATAGCGAAGCACTGCCTCAACAAAGACCCTTAATGTCATAACATGTATCCAGATCATGACACTTTCACTCCATCCCGTACGTCCCATACGCAGAGCCTCGCCACAAACCTTGCGCTCTTCATTGGTGACTCGATCGAGCTCTCTTTGCTCTTCTTGTCGACCACCTTCAACGTACTTGTACTGACGGGGCGTCCACTTCTGTTCTCGGCACTTGGCGAGGAATTCGGCGCTATGCTTCTTAAATGTCGCCACAGCAAAGAGAACAAACTCGTCATCCTTGGCCACCTCGACAGCCGAGCGTGGCACAACCATGGGTGATATTGTCTCATACTCCTTAATGAAATCCTTCTTTGCATTGCCAGGAACAACAATGAGGTGTGTCTCGATGTACTCAGAATCCTGCACAAGAAGTTTCGGGTCGACAATGGGGGTCAAGGACTTGGTAGAGAGGTTGCCGCTGATTGAGACTGTCAATGATCTGAGGATTGTATTTTGGATCAGCGGAAAATACTCACGTCTGGCGGCGCTGCAGAGCCGCAAGGTTTGTCTTGACAGAGTTATACTGATTAAACTTTGTCTTAACGTCGGTATCAACGTTAGCTAATTCCTGAGGACATGTTAGTTGGAGCCTAGGACTGAGGTTGGTGGATTAACGCGCCTTTTGCAAAGTGCTGATAAGTTCTGCAAGAGACTTGTCGGCTCGATATCGGATTTTGTTCCAGCTGAAAGTGCTCACGTATTGATCAGTGGGTTCTGATGTGAGTGATTAGCGACTATCCGGTCTCAAAACAAGTGTACGCGACTGACTATCGTTGACCATCTTATACTGGGCGATACGATCTTCGTCACCCTCGAGCACATTCTTCAGAGAATCGGCGACCTTGGACACAACAGCCTGGCATGACGCCTCGAGCTTGGTAAGCTCATCTGCCTGTTGCACCAGGGCATCCAGAGTGCCGATCTTGAAGTCGGGGATGTTGAAAGGCAGAACGGACCCATTGTCGGACGAGATTGTCCCGCGCAATGATGATATGGAATCATCGCGATCGCTCGAGTCAAAGACGCCCTGGGGCAAAGATAGGAATGCGTATTTCGTCGACATTATGGAAGGCTCAAGCTACAAGATATTCGATGGATGAATTATGTCGAGAATATCTGCAAGATAGACTGTCGGTTTGATGAGTGTGACACCAGCGAAGAACGCGGGCAGCTCCACACGGTGAAAGCTATGGCTTTACTCGCGAGTCAAGCTCACGGGTTCATCGATCGATAAATGGCTCTCGGTTGAAGTCTTGCTGTTGAAACGGATAGAACGAGGGCGAGGGCGAGAGCGAGGGCGAGGTTGGGTCGTATCGCGTTACGTTGCGTTTATAGGGCGAGAGTGTTGCTGGAGTTGCTAGTACTACACTACTTAACACAAGGCAGTGGGAGCTGCCATGAATATCTTACTACCTTACTCCGTACCTTACCAAGTAGCAGTTGCCATTTAGGATCAGGAGTCAGTTGTGGATCTGTGGCTAGTGAGGTTAGGTATGACGACTGTTTGTGGCTGCCCACCTCGATAGTCTCATACCCCGATCGAAAATACCTAGGTCCCTCGCATACCTACATACATACTAGAGTAGGTAACCACTTCACTTGGTACGTAATATTATTCACGATCATCAGTCAATGTATCGCATCACTTATGTATAAGACCCGAAGGTCATTGTCAACGGCACCCAGCGTATATCGCACTAAAGAGTACCTAGGTCTAGTTCAAGACAAGAAGACAACGTGTTCGCGAATTATTGAGTGTAACTGCCGCCGCATCTGATGTTCATGGGGTCCCCACTACTGGACGACCTTTGATCACGGGGGCTGTAGACTGCCTACCAGTACAAGCACAGCGCAGACCAAGCCAAGTGATTCCAGTCACTAACACGGAATTCGAGCTGCAACAGCACCACAAACCTCGATGTAAGAACCATCGACTTGCGCATCATCGAAGTCGCGTGAGCCCTGCACAGATGACTGTTGCCCGAAAAGTTCACTGTAAAATCGCTACTGAGGTCAATAGCGTATTATGACCCAGCCTCATCCAGACGTCATGGTCTCAGAAGGGCGTACGTGTTGTTCGAAACAATTTGTCGAATGTAGTAAATGTATACCTAGGCTCACAGGCAATTCACAGCGCCTCGACATGCCATTGTGCCCGATTCGACCATCCTCACTCCCGACACCACTACTCATGCCCTAGGTCCTAGCCCGTGTGCCTCGTCCAGTACAGCGTCGACACCTGGACAAAGAGCCACCAGATCAGATTGGCAAGTAGGCAATGCCTTATTTGATCTCCAGATGAAGCCATTCCATGCTCCAGATCATGGGATAACTGTTTCATCTAGCCCTGGTCCCCCGCAAGAGGACAAAGTGCCGGCTGCTAGTCTCAACCCATATCGCGATGGTCGTATCAGGACCGCGGTGCCAAGCAAGCTTAAGGGCAGGACGAACATGAAGCAAGGTAACTTCAGTGTTATGCATATGCACATCCAGAAGCCGCAAATAACGGAGCGCGACCTTGCGGCCAAGCTTACAAGTGAACGAACTGCTGCTGCTGCCAAACTTGCGAGTGCTCAAGGGTATCGCTATCCAAGGAGACCGCGGCCACCACACACAGCGGCTCCTCGGAATCTTCCACAATCTCTCTCAAATCCCCCTTCAGTAACTGCAGACATTCACGGGCCACTTTCTCAGCCTCCACCCCGCCGAACTGTTGTGCCATATGAAGAGCGGCGAGCAGAGACGGGATCTGCACAGGCCAGCGCAAGGCTCGAAGAGAATCCATTGACGGAACCAGATAGCATGGAAAATGTTGAAAGAGAAATTCTAGCAGAATCAACTAAAGGAGACGTCACACCCGGGGACGACCATGAACAAGAGGACGCTCCATTGTTAGATTCGAACTCGGCACAGGACGTCAGCATGAACCAGTCGAACGAAATTGCCGCTCCAGTAGATCCCACACAGGAGGCTAACAGAGAACAGCCTGCCATTACGAAGCTCTTGACAACAATTCTTTCACCGGAAGAGGTCAGAGCAGAGAGATATCGACTTCTTGAACTCTTGCGAAAGCTGCACCCAAGTACAGTCGTAGAAACGCTTTGCAGTGCCCTTACTCAGTTCGGTGGGGTCACTCGGCAGCCCCCATCTCCTCATGGGGAGTCCTCTGAGAGCGGCTCGAAGAAAAGCTCGGGCGATCTCTTCATTTCGTGGATTTCGGAAATCTTCCCTCCAAACTTTGCTGAAAACAGCACTACCAAAAGGCCATCGAAACCCTCAACAGGGAGACCACGAGGTAGGCCCAAGGGGAGTACGAAAAGGATAGTAAACGCAGACCTACGTCCTAAGCGTACTGCCTTGGTTCCCCTGGCTATGAGGCCCAGTGAAACGGATCATACGCCGCGTTCGACACTTGTCAAATGCTCGAATGCACCACCAGAGTCTGTTACAAATAATACACGCTTATATACGCCTCTACCGTGTGCTTCTAACAACCAAATCTCGAGTAAGCTACTTCCCCGTGTTACGAAGGGCCGTATTTCTATAGCAGCCACTCCCTCAATCACCCCTAGATTGATAAATGTTTCAGGGGAAGACCGAAGAACCACCTCGGGTCCATCGATGACACCCGCTGAATCAACTGGCGGCTCTACACTGATCATGCCAAATTCTTCGGTTACAACATCAACACGCACGAAGAGTACGGGCAGGCCTCGTGGTCGGCCTAAAGGGTCAAGGAACAAGCCCAGGCTACTGCCTGCCAAGCCTGCTTCTTCCTCATTCAACCCAACGAACTCTCATCTTAGGGAGTCAAGGCCTCAATCTCATAAGCCAACCACGAGGGAAAGCATGTATAACTCCCTAATATCCACGCCTGATTCAAGCTACGCGAACGAGACAGGCCGTGCTCTTCGAACCACATTTTCTCTCCCAGAGTTGCCCTATCCTACTGGAGAAGCGGCCAGCATAATGCAAGGTGACGCAACTGGCTCGCCTGGCTGCACGCAAGAGAACAAAACGCCAACAGCCGCTGGCAGTTCTGTTATCATACAGGGATCCCAGGGGCCACCCAGCCACCCTCAGGACGCTGACCTAGTTTCTTCAAAAAAGAGAAAGAATTCACAAGAAGGTCCTTGCACCAAGACTCGAGTGATCGATATTCCCCAAACATCCCCCAGGACCGCGGGCCTGATCACCAATCCACCTCACGAGACACAAGCCAAGCGTCTTCGTGTGTCTCAGGAGACAGATCCAAGAAACCTTGGCACTAGCAGAAGATGTTCGCAATCAGCCGATGCAGAGGCTTTAGCTTTTCGTTCAAGTGCCACTACCAGACACGCACCGTCCATATCGGACACATTCGCCTCCGGGGTACAGGCAATTGTGATTGGGGATAGTTTGAGCCAGCAAGTGCCACAAAGTCCATCTCATCTGTACCAGCAGGATCGAGGACTCAAGCAATTTGATGAGTCTTACCAGACCCAAGCAGATCAAGGCGCCCAAGTTCAACGCAAGCACCAGCCTCGGCATCATTCATCACAAGATTTGAGATCCGACAGTCGATCCATCCAATGAGTCTATCCTCTCCAGTGAATACTCAGCCACATAGCCGTGGCCTCGTGGCTCCGGAGGATGTTCTCCAAAAAGTAACCGTGGTGGATTTGTACCAACGACAGCAACGACACTTGTCGAATAAATCAGGACATTCTGCTGCATGCCCTTTTCCCCTGACAGCGGGTTCAAGCTCCCATCAGCAAGCCCAAAGGCTTGACAGTCGACCCCTAGTTCCTCGACACAGGCAATAGGGCCTCCTTCGTTCAACCGGGACAACACCCTTGGCAAATACGGGCCATTTTGAGTCGCATCACCGCTTAGAAGAGCCAGCACAAATCACAAGTATGGATGGAACCCCCTCCAAGCCTCCTGAAACTGCATTGGCGCCTGTAGCAAACATGTCTTGAGTTCCCAGCTTTCAGAGGTTGAACCTCCGAACGCACCATCACAGCGACTCTGGCGCAGCGAAGCAACCCAGAAGCGATCCATGCTTTGGCAATACACTAGCCGAAATTCATATACGTAGCCAAGTATTTGCACTATGAAGAGAGTGTGAGAATATGAAAAGGCATCAAGGAGCAGAATTAGGTGGCCCAAGCCGACTGATTCCATGTGATTTGACCTCTTCTACTCTTGAGCGGCAGGACGGCTCAAGTATACACGTCCTACATATCATGACACGGACACCGGAATGTTTGCGCAAGAGGACGAGCGTAAGGTGAGTATTACTTGTGTGGATACTAAGCAAAGAAAATTGTGTATTCAAGTACTGGAGGCATCATCAGAGGAAAGGCTGGATTTCCGCGGAGTTTGGCTAAGTCATTATGTTTGTGTTCGCGGATTTTACATCGCTTATAAGCAAGATCACACGGGAAGACAAACCCGCGCTACACAGGCTGGTGGTTGATCTGATGCTCAGATCATCCTATTCTTTCTCTTTTTAGCATGTTTGAAATAAACTCCCCGCCTCCTATCAAAGTAGAGGCTTCTTGGATAATAAATATACTGTGATTTGAGTGAATAAAAAGCCACCCCAAGTTGACGCTCTGAGGCTAGTGCACACAGTGGGATGTGGAAGTCAATTTCACTATTGAGGGAAATGAAAGCCCTTTGAGCCATCAAGACATTCGGCCTAGGTTCCAGGTTGAGAAGACAGTGGTGAAATATAATGAAAATATAATGTCGTATAGACAATCGGTATCAATATGTATAGCCAGTGCTCCCATCCAATACCACCTTCGGCAACGCAGTAGCCCTTTTCTCCGCAACCGATAAAAACGCCGTTCAAATGCTCAAAACCCCGTTCTTTGACACATGCATGTACACAGGTAAAACGACAAGCAGAAGTAATGGTATAACTTCTCAACACGCTCGCCAACAGCAACATAACAAACGAAGAATGCCCAAGATATAGTGAAACTGCTGCCGTTTAATCCGCATCGTCATCAGTGACACCGACGGGAGGCCGCACAGAATCGGGAATGCTGCGGCCGTACCACCATTCGTCCTCTTCTACCAGTCCATCTTCACTGATCAAATCCAGCATGACCTGTTGGTTGCGTTTGATATCCTGTGGACGCTCGACAACCCGACGCTGAAGGATCAAAGCTTCGGCTGTTGTGAGCCAGATCTGTTGCAGTACTGGAAGGTCGCTGAGCAATGCCTGAGCCTGTTGCGAAGTAAGAGGTGACATGGGAGCCCCAGCAGATAAGCTCGTGTTGAAGACAAGATTGGTCTCCCAATCCATATTTCCATCTATTGAGCCAGAACTCCGGACCTTGTTCAATACAGTACCAGACGATCGAGCTTCACTAGTGGATTTTTTGCGTCCGAAAAGACCTCGTTTCGGCTTCGATGCTGGCTGTTCAGTAGATGGCGCCTCTTTCGTGAGAGCATTGAACCATGTGTCAACAGCGCCACGCCTGCTGTTGTAGCCCTTGATTTCCCATAGCCTTTCCACTTGTCGGAGTCCACCAATGCACAAAATTGCAACATGCATATCATCAGACGGTTTCTCCCGAATATAACCACGAAGTGACCGCTCGACTCTACCAACATATGTCGGTGGTCGGAGTCTCCGACAGAACGATGATATTACAAGGGGAAAGACTTCGTGGACTCTTAATAAGGTTTGGTCGTCGTACATGCTCATGATTTCAGCTTCAATAGGGTTCAAAGTATAAGGTTCCCTTCTCAATCCTTTTCCTCCGTTCTCAGCCATACGCTTTAGGTACAATTTCCGGTACGTCTCGAAGAAGTGGAATATGGTAAATAGAAGAGGTATTAGGCGTCGTCGCATGCGCTCGTTCTGGGGTGCAAATGCAAGTCGTTGAGCTTCAGTCTGGCGAAGGAAGATATCTTTTGTGATCCATTCACACATTAGAAAGGCTAGCTTGGCAGCGACGTGTAATCGATGCCATATCCCGCATAAATGTTGGAAGTTGATCTCGCTCGGGTCTGTGATAGGGTATAGGCGGGAGGCGTAGGCGGGAATATGATTTTCGAGATGATATCGAGCGATAGTATTTTCGTTGAAAGTGACGAGAGTATGCCACGATTTGGAGGCAAGTCGGAGGTTCAGGACGTCGGTTAGTGGGAGGGCAGAAATGATTTGAATCTGTAATTCGTTGGGAAGTCCTAGGAAGAGCTGATCGAAGCTAGCACTAATTTCACCGGTCAGCAAAGTGAAAGAATAATCATTATGCCAAAAGAGCATTACCTTTTTTGCGGCGTTTCTACAGACACTCGAGGCGCATGACCAGACGGGACATTCGATTTAGAGTGGAGTATCGAGACCTTGGAGCGAAGGCCGAAAAACCTTGACTTATCACGCTTCTGGTCAAGGGGCCTTGAAGGTTCAACATCGACGGTTTTTGTTTCTCGTAGAGGCAGAATAAATCTCGAGGGCGACGTGGAGGTATCTAGATTATCTCGAATCGGAGGAGGTTGGTGCTGATGTTGATGTGCATTGAGCTGGCTTAGCTTTTCGAAGTAACGCTCAGAAGCAAATTCAGTGATATGTGGCGGATCCATAGCCATCGTCCGCGCTTGATGATGGGCCATGGTGATGGGCGTCGAAGAGAAAACGAGCGACGTTCGACGTTCGACGTTCGACGCTATCGACGAGAGGGCGCAAGGGCCGCGACGTATTAGAAAGGACGGTGTCGCCTTTGCTGAGCGGACCTAAATGGCTACAGACGTCCGTCTCTATTGCGCACTGAATGAGAATATACTCGACATGGCGAGAGGAAGAGCGGTTTGGCGAGACGGAGGGATCGGGAACGCCGAAAACTACGGACCGGAGATCCGGAGGCACAGGTAAATTGAGTTCAAGGGCCAGACGTCAAAGAAAAAGGCTGATGATAAGAAAAACGAAGGGCAAGCAGTCGGTCGATATCGTGAAAGGCGAGGTTGTGGTGTTTCGTGTTGGTTTGGATAGAACGAACTGCGCGGGATAAACGGGAAAGTGGGAAGGGTAATGGTACAAGGAAAGAGCGAGAGAGCGTAGTGATGACTACTTAGCTGGGCTATAGAAGGAAGGGGACTTCCAGGTACAAGGATACTTGGGTACGTACGGTACAAATCCGGGGGAGAATGGAACGACGTGGAGGGGGTGTGAGGTGGAGCATTTTATTTTTCCCCCTCGTAGTAAGAGGTGTGAGTTTAAATTGGTCGCGACTCCACACGGGACGATAATGATTCTCTCTGAACAGAGTAGAGACAGGTGCTATCTTGAATGGGGACGAATAGCAAGAGTGAACCACTACATACCTATGATAGATGCCTACTGGATGAGAATCAAGCTTTCTGGCCAGAAACCTAGTAGTTCGTATTGAGACTGCACTCTTTTCCCATGTCGAGACGATTGTTTAAAAAGAAAGGCTGGATTTGGTGTGAACGTCCCAAATATCTGGATACTTCCCGTTCTGGGTATTACCTGGGTTCCTGCTAAGGTAGGGAAGGTTTAGAAGATTGACTGATAAGATACATCCCATATCGTCAAGTGAGTGCACCGATCGGCTGGGCTAAAATGAAAAGAAAGAGCCTACTAGTAAATACCTAGAATTGAATGGAGGATCTTGTCACCCTACAGAACGAAACGAAGAATTTGGCCAGCCAGACCATCATCTTGAAAAGGTAATTGACTGGCGAGGGGGAACGGACCGACCGTTTAATATAGTGGGGTGTTCTTTTGATTGACGGCTCATCAGTTTAGGTCAATACAGCACATCACAGTGACAATCGGGGACATCTAGCGCACCTCCTGGCCGCCCAAGGTGCCAAAAAAGCAAGCGTTTGGTTCGCCTCAAGCGGCGTTTGGCCGGCCAAACTGTGGAGAGGACACTTCATGGCAGCTGTGGGGGGACATTGGGGCCCCTTTTTAAACATAGCGCGTGGGTGTACTCCAGTCTGGAGAAACCGCGTGAGCGAATCTCCCCGGTGCTTTGGGCTTCCTGGAGAGGAAATCTGGGCAGCAGAGAAGAAAAGCCCCAGGCCCAGATGACGATGGAGCCCGTGGAAAGCTCTCCACTGCCTTGCGCAAATCTCCCCACAACCTAAACAACAGCAGTTTCCATTAGCATTAGCATTCCTCTGACCCTGAATTGCCTGTGGCCCTCAGGTACTTTTAGTGACCAGCTGACGTTGGTGATGTATCTGCCCTCCACTGCAACGCTCCAGAAAAACGCCGGTTCATAGTAGTGTACAGTCATTGCACGGTACGCAGGAGGTGCTTCTACGAGTGCCTACTCTAACTTTTGCGAGCGACGCACAGTGTGAGATTGCTTGACTGATCCCCCATGATCGTCAATGAAATTCCCGACTCGGCCCAATTGGCCGGCCCTACTCTATCTTCCCATCCGTTCCATGGCATGCCATGCAGCTTCTGGGACAAGTGCCTCCTGTGTGGTTCATTGCGGTTCAGATGCGTTGCGTATGGCTTTCCCGTTGATTGTTCCCGAAGCTCTATCAAAACAACGTTACAGCGCCTGTTTTGGCTGTTTTTGAGTTTTAGCTAACAAGCTACTCGCGATCCCATTAAATGACCAGCCGCACGGGAAATAACTTACCTTATTGATACGGTACTTGGCCTAACAGATCCGTTGGGGAGAAGAGATGGCAGCTTAGAAAATAACCCCTGGTAAGATTTTTCTCCTCCTACCATGGATCTCTCTCTTTTTTTCTCCTTTCTTTTTCTTTTTGAGGCTTGGGCTGGAGCGCTCTTGTTTGGTCCTAGGTTTGTCTTGGCTTTGGCTTACCGGTATCTCGATACTAACTAAGGTAGGTTCCTTAAAACTGGCTTTTCTCCGGGTCTTCACCGGATCCGCCACCCGTTGATATCTCGGTCTATTCTTCAGGGATTGCATTTAACCGGCCAAAATATACTGGGTCTTGCAGGCTTCCGCAGACTTTTTCGGAATGGGTTTACCCTGCTGTTTTTTTTTTTTTTTTTTTTTTTTTTTTTTTTTTTTTTTTTTTTTTTTTTTATCCTTCCTGGTCTTCTGTTTATACTCCATATGTAATATTATCTTCATGAACACTCCGTCAAATAACCAAGCAATGAGACAGCCTGGGTCGGAGGGAATTGTATCGCCTCCGTATAGCCTACTCGGTACGTGTCTAAGTGCCGGCCACGGGGGACGGAAGTCCAGTAACTTAACTTTCAGATCGGCGGCCAGAACTTTCAACGAGCTGGATAGTAAGATACATACCATATAACTATCTTGAATACGCTACACGGTGATGACGACAATGATGGGCCAGCTTAGCTAATACATCTACATCTCGAACCTGATATCGAAGTCCTCTTCATTGGTTTTCCCTAGTATGATGCTGAGTTATCTTCAAAGCTCATGCAAATTTCATATTTTGCCAGCGTACCCGAAACAGCCTTCTGCTGGCTTGTCATTGACAACTTCGTGTGAGATACACCAAGAGAGGAGATAGCGTATCGAATATGCCAGGCCCATAGATACGACTCACGAGACCTAGAATGATTTTACGAATTCGTGGAGAACACTACCCCTGTGGACTACAATTACCTCACCTCACCTCTCTTGATCCCCAGATGGCAGAACGAGCAATGGCACCGAAAAGCTTGGACCATGAACATATATCTGCCCCCGGAATTGCGTGGATCCATTTGTATGGAACAGAGTCAAGCCGAGGACCCTCTCTCCGACCGAGAGCTGCATATGTACTTGGCACGGTAGCTTACAAAAGGCCAAGTGAAGTGAGTTCTATGGAAGAGCTCGAGACCGAACGGGCGAGTGCTTTTGCCGTGCGAATCGCGTGGTCTGAGGGGTTCGCTTGATACAGGTGGCTCGAAGCTCTCTTAGCAGCATTCATTGTCCATATACAAGCCTTTATAGTGATGAAAAAGCTTTACTTATCCGACTTGAAATAGAATATCTTCACAATGTTGCAATGTAGTGTATTTGTGTGTCTCGAACAACCTGGTTCAGGGGATGTGTGGTTCATTTCTCCACGTCACGAGAGACTTCTGGTCAAGTCAGTTGAAAGCCGTTGGGCTATTGTCGTGAGTGAGCTTTTAAGTGCCAATACAAATCATACAAACGGCATTTACTATCATATATATCTTATCAGTGATGTTATCAGCACGGTTGATATCACTTACAAGACGTCAAAATCCTAGATTTGAATTTCAGCAATCTCTCGAGTAATGGAGAGTTAGATAATTGTAGTTGTCTGAATACGGTTGTGGATGCGAGGACCAGCTGAACGGACCCGAGACACACAAACCCAGGTATGTTGGGTTTGAGAGGGGGGGGGGGGGGGGGGGGGGTACTATTAGTCGCGGCCTTACTGCGGTGGTTCTGGGCAGAAGGACTGGCCCCATCCGTTACAAGCTCGATATCCAGTGTCTCGTTGACGCCGATCTTGAGAATCAACTTGGGCCTGGTTGGCTAGTGAGTCTGTAGAGAAGCAAGACATTGCTCTGAGCACAGGGGATCAGTAGCCTATGCTGTAGTAAAATGACTCGGAGTAGAGTTATATAGCTAGAGCCTACGGCAGTTCGTGGAATAGATACAGACGTCAATATGGTAGACGAGCCTTGTTTTTTTGGGACAACGCCGCATTGGCATGAGAATCCTGTAACGTTTCCTCTACTGGACCGGCATCTCAGTAAGCTTCTCTTGTAATATGTATAACTTTGGGTTGACTCGGGATTCTGTTTCAGATAAAAAAAAAAGATAAATATTCCAATGCAAGGTACGCAATGTGCACAAACAACTTAGAGCCAAGGGATACCAGCTTGAGATCACCTGTATCATTCACAAAGGCACTTGCTTAGAATATCTGCTAGAGATCAGTAGCACATGTTAATAGAGCTTGATTCTAATAAGACTGTACAGTAGATGCTGTTATATTCATGACTCTAATCACTCTGGTCTCAATTCTGTCTCGCAATTGGCCGATAGGGAATGGCTTTCGTCCCGATATACCGATAAAGTCCAGCCCAGCCTAGCAACCTAGTGCTAATACATAACCTACCTAACCTATAAAGGGACTAAGTCAAAACAAGACCAGGGAGGCCTACCTATGTAGAAGGGAGCAGCCCGGGGAGTCAGCACTGCCTCAGTCAGTACACATTAACGTACTAACCTACAGACTAGATCACTCGATGGCCTGTTGTAGACGGTATCTTGAGTTGGGAGTCGAAGACACAAGACTGACTTTGGATAAGGCTGGGTAAAAGGCAATATGTATTTTTTATCTTTTACTTGTCTTTTGCTGCCCCAGCTCTGAGACGCTAGAGACCACTCCCAGGGTCAAGGTGATGCATCGAAGGAACTCTCTGCTTCCTTGGCTAGCACCCTAACTGGTAAGGTTACTGATGAGTTTAAGGTGCGGTACCTATCTTTGGGTACTATGTAAAGCAAGTACCTACGGAGTATGTGCCCAGGGGATGGATACGCTTCTCTGCGTGTTCTATCTTGCTTCCATTTCCAATAAACAGGTCTTATTGAGCACTTCACTGAAATGATTGGATCGTCTATTCTTGTCACTGAAACAGCTTCCCTTTCCGTGCAATCCGCCGCCATTACAGTACAGTATTGTACTACGGATATGGGCATACTAGATACGACTATCATTACCTACCTTAACCTACTAACTTACCTACCCAAATGTTGAATGGAGGTAGGTAGACGCGTCCACAGCATTTCCCCAATTCCATTCCGTCCCATCCCGCGTTCAGTCCACTTCTTTCCCCTCAAACTTCTCCCCTCTAATAATGTAATAAACGCTCAAAAAAATAAAGGCTGACAACCATGTCATGTCATGTTCCATCTCATCTCGTGTTCAACCCAACCTAACCAATGTTCCGTCTTCTGTCAATGTCCTGAAACTGGCAACTCCCCCGCCACTACCTACCGCCACCGCCGTCTCCTCCCTTCTGACTCGTCGCCTACCCTCATCAGAGACGTTTAGAGTCAACTCATTTTGACATACCTTAGCTAGAACCCGACACTGTTCCGGCTGCATTGCGGAATGTGTCCGGTGCTCCTTCCCGTACCTCACTAAACCAATATACTATTCACCGAAATAACCTCGTCTCGGTCCGAGAAAGGGCGGGACCCTCGAAAAACGCAAAGGCCCAAGTCGCCGAGAAGACAGCAATAACCCAGCCGTTGCACAGAGAGAGGGAGGGAGAGAGGCAGCGCACACAGCGAGCCTACAGCCTACCTAGAACGAAGTCGAAACAAAGCCATCGGGCTAGGATCAAAAGTGCCTCCCAGATTTCGACCCCGTCTCCGCCTTCTCAATCCCCATCCCAATCCCAATCCCAATCCCAATCCACGTTTCCATCTCCATCTCAATACTCTTCAGCAGCGTTCATCCAGGAGTTTAATATCGTTTTCTTCTTTGTTACCTTCTTGCTTCCCCCGGAACGAGCAAGTAGCCCTAAGCCATGACGACTGACCCGTTTTCGGGCTCTTCTCGGCCTGGAACCCCATCTGCATCTGCCGTTGTCGGTGAAGCCCCTATCGTCCCTTCTGTGGAGGCTCAGCACCTAGCCCGCTTCGAGTTCAGCGATGCTGGTACAAAGGTTCTGATGGTGGAGTGGTATCCCGATGCCGTTCCGGGCCCCGCTGCATCTGCCAATTCTCCTGCCGACACCCCCGGTGAACAATCCGCTCCGGCTGCCGATCGCATCTCCGCAACGGAGCCGGCTTCGGCCTCTCCTCCGGTGGACAGCATCAACAGAGCATGCTGGCAAGTGTCGTGGCCCGGGAAATCTACTAACCTCCCTGCTGCTGATCTTGAGTCAGACTCTGGTGCAGGCACTGCTCCTGCGGCTTCATCTCGCCAACGGCGTCGCCGTGTGTTCTTCCTGCTCCCCGCTGATGCCACGGTCCCCCCGACCATCACTATCACGCCGCCTGGCTCACCTAGTCTGACCCTCAAACCACTTCCGGCCATCTTCCCACCAGGCCTTGCCGCTGATCCAGGCAACCGGGGAGTCCTGCACACACTATGGGCTCGCCAACGCCTGGCAGCCATAGATCGGGAGGTAGCCGACGAGCTTCGCAATAATGCTGAGGGAGTAGGTGTTGAGATGGCCCTCGCCGAGAGGCAATGGATTCTCGACACATTCATCAACACGCCGCAGCTTCCCAGTGATTCCATCCCTCTTCCTGTAGCCACTCGTTCACCTACGGGTCGCTTGGGGGACAAGCTCAAAGGTCTCAAGCTGGCCACATCACCTGCTGATCTAACACCGAGCACGACAGGTATTCGAGATCCATCGCTCCCAGTCCCTGTGTACAAGCTGACTTCTCTCAAAAGCGAACACCTTTATGAGTCCCATTAGCCAATCTCATCCGTTTCAACCCAGAGGGCGTGATATCGCTGTGTCGTCCCATGAGGCCATGGCCAGCAACGCATCTAAAGGTCCCATATCGCTGAATGCTGCACTACATGGCGACGTGACAACAGCTGCCTCGGCCCCTGTGAGACCTTTACGGCGAGATGACGACGACGATCTGTTTGCTCTGCCCATGAGCCCACGTAGCCCAGATATGAAGAAGAGTCCTTTCAGCGCGCTATGACAGGAAGACGCTAGCTTTGTCTTTTTTTATTAATCATGGCGCCATTGAAGAGGATTAGCAGGTTTGTGCGACTTTCAAAGTCAGTAACATAGATACCCATATTGGATAAACGAGCGTTGGTGATAGTGAGCAGTATTCAATGGCATATCCGTTCCAGCTATATCGCATGTAACAGTTTGTCGTGTTACAAAATCGATGTCTAACCTCAAAGGGGACGAATCTGGGGTAATCGTCTACAAAGCTGAAGCAAATGTCCAGCATATATATGATTGTCGTCGTGATTCGTGAGTGTCGGTGATCTACACCAGTTAAGACCGGAGACCTGAAATTTCATAAATACAGTGTTATGCATCAAACGCCCACGCCATGTAAACACCTAGAACTCTTCATCTCCATCCACCGACGCGTCCCTCGTCCCATCTCTCTTTCCTCTCTTGTCTCAAATAGTACTGGACTTTAGCCTCTCTATATTTACGCACCCAATCAGTAACCTCCCTCTCCGTCGCCGATACTCCTTCTCCCTCTCCGTCGAGGAAACTCTCCTCCATAGCCTCGCACACCGATGCCTGCTCCTGGACGCCCTGTCCCAACTGCTGGTATAACGCTGCTGGTGAGAAGGGCGCCAGCGCGTGATCCATGTCAGACTGTTTCTGGCGCCATTGCCGCTCGAGTGTGTGTGTTGAGAGAAGTCGTGCCTGTGTCGATGCGCGCTGATGGGATAGCCGAGCTTCCATGTCCGTGAGTTGGCCAGCTAGGTCGATGTTTTCGTTGAGGGCGGCGGATAGAGCTTGATGCGATACAAGCAGGGAAGGGTGGATGGATTCAGGCGAGTGCGTTAATGCGTTGAGGAGAGTTGGGTTACCAAGCAGCTCAGCCAGGTCTTGTTTTCTTACCACAGAATTCAGAAAGTGCACTCTTGCGGTCGGGGTATCACATACGACTTGTCCTGTAGAATCTGAGGGAGCCATTGCTCGCCTGGGTCGGGAATTGATGCTGGCGCGTTAGTTACAGTGTTGGAAGGTATGCGGCCTTCGGATGGTGGAGGTACGCCTGATGAGGTCGGCGTCGCAATGCGACTTGTTTCATGGCTGCCAGGCTTGGGGGGGAGAACAGGAGGAGTCGCGCCCTGCATATCAGCTGCGAAGCTTGCCATTGCAGTTGTCACTCCGCTGCGCTCTTTGCTATTGGGAAGTACCGTAGTAAGGAGTAGATGCGATGGTTACCTTAAGTAGGTAAGATATGTAAACTTTCATTCACGTGGAGTTGAATTTGGAAGATGCAGGTCTGAAGTGGGGGAGCTTCTGACAGATTGTGTCATAGGCCTAGCCCACCTCCCATAACGTTTCGGGAATTATCAATCTTGGAATAATCAGAACACTACGGAGTAAAGAAAATGGAATGCTGCAAGCCAAATACGTCGTCTAATCATCTGAGTTTCCTGTTCTCATTACCTTGATTAACTTATTGAGATCCAGAACGTTTCTTCATTGACTCAATTCCTATTATGTAGTGATTCCGACCAACACCCCTAATATTTTACAATTCATGCCCGTCTTCACCAACTGAGAATTGACAGATCCTTGCGTACTTGCTGGAGTCGACGCTCAGGTAACGAAATAACAACTCGACAATCAGTCAACAGATGCGAGGGATGGCAGAATGGAAGGAAACCTTTTATGGCCTGACAGACCACAGATCCCGGGACCAACCCATCTCTCGCAGCTTCTTGCTGCCAGTGCTCGCCGTTCTCTTTTCACCAGTGCTGATGGCCAATGCCTTGCTGCTGGCAGCAAAGACCTCCACCAGCTCCTTCATTCTTCCAGCTTCTAAGAATGCAACCGACAGATCCGAATCGCGCTCTGCAATGATGGAAGCAAGCTCCATACACTCCAAGAGGTTGTCTCGAGACAAGCCAGTTCCAGCAAAGTGCAGCGTGCCAACATATGCTAGAACTGTTTCGGGGAGATAAGCTTGACGGAGATCTCGTAGTTCTTGATCGCCTTCTAATTTGTGTGTCAGCACTGAGATATGGCCTGATGATAGGGGCTCACTTACCCTCAATGCCCACCAGGAGCCAGTTCTTGAGAAGAGGCTGCATGTTTTCTTTTGTGTTCTTGACTTCGTCACCAATAGCGTTCCAGAACTCCCGGCTTCTCTTTTGGTCCCTGTCTCTCGTTAATATCATGCTCCAGCGTTTTCTATTTCGGTCGGCGTACTCATTTTTAAGCTCGGCTAGCGACGCGACCGTCTCCAAGCTATCCAGGGCTCGCACTAGATTCTCCAATTCACGGAAATTTCGGGCATCTGAAAGTGCTTGTTGTGGTGTCACGTCCCGAATACCTCTCCGATCAAGTTGCCTCGCCCAAAACTCGGGAATGTCTTCGTATAACTCCATCTCGTCGGCATTTTCTTCCGTAGCTGCATGAAGGACCTCTGAGAATGGAACTCGCTTCATCAGCTGACGAGCAGCGCTGAGGTGCATATTGCCTACGGCGTTGTCAGTTTTCGAACATTACTTATAGCAAAACAACTCACGCAAAAAGAATTTGTAGATCTTGGTCCCCATAGACAACACGTTGGGCCATGTCTCTTGCACTAGTACCAGCCACTCTAGTGATCGGATGAGGTTCTCATGTGCCTGATCAACGAATCTTTCATCATCGCCAAAGAAATCGGGTCTCACAGGGCGACCGCTGCGTGAAGTAGGTGGGCCAGGCTCAATGATGCTAAATCCTTCCTTGGCAGGACATCCATGCTGCGCCGGACCCAAATTATCGAACAAAAGCCATGCCTGAGTCTTGACAAACTCCAGCACGTCGATACCAGCTTTCCTAATAAGTCTCAACTGTAGTAAACGTCGGCTCGCCTCATTTTCGGGAATGAGGTTGTAGCTAAGCACCTCATATGACCGTGGGGGTTCCAAAATCGAACAGTAAAGAGGTATTAATTCATGAAACTCAGCAAGGCGAAGATAATTCGCGTACCCGGCAATGAGGTTCTGTTGGGAACGTCTCGTTTCAGGAGGAGAAAAGGCAGGGGCTAGAGAATCGCCCTTCAAGTTCAGCTTATCCAAGAGGTTGATGAGGACGTAGATATGTGCGACGATCCGCAGACCATAGTGCTGCGTAGACTGAAAGAACCTCTCCTTGTTTACCTCAAGCTTACTAGGCTCTGATCTGTACAGTGCTGACTCGTTGTGATTTGCGTCAGAAGAAATGATCAAGCCCTGCTGATAAAGATATTGACCAATTTCCTTGGAAATTAATGATGCCTGCAACGCTTTATTGGGTTCGTTCGCTTCGTCTTTGATCTGGGGGTTGGCTTCAAGAGCTCGAATTAGACGCATGTCAACTGTACTTGGCTCCCCGTGAAATTGAATAGCGTCAAATGAAGGAAAGGATTGTGTGAGGTTTGAAGCAACGTCGACTGGGCATTGTCCAAGTATGTAGTTGTCAAGCTGTGTGCGTAGCAATGCATTGTAGTTCGCGAAAAGAAAATCATCCCAGTTCAGGGCAACTTTCTCGACGCTCGGGATGTCTCCTGATAGGACACCATATACCGCACGCTCATAGTCATCACAGCCACCAGATCGAGACAAGCTGAAGCACATTCGTCGCCAGAGAGCGAGTGATGCTGGTTTAGTATCGGTCACTTCCTGGCTGTCATCGGCTGAAAGAAGTATCGCAGAGGTCGAGATAGCCCGCCACATTTCGGTTCGTTCTTGGCACCATTCACGGATAGTGTCCAAGCTTGATCCTCGGCGAAGATGTTCCCAGCAACCTAACCAAATGGCACGCTCAAAATACTCATCTTGCGGTTCAAGTTTTCGCCCCTGGCGAGTCGCAGCGTCTGGGTCCAGCTGTGTCACCAGAGGTGAGCCATCTGAGGTGTGAAATGAGGTCGCGATAGCTGGTGACTGGCGATCCAGTAGATGGGGCCAGGCTGTTACGCTCTTCCTAAGCTTGATTGAAGAGCGAGTGTGAAGCCAGCCGTGAGCGATGATATCTCCACGGTCGGCATTTTGCTGGAGTTCATGCGCAAGCTCGTTGATATCCGGTCCCGAAGAAGCATTGCTCTGGAGCCATTGTATGACTGCTTGTCGTTCGCGCGCCGAGGAATCACTAGCAAGGAAACTCTTAAACAAGCTTCCTGAACCCACGGAGCTCTGTTCGGCTCTGGAAGCGCTCTGCCCGTCATCAGAACTAGCATATCTCAGTGGAAGAAGCCTGCGCAATAGATCCCATGTCTGCGCTTCCCTCTCGAGACGTTTGACAAGCTCTGCTGAGGCAGGGTTGCTATTAGCAACATCATCGTCTACATCCATGTCGACATCGTCTTGACCGTTGCGCATCATACGCGGTCGAACCTGTGCTAGGCGTCGAAGGGCATTCTCGTAGTATTTTCTAGGTAGGCCTAGTATTCGTTCTCGTCGTTCTTCGTTTGAGAGAGGAGGGGAGAGACAGTCGTCGAGCGCGTTGGCGAACTCTTCGACCTCGGGCCCGGCTTCATAAGATAGAAATTTCTCTGCCTCGACAGGTGCCATTTCAGTGACTCAGGTTGGTCTGTCTTGGGGATTGTCAAGTCGAGTGTATGGTTTGGTACACAGCGCGAAGAAGCAACAACCCTTTTCGGCAGGTTTCGGCCGGCAGGTCAAACGTAAAGATCGATTAAAACCATAGGCATGCCCAAGATTGGAACGGGTATCTTGTCGCGTGTATCGCTTTTGTGAGTGTCAGGGAAGGATTATGCTAGTGAAGTTTGCCGAGGATGCTTGTGTAGGTAAGTAGGTTTGATACAAGTACTCAGAGGTAGAGAATCAAAGAATTGTTTTGGTTGCTACTGCACTGGCGCGTGGGTTGGAGCTCTAGGCGGTACGTACTTTCCTTTCGTTAGTGCTTCTCATTGGATAGTGAAATCATGACTGTGTACTC
This sequence comes from Fusarium musae, assembly GCF_019915245.1. Lineage (NCBI taxonomy): Eukaryota > Fungi > Ascomycota > Sordariomycetes > Hypocreales > Nectriaceae > Fusarium > Fusarium musae. The sequence continues at coordinate 1,855,870 of NC_058387.1, forward strand.
CGTACCTCCGTAATAAACCTGCCTTTTGAGCAAGCTCGGACTTTTGCGCTAAAAGAAAACAGCCGCGATTGCACGCGCGCGTATTGTACAGTGTATTTTAGAGGATTGGTCGTACTCAGCACTGTTCTGGTTCAAGTACGTCTCCACTAAACAGCAAATTTAATTTTCTTTTCTTCTTCTCTATCATAATGTCATCGGCATTCGTATTAGAGTCTCGGAACAGGCCTTCAATGCTTGTTCAGGTCCATGAGGCCTCTTGCGTGCTCAACGATCGCCTAGAAGAGATTCGGCGCTCATCATTCAAGTTGCCAGCGTTTCCCAAACCGGCGGACACCCCAAGGACGAGCGTTACATATCATTTAGTTTCCTCCCGGAGTTGCTTCATCTTGAGCTTGAGAAGATTGGGCTTCGGGCAGCTCACAGTAGACGCATCTTCGCCGTAGCGTTCGTAAAATGCTTCACAGCATTCGTAAAGCCGCTTGATTGCAGTTTGGCACTTGGCCTCGTTGTAGCCATTGCTGGTAAGACAGTCTTGTTGTACTTGGGTCAGTATTTCGTCTTCATCTTGTATTCTCGTGTCTTAGGGGGAATACTTTGAATTGCACACTGCACATGTGTCAGATCACATCGGTCACTCTAATATCATTGGCTTTGGAACTTACTGCACGTGCGTGACAAGCAGGCTTAGCCTTAACATCATCATCTTTCGGGGCCTGTGGTTATCCATTAGCTTCTCCCGAGCGTTTACTCTGTCGTGTATCGCGAGACAAACCATGGTCGGGTATAATAACTTGCAGCGTGGTGGTCTTGCGTATTAAAATATGACTAAGTAGATATTAAACAGATATATTAACTGTGATAATATAAATGTTTACGCAGATGTCTTGACTTGTGTGTGATAATGATAAATAGACATTATGTGATACCGAATCACAGCTCGTAAGGCAAATGAAGGTATTCAGAAGGGTCATACGGGTCAATTCTGAGAGTGGGCCTTGGTGTTGTGGGATAAACACCAAGGCCCGGACTAACTATACCCCGCTAACCGGGAGGGCTGTGATTATCACGTATCAAAAAGACTTATATTATTATAAGTTAAAGAATAAATATAATTTTTAGATTTAAAGTATTAATATACTTATAAACTATATCTTTATTAACTTATAAGTTAAGTATTAATAAGTAAGCTTATAAAGTATTATAAGTAGTATTTAAAGTTTATATATAATAAAATTACTTAAGAAAATCTATTAAGTTAATTATATAAAATAAAAAAGATTTTATATATAAAAAAGAGTTTTATTTAAAAGTTAAAAAAGCCTTTTAATAAGTAAATAAAGCTATAATTAATTAAATAAAATTTACTTAATTAAGTATATTTACTTTATAAAATAATAACTAATACTAAGATAATAAACAGGAGTATTAATAGTAAAAAAACTTAATATATTAAGGTTTTAATAACTACTTAATATAATACCTTAAGTATAGGGTAAGAAGAGTAGAAGGGATTCGATCAACCTGCAGATAACCAATCAAAAACCGTAGTTTACCTCCCGGCCCCACTTACACTGTTAGAGTTGGCCTAGTTCCTTCTCCCACTTGACTTCAACTCAGTGCTGCTGAACGAAGCGCGAGAGGCAACTGACCTTAGTAGGTAAGTTTAAGGCTGATTGCCTTCTAATCTTTCTATCTTAGTAGGCTCATCACCCACCATAGTCTTTTACACCTCCCACCAACAACAGATCTGTTCAACCATTCCCCCCTCGCACACACATTCTCGCCGCCGCTCGTAGCTCGCCGCTCTACTCCGTATCTCTTGCCAGCCAAACGCGCATAACGCGATCATCACCCCCACTTGCCAAACTTGCCATCAACGACCATCGTGCTAAGGTAACACTATGATTATTGCGATATCTCGCCACACTTTCACTCCTGCACTTCACCTCGAGCCACGCGCTGACCCTGTTTCGTATTTAGTGCATAGCTTCCATCTAGACCAATTCAAAATGTCCAACGAGAACGAAAACGGGACTCCTGGTGAGCAGGCACCCGCCAACTCCGAGCACCTCAACATCAAGGTCACCGACAACAACAACGAGGTCTTCTTCAAGATCAAGCGTACCACAAAGCTGGAGAAGCTTATGGGCGCCTTTTGCGAGCGCCAGGGAAAGGCGACCAGCTCCGTGCGATTTCTTTTCGACGGCACGCGAGTCCAACCCACTGATACACCCGATGCGGTACGTTTTCCCTTTCCTATAGCAGGCACGGATGTTTGATACCCAGCTTCAAATTGTGCCCTACTGAAAACTCTCTGGAGAGATCACACATGCTGACAAGTTACATCCCGTAGCTCGAGATGCAGGATGGCGATACCCTCGAGGTCCACCAGGAGCAGGTCGGCGGATCTGCACAGTAATAGAGAGGGGGAACTCCGAGGAACAATGACCAGGAGGAAGATCTCAAAAGAGGTGAACACACAAGAATGATATTCTTGAACTGGATTTCGATTGAACCTGGTTGTACTTTTGGCTTTGCGTACATCAGACGAGAGGAAGACTGAAACAATAAGTCGACAAATGATTTACGACAGACAAAACACTACCCAACCAACACAATGTCCCCCTATTTCCCGTTGTGACTCGTGTGATACACTATGTGGTTTTCTCATATCTTCCTTCGCAGCAGCGGTACAAACGAGCTGCGTGGGTTGGCCTCATAGAGAATAAGCCCGTCCAATCTTGCTCTTTAAGATAACGTTTATCAAATAACAATGTGTCAGGATCACATAGACATGGGGGAGATAACTTGATGTGTATGAAGTAGACGGAACCGAAGTTTGTGTTGGCCATTAAAAGTTGAAATCACTGACTCACAGTTCGCGCCGTGTCTATCCTGCCTTATGGCTAAGATGTTCCAATGAGCCAATCTGCATGATTAAGTCAAGCGCTGAGTGCGCCGCTCCCCTGGAAAGACTCGTGAAGACCAATCAGAAACACAAAACAAATCATATGCTGACGGGCAAACCTGAAAGGAAACAGACCAACCACGAAAGAAACGCATGCAAAAATGAAAACACGCACGCCGAAATCACACACATCATCATCATTACGCTTTGAGTTCCATAGCTCGGCATCCAGTACAGAGCACGATAGTGCCTTCGGGCACATGCTTAGTGAAGATTTGGCCATCGTCGAAACCGCCCTGACACTCGGCGCATCGGAAGCAATGCTCATGCCACTCTCCGCCTAGCGCTTGGATATACTGTCCGATGACAGCTGTACGGCATTTCCTGCACTTCGGAGCTCGTCGTTCGGTGCGCTTCGTCTGGCAGTTGATACACCACGCATAGCCATCCTTCTCGATATGTGTCATGCCGTGGTCGAATGGGTCACCACATTCGGCACAGAAGAAGTGTCCATAGTGCCAGTGAGCTCCAAGAGCTACTATGTGTTCACCGAGAATAGGGGTCTGGCAGTGCTTGCAACGCGGCGCAAACAGCTCATGCCAATCGAGGTGACAAAAGAATCGCAGACGCTCATCTCCGTCTTCGGACATCGTTTTGCCCGGCTCCTCTTCGAGCATCTCGCCAGCCGCGCGACGTCTGATGCGATCAAGCCGCTCCTGACGAAGATGATCAGGCTCATGGCTAATTTCCATCGCCTGTAGGTTAGTACCACAAGTATAGCAGCTGAAACACTGCGGATGGAATCGTTCATTGCTTCCCGCCAGGGCCACAAAACGCCCTTCAATGGGCATGCCACATTCATGGCAAATCGTGACGGCTCGCCTATTGCTGCCAGGGGCTGGGGACCAATGGCCACGAGGCTTTTGAGCAGAACGGGGTGCTCCCCTAACATCGGGATCAGGTAGCGGACGGGAGGTTAAATTCCTTTTGTCGTCAGGGGCTATGATTGCAGGAATGCTGCCTCCCTTACCCGGAGCCTCATTGATAGCAATATCGGGGACGCTGATCGATGGTACGGAGCCTCTAGGGTTATGGGATGTCTCGTCTATGCAGATCGACGGGATTTTCGTTCCCGTTGGCGCCCTGGGCATCGGCGAACTTTCCTCCGCCACAACGATACTAGGTACCGCCATGGGTTTCTCCGGCTGGGCGAAGGAGGAGGAGGACCTGCTGGGGGTTGCCGGAAGCGACCGGTCTGGGGTGGTATCAGTGGACTCGTCCGGGGCTTTCCAGTTGGCGTCGAAGCTTACAATGGGCCGTCCCGGACTGTCACTGACGGCTGTGGGTTCCGGGAGGTTTGGGCTGCGATCTTTCAAGCGCATGCTCGTGGCCGCGCGAATGTCCTGACTCCGAACTTCCATGCCGTTCTTTCTCTCTACCTTGTCATCGACAGAGACGGAGCCGTCGTTGGAGAGGTTTCTTGTATAGAGAGGATTGCGAGAGCGTGTGGGAGGATTGCGGTGTATTTCAACTCGCTCAAGGGGCTTGGCCTTTTCTTCTTTTTCCCGGGTTGGATCAAAGCGGACTCGGTTTGTGGCCGCCTGAGCTCGGTTGCCAAGCTTCTCGGGTGATGCACGACCAGAAAAGCTCATGTTATCAGAAGTTGAGACTTCAGGCTCTTCCCAAATCTGATCTCCAGAAAAGGGACGCCCTACTTCCCCGCTAATGTTTCTTTTCAGACTTCCCTGGCGTCTCTGCTCTGGAGCCTTGCCTGAACGACCAATACTGCCGTATGTCTTGTGTTTGTGATCTGGCTGTATGCTTGGCTGCCTCTGCTCTAACTCAGGTCGGCTTTCACGTTCGACGCCTTCACCATCCGAAGAACTGCCTGAGCATGATCGCGTACCACCGACACTAGCAGTACGAGCATGGGCGTAGCTATTCTTTCTGAGATGTGGCTTATAGCGGTAGGGCCCTTCGGGACGGGGAGAAGGCGTCCCATGCTGATGTTGCCAGACAAGCTCAGCAGCTTCATCGAGAGCAGCATTATATAGACGAGTATCATCCTCAGGTGTCTCCTGAACAGGCGATTTTGTACTCTTCCTTATGTCCATCTCCTCCATTGCGTCGCGCAATGAGCTTGCCTCTTCCTTCTCCATCCATCTTTGACCTCGTTCCATGTATGTGGCTGAGGGAACAACGTCGGATGGCCTCAAAGGGTTTGTAGCTGAAGTTGGATAGTAATCTGGGCTTTTTCTGCTGATGGTAGAGTATCTAGAGGCAAGACTGCCACCAGCAACACTAGGACTTTTCGAGTCCTTACGGTCGAGAATAGGTGGTGCGCTCTCGGCAGGAGAAGCAAGATCATGCGTGAATCGGCCCGTACTATGTCGGTGCAAACTCGAGCGGCTAGGAACTGGACGAGCACCGGCTGGTTGAGGTCTTGCACCTCCAGGCCTGGCGACTCGGTTTGACCGAAGACCTGCGAGGTAGGAGGCTATTCAGCAGAGGGAGAAATTAGCCAAGGACTTTGATCGCCATACTCAATTCCGTGTGTCATACCGAACTGCTCGTCTGTCATGTAAGAAGGTGACGGAGGAGTCACCTTGCGCTTCGGCTCCATCGTCCTTGCTGTGCCTGGCATCTTTGCCAGAAGATGAGGGAAGATATTTTATGCGGTATGGAGGAAGAATATTGTGTCCGGTAGACAAAGGGTTAAGGAGGTGGCCAAGACGGCAAATACGGAGGGGTTTTGTCAAGGTATAGAGAGTGATGAGGGATAAGGTAAGGCAGCTTTATTAAGGTAGTAGATAGGTATGAAGTAGTTAGGTAGTGGTCGATAGTTTTAATGGTGGTCGCAAATCGAGCCGGCTGGGGTTGACCAGGCAACGCGATGTTGGACTACTGGTTTGGTTGCGTCAGAGCATCACCACCAGCAACAAAAGCCTCTGTCTAAGTATGAGACAGGAATACGAAAACTTATGATTTCGTTGATAATTGTTGTTAGAAGCTTTGCGAGGTGCAGGGAGTCAGTACATGGCAGTTCCTTTAAATTTCCATGGTGGATAATAATCGTCCACCGCCATCTGTTAGGTTCTTATGATACAGTAGTTGAAGCGGGGACTGGAGGTTTGATGTGTATTGCTCTCATTTGCTCGAATGTCACCTATCTTTAGTCAGGAATTAGAGTCTCTGTACCTCAAGGCCGTTACATTGGTAACTAACTATAAGGCAGTGTGCACAAGAGTCAACTCCTCAAATTGTCATCGTCGATTTCCATACTTACATACCTAAGGTAGGTAGGCAGGTAGGTATTTGGGGGAAAACGTATTAACTAGGCACCTAGGTAGGCAGTCTCTTCTTTCAATGCTTGGTTCCCTTATCGCCCTCTAGCGTTGCTTTTACAGCTGAAGGAGGTGGAGATTCTGTGAAACCAAGGTTTTTGAATTCGTCCCTGGCCATCAAGTTTCTGAAATACCCGTCGCTATTAGCCCGCTTTGTTCCGAGATATTTGACTACGTGTATGCGTAATAAGTCAAAGCATTATAGGCTCGCTCACCTGTCCATTCTGCACGATAGATACGCCTTTGCAAGGTCGCGACATTCTTCGTCATTTAGACCTCGCACCTTTTTCATACATGAAAGGTACTTTGCCATATAAGTCTTGCACTCGCCTGCAGTTACTTTGGTCAAAATTGTTCCATTGGATGTGTTGGCTTGTACAGCCCACTCACCATCATGATCCAGAGGGAAGCTTCCACGCTGTGGTCTGCTCAGAAGGACGCAATTGTTTAGTGAATTGTTCTCAGTAGACGATGTCAAACTCACGGTGTTGGCTTTGTAGTTGGCAAGGGGCCGGGGCTACCGAAAGTACTCATGATTCCGTGTCTGTACTGGTCTTCTGGCTGATATCTAGTGCATCTATTGCCATCTTCATGTTTCCTTTAGTACAGTAGAAAAGTCAGGCCTTATGGCGAACCTCGTTAAAGCACCTAGTGGTGGATAAGAACATCCTGTCAGGTGTGGCTGGTGACGTGGCATGGAAGGGCTCTGCAACGCCGGAATAGGTACCTAAGTCCCTACCTACCTTAGGTAAACTACCTAGGTACCTAAGGTAAGGTAGGTGGGTGTGAAAGCGGTCAGTGTGGTACCTAGGTCCTAGGGGAGGCACCTCACAGCCGAAAAACCTCCGGTGGAGCCAGTAAAGCGGCCTAGAGCTAGGCATTGCAAGGCCTAAAAAAATAGGTGCTAGAGGTATCCATACCTACCTAGGTACATTACCTTGGCCTGGGGTGGTTGAACATTATGCAAATACACGTGAATCACCCCAAAAGTGCTCTCGACTCCACTGCGCAAAGCGAAGCAAAGCAAAGCAAAGCAAAGCCATCCTCAGCCTGAGCCTGAGCCTCCCAGACCGAACCGCATGAACTCCCGGAACTGACGACGGATTTTGAATTTAGCGACAACGCGCGCATTATTCGGAACATCCTCCGTGTCCTTGTGTCTGTCTTGGGTTTCGTGACGGACGCTTCACTTGACTCTACTGTCCAGTCCAGTCCAGTCCAGTCCTGTCCTGTTGTTTCTGTCATCGGTAAATCTCAAACTCGCTCGTCACAAAATCGGACTCTTATCATCATGGCTGCTCTTGGCGAGGATCTGCTCACCACAGTCAACAAGCTGCAAGACTTGGTTTTCAATACCATTGGCAGTGACTCTTTGGATCTCCCTCAGATTGTATGCGGTTTTTGCTACCTGAATTGGCTACTCTAGCACTTACTGACCGTTGCCTAGGTTGTTGTCGGTTCCCAATCTGCAGGCAAATCATCTGTCCTTGAGAATATCGTCGGCCGAGATTTTCTACCGCGCGGAGCCGGCATCTGCACTCGTCGTCCCCTGATCCTTCAGCTCATCAACGTTACCGAAGATGAAAACGCTCCCGACCCTGCAAGCGATCCTTATCGATCCCCCGGTGCTGCTCGCCGTTCCGAGTGGGCAGAGTTCCACCACATCCCCAACCGGAGGTTCAACGATTTTGGCGATGTAAAGCGCGAGATTGAGAACGAGACATCCCGAGTTGCCGGCAACAACAAGGGTATCAACCGACAACCTATCAACCTCAAGATCTACTCTCCTCATGTCCTTAACTTGACTCTGGTAGATCTGCCTGGACTGACCAAGGTGAGTTTCCTGTTCTTTCTATCTCCATAATCCTGAGCTTCGTTGAACCCCTGAATATCACTGACCATAACCACCATTCCATAGGTCCCCATTGGCGACCAGCCTACCGATATCGAGAAGCAGACTCGAAACCTCATTTCAGAATATATTGCCAAGCCTAACAGTATTATCCTCGCCGTGTCTCCCGCCAACGTCGACATCGTTAACTCGGAAGCCCTTAAACTCGCCCGCCATGTTGACCCCCTTGGCCGAAGGACTATTGGTGTCTTGACAAAGGTCGACCTCATGGATCATGGCACAAACGCTCTAGATATTCTTTCGGGCCGCGTCTATCCTCTAAAGCTTGGCTTCATCGGCGTGGTCAATCGATCGCAGCAGGATATTCAAGGAAACAAGCCTATGGAGGATGCTCTCCAGGCCGAGGCTGACTTTTTCAAGCACCATCCTGCCTATCGTAACATCTCCATTCGCTGTGGCACTCACTACCTGGCTAAGACCCTCAACACTACGCTAATGGGTCATATCCGTGAGCGTTTGCCCGACATCAAAGCCCGACTCAACACTCTTATGGGGCAGACGCAACAGGAGTTGGCCAGTTATGGTGACATGCATTTCAGTGGAAAGGAGCACCGTGGCTCTCTCATCCTTCAGCAAATGACGCGCTTCGCCAACTCTTTCATTTCTTCCATTGACGGTACCTCGACCGAGATTTCCACCAAGGAGTTATGTGGCGGCGCTCGTATTTACTACATTTTCAATTCGGTCTTCGGCAGCGCACTTGACACCATCGACCCTACATCCAACCTCTCCGCCCTTGATATCCGGACCGCTATTCGAAACTCCACTGGACCCCGACCCAGTCTTTTTGTGCCGGAAATGGCTTTCGATCTTCTGGTCAAGCCCCAGATCAAGCTTCTGGAAATTCCTAGTCAACGTTGTGTTGAACTTGTGTACGAAGAGCTGATCAAGATTTGCCACACTTGTGGCTCCACTGAGCTTTCACGATACCCCAGACTTCAGGCCAAGCTCATTGAGACGGTCTCAGACTTGCTCCGTGAGCGTCTTGGTCCTGCTTCATCATATGTCGAATCACTCATCTCTATCCAGCGCGCCTATATCAATACTAATCACCCTAACTTCCTCGGCGCAGCTGCCGCCATGAGTAACGTAGTCAGCGCAAAGCAGGAGCGAGAAAGGAAAAGGCTGATCCAGGAGGAGCGCGAGCGCAGAGAAAAGCGGCGTCTGCAGGAGCTTGAGGCTGACGGTGATGGCCCTGAAAATGAGGACGGTGTCAGTGGCCCTTCTGATAAGCTTGAGAAGACCAAGTCAGGAAGAGCAAAGGCCACGAAGCCTCCTCGAAGCATATCGCCTTCTCTTTCAGTCCGAGAGAACGGAACCTCCAGCCTTGCTGCCACTATGAACGCGACGCATTTAAATGGCACTCTTCGTTCAGCTTCACCTGCTCGACTCAACCAACAGGGACTCGGAGGTGCCCGAGATTCCTTCTTGAACTACTTTTTCGGCAAGGATGGCCAGACCATCGGCGGTCCGCTTCCAAGCCCTGGCGCCATGCCCAATATGCCCAACGGACGACATATCAGCCAAAACTCGGAGACTAGCTTCCCTATTGTGCGCCGGGAGAGGGAGTTTGCCCGGCCATCTACAGCGACAACAATGGCCCCCGAGGATGACTTGTACGATAGAACAGGGAAGAACTACGGCTTGGCATCCCAAATGGTAAGTTCCGAGGATCTACAGGTGCCCGGTCTCCTCTTCTCACACGAAACTAACCCCCACCACCAGGGTGAATCCGCGGAGCCAGCTATGACAGATCGCGAGGCCATGGAGACGGAGCTTATCCGAGCTCTAATCTCTTCCTACTTCAACATTGTTCGCGAGTCCATTGCCGACCAGGTCCCTAAAGCTGTCATGCACCTCCTCGTTAACCACTGTAAGGACGTCGTTCAGAACCGCCTTGTTAGCGAGCTCTACAAGGAATCTCTCTTTGAGGAGCTCCTTTACGAGGATGATGGCGTCAAGAAGGAGCGCGAGAAGTGCGAGCGCCTGCTTCAAACCTATCGTGAGGCCGCTAAGATCATTGGTGAGGTGTTGTAGATTCAGCACTGATTTTGATCTATGGGTTTCTGGCAAATGGCCACTATGCGACAGCGTCCCGTTCAACCTGAGAATAATGAAGATAAGAAGACCAGTAACAGCCATATACGGATGGAAGGATAGACTCGAAGGAGAAAGGCGGAACATAACTTGGAAACACCAAACAGTGTCGATCGCTTTTGGTCAAGGGCTCGGGCTCATGAACCAATCTTGACTGCTCTGCTCCTCAATGGAGCAGAGCATGAGAAGCAGAATGAAGGAGAGAAACGAGAGAAGAAAAGAGTGTTGTAATATTGTTCTTTTCATTATCATCGTTTTCCCTCTTATCTTGTACATCACCAACTGGCATTGGAATTGCGGCCAGACTCAGCTTTAGTTCCTGATAATGGCTCTGACGAGAAGACGGATCGGAATACAAGAGGAGGGCTTGTATGTATGGATGTATGTATGGATGTATGTATGTATGTAAAAAAAAAGGCAAACCAAACTCGGCTCGTCGTCCTAGCAGAATACACACAATGTACTACTTTTATAATATCTGTCAAACGATGAATACGTTCTCTGAACTGCTTGAGGAAGGGACTGACTTTAAATGAAGAAAGACATTATACACATGGTGTTGCAGCTTGCATATATAGATATGTATACACGAATCGGCACTAATTAGTTGGTGCCATTCCCCCCATTACGGCGCCGAAGTATATTGAGTAAATCATCGCTGGCTCCCATGGTCCGCTGGTGTCCCCCTTGCTACACCAGACGGATATCGTGGGTTGTTGTTATAATTAGTCATAAAAGTACATCGACTCCGAATATAAGGATCTGCCTCATAACTCAAGTTGTAACCCGAAAAGCCTTGAGCTATCTCTCGTTGAGGGAACATGCTCTGCTCTGGTCGTGGCTGTCTAGTCTCATAGGCATGGTATGATCTACCAGCCTGCCGTACAGGGCGCCTGATGAAGTAGTTGCCGTCCGGATGATGAGTCTCAACGACTTTGTATGCGTCTGAAAGCTCTAGTGGAGGACGAGTACTGTGACAATTAAGATAGAAATGATCAGAACCAGATGGAGAATCGAAGTGGTGCTCTTGTGGTGCATATTGAGACCGCGGGATAGGTTCTCTATGATAGAATTGGCTATGGTCGTTAGACCATGAGGGTGAGGGTCGGGTATGTTCGCCAAACCTTTCAGTGTTGACCGGGCCATATCTGGATTCCTGCGGAAGGGTATTTCGGGCTCTGAGACCTCTTCCGATCTCCCGTCCGGATTCATCAACGTATATGACCTCCTCCTCTTCAACCATATGGGGGTTATGGGCCACATGAGGTTCTTCACGCCCCCCTCTTTCGACCTCCGCGTAGCTAGGTGCTGCAGCGGTCGAGAGGGCCACTAACGGAGGACGGTCCTGAGGCCGGTCGCCAACCGAGGCACTTCTGTTACGAGGACTAGCTGGTTCTGGGCCTGAGTAACGCTGTTCTCGGACGTCACGGTAATCGGATGATTTTTCTTCGCGCCAATGAGCCTTGTTCTGCGGCCCTGTGGGATATGAAACATGATAGGTGGTGACTTCCTGCCCAGTCTCGACTCCGACGTCAACCTTGTTGCTTTGGCTACGTGAATCTTGAGGCTTTTCGAAGTACGGTGGTGAGTAGTCGCCAAACGTTGAAGCACTATCGGCGGCTTGGGATCCAGGCTTCCCCTGTTTCTGTCTAGCCGCGACCATCTTTCGACCATAAACCTCGCTTGCAGGACGAAGATGTGGTATGTCTGGCTCAGACTCGATATGTGAGGGAAAACGCAGATCCAGTCGACTTGATGCCAGAGACTGACTTCCCAGATCCGCATAACCTGACTGCTGTGCTTGTTCTATCACATGCCCGACATCACTTTGCTGGCGTTCTTCCCTTGACCGATTGTTTGGCACAGCCGTGAAGATCTGAGCTGGCGTCTGCACTGACACTTGCGGAGGTGGAATGTTATTGGGCGTTGTTTGCACAGGCTTCAAAGCATATTTGTCTATGAAGGCTTGTTCGAATGCCCAGGGAAGAGCCTCCTTGACAAGAGTGTACAAGACAGAGTCTCCCCGAGTCTTGATTTCCAGTCCAGCCATTCGCTCGCTTTCAGGCATTTTTATCATTTCTGTTCGCCAATCCATATGTGCTCGTCCTTGACTCCGGGGCTTTTCGACATGCTCTATTTCGAAATGTCTGGCGAGTTGAGGTACGTGGAAGATGTTGCCGTCGTTGCACACCTTGCAAGAAACTCCATTGAGAGCCCTCAGACTGCGTAATTTCTTGTTTTTCGATGTAGCTTCAATGAACAGCGACAACGGTAGGCTCTCACTCTCAGACTCCTCGAACACTTTGTTGGCATGGTAAATGGCGACGTAAGCCCTGACGGCAGGTGGGATCTTCTTATGATGCCCAACCTTTGACCAGACAGATTGTGTGCCCCTGACGAATTTTTCGTGTTGGTGTTGACGAATGCTGTTGGCTGAGGCGATGCTATTGCTATCGTAGTAGTTGGGATATGATGCACCGTCGGAAGGGTTAGGAACTTGAGGTCTTGTGTAGCTGTTCAATTGTCTTTGAGAGATATGTGCCATCCCCGAAGAAAATGGTCCTGGGTACGAAGAATATGTTGCAGGGTCGTAATATGTTGTCGTTGAGTAAGATGGGCCGTGGGTATGGGCTGAACCTTGCCCATATGCAGGTATAGGAAAGATTGGAGGTCTGGAACTGTAGAACGAGAATTGCGGTGCTTCTGCGCCGTAAACAGGCAGAGGATATCCTGCTGGTGTATCCGGTTGAAAGGCAGAATAGCTTTGTTGAATTGGGGCATTTGACGCGAGTGCGCTCCGTGGCTCGTTGTCATGATAGGCTTTCTCTTTGGTGAGAGGGTCAGGACTAAAAGGAGGCACTTCTGGCCACTCCGCTCTCCAGTGCACGACAATGTTTCCCAGACTGAGAGCAACTGTGTGCTTGGCTGCATAGTGTTGAAGTACACCCTCGAACCCAAAGAATTTCAAGACTCCATTCACACCGAGGCAGCTGTTACAAAGAAACAACTCCTTGCGCATAGGCTCAGTGCGTGGTTTGATTTTGACATCAAAGACCCACTTCATGTTCTCTAATGTCAACCGTTGAGTCCAGGGCCCCCCGGGGGGCTCGACTATCGGCTTCTTCCCTGCCGCGATTGTGGCAGCAGTGTCCTTTGTGACTTCGGCATAGAACCTCTTACGAACGTACAGCAGCACATCAGCGGCATATTGCGGACAGTTCTTTCTCTTAACCTTGGCGCCGTTGTTCCATCCTTCGATGATTTCGTCTGCATATTCCGATATGCGCGCTCGAACAGGCCCCTGAATATCATCCCATTCCTGGTCTGTAACTTCTCTTGGTTCACTAGCGGGCTTTTCATCAGCCTCCATTGTTGGAAGCTTGTCTTCAAGTTTTCGGAGGTTGCTATAACTTTGCTTCTCTCGCAGCTCCGCTTCTACCCTCTGAGCGAGAAGACGGGGCTTCAAGAGTTCCCATGCGTGATCATCAAGCGGCGTGATGATTTGGAGTGCTGCCTGGAAGGATGGAATATGAGCTAGAACATTTGCAGTCAACGGAGGATCAAGTAGCATGGCTCGATTCTCAATGTCGGCCCGCCTTTGAGCCTTAAGGTGAGCTGCCTCCTCCTTCGTCCGTTTTTGCTGAACCGAAGTGTGTAAGGGACGGAGATTAGCCTCCGATGGCATTATTGATTGAGCGGGATCTGATGAAGCCTTACCAATGGGTGCTGAAAGAGCCAGAGGCGTAAATGAGAATGGAGCTTCTGCTTTGGCAGCAGTCTTTGGTGCTTGAAACTGAGCCATCCCACCTGTATTGGCCCATTTTTCCCAACGAGAGGCATCAGCTAGAGCCTGCTTTCCTCGGATCTCTAGACCTTTTATCCACTCTTCGGCAGCAGCAGATCCAAGTGCCTTGACATTTTCGAATTCCAGCTTGATTTGTTCAACATGCTCCGACCAGAAGAGTTTCGTAACCTGGATGTGTGGCGGCACAGTCCCTGCTTGTATGACACGGGGATGTATAACATGCATATCGGCATCCACAAGCACTGGAGGAAGAGCTGGGAGCAGAACAGATGGAAATGAAGAAGACAAGAGAAGTTCTAGTTCCTATTGCTGACGTTAGAATTGCATCCGGGAAGAATCCTGGCAACACCTACCTTGATGCCCTTTTTCTTCAGGCAATTTCCGCACGCGAAGACACCAAAGGGGAAAATGGGACAGACGTCACTCGGACCTGGACCACGACACCAAGCTTCGTTGTTCGAAGATGGTAGCTTTCTCTGGCTCCGCAAATCACAGAGTTGGCAAGACACAGAACAAACAAGACGCCACATCTGAATCTCCGATTTCCCTTTTAGGGGTGCAGGCATACGCGGCCAAAACAGTCTTCTTGAAGCTTGCCAGATTGTATCTGGCTTCAGTAAAGGAAAGGATGACGGTACATCATCATAACATACTTGGGGATGAGTGGAAAGGGGGCTAAGAAAGGCATGGAATAGTTTGTTGACAGCCAACAAACGACCCAGGTCACTGGGTGGTACAAGAGTGAAGATATGTTGCCATATCTGTTCCGGAAGCTGCTTGGCTCGATCCTTCACAGGACTCTGAGCCGCCGGGCCTGGAAGATGGGCTTTATCAAGCTTAGCTTTCTTAGTTTGCTGAACAGCCTTGCAATCCATTGACTGGCGCCTTTTTTTCGATGGCTGGGAGATGGCATCGAGCAGAGCCGCTGCAGGGTCATGGCTAGAGGCCTCTGAGGGTTCATAATCCAGATCATCTGCCATGTGCACGTCGGCCTCGCTTCTACCACTGGCTATTGGTGCTCCCGGGGTGACGGCTGAACCAGAGGCGCCGGCCCCTTGATTCTCTGGGATAACCATCCCTCATCTGACGCGCTACTGAATAGCAGCGATGAGTCAGAACGGGAGGCACAGAAAGAAACAACTGGCTTGATGGGTCATCAAGCATGTAGAGTGAAAAGGATGGTCAACACTTGTCTGCGTGAATGGTAAGGAGCAATGGGGAAAGAAATCGCGTTGCAATGTAGGTGTAAGCAATAAGGATCGGACGCTCAAGCTTCGTCTGCGTTTCTGTACAAACCAAAGGTTGCTCGTAATGCGGCGTGAAGTAAATTCACGGGGTTGTCTTGAATTGGGGAGCGATACCTAGATTATTACCTAGGTAGGTAAGGTACTTAGTAGGTAGAGAGAACTGAAGGGAGCAGGAACCAGAAGTTCCAATTCTGAACTTATCGATAACGGTGTCGGTCGGGGCGGTCCATTTTTATCATGACATAAGCATGGAAATAGTTGGTGATTAACAACGTCCAACTGGTATTTGTGAAACTTGAAGAATCCAATTTGGGGCCCCATCACCGGGGTATTTGAATAAGTAGAGTTGCTTGATTTTACATTTCATTTGTTGCCCATCATAACATCAACTATTATATCTGATATTGCGGCAGCGTCATTGCATATTGGCATCTCTGCCACCTCCTTGTCCTGGCGCTTGTGACGTGCTTCCACTACGACCATCCAACGAAGAGGTCTGTCCCGGGGATGACTGGTCTCCTCCAGCGCCGTATATCTGAAAACTCTGGTCTGCTCCCCAGTTGGCCATCTGCGTATAGTTTTCAAAGGCATTCTACTCCAAGTTAGAAACGGTTACAAGTGATCTTTTAATGGAAACGCCTCTTACCCAGTCAAAGTTCGCGCCCATGTCCATCCCCGTGTTAGTGTTTGCTCCCAGGTTGCTGAACATGGAGGAGAAAGGAGAAGCCGGACCAGCCCCAGCGAAGCCATCGGTTTGAAAATCAAGTCCTTCAGGCCCAGGCATGCCAAAGTCCATACCCATGAAGGCGGTCGGGTTAGGCGTCGAAAAGGGGTTGGCCGTCGCATTGAATTCTGGTAAGCTGCTCGGTGAGACGAAACCCGGCGCCATAGCCGGCAAAACATCAGTCCCAACACCTTGCGTCAGGCCTGGCATTGGCGATGGAACGCCCGGCATTTCTGAACCGATCGAGGCAGGGTCCTTGATCTTATCTAGCATGATATCAATGACCTTGGCCGCCTTGAATGCTTCCATTGAGGTATCTGCAAGTGTGTTCCAAATTTCTCTCGCTGTTTCTAAACTGCCGATCATTTTAGATCGTTGGTCATCGTTCCAAGTTGAGGCACCCTCATCGTCTTGGGGAACTGAAGACTGCGCGGCAATGTTGTCAAAATGAAGATCAAGAATGACCAGCATTGCAGGCAACGTAAAGTCTTTGGTAGCGATCGACTTCACAAACCAGCTGACAGAGCGCAGCCTTCCGTTGGATTGTGATTCCCGGTACAATACTGCCAGATGGTCGAGCGCGGTCAATGATGCTTCAATTGCAGCCCTCCGAGAGTGTGCATATCTTGCACTCTGCCTCGCCCTGGGAAGGTATTTTCGGTGAAGTAAGCATAGAATCTTCTGGTACAGAATATCGACATTGAACCTGGCAATGATCAGAGTCACTGGATCATGGGATCCTTCTAATGTCGTTAACTTCAAATGCGGCGGCAATTCTTGCATGATCTGTCGTAGTTTGGCATCAAAGCGGATAATCTCATCGTAAGGCACATGCTTTCCAACTTGCCCTGTAGCCTGGAGGATGTTTCCCAGCTCAAAACATAACCTTGACTTGGCAATCATGTAGGCGATGGGAGTAGCGACGGTCGATGGTCGAGAAGGCGGCAGCTCCTTGACGCCGGGATTGAACTCATCGTCAAATATGTTGTTGGGCAGTTGGGTGTCGCAATCATTTTCGTAGATCATGCTGGGCAGAGAAACCTGATGTGAGAAGATAACATCCGACATTCGTACGAGAGCCCATGTCCGCCGCCTCATTTCCTAATCATGATCAGCAAATCGAGATTAGCAGCAGACCAGCGTGCAGCTTACCGCTTGAAATGGTGTAATTGACGGGAACCATTTGGCGTCTCGGTGGTAGCCCATTCGATACGCGATTCGAACAATTAGGGACACGATTAACCACAATCCTAGATCAGCATCCCATCGAGACGAATATTCTCCGAATACATAGAGTATCATAGTCTCAACCGTATACTCGTTAGGTTTTGTATAGTCTGATTTGATCAGGCATTGCACCGTGCGTAACCGGTATTCGTTTGCAAGCTCAAGGGTTCGCCCTCTCCACTCAGGAGGTTCGTCGCCCACTTTATGGTAACTCAGCATTGCGAGGCAGAGAACCGAGTAGAGCATACCAAGCCACATAATGGGCGTCTTGTTGGGATCTTGCCAGTGGTCTTTCAGCTGCTGTTGAAATGTTGGTCCATGAATGATGTTGACAGCATTATCCATGGAGTTGAAGTATCGACTGCAGAGCGTCAGGACAGCAGACTTGGGGGGAAGCTCTGCTCTTATTTCAATCTCGGATGCTGGGAGTGCTCCTAGCAGGAGTGTCGGCCCCTCTCTTGCAGCCATAGGCTTTGAAGATTTGACTCGCTCATAACTTGTTTCTAACTCCTTTTTGTGAGACGTGAAGTAGTTTTTCACCTCAGATATATCGGCAAGGAGGGTATGCCAATGTTCCTGGCCAACATACAGCGACTTGCCTTTGTCCGTGTCCACCTTGAGAAAACCCAAAGACGTGGCCAGTCCCTCCTCTTCGTCACTGTTTTCATCCTCATCATACGCCATTGCATTGTCGTCTCCTTTTCCAGCCTTGGCGGAAGATCCGCTGTCCGTGGTGGATTGTGTTGTCGCTGCTCCAGCGGCTGCGGCGGATGCAGCATCTACATTAGCACCTCCGTGCATAAGGGATAAAACTAAGCCTTCTAAACGGTCAATACGATTCTGCATGTCATCAGGACTCGAGTCTCCTTGACTTTGATTCTTCTTGCGTGTAACTGGCGTGGCATAAGAGCATGAGGTGGTCCCCATACCCTCGCGCTTTGTACAGTTGCTGCAAGGATGACTTCTGTCACATTTTCTGACGAATATTAGTAAGGATGAGGAGTTGAGGTGTCATTCAAACTCACAACCTACGGACGATGTTAGTAAATATTGATGCATTGCTTTAGGGGTAACATACTTGCGTGTCCTACAAGGGTAGCAGCTTAGAGGAACACGGTTCCTCTTCCTCACAACGCGGAACTGTTCCTCGGGAGACCGGGCTCCCTGAGATGAGTTTGTCGAAGGAGGAGTTGGGGTCATTGTGAGAAGGGGAACGAAACGACCAGGGCGTTTCAACAGATGAGATGAGGGATCCGACTCCAGTATTGGCAGACAATGATGAGACAAGAGTTGGTCAGCGCCAGGGGAAACCCCATCAATATATTGAGTCTTGAGCGGTTGGCGGAACCCAAAAGAGCTTGATATGAATAATACAGCGCCCTTCCAGAATACTGCCGCAGCTACAACAACCTGGTCAACAGAAGACTTGTCTGACCAACCGGGAAATGCGGCTCCACGAGTCAACCCGCCCGGTAAGCCAATATCGATGTCGCAACACAGTTGCGCAGGATAATGGAACCGTTTCGCCCCAAACAGTCTCCAGGAACCCAGAGGTGGCGTTGATCAAGTCCGACACGTCCGTACGTCCTTAGGCTTGCAGCAACAGCGAGTTAGCACGGTACAGCACAGCCTCCCACTTGAGGCACCGCACAGTGTAATACGGTGAAGGTGAAAGGGTGAATGATGATAATCCGTGGAGATATCGGGGGCCAGGGGCACACAAAGTTGCGGTCTCTTGGGAATGTGTGACGGGGAATTCGATTTTAGGCAATGGGATTTTGCAGGGCACTCGCTATAGTTGATGACCGAGATTGTAGCGATAGCGAGGTCGCGAACCCGTCAGGGAGGAGGAAGACGGGAACGGGGGGCGACGACGGCGAGGAGACGACCCAAAAGAAGACAGACGCCAGAGCTCAAGCTACTACCTATAGAGCGTTACAGATGGATTCCAAGTCCAGACAGAAACAAATGTATGGAGAATGGCGGGATGCTTTTCTGCCGAGTCGATAATTCCTCAGTAAGCTCAGTCAGCAGGGGAACAGAGGCTGTGAGAGCAGATGACGCAGGATATCCGAACAGAGGATCAACGGGATGATAGAAGCTGGTCATGGAGGTGTCGGTATCTCCGGTGCCTTGCTTCAAATAAGGAGAGAAACGAGAAGATCTCTGAAAAGGGTGGAAGGGAAAAGGGCTAGATCTGAATCCAATTTTTGGTCTCCAGAATGTCCCGTCAGCATCAGCCTTATTAAACCGCCCGGCAGCCTGGGAATGAGGAACAAACGAGCTATCTTAGTTAGGCACCGCAGTCAAGTCGAGGAACGCGTGTGCATCCCAGCATCGATGCAAGATGCAAGATGGTGGGGTTGTTTTACATTCACAGAGACAAGGGTATTCATTTCTTGGTTGTTTCCGTTCTTCCACTTAAGAGAGCCATTGTGATACCTCTGCTGTCTTTGCACGTGTCTTTCCTGTGCCTAGGAGTCTGCAACTGGCATGGTTTGCCTGGACCTCTTTTTTCATTAGCTTCTTCAACATGATGGCTGAAGTCAGCCAGGTGCAGTAACCCATAACTCAACGGGCGCTGCGGCAACTATCCCAATCGAACGAACCACAATCTGCTAAAAAGAGTCAAAGTCACAAATCTTACTTGCCTAGTCTGTGAGTCATTCTCGTTCATCGGATTCGACATCTGCTGTATGGATACTCGGATTTCGGAGCCGGCCCATGTTTATCACCGATATTTGTCATTAAACTCCATCACACCACACTCTTCGTTCTGTATCTGAGGCCTTCTATAGCCAGTTCCCTGACTACACTACTATTCTGGACAGACACTATGTCGATCCGATCAGTGTGGTATGTTATGCAAAACGAACGTTGATAACCAGCAGTAAATCCATCATCTTTGGACAAATTTGCAATGTAGCTGCAGCTATGATCGCCTAGAAATAGTGATGTTTACATTTCTCTCCATGCTTTACTATTCCCGTAGCTATTGCGACCACTTCCTATGCAACTCCCAGCAGAAGCTGATATAACCGATTGAAAATATTCGGGAGCCCAACACATGATGCAGCCTAACCATTCAGTGAGCCATTAGTTATTTGCATGATAGGTTTGAGAGCTCGTCAGCGCGGTTTTTATGGCCACAATATTCTTGGATAACGTCCCCACGCCTTAGCTTTCAACCTCCTGGGACTCCAGTACTTCTTGGCCTCGTTTCCTCTCTTCAATTTGCCACCGATAAACCACTAGCCAGAATGCTTACTGGTAATATTGCATTGCCGGATACTGTCACTCAAACGGTTGGGTTTTACCAGGGCCAGGCAGGCAGTGCAATATTCAGCAGTACGCGACGGGCTATTGTCACGCCTTCTTAACATAAATGCGTCATGAGTTTCGTCACGTATGTATTCCGCCTCATACAGCTGCGGGAGCACTGACGCTGTACTTGGTAAGGAACTCGGCGTCGTTGGCCATTTCCTCCTTGACCTATGGATTTGTCAGCCTTAGTCAAATCGAAAATGCGAATGCGGCTTACAATATCCAGTCCACCAACGAGCTCACCATCGATCCAGAGCTGCGGGTATGTTGGCCAATCCGCAAATTCCTTGAGACCTTGTCTAACTTCGTCGTCGGCGAGGATGTTGAAGAAACCATACTTGACCGAGTTGTCGCGCAGTAGCCCAACCAATTGTCTGGAGAAGCCGCATTGAGGAGAGCTGGGTGTACCTTTCATAAAGAGCATGACGGGTGCAGCCTTTACGAGGTCCCCAAGACGCTTGAAAAGCTCCTCCTTCTTCTTCTCGGGATCTTGCTCCTCGGCTTCGGCATCGTTGGTATCGATACCGTTCTGTGCGCTTTCCTCTGAATTCTGACCAGATTGCTTTGCCTGTGTCTCGATCGCCGTGCGCACCTTTACGGCGCTACTGCCACTCACAGTCTCGACAACTTGGCCGTTCCTCAAAAGGACAAGAAAAGGGACTGCAGTGACATCGTACGTCTCGCTGAGGTCGCTCAGATCCTCTGCGTTAATGGAAACCCACTTTGTGGTAGGAGGTTCGGTGACTGGATATTCGGAAGCGAGGGTCGACAGGACGGTGGCCATTTGCGCGCATGGTGCGGCCCACGGCGCATGGAACGATGCGATGACGAGGGTAGTGGAAGGGACAGAACTGAGCAGCTGCTCCCACTCGGGGATACTGTTGATTTCCTTGATGGTAGACATTTCGGTGGTGATGAGATGGATGTGTCAGGGTTTCGATCTGATAAGAGAGAGAGAAAGAACCAGTTGGGTCGGAGTCGAAGTAGATTAAGGCAAGGCCAGTCAGTAGCAGCTCATTAATCTCCACGGAAATGGGGGGGGCAAAGGTTGACTTTGGCGGGGTACAAATACTGGTATCCAATGACAGGCAAGGTGTAAGAAAAAGAGGTAAAGGCAATTCACTGTGTAAGAGCACAGCACTTGGGGTTTGTGAATACAACTCTACAGCGACTGATAACTCTATTAATAAAGCTTAGAGTACATAAGTTCGTGCTTGTGTATAAACTACTCATAAACCCGGAGGGGCAGTCATACACGGAGAGAGGGGCAGCAGATTGTGCAAATAGAAAAATGTCCTTGCGTCATTTCCTTTGGCTCGTATCTTTATGTCTGGCGGATACCTAATGTCAGCCCTCCGCTGCCGGAGTTGGGTACTTGCATATAGCCTTGGTAGATGCATTCTGATATGTAATGCTGACTTTGACAGCTCCCATCGCTATAGCCCAGTTAACAGCTCATCAAAGCAGCACAACGGAGCTCACAGCGCATACAATGGAGCACCTCATGAACAGCGCAGCTTGACCCCGCTCAGCCCACTGTAGGCCAGCTAGACCGCCCCAAGGTTGGGCATTCTTTAAGCTACCCGCCAGCATAGGTAGGTTACCTTAGGTCACTGATGCAGACGACGTACGAATGGAAGCTACATGCATCATCAGCCACACTCCATGAAACCCACTTCTGGGACCTTTTGCTGTATGGTTTCCGAAGGTAGATTCCCACCGTCCCCCGATCTACGTTCGGTTTCCATCCTCTACTTCTCCCATATACAGCTCCCACAGCAATATCTCGACGCTGTGCGATACCAGACGTTCTGGAGAATTGACCACAATAATCCTTCCCCTGGCTACGCCTCCGGAACTTATATCTTCTCTCTCCGTGTGGAGCTGCCGCCGCCGCAGCAACTGTGTCAACGTCACCCCCAACCTCCGTCATCCTAGCTCGTCAGTTTCAGCTTCAGCTTCAAGTCTGCATCACTCCGTCCTAACATCTCAAGAATCCCCAAGATGGCATCTCTCAATACCTCGATAAATGGTCCGTCCATTAAGAGCAGTTATAGCAGTGTTGTCAACGGTGTCCCGCCATCTTCCGACTCTCCTACTCATGCTCATTGGGCCCTATTCTCGGTCCAGGCCCCTCTTTTGAATGCCTTCCAAGACAGCGGAGCCAAGGAGAGTATTCTCAAGGTTCAAGGAACAGGTGGTATGTTACACACAAAGGGATGTCTTATCATCCCATCAGTCCGCTAACATGTATACAGAAAGCGACCTCGCCGATCTGATTGAGGACTTTAGTGAAGGGCGCATTCAATTCGCATTTGCCAAGGTCAAGGATCCCAACAGTGGCCTTCCTAAGAACATATTGATCGCATGGTGTGGAGGAGGTGTTCCGGAGCGAACCAAGGGCTACTTCACCAGCCATCTCGCTGCGGTTTCCAAGATCCTCCACGGATACCATGTTCAGATTACCGCTCGCTCCGAGAGCGACCTCGAAATTGAGTCCATCATGCAAAAGGTGGCCGATGCTTCCGGCGCCAAGTACTCAGCGGGAAGCTCAGACAGTCCTCGTTCTGCTGCACCTCCTCCTGTCAAGACCAAGCCTGTCTTCACCCCTACAGCCTCCAGCCGTGCCAACCCACTCGTCGCTGCTCGATCTAAACGAGAGGAAAATGTCGACGAGGATGGATGGGGTGCTGATGCTCCTCCTGTCACAAGGACTCAGATTGAAAAGGTCGAGTCTGCTTACAAGCCTACAAAGGTCAACATTGCTGATCTCAGCAAGCAACCCACGTCGACTACCAGCGGAAGCGCCCCCGTCAAGCGCGACGACACACCAGGTGACGTGGTGAAGGGCGGCTATCAACCCATTGGCAAGGTCGACATTGCAGCTATTCGGGCTCAGGCTCAAAAGGACCAGGATGACAGGCCAACTCCTGTGAAGGGATCCTACGAACCCGTAGGAAAGGTTGACATTGCTGCAATCCGGGCGCAGGCTAAGCCTGCTGCCTCGGAGAAACCTCAGGAGGACGAGACCCGACCTGTATCAGAACGCATGTCTGCTTTCTCTCAGCCAGCTCAGTCGGAGCGTTTAACGTCCCTTCCTAAACCCAAGGTCACCAACAAGTTTGGTGGCGCAGGAGGCTTTTCGGGTACAAAGGCTCCTACACCCGGTGGCCTAGGCTTTGCAGCTCCCGCTCCTGCAAAGTCTGCTCCTGTTGGTGCGGCAAGCCGTACATTTGCTGATCAAGGCGGAAAGACTCCTGCCCAACTATGGGCTGAGCGAAAGGCCAGGGAGAGGGGGGAGGACACCTCCAGTACTCCCGCCCCTGCTCCTGTCGGTAACACTTCTCCTGTTCAACCACAGAAGAGCGGAAGCGAGTGGAAGAGTGGCTACTCGGGTAAGAGCTGGGCTCCAGTGCAGACTGGCGATTATGGTCGCGGTGTGCCTGGACAGGTTAGTCAGGAAAACACAGGCGAGCAACCTGAGGATACACCAGCATCGCCATCAGGTGTGTCGGCTCTGCGAGACCGTTTCAAGGACACTGCCCCTATCAGCGCGGGAGCCCCTCCCCCTCCCGCTGCTCGCCCTGCAGAGGACGACACTGCACCACCGCCGGTTCCTAGCGGTCGCCCATCAGGAGGCTTTGCCCTTCCCGGACTGCCTAGCCGACCAGCACCTACAGATGAGCAGGATGACGAACGGGAAGACCCCTCCGCTTATCAAACAGTTACAGAGCGCGAGAGATCCCCCTCACCCCCTCGTGTTGCTGTTCCAGTCAGCCGTGGACCTGTGCCAGAAGTCGGCACCCCCCCTGAGCAGCGAGCTCCACCTCCTATGACTCCTAGCCAGATTGATGTGCCCAAAGAGTCTGATCTTCCAGACGATAAGGAGGTTTCATCTACCGCCCGTTTTGCTGGCGGTGCGGCTGCAGGTATTGCTGTAGGTGCTGCTGTTGGGGTCGGAGCTGCTGCTGCAGCCGGCGCTCTCGAGCGTGAGCCCAGTCCAGAGCCAGAGCCAGAGTCAGAGTCTCATCGCGCCCCTGAACCCGCAGCTCAGCTAGTTCAAGAGTCTCAGGGAGGTTATCGTGCCGTGATCCAATACGACTACGAGAAGGCTGAGGACAACGAAATTGACCTGATCGAGGGCGATGTTGTCACTAACATTGACATGGTGGATGAAGACTGGTGGATGGGCACTAACTCGCGTGGTGAGAGCGGCTTATTTCCCAGCAACTACGTTGAATTGGTGGGGGATGATGATTCAGAGCAACCGGCTGCTGCGGCGGTGCCTCCTCCACCACCACCCGTTGCTGAGCCCGAGCCCGAGCCCGAGACTCAAGCTCCGGCTGCTGCTGCTGCTGCTCCGGCTGAGGCCGGCCACACGGCTGTTGCCCTCTACGATTACGAGGCGGCTGAAGACAATGGTAAGATACACACTCACGCTGAAGAAGCAGTCACTAAATCCTACTTACAGAATTGAGCTTCCCTGAAGATGCCACAATTACCAATTTGGAGTTCCCTGACGAAGATTGGTGGTTTGGTCACTATGCTGGACAAGCCGGTTTATTCCCAGCCAATTACGTGCAACTCAACCAGTAATCTTTGGGCGTGCTTTGTTATCAATGATGAGGCGAAAGGAATGCATTAAGCTTGTGGGGTGGGAAAAAACTTGACGGTAGATGAAAAAACGCTATTAGCTCGCGTACAGTTTCAAAACAAATGATTCAATGTTCTATATTCATGTCAATTGGTTCATGTCGATAGTATGATACAGTAGCTATTGCCGTGTACGTGGTAATGACGAGCTACGCCCATCGATCATTCAGTATGCTCGAGCGTTGAAAACGTTGAACCCAGTCGGCTGTTCAGTGCGGTTACTGACTGGATTTATTTGTGCTGATAACGCCACGTCCACCATCTCTGCGAGAGAACGTCATATATTATTTAGTCAGGGGACGGGGTCTTTGTCAATTGTTTTACAAATCGTTTGAAGAGGTGTAAGGATTCTCGAGGTTTTTTATAGGGCCATGCGTGGGCTGATTATATGTGTCGTGTGGATCGTATCTACTTTGTTTCGTTGAGGCAGGCCGTTTAGAAGAGGCAGTCACAACAATCGATGCTATAAGCGACACACATTAGCATGCATTCACTTCGATCTGGCTTTGTGCTTGCGCGGAGCTCAATTGGCGCTAGTCAAGAACCTCCAATATTTGATGACGCCGATGACTCCACGGAAGTTGACTTACCAGCACTCGCATCCCTCCTCAGCGACACAGCAACAGCACATGGCCGCCAGACAAGCTGTCAAGCAGCCGCCGCCGCCGCGCTTGCCACCACTTTGTTGAGGGGGTGCTTGTTGATATTGCATGGGAGGTTGGCCTTGGGGTGGACCGTAATATTGCCCTTGAGGGGGACCATACTGTCCCTGGGGAGGGCCATACTGGCCTTGGGGAGGGCCGTATTGACCTTGAGGGGGGCCGTAAGACTGCGAAACGATATAATCAGCAATCGCGATCGAGTTTTTTTTTATGCACTTGATGCGCTTGGGTAACGAACAGGCTGGGGATGCTGAGGGTAACCTCCACCACCGCCGCCGCCGTAGTAATCTTGAGCAGACATGGTATAGATAAACGGAGTTGTTGTTGCTGCGACTGAAGTGCGTATGACAGACCGCCAAGAGGTTATGGATGATGAAGAAGAAGCGCAGGAGAGGTGTCGCCTTGGAAAGAAATGATGGAGATGAGGGTGGAGGAGAAGAAGTATCTATAGTACTAACCTACTAATATTGCGCCCGCCATGTGAGAAGCATCGAGGTCACGGGCAACGGATCTTCAATTGGCCATCGGCAACAGCCATCTTAGAGCATTTGAAACTGGAGCGATGGGAGCTTGATCAACCAATTAGAGGCTCGCCATGCCTGCTGCGGGGAGGGCCCCCGTCACCCTAAGGTCCGTCTGATCGGTAGTGCGGCATGAACGAGACGCTATTCTTGGGTTAAGGTGCCAGAAACACTCAGTCTATGGTCCTCTAAATCTACATCGATTCCAAGTTGAAACTGCCTAAATTCTTTTGTCACTTAGTGTAAGTGTCTCGAGTTTTCTTGCTTCCCCTAGGTCACCATGAGGCTAGACTGGAGCTTGAGCATCTCGAGATTCAGATTGATCAATTGATGTCATTTTCAGCCATGAACGGATGTGTGTCATAAACTTCTTCTTCAGCCACAACTCGCCATCCCCCATTACCTAAACCAGCCAGTCTCTCATCAAAATGTACTCCCTGACTCCGTAGATGGCCACATACCATCATGACGAAGCATTTGCCTCCTGAGGCGCGTAAAGTATACCACAGCTTAACGCTGCTCTCGGGTTGCCCGTGCCGTCCTTACCGAGGACGGGCCACTGACGTTCTGTGCTGACAGTTTATACTTTTATTCTCTTGGGCCTCTAAACCACTTGCAATTACCAGTGGTCTTTGTTTGACAAAATCAACAGAAGTCCCGAGATATCTGGTAATGCTTGCATCTTGGTCAACGTTTCTTGTAGCTATTGTTTCTCATATCCTGGCAATCAAGTAAGTAGTGACGAACCCAAAATGTTTCTCCAAAGTTAGGCCCAGGAAGGGGGAGAAAACATCAAAATCGATTCTTCGAATTGCCATATGATAACAGTCGTTGCAGTATTTACATTGAGTATACTGTTAATATATATGGAAGTCGACCGTTTGTGAGTAGGTTCTTCACACCAAGTCAAGGTCACAAACCCCACAAGTACCTATAGGTATACAGCAAAATGTCAAGCAAAATCACGTGTTCTTTTCGTTCCAGACTGCAACCACAGTCAAATACAAAAAAATGGTCTTCCAGAACCTGATAGAGATTGCATCCACTGCTTCAAATCATTAGAGCATGGGACTCCCTGCAAATCTCATGCCTTTTATCCCGTGGCCCTCCCCACCATCATGAAACTACCGAATATGCACAACGTGACATGGCCATGTCTAGTTCTCTTTGATCTACTGCTCCTCCTCGCCCTGAGGCTCCTCAACCTCCTCCTCCTCATCGTCGTCGAAGCTGCCAGCAGGCACCTCGTACAGACGAAGGATAGACTTGTTCGGGTCCTTGACGAGGACAAACTTAGCATCTTGGCTCTCGCTGCTGAGGCACATGTCGGCGATAGTGCGAACAATACCCCAACCGTTGGAGAGCGATAGGTTCATCTGGTTAGCGAAATCGCGGGGCTTCCAGCCGATAACGCCCAATACGACGTGCTTGTCATTGGAGCGGGGGGTGAGACGGGAAACAAAGCTGCAGATCGATTAGCAAATCATTCAGGTATCAGTGAATTAGCAAACTTACCCAAGCTTCATCACGTCTGCGCTGGCGAGGATGCTCTGCACTGTCCAGCGGGCGAGCTTGCAACTGTTGTTTTTCATCTCGGTCGCAACAACAGCACCACGCTGGGTAACAAGCTTGCTTCGCCAGTCAAGAGCGCCGCCGCTGCCTTGAGCCTTGCTGTCAAACTCGTTGAGAGCATGGATGCTGACGTGCTGGTCCTCGCCGCTGATGGCGTTCCTTTGAACGGCGTCGACCTCTGTTCGGACGACGAGGTGAACAGGCTCCTCCTCGTTGAGGGAAAGGTCGAAGCGTCGGTACTTGTAGGCCTTGCTGGCAGGAGGGTCGGTATCCTCAGAGGAGTTGTAGAAGGGGTTGCCGTGAGCCATAGCGACCTTCGACGACTCGCTCTCGATGACGACCTGGTTTGTGAAGTTATGGTTGATGTAGGTGGCCTCCTCGGCAAGGGCGTTGGGTTGGTTGATGGTGTCCTTACTACCATCAGCAGCATCGAGAGGAGCATCGGCGGCATTCTCATTGACTGTCACCATATCAAGAGCGGCATTATCGCGCTTGTCCAAGAAGATCTTGTTGCCCTGTCGAGAGATGACAATGTCCCAGGGGTAAACGGATCGAGGAGAGCACATCAGCATAGACAAAATGCTATCCGTGGCGAAGATAGTTGCCTCGTCCTTCTCGGCAAGCTCTTGGATTACGGGATCGGATGAGGTGGTAACGTTGTAGGCAGCACGGTCGATTGGTGTGAGCTTCTTCTCGGCACCCTTGACAGGCTGCTTGTCGTAAGAGCGGTCATAGTGGTAGAGGAAGCCGTAGTCATCAATATCCTCACCCTCGTCGGTGTCAAGATTCAGCTTAGCCAGGCGGTTGAAGTCGATCTCCTCAAGAAGCTTCCACTCGGCCTTGACGTTGATACTGGCGTCTCGGTTACGAGCAGGCTTATCATAATCCTTCCAGCCAAAGCGGCGACCGCCACGACCAGCATTGTTTCGACCACCCCGGTCGTAGCCCTGTCGACCAGCGGCACCGGCGCCGCCTCTCTGAAGCTGGGTTCGTCCGCCCCGGGCACCGGCCTGACCTCCACGTTGGCCACGGCCACGAGTGAAGACGGCCCCGCGGCCGTATCTTGACTTTGTCGAGTCTCGGACGTTACTAACGACTGAGAATGTTGATTCGTCCTCGGCGGGAGGGGCATTAAAGGTGATGGCGTGGCTAGAGCCATAGACTTGTTGATCTACAGGAATTATTGCGGTCAGCCAAGAGCTCATTCAAGACGAGTGTGATCTCGACAGAGAACAGAACAACACGACAACACGATATGACCTACCTCGGAAATTCCTGTTGTACTGTGCTCGTCCACCTCGCTCTCTGTCCTTGCCCTCTGCAGTCCAGTCGGCCATGCGTCCCAACTTATCACCCTTGGAGAAAGGCGCATATGGCACGCCGTTGAGGGTAGTCTCTGTGGTGACTGCAGGACCCCAACCGTCACCGGCGGGGCAGCTTTCGCAGATCTTGACGTAGTCGAGAGAGTCAGCCATTTTGTGAAGAACAGTATCGATGATTTCCTTGCGCTTTCGGGTGCGCGATAGACGAAAACCAAGGAAGCTCGGTGTTGGCTTCGGAAGCGGGGGATGCGTCAATCAATCTTTCGGTTCACAAGCGATGCTAGAATTTGGACATCCACGACGAATTTGTGGTGGGGTGGAGTGGGGCTTGAAAAAAACACTCAAGCCCCGCGGTGCTAATTGTGTGCCTCAGCCACTCAGCCACCTTTAACAGGCATAGGGTAAAGAAGCATACCTCATTTCACAACAAGGTAAAGTAGACCATTTTGAACGGTCATGGATCAAAGTTGACTTATGATGTTGCGCCCCCTGGACGGTAGTATGCTCCTCTCATTATTTACAAATAAGAGGGTCTCAGGAGAGATTTGAGACATGTGTGGTTTTTAACGGATTTTGTAACTTATAATAGCTAGAATAGGTAAGGAGAGATGCCAGAGATATGCTCATCATTAAGATGTCAAAATAGCAAACAGTAATATCCAAACAACAGCTACCGTTCCCCCCTAGTGGAAAAACACAACACAAACTCCTATTCACCCATCATCGAGTCCTTACCGCTGAACACACTGTCGATAGCATCTCGCACCTCAAATTCCTCCATTACAGCACCAAAGCTTGGCAAGTCAGTATATGCGAGCGTAACATTGCAGAAAACTTACCCATAACATCTCACTTTCCGAACGAGCTCTTCACTCAGCTTTCGGAAGTCGACCACCTCCAATTCATTTGCCCTTGGGTGTGACATGAGCATACCCCAAGACATGATAGGAGTTACCTCACCATCGAGGTCGATGCTCTTACTTAAATCCAATAAAGTGGCAAGATCTGCTTTTGGTACTTCCCACGTCTTCTGGTTCGTATCGCCATCTAGTGGAATATGAGTTTTCCCGAAGGGTAAACCTGGTCTTGTTTCTGGAGCCGGATCTGGCGGGCACGATGCCATAAGTGCATGCCCACAGGGTTCGCCCTCAGGCTCAGATGCTCTCTCAACCATGAACTGGATATGTGTCATGCACGGCCTCTCGAGACTATATGTACCCGCAGTCTGTTAGCTGATCTAACCATCAACATGTCCTGCCAGAGCTCACCCATGGCGCAATGCAACTCGCGTCATATCACACAGAGGGATCACTGGGGATTGTTCGAGTAGGAGTTATCGTACGTTAAAACGAAGTCAATGCCCGCCTGTTCCAGCCCAGGGTTTCCACGATAAAGCGGCTGAGGCATTCCGTGCGGTTGGCCGGTCGTGGAACCTTGATTGACGGCCACAGGTAGGTTCATTGGTGAGCCAACTGACGGCGCCGTCGATCGCGAGGTCAAGGGCGGGGAACTTGTATTGACTGAACCGCTCGTCGCGCTGCCTGCAACATGCGGGCTGCTGTGTTGAAGCCCAGCCTGTGCCAAAGTGTCTCGCAGCCGTTTGTTCTCATCGGCCAATCTCTCCCTATCCAATGAAACATTGCTGAATACCTCTTTGAGACGAAGAACTTCATCTTCCAGTGCCTTGATGTAGAGCTCCTTTCTTTCGCGATGTGTTCTGACAAAGGACACATGTTAGATACAGGCATTCATCGAGCTTGCGCAACATTACCTCTGTGCCTGACGATTCAACTCTTGCCGCCTGGTTAAGGCCGGCTTGCTGTTGGGCTTGGGCCCTCGCTTCTTGGGGGGGTTTCCGTCTAAAGCATCAATCAGTCCCGTGAGCCCCAACACGGCAAAGGAGTCATGTCTGAAATGCTTACCGCGCGTCGTCCTCTTATCGGTCAGACTCTTGAAAAAATCAGGATCGAGGGTGGAGGCCGCAGCATTGTCATCTTCTGAGCTGGCGACAACTCGGTCCGGCGAGAGTGACGAAGAGAAGGAACGCTCTGTTGCGCCAGCAAGATTGGCATTAAAGGCAGCCATACTGGCCGCTTACCTACTATATGAGTGGTAGTGTCGGGCGTTAGTCACTTGGGCCCCAAGAATCATGAAGTGTATGAGGCTGGACACAGAATCGCCAGAATAAAACTGTTGTTTGCAGCAAGGACTGCCGTGGTTGTGCTCCTGTATCATGAACCGTTGGGGATCGGAGGCGTTCCAGTTGCGTATGATGTCGACCCGACTCAGGTAGGTGTCAGGTTTGTATGTCTTTTTGTAATTTACGGGGATTTGATCAGTGTGAGGCGATTAAAACATACACCACATTAGTGCCATATAACTTAGTAGCTTGCTGCAATGATTTGACATACTCGAGCAAGGAAGTTTATTGCTTGGTCAGATTGATGATCGTGGGAATTCTAGAACCGGAGAAGTTGCTAACGCATTAGTCAGAGTTCCGTGTGAGTCGGCGCCACTGAATCACTCACTGCATTGGATCCAGGCAGTTAAGTTGTGCAGCAATCCATGATTTCTACCTGGGTACAAACTCAATGTACCTTTTATGGTGATGCACCTTCCATGGCCGACTGAGTTGGAAGGTTACAACCAGTCAAAAACGGTTTTGTACAGGTAAGGTGGGTAACATGATAAGCTGAAGCACCTACGTAGTGCCTCAGACTGCGATGTTCGGGTGTCAGCATTGACGACCAGGGTAGGTACCTACCTTACACTTCAAACGCAGCCCGGTTCTTTCAACATGGGGATGCTTAGGCCCCTTGCCTTACATATGTTGGTAGCAAAGGCCTAACAGCGAGGAATGTTAATCCTTCATATCATCAGAAAGCTATTAAAAAGAGAAAGGGCGGCGTCACTAGGAGGGTTGGGACTAGTTCAGGCTTCTGAAGCGGCACTGAAGCGTCCAGTTTGAGAGGTCGGGAGTCTGATTGACAGTGGAAGCATACCTAGGTAGATACGTAGATTTCTGTACCATTCCATCATGTGAATTGATGTTGCCCCGCACTGGGTACCCCATGGCCGCGAACGGACGGGCTTTTGCATTTGCTGTCAGTTTGACATGGGATCCATTGATTTGCAATTATTCCGTACCTACCTACCTACCCAGTGATGCTCTACCATTGATACTTTGAAAACCCCATACTATTCACTACAATAACTTCAATAAGTAGGTCGTTATAGGTTATAATCTAGGACCCCTTGAGAGTTACTTGCTCATGGGCAATTGGATCTGTGTAAACCCAGTCAATATCTGATATATCAAAGCAACGCATTAAACACGACGCCATATTTCATGTACAACCTGGGAAGTATCAACACTAGGTACCTAGGTAGCTCGGATCTTATACACAGACTCAATAATTGATAATAGATGTTTACAAACTTCATCGACCTCAGTTAGAGCAGTGGCCAGATCAGTGACTGTGGAGAGAGATGGTAAGTAATCCCCATGCGGCGTACAAGCCCTTGGTTTCCCAAGGTTTTCATCAGATTCGAGAGAGCGAGGAGCCTTGGGGAAAGGGTCGTTCCGAGAAATAAGACAACGAGATCTCGCTCGACTTGCAACAGCCAGATGGCAGAGAAACCTAAGCATGATGGGCGCTTTGGCTTTGTACTGTTTCACCAGCTTCAAAATCCTATAGTTCTTAGCAGAGATTTCATCCGTTCCTCGTCGTCCTTGTGAGATAGACATTATCTACTGGAGACACACGATAAAGTCACTACCTACCTATAAGGTATGTATAACTACCGGACTAGATGTAAGAAAGTGCCAGTTCACTGAATTCAACCAAACAGTTACACAATGTACCTTGAAGGTAAGTGTTGTATGTAGCTTCATATTCCTCGATTCCCCGGATTCTAGCTCGATGCCCTCAGAAGGCTCTCGAAGGGCGAATCACTGGCAAAAGTACCAGCAGTTGAAATGGGTGCATGAAATATGACTTCGCAACCGTTGAATGTTGGATGCTCAATTTAGTAAGTGGTGTTATTGGTCATGGTTACGCATCTATTTTGGTCAGGGGGTGAAGCTGGAGGCTTGTGTAGACACTCGGGGCCACCAAATGGGTAACATGACATAAGATGGTGGTGACTGGCATTGCAGCTAAAATCTTGGGATGGGAGGGGAAACGGCACCAGCATCAGCTCATCTCTATTGTGAACCAGGGACACTCGTCCAAGTAAGTCTTGATCGTTCGCGCAGATGAGATGAGGTCAGCCCGCGTGAAAAGAAGTGGCAGCGGTGAGCAGTAATAACACAGCCACGAAATATATAGAAACATCACATAACAGCAGCATGAGTAGTCACTAGGTTCATCATCATATTGATCATGCACTCTCCGTCACTATATCCATTTTCATAGCCCATGTCGATGCAATTGTGACAAAGCTGCTGTATCTGCGCAGCTAACCTACACTTGCAACCCTCCTAACTCGTTGCAGCACTAATCGAGGACACGAGCATGCAATTCCTCGAGCGCAGACAGGGAAACTACTATAATAACCAAGACAATAATCAGTCGCGCGTGGTATGAGGAAAAAACATCATCGACCTTGGATTATGGGTTGTCATGCCGCTATGAATCCACAGACTCGATACTGCAACCTTAGAGCGAAGCTATCCATAGTTATGGAAATAGTGGCTTGTTAGCTAATAATTCAACACAGCTCCGGAACGACCGCAAAGAGATGTGAGAAAGGCTCGTAAGGGGGACGTAGCAGTTGCGGCTTGACGGAATGTGTTGCTTGCCTCTGAACTTGCTTCTGCTTCAAAGTGTCCGGTCCGTTTCCGCGACGCCCGTTGTTGGCCAGTGGTCTGTTCAATGATAACTCTTTGCAACCCGTCACCTGGGCAGGATGCTTACTTTAGATCTACCTCCGTCAACGCCTGCATCTGCATCTGCACCGACGGCCGCGTCTGCGCCCCCGGGTAAGACAGCAGCAAACTGGACGCCATTGGACTGTCGATTGGTGGACAAGATTTGTGATGCTGCCACAGGAGGCGGAGATCATCAGTTTTACGCTCTGCGATGTTCGTGATGCAGCCCCAAAGAGGCACCTGATGAAAGAGACTTTTCCATATTTTATCCATTCTGATGGCACACGAACTCCCTCTGCGGCTCTCAAATGGACCTATGGAAGGATTAGGTAGTTTGGGGACGGAATCTCGATCGACACAAACAGTCTAATGCCTTGCCTTTCGTGTGACGCCTGGAGGAAGGAACCTCAATCAATGCTCCCCCCTTTCAGTCTCTCTAGTCTGTCCATACCATCGACTGCACCCATTTATTATCAATGCGACGGTAGCTTTGGTTGCTGGAAGAAACTGGAGGGGGGACCTCCAGGGACGGGCCTAGTATTGCATGAAACTTTGCCCGAAAACCTAACAAAGACTGGTGATAGTACATAAGGTATGAAGAACGCCCGCCAAACAAATCGAACACCCTCCCCACAGTACCCTGCCATCCTTCTGATGGACAGAATTAATTCAGTATCTAACTTAGGTGTCAATGTCATTGTAAATCATTAGAGCAACTTAGGTTAGTAAGGTAGTTACCTGGTATTACATGTTTCCGGTTTGGCGAGCATAGCGACTAAAAAACCTTTGAAATCGGGGGCATTCAGTTGATATCAACAGGGTTTTAAGAAGCAGTGGAGTGGATTGCGAAGCCATTGA
This sequence comes from Fusarium musae, assembly GCF_019915245.1. Lineage (NCBI taxonomy): Eukaryota > Fungi > Ascomycota > Sordariomycetes > Hypocreales > Nectriaceae > Fusarium > Fusarium musae. The sequence goes on from NC_058387.1 coordinate 1,890,919, forward strand.
TTGGAAAGCGGGTACCGGACACCCACTGCACAGTTACAGTGGAACATCATAGGTAGAGGCCATAGCTTACATCAGGACCCTCAGTGTCCGTCTGTAAAGCGCTGTAAAAAAAAAAAAAACGAAAAAACAATACATACATACCCGCAAGGTGTTGTAGCTTTGCAGGGCTAGGAGCTTGATTCCCGGGAGATGGTGGGGGGTGATTGGTCTAGCAGCGCATTCCCCCGCTTATTGTATCATGAGAGGAACGCGCTTTCACGATGGCCTAAGGAGCCATGGCTCACCTGGGCCAAACTTTGTCTTTCTTCCCCTTCGAGGCTTAACGGCGATTCTTAAACCCTGTTCTGCAGTATCAAGCAAGCTCCCGAGGAGTGAACAGACTAGGCAACTTCAAAACCAGATCTATCGATTGTGCTGTCAATTCGAGGCGCCTCCCTTTTACCTCACCTCGCCTCGTCCGAGCAGGTACCCACGGTCACGATCACGGTTGGCCCCATTCTCGGCTACACCTGAAGGCGCTCGCACGCTTGTAGAAAGTCACCCCTTTGACTTCCAGGTGTTAGGGTTACAATTCGACCTCGACCTCGTTTTACGGTTCATGCTTAGAAGTTGTACAGCGTCAGCCCGAGAACCCTCGCTGTCGACCCTCAGTCATGTCTCCGAGTCTCGCGGGTCTGTAGTTCTGGCGCCCTTGCCAGACCCCGAGTCTCCCCACTTGTGCTTCTGCTGGAAGCTGCCAGCTATCCTGACGTCGGGCCCTGACCCAAAATCCCACGGTCGACGATACCTGCGAAACATCCATTGCACTATCTATTCCTGGTTTGCACTTCAGTCGCTTTTGAGATAAGATGGTTTCCCCGTCCGGCGCCATCCTGGCACCCCCGGCAGTTGCCTCTCTAAGGGCACAACAGACAACTGCTATGGAGAGGTCTTTGAGCCAGGACATCCGGGAAGAGCGCGAGGAGCTTCGAGAAGCTGCTGAACAGACTCTCAATACCATCGTGGACCTCAATCTTGATGGAACAATTAAATGGGTCAGTCCCTCGTGGACTGATGTTGTAGGTACCCAGTTTGAGACAGTCAGTGGCCTGCCTATCTCCGACCTGATAGTTAGCGACAACAAAAATGTGTTCACTGAAGTTGTCGAATCCATGAAGAAAGACGATTCTCGGAGCCACAGAGTCCGATTCGCTGTCAATATTGGACCCCTCTCGAAGCTTTTACCCATCGACGACCTCGAAAATGACCCCGAGAACGAGCAGTCACATGCTGTAGACCTTGAAGCCCAAGGAATTATGGTATACGACAGTGTCTCGGGTGGAGAGAGCCATGTAAGATTCGTCGATGTTGGCTTTCTGTGCAATACTGATCTCGTCTAGACAATGTGGATGATTCGCCCTTGGATAGCTCCACGAGAAATCAAGATCGACCTTCCCAACGTAATCGTGGATTCGTTAGGCTCAGGTGCTGAAGTCCTGGCGAGCTATCTGACTCAACTTGCTGAGAGCGGACTTGATGACCCCGAACAACAAGAGCCTCCGCCACCGGTCCTCTGCCGCATTTGCGAACGTCAGATCCCTCGATGGTGGTTTGAGAAACACACCGATTTGTGTTTGCAAGAACATCGGGCCGAGATGGATGTTCAAATGGCACAGGAAAGCCTGACTGAGCATCGACATTCGATCGTCAAGGTGCTCGACGCATTAGAGGCCCGCAAGAGCCGGTCACTTGCTGGCGATCAGACGCCTGTCCCAGTCGCCGAATACAAAGGTTTGCCAATTGGGCCGCCGCCATCAACTCAGTCGTCACCTGGCAGTTCATTGCCTCGATCGAGGGAACGTTCTGGAGGACTTGGGCATACTAGGGCACGCTCGTTCGCTATTCGACGACCTCAGGCTCGAATTGTCGAGCTGCTCATGGATCTTTGCGATACCGCTATTGAGATTAGCACACCTGCGATAAAGGAGTCCTCAACCCAACAAAGTGGCGATTTTAGAACACAATCCCCGCAATCTGAGTCACGAATATCACAGGTTCTGCAATGGCAATCGCCAAGCACCAATACTCTGGAGCAGGAACAAGGATTGGCTCTGTTGTGCGCTGACACGGAGAAGGTTGCTAGGAACAAGGTCGACGCTGTTTTTCGTCACAGGAAAATTATCGAGTATGCTGAACGTATTCGTATCGAACTTGCTTGCCTTGTCCAAGACTGTATCGACGAGGCCCTGAGGAAGGCGGCTCGCATAGCCAACGGCGAATTGACCGACTCGACAGAAGAAGAACGGCTCAACTCAGAGTACGAACAATGTGACACATGTGATGAAGGTACTGGAGACGACGATATACCTCCAGAACCCCTTGTCTCTGAACCTCAGCATCTTCTGCAGCGAGGCAGCGAAAGCTTCACGGAGCCCTTGAGCAACCCATCTGTGCTAGCCACTGCCCTTCGCCAGATGAATCTTTCTGAAAATAAAGACCGATCAAGACCAACGTCGTTTGTGGCCTCTACGAGATCAAGCAGCCCTAAAGAGTGTCCTACGCCTAGATCTCACTTTGGCGGGCAGAGTAGCCTTGGGGTTCAGGCACGAGATACTCGCAGAGACTCGGTCTACTTAGAAGGTGACTTTCTTGATAGCGAGGGCAGTTTTCGATCGTCATCAGTGGCATCTCGCAATGCACCAAGGACCGAGTCCCCCATATCTGAATTTGGAGACCTCCGTCGCGCCGCGAGCACGAGAAGGCGACATCGAAGGAGTCTGATTTTACCTGGTACTTCTTCCCCTCACCGGCAGGAATCACCCTCGAGACCAGGACAGCCGTCCTCGCCTTTACGCATTAAAGCAAGGGGATTTCCGATGTCCCAGGAAGGTGTCGTCTCTCCAGAGGCGTCACCCATGCTTCCGGGCAGTGACTTTAGTTCACCTGCCACGCACAGTCACAGACATCACCGGAGGCAATCTTCAGCAGCCATTTCTGATTTCGTCATGAAGCCTCCGCCATCGCCTCGCCTAGGTGCGAATCAAGCACCCCCACAGCCACGCCCAACCCAGCCATCCATCAAAGATTTTGAGATTATCAAACCTATCAGCAAAGGTGCCTTTGGCAGCGTGTATTTATCAAAGAAGAAGTCTACAGGAGAGTACTTTGCAATCAAAGTACTCAAGAAAGCCGATATGGTCGCCAAGAACCAAGTCGGCAACGTCAAAGCGGAACGAGCTATTATGATGTGGCAGGGGGAGAGCGACTTTGTTGCCAAGCTTTACTGGACTTTTTCGAGCAAGGACTATCTATACCTGGTGATGGAGTATTTGAATGGTGGGGATTGTGCTTCGCTAATCAAAGTTCTGGGTGGTCTCCCCGAAGAATGGGTGAAGAAGTATCTTGGTGAGGTTGTCCTTGGAGTTGAGCATCTTCACAGCCGAGGCATTATTCATCGTGATTTGAAGCCAGACAATCTCCTTATTGACCAGAAAGGCCACCTTAAGCTCACAGATTTTGGCTTGTCTCGCTTGGGATTGGTCGGCCGGCAAAAGCGAGCATTGAATAGTGAAAACTCTGATGGAACGCCAGACCTGCTCAAACAAGGACCCTTTGCACGATCTGCCTCTATTGCTTCGTCAAGATCAGCGTCACTTGATCTCCACGGACATACCCATTCCCCTGGTCAGACGCCTCAGATGACACCCGAAGTCGGAAGCTTGGCACAGCCTTCTTATTTCAGTCTTGGCCAAGAGACCCGTCGAGTATCAGGTACTCACCGAAGTGACAGTGGTGGTAGTGAGACACTTGCTCGTATGGTCACCAACTTTTCCTTGCATGACGCAGAGATAGCATCCCAATCGAACAGCGTCAGGTCACCCCTAGATGAGGAGGCAGTTGCGCAAGGCTCGCCCGATCTACCCATGAGTGTTGGCTCGAGAATGAGTATGGATAGCCACGTCAGGAACTCTCTACCACTATCCAATATGATGCCACCTCCAATGGCGCTTTTCAACCCTGAGGATACAAACAGACGCTTCGTGGGAACACCTGACTACCTCGCCCCTGAAACTATAAAAGGTGACAAACAAGATGAAACCAGCGATTGGTGGTCGGTCGGTTGTATTTTGTTTGAATTCCTTTATGGTATCCCACCGTTTCATGCTGGTGAGGCCGAAGAGGTTTTCGAGAATATACTAGCAAGGAAGATTCAGTGGCCTGACGAGAATGAATGTGAGCCCATTTCCGAAGAGGCAAAAGATTTGATCAATAAGCTCCTGTGCATGGAGCCTCACCAGCGTCTAGGCTCCAATCGCGATGACAAGTTCGCCTCTGGTGGTGAAGAGATTCGCCATCACCCTTGGTTCCAGGATGTCAATTGGGAAACGCTTTTGGAGGACGAAGCTCAATTTGTCCCACAGCCTGAGAATCCCGAGGACACAGAATATTTCGACGCCAGAGGGGCAGTGTTGCAGTCTTTTGCGGAAGAGATGGAAGATCAGGCGTCTCCTCAGTCCTCCGCAGCTGGCTCTGAGTACGCTGAACGGCCCCATGATGCCCTTTCGCGGGTCCGGTCTCAGGTCAACTCTATAAACCGAAAGTTGATGCCGCTGCATATTCCCCCACATGTCCGAGATTTGAAGTCGAGGCGTTTGAGCGAGCCGGTGGCGATGGACGACTTCGGCTCATTCTCATTCAAGAACCTACCTGTATTGGAGAAGGCTAACAAGGACGTGATCCAGAAGTTGCGAGCAGAGGCGCTAGCCACGCAAAGTAAAGGAACATCCGTTAGCCCCGGGGCACCCAGCAATGTTATATCACCAGGACCGTCGCTGGAAGGCAGCCCTGTCCTATCAAACCCTGTCTCCAGAACCATCTCCAACGCCAAGGCAACAAATCGAGCACAATCGCCATCTGGATTTGGTCATACAAGTGCGTCGCCCAATCGAGCCTCCCAACCATCATCACCCTTGTTGGTTTCATTTGTCGCTGGCCCAGGTGCCGACGGACGACGAAAGGCGTCGAGTAACTCTTCCAGTCTATCACACCAGTCAACTGCCGCATCTCTGCAGCCAGGTTCGGCATTCGAGATACCCAAGGTTCCCCCAAGCCTGCAAAAGGCCGCTACCACGGTCGCAGCATCGTCTCCAGTCCAGAGTCGCAGTGCGGCGCCACCTCCTCTGTCACTGTCTCCCCAAAAGACTATATCCACCCCACGACAGTCTAGCAATTCATCTGCCGGACGTTCGAGATCACTTACTGTGGGCTCTCAATCTCAGGACGGCAGTCCTGTTGCTTCTGACATAATGCACCATCATCGAAATCGGAGAAGCCAAGTCTTTGACATGTCACCGTCCTCATCAGATAACGAAGGCGAGAAGCATAACGCCCTTCTCCGAGTACAGAGGCGCAGACAGAGCTCAAGGCGGCTCTCGCAGATTGCCTTTGATGGAGGCCCTACTTTCCGGCCTCTCGATGTGCTGATTTGTGAAGATCACCCGGTATCTCGCATGGTAATGGAGAAATTGCTTGAAAAGTTGAGATGTCGTACAATATCCGTACCAAATGGGTCTGAAGCTGTTCGATACTCGATGAGTGAGATCAAGTTCGACGTCATTTTCCTCGAGTATCAGCTTCCTCAAATCAATGGAGCTGATGTGGCACGAATGATTCGGGAGACCAAGAATGCTAATTCTCACACACCGATTGTAGCCATTACAGCTTACCTCAAGGAGCTTCAAGCACCACATTACTTTGATTCATTAATCGAGAAGCCCATCAGCTCGTCCAAGCTTACTGAAGTTCTGCGCGGATTGTGTCAGTGGCGGCCCGAGTCACCAGGTCAATCATCAAGTATGCCACGCCCGATCCCAATGGGAATCCGCAAAGCCAACTCGCGACTTGAAGACAGTCCGACATCAGGCTCGTCCATCTTTGCGAGTCGACTGGGAAATGCAATGATGTCAAGTCGTGAGGACTCGATCACATCATCACTATTTGGTGATTCGGAATCTGTGACGACTGATGAGTTGCCGGTCGTTGTTAGTCGCAAGCCAACAAACGAATGGGACGAAGGTGGCTTGAACATCACAGACAATAACGATGCCTCTGACCCCCTAAGGAAGGGAGTACCTTCTCTCGTTGCTCAGCAATCCGCGCCGGCTCAGATGGAACACCGCCCACGAAGCAACGATAAGCTGAGAGGGCGACGAGAAGGCCCTGAACATAGAACTTTGGAGGGCACCGAATCAGCTGATGATGAAGACGAAGAACTGGGAAGTGGTCGAGAAAAGCACCACGGCCGCAATAGCCAGCAGATACTGAGCAAAGCCGGTCTGCCCAGCTCGAAGCTCGGCATTGAAATGATGCGGGCCAACAGTCACGATAGCTTGACAGTGGGTTCGGAAAGCACGCCTGAAGCTGTGACGCAAGTCGTGACCACGCCTTCAAAGGAGATGGAGACTGGAGTTCTGGATGGTGAAGTGGTTGCAGAACCCACTGCACGTACTCCACCTGATGCAGGACTGAAGGCAGAAGGTGTTACACCCAATAAGGAGAAGGATGGAACAGACAGTGTAGACGCAACACCTCGGCCTTTAACGGTTGTCAAAGGAGATGACGATGGCGGCAATGATGGGGAAGCGACACCACGGCCAACTGAGAAATAAGAGTTCCCATATAGGCTCGGTGCATGGCATGAAATGAGCTACTGGGTACACATGGTCCACGAAGATGTACATGTTTCGCCCGGTATCTTGAAGTTGGAATTTCCTTTGTATCTATGAAATGCAGCGTGGCGTTTGAGCGATGACAAGTGAGTCGACTTGGACTGCGAATGAAGGCTTCGAATGCAAGCGATAGTTCGACGACTAAGGGGAAGGGTTTGCAGGCGAACAGACTGATCTGTGTGAGATGCTCCAGGGATTCCCGCAATATAGGAACTGGAGCTTCCCTTGACTTCGCTATAGTTGACATGTATTTCTTGGGGATGCGAACTATGCAAAGATGAGAAGGGGGCCATAAAAACTGAAGGGGATAAAAACAACAAGAAAAAACCAGGATGCAGCTACTGGTGCATGGAGACTTTGGCCCCGGCTACAAATATAAAAGAGGTGGTGCCTGTGAATGTTTGGAGTGGCGTTGAAACAATATAGCAGATATAAAGGCCATGGCTGTGGATTTGATCATAACTAGGTACTCAATTGTTTCTACATTCACTTGCTATGTTAGTCTTGATCTGACTAAACGCACACATAATGTCACCAGCCCAGCATACCACAGCGAGCATTTGAGATTAGTAGGTATACTGCGCACGCAATGCCGATGTCTTGTACTGGTGGGTGTGGTTTTGCAATTCTCAAAAACGTATCATGGCCGCAAGACCAAAGTAGCTGGAACAGAATTAACGAAGGAGAAAGATACCTGAGGTAATCATAGTGTATGATTGTTTCATCTTAGCCCATAGTAATAAGTCCAGTCAAAGCCAAAAGCAAAGGAAATGTGAAGAGGGGGGCATTGAACATAAGGTAGCGTGGGGTCTGTAGTCATGAGTGAATCTTGTGTCGAGGCAGCTTCGACAACAAATGGCAATCAAGTACATGGTTTCATTGTGCAGGGGGTTGTGGGAGTGCTATCCACCAACTCAGTATGCATACGTGTTATGGTTATTACAAAATGGGGGAAGGATGGAGAAGTTGAGAGGGGGGCATACAGCAGGAGGGTGGATAAGATATTCGAGTTGCTTGCACAAGGTACATACATACCTTAGTAACTACCTAGGTACCTTACGTAGGCAGGCAGGCATCTGGGACGCCAGGTTATCTGTCACCAATATTTGGTGACGAGATGGTTATTGTAAGTGTTGCATCGTCAGAAACGCATAGACGGCCATCACTCGATGGCCAGTTATTTGACGGCTACATGATACCGATACAAGGAATGAACTGGAGAAAGAGAAATGTAACGCACGCGACAAGTTTCTAGATGCATACAAAAAAGCTCTCGGTATAAGATTGTGGACTAGTTGGTGTCTGGCTTTTTGTTAGCTCATCTCGTCACGGGCTGCCTGTCTCAGGTACCTACCTAACCTGTGTAGCCTGTTACCTATCCTACCTTTAGAGAGCAAGAGAATATGAGACTCGAGCTTAGGGTGATAAAATAAACTCCACAAAGGGTATCTTGAACTCATCCTAAGTTTATGCTGAATTACCTTAATCTTTTTGTCACTTAGGCTCAAGGTCCCAAGTTTTAATTTCCTCCCCGGTTCGACCTATCCATACAAAGGTTGTCAAGATGAGCTGAGGGGGAGTGACTCGACAGATGCGATGCAGTACGTAAAAGATTACAGGCTACCTACTAACCTCACGGAGAGGAAGCGGGGTCTGGTTAGCAGCGATGGAGGCATTTGTCTTTTTTTACCGGTTACCTAGGCCGCCACGAAGAAGTCTCGCAGGTTTATGCCAGGCAGTTAGTTACCTAAGTTGGGATCGACGCAGAAAATTAAGCTTTTGTTTAGCTTTTACTCTTAAAGTAACAAGATGTAAATACGGTAAAATAAGGGAAGCAGGGAGGGCTTGATTCAGCACGTGAATTGAGTTGGGCTGTGTGAGTGACTGTGTGGGAAGGTTGCATTGACCAAAGGCTATGCATGGGCAACCAGGCACCTCAGACGAGAGAGACAGAAAGACCAACGAACGACCTCACACGACCTCTTTCCGCATTAGGTGGACGTCGTCAAAAGAGGACCCGCCAGATGTACTTTTGTACCTTCTCTCCAGTTTTTCATGCAGCGAATTTTTCCTGAATATACCCTATTTAGGCTTAGGGCACCAATGCCGAGACGCGCAGCTGCGGCTCCCGACAGCGCCGAGGCGGGAAATGGAAATAGCAGAAAAAGGAAAGACTTGGCATCGGTTGACATGTATCAAAGGGAAACAGACAACGAGGAAGACAAGCCAGAGAGCCGAACACCCGTGATATGTACTGACTGATGGGGTATGCATGGATTAAAACTATTAATCTCCCGGTGTCTGGAATAGGACACCGAAAGGGAAAAAGAATTATGTATGTATGTATGTATGTATAAAAAAAAAAAAAAAAGTAAAAGTAAAAGGTGGGAGGGAGCTAAAAGGGCCGTAAAATGAGTGGTGCGGAACGCGAGCATTCAGAACGCATCGAAACAACAGAAGCTCAATGGCTGAACAAGGATTTTAGAGGGTCAAGACCCTGACTCTCTCAACTCTTTGAATGCAATGATGCGAGTTTTTTTTTCCAGCAGAGATCGGCCTCGTAGGCTCGTTCCCTGCCAACGGCGTCGGCCGAAACAAGTCAGGCGGGTCTCGTAGATGCCGTTTTATCCGGGTCCGCTCCTGGTGTTTTGCAGTCTCTGCCTGTCTCTTGCGCGCTTTTGCTCGCGTGCGTAGCTGCCCTCTCAAGATAATGAGCGAACCCCAGGTTTTTCCTTGTCCGAATTGGATCCTCCTCTTGCAACCGTCCAGCCTGTTACGCTTCGGTGTCGAAAACGTGCTTCTCTCCAAGCCTCCCGTCGATTTGTGTGAGCCTCATCCGTCAAATTCAATCGGGTACGGCACATTAGTCTGTTACAAATCTGTAAATAACAACGTCATTGCTTCTGGTATCGTCATATACTATTCAACTTTGGAGTTGACCTTGATATTGCCCAATCCCCTGCCCTCGCGCTGCATTGTGCACTCTCAGACGCCAATAACATTGCATATCCTTTATGCGCACATCTCCAAACTAGTACAACAATCGGCTGTCCGTGGCTCAGCATCTGGCCTGGATCTCTCGGCTTTGCGATGGATAAGGGCATGACCCAACCGGCGGCGGATCTCATCACGCATTGCCCACCCAATGCCATGTCACCCACCCTCCCCCACCCACTCACCCCTGGTGTTTCTTACATTAGTACATACCTACGGATAGTTCTAGAGCTAAACCTATAGCCCGCTTTTCCTCTCTGTTTCGACAGCTCCCACGCATATGTCGGTAACGGTACATTGCCGCAAAGCTCTGGCTCTGGCTCTGGTCCCTGAGGCGAGGACGAGGCGGCCACAGTTGCTTTCGGTCAAGGAACGGGACACGGGAGCTATCCTATCCTGCACACCCTCCCAATTTGACCCCAGAGATCGACTTTCGTCCACACGTTCTCCCACGAGGTTAATTTACGTCTTCTTACTGGCTGCTGCTTCTTCAAGATGCCCGTCACACTCGTCTTGAATATCCGAGCTCTTGTTGCTGCTATCTCGGTCGTGATGTAGTTCAAATACTGCCCTTCCTCGCGCCATGAAGAGCCGTCGGTTTCCCGTTTCTCTCCAGAGCCAAGACAAGGCAATCCCAAGTCTTGAATTCCTCAATTGTTCGTTATTCGTTCCCGACCCAATCTAAGGCGGGCCCTCGGCAATTCTTCTTTGCCTCCAGCATAAAACTTTTCTACCCCGTTGGTGGTTGGCATTTTCGCTTTGCGCATGGAATATACATCTTGTTCCACCTAGTCTGTCTACCCGCCTAGTTATTCCTGCCTCCTCATATCAACAAAACCCCCATACACAACTGCGGGATCACCTTGAATCAAGCACCTTGACCATCACCCGAGGCTCCAACCGCCTTCTCTCAAAATGGTTCATAGGCACCATCATCATGAGTCTACAATCCCAGGCGAGATCCCTGTCCCGCACGGTCCTCCAGACAGCGATTCTGAGCACATCTCAGATGAGCCTATCGCATATGCCACTGCTGATGAGCGTCGCATCTTCAGCCATGTAACCCGCCCAGACGACTCCTACACTGAGGACGGCGTCTACTGGGCTGATCTGCCACTGGCTCAGCGTTATCGCTTCGTTTCAAAGGTCGACAACGATGCTGCCAAGGAGGAGGCCAAGACTGCTTGGTCCATGTTCAAGGAGGACCCTCTTTCGCCTTTCTCGTGGTATTTCCGCCATGCTGTCATTCCTGGAGCCGGTCTTGGTCTGGAGGGTTATGTCCTCTTCTCCATTGGTAACCTCGAGCCTCTCTTCAAAGCTGTCTGGCCTGATTGCTGGGGCAAGGAACCCACTACCTGCTCTCACAACTGGATTGCCTCCGTGACATACCTCGAAATCATCGGTATCATGGTTGGCCAGGCTGTTGTTGGTGTAAGTTCTCCCTCTCCCTTCTGTTATTACCGTATATATGGTAGTTTCCATTGTACTGACTGTTCGTAGGTTATGGGAGATTGGGTCGGTCGCCGATGGGGCCTCATCCAGGACGCTGCCATCATGTTTGTCGGCCTGCTCATGCTCACTGCCTCGTGGGGCCTTACCCTCCAAGGCTGGGTTATCTGCTATGCCTGGTCTCTCTTCTTTTACGGTTTCGGTGTTGGTGGCGAGTACCCCATTACAGCAACTTCTTCTCTTGAAGGTGTTTCTTCTGGTGGAATTATCTCGACTCGTGAAGATCGTCTGCACCGTGGCCGCCGTGTCACCACGGCTTTCCTCATGCAGGGCTGGGGCCAGTTCGTGAACCAAGTCATCCTCATTGTTCTGCTCGCCATCTTCAACAACGGAAAGAGTTCGCCTCCCTACAGCAAGTCGGCTGCCCAGTATACTTTCCGACTGTCCTTTGCATTCCCTGCCATCGGTACGCTCTGGCTCCTCTACTATCGTACTTACCGGATGCGCAGCGCTGGTAAGCAGCTCGCTGAGGCAAAGAAGCGCTCCAACGTCACTGGCTATGATGTGAATGCTCTTCGCCACTGCTTTTCCAACTTTGGTGGACGTCTCTTTGCTACTGCTGGTACTTGGTTCTGCAACGATGTCTTCTTCTACGGCAACAAGCTTTTCCAGGGTCAGTTCATCAAGGTCATCTCTCCTGACAGCAAGTCTATCTTCACTACTTGGACCTGGAACCTTGTCAATATCACCGTCTCCCTGGCCGGCTACTATCTCGCATCTCTTCTCATCGATAACAAGATGTACGGCCGGAAGATGATGCAGCAAGTGGGCTTCTTCATGTGCTTCTTGATGTTCGTTATTCCCGCCTTCAAGTTCGACTACTACACCAGTCCCGCGGGTATCCATGCTTTCCAGGCCATGTACTTCATCTCGTCCTTCTTTAACCAGTTCGGTCCCAACTCGGTCACCTTCCTCGTGGCTGGTGAGGTGTTCCCCACGCCCATCCGTGCTACTGCCCACGGCTTCTCCGCCTGTATCGGCAAATCTGGCGCTCTTCTCGCTTCCGTTCTCTACAACTACATCGATGACCAGACTAAATTCTACGTCGTCCCATGGTTCGGTCTCGCTGGTATGCTTCTGACTTGGATCTTCCTTCCCGACACTACCGGTCTTGATCTTAAGGAGCAGGAGCGCCGCTGGTACTATATTCGGGATGGCAAGGAGAGTGAGTACCACGGTGTTGCTGTCAACCCTGCTCATCTGTCCCTGTGGGAGCGCTTCCGAGGCCTCGGTAAGAGTTACGACCCCGAGGCTGACTGGCGGACCAAGGTCCAGGATATGCGTACCGAATGGGAGCTTGTCCAGGCCAGCCGCGGTCCCAAGGAGACTGAAGGTGCCATGCCCGATGACGGCGAGTTCTCGCCAGAGATTCATGAGTTCTTCAAGCGCTCTAGCCCCAAGCACATTGGCCGTCGCGACGAGTCTCTCATGGTTGACCCAATTAATGAGAAGACGGCTGTGCCGTCTGATGATTCTAATTCGAAGTGATCATGTCCAAGCATGGTTGTATTCGGAGCGAATCACTGCGTTACACACATTTTATTCCGTAGCAGTCAGCGGTTTACAGCATGATCTTGGCGTCTGGGTTTAATATATCATTAGTTAGTCATTCCTGGTTTCGGAATTTAAAAGTTCGCGCATGTCACTTTGATACATGAGGAGGTATTATTATTATTATGATGCATGTCTAAACGGGAGAGGGGCAGATGAATCATATATCAGCCCAGACTTGGGCTTTTACAATAAGTACGTATTTCAAATCTTGCCTTGCCAATGATCAAAGAGGTTTGGTGACGTATAAGAGATGTAACGATAATGAGCCAGTTGCAACTCCAAGTTGCGTACTAGACTAAATATAAACATAAAAATATAATGCCTGATCAAAGGATATGCTGATAGTAAAACAAAAATGCGACCAATGCCGCCGTAACTCTTGGTGGTATCTAGAATCGAAACTTATTCCTGCGGTGCACCAGGCACATACTCTTAATGATGCTAAAAAATAACAAAAGGGAAGAAGGGAGAGCAGAAAAAGAAGAAGAAGTAGTAATGATGAATAATCGCTTCACTGCCCCTATCGTTCAATATAATCCCAGCCGTAGCGTTCGTTCAGTTTTCATCGGACATCGTAGTAGTCCTGTCAATTATACAGCCCATTTTGCGATCCAATGTTATCGGGGTGATCCTTGCAGTCGGGTTGGCTGACTTGACGTATTTGTCGTTGGCACAATTACGCCAAGCACACAGTCATCTAGATGTTCATAGAAGTCCTGCGCAGTACCAAACCCGTTCTTGCATATAGAGCACCTTGCTTTCGTGCCTACAGGATCATCCACCCCTGGTAGCCGGTGGCCGCTGCTATGGCCTGTCTGGTCAACTTGATGGGCAGCGGTTAGGTGCCGTTTGAAGACATCGGCACGAGTGAAGACTTTCTCGAAGGGGCTGCCAACACCAGGACAGAATGGGCATACCATCGTTCCACGATAATGAGTAAGAGCATGGCGATTCTTATCGTACTTGCGTGCGAATCCTTTCGTATGGTACTCGCATGTTACGATAGGGCATTTTTCAGGCCGCTCTTCTTGGTGTGTAAGCATATGAGAAGCCAGGTCGCGAAACTCACGGCCACAGTCCGGATGAGGGCACCTGGTGCGATTTTCAGTGGGCCGTCGAGACGGACTTGCTCGTTCGATTGGTATTGATGGTTCGATAGAACTTGACGAAAGTAATGGACCTAAGGTAGAAATTGCTGGTAATGCATCAGGAATCGTGGGGACTTGTTGCGGTATCGGATCTCTGTAGTCAGCGGGTGCTGGATAATCGTCCATGTCGTCTTCACCGCTGGAGATATGCTCTTCCGGAACATCGACCGATTGGCGCACTTCTCGCATCCAGTCTTTCAAAATACTCATGGATGGCCAGTCACCACTAGCTTTACCCACTCGATGAGGTCGGAAGTGTGCGCGGCGGAGATGTGCAGCAGCGTTATAATATGCGCCATAGCGTTTCTGTGCTAAGCATGCTTTGCATCTTGACAATGGAATCACTGGTTGGGGGGCTGAAGGCATTTGGCTCTTGGGTTCTTTGCAGACCCATCGCTTGACCGTGGCTGAATGTTTGGCATCAATATGGCGGCGTAACTCGTGGTCACCACGGAAGCCATCTGGGTGTTCATTACACTTGTCGCAGTACACTCGGCGTAGAGAAGTTCGACGAGAAGGTGGTTTTAGCCTTGACGGGGAAATTGGTTCACCCGAAAGTCGCCGGGATTCCAGACGTGGTGATACATCATCACCTATCGTATGTCTTCGGGTGCGTCCTCCAACATCACCTGGCAATGAGAACTGACCAGGCAAAGGAAAATCCGACCGCGAGCCAGAAGGTATGTATTGTGACGACGGACCTGCTGAAGTAAGGGATGGCGTGGACTTCAGGTAAAGCTGTCTTGCCGTACTCTCCAGCTGTGTTGTGGGAAAAACCCTCGAGCCCCTTAAATCTAATGATTGCCTTCTTGGCAAAACAAAGCCGTTAAAACCAGCATTAGGGATTTCCCCCATACCGAGATTCATAAGAAAATCAAAGCTCGAAAATAAATGCCGTGGCGGCCACTGGTCTCGGCGGATGATTCTTGCAATGTTACGGGCGATGGGGTCTTCGAGCTCAGATACATTGGACAAAGGGTCGTTTGAAGTAGCGAACAGAGAGACCAAAGCTTGGTAGACACTTCGAATGACTTGGTCGGGTCGTTCCGTGGGTGTTGTGCTGGCCTGCGATGGATCGCTTCCCTGGAACGATAAGGCAATATCAACCAATATAGTGTTAACGGCACTAAAGATGCAGATCGAAATGAAGACCCCTAGCCACTGCCTCAGGCCCATAGTAGGTAAAATAGAAGCTGCGAAATCCAGAGATATCAAGTACCGTCGGGTACACTCCCTCAAGGAAACGTTGCGCTCGGTAGACGGACGATGATCAACAGGCGTGCGCGGAAGATAGGTGCCTTCGCTCCGTAATATTTGACTCGGCTGAGAGGTGTCGTAAAATATGATTTCGCGCAAGAGCTGCTTGACGCGAAAAAGCGAGGGATGTGTCGTTTGTTCCTCTTCCCGGGACATGGAAAGCTGACCGCTGGCACTCAACAGCTCCAGAAGATCAAAGGCAGCACCCCGGAAACTTGGGCTAGAGGCAATGAGCTGTAGGACAGGTGGCGCTGTCCCTTGATCGTGGTAGCCAGGACCTAGAGGCTGGTTAATACGCTCATCAAGGCCAGGCTCTCCATCCTGCCACCAAAAGGTATCCTGAAAATCAAGCCTCCAGGTAGGCCTTTTTACGGCTAACAAAGTGGGGTTCTGGGCGAGTATTTGATCGTTGATGCTCCCTCGCCGAGGATAAGAGGGTGTTAGCGGTGTTTGAGGTTGTGACCAGGCGAACGATCCTATCAAGGGTCAGCTAAAGCGGAAAGCTGGACAAAGAATGGCCGGTACCTTGAAGCAAAACATCAACAAGAGAGGTCACTGATCCACGATAACATCCCAAGATACTCCAATGTGCCTCGGACTCGGATGACGGCATCCCCGAACATCGGGAACAGGGGTTGTTTGCATCGCACTAGAATGAATGGTAAGCATTCAAGGTCACTCAGCAGATAACGGTGTGACCTACAGGTCTGTTCGAAGCTCGACATCGAAGACACGGGTCATTGTTGTGGAGTAGCTTCAGCTCCCCTATTGACTTCAGACGATCATGTCCGACGCGAGCTCTTTTGAGAGGAGGCAGCTGTGGGTCAGATGTGGTTTCCTCGCCGCTTCTTGACAGCGCAGTTTTAGGATCCGAGAAAGAGAAGCTTGAACTGTGGTCCCTTCTTGTCGTCGCTGTGGAGGCGGTTGAGGGTGTCGGGAATGGTAGAGGAGGGAGATTAGTCGTTACGATTGTGGTTGGGGGTTGAATAGGCGGCAACCGATCCCGAGGCAGAGCACCGCTGCCTGTCTCTGGTATTTCGGAAACACTCGAAGAGCTCTGGGCAGGCACAAATGATCCAGATTCACCTGCAGTCTTCGCTAAGTGCAGTCTAAGGTGGTTGTCCCGTTCCAGATGCGTCGAGAATCCGTAAACATAGTGGATGCATTGTTCGTCCCAACACTTAAAGGGTGCCCTCGAGAAGTTGGTAATAGAAGTAGAAGCCGCGGAGGGGAAAGAGTGTGTTACTCGATCATGATGCGCAAGATGATGATCGAGCCATGATGTATATTCTTGAGGTGGTGGAAATGGAGATGAGCCTTTTAAAGCGCGGGCGACGTCCATGTCTATACTGTTAGTTCTACCCATATCAGATACTCTACAGGAGGTTGCAAGATAGACCGTGCACAGCGAGGTTCTTCACTTACTCTGTTGCTTACATGCAGCTTCGAGGCATTCACAACGATACTGGAGAGCCCGAGCCTCTTCAGCTTCAGAAAGAGAGGGGATGTTTGATGAAATGCCTACAAAAGTGAGAATTAGATATGACTTGGTATATTCGCCACAGACTGTGGAAGATCAAAATCTTGGTGACAGCGCTCCAAAGTAATGGAAAGCGGAACAGAGCGTACCGTAACGTTCGACAAGATTTTCGAGGGCACGAAGTTTGTGCCGCAGCATATCGACCTCGACAATGGCATTGAGAGTAACATGTCGACCTTGATGATTTGGTGACGGTGCAACTGCCTCCGACCCAGTGCCTGTATCAACCTGAGGTCGCTGACGTTGGCCGGCAAGATCAAGATGGGACTCCGGGTCGGATAGGCCCCGTGGAGTGTAGTCATCCCGGCTCATCTCTGGACCAGATCATCTCATCTCGTCCAGAGTAGACTTTTCTATGAGTTCCTGTTGAATGGGCCTGAGCTGCTGAGCATGACTGGTCGCCTTTCCGGGAAGTTCGCTGGCTGGTTACTGTTCGCATCTGCCAGTGGCCATTTGTCGGTGGTACACAACAGAAGGTGGGCAGCCGTCGCCCGAAGCAAGAGAGTGAGAGGATTAGAAGGAATAATTAACAAGACGAGAGTATGAGCCCCCCCCGGACGGGCAATATCAAAAATCGATCCGGAGGCTCTCGTGGAGATGTTAGAAATCAAGACGAATGAACGAGCCAAGATTTATCAGAGGGCACGAGCGCACGACATTGCATTGTGCTGGGCCCTCACCCCCCCAAGGCCCCGGCCTTGTGTGAGGCACAGCGAGGGAGTGAGGGCAAAGAGTGAGCAAGGTGGGGCATAGCTCCCCCGTCACGGCAGATTTGGAGATAGTGCCGACAACGATGCGGTGCGGTCTCTGGGCCTGGATCCGTCTGGAGCCCGCAGTTAGCCAGGTATAAAGCGCGGATTGCAAGGGCGCCGCAGGGTACAACGCTTTGTATTCGCTGTCGAACTCAGTTGATTACAGGAGAGCTTCTCAACTGAAGAATGGGCGACAGAGTGAGAAAGGGCCGTGCTTCTCTGCCCATGTTGGCACGGTATCTGACCTGTTGTAAAGCACTGGATAACTCAGTGCGAATATTGGCTTGCCAGTATCGTTGGAGGTATCCCAGGGCCATGATCCCAATGACAGACAGCGGGGAACCACCCACCAACCGGGTCCTAGCAATAGCCACGAGTCCAGGCATGAGAGCGATTCCAGCACCACAACCCTGCGCGAGCTGTTCGTCCCGTTCGCCCTGCTGGCCCAGCTCGCCCCCTCGTCCGCATGCTCCATCACGGTGACCTTGCCATGGTAGCCTTGTCGGGGTAGTAGCCCCTTCTCGGTCGTAACCCTGTCATGGAAGGTGGCCAAGCCTCCCAGGTACAACGGTTATCGAGCGGGAGGAGCTTCAATCGACGAGAATGTCAAGAGCTGAGCACAGTATGTCTATCTGGGCAGCTGGCTTTGGTGCCGCCTGTTACATTTCTCGATAGCCGTTATTTATTACGGATAGAGTAGAGAGGCTGCAGGAACTGAGACAACGTGAGCGTAACTCAAGCCGTTGCTGTGGCTTTGCGCCCACGCTTGTCATCGTGGGCGGTGCATGTGCATGCTGGCCGATCCTTAGCGTTGGTACTGTCTTTGTTTGATATTGTTTCTGTTCACGTTCGAATCGCAGCGCCATGTCTCGCCGCAACGTGGACAGCTTCAGTACGCGCTTGACCCTCCATTACGTTTCGTTCTTTGGCTGAGAAGATTCAGTGGGGCTGGTGATTTTCCTGCCGGTACTGTAAAAACGAGAGGACGTTTGGTGAGGCTACTTGACCAATTCCCAGACCCAAGGTAGCTCTCACTGCTTTGATCTCGGCCGGGCTTGGCTGGGTTTGAGATTGTCCAAGGGAGAGAGATTGCTAGGATAGTGTGGCGAATGCGCCTAAAAGTTCCGACAGAAACCCTCGGGGTTGTCTAGTCTAATCTAGTTCAGAGTCAGAAATGAGAGGACCAAAGAACCAAAGTGATAAAGCGCGGAAGATAGTTGACGAGCAAAAAGGCCAGCAGCACCTGAGGAGGTCACCCCATGTTCGTCCCTGTTGTCGACGCTACTGCAAATGGAGGTGCTGTGCTGGAGGCACCTGTATGTATGGGACTACAGTATGTTGCTGTACTGAGCATTGGTAGCGTGTCCGTCTTTATCTGTCTCCAAAGACACGGTCTTCCTTGCATATGAGTGATCGACTGCGACCTTGGGAAGCATTGATCAAGCGTTTTTTATCTGACTTTGCCGAGATTGGCATTGTGAAGCTGAGAGTCTGGAGACCATGGCTGAGGCGTCATGCTATTGCCATATCCTGGATAGTAAAGTTTAGTATAGCCGGGACAATTTACCCAATCCCATGGCAATGAAGGAAGCTAGGAGCTAAGTGAGATGGAGATAGTAAGGTGTAGTCGCCTGGTAAAAGCTGGGTAGCTCAGGTACCCTGGGCCTGGCCCAAGCTCTTTTGGAGACTGTCAAAAGTCAGAGCCGGAGGCGCCTGGTCATTCACTCCTCTTGTGTACCTGAGTTGGTGGTAGGTTGGCAGGCAATTATGCATTTCTCTTCAAGCATTTTTGGTTGCTACGCGTACTCTTCCCCACGTAAAAGAAGATGACTGACTTAGGTACCTAGGTTGATGATAAAAGTCGGTAAGCTTGTGAACATGAGCTAAGAGCGTACAGTGTCACTGACAACCCGACAACGGAAGACGGGACGGGATTGTGGGTGTGGAAGAAAATTGTGGATGTCAAAGTCCATGTTGATGTGGATGCTGGATGGCGACAAAATGGACCATGCTCCTTCCCGACTGGAACTCAAGGTTTTGAAACCAGAGAAGGAGCCAATAGGAGAAGCGACTTCTGGAACCCTGGACCGCCCACATCAACGGTTCTTAGGCAGATGCAAGGATGTTAGTGTTTAGCGGCCACGCATGCAGCACAAGTGCACATTCAATCGAACGTGAGTAGAAGACATGGGCCAAACAGAGCAGGAAAAAAAAAAAAAAAAAAGAAAATCAGGGAATAGAAGCTTGGGTACAGAATAGGTTGCCAGAGACCTACATAAGTTATGCCTGATGCAAGGTTTTAGACCCTGTTGCAAAGGATCAACTGTTTAGAATAGTCTTCTTTTATTCATTCTTTCTTTCCCTCTTGTTTTATTTAAAGACGAATATTTAGGTATTTACAAGAGAAATAAATAATCGCCGAGGGCAGTAGGCACTCTTACCTAGGGCAATAAAAACTGGGTTACTTTTACCTGTAGGCTGTAATCCTCTGCTTAAGTTTGTTTCCTGATTTCTATCCGACCTAAATAATAGGTACCTACCTAGGTAAGGTACGGAGTAGGTATGAGGGAAAGAATGGAAGGTGGGCAAAGGGAAAGAAGCCAAAGGGCAACGCCCAAGCGTCCCCGCTTCTTCAACCGTCCATTGCAAAGCCACGAGTTTTGGAAATAACCCTGGTCGACCCTTCATCTCGTTGGTGTTCGAGGCTAAAAAGGCAGCCCATGTCTGAATTTATGCGACATTTACCTTAGCATGAGGCATGGCCATCGAGGTAATTAATTCCTAAATTGCGAGCTGGGCTTCTGGAGAAAGACCTGCAGCACCTTATCTTATTACCGCACCTTGCCTTGTTCCCCCCCAGCTGGGCCTCCCTTAGCCAAACATGGATTACCTATGATCAAGCTCTTGAAGCCAACCCATTCCTGGCGCTCGATGTAGCAAGTGTCTACATCTAATTTCTTTCTTCATCTCGATGACCTCAATTTCAAGGAAAATCTGCAACCAGACATGTCGTATGCTTAAAGTAGGTACCTACCTAACCTAGGTATGGTACCTTAGGTAAAGTGCTCAGAAAACGTCCCCCCACCAGGCAAGTTTGCAAAAGTCACTAAACGATACCCTGGCCTCGCGCAGGGGCGTTAGAAAACAAAACCTCAGAGTTTGACTGAGAATGCCAAAATAAACTCATCAAATATTCTCCAAGCGTAGCGTTGACATACCCAAGTATATTCATCATCTGGGGACGAGGTCCTACGTTTCATTGCCTTCCCTAGTAGCCTGGTAGGTATGTGTTACAAGACCATGTTCCCAGCTCAGAGGCAAACATTCAAATGCCCCAGCCTGCCCCCCCCCCCCCAAAAGGCTTGATGTGACACTACATCGTCGGACCCTACCTTGCTCCAAAGCGTCTCATGGTTCTCATCTTTATCTCTCATCCCCAATGCCAGCCACGTCTGCTGGTCTGCTTGTCCCATACGCCACACCATCCAGTCATACTTTGCTGTTGTTACCTAAATCAACCAAGACATGTACCTTCTGTAGACAGCCGCCTGCCCTCCTCTTCTAGCCATCTTGGGACATCTCCCCGGTTGGCTAAGCGGGTGTGATGAACGCAAGATGCTGTTTCTGGTGATGCACCTGTCCCTCGGGTTCTAGCCTATGAGAGTGTAGCTGCATGTGGTTGGACAATACCCGCCTTTTCTTGTCGGCCTAGGTAATAACATTCAAGTAAATGGACCAGTCCGAAATGTCTCGGTAATGAGGAAGAGCACGATGGAATCATATGTTGATGCCGAGTATCAACAAAGGCATCACATTAACGGACCTTGGTTTTTCTCTCCTGTAAATGTGTGGTCATGCCCTCCATGAGGTATTGTATGTGAGAATGTCCATATTTATATTAAAAGGACCCATCTACTGCAGGTTCAATTATAATAGCTAGACATGCGGGAGAGACAACTCATTTATGACCTGTCTACTCCTCTGGTTGCAGTACCTATCGCTCATGTTGAATGGCTTTATCCCTTGATGCCATCCTATCCGCTGTTGAGCTTTCTTTACATGGTCATAACATTGCAAGAACACGCAACAATGACATAAAATAAGAAAAAGAAAACAAAGAAAATCAAATCAATAGAATGGGATCGCGCCCAGCCCTAGGAATGGACGGGGGGGTTGGCTGTTCGTCATGTACGTAAAGTAGTAGAGAGCGTCCAGGGAACGTGGGACGAGGGGGTCTGGGAAAAGCCAAGAACGGAAACGACAGAGCCCGTCGGTTCTGAGAAGCCAGACCTGGATCTAGAAAGTAACAAGGGCAGGAATGGCTTCCTTGTAACTGTTGCTCGTTGTGTCCGTTCCCATTTCCGACGCGGTTTTGATCGTTTCCCCGCCCACAGTAGCCACAGAGGAAATCTCGCTCTCGCTTACTGATTGACAATTAATACAGAGTAAAGTGTCACTTGCTCCAGTCCCTACTTCGACTGCCGCTCTGCCATGCCGGGTATGCTCAGTTGAATGTCAGTGGATTCACCTACTCGGCGCGCCACCAAGTCTTTTCCCTCAATGGCATTTCTTGGCCTGAAGCTTTTCGGCTGCCATCCTCCTCGCCCTTGTATGCCCAGTATTCACTCAATCGCAGTTCAGCATATTGAGCATAGTCAAAGTCAATCTTGGAAATGACAGCTTGGATTTGGGACCAGATACCCCAGTAAAACCCTGGCACTCCTCGGTATGCATCGACCTCGGTCATGAGTTTCCGAACCTCTTCCTCTTCATCGACCTCCTCGCCGGTTAAAGAAAAGTAAGATTTGATGTACTCCCTCACAAATGCAAGTCGTTGATCCTGTCTGGGTACAGCCGAGTAGTCACAGTCATATCCTGCCCACTCTGCAAAGTGGTTCGCCACGTCAAAAGCCGCAGGCGATGGTGTAGCATACTCGTAATCGATGAAGTCGACGGTAGGAGCAGCCTCATCGTCTTCGTGGATGATAACGTTGGCACACAGAAGGTCGCAATGCGCAAATACAAGCTACGCACATAAGGTTAATATTTTCCATCAGGTAACTGTATGGTTATGAACGTACCCCGTTCTTGCCCAAGCCAGGCCGCTGGCTCAGTTTCTGGACCATCTCTTGCAACTCCGCCTGCAGCAGTGCTTGCCTCTGTCGCTGAGCGTCCGTATCAGTGGGCAAGGCGAAAATCCATTTCTGCATGGTTGTCCACATGTTAGGCGGAGCTTTTCCAGGGGCTGCATTATCAATCTGTTCTTGGCGAGACTTGTTGTTTTCATTCATAATACCGTTGGTATTCCCCTTGGTCTGGCTATCGCCATTGGTGCTGGTGTTACCATTGGCAAGCCCATTGAGTTTGGTCTCGCCATTTACATGCCTGTCGTCCCGACTATGGTTGGGGTCCGGCAAGCAAGGCACAGTTGCGTGCCAGTGTGCAAGACGACGAGCGATGGCAGACAGTATTAGAGGTTCACGAAGATCCTGGGCACGTGCAGGTTTACCCAGGAGATAACGGTACATCATGCCATTCTTGAAACGGGCAAGCAACTGAGTAGCAAGACCATATTTCATGAGCAGCTCATGGTTCTCAGCCTCACGTTCACGGTCAATGAGAACGGCAGTTCCATGACCGTAGGCTCGGAGTAGGATAGCATCCCGGTCAACATCAAGCTTGGACATGCCAGGACGGTGGTTGACGGCTTTAAGCAGAGTATTGGTGATGCCATCAGTAAAACGCACAAATTCAACATTCGAATCTTGGCTCGCCCAGTCTGGCATGAGTGTCAGGATGAGTTTTCGAGCCGAGTCCTGTGATTCATTGTTGTCGTAGGCCAAGTCCAAGAAGGGCACATGGCCAAAATCGAGATTGGTGGGTGATGTTGTCATGGTCACGCGAGAGCAGCGATGAGTGAAAAATAAGGAGGTGAGGGTATGCGCTGAGGGGGAGGACGGTTGAGAGAGGGGAGAGTGAGATGGCGGGGTCCAAATAATCGGCGGGCCAGAAAAACTAGGAGAGGTATGTCAAGATGCCCGTTGGTGGGAGAGTTGCCGGAGTTGTTTGCGAACGAGCGAGTCCAAATATCAAGGTGGAAAAGATCAGGTTGAGTGAGGGTTGCAGAAGAAAAAAAATCCAAAGCCAGGTAGATATGTTTTAGGGGTTCAGGGGCGTAAATCCCGGGGCGGTCCAGGATAAAGCGGCGCCGGCGACGGTGGTAGTAGGCAGGTCGTACCGTAAGACGGTGGAGAAAGGGGTACCGGAGGCTCAAGACGGCCGGGGAGCGGAGGGGTCGGCGAGGGCGGAATATGAGATGGTGGTGATGACGGAGGGAAAAGCAATAGGACACTGCGGTGATGCAGGCAGAGGGTGATATGGGTAAATAATAAAATGGGAGGGAAAGCACACGACCTGTTACCTTTCCAGTCGAACGGAAACCGGCAAAAGTTAGGGACCTCGTGTAGAAATAGTAATAAAGCTAAGGCAGACGGGACGGAGCGGTGTTGGTGCTGGCTGTTGCTTTTGTGGGCGTGGGCCAGTCAGAGAGATGGCCTAGACCTTATGAACAGGAAGGGAGTGCCGTTTTCCGCTGCAGCCTGGGGCTTTTTAGATACGAGGGAAGGATTTGTCGCGTGTCACTCGTAAGGTGGATGTGGATGTGAATGTGAATGTGAAGCCTAGACTAGATGCATGGATGCAATGGAAGGAATATAGGGATTCAGCGCGGATTTATAAATGGTACGAATAGTAGATAGGTACTGCGTGATAATGTAGGAACGATGTCTTGAATCCCCTGGCTGAAGGAAGCTGTAAGAAAATACGAGGGGTGTTTGATAAAAGACGACCCTCGACCGCTATTGTATTGCAGTATAATGTACGATGGAAAGGGGAGAAAACATTCGTCGACAGTACATACTCTGGCCTAGGATCACATGCTCAGATCCAATGGTTGTGTTGTCCTCTGTGCCCTGTAGAAATTGACTTGACCATCCACCAAAGTAGTGCTCCTGCTTGAAAGAAAAGAGCCAACAATAATGTAGCCGGTCGGTAGATTCTAGGGAAAGGAAGAGGAGATGGGAATAAGTGAGAGGGAAATGAGCAGTAAATTATTTTGGGAATCCAGTTGGGTCTGTTTTTTTGTTTTTTTTTTCCTTATGCGGAAACCAGAATAATTTCTCGCCACTGATGCGAATAGCACTGCCTCTTTCACTGAAATACGACATAATCCAGAGCAGTCCAAATGTCGTTTCACTGACTCTGGATAAATTGATATGTCCTGCCTACTGCGGTCGAGAGGAAATGGCCCGTCGAGTTTTCTCTTGGCCCCTGTTTTATTGTCAATTGCCTATTCTGCACACCGACTCGTGAAATCTGACAGGCTATTATACGCTAAACATCATGGATCCTTTTTACGTTGCTTGAACCCTTACGGTGCTGGCCAAAAGGGCCTCCCTCGTTGGTCATCATTTACACAAGGTAACGCCTGTGACAAAGAAACAGCTCGATCATTAACGAAGGGCATTCTAATACGAATTCACTCGCTTCCCTATGCTTGCTATCCCTTCCCTTCCTTTCCCATCTTCCGCCTTTCTGAAAAGAACCTAGACGCCACAAGAATTGTCCCGTACCTCAGGCTAGGGTACCTTAGGGTAAGAAAGGTGGTAGATTAGTATGTCATGAGCCTCATTTGAAACCCCCACCTCGTACCTCGCTCATCCCTAGGTGATGCCCGTGCTTGTTGACCCTCCCTGCCTCACTCCCCTCATACCTATTTGCGAAAGTGTGGCGCTCATGAGGCTCATCTCCCCAAAGCACCTGAGGCGTAGTTACCTTAGTCAGTTCATCAAACAAACCCCATCGCGACAAACCACATCTGAAATAGGTGCCTAGTACATACTACTCGTTCAAGACTTACATCAGGTCAACAACATTACCGCTTCATGTGACAACCATCAGCTACTTTTACCTGAGCTCAGTCTTATCATGTGAAACCCGTCACTATGGCTGTGCCGAGTGTTACTAGCGACAATTTCCTCGCTGTTGCTCTTGTAGTCAATCGCTCTCGCGATGGCCCAGCATTTGTGTTCCACTACCCAGCAAACATCGAACCTCATTCCAAGCCAAGTTCTTCTGCAGGTGCCGACCTTGAGGATATTCTTCTTGAACGGCTCTCGCAGCAGAGCTTCTCGGATGTTGCCGACGACGTACCTCTCCCTAAGCAAGGACGCAACGCAGACGAGCACTCTTTTACTGAATCTGGATCTCAGATTGTTCCGTGGGAACGTGTTGCAGGCTTCCCTGCTCGCGATCTTGCGGGAATTCTGACTCCCGCCCGCCCCTACCACAAGAAGCTCTTTCAACTGTCATTAGATCCACTATATTGTGTATCTTACCCTATCCACGTCCCTGAAAATGGCAGATGGAAGAAGCCGAAGAAGGCATCCCGCGCTGATAAGCGCTCTGCGTACAACGAAGAACAACCAGCGCCTCATGAGGTCGATCCTCTACCTTCAGGAAAGGCGCCTGAGCAACCCGTAGAGGAAAAGGACGGCAAGAAGGAAGATGGTAAGGACAAGGACGATGAGAAACGCAGCTCCATGACTATGTTTAACCTCGTCTTCATCCTTAACCCTAGCAGTAACGAAGTTAAGGATGTTGTTGAATCCATGTACGACCACATTATAAAGAAGGTTAGCAAGGCCTTCAAATACAGCCAGCAACATAGCGAATTTGTGTGGAAAGAGTCGAAACGAATACTTGTCGCCAAGGACAAGGCGCGAGAGGAGCGTATGTTCTGCTCAAAACTGTATCAAATTACTCACAATTAAACATTCATCAGGGAAACGAATGAGTGTTCTTTGGAAAGAAATACTTCAGAGCTCATCACTGGCCGCTGCCATGCACGATATATATGAGGCAGTGTCTCAAAACAAGATTGCCGCTCTGCATCTCGATACTGCAGCTGGCTCTCTGACCCCTTCGGTTCAGATTCCTATTCCTTTCTACATCGATGACCTCCCCCAGGGCGAAGAGGGGACCCAGCGCGGCCTTTGGCTCACCACCGCCAATACCTTCATCAGTCAGGATGCCCTCGAGGAGCCTGGTTTTCTTGATCGCAACTTTGCTCTGCTACTCACTGATGATGAAAAGAAAATCATCGCCGAGCTCCAGGCTGATCCAGACCCAACTACAGCCTCAATGGTTGAATTTGTACGGCTGTCAAAGCCAACACAATCGTATGTGACCCACCACATCTGACCCCGACCCTTCACTTAGCTCAACATGTCTATAGATTCTACCAAGTTGGTCAAAGCAACATCTTGACTCTGGGCCAAGTGCGAAAATATGCTCAGCATTTTATATTCTGGCGTCGGGCCATTGCTATCCCTCCCCTCCACGCCAAGGATCAATATATACTATCTCCCAATAGTGACTTATCCCGTCTTCCTATGGATACTTTAGAATGGCAGAGAGCGTTCCCCCTGGCTCCACCACTTCCGAACTTCCTCGCTGAGCTCTCACAAGCACCTCGTCCATACAAGCAGTTTTCGCCTAGCAAAGCCCACCGCCCGACCTATCTTCTTATGCTTTCCTGGCTCATGCGCCGCGGTTGGGTGACCCAACTCTGTACATTTGCCTACGTCGTCGTCTGGCCTGAAATCATGTACGAGGTTGAGTACGAGATAGAAGCCGAGGAGCTCCGTGCCGCCGCGGATGCAGATGCGTACAAAAGCAAAGAAAAAGAGGCCAAAGACGATGCCTCTACGTCTGCTTCGGTCCCACGCACCTCCGAGTCTTCCGAAGGCCACTCCGGCACTGACGGCTCTCATGTCCCCACCGTTGCCGAGCAGGCCGCAGAGAAAGCCCGTCTCGAACGGATTGCCTCTAAAGCCCAGCGCGATGCTGCTGAAAAGGCGACAGCACATGCTCGTAAGCCTGTCCCAGTCGCAACGGCACATCCCTCTGTAAACGACCACCCGCATCTCCAAGGCTTGACACCTCACATCATCCTCGATGCCAAGAAGGCCACCGGCAAGGAATCACGCTACCTGTCCGCCATCGCCCGTCGTTTCAATGACGAAAAACTAGCAAACAGCTGGCAGGTTATGTGCAAGTATTTTGATGGCCGATGTGCCTTGGAACGCATCGCTTTACAGGAGGACATGAAGCGGAAGCTGGTATGGAACACACTGACAGCTATGAGCGAGTATTTGTTATGTACCCGTCATTGGTGACCCAGCTGGCTAAAATTCCTGCGGCACGCTTCCCGGTTTCCGTGTCCAAATGTAGAGATGTGGTCATGGATAGAAACATTTATAATGATAAGTATCTCGCTTGTGGTATCTAGGCAATAAAAAGCAACGAAACAGCTGCACAACTGCAGCACGTACAACGAGTCAGAGCACTCCTCCAGTACAGTAAAGGATCTACTTCCATTCGCCTTGTTACCTAAATTTGGACCAAAAAGCACCATGTGTAGTAGACTGCAAGGAGGAAAGGGGGAGTGGAGAGAAGTGAAGATTCCTAAACCAGATACATTCGAGATTTGACCTCGTATCCATTCATTGACTGCCCTAGACTTAATGCATCAAGTAACCCAAGGTATCGTAACATGAAAGAAAAAAGAAAAACAACACCAATAGCCAGCCTACCTTCGAAAGGAGAAAAATAAGAAGGAAACCCAGCAAGTATCAACACCTTCAGCACAAGGAAGTATTTCGGACATGCCCCTGTAATCCCATATAATGCGGCTAGTCACAAGCCTTCTGTACCCCAAAACGAAACGGAAAAAGACAACACCGAGAGAATGCCAAAAACACCGAGAGATCACGCCCCTTGAACCGCCCTGCATTGTAATGCTTAGCCAAGGAGGATAGTGACATGCAATGATGAGAATGATGCCAGTACCACATTCCGGAAACGCCGACACCTGAAGGAAGCAATATAGGACACCTAACTACTGTAGTTGTGGTCTGCGCTCGAGGAGACATGCTCCAAAAGGCCAAATAAGGTGGGCTAGAAAAATGCTCACGTTACTGCGTAAGATCCATGTCATATTCATCCTCTTCTTTGAAGTTGACTGAAGCGTGGCCACTGTTGTTGTCATCCGGATCGTGCCAAAATTGGTTGGTGTCATTCAAGTCGAGGTTGTCATCCGGGCTGATGGCAACAGGATCGAGGCTGCCTCCTCCGCCTGACAGAGAGTCGCCCCGATAATCGGTATGGTGAGGAACTCGCAGACCAGATCCAGCTGTTCGCGAGTAAGAGAAAGTACCGTTCTCGCTCTTTGTTATAGCGTCCATGAGCTCGGTTTGCATCCGTCGCTCATCTTCTGTCATTTCGAAGGGGAAGTGCCCACCCAGTTCAGCGATAGTGTTCATCATCTCCTCCTGCTGTTGAAGTTTAAGATGGAGCATCCACATGAGATCTCGCGTCCAACTGACGGCGCCGTTGAGGATGTCACCCTTGTTGGGGCCCTTGTCCTTGTCCTCGATAGGGAGACCTGTCGTGATATTACCTGCGGTGTTTCCAGTGGCTCTTCGAGCTCCTGGTCCTGCGAGACCAGACGTTGCTTGAGGGCTAGCGATTCCAGTCAACGATGGAGAGAGAGGTGTCCCGTTCTGGATAAGCTTTCGGATCTTCTCATCCTCCAGACGGTGGGTGGGGACGAGCCGACTGAGATCCTGAATCCTTTCGTTGATGTTATCTCGTCGACGACGTTCAACAAGGTTGTGGGACTCTCGGCGCCGTTTCCTCTTCATCTCCTGAGAGGAAACGGCGTTTGAAGCGACACCAAGCTTCGCGGGCATCGAAGTACCACCCTTCATCATAACCTCACTGATTTGATTCATACCAGGCTGCATAGGAGAGGAGTACCCAGAATTGTAAGATGCAGGGATGCTTCCAGCAGGGGTGTTGAGCCACTGCCCATTGGCTGACTTCATGGCTTGACCGCCGAAACCGGGAGACTCCTGCGATCCAATTGTCATTCCGTGAAGGGTAGCGGTTTTGGGGGTCATAGGTGACATAGGGCTACGACTATTGGATGTCTTCCGCTGCATCTGCTGGGACATTCTGGCTCTCGCTTTAGCGTTGAGGAAGTTCGGATCGTTGCTATCGGCGTTCATGGCGCCCGCCAGTGGAGATTCGTTGTAGGATAATGGGGAATGCAAAGAGGTACCGAGTGAGTGGCCTTGCATTTGTCGGTACTGGGTGTTGAAACCAGTATTGAATGGGCTTTGAATGGGATCTCCATCGGGGGTACTCGAGTACCCGTTCATATGTGACTGGTCGATTTGCAGACCCGAGTTACGATGAGGGAATGCATTCTGAGAGAAGCCACCCATACTTAGTCCTGAAAAGTCCTGGCCCTGACCCGCGATTCCGGACTGGGTAACAGGAGGTGCATTTAGACCATCCAAAAGCTCATCATCATCGAACATAGCGGAGCTATTCGTGAATCCATTTGTGCCGTTTCCAGAGTTCGAGTTGAAGTTGTTGAATGAAGGAGAATAACCACCTGACATGGCGAGATCGTTAGGGTCGATACTCGCCCCGCTGTGGCCGTTGCCAAATTGGTTGAAGCCGTGCTGAGCCATTGTGACAGTGATGATAGAGGTTAGGTTGTTGTATCGTGGTTGAAGAGTCGGATGTTGTTGCCCTAGCAAGAGGGGGGATGTGGGCGGAATATTGTGGGCGTACACCAGTTCGGCTAAGGTTGATGGTACGTTTTGAGTTACGAAGTTCAAGCTTGAACCGGCCTGTTAAGGGCTCGAGTCAGCGAAGTCAGGACAGAGCGGAATGCAAAGCGGGGGAAATGCAAAGTCAAGAAGACCGGCTCGGCGATGGGAAGCGGGCATCCATATATGGGGTGCCCATCGCCGCGGAGGTTACAGCAAGGAGGGAAGTGGCGGGCGGATGGCCGGGGGTCGAGGTTTGACTCACCAGACAGTGTTGTAGCTGAATTTGTGATTTGGAGAGCACAGAGCGTGCGCTATCTGCAGTCCATAAACGAATAGCGAGTGCTAGGCGGGTGTTGATTCAAGCGCTGCAACGAAAAATATCCCGGATGGAGTTGAAGCCAGATAAGGTATTGTGGGAAAGATGAATGTCGTGAGTCGGAGGGTCGGAGGGAGACGATCGGGGTTGGAGGGGGTTGAAATGGTGGGCACTGAGTGTAGGGCCTCCAGGCGTCCGTTCATAAGGGCCAGGTACCTACAAGGGGTTAAAGCGCTGGGGGGCGCTTTCTGGGGGTGCAGGTACTCCGCAAGCCAAAAAGCAGAGAATGGGCTTGGTCGCTTTGGCTGGAGTACTTTGTAACGCACGGGCGAAAAGGTCCAATCTATCGTCTGGCACGTACCGTGCTAGCCCCAGTCCAGTGTTATTAGTAGTAGCAGCAGTCTGGAGATGCTGTCCTGTGGGATGGTCGACGCGGGGGACACGGCGGTCGGAGAAGCAGTTGAAGGGTTCTTTGTCTTTGTCTGAGTCGTAGATGAAGCGGCAGACTTGGAAGGGATAAGAATAAGCCTAGTTGAGCTAGGCGGTGAAGAGTGTTTATTCGGATTCAGGGTTTTAGTGGCTGTTCTTGGAATGGTGAGATGACCAGTCAGCAATGTAGTTCTGGAATACGGTTGTCTGAGTCGCAGCTAGAGGAAGAAGGATGATGGAGGTCTTGGTTTTGGGCGATGAGAGCGCGAAATGTGATGTGTGTGTGGCACCCGAATCAGAAGAGGGGGTGGGCCACGGTTTCGGTATGTCACTTGTACCTCGTAGCTCGGCGCACCTCAGTCGCGACGGGATATAGGGAGGGAAACAAGATATTCAGAAGGGAAATGAAACAAGCCGGCAAGATCGTGGGTAACGGGTCATGACAACGACAATAATAAGAGGAATGTAGCAAGTTGAAAAGCTGGGCAAACGGCTTGTATAACAAAGAGACAAAGATCGCTGGGGAGGGGGGATGCAGATAATGAGGCTATGATGCGTCGTCCTTCCACGAAAGTCCAAGCGGTTGGTAGGGGTTTGTCTGGGCAGCACAACCGGACCAGAGCATACGTATAGCATGCCAGGCAACCGGGCAGAAAAGAATAATGAACTATTCTACTCACCAAGTGTAGTTGAGGCACACAAATGCGCAGAAGGCATGGAAGCAGCTGTGGTATTGAGCTTGCACAGTCGACTTATATGGATGCGATGCGGTACGATAGCCGAGGCGGATAATGCGGCTTAGAGTAGGCGATACAATAATATCTTGAGAGGCAATGCTGTGGTAAGTCGAGTTGAGCGGACGAAGCAGGATAAAGTACCCGAGTTGTATTCGAAGTGTTGCTGGTGTTGCTTGAGCTGTGGTCGAGGTGGTTGTCCAAATCGGGAAATGGAAGGATGTGGATGTGAGTAGCAGCGGGGCGCCGAAATGCAGGGTTCAGGTCCGTAATGTACGGTGATGTGATAGATGGACGTTAAAGCCTGTCCTCGGGGATGATGTGAGGCCGCACTGAAGCTCAAGTTTGAGGACAAGGAGCGAACTCGCAGTCGAAACTCTCACGATTGAAGTATTGAAGGTTTAAAAAAAGAAGTAGAAGAAAAAGCCTTGCTGTCTGCCTTGGGATGCGTTCTAATTTATTCGAGCACACAGACAAAGTTAGCGAAACTTCGAGATCTGTGTCCAGACAAGTGTGATATGATAAAGTTGGTGGATGGCGCAAACACGGCGGCAGGATCGGATATCGTGCATAAAAGACCAACTTGGGCCGAGATGAGCGTTCTCGATTGACGGTGACGTTCAAGAGCAAGCGGTCTGACGTCTTATTGTATTTATGGCGCCTCCAATATAGGTCGGAGGGTCCTAAAGCTCGGGGACAGGTGATGGCTTAGAAGGGAGGGTGGCGTAAGTGTAAGTACAATATGACTGGCAATAAAGTCGGTCAAGGGTCAAGTGCAAGACGACACTTGGTCGTGGCTGATGATCCAAAGGGGGGTAGGTGGCCGGTGTAAGTGAGTTATAGTTAGTAGTCGATAAAGATCCGATACGAACAAGCCCAAGCACCAAAAGGGTCTCCCGTCTCTCGTAGTGGTAACTCTCACGAACGTGGTAGGTATGGACGCCGATCAAATAGACTGACTCAACGGATAGCTGCGTTTCGAATGATCAAGTGGATTTCTCTTCTTGTTCTGTTTTTAGCCTTGCTCTTGACATCGACTCTCGCTCGTCCTTCTCTTCGTCCCCTATGGCTGGCTGTGCTTACTCCTTCAAAGTCCGTCTCCGTACGATCAAGTCCCAGATTTTGTTGATAACTGGAAAGGCCAGTTCAAGGAGTAAGGTCCTTTCTAACACAGCTGCTGCAAGATGAGATCAACAATCCTTGACCTGAGGCTAAGGCACCATGGTCCCCTAATTTATACTCCCAGGAATAGGCTAAAAATACTAGCCATAGCCGTCAAGTCAGATGTACAACTCTTATCGTCTCTCGCCCACCTGACATGATGTATTTCGGACCAAACGTGGAGGCCGTGGTCACTGGTCCCCATGTAGTTGTATGGAAGCTGGAATTGGACTTGGCTATACCAGTAGATCCAGAAAGTTGGCGGTAATGGTGGCCGCTTTTTTCTGCTATGTCCGGTCTCCATCTGAGAGTTGATGCAAGATAGAAAAGACAGGGGAGGGTGTGGATGCGACTGTGTGTGTGGGCGCCAGGCTGAACGTGACTTGGGATTTAAGACACCAAGCCCAACCTACTGTCTGGGACTTTCAGGACTCATCGGGAATTGCTACATGCAATCGACTCCCCTCCCTCGAACCTCTTCTTCTGTGCTCGGTCATGCGCTGGACACTTTCCCATCCTTCTTCCCTCTCCCTGGCCACGCGCCCCAGCTCGAAGCCCACCATCATTGTCGCAGAATATCTCGAAGCGTCTGGTTGTCGTGAGAATCACTGAGCGGAGTGGTTCGGGGAGACTTGACTTGACTCTTGTCGGCCTGGTGACATTCGTATACCTAGACGAGAGTCCAAAGGTTTCTAGCAGTGTTTTCCGCCCACGTTCGGTGTTGTTACATATAGGGAAGAACCTTGGTGCGGGCTCGTTCATCATGGAGGGTATGGTATCAATCAGACTGCTCTTACAATCTCTCGTCTTAGTCTCCCTACGGATCGTGTCCGGCCCTCTACGGTCCGATCCTCAAGTGGTAAGTGGTAGCAGTAAACATGGAGCGCTCCGTCCTCCCGCTCCACTCCCGCCTGGACCCTTTCCTGTATGTAGATTTGTTTCAACTTCTAAAGCCTTGCACTGAAAGAGAATATGTTGGCTGTGCTTGTGAAGCCGTGGATGTGTGATATGCGGTTGGCTCTTTTTAGCTTGGGCAAAAAGCCTATGATCAGCCTCAAGATCTCTGAAACCTCCAGGTGCGTCTCAGGCTCTATCCTGCAAGGCCCCAAGCTCAGCTCAGCTCCGAAAGATCCAGACAGAAGCTCTGAGCTCTGACTCTGAAGCCTTCCCATCCCTGGCCATATGCCTCTGTGTCATGCATGATCCTTCCCGTCCCCGCCAAAAGTGTCCGCTTGAGGCTTCCATCAATCAAAGGCGGCCCGTGCAAGGAAGATAGGGGAGCCACAGGTGGCACCAGACCCCCCAGGCTCGTTTCCACTCTCACGCAGCCAATCATATAATCTCCTGCGCTGCCTAACCTCAGCAAATGCTTCTGAGAGGAGGGCATTACAGGAATTGATGGGATCCAATCCAAGGATAGAACCACACACCCAACCCCAACCCATCAACTTCCCAGCTTAGTGCCGCCCTCCACTATCAACGACCAACATCATCCCTTTCCAAACGCCCCGATAGACCACAATCCCCATTCTCTTCTCTTTGGCGCGCAACATAGGTACTCCGGTCGACTTTTGTCACGCATCTATCTGCCTTTGCTCTTATCGCTGCCACCTTCGCCATTTTCGAGCGGTACGCGCGGTCGCCTGCAACCCCCTTGGCCCCAACACTCCAACCTCAGCCCCAGAGGACTCGTAGTCCTTCGTGCCTATTGAGGTTACTGTCACCTTGCGTAAAGCAACATCGTCAACGACAGGTCTAAGCTCTATAGGCGACAGATCGCGGTAGGCAGCCAGCTTTGTCCGCCTTGTTAACCAAGGCTCTGCCTCTATATCATGGGTACTCGTCGACTGACCACATCAACCACGATGCCAGATTTTCCAAGGAAGTGGATATTGCTGTTCCAAGTTATATTATTAGTTTTATACGAGGCCGCCTTCGTCGCCCGTCTTGCGTTAATCCCATCCCACCCTCCACCGCGTCTACGAGCTCGACCTCCAGCCCGAATCTGGATCTCATCCTGAACCTGAACCTGCGCCGCACGATCGACCTAGCCGCTCCGTCCCTGTCCCGCGATCGCTGAACCTGTCCCTTACGTTTCCGCCCCTCTGGTCCCCTGTTGCTATGGCCTCTTCCTCCTTCAGAGACTCGATAAACTCCCTCGGCTGGAGTCGCCGTGATGAGCCAGTAAATACTGCTCAGCAGAGCGGGTTACTCTCCTCACTTCAGAGTTTGAATCCCTTCCAAGGAGGCAGCGGTTATGTCCGTCTACCTACCACCGAAAGCTCCGGCGCACCTCTCCCTGCGCCCACTCGACGTGAAGAAGAGGAAGGATGGTTTGTTCGTGAGTCAGCCCTGGATGTTCTTTACCTATCGTCGTCGAGCACCCCTGCAGCGGGACATGTGCATTGCATCTGAGCCATGCCTTGAACCATGCATGTGATGCGGATGACATACCTCGTGGTTAGAAGCCACTAACCCAACTGGCAGTTAGTCGATGGGATCGCTTGTTGATCTTTGGGGCTTGTAACCTCGCTGCTGTGGCATGTTTCGTCATCTGCTTCACTCTATTCCCCGTACTCTCTCTCAGGCCACGCAAGTTTGTCATATTGTAAGTCGGAAACCCATGCACAACCCTTTCAGTCTGCCCCCTTCACCCTATATCACTTGTCAGTCTATGTCACGCGGCCTCGCTACTATGAGACCGCCTTGATTGTGACTAGTTTTCCCCATGATATGATGTCGTAGATTCAACATGGTGAATTTCAGAATCCCATTTAGAGACTAATGTGGGGCAATGCAGATGGTCGGTTGGATCACTAATGTTCCTGGCCTCCTTCGCTGCGGTAATGGGCCCCATGAACTACGTTTATCACCTTCTTTCGACACCTCGACTGCCGTTTACTGCGGCGTACTTCGGCTCTATCACGTTAACCCTGGTGTTTGCCTTGAAGGTGAGGTCCAGCTTGCAATGGGCTGAAGATTTTACTAACATACCGAAAGCTTCACAGCACCATTCTCACCTTATTCTCCGCTCTCGTTCAACTTGCCTGTCTGCTCTGGTACTTGATCAGTTACTTCCCTATGGGATCTACTGGACTGCGCTTTGCCACATCGTTTGGTGCAAGGCAAGCAACAGCATGGATGACTGGCTAGAAAAGTCCCTTGACTACAAGGAGTACAGAATTTTCGTACTTAATACGTTTCACGATGTTTCTAGGCTCCAAGGACCCAAGTCCTCCTGTACACCAACTCTCTGACTTGTGTAACATTAGCAGCAACTTGATCATAACGCCATGGATTCAGGCAACAGTAGAACGGTTTTACGAGAACAGCTGTCGATTTAGGATAAAAGCAAATGCCTATGTATAATTTTTTTTGTCATTATACATAGCATACTTGTAATCAAGTTTGAGTCTTGTTATGGTATGTACCCAGTCAAAGTACTCCAGTCATCGTTTGACACAGTAAACCCATTCATGTCCTCACATGGTCTTAATCTCTGTTTTCCTAGTATATAATCAAGTCCCAGACTACTAAGGTACCTACTTGAGGATTTTGCACCAGTATCAGACAGTTTCCATGTGGTGATTGGCGATTAGGTAATCGTTGCCCTTTCGGGCAACTTGTCAGGTGCTGTATCCAATGAACAAACCCATATACAAGTTTGGCATTGGTTTGTAATGAAACCTGGGATTCTGCAGCTACTTGGATGTAAAGTGAATGAAACCTCAGAGTTGGAAGATTACTAGGTAGGTACGCAGGTTTATCGCTGAATGGTTACCTAGTACTTTGAATACAACGGTGTTAAATCAGAAAAAAGTTCTTCTAAAATCGACAGAAATTAACCTTATTAATCAGATACCTTGGCAGCTTCACAAATGCAATGACGTATGCTGTAATGGCCTTACGTTTAGGCTTTTGCGTTATGAATACAATTAGCGCACGAACTACCTATACCTATTTACGATTCGTATCTCTCGATTTGTTATTGAGCTGCCTAGGTGATTATTATTCGAAACTGATGAGATTCATGACTAATGGATGCCTTGCTGCCCTTTGTGTAAACATCTGCATGGGTGGTCTTTCGAGACGTATGCAGATTCTCATATATTTGCTCTGCCTGTTGACAACCTGCTGATTTGCTTCTTGGCGTGCTCGTGGATCGAACGTGACCTGATGTGTAGCCAGAAGTTGGGGAATTTCTAGACCGTTACCGTAGACTAAGCGTCCTGATTTTTGGCTCTGTGTGTTTTTATTTGCAATAAAGTCTGGCTTCTTACACGAGTTCCGGGGGATTCATTAAATGTCACACACTGGACCTGGCGGACTGCCCTTTATAGAGAAAACAGAGTAACCGCCAAGACTATTACCAGCTCCGAGGGTGTATGTATGTAACGACTAACCTCCAGATTGCCCACGCAGATCAGGCTTTCCCGGACAAAAGAGACCTGCAGAGACATGGTTATGTCTGGTGTGTTTGTGGTAATTGCAAATTTCTACGCATGAAACATAGCACGGCCAGCTCACTGTGTACGCAGCTGGTACCAGATGACGAAAACACGCTCAACAGAGCAAACATGGTAAAGCGAAAGGGTAAATAATCGATCGCATGGGTACAGTAATAACAAAGGTACTTCAGAAAAGCCGATTTATATTCGCGCAACTCCACCCGTCACGGTCATCCGGCTCCGGCTGAAGAGGTACCTTAGCTACTCATCATGCCCTTGTTTGCAGGCCTCTTCGGGGTCTCGGGTGCCATGACATCCATCCATGGATGACGGCGGCTTCTGACAGTGAGGTGCATCCAGAGTGGAACGCAAGCGAGAATAGGAAGCCTTGCCTTGCATCCCACTGAAAGATGAACCCGAGGCAGGTTGGTATGGTGTTCAGTGCCGGGGCGTCGGCCGCAGGGCTTTTGTCAATAAGGCTCGGGTCAGCGATACAGTGAGAGGCCCTCAAGGTATGTATTGTTACTCGGTGGATATGCAGAACCCCATCGCTGACTTGGGTTACTTGAACAATGGATGCATGCATTCACTGATTATAGTTAGGCATATCAGTGATGTAAGTCCTACTATGCATCTCTATCAGTCAGTCAATGACAAACATGCAAATCATGGAAGAAGAATACGATTGGATGTTAGAGTGCCGTATTCGGTGTTTGATAATTAAACTGCTGTTAGTGTCGAGTAAGTACATGCAGAGTATCGTAGAAATAAATGAGCCAAGATCAAATAAGAAGAGGAAGAGTAACATGGAAAGAATATTGATTATCGTTCTATGTGTTCATGGGCGTCTCGCGTGGGGAGAAGAAA
Organism: Fusarium musae; assembly: GCF_019915245.1. Lineage (NCBI taxonomy): Eukaryota > Fungi > Ascomycota > Sordariomycetes > Hypocreales > Nectriaceae > Fusarium > Fusarium musae. Next base: position 1,929,021 of record NC_058387.1, read on the forward strand.
AAATAATAATAATAAAAAGGGCCCCAGAGCGGAAAAGAATGTCCCTCTATCCTTTCAACCCGAACCCGTTCCCAAGTCCATCTCCCAAGGATTCCCGCTCGGCGCAGCGGTACCTTCTAAATCACTTAGTCGCGGTATATTTCTGTGGTACCGCCCGTCTGCGGATCAGAGAGGGGAAAGAAGTGCAGGGAAAAAATTTATTATTCACACAACGCAAAAAATAACCTCCGGCCTTCTTTTTCTCATTCCCTGGTATCCGTGTGCCCTCTTTCTGTAAACCACAACTTCTCGCCTACTCAATTTAGAAAAGAGTTGCCGCTGAGGATAAGTTTGTATTGGTTTACGAATACTACGTCTCTTTGCCTCATCCTTCCCCCCTCCTCCCTCGTTCGTCCTTCTTCCCCTGCCTACCTATCCTCGGAATCATTTCTAAGCCCACCATCGATCATAACCAAAACCATCCCCGCCGCCGCTTGGCCTTGTGCTATTTCTCCCGATACCCTCGCGACGAAGCAACGTAACAAGCGAATACACCGGCCTCGGTTCTGTTTCTGGTGTCTGATTCTAGGCTACGAGTTCATTCAATCGACACGTCGTTCTTGTCCGACACGCTCTTATTTCCTATTTACGAGAGCAGGCAGGCAAAGCAGGACAGCCATTAGTAGCATAAGCATTTTTGGGTTTACTGCCTCGAAATTACCTACTGTTCACGCCAACCTTACTTTTTTTCCCTGTTGCCTCCCTTCGTCGAAACTTGGTCGCCTACTGCCCTAGGCTGCCAATTTTCGATTCAATAAACGCCTCTACGACATTGTAGAATCCTTCCCTCTTTCTTCCATCAGAAAGAAACATCTGTCACGGCTTTCGCCCACAATCCAACCGACTTACTGGTCGTCCATTTTGGCCTGAAGACCTCGGCTCAACGGAGACCTGACTCTCGGTTTTACACCCTCGTACTCGATACGCACCCCCGAATTTCGACTCGTTGTCCGAGAATCTTATATCCCTGCGTCCTCAATATTTAGAGGTCTACAGATAGTCGCTGTATCGCACGTGGGTGCTTTGCCTCTCTCCTTGCGTGCAAGGGGTTGAGAGACATCCTGGGGTTTTCGATCCCTGAGCAATACATTGATTATTCTTTCTATTGTGACCAAGGTGATTTCGGCACCTTCAGCCCAGAACTTTCCTACCAGTTTAAGACGGCAAGCCTATCCTACAAGGCTCAACCTGAAATGAGTCCATCCGCCATCGTTGAGTCCAACGAAATGGCCAATCAATCGACATTTTCCTACGCACAAGCTGCGAAGGGTCAAGGCACTGCCCCTGTTTCGAATCCTGTAGCTGTCGCCGATACTGCTGCTCCTTCCCAGGACGCGCGAGCATCCATTGCCGATGACGATGTTCAGTCTCCCGCAACCGACGTGAAGTCGACTGCTGCTGCCACTGAGAACGCCAACTCTGAAGCTCCTGAGACCACGGAGCAACGCGCTGCCTTCTCTGAAAAGCAAGGCCTCGAGAGTATACCTGGATCCGAGAGCGATGCCCGCTCCGAGTCGACACAAAGTAGACGAACAGACTCGAGGCGCGAAGATGATTCTGGAAGGCTAGAGCGCCCGTGGCGACGAAACGAGAAGACACCGGGGTCATCAAGCACTACTGCCCGGTCTGTAGACGAGCAGGACTCCCGAAAGTCTAGGCGAAATAAGAAGGGTAAGACTTCTGAGAAGCAACCCAGTGATCAGACGACAGAAAAGGAGCAGGAAGCAGCCCCTGAGGCCCCCAAGGTTGAGCTCTCAGAAGCACCTATCCCCAGCGTCAACATCTGGCATAAGCGAAAGGAGGCCCAGCAGGCCAAGTCTGTCAAATCTGCTCCCACACCTGCAGAAGCTACAGTGAATGGCACTTCATCTCGGGATGAGAAGAAGACCGAGGAATCTACTACAACGCCGTATACAAATGGCATCAAGACTCAGCAAAAGCCGGCCAGTACTGTGCGGCCGGAGCGCAATGGCCCACGGGGGTCGCGCATACATGAGAAGGATGGGAAGAACGAGGTTCCCCCATCCGTCGAGGATTCTACAGCATGGCCAACTCCTGAAACTGCAATCACGGCTATTAAGGAGGACAGTAAGAAGAAGGTCGCAGACAAGACACCTGAGAAATCAGACCGCTCTGATAAGGACAGTCAAGAAGATGGCAGCGCGTCAAAGCCCCGACAGAAATGGGTGGCTATGGACTATGTCCCCACAGTCAGCTTCGAAACCCAGCTTCCTCAAATGCGTGGCTCTAAGCCACGGGGTGGTGCTCGTGGTAACCGAGATGCCGCTCCTCGAAGCATGGCCAACGGCGTAGCGGATAAAACCGCTTCTACCGCGCCTGCCAACAAGACCAATGACACCAAGCCCAAAGACAACACCAACAATGCCGCATCGCAAATGGCAGCCGTCAAACGCGGAGCATCGGATGGTGTTAACGGTCAGAAAAAGGCCCCTGCCAGCACTGGTTCCGAGAAGGCCAAAGATACGACAGCCCAGTCTTCGGTGAGTATTACGATGATGTCCCTGTGGAGCACAGCTATCTTGAGATTGCGCAAGTGCATTTGTTGTATAAGACGTGTACTGATTGCTTTTGTAATAGGAGTTTTCTCAAACTCGAGACAGGCATGATGGCCGCAGTGAGAGAGGTCGAGGCAATTACCGAGGACGGGGTGCCCATCACGGCCATTCACAATCTCAGCATGCCATCTCTGCATCCGGATTTCATGGCCAAGGCGCCAACGCTGCTAGATCTCAGGGTTACAGCCCCCCCTTGCGACAGGGTGGTCATGGTGGCATGTTCACGCCTCCTTCTCAGCGAGGCCGTGGTCGCAATGGCGCTAACAACTTCCATCGTGTATCAGTGCCGAACGGCGGATCTCGTATGCCTGTTGTGCAAGCTCAGTATTCGCCATATGATTATTCCATGGCCGCGCCCATGGGTGCAGTCCCTTTCCACTCCCTTCCATTTGATAACTTGCTCGTCCTCACGATCAAGACTCAAATTGAATATTATTTCTCCATTGAGAACCTCTGCAAAGACGAGTACCTTCGACAGCGCATGGACTCCCAGGGATTCGTCCCTCTCCACTTCATTAGTGCGTTCTCGCGCATCAAGCAGCTGACTGTGGACATGAACATCATCCGTGCTGCTTGTGAGGATTCGACCGAAGTCGACTACGTGGTTGGCGACGATGAGTGTGAGCGACTACGTCGGCGACACAACTGGGAGCATTTCGTTTATTCTATGGAAAATCGAGATGAGCTGGCCCGCAATGCTGGCCCTTCAAGCGTCACTTTCAAGAACAGACACTACCATTTCCCTGGCGGCCAATTTGACGACATCGCTGTTTTGCCATATGGCGCACATGCTTATCCTCATGGCCATGCTCTCCAACAATTCGCACCACACGACGCAAACGGCGTTGTTCCAAATGGCAACACGCAGCTTTCTGCGGCTGTTCCCGACTTCTCACCTTCCGGGACAATTCCCCTTGTTGGCCCTCAGGGTGAAGTCCAAGTCACCAGCGTTGAAGCTTTGACCAACGGTAATGCTGAGCAAACTGCGCCGCTTACCAACGGTGTGCATAGTGGGGAGGCTTACACAACGCAATCGTAGCCCCCCAGCGGAATGGAGTACCGGCTGTGGCAGAGATCTCTTATCATTTTCATGCTTGCAAAGTGGCGTATATGAGAGAGTTCCCCCCCCTCCCCCCCTTCTTTTTTTTCCTTTTGTTCCCCACTGGGTCGATACGAATGACGCGATCCAGATTTATAAGTGTTTATGATTTTCATGCTGTGGCCCGGAGCTAGTGTCATGTTCACCATGAACCAGAGCATGTTACGATTGCGATTTCGTTTGTTCATAGGTCTTGAGTGAAGCAGGCCGTGTGGATGCCTCAAGGGTTCACATATAGCACTCGGCTATTCTGGGCCAGGGAGCAAACGGGTGGTCGGCGAGTGCTTGATAGGAACTTGCGTTGTACGTCATAGCGACACGGAGTCTATGCCTAAGATCACCTCCTATCAGAATCGCTTGAAGGAAGAGAACGACGTACATGAGCCACAGCTATACGATACCCTGGTGTACGAGGCTATAATGAAAAGCCAGTAACCATTGGAGAGGAGAATTCGGGATGAAGGTTGGCTTAATAGCCTGATGTATTGGTTTCTGTTGGGGCGTATTCCAAGGATGGTTTTGTGAAATGCGAAGGCACGCTACAAGTTGGAAAGGAGTGCGCCAGAACCAGCACTACATTCGAGGGAGTGCGACTGGTGCTGGGTAGTTGTAGTCATAGGTCACAAGAGGCGAGCGGCAAGTGTTGCTGGATGATTGCTATACCCGCTACACTGGATGTTCACGGGGGGTGGTCGATTACGACGGCATATTTAAAAGGGTTATCATCGTCATCCCGGATGAAAGAAAAAGGCATGGGTGGAAAAGCATATGGGCGTACGGTGACATTTAGCTGAACTGCAGCATCTCTTTTTTTTCTCGACTGCATATGAAAGGGGTTCAAGGATGGTTTCAATTTGGACTTGGTTCTGATTTTACTCATGGTTTCTGATATTGGAGGGGACTCTCCAAGTTTTGCTCAAAAGAAATACGGAGTTTTTTTATTCCAGTTTCAAATGTTGTACAATAGTTTCATTATAAAAGAAAGAAAAAATTATGTCGAGAAACAAGAGGCTTCTGCTAGTATTGAAACCTCCTGGGTGCTGCTGTATTAATGCTGCCCATGAAAGGTGGATGATTATCACGATTACTATCAGCAGCTCGCGATTGCTAATGGATGGTAGGTATAGGTAAGCTTGCTTCGGAGTACTGTCTACTGTAGGAAGCGCAATGGATTATTGTAATGTGTGTGAGTTCGGATTGCATGAGCATGGATATTTTGTCTGCCATTGTTGTTTCATTCATTCATTCATAAGAATCATAAGAATCATAAGAATCATAAGAATCATAAGAATCATAAGAATCATAAGAATCATACTGGCTGTCATGACAAGCAAGACCTGGTAGTTCATCATGTTGGCGGGGTTGAGGGGTTATCTATTAACTTTAGGGTAGCTGAATTGCACGGCCCGCACTGGACACTTGTGTCGTGAGGAGGATACAATTTTAAAGATCGGTCTTTACATCTCAAACTAACTCCTACCACAGGATATCATCAAATATCATCACCTTGTTAATGTCTTATGACTTTCTTGTGATGGTGCATCAGGTCTGGACGCCCCGATTGAGGATCATCGGATCATGGGAAGATACGTCGAAAAAGTGTTGCAGGTAACAGCTGTCCTAACATTCTACGATTGACTGTCTCCCCAAGCTGATATGACCTTGGCAGTAGAGCGAGGGGATGGATGTATTGCTATCTACAATTCCAGACTGAACAAAGTAGCCAACGCTCATTGAGAAAGAAGGAAAAGAAGCGAGACGCATTGCTGGCGGCTACCCAAGAAGCGGCTCCAAATCATACTTGCCAGCTAAGTACGTACATAGACTGACACGGCATAACATGGTTGCTAGCGATATCGTTCAGAGGCACATACCCAAATGACATCCTGCTGGGCCTGGAAATGACAGTGTCCCGTTCATCCACGCTGGCCTTTGTTTGGGCGTACTATAAAGCCAGGCGTATGCTTCGCAATGGGAATATATCCGGAGCTAACAGCGGGAGCGAAGGACATGAAGAATCCATATAACTAGTTGACTGATGTATGTCACGAAACATATGTTGTTTGGGACTAGGGCATGATCGACTTGGCATGATGATTCTACAAGGTGGAGAAGAGCCTCGTTACTTACTACCTTGGTATGGAGAGTCCATGTCATTATCCATACGGAGATTCTGGTCCGGTGAGTCATTGTGTGCTGATCTCCTTTCCGTATATCCTGAAGCACTACGGAGTAGTCTACGTGGAAGATGTCGAGATGAAGCAAAATTACCATCCGTTGTCGGCAAGATGAGGCCATTGTGAAGTTTGGGGAAGAGCTCACAAACCGGCCATTTCAAGGATGAGCCGCATGATGGAACCCCGGCCCCGGTGAACGAGATTGAGGCGAGTCAGGGCCAAGGGGTGGGTGATGAAGGAGACGCAAAATACCGTGACCACCTAGAGAAAGGGAATGAAGCTATCGTCAGGACACATTGGCCGATGGATCAACTGGGCATCAACAACACGGCAGCGGTGCGTGCCTTGCAGAAATGTCAAAGCCGGAGCATGCCCGGGAGCCGGGTCCCCAGAAATTACCTAAAGTGGAAATGGCTGAACAAGACCTGCAGATTGCGTACCTCCACAGCAGCGGGCAGCATTACGTCAAGGAAGCGTCGCTAGAAATTGTAAACATGACAGCCTCATTAGCAGCGAATGGGACAGCAACAGCAAATTTAGTGCCTACCTATAGCTTGTTGTGGGATGAGTTTGCGGGGATGTAGCACCTCTAAAGCGGAAATTGTCTAAGTTGTTAAGATACTACCTTACTTTAGACACTCAGGTACAGGCAAAGATATTGGATTAATTAATTGACAAGCAACAAAAAAGACTTTGATAGAGACTTTGCCATGTGCGCAATGAAATCTGGAGAGGGGAAAATGGGAAAACAAATTGCCATCCCAACGCATTGACAGTGATTACCCTACTGACTACGGAGTAACTTACGATGAGACAGTCTCTTCCCTCTGTTCTGTTCGTGTAAGTGATGGCTGAAGAGTCTTTCTTCACCTTGCCGCCACCAAAATGCGTCCTCATGCAGAGAAGCTTCCAAATTCTGCTCTGAATCTCGATATAAGCCGCCTGATTCGTCATTGATCCCGAATGCCGTGACATATTCCACATGGGGCCAGGCTAGGATATTGACTTGGGTGAATAAAGTGATCGACATACAAGGTTGAATTTCGATGCTTTCTCGGACCGCCATGTTGGAAACATTCAGCCTCCCCACGTCATCATAGCTAGGGAAACCATCTTTGGACTGCTGTATCGTCCTGACACGGCCATTATGAGTGGTTCACAAACTTACCCCGTCCCCTCGACTGCAGAACTCGTCGAGTTACAGTCATTTCACGAACCCGATATATACTACTTGTGGGTCCGGGGAAAACAAAAAGGTTGAGGGGGGCGAGACTCAGCTCTGATACAATATCGGTCCGGAAGGAAATAGAGATGGGAAAATCAGCCACGAGCTGGAGACTGATGTGAGATTCGGAGCCGACCTCCGGTTGGTCTGGGGAAGAAGGCTTGGTGCTTGTGGTCGGTATGCCTTCATCTGGAGAACTTGACGTCAACTTAACTCAACCAAGGCCACTGTGGTGGAGATTCTTCTCCTCGAGGGTGAGAATTGCATGTTAGAAAACAAAACATTTCATCATGATGCTTAAAGAAGGCGTAGGGCTTGAGAACTTATAAATAAAGCATGCGCCCAAGGCCTCTATTGCTACCAGCTCAGACATATAGCGCTTTGGCAACCTACATTCTCCCATCTCATCACTTTCCAACCACCTACAAGAGCGTCAAAGCTACAAGATGACCGCTCAAGTGGGTAGAGCCCTCTCCTACATGACATTCAAGCCCGATATGGGCACCAGCAAACATGAAGCTCCTTATCTCAATGAAGAAGGCTATGTCGACTTCTCGCCCGACGATCTCGAGAACCCGCGAAACTGGTCCCTCAAGAGGAGATGGGCCATTACCTGTATCGCAGTTTTTCTCGCAATGAACGGAAACTTTGCATCAAGCATATTTTCTGGCAGTATCGACTCTGTTGTGGAAGAGTTTGGAGTATCAGAGGTTGCTGCAAGCTTGACAACGACAATGTTTTTGCTCGGCTTCTGCGCAGGGCCCTTTGTCTTTGCGCCTCTTTCGGAGTTTTACGGTCGTCGGTGGATATTTCACATCACTTTTCTTGCCTATATGGCCCTCAACTTTCTCTGCGCGTTCCCTACAAACTTCGGATCACTACTCGTTGGACGATTCTTGGCTGGTGTCTTTATCTCTGCGCCTCTGAGCACCGCGCCGGGCGTTCTGGTGGACCTCTGGGACCCTATTGAGCGAGGAAACGCCACAGGAATCTTCAGCTTGGCTTCCTGGGTTGGCCCATCACTTGGGCCGGTGGTGTCCGGTTTCGTCCAGCTCAAGAAGAACTGGCGATGGGGCATGTACTCCGTCTTATGGCTCGGAGCTTTGACGGTGCTTCTCATGTTCTTAATCCCCGAGACGCATGCGCCGACTATTCTGGCGAAAAAGGCAAAGCGTGCCCGAAAGTCTGGAGTTGCTGGCTATGAAAAGGTTATAATGGAGGGAGAAGAAGATAAGCCTTCCCTCGCCCACGTCTACAAGCTGGCCCTCACGCGACCTTGGATTCTCATGTTCGACTTGATCTCTCTCCTCTGCTCTATCTACACTTGCATCGTATTCACTCTTCAGTTCATGCTCTTCAGCATCTACCCTATTGTATTCAGAGACATGAGAGGCTGGAACGCTGGTGTTTCGCAGCTCCCTCTCCTCGGCCAGGTCGTTGGGGCTGTTCTTGGAGCCATCGTCATCTTCGTTGACAGCGAGCGGCGGCGAAGCAAGGAGGCGGCTGGTAAGACGCTGCTGCCAGAGGATCGGCTTCTCATGGCTATGTTTGGAGGTGTTGCGTTCCCTATCACCATGTTCTGGCTCGCATGGTCTGCTAATTACAAGTGAGTCTCCAGCTTTCCATCTTTCTACACGAGTAACAGCAACTAATACATGACAGCGCTGTTCCTTGGATTGTCCCGACTCTTGCGGGCACTTTCCTCTCTGCCGCTCTAATGCTCGTCTACGTTGCTGTAATCAACTATCTTACCGACACATATGCCCAATACGCAGCTTCCGTCATAGCTGCCAACACAGTTGCTCGATCGGCTGGAAGTGCTGCCGCTCCCTTATTTACGACACAGATGTTCACTGCTCTTGGTGTAGGTGGTGGAGGTTCTCTTATCGGCGGAGTTGCGACTCTCCTGGCATTGATCCCGTTTGTTTTCTTCTGGTACGGCGCTCGTATCCGGAGAAAGAGCAAATATGCACTTGTGGAGCCTGATAAAATGGAGAAGATGGACGAGGAAGCCGATCCTACGGACTATGGTGTTCAAGCCGAAGAGACTCAGCACACAGGTGATATGGATGAGCCAGCACACAGCAAGCGTTCCGAGGATGCATGAGAAGGAGAAAGTTTGACGGCGTTTTGGCCTACGGAATTTGTATATTACCAATAATATGTAATGGAGAGACTAAAAGTGGTATGAAATTGGGTTTTCTTTCAGCCATCAGGAGTTCTGGGCCCATCACAGAAGGATGTAATGGTTTGGTATGATCCATATAAGGTTATTTTAGACTTAACTTTGTTCATCGTTAAGGATGTTACTGCGGAATCGGTTATATAGCTTATAAGATCTTGCGCTTTCACATCGATTTCTTTTAGTTTACTTTGGTCACTGAATCCAATTGCGGTCCGCCATCTCGACATGACAGGAAAGATGCTCGTCTGTTGACTACCTAGGTACCTAGTATGTAGGCTATCGCTACGTCAGTGGTGACATAAAACAGACATATGAAACACAGCCAGGTCAATCTGATAATATTTACCAGATGGCGAGTCATTTGCAGTAGCCGATAAGGCTGAATTGCAAAAAGCGCGGTGTTCGAACGGCCTGACCTACCAGGTCGAGTTTACAAGCCCCCGACACGGCTTGTATATCTACACAGTAACAAGGGCGTGGGCGTCATTCGTAACATACAGGTCTTCCGCAGCGGGCATGACAAACAAAGAATTCTGGATCTGGTGATGAAATTTGATAAATCTGATACACACAGGCACCATTGGTAGTTGATGTGTTGTGGCTGATGCATTAAGGACACGGCTGAGCTGGTCATGAACTCTCATCAGCAGGCATCCTGGTATCCTCTGTTGCGTCACATGTTGTGTCTCAAGTGCCATGTCACGCCAAAAGTCAAAGTTAGACAGGGACACGGGATGGGCTGAAAGAAAAGCGGCGATTGGTTGATCTAAACTCCCGCCCGGCTCGTCTTACGCTCAGCCGTTGGATTTAGACCAAGTTTCACAAGGTGACAAGCGTTTCTAGAAAAGAACAACTCATCAGAGTGGCGAAATGGGTTCGAGGACAAGCACCGCATCGAATATGCAGGTTTCCGAGGTAGCACGAACCTAGGGTGTTCCTTCGAGGAACGACTTCTGAGCCTCACTTTGCAGAGATTGAGAAGATCTTTGCTGCTTCAAGTGAGATCTGGGGACGGCATATCCTAGTTTTGGGAGCCAATTACCAAGGTCGGAGTGTTTGGAAGAGAGCCTCACTCTGAACAATGCCTACGGGGGCTCAGTCAAATCCATGGATCAAGACCAAGGGCGGGCCCGTCGACCTGGTCAGAGGTTGTTAATGTTGACTTCTCCAAAAGGGCGGAGAAGAGCCGGCTTCGATTTTATCTCCGGAGCTGTTGTTTCAATAGAATATACTCGGTGTTGCCGGGCGTTGAGATGTTGCAAAGTGGAAATAACTGCATGATAACTGTGGCGCAAGGCGAACCTAAGAAACGAATCTACCTACCTAAGCCAGCCTGCGCTGTGGACGCTGGACGCCCAGCCGGTGCCCAGCTGGGTATCAAGTGCCACTGCCCCAGCGCCCAGCGCGCCCAAGAGCTTCTAGTGGGCCTCACAAGGCCGCCACCCCTGTCGAATAGCGTCAGCGTTGTGCGTCCAGGTTGAGGTATACCCTTCCTCATTACGTCGTTTGTTTCGCCCCGCTTGTACGGTTGAAAGCTACAAGGGCGGAGGAGAGAGAGTCTTGGTTGTTAAGCAGAACATGTTTTGATGGACAACTTGTGTTTGTGTAGCGGATTGATAGACTTGTGTGTTGTGAAGAAAACAAAGATATTTAGGACAGAAGATGTACGGCCTGGTTTATAAAGGCCAAATGTTGAGAGTTAAACTTCCCTTTAAAGCTTGCTCAAGCTGAGTTGAGTTGCGGGAACGGAAACAGGCATGAGCGATTCTACTGCCTTAGTAGGTACATACCGTACTCCCCCCTTGTCGCAGCATCAAAGGACCCTGTTTTTGCTTGGCTGGGTTGCGGCGGGGTTTCTCTTGCTGCTTCTCTGACTTATCCCTCCCGCCACATCCTCGTCCTTTTCCTCTTTACATCGACAGAACCCGTCAACTCGGTATTGTAACATTATCGCTTATCATCACCATAAAGCCACCTTCAATTATAACCAACACCAACTATTACACCACTGCACAACATAGTAGCGACATAAACCGCACACCATCCTCATGTCAAACTACGACCCGTACGATCGGGATTACTCTCGCCGCTATGTGCGGGAGGAGCGTCGAGAAGAACCCCGCTATCTCGACCCTCGAGATTCCTTCAACTCAAAGACTCATCGGGAGATCGTTCCTCGCGGTCGTGAGGACAGCGATCTATCGATAGAAGAGGTCAGACGGGACTTTCCCCCTCCTGGTACCCGTGATATTCGCCGGGCCCGATCCGCCGGCCCAAACTACTACGAGGAAGAATATGAGTATCGCCGAGGCTACGACCCTCGCGATCGCGACTATGACCGCCGTTCCCACAGAGGCCACTCCAGTCCATACTACGAAGATGAAGAGCGCGAGCGTAAGCACAAACCCAAGGGCATGTCCAAGAATGAGAAGATCATCGCAGCCGTCGCCGGTGCCGCCCTTTTGGCGGGTGGTAAGGAACTATACGATCGCCGCGAAGCCAAGGAGGAGCGCACTGAAGTCCAACGCAATCCTCTGTCAACTGCAGCTCTTGCTGGAGTCGGTGCCTTGGCTGCCTACCAGGGTGCACAATTCTACAACAAGCAGCAGGCCAAGAAGGATCAAAAGGCCAACATGATCCTTCAACGCGGCCGCGACGGTTATTATAGTGATTACTACTCTGATGAGGACGAAAGCCCAAGGGAGAAGAAGGGACACAAGAACTTTCTCGAGAGTGCTATCGCAGCTACAGGTCTCGGCGCAGCTGTCAAGAGTCTCACTGGTGGCGGCGGAGACGATACCAGGAGTCGCCGGGGAGGTAGTCCTTCCAGCGAAAGATCTCGTTCTCACGCCGGTGGTGGCAGCGGCGCCAACAAGATTCAAAAGGCGGCTATGGCTTCCCTCCTTGCCGGTGCCACAGAGGCCTTTCGTGTTGCCAAGGAGCCTGGCGGCTGGAAGGGTGAAAAGACGAAGCGTATTCTCACCGCCGCTGCAGGTGCTGCTGCTGTCGACACCGCAACTGATGACAAGGGAGGAAAGCTAGGCTTGGCTGAGTCTGTGATTGGTGGCTTAGTCGGCAACCGCCTAATTCGTGGTTCCAGAAATGATATCGAGGAGGATCGCAAGACTGGCCGCAGCCGCTCGCGCTCGCGAGCTCGCTCCAAGTCTCAGGGTGGTGGCAGTGGAGGCGCAAGCGGTCTTGCTGCTCTTGCAACCGCTGGCTTGGGTGCCCTGGGCGCAAAGAAGGTTCTTGACCGATCTCGATCGCGATCCAGAAGCCGTAGGGGACGAAGTGCCTCATATAGTCCATCCCCAGACAGGCGCCGTCAGCGAAGCCGCAGCCGTAGTGTTGTTGACAAAGCTCGCAACGGTTTGGCCAAACTAGGCCTTGGAGCTGGAGCTGGCGCTGCCGCTGATGACTACCACCGGCGCGACCAAGATGACTTTAGCGATCGCGGTGGCAGCCGTTCCCGCCGATACTCGGACGATATGTACGATGACCGTCGATATGGAACCAATCGAGATTATTACGACGATGATAGATCATTCAAGAGCAAGCCCCGAGAGAGAAGACGAGGAGGGCGTTCTGATTATTCCTCTTCGTCATCAGACCTAGGGGATTCTGATGAGGATGAGAAGCGGGCGAAAAAAATGAGAGGTAAGCAAGTTATCACCACCGGTTTAGCGGCAGTAGCCACTATACACGCAGCGCACGAGGTATATTCTAGCATGGAAAAGAGAAACGCACGGCACAAAGCAGTCAAGGAAGGGCGGTTGAGTGAGATGGAAGCCAAAAAGCTCAAGACGAAAGCAATCATGCAAGACGCCGCATCAGTCGGTATTGCTGCTATGGGCATCAAGGGAGCCATCTCCGAGATGAAGGAAGCCAAAGAGCTGACACACGAGTGCAAAAATTTCCAACAAGAGAAGGCTCGTCGTCATGAGAAGCGAGTGCAAAGGCGCTTACGACAACAGTCAATGAGTGACGGCAGGAGGAGAGCAGACAGCTGGGCTCCTTCGTCTCGACGGGATGGGTACGACTCGGATATCGAGTATGAATACTTTGACCCTCAAGACTACGGAAGCAAACCTTACAGAGGCAACACCTTCCCAGCAGAGCCGTATGGTACAGACACTTACAGAAGGAATCCCAACGGTCTGCCATCTCCTTACTAAGAGCCTGACTGGGTGTTGGGCGGCATCCACGCTTACTCACCTATACCACTACAAACATCTTAAATCATGACTTATGACGAGACGACTTATTTGGCTCATGAGAAGCTTGGGCCAACCAAACAGCGTTTTTCCTTTGGACGCATGGCAATGAACCCCCCCAGAGAGTAATTGGAAGACTAGAAAGAGAAGGAAAAGGTGTGAATATGGCCTGTTGCGCTGCGTGGTGTGGCTGGCATTCGTTTTACTGAAATTCCTTTGCATCAGATAGATGAAGCAGATTTGCTTTCTCCCCGCAACCTCTCCCACGTTTGTTTCACATGTGTATTCAAGACGAAGACTAACGACGGATGATTAAAATAGACCATCGCCGATACTAAGCCAGTGGCCCGATCCCGGCAGGCACAGAAGAAAAAACGAAACTATATCTCGGCACACCGGCACATACGTGCATATCTGTCCAACGATGAGCTGCTCTATTCTGGTAAAGTTGATGAATGGGGTAGGGTCTAGTCGAGGGCTCAAAACGGGGAAACAAGCGAGAGTGGCACGAGTTGACCCAACGAGATGGGAAGAGAGGGGCGGTAAGAAAGGATCGGGACGCAAATGTGGTGTTAACAAATCACTATATGCACGATGATGAAGTGGTGGGAATTCGGGTAGGCGGTTTCGGGAAGAACGGCTTTTTGGAACGACGGGGGCTTGCAGATCAAGACTCGGCGATTGGACCAAGTGCGACAAGAAATCAGGAATGAGCCTGGATGAAGATGGCAAGACATCTCTTGAAAGTCAAAGGTGTATAGGCATACGAAGAGATGTACGTGGATGGTATGATATTTTTGTTTTTTCTTCTTCTCCTTTTGCCATGTTTGGATATCTGGATGAATAGCTTGTTATGCTGGATAGCAGATGATGAGGTTTACGGGTGTCGATTTACCGGCCCCCAGAATACCTTGACGAATCATGACCTATGATGAACGACTCTGGCTTATAATAAACCATGTTACGCCTTTGGTGTTGATGAAGCGATATTCAGCTGTTGCTGGGTAATGTGAATGACAGCGGCTTCCAACAATTAGGTATAGACAAAAGTGAAAACAGTTTGTTCTCCCTTGATCTTACTACAGTCTTCCAATCACTATTCCGTACCTGTCGTTCATCGTTTGATATCCCGTACGTACTCCAGTAAACTCGACGATGCTTACACCCTGGCCGAATTAGTGTGTGATTCTTGTTTCTAACAGATCTGAGCTCAGCTCTGTAACGTCATCAAGCTATGACGTCACTTATCAAGTGTCCATTTCACTGACAGCTCAGCCTAGCAGCTGAGGTTGTTCAATCACGAGGTGGTTTCAAGGTATGTAGCCCACGCCGAGTGGAAGTAGTCTGTAGAGGAGTTAAGTCAATCGCTTTTACGCAAGGACAAGAGGCTTTTGGTCCCCAACACCATGCAGTCCGGTGTTGTGTGGTGGTACATATTCTCGCGATTGGACACAAAAACTGACGCCTCAGTTGATACCGTGATAAATGCTCATTACTGTCTATAAATCACAGCACTGTAGACCAGCTTTGGTGGCCGAATGCTCATACTCGGGCTCAATCTCATGCGCCAAGACCTCCACCCGCCTGTTGTTTCCAGCTCTGCGCCATGGCCAGAAGATTGGACACGTCAGCGGCCTGCTTATCATCAGCAGGGAAGACATAGTCGATGTATTCCTCCCACGAGTCGTCGTCCAGCTTTCTTCGGCGCTTCGTCTTGCGTGGCATTTGTTTCTGCACAGCCTCCACATCCTCCGCTGAGCCGTGTGTACGCTCGAAAGATAACCAGGCGTTGAGTAACGAAACGCACTCTTCCTTGAGATCTCGGTCTCGCATGCTCCTGTGTGCTCGCTTGAATACCTTGCGTGCTCGCTCCTTGGCCTCTTCGCTGACTGGCTGTTCCTCATCACCCTCCTCCTCTTCATCTTCAGGGATGTTAATCTCAAAGTGCGCGTAACTGATCCAGACCTTAACGTGGTCCGTCTTTTCAAGTAGGCGCTCGTAAAGGTCTCGCGTCCGCTCGTATTCACCTTCTTCCTCCTCAAAATCGATGTACGCCTTCCATAGGAGCTCAGGCATGTCAAGCTGTTGTTGCTGGACAGCAAGCTCAAAGATGGCGCGTGTACGGTCCAGATCATCCAGACCCCGCTCAAGTTCGGCAAACTTGATCCATGTCTGACAATTTGCTGGGTTATATTCGATGTGCTTCTCATACAGAGTGCGACACCGCACGAACTCGAATAGTTTTCGTTCAAGGTCAACGTAACCGTTGAAGATCTTGTCCTTTGGGCACATGCCAATCGCGCGTCCAAGAAGCTTTCGCGCTGCGGTGAGTTCACCCTGTCTGATTTCGAAATGCGCCGCCATGAGCCAGATTTTAGCAAACGTGAACCTCTTGTGTGGGATCAGACCCAAGCACGTGTTGTAAATCTGCCGTGTCCTTTCAACATCCTGTCCCTCCATCTCTTCCCATATAGCGTAGAAGATCCAGAGATAGATGTATCGCCTCCAGTGCCGCTTTTCCATTGTTGGTGGAACCTGAGCAACAGCCCTCTCGTATATATCTCGAATTCTGTCAGAGTCCTGTGAAGTCTCTTCGAGCTTTGCGTAGTCGAACCAGGCGTCGTAGTTCTTGGGGTTCTCTTTGATAAGCTCCTCGTAATATACCCTCCTCTTGGACAGCACAACATCTTCCACTCCGTCCTTGTCGCCAAATTGTTTCTCGAATGTTGTGTATGCCTTGTGCAAAATCATCGACCTCGATCTTGGTAGTCGGTCCAGGGCATACTTGTATATCGCACGAGCGCGCTCATACTCTTTGAGCTTGGCCTCGAAACGAGCATATGCAATAAACAATTTCTCGTCGACGAAGTCATCTCCCAATGCCTCCACGGCCTCCCCAAAGACTTCCCGCACTTGGTCGCTGGTACCAAACTCCTCCTCAAACTTGGCCCACTTGATCCAATTCCGGGGCTCGGGGTGAATCATGGTAAAGGTCCGAAAGATTTCTCTTGCTCGCTCGAATTCGCCATATCGCTTCTCAAGCTTTATATACGAGCTCCATGCCGCTTCATCTGGCTGCCATTGCATCCATCGATCAAATACTTGTCGAGTTCCAGGAATGTTGCCCAACATCTCCTCCATGTAGACATATTTGTACCAGAGCTTGTCAACGCGCGGCAAGCGAGTGACGGCACGATCCAGGAGGTTACGCGCGTGGTTGATGTTCCTCGCCTTCATCTCCGACTCGATGTACCGAATCCATAGCTGAACATTATTGGGATGTGCGTCGAGTGCGCGCTCAAAGACGGACCGGGCGCGGGCAAATTCCTTCTGCTCCAACTCCCACTGAGCATATCTCAACCAGTTGTTGAGGTTGAGTCGATTGCGTCGCACATAGTCCTCGAACTCTTTTCTCTTCCGTCCTTGAAACTCGTGAAGCTCTTCCAAATCAGCAAATCGTTGAGTGGGGGCCTGCACTCCGACTTCTTGCCGGTCGACAGCTTCTCTTAAAAGCTGTTCGGCACTGATTTGAACAGGCGCGGCGGCCTTGTTCTTCACCCTCGGTGGCCCTCTAGACGACTCCATCGTACGATCGCCAAGTTTCGAGGGCTTAGGTTGATAAGTGGCGATTATTGTTTGGAGTGAACAGAGTTTAGATGAAAAGGAGAGTTGAGGTGATGAAATAAAGTTGAAAGTCAACAGCGACGCGACAGAGCAAGGCGCAAAAGTGTGTGGGCAGCCAACGAATTACAATTTGATGTGACAGATAGGCCCACTTTATCTTGGGGCGTTCAGTAGCCTCGCAGCCTAGAAGTGGAAGTATTTATAGACAGGTACCGTACTAGTCAAGACAAATTACCTACTCCACAACCTACTCAAGTATCTTGCGACAATCACCGTTGCTCATTCACAGCATCCTTCCTACACACGACGCCACTATGTCGACTGTCGCAGACGACCTCCTCAACGATTTTGGAAGCTCCGGCGATGAGGCCGAAGAAGAGCTCAACGACGGCCTCATCAAGGATGAAGAGGCAACCGCCGGCAACCGTGACGCCATGGAGTTGGATGGCGATGCTGAGAGGAAGGTCGACGAAGATTCGGATGATGGATTGAACGACAGAGAAGATTCCGAAGCAACAAAGGTAAAGGTCGAGAAGATGCAACTTGGAGGAGTAAAGGATGTTAGAAGCGTTGCCAGCCTCATGCAAACGCTTGAACCAGTTCTCGAGGTTAGTACTACCCCCTTCAGACCGAGCCGCATCAACGGTCGCATCTTGATGGACGATTCGTTTACATCAGTTCTTTTGACGGATAGCCCTGACGTATTGCCTCGAACGCTACAGAGAATCGCACATTACCGATCGCAAGCCGCGACGCAGAGTACCAATGTCGGAAACATCGAAGATCATCCCGAGTATCATCTTCTGACGCAGTCCAACAGCCTTTCAACCCAGATCGATGGCGAGGTTGTCCTCGTTCATAAGTTCATTCGCGACCACTACTCGACGAGGTTTCCCGAGCTCGAGCGACTTGTTACTACGCCACTAGAATATGCCAAGGTCGTTGCTATCATCGGAAATGGTCCGTTGGATTCGGAGAGTATCAAGGCTCTGCAGACTTCGACTAACAACCCGCTTGGAATAACACTTAAGTCCGTCCTTGATGGGCCGTCACTCATGATAGTGACGGTCGAGGCCACCACATCAAAGGGCCACGAGATGACACCCGAAGAGCTTCAGCGCGTCTACAAGGCATGCGATATGGTTATTGCCCTCAACAAGGCCAAGCAGACTCTCGCCGAGTACGTGCAGTCGCGCATGAACATTTTTGCGCCAAATCTGACAGCCCTTGTTGGTTCTCTTACGGCCGCCCAACTCCTCAACGCGGCAGGCGGACTGACAGGTCTCTCCAAGACGCCTGCTTGCAACATCGCCTCTTGGGGATCCAAGAAGAAGCACTCGGGGCTTGCTACGAATATAGGTGTTCGGCAGCAGGGCTACCTTTACAACTCGGAGATGATCCGAGGCATTCCTACCGACTTGAAGAAGCAAGCCTTGAGAATCGTGTCGGCCAAGCTAGTTCTGGCTGCCCGGGTTGATCGCACACACTCCAGTCCGGATGGATCCACAGGGGAGGAGCTCAAATCAGCATGTCTTGAACGCCTTGAGAAGCTGACAGAGCCACCTCCCAACAAAGGACAGCGTGCGCTCCCTGTGCCAGACGATAAGCCATCCCGCAAGCGAGGTGGACGACGTGCTCGCAAGGCTAAGGAGGCTCTCGCTATGACTGATCTTCGTAAGCAACAGAACCGTATGGCATTTGGCAAGGAGGAAAGGGAGGTCGGATATGGCACTGGCGAGTCAACTGTTGGTATGGGCATGATTGGTCAGTCCAACGACGGCCGCATTCGCAGCACCCAGATAGACCAGCGCACACGCGCAAAGCTCAGTGCCAAAAACAAGGGCTGGGGCGGAAACAGCACCGTGGGTGGTGCTGCGTCGTCTATCGGTGGCTTTGGCCAAGCGTCTAATATTGATTTACGAGGGCGCGGCTTACGAGCGTCGGGAGTTGGCAGCACCATCGGTTCAGCAACCGGCACAGCATCATCTTTGTCATTCACGCCCGTCCAAGGTCTTGAGCTCGTTGACCCCAAGATGCAGGCAGAGCTCAGCAAGAAGCGCAAGGCCGAGGAGGACCGTTGGTTCAAGGGCGGCAGCTTCACACAGGTCGGAGGGTTGTCAGATGGAAGCGTTTTCAAGGTGCCGGCGCTCCCAGCAGCCAAACGTGTCGATACAGGCGCAACCAAAACGAATACCTCGGCATCAAAATAATTACGGCCTCAGTATCATTCCTACACCACGGCAACTTAGTGCTTCAGGGGTCACTGCGTGGCTTGGTTGTCATGGGAAAGTTCAGGGTTGTCATGGGAAAGCAAACATTTGCATCATGATGATCATGTATTACTGTACAACGGCTTGCGGTTCGGGGAACCGGTCCTGTAACAACCCCGCGCGCAGGATTACTACGGCGCTACCAACTACGACGATCAGCGAGGAATACGTTGGCAGAGTGTAAGGTAAGAAACAGGCGGGCATTTCATTCGGGCAGGCGTTTGGCGAGAACGGCGTTTCAGGGAGAGGATCTATGAATCCCAGGAGCGGAGCAGAATGGGAAAGTAATTAGCTCTCTAGCTCTGGTAGTTTCGAATGGGTCTGACTGGTAATTACGACATGCTGTCCTTGATCCGGAATGTGATTAAACACGAGACCGTAATGTCGAGAAACCGGCTTAGATAGAGCTCGAAACGAAGGCAAAGTCGTTAGTAGGTTCAAGTTTGCCGTGCAGTACTCCATACAAGTCAGTAGTTGACACGGGCACCGGGGTGTCTAGTCCAAAAACGGGCTGGCCAAGGAAAAATATAAATCACAAATCTCGATCGATCGACAGTGATCAGCAAAGTTGACCATCAACGTGACCTGTCAAACGGGCAACATGGTCGTAGCATATCTCCTAAGGACCCCAAATGCTTGTGGGTCCTGATGGCGTGACAGCCAACCAGTGCTTTTGCTTACATTAGCTAAGCGATTAGCTTTGCGGCCTGTTATTCGTCTAGCGCGGGACCCACAAGCATTTGGGGTCCTTAGGAGATTGGTCCTTTCTCTGACGGAAAGGATTCTACGTCGCATCACGAGAGGCCCTTTGTGCTATGCATAGGTATTCCTTTACTTTCGCAGTTACACTAGGGTCATGCTCCTAGATTCCGGACGTATTCACTTATGTACATTAGCATGGCGCGGCCGTTTACTATTGCTCTTCAGCCGGAGTGAGGGTTAAAACAAGTTCCAAGTTCCAAGTTGCCTATCAAGTCACAGACACAGCCACAGTTACAGTTACAGGGTAACAGTACAGTTTATGCATATGTACATTACCTAGTAGTAGTTGTTCTTGTCTCGACAAGGATACGACGGTACCGGCACACCGCCAGAAACATCTGTTTCAGGGTATCGAGATATGATGATTTTGTCTCAGTGCTCTCTCTACGACGCATTGGTCCTCCAGCTGTTCCAATGCCACATAGTTATTGGAACAGACGAGCAAAGTTGGCATGGCGCACCCTCAAAGTCGACTTGACTGATCGAGGATCCATTTCCTTGTTTCTAGGCGATACCACTATATGCCTTAGGAAGATAGGTGGGGGTGTCAGAGAGCACCAGTTTATCTGTGGTAGTATATATATTGTAAATGAAGAGTAGACACATGCGATGTGGTGGATTTAGGTTAGCCGAGAAGACAATCAATGAAAAGAAACAGCTGCGTTGCATTGCCTGGATGATATTGAGATTTCGCACGAGAAGATGTTATGATGGCGTGGTGACATATTGTTCTAGTGCTTCCCAAGTAAGCTCACGTAGGTGTATTTGTAAACATTCATCGAAAAAACGCATCATCATCATCATTTCACCATGTCACCATCAAAGCAACACGAAGCGGGGAAAATACAAGGATCAGTAAACTCTACTACCGTGAGCGAGTTTCTAGCTATAAACCCTACGATCCGTAGATAGATGATAAGAACAACCACCACCACCACCACCAACACCAAGTTGCTATGTCAGATAAAAAGAATACAACATAACTAGTAAAGGCCCATCAAGATAAAGGATAATGCAACATTGTGTGGATTGACATGTAAGTGGTGGAAACATATCGAAGTTGATGCCATACAAGAGGAAAGGCGGTGATGGCTCGGCACGCACGCACTTGCATGACCCAGACGCCAGAGAAGATTGAAGAATAAAATGATACCCGAGAGATTTCGGCAATATCTGAGTTTACCTTACCTTACCTAACCTTCTTAGCCTGCTTTAGGTTCGTACATAGACGACGAGGATCGCCAACGACCAAGCAAATCCCCGTCGTGACCGGACTCGCTCCCACTGGCTGGTGAGAGTCTAGGACAACTGACTGCTTGGCTCCGGCTGACTGGTTTGGCGTACGCCTGGTTGCCACTTGTGCCTGACAATCTACCCCAAAGGAACGAGGGTGTTGTCGACCTGGTTACATCATTGGTCAATGTGGTCCTAGGCGTTCCGAGCAGAAGGGCTTGAATGAAGCGAAAGAGGGTATGGTATCGCATCGCATCATGGCTCAGCGGCGGCGCGTCACAGACGAGGTCCCCTAAACCACCTTCCCTCCACCAGGTCATCTTTAGCAACACTAACCAGGTACCTAGACCAAGTAAGTCTTGGCTTGTTGATGATGCCTGCTACTTGGTCCTCGCTCGCCATGTGTGTTTCACTCCTCACTTAGACCCGTCTCTGAAAGCCCGGGAGACGTACAAGTACTTGCCTTGCCCAAGGTAGGCAAGATAGGCCTTGTCCTGGGGGAATTAGAACTTTAGAAGATGCTGGATGATCGCCGGGGTCCCTGAGGTTAGATTGATCCCCTCGTATGTATGTACTTAACAGAGCAGTGTATACGGTCCCTCTTCTCCGGCGCCAAGCCTTCACGCCCCTCCCCTTGTCTCCTTGACTCCCTGGAAACCCTTGATATCTGGTCTCAGACTCTCAAGCCCCTCGGTCGCTGAGGCGGCGGGACCCTCGAGAGCCACACGGACGGGACCGATGAGGCTGGCCTGCCAGGGCATCCGACCACGCACACTCCACGCAGGGCACCGCCTAACAAGTCAAAAGGGACCGATCCCCCTCCTGACTTGAGATCTCAACTGAGCATCGTTGACCCGATCCCCTTCGATGCTCGATCGCACTCAGCGGAAGCCGATGCGCTTCATGCTGCCGCCATTCGTTTTTCGCCCCGCTGATCAGACAGACAGACAGACAGACAGGACCCTTGTTGCTTTTTTTTTTTTTTTTTGTGTTTAATACTCAGTAAATCAAGGAACTTGCCTGACACAGTCGACCCTGCGGTCATCTGTGTACTTTTTATGCCTTCCTGGTTTTTGCGATCGAGTACATACAGCCGGTGCATACCCGTTCAAGCCAGTCTAGTCATTATTCTGGAAGCACTTCGATCTCCGACCGCTTCATTAGGCCGGCTCTGAAACTCTGCTGTGGCCCTGCAGCCCGAAATCAAGATTGTTCCCCGGTCGGTATGAAACAGCAATCTTGGATGCTTAACGGAGCCTCCCCGGAGGGTTTTGATAAGTTAGTGTTTGACCCTCAAGCGAGGTCTGTCTCCATCCCGTGGTCCGTTTTGGTTGTTGAAGGTACATACTCCTGTTGCAAATGTTCCGCCAGCAGTTCATCAAGATCGTACTCGGTAGGTATGTATAAGGAGTAGATTTGCTCAGACCAAGATCTCTCGGCCTGGTCCGACCAGTTGCGTCATTAGAATTGGAAAGAAGAAACGTCATGCACAAGATGGGGCCTGTCATTTACAAGTGATAGCTCGTTATCCTAGCCAGATCCCTAAAAGCCCTGTCTAGGCTTTGGTGTCCATGTCATCCATCGAAAGATGAACGTCGCTGTAGTGAAAGGCACAATCAACTACATATCAGATTCAACAGTATCATCATTTTCATCGACTTTGATGAGCCCTATAAGAGTTATCCCACCTTTGAAGAAACGGAGAGACACTGTATTCAGTTGGCCAAGGTAGCTCGGCTAGAATTCGTGACGTCAATGGGGCGTGATGAAGTTGCTGTAAATAATGCAGATAACTTAATTGTCTGCTTGCATGTAAACGCATCCGTCCCTCAACTGATGATGGTGGAGGGACCCTGAATGCTGGCTTCGGGGTTCAAGCAGCACGCCCGACGTAGGTGATTGGCAACCCGGAGCAAAACGACCGGAAGGTTGCAGAGATTGGTTTTGAGATCGAGGTTGTACATACTGATGAAATGGAGGAATACCCTACTCGTATTGGACCACGGAACATAAAGTTCGTTCGTCCTTGGTGTCAAGAAACCCTGGCATAGGTATGTACCTACAGCAGTACACAGCTGCAAAATGGAAGTCAATCTGGCGATTCAAAAGAGAGAGGGGGTGTAAGGAGTCAGGAGCCAGGGTCCATCGAATCAGTCAGAACTGAGCCAGTCAGCTTCAACGGATCATATGGGAAACCTCCTCATTCATCAGGTTGTCAGGAAGTGTCGCCGGCTGTCATTGGCTGCGATGGCTCCTCCAGGCCCTTTCAACAAACCCCCATCTTGCCGAGATGGGGAAACCACCTGAGCTGAGTGGAAGCCGAGTCTTCAACAGGGTTCGTCAACTCCATTGCGACACCCTTCGGGGGCCGGGGCCGGGGTTGGGTCCGCGCCCAAACAAACAAATCGCAGGCACTCTTGCACTGTTGATGGGGCGCTGTGGGATGGGATGGATCACGGAAGAGAAACGACAAGATAGAGTTCCCACCGTGACTACCGGAGAGCATCCGCACAAGGTTGATTGGTCAAGAAACAACAAGACAAGGTGACGGGAGGTTTGACGAGAGAAGTTCAGGTCCTCGGGCACGCCATCCTGATGATCAAGCTACAGAACATGGCATCTTAAATGAATGATGCTGTTGTTTGCCATGTGGCTTCTAAAACAGAGCTACATATGTGGTTTAATCTCGAGAGCAAACCTGCAAACGTGCAAAACCTTGGCAACGAACAACGGGGTTCAGGTTTTTGCTTCCATTGCTGTATGTATGTCGGACTGTACATGGGAAGTTTTCGTGCCCTCTGGTACTTGTCATGGGTTAATTGGCCGAACCTCTCGAGAAGTTGCTGCTGTTGCGGCTTGTGCAGGCCATGATCAGTGAAAAATGTTGGCATTGGGTCGGTCCCCACCCTGGAACCACAGTAAAACTCCCTTGATCGCCATTTTCTCAATCTTTTCCGATTATTGGTTGATGCGGTTTCTATCCCCAGTCCTGATTAGGGACCCTTGGGGACGACCCTGGAAGTGTTAGCGTCAAGGGGATTGTCGTCCGCCCCCCGCCGCCTCCACTTTCTACCTGCTTGCGAAGCTGACCAGAGCCGGACACGCTGAGCTCTGCCCTGGTGCTGAAAGCAACGTACTCAGGCAGCGCAGCGTAGCAGCATCTAGGGGTGTTTGTGCCTTACTAGCCCTTGCTAGCCACTCCTAGCTCTGGGGATCGTGCCCCGGCATGATCCACTGTGGCCCGCCCTCGTCTCACCCCAAAGCCCGTTGCTGGTTGCGGGCAGCAAATGGAGCAGGTGTCTTATTAGTGCCACTGGTCAGCGCCGAAGTACAGTAGGTAGTTTTATTTTTCTTTGCAGTTGCTGGAGGCTCATCAGCCAGACGCTGTCACCATGACGCCTCTCTTTGCTTAATGCCTTGCATGAGGAGCCCCTCAGCCACAGGGAGCAAGAAACCTGTGCAAGGTGATAAAATTATTCAACTAAACTTGATGTGAACTTGTGAGTCCTTTAGATCATTTGTTTTTATCACGTAGGATAACGGTTCTAAGTTTTCTTGCCCCCTCCTTCTGAATGTCGTTGATAAGCATGTTGGTGTTGGAAGAGGGACGAGCATGGGGTGAAGGGCGGGGAAAAGTTAACCGAAACCCCATCGCTCCATGAAGCACGGTACTGTATCTTGCAATGTATAGGTTGGACCTAGAGCTGACTGCCTTTCAAGTGCAAGTTCACAATACACGATGCCTGTGTCTCGGGTTTTTTCCAACGTATTCTTTGCTTAAAACTTGAGTATGCAAGCAAGCCCCTCGGTTGGCAGGGGATTTGCAGGGTCCGCATACATAGAGTACAGACAATTTCCTGAAAGTGACAGGATTAAGCCCTGCATGAGCTGCACTGTATGTATAGGAAAGTGTCTGTCATACAACATGTACTGTGCTTGGGTCCGTTTTGCTTTTGTGTAACCGTTAACTATAGCTCTGATAATGAATGATCAAGGGTTGCCGCTACCTGAAGCTAGAGTCGCTCAGTTAGCCAGAGATTCAGCGATTACTGTAGCGTCCCTCTGAAAGTCTGGACCTATAGCTAATGGCTTGCTGCTGTGAAGTTGACGTCACCATGGTGCGATCAGAAGATGTACGGTGTCTCGGGGTTCCAGGTACTTTCTCACTAGCTCGTCTGATCCGGCTATCCGTCATGGTGACGCCCCAAGCCTAGGGATCGAGATTACAGTTTGGAAATCAGGGTCCAAGTCCCAGAGTGCCGTTCCGTAGGATAGCTGCAGTAGTCGTCAACTCATCAGCAGGGCCGCACTTGGTGCCCAGATAGACAGCTACCTACTACCTAGGTATCAACGGGTTGCAATATGAGCGTGTCGAGCCGCGGCCAGCTCAATGCGGCCGAGTGAAGGACTTTCGACCGAGTGCAAAATCAAAGAACGACATCTTCGAGTTTAGAGTTATTGGGTTGTGCGTTGTGATTAGAAAATGTTTACTGGCGCAGCATCAGACCGAGTGGGAGCCGGTGAGTCCAGTGCCAAATTAAGACAGGGCGTGTTATGTGGTAACAATGGGATAGGAGGGTGGAAAGCCCTGCAGGAAAAGACTGAGCAGAATGCAAAGCAAAGCAAAGCAAAGCAAGGTGAAGTTTGACAATATTCAGTATCCATCTGTTTGCTGTGATTAGTCTAAGGAATTTGGTCGCGAATGATCGACATTACATGGAAGCTGGAGGTGAGGTGAAAGGACTACTCGCTACCCTACCTACAGTTGTTTCGCTGAGCGAGAGCTATTTGGGGGATAGTGTTCCCAGAAAAAAAGGACTCTAGAGATGGCTTGCGCTAAAAGAAGGTCAAAAGCAAGCCCTTTAGCCCTTGGCCGCCCCACACCTGCTGTTCCTTGGCGGTTATCCTTCATCGACCCTGGCGAGAGCTTGGTGGTTGCAGCTGAAGGCCATTAAAGGCCCCTTGGTCCCTGGCAAGCCACCCCACACCAGCCTGTGTTCCCACTTACCAAGGCAGAGACAAAAACAAGAGCGCGAAATCGCGCCGCAGCAAATACATACATACAAGAAACCAGGAGAATGGATGAGTAAGTATTCTTCCGTAACAAAGAAGAAGTGATCGGTGCGGGGAACATGTAGATACCTGACATAGCTCCCTCTGTCCTCACATGCTTCGAAATGTCAAGTCGGTTGCGTACCAAAGGTAGGTCGGTAGGTAGGTAGCTGGGGAAAATCAAGGCATAACCTACCATATTCTGAATCCGGACCATAGGTAGGTGAGGTGAGGTGAGAATGGATGCATTTATTTTTTCATCACTCCGAGGTGGCTAGTGGATGCTACCGCTATCACTGTTCTCCAGTAAGCTCCGGCCAAAACCGTCTCGGCGGTTACACCAGCCTGCCTGCCTGCCTTGGGACAAATGGTGAGGGGGAGCGGGAGCTTAGGTGCTGATGACTCTCAGGGCAGGTGCCTCTTTGGAGAGTTTCCCGTGCCAACACAGGGTTCGTTTTTGGAGGCCAGTGCCACAATGCTCCTTACACCCCCCTTACACCCCTCTCCTTTCTCTACTCTTCCCCATCAAAGTTGAACACTCTGACCAGAAGAGGAGAGAAGGGGAGGGGAAGAACAACAAAAAAAAAAAAAGGTGTTAACGACACACCATTGTCTGTTGCTGGTGGACCCCATGCTCTAGGGTGTGTGTGGCTCATCCAGGCCAACCTAAGTTACGTCCATTCATCGTAACTCTCAATTCAGACTCGACATTTTTCTCGATCTCATCGATCGATGGGGTTGCCCAAAAAATCCCATGCTTGATTCCCACCCCAATTCTATCCCTTCTTTTCCCTTCTTCACTCTTACTGCCCGCCCGTAATACCCCCCCTCAACCGAGAGGCGTGTGCTCTGTTTCCCTCCGTTCTACGTATACGTACTCACACTCTCTCACTCCCTTTGTTTTTCCTCCTTGTGAATCCAACGGGTTACTTATAAACTTAAGCTCCAGCCATCCATCATTTCCAGCCTCGCTTTGTTTGGTGTTCTTCACTCCTCATACTTTTATTTACTTACTACTACGATATACTCTCATCTCTCAAACTTGCT
Source organism: Fusarium musae (assembly GCF_019915245.1). Taxonomy (NCBI): domain Eukaryota; kingdom Fungi; phylum Ascomycota; class Sordariomycetes; order Hypocreales; family Nectriaceae; genus Fusarium; species Fusarium musae. Next base: position 1,956,524 of record NC_058387.1, read on the forward strand.
TCCATCTTGGGCTGATCATCGACGGATACTTGCTTGTTATATCCGTTCTTGTTTCGTGTATCCAGTCACCCTTTCCGTCTGTTTTATCGTTGCTCCTTGGCTCCGGCTCTAGCTTGTCTACTGGATTCCTCGGCAACCTCGATTATCTAAACAACAACAATCACCACTTGTGCCAGATCTTTGCCTATTTTTCTGTGCAATACATGAACTTGATACCAAACGTACAATTACTCTGCTTCCCTATTACCAAGACTGCAGAATTGACACCGCCATAATCAACCAGCTCCTTGCTCCCTTCGCTACCACCACCGGACCCCTGCCTTTCCAGGAACACGCACGCACGCAACAGACCACGAGAAACCCATCAGTCTCGTGTTCTAAAAGCGGAGGCGATTTTGAGCTATCAATCCCTTCATTCGGTCCCTTCGAGTCCAGACAAGCTCCGCGACTAGCCATCCCGCTATTTGCGTCCGCTCGCCTCGCTTCCCCCGGAGCTGCAACCACAACCAGGCGCATCAAGTTACCCAGTCTGATCTCATCAGTAGCTGTGTTCTACTAATCTCGCTACAACCATCAAAGTTACCAAGGGCAGCTCACAATTACTGCCGCAATGACAATGCACGCAATCAACGCCGCTGGTCGACGAGTTTCACTCCTCAATGACGAAACTGCCTCCCAACAACAACAACAACAGCCAACGCAACGACCACCTCTCAGCTTCCACTCTCACTCCAGCTATGCCTTCACTCAATCATACCCCACCCCGGGCAGCAGTTCTTCTTCGCCAAACACTCCTGAACTTCTTCGTTCCGACTCTTATGACTCTCAAATGAGCAACGATCCTCTTTCTCCTCTGACTCCCAACGTCGACTACTACCCTCGACAACAGGTCATGTACACAATTCCTCAGGACTACAACATGGAGGCGAAGCATGCCCAATACGCCGACAGCACCCGTTCAGCTTCCTACGACGCTGAGATGGTCAGCCAGCCCCGATCCTCGCCTATGCCCGAGCGCCCCGGAAAGAGGTATCCCTGCAGGTACCGCGACACTCATGGCTGCGAAAAGACCTTCACTACCTCAGGTCATGCCTCGCGCCATTCAAAAATTCACACTGCGGAGAAAGCTGTTCAATGTACTTTTGCTGGATGCCAGAAGAAGTTCACTCGTGCCGACAACATGAAGCAACATCTCGAAACCCACTTCAAGGATAAGAGTCGCTCTTCTACCAGCCAGCGCAGTCACAGGACATCCCTCGCTGACGCTCGCCGTAACTCTACATCCGGTCGCCCTTCCGCGAGCCGCATATCCTCGTCAAGGAGCCGACGCGACGCTGATCCCTATCCCCTTCCCACGCCTCCGCTGGCCTCACCCACTGTCAACAGTGGATCTTGGGACTTGGGCGGCCGCAACTTGCCCATTCTCAACCGCCCTGTTGCTGGCAGGACACCTAGCGGTCTGGATGCCCTCGCTATGGCCGTAGCATGCCAGGAGGGTTCTGGTGTCTGAAGGGAACAATGCTGGATCTCTCGCCCCTGGCATTCTCTTCCTTCAAAAAAAGATTTTTTTTTTCTCAGGCATTACTTTATTGATAATTTTAATCCTCTGACAAGTCCTATCTCTACACACAAATTACTCCACCTGTCGACTTGAGCCTTGGGGCACAATCTATTCCCCCCCCAAATGACCTCCCCTCCCCACACAGACATTGCTGCACTTTTATTCTGTTCAATGTACTGTTTCTATTACGGCGTTGTATGAACATACGAGGAGCAACCTGGAATCAAAGGCGTTTTCCACTTGGATGGGATTGTTTTATTTTCTTTTTCTATTGATCATTTATTCAAAAGGTGTCTGGGATTGGACGGTGTCGCGAGTATACGATCGGCTACACGGATGGTTCTCCCCATAAAGGGCACACGGTTTAGATAAACGACGACAGGACGCGCCCACTTGGAGTTTTAATCTCAAGGGCAAAAAAAACGCATGGCGTTGGCGGGGTTTTCACGATTTGATGTTTCCAACTTTTGTTCAACTATAAGATCTCTTGGGATAGGCCCATTCGAGGGCTATATCGGGCATCTCTAGGGGCATTGGTGGTGGAAGAAGACGAGACAGCGGCATAGTACACACTTGGTCGCTGCCCCTTACGGCTGTGTTTAGACGGCAGTGAGGCAGGTTCCTGTGTAGTTACCAGGAGTTGGATAGGTGCCATCACTGGCGCCTCTATCTTGGACCCAACACATGAACTGTATACAATTGATACCATTTTGAATTTTTATATCGAATTCTCAAGCATTTTTGTAATGTCAGCCAATGTGAAGGGATAGAATACCTTCATTTACAACCGCGTATGCTGTGAATCCTTGTCACCAGTGTAGTCAAGGACAACTTGCTGTGTCCATTCAACATTAAATCCATGGACTCATCACTGCAATACCTGGTGAGCTTGTCGTCAACCTATTCAAGTCAATAAATAGATCAATACTCGTGAGACTCTGTCTTGCCAGACAAACATATATCCACTTTCTAGCATTTACTTAAGCTGTGCTCTTGGTAACCAATGGCCTGATGGTCGGCAGGCAACTCGATTCATTACGCGCTCCTGAGCTTTTGTCACATGGAATGTTCTGACAAGCCTGAGACATTTCCAAAACACACATGCCAACCACGTTACATATGACAAGTAAAAATCAAATCTAATTTCTTTTGTATACGTATGTATGCTTTTGTTCGTCTAATCATCCAGTATCGTTACTCAACTAATTGGCATCATGCTTCATAATTCTAGTACCACACCACGTGCGGTTCCCTATTCCCATATATCCTCCTTTTCTGCACACAATCTGGCCATCTCCAGCTGCTCGTCTGTCTGACAGACGAGCACCCGCTGCCTGGCATCGCGTTTACCGAGTTCCTGGATAACATCCTTGATAGGTTCCTGATTACTAGCATCATCGAGGGCAAAGCCTAAGCAGGCAACCCTCTCGACGACGGCAGATCGAAGCTTGGCGCTGTGCTCTCCAATGCCGCCAGCGAAGACCAAAGCATCGACACGACCCTCGAGGGTTACGAAGTAAGAGCCGATAAAGCCGGCAATGCGATCGACAAAGATTTCAAAGGCCAGGCGGTGGGTGGGTTCGTCTGACTCGGCAACTACGCCAAAGTTGGTGGTGCCTGTCATGGACTTCCAGCCGCTCTCCTTATTGAGGATCTCTTCAGCCCTTGAAATGTGAAGATGTTTGGTGGATGCAGGGGAGAGTTTCCCCACATCGGAGGCATAGTGGAAGACGAGACTGCAAAGGTTGGCAAGGGTCAGCATGCAAGAACCTTAATTTAGAAAAAGAAGACCCTGATCCCACCCCTCGGTTCCGGATCTCATGTATGATCTGATGAGAGTAGCATTCCGCTGCATCCGGTGGGGCATGGTTCTGGGTTCTGGGTTCTGGGCCTTAGGCCTTAGGCCCAGGGCTAAGGGTGTTGGGGTGTTTTTGAGGGATTGAGCGCCTTACCTAGGATCAACACTGCCGCTTCGAGTCGCTCCAGGAAGGCCCGCCAACGGTGTAAGCCCCATGCTCGTATCCCAACTCTTGCCGCCCTTGATGGCGCAGGCGCTGGCACCGCTGCCGAGGTGCAAAGCGATCATGTTTAAGCTGTCGACGTCTTTTTCAAGATACTGGGCCACGGCTCTTGTGATGAATGCATAACTGATTCCGTGAAATCCGTACTTGCGTAAGCGATTACTCTTGGCGATCTTTGGGTCGATGGGATAGGTGTAGATGTGTGGAGGAATAGTTGTATGGAATTGCGAGTCAAAACAGGCGACGTTGATGGTCCTGGGCAGCGCGCTGATGCAAGTATCGACTATGCTCAAGGCGACGCCATTGTGGAGTGGTGCCAGGTCGCTGAGCTCTTCAAGGTGGTGATAGGCATCTTGGGTGATGACTTGCGACCGATCATAGTCTCCGCCATGAACGATGCGGTGGCTGGCGATGGCAATGTCCTCCTTTGAAGAGATCTCATTGAGCTCACTGTCATCAATGAATGTTTTGAGGAGAAGGTCGAAAGCATCCTCTTGATTCTTGACACTTTCGGCAACCTCTTTCGCCTTGACCACCTTCTCACCGCGACGCGTATAAGCAAGCGTAGCTGGTGGGGCAGTCAATCCTCCGATTGAGGCTTCTGCGATTTGATGAGGTTCTGCGTTCTTATCTGCGGTATAAACCGAGATCTTGACCGAGCTGGAGCCGGCATTGATGGCGAGAATGACCTTCATGACAGATGCAGCTACGTTGAATGGGTCAATGCTTCGGTGTTGAGTGTGTATCAGGAACGGGGGAGCAGTGGCAGCAGTGGCAGCAGTGGTGAGCGATGGATGGTAGGGGAGAAGGGAGCCTGAGTTAAGTTTATCAACTCTCCATTCATGACGGCGGGTTGTGCATCTCAATGACGACACAGCTCCATGGTACGATCCAGGCACCGCGGGGTCTTGAGAGTCGGTGTGGGGGCGCCCCGAGCATTTCCCCGTTGTCTGCCCACGGATAGCGACATAAGGTATAAGGTATACAGCCTGATAACCTCTGCTTGACGTTCCGGCCAATCCCCTACGGGCGGCTGCTGATTATCGCCCTTTTGGGCGGCGTTTGATGAGCGCTTTCGTTTCTGACAGGTGAAAGGGTGTGGGCTGTCAACGTCAAACCTTGCAACTACTGTCACCCCACTTGGACACGCACTGCAGTACGAACATGTGGCTCGTCTCGGTGGTGCAACTGGCCGAGTATATTGATATGGCATCTGACTCGGATTTGACCTTTTCAGGGCGTAGCTTCGGCCGCATCCGAGGGCTCTGGCACCGATTCGAGCATGTGGTTCGGCCATCCTGACACCGGTAAATCGGGAGAATGTCCCGGCAGAATCTGCGGCGAGGGCAGTTCGAAATGGTTTGGTGGAAATGGGATGCCGTTGAATTCGCGGTCCGAACTGTGGCAATAAAGCCATGTCTCGATGAATCGTCGGTATGCTGGTCTGACTGTTAGCTGACATGTCGGGAGACAGATTTGGAGACCCGGCCAGGGCAGCCGTTGCTCGCTCTATTTCTTAATTTCTAACCTTGACGCTCAGTAAACTGGATGGCCAGATATCGTATGTCGAGAGTCGGCTGCTGTAATGATCTTGGCTCGGAGGAATCATTTGTTCTGGTCCGAGATCGCATACGATGCGGCAGTGAAAAGCGTCGGTGTGAGTGCTGCTGGTCGTCGCCCGAAGTATGCCGCCTGCCAGTCGCATTGAGTCGAAGCTGTTTTGCGCGGTCGTCCCGCCCGCGCAGTTCCCCGTCGAACGAGTGAATATCATACTCTCGGTATTGCCCATCCGTCTTATTCGCACACACGCTGAGGGAGTGGAAAGTCGTATACCGATCCCTCCACAGCTTGAGTCTCTGAATCGCACCGATCCCCTTCACCTTGCCGAAGCCATCTGTGCGACCATGGACGTTTGTCCAGACGACGTCGACGTCATAGAAATCAACTAGGTCCTTTCTGCGCAAATCTCCCTGAAACTGAATAGAGCTCTCGACTGTTGTGAACTCATATCTGATCGTGACGTACTGGTCATGTATACAAACACCCTCATCCGTTGTGTATCGAATCCGGTGAGGTTCCTGAAACGTGAGATATCTCTCCATGTCCGAAGGGTCATAGTACGGCCGATGGCGCGAGTGGAGGGTATGAGGATATATATCGGAGGGTGTGTCGGAGGGCACTGAGAGTGAATTGAGTCAGCTGACGTTGGACGTGGAAAGCAGCAGATCAAGTCTACATACAGAAGTGTTCGAGCAGTTCGTTCTGGTAGCTACCCTGCCACAGAACACGGCGTTGCTCAGAACCCACCACTTCCCAAGGCCCCAAGTAAACGACTCGTTCGTCGGGAGTATCTTGAAAAAGGATTCTAGATGTATCCCAATGTCAGCCAGATGAAACGTTATTCATATCAACCGCGGCAGGCCGGGAGAGAGTCGCACATTGTTGCCTGGAAACCCGGGGGTCCCAGATCGAGTACCGAGGTGCCAGTTCCCGACCCCTCGGTGGTCGGGGCAGAAATGGTTGATATGCCGGAGGTGGGAGTCCAGGTTGAATCAACCGGACTGACGTATGTTCGTCCGTATGTTGGAGGGCGACCGAGCGACGAGGAAGTAAAGGACGAACCCGAGGACGACATGCTGTCGCTGGTAGCAGTCGAGGGCGATCTGACTGACCGAGCGGTGGGGACATGTCATGACACGGTCACAACGGCGCAGGAGGTGCGAGTGGTCTCTCTTGCTGCCGCTTTCTTTGAAGATCCCAGTGACCAGCCCCAAAGCCGTTGACACACTTTGGCTTGATTGAACTTGTTTGGGCAACGAACGGGTCAGGTTTGCTGTGTGGAAGCCTATGTTGACAGAGGAATGGCGGCTCGGCAGGCTCTTGGCTGTCGAGGTCCTGATATCGCCAATGCCTGGGCCGGCGCAAAGGCAGAATCTCAACAATAGGGCAGCGATACAACGTGGAGGCACCGAGTAAGGTATGTACGAGTATTCAGTCGGGATAGACTTCAAGCACTAGATTGGCAAGGGTAGCTCCGGAAGCCGCTGGTGCCTTCGTCTGCCCCTCTGATACGACAACAGGAAACTTGACCTCGGGTTTCAGTGATGTAGCTGTTTCTGTCTCTGTATCCGTACGTACGTGTACAATGAATGGTGTGCTAGATGGGCTCCAGGAGCCGAGGATCCCAAACCTTGGATGAAGTAAAGTTGGAGCTCGCATACATAGAGATATCGCACCGAAGCTGTTGTAACAACAGTATGTATGTAGAGGGCAAAGCAGGACAGACCAGACCAGACCAGCCCAAGATAGGGCAGGAGAGAAATCAAAGTTCAAGGCGATTTCCTAGAAGTTTTAGAGCTAAGCAAGTGTGTCTGTGTCTTTTTCGTTGTTCGTCCCATAAACCAGCTGCAGGCCAGCATCATCCATCGCAAATCGTGCTGGGAGAGGAGCAAAAGGGAAAAAAAGAGTAGATAGACGAGCGCGGTGAATTTCCACGGATGGTCGACTCAACGGGGGGCCTGTCTACCTAGCCTGTCCGTACGTACATAGGCATATGTTTGGGTGCCCGCATCGAATTGGCGAGGATGGGATGGATGGATACAGTCAGTCAGTACCGTACCTGTAGTTAGCCTGTAGGTACTTGGGTAGGCAGGCAGGTAAGGCTAGCCATACACAGACAGGCACGCTGCACGCTGCCTGTCGCAAAAGCCGCCAGTTGTTGGCAACAGAAGACGTCGTCCCCAGAAAGCAAATGTCGTTGCGTTGTGCAACCGACAGCCAAGGGTCGACGCCACATGGGCAGAAGCTTGTTTTCCATTGGTGGTCCACTAACAGCGGGAGCACGGCGCACGGGGGTCCATGGGACGTTCTGATGGGCTAGGGAACACTGGACGGCGAAGAAAGCTTGGGTCTCATGCATGCCGTGGGGCTCTTTGTGTGAGGTACCTATCTAATGTTCCGGGGTCTACAGTAGGAGTAGGTTAGTACGTACATACTTTTCGCGTGCTGCATTGGAGCTAGGCCAAGCTCCGGCTAGCAATTCCGATTGTCTGGGCCCGTCAGTCAGTGTTGTTTGATTTGTATGGAATATGGATGGATGAATGGATCATGGATGTCACCAGAATCCGGAATTGATCGCATGTTTATGACTTGCCAATTGGCAAAGTTATCAGTCTCGTTGGCATCGCTTGAAAGATCCGCAGCATCACGAATACGGCACGCCCCTTAGCTGCTCGGGCAGAGCCGCGCGCTACTAGTACTGGACTGTATTACCCATCACCTCAACTGGCGCTGGAGCCTCCAATGAATATTAGTCGCTCCGAGCGTGATGGCATCTCTTGGAGTTTTTGCGCAGTAATGCATGTTTGATGACGGCTTGACAAAGAGTGGAAGAGCCGCGTATGACCCGGCACGCTCAGCGATCTTTCAATTGTAGCTGGGGCTGAAAGTCGGTTTGTGGTGGTGTAAGTCAAAATACGGATATGTTCGACCAGTTAAATAACATCGGAATCACCATTTGCCCTGTCACGTCCCGAGAATGACCAGCTCTCCACGATACAAAGATATGCTTCCTTCCTCTTTGAATTGACATAAATCATATCAAGACGGTTAAGACTATGGATTCGTGCAATAACGGCTTAGATCTTCTGTGCTGAGGGTCGCAACGTCGATCTACTGCATTCCCTGAACCATGGAATTGGGTTGCAGCACCCGGACCCAGGACCCAGATTGATTGAGCGAGGCACTAGTTAGTCAAGGTACAGCATGAGTATGTAAAGTACTAAAGGTATAGATAGGTAAATAGAATACAGCGCCGTCTCCCTTGAAATGCGTCTATCATCAGCAACAGCAACAGCAACAGTAGCTTCTTCTTCGCCTTCAAGTAAACATGATTATGTAAACCACTTCTTCGCTACATCAAATACCCCCCCACGCTCTGCCAACCAAGCTTCAACACCACGTGCCTCTTTCACAACTGCCAATGCCTTGTTCCGTTGTCTCAAACGGTTAACTCAATGCAAGTCTACAAGCCACAGTGGTTCCAGACTCAGGGAGAGGTGTCGCCCCCATTGGATTATTCTTCTATCAAAGGCATTGATTGATTGATTGATTGATTGCTCTTCACAGTTCAGACAATTCTGTACCCACACGGGCTACCGAGTCTGGGTGGCAAGGGACGGACCCCTAAACAGCCGCTGATGAAGCAAGTCATTTGTGTTTCTGCTGCTGCTCAAAAAAGATCGTCGCTCTTCTCCAGACAATCAACTTGCATGGTATTGTCTTCTTCGCACCGCTGAGCTATCGAAACTGGTCCCTCGGAGACGCTTTTGTGCAGCTCGATACCTTAGTACTTAGGTACTAAAACCCTTGGAGCGCCAAACATCTCTTAATAAACCACCCGTGTGCTCCGTACGTAGGTCGGTACCCAGGCTCCAGACGCGCTTCTAACAAGGGTAGATAAGTTAATCTTTCAGAGGGCTCTGCCAAGTGAAGCCAAGCGTGCCTTAGCCAAGGGGTCCGGTCCGTCAGCTCAAAGCAATTAACTAGGTACGCCGTACCTAGTAATTCATCGTTGCGGCGCGCGCGCTTGACACAGCACAGCACGCAACGCAGTCCTGGTTTAAACTGCCTGCCACACAGTTAGTTTTGCGACGGCATCCCACACCCATTCATTCATAGCTCGCGGCCTGCTCTGGTTCTAACTCTGACTCTGACTCTCTATTCTATTCCTGCTATTCTGTACTCCTGTTGAATTCGAACACGGCCATGAGAATTGCAATCCTCTCCTCTTCCTCTTTGGACCTTGCTTGTCCGCAATCCCAGTAATTGCATTGTAATTTGCCCATCCCCCATCGGGGGCTCTTTTGGATCAGATCGCCCAAAAGGAGTCCTCAGACCACCCCCTCTGATCTGAACCGAACTGGAACTTTTGCAACTGATGCTCATCCCCGTCGCGAATCATGTCTATTCTCTCGAGATATTCTTTGCGCCAAAACCGCGGGTTCTTGGGCTCGGACAGTTCTGCTCTGCCATCGCAGGATGCACAGGTAAGCCAGTGCGTGGCACATCAATGTGCCACATACATAAGCCTCTCTCCCTCCTCTATCTTCATGATTTTGATGTTTTTGACCAACAACGGTGCTGACATAACAGGATCGTCAACAATTGCGCTACGAGCTTGACTTGAACTCATGGAACTTTCGCATCTGGGGTGTTTGCGCCTCTGGCTTTTTAACAGACTCGTGAGCTTTCTCCTATCCTCGCCACTTCTGCGCAACGGCGTCCTGACTCGTGAACAGCTATAATCTCTTCTCGACAAATGTAATCCTCGCTTCTATCGCGTTTGTATACTGGCCAAATGGCCCCGAATGGTCGGGTCTACTCATTAACTTCTTTACACTCTTGGGATCCGTCGTTGGTCAGATCCTCTTTGGCTACCTTGCGGATCGCTATGGTCGAACTCGCCTCTATGGCGTTGAGCTCGTCCTGGTTATTGTTTCTACGATTGGAGTCGCCACTAGCAGTCATGGCTACAATGATCTCTCCTTTCTCGGGTTGTTCATTTGGTGGCGTTTTGTCATGGGCATTGGTGCGTGAAACCTCCGGAGCAACCAACCTCTCTGGCTTCCAACCATACGTAAGAAATGACAAAATTGTATGCTAACAAACACCGTAGGAATCGGAGCTGAATACCCCCTCAGCGCTGTCATCACATCGGAATGGTCCAGTACACATTCTCGCGCCACTATGCTCTCGTCTGTTTTCATGATGCAGCCCATCGGCCAGGCGCTGGCACAGTTGGTAGGCCTGTTTGTCCTCCTCGGCTTCGAGCGAAGTCACAACCTCCAAGGAATGCGTTGCGGGCTCGATAGATTGCATGAAGAGGAATGCAAAAAGGCATTGGACGGCGTCTGGCGCATTGTCATCGGGTCGGGTGCCGTCCCTGCACTGCTCGCCATCATCTTTCGCTTCTTCCTGTTCGACTGTGGTATCTACAGCCTTGAGGTCAGGAACAAACCGAGGATGGCACTGGCAAATACTCAAAGAATATACGGTGCGCCCCAAGGTGCTGGGCTAGAAGCATTCCCCAGCGGAGGTATTAACGGGCGCTCCATGAGTGGCGGTGTTGGCGGACAGAACTCGTTCCCGATGAACCAATTCGTTCAAACACAAGCACCAGCAACATATCAGACTACGTCCCCCGACGGGAACCACCATGTTGCACCTTCATATCGCACAAATGGCCTTGGAGATGGGATGCATCTTGCGAGTAGCTCGCAGCAGCCGATGCCAGTGCAATTTTCGAGAGAGGACCTCCACAACTACTTCATCCGCGACGGGAACTGGGCATATCTGCTGGGCACGGCGGCAACATGGTTCTTCTTGGACGTTTCCTTCTATGGCATGAGCCTCGATAACAGAGGCACTCTGTCGACGATGTGGGCGACCACCACGCCGACCAAGATTGACGACTCCCTCGAGTGTTGGACATCATCGCTTCGCGGGGGGAACTCTACGGTACCGAATTGGGCCACCGATGGACTTCCAGTTTGGTCGACCGACGCGACGCACCCCTGCAACACCATCTACGACGTGCTGATCGAGCAAACAAAGCAATATCTCTTGACCGTCTCGCTTGCATCCATCGCAGGCAGCGCTTGTTTCGTCTTATTTGCCAACCGCATCCCTCGACGTCAGTGGCTCACAGCATCCTTCCTCGTTCTAGCTGGCTTCTTCGTCATCACTGGATGCGTCTACTATGGCGTCCATCAACAAAAGGGTGCTCCGGCCACAGTGGTGTTTGTAGCCATCTGCCACTTCATGTTCAACTTTGGTAAGCTGGCACACTCCCTGTTCCGCATGTCCAGAACTAACCATGGATCACCAGGCGCCAACACGTTAACATTTATCATACCAGCCGAAATCTTCCCGACCTGCTATCGTTGTCTGTGCCACGGAATATCTGCTGCTGCAGGGAAGCTAGGCAGTCTCGTTGCTGTTCTAGTGGTATACGGAATAAACCAGTCATATCAAGCAGAAAATAGACAAGGACTCATCTTTCTCCTATTTGGCTCTGTGGCTGCTGTGGGTGCCATCTTCTCGTGGGCGTACCTACCGGATTCCCAACGTCGCGTCGAGTACGATGGCAAGAGTTACCTCGAGTCCAAAACGCTCGAGGAGCTTGGCGAAGGAAGAGTCAAAGCACGACTTGGGGGCGAGCTGGTGACGATAGAAGAGAAGTGGGATGCTATCAAGAGGAGGAAGAGAGGGTCCATGAGAAGCGACCCCTCTGTGCCAGATGGGACTATATAGAGGCACCGTGGTATTTCGAACTGTAATTATCACATATTTGCCGTCTAAGCGCCATCGCCAGGCGTTACGTTCTTCATACAAATATCCACAATGAAATAGATACCCCTTAACCACAACCGGAATATGCCTGGAAACGGTACAGGCTACTGCTCCAGTCGATATTTCGTGCCAATCTTTTCAATGTCCAGAGAATTTCAGGCATTGTTAGGGGCTCCCTATCGATGCTTAACTTCTTGAACTTGATGGCGCCCATGTTGCTTCATCAAGGCATCTAGTGTCTCACTGTATAGCACCTGGTTGCTAGTTGTGGCTCGCACGCTTCTATCTCCCTCGATAGCATCCAGCCATCGCGCCCAGCGTGATCCAGGTGGGGAAGACGGTATATTCGCCGGGGTCAGGGCTCTGGAGAATCGAAGAGCAAATGGTGCTAGATGTATATCGACCAGAGACATGCTTCGCCCGAGAAAATACGGACCCTATGATAAATTGGAGTCAGTGTGTCGGTCACAGGCGATGTACCGAGAGCTCAGGATCAACTACCTTTTTGTCTGCAGCTTCGACCAGAGCATCTATACTGCCCTGTAAGCTAACTCCTGCTTCATCCCCAAAGGCCGGGTCTTGATGTTGGAGGACTTTGAAGAAGTTCGGGACGATATGACGGTTGATCTCCATAACGTCAGTGACGCCTCTGATATTGGTGATAGTGGGATTTGTCTTACATGATCAATCCAGAAACGACAATGGGCTTTCAATCTTGAATCTACCGGAAGCATCGGTGTTCCTTGGCCGAGATCTTCGAGCTGCGCATCTCATGAATATCACCAACCAGCAACTTTGAGACAAGACTCACATATTCTAATATGACAGCACTATTCGAACATGACCAGTCGTTATGTGCTATGGTGGGCACATAGCCATGAGATTTAGCTGGGAGGGGCTGGGTTGGGTGACGGAAGGCATCTGTTTCGCAGTACTGGTAGTGCATGCCCTTTGCCTCCAGAGCGATCCAGACACGTTGAGAGAATGGGCTATTGCGGTCAGTATACATGGGAATGTGTGTGCATTTGAGGAAGAGTTCGACATACCAGAAACATGCCGCGTATAACTTGAATTCACTCTCCTTTGCGTGTTTTCTAGCTGTGAGTAGTGCAGCTCCTGTGGCTTTCGGGGGAGGCTTTTTTAAAGGATTCTCCGTATTAGAAACTCGTTTTCTTCAGAATTGGCATCATGTATATGGCTTACCTGGACTTTCTCCTTATCCTTTTTCACATCAGCTTGGTTTGCCAAATACCTCTGCACACTATTCTTCTTTATCTCGTCACTCCTTTCAAGCGTATGCTTATGTGGCCCAGAAACGCCGTCTCCCTTTCCATTACCTCCATTGCCATTGACTCTCTGTATTGTCCACAATCGCTGGCCTGCCAGACCTGCGTCAAGACCACTGGCGTTATCAAGGTCCAGTCGAGCCCCCGGGAAATACTCTGTAATTTTTATCTTGACATCACATAAATCGCGCTGGCGTGCATTTCTCTTTCGTTTCTTCTTATTGGGGTCATCGGATTTGGGTGTTCCTGGAGGACGGCCTTTCATACGACAGTCCCAGTAGTGTGAGATGAAAGGTTTGCGCTTATAACGCTGTGTCGAGCGATGGGAGTAGACGTTGTCTATATGAGGAAAATATGTCTCGAACCTAAAGCTGTTAAGGACTGCAAATCATCACAAATTGAGGAGGGCTTCTTTACTCTTCATGTGTAAGAACAATCGTCTCATCCACGTTGAACAGCTTATTCCGCCACATCTCCAGATCTGGGGGGTCAACAATAATCTTACTGCTCAAGTGGCCATTCGATCTTCCAACCTCCTGTGGGTGAGCATTATTTTGTACACTGAACATTCCTACGACTGGTGTTTCCATAACAGGCACCGATACTGCTATCGGCGCAAGTATGCCAAATTGACCAGGGGTTGCTGGTGTCGGGATAGCAGCACCAGTGTGCATGGCATGGATATGGTAAGCCTCTTCGATACTGGGTGTCACATATCCATGCATATCAAGCCCAAGCCCATCTCGATAATCCGGTGGCAGACCCGGAGTTGAGAACGTTGCGGATAGCCCCGGCCCGGAGGCGGAGCCCGGAGGCGGGGTGTTCGGAGCTGTCATGGCAGTGGGTCTCCGTCCTCCGTACAGCTACGGCGATGAGAAACCAAACTCCACTGCAAGATTCGGGCCTCAGCGGCAACGATTAATTCCTCTCGGTGGCACTTTCTGACGTTTTTGTTGCTGCTTTAAGACGTTGCCTAGGTCATTGTCTGAAAGAGGGGCAGGGTTTTATGTAGGTACTGAGCTGCAGCTGCATAAGTACCAGAACTTTAGAAGCAACAAGGGAAACGCCCCACCAATTCTGCACGGGCCAAGAATGCCGCAAAGATATTAGATCAGGTTGCTAGGACCCGACAAACAAAAAATGAAAGCCTCGCAAATCGCTCGCAATCGTATTATAGGAACAGCCCGATGCGGGGGTCGAACCCGCAACCTTGAGATCGCGTACTCGTAAGAGTCTCACGCTCTACCGATTGAGCTAACCGGGCGTGGCTCTTGATTTGATTGCTACTGTGCTCAGCAGGATCGCCTTGAGACCATGGCCAACCAACATCGTCACGCTGGTATACAATAACGCAGCTCTTCTCTTTCCTTGCACCTGTTATTGTCGTAATTGTAGTGGTGTTTCATTGTCATTAGAACCTGGGTATCCTTCAGAATTACTCAAAACATACATGGTAAGTCATCCATGAGACTCCCAACCCATAGTGTACAAAATTGCCGATATGTTTGTCCCGTATAAACGCCCTTCCCTGGTGCCAATTCTGATCCGTGGTGTGTTCGCCTCCCTCTCTTTCTCTCTTTCTTTTTAAGATAATTGTTGAATCCCGGCTAAGCTCTCGATGCCATATTGCTTGCCCAGCAGTCCCGCCCGTAATAATTCCCCGTTCACCGACCTCAGGTATCCTTTGTTTCCCATGTTCCCAAATCCATGGCGTCCATTGGTCCCATATTCATCAACGCCCGTAAAACGCCCTCGCCAACTTGTGGTATCCCTGATTGTCCTTGAATGTCTCCCCAGCCATCGGGCATTGAAAAGCCTCCATTCTGGTCAAGGCTGGTCGGCATCGTAAATCCAGCTGTGTCTGAAAAGAATCCTTGTGTGCTCCCATCGAGAACACCCGGGTTCATCAAAGTCTGGTTTGGTGACATTGGGCTCGCGTTGAAAGAGTTGTGTCCGGATCCGTTCAGCTGCCCAGGGGCCAGATGGTTCCGCTGGTCGGATCCTGAGCTCGAATTTGGTGTAGGTCGATTTGATGTCAATCCATCAGGCGATCCTGAAGCATCTTGGCTGTCACCTGTTACGTCGCCAAAACCAGACATTGTCCGACTGCCAGATCCAGTCTTTTCGAACGTCGCCCCTGAGCTCGGTGTAAGAATGGGTAATTGTTGGTCAGACGACATCCAAGCTTGCGTAGCGAAACTCTCTTCAGCAGTCGTGATCTCTGGTACGCTATGATTAGGCTCAACAATATCCGGTTGATTCCCGTCACCTCTCGAGGGTTGCATATAGTTGCATTCATTACGATATGCTGCTATACCCTGCATTCCTTCCGGGTTGTCACACCTAGCACCTCTGGGCGCTCCTGGGTTGGTAGGCTTTGCGACGTTAGTACTATTCGAGGACAAACGGCATGGGGCCAACATACTCCATCGTTATTGCGTGGGAAGGCTGTCTTCAGCTTGGGGATTCTCAGTGCAAGTGCTTCGAGGTCGACATCGAGCTGAACGAGGAACGACTCAGTCAATGGATTCCTGCGTTTCAGCGCGTTCATTGCAGAGAGCAAGAAACGAAGTGAGTCTGCCGTTTGGCTATCGTCCGGTCGGCTCTTAAGGTACTGCACAAATACTCGCGCTGATACGTATAGGCAGAAGGATATAAACGGGTTTACCTAATAACATATTAGAATCTCCGCTAATGGATGATAGCTGGCAACGCTTACTGTTGAGAGATCCATATGGGAAATCATGCGCATAATGCTGGCAATCTCGTTGGCAGCTGTGATGCATCTGACTTTGCTTTCGGCACTGACCGACGCGGGCAAGTTGTTCTTCTCCGCTTTGAAGATAGCGGCTTGATGTAGACAGATGGTCGAGGTATGGATACTCATGTTTGTGAAGACAATGTTAGGATTCGACAAGCCGGTGGGAAGCTTGAGTTGGGGAGGAAGACAAAGGGATGTGTTAAGGAGAATATTGTCCATCTGGCGGTGTCGTTTCCAGAACGGACCATTCAGGTCGTTGTCAAGGTCATCGGCATCAGGACGGTGCAGATGTACCAGATTTCTGCCAAACAGGCAGGCCATGAGCACGATACCTCCAAAAGGCGACAGCTTACCTGCACCCATGGGGCTAGTGCATTCTGATAGTGACTGTGTCTGCTCGGGTTTGCTCATGATGAAGGCATCTTCTGAGGCAGGGAGATTGGTCATGATGTCGCGTTCGTCAATGGTCATGGGCCAGCCCGTGCCAATACTGGCATACCGGTCCTGACAGAAAGCCATCCAGAATGTTCGACGCCGTTCCTCTCGCTCTGTCCAATCCTTCGGTGGCGCAAGGCATTGCTTGACGTCGAGGCCCGTCCCGTCTAGTCTATGGAGACCAGTCCTACAATGGTCAGTAGAGAAACGGGCGTCACTTAGGAGGTGCATACATTTGAGCCAGGCGGATAGCAGAGCCAGTGTTGATCCAGGCGCGGGGAAAATACATCATCTTCATTTCATAAGAGGCCAGCAGAGTATGTGTCTGGCAGTGAGCAATAGAGATCATGTGTTCTCCATAACCCTTGACGTAATCTGCTTCAACATACTTCCGCGCTCTGCGGTAGAAGAGATCTTTCAGATCCGCATACTTATCTGTTATGGTGCATGCGAGAGTCCACATGGCATATCGCAAACAAACCGGTGGTCTTTGGTTCGGAGCACTGTGATAACTGGTTAGACATTTTACTTTTCAGCAGTATGGGGAAAACAACATACAGATTCATGGCGGCAAGGTAACGGTATTTGTGAATCATGGGAATAGACGGATGAACCTTCTCGAAATAAATCTGGTGAAGCTCGTCAATAGTTTCTTGAGGAGGCAGAGGCTCCTCGAGCCCCAGACCAATCATTTCCCACGTGAAAGTACCACCAACATTGTTCATGCCCATATCTAGACTGGCATTGAAATTGAAGTCGTCCATGGCACCTTGCTGCGGCGACTTATCGGTGAAGTTCCAGTGCTGGTCCATACTATTATCCCCGGTGAGATTTATAGGCGCATTTGAGATATTAAGATTGGCAGGGGATGCTGTCTGAGGTGGTCCGGACATTGCGACATTGATGTTCTTTGGAATATTCTGCGGAGGTTCCTGGGTTTTCAGCAACGTTTCGACTTGTTCTGTAAAGGCGCCGCACGTCAGTAAATCCAATTGTCGATGGCATGTCGGGAAGAGGCTCACTGAGTCGCTCCTCGAGAGCCTTGACGTAACCACGCTTAGGACCACTCTTCCTCCGCTGTTCGTCGTAGGCGCAAGTATGACCAAGACGGGAGCAGGTACTGCAGCTAGGTCTGACTCCGTCGCATTTGAGCTTGCGCTTCCGACATATCATACATGCCAGTCGTTTTGGCTTGGGAACGCTCGCATTATCGGGTATTTCCTGTTGAGGCGCTGTTTCGTCCCCATCGGCGTCGTCGCTACGTGGACGTTTGTTGCCGGCGGTGCCGGCTCCCTTCTCATTTGAGTCCGGCATGGGGGACTATCTGGAAGGCTGTGTTTGTTGATATCGGATGGTTCAAGTCGCAAACCGATTGATCAGACGTCGGCGGGGATAATAAATGCTGGACGGGCGGAATGACACGGTCGTAAAGGTCCGCACCTCCCGGAGAGAGATCCGGAATATTCAAGGAAGCAAAAACAGAAGTGGAAATCAGGAGGGAGGACCGAAGCTGATAAAAGTCCGGAAGATAATGTGTTGGTGTTGTACCGAAGAAACGGAGACACGGAGCATGGAGCGATAGGATTCGAGCTCACCACCGTGAGGTTACGGACTTAAAAGATGGAGGCAGGTGGGAACCCTTGAGGGAGTCGTCGGACTCGGATGGAAGGTGGAGAACAACTAGAGCCTACCTACCTACTACCTTACTGGTACTAGAGTCTCATGCCCTCTAATGGTTGGCAGTCAACGGCTCCACGGTTCTCAGGGAGCTGGTGTTTGAGGGATGCTTGCCGCGATACACCTTGGCTGCCTGGCGCACCTATATCTTCGATTTCACTGGCTTTCAGAGGTAGCCAGTGGAGTGAGGTACTGCAGAGTTGTAGTACGTTTTGTACTGTGGGTAGGTACCTAGTAGATGCCGTCAGTCGGGCCTTGCAGGGTTGGGAGTCGTTGGCCACGCATGAGGATTAATAATGGTATTGGATCCAGACTTACATACTACCTAGTACAGGACCTAGGTTATCACTCAGTTGATTTCCACATCCAAAGTGTGAAAGAAATCAGCATTAAATATACCCGAGTGCATTACTGAGTAGGTATGACTGTATTCGTCATCGAGAAGTCATTACCACATCTCTTGAACTGATATCGTCAACATCCACGATTACTTGCAGATATCATATGTCCTCTAGGTTAACACAGCCACACGCTTCGCTTGTTCCCGTTCTTCTAGTGGCAGCCATTGATGTCGGTGGGCGGCCGACTTGAATAAATATCATCGTCAACCTTGAGAAGAATGATATGAACATTTTGTGTCAATAAGAATGCCAATAAAAACAGTTCTCGTACTCGTATGAGATCGCAAACGCAAAGTAGAGTTACTCGACTCCACGACCAATTCAACAACGACAATATTTCCTCAGCTCAGCATAATCGGGTAACCGTTGGTGACAACTTGGCCACTGCACGTTTAATGTTAACTCAAACCTAATCACTACAAGCACTGCAGGAACTTCAATTACCCTAAACATCTTAATAATTTTGATCAACTCCCAACTATTCCCTCGGTTGAAGAACCAAGACTTGACTATAGTACAAGTGGCCACGATAAACAACGTCTATTCTCTCACACGGCCATGCATGTTCCCTTCTTGTGAAGTACAGCACATTCTGCTGTTTCTGATACCTCACAGTATCGCATATCATAGTAAGCATACCAAGTTAGACATAACGCCCGGAAGCTATTTAAATTGGATGAGCTTGATATGAACCCATTGCATAGCGTTTTGAGTAAAGATCTTTCCCATTGCAATTGCCTGTCTCCCATGAGCAGCACGTCAGCAAGGCCGGGCCCCCATCGTGCAATTTTTGGACCACGATGACCTCAAATGCCCTTCGTCTCCATTGACCAGATCTGCCTTGGCTCATCCCGCTTTGCGGAAAAGCGAGGCCATACGCGGACGCACCGGTCCTTATTTAGCCCGTCTTACACACGACCTAAACCTATCAAGAGCTTCTTCATAAGAAGCAAGTAAGGCTGGCCTATGATAGATTAAATGCTGACGACGAAACATTATGTACAGTACCAATTGCTTTTGCAGAAGTAAGGGCTTCCAAGGGCCGGTATAAACCCTCGTATTGAATACTTAACGTGACTGGGGGACTAATTATTTCCTGTCGACATCGACACCCACGATCCGCAAAATGCCCAAATCACTATATGCAAGACAATACCTTGTTGGAGCCCAAGCAACTACTGGACAAGCACCAGCTGTCTTGAACGTGTGGACATGGTCTCCCGTCTCGACATGTGATACTTCCAGGCCGGATCCTACCCAGAAAACAAGTTAGCAAAAGCGTCTCAAAACATAGGCTAGAAACTTTTACCTTCATCACTTCCACCAACAACAAAACTACCATCGAACGTAAAGCCTGAAGCCAAAAAGGTTAGCCAACCCACTATAAATCGATACCAAAGGAACGCACTGAGGCTCTTCACTGGCCCGACCATCCTCGTAATTGTTCGCTGGCAAATCCAGTCTGTTGTATCCCACAATGCAATAATCGAGTCTGAGCCTCCCGTCGCCAGATACCGCCCCGTAGGCTGTAGATCAGCAGTCAGACACGAAGAAGTATGCCCATTGAGCTCAAACTCGTCCGTCTCTTCACCGTGTTTGCTCTGCAATACAGGTTGGAACCCAGGGTATGACAAGACTCGGATACGTCCTTCTGCTGTAGTCACGAAGATCTTCTCACCGCTCCAACAGAATGCGATCTGGTTGGTCTGCACGGACTGTTGATGCGTGCTGAGAGGCGTCGACTGAGATGGCGATAGAACGAAGATGGTATCTGCCTTGTTCCCAACGAGAAGCGTGTTCCCGTCTGGTGCCCAGACAAGAGTAAAAGCGTCCCCAAGTCCTTTGACCTCGTTGAAGCATGCCTTTGTCCTCACGTCCCAGAACTTGACCACGCCGTCACTGCTCACACTGCAAAGCTCTGCATCCTTTGTTGGGTTGAATGCGACCTTCTCAACAGATGCTGAGTGGCCCTTGAGCTCCGTAGAAAACTTCACATGAGGCTTTTCAGGGTTCCCTATCTCGTTCAGCCTCGCTCTAGTGGCCTTACAGGCCCCGCAGACTTGATCAACTTACACACTCTGAGGGTTTTCTCTGACGACCCTGTTGCTACTAGAGTTCCGAGAGGATTCCACGCGATGCATCGCAAGCTTCACCATCGAAATCAGCAAGAGGGAGAAGAGAATGGGCCCCCTGGTCAGATAACACATACCTATGGGGATTCGAGCCCCGCGAGTTGTTGGGGTCGTTGTAGGGCTGGCTTCTGAGGTTGCCAAAGTAGCCAGAGAACTTATCCTTTGATAAGCTTTGTCTTGCTCGAAGGACAGGTGCCATGTTATTCGACGGATAGGTGTAAATTTCGCTGTGCTTGGTCCAATGCTCTCGCTCAATTGGCAGCAGCTATGTTGCCGCTCAGCACATGCGACAGCTTGAGCACCCGAATTAAGTGGATTAATTGGCTTATATTTACAGCAAGTGGAGGCTGGAATGGTTGTCTTTGAAGATTGGTGCTGGATGATGTTTAATGGTGATTGGAGTGCTAACATGAAAGAGCATCCCGTCAAGGTTAGTGCGGATCACACAAGCCACAGGCCTAAAAGAGCGTGTCTCTGACATTTGGTGGGCCTGACGTGACGCGACGCAACAGTTAAAGCCGAGTCAAGGCTAGTGCATTAAAAACCATCCATGTTTATAGACGCCGTCTCCAACGGCAACCGTTTCGACATTAATCATGTTCTGCGTAAACATCCATCTCTATCCGTCCGTACATAGGCACGCGGCCGATAACTAGCACGCGGATTTACCCACTGTAACCATCCAAGGCCCCGGCCACAATCACCCACTGTGGTCCATGTATTCGTGAAATGTAAAACTTCATTCCTGCCATTCCTGGGCTCTTTCCGTAATCCGGCCATGGTATATGTACAATTTTCTATCACAAGCCCTTTTCACGACGGTAGCCGAGATGCACAAGAGCCGTACCGAGTTCTCCTACTCCAGTCATTGAGAAACATTGCTAGACCGCCAAATGTCAAGCTCAGCTTGCATCCGCCACCCCGTGGCCCGTGTCGTACGGCTTCCATTACTCCCCGTCCAGTGCCCCATGAATAGGCCGTCTGCACAGCCAACTCCAACCAGCCGAACCAAGCCCTTAACTTCCTTCGCCAGTGACTCCATGCGCCATGTATGAGGACGAAAAGCATGCTTCGGGAAATGTGCAAAAAACCAGACAATCGCAAACAAAAAAGTGCAGATGCTGTCCGTAATATCGGACAGTGAGAATATGAATCCAGACCAATACGGCAAGTGCTTTTCATTGCATACTCGCTCAGGTATCGACAGTGGAATGTGTGGTATCATGATGGCCCATGAGGTTACCAAAGGGCGTCGGTGATCTATTAACGTCGTGAGGCGGCGGTGTAGCTGAATCCAACCGCTAGCCGAGTATCCTGTTCTTCAGAATATCGAATAAGATGTGCCATAAAAGTGGTGACTTGAAGTGCCTATGATAGCTCATCGAGGCTCAGATGAACGTCGTGGACGCCGAATAGGCCAGCATTCTTCTTTGCCCATTGGCGAGCAAGAATCGAAGCTTTGTAATTTGTCAGCTGGTTATTCTTTCCGCGCTAGGAGAGGTACATACCCTTCAAGAACTTCTTGCTAGCATACTTCTTGAAAAATGCTTCATGAGTGACAGGGCGAGCGAGGTAGTCGACCATGAGCTGAACGACATGCTCGATCTCGTCCTCAGTGTAGCCAGCGTAGTAAGAAAGAGTCTCGTCCTGCAGATCCATTAGTAGTTGTCGCGTTAAGAATGTGAACTTCACGTACCCATTCGCCCCGGTCAAGCATCAGTCGCGCTAAATACATGGCAGCAGCAGCAATGTGACTAGGTCGGTAGGGCATGAATCGATGATCCAGCAGCCCAATCTCCATCAGGTACTTTCCAATGGTTCGAGACTGGATATCGTAATTGTCTGCCTTGGAGACACGGCGGAGGAAGTTCATCGGGTTGGGGTAGCTGAGATCGTAATTGAGAGTGCTCAGGATAAATCGCTCAGCACTCAGAATCTCAGCCTCAGTAAAACCATCGTCGGCAATGCGCTTGAAGTTCTCGACGTGGGGAGAGAGGACCTCCTCGTATTTGGAAGCGATGAACATGGCAGTGATACCAACAAGCTGGAGACGGTCAAGCTGAACCACCTTTTCTGATAGGAAGCGATCGATAAGATTGACGGCGAGGAATAGGGTTTCGGGAAGTAGATGGAAACGGGTATGAACCTCAACGAGCCAGTCGACCAAGATACCGCGCGTCTTCCATTCGAGCTCGTCCTGATGAGACATATATTCAGGATTGGGAATCGACTTGACCTCAAGATCGCGCAAGTAGTCAAAGATCTCATTGGCATACTCGGCAACCATGAGAGGATCTTCTAGATCCTCGCTATCCAAGTCCTTGACGCCAGGAGGGTACTCGAAAGGTGCATCTTGTACCTCTGCCTTGTCTAGAGAGACCTCGGGCTTCTGGACTTCAGCCTCAACAGGTGTCTCTGATCGTTCACGTTCCTCAGAAATAAGATGCTGCTTTTTGGAGGGATGCTCATTCTCGTTGACGGGAGCTTTTATCTTGGTGCTGGCGGCATCTGTTACAACCTTTCGCTTGTTAATGGTGCCGGAACCGGACTGTGTCTTGGAGTTGGTAGGCTTCGAGCCGAGAGCAGTTCTTGTGGTAGGACGCGCAGTCTTTTTCTCGATACCGGTGGGTTGAGCAGCCTTGGAGACCAATCCCTTGGCCTTCTTTCCAGCAACACCATCGACCTTTCCTACATTACTGACATCGCCCAATGCAGCGCGTTTCCGCGTGTTACTGGCGGCGGTACCGTTGACTGTGGATTTCTTTGTTTGCAGGGCAGCCTTAGCAGGCATTGATAGCTCATCAACCTTGAGAGCGGCAGCTTGGGCTCTTGTAAGACGCGTCGTGCCGCTGTTCTCGTCGTTCTCGTTGCCGGCGAGGCGCGTACGAGTGGCCCGAGCCTGCTACTCAAGTTAGAATGGCTGATCGGGAGAGGGACCCAAGCCTCTCGGTCGCGTCTGAGCACTTACTGGAGGCATCTTGACTATCTAGTTGTTGATCGGTGTAATATTGACAAGGGGTAGTGCTGGAACAGTTCAGTTAGTCAACGCGTCGAATGAGAAACATGAAAGGAAAAGATGGCTGAGATCACGAAAGGTTATAGACAAATAGCATTCGAGCTGCCGAGAAAGTCGAATCAGAGTAGGAATTCAGCTACCAACCTTTGGGACAAGCCTGGTGAAAACACCGTGAAAGGAATGTTGTGAGTCGTGATAGATGGAGCGATGACTGATGCTGTATGTTAGTCGAGGATGACCCAGGCCGGAATGGAAAGTTGTTGGCGGAGGAAGTAAACAAGAGGTAAAAGGACAGGAGCAATGGGCAAGTTTGGGCGGAGACGATGTTTATGTTCAAGAACAGATGTGGTTGTGAGGACGATAGAACTGTTTTGACGAGCGGGTAAGGAAGATGAGTTGTGGAGATCCACCAAAGTGGGTACGTACCCGTACGCGGCTAACAAGTCGCGTTTCTCTTCGTTGCTCTAGGTACGTCAGGCTCCCAAGCGTGATGTCCCACTCGAAAGAAAAGGATTGGAGCTTGTTAGGAGCAGGGGTGATGCGATAGCTTTGCTATTTTCCCAGGACGTATCGAAACGCGAAAAGAATCGAATACTGCGGCGTGATGTGCAGTCGACTTAGTAGTTAGTTAAGTGCGAAAAATGTCGAGTAGGGCTGGACAGTTCAGCAGAGATGCTTGATATCAGACGACGGGGGATAATGAGAATGGTAGGATGAATGGCAATATGCCGATGGTCGAACAAGGATAAACGTAAAAGAGACGGTAGAGACGACAGGCACATTTACAAATTTGAATATCAAAAGAAGAGAGAGAGCCAGGTCAAGGTAAACGGACAATGGTGGACGGGGTCTTGACATTTAGTATGGAGGGGCGGGATGGATGAGATCAGTACAAAACGCGCCTGCATCCAGGTCAAGTCGCGAAAGCTGCTGTCAACCTGGAACCTTGGAAAAGCTACGTACTACTTCCGGCTCAAGACTGTGTTTTTGTGGGACTGCCGCCCTAGCAACCGCCGGCCAACCGCCTTTGAGTTCAATCTCATTGGCCCAGCCTCGTCGCGGGTCGAGGTTGTTCACGAAGCACGAGCCATGTGGGAGCTACGTGAGGGCGTTTGTGGCGGCTGCATGTGGCGGTGCAGGTCTCTGTCAAGTGGTGGCTCAGATCGGTCTTCCCGGCACAAAGTTATTCATTATCCGATGAAATTTGAACATCCCCAACGACACCAACGGTGCAATTGGCGATAGTGGGCTTCTTTTTTTTGACGGTCCTGGATTCCCCGATCGTCCCTTGCTACTGGCTGAAGATCGCTTGAGCTACCAGGAAGTATTTAATATTGATAGTCCGTCTGATCTGCTCTCCAGCGACCGTCGTTGGGGAACGTCACTGCCTTCCCCTCTGAGTTAATATCAAACCATACAACCACACGAATCGAGCCCGATGAAGACCAGCTGCTAAAATTCCAACACTGAAACACCCGAGACCGACAATGCTTCAGTCCGGCATTCAATTTGCTGCTGCGCGGCAGAGCGCTTTGCGCATGGCTCTGGGCCGATCGCTCCCACGAACATATGCAACTATCAGACGTTCTAACGAGACCACCGCCAGTCCGAAGGAACTCGCCGAGAACCCCGAGAGTCAATCCGCCATCTTGCGAGTCTATAAACCCCGAACACCTGGTGTGAGGCATCTCAAGCGACCTATCAACGATCATCTATGGAAAGGACGACCTTTCCTTCCCTTAACATTCCCGAAGAAGGGCCAAGCAAAGGGTGGCCGAAATGTGTCTGGTAGGATCACCGTGCGACACCGAGGCGGCGGTGCGAAGAGAAGAATAAGAACGGTCGACTTCCTCCGCAACCGACCAGGACCTCACCTGGTGGAACGCATTGAATACGACCCAGGACGGAGTGCGCACATTGCTCTTGTCACTGAGAAGGCTACCGGACGTCACACTTACATTCTTGCCGCTGATGGTTTGAGGTCTGGGGATATTGTGCACAGCTACCGTGCCGGTATTCCTCAAGATCTGCTTGACAGCATGGGTGGTATTATTGATCCTGGTATTCTAGCTGCAAAGACTGCCTTCCGTGGTAATTGTCTACCTATGCACATGATTCCTGTCGGTACTACAGTATTTGCTGTAGGATCCGCAGCTAGACGTGGCGCCGTATTTTGTCGTAGTGCCGGCACCTCAGCTGTGGTTGTCAACAAGAACGAGGAGACGAAAGACGACGGTACTAGGGTCATGACCGGCAAGTACGTTGAAGTTAGACTCCAGAGCGGTGAAGTTCGACGAGTTAGCAAGGACGCTTGTGCGACGATTGGCGTGGCTAGCAACATCCACCACCACTATCGCCAGCTGGGCAAGGCTGGACGAAGCCGGTGGCTCAACATTCGACCTACAGTCCGTGGTGTTGCCATGAACAAGGGTAAGGAACATGGGCGTATCTTAGCAGGACTGCTGCTGACATGAAATACACAGTCGACCATCCTCATGGTGGTGGTAGAGGTAAATCGAAGGGTAATCGTCACCCTGTCTCTCCTTGGGGTGTTCCTGTAAGACTACCTAATAGCCTCGAAGCATATGAAGCAATGCTAACACCATCGCCAGACCAAGAGTGGTTACAAGACCCGACGCAAGCACAACAGAAACAAGTGGGTTGTGGTACCTCGACCTCGAAACAACGGAAAGCGCCGAGACAAGGCCAATTAAGGGAAAGGAGTGATGAGTCGATGCGTTGGATGAAAAGCACATGCCAGGCCGAGAAAGAAGTCGGTCGTCAGTGCGTTGTATATTATGACGCTGCATTGTATCATATGTGACATTATAGATAAGGGCCCAATTGGCGTCTTGATCAAAGAACCACGTAGGAACATGTATATTCCATGATTTGATGTTTTGGCAATTTGACATTACATGTGGAATTGTTACAAGCTGGTTTCGCCAAAACTATACTCCGTAGCACAGCCTTTTATCATATATATCCCCGGGACCGCACCGTAAACGCTGGGGGTGATGAAGCCTGGGTGACAGGTTTATGCAAGCACCTTGCGATGGACAATCAATCGTCATATCCTTGCAAAGGATCTGATCATGTTCAAAGCAGCCGAGAATTATAATAGCAGGACCTATCGAACAATGAGTGCGCTGTTGCAATCTCTGACCAGACAAAGGCCTTTCGAGTTTCACCAAGGGTATAGTGTTTCACCGACTCGCAGCAGTCGCAACACTCAAGGCGCAAGGGTCCTTTGGCTGCCGCCGAAGAAAAGGGTTCATTCAGGCTGAGTCAGTGGAGATAGCGAGTACTGAGCTGAACGCAGTTGCTTTGTACTGTGATATGCTATCATCTGCTTTGCTCTGTAAGTAGTCTTCCATTTGCACGCCCAAGATTCCGAATAGCCGTTGGTTTTACGAAAGAGCCAATAGTTCGCCTTGTGCCTTTGCGGAGAATCGATTGAATACCTTTTTTGCTTTTTTGGACGGCACTGTCCGTACAAAGGCGGCTACTGATGGACCAAGCCCACACGGCTGGGTAGCTAGGTCCTTTGCACAGCCTCACAGAGCCACGAATCGTATTCTGAGCCTTTCGCTGCCAAGAGCCAAGGCTGGATGACAGGTTCAGCAGTGCTGAACCATAATGAAGTCTAGGTACCTACCAAACTACAAGGAGGTCTGAAATTGAGCAGCAGCTTGTAGAGTCAACAATTGTTAATAAATCTTTCTGTTCTCGCTTCACTAATCAAGACTGGCTCTAATATCATTGACGTCGCAGGCGGGTAACAGAATTAAGGTTATTTCTCATCCGCGAAACCTGATTGGACGGGAAGATTCGGGAAGAGATAAACGCAGATCATGGCAGGGCCTGGTAAGGCAGGTCATAGAGTTATGACTTTCAGGGAAACAAGACCGTCAAAAAGAGCAGGACGGGATGACTGACTGGGATATTTGGTGTGCTAGGGATTGGCTAGCACGTACGGAATGGAGAACATACATGCATTCCAAAATGCCCGATGGAGCTAAGGGGGTGACGATTGTCAGATGGTGTTGAAGTGCTAATTGACCGCCGTAACCGTGACGAAGGCATGATTGATGAGACACCGAGCACAGTGGGAGCGGTTGGCACCTGACCAAGTGCCTGTTCCTTTACTCTGTTTTCACTCGAGAGTCCATATCATCAATCTACCTGAACCAAGGGAGACAAAGGCCGGATTGAAGAGTTCACCTGAACCACATGATGGTATTCGGCGTTCACTGAATGCCAGATCTGACATGATACAGGCAGGTACCGAAACACTGCGGACTATCCGTAAAATTAAACAAAAAACAACCCTTCCTCGGGCTCCTCGTACCCCTCGTGCCCCGATGCGAGTTGAAAAATAGGTATCGATGCGCAGACCCCCGAGAGAAATGGATCATAAGCGGGACCACGCGAGCATTTCCCCAATGAGGCTCCCACACGCCACTAGTGCTACAGGGGGTTCGTCATAGCCTCGTTCTAGTGGCAGCTGTGCTTTAGAAAAAACAGGCGCGCGCAAGCTCAAACACCATCAGAATAGTCTCAAAGTGAAAATCTTTTATGATTTGAGCTAGTATTGGAAGGCTCTTTAGAAAATAAGCCTTGCAACACTGGCCCTGCGAGCGGTACATGATCCCGCAAGGAGATCTTCGGCCCCCCAAATTCAAAGACAATTCTCCTAGCAATTGTAGGTACTTTACCTAGGTAGTCTTGGCCCCCTGCCCAGACTCCAGCTGGGACATAGGGCCCAAGGCTAGGAGTGCCGCAGTACACGTAACCTCCAATTACCGAAGCCGTCAGCCCCATTCATTTCTTACATCAGTTTCCAAAGGACCATTTTCTAGTAAAATCGTCCGCAGATCAGTCCAACGCTGCCAGTCCAAACAAACAGAAGAATTCCATCTGACATCGATATCAAGCACAAGATTAACAATTAACGAAGACATACCAGTAAGAGCGACCGGCGAGTGAGATTGGTTTGGCGACTGAAAATATCCTCCGGTGCTTCATACCCCAGACTTCAAGCCAATACCCAACACCCAATACCCATAACCATAACCATTATCCCTTCATTTCTTGCCCAAGTCATTGAGAAACCCCAGACTTATTGTCGCATGCCAAAACTGCTGTTCCTCCTAAGCCCACCTCCTTTGGACTAGCCGCTTGGCCGTTCTTTTCATTCTCTCTCATACACACACCTCTCTCTACAAAGCCCACACGCCCTCCCCAGACCCCAACGCAGACGGAGGCGTAAACTGTCTGGCTCTCAAGTGCACGCAGAAGCGGAAACGGGGGCTCAATTGAGTGTGTGACGACAAGCCCCAAACCTCAAATAACTCCCCCCCGATTCGGCACTCGATCTTCTCCTCCCCTCTCTTGATCGAATATGCATTCATATTACAAGATGGGCGACTCGGGTTTAGGAACATTATCTGGTGGTTTGCGAGGCCGTCGCTTCCCCATTCGACTGATCTTGTCCTACCTCTTCGACTGGATTATTTGCTTTGTCTTTGTTGGTATCGGAGGTTGGCTCGATAGAGTTGCGCCTGCGAAACGACCATTCTCACTTGTTGACCCTAATATCTCGTACGTAGGATGTCTCCATCTCTTGATATTTGTCTAAAATGCTAACGTCGTTCAAAGATATCCATTCGCCGAACATGAACTCGTCCCCGCTTACCTCTTGTTCATCCTCGCCATTGGCGTTCCGTTCGTCATTGTCGCCGTTGTCTCCCTAATATTCGTTCCTGGCCCGACTGTACCTAAGGGTACCCCAAAGACTCTTATCTGGCAGCGCAAGCTCTGGGAGCTTCATGTTGGTGTCCTCGGCCTCGTCCTATCTCTCACGCTGTCATGGTTCTTCACGAGCTCTATGAAGAATCTGTTTGGCAAGCCTCGACCGGATCTCCTTGCCCGCTGCGACCCCGATTGGAAAAACATCGACAAGTATGTCGTTGGTGGTTTCAAGTGGCAGAGCATGACAGGACAGCTTGTCTCGGCTGATATCTGCCAACAAACCGACAAGTACAAGATTGACGACGGTTTCCGCTCATACCCTAGCGGCCACTCGTCGTCTGCCGCCGGTGGCCTCATTTACGCCTCGCTCTTCATGGCCAGCAAGTTCGCAGTTACTATTCCCTTCGTGATGCCCTCTGCTGCTGCTGTGGCAGGAGCAGCCAGCCATGCGGCGTTTCCCTCTCGAATCCATACCGGCTCTGTCGTCGATCCCTACGAGCCCTCGCGCGCCCGCGCCCCAGATGGATCATTTTCTTCTGTTCCCACAAAGGAACGCGCAGGACAAGATAATGCCAAGGTCCAATCTCTGCGTCGCCAAGCTGCTGCGCCCCCGATTTACCTCCTTGCTCTTGGCCTTCTCCCCTTTGGTGTCTCAATCTTCATTGCTGGTTCGCGCTGGCACGACCGCCGCCACCACGGCTTTGATATTCTCTTCGGCTACTTGATGGGTCTTGTTGCCGCCATTTTTGCGTTCCGGTATTATCACTTGCCCATTCGTGCTGGTGCTGGCTGGGCATGGGGTCCTCGAAGTGATGAACGTGCGTTCTGGGCAGGTGTTGGGCGACAAGGCTATGCTGGTACAGACGAGGAGCTCGGCGTCTATTCTCCTCGACGCGACGTGGGCCATTCTGGAGATACGTCATACCCACCCATGACATCTGCGCTCGCTCAACGGAATGTTCGCCAAAACACAGACCAAGAGCCTAGGCCCAGCCAAAACTTCCAAGACGTGGAGCTACAGAGGATGGATGATTCTGATCGACTAGAAAACAGGTTCCCTGATGAGCGGTTCAATGAAAACCGGTATGGTGACGCTCATTATGCTGAGAACCGTGTCTAGAACCGCAGAATATCGCAATCTAAGGAAGATTGTGCTTTACAGCAAGACATGCAGTGCTGGCACGTGTACATGTATGTAATTCAGATGGATGGTATATTCAGGTTCCAGGGAAAAGGTGACACCCCTGGATGTTGGTCAGGATTGATTTTTTGTTTGTAATGAATGGAAAGCGAACAGCTTGCGGGCAGATAGACCACTTGATTTTTTGACACGACATGACACGAACAACGAGATGACCGATTGATATGGTACCAACCTCAGCCAACGTGACTATCGGTGAGATATCAAAATAATTGCTTGTCAAATCAGAGCAAGGGTTCATAGCCGGTGGGCGATCAGTAAGGTTCACGTCCAAATGCATTGACAGGGGGGAAAAGAACGCTTCTTTGTAGAACAGCTATAATTCGAGAGAAAAATAAAACATTTCGCACTCCTTCGTTGTTTATACCAGTCCAATCCAACCCATATGACTTGCCGCCAAACGCCAATCCAGAACCTGACCAACAGCCGCAGAACAATAGAACTGCTCTTGTTGCCTCCGAGAGACGGCGAATGCATTCGCAGAAGCAGATTCGTGTCCACTCAACAACCCCAAATAAGTGCTAGAATACGAGGAATGTTTCCAGGGGAGCTTTATTCATGTCCATTTGAGCGAATTGGTGTGGATCGTCTTTGGTGCCAGTCGTTATGACTCTGATTCTATTACCAGTACCTATCCTAGCGCTCTCCTCAGGGTTTGAGACAAGAGCGTCTCTAAAGGCCTTCCACAACAGCCATACGGCCATCTATACCTTCGAATTCAAGCTCCTCGTCGTCTTCTTCTTCGTCCTCCATCTCATCACGGAAGCCAGTGTCGATCTCAAGCTTGCGAAGCCGACGGCGCATTTCGTCGCGCTTGGCGCTCTGCCAGCGAATCAAAGCAGCCGAAGCATGCACTTTGAATCCGTACACGCGAGGAACGTAGCGTTCCACGCTCTTGGTTGGGATGAGGGCGGGATACACCTGGAAAAGGATGTTGTGGAAAGATGTGCCGAAGTAGGCGCCGTCGATAGCGGCGTGTCTTGAGGACTTGGGGTTGTAGATATCCTCGCAGCGAGCGCAGTATAGCTTAACGGGTTTCATGTTGGGCACATCAGAGAGGCCCATGGGGAGGAGGGGATGGGAGTGGCACATGACACGAGGGCATTTCCCAAACTCGGCCTTCTTATACTTGTCAAGCTTTCTCGTATGTCAGCGGAGTGGTACCATATATCTAGCCAAGACGCACGCACCATTTTTGTAAGCCCTCTTGTTGTAACGATGTAACGGGCGTGCACAAGACCATAAAGGTGCCTCGCAGACTTCTCGATGGCCTCGCGCATCTCATCGTCGCACTCGAGATCAAAGACATCGGTGACGAGATCTAGCGCATACTGATAGTACTGGACTTCAGTATTAAGGCCTGTCAAGTTGAACCTATCCGTAAGGTAGTCCTCGTCGATTTCGCAAAAGTACTCGTTACCCCTCGATGAGATGAACTGCAAGGATCCGTGATTAGCCCATGAAATTCCAAGATGATAACAAAGAGAGCCCCGTGACCCCAAGCCTCTGTATGGCCGCTATCCGTTCAACAACAATGTGGCGATGGCGGACAGCGATAACAAGAGCGTGGTGCCTCCACGGTTTGACAATTGCTGGATGCACTCACCCAGTCTCGCCAATAACTTGTATAGTCGCTATCCGACTCGCTCACGTAGTCATCCATCATGCTGGGCGCAAAAGAAATATAGGGAAGCTATTGACCAAGGTAGCTCAACAACGAGCGACCATGTCCCAGCTTTGCGAAGTCGCTGGCTTCGTTGTTGACAGGTGCGCAGTGGGTAATATCAGGGGTGCGTTGGAGAACGTATTGTCGTCGAGGTCGTATCGTTATGGTATCGTAAATATCGTGTTTCGTTAATCCCTGGCCTGGTCGTTGGTACCTGGGTAGTCTAGGTATGCTTTGGTCTGGTTTGCTCTGGTTTCGGCCTCTCGATGGTGGGGTTGCAAAAGCCGTCTCTGCATCCTGTCTCTGCGTTGCGTCCCCGTCTGCGGTCGAGCTGGAACGGGATGGGCCACCAGGAGATAGGTAGGGTAACGTGACCTGGCGGGGTACATGTCCCGAATTTGAGCCTCATCTCAACACCATAGAGACACCCACGACTTGACGATGCGTCGAAATAAGCCCTGTTGGTACAGTCATTGGTCAATTGACAATAAAGACCTCATCGGTATTTATGATGAACTAAATGGTTCGGCTGCAGCATCACTCCCTTTAGTCAATTAGCCGTATTGGTTTTGACCTCTTCCAAGATAATAAAACAATGGTACTCCTATTACCGCATGATGCCCACCAGTCCCAATCTCAAACTCCAAGGGCTATCAAAACATGTTCCCAACATGAACAGTCGATCCAAGCCCTTTTTAACTCTTTAGGTGGCACTGATCGTCGAAGCGACACTACCTCCATCGCTACCAGACCGTCTATCTGATTCCGAGGCCCCGTCCTCGTCGCCGCTGGTCAAGCCACTCCCTCCTCCATTTGTTACGCGCGATGACGGAATCTGGAGTCGACTTCCGATACTGTCTTGTCCCGATTCTTGCTTAAGTGACACCTCCACCATCCTCATGGCTTCTTGCAACGTTTCACCAGTTTCATCCATAGCTGCCAGGAACCGTGCAAGTTCTTTACACAATTCCCAATCGCCTTCCCTCATGGCGCGAGATAGAAGTCGCACCGACTGTTCGGTTGATGACCCCAGTTCGTCCAGTGTATGTAATATAATTAAGTACCCACCTGCTGTCTTCAATGAACCTCTTTGCAACGACTCTTCAAAGAGTTCTTGTGCCTGCGGGAGGTATGCAAACAATGTTTTCCATTGCCGAACTTCGGTCTTGCGTGTGCACTGCAGCACAATATCAAGATACTCCTTGAATGAGGATAAAAGTGATAGAACGCGAGGTAGCACGGCATCAACAGGCTTCGGAGATGTGTCAACTTCCTCATCTAACACACGATGTAACAATATCTCAAGCCCATGCGCAAAATACTCAAGCTCTTTGTACTGGTGGGCCAGGTTCGAGGCTTCAACTGATCTGCTTTGCCTTAGATAAAACCGCAGTAGGTCTGGAAGTATGAGATGTGTCTGGTCATTGTCAGCTAGCATATTACAATAGGACGCTTGAAAACATACCCTGATAGCGAAATGAAAGTACGAGAAGTTCACATCGCGACGCTGGACAAGATCCGATTCAACTCCCAACACGATGCCCTTTTCCAAAAGGACTGATAGGGGGTAGAAGTCGACGGGAATAGAGACTGGAGATGGCGGTTCCTTGCCATTGTCGCCAGCCGCATCTAGAACTTGGCTGATGTCTGGCCAGGCCTTGAGCTCCATTCCGTCAAATACCCACAGAGAGTCTTTTAGTGCTGGCGGTCCGTCCCGTAAGGGGTTGTCTTCGAGCTGTCGGTTCAGGTTTCGCAATGGCTGATCCCGGACACTGGCGTGGTACTCCACGTTTTGTGCGATGACACGCATGTCATATTTCAGCTGGCCCTCGTCGTTTAAGGATGGCCGGAGTAGTACAAGCTTTCCGTCGACAAGAAATATCACCGAGGCAACGGCAACATCCTGAGAAGGGTCGCCGTCTGTCAACTGCGTATCGGGTAATATCCAGCTCAGTCCCCTCACTCGAGCTGGAGATCTGACAATGCCATGAAACGCAATCTGGCCTACTTGTATGAGTCGTATAGAGCCGCCATGTGGGGTAAAAATAAAATGATACAGTAAGTTTTCGTAGGTGTAGACAAGGAGCGAGTCCTCGCCTGAGGTGGTCACAAGGACCACAGGGGCTGGGATTGTCTGAGTATGCAGTATCTGGGCCGAATCGAGGGCTGTCTCGCGCGAGAACAGTCGTAGTTCGAACCTTCTGTTGGCTTCTACTGCAGCAACAAGAATGTGTTGATGCCAGCACATGCCGCCTCTGACCTGGAACTCATTCTCCATAACCTCGTTGGCGAATGTCTTCCAGCGGCCGCTATTGACGCTGTAATGGGCGAGTCCCCGTCGGCCAGCCACAGCTACGTAGCGGCCATCGGGAGAGATGACAGTCTGCCGTATCGGCCATTGGTTCAAGAGATATGTGGGAGGAACCTTTGCCGTATGCCATAGGAATGGCTCTGCCGAGATGCTGGTAAGATCTGGAACATCATAGCCTCTGTAGATCATCACACTTGAAGGAGTCTGCAGCACGGTCCGGAAGACATTTGCCTCATTGTAACACCCGGTAACGGCATTCTTGGCCATCTCCAGGGACCATATAGCTTCATGCTTGCGTCCTGTCATCAGGATTTCGGAGCCGCCCCCTACCCAAGTAGCCCCGGAAAGTCCAGTTAACCATTCTTCTCCATTGGCGCGTGAGGTTGTCTCTTCAGATCCAAAACTATGACTTCCAATCTTACCGAACATACTCCAGGTAGACCAACCTTTTTGAAACCCCGCGAAAAGGCAGTAACCATCGGGTGAGTAACTCAGACTGGTGAATGCTCCTGAAGATGCCATTGACACAGGGACTTGATGGGTATGTGAATGAGGGATGTTGCCTGCATAGTCACGGACGGAGTATACCTGTACTGTCCCGTCGCAGCAACCAACGGCGATGAGAGAAAATCTTGCATTTATAACCGCTGCAGTGGCGTGATCGTGTTCGCCTTGTGGAACATGGAAACAGTGGCCTTTGAAGAGTCGCTTAGCATCCGCGTCGTCGACCTGGCTGCTCTCTGCTCGATGATTGTAGCGCTGGACCGCATATGCTCGTCCGCTGCTCGTAATCCATGTCAAGAGGTTCATTGGACGATCATGTGTCATCTCAACGATGCTTGCCTTCTTCTCGACCCATCCCATTCGACTAATTATCTCGGTTCTCGTCTGTGAGCCCGTACTGTCCGGTGTCCAGCGGATACATTGCACAGCCGCGGGCTTCCTTGTTGCAACTATCAGCTCGTCGTCAAGAGCGAGTGCGCTCTCAATTCCGGCATCAACCTTAATCACCATTCTAAAGCGAACACTGAGGTCGCGAACCCCTGGGCCTTCGCCAGCGCCCCATAATATTTGCTCTGGTGGTAGGCCGGTGAGGCTTCCGATGAGGCTCTGTCTCCTTCGCTGAACATTGCTGTAATTCGCGAAATGAGGTTTGTATACGCGCGAGTCGGGATCAGTAGCCAAGGAGTAAGTGATGAGATAGCCCTGGTCTGTATGTATAACGAGGATGGCAGCGTCAGGTCTCAGTAACAGGTCGACATTTCTGCCGTATGTTTCCAGGGAATAATCTGATCGAATAACCACAGCTAGGATAACAGCAGGCTATTTCGGTCAGCATGAAGGGCGAATGGGCCAAACGTGTCTTGCAGGTCTTACTTTGGTCTGCCAGACTGTAATGGAAGTTGTTGTGATAACAGCAAACAGATTTCCGGAACGTGAAACTCGCAACGCCAGTATGGGATCTTTAACAGGAATTCCTTCTGTTTCGGTACTTCCAGAAGCTTGCGGCGGTCTACTTGATGTATAGTCATCGTGCTCGACAGGTCGGATTCCTGGTGTTATCGGGGTCGGTGGGGGTTGAGAGTCGAGGTCATCAATGGTGTGACCTTGAGATTGAGAAGTTGGAGGACCAGGCGATGGCGTTAAACTGGAATCGGAGGGGCCCGTAAGACCATCATGAGAAACGACAAGCTTAAAGGCTGGAGCTCGACTGCTGCTGGTAGCATGGATGCGTGGTGTTCCAATGGGCCAATACATGGCGGCAACTTAGCTCCTCAGCTAAGGGTCCAGCAGTTGTAGATGCGCGGTGCTTTTGGGGGACCAGCGCTTCGATTGGGAGGATTTCGCTGCAGCGGAGACTCAAACATGACCCTGCGCGCTAACTGGTTCTAGGAATGGCTCCTCGTGCCATTGACTTATGATATTGTTCAGGTATGATGGTATTGAAGATGATAGTGGGTTGTCACTGTCGTCGCGGATGAGCTCCTGGTGATGTTGTCATAAAAGTGTCTGATTGGTGGTTTCTGGCTTATGTAAGTATGCGTCTTGCTCTTTTCGTCCTTCCGTTCGTGGTCACCCCTGAACGATACTGAACTGCTACCTTTATATTCACTACCACACTCGACGTTTCTCTCACTGGGCATGATTAAAACAATATCAGATCCTCCTCATTGCCGAAGGCGGGGTACCCAAATAGCAACAAATTCAGCAACGTTTATTTCCTTTCCTCATATTGTCTTGCTAGAAGCCCCTATCATCTACTACCAAGGGTATATATACATCTATACTCATTGAGCCAACGACACAATGAATAAAACACACGCATCGCATCTGACTCTACCGTCCAGCAAATCTGTCTCGCCTTGAGCAAAGTTTACAGCCATGGTCCACGGGTACATTCAGCGCCTGGGCTAGCGATCCTTTGCCAAGCAGTCCTTGGTTAATCCTAAGCACATATCCTTGAGCCAGCCACGGTCAGAAGGGGTTTAATAAGTTGAATCAAGAAAACAAAGATTGACGCTCGCTTTTGAAGAGGTGAAACATCGGTCCAGCAAACACAACGCTCAAAAGTCAATGGGTTTTCAGTGGCGAGTGCCCTCGTGGTCCTTGTTCCGGGCAAGGTCCTGTCCTGAGAGGTAATATCCACGGTCCTTTAGGCATTATAAATCCGGTTCTCTTCGCAATGTTCAAACAGGCACAGCTCCGCTGACACGATCTTCTCCTGCCTCAACACATTACGCCGTATCCTTCTGCAGTACTGTCTGCGTTGAGAAGAGGCCCTTTGGTTTCGTGTGTGGCAGAGCCTATGGCAGTGGTCCATTCAATGATATCTATCGTCCGGGTCGGCTCGCCTTGCATATCAGATGACAGTGTAATGTCCGAGTCTTTACCAGTTGAACAGTCCGAATCATGGGATTTGGGTCCAGACATAAACTTGAAATCCAGTGAGCCTATGCTGGAGAGCAGCCCCGCATGACTTGCGGTGGAAGCCAAGTCCCAGGACAGTTTTGTACTTAGATTGCGCAGAGATCTGTATCGCTCAATGCCATTGGGTGAGATGTGCTCTCCCTCCTCAATTATATCCGCAGTTTCTTGTCTGTTTCTGGGCATCGCCGTCAATCTCATGGCTATCACAGATGTGACTACGGCCATCTTCAGTATATAATCTCGAAGTCCGACCAAGATCTCGGTTCTTGACTTTGGGGATTGCGTGAAGCAATGTGACTGAGAAATGATGCAGCTAAGTGCAACGAGACCAGCGATAGTGCCGAGACGGGCTCTGTGACGCAGTTGTCAGCTTCTCTTCCGATTCCCAGTCCGAGGCGCCTACTGCTGAAAGGCCGGTCCGTGCAGGAGAAAAGAAACCACAGCAGACACGGCTAGCAACGAGAAGATTCTAGACATGATCAGGATAAAAGCTTTGGCGAGCGCATACAGACTCACGCAGCATCCAAGTGAGTGTGCGGGGGTAGCCCCAGGGCAACGCCAGCACCAAGGAGAGTCCCCGCGGGTAAGATGATTGCGACATGGCGTACAATTCGCCATATGAAACTACCTGCTATGTTAGGCATGTTGATCATGGCAAGGAGTGGGTTGGGCTGAACGGAGAGGGAGGGAGGGAGCAGCCCAAAACTACTTTGAAATTGGAGTGATAACGTTTACTCGAGACAGACAATGAAATCAGACCAAGGAACAATGCCGTTGATTTGAGATTCTGGCCGTATCAAAGTTCTTATATTCATGGACGCCCAACGCAAAGCCCGAAGCTAGCCAGTGTCGGATCCTCGCCACTGGTACGAAGCAACGGATGCTAGTGGTGAATGCAGCAGTCAGCCAAATCATGTTCGTCGGTTCGCCTCAGGAAAGCTGCATCCTGGGATGATAGGCTCGGCATCAAGTCTTAGATGTGAGGCATTCATTTGGAATTGTCCCAAATTGGCCGCTTTTCGTACTTTCCCCACACGCGACGTAATATGAGCCTATTGAGTTGGCCCACGTACGAGGCAAAGCAGTCGGTTTGTGGTTGAGTGTTGGGCGGGCGAACCATATGAGGCTCAAACGATTGGCTGACGTTATCTCACATCTTCTGAGCTGAGTATGCCTTACAACCATTTCAACCCAACATCGGCACAATCATTAGGCATGGAGGCATCAAACCAAGGAAAATCTTGGGAATCATGGCTGTGTCCAGAGTGCAGTTGGTCCATCCCATGCTGTCCCATAACGACGCATGGAAATTCTCTCCGCATTGCCGGATGGCAGATCGTTATATCGACTATACCAGGTTGATTGAGGCCCGCTTATTGTGTTGCTGTCTAGCTAATGATACCCAGCATGCTCTTTGGTCTGAGAAGGACTACTTATAAGAGTACAATGGACCCAATGATTTAACGTCTGGGGAAGAGAGCAAAGTTGTTTGGCTTGAGACTGATTTACCATCTTCGCAACACACTTCCCTTCGTGCGGGACTTCTTCGCTTCTCATGACTATTTATCCGAATGGAAAGTCTCAATCGTCTGAAAAAGGCTCTGTCCGCCATGTGTCGCCCATCCCATTTGTTGCCGATGTGGTTGAGCTTCTACCAGCAGGTGGAAGCGCTTGGGTCATGTCAGAGTTCATGTACCAAATGCGCCCAACCACTCATTTACCAGACACGGTGAGTTTGACTGAGTTCATGATTGCTTTGGCAATCTCATGGGAGGTTTGGGTCTGCTGCACATATTGCTTTCGGGAGATAGAAACTGACGTCTTGGTTGGTGTAAGACCTGGCCGCAGACAGCGCGCTCCGAATCGCTGATCAGGCTTTCTCAGTGGCAAGTGCTGACAGCCTGTATCATCTACGGTTGTTCGGTTGCTTCATTTCTTCAACGGCGACGCCTTCGGGATCCTAACATGTCCCTCATCTTTGCAGCGTGCGTGTCTTTCGGCATGCTGGTAGGAAAATGTACTGGTGCAGGTTTCGACTATATCATGCTGGTTCATGTATCTTGGGCGACATGTTTGGCTATGGTTGCAAGTGCTGTATGCCTG
The DNA here is from genome assembly GCF_019915245.1 of Fusarium musae. NCBI lineage: Eukaryota > Fungi > Ascomycota > Sordariomycetes > Hypocreales > Nectriaceae > Fusarium > Fusarium musae. Next base: position 1,996,129 of record NC_058387.1, read on the forward strand.
CATATTCAGTCACGACTGGATGAATAAGTTGAGCCTGAATCTGCGTCTGAGTCTGAGATTGTGATGGATAAGGGTATGTTAACTGCCCAGAAAGGAGTGGTAAACATTCGGGTCAATCCTACAATACCTTGCTTTTCTTTGCATTGTGCAACGTTGGTGTAAAGCCCACTGGCGATTATGTTGACCATACAAAGATGAGAGCCTGGGACAATGGTGAACTGGGTATTTGATACACCTACGTGTTCCTGAGCCTTGTTAGAATGTTTTGGAGTTTTCTGCAATCTTGTTGAATGATAGTCTACTCATCCACCCTTCCTAGGTATGTAAGATCTCATTATCGTTTTCTATGCAATGATAGAGCTGCAGCATTGTACGTGGGTGGATCAGTTTGGCCATACATAGGCCCAAAGAGGATACATTCTCTTATCATTCCGGGGTAGTCTATCTCGCCATGGTTGAAGGCGTGAGATAAGCCCGCTAGGAGCGACACTAGGCAACTGGGCGTAGGTGACAATTCAAAGGGCGTGGTCAAGTGCCGATATCGTAGTGATTATTCGAGCAACAAGTGGCCACCGCTCCTTGACCATGGTCACGCGCAACGTAGAACAGTGAAATACACAGACCAGGCGTACGTAATAGATAACTAAATGAATAAAGAGTTCTGACCTCGTGAGGCGTCAATGACACAACCCCGCTCCCAAGCCCGGAGCACCGGTGTAGGGTATCTGGGATACAGCCGGCTAAGATCGGGCGGAGACTGAGAAGCCCGGCACCGGCGACGTTTTGTGCATCTCCCGGCTCCGAAGGGGATTAATAAGACGCCCTTTTGTATTTTGACAACCTCCTGTTTCTGTCCTCAATGAGTTTCGAGCAGCGAGCTTTTCTCTTCAACATCTTTCTAAATCTTAAACCCCCCACCCCTGTTACTTGAATTTCCGAGAACCCCTCAGCCAGCTCCACTTACACGGTGCACAACATCTCATACCTTTACATACTATCATGATGCTCCCAGTCGTGAGAGGACCGCGATTTGGGCCATTGGTTCGACATGGTCGCTCACTTCATACCACATCGCGATGTCTGTCAAGCGCCGAGGCTGCCCCGGCTGCCCGTCCAGCGCATTATGATACCTCACAGCAACTCTCCGCCATCGACGCCGTCAAGGAGAGACGGCTGAAAGCGGGAAAGCTCGTGGCTGGAGTTGCTGCTGCTTCAGATAGTGACATGTTCAAAGGACCGGTGAGTTGAGGAGCTGGAGTGACCACTGTTCTGAAGCTCATTGTAATGACAGACTACCGGACTACCCAAGTCCAAGCGATGGGATAGTAAGTACTAAGAAAACACCTCAGATTTCATAATTATAGCTTACACATGTCTAAAGACCACTTGAGTCATGAGAGTAGAGTGCGAGAACCATGCACTCTCAAGCAAGCGGCTCGCTACATGAAAAAACCTGGCCTTATCTCACTGGGCGGTGGCCTGCCATCCAGTGAAGTTTTCCCCATCGCTGAACTCGGTTTCAAGGTCCCCGTCGCACCAAAGTTCTCCGAGAAAGAGACCGAAGAGTCGGGTCAGACTGTAACAATCGGAAAATATGACGTGAGAGATCGCGGAGGCACTTATGACTTGTCCATCGCTTGCAACTACGGCCAAGCCACGGGATCACCACAGATGATGAGATACTTGACTGAACACACCGAGATTGTGTATAACCCTCCCTATGCAGACTGGAAAGTTTGCCAAACAATCGGCAGCACTGGAGCATTAGAAGAGGCGCTGCGCATGTTCTGTGACAAGGATCGTGGCGATTCAATACTCACTGAAGATTTCAGCTTCTCGACTGCCCTGGAAACAGTTGGCCCTCTTGGTGTGAAGGCATTCGGCGTGGCAATCGACGAAGAGGGCATCGTCCCCGAGGCTATGGATGAGCTCTTGTCAAACTGGGATGCTAAAGAACGAGGATCGAGGAAGCCACATGTGTTGTATACTGTTCCTTCAGGACAGAATCCCACAGGCGCAACACAGGGAACCGAGAGACGAAAGGCCGTCTATGCCGTGGCGCAAAAGCATGATCTATACATCATCGAAGATGAGCCATACTACTTTCTCCAGATGCAACCCTACACGGGTCGCGACCAACCAGAAGTACCACCACCAGAGACTGTCGAGGAGTTTGTATCGTCTCTCATTCCCTCACTTCTAAGCATCGATGTTGACGGACGAGTCATGCGTATGGACTCCTTCTCAAAGGTTCTCGTGCCAGGTTCTCGTCTTGGCTGGATAACAGCGTCGGAACAAATTGTTGAGAGGTATATTCGACACGCTGAAGTTGCAAGCCAGGGGCCCAGCGGCTTCTCCCAGGTCATTCTATACAAGTTGCTCGATGAGACATGGGGACACGAGGGTTACCTACGGTGGCTGATGAATTTGCGACTGGAGTATACAAAGAAGCGCAATGCTCTTCTGGCCGCCTGCGAAGATCATCTACCTAGTGATCTTGCAACTTGGACCCCCCCTGTCGCTGGCATGTTTGTAAGTGCACCGCATCAATCCATGTGGAAATCGTCAACTGACTCTCAAAGATGTGGATTAATATTGACCATACAAAGCATCCTGAAGCAGGAAAGCGAAGCATCCTCGATATCGAAGAAGAGATTTTCAACTCCTGCATCGAGAATGGTGTCCTTATCGCCAGGGGCTCGTGGTTCTTGACTGAGAAGGACAAGGCACCACCGGGACTCTTCTTCAGAGCGACATATGCATCTGCAACCCCTGAGAACATGAACAAGGCCATTGAAAGATTCGGAAAGGCTGTAAGAGACAGCTTTAGTAGGAAATAGACTTTGTCTTGGCAATCAGTTGCTGGAAATAGAGACAAATTTTGAAGATTAAGACAGTTCAAGAACGCATTAGCCAATCGATATGGGAAAAGAATTACAAGTACGAACATATCGTGCATATCGAATTTGTACATTGCCCACGCAATAATCATTATTCAAACAACACCAAAAGACTAATCCTGGGCTTCCCAGAATGCAACCTTGACTCCCTGACCTGGTGACAAGACAATGTCTGCCTTGAGGAGCGGCTCACCTCCATCAATGTCCTTCATCTGACTCTCCACACGATTAAACTTCTGGAATAGGCGGACCAGAACATAGCTCATCTCAGTCAAAGCAAACTGCTGACCGATGCAGATTCTAGGACCAGCGTTGAAAGGGATATAATCATGGGGCTTGGGGTGCCAGTGGGCCCATCTCTCTGGGCTGAAGATCTGAGGATCGGCAAAAGTATCGCTGATAGGAGGATACAGGTCCGAACGTCTCTGCATGACGAGGGTGGAATATGCAACTGGCGAGTCCTTCAGAACGGGGAGTGGCTCAGAACCATCTGGGCCGCCGCCGCGAGGGAGAGTTGTATCCTTGAGAGCAAGACGAACGTTGAAAGGAACAGCCGGGTATAGACGAAGAGTCTCGTTGAGAACAGCCTTGAGATAACTCATACTCTTGAGATCCTCATATGTTGGCGTGCGCTCAGTCCCAAGAGTGGAGATGATCTCAGCACGCAACCTTTTTACAGCATTAGGATATCTGCCAAGTTCATAGAGAGTCCATGATAGTGTCGCAGCGGTGGTATCTCGGCCCGCAAGCAGAACAGCGATTATCTGATCACGGAGCACTGTTCGGTCTCGTGTAAAGCCAGCAAGTGCATGCAGAAACGTATAGCTGTGATCGTCCTTTGTCTTGGAAGCCAGCTCTTCGGGGCTTAGACGGAGTGCACGTTCAATGTAGAAGTTGATGAAGTGGTTGACCGTGTTGAGACCGCGCCAGAAACGATACTTGGGGATGATGTGGCGCAGTTTTCCGACACGAGCGATGATGTTTTGAATGTGCTGGACTTCATTGAAGGCTTCTGCGAATTCTTGCTTTGGTGTCCTGAGTTGTATATGTCAGTGAATGATCTATATCGTAGCATTTACTGTGTTGGTTGCTCACGTGAGAGACTTGACATCCCATCCGAGAAGAAACTCAGTAGCTACGTCGAGAGTATAGCGGAAGAATAAATCGCTGATGTCCAAGACCTTTCCATCTGTATTGTTCATGTCGACAAACTGGCCCTCGCCTTGAAGTGGCCCTCGGTTTGCAATGGCCTTGAAAAGAGTCTGCATATGGGCCTCGAAGCAATGCAAGTCACTCACGCGGTCCCTTGTGAACTGAGGCCTGATGAGCTGTCGACTAGCATGCCAGGAAGGGCCATCAGTAGTGAAGATACTGTCGCCGAGAAAGTCCTTCCATTCTGCGTGGAAGGGCTGTCCTTTGCCGTAGTCGACGAATTGGGTTGCCAATATCGCTTTGAGGTTCGCTGGGTCGGCGGTGAAGATTGTCCGGACACCAAGAAGACGAGCCTCAGCCGTCCATGAGTTCAAGGGTCCAAAGATACCATCTCTCCAGGAAGCCAGGTTGTTGTGTTTGACGGTAGATCTGACGAATCTCACGACGAGATCCAGGCCTGGAAGGGGTAAATGTGAATGGACTCAATATGCTAGGGTAGGGGTTGACTTACTCCAAGGAGCATATGTTTTCAGTTGAGGTCCATAGCGACCGAGGCGTCTAATTCTTCGGTGTTCGTCAATGCGGCAGATGATAGAATAGGCTACATAGGCGATGAAGAGGACGATGAATGCCGTCTTGACGGAGATTTGCTCCAGAAGAGCTTCCACAACACCCATGGTGAAGGAGGATTGAAGAGATCTACCAGTTTCTAAGTAGTAGTAGGTCAAACTCAACAAGGTAAAGTTTGTCTGGTAGAAATAGTATCCTGGGGTTCAAGCAATTATAGAGTGTGGGTAACGCTTCTAGTCATGTGTGGTTGGATCTATCCGAGCATCAAGAGCACGGACGAGGGCTAGATGGACAGATGCAGAACCCACTGGCCTCAACTGTCGTTAGTTATGGATCTAGAAGCTTATAAATATAATTCCCTGTCCATGCTCTGCATCTTGGATAGGCTAGTCTCGTAGCACAGCAACTGTTGGAGGAACGGGAATGCCATGATAACCGAGTCTCCGTGTCCGAGGACTTGATATGGGCAAAATGCAAGAACAAGACGTCACTTTTACAATCTCTTCCCTGAAGCGGTATGGTGGTATTGACGAAACACCTGGCTTCCTACCGAGGCGATGTGAGTGATGAAGAGGGGATTTTCATATGCATGACCTCTGTATGGTGGGGAGGAGGGTTTTTTTCCCTTCGCTTTGCATGATATGGCGGGGTAATTGGCGTTTCAAATACCGGATTCCTCTAGTTATTGCTGTTCAACGCGTTGGGAGTTGTTTGTTCTTCCTTGACTCATTCGCCTCGTCTCGGGTGTGAATGGGTCTCGCAAGCCAAACCGATGAGAGTCAAGGTTGGTAGGCCAGAACTATAATGACTTACTACGTACAGCAACTTCCCCAGATTTCGCAAACTCTACCCTCATCTCATCTCAAAAATTACTTTTATTCTTGAAAGCCAAATAAAACGCGAGGTCGGAGTGGAAAACCATTCTCGGTTCTAGCACCGGCGGGGATGAACTTAACGATCAGGATACCCGATTCAGCACCCTGATCTACAGAGCACAAGCCCATATCCACATCCACATCCACATCCACATCCGCATTCTCAACCTCAACTCACGAAACACCAGCCCAAGTCCGATTTTTAGTCCAGCGCAAAGAGAACTGGTCCAGCGAATGAACGCTCACGAGTGTGGCTGCTAACCCATCATACATGCCAGGCCATTGGCTGTCTTTGCTCAGCCAATCATCTATTCCCCTACTCATCCCCGGATTCCTTCACATGCCGAGGTGTGTACAGTAAACGAGTCTAGTGACGATCAAGACTTAGCGCACGGAGTAGATGCCTGGATGCCTCGAGATGTCAGTATGCAACCCATACGGTGCCCGCGGTGAACCGATAAGTCAAGAGCGGATTATGCGGAATAACAATCGCGTCCGGTCCGACTTGATCTTCAACTTCGTGCCCCGTAAACTCTTCTCTCGGAGCCGACGTCCTCCGCTCACCGTGCCGAGACTTCGGCCCCGCATTCCTTCCGGCTCCGTTTCGGGATTCAGTGCAAGCGGACTGCTGAGCAAGAGTGAGTGTACGACAAGATTCTGTTAATTGATGTTTCATCAAACTATGTACACTGAAATTCATGAACAAGATCGCCCGCTTCCTTATCCTTCAAACTGTGCGCACTCGGTAGCATTGCCCTGGGTGCAGAACGGCATCTGGATTGGCGACGCACTCACACCACGAGCCACCATGCGCTCGCGCAGCTCAGCCAGTCGAGGTGCAGCGTCATACTGCGACCTGTTCTGGCCTGAGGCGTCGGTTCGGCCCGACCAGAGAACCTCGCCCATAACAGCGGCGCGGGGCCAGACGATAGTGTCAAGGTTGACGCTGTCGATGGTTTCTGTCCATACCGCCGCCTCACCGCCAAGGACAAGCTTGGCAGCCTCCTCAGACAGACCTGCACGAGGGTCGTGTGAGTAGATGAGGCGCCAGCTCTTGGTGGGGCCGCACCAGTCGTTGAAGGGGTAGTAGGTCTTGAAAGCCTCGCCGTTATCAAAGTTGAGCCATTGTCCACGACCACAATCAAGATACTTTTGTCATCAGTCAGCAAATGCCACGTTTTCACCTCAACACTGAGTCATCACTCACCCAGAAGTTATAATCACTGTCGATGACCTTGTGACCAGCCTCAGCCATGGCCTTGACAGCGCCGTTGCCGAGCCACGACTGAATCACGACATCCTTACCGAGTGTCATATTCCACTCAGTAATCATCTCCTCCCAAACAAACGGAGTCAATCCAGCGTCGCGAATCTTGCCGTGAGTGTAGTCGACAAACTTCTGCAGGAGAGGTGCCAGGACTTCAGTCTTGTTGGAGCGCACACCCGGGTCGAGCATGGAGTCGTTGTGGTTGAGCTCATCGCCGCCAGCGTGGAAGTATGCGCTGTATGGTGAGATGCGAGGGAAAAGATCCTCGAACAAGGTGTCGAGGAAGTCATACACGTCGGTACTGTTCATTCGGAACGCACCACAGGGCGGTTCCTTACACCACCACTGATATGGCTTCTCGTTGTATGCGACGATGAGATCCTTGTATGCAAGCTCAACCACACCAATGTGGCCGGGCATGTCAATCTCCATGATCACCTCGACTCCGCGGTGGATACCATACTCGTAGATTCCGGCTAGGTCCTCGGGAGAGTAGGTGAGGCCCTTGCGGTATGCTCCCTTCTCTGCCAGCTTGGGCAGAGCAGGAATTTCAAGAGGCCAAGACTGCGAGTCAGTTATGTGAAGGTGAAGGCGATTCAGCTTGCTCCAGGACATGGCATCGATGGTGCGCTTAATGTGTTCAACCTCGAAGAAACTACGGGCAACGTCAAGCAGAATACCGCGATGGGGATACTCGGGCGCATCCTGGATGGCGACAGGCGCGTGTGGCGTGTACCATGAAGTGCCAGAGCTGTGTTTGAAGAAGAGCTGCAAGAATGTCTCAAGTCCGTGCAGGATACCCGTGGATGATTTGGCCTTGATAGAGGCCTCGCCCTTCTCAGAAAGTGTGAGTGAATACGATTCATCAACCTCGCCAGCAAGAGGCTTGAAAGTGCTCTTGTCATCCTCCTCGGTTTGGACAATCTTGAGTGACTTGACCCACTGCTTCTTCTGCAGATCGGGCTCAAAATCCGAGTTGCGTTCACGAAGCTTCCATGGCACAAAGTTGTCGTTGAAGATGGCCTGAAGAGCACGCGAGACACCGGCCTGGACGATCTGCTTGCTGTTGAACTTGGAACCGGCATCAGGCTGGTAGTTATAAGTGTAGGGCATCTGTTTTTCAAGCAATGTCTCAGTATCAAGTTGCGCGGAGTGGTTACAGGAATCAAAAACAGAACCAGGGGGTGTCCAGCATACAAAGTCTCCATTGTAGGTGATATCGATGCTTTGATCGATGAAGAGCACCTTGTCTCCCGTTGAGATCTTCTTGGGCACTGGCCATATGGCGTCGACGGGAGCGAGGGCGAAGGCGGCGATGGCCAGGAGAGCCTTGGCCTTGGACCACATATCGCCGATGTTTTTGTTTACGATGAGAAATGAGAGGTACAGAGTAGAATTGTGAATTGGGTGAGAGGATAATAAGTGCTTATTATGTACTGTATGTATAAAGGGATGGATGAGTTTGGGTGGATATGAATAGGACGGAGGATCTTAAGCGCCAGGCCCCGTTTAATAAGGCTGGCGATGATCCTCCAGCTCCGCCTCGTCTCGTAAAAAGGTAAGTTAGTAAGTGAGTGATGATCCCCTAGCCTGGCTGTAGCTGTAGCTGTAGCTGTAGTTGTAGCTGGAGCTGGAGCTGGGTTGGTTGGGCGGCGGGGTTGAATTATTTAACCCCCGACAGAGGCTGATTTGATTTGATTTGATGGGGTGGCGTCGAGCTTGTTTTCGATATACATACAGCTGCAGGTAACTGCACTGTCAATCCAATACAATCCAATAGCTCGATGTTGCTATCCGTCCAGGGCCTACAGGTGCAGGAGCTGCAGGAGGAAGGGTACATATGACAGACAACCTTGAAGTGCGCGCAACGTTACGTTACACTACCACCCGAGATTTCCAGCGGTTGCTGTTTGTAGATGGTTTTGGATGTGGGCTTTTGTGCTGGCTGCACCAGAGGGGGAAAAAAGAAGCCAGTATCCGTAGTGAATTAATTGATGGTGTATCCAACGGTCAGAGACAGGAATGGATGAATTGTTTTCAAGGATTCAAATACGTCAAAGGCAAGGTTGGGTAAGTGGGATCTTCAACACGCGCTGCAACCCCCCCAGCCGAGTTCCGGTCAGTAGGGCGCGGCACTTGAAGAGGAGGCTTGCAGTGGTGAGATAATAATGGCCGCGTATGATTGACTCAAATGGTCAGCCAGTTGCTATATTTGCGACAGTAGCAGGGCTGAGACTGAGAGACTAGTCTACCGCCAGACAATGAAAAGGATTAGGATGAGGATAGGTAGTGAGATAGGATAGATGGATGGGGACCAGTCAGCAAGTAGCGGCAGTGGTACAGCCCCTCAGCACCAGGGGAATAGTGGTAGCTTGATTCGTAGAGAGCGGGACGAGGCTGGTTCTTTGCTGCAGCTCAAGCTTCATGTTACATCAGCTGCTCACACTGCATCTGCAGAAAGATGATTGTGGTCTAGAATCTTGAGGTTTCGACGACCCATAGCATGATTGATGCTCTACAGTACATGTAGTAAGCTTGAGAGCCCAGTCGTGTGCTGGCGTATATTCTCATTCACGTAGCAAGGTGCTAAGTTAGTATTAGAAAGTTGCTAAAACAATACTTGATAACGCCGGACAATACTATCTTGACTACAACAGTATACCGACTACCTTATCTACTCTGTAGACGGGCTTCAAACACCTCACTTTCCTTGAGTGGTAGGGTAGGTACTTATGGGTGGCGGCGACATGTTGTCTCAGCCAACTCCAACCCCCTCCAATTTACCTCCATACTACCTTGGGGTTGGCAGGCTGGGTTAGTAGACTCGGGGAAAGCTCCAAAAGCTACCGCCTGACATCAATCAGGACATCCAAAAACTACATGTAACAAAGCAATTGATGAGCTTGGAAAGAGGAGAAATGTAACCTTGGGTGGTAATGAACGTTGGCATTGACATCTATGTACACTGCTAGCCAGCACCGTTCTTTGGCCCCCCAAGCCTCGCTAGGTATTCAGTTAAGTGACGCATTGGATCCCGGTGCATGTTCTCAGTCTACAAGTAGGTATGGTATGTATGAGGAAACAAGCTTGAGTAATACAAAGAAACAAACGCAATCTCTAGGTACTCTCAGATGACTGAGCAAAGAGCTGTGTTCGTAATGATTCCGTAAATAGCTTCATCTTGATGGAGAAGCGAAGAAAGAAGTATATTCTTTCGTCAGAACAACAACCAACATTTCCATATACAAAAGCTAACAGCTGAGGTTAATAAATAACAATAAAGAGAGTTCCATCGTGAATGCCACAAAGGCATGACTAATCGCATGTACTTCTTATTCGTTGGCCACCGAAGCTTCTGGTCCGTGATAGTAGTGTATTATCTTTTTTTTTTTTGGTCGCGCGAATGAAAGAGCCTCTGTGCTTGCTTAGCAATAGATAACAGTCCAAACAGTAGCACCGTTCACTGCGACAGCACGCCAGTGAATGGACAACTGGAAGATGTTCAGTTGTGCTAACTTTATTACAAAGAGAACAAAGTCACACGCCTACATGAACCACGGAACAATGACTGATCGTCCCCATCACGTGACTCACACTGACCCGGACCCATTCTTGACGACTTCTGCGTCCCTCAAGCAGACCTTTGCCAACTTCATCTCTACCTTGAATCAACCAAAACCTCGCTCCATTGCTGATTCGTACGACGTCGCAACATCACCGGATCACCCCAAATCTAGCGACTCGACGTCTGCGCTCTTTGCTACATTGCGACCAGGAACTAGCTCACGCGACGCGATTTATTTTATCCAACCTATTCCAAAGGACGCGTCCCTGACTCAAAGCTTCGCCTCCGATCCAACTTCACGGCGAATTCTTCCGCCACCAAATCTCACCTCAATCTCACCACATAGAATATTCTTTCCCCCCGACTACGACTGCGCATTCATTCATCATGCCCGTCGAAGTCAGCCTCAACACGCCCCTGGCCGAGGCTCTCAATGCCGCCATCCAGCCCAAACTCGTTGAGGTTGGATGGGGAACTGGCGGGGCCGATGACTCCGCCCTAGCAGAGTATATTATACTTATGCTTGTGAACGGAAAGTCTCAGGACGAAATCGCCGCCGAACTCTCGGGAGATCTACTTGGCCTTGGCTCCGACGATCCCAGCACTCGCAACTTCTCTCAGTGGCTCTTTGAACAGATCGATGCTCTGAATGCTCAGTTCAACGGCGGCGGCAATGCAGCGCCTGGCACAGGTCAAGACGCGACAACGGAAGGCGATGTGGATACAGACATGAATGCCGGTGATGTGTCAGAATTGAATGCGTATGCCAACCCCACCATATTACCCCGTAGTACCAAATTACTGACTTCTACTAGACCTACCGGCCCACGCTCAATGCGAAACGGTAACCAGCGCGGGGGACGTGATAAGCGCATGTTCGGACAGATGAACAAAGCCATGGACCGAGCTGGCGATTCTGCACTTCACCGTGTTAGAGGCCAAACAGGAAGCGAACGTATCAACACTCATGGCCGTACACCGCCAAATGGGCCCAGAACAGGCCGAGGTGGAATTGGACGACACAACAACCGCACCGCTAACCTCCAGGCTGGTCTCGCTAACATGGCTGCTGGTGGTCCTCAGGCGCAGTGGATGATGCAAGGTGGCCAACCTAACTCAGCCGAGTTCGCCGCTATTCTGGAACAACAGAGCCAGATGATGCTTCAAATGCAACAGATCATGAGTGGTGGAGGATTCCAGGGTCCATATGGACAGCAACGCCGTGGAGGAAAGTCTCTATTCGACCGTACGCAACATCCCGGCAGAGGTAACTACCGCAAGGGTTTCAACGACCGACAGGGCGGCAATAACGCTGGATTTGAGGGCGAGGGCGAGGATGTCGATATGTCCGGCGAGAAACGTGAGCAGCTGAACCCGGACGAGACGGTTTGCAAGTACAACTTGAGGTGTACCAATAAGGACTGCAAATTTGCTCATCAGTCACCCGCCGCCCCCCAGGGAACATCAGTCGATGTAAACGATAACTGCAGTTTCGGAGCTGCGTGCAAGAACCGAAAATGCGTCGCGCGGCATCCTTCGCCAGCGGCCCGTCTGGCCCACCAGAGCGAACTAGACTGCAAGTTCTTCCCCAACTGCCAAAATCCGCAGTGCCCTTTCAAGCATCCATCAATGCCTCTCTGTCGAAACGGCGCTGGCTGCACAAATGCCGACTGCAAATTCACTCACGTCAAGACCAAGTGCAGATTCAACCCTTGCCTCAACCCGAACTGCGCTTTTGCGCACGAGGAAGGCCAGCAAGGTGGCTTTAAAGACAAGGTCTGGACCGCTGGCGAAGGCACAGCGCACCCAAGTGAGAGAAAGTTTGTGGACGACCAAGCTCCCGAAGAGCTCGTCAAGGGGGAGGAGACAGAGGTTAAGCAGGAGACTGATGTCATCGGTTGAATGAGAATGAGAGGAGGAACAGGGAGATAGATTGATCGAAAAGAGATCACGATACCCATGGCCAAAGTCCTTAGAAGCCGAGGGACGGCAAATACGCGGCCTTGATGAACAGAAAAGCTGTGAACGAAGGACATGTACTTTTACGGTTGCTTTGTAATGTCTGTGGCCGATGTGGCAGAGCATGGAAGGGCGTTTGGGGGTTTGGTATTTCTTGGTTGTGTTTTGAAGCAGCCCAAGCCATCTTGTTTAGTATCATATACATAGAGTGGAGGCCAAGAAGCAAAAGCAAAGGCCGGTAGATTGCGCATCATGATGCTTCAAAGCGGTATGCGCGATGGGGAGAATGAAAACGACGGGTTTCATGGCTACTACAATGATTGTTCCCCAACCATATGTGACATTGTAATTTCTCATACTTAGTAACTAAAGAAAGAAGAAGACTCTTGCATATGAATTCAGAACAGCTAGAATTAACTAGGTACCATCAACCTGCCTTGTAGTACCTACCTTATGATACTGGTAGGTAGTCTTTCTCCGCGGTGTTGATGACGCACACGGAAGAATGCCGGCTCATGGCGCGGGACCCTTGGTTCAACACTCCACCATCTTTCGATCTTCCTCTTTCTCGTAACATACATACACTCATTCATACTCATGCTCAGCACCTCGGCCATGATCAATTGATCTCTAGCAATGAGTCGCCGTCGAGCAGAATCTACGGCTGTAGCTCTCCTGAGCTCACCAGCGAAATCCCACCTCCAACCGCCCCTCCGACGTCTCGATGGCATCCGCAGCCTCAGCACAAGCTCGGCACTGGCTCGGCGACGACCCATTGTCGCCTGCAATTACACCCAGTCCTTCAACAATGGACGTACATTTGTGTCGCAGGCGAAGGACGCGAATATCGCAGTCTTGGGAGGCGGGTTGACCGGTCTCACGGCGGCATACTACCTCGCAAAGAAGCTCCCCTCGACGGCCAAGATTACATTATACGAATCGAGCGATAGATTGGGAGGATGGATCAAGACAGATAGAGTCCCCGTTGATATTGAGGGGAAGAGTGGTACCTTGTCTTTTGAGCGCGGTGCTCGGTCGTTGTCTTCTCTAGTTGGCAACACATTTCGCTTCGACGACCTTGTTCTCTACGATCTGGTGAGAACATTTGCTGCGGCACCAAAAGAGCGCCCCGTTAACATGCCGCACTCTAGGCTCTCGATCTTGGACTCGCTATCAACTCCCCTAGTCAACAGCCACGATACATCTACTACCCAGATCATCTCGTTCCCACACCCCCCAATATTAGTATCTTTGATATGCTCCGTGAGCCGCTCTACCTTGAGATAATCGGTGCCAGTCTTGGACTGGGTATCAACTCTTTGCGCAAGAGAACTCTCCCTTCCAAGGACTACTCGGTATCTGAATGGCTCTACGCCGTGAGCAACAGTCGAAAGGGCATAGGTAACTTGGCTTCAGCCATGATGCATGGTATCTATGGCGGTGATATCCACAAGCTGAGCGCTCGCTGTGTTCTGGATCGCTTGTATTGGGGCTGGTACCTGCCAAACCCCGGCTTGTCGGTGCGCCCTATGCCTGTGGCTGAGCAGGCTCTCCTCGAAACCCTGGGCCAGGACAAGCAGATTCAGAAGATGGCCCTGGAGCCAAGGAGTGCGCTGGTGGACTTTGGTGACAAGGGCATGGAGTCGCTGCCGCAAGCTCTATCTGCTGCCCTACGGGAGCAACCGAATATCACTATAAAAACCGGCGAGGCCGTGCAGGATGTCGTTTACAATAAAGCTAACCAGCAAGTTCATGTAAGATATCTTCCCCTTATAGCCTTTTCGACGTTCCTAACAGCATATGTCAGATTACAAGTTCCAACGCCAAGGACAAGTCCAAGCACAACTCCAAGGTATACGATAAGGTCATCTCAACGCTATCTGCACAAGACATTGCTCGTCTCGCAGGAAACAAACTCCCTTCGCTCTCAACAGCACACTCTGTCTCTGTCATGACTGTCAACATCTGGTTCCCTCAAGAAAATCTGAAGCCTCCCGGTTTCGGCTATCTCATCCCTAACTCCGTGGCCCCTGAGCTTAACCCTGAGCACGCTCTCGGTGTCTTTTTTGATTCTGACGTCCAGACTCGCTCCAAGGATGAACCCGCTGGTACCAAGCTCTTCGTCCTCATGGGCGGCCACTACTACGATCGTCCTGATGTCACCCCCCCTACTGAGGAAGAGGCCATTATCCAAGCTCGCAATCTGCTCGAGCGTCATCTCGGCATCCCACGCGATGCTCCAGCTTATGCCACGGCCAATTTTGCTAGAGAGTGCATCCCTCAGCACTATGTTGGCCACCAGGATCGCCTAAAGGCTGCGCACACCGAGTTAACACAGAACTTTGGCGGGCGACTTGCTGTCGCTGGTGGTTCATTCACTCGCATTGGTGCTGTTGCCAGCCTGCGCGCCGGCTATGATGCTGCCACGGCGGCGAAGAAGGGCCTTGAAGCGACGGGCTTGGAGTATCTTAACGACATTCAGCAATTTTCTGTCGTTGCGACTTCACATATCCCTGTGCGGCATTTTAAGTAGCAGGGAATAATGCACGTATATGCTTTGGTAATGAGACAAGGCCAGAGGTGTTTTAGAACGGAAAGGATGAATGCATGTTGGGAGAAAAAGCTGTATTATTACTTGATGAGCAATAGAAAGACATAGGCCACTTATTGCAGCGAGATGCAATAGCACGTCAAATCATTTACAATGTTATCTACTCAATCCGCGGGTTTGTTAGCCCGAACCGTAATCAACATAATGGTATTCCGTGTTCATATAGAGGTATCATTAAGCTATCGCAAAAACACTCATCCGCTTTGTTTAAACCCTCCATTTCGCCGCTCGTCTAATGATGATGATAAAAAAAAAAAGCCCCTCCGACACCATGGTTGATGGAAATTAAGCTCGTCGAGATATGTGAAGCGTGCTTGTTTTACTCCAAGATGACCAATTCTGAGTTGTTTTGGAACGTCGAGCCAGCCAGTGGCCGGATAGCTTCGTCGATGGCTAGAAGAAGGCCAATGATGCCATTCTCTGGTCGGCCTGCTGCTCCAGTGACAAGACCGCGCCAGTTATCCCCCTTCCCATCCCAAACGGGCTTGAGTGCTGCAGAAAATTCATCGTTTGAAGGCCAGCCGCCGGAGGGCATCTTCCGCTCGATATGCCACCATGGCTCGCCTCGACGCTGCTTGATCTGGCCGAGGAATGTGATGCTGCGCTGTACCTGTTGGTTGCCGGCGCCAGTGTCGGCAAGGAGGTACTCAAATGACATCTCATCCGTTGAATTCATTACAAACTTGAACCGTCCTTGATGACGGGCTTCGATATCGGACCATGCCTCCCTGATCGTCTTGAAGGCTTCCATGGTTGGTAGGGACATTGGGAGCCAGTCCATAAGAGCCCCAATACCATTGGCACCATTGACAAGCTTTTGCATCAAATCAGTGACTGGAAGATGAGGATTGGTCTCCTGCACCTGGATGTCAATATCATTGTTGGAGAGGTCCAGTGCCACTCTCCAGAGGCGCGAGGCTTCGGCGTTCTCGACCGCCTGTGATGCTGGAGGCCCATAAGAGAAAGTCACCTCCTTCAAACTCACTGACTCGGCCTTGATAAAGCCCCTCGCCTTATCCAATGACTCAAAGAAGCTGACAAACCGATCCACGGCTTTGACCCGAGCCTTGAGGTTCTCCAAGATAGATCGTCCGATATTTGCACGCATCCGTAAGCAAAATTCGCCTGTACGCGCTTCCCAAGAGACGTCGCGACCAACCATGTGGCCCTTGAGCATGGCGAACTTGGCGGGTTTGCGGACCTTGATAATAGCATCGGAAACGCACATGAAAGAAACATCTGAGATGGGGCCACCTGCACCAGAGGCTTCTTTGTCGACGGGCTCAACACCCTTAAACCTGATTGAGACAATATCGTGCGCCCATGGCTGCCTGGTAGAAATGCCCGATGTGGAAGCTCTTGGCGCAACTGGTCCAAGCCTAGACGTCTCTGGACCAGCGTTGGACTCATCTGCAGCGTTTGCATTATCCTTCTCCGCCATGTTGAAGACCATAGATGGGAAGATGTCCGAGAGAGAGATTTCGAGGGTCGGGAGTCGGACCTGCTGGGGAAGAGACCAGTTTCTTGTGTCTTGCAGTAGGAACTTGATGTTGTGCCGATACAGCTCGTGTTGGTCCACTGCCTGAGCAATCATGCCGGTCGCGAACAGGGTGAGGTTGTTCCAGAACTCATCTTCAAGATGAGGATAGCCCTTGTTAAGAGGAAGCTTCGATGACAAGCGATTCGACTGTCCATTTGCACTTCGGCTGCTATCAAACATATTAGTGCATTGCAAACACAGCTATTGGTACTTTATTCCAACTTACACATCAACAAGCCACCACGCATCCCCGCTCGGACTCAGCATGACCATAACGAACCAGTTTGGGTCCCAGCCAGTTCTCTGAAGCCAGATCGTCTTGGTCCATTCGCGGGTATTGGTCAAAGATCTCAACTCATCCTTGGTCATAGAACTCTTCTTGGTAGTCCAGCCTGCCGTGCTTCCACGGCGAATAAGTTCATCTTCCATGACTCCACATCTCACGTTCTCCAAGCATGTTGCACCGTCATCCGCCGGATTCTTTCCATTATTCAACAAATGCTCATGTTGAATGGTGAACTTCGAATGAGGCTTGACAGCGAAAACACCAGTTGTTGGTTCCACAAGCAAGGATGCGCTATCTTTGTAACCGACCTGCATACTTAAAAATGAGGTCGCAGGATCATCGTGAGAGATGTTCAGAATCATGGCAGCATCTCGATTTTGGAAACGAGGGAAGGCCTGTAATCTGTTGTGTATGCTACCCAAAAGGAATTCAACATGACGGCCAATGACCGTCTTCAGAAGAGTCTCGGCTGATAAATTGTTGGCATCGAAAGTGATATTCGTGTCCTTCACTTCCTTGTTGTCTCGATACCATTTAGCCGTCAAGTGACTTGACGACTTGGGATCAGGTTGGCCATTGGGCTTCCGGCCGCTATTGACGGCGATTAGGATCCAACTCTTCGGACTACCAAGCTGTGTGCGCGACGTCCAATATTGAATTGCCAGCGCTCGATTAAGTGGCTCGACCTTGAGGGTTCCCGTCCATGAGCCTCTGCTAAGTTGAGTTGCTTGTCTCTTGAGCTCGTTGAGCTTATGTGTGAGGACCAGTTCGTGTAGAAATTGATAACAGCCTAATAGTCCGTCTTTGCTGAGGATATCATTTACCTGCCCCTCTAGGTAATTCTTTAGCCCGTCGGGAATTGAGGATGCTGCTGGCTCAAAAGCGAACCGGAAGTCGATGAACCAAAACTGTTTCTCGAAGTCTTCATCGGCGATTGTGAGATCAACCTCGAATTCTCCCGCAACTTTGAATGTTACTCGGCCGGAATCGATATCGTAGTTTCTGAAGTGACATGGGATCTTGTCGAAATCTTCGAGGTTAAGTCGCAATGATAGTTGGGTATCGAGATCGCTGATCCATTGAATTTGTTCCTGTCGTGTTAGGGGTGGTGGCTCGATATACGAGAGCTGGTAGCAAGGTCAGCTTGATCGCCTTTATCTCGCGATGCGCAAAACCTACATCAGGCATCCAAGCGGCCTCTCCAGTTGACAGTACCTGGAGGGCTGTTTTCAGATCAGGGCTTGGCATTCTCGCAAACGTTAAGTCCCTTTTGACGTGACCCATAACATCCAGTGCTCCGGAGAACAAGACCTCTTGCCCTTGAAGGTGAAATCTCAGGTCAATAAGCTTGCTAACCATGTCGGCTTTCCGACTCCATTCTGTAATCACCAGCGCTTTAACCCATTTCCGATGCTCCCTCATAGCAAAGTTCAGTATCGATGTCTTCTTGGCAATATTTTCGCCAGATCCGTCTTCGACGTCGCTGCTCGGTACTGTCGAGTTTCCATTCATGGCGGCAGTAGGCAAAGGCATCTTTGCCAGTGCGGCAATCTGATCTTGGAGCGCATTGTGAGTCGATTGCGCGAGTCGCGTAAGAACCTTGGAGAGTGGTATGTAGCCCTGAGTTATGTGGACTATTTCGCCGGCAGGATCGCTCATCCTGGAGGAGTAGGTGGTTGGTTGGAGTTGTTGATATCAGGGCGACGTTGATGGCGAGAAGTCTTCAAAGGCGCTGGGGTAACGAATGAAGACCTGCCAGGTCATGTGAAAAGGTGCGCGCACGAATCATACATAAGGCTGTATAGTTTGGCGCCCTGGATTCTATAAATATTTTTTTCCGTGAAGGATCGTCTGTGTACGAGGTGTCGTTTCGTCGGGTGAATCGTTCGTTCACTTTTGGAGGAGTCTCGATTGTTGCTTCATTTGGCCGAGCGCTTGACACGCCTAGTCATGTGATAGGCCAGCACAAAGACTTCGGGGGCACAGTCAAGGTTGCATAATCAGTTGTGCACGGATTCATTAAATTTACCATCATCAGTTTGAAAAATAAGCAGCGCTTCAATCGCAAGGTAGATTTTGTGCTTAGTTTATTTGGCACATACAATATGTTTTTCGTTATCTTGAAAAAATAATGGTGAGAAGGCATGCATTGGCATTGATGCGCCTCCGTAATATCAATGATGTCTTTATGCAAGCTAACCATGTCTTTCAACCCTTTGGTCTCTGAACATCTATCTGTGGCGTCGACGACCCGAAACCACAGCCTATAAGTATTGGCAAGGGGGCATATAAAGAGCCTTGGTATCACAGCGACGAAGTTATCCCTATCCCAAACTAGGAATCATCAATTCAAGATTGAAATAGAAATTTTCATTTGATTGAGCGATTCGTAAGCCACGAGCCAATCTCCCAATGTGAACGCATCTAAAAAAAGTTCCCAGAAGCAAATGCCCATCATTATGTCGCAAAAGTTACGACAACAGTTTCCATCGTTTTTTTATATAAAGTGAATCATTGATTGGTGTTTTGTTGCCTCGCCAGGCTTGGATATCATTGTCCGAAATCGGTCGTGACTCTGTCATTGTCGGGGAGGCGTTATTAGCTACGAGAATTAGCAAAATGCTTCTGTATTTCGTCGCACCTGGATAGCCTACAGGATGCAAGTTATCAAACTTACAACTTGTTAGGAGCAGCAGCATTGGTTGTTGGCCACTGGTAACCAGCAGCGTCGCTGAACTTATAACCGTAAGAGGAGGTGAAGTCGTCCAGAACGGCAGGGCCACGAGAACCTATTAACAATGTAAGTAAAACTCAGCAAGCCTCGCGTTAGAAACATACCGTAAGGGTATTCCATGGGAATAATCTCCTTGTTGTCATCAAGATAGTGGAGGAGAGGGGTGAAGATGCGCCAACTGGCGTCGAGCTCGTCGTCACGGACAAAGTTGGACTGGTCACCCTTCAAGCAGTCAAGGACAAGCGACTCGTATGCCTCAGGGATTTTGAGGTCGGAGAATCGTCGTCGGTAGGTGAGATCCAGCTCGGTAACAACAGTTTGCATGCTGAGACCAGGCAGCTTAGAGTTCATCTTGATATAGACACTCTCATTGGGCTGAATGCGCATAACAAGCTCGTTTCGGGGAATGTCCTTAAAGATACCCGATGTGACGTCCTTGAACTGGATTCGAATCTCGGTCTTCTGCTCATTGAGAGCCTTTCCGGCCTTCATAATGAAAGGCACGCCGTCCCAGCGCTCGTTCTTGATGTAAGCAACGAGTGCACAGAACGTAGGGCATCTCGAGTCCTTGGGGACAGTGTCGTCCTCACGGTAGGCGGGCTTACTACCGTCAAGAGACTTGCCGTACTGACCAATGATGACGTTCTTGGGTTCAATGGCTGGAATGGCACGGAGAACGCGAACCTTTTCATCGCGGATGTCCTCGGCGTTGAAAGAGATGGGCCTCTCCATAGCCAACAGAGTAAGGACCTGGAGGAGATGGTTCTGCATGACATCACGAACGATACCGAACTCATCAAAGTAACCACCGCGACCCTCGGTACCAAAGGGCTCCTTGAAGGTGATCTGGACGTTGTCGATGTGGTGTCGGTTCCATGTAGCGCCGAGGAAAGAGTTGCCAAATCTGAGAATCAGAATGTTCTTGACCATCTCCTTGCCAAGGTAGTGGTCAATTCGGAACAGCTCCTGCTCGTTCCAATCAGGCTCGAGTGACTTTTGAAGCTCCCGGGAGCTGGCAAGATCCTTGCCAAAGGGCTTCTCAACCTGTGGGGATGGTTAGCCAACCTTTGCCATGACGAGGATGCTTTCACTCACAATCACACGCGCGACACCGTTCTTGGGGTAGCAAATCTTCTTCAGATGCTGTGAAACAATGGTGAAGACACTGGGGGGCAGCGCCATGTAGAAAAGACGGTGGTTCTCGGGGCGGCCCTGCTCAACCTCCTGGAGGTGCTGCTCCAAACCCTGGAACGACTCATCCTTGTCGTACTGACCGGAGACGTAGGTGCAAAGCCCGGCGAACTCTTCGAGTTGCTGCTCAGTCTCCTTTGTGGGTGTCTTTATGTATGACTTGATGCGTCGAATGTATTCATCGTGATCCATCTTGGTGCGGGCATATCCGACAATCTTGACATCCTTGGGCAGGAACTGGTTTCGATACTGAGGCCGTGTTAGTCGAGAGAAGAGCGCTCTGCCGAATGGACAGTTCACTTACAAGACCGAAAAGCGCAGGGTACTATCATGCAGCAAAATCAAACATGTTAGCACAAGCACATCGGTATGTGAGGGGCAGTTGGGGGAGCTCCCCACCGTCTTCTTTTTCGCCAGATCACCAGAAGCGCCGAGCACGACGATTGTCGTGTTCTGCTTGAGCTCCATGCATCTAGAGGAGAAACTGTATCAGCAAAGAGGTTTTTTTTTTTTTTTTTTAACACTTGTGTTGTTCAGACATTGAGGCGTGAGGACACGCGATCGTATCGCAAAACGCTCAGCTCAGCGCGAGCATGATAGCTCGCAGCTAAAGCGCAAAGTCATGGTGGGGGTTTTTGAAAGTTGATGGTTGAGGGGAGTACCTACGGATCCATTGTTGAGGTTCAAGTATGGACTGGGGAACGAGATACAACACAGAAGGGAATGAGGATGAGCTGTACAAGACAAAGGGGACAGTGGAGGAAGTATGAGAGAGATCTGGAAGATGGAAATGGAAACGGAAAAGGTGACGAGGTTTTGGGGCCTGGCCAGGAAGGTTTTATGACGACGGGAGCGTCCAATGCCCGCCGCAGACCTGAGCACAGCAGCTGGGGAAGCTAAGGTAAGAATCCAAATCCATCCACCTTCATCGATAGGTGGGATCCCTGCGTGAGCGATGGGGCTATGATGCAGTCGGCTCCCTAAAATCCAGAAGTGAAAGTCCCTAAAAAAAAGAGTGGGTGGATAAAAGAGTGTACATAGGTCCGTCTTGACGTGGAGGTATTCACCTAACAATGTCTTGACTGGATCCGGTGATCAGGAAGCCATGATGATGAACTTTGAATTGGTTATAGTCATGGATGTGTACTATTATGTGTGATGTCCTTGCGAGGGCATCACTCATAGGTATGCACAGGTAGATAAATAAGGAGGTAGGTAGCTGTCTGTTCGTCTTGCGTAGCATAGCACAGATGTACCACCCAGCGGCGATTCTATCTCCGGACTCATCACAAACTACTAACTACACCTACCTACCTAAATAACTTCTATTTTGCCTAAATTTTGCCTACCTTACCTATTTACACTTATGGAGTCTTTTTGAACTGACACTGAGCCCATCAAATCTTCTCGCCCGGGCCAATTGCTTCAAGCGCAAGCGGTCGAATCGTTTCCGTGCTTTCGGGGCCATGCTACGCAACTCAATTGTCTGACTGGATCTGTCGCGGAGTTGACGTATGTATGGTGTTTCCACACACCTCAACCAAGCAACCTCTCTGTGTTTGCTTGTCTCAGCAATACGTTACCAATATTCTTAAGTATCAGCTCTTTCCTCCCATCTCATGCCATTTTGTGATTCATGACCAGGCCCGCATCAACACAATGGCAACCGTTGATAGGACACCCAGACTTGTCCATTACACAGTTATGTGCCGTGAGCATGACGAAGCATGATGCTTCTCCAACTAAACAATCCGACTTCTTTGTCAGCTTATCCGGCACCCCGGGCATTGATCCCTCACCGAGTCCTGTCCGTCCTGGCTTCGGCGGCGGTGGCGGTCCCTGGATTGCCAAACCAGCGAGCCGCCCAAGCCTAGGTATTCTGCCGCTCCCCCAACAGGGAGGGACACAACAAGGCCCACTGGATCTAGGTACTAACAATCTGATTATCAAGACATTGGGGTGTCGGTGTTGTTCCCGTCTTTCACACACGGAGCGTCGTCCGTTACACGATGCCACTGCCGATTCCGGAAAGTGTAATAGGCATTCTCCTGTTGCTAATCTTGGAGTAAATAGATCAGTAAGGCTCACTAATAAAAGATGACGCTCAGATAGTGAACCCCCCAACTGAATCTCGTAATCCGGCGGCAAGCACGTAGATCAAAATCCGGCCTCGCGGCGCAACCGCGGTGTCTCAGGATCTTCTCCATAGTTGTTAGTGATGGAAGTCTGTGACATGCAGCGCTTCGACTTGCCAGACAGATCCACCGGAAGACCCCTGGTCCCAGATAGTATGTATCACCTCGACTGAGCAACGCCCAAGGTCTGCAAGCCCCAAGAAACAATCTTAGGCAGTCAAATTAAACTCCGATCATCAGATAACCGGCCAAGAATCCGAATCTGTTCTCTGGCACTCCTGCCCGTAAAGGGCCAACTATTGATGAATCGTTCACTCAGTAATTACTAGGTATATAAGATGTTGACAATAATGTATAGGCCAAATACAATGTGGTTCAAGAGTCTAGGCGTACTCGGTAGATAGCCGTTGGCATACCAGTTATATTACATCCTACTCTTCACTCAACATAAAATAAAAAAGAACTCACATGTACAAAATGGTGAGCTCCATCAATATCTTCGATGAGCTCATATTGACCTGCCTTGCTCGGACACCAAATTCCGAATCAGTTCGGTACCAGGATCCACGACCGCCAACTCGGCCCCCTCTCTCCCCGGTGTCGGCTTTAACTAACTAGACCCCATACCTTCACCAAGAAATCATTGGGGCGGAAAAGGTGAATGAAGGAAATGTTTCCATGCAACTTCTAATCAAAAAGTCTGCTTAATCAAAGGTACGTAGTCAGCTGTCTTGAGGGAATTTATGACATGGTACTTGAAATATATTCTACCCAGCCGCGAGAGTCAACAACATTGTTGAGATTCTCGTGTCAACGTGCCACTTGAGATCTGGAGAGAGCTTCAAATGATGGTTGGCGTCCAGGTCCAGGCCTATCAAGGCTCAAGCTGGATCTATTGCCACTGGGAACCTCAACGCTACGTCCATACGTAAGGACAATTTACAAAACGATGATCATGGAAATACTGGCGTCACTTTCACCGGTTAAGAATTGTAGAAAAAAGTGTTTTACAGACACAATTGAACCTTCAGATTCATGTCCGTCATCCAGGATCAGCCCTGAGTATTTTCCTCCTGGGTTGATGGTTTAATAAACTGCCTTACTAAGGCATCTATCTGTCTGCAAAAAAAAAAAAAAAAAAAAAAACAGAAGATCAAAATCGTGAATGCACTAGCCACAGCAGCCACTTGTTATCCGCCGCAAGTGGTTAAGCACGTGATTTCTAGGGTTGGCCAGGAAAGTGCGATTGGCGCACCCTCCCCACTCCACAGATCAATCACCAAACACGCACCTCACCAACGCGAAGGTCTTTCGTTCAAACAATCAGCTATCTACTAACCGCAGGTTGTTTGAGAGGACGGAAGTCATACCACAGTCAAGATGCCTTCAGAAGCCGGTCACCGACGTGAGTTTATCCCGCCCGCCAGAGAAGTGACGAGCATACACACCGACTGGGCTCGGCTCGCAAATTTGGAAATCTGAATATCGATGAATCTGTTGCTAACTTTGCCTATAGTATACGTCAAGTGAGTAAACCCTCCTGTCAGCCAGTCTATCACGCATGCGATGTGAGAAGGATGTACTTGCCCAGACAAGTGCGCACTCTTCAGATTTTCGATATCGACATATTCCGCGAAACCACGGCACGAACACAACGAGCGATGGAATTTTGGACTGACGATTTTGGTTTAGGGGACGTCACCTGAGCTACCAGCGCTCTCGTCACACCACCCGCCCTGCTACCAGCCTGATCAAGATTGAGGGTGTTGATGACACCAACGCCGCCAAGTACGTTAACATGAGAGGAATGTTCCCAGCAGGTCTGGATACTGACATTCGTGATAGCTTCTATCTCGGCAAGAAGGTTGCTTTCGTCTACCGGGGCCAGAAGGAGATCCGCGGTACCAAGATCCGCGTGATCTGGGGCAAGGTCACCCGACCACACGGTAATTAATACTCGGCCCGGTGAACGACGACATGAACAATCATCTAACTTGTCTCTGCAGGAAACTCCGGCGTGGTCCGCGCCAAGTTCACCTCCCCCCTTCCCACCAAGTCTTTCGGTGCTTCCGTTCGTGTCATGTTGTACCCTTCGTCGATATAAAAAAAGGGCTTCGGGCTGGAGTTGGTAGTGAGGGCGGTTCTCATTTGGCTGCATTGGTCGAGGCAAGGATAAAACATACGGCCTTGCTTTGAGGCATTGAATTCAAAAAAGACGTCAAATCCCAACCCCCGAAAAGGCTCTGCACACCTGAGCACCTTCGTCTTGATGATATAACTTCATTCCCCTTTCATGAAACGGTTGGCGGAACTCGATCTCGCCCAGGGCAGTCCACTGGGAGGGGCTTCAGCGATGGAATACTTTTTGGTGGTTGGGATTCGGGACCGGTGTTCGACTACGGTCGTGAATAGGGTATAAGCGAATCATTGATGAATGCCAGGTCCAGGGCCTCTATTACGGCAGTACACAGCGTTCCTGAAAGCTGGATTGTGATTTGACTCGTGCGGGGAAGTTTTGAGCCATGGTCGGCGTCTTATGATGAATCGGAAACTGCTTTTGAAAACAACACTTCACAACAACCTTTGATGGCTCAACTCGTTCCACATCCAACGGCTACAGACTCGGATACCAGCGTCGGGTTGCCTCCATGTGTCCTATGTTATGTGATATGCTACCGTATTGTTCGTAATATGCCATAACTTGTGACCGAATTCCACTTGCCTACTGCTTCTACCCACCTGCTAACCATGGTCACATTGTATATCCACGTGAAACAGCAGAGGCCCATGATCCAGATGCTTCCGCCAGATGCTTCCGCCAGATGTGGCTCGGCCAATGTACTAAAGGTAAACTCGGAAACCCACACAACTCGTTATTGTCACACAACCTCAGTCATGCTCGAGCGAAGTATATCACCATTGAAAGATAATTACTGCAATGCTTAAAGATTTGAGAAGCGTTGGACACGCTGTAGAGGGGAGTGAAAGCGAATACAAACCCGGAATCCTTGGTCAACGACGTTCAGTTGAACATTCTATGTTCAAGACTCGTACTCGTACTACCCAGCAACATGTAGCGAACCTCGCATGTAGGCGAGAGCGGCTCGACCAGTCATCTTGTATTGTCTGCATGGGGAGCTTGTAAGCTCTAGGAGAACCAGACGTAAGAAAACTGTATATTCACAACCCAACTCATTCTAAACTCTCCTTCCATTATCGCGAAGCTGAACATTTGGCAACACCGTCGTGAGTAGAGTTTAGAGTTCAGGTAACCGAGGTATGAATGATATGTTCGGAAAGAGGAAAGGAATTTTTGTATCATGATATCAACCCAAGTATCAATATCAAGGGCCTAGTGCAGCAGTTTCACGGCATAGGATAACACATATACGAAATGCAAGAGCTGTGATATCAAATATTAACCAGTCATTCGCCGCCACAATATCCCGTGAGGGCAGATCCAATTACCTTCCACTGACAGATGCATTGGAACTTGGCGGTGGTCGGATCAACCTGTGTAAGTTAAAGCCCTACACTGTTCCCGTTCTCGGGAAACAAGTTGCCAGGGCGAAACCGTTGCCGTTGAAACGGGACGGGCTGGATAGAGAGTAGCCGTGATTAATGGAAAGCACTCCGAGTGTATAGAGGTCATGCAACTACTGTTTCCTCCACGAACGGCGTATTTTTGACGTTCCAACCTGGAGGATGGCTGTCGTTGGGCCAGCCGGCCAGCCAGCAAGATCAAAATCATATGCATGATAACTGCAGCTTGAGTCACTCGGGCATGATTTCTGGATTCTGGAGGCGAGCCAAGCAAAGCAAGAACCAAACTCAGTATCATCAAGTAGCAAGAAGGATCCTTTGGCCTGTCTAGATAACGGCGCATTATGCATTATGTTGTAGCCCAGCCGGAAAAGCCGGCCAACCATGGGAATTGTGTTTGGCCAATACTCCGTACACCTAGGTATTTTGAGTTCAAGGCATTGTGTTCAACGTCGAATGTCTCGGAACAAATAATCAAGGTTCAAATCCTATCACTCCTCGTTAGCAAGTGTGTTTCACTGGGCGGAGATGATGGGTGATAATAAACAGGGCAGACGAGAGTAGAATCGCGTCTATGTTCCAATATCAGCTCTACTATCATCAGGTCCTGAGATCTAGCCGCGACCTATGATAAGCCGCCGCTCTATTTTAGCTTCACGAAAACTCAACTTGGATCGTCTCAACTTGTGTTTTTGTTTTAGCGTCTATTTTGCAGACCCTATCTTAAAACGTGTCCCATTTGTTAGAAACACCAATTCCATGTCACAGGATGGGCAATTTGACAATAGCAGAAAGCCATACATGCAGTCCAGGTCTTCGCCTTCAGGCCTCCCTCAAAATCTGTTGGACTGGGGTATCATACCTGGGGGGGTTGGAGGGATCAAGAGTCCGGCAAGCTGACTTGTTAGCAAGAAATCTATCAACTCGTGGAGGGTTGGTAGGTAGGGTGTCGTCTTTGTAGCCAAGCAACTAAACGAGCTTGGATCTTGTGTCTTATTCGCTGGGGCTTTGCATAAAGACTGACAGCAAGTTTTTCACAAAAATAGCGTTTGTGCAGTGTCCACAAGCCGAGTTGGACAAAGGGCCGATCAGAAGGAAGCATCGAGATTCAAAATGGGAACCCTCGATGTGGCTGAGCTTGCACCCGACATAGGTAATAAGTATCGGTACCACACCGTACCATATCATGCTGGATCTATGCGCCATGTTCAAGAGACAACACCAGAGATGGTGTGTGGGTGCCACTAACACGAGATAAAACAGGGGCGAGACAACCATCGACAACGTCAAGATGACCTGGGAATTGCTGAGAGAGGCCTATAACAGGCAGTGGTTAGTTGCTAGGGCTCCATTCCTAGCTCCCCAACCTCCCCTGCCTTCCAAGAGCCTGTGCTGTCGACCGACCGACCGACCACCTTTTCCTGCCCAACTCTAGGTCCTTACTTGTAGTGCTCCCCTTTGTTGTGCTGCATTGCACCTTGGCTCGCACCACAGCTACAGCTCAACTCAGAGCGGACAAAAATGCATCTGATCAGGTATTCATGCACAAACACGGAGCCTCAGAAGTCAAGACGTGGCATGGCATCAATAGCGCCATTCAGATGCCCATGATGGCTCTTGGCTTTAGTCGGTCGAGACCAACTTTCCGCAAATACAATAAACTACTAACGTTAGAGTGCGTACTCTATACAGAGTGGGATACCTGGCGGGATGGTACCGTCCAGTGTCTATTGGAGGAGCCATTGAGTTTAATGGCTTAGCCTCCAGCTTACGACGATTACATACAGTGAAAACCATAAAAGCCAACATCATCAGCTACACAGGGTGGTAACTGAATTATTAGCCTCGAATGAGAATTCAAGGTACCGAACTTTGGGGCAAGCGGTTGCAACTCTGCAGCTATTATTCTCCCCCATTGGGCCACAAAGCTCCTGTATCCTCGCAAATGGTAAGCAACAGATGCAGATGCAGATGTACTGTATGTAGAGAGCCCGTATGCATGTCGTGGCCGTCACTGCAGCAGTAGCCGGGAAGGAAGAGGAAACGACGCGTCATGACCTGGTGATCCGGTGTGTCTCGATACTCTCCGAGTATGGCCTAGGGAGGGCCTCTCTACCCAAGGTAGGCTCTCTCGTCTTCAAAGGTGCTGCTTGAGATCTGATACCAACAGTTTCGGCAGTCATAGAGGCTCCATGTTGTAATGTTGAAGTTGTACGCGTATGCAATCGCCTCCAACTGGCCCTAGTCTGTGTATCAATTGTTCATCTATACCAATATCGGTGTGGTGTTGAGCACCAAATTTTTCCTTTGGCTGGTCTTCATAATGGAGCCGGCGAATACGGAAGCTGCGACGAAGCCGATTCCTACCAACTTAAACACGAACATCCCATCCCGACCGATGGGAAGGTGCCCTACTATCAGACCTTAACAGAAGCATATCACCTCACTTAAAGACCTCTTGGCCTCTACGTAGTTTCCCCTCATTCTTCCTAAAAAGCTTCCTCACTCTTCACCAAGCAAAGTCCTCGCATCCTCACTCTCGCTTCTCTGCCTGCTCTTGGTTGTCTTTCGTTTACTGGCTTTGCGCTGAAGCTATTATCGATTCGAACCCATATACAGGGGCAGATTGCCATTCAATATCCTATCAAGAACCTACCTACCTACCTAGACATCTCACCTGCGCATTCATGAGTAATCGATCAACGAGCAGGATCCCACTGTTAATCAACGCTTCCTCCTACGACTTCGACTGCACATCGGCCATCCCCAGATTTCCAACAAACTGCATCTGGCTTCGCGGTATTAGCTCGATATCCAGTCGAATCCCCAGGCCGGCTTAAACAACAATCTTCACTGCCCCCGGCCTCTGAGAAATTTCCAACTCCGTTCCGTCACCTTTTTAGTGACTCGACAACACGCGAGGCCCACTATCGACTGGACCCCTGTCCATCAAAAGCGAGCACTATTAAGAGTCTCAGCAGCAAGCCACTCCGGACGATTCTTCCGATCAGTTTCAACGTGGCACGGCTCATTCTCCCCTGAACTTCACGCCAGCCGACACTAGAAATTTTCTAATTAATAGTGACGTCAAGAAAGCAGAAGGAAAAAGGAAACCAAACAAGTAGTCTGCCAGGCCCAACGCAAGCACTTACGAAGCACTGGACTTGTTCGAAGATCCCTTCTCCGACGGATACCCCAGCAAAGTGATAAAAAAAGATCAATCAAAGACGAAAGGGGATAAGCTCCATACTCAGGCACTGCCAAAGAAACAACAAGCAGACCAAAAAAGCGGCAGTCACTTTACGAGGATCAGCCCCCAGCAGGCATTAGCATCAAAACGCACCCGGCGCCGCTCTAGCTTGCATTCGAACACGGCCTGATAAAGAAAATAGCGATTCGCTTTCCCACATCCCGGTCAAATTTTATTGGACTGTCACGGCCAGTGACAAGGGCAAGAACTCAGTGCCTTTCTACGGATATTCATCACATCGTTCTCTTGCGCTGCTGTCCGGTTGTTCAAAATTAAAGTACCAGTCCAGGCCAAGACCACAGCACCAACGAATGATCACATCGTCCCGCGTACGGAGTCAGAGACACCCGCAGCCACCAGCGACACATCACACCTCTCACCTCACTTTGGCGTGCAGAGCACGGTATCATCGCCTTGTCTCCTTAGCCACTCGTTCTTCATAAATCCTGTCGTACCTAGCTCTTCTCTTGCAGTGCAGGCGCCCGCCCACGAGCCATCCCCACCCCTTCACTAAGTACCTATCTACTGGGATCTTTTCCGATACGATACGTACCCCCAAACTCCGACGCAACCGGGCCACACTATTGCTCGAAAGCCCAGCCTCTCATCACAGCCTTTTACGCCAGCAACTCTTAATAAATCTCCACTCCCAATATATTCGTCCCTGGATCCACGATAATTCCTGCTCTTCCTTGCTAGTAGCCGTTTGGTCTGGTTTCGGTCTTTTCTCCCCGACCCCGTTGCTCCTTGCAATCTCCAGTTTCTTATCCACAATCCCCATCGCATCGGTCGATTGCCTGCAACTCTCCACCCGCCTTATCACGCTGAGCCTCTAATCGCCCAGCCAGGGCCTTTCTGAGATCCATTGCGGCCAAGCACCATATCAAATAAAACAGTCGTCCCCCCAAGCGCCGTGACTATGGCTACCTCCACTGAACAATATCGCCAATATCCGCCGCCGCCGTCGAATTATCCGGTGCAGGATCATCAGCAGCAGCAATATCAACAGACTGCCCCTGTCTCGCCGCGCAAAGGTTCGCAGAATCCGCCAGCGCACAACCGAACCTTCAGCTTTCATTCTCAAAAGTCGCATAAGAGTTCTGGTAGCAAGGACTTGCAAGAAACCCACGCCGAGAAGGAAGCGAAGCGTTTACATAGCAAAGCGGATCCTACGTTAGCCATAAGCGAAGCAGAGCCATGTATGTTAGGACATCTCCTGAGTCTACAGCAGGAAGTTGAGATCACCTGCTAATACTGCAATAGCTGCCATCGCTGCGATGATGACCGAGTCGAGTTTTGCCCCTCTGCGGTCCATGCAACACAAGGATGCCTTTGGCAACTCTATCGGTGGGTAGACTCGCTAGCATAGACAACATGACACCACTGACAACTCATAGCGGATCCCGACAAATCGAACCCGACTCGAAACAGATGGGAGCGCCCATTAGACACTATCCGTAGTTTCGAGGCCGCCATCGATGGTGGTTACTCACGCAAGTCTCTCTATCGAGCGGGTAAGTAAGATGTCTTGCATCAGATCAACTTATTAACACCGCACAGAAACGGACTCACAAGCCAACTGGAACAGGCGGAATAGTTCTTATAACAGTCAACCTCGCTTCCCTCGCGACAACTACTACAACAATCGCCCCGTTTCCTTTAGACCGGAGAACCAGTTTGAGAATGGCTCTACCCGAAGCAACTATTTCGATGGGCAAGCTTATAGCAATGGCATTGGCACTGGTCCATCTCGGCAACGGATGTCTAGAATGCAGTCAGAGCCACAGTACCAGAGCGGCCACGATCAGAATATCTATCCTCTCCCCCACAAGGACCGATCATACGAGACGGTGACTTCTGCTGCGGGTAGTGGCAATTCGGATCACGCAGGGTATCAGACAGACCCTACGAGCAGCGACAACAGCTCAATCGATCGGACGATGCCGACTAAGCGCCGCGAGCCATTCAATGAGTATGCGTCCGGCTCATATCAGCCTCAGCAGCCATACCAGTCACGCCCTTGGCCAGCATCTGGTTCTGGGGTGAACAATGAGGGACAACCTCAAGCACCACCACCTTCGCATTCACAACCTCCTATGACACAGGGTCAGGCCTCGATTCCACCGCAGAAACAGAAGAATACCCTTTTAAGGAGGACATCAACTCAACAGTCAACCCACCAACCTCAACAAGCAGCTGGCGGAGACAAGCGCAAGAGTTGGTTTTCTCGTAGGTTCAGCAAAAACTCTTGAAGAACCGACGGCTCAGGAATGACTATCAACGTTTGAAACGCACACGAAACAAGCTTTATTATGCAACTACTTTCATTTGTCGATACCCGTTTTCTTTTGTATTCAACGTCGAATGGCACGATCGAACAGTACTTGAAGCGCCTGTACTATTCAACGGATTTTGTGATGGACCCCTGGAGTATGCTGTCATACCTCGTGATTCGTCCCTCTTGTAGGGCAGAGCAGCAGATACTGTTTAACTTGGGTCAGATTGGTTTACAGTTGTGACGATACGGTTTGTTTTTCCCTGTGGAATAAGGCGAAGCACGAGTTTTGTTACGGGATGGTACATTAGCAAACGGAACTGTACGAGGCGTTGGCAGGTTAGGCCTTGTGTAGCCAACCCTTTTGAGGGGATCCTTGAGGAGCAGGGCAGAGGATGGATCTACCACCACGATCATCATTAATTATACTCACAATCAAGACGTACATAGCATATACACGTGGCTGTAGAGGTCATCCAGACATGATGGTCGGCCCAAGGTAGCGAGGCATGGCCATGAAGATGACGTGAGAAAATAATTGAGACGGTTACCCCTGAGACTCTCGTCTGGCCGGATAGAAATTTATGAAAGAGTGAATCAACTTTTATTGATGACGGTGCGTCTACTTGTCCTTCTTGCTCTCTGGCTTTTGTTTGTCCGACTGGTCCTCTTTCATAGCTACGATAATGTATCCCACCAGGACGACATTGGCCAAGACAGCAGCTAAACCACCAGCAAGAGAAGAGTTTCCTGTTTGTGATTAGTCTCGATGATGACACGTCCGGGTGAAAAGATATACCACGAAAGACGGTATTAACAGTGAGGAAATAGGAACCAATGGGGACCACGATCATGGCGAAAGTGAATGCTAGAAGCTTGTAGATGACTTGGCTGTCAAAATTATCAGTCAAGATCGATGTGCTCGACGTAGTGTAGTGCAGTGAACAAGATGAGATAGGTGGCAATAATGGCGGTTTGAATAAGGTGGATAGATAGAAAACTTACCTGGGAACGGCAGGAGAAGTACTAGAATGCTCATCGACGGGATCATCCTTATCGAGGAAGGTCTTTTCAGTAGCAACGATGCGTCGAGTGGCCATTTTGAAAGTGTACGAGACGAGTGTTAAGCACGGTATCGCCTTGAGTGCGCTGCGGTCGAGCTGAGGATACTATTGAGCTGTGAAGGTTAGAGGTGGGTCCTCACTTGCACGTGCGACAAACATAGGTAAGGTACCTAGTTAGGAGATGCACGGGCACCTAATTAAGAAGCACTTAACACGAGATGATCAACGCGCGCCATCGGATAGGAAATGTAGAATTCTTTGTTCTCACAATAAGCTGAGATCCATAAAGAAAATCTTCAGTCGTATAATTACCAATCCAACCAGACCATCCTTGTTTTTCTTCCCTGACTGATTCAATTGACTCCTTACAACCTTTCTCTCTCACTTTACGACACTGACGCGAAGCTGAATTTTCACGTGACTTCGTGATGCAGTCGATGCGGGTCGCGTTAGAGATTTGAGTGCACTTCAAAAAATCTCCACCTTCACTCGCTAACTTCACGCCCCTCCAGGATTTTGGATTGGGATCCTCCTGGAACTCGCAAGCTCCATCATCTCTGGCTCTCCGACTTTAAACTCGTCTTTCTTGATTTCTTCTTCTTTTCTATTAAGCATTCTCCTTGATGATACCGGTCTGCCACTTTCATCCAGTGCTCTGTTTTTTGTTGGCCGAACGATAAGAAGGGCAGAGAAGAACAGACCAAACGCTCAATCCGTTCAATTGCAGTGGCAGCCCCCGCCCTAGACGATCCAAAGCACTGCTAGCCTCGATATTTACTCCTATTGTTTCGTATGCTCATAATAATTCACCAACAATTATAATGGCACGAAGCTCCTCACCCTTGCCAATCCGGCATTCAAACGCTCTACCTCGCACCCCATCGCTCGCTCGCGATATAATAGCCATTGACGACGCCGACGAAATAACGGACACAATTCCCTGCTCTCCGTCCGCCTTTTTTCGTGATCGAGATACTACAACACAGCCCACACAAGTCCTTCAGAAACCCGGACTTGCACCGATGCGAAGCTCCTCTCCTGCAAGCAGCATTGTGGAAGTTCCTGCATCGTCGCCCTTCCAACAACCTAAAAAGCCTACATCTCTGGGTAACACTCTTGGTAGCAGAGTTGCCCCTCTCGGTACCTTTTTTCGTCCTCCACAACGGCCTCCTCCTGCAATGACCAACAAGCGACCGGCTGTTGAGCCTATCAATCTCATCTCGGACGATGAGGACGACCTCACACCTCCCCGTGGCGATATTCGACCGACAACGTTTAAGGCACAGATCTCGGCATTCGCGTACAATCCTGAACTAGAGAGCTCGGAAAAGACCATCAAGAACAAACTCCGACAGATTTATGATGTTTTTGGAGAAAGAGTGCCCTCGCACAAGGCCAAGGAGGCTTTGAGTGCATGCAAAAACGATCTCACAGAAGCAATAGATTATCTCGAAAAACAAATGCGTCAGCCCAAACAGCCGGCGCCCAACCCTAAACCTGGCAGACGTCTGATTAGCAAGGCGGCTCTCCAATCGTCAGCGGCAGCAAGCCGGGCCAACTCCCGCTCACGCACAGCATCCCTCAGCCCTATAAAGAAACCCCGACGGCGACTAGTACAAGGTCTCCGAAAGGCCTCGATCCCTTCGTCTCCGGCATTCCCGTCATCTCCCCCCGCCCATGCCTCAAGCGACGATCCGCTAATTATTGACCTTGTCGACGATCGGCAGGAGGATACGTATCAGGCAGAGGCATCGCCAGAGCCTTCAAACGATGAGGATGATCGGGTGCTGACTTGCCTCAACACAAGCACTGTTCAAGAACTGGCTGCCATGACAGGCATGAAGGAAGAGCAACTTGCTTGCATGATCGAGAAGCGACCTTTTGATGACATCTCCAAGGCTAGGCGTGTCACCGTCGGTAAAAAGCCTGGCGCCCGAAAGGCTTCCAAAGTCAGCATTGGAGAGAATGTTGTGGAAGCAGTCGAGGTCTTTATTGACGCAGTTGCCGCGATCGACAATGTTGTCGGCAAGTGTGACCGCGATGCAAAAAATATCAGACAACAGCTTGATACCTGGGACATCGATACATTCGGGCATAGCAAGCGAGAGCGAAGCCAAAACTCGGACGATCTGCCTCCAACCCCTACAAGCATCAGCGCGCCCAGATACGTGCGCCCACCCATTGCCCAACAGCCCAAGTACATGGATGGGCATTGTCAGATGAAACCTTTCCAGATTGTAGGCCTGAATTGGATGTCCCTCCTCTACCAGTTTAAGATAGGCTGTATCCTTGCCGATGAGATGGGGCTGGGCAAGACTTGTCAAGTCATTTCACTCATTTGCCACCTTGTTCAGGATTATGAGGAGAGCAAAGGGGGGAGAGGGACCCGACCTTGGCCCAATCTCATCGTCGTTCCCCCAAGTACTTACAACAACTGGCTAGGAGAATTTGAGAAATTTGCTCCAGACCTCTCGGTGATCGGATACCGAGGCTCTCAGGCAGAGCGAGCCGAGATCGCATATGAGATCGAACATGATCCTGAAGCCTTCCACGTCGTGCTTGCAACATACTCACAGATTAACAACGACGCGGATATCGAGGCTATGCAGTCTATTGGGATGCACACTGCCATTTTTGATGAAGGCCACAAGATGAAAAACCCAGAGACCAAGATATACAAAGATCTTCGCCGTATTCATGCATCATGGAAAATGCTCCTCACAGGTATGTTGCCTCTGGTCTTGTCATGGGCGCTTTTGCTAATGTTGTATAGGAACTCCTGTTCAGAACAATTTGTTGGAGATGACCTCACTCCTCAATTTCATAAACCCCGATATCTTCAATGGCTGCATGCAACACATTCAGTACATCTTTAGCCAAAAGGTCACTATCAGAGACGTTTCAAACGGTGCTTTTCTGTACAGTGAGCGTGTTAAGCGAGCCAGAACTATCTTGGAGCCGTTCATCCTTCAGCGTCGAAAAGATCAAGTTTTGTCAGATATGCCTTCCAAGATCTGTAGTGTCGTCCGCTGCGACATGGACGAGAACCAGAAGCAAGTGTATGCCGAGTACGAGGAGATGTTCAAGCTTGAGCCGTCCAAGCGCGTCGCAAAAGTCCGTGGCCGTGGAAATGACCAGAACAATTGCTGGATGCAGCTTCGAAAGGCGGCACTCCACCCGCTCCTTTTCAGGCGTCATTTTGATGACGACAAGGTTGGGAAGATGGCTCGAATCCTGATGGATAGCGTTTCTCAGGATGAACTCCGTCAACCCGACATAAAGCATCTCATCCAAGAACTCAAGGATTCTTCAGATTTTGGACTTCACCTCTGGTGTCGTGACTACCCAGGCCTTCTCGGAAGGTTCGACATCCCTCCAGAGACTGAGATGGACAGCGGAAAGGTGAGGAAACTTCTCCAGCTCATCAATCAGTATCAGGAGAACGGTGACCGAGTCCTTGTGTTTAGCAAGTTTTCTCGCGTCATTGAGCTGCTGCAAGAAGTGCTCGATCAGCAGAATATTCGGCATCAAGTCTTGATGGGGAGCACCCATGTTGTGGAGAGACAGACGCTGATCGACGAGTTCAATGATGACCCGGATATTCCAGTGTTCCTGCTCACAACCGGAGCAGGTGGCACAGGTATCAACCTCACGGCTGCAAACAAGGTCATCATCTTTGACCAGTCGGACAACCCTCAAGATGACATCCAGGCCGAGAACAGAGCCCATCGGCTTGGTCAGAAGCGTGAAGTCGAAATCATTAGACTTATCGCTTCCAACACTATCGAGGAGCTCATCTACAAAGCTTGTCAGAAGAAGATCGAGCTCGCGAACAAGGTCACTGGTGCTGTGACTGACGAAGATCCCGGTGTGACAGAACAGACCCTCGAGACAGAAGTCCGCAAGATGCTCATGGAGGAACAAATGACGCCTCCTTAGGAAGGGGGAATGTCCTCCTGAGCAATTGTCCAAAAGCCCGCATCTTTCCCTACACATCCATATATCGGTGTCACATTTTTCTCAGCGATCTACCTCTACTGTAAGAACTTGATTCTCTGCGCTGCATAGCAGAGCGGTTTGTGTATCAACCTCGTTGGCTTTTGCGTTACACTTTACGGTTTGCTTGAACGGCTCATGCCTTGCCTTCCTCCCAGCATCGTCGCCCCATAATCATGGTGGTCTCGTGTGTCGAGGCACAGCGGTCCTTTTTTTCTCTTCTTTTTTTTCAGAGCGCTATAGAGGGTTTGTACGGTTTACTCATAATACTTTTACGAACTTCATGGCATGGCAGGAAGCAAGGGGTGTACAAGACGGATTGCTACAGTTTCTAGACGGTCATGGTATTGCTGACTGACGTATTACCATGATTTCGCATAAGACCATAGATAAATCATCAGAGCATAACGGATGCTCCAGGAGATTAAATGAAACTCATATCACATGAAACTGCACTATCATTGCATTAGGTAGATTGATTAATCTGGTTTCATTCAACAGACATTCATAAAAAGGAGAATATCTAATTTCAATTCGGCATCAACAATAAACAACCTTCACGGCGTTACCTAGCAACAGCTGTAACCCCCGGTCACGGCCCGTCGCCGCCCGTCCCATCCACGGGCCCGGGCGCACGCTAAATGTGAGAGATCGAACAACGAAAGAAGGATAGAAGACGACAATGAACAGACCCTGAAGTCACCTACCAAATGTGCAATAAAATCCGACGTCCAAGTCCTAGTTACTCTATTGCCTATATAGGTAGGTAGACTACGCAGTATCTAAACACACCTAGGTAAGGTACAGATGTTTTTCACATTGCCACCAATTTTCAATTCACCAAGATCTGCTAATTACTCCTGATGTGCATTTGTTTCCCAACCAGCCACCCAAACTGTCCGACTCAACAATCAAGTCCAAGCTCGGAATTCCAAGTCTGACCTCGTGGTGTGAAACGTACAAACGGACTTGGGATGATGAAAATTGGGACAAGTACCAAGTCTCATGTATATTGATGCCCGATTCGATGGTCTGTTCGTGATTTCCGGAGAGACCGTGCGCCTGGTCCATGAGGAATGCGGGATGGGCGATAGGCGACGCACGATGTACCATGGAGGGATGGAAATGCGGGTGAAGAATGCTCCAGCGAGCTGAAGAGATGTTCTCGTACTGGCCCAGTTTGCTTCATTCCCCTCCCCAGTGCCTGAACGTCGATCTCGTTATGATCTATCAGAGCTGTAATCTTTTGATAGGATTTCTTGATAAGCCAGCCACGATAACGGTATTGGACCAATATGTGGAGGCTGGCGCACGCAATATTGAACCCTGATGGAGACCGTGATGGTATGTCCGAGAACCCTGTGTTCGGATTCACTACGACCTAGAGTAGCCAGGATGCGCAGGGGACACCACCGGTAGGCAACATTAAGTGAAATGTGGAACTTTTGATGTCCCATTGTAGATTCTTGATATCTTCTATAGTACCAGATTCCGACTCTCGACCCAAAAACCAAAAACAAAGAAAAAAAAGCAAATGTGAAACTGAATAGCACGCATTCACGCGTGGGGATATCATTACAAAGCGTGGAAGAAAATATCTAACTCCAAGGGCAGCCCATGGCCCATGTTATGTCCTGTAGACCTCTTTTCTTTGTGCTCGCTACCGATGATGCTCGGCCGAGACTTGCGC
The DNA here is from genome assembly GCF_019915245.1 of Fusarium musae. Taxonomy (NCBI): domain Eukaryota; kingdom Fungi; phylum Ascomycota; class Sordariomycetes; order Hypocreales; family Nectriaceae; genus Fusarium; species Fusarium musae. The sequence continues at coordinate 2,034,732 of NC_058387.1, forward strand.
TAAAGATCAAATGTATAAAATCATGTACAAGAAAATATTCTGGGAGATCCAATTGGAGTTGCTTAGTGTCCTGGTCGTGACTTGAGACCGATGTCACCATTGAGCAACAACGTCTTCCAGCGGCGGTCGACAGCGTGACGATCGCGGCCGAGATTTCGGGCGCAGTCTTGCCATTCCGCCTTTGACAATCTAAGCTTCTCTAGCACGATTTCAATGAGAATGCGATCGTCCTCGGCGCTCCAGTCCTCTTCATCTGAGGAGTCTTCTTCTCCAATAAGATGTCCGCCTTGTCGAAGATGCATGTTGTGGAAGTCGGAACGGTCAAGACCTAGAGGCAGCTGCTCAGGGGCGATGCGCGTGCGCTTTGGCGTTGAGGGCGCGGCTTGCTTGATTGAGCGGCGCGATGGTGACTCGCTGCCAGACTCACTCGCTGATGAATAGCGTTCCGCCTCCTCGTCGGCAGTACGGCGCCTCTTGTTAAGAGCACGCGGTGCCGCACGCTTGGTTACCTTCTTCGGACCAACTGGCTCGCGGCGTTGTGGGCGTGGACGGAGGCGCAACTTCAGGGGAGGTGCTGCATGGGCGAGCGGTGGAGTTGGTAATTGAGCGAGCGAAGGAGTCGGGCGAGAATTGGTAATAATAGGCGCGGGTGTTGATAGTAGTGATTGGAGCGAGCGACAGGTGGTCATGATATTGGCGAAAGATGCGTGCGACGAGAAAGCCGGAGGGCTGGCAGGAGGCGAGAAAAGAGAAGGTTGCAGTCGAGAGTGAATTGAGTGCGACGCATCGCAAGGCAGCGCGGACGGAAGCAGCATGGTAACGAGCTTCGATTATTTGGTGACAAATAACAAATATGCGGAATGTGATCGCGGCGACGATTGTTGTTGCTTGGTGCAAAAGGCGACGGGTGAAGCGGTGGTTGGCGTGTGGTGCGATTGCGGCTGGGATAGACGACGCGGCCAGGCGCAAAGGTATGGCGGGCAGTTTTTTTGACGATGCTTGTAAGTGCGCGCGCGAGGTTGGTGAGGTGAAGGGTAGAGTGGATTGGGGAATAAAAAGGCTGCGATGCGACTATTAAGAAAGTCAATACTGCAAACGATATGGTGTTTGTCTGTTTGTGTTTGTGTTGATGTTGTTGTAGGGAGAAAGTGAGTCTGTTGTCGGAGTGAAGAGCAGGAAATGCGGTGGTTGTGGTGGGAATTGGAATGAACGGGGGGTTGGTCAGGCAAGTGGCATTGGAATGGGATGGGAAGGGGCAGGGGACGCAGTGGCCTAATATGGATCTGGATGAGGTGTGGTGTGGAAGTTAGCGAGAACTTAGAAGGACCTTGGACCGGGGTCCAGAGAAGGAGGGTCCCAGGTCCCACCTACTGTCGGGGTCGTTGGGTGAAGCCGCGCACCCAGAGGAAGGAGCCACCAGCAGGCGACAAGTACCCTCTGGGCCTGTCTCGGGGTGCAGATACAGTGCAGACGCCCGGCCGGCAACGTGGACCCTCCCGTGAGTTTTGAGTCGGTTCGCGCCCGTTTTTGCGGCAGCGGTAAAGTTAACTTGTGTACCTACCTTATTAGCTGTCTACCAAAGAAGTGACTGTGAGGTAGATACTTACTTTGCTGCCTGCCGTAGGTACCGTGGCAAGTGTCAAGGACCCCGTGCACGACCTGATCGCCAATACCCAGGACAAATGTTCGTTGACGAAGTATTTTGGGCTTGGAATATCCACATAGAACCCTCCCGAGCACTCCGCCTCGAGGTGTTGGGAATCAATCGGACATGGAAGCCCACCTACCTACCTTACCTAGGGGACAAGGGTGTCCAGGGGTGCAGGTGCACACGCACGTACATACTGATCGCTGCTTCCGGGTAAGGTAGTCACGATGGATTTTTACAACGGTGCAGAGAAGGAACGAGAGATCCATGTTTCTCGCACATGATACATGTTTCTTTGCAGGTGAGGCATATGTTCTGCATGTAGACCCTTGCTAGAGCGCTGCACTGTACAGATACGGAATCGACCAAGCGTTGGTGGATGTCCAGTTGGACCAAGACACTTGAGACATCCTGGACAGCCTCGATCTTTGTCTCAGTACTACTGTGCACTCTCTTCTTGACCGGAAGCATCAGGACATTTCCATGATATGGCACAAGATGACATATGTCTTTTTCTTCCCCTTCCTATCCTTTTCGATTGACCTCTAATCTTACATGTGTGTTGCTTCGGGAGATATCATGCTCCGCATCTAACTAGGATGATACTATCGAATAATGCATCCCTCTCTACAACCCTTCAGCTTCAAGATCAATACAGTCAATGGTGCCATAGGGTAGAAAGTAGGCCCCCTTCTTGCCAACCCTTTATCTGTGCCGTCTATTGGAGAGATTATTGCCTTTCCTAACGTCGTTTCAACAGTTCTGACATCAACCGCCCTGCATGTTCGTCCCCATGTTTCTCCCTCTGTTTGACCAAAAAGCAATAAACCTTCATCCATCCCTTCCCTGTGATCATGCACGAAATAGCCAGGACATCCAAGACAGTCAAGACAAGCAGATGTAGATCATTTTGTCACTGCAGCTGAATTTGTGCTGCAGCGTCAATATTTTGCGTGTCAGGAACCCGAAAGGCGAAAAAGGAAGAGGGAAAAAAACCAAAGAGAGGAAGAAACGGACAAATCTGTACACATCTCCACAATCATACGACGATACTACTCTTCCCGTTTATCCTACCCGCACCGGGATACGACATAGGGTCATACATAGTATTCCTACCACACATGGAGCTTTCTTAATTATCTCAGTCCCGTCTGTCTTTTTCTCTTTTCGGCTGAGCCCGGCCGATACACATCGTTAGACGTACAGCAATCAGATGAATCAGCATGGCAATATCGAAGTCAATGACACATAATAGCGAGGGTCCGTAGAACACCAAGACCTTATCGCTTCCCTGTTTAACCTGAGCCCTCTCCTCCACAGTAATTCCCTCTGGGCTGAGAAATTGACTGACTACCTCAGTGTCCATAGGTTCTCTAGCACCTCCGCCTGCCCTCGACGTCCGGTTCGGGCTTGATGCCCTACCTGACTCAAGACATTCAAGCTATACTGTATTGTATACAGAGTACATTGCACACACACACATACATACATACATGCAACTTAACTTGCAAGGGTCTAATGCAACCAGGCACACCAGTTAGAGATTTTTTAGGTGCTACTGCGTACTAACTTTAGTTTCTCGACTTGAAGAGAAATGTATGCATCGGGCAACATTGGTTCATCCTAAACCAGGCACAGGCCGTGTATGACTTCGCTTGTCAGGTTGACACAGACAATTTCGACAAGGCGCGCTTGTTCATCCACACAATAATAAGTTTGTTGCGATATTGCTACTCTGTGCTACGCTTCCCGGTCAGTTGATCCAGCAGACCAAGCTGAATCAATCAGGTACCTGGTCCCTGAGAGAGCAACATTGGTGTGCCTCAGGTCACACAAGAATCTGTCTGGTGGATGTCTACCTAGGTAGTTTAAAAACTCTCCGTGACGCACCAGCAGTGGAGGGTGAGGGTGATTCCTCGCTAAAGGTAGAGTTACGGAGCACCTCACCTTGCCTTGGCTGGTGGGAGCGAGCCGTCGCGGCACGGGCTAGGACCATCCCATGGTTCCCATCTCATCCATACCGTTCCTTCCATTCCTTTGCCGTACCGTTCGCTTCCACATTGATGTGCTGCAGGGTCCTATGCTGTTAGAGCTCCCGGATGACGACAGAGGCCTGCCTGCTAAGCTGTATCATGTCTGCGGCATCGATTCATTCAATCATTGATTCATGTTTCTTGACGTGCACACACTTTCGTCTACCTTGCACTACCCGCGTCTCCCAGTCTATAACAAATCAGCACATGGGGGGTTCAGGTCCAGGTGTCGAATAGTGCGTGTGTGTGTGTGTGTGTGTGTGTGTGTGTGTTTGCGTGACCCTTTTCTGTTACCTCCTTCACAGGTGAGTCGGTGAGGTCATGCTCCGTTTCAAACCCTACCACTCTTTCTTTGTTCTTTACACTTCTCACCCGTTTTTGGACGAAGCAGAAACGCGCGAGTTTGTTGGCTACCTTGCCTGGAGGCACCTTAGATACCTTAGGTACAGGCACTGTAACCCTCGAAAGCGAGGCTGTCTTCACTCCCAAGTCAGTTGCCTTATGACGATGCAAATGCTTCCATCCAATGCGACACAATCAGTCGATCGCCAAGTAATATTCGATCTCCTTGATCGAGCGAGATATTGGAGTCTCCTCTTTTTGAAGTTGCACCATCTATCTGTACTTTTCCTCCACTCCCCATTATTGTTTAAATGCTTCATGATGAGTTACGATGTAAGTCTGATCCCATGATACAAATCAATATTCGGGAAAATGGAGACTCCATCATGCTACGGTCTTTGCCAGATCATTCATTCACCGCTTGTCTACAACGCATGCCTCTCATTCTCTTTGCCATTGGCCCTGCAGCGTAGTCCTTGCTCTTGATGCCGTCGCGCGATTACCGCACAAGTCGCGAGGGAGACGCGTGTGAGGTTAGTGAGAGCGCGTCAAAACGCGTCGACGCGTTAATTAAGACATGCATGATCTCCCGGAGTGGCCAATAGAAGAATACGGAAATATGGGTATCAGTGGAGAAGCAGCGCAACCACTTCCGAGCATGATCTGTGCGCACATGAAGTACCTGTTGGGCTCGACATGGGTAAATGCATACAGTGCGGTAGTGGACTTTCTCACGGCCTTACCCTGGAACCAAGAATTCACCCGTAAATCTTTGTCTTCTGCTTCTGTATCTGTAACAAGAACGACGTCAATGGTGAGTCGTTCATTGGTTGGCAGCCCAGAGTTGGCAATATTCCATCCTCTCTGCCCGCTTCACGGACCACATTGCGTCACATACACACACTTCCCTCTCCCTCAGCTACCTTACTGACATGTCCGGCTTCCGAAACTTGGACAGCTCGAGCTAGATGGTATCACTTTGTCTTACAGGAACACCCCCATGGAGGGGAACACAATTCAGGACAAGTAAAGCTTGGTAGCATATGCCTCATAGATGACGATTATTGCCATCCCAGGCAGTCAATATGTGTAAACATTTTTAATCATAACAATTACCGGACTTTATCCATAAATCAGTGTGAGCGGCGTCTCAGACCTTCGGCCCCAATCTTCCTACCCCTTCAGTCACGATGGCTTCTATCTTCCCTTTGCCAAGACTAATGATACAGCCAAAAGAGGCCCTAATCAGATACAAGAGAGACATGTAAACACACCAGACGCGTCCTAAGGTGATACAGTAAACAGATCCATAACCCCTCAATTCAGCTCTCTGTCTCATCATCAAAGACCCTCCCTGCACTCGATTGAGCCAGTCTAGGCAGCCTGTGGAGGAAAAGGAGAGCGGTTCCTTTGCCCAGGTACATCTTATCCTGTCTCCCTCGTGGGGCAATTGCTTTTCTTTGTTAATAACGTATCATATCGAGATCTGTTCGTTCCTGACTAGTGGCGGGCTTCCCGAGTTCTGGGGTCGGATGCAAGTGATGTGACCAAAGAACGAACCCTTTAGACTTCTCTCTCAATGTCTTTACTATTTGTGACCAAGAATTAGGTTAGCACTTATTCAAACTACACACAATACTTCTCTCTCTCGTGGTGTCTACTATGCTCAGAACTTGGAGGACACTGTCTGCCATAAAGCCGGCTACTGATAGCTCGTATACAAACCAGTCAAAACCGATACCATCACCATAAGATAAGTGAACTCAAAGTAAAAGCATCAAACCCCTTCCATCACTCGAAGGTCTGTGTCAAAAACGCCTCATTGCTTTGATACTGAAATGTCTATATATCTTGCCCCTTGCATGTTGTTTGAGTTTTGTAGTGTGGCTGGGTGGTGGGATGGTGAGTTTCTATCAACAGCCAAGTAGCTTCTCAAACACCAGAAACATAAGTTATCACCTACCTACAGTAAAATCAAGATTAAAAAGTAAGATGAAGTCTATCTGGAGAATTAAGAATGGACCACGAGGTTGCAAACTAATACCAGTAAGTAGATATGCCTCCAAGCATGTCGCATATAGCTTACCCTAGACACAGACAATCTGACAAACTCTGACCAGAAGAACCCCTTGCATATGCACATCCAGGGAGCATTGCCCCACGGTGCCTCCAAAGAAGACCAGCTAGGCTACGTAACCTCAAGGGAGTCAATCCTACGAGGATACCTCGTCATGGGGTCAAGCTATTAGAGCTGTATGATGCGCCAAAGTTCATGTGCTTAGCCCATCTGCTCGTCCAAGCAAACCCCAAGTTCCCACACGTTACACGTATTAACAAATTCAAAAGGGTAACGGATAGTGAATGGTGAGGTTGGTATCATAGCCTTCATTCATGGCAGGCACTGTATTACTACATCATAATTATGTCCAAGTCACGACCCCTACGAACGCCAAACACAAGATGATGTTCATCATCAACCCACTCCACAGTCTCACTTCGCTCTCGTTGCCACCAGATGCTGAGACTCCCGTTTTCGATAGTTTCCACCGCAGATACAGGGAGAATTATACCAAAAAAGATCACAGCCGAGCTGATGAATCACATGACCGTCAAATTACATCTCCTCATGCTATGCTGCTACTCGAGATCAAGCTCCCCCTTTTGATTCTAGAAACACGACTCCAACATGTGAATATCCGTGCCAAACAAGGTTAGCGACGGAGATGACGATAAGAAACCGCCGTCAAGCGTATCGTCCAATATTGAGAATTTGGGCTATGCGAGATGTGATGTATGCCAGAATGGAAAACGGAAAAAGAAAAACAACGGCGCCGAATGAACTTGTCGTTGCTGCCGACCAAAAAAAAAAAAAAAAAAAAAAAAAAAAAAAAAAAAAAAAAAAAAAAAAAAAAAAAACAGCACAACGGAAGGCGGGAGTTGTGTCGTTTGTCTTTTCGTAGAGGAAGCGTAGTCGTCGTTGATTAGTTATACTCTTCATATTAATCCGGGAGCAGGCTGTCACTCGCCCACTGCCATTACATAACGATGCAGTCCTTGTCGTCCTTGGGATTCTTCTGCATCTTGCCGTTTCGTGGAGGGGCAACCTCCATGGGAGTGCCCTGGCCGCTGACAGCCGCCTGGATGATGGCTAACCTTTGCTTGGCTCGCTCTTCACCAGCATCGGCAGCCTTGACGTACCAGACATTAGCTTCCAAAACGTCACGCCGGCATCCGATGCCCATCTCTGTAAAGTAGCCGACGGCGTATTGTGCCTTCACGAAGCCTGCACCATGGTTAGCTACTTCATCATCGCTTACACCGCATCAACACAACACTCACCCAAGTCGGCTGATCGACGCGCCCACTCATAAGCCTCCTCCTCATCCTTTTCAAGGATCGGGGGAGCGCCGACCATGTACCACGCACACAATCCCATCATAGCGCCAGCATGTCCCCTTTCAGCAGCGCCAGTATAGAAGTGAACGCTGAGAGCCGGGTCACGAGGGCAGTTAAGTAGGCCATGCTCATAAGCATCACCCATTCGATAATTAGCCTCAGGGTGGCCTAATTCCGCAGCCTGAGTAAAGAGCTCGGCAGCATGAATATCGTCCTTGAAGATATCTGCACCATACCCATTCTCATACAAGCAACCAAGTTGATACGGCGCGGAATTGTACTGAGTATCGGCCGCTTCAGCAGCTAGCTTCATCCACTTAATTCCTTCTCGGTAGCGCTTTTCTCCAAGATCGCCAGATAGACAGGCCTTACCCAAACGCGTCATGGCGCCAGGATGGCGCTTCGAAGCAGCTGTACGCAAGAATTGCACCGCCTTGGCAGGGTCTTTCCGGCAACCCCAACCGAATTCATAGCATAGAGCGGTTCGGTAACCAGATTCAGCGTGACCGTGCTTCGCAGCCAAAACAAATAGAGGGAATGCCGAATTATAATCTTCCTTACCCTTACTGAACAGTCCAGAAGCAAACCCATCCGCGAGATAGTATTGCGCAAAGGGGTATCCGGCACTGGCGAGGCGTTGTAGGATTTGTCGGGCTTCACGAACCAGTTCCTGTGGGCTTGACACAGAGCCTTCGGCAGTTGGGCTGTCGCGACCTTTTTGAGGTTTGGGGCTGTTCTTGCGTGCCTTAGGTTCTGAAAAGTCTAGGCCTTGCTCCTGGGCTGTTGAAATCAAGAATATAGCGAACGAGTACTGAATAGAAGAGTCATTTGTCTTTTTGACGTTGGCACGATACATGTCCAGAGTCTTTTGTGTGCTGAGAAGAGACGCATTGTTACCGATGACAGTTCGAAGATTGGAGTTATCAGGTGTCAACGGCGCCGGAGCCTGCTGAGGATAAGGCGCATGAAGCAACTCAGCATATGTCGACATTCTGACATCAGGAGATTTACGTGAGCCAGCTGGCATAAGACCGGGAGAGCGGCCACGCGAATCAGAATAGACAGAGTACGAAGATGGTGGCCGAGGCAATGAAGTCCTCATATGGCTACCCGAATTCGGAGTAAGATGACGGCCGATGTTTGAAGCACTCTCAGCGAGATCAGAAGCTGACGAGTTTCTGGCCTCTGCATTAGGAACGCTTGTTGGGAAATCCTTTTGATGATGGTACTGAAAAAGAGGCACAGGCTGGGTCTCAAGCATATTTCCTTCGATAATGGAGCTCTCAGGGGAATCGCCAACCGCCTGGCCCTCAGCATTCTCGTTCATTCCTGACAAAGAGCTTGCGCTTGTCGTTGCCGAGGATTCTATAGAAATTTGTTGCGGGTTCGTGCTAGCAGTTTCATTCGATTCACGACTGTTGCGGTACTGGTCCTGATTGCGAACTCTGTCCGTTGGAGTTGTCTTGGTGGGCTCGGCGATGTTTGTCCTTGCAAGCCGCTGCTCAGAGCCCCTTTCAGCCCCGCGGGAATCATCTTGAAACTCTGGAAAGCTCCTTGGTTCTGACCCCAGTCCGTGAGGAGGAGGGGGAGGAGCAGTTTCGGGGGGCGAAGGCAGCGGAAGCAGAGTGCGATCGGCTAGTTCTCCCCTCAGCGATGGCTTCTGAGTATATTCGACATCAGCGTTTGAAGGCTGAACCCAATTCTCCCGTTGGAAATTTACGCGGACGGGCGAGACTGGTCCGTTGCGCAGTTTCGGGCCTTCAGATTCATCGAGATGAGGTATGCGAACAGGGCTACGACGAGAAGAACTGGTCGGTCTCGAAGAGGGCCTCGACGATTCGTTGTAGTTCAACGGTGCCGCAGTAGGAGGCGGTGAAGTATTTATTGCTGCCATGACAAAACGATGGTGAGGCTTTGGCAATGCCGAAGCAGCCAAGCGCAAGTTTGGGTATATTCCAGAACGAGTGTCGAGATGGAGGCGGATTTCGATACCCCGACAAGCGCGCAGGACTCGGCGACCGTGCTATATTCAAGATCACAACGAACCGAATGGGCCGAGACCGATTCTGGACACGCTCAAGAAGACACGAGACGACAGAATATAGCGACCGTGGAGGAGAAGCGATTGTAGTCTGTAGTCAGTGACAGACGGACACTTTAGCGCAACGTACGGAGTGGATGCTGCACGAAGGATATTTGGGTATGGATCCGAAACGCCGCGACACAGCGGAGACAAGGGGCAGCCGGGCAAACAGAGGATAGATCGGCGAGCGACAAGGGGGGTGGTTGGAGAAACGATAGTTGGGGGGAGAGAACCAAGGAGGCTGAAGTGAGAGGAGAGAGCCCTGCTGCCCTGGAATTGGTATAAGGTGATGAGCACAATAAAACGGGAATATCTGGTAATTTTTTGCCGAACCAAGGATAGAAGGGAGGAAGAATGATGGAAAAGCCAAGACTAACTAGACCCAAAATCGGACGGAAGAAAAGAAAATTCCAAGCATTAAGATGAGTGAGTGGACTTTGAGCTGAGATCCAATAAGGTCCTTTTTGTCCTGGGCGCTGCGCCGTCCGATATTTGTGAGGTGAGGTGGCAGTGGTGGTGATGAGGTCCAGGCGCCCACTGGAGTTTAGCTGAATTAGCTAAATTATGGCACATGCGCTTGTAGGGGAGCCTATGTGAGCAATGAATGGAAGCGGAGAGCAGTGGGCAACCGATGGCAGGGACCCATGTAGAAAACCAGTGGGGATTTGTTTGCCTAATCGGTTAGTTAATAAATGATGTCTCTTGTTTAGTTGAAGAACAAAGTGTAGAAGAGTGATTGAGTGTTTGAACATTCCCTTTGAACTACCTAAGAAAACGAATAGGTAAGTCATATAGTCCCGAGGATGTTATTGCTAGATCGAGAGGGCCGGTTAATGACCCAAGTACCCTAATCTATAGGAACCTTTTAGAAAAGGGCATCAACCGCCGAAACCAGGCTGTTTACCTTGGGTAGCAGGCAGGAATCGAAGTTACGAGAGCTGAACTGGTAGTGATTAGGAAGGAACAGGGGTATTTTGCAACCAAGCATCACTCAAGGCAGTGGAGGCGCAGGACCTCTAGGTTCTATTCATTCTATGACTTTGACACCCCCAAGACTCCCGTTTCACTTGTTACACATCCTCTGATTCTGCCTTCAGATCACGAAATGATGATACCACAATAATGACGAGTATACGGAAAGCACACAAGCGCCGTGTATCCGTACATCCAACCCCTTTCCCTTCAGCATGCTACAGTACATACGCGTCAGTTAGGAATGGTAGCTCTAGGAAAGCTCGGCATGGCAAGCGCCTCAAGCGGAAATGGCACGGTTAAAATTGGCCGACCTGTCCCTTTCCAACTTCTCCGAAAAGAAAAGAAGCAGGGAATGACCGGCAGGTCTCAAAATGACAACCACTGCGAGCCCAATTCGTGAATCCCCACGTTGGTCAGAGAGCTGAAAAGCCTCTGTGTAAAGCCTCCCAATGGTACGTCTTGCCATAAACGAAACTGCATATTAGCGTCATTACGACATTAAACATGGCTTAACTAACTCAACTCAAAGGTCCAGGCCAAGCCCAGCCCAGCGGGCTTCTGCGCTAACACGCAAAGGCTTCTGCTATTTCTTGACCGCCATAGCACGCCCACGACACATGGGCGCTTAAATGCTTCGATTTTTAAATGGAGTTTTGGACATGAGCAACTCATGTGTTCTAGTATCATAAAGCCTCGCCGTTGTAACATTACATATTAGTGGTAGATCTTCCAAAATCTGATTTAACGATACAACTTAATTGTGTTGAGTTAGTACAATAGACTTAAATTTTGTGCACCGGGCCATCCTTGTCTGCCATTCCAACTTCAGGTTGTTACCTTAAGATTGTGGCAGCGCTTACCGTTAAACAAGGCTGAGCAGCCGCCATGGCGTCGGTGTTGTCACGCAAATATTACCCTAGAACTTCTTCCACTGGTCGCCTCGTAAAGGAAAAGAAAACCGAAGATTTCCTCAACTGCCACTTTCTGTGGGCTGGTAGCACATAGGTTGCATTTGCTTCGGCAATTGGCCCAGGTATCTGGTAGACATCAATTCCTGTGTCACAGATGTAAATCTTGGTGGACAAGTACAGGAAACCAGCAACTTTATAATATGTTGTGAGGAATATTCCGTCGACAGTTGGTGGCTCACTCTGTCGTATTGGGATATAAACCTTGACCAAACACTTTCCAGGGTGGCCTACCTTAGTAGGTATTGAGGAATACCACGTGGGCACAATTCCTCTTCTCTTCCACTGCAGCTGGTCTTTTTGAATGGGGCGCGGTGTTGGTTGGCGAGGGGTTCTTGTGAGATTGGTCTTTTCAGAACTCAGAATAAACATAACTGAAGTATTTCCCGGGTTCTTGATAGACTACGCGGGAGTTGTACAAAGCAACGTCCTACTCCTTTGGTCAAGGTTCGTGGAACCGAACAGCGGAATCACTGCTGCATGATTTCTGACCTCAGATATATTATTATATTCAAGAGAGAACTGATTTTCTCCAGTGATTTCCTTGACCCATTGAATATCACTAGCAGAGTAGGTTTTGAATTCATGGCGGTCGGGCCGTCGATCGGACGGCCCCACCCGGCCGACCCGGCTGCCACTTAATCCATCCACGATCCGCATGCTCAGTGCTCGTTTCGCAAGATCTTCAGGCAATCTTATCATTCTCAAGAAGTTAAATCAACATGGAATTTTTACGCGCAAGTTATTCCTCAAGTAATGTCTAAGCTCCTGTTGCTGATGACTTCACCATGGATCTGGTCAAACCCCAGAGTTTCCACTCGTCCCAGGATCAAGCTTCTTTTTAAAGTCTGGGGAACCCCACGACAAAGCCACTGCCAGCTCAAGGATACCACCCAACTTTATTAATGAGTTTGTTAAATCACACTTGCAGACTTGACAAGTATCCTGACCATGCTCCGTTCTTGGTTGAAGTATGGCCTGTTGTCTAGATATCTTGTTGTAGGCGCTTGATAGCCTAGATAAGCCTATATTGAGTAAAAAACATCCCAAACACGCCCAACACAATACCTTGACTGTATACTCGTATCAACAGACAGTTTAGACTAAGCTTTGGATCCACTTCAAGTACTGATTGTTCGCACGATATTCGAAGCTTCTACTCCGTACAGTCCCGTGAAACTTCTCGTATAAACGATGAGCTCGCGTCAAGTCTACCCACCTGATGTCGTCGATCTGGCTCGTATCGAAGCTGCTGTCTGCCAGTCATGCACTCATGCAGCCGGAAGGTACAACATCCAGTCTGCACAGATATCTCACCGGGATTTAGCCTTCTGCATCACTTGCGCCGGTAGATCCGAGTATTGAGTCGAAGTCTATGTATTGCCCAGCATGCTACGACTGGCTGTATTATATGATAGAGAAGGCTTCGCTGCTTCAAATGGAGGGCTGCGAAACAAGGGGCCTATTTATTTACGGACTAACTCAATGACCAAAGCATGCTGTAGGATCAAAAGGAGATATGTGGTGATGTTGCGACCATCTAAGCAATGTTGTCGGAACAAAGATTTGGCGTCTATACACATACGATCATTTGGACCGCTGTTGCCAGACTTTGAGTTTACCTGTAATTGGTGGGGTTGGATCACCTTAATAGAAACGACGTATTACCATGGAAACGAAGACGGTTGACGGTTATGTGCTTGAGCTGTAGATAACGTTAGCACGTGGCATAGAGTTCCTCTTTCTCAATCCATGGATCTATAAAGGTAGTCGAATTATCCTACTCCGTACATATTGTATCAAAGACGAAAACCACCATTGCGATGGTCAAGGTAGTTATGGTGCATATTAAGGGCCATACAGCCATAGGAAGAACTAACCTAAGCTAGGTAAATGTTGGGATTGGTACGGAGTACTCCGTAGGCAAGTAAAGAGAGTAGGGATAGCCAGCTAAGAACATTGTTAATCAGGGGTGGTGGTGATTAATATCTCAAGCCTTAAGACATCATTGGGGAGAAATGATCTATATGCATACTAAGGAATGCCTAAAACGAACGGCTCTTGCGCGTGGGGCTTTAAATGCTGATTAAACCCGACAACTTGAATGAATAAACTCGTGATAGCATGGCATTGGCTGTCATCATTAGAACAAACCGTTCTCTCCATGATCTTGACGAAGAGTCGATAAATGGTGCAGAGGACGTGGTCTGTTCAGCTTTGGTATCTGCGTACCTACCTAGGTAGTCAAGGGGAAGCGTAGCAATTACATCAAAGGATCAGATCGGCTTGGGAAGCGAGATAGCGGCGACTGATTTACTAACCCCCTGGCTAGGTACCTGATTGCATTGGCAGAACCTGTTCCTACGGATAAGTGAGTCTGCAAGTCAAGTTTAGTTGGTTGACAAAGGCCGCTTTATATGTACAAACTGGCATTAATGCACACCATACATACACTGACACCACCGCTTGCTCATCATAGCCCTCAAGCGATGGACACCCGAGTAAATGGAGGGCTTGAAATTATCCACACCATTAGCCAAGTCTAATTACTCGCGTGTTTTAATCTCGAATTAGCAAAAGAACAGCCTAGGTATCCAATGTTTGACGACAACATGTTAGATATGGGTCAAAACAGGTTCCTTTATCATAGCAACGCAAACTCGAGATATACCCATTTCACTATACCTTGACCATTGTTCTAACAATGAATTCAGACTCGAAGCATCTGGGCTCTTTCTTTCCTTGAAACGGGAGAACCGAGGAGCCTATTTCTCAGATAAGTCCAAGCATCTGAATCGAGCTGCCGGGGCAACCGCCGGGCCATTAACCCACATCTGCCACAGACAGATGGCCCTTGCAAATCTCAAGCCCAAGAGGCCACAAGCTCGGACTATTTCAAGCTAGCGCGCTCAATTAGTGCAACCATCAGTGGAAAGGCTATTCTCTAATTGGCTTTCATCCGCCCCCTTCACAAGGTTCTCATGCCCAGGATAACGACAAGGGAAGGAGCAACAAGACCGTTGGCCGTTCAATCGCTCTCTCTCGTTTCGCTCCCGTCTTTCTCTTCCCACCTCAACTCGTTCCGTCCAGTCCACCCAGGCATAACCCGTTCGTTGTCGTGGTCTTCGCTCGAGGGACGTTCACTCGGTCGCTTCCTTCTTGTTGTCTTTTGGTTTCTACATTCGCTCCTACCTTACTCTCGCTCTTGTCACTTATGACATACAACAACACTCAACCGGTCCAAGCAAGCACTGCCGTCCCCTGCTGCTACCATAACCGAAAAACCCTGGTAGCCCCATCACTCACTCACTCACTCACTCGCTCGTTCGCTCCCTCTGCTCCACGCCATCGTCGCTCAGTTCTCGTCAATTCCAAACAACGGCGCCCTGTTTTGCTCTGACTGGGTGACAAGTATTTCTTAACTACTTGTAATTCGACTCGACTCCATGATCCTCTCTCCACACTGAGCCTTGATCGAGTCGACTCTCGACAAACGACACGCGGGCACTGCCTGTCCCGTGCTTCACCTTACTCGTCTCCTCAGAAACTTTCCACCTCTACAGGGATATTCCCAACTCAAACCTAAACCTCGAGAGAGGTTGTTGTAACAACCACAACATATCCTTTCGTAAGTCGCAGATCCTATTTGTCTTGTTTCGTCTCGAATCTTCAATCTCTTGTCGGCTTTTCACCTCCATGAATACTTGATGTTGCTGGAACTTGGCGCTCAACATATCGTGTTCTCCTTTCTTGTTGATCGACACGCACCTCCCTACTCGATACCGCCTCCTTCAGCTTCCCTACGACCCAAGGGTCGAGTTCCCTGAAGCTCGGCGCTCAGCCCGCATACGCTTTTTAACGTCTGGCTTCCGAGGTTTGTCTTCCTTCTAACATTGCTCTGCCAGGACGATGTCTCTTCCCGAAAGGCCGGGTGCAAGCCCGAGCTATAATCAGCGCAATGTTTATCGCAACTCGCCCTCAAGGCGATCTAGACCTGTCGATATCGAGACTGGTGGCTACCATGCTGTAGATAATACGGCCCAGCATCAACGTGGGAGATCCGGTTCTTCGTTCGCAGAGTCAATCGGTGTTAATTCGAATACAGAGAGCATGCCTCTGTCGCCAACATCTCCCGATGGCCAATCACGTCGCGCTGGTCCAGATCAACCCATATCCCGAAAACGAAGCTTGATTCGCCCAGAGAGAAACAGAATCGACAGAGACCATCGCAACTACCATTACCACAAACATGCAGCTCACATGAATGTTCTTCCATCCTCAACAGGGAATGACCCTATTTACGAGGACTTTGAAGCTTCGACAGACCGCTCCAATTCGAACTTGAACGACGGTGGTTCCGACAGTTCCCCTCGACAAAGGCGAACCGTTAGCGGAGAGCAGGAGAAGGGCGCTGCTGTGGCATCTACCATGCCCACCCCAGATCGCACAAAATCAGGTAAGATCAAGAAGAGATCGAAGCGCCATTCAAAACCGCCAAAGCGTATAGAAGAGCAGCTTCGGCCGCCTACCTTCTGGAATGTCTACTGCGCAATCGTCACTTTCTGGGCTCCCGGATTCATCATGAAGTGCTGTGGTATGCCGACGAGGGCGCAGCAGAGAGCCTGGCGCGAGAAGATGGGCCTTATCAGTATCATCCTCGTTATCATGGCCATCGTTGGTTTTCTCACTTTTGGTTTCACTGCAACGGTTTGCGGAGCCCCTGCCGAGCGACTACGCGTCAATAAGGTTGACGGCGGAAACATGATCTTCCACGGCGTTGCTTACGATTTGTCGAAATCTCATCACCCCCCTGCCCAGGGCATGCCTCTTCGTTCGGACGGACTCGGTCCCAATGTTCTTTATGATCTTCCCGAAAAGCACGGCGGACAGGATGGTAGCTTTTTGTTTCAAAATGTCAACGGCCGATGCAAGGGTTTGATCACTCTTGCTAAAGACTCAGATGTGCCAACCAACAAGGATGGCGATCTGGCCTGGTACTTCCCTTGCACAACCTTTAACCAAGACGGCTCAAGCAAGGTTAATTTGACCACACCGTACTATTCTGGTTACGCCTGTCATACGACGCTCAACTCTCGAAATGCTTTTTACCTTGACTTGAGTGGTTCCGCAGATGTTTACTTCACCTGGGACGATATCAAGAACAGCTCGCGTAACCTTATTGTCTACTCTGGAAATGTTTTGGACCTTGATCTCCTCCGCTGGTTCAACATGAGCCAGGTCAATATTCCCAAGAGGTTTGAAGAGTTGCGAGACAAGGACTCGGAAGTCAACAAGGCCATTCGTGGCCGCGACGTTACTCGCATGTTCCAGTCTTCCTCAGACAAGAAATACGCGGAATGTTTCGAGGAAATCATCAAGGTTGGCTCTGTGGATACTGAGACAATTGGTTGCATTGCCTCCAAGATCGTCCTTTACTGTGCGCTCGTTCTCATTCTTTCAGTTGTCGGTGTTCGGTTTCTGCTGGCTATCATCTTCCAATGGTTCCTTTGCCGCAAGTATGCCCCAACCAAGACCTCCCAGAGTTCTGACCGTAGGAAACGAAACAAGCAAATTGAAGATTGGTCCGAGGACATCTACCGTGCTCCTGTAAGACTACCTGGAGATGTTGGAAGCACTGTCTATGGATCGTCAGACCGAACAAGCAAACGAGGATCTTTCCTCCCCACTACTTCTCGATTTTCATCTGTCGGTGGCCCTGATGTTCGGGCATCAACTGGACGTCGCATGCCGACCACCATGGCGAGCCAAGGTGCCTCGAATCAGCTTCTGACACCCGGCTCAATCTTCAAGCAGGGCAACGACAGCCGTGCCAGTTTCCTTCGATCTGATCCCTACTCAAGCACGCCTACTGATGGACCCGGCCCTGCTGGTTTCATTCATGATTCTGTTGTTCCTCAGCCTCCTTCTGACTGGATGCCCTTCGGCTTTCCATTGGCTCATACGATGTGCTTGGTTACTGCATACTCTGAAGGAGAGGAGGGTATTCGAACCACTCTGGACTCGATCGCAACCACCGATTATCCCAATAGCCACAAGGTTATTGTTGTTATCTGTGACGGTATCATCAAGGGCAAGGGTGAAACAATGTCGACACCTGACGTATGCTTGGGCATGCTGAAAGATCACTCTATTCCCCCTGACATGGTTGAGCCTTTCTCCTACGTGGCTGTCGCAAGTGGTTCCAAGCGTCACAACATGGCCAAGATCTATTGCGGCTTCTACGATTATGGAAGAAACTCTCGCATCCCTGCTGATCGCCAGCAGCGAGTGCCCATGATGGTTGTGGTCAAGTGCGGAACTCCTGATGAAGCCACCAAGTCCAAGCCCGGTAACCGTGGAAAGCGAGATAGTCAAATTATCCTCATGTCTTTCCTCCAAAAGGTCATGTTCGATGAACGAATGACAGAACTCGAGTATGAAATGTTCAACGGTCTCTGGAAGGTGACGGGAATATCGCCTGACTACTACGAAATTATCCTCATGGTTGACGCCGATACAAAGGTTTTCCCCGACAGTCTGACACACATGATATCGGCCATGGTGAAAGATCCTGAGATCATGGGTCTTTGTGGTGAAACCAAGATTGCCAACAAACGGGACAGCTGGGTCACAGCTATTCAAGTATTTGAATACTTTGTCTCTCATCATCTTGCCAAGTCGTTCGAGTCTGTTTTTGGTGGTGTTACTTGTTTACCTGGTTGCTTCTGCATGTACCGCATTAAGGCGCCCAAGGGTGGCCACAACTACTGGGTCCCCATCCTGGCTAACCCCGATATTGTTGAACATTACTCTGAGAACGTGGTCGAAACTTTGCACGAGAAGAACCTCTATCTGCTTGGTGAAGATCGTTTCCTGACAACCCTCATGCTTCGAACATTCCCCAAGCGAAAGCAGGTCTTCATCCCCCAAGCAGTATGCAAAACGACCGTGCCGGACGAGTTCATGGTGCTCCTTTCTCAGAGACGTCGTTGGATCAACTCTACCATCCACAACCTGATGGAGCTGGTTCTAGTCCGTGATCTCTGTGGTACCTTCTGTTTCTCCATGCAGTTTATCATTTTCGTGGAACTAGTCGGCACTCTAGTTCTCCCTGCTGCTATCGCGTTCACCTTCTACGTTGGTAAGTAACATTTTATTCTCAACATGAGACAATCACTGACAATCACAGTCATCACATCTATTATCCACTCGCCACCACAGATCATTCCCCTAGTTCTCTTGGGTTTGATTCTTGGTTTGCCTGGTCTTCTTGTCGTCATCACCGCACACTCTTGGTCCTACATTGTTTGGATGCTCATCTACCTGCTTGCACTGCCAATTTGGAACTTTGTCCTACCTACTTATGCTTTCTGGAAATTTGACGACTTCTCATGGGGCGAGACTCGAAAGACAGCTGGTGAAAAGACGAAGAAGGCAGGCCTCGAGTATGAGGGTGAGTTTGACAGCAGCAAGATCACCATGAAGAGATGGGCCGAATTCGAACGCGACAAGCGCTCGAGAAGCGGCTATTGGGGTTCACGTGAGAACGTCGTTGGTGGTGGTGGTGGAAGCTGGACCAGCCCTCCTGGCCACCAGTATAATGATGAGTACTTTTCTGATGCTTGAATTCGGGGACATCGGATTAAAGGGAAAAAACATGTTGAGAGCGAACGGTGTTTTTGATGATGATGGAATGCATGCACATATATGTAATAAGGGGGTAACATTTTAGTATTCATGTTCTGATGCCCGGGGTGGGCGTTGGCGGACAAAGGTCCTATTTTTGTATAGAGTCAGTTGGATTGGAGACGGCGTTATTCCAGCGACTAATTAAAAATAGTATAATTTGGATGATTTCAAAGGAAATTTATGCATGTCAACTTCGTGATGAAGTAATGTTGTTACGCCATTGAAGTTCAGCAAGTGATGTGATTAACAATAATCGGGGCGGGTTGTGCGTATTGTATGCTTGATTGCTTGATAAACATCACCAGTGAAGCTCCAACAAAGATGATATACCCATCACCCGCCAGAATGTGAAAAGACAAGTGTGATGTGAGCGACGCAGATGACTTCCAAGTAGGATAGCACCGATTCTCAACCGTTACGATCCAGTAAAACTTCAAGGAAGAATTTCCAAAAAGACACAAGCAGTTGTCATTAAGAGGCTGTTCAACTCGAAGCCAAAGAAAGCCAAAGGTAACTAACTATTCCATCAAGTCCAAAACTCCTTTCGCCATGCACATCTTCTCGTAACGCCAACGAGCCGCAGAAACCAACAAGCGACTCAGTGCAATAGCCCTACATGGAATGCATCATTTTGTTCATGATGGTCGTCAACAAGAAATAGACAAAAAACGCCTCGCTCTTCTCATGCCATATCATGATTCTTGCTTCCTCGAGTGGTCTACATCCTCCCCAAGTTCCCAAGGCTTTCGAGGGTCGACGTAGGTAGAGATACGCTGATCTCCCCATCGAGCTCCGACAGTAACCCATACATGTTTCTGGGGTGCGTGGTTACTGATGGTTTCCCGGTGACCACCCCAGCGAAGGCGGGATTCTCGACTCATTTGACTGTTGCCCAGGCCACCATTGGTCACCCATTCCTTCACGACATCCTTGATAAAGACAATCTTGCGTCGGAAATCATTGGCAGCAGGAATACCCTGTAACTCAGGCGCAATCTCAGGACGTCTTCTTGTTGTGGTTGTGGTTCGGCCAGCGCGAGCGGCTGCAGGCTTTGCCTGGAAGTTCAACAATGTCTGCAGAGGGTACGATAGCATCGCTCGGTCATCAAGTGCAGCGGCGCCGATAGTGCCAGTGGCCGCAAGTCTCTCGGCAGCGTCCTGGGGGAGGTGCCAGAAGTGACACCAGGTCCCCGTGTGATCGATAACGATCTTTGTATGATCTGGGAAATTGAACTGTGCAAGTTAGCTTGATGTCGTCGAAACCGCCCAGATGTAGTCACGTACCTGAAGATGGCCATCGCAGAAGACCCAGCAGCCAACATCTCCGAATCGCTGGTAAAATGTGACGAGCTCAGCTACTGTACCCTTCTGCCCAGGGGACATGGCACCAGCCGGGTCGGTCTCTTCAACCGGCACGAAATCGTCCCGTCCAAAAGCAATCATGTAGTTAGCAAATTTCTTCCAGAGAATAATTCTCTCGCGCTTCCGATGCTGAAAGATGTCCCTACCGGGCTGCATCTTGCCTGCAGTCCCATCTTCTTTCACAGCTACTCGAAATTGCTCCGGAGAGACAACTACCTCCGAAAGGCCGGCCTCGCCATTATTCTCGAAGAACTTGATAGGTTCTGACATTGGGAGAGGCTGTACCCTATCCTCGTACGTCTCGTCCTTACCGCGAACGATGTGTCTCTCGGCACCACGAATGAATACCCCAGCAGGAGGAAGCAATGCGGGCTTGCCGTTTTCCGTGGTTGGGATGTCCCGAAGAATGCAGCCAACACTACCGTCGTTCAAGATGTATCCAAGGCCGAATTTGTTGGTGTAGTCTACCCATTTGACAACAACATGGGGATGTGGTGGTGCAACAGTCTTGGATGATATTATAGCCATGGTCCTTGAGTTTAGAGCTCTTTCAAGCTCATTCTGAAGGCGATGCAGACGATCCAAAACTGCGTCGGGCTTCGTTCCGGAGATTCTATCTTGCCGCTCGGAGGCGCTGAACAGCGTTGCAGGTCGCATGCCAGTAGTATCCTTCTTAGGGGGTGCAGCTGGCGCAGGGGGGGCTGTGGTGGCAGGGGCAGATGCTTGACGGTCGAGCGACGGTCGTTCAGAAAGCTGTCGCTCTGCAGGTTGCTGAGAAGTTGCTCTTGGCGGAGGTGCTGATCGAGTCGAAGTTCGCAGGCTCTTGCCGACAGACTCAACAGTTTCCCTTGGAGGAGCTTCTCGAGGCAGTTCCTTTCGTGTTCTTGTACGCAAGCTCTGGGAAGCCGAAAGTGTTGCTTCGGGCGCTGGGCGGGGTTTTGCGGATACCATAGTGCCTGCTGGCCTGTGTTGCATCCTCTGCTGCGCAGCAAAACTCTGAGGAGGTTGACGAAGGAGACCTGCCGGTGCTCGTTGAGTAGCTGACAAAGGGTCCTCGGTAGACACGCTTGCCTGTGCAGCCAAGGATGCTGTGTACCTAGCCTTTATCTGCTGTTGCTCCTTCAACCACTCTTCGAATGGTCTGTAGACAATTCCTTCTTCGAGAGGGATCATCGGTGTCAGCCCAGCCTTCTCCTCAGCGGCCATCTCCTTCCACGTCTGAGTGTGAACGACTTGAACTGGGGCGTAAGGGCCGATGTCACACTCTCGACACATGTCCTTGAAGTTCCTGTATGATTGTGCTTGCAAAGCACTACTCATTCGAGTGGCGTAAAATTCCTCCCGGTCCGGGGGGACTTCTCTTAGGCGCGAGCTCATTTCCGCTTCGGTAGGCATATAACCACAGGTGAAAAAGGGGTGTTGGATAATTTCCTCCGGTTCCGGTCGGCTTTCAGCATCTTGAAGCATCGTGGCAACTAGTTCCTTAGCTTCCTGGCTGATGTATCTTCGTGATGTTTCCGCCGATGGCCAATCATAATCCCTCTCTCGAGCTCGGCGGTAAATTTCGTCCGTGGTCGAGGATTGAAACGGTGGCTTCGATGTAAACATGGCGTACATGATAATGCCCAGGCTCCAGATGTCAACCATGTGGTCATGCCCCTTCTTTCCTTTCTCCAGAATCTCGGGAGCAATGTAATTAGGTGTTCCGCACAAAGTTGTGCGACGGATGGTGTGCATATCGCGACCAGTCACCAACAGAGCGGCAAGACCAAAATCACCGATCTTCGCGTTCATCTGAGAGTCAAGGAAGATGTTACCCATCTTCAGGTCACGGTGAATGATGCCCTTGTTGTGCATATACTTGATGGCACCGGCGATCTGGACTGAGTAAAAGCGGACTTCGGGCTCAGTGAGACCTTTCCTTCGCTTCACCATATCCATGAGAGAGCCGTTCGGACACAATTCGAGAATCAGATATGTGCATTTCTCGTATGAAAAAGCTCTCAAGAATTGAACGATGTTTTTGTGCTTCATCTTTGAGTGAATCTGGAGCTCGGTTTGGAACTGAAACATGTTAGATGTGTGTCAATGTATCTTCTTTCTGTTGCAAACCTTTTGTTCCATTTTGGGAGGCATGTGGCTCTTGACAATCTTCAGAGCAAATCGCTGCTTTGTGGGTAATAATTGGCCACTGTAACAGA
Source organism: Fusarium musae (assembly GCF_019915245.1). Lineage (NCBI taxonomy): Eukaryota > Fungi > Ascomycota > Sordariomycetes > Hypocreales > Nectriaceae > Fusarium > Fusarium musae. The sequence goes on from NC_058387.1 coordinate 2,057,428, forward strand.
CTGCGAAGCCACCCTTTCCGAGCAGTTTGCCGACCTGATACGTTGCTCCATCAGGCCGATCGGTGCTTGGAGGCTCAGGGACTTCTGTAGGCGGGGGTGGAGGGTGTTCCTTCTCCTTGGCGGCCTTGAGTTGGGCGGCCGTTTTTGTTTTGATGTCGGTCACTTTGGGTACTCGCTGGGCGTTGGCATCCCTAGGGGACAAGGCCTCGAGATCGACGCCGCCTCGGGGCACTAGCCTATGAGCCATAGCTGATGAGAAGCTCGGATACTGTGATACGAAAATTCAACGAGTTTGTGGACGGTCGTTGCCAAACAGACGAGCGGGCTAGAAGGTCAGCAACCGCGTTGTAGTGTCGCAAGTATCGGACTAGGATAAAAGGTTAGCAACACCGAAGTGAAGATGGGACGCAAGAGCCGAGTGCATGTCCAATGGCTTTATGTACAGTAGACGAGATGGTGATCCAGTGGAACCAGTGGGCAGAACTCACGAGACTCGCGACGTCAACATGCAAGACGAATGAAAGAAAGTCGCCTATTCGTGCAGTAAAAGCCAAGGATGTTAAATAATGCTGAAAACTGAGATGCTATCGTTCGATGCTATGGGTTAGTATTTGTGAGAGCAAGAAACCCGACGAGCGACGCTTGAGCGAAGAAAGATGGAGAGAAGTCATCAGTTGCCGCGACTGGTGGTTTGTGTACTTTCTTAGCAGGCTGTTGCCGCTGGCAACCACAGAGCTGGGGCGGGCCGTGGAGTTGTCCAATCAAATAACACCCTGTCTCGTCTGTGCCTCTGGCTAGCCAATCAAGGAATTTCAATCCTTGAACGACAAGGCCAACATTCGGCCTGGATTTGCTGAAATGGAGCGGTCAATTAATTGGCAGGTATTTTTCGTACTCTTGTTTTGAATGGTTATCTTACATCGTAAGTCATGAATATCTAAGTCTATAGTGGAGAAGAGGCTATAATATGATGAGAAACAAAAGGGTGCATAATTACCAAGTGCCAGCTGTCCATTGTCCAATATTCCAGCTGTCCATGAGCGAGTCTCCCTTGTATTTCGAGATTTGAAAAGTGCTTCAGTTTCCCTCTGTTGGCTCTCCTGCTTGCAGCGGGTTTCCAGGCACATTTAATTTATTCGTTTGCCGATTTGAGTGTTGTGATACTTGTAACGCCGGGACCAGCAATTGATTTGTCTTAGGATCCCTCAACTGGCGCAGTGTCTCCTCCAAGCTTTCATATCTTTCCCTGTGCTTCTTTTCCGCCTCTTCTAGCTCGTCTTCCCTCTTCTTCAGCTCTTCGAGTTTCTGGTCCAATTCTTCTATCCGCAATTTGTTCATATCGGGCTTTTGTGACGACTTCCAGGTTTCGTAGACAATCAAGGCGATGGCTACCGAGAGGATGAACGCATCTCCAATGACATCAGCGAATAGATCCACAGCTTTGTTCTCGGGAAGTGGCCTGAATTTGCGTCTCCAGATGTTTTGAAACGCTATGCTCTTCTTAGGGAGTTCGGGAGCCTGCTTCTGTTTGAGCTGATCGTCTCGTTTCTGCTGCTCTTCTGTCTTGACCGTTGGTGCCTCGGCCTTTTCTTTTGCTCTTCGTTCGGCGTCTGGGTTCCGTAACAATGCGACTGACATCCTCATGTTCAATTGATGCATGTATTGGCCGTATCGGGCAGCGAACGCTCGGAACCGCGGGTGATCGTGTGCCTGAGCTTTGATGTGATTCTGAGGAGCTGTCAGTGCCTGGTCCAGCTGCGACAAGGGATATTCGTACGGCGCCATATTTTGAGACATGCCTAACAAGAAGAGATGCAAGCTTGAATAGCGGAAGAGGAACCATGAGTGCTGGTGGTTTAGGAACTCTTGGCTCCAGTGTTGAAAGCCGCTTGCCAAGCTGTCTCGTAGGTTGGATATTTGATCGCTGGTGGGGCTTCTATGGCGGAGAGTCAATTGAAGCTCAAATGCTGATGTCACGTCAACAAAGCACACAATACAGAAGAGTTCGACTCGTTTGGAAGTGCAAGGGCAAATTTGATTCGAGGACTCACTGATGATATCAAAAGAAAGTAAGGTACGTCATTCTATGTAATTGGATATTTCGAGGAGAGTCGATGCCGTCTCTTCCGGAGCCGTGATATTCCGTGCTGGCATAGGTTGGTAGATAGACCAGGGATGAGAGTCTTGTAGAGCTCTGATTGGTTACTCAACTCATTCCTCCATTCACACAGCACGAAACTTTCTGTGTGGGTTGAATTGACACTCACTGACAACAGGATTCCCTACTTACGAGAACACAGATAGAGAGACAATCTTTTTACTTTGTAGATTGTAATACAGAAATCACCCTCTGTACCTCGAATTCTAAGCACGAAGCCAAAGATATTGACAGCCTCCGTGTCATCAACTGGTGATATGAAGCTCACTCTTGAAGAAGAAAGCTCTGACATGAAACATGTCGGCCGCTGTGTTGGAGATGATAAACGCCGAAAATTACGGATACGCCTGCTCAATTATCGTGCTGCCGATTTCTGTTGGTTGCTCTTCCTTCACCAAGTCCCTACCTACCTCCTAATCTCAGGCAGGTGGGTAGGCCGCAGTCACCCAGTAGGTACTGCTCAGCTGTCGCTTTCCTTCCTTGAAACTTGTCTCCTATATCTCAACATGATAAAGTCGTAGATTACTACCAGGCTCCATTGACAGGCATCACGACTCAACACATCCTCAATAAATCATTCCAGGGCTCGCGGAATCTTCTGGGCAAACATTACTCTTGGGGACTTGCACCTCAAACTTGACTGATCATGTTTTGTTCATCCTTACGGAAGCGAAGAGAATGGGCTGCGGCGGTTCATTCTCTAGCAACAAGCTCGTCGACATGGAAAGGTTGGTTATCGGTGTGACCTGTTTGCTATAAGGTATTATCACGCACACACTCACACTAGCGTCCCTAGAAAGCAACCTGGAGGGTTGCGATATCACGTTTCCGATTCTCGTTCCCAACAGCCCACCCGCTACCTTCAGAGCAATTGCCTCGTCGTTGTCTGAGCTGCAGTCTTCTGAGGAAAAGGCGCGAGTGATAAGACTGTCGCTTATGAATGGAGGAGAACATATCGCTGTGATATTGCTTTTGAATGGTCACAAGCCCATGGAGTCTTTTTCTCGGCTGCAAATTGAGTACTTCTTCAAATCGCTGGCTTGCCTATTACCTGTTGACTTACTCTATAGGATGTTGTGCTCAGGTTGTCCCATCCCTATGATCCCCATTTCTACGACCCAAGATTTTGCCCACTGCCTTGAATTGCTCAGGCGGGATCACATTGGGAAGAATCCTGCTGTCAATACTGAGCAACAAGCAACTCATGAGAACTTAGTATCCTGGTGCGTCGAAGGCAAATCTCTTTCAAGAGACCAGGTCAATGTTCTGACCGGAATCACCTCTGGATTCCGAGGCTTCGCAGACCTCTACTTCAGCCCAGGCGGCCGGGCTGCAATATGCGAATACCTTGGAGATAGCGATGGTGAGCGAGTCGTCTCGTTTCTCTCCAATGGCCCGTCACACGTCCGCGAGCAACCAGGAATAACAGATGCACCCAATGTGTGATAAGCCAGATAGTTGGTCACGTTTCCGAGATACAGGGCGGTAACGACGAGTCTGCTTACCGAAGACTTATAATGCGTTTTGTATAATGGCATGACAATGGTTCAGTGCAGAATTAGATCTTACAAGGAACGTCGTTTAGATCGATCATCCGCCCAGTATTCTGGGTCACAGTCTGTGGTGCAGGGCGGTGTCGCTGAAATCATGACAGGCATCAGGGCAAAAGTACAGGGGTGAGCGATGGTACATGCAAGCTTAATGTATTTCGAAAGAGTGATAGCGAAAATGAGCTGTTGGTTCTCTATCTCTGCGTCGTTGAACTCGTTCGCCGTTGTTGAGACAGGGTAGTCTACTAGGCAATGTAGGTGATAGAACAAGTATCCACCGGGCAACCGAGTGATGCAGATGCGGCTGACCTGGCTGGTGGAAGCTGAACCAATTGGAGCGATGCTGCAACCGCCGAGCTAGGTAGGCGACAATACGAATCGGGCTCAGTTTGCTCGTGGTAGGCCTCAGGCTCAGTTATCACGCACTATCGGCGATTCGGACGAGCCGATACCTTCGCTTGCATGTTTGGGGGCAAGTCACAGCTTGTGGTCTTGGTCGATACGGTGAGGGAAAAACGACCAAGCCGCAGCTCTGTGAGGTGGTATGAGAAGAGTGATAACCGGCACTAGCTCAAGATGATGGTCAAGAAACCAAGAACAGAAGTGGTGCTATCCACATCAGATGATGGATGGTGACAAGAGCTGTTGGACGCACTCTAATCGGTACCGAGGGATAGGTTAAGGAAACGGATCGCAACCGCTCGATCCAAAGATTCGGGAACACTCTGAACAAATGAAGCAATCGTGTTTCGAGAAGCGCTTTAATATGGGGGCGCAATGTCTCATCAGTTGTTTAATGACAACCAACATGCTTTTGACGATAACCAACACCAGATCTTCCCCAGATCCTCTTCACCCAACAACTGCTCGACAGGGCAAGTTGCCACAATGAGCGTGACGAGTGGCACAAAGCATCGTGGTATAAAAAAAGAACACCACATGTAGCGTTTAAGTGAACAGGGATTAAGGAGAAGTGGTGGGCGGGAGAGGGGCCAGGGGTCAGGGGTCCGACAGCAAGTCAAAACACCGCAACGTCGGCTGTCCCAGCATCTGCCTCATGTGGTATTCTCCTATGTCTCATGAGGGAGACTCGAGATAGAACAAGAAATTGATTACTGATGGCTGTCGACCGAGAGATAGGCGGAAGAGCCTCTTGTTGAGATGAAGCTCATCTAAGGGAACGACGAAGCAATTGTATTCTCTTGGATCTTCTCAAAGTTGAGTTGTTTAACTGGCTGTCCAGGGCTTCCTCTTAGATCCACGCGACATCACTCAATCCTTGTCACATCTCTCTCTACCCGCTTCCCATCTTCTCCCTCATGGCCGCTAAGCACGTTCATTGGCTTGTGCTCTGCATCTAACCGCCGAGGTCATCACCAATTACCAGCCTTCACACCACTGCGACATATGAGTTTATCGATCTTTGACCACACTAGCCGTCGCAACGGCCAATCATGGCATCTCAGAGCTGCTTGCACCCGCTTTAGCTCCAAGATGATGGACGTCGGTCTGTGTGACGAGCCGCTGCATCGCATAACTTTCACATCCTAGCTCTCTTCTCCCCGCCTTTCCACTTTCCATCGCACCGCTGGTCTTGAGAGTCACCCAGGCGCTTCTATATCGTGAGGCGAGTACGTGAAAGTGAAAGATAGCCCCGAGAAATGGCGTGGCTCGTGGCCCGACGGTCCATGTAGACCCTGGTTCATTTGTACATGAATGCATTGCATTGGCCTAGATTTTCATACCAAGAAAGAGGCGCATTTTGGCTGTCGTGGTTCTTTTCTTGGCCTTTTCTTAAAAGTCTCAGGCTGCCCTCCACTGCAACTTGCAGCCCCCCCCCAATCCCCGGTCCATCTTGAAATCTGTGTCTCTTGTAACGTCTCAGAAGACTCCTGAGTGTCACCTCGCCTGGTCATACAATCTTGCGACTACAATAACTTCGGGAAAGGAAGAAGCCGCTCTTGGATGAGACAGAATCAGCCTTACAATACCGCCACCGTCTCTCCCAAAGATAACCATACCGACAATTCTATACAATGTCGCGCGTGTGCTTGCCACGATTATAGACCATATAGTCGAGTGCGTGGATCTGCCAACCAACTTCCGCGACATCATCGGCTTCATAATCGTCCTCTAAACCTTTTGCCCGACGCCAACGTCTCAAACCTCGAGCTCGGCATCCGCTCTATCCTTATCCACCTCGCTCTCGGCTCAGCCTCAACCGTCGGGATCGACGACCTTAACACATTGGCTTATCCTTCAAGGGTCTCATCTCTTCCTTGATATCATCCGCCACTCGCCCGCCGTTCTTCTTCTCTCACCATTCGCTTCTTCCTGTCTGCTGGCCTGACAGAGTTACTGTTCGTTTTAATACTTTCGTTTTTTTCTTCTCGTCCGCTCTTTATACCATATCGCCGCTGGCCGGTCTGTAATATCACACCGAAAAAGGGACTATTGGCAGCAGTGTTTGGGTACTATACGAATAGACGACAAGTTCAACGAGGGAAAACGAGACTGGTTATTATCCGCAAGGAAAAAGAAACGTTTCGGGAACAAGTGAAGGGCATCTTAATCTGGGCTTGACAATCAACATCCATTCACCATGGGAAAACTCATCAAGAATCACTGGGCCCGTCTCATCATCTTGAGCGCCGCAGCTTGTAAGTTGACCATGGCCCGAGCCGATTGTTTCTTTACTTACACCATCTTGCAGATCAGATTGCGGCTGCCATAGAGTGCTTCTTCTGGCCCAAGATCTTCTGGGATTTCCTTACGCGCACCCTCGATGGTGCAGTGAGACCTGTGCCGGCTTTGCAGATAATAAATCTACTCCTGGGGATTGCCATGCTGGCTCTCGAATGGCCCCTCAACTTCGTCGCCGGCTCGGCTCTCCACCGCTCGCTAGAATTCCGACTTGCCATCCTTCCACTCACGGCACTCAGTGCTGCTCTTATCTACCAAGGCACAAACGCCGCTATCTACTACCTCATCGGCATGATCGTCTACTTCTGGGGTTACAGCGAAGGCGAGGTTAGTGGCAACCACAAGCCTTTGAGAAATCTACCTGTGACTAACATTGAATTTCTAGATGATCTGCGCAAAACCCTGGACTCTTCCTAATCGCGGGCGCAGCGGCGGCGGTACGCGTGCATAGTCGCAGCTTGCCATGATGGATGTATAATACTACAAAATACAGAACGGGTTATAGCATGACTTCTTGATTGAACACCATCTCTAAACCCCGAATCTTACAAAGAGACACTGTTACACATATACCCCTTTGCGGCGTTTGGCGATTCTTCATGATATACGACCATCAGACCATCAGTACTGCGTGTGTACGGCTCATCCTGCACCAAGGAGATTTTCCTTCCAGCATTGCGTTTGCGTTTGTATTTGCATTTCCCATTTTGCATGATCAGCGTGGAGGTGTTGTTAGACGAGGATACCATTGGAGAGGGTCGTACTGTTTACGGCCGTTTCTAGAGGAAGTCTTGAAATCAGGAGACAAGGAACTGGTCCAGTTGTGTAGCCTGGACGGGCCTGAGGACTTCCGGCGAGAGTCTGCTACAATCTCTGGAGCCAAAGCATCCGAAATATAGATCTAATACCACCAAAATGTCTTCAAATGTTCCATGTGTGTTTCCGTTATTGCTTCCTTGGATACCTCCATACATGTGTATTGAGCCAAGCCAAAAGGGATTCGGCTTGGTGATTCAAAACATAGTAGAAACAACTAAGAGTCCTCTAAATATGTCAAAACCGGATCTGTTTGTGGATTTTGCCAAGTGGTTGTATTGGCTGATACTTCGAAACACTCCTTGTCTAATAGCGTTCTTTTGGAACATAACTCCGCTACATATATACACTCCAACCCCTGTTTTTTTATTAGCAGGGTACCTACTTATAGGGATATAACTTTATTCTCCTTTATTAAATTACTATTAATACTACTATTTATTGCCTTAATATTAGTTATTATTTTATAAGGTAAATATACTTAATTAGGTAAATTTTATTTAATTAATTATAGCTTTATTTACCTACTAAAAGGCTCTTTTAACTTTTAAATAAAACTCTTTTTTATATATAGAATCTTTTTTATTTTATAAAATTAACTTTAATAGAATTTTCTAGGTAATTTTATTATATATAAACTTTAAATATTATTTATTAAAAAGATAAAATATCTTTATAGTAATATATAAGGTATAACTAATAAGGTCTTATAATAAAAATAATATAATATAATACTTATTTTTTAATATATTATATATAAGGTATTATATATAATACTAAAAAATATAATAACTTTAAAAGCAAGTCTTAAAGTTATATAATACTGCTTTTAACTTTATAATCTAATTAAATAAGTAGCTTTAATTTATAAGTATAAAAAGATATTTTCCCTAGCTTTAGTAAGCTAAAGGCCTTTTCTATTATTACCTAATTAAAGTAATTAATATTAAGGCTTTAACTCTAAAAGCTTAATTCTAAATAAGCTAGAAATTATAAAAACTATTTAAAAATACTATACTATATAATTAATATTAATAACTATAACTATCCTATTATAGCAGTTAATACTTATATAAATAGTAATTTAATTAATATTAATAATTTTAATATTAATAATATCTTTAATTTATATACTTTCTTTTAATATTTAAATATTATAAGTAAAAACCTACTATATATTAATAAATTAATACTAATATAATAAGTTAATTTTATAATCTTTAATTATATTATAAGGCTTCTAGATATATAAAATATATCTATTATATTAACTATTATAAGTAAATTAAAAGCCTTAAAAGACCTAGCTAATTACTTAAGGCAGGATTAGGATTTATTAATAAAGTAATAAGCCTTTATTATAGCTATTAGATTAAGTAGTAGTAATAGCTAATACTAGGTATAGTTTATAAAGTTAAAATATATAATTAAAGTAGTTAAATTAATAATATAAATATTATATTATAGAAATTAAGGGCTATTATAAAATAAAAGAAGGGAAGTAAAAAGGAAAAGAGAGGTAAAAAGGTAAATTATAAAATAAAGGTTTTAGTATTAGGGGAAAAACTATAAATATTAATAAGCTAAAGCTAGCTTAGTAAGTTAGTAATAAATTAAATTAGGTTATAAAGTAATATAAAGTAATATAAAGAATATAAATTAAAGGTAAATATAGCTAATTAATACTTAGGAAATATTATTTATAAAAAGTATACTTTTAAGTTTATAAAGATTATAATTATAAGATTAATAATTATTATAATTTAAAGGCTATAATAGGCCTTTAATTTAATAATCTAAGTATCTATTAAGCTTAAAGTATTAATATACTATTACTTAATATTTAAAAATAGTATTTTATTTTAGTATTAACTTTAAATAGTATTAAAATTAAAGTTTAAGTAATAGAATATTTTATACTTAAATCTAATTAGGCTAAATAATTGCTTATTTATTTAACTATTATAATTAATTATAAATACCTTTTTTACTAATTTTTATATTTATATTCTAGCTCTTAAAGTTATACTTTAAATAAAGTCTATAGTATTATTATTACTAATTTCTTAATTATAGCTAAGTAAAGGTAAAGATTATATACTTAATTAATTAATAGTTTAAGGTTATAAGCTATTTAAGTTTAATATCTTAACTATAATTAAGATTAGTAATATTAATTTAATAAAGTAATTAAAATAAAAAACTTATAAATAACTTAAGCTTAATTAGTTTTTTAATAATTTTATAATTATTATAATAACTTTATTAAGTAATAAATAAATTAAGAAAGGTTAAGGTTATAGGGGAGTTATAAACCTTATTAATTAAGTTTTATAGCTTTTTAGCTAATTAGGTAATATATTTATTTTAATTAAAGTTACTTAAGATACTATAGCTTAAAGGTAACTTTATTAATTAAATTTATTAAGATTTTAATTTAGCTAGAGACTTTATAGTTAATACTTTTATAGCTATTATTAAAATATCTAGGTCCTATTTATTAGTTATTATTAAGTTAAGGCTATAAAAAAAAATAACTTTATTTTCTTTAGTAATTATTTATTTTTCTATTTTATTTTAAAAATATAAATTAAATATTATTTTTTACTTAAATATTAATTATTATATATATTTTAAAGAAAAATTATAGCTATTTTAGAGACTTTAATAGGATACTGTGGCTTCTGATGTGGGGCTGTTACGCGCTAACAAAAATACAGGGGCTGAACTATACCTTGGGTCCACATCTGAAAGCCGTAGCACATGGACAAGGAGTATGATCCAAGATTATAGAATGAATGAATGAATACATATATACATATACATGATGGCAATATTTTCATTGCTGCATCAATAGCAGAGAGAACGAAACGGAGGATTTTAAGTTTGAAGCAAGTTGTGGAAATGGGGGATGATAAGATAGCCTGGTATGTTCAAAATCAAGCTAATGAAAATGGTTTTATTCGGTGATAAGTAGCGCGGGCAACTTAATCTTTCATGATATTACTAAATAGACCTGACTATTCAAGCATCGACCTAGTCAAGAGGAGGCAAGAAAGCTTATGACCATCATCCGACGTGGTGAAGAGACTTATATGAATTTAGTATAATTTATTAGATCTTTGGACCTATAATTTAGCAGCCTCGTTGCCCCGCGAGTAGTCAGTCAATCAAACAAAGAGCGCGAGATCAACCATTTCCTCTGTTTTCTTAGTATCATCATAAAGCGCTACACAAGTCGACATAGATTTCCATGCCACCAAACTTGGGGCAATGTGTGTGTGTGGATTAGATGGCGAAATAAATGCATTGCAATTCCCAAGGCTGATTGTATTTCATGGAGCACTATCATAAAATGCCCATCTCTCAGAGCATCAGACACTAGCTGACTCAATCAGCTTCAACATGATCGTGGCCCAGGCCAACTAACTTCCTGGTGACAACCCCATCAACTATTTCAGATGAGTCTTAGTCGTTCACCGATAGTACCGCTCACTGCAACATGAGCCCTTTCCTAGCAATTGCATGCCCAAAAATATGGCGGAGCCCCCTAACGCCTGCTGTCTGGTACATCGTGTGGAATGTTGTTTCTTCTAGTGGGAGATCATAGGGCCCTTGCTGTCGTTCTTGGGACCTTGACGCTCGGGGAACTGTACGGTCATGTTAGTCAGGCGGATGGGTAAGAATGTTTCACAGAAAAGGACCTTACCTCTACGGTCTGAGTGTCGCCCTTCTCAAGAATCTGCTTGATGACATCATCGTCGACAGAAGTACCAAACTCGTTCTCAAGAGCGGCCTTTGAAGCAGCATCGAGACTTCCCTGAGCTCCTTGGCTAATAGATTGTTAGCTTGTGTGTTATGGAATTGGGGATTGTTTTGGTGATGGCGGGCAGAGGGAGGCTGAAGCCATGATCCAAATGCCAGATATCTGGCAGCGTCAATGCGCCACAGACTATCTGTAGTATAATACATGACGCAGGGCTTCCATTTCCATGCTAGCCACGAGATTGAAGGGAAAAGATGAGATACAAAGCGGGGGTGGCTTGACTTACTTGTGTGTCAGGAAGATCTTGAAGGAAGAAATGAAGTGAGCAAGAGGAATGCTCTTGTCGCTCTTCCACTTCTGGTAGGTCTCAACATCATCAATGAAGATGATGAAGTCGTCGCTACCCTTGTAGTGGACCTTGGTCTGCTGAGTCTCGCCGCGAGCCATTGTGATTGTTTATTGAGTAAGGGAAGTGGTAGTGGTTGTATTGGTAGTGAAGATTCGTCAAACGATTAGAGTGAGAAGTCGCAGAGTGGAATTGTTGATAACTGTTTATCGAAGGATGAAGATGAAGATGAGGAGAAGAAAAGAAACGGAGTCGAGGAAGTGTGGTGCTACCAGAGGCTTAAAAGGAAGCTCCCGTCAATGTGAGGAGCAGTGACGAATGTGCCTACCACCTAGGTACCTACTAAGCTTGCTGGCTGAGGTGGAAGCTACTTATGTCATACGTCATAGCTGTGTTCTCCCAAGGCGGGCAAGTGGGTCGGTACGTACTTCATCGCGGGGCTCTCAAGGCCCTCAGGCGGAATAGGCCCCACTATAGCTTGCTCTGAGCATCAACACAGCCAATGAAGCAGCAAATCCCCGTTTGCTTGCCAGGCTCGAAGTTGCTTGTCTTGCTTCTAACTATTGTACACGCTCCTGCATGCTTGAATCCACCGCGTACGTCACCGAATTTTGAGCACGAGGAAGCAAAAGAATGCCTAAGCTAGGTAAGGTATCCTGAATAAGGTACCTACTACCTAGGTATCCAAGGCTGCCATGTTGATCGATCGCGTGCTCCTCACGCCAGCCTACAACGATTTTCTTGTAAGGGATTGGCCAAGTTGCAGCGGATCCCATGTTGTTCTCCCGTCTTCCATGTCAGTAACAAATCATCTTCTTTCTCATTGCCTTGGCAAACCATAATGCTTTTTATCCTGTGAATGCTGTCTTGGCTTTTTTCTCAATGGGGGGCATTTGCTTGATGCTTGATGCTTGATGCGGAGGATCCAACTTCGTGATATGTGCTGATTGTCCATTCCATAAGGCATGATTATGACATCCCACCAAACTCGAGAAAACTGATGGTTTGAAACCAAACAATTAATATCAGGCGAGAATCCCCCACCCTTAAAGCGCTATTCAGAAACCGCCGAGTTAGACTACATAAGCTTATCAAAGTAACCCAACGATCGACTAACGTTTGTAGGACATCGGTAACTTAGACTCCCATATCAGGTACTTAGTGATGCTAATAATAAAATCCAATGCCTACTTACCTACCTCCCTGGTATGTAGTTTCCCATCATCTTTGAACTGATAATACAGCACAGCTTTACTAGAGATGTATCAAGCGTCATAGCCGACTAGTGCCCTCATAACAGTTTCTTACCGAAAGAATCTGCGAATGCCTGTGCATTTCTTTTCGTTTCTCGAGCCTTTCTCCTTCCCCCATGGAACATCTGAGCTCTGCACGGCGGTGGCATCTGCCAAGCGAGACAGGTTCTCCTTCGCAACAGAGTGCGTTGCTGTTCTGGAACCACTTTGTGGAGAATTGATCTGGGGCCTGTTTGTCATACAGTCTTGTAGAGCTGGTGTGTTTTCTGCCTCGCTTTGCTGTTGCTTGTCTGAAATAATCTCAATCAAATTGAGAGGTTCGAGTTCGGATATCTGAGTGAGCTCTAGCCTCGGAGACATGTCCGATACATGATCATCTTCCTCACTTAGCTCTCGAGTCTCTGGGAGCGCTGAGCCTTTAGTTGTGTAGGAGTGTGAGCTCTCCTCACGACCAGTCTTGTCAAAGATGTCAAAGCCACTATCGCTCGAAAAACTTGTCTGGCGCGTCTGGTCTTCACTTGATAGGTCCTCGATCATTCTGCGTGACAAGCTTCCTGACCTCTTCGTCATGCTGGATACACTCAACTTTCTCATCACGGTTGATGCTGACCGCCTGATTATCTGCTCATTCCGCGCAATGTTCGTCATGCTAGGAAGGGGAAGAACATCTTGACTCCAGACGTCTGAGAGAAGCACCTCCAGCCGCGCTCTTTCACTTCGAGATGGTACCAGGACTGGCGTTCTGACCTTTGTTGACAACAAAGACTGTGAACGATGGAGTCTAGCTCCAGAGCTGATACCAATACTAGATTTCATGGTACTTGTATTCTTGAGAATGACATGGCACAGGGATGACTCGGAGCTTTCCACAGAGGCCTGACGCGTTGACAGACTCCTCGCGATACTTCCTACCAATGTTTAGTATGATCTAGCCTTTTCATTATTTGGAAAGAGTAAGCATACCAGGTCGTCCAAACACAGTGCCTAGACTTTGAATGTCAAGAGAGAGAAATATTTGAAGACCAGGAGATCTACCAACTGGCTCTAGGCACAGTGGTTGCTGCAACCGGGTTCGCCATTCGTTCTCCTCCCTTGACGTACAGGCCGTCATTACCACCTCGTAGAGTTGATGATCGCTCTCAAAAACAAGCTTCCATGAGAAGGGAGCTAGGTGGCATTGCAAACCTACAAGATATGTTAGTTCAAGTCTCGGTTATGTGTGACATGCCTTACCGCGCCCATTGTCAGCGTCTTCAACAGCTGAACAATGTACATCGATACAGGCCAGAATCGTATAGATAGGATCAAACTTTCCCCCAGAGGCCAGACAGAGGACGTCTTTGTAGAGCAAGCAGATCATATACTGACCGTCAATGCCGGCGGGCGACTGCCAGCATACATGTAAAACTCCACACAACTGAATGTGACCAAACGAACGAACCTGATTTTTCGAATGCGCATCTAGTCTCTCGAATATAGTCAGCAAAGATTCACCAAGGGAATATCTGTGAAGAATACCCTGTTTGGAAACACGATACGATCCTGCAATAGCCAGGTCTTTTCAAGAATGCCTTTCATCAAATGATCCTCAGTTGAGCGATTGATCTCAGCTGTGGCCTCCCGGAGCCTCATCAGCGTAGTTTCAACTTCCATGTGAGAGTTTGGACAGTCGATGACTGGGGTGCACCTCAGTAGCTCTGCAAACAAAAGGGGGTATTTGCAGATTCTTTGGATAGGCTGAGGCTGACATGTCAGGCAGTGAAACAGATATGATCAGATGAGCATACCTTAACAAGAAGATCACCTATGGTTAGAGCCTTTCTTCTATCGGACGAGGGTGATGGCTCCATGGTGAACGCGAAAGCCTCAAGCCCCTTCTGATGTAACTCCCATTCGGGGAGATTTTCTAGAGCTGAAGTGGCGTCTTTGATCATCATCTCATACTTCGCACCGTATTCCTGATACATGAAGAATCGATGCATCTGGATGCAGCATGTCAGCAATTCTCAGGCATTGAACTGCAAGACGGCGACTCACCCTCCTACTGAAAATCTTGGCCGCTTCTGCTGCTACCTGAGGCTCAGACAACACACCAGGCTCCTTTTCTAGTAACTGGAGGCTGCCTTGATCCCCTGAGACCATATCTAGGCTTGACCATCGGCGATGTCTAGTTTTGGGATTGTTTGATTTCGAGGAGGATACGATAAGATGATCAGCTTGGCTGTACTCAGAATCCGGAACTACCCTATGTAGTTCGCCGAGTATTTCTTCATGGAGCTGAAGGATTTGATCGAGATTATGGTTAATGGACGAGCGCAACCTCTCTGGTAAAGTTGGGAGAGCAGCGAGCAGGTTGATGTAGGTCTATTTACTGTCAGTTGGCCCAAGAGTAGTCATGGGCTGAGCTCACATGAATAAGGAAACGAATGTCACCAATATAACTCTCCTCCGTATTGATGAGCTCCTCGATGATCTGCCGGCGCCGAAGAGAACGCTGGACGGCAGCAACATCAATGCTGACCTTTTCGAACGGAATACTGTCTTCGGAAAACCTTGGGGCAGACAAAGAAGCTCGACTGCTGCGCTCAGTCCGCGACCGGCAATGTGAAAGGCGATGATGCCGGTGTGAGCGCGAGATGGCACTGGCACTAGCGATGCTGATACTCGCACTTTGGACTGCTTCGATGAAACCCAGCGAAGACCCAGAAGACGAGAGCCGGCGACTGAGTCTGTGGCGAATTGATCGCTGATAAGTTCCACTGCACTCGAGATTTTCCCATCCAGTATCTGGGGACCAAACATTTTCGTAGTCTCTTTGACTCACCCGGCGATGTAATGACTTCATCCACCTGGAGAAGGGCCCCCGAAGCTTGGCATTCTCAGCGAAGGTTTCGCTGCATGGGACCTCTTGAATAGTTTCGACTTGTATCTGCGGACAAGAAGGTCTCGCGCGTGTGGTAGTTGCTCTTTCGGAACTCGCTTGCTGGGCGGTGCAATTCAAAGCTGTGAATGTTTTGATATCATCAAGGTGAAGTTCATCCAATCTTGACGGCAAATGAATGCCATATAATTTGCGGAGGCTGTCGTGGGAATCAAATCGTGATATGTACGGAAAGCCGGCTGTCCAACTGAAATGCCTTGAACTGGGGATGCTACGAGAAACATCTGGCAAGGCTGAAGGGTTCACGAGAGCCATGATGAAAAGAGAGCGACGAGATAAAGTCCAAGAAATTAACAAAGTGCTGGTTCCAAGAAAGCCCAACTACACCAAGAAAAAGCGGCTTCAGACGAGTTGTCCAAACATGGCTGTGATGATGAATGATGAGGAAGATGTCATAAATGGAATAGACCAAGCATCAAAGTACTAAGAGTTCACAGCACCATAATTCACGGAGGGAAAGGCTGGGAAACTTCCAAGAGGTCACAACCTATCTACGGGCGTGCCTACCTTACCTGAGTACCTACCTACATTACTTACCTACTCTCCAAGGTGCAGGCAGGAAGGAGAGGACCGAGAGATACAGTATTTCGGGACATTCCTTCCTGGATGGCGTATTAGAAGAAGTCATGCAAGAGTGATGAGCAATCCTGCAGGTAGAATTCACCGAGAATTGTGTCCGAAAGCGAGAAAAAAAAAAAAAAAAGAAGAAGATCTCAGCCATCCAGTCAGGCGGTCTTGTCTGGCCACATTGGCTCAACCGAGATTCAACACCCATGATCCTAGGCTGTGGAATCGTACAGCCCGTGACGATGAGCCAGAGTATCGCGACTGAGAAGTGGTGATACAAAGAGGCGTCTGCATGGCCATTGGTACAGGGCGAAGCTGGAAGCACCAAAGACGGGAATATTGATGCCCGAGTCTAGGAGTTGTGATGCAACGAGACCAAAAGGTCAGTCGACGCAAGCCTCAAGATCAGAATATGCTTTGGTTAAACGATAGGCCAAAAGGGTCCCACGTTGTTTGAAGCCGACCAGATATTATGAGTTGTAGGCTGGCAGCAAACTCGCAATATTGACGGTCAAGGCCGAGGCAGCAGTCCAAGAATCCCGGGGTTCTTTTGATGTGGCGGCGAGAGTCTCAGAGATCAGCGGCTTGCTCATATATAAGAGGTTGGGGAGACTGAAAGAATCTGAGCTGTGTGATCATCTTGTTCGTGGCTTGCTGGAGACATGGACAGTGCATCTTGAAGAGCTCAACTTCTTGCCACGAAGTCAGTAAAAGAGTTATGGTAGTTTTAGGATTACTTGCAATTGGTCATTGATGTTGCTAAACAACAGATGATGTGTGTTATTGTGTTTATTAGTTATGAACTTGCCATTTGTATGTCGCATGTATCACAACCTAAGGTAATAACGCATTACAGTATCCACGTAACAGCCGAAGTGAATGATTTCCTTTCACTGCGGAATTTTAATGAGTCTGGTAGTGTGATGTGGAGAAGCGTGCCATAATGCACCGTATCTGACATCATGATTAAGGGCGATACTTGGCGGAGATAAAATATCATATGCAAGATCAAGCATATTAGATGACAGTGGTGTTTTATATCAATCATCTATGTCTGGAGAGTAAACTAGTCACGACATAAATGCTATTAGGGTTTAGGTATCTGAGCAATCATTACTTATGTTTCATGTGAAAAGAAAGGATCCAGAGAGTACCGCGCTTGGCCCTAAGTTGTCTACTACATAGACTTGAGCATGATGTCTTGTTCCCCCACGTACAGTAGAGGCTGTCATGACCGACCACCAATTTTTCTCAGCCAAGCCCCATCCCGAGTCAGTCGGCGATACCGGGCCGGGGTGGAATGGCTTTGACCTGAGAAGCTTACGAGCATCGCATATCTTCGTGGATAGATATGTAGTCAGTCTCCACCGACCCTCTGACTTACCCATACTCAACTTCAACTTCAATTGGTGAGAGCGGCTTATTCGGCAATCGACAACTTGGCATATATGCTCGGCAAGCAAAGACTCAACTTGTATCTGGTCGTGATGCAAGGTGTAAGCTAACTGGCTCGGCATTGTGGCGGTGCTCGCAGAGCTAGACCCAACCAAGGTAAAATCGAGCTGGGGTTTCTCGGCGGGAGAACACCTCAGTCTTGAATCGGTTTTCAGGGGACTGGTGCCTGGTTTTCAGGAGGTTTTACTGTTTACAGTGGTCCTCCCAGATTGTGGGGATGCGCTACCGTCACGCTAGAAGCCAGGAGAGACATGCCGACTGTCCGAGACGGAAACGAACACGTTGAGCTTTTTGATCATGGAGAAGCGCCTCGACTTGAGAACTTCCAACGCAAGACGGAAGCGGAAAAGTTGTCAGTCTCGCAACTCAGACTCTGACTACCTAGTTTTAGTATCTCTTAGTCCGATGAAGCAGGTTTCACAGCAGCAGACTCCACCATTAGTCAGAATAAAATCTATACTGCAAGGTTGGAGGTTGCCACGTGCGTGGGCCCTTTCATCGGCTTGCCTCTCTAGTCTTGACAAATCTACCCTTACTGTAAACTGTTCCATGACAGGATTGGAAACCGGCGATTACTATAGTTTATTGCCTCCGTGTCTTTTATCTTTCTCTCATACACTTTCTTTTTCTCGTACACGTGTTGTCCTTTTCTTTCTGACGTCTGCATTACCCTCCATTCCTTGCTTCAAGGTTAACGAGACCCTTTCTCTCTTTTTCCGCAAATCGTCTCGCTGTCAACTTCTCGGTATACAAACTTGATTCAGCTTCGTTCCGAGCGCTCGCGTTGCGCATCGCCTTCACCATGGAGAGCGCGTTCGCGAAACCAGTTGGCGATGTCCTCACCAACTTCAACGTCAACGAGGCTACAGGCTTGAGCGACTCTCAGGTCACCGAGCTACGTAACAAACATGGGCGCAACTGTACGTCAGATACTCTTCGTAACCCCACCACGTTTTTGAACTGTCTAACTTTTGATAGCTATTCCTGAGGAGCCTCCTACTCCTCTGTGGGAGCTTATCCTAGAGCAATTCAAGGACCAGCTAGTTCTCATCCTTCTTGGTTCCGCCGCTGTCTCTTTCGTTCTGGCACTTTTCGACGATGAAGAGGGCTGGAGTGCTTTCGTTGACCCAGTCGTCGTAAGTACAAACTCGCTCTTCGATTCTGTTCTTGTTGAGCAAACCATTGACCTGCCTTCCGTAGATTCTCACCATTCTCATTCTCAACGGTGTCGTCGGAGTCTCCCAGGAAAGCAGCGCCGAGAAGGCCATCGCCGCCTTACAAGAATACTCAGCAAACGAAGCAAATGTGGTGCGAAATGGTGGTCATGTTTCACGAGTCAAGGCCGAAGAGCTAGTCCCCGGTGACATTATCACAGTCTCCATTGGTGATCGTATTCCTGCCGATTGTCGAGTCATCTCTATCGAGAGCAACAGTTTCTCTGTCGACCAGGCAGTTCTCACTGGAGAGAGCGAGAGCGTCGGCAAGCGCGCCTCTACCGTTATCGAAGATGAGAAAGCCGTTCTACAGGACCAGACCAACATGTTGTTCTCTGGAACAACTGTTGTAACAGGTCGCGCCCGGGCAATTGTTGTTCTCACAGGCCCTAACACCGCTATCGGAGATATCCACGAAAGCATTACTGCCCAGATCTCGGAACCCACGCCCCTGAAGCAGAAGCTCAACGACTTCGGCGACAGTCTAGCCAAGGTTATCACTGTGATTTGCATCCTGGTTTGGCTCATCAACATTCCCAACTTCAATGATCCTAGCCACGGCAACTGGACCAAGGGCGCCATTTACTACCTCAAGATTGCCGTCTCCCTTGGTGTTGCTGCGATTCCTGAGGGTCTGGCAGTTGTTATCACCACCTGCTTGGCTCTTGGAACGAGAAAGATGGCTGCTAAGAACGCTGTCGTCCGAAGCCTCCCTTCTGTTGAGACCCTTGGAAGCTGCAGCGTCATCTGCTCTGACAAGACCGGTACTCTGACCACCAACCAGATGAGCGTTAGCAAGGTTCTGCATCTCAACGAAGACGGCAGCGGTCTCGATGAGCTCGACGTTGAGGGCACTACCTTCGCACCCCGCGGAGCCATCAAGTCAAACGGTGTTGTCGTTCAGGACCTCCCCAACTCTTCTGCTACCATCCGCCAAATGGCACAGGTAGCTGCCATTTGCAATGACGCCCAGCTTGCCTATGATTCTCGATCTGCCACTTTCTCCAGCATTGGTGAACCAACTGAGGGTGCTCTTCGAGTCTTGGTTGAGAAGATTGGACCTTGTGCCCCTACCGATACCCGCCCTGAAGATTGTGTCCATTATGCCAGCGCAGCCTACCAGAAGGAACTGCCTCGCCTGGCTACGTACGAGTTCTCCCGTGATCGCAAGAGCATGTCTGTCTTGGTTGGTAAGGGTAATGATAAGAAACTCCTGGTCAAGGGCGCTCCCGAATCAGTTATCGATCGCTGCACACAGACTCTCGTTGGCTCCAATGGCAAGAAGGTTGCACTCACCAAGAAGATTGCAGACCGCCTGATGAGCGAGATTGTACGATATGGTAACAACGGTCTTCGAGTCATCGCTCTCGCCAGCATCGACAAGGTGGCCGAGAACCCTCTTCTGCACACTGCTTCTTCTACCGAACAATATGCCCAGCTTGAACAGAACATGACTTTCCTTGGCCTCGTCTGCATGCTTGATCCTCCCAGAGAGGAGGTTCCTGGCGCTGTACAGAAGTGCAAGGATGCTGGTATTCGTGTCATCGTCATCACTGGAGACAACCGTAACACCGCTGAAAGCATTTGCCGCCAGATTGGTGTTTTCGGTCAGCATGAGGATCTTACTGGAAAGAGCTACACCGGCCGTGAGTTTGACCAGTTGTCCCCTAGCGAGCAACTTGAAGCTGCTAAGCGTGCCTCTCTGTTCTCCCGTGTTGAACCCAGCCACAAATCTCGACTGGTCGATCTACTTCAATCTCTTGGCGAAGTTGTTGCTATGACTGGCGATGGTGTCAACGATGCCCCTGCTCTGAAGAAGGCCGATATCGGTGTTGCGATGGGCTCAGGAACTGATGTCTCCAAGCTGGCTGCCGACATGGTTCTTGCGGACAGCAACTTTGCCACTATCGAGGTAGCCATCGAGGAGGGTCGTTCCATTTACAACAACACTCAGCAGTTCATCCGGTATCTGATCTCGTCCAATATTGGTGAGGTCGTCTCGATTTTCCTGACGGCTGCTCTTGGTATGCCCGAGGCTCTCGTTCCAGTTCAACTTCTTTGGGTCAACCTCGTCACCGATGGTCTGCCTGCCACCGCTCTGTCTTTCAACCCCCCTGACCACGACATCATGAAGCGTCGTCCTCGCAAGAGAGATGAAGCTCTGATTGGCGGATGGCTCTTCTTCCGGTATCTCGTCATTGGTACCTATGTTGGTCTTGCTACGGTTGCTGGCTATGCTTGGTGGTTCATGTATAACCCGGAGGGTCCTCAGATCACTTTCCGCCAACTCACACGCTTCCACCACTGCTCAGCTGACTTCCCCGAAATTGGCTGCTCCATGTTCTCCAACGACATGGCCAAGGCAGCTTCAACGGTCTCATTGTCTATCCTGGTCGTGATTGAAATGTTTAACGCCATCAACGCGCTGTCATCTAGCGAGTCTCTCCTCACTCTGCCCCTCTGGAAGAACATGATGCTCGTTTATGCCATCACTCTGTCCATGGCCTTGCATTTTGCTCTCGTCTATGTTCCCTTCCTTCAAGGCCTGTTCTCCATTGTGCCCCTGAACGCTTTGGAATGGAAGGCAGTTGTTGCCATCAGCGCCCCTGTTGTGTAAGTTCAACGTGCTGCTATTTCGTGACAGCCAGCTAACTTGATACAGACTTCTCGACGAGATACTCAAGGCTATTGAGCGACAGTTCTTCATGCAGACAACAACTGACATTTCCCTTAAGACAAAGAAGGAACAATAGAACTGTGTGGATAGATGGATCGGCGATGAAAAACTGGCGAAATGTCAGCATTGACTAGAATCTACATGTATCATATTCTGACCAGTTCGGAGAGCTGCGATTAGACCTAGACGGCCACATTGGCCTCCGATATAACGAAATCCAAATTTCTGTTTCCATGCCATTCAGTATACCAAGAAAGAAGTATCTAAGTAAGCAAACATCGGACAAGGGGCATGAGCGGCTTTTATATTCTTGACGTATTATACATGTATATAAATATCTATTTGCTGGCTGTATTTTCAAATTCAGATGTCATGTTTCTTCGTGGATCAGCTCACCAATAGCCTTGCTCTCCTCCATAATCTCTCTGGCCTCTGAGGCGGATACATCCATATCCTCCATGATCAATTGTACAGCAAGTTCAGCTACCAACACCGACTGGATAAAGGCTGCAGAACCACGACCGGCGATGACACGATCTTTTGTAGCATTCTCTTTCAGCGATTCACCAAACTCCTCCACGAGGTAATCGCACATGAGCTTGCAGCCTCTTGGGCCATAGTAACCTGGGTTAAGGTTACCCTCCTTCTTGAGTGACCTCGCCTGGCCTGTTTCGATTTTCTCTGCCAGAATATCACGGAAAAACGACTGTTTACCATTGACGATATTGGTCAAGTATGCCCGATGGTCATCCAGTCGGCCTTCAAGACGGCTCCAGTCGACATGAGGATAACCTCTTTCACGCCATGTGTCCAAGGCAGTTTCTTTCTTGTGTTTAGCACAGAACCTTGTTTGCATCAGCACGTTCAGTCTCCTCCCCTTAGAATAATCCTTGAGGGCCTGTTCCGACACGAGGTCCCCACACCACGGGCATTTCGTCATTCTATCTTCCAAACTGTTCTTGTCTGTAAGGGGCTCCTCGCTGATCGTTTCCGTGTCGCTAAGTTCATCTAGATCTGATAAGACTGGCGACGATGTACTACCTATATCGCTATTGCTGGTCTGCATCCCATCAATCTCGGCTGGCGCAACGAATGTGGGTGGCTTGTACTCGGGCGTCTTGGGTTGATCCTTTTGTTTCTTTGGGATGGCCACTGGTTTCCAGACACCTATTCGATTCTGAGACGGCGAGCACGACCCGCTCTGGCTGTTTTGTGAAAGCCTGGTGGTGGTGAGAACTACATGGCTTTTTGTTGGAGTAGTAGATGGACCGCGGCTTGTGGGTTTCGTTTCTGTGTTCCCTTTCTTTTTGGGGGTCCCCAAGTCATCCCGGGGTGCAGGTCTTAGAGAAACCTCCGACTTTGTGGGACTACTGAAAGATTCTTGTGAAACAGGTTTGAAAGTCGGCTTTTCTTCCGTCTGGGAGCTATGCAATACGCCGTCTTCTTCGGTCTTCTCATGTATAGGCTCGCCCTTTGTCACTTTTGTCTTCCCTATATACGGATTAATAAGAAAGTGACACGGTCGCCAGTTTGACGAACCTTTCTTCACTTGAGAACTTTGCGAACTACGAGAAGCTTGCGATCCTCGAGGTTGTGAGCTCCCATATTTTGCTTTGCTGTTGCCTGCATTGGTAAATCCCCAAGAGTTGTTGAAGTGATTCGCAGAGCCATTCCCGGATTTGCCTTCAACTTTCCTTCGTTTCACGCTCGAGGAAGATGTTTCCGCATGGCTTCCTGCTTTCAGTATCTTTTCTTCCTTTTGGTTCACTTTTCGAGTGATATTCCTACGACTTTTACTGCTACTCGGGTCGCGGAAGGCTGTGCGCTTGATATCTCCACGAGCTGAAGTTTCTGGTTCGGAATCATCAGACTGCTCGATTGGCGTCTGGGACTGAGAGCCACTTGGTCTCAGCCTCAAGTCTGCGGGTAAGGGTATATCGTCTTCAGCCTCATCTTCGGAAGACATGGGCGGAGCGTTGACATCGTCAGGTTGCTGTTCAAGCTTTCGCTTTTCACAGCCACGAATCTGGGAAAGAAGCGGCGGTGGCCGTTGGTATCTGCTTAAGCCCGTCACTCTGCCAGCCATTGCAGATCGATGCTCCCTTTGCGAAGCCGAGATGAAAATGTAAGGGCCTGGGAATGGACTTTAAGTGCGGTGGTGAGAGATTTGACGTTTAGACGCTTCTGAAACGAAGGTACCTCAAAGGCTAGAGCATCGCCATGAGAGGTTTCAAAGCAAGCAAAGCAAAGAAAGAAAGAAAGAAATCAAAAGAATGTGAGTGTATGAGCAAAGATTTGATACGGCAACTTCCTCCTTGAAACGACAACTTATCAACTGTGTTTGTTCCTTCCTTCACTGGCCAGGTAAGTTTCACTGAGACGTTGCTGGAATTCCCCACTCGCCCTCGGCGAGTCAGCGCGCGTCTGATTAAACGCGCCTGCGCCCTGCAACCCACCTCTGAATCCCTAGGGTCTAACGTCGTCAGGGGATCCAATAGGTAGGTGCACAGTGAAGTATTAAATTGGCGCTACCTGACGTACCTATGGATTGTTATGCTAATGGTCAATGCTTCAACCACTTCGGAAGCCGAAAAGGGATACAACTGGACAGTGCTTGGTTTCACTGCCATTTCCATTGTTGTCAGAAGCCAAGTACAAAGTGATACACCTTCACCTTACAATATCACAACAATTTTATGTCAGAATAAAGCCCTGTAACCAGAGGCCCTGGTCGACGTATCGGTTGCCTCCTACTCAAATCTCCCTTAGTAGTGGAAATGGCTCTTAATCGGAAGTACGCTGCTCTTCCAGATCTGGTGAGTTGTTACCTCTGGCACAAAGAGAGCTCAAAAGTGCTAATGACCCAACCTAGGATTCCGCTCCAGACATTTATGAGACGCCGGAACTCACAGATGACAACTCTACAGTCCCTGTGAGCTTCTTCTGGTTGCATATACGGTCGGTTGACAGTCATTAACGTGTTTCTAGACAACCACTGCTCGAACCCATTCGGACGACGAGTTCTACGATATCGAGGATGAGACACCTGGTATCTCCCGATCCAGGCTGCGAATAGATGAAGCGCGTTCTCGCTTTCTTCCCACTAACGTTGACGCGAACGGAGTCGACTTCTCGGACCGAGTCGACGGAAAACGCAAGGCGTACAAGGTGTCCAGTCGAAGACAAAGAATACTGCAGGACGGCACCCAGGAGCTTGGCGATCTCTCTGATGACGACGACGATGAGAGTCTAGAGCGCCGAATTGCCCGCCTGAAGCGCGAAGTGGAAGAAGCAAAGAACGAATATGCGAAGCGAAAGGCAGAATCACAAACAAAGGAAAACATTGACGCCACCACCGGTGACGACAGACTGGCTTCCCTCAGCCAAGTCTTGGACGAGATATCGCAACCCACCGGTCGGCCACATTTGATTCGGATTCCAGGGACGAATGCAACTTCAGATTCTGAAGAGAAGACCGAGGCACCTTCAGCAGAGGATGCAACTTATACTTTAATGTACGAACCGACGTATGAACAAAGCCATGCATTAGCCAAGGCAACTGATTTCGACCGTCGATTATTGATGCTGGAGCGGGGACTTGGAATCAATGCTTCATTGATGCCAGAGTCTGACGCTAGTGGTCTTCCTCGTGCAATTCTGCCTACTTTGGACTCTATGAACAAGCAAATTTCTACACTCGCCGAAGCTTCGACAGCCAATTTGGATGCAATCAGTCGGCGTGTACGAACACTGGCCCAAGAGCAGGACAAGCTGAATGACTCTCGGGAGAAGGCCAGATCATTGAGAGAAGAGCTTGGTCGAAATGGCTCCTCAGCTCAGAGTGAAGAGACTGAGCAGGAAGCCAAAATCAATGCCCTGTATGGCATCCTCCCTACGATTGAAAACTTGACTCCTATCCTGCCACCTCTACTGGATCGACTTCGTTCACTGAGAGCAATTCATTCGGATGCTGCCACTGCGAGTGAGACACTGGCCCGCATTGAGAAACAGCAAGCAGAGATGGCCACTGAACTGAAGCAGTGGAACGAAGGTCTTGTCAAGATTGAGGCGGCTGTAAAGGACGGCAGTATGTCCATTGAGAAGAATAAGCAAGTTATGGAGGAATGGGTCAAGGATCTAGAGGAGAGGATGGAAGAATTATGAATAACGATGCGCTGATCTAATACCCCAGAAGCTAAGCCAAGTAATTGACGAAACGAATCGATTGAGTTGTTGATAATCGAAGAACCAAAATGTATAATCTTTTTCACTTCAAATAAATCTCATCATTCATGTCTTTAATTCATTGGATGTGGTGGCCATCTCATACAATGGCGCCCCCAAGCTGCGCCACGTGGCTGAACTTGGAATCGGCCCAACTTTAGTCCGCTCGTGGGGTTAAGGGCTTTGCAGTTGACACACCAAATTAATTGATTTGGTAAACGAAAAAAAGTTCTATCTTCCTCCAGCTCACGTTCGCGACCACCGCCCAATCCACCCAAACTCCCAACAGTACGGCTTCTCCTCGACCCATCGCACTTTCTATTCTCATCCAGCTCACCAGTTCTTCAGGTCGCAACAATGGACGCCTCCAAGCAGCCCGTCAAGCTCGTCAAGGTCACCCGAGTTCTCGGCCGAACCGGTGCGTCTCTCCCCGAAACTTGATATCGATGAAGCAAGATATCAAAAGGATCGAAACGAGGGAACGAAGAAGGAATTTTCTGACTAGATGGATAGGTTCTCGTGGTGGTGTCACCCAGGTCCGCGTCGAGTTCATGGACGACCAGACCCGATCGATCATCCGAAACGTCAAGGGCCCAGGTACGATTTGATTCTCGAAGCCTTCGTCAGCGCACAAACGAGGGCTCGGAGTAGGAATGCAGGATTACAAATGCTAACGTACAACCACCACAGTCCGTGAGGACGACATCCTCTGCCTTCTCGAATCCGAGCGTGAGGCCCGAAGACTACGATAAATGTGCATTCTGGGGGAGCATAGGGTTCTCGAGAAAGACGGTCAACGACGGATGGTCTATGCATGCTAATGCTATGGCGTGCGCGCCTTGTATTGGGACTGGGACATTGACCTGGAGCTGCACATGACACTCCAGTTTCATTTGTTAGAGGAGTCACACGGACGGATCTGGTCTGGCATAACGAAAAAATTCCAGAACAGTTGTTCTTCTACATTATTGGAATCCGAAGAAAAGTGAAATTCATTTCTTGTTTTCTCCGCGGTATTCTCCCACTGTGTCAGCAGCTCCGATCCTTTCGAAGCTCAGCTCAGCTCAATTCAGGCCAGAAAAGATCATACCGGGAGTTCTCTAATCAACAAGTGCTATGCAACGATCTCAACGACCTCGGAACCTCAGCGTTGACCTGGCAACTGGAGATATTATACCTCTTTTTCTGTCTCTGATATTCTGCGTCTCCATAACTAACCTCGCTTCACATCGTGAATTCTAGTCACGTGCACCTTTTCTGATCTCAAATTAGGCGGGGCGACCAGAGCAAATCTTAAGAAGTCTCCTTCTTCCACCTACACCAATTTGCTTCCCACAACTCAAACGCTCTCCCAACTTCCTTGGTAAGTCAACGCATTTATTCTTATGCAATTCTATTTGGAATGATGTTTTTAGCATGTATTACCTGAAACATACATTGATGTACCTTTTATCACCAAGATCTCTGACCCAAACTCTCATCTACCACTTGTTTTTGAACTCTGTTTCTGGCCACGGGCTAACAACCAACAAAGAATTTTACAGGCGCCTGCCTTCCATAATGTCTTCAATCCCCAGGCCTCCAGCCGGACATTTCAATGTCCTTTACTTTGCCAGTGCTAGCTCTTTCACTGGTAAGGACTATGAAGCTTTGCCGGCCACGATGCCACTCAACAAGCTCTTCACCGAGCTCGAGTCCAAGTATCCGGGCATAAAAGCCAAGATCCTCGATTCTTGTCTAGTCACTGTCAACCTTGATTATGTAGACTCGCCTAGTGAGGAGGATGCTTCAGACACAGTGATCCAGGAAGCAGACGAAGTGGCTATTATCCCTCCCGTCAGCTCCGGCTGAAGGATATCGAGTGTCAGTTGCAAATATCGCTCGGTGTCTGTCCCGTGACTCGTCTGAACCTCGTAGTCGTGGGTCGACCCTCGAGATTTTATCCTAGGGACCTCCATTATCCGGCCAGCGTCCTGGTAGTAGGGGCTCAAGTTCTCCAGTTCGTAACCACGTCCTTGCCCAGCGTTGATTCCGTAGCCGCCACCAACCAGGATGCTCCTTGTGGTACTGCCACAACCATCGGATAGCCATCACAAGGCCGACCATGAGCAAAACAAAGACCAGTGTCGATATCATGGTGACAATGGCAGTGAGACTCGTGATTGACGAAACCTGGCACCCGAGCGGCCTTGTCCGTAACTCCCAGCGTTCAGCCCAGTGTGGACAGACATTCTCGTTGTAAGCTGGTGCCAGCAGCGGGATGTTGCTGGTATTCGGCACACATGACCATGTCTGCGAGTTCGATAAGTATGTACAAGCTGATGCGATATGGTTTGTATATGAAAGCCTACAAAAGGACACCAGCCACACTGTGAAGCTGCAAGACAACCTTTGCACGTCTGATGCTTCCAACATCTTAGGAAGTGTTCTTCATCATGATTCCCATAAAGGGTGAAGTTGGCTCGCGCAGCCTGAATTTCAGGTTGAGACAACCGCAAAAACTCCATAGTCTTTGATTAAAGGCGAAATTCTAATGATGTATCAAATTGACTATAACGGCGACACCAACTTGAGTTGATGTGCTTATCATAAACTCAAAAGAGGCTAAGAATTGAGGTTGTGCGGGGAAGCATCATATGTCAACCCCTGTAGCCAAACACACACCGTTTGAAATCGATGCCTTAGGACTATCTACTCTTAGCACAACTCGGTATTGCTTGACACATGACTGAACGAGAACGCCACAATCATACAAACTTTGGCGAGGGTTTGCCGTCTCATCTAACCCAAGCGTAACGATGTGTCCGTTGCATTCAGAGACACATTAATGGCTGGAAGTGGGAGAACGGGTTGCTACACCTCATTCACCAAGCATCAGATCATGGCGCGTTCTCTCATCTGTCGAGATTTCCTCACTCGTCGCTTCACCTCCCTGATGTGTGCCCGCCTTCTCTTCGACCTTTTTTCCTTCGATTCCCGCACTGGTTCGTTGCCCAGACTCTCAAGCGGCATGAGATCAGCCAGAAATTGTCGAATGTGTAGACCAGTCTTCTCATGGATGAATGAATCAATCTGCTCATTGCAAGCTGCCGACGATGCAATATGAAGACCCCTTAGCACATCGCGATCTAGGACTCCATCCTGGTCATAATCTTGATTGGCTGCTCGAAGACTTCGAATGGATGATGTTCGCTTTGGTACGTTTGGTCGTCCAATCTTTCGACCAGAAAAGCCTCGTGAACAGACAGTAACATGATTTGGTGATATGGAAGGACTTCCATATTTGGTTCTCCTGTCCGATGTTACATTTGCTTTCTCTTTATCAAGGAAATCCTTATTCGGTGTAGATGGTGAGACATCTCTCATAGACAATCTGCAGCTTTGTTCTGTAGTTGGTGATGACAGATCTGAGTGGGGGAGTTCTGGCAAAGGTTTGCTGGACTTTTTTGTGGTATGTAGTTGCTGTGGGACAACAATATCAGCATTTAAGCTATGGCGGCTTCTGTGGTGAGGTTGCACCAATGCGGACTGCTTGATATCTCTCGAGGTCTGCACTGGTCTGATGCATGGGCTCTCCTCTTCGTTTCGCTGGCTACAATTTCTGTATGGATAAATGCTGTTCTTTGTACAAGGGTGGTGTTTATTTGAAGATGGGCCAGCATTATCCTGGACTGCCGATTCCAAGGACACGCTCGAGTAGATCATAGGTGTCCCTCGCCCAGTGAAAAAAGCCCTGTTTGATTGCTTCGCCTTTGGTGCGCTTCGTACTGCTGGGGAAGTCGATTTGGTCTTCCGTTTGTCGAGGTTCTTCCGCTGATTCGGCCTTCTCTCCAAAGACGTGACAGTGGGCCATTTGGGGTATGTGTGCATTCGTGGTCTGGGAAGCTTGGCTGTAGGTCCTGTTACAGCCTTCTCGTTGAGGGATTCTGAATATAAAGGTTTTGGTTTCTGTGTAAGCTGTAGACAATTCTAATCACTACTACATTGACACAGATCTCCCAGTTGACAAGAAGTGCAGCAAGTCCGTGGCACTTTCTGCTCAGCTTTTACCTTCTTTCTTCGGTACTTATGGGACCTTAGCTGGTCCACCATTGCATATCTGAACTCATCCATGTCTTTTGAAACCGGGAAAGGGATTTCTGTGCTTGAACTGGGGCACCCTGCGTTGCCATCCATTTGGAGGATATGCTGTTGTTCGACACGAGACGGTGGTGCTTGGTTCATTATCGCTTTATGTTTACCAACAGGAGACCGGTGGGAGGAACGTTTCTTTTGATCTTTTGAAGTGATCGCAAGACCGGCAGACTTAAACTCAGAACGAAACGGTAGAAGAGCTGCTATCGTATGAAGGCTTGTGCAAGAACGCGGTGGGGTCGGAGTAGGTATCGGCAGCTTGCCTTTTGCACCTGCCTGCTCAGCATATCTCTGCAGCTCTTGAGTGAATCTATTCAGAGCTTCCCTTTGGCTTGGGGTTCTCGACTCGTTTTCGAGGCTATCCGAGGTCCGGGAACGTGGCCGTTGAGTGCCACTTCGTCCATGAACGCTTGTGTTGTTGATTAATAGCATCTGTAGTTGCTGGGCTATATTTCTCGAAATGGCCTCCACGAGTTCGTCGTTTACGTTCTGGCGACCTTGCGCAACATAACTATTGCTGAAGACATCCGCAGCATGACTGTGCAACGGTGCAGGACATGCGTCTGCCTCCATCTCGGATAGGTGGCCTGTGAGAGTCGAACGAGACACTTTTCTCGGGGGTGTTGAGATACCGAGCTCGGATATATGCAAGGGACTGACATCTCTACGAGCTTCCTTCGAAGGTAGCGAGTCGTCTTTGGAGAGATACTGGGATCTCGAAGATACATCACGTCTTGGCCGTCTGTCGCGAGTAGGCAACCTCCTGTGCTGCTTTCCTGGTCCAGAGGCGGCGGAACCAGGCTCAAAATCATCCATCCAGTCTGCTTCACCATTGTAGTTCGTTTCCGCGGCGCCGTCGTTCGCTCCTTGAACGTGAATAGGCTGTTTAGTTGGGCTTATTATATATGAAGTTGCATCGGGTGGTGATGAACTCGATCTATGGCCATGATGTTGCTGGTTTGTGCTCTGGTACCTTACACGTACAGATCGTCGTGGTCTAAAAATGGTACGACCACGAGCCCTTGAGCTATCGCTGACAGAATGAGGTTTCCGTGTGATAGGCAAGTTTGAGTCGCGAAAGCCGGGGTTAGATTCTGGCATGGCCATTCTGCAATACACGAGCTATAAGGGTTTGAAAGAACTGATTGTATGAGAGAAACAATGGCTTGGATATGTCGGTACGGTAGAGTGATAATACAATGAGTTTGTGCTGGTGATGGGTGAGAGAATTCTGGCCAAGGTAGGTAGGTAATGTTGGATTTGTGAGGATTTCGAGAACCTGCTCGGCCAAGTATTGGAAGGTAGGTAGGTAGGTAGGTAGGTACTATACAGGGGAATAATTTTACATCTCTTGCCGCATTGTTTCAGTCAAATACATCCAACTGAACGTTGAAGTGAGAGGCAGTAGCCGCCGGATGCCACCTATTTTATGTCTTTGATGCCTGGTGAGCCGTAGACCTCAAGTTGGCGTCGTCCTTTCCGTAAGAGGAATTCGATGGCGGCAAAGTCGCGCTTATCGATAGCCAAGTTCCTAGAGAACTCATGTCTATTAGAGAGATATTAGAGTATTGATAACTAGAAGCTCGTAAGTTTGGGAGTAGCCCACCTAGCAAAGCTCTCAAAATGTGAGCGAGTAGCCTGGGTCCTATGTTAGTCATAGAGATCACGAATGAATAATCGGTTCATACTTGTGGCTTCTTTCGACTCTCTCTTAGACAGTTTCTGTAGAGTGCGAGGACCTCTTTTTGGAGTCCTGAGAGGCGTGCCATTTTCATTGATTGGCTTCGGTCGAGGTTAATCACGATCAAGTAATTCCCACTGTTGATGTAATCACTAAAGTCGAGATATCTTTGGCTGGGGAAATATTGAAGTATCATTGTGGAGACTCGATCTATCTTCGGTACCTTACCTATACCTACCCACTAAGGTAGGTAACTCTGGGGTTCTGGTTGATTGTCTTGTAAGACCTCAAAGACAAATAGATCGATGTCCATCTCTAACACCTCAATTAATAGAAGGTGGTTCACTAGTGCCAACTATCGAAATAAGACCATCAATACTAACGACTTCCTTTATACTTCTAACACGGCCAAATCATGATGTGCCTGACTGAGGAACGGAATTACAGGCGGAATAGCCACCAACAACCGGCCGGGCAGGGGTCCCATTACCTACCTACACTGTACTCTGTACCCAACCCGCTAGGTAGCTTAGTATCTTCCACTGTTAACGGCGGCCGATCTGCCTTGTGCTGAGACTCATCCAACCATTTACAGCTACACCAAACCGCTAATATTAGTATCGCCTCACCCCTATCAGGCTACAGTTCTCCCACTTCAGACCACGCGCACCGTTCTAAGGCACGCTAGTATTATGAGCTGAAACTCAGCCTCGTTCCTAATGGTCTTCTAAACAGCGTGTGCCACTTCGCCCGCCTCTGCGGTAGAAATCCAGACATGGCCAGGCAAATGCGAGCGTGCCACGAGATGGGCCATCTGATTGGCCGCATGCCATTCTTCTATCAGGATGTTGCTCCATCCCCAAGACATTCCATGGCATGGCATGATAGCCTCTCTCTAAGACTGCCCCAAGGGCTGACTCTGGACCTAGAAAGTGCCTGGTTGAGCTAGTGATGTGACAAATCTGTCATGTCATGACCCTGAAGAGAACGATTAGGCACCGGACCCCCCTCGCCTACAGATGCTCCCATGCTTCATGGACAGAGTTCAACCAGCATATGGACGTTGATTTGCTTACACGGGGCCACCAGGATCAGGTAGGTTGACCTGCAGATCTAGGACACCTCTCTACGCATAAACTCGTGTATATAGCTTTCTGTCGCATGATCAGCACTATCGACCCGTTCGACCAGTCAAACATATCACTGCTTTGTTTCTCACCAGGGCCATACTCTATTGTTGACCTCCCCGGTTGACACCTTTTATCTTTTTATCCGGGCGAGAGTGCTTTCATGTTGACAACAATAGCGGGCATGGCAGGATTGAGTCGTGAACAGCCCCTCATGCCTGGTGCCTTCGGACCTGAAGATTACATCGATTTTTATCATGGTCCCTTCGAAGTTTTCAACGGCTCTGAAACTTCCGGGGAGAAGCAAGAGCAGCAAGGTTCTTGGGCGGTCAAGAAATTGCCCGATCTTGATATTGTTGACCTCGACTGGCACAAATACAGCCCACCAAAGGCATTGAGAAAGGCGCCAAATATCACGTCTCAAGTCCTTCTCGACGTACTTCAGTCTTCAGTTGAGAATGTCAACGCAAGAATCATTGAAGAGGATCGCCAAAAGAAAGAAAGTGAGGAGCAAAGAAAGCAACAGGAAAACGAGAAGGGTAAAAGCAAGGAGCCTTATCTGCCCATCATTATACCTACAGAACCTCCAGTCGAGGAAACGACTAATCACGCCGTACCTCCCCCCAATATTAAAAAAGAGATTCTGATGACAACTTTTGGTCCTAGCGTTGTCACCCAAGCCGATGCAAGAGCAAATAAGAGACGCCTTTTTGCCCTTCGCCGTTTCTTCCAGCGCAGTGATGAGCGAGGCGAGAGTAGCGCCGCGGGTGCCGCTCTCGGAGCTTTGCAAGAACGGGTCGCAGAAGCTGAGCATGTTAATGAAAGTCTCGGCCGGTTGGCTAAACTAAACTCCGTCGAGGAAGTGTGAGTTCTGGTACCGCATATAAGATTCCCCTACTAACAACCTAATCTCAGGGAATGTGTGTCCTGTCTGGACGACTTTCATCCCAAGGACGTCATCAAAGTGCCTTGTCATAACTATTGTCGCGACTGTTTTGTTCGTCTGGTTACTGCTGCATGCCAGAATGAACAACAGTGGCCACCCAAGTGCTGCCTAAACGAGATACCCGTCAAGACCGTCATGCGTTTCATCCCGTCCGACCTGAAAAAGACATTTGAGGACCGATCCAAAGAGTGGGAGCTCCCCGTCAGCGACCGTGTCTACTGCAGCAATTCGAACTGTAATCTCTGGATCAAGCCCAAGCGGATCTATCCTGGGAAGCGTCAAGGAATATGCGATCGCTCTCATGTAACATGCACGTTATGTCGTGGGCCCGCTCATGCTGGAGAGGATTGTCCTCAAGATGTCGATATGAGTCTCACGAACCAATTGGCCGAGGACGAGGGCTGGAAACGATGTTTCAACTGCAACGCCTTGGTAGAGCATAGGGAGGCTTGCCAGCACATGACCTGTAGGTGTGGTACCCAATTTTGTTACGTTTGCTCTCGACGATGGCGAACTTGCACTTGTACGATGGAGGACCTTCAGGCCCTGAAGGAGGGGGTTGTTTCTAGACGCGCAGAAAGGCACGCCCAGGAGCTAGAGGAGGCCGAGGAATTACGGTATATTATTCTGCAAATCGAGGAGTTTGAGCGTGAAGAGGCTCTCAAGGCCGAGCTCCTACGATTGGAGCAGGAAAGACTAGAGGAGGAACGCCGCCAGCGTGAGCTCGAGGAAAGAGTACGGCAGGAGAGTATCCGTCGAAGGGATATTGAAGTCAAGTATCAAGAGCTGAGGACCGTACTCGATGAGCTGCATGACCTGCAACAAGTATTACTCGATGCTGACCAAGAAGAGGAAGCTGAGAATATGATTATTGACATCAGAGCTGCAAAGCAAGAGTTGGAAATGAAACACGAGACAGAACTATCTGAGTTGAAAGCACTCGCACTGGCCAAGATGACTGAAAAGGAAAATTCACTGAACAATGACTTCCGAGTTCGTGCAGCGAAGGAGAATGAGCTTGAAGAGGCTTACCATGAGCAGCTCAAAGCGTATTGGGAAGGCAAGAATAACGGAGACCAAGAAGTTGAGAATTCAATGCTCGCTCTCAGAAAGCGTATGGATCAGAAACACCACGCGTGGCAGAAGTGGAAGGCCGACCAGCTCAAGGTCTTGGAGGCCAAGCTCGAAGATAACAGAACATATCGAGAGGAGCTCATGTATAGCGCCAAACACCGGCTAGACGACTCTTGCAAGGAGAAAGAGGCGGAGATGATGAGGCGTATAGCAGCTGAGAAGAAGTGGCTTGAGGCTGTGATACTGGAGAGGGAGAAGCTGCTGAATGAACGGGAGGCTCAGGAGGTTGAAGGTGATGCAGACAGCATATTTGCGGTGGAGTCAGAAGATTCTGGGGACGGCCACTATGTTATTGCCGCGACGTTTTAGATCGTATAGACAGTATACAAATAGTAATCACAACACTCATCATAGCTTGTTGTTATTCTGTAATTGTGATATTTTTGTCTTGAGGTGTTCTTCATCTTAGCAGTAAAAGGCTAGTCACGTGCCGCGCCTTGCACAAAAAACCTCTATTCTCAAGTAATTCAACTCCCATATACAACTCACTACAGACCGAGAAGCACATCGCGACTAATAAGAGTTTACTCCTGGCTTCTAGTTTTCTTTCTCAAAATGTCGATCGGTGAAAAGTGTGAGTCTGACCAGTAAGTTCATATCATCGCTCCGATACGTCCGGGGTATGCCTAACATTATGAAATAGTCCACTCAAGATCTTTGATGTGGCTAGGAAACAGGATCGTTTCTTATATGCTCTTGCGCCTATGGTTCGATATGGAAAGGTATATTTCGGTGAATGAAATACTTGAAAAAGAGAAACTGCTCATGTCTGCTAGTTGGCATTTCGACAAACAGTCCACAAATACGGAGTTGACCTGTGTTGGTCTCCTATGATCCTTGCCAAGGAGTTTACTCGAAGTAGTTTTGCCCGAGACAGCGGTAGGTCATAGTATACCTGTATAAAAAGCTCTAAGCTGATGTACTGGAATAGATTTGACCATCTCTACTACACCCAAGCAACCACCAACTATCGTCCAGTTTGGCGCAAATGTTCCCCTGGAACTTGCTCGTGCATCAGCTCTCGTCGCCCCTTACACCCAAGGTGTCGATCTCAACTGCGGATGTCCACAGTCCTGGGCTTGTGCCGAGACGTTGGGTGCTGCATTGATGAACCACCGTGAGTTGGTAAGGGATATGGTGGTTGAGACTCGGCAGCGTTTAGCTAGTGATGGATGGAGTGTTGGCCTTGAAAAGGACATCGACAGTCCCAAAGGCCGAAGTGTGAGTGTGAAAATCAGGATTCACAACGATCTCAGGTACAGCCTCTCTTTCAGACAAGATAGATTTATTTACTGACACATTCAGGCAAACCATGGACTTCATAGACACCGTGATAGGTCACCCACAAAACCGCCAGATCGACTGGATCACCATTCACCCACGGACAAGATCAACCCCATCAACCACACCTATCAGGACCGAAGCCCTCGAGATCTTGACAGCCAAGTACTCGAAAACACTCCCAATACTTCTTTCAGGAGATGTTTTCGACCTCAGCACTCTCCCCTTCCAGCCCACCATCACCACCAATAACGACTCTCCCCTCCCCTCGCTGGACAAACTTGTTCTCAACGATACCAACTCCGCTGTGAACATGCCATGCCCTAGTAACACTCACCTCTCTGGATTCATGTCCGCCCGTGGTCTCCTTGCTAACCCAGCCATCTTCGCTGGCTACTCGGCTTGCCCATGGGAAGCCGTTGAAACCTTCATGTGCAAGGTTGCAAAGGCCCCTGTACCATTCAAGCTGGTACAACACCACGTTATGGAAATGACAGCGCCAGGCATGGGGTCTGACAAGGCATCGCTTCTAGATAAGAAAGAGCGCGCAGAACTCATGAAGTTGGCCAACACTTGTGAGATCATGGACTTCCTCGATGAGAAGATTGAGCGGAAGACGGGGAGAGCTGGTGGCATGAGACGAGACCTATGAACCACTTCTCCGTATCACATCACTAAAGGTCCTTAGGCTACGGGAAAGAGAGCACGGTATCTCATTCAATGCATTCATGGCTACAAAAAAATCAACTCTCTGCAGCCCATTCTACAGAGTTTTCCTTGATCCGCCTCTTGCACCAACGCTCAAAGACCACTCAAAACGCTCTGGATGCCCACTGTCCCCGAGTCATCACGCCTCTGCACAAACGCCCTAAAATCTGCTCTGGACAGTTTCCCCCTTATGCCCGATGCCGCCAGTGTTCGTGTCTTTTCGCGGAGTGCTTCGGGGCCGACGATAAAGAGAGAACCAATCTCAGTGAGCATTTCGACAGCGGAGCCAACCTCCTTGGTCAATGGCCACTCGCGCATTGTGGAAACGTACTTTGCGATATCTTGCGTGACCATCAGACCTCCTGTGGCATTGACCTGGAACTTCTTGAAGTGCTCAAAGAGCAGCTTCAGAATCACCAGAGCAAGTTCGGTAAAGAACTTTTCTGAGTTTTGGCCGTCGATAGCTTGACGAGCGAGACGCTGGACGCGGGCTAGGAAAGTACAGATGCTCAGACACGTCTGTGTCTGCAATGAGTCGAGCTCGACCTCTTTTGGTCGGAAGTCCTGCTTCCGCTGACCAGCTAAGGACTTGGTCACCCAGTTGGATACAACGTCGATAGTGCCCTTGATGACATTGTTTGTTTTCTTCTCAATGTTACCAATGGCCGCCCTCTTCTGCGCCTCCATGCTACGCCTGACTGTTGTGTTTGATTCCGCAAGCCGGATGAGCACGACTGTGATGAAGCGATCCATGAGGCTTGTGATTGTGACAGCCGGCTGTATCGTTGGCAAGTAAGATAAATCAGGCTCTGTCTTTGTGTTCTCCTGCACAGAGACTTGGTCAAGGGCAGCGTCGAGAGTTGTCTCGATGTATACCTGGCCCAGGCTCGTCAAGAGCAGGTTCAGGAGAGTATTGACATCCTTGGGAGTATCGGTCTGTGTTCCGAGTTCAAGAGTGCGCTGGACGCTCTCGGCTAACCACTTGAGCATGCGCTTGGCATTAGCAACGCTCAAAGCGCCGTCCTCCTCTGAGACCTCGATCTCGTTCTTGTTATCCTTGTCCTTATCTTGAACGCCAGCAACACGCAGCATCATTTTCTTCTGTGTGCTTGTGAGTTCTGACGAGTCGAGACGCTCGATATAAGCATCCTTTGCGGAGGCAATCAGTTGTGTGCCTTGCTGGGCCAGTGAAGCCATGAAACCAGTCGGCGCCTTTTTCCGCCTGGAATGGTATATACTGTACTTGAAGAGCAGGGAGCTGTACATTTCTTCCAGACTCTTCCGCTCCCGCTCGATGTACGAGTTGCCTATCATATATGGCACAAAAAGCTCTTCCATCTGCTGGTCGAGTGTGTGTGCTATTTGGGCGGAGCAAGGCTCGGGGTGTTCTGTCAAGCCATGGGACTTGAGATCTTCGACCAATGACCCTAGATAAGTTCTTGAGGAGTGCAAGGCTCTCAAGAAAGCCAAAGAAGAGATTTTGAGAGTTTCATCCAATACCATTTCGAGCCTCTGTTGGATTGACTGCTGAAATATTCGTTGAATGAACTTGATAAGCACTGTTTCGTAGTACGGAAAGATGAGTTTGATCTGGTTGGACTCGTCTTGCATAACGATCTTGATCTCGTCCAAGAGGTTCTGCAGGCTCGGTTCTACCGTTGGCGGCTCCGAGTCAGGATCTGCCAGCTGTTCCCATGTGTCGCTATCCACCTGAACCTCGTCGGCCAGGAGTTGATCGCGGTCCAGGAAGAAGGCATGCTGATTGACAAAGGTCGCAATGACACTGGCACCTCCGTTGAAGTCGTAAAGAACCTTTGCACATTCCATCATATCGCTATAGTTGCCCTTTTTGTTGCTGTTTTCGAACTGCTGAAGCAGATCCTGCTCGAGCGTCTCGCAGAACTTCTCCAAGACTTCCCTGGTGTTGTGTAATCTTATATTTCCAACCACACCATTCGTTTGTCCTCCGTTTCGCTGGCCGTTCGTCTGCCCCCATGATGTTGGATCAAGTCGCTGGCTGATGCGCATGAGTTGTCGAACAATCATTGCGCACCGTACTTTGTGCTCAGAACCAGCCTGTCTTTGAACGTCTTGTAGGAGTGATAGCTTTCCCGTCTCGCTGACCTCCGTCCAGCACTGAATCAGAAATATGGCATCGTTCGCACGCCGTCGTTTCTTGTCCAGGTCCTCGAGCTTCTCGCCGATTTGGAGCGCTATGTTGCCGCCAGCGTGTGTTTTGATGCCGACTCCGGTTTTAAAAGAATGTTCTTGGTTGAGGGATAGATCTAACTGTTCGAACGCCCTCATGGACTCGTCGAGCTTCTGGCCTAGGGTCTCGAGTGTTGAATCATGGGCTACCTCTGCGCGGCGCACATGCGACATAAGCTCCGACTCCTTCTCCTGGAGTTCAGCTCCAAGCGAGCCTAGTTGATCAAGGGCATCTAACAGCTCGAGTCAGCACGATTGGCTCTGAATGTACGAGCCTGAAAGCGTATGTCGGTCATACTTTCAAATGTTCGAATCAGGGGTTTTGGGTCGAAAGGTGTTTGCGCACTCCCTGACCGGCGATTCGAGGGCACGGCGCTCTCAGCTAGGCTATCGACAAAGTCACGCACAATAAAGTCCTTGTTGGAGAAGTCGTCCAGAGTGAAGCTTGGCCCTCTCGGGAAGAGAGTCTTGGGGCCGGAAGCGGTGCGCTCCATGTTGTTGTTTCTGATGAGCGTAGAGGCGCTACATGTGGAGCGGGATCACCGACAGTCGATACGTGGAAGAGGAGGAACGTGGCAGTAGTGTGAGGAATGTCTGTAGCGCAGTCTGTACTGTTTTCTCTCGCCGTCGATCTCGTTTCGTTGTCGGTCGTCAAGGGGTCATGGCATTGTGTTGCAGGGCGATCGATACCTAGGTTAGGATACCTCGCCCAGAGCTTAGGTATGTATTCCCGCCCGCTGTCGCAGCTCCAGAGGCTCAGCTTACAGCGCCCAGCCCCGCTATCAGCTGCCGATTTCCAGTGACGGAGGAGCTGAGCCACAGGCACGTACGTTCCCTGCAAGGCCAAGAGCTACGGTGGAGAAAAGCGACGTAACCCGTATCGCACCGCCACGACTTTTCTTGCCATCCATGGCCTTGTCTTGATTTAAATACACGTCTGTCCACATTCACCCGTCCAAGCTTATAAGCCTGCCCATCCTCGGTTGTTTACGCGATTGCATCCGTATTCGACTACTTACAAAGTCGGGATTCGCCAACATTTCAACCTCTCAGGCACACTTTCGCAGCTCCAATCGCATACTAGACAGCCTCGAGGCTGCACATCAATAACCATGCCCATCATGACGACTCGCGATCGTCAGGCCTATAGAGCCGACGAATCCAAGGACCATACGTTGTTGTCAGAGAAGGAGAGGCAAAGGATGCTCAATGTATGGTCGCAAAGTGCGCATGATTGTAGTGCGCCATGCTAACTCATCGCAGTCTTATCTCCCTAAACCCAACGATCCTCCGCCTACTCTAGGCTCAAACTCTCGACCACAGCGACGATCGCGGTTAGGACTTCGTCGCTTCGTCCTGAACCAAATACACGTCCTGATTTTTGCCATTATGCATGGGATCTTCTCTCTTTACATAAAGATACGCCAGACCTGGAACGTGGTGGGCTACCAGATCTCATCCGTCGTCAAATATCATCATGGTACACCGCAATACATCAAGAAGGACCTGGTTGGTCTGACGAAAAAGCCAAAGCATCTCAGTGTTATTCTGAAGCTCGAGGAGAATCACCGCACAAAGGCTGATGTCGAGAGGCTCCTTGACGAGGTAGCCGAGATTGCGACATGGTGCGCCTGCGCCGAGATTCCGATGCTTTCTGTGTATGAGAAGACAGGTTCGTAGTGGCATATGTGATACTCTTGTACATACTCTAACATGTAGCAGGGATCCTCAAGAAGCACATGCCCCGAGTCTACGATGCTGTTAACCAAAAATTCGCATTCTACTTTGGCCCTGAGCACCCTGGTCTTAGTGTTACATCACCCCATAAGGAGGACCTCCCAGTGCCCTTTAGTGAGAAGCCCAGGGAGCATCTGCGTCTGCACCTCATCTCCGAGCAAGACGGCCGTGACTCCATGGTCGATCTCACCCGTACCTTGGCTGAAATGTCGCAGAGGGGCAAGCTTTCTCCTCACGATATCTCCACGGAACTGATTGATGCTGAGCTTTCTGAGGGCATCATGGATGAGCCTGATCTTTTGCTTACGTTTGGTCCCTACCTCGAACTGTCAGGTTATCCTCCCTGGCAGATCAGATTGACTGAGATTTTCTGTCTGCAAGATAATGAGAGAGTTGGATATCAGGTCTTCCTCAAGGCTCTGCAACATTACGGCAGAGCCCAGATGCGCCATGGTAAATAAGGAGCCTGTTGTATACATTTCCCTTTGTTGTTCGTACTTCATATACATTTAGAAATAATCATATCCGGAGTCATGGTTTCCAGAGCAGCATTTCTCGGGCCTCCCTATTCCATCTGTACACTGGCCCTGTGCCTACATTGTAGTTGTAGTAATTGTCTGTTCCGCCTTTGACCATCGCTCTTCGAAAAGTTATGTTGATCCTTCCGCCATCTTCTTGGTTCTTCCCCGTTCGCTTTGGTATAGAGTGCAGCCAGTTAGACTGCGTTCTCCCTCTCATTAGGACCATGTCACCACTTCCCAACGGTAGTTTGAGCGGTTTCGCATTCACAGAAGGAGGGCTAGGAGCATTCGGAGGTGGCGGTTTGTGCTTCATAAGAAAATCACGACGTGCCCCTAATGAGAAAGAAGCGATGGCTGGCTCACGACCCAGGAACTGCTCATCATCGCTGTGATAGCTGATGCTGTCGGAGCCAGAGGCGTAATAGTTGACGAGGCAGAAGTTGTATTTACAGCCTGTAGCTAGCTCTGTTCTGTGACGAAGTTCATCAAGGCATTTTGGTATAGGCCTGGGAGGATATCTGGCGTATTGTTTATCCAAGGCTCTCGAGCCTGTGTTGGTGTCTACTGGGAGACCTTTGTCATTGAAGTTGGAAGTCTCATCAAGACCAAATACAGTTGTCCATCTGATAGTCGGCATTAGCATGGTTTCTTCCGAGAGAAATTCAAGTTACCTTGGAGTTCGTATCTGGGTTTCTATGCCGCCTCGCTTGATCTTATACTCGACTCTGTAGAACGGGAGTTCTGAACGAAGAAACTCAAAGAGTCCCCGAGATACCGAACCTGAGATGAAGGGCTGAAAGTACAGGAGATCAAGGTCAGGTTGGTCATTGATCTCTCGTCCGGGTTGATCTGGTAGAGTAGACAGCTCCTTGCTTAAAGATGCTGGTAGGTTCTTGATGGGATGAGGGTAGAACTGATGCTCAGAATATGTGATCTATGATCGTTAGGATTCATGCTGATGAGTTGTTGTGTGCATTCTCTATGGAATTATCTCTCACTTCTTCTGAAATCACGTCGCTAGAAGTGATTTCTCCAGTTTCTGTTTTGGGTTTCTTTATAGTCGGACTGAAGAAGGCATCAAGAGTGCGCTTCCTAGACATGATGGCGGATATTGCAATAGGGTTATTTTTCAGATTATCTCAGCCTCAGAACTGAAAGTTGGTAAATTATCCGAGTCCAAGTTTCTTTGCCTAAACAACGATTGGCAAACTGTGAATATGTATCTTGAAGTCGTGACATCACTCAAAACTCCCAGCCTTGCGTATAAGTGAAAGTGTGGCGCATACTGGATGTGGCTGTGCATAACCATTTAAATTCGAGCCCTAAAGAGCTCAATCAGCCTCATTTCTTAAGGTCCAACTGAACTGAGGGACCAGGGAAATAATAGTCAAGACCCTTGTTTGACTCAAGTCAGTCAGTCAGTCAGTCAGTGCTTTTTCGCCAAAAAAAAAAATTATTCAACAATACCTGAGGTCATTATGGATGTTAGTTCTCAACCCCTGTCACTAGATGCAAGATAGAAGAAAACTAATGAGTATCAAAATTCTTAGAAAAATTCACAGTTGCGAGAAATGAACCTCTTCCGAGCACCAGCCGCTCGTGCGGCAAAGACACTCGATAGGTCTCTCTTTGCAAAAACTCTTAACGCTGCGGCGGCTTCTATCAAGGAGAATAAGCTGCTGTCCAAGTATAGAAAGGAGCTTGAGAAGACCAATGAGGTTTTGTTTATGGAGAGATATAATCCCGTCTTGCCTGATCCAGACCCGTCACTTGCTTCTCAAGGCAAAAAATGTATCGTGTTGGCTCCTCAGATTAAGCCTGCGTGTAAGTTGTGAAACGTTCGATGGACTGGTTGTTAAGTATGCTAATCGTGAAGAATAGCTCCAGAAACATGGAGTCCCATCCTCAAAGAAGCCTCGAAAGTCGGTGATATTAAGGTGGTACCGTATGATATTGAAATTGGATATGACTCTTGGTCTTATCGTACGTATGCACACAAGCCTCATTGACAAGCGAACACTGACAAGTACGAGTTGATGTTATGAAATCCATTCTTCCAGATGAACTTCACGAGGAAATCCCAAGTGGCTTCAACACCGTGGGACACGTCGGTATGCTCCTCACTCATCAAACAACCATCATCCTTATTAACATATAAACGCAGCCCACCTCAACATCCGTGATCAGTACCTACCTTACAAGAACATTATCGCCCAAGTGCTTCTAGACAAGAACCCTCACATCAAAACCGTGATCAACAAGATCGATAATGTCGGTTCAGAGAACGAGTTCAGGACCTTTGCCTACGAAGTCCTTGGTGGTCCCGATGATATGAACGTGGAGGTGAGCGAGGCCGGCTGCGTATTCAAGTTCGACTACTCCAAGGTATACTGGAACAGCAAGCTCGACACGGAGCACAAACGGATTGCAGGACTTTTCAAGCCTGGAGAGGTTGTTGCAGATGTCATGGCTGGTATTGGACCCTTTGCGGTACCGGCTGGCAAGAAGGGCGTCTTTGTCTGGGCCAACGACAAGAACCCAGAGAGCTACCGCTACCTTGAGGAAGCGATCCGCAGGAACAAGGTGAGCTCATAGTCACTGTCGTCTCTCACAATGGTTCAACGTTAACATTTAGATGCAGGTCTCGGAGTTTGTCAAGCCCTTCAACTACGATGGCCACGACTTCATCCGCACATCCGCAAACCTTGTCCTGGAGGCATCAAAGCGCGGCGACTGTGCCGTGATCAAACCTCCGAGGCAACCAAGAAACTCTACGGCTCCGCCCCCGGAGCCTGTCCGAGTGCCCGTGCCACCAACGATCTCACATTTTGTCATGAACCTCCCGGCATCCGCAATTGAGTTCACACACAATTACCGCGGTCTGTACCACGGCCACGAGGAGCTATTTGAGCCTCACACCGAGACCAAGCTGCCCATGGTGCACGTTCACTGCTTCTCAGTCAAGGCTGATGACGAGACACCCCTCATGGACATCTGCGAGCGGATACGTAAAGAGATTGGCGTCTTACTCAGACCGGGTGATCCCGAGAACCAAGGCGAGGTGCTCATCTACGATGTGCGCGATGTCGCTCCAGCAAAGAGAATGTTTTGCGCTTCATTCCGTCTACCGCGTGAGGTTGCCTTTGCCGAGAGGGCTTAGACGGGGGTCGGTCGATGTCGATATTGATGGCGCCGGTAGATCTCGGACCCCGGGGTGGGACTTTGTCGGCCGGGCGAACGGCCGGAGGGGTCTTCCCTTGTGCGGTGCGGTGCGTTGTGTGTTGGTCACTATTCTATTCTATTCTACTTTACTTTACTGTACTGTACTGTACTGTAACGTATCCGCGCCGCGATAGGATATCGATTGACCTACCAAATGCAGTACGAGGCCGGAAACTCAAAAAGAACAGACCAAAGCGCCTAGATTTGAGACGAATGCAACTCTACTCTCCTCTACTGACTGTACAGTCAAGAACAGGGTCGCATTCGTCGGGATATGGCCGTCGATAATGAGGCGCTTACAGTACTTATCGCTGATATCTTGTCGTCTCCAAGGCCAAGACCCCCCCAGCCAAGCCAAGCCAATTGGTGGCTG
Source organism: Fusarium musae (assembly GCF_019915245.1). NCBI lineage: Eukaryota > Fungi > Ascomycota > Sordariomycetes > Hypocreales > Nectriaceae > Fusarium > Fusarium musae. The sequence continues at coordinate 2,102,170 of NC_058387.1, forward strand.
GGTGAGTTTTACCGTGATCCATTCAGGCACGATGACGCTCTCATGATAGACTAGATGATAAGTCAGTGTGCAGTAGAGAGAGAAAGAGAGAGAGAGCCGCGATAACGAGTCCTGCGGGGATCCTTTGAACCGTTACAAAGCAGAACATGACAGAACCAGAACAGATTTGCTTGCAGCCGGTCAACGCAGTTTGGGAATTATCCTGGCAGATCGACGGTCCATCCAAATTATGAAAAGTCCTCCTCCTCCATTTGGTTGTTTCGTGAGCAAAACAAGCTCACAAGGCGCCATGCGTGGCTGACAAGGTCAAGACGTGGCACCCCCTCACACTTGAACTCGTACATATGTAGGAGCATGAACGTTCCCCTGGCATCCCTGCTCCCACTCCCACTCCCACTCCCACTCCCACTCACACTCACACTCACACTCACACTCACACTCACACTCACGGTCGCTGGTGGGAACGGGTTGTGTTGCCCATCTCATCAGCGCCGGCATCTTATCTTAGACACCGTTATCATTATACGTCCAGACACCTGACTTCGAGTTAAACAACGCAGACACACCCTCTCAGGCTGCTCTGGTCTGCATCCTCGCACTCTTTTGGTTTCACGGCATGACCGTTGGACTGCAGTCTGCAGTCTGCAGTGTAGTGTATGTAGTGCGTCGCGCATGCATTGGAGCTGACGCGCGCCTTGTTGTGTAACTTGGAAGAACCAAGCCATGGCAGAGGCAAATCAATCGCTGTGAGACACATTCAAATCGACAGCGAATGACAAGACAGATTATTCAGGTCGGGGTTCTTCTGCACACGTTTTTGCAAGACACACATTCTAGGACATGCTGTGGGCTCTGTAGTGTGGCTGCATATTGTCAATGTCAGTGTTAGTCATGTCGTGATATCAAATTTCAATTTAGCATCCTTGTTGAGCATCTTTTCTCCTCCTCCTCCTCCTCCTCCTCCTCTTCTCTTCCTCTTTCAGTGATGTGCTTCCATAACAGCTTGGGCTCCCTGGTCTTTCCGCCATCCCGACCCAAAATCCAGGGTTACTTCGAAATCTAGGCGACCTCGGTGTGGTATTCCGTAACCCTACGCGCAGGTAGGGGTGCTGCCATCCCACGCAAATTCCCCTGACCGATCTACCATACGCACATCCTTCCTTCAGCCAGGCCATACATACATACATACACTGTAAATCATCCATGTCTGCAAATGCAAGCCATGGTTGCGCTGCATTATCAGCAAGATACCAAAACACAATACCATGGAGGCACGGTGCCATACGATCTTCGCAGCATCTGATGAATTTGAGGGATCGAAGTAGTACCCAAGCTGGAAGCTTATCAACTCTGGTTGAAAAGATGGCAGTTTGTTTTGAGAAAGGAAGAAAGAATTTGCCAAATTGATGACAGGGTGCACTCGGCGGAGAATCGCAAAATCCACAAAGAAACCGAGATGCAAAGCAACCCGAGCGTGTGATGAGACATATTTGGCGAATTCTAACGCCAACTGTATAAAACGGTGGCGAGAAGTAATAGCCCATGCAAATGAAATGATTATGATTCCTGCAAGAGAAGCCATTCGGAAATCACAAGGCATCATACTCACACCCTATTCAACCCAAACTCGTTGATCCTCTGAGGCGGCCCGTCGCATATCATCTATAGCTCAGGTGAAATATATGTTGATGCTGCAACCTGGTGGTCTCTATCTAGCCCTCGCACTCACAGGTATCAATCAGCGCAGGGCCATGCTGCAAGTCCAAAGAACGGTTGCGGGAACTGCAACCCATGGCAGGGAGGCTCTGGATGGAATCATCTGGTATCCGGGTCCATATGCAACGCACATCACGCATCTACATACAGTACATCAAAGTTCAAACGGCCATCTCCAATTAGGCTCTGCTGCAGCGCCTCGGGAACCAGGATCTGGCGAGAATGGGGTGTGGAGTATAAGTTAGTATCGGGATGAGGAAGCGAGAAGAAGTAGACAGTCAAGCCAGTCATGAATGAGGCTGAAGACGTGAGTATATAGAAAAGCGACTGCTTCGAGATAGGGTTGTAATGGAGTTGCCGTGGGTGTTTCGATAACATTGATGCCATTCGTCCTCCATCCATCCATGGCATGACTGGAGTGATAAGTCAAGAGGTGGCATGGCATGTCCCAGCAAGATTCGCTGGCTTCGCGCCAAGTTCGGGAGAATCAAGCTCGTCACGATCATAGGGTTCAAAGTTCCCGATTCTCCAGGGGCTTCCTCGCCAAGGGGTCCTCTGTATTGGTATTGGTAATATCTCACAATTCATGATTCTCCTGAAGGATGCACATGAATGAACCTTCACATGCCAAAGTGTGGCTTTTCTATTGATAGATTCGAATCTTGTTGGTCAATCCCCAAGCACTGGAGCCACATTACTAGGAAGAAACGAGTGTCGAATGCAGAAACTCCAAACAGGCAGCCATTTCGGGGCCATCTAAGAACCACAAATTACCCATATATTTCTAGTTCTCTCTTGTCGTTTTTTTTTTTTTAGGGGGGGGCGAAGGGTTGGAAGTTTAACTAGCAAGTTCCACTCACTCGGTCCGAGACGATCTGCTTCCACGCACAAACCTCTCAGCCGACCAAACCTAGACCTACAGTAGATTGCGACTACTACACTAACAACGAGGGGCAAGTGTGCGGCCTGATTGACCCGATTGCCTAGAAATCTCTACATACATATTGTTCGAGACTCGATTCCCGTGCTGGGAGGAGCAGTTGTTGGACAAGTTACCTACTTAGGAGACTGCTCGGCAAGCGACTGTAACCGTAAGAGTCCCAGCACCAGCAACATCAGAGATCCCTCACCATGAGGCAAATGAAATTACTGGACAATGTATGCGCCTAACTTATGTCCTGATACTACATCATAGGAAGTCTCATAAGCAACCATGACACCGAACTGGGCTATCGGCGTATTGTTAACATGGACGTTATGAGCATGATTTCCGTTTTTGATCATGAATTTGCGGAGCCAACCAAGGAAAGGCATACATAGTCATGACACATGAGATGTGAGGTGAGAGCAGAATGTCTCAACGGCGGAATGCCTCAATGCAACTGGAGAGCTATCACCTTTTCGAGGCCCGTCACGCAATCAGCCATGGCCATGGTACTGTATGAAGAGCCGGCAGACATCTTGCCTATATTGGTATCCCGAGAGCATCATATCAGTGGACAGTGACATGCTTGCTGCTGCACTCGTAAGCCCTGGCGGTTCTTCCCACACGCCCATTGCTGAAATGCCTTGAATAGCAACAACATATCGCAACCCCGGAGACCGAGTATGAGACCGATACATGTATCCATCACCGGCAAGGAACACTGGGATCAAGCTACAGCACACCATGAGAAATATCTCAATGATGGATTGACTGGTGGAGTGTCATTTTTCTTCGCATGTATTATTAGAATTCAAGTGTTCAGATGGAAAGATGCCAGGCTAGGTAGCCAAAGCTTATGTCTTCTCCAGTGCGGAGACAACATGAAGATCACAGCCTGAGGCTAGGGCCCCCACCGCGATATGAGAAAAGCTCTACTAGTTTGTCAGATCTTGCGTTAGTATGGCCATGTCCATAAAGCTGTTTCGGAGTCGGGGCGAGAGGTGATGATCGATCTCCCATGTCGATCAGGGTCTTGGTTGAATGGCACCATAATTCAGCATTCTACATAGCCTCGAAGCGGGTATATCCGATCAGTGATTCTCTGTTGGTGAGCTGATGCAAAGAGATATAAAAATTACTTGTGCGGAAGATGTTGAGCTCTCCTTGGCTTTCATAGCTGGTGTGAGTAGGACCGAGGCAGTCCCATCAATGGAGAACCAGTCGGTTTCATTGGACGTTTCCGTCGATATATGGATGCAGGTCCAATAGGTATAACTAGAAAACAGAATCATGAAATTTCGACCATGAGAGGATTATCCCCAGGGGTCATGACGCACTGAACTTCTTCAAGCGGAAAGTCTCAAGTCATAATAGTCAGATTATCGTAAATCTTTAAATAAACAGAGCCTCAAATCACTTGTAGACCTCAAGTAGCTGATGTTGGATGAAGTCATGAGCTTTGCTATATTACCCGTCTCACGCAGAACTATGGGGTATTATACCAGTCTTGGAAGCTATTCGGTAACAAACTAGATACAATGCCGAGATTCCTCTGTCTTGCACAGCTTTTTGCATGATTTTGCAAATTAGTGAACAGTGACCGTCCCACAGTGACATAGTAAAGGAATGGGGATGCACAGGATGATCGAGATATCAAGCAATTGTCAATACTGATAAGAATCTGCACGACTATTGAACCATGAACGAAGCCAAGGCTGATGCTGGCGTACACATAATCGCCTCGACCATCTCGATTCGGTGGCTGCTGGGTAGCAACTCGGCGTTCAGGATTGCAATGTCGTTGTTGTTGGCCTTGTTGGCAACACCTTCACTCGAGGTTCACTAAGAGCGGAGACATTCTGGGCACCGTAGTACCAGCCACATCCGTGCTGTCTCACAGATGCAAGCTGCGAGGCGGATGATGCAAGCCCATTGCAGCCAATGAGTTGAGGCGAGGAGAACATGAAGCCGAGTCGCAAGTGTATTGGCCCTCAAGGTCGCCTGCAGGGCGTTTCACAGCAGAGCCTTCACCGGCCCACTCCTAAGACGACTGACTATAACGTATCCTGTCAGCAAAATCAACGCCTAGTCTATGCTAAACTTGACCAAGACAGCAGCATTCGATGGGTCTGATGGCGGAGCATGGCTGGTGGTTTTTATGGGTCATGGCGTAGAGGGTCCGAGGACAACCTGGTGTGTTTGCTTGATTCGAGTTTTGTTTCTCGGGTTTTAACGGATTGAATGCCTGGAGAATCCAAGACTATATGCTGCTAGATACGTGTGTGGCGAAGGGAAGCTTATCGGAAACCGACCGAGATACGAAATGAAACGATACGACTGGCATCGAGAGAGCCGATCCCAGTTGAGAGTAGAATCATCAGTTATTATTGTCGATAAGCGCGTTTGTGTTACTCGGCGAGGGAGTTGAAGACATGGCGAGCAGGCGAGATATGGGAAAAATACTGATAAGAGAGATAAGCCCTCATTCAGGCGGAGGAGTGTTGTATGTACACCTTATTCTCTGATACGCTGAAGGATCGGATATCGAGAAGCGGTTCATGGTGAAGCTGGGGGTGCATGACTAGTGGCTGTAGGGTTGTTGTGTGTTTGTGAGGGGCAAGATGGATGGATCTTCATTGACCTGGGGGAAGATTCTGGGGTGAGTGAGGTGAGGGGGTGGAATTGGGACTGCCCCGTATTCTAAGTGTGGGCAGTGGCTTTCAGCCAGAGGCACTCAAGGTCTGAGACTCAACCTACATCAACGCCCGTTACTATCCTTTATCTTGGGTACCTTGCGTATGTAAGGTAGGCAGTGGAGGGTCATTGTGGTGGTCTTTCTATTCCGTATTATCCCTTCTCGAGGTGTCATCGATTGATCTGAGCAACTGAAAGCACCTCGTCGTGCTGAGATCTAGCTATATCAGCCCTGGCCTTGGCGATTTGAATCAAGTATGGCAACCAGGTGACAAACTGAATAATGATATGATACAAGTATGCTGAAGGTCCATACCCGGGTTCTGTAGCCGTTGCTCAGAGCTCAACCAGCCAATCGGCATTGCGAATTGGGCGCTCTGTTACACACAGACATTCAGGTACGACATACAGTATGTAAAGTACAACGGGGATGGGAGATAAACACAAGGTGGTTGTGTGAAGGGGCCACTGATGGATGTGTCAGTGGATTGGTTGATCGGTTGGTTTTCGATTGTTGTCTCACTCACACTCCCTTTTCTTTGTTTGTTTGGAGAAGCTAGATCATAAGAGCATATATGCCATGCCTGACGATTGATTCCAAGAGTCTTGGACTATGCTCCAGGGCATAACACGGGAAGAACTCGTACCTATTAGATTGCTCATATCCGTCCTGTATTACCAGTAGACCGGCAAAGTGCTTCCGCCATAGATCACGGGACTTTTTATCTCCAGTATGACAGACCCGATAATAGGTAAGTAATTATTCTGTGCCTGCTTACACGGACCACCTGAGGTACGTTACATATACTAAATCAAGTTACCCTATGGCTACGATGTACCCTTTGGCTAAACTAGAGCGTCACATTCAACTCCCAACTGCGGCAGCCACTACAGATCCAAGCCCTGGAAATAATATGCCGTTTGAAATATTGTAGATTGGAATCTCTGTGCCAATTGTCCGCACTCGTGGGTTGTGTTGGTGGTGGCCGGGTTTCTGGTGTGAGATGTAACCCAAGGCAATCGGAATGTCATGATGACGCTGGACGAGTGAAAACGAGACCAAACTGGTGCTTCCCAGGGAGTAACAACCCTGAATATGAGCTGTTACACAGTTCGGCCAAGAAAGGGACGAACGGAGATGCAGTAATTTCCACCATGCATTCACAGGGAGCTCCAGTACAGTAGAGTATTCCTCCAGGTTTTTTTTGATGCGGAGGTTTTGTCGATCCTAGAGGCAGCTAAACGTCGATCAAAGACCGCACGGACCGTACCGTTTATCACATCTCATCAACAAGCAGGCTGACGTCCTGGAATGCCGACAAGCTTGCTACGATGGCCAACAACACCACAGTTTAGGTTGGGGGTGCATTCCTGTGCTGCAGCGAGGGACTGTGCTGTTCTGAGCCGCCGAGGAATCAACGAAGCCACAGACGGCATTGTAGATGCATCTCCACTGATATGGTTGAGACGTACGGAGTAGGTACATACATACGCTCTGTTGTCGGTACGAGATCCCCTGGTCTCTGAGACAGAGCGTTGGACACGTTGGCTGAAAGCCGGCATGGAGATGAATCATAGCCAGGCTTGGGCGATCTGCGCCCGGATGACAGCAAAAAGAGCACGGATCACGACACGAGCTTTCAATTGGCCTCTGACCAGGCACGGGATGAAGTGAACCCTTTGCATCTCAGAATATTATGCTGCATCCAACCGACATGTCCATTAGCACACATAATCTCTTGCACGTCCAACGCCAGAAATAATGGCGTCTTGACCCCCAAAGAATTGAGTTCTCTGGCGTTAGCAGAGTTCCGGGCTGATTCTCTAATAAATCCCGCCAACGATATAATTGACACCCACCCAGTGGAGGACGCAGCCAGCATCTGCAGCTTCAGTTTTGATGGGGCATGGCCAAGACGGGGTGCGATCGAGACCTTGAATTACGGGGTATTTGCATGAATTGATGCGAGGGGAATTACTTCATCGCCGATAGTAGCGCTTAGTAGTTGACGACTCCTCGACTTGTTTCTCTCCAGAAGTTAGGGTTTGTGTCGTATTCAGCCGCGAGGATGATAGGGAGCCAACGTAAACCACCCACTCTGACGAACCAAGCGTGGGTTTTGAACCTCCTAGACTTGGAGAATTCCCTCATTCACCCTATCTAAAATTAGGATATGATGAAGGGCACTGGGCAACGTAACAATCCTCCATGTCCAGAGACGTTTATTTATTTATTTATTTATTTATTTATTTATTTTTTTTTTTAAAAAGGGACCCTGGAATTTGCCTATATGAAGTTCGTGATCGAGGGTAGGGCACAACGCCAAAAGAATATTTTTGAGCACAAACCAAATGATAATGACGTTATCTGAATCAAGCATGGTCAAGAAAGAGCCCTGCATTTGAGTGAGACATATACCAAGACATACCATAGCGTGAGGGCATTAAAAAAAAAAAAAAGACCGTTTAGCAAAGCAACGCATGGTCGCTGTTGTAAGTGGAGTGGATCTCATCAGGAGGAGGCTCAAAATTTTCGACATTTTTTTCTCAGCACCTTAGATTAGGTAGTTATACTAGTACCTAATTGATTATCACGCCTGGGCCTGGTATGCATTCGGGGTTTCTCTAGGGAATTGACGATGACATCCGATCCAATCAACTCCACCGATGACCCTAAGATGATATAAAACTGGTTCTTCCTCTGGATGATCAGGGGCGTGAGCGGCTTCTGGAACTTATCCGGCCCTCGATAATCCCCGCTCTGTCCTCGGGTAGTTGCGAAAAGCCCAAGCGAAGGGCAAAATTGGACAAAGGAAGATGAAAATTTACTTATACAGTCCGCAGGGGTTACAAATGTTATTACAGGTACTTAGATTAGTCATTCTCAGTAGCCAATCTATGCTAATCACTCTAGTATTATCTCTATCTATATATAAGAATAATTACCTCTTATTAGTCTTCTTTAATTCTGTTGTGGCAAAAATACCTATTTAAATCGCGGAAATGCACATTTATAACCCCTGCGGACTGTAGGAGAAAAACCAAACCGACGATGTTCCCCTGCCTGCCTGCCTGCCCCCTCCCGTCGTTTCTCCTGGCCTGGACTGGCTGATAAACCCTTGCTAGCATTAGGCCGTGGCTGTCCCCTTGTTAGGGCCCAAAAGTCTAAGTTGTCTGTCCAATACAAGGCTCTCGTCTTGCTCGGGGAAACTATCCGTGGCCCCCCGGAGGACATGGTCGGCTGTCTAGGTTGGACCGTTCCGCTGGGCCCTCCAAAAACCACCCCCTAATAAGGTACCTAACTCAACCCTGACTCTCAGGTTTCTTCTTTCACTGTCCTGTTGCTGAGGCTTTGCACTTCCACGGACTCCGCTTTCACCCCGGCTGTCTCGAATCTGGTACCCGAGCCCATTCCAACGGGGGGCAAGAAGAGGCTCAAATTACGGGCATGGGAGAGATGAGGGAGGATGAAAAGTCTGAAAAAGAAGTTGCCTTTCTAACCGCGAGTCGAGCCGAACTGATATGTGAAGCCATCGTGACTCGGACATCTTGTGGGTGTGGCGCTGGTATTGATACTGGATATCTTGCTAGGTACCTAGTCAAAGTCTGTCTCCATGGTCTTCGAGGAACCCTGACAGCAGGCATTGTGTATTTCGTGATTTACTGATTGTTCCATTATCAGAAACCGACTGCTTTCATCTATTGACCATTCTAGACCTTTGGCACACGAGACTGAGACTCGTGTCTCCTGTTCCTGGCTCAGGAACGGGGGTGAGGACTTTCGATTAAGCCGAAAAAGAGCAAGGAAGACATCTACATACGCCCGGGCCAGCTGAAGGCGCTATGAGTCACATGGACAGACTCGAATGTCGTGCTTGTCATGTCGATTCCGCTGTTCAGGGTGAGGCTCACCAAGGACGGACTCGGGATTCGTTCGTCTCAGTCAGTTTGATCACGCGCACTGCCCTGGCTTCCAAGTTCCTCACTTATACCGTTGTGCCCCTGCCCGTCAGGAGACAGACTGGTGATTCTACATTGCTCGTGATGGTCAACGGCCAAGCCCAAGCCCAAGCTATCGCCGCTCGCTACCAGAGAGTGGGATCCTGTTTTTGTTCTCCCCTGCAACGGTCGCTTCTCCCGAGTGGATATCTACTTTCGAAGCAAATTGCTTCACAGAGTTGGGCTCTAACCCCGCAAACAACCTTGTTGATTCATCTTATTGTATACGATTCAAGGTCAAGGTCAAGGCCTTTGCATTTCACACGATGGTCATGGGGTCAAGCCTACGTGGGATTTGAAGCACGGTTAGCCAAACAATTTTGGACAGAGTTGAGGATGCTCACAGTGGAGTTTACTACGAGGGTAATGCGCCAATTTGGTTCGAAGAGACTCACATCACGTTGCATCGACCACCAAAGGCTCTTATCGGCTAATGATAGAATCCGAAACGTGATAATACTTATTTACTTACATACACACTTCCACTGGCCTATTGCTTCGCCAACTACGGAGTAGGGTTGAGCCTCTCTGAGAAGATTAACTCAATTCAAGGGATGAGCTGTCTGGCGGGTTTCCGCATTAGGTTCTTTTGTGTTGGTTATTGAATAACTGATATTTATCTCTGGATTGAAGTGTCGATGGCTGGCTTGCGGCATGGTTTGTAGAAATGCCAACAGAGTGATATCCGAAACTTGACCTCTTGGTTGACTCAGACTATGTGTCTACTGTAGAGCAGAGGGTTGGTTGCGCGTTCCGAACTCACACTTTGTACCCGGTGTATCATTGAGAGAGCGAGCATGACGCTCACAGGAATCATCATATTGCTTTCGGGAATCCATGGCCCAACACACAGACACACACACTTTGTACGCGCGCAGGCACGGCAGCTTCTTTACAGCCATGATGGAAATACTATGCATTCGTCGAATCTTGGGGTTTCAACAGCATTATCACAACCGCTCTCCTCTCGCTTGCGCCCCCATGTTGGCTGGAAAGCCCACGCTGAAACCTCCCACGCTTTTGAGAGACACCCCCCACGCCCCCCTTCTCTGAGGCTTCTCATCTTGTTCTACAGCGCGCAGGCAGGGTAGCAACTCAGTATGATGTATCTGAATGTACAGAGTTGGCTGTTGTGCTGTTGTGATGCAACGGATGGAATTGCCAATCGACCTTTTGCAATGGCGTGAGTTTGCGTGCGACCTTATAAGATTGCAGTTATTGGTGCACTGGAGCTGTATGTATGCACTGAACTGTACATATGGCTCTGACTGATAACGAACGGACGAACTTTTGCTCTGCAACACTGAAAGGATATTCCCTGACAACCCCACGTCTGGGGGCGAGCTACGAACCTCGATCACACCGGGCTGAATTATCTTTCCGTGTCTCTATGTACTTTTCTCGATCTCGACCATATCGCTCCTGAAGTCGTTGCAACCAATGCGTTTGTAGCTGTAGAGTCGGGATTTATATGAAAGTAACCTGAGACAGATTCATGATACGTATCCGTGCTGTTTCCCCTCAGGGTCCTCACACCAGCCTCCAAAACAAGACCACAGACACCCTCGTTACCCCAGAGGCTCATCGCCGCAAGCCGAGCATCCAAGTCAGACATTTCAAGACATTCATTCGCCAATGTTGAGGTAGGCGCTTGAGAGCTGTGAATGAAAGATGAAATTCTAGATACTTGTCGAGTCTCCCTTGACTTGGCCTTGACTCGCTTGGTATAGGAAATAGATTGAGAACGAGACTCTCGCCTAGACTTCTGTCGCCATCTCCAGCATATACTGGACGTGCATGCGTGTGGAGTACAGTACATATGCATGCATGCATGCATGCATATACGGTACGGTAGATAGATACGTTCACCTTACCTGTGTAGATGGATGCCGTTTAACTGGCTGACTGGTAGACTGGGTAAACACCAAAGAGGATCGACGTACTGCTCGCCAAAGCCTTGATAATTGACCGACCAGCCCTGGGCACGATCTCACCTGCCTTACCTATCCTTTTCTACTGCAACACGATGCCGCTGAACTGGGGAAAGATTGAGGAGTACCCAAAGATGGGATCGGATATCAGGAAGATCATTGGATCTAGGCAAAGGGCCCCGTCTTCACCCACCTGTCGCAACGCAGATAGATGCACCTCTAGTTACGGTAGCTCATGAGTTGAGTTGAGTTGCTTGAGTTGCAACAATACCTACCTACCTAGTTACAATAATTACCGACTGTCTCTGTTGGTCACCTCAGTATTGCGACACTGCACTCCTCCTCTCACCGTTCCCCTCAACTACCGATAATCTGACCGTAGCCGCAGCCAGCAGCACTATATCTACGTCCATCATTTTTTGTGACTGCGTCTGTATCGCAATCGTAATCGCTCTCTGAAGTTTAAAGGTCTTCTCATAATGAGGAGGAGGTAGGGCGATTGAGCGCCATCCACAATCATCTCATCGGTCCCTTGACATGACAGAGTTTATGGATTGTCGTCAGTGTCCTTGGACTACTATCTCAGGTCTAAGGTACTTTACCTTACCTTAGTTAATACTATAGATACTTACGCATGTACTCTACAGTACTGCCCTACTAGAATTTTGGTAGTAATTGACTTGCGGTCTCGAGGATACCTAAGGTCAAGGCCGCCGCCGTCTCTGGTGGCTTCTTACCTTACCTTATCTCCCCCGCTCTCCCTTCCTTCTTCCCACAAGTGACCTGAGTGCCTACCTAGGTATGTACTATTCCATCATCTCTCCCTCGTTTTTATCCCCGCTCTTTCTCAGATTCGCCTGGATGCCTTCTGACTATCTTACCTTACCTACTTACCTATATTCCCTTCTCATCGTCTTCAATCACTGCGACTTATTCATTCCTCCAACTTCTTCATCCTCCTCCTCCTCTTCCTTTCTTTCATTGTCCAACCCAGTTGACCCGGAGCAGATTCAATCACCAACCACTACCCTTAACACCCACTGTAACCGTCTGCCCAATACCATCGCAGCGGGCGCAAGACTCCGCTATCCGGCCGGTGACCGAAGTGTCAGTGCATAACGAACGAACAGTAAGGACTCGACCAGACCACACCTGGGCGGTCCCCACGAAATTCGTCACCGCAACTGGGTCTGGGGGAGGTCTCTAGTCGCTTCAACGCCACCACGCCTCGACCAGGTTTAGCTCATCCCTGGCCTGCCATCCCCATCCATCCCTAGTACAGTACACGCCCAGGAAAACACACACACCCACAACACCAGCGCCGGGTTACGCTACGTACTCCTCCGGTACAGTACGCTAGAAACTAGCCCCAAACAGAACCTGTCCACCTGCCCCCAAGGACCCCGGCTACGGCTATCGCCTGCTGTTTGCTCAAGCACTTGTCCGGGCTCTTTAGGTTGACTATACGCCTGCAACTACAAACTGCTATAAGCCTGGCCCCCCACCCACATTGTGAAATCCATTCTATTCTCTATACTTCGTACCTACGCTAGATCTTCGACTCTCTCGTCAATTCATCTCAAATCGATAGCATACCTAACATACGTTTTGTTTGCCTTTGCACTCGCCTGTATCCATGAGTCTCTAACCTCGAGCCCTCCCAATTTCACCTTTCCTGGGTGCTTCGGCATTGACAAAGATTCCTCTGGTTTTCCTCACACTCCCATCATGGCTGTCGTTCTTCCATCCGACGACAACGGTTACTTCGCTGGCTCCGGCCTACGACGCTCACATTCTCGCTCCAACTTCATCTCATCGAATTCACCATTTTCCACTTCTTCTCACCTCAGCGACCATTACAAGCCTGCATCCAAGTCTTACGCCGAATCTAACTCTTCATCTGCTCCCTCGTCTCCCCGTACCGTCCACGCCGACTCTGTCGATCTCTCCTACGCATCTACTCCTGCCACTAATCTCTCTATTGCCTCTGACTACGACGACAACATTGGACTCGCTGAATCACCTGAGGATCACTTCATGTTTCCGTCCTTTGCGCAGGAGAAATTTTATGTTCACCCAGAGATCCGCCCTGAAATCCACCATGATGACAACCTAGAGCCACCGCCCAGTCCACGAACTGGCGACTCTTACACTGTTTCTCCTGCGGAACACGAGAACTCTGAAGAGGTCTCTGATGATACATCGAGGCCCGAAACGCCTGAACATGAAAAGTCCGAACATGCAGCAGAGGACGACACTGCAGTGTCAAGTCGACCATCCCGTCAGGTGGATTATCTATCTCATGAGTGGAGAGAGGAAGATATCTGGTCATCATGGCGATATGTGGTCACTCGACGGGGTGAGTTCCCCAACAGTGCTCGGTTAGAGAATGCTTCTTGGAGGACCTGGATGAAGGCCAAAAACAATCTCAAGACCATCTCCCCCGAATCTCTCAACTGGTTTGTTTCCCTCGAAATATTCCATTTGACTCTACCAAAATGCTTACGTTCCCTAGGCTTAAGGATTGTGATGTCACCTGGCTCTATGGCCCATTGCAGTCGGGACCCAAGAACCTCCATCCTACACATACTGAGCCTTCGAGCGTGTCGTTATCCAAAGCTGACTCACTGGTCAACCTCAACAAGAAGCCTATCCTCAAGAAGAGAAGCATGTCCGAAGTGATGCTTCAGCGATCACTGTCTACAGCTTCATTATTAAAGCAGGCCACCGCGGCTGTCAAGGCCCAAGAGACACGAGGAATTCTTCGGCCACACCTTGGTCGCTCATCAACAGATTACTTCGCCTATCCCTTCGCATCACGTCGGCTGAGCGGAGACAGCAGCAGTGTTGCTCCTTCAGTCGAGTCATCTGGAATCATTTCTCCCAACTCTGAGCGAAAACACATTCACTTCAATGAGCAAGTCGAGCAGTGTATAGCTGTCGAAGCCAAGGGCGAAGATGAGGATGAAATGGTCGATGAGCACTTTGTTTCAGATAGCGACTCAGATGATGGCGTGATGATGAAACGAGTCAGGACCAAAAAGAGGCCCATTTCTCGACGCAAGGCTATGAAGTCAAAGCCAGCTGCTGAAGGCAAGACAATTGCCATGTTGCCGTCCACCACCCTCAAGTATCGGGAAGACACTCCTGAGCCACGAGAGACTGCAATGAAGCACTCCCGAAGCCCTCTCATGTCTCCTTCATCTTCACAGGAGACGCTAAGACCTACTAAACAATCAGGAAAGTTCTTTTTCGGTGAGGAAGACCATGATGATGGTCTTGACGACGCTTTATTTAGTCCCCGCTCAGGGTGGGCGTCACCTCCCAGCGAAGGTGCCAATGGAGGCCTGAGCAGATCCATCTCGTCAGGCAGTCTTTGTGAGGAGCCTGCGGGCATGCGACGCACACCATCCGGTATGTTTATGCCTTATGAGGAGGGCGAAATACAATCCGGAGACGGCATTTTCGGTCGAGTTATTGACACAGTCAATACAGCCCGTGATATCGCCCACGTTATTTGGAACGTTGGCTGGAGGAAGTAATGGATACACAAGCGTTCGACTTTCTTTTAGCGACGCGATTGGATTTTGAACAAGCTTATAAGCTTGTGACTCACTCAGTGTGAGCTGAAACGACGCCATGACAACATAAAAAAAGCGCATCTATCTATATACGGGAATTTCGGAGATAATTGGCATTGATCGGCCATACTACCGCGACTATCACGAAGTAAAGGCTTGTTGACGGGGAGTCTGTGCCAGTGTCACGACGACATCTTGGAAAGTGGCCCCGGAATCGCATTTCTATCTTTGATGCACGGTCTGCAACAGCGAATGGATGGAGACGAAAGGGCTAAAGAAAAGCACCGTGTTTATTGTGGAAGAGCTGGGGTAGCTGCGAGGGATTTTCATGGGTAAAGGAGAGGCAGCTCACACCAAAGGCGCCATCAGGCTTTTCTTTTTACGATGGAGCAACCTACCCCGTGACGCCCCCGGTACCCGGGTTCCGACTACGAAATCGGGGCAACGGGAAAAAGCCATTCCAGAGGTCACAGGCCCGGGGGATATTCGGCGTTATAGTTTTTTTGTTCCCGTCTTCCTTTTGTGGCAAGGGTTTTGTTTTTTTCACTTGATGATATCCCATGGGCAAGTGGGTACTACGGATCACAGACGGCCTCGGGCGGTTATGGACTGATCAGGAAAGGGAAGGGAAGGGTACAGGCCATGGGGTCAATTGATTTTTTTCGGCGACTACGGCGACTCTACGGGACGGTCAAGGCCAGGCAGGACAGGGACAATTTAAACAAAGGAAGAAGAAGAACAAGAAGGACACAAACGGCAAATGGCAACAGGACCGGGTCTTCAGTGCAATGGTGAATTGGTTGTACATAAAAAAAAGAGACAGGGGGTCGCATCTCGACGTAATCGGGCGGACCGGACGGAAGCCATGACAAAACTATACAAAAGCATTCATGATATAATAATATGGTGTTCCCATCATCTCGATTTTTTTTCTGACTATTTGCCCATGTGAGAATCTGTGCATGCGTCCCTATAGCCTAACGTGGCATACATTTATTTCGTCATCACAACGCAGGTCAATAATAAGTAAGCTTGACAGGGGACAAATGAGGGTTTTGACTTTGCCGTCCCTTGCTGATCATACTGGCCCTGAAAACTTAGTCGTCCTAGCCTTTACCTCTTGCAGACAAATTCGACTTTGCCACATCCGAAGCGCAGCTTTACGAAACGGTCCAATCAACACATCGTCTATGTCGATCACCAATTGAGATGCAAAGCAGCAAAATTGTTGGGGAAACAGGACGCGGGCTGGTCTGTTCTCTCTGTGCGCGTGACCGCATTCCACGTGCCCTAGCGAAGTGCCCCAGAGTGTCAAGCATGTAAAAAAAGACGCTGTAATTCGTAGTATGGATGTTTTGGCAGGGATATGGGTTGTTTGAAAGGATGTCGTGTGAGTGTGTGTGTCTGTCCGTGAGGCTATTAGCCGAGGATATGATGCTGCTTACAGTAAGGGAAGACTTGCGTCGATGGTCACTTGCGACATGCAGTATTGGCATCGATGGAATTTTGTTAATATGTGGTTCTATAAATGGATGATCTACTGTACATCTCATGCTTTAGATTCCTAAAGCTACCGCAAGTTTGTGCTGGTCATGTAAAAATATGGTACAGGTATGATACAAGTGACGTGCATCGGGCAAGGGGGAGATCTGTCGTCAGCTATTCCCCCCTTAAAATGGTTAAAATGGGTATCGTCATTTCAAGCACGACACCCCCGAGGACCACTTCACTGCTTCTGTCAATCAAGTCTACAGGCAAGAAACCCCATGTTTTTCTTACGCAGGGGGCAACTCGATAGGATGTGCGAAAATGCGGGGAAGAGATGAGCGACTCCACGTCAGTCGATGGCTTATTGCTGAGAGCCATTGAGAAAAAGGCGGAGAGACGTTGGAGCGTGGAGACAGAGGAAAGAGATGTGAGACATAAACACCGCCAATCTCGCTCACGATGCTACAAGCCATGGTTTCGCCGTCAAGGCGGTGACGCTCAAACTTAGTGTTTCTTTCCACCCCAACAAAGTCTTGCTTCGAGAAGACCAAAGAAGACCCTGGGGCGCAGCTCACGAGGCCGGGGCCAGGGACGGGGCGTCCGGGGAGAGTGCCGGCTGGCTAACGTCCCTGTAGTTCTGCCCGGGTGTTTGGGTAGTGCTTGAGCGCTTTGACAAACATGCTGCGAGCGTGGACGTTGACATTTGCCAGCTCAACATCGAACTTGTCGCCCACCTTGATATCCTTGATGAGCACGAGGCCATCGATACCGTCGGTGGATAAGAGGGCCGGCATATCGAATAGGTCTACCCGACCGGACACGCCTTGCTTCCAACGAGCATCAACTGTGAAACTCATGCGCTTAGGTGCTGTTCCTTCAAACTGCCAAGCCCGCACAACCGCCATGAGCATCCACTCTTGGGTGCCGCGAGACACAGTCCGGGCCATTCTCTCGCGCATACGCAACAGTGAGAGCGTGTTGGGAAGTGTCTCCTCCGTGAATGGCAATATGTCATTCAGATCATCAGTCTTGGGGTCTAGCCTGCGGTTTACCTGCCGCTCATGTGCCAATGCTGCATGAATTTGCCAGTGGACAATGAGGTCAGAGAAACGGCGAAGAGGAGAAGTGGCTTTGGCATACATGTCCAGACCGAGCATGAAATAAGGGCCGGGTTCTGCCGACATCTCGATGCCACCAGTCAAGCGTGTCAGCTCCTGACGTTGCGCTCCTGAAGGAGCGATGCCCTTCTCGAGCAGAGGGTAGAGCTCTTTCGTGGCGTATTCGAGAAGTTTGGTCCTATTCGTCTGCGAATTGGCGTCTCGTCGGTACGGTAAAGGGATTTTACGGTCAGAGCTCCATCGAGCAGCAATCTCACCGGCAAGCACCATTGTGTTAGTCACCACAGAGGCACCGTTGAATGCGTCGTAGCCGACCTTGATATAGGGGTCAGCTGGCAGGACCCTGGTTCCTTCTGCTTGCTCCATGGGGACATCTTCGAAAGCCACAGTAACGGAAGCGCCTGGCAAGAAAACTGGCCAGGCCCCCTTTTCCAGACGCCTTTTCCTGAGAGCCTGAGACAGACGGTGAAGGATCAAAAGGTCCTCTTTGCTCCTGTCATCCAACTCCTTAGCTGACATCAAGGGGCGGTTCGGTGCCACGTCTAACTTGTTGGGTGGCTCGCCAACAACAAGAGTCTGGTCAGATACTGGAGGGGGTGGAGGTTCGTTACAAAACTCAGCAACATCTCTTGGATCCAGGTACTTGACATTGTGCAAAGTACCTGGCTCGATCTTGTAGTCTAGAAGATCTCCGTACTCGTTAAGCCTGGCACTAAAGGTCAGGGCTGGTCGACCATCAGCAAGCGAGTATTGTTCAACCAAACTGCCCGACTTGTAGTCTCCTGAATTGTCCAGACCCAGATCGTTTGGAAGCATGGCCTGAAAGTGGCCAGGAAGGTAGATATTCTCAGGTATCAGCTCGAGGAACCTGCCCAGCTCAGAGTTGGGTCGAATACCGGATGCTGGATCGGCTGTATGCACGTGAATCCAGAATTCGTCAGGTTTGTCTGTTCGTTCTAAAGAGATACCATCATCAATAAGTATGGTAGAAGGGGCGTCAATGCAGAAGACAGGGGTGTCGGCCCAGTCTCGTCTGGCACCCTCCGCCACGTCTGATCGAGTTGAGTCCTCGATATTAACTGGAGTCTCTCGAATGAGGCCGCCTCCACTCTGAATCCTGACTTCAGGGAAACGAACTTTATAGCGGGATGGTATTTCCCATGGCGGGATTATCCCCAACTCTTGTAGGAAGGTCCATGCGCAAGACTGATTCAGATCAGCACCCTCATATAGATCCAGAGCTCGCAAAATGAGAGAACCATCAGCGTGGAAGTGTGATGAATCCTCGAACAAGTCGTAGCTTGCCCACCACTCAAGAAAGCGAATGAACTCTATGTGTTTCCTGGACCATTCACCGGTTTCAAGAGTGACTCCTTTAGTTGGAGTGAGGATTCCAAAAGGCGTCCACGAACGCTTATTCCTGTTGGCAAGAACGATTTGTCTTGCCTTGGAAATGAAAGTACCAAATGCCGTATCCGACATATCAGAAGACATCATATTTCCTGAAGTCTTTGCCATTAGATGAATATACTCGCGGATCATGAGAGTCACTCGATTGATCATCATGAAATCCTGATACGGGAAAATCTCAAAAAGATGATCCTTTCGATGGCAGTCAGTCGAAGGGCTTAATGGCCTGAAAATAAAGTCGTTTCGTAGGAGCGCTGTGTGAACTGCGTATAAAGCAGCAGGAGGAAACCGGGTGCCCCTTTTGAGGGAATTGGGTAACAACAAGTCGGCAAGCTCGAACAGACTCAAGTATTTGGTCTTTTTCCCATCTGAGACCAGCGATCTTGCTCTGTCTAGATTGTTAAGACTTGTCTGGAAGGCCTCGTCCGCTTCCAACATGAAATTCTTCATTTTGTTGATCAGATAAGCACCAACGTCTCGCCCAGGACCCTGGTCTTGTTTGCGCAATTCTTCGTACTCGTCCGCCGTGGCATTGGGAGGAATCAGAGAAAGAACTGGCTGCAGCTCCTTGGCGGCGGCGAACTTAGACACCGAGAAGAGCGCTGAGAAACCCATGCTCATCACCCATCTTCCAGTATTGGTATAGAAGTGATACCGTTGACCAAAGAACCCCAAGTATATAGCAAACAAGGGTGTCCGGGAGCCAGGCTGCTTCATCTCAACAAGGTCGCCTGGAGCATGGGACTTGTGCCCAACAATGCCGACTTCAGCATCCTCCTTACTGTAGTTCTCATCTGGGCCCACCATGCTCACTGAATCAGACTTGAAATTATCCAATTCGGATGAGCCAGTAGATTGAGGACGTGTGTTGCTATTGGTGACAGTGTTCCAGAATGTAAGATCCGGGACAATTGGGGTTACCTCCCTGTCAGGGTCGTTGATAGCGACCCATTCTTGCAATCTTTGCCGAATTGGCCTCTTGTCTACTGCAGGAGAAGTTTTGGGAAGGGATGTGGGAATGTTCGTCTTTCCAAAGGCACCCCGAGGACGGTTCTTGGTTGAGGTAGCGTACTAGGATTTGTTAGTCCATGACATGTTTGACATGGTGCGAGATGAAACAAACGGTATAACGTCCACTCGAGGACTCCAAAGGCGTAGAAAAAGAAGATCGCAATCCATTAGGGCAGTTCGAAAGACATCTGCAGCAAACGTACGGACGACCTGCGGACCGTAGCATTTTTGCAGTATATCACAAATACCCTGTATCAAGCAAGGTAATTACGGATACAACTCGAAATGTTGAAGCCGACGCGAGGCTGAAAATTTTACTACCTGCGTGTTGGGCAACTTTCACAATCGCGAGGTCACATGACATGGCGCTTTCTACTTTAACTGAAGTGCACCTACTCCGTATTAGCCTCTATGACCTTACCTTAGTACCTGAACTTGGACTTGTACAATCACTCATCATGAACACTACCACTCACCGAAATGTTGCATCGGTGCACATACGCTGGTGCTTCCCGTCTCCCCGCATACTTCACGGAAACCTATCAGCAAAAGGGGCTCGATTGAGAAGGCATTGAATTCGCTACTATTATTGGCAATAATCCAAGTCGACAATCAATTCAGCCCCAAACTACGGATAGCTAATGACGAGTAGTTCCGTTCTGAGAGATGTCTAGAGATAAAGACCTTCTCTAATTGGAAGGGTACCCTGCTCTGTCCTGGTGCCGAGCATAGCCTAAATAACGACGGCTTGGAGCCAAGCAGCGCGCGAGATTCACTTCATTTGAGTCAGACGATTCCGATGGATCGACATTGCAAATCCTATACAGGGGCTACTATTGATACAGAGTCTTACATACAAATGAGCAGATCACCAAAACACGAGAATATCAGTCAATTCATTGTCTGTTGACTTGATGCCAACTGACGCTTCATCGCAGAGTACGGATACAGCCCATCAAAGGCTGGAAAGGCTAGAGCATCTCAGGCAAGACAAACTACCGTGCGATGTGACGGTGAATACGAAGTGCAATTATAAGATTGAGGTTCCGACATCAAGCCTAGCTGCTTCGACCAGCGAGAACCCGGCCACCGACTGACAAGCTTTTGCCCCGGCTTTCTCGGATTACTATATCTATTAATTCCCCGCATATGGAGGCTGCAAGATATCTATTGTGCCGACAGGGGAGCCTTTTGAGACAGGAGCTTCTGGCCCTGTTGCCAATACGAGGCAGCTGTTAATTACGCAAAGGCTCAGACTGAGAGAAAGTGACGACAAGGTGACTCGCTGAGCGTCACTAAAACAAATAGAACGCTTGAACGGAAACCCCTGGGTCCACAAGCGCGAAGCCACCTCCGCTAGGGTAAATTGGGGGACCATGGCTAGCATGGCAGATGCAGGAACAATCTCTTGACCCCACTCGCCGACGAACCGACTGATTCGAATTTCGAACAGAGTCAAGAACCGGCATGACATGAGGATTGTTGTATAGATGAAATTTGTGAAGCAAGATACCGCGATAGCCGGGGCGCTACCCTTGGAAGCGACTCTACTTTGGAGATGCAAAAAAACTAGTCTAAGCATGATGCGTAACTTGAAAACTCATCTCCCGCGCGGGTTCACATCAATCGCGCATCTCAATCGATGTCAACTCATCTCGATTCCCCTTGTGAATAATCAAGTGACCAACCAACGGTCATAGAAGCCTCGTCCTTGGACTAATATCGCTTCTTATTCACCACAGGTTCTCGCGACAGAGGCAACCCTGACCGCTTAGCTAGCTGATTGGTCTCGAACACTCGACCCCCCTAAACCAACCACCTTATTTGGGAGAGGCATGGCATCGACAACGTGAGCAAATGCCCCTTGGGCTGGTTGAACCCACGAGATTGCATCGTGCCCCGTGCTCCACAAACTTCTCCTTTTCGTCCATAACCCCGGCCAAATGCTGGGGTTTCTAGCGCTGTCAAGGCAATGATAGACATATTGCACCAACAATGGTCCACGTTTGGGACTGGGCGACTAGCACCCCAGTTCATTTCATGAGGCACAGGGCACATGAGGACAGGCCAGGGACAGACGGGTACCTGAGTTTTGGCCTCCAAACGCCGCTATCGTGCATCATCTCAGGTACCATCTCAACCGCTATTCTCGACTAGGGCCATCCTTTGTCAATGCCATGACCCTCTGGGCACTGCAGCCAAGGCAAAACAGACCGGGTTGCAGGTAGAGGCAATAACAGTTGATCTGCTCATAATATGCCGCTCTCCTCTTCTTTTCTCTGATTTTTCTTTTCCCTCACGGTTCCATCCTTCGCGAATCTAGAGAGCATCTCGTTAATTTTCGCTTTCGTCCTCTCGTTTTCCTCTATTCCATTAACCGCTTCACTCTTTTAGCGGGCATTCGTTTCCTACGCCAACTACAAACTCTTACATTTACGTACAGTATTTGACATTTCGGAGCTTTTTTTCAATATGAAGGGAGGACTTGCTGCTGCCGCCGTTGCGGCCATGGCTACCGGTGCTCAGGCCGCTTACCCTCACCACCGCCGGGCTCATGAGATGTTCCGACGTGGTGGAGAGGTCTGCGTTCCTACCTGCACCACCATCTGGACCACTTACTATGGCGAGCCTACTCGTATGTCAAATATATCGGTATTCAGTTGTATAAACGCTAATCGCTGCTTCAGTTGTCCCCAACCCTCCTTCTACCCCCAAGCCCACCAAGGAGGCCGTCACAACTCATGAGGCTGTCAAGCCCAAGCCCACCACCGTTCATGAGGTTCCTACCTATGAGGCTCCCAAGCCTGTTGCTCCCACCACCACCAAGGTCGTCCCGGTCATCCCCGTCCCGACTCCGGAGGAGTACAAGTGCCCTACTCCCGGCACTTACACTTTCCCTGCCACCACCATGACCGTCACCGAGTCCACCACCGTTTGCGTTGGCGAGACCACCAAGGTCCCCGCTGGAACCCACACCATGGGAGGTGTCACCACCATCGTTGAGACTGCAACCACAGTCACTTGCCCCTACGCCAAGGAGACCGAGCACGAGGGTGTCGTTACCAGTGTCATTGAGACCACCACATATGTCTGCCCATCTGCTGGCACTTACACCATTGCTCCTATCACCAAGACCTGCGAGGAGGAGACCGTCATCGTCTACCCTGTCCCTACCAGCTACGCTCCTGGTACTTACACCGCCCCTGAGCAGGTCGTTACTGTCACCGAGACCGACTACGTGTATGTCTGCCCTTACTCTCAGTCCGGTGTTCCCGCCACCACCAAGGTTCCCGAGGCCCCTAAGCCCCAGCCTCCCAAGGAGACTAAGCCTGTCTACGAGGCTCCTAAGTCCCAGCCCGAGGTCACCAAGCAGGAGCAGCCTACCAAGCCTGTTTATGAGGCTCCCAGCAAGGTCCCCGAGACTCCTGCTTCCACCAAGCCCTCCTATGAGAAGCCCTCCGAGGCTCCTAAGCCCAAGACCCCCAAGAAGCCTTCCAGTCCTGGAAACCTGAAGGGTGGAAACGACCACTACGGTATTACCTACACTCCCTACGTCGCCTCTACCGGCAAGTGCAAGGGTGCCGACCAGGTTGACAAGGACATTGCTGCCCTCAAGGAGGCTGGTTTCCAGATCATTCGATCTTACTCTACTGACTGCGATACACTCGAGACTGTTGCCCCCGCCTGTAAGAAGCACGGCATTGACATGATCGTCGGTGTTTTCGTCAAGGCCTCTGGCTGCACTTACGAAACCCCCGATATCAAGGCTCAGGTCGACGCCTACGCCGAGTGGGCTCAGTGGGACCAGGTCAAGCTCTTCACTGTTGGTAACGAGGCTATCATGAACAAGTTCTGTTCTCCCCAGCAGCTTAAGGAGCTCGTCACTGTCGTCAAGGAGAAGTGCTCCGGTTACACCGGCCCTTACACCATCGCCGAGACCCTCGACATCTGGGAGCGCGAGGATGTTCAGGGTACTATCTGCGATATTGTTGATGTCACCGGTGCCAACATCCACCCTTACTTCAACGCTGAAACCACCGCTGACATGGCTGGTGAGTTCGTCGCTGGTCAACTTGAGATCCTCCGTGGTATCTGCAAGGGCAACGATGTCATCAACCTGGAGTGTGGCTGGCCCTCAAGCGGTAACTGCAACGGCGTTGCCTGCCCTGGTAAGTCTGAGCAGGCCAAGGCTATCAAGTCCATCCGCGAGAGCTGTGGTGACAAGACCGTCTTCTTCTCCTTCGAGGATGATCTCTGGAAGGAGCCCGGTGCTTGCAACTGTGAGCGAAGCTGGGGTTGCGGCTCTTCTTTCACCGGCTACTAAGCAGTTCTGGATAACTTCAGTTCTGATTGCAGCGTGCCCAAGCGTCCTCTGTACGATTCAACCTTCGGAGCATGCTGAATGTTGTACATAATCATGACCAACACCGCCCGGCCACTCACTTCTTCTTTCTTCCTCATGCAACCCTCTTCTCGCCACCGTCCATGCGGTGATTCACATCATTGACATCCAACAAGAGCCTTCGGGAATGGAGTCCGAAAGCCGACGGTCTTCTCTCTCTCTCTCTGGCCAACTCCAGACATCCGCCTCAGGGGGCAATGCATTGTTGCGCGCGTGCATGCGTGCAATAGATTGAGGGAAACGAATCTGGTCGGGCGGTCGAGGACGACCTTCTTGATGAATACTGTTTTTCTTCCACTGTTCAAACGACATGTGAACTCTTGTTACTATGTCATCTTTCCATATGTGTTATTTGCGGCAGCACTTCTTTACGGTAGACGCGTCTTTAAGGCTCTTGAGCGACGGGGTAAGCGAAAGCCTTTTCTTGGGAGAAAGATGATCTGTATGTATGATCTATACTATAGCCGGGTTGTCATTCAGCCTCTGCTTCATAATGCTGTAATTCACTAGTATATCTTCACTCGCCATTGTGCTATGTCTCGTGAGCTATCGTATACAAAATCCTTTCCTAAGCCGTCTCGTCCTTGTATCGCCTGGTGACCAACTCCCCCACGCAACTGAACACTCAAACTACCTAAGACATAATACAGCAAAACAATGTCTCATGGCAGATGTACCATAGCAGTCACTGAGGCGCCAATAACAGTAGCGAGCCGTCCATGTCTGGGAGATCCAGCCCTTTAACCACTCAGGCCTCCTAGAATAAGATAGCAAGTGTCCGATCATATTGATGACAAGCTTGAAGAATTGGAACCGGAGGATTCTATCAAGGCGATCAGCGTTATATCACAGTCGTGCTTGACACACAAGCCAGCAAGATACTGGTGCTTCACCCCAATCGGCTTTGCATCCTTAGCAGTGATCTATAATAATAAGAACAAGTAGATGGACGTGATGCTTGGTCACGTCAGCTTAGCGAAAGATAGTCTAATAAACAAACCGAAAAGTCTGTTGTGAAGCCCGCATAGTTCTAGCACAGCCTTCAACTTGGCACACTTCGAATATTCACCAGCATTCTAGCGGTCAAGGAATAGATGAGACACGGTATATCTGGAATGACGATGAAACTCACGTGTCTCGGAGACTCTACCTGGATCGGTAATCACTGCTGCTTTACGAGAGACATGTATGTCTTGGATCTGAGCATATGGAACATGCCTTGTCCTTGGATGATATTGTAACTGAAATAGCTGTGGTGTGTAACCACCGAGGGAATGGAGACCATGCAGATAGCCACGCCCATATTAGCTAGCTAGGTAGGAAGGTAGTCATTCAATATCGTCTTTGCAAAGTACATAGATTACAACTGACTTGTACTTCGCTCCTGTGTCCCAAAACTTACCCACAAAAACGGACTGTCCCACTCATAGTGTAATAAAACCAAAGCTTCGAAAGCTCACTGATTGTGTGTACCATGCCCGAGAAATGAAGATCCCGTCGCCACTGTCCTGATATCTGATATCTATAGTCTCCCAAACAAAGTGACCGGGCTCAGCCCTGAGCCCCAAGGATAATGATGTCGGTGATAAAGGAAAAGAAAGAAGAAAATGATTAATAGCTTTGTAGCGAGGGTTTGTGTAGCTTGTGTAGTTTGTGTCTTCATATTGTAAACCATCTCCGCCTATATAGAAAGTGATGTGCTGTGAATGGCCAATGGTAATTTCTCAACTTATCATGATTTGATAAGCCAGAACAAAAGGGGTATAACGCTAGCAGGCAGATGCTTCGAATGAAGGAGAGTAACCAGCGAGGTCAAACAAGTATAAAGATAATTTGTGAATCACACCAAGACGCTTTGTATATCTGATTCAAAGGTGCTTGAAGCCATCGGGAAATGGTTTAGAAGATGGGCAAGGCATCCGTCGAAGCTGGAACTCGACGATAGCATTCACCGCTGCGTGTAAACTCATCGGGTTTATGGCGCCAATCGGCGGTGTCACCATCGACATAACGTTTCCAGTAACTGAAGAAATAGGGCTCGGCGGCACGGCCACATCGTTCAAGCTGAAGAAGGCCGCCACGATGACGGTCGCTCGCCAAGACATTGAGTTCATGCCCACCGTTGGTAAATGCAATGCCGCCGATCTCACCAAAGAAATCGACTGTCTGCTTCCTGTTAAAAGTCTGAGCATCAATGATGTTGACAATGTCAGCCTCCTCGGCAGCAATGAGTACTCTCTCACCACTACCGACGGGAGAGAAGCGCAAATTTCTCACACCAGCCATATCGGATCTGATAGTGCACAGAGGTGTGCTGACACCCCGCGAGTCACACCAACGGCGAGCATCCCAGACCTTGACGCCCTTATCCTGGAAGCCGGTGGCTACTGTCCTCCCATCATCGGACCAATCGCAGGCAAAGCCATAGTCGCGGTGTCCAGACAGTTCCTGTTGAATCTCGCCGGTATCGGCGTCGGTAATCAGTACCTTGAAGTCATCGCCGACCATGACTCTCAAACGGCCGTCAGGTGACATGCGCGTACAGTTGAGCGCGAATCGATACTTGCTCTGCATCAAGAACTTCTGTGTAGGAAGGTCTAGAAGGCGGAATCCCTCGTCGTTACTGGCAATGGCAGCAACAGGACCAGAAGATCGCCGGGGTTGGTAGATCTGGACATGGTTGGTGATACCTCCCATATTTGTAGTAATGACACCTTCTGCAAAGTCTTTCTTGTCTTCCGAATCCAGGCTTTTGAGATAGTATTCGCCATTGAAAGTGCCGGCAAACATGGCACCATGGTTTGCATCGAGAGTGGAGATGAGAGCTCCCAGACCATGTATATGACTATTATTAAGTACGAGCTCTACTTTTCCCGTGACTGGGTTGATTCGGTTGATTCCTCTCCTGCCAGGGTAGTAGGCTTGTGAGATTGAGGGGCATGCTAGGACGCTCCGTAGCTGAAAATGAGCTAGATAGACATCCTGGCGGATAAGGAACCTCTTGAATCTCATAAAGTTTTGACTCGCGGGGAGAGCTGCGTCATCCATGTGAGGCTAATTTGAGGTCAGCTGAGAAGACTCATTCAAAAGTAGCTGGCACTTACGCTCCATCTATCTGAGCCATCCTTGTTGACATAATTCTTGAAAGTGGCACATCGTATTTGCCGCGCATACTCCCTAGTAGTGTTCATGGATGCCCAATCCAAGCCCTGTATGTCATAGCCATCGCCTTGAAGGTCCTTGTACTGAACATCTCGGATGTGTGTATTCGCTTGACGACGAATATCTTCTGGATAGGGTGCGTGAATCCGCGAGGGGGATGGGCAGGAGGAAGCATGAGCTTGGAATGCCCAGTGTCTCAAAAAGTCTACCAGGCCAAGATTTTGAGATCCAATCATAGTCGGGTTGGGGTTGCTCAGTGGTGGCTGGCCTAGAACCTCTGCTGGCGAAGGAGACGCATTGCCCTCCAACGTAGCCATGTCTTCGATCACGACGTCAACCCATGGCGCAGGAGGCGGAACAGCATCCATGATTAGGTCGTTGTCGACTGTGGTGGGCGGATGGAAGGCGGCTTGCGAAAGATGGTTAGTTGAGTGGTTGATAGGGGTTGATTCATCGTTGTCCCCATCAGATAGAACAGACTGGTCGTCCGTGAAGTGTTCAATTTCGTCGAATGCGTCGTCGAGAGGAGCACCACCTTCGCTGTCGCTCATATAAATGTCATAATCCACGTCGTGGTAAGGGGGTATGTGGTCAGAGTTCAAGTCGAGATATGTGGGAGATATCCAATAGTCGTCCAAGAAAGGTGGGTGGATGGAAGTGTCCAAATCAAGATCAATACCGTCCTGATGCTCTTGATCAGGGTCGGACTCGGACTCCGGGGGTTCAGACTCGGAATTATAGGTCTCGATGTAGGCGTTGGAGGAGAATTGGTCGGGATTGTTCCGGTCTGAGAAATCGGTGGCGATTGCAGTAGAAGAGCCGTCAGTCACTATCGCGAAAGTAGGTGCCTTGGAGATGGTATTTTCTTCGGTGGGGAACGCATCAGTCATAGGCGAATCGCCTGTGAATTCAGGGACGTTGTATGATTCCTCTGTGCTAGGCAGGAGAGTTGGGTTATATTGCGGCTGGCCACCATGAGCTTGTGAAGGAGGGCGGATGTTGAAGGTGTTATAAGAGGCGCCGCTGGTTGTGAGTAGGTCCGCAGGTTGACGATGCTCAGTTTGGAAATCCTCGTCCCGCAAGAGAGCTTCAACAACGTTGAGAGATGAACCGGCAATAGAGGCTGTTGTATTTGTGGGCGACGGGGGGTTGTCTCGTAGGTGGCTCATGGACATATGAAGAGCGGAGCGGCGCATCGTGAGGCCAAGGTCCAGTTCCGCGACGGAGCGAAGGGGGAAAGCCGAAGCTTTTCTACAGTTCGGCCGTGCTAGCGAGTCGAGGCAGAGCAGAAGCCCGGCTTCTGCATACAGGCAAGCGCCAAAAGGGGGGCTGAAGAGGCCAGAGAGACTTGGGCTATGGCTCTAACTTGGAATCTGGGTCGTTCGTGTGCTAGTGAGAAGCGCGCTGGCGGTCTAGCAGATTGGCGATGGCTTGCTTTTGATGGAGAAACAGGAGGCGGAAATGTCTCTGATTTCAACGCTGCAAGATGGACGGTGGAGAGGGATGGGAGGGGGGCGGTCCAGTTTAGAGCGAAGGCGAGGGAACAGGCAGTCTGCAGTCCGTTTAACAGTGGGAGTGGGCTGCAGATCGTGTTGGACTAGGGCAAAATGGTGCGGTAAGCAGTGGTTGGGGCCTTGGTTCGGTGTCCAACGGCTGGTAGTGTCGAGATTGATGGGAATGGGGGCTGAGGGCTGAACTGAGCTCGAGGAGCGGGTATCGTATATTATCGTATGTATTATGGAACGACTATGAGTTGTGGTCTATGAGTTGTGGTCTATGTATGTCGAGTACAAAGCGAGTGAGGCGTCATGCTAGCAAGGGTGCGGCCGGGCAGGGACAGGACGACAACGACTGAGCTGAGATGGACGAGACAACTTGCAAGTGTGTATGTACTCAGAGAGGAGGTCTAAGCAAGGGTTATCTAGGCTGCGGCGAAGCAGAGTCATGAGCGAGGATGAGAATGAGAATGAGCGGTATAAGATCAGATCGAACGATTTGTTGTGAAGGGAATGTGGTCATTGTTTTGGTCGGATGTGAGATACTCGAGGCCAAACATGATAAATGATGAAACTCGACAACAGGTAGGTAGGGAAAGGACACTAGGCCCCTCGGTCAACTAGAAAACCTAAAGTGGCTGCCCACATTTAGCACTCGGGGGCATAGAGCAGGGGGGGGGGGCATTGAAGCTCCTTATTTCATTATAAGCCATGCCTGATGCTCGTCAATTATCACCAGTAACAAAGGCCGTGCCCTCGCTTGTATGAAGACGAGAAACAGAATGAATGGAAGAACAGGGTTTGACCAGGCCCTCACCTTTGGGTACTGTACTGTGCTGTATTCTTAGCACAGACAGACGCTAGTCAACGATCTGGATGATGGACGGGAGCGGGTGAGCGGGCTGGCTCGCGGTAGCTTGGATCCCATCTGGCTGGGTAGAGGAGATAGGGGAGGACGGGGTTCTTGTCACAGTGACTTGACGACTGTCCTCTATTCACACGCATATTAGAGTATAGTCAGTCTACTATACTCCGTACACTTTTGCATGTCCGGGATACTATGGATGCCTAGTATTTGAGATCCTCAACGCCGAAGCCCCTGTCCTTGCTTGCTTGCTTGCTTTCAGGCTACATCACAATATTGTCGTATAATCATGCATACATACATACATACATACATACAGTACGATTGCCTGGCTCCCCAGCATCCAAGTTAAGTTGCCCGATTCAGAGATGGATGCATGCAGGCATGAATTGCATGGATCTGGGGACCTTTCAAGGGCCTTGACCAACAGCGACGGGGGCCTTGAATGGGGAATGCAACCCGATCTTAATTCGCCCTCGGTTAATAGGGACTTGCATACTTTTATCAATATTTCTCCTTCTGCGTACGTACGTAGGTAATTGGTACATACCTACGGATAGACTAGTTGAGCTGTCATCGTCGTCGACTTGCCGCTCAACACACACTGCCTATATCAACCATCCGTATACTACTACTAACCAAATACAGGAACGAAAGGCAGGTCTCGTGAACTCGCCATATACCACTCTTGGTAATGGAATATCCACGGTACGACAACGCATCTGCAACATCTGTCCACGCCGAGCGACCTGCAGATCCAAGCGTTGATAGGCAATGCTCCCATATCCATATCAGGATATTCCTGCCTCCACTGCTTACACATATCACTCGAACCGATAGTAATAATAATAGACTGCTTATTTCGTCAAGACCACAGCCTGCTTCTCGTACAACCCCAATCTGACCATAGACAACCAGGATATTCCCATTATATTCTCGCAAACTTGGCCGGCTTGGATCACCCTGAGTGAGATCCTCGCATTGTACAACCTACAGCCCTGGTGAAACAGCAGCATCAGCATACGATGTTCTGTGTCGCCCCAGACTCACTCACTGCCCAAGCTAGGTAGGTAGCCAAGGTCAATGCCTAATTATCAGCTCGATGTCAAACGGACAAACAATTGTTATCTCAGGGATCTCTCATGCCACGAGGGACGCTAATAAACCCACATACATGATCATTTATGTCAACTATAACCACACAGTTGGTTGATGAGGAATAACAATTGGGGATTACGGACTCGACGCGAACCTCCATGTCTCGCACTGAACTCGAGCTAGTACTGTATGAAGTGCTTGACCGGTCTGAACGGGCCACTGACCAGTCAGAATACCTAGGAAATATTGAGGCCATCCCTCCTCCGTTGCATACCTTACGGCCTATGTAGGTAGGTACATGCTCTCTGTCTGTCTGTCTGTCACTGTCTCAAATCCCGGACCCTCATGCCCTTTGTTATCTGAGCTGGGTTTAGCTCTCGATTCGACTCTAGTTGGCCGTTGCAGTAGTGAATGTCACCAGGCTGGCTTCCAGATGCAATACAGTACTGTGCACGCATCGTCATATGCCTGACAACGGAATACTATGCCTCCGTATTACACATTGCGAACGACTCGCTTGCCTACTAATAAGCTGATACTGACACTCGCCTTAATGGCATCGGCGCTGTCTCATCTTTTTCATGCCACCCACCAGAAGCAAAAACACCCCATTCGACACATCCCTCCAGCGCGGGATGTACACACGTAATCCCACGGACCTGGGACACAGCAAAGCAAAGTGCTGCAATGCTTTGACGTAGCACACAGAGACAGAGACATGTCCAGGGACAGGAGGGCGTATTACGCCACGCCCTGGTTCATCATCATCATCATCTTCTTCTCACCTCGATGGTACTCTAGAGTCGCAGGCGGATCTGACCGAGCAGGCATCTGGCTGCCGAGTCCGACCATGGGATGGCTAGTCTTTTCCCGTAGTGGTTATAGATGCAGATAAATAGATGCAACTCAGGCCATTTTTTAGGCCGAGCATATTTGGGTTCGTCACAGAATTCGAAAAACTCCGAGACCAGGGACGGCAATAACAGATCATTGACTCGTACTTGCGGTACGCTCAGAGTCAGAGAGCCAATCTGTACCTATGTACGTACAGCACGTAGACTAGGTACCTATTGAGTGTCGACTCAGTTCTGTTCTCACCGGGGCCATAAGGTAAGCATGTCTTGCTCTTTTTCCCTGCATGGTGGATGGATGTCTCTCCCACAAGGCTCCACTATACGTGATCTATCACCAAAGCATCAAACACCAGCAAAACTGCGAAATCCACGCTGTCGCCCTGTCATTTCCATGCTCGCAGCCCGACATTGGATGTTGTCATAGGCGCGTCTTCTATTTTCCTTTCCAACTGCTAAACGCAGTGCAGTGCATAGACACTATATTCATCCAGCACTTTTCCCTGCTGTCATCGCTTCCTCTGATCTATCATAGGCCTCAAGCTGTTGGCTGGCACACAAATTTGATACATCATAAACCATCCCGTGACTCGTTTTAGACGCGCCGCCTCATTGCTCTTGTCTCCCTTTGGTCGGCCTGGCACTTGAGAATTGCTCTTTGTTCGTGCGTTTATCAAAGTTAGTCCACAATCTTCTTTCTCTCCTCTCACCGGCTTCGTGGGTCCTCTCTTGTCTTTTCTTTTGCTTTCTTTTTCTATCAGATGTGATATATCATGTTTTGCCCACTTCCACTTCGACGCCACTTCTCGTCGGCGAATAAACCGAACATGGCCTCCACTCGAGATACTTTTCAGACATAATCAGTGGCTTGGGGGCCCTTTGTACGTAGTCTGGAGTCAACAACGACATGTCCCCTTACTGAAGTACCTCGTGTAGGTACCTAGCCATTAGTAGTATGCTGTAAGTCACCGTGATAATTATCCCTCATCACAGGTATTTCAAGGTGTAATCCTTTACGCCTCAAATGACATGTTCTTTCAACTCTTGGTCTAGTAATGTACATACTAGGTCAGCATACCAAGAATCTATGAATATCCTATCCTATCCTATCTAACTGCCCCTATTCGTCACTCTGAGAAAAAGCAACTTTCCGGCAAAGCTCATCTCATCCCAACTCAAGCCATGATTAACAATCCTTACACCGAGAAGTGGCTTGAAATCGGGAATGTCGATCTTCTCAACCTTTTCAATCCGCCATCGTGTTACACAACCAGGCCAACAACCCCTCGGACGCGAGTAAAACGCGGCTTGTCCGGTTCTCCTTCGCCCGACCTTTGACTGTTCATCACTTCTCATATTATCCCTGTCTCCTCTTCTCGACATGAAGCTAAAAAGGCTTCTATTATAGATCTTAGACTCACACTTGCACAGCCCGACGGTTGTTGTCAAGTCTCCTGCGGCTCGTGATATTGGCTAGGCAGCGATCGAGCTCGATAGCCTATCTCGCATTGCCCAATTCTCCCCCAATCCCTTGCACTGGGCGTCCCGAAACATCGGGATGCATCTTGATTGTCACGTCAAACTTCCACCTATAGCTTGCGGCTATGAATTCATCCCGTGGGTTCTGACACCAATCAAACATCAGCTTGTTCAAGAAGCGTTCTTTTCTCCATTGACCGCTACTTGGATATCTGTTTCTGTTCTCGACTTTACCTCTCCATGCGAGATCCCGTGCCCGTCATCATCTAACATGTCTCATATGGTTGACTGTGAATTCATATACCTTCTGCTGTTAATCTCACCCTCTGTACGCGCCGCCCCCTCTAGTGTCCTAGCAAACCTATCACATCCCTCTACAACTTGTTCACAAGTCCTCGCGAGGACTTGAGCTGCACCATCTTCTCAAGAGCTTCGTCAATAGGAACCAGCTCACCCTTTGCCTGGGTGGCTTGGTCATCTCGGTTACGGATGTTGAGGGTGCGCGAGCTGGCCTCCTCGGCACCGACAACTATACAATCTGGTTAGCCATTGGCCTCAAACAAGGCAGCTTCCATTCCAAACTCACCAAAGATAAAGTTGTACTGCTCCAGCTGACCGGTGCGGATCTTCTTCTGGAAAGTGTTGCTGCTCAGGTCCACATCACTGTAGAGCCCCTTGGCTCGGAAGATCTGCTGAACCTCCTTGGCGTAGTCATTGGCAGCAGGCATGACAGGTACAACCAAGACCTGTCGCGGGCTGAGCCAGAATGGCCACTTGCCGCCAAAGTGCTCGGTCAGAATACCAAACATTCGCTCGAAGCTACCTAGAACAGCTCGGTGAATCATGACAGGTCGTGCGTATCCGGCAGGGAGATCCTCCTCGGGGTTGCTACCATCACTGACTCCGGTCTCGCCCTTGTTAGCGACATATCGAAGCTTGAATCGTCGAGGCAGGTTGAAATCGAGCTGCATAGTACCACATTGGTGCTCACGCTTCAGAGCGTCGAACAGAGCAATATCGATCTTGGGTCCATAGAAAGCACCATCACCGGGGTTAAACTCCCACTTAGCACCCGTCTTCTCGGAGAATGAGTTGAGAGCCTCTTCAAGCTTCTTCTCGGCCGAGTCCCAGGTGGCGATGTCGCCGACGTACTTCTCGGGTCGGGTGGACAGCTTAAGCTTGAATGTGAAACCGAAGATACCGTAAACACTGCTCAAAAAGTCGAAGGCTGATTCAATTTCCTCTCGAATCTAGAGCACATTAGTAGAAGCGCGAGCCGGTTAGTAGAAGCCATCATACCTGATCCACGGTACAAAAGATGTGAGCATCGTCCTGTTGGAAACGACGGACTCGAGTAAGACCTGAAAGAGCCCCGGAGAACTCGTTTCGGTGCAAAACACCAAAATCGGCCATCCTCCAGGGAAGGTCCTTATAAGTGACATCAGAGTGGGCAAAGATCTTGCAGTGTCCAGGGCAGTTCATGGGCTTCAGCCCAAACTTCTCCTTCTCGACCTCGAAGGTGAACATGTTCTCCTCGTAGTGGCCCCAGTGTCCTGATGTCTTCCACAAATCCGCCTTGTACATGTTTGGAGACATAACTTCGTCGAATTCGCGTTTTTGGTACTCGCCTTTGATGAGCTCCATTAAGGCATTGTAGATGCGCACACCGTGTGGCAGGAAGAAAGCAGATCCGGGAGACGCCTCGTCGAAGAAGAAGAGCTTTTGATCAGTACCGATCTTTCGGTGATTACGCTTGGCAGCCTCGGCCAGGAAGTGCTTGTACTCTTCGAGAGCCTTCTTGTCGGGGAATGAGATACCAGCGATACGCTGGACAGACTCGTTGTTGCTGTCGCCGAGCCAGTAGGCAGCGGAATTCTGTTGAACATCAGCTCAAGCCCGTCGCGTCAAGACTGGGAGTTGTATATATCTTATTGACATACCCTGAGAACGGAAAAGGCCTTGATGTTGCCAGTGGTGGGGACGTGAGGTCCTCGGCACAGATCGATCAGGGGACCGCATCGGTACACAGTACTCTTGGTGCCATCGGGAACACGCTGTTGAATGAAATACTCCTTGTACTTGCTGTACTTGAACATCTCAAGGAGCTCGTCCTTGGTCATTTCCAGACGCTCGAAAGGCTGCTTCTGTTTGACAATGTTGTTGGAGAGCTGCTCGAGGGCCTTCTTATCCTCATCAGTGACGACTTGCCTAGGGCCTATGTCAGTAAAGTCTCCGGCAATTTATTCGAAGCCTTCCACGCACTCTCCCATGTTGGCCATATCGTAGTAGAATCCAGGGGGGTCTTCAGTAGGGGGACCGTTGCATAGATAGCAACCAAAGCGTTTCTCGGCAGCCTCTCCAAGAATATGGGCTGAAGAGTGCCAGAAGACCTTCTTGCCTTCGGTGTGTTCAAAGTCAAGGAGCTCGAGCTTGCAACTCTTCTCGAGCGGTCGGGTCAGATCCCACAACTCACCGTCAACTCTGGAGATGACAGTGCGCTCGAAAAGAGACTTGGAGATGCCCTTGGCGATGGCGCCAGGGGTGGTCTCCCAGGAAGTTCCCTTCTCCTCTTTGCCATTGGGAAGCGAGATAGTGATTTCCTCGCGAGGTTTGGCTATCATTCTTGTCAGTCGATTCGATCCGAGGGACGGAAGCGTGAGGAGGATTCGGATTTGGATCACCCACCAGCGATTTCGGCGTCCTGTCGGGCTTTGATCTTATCGAAGAGATCGAGTCGGTGCTGGATGAACTCGGGGGTCTCAGGGAGCTATCATACACAGTTAGTAGGTTCCAAAACGGTGTCATGTACACCGGAAGTCAAGAAAGGGACACCAACTTCGAGGCCAGCAGACTTTCCACCCTTGGCAGACTTATCCTTGGGCTGTTTCTCCTTAGGCTGCTTCGCAGGGCGAGAAGGCAAGCTCTTCTCAGACGCGCCCTCGGCCGCCTTGGCAGCATCAGCTTGATCGGACGACATATTGAGAACTCTCGCGCGTATGTTGAAGATTTGGTGGGAGGAAGTTGGGTACTCGAAAGTGGTCTTGTCTTGTCTTGTCGATGGCGGGGCACAAGGGGCATTAAACACGAAGGTGGGGTTAGAATTGAGTCACCGCGAATTTGGCAGGGGCACGGGAATAGTACCGTTTGGTTGGGCACTTTTAGTATCACGAGATGTAGCCTTATAGGCTTGCCTAGGTAGGTAGAAATGCCATTGATGTATCAATTCTTCTATCCAAGTTCAGAATACTTATTTACTGTAGGTATTCTGACATGCTCCAGCAAATTGTGTTCCCCTTAAACAATAGTCACATGCCGAAAACCGAAACCCAGTCTCTTCGTCCCCTTCAGCTTACTCACACGACACTTGGACAAAAGAGTCAGACCGAACAATATGTACCACGTAATGAAACTCATAGTGACCAATACAGAAGGACTCGATCCAATTCCGGCATCGCAGGTATTTGACTCAGTCACAA
Source organism: Fusarium musae (assembly GCF_019915245.1). Lineage (NCBI taxonomy): Eukaryota > Fungi > Ascomycota > Sordariomycetes > Hypocreales > Nectriaceae > Fusarium > Fusarium musae. The sequence continues at coordinate 2,138,872 of NC_058387.1, forward strand.
GAATCATCAACAATAATCTTGTCCAAGGTAAATCAGGGGTATCAAGCGGTTTTCCAACCCAGCAATCCGTAACGCCATGCCATCCCGTTTCCATGTCATAAATCAAGCCAAACCCTCATTCGAAAACAAGAAAGAAACAGGCAGTATTCAAAGTCCATAGCGGGTGATACACTCTTCCTTGTGCGCCTCCAAACAATCCAGTGCGCAGACTCTTGTTCCGCACTTCATGCACCTCACACGTCCCCAATACCCGCAGACCTCACAGAACGATCTAACGGGATATATGTTGTCTCTATGTCCCGTCACTTCGCCATAGTTCAATGGAGGGTGGGAAAGGAGCCTGCGCAGCTCCTCATCGGATGGCATATCGGGAACACGCGACACAAGCAAAGGATCGTTGTCGCCAGGGTGGCTCGGTGGTGAAGGTCTCGATGATTCGGGAAGAACCGTCGGAGCATCAGCGTCGGCCACCGCTATGACTTCTTCTTGTGGTGGTTTGGAAGATGAGGGAGTATCTCTTCGACTATTCGATGGCCGTTTGTTGTTTGCGCCAGAGGCAGCGGACCGAGAATTCGTAGGGTTGGCCTCTGCAAGTGCCTGCATCGCGAGGAAATCGTCCAAGTGGTTCCCGAATGTCTTCTGCGATTGGAGAATCTTACGAACGTTAGGTGTGTGTTTTGCTTGCGCTGCCAAAAGTCAATTTCTCGTCTTTCACATAATGCTGAGGTCTGGCGCATACTTCTTCCGCTCTTGACTGGCAATGGTATTGTGTTATCCTTTCCACCATCTTTATCTAAAGCCTCGGCTTCCTTTCGAATTTTATTATCTTGTCGAGCCGTCAAATCGCTATATGTAAGACCAGGAACATTCCTGGCGCGCTTCCTGTTGGTTGGCGCTGTCGGGCGAGTGATTGTATTGTCGGGGACATAAGCCCAGCCTGGCGCCGAGGTTGTCTTTGCGCTGGCAAGCTCGATGACCCCGAAATTGTTCATCGTTCTTTATAATTCGATATTATGAGTAGAAGAAAAAGAAGAGTATGACAAAGAGAGAGAGAGAGTGAGTGAGTGAGTATCAAGGACCTCCATAGAAAATCCACACTAAACCGCTGGTCTTGTGACGTAGCCAATCATGAGCCAGAAATCTTAAAAGCACACTCCAATTCCAGCCGAGCTCAGAATATTCCGAGCACCCGGCTCCGATAGTAGCTCTGTCGTAACTGTACCTCTGACGTCCATCGCCATCAATACCTTAGTACCTACATATTGTTCCCGCGAGATAAACACCGCACAATCCGACGTTCACCGCCGAAATCGCAGCAATGTCTTTCGCCTCAAGAGCCCTGTTCTCCAGCAGCCGCGCGCTGGCTACCCGATCCTTCAGCACATCTGCCCGACGCATGGCCGATTCGCCTCTCCCTGCCAGGAAACCACTGGGAGCTTTCCGCGGAGGGTTAGTGATGACAGAAGCACTCTTTCGACGGAAATATTGTTGTTGACTTTGTTGTCAGTCTTTTTGGCTTCCTTCTCGGTAGCTTTCTCGCTGGCAGCGCTTCCTACAGCTATCTCCTCAAGGAGTACAAGATCGCCAACGACCTGTTGACCGAGGATATTTATGTGCGTAACGAATGAGATCAGGCAATTGATAAGAGAGAGCCTCATCTAAGTTTCCTCCAATATCAGTCGCTTGCACAGGTGCTAACATTGTTCGACCAGACTCTACAAGCCTCCGTCACCCGTCTGAGCAACCACGTCCAGGCTCTGGAGACCAGGACACAGGGCAAGAAATAGACGGGGAAACGGGATAAAGACATAAATGTGTAAAATAGTCGGAGCCGAGGGGGTACAGTAAGCTCCGTTGGGTCTCTGGTGGACGTGTTGAAATGAGAATGGCTCCCATTTGCATTTCCTATTAGTGTTTGGGTTTGAGATTGTCATCAAGACGATTGGGGAGATTTGTACGATCATGTGCCCTGTTGCGAGCATACCTGCAAGCCCAATCAAAAAGATATCATGCGGTCTGTGTAAGAGAAACGTCAAGGTCACGGTGAAGCTGAGACAGAGATCAAAATAGTAGTCAAGTCATGAAATGGTCCCATTGCCACGAAAACTAAAACCTAGAGAGGTGCATTCAAATGTGAGCACCAAAAAGAACCCGCGCCCAAAAAAGAAAAAAAAATCAGATATACCCCATTTTGTGTACTATCATTGTTTGTTGACATCAATTCTTTACAGCTCATCATGGACATCTTCCTCCTCGGCATCCTTCTTCTCCTCGCTGGCGGCGGGGGCGGCCTCCTCGGTGCCCTCCTCCTTGACGGGGAGCTCGGCCTTGTACTTGCCGTTCTCCTTGATGAAGTTGGCGAGGTCCTCGACGGTGCGAGAGCCCTGGTAGGTGACGGGAGCGTCCTTAGCACCAGCGGGGTAGAGCTTGATGGTAGGGAAACCCTGGATCTCATCGGGAACATCGTTGAGGGTAGCGTCAACCTTGGCGATGACAATCTTGTCCTTGAACTCGGAAGCGGCGAACTGAGAAGCAAGGTCATCGTACTTGGGGGCGAGAGCCTTGCAGTGACCGCACCAAGGAGCGTAGAACTCAATTAGGACATCCTTGGTGTCATCGAGGACAATGTCGTTGTAGCTCTTGGCAACGACAACAGTGACAGGGCCCTCCTGGGTCTCGGGAATGGGCTCGGACTTGATACTGGGCTCAATCTTGCCAGCGGCAAAGTCCTCAACGAACTTGGCGATGTTGTCATGTGTGATCTCCTTCTCCTGGTCGAAGGGGAACTTCTGGTTCTTGACAACCTCCTGGATGGCGAAAGAGGGGAACTTGTCAGCCTTGAGGTTCAGGTTACCGGCGTGAGCGCCGAAGGCCTTGGCGTCAATTGTGGCGAAGTTGATCTTGCCCTTGAACTTCTCAGCGATGGGCTTGAGGGCATCACCAAGCTCCTTGCGCTCCTCAGGAGTCTCGGAGAAGATGTATGCGAGGGGGATACCAGCGGACATGTAGCTGGAGTAGGTCTCAGGACCGACCTCACCAATGAGAGGGGTGGCAGAGGTGGTGATGAAAGAGGCAATAGCATCCTCCTCGAACTTCTCGGTGAAGGTGTTCTTGCCCTCATCGAAAGACTTGTAGACAACCAGGGCGGGGGCCTTGACACCCTCGGCCTCGGCAACAGCTGCGTCGTTGACGCCACCGAATAGGTAAGTATCACGGAGACCCTCGGCGAGCTTGGAGAAGGTCTCGTTGGAGCTCTTATCGTCGGCGTTGAGGTAGGCGACGACGACAACCTTGTCGGCGGTCTTGAACTCCTCGAGGGTGTCCTTTGTGAGAATGGAGACAGCGGGGAGGGACTGCTTGATCATGTAGGAAGTGATACTGTAGAAATTGGTCAGTCGAAATATCAGCTGATCATGACAGGTGTCGACTTACCCAGCGGCCTTGCGCTGGCCAGAGTAGGGAGTGACATTGTCAAGACCACGGAAGACCTTGAGGGTGGGGTAACCCTCGACGCCCTGGTCTTTGCAGAGGTCGGACTCCTCAGTGCAGTCAATCTTGGCAAGCTTGATGTTCTTCTCCTTGAGAGTTGTGGCGGCCTCCTCGTACTCGGGGGCAAGGGCCTTGCAGTGACCGCACCAGGGAGCAAAGACTGCAGAAAGAAGCTGTCAGCGGCTGACGGAGGGAAAGAGAGGCTTCAATGGGGACTTACACTCAGCGAGGACGAGATTGTTGGACTTGACAAACTCTTCGAAGGTGTCCTTGGTTAGCTGATGAACATCTGAGTCGGCAGCAGAGGCATAGGCAGCCAGAGCAGCCATGAAGCTGCAGGCGATCTTCTTGTGGTGCATGATGGGCTGTCTTTTTGACGGGGTAACCTATAAAACACAAAGAGAAGGTTCCGCTGAACAGGACAGGACAGGGCAGGCAATATAAAGGAAGGGGGAGGAGGAGGAAGAAGAGGAGGAGGAGGAAGATTTGAATTGGGAAGTGGAGGGAAGATGGAGGAGAGTTTTGTAGTTGGAACTTGAGGACAGGTAACGTACATTTACACCCACATCCACAGCCGCATGTACCGTACTGTAGAGAAAGCTACGGGAGGGTACAAATGGTTTGTAGAGAGGTTGGACCAACTAACATCAGTCAACCCCACTGGGAGACAACTCCCGCTGAGTCTTGCACGGGCCAAAGGTGGAGGGATGGAGGGATTGTCCGGGGGGGGGGTCCAACTCTCAATTGAACAAGTGTCCCTTTTGTTTGGTGGCATAGGATTTCTCTAGGTCGATGATCAAGCACAAGCTGGAGCCCACAGCCCATACCGCCGGAGCACTCTGCAGACAGGCACGGCCCCTCCAAAGCGGCGGAAAGCTAATGGCTTCCCTTACCGGGCTCTAAACCCTTTTGGGCCGCAGCGAGGGCGCGTCGCTACTTGTCATTGGGCGAAGCTGCCTTACAGGAAGCGCCAGAGCCCCTCAGCTGCTGTAGGGTCCCTGGGTCCACAGGGGCAGGACAACCACCGCCGCCGCTGAACTGCTTATGCATCATGGATAGATCGTCAAAGACTGAGGCATTGAATGTTGGTTCTATGTGATACAGATATTTATAATCAGGTAGTTAAAGGATCGTGCGTGGAATAGACCAGACATCTCACTACGAGAAAGTACCCTTTTCTCGGCTTGCCATTGTTTCTTATTGTTTATGTTGGACCATCACCAACCCACACCACATTCCCATCAAAGTTGAAACCCTGATAATGACAGATTAGGGAAGTGCAAAGAGAATTGCCCAATTAAGCTGCAATAAATACGGGATTTGATGCTCCGAAGTCCTCGGAACCCCTGGCTAAATGAGATGACATTTGGAGTAACGATTATTACAGATCAGCAGCTATTCAATGTGGCAACACCTTTGTCTCAAGCCAAAAGGCCACGTCTCTGTGACAGCCTCCAAGGTACTAACATACTTGTACATACATACACAGCCCAGCCTTGCCAATATGTTGAACGTGACATCCATGGATAGAGGGGTTGCTCACATACGGATAGTTAGAATTAGATGAATGGCATTTCATCATCTACTTGTTGCTCGCTATTCTTTTCCACGAATTACCAATCCAGCCTCTAAACCATATTCTTTTTGGCTTAACTCTTCTTTTCCCTTCTGACCAATCCCAACGGCCATAGCATTCTGAGTTCTTGGACATCATTCATGCCATTCACCTTCTGAATCCACCAATGCCAATGCTAGTCCAGCTCCCTAGGTACCTAAGGTAGTCAGCTGAAATTATGTATGCAGTTGAGTCAAAGATGGACAAGTGGCAATATGAGATCCCCGTGAGAAGCAAAGACATGTCATGTCACAAGAATGAGGCGAAACATGATCCCGCTTTACTCAGCTCATCGGCCCCACGGAAACGGTCAGTTTACGGCCCCACCATGATGCCTCCGTTGTCACATACCTAGGTAGGCATGTACTGGACAAAACTCCTCGCCCTCTAGGAGCAAGAAAACTCCTGATACTAAATCAAGATGCAAAATACCTAAATTGACCTCAAGTACTGATAAGACATAACTACTAAGCTTACCAACGTCTTTTGATAACTTGGATGAGAGATATCAAGTTTCTTGCCTCCCATTGCTACCCAACTTTATCAAGTATAGGATCATCAGCTTCTGGCTTGGTGGTAATAACCAACTAATACACGGCTAATGCTGTTATAGGTTTTCGGTTCCAAGTCAAGGAAGGTTCAAAGAGGTCCCCAGCTTTCAAAGTCGTAATCCTGTTCAATTAAATGCTATCTTTCTATGGCTTGATAGTGCTCAGTGCTCAGTGCTTCGTGTACCATTACGTGGGTCTCCCACTTCTCTACTTGCTGTGAGGTCCTCGAGGTTTAGGTGGTGCACGGTGATACTGAATCGGCCACTTGACATCAACGTTCAGCTGATGAGCCGCACTGAGAACAAAGTCGGGCTCCCTGAGGAATTGTCTTGCAGCAAGCACGAGATCAGCCTTGGGGTCCTCGTTCTTCTGGACGAGTGAACGAGCAAATGGACCATCTGTAATGTAACCAACAGTTCCAATCAGAAGCTCCTTTCCATCAGCACGGACGGCATCGCGGATCTTGCCTGCCAAGTCGGTCTGGACGGTTTGATGGACCTTGATCTTTTGCGCCTTCAAGTTGCCTCCGCTGCTGATGTCGAGGACGTCAACTCCTGCGTCAGGAAGCTGTTTTGCGAGCCGAATACTGCTCTCGAGATCCCAGCAAGGTTCGTTGTTCCATTCCATCCACTCGGTAGCAGAGATCCGCACCCAGACGGGCATCTCCTCAGGAACAACAGCCCGAATAGCTTCAATAATCTCAAAGAGCAGACGAGTACGGTTCTCAAAGCAACCTCCGTACTGGTCCGTACGTTTCTGAGATCATGTCAGTTGATGAACTATTCTCAGCGACTATCCTCAGCGACTATCAATACTACTTACATTGGAGAGAGGGGAGAGGAACTGGTGCAGGAGATAGCCGTGAGCCGCGTGGATCTCAATGACATCAAAGCCAGCCTTGACAGCTCTTATAGCAGAGTCCTTCCATTTCTGCACAAGATGCTTGATCTCCTCAGTCGTCAACTCGTGAGGTGTACCAAATTCTTCAGCGAACGGAATAGCACTGGGGGCGACAATATCATCTGGCCAGCCGCCGACTTCTTCGGTAGCAAGTGCTTTGTTTACAGTACCGCCGATCCAAGGTGCAACTGTGCTCGCTTTTCTGCCAGCCTGAAGGACACGTTATTTTGAGAACGTCGAGGCTTCTCCTGGGATAGTGAACCTACATGAGCGAGTTGGATGGCAACCTTTGTGTTTTGGCTATGGATAAAGTCAGTGATACGCTTCAGAGGAACAATTTGACCATCATCCCAGAGACCAGAGTCCTCAGGACTGATCCGACCACGAGGTTCAACGGCGGTGGCCTCCACAAAGACGAGGCCAGCACCTTGAAGGGCGAACTGGCCAAGGTGAACAAGATGAAAATCTGTTAGATGCCCATCCTTGGCGGAGTAAGTACACATAGGAGAAACGACAAAGCGGTTCTGCACCTCAACGCCACGGATGCGGAGAGACTTGAACAGCGTCGGGGCCGAATCGGTCTTGAGCGGGGTTCCGGCCGGTGGTTCTTGGGCCGGGGTGAAGTAAGGCACCCCGGAAGCTGCCTTGTTCTCGATGTTTGTGTTGCCCATGGTTGTGTGTGCTCTTGAGGAGTCAACTGGGCTGTCTTGGTCGACAGGGTTATCGACGTTGCGAGTATTTATGCTGAAGTCGGATTCGTTCGAGGCTCTTGACCGGGTTGCAGAATCATGCGCCGTGCTGATGCAATTCCACTGGGTTCCAAGTGTCCACCGAGTCACCAGAAAATAATCACGGGATATAAACTCAATTCTAGGGGTCGCTTGTCTATCTTTATATCAAAAGGGGTAGAGAGTGGGAAAACATGGTATTTATATCACCAACAATTGATCCGTGGTCACCTCAATGGCGATCTTGCTCCGTGCCTAGGTCGCTCTTTATCATCAAGAGGGTCATGGTTTGCTCAGCAAAGCGATCGATGACGTGCGAGCATAGATTTCCAGCTTTACTAAAGTTACTGCAAGCATTATCGCTCCGTCGCTTAACTGTGACATCCAGCAATCGTTTCCCTCTTGGATTTCTAATATCCAGTTTGCGACCAAACGCTGAATAATCAAAACGGCTAAGCTGAGCCCCCTCTTCTACACCTCTGGCTGATAACGTTATCAATCGAAAAGTAGTTCTTGTTAACTCATGTTCCTTCATCTCAATATCAAGGTCACAGAATAAGAGGCTGTCCGAATCAAATGAGGACTATTCCTCTTAAATTAGAAGACTTGACTGACTACAGACCAATTATGAGTGTTTGCAACATATGAGTAAGGTCTTGCACTGAAAATGACATGAAGAGACGCAAGATTAAAAGATTAAGATCTTTCCTTGTTGTGACATCTATTCTTTCCGTCCTTTGAGACTGGCATCTCTGAGTATCTGCATCTTCACTCTAAGTATACGAAGTAGAACACATGTAACATACCGTATGGTATAACCACGCACTCAAGGTCTTGACTCTGCATTTGTATGTTTACTTTCAAAGTTTTGGTCCATCCATCAAATAATGATCAGCAGCACTACTTCGAAAACAATCTGGACAAAGTCAAATGTCTGGTGCGGCAGATGCAGGAACAAGGCCAACGATTGTCAGACGCTTGAACAAGACGCCGTCATCGACCGTCATGGCTACCTACAGTTGCGGCCCGGGCCGGGCTCACTCAAACGACACATTACACACGTTACACATTATAGCAGGATCTGACACAAAGCTCAAGATTTCTCAAGATTTCTTCTTCTTTTGGTCTCTACCGTATAAGACGGTAGGCATCTTAGTCTATTGACACGCTCATGTTGTCAAAACTCATGACATGGTCTATACTTAGGCTGGCGATCTTGACCAGCACCCCAAATAATCACAACCAAAACTCCGGATATCGCTCTTCTTAAGTTCATCGATGATATGATGACCAATTTCACTCCTCGCATAGTTCCTTCATAGGCATCTCAAGCAGCTCTCTGCCGTATGTTGACCACTTATTCCTGGTTTGTAGGCTTAAAGGTCCAGCGCTGGTTCTCAGTACCCTGAGCGAAAGGAACACCGAGTTCAAATAGTCGGAGAACAACGTCGGAAAAGTCCTTAAAGAAGGCATCGTTATCCTTGGCGTACTTCTCGACCCATGGCTTAAACTTCTTGTCCTCGATCAAGGCAATGTCGCTAGGAAGCATCATCAGAGACTTGGTAGACTTGTCTTCGTACTGGGCAGGGCCATTCCACTTCTTCCACTGCCACTTCTCTTCGACAAGGAGGCGGAAGTAGTCATTGGTCAGAACGGTAGGGGAGAAAGTCCAGGGGCCCTCGTAGCCTGATCGGTCAGTGTGGCAGCGACCAAGGGCGTGGGCGCCAGAAAGAGCGACAATCTCCTGGTCGTTGAAGCCCATGCGGTAGAAAATGTCTCGGAGATGTCCAGAGCGCTTTGAGGCGTCGGGAAGACGTCCGTCGGGTGTGCAACCAGAGACATCACGATCAGAGCGACCAGGTCGGTAAGGAATGGCAGGGCCCAGCATCTCTTGGATAGCGCATACACCAGCAAGGATCCAGAGATCGGAGTAGGTGATCCAAGGGAATTTCTCCTTCACGGGCTCGAGGAAGTTGCGGGCAGCAGCCAGGCCAGCATTGGCGCCGTGGTCAGCCTCAGGGGCGAATCGCATGGTGGCGCCGTTGCTGCCGCCAGTGCCAGTCTCCTTGTCGTAGGTACCGCTGGCGTGCCAAGCGAGACGTACGAGAACGGGGCCGTAGCTGCCGTCATCATAGTCATCCTTCTCCTCCAGGCGAGCAGCAATCTCGTTATAAACCTTCTGATAGTCGTCCTTGGTAGGGTTGAAAACCTTGGGGGTAGCGGAAGAAGCGCCGTTGGCGTAGAAATAGTAACCAGCACCACCAGCAACAGCGGCACCAGTCAACCACACCCAGGCGGAAGATGACTTCTGTGCGGGTTCAGAAGAATAGTATCGGCGACCCTGCTGGCGGATGACCTGTCTAGGAGCAATGGCGAAGCCATTGCGGGTGGCGCGAGTGGCCGCGCGGGCGAACTGTCGGGTAGCGGAGGCCATCTTAAGAGAAAAGGTTAGTTACAAGTTGAGAAGACAGTGTTGAGTGTGCTTGCTTATCGAGGCTACCAGGGGGAGCAAGCTTGTCCTGTAGTGCTCAAGTGTGAACGTACCTTGTATGTGTAAGATTAGAAAGTGGTAAGACGCTCTGAAAACGTGACTCCAAAGGAATTGTAAAGAGAGGATGGAAGGAGAAGAAGAATGAGCTAAGGTGAGAAGGTCTGTGGCATCTATTAAGAAGGGATGTGTCGGTTGAAGTGGCGGGAAGCCGAGGGCGGAACGAGGACCTGCCGTGTCAGTGCCAGAAAGTCAGGCAGTCCCGACCCTGACTGATGACCTCTGCCGGGGACACGATTCATGGAGGGGTGCCGAACCGGGGCAGGCAAAGCCCAAGCCCTTTCCATTTCCGCGCTGGAGTGTTTCGATCTTTGACAGTTTACGTGATCCGAGATCGGGGAGGCCATGATGAAATTGCTGCTATTCACTGAGGTACAGGTTGATAGACTCTTCCTTCAGATAATTACCACAGCCATCGATGTATCCGTACCACGAATAGATTCCCAAAGTCACCCTCAACTTCCCCAGGTACTCTCGCCTCGGAGCTGTACCCGGCTTCATGAACTGGCGCGATGTCTTTGAATTGAACTTCAGCAATTGGCCAGTTTGATATCTTAGCCCCATTTCTTTTATCAAACCTGGCGGGGATGCCGCTCTTATGGATCGGGTGGAGTCGGTGGGGATCCTTGGTAATGAAGATTCTCTCGCCTCTGAGAGGTGGCCTGTCGAGGAACAGCAGGGATCATTCTTTGAAGCATTCTGCGTTATGCCCGCTTATGATTTAGTAAACACTTCGACATGAGGCTCATGAGACAAATCGTCTAAAAACGGCTTCCATGTGTCAGGCCAAAAAGGGGACACCCTCTCGGCTGTGAGCCACGAGGCGACCAACCATCAGAGTTCAACTAGTCGAGTTCGGAGAGACAAGAGAAAATATCTGATGGATTGGGACCCTGAAAGTAACCCTCCATTACAGAATCCCAACTCCTCATCAATTAACGCACGGAGATCATCAGTCAGCACGGCGTGCCACCCGAGTCGAAAAAGGACGTCAGTCTCCGATTGTTTCAACATCAATTCCGGTACCATGGATCAGACCAGAGCGTCGTTATGATGGAATGCCTTTCTTTTGATTGGATTATCTCCCTGAATGAAATCTTTGATATCTAAAGAAGATTTGTCACTGTATGTTGCTTCCAGGTACAAGCGCAGCAACGCCCTCCGCAAGCGGGTACTTATGGAATCTTTTCTCGACAACAGGGGTCTACCCCAAAGATTCCAAATCGCTTCTCGCATGTGATTTCGTCATATCAGCAAATTACAACTTAGATACTCTAGACCATGTAGTAACAGCCACTTTGAAGCTACGGAGTAATTACAGTCAGCTTCTAATACAACAGCACGTGTCTAGCCACATGAATACGTCCAATCACTTTTGGCCGCTGCTCTACTCCCCAAGCAATATTGCATCTACAAACTCATGGATTTCCCCTTTTCAGACTTGCAGACTCTGTGCCTCCCTAGGTACATCAGTAGCCATGATAGTAATCTCATCGAATGGTTCAACATCCCGAATCCCGGAGACAAACTCTCTCCGACAATCCTCCGGCAGAGACAGAGCATCTCTCTGGAAGTTGGCGAGTGTTGCCATGGCCGCTTTTAATAAGAAGCTAGTTAATGCAAGTGTTCGTTACCCCGCAAGATCTGGGTCAGACACCAGTTCAATGTTCCACTTATCAACCGCTTCATGCTCAAGGATATATATATAGATCTCGTCTACAACTTGTGATATGTCGTCAAGAAGAATTCTCTGCCCGTCAAATTAAGGCAACTTCCAACCTTCAAGACTCAGCAATATGCTGAATAGCCATGCCTTATCCCCCAGGTTATGCCAAGCCACATCTGCTATTGTATATGCAGGGGCGCTGTTTCGTTTATAGTACAACTCGAGTGCCCCACACTTGATTAAGTTCTCCTGGATACCAGCGCCTCGAACACCTTTCACGTCCAGTTCTGTCCATCATATTTTTCGCCCTCAGTTGAAGTCTGCGTTGCCCTGCGCATCCGCGTCTGGTTCACCATGAGTCTCGTAGAAGTGAGAGTACTGGGCCTCGGCCCTCTGGTTGCTGGCCTCGTCCAGCTCTCCCTTTGCAGCCCCATTCTCCTTGCCGCTGCCAGTAGAAAGTTTGGCTACCGACGATGGCCTTTATCTTGTTAGTTGGTTTTCAATAGTATCGGAGAGCATATCAACTTACCCAAAGATTTCTCTGTCGATTTGCAAGAATACCTTCATGGCATCCTTGTTACCTCTCTCGATCAAGTACGTTAGATATACTTGGGTCAAGTCCTTCTTGACCGACGGGGAGAGTCGGCTTCGTTCTCGAAGCTCGTCGAATACTTTCTTCATGCGCTCGCTATGTTGAGCCTCATTCTCAGGGCTCGTTGGCTGATCCAGCTCAAAGTTGAACCATCGATCCCAGAATAACCTGCTGTCCGCACACCACTGCACGTTCTTCACAAAAACTCCACGAGCCTCTTCCACCGCACCCTTGGCTTTCAGGAGCAAAAGAGCCCATTCTGCAACCAAGGCAGCCTTGGTATACACGTCTACCGTAGCAGAATCGATCTGATCCTTAAACACCTGGATAGCAGCGTCAAGGCCATTCTGCCGTCGCTGGACATTAGCCCATGACACAATGACCTCGACACAGTCTGGTAGCCTCAGAAGGATTGCCTCATGAATGTCAAGAGCAACGTCAACTCGACCAGCACTTTCTTCGAAGTACGCCCATTGCAGTCTGATGCCTGGTCGACTAACAGGCACAAACATCGTCGAAGCACGTGCATAGATGTTGCGAACTTCCTCTTGCTTGCCTTCCTGACCACTCATCCACCGGGCATATCGAAACCAGAGGTCATCGTAATAGGCACATGTGACAAGACATCGCTCATACAACGCCACGATTCGTGTGAAATCACCTTCAGCTTCCTCGAAATCCAGGTATTTGCGCCAGTTTACCAAGTCCTTGTGTTCCAAAGCCGTAACGTGAAAGTAGGGTCTCTTGATCTCCGATTCGTAGGTCCAGCGCTTTGATACCTCAGTTTGCGTCGTGGTGAAAATTTCGTAGTACATGGCATCAATCTTTGCACGAACATCGCGCTCAATCTCCAGCTCAGCCTTGGGACCACCGCCATAAGCGATTGTTTCAGCCTCGACCTCCGCCCTGAAACGTGAGACAGTCTCGGCAGACACCACCTCTGTCATGGGTTGATTGTGCGATAGCGATCGAAACCTCTCGTAGTAACGGGCATACTGGTGCATTGGTATGCGAATGATTCGTGCATGGATGGCGTAAATTTTGTCTTGTGCTTCCTGACGCTCTTCATACTCAATGTACTTGTCCCAGAAAGGATGGGCAAGAAAATCGAGTCCCACAAAGGCTGATCCTCGCTCGAAGAGTCTAGAGAAAAAGGTTAGCAAGTGGGCTCATTGCAGAAGGGATAACTCAGGGGAAAGGGTGGAGAGGATTAATACAGAGGGGAAGATGGTTGTGCGAGTGGGTAGCAAAACCGATATCATGTTCTACCGAGCGAGTGCGGGTGACGTGTAACGAACGCAAGGACGACTTTGGAGTTTGGAACGAGCACGGATTGAGCATCAACAGAGCCTGGCAGGGAGCGTGAGAAAGCGTCCCGGCTAAAGGGGCTATCGCAGGCATATCTCACCATCAGACACTTTTGATAGCAGAGTGTAGAGCCCTCGCGGATATGTCGACCGAGACCACTAAGGTCAAGCGGGAATACTGCGCCAGAAGGCATGTTAAGGGAAGGGGAAGGAAACCATCCAAATGGAACTTACTCTCTGACGAGGTGTGGGTCATGGGTTGTCTCCATCTTGAAGGAGCAGTAGTCCGTCCACAAGTCGACAGAATTGGTGATGCTTGCGCACCCTCTCTCGTATACCTAAAGCACTTTGTAAGCCGTGTCGCAAGCAACGCTTGGAGTGTACTGACCATTTCAGCAGACTCGGGGCCGGCGATGTTGAACTCCATGTCGGCATATTTCTTCCAGTACCCAAAGAGCAGAGGGAATTTAATGAGGAATCTGTCGTAGGCATCGCGGAAGGTCGCTAGTGCTTGAGGGCTTGAGTTGCGATTCAAGCCACCCTCCAATGTCTCACAAGCTTTGATGAGGTTCTCCCAGTGCTCGAAGTTATCGGGGTCGGACTCCTGTTTGTTGCGTCAAACGGTCAGTGCTCGAGTTCGAGTTGAAGAAAGAGAAGAGGAGAATAGGCGGGAGCTTACCACCTCAGCATTGTGCTTGCGCACAGTTGCGTACTCCTCATCGGAGCCGAAATGACCGAAGTCGCTCATGACGTTAAAGTGTTTAGCGCTTCGTCTCCCAGAATCGCGCAGTTTAATTGATGTTAGGAAATTAGCGATAAATGTCCGATCTCGCGGTGCGGGTTTGAAGTTGAGAGGTTTGTAGATAGGAGATGACGCTTGAGGCTCACGTCTGTCGCGAAAGGCAGGGGCTGGTAGTTCGCGCCGCAGACAAGCTCTTTTTTTCCAGGTACTTTCTGGGTTAGTCACTGGCCAAAGAACTTTGGATGCACGTGCTCACGTCAAGACGCGCAAAATAGTCGTAGATTGGTGCTACCAGGGAATTTGATGCAAGCAGGTCTGTACTTGTCCAGCAAGTCTCCGCAATCGACATGGGTCTTCAGATCTAATCCGGGCCAACAATTTGCCGTTCTCAGAATGACTCAGCGTCAAGGAAGCTTGCAGATATTTTTGGCGAAGCCGTGCAGGAAGAAGAATTCCTCTTTTTTTCTTCTCTATCCTAAAATGGGCTTATGATGATTCTCACATAAACATATGATAGGAAGAGAATGAACGCTCTCTTTTAGAGAGCATGATCTCAATTTCGAATCTGAAGCTCCCTTGTCATTTTGTTTCTATCGTTGCACGACGGTCTGCGATTCTCGACAATACCATAAATAATCTTGTGTCTCATGGCAAGATCACATATCATGGATTTTACACATGTCTTGCGGGCCACCTTTTCCTTTTGAGATACCTACCTCACATCTTTATCATGTTATATGGTGATCTTTCAACGGGCTGGGCTGTCTGTTTGGGACTGTCTTTGCATCTTTTGGGGTAACTCTTCTCTCCAAACCAAATCAAACACTTAGGCGAGTATATACGAAGCTTGCTGGTCCGGCCAGAATTCGCGGCAAAGTCTCGTAGCCTGATTTGAAGTTTTTATTACCATCCTATACCTTGCCAGAGGTTGATGTTTTGTTTCAACATTGATAAGTAAAAAGCCTGCTAAATTGTAGGTATCACTGGTCCTGCAGAGGTACTTGGTCTTAACCTTGACAACTTAAAAAGCCAATGCCCAAACTTCGCGCTCTTGACATTATCCAAGAGTTTCTCACCCTTCTCATCGACGATGGGCCTACATGATAATAATGTATCGTGATCAGATGCTTCATGCCAAAGCTCGAAAAGATCCAATATGTGACTATCCGTACATACTGGTAGATGCCAATGGTGGGGCTTCGTCCACTGGCTTAGGTACCGTATTAGTACCTAGTAGGTAAGGTAAGGTAGTCAGGGGTCTCTCATCATGGTACCCCAGCTGAGAACGTCATTTGTAGAGCGTCCAGTCCAATCCAGTGCCTCTTACATTTGTCTAACGCCCAAAGCTCAAAACTTCATCCAAACATTGGCTGAACCCTACAGAGCCCAACTACGTCCGCCCGAAAGTATCCTGTCTTTAAAATTCATCCTACACCTCCAATCAATCATGAGTCAAAAGAGATATTGAAATAATTTCGCATTCGCAAGCGCAATCCTATCGTGGACACGTTGACCTTGCATCCTCTATCCATTCCATGTTATCCTACTGAACAATACACGATGGAATATTCCTCAGGGGCCTACTCTTCCCAGGCTCCCTCTCCCGAAAAGTCGTGCGAGCTCTACATACGCGACTATCCTCATCGATCCATCGCCATTGTTTCAACCTCACACACTCTGATTTTTCGATATACTACCTCCACCAGTGAAGCCATCGCGAACGGCTCGCTTACATCCTTAGCTGCGCCTACGAGGAGCCGCGGAAACCCCGGCGAAGCCTTGGTATCGAAATGCATGGTCGAGTTCGCACCTGTGGCGAAGCATCTGCTGCAGGACTATCGCCGTCTGACACATCGACCGATCTACGGGACACTAGGCTTGATCACAGTTAACAGCGAGGTCTTCCTATCCGTCATTACGCATGCGACACGTGCTGCCACCTTGCGGCCTGGCGAGACTGTTGAACGTATAAATGGAGTAGCGTTCTACTGCCTGAGTAGCGCGGACTACGACGATGTTGTTCCTCTCGAATCACTTGATCCGGAGTTTTCGGATTCTGCATCGGTGCAATCTGGTCCCTATGGGCAAGGCCTTGGTCGAAGAGAAGTTGCCATGGAGCACCCATGTCATGAGCTTCGCAACCTACTAAGTAACGGAACATTTTACTACAGTACAGATTTCGATCTCACAAACCGGCTTCAAGACAGGTTCGTTGTTAATGATCCTGTACAGCATTAGACTGACAACAAATAGACCAATCAATTCCAACTCGTTCGAAATCGACAATTTTGACGATGGGTTTCTCTGGAACTCGTTCATGATTAGGCCTCTTGTCGAGTTTCGTTCCCGCCTCATGCCTAATGAACGAGCTGCACTTGATTCGTCACGGATACTGACATCAGCAATTCGTGGTTTCTGTAAAACCATGACAATTCCGCTAAGCTCTTCGCCCCTGAAGAATCCCAAGTCTGGAATGCCTTCTTTTATGACTCTCATATCTCGACTATCCTGTCGCAGAGCTGGAACTCGCTTCAACTCACGAGGTATTGATGATGATGGGCACGTGGCAAACTTTGTTGAGACTGAAACCACTTTCTGGAGCCCGGCAGGAACCATGTTCTCCTATGCTCAAGTGCGCGGATCAGTGCCTGTCTTTTGGGAGCAAGCCGCCGACCTCATTCCCGGTCGGCAGAAGATCACAGTCACCAGATCTCCCGATGGGACACAGCCGGCCTTCAACAAACATTTTGAGGAGCTTGAGCAATCGTACGGAGCTGTCCATGTCATCAATCTTCTTAGTGAGACAAAGCCTGGCGAGGTTGAGCTCAGTACACTCTACCACAATGGTATCAAACACTGTCCATTAAGCCGTGCTGGCCCAGACGGATCTTCGGATCATGCTCTTTTGCGAGAAACCAACTACGATTTCCACGCAGAAACAAAAGGGCCAGCAGGATATGAGGCTGCCCGAGATATTCGCCGCTATATTGAGGACTCTACGGACGGTTTTGCCTACTTTCTTGCGGAGGAGACAAGCGAACCGAGGTACGACCATGATGGCTCTGGACAAGCTCGTATGGTGGTTGTGCTTCTTCAGGAGGGTGTCTTCCGAACCAATTGTCTGGACTGCCTTGATCGAACTAATCTTGTGCAGACCATGATCTCACAGATGGCAGTTGAGGCCTTTCTTGGGCATCGGGGTGAATTTGCTGCCTCTGACTTCTGGATGAGGCATTCCAGTCTCTGGGCAGATAACGGCGACTCCTTGTCCAAAACCTATGCTGGGACAGGCGCGCTCAAGTCATCTTTCACGCGTCACGGAAAGATGTCTCTTGCAGGGGCTGTGGCTGACGTGCGAAAGTCTGTCCAACGTATCTATCACAACAACTTCCTTGACCCCTCTCGTCAAATCACTATTGACATGCTTTTGGGTCGCCTTGTTGGGCAAGCACCGGTCCTTCTGTTCGATCCCATCAGCGATTTTGTTTCAACAGAACTGTCCAAGAGGAGCAGCGAGTTCACGTCATACAACAGCATCACCATATGGGTTGGCACATTCAACCTCAATGGCCGTACCGAAGGCGTCGATGATGATCTTGGCCCTTGGTTATTCCCGGAGGCCTTGGGAGCTGCGCAGCCGGACATCTATGTTGTTGGTTTTCAAGAAATTGTAGAGCTCAGTCCGCAACAGATCATGAACAGTGACCCATCACGGAAGAACCTATGGGAGCAGGCCGTGAAGCGCAATCTTAACGATCGACAAAAGCGATTGGGGGGTGAGAGGTATGTGTTGCTACGGAGCGGGCAGCTGGTTGGAGCAGCACTCTGCATTTTTGTAAAGACGCCCAGTCTGGCCAACATTAAGAACGTGGAGGGTAGCGTGAAAAAGACTGGCATGTCTGGTATGGCTGGAAACAAGGGTGCTGTGGCGATCCGATTCGACTATGCCAACACTCGTATATGTTTTGTCACGGCGCATCTGGCGGCTGGCTTTTCAAACTACGATGAACGCAACCGGGATTATGCAACAATCCATCACGGTTTACGCTTCCAGCGGAACCGGGGAATTGATGATCATGGTAAGTACTCTTGGTACTGTGTTTGCTGAATCCACACATACTGACAAAAACAGACGCCGTCATCTGGCTGGGCGACTTCAACTATCGCATTGGGCTCAACTCGGAAACCACGCGTGCGTTGGTGAAGAAGCGTGACTTTGAGACGCTATACGAGAACGATCAGCTCAATCTGCAGATGGTAGCTGGATTATCGTTCCCCTTTTATTCTGAAGCTCGCATCACGTTCCCTCCGACGTACAAGTTTGACATAGGAACCGATGACTATGATACCTCGTAAGTGCACTTTCATGTATCGGTGCTTGTACTTCACGAATTCTGACGAGACTACAGTGAGAAAGCTCGCATTCCTGCGTGGACGGATCGCATTCTCAGGAAGGGTTCCAACCTCAGACAGATCTTGTATAACTCGGCACCTCTCAAATTCTCAGATCACCGACCTGTCCACGCTGCTTTCGAATGCAGGGTGAGTATCGTGGATGAGCAGCTGCGAGATAAGATCAGTAAGGAGTTGTATCAACGTCGAAAGGCCGAGGTCGGGGACACAACAGCTCATCTTGGCACTGGCGAGGACAGCGATGATGAAGATCTCATTGGCTACGATTCTATCGAGCCAGGGCTTCCTCCCGCGAGTTCGGATCGCCAGAAGTGGTGGCTCGACAACAAGCAGCCCGCTCGTGCCGCTGTACCTGTGCCCAAGCCCAGAAACGGGCAAGCCGTGGGGCTCAATCCCAATCGTCCTTCGAATCCTTTTGGTCTTACTGAAGAGCCGGACTGGATCTCTATTCCAAGATCGTCGTCGAAGGCATCTCTGTCCAGCATGTCCAGTTCACCATTTGAAAAAGTCAACTTGCCCAATGTCATGGCATCGGGGTCAGGTGTTCAACCCCGAAAGCTACCACCCCCATACGACCCGTCAGCATTGCCAGCTAAGGTCGGGCGCATGAATCTCCTAGACGACAATGCTCCTTTAGGCCATGTCGAGACGCCACCTCCGCCACCACCCCCGCGACGAGGAACATCAGGAGTAGCAGCAATGGGACAGACACCACCGAGCAACGGGTTTGGTCTCAATAGGGTGCAGACTCAACCGCTGCCTCCGCCTCCGCCTCTTCGGCCTACATCGGCAGCTTCTCATGCGTCCCAGTTCTCGCAGAACAGCAAGGCTGGGAAACCTGCGCCGCCGGTAGCAAAGAAGCCTGCACATCTGACCACGACATCGCCAAGCCCAAGCCCAGCACTGAGCCAAAGTGCCATTGATGACGACTTTCGGCCACCGCTGCCAACAAGGGCTCATACCGGAGGTCTCACAGTAAGTCCTCACTCACAGGGCATCAGAGCCGCCTTGCGGAAGCCGGTAGCGCCTCCGAAACCTGGCATGAACGGAACCGGTGCAAAAGCGTCTAGCTCGACCGGAGCGGTAGAGCTGCCCGGTATGACAGGCGGAGTGCCATCTCGCCGGGCAGCGCCGCCAGTACAGCCCAAGCCGCAGTTACCGCAACAGGACCAAAACCAGCATCAACGACAAGGATCTACGGATCTGTTAGGATCCCTAGGTGAGGGTCAAGAGGTAGGAGGATGGGAAACGCTGAAGCCGAGCACGAGGGCATAGGAAAAGTGAGTTTGTTTTGCAGGTCTAGGTTAGGTTAGTTATTGGATGCAAGGCGTTGGGAAGGGTTTTGATGGGCTTGAATCAGTTGTGGAGGTATGGCTTGGGTTATGACTATGGTTATGCCTTTATTACAAGAGCAAAGAGTACAAGCACGACTTGGTTATCGTCTCAGAGATTCGCCGGCTGATGTTGTTATTTCTGTTGGTGTTTTTTATGTTTCACATCATGTGAGCCAGCAACTGAATCATGTGTCACCCGATTCGTCTAACCACGAGTCGACCCAGAAAAGCCCCTGTATGGGAGTAGCGGCGTGTTTCGGCAGGTGATTTCTATGTATCAGTGTCGCCAAGGACGCACCTAATTTAATTAATCTTGCCTCTCGTCGGGTGATGCATTACTGTGGTGGCCACTTGGTAGTTGTAATGTAATGTAGTGTAGGTAAAACTGCTACCCTGGAGGGGCAAGGTGGAGGGATTTATTGTACAGTACGTACCTTATGTATTACTTAGAGATCTAGGCCTCATGACCAAGCCCCACAGATGGAGACCTCCAATGAAATAATTCTCGGTATCTGGCGGGCGTCAAGGGACTGATCTGATCGGTTTGTCAAAATTACTCTGCTGACTCTTTGGGCTTATTACCGTTAATAAGTGGTGTTGAGACTTGAGTTCGGCACGAACCTTTGGTCCCCGTCACCGACACTTTCGATACTCCATTAGTGGGTACCTAGGTACAGATCCACAGTTCAGTTGAGGTAAAGTAGGTAAGGTACTGTGGCTGCAGCGCTCCATGCACTGCATCGTAGGGAGATGCATACAGGACACTGGATGGTAGCGCTCCATGGCTACCGTAGGTTACCGTTCACGCTGCACTCTTCCCTAGGTTCCCTGTCGTGAGCACGAGGCCTTGGACGATCTAGACCAGCGCTGATCATTTTATGTATCAATCATATCACATCCATCCATCCTTGACGGATATGTACTCGACCTAAACCACACACACTCTCTATTCCTTCGTCTTTTTTTTTGTCTTCCTCTTCCTCTTCCTCTTCCTCCATCTCTGATGCTCTCCTGAGATGCCCTCAATTCCCAATCCCAGTCCTCGATAACCTCAGACTCAATCTCAACCTAAGACGTCCAGCCACCTACCTAAGTACCTACTTATCGTACCTTAGTAGTATACAACCTAATTCATTCTTGGCCCGCGCTCAGAAACCCGCCCCTCTCTCTCTCCCGAAGCCAAAGAGATCGTCCCCGGTCCGTGATTTCCTTAGCTCCAATCACTTTCGAACCGAACCTACCTTACCTTGCCTTGCTTGATCTCGCCTTGCCTCTCTTATTTCTAAACCCTTGATCGCAATTTCTCCTTTTCCCTTCTCACAAAGAGAACCTCTAGTGCAGTCTGGGTTGCTTGCTTTTTTCTTTCTCGGGAATATTTTCATAGGCCATCGCAATCAAGCCTCACCTGTCTGCTCTCGAGTGTTTGAGTCTTGGAGACAACACAACCCCCAGATCCCAGATCCAGCACGCTCAGGCCCTTGGATAGTACGATTTCGTACGATCTGCACGAGTCATTGGCGTACACGGATGAAATCGCTGGACGACGCTCAAAAACCAAGATTGTCAATGAGCTACTGATATTTTTATTTTTGACGTCCTCATCGTCCGCTTCTCATCATCACCAACGGCAGACCTTTCATTTGATGGCAAGCTTCACAATTCCGACTGGCCTCGGACTCATATCACACAATACGCATTGAGCCCCGTAATCCAACATCTATCTCCTTACGGATCCCATTACTCAATCACAACGAATTAATCAATTGCTATTATCAACATCTGCTTCAACAGTAAAAGAACCAGCCATGGCCGCCGATAATTCAGATCACCGAACCAGGATCAACCCCCTCATGCCTCCTGCAAAGCAAGAGCGCATTCACATCTGGCGCACCGAAGTCGCTTCAGCCCTACACCTCCCCACGGCCCCGTCACTATCATCATCACTATCATCTTCATCCGCCGCCACTCCAGACCCCGACCCAGATACTTCGTTTGTTACACCTCCATCACCTGCTGGTTCCAAGCCCCGAAGCTTGTGGAAGCGCATCAGCTGGCGCTTTGGGCCCAAGAGACGCACCGCTGCC
Organism: Fusarium musae; assembly: GCF_019915245.1. NCBI lineage: Eukaryota > Fungi > Ascomycota > Sordariomycetes > Hypocreales > Nectriaceae > Fusarium > Fusarium musae. Next base: position 2,160,841 of record NC_058387.1, read on the forward strand.
AACATGGCCGCCGCCGCCGCCGAGCTTCCCCCAGATGGCCGTACAGCCATGTACCGCGGACTTGAGAACAGGGTGGCTCGCGGAGAGGACGCGAGAGATGAAGAAGGCGGCATTCTGGAAAGGGATAGCGAAGAAGGAAATGGCTTGAAGGAGAAGCAAGAGAGGTTGGCTCGAGCAGCCAGGTTACTCAACCGTCGCATCGAGGAACGGTGACAGCGTCGCCAATGGACTGACGCATCAGCACTCGCTACCAAGCAAGGAATGCGTCTGTCACGTTTGCTTACGAACGACTCGGTGCCAGCATTACATACTTCTTAATAGGCAGCCGGGTCCATGTCGACATGTGTCATGATATAGCATTTATTCTTCATTAATCAATGTCCTTCACAGACAATTCCACGTACCCAGACTAGCATGCACGTGTAAACCAATCTTTCTAATCTCAGGTACGAGAGACTATCACATTCGACACTTGTCCCGCCCGACATTGACGTTAAACATATGCAAACTTCGGAAACCCCCTTAGCAGACAGCTCGCGAATGGAAAGACGGAACACGAGCGCTGGGAAGATGCAACAGTTCAACATCAGGAAAATGTCAGCAGAGAACAAACGTCACCAGTGCAGAACTCTGAGAGGCTTCAGATCGGAAAAGCCAAGGGGCAGCTTATACCGCCACTTTTTTCTCGGTACCCGTGAACATGAATGTAGGGGTTGATTTTTGGGGACAAGTCTTTGTTCAGAAACAACAGGAAACAATTCATCTCTCCATTGCCTCTCTTCAGGGGGGTTGCGTTTGAGAACGAACCAATAGACATGAACAGAAAAACATAAAAGACATACAACAATTGGGGGAAAAGCGTTAACATGAGAAAGACTTCTTCGTGACGATCCATCTAGACGGGCTGAGCCCTGTCCACGTTCTCAATGACCAACAAGACGGTGATTGAGAGATACACAGATGTTAGATACGGAAAGTAGGCCAAAGAAAAAAGACGTGTGAAAAGGGGAGGAAACTTTGCGATTTATCTGCCAGGTAGAAAAGAGGGGGAAAAAAGACAAATAGCCGTCAGCACCGAGTGTTGACCAATCGAATTTTCCTGCTCCCTTCTTCCCTTCTTACTAGTCCGACGGACAAAACAAGGTGAAAGATTCCACGCCATACACTCTCCCTTGCCAGAAAACCAGACCCTTTGTGATTCCTCCCTCTCCATCGCCATGGGAAAAAAAGCAACGCACCGCGCAAAAAGAAGAAGCCTCGTACTATCATCCAGCCCGCCCAAGACAGGCCCAGCTATCCGTGTGTCCGGGGGCAGACAAGTGTAACCGGGGCAAGAATACGACTCGGTTCCTATATGCCGAGACGCATGTGGTATCGAGGGGGATTATTGATAGATTTAGGAGGCAGCAGCAGGCGCAGGCTCCTCAGCAGGGGCGGCGGCAGGCTCAGCGGGCTTGCCAGCCTCGCCCTCCTCCTTCTTGGCAGCATCGGCAGCACCAGCGGCCTCGCCCTCAGCGCTGTCGCTAGAAGTCCAGAGGGTGAGGTTGTCTCGGAGGAGCTGCATGATCAGGGTGCTGTCGCGGTAAGACTCCTCAGAGAGGGAGTCGAGCTCGGCAATAGCATCGTCGAAGGCCTGCTTCGCGAGGTGGCAAGCACGGTCGGGGGAGTTCAAGATCTCGTAGTAGAAGACGGAGAAGTTGAGAGCGAGACCCAGACGGATGGGGTGAGTGGGAGTGAGCTCAGTCTGGGCAACATCGGTAGCGCTCTATGGTTGAGCAAAACTTGTCAGCGAGGGGCACCAGCACCCCGGATCTTACGGCATGTGACGGAGGTGGGGGGTAGTTGGGTTTTAATTTAGCCTTACCTTATAAGCATCGTGGGCAGCGGTAGCAGCACCCTTGCGCTTCTCACCAGAGGCAAATTCGGCGAGGTAACGGTGGTAGTCACCCTTCCTATTCATCAGAAAGAAACACGGTCAGCTTCTTGATAACCAAATTAAGAAATGGTGTGCTTTTCTATTTTTTTTTTTCGGCGGTGGAAAAAGCACGCATGGAGCGAGGTGGGTGTAAAGTGCTGCGTGAGCGAGCACAAAAAGGGCGGAAAGACGAGGGGCCTCAGGCTAGAGGCGGGGAAGATAAAAACGCACATCTTGTGGTAGAAGACCTTGGACTCGCCGGTGGCGGCGTTGGGGATGAGGAAGTCGTCGAGGACATCGAGAACATCCTGGCAAACCTTCTCGAGCTCGGTCTCGATCTTGTTGCGGTAGTCCTTGATGGTGGAGACGTGCTTGTCGGAGCCCTTAGATTCCTCCTTCTGCTCGATCGAGGAGATGATGCGCCACGAGGCACGTCGGGTGCCGACAACGTTCTTGTAGGCGACGCTGAGGAGGTTACGCTCGTCAACGGTGAGCTCTCCGCCCAGCTTAGCCACCTCCTTCATGTAGGTGACCATCTCATCGTAGCGCTCGGCCTGCTCGCAGAGGCGGGCCAGGAAGGTCTTGCTATAGTGAGTAACACGTACGATGTCAGCGATACGATGTCCTTCCAAGGGGATCTGGATTCTTAAACGAGCTGGACGAGCCAAAGTATTGGCAGGGCGCCGATAGCATCGGAAGAGATCCGGGAGGGGATGTCGTAGACAAACCTTTCACGCTATCACACCATGAGAGTCAGCATCAAGCATTTTGATTAGAGAGATGGGGATGAGGAGATGAGCAGGGAGGGGGAGGGAGGGAATCGAGAATCACCGCCTGATGACAAGTTGAGAATGCCTCTAGATGATCACAGGCTACATAACCGAGAGTTCAAGGCCACAGACGAATCGTGGACTTCGGGGAGGAATCTCATGGTGTTGTCACCGGTTGTCAATGTTGGGCTTCGATTGAGGGGTTGTGCGGCCTTCGGCGGGACAGGAGGCCGAGAGGGAAAAAGGGTAGAGCATCTCTAGAGAAGAATAGGGAAACCGGGAGGGAGAATACATACCTCGGTGGCCATTTTGGAAGATATTGGGAATTGTTTGATAAGAAAAAAGGAAGTGGAAGTAGTCGTGACAGGGAGAAGAGAGGTTGAGTGAGAGATTGAATTTTTGAGGTTGAGAGTTGGAGGGCGCGTAGGGAGAGGGATGAGTAGAGGTAAGGCAAAGTAAGGTAAGGTACTAAGAGAGACCAGTGACTGGACTGGATTGGATTGAGGTGTAGTTAGGCGGGTCAGGCGTTGGGTGAATGAGCGAGGTACCTAGAGGTACGTATATTGCGTGGGCATTAGGTACCTACCTAGAATTGGATTCTGGCAGCGTCCTGTACTAATGGAATGGGACGCATGGGAGCAAGCCTGACAGGCAGCGGGCAGCTCCCCTCCCCCAAATGGATCGTTTCTAGGGGTGTATCGCCCAAGGAACAGCCTGGCCCGCCCAATCCCAGGGTCGCCTTGGGCCCGGGCTGTTGGCCTCTGCCTTTGACTCCCACTTCTTGGTAACTGTTTAACCCGCATATCGACATTAGTGCACCACAAACCCAGTCACCGCTCTAATAATGAATGGATCTTTTCAAGACAACCGACAGTGCCATTAACTGGAGAGAGAGGAGAAAATAGGGGAGCCGATATGATCTCCCCGTTTAGCGGATCATGTCCCCGTTGAAAAGTCCAGACGGAACCCGGTGCGCCATAGCTGCCCGCCTCATCTAAATTGCAGTGCATCCAATACTGAAGGTAAGGTCCGGGTATCTTGGAGCAATCCAATCTGAGCCCAGTGCCCGCAGTCTCTGAGACTGCGGAGCTTGGTGTGCTACCTGTACATAAGTTAAGTTAGTTAGTAGAAACTCAAGGAACCTGGGCTGGGCTTTGTCCTGGCTGGGCCCCAGGCTGCCATGCCATGCCATCCATGCCGGATGTAAACAATGCACAGGGAGCCACGTGAGCGTAAAAAAAAAAGTGACGACAGAGATGAGCCCCCCTTCCATTGATTTCACCCCTCTTCCACCAAACGAAACAGTTTTCTGGCCGTTGTTTGATGCTTGGTGCTCACTAGCCCTGGCAGTTGACGCCAATCTCTCCTCCAGTTCATTCACGCCTGTGCAGACAGACAGACAGACAGACAGACAGACAGACAGACAGACAGACCCCTTTCCCTACTTTTGATTCACAGGGATAGTGCTGATATGCACGTGCTAATGTCTCCTTTACGGCAAGCTGATTTTGTCAAGAGAAATCACACAATGCTTGTTGTTTGTTGTTGTTGTCTCTGCATCATAATAGAATCAGCCTCATTGGGGCTGATGAGACGACTTCTATTGGGCCCTTGTCCTGGTTATCTCCAGGTCCACCACGGACGGCAGCACGCATCTCACACACGAATCATGGCTGATAATGAAAGTCTAGGTGAGATCCGAGAGGCCTGACCAGTGATAATCTGTTGTTGTCTGCCTACCAGTATGACTGCCACTACCGCCAAAAGGCACGCACATGAGAGTCTACCATTCATACGCCTCCACCGTTAAGACTTACAGAGCTCACCAGCACGTGACGATCCTATCTTACTGGATTACAGGTCGTGAGAGCTTTGCACGAGATGAACTCATTTCCTGGGATCGTCCGTTGTATCAACCGCCCACTCCAGCGTTTAAGAGCTTATCGAATCCAACCACTTCGGTACAGTCTGGACTCTGTGACCCTGATCCTGACTCTGAGACGCCTGTTGCGATATATGTATCAAGCCAAGACCAAAACCACTATCTGAAACTTGGATCAAGATTTCTTACATGATTAGACAATCTAGACAGTCCGTCCACAGCTCTCGCACTTGTGTTTATTAAGAAATAGAAACCCATCTATGGAATTTCTCAGGACTAAGATCCAGTAGAGTAGTAAGTACTCTTTGCTGGCCTGGCTGGGCTGCATCAAATCTCAAGATCTGCCCATCTCGCTTTGAACGGGTCAAATCCCTGCCTTGTGACTTGACGCTTGACATTCTCATTCCGCTTGCCTGCAACCCCTCCATGTCATATTGCACGCCTCGATTTGTCCATCCTTGACCAGGAATCCGCGAACCTGGATACGGGAACTGTTTAGCTGCTAAGAGTTTGGTGATATCCTGCTCGTTTCAAGAAATCCCACTTTAAGGGCATACTGTAGCTGCCAAGTTCAACTCACTTGTAAGCTGTACATAGTCTTGTTCGTTAACAGACCTGGCCGACTTCAATGGGGCCCTTTTTCTTGCAATCTGAAGCTAAATAGCTACTCTGTCGCTCATCAAACCCCTGCTAAACTGAACCATTTCTCCTCTGATCCCACGGACCCATCTGCAATCATCCGAAGCCCACGTTCCACCAGAGCCGTGGAAACCGGTTTTGCCTCATACAGTGCAGACAGCTCAGCAGCGGGAATGCGTATGCTCTCTCTTATCTCATTCTTATTATGATGGGTATTCGAGATGATGAACTGTCTGCATTGAAACAAGTCGACCAGGCTGCATAAGTCTGAGTTCCAGTAGCCTTCCCCAAGGTGAAATCTTACTTTCAGGGACTTCTTTTAGCCTGGGACCCTTCTTTGTCACTTGGCATGATTTTGAATAATCCTGGTTCGGCTTGTTTTGGTGGAGCTTTCCGCTCCGTCTAGCCCGTGGTGAGCGGGACTGGACCAGGTCACCAGAAAATCGTATAAAGTACCGTATGACTTTGAACAACACGGAAGATATACTGGCTGGCATGGAGTAGAAAATATGTTCTCTTTCGTCCATATGGTGGTTCTAGAATATGAGTCATTGGGATTCAGACGCTTGAGACTAGGTACATTGAATTTGTCGAATACTTGATGAATTACATGAGAAATTTGATTTCAAACTTGTTGATACTATAGCCCTTCATATGCATTGATCCATTAAGCTCATATGCATGAGATATCTTGAAGCAGGCTTTTCCATATCATCAACGCCTGCTAACCCCAACACAATAAGTTTTTTTCTTTCTTTTTTTAAAAAAATAAAATAAAAATAAAAATAAAAATAAAAATAAAAATTCAAAATCACAGCTCCTCCATTTCCGGTGCTTGGTACCGTCCTCTGCCCCAATCTGCAGGGTCGCCTCCTGGTACACAGAGGCCGAGTCTCCAGAAGTAGTCCCGATGAGCAAACAGCAGTTGCCATAGCTTGAATCTGGAAGGGAATCCATTCAACTCTGCCAGTTTTTCCGAGGCCGTTAGAAGGCCTTTGACGTGAAACAAGCGGCGTATCGTCATCCATAACGAGTCGTCTGCCCCGGATATGCATTTCGGATCATTGTCGCCGATACACATGTGAATATCGACTTCGGAAGGGCTGAGCTCCTGTTTGGCGATGTATATCTCGCCTGCGTGTGACTTGTAGCCCCATTCACCCAGAGGAAGCAGAGGCACGGGGTCTTCCTTATGAGTAATCCGCCTGTATTGTCGTCCCTCGAGATCTTCTTGGCCATCTAGGTGGAAAACTTCATCGACGAAGCGAGCGAGCCCTCCATTCCCAACTCGGGGTTCACCAAAAGTCGTGACTATGACGTCTTGCCATCCCAGAGATACCTTGAGCTCCAGTGCAGCGAGGCAAGCGACGGAGCCTCCTAGGCTATGGCCTACAAGCTGAACAGGGTAAGAAGGATATTGGAGCCTCAGCTGTCTCAATTGCGGAAGCACAAGACGTCGAGCATTCTTCCAGGACTGGAGGAACCCCATGTGCACCGTACAATTTGTACATTGACGCTTTGGTTCGTCAGAAGGGCTTTCTCCACCGTGGTCAGGAGACGGGTACGGCACATACTCTTGCGGTACAGTACTCAGATCGACAATCGTATTGGCGATGCTGTAAGTGCCGCGGAAGGCCACCACAATAGCAGGCTCACCGGCCATGTAAGCGTCATTGCCTCCGCGTTGTCTCACACCGTGATCAACAGCGATATAGCCGCAACTGTCACTGAGTAAAGGGCCAGTATCCCACGTATTGATGAGATCGAGACTGGGAAACTCGCTGCAGCGCGAGACACAGTCGAAGGGTTTCCTGACTCCCGTGGTGCCAATACAATAGGCAATGTCGACGAGTCGTGATAGACGTTCGAGTGTTGCAAACAAGGGCACGGATATGCCGTAGGGCTTAGTATCAGGACTATTACTGCTGTGCCTGAGTATTGACAATGGGTTGCTAAGAGCGAGGCTTGAAGTGATGAGAACCAGCTGAAGAGTCAGTGTCCTCATCGTGTTGACAAATTTGAGTCGCATGGTGTAACGTGGTGCTCTATGCTGATAGTTGCAAAGTCTGAAAAGCTGCAAACGCGTCCATAAATGGTTGATCTTTTTTTCCTCCTTCCAATATTGGAAACGTCCCCAATCCTCGCTGTGTGTTGTAGAATCAACTTATAGTAACGACTCAGAAGGTCTCTGACTTGAGAATGGGCGAGATGAGGAAGAAGAAGCAATGCATCATCGAGGGATTATGGATGAGTGTTTGATTTTAGCCTCAACGCACATAATGATGAGAGCTGGAATAGCAGGTAAATCAAGTGAAGAGGTCAAGATCAGGGTTGACAGGTCTCGTGAATGACACTCCAAATTGTTGAGGTCATACGGCACATGTACTAGAATTGGCGGTACCTGTTTAGGCCAACAAGTGACCAATGGAAAAGGAGCGCCATTCGTTGCCTCTATTTAGAGCCGAATGAGACACTCTGAGTGGTCAATGAGACTTTACTACCCCGGATTATAGACCCACTTTACATTCTTTCACGTTGGAGGCGGAAGTCTGAATAAACGATTTTTGAAGAAATCATGAACAAATTAAATACATTGCTCATATCGATATCTCGAACCGAATCTCTATTCAGTGCTGGTACCAACAGCATATTATCTCTGCCTTTTCCTCGCTTCATTGCCATCCTCATACGTCCAGTTTTGTTTTGTTTTGTTATTGTACAAGTAGCAAAGTAGCCCGCATGACAGGTATCGGGCAAGCTGGATTCTGCACGACTCAAGATCACGAGATCTTACTCGTCATAGACCGATTTCTTAGGAAGGAGGAGCCTCCCTCACGGGTTGAAGGCTAGTGAAGGACGACTTCTGGTCTGTCGAGTTGCTGGAGCAGCCACCAGTCCTGGCACACTTGACATTGAGAATGATGCTGCCACTGGCCTCATATGGTATAGATCTATTAGGCCATTGTCAATGCACGTTTTCTCTTCAAGATCGAGAATTCAAGACTTACCCATCCTGTTGTTGACAGACCTTCTCCATCATCCATAGCTTCTTGGTATCATCAGTCCAGATGAACTCCACTACGTCGTTGTCACACGCAAACCGATCTCTGCCTCCCAAGCCTGTGATGGCCTTTGAAGAAGCGTTCTTGTGGCAGTGAGTCGTCAATTTGGTGTCCTGGTCGAAGAATACAAAGTCGAAGCCACTGAGTGTCTTGCCGCTGTCTTTAGACACTGCCTTGAAGTCCTGGATGCGGTAGGTATCGGGTAGTGTGCAGCCGTTGTCTTCAGCACTGGTCTCGAGAAGAGAAAGACTCTGGGGAACTGCGTAGAGATGCGCGGCCCAAGTCGCGGGCAAAACAGAAAGAAACAAAAGTCCGAATTGCATTGTGAGGGGACTAGAGGAATGTAGTATGTGTGTCTGGTACGAAGTGAGAGGTTGTATACCTATAGTAATTATAGGAGGTATGTTAATTCGTGAAGTTTGATGTTGTCTTCAAGTCGAGACATGACTAGGCAGGTAGCGAGGTAGATAGTAGTTTATAAGTCCATCAAAGGCCATATGGAGAACACGACGTCAGAGCATCAACCGCCCCGAGTGGTTTCTCCTTGCCTTACCGAACACGCGGCCTAGTAACTCATTAAATCGGGCCTGCTCTAGATTCCAGCGCCGTCGTGCAATGCAATCCAATTCCACCCGCAGATCCTTCTGCATCCGCAAGGGGACATGGAGTGGAAGGGATCGGAGGCGAGGATCCAACAACCAGGCAGTGCAGTTGATTGGATGCCGATCGTGTTTCATGTTTTGCTGGGTCGGAGCCTCGGACGTTTATTATGGGATATCCATGGCCAACTCATTGTTTACGATAGAGCCTCCGTAACCAAGCGTCTAAGCGTCAAAGTTATTCTTAGTTACAGTACAGATGGCCCGACAAGGCTGTTGTTGTTGAGTGACACAAGACTAGAAGCTTGATCTCTATGGAAAAGCGTTGGACTGAGAAGCGATGACTTGACGAGTTCTGCTGGCAGGCTGGCGGCTGGTTACATTTTTCATGTTTCGCTTTAACACAAGGAAGATTGGAGGATGCTACCATGAAGACTCGGATGTCGATCGCAATGCACAGAGGATCGTCGCATCTTATTTGACCTCCTGTGTGGATTTGGAGGCATTCAAGATCATACAGCACCTGGATGAAGATGGCATGTCGCTGAATAAGGCCGGGTCTACTCCGTATAGATATTCATGCTGATTCTGGACAATATGGGATTGAGTATGGAAAAGGCTTCCCATAATGTCAATCCTGGCCTTCAAGATATGATGCCATATCCGTTTGATTTGAGCATGATCAGCACCGTCGTTATGCTTGAAAACCAGAGTTGACGGTTCGTGATGCCAAGTGCAGTTCCTTATTTGTATAGATATATCCGTGTTACATATAGGTAGGTTAGATAGTCTAGTCCTCTTCTGAGCTCTGATGAGCCGTCTCTCACACATCAGATAGACATATCCATTCGCCGCCAAATGCCGCTTGATGTGGGGTCCGCACAAACCTCGCTACCCTTGGGCACGTGACCCACAGATTTGGCAAATTTTGCATGCCAAACTAAGGCAACTAAAGATCCCCTCGTTTTTTCTGATCCTGTTGGAAATATTCTCGTCACCTCACGATCCAACTAACCCATCCAGCAACAATGGCCGCTGAAACCGCTCGATCTGGCCTGGCCGTCGGCCTCAACAAGGGTCACGTACGTCTTTCTGTCGCAGTCTCACCTCGTGGAGGATCTCTGCTTTGTCTTCGCCTTCGCGACGGATGAGGGCTCGACAACCACCCAACTAGCAGACGATGGACGCTGACATTTGTCGCCGATATTACAGAAAACCACTCCCCGTGTCGTCAAGCCCCGTGTTTCCCGAACCAAGGGTCACCTGAGCAAGCGCACCGCTTTCGTCCGTGAGGTCGTCAAGGAGGTTGCTGGGTAAGTCAAACATCATTTGGGACCAGAGGTTGGATTTGGAGGCTATGGATGGGAGATGCCTGGCATGGGGTTCTGAGCCGCGTGTTCGAGGTCCTGTCGTCGGCATCGACCCTATCCATTGGAGGAGCTTTCAAATGCATGCTCGAACTCTTTGCTAACCACCATTTTTTACAGCCTTGCCCCCTACGAGCGCCGAGTCATTGAGTTGCTCCGCAACTCCAAGGACAAGCGTGCCCGTAAGCTCGCCAAGAAGAGAGTACGTCGAACCCAGACACCGCAACCACCCCACGATACAAGTACTAACTCGCATCGTAGCTTGGTACCTTCGGCCGTGCCAAGGCCAAGGTCGACGAGCTCCAGCGCGTCATCGCTGAGGCCCGCCGTACTGGTCACTAAATCAACTCGGTTTGATCTGATTTTTGGGAATCTGGCACCGAACGGGGTTCGCATGGATTGGCGTGGTCACGATTTGATCGATTAAAAAAGAATTAACGGCTTGGGCGCTCCGTGGCAGGGATTTAGCTGCGGATCACCGGAATACCAACACTTTCAAGAGATTTATGGCGTAATGATCAAGCCATGTTCCAATCTGTCTTCCGTGATGAGTGACGCCTCCCCTTCATTTTTCGAACTCATATCCGTTGAATGCAATATGTATTCATGTCCAATGGATTTCGCTGTTTTGCTCTATGAAAAAGTCACCTTAAAACCAACGCCACCAATGATCGTTAATGCGAACTCCGCAATGTTTCTAAACTGCCACTATTGTCTATTTCTTGCCCAGCTTGAGCCACTTGGGTGTCTTCTTGCCAGTCTTCTCTCCTGAGCCCTCGCCCTTCTCTGTTTGTGCTGGTCGAGCAACAGGTACTTCCTCTTCTTCATCATTCGAAGCAATGATCTCAGGCACCTTCACCTGCTGGCCCTTTTGAGCAATGTTGGCTTTGAGGAATGGCTCTTTCCGTACGGCCAATGGTACAGCTTCATCCCAGACCAGGTTAATCAAGGTACGCCCAGACAGTTTGTACGCCTTGATCAATCCATTGCTGGGGCTAGGATCGTCTTTAATCACAATCTTGGTCCCAGGAAGAACAAGATGGAAAGGTTGGTTGTTATGGGTCATAATATGCCGAACAGCATCGTAGAGGAACTGGCCACTGTGAGAGGGACTTACTTCCCAGTCGCTGCTTGTGTTGTCCGGAAATCGAACTTTGACGAGAACAGACTTGATTGCGTTGATCCTTGCGGCCTCTGCAGCAGCCTTCTCTTCCAATTCGCGGTCTGATAGCAGACGCTTGTTCCTCGAGTCCCCCTGAAGCCGAGCTTGATGAAGTTGCGCATGAGCGATTGTAGGGGCAAAGTCAGCGTCGGTAGCGGGGGCCAAGGCTGCAGCAGGTGTTGTTCCTGAAGGGGCTAGGAAAACGTTGATAGGTGCCAGAGGATCCCCGGGCTGAGAAGAGTCGATGTCCATGCTGTCCTCGTTGGCAGCCTTGGGCTCGGTTTCTTGTTGAATGGGGGCTGGGTCTTGTGTCTGTTCTACTTGGTTTTCCGTCATATGTGAGTCCTGCGTCTCCCTTTGTGCTTGCTCCTCTGGTTTCTGCGCCCCTTGTTCTGGTGCAAGCTCTACCTTTGCAGCTGGCGTTTTTGCCTTCAGGTCTTCATCATCGGTGTCTTTGAAGAACTGACCAATTTCTGTCATTGCATCGTACAGTGTCTTGTCTGTCTTTCGGTAGTCCAATCTAATCAGGACACTCCCTGAGTTGTATCCTAGTTGCGATAGTGTCTTTTGGAAATCGGCAAAGGTTGAAAGCTCTCGTCCCATTATGTTGAGAACAGGTGTCTCATAGTAGAGCTGTCCGCTACCACTCCCTGTATCACCACTCATTTGCGCGATCCCGCGGCCGGTAATATTGATGTTCCTTCCATTGCTGGCCTCTCCGCTCTCGAACTGGCGTAGAAGCTTCCATATGGTGAGATCGCTGGGGAATTTTTGAATCAACCGGCCACCGGGTATTTCGCGACCCTCGGGTGGAGGAATTTGGAGGGCGACTTGGATAGCAGAAGGTGTTTTCGCTTTTTGGACAAGTTCAAGCTTTGCGCCTGGTGACAGGCCAGAAGTTCGGAAGGGGACAGATAAATCTACTGTTTTTTGTCGGTGTCTATACGTTGATCTCGTCAGCTATTTGCTCAGCGGAAGAGTCTAATTTGAGCATGTGGTACCTACTTGACAAGATATTTATCACTGGAAAGGTTGAGTCTTCTACAAGCTTCCTCCAGCACATCAATAAGGTAGGTTCCAGGGTTGACCTTGATAGTAGCTCGCCGTAGGTCGGTGGCTATCACCACGACGTTGGTCGCCATTCTTCGGAAGGTGTAGGTATTAAGAGATGAGGTGTAGGGTTGAAGCTGCACCTGTATTAGACTAACACGAATTCGATAATAAAGGACCGGATGATCGTGGGGGAATGGATGTTGAGCTGGGTTGACGGTGATGTAAGCAGGTAGACGTGAGAGTCGAGTGAGGTGATCAACAGCGGGGTTACGTACTGGAAATAGAGGGGCCTTAGCTACCAAGAGACAGCTCCAGCAGGCAGCCAGGGCAGCCACGAGTTATGTATGAGCACCCTTGAATAACTCTCTGAGCTGCTAGAAGCTTCTAAATAAACCTCCCAACCTCAAGTACTTGGATTAGTAGTTAGAAACAGAAGACTCAAACCAGAGGCTAAATAAGAGCAATAACAAACAACTACTGACGCTCAGGCAAAATCTGCTAGTTGATACCAAACCAAGGTATGCGCATTGTCCTAAACCTCTATTGTCTACTCCGTACCCAGGTAGGTAACTTTAAAGGTTATGTTAAGTAGTTGTCAGGAGTTTCGAGTGCTCAAATTTTTACAGCACTCCTATATGGTCATTTAGAATACATGAAAACTTCTGTGAATCAGAGTCTGATAGCTGTTTTATTCTAATCATTCCTCTTCTCTCCAAATGCGATTTCGAACTCGACTATATGTTCGCTTATGTAATTCTGGTAACTGAGCCTCAGCCGCCACAAGTTGTAGGCTACTGTAACAGACGTGGACCTGCCTGTACCCGGCCACGCCAGACCGTGTTTGCCTTGCAGCCCGCCCGCCTGTACGTACCGCGGACCTTAGCAGCAACCTCATTGCACTGCACCTTCTAACTAACTACCTTAACTAGTAGCTCCAGCCCAGTGACGGGAGCTTCAACTGTCCAACTCGCACTCCATCCACTCCACGCCGGCTGCTGTTCTACAACCCCACGACGCGAAGATACGATACGAATTAACGACTGCAAAGCTTTCGGCTTCACACAACGAATCACCGCCTTCCTTGTCCCCGAGTTTCTCTCGATAAGCCGGCCGCTGGTTGACGTCGGTTCCCGACCTCGCATCTACCTCTCTACCCTCAAGAAGCCATCATGGTAGGTTAACCTCCGACGAGCCAATCTCTTTTTCGCACAAAGCTAACCATGCAACTCAATCAATAGTCATCTCCTTTCTCGATAAGTTCGTCTCGGTCGCCTGTCATCATACCAGCCTTCATCCATAGCTAACCTCCCTCTTCCTCCAGACGGCGGCGCCTGTGTTGCCATGGTCGGAAAGGACTGTGTCGCCATCGCATGCGATCTTCGCCTCGGTCTCCAGGCTCTTACTGTGTCCAACAATTTCCCCAAGATCTTCCAGTACGGCGACGTCTTCTTAGGTCTCACTGGCCTGGCTACCGATGTCAACACCGTGAGCGACCTCTTCCGCTACAAGGTCAACATGTACCGCCTGCGTGAGGAGCGCTCCATCGCCCCTCGAACCTTTGCCAATCTCGTTTCCTCATCTCTCTACGAGCGCCGTTTTGGACCTTACTTCGTGTCTCCTGTCGTTGCTGGTCTTGATCCCAAGACTGGCAAGCCTTTTATCTGTGGCTTCGATAGTATTGGCTGTATCGACTTTGCCAAGGACTTCATTGTCTCTGGCACCGCTTCCGAGCAGCTCTTTGGCATGTGCGAGGGTCTCTGGGAGCCTGATCTGGTATGCAAATAATGACAAAGCAGCTATACATCGTCCGAGTTTGGCTGTGGGTGTTGCTCTGCTCAAGAGCGAAATGCTGATCATATTACTTATAGGAACCCGATGCCCTTTTTGAGACCATCTCTCAGTCGTTGCTCAACGCTGTTGACCGTGATGCCCTTTCAGGCTGGGGTGCGCACGTTTACATTATCGAGAAGGACAAGGTCACCAAGCGATTACTAAAGGGACGACAGGACTAGAGCGGCGGTGTGATAGACAAATCTACACGAATAGAGCGGGACGAGGAGTGGTTTATGTATCTTGTATGAATAAATACTCGGCCAATGTCAACCGCCGGGTAATGAGAATGCACGTCTTCGTCTTGCCATCAACCCTCTCTGTCACAAGCTTCAATACTCCCAGGGTGAATGAATTCACGGTTTGATTCAACTCTGCCAATTGGCCCATATTGTCATTGTCCTCTTCTATGGGGATCGAATACATTGCCATATTCAATATGCAGCTCATCCTACTCGAGCAGGACCGCGAAGGCTTCGCAAGGTGCTAGTTTGGTCTCACCACCGTTTAACTCATCAAGTGTTCTTCCAGCAGAGCTGACCAGCACCGCTCGAATCTTGCCAGGCAAAGACCACGCAACTGTATCAGTCGTGAAGTTACATACGACGAGAGCAGTCTCTCCGTTGTCGGCCCTTCGTGAGTATGCAAAGACCTTCTCGTTGGTTTCGTCAACGAGTTGGAAGTTTCCATATACAAATAGATCTAGGAACTCCTTTCGTCTCTGCAGAACTTTGCGATAGCAGCTGTACACAGAGTTAGGGTCTGAAGTCTGCGATGCAGCGTTGATTTCCTTGTAGTTGTCGTTGACTCTCATCCAAGGCTTAGCATCAGCAGTAGTAAAGCCAGCGTTGCGGCCTGCGTCCCATTGCATGGGAGTTCGGGCATTGTCACGAGACTTCTTCTGATACTCCACCTTGTAGGAGTTTCGAGCCGCCTCATCATCGTTTTTGTGAAGACTACGCAGGATGTCAGTGAAATGTGTTTAGCAGCTACATTCTCCGACTTACTCCCAATGTCGAAGGCAGTCAAGGTCCTTATATTCTTCCAAGCCCCAGTCTGAGGGGACATTGGTCATCCCAATCTCCTGTCCTTGGTAAATAAAAGGGGTACCTGACTGGAAACCCAGGAAGATGGCGATAAGCTTCGCACTATCCACCCGATGCTTGGTGCCATCGTGAACAAAGCGGCTTACAGCCCGTGGTTGGTCATGGTTCTCCAAGTAAAGGGCGTTCCAGCCTCCATTGTCGTACATGAACTTCTGCCATTTGAGAGTGGTAGATTTGAGCTCAGAAAGGTCCCAGGATCTAGGTGTGAACTTGCCGCCAACACCATGATCAAGATCCATCCTGCGAGTTGATCAGCGGCTGATATAATACTGATGTTGGAAACTTGACTTACAACTCAAAGTGGAAAATCATGCTCAACTCTCCACGGTCACCACGGACAGCCTTAATCAACTCACGCTCATCGTGCACACAGGGCATCTCACCCACGCTGAAAGCATCGTACTCTTGCAGAATAGCACCAATCTCTTTGAGAAACTCGTGGCATCGGGGGCCACAAGCATAGAATTCATGACCACGAAGTACAGTCTTATCGGAGTCGGGGAACGCCTGGTCCTTACTGACAAAGTTGATGACATCCATGCGGAAACCATCGGTGCCTCTGTCGAGCCAGAAGCGCATGACATCGTGAACTTGTTTTCTGACTGCTGGGTTCTCCCAGTTAAGATCTGGCTGCTGCTTGCAGAAGAGGCAGAGATAGTATTCATCTGTGGTTTCGTCGTACTCCCAGGCACTTCCTATACATTCGTCAGCTGGGACACTCGGAATTAGAAGCCCTAGTGAACTCACCTTGGAAATGAGCGTCCCAGTTATTGGGAGGGTGCCTGTTTCCTTCGGAATCATACTTTGCAGGCTTCCAGATGTACCAATCACGATAGGGGTTGTCCTTGGACTTTCGAGACTCCCTGAACCACTCATGCTGATCACTGGTATGATTCATGACCAGGTCGAGAACGAGCTTCATGCCTCGCTCATGGAGCTTGTCCTTGAGGACATCAACATCTGAGACATCACCATATGGAGGGTCGATTGTGTAATAGTCACTAATATCGTACCCCTAAGGTTTGTTAATATACAATGCAATATTGTTGGTTTTTCGAAAGGGGAGAAAAAAGGTGGTGACACACCATATCAACCTGAGGGCTCTTGAAGATTGGTGAAAGCCATACGATATCAACCCCCAAGTTTTTGAGGTAATCAACTCGAGAGATAATGCCCTTCAGGTCTCCAACACCAGAGCCAGTGGAATCTTGGTAAGAAGCAGGGTAGACTTGATACACCGAGCTCTCTTTCCACCAGGCTCGCAGACTTTGATCCGTGCTACCCATGACTACAGAGAACTGGGTTGATGCTGGTTCTGGAGGGTGCTACGGTGATATCGTCTGCAGCCTGTTAGTTATATACACATGCACATGGGCTCTCAGCACGTGAGACGGCCGCTCGTGATCAAACATCAACTCACGATAAACCAATTCAAGCCACTTTTCTTCGGCAGTACCGTGCACTTTCACGGCTGTATCGACAGGAGAACAAACCCGGTGTCATATACGGGACAAAGATGATATGCAACAGCGCCAATCCAGTAATGAGGCTCGAATCGAATACAGCTGGCGTCGAACTGCAGGGTATTATGTGCTGTCACACAGCGTCTTGTTGAGCCCTACCGTGAGACAATTTTTACAGCGAGTCGACCAGTAGAACGACATCGGTAGTTGTCAATCTATTTAATAGGCTTCACGGAGTAATTCCCGGAGAGATTCTGCGGATCGATAGTGGTGACTGATCTGCCCCTCTCTCCAGGGTAAAATCTTCGCTGGTGGGTGAGATATTTACAGCCAACATGATACGAGATCTGCAACATTATGATTTTGAGAAGGTTATGATGTGTTCTTATCAGGTTGGTTTGCTTGTACGGCGTGATGTGGAGCTCCATGTGGGAGATGGTTTATTGTGAGTTGAGAAGGGTTAGCCGATGAAGTTCAAGTGTAGATCATGATGGATCACGCAGGCTATTGTTGAGAGAAGAACAGAATACCTTGATGTAAGGTAGAAGATAGGACGGAAAGTATACTCAGCTCACGCAACTGGATACTAACGTTAGGAGGTAGGTCTAAGGAAGGGAGAAAATTCCCCAACATGATGTTCGATTTCATTGTCGACGACCAACTTTCGTACCTAGTAGGTAGACTTACCCTATCTACCATGCCTAAGTATTCATAGCCACACTACCTAGTACTAAGGTAATCTGCTGTTGTAGTATTCCTATGTAGGAAAACAGAAGCCACCTATCGTCCAAACTCAAAGCGTTGTGTTAACGATAAAGCATGGAGAGGCTGAGAAGGGCTATCCTTGGACCATAGTAACATCAGCATCCGTGTAACCCGTCTTAGCTGTTTTCAATTGCAGCCATTTAATGCATCGGATGCAAAAACAAGGTCCGTCTACCGTTGACCCGCAATGGGGAGTTGATGTACTGGTATGTATAGGATGTGGATATACTCTTGGAAACCAACACGACAATAATATGTAGGTAGTTACTGTACAGTACTGTTGATGACGAGTAAGCGTGGTGATCAAAGAACCGACGATATATGCCGAATGACTGATTGCAGGAGGAATACGGATAGATGCGCTATAATATGGACAAGACCTATCAACGTTACAGTTCAGAGTACGCGAGTTCTCTCGTTTCACGATGTTGCTATAATTAAACTGGACTTCCCTCATCAGACCAATCATCCATACAGAGGTGATAGGATCTGTTTGAGCCATGGAGCATTCCAACTTATTTCCTAACATAGGTACATAGACTACATCACTTTAGTCGTCAGGGGTCCATTCGAGCAATTTATTCCAATTCCCAAGCACAAAATATGAATGATGATTATACAGTGTAAGTATGTAGGTCGGCATAGTAGGTTTTCGAGTCACAGCAACCAGCCCAGCACTCTGGATATCGACAGTCTCTGTTGCACAGAACTTAACGTTACAATCGACTCATGAAGGACCGACCATGGGATTGTGGCACGTGAAATCTGTCTACAAGGGCAAATACCGATCCCAATAAAGAAACAACAGCTGATTTGCGGAATACAAAAACCGACCAGACACTATCACAAACCCCGGTCCAGTACTCCGTACTCTGCATGTACTCTCTAGGTAGTCATTGCAGAGGTCTACCAACAAAAGAACCGTAAAAAAGGAACGGGAAGAAGCAAGCAGCGCCTTCAAGACCCTGAATGGGACCGGAGCATGGGTCTCGTTTGTTCTGTACATGGTTAGCATCTCATTTGGTATGTAGCTACTGCAGCCGGGATATTGAGATTCTTTCTTTGCGCACACAAAGGATATGATTTGGGCATTGTTTAATTGTGGATTATTTTGCAAGACGTGAAGATCCATGATATGATGCAGGGCTTGTTTCTCTCTGCGAAGCCTCTGGCTGAAGATTGTCTTTGATTGTTATGCAGCAGCATGTATCCAGCAAACTGGGATTTGCTATGACTTACAAGACAGCTGGAGCCAAAGCAAGTTCAGGTGGTGGACTAATTATGAGATTCAATAGACTATACTCCGTATAGCGAGCGGCGAGCGTGTGGTACGTGCGATGCCATTTCCGTGTATATGAGATTGGATGACGCTATCTGAGATTAAGTATTTCCGTATCCGTACTACTAGAGCATATCAACACTGAGAGCTAGCTGGGCCTAATAACCCTAGGTAGGGCGTATGTATGCACATAGGAATTAAACAATAGGCGCTTTGCATTTGCATTTGCATTTGCATTTGCTTGGACTGAACGTGTCATGGACAAACCGGAGACACAGCATCTGCCATTCGCCTGCAAATATGCAACGGGAAGGCAGATTAATTAAAACGGCAAACCATCTATCTTCCCGACAAAAGAGAATTCATTTAGGTACCTAGGAAAAGTAACGTTTATCTAGGTAGACCTTGTCCTGCTTGTACATATGAACAACAACAAATATTGTCGATTGTGGCATTTGCTCCACCACAAACAAGGGACTCAGGTACACCTGAATCTTTGAATCGGGCGTACCCAGTGAGTAAGGTACCTTACCCTCCCTCAGTTCACCTGCCCTGACCTTGCTCATCACACTTTGAGGTCCCGTCGTTACCTTAGGTAGCTTAGGTGCCTTCCACAGGACAGGGACAGTGACTACCTGAGTAGTTTAGTGGACACTGCCCCTGGAACCCAAGACACCTCAGAGACAGACGGCGTTGCTCTGCTCAAACTACCTATCCATGGGTAACGCGCTAAGAACCAGCCTCTCTTCCATCGTCTTTCATCCCGCCCAGACACAGAGGGCAGACCCCGGTCGATCTCACCCGACTCTGCCCCGGGCGGACGAAGCTGGAGCGCCAACGACCAAAGCAGCCAGCATTGCGGAAAGTTAGAAGGCTCCCATGGATATGGATGGATCTTTGGCGACAACGGGCTGGCTGAATGTCCTTGAACCACACCTACAGACACACACCAGCAACAGCAACATGGAGGTTATACTACGGTAGACAGACCCATTCATGCATCTCTCCATGACAAGGTAGTTACTTACACTGTATTGCACTTTGGCCTTACCTACATCCCACTCACTCACTCACTCACTCATTCATTCACCAGGCACGCTGTCTGTGACCTTGCCTGGACCTGATTGCCCTCACCCTTCAGCGTCTCTCTTGTCTTCTCATCCTTCTGACCCGGGCATCGCCAGGAACAGGGAGCTCCAACTCAGCCTCATAAGCCTACCTCTTGTTTCCAGACATGACGTGAACTCACCTACCACATATTCGGTCTACTCCGTACCTTTACCTTCCTTTCCCTTAACCTTACATTGCATTGCCTTGCCTTGCCTATTACCTTCCTAGGATATCTCATCTCATCTCGATCTCTAAAATAAAACGACATACCTCACCTTTCCGCGTATGTCTCTAGCTACGTATTGAGGATCTACCAATCTCACCCACCTTAGTAGCTTTGGAAGTCCGTTCATCCCCCGCCGCTCACAGTCACGATTTGCAACCCCGAACCCGAACTCGTCTCTTGAGTCTTACCCATTCTACATACTGACTGGGCCCCTACTTGTGAACAAATCTGAACCAAATTGACGGGGTCTCAAGAGTCTGTTCTCTCGCTAACAAAG
Organism: Fusarium musae; assembly: GCF_019915245.1. Taxonomy (NCBI): domain Eukaryota; kingdom Fungi; phylum Ascomycota; class Sordariomycetes; order Hypocreales; family Nectriaceae; genus Fusarium; species Fusarium musae. Next base: position 2,181,346 of record NC_058387.1, read on the forward strand.
TTATCCACCGTGCCTGCTTATGCTTAGCTGCTCCGTGCCTGTCTGTCCTGTCCTCATCCGGACCCTGCCCTACCCATATTATTCCCTATGGCCTAGGGCCCTACCATCAACGCCATCCACGCCCCGGCGACAATGACCAGGAATGAGCCCTTCAATCGCATCGGCTCGATCACGAGCTCTAGCAGAAGCAAAATCAGAGGTAGCAGCAACAGCAGAAGCAGAAGCGGAAGCAGAAGAAACAAAAGCAACAATGATGACAGTCCGAGCACCGCAAGCGCCGAAAGTAGTACATACTCTGCGGTCACCGTGAGGTCCTCGTCACCATCTCAATCGCAATCGCAATCGCCCTCACCCTCGACTGCCTCCACTACTCCCGCTCCCGCTTCCGCTTCTACTATCTCCACTCCCATTCCCACTCACTCGCCTACTCCCAATCCGGCACCTAACGTTGATGCTCTAACACCAACTCCATCATCCTCCGCCGCTGCTCCCGTTGCGACAGCTTCCCCTGCTGTTGCTGCTGCTACCACCTCTAATACCTCGACATTCTCCTCGACGCCTCGCCAGCTACCAACCCCTACTCTTTCTGCTCGCCCAAGCGCTGATGGCAATGCTTCACTGAGCAACCCGTGGTGAGTTTATAGTTGTGATTATGGTTCCGATAATATGCCGTCTCCCGTCTCCCGATCCCCTGCTGCCATCTCCCGCCCTGTCGCCGTTCATCTCGCCTCCCGCCATCCAGCTAAACGCTTTCCCGCATCTCACAGGTCCTCTTCCAAGGATGAGCCTCAACTCTCACCTACTGCTACAAACTTCGCCCCTCGCGCCGGCGCCAATGCTCATCCCAAAGACCGTCGCATGAGCGACCTCACCAACTATCGACGTGAGCTCGCCGTTCTCGAAACCTCCCGAGTCCCTCAGATCCACCAGATTCCGCCCACCGGCGGCGCGAGCCCTCAAATAGCACCGTGGATGAACCAGCCCGGTTCCCCTTCGACCTCTTCCAACATGCCGACCACTTTCTTCAACGATTCGAGCGACAACCTCTCCCTCGCCTCCCAGCTTTCTCCGGGTCATCAGATCAGTAACCGCCAACCACATCAGCACCAGTATGCTTCTCATCCCTCGCAACACGATGCCCCCGAGGCTTCATATTTTGATGGCAGGCGCCCATCCGCTGCCAGTATCCTCACGGCGAGCAGTCAGGGCAGCAAAACCAGTATAACCAGAGGTGGTTTTCGCAAACTTCAGGGCTTCTTTGGCGAGGAATTCCCTGGGCGCGATAGCTCAGATGGCAGCCTACCCACTTCGCTCGCGGGCAAGGACCAGCGTGGACGCTCTTATAGCCACAGCCGCCCCACACATAGAGATCGCAACTATTCCAATGCCACGGATCACACTCGCGATGCATCACCATCATCTTCCAGACCGAGAACTCCAGTTCCTGCACCAGAGGTGGTGCCTTTTCTATACCAGGACAACAGTGTACGTTCAACACCCCCGCCTCTGTCTCATCGTCCTGAACCCTTGGTGAACCCCCCGGTCTGGTCAACGATCGACACATTCCTCTCCCAAATTATCCCTTGGTTTTGTTTTTAGTGCCCAATTCGATCCAGCTGCCATCTCACTCATATAGCATTTTCAACAGCGTGCTGGCTTACTGACATCCATCTTATAGGACATCGCTCGATATGGCGAAGCTCCCGTCCGAGACATCATGACCGGACCCGATCGAGAGCGATATGTGGGTGACGGTTCCTCGCAAATTCCCCCAAAGACATCGTCATCCTCGAGGTCGGGTCATTCTATAGTTCATTTACCCGGGCATCACCGACACCATAAGAGTAATGATGATCCTCGGACACTGCGGCCGACAATGAGTAGGGACGATACAGCGATTGGCACGCAGATGTCGCGCGATCGTGGGGGTAGTAGCGCCATGTACTCAACCAAATCTAGAGGCCAAAGCCCGACACCAAGTACTAGAAGTGCAGGAATGACTTGGAGCACGAAATCCTCCCAAGTTGATGGTCAGACCTCACCCGGTCATCATCACGGCAAACGCGGAATCTTTGGACGGCTTAGAAGGCATCACAAAGACAAAGACGATATGGCTAAACTTCGCGACTTACCTCAATCAACAAGATCTCTCCAGCCGAAGACCTCGAAGCCTGACTTGCACCGCCCAAGCGATGTATCGACGACTACATTACCGTTTTCCGGGACCTTTGGCCCTGGGGAGACGAGTGATGTCCCTGATATGCGACCAATTCCAGGTCAACGTGGTGCAACTTTCAACAATAAGTTCCCTTTCGCCAAGAAGCAACGAACCCATCGGCCTCAAGACTATGTTGATGATGCAATTGGCCCGACAGATCGTAACGATCCTAACAAAATATATCATCTCGATACCAACCTGAACGATATGGAGGGTATCCTAACGAAACCTCCTCCACTTACACCTATGGATACTAGCTTCGTTAACAATGTCGAACCTGAGCGCCACGATTCCATTATCTCCACAGCACCTAAAGGCCGTTGGGATGCTCCTGACAGTTGGGCAGTGCGACGCAATACTGAGGATAACTCATACCATGGCCCTGAACCAGATGAGATTGGTAGCCCCCCTCGCCCAGAAGAGAAGGCATCCCCATACTGCATTCGAATCTTTCGCTCAGATGGTACATTCTCTACACATTCCATGCCTCTGGACTCGAATGTCACGGATGTCATCTCCCAAGTCATTAAGAAGACTTATGTGGTTGACGGTTTGGAGAACTATCATATTATCATGAAGAAGCATGATCTTATCAGGGTTTTGACACCCCCTGAGAGACCCTTACTCATGCAGAAGCGGCTCCTGCAGCAAGTCGGTTATGAGGAAAAAGATAGAATCGAAGACCTCGGCCGCGAAGACAACAGTTACCTCTGCAGGTTCATGTTCTTGTCTGCCAGGGAGAGCGACTTCCATGCCAAAACAACCGACATGGGCCTGGCTCGGGCTCAGAAGCTCAATTACGTGGACCTCTCTGGTCGCAACCTCGTTACAATACCTATATCCCTATACTCAAAGGCCATGGAGATTATCTCTCTTAACCTCTCGCGCAACCTCTCGCTCGACGTCCCGCGAGACTTTATACAGTCTTGTAAACATCTTCGAGACATCAAGTTTAACAACAACGAAGCTAGGAAACTACCGCCCAGTCTGAGTCGAGCAAACAGATTGACCTTTCTGGATGTTGCAAACAACCGGCTGGAGCAGTTGGAGCACGCTGAGCTCAACTCTCTTACAGGGATGCTGAAGATGAACTTGGCCAACAACCGGCTTAAACACTTGCCCTCTTACTTTGGAGCATACCAGTCACTTCGCTCTCTTAATATTTCTTCTAACTTCCTCGACAAGTTCCCGACTTTCTTGTGCAATCTACCAAGTTTGGTCGACCTGGATCTGAGTTTCAATGCCATTGCAACGATTCCTCACGAGATTGGCGGCCTGAAGAACTTGGAGAAATTGTTGATAACTAACAATAGGCTGACGCACGCTGTACCAGCGTCATTTGGACAACTTGTCAGCCTACGCGAACTCGACATTAAGTACAATGGTATCTCGAGCATCGACATTATTTCGGAGCTCCCGAAGCTTGAGATTCTTTCTGCTGATCACAACTGCGTCTCTGCCTTTGTTGGACAGTTTGAGTCCCTTCGCCAACTCAAACTGAACTCGAACCCCCTCAACAAATTCGAGATTGTTGCCCCAGTTCCCACACTCAAGATATTGAACCTATCGAACGCTCAGCTTGCCAGTATTGACTCGTCGTTCGTCAACATGGTCAACCTGGAGCACCTGATCCTGGATAAAAATTACTTTGTTTCGTTGCCCCAAGAAATCGGTACCTTGAGCAGACTCGAGCATTTTAGTATCGCGAACAATTCCGTTGGAGAGCTACCAGCCCAGATTGGTTGCTTGACTGAACTGAGAGTGCTCAATGTCCGAGGAAACAATATCTCCAAGCTGCCCATGGAGTTATGGTGGGCAAACCGACTGGAGACCTTTAACGCCTCTTCAAATGTTCTGGAGCACTTCCCCAAACCTGCTTCCAGGGCGCCACGGATACCAGGAGAGGAATCGCAGCCTGCGCCCCCTCCTGTCAATGGAAGAGCTGCACCACTCGGAACCCTGTCGGCCACAGCAAGCTCTGAAGAGCTGTCAGACGATCGAAGACCCAGTCAAAATTCGAGCACACTCCTCAGTGTCGGACCATCTCCCCTTAACGCTGGTGACCGCAAGAGCTCTGTCGTGTCTGTCTATGGGAAGGGTGGCCGTAAGACCTCAGTTGTGTCTAGATCAGCAACTCCGTCGGCCCCTACACAAACAGTCAACACCAGAAAGGATTCTGGGATGTCATCAAGGCTTAACAACACATTTGCTGGATCCCTTCGTAACCTTCACTTGGCCGACAACCGTCTGGATGACGATGTTTTTGATCAGATCACACTCCTTGGGGAGCTCCGGGTGCTCAACTTATCATACAACGACGAAATCAGTGACATGCCACAGAGATCGATCAAGAACTGGCCTCAACTAGTTGAGCTTTATTTATCCGGAAACGCTCTCACGACATTGCCTGCCGATGATCTAGAAGAGTCCAGTTTACTACAGGCACTTTATATCAACGGCAACAGGTTCACCAACTTGCCAGCCGACATCTCACGGGCCAAGAACCTTGCTGTTCTCGACTGTGGCAGTAACTACCTAAAATACAACATCTCCAACGTGCCCTATGATTGGAACTGGAACCTCAATCCGAACCTCAGATATCTGAATCTGTCTGGCAACAAGCGATTGGAGATTAAGCAGACGAACACAGCTCCTCTGGGGCCTGGCGCCGTAAATCGTGAGGAGTACACGGACTTCAGCCGTCTGCTTAACTTGCGTATCCTGGGCCTGATGGATGTCACTCTCACTCAGCCCAGTATTCCTGATCAGAGTGAAGACAGACGTGTCCGTACATCTGGATCACTCGCTGGCCACCTGCCTTATGGTATGGCCGATACTCTTGGCAAGCACGAGCACTTGTCAACGGTCGATCTCGTGGTACCAAGATTCAACTCGTCAGAAACAGAGATGCTCTTGGGCTTGTTTGATGGACAAGCTTTGTCCAGCGGTGGATCTAAGATCGCTAAATACTTGCATGAAAACTTTGGTCACATTTTCGCTGGTGAACTGAAGCAGTTGAAGACACGATCGAACGAAACACCGGTTGATGCACTACGACGCTCGTTCCTCCAGCTCAACAAGGATTTGGTCACTATTGCTATCCAGCAGTCCGAGGAGAGGCCATTGAAAACGCATAGGGGCTCTGGCCAGCCTGTAATACTTACCAAGGAAGACCTGAACTCAGGGGGTGTGGCAACTGTGGTTTATCTTCAAAGTACGGAACTATATGTTGCAAATGTCGGTGATGCACAGGCAATGGTAATCCAGACAGATGGTACTCATAAGATGCTGACCCGCAAGCATGATCCTGCCGAGCCCAATGAGAGATCGCGCATTCGCGAAGCTGGTGGATGGGTTTCTCGCAACGGCAGACTGAACGATCTACTCCAAGTTTCACGCGCCTTCGGATACGTTGACTTGATGCCGGCCGTACAAGCAGCACCCTATGTCAGCAACATGACTATCCGAGAGCAGGATGATATTATCCTGATTGCGACTGGCGAGCTCTGGGAGTACCTGTCACCTGGTCTAGTGACGGACATTGCGAGAGCTGAGAGACAAGATCTCATGCGAGCGGCCCAGAAGCTTCGTGACCTGGCTATCGCATACGGCGCCTCGGGCAAAATTATGGTCATGATGATTAGTGTGGCTGACCTAAAGCGACGGGTCGAGAGATCCAGACTCCATCGCGGTGCTAGTATGTCGCTTTATCCATCTGGTATTCCCGATGACGCCCAGGTTCTCAATACCAGGAGGGGCCGAAGGACCAAGGGCGATGTTCTCGATTCATCCCTAAACCGACTTGAGGCAGAGATCCCAGCGCCTACAGGTAACGTGTCGATTGTCTTCACCGATATCAAGAACTCGACAACACTCTGGGAGATGTACCCCAGCGCCATGCGATCTGCTATCAAACTACACAACGAGGTTATGCGTCGACAGCTGAGACGAATTGGTGGCTACGAAGTCAAGACCGAAGGTGACGCTTTTATGGTCTCCTTCCCAACAGCCACGTCCGCATTGTTATGGACGTTTGCTGTTCAGATGCAGCTTCTCGATGTGAACTGGCCATCAGAAGTCCTGAACTCAGTGTCTTGCCAGCCTGTCTATGACAAGGACAACAGTCTCATCTTCAAAGGACTGTCGGTGCGGATGGGTATCCACTTTGGAGACTGCGTGAGTGAGACGGATCCAGTTACACGACGTATGGATTATTTCGGACCCATGGTGAACAAGGCGGCTCGAATCTCTGCGGTTGCAGACGGTGGGCAGATCACGGTCTCGACCGACTTCATCTCGGAGATACAGCGGTGCCTAGAGAATTATCAAGATACAGATCGCGGAAACGCTTCTGGCTCCGAGGATACCTTTGATGATGAGACATATGCTAGTGCCATTCGAAAGGATTTGAGATCCCTGACCTCTCAAGGCTTTGAGGTTAAGGAGATGGGCGAGAAGAAGTTGAAGGGTCTTGAAAACCCCGAGGTTGTGTACTCGCTATACCCTCATGCATTGGCTGGACGTATCGAATTCCACCTGCAGCATGAGAGGAAGGAAGAAGGAGGAGGCGGCGGCGGCGGCGATAAGCCAGCCGTCCTTGCACCCGGGGCAGAGCTCAGTATCGATCCTGATGCAATTTGGACTCTCTGGAGAATCAGTTTGCGACTTGAGATGCTTTGCAGCTCTCTGGAAGGAAACGAGGCCCCAGGGCTACAACCACCAGAAACAGAACTGCTCGAGCGGATTAAGCAGCGTGGAGGAGAGGTCACAGATCGCTTCTTGTTGAACTTCTTGGAGCACCAAGTGAGCAGGATAGAGGTGAGTTTGAGCTGACCTACACATGAGTGGAACCTCACTGACAACGCCAGACCTGTATATCGACATTGGCGATGCGCCACCTTGCTACTGGTGGTGGCCCTATTAAGGAACTAGAAGATCTCCAGGGTCCAATGACTGCAATCTTGGATATGTTCATGGCACAGAGGAAGGAACTTGAACGATACAGGAGGAAATATGGTGCGCTGCCAAGCCCCTCTAGTAGCGAGGACGAAGACGAAGACGAAGACGAAGACGAAGACGACGAGGACGACGGCGACGACGATCCCGACACAGAGGAAGGGAGCGACACAGAGCAAGAGTTGTGATTGGGCTCAGACGATTGGCTTATTTGAACGTTACCCGAGCACTTATATATGCTATAATTACCCACGCGACACGAAGTACACGACAAGGGGAGGGTAAACAGAACGCTTTTTGCTTGCACGATTCAGGGATAGCAGGATGCGATGGGACTTTTGGATGGAAAACTTTGTCTTTTTGAGTAGGTGCTGGGGTTTGCTCTCTATATTCCAGACGCTTCGGTGCGAGGTGCTCAAGATGTGTTTGCGATTGGGTTGGGTTGGGTGTTGTCGGGCTGGGGTTGGAAAAGACGGCTCGAAGATGGCAGGGCACGGCAAGGCAAGGCAGTACATGGCGTTGGGCTGTGGAGAAAGCAAGGAAATATTGATACCTGGCTGCTTTGTCTACCAGGAGGCTCACATACTATACTTTGTTGCACTCTGTAAATTGGGATGATGGGTTTTTGTCTTTTCAGGGGTTATGGGTGGCATCGAGGAGTCCACGCAGGCACGTATGCATTGTTTATACGATATGATAGGGCATTACGAAAATCAGACGATGTAGTATCAAATGGCGCAGTCTCACACTCGCACTGACTGTTGTTGAATTGTGATGGAAGCAGACATTCACTATATTGTGTCGTCTTGAAGATCTGACTAACTGACACGCCTCAAGATTCGGATTCGAGGTGACATTCGAGGTCCAACCCACCAACCACCTGTATAGCCCCTGACCATATTTCTGAGAGCAGCGACATTGGCGCCCAGTCCCAGTAATTTCTCACCACCGATTGTTCCCTCTTTGCTCTCATCTCCTGCTGCATGAGAGCCAGGCTTGAGAATCTCAACACCGTCGTAACCCGCGACAACTCCTATAACTTGCCAGCCACCCAACACCTTGCGTGGGTTCTCAGCGAGAGCATAGTCGAAGCGCTCCCAGAAACGCGGCCAATAAAGTTGATCTCCCTTTTCAGTCTTGTCGAAGACTAGAACAGGTGCCGTAGAATCAGGTTTGGAGGTGATGGGGAAAGCGATGGGAAAACCAGATGGGTTCTGCCCAAACAAGGTCAGCCCCGTCATGCAACTCAAGACGTCGGCGTGGACGTCTATGACGGGAGTAGGGTCATCGCGGGTGATGTAAGAGAGTTGTCGAAGCGCATCACCGCCAGGATAGTTGAGTGAAGAGAATAGGAGCATGACAGTGCTACCTACGAAGCTGACGAGAACCGACAAGACGATAACAGCAGAGACGCCACGGTAGATGATGGATTTAGAGGCGCGAGAGAAGACAAAATTGGCGCCGAGAGCTGCAGCGGCAGTCAGAGACGGCACAACATAGAAGATAAAACGAGCCTCTTTATGAGGCTGAGCAGAGTAAATGGCCACAAAGAGCAAGCTAGGGATCAGCAGTGTTTGGGTAGCCCTTGATGTGCCAGGCTGGAGTAGTGCATACACTGCCAAAGCGGGCACGAAAGGGTTGAGTAATAGCTTGGGAAGCGCTGAGGTGAAATAGTAATACCAGGGAGAAACACCCCATTCTGACGAAGACCCAAGGATAGCATTGAAGTAGAAACCCCACAACTCGGGCCACAGGGGCTTCTGCCAGAAATACGAGTCAATGGGCACTGAAATAAGCAGTGAAGAGATGAATGAGCCGAGGAAAGTGAGAACCAAGGGGCCCAGACCCATACGACGCGTGAAAAGGAGGTAGAGCCCTGTAGTGCTGAGAAGAACAGCGACTTCAGAGCGGAAGATGGCTGCTGCGATGACCAAGAGGGCGATGGCTTGTTTCTGACGAGCAGCAGAGAGATGAGGTGACGTCTGGGGGAGTAGGAATGCCGAAGCAAGGGTAGCTAGTCACAGTGAGTTGGAGGTCCTAGCATCGATGGTGAATGAGATAACTTACTGAGACAGAATGCATACATGTTTGGCAACGTCCGGGAAACATAGTAGTTGATATGGAACTGACTCGCCATAAACACCACCCACCAAGCTGAAACACCTGACCCATAAGCTCTCTTGAGAGAAGACTTGAACGTCAAGAGCGCAGCAACATTGGCAGCACCAAGGATTCCTCGAACTACAAGCTGTGCATACTGAAAACCAACAAGAGCGATGATGGGCTGCCCTAATCCTGCGAGGAGCACAGCGCCGAGAAAAGTACGAGGTACGGCGCCGGGGAAGGAGAAGTGGTCGTAAGTATGAGAGAGGCGCTCATATATATCCTGAGTGGGTGTTCCGTAGATGAGTATGTCGTGGGCTGCTTGTATATTGAAAGACTCCTCCACTTTTGTATAGGGAGACACAAATAGATGAACGAGAGGGATGGTGATGAGAAGACATGTTAGGAAGATATCTGGCAGTGATCAGTATACCTTACTCTAACAGTGCTAAGGAGGAACGATGTACCCGAAGTCTTCATGTTGGCTGATATAGTTGGAGCTCTCACTCTAGGCACTTATGAGAGCTACTGTAGGTACTTTGGAGCTTGGCCGTACCTATCTCGAAATGCTTGGTTTTTAAGCAAAAGGCTAGAAGATCTGGAAGATGAGAGATGCCGCCGGATCAAGAAAGTCTCACCATATCAAAGCAACCGCTATAAGAAAAATAAAGATAAAATATAATTTATTACAATTCTTCTGTTCAACACGAGGGAGTGAGGGAGTGAATGAATGAATGAGTTTAGGTACCCATGAGCTTATTACCTCTTTAGGGGTCCTCGGATCGGTCTAACAAATCACCCGCCACAGAACTCTCCTTCCTCCAAGGTTGCGTTGACCGTTCAAGCCACAATTGCAAAAGGTACGTACCCCGAACTGCAAGTCCGTGAGATTCCTACCTTAGGTACACATCATCGCTGTACCTCAGCTCCAACCAAGACCACCATTCTCAACCCTTTTTGACCTTCAGCGTCGTCGCCCAAAATGTGGTTCTTTGGCAGTTTTCTCTACGGTGACAATCCTCCTATTCTCCCTATTCAGAGCGCAGCAGCTAATCTAGATCCCAGTTTGTATTCTACTCATCAACGCCGTCGCTGTCCTTTCCGAAGATCGTTTTCTCGCGCGCAGTACGAATTTCTCCCTCTCTGCTCGAGCGAGTCTATATAGCCCCGCGAATTTCATATCTGACCTCATCTCCCAGTCAATCTCTCTCCCGCTTCTTACGACCCTGCGTTCGGCACTGGGCCCGATGCCAGCGTCAAAGCCAAGATCATCAATCTCATCGCGAGTGTCCGAACCATCATGAGGAGTACGTCCAATGCACAAACTCACAACCGCGCAAACATAACGAGCTACTACTGCGCCTTTTGCAACACTAGGAACTAACGTAGCAACAGTGCCACTTATCTTTGTCAATTCCGTCATCATCCTTTATGAGCTCATACTTGGTTGATTAGCGGAGTGGCCACATACATGGCGCAGCTGTAAAAAGAGGACACGGTAGACTTTTCTAGGCATCAATGGAGTCCGGCTAATCTTGGAACTGGAGTTTTTGTCGTTGATATGAATTACGGGAGGCCATGCGTGGGAGTACTACTCTTTGATATGAATACGATATGGAACGAGGCGTGACGAGATGCGGAACCCTCTTCATGATATAGTAGTGAATGTAATCTTATTGCGTACGTGTAATGCTGAATTGAACATGCACATAATGTTTCGGACGTCATCTCCTCAGTTCGCTCATAGGCGTCTTATCTCATTCGAAATATACCAAATAGCTAAATGTATAAGGGCCTGTCTGAACCCAAGAGGGCTTCCGAACAGGACCTCCAAACACCCACGTATAATACAACTGCCACGCTATGGGTGGCCTTGTTCGGCTCTCGGTCAACATTTATCGACCAAGCAACCCCGTTCGAGCAGTAATAACCAAGCTTGCCTTCTGCTCCATGCATGCATGTTCCATCTTCTACTTGGTACCTTCTGTAATTAGGCCTTCTTGCCTTCACATAATGCAGGCTATGGCAAACCTGTTTTCCCTGAGACTAAGGACAACAAAATGCCAGAGACCCGAATGCTGAATGCTTTTGAGGAACACCGTCGCCTTATTATGCTCTTATCTCATGCAGTGAGTGCTTCATTCCAAGCGCATGGGTATCCTGCCATCCACTAACACCCCCTGGCCACAAAGATGCAATATATTTCAAGTTTCCTCTTCCCATATGTAGACGTGATAGGTACGTGCATGCATGTTGGAATTACGAAAGTAAATTCGTGCTCTTTTTACGTCCCAAGCTGAAGCTTAGGCGATCCTTGAGCTTGTCGTGTTTATCGCCTGCATCGCCGTTAGGCGTATCAGGCGTTTGCCCAGCCGATTTGTCTTTGTGGAAAAGCGAGAAACTTCTCCTCGACATAGACTTGCTGCCGCGTTTGGTTCGGTCGAGTATTCCATTGCTCTGAGGTGTTCCGTTTTCTTTCTTTCTTGCTTCCTCTTCTTGTGCTGCAGACTTCTTGCTAGCCTCCAGCACTTTGGCTAGTTCATCGTTCTCATTTCGTCGTGCCTGTATTGCTTTGTAGTTGTCTTCTCTTCGTCTCTTCTCGTCAACCTTGGCCTGTCTCTCTCGCTCCTTTTCCGCAAGTTTCTCGGCCTTCTCAGCAGCTTCGCGCTCCTTCTTCTCTCGTTTCTTGTCCTCTTTCGACTTGACTTCTTCTTTCTGCGTAGTGACACGAGTCAGGCCATTTGTTGCAGCTGCAGCGGCTGCTGGGGGCGAAGGATCCGGGTGGGGAGCTGAAGGCATGGCTGGTGCCGTACTGGCATGGGCAAGATTTGCCATCGACTCGTGATGCGTCAGGGGCGACATGGGCTGCGTTGCTTGCCGTCTTAGAGGTGCCGTATCTGATTTTTCCCCGTTCTCCTGAGCCAGATTGGCTGCTTCGCTAGCGAGTTTTACCTCCTCCATGCCCTCCTTTTCTTGCTCTTCTCGCACTTTCTCGAATGTTGTTTCCTGGTAGAACAAAACGTACGCGGTTGCCATCCCTGGCTTGTCACCGAAGAAGTTGCGGACAAAATTCTTGTCCACCGGCTCAACCATCTCGTCGTCAAATAGGATCCATCCCCTGCCCGGCACCTTGATGATGGACACGTAGTGACCATGGTAGGCATTACCACCGATGTGGACCACTACCGCATACAGCTCATAGAGGCGATCCGGGTCTTCGGCATTATCTGTCGTGTTGAACATCCGCAAGTGATATGGATATACGACCCTGTGAAAGAGCTTTTGCAAGCGACTGTAATCTTCGGTATACTTGAACCGCTTCAAGTGGAGCGTCAAGATCTTGGGTAACCGCTTCACCTTCATTCGCTTCTCGGCCTCCTGAAGGCCACCACAATGGTCGCAATGGAACTTGTTTCTCTCACAGAGCATCTCCTCGGCTGAAAACTTCCTTAAGCAAGATGTCACTGATGAATGCTCTTCCAAATCAATGGACAAATCAAGAAATGTCTCATCGCGCTGAGAAGCAGTCTCGCAAGTCAAGCACTTGGTTTCTGATGTGAGAACGCCCTCAAAAATGTCATGGACCCATCCTGTTGCTGGGGAACTTGACCCAGCTACATGGTTTACCATGGCAGATCCAAGAGCGTGTCCCACTGAAGTTGCCAGGCCATCAATGCCGTCAGCTGGTGCCTGCAACTGCATCTGGCGAGCTGTGCTCTCAACGCTGTTGATGACATCATTCAGCACCAAGCCATAAAACTCATGAGCGTCCTGGTGCATTGAGTTTCGAAACATCTCATTGTCGCGCTTGAATATCTCGAGGAATCGTTGGGGACTGAGGACTCCTGTGTGGGTGTTGCTTTCCAGCAACGCCAGGAAAATGTCCTTGAGTCCAGTAAACGTGCATTCATTCATGCCATAAGAAGTGGCATTCTCTCGTGCCAATTCCAGGATAGGCCCTTTGATCATGGCTTGTTTCTTCTTGTATTCGGGCGTATCAGGTTTGTCTTCAGGTCGAACGCCAACCTGTCCAGGCAACTGTTGATTCATGGCCTGTCGTTGCTTGATCACCTGCGATGTACTTAGGCCCTTTTGTTTCGGCAGGGTCTCGACAGGGTCAGTGGGTGGAGGTCTGATAGTGATGGGAACCTTTGGTCGGCTGCCGTTTGTCTCCGAGGGCATGATCGGGGGGTAATTGACAACGTTGTTCCTGAAGGATTCGGAATAAAACAGAGCCTGAACGATCGAGTTACAGTAGCTACACAAAAAGTCAGCATCGTAATTTGGCTGTATGATGCCTCACCCAATTCGCACCATGTGTTCCCAAACTATTTTCACGTTAGCCTAGTTCTTGCGGTGGTAACGTATCGACGATGATGAAAAATAACAATAACTCGGGCAGGAGTAGGTAGGGCTCGACGTACATTTTCGAGGCCGAAAAAGCGATCGACGCCGTCGTCTCGAAGGGGCGCTGCATTCTGGAGCATCTTCTCGAGCGGCGTGAGGTCGAGCACGGGCTCTTCCTTCTTCTTCGCGACAACATCTTGCTTGCTGGGTGTAGTGGTCGTGGCCTGTGAACCGAAAGCGAGAGGGATTTTGTCAGTCATGAGAAGTAATCTTGGCGCAACTTAGAGTGAGCGAGAGGAGATGGGGTTGGGACAGTCCAGGGCAGTGGAACAGGGAGCGAGTCCAAGACATACAGTGCCAGAACCCTTTATTTTGTTGAAAAAGCCGGCCATGGCGATGTCGTGATCTCTTCAGTTGGAGCAAAGTAATTCAGTCGGAAAGCCGTTGATGGGTAAGCCGATCGAGGGACGTTATCAAGGCCGACCCGCACGCAACAGCTGCGCAGCAGCAGCAGCACTCAGCGAAGACGATCGCAATTGGGACAAGTGACCATTCGCGAATGGCTTCGTATCTTCTAAAATGACCAAAGAGTCGCGCAAGACGGGAAAATTGAGAAATCGCAAGCCAAGTCGGTTTTAGAGTTGCCGAGTGAGCGAGGACGGATTATGGCGCTGGTGTTGGCTGCTGGGCGTCCTGGGGAAAGCGAGGCGTGGGTATGTGGCGTGGATGCGATAGCGCCGGAGGGAACTACTTGCGGTGATCTAAAAGCCGAGCCGGAGAAAAGAGACAATCAATGGTCTTGGCTAGAGAGAATCAGATATAGGTCGTTACGAAGCGAATTCAAAGGCACTTTGAGATGGATGCAAAAGAGAGGTGTCAAGTTGCTAAAGCTGCAAGAGAGAAAAGGCAAGCAAGACAGCTACCAACTGCAGGTAGACTGACTGACTACCTTACCTACCGACCTTTGGTAGAACCACAGGCGCAGTCGAGGCAGGTAGGGATGAAGGGTGGCGGGAGGATGTCCTAGTACAGGAGAGGTCGAGTCTGGGGGAAGTAATAGTGGAGGAGGAGTGACCTTGACCCAGGCTGCCAGGTCAGGTTCAAGAAGGAGAAGGATGGATCAGTGGCCTCGTGGTTGGATGGTGCCGTGCCCCAACATGGTAGGTGCTGTAAACTTGTGAAGTCCTACCTAGACTACTAACTTATGTTATCGATATTTTGGCTGAGGTATGTGCCTCTGCAGGATTTCACTTTTCAACGGCGTCGGACCATGTATAACATGAACAGTACATAACGGTCTCCTGGGCAAAAGAAGTCATGATGAGATTAGAGCCTAAACAAGCCGCCTATCGGTACGTACAGAACCCGTTGACAAAGCCCACCCGGATATTTCCTCTTTGGCGCACAATTATTTGACAATGGTTGGATTGAGTGATCGATACCTCCAGCAACCTTCTACAGCCGGAACTGTTGCCGTCTCGACTCTCCTCTCCTGCATCGAGCTACGAAAAGGGCCCAGCTCGCGCAAACCCCAGTTTGCCTAGACCACCGGAGCCCCCAAATGGCCCCCCCCAACTCACTAGGCCGTCATGATGGTGCCTCGCGTGTGGGTCCCCCAGAAAATACCATCCCAGAATCAGAACTAGAAACGGAGCGCGTTAACTCGATTGCTGTGTCCTGGTTAAATCATAAGGCAGGTAGAGACAGACACCGCTCTCGGGGTTTCAGGAGGTGCTTGTCCGAAGAGCTGGTAGCTTACCGCTGCCAAGTGCTTTTGATCACATAAGATGACATCTACGCCTTTGCTCTCTAAAGTGGCTAAACGACATCATTGTTGAGGAGGGTCCTGCTCGAGTTTACCTTTACTGGGGTCCAAGGTCTGGCTGATGATTAAACGTGGTGTGGACGGTTGATAGACGCCAGACAGTGGCCCCATGTCTGGGATCCATTGACTGTTACGGTAGAGCCAAACGCTACCACTAAGAAATAATGACATGGATATGGAGTTTAGAACAAGCTTCGGATTGACTAATGTGAGATATCGAAACGAATATGAGTGAGAGTTGGATAATGAGCCCAATATATAAAAAGTGCCAGGACGGACAGGTTCCTTCAAGGAAGGTACAAAAGGGAATTGCTTCAATGGATTTGAGTTGATAGCCCCAATGGAAGCTGCGATCCAAGTTCTGGTCTGTCTAACCCTTTTCTTTGACTGGATGTAGAATTCGTCAGGCTGGTCCTTAAGGTTCCATCGGAGGAGCATCGACCTTGTCTCCTGCATCCCCTCCCGTCCAATCTTTGAAATCGTTAACGGCAAGACCGATGCAAATGATAGTTACCTGCTTCTAAATCAGCAAATAAACTTCTTCCACGATGACTACAGAAAGCGAAAATTCTTCATCTTCTTCCCATCTGACATCGATGGTCAACATCTAAGCAGCCCACGTCGGCATCGATCACCGAAAACTCCGTCGCACATGTTCCCGATACGCTCTGCACTAACATTTTACCCCAACGGCTTTTGTGATTCGAGAACACTGTTACGATTCGAGGGGATATAATAGCACAGGTACGAAAAATGTGTTAACTACCTTTAGCCGCAACCGACGACCAGTTCTAAACTCTAGCGTGTGTATTCGAGTCTCAACATGTTAACGTCAATCTTATTAGCACCAACTTACACTGTTGCTGCAGATGCGGTAAATAACGAACAGCGCCACAACTCTTCGGCTACAAAGCCCCCCCGCCAGGATAACCTGCTAAACCCTTGGTACCACGAGAGATCGTTGCCCTTTCATTAGTATCACTTTTAGCCGACCCGAAGACGACGACTCTCAGTTTCTGACTGGAGGCTGAAAATGGTAGACTAGAGCTTTCAGCACTCTGCCACAACCGGACACCCAGGGAGACTAGCTACCGCCAAGCCGGATACATTTCTTGGATTATGTGTTTGCTGACTGAAGTAACATTCGCCTCATTGGAATATCCTTGGCCAACCCTCTAGGTTGGACGCCATCCGATATGTCTGTCTTGTTCCTGAGGTGGGCTGGGCTAACTAGTTAGACTGCGATCCCCCCTCCAAGATGTCAAGTCTAGGTGGTCTTGGATTCCTGGCACAGCATTTCCGTTTGGTGGAAATGTTTGTCTTGTCTGTAAAGATGTCTAATCATGCAAAGCTACGCGCTCTTTATTTGGAGCGTTAATCACAGGCGCTCCCTCTTGTCATTCTCCATGAACAGAGCAAAAAGCGAGGCAAGACCAGATTTACTCCCTCGTCAAACCCCTGCTCCTTGGCATTGTTAAAACAGATATGGAAGCTGACTGACAAATGATTAGTTCTCTGGCTCCTCTGGGTTCCAACACGTTTGTCATCTATGAGAAGAATTTCAGCATTGAACATGGCTACTAAATACAGCTTCATTGTGTTTTTGATCCGATCAACTCCACCATGAGTATTCCATAAGTCATCGACATTGATGCTCACCAACCGAAGGCAACCCCTCATTCGAAGCGTTAGTTTGACTCGGATTGTGGGGTTGCCATGCTGCACATCCCCCGTACCCACCCTGCAACTGAACTGTCACCAATCACTAGATCACTCGTTCACAACCGCGGTGACGGTATCCTATCAGTTTGGTCTACCTCCCATCCTGATCGCCATCAGTCGGCCCGTTACTGTTATTATGCCTTCTTATGCTTTGAATAGGCACAGACACTGGAAATAGCAAAACAGCAAATGATCTCCTGACTGTAACCATCCAATCCATGGGACATGACAGCTTGTGTTGGCAGGTTGGCTAGGAACTTAGGTACGGACCTATAGTCCTTATTTATCCAGGGATATCCGGTTTACTCACGTGCGCCGGTCCCGGAAATGTTGCTGACTGTTGTTAGCTGTCTTGGATATTGGCTCATCTCACCGCTGTTGGTTGACTGACTGATTGGTAACTAGAACAATCAAACCCTCGGCATACCATCTTTTCCGACCCCCGAGGAGTTTCGTTTAAATGGATATTCTTCTCCAGTTTACATCAATCGTTGAAGCCAGTGTTGCCAGTTCATCCTGACTGTGTCAGTTCCTCAATGCTGATCCAATATTTTAGGTAGCAGTGAGGGGATATAGAATATCGGCGAACCATTGCTAGGCCTATGGCCAGTGATGATGCCACCCAAACTGCACCTGCACCAAGGGGAGAAGTGTTCTGGAACAAGCGTCAGTTCCACTAGCTCTCTGTAGTTTCGTAACCAGCCACGCATCACATTGCATCAACGCACGCAAACCGCGCCGTTCCCCACGGTGTCCACCCATCTCGATCATGTACCATGACGGCATTATATGTGCTTGTTTGGGCAAAGTCCTCGATCCGCTCCAGCACCTAGACTACTGAGTAATACCTCTCACTGAAACACCGATGTTGAATGCAGCCAATGTCAAATAAAGTTGTCAAGCGCTGGATTTGATATAAGTGTTGATTTCATGGCATTAGTGTTAAACATCCATCCTTCTAAACTGAAGTATTGCATTAGTGCGTTGTAAGTTATCAGACCTTCAACCGGAGATGGAATGCCGGTATTACACCAGACCCTCTTTTGTCAGCTCGCTCATGTTTCCATACAATCATCAACCAAAAATGTGAGCAGCACAGCCGGTCTTCGTTTATGTACAGATCACATAGCAGAGGATGAGTAACGTAGAAACCCCCGAATTCACGTCCCTTGGCGATTATCACTTTGCCTGGCTGCAAACTTTAATGTGTTCTTCAGATCGCCCATGCAAGAAACTAACGGATTGGCGTGCAAATCTCACGGATCGGATCGGATTAAGCGTAGCATGCTTCCGTCAACACTATACATACTTACTGTGCATAGTTGCTCAAGACCCAAGTCATATTCAGACAAGGATGGCTGCTGATAAGCTGCGTGCTCCCAGGGTCCAGGCAGGCTGTTCCACATAGATCCGATCATCCCGATGGTAAATATCACTCAGTCTGTTGCTTGGGATCCAGCACTCTCGTAGGAATGGTTTGTTTATTGGCCTATCAACATTGTCTCTCCCAATCCACTTGAACGAACAGAAAACGAATGCCCACCAAAAAGTCCCTGACAACTATGGCGCAAGCGACTCGTATGCATTGGCAAGGGGAGCCGGTATAGCCTACTCCTGCTTCTGGACTGGGGGTGGAGCACCGCCAGTGGTAGGAAGACCCATAAAGATCTTGAAGTAGTCCTTCATGCGTCGTTAGTAAACAAGCCCGAAGGAATATCCAGCCGCTATCGAGATTGCGCAGGAGTACTTACATAGATCATCCACTGAAGTCCGGTCAGAGTACCGATCATGACAATTCTTACGGGGAGACCATTCCATAGGCCACCGAAACCAATGTCCTTGTATATTCTGCTCATGGCACTGCCGAAAGCCTCACCAGGTTGGCGGTTGGAATTCAACTTGCTGACCATAACATCGGCAGGGTGGGAGACGATGGCGCATAAGATACCGGCCAGGTAACCACCAGTAAAGGAGACACCAGTCTGTGCAGCCTTGCTATAGTCACTCTTTTGCCCGGGCAGACGATCGTAGATCATCTCAACAATGGTTTCAAACGAGGCAAACTTCATCATTGTATAGGGGATCTGGCGACCCCATAGCGGATATAGGCCTTTGTATAGGCCAGCGACACCTTCCTTGCCTGTGATGGCGCTGATACCTTGAACTGTCCCGGTGTAGGGGTTAGGGATCGAGCCTTGCATACGGACCTTGACGGCCTCGAAGGGGCAGAGGGCAAGATCAGCGAGGAACTCAGCAGAGGCAGAGGCTGCAAGATAAAGACCAGTCTTGTACTTATGTGCAGCTTCGGGACCAGCCATATCAGAGTACGTTTTCTTGAAATATTCGTACCAACCATACTTGAAGGCGCCTTGGGCAGAGTAGCCAAAGAGGGTTGGACTCCAACCTGTGAAGATACCACGAACGCCTTCAGCGCGATAGATCTTGCCCCATGCCTGAAAGTTACTGGTGTAGAGTTTTGAGTCAACTTGTCGACGGGTTTTCACAAGATCCAAGGGAGTTACGGCAGCGTGAGTGAGACCCTGATTCTGATGAGTACAGTTTCTTCATGCTGGGAATTGGTAGACGGGGAAATATTCCTCGGCTGAACACACCAAGATGGACACTTACACAGGCCATCAGACCACCAAAGGTGCAGGCGGCATAGTACTTTCCAGAGTATAGCTCGATCTTTCCGGCCTTGGCTTGAGCTTTTGCGCTCGCCTTTTCAAATTCGGCTGTCGCCTCGGCGCTCAGCTCCTTGGCTTTGCCCTTTGCATCTTGTATGACGGAGGAGTAAGCGGGAAAGAGCTCAAGGCGAGCCTCATAAGGAGTACGGGGCTTTGCTGAGAGGGGACTGTAGACCGTTCCCTGGAGGACGTCCTTGGATGGGTGCAACGTGGACATTATAGCAGTCCGGTACAGGCGGCGATGCTCTACCAGTCCAGCGTGTTAGTGATACTCGTGTAAGTCAAGGGTGGAGCTGATCTATTGATACTCTAAGCACGAGGACTGCGTAATATGATTGCAGTGATAAGCAAGGGGAGACAAAGAAAAGGCGCAGATGTAGGTGCACGAAATATGATCTGCCCGATGTAGCCGGCTGTTGATACAATGCGACTCGGGGAAAACGGTTGCTGCTGTTAAACGCACCTGATATGACCTTTCAGCTCCAAGGAGAGAGCTTTAATCCACAAACTATTACAGTGTAAATAGGTATCGAGAGAATAACGCAGGATGATTTATAGGTAGGTATGAGAGAAAGAAATCAGGAAATGTCCAAGAAAGGATGGTGTAGTACGTTATCTTGCGGAGTTAAGGTGGTATGCGACGTCCAATTCCGTGAGTACCTCAACGGGGAGGATGACGCTTGTGCCAGTAACAGGCACATTTGAGCGGGTGATGACATCACGCTTATCACATCTACCTTCCATCTTAGATGGGCTTTTCTCATATCATTCATAATGGGGACACTCGACTGGTTCTATCTCACCAATGTAATTCACTCTGTCAAGATTGGCTTCCACCTACCTAGGTATGCTTCGCATTTGATATACAATTCCACTTAACTCAGATGGATCTCTGTTGAACGCTAATTAAGAACTCTAGCGGGATGATCCACGGCCTGCAGATGGGGCTTGTTCCCCGGAGCTGTGGAGATACATAGGTATGTAGTAGCTAGGTAGAGCTCTGTTGCCATTAAATCCCGATGTGTGATTTATTTCGACACTAGATATAAAATACGTGGGATGATAGAATAAATGAGGCATAATCCCGCTAATATCCGTCATATTCCTGTCATCTCGAACCAAGCATGTTCAATTATTCAACTTCAAACAAGCTACCCATGCCCCTAGTTTTTGAATCTAATAGTTATAGTAGCACCAGAGATAGAGTCTCTTGGCTGAGAGAGAAGTGTTTGTCGATTCACCATTGAAATGACCCATGTCATGATGCTAACAAAAAAGCTCCCATTTTTTCCTCTCTGCCCCACCATACCTAACTATTAGAGCATTTTGCGTGACCCCAATAGGTGACTGACCATATAGAATCCTGCCCCGCGATCGCTTCAACTCCCCAACCTTTCAAATTGAACCAACTTGTGCACCAATCGCTGCCAAACTCTTCTCCCAGACAGTTTAGAATAGCTATTGTATATAAGATGGCTACTGCTACCGCCACTACTGCCACCACCACAACATCGGGTGCGACACAGCCCTTGGTTACAAAGTGGTCTTCTCGATATCGTGGGGTATGTACTTCTCATGACACCACTTTGCGCTCCAGGCTATAGGGAGATAGCTTCTATGGAGAATGCCATTCCTTCGAGCTGCGGCTAATGCATCACAGGCCACTGTCGAAGACCTCGACCCCCCGGCTGCACTCTCACTCAACCCCTCCGATGCCATCTCTCTCGCCCTCATGTCCGCCTTTGAGCGCGACTACACGCATCTTACCGTCGTCGACGCCGACACCCGCGCGTTGCTAGGCTACATATCCATCCCTCACCTTCAGTCCCTTCTCGACTCAGGCAAGGTCAAGCCCGAAGATCAGCTCTCGGCTGCCATGACACGCTTCCAGCGCAAGGGCCGTACCTACCGGGTCATCACGATGGAAACGACCCTCGAGGACCTTGAGAGCTTTTTCCGTGGCGGCGTGTCCGATGGACCCTGGAAGCAGGAATTCGCTGTTATCACGGATGAGAAGAGGAGGTTCGTCTTGGGCGTCGCGACAGTACAGGACCTCGAGGAGTTTGTGAAGCGAAGACCTGAGTAAAGTGGTTATTTTTAGCATGTGATATCAACGCCAGAGCTGGGACCCGAATACCGAGGAACAAAGACCGCGGGAATATAGTGCAAGGGGCAAAGGGAAAACAAGAACCAAGCATCATGGATGGGCGTTAGGGAAACAAATGGCCTGGGCATCCTGGATTCATGGGGGACTACAGCAGGCTCATAACAGCCAGCCAGGCAGGAAAGCTGCTTTCAACATAGCGCGATATGTGGGCTATTACACATTGGTGAACACAAATGTTGTGTGGTGGTGCAACTGATCCAGTTGCATAGAAACTCAGTTTAGGATGACTTCATATCGGTCTGTCAAATTATATTTGTCTCATGAGCAACTATTACATGAGTCACTGAGCAATAATCAAGCATTGTGACCGCCGGTCGTCTATACTAGGTCAAGTAGTGTTCTGGAGTAATTAATCCCATCTCTAAGCCTGGTAGTCGTAGATGAGCTTGGCGGTGACCCTCTTGTCACCCTTGGTCACCAAGATGTGCCTCACATATCTCCTCTCGCCGTTGATCTCCTCGAAGCCCCAGATCTGATTGGCGACCCAGCCGTTGTTGACGCTTTCAGCAATGCTCTGGACGAACTTGCCATCGCCCTCGGTAAGCCAGCCAGTCTTGAGGAAGTCCTCCTCAATCTCATCGAGAGTGACGAACCTGGATCGACCCCTGACGGCACCGAAGAGCCAGTCCGAGTGCTCACGGTTGTTGAAGTCGAGACAGCGGTTCTCTTGAGTGCTGCTCAGGCCAGAGGCAGACTGGGTGATGTCGATGTGGGTGAAAACGTCGGTGGATGTGTTGGGGGGCTTGGGAGGGGCGTTGTACTGGTTGATATCAAGGCTGATGGTGGCCAAGCCAATTCCCTTACGAGTGAGGTATCCGATTCCCTGTAAGCTGAGGATGGGCTCAGAGCTGTCGGAAAGAGTCTTGTTCTATTGCGAGCCACTGTCAGTAACAAGATACAGGGGGTACATAATGTGGAAGCGGGGGAGAGCAGCATACGAGAACCCATTTACCACTGAGGTCAGAAATGGTCTTTTCAGCGGGAGCAGCCATTGTTGTGTTGCGGTTGCGGTTGATGGGAATATCAAGATGTGGGTATCCGTATAGATGTTGTTTGAGGAGAAAGAAGAAGAAAAAAACCACGGTTTGGTAGGTTGTTGGTGGTATTGATAAGTAGGTAATAAGGCTGCGTTGCTGGCAGACGGTGGATCGAAATGACGCTATCAAGGATTCAAAGCGCAGATGTATGGTCCTTCCTCAGAGTATAGACACGCCACAAATGACCTGTATTACAGTTGAGACACGTAACAGTTTCACTGAGTGGAAAGTATAAGGTGAGTATGTACCTAGGTAGGTCAGACAGACAACCGGCCCCTCCTGGAGAGTCTTGCCTTATATACCTATCTTTTGTTTGTCAACAACGAGACTGAGTGAACGATTAATCGATTGCGTTTGTTTATCACAAGCAACGCCGAGAGAGGCGCATGATCGCCGAGGTCAAAAACATGGCTAATTGCAAAGTCACGTTTCATTAAATTCTGTAAAGAAAACCACGACCCAGTCGAGCTATCTACCTACCTACCTATCTTTCCAAGCATTTACCAAAATAGTAGGTGTTCAATCTTTTACAAGACATATAATAGGGGTGCATCTATGAATGGCTGGCTGGCTGTCTATGCCTCAGGTAGTGCGGGGAAGAGCTACGTTAAAAGAGGCTGAGCAACCATGGCACAAGACAAAAGTCGAAAATTGAGAGGACGGGAATACTTCGAATACGGAAGTTGAGCCGCGAATGCGCATACAGCAGCAATCAGCCGTGAAATACATATGTAGTCCAGATAGCCTCGGATTTGCCAAGAAGCGAGAGCGGACTTCTCTTTGATCCCGGTGGGTGGCTCTGAAAGGGCTATCAGAGTCCCCTTCATTTTTACCGCAACACCACATGCTTTACTTGCATCATATCATGACAACTTGACGTATAGAGTCACCATGAATAATAAGGTACTAGTACTAAGTCAGTAGATTCCCTAACTAAGGTAGACTAGGTACCTAAGGTACTTATACAAGTCTCAGTTGTCAGTTGTCGTTGCAAAGAATGACGTCTTCCCTCTCGCTCTCTCACTCACTCATATGATATTACCCCTTGCAGTAGGTGCTTATTCACTTGGCATGGATCTATCTCATGGCAACATCACCCCAACATCTCAAACCCTTATGTCCTCAAAATGTTCACGACGTCGACCACCTAAGACTCTCCCCCAAAGTATCGTCCCCGCATTGCTAAACCTCAATCTCCACCTTCGCTTGGATACCGCGACTCCAACTTCACCATTTCGCTTCCACGTGTCGTTAACCCATCACAAGCCTCGGCTCATCAAATCACGGCAGGCATCCTATTCTATTCTTTATATGGAGTATATCCCCAGATCATCTTACCCTTGTCGGACCGATTTTCCATGAACAATGCTGGGTACACATACATAACGATGCCCAACACCACAAGCAGCGAACCCTCCATCTAACATGTAACTAGTATATTTGCCTATAATTATTAGTCTACCCTCTACCCTCTACTCGGGTACACTCATCTCCTACGACCTTTGCCCTCCCCCCCCCCCCCCCCCCCTTCAGCATCCAGGTCGTGCATGTATAGCATTATCATCTACCTCCCCAGACATCACCATCACCTGTTGGCTACGCCAATTCTCATCTGACACCAAATCAGCTGAAGCTCAACCCTGTCAAGTCTTGCTGGCCCTGCTCCTCATGCCGTTGGCTTTCGTCGTCCCGGGTATCGTCCGTCTCTTCCAGCAACAGGCGGGTTCTTCGCTAAGTCGAGTTCATGCAAGAAACAAGCCAAAATCAATGCGAATCTTCATCCATGCATGCATGCATACGCACGCCATACAAATCATGTCATGTCACGTCGCATATGTCGTCTTCAACCATTTTCCGGCCCTGCTCAAGGCCACCACTTCATCTTCTTGTAGCTCTCGATCACCTCCTCGATCAACTCCTTCGTGAGGGCAGGTTTCTTGTACTCAAAACCCAATAGTGTCTTGAGCCGTGTTCCGTCCATACTGAGGTCCGTATCCTTGAGCAATTCCTTCTCCATGAAGGGAGTCAGCGGGCCCGGTCGCGTAATGCCCGCATCTGCGAGGAGGTCGGCCCATGGTCCCAGAAGCTCGTCATTCACATCGTCCACAACACTATCGAGGTTGAGTCGAGCGAATGTGCTGATAAGCTGGCCCTGGAAACCAGTCTCAATCTTGAAAATATCACCAATAATTGTCGCTATGGTGCCTTGACTCGTCGCACCCTCATCCACGATATTGAAGATGGGGATCTTGCCCATACTGGCCTCGTCCCACTTCGCCTTGCCTGCATCAAACCATGCTGCGATTTCCCACAAAGCCCGCGTTACATCGTCAATGTGTGCTGTGTTAGTTCGGAGGTCCTTGGTCCAGAGCCACTTCATTTCGTCTTCAAGGTGTTGATAAGTGCGAGCCATGCACAATGCTGTCGCGACCCACTGAGAGGCATAGGGTCCATAGACGTGCGGTAAACGCACGATGATAAGGTTGAGGCTGTACTGTGCATTAGTGAACTGAATGTCCAAAAGTCATGGTCCCACTATACCCTTCAATTTTGGAGAGCTCCTCCTCAGCCTGCAACTTGAACACAGCAATCCGGTTCCAAGGTTTGAGTTTATCTCCCTCTTTGCTTGGTGATGAGTCGGACTTGTACACCATGCCTGTGCTCAGCTCAACAAAGGCCTTGACTCCTCTTTTGGCCGCCTCTTTGCCCACTGCAATAGAGAGGTTCAATGATCGAAGCTTGTAGACCTCATCCTCTTGTGAGTACCTCGTCTCACCTCCACAGTTAAAAACATAGTCCCATTGTTTTCCATCTGGTCGGTCAAAAATGCGTGCCAATCCTTCTGGAAAGAGGGGAAACATATAGTTAGCCAACTAGTCATACATGAGGCAGCCACCTGCACCAGCAAGCGGGGCTGCCAGCAACAGAGTAAGCAGTGTAGAAACTCACCAGGTCTGCTGGCATCAGCCTGCATGAATTTGTCTTGTGAGCACGCTTCGGAGAACTCAGGAGCTAGCCATGCGAGCTGAGGGAGGACTTTATCAACGAGCCTCACTTCGGAAGCGAGCTCGTTCTGTTGGATATGGAGGGCCAGAAAACGGCCAATGTAGCCAAGCCCTCCAATAATCAAGACCGAAGGCTTTTCGGCCATGTTCGTGAGAGTTATGTTATTCGGGTCGTGATATAATCGTGCGCAAACGTGGGGTCAAGGTGACGGTGCAGGTGCCTCGACGTCGGCGGCGCGGAGGCGATATATGGGAAGGTATAGATGAAATGTACAACAAAACACGCTTCGGCTCTGCAGGTCTAGTGAAGTGCCTTGTCAAAACTCGCTTCAAATGTGAATGAGACGGACAAATGGTTGCTGTGCGAGGAATATTGAGCCCAGACGCCAGGACAAGATTGTTCGGCTTCAGGGGGTAGAGGGTTGTAGCTGAGTAAATGGAAACCGGCCGAGAGGTCCCACGGGGTGCCGAAGATGGATGGATATGCGAGACTCGGTGTGATTTAGCGTTGGGGGAAGCGAGGTGGTTCGGGTTTCTCGTGGATAGAGAGCGGGCTGGGCAGTGACCTAGCACAGTAGTTTGATCGAGAAGAGGGTCGTAACCTGGCAGGGAGTCGCGCAAGTAAGTATATATTAGGGCGCCATGGGGCAAAGGGAGTGCTTGGCTCGGACATACAGTAGCACTGATCTCGCACTCTTTATATCGAGCCCCAAAAGTGCTGGTGCGGCGACGGCGTAGAGACGATGTGCGGGAGCAAAGGGGAACAAGTTTGATCCAAGGCGGGAAGGCAACGGGAGGACGGACGGAAGACGGAACCAGATGGGCGGGATGGTATGGGATGGGAGGTGGGAGTGGAGGGAAACACGATCAACAGATGTAGCAATTTCAACTCTGCGAGGGCACGAGGCGGCGCACCAACCGCTCTCTGGGACGAGCGATGGATAAACAGGGGTCTGAACTAAAGTCAAGAGACCCAACTTTGGATCAAATCTTTCTTGATCAAGGCCACACGACCGAGCCTGAGGTGAGCTTGGAAAGATATAGCTAGACCCTTGGGGCCCTCGAAATTCCGTCGATGAGGGGTGGACTTGATAGACTGAAGAGGTTGTGAAGTGGATCTCTTGTTGAGAAAGACGAGGGGGGAGAATCGGCCAGTGTAAGAGTGAGTGGGATGCAATGTGGACTCCTTTTCCAGCAAAAGGGGCCCAAGTCTTGATGCTGGCTGCTCTCTAGTTTAATGAGGGGCGTGCTGTGGGTTTATGGGCGTGAAAGGCCCTGTCAAAAAGCTCGATATTGTGCCCTACCGAATATCAGGCACCGAGAAGTTGCTCATCTTACATCTTATTCCATCAGCCGGTTCTGAGACTGAGACTCATGTTTCACAGTATCCCGTGGGCGCCCATGTCTTCTTTTATGTCCTAATGTTGACTAAATGCTATACATATCTGGGCAGTTTGCGGTCATGCACATGTATACAAGTAAGATGCACACCAAACCAAAGGGAGCCGTGGCCTGAAAGATGAGTTAGAACGCATATGTGCGCGGCTTGTGGAGGGGTTTTCCTACTCCGATGTACATGTACAGTACATGGGTAAGTTGTGTCAAGAGGGAGCCCACTCCCATCAGTCCATTCCTAGACTCGGGTCAAGACTCTGGGCGGAACAGTCTTTTTTGGGCGTGAGCTTAGGTCCATTGCTGTTTCGTTAACTCGAGACCGATTCGAATCTCCCATGTATCCCATCAGTTTCTCAAAGACTTGGCAAGAGGCTGACATTGGCATCTCAAGAGGCGAGTCAGGGCGAGAGAAGGCTTGAAAGTGCTGGGTCGGTGGGGGGTAGCCGTGCCGTAGCTGGCGGAGACGTGATGCGAATTGGTGGTCATGCGGCTGGACAATTACTGTAATTAATTCAGAGCTGCAGGACGGATTTGCAGGATGCCCCGTTCATCATTGCTGGCCTAGCACCTAGCTACCGAGCCTGCAGTGGGCCTCCATGTTCGTCATTGTCACTGCGACCAGGGACCTGGGACATGCCGACAGAAGGGACTGGGGTCAAGGGTCAAGGAGCATGACAACCGCCGTCCTTGCCTGAGACTACCATTATTAGGTTTTGGCATTTTCTTGTACTCACTCTGCGAGCTGTCAACAGCTTGACATAATTCAAGTCGAGCCGATCGAGAACTGTGAGCCTGTGACAGAACTTTTCGTTTGAGAGATATACCGGGTGACGGTTTTGCCTGCTTGTGAGTAGTCATAAAGTATCTGGTCAGACTGACCTCATGGGTGGTAATTACCAATACTGTTGAACGATAATAAACTCATTACCACATGGGTGAGGGTCAAAGAAAACTCAGCACTTGGCTGGCGAGGGCGCTTAATTCTTGAAATCCATACCTGGCGTCCAGCATGGCGCAAATCATGCTCGCATTGGGTGTCATTCCCGAGGACACATAAACGACGAGGCTTATTTTGGTCATGCCACAGTATCGAAGAATATTATGATGCCAGACGGTTACAGTCCGTAGTCGGTATCCTTCAAGACGCCAAGCCATAACTGCTTCGTAAGGGAATGGACCATATATTGACTGTGACTTAATGCCTCCTGTGCATACGGAGTACAGGAATCCAGAGACCTGATTTTAGTGCTGGGTGCCGGCATGTGTGTGGATCCAAGATCCCGTTCGGGCCGCCAACAGGGCCATCTTGATCTTTTGCCAGACAGGATTGGAGGCGCTGTATCGATACACATGTACTGTAACTTGGACAGTCAGTCAGCCATCGCCAAGGTTGGACGTGTAACAACCAATTCTTGCCAACGGTTCGCGGCTTGCGGTTCTGCCTTATACTGACGGTATGGCTGTACCTGAATTCCAGGGGCAGAGCACGCGTCTGTCATGTGCGCATGTGGCAAGCGGCAGGAACGAGATCAGGAACAGGAACAGAATGATGCGGGGCCTTTTCTAGAATTCTTCCATTTGTGTCTCTACCAATGACGAAAAGAAGAGGTATTAAACAAGAATTGGTGACCATTGTAACAGCTAGAATGGTGGAAAAAGTGGTTGTGATAGTTGAACCACATACCTTATCATTCAAAGTCTTACAACCGGCCCAAGTGTCAAGAGCGCAGAAGTTATCATCATGCCTGCCTTCTCAGTAAGATTTTATTGTACCGATGTCTTGGGCCTTGGCAGGTACAGCTGGGTACCGATCTCATGTAAGTTAGTACCTGCCTTATAGCACCTTACCAGCTGCCCGGTAGTAAGTGCACCTCACTCCAGCCAGTCTCACCACGAACATGGAAAACAATATCCAGTGATCAACAATATTAATTCTGTATCTACCCATGATCAGGAGCTATCATCTTCCGTCTTCCCTTCTGGCCAATCACACAGTCAATAGGACCCCTGTCCCATCATCTTTCCCCCATATTCCAACACTACAAGACGGCTTCAACCTAGAGCCTCTTCAACGCTAACGCCTAATAAATAAATAAATAAATAGAGCCAACTCACTAATTGCCCAGTCCGAGCGCTAGCATACTGTAGAGTACCAGGGCCCTAAGATCCGTAGCTTTTGTCTGCATGTCAAATGCACAACACAGACCTTATTACGGCCAGGGAGTACATGGGAACGACGAGAAATCGAGAGTATCGTGGTCGTTGTCGCTCTCAGATCACCGTTGAACATGGCTTCGATTTACTGCCTTTTATACTATCGCCAGGACCCGTTCCACGATTTTGAGCGCCTTGTCCATGTCTCCTTGATCCTCTTGTCCAGCTCCCTACCAAGGATTCACCGTCTCTGAGACTGCTGTCTATCATATCTGACACGAAAGTGACTACTGCATCCTGCAACCACGTTCCCCATCTTCAGCCAGGCCTCAAATTCACGCCCATCTCGAGTCAAGAGTGGATCATCCTTCATGTCTTGGACATTTAGAATGCATCAGGCACCAGGCTCAGTGGAAAGCTGCGGCAAGGTTTCTGCTAACCACGCAGCCTGTCAGTGCATTTCCACGGCAGTGCAGAACATGTCATCTACCTGACTCAGAAGGTCCTGAATCCACGACCCTAGCGCACCATGGTGCTCGTATGCTGCAACTATGATAAGCCACTATCTGTCGTCTAACAGAGTATCACGGGCTAAAGGCTACCCCGAAGAAAAGCTGCGAACTGATATGGGCAAAGATATTCGTAAGCTGTACTCCGTAGTCCTCCTGAGCCTGAGAGCCCACATGGTAAGAAGTCGTCTACTAGGTGTTCGGACATCCCATACGGTTGACTTTATCCTCGGTCGATGGCCATGAGTTCATGGCGGGCCAGCAGGCCCATGGGCTTGGGGGAAAGAGCTTGATCGACTTCCAGGGTCAGGCTCGTATCAATTGATCGTGCTAACCCTTACAAGTAGGTTGTGCCAAAGCTGGCTGCCGTGATTGGGATGTCGGATGTGTCGATATATTGTCATCTACGGATAAAAGCTTTTGAGTAACGGGGAAGCGGGCCGGTTAAGAGGCTTTCAAGCTGCTCGATTACGATCGAGCACTAATGTAATTATTCATGAAACCGGAGCTGGCGCTTTCATATCGTACTGAGATTCAGAGTCCCATAAGCATGGATGTTTATATGATTTCTTCCATCATCATCATAGGGTTCAGACACTGCCCAAGGATCATGTGCTATTTCCAGGTCATGGCCACGAGTCCTTCAATGCAAACGCTGGATGAAAGCAAATGAGTATATCAATCAATCTGCACATCTATCAAGTCTCGCTCCTAGTGCAATTAAAGGCCAATACTCGCACAGGGTGCCACCACGGTGCAGTACATGTATCTCGAGACAATCTATCGAGGGTCTTGCTCTTCTAACTATCGAGTGAATCGGTTTGGGCACACATCATCTTCTCATGCTTCCGATGAGTTCGCGCTGAGCCTCGCGATCCCGTGCTCCATCACTCAAGCTTCCAATGCTCCTGAGATCGCCCACCACGTCTTTGGCTTTGCCAAAATACACCTCCTGCAGGAGATTGCGCATCTTGAGTTCCATATCCTCAACCAATCGTCCCACATTGGCGATGTGGCTATCATCGTTGTCAACAGGGAGATCCTGTTCGACCTGGCGTGTCATGTTGCCACTAAGGTCCATCTCGCCTAGGTTACCACCAGACGTAGACAAGGTCAGAATCACTGTCGATGTGAGCTTATAGTGTGTGCTTCTTCCTCGCTCAATTGCCTCGAAAACATGGATGGAGTCCCATACACCTTCGGAATTGCCGCCTTGGGGGGAAGCTAGAAGGGGATATCTAGTCAGCGTTGACGGTTCGAACACAGTATGGCACTTTGTCAGGGGAACTTCATACACTTCTTGAGAAGCACGACCCCTGCGAATCCGTCATCAAGGTTCCAGAAGTAAACACTGCTCACACCACCTTCGTAGTATAAATCGCGATAGACGTCGAAGGCCTCGTTCGCCTTGACCTCCATCTTGCGAACACGCTCGCTCGGAATCGCACCCTCACCAGCGCCTTCATTACCACCAGCACCTACACCGCCTGATCCAGCTTCATCCAGAGGAGGGTCGAATTGGTTTGACCACGGTGAGCGGTAGCTGTCTCCATCGCGGTTGTAGTCGCAGAGGAGGTAGTCTCGGCCGGTCTGTTTGCAGCGGCGCACGGTTAGGGGCTGATCGACGGACGACAGAAGGTCTTCGGTCAGATCTGGAGCGATGGAGATGATGGCGTTGAGGTGATCTGTCGTCTGTTTAGGGTTGAGACGGCGGAGAAGGTCTCTGTGGGTTGAACGGTCAGCGATACGGGGGAGGGCGTCATTGCGCGGGAGGGTTGAAGTGCTTACAGAGCGGAGTCAAAGGGATCGACAGCCATGATTATGGGCTTTCGAGGGCTTTGGCTGCGGTAATTGAGAGACTGTGCAAGATTGAAAGGTGGTGGTTGTTTAGGTACTGAAGGTGGCACTAACGTTAGCAGTTCAGGCGGTCCTCAAGTCGAGGTGAAGCTCTGCGACGTTAGGCATGGAGTAGCGGGGTCATGGAGCTCCGTGTGGAGTACGTACTGCAAGCCCATGTAAGTGGTAGCTAATAAGCTCATGGAAGATTAGATCCTATAAGTTATTCCCGGCTGAGAAGCTTTACATTCCGTTACGAGTGTATTAAAGGCTTGGTTTATTGCAAAAGATCGATCATGGTAGGTTAATGATCGGCAGGAATCTGGACATATACCGAGATGCTTCTACCAGTTTCAAGCAATAATGCCCCATCACATAAAACCCTACTCTTCACCAGTTGATAAAGACCGCGAAGCCGCAAGTTAAAGGAAAGAAAGTCAATTAATGGAGACAAAAACACTCGCAAGAAACAACAAACCCTTAATGATGCCTAGCAAAGCAAAATGATACTATAGCCCACCCCAGAGGCAGGTAACCACTAGCACCATAACCTCTACCTTACCCAACTCGGTACCAATATAAGCTAATCGACCTACTTCCCGAGTTCCCTCTCAGTCGGCAGGTCTCCAGGCTCTGTCTCTCCCCTTACCCATCCAGCCGGCCCAGTAGATTATACTATCTCTGCTCTTTTGCGTCGCATGTAATTGGAACATCATAAATAAATAATAGCAAAACAAACGCATCTTCCTCACCACGCGCAAGTTCCAAGAACCAACCAGCCCATCTTCCAATCTCACAGCATAGCCATATTCGCCTCCAACGCCGCGCCCGTGATGTCCACCAGTGGGCGAATCGCCAAGAAAGTCACCTCGAAATTTTCACAAAAGAAACCTTAACCATTGACCATCCCGATGAGCCGTATCGAGTTTGCAGCTGCGTCGGGCCTTCCATGTTGTCCGCAGGTCATCAGTAACATGTTGGGGCACCACATGGCCCCCCTAAGCAATGTCGAGTTGCACCTTGTAGACTCAAGAAGTCTGCTTACCGGAGCAGACTCGGGGTAGCTACGCGGTCATGACATTGAATGCTTAGTCAATGCTGGAACCACACAGCAGACAATGAGCCTTCTCGGTCCAGGTCTTGTCACCGCCCGTTACGTTCTCGCGCAGGTCGCGAATCTCCCATGCTGTGGGGCCGTCTTGCATCTTGAGAGTAGCTTCGAAAAGTCCCAGGTATGGCTTGGAGTCTGCAGCCTTCTTCTTGCGACCTTTCTTGGCCGATCCTTTGGCTGATGCAGTGGTGATAGACCGGGATGGCGTTGGCCCAGGTGTGGGGGTTTCTGTTTCGCGAGGTGTTTCGCGAGCAGTCTTTTTGACGTGGACGTTATCGCTCGTTTCGCCGGAGCGAACATCGATCGTGGGCTGTGTCTCTTTCTCGCCTGCGTCAGTGGGCGATAGAGGGCGCGTCGCCTCCTCGGGCTTCTCTTCCTTAACGGCCGATCCCTCGGTTCGATGGGGCTTATCTGTTCCTAGTCGCTCGTAGACTTGCATGAGAATTTCGTGCGCCATGCATTCGTGATGCATCCACTTCCCGCAACTCGGGCTCGTGCACCCAATCAGGGTCTTGTCAGGGTTCGCGGGAGTTTGACATTTGCACATGAGCTCAACAGACTAGAAGGTCATCAGTACTTTCGGAGATTAAATGAGATATCGAGAGACATACCGAAAGTTGCATGTTGCGGCAATCGTACGCTTGACGCCAATAAAGCGCGTCTTGGATCTCCTCGTCATCTGACTCAATCCATTGGTTGACGGTGACGGGTCCTGTAACACTGACGACATTGATAATGTCCACTAGAGAAGGGTTAGTCGCATTTCAGGGTAATGTCGGTCAGTGATCTAGAACATACTATGATTAGAAGCGATCAACTCATTATTGCCATGGTACGGCTGGCGGCCTTGTACGGTCTTTTTGCCGTCGAGGGTTCCACATGGGAGTTCGTCCGGCCAGTACATCCAATAGACACGTGCATAGACGTGGTGCTCATCGGAAGCACGGATCTCAAGAATACGCGCGACCCAGTCATTGTTGCTCTTCTTGTAAATACCCTTGCCGTCACCTTGAGCCTTTTGTTGTTCAATCGTTACCTCATTGGCAACATTGACAAAGCCTTCACTATAATATTTGACACTGTTGACTGCCAAGAGTTAGCCATAAGCCCGTACAACGGACGGCGCCGAGACTTCATCGGATACTTACGGACGAAGCTGTTGTAGCGCGTCATATCTTGCCATCGTTTTCCTGGTTCGACAGTGTAGTACAAGTCCATGTTCTCGTGCGTTTTGAAATTGCCCGTTGGGGAGAAAGGGGAGATTTGAATCTGGACCCGTTTGTCGTCATCTTGGCCATCGCGCTTCCGCTTCTTGTTTTTTTGACGATCCGCCTGAGTAGCCGCAGGGCCAGTCGCGTAAGTAATCGTGAAAGGGCACTCAGCGCGATTCTCCTCCCCGACGGATCGCGATCTCTTGCGATTGCTCATTGTGGCGGTTTGATGCGGTTGGGTATGACCGCGTCGGGAGTGGAGAGAAGGAGGGGTTTGCAGATGAACGACAAGGCGCGCGAAGAAGCGACGCGGAAATGGAAGAAAAGGCTATATAGAAATGGAAGAGAGGATTGGTTTATCTGAGGTTTTCGATGTCGCGATCTGTGCTGAGCCGAGCCCAAGCTGCGTTTGAGCAACAAGCCGCGGCTTGCGATGATGTCCTGTGCGCAACGAAAGAGACTCGATTTGTCTGAGAGAGCAACGTCGCAATCTGCGGAAGAACTAAGAACTGAGCCAAAAGCCCAAAAGACTTGCGTCACGTGACCGAGCAGGCACTGGGGCCACCTAAACACCTAAGCAGGCTAAGCTGATGGACGGAGTTCCTACCTACGGAAGAGCGACTAGCGCCCAGCGTTAGTCAACGCGTCTGGACAAGCCTTGGCTGAGTAGCGTAGGTAGCTTATTAGAGGCGCAGGGTGAAGGGGGTCTTGGCGCAATTCAGTTTGGGTTCTCAGAGAAAATCGATGATAGCTTTGATAAAAGGGTGATAAAAGCGATTCGGTGAGTGAGGAGCAAGTGTAGTAAAGTTTTGAAGAGTCAATGTTGTTTGTTGAATGGAGCTTGTGTGTTTCAGTGGAAAGCAACAAGAAGAGTGAGGGGATAGAGAGAGAAAATGCAGGCGCGTTTGCGTTACATTGAGCGTAAACTTGGGCCCCAGAAATCCGTGCAGGGAAGCCTGCTTCTAGAAACTCCGATCCAATAGTTTATAAAGCTCACGCGTTGTTCATCGCCACCTTGCCTCATATTAGATAGTATGTACAGAGAGCGCGCCCAACTCTTAAGCAGAAAGGAAAATACTGTGGTATACTGATCAACTTGAGATATTGACATTGCTGAATTTAGTTCGTTGTCTAGCACTTATAAGTCGTAGCCAAATTATGATATCACCAATCATCTAAGTAAACGCCGCCGCTATGCTACCTTGCCCATCCAAGAATCAACAGCCATCTGACCTAGGGTCTTGCATGTTCATCGACAATACCATCTTCCTGCTCTCTCTGATAGTCGGCCAGCATTCCACGACGCTCAGGCTCATACTCATTATCGTTTGCTTCCTCCACAGGAGATCCTGCCATTGACTCGGCGAGCTTCATGCCTTCTCTTCTACCACGCTCGACATTGATGAACCAGATCAATGGCGCAGGAAGGCCAACCAATGCTGCCAGAAACCAGAAAGCCGGGCGAATCGTGCCAGTTCTATCAATGATAGCACCGACAATCGTCGGACCAAAGACACTGGATCCCTTGTCCGTTATGGCGTACAGAGCGTAGAAAGCTGCCTCGGATCCGGGTGGAATAAGCTCACCATACAGAGAGCGGCAGTAACCACCCAACCCTCCGAGCACGACTCCATATACAGCCGCCACTGGATACATCTCCCAGGGTTGTTGGAGGCCAAATACGCCCCATTCTTTAACAAAGGGAAGGTAACCCAGCAAGCCGTAAAGGGGGATCAACTCGAACAAAGCAATGCAGACAAGAATGGTTTGATGGGCTTGGAGGTTAAAGAGCCGTGAGATCCACGACCATCCGAAGGCGCCGAATACCCCTGCCAGAGTTGAAATGACATTTATCATACCGAGCGCCCACGGCTTCATGTGGAGTTGGGTTTTGGCGAATAGAATCGCGGTAGATGACGTGGTTGCGATCGCATCGGACAGGAGAAACCATCCAGCCAGAAACAAAACGATGTCCAGAAGGCGTCTAGCCTGTTGGACGGTTTTGAATAGGCTCTTCCATGCGTACAATATGTACGCAAGTCCTGCCATGATGCCTTTACGGCCGTCATCAGCCAGCGGAGGCCCGGGGCGGGGCCGCAACCACATGGCGGCCGGAATAGTGAAGATTGTCCACCAAAGTCCGACCATGAATAATACCACTCGTTGGCCCCATGTGGTGTTATGCATGGCTATGAGAACAGCAATACAGACGCATTGCAGGAAGAGCGCGGCAATATAACCGGTACCAATTCCGATGGCTGAGATCCGCGTTGACAGTTGCAATTCCTTGGAAGTGATTTCCGCATGGCTTGCTGTTGGTTTCAGTCGCTCGCCGTCTTCAGGATCTAACAGAGGTGATGTTGTCGTAACCCTTGACGCCTGGAGATCACCCACCGAGTCATCCAAAGGGCGTGACTCAAATTCAGAATTGGCAAGATCTGGAGTCTCAGCAACGTTGACCCCGATAACATCGGGATGGTATCGCACAAGCAGCGGAAGAAAAGAGTTCAGTAATACAAAGGATGCGCCAAAGGACGTGTTGGAGATGACGGTCAAGAGGGCGCCGAGAATGTAGTTGTCTTTTGTAATGAAGATGTAAGACATGACGGCGAAGCTTCCAATCCAGGCGAAGCTGAGAAGAAGCTTCTTGCGGTAGTTTCCATGGTCAGCAGCGCAACTGATGCTGACAACGAGCAGTGCTTGAATCAAGACGCTCACTGAAAATGTGTACATGGCGAAGCTCGCAGTGTTGATTTCTACTCCAAATACCCAGACAATGCATTGCCCGTCCCCCTCTTTCTTACTCTCGCTAGACCCGCAAGGTGTTTTTCGGTCAGAGACGAGCACACCGTTCTCTCTGGCAAGAGTCTCTAAAAGGATGGGGATAAAGGAAGCTGGAGCATGCGTATCAGTAATGGGTCTTGGCGATCTCCAGGTAGGTAGCCCAGAGATATTGCTTCACTGTTAATAACCTACCAATTCCACAAATCACGTACGTCTCGGACGCAAATGCATAGGCGTACCACCCTAGAAGCTCCTTTCGACTCGTTGGGCGAGCATCATGGCCAGAGTGACGCGGTACGATTGGCCGTCGCACGTCCGCTTGGCTATTGCGAGGGCTCATATCGCCGTCGCTAGAGGATCGCTCGTCGTCGGCCTCGAAAGCAGAAGTTGCGCAAGATCTAAAGGATCGTTTAGAAATATTGGAAAGTCCGGACCACGGTCTATGGTCTTGGAGACGTGGACGCTGAGGAAGAGGTTGAAGGTTTGGCGCCATGATGAAAGGTAGGTAGCTATGTCGCACTCGTGATCTCACTGGGTGCACGTGATTGTCGTCACAAGGCCAAGACTGGTGAGCCTGAGTCTCCCCCAGGCGCATTCGACACCAGACAGTTTTCCTCACGAGATTGAAGACGGTTTTGGATTAGTAAAGAGAGGCTTCTGCTCTCGATAAGTCGTGAAGTGCGCCATGTACTCTGCCAGCAAGCGTTGAAAGACAATGGATACGTGGACGCCGACAGTCACGGTTTTGTCGATCGATTATACAGCGATGAGAAGAGAACAGGGTAACAAGAAAAGACTCATAGTTATAGAGTGAACTGCGCATCGTCGTATTCTTAAAACATGGCTGGCACCCAGAAGCCAAGGGCCGCGGCCATCACCGTCACATCTTGTTCATCCCATCAACTTATGCGCCCCTCCCATGCGAAAGAGGACTAACGAGACCATAATCACGACGGGGTATCACGATGCCTATTCGCCATGTTTGGGTCACTATTGGATAGGATCGCTGCAAGCCGGCTTAATCAAGGCTATCTGTGACGATCCATGAACTATTCAGGTCCTTATCAGGGTCTTTTAAGGGCCATTCAAGCACTAACAAGGTGCTTGCAGACTTCTAGTTTCTTCTTAGATCAGAGATGGGTTTGTTGGACGCCAAATTGGTTTAGCTTGGGGCTTGGGACTCCAGAGTCCACAGGTCAGAGAGCCAATCCTGGAATATCATGTTTCTCTTTCCAGCTCGTTTTGCTCTTTTTAGCGGAGACACGGGCACTCCGCTGCCCGAGTGATCTCTGAGCTTGCTAAGTTGCTAGTTTGTCGACTCATTTCATTCCCAAAATGCCCATCGAAAGAAGCTAGAAATGAGGGGAAGTGGAGCATGGGGTTAATGGAAGACTATCGAGGATGATCCTTGATAAGTGGAATAACGTCATGGCAGCCCAACTTGGAGTAGGGTTTCGCACATGCGTGTGCTATATGGTACATTCTTGCATGTTCTTCTGTGCTTACTCCGTACTTCTCAGTGAGTTGACCCAATCTTCAACAAAAGTGTTACCAGCAGCTGTCAGATCTTTATTTGGAGCAAGGAATGCAGGTCAGACACAGAAACATCAGAAAGCTGGGGGTGGGTTACATTTATTCATGTCACCAACCACCCATCTACACTGGGTTGTCAGGTATTATCCCACATGGATGTTTGCGCATTGCGCGATAAAGCAAGCGGCACGATGGAATTCAAATTATTCAGAAGAACAGTATGGCATCAGGGGTATTTCCACAATAACCAATATCAACAATAACGCAACCTGAGAACGATAATCCCCGCCTCCTCAAGATCAAGTCGCAATTCGAGACTTATCAAAGACAACCCAGCAGGAGTCTACTTCTTGTTGCCGAAGATCTTGGACTTGAGCTTGTCAGCAAGGCCAACAGGGGTCTTGAACGCAGGCTTCTCGTGCTCCTCGGACTCCTTCTCAGAACCTGCGGTCTGCGCGTTGCCAGCACCTCCACGACCGGTATGGTAGTCTCGGCCATCTTGGCTTGGTCGGACAGCAGTCTCGGGGATGATGTCCACATCCTTGCGCTCGGTGGCGGGTGTGCCTATGTCAGCGATGTTACCAGCACCTGATGAAGTTGTATTAGCGACTTGTCTGAGCTCTGTGACAGCTGATCGTGTGTTGTTGTGTAAATGCAACATCAGGACATTGCGGAAATGGTACAATGCTAGGAATGACTTGCCTCCACGACCAGAACTGTACGCGCCATCACCGTGGCTTCCAACAACGCCAGTTCGAACAACCTCGCCGTCGACATACTCGGTATCATCAGGCTTGAAGTTGCCTGCGCCGCCGCGACCGTGGGAGACTTCAGCGGACATGGTTACTGATAAGAAGACAGGAGTCTATGATGCGTGCAGGGAGTTTGAGTTGACAGTAGAGTAGAGTAGAGTTTATAACGTCGAGTCTGACATAAAAGACAGCCGTTCAGGCGTCAGCGTGGCTCCAGGGCATGGCGACAACTTATAGCACCCATCCCGTCATCGGCCGGACGGGCAGCACACCTCAGCCATCAGGTTAAGCTTGTTTGTGTGCCTGAGACGTCTTTGATAAGGCATCATGAGAAAACCACATCAGGGCTGTTATCTATCGGCTGCCGCCCGATATCACTATCACTCAAATGGACCTGTCTTATCAGTCCGCACCACCAACCCCCCCTAGAGCTTCGCCAAGGACGCCTGGAAGACCGCTAAAAACAATTAAACTGTGGTGTAAGGTCGCTAAATGCGGGTTGATACAGTGCATTTGAGATCTAGGCGCCAAGCACGTGCGATGAGCGACAGTAGGGTGTGCTGATGGTTAAATCGAGAGCAACCAGTCAGAAGCCGTCTTGCGTTGCCTGTTTACGTATCGGAATTTGCTGATTTAATGTGGGGGAGAACGGGATCGTTCAACTTATCGATCATCCAATGCCTCTCATTCCCACGGCCACGGGTCAAGTACAGTCCCCAGGGGTTACAAATGTTATTACAGGTACTTAGATTAGTCATTCTCAGTGGCCAATCTATGCTAATCACTCCAGTATTATCTCTATCTATATATAAGAATAATTATCTCTTATTAGTCTTCTTTAATTCTATTGTGGCAAAAAATACCTATTTAAATCGCGGAAATGCACATTTGTAACC
Organism: Fusarium musae; assembly: GCF_019915245.1. Classification (NCBI taxonomy): domain Eukaryota; kingdom Fungi; phylum Ascomycota; class Sordariomycetes; order Hypocreales; family Nectriaceae; genus Fusarium; species Fusarium musae. The sequence goes on from NC_058387.1 coordinate 2,221,594, forward strand.
CCTGGGGACTGTATCCCGTCTTATCAGGGACCCTGCATTTGTATTCGCCAGGTTGGGCGGGATCTTTCTTTTCAGCCAGCCCAATTGTGGATGAAACCGGCCTTTACAATTGGGGTATTTGATTCAGCAGGAATGTGCTCGAAGAGCGCGCTCTTCTGATGATTTCTGATGTAATTGTGATGTTGGCTACCTATCCAGTCTATTATTCATTCACATGTTTTGACTTGTTGCAAGTCAAACTCTCAGCTTAGTCAACCTCAATATTCCATGTCTTGACAGCCTAACGCAAACTGGTTCGCAGTCATCTAGCAACTCTATCAAACGTAATCTATGTGTAAAATTTCTAGTTTATACGGAAACCAAATTTCTATACCCAACACATATGGTACACGCCCCAGTACAAGCCAATACCCAAAATAGATATCCTGTCTGGCAGGACTCGTCTTCCAACCCCATTCTCTTCTCGCTTTGGGTCATCGCCAAAAGGCTCCTTGATCCATCCCTTTGGCACCTGTGTTATAAAGTCATACCAATAGTCCCCCATGATGCTATAGCCTTCATTTGTAGGATGCAAGCAGTCTCTCAACTCGCCCAGATCAAATGTGCTGAAATCCACGGCAATAACATGATTGCCATCCTTCCGTCGCTGTCGTACAAGTCCAGGAATCAGGGCTCTGTAAATAGGCATCTTGGGTTTCTCAGTGTCACAGGATGCCAAAGGTATCGCGACGAGGACTACTGCGTCCGGGCAGTACCTAACAATCTTGTCAATGAGGTCGCCGAGACGAGTTGCAGCATCTTTGGGGTCATTTCCTTCTTTGGAGATCGACGGTCGTAAATCCATGTCATTCGTTCCAGCGTGTAGGAGGACAAGATTAGGTCTCTGTTCCAACGACTCTGTGATGTGCTCGCTTATATACTGAATTGTCTTGCCAGACCAGGCCGCCTATATACGTATAAGCGTAGTATCGTCGTTCAATGGCTGGTCTCACATAATAATTGTCCTCCATAGAACCCTTGCGTCTTGTACCCGCAAAGACAACTTTTTCTCCTCGGGTCAATGTTAGTGTACCCGTCTATCAAGATTACACTAGATAATCAAGAAGCAACTTACGTGACAGGTGCTTCGCGAGAGAAAGCCTGTAACCATTCCCATCGCCGCCATCTGCATCACTTCCCCAACCCTCTGTTATAGAGTCTCCGACACAGAGTATGCGAAGAGGAACTTCCAATTCCCAGTCATCGTCAGAATCAGCTTTGGTGTAGTTCAAAACATCGTAAGTCGTGAAACCCGAAACATTCCGAGCTATTTGTGCAGCATTCTCTCGCAGTTGTAGTGTTGAGGCATGAGCTGCACTGACAAGACAGGCCAGTAATGAATACCTCATGGTTGCTTACCACGACAGATGAGCGCTTAACAAGAAGAAATAATAGGGATGGAACCCAAAAAGGGCCTCGATACGAGGAATCAGAACATATTTTAAAGCTACAGTGGGAAGACGTGAGGTGATGTGGTTGTTGGTTCTGGCAAATCTAAAGTAAACTAGTCAGCATTATCCTCCATATTGGTTCCACCGCCATCATTCCTGACCCATGATGAAACACCACAATGCAGGGTTTCTGGAGGATTTCTCGGTATTAAAACGTAACTAAGTAACGGAGCAGTCACTTCGAGCAACGGTTGGGTCACTTGCTCAGTTGTGTCGTTTGCAAACTCGAGTGGCCAGCCTTTGACAAAGTCAACGCAAAAAGGACAAAGATTCGAGCGAAGCTGGTATCCATGTGGAAAAGGAAATGATCATCTTAGATCAACTCGAAAGAACACTTGTGTAACAAGTTTTTGTTATGGATGTTAATCTCAATTCATACTGATGCTCCATGGTCTGTCTCTACCTCGCTATCGCTAGTCCATTCTTAATTCTCAACACCTTTGCGAGACACGACGTCTCGTCTCGTCTCGTCTAAATTCTCATCAACGCCATATCGATCACATAAACTCCATATTATGCTCATTCTCATGTCTTCTCATAACTCACGTCTCCCATCAAGCCCTTCCAGCACGGCCAACCTGAAGAATCTCGCCTGTCAGGGCCTCGTCTCCTCGCAACACTGGCCACGAGGTGCCATCAGATTTGGCGAGGACGAATTCTAGCTTCGTGCCGAGCACTCTATACGATGATTTCTCCGGGTCGATCGATGCATAGAGAGGGACTTCGGCGGTATAGCGCTTAGGAGGCGAGTCGGTTGTTGTAAGGTCCAGGTTAAGTTGCTTCGGCTGCAACTCAATCTTGGCTGTGCTCTTGTCGATCTTCTTCAAGAAGAAGGATGCAATAACATTGACTGGGGTCTGGTAAAAGTCATGCCTAAAACTGTTAGCACAAACAATCATAGCATTTGACCGCGGTTTTGTTTCGTGATCTCACCTGACGTTGGAGACGGCCTCCTCACTGTTGGCGCCATCCTTCTTACCACTGCCGATAAACAAGTGTCTATTCTTTGTCTTGCACCCCTCGATTTTCATGAATTGATCAAACTCCAACACTCGTCTCTTGCAACAGGAGTATCCCTTACTCCCCTCGTGGAAAATTGGTACTCCTGGATGGTGAACACACTCCTCATCATCTCTTGAGCTACCCCTCTTGTATGTTGCGCCGCACGCCCTTCTCTTACAGCCAACACCATCCGCAATCTCAAGACTGGGGTCGTCATCTTCCGACTCGGGAGCAGGTGGAGGTGGCGTAGGAGCGTGCTGGGCAGTTGGAATCGGTGCGCGAGACGGAGTGGCGGCGTTCAGAACATCAATCTTCTGGGCGAGTGCGGCATCATCCTGCTGGGGTTTCTCCTCAAGCTGAGGCGGCTTGTCGGTGGTTGAGTGTGTGCCAGTCGTACAAGGGGGAATATCCATAAACTCGTCAAAGGTCAAGACACGAGGCTTGCAGCATTTCCATCCTTTTCAAAGTTAGTTAGTATGCTACCATATGCAATGCAATGCACAATGGCAGGTTAATAAAACAGCATCTGTTCTGCCAGATCAGCCTACCTTTCTGCCCCTCGTGGAAAACGGGCGGACCAGGATGGTACTCGCACTTCTCATCTGGATCGGTAAACTGTTTCCCGCAACCTTGATGGACACATTTTTGAGACATCTCGCGAGTATTAGTATAAGGCCTGCACTCCACAAGAAGAATTGACAGTTTAGTGATTGTCTAAGAAGGAAGAGAAAGGAATATTTGACTCGGACTTTGGTGGGGTGGGAGCTTCTAGAATTCAAGCTCTGCCGTGGAGGCGATGACGATGCTGCAAACAGAGCTATATTCTCACCGCTTTCCTATTTCGATGCGGGGTCACATCTGATTTGCTCGTGCAGTTGGACGGGGTTGCATGCGTCTCATCTAACTTAATCTCAGGCCATTTTCAAGACGGCATTGCCTTTATATACCGAGCCATTGAGACTCTTCCACGAGACTCTTCCAATCTCTTCACCATGTTTGCTACTCGTCGTCTTCTCTTTTCGACAAGAATTACCTTCTTCACTCGGGAAACTTGTGGTCTCTGCACCCAGGCTAAGCACGTACTGTCAGATGTTTGGGATAAGAGACCCTTTGACTATACAGAGGTTAATGTTGATCTCCCGAAGCCTGAGTCAAAGCAATGGAGAGACATATATGACTTTGATGTCCCAGTGGTCAGCATAAATACTCACCTAAAGACACTTCAATTCTTGCTAACATCCACATGACGCAGATTCACATCAGTAAAGCATCCGCGCCTGAAGAGGAGCCAAGCAAAGTGGGCAAAGCAATCAAATTGATGCACAGATTCACTGCCGAGCAAGTCGAAGCTCAAATGGACAAAGCAGAGAAAAGCTAACCTCTCATTGCGGCACGCATCAATACCCCTTTCCTCTGGTTGGTGCCAAGCTTCCGTCAGCGAAGCTGAGCTGCTCTTTGGCTACCAGTCCCAAGGATGTATAATCGGTTACCACATTCATCATGTCAAACCCCTGATCCGCGTATATCTTTGCCTGCTCGCCCCCCGTGCAATACACGCCTGTCTTCTTGCCTGCTTTCTGACCCGCAGCAAGGATCTTGGCAATGGCGTCTTTCAGTTCCGTGGCCATGACTCCTTCGATAATAGGATGGCCGAGGGCGTTTCCTGTTGCCAATTACTACTTTTCCTTTGGGCCAACTTAGTAATTTCTGGAAGACGTACCAAGATCGAACGGTCCAATGAATAACACATCGATGCCATCGACAGCAGCAATCTCGTCGATAGACTCAAGTGCCTCCTTGGTCTCAATCTGAACAATGGTCAAGAGAGAATCATTTGCCTGCTGAAGATACTCCGAGAAACTTGGCTCAGGGTGGAATCGCTCTGGGGCAATTGGTGATCCGAAACCTCGACGGCCTAGAGGCGGAAACTTGGCAGATTGCAGGAGTTGTCTCGCTTCTTCAGGCGTTCTCAGCAAAGGCACAACAATCTTTTTCTAGTGAGCAACATGGCATAGCTTCAGAGAGACGGCAACTTACACCATGAGCTCCACTGTCGAGTGCACCTGAGAAATGTCAACGCCGAGTTCCGAAGCATAGATGTCTCTGCAGCCTTACGCTTTACCATCCATCCTTGCATGTCGGGCAATCTCACAATGGGCGAAACCCCTAAAGCCGCAATTGCAGGAACGGCATCGTGCATGGCACCATCTGGATATGTTAGGCCTATATTCAACCATCCCATTATAGGTCCAACTTACCGTCCAAGTTCCCATGCTCGCAGTCTACCAAGACCCAGTCAACTCCTGACCTTGCCAATACCCGCGATACGTTTGCGCCGGGAAGCATCTGCCAAGCGCCAAATGCCTTCTTTCCCTCCAGAAGAGCTGTCCGTAATCTATTAGATGCCTGCATAGCAGACAATCCAGACATGTTTCTGGTTACGACCCTTGGCTGTAACGTGTTGGGCGTCAAGGCCGGTCGTAACCGGAGGGTTGCTGAAGTCCATACTCTACTCATGTTGTCTCGTTTTCCCCTCGTATAATGGTCATAGATAGTGCAGAAAGCCAATATTCCTGGGGAAGTACCCTCCGAGAACCCAATTTATACGACAAATATCAGACATTTCCCCGGAGGCCCCCGTTCCCCGTCCCCAGCTCCTCAGCGGGGAGCTTCTCAATTGCGGGGTCTCGTGGGGGGGAATCAAGCTGCTTCAGGAAGCCGACGCCTATCTCTACCACTTGCAATTGGCTGCCAAAGAGACTTATTGTTGTAGGGCGGGTGGCTTCACTCATAGGGCGCATATAACTTGGAGCGTTATCGGGTATCTTTGCTTTTATTGTCTTATTTGCAAACTACAAACTTGCGTGTAATTGTCTATTGTTCGCTGTCTAAATCTGACAGAAACAAGAATTCATTTTCCTTATAGCAAACTGTATCCATTGTGTTCAATTTTCCGGTCAACGTTAAATCTTGACCACCTTCTATACCAATAGATTGTACGTGCCCCAGAACAGTCACTGTTCGGCGCGTTGACCCGACTCACCTGCTGCGGGCTCTATTGTCGTCAATTCAGCTGGTTTGTCTCCTCCCTAGGGTGATGATTGATAGATTTTCGTTTGAGTTGCTTTCGCTCCTGCTTCCAGTAATAGAAGGGCTGGCTGCTGTTGTAGAATCGCCTAATTGTTTGAGGGCTTTGGTTTTCTTGGTTCCCACTCCGTCCAATACCACGCCCAACTTAAGAAGCTTGGAGGCATCTGAGATCACCGTTAGCAAAGAAAGGCAAATATATTGTCCAGCCGTCAGCATACCCCAAGTAATCCTCCTTGATGCTACCGATAGCCCACATTTCTCCAACCTCTGTTCGAGTTCCTATGATTTTGACGCGAACGTGGGTTTGGGGCTCAATAGAGGTATCCTCGTTGTTTGTGAACTGAGGTGGCGTCGCATTGGGGTCATATTTCACATCACTAGGAATCAGCTATAGTAAGGGTTAGAAAACACTACATCACAGTTATGTGATGACATACATGGGCTGAAACAAACAGCTGCAGAGGTCCTGCATGGGCGAAGAAACCTTGTGGGTTTATAGAGTGCACAACTGCATCGACCTGACTGAAGTCAGACTCCTAGGTCATTAATCCTCGGCAGTGAAGGCCTTACCGTCTCGCCTTTGAATGGCCGCCATACTACGGCACGATATCCGACAGTGAATTCAGCCATACCAAGACCGGGGAGGATTCGTCCTTCAGATATTTCGAAAGCGTCCATGATGGAAATGATGAAGTAGCTGCCAGCGCATGTGCCTTCAACATCCTTCAAGAGCTTCGCGGTCACGAGGTCGTGCATGTTGCGCCCCATGAAAGAAGGGTGCAAGGTGACCTTGCGTTCCAAATTATAAAGAAAAAACATGGTGAAAAGCGATTTCGGGGAGAAGCGAAGATATCGATGGTGAGCGAATGGGCGGTTTCGGTTGGCTGTCAAGTTGCGATATCGCAATACGTTCGAAGGCTGACTAGAGCACGAAAACGGGTGTGTATTCGATCAAGCGAGAGATTAAGCTAATAACTACCGCTTCGTAGAGTTCTGCGATCAATCGAGGGAGGGCACCGGGCGAAAGCGCGTACGAAAAGGAACAAGACGTAGTGACAGCTTGGCGTGGACTTAGAAATGAAACGCGCCGAGGAGTTGCGGATCGCTCGCTGAAGAGAGATGAGAGGAAACAATATATTAAGAGAGAGGCCCTGACGTGTCAAGTCAAAATATGACTGCTGACCTTCTTGATGCGAGCGCAGAGGGAGGTTGTTTGTTCCTTGGGTGAAAGACTGCCAGGTGAGGTGGAAGTTTGGACAATGAAATCGACGAGGCTGAACTGGCCCATGCGCTGCTAGAAGACCTGTCCAATCAAAGTTCGTTGACCACTCAGCCACAGGTGTGGCGTCTGAGCCATAGCTGCTGCCTTGTCACACCTGAACCTCAACGACATGGGATTCTAGAGAATATCATGTTCGGATACGTACTCAATCCGAAACTTTAGTATGAAGAGGCATTTTGAAGTTTATTCATTCCTTTGTAGGTAACAGTAAGTAGGTGCTGCTTCGAACGAAAGATGGCTGGCCCCTCCTATCATACGCTCACAAAACACCTAGTGTCAACTTGGCTGGCTGAGAGTTTCCATTGATGAAAGCTTCAATACAGACCGGCGGAGGAGGTAAGGTACTTGAAAAGAAGAATATCTGCCAAAGAGCAATACTCCAGCAGACCATGGCCCATCAGGTGGAATGGTTATCACTCAGAGGCATACACGAGGTCTTGAGTGGAGGTTTCGGCCGCGGCTTCTACGTCTCACAACCGGAGTCTTCCAGACAGAACAAAACCCGGATGGGATGTGGTACGATTCGAGGGAAGCGAATGGAAGCCTCTCCGAACCTTGTCCTCCGTCCTCCTCTTGAGATATTAATCGGCACCAAAATTCTAAAACCTGGGGAATAAACAAGGGCGATGAGTTTCGGACCAATGCAATGAGACTTCGTCTATTCCTTGCCGGCATTGACTGGCTTCTGTTTGATGGAAGGCGCAATCACCCGAGTCAAGGAGAGGCAAGCATAAGATATGCTGGAACTTGAAAGGCATAGTGGACATGGGGCAAGGGGTGAAAGAAAGGAGCTCCAAAATGGAAGTTACTGTACGTACATACGGAGTTGGGACCCACCCCGAGCAGCTGCGGCGGTGCATTCAAGCGGGTCTTTCTAAGGTTAGGTAGGGGAGTTGAGGATCAGAAGTGGTAAGGTAGTTAGCAGCCAGTGGACACAGGCTCGCAAAAATGGAAAGCACATGAAAACGAACAACTCATCACTGTAGAAAGCCACTCACTCACTCTCTTTTTACCGTACTGTGCCTGCCGAGCCATAACTACCACACCCGCCGCGTTGCCTACGGCCTTTGCCAATCTTTTATTTCTTGGTTCGCCTTGTTTTCTTCCACTCATTCTTTATTACTGCGGGATCCTGCCTTTTCAAGCCTTTGCAGCCCGTCTGATTTGACGGACGCACCTCCTGCATCAAACGAATTCTCTCCATGGGAAGGGGGTCATCCCGTCTCGGACTGTGATACCTCGAGGTAACACACAATCAATCAATCACCTTAACTACTACCAAGGTACCTACCTACTTGGTACACCTACCCAAGTTTTAATCATCTTGATCATTCATCCATCACAACAAAGCATCCTTTCTTCCCGCAAACTTCCATTCGGTCGCCCTCAATCTCTTCTTTTTTGGACTCAGATCCACAACTGTAGCTTCAGAAATCGTCAAACTGCATAGACCAGCAGCTCACGGACCACGTCAAGCCGAGTTCATCCCTCGTCAAATCATCAGATTCAAAGCAACTTGATACCTACCTAGGCTTCTTGTCTCCTCACTCTTTCACCCTCAGTCTGCTACAACTCTCATATCGTCTCTGTTGAGGGGGCCCTTACTCATCATGTCTCTGGATCTTGAACAGCACCTCACCTTTGTAAGTCACATTTCGATACGCTACCTACCTATGTATTTATCATGTGTCGAAAATCATACTAATGTGCGGTAGTATGGTGCTTACCACCATAACTCGGTTAATGTCGCCATCCACATGGTTTGCGTCCCCCTCATCCTCTTATCGGGGTTTTGTATGGTTCGTCTCATTATGTCTTCGCCGGCTTATGCGCGTTGCGTTGCTCTGCATCTGCCTTCTCACTAGAACTCCATCTGACATTTCTTCAGGCCACATACACCGGCACTCTCATTCCTACACCATCTTGGATCACTCCCCCTTATCTGGATCTCAACCTTGGTGTCATTGGTGCCAGCCTTTATTCCTTGCTCTATCTGCTCCTAGAGCCCTTTGCGGGCTTCCTTCTGGCTCTTTTCTGCATGGGGGGTGCAGCACTTTGCAACTACCTCCATCAGCAAAACCCTGACACAACCTTTCAGGGTGCTCTAGCTATCCATGTTGTCTGCTGGATCTTCCAGTTTATTGGTCATGGTAAATATGAAGGGCGTGCCCCTGCTTTGCTCGACAACCTCATCCAGGCTATCTTCCTTGCCCCTATGTTCGTGTGGCTTGAGATACTCTTCAAGTTCGGATACCGACCAGAGCTCCGATCTCGTGTCAACAAGAAAGTCCAGGTCGAGATCGAGAAGTTCAAGTCAAAGAACGGCAAGGCCCAATAGAGCAATCATCTCAACCTGATCTACTTCCCTGATCTTGAGCATATAAGATGGTCCTTCAGACGACCAATGCTCCGGGTACTGTGTTGTAGAACCAACCTCAACATCGAGACAAACCACGCTTTGGCGTGTCCCAACTTGCATTTCAGATACCAACAATCGATGATCAATAGCGAGCACCCAATCTATCGTCATTGGGCCTCATTGCACGGAATGCGACAGTATTCTTTCCGCCGCCGCGGAGATGAAGGTGGCATTGGTGATCTCACCCCTTTTGTTTACTCGCGCACTTTATGCTCTTGAGAGCAGATTCGCTTGCTTACACGACCGTTAGGTTGTCCTGAGACTCATATGAAATCGGCACGTAAAATACAAGGAGAGGGTCGGAGGGTGAATCGGTCCAGGTAACCGCCTCAGCATCATATGGAGTGTACGGAGTTGTTTCATTTGCGATTAAATAACAGTTAACATCAAGCATGTAGTAAATTCTTCAATATATTCGTATCAGTTATCAATAGGTGTTATTGATAGTATATTCATCCGGGGAGAAATGTTATATTGCTATCTGATCCTTTCCACGATGTCATCCTCGAGGCCAATGCAGTGTGTACTGGTCTGCTGATGAAGGCAGGTTTGCTCTATGCCGAATTTAGAGCTCATATTCGTCATCAACATGACAAAACTGTATCTCTATCGACTTGAGTCGTTCGACAGGATGGTGAACATGGACCTGGTATTCTCGCACATGGCCTAGACGTATGCGGGTATGTTCTTCCTCCCGTTGGATAAGAGTCGTAATAGCGTCACCACCTCGATCAACATCTTGGCCTTGTGGAGGCTCCGAGGAGAGAGGAGCCGCACGTCGAAGCTTTCGAGGGACACCAGCCTCGCTTAGCCCCTGGGATTCTAGGCCGAGGCCAGCCCTGCGCAGGCAATTAGTCGCGCGACTATGCTGCAGGGTTGGTCCACCGTGAGCTTCACGGTGCTTTTGTGGGCACGGGCGTCGTTGATTTGGACGTGCCCGGTCGGTCACTAACCTGGAGTTGCCTGAATGATCCATCTTGAATGCTCGTTCAAGATGTTCTCTCGGATCTGTTGATGATTTCCAGGGGTTTACGCTCAGACCGTTCTCTTGCTGTGAATCACCAGGCCAAGCAAGTATCACAAGGGTGGTCTGGACGTTGTTGGCCTTCTATCTTACGTTTGCAAGGCCTGACCGGGCACAGCCAGTCTAGAATGAGTCGAAGAAACTGCTTCTGTCTATCCTTGATCTTTTGGCAAGGGACTGGCATATACCTCATGTGATGACATTTGAAGGTGAAGATCTGCTGGCACATGTTAATGATGCTGTTCCTAAGTTAATGTATAGATCAGGAGTGAAGTACTACTTTTGTCGGTTATCTTGTGACGATGGAGGCATTGGCTTATATTATACTTGTCCCTGGATAATCTTGTCGGCAAGTGTCAGGCGGACATCTCCTTTGTTCAGGCGTAATTATAAAAGCTACAGTGTGAATCTGCGAGAGGCATCGTGTGTGTGTGTGTGTGTGTGTGTGTGTGTTCGTTTTTGTTTTCAGCTAACTCCTTTGTTAGAGTCATCACTGTGCATTTGAAAGGGATCAGTCGCTTCAATGATATGACGGGACGTTGGTGAAATCTCTCCTGTGTTCTGTTGAGAATATGAAACTGAACTACCTTAGGGACGAAATCAACATGAATAGCCTTCTATGTCAATAGAATACGGGTATATTCGCCGTGCTAACTCCCAACCTATAGTTAGTTGATTAGAACAACTAGATACGAGCAATTTGTTCGTCCTTTTCGGGCTTTGACGCATTGAACTTCATCTCGTTCTCGTGCTTCAATCTACTGTGCTCCTGCTGTAGTTTTGCGTCCATTTCCTTCTGAAGCTCGTGTTGAATAATTTCCAACTTCTGGTCCTTGTCTTGCTGGGCCTTCTCGTGGCGATCAGTCTGTAGGGTTCGCATATCAGCATCGTGCACGTATAAGTTGCCGTATAATTGTATACATTTGCTGACCTCATTGGCAAGATGCTGGGGAGTTGCAACAGCATATTGCTTTCCCTCGCTGGAGTACAAGTAACTGAACTTCCCATCCTTGGAGATCTTTGGTCTGTTGTGTTCAGGCCATAGATATGGCTTCTTCTTCTTCTTCTTCTTCTTCTTCTTCTTCTTCTCCTCCTCCTCCTTCTCGTCGTCTCGCTTCTTTATCATTCTGAATGCTTTCTTAAATCCTTTTTTTGCATCTTCTTCGTCGTCGCTGTCGCTGTCGCTCTCACTCTGGCTGTCTTCTTCCTCGTTGTCGTTGTCCTCGTCTTTATCTTCTTTGATGTGTAACTTAAGGGAGTCATGCCACACGTATGGCATCATCTTGGGGTTTTCGATAATTGGAGTATGACCGGTGTGGTTTTCTTTCACGGACTCTTCCAGGTTTTTGTTGAGGCTTTCGAGAAGCACCTCGGCCAAGGTCGTCTTCTCATGCTCAGAATATTCCATCTTGTCAAGCGAGACGTCTATGCTGTCGTCAGGTTTTGGGAGCTTATACTCCTGTTCGGTCTTGTTGCCAGACTGGCAAATATGGTAAAACTTCGACTCGTATTCTCCTGTATCTGGTCTCTTTTGTATGATGCGCCTAGCCACAAATGAGCTGTTTCTGATCGCTGGAGCTGCAAACAGACCAGGTCCAAGAGCAAACCTGGGATCATTTCTATAACAATCAACAGGCTTAGGGCGAGAGAAGTCGGTGCCTTTGAGCCTTTCGCTCAGTCCTTCAGTTCTGTTACGTTTCGCCAATGGTGAAGCGAAGGCAGCTCCGATAAGGAACGAGATCAGCACTATGATGATATTGAATTCCATTCTGGTCAGCGCGTGGGTGTTGTATGGGCTGGGTATGGTTCGTTGCAAGAGAAGAAACAACCGGTTTTCTAAAGCAAAGCAGCGCAGTTTACTTGTATATGACTCCAAGACTTGGAATAAAGTTGACCTTTATCATCTCATATCACGTCAACAAAGCTTGTGTGATTCCGAACCATAGGCGCGGAAACCAAGTTATAGAATCAAAAAGTTTGTCTGATCCATCTTGTCCACTTATTGCGTATGCCGATCTTGGTTTAATGTTCTTGGTGCACGCCTAAGTTTGCCAGTGTCTTCACTATTGGATGCATTGAAACTGTGTCGGCGTTACTTAGGAAGCATTTGGAAGAACATTCTTTGAAGTTGAGTTATGTCGAGATTGGCTGGTAGTGGTAATATCCAAGCATACTCTTTTGTATTAGCTGTCCCCAATGCGCTTATTGTGACTACTTCCAGTATATATTTTCTCGCTCAGTAGATACTTCTGATTTCTCTATTTAGTACGAGTGACAGATCATATAGAGAGAACTTCGATGTATCGTAACTCAGTATCTCAAGTAGGCCATATTGTTGGACAAGAAAATGCCAGAAACCGATTCGTGTCTCAAATCAGATAACAACACTTGTAAGATATCTGCAGCCTAGCTTCATAGCCCATGTGGTCCTCCTTTGCTCGCTTTTCTGTCATCCTGGTGATAATTTTCTACTCGATTAGCAGAGTTTGCTACTTACAGATTTGAGCTTTTGTAACGAACACTATGGGTACTCTGTCGCCCGCAAGTAAAGTCAAGTTTATTGTTATGAAATTGTGGCACTCTTAGTTATTACAAGAGAGATTCCGTCGCGTCCCTTATTTTTAAATATTGAATCATTTTCCATTGTCGATTTGCTGAGGTCAGTTTGCAGCGTGCGTTGAAATTGGCCAATAGCATGTTAGTGAGTGAATGATATAGGGTAAGCCCATGATACCTACCTTAGTTGCATACCTATGATAGAAATTGATAAGATGACATTTTGTCTTGTTGGGTAAAGCACGACGTTGTCTACTACGATGGATTCGGGATCCCGGCATTTTTCTGCCAGTCTCGATGCCCTTTTTGACGATCGAGTTGTGCAGTGTCTATCAGAGTATCGCATTCTGAGTGGATCCTGTGGGTTCGGTGCGTGTTCCCGTACCTACCTTACCTAGCTCTTGTGAAGCCTAAATGCACCTCTCATGTCCCCATGCTCAATATCGACACACATTATGTACTAATCAGGTGCCATTGCTGTAAATTTTGAGTGTAGAAGGACCTACACTTGGTAATTCACAACCGTATATCGGACTCACTACTCGGCAGTCGATGAAATTCGGAACCCCGCATGACTCAACTAAACTCCGCCAGCGGCCCCATCACCGCCAAAGCGCAGAGTAGCGGCGGTAAAAGCGGTACATATCTCCGCTGATTCCGCCGATGCTACCAAAGTGGACGGCGATGTCGGGGCATTTCATCATTAGCCTGGGAGAATACTACACCGCATTGGCTGTTTTACTTTTTTTCAATGGGTCAGAAAGAACTTGACACCTCTTCCAGACGTCTGTGAGCACCAGTAGAATCATTTTCCTTGCTGCTTACAACCGTTGCTCTGCTGTGCCCTTGTCTGTTTCTTTGTATGTACACATACCTGAAGGGTCGCCGTAACCGGACCCATAAGCTTAGCTTGGCTTGATCTGGGGAGCTCAGCAAGGACGATAAGCTGTGTGTGAGGTGATGCTCGGTATCTGGCGGCAGGTACAGTCAATGGGATATACTCAACAAGATACACAGAAATTGATAAGAAAAGTCCTGATTGTCAGGGGCAAAACGGGACAACAGCATGCATCAAAGTCGGGTGTCACAGAACTCATGCCTTGGATTCTCCACGAAAGACCCTTGAACAAGACACTAGTGAGGGACGATCTCTATCGAATCTTGGTAAATTTTCTCATTTACGGCCGAAATGTTGGGGCAGGTTCCCTTTAGTCTCTAGAGACTGTAGATACAGTAGCAATCGGAGGTATCTATCCACTATTGGAGTGGTATGGAGCTACTTTTTGTTAGCTGTTCCTGGGCCTGCGCTGAGCTGCGTCACAGCCCAGTCGTCCCGTCCGTCCAGCACAACTTTCTGTACAGTCACACACCAAAACCAGAGAATAATTTTCGGAGCCTCTTCTTATCTTATCAGCCGTACCGCCATTTTTCTTCACGACGGGCCGCCCTACTTATCCCCCCTCCCCCCCTCCTCTAGAACCCAGTTCCAACAGAGCCACAGTCTCTTGTGTCCTTCCCATACATCGACATATCCTAGACGCTTGATTCGGGATACAGAAGGGCAACCTCGCCAGCGGGACGGTTCAACTTACGCATTGATACGTGCAAATTATCCGCTGCAATGCCTCTCAACTTCAACCTGGCAACCACTCTCGCTGGTCGAGCTCCGGCCCTGCTCCGTCACGGACGCAGGGTCCCGCGAGCTTTGCCCTCTCGCTCATTCTCCTCCGTGAGCCCTCTCTCGGCATCTGCATCATGCCGAGTCTCAATCGCCTCTGCCCGCCCTGCCAACTCGAAGCGCCTGGGCACCCTCAAGGTTATGCGCGCCTACAGCTCCGCCGCTGTACAGGATGCACCCAACCCCAAGGCCTACCTCGACAGTGGAGTTATCAAGCCTCACCAGACCGTCGATGTCAAGAAGGTTCTTGTCATTGGAAGTGGTGGTCTTGCCATTGGACAGGCCGGAGAGTTCGACTACTCAGGTTAGCATACCCAATATTATGCATGCAGTGACGCACATCTCACCGACAAACTTGCGACTCACTACCAAAACTCATTTTTTAACATTCGAAATTAACACACTCGAAATATAGGTGCTCAGGCTCTCAAGGCCCTCAAGGAAGCCGGCGTCGCTTCTGTCCTCATCAACCCCAACATCGCTACCATCCAGACCAACCACAGTCTGGCTGACGAGGTCTACTACCTCCCCGTTACCCCCGAGTATGTCTCCTATGTCATCGAGAAGGAGAAGCCCGATGGCATCTTCCTGTCTTTCGGTGGTCAGACTGCTCTCAACCTAGGCGTTGAGATGCAGCGACTCGGCCTCTTTGAAAAGTATGGCGTCAAGGTCCTCGGTACCAGTGTCCGAACTCTGGAACTGAGCGAGGATCGTGACCTCTTCGCCAGGGCTCTGGACGAGATTAACATCCCCATTGCCAAGTCGATTGCTGTCGGCACGGTTGAGGAGGCTCTCGAGGCCGCCGAGACCGTCGGATACCCCATCATTGTCCGTGCCGCCTATGCTCTAGGTGGTCTGGGTTCCGGTTTCGCCAACAACGAGGAGGAGCTCCGTAACATGGCCGCTCGATCCCTTACCCTCTCTCCTCAGATCCTTGTCGAGAAGTCGCTCAAGGGCTGGAAGGAAGTCGAATACGAGGTCGTTCGTGACGCCAACAACAACTGTATCACTGTGTGCAACATGGAGAACTTCGATCCTCTTGGCATCCACACTGGTGACTCCATTGTAGTTGCGCCTAGTCAGACCCTGAGCGACGAGGAGTATCACATGCTTCGAAGCGCCGCCATCAAGATTGTCCGACATCTCGGTGTTGTTGGCGAGTGTAACGTCCAGTACGCTCTCCAGCCTGATGGTCTCGACTACCGTGTCATTGAGGTCAATGCCCGTCTTTCCCGATCCTCTGCTCTGGCCTCCAAGGCTACCGGATATCCTCTTGCGTACACTGCTGCGAAGATCGGTCTTGGGCACACCCTTCCCGAGCTCCCCAACGCTGTCACCAAGACCACCACTGCCAACTTTGAGCCTTCCCTCGACTACATCGTCACCAAGATTCCCCGATGGGATCTCTCCAAATTCCAGCACGTCAAGCGCGACATTGGCAGTGCTATGAAGTCTGTTGGTGAGGTCATGGCTATCGGCCGAACCTTTGAGGAGTCTTTCCAGAAGGCCATTCGTCAGGTTGACCCCCGGTTTGTTGGCTTCCAGGGTGACAAGTTCGAGGACCTCGACTTCGAGCTCCAGAACCCTACCGACCGTCGATGGCTCGCTGTTGGCCAGGCCATGCTTCATGAGAACTACTCCGTTGACAAGGTCCACGAGCTGACCAAGATTGACAAGTGGTTCCTCCATAAGCTGCAGAACATCGTCGACTGTACCCGTGAGCTTGAGCAGGCTGGTGGTCTTCAGAACCTGAAGAAAGATCAAGTCCTCAAGGCCAAGAAGATGGGTTTCTCTGACCGACAGATCGCGATGGCCGTCAAGAGCACCGAGGACGAGGTCCGAGCCTACCGTCTCAGCTTCGGCATCCGACCCTGGGTCAAGAAGATCGACACCCTGGCCGCCGAGTTCCCCGCCAACACCAACTACCTCTACACCACCTACAACGGCTCTACTCACGACGTCACTTTCGAGGACAACGGTACTATTGTCCTTGGTAGCGGTGTTTACCGAATTGGTAGCTCCGTCGAGTTCGATTGGTGTGCTGTTAGCGCCACTCAGGCTCTCCAGCAGATGGGCGAGAAGACCATCATGATCAACGTAAGTTTATATTCTCCCTTCCGTCCCAATCAGGCATTCCTTCCTTATGTGGTGTTCGTGATCACGGCCCCACTTCGCCGAAAACGGCCCCACTTCGAAACGGCCCTCTTCAAACCTCATCCTAAATCTCCTCACAATTTCTACAGTCATTTTAAAGGACTTGGGCTAATATTTGATGATAGTATAACCCCGAGACGATGAGCACAGACTTCGATTCGGCTGATAAGCTGTATTTCGAAGAGTTGAGCTACGAGCGTGTCATGGATATCTACGAGCTTGAGAATTCCAAGGGTGTCGTTGTGTCTGTCGGTGGCCAGCTTCCCCAGAACATTGCCCTCAAGCTCCAGGAGACTGGCGGAGCCAATGTCCTTGGAACCGACCCCAGGGATATTGACAAGGCCGAGGATCGCCAGAAGTTCTCTGAGATCCTCGACAGCATTGGTGTCGACCAGCCTGCCTGGAAGGAGCTTACGTCTGTCAAGGCTGCTGAGCAGTTTGCCGAGGAGGTTGGCTATCCCGTTCTCGTCCGTCCTAGTTATGTCCTGTCCGGCGCTGCCATGACTGTGATCTCAAGCCCGGAAGATCTCAAGGACAAGCTCGAGGCTGCCAGCAATGTCTCTCCCGACCACCCTGTTGTCATCACCAAGTTCATTGAGGGTGCCCAAGAGATCGATGTCGATGGTGTCTCCGCCAACGGTGAGCTCATCATCCATGCTGTTTCCGAGCACGTTGAGCAAGCCGGTGTTCACTCCGGTGACGCTACTCTGGTTCTCCCCCCTGCCAACCTCGATAGCAACACTATGGAGCGTGTCAAGGAGATTGCTGTTAAGGTCGCCGCAGCCTGGAAGATCAGCGGCCCCTTCAACATGCAAATCATCAAGGCCGAGAACCCTGAGGGTGGCGAACCCCTTCTCAAGGTCATTGAGTGCAACCTTCGTGCCTCTCGATCTTTCCCCTTCGTCAGCAAGGTCCTCGGAACCAACTTCATCGATATTGCTACCAAGGCCCTTGTCGGCAAGCAGGTTCCTGCCAAGTCTGACCCCATGGCTGAGAAGCGCGACTATGTTGCTACCAAGGTTCCTCAGTTCTCCTGGACCCGTCTCGCTGGTGCCGACCCTTTCCTCGGTGTCGAGATGGCTTCCACTGGTGAGATTGCTTGCTTCGGTAAGGATCTCGTCGAGGCCTACTGGACCTCTCTCCAGTCCACCATGAACTTCCGCATGCCTGAGCCTGGTGAGGGTCTTCTCTTTGGCGGAAACGTCTCCAAGCCATGGCTCACCCAGGTCGTCGACTATGTTGCCCCTCTCGGCTACAAGCTGTACGCCGCTAGCCCCGAGGTCAAGGAGTTCATCGAGACCAAGTCCAAGACCAAGGTTGAGGTTGAGGTTATTGAATTTCCCAAGGAGGACAAGCGTGCCCTCCGTGAGGTTTTCAAGAAGTACGACATCCGCGGATGCTTCAACCTGGCTCAGGCCCGAGGCAAGACCACGCTGGACGTCGACTATGTTATGCGCCGAAATGCCGTCGATTTCGGCGTCCCCCTGTTCATGGAGCCTCAAACCGCTATCCTCTTTGCTCAGTGCATGAGCGAGAAGCTGCCCCGCCCCGAAGGTATCCCCGCTGAGGTCCGCCGATGGTCCGACTTCATCGGTGGAAAGCCCCTGTAAATTATAACTGGCGTTTTTGTGATTGGAAAAGGGGTGGATCTGGGAGTTATTCGAATGTGTGTGTGTGTGATAAACCTTTATGATAATATTAGTAGTCAATTCTACAAATATGACAAGTTTATGATATTTCTTACTTACTATAAAATATGATGATATATGTGAAGTCATCATAAATCAAACATGTCTCTTCTGACTGAGGTATTTGTGAAGTTTTAGACCATGATAACCATTTTCCCGAGTTACGATCCCCTTGGCTGGAATCGATTTAACACCATGATCATGATTTGACAAATTGCGTTGGACATGATGATCAGGAATGATCGATCTACCCCAAAAAGTTCACCCAAATTCTTAGCCTGGCTGTGATCACAACCTCGCTCTTTATACTCTTGAAGCGCTAACATAAAGGACACCATCTAGTAATATCACGTCAAAGCACATGTAAGCATGCGCAATTCTTTTGATATAAGTTAAGGAAGCCGCCCCAATGAAAGCATTGCCTATATGCTCCGATACCTGTCCTTAACGCCGCCCCAGCTATACATGCAACATCATCTTCCACATGAAGGAAGTTCAGAAAATATCTAGCAAGAAAACCGAATCCAGCCTCACCACTTTTTGGGTTCCACGTCTCGTCTCATCTAAACCTCTATCTGACCCCCCCTCCTACTATTCTTCCGTTGTACCCAATACCTCTTTCTTGACTAGGGCGGCGGTGGATTGGCGGACTTGGTCCAGCGCTCGTTCAGCCTGAAGGCAGCAAATCGCTTAGCAAGGGGTTCTCCCGAGTCGCGAATGGAATTTTGAAAAGAAGAGGATGAGGAGGAAGAGGGCGAGGGGGCACCGTCCTCCTCCCGCTGACGCTTGGGGATTCTCTCACCAGTCGATTGAAGGATGGCCTGGAGGGTCTGCCAACCCTCGGTAGAACGGAGCTGGAATGTATCGGCAAGATCGTGCTGGCTCGCTACACGGCAGAGCAGGGCTTCTTCGTCCTATGAAGCCTGTCAGTAGCTTTCTTCATACATGTCAAAACACAAGCGCACCTTGGAGAGGACGCCCATCTGGTGAATAAAGCAGAGAAGGTGAAAGTTGGAGACCTCCTGGCCCGTGGGCTTCTGGCCAGGTGATGACTTGACAAACTTGGACAGAGCGGAATGCTCTTGACTCTCTCCGACGTATTCTCTATTCTCGATAGGGAAGCCTTGCTGAGTGAACATAGGCTTAGGGTCCGCGGGGAAACCGTGGGTCAGTGTGACAAACAGATACTCGACGGGAAACGATGGTTTGGCATTCTCCTGGACGTTGGCGCCGTATTCGTTGACCCTGCGGTAGAAAACTTCGGGAATGTATCTTGTGCGACTGACAGACCCGTCGTCTTCCTCCTCATCGCGTACAAGCATGACGTTAGGGTCAGCTGACGGCTCAACAATGTCAGCACGAACCATTTCCACAGACTCGTTGGACATCTGGTAGGAGGAGATAGAAATCTCGCCCTGCTCGTTACCGGTGATGATACATGTGACAAAATTCGAACCAAAGCTGCCTGTGTCACTCCACTTGGAGGGTTTGGGGTACTGAGCTTGCAACCTCGAAGAGAAGCAAATCTCGAGGGAGGACAAGAAGTAGGAGTCGGCGTGACGTTTGCAAACCACTGTGCCATCGCCGTTGCCAGCATCCAGCAGGTCAGTCCAGATCACTCCCACGGGCTCCAGGCCGCACTGCTTGGCGACCCTGTCGACCTCCTTTTGCGACTCCCAGGCGTTCATTGTGATACCATCGAGCTCATCAACCTGAGGAGGCTCATAGATGGCTTCCACGACAGCCTTGACACCAAGCGGGACTTCAGTGTACTCGGTGTATTTTCCGTAGAGATAACCTAGACGTTGTGACCCGGTCTTTCGCCAGGTGTCAATAAAGGTGTCGATGATGGCAGGCGAAGAGAACTCGACATGATCGACCATTCGGAACTGTTGAGGCTGGAGAGTAATGGCACTGGGCTGGCACTTGGTACAGATACCCTCAGGCCAAGGGGGATGGCCAGAAGGGCACTCATGCCTGACTCGATAGTAGGGCTCAACTAGGGGAGGAATGTATGAAGCGCCTAGCTCGGGTTTGTTGGTCGCAGCATTGATCTTTCGTAGGTATGAGTGGAAGGACAGGTACTTGATCTTCTTCTCTGCAAGGTATCCAGGGTTGAAAGGATCGAGGGGTTGGCAGTAGTCACACATGCCCTTGGGACCATGGCGACACATGCGATCTATGCCTCGAGGGATCTTGCCATCCAGTCGGTCTAACCGGTCGTCCAAGGCGGATTGGCGGATTACTTCCCACGGCCTGGCGATCCTTTCGGGTTTGGGGTTGATGGGAAGGTCTTCGGTCGGTAGGACGGGTTTTCCGTTAAGCCTGGCAGATGTGTTAGAGATTTCGGGTGCGTCGCCGTTGGCAGCGTCGGCATGTTGGTAGGTGAGAAAGATGAGATCGCCGTGCCTATGTATGGGGTTAGTTTTGCTGATCCGTGAGAGGCCAAGAGGGCGACCAACTTGAGGCCAATCTGACCAACTTTGAAGTTGATGATGTCCCCTAGGCGCTTCGAGTCTCCTCCGTTGGGTGCGTTCGATAGAGCTATGGATTTGGGATCAACGGTCTTGGGTAGTTGATCGAGCAGCTAGAAGGACTAGAGTCAGCACAGACAGCTCGGTGCGGGCTCTGAGACGACAGACCAGCTTTCCCAGGTCTCCAAAGGTAGTTGTGGGCTCGACATTCAGACGGGCCATGCCGTCTGGGCCGCGGAGTCGCAGCAACATGGTGCAAGATATCTAAAGAGCTGTCGCTATGATAGACTATGGTGGGGTGTTTAGTGCTCTCTTTTGGTGCCTTTGGAGGTTGAGTATTCTCGGGTTAGTAGAGAAGGGGGGGTTCTATAAGAAGAGAACAGCTGGGAGATGGGTGGGAATGAAAAAGAAGAGCCTGGAAGTTGGAGCTGAAACGCAATGAATCAATGGCATGAAGAAAGTGAAGTTGAGCGGCGGTAGGTAAGGTAGCTCTAGACTCGGTACGTCTCTTACCTAAGGCGGCTCACGGGAAAGCAATGTACCTCTGCTAACTCGAGCACAGCGTCATCTAGCGGTGCCTGCGATTGCTTATCTAATGCTCGAGTGACGTCGCACGGCAGTCAAATCCAGGGCCCATCCCGTTCGCCTGGCAGCATATGCACCAGCCACAATTCCACGAAGCCACTTCATAGATACGTAGAAGCCGAAGCGTAATCTGGCCTAAAGTTGGATCTGCGCCACACCACCACCAATTGAACAGTTCCTCATAGTCTACGTGGGACTCGACTCATACAAGCCAAAAACCCCAAGTCACGGCCGGCTCGACTTGTTTTCTTTACACTCGTTTTCTTTTTAATTACAGTACGGACGATCTCGTATTTTACTTTTGCGACTTTCATCACTCATCATGTTCAACATCGATTGGAAGGGCCTTGCCCTGCCCTTTGCCTATGTTCTCGTCCTCGGCAGCGCACTCATGACATTCTCGACCATCTATCGAAAGAGAAAAGCTGGTAACTACGCCACACACCCAGCTCGCCAAATTGAAGAAAATGCTAACATGCCAAAGCCGAGAGTGCCAACTTGGCTCCGTGGTTCGGCCCTCACCTCCAGCGCAACGTCTACCTGTCCCTGCTACACCTCGAGGACGGCTCCGAAAAGGGCCCCAAGATACCCGAAAGCGTCCTACGAGCTGCCCTTTTGCGTCGCGCCGTCGAGGATATCCGTCGTCTGATCCAGATCAAGTCTGCCAAGCAAGCATGTGGTTCTCTGCTGCAACGAGGCAGTGTGGGTGATGATCTATGGCAGCGATTCCAACGCGCCGAGAAGGAGATGGAGGAGGAGCTCAGAGATGTCGTCACAGAGGTATGATAGCCGGAGTAGTGTGACTGCAAGAGATGAACACATCATTGACAACTCTAGGCCAACGCTCTCGCTCCAAACTGGGGCCAGTCCATCTTCCAATCCGCCCACGAAATGACGGCCAATGCTACCATGCGCAGCTCAATCGAAGAGATACTCGCCCAAGCCGAGTCAGAGAAGCAGTGGTGGGAGAAGCGCCGAGGACAGATCCAGTCAGAGTTCATGAAGGAGCTCGACGGCTCTGAGCAGAGCTCTTCGGCCAAGACTCCTAGCGAGGAGGATGCCGTTATGGTCGACACGCCCTCAAAGAAGAAAGGCAAGAAATAAGCAGCTGGAGATTTCTTGTGTGGGTTGCAAGAAAAGAATATGAGATTGGGGTGTCTTTATAGGTATATACACATGGTCCCGGACCTACCTCTTCAAGTTTTTGGCTGTAGTATACCACATGTCACTTTGTTGCAAGGCGCACAACTCTTGGTGTGTATGGGAAGAAGGGAGGGAAAACCACACCAGCGGCGTTGGGGGGTCGAGTTTTTGAAAATAATAGCATGGGCTTCTTCTCTATTGATATATATGTATAGGCTCTTTCACCTCGCCTTACTCCCTTGAAAATGCAGTGATGCACGCTGGCTAGTGGCCATGTCTAGCAATGCGACCGACCCAAGATGCAGTAACAAGAAACAAGAAACAAGAATGCAGAGAACACGCAGAAACGACGCAGAAAGGATATGCAAAACTCCTGTACCTGAAAATCCGATACCCCCAAAGACTGAAAGCAGACTGTCCTCCATTACTAATCACAGGTGATAATTAAAACACCGCATGCCTCGGATGGCTTGCTTGATGCATTAGGAAAAGTGCTTTCGCCTCCAAAGATCCTCTTCGGCTGCAAGTCTCGCCTTTCGTGCCTCTGCCAGGATCTCCTCCTCCGTCTTGAGAAGGATGGGAGATTCACAGCCCCTGAGACCAATAAACTTGCCCATCTTGCGTCGCTTCTCCTCGAGAGGCAGATCGGACCTCCAGGTGACTGGGCAGGGGTACTGATTTGTCCAAGGCGATGGCGTCCTCTGGTGGTAGAAGTGTGCAAGAGACTCTAGCTGCTCATCGGTGAGGAGCCAAAAGTTGAGGACCGTGGTGGGAAATGATGGATGGACAGCGCCTGTGGTGAGCTGGACAAGAGGTGCAAGTGGAAGAGCCATCTGTTCGAGCTTTCGTTGAAGATTTGGGTTCTTTGCGAGTCTTCGCTGGCCAAAGGCCCTGTGGTGCCGTGAAGGAATCTCTCCTCGCATCATTCTGGCGGTTGTTGTAAGTGGTTGACGATGGTGAGTGGCAGAAGTAGGAGAAGAAGAGAAGAAGGACAAGAGATTGAGTGTCTGGGAGGGGGGGGGCAATGATGTATCGAGTATTTGTAGTAGTGGTAGTAGTAGTAGTAGTAGTAGTCAAGAGGTCAAGACAGCCCCAATCTCTTATTCTCTGCAAGATTCACTTCTGATTAAAAAGAATTCTTGGTCTTGGTCTCTATGATCAACGATCACAAGATCATACGTGATGCGATGGTGGATTGGCTTTGGCGGGGTGGCTATCGACAAGCCAAGCGAAGCGAACCAAACCAAGCGGTCTTCTCCGTAGAGTCCGGTGAATGAATGAATGAATGAATGAATGAGTGAGTGAATGAATGAATTGATGACAACACAGACTCCTGTTTGAGTTTCGTAGTCAATTCCTTGATCTGCGAAGGAGGCCCAGCTTTTGGTTATTCAGAGGAACAGAGACGGACAGAAGAGTACCTAGAGCAGAGAGAGGGAGAGAGAGAGAGAAAGGGTGGTGGGAGGGGATATATAATAGACAAGAGGCTACCTATGCGTGCATTGGATGCATGCTACCAGCGTATAATAAGACTTGTCTACGGATAGTTGAAACAAGATCAATCATGACCTCTCTTTTCTTACTTGATTGATACCAAAGCAAGATCTCTCCCCGCCCTTTGGGTCTTTTGGGTCCTGGGTCCTTGGGTCTGGGAACTAAAAGCAAGACTAAGATCGCGAACAGCCAGTTGAAGGGTCTTTGTGACCGAAGCCGTTCGATTGGCCTTGTTTCTCCTTTGGAACAGGACAGGGCCTCACCTTACGCAGTTGAACAGCTCAGCTCGACTTGTTAGCTATCTAACTTGGCAGCTAATAACGTTTTCTAACCATCTAGGTATCTAACCCACACGCCCCCCGAACCCAAGCCTGAGGCGAGGAGAGGACCCAGACGAGATGCTGTTCTGGGTAAAGGCTTCTTTGACTGCCTGAAATCGACAAGCCTAGGGCCTTGAACCGCTTTGAGCTCCAGAGTTTGACTCTGGGTTTGGCGTGGCCTGTGAGACATGGCAAGGGAAACAGAGAGAGAACTAAGAAAGAAAGAAAGAAGAAGAAGAAAAACACACAAGAGTCTCCAACAAACAATAACTCAAAATCACTCGAACTCGACTGCGTTAAGACGCAATTGGGTTGGTCCGAACAAGAGACAGACACCAACAGCGGATGGAGTGGAATGTGACTTGGGGCCATTAGTTGGTCATGACTCAAAAGCAAGACAATGAGATACATGGCTACTACAGGATCTTTACCGCTACTCTTTTTAATTTTTTCCCCTTCTTTCTTTCTTTATTATTCCTCTCTCTATTTTTGTTCATTGTTTCATTCATTCATTCATTCATTCATTCATTCATTGGTTATAATGGCAATCCCTTGTGAGTGCTGACCTAAGCACGTAGACGTAGATAACGTAAGTGCCTATGTAGGTAGTAGGTATAGGTACTGTAGTAGCTTGGCCAACTGAGACCTTAATATAGCCGGCCCTTCACCGTTATCGTTCATTCAATTCACATGATGCTTTGTTCTATGCAGTTCCCTCCGCTCCCGGCGTCTAATCCATGCTGTCTGAGTCTCTAAGTTACCTGCATCTGCATGTCTTGGATTTTGCTGCGTTGGCTGTAACCATGACTTGACCTTTGACCCTCCACTTTCACTCCCACACACTACGTATGACTAGGTATCTCGCTCAAAGTCTCACTTGCTCTTGGTTCCCAGCCACCTCGTGTCTTAGTTCTTCAATGTCTTAGACTGACGACACCTTTTCTCTCCTCCTCCTCCTCTTCTTCTTCTTGCGGCCTATCACTAGGTCCCTCAATGGCCGACTAACCCCTCTAGCCCTCCCCTCCCCCCCGAAACAAAAACCTGTTTCCAGACGTGGTTAATCCCGTCTCATCCCCTCAAATACAAAGGACCATCCCCATTTGGCGATTGCAGTCTTCAATCTTCTCATCATGTCTCTCTTTCTCAAACTTTGTCGACCAATGCAATCGTAATTGTCCATAATCAGAGCCACTTCAGCTTGGCAATGTGGTCCGCTTTCTTCTTGCTTGCTTTGACAAATCCCAAAGCCCTCAGCTCAGCCAGCCCACGGTAAAACATCACCAGCGACCTGCGTTCGTCTGTCTCCTCCTCGCCTACAAGCGCTGAGAATGCAGCCCAGAGATCTGCCACGTTGATGAGGCTCCCGGTCTCTGTGTATAGCCGGTACAAGAGCGCCGTGGCCGGCAGAGTGGCCGGCGTTTCTCCATCGCCTGGATTGCAGCATGAACATGACAAATAGTCGTGGGGCCTCGTGAGGCTGCGTTCTAGAACTGCCCGTGGTCGAGGCACGAACACGTCTCGCGATGGGGCTCGAGAATCGTATAACCAGCTCTCCGACAACAAAAGAGAGCTGGGCCTCACAGACTGAACATGCCTGATCAATAGCCCCGTGATGTCGTCGACGGCCTGAGTAAGTTGCTTGTCTTCGTCTGTCAGCGCAGCCGAGTCTTGACTCAATTGAACTCTTTGTGCAATCACAGTTGTGCGCATCACTTTGCTCTGTCCGCTGTACTTGCTCCGTAGTGTAATCTCCTGCTCTTCTGCCCTTGATTGTAGCTCTTCCAGATTGACAAGCTGTCTTGCCAATGCATCTCGAAATTCAATGTCCGTTTGCTTCGATGCTGGACCAAGAAGCAAGCCGCTGTCTCCCTTCTGCAAGATTGATACAACCTTGCGAAGCATTACCAGCAGCTCGCTGACGTCCATACGCCGGACCGACTCAATAGCTCTCGAATCCTCGGTAATTGAAGCGCCCTCATCCAACGCTTCCGCATATGCTCTTGAGAACTCTATGTCTTGCGATTCTGTTTCTCCCAGAATCAGAAGTGACCGCAAGAATTCCTCAACAGACTCTTGACGACGCGCTAGGCTATCTTGAACTCGCGAAACGAGAAACTCGTCGTTCTCAAGCAAATCTTTGGCGTATTGCACATTATCCAAGATGCCAGATTCTACTGCCTGCTCAACATTTTCCCTGAAAGAATCAGTATGCCGAATGGCCTCGATATGCTCAGCTTGTAACGATGCGGTATGCTCGAGAACGCTGAGTGGATTCGCATAGAAATGACACATATAAGCGTACTATTATTTGTTAGCTGACATGAGACTTGTTTATGTTATCTGGTCCAAGTTCACCTTCAACGACATAGTGAACGTCTGGATGCCTGAAACCTGGTCGTGCTGACGATCAAGCAGGCTGCGGATGAGCGATGCACCCAGTACGACAGGAGCATCAGATGTTGCTACCGCTGTTTTGAAGACTGTCTCGAGAATGGCCGAGGTCTGAATTACGTCAATTTGCGCTCCATAAATTTGCTGACAGGAAGTCTTGAGTAGTCTGGCTTGGAGAAGCTCGACTGATGTGGCGATGCCAAAAAGGAGAGTAAACGGTATACGAGGGCGCCAAGAGCTTGCACACGTGTCAGCAGCAGTGAACAAAGACATCTGAGGTAGAGACGTACTTGAAGAGAATGATCAGATCCGATAATAAACTGCTGTCGAACCCTTCACTGTCTTGAAAGGCGACAAACACATGCTCTACATTTTGGGGCCTGATAAATGCATATAGTGCCTCAAGATCATAGTCGAGATACCTCCGTCCCTGTAGAGAATGAGTATTGTTCTGTCAAGACGCAGATAACTCACCTCTCGGCCGTCGCTGACTTCAAGATCATCGTCCTCATCAGTCGAGGCCTTGGCTGTGACGTCTCGAATAATCTTCTTCAAAGTGGCTTTCAGCGTCGATGCCTCTGATGACCGCAAACCAACAAACTTGCTCGATGTTGTTTGCTCAAGTGTCTCCGATAATTGTTGAAAAAGCAGATCTTGTGATGCGATATTAGGTCCTGTGATGATGAATGCTGAAGGGATTCTATCCCCACTATCCAAATATTAGGGGTTGCAGGTATATCAGGAGAACGACTCTTACGATTCTGTCACCGCGTCTTTGACAAACTCGCTGACTTCATTGAGAGTCTCGATATTTGAAGTCTTGAGTATTCTCTGATCCATGTGAGCGACATATCCGGTGAACAAGCTTCGTCCACTCACCTCGATCCGTTCATCAATCTTGGTCCAGCTCTCCTGGAACAATCTCTCCCTTAATTTGACGAGTTCGGATTTCTCAGCACCATTGAGAAGAGGCACAAAAGCTGATGAATCTTTCACCACTTCTGCAGAATCCTGGCCCTGCTTAGATCTTCTTCTCCGCTTGGCTGGCTTTTGGCGTGTCCCATCGTTTTCAGGGTCAAATATGTATGCGACCTGTTGACCAAGTTAGTGAAAGGCATTGGACAGGTTTCATGATTAGGGTCTAGACCTGATGATCCTCTTGGCTGTATGTGTCCTGGTTGGCGACTTCACGGGCCATGATCAACAGATTTATGCTGCACAAGTTATTGAAGTCTTGAAGGATGGAGAAGCTCCTGAGCCTGGATTGAGGGTGAATGGTCAACGCGTTTTGGACAGTAGATAGACATACTAACACTGTACTACGCACTGTATCCCAACAACCAGCAAGATCGTGTCACGAAGCAAGCATGATACCGAGGTTGATAGACAAGGACTGATATATACGACCTGTATGGTTCCTATACTATTCATCGCAAACAAACAAGACATTTTATATAGAATGCTTCTAATTCTTTTGTCCCATTCATCATCTGTATGCTATTGCTCCCCAAATCCTCATTCTCATATGCCTCCTCTCGGATGTCATCATCTCATTCTACAAGAGCTTGCTTCGCTTCGCTTGGCTTGCCGCCAATCCCATATGCCATCTCGACATCCATACCATGCTCGTCTCCTGTCCAAACTGGTTTATAGAAACCCACGTAAAGCGAGCCCCCTGACTCAGTATTGCTGATTTTGCCCTTTGTACAGTCCCTCCAAAAAGATGTTTCTTGCCTCCGTCACTCCTGAGATCATTATGGCTCCAGAGAGTCATGGCGCACCCCTGCCGCCAGATTTGGCAGATATTCATACAGACACTGAAAAGACGCAACGCGACGAAGTCACTTTTACCATAGTTGTGAAGAAAAGCATAAGAAAAGGTAGAAAATCGGAAGGAGAAAAAAGACCAGTGTTTGTGGATCGTAACCGTGACGCCATGAAACAAATTGCTCTAAAACCGCCGTGAGCTGACCCGTAACTTAGGCTGCAGCTTCAACAGGCTCAGGAGGAGCGACGGTCTTGTTTTTCGGTTAGCCAAGCTCGTGGCAACAGGGCTTATTTTCAACTCACCTCGTCCTTCTTCTCTTCAGACGCTGATGCTTGTGGTGTTTCCGCAATCTTCTCCTCCTCGGTCTCCCCGGGCTTCTCAGTCTTGGCTTCTTCCGTCTTTGTGGCCTCGGGTTTTGGTTCTTCAGTAGTCTCCTTGCCACTATCGTCCTTCTTGTCATCTGGCTTGGCTTCCGACTTGCCATTGACGCCGTTGGTGACATCGGGAGCAGGAGTGGCATTTTCAGTAGCCAGTAGCTGAGTCCACTGGTCCAGAAGAACCTTGGAACGGTCCTTGAAATGGAACTCGTCCTCACGGGGGATCGATTCCAATTTGAGAATAGCTTTGAGAACCTTGTTGATCTTGGTCGCACGAATGATGGACACCTCAAGATCCTTCAGATTCTCCAACATGGTGACGTATTCGGACATGTGCTCCATCTCTGATTCCTGGGGTTGCTGATCTCTGGTGAGGAGACCTCGTTGAAGCTTATGACGGAGATATAACACTTCCTTCTGTAGAGGTGTCAGTAAAACTGATCGGTTTAAATGAAAAGTTGCATTTATCTCACCTCCTTGTGATGCCTTCGCTCCTCAGGTGTCATCTTGGCCTTCTTGGTGGTCTCAGCCTTCTTATCAGACGACTTCTTGACCTTGACCTTGGCTTTGGCAGCAGATTCCTCCTTGGTCTTAGGAGTGCCATTGGCAGCCTTGGGCGTTGATGTATTGAGCTTAATCTTGGGTTTCTTGACGGATTCGGGTCGTTGTGGTGTCTGGCAGTTTTGTTAGCAAAATGAATCAGTGACACCCTGCTAGAAGAATTACACTAGCGTCATCCTCAGCCTTGCGCTTCTTGGACTTGGACTTTTCTGAAGCATCGTCGGCGTCTTCCATCTCGACGTCTTCGTCAGCAGCTTTGGCCTTGCCCTTCTTGCTCTTCTTGGGTGTCGCAGCAGCTTGCTGCTTGGCAAGCAGTTCATCTTGAAATTGCTTAAGCACGTCCTTGTAGTGTTCGATAGAGTTGTGTTCGGCGGCGAGCGAGAAAGCCTCCTTCAAGTCCTTGCGCATTTTCTCGGTGATGGTCTCTCGGGCCTTTTCAGGAGTAAGCTCTGTAAGTCCAGTATTGGGCACCCAGCCACTGTAGTCAGGTTAGCGATGATCGGAAACGGTGATGAGATGCAACTCACAATTCGTTCGTATGGAGATACATGACTGGGAAGGTTCTGTCGTTGACACGTTTGCCACCATCAGCGTATGCCTCGGTATAGGAGCCATCAGGTCGCGCAGCAGCTACAGGGCGGCTATCGACAAGAGCTTGTGGCAGCATTGATTCATCGCAAATGATGGCAGGCCAAGCGGGAAAACCCTTGAGCTTGACCAAGAAGTGGTCTCCAGGCTTGGCGTCCAAATGCGTGAGACGCGCCTTGGAGGCCTTCTTGCTCAGGCTCTTGCGGCTGCCACCGCCAGTCGACTTTCGTCTATTGTTCTTCGCCTTAGCTGAGGCAGACTCAGTGGCGGCGTTTTCGGTTGCTGTCTCACCATCGGCAGATGGAGCGGAGTTCTCGGGCTTGGTCTCCCCGGCAGCCAGGGCCTCAGTCGCGTCCTTCATTTCGGTATCTGCACCGTCTTCAGTGGGCTTTGAGTCCTCCTTTGGTGCTTCGGCCGCGTCTTTATCTTGGGCGGGCTTCTCTGAGTTTCCAGCTTCCTTGGTTTCTATTGCGCGATGTGGTCAGCATGGATCTGACAAAGGGAAGGACGCGCCTGAGCGACAGAGCACACGAGAAATCAGAGCGCGATTTCCATGGCAATGCGACCGATTGCGCAGTGAATAGCAAATGCTTCGTGATCATAACTTACCCTCAGCGGTCTTTGTATCTTCCTCGTTTGCCTCGCCATCGGCCTTTGCGGCATCGTTTCCGATCGACGATGGCTCAGTGGGCTTCTCTGCGGCAGGAACTTCCTGCGCGCCGGAAGCAGTTGCCTCAACCTCAGGCTTCTCGTTAATCTGATCGGCCATGGCAATGGCGGTGATAATGTCTTCGCTCGTCACAAGTCACAGGAGCCAGAAGAAGAATTCCAGCTCGCAAAAGATAGGCGAACGCGTAGCGGATGCTGTATTGCGCGTATCAATGGAGCGCAAGGTTCGTAGAGCGATGGCGATGATGCGTTGGTGATGGTTTGCGCAATTGATGATGATGGGCGCCTCTTCGAGTTATGCCGCGATGTTGGGGTTGACGAGGAAAAAACGCTGGTGCGAGTTGATGGGCTGGACTGGGACTGGGCCGGGCTTTGCAAGGGAAACAGAAGCACTTTCAAACGTCACCAGAGCATCGGTCACGTGACGGTCATCTGGCATTTGCGCTGCGCTGCGGGCGGCGTCATCCCCAACCCCAGGCTCTCTCCCTCTCACACACGACATCAAAGGCCCAGCGCGTAGTCGACGCTGATTCGACGCCTTGGTATACAAGACCATCGGGGGGACGCGTCCGTAGTCTCTTTTCTCACCATCTTCATTACCCAATTCCCGGCAAATGTCACGTCGTGGGCCTAGCTCTCTGTGGACGCGTTTGGCGTTGTGAACACTAACGTTAGATCTCAGCACATCGCGCCTCTTTCACACTCGTGGTGCATTAGACATCCACACAACTCGCCTTGTATCCAGACAACTCATCTCAAAAACACACACACCTCAGTCACAGTCCCGAGTTGATAGATTCGATTATTATCTCCTAAATCCGCATTCGTAGTCTTCAATAGTGTACAATGCCATCGCTGGCAATCGCCGGGGTAATTGTAATCCACAGTGAGCTTTGAGCTTTGAGCTTTGAGCTTCTACTCGTCTTCGTCCTCGTCTTCGTCCTCTTCATCGTCATCGTCATCCACATCCATGCCCTCGGCTGCTGTAACCGAAAACTCCCGCTCCTGGTCGACTCCAACATAGCTATCACTCATTAGGAACAGCTTCAGATCATGCTCACCTGGCGATGGCACAGTGTACTCGAGGCGAACGTTCAGTTCCCGCCCGATTGTCACCCGCTTGATGGCCAAGAGGCTCTTGGTCTTCTCATCGCCAACAACCAGCCACCAGTTCTCCATCTTCTTGAAGGGGTAGAATGGTGCGTGTACGGTAGAGTCATAATCACCGTCCTCCTCTTCCAAATTGCGAGCAATCTTGATGTTCAGGTAGGCCGGTTCACCTGCCCTGATCTCACCCTCGTCGAGAACCTCATGTTCAAGCTCCAGGTCAGGATACTTGTCGTTTGTGAAGTTTGCAGCCTGTGCCAATTGGTTTTGTGACAAGCCAAGTCGCTTAACAAGCTTGTTGTAATCGGCATTCTCATCCGGGTTCATGGCTTCCATGAAATCAAAGATGTCCTTGATTCTGCGAACAACATTAGCTGGCGGTCCGTCCAATCTATCAGTCAGTGCGTACCCAAACTCATTAGCCACCTTGACAACCTCCGGTGAGAAGTGAGGAATCTGTTTAAGAGGGCTATCCCGATCCCACATTCCCTGAACGATCATCTGTGACATCTCCATAGCGCTCATGGCATTGAGATGTCCCTCCGAAGACAGAATGTCGACCATGGCACTAAGAAGACTCAATACCCTCGACAGTAGGACCTCCTGGTCCTTTGCGAGATCAATTGGCAGCTGCATACGGGAGAAGTGAGACTGGAGCAAGACGAAGGATTTGAAATGAGGCGAGTCATAAACTGGCTCCGACATCTTGACAGGCACTCGGTCGTAAATGCGTCGCAACAGACCATCCTCATGACGTCGAATCTGGATTGACTCGAACTCTGTTGCTGAAGTGACGATTTCCATGATGCCTTTGAGCTTTGTGCGAGCGCTCAAAGAGAGCAGGAAAGTCTGCATCGTGATGTAGGAAATGTTGTAGTATGCCGCAATCATGGCTGCGTTTTGGGGTGCCACGGATCCGTCGTCCTCGTCAAACTCAATGATCTTGGATTCGCTCAGCTCACGGAGAGTCGTCTCAACCAAATCAGACATGTAGTTGCTGAGGCCCTCATGCGTTGTGCTTGTCAAGCTATAATAACTTGGGTTGGCAAGCAACCTTCGGTAGAAGTAGGTGAAGGTAGTCCAGTTGATCGCATCGTCGCCCGACTCGATCATCTTGGTGCTGATCTCTGTCACAAAGACATCGTGCAAGTAGTTGTGCAGATGCGACTCAACAGGAAGGGCCTCGTTTAGGAATTTCTTATAGTACTCGCGCTTGACTTGGGGCAGCATAAGGACGCCTCGGCCTCGGCCGTCCTTGGAGGGTCTAAGAGCTTTACCGAACATGTGCAGCACCTCACTGAGAGGGTAGTCGACATATCGATGCTCTCGGCCTTCAAAGTATTGTGTGCCCATGACTATCACGAGATGAGCTGTGCTGTTGAGCTCCCAGCAAACATCGCGTGAAGCAACAAGCACCTGGATAGCACCATTGTCGTAGAGATGCTTAACAATTCGCTTATCACTCTGGCTAAGAGCCTCATGGTAGTACCCAACACCATGAGAGAGGGCTTCGGCGAGTGCCTCCTCGTTGATGCGTTCGAGCAGAGGCTTCATTTGCTCCACTTCAGCATGAAGGAAACGGTCCTCATCATCGTCAGCAAAGGCTGCAGCCAACAAATCTCGGGCAGTTGCACGAGTCTGCTTGCGGCTGGGCACAAAGATCATGGCAGGCTTGTCAGGAGACATTTGTGTGATGGCCAGATACGTGGGCTTGGCCATGGCAAGCATGAGAGACGGGAAATGAGTATTTGTGAATGACTGGAGGTGAAGCTCAAGAGGGACCGGTCGAACATGTGGGCTGAAGTTATAGATGTCGTGCTTCTTTGCATCGATCCATTCACCAATGTCTCGAGCGTTCGCCAGCGATACACTCAATGCGACAATTCGCAGGGGTAATTCTGTCTGCGTGCGGATGTAATGCATACGAGAGACAATCGTCTCGTACACATAACCTTGAGAACTGCCAAGGAGATGGACCTCGTCAACGATGAACAGTTCAACTGTCTGAACGTTCTTTCGTCGCTTCCATTGTCTTGATAGCACATCCCACTGAGTTGGGGTTGCCAAGATAAGGTCTCCCTTTTCCAGCAGCTTGAGGTCTGTTGCTGTCTCACCGGTGAGCTTCACTATCTCTTTGCCGCCATGGAGATGGCTGAGCCTCTTCTGCCAATCTTGGAGGCGAGAGTCAACAAGTTCTTGGAAGGGGGCAATATACACAGCACGACCAACATCGCCCTTTGTCCAATGCCTTAGAAGAGCAAATTCGGCACAAACAGTCTTGCCGCTACCTGTGGGAGCTCCAATAAACACATTCGCGTCAGACTTGTACAGCGAGTTGAAAGTCTGTGTTTGGATTCTGTTGAACTGCTTCCATGCAGGATAGAGATCAACATAGCTTGATACCTTGAGGGCAGAAACGGGGAGAGGCTGAAGCTCAAGAAGTTCTGTATGAGGAGGGAACTTCTCAGGCAAGATCAGCTTATGAAATGGAACAGGTAGCCTGGTCTCAGCATGCATCCATCGGTCAGAGATAACCGAAACGAAGTAGTTTGGAGGCATTGGATCCGTGATAGGAACGGTGAAGTCGACAATGTGCTCATTCTGCTCCGACTCGGCGTATTCTTTGCGCAATAAAAAGGTGTCGTGGTAAAGTATGTCTTCTCCATCGCAATCCTCAACAATAATCCAAAAGCTCTCTGCGGCGCCATGGATAGTATCGTCCCACTCAAAATTAGGTGTGATGCTCAGTTCCACACGCAGCATCGATCTTGTCATAGGTTGAACTTGAGCCTGGACTTCAACTCGCGGGAACTTGTTGACCAAGCCACATACAGTACGGCCGGCTCGAGGAAGACCAAGAAGCTCACCCATACGGGGAGGATCCAGATCAAAGTAGCTGCTCCAAGACACATCAATTTTCTCGGCCTTCTGGATAACATCCCGAGGACAAGAGGGGAACTGTCGAAGAGGTGACATTGTTGGCCACATCCGCTTCTCGGCCATTTTACAGAGGTCCAAAGCAGTCTTCGCAACGGATGCCCAGCCTTTCTTCATTGCGATCTCAAAGATGGCGCGCAAGATACGGCCAGCGGATTGCGTGACGTACACCATGTCGGCCATGAGCGCGAGGCCATCGAGCTTGAGGCGCGAGATGTATGCCTGCAAAAGGACATTGATCTTAGCGTGTGGTTCCTCAATGCTCTCCTTGACAGGGATTGGGACTCGGCCCAGCAGTTTAGCCAACTCAAGCTTCTCATCCTGTCGAACTGGGATATACTTGAATTCAGCACTGAGGGCGAAGACACGGAAGAGCTCGATCGTGGTGATAGAAGGCTGGATGAGGTTGTTGTAAGTCTCCATAGAACCGAATGTGATATAGTAATGCGAAGCGATACGACCAAGCTCAGTTGACTGGAGCTTTCCAGTCTTTTCATCATACTTAATGAGATTTGACTTTCGCAGAACCATGGCGGCAGAGTGAATCAAGTCAACTCGCTTCTGCTCAAGAGCCACATCATCTTCGTACTCTGCGCCAACCTGGTAAAGTCCAGGCGAGCGAAGCATTCTAACGAAGAGGTATGTGTAGCCCAACCACTCAACGCCCTCATCACGAGTCCTTACGTTGCCAAGGACAATTTCGGCATTCAGGTTGTCCACCAGCTTGCTGACAAACTGACTCTCGATCGGAAGCTGCTGATTCAGAAGTGAGAGATAGTATTGCATTTCACTCTGTGTCGTAATGATGATGCCTTCTCCATAAGTATCGTATTGTGGTCGACCCGCACGTCCAAGCATCTGAAGGACATCTTGAGGGCTGAGCTCAACCCAACTACCCTTCTCGGGGGAGTACACCTGTGTTCCTTTGATGACAACTGTATGGGCAGGCAAGTTCACACCCCAAGCCAGCGTAGCGGTACACACCAGGACCTGGATAGCACCATGGGCAAAAAGGTTTTCAACATCTGTCCTGTCAGCTCGGCTCATACCAGCATGATGGATGCCGAAACCATATGGCAGAATATCCTTCAAGTCTTGGTCGGTTGCCTGGGAAGACGCTTCGTTGAGGACTTCACGGCTACCAGCATCGTGACGAAGGATCTGGTTGATTGTGTCTGACTCAAGAGCCTTATCGCGGATGTAGCGAGCAGTCTTGGCAGTCTCTTTTCGGGAATGCACGAAGATAAGCATCTGGTTACGGTTTGTGCCCACATGCTCGATCACCTTGTTGTAGCAGACGTCGTTCATGGTCTTTAGCTGCTTGATAGGTTTACGGTCAGTGACGCCAACAAACTCCTGTCGCAGAGGACAGGGTCGGAAAGATCCATCAAAGTGGAAGAGGCCTTTCTTCGTGTCCACTCGCAAGAAGCTCGCAACATCTTTGTAGTTGGGCAGTGTGGCAGAAAGACCAATAATTCGAACTGGCTCGCCGGTTTGTTCAGTCTTGCGGATGGTTCGGCTGACGATGCTTTCCAGTACAGGGCCACGGTCGTCATGGAGAAGGTGGATCTCGTCGATAATGATGAGGCGCACGAGGTTGGTGTAGGTCAAGTCATTGGACTTTCTGGTGATGACGTCCCATTTCTCGGGGGTTGTGACGATGATCTGCGTCTCGGCGATTTGTTGCTTGGTAAGTTGACGGTCACCTGTCAGTTCTGCGACTCGAATACCGTAAGGTTCGAGCCTACCACCCAGATTGCCGACCTGTTCCTGAACTAGAGCCTTCAAAGGAGCGATACAGACGATCTTAAAGGCGTCTAGATCGATATCGCCGGTCTCAGGGTTGCGATGTTTTCCAATCTCCCGGAGAATAGCGAGCATACCAACATTGGTTTTTCCACTACCGGTAGGAGCACAAACAAGCATGTTTCCATCATCGTCGAATGCTGAAGGATAGCACTTGGACTGGATCTTGTTCAAGGACTGGTTCTTACTAAAGGGGTTTCGTGACCACTCTGGCATATCAGAAATGGGTATCAAGACATCGCCGGGCTCATTGCGTTTCTTGGGAGTAGGGATATGAATTTCTTCATAGCCCTTGAACGTCCTCTTGGTTGAGCCTTCTGGTAGCCGGACCTTGGGGTTTGTCATAAGATGGTTTCCTTGATCGAAAACCAGATTATCGAGGTTGATGAGCTTTCGAGGCTGAAGCCCGCCGACAAGTTGGCCCTCAGCACGTTCAGCTTTGGGTCCATCTGCGGTAAAGGAAGCTGGGACATCGATATCCATCTTGATATCAATCTTGCCCCTCTTGCCCTCGGCAGTGTCTTTACCATTGAGTTCATTGAGGATCCATTGAAGACCCTCCGAGACCATTTCGCGCTCAACGTCAGCGCGCTCTTCAGGAGTCTGTGTTCGTGCTAAATTTGTAAGCCAGAAAACCTTCTCCCTGTTCTCAACAAGCTTTTGAACCAACTCATGGTGCTCGTAGTCGAACAGCTCCATGAGATCATTCTCAACATCACGTAAGGACTTTTCCTCGCCGTCCTCACCAGGTTCTCCTGACAGGATCTTCAGAGCCTCCTTTGTTTTGTCGCTTTGCTCATGAGCGTCGGGGTATAGAGTGCCGATTTGCCGTTGTAGCCAAAATGTATCGATATCTTGGGCTGGTATGCTATGCTTATCTTTCTCGTCTTGTTTGCCACCTGAAGGCGCCGAGTCGAGAATCATCTCATCCCCAACATCAGCAACAGCATCTTCTTCCTTGCCTTCAGCAGTCTCTGCCCCCTCTTTCTCTTCCTCCTCCTCTTCGTCCTCTGAAGATTCGTCACGGACTTCATGAACAAGGCCCCCTTCGTCATCCTCTTCGTCTTCATCGAACGCGACCGCGACGCCCTGGCGCTCGTCTATTTCAGCATCCTCGCCGTCGGCGCCACCCATTGCAACGTCCTCGTCCTCGTCATGGGTGTAGTAATCTGTGATCTTCTTGCCGAGGTTCACCAACTCATTAAATTCCTTGGGGTTTAGTGTGACACCCAAGATATCGTCGATTTCCCTCTTTTTATCCAGGTCTTTCATATCATCATCCTTCAGAAATTCCAGGGTGGCATCCGCTGCGCTACGAACCATGTCGTGGGGTACGTCGCCCAGAGTTTTTGCCACCAAGGTAAGGATGAGATCGAAAGTCTGTCGCGTCGCTGCTGTCCGGGGCCGGTATGTGATGCCTTCCACCAAAGTTTCGTTGGCTCCGAGGATACCTGTCGATTGAGGCGCCTCTGCCTTCCGTTTGCGCTGTTCTCGTGCCAGGATATCTTCGCCTTCTCTAAGGCTGCCTCGCTCGATCTCGGGGAGTCCAGGCTGTTTCTTCGGTTTTGGCGCGTCATCGCGTGCAACTCGAGCACCCATATCTCGAATACTCAAGCGGCCGGCCAGCGACTCTGGATCACCAGTAGCCTCATCGGTTCGTCTTGTAACGAATCGACGATCGGCCTGGAGAACCAGGTTCGACATGGCCGAGTACTTGTACTGCGACACATCTCGATTTGCGTCGGACATGATGGCTAGACTAATATTATGTTGTAATTGATAGAGAACGTCGATGTTCTCGACAAAGCTCGGGGCGCTTGGCACTTAAATAACCATGAGTTTGCCACCGACGCGCTTGATTCAGATAGATAGCCGTTGCCTGGGTACGCTGAGGTCTGCGATTGGTGCGCAGTCGTTTTTGAAAAGATTTGTAGTTGTCTCAAGGTTTGGAAGTTCAAGTCGCGATCGTAAATTTCGGATCTCAGCCTAGCAGGCTACTACGCTAGGCCGGGTTCGGATAATAGCTTGTGTGGCGCAAATGCATATGGGGCCAGAGCTTATTTCATAATTTATACTTCGTTATACTTGTAGATTTGAGTGATTATAATAAGACTATAAAGGAAATCATTTCGGCGTATAGACTCTAGCTATAATGTAAAGAGATATTTCATGATTACAATTTATTATGTAGTGACCCCGTTGTTGGTTCAGAACACTAGCCACACCTCAGCACAGTCTGAGCTGCCCATGGACTAACATATTTCGTCTATTTACTTTCACCGAGACCAGAGCAACAAACCTAAGTTAGGCCAGGGATTTCTTCACCGACAAACTATGATTCACAATGGCAAAATCTTCTGAGACCGCTGTGACATTCCAGAAGACACTTGATCCATATATCAAGCCACGGGAACAAGTGAACTACATTCGGCGAGTTTTGGCTCTTCATCTCGGAACATGTTCTCATGATGGCCCAGTCAAAAAGCCTGTGTCTTTGGCAGATCCAACTCGCGACGTAACTCTGGATTCAAGTTCGAAGGGAATCTACAGGGAGTACATTGAGGCTCTAAAGGCAAATGTTGATGCCTGTCGAAAGTACGAAGATGCTGCCCAATCTAATCTTCCCTCCTCGTCATTGGCCAAAGACCTCTCATCCAGCAATGAGCTACTGGAAGAGCAGGTCTCACTTCTGAAGCTCCAGGCGAAACAAGCGCGACTTACAGCCGTCCAAGCTCACCTGGACTCGCTCATGCAAAAGCCAGCCGCTGCTCCTGAATATCTAGACCCTGAAGATGTTTTTCATGATGCTACCAGTCTACCGAGTGTTCCAAAAGAGGTGGTGAACAGTCTTGTCGCACAGCAGAGTGTCAAGAAGACGGACCTGGCAGAACAAGTGGCACAGCTTGAAAAGACGGTCTTGAGGGCTAAACTCCTTCTGCGACGAGAGGAGCAGTTACTTCGAGAAACAAGAGCAAATGCTCAGAGCATACCGGATGTCATCAGCAATGGGATCAGACTACATGCTCTCAACACAACAAGGAATGAGCTTATCAATTGGATTGAGACAGAGTTGAGCAAGGCATCAGGGGATGAGGATGGGGATGAGGACGGCTCCAAGGGGCATAGCCAATCAATAGCGGACCAAGCGACGATAAACGACCATCTCAGCACCATCAAAGAAAAGTACGCCTCTTATCTTGCAACGAGGCGGTCCCTCCTCGCTTCTGCTGGTGGACGATTCGAGTCCTCGGCTGTTCCTGTTCTGGCACCCTCCTCCACCAAGCAACAAGTTGAGGAACCAGAACCTGCATCAAGTACCTATCTCCTGACCCCATACATCGAGACTCTCCTTGCCCTTTCCAAAAAGCAGAGGGCCATAATAACACAAAAAGCACATGTAAATACGACACTCGGGAAAGAAATCAAGGATAACTGTCAGTCGCTCAGTCACTTGGAAGAAGAAAGTCAACTGCTCCCATCTCAATCGGTGGCACCAAGGTCTCGGAGGAGGTCTGGACTGGGAGAGTTCCTTGCTTCAGACGAACGCTCAGGACTGACAGGCAAGGTACAACCTTGGGTTCTCGCTGCAGATTCGACCAAGATTACTACGCTAGAAAATGTGGCAGAGCAGATTGAGGGTGGACAGCTTGCGTTGGAAAATTCAATGCAGACTCTACAGGAGATTGACCAGCTTTTGGGTCAGGACGAGGCGGCGGAGGAAGCAGAAACACGGGCCGATACAACAGAGGATGACGTTTGGCTTGAGGCAGGTCCCAAATCCCCAAGCAAGGCGAGAAGGCATACAGAGAAGAGAATCACGGGGCCGAGAGATGCCTGGTCTATTCTGCAAGGTAACCTCGGATTAATTGGTCAGGGAGACGCAGCTCAGGATTAGAATAACAGCGACAAGTACAATAGATGTCCGGTGATATCGAGCCAGTTTAAAACGCCAACCCATTTATAACCATGACTCCGTCCCTCATCTCTTGATGCAGCACACTAGATACAGAGCCGATAGCTCACTTCCTCGACATGATGGTCGATATCCTCACTGACAGGTCGAGGATAGAGAGATGCTCATCTGCTCCATCTACTAATCGCTTGTCAACTTCTGAGAAAACCAACACGATCTTGTTTTTCTGTGCATCGGGTATTGTCTCGTCGTATGTCAAGGTTTGGTAGAGCTGTCACGGGAGTTATCAGCAGCAGTTCGGTGATACAAAGGATAAAACTTACTTGGTTGACCACTTGACCTGCGCTCCAGCCATCTGCAACTAGTTTCTCAACGACGTCCGAAATGGTCTGGTAGGAGGATCCTGACTTCTTCGGACGTATTGCTTTGACGAGATCATCGATGGTTGTGTCCGGAATGACACCAGCAATGTCCTCAACAATCTTGACTGTGACCGCCTTCTTGTCCACATCCATCACCTCCTCACCCTCACCCTCACCCTCACCCTCACCCTCACCCTCAGCCTCCTTGTCGGGGGCATTGGCGCTAACAAGTCGAGCAGCACTTTGCAAGAAAGTAATGGCTTTTCGAAGATCACCCTCGCTGCACTTGATGAGTGCATCAACAGCGCCGTCCTCGAGTGGCACGCCCTCCTTCTCTGCAATCTCCTCCAGTCGCTTCTTTGCATTGCTCTGATCGAGACTCTTGAAACGAAATTTGCTGCATCGACTAGCAAGCGGGTCGATGATTCGAGTCACATAATTGCAAATGAGACAGAATCGAGTAATCTTGCTGTATGTTTCCATGGTTCGTCGCAGTGCGCTTTGGGCATCTTGTGTCATGGAATCGGCCTCGTCGAGGATAATGATCTTGAAAGGAGGGCAAGGGTATTTGTCCTTGTAGCCGGGGGGCGGGTTGGTCAATTGCATTCGCGCAAAGTTCTTGACCTTTTCTCGGACGATAGAGATGCCACGCTCGTCGGAGGCATTGAGCTCGAGGACTCTCGATTTGATCATATCGGGACCGTATAGTTCCTTGGCGAGTGCCAGAACTGTCGAAGTTTTGCCTGTCCCGGGAGGCCCGTAAAACAGCATGTGAGGGAGCTTTGAAGTATTAGTATTGAAGCTTCTTGCACTTCAGAGCAAGGGGGTATTGTACGTTGGAGGACTGCAGTGTCCTTTGGAGCACATCAACGGTATGATCTTGAGCAGTAACATCGCTGAGTGTCTTTGGCCGGCTGGTTGTGTTAAGCCTCGAGTGGTGTATTGCATTTCGAATTTCACGTACTATTTCTCGACCCAGGGTTGAGTTCGAGCATTTGAAGGTTTATCTTGCTTCTGGTCGGCGTTACCGTTGGCTGCCGCTGCTGCCTTTCTGGCCTTGAGGTCAAAAAAGCTTGCCATCTTGATTCAATTATATACTGGCTTGTCGGACTGCCTGTGGCCGAGCTTGTAGGTGAGGGCGGAAGATACCAGCGTGCGAAATGGTGATATAAAATCACCGACTTGCGTTAATGGGAGCTAAGGAAAACCAATTTACGCGTTAAAGAAACGCGCAGCGCGTCACCATTGGCAACCAC
This sequence comes from Fusarium musae, assembly GCF_019915245.1. Classification (NCBI taxonomy): domain Eukaryota; kingdom Fungi; phylum Ascomycota; class Sordariomycetes; order Hypocreales; family Nectriaceae; genus Fusarium; species Fusarium musae. The sequence goes on from NC_058387.1 coordinate 2,263,728, forward strand.
AGCCACAGCACTTCCGTAAGGCAACACCCGGCCGGGCCCACCTCTTTGAGCTCCAGGGTAAGGTACTTAGGTAGCTCCATGGGTTAATGTAAATGATCATTGTTGGCGCTCAGGATTTCAAGTGTGTATTTTATGCATTTGCTACTTACAGTTTTACATTTCTAATGGGTATTTCTGTTAGTTTTCTTTCATTCAGAAAGCAAGCAAAATAATGCCGAAATAAGAAGCCATGTTTTTGCAACATATGTACACACTCTGTATTCTCTGGCTCTTACTTAGATTTCACGCAATCAACCAAATACCTACCTACCTACTCAGACATGTCGCCCAACTTCACTGACAAGAGGGAGGGGAGAGAGAACCAGAAGAACAGATGGAGTGATTATACTTGGAAGTTGGCATTAGTTTTCACTTATCCCGTTATTTGTTAGGATACGCGGCCTTGACCAGCAAACCCATGATATATCTCAGAGACAGCTAAAGCTCGTTCCAGCAGACAACGATCCACCTTACATGGATGATTAGGAACGCTTGTCTAGGAAAATGCAAGACACTGAACATAGCTACTTGTGGTAGGAGTAGGTAGGTGCTGGATTGGTGTTTACTTGCTGTGGAAATCACAAATATTTATCCTGATTGCTGTAATAAAGGCCGTAAATAGCTGCGAAGGAGAACAAGGTGATTAATAGCAACAGCATTTCCTTGATACACAACAAACATCCCTACTCACCTTTGGTCACTTCACTGATCTTTTAGTACCTACAGTACCTACTTAGTAGGCAATAGGAGTCGTCTTTAGGTTCAGAACTAGGTAGATACGGCATTAATAGGCAGGTTAAACTTTTGTTGTCTGTTGATAGGTGGTCACTGCCAGCCCCGATGAGCTTCCCGCTTCCCCCACTTTCCTCCTACGGTCTTAATGATTGATAGCTGCTCACACAACCTACCTACCCACCTTGAGACTCCAACGTCTACCCTTACATTACCTTACTTTATACTTCACCTCACTTACCTTTACCTTAATAACTTGACAACCACCACCCAAAACTTCAAAGCATTCACACCAATAACCTCACACTTGGAAGCAACTTGTCCATGTGCGTCGCACTCTGCAGTCAGCGCCCGTCCTCAAACATCAACATTTAGACTGCAACATACGAGGCGCCATGGACCAGTCTATCATTCGCATCTCCAAGGTTCGCTGCCCCGCATTCGCTGGCATTCCCATCCCTTCGTTCACGATTCCACCTTTGAGATACTAACACTATGCCAAGGAGCTGGGTGACATCCAGAAGAACTGTGACTTGTGTATGTCGCATTTGCCAAATAGCATATACCGCGCATTCGAAAGAAGAAACTGACCGCGCGACTGCCTTTTATTACAGCGCTCGCCGTAGCATGTCGCGACATCGATGTTCGCAATGTAAAGGCCCTGATCATGGGTCCCCATGAGACTCCCTATGAATTTGGGTTTTTCGAGGTATGTCGTGAGCGCTGCATTTATCCTTGTCTACGTGAAGATAGGCTGATTCAACTCGACAGTTTGCCATTCGGTTCCACAAAGGTAAAGCCCCCCCCGTACCAGGACAAAGCTTAGTCTCATCTTCGGTGACAGAGTATCCTTCCAGATCCCCGAGTGTAATCTGTGTCACCACAAACGGGGGACGTTGTCGCTTCAACCCCAATGTATACAGCAACGGGAAAGTCTGTCTGTAAGTAATCAGACATTGCTACTTCACTATACTCATGCGCTAACACGGTCAGGTCAATTCTAGGGTATTATAATTGTGTCAAAGACTAGGCGGTTGAACTGACAATGGCTAGAACATGGCGTGGTGAGCGTGGAGAGGAGTGGTCATCTGCGCAAGGACTTGAATCAATCTTATTATCCATCCAAAGTCTCCTATCATCTAACCCATACGAAAACGAACCGGGCTTCGAGGATGCCAATGATGAAAGCGACAAGAAAAACCAAAAGGACTATATCCAAAAGGTCTGTTGCCATTTCAAATTACAGAACCCCTCTAACCCTGGTAGATTCGACACGAGACACTACGTATCAGTGTCATCCAACGTCTGGAAGGCTACCTCGGAATGGGCACCAGTGGCACCCAGTTGCACAGTCTTCCAGGAGCGAATGAGATGGACGATGATGACATTGACGAGGCTACCGTCCCCTTTGAGCCTTTTAGAGATCTGTGCAAACGCCGCTTTCTTTGGTATTACGAATCATACCTCGCTGCGATCGAAAAAGGCAAATCAGAGACCAAGCCCAACCAGCCTTTTACGAGAATGCCGTTTGAGTCGCCAGGAAACAACTCAATGGATGGGAAATTCAATTATCCCGAGCTCAGCAGCCGCCTGCATGCCATCAAGGCTGCTATCGACGCGGAGCCTGAGAAATGGGCCGCTGAGGGCCTAGAAGCTAAGAAGAAGGAGACAACTGTTGCTGTTAACCTTCAGCATCAGTTTGAGCAGGTTGTCGAAGTATTCAAGCGAGGCGACATGCCGCATGACGTTTTTCTCGAGAACGAGAACCCCTTCGTCTGGGTAATAACCTACTTCGGGCGCCCTATGACCAACCTCGACGGTGGTCTGTTCAGAATCAAAATGAACTTCAGCGTCCGTTTCCCTGAAGAGCAACCTCGTGTCAAGTTCGAGACCAAGATCTTTCACCACCACATCGCTGCAGATGGTACAGCATGCTACACTCCGAACCCTATGAAAAGGGAAGATGTACGATCCCATATTGATGCCATCTTTGCGATACTTGAAGATGACGAGCCAGCCTATGACCCACGCAAAATTGTGAACCCGGAAGCGACCAAAATGTACTGGGGAGGAAGCCCAGACGACAAGAAGAAGTACAACCGACGTCTTCGCCGATCCGTACAGCAGAGCATGGAGTCAGTACCTAATCAAGATCCTGCAGTCATTCTACGCGCAAGCTAATCGACATTTACAGGGACTTCCCAGAGTAACTCGCATGCTCCGTCAGGCTTAATACTAGGATTTTAGATGAAAACATCATGGGGCGTACTGGGCCAACATTAGGGGCATTGATCTGATTTACATGGCGTTGGGAGCCTGTGGTTTATGCTGAAATGACATGGTCTGAGGATTGGACGATTTCTTTAAAATGCAGTTGACTTGATTTGCCGTGACCAGGTTGTGATACGTGTGGCACAATCAACACAAGGCCACTAGACCTATGAGATACCAAGTCACTCTATTTCCTTGCCCCAGTGAAAAGCTATCGATTTACTTTTGATTTTGGAATACGAGACCGCAGACCTTCCTATAATGAAGATGCTTTCTTCAAACACAAGGTTGATTGAGAGGCTCAGATATTACACGGTTACCAGAATAAGTGATCGGCATAGTTGTTTGCACTCTATGAAACGCCATCCATCTATCCTCTAACGCCGATATTTGAATATAATGTATCCATTGCATCAAGATTTCCGTCAAAAGACAATGTTTCGAATCTGTGTATGCGATTTCTTTCGTAACTCATGGTGCTATCGTTTCTCATGACCTCCTACTCTTGGGCTTCTTGTTTAGACGCTCCTGGGTTGGGTTATAGGGCGCCGCCACACCTTGGTACCTCTCTTGCTTCCCTTCACCTCTGAATTCGTACATGCCGTTTGCGCCAATCGTTGCTGGTGTACCCTGGTTGGGACGCGTGACTTGTTCGTTGTGAAGTTTGTCGAGGGAGTCACCGACCACAGCGTATTGCGACCAGTTGATGGGCGGGCAGCGAACCACATTTTGCGGCTGGGGAAGATTCGTCCATGCTGGTGGCTGGGAAGCGATGCGCTGCTTGGAGGACCCTTCACCGGGGTCTTGCTGATTGCCGATGTCCTGACCACTCATCGGTGTATCTTCATCGTCGCTGTCGCTGTCGCTATCATCTGCAGGCGCGTTGATCTTGCCTGCGACAAGGTCTTTTATGAAAGCTTCAGGGTCCTGGACGGCTTCGTCTTTTGCGCGATTGAGGACCTGGATGTCGGCAGTGGCGCGCTGTCGCTGAATTTGTAGAATGGAAATCGCCGACTTGAGCGCAATGACGTCTGGGTTGGAATCAAAGGCAATTGGTTGAGGTGCAGGCGGTGGTATCGCAGCCTGGTCGGGCTGTGAATGTGTAAGGCTTGGACGACCACCGGCGTCGGAGCTTGCGGTTGCGCTTGTAGCTTCAGTCGCGGGGCGTTGGGTAGGACGCAAGGGAGGTGTGATGGGGGAAACAGGCGGTCGGGTCGGAGAAGGGGGATTATTGCTTGGAGGGTTGTCGGCGTTGATTGTGAGGGCGGGCATGATCGAGTTGCGCCGCTGGAGAAATTGCTTTTGTTGACTCTGACAAAGGTGTAAGCTCTTGCGGAAGTTGAGCGTGAGCTACCTAAGGTAGGCACCGAAGGAGAGAGCTCCGGATGACGGCGGAGGAGGAAGTGTGAATGGTCCAATAGGAACAAAGGCGTGGGACAGAGGACCGAAAATGAGGGAAGTGAGAAGAGAAGTGGACGGGACGGGATCGGGACGCTTGGTGAAAGCAGCCCAGGACATGGAACGGATGTCAGGTGTCTCAACAACCTAGGTAATCGGGCTGTCGTGACCCCTCTGAAGAAGCAGCTTATGGCGGGGTCATCAGCCAAGTCTGATTAACTAATAAGGTAAGGTAAGGAAAGGAGCGGCTTTTGGATGTAACGTCAGATGGATGCATACCTACATGTATGTACATACATAGGTAGCGGTCTATTTCTGTTGCTGAAGAATCGTGAAAGGGTTAAGCCAGTGCAACTATGCACAGATACATAATCGAGACCAAAGCGCATGAATGTGACGAGTAGGTTTGTTTTCAGGAAAGTTACTAGGGCATCGTGAGGTTTGTAAGCTGCTCAACCTCAGCCCAGCTGCCCAGTGAGCCTGTGTCTCGGTGCATCAGCAAAAGAGTGGACCACAGCGACCTTAAAACTGTGATGGATACCTTATTGATGGCTAGGATGAACCCTGTTGAGAGATCTCCATAATTAGTTAACGATCGGACAAGATCTTGCGCCAGCTCCGATGCGAGGAAGCACAGACCATCCTATAATTTGGCCATCTGAGACATTCACCTCATATTCGTTTCTCCAAAGGCACAAACACAAATGAACAGGGACAAGCCGGCTATTTTTGCTGCAGGGCACGCTTTTTTCTTTCTTTATTTCTTTCTTCAGAGGGATATGGTCTCACAGAATCAAAATGACGAGCTCTTGTCATACGTCTATATGCCTTAACAGGCTGAAATTGATTGTTATTCCCTCGAGACTAGAGAGATGTAATGTCTCAGCTATGAAGACGTGAGGAGGGAGGCGATTCTTTGGTCTTTTTGACTGTATCAGCGCATAAAAGAAAGAAGAATAGCTTTAAAGAGTTGAATAATAAGGAGGGTGTCAGAGTACCTATGGAGGTCAAATCAGAGGCCTTTCTCAGGTCAACATGGCTTGAGGTCTAAGGACGTATGTATTATCTGGTCGCTACATGTTGAGCACTTGGGCGGGCACTCGTATCTTGGCCTCTTGCCACGTTCAGCTCGATGGCTACCTAGGTAAGAATGGGTGACGTTTCTATCCCCCGGGTGCGAGCCAAGCCATCCATCCTGTTAGGTTCAACGTCGTTGAACCGAGATTTGTCGATCATTTGGTCTCGACTCCCACCCATTATACCAAGCTCCCGGAAAGCCTGTGAACACAACGGGTCTCAGACGCTCCAAAGTCAGACTTCTGGCTTGATGCTCGAGCGCCATCTCAGACTTTGTGCATTGGCGGCCTGGCGCCCAGCCAAGATGGCTTTGGCTTTGGCTTTGGCTTTGTCTTTGTGCACCGAGACACGGCATCTTCCAAGTCATCGTAAAAGACCTTACTGGTATGTAGTCAGGGGCATCGGGAATAAAAGTGGGAGACGATAAACTCTGCTCGGGACTTTGTAGAGCAGTCCGAAAATGTCTCCAGCCAACGGAGCACAACTCCGTTAGCGTCGTGCAGTAGTGAACTCTCCACTGTTAGCAAACACCATTGTGAGCTAAGTACCTAAGTAGGTACTTAGGTAGTCTATTAAGTTCGTGAATGATTTGCATAGCAAGGCTTAATTCAGCATGTGCTTCATCAAGATGATGGCTGTTGACTTTTCAAAAGCTTGACAACCTGATCGACACATCGAGTGCCATGAATACCCGCATGCCGCATAATTAATTGCTTTTTCTGTACCACTTGATCTGTGTAAGGCCCAGCCAGCCAGCCACCCAAACGTCAAGGTGAGATGCTGCAGATTTCCGGTCTGGTTAATGATCGTCAGTAGAGGCGTTTAACACTTTTGGGCCATTGAAAACGGTATCCTCGGGTTGAGAAGATAGTCTACACTTTGACGCCTTTTACTAAGACACGGCCTCGCGACAAGAACCAAATCAACAAACGGTGCCTCGGCATTTAGCACTAGCATATCATTTTCTTACAGGGAAAATTCATCTGTTGAACTCGCTGTCAAAGCCACCAACCCACAAACATTCGGAGACAGTTTCGACTACTGCAGAGACCAAGACAAAGCCACAAGGTCTCGCCGTTGTATCGTCCCGCAAGAGGGATCCCGGCTTCATAGCAACTCACATCCAATCAGAAGCCCAAGTGAGCAATTTTCGTGTTGGGCCCTTCAGCTCGACATAGAACCTAGACCGACCAAGATTGGATATCGTAGACCACCATCCTCTCAACCCGAGAAATACCTCTTATAGTTTCCTTTACCGCTCCTTTTCTTGTTTCTTCTTCTTCCAGAAGCAATAGTTCTTTTTGACATTCCATCTATCTGGCGACCCTTTAGCTGCCGTCGGCAGTGCTTCCATTTATGCCGTGCACGACTCGCGCGCTTGCATCATCCTGCCACTATCGCCGTTGACGTCCAACGCCAAAGGTTTGGGGCCACACAATCATCGCTGTTCCGTCTGTTCCTGCATTTGCCAGTATCGGATTTCAGAATTCCCGCCAAGGGATAATACTTCTTGCGACCTCGAGACCTCTAGGGGCGACATCACCAAGATCACCAGCACCACATGGCTGAGGACTATGCCTAATCTAGATACGCCCGGCCTCTCAAAATATTCATTTATTCAGGGCATATCCTGAAAATACTGGGTGCCATATCCTCCCTTCTATGGCCTATACAGGCTGTTGGATCTCTTAACCCGATCGACCGCTTGGCCTATCCATCAAAGACCCTCCACTAATCCATATCATTCATCAAATTTCCAACTTGATTGTTGAAATACGCTCAGCTTCGTGGTTCTTACGAGCCTCACATACATCAAATCATGTCATCTTCTACCAGATCAGCCACAGACACACCTGTCAGCCCCAGGTCATCAGCTTTCATACCACGCCACCCACAATCTGAATATGACCCGTCTCTCTGTGGAAACGATAGACCAAGGACTTCCATGTCATCAACAAACACGAGAAAGTCCAGGAAGGAGAAATCACGATGGTTCACCCAAGTCAAGGATTGGTTATCAGTGGCTGAGCCATCAGCGCAAGCCATGAAGGAACAAAAGAAGAACACATACAGACGGCACAATATCGACATGAAGGATCCTCAAGCGGCAATCAAGCTGCATTTGCCTATTGGCAAAATACCCGACAACGCCATCACTTCGACACGAGGACCCAGCCCTGAGAAGGCACTTGAGCGCGCACGGCAGCAACGAGAAGAGACGCGATCATATTCAGGTCTCAGTCAAGCGTCTCACTCGGTCTCGAGTAGTATCAGCACCATCCCCAGTGCCAAGGACTACAACCCTGTTACTCCTTGGGACAATTGAGGTCAGAAGCAATATTTTTTTAATGGGGTAATGTGTAACGATGTATGAAATAAGGAGATTGGGGATTATACACTGGTTACTTTCCTCCGTCGTAGATGCTAGAGGTTCATATGGAATGTGGTCAAAAACGAGAGATACAGAGATACCTTGTCACGATTGCGGGAAGGTGGATAATTTCTAGCGTACTCATTGTCACTCTTCAGTTTGCTGCTCACGATACGGATTTAATAAATAATGTTGGGCGTATGGCTTTGATGCCATTATTACTCTTGAGTTACATTGGAAGACTGTACCAAGAAGTGATAATTACTCTAAGACACCTGAGAAATCAAGCACGGGGTCCATAGACTACTAGGCACATCCGTATCCATCATCTGAATCAATGAACGATATGAACGTCTCATAAACAGGACTTTAATTAATTATTTACCTCCATGGACGCAGTAGAAACAAGGTGGACTTGTAGTGAATTTATTTTGTGAGATATTCTTGATTATTGTGTTATGATGATGTTGTGCCACCGCCATTGGGGACACCAACCGACACTACAGGCGGAATGATTGCGTGGTAACTTGCAAGATGGCAAATGCCGAGAAGATCCGGGCAGCCGAGTGATTACATATTATTTAATAGACTTATTTAAAGCTGTAACAACAAGTCCATCATATGATCTGGAGCATGCATGTGATGGTAAATGATGCACGGAACTTAAGGTACCTTATCCTTCACCAAGTCCTTTTACGACGCATCATTGCGATTTTCCTCCTTTCCGGTGATGGCCAACTCAATTGCTGCCCTGTTTTCGCAAGCGGAAACGCAAACTAAACTCTTGATTAGGTGGCCATGTTAAACCGCAATTGTTCTGGGGAAAAGCCAAGCTTCAGCTCCAAGCTCTATCTCCCGGAAGCTTGTGTCCGCACTAGCACTCCCTGGTGAGCTTTTAACGATGATGATTGGCCATGTTGAATCCGGGAGCTGAAATGGCTGGCCTATGACGTATTCTACTTTTTAGCCTCTTCATCATGGATACGTTGGCAGCTGGCCCATCGGGTTTATATAGTACCCAGGGACAAGTTTGAGATTATGAGAACCATCTGAGATTGAATGGGCCTTTTTCCCGTGAATAGTGTATTGCATGTGTCACTAGCGATTGATTTTTGACAGAATAGTTCACTCATATTCACATCTTCCTCCCACTCACCTACATACACTCTTACACCGAGACCATCCATCAGCAGCAGAGGCCATCGATCAACTGAGAAACACGCAATAAACCCAATCCCACAATGCCTCTATTCTCATCCCCAAAAGACTCAAGCGAAGACAGACCAAACGGTACAAATGGATCTGCTCGTATCAACGACCCCGAGGAGGGTGAACAGGCTGTGCCAGATGAGCACACTCGACTACTCCCAAACCGCGTCAACTCAACTCAGCCTGGCCTACTTGACCCCGATGATCCCGCAGTCTCGCCCTATAACCTCTGGAGCATCCGAGCTCTGCGATACTTGACAATTGCTTTTACCCTCATAACGCTCGTTTGGTGGATTCTGCTTCTTGTCTCTACTTTTGTGACGCCCCCTGGCATTGGAACTCGTGGCAGCCCTTGGTTTGCTTTCGGATTCGCGACGTGGACACTTGCAAATCTCATCTTTACACTTCTTTTCTTCGAGGTGCCATCCAAGTCTGTCAGGATTCTTGCCATCTTCATTTCTGTAAGTCTGCACAACTGACACTGCTGCATTTGGCCACCCTTACTGACACTACACATAGGGCGTTATACTCCTCGACATGGTTCTCATCTTGTCCGTTCAAAAGACTCGATATGAAGAGGGCTGGGTCGGTGCTGCCACTGTCATCTGGGCACTACTCACCAGTCTCTGGACTCTGGTGGTTGATCGAACTGTCAAATGGGGCAAAGCTGAGGAAGAGGAACGCTTGACAGGCCGGGCGGAGACGAGACGAACCTTGTTCGAATGGTCTGAGGTCATGATTTCAACGGTCGCCTACGCCATCATGTCAGTGGCCGTATTCCTCATCACTTTAACCATTATCCTACGAGCCCTCGACGCTGGTGTGCCACACCCAGGAAAGCTGTATCCCGTTGATAACGGCAAATACCGCATTCATGTTTACTGCCACGGCAACAAGACTGACTCCAAGGGCAACGATCTCCCCACTGTATTGTTCGAAGCCGGCGAACGAACCGTAGAATACGACTTCTGGGGCTTTGCGGATAACGCCGTCAAGAACGGTTCCATTTCACGATACTGCTTCGCCGATCGACCTGGCTACGGGTGGTCAGATAACGCACCATCTCCATCATCAGCAGGCTTCGTGGTTGATACCCTCGGCGAGGCACTGGCTGGTGCTGGCGAGAGCGGACCATGGATACTCGCAAGTGCTGGAATCGGATCGATTTATTCAAGAGTCTTCTCAGCCCGCCACGGAGATCACATCAAAGGTCTGCTCCTTGTCGATCCCCTACATGAGGATCTTCTCGACGACGTTGCATCACCCGGCCGAGGATTCGTTCTCTGGCTCTGGGGCGTTATCTCCCCACTCGGTCTGGACCGAATCCCCGGTGCCATCTTCCGCGGACGAACAAGCCGCGACCGAGTACACGGACGATCGGCTCAGCAGAATGGCAAGTTCATCTTTGCCAAACTGCAGGAGAGTCTGGTCGCCGGTTCGTTCACTCGGCGAGATGCGCTGACCAGCCGTCAGATCCAGGACAAGGATACGCCGCTTGTTGTTATTAGCTCCGGCAAGCATATCAAGGATAGCCACACATGGGAGAAGAAACAGCGAGACCTGACCAAGTTGACCAAGAACCTCAAGAACTGGGACATCGTCGATGGAGCACCCCATGAAGTTTGGAGGACTCTTGAGGGCCGACAGAAGATTGAGAAGAGACTCAAGGAGCTGGTGCATGCTTGAGAATGTCGAATAGTTGATGATAATGTTTGAAACCTCGTTCAGATACTATACACACACAGCCGAGCCTGCACGTGCCTTGTCTATCAGCATCCGGAGACCTCGAGGATGCTGCCAGGGTTGATATGATGCTCATGAGACTGGGGGTTGACGGGAAACTTGTGGAGCATTTTTCAAGGATCGGGTTGACTGCGTGTAGGTAAGCAATGCGCGGCTTGGCTTTTCTGATGCACACCTTGAAACGAGAACAATGTTTTTATGGCTTCACTTTATTTTGTTATCACCGGCAATTAGCTATGGCATATATATACGTACAACATTAATTTATTTCATTAATCCAACTACCAATCTAGCGATACATAACGTGAAGCCAAAGGCTGGCAAGCAAGATGACACAACAAGAGTGGTTTGATTTACAGGTAGTTAGGTATTGCGTCACAACATTTCAGTTCATCGCTTTGACACTGGCCTCAATCTCCAGATACCGATAGCTACACACACCATCAAGGCGATTGCCATAAGAAGGTCATCCACCTCCATAGTATATAGCCCTCTTATTTGACTTCACACATTTTCTGTACAGTTGTCTAGTGCATGGTTTGTGTTGGCGTTTCTTGGACGTGGCCCCCCTAATCCTCCACACCTCCACGTGATAAGATCTTCATCATAGCAATTTCCAATACGACAAGGTTGTTGGCAGTAGCGTACTGTGAAAGAAGGAATCTGACTGTGCTTTCCTCGATCCTCTAGTGAGACGATAAATCTCCTCTCCCTCTTATGTCTCTCTGCTGATAGTTAGCCTGTTTCGTTTCCGGGCTTGAAGGGCGAATCTGGGGATTGGAATGACCTCACCGTCAGGTGAGGTACAAGGTAGTGCTGGTGCTGAAGAGACTAACTAATAAAGCAATAATAAGCCGTGCTATGTCCATTGCACAAGCAGGGCCAGCTTTGACCATTCACCTACCTAGTGCTGCTACAGCTCCCAGTTAGAGGCTCAGGCTGACTTCAGGCGGAGACATTCCCAGCAACGCCCAGTGGACAAGCATGGGTTCAGACTTGTCACTTTTTGAGTCAAGGATCATAGTTACTGTACTCCGTACCTACTCCGTACAGGTCCTACAGTAACCTAGTTGAGAGGTGAGGCATGTACTGTAATTTCTGACTCCATATTGAAAACGACACACACAAAGTTGCTTCAGTGACATCCTTGGGGATGGACCCTAATACTTGCTGACGATATGGCATTGTTGTTTCTGGTCCCTCCTCCTTTTTTCTTCTTGTTCTTTTCTGAGAAACATCCAGCGGTTGAAGGGGGGGAGGACTGTAGACCTCGAAGCAAAAATAGTATCTATGAACTGTCTTGAGAGATGTGTTAGTACAGAAAAAGTGCCTAATAACGACCCAAATCAATCCTTCAAGGGCTGTGCTGGCGGAGACATGCATATAGGTAGCTACACCTGCACCTGAACAAGTGAAGGATGGAAGCAAGATTCGAAACAATGGATTCACCGTTTATTTTTATTCTACGTAGTGTGAATGGATCTCACCAAATCTCATGTTCCTCGGATTCAGACGTGGATCCTCATCGCCTGGAAATTGCAGTAAATTAATATTTCGATGTATTCAAACGCCCCTAATAGAAACAGGGCCCACCTGGACTCCGTCCCCCATTAGAGCCCACTAGCATCTCACATTTCGTTCGTTGGACCGTGTCAAACCCAGCATCTACGTAAGGCAGCGGTCCCTTGTATGGATTGGTCTGCTGCACGCACACACGCACGCACTGCACGCATAGGCGATTGTCATCGACTCGATGCACTTTTGTTCCTCGACTGGGTCTATGGACCAAATCATTCTTTCATCTTCTCATGTACTCGAATCTCAAGTCCAAGTCCACCCTATGACTAGACTATCTGTTGGACCGTAGCTGATGCTGCTATCCGGTCGCCCAGGTACTAGTGCTCAGTTTGTCCCTCCTGAGACCATTTTCAGTTAGCCTCGTCCCTTATTTGGAGCTGATCTGGCGTTGAATCTGTCGCTCAGTCTCATCTAGGCACTGTACCAATAGCCCCCCCCCTCCGCCAAGGTTGCCTCCACTGGTACCCGACCTTTGCCCCTAGCAGTAAATGTGTAAGGTAGTAAGTAGAGTAAGTAGAGTAAGGTCCTGAATGTCCAGATCGAATGCTTCAATCTAAAAGTATCTGACCTCTAATCCCCTATTGCAGCACGCACACGCTGGAGGTACCTCTTCTCTAAGTATCCTTGAGCCCTGGGCTCTCCACCACAACTGCCCAGCTCCCCTACCGCCAGGCGCCTCTATATTCTACTCCATACACCGTATCCATACCTCTCTCACTTTACATCCATACCTACCTTACACACTCACGACAGGCTTCGACTTTTATCTCCCACGCTCCTTCATCCCACGCTGCCGCAGACGCGCTGTGCCGCGCTTGTATCGATCGCATCTTCTTCCATTGTCTCTTTTTTTCCCTGATCCGCTTCAGCCTTACCTGTCTACCTACCTAGGTACGGTGCAGTACCTACTCCAGCCTCACTTAAAGGTACAACTAGGCTAGGTCGATCGGGTCTTGGTTGTCTTGTGCCGCACCACACTGCATCGCTTCCTCGCTGCCACCGACTTGCTCCTCCTGCCGCCTCTCATCATCCCAGTCCGAACTGGGTGGGCTTATTGTTCGACTGTCACGCGAACACCAGATAGTGCTCGATATTTTCTATCCCACGAACGATACAGCATCTCACCGTGTTCGATTAGTCGCCCGACTTGGCCAATTGGTCCTGATCAAGTCCGTGTTGCTGCCGTCGTTACTTTCCTCTCAGCTGGTGCTGATGCCGACCGCTGCAAACACCTGTCGACCCGTGCTGGAAATTTGGTCTCGATAGGCCATTCGTGCTTGACGGGTTTGGAGCAAGGAGGGGGAATTGTGTTATAGCGACGTCCTGCATTGCTTTCACGATGGCGTCGAGCTACGACGACGCCATGCTCGGCGAGCATGGCCATGGCCATGGCGACCACTCCCACGATTATCACGCCCAGGACATGCCCCCGCATGCCGATTCAAACTGGCAGAACGGTGGTCAAATATACAGAACTCGCACACCCGACAACGGCAACTATCGACCGCGACCACCCGCATCCGCCCCAGGTACACCGAATCCCCCAGGATGGGCTGAGGACCAGCCGCCCCGCAAAAGTGCTGAGCGGAATAGATCGCGAGGTCGAAGTGGAAGATCCGCCAGCGGCCAGACAAGGACGTGCCAGGCGTGTGGCGAGCCCTTGACGGGTCAGTTTGTGCGAGCTCTTGATGGAACATTTCATCTTGATTGCTTCAAGTGCCAGGTGCGAGCCCCCAGACCGGCCCTGTTCTAATCGATCACGGCCAAATACTAATCTTTGACTAATAGGATTGCGGGGAGATTGTGGCCTCAAAATTCTTCCCTGCCGAAGACGAAAATGGCCGGGGACAATATCCTCTGTGCGAAACCGATTACTTTCGTCGACTTGGCCTCCTTTGCTACCAGTGCGGGGGAGCGCTCCGCGGCTCCTATATCACAGCCCTAGACCGAAAGTACCACGTCGATCATTTTACTTGCTCTTTATGTTCAACAATATTCGGCGCTCAGGATAGCTATTATGAACATGACGGAAACGTCTACTGCCATTATCATTATTCTACACAGTTCGCGCAGCAGTGCAATGGCTGCCAGACAGCCATTCTAAAGCAGTTTGTCGAGATCTTCAGAAATGGCCAAAACCAGCATTGGCACCCCGAGTGCTACATGATTCACAAATTCTGGAATGTGCGGTTAGCGCAACCTACGGACGCGCGACCCGCGCTCGAAAGTTCGGACGATGCTGCGGGCAGAGACCTTATCCGTGTGGAGGAAGAGCGCATGGAAGAGAAGGTGTTCCGTATATGGAGCGTCCTGTCGACTTTCGAAGAGTCCTCTGCTGCTTGCATATCTGACATGCTGCTTCATGTTAGCAATGGCTCATATGTTGAGGGTGTCTTTGTTGCCAAGCGCTTCATCTGGCACGTTGAGATATTGTTCCAGTCAGCAGATCGCCTAGATGAGACTATGGTCGGCTTGAACGAAAAAGGTACAGTCTCAAACTTTTGAGTATGAAATGCGCGAGATCTGACTTCCTGTTTAGGGATGTCATACGGCCGAGAAGCCAAACTATTATGCAAGAAGATCGTTTCCTTCTTCTCTCTCCTTTCCAAGACACAAGACAACGCTACTCACAAACTCGGTGTCACACAAGAGCTGCTGTCCCTCGTCACAGGTCTTGCCCACTATCTCAAACTTTTAATTCGAATCTGCCTTCAGGGTGCCCTCCGTCTCGAGCGCGAAGCTAGCGCATCCACAGGCCTGTATCAGTTCCTGGACGATTTGAGCGACCTTGACGCAATAAAGAACGATGACGGTCAGCTGTCGGTGACTGCAAGCGGCGGAAAGCTCTCTGCCAACGACTCTGACCACTGTTCTCTCTGCCACAGGTCTGTCGAGGACGAGTGTGCCAAGAATGGCGACCTGAGGTGGCACCTGAACTGTGTTAAGTGCACGAGGTGCGGGCGAGATGTTGGACGATCTTTACAAGAGGCTTGTCTCAACGCATTGGATCGAAAGATATACTGCACCAACTGTGCCGGAGCCAACGCTTTACCACTCGAGCACGTCTCAAAACTGCAGCAATATGTTTTTCTACTTCGAGTCGCCTTGGCTCGGCTGTTGGATATTCTGAAAGCTAATGGAACTCTCCCACGATCCAAAGATGACAACGATAATAACGGATACGGTACAGGCGATGGTCAGGGAAGTGACCCGAGGTCAAGAGGAGGAGATTCACAGTCACGTGGACCCGGTGGCAGCAAACGAGAGTCGTCTTATGAGAACACTCTCAATGATGTACGCAGGCTACGAAGTACGCGACTGGATAGGCACCTGTCGTCTAGTGCTCGACAAGCCCGAAGCTCTCGAGTGATGGACACTGATGGCAAGGGCCCTCGCC
This sequence comes from Fusarium musae, assembly GCF_019915245.1. Lineage (NCBI taxonomy): Eukaryota > Fungi > Ascomycota > Sordariomycetes > Hypocreales > Nectriaceae > Fusarium > Fusarium musae. The sequence continues at coordinate 2,279,543 of NC_058387.1, forward strand.
CAGGTTCGTCTGGTGATGCTGGGCAGGGCCACGGTGCACAAGGCTCGACCGACATTATGTTTGGACAAAATGATGGTATCACTTTGGATGATATCTCGAGGATAGTTGCTGTCGAGCAGTCTAGAGATCTGCAGCAGAAAGCACCACAGCCCTTTCAAGATCGATCGCTAGATGCATCTTCTTCGAACCAGGGTCATCTGCGGACGCAGTCAGCCGACCGAGAGCGCACCGAAACAGTGCAAGAGCGAATTGGGCGTAGATTTTTCTCTGAACTCTCTGGTCTCGAGTACTTCAACGTTCGCCATCTTGCCGTTCTCACCATGCAGCCCATGATTGAGCAAGAATTCTCACTGGAAGAACTACTGAGCTTCATTGAGTCGCGTAAACAGGGGGCGAGTATCTGGAAGAATATCGGAAAAGCCTTTAAGAATGATAAGAGCAAGAACGTCAAGAAAAAGGGTGTGTTCGGTGTACCTCTCGAGATAATCATCGAAAGGGATGGTGCGGAATCGACAGACGGTGTTGGTCCGGGCACGCTTCGAATCCCTGCTGTTATTGATGACATTGTATCGTCGATGCGTAAGATGGATCTCTCGGTTGAGGGCGTGTTCCGAAAGAATGGCAACATCAAGAAGCAGCAAGGCTTGGTGGATACCATCAACGCTGAAGGTTGTGACGTGGTCAACTTTATGGAACAGCCCGTCGTTCAGCTTGCTGCGCTTCTCAAACGCTACCTGCGAGATCTACCAGATCCGCTCATGACTCACAAGTTATACAGGCTATGGATCAGTGCAGCCAAGATTTCGGACCCTGAGAAGAGAAAGCGGTGCCTGCACTTGACCTGCTGTCTCCTACCAAAAAGCCACCGAGACTGCCTTGAGATTCTGTTCAGTTTCTTGAAATGGGCTGGAACGTTTCACCAGCTGGATGAAGACCTTGGTTCTAAGATGGATACGAGAAATCTTGCCACTGTCATTGCGCCTAATATCCTAACAAACCCCAACAGGGCACCTGCATTAGATAGCGAGGCTATGTACGTTATTGACGCCGTGGAAATGATGATTACACATATCGAGGAAATGTGCCAGGTAAGAATCGGCCTTCTTTAGGGCTGTGGCCATTATGTTGACCTTTTCTAGGTTCCCGATGAGATCCTTGGCCTCATGAACGACCCTTATATCTTTACCAACAGTGGAGACCTCACGACGAAGGATATTCTGAAGCGATTCCAAGACCGACGGGGACAGATTTCTATTGCTGATGTGAACGAGGTCTACAACCGTCAGGATAACTCCACCCGACCACCAGCTCGGCGAGTAGAAACTGACCCAGCAGTTTGGCAGGGTGAAGCCACTGTTCGCACGATACAAGACCCTTCAATGCCTAACCCCAACAATGGGCATGGAACTCCCCCGGCGCGGTTCCGAGGACGAAACGATCTGGGCAATGCTTCGCCTTATGGGGTCAACCAGTTCAACCAGTCGGACAGTCAGCTCGACAGCGCCGAGCACAGCAGGAGGCGAGAATGGCGTAACTCTGGTATGGGACGTCAAGGCAGCGGACTTGGTGTGTCCGGCAACTCATGATACTTGTCTTTCACAGTGATATTCTTGATTACACCTGGGCCCGGAAACGCCCAGCGTCAAGCTTCGTTTCGTTATTCTACATGCAGTTCAGGAGGTATGATTTGGGAGTAGAGAGTTATTTGCATAGTCGACGGCGTTCCTCTTCGCTTCTTCCTCAGGCTTATATATGCTACCTATATCAGTGCATACAACTGTCGAACAAACAGGAAAAGAGCATTTTACCAATCACAAAACCCTTGGCATTCATCGTTTTCTACACCACACGACACGACAAACCTGGTAGTTGTCTTGTTCTTTCTTCTAGGAAACTGAGATGATGATCTCGCTCCTATCACTATTCCCTTCTCGACACTCAACTTCATGCCATGTTCTCTTCGAGCTCACATCACCTAAATAGCATGAGACATACATGTCTGCCAATGCCATCTTCTCTTGGGTTTAGTGTTTGTTCTTTGGGCAGGGGAGGGGCTGGAGGCCTATACCTCTTTTCTTACGAAACAAAAGGGGGTTCCAAGAAAGGGTGTTATTATTTTTTTCCCTTCTTTCTATCTACGGTGCTCTTTCTATCTTCTTCTATACCTGAGTTGGATGGAGTAAACCATGTTAGCGGGTTGATTCCCATTGGAGTGTTGAGACCGGGCAAGGCGAGGCGAGATCAAGATGAAGAGGGTCATTGACTCCTCGTGCAAAATAAAAAAAATGCATGCGTGTGTGCTGGGTCAGATGTGAGGATGCAAACTACCTTAGTTTATGTTGGCTTCATTCTGGGATCAGATGGGATCTGGGTCACGCATTTAAGTGATGACAAGCGAGATAGGAACAATAGATTATGTTCCGTATGGATACTGACGATTGAACGACTGGACCTTGGTCTTATCTGCTTAGATACAGCTAGAATAATTCTGTTCAAATCATGGAATCCGGCGCTATATTATAAGACACTACATTCCAACGGAACGTTAGGCTACTTTGAACAATGTCACGCTGGTGTGTCTCGTTGGGCGAGACTGAAAATGTACTTGAAGCTGAATCTTCGTAGACTAAACGATATATAATTAAAGATGTCTCATATTGAATATTTAGGCCGAAATATGCTGTTCGTGGCCGGATATGAAGTTTTTACCACATTCGCCTCTCTGTCTCTTCCTTTAGATAGGAGCACCCTCCTATTCATTTCTCTCATTACTAGTAAGATTACGCCTTGGGAGCGGCAGCGGCAGCAGCCGCCTTGTCCTGCTCGAGGAACCAGTTCACGCCACGATCGATGCCCTCCTTCAAGGACCAGACAGGCTGGTAGCGCAGAGCACGCTTGGCCTTGTTGATGTTGTAGTAGCGGGTCATGCAGCTCATGATGATAGACTTGCGAGTGAGTGTGGGGGTCTTTCCGAGAATGTTGGCGAGAACCTCACTGACATAGCCGATGGCGATGCCGACCTCGCGGTTGAGACCCCAATTGCCTTCTGTACCCTTATCATAGCCGGCGGCACGCCAGATGGCACGGGCAAAGTCCCAGAAGTAAACGGGTGTGTCGTTTGTGATGAAGAAAGCCTCGCCGTCGACCCGCTCATGATCAAGGGGGATGGTGGGAGAGGCAGCGGTGGCGAGGAGGAGCTGTGCAGCGAGGAGGTGGGCATGGGCGACGTTGCCGACATAGGTGAAGTCGAAGAGGTTCTCGTTGGCGCCGACTTGAATTGTGTGCTTGCCGCGCTTGTAGGCGTTGAGAATGCCTGCGAGAGTCTGGACGTCGCCTTCGCCAAAGATACCGGCGGGACGGATGGAAGTCGTGAGAAGCTTGCAGCCCTCCTGGCGGTTGGCTTTGAGAACGATCTCTTCTGCTTGTGCCTGCGGGTAGTGCCTTGTTAGCTAGACAGTCTGGAACGATCTGACTGTGGCGTGAGCAAACCTTGGTCTCTGAATAATACTCAGTCTGCGCCTCCCCGCGAATCAAAGGCCACCTCTCGTCAGCGTTGAGCAGATCAGTGACGTTGTCGCTGATGACACTGGCAGAGCTTGTGTACACAAGAACCTTGACACCCGTCTTTTGGCAGGCGTCGACAACAGCCTGTGTACCATCGACGTTGACCTTCTTGAACACATCATGACCGATATTGGGGTTGACAGCAACAGGAGAGGCTGTGTGGATGACAACGTCGGGTTTGAGCTCCTCGAATAGAGATAGAAGCCTCTCGGGGTCGGTGATGTCGCATTCTCGGTACTCGGCGTTGGGATTGCGATTGCGCTCGCATCGTAGGTCGACGCCGATAGTGGCAGTGGTTGTCCATTGCTCAAGGGCCTGGTTGACAATGTGATGGCCTAGAAAGCCATTGCCGCCAATGACGACGACTCTCCCGAGAGGACCTCTAGATTTCGTCTTTTCAGCCATCGTCAGTGGTGTGTATCTGCTCTGCCTGCATATGTTGTGAGAGTGCGGTAGCAGTAGGAGTCGCCCGAGGTGGGAAGGGTAAGCCAGAGAGAGTTTCTAGGTATAGGTAGGTTGATAATACCCTGGGGTACGGCCACTGTAGGGATAGGTAGAGCTAATTTGGTGGTGAGAGCAGGGGTCCTCTTCTGTGTGGCTGATATCTTAGGCTAATGGGAATATGGTGGGGGTTGTAGCACCTCCACAACCTTAGATGCCTCCTGTGGCAACCAATCAGTGGATCCGCTCCTTAAATCTTCAGCGGCTTCATCAACTTAGTTACCTCTGGACGTCTTTGTACGGCGTGAATCGATATCGTGTGTCACGAGACTTCACTTCTCCTCCCTCTCTCTCTTTACTCTCCCGCCTTTCCTAATTCCTCAGGAATACCATAAGCACTCTTCTTGTTTCCTGTTCTCTTTTTGCCCACCTACAACTTCATCCCATATACCTTCACCCTTGTCTCACCTGGCTCGTGCTTTCTTTTACTTGCTATTTTGGACCCCTTTGGATATAAACAACATCCAATATCGACCTTGGGAGCAACATTTCTTCTTCTCTTCAGCACGATTACTCCTCTTCTCTTGGGAAACAGTGTTTTTGGGCGAGAAGCAGTCGACATGCTTTATTGGCATTCAAATCATGGCAAGGAACAGCTCGGACGGGGTAGAGATTCTTGTCCACATCACAGCACCAAGTCGAGCAACCGATGATGTTTCATATCGACAGCTTGCCCAGGCTTATCTAGCCTTTGAGCCTCACGGGCGCACGCAACTACCCGTGATAGAATCGGAGACAGTTGAGGAACAACAGCGTGTGCCAGAAGGATACCAAGGAGCGCCATCGCCAAGTCAGACCAGGGTAACAACTTCGTTTGGACGATCATTTGAGATCACATCCCAGGATCTAAGTTTCGAAGGAGCTATAGACAATCGATCATCACCATGTCTACAGCGTGAGGCATTGGCTCGGGGTGCGATCCCCTCATCAGGCCATACTGGTTTCGGGTCAATCAACTCCTGGTGTGCGCCTGCGAGTCAAATCAGTGACTCGTATCCCATGCCAGATGCTGCGCTCTTGGACGTTTCACCGTCACGTATACTACAGAGCTACGTCCGAAGAACTCAGTCATCGCAGGAACCATATTCATCGCCAACTGCGCATAAGAAGCGTCCTCCGGTACCAGAGTTTGGACACGCTGTTGAAATTCCCTCCTCCCTACCACCTCACAGTCAAGAAGAAACTTGGCCTCTCGGGGCGTCTGAAATCACAGATATCGTACCTACGACACCACAAGCAGACAAAGCAGCAGTGGTTCCCATACCCTCGGCGAATACAGAGGTGATAGCCTTCGAGCATTTGGCCCCGAATATAACTCATGTTTCTGGCAGTGTGGTTAGCAGCCACTCACCAGCTCTATCCCCTCGTGCAGGGTCGGAACCCCCACTAACAAAACGATCCAAGATTGGACACTTGGAGCATGGTGATCTTGTCAGAAGCTCTAGCGATACAGGGCCAGCTCTATCAACGAGAAACTCGCAGGGGGACCAAGTCAGCAATAGCTTGGAAATCCGGCCACCATCGCCACCCGTGGGTGTTGACGACATTGATCCTGCAGACCTGATATCTGAGAAGCTCGCGAAACTCGCCCGCGATCTGTCGTCGAGATATCGTCCGACGACAAACCGCGATATCGAAGCGTTCGAACGAGGATACTGGCTTATCAACTGCAGCGGCTGGGACCCAGATGTCCGCTTTGATACTTGGGTTTTCCTCGCTAATTATCTCAAGAGTGGTTTGGCGGGTTGGGGAACCTGGTGCCGTAGAGACAAAACCCACGACTGGTTACGCCTGTATTGCTGGGGACATGTCGCGAAACATACTTACTTGCTTTTGTATCTTGCAAGTGGAAGACAGGTCAAGACAAGTGGTGCGAAGTGGTATGGAGCAGATGGTGAAGTTGCTCTGGAAATCCCGCCTTATGAGAAGCAGGGATAAGTCAGCCACGTTCGCACCATATTTCAGTTTGGATATTTCACTCGACTTGGCATTATGGGAGACTTGGATATTCGTATCATAAGCGAGGCGTTTGTCGGTTCTTTTTCCTGCTTCTTTGGTGTAGATAAGGGTTGCCATCAATCATCGCAATTAGATAGAGCTGCAAAGCTTGGTCCTTCGACGTTATAAGGCGACATAAATAGACGAAACGCACGTTGCACGAGCCCTTGATTATTAACTATTTCCAAGTGACTACCAGCTCAGCTGAGTTTGGGGTATGTCATGTCTTAACCAGAGCCGTCGTACTCTCCACGATCCAGTACAAACACAAACAAGAACAAAAATAGACAAAAACCAGACCAGACAAAGTCCCCGTTACCATTCCCTTGACCCGCCCAGCCCTTTATGATCAGTACCATACCATAAATAGATCATAAACACCTTGGATTCCTATACTTGCACAACAGCGATCACTCACGAAACAGTCCTTTGTACATAGAATTTCTCTCTAATCTAAGTGGAAGCCCCTCATAATCGGTTCTCTAGGCAAGTCCAGTTTCCTGGATGACCTTTGCGCGCGCGTCAAGCTTCTCAATCTCGGCCTTGTACTTGACAGATGAATCAGCGGCACGCTGCTCATATAGGGCCTTCTCAGTAGGGGTCACGTCCTTCCAGGACTCGCCAATTTCTTTGAACTTGGTCTGGTTACTCTCAGCATGGCTTTTGTTCCAGTTGTCGATAAGGTAGAGGGAGTAAGAGCCTGTAGGACGCAGGGGCAGACGCTCATCTGAGATTGGCTTGACAGGCTTGCCAGTTAGGAAAGCGAGGCGGCGGCGGGCTTTGTTAGCCAAGTAAATGCGCGCCGGCTCATGAGTCTCAACCCAAGCTTTATAAGTCGCGAGATTCTTCTGGCGGTTGGCAACAGCCCTGCGATGGAGCTCCTTCAAACTTTGTGTTAGCTCGTTCAGTAAAGGGGGGAGAAAAGGGCGTGACGCACTTGTTGCTCGGATTCGGTCAGTTGACGGAACTTCTCAGACAGCTCAGTCATCTGCTGGGTGATTCCACCAGTTCCTGAGAGGTTCCCTTGGTTCTCGGACGTGAAAAGGGTCCAAGTGCTGGCTGGAAGCATAGCCAGCTTGTCTTTGAGCGCCCATTTCTTGAGCTCCCGGATTTCGAGCTTCTTGGCCTTCTCTGGATCAACCTCTTTCTTGGCCTTCTTGGGCTTTGGCGCAGTAGCCTTGGGGTTAGGCTTCGCCTTAGTCTGGGACTTGGACTTGCTATCAGTCGCCTTAGACTTGGATTTGGTGGTGAGGGTAGCCTTCTTAGTGGTGGTGGTCGTCGTCTTCTTGGCGACCTTATCGCCGGAGGCAGGAGAGGGGGACCATGCTGAGACGGTGAAGCTTCGGATGGGGAGCGCAATCTTTATGGCCGACTGGCGACAGAGCAATTGAGCGGCAGAGGGAGCGGAAGCAGAAAGGCGGGCTGTCTGAGCGCGATGGACGGCGGCCCGGCCCACGGAAGTGAGCATTTTGGTATTTGTTACGGTTGATTTGGAGAGAATCGATCTGAGCGAACCGATTTACAGTGGCGGCGACGATGAACTGCAAGGCTGAGTTTGTATACGGTGAGGAATTGGCCTAGTCGAGATGAGGCTGATGGTGTTGACCTAAGGTAGACAGACAGTGCCTACCTCATGTTTTGCGCTTTGCGGGCGGGCAGTTTCTAATTCCAGTGCCGGCCATGGAAGGTGGGCAGGTGGGCAGGTGGGCAGGTGGGCAGGTGCGAGAGTGGGCTCAACTTCTTGCGAGAGCTCCCTTGAGTACCAAGGTAGTGGTACGTTTGAACCGCATGCGTTATAGCTAGCTCGCTAAGTACTCTCTACTTTCCGAGCTACAGCTCTTGCAGCTTGCCAGTTGCACCAATCATCACCCAAGAGTTGGCTTATGTAACACCCCTCCACATTCAACCCATCCCCCCCTGGTCGCAGGCTGCCGTTGGACGCGACAGTGAGTGAGGTCAAGTCAAGCAAGGCTGGACTAACCAACATTAGCTCTTTCAACTCCATCATCAACTCATCAACACTGAAGGTGACGAAAACTGTACTCTACAAATACCGACGGTCTTATTTCCTTGAACCAGAGTAACCCAAAGACCTGCGACATTTCTCACTTCCCAATTCATTCGACTACATAGACCATGGATCACCGTCCGCAAGCTTGGGGTCGTGTATGTGCTTCCATATATTACACCTTTAAGCATGGCCAATTACAGTTAGCTGACCCTCAATAGCCTAGAGACGATGTTTACGGTGCCTACGATGCCTCTTTCATGACCGATAATGGCCCCAAGCAAAACACCCAACAGCCCATCGTCACTGGTACCTCCGTCATCGCCGTCAAGTTCAAGGATGGAGTTGTCATGGCTGCTGATAACCTAGGTCCGTTGTATCAGCGCCGATACCTGAATAGAAGCTAATCCTTCCCAGCGTCATATGGCTCTCTGGCCCGATTCACCGATGTCAAGCGACTCCGCTCCTTCGCCGAGTCCTCGGTCGTTGGCTTCAGCGGCGACATTTCCGACATGCAGTATCTCGACCGCCATCTCATCGACCTCTCCCTCGACGAGGCCTACACATCCCCCGACGCTCCCCGTCTCAATGCCGCAAACCTCCACCGCTACCTCGCCAAGCTGCTTTACCGCCGACGCTCCAAGTTCGACCCCCTGTGGAACCATCTCCTTGTTGCTGGCCTCGACGACGATGACAAGCCATTCCTTGCCGCTGCCGACCTACTCGGCAGTACCTACAGTGCCCCTAGTCTGGCTACGGGCTTCGGTTCCATGCTAGCCCAGCCTATCATGCGTCGTCATGTCCCCGACGAGGAGACCGCACAGAACTTGGAGAAGGAGGAGGCTATCAAGATCATCAAGGAATGTATGAAGGTTCTATACTACCGCGATGCCCGTAGTTTGGACTCTTACTCGATGGCTGTCGTCACAAAGGAAGGAGTGGAGCTCACCGATGGTCTGCAGCTCGAGGCTCAGAGCTGGGCCTTTGCCGAGAGAATTCGCGGATATGGTACTCAAACTGTCTAGAATATCCCGTAGCAGGTGCTGAAATGGGAGGACCGAGTGACGAAAGCCAGTCACATTTTTAATCAACTACCTAGTGAGGTTGCACAAGATACAAGGCAGCCCGGCTTGATTGCTGTTACTTTAGACAAGATTCAGCTGGAGCAATCATGATGATGATACTAGACAATGTGCAGTGAACTTCTATAAGCCATCGATGAAATTCCTTCCTCTCCCTCTCATCCAATAGCCTGGGAACAGCTCAAGACAGGGGAAACGGTAGAGTTGTAAGAACATATCACATCTCATCATTCGAGAGTGTGCTTTAATATCTATACCTTGCATTTATGTTAGGTGTGAAGCTTTTTTCAAATTTCATTTGTATGACCTTACCAAGGAGGCCACACGGAGCCACACATCATAGGACCCTCAATGTCTCGAGCTCTAATGAGTCGATGCTGTATATGAAAGTTACTTTTCAAGAAAGTTATAGGTCAGAGGTCGAAGGCAAAGGCTCAGTGTCTCGTCTTGTGGGCGTTACGTCTAAACCTGTAGGGAGGCCGGAAATTTGAAACATCAAGCTCTGTGGCAAACGATAGTTGAGTTTACTGCATGGTCAAATGCAGAGTAGCAGCAGCATTCAGTTTTTGAATGTCAATTTTATGTTCAATTTGCAAGACTTGCTATTCGTGATTACGTTGCCTAGAACTATTGTATCGTAGATAAGCCGACATGCCTATTCAGCCTCTTCTCGAGGGTTACCATCTAATACTGACCACGACCAGCCTGGTCCCTGGCCTCCCATTTATTCATTTATTTTTGCCAAACACTTTGTTCCATGCTATCCAGGTAGACAAAACACAAAATGCTTGACCAACATGTTCATTTGCAAGCCAGTGCAGTCCAAAACCCAACTCCAAATTTCATCATAAGCCTCTCGCCAGTAGCGAAGAGGAACCCAAGCAGCCGCCAAACTCATACTGTACATCGACCATCAGTCAAAAAAAACAGTAACGAGCTTACTCGACAGTGACCGACTTGGCCAAGTTACGAGGGAAATCAACGTTGAGACCCTCAAGAACGGCAAGCCAGTAGGCAATGAGCTGGAGAGGGATAACGTTGAGGAGACCCTGGAGAACGTCGACCGTCTTGGGGATCTCGATCTTCTCGGCTTCAGAAGACTTGAACTCCTCATCAGAGGGGTTGCAGATAACGATGGGCTTACCACCGCGAGCAATAACCTGCTGATAGGCGTTGAGTGACTTCTTAAACAGATCGTCACGGGTGAGGATCATGATGATGGGGAGGTTCTCGTCAACCAGAGCCAGGACACCGTGCTTCAGCTCACCGGACATGACGGCCTCGCAGTGAAGGTAGGAGATTTCCTTAATCTTGAGGGCACCCTCAAGAGCAGTGGAGAACTGGCTGCCACGTCCGAGAAGGAGGAGAGACTTCTGGTTCTTGAAGTTCTCGCAAAGCTTCTTGATGGAAGAGTCAAGCTCGAGGATGGACTTGATCTGGGCAGAGACGTTGGAGAGACCCTCCATGATCTCCTCGCGGCGAGCCTTCTTGGAAGCACGATCCTCGCTCAGAGACAGAGCAAACATGACCATGGCGATGAACTGAGAGGTATAAGCCTTGGTGGAGGCGACACCGATCTCAGGACCGGCGTTGATGTGGACACCACAGTGTGTGAGGAGAGAAATGGAGGAGCCGACAACGTTGACGATACCGACAGTCAGGGCACCGCGCTCCAAGCAGTAGCGGAGAGCCATGAGGGAGTCGGCAGTCTCACCAGACTGGGAGACAAAGACGCAGGTGTCGTCACGGAAGACAGGGGCCTGTCGGTCGAGGAAATCGGAAGCCAGCTCAACGGCGATGGGGATCTCAGCAAGCTCCTCAAAGACACCACGGACAGCCATGCAAGAGTGGTAAGAAGTACCGCAGGCAATGAAGATGATGCGGCGGCATCGGCGAATGGTGGAGATGTAAGAGCGGAGACCGCCAAGGGTGACGGTCTTGTTGGCAATATCGAGACGACCACGCATGGTGTTGACGACGGACTCGGGCTGCTCGAAAATCTCCTTCTGCATGAAGTGGTCGAACTTGCCCTTCATGATCTCCTGGAGCTCGAGCTCAAGAGTCTGGATGGTTCGGACGTTGGAGCTGCCATCGGCCTTCTTGAGGCGGTGGATGTTGAGGGAGCCCTCATGGATGTGGGCAATGTCGTCATCCTCAAGGTACATGACCTTCTTGGTGTGCTCGACAATGGCCGAAGGGTCGGAGGAGAGGAAGAACTCAGTGGGCATGGGCATGCCATCATCAGTCATGAAAGCACGAGACTGAGATCGATGGAGGAGAGACTTGTCGGCGGCACCGAGAAGACCAGCGTCGGGAGACAGAAGGTCGTTCTTCTTGATGGCAACATTCTGGGAAGCGGCCTCGGCGGGGAGGGCAGCGTTCTCGTCAGAATACTCGACATCGACAAAGTCAACCTTCATGCGACGCTCGGTCTTGACACCGATGACGAGAGGAGAACCCTTTCGGGCGGCGATAACCTCATGGGGGTAGTGGACGGACTTGATGAGAAGACCATAAGCACCCTCGAGCTCCTGGATGACGGCCTTGGCAAGGTCGGTGAAGCCAATGGAGGGGTGCTGGTCGTGGATGTACTTGGTGAGCTTTGCGATGCACTCAGTGTCGGTCTCGGTCTCGAACTTGAAGCCCTTGGCCTGGAGAAGAGTCTTCAACTCCTTGTAGTTGGTGATGATACCATTGTGGACAACGGTGAACTCCCAGTTAACGTCAGATCTGCATTCAGGGGTTTGTAGTTAGCACACCGTGTTCAAAATCACTCTCCCAATCCAGAACTGGTCTTCGCATCCTCCAAATGGAACGGCAGATAAATAAGCAGTCGGATTGGGAATTTCGGAATATCTCAAACGTACCGGTGGGGGTGGCAGTTGATGGTGGAAGGAGGACCGTGAGTAGCCCATCGGGTGTGGGCAATGCCGGCATGTGAATCAAAGATCTTCTCGAGGTCGAGGTCGGACTCGTCAATAAGCTTTCGGAGCTTGGCGACCTTGCCAACCTCCTTGAAAGCGAGAACCTCGTTCTTCTTGTCGCCGTCGATGGCTAGACCAGCAGAGTCATATCCACGGTACTCGAGACGGGACAGGCCTGTTTGCAAAAGGCTGTGTCAGCAACACGAAGCTGGACGCTGATCCCGCGTCTCACCAGTGCATGGCGGGGCGGGGCATGGCTGATGAAAGGGGTGGTGAGGGGCAACTGAGGAGGGGGAAAACATGGGCACAGCCCATGATTATGATTGTGCTTGTGCTTGTGAACATGGGATAAGCAATTACTGACCGTTGACAAGAGTGTCGATGATGAACTTGCGGTCCTTCTCCACCAGGTAGTTGATGTATCCGAAAATACCACTGATCGTAATGGTTAGCTATTGTTATTTTATTCCACCAATTGAGCCGCGGAATTCCTTCTTTTGAGGCCCAGCGTTTGTCTCCTGTCCTTCGCCTTGAACCATAAACATCCATACCATCTTAGCCTGCGTCGGTCGCAAGCAAAGAATCGGTGGAAGCTCGGTGGCTGGCGGGGCAGGCGAAAAGGCTGGGCGGTAACAAAGGCGGTAACAAAGGCGGTGACGGCGACGAGGAAGAGGAAGCTTCCTTACCACATGTTGACTGAGCTCTTTGTGATGGAAAAACGTGGACAATGGGGTCGTTTAGAGACGAGACGGTCGGTGAGAGGAGAGCAGAGCTGATAGCGAGCGGATATGTGTGGGGGAGAATAAGAGAGAGAGGAAACAGGCGGAAGAGTTTTGAGGACGGGGTATCAAGAAGCAATAAGGTGTAGATGAGGGAGGAGAAAGAGGAGAGAAGAGCAGACCAAGAAAGTTGAGGAGGGAGGAGGAGATGGTTGTATATGTAGTCGTTGGAGCTTCAGCAACTTTGACTTGTCTTGCAACATTGGGTGAAGGCTAAAGGACAAAGGCGGGCAGAGCGGTCTCCGTAGAGGATGGTCCCAGCTTCTCATGGTGTGGAGTCTCTGGCCCGCACCCTCAGTGAGGTGAGCATTGGATGGAGGCTGGTAAGCTCCCTAATACTTAGGTACCTTAGGTAGTAGGTATGCGCCGCTATGGTTCTCACTCAAAAGTGACCTGCAACTCAGCAAGGTCGGGCTCTCTGACACTCGCTTTTGCTCTCCATGCATGCATGCAGGCAGCTTGCTGTCTTGGTGGGCAGAGTGGAGTTGAGGATGACAGTAGCGGGGGTATTTTCGACAGGGCACAGACAGGGGTGAGAGATTCCATGTTTTTGGTTTGGTTTGGTCTGGTCTGGCCTCCAGATAGGTAGGTATTTTTATCTGCTCGCCGGTCTATTTACAGAGAGGTTGAGAAAAGAACGAACTGGCGGGAAGTGGGCGAGACAAAGCAAGGGAGCGGTAACAGAGGAATATCATGAGAATGCCTGCAACTCATACATATCGACAACAACCACTCTCCTCCATAGCAACTGACCCTGAACTGTGAGGGGCGGTTCACAGTTTGAGATGGTTCAGGGATACATCACCATCAGGCGTTTTGAGCTGACTGACTACAGTACGTACCTTACCTTGGCCTAAGGTGCTGGACAGTTGAGGACTGGCCATCGTCATACAGCTGAACCAACAGATGACCAATTGATCCTGTTACACGGCATCTGTTATCGTGGGCGTGGCAGTAGCTCGCGGCTGTTGAGACGTTAGCTGGAACAGAATGGAAGCCATTGTCAGCCGTGGCTAATGATTGCATAAGGGTCCAAGACCAAAAACCACACCAACAAGGCTTCTTCATAGCCTTCGTCCGCCTCTGATCCCGCTTTCCAATGCTTTACGCTCAGACTCGTAATAATCTGCGACAACTACGTATCGAATTTCTAAGAATACAGATTGCTGTTTGCCTCTCTGGATCTAGCCCACGCTTTAATAATTCCAGGGCCTGGAAGGCGGTGCCTGAACACCCTGGTGCAACTCCAGGTCTGTCACAGTTCAAGTTAGATCGTGAAGCTTAGGTCCCGTCTACCTCTCTACCTTGGTCATGGCAACGCATCTCGCCGAGCCGCATGTACAGGTAGATGTACCCAAGATGTATGGAAGTGACTAACAATAATCTCACGATCCCATTATGGTGACCTCTCACAGGCAAGTTCCTGATCTACAAAGCTAATCTGATTATGAACTTTGTGTCTTGCACCGAGTGCGGGAAGTTACTAGTAATTAGAGGTCCCTCTTTCACCGCACTCTTTTTACGTCGAACCACGATCCTTTCTGATGTTACCATCTGCATGCATTGACTTGGTTGTTTGTCACTTATCATATCTGCAGAACCCACCACAAACATCGTCATCCGCCGCCACTCCTCCCCTAGACCCAGGTATCCTAAAAACCAGCCTCACGGGGTTCCCGACTAGCCCGAGCCTTGTCAACACCAACAGAAGAGCGGAAGCTTGCAGCTCGTTTCAACTCGTTTTACACTCTACCACTCAGAGACCAGAAAGATAAACGGCAGCGTTATCGTCAAGCGAGAGATCTGCGCCTCCATACGAGAAATGTCTCCCCCACTCGCGCCTTTGTTCGTTCGTATTGACTCCCCGCCTAAGGTACCTCAGGTAGCCAAGGTCTCAGAGACTCCCTCACAGTCACTCGGTCAGTGTTGGCCTGCGGAAGCTACCAGTCGGCATTGGGAGATCCCTGCATCTCTTCCTGTGGAGGTGTGCATACTGTACATATGCAGGTATGCAATGCGTGCCCCTGAATTCGCCCGTTGTTTTTTTCTTCTTCCTTAATCCTGAAGCTTGTGCTACTTCCCACCGTTATGATTCTGAAACATATGACGTCTATGCAATTGAAGATCAACAGATACAGTACTTAAGATAATACCCCCCTACGACAACAGGTACATAGCTGGACACTGACTTTCTTTGGGGGGCTCTGTATCCATGGGTACCTGGACAGTGATGCATTGATTGCCTTAGCATCAGATGGATCGTCCCTAGGTCGTGGGTCTCTCACCCAATACCTTGTGTTTGTTTGTGCCTGTGTCGATTCGAAGTTGAATCAGTTCGCTTCAGTTCACATACAGAGTACTGGTACAAGTATTAAGATTTCACAGCCTCAATCGCCCCAACTAATAAAAAAAAAACCAATCTCACTAAGAATAGCAACCCGTTCTAACTAGCGCCTATTCCGTTCCGCTCGGCGTTGTTTCCCATCTCAAGTGCAGGCGCGCTTCTTGGCTTATTTTTTTTCTTCTTCTCGATGCATTCTAGCCCATGTTTTTCTCCGTAGCATTCATTCCTATCAATCTTGTTTTCGGTCTTCTCTGATTCGCTTTCCGCCGTCGGTTGAGCTGCCGACTAACTAAGTTAGTTCCAGACCTTAGGTAGATGCTATTGTTAGCATCCATCTCGTTATACCTTATACGTCATCGTCTCCCAAAACTGAGAACCCCATGTTAAAGATATCAACTCCATGCCTCTCTCCATTTTAGCCTTGCCGTTAACCTCAGGCTTGGGGCTCTACAGAGATTACGGATACGCTTGCTCGCCTTCAAGGGTGAGCTGCAGGAATAGACCATCCAGCTCTCTGACATCAGCCACGTTGGCCTAAAAGCGTCCCCGCTGAGCAGGGCAAGTTCCCACCGTCATTATTAAAGGATGGTGCTTGTTTAAGGTTAGCCCTGGCCAGAGTGCCGTTGCTGTGGTTGTTTGTTTATGTATGTGAGAAGGAATCCTTTTGCACCAATCGTCTATCTGACCTTTCTTCGGCACTAACAACCCAAGGGAAAAGACAGTTGACATTTACAAATCTATAGTAAAATCTATAGCACACTATCAGAAAAAAGTCGCCTTTTGTAGAGCCAAAGACGCCAAGCTGAAAATGCCCTTCAGCCCCAAACTCCAAGGTGCCATAAGCTCCCTTATCCTGCTGTTCTTGACACGACCTGACTTCAGCCGTTCATCTTGACTACTTGCTTACTGCTACTACTGGTATAACATATCTCATGCTCATCTTGCATAATTTCGTAATCTTACTCCTCCTGAGCTTACTATGGCCGACCGACAGTCTCACTCAGGAGAATCAGCCTTGCGAGTCAAGAAGGTGGTTTCATGGCATCACTAGCCTCTCACCAATTGTATCAACGCCTTGCGACACAACTCATGGCAAAGGATCTGGCTACTCAGGTTGCAGGCATTGGCATACGTATGAATCTCACCCTCGTGAAACACGATGGTGGTAGCCGCAAGAAACTTTCCTGCTTTTCCAGGACGCCATGTACATTCCTACTTATAGGGCTGAGCTAATCTATCGCTGTTTGCCCTGACTATATTGTACAGCCTTACACGGATTACCTAGCAACGCTCGGTCCATCAACTTCCATCATCCTTAGGTTTTGATGCCCCTTTCCGCTGTTATATCTATCCACCTTGGTCTGGAATGGCACACCCTCCCGCCGCTTACAGCTTCTGGTACTCAAGCTTGCCCTCCAACTTCTTGGATTCCGCGACCTTGCGAACAGCCTTGTTGAAATCGTCCTGATTGATCGAGTCTCGGTAGTCCTTGATAGCAAATAGACCGCTGTATGCATGTCAGATTCGTTAAGCCCAACTTCTTCTCCTTTACTGCGTGGGGATGGAAACTTACGCTTCAGTAACCACGTTTCGCAAATCAGCACCGTTGAGCCCGTCACTCATCTTCACCACGCTTTCGAAATCAAGGTCTCCATCGACTACCACGCTTTGTGAGTGAATCTTGAGAATCTCGAGGCGTCCGACCTCATTGGGCAGAGGAATTTCGATCTTTCGGTCCAGTCGGCCAGCACGAAGAAGTGCAGGGTCCAATGTGTCAGGTCGGTTGGTTGCCATGATGATCTTGGTCTTGCCCAGATAGTCGAAACCGTCCAGCTGGTTGAGCAACTCCATGAGGGTTCGTTGAATTTCACGGTCAGCACTGGTGCCCTCGGAGAAACGACGGCCACCAATGGCATCAATTTCGTCCATGAAAATGATGCAAGGCTCATGCTCCTTGGCATAGCCAAACATCTCGCGGATCAGTCTTGCAGATTCTCCAATGTATTTATCGACAATAGCGGAAGAAACAACTAGTTTGCTGTCAGTAATACCGTCAGTAGAATAAGATCAGCGCGTGGCCCATACCCTTCAAGAAGTTGGTCTCTAGACTGCTAGCAACTGCTCGTGCCAGTAGAGTTTTTCCAGTTCCGGGAGGGCCATATAGCAGGACACCCTTGGGAGGTTTGATGCCTACTCGGAGGAACAGTTCAGGATTCTTGAGGGGGAGCTCAATGACTTCTCTGAGCTCTCGAATCTGATCGTTCAATCCACCGATACCAGCAAAGCTGACTTGCCCTGGGTCCTCCAGAGACATGTTGTACACCAAGGGATCGACTTCGCGGGGTAGCATTCGCATGATGGTGAGTGTCGTCATGTCGAGGGCAACACGGGTACCTTGCTTGAGCTTGACCTTGTCGACCTTTGATCTGCATCCGACAACATATCGTGGCCCCGATGAAGCCTTGACGATAACTGCGAGTATAACCGTCAGTATCCGTCCATCTTGTACGAGTCCACATGTTGTTCGCCCTCACATCGTTCGTCATCAAGCTGTTTCAGTACCTCGCCGATGATCTGTCCCACACTCTGTAGCGCCTTGATGTTGTCCTCGGTCTTGTCAAACTCTCGCTGCATGTCCTTGATCTCTAAGCGCAGATTCTTGAGCTTTGCCTCCCATTCTCGCGACTCCATGAGTTTCGTGCGATAGGAGTTAAGGGCAGCCTGACGCTCGTCTTCGGCAGACATTGTGAATAACTTTATTCCGATCCTAGTTTCGTGAGTTGTATACTGTTAATATTCCTTCTTTTCTTGACAATTCGTCGGTCCTGGGCGTTGTCTGTCGGGTGTCGAAAGCTCGTTTATGTTGACGGAAAGGTGTTTGTATTGGATGGTGATGGTGGTTGCTCATGGGAGATAGAGAGCTTACCTCACCAGCTGGAGCCTTCCACTAGCGGGCTCGAGCTGCACCGGCAGAATCTCGGCATATGCTACGCGCAAAGCTCCCATCCAGGTATCTCATTATGGAAGGGACCTGAGGCAGTTGAAGAAAAACGAGGCAATGCGTGGCTCTATCTCTGGATATTTATGGTGTGAGAATGAACAGAATGTGATGGATCTTGATTTGTTTGCTATTTGATGCATCCAGGTGTTTTTTTTTTGTTTTCGATTATAATGTATATCCATCAAAATACCATTCAGTCAGACCACTGGTAAGCCTAAACTGTCACTACGTGTGGCTACCCCTACAAGTGCTTTGATTATTTTGTCGGGGCTCTATTGCCTACCCTGCATCACTCAGTCCGTTCTCGAAACAGTGAAACCTGATTAGAGACCACGATGCTGTATTTGGAATTTTTTATATTACAATTGATTATCAAAGTGAATGCAATTCTGATTTGATTCGTTGCTATGTGACGTGGTTAGGTTTCTGTATATCATCCAATAGTACTTTCTCAAAGTTCGATGCGACAAACCATCATGTGGTTATCATCACTACTTTTTGAATGAGCAGCAACATACAAGGTAAACACGAAAGGAGATGTGTTACCGAAATATAGAAAGACACGGTACAAATTGGTGCGTATACAGGTAGACGTTCTTATACATCAGATTACTTACCACCAGCACGGCATTTGTGAGTGCAAAGACCTTCAGCATTTCCTATAGAGGCCGATGTTCCAGGCTCAAAGATGATTGGATATCGAGGAACTTCGTAGCTCTCATTAGATGTCTAATTTACTCAGAAAAACAATTTTTGGTACGTCCTGACCCAGCCTGAAGCTTCTATTGCGCGCATAGCGCATCGTGCCTATTACTCGTCTGTCCTGAAGACGGACAAGGGTGTCGGGAAGAGCAGAAGGTGAGCCGATTTTATAATGAAGGGCCGGGTACATCCAAGTGATGGCAAGGACCAGGAACCTGGCTAAACGATCTCTCAAATAGCTGGAGACGGCCTTCTGGTGATATTGAGTTGGGGATAGGTCGCAAAAATATGGATCTTCGCCATCCGACTTGGCATCAGAGGTTATAATGTCTTGGTGAGAAGTAGAGTGTTTACCCGGAAACGTAGCCCTGAATATACCAGCGACTGCTCAAAGCACTTTGGATTGCAGTGATATTTTTGAGTCCAAGTCGCATAAACTGTCTCAGTCCTTCTTCTCGCCCTCGTCGTCAGTGGCCGCCTTCTTAGGCTCACCCTCAGCGTCGAAACCGAGCGCATCCAACTCTCTAATGAGTTCGTTGATTTTGATCACTTTTGCGATTTGCTCGGGGAGCAGAGCCTCACCGCCTTCCTTCTTGTTCTTGAGGTCCTTGGCCTGTTTCAACTTCTTCTTAAGATTTCGGGCCTTTTTCTCGCGCTCAACTTCGGGATCGACTTGCTCAGGCTTTGTCTCTTCCGCAGTGGCTGGAGCATCACCCTCTGCAGCCTTTGCCTTTTTCCGAGCCTCACGACGCTTGGCGTTCTTGTTGCTTGCAGCCGAGTTCTGTTCGGAGCTCTCTTCCTTCAAGCCCGTGGCACCTGGAATGCCAATCTTCTTACCGCGCTCGCGAAAGGCCTCGGCAGTGCGGTTCTTGTAGACTTCGACATCCTCGGGAGGGCGGTATCCCGGACGAATTTTGATAGCTTTGCGGGTACTGCCATCTGCGCGGACAGACTGCGGGATCTCTCGGTCACCACTGCTCTCATCGGTGACAATACCCGCGTTCGAAGGCTGCGAAGGCATCATGAAAAAAGAAAAGAAAAAAAGAGATGGAACAAAAGGAGAGTTAATTCGATTCGAGAAAGCGTCTGAGTCCGACGCTGGACGTTGTCGCAGACGAGCAGGGTTTGGAATCTGCTCGGCAGGTACCGAAGCAGGTTGAAAGCTGGAAATTGGCTTGGAGGGGTCAATTTGGGGGAGGGGCTGCGAGTGGCTGAAAGCAAACAGCGCCACATGCATGTGGCTACATCAGGGTATAACATGGATAACAGGATTATACACAGATGCAGCGTTGATTGAGTACAAATGCATGGTTAATGCATTGTAATTGTGTTTCATCACGCTCCCTCGATTGTGTATCAACACATGATCACATTTGCCCAAGCACGCCTGTGTCCTCTTGGGGATATTTCCGTGGGAGCCAAGCTGTTACTATTAGTACCTAGGTACTCCGTAGTTACCTAGCGCATACTGAACACAAACAACAAGGGTGTACCCCTGCTGATCGAGCTTATTTGAGCCGGAGCCCTCTCATTGGTAGATGTTTCGAGCTTGATGCCCTGCAGGGTGCCTTGTTTCAACCTTTCCTCACGTAAAACGGTAATGGACATATGCCCAACCTCAGGGGGCAAGAAAACAGCAAACCTTAATATGGGGTGTCAAAAATAAACTCAGCAAAAGTTATCCTAATCTCAGGCTATATTACCTAAGTCTTTTTGTTATTTAGAATCAAGGTCCTGTGCTTTCTTTCCTTCCCTAGCCCACGTTGCAAATATGCCCAGGTGTAAAAGCGACATAAATCCTCTGACCCATCATATCTGAAGGGTGCCTAAGTTACGCAGCCTCACTTCCTAATTTCCTTATTCCTCAGCTCCCATCTTGAATGTGTTTCGCTATATCATGAAGGCCTTGCTGGACTACGAGGGTCTGGTGATGGTTTTGTATGATCTGGTTGATTATCGTGCAAGACCACAAGAAGAATGGAAGGATTTACACGTCTTACATAGCCCATACGGAGTGGAAAAAGCCACATGCAGTACATAGCTGGCCCCCTGGCGAATGACACAGCTCAAGCTTAACATTACAGATAATTCGGTTCAACAGAAACACCCCTACTCTTAGGCCAGCGCGCTAAAAACAGGCAAGGTAAGGTAAGGCTAGGTACCTAATAACCAGCATCTAGTAGATAGATACCTTGCTATAGGAAGGATGAATCGGATGCCATTTTGCTTCAGCAAGTACTAATCATGTATCTTACCGCTCTTGCATAGGTACCTACCTCCTCACCTTAAGTAAGGTAGGTATATGAGCTCAGCAATGTCCCATCCGTCTCATTACAATCTGCCTTATACAAAAAGTGCTAATCATTGGCAAGTGCTACTGTCTGTGTCATTGTCTAAGTCGGTCACTTGCTTTTCCTGCATGCCCTTCCCCTCTCCAGAGATTTTGGAGCCAAACTTCACTCACAACATAAAGGGATGCCTCTTGATCGTGGCATTCTTGTTCTGCTTTTATACTATCCTATTTAAAAGCTGTCAAGGCTTTCTCAGGAGTCAGTCGATTATCTATCTAGGCCCTGAAGCTCCGACACTCACCACCATCGTCAAGATGGCAGCTCCTCATATATCGCAGGAAGCCAATGTAAAGAGGTTAAACCTGAGATACCTGCCTTCCAAGATGTGGAGGTACCTTCCGTTTTGGCCTAACGGTATCTTCTAGAGCCAAATACCCCGAAAACGACCATGTCGCCACCGAAACCAGTCTACTAGACACTTCAGATGCATTGACTCCGGACCCAGGCACCGAAGACATGTTCAGAACTGAGAAAAGCAAATTTACCTTCAGCCCAGGCCAGCTTTCTAAGTTGCTCAATCCCAAGAGCCTCAACGCCTTTTATGCCCTTGGGAGAATTGATGGTATAGAGAAGGGACTGCATACAGATCGCAATACTGGCCTCAGCGCCGATGAGTCCACAGTGGCTGGAGAGGTCGCATTCCACGAAGTTGCGCCAAAAAGAACACCAAAACACGGGATGGCTGGTGATGTAATACCAGAGAGTAATGCTGAAGCAGCAGTTCATATTCCTCCCCCTGAGAATCCCAACTCTACTAGGATTTTTTGCGACCGAAAAAAGATCTTCAGAGACAATCGCCTTCCTGATAAGAAGACAAAATCCCTCTTGGAGATTGCCTGGACTACCTATAACGACAAAGTTCTCATTCTCTTGACCATTGCGGCGATTATATCACTAGGTCTAGGCCTTTGCCAAACCTTTGGAGGCGAGCATAAAAAAGGGGAGCCCAGAGTCGAGTGGGTTGAAGGTGTCGCAATTATTGTTGCTATCGTGTAAGTAAATGCTCCAGTCACGCCAAGACTTACAACACTAACAGGAGCGGGCAGTATTGTTGTGCTGGTCGGTATGATCAACGATTGGCATATGCAGCGACAGTTCACCCGGCTCACTAAGAGAGCCAATGATCGTATGGTCAAGGTTATTCGTTCAGGGAAGTCCCAAGAGATATCCATCAACGACGTCATGGTCGGGGATGTCATGCATCTTGCCACGGGGGATATCGTACCAGTAGATGGCATCTTTATTCAAGGCAGCGCCGTCAAGTGTGACGAATCTTCAGCTACTGGAGAGTCGGATCTGCTCCGAAAGACACCGGCAGCAGATGTGTTCGATGTCATCCAGAAACTCGGCACCAAGGAGGCAGAGAAGCTCGATCCTTTCATCATCTCGGGAAGCAAGGTCAATGAGGGCAATGGGACATTTCTTGTGACTGCTGTGGGTGTGAATTCCAGCTATGGCCGAATATCAATGGCCCTCCGCACCGAACAGGAAGACACACCTCTACAGAAGAAGCTCAACATCTTGGCCGATTGGATCGCCAAAGTAGGTACGGGCGCCGCGCTGTTGTTATTCGTCGTGCTCTTCATCAAGTTCTGTGCTCAGCTTCCCAACAACCACGGATCTCCCTCTGAGAAGGGTCAAGAATTCATGAAGATTTTTATCGTCTCAGTCACTGTTGTTGTAGTGGCTGTCCCCGAAGGATTGCCTTTGGCAGTCACACTAACACTGAGCTTTGCGACTGTCAAGATGCTCCGCGACAACAATCTCGTTCAAATCCTCAAGGCCTGCGAGGCGATGGGCAATGCCACGACTGTTTGCTCTGATAAAAACTGGGACACTTACCCAGAATAAAATGACGGTAGTTGCTGCAACAATTGGTAAAACAACCAGTTTCGGCAGTGCTGATTTGCCAATGGACAATTCCTTGTCCATCGAACGGAAAGCTCTCACTGTACCCAATATCCCAGACGCCGACTTCGTGAATGGACTAAGTCAACAAGTCAAGACTCTACTCATCCAGTCCAATGTGCTCAACTCAACGGCCTTCGAAGGTGACCAGGACGGCCAGAAGACATTCGTCGGTTCCAAGACTGAGGTTGCTTTACTTACCTATTGCCGAGATCATCTAGCAGCTAGGCCAATCCAAGAGATACGATCTTCTGCCAATATCGTGCAGACAGTACCTTTCGATAGCAAGAACAAGTACAGTGTTGTAATTGTCAAGCTACCCAATGGAAAGTATCGCGCATACGCACGCAAAGGGCGCGTCCGAGATACTGCTGGAACAGTGTAACAAGTGTCTCGGGAATGTGTCGGAAGGGGAAACGATGTCTGTTCCCCTGACTGAAGCGGATCGAGACATGATCAATATGATTATTAGCTCCTATGCCGGACAGACTCTACGAACCATCGAATCGTCATATCGCGACTTCGAATCCTGGCCACCTGAGGGAGCCGTCTCCCCGGAAAACCCGCTCCACGCAGATTTCAATGCTGTGCACCAAGGTATGACACTGATTGGAATCTACGGTATCAAAGACCCGCTGCGACCGACTGTAATCAGCGCTCTTGAGGATTGTCGCCGGGCTGGCGTCTTTGTAAGAATGGTAACTGGTGACAATATCCAAACGGCCTCTGCTATCGCCTCCGAATGTGGTATTTTCCGTCCTCACGAAGGTGGCATTACGATGAAAGGCCCCGAGTTTCGAAGACTTCCACCTGAAGAGCTCAAACAAAAGGTGAGATATCTCCAAGTCCTGGCCCGCTCAAGCCCGGAGGATAAACGGATCCTGGTCCGTACCCTTAAAAATCTCGGGGAAACAGTGGCAGTGACAGGCGATGGAACGAATGATGCGCCAGCTTTGAAGATGGCAGACATTGGATTCTCCATGGGCATTGCTGGAACAGAAGTGGCTAAGGAAGCATCGTCAATTATCCTTCTTGATGACAAGTAAGTGAGCGGTTCGTATACTAGAGCAGGACACCACTGATGACTTGCAGTTTTGCTTCCATTGTCGAGGGGTTGATGTGGGGTCGTGCCGTTAATGATTCTGTCAAAAAGTTTCTTCAGGTGAGCTTGAATATACGGTAGCCGTGAAGCTTAGCTGATCGGATGATGGTAGTTCCAACTGACTGCCAACATTACAGCCGTGGTCTTGACATTTGTCTCAGCGGTTGCAAGCAGCAAGCAGGAATTTGTTCTCAACGCTGTCCAACTCCTTTGGGTCAATTTGATCATGGACACCTTTGCAGCTCTTACATTGGCCACAGACCCCCCTATGAGGAGTGTCCTTGACCGGAAGCCAGATCGAAATTCGGCACCGCTCATTAAGCTGAGAATGGCCAAGATGATCATAGGACAGGCTATTTGTCAACTTGCAATCACATTTGTGTTAAGTTTTGGTGGCAAAGCAGCTCAAGACACTCGTCTTCAACACATTTGTCTGGTTGCAAATTTTCAACGAAATCAAGCATGTGATGAAGCTTTGATAAGTAATACTTCACTAACCGAAATCTTAGCAACCGTCGGCTAGATAACAAGCTAAAGGTCTTTGAAGGTCTCCATCGCAATGTTTTCTTCATCATAATCAACCTCATCATGATTGGAGGCCAAGTCCTCATCATTTTCGTAGGTAGTGATGCCTTTGAGATTGTTCGCTTGAACGGTAAAGAATGGGGGCTATCAATCGGTCTAGGTGCCATCTCTGTTCCTTGGGGTGCACTAATTAGACTCTGTCCCGATGAGTGGATTGCTGCATGTCTCCCAGGCTTCCTTCGCAGAAGATGGATTTCGCGTCCCGCTGAAGATTTGACGATTGACAAATCGCTGGATTCTGAAGATGAATTTGTACGGCCACCACTTCGTGTCATGAGCTCCATCAGGGGTCCGCGAGTCCAGCAACATATTGGGTTCAGGTAGAGAGTCCGTAGACACAAAGAGGCGAAGGATAGGGTACAAGAGGAATTGCAGGGGAAGCCCGAAGCACCCAGAGCAGGGATGGATCAAGTTCAGGAAGGGCGGTGATTTGACTGCGTTCCAGTATCTCTGGCGACGGTTCCTGGCACATAGGAGTTGATACCATAGATACAGTCCCGTCTGAGCATTGGACCAAGCTAGTTGACTGAAGATAGAGCCTGTGCCGCGGAATTCATAGTGTGCTAATGTAGGAAAACGTTGAACGTTAACAAAAATAATCCTCCTTAATAATTATTACCATCGATGAAGTGAGAGAATGGTTGTTGAAAGTGAGTTTCGTCCTGATTAAAGCGGGGCTCGGGATATCTGGCTCAGCTGACCAATCACAGGCGAGGTAAAGCTGTTCCCGGAACTTCGCGAATTTCCTGGCCTGACAATCTCTAGAACCTCTACATCCTTCAACTGAAGCCTCACAATCGACCGCCGCCGACGTCCACCACCGACTCTTAGCCGTGTTACAGACGCTCAATTGCGCTCATCTATCAAAATGGTAAGATAGAGGCTACTCCAAGACTCCCCTTACCGACCGCAATGGCTAATCGCGCATCTTCACAGGCCCTCGCCAACACACTCTACAGGCAAGTAACGACGACGCCGACGACACGACAATCGATCACCCAAACTAATGCGAGATTCACTTTTCTGCAGGAGCCTCTTCTCCACCAACTACCTGATGCTCGCTACCGTTTTCACTGCTGGCTTTGCCTGGGAGATGTAAGGATTGCCCGCACACGACCTCGGACAACGGGGACACGACGCTGATTACGATACAGTGGCTTCAACAACGTTATGGACAAAGTTTGGGACAACAATAACCGAGGCGTACGTGCGATGAAGACCGCAAGTCGGCGAGAGGCAGATGCTAACGGGCTTGCAGCGACAATGGAAGGATATCCGACATAAGTTCCTCGAGGGCGGCGATGAGGATGAGGAATAAAGAGGTTGACAAGGACATGGACCTGATCATGGAGCAACGGACCGAGCGAGGCGAGGCATTGATTCTGGTGCCACTTCCCCCTGTATGAATTAGAAGAGGATTAGAGGCTTGATTACACACACAACATCTCGTTACCTATGTTGATGCATTGTTTCCATTTATTGATTGCTAGAACCGGTAATAGCCATAACCACCGGTAACCGTTTGTATGTTAACATATATAACATGAAAAAGCCAACGCACGTGTATGATCAGACTTTTACTGCTGATAAGAGTGAGGTGGTGACGGCAATTTGCTGCTTGTGAATGTGACTGTACGTACATCAAGAGCTCCAGTTGGAACTGCTTCGGCAATTCATCCATGGCATCCATTCTTACCTTATTACGTGTGTGGTGCAGTGGACTGTGCTGGATTGGCAGGTATTGCCCCTCGGTGACTACTAACCTAGGTGCACCAAAACCTCACTGTGATTCAGTCCCAGGATGCAAGGCAACAGCCACAGGTCGGTATAGGTACCTTACCTAGGTAGCTAAACGCAACCCAGATATTTAAACTGTCATTATCAACTTGACAGCTTGAAAGTTAAGCAATCTGACATTGGCAACAGCCACGTTCACGGCCACTTTTGGATTTTGTGTCTTTTTACGGGGCTGTTACAGGTAAATCAGCTACTTTTCTACTTCTACACTGTTGAAATCGCTGACGTCTTTATCCACAGAGCAACTGTTCCACCAAACCTTTCTCCAATATTTGCGGACCCCCCATTTCGGTATTGCCTATCAATAATCGACCTGACGACATCGCCGACACCGTAGTCGACGTCCCTACTTTTCTCTCTTTCTCATCTTCTCTTTTCATCTCACACAATAAATGCTACGATGAGGTTGGTTTGACCATGGCCCAATCTATGTCGACCCAGGAGCAACAGCTCTGCCAGTTCTTGGCCGACCTGCCCTCCCGCTTCAACTACCGCTTCACCGAAGATGCTTCACGCGAGCTGCTTACCAGCCTCTTCTGGTCTCTCGCTGGAGGAAAAAGTGAATACATGCGATTGCTCTTTCCGGACGGTAAAATCGGAGAGGCACTCAAGCTGAGCGACTCTCAAGGCGCAGTTGAGGGAGCAGAGTATACTGAAGCAGCGCGGGGGAAGCGATGTGGGCACATCTTCAAACCTGGTGAGGCATCGTACATGTGCCGCACCTGTGGTACCGACGAAACTTGCTGCCTATGTGCCCGATGCTTCGACTCGACTGACCATACAGGGCACATGGTTCGAATCCACATATCAGTAGGAAATAGTGGTTGCTGTGACTGTGGAGATGACGAGGCATGGCGAACACCTCTGTTCTGCACCATTCACTCTCACGTTCAGGGAGGTACGGACAAGGGGAAGGGAAAAGAGGCGGCCTGTCTGCCTGAGGACCTTGTCACGAATCTACAGATGACCATTGGTCGTGTTTTCGACTACATCTGCGACGTCATCTCATGCTCCCCAGAACAGCTGCGACAGGCCAAGACACAAGAATCGATTCTCGAAGACGAGCAGTCATCACGCCTCTCCTCGAAATACTACGGTCCCGATGCCGAGCCATGTACAGAATTCGCCCTGATTCTTTGGAATGACGAGAAACATACCGTTCAAGAAGTTCAGGACCAGGTCGCCCGCGCTTGTCGAAAAAGCCGTAAGCTGGCTGCAGAGAATGCCTGGGAGACTGATGCTATTGGACGAAGTATCCTGACGTATATGCCCGACGTGAAGCGACTCTTGGACATGGCAGCTATAATGGAGGCCATCAGAGTTACAGTCACGATTCGGTCTGCAAGAGACACCTTCCGCGAACAAATGTGCGGCACCCTCGTTGAGTGGTTGAGTGATATATCTGGTTGCTCTGTCGGCCACGACAACAGTATTCTCCGGCGCACAGTTTGTGAACAGGTAATGATTCCCTGGCGTCAAGGGAGCCAAGCGACTCATACGATGGGTCTGATTGATGACGAGGAGGAGGATGACCAGATTGTCGACAGTAGACGCCGATTTGATGGCATGAATGCTAGGTTCATTCTGGCTTTGCAGGCTGCAGCCAACACCGGTACCGGCGTTCAGATAGAAATTGACGACGACTCCGATGATGGAGAGGACGAAGAAGATGCGGATGCAGACATGGACGATCAAGGCCAACATTCTCCTTCCAGCTCAGTGGCTGGAGGAGACGAAGACGAGGATGACGACGTCATGATGGTCGATGCCCGCGGAGACGTCGGAGACCTTGGAATGAATTGGAGAGATAACGACCAGGCTTTGGAAGAAGACGAAGCAACAATGGCAGGCTATCCACCACCTCCTCCGCCTCCTCCTGCTCAAGTTACGTCTCAGGGCCAGGGTCAGGGTCAAGGCCAAGCCCAGACACAATCTGAGGCTCCAGCTAGAGCCAGGGACAGAGAAGCAACACCATCCGACTCGGATACAGCGGAGCCCCTAATCGCTCCTTCGATTTACGCAAAGGCAAACGCGGAAATTCCCAAAACTCCTGGTAAGACCGAGAAGTTAGTTCCTAGACCTGGGCGATATTGGATCGAGACACCTGCCGTTTATACACAGCGTGAGAACGTGCCTCCAGCTGAGGATGTATTCCGCCGTGTTCGCCTCGACTGGCTGTTGTTATTTGATTTGCGGATGTGGAAGAAGGTGAGAAACGACCTTCGAGCTCTGTACATCTCCACGGTTGTGACTATTCCCGAATTCAAGAGAGTACTGGCCCTCAGATTCGCCAGTCTTTACACAATCCTGGCTCAGCTTTATCTGGTTGGAGACCGAGAGCCAGACCACTCCATTATCAACCTTTCTCTTCAGATGCTCACCACCCCCTCAATTACTGCAGAAGTTGTCGAGCGCGGAAACTTTATGACCAGCTTGTTGGCAATTCTATACACCTTCTTGACAACTCGTCAAGTTGGGCACCCTTGGGATGTGTCCCCCGATGCAGTCTTAGGCTTCGAAAGCGGTTCGGTCACCAACAGGCGCATGTATCACTTTTACCAAGACCTGAAGTATCTTTTCGGCGCCCCTCATGTACAGGAGCGCGTTAGATGTGAGCCCCGCTACCTCATGCAGTTCCTTGACCTTGTCAAGCTACATCAATGTATTGGGCCGAACGTCAGGGCCGTGGTTGAACACGTGGAATACGAGGCCGACTCCTGGATTACAGCATCCCTTGTAACCAGGCAAATCAACCTGCAAGCACGAAACCTTGCTGAGGCGTTCCGTAACTGCCCCCCAGATGAGTTCCACTACCTACAACAAGCAATTCGCTTCACGGCGAAGACGGTCATCTTGAACTCCATCGGCGCTGAACGTCATCGATTTAAGCAAGGTGAAATCAAAGACGAGGTGCAGTTTAAGACATTAAATGATTTTGAGTTCGATAGCGAATCGTCATCGTATGATGTCGTCAAGTTCGTTGTCGAGAAGGACGCGATCAGCTTCCACCATGCGCTGCACTACACCCTGTCCTGGCTCATTGAGTGTGGCCGGTCTCTTCCTGTGTCAACAATGCGGAACCTTCTGAGCTTTACTCAACAGGAGCTCAAATCTAAACCACGACTGATGGGGAGACCTCAAGTACCGCGAAAGAATTACACGGCAGAGGATTATCTCATCGCGTCTTTCGACTTCCCTCTCCGTGTTTGCGCTTGGCTTGCCCAGATCAAAGCCAACATGTGGGTTCGTAATGGAATCAGCCTGCGACACCAAGCCAGTACGTATCGCGGTGTCGGTCAACGAGACGTATCTCATCATCGGGATATCTTTTTACTTCAGACTGCTTTGGTGATTTGTGATCCAAGCCGGGTACTGGTCTCGATCATAGACCGCTTTGGAATGGAAAGCTGGGTCAAGGGTTTATTCGAGCTCAAATCTGAAGCTCAGGATGATGCTCAGCACCTTGATGTTGTCGAAGATATGATTCATCTTCTGATCGTCCTGCTAAGCGACCGGACCTCTTTGATATCTTCGGAGGATGAGACCAAGTCCAGGCTCTTGGCCATGCGCCGCGACATTACTCACGTGTTGTGTTTCAAGCCGCTATCGTTCAACGAGATCTGTAACAAACTGCCTGAGAAGTATCAAGAGCAAGAGGACTTCCATCGAGTGCTTGATGAGATGGCCACTTTCAAACCACCAGAGGGTGTCTCCGATGTTGGTACTTTCGAACTTCGACCTGAGTATATTGAGGAGATTGACCCTTATATCGCTCACTACAACAAGAACCAGCGTGAGGAGTCGGAGCTAGCTTACCGAAAGAAGATGGCGAAACGGACAGGAAAGACTGCTGAAGAAATTGTATACGAGCCCAAGGCCCGACCAGTCCCTTCGGGCATGTTTGAGGACTTGGGCGCTTTCACGAGTACCGGCATGTTTGCTCAAGTCATTTACTACTCACTCCTTTATCCCCTGGTGGCCGGCAAATTTACTCCCTCCGTTCCTTTTACTCGACTGGAAACATTTCTCCAAGTTGTCTTGCATCTTATGCTCATCGCCATTCTCGAGGACAAGTCAACTGACGATGATATGAGCGAAGAATCACCAAAGTCCTTTGTCCACATCGCCCTCACAAAGTTCGGCCGCAGCAACTTTATGCCTGAAGCCCACAGTTCAAGAACAATCGTGTCTCTGCTGAATATGATGTCAACCAAGGACGAGTTCAAGGCAGTTCATCCTAAAATCGCACTCGTTCTAAAGCGCCTGCGCCAGAAACGTCCTCGCACTTTTGAGACAGCGTATGTGAACTTGGGTGCTTCCGTAGACCGTATAAGCACCGCGTCACCAGCAAACACATCCGCTGAGGAAGAGCGCGAGAGAAGAAAGAAGGCAGCTCTGAGCCGCCAAGCCAAGGTCATGGCGCAATTCCAACAGCAGCAGAAGAGTTTCATGGAAAACCAGGCTTCTTTTGACTGGGGCAGTGATATCGATGAAGATGAGGACGAAGAAGGCGATGGCGAGCAAACGGAGGACCGAAAACACAACTGGAAGTACCCAGTGGGAACTTGCATCCTGTGTCAGGAGGAGCCGGACGATCGTCATCTCTATGGGACTTTTGCTCACTTCAACGAAAGCCGCATCCTCCGGCAGACAGATTTCCAAGACCCTGATTTCGTTCGCGAAGCATCGCAAACACCATGCAGTCTTGATCGATCGGCCGAGGATGTTCGACCATTCGGTATTGCTCACGAGAACCGCAAGATGGTGGAAAAAGTCAACGCTCAAGGTGAAACGTTTCTCGCAGAGAGACAGACAATCGGTAAGGGTTTTCCTTCCAACGTCTGTCGGTCAGGCCCAGTGGCAAGTGGTTGCGGGCATATGATGCATTATCGCTGCTTTGAAGTTTACTATGAAGCGACTGTTCGCCGCCATACGCATCAGATTGCCAGGCATCACCCAGAAGATACCAAGCGTAATGAGTTTGTCTGTCCTCTATGTAAGGCGCTAGGCAATGCATTTGTACCGATTATCTGGAAGGGCATAGACGAGTCATACCCAGGCTACCTCCAGTCTCAAGGTACATTCGAAGAATTCGTCGAGAAGCAAATGGGATCTGCTTACTGGATTGGTGGAAGCAAGGCACGGGAGGACGAGCCTACTATACCTGACATGTTTACTCCAAGTCTCCCGGGAAGCCTCGTTGAGTCCTTACTCCCAGCCCAAGCTTCGAGCGACACCTTGTGGGGAAGAGATGATGCAGAGTCTCATTCGTCAACTGTCGGCACACCTGCAAGCTACGCATTCTCTGACTCGGTTACCCCTGAGCCGGCGCAACCTCAACCCGCCACTACTGCTACCACCAACAACAACACAGATGGCAGCCAGTTGATGAACGAGCTATTAGCCGCCTACCGCCGACTGAGGAATACACTCCGTGTCAACGGTCTTCGTACTAGCCACCTCATTGACGCTAAGGGTGACAACGTTGGTGAATTATGCGCCAGCGACACACTGGTGAAGTCTGTGGGCTTCACGATCTCTTCAATCGAAGTCCAGCAGCGAGGCATTGAAGCCCAGCCAGGCATGACGCTCCTAGAGAAGATCCCTGAGCACATCTTGTCGCACCTCAGAGTCCTATCAGAGACTGTATCTTCCTACATCGCTGTTGGGGCGCAATCTGGTGGTGGCGAGAACAAAATCGAAACCGAATTCAGGAAGGACAGCGAGCGGCAACACTGTCAGCTGTTCATGTCGAGATACTTCGGTACTGGAACTCCCCATGCTCGCCGACCTCTGGATGTGTACCCTCCACTACTGAGCATGGACTCGTTCCTGTTCTTGGTGGAATGCTCCTACGGTTTAGTGCCGCTCCAGAAAGCTGAAATTTCTCATGTTCTTCGGCTTTGTTATCTGGCAGAACTTGTGAAGCTGGTGTATCACATGGGGCGTAATATTCCTGTCGCTAGCTGGGTTGGCAATCTCACCAACCGCCATACGCAGGACCCGGCCATCAACAATTTTGCAGACTTTGCCCTCGGCGTTACGAAGACTGGGGTCGATTTCCATGCGGCCCAATTCCCTGAAGGCGTTGAATTTGGCGAGAACCGTGGCTTCCAGCAACCAGGCGTGGACACTCTAGAGAGCTGGTATACCTTTTCCAAGAAATACGCTCTCACCTTCCTACGGAAATGTGTCATTTTCCTGTATGTCAAGTATGGCGTAGACTTCAACAGTCATGTCTCGCCTTCGCCAGATGCTGATGAGCTGGAACGCCTCACTGAAGCTCTTCGAGTTCCAACATTTGACGAGATGTGTGCTGCCATCACAGACAACGCGTCAGCTTGTGGCTGGCCTCAGACAACTTCTGCACTGGTGTCTGGTTGGGTAAAGCATCAAGTTATGTGGCCCGGAGACTATAGCGAGATTCCTCTCTCGGCAATGATGAGCCACCCTGGAATCTTTGAACTTATTGGATTACCAAAGAATTACGATGCGCTCATAGAAGAAGCTACCAGACGAAAATGCCCTACCACTGGAAAGGAGCTCACAGACCCTGTCATATGCCTCTTCTGCGGAGAACTATCTTGCAGCCAAGGCACATGTTGCCAGAAGATGGACAATTCTGCCGAGCGAACAGAACACACCAAGATTGGTGGTGCACAGCAGCATATGCGCAAGTAAGCAATGGTCAGATATTATACTGCGGTTAAAATACTAATAAGTTTTAGGTGTCAACGGAATATTGGGGTGTTCCTCAATGTGCGTAAGTGCTCGGTGGTATACCTTTTCCGACTTTCGGGATCCTTCACGCCAGCTCCTTATATCGACAAGTACGGAGAGACGGATCCTCAGCTGCGTCATGGGCGACAGCTATTCCTGAACCAGAAACGATATGACTCCATGATACGAAATACGGTGCTCAACCACGGGGTACCGAGCTTGATTAGCCGCAAGTTGGAGGCGGAGATCAATAATGGCGGATGGGATACTTTATAGTATACAAACGGAGCTATTGGTATGAGGCAAGTATATGCTATACATTGGGGCCGGGGCTAGCGAGTATGCCAAGGGTTTTCAGGCCATGATGTGATAAATGGTGTAAGACAATTGGTTTTGGGCTTCTATATGCTATGTGAGTAGTGATAGCATGCAACGATAATAGATGCCTAATAGTATATGAAATTTTCATGTGGATTTCCAGTAATTCATGGCATCGCACTTTCACAGGTCATTATACCTCGTTTCGATAAATACCTATATATAAGATCACTATCACACCTAGTAATTGCATGCTGTAAGTACTTACCTAAGGTCGGTAGGTATTCAGGTATATTGACATATATCGATGACAGTATAAAGCACAGTGTGTGATGCCAGGCAGACTGTACAAGCTCTGTGCTTTGGCCAATCATATCGCGCGCTCGCTCATGCAGTCGCGTCTTAACCGTGGCTCAACTCTACTCAAGCCTCTTTTGGAACGAAATAAACGTGAGGGTAAATCGACCGACCAGGAAAGCGACAGTAGCTACCATCTTTCCTTCCTTCTTTCCATCTCTAAAACAAACCCCCTCCTTCCTCTTGATCCTCGTTCGCCCCTTCCACCCCCTTTTTTTTTGTTCAAGTTCTTTTGTTTTTGTGATACTCGATAAACTGAAACTACTTCTCGTTCGTAATTTCCCTTGGGTGGACGTCCGCCTCCACTTGCTTGCTCTGGCAAGAGAAACAGAGCACCCCGAACCTTCGAAAAAATGGCAGGCAGACGTTCAGGTCGCGCTGCCGCCAAGCGGGCTGCAGCTGCTCTAGGTGAGTGCGATTGCTCTCTTGTAACATACAGATTTATACAATCTTTCTTAACACCCACCCAAACTACAAAGACAATCAATTCCCTCGCCTAACTCTATTAATACTTTTTTAATTTTCTTTCTTTACTTGCTGGCGTTTCTCATGGTTTTCGTTTCTTTTTTTCCTACCACGCAATTTCTCCTGTCGCGTTACTTGATTGCGCAAATCGCAACTCAACAATGGCGCCCCGTGGAAAGATTCGCTTGAAGCTGACGCGAAGCGCCAAATCAGAAAGCACGCCAAAATCATTCGCAGACCTCGAAGATGAACCTATGCCCGATGCCGGAACCAGTCCCCTGGACTCCAAGCGACAGCAGGTGCCCGACCCGGATGATGAGAAGGACGAGGATCATCAGCCAAAGGAAGAGTCGGGGGATGAAGATGATGCCGCCGACGCGGCTGAAAAGGACGACGAATCCGTCAAGGAACCCACGCCCCCCCCTCAGCTCATGGTCCGTCGCAAGAGGCTTGGTCGTCCTCCCAAGAACAGACCTCCAGATTGGGACAACATGATTTCTGTTCCCGCCGACGAAGCCAACACCCCGCGACGCCGAGGAAGAGGTGGATGGCGAGGCAGGGGTGGTCGTAAAGGAGGTCCTGCGGCACCCAAAGCCGAGCAAGTTATCGACCAGGAGGGAACTGTTGCCGAAATCGCAAACGATGAGTGCGTCTTGCCTGAAGATCCAGAGGGTGAGACCAAGGTGGACAAGTTGGGCAACCTCCAAGGCGGACGTGATTATCGATGCCGAACTTTCACAGTTACCGGTCGTGGGGACAGGCTCTACATGCTTTCCACGGAACCAGCTCGATGCGTTGGCTTCAGGGACAGTTACCTTTTTTTCACAAAGCACCGCAAACTCTACAAGATTATTGTGGATGACGATGAAAAGCGAGACATGATTGAGCGAGATATTATCCCTCACTCGTACAAGGGTCGTTCCATAGGAATCGTAACGGCGCGATCGGTCTTTCGCGAGTTTGGTGCTCGTATCATTGTGGGCGGAAAACGCATCATCGACGACTACAACGTTGCCCAGGCCCGCACCGATGGCGCCGTCGAGGGCCAGCTTGCGGACCCAGATGATCATTTCGTCGAGGGAGAGCCGTACAACAAGAACCAGTACGTTGCGTGGCACGGAGCCAGTGCCGTGTACCACACGAATGTACCATCAGTGCCGGTTCCCAATGGCAAGATCGAGTCAAAGAAACGCAAGGTAAATGTCAACGACATGAATTGGATGCTAGAACATGCTCGTGAAGCCAGGTACGTAAGACTTGCAGCAGTAGGCAGGCGGCATGCGGCCTCATGATATGTACCAATACTAACTGCCAAATGTACAGCACATTCAATGCCGGCATCAATGCCATCAGAAAGCTCAACAATGCCGGTGTGTACGACATTCACACAAATGTGATGCAGTACCCAACAACAATGCAGCCTACGCGGGCACGTATTGAGCAAGTCGCCCCAGAGGACGAGCAGGCGACCGCAGACAGCGCCATCTTCCCCCCCGTCCCTACGAAGATGGCGCGCAACTTCTTCGTTGCAGACACATACTTTGAGACATCATCGGCGGGCGTCATTTCGGCGTCTGCAGTGAACGGTACCGCAGGTTCACCAGACTTCCTTGCTTCTTTCCAGGGATTGAGTGCTGTATCAAATGAGATCAAAGACCTATTGCCTCCAGAGTGTCGTGTGGCTTTCGACGGCGCCGTGGCAAAGGAGACATCATATCGGTCAAAATGGGGCCCTGAGAGCGAGACAATGTCGCGCCGTCAACCCATTATCGACAAGGCAATCGTGCCCTACAGCATGAGTTGACGGCAGCCCATGCTGGTAATGAAATACGATTCCTTCGAAACGTGAACAACACCAAATGTGCAGATGCGGATGTAATACTATGGGTATCAAGTGATGCATGTTTTTTGACATTCAAGGCGAGGCGAGATAGGGGTTGGCACACCTTGCTGGGAACTAGGCAGCAGGAAGAGTGAAATGGAAGCAATATGGGCGTTGGGTGTCATGGATAAACACTCGGAGTGGTTTTTGTTTCTACGGCTGCATCGTCAGATGGTGTCAATTGGGCCTTGAGTCAATAATGTATCATCAGGTAGAAGGACAGGTACTTGTTCATAGGCAGAGGCCTCTACCGATTGACAATTTGCAGATACCAATCAAACGAATGACTTGGTATGGCTTTGATGCTCTGCGTGAATCATTGATACGGACGGATGCCCTCGGTTTCTCTGCAGTATTTGCTTTCTCGACACACTACTGCGAGCACTGACTGCAGCTTGAGGAGCTTACCTTGCCTCGAAGGCTCGATGAACACGTCTATCTCCAGCCGCCGGCTACGCTCCTTTGATCACACTTGGCTGTTGGCTGGACCGCCGGACTCGGCCTCTTTCTGCCTGCAGGTAGGTCATAATCCATTGGCACGCGAAGAGCGGGCCAGAAAATCAAGAGACTTTTTTTTTTTTTCTGGCCTTTCTCGCCCTCTCTGACCTTCGTGGTGGCCCCGTATTGCGGGAATCTAGCCTCTCGAATTTTCTTTCTTTTTTTTGCAGGGCTCGTGATAGGTACGATCTCCTGCTTCACTAGGAGTTTATTTAGCGACGATGTGGGTTTCACTGTCGACCATGTCATCGTCTAGCCCCGCTCTGACTTCGGTTGATCTTTTTTTCTCTCTTGTCCTTGACCTCGTTTGGGTTTTTGCGTGGCTTGGGTGGATGCTTGATTAAGGTCCCCACGCGGATCTGATGGACGCTTGATGAGGTGGGCTTGCAGGGCTCAACAGAGACGAGACGGCACCATGGAATGAGTGGCGAACTGCAACAACAGCGCAGAAGGCGAATTGAAACGAGAGGCAACTTGTAGAGGAGATTCAAGAAAATAAATACAGTACGCACAATCAGGGTCTTGATCGACAACCCTTCTAGCTTGACTTAATGGACGCTTGTGACGCATGTTCTGTCCTGTTGAGCCGTTATTGATAAGCAGGAGGACGGCTTATTAACGATGTTCAAGAGTGTAGTACGTGTTGACTGGCACCCTGGAATAATTCACCTTCATATATGACGACATATGGGTGCCAGTGCAGCAGTATCAATATGTACGTATATGTAGCCTGTGCCTGTCTGTTCTGTGTTATTTTACCAACCAATGACGACGTCCTTGAGGCTTCTGTTGGTGTTGCCGAGTTCATCTTGAGTACTGAAACTCGACCGGCAACAACATATTTTTAGCCGGCTTTTTCTCTTCCAGGTTGATTTCCACGGCCAGAATATAACCAGGATGCAAGGCAACTGGTCGTGATCATCCACGGTTGCCTCCCAAGTTGTCATAAGGGTGATGATCAGGACAGGTAGACAAGCCCCGGGGAACAGAACCGGGACATGTCCGCTGGAACTGATGGTGTCTAGTTCCCTAGGGCAGTAAGACTCGGATTCATAATGGTCGAATGAACCCTGGATAACCATACAGTACACAATGCGTTATGGTTCGATATAGGGTAGCACCTGTTGTGAAGGTGACAAGACATGCATGGACACACAACCAACCCTCCCGCGTTGTCGGTAACCATGGGAGGTGTTTGAACTCGAATTCCAGAGGCACCTGACCACTGATATATGTCTCGGTGATGTGCAGCTCACACCGCTCCATCCAAATGCCACATATGGTTGATAATCGCGTTGCAGCTATGACAGCGACTGAGTTCGAAGCGACTGATATACCGACGTTCTGCTTGCTACACTCGTAAACCCAGCAAAAGCGGTTCTAGAGGTTGACGGCTACTCGAAATTCAAGTAATTATGCATAGGGGTACCGAGTATCCCAAAGATCAATATCATATTCGGGATGCACGGTTCCTTCTCAGAGACTTATCACTTTGTGGGAACATTCATCACATCAACTCGCCCTGCACGATGCACAACACCAGCCAGTGCTTAAAGGCCCAAGCGCTTAATGAGGGGTCCGCTCCATCATGGCCCGTCCAAAGTCATACTGGATAGGTTGTTTACTGTATGACCCTGCATGTAGAAACAGCGGCGGCTGTCACGCGAGTTAGGATGTAGAGAGGCGTTTGTTGTGGTCAAAACCCACAAGGGCTTCAGAGGTCATCCAACCCACTGGTCCATGCCCTAAGCGGCACGACCAGGCTAATGTCAAGCCATGTCGAA
Source organism: Fusarium musae (assembly GCF_019915245.1). Lineage (NCBI taxonomy): Eukaryota > Fungi > Ascomycota > Sordariomycetes > Hypocreales > Nectriaceae > Fusarium > Fusarium musae. Next base: position 2,318,213 of record NC_058387.1, read on the forward strand.
GCGAATTAAGAGAGTTGATGCTGGACATCGTCTCTCGATCCAGTAACGTTGTGTACTGGGAGCTTTGAGATGCTGTGAGACTCTGTCTGAACGTTCACAAGATGGGTAGGTAGGTAGTACGTGGCCATCTTGCAGAAGATACCTACCTGTTGTAGCACCACCTACAACTGCCATTTCTCGACGTGAATGGATCTTCAAGGACCCTGAGAAATTCAGAATCGAATGCCCATTGAATGTGTCATACCACATTCGTACTAGGGTAGACAGACTCTTTCTCAACCAGCTCATAGGGACCGACTCCATCACGATTAGCTCTGGCTCCAGTGGATACCGACGTTAATCAACGCGGCTCCAATGGTCCCTGCTCACCATGTTCTGATTTAGTCCGTCCCACACCGCGCTCCAATCCTAGCAAACTGATTGATGAATTCGATGTTGGTAAAACTGAGCTTCACAACCACCAAGTGCGGGGACTTTGTAAAGCGAGAAGGACCATCAAATGATAATGATATCAAGAATGTCATTCCATTCACCACTGTCACTGATTTCCGACAATGCTAGCAGATACCCCCGGGCCGGCTTAACACAACTAGACATAGCACAGTAGTGGATGAATAGTTGCCAAATCGATGGCCACAATCTGTGACCAGGCTACCAGGACATGGCAATTAAACAAACTGACTCTCGGTTGTTGGGTAAGACCCTAGACCCGTTGCATCTCGTCCCGAGCTCGTTGATGTAGCATCACTAGGCTAGGACTTGCCCTTATTCCGACTGCTCCTTACAACATGAGCATTAAGATCCGTCATAATTGAGTGGGCAGCATCGAGGGGGGGGCTGCCATGAAGACGATGAGGGCTCTACTCCGTAGGGGCTGCTGTAATGCAATATGATGGCAATTCATATTGACGGAGACAACCACACCCGAGTCCATCCCAGCCGTGTTTAACAAGATGCATGGCCTTGAACGAGACAGCTTGACCTAGCCGTCTCTCGAGAATGGGGCTCTCCCAGCCACATGAAACCATAAATGTAGAAAAATTGCATGTCGAGAGAAAGGGAAAAAAAAAGTCTGGGATAAGCCGCCCATGTTGGCCATGCTTCGTCTCATCAATAGGAGATCAAACCAAAGCCAAGTCGCTCACATGAACCTGGCCAGGAGTCCCCCAGGACAGTTCAAAATGACTGACCAGCTAATTTCCTGGGGGAACGGCGCTACGTATTGGCTCGCCTGCGATTGCACTGGCTAGTGGATCCAAATCTCCTAGAACAGGGCTTGGGTTGCTCAGCTTGTGGCATTGGTCCAAGACAACAGCGGTGAGCATCTTGGACGAAGAGAGCCTGTTACGTACATACGTATCCAGCATCGCGTGCACCCACTCAAGTGCAGTTGTCCAACGAGCCGAACGAGTCGCTGGGTGAGAAGGGGTTTCGAATGCAGATTGGCCTAGACGCCCGCACAGTCGCACTACTGTAGATTTTGCACAGCATCGATGGTGGACTTGAGTTGAGGCATTTCTCTCCGCATTCCTGGGTCAGGGAAAGCACTTGGCCCTAGATGGATCCTAGCTTTCTTGTTGCAAGCAGCTGGCGACTGTACTCCGTAAGTAGATTCTAATTACATGTTATGATAAGAGTCGTGGTGTCATTGGTCGTGAAAGCTTTCACCCGAAGTGTCGATTCCTTTCTGTGAATAAATGTCAAGCTATCTGTTGTGCTTGATCAATATGCATTTCTAAAAAAGCAAAGATATTTGGGCGTACATTCTATGGAGTACGGAGTACATGCCACAAAAAGGGTCGAAAGTTGGTGGACCAGGCATATCAGGAAATATCAAAATAGACCAACTGTCTAATTCTCTTTAAGCATGAGTGATGCAGCACATCCACCACAAGGACATGGCATGTCCCTCAAAAACGGCGAAAGGCTATTCTCAAAACTGAAGTGCGACAGATTGAAGAACCCTAGGTCCACATCGAAGGCGTGGCAGTCGTGGGCTCTTGAGCATTTGACTGGTGGCAGCTAGTGTCTTGCATCTTGGTTGTCTAGCTCGTCTTGAGAACAGTGAGTTCTTCTGACCAGTAAGTGAATCCCTGCAGGCCCGCGGTATTTTCGTACATACTGTACCTGGCCTATGTACCGATAAATCTCTCTACGTAGGTGGTTTGAAGGGTTTGAAGAAGCGTTTCTGGAAGCACACCTCAGGAGGAAGAGTGGGCCACCATCAACTTGCTGCATCACTTGAGCGGGAAGACGTGAGCCGACCAACCAGACATCGAGTGAAGGCAACCAGGAGGATCATGACCAGGACTGACCGAGACCGAGACAGCCCGTTTCATGCCTCAGAGTTTTGTTGTTGTTTTGTTATTGTTGCTGACGTCGCTTGCAATCCAACATATCATCTCATTTCTTTGCATTTGATTTGATTAATCAAACGCGGCCCTAAGACGTCCTGGCGTCTCAAGCTGAGCTACGTGTACTGTATGTAAAATGCGGATATTGCTTCACACAAACATATTCCATCCAAGGATAAGACTCCGAACGAGTGCAGTAAGAGAGTGCCTAATGTGGTTCTGATCGGCATTCGAGAGAAAGATGGTAATAATTGTGATGACGATGGTCGCCATTTCCCCCCTTAGCAGGTAAGTTCTTTTTTAGAATAAAATAAATAAATAAAACGGTTAGTCGCAATGAAAGGTCAACAACCAAGAAAATACGTGGTTTAAAAAAAAATGAAAAAAGTTAAGAAACCATTAAAAAAAATCGCTCTGGTGATGGACGAATGAGGCAAAGGATGTGCTAGAAAGCAGTCAGTGGCCACGCAGAAATTTCCATCCGGCGCTTTCTTCTGAGGCGCTCCTTCCTCTCCTGCTACGTAGGACGCTGACCGTCTGACTGTTTAAGCCACGAGCATGATCAGGAGCGACCTGAGTCTGAAAAAGGACAAGGCTGGCAGCGACTTCCATGCTAGTGACGTCTACAGACTCCAACCACCCCAAGCGTGGCAACTGTGTGAGCTTTGCCTGCCTAGCCTGCCTGCCTGCTCAATGAACGAAAGTTTGCCCGCCAAAACGCGGCAACAATGATTGGTTGGTTGGGCATCAGTGTTGCATGCAGAGTTGGCTCAAGATGCACATAACGGTTCTTGAGCTTCCGATAGACCAAGGCACCTACAGGCAGGGATTAGGTACCTGAGTAAGCCAGAATAATGTACAAGCATGTAGGTACCTTAGGTATTCAGGAGGTCAAGATTGAGCCCTGGAACCAGTTAAAGTGTGTAAGTTCAACGTGTATTGTTGAGCATAGCAGACTCCAGTGCGATGCTAAAACACGCCTGGATTCATTCCATCAGTTATTATTGGGCACTGTAGTCCAGTCTTTCACTTTCGTTGATGATTCTATGTACGTTGGTCGATACATATACATCGTCAACCCGTCACAGCAATAGTGGATGACCTCGCCTGTCTCCGAGGAATGGCCCCCGATGGCTCGGATCAGGTGAGGGCTTAATACTATGAGTTCCAAATGCCAGAAATAGCGTCCACTGCCGCCTCGGCGTCGACGCCAAACCAGCCTGCCAGGGATGGGTGAACGGAAAGCTAATAAGGCAGTGCTAGAGTGCGTGAGTCCCCATGACTTTGCGGGATATGTATGAAGTGTACCTGGCCTGACCGGTCCTGTACCGAAGCGCTACACCATTGGGAGAAATTGCAGCACTCATCGTCATCGTAGCGAGCATCCGGTCCTCATCAGGATAACCAGATCGTAAAGTCTGCCCTCTCGTTCTCTCCATCGAGCCGCTTCAATGATGATACCCTGGAACAGCCACTGAGCTAACATTGGCTGGCAAGGCTCTGTGAGTCTCCTGGCCGAAGCGACGCTAGGGCGACCAAGTCCAAGAGAGCATGGAACCACTGAGATGGATGACTGACTACCAGGTGGATACGGTACTGTCTGTACCTGGTAAGCCATGAAATCTAGGTGGATGTGAACCCTTTTTGCACCGAAGACTCCGAGTTTCCTGGTTAATCTTCAATACTACGGAGTATGTACGGAGACACGATCTTCCTGTCTGATGGAAGAGCTTGGAGCTTGGATAGTACATGTTCTTGCCACGGTACTTTAAGTACCAGTGGGTTGCATTGTCGATGCGTGGATGCTGACGCATATGATGACTCCTTTAGAACTTTGTTCACAATTTCTGGATGACTGATATCAAAAGAATCACTCGCTGCCGGGTAAGATACTGCGTGCGAGGCATGAGGCGAGGTACACGCACCAGGGAGAAACAACCAGGTACGGTGCAGTACTGGTACTCCAGGTAAAGGAGCTTGACCCACGACCACGTTGATTGTGGTGGTGACGACCTCAGCCTACATAATTAGCAGCAAGTGCTCTACTTGGTCAGTTTGTTGAATGATGTTCCCACTCATGGTTCTGCTGGGCTTCTCACGCATCCCGTCCTTGTCCTTGTCCCGTCTTCCAAGCCAGCCTAAGCAAAGCGCCACTTTCTGTCCCTTTGACTGGGCCCCTTGGAATTCCAACCGTCATTTGCCAGAGGGATATGTATTCTTTGGCTGGAGTCCACCGCATATAGATACAAGTCAGAGGCGTGATCCACTTTGAACCGAACTCCACCCTTGCTAGGGTCTACAGTCTTCCACCAGGATTCGATTCGTCTCGACAAGTGCTCACTCGTCAACGACAACGCGACTCGCTGTTTGTTCTGCTGCTCCACACCCTCCGCCGTCACCTGTGCTCCGTGCGTAGGTCGTGAGGTGCATTGCCTGGGGCTTGCAGGCTTAGGCCGCTAGGGGGTGCAGGCACTAGAAAACGAGGAGTGAGGGCCCCATCCATCCCTATCCACCCATTTGCGCATTTCGAATCCACCCATTTCACTCCTGTTGGCCAGACTCCTTCGCTCGAGAAGGAAAAAAAAAAAAAAACTCTGGCTGGGAGTGAACTCACTGACTGGGGACCTAGCGACTGTCGGGCACTACTACGCTACGCTGGCTGTACGTAGACGCTTGTCTTGGCTACGTACCGAAGCCGTTACTGCTACGACGGTTCCTGTGTCTTGGTTGGAGAAAAGCGGCGTACTCGTACTCTGATGCTTGTCTTGATGCTTGTATTTGCCAGTACAAGTCACAAGTCACAAGTCTCTACATACATACCTACCTATGTACACTCACACTCAGAATTCACTCAGGCTCACTTCACACTGCAACGCAACGCAACAGTGGAGGAACGAACACCCGACATGACCTGAAGTCCACCTCACCTCACCCTGACCCGCCACGCCCACCTCCACACTAGTCTAACTGCACACTGCCTGCACAGCACCTCAAGCACCAAAACTGCCTGCACTTCAGTCGCTGGAAAGGACTGGGCCCTGGCTAGATTGGCCCTGCCACAGTGCATCATCCCCATCCATCCCCATCCCCCATCTCCCCATTTTGCCATCCAATCCGTCTGGGCTGTTCGTTCATCTTTCTCCTGGCCCTGTCCGTACTCTTCTCTTCTTTCATCCTCTTCCACCTCCCTCGTCATCCTTTTCTTTTTCCCTTCCTCTACCCTCATCCTCTTCCTCTCTCCACGATAGAAACCGAATCCTCCCAATTCCTTGACAATCACCAGTCAGCAGGCCTTCATTTGGTTTGTCGACGTTAGGGTTCTGGTCCTTTTCTCTCGCGAGTCTCTCTCCTTGCCCTGTCCGTGTCTCTTCTGCAGCTCGCTGCCACTGTAGACGAAGCTGCATATATCCGACCTACCTGTTGCAAGTCTCGACTTTGAGTCTTGATTCTCACCAGTAACTTTCGGATCTGCGGTCCCAGGGCTTTCCTCTCCTCCAGCTATACGTTTCCTTACTCTCGTACGACCGTCCCTTTTTCATTCTGGTGAGTGCTACTTGGTTTAACCTTTCCTCTGTTCACAAAATACTGGTCCTCGTCTGTTCGACGGAACAAACTTTGAGTTTATGCTGCCGACATGGAACATCATTTCGAATCGCCTTTTCTTGTTTGCTTTTTAACCGATCGGTGCGCTGTGGCAAATTTCATCACTCAATCTGATTCGATTACTTGAACTCTGCATCTACATCTACGACTACAAAGACGACCCGACCAGTTTTATTTTTGTTCCCGATACACTGCCGATCACGCAAGAATGAAGGACTAACAGCCAGCTGTACAGATTGGTTGGATCTCAAGAGTTACGAGGTTTACTATATACCATCCACATTGATTTATTCTCGTTTACGCCAAAAGCAATTCTATTTCGGTCCTCCTTCAGTTGACCGTCACCGCAAGACGACTCGACTCGTCTCTGTATACGTTTTATCCTTGCTTGTCGCCCTAACGCGAAGAAGAGCATATCAGTAAATGGCCCGTGTAGCCCACTGATTTCCCGTCGATCACCCTCGACTAAGCCTTGACGCACGTTCGCATTCACGCTCAGCTCACAGGACCGTCTTAACTGTGGTATAAACCCGCGGTTTCGCTTCACGGTCTCAAAAAGCTTAGAATTCCGACAAAGGTCGCGTTCCGATCTTCGTCGGACCTACCCAAATCCTTTCATCATGCCCGGAGGCGTGTGTGCCGTCCTCGATTACGAGGTCGACATGATGTCCGAGTACGTTGCTGAGATGGCCACTCGCGTTGTTACACCCGAGGCTGCAGTGACTTCGCCCTTCCGCAAGTTCGTGTCTCAGATTCTCACTTCCACACGACTGCCCAGCACCACGATCCTCCTCGGAATGAACTATCTCGCCAAGAGAATCAACACCTTGAAGGGACAGGGTCCTTATAAGGCCTCTGAGGGACAGGTCTGGCGCTACCTGACCGTTTCCCTGCTTCTGGGAAGCAAGTTTCTTGATGACAACACCTTCCAGAATCGCTCTTGGTCTGAAGTGAGTGGTATTGCAGTGTCAGAGCTCAATTCGCTTGAGTTCGAATGGGTCGAATCTATGGGTTGGCGACTGTATGTCAATCTCGATATGAGCAAGGACTACCAGGCCTGGCTTGAGAATTGGCGCGAATGGCAAGAGATCAAGAAGCGACAGGTCGCCCAGGCCAGCCGCGAGAGGCTTGCATCTATTGTCCCCGCCATCGACACAGACATCGCCAGACATTCTGGTCAGCGCCAGTCACCTCACTCGCGTTACCTTCAGGAACAGGTTGCTGAGTACGAGCGTTACCAGGCTATGAAGGCACAACAACAGAGTTATCGCCCACGCGAATCTGGCTGGGGCCAAAGTTCTTGGGGTGCCCCCCTTACGCCCCCCGATTCTGGATATGGTACCCCAGACTATGCCATGTCAGCTACCTCGAGCAACGAGCGCTACAACGAGTGGTTCTCACAGGCTGCTACTCAGTATGCTACTCGATACCCTCAGCCTCCTGCTCAGACCACTTTCTACCCTAACTCGCGCCACAACTCCTACGGCGGCCACTACTCCTACTCTCAGAACATGTGGGAACATGGTCTCGCCGAGTGCAGCTGTGCTGCTTGTGTGGATCCCATGAAGCAGCAGGTTCCTTACTTCGTGCCTCACGGCTACAGTCAGCCCGTCATAGGCTAAACGTTTTTCAAAAGTTTCACATAATGGCTCTACTCGAGCGCGGTTTGGTCTTGGAAAGAAGAAAAAAGTTTTACAGGGTTTTCATTTTTTTTTTTACGGCCACGATTTCCTTTTTATTACACGCATCCCGAGAACGATAAATTCGCATTCAGATACCCCAGGCACGACAAAATTGTTCATAACATGACCTTTCGGCGGATCATTCTCAGGATTTTACTTTACAGCCACGACTTTGATGACAGGAACGGAAAAACCTGATCCATCCTCGCGATTCATCGTGACGCGCTACCGTCAACTCAAGTCCGAAAACTGTGGCATTTTCTTTTTTGTTTTATTGGTTATATGTTCTGTAATGGTCATAATCGGCGTTCGGCTCTTTCGTTTTACACTACACGGTTCCGGCTTGATAGACTTGCGGTTTATTCGGTTTCCAAAGGCTTCTGCGGGCATGACTTCCTTCTGTTCAACATTTCCGCCCTCATGGTACACCAAATGGAGTATATCACCGCTTCACTGGAGGTTCGGACAATGAACAGACATTGGCATTATGTCCAAGCGCGGCATCTTTCTTATAGATGGCGACTCAGCAGAACTTGATCGCTGCCACACACTCGACACTAGATTCTGTTGAAGGACGCAGGATTGTGCGAATCTGGTCACAATATATCCTGACCATCTTTTCTCCTTGATGATCTCGTCGTGACGCAGATCGATATGAAAGTCGATTCGATACGAGTACCATAGGTCGGATGGACTGAGCTATGCGACAGTAATCTTGAGAACGGCACATATTTCACTTTTTTCTTTTTCTTTTCCTTTTCTTTTCTTTGTTATTCTTGCAAGTGGCAGATACGAATTTTGACCACAGGAAACGGTTTCACACGACGGGGTTATGCATTGCGTTCAGCGGGGAAAACAAAGGAATTGGATTTGATCGCTTTGATCATAGGGTTTGATATCATATTGTTTGTACTTCCCTGGAGTTGGTCATCGTCACGGCTCCAGTCTGGAGTGGTGTCAGATTTGACGCCGAGGAAAACGAGTATTGTACTCTTGACTCTTGTCTTTCGCAGGTTTCGGTGTCGGGCATTACAATGAGATGTTACCAACAGGGTGTTGGCATCTGCTTTTCGCCACGTCGGCTTAATGGATTCATTATGTTGCCGACTTTGTTTTTTATTGCTATTGCATCTTTTTTCACGACTTGGTATGATTCTTACGGAGTATTTGAGCATCATACAAGGGGCACGATCCAAAGCAGCCTGCAAGAATCAACTGCTAGGAACCTTTGTGTTGCCATTCAACAAACCGAATGTATTTTTCCAGCCATCCAGAGCTGTCTATAGGTAGTAGTTTTTGTGTACAATGTGCGCAAATAAAAGGTGTTGAAAGCAAAATTGTTTGCTAATTATTCGAATGGCTCGGCCTATTTGAATGAATTTGGTGCAGTTGGAAGATACACGAGATGTTGGTGGAAGAATGACATTCTCAGCATACTCCTCGGTTATGGAGCGAGAGATAACACGAGGTGATGACGCGTGATGGCTACTCAGGTTTGACTCATGCAAAATATGCCTTGCATATCGAAAACACAAAATATTATCACATTACTGCTTGCTACTATTGACAGTTTCCGACCTGATTTGTGCACAAACTGTCTGTCTGTGACGGCCTTCGAAGTGGACTCACTGATTGCGTCGTTGACCGGCAGATTATCGGATAGCTGGAGCACTCATTAAAGTATCCTGAGCCGCACCTTTCACATACCTACAGAACGTGATAATGGTCTTATAATTGCTTTCTTTGTCCTCACCGTTCAAGACGGAACCTCCAATTTCAGGCAGATAGATAATGTCTAGCCGCTTCGTATCGGCTGGCAAGATCGGCTCATCTGGAGAGATCTCGAAAGACGCGAGTGGTGCAGAATCAACACCTCAACAGCCGCTTCACAGTTCCGCCAAGTCCAAAGAATGGGAAGCGGTTGAGCGACAGTTGGAAGCCGAAAGAAAGAAGCGCGAGGAACAGCGCATCAAGGCTGCTACAGGAGAAGGCGAGAAGACCTTATATGACGTCCTCCAGGCAAACAAAGGTGAGAAAGGCCCTTTTCAAGGTCATTTCACCTCTTTAACTGAACACCACAGCGGCAAAACAGGCCGAATTTGAAGAACAGACCAAACTACGTAACCAGTTTCGTGCACTGGATGATGACGAGATAGAATTCTTGGATGAGATACGTGCCAACAAGCGTGCAGAAGAGGAACGCGTGAGACGAGAGACGGAAGAACGTCTAAGGGCATTCCGAGAGCGACAAAAGGGCGATGCTGCCCAGGGCGAGAATGCTGGTGTCAAAGAAGAAGGCGAGTCATGGGAGATTGGTCGTAAGAGGAAGCGCACGAAAGAGAAAGATGTCAAGGGGCTGAGACGAAAAGTCAGCGCAGCAGAGGAGAAGGAAACTGGGAAGCAAGATACAAAGTCAGTCGAAGGCACGAGTCATGATTCGTTAGATGTGAAGTCCAGGACGACAAGTCAGCCAGCTGCTCAGCCATCAGAGAAGAAGGGGCTAGCATTGGTGGGCTATGGGAGCAATTCAGATGATGACGATTGAAGGTATGAGCGAAGTACAACAGGGTTGAGATTACACGATAAAAGGCAATCAAACGCCATTGAATTATATGGCATAATAGACCATGACCACGCTCGATGCCGTACCTCATTCTATCATTAATGTTACATTTGCACCGGCCCCCGAACTGGTGTAATATACAAAGTTGAAATCTTAACCACGAGATGCACTCCATAACAGACTTGTAGTAGTACATGAACATACATAGCGGTGGCGCCCCGTCACACCGCACCGCCCTTTTCATATCAAAGGACAACACTCCGTTCTACTCATCGCTGTCCACATTACCAACATTGGGCCTCATGGGTTTGGCAGTCACTGATTCGACAGTATAGTTCCACAAGCTGCGGAAGCTTCCTTTTATCCATCCCTCGATCTCGGCCTCAGGGACCTTGATCTGTGCAGCGCGGGCTTCATCTTCAGGGGCAATCTCAAAGCGCCGCATGCGCTGCGCCAATCTAGGATCAACGATCATAGGCGCAGGCCAAATTTTCTCCTTGGGAGGCTCAGAAGGGGCAGCGGCGGTACTGTCGTCATCTTGCTTGGGGGGTTCCTCGGGCTTCCAAACCGACTTGACCCAGTCGTTCTCCTCATGCTTTAGTACGAGCTCCTGCTCATACTGACCATCGGCCTCTCGCCACTCACGAGAAGAGTTGGCGAAGCATACGGCAGCAACCTCGCGGCCGATCTCGTCGGCTAGTTTGCGGCGGTTGAAGAAGCGGTTCAGGCGGACTAGAGTGTGACGGAAGCCCAGGCGGTGGGGAAGAGGGATGGGGTTTGCAGGAGAAAACTCGGCGGGAATTTGAGGGGGGAGATTAGCGATGGAATAATCGGCGGCGGTGTTGTATGGCAGTGGTTGAGGTGGTCGCTCAGGCTTCTTCTCTTCCTCCTCTTTCTTGCCCTCCTCCTTCTCTTCGGGTTGCTCACCTTCGGCCTTGGGAGTCTCGGAATCCGCCTCGACGAGTTTTGTTATAGGCTCAGGCTTTACGGGGGGGTCAAGAGGACCAAGCCAACCCTCGTGTAGTCCCCTGATATATTCCTTCCATGTATGTCGGCCGAAGATGATATCGCCTTTGACACCCTCATACTCAGGAACCTGGTTCTTCTTCCTCAACGACTCAGCTATAGCCTCATCTGTTTGTAGGTCCTCTTCATCTGGCCTTTCGTGCTTCCTTCTCTCTCTACGGATCTTCTCCGCTACGGCAGCTCTCACATCACCTTGTTGTCTTCCCTGAACGAACTCCCAGTCGAGTCCAGAGGCAGCCAAGACGGGCTTGGCATACTCAATAAAATGATCCTGTGCAATCCGTAAACCATCACCAGGAGGCGCCTCGAGGTAAATGGTCAGTTTGCGAGGCAGTTGGCTTGCTGAGGGGATTATGTCCTTTGCAAGAGGGGCAACAGCGTGCTTCCACTTGGCAGTAGCCCGCTTCTTCTCGCGCTTGTCGTAGATGATAGCAGCTGAAATTGAACCAGTGATAGCCCAGAATATGAGCCAATTGCGTGAGGGAAGTTTTCGAGGGAGATTTGGCAGACCCATCATCCGCAGAGCTGGGTTCTGTTTCGGCTTCGGTGTGGGCGCCTTGTACGTTGCGCCGGTGCCGGCAGCGGGCTGCTGCGCTGAAGGATTGGGTTCGGCCATTGTGCGAATCGAATGGCTATGCCGGTGTTTACTGTGTGATCCGCAGGCTTGAAGGGTTGATCGCCGTTGTATTCGAGCCGTTTAAGCCACAGGATAACGAGGGTGTTAGTATCGACCTCGTCTTGATCTGTTGGTCCGCCGAAGGAAAAAAATCACGATAAGCAATAAACGGCTCCGATAAGGCCCGGGCGGTCGGGAAGGAAATACTTTAGCTCCGGTCATCATGAACTGAATAGAGGCATCTTCGGTCTTGTATTAACGGAGTGAAATATCAGGATCTGAAACGTGACCAATTCTGACTTCCTTTGACGGGCCCAGTTACGGATGTATGCGATATATTTACTGAACATATCATTTCCTTGTAGTGCGTTGAGAGTCAAAGTCTCCACGAGTCGCGCCAAACTTCCACAAAAGCTTCTAGAAGCGGCAGGGAATAATGTCAGAGGATGGAGTGTTTGTTGTCGATGTTCTGATTTCAGGAGAGCTGTGTAGTATGTAACAGATGAAGATTGGATAAAAAATTGTTGCTTTCCCTGAATGAATTGACTAACTCGGGCTACATAGATATCGCTGCGATGCCATTCAGATTCTTGTGTGATGATCACCGTTGAAGTGCCATGTGGTAAATAGAAGCGAATATTGTATAATAAAAGCCGATGGGAGTCAACGTGGGCATCTGACATCTGGCAATGCTAGGTACAGAGAACTCGAGGTCCTCATGTCTAGCACCCAATGTTAATAAAATTTGAGAACTACGCGAAATAGATGGTGGATAACAGAGTAAGCCCCAATCTCCTACAATGGCAATTCCTCTGATGATGCCCATCCTAGCCATCCATAGAAAAATAATTGAGAATAACTACGGGATACTCAAGAGGCTGAGAGGTCCCTGCTACACGTGGGTGACAGGTTCACCTGAAGCTCAGGAATAGTACCACAAACAGCAACATCTGGGGGAACACAATAACAGGGGTTCAGGCCCCTGAGGGGTCTATTGGTAAGGATAGCCTGGGATGAAGATTTACTTAGTGTATACATACCATACCTTACTTTAGGTTACCAGCTTAGTGATGTGGCCTGGATGAAAAAAAGTGCCATGCTACCGAGTATGATAGCCAGATCGCGATTATAAGCCACCACTAACACCGCTTCTTGGTATTGAAAATTAGTTCGAGAGGAGATACGGAGTACAGGAGATGCTGCTACCTTAGTTGGATGCGATGGGCTATCATGAAGAGGAAAAACATTAGTCTCTTAACGTGAATATCTTGCTATAAGGCAATCACATTCTTTATAGGTAGAGGTATTGATTGACATGCAATTCCGCTTCCAGCAATTTCTTGTTCGTAAAATGAATTCTTGCTAATGCCTGAATACCTGTGATCGATTTCTACTCTCGGGCACCCAAGTTGGGTACCTAGGTAGTTAGGAGACTGAGATTATAGCAGCCACAGCACCCGCCATTGAAATGATTGCCACTAAACACCGCTAATTTCAAAGCTAATATGTACGGGCTGGCTCAGGTCGCCCGCCAGGCACGCTTCCAACCTATTCTGTCGAGTTGCTGGACCCCTCAGACTGGACCCCTCTGATAGCTTCACATGGAACCAACCTACGGTATGCCACTTCACGGCCCGTCGTGTGCCAGCCGCTAACCGCCAACTTCGACCATTCCTTAGGCCTTGCCTGAACCTACCTATGTACAAAGGTAGGTAGTCGACCTAGCAACCTACCTAGTCTAGGTAAGCCAAAACATCCAGGGAAGGACGATCCATCCCTGCACGTTTCGGCTCAGGGAGCACAAGTAAAGGTCGCGCAGTGCAGGTGGTGATGAAAGTGACAGTGGAAGCGACAGTGACAGTGACGCAGTGGCAGCACCTGTCATATTTGTTCTTAGCGGAGGGAGACTGCTTTTTTATTAGCCAAACGAAAATCCTCAAGTACCTACCTGGCTCTTGGGCTTTATATACGGAATCCGCTTTTCCCTCCTGCTTCAACTCTTTCTCTCAAAATCATCCATTTTGATTTCTTCTCGTCTCTCCTTCAATCTGAGACTTTCACCGACCGTGCACCAGTCTCTTGGTGCTCCGCCAGAGGTGGCTCTGGTGCTACTTTCCCCGTATTGTACTCCCCTACCCAGGCACTCTCCAGGCAGTTGGCAGTCCCTACCTGAGTAGGTAAGGTAAGGTTAGTACTAACCACTAACCTACTGGTACTGTAACTGACCTTCCTGCGGAAAGGTAGCTCTAATCCCGCGCCGCCCCTCGCTCTCCCCTCCACAGCCCCTGGACATGACCCTCCCCTGAAACTTGTCCGCCATCTCGACTCCCACCTCAGTCTCTATTCTTTTCATCTCTTCAAGAGTTGTTCACCAACTTGTCGATACGATACAGGGCGAAACGAGGCGATCGAGACGCCGCAATCAGACAAGATGGACCCCAACAACAACAACAATCGCCTCTATCTCAACTTTGGAAACGGCAACGACCGTTTGACCGCCTCGGACAGGGCAGCATATCCCACTACGCCTTCGACCTTCCCGCAGCCCGTTTTCCCTTCAGCTTCAGGTCAACAGCCTGGTGGATTGCAACCCCAAGGCCAACAGCAACAGCAGCAATATGCTGGTGGCTATGCGCCCCAGGGCTACTTTAATCAGAACCAATATGCCCAGTATGGCGGCCAGCAACAGCAGCAGTCCAATGACTATGCTCAGGGTGCTGGGTATCAACCACGATCCAATACCCCGGGCACCAACGACCCCAATACAGGCCTCGCTCACCAGTTTTCTCATCAGAACCTCGGAGGTGCTGCTCGAGGGCAAGGTTATGCTCGAGGCCCCTCCCCAGGTCAGCGCCCCAGGACCGCCGGTAGTGCAGGACAGCAGCCTGGCTACAACAGCTACATGAACGCCCCTCCTATGCCTACACAGGCCTCTGCCCCCGCAGAAGAATTCCAACGTGCACCCGAGCGAAACCCTGATCGATATGGTACAAATGCCAATAGCAACCAAAAGAAGTGTTCCCAGCTCGCCGCCGACTTTTTTAAGGATAGTGTCAAGCGTGCCCGCGAGCGCAACCAAAGGTATGTGCCCACGTGCCTCGGTCTCGCTGCTGTCCATGAGAGTTGTGCAACTAACCCATGATCACTATACAGACAAAGTGAATTGGAGCAGAAGCTCCAGGACCCCTCACAGGGCGCCGCTAGACGTGAGCAGCTCTGGTCCACTGCTGGCAGAAAAGAAGGCCAGTATCTGCGTTTCCTTCGTACCAAGGACAAGCCCGAAAACTATACTACTGTAAAGATTATCGGAAAGGGTGCCTTCGGAGAGGTCAAGCTCGTGCAGAAGAAGGGTGATGGCAAGGTCTATGCGATGAAGTCTCTGATAAAGACAGAAATGTTTAAGAAGGACCAGCTTGCCCACGTTCGATCAGAGCGAGACATTCTCGCAGAGTCCGACAGTCCATGGGTCGTCAAGCTCTACACTACCTTCCAGGACTCATACTTCCTCTACATGCTAATGGAGTTCTTGCCTGGTGGAGATCTAATGACAATGCTTATCAAGTATGAAATTTTCTCGGAGGATATCACTCGCTTTTATATTGCGGAGATTGTTCTCGCGATTGAAGCTGTCCACAAGTTGGGCTTCATCCACCGGTATGTATCATGCTTCCTTACACCTGTTGTCCCGCGAGCATTATCTGACCTTCAATAGTGATATCAAGCCTGACAACATTCTCCTAGATCGTGGAGGACATGTTAAACTCACAGATTTTGGCCTGTCGACGGGCTTCCACAGGCTTCATGATAATAACTATTATCAGCAGCTGTTGCAAGGTCGATCGAACAGGCCTCGCGACCGTAACTCGGTTGCGCTTGACCAAATCAACCTGACAGTCAGCAATCGATCCCAGATCAACGACTGGAGACGATCTCGAAGACTTATGGCGTACTCGACCGTCGGAACTCCTGACTACATTGCTCCTGAGATTTTCACAGGTCACGGCTACACCTTTGACTGTGATTGGTGGTCACTCGGCACGATCATGTTCGAGTGTCTGGTCGGCTGGCCTCCTTTCTGTGCTGAAGACAGCCATGACACATACCGCAAGATTGTCAACTGGAGACAAACTCTGTACTTTCCTGATGATATCACACTGGGTACCGATGCGGAGCATCTTATCCGAAGGTAAGCAATCATCTCGAGAGTCAAGGAGAACGCTGGTTGCTAACAGAAAGTAGCATGGTCTGTAACACAGAGAATCGTCTCGGTCGTGGTGGCGCCCACGAAATCAAGGGTCATGCTTTCTTCCGCGGCGTTGAGTTTGATAGTCTTCGCCGTATTCGCGCACCCTTCGAGCCTCGCTTGACCTCCAACATCGACACGACTTATTTCCCTACTGATGAAATTGATCAGACCGATAACGCCACCGTCCTTAAGGCGCAGGCTATCCAGCAAGGTCACAAGGTTGAGGAGTCTCCAGAAATGAGCTTGCCATTCATCGGCTATACATTCAAGCGATTTGATAACAACTTCCGATAAATGGGTCGAGGTGGCATGGCTTGCGGCATGGTGGTCTCTCCAGGAAGCGAACCTAGTTCTGTGAACGGGCGCTGTCGATAGAGAACTGGGCCGCAACCCGGATGAGTACAACGAGTTCTTCAGCAGTTATTCATGACATGATAGACGAAGCGAATGCTGTGCGAGGCTTGCCCGTTTGTTGAGCCTTTTAGCTGTTTCGATGCATGTTTTTGATGATACTATGGTAGCAGGTCTGGTTCAGATGGAGGGACATACAAGTCGGTCAGAACGTTTGCTGTCTGCAATTTGCATCGCATTATACATGACATGTAACAAAACACGAGGTTTCCAGAACTGTTGTAGAAGTCAATAATAACATACTGAAGCAAAAGAACGTAAAGGACGCAACATGACAGTGCATGTATCAGACATGGGTTGTTTGAGACATGACATTTGAAATACAGTCTGCCATTGCCCATCTTGAAGTCTAACATAACTGCTGTGCCGTGATCACATGAGATTGAGTGACAAGTTGTACATGAAATTGGGCAACCCGTATACAGTAACAAAGCTCTACCGGTGCCCTGTTTATTTCGAGCCTCGGGTGCTCCAGATAGAATTATTGCGCATAAACAAAAAAAAAATCCCGTGACGCCGTCCCATGACCCGGATATCCTTTTCTTTACTCCCAAGATGCAAATAACCATGACCATCAGAGGGCCAGTAAATGGGCCATTACCTCCTTACCGTCAAACCAGGAGCCGCGTTGAAACGTTCCTCGCGCTCAGTCATGAACATGACCTGAATCCAATACTCCTTGGCATCTGGATCCCAAAAGGCAAACTGCTTGTCCTCGCGCTTGTCAAGCTCACGGGCAGGAATTTTGAAGCCAACTGTCTCGTAAGGTTCGGCGGCAACGAGTAGGTATTGGAAGTTCTTATCGGGCTCCTCGACGTGCTGAGTGAAGGCGTTCATGACCTGCCACTTGGGAGATGTTTCGGGGGTCGCATCGGGATATTGGAGCTGGAAGAGCAGACCCTGCTGACGGGAGACAGGGTCGCGGATCTTGGTGATCTTGTATCCCGGGCGCCCGATCTTTACAACGTTGCGACGCTGCGCGAAGCCTGCACCTGTCACTCCAATGGGGAGACCGGTAGCTGGGTCAACGGCGCCTTGACGACCTTCTTTTTGCTCACGAGCAGCGCGACGGGCGAGGTTGGTCTGATGTTTCTTGCCCTGGGTATGGGCAAGGTAGGAGCCATCATTCTGATGAACCGTGAGACAAAGACGGCACTCGAACGAGCCGACGTGATTCTTGAAGAAGTAGGGGTCCTTGTCGAGGTCGATGGTCTCGAGAGCGAGCTTGCGAAGACGTTCGCGACGGTCGGCGTTGGTGGCGGACTGAGAAGCGACGCCTCCACCGCCGAATTTCGAGCCGGCGCGGTTTTGGAAATCCATCGTCGGAGATTTTGTGATGTGATGGGAATTGAAGGGTTGGTTGGCGCGAGGGTGAGAAGGTAAGAAAAGCGCGATTGCAGGTGGGAAGTACGTAAGGTATGGTTACATTTGTGAACATGACCTTACCTTTACCCAAACTGCCAAAGAATTTAAGTGGAGACAAAGTCAAGACGACCTAAGGTAGGGTCTCCAACCAATCAGACGCTGAAACTGCACTTGAACAACCTACCTTATATTGGCCATATATATATCATCAGACAAATACTGGTAAGACGGAGATATTGTTTCCGCTGTAAAAGTCTAATAAAGGTGTCATATTACGACTCGTACTTAGATTTTAACCATTTCCGCACGCTTAGAAACCCATGCCTCAACACAGCTGACAAATCTATCAAACTCGCCCATGGGAGTGTCGAGCACCAAAGCCATGAATCCTCTTCGAACGATCCAGAACCCCTCCTCCATCATATCAAGCCAAAAGAGATCCCTCAAGGAATCGAGTTCTTCGACTTCACCAGATCTTTCGATCACACGAGAACCGTCCTTGGGAAAATGGATCCCCATGATAGTGCCGATACCAGTAAAGAGCACTCTTGTGCCCTTTGTTACAGCATTGAGTCGGTCCCTGAGCTCATCTCCAGATCTTGTGAATTGGGCTGCAACTTCAGGCGTGTAGACCTTTGTTAGGCCGGCGTAGCCAGCGTGCGTCACCAGAGTGTTGTTGTTAAAAGTGCCTGAATGCGAGAGAGCAGTGGGGAGTCGTGGATCAAAAGCAGCCATGATGTCTGCTCTACCGCCGAAAGCACCAAAAGCCAGGCCTCCACCAAGATACTTTCCAAACGTCTTGAGGTCTGGTTTGAGTCCCCTCATCTCGGAGATACCCCCTCCTGAGAGACGGGAGGTCATGACTTCGTCGATGATGAATAAGGCGCCGGCCTGAACCTATGAGTATACAAGATGAAGCCGACAGAGCACGCAGACTTACATTTCTAGCAATCTCTTGTATGCCCTGAAGAAATTCAGGGTGTCCTGGAATGCCACCTCCAGAGCCTTGCATTCCTTCCACCAACACAGCAGCAACACCCTCACTCTCGATAGCAGCACGAGCGCTGTCAAGATCGTTGTACCTGGCCACGACCCAATCATCCAGGTCGACATTGTTGGCCTCTGGGTTTACTCCCTTGAATCCTATTACAGCACCATGATAGCCCCCACTGAAAGTGACGACTTTTCTTTTATTGGTGAAAGCCCTGGCAGCTGCTAGAGCGTGGATGTTGGCTTCAGTACCGGAGTTGCAGAAGCGTACATGTTGCAGATTGAAGCGACTGCAGACTTCGCGAGCGAATATCTGCTCCTGAGCTGTATTGCCACCAACATTCATGCCTACATTGTCAAGTACATCTCGAATAGCCGAGATAATTACGGGGTTGGAATGCCCATAGAGAGCAGCTGTGAACTCGCCGGTGAAATCTGTATAACTGTGTGATCTGTAAGAAGAACTGCTGGTTGGTTGCAATAGCCTACAAGACCTACGCATGTCCATCCTCAGAAGTAATTTGATGGCCTTGGCCCGACTTGATCACAACGGGGAATGGACTGGCGTGCAGAACAGTCCTCGTGTTTCCGCCAGGCATTGATTTGAGAGCCTCGTCGTGAAGAGCCCTGGATCGAGGATTACGATCAATGTATCGAGTCGTGGCGGCCTCGAGTTCCGCCTGGATTTGCTGGATGAGTTCTGAAGACATGGCTACTATGCCTACTAACTCAGGCAGGTACTTGTGGTGTTGACTTGGCTTTTAGTGTAAGTGTGTGCTGACTGACATCCAAGCAAGAGGAAAGGCGCTGAATTATATGTGTTATTTTAGAATCGATTTCAGTTGGTCGACTAGGTTTACAACGATACACGGTATTTCGCATTTCGGGAACAAGTGATGGTCATAATGTTGATATGTTTGTTGTGGTGGTTTTCGGGTCTAGGCACCTTGGTAGGATCCAATGTCATCGGGTTTCGGGTCTGGCGTACCTAAGGCATACCTAGTTTCCACCGACTAATATATTCACAACGACCCAAGTTACGTAAGGAACCGTTAAAGTGACCATATCAACAGCGGGTTGATGAGTTTAGCTAGACAAGAGTGATACTGGAAGTCCTCGTATCAATTAAACCTCTTGGGCCATGTTACTTACAATCACTACGATATTAAACCCAACACTGACGTTTATGAGTGGATATGGGAACTTGAAGAGTCTCAAACTGGACGAAACATCCAGCAGCAGGAAATTGAGACTGTGGCTTGAAACCTTTGATTTGTGACTTTATGATATATTTCATCATTATCTGTAAACACGTAGTACCTACCTGAGCAAGCCAAGGTAGTAAGTATCTCAATGGAACTCATCAATCTCAGGTTTCCCAAAGATGTGTACGTACGTACCCGCCGAAGTGGGGGAAGAAAAGCGGTCTGGAAAATAAAAGCGGCAGAATCTGAATATCCCACTTAATTTTTCAAACTTTTGGCCGAGACTACACCAGCCAAGACGAGAACAAGACAAGCCGATCACAGTAAAATCAAGTCAAAGATTTCACTCACAATGGCCGGCTCAATCACCAAACCCAAGAGTAGGTCGAATCAGCATAAACAAACCCCACCCAAATTTACTGCCTCCAATGCTGACTCGATTGTCCAGAGCCCAAGTCCAAGCGAACTCCCGTTCGTCTTCGCCACAAGATCGAAAAGGCTTCGGCCGCAAAGCAAAAGAAGGAGCGCAAGTTGGCAAAGAAGAACCCAGAATGGCGATCAAAGTTAAAGAAGGACCCCGGCATCCCCAACCTGTTCCCCTACAAAGAGAAGCTGCTCCAGGAGATTGAAGAAAACCGTCTAAAGAAGGCCGAGGAGGCGCAAAGAAGAAAGGAGCTGGCCAAGGCTGCAAAGACGGGCTCCAAGGACGAGGCGGTCACCGCCGACGTCCAGGTCGACGTCGGCGACGAGATGGACGAGGACGGTATGGACGAGGATATCGACGAGTCAAACCCCATGGCTGCGCTCATCGCGAGCGCCCGTGCTGCTGCTGCTACCTATGATCGACAACTCGCTGACGACGACGACATGGACGAGGACGACGATAGCGACGACTCCGACAACGACCGTGGCCCTGAGATGTCCATTGGCCAGGCCTCGTCGAGAAAGACCTACGACAGAGTCTTCAAGCAAGTCGTTGAGCAGGCCGATGTTGTTCTTTATGTCCTTGACGCTCGCGATCCCGAGGGCACCCGCTCTCGCGAGGTTGAGCGCCAGATCATGGCTGCCGCAGCTGGCGGCAAGCGACTGATCCTGGTCATCAACAAGGTCGATCTCATCCCTCCCAAGGTTCTACGGGACTGGCTTATCTACCTGCGACGATACTTCCCTACTCTGCCTCTCCGAGCCTCTGGCGCTGCTCCCAACGCCCACACCTTCAACCATCGCGATCTGACCGTCCAGAGCACCTCCGCCACGCTCTTCAAAGCCCTCAAGAGCTTTGCCGCCAGCCGGCAACTCAAGCGCGCCGTCTCTGTTGGTGTCATCGGTTATCCCAACGTTGGCAAGAGCTCTGTTATCAACGCTCTTCTCTCAAGGATGAGCGGCAAGGGTGGCAGCTCCTCCAAGGCTTGCCCTGCTGGTGCCGAGGCTGGTGTCACCACAAGTATTCGCTCGGTCAAGATCGACAGCAAGCTCACTCTTCTCGACTCCCCCGGTGTTGTCTTCCCCTCATCGTCTTCCACACAATCTGCTGGTCTTGTTTCTCTCAAGAACGCCACCGAGGCACATGCTCACTTGGTTCTCCTCAACGCTGTGCCCCCCAAGCAGATCGACGATCCTATGCCCGCCGTGACTCTTCTCTTGAAGCGTCTCTCAGCCTCTCCCGATCTCATGCAGAAGCTCACAAGCGTTTACGATATTCCTGCCCTCCTCCCTGATCGTACCGATGGTGACATCACCACGGACTTCCTCGTTCAAGTCGCCCGCAAGAGAGGCCGTCTTGGTCGTGGTGGTATTCCTAACCTCTCTGCTGCTGCTATGACAGTCGTCACTGACTGGCGAGACGGCCGCATCCAGGGTTGGGTTGAGCCTCCTGTTCTAGCTGTCGAGTCGACAACCACCGCCTCCAAGCCGGCCATCAAGAACGCCGGTGAGGACGAGGTAGCTGCCGACCAGAAGCAGATCGTGACCGAATGGGCTGCCGAGTTCAAGCTCGAAGGCCTATGGGGTGACGACGAGGGCAGTGCCGAAGCCGCCGATGCTATGGAACAGTAAAGAAAAAGTGTTTCAGCGGTTTTTGTTCGGCAAAATGACGGAAGGGTTTAACATGAGTTCTTCACTGGAAAGTTTGGCGTTTCATGGATCTGGTAGACCGGTTTATATCCGCGCATATACATTCGTAAAAAAAACAACAATTTGTCTCCCCAAAACTCCTACATGGTTTACCAAGTGACTCGTAGATTATGCATGATGCCGTATGCCTCCCAATACAACCCAGCTTTGGCTCGTCTATATCTATGCTTCGATCAATTCCATCTTGACACCGCGTTTGCCTGTCATCTCATCCTTCTCGTCACGGACTCTAACCCTGACTTTTTGGAAGAGCTCTACCTTGATCTCGCGGCTTCCCTTGGTTGTAAGCGTGTATGTCTCTGCGTCGTACTCGGCCTCGGGCTCAGGCTCCGCAAGGTCTCGAAGGCGGATCAGGCCCTCTGTACCAAAGCGTGGAACAAGGACGACGAACCCGTTGCTGAAAATCTTCATCACGAATGCGTCTTCCTCCGCAACCTTGCCCTTGAGGGCCTGGCCGACATAGTAAGCGATGCTGGCACGACCGGCCATCTGAGCGTTGCGGTGGCGCACGTTGATATTCTTACAGACAGCCTCAAGGCGACCCCGGCTGCGTACGTTAGGGTGTATGGCCTCGTAATCGATGGCAGCAGCGAGCTGTCTGTGGGCAAGAAGATCGGCGTAACGGCGGATGGGAGAGGTGAAATGTGTGTAGATCTCTGAAGCAAGGCCGTAATGGCGGAATTCAGGATAGGCCTGTGTTCCAGAGCAGAAATACTCTGCACTCATCATGCAGCGAGTAGCCATGATACGCACAAGGGTGTTGAAGAATGGCTCCTTGGGGTCCACGCACTGATCCAGAGAATCCGCAAGGGCCTTGCTGGAACCGGTCCGCAACTCCATGCCACGCTTGGTGCGGAGTTGGTTTGATAGTTCATCAAAGTTTGTCTTTGGGGGAGCCGCGTGACGACGGAGAATGGCAGTTTGAGGAAATGCTTCATAGATCTTGGCTGCAACGCTCACGTTGGCGAACAACATGAACTCTTCGA
Source organism: Fusarium musae (assembly GCF_019915245.1). Lineage (NCBI taxonomy): Eukaryota > Fungi > Ascomycota > Sordariomycetes > Hypocreales > Nectriaceae > Fusarium > Fusarium musae. Next base: position 2,341,393 of record NC_058387.1, read on the forward strand.
CGAGAGAGTTTGTATCGAGAAGCTGCTTTGTCTTGACATCAATAGGATCAGACGTCTCAGATTCAGTTTGCACCTTGACTTCTGGGGAGGAGAGGCTCAGGGCACCAGCATCCATTCGCTTCTTCTTTAATTTCTTGGATAGCATGAGAAGCATACGCATTCCCTTGGTAAGATCGTCTTGCTGAGACTCATCGTCGATTCGCAACTGAGCCTGTTCATAGCTGAATGCTTCTCGAGATTTGATGACAGACTTGGTGAAGCGAACGTTGACGATGTCAGCATTGTCGTTCAGCTCCCAGAGCACCGAGAATGCAAATCGCTCAACGTAAGGCTTGAGCGAGCAAAGATCGGTACCAAGAAGAGGAGGTAGCATATCGATACGCTTATCGACGAGATAGACTGTGGTACCCCGGATACTGGCTTCAGTATCCATGGCATTGGCAGGCTTGACAAAGTTGGACACGTCGGCGATGTGAACACCAACTTCATAGTTCCCGTTAGGGAGCTGCTTGGCATGGAGGGCATCATCGATATCCTGGCACCCAACAGGGTCAATACTGCAGATGAGAAGACCTCTGAGATCCTCCCTCTGCTTCCAACCAGGATCTTCTAGGCTTGTCGGCACCCTCCAGTCGTGTCCCTCTCTGGGAAGGCAGTCCAGCACGGTCTTGGGAAAAGGCCGATATTGAACATCCCACTCCAGCAACAGAGCTTCGGTCTCGGCCGATTTGGTCTCCAGCTCACCCAAGGATCGCACGAAATGTCCGATAGGATGTCTTGAGTCGCGCTCCCAGGCATCAATGGTTACCAACAGGCGCTTGCCAAGAAGGTCAGCAACCTGGCGCGTACGAAGGCGGATTTTGGGAATCTTCTTGTCCATTGGAATGAGGAAAACGCTATCCTGCTTGCGACCTTGGCTGGAACCCTTACTGGCTGACGATGGGTCAATATGACCAACATACTGACGCCAGTTGCGCTTGATAACACCCACAACCTTGGCCGTAGGCTGAGGCTTGCTCTCCGATGCACTCTTCTGAGTCTTCTTGACCTGCTCTTGCAAGGCCTTTCGCTCCTTCTCAGATACGAGATCCTGGGTCTCCTCCACATCTGCATTCTCGTTCTTGGTGATGGCGTCCTCCTCAATGATCTTTGTCGAAGGTTCTTTCCACTGATCTTGAGGAAGAACTTCAACGACCACAACATCACCATCAACGGCTCGGTTGATGTTTTCACGGCCCAATACGAGAAGAGGTTTGGGGAACGCCGGTACTTTGATTGAACCCTCGAGGTAGTTATATGGCGACACATTGAAGATTCCTTGATGCATTAAACCAGCCTTGACTCCAGTCATCATCCTTGACAGGGTAAAGTACTCAGGGTACAGCATCTGGCCCTGCTTCTTGAAAGACTCTTGGTTTTGGGCTTCTGCGACTAAATCTAGTAGCCTCTCGCCATCTTCGAGGCCACTCACATAGTCCCGGAGAGAAGATGCATGAAGCCCATCTTCCTTGGCCTTGCGAAGGTTCTCTCGATCATCGCTGAGCATCACTACTGCTGGGAGATTTTTCGCTTTTGTCCTGGCAAGATGTTCGCCGTACCACTTGACGGCTAACCGCACAGCTCTGTCATTCCTGTCATTCACAGTCTCATTTGCCTGGCGGTGGACGAATGTCTCGAGCCTAAAGTCGTTGAAGAAGACGTAAAATCTCTTATCCTCGCTCTTTGTGAGCCCCACTAGACGGTTGTAGAGTGGTAATGACCGATTTCGCAGCTCCTCGAGTACTGTTTGCAGAATGATAACATCGTAGAAAGCTGAGCTCTGCTCAAAAAGGTCCATTGCGTTGAGCAGCGCGTTAGTATCAGGCACCAGGTAATGGCCCTGAGGGAAAGTCTTGGTGCCTGCTGGCTTGTCCGAGAGCACAAAAGGCTGAGCTGCAATACTCATTAATGAACTTGACGATTCAGGCGGAAGTAATAGTCTTACCTTGCTGAGCAGCATTTCTAGGGGCTTCCTGAAGACAGGCTTTGCAGAGCTTGGAAGAGCAGGGGATGTCAGTTCGTAAGTAGACTTCTCTCACGATTTTCTGTACTTTGCCACTCCGGGTTGATCGCACGTAGACCTTGCTGGAGATGTTTGAGGCCAGAGAATCTGTCTCGGTAGATCTTTTTAAGCTCGCCATATTCGACAGTCTACTTTTCTCGCGGCGTGGTAAAGTTTAGAGTAGATAATAATGATGAAAAGACTGTTGATCGCAAAGCGCCCGAGTAGGCGATAGTGGGGCGCTTATCGATAAGTCAGCAATTGTTTCATGTTCTTCGAAAGTCCTGCGAACGAGCAGGAATCTTTGGTAATAGTCTTGAGGGCTATTACCCCTGAAGGACGTGAAAAAAAAAAAAAGCAAGAGTAGATCTCTCTCTACATTGGCTGTCAAGAGGACTCTAGACGATAATTTCCATTACTTCTTTGCCTTTCTTGGAAATATATGTTTAAGCAGATCCTTATCACATGACGCTATAGTCACGTGCTCTGAACTTCACCTCACTCACCTTCCTCTCAGATCTTCTATCTGCAGATTACGTTTCATACAAAATTCGATGCCCTCAGTACCGAGGCCTTGAGATTCAAATAAAACAGATCATGTGTATGCTTTTCGAGTGAATAGCTGTTGTCTTGGAAGTGTGTTGCTAAGCTGCTGCCTCTTTCTCCATCAGTTAAATACAAATGACTTACGCGTATCCGAGCCGACAGTCGCATGCTATTCAAATCCACAGAATCCATAGCATCTCTCCATATCTGATTGGGATTCCATTTTAATAAATGGAGAAAAGAAAAAAATCATTGGAATTTGCCTTAGTTGCACTCAGAGCGCCAATCCAGAACCTGCGAGGTCTGGTCAGCGAGACCGCATACTACCTATACGACAGTTTCAACATCTTCTATGAGCCAATCATATAAGCCTTATTGAGTTAATCTGTCAAAGGGACAGGTTCAAAGTCCCAAATGCATACACAAAGTTGTGCCATCCCACGCGCCCTTTAGGTTGCGTTCAGTTACCCTCTCCGACACGGGCTCAGAGACGTGTCTTTCCTCGAAGCCTGTTGCATGATATGACTTGATAGACAGGATTAAGTGCCTAACAGAGTCTCGTCAGGGGAAACACTGTTAGTAACTACGAGCGCCGCATCTGGTCAAGTCCTACCATCTGCATGGATACGAGCCAGGAAGCGTCATACTGATACAAGGAGAAAGTTTGGCCATGAAGTGCTATGATCCATTAGGGGGTCTGTCTATTCGCTGTGTGAGGTGTCAAGGCTCGCACTTTTTACCCTCTCACGAACGTCGGATCCCGAGTCATGTTAGCAAGAGCTTACCAGGGAGATGACCAAGCACCAAATGTTCACCCGGTTCAAAAATATACAGCCTCTATATCCCTAGGGTCTCACCAACACCTAAGAAGTTTGGAAATACCCTCGGATTTGTTTTGTAGTCCAGCATACGCTGTCTCGTGGAGGTCGCAATGCTGTGCCTCAGGGGTTGAGCATACTGCAAAACGGAAGAAATTACTGACCTCATTCTCAGAACTGTTACCTCAAGGAAAGCAGCCCTTTCGGCGCGTCCGTCTCCTGTGCAATTATGGAGTCATATTTCACGGTTCAATACCACAAGGATTCTCAGCTGATAGTGCACCGGCTGCTTCGGGGGGCCCAGAGCCGACAGATTTGCCTGATGCGACTCGAAATCAATGTTGCAGCGATGGACACATTTGACAGCCAGCCTCAATATGCAGGTAGCGTTCTGAACCAATGGCAATCTCGCTATGCGCTGTCATGAGAAGTATTGATACGGAAAAGGATTGACTTGGCAAAGCCTCTTTAGGCTCCGAGGGTTCACAAGGATACCGCAGGGCTGCCGAGCCCATCAGTAGAAGTTCTCGACAGATGTGCTTTCCATGTCATCGTTATATCTTCCCGCAGGCCTCGGACATTGAGTCACACATGATCATGTTGAGTTGGCTACTGTCCCACCATTGGTCCTAGCCATCTACAGTATCATTCAAACATTCTATCTTTAACACAGAGTATAACTTGACGAGCACAACATTATTGCTCGATTCGTTCCAACTTCTACTCCACTGCCTTGCCCGATGGAGGCAAGTCAACGTGTTTGTAAAGTGTACTATGGCTGGCGATATGAAGCCTGTGCGAAGGATGGGAGGGATATCACAACGATAGTGGCAAATTCTAATATTAGCAAAGTTGTCGAGAACGATAGCCGACAGGGCAACAGTGACCTACGCGGGCTTACTGCAGTCGCGAGATTGCTGTCATCAATATCCCTGTAGCATATTACTATGACTGAGGTTGCCATTATTGATATCGCTTCGAGATTTGAAACAGATCTTGGAAAATCAAGCAACTCACACCGGTAGAGCTGCCACAGCTCCCAAGATTGGGATTGGTATTATTGACAATATATCGATATGGCGGTTCTTCACCTTCAGTCTGCCTGGGGGAGGGGGGGGAGACAGATGCAACCAGCCGAAGTATTTTCTGCCAACTGCAGAGCCTTGGTTGTTGCACATTGATGGGCTTTAACAGACCCGACAACTAAGCTATTCGGGTCTATTGTCAATCCCTTGATTTGTGAATTACTCGATTCTTCAACCAGTTTAGACGAGCGTCGTGTTTAGCATATCCAGGCGTAGCTGTGGCCGGTGAGCAGAACCCTAGGACGACGCGTCGATCCATGTGATGGGCGAAGGGGTAGCAGCAGGCTGCTGTATTAGGAAATGCATGACGCCGGGTACTGTTAGGCCCGGGGGTTTGTTCAAAGTCTGAGATGCGGCGCGCGTCGGAGAAGAGCTCACGGGGTCGCGTTTAGCGTGCAACAAGAGCTCGTAAGAAACAAGAGGATGCATGTCCTCAAAGAGACTTTGCAATCGAGCATGAGAGGAACATGATCTCCTCCTGATTACGAAGGGCTCAACGTCAGCATATGGTGGACAACTTATACAAAGCATGCCTCTTTGCTTTCATGGCACAAAGTATCTCAAGAGCATGGCGCGCGTCGTAGAAAAGGAAGCCTCACGGCAAAAACTTGAACATGTCGATGGTAAGGACTTACTTGGTGAACAGGAACTATCATTCTGCCACTGGATGGAATCAGGCATCGACGGTAACGAATAGGAAAAGATACAAACCGGATTGCTGGACTTTGAACCATCTGAAAGACAAGCATATCACAAACAGAACAGGGGCCTAGGGGTGAGGCTATTGGAATGAGGGCCGAGACAAACGCCTCTTGTTGGTAGCCAGGAATCGGCCGCACGGACTGATGTGATTGGTTTCGTACTCGCAAGTCAGCCAGAAGACGAAATTTCCAGCCGGTCAGGCGTCACAAGACAGAGAGCCGAGGACAGATTAGCAAGGATGATACATCAGCATGATGCAATGCGGACCCGGATTTATGGAGAAGGCCTTTGACTCAGGTATTGTCAACGGGCTAAGAGATACAATGGCGACTCAGTTATTCAAAGAATCGAGAAGCCGCGCAAGGTGAAGGAGATGGCAGCCAGCCAGCCAGCCAGCCAAACAAAACGGGAGGTCAAATTATACCTTGGGGACGCGAGACCAGGATCTGGCGAGGGGAAAGTCAGCCACTTGAACGGTGATTTTCCACAAGAGATTAGGCCGAGGCGAAGAGACTGGGGGTCCGGCGCCGGCAAGGTTTCACGTGCGGGCCGGCCGGGAAAGCAACCTCATACGCCGTTTGCCAGTGATCTACAAGCGAGATTTTTACGTTACGGTTTAAGGCAGGTACTGAAGTTGAAGGTCCATGTTTAGGGCGCCTTTGGCTTGGTGTGTTTGAGCACGTCCAGACGACGACTGAGTGGTAGGCGAACCATGACGACGCAACAAAGACCAATGAAATTACGCAAGAGACTCGTGCTACAGTATGAACGAAGAGGAAAAGAAGAGGAAGAAGAAAAAAGCTTGAGGATGAGGCTCAAAGATACTAACGGCTGAACGGTTTCATAGATGACAGGTTGTTGGAACATGGAATAAAAGCCGCGGCGGGCCAAGTCAAACACAGGCGAGATGGATCCGTTTGGTGGTGATCGATATCGGTAGCCCCCGCTCATCAATAATGGATGGGAACTGTGGCTTGTTAGTTCGTACATAGGCATGCAAACTGTCTGTGGATATGAGCTGAGCATCACGAGGGACCACGGGGCACAGATGTCTCTCCCATTCCCAGAAGGTGAAGGGCCATGCTTCTCGCGTATCTCGTCTACGACCTTAGGTCAATCCATGGACCATGGCGGAAACAGCAACCTCTAGGGTCCAGGTTGGGGTCACGGTGGATGGGTCTGTGTATGTATGTATGTACATACATACATGGGGGGGCATGAAGATCCTGGATCTGGAGAATCTTTGGGAGCACTCGCATGGCCAACATAGGTAGCGGGTTTGGCGGGTCCCCCTACCTGTCTATATGCAGAGATGCAGCCTCTCGCTGGCCATGGCATTTCTCCATGATCATACTTGTACATACATTGTCCATGAAGGGAGGAGAGCCACATAGCGGGAACTGTGTGAGTGCGGGAACGGATGGACAGTGAACGAGGATCGTGGGTTGGGCTGGGTTGGTTAGGCTGGGCTGGGCTGGCTGGGGACATGAATTGGTGTGGTCCGGGGTCTTGGGGCGATCGTTCCCGCACCTCCCTCCCTCTGCCATAGCTTCCTGGGGCTCCATCTGACTGCTAACTATCCGGACCTAGGAATGCATTTCTTAGCAGTCTGCTGGGCGGTGAGTTCTTATAGTATCTCATACGCATTTGCGAACTCTTGTGACGCTCTGTAGAGCGCCTTATCAAGCAGGAAAGGCTACATCAGAGGCATGACAAGGACAAGGGGGGTTTAAGAGTGGACAACGGTGGAACGGATCATGATTCTGGGGTCGCGATTGATCGACTCGGTTGGCGTTCCGGGCATCTGGAGCCTTTTGCGACAGGACGTTGGAGACCTGCAACGTTATTGCATAGAGGTGGGTTCCATCTAACTAAACAGCTGACTGAGAATTAATAGTGTCTTGATCACTTCATGGTATTTTCCCCATCCCTTGCTGGAGCCTTTCGAGGCGTGTGAGGAACCTCGACTCGTTTGATTCATTATGAAATACCATCGCGGGAGATTGTGATTCCGGATCTTGAGTGCACTACCTTGACGGGCTGTCACTGATAACTTGATCAGGTTCCTCTAATACTGTGCAGCTGTCGAGGAACAGAATGTAAGGTTAGAGTGTTCTAACGATGAGCAAACAAGGGAATGCAACATGAGTGCGACTTTATGAGGTCCCTTCGTTTCTCGCGAAGGCTGGAAGAAACAAGGTTCACATCTCGAATGACAAGAATGAAGGCAGCAGTTAGCGAAGGTGAGACCTTCTCGCGGAAGAGATGCGATGTGGGTCAAACAAGGTGATAAATGTACACGATATGAGACAAGATATCACGGGCCAAAAAAAAGGTGAGACACAGGAAGCAAGACGACATCAAAGTGTTTCCCATCCTGTCTCGACTGGCACCTCGGTGAGCATTTTGATACCGTGTTAAGCCCAGGCTGACCGAACTATGGTTCACGACGCAGCTGGCTGGGTGCTGCGATGCTTCAATATCTGTTTGTCTTGCACGGCAAGAGTCTCTGTGCAGATATCTACATACGAACAACTGGAAGCTCGCCCAAACAGATCACATATACGGAGATGAGAAGAGAGTTATTATCAACTATGCGATGAGAAATCAAAAACGTCAATCAAGGTCTGCGACGCAGCAACGTTTCATGTCATCGAAGGCAGAACTGCTAGCCATGTAATGGGATCTGCATGCAGTTAGCATCGTGACGGCGCCCACAGGACAAGCGACAGGCAGACATTGGAGGCTAGGGCGACAAAGGGCGCTTGCGTGCATGGACATGGAGCATGGAGTGAGCGGCATACCCACACACCCGTCACAGGGAATGGGACCACACAGAGCACGGTGCGACAATGAGACCCAGTGTAGCGGATCAGAGGCTGGCGAGGATCTCCATATCCATATCCAACAGTCTATCTCGAGACTCAAGTCTTGTTAGACCAACTAACTTAGCACTGAGCAAACTGATGGATCACTGATGCCATGTCGAAATCTTAGATCAACATTCTATCTTGGCAGGGAGAATAGAGCTAATCATTTTGACTCATCTCTGTGCAGACTTTGAGTTAATGTCATGAAAATACACAGGCGTGTGCGGATATTTGGCCTTATCCCATTCGAGAATCTAGGTCCATCTCAAAGATAGGAGCCTTCTTAGTGCATGGATCTATCAGAAAGGAATATGCCAAAAGACCGCAACTCGGCTTTCATTGTAAGGTTCAGAATCAAGCCATGGCCAGGAGACTTTGAGAAACCAATAGCCTATGATAGAGAGGAAGCATGCGCTTGCTGAAGCAGACCAAAGCACCAAAACTTCATCAGTATCAAGCTGCATATGCAGCCTAGTAGGTATATCCAACAGACACATTGACGCGTTACGAGATGCTGACAACCGATGACACCCAAGCCGTTGACTTGAGCCTACCGGAGCCAGGAGGCTTCAGCCGTTACGGCGTATTCTGAATTGGGTTTTGCTTTCTATCTGCAAGCTCAGTAACAACCTTGCCCAGTGACATCTCACTACTTAAGAGAGTGGCCACGGAGGCGCTGAGCTATAGCCGAAGCTGAGCTAAAGGTCCCAATGATGCTGATGCTGATGACGCGGGGAAACTGGTGTATGTATGTATGTACGTGACTGTGCTAGGAAGTTGAGCAGTCTCAGTTTGGTTATCCTGTCAAGCCTGCTCACCATCGACAGTTTCTTATCTGGGAAACACACCTCTTGATATTGCGCTGCTTCTCCCGCCAGAACCCTCTACACCGCATTCTGTCACGTCTTTCGACGATGCCTACCTTAGTTTCTTTCATCATAATCATTATCTTTACTGCTCAAAACTCAACTCCGCCTCCGCCTGGTCGTCTCCTCATCATCTTCCTCACTGTGTCTTGTCTTACCTCTCATAGATACACACCATTTTCTAATGATAGCCAACCAGGGTTTTTGTTCCCCTGCTCGTTGATCCTTGTACTTGTCCATGCCTTAGTAGCTTGGCTTAACTAGCTCCCCACTCACATCCCCTCCTCCCCCAGGCTTGCGCCATCTCAACCAACCATTCTTCGTCATCCGTCTCCCTCGATCGCACCGTCTTTCCAACGGTAAACCCTTTTCCCCTCCACTCCATCCTCTTTGATATCCCAGTAGCCCTCTTTGTCCCACTCCCTCTTCGTCGTCCTCCTCCTCCCTCCATCTTCCACTGCTGGACGGATGCCATCCGCACCTACAATAAACCATCCATCTGTCTGTTCATCTGTCTATCAAACAATCAACTCGCCCAGACTGGCAATACCGTGATTAAACATCGTCGGCACCATCATCTTCTTGTCGACCTGTGTCGCTACATGACCAACTGCCTCGTTTCACTCTGCCTTACACAGCATCCCCCTCATCACCTCGTACGGCATTCTGAAGCACCTGGGAGTAAAATCCCCTCCCCTCGAATTATTCATCCTTATTAACTTGAATTTGAATCTCAAGGAGCACAGCTCCCGCGCGCAACACGCGCAACTTGTGCAGCGTCGACAGAACGCAGCAAGTTGGACTTTACTTTACCCTGTCCACTATCAAACGCTTCTATCACTCCCAGTCGCGATATGTCATATCGTTGATTGCGAGTCTTGTTTCTGCCTTTGTCGCATTATCATCGCTTCTTACCTAACACGCGCAACACGTTATTCGTTTGCTCATACAATCAATTCATTCTCTTTTGAAAAGCGCACTCATTTCAAAGCGCAGCGATCGCATCGCAGCGCATTAACATTGGATTTGAACCACACTCGGCTCAGGTCGATACTTGATACAGCCCATGTGCTAGACGATCTCCGCTTTGAACGCTTCAGACTCGTTTCTTCTCCACATCCACACGCGCCTCCTCCGTCGCATTATCTCATACTACCTTACATACGCTACCTACGCTACAGTATCACTGGCGCGCAATCACCCGTGTTAGAGACCCTAATTAAGAGTCACTCACCGTTGCTTACACCCCCCGCTGCGCCGCCGCCTCCTACTCCTCCTCTACTTCCTCCGGCTTGAACCTCCAAGGATTCGGTTCTAGTTTTTGATTCTGATTCTGACTCTTGGGTCTTGGTCTTGATATCCCCGGTCCTTTTTTGTGGATTCTTTCTACTGGAGCCATTTCAGGGGCTGTTGATTGGTTCCTTCCTGCTCAGGCATGCTCCTGCCTCCCAAGAGTGGTTTTTCTTACCTTAGCTTCCTGGTCTCAAATCGCCACTGGCTTTACTGCAAGTGCGACTGATTCCCAGATTTCACTGTAGCTGCTACCTTAGCTGCTCACACTACTACTGCACCTTCCCTCCCACCCCATTGAGATTCAGCGCGCAGTCCCGCCCCCCTCCTCCACCTGCCACCATCTCATCGTTCATCATTAACCCATCACCATCCACCCATCCATCCACCATCGGCTTTCCGCCATCACACACGCACGCACACACGCATACACACGCATACACCCGCTCCATCGCATCGTCTAATCATCCTGTTGACAATCTATCAATCACTTTGTTTGGACGCGCATCTTGGAATCTTCAGAGCTCTGTTGATATTCTTGTTGTTACGCGACCGTTCGTTGGTTTTACTTGCGCGCCCATACGCTGGCTGGCTAATCTGATCATTGAGATTCGTCCGTGAGCCTCTTTGACGTCGTTGTCGCACAACGCGATCCCGCGTCTATATTTCATATCATTCTGTCACCAGACAAAGGTAAATCCTGCCAAAGTTTTCATTCTGCGTGCATCTTCTCATTCTTGCTTTCTGCGTCTTGTTTCGTCTCCTTCTGTTCTTGTTTGTCTCTTTTGCTTCCTACACCTGTCCCGCCGCTGCCGCGGCCAGCGTCTGGATTACTACGATCTTGTCTCGGTTTGGCTCAACTTCCGGCTGGAGTCTACGCCCCGGCCTGCGCTTGACTCTCCCTTCTGAGCCAAGGCCTGGCAGGCCAAATCGCACATCACAAGGCCAGGCAGGCTTCCCACTTTAAGCTCGCCATATATCTACAATCCGCCATTCACGCTCAACGACGCGCCTCCTTCTGGCTGCCAACCACGTGCGACTCGCGTTGCCTCCTTTCTGCATCTTCTCCAACCCGTCAACCCGTCAGTCCAAGCATCTCTGGACACGTCGCCATCGCTTTCCCGTGGTCGCAACTTCACCCATCCCCCGCTCGCTCGGTAGCTCTGTGATGTACTCCGCTCAGCAAACCAGCGCTGATAATGCGACAATCAACCCAGCTGCGCTCAGCTCACCTGGTAAGTTTTATAATCCTATTTCTTCCTTTTCGTGATCGCATGTCCTCCACAAACCTCACTCCACTCTTAAATCATGCCATACACACGTACAAGTGATAATATCACTTGCGCCCAAACTCCATGATGCATGCATTTGCCCCGCACTACAACTTTCGTGCCCTGCGACCGGAGGATTCAAGCGTGAAATAGGTTGCGCCACCCGTCACCACAGTCCGTAAATTCAACTCAAGGTTCAAAATGCTAATCAGCTTTCTCCAGTCATAGGTCTGACGCAACAACCCCAGCGCACACTCAAGCGCAGTCATTCTCCTGGAGGTTACGACTCGCCTCAGCTTGGCGATGACGGTATGTCGGCGATTAGTATTTCGCCGCTACTTTACTCATTTCGGCACCCGACTACCTTGCGCCAGAAACGGCGATCAATTACGATTCCTTGATTGCTATTTTTGTTCCTATGCTTTATGCCGTATTTCGTTGCAGTATTTGCGGGCTCAAAAGTTCAACTGGTGACAAAAGTGCTGACCTATCTTGCAATCTACAGGTGATACAAAACCACTTCGAAAGAAGGCAAGACCGATGAATAAACGATCAACAGGGAGCATTTCCGAGGCTCCCGGGCAGGCCGCAGGCTCGAACCTTCCTCAGGCTATTCCTCCACCGCAGACTCCCCAGTCTCAAGGCTCAGGGCTGCCACAAACGAGCCCTGCATATACGCCGCAGACACAGATGCCGCCGAAGACCACTCCAACCAAGTCAACACTGAAGGCTCTGCCCACTGTGCGAGACCACACGACCGACCAGCTCAATCCGACTGGAGACGAGTATATACCCCGTGAAATCGATGAGTTCGGAGAGAAGAAAGTCCAGCTCAACGGCACGCTCAACGGAGGACGTGAATACAAGTGCCGAACATTCTTGGTCCCTAACCGCGGTGATAAATTGTTCATGCTGGCTACCGAATGTGCTAGGGTTTTGGGTTACCGTGATTCGTACCTCTTGTTCAACAAGAACAGGTCCCTGTACAAGATTATCGCAAGCCAGGCCGAAAAGGATGATTTAGTTGGGCAAGAAATCCTTCCCTTCTCGTATCGATCCAGGCAGATTGCCATCGTCACCGCCAGGTCAATGTTCCGACAGTTTGGAAGCCGTGTGATTGTCAATGGCCGCAGAGTTCGCGATGACTATTGGGAAACCAAGGCCCGGAAACAGGGATTCACTGAAGCTGACCTTGCCGGCGAGAAGCGCCCCGGTGCTACGAAGGCAAGAGAGGCGGCTGAGGCCCAGCAGAACAACGTCTTGTTAGCTGGTCCCCATCCAGAGATTGTGTATAGCAACAACCCAGGACCGTTCCCCGGCCCCCCGCAGCCGCACCTCGTTCAACCAGGTATGATCGGACCACCACCCGGAACCACGACAAGAATGCCCGGATTGACACTAGGATCAGACCTAAGCGACTCCCGGCCGCGCGATTACTCAGGAATTCTCAAAGGCGGACCTCGTCAGGAGATCACCGGCCCTGCTTACCAAGACCAGACCCGTCCTTCGCCCCTCGGGGAGCTCAACGCCCAGGCCCATCATGCCGCAGATTTCAACAGGTCAGTTAATCAGCAGCGGGATATGCGCAACGACTATCTCCAAGGCGTTTGGCGACGCCCACATGAGCAGCCCCCCTCCAATCTGACCCAGCAGCCTGTCGCCTCTGCCGACAATTCCAACACGGCGACCAGCAGGCCTTCACACTCACCTCACACTACAGCTACGGCCATGTCGCAGCAACCTGGATTGGTTTCCACTCAAAGCCCTCAAATGATGATGACCACTGCGCCCTACTCCCAGTCAATCAGCGCGCAGAGCAGTCTCAGTCAAGCGCCCATGAGGGGTATGGCTCAATCACCCACGCAATCGATCAGACCAACACTTCCCGGTACAGGGGGCTCCATGTCTCAGGGAACGCCTGGTTATAACTACCAATCGGGTCAGATGTGGCCGCAGACTCCGCAGGCGCCCCAGCATGGCTACGGCAGCTACACTGCTCAGTCCCAAGCACCTCACCCGTCTCAGTCGCCATCACATCTCCGTCAAGGGAGCTCGGGCCAGATGCAAAGTATGCAGTTCCCCGGCATGGCTGGTATGCAGTATGGTGCGGGTCAGAGCATGTATCCTGCAGATCAAACGCCTCGCCAATACATGCCTCAAGGTGGCGCTGGTGGGCCATCAGTCTCTCAAGGCTGGTCCGGTCAGCATTCACCAGCCCAGCAGTGGTGGACTCCAGGGCAGCAGCCTCAATAAGTTTGTGAACACCAGCTGGTGATGCGAAACGATGGAATGATATAGCCCACGATCTCACCTGCTTCCGTTGAGAAGTCCAATCTGATAGTGTGGTCTGTTTGTGTTTTTTCTTATATCTTTCTTCCATTTACCCTTTTTATTTCTTTTATTTCTTTCTTGGCCTATCCTGGGTTTACATACGACTTGAGCCAGAAGACGGCTATCTTCTTGGTCTGTTTTCCTCCCTCCTGGGTCTCCATGTATGCAGATGAGTGGAGGGGCTATGTGCATCTCGAGGGGCCTTATGGCTTGAAGAATTGCTAATAGTATTTGGACTGGCTGGGATAGAGGAGTCGGACAGGACCGTGACACATGATTGTTTTTTTTTTTTTTTTTTTTTTTGTTTTTTTTTTTTTTTTTTTTTTTGCATTTTCTATTTCTTCTACTTGTGGGTTTTGATATGAGGTAGTAAGTCTGGTTAGGTACATTCACGGGGGTAACATGCCCTGCTGTTGTTTTATTGTTGTTATATGTTTACCAGGCCATTCTGTTGGATGCAGGCATATGGATGTTATTTGGGCAGATTATTGGTTTGGTTTGGTTGTTCTGGTGGTACTACGGATGAGTTTTCGACTGCGACTTGCCTGTGTGTCGTCGCTTAGTACTATTTGTGTTGGCGAGGCATACATCTATTAGGCTTTCATTTTGATACCACGTCACTCTTCGATTCGTCCTTTTTAAACATTTCTTTCTTCCTGGAGTACAACGTACCAGTCGTGAAGCGTGTATATGCATGTGCGACATGTGAGTATCGCTCGAGAGGGGCGTGATACCGACTGGGTGACACGTTGGGGATTGGATTGTTGATGCAGATTTGATAATTCACGTCTATAGTCTTGCCTAAGCTACTTTGCGGCTTTGCTTGCTGCGTGCATAACGATGATGCTCAATGAGATGTTTAGGGTCTCGAGTAATCCTGTTGCTTTGCGATGTTCTTTGCACCGTGAGCTAAGGCTCATGTCAGTCAGAATCGAAGCTGTGCAACGAAACCGGACTCGACGTTCTGTCCGTGTCTGTTCATGCAATACGCAATCACGGCAGCATGTTTTGACCCGGCCCAGCGAATCGGGCAGCCTAGGATGTTGTCGTCCAATATCTAGGGCCTATGTACTGCATCTGAAGTGACAGCACGGTAACACCCGCCGGGATGTTTCCGCCGAGACAGTATTCGCAACGGGGCTTATCTTGTGAGAGGGCAAGGAATGTGGAGTGTCTAGAGAGTGTTGACAAGGCGCGTAGTACGACAGTTGAGATTTAAGTTTCAACTGTACAACGGACCACAGTGGGAATTGTCATACCCGCTCAGCCGTGTAGGTCCAAGCAGGGCGACTGAAGAAAAGTGAAGTAGAATATCGTGTCAATAAATTGTGACAGTGGCACCATGAACGCCAGAGTCGTCCATCCAGCCCCTCGGCCGGATGGCTAACTACATATTTCTAATCACTCTCATCCCCATCCAATGCCTCGTCTCTCTCCTCTTTCCCTTCCTTGAGCTCAAGGGCATCCTGGGTATCATCGCCACTAGCTTCTCCCTCCTCCTCATCTTCTTCTTCGACTTCATCGTCCTCTGAATCTTCGGGGATCTCAACCTCATCCTCTGTTGCCGCATCCTCCTCTGCCTCTGCATTTCCAGGCTCTACACGAGGGCGCTTAGCTAGAGGGCCTGTTGAGACAGCTGTTATGTCTCCGTCAGTTTCCATGTTAGAGGTGTCTGGCATGTCAGTGTCTGGCCCGTCAGACTTTTTGGCGCGGACTTTTTGACGGTAGGATGTGCGCTTTTCAGTCTGGATAGCGTTGAACTCTGTGTGGGGTATTAGCAGTCTTATAATATACAATCTGTCCTGCAACGAAAGACATGGCAGGGCCTATAAAAAGACATACTAGCAAATTCAGCTTCAAGAGGTTCCTTGAGGAACGCGAACTCGGTCTCCTCAAGGGCCTTGAAGACATCTGCAGGGGAGATTGTCTTTTTGCCTGCATTGATGGTGTTTTCATTGGCGCTACGCAATTAGTGATTTACTCTGGGGGGGAGAAGACTTGACGCACTGAGATGCTAGGTAGTTGATGAACACTGTGGTGCTCTGGCTTAGAGCCATGATGGCGTTGGCCTGGATCTGTGTGTTGGGGGGTAGAACACCCTTGGACAGACGTGTTATTATAGACTTTGGAAGGGTCAAGTCCTATTGTTCGAATTGTTCAGTCAGTCTTTGGTTCTGAGCGTCCCTTGTGGGCAGATTTGAACACTGGGTCCTTGCGAGGTCTGTGAGTTGCTGTTCTTGAACCTACCTCGATGGTGATGTGCTCCTTATGCTCTTTCTCTTTGTCCTTGTCCTTCTTGTCTCCATTCTGGTTCATAGAAGTATCCGCCTCAGCTTCCGTAGCAGCAGTCTCACTGGCAGCTTGCGGTGCTGGTGCTGGTGCTGGTGCTGGTGCTGGTGCTGGTGCTGATGCAGTAGGTACTTGTGTGGCCATAGAATCGTTGTCATGTGTTGGAGCGGGTGCTGGGCTTTGGTCCAAGGGCGACACATCATCCATCGGGACAAATCGTGCAGTCGAAGTGTCGCTTTTTCGCGAGCTAGACTTGCGAGGTGGCATTGTGAATGGTGGTGAGAATAGTATGTTGACGCTGGGAAGAGATGCTTTAGATGTGGCTGTGCAGATCTTGTTGCCCAGGTATACAGCTGAGATGGGGTAAATGGATACTTTGGTCGAACAGCAATGTTATCCCCTTATTGTATTTGATGTTCATCAGAGGGAGCACCTCTGATATGGCGACCACTTGGTCACTCTCTTCTCAGCCCCTTTCTGGTGGTGATCTCGAGTCGGGTATTGGAGAGCAAGGAATGTCGAGATCAGTATTGGTCCCTATTTTGTTGGTCGATATTCATCTACGCAGCAAGAACCAAACCTCGATGCTTGCGGACGCTGTAGATCCTGACCAAGATAATTCGTTGTTGGCTTGGATTTTTAGTGAGAACGCAAGTGAACCAGGACTGAGGTTGGGTGCAAGTTTAGTGAACGCGCCAAATGGGATTGAGACGGGATGTGGCTGGACGCGACATATGCCCCGCTGTGAGTGGCTAGGGACGCGTTAAGTGGTTTCTTAGTGGAACAAGGCTGGCACCTCAGGAACAGAGTGCGATTACTCCGTCCCTATCCATAAGGTAAGTAAGTGCCTTACAAAGCAAAGCCAATGGCATATCAATTAAACTTCATATAAAGACGTTTTTGGAACGTAACGGGTATAAGGCTAATTATGTCGATCTAAAGTTTTATCTTGTTCATCTTAATTGCGTCAGTGATACTCCGTACTGCTCCGTCTGTCAGTCCGATGCGCGCAAGATTCAAGCAAGGGTTTAAGGTAGACATGCAGGGAGGGTTTGTTGTCAATCTGTTTGAATTGGAGTGCATATCTATATATCTATATATATAGCTTTCGTATAGGTGTTTGGCACATGAGTGATGATGCCAATGACTCGTTTGTCTGTCCAGCTCCGTATCTTAATAGGAGAACTCTCGTCGCCAGGCTCGAGTCAGCCGTGGATATCATCTGCATCGTATGAAACGGACCGTCTTGTATCCATCCGTTCATATCACTTCCTCGCTTGGTCGTAATAACATAAAGAGAAAAAGATCGAGAAAAAAATGAAAGTCTGGGGTATATCCGTCATCAAAATGCACACAAAATCCTCCGTGTTCCAGCACCGGGCATAGACGCCAGCGCATAAAATCATGGTCCCCATGGCTTCCAAATGCCAAGGGTAAAATGAGGCGGACTCAACCGGTCTCATGGTTACTGCCTCTTTTAGGAGAGGAGTGAGAAGCGAAGATCGAAAATGACAGTGGGTTCTTGCGTATTCGTGAAGAGAAAGTAAGTGGGTGTTTGAGGTCGAGGCTTGGGGTAGAGTCGCGTCGAGCATCATAAAGGCGAATCTCTTGGTCATTAACGAGATGAGGCAATATCTTCAGGTCAATGCCGAGGGGCCCATCACGATCGAATTGCCTCCGAGTGACAGCGGCAATGCAATGGCAATGTTTCTATGGACCGGGTATAGTCCTTCTAGAAACGGGTCAGAAATGATCTCGGCCCCGCCAATTTTGACTGTGACTGGGGTGTTGATGGGGTTTGACGGGGGTTGAAACAAGCCGTCACGGAAACCGTTTCTTGATACGGCTCGGGATGGTAATCAACAATACAAGGGCATGCATGTCATGTTGTATTGGTTCTCAGTGTCAGTACGGAGTATCGTCAGATTCTTCTGGCTCAGCCGATGGCCCTGCCAATCTCTGATTTGCGGATTAAAGGTCGCGGCGACAGCCCACCGAGGAAAACTTCATCGTCGAATGAGAGTCGGTTCATGTTGGACATGGAATGCATTCGCTGGTGCTGTCGTCGAATATCCAATGACCGATTTGCTCTCGGTAGGTATTCGCTGGAACTACGAGTGCCGAAGAAGGCATCGGGATAGTGACCATGCCAGGGATCACGAGGTGATACTGCGCTCATAGTACTGCTGCGACTGCTGCGAGTTCGACTGTGGCGAGCAGAAGGGGGGAGCTTGGCTAATCGTGAAGGTTGACGCTTCACAGGTGGGATGAAGGCATCTTCACCCTGGACGGCCTCGTCAGTCAGACCGGGGCGAGAATTGGGAGCACGGGCAACGACTGGGGTTGAGGGCGTATCGATGCTGTGCTTGTGGTGAAGTGAGCGTGGTGAGAGTTCCTCAGAGACTCGGGGATGAGGACGATCGTAGACAATAACACTCGGAGGTTTGCGTATGGAACTAAACGATGTGCTCTTCTGTCTCTGGTGCTGGAGTTGTCGCTCTAGGTCATTGGCTTCGTTGTTTGCAGCCTCGATGATGCGTGCCTTTTCTTGGTTCCTGTCCTTCTTCCACGACTCGATTTCCTCGTCGCCGATGGGAGTGATGCCTCTGTTCATGAAGAGAAATCGACGTTGGCGGCTGCGGCGGTAGAGGAAACATCCGACTGCGGTAATGGCGGTGACGGGAACCACGGTCGCGAGGACAATGATGAGAGCTTGGAGGTGTGAATCCTTCATGGTTATATCTCCATTCTGTGTCTGTATGTGAAGACGTCAGAGGGAGGGAGGTGAAGTGGAATTGGCAAGTATTAGTAAAAGTCACGCCAATGTCGTCCAAAGGTGTGGGGGAAGAAGAGAAGGTGAGCGAATGTTGAGCTTGGAGGATATACACTTCCGAGTTGAGGCCAACTGGGAGACGGTTAGTTATTGTACTAGATCATTTGTATGTACAGTATAAGCTGGATGAGATTCGAGATGATGGATGGTGTCCATGCATATATCATCCATGCAACAGGCATATATTAAATGGGCAATGTTCACTAACAATCAAGCGACTACTCGTGATTGAGCTTCAGTGATAATCGGGACGAGTGAAATTGGAATTCACTCAGTTCGATTGAAAATCAATTCGACAGTCGGTATAAGTCAACCTCAAGGTATCGACGTTGGATGGGACGTCGGTAGAGATGGGATGAGATGAGAGGAGTATAGGTGAAGATATATCGACCAGGAACTCAAAGGCCATGTATATGGCACAGGCAGGACGAAGGTCAAGAGATCAGAATGTGAGTTGGGGGGCGATTGAAGCTATATACAGACTGGGGGTTTCAAAGAGTGGGAAAGGGTGTGCAGACTACATGGGGGAGGCCTAACGTAGGATCGTCATGACCAGCGAGCATGCAACGCCAGATGTTAGTCTTTACTAAGAAAAACGTGCTGTACAGCATGTACCTAGCTAGTCAAGAATAAGAACAAGATATGAGAGACATGCGAGATGGTGAGAGACAGGAGGTGTGAAGCCTCACTCAAGTGGGGGGTGTGGACTATGGTGGATAGGTACTGTAGTAGGTAGTGAGTGGATAGGGGGTGAGACTAGGCTCTGAGCTGCTGATACATGAAACCCTGGTCTACAAACCATCAAAGAGGTCTGGTCTACAGTACCGGTATTATCGATCAAGAGGTCGACTTCTGATTACAGCAGAGTTGCGTCTCTTTTCTTTAACGTGCAGGGTTGATTGAGAAATGCCCTGCATTGCATTGCATTGCATTCCATGTTAAAGAGTCGCAAAGAGACACAGACCGCACATTAAAGTGTCAATGTAGGGAGAAACAGGAAACAAGGACGCAGCCAATCTGAATCGTCCTCCAAGTTTGTGCCTGAACGAGTTGAAACTGGAGAAAAATTCCCGCACAACCAATCCAGCTCGACTCGTGCCTTGGGTCGCACAATCTTTTTTGTCCCTCATCAT
The DNA here is from genome assembly GCF_019915245.1 of Fusarium musae. NCBI lineage: Eukaryota > Fungi > Ascomycota > Sordariomycetes > Hypocreales > Nectriaceae > Fusarium > Fusarium musae. The sequence goes on from NC_058387.1 coordinate 2,361,468, forward strand.
GTGTCAGTTGATTCACTGAAGACAAAATGGATACCCTCCCCCTGGTGAGACGGCGCTGGGCACGGTTCAGGACGTTTTAGGGCCACGCAGTTTTCTAGGCCAGGCCCCAGAGGGAACTGACTATTCTAGTTGGAGTCGGTCGTCCGGACCTGAGGGGCAGGAGACAGGGGATATTGATGGATTCTAGCGCCATGGCGCTGATGGATTGGAGGAGCATCATGAACGTGGCACACTCAGGGACGAACAGTCCCTATTCTCTGTGCATACGATCTACTGAAGCAGACAGGGGTGATGAGTGGTGAGTGTGGTGAGTGTGGTGAGTGAGTATCCGTAGGTGAGCTCAATCCAGTGATTCTGTACTGATTACCGCGTATGTACCCACTCCGTACGGAGGATGGGTATCTCTCAGAACTAGTTACAGAACAGTAAATTGTTTCAACAGCCTAATAAGAGACTCTCATGTGCTATCGATGCACCTCAATTCTCTCCTAAGGATTAAGGTGCCATAGGTACCTACCTCAAGAACACTCTTGCAGGAGACACTCGCATAGAACTCTCATGAATTACAATTCAGTTCGTAGAAATAAAGTGGCAGGAACTGCTGTGCCATACACTACCTTACCTTAGTACCTACCTTACCTTAGTACCTACCTTACTCAACTGTATGTACTTGCATATTCTTACAAGTACGCCAAATCCATTCCTGGCAGTTGCTGTAAATAGTTCCTTCCTTGAATTATCTCGATCTACCACCTACGAGGCAATAGGTAGCAAACTGACTCCTAACGACCCTCACATTATGCCGGCTTCATGTCTCATCCCTTTTTCCATCATGCTTCACACATCACCAACCTCAGACTTGCATTCAAAACTCACCGTCATCGACATATGCCAGGATCCCCCGGATTTGGAGCTTCACCTCCTCTTCGTTGAACCCCTCACATAATTATTAACCCGCCTCTCTCTTCGTCTAACATCACAAGCGCAGACTAGTCCAGTCTTGCCAAGGGTCTAAGACAAGCATACAGCTGAGCTGAGCTGAGCAGAACATGCATCTGCGCCTTTCAGCAAGGGAGATTTGACAAAACCGGTTGCTTGCAGAGCTCACCACTCACCAGTCAAGCCAGTCCATAATAGACACCTACCATCAGAGCGCACAAAAAAGCAAAGACAATAAACGGCTCGGGCCCCTCGGTCAATTCCTCACCCACGATTCCAGAAATGGGACGCTACAGTGCATCAACGATGCATGGTATGTCACCACTCGCTCTAATCACACAAAGCAATGGCGCGGTCACGCTGGTAGGATGGCCTGGGCTGCAAGGGAGGAGATGGCTACTTACAAGATTGCCGATGTCCTCGAAACCGCGGCCTCGCCTGGCCCGGCTGGAATGTGCTGAGATTAAATCAGGCTCGCTGTCTTTCATCTGCCATCATGAAGCCCATGTCTCACTTCATCACGTCTCATCTTGCCTGTCGGCGATGCGGTCCAGAATGGGGACGGGCGATAATCAGGTTATTCGCACTCCATGGCTCCCCATGATCTCCTTCCACGGCCCTCTACGATCGCACCAATATGAGTGATAGCGACTCGGCAAAATAGCTTCACGAATACGTGCGGCCTTATTTCATGTCAAGTCGGCGGTAGCTGTTGAATTGCTGTGCCCTAGAGAATTATGCCGTTCCTTCCACGAACCATTTCTTATTATACGTGGTCAATCATTGTCACCATACAATGTTCTTATCTTGGCTCACTCGGCATGACAAGTCACTTCAGGTGAGCCGAGACAAATCGACCGGGCCGGTGAACTGCCACCCTGCCGATCAAAAATCGGACTTAGACGGAACATGAAGTACCCGTGTAAAAATCATTGGGAATTTATCTGCCTACCAAAGCCTCTACATATAACCAAAATGGTCAATGGCGCTGAAACGCCTGCAGCAGACAAGTACCCTTTCTTCACTTGCGGAGACATCAAGCTATGCGCCCAGAGCGTTCAAGAGACTGCATTACCTACTGGCTAGGCACAGAGTCGCCTGCTCTAAGTTTAGCATTGCTCATAATGCGGCCTGTCTATTCTTATTCTGCTGTCTGACAATCTTTGCTTTGCCGTCGACCCACAAACTATCACCTGGTTATCCTCATCAATAATATATGTAGTGAGCAGAGTCAAGTCTTGATGGAAAGACGAGGCCGCTGTTGCATTTTGTCGTTGCTTCAGTAATCACCCCTTCGACCGACCTGTCACCGTACAAGATGCCAAATCGGGATGCACGACGAAATCCCATCAAGCATCCTTGGCCTAGAACTATAGCCATTGTTACCATCTTGAACGGATATCAACCTGTCCGGCACAAGCTCTCCTGTTTAGGCAGGCTGGCTGGTGAGGCATCGAGCAATAAACGGGCCTATCATCTTCACCGTTTGGCTGTCAACGTGGAAAAGTTCCAGGCCCCTGTCGAATCCGTTTGCCGCCAGCACTGGCCAAACCTCTTAAAGTCATCCGGCATTATTGGGCTGAACGCACACAACAAATCTAATCACCTAGTCTAATTAGCTTTCAACGGTCAGATTAAACGATTGAGACACGAACTTGATCAGACGGCCTGAGACTTCGAGGCTCAGACTCTCGACATTTTGACGTTCCCGCCGTCACCGCCTCAAAAGCCAAGTTCTGTCATGTCCAGTTGTGAACCACCGCAAGGCATTGAAACAAAACCAACACGGCACTCAATCTGAGCCGTAATAGCAAATCAGTATCTTGTTACGCTCGTCAGAAAGCAACACAAGCCAACACGAAGGGAATAGGCTTTCCGGGCACATAAAGATAGCCATATGTTCGCTTTGAGGCTCTTCCGGAATTTGCAGGTTTCCAAGTCTGTTCCTGTATGTGCCTGACTTTGCTTGTTCCTGGTTCCTGACCGATCACGCCACTACTGCAGCTGAACAAACAACTTCCAACCTAGGTAGATAACTCCACCTTGGACCTGGCCCACCTCCGCTTCTTGTGTCGGTACCATATGCGCTAGCTGGATAGTGAACATTTTCTTGATACAGACCGCTCTATCGTCTCGTACAGGAGACTCAGTGAATGGACAATGGTGTTTGGGGTTCACCACTGATATACTCACTCGACATATGATTCAGGGCCCCTTTACTTGGCACAATCCATCTCATTCGTGACGACACAGTTATCTATGTCTTACATGCAGAGCATAGAATGAGTATCGCGATCGCGATGGTATTGCATATGGCATATCTCACAAAAGCCAGACAACAGAAAAGGAAAACGAAACAAACCGCCAGAAGTCCAAGCGTTCGCTTAACCCGAGTGAGCCGTGGCCTCCGAGAAGCCAAGCGAAACCATACCGTGATTAACGGGCGGGAAGAGCCTATCAGCGGGACGGCACACAGTCAGATCTTGTGGTTAGTCTTTCCCTCCCTTTCTCTCTGGCCGTGATCCTCTGAGACTAACCCTCTTCTGTCCGGTGCCGGTCTCAGAGGGTGATTCTTCCCTCTAGCGCAACACCTTTTTTTGACGAGTCCGACTTATCACCGGGCAATTAATTAATTGATCAGCTTCGCTTTCTCCCGCAACTCAATTCTCCAAGCTTTGGCCAACTGCTTGCCATCCAATTCTCAGAGAGAGCATCAATTGCATATTGAGTCAGTCAGTCAGTCGAAAGCGACGTCAAGCAACCTTGAAGGTGCATTGCACCCAACTGTCGACCAAATACACATGTCGCTGTTACGGAGTGTGTTGCCTCATGACCTGAGAGGCTGAGCAATGCCACTCACTTGCTGGCCGGTATCAAGATCGGACGCTTGGGGGGCTTTATGATGAACCATTACACCTTTAGACCCCTGTCCATGTCCATGTCAAGTGTGGAGAGCACAGACAGGGGTTCGCCTGGTTCAGGTCTGAGGGATGCTGGTGAGCTTCTTTCCATTGAAAGCTCCTACAGCATACACCGCTTCTTCAGAAATAGATCTAGAGGCAGGACGAGCCCCAGTTGCTTCAGCGCGTTCGTCAGCTTGACAACCACCTGCGGACACTACTTATGTAAAAATGAACAGGCAAGCATATCGTACTGAGGTTTCGATGAGACTATCACCACCGTAATACAGCTTTGATGAATTACGGAGCTCCTGCCAAGTCTCTCATCCCACATCCCCCGAACCATTACCACCATGAGTTGGTTCTCTGCTGCCGTTCAGCTGGGCATTGGCCTGTATTGTATGTACGGAGTACAGTAAACCCGTCCAAACCAAAAAAAAAAAAAAAAATGGGAGAAAAAAGGTGGTGGGCGACTGAGACCATCGGTAGGCCAGAAGAGCACACCTTAACTGAAGTGGGCTGAAGAGCCAGCCACGCCCAGCCCTTTCTCACCTACCTGATCGCAGTTCTGCTGCAAGGCACGAGCGCTCCTGATCATGGCAAAGTCTGTGAGGGGTAGTCTAAGAGATGGGCATACCTTCAAGATTGAGGTCCAGGGTCGGCCGCTGGTTGGTCGGATTCGACACCTATTAGTGTTATCCTCTGTCGCAACTTGGGCGGGGCCGGAAGAATTTCTCAATACAAAGTCCGCATCTTCTGCCTCTCTGCCTCCTTGTCGTGCCATTCGCCGTGGCCCTTTCCTCTAATATCATGACGACACCATCAGGAAATGACTTGCAGTAGTACAAAGCTCAAGGGCCTCGGGACAGCAATCACCCGATCTTATCTTTCCGTTGGTCCACGTGCGGCACGAGGCTGAGCCCGTGACAGGATCGAGCGGGTGAGTTTGATTACCATGTAGTTAGTACTCCGTACGCAAGTTCAACATCAAGTAGAATCGTTATGAGTGGACAGATGGATTTGATATCAAAATGTAGGGTTGCAATTCCCATCAGAATATATTGGATGGAACGGTAGACGGGTCATCTCGGTAGCTCATCTCCCCGTCCGTCTTCGTTCCGTTGGTACATAACTGGACGACGACCTTGGCATCCTTATTATCTATGCTATACATACATAGCGGCTGTCGTGGGTATATATTGAACTTGGTGTTCCCTGTCTTTCATATCTCACGACATGGAAATAACGCAACAAACCACGGTAAAGCGATGGCCGGACTTCAATTAATGCTATGTTAGTATGAATATACATATGTTTGTATGTACATACAAGGGACATACATGACTGCATCTTCCAGGGTCCTGCAGCTGATGCTACCACACCTACATACATCTCCATTACAGTAATACCAGGCAAGGGATGTAGCCGACGATACACAGCCGAGAGCACATCAGCGTCATTGCAAACCCACCCTGTGTGTGTGTGTTTCTCCTCCCCCGCCGTTTCAAACGCTAGGTTGCTCCACCATGAGATTACATCGTGAACGGGTCCAGACGAGACGCGAGATGGTTCTTGGTCAGGTCGGCTTTTACTAATGTATGTACGGTGATCCTTCGCTTCATCAACCTTCAGATAATCACTGATTTCTAATCTGCCCTCGACCGACGATCCTCTTGATACTCACGGAAGTCTCGGATTCAATGAGCAACGGACCCAGTGGCAGAGGATACTTGGCAAGCCAACAACGTATTTCAAGTGTGTGTGTGTGTGTAGTCTTGCATGTAACGAACATATCTTGATACACACAAACCATGGCATGAGTCGTGTGTTCAAGAAAGAAAGACTGCCGGCGGTACAGAGTATGCTGCTGTACTGTACTGTCTCTGCAAAAGATAAAAAAGACGATTTCAAATGCCTATTCCATGGCTGTGGCTGGTCTTGGCTTTTGCACGGTTGTGAGGCTGCGGCAAGCTAAACTAAGTTGGCAGGGTTCGTCGCAGGCATCATCCCTGCTCAAGGTGATGAGATGAGTCCGTCAAGAATGTGTGGTTTATACATATTTTCGGAGGCTTCTGAGAATTTCGATGCTTCTCGTTGTTCAATGGATCATAACGGCTTTCATTTCGATCGTTGAGCTCTCTCCAAGATGCAAACTCTGCAAGCACCGGAGTAGACTGCACTGCATTGGCTTGTGTGTTTGTTGGCCAGTTCTCCACCAATATTTTGTTCACGGTGGCTAACTCGAGACTTGCAACTCTACTGCAGTCAAGAGGTCACGCAAGTACACCAAGGACAGACCGTTCAGGTGTCAACTCCTCCACGGGAGTCTGTCTCTTGTGTGGAAAGGGATCCGTTTCTCCTTGCCACAAAAAGGGTTGGTAGACTTTGATCTCCATCCTAACTTAGCTAATGCACTCAAGGCTGACTCGCATTCACGTATCATCTCACGGTCCAATCCAGCAGAGACAAAAAACAATATACCCACCGTGAAGTTGAGAGTTGTCATTCTATGGACCACTGCTTCTTTACCGTTACGGCCCAACTTAACCGAGTCTCTGCTACAAGACGATGCGGCTCTTCAACAGCCCCAGCCGGGCACGAGGCACAAAAAAGACAGACAGTTCACCTTCACCGGCTTATGTGATTATGCAGGGATCATTGGACAAATAGCAGCTGCAGAAGCCATGAACAAGCCGTGTGCGGTGCCAGCAGATCGTATGTAGGATGGCACAAACCTTGATCGTCCTGTTATTTCGCATCCCAAGGCCGTGGTCAAGGTTCTTGCTTCCATACGTTTAACGTCTTCTAGGGCTGATGCAGGGTAGAAGGCCTCAAAAGTTGGCCACAGCTGCTTGAAGGCAATCTGTTGGTCTATCGCCGTTCCTGAGCCGGTTCCTGGAACACAACCTAACAAGTGAGGGTCGCAAAAGTTGGCCGCATGAGACGTGGCATGCGAGTTCCTGTGTCGCTGCCACCAAATCATCATCATCCTCTTCGCGTTTCGTTTCGTTTCGTTCCGTTCCGTTTTCTTTCAGTAAATGCCACTCTTTTGTTTTTTCTTACGACTGACTATTGACAGCCGAGTTTTGCCAGGTCAGGTCATGCCATGTCGTTGCTGACAGCCTGCTACGAGCCCAACACTACCATGACCCTCATGCGTGGCTGATTAGTTCTCACCCATCCTAAGCCTTTTGTGTTTCATATGGTTGGTTGTACATCCATCACGATATTGACTGTTTGATATTACAATGCTATCGCCGTGTAGGGTTGTATTCTACTTCATGCTGCATAAAACAGACCATGCCAATTCTGGGATCACTATATTACATCTTTGTTTGCCTCATAAGCCACCAACGATGTGCACCACGTACTCTTACTCATGCTTCGGCTATGGGGCTCAATCCGAGTATAGGGTAATCATCGCTTGATATCATCCACATCCACGGTCTTTCTTCTCTATAAAGATCAGAGTGAAAATTGTGTCATGTCACATTGTGTTACAGTACGTTAGACGCCACTTGATCTAGGATTGTTCGAAGCCCGCAATTATTCGGAGGCGTTAATCTGATTCCTGTTACATATAATTCCTTGTACAACTGATCATTGCTTGTTTTGTTTAGTGATGAATGACTCGTCAAGCCACGCACAAACGATCTTCCTCCCCTTCCCCAGGCTATTCCCGAGAGTAGTTCAAGCCACAAACCTGCAACGCCATGAATAAATGTCGTCAAGCTTTATACTTGTGTTTCAAGATTCAATGCTGGATACAGTAGTAGTAAGAGGCGGTGAGTCCACTCCTTTCAAGGGTTGATTCATATTATTAATCTAAGGTACCTAGGGTAGATAACTCCAAAGGACAGAGCAATTGTTTTCACAGTCAGGAACCACAGTGAAGCTTCAGGTGCATTCTATACATATGATAACTATCACCTCTTCCTTCAATCTTCCCATGTAAAGTGCTTACTTGATGCAGTATGGGTTGGTGATGTTGTATTCCAACGGAATAAATATAGAAACTCACGGGGTAGGTACATTGCTAGACCTATCAACTATTATATCTACAAAGAGGAATAGAGAAAACACATAAGCAACTTGGCCTATTATGTCCATCCAATAGCAGAGCCAGTTAACTACTGCTGAACTATACTTATAATTCAGTTCCCAACCAATTGCTGACTGCATGTGGATCTAAGGGGACTAACCACCCATCTCCCCCGTCTCGAACAGGAGTTCCTTGAGTCTCTCCTGAGTCACAAGTCTCATCCCAAGTCTCTCCTGGATCATCAGGTCGTCTGCAGGTGTCTCCCGAGTTCTCCTCGTTGGGACCTGCAGACCAAGACTCCAGACTAGGTGACGATTCTGAGTAAGATGAGCCACGTACTTGCAGCATGGTGCACTCGAACCATGCCTCCTCAGCTCTGAGCAGACGTTCCTGACAGTGCTTAAGCTCGGTATACATACCGAGATCCCTAAGGAAGTCCAAGACGTCGTATGTGCACTCGCGAGATACGTCGTCCTGGGAGAGTTTGCCAATGACACGCATCAGCTGTGAAGGGTCAGCATCTCGTGCCCACTCGAGCATACGACACTGAATCTTGATCCAGGTGACGATCCACTCAGCATCGAGGCTGCCGGTTACGAGCCGAGACTCGACAGTGCCGTGAGTCTCCTTTCCCACCAAGGGCGCTATCTCATATGTCAACTGGCCATTCCACTTGTAACTGTAGTATTTCTCTTCAGTTATGTTGTTACACATGAGATGTGCGACCTGATGTACACCCACGTCGCAGGCCAGAAGCTCGGTGACTCCTCTCCAAGCAACCTTTGATGCTTTCAATAAGTCATCATCGCCATCACCTTCGTCATAGTCCGTTTCATAAACGGCTGATTGGATCTCCGCTTGCCTTGACACAGCCTTCCTTTTCTTTTGTTGCTCGTCTAGCAAAGGCATGCCTTGAGATGACCTACGAGAAGTGATGGACTGGGAGGCTGGAAAATCGAGCTGCGGAGGTAGATCACCGCGGGTACTGTTAGATTCATCATCTAGACGTTTAGCCTTGCCCTCGCTGATGAAATTACTGACGTGGTACATGTCGGGAGCTTCTCGTCGAACTCCTTTGGCCTTCCTTGGCCGATCGAAAGGTCTACCGTCTTCGCGCTCGTAGTCGGAACCATCACTTTCGCACTCAGGTTCCGGGAATGTTCCATCGTCTTCATTCTCGTGGGCTTCGCGAATATGTCCGATCATTGCCACGTTAGAAGCAATAGGATCCTCTCCGAGCTTCCTCGCCCGTGAAATATATCGAGGTATGAAATTCAGCCCATTGACTTCTCGCCGTGCCATATCTGCAGTCATGTTGCGACTCAACTCAACACCAGTAAAGCGCCGGATAGACTTGGAGTAACGAGCAAAACTTCGCGCCGGGGAATGGAGAGTAGATAGCACCGGGTCGGATGCCCACTTGAGGGCCGCGTAGTTTCTCGATCCATGCATGTCCATCTGATGGGGCCCATTGCGGACATGAACGTGGAAACCACACGTAGTGTTGACCCGGACACGTAAGTTATCAGTCAAAAGCCTAACAACCACTGACACGAGCTGGTATGCTTCATCACAGGCATACATCGGTGGGCTTGCTATCTCCACCGCATCCCACGTATAAACCTCGTTCTTCCACTCTGTTCCAGGCTCTGACACTGAGCCGTCTGTCGTGACGATCTATGGATATTCCTTCCTTTCACTTGTATGTGCGACGGAATTCTCTTGTACCGTCATTGCACAGAATTCATGATCTCGTAGCAATTCTCAAACTGCTGTTACGCCATCATGGTGGCCAGTGGCTGGTGCAAGGCCAGGGATGCTATCGTCTGCTTCAACTTCCCTTGGATTCACAGCCACCAGGAATTCTAGCTCGAATCCGAAGCTAACGCGTGGGGGCCGAATATAGTTGTCTTCGTGCTTATGGTCCGTCTCTTTGGCACTGCAAGGCTCCATCTTGCCTTTCTGCTTGGAAGGGAATTGATTCCCAGTATTGGTAGTAATGTTTTGCTTCCCCATGTTGAAATATGGTCTTTATGTTTGCGTGATCAACAGAGAGCTTGCTCTATTGTTCCAGAGTTATCAAAATGTATAATGCTTCAATCTTTCGACTTTCGATAGCAGATCACTTGGGCTGCTCGAGACTGATCGACCAGGGGATGACATTGGCTCTTTATATATACATGACTTGAGACACTTCGGCCCCTGCCCATTAGTCGTTAGCATGCTACCCAGGCGACATGTTCAAAACATACAGTTGTCATCTTCGGCAGCTCCGAAGAAGCACACTCTCGAGTCGAGAGAACATCCCGGCAATTCATTGTACAATCACACAAAGGATTGACGCAATACCCATAGTCCAAGCGGTTATCAAAGAGCTCAAGGTCAAGCCATTGTTTCTTTGTCTTGTTCAAAGTGATCGAGTTTTCCTACTCCTTTCGCCTCTTGCTATGAACGTATTGAATTATAAAGCATAAACAAATAACCGCCACCCTCGCCAGTGCACCTCTCTGTCGTCCCTATGAAAGGCACACAGCACCCCCGGTCCTTCAACCCGTCAGTCGGTACGCCGAAGCGTGTCATTACCTCATCCAAGCTTTAACAAAGCTACATCGTTGGGTCTTATACTCATCAAAAGGTATCGCATTGCACGTCGAAAAGGTGTACTGTAAAATAAAATGGGCAAGAGAAGTGAAGAACGGTGCACAGGATAGGCTCTGGCCGTCTACTCATCGGCAACGGGTGGCACGTGATGGGGGCCAGGATATTGCTGCTGATGCAGCACCCCATGCTTAAACCTCCTACACTTAGATCAGGTAGGCCATCATGCCGAGAGCCACAGCGGCGGCCGCACCCCTGCCCGCCGGCGCCATGGTAGGGGCAGCGAAAGCATCGGATGACGTCGATGTCACGGACGCAGCAGTGCCAGTAGCTTCCGATGAGGCACGAGTGGCGGATGTAGTAGCAGTGTCGGTAGCAGTGCTGGAAGTATCGTCGTCATCGTCGCTAACCACGTCCTTAGGGGGGCTCTGCTTGGCGCATTTGTCTTCGATCTTGGAAGTGCATTCCTTCTGACCAGACTGGCTGCCAGTGTTCTGCGAAATGCACTGGCTGAAAAGCTCCTCGCAAATGAAGGTAGGCATGGTCTGGGTGTAGTACTGGAGGCCGGGGGTCGAGCTGTTAGAGGAGCAAGTGCATTCCCACTTGAGATCGTTCTTGATGGAGTGTTAGCATCCCCCAAGCTGATGAGAAAGTGATTTGAACGGTACCACATACCTCGGTACATTTGTTTTCGTTTGTGTCGTCCTTGCAAAGAGCATCACAGGTGTTCTGCTGGGCACCACACCAGGAAGCTGTGAAATATTAGCACGCCAGCGAACAATGGTAAGTTTTCTATTTTCAGAACGTACATCGGGTAGCGAGATCTACACTGTTGGGGTCAATCGTCATGTCAAGGGAGCTCTTATAGTTCTGGACAGTCGTCTGGGCCGAGACGGCCGAGAAGGCCATAGCGAGGAGGGCAAAAGATGAACGCATCGTGAAAAATGTTTGGGTAGAGTGTTTATGGATCTATTGTGAAACGATTATTGTGATGAAGGCGATGGAATAAGTGAAATGATGAATCGATGTTTTGCGACAAGTTGATTGCAAGTGGAAGAATTGAGGTTGAAATCCTTCTTATGCTTTGGGTCAAGAGGGTCTTTTGATGCAAACGGAACGCGGAAGGAAGAGAGGAGAAAGACGAGGCGGAGAGTAGGTTTTAAACTACAGGAAAGAAACAACCAGCAACAGAGTTTGGGTAGGTAGGTGCGGATAGTAGCTAAACAGGCTAACTTTCTGTGTTCCTTGGCTTTGGGTTTGTCTGGGCAGGTGCCGTCGCTTGCGACTGGCCTCGGTTTGATTACCTTGCTCGCCTTAGACAAGACCGTGCTTCCAGACTCAGTTGGGTAGCTGGCTAGGCTGGGGAGGTACCTTGGGCCTCTCTGTAGACGTAAACACTGGAAAACAACACTGAAATCGATGGAACTGGAACTGGAACTCGGCCCCGGCATGAAGTGTGCCCACAAGCCGTAACCGATGAGAATCTCCATCTCGGGCAAGTCGATGGGCTATCTGGCCAATAGAATATCCTCCTGGTGGCATCCGCCATTGACTTCGCTGCAAAACTCTCCCCGTCTCTCAACAAGGGAAAAATGCACAGGCACAGCTCGGCTAGAGGTCGCATCGTACCCACACCTTCCCTGTCTTAGCCACTTACCACTCACACCATCTTGACCCTAGTCGAGCTTGGCCAGCGCCATTTCCGTTTTAGTCGCAATGGCTACTACTCAACCACCATGATTTTCCATGTCCCCAAGGTAGGAGCCAGAGCTTGAGAACTCATCCAAGGAAAGCTGCGCCTTCGCCGCCTCCCCTATTGACGATCGAGATGTCTTTCATCCTCTCCGGGTAAAATCCCGTCTCGCATGGAGTGACAAGGCCCAGGCAAGCGGCTGGGACCGAACAAGTGGGACACAATCAGCAATCAATTGTCACTCACTCATGGGTGACCAGGATCTTCTCATGCACGTTGACGGGCACTAGATTGAGCTCTCGATATCGCGCTAGATTCCAGCGGTGTCCAGTTCCAGTTCCAGTCTCACTCTCGCCATCACTCATTCTCAGTCCAATACGTACTCAAAGTCTCCAAGCACATGGGTTCCCCAGCAACTACATGGAAGGTATCCGTATACATACTGGGAAAATATAGCGGCCTTCAGGATCGAGCACCTGAGAAAGGTTCTTGTTAGTGAATAGCCTAAAGACTCGGCGTTCCCCTCCAATATATGGTGCTGAATCCAAAATTTGGACTTTGTGTTACCAGCAATTTTCATAATCGTCAGATATCTGTGACTTGGGTTTCGTCGGTTCTCGCAGGTGAGCAAAAAGTCCGCCCAGCATCTAAAGATTGCAGGCCCATATATGAGACGAGCCAATGAGTTCGGACGTTTTGCATCACCATTGTCTCTGATTTCTGGCACGGACCATCATGTTACTGGTCTACCATATCACTGTATTTTGCGGTGCTCGCAGCAGAAACAAGCACAGGAGCAGAAGCATGATTGTTTCTCAACACGGAGTAGTCTACACACTTCAAGATTCTATCTCTGCTACAGCTGCGACAGAGGGGGTTGGCTGGGCAATGTTTACTTGGCGAGAGGCTGGTTTTGCTGCGCGACTAAAAGAAATGGAGACTGATCTGCCCAGACGCGCTATTCCGGAACAAACGGGAAAAGGCAGAGGCAATTTTCATTATCATGTCACTTGCTCATGGAGAAAGAAATTCGCCAAGATGCGACTCTTGCTCTAACGGGGTCACGGCATTTCAGCGCCGATGGTTGTATCAGACACTCGGACCTTTTGTTCGTGTCGGGTAGGTTATCTCCATCCACCATGTCTATCTATACATACTTTCATTTACAGCCCTTGCATGCTATTTCTTTAAATTATGATACAGGAGTTTCGAAGTGGTTTTGGGAGTCGAATCCCTTTGTCAGTAAAGAAACCTCATGTCCGTTTTATCGGTTTTCGGTAATTTCGAGACTCTTCACATCTGGCAGAGAAGTAAAATGCCCCGTAATTGTATTTTGTTTTCCCCTCTCGCTTTTCACTGAAGAAGCAGCTCAACAAGCATAGTGACAAGTGGATGATAAAAGACTTGGTTAGCGCAATTCCTTATCCACCCTTGGTCCGCATTCCCTTGTCCCTTGTCTCGTCCCATGTAAAGTGCGTCACTCCATTATCCCCGTCACGAACTAATCTGGCCATTTTTCCTACCCTGTTCGGGTGTCAACAGGCTGTTTTCTTCTTGAAGTCACTGGCAGTCTGTGTATGGAGTTGATCTGGAGTTGGTTTGTCTTGGCCAGGTTAAGGGGCCACGACCTGGGAAGTCCACATCGTTCATTGATTATCAATTTCCCACGATGAAACCGAGGCCGGCTTTCAGACGAGGCCTTGTTGACAAGCTTGTGTCAGTTTTCACCAATGAGAAACTTCACTAGCACCCCAGACAGATCAACTCAGCGCCACGTACTTCGTACAGAGTACAGTATCTGTGGCTGCTGTCGTATGTAAGTTGCCCATCAGGGAGGGCATGGCTTCTTGGTTTGGAATTCACCTTGGCGGCATAGAAATATTCAGGACTATGACCCAGCGAGGTTATATGGCTGTGGAGATATCATTCCCTACGAGTCGAATCTTCAGTTGTTGGCTACTAAGTACCATTTTACCGGCGAGAGGAGAGAACGGTCAGAGGCTAGATGATTCGAATCCTATCTGTGACCATCAATTTGGTACCACGGCTACCGTAGGAGGTGGCTTTCTTTTGCCTTTGCTCCTGGCAGCTGGAGCTCTTTGGTTGACCAGCCTCAGGGAGGAAAGAAAACTCAAGACCTTGACCCTAAGTGATAAAAATACTCAGATAAATATAGCCTAAGCTTAGGGGACTCTTTGCTAAGTTTATTTTGACACCTTATATCAAGGTTCAGTGTTTTCTTGTCCTCCGAGGGGCCAGCCTCTCATACTCTTATCACGAGGGCTCTTGCTGTTGGCACTCGTTGAGCTAGGGGGGAGCGCGGACGTTGCCCAGGCTTGCAGAGCTCTGGACTCTTTTAGCGCCCCTGCAGCCACATCGCGGATGGCTAACGTTACTAGCCAGCCGCCTTCAAACTTCACCTCTCCTCAACTGCTACCAAGGGGGCCGTTCCGGCGTTGTCATCGACCTACGCGTACAGCATATGACAAGAGTAGATTTGAGTTGAACTGGCTCTCACACGGCTGGAACCAATGGCTTCATGTTTGTTCCAGTTTATGTCTGCCGATATTCCGTAAAAGCAATACTCCTTTTCTAAGGGCACAACATGGTGCCGTTTTTTCCGTCTCGATCAGAGAGTAATCACGGTCTTATATGAGTATCTCGTTGCATTCCCTAGCAGCTCGGCACGATTTTCCGAGTCCCATGTGGTTTTCTGCCATATCTAAGACAACACAAATGTTCGTCATCATGGAACATTCGTAACACCAACTTTCGAGTCTTCGGCTTTCAGAGGGTTCAACTAGGCTCGTTGTTACCCCTTTTTGTGAAGAGTTTTGGGCTTGCTTTGGGTTGGAGGATTGTTCGTCCCTACTGCTCGACAAATTCAACTGACTTCCTGGATTTTTATTCCAACATTAGGTACTGTCATATCCCCTTAGCTACCTATATCGTTGATAACACACCTCCACCGCCCAGCTGCTCCTGGGCCACGAATGAGACTCTTCCATTCTTCATCACAAGATGTTTCAAGGAGACATAAGATGAAAGAACTGGGTAAGGTAGGAGCTGGCGTTTCTATCAACTGGAGAGGACATAGGAAAATCACTTTCAGATGGTAGAGGTAGTTGGATCTAGGGTAGCTAACTTCATTAGCGCTCTACCAAATGTAAAGCCTGGAATCAGTGGGGGTGGAGAGCTCCCCTGGCGGCATCAAGTAACGCGGTCGGGTCCCTGCATGATGATCTCAGCTCCTGAACTCCATTGGCTGATTGCCCAACCTTACAACTCCAACTTCAACTACCTACCTCCTGGGTACTCACGGCCCTTAGTACGTGTGTCTGACGCTCTTTGCCCCTACGATACAGGCTTGCTGAGCTATGTTAGACAAAAATAAGGGCCTTTAATGCAACTCTCGAATGAACTCTGAAGCCGCATAGTAGCGCTCGATGCACATCAACTGCTGCTGACCCCTCTAATTCCTCCCCTACCCGCAATCAGCCAACTCTATTCGCAGAACCACACAAGACATTGTTTATCATGAATCGCCTACCGCGCGAACTGATCGATGCGATACTTCAGCAATGTATCGAATATGGCCCCAAGAATGCAGTCCTCGATCTTCGGCTCGTTTGCCGCGTCTTCGACCAGATTCTTAAGCCGTTCGCATGCCGGACTCTGGACCTGGAATTCTCGCGCCTGAGCAAGACAAGCGGTATAGAACATCCACAAATAGACGCACTCCAGACGATAGGCTATCATTGCAAGAGCCTATATATTGACCTGATGGTTCTGAGAGATGACCGTGAGTATTCGACCCGGGGCCCGCGCATGTGTGGTGGCTAAATGATCATTGCCAGTGGAAGTCGAGTTCCTTGATACCGTATTTGCACGAGTTCCGTCCATGGCGGACTTTTGTCAAACACTACACAAAAAGTACTGCATGAATGAAACATCCTTCACGGAGACGGATTACTACGAGAAGGTCGAGGAGATGCTATTCTATTGCCGTGACGTTGACCGTCTACGACTTAACCTCCCCTTTCAGCTCGTCGGCCGCCATTGTAACGCCGCCACGATGATCCTGGCCAACACACTGAAAGCCTTTGCGCAGCGACCCGAGGAAGACTCAGCAAAGCTCAATACACTTGTCGTAGAGAATGTGACTGATGTAGCCATACGTCACCTCTGGATGAACCCGATCGATGTGATGAACATCATGAAAGTTTTGGAGGTATTGGAACACCTCGTCTTGACGTTACGGCGACACGAGAACGAGCCCATAACCGCGGGACTATTCGGATCCTGCCTTTGGAACCTTGTGGAGAATGCGGGAGAGCTCAAGAGTCTCTGCTTGGTAGGGATGGACCACGATGATCGCCCACCACGAGGTCTGAAACAGACGAAATTCTGGCAGATGCCTGTCGACGAGTGGCGTGCAAAGTCACTACCGGCGCCTAGTGTCATACACTCCAATCTCACATGCTTGGAGCTCAAGCGGATCGAGTTGTGCCCAGAGGTATTTGTCCGTACTGCGGAGAATTTTGGAACCACACTTCGAGAGCTTTATTTGAACGAAGTATATCTGAAGGTTGAGCAATCGCGCGACTGGAACGAGGATTCTAAGAAAATCCTTTGGGTCGGTATGCCCAACCAACGTCCAGGGGATGACTGCCATTGGATTGCTATGGCGCTGAGATGTGCAACACCACATCTGAGAATCTGCCGAGCATCCTTCTTGGCCTACGACCATTACATGCTCGAAGATATGCCCACACAGCCAGAGTTTGACCTTATTGACCCTTGTGGTCTTGGTCGAAGCATCTCCCAGCGCTTTGTTGAAGTGGTCATGGGAATTCGCCAACCTACGCCTCTCACTAAAGATGCAGTCGAATACCTTCCTGCGGACGCTCTGTTTGACAATCTTCTTAACAACCTGCTCCCACGGAATCGTGCACTGGGGGTGGTTGAATACGATACTAATGCGTACCAGACGGCTGTCGCAAACTCAACGTCAGAGTGGCAACGCAGCATCGACGGCGTATTCCCAAATTGCAACTCCAACACTCTTGATGAGTTACATTTTATCGCCGAGACAGCATGTGAAGGCATGAGTGAGATACACCGGCGTCGCAACGAGTGGTCTGCCGAGAATAGTATGGCAAACGAGTTCACGGAAAACTTGTTTAATATCCCACCTTCTGACGATGAACATATTTAATGATGATTCGGGGGCACCCATGTCACGACGAGATACCACGACCCATTGGCTATAGACTACCTTGAGAAATCGAAATAATATTCTTCAGGTAGCTTGTCATTCAAGCCTCAATAACAGAGAGATGCGATTTGCATCAGTCTTGACCATAGCCGCTATATAAAATGCCAACCCAGGGGGGGGGGGGGGGGGCTTAAATGAAGCACGCCCCTATCTTTTTATTTGCTTTTAGACCATCCTCAAACAAAGGAAATAAATCTCATAAGGTGTCATCATAGATCATCTTCTTCTAAATAAACGAAAACCGAATGGGAAAAACCATTAGGACATGCGCCTAGGAGCCGTTGACGCCATTGCCGTTACCGTTGAAACCGTTGGTCTTGACCGCGGATGTAGCCTTCTCGAGGGCTTGGAGAACGTCATTGGTGAGGTCCTGGGCGTCCTCAACACCGCAGCTGATGCGAACAAGGTCGTCGAAAATACCGACAGCCTCACGCTGATCTCGAGGGATACCAGCATGAGTCATGCTGCTGGGAACTTCGACCAGACTCTCAACACCACCGAGACTCTCGGCGAGAGTGAAGATCTTTGTCACCTGGCAGAAACGCTCAGCGGCAGCGTGACCGCCTTGGATGCGGAATGAGAGCATGCCGCCACCCAGACCATCACGATGCTGCTTCTTGGCGATATGTCGGTGAGGGTGAGAGTCAAGACCGGGGTAGTTGACGGCAATGACTAGAGGAGAAGCCTCGAGAGCTCGAGCCACGGCGTCGGCGTTGCGGCTGGCCTCACGAGCTCGCAGATGCAGAGTCTTCAGACCACGGTGAGCAAGCCAGGAGTCAAATGCTGAGGGCACCGCGCCAATGGCGTTCTGAAGGAAGCTTAGACGGTTCTTGAGCTCGTCGCTGTTGAAAGCAGCAACACCCATGACGACATCACTGTGACCGTTGATGTACTTGGTAACACTGTGGACAACGATGTCGGCACCGAAATCGAGCGGATTCTGGACGTAAGGAGACAGGAAGGTGTTGTCAACAACGACGAGGACGCCGTGCTTGTGGGCCTCAGAAACAACAGCTCGGACATCGACAAGGCGCAGGGTTGGATTGCTAGGACTCTCGATCCAGATCAGACGGGTATCGGGAGTAATGTGCTCACTGATATCGACCTCGATCTCTGGTGTGAAGGTCACCTTGACGCCGTGGGCCTTTGCGACCTGAGTGAAGTATCGGTGGGTACCTCCGTAGACATCGGATACGGAGATGACATGGCTGCCGGCAGCGAGACTCTGGAGGATAGTGGCGGTGGTGGCGGAACCGGAAGAGAAGGCGAGGGCGTACTTGGCGTGCTCGAGAGCAGCGACAGCGGTCTCGAAGTTGGTACGGTTGGGGTTGGCGGATCGGGAGTACTCATACTCGCCAACAGGCTTGCCAACGGCGGACTGAGCAAATGTGGTCGACAGAGAGATGGACTCAATCACGGCGCCGGTAGCGGGGTCATGTGGAGCGCCGGCGTGGACGGCGAGAGTACCGAAGCTGTGGACGGGGGACGGAGGGCGAGGTGGGGTGGCCACAGGGTCCGAATTGAGAGGAGCAGCCGACATTGTAGCTGAGGGTTGACTGAGGGTGTGAAAGAGGGAGAGGTGTATAATTGAGCCTCGATAGGGTCTAGAGATACGAGGCCGAAGAAAAGCTGAAGAAAATCGGCGAGTTTAGGTGAAGCAAGGAAGAGAGGTTGAGGTGGGATGGATGTTGTGACAGAGATGTTGATATAGATATAAACTCTGGGCTCTAGCGACAAGCAAGTGGAGGTCCAGGCGGGGCTGAAGGGTAAAAAAAAAAGAGGGAAAAAAGGCTTTTTTCCCCTTTTCCTGTGTTGCCCTGGTCTGTTGTGTTGTAATGTAATAGGTATGGGGAACGTGAGAGGGGACCCTTTTTATATCAGAGCTAGGTAGGTAGGTAGGTAATGTACTGGATGCAATTCTGCTGCGCCAAGTTAAGGTACAGAGAAACAAAGGGAAGCCTCGGTTTGACGCGATCCAGGGTCGAGATGATGCGCAAAAGGAGGAGGGCGTAGAGTTTAGTCCTGAAGGAGCAATGTTGTGTCGTCGATAATAAAACAGACAGAAAGTCTCAGAGGTCTAGAGCAGGTGGGTTTGGAACCTTGACGATCACGTCACAACAGCCTCTTGAGCAAGGGATCGAGAGTTTCAAGAGTCAAAAAGACAATGATGAGATGTCAACTTGTCGGGGAAATTGACTCAATAGATTAATAATGCATGGCCCAGAGAGTAAATCAACGTAAAAAGAATTAATTAGTGAGTGACTCGCGTGCCAAAAAAATATGCAACTTTGGCTGGGTTGTGTTTTTTTCGTGGTCGGGTATCGGCTCTCGGTGTATAAAGTACAGATCCAAATATCGTCGGCTTAAGGATCATTTAGACAGATTGGGATGCTGGGATTGTGGAATCATGGAAGGGTTCAGCTAAGGAAAAAAAGGGCTTTCATGATTTATATCGAATTTCCATTTCTAGCGTCTGGGTTGCACAATTGGATTAGATGAATTGACTTCTATGGCTTGTTCCATTCCAAGCATTTGTAAGTCAAATAGATACACCAGAAGGTAGAACAACGAGGCAATGGATTACACAAGACTCAATTGGTATACACCAAGTCTACTTGCCCCTCCACCCAAGTCCATCTCAACGTTGGGTGATATTTCATGTACAGCCTCGTACCCTGACCGATGGCCCGGATGGCGCCGCCTCTTGTGCCTTTCGTCATCCATTGGATGGATAGGAAGAAAGGAAAACGGCCGAAGTCCAATGCCCAAAAGTGTATGGACTGCAACTGACGGTTTGACAAGTAAATGCCTGTTTGGGTAACCTTGCGGTGTGCCCGAACTGATTCCCTTGGCCTCAATGACAAATGTGGCATGGAAAAGCTGCTTACAGAAGCAGTATCTGTATTCCATCCATGGCGATTTGGCGCCACTGCAGCAACAAAGGTCCCCTCCCTACCTGTGTCCTTGATGGCTTACATGTATCGGATTTGTATCATATTATTTCCCTGGCGCAAGGCGCGCGAATAACTTACCATTCGATGTTTTCTATTATTGCCTGTCGGGTTTGCGGCGGGCAGATGCGGTCCTTTCGGCGATGAGTGGAGGGGGGTGTTCTTGTATCCATCATTTCACCGTGAGATACAACGGAGGAAAGTCTTCAAGCGTTTTAGTCAGCCCAGCTAACAGAGAACCTTTGATCGGTGAGGCTCTGGCGCATCATGTGCTCGATGTCGTGATAGAAGGGAGAACCTGTCTTTGGTACGATAGTACGGTTCTCGCTGGCTGTAAGCCGCGCCATGTCTGACATGCAATCTACCTAGTACCTATATGTATAGTTTCACCAGGATACATACTTACTAACTCGCCTACTCGTTTCGGTGATATTTACAGAGTATTGCGCCGATATGGCCGCAACGTTTTCGAGTAATCTAGGTGCCTGCGAAACTCGCGTCACATTGTGTTTATCTGATAATGAGAATTCCGCCGTTTGCTTTGGAATCAGTGCATCAACTCAAGCCGTGATCGTCAAATAGAATCCATGACCGACATCCCGTGCAAGGATTTGTTCCGTTGGTGTGTACAACCTCTTTCTTACCGAACTCTTTGTGTGGCTGCAACACAATTCTTATTAGGTACAGAGGCTGAATGCATTTGTGATTGTCCCGTGTCCCCCGCAAAAGTCTCACACACCTGGAGAAAGCTGCCATAAAAGATAAGCGGTTCCTTGCAGGTCGACGATGTCGTGATTGTTTCGTGTCGTCATGCCCGCCCGGAAATGGAGTCAGCAGATCTAATGCTGACACCAACAGATTACAGACAAGACCAAATTTAGTACATAGTTTAATGTGTTTATCGTTCGCCGAGTCTACCAAAGAAGATGCGGTATACTAAATGGGCATGAATTGAGGAAGTTCAATGATTGTAATATGAAGGAGTTGTCAAGCAAGTGATGGATGTTGGACCGAATTGACAATTCTACTAGGTAATGCCTTAGCCTTGTTTTGCTGCCTTAACCGATAGTCATGACAAGCAGCACCCTTGAAAAAACATCCATTGCATGGCCCCTTGTACCAGTAAGAATAGGTAGTTATGGAATGAGGGGACTAACTCTGGCCTTTTCTTTCAGAGATACATAATATTGTTGTAAAAGCCTTATGGCCTTTAGACATAAAATATGCTAAAGTACCTTATATGCCATACTCTGTTCCCGTGCATTTTGGACACAACTTATATGGAAGTAAAGGTAGACAATGCCTGGGCCGGCTGGCTTCTGTTTGCACTATCTACTGTGCCTATCAGCTTTTGCGCCCTCCCTTGGACAAGAGGGGACTAAATCTGCCTACCAAGGTAGGAAGGTGACTAGCCTGTAACAGACATTATGATACGAGTACGGAGTCCGCAGATCAACTTGAAAATGCATCATAATAGTAGTTTAATGCATCCATCAATTAATCTCGAAACGTCATTCAAATCTACAAGTAGTTACTAGATGTCTTGAATCCTTCATCCTAACCCTCGGAATAACCACATCCCCGACGGCTCAACGTTTTCTCAGTCAGACAGGATGTCGGTGGTCTCATTGGACGCCATCGTCCCGTGTCCCCAAAAGATGGGAGATCTCATGATACGATCGGACCACCAAACCATCCCAATATCCGACAGAGGGAGAACCCACCATATTCTGCACTTTAGGTACAGTACCTAGTACCTCTCTTGGGCGGAAGATTAATATCTTAATGCATCCGTTATCTATCTACCCGTCACAGTTGCCATTGACGTCCAATTAACACAGCCTCAGCCGGAACAACTTATCTCATCCGATTGACATCAAGATGAGTCTGAGCTGAAGTGGCTTTGAGGCTGTCATGTTGGTTGGAATACGCCATAGTACGCCTGGATAGGGGTCCATGCGTAATCTTTCAGTCTGTGTGACCTTTTTGCAGGTGTCTGAGTATGGATGTCTCTCCCGTCACAGGGTCCTCTACGACCTGTCTGTCTGTCGTTCAGCCCATTGTGCCATAGAGTTTAAGATGATCAAAGAACTGAAAACCATCTGGTGGTATCCGGGCCGTCCTCATCCTTTTTTATGTTATCCTCAGTCCACCTGCCTACGTGGTCCCTTAGGCGAAGGGCGAAGGGCGAAGGGCACAATCAACAAAGCGTCGATGTTCGGGATCCACAACGAGAAGCTGATACCAACAGCATCCCCGTCATGTACAGCAATAGGTATCAGGAGGGCTCGGGGAGCAGAGCAGAGCAGAATGGACGGGGAGCACACGACAGGACAGGGCCCATATCCCTGTCCTGTTGACTTGCTGTGGCAGTGCAGCCTTCCTAACTCCCATCTGATTCGCTGTAGATGTCAACAGAAGGCCATGACAGGTTAGAACTGCGCTGAACCGGGGCCCTTACTCGACTCTACAAGCTCCACTAGGCTGTCCTGCCGACGGGACCGCCCCTCCACTCCATGGTGCGCGGTGGCTGCTGGCTGCATCTCTTCTGCCCTCATTTGCATCTCATCACATCACAATAGCACCAGAGTCTCCTTCACCGCACTTGCTCGAAACGGGGAATCTCAGCAGTAACTAACTGCCAGCTTCTTCTGCCCCCAAGTTCGAAAAGCTTTACCGTTTCGTGCTCAACCACGATTTCGCCT
The DNA here is from genome assembly GCF_019915245.1 of Fusarium musae. Taxonomy (NCBI): domain Eukaryota; kingdom Fungi; phylum Ascomycota; class Sordariomycetes; order Hypocreales; family Nectriaceae; genus Fusarium; species Fusarium musae. Next base: position 2,384,574 of record NC_058387.1, read on the forward strand.
CTCTTCGTCCTTCAACACGCGTCATGGAATTCTCTTCCTTATAATAATCTCTCTTCCTTCTCTGCTCTCTGCTGTTGCTTCTCCTTTACCCAAAGCCAACCGTATAGAGAGGCCCCCTGCCTCTGCGGCCATGCTGCGATTCTACTCACATTCCAGGGTCCTCTCCATACGTTTCCAGGGAAATTGTTGACAAGCGATACGTGAAACAAACAAATTACATATCTCTTCCTCCTTTGCCCCCTTTCTCAATCCATCATGCCTCCTCGACGCTCTCACAAAAAGTCTCGGGCGGGTTGTCGGAGGTGCAAAAATAGGAAGATAAAAGTAGGTTTTACCGGTCCTCTGCTTATGCCTCAACGCATCGCATCATATTTCGCGCTTGTCGTTCAGACATAAACATTCTTCGCATTGGCTCGAATCGCCCTCAGACTTATGATCTTTTTGGACGCCTGGGCTGACTCGAAATTCCCATTGGTTGTAGTGCGACGAGGTTCACCCACGATGTGGTAACTGTGCCAAGCACGGAGTTCCTTGCGATTTCAGCAACCCCGATGTCCTCGAAGAACTTGCTATATCAACTAATACCAGTACTGAGAGCATCGGCGCACCTACTCCCTCGCCTGCGCCGACCGTCAACTTCAATTCTGTTCCCAGAACTCCGCTACCACGCCCACGTGCCCCTTCAAGTCCAGCAAGAGCGCCGCGACCAAATCCTTCTCCTCCGACTTCCGTCTACTCGCAACCTTCGATAAGCTCGTCCACCAACACCGTAGATCATGGCGAACGAATGCTCGAGCTGCGTTTGATGCATCACTATACAAATGTCACCTCCAAGACGCTCCTGACCAACTCGCCTGCCGCCGAGGATATCTGGCAGCGTGCCGTCCCACAGATGGCCTTCTCTGGCAACGGCAAGACGTATCTCGCCGACGCCATCTTGTCTGTCGCAGCCCTTCATCTACGTTCAATGTCTCCGAATGACAAAGCATTGGTGCGCGCTTCACATGCCTACTCGGCCTCCTCTCTTTCTGCATTCGGGGCGTCGCTGGGTTCGGGCATTACGCCTGACAATGCGGAGGCTCTGTTCCTCACAGCGACGCTCATTGCTTTCCAAGCAAGTGCCTCGCGCATCTTTGTCAAGGACGACGGTGATTCTGCCCCTGGGGATTCAACGAGCAGATATGTGCCGCCGCTCTCCTGGTTCCACGCTTTTCAAGGCGTCAAGACCGTCGTCGCAAACTCGTGGCAATGGATCCACCACAGCGACATCGTCAAAGTTGTCATTGATTCACAACCTGGTTTCCAACTGAACCTCAACCCGCGCTCGCCTGACTCATTCTTCGGTCATATGCTAGAAGGGCTGAACGATGAATTAATGAACGAAGATCCTCGTTTGCTGTCGACTACCACTCAAGCTTACTCACATGCCGTCAGCGTGCTCAACTGGGCGCATAAAAACTATCACGCGGCTGCCGCACTCACCTTCCCTGCTACTGTTTCGAAGCGCTACGTTGATCTTGTTGATGCAAGGCGCCCCCGTGCTCTCGCCATCCTTGCTTGCTTCTTTGCGTTGCTGAAGCGAATGGATAACGTATGGTGGTTGCAAGATGTGGCTCGTCGAGAAGTCATGGGCCTAGTCAGCTTATTCGAGCCCGGATCTAAGTGGTGGCGGCACCTTGAGTGGCCAATAAGGATCGCTTTGTTGGATGGCAGCTCTATCCCACAAGACATCTGGGGCACTGAACTCGAAGAGCAGGCGCCAGAGCAACAAACTGTTGGCTCCATGACACAGCACATTGAGATATTCGCCGAGATGTTACACCAGCATGCGCAGCCTCCTATTCCCATCGCAGACGAGGACCTCATCGTTCCTGACTCACCTGACTGAAGGATCGTGGCAGCTATGCAAAGCCATGATGGCCGGGCCTTAGGGCTTAGAGCTGGTCTCGCGGCCCTTTCAATATCTTGTTGGTAACCAGCTTCAGCATGTCGCTAGTCAGCAAGAAATGCTTTCCATCAGCAGTCGACATTAGAGGACGGCCAACATCCCTCCACTTGATGATCCACGACCATTTCCTCGCAATTGGAATCAGTGATTATGTCACGACGAGATGGCCCGAATGACCACTTGTGTAGGAGAGTATATAGCGCCTTACAGTCGGACTTCATTCTCGGCGTGATAATCTACCGAGTAAGGAAAAGCTTAATGTTCGAGATTCTTTGCCAGGCACCCACAGGACTTGGCCATTGTGTTATTCAGCATACTGGCAAGCCCATCATTGATCATGACTTACGAGTTGAAAGGGTTCAGCCAGGCACGGGAAACAGTACAATTATATCAAACACGCCCAACAAATGTTTGGGCTTATGGTTTCAATGCTCCATATTGCATACCCAGCACAAGTGTCCAGGCCGTCGCTGGAAGCGGGGCCTTCCACTTTGGTCTCGGTTTAATTAGTATATAATGTCGTTACAAAAAGAGAGATGCGATTCGGGGCCTCGAATGTAGTAGTCATGTATTTGATATCGTTCAGCGAGCGATCCTTGTAATGATTGGAACATATAAAGAGCACTAGTCTTGCCTCAAGCAGTTGTATCTAGACAGTATGACTGACTTTCAGAGGAGAGATGACAGCATCGGGATCATCATGCCCAGATAAATGACAGCAATATCAGAAACTTCAATTAGAGATACGACAGGACCTGTCATATCTAGGGATGGAACCCAGTAAATCAATGATTGACGTGGCCTTTACAAGACCTTTTCCTAGACGCCCAACTCCAAGCATGCAATGCCATACATGTACTATTGCTTTATCCTCTTGGACTCCTCCTTCTCCTCAACGACATCCACCGCATCTTCGGCATCCTTTCGACTTCGCTTCAGACCCTTCATCTTGCGGAGCTGCAGCTCGCTGAGATCCTGCTTGCCCAGATGCACGCGGCCAATCTTGTCACCCATAGAATCAGTTGTGATGTTCTTCTTGGTGCGCTCCTCGGTCCCGCGAGGCTTCTTTAGGGCCTCCTTGAGCATCGACTCATCGGGCTCCCTGACTCGGCCGACACGGAAATCCATGCGAGGACCAATCTCCTCAACCTCGACACGGGGAAGACGCTGGCCTGATCGCTTGGTGCTGATGGTGTAGACTCGCAAGTGGATAGCGGGCTTAACATCACCGTCGCCAGTGCTATCCTCTGCGCTAATGGAGATGATGTACTGGAGACCCTCGACGTCAATCTTGTCGCTGGGCTCGCCCTTGAAGAAATCAAGGAGCATGCTCTTCGCAAGGGTGAACTCGTTGCTGACAGGGCTCTCGAAAGCAGTACCAGCGAACAAGATCATGGGCCGCAGGCCAATGGCGAATTTCTTCGTCTTGAACTGAGCAATAGCACGGAAGCTCTCTGGGTCGAGGTAGAGCTCAAGCATGTCAAGAACCTTGTAACCAAAGGTGCGAACAAAAGTCAAGGTGTGAGGACGCTTCTTCTGGCTGCTACCAAAAACGAGGAGACTGGCGTCGTTCTTTTCGGAGAAAAACTCGAGCGAGGCGGCGTCGTCAAAGGGATGGATGGCGTTCTTTTTGGTGAACTTCTTAGCGAGAGGCTGGCGCATCTGATGAAGGTCATTGAGAGCATCCTGGATTATCTGAGAGCATGTTGTTCCGCGGAGGAAGAGGCACGTCTTGGGATTCTCGTTTGCCTTGGGTTCGCGCTTTTCGAGGGCTCGCTTTGAGCGCGCATTGCGAGGTTTACTTTATGGTTGTCAGTTTACGGAATCATACTTGTTATGAACAATCGGTTTGACATACACTTGTCTGAGCATCTTGTAAATTGGGAATAATAGATGTCCTTGAAAAGATCGGTGGTGAGGCTTCAAAACTGAGAGGTTGACTTGTAGGTAGCCTTTGGAGAGTAGGACCGAGGAAAAAAATGTTCTTATCGATAAAGCCTACACGCTACTCACCGTTCACCGAAAGTAACGGTCCCCATAATAGTCCCCCTTTTGCCTTGATACCTAGGTATGCTCGGTGAGGCCCCTGCTCATGGCCACCCCGCAGTCACGTGCGGCACAGTTATCTTCATATTCGGTAAGTACTGCCGATAAAGGTAAAGAAGACGGCGGAGCCTCGGTATTTTCCCCGCCATAGTTAGCGCGGGCATCACTTCGGGTTTCGCTAGCTCACAGTAGGAGTTCGACCCTCTTCCATCTGAACTGTAAACTACAACTCATATCTTCTCATAATCAATCAAGCGAGAACTCATCATCGACTCCAAACTCCCATAATTTTGTTTTGCTTACCGACATACCCGATCACTCAGGACTCATCCTACTGAACGTTAGCCGCCATGTCGTTTATGGGTGGCGCTGAATGTTCGACATCTGCGAACCCCCTCAGCCAGCTTCATAAGCATACTCAGAATGACAGAACACTCCAGCAAGATCGTCTAGTTGGTCGAGGGCCTGGAGGACAGCTCAATGGATTTCGAAGCCAGAGCGCCAATGCGCCCCAGGATGAGGTGCGCTGCCATACAGGGCTGTTGAAGCTATTACTAATACACCAATCTTGATGCTGTAGATGATGAACGGCTTCCTTAACCAAGGCCCAAACCTCCAGCAAGAATTCCCCATGCAACCGGGCCAGATGGGCCCTCTTAGCCCAGCCCAATCCCATATGCGAGCCAACTCGGCGTCACCAACATGGGCGCACGACTTCAATGGCCAGCCAGCGATGGAGTCAGCTTTCCAGGCGCCACCTGCTGCGCAATCGCAATTTACCGCTGACGAATTTGCCCGTTTTCAGCAGCTTAACACACAAGGTTCTTCCGCGAGAGCGAGTCCGATGCAAAGCAACGTGCCTAGCCAGATGAACCAACAAAGACCCATGATGGGCGGCATGATGAACCGGCCGATGGGCTACACTCCCATGTTTCAACCCATGTACCAGAACCAACAGCCCATGCACCAACCACAACAGCAGGATCTCAAGGGCAAGGGCCGCCTCGTGGAGCTCGACGACCACAAGTGGGAGGAGCAGTTCGCCTCGATGGAGCTGCAAGATAGTGATAAGGCTAAGGAACAAGAAGAGGCAAATGCCGCAGAGCAGGAGCTTCACGAAATGGATAAAGGCTTGACGGCCGAAACTAATGAGTTGGGTGACTTCGAATCTATATGGAGAGGAATACAAGCTGAGACGGCTGCTTCTAGACAAGACTTTGACCAATTCGATACCGAATGGAGCAACAACATGATGCCCGATTTCGAGGGCATGGGCGATTGGGGCCGCCTCGGGGACCCGGCTGTCGAAACCTACCTATTCGAACAAGACAACTTCTTTCGCGACGAAAAGAACGCTTTCGAGGAGGGTGTACGCATCATGAGGGAAGGCGGAAACTTGTCCTTGGCCGCGCTGGCCTTCGAATCCGCTGTTCAGCAGAATCCTAATCATACCGAGGCGTGGGTTTACTTAGGAACAGCCCAGGCGCAGAACGAGAAAGAGACAGCAGCCATTAGGGCTCTCGAGCAAGCCCTGAAACTTGACCCCAACAACTTGGCGGCCTTGATGGGCCTGGCTGTATCGTACACCAATGAAGGATACGACAGCACAGCATATCGAACTCTTGAGAGGTGGTTGTCCGTTAAGTATCCTAACATTCTCGACCCCAAAGACCTACACCCCCCGGCAGAGATGGGTTTTACAGACCGGCAGCAGCTCCATGACAAGGTGACAAATCTGTTTATCAAGGCGGCCCAGCTGAGCCCAGACGGTGAGCACATGGATCCCGATGTGCAAGTAGGCCTTGGAGTGCTCTTTTATGGCGCAGAGGATTATGACAAAGCTGTGGATTGCTTCCAGTCTGCCCTCCACTCATCAGAAGCTGGTACATCCAACCAACAGGAGCAGCTTCATCTCCTCTGGAACCGCCTCGGCGCGACTCTTGCCAATAGTGGACGCTCCGAGGAAGCCATTGCGGCCTACCAGGAAGCCCTTGCTATGGCTCCCAACTTTGTGCGAGCTCGCTACAACCTAGGTGTCAGCTGCATCAACATTCACTGCCACCATGAGGCTGCCTGCCACTTCCTGGCCGCTCTGGAGATGCACAAGGCCATTGAAAAGTCCGGCCGGAGCAAGGCGTACGAGATTCTGGGCGATAATGCCTCCGGTGTCGATGAGACACTCGACCGCATGTCGGCGCAAAACCGGAGCAGCACCCTGTACGATACCCTCCGGCGTGTCTTTACACAGATGGGTCGCCGGGATTTGGCGGAGAAGACGGTTGCCGGCGTCGATCCGGATGTGTTCAGACCGGAATTTGAGTTTTAGGTCCTCACGTCTTTTATTTTTGAATGAGTTGACTTGCATGAAGAAGCGGTCTGCCGGAAGGAAGTTTGGACAGGACTCAGCAATAGTGCGTTTGCTGTGGAAAAATGACTCTGGCCTTAGTTTGGATGTTACATATGAGAGACATGCATGGCCCTGGAAGAAATTGCATCGCAGTGATGTAGTCCCTGGAGCAACGATATCATATAGTGTATAACCACTTTACTCTCATTTATCGTGCATCAATGTCTACGAATACCTACGCCAAGTTCCATATACATTGCACCTATGCATAAATTGACGCCAAGAGCCATTCTTATCTCTGATGTGGGCGAGTGATCACTGCCGCATGTGATTGTGTCGACAAAGATGGAGGGCTTTTCCCATTATCAACTCGATATACACTCGTAAGGCTTTGCCAATCATTCGAAGCGCTCTCGATGCCTGTGCTGACACGCCTGAACATCTAACAAGCTATCTTTATGTGCAGGTCAGTCAGAATTGGAGCGTGTGAAAATTTTTGCACGGTTCAAGGTAAACCCACGATATCGGGAAAGCAAAGACACATCTGGAGTGATACCTTGAAGTCTAGACCAGTATGAAAATGTTTACTCTCAATGCAGTGACGAGCAAATGCTGGAGAGGTGAAACCCTATTTTACTCTTCCCACTGGCGATTCAATCAGGTTTCATAGCGTTACACCAGATGACTTGCACGATGGCATTAGGACAGCTAGACAGCCATATGATCAGCTTATGGGTCGACGACCAATGGTATGCATAACTCGTCGGCGCGACTTCGATGGCCCTATGGTAGGTACACTGGTCTATGTCTAGCTGAACGGCCACACATCTCGAGACATATTGAATGCTTTACCAAAGAGTTGGGCATGGGCAGAGGTGATCTGAGCCATACGCCTTGATGAGCATGAGAGAGTGACATCTCGTTATAATTTCCTCGTATTCCCACTTAACTCTCCCTCATCTCCGTTGACTTAGTCTTGCCTTTGTTACCACTGGCCCTGTTGCCGAGGTAGTGAGTGTGGAGGCCGAATAGCTCTCCGGGAAGAGAAGTGCGATCTTTCGGGTATCTTCAGATCAATAGGAAGCCAACTCCGTGCCGTCTGTTATTACAGGTCAAATATACTTTCATGAAAGGCTGATGCATGTCTCGCCAGAACGAGACTCGACCCATGCAGCCGCTATAGAGCCCACGGCGGCAGCTGGATATCAGACATTGAGCTTCTTCTCCGAGGTGGAGAAATATTTGAGATGCAGGAGGCTGAAAGGTCATCCGACAGGGTCGAGGCTTGAATACGCAAGGGGAGAAGCAGGCTGAGGAAATGACTGGACCATGTTGCTGGCAAAAGCAAAAAGTATGAGACAGGTCACAGGCACTTGACTGACTTGATTGGGCTGAGCGAGACATCTATGTGATGAACGACAAGAGATGCAGCACGCAAAGTCTTGCTTGCTCAAATCAGATTACGTGTCGATGGGATGCCGGATGGGTGCTTTGGGAGACACATCTGTCAAAATCGTGATGCCATGCGATGCATGTTATCTGACTGAGGGCGGCCAAGACACCGGCCAGATTCTGCAGAGAGCTTTGGCCCTCCCTACATTGTCCTTGACAACCCCTTGCCGCCAGGACCTCCAGAAGCAACGCATCCTTCACGATCTCATAGACAGCCCGGGCAGCCATGAAGCGAGTTATACAAGTTGTTGAATGTTGGCCAAGATGAGCAGGGCTGGCGCCCACACAATGCTGTTTGGAGATTCCGCTGCATAACAAGTCTCCTGCCAGCCGACAAACCTATCTTTTGGCCGGCCTTCCTTGAGATGGCGCTTTTGGACTTGGAACTTATGACGGGCTACCATGGGGCTCTCACCATAAGGTATCGAGAGGAACGGAGGGCGTTGAACTAGTCACCCAGTCTAGGGGCCCCAGATTCGATCCAAGCGTCAATATGCTTGATCCAGGTGCAGAAGTGATGATACTAAAGTTAGTCCATCACGGACTGGCGTGCCCCGGGATAAGGTTATGTATCGTACAGTGCCTCACCTATCTTCTAGTAAGCAAAGTAGTCGACAGCAAGAACCTGGGCTCACAAACCTGGATGGTTTACCAACTTGCGTGCGGAACAGAATTTTGAGAAAGAGATGCAGCTGTGGTATTGTCATTGATGTGCGAAGTAGCAACTAACTAATTTGCTTCCATGTTCCCTGAGCACGTCGCCATTACATGTACTTGTGTGAGTACTCACTGTTGCAGCTGACCGCCTATCTGTGTCTCAGTGGCATGTGTTAATTAACTCGGATTGTCCGTCAGACAGGATATTGACTGAGACTGTGATCTAACGTTAGCTAAAGATCTGAGTAAACTTCGTTCTGCGACATGGTTTTGGTGGATTCGCGTCAATGGAGAAATGCTATCTTGTCGATCCGTGGCTGTCGTTTCATGCCGCCATTCAATGAATTGAGGGTTATTTTCTAAGAGTGTCAAACAGCATCGTCATCATGTATCTATTGATTGAGGACAAATCTGGCCCTCACCAGCTATAACCCTATCAATGATGATGAGCAAGATCAAACGATGGCCTCCAAGGATACTGTACTGCAAAACATCCACTAACGATAGTTCCAAACTTTGTTCACTTCGTCTGTTCTTGCGAAGTGCCTAGGCCTTACCAGACGGCTGGGTCCAGAGACAGCCTGTGAACCCACAAGTATCTGAGAAGAGCAAGGGTATATAGCGTCGACAAAACGAGGCTTTAGCACGACGGCCGACTCCCCGCTATGGATGAATTCAGGCGTTTTGGTACGACAGCCAAGAGATTGGAGGGCCCATTCATCTGATAACAATTATTCTAAACACAGAGCTGAAGGGGCTCCAGATCTCAAGTCTTCCGTGACTAGCCCCGATGAATTAAAGCCGTGATTCGCCAGTTGCACTGTGCCCATAGCATTGCACAGGGCTGATGAGGGGAGTGGGACGTGGGATGAAAAATCGTGTGAAAGAGGGACTGGCTGCATGGTCTTCCACGGGTATCACTTTGATCTGGTTCGTCAGTGATGCACTGTGTAACTAAACAAGCGAGTCGGCGTGATAATGCATGGCCGTACCACTTCTATCAAGACAAACAATCGTTGTCTGGCAAACATATCAATTACCGAACCGGCACTTACCGTGGTATGTTAATCAAGGCTTCTCACCATGGCACCAAAAGTTGAGCGCGGTATGTCATAGGTCAGTTGGTGTTGATTATGTGCAGGTCACATTGGATACTTATAGGGGACTCGAAGCCCAAGACTGGACAGCTAGCAAAAGCTGAAGATTGCTAAGCACGGATATGCCATCAGACCCTCGTTGGTGTTTTTGAGCAACCCATGCTGCCGCAGTATCGATAGATGTCGTCGGTTGCTGGGTAATGTAATTTCAGATCCCATGGAACGTTGTATACTACGTAGATGCCCTGACATGGGAGCCATACATACTCACCAATCATGGCCTTACTATCCATCCAATCAGGGGAATTGACTCGTAACAGGGATTGCTGTGGGACGCATAGCAGAAGCAGTTTTCAGCTACAGTCTTGCAGCCATGAGTCGGCTGGAAACCTCAAAGTAGAGATCGACAGCGTTGGCTTACTCGCCGAAAAGACGATAAGGATCCCCGGGAGAACATCCCCGAAAGCTAGGTCAAGCTGCTGGGTGTTTGGGACATCAAGTGATTTTGGGTACTCGCTTGATGACCATGGCTAGCGTTGGCCTCGAACTGCGGGAGTCAATTTGTCTTAATAAAGAAGGGGCGCCATAGTTCAACATTTCTCAGCGGTAGGACATGCGTTGCCGCGTTGTAGAGTATAACCAGGTTCGCCATTGACTTCGGGAGTTACGTCTGATATCCCAGCATAGCATTCGTAATGAACAGTCTGTAAGCGAAAGCAAGAGACCGATTCCGACTTGTTGTATATAACATCGCATGATATGGTTTGTGTAAAAGCGATTTCTCTGTGTGTTTCGCTGCAACTTGGACCAAAAGTGCGTGTCCCACCGAAGGTCACTATAAAACGGTAAGGTGCATGAGCTGAAGCAACAGCGTGAGCAATGCTAAAGCAATAGCTGACCGAGAAAAGTAATTAGTAACATTTCATTGTTCAAGTTGAAAATCGAGTTAACCGACTTGAATAAAACGGACAGGATTGGGTTGTATGGTCAAGAAAACTCCAAATACCTACCTGCCCGGGTGAGGGGGGATCGCTACCTTAGTCACAACAGCGGCTAGATCTCTTGGACGCGCCCCGACACGTGCGTGGAGTGCGTGAGGGAACAACAGCGTTCTCTTTGCAAACGTTGCTAGATACAAACAGCAATGATTGGCGAAGGCTCACAGTGCACAATTATACCCGATTGTTTCATGGTGGTAACACTTATGAAATTTTGGGCATGACAAGTTTTGTGCGTATGCTCTTTACTTTCCATTCTAGGAAAGATGAGCAAGGAAGTTATCGGGGTGAACCAACTATCTCGGCCGGGTCCATGGTCCATGGTCCAATATGACATTCCCAAGGTCCTCTGATCTGCCACATGGCATCTCGCAAACTTGGGGCGGTACCTGGGTACGTAAGCCCAGTCGCTGCGCGGCACGACTGCGCTTACGGGGGGATAAAGCAAAAATACATCACGCCCATGTGCACTATTTCTTGCAATACATACGTTGTATTGGGCCAAGACTGACTAGTGGACCAGTCGATCTGCTTTCTGAGAGATGGCCCTCACGTGGCTGCGGAAGATCGCGCATGTGGTACTGGGGTGCTTAGTTGCTCCGCTCCATGCTCATCAAACATAGGGGGGGGTTAAACTTTGGGGGCGAGGTAAGCGACGGAGGGGCCTGAGGATGGTGATGAGCCAGTCCCGTGCTAGCTCAAGGACATGGGCCGTGAACATATCCTTGCACCGCGGCATGAACCTCGACAACCATGCCATCTGATGGGGTCATGGATAAGCTAGTGAACGGCGCACGAGGTGCCCCGGCCTTGGTGCAAGCCACATTTACAAGGCTTGCTGGTCCTGCCTACCGAGCATCTCATATTCTCAGTATGTACCTATCACACAGGACACCCGCAAAATCATCCACAACGAGATGTGATTGCTGCACACAACAACACTGTCCGTGTACCCGTACAGTATTCATAGGGACAGGGCGTTCTTTCCTATGTCGTCCACAAGGCAGACTGGGTGTGTATTAGCTCTTCTATCTGTCTGAGACGTGATGGAGGAGTTGCTGGTCGTAATGAGCAATAAGGGTTTCGATGAGCCCAGTTGATTCTGTCTGTATGGAGCATGCTTATCGCTCTTACATATCCATCATGAATTCACTTCATGGATTGATCCTTGTTATACGTGGTCGAGCAGTAGCAGGAATGGACTCTCGCCGGAAGTAAAGTACGGCCGGATATGTACAGTGCGGTCCCGAGTCTCTGGCGGCAGTTGGGCAAGAGTTGGCATGTGGATGACTGCATCCCGCATCGTAATCGGCACATAGGGTGCCGATATACGTTGCCTGGAACAAAGTCATCCAGATTCATATCAAATTTGAGATCATGGCAATGCTGAATGAAGTAGCTGCGTTTTCCTGGCTGGATTATTCAATGGCTGGAAATACTTGCCTGGACCAGTGCGAGCCATGTGTGTTGGTTGGTTTGAAGCCGACAAGGCAAATATGGCTTGCCAGATCCAGATCTAGATCCGCGTTGGGTTCAAAAACATTTGACCCTAGTCTAAGTCGGTACTTTCTGTCAAAATGTTTGACCCTCGATCTGAGGTATTCGAAGCCACCAAACCGCGCAGCCGTGCAGTCGTCGCAACTCTCTCCGTGTGGCCTGAGTCTCCGGATGACGCCTTGGATTCATCAAGACTTGATGCTGCGCCTTAAAGGGGTTGTGGGCAGATTCAGGCCGGTTAGACTGAGCAACCACATGGCGTCCATTTCCAGTTGCGCCGCCCCGATCCCCCAAGCTAAAAGCTCCCCGCACCACCCTCCACGACTTGACTTTCGGACAATCTAGACAATGACAGAAACAAGGTTTTGGGGGAATGAAGAAAAGGGAGTCCAGGAGTGGAGAGTGGATCCTGACACCGTCGCCTCGATGTAAGCCGCTCAAGGTGCGCCTATAACAAACTTTTACAACACTCCCCCGCTAGCGCCGCCTTCCGTTGGATGTATCGTACTCGAACACATGGGAGGACGTGGTGGGGAGAGTAACGAGCCTTTCGGGTAGATTTTGTTTCTATCACCAACATATGTGTCTCAACCACCAGAAGGCCATTATTGTTTGTACAACTGTTCTGAGGGAGTTTGAAAAATATCGAGGTACTTTAGATGCGCCGGTATAGGTGCCTAGTGATACATCTCGTCCTGGGTCGAAGTAAGACTCCTAATGCTTCTTCGCCTGCTTCAAAATTCGTCTGTTGAACCCAATGGTTCACAAGCTTTGTCGGTGGGAAGCCAGATCCCTGGCAACGGCACAGGTTTCGCAGTACGGCAAGAGCGAGTACTGGACGCGCTACAAGCCCAAGGTACCAGACACAGGAATGAGATGGGTACATGAATGCCGTGTTTTATCATGGGGAGCGTGGAGGTTAGAGTAGTAAGGTGCTGAAGCCATCGGGACGGCCACTGTGAGGCCCTTGTAAACTCTAGGTAGAGGTAGTCAGCCTGCCGCGGATTTGTTGCTGAGACCCGACCAAGAGCTGGAAGGAGGTCTCACTGCCTGGTCCCCTGCTTCAAAAGCTCCAAGCGGCTACCGTCCACGAGCTTGAGTAGGTTGGTACCTTACTGTATGGACAGTGCAGGTGGATACAGTGCTGCTGCTGAACATGCATGTGCTGGGGACCCAACCATTTCAGCGTACGACGCCAGATGATTTTTTTCCCCCTTGGAGGTTTCGAGACATGGAGACTACGATCTATGCTAGGGGAAATGAGGCTTGCTCTCAGGTCATTTTGATGTTCCTTGTGTCCGGTTGATTGCTTGATGGATCTGATCTTTCAGGCCTAGTATTCCACCTGCATTTTTTCATCCAAGGAGAAACCATCTGGTATCGTTTCATTCATTCGTTTCATTTTTTTTTCCCCTATAGGGCTCCTTATTAGTAACACGACCTAGGTAGCCTGCTATTTCCCCAGTCAATCATTGGATCTCACTCAATCCTTAGGTCTTCTCTCCTGCCGGGTACTATCTGCGCAGTCAATGCTTGTTATAGGTATGCACATGCCCTAGGTTCCTTATAGCCAGGTACCTACCGGGGAACTGGCCTAAGCGTTTCTCTCCTTCCCTTCCCTCACCGGCAGTGCCCTCCACTGTCCATCCATCATCCCCCCAGACCCTCACTCCTTCGCCTTCACCAGGGTCATCTCGTTCTCGTGTGCACTTTTCCCTCTTCAATTCCATTTCCACCTCCTCTCTCTTCACCTCTTACAGATCAGGGTTACGTTGAGTTCTTGTTCTCGATCACATCTCATATTACCCTTGTTCCAGGCGACGGTCTCTTTCTTAACCCTCTTTCACAGGGCTCATGCTCTGACACGCCTGCCCACTATAGAGATTGGTTTTGGATCGCATTTGTCGCGTCTCCGCTGTCCTGTCTGTCTGTCTGTCTGTCCTGGCTCGCCGACTTCGAGCTGCAATTTTCGCTTTGCCTCGTCGTACTGACGCCTCTCGCCTGCTGCTCGCTACCCTGGCCACGCCCTGAACGCAAACAATCGAACACAATCATATTGCCGGCACCGTTGCCCTCTGCTAACCGGGCTCCCATTGACGGGGACTCGTCGGGCTCACTGTAACCGACTCGCTCTAGCTGCGACTCGACTGATACCCTCGATATCGACTCGACCTCTAGACAGATATGGACGTCCACAACCAGCCGCGTCTACCCCCTCCCAAACCGGTTGGACTTAATAACATTCTTAACAACGACAACGCACCTGTTTCAGTCGTTAACGGCCCACCTCACATGCGAGACTCGGGCTTCTACTCCAACGCAGACGCCTCCAGTAAGCGTACGCTGCTCATTACTGTTTGTGCCAATGCCTCGGCTCCGTGGCTAACCTCATTTACCTAGACACATCCGCTGCATCTTTCAACGTGAATGGTCTTAGCCCAAGTGGCTCCGGCTATCAATCCTCGTCGCACGAGAAGACACCATCTCCGATCGCCTCCAACATGATTCCCAACGGACTTGTCTCGCCATCGACTACCAACATGAGCGTTGCCGCAATGGTATCCCCTAGTACTCCCAGCAGTCTCGATCCTCGCCGCGACCGTCCCACGTCCATCGAGTCCAACGGTCTCGGTCCCAACCCTGGCCCTACGATGGGCGACACCTTGGCGCCTGGTATGGCAGCAATGAGAAGGGAGAGTGTTGACAGCCGTATTAACCAAAACTTTGGCGATTTGCGCCTGGGAGGCTCTCCTTATGCATCCCACAATCACTCAACTACCTCGATACAAAATACCCTCCATAATCAGCGGAACCCCCACCATTTATCAGTCCATCGCATCTCAAACGGCTACCAACCCAGTGCGGATCGAAACCCTGAGGGCAAGACGGTCAAAACCGCGCCGGCTATCACTGGTCCTGCCACTGGACATATCGCACGCGCTGCAGAGCCCACCAAAGGTCAAGCATGGGCGTTTCCCGAAGAAGAGATTCAGCGAGTCGGTGGCGCCCCCACGTATACCGACTCGCGGCGTAGTAGTATCACCGAGTCTATCGCGAGTAGCCAATTCACAACAGAGTCTCGCCTACCCCCTGGTCAGATGAGACTGAATGAGTCCGAGTACTCTCGCATGTCCAACGCATCCGACTTTCCGCCTGTCCACCATCACTCTATGCAGCATAAGCAATTGAGTGACCTCCAGGCCGAAGAAGGGAATGGTTCAACGGGCTCGCAACCATATAGTCGAACACCCGAATTGAGAGTCAGCCACAAGCTTGCTGAACGGAAAAGACGAACGGAGATGAAGGAGCTCTTTGATCAGCTTAGAGATCTCATGCCTCAGGAACGAGGCTCGAAGGCCTCCAAGTGGGAAATTCTAACTAAAGGTCAGTAATTCAAGAGAAAGGGGCTAGATATCAACTGACGTGAAATTCAACAGCCATTGCAGAGCATCAGAAGCAGCAAGATATCATTCGAGCATTACAAGATCATTACAAGTCTAACACGGCTGAGAACGAGTTGCTTCGCCGAGATGTTCATGCGTTACGAATGGAAAATCAACAGCTTCGTTCAGAGCTTAACTCTTCCTCTTCGCGCCCTCCATTATCCTCAGCAGCAACACCAGCACCACAGGCCGGGACTTATCAGACGGACCCTTACCCTAACCCGAACCGACCAGAACTACCACCACTCAGGTCGCTCCGTAACAGTATTCCAAATGGACCGGACTCTATGACGGGTGTTCAGTACGACAGCCCTCGTACCAATGGCTATCATTAGATGGGAACAATCGAATATTCCGGAATGAGGCTCAGGAGGCACCCCCCCCCCCCCCCCCCTCCAAAAAAAAAAAAAGGTCTACCATCTCGAACCTGTTGGACCCCAATTAATGAATGAACGACGGCGAAAAGTTATGACACCTGGAGAGCACACGCCGAGCACCCTTGCGATTCCAACAAGAACTACAGGGCGGGACTTGACTACGATTGCTGGGTCACCAGCGATGCTCTGAGCCACAACACAAACACGCCGTGGCATTAGATTTGCTTAGCTACTTCTGTTTTTCTGTCGTCTTTTGCGGCAACGCTGCCGCTCAGTGTACCGGCACGGCAAACGGGCTGTGAACTGTCACTCTTCTTTGTGAATTTCTTGTTCAGTACTCGGTCTTCATCTCATTCTGTCATTTTCATCTCTTTTTGTTTCCGTTTCTTATTTTCCCCTTCTTCTTTTATTTAAACATGCACCACGCTCGACTAATGAGGTGGCTGCTAGGAGTTAAGTTCAGGTTTGGGACATATAGGCCACTTAATGGTACGGTACGGTTAGGTGTGTGGTCAGGCACGGCACGGCAAGGCATGGATAAGGATAAGGAATAGGTGCAATGGGGTTGGTTGCAAAGGATTTCGTCGGTTTTTTGGCTCGGAAGGACAAAGACGTCATGGAAAATACGGAGATGGCGTGAATAGTGTTTCGGGGCGTATATACCCATTTTGCAGGAGGCGGAGCGGATAGGAGGGGTTTGTGCTGTGGAACAAACATGTCGTGGAGGTGATGCAGTTGAAAGACGTTCTGTTCTCTTCTTGCAATGGCGTGGATGTGAGCGTATCGTATGGTCTCGGTGTATCGGGGGGCTGGTGGTAAAAAATGCGAGAACAAAGATATTCATCTTCACAAATTCGTGCTTGCGATAGATTCTATTATGCATATTGTGAGATGAATGAATATGTCCTACCGGTTCTTTGCCATGTCATGTTGGAAAGCAGGGGGTATCCCAAGATATGAGTACCTACCTATCCGTATTATATGTAGAGTACTACGGGTACCCACTAGAATGACGTGATCTGATGAAACAGTGCGATGGTTATGATAAGATAAAGACAAGATGATCTATGAGCACAGCTGGACTGTTTGCCTTCAGATCGGAGCTGGGGATACGGGGATACGGGGATACGGGACATACGGGGCAGCCGAGCCCGGGCGGAGTTGGAGGTTGCGGACTTGCGGAGTTTGCGGTAGCCCCGCCCCAGAGAGAAAGTCCCCGATTCGGTCTGAGAGACGAACAGTGACCATTGACGATTGGCTTTAGTTAGGTACCTACCTTACCTTAGTAGTAGTTAAAGAGAAAACAGTGCTGCTGCTTACGGCTTACACCAGACAAAGTCCGCAAAGAGGATGCATCAGCGATTCCTCTCTCTGCATTCTCTTGATTATATTGCGCTCTGGTAGGCCTACCCATCCTCCGACGTCAAGTCCGTCGACATTCTTGGGGATCCCTTTTCCGCCTTCTCCTCTTCTATCATTCTCGCCCTCACTCGCCCTCACTCTCATCCACCCACCCATCATCCATCCATCCATCCATCCATCCACTCACTCATTCTATCTCACTTTATACATATATCATGGACTCACTCGGGTCGCTGGCTGCGCGCAAGATGGACCGCTCAGCAGCCTCGAGACAGAAGAGCTGCAACGCCTGCGTGAGAGGGAAGCGCAAGTGCGATAAGAAGACCCCCCGCTGTACTCGCTGTGCGGCAAAGGGCCTCGACTGTGTATATCAGAGATTGCCGCCAGGGGCCAACTTTCACGACGACGATCTGTGCGTTGGTCTTGGCGCTACCGACAACCTGAACGAGGTCCCTGATTTTGATATGGGCTTTGATATCAACAACTTGGGAGCAGACTCGAGTGCCAGCACCAGCACCAGCAACCCCACGCCCGATAGCCTCGACAGAGTCACCACATCGTCGATAGAGCTCGACTCTCCACTTGACTTCTCCATCATCGACCATCTCATGGCCAACGATACATCTCTCGGTTCCGAGCTATGGAACATGGGAGACTATGGCAACAGCAAGCTCGGTATACCACCCGTCCCAGCAGGGCCTGTCGTCATCCGCGATGTGGCTCTTCTGGATAGAGCAGATGCCTGCCTGGCCGACTTCAATCCGCTGGACGTGTACGACCCTCGCACCCGGGTGGGATACACAGTAGATATTATTACCAACCTCTACAGGGACTTCGCTCGGACTCGCCGGCTGCCCTTCATCCACCCCCGTCTCTACGGCTCCAACCTCCCAAAGACCATGCTAGCAGCCTTCTCGGCGGCATCAGCCTATTCAGCGCGAACTCCTGAGAACAAAGGGTGGGTGTACAAGCTCATCACCGACATGGCCAAGGAGATCCATCTCGAGGGTGAGAGGGCCTCGACGCCGGCGGAGAAGCTGGCGCGGGTGCAGGCGCTGGTTGTTCTGGACTCTATCCGTATGTTCGACGGTGACGTTACCCTGAGGGCAACAAGCGAGCGCGAGCTGTCGCAGTTTATAGCGTGGATGTTTGCTCTCAAGGAGGTGGAAGAGGAGTTGTCAGTGGGGGATGAGCCTGGTGCTACAATGATGAAAGGTCCACCTCCACCAAGCTGGGAGGTAAGATGATCAAAGAACTGTGCCATGGAGGATTCTTGCTGACGATGAGACAGAGTTGGCTGCTCGCTGAGAGTATACGCCGAACCACCGTCATGTCATTTGCTTTCGTGTGCATGACAAGCATACTCAAGTCCCTTGAGCGTACGTCTGTTTCTCCTTACCTGTCTGTACTCGCATCTAACACTTTCTCATAGCGCCCTGCGGTATCATGGAAGGCCCAGCCTTTCAGTTCACTGCATCGAGATACCTCTGGGAAGCCGATTCGTCAATGGCCTTCTACCGTGCGTGGCAGACCAAACCACAATACCCGGTGCGGAATCTTGACTTCAAGGGTGTCTGGCTACATGCCCAGCCTGAGGACGTTGATGAATTTACGAAGCTAATGCTCACTGCGTAAGTAACCTCGTCTATCAAGTTTGTTATTATATCTGACATGAAACAGGCAAATGGGCCCAGAAGCTATCGATCAGTTCATGATGGGTGCTGCGTGTTGATTCCGCGCAAGTAACGGATGTCAGTCTCATTTGTTTTGTAACGGCAGTTAAGGCGTTAGGGTGTTAGTATTCACCAGGCTTTCCACGGCATCACGGATCGGGTTGATTGACAAGCAAAATTGTTGAACTGGTGCCCATTCGGAAAACACACAAATGGCAACTAAATGCTTCTGTAGTAGTAATGCTATATCTACAGGTGTTTGATGCTGATTCACACCTCATCTTCAGTGATCCTCCAGACCAGCCTTTCGCCACTGACTCCCTTATTTCTCAGAATATCCAATGCCTTTTGGGCCCTCTCAACAGCCGATGAACCTTCCACAGCACGATACTTATTGGGGGTAATGACGCCGTCTTTGAGTAGTTTGGGTACCATCTCTGGTTGAGCCTTTTCCTTGAGAAACTCGTTCTAGTTTATGTCAGTCTTTGAATGCCTCATTCGGGTGACCAAGAGTGACTTACTGATAGGTAGAAATGTGTTCGCACACCACGAACTTCAACGCCATCGGCCCATTGACCAGCCAACACATTGGAGACGTCCATCTCATACTCAGGCTCTTCTTCGAGTGTGGCATCTTTGAGAATGACAGGCAGCATAACAGCCACAGTGCTGCCGCGTTGAGCAATTTTGGACAGAGGCCTTAGAGTGCCCTCTAGAGAACCAATGCAGTCGATAATATAAGGCAGTTGGGGCTCTGTTCTGTCACTGATGAATTGGAGGATCTTATCGACAACATCTTGCTTCCGATAGTCAAAGGTCTCGGTTGCGCCGATGCTGCGAAGGTACGCATGCTGCTTTTCACTTGCCACGGCGACGATATTTTTGAAGCCCCAGTGCCTGAAGACCTGGACGGCATAGATACCGACGCTGCTCGAGGCGCCCCAGATGAGGATAGGGTCATCAGCTTGCTTGGGCGTGTAACCTTGTGGTACAGGCCATGGAAGCTCCAGCTTGAGATCGGCAGTGGCAGTGTGGAAGACAGTCACGAGATTCACAGAGACCGTCACCGCTTCCTGGTAAGATACGTTGTCTGGGATTTTGGAAGCAAGATATGCGGGAATCGTGATGTATTCCTGATGATTAGCCTCTTTTCCGCCATGGAAAGCAAAGGAAACGACACGGTCTCCGACACTCAGACCCTTGAGGTCGCCGCCATCTCCAACAGCCACGACTCTTCCAGCAGCACCACCACTGCCCATTTGCTGCGGGTACTCAGAGATGAGTAGACCGCCATCGGCACGATGAAGGTCTAGAGGAGTTGAAGAGGTCCAGGCAACACGAACCAGGACTTCACCGGGGGCTGGAGGATACACTGGGACCGTCTGAAAGGCGAACGGGGTGCGTTTTGCAGGGAGGACTATGGCTTGCTGAGTTGAGGGGATAGAAGACATTACGGGCTTGGGTTCGGTGCAAGGTAGGTGGTATATGGCTTGATGTACCAGTATAGATCGATGACACTCTACAGATATTGCAGTTCTACAGATATATACAGCTATATATACTTCACTGCTCTTTACCTCGAGATGGTCTCCTGATAATGCGTAATGCGTACATAGGAAGCCGCCGTATTAATAAAGCGTAGATATTTGTCAGCCTGAACTCCGTGGAACCCCTAAATGAGCCGCCCCACCGAAGTTTCTACATGTAAGGAAACTTGCACAATGTTTCGTATTCAAAACAAACCGACCTTGTGAATAGATTGATGATGCAAGCAAGCGGCAAGGCACAGGGTAGGGCAGGGTAGATGTAGTTTATGAGCCCCACGAGTGCCAGATAGGGTAGGACTCAATAATAATGGGTGCGAGTCTTGAGGCTGAGTGAGGTGGATATAACTCGATGCTGATGTAAGATGGGAGTCTTGAAGAGGAAAGTAGTTGGTTAACCAATGATGCAGTATTAAATGGTCAAAATCGAGCTGAACGGGAGATGGTAGTGATAAGGCCTGATTCAATCAGCATCATGCGCATGCATCAGAACTTAACGCTGCTTTGGTAGGTTGTCAATCATGCCCGTTGCCGATAAATGGCTCCGTTGATAAATGGTGGTCAACACTTGGTATCCAATTCAACTTATTTCCAACGCCATGACTCGTACAGTAAAGATAAAAGTAAAAGTAAAAGGCATCTGATCTGATCCAGTCATCCAAAGCATTCATCCATTCCATCCATGTATCGTCCCATTAAATTCCCGGCCTCAAAATATTCCATGTCCTCATATGATTCTGCCTTTAACTACCTAATAACTAGACGGTGGCAGAGCCCATGAGGACCGTCCCGGCTGCAGGCCCGACATCCACATGCTTTTGTGTGACATTTCCGCTCTTGGCATCATCTCTCGCCGTCGGAGGGCGTCCGAGGTCGGCTACGACATTGCGGACTCGCTGTCGCATGCTCTTGCGCTGCTGGTGTTGCTTTGCGGCTTCGTTTGTAGCCATGTCCGCGTCGGCTTTTGTCGGTGAGACATGGTCCTGGGCTTCCTTGGAGAAGACGGTCGAGCCTGAGAGGACAGAGGCAGCGTCGCTTGTGGTGTCCATTTTTGTTGTGACAGACGATGAATTGAGCTTTGAAAAGAGGGAGACGCTTTTATTTACCAAGGTTGTACGGATATGAGTGATATTAAATTGATAGGAGAGCTAAGAAATGGCGGGGGTGAGGCTGAAGGTCTTATATATGGAAGGCAAGGGATAGGAAGGTAAGGTAAGGTAGGTAGATAGGTAGGTACCGTACTGTCCTATCTCCTCCTCTCCTCTCCTCTTCCCCGACTTTTATCTGTCTGCCTCTCCCATTCATTGCCTTGTCTGCCTTTCAGGGTCTAGATCTTTGGTGGTAGTGTTACTGACCCCGCGCTACTGTACGGTGAACCCACTTTCATTAACCTTAATCAGTTCCATTTATCTCAAGGAATTTACTATGATATTGTCCTTTTGATATAATAAAAGACATAGTAATACATCATTAATCTTCTGCCTCAAACCTCTCTTCATGTTATAACGATATCGTATGTTCTACTCCGAATATAATGCCCCGTTCCAGAGACATGTCCCTTTCCTTACGGTGAGTTGCTGTTCAGACAGTCTACCTAGGTAGGCAACAACCCAATGTAACCCCTCCCTAACTATCACTCACCTCACACATACACATCAAACTCTCTTAGACTCTCTAACCCCCCATAACCATTCGCATCAACATCTACAGCCGAATCATCCTCCTCGTTATGCCACCAAATCGATGTAAGCACATCCAGCCCCAAGGTCTCAAACTCCTCCAAGCTAGCCTCCTCCTCCTCTTTCTCGACTCTACCACCGCAACTATCGGCACACGTAAACACTTCTCTCACGCAGTCTATGCTCCACGGTCCGCAGTCCCAATCCCCTCCATCCATACTGTAGAACTCGACCACCAGGGTAGTCGCGCCGAAGAGCTGCTCGCACTGTTCCCGGCAAAGCTGCGTCTGATGCGTCTCCCGCGCATCACCCCAACTGACCCGGTACCACATGGAGTAGTTCTCCGGTTGGCACGTTGTGCTGTGGACCATGTCGTATAACTGACCCATGCAGAGACCCTGTGAGCATTTCGGCTTGATAAGAGCAGTGCGGACATTGCGGAACCACATGTCGAAGCCCTCTGATTTCAAATATCCCATAGTCGGAGGCGGTGGTTGAGATACAAGCATCCGCCGCCAACTGGAAGTGCTCATTGTAAAGTTCTCAAGCCTGTCCGTCTTCTCCAGCATGGATAAGCTTCTCGCTTCTCCTTGTGCTTCAATTGCACCTTCGGGAGCCCAAGGCAAGCGAAAGAACGAGTCTGCTCTTCGGAGGTACGTGTACTTGCGGTCGACATCGAAGAAGCATCGTCCAAACTTTTCAACCAGCAGCGGGTTGAGTGTGAAACTCTGCGGTTTTTGGGTCCCTGCCGAGGACACGGGTTGGAAGAACAGCGCTTGCTGGATCCTGGGAGATTCTCCTATCATCGCGGCCCAGTGACGACATACCCGTGATGCAGACACAAGAAGTGTCTTCATGTCAAGGTGTAAGAGGATGAGCTCCAGTAATTCTGGGACCGCGAGCATCCTCGTCATAGTGTCTGTGAACTCCATTGCGAATCTCAGCTCAACGTTGTATGACGAGTGATCATTTCAGATGCAAAACAGCAAGACTCAAGAAAAGTGAAAAATGATGCGGTTTGTCGCACCAAGTTTTATGCAACATATAGAGGCTTTCAAAACCGATGATGTAGTGGTTATCAAAGACGGAATCCACCTCACATGATGAACTAGGCTGCGAGTCATGATGCCATCCATGGCTGCACTCCAACTAGTGCCATGGGACCAAAATGCAACTTCATATGTTATGTTGGTTAAAGTTATGCCAAAAATCCTGCCTCGGTAGCAAATGGCCAAGCTTGGTTGGGTTGGCTTACATGACCTGCCTACTTGGGATGTGAGTGTCAATCCTGTTTGACTCTCCCGCATTCATGGCGCTAATGAGATTACACCAACGAAGTAAGTCACCGCCTCAATCCGATAAGGTTTTGTACTCTAAGGATCAGGCTGGAATGCCGTTAACTACTTGAGACATGGAGCAGATTGTTGGCACGCAAATAACTTAGGGTCAGGCTGGATATAGAGGTATATATATCTCATTCATTAGCTGTGCTGTGTGTACATCACCATCTTGGTCGAAGAGTATCTTCCCTAGAGCTCCTTTCATGACACCATTACACACGGTGACAAAAAGAATTCCCAGACGCCCAGACTCCAATCATGCTGCCAGAGGCCCAAAATGACAGTCCCTTCTTACCCTAAAAAAAAGCCATACAGTAAAATCCTTGTACAAGTGCCCCGTGAAGATTAAAGAGGTCATGAAAGGGGAGGAAAAGCGTGCGCACGCAATCTACTTGGTTCGTTCCAGAACTTCGACTCGCTTGTTTCCGAGGTCGACAATCTTGCCGACGAGCTTGCCCGCCTGGTCCATCTCGGTGATGTCGTCGGCGCCTCCCAGGCTCACGCCGTTGACCATGATATTGGGTACGGTCCTTCGGCCTGTTGTCTCGAGTAGCTGATCTTGCAGGGCTTGGCCTTGGGGATGGATATCAAGCTCAACGACGTAGGGCTCGGGTGTAATGGAGTACTTTTCGATCAGAAGGCTCTTGGCTCGCTTCGAGAAGGGACAGTACGTCTTGGAGAAGATGATGACTGGATGATGATTAGTGATTGTGGTACTTCCAGTATTTGCTTTGCTCTCGGAGACCTACCAGGTGATTTCTTGAGAATAGAGTCAAGCTCTTCGCGAGCCGCGATTGCCTCCTTGCTCCTCGTCTCTGTTTCGGGTTTCTTCTCGGCTGCGGCTGCAGGAGCTGGAGTATCGCCAGAGTCTCCGCCAACAGGCTTGACGATTTTATCCTTATCCTGACCTTCCGCGGAACTTCCAACTCCCACAACCTTCTTGGGAGGATCGGGTCGCAGACCTCCCTTCTCGTTCGCCTTGCCCTTCGCCTCGGCCTCGGCCGCCTTGAGGCGCTCTTGCATCTGAGCAGCTAACTTCTGGTCGTCTGCGTCGATATCGCCATCTCCATCCTTGTCAGCGTGAGGCTGTCCAGCCTTCTCTCCAGTTGCAAAGTCGACAATGGGTGCCGGGGGTTCGTTTGCGCTCATGGCATTTTGGGTCTTCTTGATAAACTCTTGACCTGTATAAGTCTCTGCATCGTGATGCGAGTCGAATCCCGAGGTGTAGAAGAGAATAAAGATGAATGTGCCAATCGTCGCCAGGATTAGTAGGCGTACTCGGCGTGGAGAAGGCATGTCGGCGGGATGATGATCTCGGGACCAGGGGGTGGGTGCGCTAGGGAGCGAGCTCTGGTCAAGAGCTCTTGAGCGTCGCGCCGGAGAGCGATTGGAGTTGATGGAGGAACAGCAGGGTCGTTTCGGATAGCGATGATTAAGGAGCGTCGAAAAAGATGGGAAGGACAGTGAGAAAAATATCGTTCGGCCGGGGTGTTGAGCCGAAGATGACAGTGGGAAAATGGGAATGGAAACGGAAATGAAGAGGAACGGGATACGAGAGTCGACTCCCAGGGACAGACAGATTCTCCAGATTAACTAGGTACCTACAGTAGAACCTGAGTGAGGTAAGGGAGAGCTCTCCAATTCCAGCGGAGGGTTTAGGTGTCTGTGGCCAATCATGGGGGGCGTCTCATGGGGAGGAAGACAGTGCGTGTCATCATGGACTGTGCTGCAGATGGACAGTTTCCATATAATATGCTTAATAACCCTAGAATTTGAGCAGTGATATCTTATGAATTTATGAATTCTATAAACCCAAAGAGGTACAGAAAGTGTTCGAAACTAACATATAAAAATTATAAACCATCCTTGGTTCAAGTATCTCACCAATGCCCATGTGGCTCTCCAGTATCAAACAAACTCCGTCCAACACACCAATATCAGAAGAGCCAGCTTCTGGTTTCCTCTCATCACTTACACCCGACCATTGCAGAATCCTGTTCTTCTAAAAGTCATTACATGCATCATGCTAATCGTGGGCTTGTCACCTACCGTTGAACATCTATACCGTTAACCGCTCCACGGAATGGTGCATCTCCTGGTCAGGCACAGCCTGTGCTCTCACACTCTCACTAGGCTTCTGAGGCTCTTCGAACAAAACTTGAGGGGCTCCACGGTGGAAGTGTGATCTTTCGCGGTGCAAAAGTGCTGCTCTTGTTGCGTGGAGACGACGAAGATGCTGATTGCCGTGGCGGTGATGGTGCATTGCTGGTGCAGCCTCAAGAGTGAAGGCCCAGAGGAAGAAGGCTAGAAAGAAGGAGAGTTTGAAGGACAACATTTTGGGTTGTTAACTGAAGTGATGCAATGACTAGGTTTGACTAAGTGCTTGCTGCTATCACGAAAACTCTACTGGGCTGTTCGCTCTTATATGTCCTTTGGGATCCCTTGCTCCCTTCTCCCATCGGGAACATATGACGAGTATTGTATCCGTACTTACAATGAGTCTGCTCCATGCTTCAGTACCGCATTCGGTCATAGTCGTCCTGTCTGGGGGCCCCTCGGGAGGAATTTGCAGGGACGTGGGCCGCACTGAGACAATCTTCTAATAGAGCTGTTTGCGACATGAAACTATTTCTGGTCCCGCCAGCCCCTTCAACTTATGCTCCCTCCCATCACATGAACCCTTTTATCAGGATAAAGCTCATATGAACAAGTTTTAAACCCCTCATATAAGCTATTTCCTTGGCCGTTGAGATCATCGTCACTGTTGATTTGGCTCTCGTGAGGTGGAAAGGGAAGGCTGGTACTTGTGAGACATTTTCTCAGTAATCACGCTACATGTGACGTTGTGGGGATTGAAGTATCACGGTTTGAATGTTGTCGGGCAGCGATCAGGATCAAACCTACATCAGAACCATGAAGTTGACGTGTTAATCTTGTTCGTGATATTGACTTACATGGAGGTCAAATAAGAAGCATGACTAATCGAGAATGTTGCTCCGAACCAATAGAAACCTGCCAAAACTCTTTTTCACAGCGAGCATCCATAGTGGCACGGGCGTCGATGGATCTTGACAAGTTGCATTTCTAGCGACTTCGATTTATGATAAAAAGAAGTGTCCTTTTTTTACTTTTGACTGAGTCATATCTAGGGGTTTCATAGCATATAACGGAAACCCATATTCATTCATTTTTTCATCCTTTCTGTTTTCTCATTTTTGATTCCAAAGCCTGTCACCGCTTTACTTTGCGATCCCTTAAACTCACTGCAGTTGTCTACCCTTGAGTTCTCTGACCTTGTACACTTTTAAATCTGCCCCCTTCAATACTCTGCTCGAGGGTTTACAAGAATCACCAATAATACTCCCTGGTCTCAGGTCGGGTATTAGATCCTGGCCACCTTCACTATTCAACCTTGAAGAGATCTCGCTTGTTCAAGCCCTCAGATGTTCAGTATGGCTCCCTCGAGGGCAAAATCCTTGTCGCTCATGATCGCCTTCGTCCTGGGTATCGTTCTCTGCATCTTCGCAGCACCAACACTCGCCTCAGCTTCAGCTGCAGCCTCACAGCCATCTCCCGAGGCAGACGTGCAACTCATCTGCCACACAGATAACCCCAAAGACTGTTACCCAAAGGTGTTTCAACCAACAGACGAGTTCCAGGTCGTCCACGATGATCAGGAACTTCCTCACGGACTTCATGTCCGCCTGAATATGTCCAACGGCAAGAAGGAGGCCAAGATAAATGTCCCCGATGAAGGAAATCCTGCACTCGAAGGCCTCCCGGTTGACCAGGCTGTTGTTGTCGTCGATCAGCAGCAAGAGGAGGATTCCCAAATTCCCAAGGGTGCCCCAGCTTATGAACCTATTGGTAAAATCAAGGAGCCCGAGGGCGAGGATTTTGTCGGCAAGCCCTTCTTCACCGCCATGAGGATGTTGAAGGCTGGCGAAACGGGCCAGGGCAATGAGCTTGATGATGCGCTAGAGGGAATGGAAGAACTGTCACATGATATTTACTACGGTCTCAAGGTCACCGAAGACCCGGCGGTGTTGAAGGCTCTCTTCTGCATGATGGCAGATTCAGATGTTGCCTACCCTGCTAATATCACTCCTCGGGATCATCAAGCAGCTGCCATCCTCGGGGCCGCGCTGCAGAACAATGCTGCGGCCTTGAAAGAGATCACCAAGCAGTGGCCTAGTCTCATGGAGGGTCAGTGTCCTAGCAACAGTAAGTCTCTAAAGGAATCTTTCTATACACCTCTTGTGCCTGCTCATGTCCCATCGTCGCTCAACACCAAGACGTTGGCCTCCACAGCGAAAGCCAAGGTTGGAGCTATCAATGGCCTCATCAAGAGCGATGCCATCCGAGAGGAATTCCTCAAGAACGACGGCATGAAGCTGTTGCTCGAGGTGCTCGTGCCCGAAGGCAAGGAATGGGATACTACACAGCGCAAGGTCGGCCAGTTGGTTCTTGATACTTTCTTGGATGAAGATATGGGCGCAAAGCTCGGTCAGTGGCCTCGCACGGAGCGAGACAGCGACGCAAAATGCCGAGTATTTGAGACAAGTACCGGAGAGGGGTGCTGGGACTACCATGTCGCGAGGATCCTAAAGGAGAATAAGAGAGACAGCGGACATTGGAGCCGGGATCTACATGATCGGCTTGCGGCATTGAGGAAGAGCGGAAAGGTGCCTCCTCGGATTGAATTGTAGCATAGGTAGGTAGGCAGGTAGCGAGCGTAGCATCTGCCAAGCGAGATTATTATAGGCAGAGCAATAGAGCAACTACACAATTCAAGCTGTAAAAAATCGAGTATTGCGGCATTCTACATGTGCGATTGCTGTGCCCAAATGTGGTGCAATTGAAGGATTGATCCTGATGTGGTTCGCTAGATTGAGCTCGGTGCAGGAGAAATTCGGACATTACATTATTGACCTTACTCCATCTTACAACCAACCAACAAAACATTCATGGATCTTGCTGACACCGGATCCTGAGATAACCAAGTACCTCTAACCTACTGACCTTGGTACTTATATACCATAGTCGGGGCCCCGTTTTGATACGTATTTCTGCTTTCCGGCTCTTTCGGACCAAAACCTCGGTCTCTCTCGTCCAAAATGAATCAAGACGTGCCCTTCCAGCTAAGGCATGACACAAAAGGTCGTGGAATCTTCTCCACCAGAGCCTTTTCTCCAGGCGACATCATCCTCCCATTTACACCAACGATTCTCATCCCCTCACTATCTCACATAAAAACCATCTGCAGCCACTGCTTCAAGCCGGCTGACGTGCGCTCCTGTTCCGGCTGCCATGCTGTGTCCTACTGCGATGCCGCCTGCCAATCTGCGAACTGGACTGCAGTCCACTCCAAAGAGTGCAAACTACTGCGTAAAGTGACCGAGCAAGGACACCCGGGCATACCGACACCCGTACGAGCAGTGATCCAGGCGCTGGTGAAGCCTGGTATTGGCGCTGCGCTGGAGACCCTTGAAGGAAATGTCGAGGATTGGAGGAGGAGTGACAAATGGGCCGACATGGAGATGATGGCCATGGGCGCTACTGCGTTTACTGGGCAGGGCACGGGTCAAGAGCAATTGCAGAAGACGCTGGCTCTACTCTGCAAGGTAAGTCTCCTCAGAACTGCATGGCAGCAGGTCAATGTACTGACACACTGCAGATTCAGACAAATACCTTTCACAGGCATGATGCCGATCTTGGCCAGGTTGGCATCTTTCTCGAACCAAAGCTCGCCATGGCCAACCACTCCTGCACCCCTAATGCTATGGTGCAGTTTGTTGGCAGGAAGGCCATACTGAGAGCCGAAAAGCCGATCAAAGTCGATGAGGAGATCGAGATCTCTTACACTGGTATGTCTCCCCACAAGATATCCTCAAGATGCCCACTGACATGCCATCAGATTACACGTTCCCTCTGTCCAAGAGACAACATGCACTCGCACCGTACTTTTTTGATTGTCAATGCCCTAGATGCGAGAAAGACCTCAACGTCTACCAAGTCTGCGCCGGCTCTCCGATCATCAATATGAACCGCCATAGCCTGGTTGCTGATGTCGGCAAGCTTGGCAAGCACCCTGCTGCAACAGATTCGACCAAAGCCTCAACGGCTACGAGTTTTAGCGAGCAACTATCTGACCTGATGGATGAGAAAGACACTACCTTATCACCAGAGGATCGTCGAAGAGTACTTCGAGCTCGTTACCAGCAATGCAAAGGACTGAGAGCCCAGAACCTTTGGGCAGTATCACCGCTCCCACAGCTGCTGACTGAGGTATCGATCCTATACATCGAAGAAAGCAACTTTATATATGCTTTGACTACGGCATGCTTCGTCGCGACTTCCAGCGAACCTTATCGACATGTCTTGCCATATCATCCTATTCGCACCAAGGGCCTTTTACTCGTCGCCAAATTACTTGCCAATACGGCAGCTGACACAGCCTCACTCGGCAACTCACAAGCCGTGGCATCAAAAGGGGATATTAACCAGAGGGCTCTTCAGACACTGCAGGATATTGACCAAGTTTCCTTGTGCCAAATGCTTCTCATTATGATTATAGCGTCTGTTCCCAGAGACTATGTTCGAGAATGGGAGGTCTCGGCCACCGCTCAGCAGATGCTGGATGAGATCAACGAGCTACCAGGAAGAGACCAGGAGATGTCTCTTATCAACACCTGGAAAGAGAATCCTGAGAGTGAACAAGCTCGAGCCTTTTTTGAGTATGCCGTAGTGAAGCAAGTAGATTCTCTGGCAAATTTGGGACTTGAGATACTTGAGATGGACCTTGGCTATTGAATAGAGATAATAATCTAGTGTTTGTTTGGGAACCGAATAGATTCTCGAATTGATGATTTGGATACTTGAAGCCCACCTTAGTTAGACTCTGGATTTATTCTTGAGGACTGTAACATTGATAGGTCTTTATATCTGCGTCAACCCCCCCTGGCGCATACCAGGCGTGTACTGGTAAAGGCCGTGGTAAAGCTTACAGACACGCTCTCATTGGTCGACCTCACAACAAGCTTGCTCCGGCGCCCCGTTCTCTTCTAGGCTACCTTGCCTTGGCTACCTAGTAGCTTGCTAGGTCCCTTGAAAAATCGCCTGGAAAGCAAATAGGTACGTACCTTTAGCACTGTAGTCTGTCTGCATTCTTGGGTCGCCATTATTTTTTATTCCTTTCGAACATTGTTGCCTCACGACGTGATCTCTTTCCACGATTCTCCTTCTGGCGGCGTATTGCTTGCGCTCGCACTCGCATAAAGTTCGTAATGGGTAAGAAAGCAAAGAGAAAAGCTGCCAAAGTCGTCAACAAAGCCCTTACAGCCCTAGGACCTGACCAAATCCCCGATCCCAGCGACAAGGCCTCTTCAAACGACAATCAAGATGAGGTCCAACCCTCCGACAAGTTCGACCAAGGTGTTCCTGTCACGACGGCCATCGCGACTCTTGAGAAGGATGCGTCAACAAAAAGCGACGGCAGCCTGAAGCGTTCTAATCCTCATGACGCGGACGAAGGCGGAGAGTGGCAGGTCGTTTCACGGGCCGCAAAGAAGCTCAAGAAAGTCCCTAAACCTGGCAAGAATTATCCCACCATTGCATTCTCGCCTAATGCGCGACTGCAATCCAAGATCAATATTTCACAAATGCGAGACCTGGTTACATATATCTTTGCCGACGGAGCTGGCCCTCAATGGATTGGCATTACCCATCGTCCAGCGTTCCGAAAGATTGTGGCTATAATGATACCCGGTATTGAGGAGGCCATGTTTAAACACAACGTTGACTTCGATACATATAACGATGCTGATCGGGAGGGAAATGCTGTTGCAACGTCGCCGGACGACTATTATCCCCAGCCGCTCAAGAAAGAGCGCCTGCCCGAGGCTCTGAAACCATTCGCCGATATGTTCGCGCACCTGTGGCCCGTCAAGACACCCGGTGATGATAGACACGGGAAGATGCATTCGCCCCTGGCCGCTTTCCTAACAACCCCCACCCCGAAGGAAAAGAATGGGCCAAAGAAGGGCATCAAACCAGCACACGAGCCTTCAGGATGGAAGAACGAGAAGACACGCATCACTGAGTTCCTCTGTACAGTTGATGATCTGACTGACAACGGCTACTTGGTTCATCCAGCTATGCTGGAAGGTGTTGCCAGAGATCAGTTCGTTCTCCCCGAAGGTTGGGTCATCACCCATGTGAAAAGCCTTGAAGAAGGTCAAGTCCCAGAAGACGAAGTTGAAAAAGGCAGCATCACAGAAGGACGAGATATTCTGGCCCTGGATTGTGAAATGTGCATGACTGGAGAGGGCGAGTTCTCTTTGACAAGAATCAGCGTAGTCGACTGGTTCGGCAACGTTGTACTCGATGAACTTGTCAAGCCTGATAAGCCCATTACCGACTACGTCACTCAGTTCTCTGGCATCACAGAAGAGATGCTTGCACCTGTAACAACCACACTACATGACATCCAGCAGAAGCTACTCGAACTCCTGACCCCTCGCACAATCTTGATAGGACACTCTTTAGAGTCAGATACCAAGGCTCTCCGCATCACTCACCCCTTTATCATCGACACATCCATCATTTATCCGCATCCTCGCGGTCCTCCTCTCAAATCGTCTCTAAAATGGCTGGCGCAAAAATATCTGTCAAAGGAAATCCAAAAAGGTGGTGCAAATGGCCACGACAGTATCGAAGACTCTAAGACATGCCTCGATCTTGTCAAACAGAAATGTGAAAAGGGCAAGGCCTGGGGAACATCTGACTCACAGGGAGAGAACTTGTTCCGCCGACTAGCGCGAGCTGGAACTGCATACAAGGCCCAAGGGGGGGCCGCAGGTGGCGCGGAGGTCGGCAAGACGAGCGCAGCTGTTGACTGGGGTGATCCATCTAAGGGGGCTGGAGCAGGCGCAACTCATCAGCTCGGCTGTAAGAACGACGAGGATGTAACTAACAACGTAATTCGCGCCGTGCAGGGAGACCCGGATGGCCTCGAAATCCGCGGCGGTGGAGTTGACTTTGTCTGGGCGAGAATGCGAGAGATTGAGGCCCTTCAAGGCTGGTGGAACCGTAACCGCGTCGACAACACAAACAGCGACGGTGGTCCTCCACAAGACCCAGAGGCCGTTCCATCCGACAAGTCAGAGCTCGAGCGGGCCCTCGTACGCCTTACAGAGCGTCTCACGCGCATCTATGCTGCCTTGCCGCCCTGCACAGCCTTCATGTTGTACAGCGGTTCGGGCGACCCGCGCGAGATGTCACGTCTGCAGAAGGTGCAGTCACAGTGGCGCAAGGAGTACAACACACCTGGCAAGAACTGGAACGACCTGAGTGTCAAGTGGACTGATGTGGAGGAACAGGCGCTCAAGGAAGCGGCGCGCAAGGCTCGGTCAGGCATAGGGTTCATCTCGGTGAAGTGAAATACCAAAGGGACGCAAAGGTATCAGATAACAAAGGTCACGTCGCAACCGAAGACGAAATGTCATATGCGTAACAGATACATATCTTGCTGAGGGACTATTTGTGGTACGACTAAAAAACTATTTGCATATGAGCAGACCGCTGTTTGTTAAAACATGCACAAACAAACGAGACCAAGTAAAGGAAGGATCATTGCGACCTCTCATTAGAATTGTGCCTAGTAAATCCGGCTCTTCATCGTCCCAAGCTGGTGAATCATATCCAGAACCTTGGCAGCATACACCTCCGCAATTGTATAACTACACCTTCATTCCCCCCCTCCCCCCCCCCCAAAAAAAAAAAAAAGAAAACCTACTACATAAAACACAGTAGACATGCTGGGGCTTTGATGACCCTTGTGTAAATCCCCCTCCCTGAACCAGCTTTTTGTTACGCCAACGCTAGTATGGACATTCTCAAAAAGAACATATCCCTAAACACAAAAGAAAATTGACTCAAGGCAGTAAGGCTCGAGTAATAAAAATCTGCCATAAAAAATCCCGTGTGTAACGCCTTCTCGTTCGCTTGTACTTTCAGAGTTCGAGTTGCTTCGTGAAGAACTTGAAGCTGTGACTGAATTGTGTTCGATTCATAACCAAGAATGAGGGAAGGTGAGCATGTGTGCTCATGTGCAAGGATCTTGTGGACCTTGGTCTATAAATCGTGTACATGTTTTCGCCCCTTGAGGCAACTAAACAAAAAAGAAACTAGTATTAGATTGAAACCCGAGAAGGGTGTGTAGTAGCTGATCATGTCGACGAGTGTGTTATGGCAAGCAACATAGAAGAGTGGCCAATAGACCTCCGACTTGGCTAGGTATAACAGCAGAAATATCAAGTGCGAGGTCTGACAGGAGGATCTTCGACAAGCTCAGCGGAGCTGCCTAGCAGATCCACGTCACGGTGCAACGGGTCAACTCGGCTGACACCATGTTGTGACACCATGCCAAAACTGGCCGGCCGCTCATCAACTGAAGGACCGAAGTCGATGTTGGTGAACTCGCCGGGAAACTCCATGGACGAATTGGACGACAATCGTTTTTGGGAGTGGGTTCGCTCAAACGGTAGCCGCGATGACGCTGATAGCGTAGCACGGTGGTGACTTGAGGTGCGGCTAACAGCATCAGGGTCTCCTCGCCACTGAGATTCAAAGGATATCGTAGAGCCTGGCATATTCATGAGAGTAAGAGATGGCGCTCGGCTGTGATCGCTGCCTCCAAAGTGGCCAGAGGCACGCTTAGAGCTCTTCCGAGGAATCTCTGGGGCATCATCTTCCTCAGCTTCGCGCAGTGCGATATGCGGCGCCTTTGACAAAGATTTGCTTGGCTCTCGAGGGAAGCTCTCACTGCCGGCACTGAACGTACGTCGGGGTCGCTCCAGCACAGGACTCTCCGGCTCAGAGTCTTGAGGGTCGCCGTTGTCATCTAGTAGAGCACTTTGAGGTTGTCGTCCGGGAGACCGCCTTGGTCGAGGCTCGTCTTCATCATCTGAGTCAATTGGACCGTTCCGTAGTACGCCCATAGCCACTGGAATACCTTCAGGGGGCGACTCTCCACCATTCCTAGCCATCATGGCTGGAGGCATCCGTGAGCTCCTCACAACTTCGAAACCCTTACCCTTCTCCTTTGTCTTTCCACCGAATAGATTCCGGAACCAGCCCGAGGCAGTAGCCACAGGACCAGTTGGATCGGCGGGACCAGTTCCAAGTTTCCGGCCCGGGCCGTCCGAGTTCAGCGCGGGTCCACGAACCCCGTAGTAAAAGTCAACCTCGCGAGTGGCATAATCGGGTCGATTCGGAGGTATACTGGCTTGAGAGTATCCAGCGGGAGGGGGCGCTGGTGTTGCTCCTCGAGAGATATCTGCACCCATATCTGCAGGATCGCCTAGAACTCCAGCTGGGTTAGCGCCTTTGACATCTGCTGTGTTAGGGCCACCAGGTCCTTCGGAGTGGATGGACTCGTTCATCGTCTGTCGTCTTCGAGGAGGTCGATAGTAAGGATCGGCAGCATCTATTGATTGTGCAGGGTGATGGCGAGCAGCGCCGGGGGAGGGCAGGAACGAAAATGCACTCCTCTCCCCAGGGGTGTTGGGCATGTATGAGCTGCTGCTATCCACATTCTGCGGCATGCCAGAGTAAACATCGATGCTATCGAGCGCCGAGCTGCTCCTATGCCGAGGGTTCATGAGTCCACCGAGGCTAGCACCAGACTCGCTTCGAACCCTTCCGCTTGGCATGGCATATCCTGACTTGCCGCTATCGTCCACGTCCAACATTGTTGCAGTCGACAACTGGCTTGCTCGGGATGGACCAGTGTTGCGTTGCTGTGTGTTGCGGCGAGACAGCTGTCGCATACCAAAGATCTTTGTGAGTCCGCCACGGGTCAGACCTCGAGCGTCGTCTCCGCCAGCTCCGAGCATGCGAGCCGCGACTTCGATAATGGTCTGCAGTGCGTTGAGGAAGAAACCAAATATCAAAGCCGCGCCGTGGATTCCTAAGATGATGTAACCAATCCAACCCTTGTCGCCTTCAGAAACATCCAGAGTAGGCACGAATGCTACCATTAGTAAGATAGAAATTAGACGAAGTGTTCCAAAAAGTGTATGATAAGCGTTCATCGCCGTTGAACGCTGGAACGGCCGGAAGGCATGGATGGTAAGGATGTGAATCACTTCGCAAATGGCGAGCAGTACCACCTGAGCGATACCACTAGGCTGCACGGCACCGACAGTGATACCCCGGAGGAATGTTAGGAAGACAGGAATGAGAGCGAACCCAGCAGCCTCGTCGGAGTATGTATTATACAGAGGGCCGTATAAGAGAACAGTCGGCAAATCATCGTAGAGGACGGACTTTGGCCGTGTTCTGATTATGAGATAAAAGAGGTATGCCGCGAAAATTATGAGGAGAACCAAGGTAACGACGGCAAGGGCAATCGTATAGGTCGGAGAATCACCAGCAGTGACTAGCTGAAAGCAAGACAGAGCGATGATCGGAAATAAGAAATAGTTGAAGATAATGCGGACGGCGTTGCCAACGGAAAAGGGGAGATTCTTTGAACGCAAATCTTCCTCGGGGGTGTTGTTGATCTTTCGGAATAACCACTGCACTGCAAATGCGCCCTGGACTAGAACGGTAACAGAAGCAATGCACACACATAGCCAAACCATCATACCGGCCCAAATATCTCTACTCTCAGCCATACCAACCAATTGACCAAGCTCTTGAAGTCCATAAGTAGCATTGGTGACATAAATACCGTCGACAACGCTCTGCCATGATGGGGCATCGGCGACAAAGCTCTCGTTGAACATTAGAGTCGACCAGGCCATCTGGCTGACAATGGGTTGATAGAAGCCGGGATAGTCAAGAGTTAGGCCACCGCTCAACGCGATAAATTGGATATACTGAAGGCAATCTCCAAAGCCCGGTGTGACAAGACGAAGCAGATCAACATCTCGACCATAATTGGAGGTCCAGTGGAAGATATCAGATGAGCCCCAGGGACTAAAGATGGCCGAGAACACGACTGCAAACCCTGTAAAAAGGAGCACTATCATGGGCAAAAACTTGAGTAGCCACGAGAGATCTCCCAGATCCGGGGTCACCGCCATGGAAACACAGCCAATCTGAGGAGCATCGCGAGTCCCATCGATTATTGACATACTAGGTGCTAGGGACGCAAACGCATAAGATGAGTAGGCGTCCCATGTGATGTTCATAGAAGGTAACTTGTATGCATCACTATAGATTTGTGGTCAGTACATCTCTCGACTTCAATTCATGAGTTGTTTATGGACAAGGACATACCTATAATCGACAGGTCCAAAGTAAGGTCCAAGCGGGCAAGATCCGTTTACCAATGAAGTGCTGCAGAAATTAAATTTGCCGGTGTTGTACGGAGCATATGTCAAGAAGTGAACCTTGGGGAAGTAGGTCGTAGCAGTGTTGTAGCCATCTTTCTTCTGGGGGGTTACGGCGATTTTGCCATTGATATCGCTAGGATCCTTCCAAGAAGGGTCACCAGGCGGTGGCATCGCGCTGCCATCTCGGGTACCCGTGACGTTCCCCCAAACAATAACTCGAAGGTTGTGTTTCTCGTTCTCGGTATCGAAGACGGCATCGGCATATAAGGGGACCCATTGCAGCCTCGCCGGCTCGTGCAAGCGGTAGGCGTCGCTGAGGCAGTTTGTGAAGGGGATCCTCACGGCATGAGCAGGCGATACGGCGTGCATTGCAATGAGAAGAGCGACGAGGAGACTTTTCGACAGCTGGGATATTGTGCTGTATCGAGGGAGCCACGCCCTTTGTCGAGGGACAGCTTGTGTCATGGTTGTGGAATAACACTGATTGCACGAGTGACCAGAAGAAACTACGGGAGCGAAGGCAGCAGGCGCGGAGCCAGATATCGGGGATTTCGATGGCCGTGCCACATGTCGCCTCCTGGGCAGGTCTTGGATGAGACCGCGATGGTGTGAGTAAGGGCGGCAATCTTGCGAACAGTCGACAAGCTGTTGACTGGTCAGACCAAGCTGCATAGCTTCGAGATCAAGACTATCCAAGAAGCTGGAATAACCAAGGCTGTTGAAATTTGCCAGTGGACTCAAACTGTGAAGGCGAACAATAGGATCGGAGAGGTTCGTGGTGGCTCAGACGGAGATCATCTTGGGTGTCGACAAGAGTAAGCCGAAAGAAGATTAGAGGACCGGCCAGCAAACGAGCAAACGAGAGAAGGAGCGAGCGACGTGATTCTCGAGAGATGGCAACGGATGTGAGATGATGTTTGTTCAGATGACCACGGATCAAATGCTGATTGCTACTAGAGTTATCTACGATGGGTAGACAAAGCTGATGAAGCTACCTGAAATACAGAAATAGGGAAGCGAAGTGAAGCGAAGCGAAATCGATTGACGGAACGAGCGAGTGAAGAATTAGGCAGGAAGCAAGAAACCAAAGAGAGGAGAAGGAGGGAAAAAGGCCCAACAGTAGGTAGGTAGGTAGGTAGAGCAGCAAAATGCGTGAGCGAATAGGTAAGGTAGTAGGTAGGTTCTGCTGTGCGCGCAATGCAATAGTCGTGTGTGTCGATCGAACCTGACGGATGGATTCTTTTTTTGGGGGGGGCAGCAAGGGAAGAGAGACGCCCTTGTCCCAGTCGTTGAGGTGGGAAGAACAATGGAATCTAACAGGGGGGCGGGCCATGGAGAAGTATCAGGTACATGTCAAGTCAGCACTGGGGATAAAACGCTAGAGGGGCCTGTGAGTCTGTAGAACGCCCCGGGCCAGACGGCAGTGCACACCTATGCACCTGAGAACCAAGGTAGCTGCTGGCTGTAGGGAGCTGAACTGGATGGACGGGATTCTGCTTCCCATAATACCTACCTAACCTAGCGAAACCGTCGCCGTCGGTTGATGATGGATCCCCCCAAATGCCCTTGGCTTCCACAGTGAGGATCTGCAAGTATAAGTGGATTGTTTCCTGGTGAGCATTACGAGCTCCAACTTGGATTTTCTTCAACTGACCCGTATCTCATACTTCTTGTGTCTCATATTGCACCATGATTTACGCTTAAACCTCTCTCCTCTTAATCGGCCCTGGCACGAAGGAATTCAACACCTGGCTTCGAGTGAGATTTTGTGGAATGGATATCCGTACCTACTAAGGCGGATGGAAGGATTCGGGCTTGGAGCTATCGGCTCTGGTGTCTGCTTCAAAGCTGGGCATTGTGGCTGGGTCCACGCTAAGAACGCATGTCCTATCTTTATCTCAGCCCATCTCAGGGCTCAAGTCATGGATGCTTATCGGGAGACGACTTCCATTGATTGTGCGACCAGTTCAGATTATCATCTAAGAGATGCTGCATGTAGGAGGTGACCATTTCTTCTACTCTCTGCAGTTCTCTTGTCCTACCACATAGAACTGCCTCTCTGTTAGGGATTACCTCTTCCAGATGAAACTCAAGTATCCGATACTTCCATGTGTCCTGCAGCTTTCGTAAAACAAACCACCTCCCATTGGATCCCAATCTGCGCTAGCCTTTGGCGTTTAGCGCAAAACGTCATGGCTTGCGGCTTAGATTGAGCCCGATGATGGAGCTGTCCCTTCTAAAAACGGGCAACGGCCGCTGGATAACACCTACAAATCTTTCCATCATTTGATCAACGTTTTGTTCAGGTAGTCTAGGTAGGTAGGTTGTATTATATATCATGATCCGATATTTCGAGTTCAAAAGCGGTCTTCACTCCTCACCAGCATAATCAACTTGTTACCCGGTATTTCTGAGTTAAATCCGAATCAGAGATGGTGGAATTCCAAAATTTCAACTCATCAATGCAAGGAGGCAATCTTGTCAGCCACAGCCACGATTGAGCGGAACGCAACGTATATCACCCTCACTGAACCTCTGGGCTACTTCTCCGAATGTGATGCTTTTCACATACAACGTTGTATGCAGTGAACATATACGCTGCTTACTCTTATACATGATACTGCGGACTCTTAATTGGACGCCATCACTTGTTACAAGTCACGTCAAACCCGGCCTCATCTTCCCAGCAGCTCAAGTCTCGATATCTGGATGCGGGATGGGTCTGTGTTGAGCTGAGCTGTTAGTCATCACCACATCGAACCACACGTTACAGAACAGAAGGACTCCATTTAATGTCAGTTGCTTCTACCAACGTCGACTCACTCTTCGCCTCGTGGAGTAACTACAGCGCAGATACGAGCGGGAGTTGGGTCAGCGTGGGTATTCCCGTTCCCATCTTGACCTTTGCCTAAGCCCTATTCGTTGACCACTTTCACGAAAGCCTGTTACAGTAGTGCCAAACCTAACATGTGGAGGGACCAACCGAGGACTATTTTCAGCAACATCCATCCATCCACCCATAACAGTGGAATCCATGCGCTCCAGTCTTAATTCTTCAGCTCATCTCTACCGTAACCATACAGTTTATACCGGCAGTCTCCTCTGTTGTCATCAAGAACTCTATGCAAAGGAATATGTAAGTTCGCAAATCAGTATCCCTTCTTTTCATATGCCGAGATGATCTGTTTAACTAGCTCCAGTCACACAATCCACCCACAACCCCCTTGTCCCTCAATTGCTACCGATTCCTCCGTCAACGTTAAGCGATGATATACCTTCCCTCTTGGTTGCCTGGAATCTGGTTTTGAGGTCCCCATCAACCTCCACTTCGCTTCAAAGTCCCCCATCCATCGACATACCCGATATCTTCTAGCAAATTCCAAGCCAGCCGCATCATTACCATGTCAATATCTCATGTTTTATCTTGCTTGCCATTGCGAGATCGTTCCAAACGCCATCTCGATGGTTTGCCAGCTCATCATTGGGCCATCATAGGGTTCCATCAATGATCTAGACCCCTGAACCCTCTCCCTCACACTTCAACTACACCCTCTCGCCAGTAACACAGTCTCAGTCTCCCACCCAAAAATCATCCGCCCATCATTAGAGCATGAAATATCCTGCTCCCCGTTGATGACATTTCGTAGATCCTATTCTCTGATAGTGATGTGAGGAGGAGGAGGAGGAGGTCACGCGGCCGGCCAACAGGCACACGCAGATCTATGTAGCCTGCCTCGGAACTTTTTGGCTCTATCACCAGACATGTACCAGCTTTGATGCCATACATACTTACTTACCCTGTGGCCTTGTTGTATCTAAGATTTGCTGGTTTTACGATTAATAAGCTACAACGGGACCTGTAAACGACCAAACACTTTAG
This sequence comes from Fusarium musae, assembly GCF_019915245.1. Taxonomy (NCBI): domain Eukaryota; kingdom Fungi; phylum Ascomycota; class Sordariomycetes; order Hypocreales; family Nectriaceae; genus Fusarium; species Fusarium musae. The sequence continues at coordinate 2,425,257 of NC_058387.1, forward strand.
CCGCTATGATCGCCTTCTGGGCTGATGTTTCTTGTTCTTATTGGCGTGCTTTCTATAAATACCTCATCTTGAAGCGGCTTGTCTAGCTTACCAGTATACTTTGCATACCACCTAACTAATAAAGAACTTACGTTTCAGGATTAATGACTAACTAAAGTAGTTGCAATAATATCTAACTGCGGCTCCCAGCAGATGCTACTAGCTGCATCGGGGTTGTCTTAGATCCAACACAAACACCATCCTCAGGTTCAGCTTTAAATTCCTAGTGCAATTTCATTAACTATCTTCTGCAGGCTGACCATGTAGCCCAGGAATCTAGCAAACTAGCTAGCCTCGTCAATTTAGTCGCTTAGTCGTATAAGTAATCTCCACAAGCAAGCGCTCCTCCCTTTCCGCCAAGTTCCCTATAATTAACGGTATACGAATGAATGAACACCATGATTGCTTCCTCCCAAAACATTGTTGCGCCCGCAGCCCAAACAAAGACGCTTTACGCCTTCGATTTACCCTTCACTTCAGATCGAAGCGTGTACTCCACCGTGATAGATGGGTTTCGTTTCAGCCACGACTCTGCAACTCGTCTCAATCGCCTGTCAACCTCTTCAACCTCATCCATGTTCCTGAACTGTAGGGCCAGGCCTGGCTTCGTAGCTCGACCAGAGTTCACGAACTCAAGAGTAGCAGCTTGTAGCTCGCACATTCGAACCTCGATCTTGACTGAGAGATTCAGCGTGGAATCGTTTCGTGATATTGTTTCAAGTGGAAGTTTTGTCGACGCAATGCGTTTCAACCTCCCCCCGTTTGCACGGATGCACTGTCGCTTCATGAGAAGGCGTCTAGAATCCCACCCCACGCTTTCTGAAGTTGAAACGCTTGAAGCGCTTGAATCGCGTCGCTGTCGCTTGAATGATTTCGAGTCGAATCCCCCTTTGTGCTGGTCATGAATATGATCTAGCGGTGCTGGGCTGTACCCACCAGCAGCTTCTTCGCCCGACCATGTGGCTTGTGGCCTTCGTTCAGAATCCTTCGTGCCTCCTCGAGGGGTTAGATGATTGTGTGGTACTTGAGCGGACAACCAAGATTGCGCATAGGCCTGAGAGGAGAATTCTCTAGGGCTAGAAGGAGGCTAGCCTTCCTGGCCTCTAGAGTTCGCATGACTATTGTGCAACATTTCCTTAAGATGTGCGTCCGACTCGTCACGGCTGTTGCTTATCGGTGGATTTCTGCGGTTAAGTAGTCCATTGCCATACCAAACTTGGTCCGATCGACGTCGGCCGTTGGATGCTGTGGGACCACTTCCAGGGAGAAAGCGGCTTTGTCTTAACCCATCACCGCTTCGTCCATTGACTGACGGTATCAGACTACCTCGAGAAGACCTCTGGGCTCTGGCCAAGATATTGTTGGTGGATTGTCGACGAGAATTACGACGAGTTGAGTGATCGGCACCAGTAGGATCTGATGATGGCGGTGTTTGCAGATTTGCCGGCAGTGTTAATTGCAAGTCTGGCATTGAATTGCGGATTGACTGCTGTCCCAAGAGAGGCCTGAAAGGCTGGCTTAGGAAAGAAGGAGTCTCACGACGTGGAGATGTGTGAGGAGATGGAACGGCATATGGCTCAGCAAATGGAAGGTCGGATGTGGACTCATCATCACTTTCGTCTTCGTAGTCTTCTTCCTCGTATTCTCGGAATAGGTTGAGGAGTGATTCTGACAGCTCCTTCAGCGGAAGGCGCCGACGATGAGAGGCACTCGTCAAATAACTTCTTGTGCGAGGGATTTCGGGCGTGGCAGTCTCGTCTGTTGCGATTTGGATCGGCTCATCCCTTGATGGGCGAAAATAGTCATCAATGTTGCCGAAATGACGGTGTGAAGCCAATCCTCGACGTTGAGGGTTTGATTGCAATTCATCTCGGATAGGAGGAGTGCCAGCCCGTCGAGGTGTAACATGCACAGGAACTAGTTCTTCTGTGCCGTCCAGGTCGGTCGAAGCGGTTTCCCTTCGTGAAAGATTGACTGTTAATCGTGTCCTCATCATATCCCGAACTGCTGGGGCTTTCTTAGGACTCCTTGTCCCATCCAGGTTTCCCGATCGTGAGGTTTTCTTGGATGAAGTGGGAACAGTGAAAGCGGCGTGAGAACCCCTTTCGCCACTTCCAGATACGTCAGTACCACCAAGAACTCTCTCAGGCTCATCGCTCAGAGAAGCGACAAGTTCCTGGTCGGTCAACAAGAGCTCTTTTTCCATGCCATCAAGATGTGCTCCGTCTCTTAGCCTTGTCTCAACCGTATTCGAAGTCCATGGCAGAGGCGATAGGCTATTCTCTAACGCCACCAGCTTGTGCTGAGGTTCATTGTCACCCAAAAACTTCTTCGTGTAAACAGAATCGCAGAGTCTCTGGAAACAGCTAAGGACGGCTGGTTCATCCACGAAAAGAAGTTCATCTTTCGAGGGTGTTGTATTGGGGTCATACGATCCAGGTGAACACTGAATGCTGAGTTGCATAAATGCGTTGGAGGGTGCTCGCGATTTCTCAGGTGAGTTTAGAACTGCGGAAATACTCGATCTGAAAATAGAAACTAGCTTCTTTCCCGTGCTTCTGGATGATGAAATAGGTCGTGAGTCGACCGAGATGAAAGCTCCCTTCCCCTTGATGATATTGGCATCAGGGTCAGGCTTGGGTAAGTAGGCTACAATTTTCAGATTTTTGGACTGTACTTCGGTTGAGGTTGTTCCAGCGTGAGAGTCTGATGACACCGCCACGAGCTGAGTTGTAAGAGTGTGACCAAACACTTGTGTGATCGCCTCTCGCGTGCTTGGTGCTGAGCATGGTGTGTAAAGCCACGGCTGGATTGAACTACCAGGTACTTTGAATGATAGTCTGATGTGTGGAAGGGCGATCGCATAACCCTCTAGGAGTCGTCTGACATCTGTTAGGGTCTTTCGGCTCACTTTGATAGCATTTTGTTTCCGAACAGGAAGGTTTTGAAACAAATTCAAAGCTTGGACGGTTGTTCCGACAGGAGCGGAAACAGGCTGTTGGCTGCTAATTCCGCCTGATTTTGTGTTTAAGAGAAGTAGTGATGCAATGGGATCCTGGGCTGTTCGAGTTGTGATTTTGATCGTAGCCAGATAATTGGCACTAGCAAGAGCCTCGCCACGAAAACCAAGTGTCTCGCCGCCTTTCAAATGAAGTTCGTCGAAGTTTCGGAGCTTGCTCGTATGAGACCGACGCCCCAGTGACTTGAAGTCGTCCACCTGTATCCCACAACCATTGTCTCGGACTTGAACTCTGTCGACGGTGTTGGGAGCAACCGTGATTTCGATAGATGTGGCGCCCGCGTCAATACTATTATCAACAAGCTCCTTGACGATGGAGAGGGGGTCTGGAAGCGAGGATGAGGACCTTAGGAGGTGTGCTGAAGATGGCGGCAACGCGGCTATTGACATTGCGATAGTGAGATGGCTTGAAGATGAAATTGAGATATGAATTTCCCAGGTAGTTTCTATGCTGCATTAAGACACAGCATCTGGTTGCCCGAGAGACTAACACGGATCATGTGGATATTATGCTGGTGGAGTTATATAACAAGGGGAATTCAAGCAGGGGGTGTTGGAGAAGAGGAAGATGAAAGGGAAGAAAAACAATTGAGACGAGTGGTGATTCTCGTCTGCCTTCCATAGGTACAATTCAAGAACATAGAGAGATTCTTTGAAGAAGGAGGTGATTCAGCCTCTTCCCTTAGTTCCCCCTTTAGTCCTTCCTTCCGACTAACACATCACACACGCAAGATGCACACCAGCTGCCGCCAAGAGGTTAGAAAGGTCCGATCAAGGTACGTACCTCCAGTCCCTGCATTCCATCTCTGTAGGTACCTATCCAACGGGAGCGTCCAGGGCATCATTCTGTCCCTGTTCCCCTGTGACGTGACTATTCAGCCCCGCTGTGAGTAGCCCCGCGTTGTCTCTGGCGGGCGGATGGCGGATAGAAACCATCCATTGCTAAGGTAAGCTTCCTTTCATAAACCTAAACCATCCTCCAACCTCGTCTTTTGGTAACCCAAGGTACCCATCTCAATTGATTGCGACAGCTACATCCCAATTACCGACATACAGAAACTCCTCCGTCGCAGCATCCGACTTGATCTCGATCTCAAATTCCGACGATGTCTCTTAAGGGTCCTTCTCCGCAACACCACGATGGCTCTAGCCTGCGCATCGGCATTGTCCACGCTCGTTGGAACTCAGCCATCATCGACCCTCTTGTGACCGGTGCCAAGGAGAAGCTCCTCGCAGCTGGCGTCAAGGAGTCCAATATTGTCATCCAATCTTGCCCTGGCTCCTGGGAGCTTCCCATTGCCGTCCAGCGGTAACCTCCCCATTCCATTGTACCTATTGATGCCCAGTCGCTGACGTATTGCCATTTTCTAGCCTGTTCTCCGCTTCTCAAATCCAGGGCACCTCAACTGGCGGTCCCTCGGCAACCGATCTTCTGGCTTCGTCCACTACCGATCTCACCTCTCTTCCCGCCTCCTCAGGCGCCTTTGATGCCATCATCGCTGTCGGCGTTCTGATTAAGGGAGAGACCATGCACTTTGAGTACATTGCCGAGTCAACTTGCCAGGGCCTTATGCGTGTCCAGCTCGACACTGGCGTTCCCGTCATTCTTGGCGTCTTGACCGTTTTGACCGAGGACCAAGCGAAGGCTCGTGCCGGTGTTGACGGTAAGGGTCACAACCATGGAGAGGATTGGGGTCTTGCTGCTGTCGAGATGGGTGTCAAGAGAAAGGAGTGGGCCAATGGCACCATTGATGGTTAAAACAGCAACGTGCATGACAAATGATAAAATATCGCATTTTGGACAAGGCGTGGATAATCTTTGCGTCTGTCAACGGACCGATGAAAGCATGACTCGGGCCACAGATGAATACCATTCCGAAATGACCTCCCAATTAGTCAATTACCGCATAAAGATGTCTCTATCATGCGCCAGTCTCAGTCCTAATGAGCCGGCGCTTATCATATCTTTCCCCACGACGCCCGGGTGAAAAGCACTTCTAGAATATACAATTGTATGTGGCTCTCCACTCGGTGGTTGAGTATTTCAACCCATGGATATCCAGATGCAAAAATAGAGCATATAAACCAATCTTACCTCCTTCTCTTTTGTAATAGTTCCACACCCACTAACCCTTCAAATTATATCATGGTTCCAAAATCGCTTCCCAGTCCCTTCTTTGACTTCCACATGCTGCGCTTCTTGTCTCGCTTGGCCTTCATCGCCTCCCACCCTTCCTCGTCGTCATCATCTGAACCGTCGCCTGTGGCGCTTACAACGTTAATAGTAGACTTTCCCTTGGGGTCATCCCAGCGACCCAGCGCTCCAGACATGGTGTTGGTTCGTCGGTGGGGATCGGGGGCTGCAGCAGCCGGCATTTGGGATACTGGGCGATATCGGCCGGGAAGACCAATGTTGCTTCGCTCGGATGGTGCGATTGACGGAGTGTATCCCATAGGGGCCATGCCGTGAATCGAACCAGCGTATCCGCCAGGTGGTGGCAGGAAGGGAGCGCCTGAGGGTGGCGCTACCATGCTCATGGTACGCATTCCGGCGTCCATACGGCGGGGAGGCTCTAAAGCTGGCTCAAGCATCATTGAGTGGCGAGAAGAGAGGTCGTTCATAGATTGTGTGGCAGAGAGTCCTCCATAAGGTTGCATCATTGGCATCATCCCGGGTTGCTGCTGCTGCTGCTGGTTGTTGGTAGCCATCATTTGCATAAACTGCATTTGCATCTGCATGAACTGTGACATCTGCTGTGTCATTTGAAGCTGTGCCTGGTCTCCCACAGTGAGCTGTGGTGGCGCCATGGGCATAGGCATCTGTTGTTGAGACATGCCCATACCTGGCATATTGTACATGCCGCCCATGCCGTTCAGGACGCCTTGGGGCATGTTGTCGAAAGGAGGTCCTTGGGGCCCATTCATGCCAGGAACGAACTTTTGGCTATTTGCGTTTGGACCGCCGCGGCGCATAGCTCTTGAACGTTCTTCACTGGCGATCACGCCAACCAACCCCCCAGGGGGCAAGGAATGCTGAGACTCTGAGGCAGGAAGGCCGCCACTGAAAGTAAGCGACTCCCGCATAGCAGGCTTTGCGATACCTGCACCAACAAATGGGTCCTGAGGAAGACCGCGGGCGAATGCAGGCAGCATCGAATGGCGCTGGTTTTGACTGCTGCTCTCGCCCATCGCTGAGCCGGGTCTTGGGGGCGCCAGCTGGGTTGATGCTCGCAGGTTGGGGTTGGAGCCCATGGTGCTGAGTCTAGCGGGTGGTCGGTTCTTGCTGGGGAAGCCATGAGCCTGCAGAATGGCCAAAGGAACCTCCTCGTCGTCATCCTCGTCAGAAGCACCTGCCGGGGGTCCGGGAGATGGTGTCTTCATGAGGTGAAGTTGGGGTGCACTCATCGAGCTGGCCAGCCCGGGCCTTTCATGCGATTGCATATCAGGCTGCTCTCCAGTGACTTTCATCATCTGCTGTCGATAGACTGCCATATGAGCCTCCTGCTTTCTCCTCTGCTTTGCTTGCTGCTTCGACTTCTCGATCTCGTCCTCATCATCATCATAATTGATTTCATCGTCATCGTCATCGTTGGGGGCTGACTGCATCACTCCATCACTCGAGTCGTGACGCTCCTTGTCTTTTCGATATCTTTCGAACTGGGCCGGGGTCATGACTTTGTTGTTCCGTGGTGGGCTAGGAGCTCGAGAACTGAAACGGTTGGTGATGCGCGAAGAGTGAGCGGAAGTTCCTTCGAACAAATTGTCGTCTCCTCTGTTGAAGCTGCTGTTGAGAGGCTTCCTCTCGAACGATGAGAAGGAATCTTCGTTTCGTCGGTAACGGCCGGAAGGGGGGTTGGAGCTACTGGACTCGGAAAGCAACCTTCCGACAGCGATGGAATCCTGTAGCAACTTTGCGTCTTCATCCTCAATGATATCGGACGGCCGGTTTGACGTCTTGAAGGAACTCTGGTGGCGCGGAACAGGGGGTGGCATATCATCGAGCTCAGGGGTCCCAGGCTGAGATCCGAGAAGATTGTCGTCTTCGTTGCGGCTGTGCCACGACTCAGGGCCAGGCTCAACTTTGGTGATCTTGTTGATACTCAGAGGGGGCGGCTGGATGGATCGGTTATTGGTAAGTGAGCGAGGAGCCGCGGAACCGTCAGCCCTCATGGTAGCGACGCTCGCTCTCTTGTCGAAGGACGAGAACATGGAGCCGAAATCACCTCCCATATCCATGCCCCCATTCTCCATCTCTAACTTTGGCGGTGTAGCAGTGCTGGTTGTCGATTCGGTCAAGCCTCTAGATCTTCCACCAAAAGCATCCTGTTGAATGGCTGGAACGGGAGGGATTTCGTTATTATCAATCTTTGGGGAGGACGCGCTATGTTTTTTCTGAACCCCAAAAGAAAATGTTCGACCCGCTCGGTTCAGAAACCCGGACCCGCTGGATTTTACACCAGGTCGAGGAGCGATCTCGTGCAAGTTCTTCTTCTGTGAATGCGAATGTTTGGGATCGTCTTGGCTCTCGAGATTCGTAGAAGACGGAGCAGTTGAGGCATTGCTGTGCCTTGATGAGGTATCAGTTGATGTGGCCTTGGTCGTATTAGAGGCCCCACTTCCCCTGGAAAGGAGTCAGCGCCATGATGCATGACTTAGGATGTGTTATTTTTATCTTTCCAGAACCAACGGCAGCCGTGCAACATTCCTTGGCGAGTCACACAGGCAGAGGAGGGAGGAGGCGGGGGATCGAGGGAAAAACTCACCTGTTGCCACTCTTGAGGTCGGCAAACATGTTATCTTCAGTCTCAAGTTCCAGGTGACTAGGCTTAGGAATGTGATGACCAGAGTTCCTGGCCATTCTGGCGCCTCCGTCAAATGATTTGCCGAGCGCAGGGTCGCTGCGCTCAATAACTCGGAATGACGATTGCTCTGGTGTTACTGAAGCATGCTGAAAATCCTCCGAGGTTGCGGTTGACTTCCGCCTGTTAAACGCAACACCAAATCTAGGCATGTAGAAGGTATAATAATAGAATATCGGTTTGGGATCAGATACAACCCATAAAAGAGACTCGGAACGGTCCGAGCTGAGCTGGAGTTGTTGGTACTGTTTTAGTGATCGATATACGGCGGCGTTTTGAGCCTGGTAATATGAAAACGAAACGAAGATGTGGAACAAAGACTGCAGGTCGTGCGTTGATGCGGCGTTTGATAACGATAGCGAGGGTATTCGAACCGAACGGTGTCAAGCAAACAAGATGCGTATGATGGATGCGGATAACTGCATGATCGAGGGGGCGCCGGTCAGCTGGTGTTGGTGACAAATGATGCACTGAAAGTTGTCGCAATTGTTCAAGGCACAGCACGTAAAAGAATTGAGCGGGAAAGATAGCGGCAGAGTAGCAGCAATAAGCAGTGCAAATACAGCCGTGGGTATAATAAAGGATCGGCGACAAGACGGGAAGCTTTGTCGGAATGGAAGAGAGTCGAGACAAGTTCCAGAGATGAAGCATATAATCCGGGTGGTTGGAGGCATGTGTCATTGATCCAAGGCAAAGACAGTTGAGACTCACATTATGATCTCCAGAAACGAAAGACGATTTGTATTAGGAGTAAAAAGTGGCTGGTTAAAGCCGGAACAAGACGGTCGGGCAAAGGCGAGAGCGAGAGTGAAAGTATGTAATGTATGTATAGAAGGTAAGACGATAGAGGCTCAGTCTAAGTCGTCTCGTATCGACTCAGAGTCTCTCTTTTCGATGGGCAGAGACAGACTTATTGAATAAGACTTGACAGGCGGCTAACGTCAACGACAGAAACGCAACAGTAAAAAAGTTAAGGAAGCGGAGATGATTAGGGGGGGAAGAAGCGAGTGGTGGTGGTGAGGTTTGAACGAGAGAAAGATGGCGAACGAGCAGAAGCGAGTCCAGTCTAGACCTGACTTGACCAATTCAGTGGTGGCCCGACAGGCTACATAGATAGGTACATGCTACAGTACAAACAGCACCAGTCAGTACAGTTCATGGATCCAATTCAATCCAATCGACATGGATATTTAGGGCCATGGATAAGTGAACGGCCAAGCACAGACAGACCTCGAAGGGGACCTAGACGGGGGTTGGGGGTTGCACAGTGCAAATATTGAAAGAGCGCGCTCTATTAAACCCCCATGGACAGCACACGGCCTCCGTCTCGATAGAGAGAAGAGACGCTTTTCTCAGAGCCAGTGGGCGAATGTGGAATGGGTTGCTTTTGCGACGCGATGCTATTTGATTCGATTTGATTTCATATCATAACGTTGCGATCCCTATATAGAAGAGTATGGACAAAAGAGCGGTTTATAGAACAACCGAGGTGAGTAACTCATAAGGTAGGTAGTACGTAGACAACAGCTCAGCTGTTGTGGCTATGACAAACTTTCGATCAACTCAAGTCAAAAGCCGGCAACTGTCATCAAGTGAAATTCCGTGGAATAGGAATCTACATACTTACATCATCTCCATTGCATCAGAATAGGTATCGACTATTCGTAGACAGAGGGCTCAAGTTAATTGTCCCTGTAGACTCATCGTCACAGCCCGTTCATCTAGCCCGTCCTAGCCCGTATCCTTTCCCGACTACCACCTCACTAGCGTCGTTGCTCCATGAGAACAGGCAGCCCTTGTCTTAGGAGGCACGGTCACCGCTGAATCAGAATGAGAGCCAGAGCCGCGGCCAAGGCTTCGCCAATAGCATCCAGAACTTCAGAGTGAGCATGCGGCATTGTACAGGTTCAGCTGGCCCTAGATCAGACCTTCACGACAACTGATGCTACGAATGCAAATGTAGGCAGATCAAAGCATGACATGGCTTGACGTATGTCCAATAGAACACGATTGTCTCAAGACATCCGAAACAATATCTCAAAGCCTTATTTCTTGGAGTGGCATCAATAATCAAGAGCTGATACTGAGGCTTGCTCATCTAAAAAGAGGCGCGGGCCAAGCCTGGACGGGCAAGCCCGCGAAGGCTATAGTTCCGATAATTCAGCTACCGCACCTCCTCAAAGCCGCAAGGTGCAGGAACATTAATGATGAAATGCTGCACTTTAAGCCGGACATATCAAGAAGCCGGTACACTAGTTGCAGGGGGAAATTGCGTGGCATTTAAGACACAACTAACAACCTCAATAGCGCTGTTGCTTGCATTTAGACCATGATCATGGCCATTTCTGGAAATCCCTTCAGCCTTGGGGATGTGTGGCAGATGGGAGCTATGTGGGATAAGCCAGCATGAATCTTTTCTTCGTGAGACAGTCTACATAAGCCCGGCCGACGCTGGGTGAACTGGGCGTATGATGAGCCAATGGGTTATGGTACCGGGCTTCAACGTTTCACGCATCCATTGTTTTGCTGACGCGACTTCTTCTCGATGATGGAGACTTCCGTCGACTTCCTATGCAACGCACGACACGATATCCGTACAAGGGGACCTTCCATCATCTACCAAGAGTCGGTTATTTTTGTCATTGATAATGACTGGCAACTGTACTAGGTAGGATGCCCAATATCAGAGTGCAGTTCTGCACTTTAGCACAAATCGATCGACTAAATCTAAGTGATGAGTTATATATATGTATATATGTATATTCACAATCAATGTTGACGACCCCTTGTGTTTTCTTCTCCCAACCAAGGCATGGCTGCAATCTCTATTCAATACGCGCACAGTATATCCATTGCCTAGACTAAAGTGAAATACTGGAGTTCTTGTGGAGATAAGGGTTCAATGCTTGATTCTGCTTGGCATTTATCGACTCACAACTATCTCTGTCATTGACTGAGACTCGACATTCGTCTGTTGACTCTATTCTATTGCATTCGAGCATCAGATATAATAGTACAAGACAATAACTGCCCGGGGCCTTCGGATATTGGATCTCAAAGAGAGTTGAATTAGTCAATTATTGGCTGCATCGCTTGCGCCGTTCCCGTCCTGGCCGTGACCCTTTCCATTCCATTCCCTTCTCAAGACCCCTGGAGCTTTGGGCTCTGGCTTGCAGAGTTACGGGCTTGGGGTTGCGGGCACAGGGGGGTCGTTCCCCACCACGATCCACGACAGCCGAGCAGCGAGCAGAGAATTCCACATGATATGAGCCTGTTGCTGCCTGTGTTCATGGATGAGAGAGGATCTTCTACATATTCCTCCACTTTAACCTTGGCCATGACCATGACCATGACCATGCTCTTCGCTTTCGTGATGTGATTTCCATTCCCATTTTAGATATCACTCGATTTTTGATCTTTTCCAAACATGCCCTTGTTCCTCGCTGACGTCGTTGATCTACAGGAGGAGCCGAGTTGACGATCTCACGAACAAGAACTCGGGCTTCACGACGTCTTTTCACTTGCAGGACCAAGGCAAAACTTGGAAAGGAGCCGAGATCCAGGCATTGAGAAGATAACTCAATCAATTCTTTTGAACGTCGCCTCTCGCACTGTGCATGTATGCAACCTAATCGGGTACTAGGAAACTCATCGACACAGAAATTCAAACCTGATCAGGTCAAGTTCAGGTACGCGGCTCGTCAGTTGAAAATCATCACTCTTTTGAAAAAAAATTCAGACCGAGTGGGAGGGCCCTCCTTTTTCCTTCTTAGCCCCTGTCCGCCGAGTGGATCGGGGTGGTCTTTTTTAGATCAAAGCTTGGCCAATGCTTCTTATTAGGGGCCTAACCGTGGAGAGACAGACAGGATATGTGAGATGGCTAGGTGGTTCGTATGGACTTTAGCACTCAAGACTGGCTGTAGCACAAGGAGGAGATTAATACCATCGGTGCCCAGTGCCTCGGAATTCAAACGGCTTCACTGCCATCGAGGAACCGCAATGCAATATGCTCCTCGGTACGCAGCAGCTCGTGTACTGTACGGATACATACGAGTGAATATCTGCTGTGAACCGTGCCACGCCAACTTTGCTCTCCCGTTATTCCACGGAGTATGGACAGGGCTGGGTCGGATGGAATACCTCAAGGCTTGAGGCTAAGAAACCAGGCAGAGCACGGCAAAGCAAGGGAGGCAATATTGACGATGTGGATGGATGAATCATGGCTGAGCTCATGGTGCATTTGTTGCTGACGGCTATTTACAGCCAAACTTTCCGCAAACGTTTGCAGTGTGTCCGTCCAATGCTGATTCTCGAATTATTTCTGGCTCAGGAGCCCACAGTTTTAGCCAAAGGCTGGGTTCCCTCGTCGCGGCTCCATCGTCTCACGCCACAAGCTGCTGAAATGATCGCCTTGAGCGTTAAGACGTGGTCGATCACCCAGTTGTTGGGTTACAGTTACTATTATTGCAGGCACACAAAAATCGAGAGTCATCACCCGATCCAACACCGACTCAAAGCTTGTTCTTGGCCGGTTTGTCACAGCCCCTCTCTTTTTTCCTTTCGAGTTTCACTGTATTACTTCGTATAGATGTTGAGATTCTCCACAGAACTGGGGACTGTGATTGCGATTTGCGATTCTCGTGTTGTTGTCGTCGTCGTCTTCAAGAAGCGCGTATTTGGCCGGAGTTTTGTTCAAGATCAATAGGCTGTCACGTCAGCAAACAATCTCACAAATGTGCAATTATTAACCGTGCAGCCCTTGTCTCGCTCTTTTCTTCCGCCCCATCAGTCATCTATTGACTTGCTGGCCCAGGTAACAGTAACAATATGGGATCACAATCTGAATGTTTCGTTATCACTGCCAATCTTTATCTTGTAAGGCTCCACCACCCAGTTCTTTGTTGAGAAGGTCACTCTATTTACCAACCAGTTCCTTCAGCTGCGTTCTCCGTGGTTGAGATCATTCTTCCGGTTAGCTCTGATGACGGGTTCGTACAACATATCGCATATGTACATAGACAATGTCGATGCACGTCAAGAGACATGAATTGCGCGTCCTGTACGGATCAACACGATCATTCCCCGATACGCTAGGTTGGCTCGTGAGTCGCATGTCGCACAGTATAGGTGAGACATTCAAAGACAATAAACATCATCAGCAACATGACACGGCGGTTAAGATCGAAAATCTTCCGACTCATATCGCAATGACTCTATCCCCACAATCTATTGCAATCTGCATTCTATGTACATACATCTGTTGAAACACAAAGGGATAGTGGACCCCAACTTGGAGAGTACCGATGTAGCCGATCGACAATCCTGAGGCACGCTTCCTGATGCGTTACATGCTTCAGGTGAGGAGAATTGGTAGGGAAAGGCATGTGAAGACAGTTAATAAGCCACAGGGCAAACCCAGCCATTGATAATTATTGTGAGTATTCATATTCAGGACCTACTGGATTCGATGGGCAACGACAGATTCTCGAATATCTTAGTCCAGATGTTGCCCACTCACTTGCTGTATAATCTGGTTCCAATCTTCCTGCTTCGTTCATGGCCACCCAATACCTCCTCCTCTTTTGTGCAAGCCCATGGCGACTTGATATACCATTCATTGTCTTGGCAGCTGCAGCGCTTGGATGCACATGCAGTTCTCCAGTGCAATTGAGTCAGTATGTAATATCCTGAACAAGTTTCTGCTAAGGTATCTCTGCTCCATAGTTACAGTAGCATTCAATGTGTCCTTCCTACTATGTATCAGCACCCATAAGCGATCCAACCTCAGCGTCTATCTGTGGATGAGGCTGGCAACTAATTATACAACAGGAATGAGTCAAGCTGGTTATGTGAACGACATGGACCAATAGGTGAGCATATTTGACAATGAACAATGAGAAGACCCTTGATCTATCCTAGCGATAGTGATAAGCATATCATTAAGGTATTCACTGATTTACAGTAGCTTCAAGTTTTGTTACCCCATCTTCTCTGTAACTAGGGGCGGGCGGGACATTCTGTGAAACCTCGGCAGATCAAGCTTTGCCTCAGTAGCGGTGCAATGGAAAAGGATACAACTGAACTGGTTGTGTTTGAATTGGCGCCTTTGATTCTGTTACCTAGTGGAGGCCTGCAGCGGAAGGAGCTCACCCAAGCTTTCAGGCCGATTACCTTGCCGAAGAAGTTCCCATTAGGTAGTAGGTATGCGCCTAGCACCTGCTGATGAGGTAACGACCCAAACGCCAAGCTAAGTAGGTAGGTACCTACCTTATTGTCATCCTTCTCGACCTCCCCCTGTGGTAGAGAGCATCAGTATCAAACAACATCACAGCTGTTTCAGTGTCTTGAAACTCACACTCGCGCGCGAACTGCATCAATGTCTCTTGCCCCTCTACGGATGCCGGGAGATCCTCTCTCAACGTTAAAACATCAAAAACACCTGCAGGACCCATCAAGGGGATCTGGCTAAGCCCTCTCCGGAATAAGGGACCCCGTCACGATGGGGTCCCTTCAGCTAAAGGAGCCAAGGGTCCCAATCTCAAAGGGGCCGCCAAGGTCTCTGTCTGTACATACGGATGCTGTGGCGGAGCCTCCAGCAAGCATGTGGGCGAATAGCTTTGATGCATTGGATCTAATCAATCTCTCTGCTCTCCATAAGTTACTCAAAATCTCTTTTGCCTCGCTAGACGCGGAGAGGGGCTCCTGCTTTAGGATCTTTATTGATATTTGTTCATTATAATAGCAGAGTCCCTTTTGGCTAATCTTATCTTTCTTCGTGAGACGGGAGCTCGGAAAAACAACGTTTTGACTACTAAACTAAGGCACGGCACCTACCTACCTACCTACCTACCTAGTCGCAATTGTTTCTACGCTTCAAAACCCTGGCAATACTTCAAACCTGACTCGTTACACGTTTTATCTTATTTTTCTTCGCGATATATAATTGCGCCTCCTCCATCCTAAGCACCCCATTCTCTCGCCAGTCGCTGCGAAAAAGTGACATCTATTGCGATAATGAGCTCTCCAAGCACTCCCTCAAAGCATGGTAGCCATGCTCAATTGCGGCGCCCTTCTCTCCTCTCAAACGAGGATAGCCACAACCCTCTGGGCACGCGCAGTGGCGCCCTCCAGTCCCTCATCCGCAGTCGCTCTCACCAGAGCATACAGAGCTTGAGCAGTTCTGTTCCCGCGCACCCTCCCTCTTTCTGGATGGGACCTGATGATGAGGAGACTGGACTACTTCGCCACGACCATGATGAGCTTGGCAGGCTGCTCGCTGATGAGCGTCGCCTCACCCAATTGCTCCACGGCCCCCAGAACCGCAGTGCCAAACTCATTGGTAGAAGCAACCCTCGATATCGGTGGGAGCAATACTGGAAGCCTGAGGAGGAGCTGGCTGCTATGTCCAAACCACTGTGAGTCCTTAATGGCGCCACCAACTACGCGCCTCGGCCTCGCGCAGCAGCTAACCAAGCCCACCAGGCGCGAGTACTATGAGAGAACAAATGAGTTGATTCAGCAATATCTGTACATCGATGCTCTCCTCGACTCCGCTATCCCACACGATCTCCTCAATGAGTACCAAGCGGAGCTTGAAGCTTCTGCATTCCGACCACTCGACGTCCCGGATACCATCAACGAGGAGCCCTCCACCACATCCGACTCCCCCCCTCTCACCGGATCAACTCCTGTATCCGCATCTATCACTCCAGGCTCCTATGGCACTGTCAGCGTCAAGGCTAGCAATTCGACTACAAAACTCCCTGCTACTCGCACGCCTCAAGATATATTCCGTTCCTCCGAGAACTTGCCACTTCTTCAGCGTCAGGATCATTCCGAAGACGAGGACGAGGAGCAACCTCCGCGACCTGTTACCCAAGAAGACGACAATGGCCCCAAACCCTTGTTACCCTGGCTGGAGGATGCTGAAATTGACAGCGACGACCCAATCGTGACATTGGCAATCTGGGTCAACTTTATTGCCAATGCCATTTTACTCGCTGGAAAACTCGTTGTCATTGTCTCAGTCCCTTCGATGTCTGTCCTGGCCAGCTTGGTAGATGCCGTGCTTGATTTCCTCAGTACGGTCATCGTATGGATTACTACGCGTCTCATCTCGTCCAGTCATCAAGACCAGTATAGCTATCCTGTTGGTCGCCGCAAGTAAGTCTCAGTCGTTGCCATATTGCTTGTGGTGTTTCAAGTGAAAAAGGGCTAACATGTAGCAAGACTCGAACCACTTGGCGTCCTCGTCTTTTCCATCATCATGATAACATCCTTCTGCCAAGTGGGACTCGAGTGTATTTCTCGCCTCATGGACCCTGAGCATGCTATCCTTGAGTTGGGCATTCCAGCTATTGCCATCATGGTTTCTACCATCGTCATCAAGGGTGCCTGCTGGATCTGGTGTCGTGTCGTCAAGAACTCAAGTGTCAGAGCATTGTAAGTCGGCGAATCCATCCACATTCGTACTCCGTATCTGACCAAACCACAGGGCTGAGGATGCAAAGACGGATGTGATCTTCAACACTGGTTCCATCCTATTCCCTATCAGTAAGTAATCATAGTATATCCTTTAAGGCATAACCCTACTAATATTGGCCCTAGTTGGCTACTATGGACGAATCTGGTGGCTTGATGCCGTCGGTGGCTTGTTCCTCTCGCTTGTTGTCATCTTCAACTGGAGTCAGACCTCGGCACACCACGTCCGTAACCTTTCAGGCTTCTCCGCCCAGCCTGACGAGCGAAACCTGCTGCTATACTTGACCATGCGCTTCGCCACTGCCATTCGTCAGATTCAAAATCTGCGCGCCTATCACGCTGGTGACAAACTCTTCGTCGAGGTCGATATTGTGCTTTCTGCTGCGACACCTCTTAAGGACAGTCACGATCTTAGCGAGGTGCTGACATACTTCCTCGAATCTGTGCCAATCGTTGACCGAGCATTTGTCCACGTTGATTATACTAGTTACAATGCCCCGACTCACATGCTCAAAGGGTCTGCCGCAAAACAGAAATAAGCCCGAAGTGCAACAACACACCGAGGCCAGGCGGATTAAATCCCCCGCTTGTATGGGAGACGGAAAGACTAGTCACCAGAGATTTAAAAGGGCATTGCAATAATATCCAAAAAGCTCGGGTGTATATAGAAGCGTATTCAAGCGCGAAGCAGTTTCGTGGGGGTATCATAAGTCGTTTTTGCAAAAATCTTTGTTGCTTTGGAAAGCGGAGCCATTGTACTACATATCTGTATTATCTCTTTAAAGAGCCGGAAAGGAAGACTAGATAAGCGTTACAATAACAAAAATAGAAGGGAAAAAAGAAAGAAAAACCTCTAGACGTCTTCATTACTGACCCTCCTCTTGTGCCATCCCCTAATAGGGAATGCCGTTAGTCAGAAGCTGGAACTGATCATAGATACCTGTGCTGTGACTCGAGTAACTGGTCTTGATGAGATGTTTCATGAAGTTGGCAGCGTCGCGCTCGCTTTTGTCAAGGACAAAACGCTCACGGAAATGCTTGACACTCTCAGGCTTGAAGCAGGGCAGCCCACTATCCATCATGAGCCAGACGATCTGGCTGAGCTTCTCGCAATACTGACGACTGGCCAGGAAAGCCTTCACGCAGAGCTCCTCGAAGGCCTTGAAACTCTGGTGCTCCATTGAACCGCCCATGACCGCCACCATCTCGGTTGTGAGCTTGAAGGGGGCACGCTCGAATTTGATACCACCTGGGGCGATATCAAAGCAGAAACCGAAATCAATGTGTAGGATGTGTCCTGCGTCGTCAATCATGATGTTGCCATTGTGTCGGTCCTTGAATTGCAATAAGTAGGAAATGACTGAGTACGCAGCCATAGACTTGACGAAGTTGCTGCGGGCTCGCTGGAATCGGAGCGAGTTCTCATTGCCGTATTTGGAGATGAAGTAGTCATACAAACCATTGACAGCCTCACGACCAAGCATATCTCGTGAGATCGAGTTAGGCAGCACGTCGATGACACCGCAACCAGGGGCAGTGGCAGTAACTCGATAAGGGAAGACGTAGACATCCAGGCCGACATCGTGGAATATGCCTCGGAACGCTGCAATCATCTGCAGCGCCAGGACGTCCTGTCGACAATCATCGCCGACCTTGAAAATGGCCGACTGCCAGACTTCAACAGTCCTCTCTGGTGTTCCGTGATCTTCTCCATCATTCTCCTCCATCATCTCATCCACCTCAGAAACGCCTCCTTTGTTCTTCTGAATACGGAATGTTGCCATGTACGGAGCCTTGGCATGACTCTGTAGAGGCTTTCCAGACTTACGATCAATGCCGATAACAACACCATCAGGATTACTAGGAAGATAAACGCCGACCTCAACTTTGATTTTGCGCAGCTCTTCTTCAATCTTTTGCTTCTTCTCCGGTTTCGACTTCTTGATGAAGGGCTTAAGCTTTCCAGAAATGTCAGTGACTTCGTCAAAGAAAGAAAACTCTTTCTCATAAAAGTCGCGGTCCTCAGCGGCAAAACCGTCAACCATCTGAGTCATGACCGTGTCGAGAGTTGGCTTGATTTCGTCAGGGATCTGAGCGTCATCGTCCTTGTACGAATTGGCCTTCATGTTCCAGATAATCTGGTGAGCGAACAACTGGGAAAACTGTGCTGTTTCAAGGATATAGCGCTTGACATATCCAAGGCTATCGTAGCGGAGAGACTGGACAATTTGGGGAACATAAAAGAATGTTACGTCGACAGAATGGCTTTCCAGCGCACGCATGGCGTACTGAATAATGAAAGGGTGCGACTGGTAGGCAGGCAAGAACATGGTAACGGCTGTTACCGGGTTCACAGGCTCCCAGTACAATAAATACTGCCGAAACGTTAGTATCGCAATGTCAGTCAAGGTACGAAACCTGCCTTGAGTTGTTGTGAAGCAACATCATCGGGAAGAAATCCCTCAAAGATCAGGTGCAGAGCCTCAGGCTCGAAAATGGCCTTTTCAGGCATGGTGAGAAGCAAGAACCTGATGTCGCGCTGCAGGCGAGGGAATGGAAACCTAGTTGCGAGTTCAATGGCAATAGCTGGGTCCTGCCACCACGCAGTCCTAATGAGTGGTAAGAGTGCAGCTTCGGTCGGTGCCTTGCCGGCAGTTGGGGTCAGTGCCTGATTGCTCGAATTGTTGAGTGGGTTTACCCAGACAATTAGGCGCAGTTGTTCATTTCTGAGAAGGAGATCGAGCAGCTGCTCTTTGGACTGCAGAGACTTGACATTGCCGACGGTCTGGGCGCCTATAAAAGAGACCTGTTGGAGGGCCGCCAAGACATCAGAGATAAGACGGATCTCGGTCTTCATCTGCAATAAGTTACTGCCAAAAGACCACTTGGGCGCAGACCTGAACCAAGACAGGCCAGCCGTAAGAAGTCGCTCCTTGAGCCTCCACTGTGCTGCAGGCTTGAGAGTGGTGCTGGAGCGTAGGATGCGCAGACCAAATAAGACGATTTGGAATCGAATCTCTCTGGCCATTGGATGAGTTGCAGATTGCTTCATTGCCTCCAGTGTAAGATCAATCATCCGGAGGAACACCTTCTGGATGTCAGGGCTACCGAGCCTGGTAGCATTATAATGGCTGGCAAAGAATTGGAGCAGTCGAGTGTGGGGAGAGAGAATGTCATGCACAATCTGCTTCTTCTTGGCTAGAGCTTCCAATTCGCTGGGTGCAAATTCTTCTTTCAAAAAGAAGGGGTCAACATGATTCAGTGTTGGACTGAAAAGGCCGACCTTTCGGGTAAGAGAGAACTCCCACTGCTGGACGATCTCATTCAGCAGTCTCGACTCCTGTCTTGGGTTTTCGTTGATCACACCAAGCCACAGGGAAACACCCAAGTTGATGGATTGCTTGGTGAATAGGGCGAATGGAATGCTCACAAGGTGGTGAGCAATAGCGGCTTCATCATTGCTCGTGCGGCAAAGAAGTGCTGCTGCCCTACGAAGAATATCCCGGACTTCAGTGATGGATGTACTCTTCTTGCTGTGAATTCTTGCCTCGATATGAGCGAGTGCAGTAGTGGCATTGGCACTCTCCTTCACAGACGACTGCACAAATGACAAGCGACGGTTGTGATTCATGAAGCTCATAAGTTCTGTACCGCGATCCGGAAGCGTCTCGCCGTACCGATATTCTTGGCGAGTTGTGTACTGCGCAACGAAGGCAGAGGCTGTGTTGACACTCGAGTTGCCAATCTTGTCCATGGATTGGAGACGATTGTCTGTTGATGGAATAACTGATCCGAGCTCAAGAGCAAAAGACCTTCCCAAAGAGACGTGGCCGTAAGCGCCTTCGTCACTGAACTCCGACAGATATGTCTGCAGAATTCCCTTGACATCGAGAGGAGAGAGATTGATGGCAGAATTGACCCATACCCTGGCCTTGCGGTTGAGGATATCTACTGTCCATCTTCGAAAATCGTAGTCATCTGAAAGCTGCACAGTCACTCCGCCAAGTTCTGACGTAAAAGTAGACCTGGGAGCATAAACATCTGTCTCGGCTTCCAAGCAGCTAGACCACATAAGCGAGAGCAGTTCGATCAGTGCGAAGAGTGATGACCTATAGCAAAGGGCTGAAGGAATTTCACGGAGGAAGCGATCTGCGCAAACAAAGGCGGCTTGTTGGACTCGTTCGATACGATGGCAGCAGCTACAGAAGATGGTAGCGAGCTGTTCGGCCGCGTACTGGGCAGAAAAGGTTGGTTCGGTGCCGCTTTGAGTCTTTTGAATATACTTATCCATGACAGCAGCTGCAACACCCTCCATGGCGCTGCTCAGCTCTCCCTTGGCCATGCTCGGTTCCAGGAAATAGGAAAGAACCTTGGTGCAATCACCTGAGTCGGCTCGAAGAATTTCCATCAAATAAGCTGCTTGTAAGAAGATCACCTTGCGATAGCTGAGGCTCCTAATCTCATTGGACTTGGAGGGTACAAGATCACTCATAAGCTTCTTCTGCAGAGACTCTCTATCGTTACTCATACCACGTCGTAAAACAGTATTAAGCTCGATATCACTTTCGACCTGCTCGCCTCGCTGCTCAGCCACAAGAGGTGGGGAGTGGATAGCAATTAGGCGCAATTCTCTCATATACTGTTTGCCTCGATCTGTGTTGGTTGTAAAGCCATGAACCACGATGTTGAACCAAGCGTCTCGAAGAAGAGAATACGTCTCGTCATCGGCAATGGGCTCAAAAGCAAAATCGTTCGTGGACATAAAGATTGCCAGCGGGTGAAGAAGTTCCGCGATCTCCTTTGCAGCCATTTGTACGTCAGATTCCTTAGTATGTCCGAACGAGTGTACATCACCAAGTCCGATGATGCTGTCAAGCAGGTGTTCGAAGTAGATACCAAACAACTGCGAGTCACGTCGTAGGTTGGCAGAAATGAAAGTGCGAGCATTTCTCACCTACACAAATCAGCAAGTATCAAAGTATAGAAAGTCATATTTACTTACCGCTTCCAGTAGGAACAGCTGGTTTTCGACAACCCCAGTATGGCACAATTTACTAAACAACTTGAGCAAAGAGCGAAACTCGAGTTGTCCGCCCTCGAGAGCCAGAGCTGCTGCTCCACTGATAATCCGGGCATCCACGCCTGTATTGACCTTTTCGAGCTTCTGTTGAAGCATAGACTGAGCCAGTGCGGTAATTTTCTCATCCTTGAAAGCAGCAGCAATTCCACAAATGGTTTGCACGACATTGCCAGAAACGATCGCAGTCTCCTCCTCGCCATACATCTGTAGTGAAATCGAGCTCCCAATGGACCGACGATTGGTATAAATGGCATTAAGTCCTGTTTCACTTGCCGTTCCATCAATCTGATCCTTCACAAACGCCTGGTCCGACCCAGGGCTGAGTACGTTGCCTAGGGTATACAATGTGCCGATGACAGCATCCTTCGAGAGCATTTTGAGAGCATAGGCCAAGCTATTGGAAGCTATAGTGACGATATCTTTCTGTGGGGCATCCTGAACGATGAACCTAGGGAGGATGCGGCTGACATTGGACGAGAAGGATGGTGAGATCTGACAGATGAGGGCCAAACATCGCAACGTGACCGATGCAAGAGTAGGGTCAGCCATCTGAACAGAGTCATCCAGGGATTCCTGAAGCCAGTTCATGAGAATCTCTGTATCAGCAGCATCTTCATTGAGCAGAGCGCAGTTCAAGTAGGAAATGAGCGCCGCAGCCTTCACAGCGTAAGCGAGACTCTGCTGGTCAGGAGATCCCATACGGATGAAGTCCGCACCACCTTCGATGTACTGGATCTCCTCAATGGCCAAGGCAGCATATTCCTCAACCGTCTTGAGGTCTGCTTCGAGCGTAGAGGACGTGATGTTACAAAGATCTTCACCCTGGGCAATGTAGATATCCAGCACGTGAGACTCTCGCAGAGAACGAGGGTCCTTTACCATCAGCGAAGTGCTGGAGACAATAAGGTGAGCGAAGCTGCGATGCAGAAGCATAGCTCCGAGAGGCCGTCCAGAGGAGGCATAGTGGCGCAGGTATCTCTTCCATTCTTTAACCTCGCGATCCTGGCTATGACAATTGCGAATGGTGGACAGTGCTGTTTCCACAGCGATAAGGAAAGGCTCAGAAAGCAATTCTCTAATTTTCTTGATCATGGCTAGTCGACCGCCAGATCTCCAGAAGTCGGCCTGAGCGGCTGCCGCATCCAAAAATCCCAGCAGAGCCACGGCAATTGTCACAGTTCGAATTGCATCCTCCAGGTGAGGATTCTCAGGATCCCCTGCTTGAGGTGAGATGATGCTCTCGGTAGCTCGTCTGCAAGAGTTCACGAAGGCCCAGATCTTATCGGTTACATTCTCCTGAAGCTCATCGTAGTTGATGCCAAGTGCCAACAGGGCCCCTGTCACATGAAAGGCTAGAGCCTCGGTCGGGGACGGGTCGATCTTTCGGAAGAATGGCGAAGGAAGGAAAACCTGTATATGTGCTTCAAGAATATACGGGAACAGCTGGTACGAGAGTCGCTGGGCGCTCTGGCTCGATTTGATTTTCGGTGCTGTCTTGCATAATGCGATCAAGACCTCGAATTCGCGGATAGACTACAATTGTCAATCACGCACTCACTATTAGATCCCTAAGTTCAATGAACAACCTACCATAGGCACTCGGCCTAGCGAGCTCTTATTCTGATAGCCATTGACATAGTCCTTGCTCTTCGCGCCGGCGTGGCAGGCCCTACATAACCGGTCAAGATCGGATCGGTCGAAGGATGTTGTAGAGCTAGACGCAGATAGCGAAGCTATCTTCTGGAGCGCCTTGGAGCGAATGTCGCCTATCATCTTTGGTGCGTAGGCGGTGCGGCCGCTTCAAAGAATAGGCAATTCGAAACAAACACCGACAAGAACCAAGTCAACAAATTTGTTTCCGAAACAAGACCTTCAAAATGACGATGGTTGTTAGGTGAACTTTAGGAGGTGAACCCCTGTCAGTCTGCGCGCTTAGTCATCGTAGCTACCCCAGCTCTGCAGGTTACCAGTAGGTGGGCAAGGCTGCAAGCTTGACGCGTGCGTCTGAACCTCAGCTCGATCGTCAGTGACAAGGCAACACCAGATCACATCATCAATCACCAACTCCGAACTCCATCATCTCTGCGCATCGAGAAATATCACGCAGCTCTTACTTGGACTTTCCTTCATATAGACCGCAATCATGGCTGCCATGTTCAGCCAGAACCCTTTGATGAATGGGCCCAACTATTCATTCTCCGATGCCCCCAAGACCAACAGCGGCGAGTTTCGAGAACATCGATTTAACCCGTGAGATACCTCACGTATGCATCTCCACGGCTTACAGCTAACTGATCCAAGCTACACCGATAATGGCGGTTCGACTCTTGCCATTGCTGGCGCAGACTTTACCATCATGGCTGGTGACACCCGCCACACCAGCGGTTATAGCATCAACTCTCGCATGTCCCCCAAGGTCTTCCGAATCGGAGGCACCACTGCTTCCCAGGAGGATGCTACACTAGTACTATCTGTCGTCGGCTTCGCTGCTGACGGTGAGGCCCTCCGCGACCACCTCGACACCATCTGCAAGATCTACCGTTATCGCCACGGCAAGCCCATGACTGTCAATGCTTGTGCCAAACGCCTCTCTACCGTTCTCTACTCGAAGCGATTCTTCCCCTACTACTCGCATGCGATGCTCGGCGGTCTGGATGAGGAGGGCAGAGGCGCTGTGTACTCATATGATCCCGTGGGGAGCTATGAACGGGAACAGTGCCGAGCAGGCGGTGCTGCGGGCAGTCTGATCATGCCTTTCCTGGACAACCAGGTCAACTTCAAGAACCAGTATATCCCCGGAAGCGGAGAAGGCCATGAATTGAAGGAGCGGGAGCGACGTCCTCTCACACGAACAGAGGTCGAGACTGTCGTCAAGGATGCCTTCGATGGTGCGGTGGAGCGTCACATTGAGGTTGGTGATAACCTTCAAATGCTTATCATCACAGCAGACGGTATTGAGGAGACTTTCTTGCCCTTGAAGAAAGATTAGATGGCAGGAAAGGCGAAAGAGGAATGTATAATAGGGTAATCCTTAGACGCCACGGAATCAATGAGCCTTCCCAACGGTCAATTACGAGGCATATTGTGGTGTGATGAATATGAATATGATACCGAGTCGCTTCAACGACAAAAGAGAATGTCCAGCTCCATGAGTTGCAAACTAACAGGTGGCTAGTGAGGCTTCAGGATGCAAAGGCCTTACTTGACTTAGGAATCTAGGTTTTATAAATTACTTTAGGCGGCACTGAGCTTTGCGGACCGCACATACCTGCTATGCACTGGACATGAGGAACATTTTCCAACACCACTGAAGCCATCGTGTTCGACCAAATATTCATAGAGGTCACGGGCCCCTAAATCATTTACTGGCACTATGCGATTGCAGTTTCAATTAGCTACCCAACAATTAACTTGCTGCGGTGGCGGTATGGACAACAAGTGATGGTATGACGGCGATTTGACCTTGTAACAAAGGTGCGAAGCACTTGTAAAGGCATACTCGAATTACACTTTTAATCACCAAAAGGTTCAACGGCATACCAACACTCGGACATCCTATCAGCATACTCAGCCAGTGGTTCAGACCATCCTGAAAGAGATGAACTATTCACTTCACCGGGCAACGGTGCTTGTTTGCGAATGAGTTCAGCTGTACCACAGCTATTCACCCTCACAATTCTTGCGCGGCGTTTTCATGAGTCTGGCATGACGATGTGTTACTTGCCTGTCTTTTTGTTGTACTTTGGGTGTTGACAAGTAACATTGCTAATTAGTCTAATTAGAGATGGTATGGTATCGGCACACGGCATTTGAGAGACCCATGTCGAGCTGAGCTCTTTGGTCCAAGTCACTGTTGCAACATTGATCATCTCAAGGGACTCTTGACATCAGTCCGCGGATAGAATTACATCCGGGAGAGTTAAGCACCACTTACACTTCTAAGAGCGCGTCCAGACTCTTCTGGAGCGCCTCTATCGCACCACAAGCGCGGCAAATGGCAACACCACGTTGGTTCCTTAGACTCAAGCGCTTGTTTACTTTTCCTATGCCCGATAGTCATCAAAGAACAGTCCGGTTATTTGCTAACAAAGAATTCTTTCTGATGTTGATCAGAGTCAGATGCTAAACATCGAGCCAATACCGTGGCAGTCTAATACCGCCATGCTGTTTCTTTAGCCACATAACTTATCATTGCTAGCTCATCCAGTCTCTATCCCGAAGACGCTTGCTGCCCTGCCCTGCCCTGCCCACACCGGCCGGTCAGGTCTACCGTCTCTTTCTTAGCCTATCAAGTCCACTACACACTTAACAACTCTGATAGGTGAGGCAAGACCTGGTTGCAGTAGTATAGGGTTATTCAAGGCCCAATGACTGGTTGAACATCGTTGCGGTGATCCGCCCTTTGCCTCAGTGGCTGCACATATGTACAGAGATTCATCGAGGTATCCCAGCTAAGCAATGCCCCGATGCAGGGAGGGCGTGGACAGGATTTATCTCTTCCGTTCTCTGCAAGATACTGTATTTCAATATCGTTTGGGTGCGTGAGTGTCTCGCTAACACAACCGATGTAGTGGCGTCTGCTCCATCGCACAATATGCATGACCCGAAAGAAAGGTTGAAGTCATGATACACTGCCATTACGAAAGCCGGACACCACACCTCCTTCACACACTGCAGACATCGAGCCTTGGCGCTTGAGCAACTCTCGAGGTGTTGTATCCTGATAAATCGCCTTTTCAGCTGCCCAGGGGTTAGCTATCCTTGCTTTGGACTGGTATTGGTGTCCCCAGGGAAAAAATGAAATTAAGACATGATAGCCTAGGCATGTACTAAGAGTATCATGCAGTAGTGATCTCACTTCTGTTGGGTAGTTGGCAGGCGAGCATTTCACCTGGTGTGTGTGTTCAGTGAACTACCCTTTCACAATGTGCGTTGTAGATATGCCGCACAAGCCAGTTTCGTTTGCCCGCTTCTTCAATAGAATGAGGTTTCTGCATCCGGACTTTTTCAGGCTACTGGCTTTCCCTTAGGCATACAGATGAATGGCGTGTTTGTTGTGCAAAACTAGACCAGCTACCCAATAAATTCGAGCTATACAACTTCTACGCAAATAATTCTTACAAGGCTATATCGATATGCACAACTACTGCCCTACGTTAGTGGCAAGCTTTTGATTATATCGGAGGTATCGCCAAGACTTCTGACAGCCTCTGTTCCTCTGAAGATTATGGATGCGCGTACTTGGCTGAAGAAGCGTCCTGGTCTATTCGCCACCTCAGCATACGTAGCTTCCAACAATCAAGTGCTGTCTTCCATGTCTCATAAGGCCTAGGAATTGTTTTTAGCCATGCATGTCGTTGAATCGAGGCTGGCGGCTGGCGGCTAGCTGACACGAGCGAATGTTGTGTGGCTGATAACAATGCGCTGCTGAAAGTCTACCGTACAGGACTTGTAACGTAACTCAGTCATGGCCTTATTTCCGCGCTTGGGCCGGGGCTGTTTAAGTTTCTTGGTTCAGTCATGGTCTAGCTTTCTTCCAAGTTTTTGGCAAACTCTTCCATCCTTGGACATGGAACTTGCCGTCATCGGAGAAATCAGAAAGGCGCCTTATTCATTGGCGAGCAGAATTCCTACAATGATGCCCACAGCCCAAGTGTTGAGGCATGATCAGTTGCTGTTGCAGGGGTTTTCCGGCATTTGATGGTCAAGTTGGTGTCGGCAGATGACATTTGTAGCGGTTCAAAAGCGCTACAGCAATCTAATCAAAACGGCACCGAACTCAAATGCTGACGACTTACACAACCGTTACCAGTCGGCTGACATTTGCCACCTCTCATCGTCAAAAATTGAGGCATGTGATAGGGAGTAGAAGCCCAATACACTCAATTTTCGTCAAGTGTCCATAGTTGTAGACAGAACTGAAAACGGTGAGAGAGTTACATAAGGTAGCGGTCCGTTCTCAAGACCCTATCTAGCCAACCTAGGCTCTAGGATGCAGGCAGCGTGCAACGCATTTGCCACATCGGAGGGGGCTGTCAAAGCTTTCTTTCATCATCATCTGTTAACAGCCTTACACGAGGGTCTTGATAGCCCACGTCGAGCGAAATTGACGTCGGGGTCCTCGGCTCCTCAAGCCCTCGAGTCAAGACAGGTTCACAGCGGGTTGAGCATCGGCACAGAGCTTCAAGAAGGATGATCAATGCTGATAATCGTTTCACAAGCCACAATGACCCTTGCTGCGGACCTCCCGACACCAATAAAGACGGCCAATTGCTGTTTTGGTCGCGCCATCGGCGAAGACTACCTATAACTGTAAGGCATGTAAACGGAGCACCGTCGTCATGGCGTCACTGACTATTGTGCAACAAGAGGTAAGATACGCATTGGAAGCGCCTAAAGCAGTCAAGATCAACGATAAAGGTTCTGGACCCTGTTTGACAGGCGGGTGGCGAATGCGTCAGGCAAGCAGGCAACAGTCGTCGCTCTATCTGAGGGCCCAATAACCTTGGTTGCGGGTCACAATTGTACCACAAGTTGAAGGCTTTCCACATTTATTTTTGTTGCAGATTTCTGGCACACAAGTGCCGTACGTCGCTGACTCTTTCTTTAGCCGATCATACGCGACATCTCCCCCTCTACACGAACACGCAGATTCAGCATCAAGTATTCTTGTTAAGAGCCGACGGAGCTTTTCATCCGTCAACCTTAATTAGGCCCGAGTTCTAATTGGCTTTTCAAGTGGCGTCCCAGGAACCCCATCAAGGGTCCAACTAAACACACAGCGGTGGTAGGGCGCGCACATGTCGTTAGTCCAAAAAGCCGTCGTGCGACTGGGAGCTCGGATCACTGGCCGAAAAGCAATGGCTTCTGGTAGCGGAACGGAGTCAGTGTTGATGTTGAACAGTTTACTGGCCATTTTGGCTTCCATAGTATTGCTATTGTGAGGTGCTCAATTTCGAACTCTGGAATTGACTACGAAGGTTTCTAGCAGGAGGGGTCTACGTATCTACCCATGACTAGGTAGGTAGGTTGTGTCTGAAAGACAGAATCGTGAAGTGGGATGGTCGATCATCCACTTATGGATGTCCTGAGGTCCCTAGACAAGCCCAAGAACAGCCATGAGATTACCCAAGTTGTCAGGACCATGCGATTGTCTCCAATAAGACGCTAGTGTCACGGGAGGCTGGTCGCCCCGGCACTAGTTGAGAAAAGTTGGTGGGTGATGGAGAGTTAAGAAAACGGGATAGATCAACATCCACGAAAAGGACTCTTGAACCATGGCATTTGTTGCTACTCCGTACTTACGCAACTGATTGAAAGTTCAGAAGCGACAAGGATCTCGCCTAGGAACGTCACTTCGCTACATACCCACTGCCTCCATATTGCTGTCGAGCTCCGACGTCACGATTTTCAGGTACTGTCTTTTGATGATATGATGATATGAATGGCAAGAGAAGAGGTGGCAAAGCTCAGTTATCCATGCCGGCCATCGATCAAGAGCTACCTGGGCCCCCAAACAGAGAATTGTCCGCCGGACGCTGGGATCTAAGGGGAACACGTGGTTCTGGCAAGATTTCTACTAAGTCGGCAGAAATCCAAGGTCAGGCTAGAGTGCAAATTGTAACCTGCTCAGTCATCAAGATCAGCGAATCATTCATTATCCATCCAGCGTAAGATTCTGCCATGAAAAGTACCTACGGCCAGTGGGTTTGTGTCCTCTCGTGCAAGCAGAAGCGCGTCGGCGTGGAGCTTTTAGGTCCAAGACCGTGTATAGACCGGGCTAGGCCATCAGGAGTGGTTCGAAGCCCCGTCGAGGATGGTCCAACTTCAGTGTTGCGAGATTCAAGGAAAACCAGTCAAAGAGCGCCGGAGCTTGCCCGGATAGAACGCCACATGGAAAGGCAGACTGTTGAGCATCCGCCGGGTTGCATGGTAGTGGGGGAAGCAATGGCTCATGCTCATGTAATTCAGAATGTCCCATCCTTAGTGCCCGTTTCCTACCAGTGATAATCACGTCAAACTTGATAACTAACAACAGCCAAGTGAAGCGAATTGAGTTCAAAAAGGATACGTACATGCTGGCAAGGCGGCTTGGCGGGTCTGTCGCGCGTGTCGATCAGATCTCAGGGACCTCCACCCTACCGCCTCGGCTATTCCCTGTATGCAGATCCCTACTCTGTAGGCTCATGAACAGCTGTCTGAGGGACTGAGTGGCAATAGCCTCGTACGCGTCGCTGAGTCGCGAGCGGTCGTTGCTCCTCTTTATGGGGTTACTGGCGCAGTTGGCCGGCTGCAGAGCTAGAGGCTACTTGGTGCTTGATGTTGGGCATGTTTGCAGATATGTTTCGAATGATTTCTGATATCGTGAGACTCTTTGATACATCATGCACACACTTGACTTTCCAGGGTAGTGTACTGTAGTTAGGTGGGAAATTCTATGTATTGGATAGGTAGAGTTGCCGTGTGCCATTCTCCAAAGATTCCCATGCTAGGGGGTGAGGAAATACAGCGGACTGGCTTTGGTGGGAGATCAGCGATTTTTGGTGTAAGCCATTCTGCTGTTTTTCCTCACCCCGAGGCCATGATACAGAGTAGTAGTCCTACTGGTGAGCGCCCAAAAAAAAAATGCCCTCTAGCCTGTACCTTCTTAGCCTTAAGCTGCTT
The DNA here is from genome assembly GCF_019915245.1 of Fusarium musae. Lineage (NCBI taxonomy): Eukaryota > Fungi > Ascomycota > Sordariomycetes > Hypocreales > Nectriaceae > Fusarium > Fusarium musae. Next base: position 2,455,399 of record NC_058387.1, read on the forward strand.
CGTAGAGTTAAAAATCTGGGGCAGGAACAGGGCAACCTTCAGTGGCGAAACGGTTCCTTCCTACCAGCGGGACGGGGAGTTTTACGTTCCCATTCCATCTTGAACGGTTCCTTCAGCAAAAACTCTGCTTGCTTACCTACCCCCAAGCCAACGTAGGTACCTTATGTCAGAAGTCATCAGGCCCGTTTTATGTTTCATGACGTTTCAAGCCACCAGCATCATTGACAACCTACCCTCCAATGCACCAACCATATTCTAGTCCTGTCCGCAATTGTACATCATTCTAATTACGGAATCCAAGTCATCCTCATGACGGTTGGGAACAAGAAGACATCAGATGACATGCAATGCAATTGACTACAGACACATGCTTAGGTACATACACATACATAAGCAAAACCACTATTATCCACGAGACCCTCTAAAAGCATCCAAGACCTTCTGATTTCGGAGATTGTGCTTTCTGGTGGACCCCGCTAACATCCGTTTTCAGGGACCGTTGCCTCAAGACGCTGGGTTCGCTCGCAGAGCTCGACATCGAAGGAGCCATTCATTCCCCGCAGGAACAACAAATTTAGAAGTCCAATGCGAAGTACCGCATATCATATCACGGCTAGGGCATTTCTTGGCGTCGAAATGGTCTTGTCTCCTCTGCTATCGCTTCACTACTCCATACATACTATAACAAGGTTTTTTCACCACCCTTTACTATTCGAACCCCCCATCCCTGTCATCCCGGTTGGGTTCTGCTGTGGCTGTTCTCCTTGCACCTTGTTTCCCTGCTGCTGGCGCCTTTGCTCGGTTCGAGCTTCGCCCTCCAATCACATTTCTCCGTGAACTCTTGACTTCATTCTCGTTGCGAATCTGTGGCACTCGGTACCTGAATGTTCACCAAGATGGTGGGCGCATGGTCGGTGGCGGTAATGGGTAGCTCAATGTTGCGACCTCAGCCACCGTCTCACGGGATGATTGTCTTCCTTGACATAGGTATACATGCAACTTTGTTGGAACTCACCAGTCGAACAGGGGACGCTGCCAATCTGTTCCAAGAATGAACTGTGAATGATCTATACCTGTGCCATTGCCAACATCAGCCTCGCTTAAGCTCAAGTATCACTGATGGATTGCGGCCTTTGTGACTTGAGCATCGTGTGGCTTGACGGCTTGTTGTTGCCGTTGAACTATCGCTCTCTTTTACCTCTTCTTGTCCAAGCTCTCCTCTCCACCACTTCCCTCCACTCACTCCTCCACCTATACGGCCCTAACAGAATCCCATCTAAGAGCTCGACCAACTTGGGATCGCCCATCGTATTTCCCATCCATCATACCCATCTGTAGCCCACACCCCCCATGAATCTATCACACTAGCATCCCTTCAACTGATCTCTTTTTGGCCCTCTATCCCTCTTAACCCTGCATTTCCTTACACTTCCTTACCTTCCAAGCCTTCCTCGAGCCCTAGCTTCGGAAGCTTGGACTATTAGCCACTCGCTATCTCCGTTGTTAAAGCCTCTTCTGTTTAATCGTTGGCTTAGGTTTCGCCCCTTGCCCCCCAAAAGCTTCTCAAGCCTCGAAAGTCTTTAGGAACCGTTTCTCTTTTTGAAAGCTCACAGGTTCAGGGGAGCTTAACTTTGTCAGTTTGCATTTCTGGTAACCTTCGTTTGTTGCTGAAGCTGGCATTGCCTGTTGCCAGCTCGTAAAGGACGACCTAGGGCTCCTTCAACGTATGAACAAATGTTTTCTCGATTCATCTTGAGCCCCAATACCTCTTTTGCCGCTACACTCATTCATCGCAGCTGATTCTTAGTATCGCGGGTCAAGTCCAACTTTGTGGCTGATCGCCGACTTCGAATAGTTGACACTGCACCTCAACACTACAACACTCTTCCAGTGGTTCCTGGGCTAAGCTCATATCCCTGTTACGCCATAAGGAAACACAACCAAGCCCCATTTTCGATCTCGTTTTATCATTCAGCTCCTTTCCCTTCCGAATTTGGCATTGGTTTAACGGGTGTTCAACGACTTCGCTAGTTTCCCCGTGGGGGCAATAATACACACCTTTGTTCGGGCAGTTTCTTATAGGAACTGTATTTACTTCCGCCGCCACCTTGTCTCTTGTTTCACAGGCAGATTTATTATATACAAAACGACAAATCGTGTCTCTTTTCAGTCTTTTTGCTGGTAAGAGCCAGGGTCTCGATATATTCCCCCGCCCACTGAGCGCTATCGTCGGCTCTGACACATAATCGGCCACAAAATTGCTCGATAATTTCCCCTCTCTACCCTTTCTTTAATAGCAGCCAGTCAAATCCGCCCGAGAAGCTCTAGGCGGCTGCTCTGCTGCAGGAAAAAGCCCTGTTGACTTGTGACTTCGGCACGATTAGCAGGCCTCCTGGTGTTCATCTGAACAATCACAGCTTTCAGGCATCGGAATTTTGCTATCCTTCCCTCACTCCAATAGAGAACATATCCAAGGTATTACATTACCCTTCATCAAACCTGTTGCTGTAAGCCTACGTCTGAGTTGGAGGAGTTGCTAATCTGACCTCAATAAGCACCAGGCTATCTCTCACCTTCTATCAGAGTACCACCAACAAATACATCAAATGGGGGATACAGCCAGCGCCCAAGTCCTGGATGTGGAAGCACTCGACCAGGATACTGCAAAGACGGTCAACACAACGATACCTGACGATCCTATGCCACGTCAAGACGAGTCTCGTACTATCCAGGGGCATGAGTTTTCTTCTCACACTCAAGAGTATCCCACCGTTTCTCAGCACGCTTTCTCAACACAGTTCGATATGTCTCAAGCCTCTTCGGGTCCCCGCCCTGGGCCATATAGCATGGCCCCTATGGCCAACGCCCTCCCTACGATGGGTTTCCGCCCTGGACAGTATCCCCAAAACGCTCACCAGCGCATGAATCCCGCGGGATCTCCACCTATGATGCAGCACATGTCCCAGTTTCCTGGTCATCCGCCACTTCCAGTCTCCGGTCAAAGTTACTACCTACAGCCACAGGTCGCACCGTACTATGGAAATCAGATGCAGCAGGCACAGGCAGCGAACATGATGTCTCAAAGGCACAACATGGCATACTATCCCAACCAGATGATGATGAGCTCTCAGCAATCTCCCTATTACTACCCCCCTGGACCCCAGTATCAACCTGCCTCGCACCCAGTTCCGAACGGAGTGTTATCTGGCCACCATGCCGCTGGCGGACTAACAACCAGCGACCCAAGGGCGATGGCACAGACTGCAGACATGAGTGGAATACATCCACAGGGGTTCAGGCAAGGGCAAGGTAGGACTGGGAAGCAATCTCCCAACAAAACTGAGCTAAAGCAAACCTCAGATGGGACAGAGAGGCGAAGGAGTGCTGTTCGGGGCCCTCCCAGAAAGCCGCGACAGAGTGGTAAGCTAACTTACCTCGATGACCGTCAGTGTCGGCTAAACTCTTGAATCAGGACATGCAATCTGGATCGGCAACCTTCCTCCGCAAACCGACCTCATGAGCCTCGTTCATCATGTATGCAAAGAGGCTGTAGGATTGGAATCACTGTTTCTCATCTCCAAGAGCAACTGTGCATTCGCCAATTTTAAGGATGAGGAAACCTGTACTGCAGCACAACAGAAGCTACATGATTCGAAATTTCAGTCGGTTCGCCTCGTCAGCCGGCTACGCAAGAGCACAGTGGAGGGTGCAGCCGGTGTAACAGCTCCAACTGGTCCTTCGGTGGCTGCAACAGTAGTTAAGACGGATCAAGTTGCCGACAAGTCACCATCTCAGAGCGTGATTCGAAGCCCGGCGTCCGAACCCTCAGGGACCATCAAGCTTGGAGCTTCCGGCGAGAAGACACCGCAGAAGGACAAGTTCTTCATTCTTAAGAGCCTGACAGTGGAAGACCTCGAATTGAGTGTTAGCACTGGCATCTGGGCTACCCAATCTCACAATGAAGAAGCATTGAACAATGCCTTCAAGGTACGTTGGTCTTTGAGCAATACCATTTAGCTACTTGTCAACTAACCTTTCCGAACAGGACGCTGATAGTGTATACTTGGTCTTCTCGGCCAATAAGTCAGGGGAATATTATGGGTATGCTAGGATGATATCGCAGATCAACGAAGACCCTGCGGCAGCTATCGAATTTGCACCCACGGCTCAGGCAACGAGCGACCTTGACCTCCCGAAAGCCATACCGACCGAAGCGAACGAACAAGCCCCCAAGGGGCGTATCATTGACGACTCTGCCAGAGGCACTATCTTCTGGGAGGCGGATCGTGATGATGCTGATGCCTTGTCTGATGCGGAAAGCGAAGCATCAAGCTCCAAGAGTAATGCAGGGGACGAGGGTGCTGCCAAGACATGGGGAAAGCCTTTCAAACTGGAGTGGCTATCCACAAGTCGACTACCATTTTACCGCACGAGAGGATTGCGCAATCCTTGGAACTCGAACCGTGAAGTAAAAATCGCTCGAGATGGTACGGAACTAGAGCCTTCAGTTGGACGAAGACTTATTGGGCTGTTCAATCGCGTGCAGAACGCAGAGGCAGTCGACGCCGGCGTGCGGGCTTCCATGGTCATGGGGCAAGGCTTCGGGCCAATGCAGCCATATGGACAATGAGAGGCGGAGGGGACTTGAGACAGGTCCTCGACGCGATACTCCTGCTGCTCGGGTACTCTAATGCTCTTGAAAGCACACTTGCCAAGAAGATAATTCAAAGACACTGGAATACGGTTTGGGATCTATGCTGGACATAGCTGACAATTCGCGACGAGCAAGGGTCATCAACGACGGTTGTAAATGTAACTACACGACAGTTTTACGTCTCATGATTATATCTATTCGAGTTTTCGAGGTGTTTTTGACTTTGGTTGTGATATGGTCCGGAATTCGCGGATTTGAGTAGTATTTGAGAGGTTGCTGCAGAGCTGTCAAGCTAGCTGCAAATCATATCATGGATCTGCCATACTACCTAGGTACTTGGCGTCAAACTTGATCAACCTGCCAGACCACCTCGGTGATCAGGGTCATGGATCAAGTGGCAACGGAAAACGCGGATATACAAGATTCCGTCGACGCCCGTCAGCGGGTCGCAACGAACTGAAAGCCCGAATTCCATCGGGGCATCATTTGCAGTATGGTTTCGGTGATTGATGAGACAAAAATAATGTTGGCTTGGTCAAGCCAAAAAAAAATGTGGCAAGGCTGTGGCTGAAAGATGTTTACTTACGGGGGGGTGACTAGAACGGGAATCTGATAAAATTGAGCACCTACCTTAATGTACTTACTAAAGTGCCTAAGGTACGGAGTACCTGGTATGTGCCTCAAATATAACGCTAACGCACGCGCAAGGAACTGGCAAGTTGACTTTCAGCCACTGGAGGTTTGGCCATTTCTGACCTAAAGCAGCTGAGGTTTCTGGGGTAGTTAGCTGTGCATGGATGTGGTCCAGAACGTCATGGACTACGTCATGATGCTAGATGGTCTAGACCCTCCCAAGTGGGTAAAACAAAGGATTCATTAAACACCAAGAGAGTTATTTGTGTGACACAAATACTTGATCACTTTGCCAGGTACTCATTACCCCCGCTGCCCCGTTTGTCTGACTATTTCTAATTATGCTCTGTCCCGTTTTTCTTCTACTATATGCCGGACCCCACATTGACATTTGGATCCATGGAGTTTCGGTGGTGGGAGTGGTGATGATCATGATATGCATTGAATCCCAATCACACCTCGATTACCTCAGTACTAATGCACTAAATCACGATCACAATTCAACAGAGCAAACCAAGTAACTCCAAGCCACAATGAATCATTAAGAACATCCGAGCAATCGATCCCGTTTGCCCCTGTTCACTTTATCTCTAATTACGTCATTGGTCATATCACCAGAGCTTTGGATATGGACCCTGGATTTGCCTATGATATACAAGTGGTATGGCCTTTTTCATTTTTAGCCGTCCTTCTTAGCAGGTTCCAGATGGATGAGAATTATGACTAGAAGTGTTATTCTTGTTTTACAGTTAACTTGGTAATGTTATAAGTCTACACAGCTGAGTAAGTCTCAGTGTATCTCTTTTGGTCTCTACTCATTCTCCTTTTGTCACCATCTCTTTGTCACCACGGCATCCTACTTACATTACGGCATTGTGCCTCTAGCCCATAAGCTCTTTACTCGCCTATTACAATAGAGTTTCAATTACGGCCGAACTTCACGAATGTCTGAGCCTTTAATGCAATAATCTGCCCCCCAACGCTATTTCCTCACCGAGCGGCACACTTTTCGATGCAGTGCACATACGATATCCATATCTCCCTCTCTGGTCTACAAAGTCATTTCTATGTCCATTGGCCACGGTGCACATGTAGAGCAGAATGCGTATGTCCACTTCGATATCTCCAGGATCCCCCCCCCCGTCCCAAGTATCCCTGTCTTTGGTGGTCACTGGTAACTCTTGGAGGATGTTCACCACTGGCCCCTCCACCAGAGTAGCTGCCCTCGCAATTCTTGGGCCGGGACTAGTGTCTCATACTTTATTCCAGTACATTGATGCGGGATGTAGTCACCGTACTGAGGATAGTGTTTCCTGGCTCCTGGTGATCACTGACCAATGTTGATGCGACTTGGTTGAATCCCAACGGTGGTATTCTCGGCAAATGTTTCTTGGTCTGATTGCGTGCTCAGTTCAACTTCTGGGAGTTTCTAGCCCAGTAACACTAATTGATTGGAAGTATGTCATATTCAATTGGGCATATTGCGGTTGAGGGCTCAATCACTGGTCCGTACTCATCATCGACATATTGCAACTCATAGATTTGTGCCTCAATGAGCTTGGACACTTGTCCTAGTTCCAGGCTTCTGAGATGATATTATTGTGTATCATCATACATCTCCGAATCTTCCCATATAGGTATGACCATGAGCAGGAGTGTTCTTCTTTGCTTCCTAAACAACACCTCTTGGCTTCTGTCTTCTTGTGTCGTGTAAATGCCAAGTATTAAGAATATTTAATTGATTCATAAGGTACTAAGTTGGTTGTAGTCGGTCTAATGCTGGGTTCGTCGTTTGTAGATGCTTTATCCCTCCCTAGGTAGGTAATGTTGTTGGTATGATTCAAGGTAGCTTCTGTTGATATCCGCACATGATTAAGCCAAATAGATTCTGAATTCCCAGACCTTCTCATGCGTCACACGTCCACTACCGGGATAATCATGCTAATACATTCTGTGATTGTCACGTTGTGCTTGCTATAGGAAATTGTTCAGCTCGGTTTTGAGGTTAGATACTTGTTTGAAATAAGCTGTCTTTTCAGAGGTAATATAACATAACTCAGGTACATTATAGTAGCTCTTGAGATATATGATTAAAATCAGATAACTTCAGTAGAAGCTCTGTTTTTTATAACATTTAAGAACGTGGTTTTTTAATTTAGAGGTAGTTACTATAGAATTATGTAGAGGTAACTTTTATAATTGACATAAGAGGAACTTGAGTTACAGCAGTACTATTAACACCAATAAAAATCAGTCTCAAGTCCCGAGTAATACAAAGGCAAACATCTAACCAGAATACTTAATAGTTTAAAGCTGGAGTCTAGAACATAGAGAGGATAGATATTGAATTAGAGTAAATGTTCCTATTTAAGCATGATCGGGCCTGGTATAGGGTAACTAGATCTGGAGTCATGCATATTATGTCAGCACTATCAACGCTTGGACAATTTTCCCCAGACATTTCATCGTAGTGAATCCATCCTTATTAATTATTCGAGTGTCCATGGAACCGATCACCGATCAGCTTAAAGCCTCACCGAATTCATTGGCTTGCTCAAGGTCGGGTGAAATTCATGACACCCTGTTATGATGACCAGAAGTTTTCGTGGCTGTTAGAAGTCAAGGGCTGCATTGCAGCTGCTGGATTGTGTTTACGTTCCCGAATTGGTTGGAAGCTTCCACCATGATCCACCACTGTCCAGCAGCTTCATGCAACCACGAGCAGCCAACAGACTCGCGATGCCACCTAATTTCGTACGATTTTGATGTAAAAATCACGTAGTTGTCCTCGAACAAGGTTTGCCAATGCTTCCATAGTCCTCTTATGCAGTCGTGCGATTTCTAGAACCTCCAAGTAGTAAGTTCCGTCGACCTTTTACGAAAGGCAAGGAAACTTCCATCTCGATCACATCTTCCTCATCAACGAGTATAAAGCAAGCCCCCCCCCCCCCCCCCCCCAAAATGGACTCCAATCTTCATCAGAACACAAGGAAACAAACACAAGCAACAAACTCTACAACAACGATCACAACACTATAACTCTCTTGCACACTGCAACCATCTCTTTCCAAACATCAACGCAAACACAATGGCTTTCTTCCCTCGCAACTTCTACAACTCCGATGCTTCCTTTACTCCCCTCTTTCGTCTCCTCGACGACTTCGATAGCTACTCTCGTCAGGGACAACAGAACGGTGGTACCCGTCGAAGCGGCCTCACCCACTGGCAGCCCAAGTTCGATGTCCGCGAGACTGGCGAGGCCTACGAGCTCCATGGAGAGCTCCCTGGCATGACCAAGGAGAACGTCCACATCGAATTCACTGATCCTCAGACCATGACCATCCGCGGCAAGACTGAGCGCACATACACTGCCGGCACTCCTCCAGCTGGTCTCGTTGAGGGCTCCCAGTCCCGAGGCGCCATTGCCGAGGGTGAGAGTAACGATGAGAACAAGAACTCTCACCACGCCAAGGTTGAGGATGAGGCCGAGGCCAAGGCTCACGAGAGCACCGAAGTCACCCACCACCAACACTCCAAGGAGGTCGAGAAGAAGCCCGGTGATCAATCCAAGTACTGGCTCACCGAGCGCACCTTCGGCGAGTTCTCTCGCAGCTTCAACTTCCCCACTCGTGTCGATCAGGACAACGTCTCTGCCAAGTTTAAGGATGGCATCCTGAGCATTGTTGTTCCCAAGGCCAAGAAGCACGAGTCTCGCCGAATCAACGTCGAGTAAACTCGACCACACACTACGACCCTGGAATCTTGACAACGTCATTATTCAGCTCTCCGATTTCACGACAAGTCAAGATCATTAATGACTCATCTTTACGACTTTAGCATTGCATGATCGGTGTTTGGAAGTTTCTTAGCATGATAGCATTGTAGGCCTGACGTGGCCATTCGCTCCTTGTACAATAGCAACCAATAATTCAATTGCTTTTACAAACAACTTCCTAGATCTCCATGAAAAAAATCAAGTGACGTATTCCGTAGTATTTATTTGTCCGTGACAGTATATTTACTGTGATATCTACGAAGTTGTTCACTCCTTAACGCGGTAATAGTATTACATTGTCACACCTAAACTACGTCCTCCTGAAGATCTATATCCCAAGCGGAAGAATGATCTAGATAAGCTCAGTAAACCAACGGATACTTAGGATTGTAATTTTCGGCAATTTCATTAAGTTCCAGAAGTTTTCTGACGCCGTCAGGTAGTTTCTTGCTATTGCGGAATAAATGCTCTTATATCAATCAAGACAGCCAAATAAACACGGGCCCAATGGTCAGGAAATGGATAAATATTAAAGTCGGAAAGTCAGGTTCTATGATTAGATGAAAGTTCATAATCCCATATCAATCCAAGTAAGAAACTCTAATTCATCTGTAAATACTGTACCTAGTTCTCAGAACCTTACGATTGAAAGCTATCCGCTGACAAATTAAAACCCACCAATTCTGTTGGCCGATTAAATGTGGACCGTCATGTAATTTGTCAACTGGCGACACGTGATTTGGCGTAGAATGGTGGCGTTGTTGCCTCCCCTAAGGCACTAGGTAGACGCGACCGCGATTTCCTCCTCCCCTCCTCGCCTATTTCTTACAAATTTCTAGTTCACAGTACGTCTGTGATTCCCTCGTCCTTTTTGACTGATAGAATCCAAGAAAAGGATTCGAGAATCATAATGAGCGAGGAGTATGATGAGGCTCAGATGGGTGAAGAGGGCGGCATGCCTGGCCCTGGTGCTCCAACGCCACTCTCCGCGCTCGAGGTAAACTTCTGTCGAAACGCAATTGTGATGAAAGTTGATGCTGATTGATTCTTACAGGGAATTGCTGGTTTGACGAAGCGAGATATTCAGCTTGTCATTGATGGAGGTTACAACACAGTCGAGTCCGTGGCCTACACGCCGCGACGAGTGCTGGAACAGATCAAGGGTATCTCGGAACAGAAGGCGACCAAGATCTTGGGAGAGGGTAAGAGTCTATCGGATCGAATTTATCGGGGAAAATCACTGACAGTATCGCAGCCTCCAAGCTCGTCCCCATGGGTTTCACCACGGCCACAGAGATGCATCAACGTCGCAGCGAGCTCATTTCTATTACCACTGGATCCAAGAACCTCGATACTCTTCTTGCTGGTGGCATCGAAACAGGTTCGGTTACTGAATTGTTTGGTGAATTCAGAACCGGAAAGAGTCAGATCTGCCACACGCTCGCCGTGACTTGCCAATTACCCTTTGATATGGGCGGTGGCGAAGGAAAATGCATGTACATCGATACTGAGGGTACATTTCGACCAGTTCGTCTACTGGGCGTTGCCAACCGATTTGGCCTTTCTGGCGAAGAGGTCTTGGACAATGTCGCGTACGCACGCGCTTACAACTCTGATCACCAGCTTCAATTACTCAATCAAGCTGCAGCTATGATGTGTGAGACCCGATTTTCTCTTCTCATCGTCGATAGTGCAACATCGCTCTACCGAACAGACTTTTGCGGTCGCGGTGAGCTCTCGAATCGACAGACTCACTTGGCCAAATTCATGAGGACTCTTCAGCGTCTGGCGGATGAATTTGGTATCGCAGTTGTCATTACAAATCAAGTCGTGGCTCAGGTCGATGGTGGCCCAAGTGCCATGTTCAATCCTGATCCAAAGAAGCCCATTGGTGGTAACATTATCGCCCATGCCAGTACAACAAGAATCAGTCTCAAGAAGGGTCGCGGGGAAACACGTATTGCCAAAATTTACGACAGCCCATGCCTGCCAGAAAGTGATACTCTGTTTGCCATCGGCGAGGAGGGTATTGGTGACCCGGCCCCAAAGGACATGGAGAAGGACTAGACGATAGCGGGTGACCTGGCATGTTTGTACGATCACTGGAGTATATGGTGATGATTCTTGGTATGACTGCTGGCGCATGTCTTGATGGTTGTTTCATGTGTTTTTGCGATGGACGTTACTTAAATGTTAGAGGATAGGTTTGGGTTGTTCAGCTGGAATTCTCCATAATAAATTTTTTCTTCTTTGGAGCAAATCGTCTCAAAGAAAGAAATGAAATTGATACATGAACAACAATGTGTAACTTTGATGCATCCAATCTTTTCTTCTGTGTACCTTCAGTCTCATGTTGGCAGTGATGCAGTGACCAATAGCTGATTACCTTTTTAGGTTAGCGTGGGTCGCGACCTCTGCCAGAAATTCTACTACGCGATTTCGCTTTGTTAAACAACCTTAGGTATCCATCATCACATCCAACTCAACGCCTAGTACTCGAATTCATCTCGCCACGCTCGACTCGATTCATGGGGCGATAATGGATCAAGTCGATACCCAATATCTCTTCAAAGAGACAAGAGTGAACCTCGATCCCCCAACTTCGTCTTCTGTTGTCACGATCCGAGTACCCTCGAATTCAATACAGAGCCGCAATTTTCGAAAACCGGCGCGCGAGAACACAGCAGAAGATGAGACGACATTTCGAACGAAGAACCTAGCGACAGCCTCTGCTGTCTATCACCGAATTTGGCATGACACGCCACGTAGCTTCCTTTGGAGGATTTTGGAGGATGGCACTCTCCTCAGCATTCGGGTTGTTGATATTTGCAAGAAGACAAAAGCGACCGATTCCCCGCTTGTCTTGAACTTCCACTTTGCAGTCCCTATTCAACCAGGATGCGTCACATTTTCGGACCCCGAAGAGCACGATTCCCTCTGTGTGTTTGTTCTCGACCAAGCATATCAGCTGTATAGCTTCACGCTCCGGCCAGATTTATTCAGGAAGAGATCGGCCGTAGATGCCGGACTTTCTGACCTCGGCAAGGTCCAAGCGCCGGCAGGATTGGGTTTCAAGCATCCTCATCGTATGATTGCTGTGAACGCGGAGACACTGCTGATTACAGTCAACGATGGAGGAATGATCAGGCTTGACAGGAACAAAGCTCATGAACGTGAGTATTATTGGGCCAGTGATGCCAAGACGTGCCAATGCTAATTCTTGCAGCATCGTCACTTGTCTGGAAGGAATCGTTCTTCAACGTTCAGGGATGGGCGCAGAATCTCCGAAGTCTTCTTCCTTTCCAGGGAAAACACACGATCAAGAACGGCAAGATCAATATGGAATACAGCTCAGCGACGTCGATTCAGATCACAAGTTTCGGAATGGATGATAGTCTCTTTGCGATCACAGTCTGTCTCGATCACAGAATGCGAATTTGGAACATTAATGATGGCCAAATTCTTTATACAGGCGATATTCTCAATGCTGAGAGGAACCCTCAGGAGATTGGAAAGTGGGCTATTGATCCATCACAGACGAACCTAGTGCAGATTGTCGGAAGGGGCCGCAGTAGTAGGATATGCGCAACCTTCTCGCCCATCGGCGCTGGAGAGTTTAAGTTCTGGAAGATCGTCGCAAAGGACGCGCATACCGTCATCGTCGAGGACATTTTCCCCAGAAACACCCTGGTTCCACTGACGCCATCATCCTCCGATGTGTGGACACTTGCTGATTTCGCTCTCTCTTGTCCTGCAGAGAGCGCTATCCAACTCTGGACCCTGTGGAAGAACAACATGACGTATAGGGTGCAAAGGCTCGAAGTGGATCGTAAGAATATCTCACAGAGCTGGGAGGAGAACTGGGATGGCGTCTATGCAGATAACCTCATACAGGCTGCAGAGACTTCTGGCCCCTGCGATCCTACTGATGTTACAGAGAAGTGGCTCCAGCTTATCCTGAAGCCTGGTCAGTTTACGAAATCGACCCTAGAGGCCGCATTATCGATTTATGAGCGAGGCTACGGAAAATCAGAGACCGCTGCCAAGGCTCGAGGGTTGGCAGAGTCGATTTGTTCGATATTAGGGGCTGCCGCAACGCTAGATCGAGGTTCTTCGGGCGCTATGGAGTACGAATCCTTCCGCGCTTCCAGTGAGGCCCAGTGGTTGAGGTTCTACCGCCTGTTGCTCGAATTGGACAAGCAACGAGGAGAAGCACTCGGGTTGACACTCGACCCCTCTACAGGAATGACTTGGGTTGTCTGCGCCGACTTCCTTTCAGCCATTCGTGAGTGCAGTAGCTTGGAGCGACTGTACCATAACCTCACTTCTCCTGATGAAGACCACCTTGCACAAACGGCTCTAGTCAATGCAGCTTTGAACTTGGTTGCCGGGTTGCCTGATCACCTGATGCCGCTCTGCCATGCTGCACTACGACCCGAGCTGTTTGAGGACTCTTCCAAGACAGACCTCGAGCGCATTTCATGTTTCTACGACAAATCTGGATCTTGGCAAGGCATCACTGAAGATGACTGCAGCCAAGTTGTCGATGTTCTTGGCTCAAACTTTAACATAGTGACAGACGAGCTTTACGCCGATGTGATGAATCTGATCTCTGCACCAGAGGAAGCCAAATCACGGAACTTACGTCACCCACTTACCGACTTTGGCAGGAAACTGGTTGTCAAAGCCGTTCAAGATAGTATTGAGTTGCAGCGGAAGGTCTACTTCAGCCAGTTGATTCTTCTCGTCCACATGGAGTATGAGCACGACAACGAGGCAGAGGCTCTTCACAATCGTGTTGATATTGGCAACGTATTCAGACAGCTCGTCGTGGCCCTGCGACGTTTGGAGCTATTGAAGTGGCTCGCCCAGACAGAAATCTCAGTGCCAAGCACCCGAGAGAAGAGTGAGAGCGGAGCTGTGAAGAAGAGCTCTGAGGACGCTCAACTCGTAACGGCACTGGAGGCGCATGTGGGTCACCTGCTTGGTTTTGCGAACCAGATCGAGCCACTGGCTACCAGTGTCACAGATCTCGTCACCAACTTGTGCGCTCCGGACAGCGATATCGAGATTTCACCACCACTTGTTCAGTGCTCTCTTATCAAACGAGAGAGGGCTGATTTGGCACTGGACCTTGCGCCTTTCTGCGACCAAAACCCCTTCTCCACATATGTTCAGGGCCGTTTGCAGCTGGCTTTGAAGGATTTTAGTACCGCTGCAATTTTCTTTAGAAGAGCAGCCATTGGAATGAGTAAGTCTTTCCGATTTCGTTACTGATCCCTCACTAACAGATAGCTAGGCGCTGGAAATGCTGGAAGCGACCGCCATAGTAGCGGCCTGCTTGATGACACAGAGTGGAACCTCCTGTACCAAGGCCTTGCAAAGTACTATTCGCACATTGTAGCTTTGTTCGAGAAGCAGAAGGCCTACTCTTATGTGGTCGATTTCGCCCGCCTGGCCATACAGTTCCTGGGTACTAAGCAGGACGCTATGTTCACCAAGACTGACATGCAAAGTCGCTTGTTCAACGCTGCAGTAGCAACATCGCAATTCGAGCTCGCGCACACAACATTGGTCTCGATTAAGGATCAAGCCATGAAGATCTCAAATCTGCGCAAGCTAATCGACAGAATGTGTGCGACTTATCACAACAACGAGCTCGTTGCTCTCCCTTTCCCTGGTCTCCAGCAGGAGGTTGACGATATCCTTGCACAGAAGACAAAAGCATCATTGGATGTTATAGAAGGATTCCCCTATCACCAGGTCCTCTACTCATGGCGTATTAAGCACAATAACTACCGCGGTGCCGCGTCGGTTGTATTAGACAGAATCCACAAGCTGCAAAGCGCTGGAGAGGGAGATGAGGCTATGGGAGAAGATATCCTCGATACACCGGTGACAAGGCAATACCTGCTACTCATCAACGCTCTCAGCTGTGTAGAACCCAAGCAGGCTTGGATTTATGATGAGGCCTCAGTTGGCTTTGGACAGAAAGATGCAGGAAAGCGCAAGGTGGTGTCATTGGCCGATATTCGCAAGCAGTATCAGGATGAGCTGGACCGAATCGCAGCGATTCACAACAATCAATTTGGCTTCGAGGCGGACGACGTTATTGAAATTGCATGAATGCAGAAATAGGACAGGTCACTTTATGTAGACTAGAGGTGTATTGTTTCAAAACTCGGACGGGCGAAATACCCAGGACATATTATCGGGACTGTTTACGGTGTATGTATTAGTTTGATTTGCAGAGGAAACAGAAACTACAAATCTTCCATTATCTTGCTCTTCCAGCCTTGAAACCCGAAACGCCAGGACCCGATGCTTAAAGGACGCGCATGAAGTTGACATGGTATGTACATCAGACCAACAGCCAGGTTCTTCTAATCTATCTTTATGCCTGTGCAGCAGCCAACTTGTTCTCTGGGGGCGCAGGCAGTGATGAGGTACCGGCATTTAGAACAGGTGCAGCGTCAGGAGCTTGGCGGTAGAGGATAATCTCAGATTGCTTGAAGTATCGTCGAGCATCTGTGAACGCTGTTAGTTGAGTGGCTGAGACATGGGATTGGGTGGGGGCTTGGCTGACCCTCGTCGATGAGAACTAAGCTGAGGTAGTAACGCGTGGAGAACTTTTTGTTAACGTCGCGGAATGTAGGTGTTAGATCGAAACCGCCGAGGAATAGTCGAATAGGAATTGTCTCTCCTCGCGACGGGGAACCGTCCATGATCTCGAAGCGCACCAATGTTTCACTTTCATTATACTGATTGGGGGCAGCGCCCGTCGTCTCTCTTCTGATGATGGACAGTTCCATGTGCTTGATCTTCAGGCGCACAAGCAAAAAGTAGATGCGCCCAACAATGACATCCTTGAGGTGGTATTTGCTCTTGCTGTACTCGAACTCAATGTGTAGACAGTCCTCGATACCAACATCCATCTTGATGCTGCTATTCATCTCAGGGGGAATGCGATAGCTGTAGACCCAGATATCCTTTTCCCGGATGACATCGGCCATGCGGCGTGAAACGGTGACGCGGACGAAGTAGCGCAGCTTAACGTTGATGCCATTGTATGATTCGTACTGCTTCTCAACGTTTTTGAAGTTGAAGTCGAATGTTTGTGGGTGCTGAAGCTCGCCAGGTGCAGCGAGTTCCTGGTTGAGGGAGAGAAATTCGTAGTGGTTGCCGCGATCGAAGAACATTTCTTTGCGACAGGTCAGTAACTGAAGTAGCTTGCCAAGCGTGCGAAAGCGTCAAGGAGGCATTGCGATGTATAGGGGTCGCGAACCTATCGTGCCGATGAACTGGACCTTGATACCAGTATGCTCGAGCCTCTTGCCATCCTTTGGACGAACAGTAACAGCGCCCTTGACAGACTCGCCATCCATAAAGAGAGGTGCCTTCTCGCGACGGTTCTTGTCTAGCTTGACATCGACCATAGAACGCTCATCTGTATCATCAAGGACGACGTCGATATCGACGGGAGTCGCGAAGAAGTACGACATGGCGGGCAGTTTTGTATGTCGTATACCTCTTGCCCCAAGTGCTTTGTTGATAAGTGAGATGAGGCTATGGCGCAAGCTTTATGATAGTGGGATGGCTGGGCTGAGCTGGACCGAGCTGTTGAGGAGAGTCGGCGCTGACGTCGGCCGGGGAGACAGGGGACTGATCAAGACCCACCGAGCTTGCCGCCGTTACCAGTACCTTAACAAGGCCGAACGAGTTGCTAAGATATGAATGGGATCTGAGTTCAACATGAATTTGGATAAGAAAATATCAAATGATTTACTGAGACTTTTAGTTATTGCTTTTCTTATAGTGTCGGTATGTTTTTCTACCATAATTACAGATATTCTGCTTATAGAACTGGTGTTCTTCGTGGTCAATAGACCTTATTGGCTCACAGCTTCCATACTGATCACGTGAAGTATCCACCGCGATCGCTCACGTGGAAAGAGAAAGCCCTACGCACTTTCCATGTTCTTCCCGCACAAGAACTCAGAATTTGTTTCGCCTGTATCCCTCAACACCGATATCAACTCACAGCCGGCAGGATGAAGTACATTCATTCCCAGGAGCTCCTTGAGATCCCCGAGGGGGGTACGTTGCGCCCTATTTCATTTTCAAGTCTGATATCGTCACCGTCGCTCGAATAATTTGGGTATCCGTCCCCTTGAAAAATTGCTAGAGCTATTCGCAAATGGGGGCTGCACAAGAGCACCAACAATAAACTGCGCTCACAATGGGCACTCTGGCAATTTCCGAGGGGATTATCCACGAGCGTCGAAACGAGAATCTACAACTCACAAGGACGGAAACACTGACTCGTTTTCTCTATATAGTCAAGGTCAGCATTAAGTCGCGAATTGTCACCGTTGAGGGCCCCCGCGGCAAGCTGGTCAAGGATCTCAGCCACCTGGCTGTCAACTTCACCGTCCCCAAGAAGAACCAGATCTCCATCGAGATTCACCACGGTGTCCGCAAGAATGTCGCTACCCTCCGAACTGTACGAACCCTCATCAACAACCTGATCATTGGTGTCACCAAGGGCTTCAAGTACAAGATGCGATACGTCTACGCCCATTTCCCCATCAACGTCAACGTCTCCAAGAACGCCGAGACCGACCTGTACGAGGTTGAGATCCGAAACTTCATCGGCGAGAAGCTTGTTCGCCGAATTGTCATGCACCCTGGTGTCGATGTTGAGGCTTCCACCACCCAGAAGGATGAGCTCGTCCTCTCTGGTAACTCTCTGGAGAACGTGTCGCAAAGTGCCGCCGATATCCAGCAGATCTGCCGAGTGCGAAACAAGGATATCCGAAAGGTAGGACATAGCATCACACTGTCTCTCTTCCCGACTCTTACTGATTGGCCTAGTTCCTTGACGGTCTGTACGTCTCCGAGAAGGGCAACATTGTCCAGGACGAATAAGCGCGGGTACGGACACGGATCTTGTTTCTTTTGCGTTTCTGGGTCTCAGGAGTGGCGAAGGGTTCATCGTTGCATGTCATGTAGCAAAAAAAGGGCTACAAAACAAATTTCAAAAAAGCAAAGAGATGATGACTCTGGTGTTGACAAACACTTGAATCTCGCCAACGAATCGAATCGCATCTGTTCATTCGTGTATGTGACCATTTTAGGAGCAAAAAAGGGCCGGCTTTTAGACGAGGGTTCGTTTCGGGTGTTTTGCGATAAGAAGAAAAAAAGGCGTTTAATCATTTTCCAATGCGCACATTGTCTGCCTGGGAACCCACACAAGCGTTTTTTGTCTATCGTGAAGTCGGCTCCCGCAAGATCTATTCTATCCAATTCACTGAATGGTAAAATGAGTCAATGCATCACGAGTTCAGAACTTTGATTCGCACATCAATGGCTGTCTCTGGTTGATGGGGGAGAGATTATGATCAAAAGTTGCATGTGAAAAATGAGACTCGCATTTGCATTAAGACATGCCTCGTCAGTATATTCATCTTTTATATCAAACTCGTAATTTTCCTTCTTGACTTTCATTGTGAGTCATTTCATCTAGTCTTCTTCAATTCACTTCGTGACGTGATCTCTTGAGTAACAAAAAGCAGCAGCATTAACCATCCATGAATGCGTGGGTAAAGTAACAACATCAATGGTGAAATGGGGTAAACGGGGAAAAGAATAAAAAAAGCAGAGGCCGCAAAAATATCAACAGAATACCATAATATGTGAACAACCAGGAACGCCAGTAGCCTTGATGTGTGAAGCGGCAAGTCGGGTGTGTACAATGTGGGCTCGAATCCTTATGTCAAATGCAGAGACATGTACAGGATGGGGAGTATATGTGTGACGAATGGGGATAAAAGGATGAGGAGCGGGGATTTAAAGGCTTCATCGCCTGCTGTCGCGGGAGTAATACGACCTCGCTCGGCTGTCTCTTGTGCGACGAGTGCGGTTCGTTCGTCCACCTGAGCTTGAGCTACCTGCTGTGACTGTTAGTACGGCAAAGCGATGGGACGGGTTGTCAGCGAGACTTACTGGGACTGGTGTAGTCACTGTATGAGTAATAAGAGTCGCTATACCGCGATCGCGATGATCCTCGAGATGAGCGCGCGGGTTTGGTGCTCGCAGGTCGCTTATCCTTCTTGAGATTGAGGAGAGCAAGGAGTGTGGCCGCGAGACCAGCAATGCCGAGCCACTTCTTACCATCTGACTTCTTCTCACGACGATCACCGGCCGAAGACGGGGAACCACGGCGACCCATACCAAACCAGCCCTTGTGTCGAGGACGACGGGAGTGGGCCGAGGCCGAAGGAGGTGGTCGGCTGCCGCGGCGGGAGTATCGCTCCTCGTAGACATCGACACGCTCGCTCTTCTCTTTGTCCTTCTTGCCAAAGAGGGCAACCCAGAGACCACGGGCAATACAGCAGAAGCACAGGAGAAGGAGAAGCGCAACACCAGCGATGACGCCAATGACGATACCAGCAATGGCACCGGCACTCAGGCCACCACCACCAGTTCCGGTCTCGCCAGCTGCGGCGCCCTCGCTAGTCTCAGTGGCCGTTGCAGAAGCCTCGGATTCAGTCTCAGTTGCAGTCCCGGACTCGGTGGGCGCACCGCTGTTTGTGATGGTGGTGGTACCAGTGACTCGATAAGGAGCCGAGTATTGGGTGGTGATCTTTCCATCAGTGGTAATCACAACAGCGGTGGGCTCCTCGTAACCAGGCTTTGCAGAGCATTGACCCATGAACGCGCAGGTCTGCCAGCCAGCGCAGCAGATCTCACCGCATGCTTCTTGCTCATCGTTCGTGGGCACACAGTCAACGCCCTTTGTAGGCTCTGGAGCAGGCTCCCAGCGGGTCATGATTGTGCTGGTGTAAGTTCTGGTCTCGGTCCAGGTAGTCGTATAATCGCCGACCCAGCCTCCCTTTGCAGCGACGCAGCTTGCAACTCCATTTGATGTTTGGCAGCTCTCGCCAGAGCCACAGCAGTATTGATTATCGGAGCCACAGGGTGAGTCACATGCTCGTTGCAAGAGATATGAGTAGCCGCGATCATGAAGACCATCTCTGGGGAGCGGCTTGGCAGAGCAGAGAGCTGCCGCGGCGAGGAGCAGCAGCGGCCTCGTCACGGAGCGCATTGTAGCGAATTTTTTCTGGTTGTGGTCGTCACTTTTATTGAATGGTTGACTGAGGTATTGGCGCAAAGCCGAGGTCGGAATGATGAAGTGTTTGAGGCCAATTCCAGTCAGAGCTTGTGCTAGTTTCGAATTGAGCTGAGTGCACAAGGTGAGGAATTTGATCTGGGTAAGAACCGAGACTGGTTGCGAGATTTTATCTGAGTCCCTTATGAAACAGTTCAGCTTAGCTTAGCTTCTGGAATGCGGGAGAAGCGGCTGCGTTGTCGCGGGGAAGTATTGTTGGTGCCCGAGATGGAACTGGAACTGGAACTGGAGGTGAGTGAAGGTCGCTGTGAGATGCGGATGAGTGAGCGGCTAAGTAAGGTTTGGTGGTGAAGTTCCCAGGGAAAAAGAAACTTCCAAGAGTTAGTAAGAGGTCAATTCCAAGCAGGAAAAAAAGAGACGAGAAACGGCAACGTTGAATTCTGGGCGCTGCACCAAGAGTTTTAAGCGGCTGGTGGTGGGCTGCAACGAAAGGCTTCCTCTTGAGTCCCAACCTCCCACTTACAACCAAGGTCTATACCAGCCTCTCCGATTTACCTAGAAGGGCACTTTGACACACGCACGCGCTCATCCGAAATAAGGGGACCTGGTCCACACGCCAACAAATCAGTCCTTTTACTCGATGCAACGTTTTAAGAGGAAACACTCAGTCCTCTTTTTTGCCTGGCTAACTCTCGATCTCTTGTCTTGTCGGTGAGGATGGATGGGTGACTTGAGACTCGGAATACGATGCACGTCAATGGTGGGGTGCCAGCTCATGATACCTCCAACTACCACGCCTGTGCTCGCTCACTGGACAACTATCGATAGCTGGAGCCCCAAGCGGTGCTCACCCCCTGTAGGCCCGTGTCTGCGGCCCTGAAGCTAGGCCCTAGGCCCTCGTACATTAGGTACAGCGGGTAAATGTCATCACCACTTACACGCCCGGGCCACCCCGGAATAGCAGATCACGCATCATGAGAGTGAAAGCCGTTTGCATGCTGCATATGTTAATTAAACTGCCAGGGGCAATCGCAACGTCCTTGCAAGCCTAGCAAGCCTAGACCTGTGTTTGGCTCTTCCCATTGGCGGTGTTGCAAAGAGCAGAGCCCTTAGGCAGGGAAACAAAACTCGGAGGCTGGGAGGGCATTTTTCAGGGATTAGTTCCAGGTCGGTCTGGGCTTTTGACTCAATCGTGTCATCAGAGAACGCCAGGGCCACAGCCACAAGTCACATCGAGCCACACTTTATCAACAGCCACGCTTGTCTGGCAAACTCTTTAGATCTTAATGTGTGGCGCCAAGTGTGGCAGCTGTGGCTACCCTCCCTACCCAAGCTCCAACCAAGTTCAAGGTTCCATTAGGTGCCCCAAGCTTGACCTGTGACGCTCCGCGCGGTGCAAGATCAAGTTAGTTGCATCACCAAACTTCATATTACCAGCTTCTCCATCCTCCTCCATCTCCATCTCCGCTCTCCTCCCTCCGACCTCGTCTCCTGGATATATCCTTTGGCTCATCCCACAAATAACCGCTCGCTGCTAGCAGCCGCGACGCTGTAATCATAGCTAATCATGTCCCTCGACCCGCCAACGTACCTGGCCTCTCTTCAGAGCAACATCCGTCAGCGACCCATTCCCTGGGACGGTGCTGTCAGGGCCGGCACCCTCACCGAGGAGCAGTATGCAAAGATTCGAGCTGTAGATAAGGCTAAGAAGCCTGAGCAAAGAAAGGAGATTGTGTCGGGGGATATTGATGGATATCGCGTCTTGTTTGTTGGCGATGATGGAAAGACGAGCGTTCTCGAGACGGCGGGAAAGCATGCGAATGTGATGCAGTACATCCTAGTGTTGCTTGGCGACCTTCTCGAGGGTAAGAACGTCCCCTTTATCTTTATGCGACATTGGGAAGTGCCATTGAGTAGTCCATGTCTATCTACTAATAGAGCGACTTCCGTCATAATCTCCAATCACCAATGCTAACATAACATCGTCAGCTGTTCCACCTCTAGCCAAGGCCCTCTTCAAGACAAAGGAGCCTTATCGACATTTTTTGCCTCTGCTTAACTCGACTAATGCCGAGGATCCTATTCCATTGCTTACTGCACATGCTCTTACCACACTCATGGCTCTTGCTCGAGACGAGTCCCGATCTACCCTCCAGGCTCTGCCTGTGATTCTCACCTATGTCTCCGGCTTGGCCAAGAGTAATGATGCCGGCCTACAAGATATCGCTGTACAGGAGTATTCGTCTCTGCTCTTTGGGCATGTCGCAAGAGAGCAGTTCTGGAACCAGCGAAGCGAGACGATTGCACCCCTGATCAAGATTCTTCAAACTGCAGCTGGCATTGGAAATGGAGGCAGCTCATCTGCCAGTCTCTGGAGCGGTAACACTGGTACCGGATCTGCTGGCTTCGGGGGTTCTCTGGGTGGAGGGGTTGGTCTCCAGCTTCTCTACCATGCTCTCCTTGTTATCTGGCAGATAAGTTTTGAGGCTGAGGAGATTGGTGATGAACTCAACGAGTAAGTGAATTCACCAGGGGGGGAGTAGAATGGACAAAACCGGACTACAACTAATACTGAACCGCAGCGAGTACGATATTGTCCTCCTTTACACTCACCTTCTACGATTATCACCCAAGGAAAAGACAACTCGGTTGATCCTTTCTACACTCTACAACCTTCTTGAGAAAAACCAGAAATCACTTCTACCCACCGCAGTTCTTGCTCGCCTCCCCGCCCTTCTCGAGAACATCAGTGGTCGCCATCTGACTGATCCCGACTTGCTGGAGGATCTTTCGAAGCTCAAGGAAATGCTGGAAGAGTACACCAAGACCAAGACCACATTCGACGAGTATGTTGCTGAGGTGCAGTCTGGTCACCTTCGATGGTCGCCCCCTCACCGAAACACAGTCTTCTGGGCTGAGAATGCCCGCAAGATCCTCGAGTTTGAGAATGGAGAGATTCCTCGGAAGCTGGCCGAGATCATGCGGCAGCCCTGGGATAACGACAAGCAAGTGCTTGCAATTGCCTGCAACGATGTTGGGTGTCTGGTGAAGGAGGTTCCCGAGAAGAGATATCAATTAGAGAAGGTTGGTCTCAAGAGAAGGATCATGGAACTCATGCAATCAGATGACGAGAACGTGCGATGGGAGAGTCTCCGAGCTCTCGGAGGCTGGCTAAAGTACAGTTTTGAGCAACAGTGAACCGGCTGAGATCAGTCCTAGAGGAGTGTAGTATTTTGCTGGAGTGTCTTGTTTGTTACGCGGGCGTCTTGATGTCATCACTTCTGGCAGGTCCGAGTTCACAAGCTTAGAGAATCACAGTAGACGAGCTGAGCTGAGCTGAGCTGAGCTGAGGAGCGGGGACAAGAAAGAGCATCAGCTTGTAATGGCATACTTTTTAGTCATTAGTAGTTTGAGCAGCATCACCTCGACTACGATTGCGCGTGAGAATGAAAGTGAGTGTTGAAAATTTGGATCCTATCCCGTGAGTTATGCCCTCACACGGCCTTATCAATAATTTATTCTTATCATCATTTGCCGCGCTTCTCTTCCTTCTAGGTACATATGCCCTCTGGCTTCGGCCCTCGGAGGGCGCTCCGGGGACTGCGGGGTCCGGGGTCGGTTTTCGGAGGCAGAGACCGTGGAGAAGCGAATTAGAAACGACGCTTTTTGATTGTGACTCGGTGAAGTTCAGACTCAGTGACTTCAGACTCGGTGACAACCCCACCAGCGCCAATTGTCAAATTGGGTGACTTGTGACTTGCATGATATGTACTGTGCATGCCATGTACCAGTCTTAAGCGCCCCCTCGGCTTCTTATCTTCTTGTACAAACTCTTTTCCTCTTTATTAATCTTGTTTGTTTCTGGTCAATTGGATCTCTTCACTTGCTCCTAAATATTGACAATTGATTTCCATCATGAAGCAGAGCCTCAGCTTGGCCGCGAGGGCTGGTCCCCGAATCTTATCATCGGCCGCCGTGACACGGCCCACATCATTCGGCGCTCTCAGACTCTCTCAACAAAGCGTACGATGCGCTTCAGGGAGTTCCTCTGATCTGAAGAAGACTCCTCTCTATGATTTCCATGTTGCCAATGGAGGAAAGCTGGTGCCATTTGCAGGCTACTCGCTCCCTGTTCAATACTCAAACCTCTCACTTGCTCAGTCACATCACTTTACTCGTGAGCATGCTTCACTTTTTGATGTGAGCCACATGGTGCAGCACATTTTCAAGGGCAAGGATGCTGCCGCTTTCTTGGAGAAACTCACTCCCTCAGACTGGACAAATCAGGGTGTCATGCAGAGCAAGTTGACAACGTTCTTGTGGCCTGGTACTGGAGGTATCGTCGATGATTCGGTTGTCACCAGACTTGGCGAGGATACCTACTACGTTGTCACCAACGGTGCCTGTCTTGACAAGGACACCAAGTATCTTGATGAGGAGCTTGGCAAGTTCGGCGGGGATGTTCAGTGGTCACGTCTCGACAACTCTGGTCTCGTTGCCCTCCAGGGCCCTCAGAGTGCCGAGGTTCTCAACGAGGTCCTCGCCAGCGACGTTGATCTCTCAAAGCTCTACTTTGGCAACGCTGTCTGGGCTGAGCTCAAGCTCGCTGATGGCAGCAAGACTCACCCTGTCCTCATCAGCCGAGGTGGCTACACTGGAGAGGACGGCTTTGAGATTTCATTCAACGGAAAGGAATATCCTGCTTTTGAGACAACAGCCCCTGCTATCCAGGCCCTTCTTAGCAAGGCCGGTCCTGAACGCCTTCAGCTCGCTGGTCTGGGTGCTCGTGACTCTCTCCGTCTCGAGGCCGGCATGTGTCTGTACGGCCATGATCTCGATGATACCACAACACCCGTCGAGGCTGGTCTTAGCTGGATCATCCCTCCTGCCCGTCGCGAGACTGGAGGCTTCCACGGTGCCGAAACCATCATCCCTCAACTCACACCCAAGACCAAGGGCGGTTCAGGCGTCACCCGCCGCCGTATCGGTCTCTTCGTCGATGGAGCTCCCGCTCGTGAGGGTGCCGAGATTCACAAGGATGGTGAGAAGATCGGTGTCATCACAAGCGGTGTTCCCAGCCCTACACTTGGCAGAAATATCGCCATGGGCTACATCAAGAGTGGCAATCAGAAGGCCGGCACCGAGGTGGACGTTGTGGTACGAGGAAAGGCCCGTAAGGGTACAGTCACCAAGATGCCTTTTATACAGACAAAGTACTGGAAGGGCACTGCGCCTGCTTAGAAAGATTACGGTGGGATTGAGTAATGTATTAAGCGAGCCAAAGTATTAAGCATGTGGTATATGGGGACAATTCAACATGGGGGAGATTTTTGGAGTCTATGATTGTTATGGCCACGACTAAGTTAGAGCCAACGGAAAATAAATGTTCTTAAAATATCATTTGCATTGCTACCAGTTATCTCTTGCCCCTTACATCCATGTCATCGACTCGATCCTGATGTCTTTCGAGTTTGTCACAAGCAACCCTCTTCTCTTTGGCCAGGGTCTTCCTAAGTAGTCAGCCCAGTCCTGATACCGACACCGTTGCCAAAACTCCTTCAAGTGCCTTGGTGGGCATGGTAATTGTGGCTACCGGGAGGTCGATAAGAAACATGCCATACGCTGGGAATTGCTATCAAAGTCTATTATGAGGTACACCATACCTGGGCCGTGGCCATGCGATCCCTTTTATTCTAATGCAACCATGTCATGAACCTCCCTGGGTGAGTAGATCTTGCAGCTTTGCATACGTAACTATAGCTCAGTCCCCTCACAGACTAAGAATCGCATTCTGATATCTCATGACGAGGCAATTAGAGTTACTACCTTCTCTGCCTCGAAGTAGCAAATCAACATGGGTAACGCTAGGAATTTCCAAGAGAAAGGTGGACTCAATCATATCCTGATTGTGATTTTGGAACTGGATACTCCCATGTCTTGTGTATGGAAGATATAACACCGCGAGCCAGGACTCGGCGTCCAGCGCTTCGCTTGGAGGCGTGATTATCAGAGAGGCACTTTAAAAGACTTGGGGCTATGTTTTCAGAGCTTGGCATCATCGAGCTTCAGGGATCACAATAATGAACTATCTTGATGCTTGTGGTTCACAGTTAAGCATCAAGGAAAACATCACGGAAATTGGGACACGGAGATATGTAGCCACAAAAAAACCATAGGAAACCACCACACAAAAGCGTATGGCCTCCCTCAAACGAGCGGCGATATTGTCTAGCAACGGCCTCCCCTTCAAGTAGTGATCAACTGTGGGAAGGCTGAGATGATCGTGGCGCCAGTTTTGGATGTTACCGGCACCGTCGAGGAGACGATGTTGCGTGGTGAAGAAGAGAGAAAGCAAAAGAGCCAGAACTTTTGCATATGAATGAACACACATGAGGACTAGCGGCAGATGCTACCTAAGCGAGATCCGCGTTGGTGGGGCATCACCCTACCCTGGACCTGGAGTTGGGTGACGAAGTTTGTGTATTTCGACAGATATCGACTGTGTCCAACACCAACCCGAGCAGTAGTTGTGGGACTTTGTTCGAATATGCTCACGCGAGAGAGTTATTCTTCTGTGTCGAGTTCACCTATTGTGTTGAACAAAATAAGCAAGTTTCGGGCACAGGATAGTCAGTCTTGTGCGGATAACCAGTAAGCCAATAGACCCATCATCACGAGGATTATGATCGAAGGACGCCAGAAGCAAGCCGATACTAAATGAAGCATAGATGGTCAATAAGTGTAACAAATCACAACAAACACTTGATAAACTCTGTGTATGCATCTCTGTGAAAACGAATGTGATAGAATGTTCACGAGGGCGTTCATGGGGGTTCCACATATGAGGCTCGACGGACCAGTCAATGCAGGTATCCACTGTTAGGAGGAAGGCTTTACAGAAGGGGGGGGGGGGGGGGGGGCCCTGATGGCATATGCCATAGACCATTACGTACCTTATTAGGTACCTATGTGCCTGAATCAAGTCTTCAGCGGGCTGTTTTTTGTGACTGTTGGACCCTGAATATGAGAGCAGATGGGTTTGATTGAGGTGAAGAATATGTGAAGAGCTATAGAGGACAAGCGACGTCTAAATATACAAAGACACAATATTGGATAGCAATTAAGCAGGCATAACTGATTGAATTCAAGTATCGCGTGTCAGTCAGTGTCTTAATTGTGTCTCGTTGATGCCCGTTCTCCTCGTCCATTTGCACCATTTGCTCTAGTACACGTGTAGCCCGCGCCGCTCAAGATTGGCCGATTTTACCGTCTTCCTCAACTTCAACAATGGATCACCAGGCGCCTCAGCGTGAGCACACGACAACGTGGGGGAGGGGGCATCCACTGAAGATACCGGGAACAGGTACTGTTCGTTAATTTTGTCACTATTTCGACTCCTGGAATTCGAGTATTTTAAACTCAATGCTTCCCCTTTCCACTGTCGCTGTGATATTCTATGTCATCAGCCAGGGCAGTCTTGGCACTCTACCTAAGGTACCTTACACCGAGCAGTGGATCCTCATCGACGTATTGATTGATCATAGCTCAGGTAGGCTGGTTCTGTGGAAATTAGTCTATTAACGCCCTTTTCTTCTCCATCATCGTCCTTTTCTTTGTATCAAGTATTTTATAAAGATATTATCTTCAGTCATACGCCCATCACTAACGCGTCAGCCAGAATCAGAGCGTGTCTTTGTGGCTTGGACAGGATCTTACCCCTTGAAAGCTGCTACCTTGCAAGATTGACTCTGGAATGACCTCACACCTTCAATAATTTCATACCTGGACCTGGTATCTTACTTCAGCATCACTTCTTCACCTGGCCATCACCGAAATTCGACTGCTACACCGAACATAAACAGAATACATATCAAATAGAGAGTACAATCTAAAACGGATAAAATGGCACTCTCAGGCGCCCGACTGCTCGTGGCAGCCGCCCTACTACTCCCTAGCGTCTCTTCTTCACCAATTTTCGAGGCTGGCCAAAAAGTTCTCGATTCAATTACATGGACACGCGATTCTACAGAGACACCGCATATCCGACAATCGGGTCGCAAACTGAATGGAAAATTCCTGCATATAACAGGTACGTATTATCACATGTGAAACCGGTCCCATGTTCCTGCATCTACATCGGATGAAAATATGATAAATCAGCGTTGCATCCAAAGCAGCCCACTAACAACCACAACTCCAGATTTTCACCCTGACGAATTCTACAAAGCACATTCATCAACAGCCCAGGGCGTCGCATGCCACCGCGGCAAGGGCCCTGCAGGTCTGTATGGCGCCGAAACTACCGACTGCGACTCTCCCGTGGACCTCGTCGACGCGACGTTGGAATGGGTACGGAAGAATGTCAAGGATGATATCGACTTTGTTGTATGGACCGGTGACACCGCGCGCCACGATAGCGACGAGAAGCTACCACGAAGCTCGAGCCATGTTTTGGATATGAACCGGAAGGTCGCCAGAAAGATGGTCAAGACATTTTCTGATGACGGAGCCCTTACCGTCCCTATTATCCCAACTTTTGGCAACAACGATTTTCTGCCGCACAACATTTTCTATCCCGGGCCAAACAAGTGGCTGCAGGCCTATAGCAGTATATGGCATCGCTTCATCCCCGAGGAACAGCGACACTCCTTCGGATTTGGTGGATGGTTCGAGGTTGAGGTAATCCCCAATCAACTGTCCGTCATCAGCCTCAACACCATGTACTTCTTTGATCGAAATGCTGGCGTTGACGGATGCGCAATTCCGTCGGAGCCTGGTTTCAAGCATATGGAGTGGTTGAGTGTTCAACTTCAGCGGTTACGCGAGCGTGGAATGAAGGCTATCCTGATCGGCCATGTTCCTCCCGCCCGGACAGAGAACAAGCAGAATTGGGACGAAACTTGCTGGCAAAAATACACTCTCTGGCTGAAGCAGTTCCGCGATGTTGTTACTGGCTCCCTTTACGGCCATATGAACATTGACCACTTCCTGTTCCAGGACACCAAAGACATTGACCTGAGCCTTTATGACAAAGCAGGGACTACCCGAGAACCCACGGATGACGACTTTTCCGTCGAATCAAAGAGCGACTACTTAATAGATCTCAGAAAGTCCTGGTCTAACTTGCCAGGCTCAGCTGCAAAGGCACTAGAAGAAGATCCAGATCTAGACGCCGAGGATGAACTTGAGACGCAAGACGAAGATGCCGACGAGTTGAGGAATAGAAAGAAGAACAAGAAGGGAAAGAAGGGTAAAAAGAAGAAGAAGGGCCACGGCAAGATCGGAGGCAAATACGGAGAACGATATCAGGTATCTCTTGTTAGCCCCAGCGTCGTCCCCAATTACTTCCCGACTATTCGCATAATCGAGTACAATATCACCGGCCTGGAGGATGCGCCAGTCTGGACAGACTCATTCGACATCAACTCAAAAGTTGCCGAAGAGCTTCCCGACTTTTCCGAGGATGAGGAAGCCCACCAGGAACTCAAGAGAGACCTTGAAGCTGAGCGAAGGAAGAAGGGCAGAAAAGGCAAGAAGGGGAGGAAGGGGAGGAAGGGAAGAAAGGGCAAGAAGAAGCCCAAGAACCCTGAACTCGTGATCCCACCAGCTCCCCCAAAGGGATCACCTCCCGGCCCCGCATACGCTCGCCAGACATTCACCTTCATGGGATACACACAATACTTTGCCAACCTCACCTATATCAACAATGATCTTACCGACTTGTCTGAGACAAGCAAGTGGCGTGACGGCGATTTCAGTGATGAAGTACCCAACCACGATAAGCCACAGCCCAAGAAGTTCAGATATGAGGTTGAATACAGCACTTTTACCGACAAGATCTTCAAGCTGCCCGACTTGACAGTTCGAAGCTACCTCAGGCTAGCGGCTAGAATCGCTAAGAGGAAGACGAAGAAGGGCAAGGGCAAGGCAGCTAAAGAGTACAATGAGGATTTCGAAGACGAGCCAGACTCAGATTCAGACAACGACACTGAACTTCCAGAACCTGAAGAGGGTGACTCTGGTATCGACTTCAGCGCTACTAGGGGCAAGAAAGGGAAGAACAAGAGAAGGAAGACCAACAAGGTTTGGAAGCATTTCCTCCAAGAAGCATTCGTCAACACTATACCCGAGAAGCAACTCAAGAAGTGGTCACGGAGATGATCCGAGATATGTAGTACAGGATAGCGACTGACTTGAAAACTTTATGATTGGCATTTTAGCGATGAGACGGATGGAATAGGCATATATGGCGTTAATGGCGCATAGAGAGCATAATTGTTAGAATAACTAAAGGTACAAGATCCTATGACTACACTGTCGTTTTCTCACAACATTTTGATTCAAAAATCATTCACATTTCTTGCCCAAAGGCTCCCTTTGCCGGGGACATTAAGAAACATGGGGTATCAGCGAATGCATCTGTGCCGATACAAGGCCACCAGTTATTCATACATTTCGTTTATCGTAACCAACCAGTCCAACTCATCTCACCTCTCAAAAGGGAACCATTAAATACCATCCGTTCCTTTACCCAACAACGCCTCTCTTCGTACACGCGCGGTTTACTCTGCATTGTTAACAACCCGCAACGCCCGGCGAGGACCCATGACGACGCTGAAGAAACTCGGTTCCTGGCCTTCGAGTAGCCCTTCAGTCGAGCCTCCGCTATGACTCGTTCCAGGTCTTGTGTCCTCACTGCGCTTAGCACCTCCAGACCCGCTGCTGGACCCGAGAGCGCCTGGTGTGGTATCATCTTCATCCTCAGGGCTCCATTTGGGCTCTGTGGTATATCCCTGATCGCGGCTAGGGCCGACCCAGCCAAAGAGGCTGCGCTGGGAGATAGCACGCTTGGGGCGGGTAGTACCAGCAGCAGCAAGGGCTGAAGGGTTGAGGAGAGAGTGGGACGCAACAGAGTAGCGGTTTGATACTGCGAGGTGCTGTCTGTAGGCGTTGACTTGCCGGCGATAGAGCCAGGCACAGAAGCCAAGATAACAGGCAAGGGCTCCAAAGATACCAGCGATTACGCCTGCAGCTACGAGACCACCGTTAACTCCATCATGGTCTTCTTCTCTATCCGGAGAAGCGGTTGCAGTACCAGTCTGGCCGACCCGTACTGTCGCTGTCGGCCCGGAGGTAACTGTGAAAACCGGGGGCT
The DNA here is from genome assembly GCF_019915245.1 of Fusarium musae. Classification (NCBI taxonomy): domain Eukaryota; kingdom Fungi; phylum Ascomycota; class Sordariomycetes; order Hypocreales; family Nectriaceae; genus Fusarium; species Fusarium musae. The sequence continues at coordinate 2,486,747 of NC_058387.1, forward strand.
TGCCCGTTAAGAACGGGCCACCGGTAGCCGGCCCCACAGCGGGGGTGGTGACGGTAGCGCTGCCGTCCTTGTCCCCACCCACGACCTTGCGCACGGCGTCCGGAACCTCGTATCCATGGGACCCAGCGAGAACGAAGTTATCGGGATGATGGTCCGAATCGTGATTGCCAGCCTTGAATTGGTCCTTCCACTTGAGTGAGGTTGCATCGAATACGTACATGCCCGGATCACATCCGATGTCCTCACCTACTCCACCAACAACCACCATTTGACCATCATACATGGCGCATGAATGGCCAGCTCGGGCAGCGGGTCTGTTGTCGTCGTTTTGGTCGACTTTGATCCATGTGAAAGAGGGAATGGTCAGGATGTACATGTCATCGTACTGCGTTTGGTTTCCCTGAGGCCATATTAGTATTTGGGTATGTCTTATACCTTGTCACAACTTACAAAAGGAAGATTTTGTCCACCAAACATGTAAATCTGGAAACTTGACGCATCCGGCGCGCTGGCGATGACGGCACAAGGATTAACACGAACGCTGGGTGTATCCCCGGACGTTTCTTGATGGAACCATTCGGAATTGGCAATGTCGTATACGTTCAATGTGCCGAGATCCTCAGTAAACGTTTCGTTGGTACCGCCAGCAAGGCCGATAAGAACACCTTGCTCGCCCCAGCCTGGCACAAACACCAAGACACCATCTGCCCTCTCAGTGAAGTTACCGGTCTGAATGCCCGCTTTTGTGATGTTGCGATAGGCCCCGCTTTCACCTGCGCCTGTGCCATCAGAGAGGCTATCGACACCGGTGTTAACATAGCCTGGATGTGTGAATTCAAGAAGACTCTTGAGATATACACGATCAACACTGCGCGACCAGCCTGGGGTGGTGGCCCAGTCAAGATGGCCGCCAAAGTACCAGCTTAGGCCGAGCTCAGGCACAGACAGGCCTGCTCCCTCAGCAGCACGGTGAACTGGTCGATTTCCTGGCTCTGATTCATTGCCGACAGAGGTTTTTGGGTTCTTAAATTCGGTCCATTCTTCATCCTTGATGGAATAACGCCAAACAGACTCGGGCTCGGGATCAACATAGGGTGTATCGGAGAATTGGCCGCCATAAAGATACAGATTATTGTAATCATGCCACAAATAACCCATAGAGACCTCGGGAGGACCGTCCGGTTTCTCGAGACCTTTGAGAGCGGGCGAGCCTATATCCCAGTCCTTAGTGAGGTCCAGAGTTAGGAAATTGTTGTTCCATGTGTTTTCGACTTGGTCGGCTTTTGATCTTGAGCGACCGCCATATAAGTAAAGTGTTCCGTTCAACTGGGCGGCTTGCAGACCCCATCGCGTGCAAACCTTGGTAGGGCTGATCTCTCGCTTCTGAATAACACCAGCACTGGCGCCATTGATATCTGAAAATGAATGGCCATTTCGCCAACTGAACGCCGGAAGTATAATGGCAATGAGGAGCGCTAACATAGTGAAGCGCTGCAGGCCCGAGACGCCTGGGGACACACCCGAAGTGCTCTTGATTCTGGGTCGGCCTTTGGGGTTTGATAATATGGTGTACCAAGTCTTCGGTGACGAAAGTGATAACTGCCGAGGGCGTTGAGGGTCGTCGTTATTCTGACTGTGGTCGTCGTCTTGCTTAAGTTGTCGTTGGATATCAGAGCTATCACTCAAGTGTTTGTCGTTATCATGGGCGCCAAGTTGCTCGCCTGACAACAGTGAAGGTGCTGATGCAGAGGCGGGATAATCCAAATCGTGTTCTAGACCAACTTCTTTAAAGACGGATCGTCTGCCTTTTTTAATAGCGCCCCCCATTTTGAATGGTGGTGTTACAAAAGTCTGAGCCTCACGCAGGCGATCCGAGGTGCGTTGGGAGTTAAAACGAGGCCGGACTGGAGCCAGAAATCCCGAATGGGACGGGGGAGGGGATTTAACCATTGACATCGTGACCATGTGCTCGCTTCCCTGCTTGCTCATACGGATTGGAGGATGGATGGCTTGTGGCGATAACTGGTAACCAAGGGAATTGGGCGTCTCTGGGTGGCTCGGATCGGCGAGTACTATGATGTAGCCACCTTAAAGCGATACCACTCTGTAGGGATCATGTCCTGCAAGCGAGTTCTGATATGATAGAAGATGAGAGAAAGGCCTTCAATGGCAAAATATACAATTGATCGAAGGAAAAGGGTCCTGAGATGTTGAAAGAAAGGGAATGACAGCAGGAGACCCACAGAGGTCGCAAGTGGGAGCCGGAGTGGTCTTTTGAGAGATTCAGAAGCTCTAATTAACTGATACAACAACGATCGACGCCTCGAGCTGAGGAATAACAAGCTTGGGCTCTCCACTCGGCCCCTTGGGGACCAGATGAAGGCCGTTGTGTAAATCATGTCGATTATTGATTAACAGAACAAGAGAAAGCCCAGACAGCGGAGCACCCCGTTGTTTCTCAGGCCCTGGCCCACTACATCATCGATTTTCCCGATAATTTAGTCTGGATTTGGTTTCGATAGGCATTGAGATACCTAGGCGTGGGCAAGACGAAACACAGCCTGTAGCGGGTGCAATGGGCGCGTGAATATGAGGACGGAGATGGTACAGCTAACTCGGAGCTTGGGGATAATACTGTAGCGATTAGCCAAGGACCAACATTTGCTGTAAATTGTACGGAGTGCCTAGGCACTAGACAGGCTGACAGGTCAATTGAGAGTATAGAAGCACGCCTCGAACATGAGCGTCACCCCATCCTCATCTTAGCATATCCAACCGGATATAGCGAATGCAAGGCCAGCAAGGGAAACGCCTCCGCCATCAGCGAGACGAGCCAAGCAAAAAGCAGGAGTGAGCATTTACACACCAACATTGCAATTGCAAGCCTGCAAGCGCACAAGCTTATCGGCACACGAGCCACAAACATGGTGAGTAAACGGGCCTTTCATTTCTTGTTGGTATTATTGCTCTCCGGAAACTTGCGAGCTGGCATTTCGCGTTCGGTTGCAGTGTCGTTCATTACCAGATTCATCACAGGTCTTGGCATCGACGGTGTGATGATTGGGCCACAGAGACGTGGCGATGACTTCACATGCTCCCGGGGGTGTGTCCTTGATTTGGGTTTTTTTTTTTGGTGTTCAGCGTTCAGTTTCGGATTATGTGATCCACGGACCCGACCGTGTGTTGATGTTTGAACTAGACGATACGATTCACTGATACTGTCATGCAATGCAGAAGCATTGCCTGCTTGTTCATCCCGAGACTTGCGAGGGCTTCTTTCTCGTGTATCCGTACATAGTAACGCAACGCAACGGTCGTGGAATCCGGGGTAAGACTCGGTAAGAGGAGGAGAAAGATGCAAATAGCAACCCAAAACAAACTAATGCAAAGGATGCAGGGATTGCAGAATGTTGGTTGCGCTGTTTTGTGTTCGATCACGATCTGGATCATGATATGAAAGATGGTGGTTGGCTCGGATGTCAATCCATCCGCTTTCAGTCGCACTGTATACATAGGTGATCACCCCTTTGTATGCACAGTGTGCTACACTCAAAAACAAGATACGTTTATCACTATAATTATAGCACGTCGCGTCTGTACCAACACCCACGCAGAAAGGTTCCTCGGAAAGCATAAACCTCAAGCATCAACTTAAAATCTGCAGTGTTTCCAATTCGAGAATTAGCTGCTTTAACACGAGCCGCATCAAAAATGAAACAGCGCTGTACTCCGTAACTGGATCACCGACCTAGACACTGCCGCCACCCGCCGGACTCGTGCTGTCCTTGCTGATCATGCTTTCTTCTCGTACAACGTTATCTTTAGACCAAAAAACAAGCTGGCCAAGTCGCATGTTCTTGAGCACGGTCTTTTGGAAACTTCCGTCCCTCCCTTTTCGGTTCTACGCTTCCAAAACAGACTCCCGTCCTCTTCGTCTTGCTGCAGTGACATACCGCACCGCCACACCTCGCTTAACCGGGATTAACAGCTCCTGCCACAAAGACGCCACAATTGTGACTAGAGAATCGCATTCGCGAAGATGGTATTGGATATCACTGAGATCCATGAAGGGTCGCGTAATTTGCATTGCATGCTGACATGCAGTACTGAAAGCTAAGCGAGCTCTCACTCTTGCCACAGTTTTATCTATCGCATCTCGTACCGCCGCCTGAGAGGTTGGACCTCCAGCCGAGGCATCTCAGCAAGGTCAGAATCTTACACCGAACTTTTGGGTGCCACGGAGCGGGCCTCGGAGTCCTGAGCAGGTCTACTGACCCGGAGCGGATCTGAGATTTGAAGCCGTCTCTGTTCTTGTGGGACTTTCTAGGTGGGACACCGGAGTTGCTCCGGGCAAGAGGCCCCTGAGATCGGTGATCAATGTGAGGCTTTGGAAGGGGACTCAAAGATAGATCTCGCAAGAGATACATTCTTCTCATGTTGAAAGAACATCCAAGAACATGATCAGCGTTCACCAGTTGGAACAGCTCGTCGAAATAGGGCTCTGTTCATTACATTAATCCTCTACTAGTTGGGAGTGGGTCAAAGGCCGCATCCTCAGCCAGCTGTGAAGGTGCCTCTGCTTCCGGCGGCAGCGTAGACTCCCCTTTGTTGACCTTTAGACCCTGCCTCACTCCAAGCTCGCGGCCGATGAACTGTAACGATTCACCTGCGGCTTCGCTCTGCTCGTTTAGCGTTGACGGTACGAGATAGACCGCCGTCAGAGGCCATATCAATTTCAACGCGTCAAACACTGTCCTTGGTGATGGGTTGTTGCGGAAAGATGCCAGGTCGAGATGCCGATTTACCGCCTCCATGACGAGTTTTGCGCTGTCTCGAACCCGGTATACGCAATGGGAGCGTAGCACCTTGAGCTCTTGCAAGGGAATAGGGGCACCCGGATGGTGAGTTAGAAAGTTTGCGTAGGTCAAAATGACATGATATCCTTTTACTCGCGCCGAGTTGAGCATGTTTCGTAGATAAGGGTTGAAAACTTCGTCGATGTAATGGTAGTCTGCATCAAAAGTCGTGAAATGATCTTCGGCTTTGAAAACAATACCAATCAAGTCGTAGTACTGGAGAGCAGCGGTGTCAAAGTCTCGAGCTCGAATGATATCGAGCATACGCTTTTGAACATGTGCCATCTTGCAGATATAATCGCCGACTTCAACAGCCAAACCTTCTCCGGGATGAAGGGTTTGTCTGATGGCGGTAAACCATTCCTGGGATTCAGGAGGGCACTCAAGACTTGTCAAGAGACACCGCACTTGCTAACAGTTTGTTAGTTGGGAGTGAGAATTCAGATCAAGGTGACATACCACCATGTTGTAAGCAGGCCAGAAACCCATTCTCGATCCCGGTCTTCGCAAAGAAGCCGTTCCTCTTTGCTGAAGAATACTGTATAGCCCATTGGTATGGAGATGCCATGGGTTCAGGGGTGATATGCGGTCGATAGAGCCCATAAGAAGCTATTAAAACATGAGTATGGGGACGGTGGGAAGAAACTATGTTACTCACTTCATAGTTCGTCAGAATCCATACTGTCGCGAGAACATCGTCTCTCATTGCGCCTTCTGGTGTTTTGAGTGCTTGGCCAACAGAGCTCAAGGTTTTACCAAGGTAAGTACCAAGTTCCTTGTCAGTCTGCTCGACAGATCCGTTGTCGATGGCGGTGGGATATCGCAGGTTGGTGATGTACGTGCGGGCAAAGAGATGAGTGGCCCAAAGAAGAGGCCCTTGAGGACCGCTCTTTTTGTATGTGTCATGGAGGAAATCCAAAGTATAGTAGACATTGAGAAGGATCGGGATGGAATGAGCGGTCCAATGTTCATTAAGGGATTGCGGCAGGATGAGAGCCCTCCCAGTTCTGGTGAATTCGACAAGGTCGACTATTGTAGGTGAGACGGGGCTGAATTCACGATCAACTTCTTCAGTGACTGATGGCGTGGTAGCATCTCCATTTGACGAAGAGGAGGAGGAAGATGAGCCAAAAGACATGACAGACTCCCCACGAGTCTGAGCCGTGGCATTTTGCTGAGTCCTCTTCTTCCTCTTCTTGATGGTGGTTGGGTTAGCATTGCGAAAGACAAGCTCCTGTTCGTCCCGATATCCCGGGCATTCAGTCCCATATTTGATGCATCTTTGACAGGATGGTCTGCCAAGATCACACTGTTGATGTCGTTAGCAATTGGATACGTGATGGGTTGATATGCTCGAGCGTCTCTCTTATGACATAACCGCGTAAGCACAGGATAAGTGGCTCAGGGGTCGAACGGACCTTGACACGTCGTGATCGACAAAGATGGCAATCTTTGCTTGGCTTTCCCGTGTTGGGCATTATTCAAGAAGCGACAGGACGCACGGATATCGCTATGGGTGTAACTAGGTATGGCCAGAGAGTCACAAGCCCCGTTATCGTTGATGGATAATCAGAGTTGAAACGGGTAATCCTTTCGAAGTTGTCGTCGTCGGAAAGGGATTAGCGGGCCATACAGGGCTGAAGGGTGGATACACAGCAGGGAATACGAGCATCACGTGCGGGGAAGCTACCAAGTACAGCATTGTCTTTTTCACTGTTGAAGCTATCACCACCTTTGGTCCAGAGATAATCTCACTTGAGACAACCTGGATTACTCAAACGTGGTCACTCTCTTGAAATTTGATGACGTTTCAAGCTTGAAACTGACGTCCTACAACTAAAAGTAAAGAGGCGCAGATGCAGATATATTCCATGATCATGACCCCAGCGAAACTTCACCTCTGGGACGCAACTGACTACTAGAAGCATAATGCCGAGTGTATCAAGCTCACGAAGGTATATTTCTTGGTCCCGGTCATATAACTTGCACACAATATCATATTGTCCGCAAGATGTTAAGGACTCAGTTCGTAACTGCAAGCCCTAGAAGGGACATATTGGACAGCTTCAGGACTTGAAGATGAAAACGAATTATTTTGCCCTGCTCACGGAGAATAACTCTTGGACTTTATATCCAATTAAATAATTAAAGACATGCGGTAATTGCACCAACTCTACCTCCTGACCAATAGATCAGGAAGACTGGCAACCTCGCGTCCGATGGCATTGTGATGTTTACATTCCTAGATACAGGTTCCCTAGGGGCATGGAAGCGTCAACTACAGAAAAATGATGCTTGTCGCCTGGGGAAAAGGTGTTCTAGGACGAACTAACCAAGATAAAGGCAGTATTGTCCCAGAGTTAGTTACAATGATGCCAGATTCTTGGTCGACGGGAACGGAGAGGCCCTAGACGGCGTGTGTATTTGTTTCAGAGGCTTGGCGAGAACCATACTCCTCGAATGTTTTTGCCAGCGTTCAAAAGGCTCAATTGCCCAATGCTCCCACCGTCTCATCAAATCCCATAAGTTCCAGTGCCACTAGTTTGCGGGCCCTCCAAGTCGGGCGACAGTCTCTGTTTGCATTTAGGCAGTTTCGAGATATGTCGTCGAGCAGGTAGTGTAAATAAGTTCTAGTGAAATAATTGCTGAAGCGACTTGTGAAGTGTACCTAAGATGTGACAGATCCCTGAGGGTCTTGACTGGCAAACAGCGGGAGCATGTTTATACACAGACTGTTAAAACACATTCGGGGATGTCAAATACCAATAGATATTAAGTCAGATATGTTCATATGTTATCAGACACCCACACATTCCACTGTAAAAGTATATTATAATGTTTGTATATGCATATTGTTGCAAATGTTGAATATAATCACATCTAATTCATAAACACCGATGGTAGGGATGAACTTGAGTTTGCGCGTGATGGAAAGGGCCCTCTCTACCTATCACTCACCAACAACATACAGGCTCAAAACACAAAAGCGCCTGGTGAATGAACATTGATCCCTGGAAGACGCGGTCAATTAATTGTATTTGTTACTGGCACGTATTGTTCGACTGATTGTCACCAATGTCACCGTTACTGTTGCTGTCACTGCCACTGCCACTGCCACTGTCAACCGGCTGCCACTGAAAGCTTCTTGGGCCACTTGACGTGCACAGCAGCCTCGCCTTTAACATTCTCTTCTTCTGCGTTTCTTCTCCTCCCAATTTTCTTTCTCCCACAACCACAATATCCACACACTCCCCATCGCATCTGACCGACTCTTGCTTCTCCCTTATACCTACCTACTCATCACATCTCACACTTCTTTCTCATCTACCTATAGCTTCCAAAGCACAAATCTACTTCCACTCCATCAAGATGAGCGTCGAACTCCAAGCAAAGTTTTGCGGGTCAATCCCAACCCGCAGCTCTTTTATGGATTTCATTAACGGGGGCAAGTCTGTATACAGCACTGTGACCAGCAGTCCGCCGAGAAGCCCAGATACTGGGTCTCAATCCTCTACTCAGCCCATTACACCTAAGGCTGAGACTCCTAAGGATAAGACTGAAGTTCAGGACACTTCGTTCTTTGATATCCAAGCCTCCTCTATCGAGACCAGCATCCAACACGGCACTGAAGAGCCTACTACTCCCGACTATACTTTTGTTCTTGGCACTGAAGATGAGTCTGTCACAGAGCAGTCTCCTAGCGAGCCCCCAACGACCGACAACACTATGGATGACCATGCTACCGACCCCACTTCTCTTCACGATGTCACTATCCCTCAGATCTTTGTTACAGCGCCCACCACTCGTGAGTCTGATTTAGCTGAGGCCGGTGTTGATGATTTCGAGTTTTTCGATAGTGGCGAGGAGTTCGAATTTTGCGATGAACTCGACGACGACGCCACTGGATTCCAAACCCAACATCTCACCCCAGAACCTTATGTCACCAAGGAAATGGCCGCTCTGGCTAGAACCACTGAAAGTGAAAGTGTCGACTTGGAAGTCACTGGCATTGACACTGATCATTCTGTATCCACAGAATCCAGCGAGAGCTTTTCTAATGAGAGCGATAAGCCTTTGATTTGCTTTGACGAGAGCGGGGATCTTTACCTAAAGGTGGGACAGAACCCAGGACGGCTCATGCTCGTCGATTCCCGTGCGCTCAGCCGTGTGTCTCCCCGACTCAAGCAGATCGTTTCCTTCAACCAGAAAGACACCGAAGATGGCGGCAGCCGGACTATCGAGCTACCAGATGACGACCCTGTCCCTTTCACTGTCATTATGAATTTGATTCATACACGCTTCGAGAAGGTGCCCGCCAAGGTATCACTCAAGAAGCTGTACGGTGCTTGCATTCTCACCAGCAAGTATGAGATGACACAGGTCCTACGACCTGTGGCTGAGCGCTGGTTCAAGGCCTTGGGTACCTCCACTGAAGACTATGGGCTCTTTTTTAAGAAGGCATATATTGCATGGGAATTGGGTTTCTCGGAGGAGCTAAGCGAGATGATGGGACACGTCGTGCTCAACTGCTCGTTGGATTGGAACGATCAGCTCGTTATCGGAGTGAACAAGGAGCTACTTTGCGACTTTGAAGGGTTGCAACGAATTCCTATTCTTGGTAAGTACAAACATGTTTCTTTTCTTGAGCCTCGCTAACTCCTTCACAGACTGCATCACAGAACACCGCGAGCTCGCTCTTGAAACTTGCTGGTATAAGAGCCAGAGGCTGGGCGAACAAGTCTTGTTTAGCTCGGTCAAGGGACGTATGTGCGGCGCTTCCCACAGCCGAGAGGAAATGTGTCTGATGCTGGGCAAGATGCTAAGCAAGGCTGGTGAAGAAGGAATACTTGACCTTTTCCATTTTGGGGGCAGCCTCGACGTATTCCGGTCCTCGGACCTAGATCTGAAGACGCTTGAGCACAAGGTTAGTCTCGTGGCCGATCACATCGACCTGTGTGGATGGTGCCCTGCAGTACTCGAGACGGTCGAGGAGGTCAGGCAACAACTTCGAAGGGCAGCCGATCCCCTCTACTTGAGCCATCTTCGGGCTTTACAAATCCAAGCTTCCAAGGCTAGAATGGTTCCTGGGGTCTCGGATGAAGATAATGACGATGAGGAATGAGTTTACGGGCGAACGGCGGTGTTTGATATTTCGATTGGTGATTGGGGAGTCACATTGTGTACGTGTGCGCGTGTGTCTTATTTGACAAGCATCTTCTCCTCATATTGATGTAGGATGAACACAAGGAGAGCTTAGGGACTGCTGGATGTTTATCGTTGTTATTATATCGAAGGGATAATTTCTCCATATTGGCACTAGCAACCAGATCCAGCCAAGTATGAGCTGTAGAATATCATAGGAGGGTGTCTATATGTACCAGAATAAGCCAAAGTCTTTATAAATAACCCACTTGTTCCTATTTCACCTGCATGTATGTGTAAAAACAAGATTAGCAAAACTAAATACTGCCTCTTTGAAAGATACCGCCAGTTTACCAATGCCCAAAGGTGAATGTTAAATCCTTGACACTGCTGCTTACTGCCAGCTGCCGGTTTTTATTACGAGCGTTGCACCGGCGAAACTGAAAGCCTTACATACACTGCTTCTCTTATGTCTGTCTTATTGTGTTTTGCTCTTTTTTTTTCCCTTAACCCCCTCATATTCACTCTCTTCAAGTTTTCTGTTAGCACGCTCTGAATCCGCACGCGAAGCTCGCCATGACATCGCCTGGTGTCTCGTCGCCCGATACCATCGTTTTTGACGACAACAGAGATCTCTGCCTGACTGCCAGCCCCGTTTCATCTTCTAAAATTCTCCACGTTGACTCTAACGCGATCTGCCGGGCCTCCAAGGTCTTCGGCGCCATGCTAAGAGGCCGTTTCAGAGACTCAAAGCCCGCCAACAACCTGCATCATAGGGAAGTGAAGCTTCACAGGATAATCCAGAAGCCTTTGTTGTTCTTATGGACATTGTCGACGCAAACTTCGACCATGCCCCTTTGGTCCTAAAGCCTCAGGAGCTCTACAACATATGCGTCTTGACCAACAAATACAACATGACCAAGACTCTGCGGCCTATGGCGACAGCGTGGTATCAAAGGCTCAAGATCATGTGCCAGCGTAGTAAGAAGATGCAGGCATACAGCAAGAATCTATTCGTGGCTTGGGAGCTCGGATGCCAGGGCGCAGTCGAGGAGATGCTCCAGGATATTACCGAAATATGTCATGTCGGCGAGTTCGGCAGCTTGTTGATCGATATAAATACTCGGCTGATTAACTTGGAACTTTCACACTGGTCCCTTTGATCGGTAAGTTAAGACGACTTTCAATTAGCCACAACTAGATATCTAATCCCGAGCTGTCAGATCCTGTTGCTCAACCCCGTGTCAAGATGCTCCAAGTCTTCAATGCAGAAGGCAAAGAGATAACAATCAAGATTCTCGCCAAACACCCGCTCTGTTGGCATACCGGCCCTTGCTCTGCTGTGAACCTCGCAGATGACATCCCCGAAAAGTTCATCCAAGCGACACAAGACCTTGGGATAGATTCCTTTATACCCTCGTTGAATTCCGACCAGATTGGATACCGAGGCAGCGTGTCAAGATTGAATCGCCTATTTAAAGAAGTCGAAAAGCTTGCATTCGGAGAGCATCACCCTCACTACTGGTGCGCACATTTTCAACGGAGCCCATTCCCAAGTATTCTTTCGGCACGCTATCAACAACTGGGCTTGATATTGTCTAGGCGTCACATGGAAGTGCTTGTGGACCAAACCTGCAAGATTGAGATGACGGTGTTCATTGGCAGTGATGGCAAGGCCATTCTGGAAGACGAAGACAGTGAAGATGATGAGAGCAGTGGTTTTCGGAGTCTCTTGGTTGATGCTCGATACTAATCAACATGTAGGATTGATTCCCTTCGTGGCGAATGGTGCCCATTCCTAGAGATTTGTTCCGAACCTGATCACAGAAGAGAAACTACAGAACCACTGGGGAAATGTCAGTTGAATATCATAGGGGGGCTGGCCATCATGTATCGTTATAGCAGCACTGCCTATGGTCTCTTGGAATGGTATCTTGGATGGATAAATTCCTTGTCATCTCCATTACCTCTATGTACTATTCCTCAGGGGGCACGAAAACATTGAGATATAAGGTATCAAAATAAACTCAGCAAAGAGCACCCTAAGCTTAGGCTAAATTGACCTAATATTTTGATCGCTTAGGGTCAAGGTCCCGAGTTTCTTTCCTCCCCTAGACTATGTCCTATCGCTACCTAATGAGTCTTTTCGTAAATTTCCTATTTAGGCCGTCCCGTTCACTCTCACTGGCCAGCTCCCATCACCCCGCTTTCGTTCGACATGGTCTTGGTCTTGGGAGGAGTGAATTAAAACGAGGACAATGCCACACGAATATTGTGTCTTCCGTTAATAATTCTACTATTGGCCAGCTACTGAGCCCTGGCGCTGTCCTTCTCCTTTATAAGCCCCTTGAGGCCTTTCTGTCTCCTCTCCCACCTTTTCACTTGTTCAACACCAGCACCATGGCTCACTACTTCCAACGCAAAGACATTCTTCCCCTCACCGGCGGTTGCGCTTGTGGTCTTATCCGCTACCGGCTGACTCTTCACCCCCTTATAGTTCATTGTTGTTACTGTACTAGCTGCCAGCGTCAGACAGGCTCTATTTGCGCCCTCAATGCTGTCATAGAGTCCGCCGCCTTGACTCTCCTCCCCTCAGCACCCCCCACTATCGTTGGTTCTTCGTCCTACCTGGACCCTATCCCCGCTGCTATTCATCCCGCCTTCGCACGGCTTACATCCGCCGATTCAACTGCACGTGAGCCTCGCCCCGAAGCCGAACCCGTGTCTGTGTGTCTTCCTACAGCATCTGGCGTGGGACAGACCCTTGTTGGGTGTCCTGTGTGCCACACCGGTCTGTGGAATTACTACGCAGATGCTGGGCCTCATCTGTCGTATGTTCGTGTTGGGACCTTGGACAGGCCCTGGGATATTCAGCCGGACGTTCACATTTACACGCAGGGTCGTCAGAGTTGGGTAACTGTCAACGATGGGAAGCCATCGTTCGAGGGCTATTATACCAGGCGTGAGGACTACCTGAGGGATGATGCCCTCAAGAGGTATGAGGCACTCAAGCCGCAGGTTGCTGAGATGAAAGCAGAGCTAATGGCCGGCTGGGAGTGAGCTACAAATGAAGTATGACAAAGATAGGAGAATAGCACAATACATATCGCGAATTGTTACAAGCATTGCTTATAACTGCGCCCAAAGACACGCAATGTCATTAAAGCCATTATCATTATAATGCTCCGAAGCAGAAGACGCAGCTTCTGTATTCAGCCTCAGCCTCAACCAATTTGGTATATACACAAGAGATCACGCTCAATGGCCCATCGCTCAGAACCTGTACTGCAGCCACGATGGCTATGAACTTTGAATTGCATACAGTCCTACTCCGTCCGTGATCACCTATCCCCTTGACCAACAAAGACCTGTCCCAACGTGTGCCCCTATGGCAGGCTAATATATAATATATGTAACAAAAAGAAGCAAAACAGACCGGTTGTTGCTCGATAAACGCCTTAAAATTAGATGCCATATACAAGTATCGCTGAAAATCTCCAACAAATGAGAGGTTCACTCAGAGCGACCTGAATACATACCAGGTCCTTCATGTCCCACATCTAAACCCCTGGGACTAGTTATATGCAAAGAAGCCGTGTAATCACCTCAGTGATGTATGTTTGTGCGAAAGCAAACATGACCGTGCTCATGGTGAATGCATGCAATAAGGCAAAGGAATCATGGTTGTGAAAGAACGTATTGCACAATGTGAAGAGTGCTTAGAGGATGAGCTTGCCTCAGGTATCACAGCCTCTAGCCGCCAACCTTGCGGAAGCCCTCTACTCCAAGGATAGGTATCTCAACGTCGCCAAGGTTTTCCATTCCCTCATCACGACGACGCTCAACAAAGTTGTTGCACTCAAAAACAACCTGCGCCCACTCGGCGAGCGAGCGTCCAGTGTACACAGAATTCTTGACGTACAGGCCAGTTGGCTTAACAGGATCCACCACAGCATCGGCGAAAGAGCCCATGTTTGAGTTCGGCGATGGTGTCGGTGATGGTGACGGCGACAGCGAAGGTGAGGGGCTGGCTTTCAAGCTAGGTGTTTGAGGAGATTCGTCACTCAGAATCGGAAGCGTGACCTCAAGCTTCCAACTTGGAGACCCATTTTGCTCATCAGTTGGACTCAGTGAATTTGCGTTCCTAGCATTATCGATAAGCCCTTGCTGTGGGCTGCCAGAGAACTTGCGTGTTGGCGCTGAATATCCAGCAGGAACAGTAAAGCCGTTGACTCGTAAAGGTCCACTAATACGTGTCTGCGCTGGGCCGGGAAGTCGAGGGCGAGTCAAGAAACGATCTCGAAGAGGTGCCGCCTGTTGTTGCCAAGCAAGAATAAACTTGAATACATATTTCGGCTCCTCGTAGGTTGGCTGAGAATACAAGGAGTCATCTTCAGATGGACGGCCCTTGTTGTGATTAACATTAGGGTTCCTATTTGTTTGGGTGGTACCAGAGGAACGAGACTCTGCCGTTTCACGACGGACAGCCTGAAAATCATCATCCCAACCAGCGCCTGCACCCGTATTACCGCCAAGGGAAAGGACTTTTCCTAATAGTGACCATCGTTTCCTGCCGTCATTCCTAGACGGGTCAGGAGGCAGGCCATTCAGAACGCTTGTCTCGCTATTAGGAAGTTTCGCGAAGGAATCAAAGCTACCCATATATAGTCCAGGCTGGGGAACATTAATCTCTTGGCGAATGATCATAAAACGTTTACCAGGCGCGGGATTCACTGGTGCAGTGGAAGGGGGGATTCGCTGTTCTTGTTCGGCGGCGTGCTTTATATGCAGATAGTGAGACCACGTCGTCTGAAGTCGTTCAGCTACAAGGGCGAAGATTTGGCTATTCCGAGTCAGCAAGCACCACAAAAGCGAGGCGAGGGTGCCTTACCCATCAACTTCATCCAGCGTTCCTGTATCTCGGCACATGCGCCAGCACAGTAAACGCTGGTAGTAAGCCCGAACCATCGGGCACCAATGGTTGAAGAACTCATTAAAGGTCTCCTCCGTGAGCAGCCAATCCTTGCATACGGCCAATTTGCGCACAGGGTCCTTGGAAATGGCATCCCAAATGGAGTAGACCAAGGCCAACATTCGAATCTCAGACATGGTGTTGAAAGAGCTCATGACTTTCTGGCAAACGTCAAACCAAAACGCCCAGTCAAGATAGCTATTCGAGCAGTCAGGGTCCTCAAATTCGCTATAGAGCACGAGCACCTCCTCCAGGAAGTCGCACAGAGTGAAACAAGCAGGGTGGTTGTATTTCGAGACTTTGCGGGTCGCGGCTTTCATCATGGTTGCAAAGGTCTCTGCAAATGTGTGACGTGCGCCAGCGATCTCGGTTGTTTCATCTGAAAGGAAGTCTTTCAACAGCATGATGCATCGGTTTTCGGACATGCCTCTCATAACGTTGCTGACAGGGAGCGGCAGAGCCATTGCGGCATCAGCACCTGACATGGAGTCCATCGCAGGAGGAGTAAAGCCACCATCTATTGGAGATTGACGGTGAAATGTTGTATCCAGAACGTAAAGAAGCTGAGCTTGAACGAGAGCAAATGCGGGAGACCTGGCCTTTTCGAGGAGGGGCAGTCCAGAAGGCATGAACTGCTCAGAGAGTATATGGAAATATTTGGAGAAGATGAAGAATACATCTGTGTCTCGACCTTTCCAGCGAGCCGCCCAGGGACCTGTCCAAGGGATTCTAGACACCAGCATAGGCAACCTGGGAACCTTCTTAAGGCCATCCCACATACCCTTAGGTGATGTCCAGGCGAATACGCCAATAGTTGGAGGGAACAAAGCAGCAATGTCATCGCTCTCGCCTTTGTTCTTTTTTGGAAGACCAAGCTCGTCGGCTACTCGTCGAATGAGTTCAGGGGAAAGTCCCCAGAGTCTGATCAGGATATCTGCAACGCCAGGTGCGAAGAAAAAGGCGTAGGCACAAGCCTTTCCAGCAAAGTTAACCAGACTGACTGGGACATGGCGGAGCGAAAGCTTTTCAACTACAAAAGACATTTGCTTGACCAAATTGGAAACAAACATGGTCCTAACATTGTGTTCAGCTGATTCTTCTAAGAAAGCCGCTTGACTCGATGTGACAGAAGAGGCAGAAGAGGTGGTCAGAGATCGGGCTCGGACGCGCTCAGCCGGAGATCGGTTGATAAGTGGTAGGAAATATGATGTGGCTTGTCGCCATTCGTGCCGCGTCATGAGAAGTGTCGCGGCATCGAAAAGAACCGGACGATCAACGCCAGGGACAGGCTGGGGTGCCTGACCATCCAGCATTTCCAGGATTGCAATCCACCACTTGTTCAAAATTGTCGCCCTTCGATCGACATCTTCGGGGTAGAGCTTCTTGGTGGACTCATGATTCATCGTGTTTCGCAGGAATGGGAGAAGCTGTGTTTGAACCTGCGACATTCGCTGGGCTGTGCTCTTGGCAAGAAATCCCTTGAAATCCATGTCAATGGCCTTGAAGGAAGACCAAAGGACATCTCTTTGTTGAGGTGGCATTTCGACGGAGGATGATTCATCGGTCACGGTTGTAGCGGAGGTGGTGTCGCAGGTGGAAGATTGCGGTGTACGTTCTTCTGCAGCGATAATTGAAGCTGGGGCTGCAAGACTCGTGGCCGAAGAAGCACAGCTGTTGTCCGAGTCCGTGCTGGTATTGAGCTTTGACAGGCCAGCTTGTTTCGATTTGAGCTTCGAGAAGTAGCCGCTCGCTCGTGAAAAGGCTTTAGGACCAGCAGACTTGAGTGAATCAGTCGACTTGTTCTTGTCTGTCTGCTCGACGGTCAGACCGGGGCGTTTACGAGTCTTTGTAAGCTTGACTGATGTTGTGCTCTCGGATCGATTGCGCCCAGATACCTCCTCGTTGTCCTTGGCGGAGTCTGCATTCTTCATGGGTGACGGGGAGCGAGAAGGTCTCCATGACCGTTTGGCAAAGTTTGCGAAAGATCCTGATTTTGTCATCGTTCTCTGCGGAGGTTTCAAATCTCCATTCGATCCATCGCCAAATTTCTTGTCTCCAGCAGAAGTCGTCGGTCGGGGAGGCTCTTCGTGAAGATCTGTTGTGCTCTTGGAGCTTGATAGCCAACCGCGGGTGTCTATGAGCGAGCTTGTTCTTTTTCGGGCATGTCTGGTGGTTGAGAGCTCCTCCGGAACCTCTTTTGTTTCAACGATTGAAGGGGTTGACACTGGTGCCGCCTTGCCAGCTTGTTCCCCTCCGAGAAAAACAGTTGTGTCGAGGTTGAAGTCGACATTAAACGTGGGAAGATCGAAACTTGGTGTTGACTGAAGGTCGGAAACGCTCTGGTGGTGCGGTGATTGAGTTGGGGATGATAGCGAGAGACGTTCTAGATCAGGGCTAGAGTGAGACCGCGGGAAGGAAGACGTCGTTTCCACGGCCGGAGCCATGATCATAGTTGAGCCTCCCATGTCATGACAAAACGATAGAATAAATCAGGCAGCTCTCAACGAGAGAAGCGTCCCGCAGGCTGGTGCTCCTCTTGTTGGAAACCCGACCGTATTAAAGAATAAACAAAGCAGATAATTCTGATCTCAAATCACCATTATTCGACGCTACTCTGTCCGGCAGAGGAATGAGGGTTATAGGAGCAAAGGTATGGGGTTGCAATGCGGAGGAGAATGTTCGAGGTGGTTTGAAAGAAAGAAAGAAAGACGAGGCTTTCTCAGGGTTTCCATAGGCAAACTGCGAACTGCGAAGTGAACTGACCGGCCTTGCCTGGGCTCGTACTGTACCATAGAGTACCTGGGCGTCTGTTAGCGTGCTGCAGCCTGCAACCTCCACACCACAGGATTGATGGATCGCCACGGACTAGCCGGGGGGAGCGGCTGTACATAGGTGGTGATTGACAGGGTACCCCCCTAAAGAAGCGACTTGGAGAGTCCGAAGTCTCCGTGCGGCTGGCCCTGTACTGTACCAGGCTGTACCGTGGAAAATGAGGCTATGCCCAGAGGGGCGACACGTTGTTGTCAGAACGGGGTCGCGCACGGAAGAAGAGATGAAATGTTTTGTTGGTTTTTTTTCTGCCATCCGTTTCTTTCTCTCTCTTCTAGGTATTCTAACGAGGCCTATGATGCGATGATTGAGGATGTATAGATTTCGAAATTGATCTTGCAGAGGTCGTGGATTGAGTGGAGGTGGCTCCACTGATACAAAACATTTGGTGTAGCTTCTGTTGGCAGATGAAAATATTTGAAGAATGAGAGTATCCAATCTCGATCAACGCCAGCGAAATGAACAAAACGTCATTGATAAGACAATGGGGTCAAGGCACTTTCTTCTTTTGTTTCTTGTGTCATTGAATTCCAATCTTTCGGGAAACAACCTAGAACATTGAATCACATCACACAAAACAGACCCGGTGAAACGTCCGACAACAGTGCGCCCGCTATCATGGGTTGTCTAAGGCGCAAGTTTAACAAGCGTGTCCAGGACTATTGAAAGAAGACTCGCGATAAAATCAAGGCACAATGAACAGCCTGCAGAAGAGCTAGTGCGCTGTCCTCATGTCGAGGGGATACGATTCGTTACTCTGCCACACTTTACCTCTATACCAAAGCCAGGGGTGTAAAGCCTGGCGGTATAACGGAGCTGAAAAGGCACGGATGGGCAGACGGATCCGAATGCAACCCCCAAACAAGTGCCTTGTAGGCATTGACAACGAAGCAATGAGATGCAGTGAGGTGCATCATGTAACTCATATCAACATGCCTCGATCATCATGATCCAAGTTTACTCCGATCTGTGCCATGTTTGTGGTCTCACTGCTATCCATGACCTAGTAGCCTAGCTATACATGGCTATTTTATCCCCACGAGGAACCTCCCGATGGCGGTGGAGGAGGCGTAGAACTGGTGAGATTGGCCTTATATGGCTTGTGTCTCATTACAGATTGATGACACGCCTCAAAACGAACATCTGTATCCGTATCCCGCTTTCACTGGCGAGTGGCTAGTTTCTATGAGAAGCATTGCAGGATCCTGTATTATCATCCTCGGGTCTCTGAAACGGATGTTTCTAGTGCATGTGTTTTTCCAAGTTTTCCAATGGCAT
The DNA here is from genome assembly GCF_019915245.1 of Fusarium musae. Lineage (NCBI taxonomy): Eukaryota > Fungi > Ascomycota > Sordariomycetes > Hypocreales > Nectriaceae > Fusarium > Fusarium musae. Next base: position 2,505,824 of record NC_058387.1, read on the forward strand.
GCTATCAAGCTTTCCTCACTATAGGGGATAGGTCAAGATCGACGATTCAAAGTAATACCAGTATAGCCCCTAACTCATATTGTTGCCGCCAGCTAAGCGCGAAATGGGAAATAGCTTGGGCTTGCCAGATGAAATCACGAATTTGTCAGTCAACCGCTATTGCGCTGAGGTTTCAGTTAGTGGATACATAGTATGTACATGTACATAACTAACCGTGGACATATGAATGAGCCAGGGTCATGACAACCGACAGTGGAGCTAAACCGTTGAGGCTGACTCTTGTGGTCCTACACAGAGGCAGTGGCTGAGACGGACACAGTAATGGGCTTTATGTCTGGAGTTGAGATCTATAGTTGTCTACTGAGGGTTATGTACTGATAGCCAGGGTCAGGCATGTAGACAATCTTATATCGATACCATTGTCTGTGATTCCTGTCCAAGACATTGCATCGATGAACTGGACATGTGCAAAGTCAAGCAAAGCTAAGAAAAAAGTCCTCAGAAAGGGAATTTCTGGACATGGCCGACATTGTGGACCACATAGACAGCTCCAACTGATAAGGCAAGGAAGTACATAAGCTTATACAAGGGCAGGAAGACTTGAGATCCTATGTATAAGCAATGGAGCAATCACTTCAGTATTACGGAGTACGGAGTAGCTGGGTCTGAATTCAACAAGCGGCACCGAATCCAATCGATTCGCCCATCATCATCCATACCCGCCGGCCATAAAATAGACCTCTTAGACGCTTCATTATATGACCAGTCTCGAAAGCCATTACCTCAGTCTTTCAACATTCCTGACTTGTTTACATGTTCAGTAATTGTATAATTGGTTGGCTCTTCATCGAGTGTTCACAAACCGATAAGATTCGGATTTCGGAAGGCTCATACTCCGAGCAAGGGGTCCATTTGTCCGTCCATGGACATTGTACAAAGGAGAGCTCATTTCTCACCGGCCCCCCACCCAAAGTATCTTTATGTATCCAACGTCAATAAGGTATAACGTGTTAATGACGTTCCTTAATGTTATCCAGCTGTCTTACCTGGTCAGGCTTAGAGTCTATGCTAAATCCTCAATGACCACACCAAATACTGATCTGGCACATGGTAATTTCATAGCTGAGAACAAGCGTTGTTGGGGGGGTTGTTACACCAAAATGTCTCTATTCGAGTTGTTTTGTGTTATCCGTACTGTCAGGAGAATTTGTCTCCCGTTCGGCCATTATCGCTGGCCCAGCATTTAACATGCCACCACAGAGAGTTCAAGGTCAACTTTTCACATTCGATATGCGGTGATAACTAAAGATGATGGCTCTGTATCCCGGCACGTGCTGAGCCCATTGGTCTACTCTTCCGCTGGGAGCATCGGGGTATATCAATGTGGCGGTGACGAGAATTCTCCATGTTATTATACCCAGTTTACGGATAACTATTCCTGTGCTTACTGCGACTCGGCTGCGGCTGTGGCTGCAAAGCACCTGTATCTGACTACTACGTACTGCAGATTACAGTGTGAAATAGTCGGAATCACAACGTCGCAGCAATAACCCTCAATTCGATTTCCCTTGCATGCTTCATGCTGTTCAACTCTGGAATACGGCTGTCTCTCTTGGTAGCCCATTCCCTGAGCTGGATTTGGCTATTTCCTTGATGGGCAATTGATCCGAGGAAATGAACAACTACTAGTACTCTGTACAGAGTAACCTGCAAGCCAAACGCACACAAGAAATAACACATGCGCTTATGAGAATCCCTGGTCGGCTGAATCCGAGGGAAACAGAGTTCCAACTCGATGGGCCTGTGGGCACCAACCACGCCGTGCGTTCGAGGACAACCCCTAACGTGGCGTCGTCTGTTTTTCCACTGCATGTCTTTTCCAAGACCGCAAGCGTGTGGTGACTGGGAATTCTCATCAATTTGTTATGGAGTAATGGTCACCCAGCAAGGCTTGTCTGACTTGGCTCGAGAATTTTACCCAATACGCGAACCTACAACAATTGACCCTGTTGCCGTTCCATCCTCGGAATAACAGAAGCGACTTGGCAAATTGAGGGTTCACGGTCTCAGGCTTGGCAGTTTTTCTCTCGCGTGGCATTCTCGTTCACAGCCATCGCGGCGGGTCACGATACAGGGCACCAGGTGGCCAAAGATTACGACTGACCTTACAAACGCAGCTTCACTCGTCAACAATAACATGCGCCATGTAATGGCATGTACCCCTATCTTCATGCACCATTGTCCGTGGGTTTACAAGAGCAGAGGTGTTTGGTAATAGTAGGGGAATAGCAATCTCGGCACGAAGAAGTTTCCTTCAGCAAGGCGAGCATTGAATAGCTCATTTGCTGTACACACTAATGCCGTTCGCAGTTCGACTGCACTTCACTGTTTCACCGGTACTAACCTTGGTTGAGTCCTAGATACTCGTATTGAAGATCTGGTGCTATCACGACGTCGAGTTGAACTACATGAGTCGCAGGATGCATTTCTCGTGTTCGAACTCTCCAACGAGCATAATGCTGTGATCTAGAGATGATATAGGATGGATCGTGATGATGATGCGGTGCAGCTTGTTGGTGGCCAGTCATTTGACACTCTTTGGGAACAATTCACCGAAGGTTGTTGAAAGGTTGAAATTTTTCGAGAGAATTCGAGGCTGATAAGATGGCTGATTGCTTATGTAATGGATGATGTGGAGCCTGGGCTAACCGCGATTGGCAGCCTTCACGATGGTACAGGCCAACTCAGGACGGGACGGACGAGTACCTATAATCTGCAGTTCACATATTGAGTTTCTTGATGATTTTGAGGTATCAATAAACGCTGATGCGTAGATTGGCTTAATGCATTTATATCTCAGGCGTTCTTGTGCAAGCTATCTATGTATCTGCTTACATAGTAGGCAGTTTCTATGCCGGCGCGTTGTGCATGTCAAACAGATAGAGAAAACCGAGCATACATGAGCGAGTCGAATTTCAAAGTTCGTTGGCATTAGACCAGGCATCCAATCAGAAGCCAAAAGTAAAAATTGAACGGGTTATGTTAATATGCCGTGGTTTTGAGAAACAAATGCCAGAATATCAATGCAATTAGGTTATGATGTGAATACGATTGCCTTTATCTATTTTGCTGAAGTATCAATAAGGTTTACACACATCGAGGTAAAACGTCAAGACCGTTAAAAGACACAATTCCAGCTTTTCAACAATAACCATGACGCCACATACTATCATGCTTAATTACTAGCTTAAACAGATACACAAGTTTATAGGGATGAAATGGCGAAGATATGACAGTGGAAAGAACAACGAAGCTCGCCCAGAAATATGTTATGAATTCATACTTATCTTCTAAGAAGTCAGTGCACTGATCATGCATACATAAAAACCAATACGTGATCTAATGAACTGCTACGAAGATCTCTCTGGGCTTAAGATTGGATGGCGTTGGGTGTGGGTTGTTTGGGTTTCATGTCCCCTCCGAGTGGGCAGCGTGTTGAAGCTCGTCCAATGCCAAGTGATTCGTATTGGGTCGTTCGTAAAACTTGGGAATTTAAAGCACATGATAATGTTCGATTCTTGCCCATTGGGTCATCGGAATTCGCGATGCAGAACACTCGCACAGGGGATCATCACCCCGTCAACCGTTGCTTATTGGGAAGGGTTCACAACCTGGCCAGCTAATCTGAGTAGGGAACAACCACCAAATCCCAATGGGGCTTGGTTTTGAGATGGTGTCTTGGCTCTCCCATGGATGATCCAAGGGATCACGTCCAATATAGCCGATAGACCAATAAGAGACATGATTATCTTCTTGGCGCCATCTTATCCCATTCAATTCCCTGATCTCAGTTTCGGTATAATTAGCTTGTGCCTTGAATGGAGCTTCGGAAAGCAAGAAAATGGATCGACGTTGATGTCGCGACCAACTGATGAAGGAGTCGAAACAGCGTCGGCTTAACATAATGAGGTACATCCTCTCTTCTGCATGGTGGAGAGGTACTGCCACTTTCATAAGGTTGCGCTCTGGCTGCACCTGCGTCATCATCCAGCTGTGCTGTACCATTGTCGCTGTCTTACATTTCTTTTTATTAGATTAGCCTTGTCTGCAGTCAGTCTAATCTTCGAGTTCTTGTCCCAAAAATTGTCAGATTCTCGTCTGTAGTTTTCACATCAAAGTCTTCTTGGACTCAGCAGATGATAAACAACTCTTGCGCCTTCAATTCCACGGTTATCTATTGTCGCGTTCAGCGATAAACCGCGTCGTCAATTTGTCGATCGCATATTGCGACAACTAATCTTGTGCCACCGCAAAACCTGGAGGCCTCCATACATACCTGCATACCCAGGCAAGAACCCGAGGACCAGCGCTCAACTCCAAATTCTGATCATACAAAAAAATGTCGGACCCTGCAGACAGACCTGCGACTACTGAGTCGCAACGAAATCCTTATGCGTCGGCCAGCCGCTGGCGTCACCAGGAATCATCTGCTTATGCTGCGCATGCTTCACAGCTCACTGGCGATGGCGCACCACGAGACCCTCACCAAACGACTGGTAATGTGGGCGAGCTTACAGACTTCCTCAACCAGTCCCGCATTGAACCAGAAGACGATAACCGTGACACGGAAAAGTATAGACCCATTACCGCCGCCGCTGGTGATATAAATGGAGGCATTGCAGGTGACAATGTAGGCCAGAGCCATGCTGGCCCAGGCGCCCGTGGAGAAAATGCCCCTGACGGGAAGACCATCGTGTGTGGTCCTCTTCTAAACTACCGTCGTATGAACGAGGGACGATGGTATGGGAGCGTTCTCATAGTCGTGGAAGGTGGTGGCAAAATTCCCCTGGACCAGCCTCACTTGTCCCTGAAGCAAGTCGTTCAGCCCCAAGAGGGTGGCTCTCCAGGCCAGGAACCGACAAATGGGGCTCAAGAGGAGGTACGTGTTGATGGGAAATGTCTTTACTCGGATCCGCGCAACACCTTCTGGGCTTTCGATATCAGTGTCCCAATTCAAGCTACAGAGGCCAGCTATGAATATGCTTTGCCCGCACTACGCTTCTCCACCGAGCACAAGCCCCGAGTCAACAGGTTTTTTGTCCCTGCAAAGACCGAGTCCATGCGTATCATGTTCCACTCGTGCAACGGTTTCAGTGTTGGAACCGACGAGGAGGCCTGGAGCGGACCGGCGCTGTGGAACGACGTGGCACGAAAGCATCGCGAGATCCCTTTTCATGTCATGGTTGGCGGTGGTGACCAGATTTACAACGATGGCATTAGAGTTGATGGTCCTCTCCGCCCATGGACTGATATAAGTAATCCCAAGAAACGTAGAGAGTACCCGTTCCCAGAGACAATGCGAGCAGAATGCGACGACTATTACCTCAAAAACTATATTCGCTGGTATAACACTGACCCCTTTGCTGGTGTCAATGGACAGATCCCCCAGATCAATATCTGGGATGATCACGACGTGAGTTTCGGAAACGGCTCTGGCTCTCTGGTTACCCTACTAATTGGCTATAGATCATTGATGGATTCGGCTCCTATGTCGATAATTTCATGCAGTGTGATGTATTCCGCGGTATTGGCGGCACTGCTCATAAATATTACATGCTCTTCCAACATCATATGCCACCTCCTGCGTCGACTTATACTTCTGGTAGGATCGCTTTCTTCATGCTCGAGTCACTCGTGTTGACCTCTTATAGACCATGCCGCCCTTGAGAAAGCAAATCAAGGACCTGACCCTAACCAACTGATGGATACCTACGTTGCACCCATGTTTGAGTCCCCTGAGTATATAGTCGGCGATCACCCAGGCCCATACGTTGCTGAGCGCTCATTCAACATCTATACACGCCTCGGTGCCCGTATTGCTCTGCTGGGCATTGATGCTCGAGTAGAGGTTCGTTCAATGTGGATCTATTTCTGTGAGCCACGGTGCTAATGAGCTGTACAGCGCACTCGCCATCAAATCAATTATCCCGAAACATACAAAAAAGTCTTTCAAAGGCTTCGTTCGGAGCTTGAAGCAGCATCAGCGGCAGGAGAGTCAATCAAACACTTGATTCTCCTCCTCGGTATTCCGATCGCCTATCCCGTGAGTAACTAGATCCAGCAGGTCCGTCGGGATGCAAATAAGCTAAAAAACGTGATGTAGCGCTTGACATGGCTCGAAAACATCTTCCGCAGTCCTGTTATGGGTCCTATCAAAATCCTCAACAAACGGTTTGGACTCGGTGGAAGTCTTTTCAACCAGTTCGACGGCAGCATCGATCTTCTGGATGATCTTGATGACCATTACACTGCCAGGACACACAAGAAGGAAAGACGAGAACTGATGGTTGAACTTCAAAAAATATCTGCCGAGTTCAACATACGTGTGACGATCCTTGGAGGTGATGTTCACCTTGCTGCACTGGGTCGTTTCTACTCCAACCCAAGTCTGAAGATTCCGGCTGAAGAGGACCATCGTTACATGGTCAACGTTATCTCGTCAGCCATTGTCAATAAGCCACCACCAACGGCTGTAGCAAACCTCCTGGCCAGGAGGAACAAGATCCACCATTTGAATGCTAAGACGGATGAGACCCTGTTGGATCTGTTCAACAAAGACCCGGGCGACTCAAATAAGACGGCCAACCACAACCACTGCACAATGCCAAGCCGGAACTTTGCAACCATTACCGAAAACTCACCCAACAATTCGGAATCCCCCAATGGCAGCGATGGCGAGAACGGGACGGAGGCATTAGAGCAGAACTTCCTGGGCAACGATGGCCATAAGGTACTTCACATGGGAGAGCTTCAGGCTGGAACAACACACAAGGCAGCATCGAGACAATCCCATGGCAGGTCCAATGACGGAACACTTGACATATGTATCAACGTGGAGATCAACCAGCATGACAAGGAGGGACGAACCGAGATGTACGGCTTGACGGTACCATTGCTCAACTACCGACAGCGAGACGAGCCCATGACGCCCAGAGAGTCGGTCGCGTCAGGCAGCCAGCATTAGGAGGACTTGAAGGCTGATCACTAGGAGGAGAGTCGTCAAACAAAACGAAAGACCGTTAGAGTTCGGGCCGGTGTTACGGGCTTGCGAAGAGCAATTACCGGGTGGGCCCAACGATTATGGGGCCGGACCGGAGGAGGCGGCTTGCAAAGGCGAATTGGAAGAGGACGAAAGTGAGGGGGTACCCAGGGAGACCAGTCAGAGAGGAGCTATTCCCATGGGATAGCTTTCATCTGTTTATACCCGTCCAAGGCAATTACCTGACATAAAAATGCACATGAAGCTAAGTTATTGGACGAACAGTAGGCTGTATGGATCTGGGGAAGAGAGATATCTTAGTAGAGCATCACTGAAGTATCGAGCTAGCGGGGTTGATCAGAGTCATGTCTTTCTCTTTACCTAGGTAATCAAACGAATTTCAGCATTACTAAGTTATATCATGACTACCTATCCGTCTTGGACCGTGTGTTTCTGTCATCAAAAGCTCGTCTTGTAAAGTATGGTAGATAAGGGAAATTTCTTCCCCAGGCTTCCCAAATCAAAAGAGGCAAAGTCTTCGATTGTCAGAACCACTATCTGTGCCCAATTCGAGATAGCACATGACCATCAAAGTCCCCCACGTTCGGAAAACTGCGGCCATAGTTTATCAGGAACGCCAGTGGCCCTCGTCTAGAGCTCTCATCCTAGCGGGAACTGGGGAGAAGGCGTAAAAACTGGCATATGAAGGGATATATAAATGAAAAAGTAAAGCAGGATTTATAGCGCTGATGCTTTGTACAACATACCTAGATCCCATCATCACCTTTGAAACGCTACCTGATATGCTCTAAAATCTTGGAAACCAGTTTAAAAAAAAAAATCTCGATATGTGCTTCTGGAATACAGTAAAAATACGGATAGAGACTACCGCTCTTAGTGGTACGGTGCGGCTCTTCGCGGGCAAACAAAGATAACATGCCAGGCCCCATCTGCCGAGATCGGCCCCAGCATCAGAGAGCCATTGGCCTATCAGCTTCTGTTCCCGGGCTTACCGTAGCTGGGGAAGACAGGCGACGTCATGTGCCATGTCCCCACGCATTCACTTTTTAGGCCGTGATAAGCCGCGACCACAGCAAAGATTAGCTGTTGTAGGTGTGTGTAGCTTGGTGAGGAGAGCAGCTTAGCTCGCGTGGCAACGGTAGTGCAGTATTTTTGTCTGAGACGAGGGGGAATTGCTACGCGAGATCTGGGTCTTGAGTCGTGATAACTGTTCCAAGATCGGAATTTCTGTTAGTCAGGATCGTTGTCGTTGGTTGTCGTGCCAGGGATTTATCTTCTATTTCTTCTCCCCCGTCTTTCACGTCTTTCCCTCATCTTCTTTTCTTCCTCTTCATCCTCCATCTTCGATCGTCGTCGAACAAGAGTCTTTTGTTACTGTCTTTTGCCTTTGTGATACCCCTCCCTCTACTTCGACGACTCTCGATAACGAAGAACATTCACATCGTATCACATCACATCACATCACATCATAATGTCTTCCATGATGTTCCTCAACAGGGCTGGTGCCCGAGGTATCCGCAGCGTTGCTCAGACTCAGCAAATGCGAACTGCTGCGACTTTGGCTACCTTCAAGACCCCCAAGGTCTTTAACGAGCCCAACCACCACTATGCCAAGGGCAGTGACCAGCGCGAGGGTCTGACTGCTGCTATTGAGAAGCTCCAGAAGAAGCTGCCCATTGAGGTTCCCGTTGTAGTTGGTGGCAAGCAGGTAAGTTTCAACAAGTCAAGGCCACCGCAAGAACCCTGTCTTACATGAATTCTCATAGATCAAGTCTTCCGCCCTCTCCAAGCAGCAGAACCCTGCCGACCATGCCACCACTGTCGCTTCCTACCACACTGCTACCACCGCTGATGTTTCGGCCGCAATAGACGCTGCTCTTGCTGCTAAGCCTGCCTGGGAGACACTCCCATTTGCTGATCGAGCTGCTGTCTTCCTCAAGGCCGCCGACCTCATCTCCACCAAGTACCGCTACGATATCATGGCCGCCACTATGCTCGGCCAGGGCAAGAACGCTTGGCAGGCCGAGATCGACGCCGCTGCTGAGCTGGCTGATTTCCTCCGCTTCAACGTTCACTACGCTGAGCAGCTCTACAACACCCAGCCTGAGCACAACTCTCCCGGCGTCTGGAACCGTCTCGAGTACCGTGCACTCGAGGGTTTCGTGTACGCTGTCAGCCCCTTCAACTTCACTGCCATTGCCGGTAATCTCCCTGGTGCCCCTGCTCTTCTCGGAAACGTCGTTGTGTGGAAGCCCAGTGACTTTGCCATTGCATCGAACTGGCTGGTCTACCAGATCCTCATCGAGGCTGGTCTTCCCAAGGATGTCATCCAGTTCGTTCCTGGTAACCCTGTAGACATCACCAAGGTTGTTCTGGAGCACAAGGAGTTTGCTGCTCTCCACTACACTGGAAGCACCGCTGTCTTCCGTCAGCTGTATGGTACCATCGGTCAGGGTATCGCTGAGGGCCGATACAGAGGCTATCCTCGTGTCGTTGGTGAGACTGGTGGCAAGAACTTCCACCTGATTGACCCTACAGCTGAGATTGACAATGCTGTCAAGCAGACTGTCCGTGGTGCCTTTGAGTTCCAAGGCCAGAAGTGCAGTGCCACTTCTCGACTTTACGTCCCTAAGTCCATGTGGCCCGAGTTCAAGGAGAAGCTTGTGGCTGAGGTTGAGGCCATCAAGATTGGCAACCCTACTGAACACTCCAATTTCATGGGTCCCGTCATTCACGAGGCTTCATTCGAGAAACTCTCCGGTGCCATTGATGAGGCCAAGTCCGACAAGGACCTCGAACTCGTTGTCGGTGGAAAGTACGACTCTTCCAAGGGCTACTTCATTCACCCTACTATCTACGCCACTACCAACCCCAACCACAAGTTCTTCTCTACTGAGTTTTTCGGCCCTATCCTCACCACCTACATCTATGACGATGCTGCCCCCAACGCCATGGCTGACGTCTGCAAGCTCATTGAGACCACCTCCGACTATGGCCTAACTGGTGCCGTGTTCGCTGCTGATCGTGAAGCCTCCCGCTTCGCCGAGGAGCACCTCCGCAACGCTGCCGGAAACTTCTATGTCAACTGCAAGAGCACTGGCGCTGTTGTCGGCCAGCAGCCCTTCGGTGGCTCTCGTGCTTCCGGTACTAACGACAAGGCCGGCAGTCAGAACCTCCTGACCCGCTTCGTCAATGTTCGGGCGATCAAGGAGGAGTTCACTCCTACCACCAAGATCACCTACCCCAGCAACGAGGTCTAAGTGCCGACTACCAGCATACCGTCTGCATACAAAAGCTGGAGTGGAATTCGGACAATGATGATACGACATGGAAGACTTACGAATGTGAACTTCTATAGGGCTGCCCGTGACAGAAGGAAAAGAGCACACATCTAACAGCACGACTGCATGTGATAGACCACTGAGAGTTGGCTGTCGATCAAGTGTCTTGACGAAAAGCTTAGGAAGCAACGCCAAGGATCTTGAATCGCTACAGCAGCGTGATCAAGCCTTGCTTGTGGGTCCGTGGCTTGCCAGGGGTACGTTCTTGGCCAAGAGCCGCCCCAGGGTCTCTCCCCACGTTGGTTCACCCAGGAAGGTGATGGGTGGATTTCATCGTAGTATGGAGTAGGATTGAGGAAAATGCTGGGGTGTGCCATATGATAGAAAAAGCCGTCGACGTCGAAAGGACGCGCACGTGCTCAAATCAGTCCAAGGACGAATAACAAAGATGAATTATCTGGTTGCGACCTTTCTTGTTCCACAGTTGATTCGAATGTTGAAAAGAAACCTTGTCTTGTCCTAATCGATCCCGGATTGTTTTGTGTCTGTGAGCTCCCAGGGGTCAAGATAGGACAGGACACGTGCCACTCTGCACTGGTTGTATATCTTTACCTATTTGAAAACCGAAGGATGCATGATACTTCTTGAGTTTGTTCGCTGCTCGGGCTTTTTTTTTAATGGCATGCGGAGCCGAATGTGAAGTACCCTAATGTATTGATTGTATCGTGTATGTAAGTAAGGGGGGAGGTGGAGATGAAAGGTTGGAGAGTTTGGAGATCTCATCAAGCTCCATCTTTCGTTGTATGATCCTAACTACTTGAGCGATCTGGGCCCAAGCTCGGGGGTAGACTTGTCGGTGCGGACTCCTAGTATCCTACTTCCTGGTACCATTTCCCTTTCACTTGATAGTGAAAGATGGGAGGCGTTCGTGAATAGACAATTGAGCTCACTCACCTACAAAAAAAAACCGTGACTTATACCTATTACGAGCATCATGATACCTTGACCTTCATTCCAAACAAAGGTGCCAATGCCGCACGATACCAACCCTCGTGCCCTCCATTAAAGACCCCAAGTAACTTTAGGTCTTTCTTCATCGAGAATGGACGGCCACCAAAGCCTTGTTGCTCTTCTTCTGAGACTGGACCCTTGCCCACCAAAAAGTCTACCCCGACCACGTTGATCAATTCCTCACGCTGATTCGTCCAACACCAAATAGAGCACGCGACCATTTCCTCGATGATGCTTGGTCCATGAAATCGCATCCCTTTAACCTGGTTGCTCTAGGATAAAGTTGGGCAAAGCCTGAGATAGTCTGCTGCTCATTGCGCTGGATTGGAGGGAAGAAGCGGGTTCGAACGTGAAACTCGTTGGCTAGGCGGTGTTACGGTGCGCTGAGTTGCGTGTTCGTGTCTGCATGTGCATGTTCCGTTTGGTTCATCTATTGTCGTTGGAGCATGTATGATACTGTATCCGTAGGCTGATCTTGGTGACCGATTTAATGTCTTTTGCCCCCATGCCCGTACCTTTATCTTGACTCTCAAACGAGACTGGAACTTGACTGCCTTTGAAACTCCCATATACGCTTTTCCTCAAAACTTCAGGATAGCCATAGTGGTTTTATCTCTCTCTTTATTTATACTTCTCTTGAATACTCCCTTGACTTTGACACTGACCAACTTGTTCGATTGGCCATCATTCGCGAAGAGCAACCAAGTATCATCGCTGCCTTTTGAGGACGAGTTCAGAATCCACGATTCCAGGATGCCTCGACCAGGCCTTCCTCTCACACCTGGTTCTTCATCTGATATCAAAGGCAAGGACGGAACTCAACAGCTTTCCTCATTTCAGCTGTCTTTTGAATTGCCGCCTCCAGCAATCCATGATGCTTCCCGCATATCGCCGACCATGTCGTCTCAGGTCTCACCAACAGATACAAAATCGCACCGACTCACTACAACATCCCCAGGAGCAATATATCCAATGCAGCCTGCCGAGACAGTGAAGGCACGCCGCCGTTCCTCTACTGCGAAAGACCAAAAGGACAATTCATTTGCCCTGCCGCCTCCACCAACGAGATCACGCAAAATCATTCAGATGAAGCCCCGGCAGGATGGTAATGGTGACAACGGTGGCAGCAAAGATAAGGCGAAGATGACCAGCAAGAATTCTGCATCAGCAAAAACAGCCACGGCAGCCAACCTCAAGACAATAGCGTCAGAAAAAGGAGATGTGGCCGCGGACGATAAGGCGAAGAAGAAGCAACCGAGTGCTACAAGCGCAGCAGGTCGAAAAATTGCCAGGAAAACCGCACATAGTTTGATCGAGCGTCGAAGACGGAGTAAGATGAACGAGGAGTTTGCTGTGCTCAAAGGAATGATCCCGGCTTGTACAGGAGACATGCATAAGTTGTCGATCCTACAGGTATATGTCTAAATCTTGTCCATTAAAATAGGGATCACAGCTGACTAAAGGCTCTGTATGGCAGGCGTCAATCGAGTATATTCGATACCTGGAGGATTGCATCTCCAAGCTGAAAGCACAACAGGAGGAAGATAATGGCCAGACCGAGTCCGGGCGGCAAACACCCACAGGACGCGACCGTTTGCCGTCTATTCGTGAATTTCACCCGACTTTTCAAGAAGACCCAGTCGGTGACGAAGATGTCGAGATGGAGGACTCCGATGTCACGTCGCCCGCCTTGACTGCAATGTCAGATCGTAACCCTCGCCACCCATCAGTGTCTCCTGCTCTCCCGCCTCAGGATTCCCGCAACAGGGCGCAATCATATTCTTCTGTATCAACCGACCATCGGCGTTATAGTTACAGCGTTTCTGCTGGCACATCTCCAGCATTTGGCCCACAGATATATGGTGCGCCACATTATGCCCGCAGCGATGCCTCAGCACCTGGATCAGCGTTGGCGAGCCCGGCTCTCGGCCCCCAGAGCGAACTCGATCAAGAGGCCATGGCTGCATTGCTGATGCTGAACAACGATCGTCGTGACTCTAAAGGCCGAGGGCTTTCAGTGCGTGATCTTCTCAGCACATAAGAGTCATGGTACCCAGCCAAGTCATGGGAGTGTTCAAGCTGGGTTAAGAACGTATCTGCCACAAAAACCCTGCCTTTCTTTTGCATTGACGCAGAGCACCTGGAAGGGCTGCGAGAGATTCAATATTGCTCTTAAAAGTCGAAGGGGGCAGATCATATTGACTTCGTCTGCGTGTTCAGGGGAACCATAGATCTAATCAAAAGCCAAAGGAAAATCAAGACGTGTATCTATTGTGTTGTTTTAGGCGTGGCGCGATGAGAAAGTGGAATACTAGATCATGGTGGGAAACCAGGGCTGGTTCGCTCTTTGCAAGGAGTTGGGAGAATAGGTAATGTGGGGGTTGTTCTGATGTTGATGCGTTCTTGCCGGACCGTTTTAGACAACTCGCATTATTCAATAATCACTTCTTAACACAACCTGAGTCTGCAACGAAGAAGTACGTATTATGATAATTATACATTCCACATCATTCAGAAATATGAATAATATGAACTATGTAATTAATTATATGAAATGTGGATCTTGATATTGATATGAGTCTGTATCTTACTAAAGCTTAAGTCTCTGGCTTCCAGCCATATCGTCCCGAGCATCTTTAACTAGAAAGCTTCCTAATGTTAGCGACTTAAGAATAGTGACCAGGCCGGAAAAACTTACTTGTACCATAGAATTGTCGGTCCAATCGTCATGAAGTGCCACAAGCTGTGAGCATCAATACAACCCATCCAAGGTGGGAAATCAAACAGTTCCATGCTCATAGCAAATATAATCCAAGCGACCACGAAACCGGGCCAGACAGCCCACATGCGCCTTGACTCCCTATATCTCTTAAAACTAAACCAGGTCCACAGGACATTCTGCACGATGCCTGCTGCCACGTTTGCAGTCATGTTGTACGTATAATCCCAGCGGATAAACTTGAGGTACGAGACATGGCCAAGAAAGAGAGAGGCGCAGACGAGCGACCAAACTCGCAGGGTGGTTCTCCTTCGCGGGGTGCGTTTGTCCAGTCTGAAAACCCTTATGACCGTGTAGTACAGACCGTACAGGACATTGGCGCCAGCAGCAAAGTAATCAAGCTCCTCAGTGAACCGGAAATCCCGAGTATGAAAGATGGAGCTGAAAACCCAAGAGGAGATACCGACATACGCTAGCCAATCGTAGAATATCCGCAGGGAGTAAGATTTCGGTATCCTGGACTGGACCTTCTTCAAGCCATCCCAATGCGCCCAGAGATTGCCGAGAGAAAAGAGGACACTAAAGGGTTCCTGCATGCCGAGAAAGCGATAGAAGGGCCACTTCCCGTAGAATTGTTCGACCGTGAGGCCCGCGGCCATGCGCTGACCCGTTACGATATGCTGGCAGGCATAATCGCATTCGCTGGCACAAGTCCAGAATAGGAGTCGATGTAGAACAGCTGTTGTCGGGAGCTCACATTAGCTGTGTCTTTGGACGTGCGGAACGGGTGAATATACGGATTGGAGTTTGCGGTTTATCAGGGGAGCAGTTTTCAACATTGCAGACCTGTCGCCGTGGTTAGTTTTTGGTGTCGCTTTTGTGCTGCGTTGGCTCACCTTGAGGCAATCCCTAAATTCTGGCAACTTGTCGCCAGTTGAGGCATCGACAACTACCGTAAAAGCGAGGACGAGGACGGTCAAGGTAAAAATCCGCGCCCATGGCCGCCCCCTGTGAGTTGCCATTGCGAGCGCATCGACCTTTTGAATGGCGAGAGAATGAGATTGGGAATAATGCGAACCTGCATGAGAGAGGGGGAGATACTCTACAAGTATGGATGTAGGCAGGCTACTAAGCTTGAGCTGGTTTGACGATGTGGCTCACTTGCAAACTCGACGTAACGTCGATGTTTCAGATGTGTGATTGGCCAGAAAATCCTAATTTAGTACCTTAATGACCGCTTTGATGGGCCTAGTTTCTTTGTGGAGAAAGACATGTTTGCTTGTTCGCTGGGGTAGCTTGACTTCGAAATCCAAACTGTAATATTTGACAAAGGAAATGTCTCCGAAGAAGACTCTCTAAACCCTCCCAAATGGATACGCTTTAGCTTGGATATATGGCTGTTATAGTCTGCTAGAATATGATATCCCCAAACTGTATCTGCTTTTCTCTTCCAAGTCATGCATCTTGGTACTTGTTAATGCTACAAATAACTGCACCCTGTACATATTCAACATCGTTCCAGAGTATTTGTCATAACGTTCGACAATTTGAATACAGATTCTATAATTGACTACGATGTACTCGTGGTTTCGACCGTTTCAACCGTATAGAATGCCCATGTGGCTTTTAGCAATTTTCAGAAGATTGGGCATCAGTCAAATCCCCTTGTTTCTAGCAGTCATGCCGCATGAAATTGCAACCCTACACTTGGCCGCTAAGGAGAGATTCGTTGCTCGGCAACCGACAGCTCCCTGATTGGACCATATTTTCTCGTCGAACAACACGCCTGGCTTTCCATATCTCTCTTCCGTGACCCAGACGCGATAGTCTCAAGTTTTGGAAATCGTCTTGCAATGCAAGCAATGGCAATAATAACCGACTCGTAGCAAATACTTTATCCCGTCGCTAAATCAGCCATCACCAATTCCTTACCGCTTCGATCACTACACACACCCGAACGCGCTTTACCTTGAAAACACTATCGATATGGCGACAGCTTCGCCCACACCAATGGGCAATGGTCTTGTCCGACGAACATCCCAGCGGCAAGCTTTGAGGAGATTGCCATCGCGACCCTTTATGAATCACAGTGACAACTTCCAAGGAACAACAAGTGCTGCTCTCCCGAAGGGCTACCATCCCAAACCTCAGCAATTCCACGACGACAGCTCCGAGGATGAGATCCCAGTACCTATGAAGCTGAGCGCTCTCACCAAGGCGCTGCTGAGCGACGGCGCCCCAGCATCAACAGAGCAAGCTCCTTCACCTCCCAGGACGCGGCGACGCACCAGTGCGCTGAACGCGTCCACATCATCATCGACTGAGACACGCCGGCACAGACAATCCGGAACCGTCCAGGCCCACGATCCAAGGTCCTCAAGACAAGCGAGCCCGACACCAGCTACAAGCAGAGAAATAAGTCCGGTACGAAAGAGGGTTGTAAGATTAAGCAACACACCTCAGAGCCTTAGCCAGATGAAGCCAACAAAGCGACGCTCAACTTCTGTCTCCCGATCAAATCAACGTTCTCAACCTCACAGCCGCCCTGGTAGCCGCGATATGTCTTCTGACGAGAGACAGGATTCCAAGCATGACTCCAAGGATTCTAAGCATGATTCTCAATTGGAAGTGAACACACCTGCACAAGGTGGACGCGTAGTCCGAATTAATGCTGGTTCTCCAAGCAACAGGAGCCGAGTTGGCTCCACTGGCCCTTCTTCAGGGAGGTCGATGGAGCGATCCATGTTAGATAGATCTGCTATTGACGACAACGACCAACCTGAAGAGCCAGCCACAGTCGCGCGAAATCCTCCTCCCTTCCACCAAGGCAGTGTCTCTCGATACCCCTCAACAAGTACGAGGACACGGCCCGAGGATAATATTAACCTGCAGAGTTCAATGCGCGTGAAGCGCGTCAGCAAGGTTGCTGGTAGCTTCTTGAGCGGACCAGCCCGACGCGGTCGGCGAAGGCAGAGCGAAGAGGAGGGGGAGCCCAACGCCGATGGAGAATTGATGTTGTCTAGCCAGGAAGCTGAGAGCCAGCCCGGGGAGGATCAACATGCCGCTTCATACTATGGAGACGGTATTCGAGATTTCAACTCAGGAAGCCCAGTGAGCGGACAAGCCGCTGCGAGGGCAGTCCATCGCCGTAATGCTTCCAACTTGGACCTACGCCTAGGCTCTGCAAGAGCATCCAGGGAAACATCACCTCGTGAGCCTACACCAGAGGTTCAGGTTCCCGAGCCCGAACCAAAGCCTGAGCAGGAGGAGGAGATTCACTACAGACTCCCCGCACCTCGCCCAGAACTCCCCTCCGGTCGGGATCAGGAGAACGATGTCCAAGCAAGCCTCAAGAGGACGAAACCATCAATGGAAGTTCTTCTTGACAAGATGCCAAAAAGACCGATGAGTGCCGACCCGGCTCCCCTAAGAACAGTCTCACCCGACCGAAAGCCTCTTGCTTCTATGGCACGAAATACTCCCCTTCGCCAGGCTCCACCGCCACCACCCAAGATGTCTGTTCTCGAGGCTGCCACTACTACTGCGGGTGCTGCTACGACTACACAGGCAAAGCAAAGGAGGAACATTCTGCGAGTGAATGGTGTAGCCTATACTCGACTTGACTGTCTTGGCCGAGGTGGCAGTGGAAAGGTGTACCGTGTTGCTGCTGAGAATGGCAAGATGTTCGCTCTGAAACGCGTTTCTCTTGAGAATGCAGATGACTCGACCATTAAGGGTTATCTTGGAGAAATTGATCTTTTGAAGAAGCTTGGAGAGGTGGAGCGAGTTATCAAGCTGTTTGACTGTGAGATGAATACAGAGAAGCAAGTTCTCACTTTGGTAAATTCACACCAACCAGCATCGCCGATGATTTACTGACTTAGTGCAGCTTATGGAGATTGGAGAACTCGACTTCAATACCTTTTTGAGAAAGCGGTATAACCCCGAGGCTGCCAAGTTCGACCCAGTCTTTGTACGATTTTACTGGAAAGAGATGCTCGAGTGTTTGCAAGCAGTTCACCAGTGTGATATTGTCCACTCTGATCTCAAGCCTGCCAATTTTGTGCTCGTAAAGGGTCAGCTCAAGCTCATTGACTTTGGCATCGCGAACGCTATTCAAACTGATGAGACTGTCAACGTCCACCGCGAGACTCAGGTTGGAACACCCAATTACATGTCACCTGAGTCTCTCATGGACTCAAATAACCCCCGAGGTGGCCGCGTTCCAGGCCGGCCTAAGCTTATGAAATTGGGCAAGCCCAGCGACATATGGTCTCTGGGTTGCATTTTGTATCAAATGGTTTATGGCCTCCCTCCATTTGGCCACATCGCCAATCAGATGTCAAGATGTCAAGCCATCATTAACTGGGATCACGACATCGAATTTCCTTCACGTGGCATGGGAGGCATGTCCGTTCCCCCTTCACTCATCCGCACTATGAGTCGCTGCCTTAACCGCGATCACCATATGCGACCAACCTGCGAGGAGCTATTGCACGAGTCCGACCCCTTCTTATACCCCGCAGAACTCACCGACAAGGCTCTCCCCATTGACGAGGAGCTGCTTGCTAGAATCATCCAGAGCGTGGTAACGAGATGCCGGGAGCGCATGCCAACAGAGAGCGAAAGCTTGAGCGTCTGGCCACAGGCTTATTGGGCCAGTGTTAAGAAAGCGATGGCCGGGAGAATGTGACAGAAGAATCATCATGCATAATGTTGGAGTTGTCGGGGCGCTATTGCTCGCTGGATCAATGAGTTTTATGACCAATTTGAACGGATTAGAAGAAAGCATTCATAGCTGGGTATTGAGGAGTATCATTCTTGTCATTCGCTGCATACCTGCATACCTACTTTTGTACCTCAGACATAAGGGATTTTTTTTTATAATATGGCAAGGCTTTCGGAAGCCAGGGGCGTCTATGACTTTGACTGCGCGTTTCAGCGAGTCAACTGAATAAAGGCATTTTTCAGCGATAGCAACAAACTTGAAACGCTCTGTTGGCTCTGCAAAGTTTGCTGTATAATAGTACAGCCAGCTTGATGCTGGTAATGGTACATTGCTTCAAGGCATTTCCTATCTGTACACTGGCATCAACATGTTTGTTGAAACAAATCCTCGAAACATCTTCCTCTCGACCCTCCGCCATCTCGTAAATCATTCGATATCCTCCAAGTTGTTGATGTTCAGCTCCGAAATCCGTAGAATAGTATATCGATGCTTGCTTTTTGCCTGCCTCATTCTCCTTTGCCTCCTCTTCTTCTTGATTTTGATTCGTAGCGGTTCAGATTCTGTTCCAACAACAGTAGCTCTGCACTCAAAAACCCGCTCATCGATATGGGGAGCGCCTTTCATAGTGTAGTCTCTGCTACCGAGGACACTCGCACGGTTGAGTCGCAGTACATCTCCAGGTTGAACGCCAGGCATACGGAAAGGTAGACGGACTTGATCGCCTTCGCGCACAAGGTAGGGAAACCCATGGATATGAACAGTGATGTAGTGGTCTGGCTGGGCTGCAAGAAATGGCAGAAGGTTCCTGACTGAGTCTTCCATGGGCTTTGGAGGTGGCGTAGGATGGCTGACTTTGAAAGCGAGGGGTCGAGGTTCGTTTGCCGTGGGATTGGTGGCACTCTTTGGGTGACGCTCAGGGAATGGCTCGACGATGGGAGCTGTGGAGGTGAAGGCGCGGGCTTGGATTGCCCATAGAGACGAGGATGTCGAAAGTCGAGCGCTGGAAGCTCTAAGCTCCAGCATGGACCGGAAGAGTACCCTGCTCATTGCAGACCGCAGTGCCTTTCGGACTTGGGCACTATCGCTGGTCAATTGAGGGGAATGGGCTGTCGACCTTGAAGTCGTTGTAGTGCATCTCGAAAAAGTTCAAGTGTTATGTGTCCGGAAAATCGTACCACCGAACGCCGACAGAACGGTCTCAGTGCTAGCGCCGCCTCCCGATAAACCGCCACTTTTTTTTTATCGCCAGGGAAATTTCAGCATCAACTTCCTGCTAGCCATAATAAAGTCCCTGCCTGGGCGATACAGACAACATGGTATGCATTGAAGAGCGAACGATTGCCAGAATGAATAACTGATTCCCTTAAAGCCTCAGAACGAGTATATGGAAAGATGGCGAAAGCTACACGGTCGCCGTCTTGATCACGAGGAACGAGTTCGCAAGCGTACCGCCCGTGAGGGCCACAAGGCTTCTCAGGATGCCCAGAATCTGCGCGGTCTCCGAGCCAAGCTGTACCAGCAAAAGCGACACAAGGAGAAGATTCAGATGAAGAAGGCCATCAAGGCACACGAGGAGCGCAACGTCAAGACCGCCGACGAGAAGGAGCCCACAACCCCTATGCCCTCTTATCTGCTGGACCGCACAAACCCCTCGACTGCCAAGGCCCTCAGCAGCGCCATCAAGAATAAGCGAGCTGAGAAGGCGGCCAAATTTGCCGTTCCCCTGCCCAAGGTACGAGGTATCAGCGAGGAGGAGATGTTCAAGGTTGTCAAGACTGGTAAGAAGATCCAGAAAAAGGCCTGGAAGCGCATGGTCACCAAACCTACCTTTGTCGGACCCGACTTCACTCGACGTAACCCCAAGCACGAGCGCTTCATTCGACCTATGGGTCTCCGTTATAAGAAGGCCAATGTCACACACCCCGAGCTTGGTGTCACTGTCCAGCTCCCCATCATCAGCGTCAAGAAGAACCCCCAGAACCCTCTTTACACCCAGCTGGGTGTTTTGACCAAGGGTACCGTTATCGAGGTCAACGTCAGCGAGCTTGGTCTCGTGACCGCTGGTGGAAAGGTCGTCTGGGGTCGCTACGCCCAGGTTACTAACAACCCGGAGAACGAGGGCTGCATCAACAGTGTCTTGCTGGTGTAATGTGCTCAACGGCGTCGCCGCACAACCTTAAGAGGGTTCATTTGTCTAAGTTCGAATGCATGTATTGGCGCCAGGGCGTTTATTGGATTACCGCACGAAAAAGAATGGCCATGATGGTAGATGGTTGGTAAACGGGTTGATTGTCGACTGAAGATTCCCAATTGTGATGAAGAAGACTCGCTCGAGTCATAGGCCACCCTCTGCTAAGGCAGATCTTGACAAGGCCGTAGATAGATGAATACAAGATCTCGAAGGTACTTTAGTAGGAGACTATATCGCTACAAGTACTGATTTCGATCCTTTCACATACATATGGGCTACTTCTATTTGGGGTGTCAAGAACTGTGCTGTAACTACTTGATTGGAAAGCTGAGGGTATACGGGTGTCGTTCAAACATCCAATTCTTAGGCATGGGTTACCAGTACAGTTTTTAACCACATAAAATTTAAGGAAACCATATGGTTTGCAGCTCTGCAGCACTCCCACCGGCCTCAGCCAAGACATCTTAAATTTCATGAATCCAATGTTATGTCTCGATTTTTTTTTCTTCTGACTGTTTTCAGCCATTCTTATCAGTACCGTCCCTCGAAGAGCTGGGCAACCTGACTCTCGCCCCATCTACGCTTGTACCTTTTTCCAAGCTAACCGAAAAGGCAGATGGCGTTGAAAAAAGGGTCCCTTTGCCGCCTTTTAAAAATCGGGCGGTGACGGCGATAAATTATTTTCTGCCCGAACTAGCAAAATCGCATTGGTCTGTGGTTCCCCGTTTCGCCCGCCAAATCTGTATTGCTCCGTTTTGCGACTCAATCTTTTTTTCCCCTGCCTCTCCTTCTTCTCCCCATTAACCAAAAAAACAGGATTCAAAAGTTTGAAACCTCCGTTGCACTCAATAATTCTTCAAAATGAGCGGCGATAAGATGGATGTCGAGATTGCTGAGCAAAAGATGAATTCTATGGAGCATAGCGAGCAGCATTACTTCAAGAGGTCAGTTCGCCCAGCTCTACAAGAGAATCATCGGATACTAACTGCGCCGATATAGCTACGATCACCATGGTACGAACAATCACTGAAGCTCCATAACCATTTGAAGGAATGCCACTGACATATCGCTGCTCTACGACAGGTATTCACGAGGAGATGTTGGTATGTAGCTCCCCTCCCCCACAGTCCTTGCGCTGCTGTACGAGCACTGGCTGATCAGGTTTCCACAACTGCAGAAAGATGAGGTCCGCACACGATCGTACATGAACGCTATTATGCAAAACAAGCACATTTTCAAGGACAAGGTGGTTCTTGATGTTGGCTGTGGTACGGCCATTCTCTCCATGTACGTCCGAAACGAGACCCTCCAAAAGCCCCTCGTTATGCCCCGCGCTTGGGGAACGATAGCACTTCCCACCTTTGCAACATGCGATGTTCTCTATGACCCGACGAAACATTAAATGAATTCGAATTGACGGAATTTATTCACAGGTTCGCCGCCAAGGCTGGTGCCAAACATGTTATTGGCGTGGATATGTCCACAATCATCTTCAAGGCCCGTGAGATCGTCAAGGTCAACGGTCTTTCCGACAAGATCACCCTTCTTCAAGGCAAGATGGAGGAGGTCGAGTTGCCTTTCCCCAAAGTTGATATCATCATCTCAGAGTGGATGGGCTACTTCCTTCTTTATGAGTCCATGCTCGACACCGTTCTTTATGCTCGAGACACCTATCTTCAGAAGGATGGCTTGATCTTCCCTGACAAGGCCACTATCTTCTTCGCTGGTATTGAGGATGGCGATTACAAGGAGGACAAGATTGAGTGTAAGTGACTACCGTGCTTTGAGTCCCGGCCCATAAACCTACTTGCTAACATTGTCTTAGTCTGGAACGATGTTTACGGCTTCGACTACACCCCACTCAAGGCCACCGCCCTGTCCGAGCCCCTCGTTGATACCGTCGAGGTCAAGGCCGCTGTCACCGAACCCACTGCCGTCCTCACGCTCGATCTTTACAAGTGCACCACAGACGATTTGGCTTTCAATGTTCCCTTCAAGCTCTCTGTTACCCGCGATGACTTCGTCCACGCCCTGGTCTCGTGGTTTGATATCGACTTCACCGCCTGCCACAAGCCCATCCGCTTTTCCACCGGCCCACATACCAAGTACACCCACTGGAAGCAGACCGTCTTCTACTTCGAGGATGTACTCACTGTCCAGCAAGGCGAGCAGATTGCTCTCAACCTTGATGTCCGACCCAATTCCAAGAACAGACGTGATCTCGACATCAAGATCTCCTACGAGTTGGAAACTGAAGATGCTAACCGTGCCTCCAAGGGTGCGCTCGAGTACCGCATGTGCTAAAAGGCTTCTCTATGAGACGGTGCTGATTTCTTGCTAATGATGACACGAGAAGTTAAAAAAAAAAAAAAAAAAACAAGACATCCAAGGGTTAAAAAGGAGACACAGGGAGCAAGGAGATAGACACTTGCGGGAACTTGGGATCTGTGTATAAGGGGGACGGCGTCTTGCATCTTACATGGGGTAAACATTGCAGCTAGATACAAACATAAAAGAGAGAAAACAACATAATCGCGAGGGATGGCGTAGTGAGCTGACGACCCGTCATGAGTGATAGAATAAAGGCAGCACTCCAGATTTACCCAGTCAAAAGATTTTTTGGTTTAATATCTAGCCTTTCGTCCTGACCCTGTGTCATCTCATTGACTATGTGAAACTGCAATAACATGATTATCTATTGACCAATAAAGTAATGAGATTTCATTCATCGTTAAATTGGACTGAGCATCCCGCTTCTTGCCCTGCGGCTAATGCTGACCTGGGATTCATAACCCATTTTTGAGAAACCTTACTTGTTTCCTTTCCTTCCTCCTTTGTAGACACTCACTTCCCCACATGTACTATGTTGGGTACGTTTCTCCTTTTATCCTCGCGTTATTTTGTGCGCTCCCATTTTCACCTAACCGGGGTATACTTAAGAACCAAACTGCTTGACGATTTGAGCGACCTTGTTAGCGAGTTCATCGGCCTCGGAGCGAGTAGCAGCCTCCGCATAGACACGGCAGGCATTCTCAGTACCACTGGCTCTAGCAAAGGATCGAGCACTAGTGTACTTCTTAACACACTGGTCGATCTCATCCTGGGCACCCACAGGGTGGCTGAGACGGCGCTCAGCATCTGTGGTCTGGAACAGGTCCTTGTTGCCGACTTCAACGCGAACAAGACGGTTAGGGAGGTCATTGTAAGTCATGGCCCAATCCTTGAGAGTCCAGCCCTTGTGGGCGAGAATGACTTCAACCATGAGCATATCGGAAATAGCATCGCCGACGGTCTGGTTGATGAGATCGCTGACAGCAGCGAGGGTGTCGAGAGCATCCTTCTGGGCAGGAGACTGAGGCTTGGTCTCACGGAAAGCACGGATGGCCTCCTGAGAGAAGACGACAGTACCGTGACCATTAGCCTCGAAGTAAACACCAACGTCGAACTGGCAAGCAGCGTGGTGCAAATGCTTCACGCCAGTAGGAGTGAAGACGACGGGAAGCTGAAGGTGCTTCTCAATATAATTCGTGCTGGCACCGTTGGCATAGGCGGTCTGAACAACGCCAATGCGGAGGTCATCAGCAAGACCGGCAGATCGAACGAGGTCACCAATAAAAGAGGCATTGAGAGAAGAAATACGATCGCCATCAAGCATGAAGAAGCCTGTCTCGGGATCGACCCAGTAGTAAATCAGACGATCGGCATCACCATCGAGAGAGCAGCATCGGGCGCCGGGGACAGGCTTCGGGCTGGGAGGGGCTCGCTGCTTCGTCTTGACGAAGTCCGCTCCAGACTGAGAGGATAAATGTTAGGCAATGCGACTGGCAGCTGAAGATCTGAAGTGTACTTACATCAAGGTTCAGAACCTCGGGCCGGAGGACATCATCGTTAACAACCTTGATGTCGATGGTACCTTGAGGCAAGACCTTGAGAAACTCAGAGAGCTTGGGACCCCCAACACCGTTGGCGCAATCCACGATAAGCTGTCCCTGGGGCTTGCGACCTCGAAGAGCGCGAGTAAAAGCCTCGGACATTTTCTCGTAATAACCCTGCTCGCTAACTTTGCCATAGGCCTTAGGGGTGCCCTCGGTGTTGACGCATCGTGTCAGATAGTGAAGCTGAGGGGTGGTGAGGATCTTGTAGTCGGTGTACTCTGTGTTGGTAGCCTCGAAAGCATCAGCGAGGGCAGCAACAAGGGAGTGGCCTGAAGGACGAGTGTCACGGCCATAGACGACGCGGCCAGGAGAGGAGAGGTCAATCTTAAGCTGAGAAGCCAGAGCTTTGTAGTTATCGAGAAGCTCCTGATCAGAAGGAGAATTAACGAGCTTGGTAGCATATGTCTCCCACTCCTGTTCAAGCATCTCGCCCATGGGGTCAACGATCTTGACACCATTGTCGACAGCTGGGTTGTGGCTAGCAGTGATCATGACACCAATGGCCTGGCCATTGAGCTTACGGCTTCGAAGACCAGATAGGAGACCGACGCGGAACGAAACACCATCAAGAAGATCGGCCTTCATACGGAACCCCGCAGTGCCATATTTGTAGACATGGTTAGGCACTATAGGGTGCTTTGCCGAAGCGGCGAGGAACTTGTCGTCAGACATTCTACAGTTTCTTTGCGAGCAAAATTAATGGTGTAGTTTATGAGGTGAAAGAACGAAAGACCAGAGAAGACAAGACGCAGGCGGGAGGAAACGAGAAAGATGGAGCTCGAGAGTCCCTTTTGAAACAAATCGAGGCCTCCGCAGTGACGACCTGGCGGGGGACCTTCTAGAGGGCACCTCAGCATACGAGAGGTACCTAAATGGGGTAGCAGTGCTTACTGGCACCTACTGCAAGGGTCTACAGTGCATTATTTACTAACTAAGGTACCTGAGGTACCTTATTTATGCAAACCAGCCACTGCACTTTCATCCAACAAGCTGAGCTCAGCTTAGCTTGAAAGCAACGGGCGAGGTCTTCCAGGCGGTCAAAACTACTTTTTTATGCCGCTTGAATCGAATGGTTTCCATCAGGTGCTAAAACCAGACACAAAACTCTCAGGTATGCCCCACCCGAAGCCCAGAGTTATGGATGTAAGGTGCTGTATTCTGCTGGTGGGGGTTGTATCTGGTTTAATTGGGTACATCGCTCAGCGCCTTACCCGCCACAATTTTGTTGGCGCAGGGCCTCACGTCAGCGTACAGGCTAGGAGTTCACCTCAGGCATCCATGAGACGTACATTTCCTCACCTTAATGGAAGACCTCTCACCGCCCAATGACCCCGTTTGTACGGAGTAGGTGATGAGCGAAAGAGACACGTGATCTCGTGTCAGGTCTCTGCACCCCACTCCGGACAGCGCGAGGCTCAACGCGTCATTCTCACGACATACGGAGACGAGGACAACATTGACGAACTCAAATTTGGGTGGGCTGCCACTTGTCTTGTGTTGCATTTTGATCGCCAAATTCCGGAGGACCTAAAGAATTGCCCCTATTCAAGCCTTCAGTTGTGCAGCTGAAGGGCGAAGGCAACATGGATGATGCCGATTCGGCCAACCCGCAGCTGCTGGCTTGGGTCAAAGAATGGCTCGATCTTGCGCGCGAACGCAATTCAAAAGGCGTTACAACGTACAGAACTGCCTATAATTCGTTAAAAGCATGTCCAATCACCTTTGAACACCCTGCGCAGTTGCAGCAACTCAAAGGTTTCGGCCCCAAACTTTGCGAACGCCTTGAGCAGCAATTAAAGAAATACTGCGAACAAAATGGTCTGCCTATGCCCCCACACCCAAGGTCTCGTAAGGCGATGCCAGTTGCTGGAGTCGACAATGGCGAGGGCTCTTCAAAGCCTGCCAAAAAGTCACGGAAACCCAAAGCATATGTTCCTGCTTTACGCTCTGGAGCCTATGCCTTAGTGGTTGGCCTTTCCACGTTAGATGAAGACTCTTCTGCTGGCATGACAAAGACGGAACTCATTGAAGTTGCACAACCGCATTGTGACTCATCTTTCTCGGCTCCTAGCGACCCTACCAAGTTTTACACTGCCTGGAACTCGATGAAAACTTTGCTGCAAAAGGAATTGGTGTACGAAAGAGGACGACCTCTACGGAGATACGCCTTGACTGACGAAGGATGGGAAGTCGCAAAACGCATAAAAGACACAGAGCACTGGCAGGCCGAGAATGGAAAAGCTGAAAACCCGACTTCAGCACAGCCTGTTAATCCAGATTGTCAACTAATTTCCAATCGTGGGCCTAGGTCGCCTTCGATTGAAATTTCCGAACCTGCGAAAGCGCCTTCAGAATACCAAAACGTTGTGTCTGATGGCCCAACAATATCAGACGACAATTCGGTGCCAAACTTTACACCAATCCGACTACCTCCGGGGTCCTTTACGGTACACTTAGTGCTAGACGTTCGCGAGGTCAGAGCGAAGACTGATCGCGATTATATGCAAGAGGAGCTAGCAAAACTGGGCGCAAAACCCATCATGCGAAGTATGGAACTTGGAGATGCCCAGTGGATCGCGAAATGCCATGACCCAAATCTGCTCGCATCACAAGGTGCTGAGGGAGCTGAGGTCATTTTGGACTGGATTGTTGAAAGGAAACGCCTTGATGACCTGATAGGGAGTATCAAGGATGGTAGGTTTCACGAGCAAAAGTTTCGCCTGCAGCGCTCAGGTGTGAGGAAAGTTATTTACATCATCGAGGAGATCTCCATGGACCCGGAAGTAGCATCTAGATATGCCGAAGCCGTCCGGTCAGCCATTGCCTCCACACAAGTCGTCAATGGCTACTTTGTGAAGAGGACGGCCAAAATGGACGACACAGTCAGGTATCTTGCTCGCATGACAGCGATGCTGAAGCGGACATACGAGAGCAAACCACTCAACGTCATTCCTACCAAAATTCTTACTTCTCAAAATTATCTTCCTCTGCTGAAGCACCTGAGAGAATCTATATCTCCAGACTGGTATATCACTTACCCCGCCTTTTCGTCACTTGCATCCAAGTCAGAGTCTATAACTCTGCGAGACGTATTTTTGAAAATGCTTATGACTACAAAGGGTGTCACGGGAGAAAGAGCGCTCGAAATACAGAAGCGTTGGAAAACTCCGTATGATTTTGTCAAGGCTTTTGAGGCTTGCGGAAGTGGTGAACAGGGGCTGAAACGCAAACGCGAGCTGGTCTTTAGCCAGACAAGTCATCTTGTCGGTCGAAAGAAGTTTACCAAGCCTTTGAGCACCAAAATTGCAGAAGTCTGGGGTGACGCATAATAATTTTGTATATGTGCGATGAGGCTAACGTGTACGCATACTGGAAAAGAGAGATATTCTGATTATAGTGAAAGGCAGACGGTACCAACAGGATGGAATGGTCGGTGTTTTCAAGGCAATTGTATTTAAGTGTCAATGGTATCAAGCCAGTAGGATTCATGAGCATAGTGATACCCAAGATTATGAGAAGTACGAATACACCTTTAATGATTAAATCTATCAAGCTCATGGCTTTCTGCCGAATCCCTGGGCCACGATTCTCTCGACGATCTTCTCAATAAAGGGAAACGAGGCAGCAGCTCCCGGTTCCGAGCCAACAACACCGCCTAGAGACTTCTCTGCATACTTGGCCATCATATCAACCTCAACATTGACAGTGTCGCCCTTCTTCTTCTGTGCCACGACAACCCTCTCTTGGGTGTACGCAATCAGCATAACCTCCCACCATGCTTCGTCATCGTTAACCTTGGTGACAGTCAAGCTTGTGCCATCGATTGCGATAAACCCCTTGTATACAATGTAGCGTAGCATATCCTTGCGGGCTGGTTGGAACCGGAAGGTCAAGGCATTGCCATCCTTCTCAACAGAGAGGATTTCCGCAGTGGTGTCAACGTGACCCTGAACAAAGTGGCCGCCCATGCGGGTATCAGCCCTAACAGCACGCTCAAGGTTGACGTTACTGCCCTCCTTGAGATCGCCCAAGTTGGTGATGCGTAGAGTTTCGGGGGCAACGCCAATCGTGAAAGCCTCGGGGGTAAAGGATGTGACTGTAAGGCAGACGCCGTTGACAGAAATGGAGTCACCGTCATGGCAGTCTGAGAGGAGCGTTGAGCCAGGAGGAATGGAAATGGTCAGAGAGGTGCCTCCTGTTGAGTCATTGGTGTTGAGGTTGGACACAACTAGAAGCATGTGAGTGAGTGAGTATCGAAGATAGATTTGAATATAACGGACCTCCCACTTCTTCAACAATTCCGGTAAACATGATGAGAGATATGCTTTGATGCTTGGGTCAGTGATGTTGAATTGGCAGGACCATATATCGAAGCTGTCGGAAAGTCTACAGGTAATATGAAAGCAATGACAAATGCTGCTTAATGAGTCGGATGGGTACTGATGCTATTCCACTCTGCCCCGCGGCCCGCGAATGCCCCGCACTGGCTCTGAAAGAAATACTGGGACAGCCTTCGGTTCTGATACTCTATTACCGCACAAGCATTGATTTCGTAAAACTGTATTCAGCAGAGTGGTAAATCAGTTCCTTAGGAGCCCGTTTGTATAATCATCCGGCTCAATAAATCTGCCAATATGCCTACTAATGACGGCTCATGCCAAACTTCCATGTTACAAGGTGGGGTGGCATTCTGTCCATCTATGCCCCTCAGTCTTCAGAGAAGTGCCTGGCTTTGAAAAATGGGAAAGATAGAGTGTAAATGGCGAGACGCCAGCAGAGCCTGCTTTAACTGGCTAGCACATGAAATGAAAATTGTATTTCGTTTGCCACCATTGGTCAACTTTTGCCTGGAGAGGAAGAAGAAGTCGAGACAAGAATCGAAAACCAAGATTCACGACTGGCGAGCCTCATGGGTTGTTATCGATAAGACCCGCCTAAATTTTTCAGTTCCATTTCCCACTCAACATCAAGGTACAAGCCTCTGACAGAACAAGACTGTCCATTAGCTACACAATATCTCGATCACAGCTTTTGCAACAGTCGCCTTTCCATTGGATCTTACACCCTGATATTTTACCGTGGCTCACACATAACCTTCTATAACACTGCCACATTATTGCTCTTTCTAGAATCGTCGACATATCTCATATCAATCACACACCCCGCCTCAGAGCATTATGGCGCCCTCAAGACCGGACGCCAAAAAGACAAATCCGGACATCGCAAGACTCCTTGTCGATGCGCAAACTCAACTCGAGGTCGGGAAATTAGAAGAGGCTGCCACCCTTGCCCAGCAAGCTCTTGATGCTACCGGTCAGGGCGGCGACTTTGAGCTCAGTGCTGCCAATCTTCTAGGTACAATTTTTGTCGAGTCTGGCGACATTGACGAAGCGCGAGCCGCGTTTGAGCGCGCAGTATTTCTTGACGAAGACGGTACCGTAGATGAGAAGATTGGTGGAGGTCCTGAGAAGTTCCTGCTACTTGCACAGCTTAGTGAGGAGGGTGGTCTAGATAGTGTGCAATGGTATGAGCGAGGTGCTACCGCTCTTCGAAAGCAGATCGCAGTCCTGAGCGAGCTTCGATCGCCAACCCCTGAGCAAAGGACCGCCCTTCAGGAGAAGCAACACAAGCTCGGAGGAGTCCTGTGCGCTGTGGCTGAAGTGTACATGACCGATCTGTCATGGGAACCTGATGCCGAGTCACGTTGTGAGACTCTTATCACCGAAGCCATGCTCCTCGCCCCTGCTGCGCCAGAGACATGGCAAACAGTCGCCAATGTTAGAATCTCGCAGAACCGCGCCAACGAGGCTCAGACAGCTCTGCGCAGAAGTCTCGAGCTGTGGCAGAAGCTCCCTCCTCAGCACCCTGATGTTCCGGAATTCCCCACCAGGATCGCGCTTGCTCGTTTGTTGATGGAGACCGAATTGGAAGATGAGGCATTGAGTGTGCTTGAGCGACTTGTTACAGATGACGACACAAGTGTTGAGGCATGGTACTTGGGTGGTTGGTGTCTATATATCACAGGCGAAAAGCTCAAGACTACTGCCTCAAAGCCATGGAATGACGAAGCCAAGGCCAGCGAGGAATGGAAGGGATCATGGAAGTCATCGCGGCAATGGCTTATGCAGTGCTTGAAACTTTATCAACAGCAGGATTACGAAGATGAGCGCCTGGGTGAGCATGCCAAGGAATTGCTATCAGAGATCAACAAGGAGCTTGGCGAGCCAGTTGATGGTGAGGAAGATGACTGGGAGGATGCCAGTGATGGCGCAGAGGAAGACGCTGAAATGCAAGGTTGATGACTTTTTGTAAGGACAGAGAAATCGGATAAGTGAGCATTACGTATGGCGTTTAGGAACAAAAATGGGCATATCTGGAAGAAACCCTGTTGCCTCTAGTTGTAGTTAAAACTGGATGGCCCAGACCCAAGTCTATATCATCATGACAGTACTAGGCCTCCCAATACCTTTCGTAGCCACTCAATGCCATATAAATCGGTGGCAGCATTCGTCGTCTCAAGCCGTAGTAAGCTGTTCGCCTTTTTGTATCAGTTCCCAAGCCCCAACTCCCAAGTAATGCATGTTTGTTATATACCACCTCATGTGGCCTCAACTTTAAGTTTCTCGATACCCTCGACAGGCATATCATCCTCTTCCTCTTCACCCTTACCAGCAAGACCTCTCTCCCAGAGCTGTCTACCTGTCATGCGAGCGGGCTCCTTGGTCTTCGCCTTCTTCAGCTCAGCAAGACGCTCCTCTTCCTCCTGCTGCCTCTTCTCCTCCATCTCCTTCAAGAAACCCTCACGCCACTTCAAAAATGTCTCAGGCGTGACAGCTGTGCCGTGAAACTTCTTGTTCTCCTCTGCCTCAGCAGCCAGCGCAGCTTCCTCGTGTGCCTTTGTGATGATGTCCTTGCGTTCTTGGACAAGCTGCTCGGCATTATCCTTCAATGTTGATACAATTGCAAAGACCATGGCCATTCCGAGGTTTTCTTGAATAGTATCGTCGAGACTGGCAAGGAGCTGGTCGCGGTCTTCTGCGACGTTGAAGTGTTCGTGGGGTGTGGCATTTGGAGGAGCGAGGATGTCGAGATGGGGTGGCTTTTCGGGATAATCTTCTGGATATCTCACTTGGAGAAGTATGGTAGGAGGATCTTGATCTTCTTCACCTGGAATGTCTAACGCGACAGAAACTCTAAACTCGGTTTCAGAGATATCTACAGGAATGGTTAGACAAAGAAGACAACATATTTTTTCAGCAGGAGATTTATACCTGTGATTTCATCGGGGAAAATAGATTCGAGAACTTCGCGCTCTTCGATTTGATCTTCTCGCCCCATTTCGACGGGTTGTCTTCGGGTGCCTTTATAAACTGTAAAATGTTACTTTTGATAGAGCCGAATGACGAGAGTCCTAAGAGTCCTCATGGAAGTGGGGATGTTTACAGGCCGCGGGGTGTTATGCGGAACAGGTTTAGTGTCTGGTTGACCGCCCGGCATTTCCAAAAGCTCTACCATCCGTGTTAGTTAACGCTCTGACTTCTAATTTACTGGACGATTATTAGGGACCCATGTACCTCATCTTCAATCGATCGATGGCTTCTGAAGGCCTGATCCGAATTTATATTACTGAAGCCTCACGGACCTCGTGGACGGACTTGTGGACTTCAGTGTATGACTCTGTCCTCTTCGTCTCATCCTTCATCAAGCTTCAATCAATCCTGTTGTTGCTCAGGTTTCCCCGCATTCAATGCGCCAGGTGAAACTAGATGCAATATCCATTCACCAATGACCTCAAAGCTCACGTTTTCCCCTTGCATGTTGATTTAGAGATACCGACCGACCCGATCAATATTCGTCCCAGTCACAGAGCGGGACTATGGGCTCGTTACCAGTTAACCCTTTTGCCGCCAGTCTCACAGCTCGGCCATCAAGGTAACTCTGATAGGGAGCCTTGGGGATTCGTTTTTGGTTGTCCTCCCATAGTTGATATTCGACAGCTTGCCAAACTTGGAGTTGGTCCATGAAGTTCCCTCGTGGCTTCACCTTTCGCCTTGCCCTGACCTCAGCGATAGTGACGTCCAAACCCAGTTCTCGTTGCCGCATTAGATATGCTATTGCAACGGATGCTGATCGAGACATCCCAAGGCGACAATGGATCAATACATTCGACTCTCGCGCCGAATAATCGCTTTCGATGGTTGAAGCAGCATCAATGTCGAATTCTCCTGAGATAATAGAAGATGGAGAGCGCAGTGAACCGTGGCGATCTAGTTGTAGGTTGATAAAGTCGCAGATGTCGTCTAGTAAGCACAGAATGTCCATCGTTGAAGTATCAAGGCAAGGCACAAATAGATGACACTCTTGGGGGACTATTTGCCTGTTTTTAGGACTATCCCATTTCGAATATGGGCCATCCAAGAGGGAAACTATCGCTGTGATGTTGTGATGCCGAAGAACATTGCGGTTCATGGAACTCGCAACGTTCCCTACGAACAGATTCGGAGCAACCTGAGATATTGATGGGGAGTCCATATCATCTGTGATTGATGAGAGTAGGGTCTTTCGGTTTCAATTGACTACCTATGTAAAGTGAAAGTTGATCGTACTCATATCACCTACGCCGGAGCCGGGAACGTGCTGCATTGCATTTATGCAGACCCCTCACATGCAGAGACTACTTCAATGGCAACTCACAGGACTTCAATGCCTGTTATGTGGTGCAATGAGTTCGTTGTGGAACCGAATACCCTTGGATTCCTAAATCTCCAAGTACGAACAAGTTCCAGTCAACCGACGCATGATATGAGCCTGAACTCGGTAGTATGTCGACTGCAGTCAGGAAATGCAATCCCGATCCAGAGGAGCCAAATGTCATTCACATATTAATTGGCCCCGGGTCATTTACGTCAAAGACTTCTTCAAATACTATTATTTGCTTTTGATCTGTGGTCCCTTATTATTGGTTGATACTGAACTCGCCGTCAGACACATCGCCTAACGCTCGAGAGAGATCATCTTTCTACTTACCAAATATAACAGTCTCTTAGCCCTCAGGATCTCTTATTGTTCTAGAACTGCTCTCTTGTAATTTTTCTACACTGCAAATAGAGATCATATGCCCAGCTCAAAGAGTAACGGGTCACGAACTCGTTAAGACAAAAGCATAACAACTTAGCATAAAAGCCAACCAGGACTTTTCTAATACCTACCTGCAGTTAATATAACAAGGCCAAAGTGTCTTTGCTTCAAGCACGTTCTTACTACGGGTGTAAGAGGATGGCAAGGTGTGCACGTGACTCTTATCCACGGTACGTAAATCAGAAGAGTGGGGCCGTTATTATCAGTTAGCCAAGCGCGGGAGTTCAATCTTATCGGTAGAAAAAAAAGTTGCTGGACTGAATTGCGACTCTGCATCTATCCATCAAGTTCACGGCAATGGCTACCAAATCCGCAGCTGTTGGCAACAAGCGAAAGTCCGCTTCTAGCGGCAAGGCAAAAACTGATTCCAAAGTTAAGAAGCCTCGACTTGAAGAGACCAAGGCCCGGAAGCAACCCGTCGAAGAGCCGGAGGACGATGATATGGACGACGTTTCAGACGAGGAGGATGGCGGTGCCGAACTGAGTGAACAGACTCCCCAGAAGTCTTCGACTGGTGCTCAAAATGGAAAGAACTTTGAGCGAGGTATGTTATCCGGTAGATACCGCGCTCGCGCCTGGCCAATGCTAACTGTTCTCCAAGGCCAAACTTCACGCGAATCCCATGCTAAACAAAAGCAGCTCGCCCAGGAGCGCAAGGCCGCTAAGCCTCTTGCTGACGAAGTTCAACGCACAAAGAAGCTGTGGGAACGGCTGCGACGAAAGTCTCACGTTCCCAAGGAGGAGCGACAGACATTGGTCGACGAACTATTCACCATCATCACGGGTCGCATTAAGGACTTCGTTCTCAAGCACGATGCTGTGCGAGCTGTTCAAACCGCCATCAAATACGCTTCACCTGAGCAGAGGAAGCAGATTGCCCGTGAGTTGAAGGGTACATATGCTCAGCTTGCTGAGAGTCGATATGCCAAGTTCTTGATCGGAAAGCTTCTTGTCCAGAACGATGAAGAGATCCGCGATATCATCATCCCCGAATTTTACGGCCGTGTCCGAAAGATGATCAACCATGCTGAGGCATCATGGATCCTCGACGACATTTACCGAGGCGTTGCGACAAAGGAGCAAAAGGCTATTCTTCTCCGCGAGTGGTACGGTCCCGAGTTCTCTCTGAGGGAGCTCACCAAGGACACGGAGCCCACTGCCGACCTCAAGACTATCCTGGAAGCTGAGCCCAGCAAGCGGAGCCCCATTATGAAGACTCTGGTTGACATGATTGGTTCTCTTGTCAACAAGAAGATGACCGGTTTCACTATGCTTCATGATGCCATGTTCCAGTACTTCTCCAACACCCAAATCGGTACGGAAGAGTTCACCGAGTTCTTCGAGATGGTCAAAGGCGACGAGAGCGGAGATTTATTGAAGAACATGGCTTTCACTCGTAATGGCGCCAAGCTCACATGCCTGCTTCTTGCCCATGGCTCCTCAAAGGACCGAAAGCAGATTCTCAAGACATATAAGGACACCTACCTCCTTATGTCCGGCGACATTTGGGCCCACCTTATCCTCCTTGCGGCCTACGACGTTGTCGATGACACCAAACTCACTGCCAAGACCATCTTCCCCGAACTCATCGGCGAGGGCGAGAACGTCGCCCAGAATGTTGTCGCAACAGCCAACAACCCCTTTGCCAGGTCAACAATTCTTTACCTTTTCGAGGGGTTAGCCAAGAGTCTCTTCCCTTCTAGCCAATCATTTGATGTCGAACTTCTCAAGGAGGTTCACGAGATCCGGAAGACAACAAGTAAGAAAGATGAGGACATTCGACGCAATGAACTCATTACTGCTGTTTCTCCCCAGCTCATCACCGCCATCGCAGAGGCACCCACTGAGCTGACCGCGACCGCTTTTGGGTGCCAGTTCATTACCGACGTTCTTCTCTCAGGTGTCGGTGAGAAGCAAGCTGCTCTTGAGGCCATTGCTCAGTCAGCCGGCGGTGACCCCAGCCAGGAGCCAGCCGAAGACGATCTTCAACCCCAGATCCACATTTCACGGACACCTCACGGCGCTCGCATGCTCAAGTCGTTAATCCAAGGGGGCAAATATGACAAAGCAGCTGGCAAGATCATCCCTGTAGACCCTCCTCTGGAATTCTCCAACACTCTCTATCCCGTCATCAAGGAACACATCATGGACTGGGCCACCGGCCCCGGCTCATTTGTTGTTGTGGGTCTCCTTGAGGCCCGTGACTTCAGTGAGGTTGATGCGCTCAAGAAAACACTCAAGAAGAATAAGAAGATTCTCGAGAAGGCTGCGACAGAGGAGACAGCTGAGCAGAAGGCGACACGTGAGGCTCAGGAAACTGCGCCTAAGGGAGCTAAGAAGGGTAAGAAGAAGGGCGACAAGCCTGTTGGTAATGCTGGTAGCAAGCTTTTGTTGGAGAAGCTGTAAACACGGTTTGAAGATACTGGACAATGGGTGGAGAGGAAGTGCTTTATTTATCATATATCAGGCGTATAAAACTAGGGTGTTTTTGACAATGATATCACGGACTATGATATGTTGCTTACCTATCCATTTTCTGACTGTCCATTGCAGCCAAGTGAGCAGCACTGATTTTCATCGAATATTGCGAGCATGATGAAACGATGCATGAGGTACAATTGCGAAGGAAATGCGACCCAGGCAATGATTGGCCGCCTTGGGTTGGTGCTGTGCAACGATATACACAACTAACGGTTACAGTATTGCGCCACAAGGGTCACACATGGCAGTGGCGGTTGTATCTACCCGAATGTCTATGTTGCCCCCATAGTAAGGGCTCTTTGGGACGTAGGGTGTAAAAGGAATGTACTGTGGTGCTCGTAGAGAAGTAGGAGAATACCATGGGATATCATATACATACTTGCATATGGATGCTAACATCCTCACCTACGTATATCACTCGATTGTGGTTCGGACGACGTCTCTACGTTTTACAGAAGAGTGCCTAGCTGTTGGATATAATGTTCTTTTAAAGGCGTTGCGTAACTCTGTGTTTCCATGGCAGTTAGAAGTGTTACAGTGATCCAACGTTTCATACTACCTCGCCGAGGCATGAAGCTCAATATGTATTTGGACTTCTATGAGGCATCAGAGTTCAGGGGGGGATCAAGCGCAACTAAGGTAGGCAGCCAATCTTTTCACTACCAAATAGGTTAAAGGCACAGAGCAATACCGCCGAGCCATGATAAATCGAGTATATTCATGTTAGCCTGACTTGAGTATACTCGGACTTATTCACTCCTTGGTTCGTGTGTTGGTGATCTAATGATTCGCAAACTATTGCGCGAGAGAGGCACTTGGTTGCTTCTTAACAATCGTCACTCAGCTATATGAGGTACCTCAGCCATTTGTCAGGCACGCTGTGAGCATAAGTTGCCAAAGTCCAAGTAAGTTGGGCACTGCTTTCAATATGGCTTTTGATCGTGATCTTTGAGTGGCTGTGATGGAGGAAGTTTGGCCGACAGCTGTTGGCAGCTGGTAACTGACAAACTTCCTTCGCTTCCGCCTCCTTTCCTTCTCATTATAGGTACCAGGCGTAACCCGCCAAAACCGCGCGCAACGTCACAGATGCAATCGTTTCATTTCTCCTCGATTCTCTGCTTTCTTCTTTCATTCCTTGATTTCCGTTCGTTTGTGTGCTTTTCTATCAAGTCGGCGGTGATATCATCCACCTTTTTAGGAGCAGAGCAACAGGATCTTGCGTAGGTACTTATCTTCTTCTCCCCAGATTCACGGAAACTGCGATACTATATCAAACGAAACTTCTTGCGGTGGCCACAAACGCAAACCAATATCATACACAACAGGGAGCGAAACCCAAACAGACAAATATTCTTTTCTTCCTCTCAACTGCCCGTTTGCTTCCCTTGCTATACTGCGTTTGCCGATATGACCACAAGCCTACAACCTCGCCATGGTCAAGATTGCCGTACTGACAAGGCATACTACGAATGTAGTTACTTCGACTTTGAGTTTAAAGGCTGCTGCTCTCACGATCCATGCATCAGGCCTCGTGGCTGTCGCGACGACGAATCTTCCGACCACGGTTCGTGGCTAACTCGCGGCATGTCAGGCACCGAGAGCGGTGCTTCAGAGGCCACTGTTATTGAGAGCGCCATAGATGTGAGGTCTGCTGTTGGGAGAATTTTCACTGCGAGCTTTCCTTCAGATGACTCTGACACCGAAAGCACTCTCGTGACTCGAAGACGACCCTCTTCACACACCAGCATGGGCGAAGATACTGAAAACGATGCTTCCCCTCGTAGACATTCACACTCGAAGACCATGACAGACTCGGGTACTACTCGTACAATCCCTAATTCGATTCGAATTACGGTGACCAAGAATACGGTTATATTCACCAGCAAGCTGCCTTCCAGCAGCACACCCATTGAATCAATCACCGAGACCACGGTCGATACAATCCCAACCTCCTCCTTCCAGAGTACGCCGGCACAGGGCCCTACTGAGACAGATGCCTCAAGCCTTTCAGCAGATGACAGCGACACTGGAGGTCCTTCCATTGGCCTCATTGTGGGAGGCGTAGTTGGGGGTGTTGTGGCTCTAGCTCTCATAGTTCTTGTTGTGATTATTCTTCGTCGTCGCAAAGATACCGACGGGCAACTTGACAGCGCTGACATGCCCTACAACAACTTTGATGAAAAGGAGGAAAAGAGCTACCTCAGTCGGATGTTGTCACGCAGCACCAACAAGGGAGGCACCGATCCGTTCGCACCATTTGGAGGTACGTCTCATCGATATGCACCATCAGAGTCAGCGTCAAAAGTGGCCGACTCTCTTCCGAAACAAGTACTAAATCTACTCTGCAGGCCGTATCGACAGAGTAGACGACCCCCTCCGCCCACCCCCTGGCACTTTTGAGATGGACGCCACAGAAAACGTTGTCCATGAGCTTCCAACAGCTACTTTCAGCGACGCCCAAGGAAATGTGTCTCAAACAGGAGGTCATGCGGCTGCCGGCCAGCCAGACCGTCCTATCCAAAATGGACCTGCTGCAGCACCTGAATATCCCCCAGCAACCATGTATCCTGTTGACCCTCGGGCCAACCTCAACGCCACTCTTGAAGATCGCCAACAAAAACACTTTGTCAACCACTGGAACCAGTATAAATCCCTGGGGGATGATGCGAATCAAGGGTCATGATTTTTATGGAAGTCTCGAGGGCTCAGGTGTTCACCATTGACGAGGTCAATATCGCAAGCATTTTCTGGTGTTGTGCGGAGAATGACTACTTTGCATTTCCCCCTTTCTTTTTGTACAATATGAGTCGCTAGTTGGAAGTCGAATACTACCTATAAGTAGGTTGCAACAATCAAAAAGGTGGCGCGCAGATCTGAGCGATGTGAAAGCCCCTCTCATCACCGTATCGACATGCGGATTCTCCTATTGGACAACGACAGCACACACTCGGTAGTCCAATGTTTCCCGCCTGCGGCCCGCTCCACGGAGCTGAATCGGGCGAGTTTCCGTCCCTGCTGTATCACCTCACTGCTTGCTTACGGTCGAGAGCTGACCACCGTCTTACTATGCCTCCAAATGATGAAACCATTCAATTCGAGCTAACTATATGCCGAGGACTTCTGTACTGTACATAGCCCCCGCTGCTACCATGCAGGATACGCAGGTCGACCAATCTGGGCTGATGTCTGACTGTACATACATCACCAGTCATAGCTTGGACTAGTTTCACCACAACTGTCTGGTCGTCGACAGGGACCTATTACGACACTTGTATCCTGCACAATGTCCTGCCAAGATGAGGGGTGATGGTATATCGAGCCTATCTGGGTTCACCGACCAAGACACAACAGGTTGTGGCTTCAGCTGGTCTCAGAATAGCAACAAAGCAGAGAGAATCTGACAGGTGGGTGCGAAGCAGTGTGCGAGCAACCAGCCTGCCAGCCCAGCATTGAATTATAAAAGACCCGTCAAGGGACTGCTACCTCGACCAGAATGATCTAGTCCAGTCTCAAGCATTTCGTACTATCCCTTCTCAGTAACACCACTGGTCAACATGCCTTCTCAACCTCAATCCAAACAGATCTTCCTTCCGCTCGAGGATGGCTCACACCATGAAGCAAAAGAAGATGCTTTTGCGGCCCCCAAACGCATCATCATTTGCTGTGACGGCACTTGGCAGTCCTCGGTGTCAGGCCTGAAGAACATCCCGTCCAATGTTACAAGGCTTGCCCGTTCAATTGCTCGTAGCGGCAAGGACAAAGAGGAGAAAGTGTGGCAGCAAGTAGTTTACTACGATGCTGGCATTGGAACGGGAGACCTGGGTCAGGCAGAAGCCAATCGGCAGGGAGGTGCTGGCATTGGCTTTGTGGGCAACGTTATTGAAGCCTACAACTTTATCGTCCTGAACTACAATATTGGTGACGAGATCTTTTGCTTTGGCTTCTCTCGAGGAGCTTATACCGCTCGTGCAGTCGCAGGTCTCATCACTGATATTGGTATTGTCTGTCCCAAGGATCTGCAAGATTTCCCTGACCTTTACGCCCTATACCAGAAGAATCCTGATGGTTTCCATTTCCGCAAGTCGCAAGCTTACATGGAATGGGTTAACGGTGTGCCATCTAAGAAGGAGGCTAATGGGGGATCTCAAATTCAGTCTCAATGGGACAGTCCTCCTCATCACGATGCCCCTGAGTCGTCTAGATTCGTCAAGGTTGTCGGTGTTTTTGACACTGTTGGAAGCTTGGGTATCCCCGATTTGCCATGGACTCGTTTCAATCTCAAGTTTCTCGAGAAGGCCGTCGGGATCGCCGATCCTGGTTTTCATAACATTCATCTGAGCCCTTGTTAGTGACCCCTCTCGTACTTCATATCCTCAGAACTGACGACTTCGCAGACATTCATCATGCTTACCATGCTTTGGCTCTGGATGAACATCGAGCACCCTTCTCGCCCAGTCTTTGGCACTTCCCAACCAACAAGGACCATCACCCTCCCGAGCCCGCTAAGGATATAGAGCAGCTTTGGTCCGATTGGGAGAAGATTTACAAGAACTCCAGCGCAACAAAAAAGCAGCTAGAAGATGCATGGGGTGCTGTAGTTGATGGTGAGATGTATGAACATCTCCGGGGTAAGAAGTCAGAATTATTACAAGTATGGTTTCCAGGCGTACACATCAACATCGGCGGCGGGAATGATGACCTCCTTACTGAGAAGAAGAGTGATCTAGAGCGTAAGTTGTTGCATCTTCGAACTGCTGGATGTGCACTGACAAGTATAGAAATCGCACTGATCTCATTCGCCTGGATGTGTGAGCAAGTCGCACCTTATTTGCAGTTTGTCGAAGACGGTAGCTTGAGTGAGCTTGGAAAATCAGCCGTCCAAGACCGCTATAACCTCCTCAAACCACTCCTAACTAACATCCAAAACGGAGATGAGAAGGACTACGGCCCTGGGCCATTGTCTAGCCGCGTTGCAGCCTCCTTGGACCGCACAGGTATCAAGAAAGCAGACGTTCGTAAGATCCCAGAGGAGACGGTCAGCGGCTGGGCAACTGGGCCTATCGTCGACAGCTTCACCGGCGCCATGATCGCCGGAGGCTCCGTCGACAGAGTTCCTGGCAACTATACCAAGGACGATAAGGGTCGCGAGATAGGTGATACATATGAGATGATCCATCCGTGCGTCAAGTATCGCATGAGCAAAATTCCGAGCTACAAGCCCAAAGCCCTGCGTGGCTTCGAGAGGACTGCTGATGGAGGCAGGGGATATGTGTGGACAAAGGGCAATATTAAGATCCCGGAATTTGTGGTTAAGACGGGGGATGCTTTCTCGAGGCATGTTGCGGAGCAGGATCGCAGTTCTGGCGGAAATGCTCGGGATTTCCTCCAGAAAATTGATGCTGTACTCGCCTGAGCTGTAGTTTGATTATCCCTTATATATCAATATGTTGACCAAGTCAGACAAGTGGTGTTTGTGACAATCAACGCAATTCTAGTCCCATATTGCTCCATGACACTTGTCAGGAATATCAATAGAGCGTATGAGCACGTCCTTGGGAAATTCGCAATGGCACCCGTGACTCTGGTGTATCAGGGGCTTCCACATCACAGATGAAGCCAGCAAGTTCACAGACAAACTCACAATGCCAGAGCTCTACTCACCGAGATTGAAGCAAATCGATTTATTAGTTTTTTGTCATAAAACATCAGTAGTGCAAGAGCAAAGCGTCCCAAGTTCTCCAGGTAACGAACATGCCATCTTGATATCAAACCTGGAAAATTATAAGAGAATGGCTCTGCATCCCCTGAAT
Source organism: Fusarium musae (assembly GCF_019915245.1). Lineage (NCBI taxonomy): Eukaryota > Fungi > Ascomycota > Sordariomycetes > Hypocreales > Nectriaceae > Fusarium > Fusarium musae. The sequence continues at coordinate 2,548,179 of NC_058387.1, forward strand.
ACAATGTGCGGTGTCCCTTATCCCCGCTATGCGCCTCAAATGCAAGATAATTCGTTATCCTCGGGTCTCGAGTTTTATCTCCCACCTCCAAAGTCTCCCTGTCATTCTTGATGTCAAAAATAGATATGTGATAACCAATCTGTAATAGTTACGCCGTTCTTGGGTAGATATCGTCAGATCTCGTTGGTAGGTAAGCCTTTTACCGATTCTGTAGCTTAGAGATCTCATCGAGGAGATCCTGAAGGTCCTGATCAGAAATCTTGTCGGCCAGTGAAGGGATGAGTGTCTTGGCCTCGTCGGCTCCCTCACAGCACAGAGAACCTAAAGATAGCTTGTTAGTATTTTCAAGACATGCATGATCTTTCAAGTCTGGAGATCGTACCCAGCTGTGCACGCTCAAATTTGGCGAGGTTCTTATGTGCGCTAAGAAGGCGTTCCACAGCTTCTACGTTCTCCTTCTGAGTGAATCGCGCAAAGTTATCGAGGTAGGTCAAAGTCGAGTTGAGCATCCTGGCAAGGGTCAGTCCTGTCGCCCGCGATCTAGCGGCCACGGGGGCTTAATTACTCGGTGTTGTTGACATTCCTACGATCGTTCTTTCGTTTCGCGTGGAGGGCATTTAGAACCAGCGCAGCTTCGGAGAGCGTCAAGGTGTCGACATCTTGAAACTCGCCAAGGTTCAGAACTGCGGAAGCTTCCTCATTACCAGGAGCCGCGGGCTTGGGTCGAGAGGTGCGAGGGTGGTTGACTTTTCTAGGCGCGGCAGCAGCTGGGATTTGTTGTTCATCCTCCATTGCGAGAGCAATTGTATAGGATGCGCTGAAGCTAGTTTTTCGATCGCGCGATATTTGCGTTTCTGCACTCGATGCGCGGATGTTGGGGGAAACTTGGCGAATGAATCAGATTCGAATTTAGAAAAGTCGGATGTGAATTATTGAAAGTTGAAAGGCGAACCTAGAAGACTCCAGAGTTCGGAGGCTGAAAGAAAGCAAGACAATGCAAATGTACGTACCCCAGCTTAATTAGTGGGGCTGTCTTCTAGGCCAGCTACCTTACCCTCAGGGGGCAAGAAAACACCGAACCTTGATATAGGGTGTCAAAATAAACTTGGCAAAAAGAAACCTTGACTCGGGCTAAGTTGACCTTAGTATTTTTATCACTTAGGGTTCAGATCCTGAGTTTTCTTTCCTCCCCTAGCCTACTTAGTAGGCTAGCTACCTAGGCTACTAGACCAGGCACCTCCCTGAACAGAGGCACTTGCTTTCGGTGATGGAGTCGTGTGGCGGTCCCGCTGAGAGCAGCTTGTCAATCTGTCAACCTCTAACCACGAACAAGATAAGAAGCTCGATAGGCACTTGTAATCGACGGAGCTCATGAGAGTAATCGCTACAGGCTGTAAGAACTTCTTGAACAACCGCGACTGGCACTAACTCTCTCATTCACAGCTCATCTCTCCCGCATCTCTCACTTTTGTTCATGTCCTCCCCTTTGATATAGATGGTTTAGTGAGCTTCAGGGGAAGCTAAACAGACTATTCACAACCAGGTAGAGGCCGATCATACATCTACAAAAGGAATCATGTGAGGCCGAACACAAACTTGGATGAAGATATGTGCTAATAAGCCAGGACTATCTTTGCCCTCATCGTCATCAACAAGGCCGGAGGTTTAGTTTACAACAAAAACTTCCACGAAGGTCTTCAACAAATCAGCACAAATGATTATTTAGTTCTCGCAGGAACATTTCATGGGTAGGTGCCCCTTCAGTCTCCCAAGGCTGCCCAAATCTCTTCGTGGGCACATCGGAACTAACATCGATCTCCAGCGTTCACGCCATTACATCTCGTCTCAATCCTGTCAAGAACCTGCCAGGTGCAACACCGCCAGGAAACAGACCCGAACCATCATCGGGCTTAGAGGTTCTTGAGACAGAAAACTTCCGCATGCAGTGCTTCAACACAATGACAGGGACAAAGTTCCTTCTCTTCACCGATACAACACAAGCAAATGTCGATGTCACTATCCGCAGGATCTATGACCTTTATGCAGACTACGTCATGAAGAACCCCTTCTATTCTCTTGAAATGCCTATTCGGTGTGATATTTTTGACCGGAAACTACTTTCGTACATCCGGGAGATCAATAATCGATAGACGGGTAATGGATAGATTTACGGAGTAATCGGAATCAGCATGTATCGTAATGGCTTTAATCTTTTCTGTCGTCTAAAACCCCCCTAGCCTGTGTCTATTATACATTTGCTGCAATGTTGACAGAACTGGGCCGCAATCTACTATGAAGTGTCCATCTTGTCTCCGTCACCTTTCTGTCCGCCCTTATCTTGGTCCTTGCTGCTCGATCCCTGGTTCTCATCTTCCTCCTTGACGTCGCTCAGTGAGGCCTTCTTTGCAGCTTCTTCTTCCTCGCGAGCTGCTTTCTCCTGTCGGGCCTTTTCTTCTTCCATACTCATACGTAGAGCCAGTGCGAGCTCGGGTTCCATTGCAGGGTCGAAACCGAACTCGAATTCATCGTTACTACCGCCTGCGCCTCCAGCTCCGCCAGATCCGCCAGCGTTTTCTCCAAGGAGGATGGGGGTCGAGATGAGTTGGTCGCTAAGAAGCTTGCTGCTGGGAGGAATGACGACCAAGTGGCAGCCTTCGTTGGTCTTGACGGTGTCAATAAAAAGCTGTAGCTTGTTCTTGGTGCTGTCGTCATCGAGATCGCCGAACAGGACAAAGTCGACCGAAATGTTGGCTTTCTTCATCTTCTTTGCGAGCGTGGTAAGCTCCTTCTCTGATTCCTCAACGGGGGAGCAGACAAAGACTATTATTCGTTGACGTTGGGATCGGTTCTGGCGATGCTTCAGGGCAAGCTAAAGAGACGTCAGTACACAACACACCTACATTCAGCCGTGTTCAGACTTACAGTAGCCACCTGGATACCCGTCTTGAGATGGGATGAGCCTCCAATCTTCTTCTTCGTCCTGTGAAGGCCCTCGAGGATCTTGCCCTGCTCAGTGGTGAGAGTCACCAGCACTTCAGGTCCTTTGCCTCCCATACTCATCAAGCCAACGGATGATTCAGGGTTTCCTTGTGTGATGGTCTGAAAGGTGATGTTGACAGCGTCGACTTGCGATTCGAATCGAGTAGGTTGATAGTCGCCATTTCTGCTGCTCTCGCTGTTGTCTACGACAACCATAACCGCCTCAAGAACCATATTGGGTGCTGTTGTTGTTCTATAGCTGTGAGAATATCGTATGCAGCTATAGGAGTTTGTGGCAAGTGTGTACGTGGAGGAAGTGTTTGATATTGGTGTTGAGCTTGGTTGATAGTGAGAAGGTCAAGCTCCCAGTGTCGTAACGCAGTTCAGCCTGGCGGAGTGTAGCTCAATGATGTGAAGTAGTGCTACTTGGTTACTGCGGAGATCACTGCGCACCAACGTGTACCTATACCATGTTCCCACCGCTACCAATTGCTTGCGCCAGAGCAGCTAGTTGGCTTACCTAATATGGAGACCCACATACTTTGTTTACTTCCCGCGAGCTCCACCTCTAACCAACGCGCCTGGGGGTCGACCACTACAACTTCAGATGCGATTTCAGCACTTTTTAGTACTTGTCTACAAACACATTCAGCGCTGATAATAACGATGGCTCCAGCAAATCCCAAAAAGCAGCTTGCTGAGTCCCCTCTCAAGAAGACCATGGTTGAACATGTTCCTCTGCACACTGCAAGCCCTTCGGCGCAACCACGAAGCCCTATCAGAAAGCGAACACCTGGTGCTATCACGATGCAACAAAAACAGGCTATGATCGATAACATGCAACTCGAGAGTATGTGGTAACTGATTTGTCACGAAATACACCGCTGACGATTTCTTAGTTACAGAACGCGCTCGCCGATTAAGAGCCCAATATAATTATATGGCAACAACAGTTCGCTCACGTATCGAAATGCGACTCAACCGCGTCCCCATGTCAATGAGAAATATCAAGATGGGAGACTTGCTACAGAAATTCGTGGATCAGGAACAACAACGAGCCGCGAAATCGACCGCTATACGAAAACAAACAGCAACATGGGCAGCAAGTCCGCCAAAGCAGATTCAATCGGCGGCTCATAATTTGAAACCCGCGCCACGCACAAAGAAGCGCATGAGGTATGCATAATGTCCAACCTTGAATTCGTAAACTAACAATAATCCAGTGACGCAATCTCAGGAGACAAAGAAAACGAGGTCGAGCATACTGAGACTGCTAAGAAGAGGGCTCGAGCTGCAACAACCACGGACGTGTCACATGCCCGATCAGGGCAAATTTTGTCGCCAACATCCTCCAACTCACGAATGGCAAATCGACCTCCATCGCCTACTAAGTCTGGTATTGCACGACCAGCTTCGCCACTGAAGCGCCCGGCTACAGCTTCTGGTATGCTGTCAAGCATGGTGGAAAGGGCAAAGGCGACGCGAGCTGGCGCTGGCGCTGGACGCAAGATGACGACAAACTCAACCACAAGTTCAATGTCGACCAACAGCACTGCTACCACCAGAAATAAGAAAGCAATACCAGCAACAAATACTACTTCAAGAGCGCCTACTTCTCGACCAGGTACACGAACAACTCGTAGATCCATTGCCAACAGCGAGTCCAGTGAGTCAAGCAATGGCACCGTGATAAGGAAGGGGCCCACGGCCAAGAGTGCTCCGGTCAAAAGGGGGACAACATCTCGTAAGGGGACGACAGGGGCAGTCCGTAAAAACACAGCGAAGAGCAACCCTTCCACTGCAAGCACGGGTACAGGACGAACCTTACGAAAACGAGCATAGAACGAATACTCATGGAAGGTGTCACTGGAACGTAATTGGTATATTGTTTGTTTCGATACGTATTGCAGAATCATGGTATAGGAGTTCAGGGTTGAAGCGCATGGGTGCACTGGATAGCTCCATGTTGCTTTATGATATTCTTTTGAAACTGTATATGCCCATAAGAAACACAGGAGCGCGAGTGTTTCCAAAAAAAAAAAAAATACACTCTGGAATTCCAATCACGAATGCCTTTGGTATCTCCCAAACTTATGAACCACCCTTCTTCTTCTTCTTGTCTTCGACGAGTTCAATATGATCCTCGGGGATCTGCTTGTACTTCTCAAGCAGGAACTCTTCCAATTCAACGCTGACATCACCTTGCACAACAATCTCTTCACCGCCACCTGGAAGCTTGGTCACTGAAGAGCCTGTAGCAAACTTCTTGCCAAGATCTTTGGCGACCTATGGTATGTTCAGTATGGGGTGATCATCCGCTGAGGTTGGCAACCCACCTTCTTGAGTTCCAAGTCAAACGACTCTAGTCCTATCACAGCCGTGACAAACTTCTTCTTGTTTCGCTCAATGCGCTTGATAGTGACGACACTCCTGGCTAACAGGTCGGCATGTTTTGCCTCGGCGGCTTCAGCCTTAGCGGTCTTCTTCTGTGCGTCCTTTGCGGCTCGTTTCTGGGCCTCGACGGATAGTGATGCGGTAGCAGCCTCAAGGGCCTCTATACGGCTTATTGTCAATGCATGTCCGCGTCCCGGACATTTTGAACTTCGTACCTGCGGACCAGATCCTGTTGTAAAGCTCTGGTTCGTTCTTTTCTAGCCACTCCTGGCACTTCTTAACTGTTCCGCCATACTCGCAGTACTACTTGGCCGATTGATCAGTTTTTGGAATTCTCTCGACGATGCGTGGATTCATAAAAGGAGAGTTTTACCTCCGGGGGTAGAGTGCAAACTGTGAGGAAGGTTGTGTCAGCTATTGATTCTAGCTTTGCATCATAATCAACCAAGCGCCGTTAATAAAAGAACATACCGCCACAATACTTGACAATACGACCCTGGGGCTCGCCCTCAGGTTGCTCAACGTCAGCCATAGAGATCTCAATCTGTATGCTTTAATAGTAGTGTGTGCAAAGAGCTTGTTGCAAAAAAAAGTTACAGTTGTATGGAATCAATACGCGTTTCTTTGCTCGTGCTAGATTGATCTTGCTTAACCTATGGCGGGGTAAATTTCATGGAGGGGCACTTGGGCCTTGTCCCGAGCAAGGTGAGCCAAGGTGAACCGGCCAAGGTGAGTAAGGTGAGTGAGCGAAGGCCAAGTACATACGGCTTCACCTACCTACTAAGGTACCTAACCCACAGTGGGTGGAGTTCGGAGCCTGAGGCAGCACATGCAAGGCCTGCCGACTCTAGTACCTAGGTAGATCCCCAAGCAAACCGCAATATACAAGACTCATCCTTGCAACGCGTTGGGAAAAAACGAGCGCTACGGAGTACCTGTTAGTGATGATGCCGATAAGGTTGCATCGAAATTATATGCGCGCTTGCTTGTACCGACGGCATCTCGGCCCCCGCAGCCAAGAGGGAGCGGATGCTTACTGAGCCAACATCATGAGCCTCCTTGAGATCGTCGTGAAGCCGACCATGACCTACGTCACTTGTATCATATCCATAAGTCACTTGTTCAATATTGTGAGTTGGATTTTGGATCGAAAAATATCAAACAGTCACCTCACATCTCGGCGGTTGCCTCATCTCACGACGTTTGATCGATCAAACCATGGCCTGCCAAGCTGGCCATCCTCATTTCATCTTGAACTGTCTACGGCCAGTGATCTGTCCAAACGAGGCTACACTCATTCAATGACATCCGAGCTCTTCGGAAATCGCTCCTTTCGGCCAGCTCTGTTGCATGACTTGTATCAATCGAGCGACCTCATGGCCTCTTTGTTCATGCGCTCGGGCAGTGCAATCACAAAATGTTTCTGCATTCAAGCAACTGGGGGGGTGCAGGCCAAGAGGCAGTCCTGGCAGTTAGCCGCCGAAGAAACAACTTTACGGCTAATTGGCCCTACAGCGGTAACAATGGGCCAATAGTCTCTCACGCCTGTAACTGTCATCACAACTTTCGCGCGCGCAACAGGTTCTACCCCTGTCAATCGCTGTCAGCCAAAAATAGAAAACACGATTATGCTTCCTATTGGCTATTTGAGCATATTAGTTGTTCGATAGCGGGGATCAACCGACCTAGTGGCCGGGCATGGATGTTACCTTGATGCAACCTCTTCCCGTCTTGTCTACCGCCAACAAAGTTCACATATCTCTGGTAGCCTTGTGTGCCAGTCAGGTTCTCCAGCAGCATATTGGCGCTCCCATGCCCCGCCTCCACCACGCTTCATGTGCGGCACGCTACCATGTCTGTCGACGCATCGGCCCACCTAGACGTGGAGTTGGGATGTGCTACTGCAAGTGCGTGCCGCCCAACTCATTCTAAGTCCACACTTCGGATAGCCGCTCCAGCGAGTATTGGCGATTCTGGACCAGTTCTCGGGCTTTAAGACTATGAAAATCCCCCGGCCAGGAGTCTGGCCACCTTCTTCCGCATTCCCTTCTTTCTGTCTTCAGCCTTCCGTGCTGTGTCACTTCGCAGATCTGCATAGAGGCTTCGTTGATCGAGGCATCCTGTCGTTTTCACACACTTAATACTGACGCCGGTCGTCGACCAGATCTTACTATAACGACTAATACATAGCCTTGTTATTGCGTTGAGCCCCCGGGCACGAGTCAGATATCGGGAATAACTGGCATATACGCAACATGGCTGATACACAAAACCGATACTACCCCCTGGACTCTTCGCTGGCACGGAAGCACAGGGGGAGACTTAATCCTATAATTGAGGAGGATAGCGATGATGGTATGGTTCAAAACGGGGGTCGCAGGACAAGACGCGCAGGCAATGCCCAACTCAAGATTGAGGCATGGCTAACACCGATGAGCGACCACTTCCCTACACCAAGAGGAATGAACTATCTTTCTGCTCCTATTCTCCCATCATCACCTTCAACCGACTCGGCTGCCGACACTTCACCAACCACATCCAGTAACCCCTGGAACCGCCATAGTGTCGCCACCGAGGCCACGGAGTTCGAGGATCTCTACGATGTGACTGATGATGAAGAGGATATGCTCAAGCGAAAAGCGTCTGCTAGGTCGAGGCAGGTCCCTACCAAGCAACCGACCCCGCTTGTCATTCCAGCAACACGCGATAACTCTGTTGAGACGTGGTCTGCTGTGGACAATATGAAGAAGTCGATGACTTCTCCAGTTCCTCTGACTCCTTCCGTCAAACTGACGATGTCACCTGCTCAGATGGAGTTCATGCATGGGCAACATGCAGCAGAGACACCTACCATGTCAGCTCCCCCATCTTTGGATGGGAGTTTGACTTCTGAACAGCTCGCGGCTATGAGTGCCCCGCCCACACCCATAATCGGAAATGAGGATTCAAATACCGAAGATGCTTGGGCTGGTGTTCAACTACAACCCGGCGCTCTCGCTACCCTTCATGCCCTTGCCAGTGGCGAGGAGAACCTCCATGAACAGCCATCTCAAGTTCTTGAGGTGCCTGAGCAACATTCTGTCCAGCCAACTGTTGAGATGCGACAGCAGCCATTGCGACTCATCACCAGCTTCCAGTCGCAGCCAGCTATCAATAGGGCCTTCTCTCCTAACCCCAACCGTCAGTCCCTTGCAGACCTGACAAAGCTTGATATTCCATCTCCAGGCGGTTTCTTCTCCGGTCTATCTCCACGAAGCCGAAACACATGGCACATGCCCTCCAAGTCCCCCGAGGATATGCCACCACCTACGTCCACCACCGCTGAACAGTTCTACCGGTGTCCCTGGAATATGGATGCTTCGGTTCCCCCTGTCCCTAAGCGTAAGGAGCTCGTTGAGGATTTTTATCGCAGTGTCAGGTTTACACCCGCCCCCAGTGGGTCCATCGTTGAGCAAGTCGTTGAGCTGAAGGAGGAGGATGACTTCTCCGACGATATGCCCACTGCCCGACCCGTCTTCGAGCACAAGACTGCCCCGTCTACTATCGAGTCCGCCAACACCCCAGCTTCACCCCAGGCTGAGGATGCTCCCACCGAGATTGTGGTCGACTACGATCCTGAGTATGCTCGCAAGCAACAAAAGGAGGCTCTCTCCCATTTTGATCGCACTGAACTTTGGCTCATGGCCCAACGATCTTACCTTCGTGGTGTCCAGGATGAGTCAACCGAGGACGATGGGGGGCTCAACACCATCACTGAGGAGGCTGAGGAGGAGATTGAAGCTCCTCAAATTCAAACTGAACTTCCTCCCCTCAAGGTTCAGCCAGAAACTTCGATTGTTCCTGTCAAGAAGAGCGTGCGTTTCTCCAGCCTTGTCTCAACTTCTGATCACCCAAAGCGTCTGCCTTCCATGCTCGTCCGCCGCGAGTCTGCCTACTATCGGGCATTTCAAGACTACATCATCCGCATCCAGCGCCAAGATGTATTTGTCCACCAGCTTGCTCGATTTGAGGCCATCCAGGCTCAGCGTGTTTCCCTTAAGGAGTCTCACCGCAACCAGCTTCTTGGCAAGTACCAGCTCAGTGTCGTTCCCCAGTCCGCCAAGAAGAGACTCAGCGCCAATGTTGCTCGTGGCGATGATAACATCATTGATGACCCTGAGAAGCTCCGCCGAGAGAAGGAAGTTGAGGCCATGAACCAAATGACCGTTGCTGCGTGGCACGTTGCCGCCATGAAGATGCTCAACGGTGGTCGCCTCATTTCTGCTCCAGTGACCAAACGACTGGCTCGTCTTTCTCGCGCAGCCCCTGGACATGGCAGCACTACTCGCGAGCGCGCTAGAGTCCTTGACTTGGGTGGGCAGACTACCTGCGACTGGGCGTGGCACTGCGCGCTCCAGTACCCCAACACCAAGGTCTACACTGTCACAACCAAGTCCATTCGTCAACTTTCCAACTGCAATGTCCGCGGTCCCCCAAACCATCGACAAGTTGCTGTTGAGAAGTTTTCTCGTCTCCCTTTCCCAGACAACCATTTCGATCTCATTTCTGCCCGAGAGCTTCACAGCATCCTAAAGCTTTTTGGTGAGAACGGGGAAGACGAGTGGGACACGTGTCTCAAGGAGTGCATGCGCGTTCTCAAGCCTGGTGGCTATCTTGATTTCTCACTCTTGGATTCAGACATCATCAACGCTGGTCCCGTTGGGCTGGCAAAGAGCGTTGAGTTTGGCTTTGCCCTTAAGACCCTTGGTTATGACCCTAATCCTACCAAGCTTTGGCTTGGTCGCCTGGCCCGTGCCGGCTTCCAAGACACTCGCCGCATTTGGATGTGTCTGCCCATGGGTGCCAGGCGAAATATGTTCAAGCCTCCTAGCCCTCCTTTGAAGGATAGCCCTAGTGGCCAGGATGTCAAGACCTGCCAGATGGACGCCATGGTTATGGGAAGCAGTGATGATATTGCTAGCGCTTGCAGCATTGCTGGTGGCTGGAACTGGGAGCGATGGCTCCTCCGCTGTGAGATGGAGAAGGTTGCTGGTGAGCTCCGGCTCGCCGATACTACTACTACTGGAACTGCCATGGAGGAGGCTGGCAAGTGTCTGGATGGCGTTGCTGCCGTGTTCGAGGAGGGCCGAAACTGCAAGTCCGGCTTCCGAATGCTCAACGGTTATGCTCAGAAGCCCAAGGCTGGTACTGAGACCATCAAGATTGCTCTCTGTGAGTGATCTGCTAAACATTGAAGATTCTCTTTTGTCAACCCGCACTCGCTCGACATTTTTCATACATACCTAGATGAAGATTTATTTTTTTGGGATTGGATGTAGGAAAGGACACAATAACTAAGTATGAGAGATGATGTTGGGATGCGTGATGATTTCACGCGTAATGGCGATTCGTTAGGTCAGGTTGCATGTGCTTGGCGAATGGGGTATGGGATATATCATGTTATGTGCTTACAGATACCATTGTAAAATAGTACAGAACATGATGTTGTGATCCTCTTTGATGGAATAAAGGTTTCTTTCGTATGAATATCACTTGAATAGGAACGAAAACTATCGAGAGGAGCAAACACAATTTAATTATATAGCTCAAAAACAAAGACGCATTGTTGCTCAATAAGTCAGGCCAATATTGAAAGTATGTGAGATTGGTCCCGCGAGGCAATGGACAATGCGAACTTGTGTCATCTCATCATAAGCCAGGAAAATATCTTCTAATCTAACCTTGGTAGATTATGCCTTCAAGAAGCTTTATTCATATGCTGACTGGGCCTCTGCGTCAGTTGAAGTGATGCTACACTAGCAATATGAATATCGAGAAAGATATCAAATATCGATTTTCATTAATATGTTATATAATGGACGGATCTGATAAAGTCATTTGTGGTCACATACCTACTCTGCTATAATTCAGGGTAGGTCATACTCACATCAACCATCTACACACAGGAAGCTAGTGCGATGTAGGGGGCGACAGACTGCATGGTGCAATGCACTTTAAAATAAAACAAGATGAAAATGACCACATAAAGCATCTAGCGGCATAGTGCATGGTCAGGTAACACTTTATTATTGTCAACCATTTTGCTGCCTTGTCTATTGCTTTTCTCTTACACTCTGGCTTAGACCAATAATTGAGGCCAAAGGCAAATGGATGTTGTTCTGGAAAGGGAAAGGCTGGGGCGGAAAAACGGGGACCCACATTAGCCGACAGCTTCAATCGAGTAGCTTCATGACCATCATTGACGACTACACGGACGCCTAAAACCATCACCACCAAAGTCAGTCGACACATCACATCGGTTCGATTCGTCCGCGCTCGCTCCGAAAATACACATCCGCAATGTCGAACAACAACTGGCAGGAGGAAGCCATGCGCCGCCTTCGACAGATGCAGCAGGCTCGTGGTGGTGTTGGAGGAGGTGGCCCTCAGATGCCTCGAGCAGCCGGTGGTGCCCTCTTCGGCGGTCTGCTACTCGCTGGTGGTGCTCTGTTCCTGTCAAACTCCCTATTCAACGTCGATGGTGGCCACAGAGCCATCAAGTACCAGAGGCTAACTGGTGTGAGCAAGGAGATCTACAATGAAGGTGCGAGAAAACGAACTTCGGAGGAGTCGGCTCAGACACTTACTTGGGCAAACAGGAACGCACATCAACATCCCTTGGTTTGAGACACCAATTGTGTACGATGTCCGAGCAAAGCCACGCAATGTTGCGTCTCTGACCGGAACCAAGGATCTGCAGATGGTCAACATCACCTGCCGTGTGCTCTCTCGCCCACAGATTGATGCTCTGCCTCAGATCTACCGTACACTAGGCACCGACTACGACGAGCGTGTGCTGCCGTCTATTGTCAATGAAGTTCTCAAGAGTGTTGTTGCTCAGTTCAACGCTAGCCAGCTCATCACACAGCGAGAGAATGTTGCCAGACTGGTTCGAGAGAACCTTGCTCGACGAGCTGCTCGATTCAACATTCTCCTCGACGACGTATCTCTAACTGTAAGCAAACAACCCCATGATTGAACAAGAGCATCTGATCTGACTGACATTCCGTAGCACCTTGCGTTCTCTCCCGAATTCACAGCTGCTGTTGAGGCTAAGCAGGTTGCCCAGCAAGAGGCGCAACGAGCTGCTTTCATCGTCGACAAGGCTCGACAGGAGAAGCAGGCCATGGTTGTCAAGGCGCAGGGTGAGGCTCGCTCTGCTGAACTGATTGGTGAGGCTATCAAGAAGAACAAGGCCTATGTTGAGCTCAAGAAGATCGAGAACGCTCGACAGATTGCTGCTCAGCTCCAAGAGGCTGGCTCTAAGAACAGACTCATGCTTGACTCCGAGGGTCTGGGTCTCAATGTCTTTGACAATAATGACAAGAACTGATCGGATGATATGGACGGATGAGCCGCGAACGAGGAGAGGTGCTTATGAATTCTTAATGAACTCTCCACTGTATGTCTACCGAAAGGGTTGTACTATTAGGAATAATGAGGTAGAAAAGTCGAACTACCAATTCTGCTCTGCTGCAAACGATTTCATAGAATTTGGTCTTAATTCACCAACGACAAGTGAACCGCTGCGGATGCAAACGACGCGAAACAGTAGTAGAGTCTCGAAACTCCGCTCTTGACACAAAGACATAAGTGAGTACGTATTTACCTATGCAAACATTGGATATTCAATATGAGTATTCGCTGAAGGCCTCTAACCATCATGAGCCGCAGAACTCACAATAGGAGGCACTGAGTGCCTAAGGTACCTAACTAAGTAAGGTAGCTATATCGCCGAGGTAGGTAGGCAACAGCTCCAGTCACTGCAAGGGTCGCCCCTCCCCCTCCGTCAGTGTTAGCCCATAACCCCACCATGAATCAATCAAGCTCAGTCAGCCCAACAGCCGCCAATGCTTTGACCTTCACATCAGCCTCGCATACTCGAAACCTACGCGACACTTTTTTCTTTGCTCTTTGCAAACTCTTGTAAACCCCTCGAGCACACAACGCCCCCGGTTCCTCACTACCGCCGCCAGAATGTTGATCAAGTACGTCACATACCGGAAATTCGACGTCATGCTGGCAAACATGGGAGCAAACTAACACTGCGATAACTAGGGTCCGCACATTGACCGGCAAGGAGATCGAGCTGGATATTGAGTCAGACTACAAGGTAAACATCGGAAGGCGCCAGACAGTTGAAGCAGAGAGATTTCAGCTGACCGCTTGTAGGTCTCTCAGATCAAGGAAAAGGTCGAGGAGAAGGAGGGTATCCCGCCCGTCCAACAGCGACTTATTCATGGCGGCAAGCAAATGTACGTTCCCATATAGGCTTTTGAATGAACGGCATGTCTTTTAGTATGCTAACGCACCCTGCCTAGGACCGACGACAAGACTGCTGCCGAATACAATCTCTCCGCTGGTGACACTCTCCATCTCGTTCTCGCCCTTAGAGGAGGACGATGGATGGCATAAACACATCGAACGAATATCTGAGCGAACATAGTGGACCTCTTCCCGACTTAACGAGTTCGCCGCTCGACAACCGAGGATGATGAGGGATCACTGTACTAGGTAGAATGACTAAACACAGTACAACAGCTTGAACCCACGGGATCATGATGTCGAGTCAGCTGGAGCAGTCATGCGCGAACACTGTTGCTAGTACCAAACACTTTCAGAAGACACGGTGATAATACCAAAAGATACTATAAAGTTATTCCCATTGATTAAGCATCCCGTTTTAGCAAGCCTGGCTATGCTTATCTTTCACTTGTGGTCTTGATGCTCTCATACACATCGCAAATTGGCACATGCGCCAACCTCGATATTCCATTCTATTCCCAGTCTAATTCCACGACTTATGGACTATTAGTCCGTCGTCATTGCTGCCATTCGCTTGTAGCCGTTGGTTCCCTTGATATGGCCCGTTATACACTGTACTCCCGTAATGCAAATGGGGTTGGAAATTGCCCCTCAAATAAACCTCCCTACAAACCGTGCCAAACATAAAAAACAAAAAGAAACACGAAGAATTCCTTTTTTGGACCTCAAGCTCTTTTCCTAGGCTTCATGAAGACATCCGTAGCCTTGCGCTTGCGTGGTCCGATGCCCGGATTCGGTCGTGTGTTTGTGAGACGTGTAGGTGAAGACTGTTCGGTTGGCTCTGGAGAAAGAGATATGTGTTTCTGTTGAGGGGCAGGAGATAACGACTTTCCAGCTGAAGGAACCACTCTGGGCCTTGAAGATGTTGTGGTTTGAGGCTTAGGACCCTTATAGCTGTTGGATAGAAGACCAGTTCGTCTGACCTTGCTTGTAGAATCGCTGTGTCCAGCAGCAGGCTTCTTCATAGGAGACAACGATACATGGGACGAAGCCTTTCGACGGTTTGCCGGCAGCTCATCGTCAAACAGATCATCCCCATCTTCCGAATCAGAGTCCGAGATATATTGCGCCCGTGCTTCATGGGTTTCAACTACATCAGATACTGCTGATTTTGGCGGAGGAGGGAGCGGAGGTCGGATCGTTGGCTTGGCGGCTCTCTGATAGTCGCCCACCATAGCTGCAGGCGCCTTGCGGAGTTTTGTGATAGCATTTGATGCTTGTGTTGGCCTTGACAATGCGCCGTGGATACTGGCAATCTCCTTCGTCTCTCGTCGGACTTTGCGCATGACGCTTGCACCATTATGAGTCTTGGTACGACTTCCCCTGTTGAATGCGAGCGTGCTTCCATTTGGGTCCCGCGCTCCAAATCCCCAAGCCTTCTTTGGCCCGACTCTGCCTCCTCGGGGCAAGAGTCTTCTGTCATCGACAATCTTGCTGGTATTCTTCTCCTTGTCCTCCTTGAGTCCCATGAGAGCATTCTTGAGCTTCGCCTCACTTTCCAAGAGGGCCTGCTGGTGATCTGACCTATATTTCTCATACACACGATACCATTTAGTTGGGTTTGGTGGTTTGTATGCCTTTTGCTTGACTTCCATAGGAAACTCATGCTTGATAAGCTTCAGCCATACCTCACCTGTCTCGCCCTGTATTTGAGGTGAATTCAGTTCGATAGTTCGTAGTTGTTTCGCGTTATCAATCTTGAGGAGAAGGAGGCGGACGGCTTTATAAGGAAGATAATCGCCAACACTGTCGAGTTCGCGGATGTTTTTGATGCATGCCGCAGTGGCAAGTTCCAATAAAGACTTGGGTGGCATCTTGAAGCTCGGAGTAGCGTGTCAAAAGTTCGTTCATAAGTTTCGGAAGTCCATGCGATCCTGATAGGGTGTATATGGGGGGATATGTGGAGGGTTTCGTGATAATTGTAGCGACGCCTGAGTACAGAGTAGCAGTGTTACAGTTGAGGAGTAAGACGGATTAAGGCGGCGCAGGGTTATAGAAGGTAAGGGGGTGGCACAGTGGAAGAAGGAAGGGTGATTAAGTGTTGAGCTCCTTGGGAAGGCAGCCGAGCATTGCTATGAAGAAAGCGACAACATCGTAAATGTGTGATGTTCCAAGAGAGTTGAGATCTCGAAAGTGTACTCCAAAGTCAAAGTAAGCCTTTGTAGGTAGCTACCTAGGTAGGTAGGTTGGGTCTGAGCCACGACGTAGTTATCAGGGATATGATAGGTCAAGAACCTGCTCCACTGGCAACTGGGGATTATGTATACATCGGCCTCGCCTCATCGAATTAGCGTGAAAGTAAACTGGCCGATCCTCAAGACATCACTCACTGGCACAAAGAACATAGAACTTACTATTAATAGGAGTGTGCTTGAGATTGGATTAGATTCCACACCCGCAGCTGCTATTACTATGTCTATATTAAGTAACTAATATCACCTTTCAGTTGGCTGGAGACTACACTGTGCGAGGATGGATGAACTACATACTAACAAAGGCGATTCTGTTCCCATGATCCAATCAGAGCTCCACACCTCCATACCGATACCGTGCACATACCTTCATTGTGGGACTGTACCAGGCATGAGAAAGGCTCGCCATGAGCGTGCCTGGGTCTCCACTCAAAGACATCATTCACGAACCTGATAGCCATTCTTTGGGGCGCGCGAATCAACAAGGCGCATACAAAGTTCCTCCTTTCTTCTGTACAGAGGCATCCTAAACCTTGGATAAACTTCCCCTAAACATTTTGCACACAGTACCCATCCAAGGTCCTCCGACTTATCGCATTTCCAAGTATTCCTCGTCCTGCACAACTTCGACCATCATCATGGCCGATTCCTTCATCAAGCAGGAGGCGTACATCAAACCCGACCCCGAGGCGTCTGGTTCTCCTGCGCAAGTTGACGAAGAAGATCTGTATGAAGATGCTGGCGACCTCGAATTCTACGAAAAAGGAGACGAAAGACCTAGTTCCTTCGAGCAACTCTACCTCGCGCGCGTTCCTCGATACATGTGGGAAGCTTGGTCTAAATTGACGGAGCGACTCGGCGACGACGACGAAATTCAGATTGGCACTCTGCGAACATGGGTTGAAAAAAGGCCCGATGGTAGCGAAGATGTACGCATACCTGATAAGACATCATGACACCATACTAATATACATAGACCAAACTTCGCATGCTTCTCTCCGCCAACTGTCCGGAGCATCAGGTGCTGCCTCGCGAATATGATCTGGTAGTCCAAGAACAAAACGTTAGCAACCACTTCATTTTCAGCGAGGAGGATTTGCCTGGCTTTAAGGCGCGAAGCAAGGCGCGACAAGAGGCTGCCGATGCTGGTATCCCTGCCTCATTGCTGAGGCAGAAACAAGGCAACAACAACGGAGCAGAACGACCGAGCTACGACCGTAGGAGTCGATATCAACCATACTATCGCAAAGCTGTCCCGAGTAAGCTTAGTTTCGCATAGCCGTGCCACGAATAGGTGCTAACGAACCATTACAGAAAAGACAAAGATCTTTGGCAAGATTGCCTATGATGTTCGTGTTGAGCCCCATGGCAAAGATGAGGAAGAGCGGGTGCTTCAGCAGAAGATTCTGGATGCAGAGGCGAATAAATCCAAGGTCCAAATCATCAGTCGACACGCAGCTTCAGCCGTAGTGAACCCTGGAACTACCCGCGCAGCCGAATTCGGAGATAGCTTCATCGTACGTTTTGTTCCCGTCCAATCTTTTATTCTCGGTTATGTTAACAAACGGCACAGAAAAACATCGCTGCCACAGCCAAGCCAAAGAAGGGCGAGGTATTCAAGGCAGCCCGTATTCCAGAGAACCAGCTTCTGGATCTCATTTTCGATTGTTTCCGCCAGTATCAGTATTGGTCAGTGAAGGCTTTGCGACAAAAGCTTCAGCAGCCCGAACAGTACCTTCGACAGGTGCTCGAGAAGATTGCTGTTCTCAACAAGAGTGGCCGGTTCGCCAACCAGTATTGCCTGAGCGATGCCTACCGCGACAAGGGTGGCGCAGAGGCCCAGGAGGCTGCTGCTGAACCTGTTGATGACGATGAGGACGATGCAGAGATGGAGGATGTGTTGCCCGTTTCCTAGTACCAGCATCGACGGACCTGTTAGAAGAGGATAAAAAGGGGCAATGTTTCACTTCAAGGATAACGAACGGAGGATATCATTTAATGTGGTGTTCGAAGGATTCAGGGTAGGGTTTTTAGAGCGGTGATACCCTTCTATTCTAGTCTTATGGATTACCAGTTGTAATCAATCATCTAGCGAAACGTTTTGAGAGCCGTGATTCGCGCGTCAACTGAAGCTATCTTTATTTTATCCGACCTGAGATTGAACTTGGACTATAGCATTCTTGGCTGGGCTACTCTCGCGCTTGGTTATCATGATCCACTCACTGTTGTCCTAGATCATAGCTACCTACGTAATAACTTCCCCGCAGTAACCGATGCAATCTAAACTGGTCGGACGCGAGGTTCTTTCCGATTGTTACAAGACTGGGTCAGCTGCTGTCTCAAGGCTGGAATCGCCCTCTTTGCTTAGATGTATGCATTCATATACACTCTTCTCCTCCTAATCCACCGGACAACCCCGCTTATGACCAAGGCTCGAGACAACATTTACTACCCGACCTGTCTCAAGATGCATCTGGTATTCGACTTTGATGGCACAATCACCCAAGAAGATTCTATCGGGGAGCTTGCTCGCTCAGCTCTCGAGATACAGAGGAATAAATATGGCCATGACCTCCAGACTTCTTGGGACCAAGTGGTGCAATCCTATGTTGCCGATTACAGACACTACAAAGACAACCATCCATCACCAGAGGTTACTCGAACATCTGTGGATCATGAGATCGAATTCCTATCAGGAATGAAAGATGTGGAAGAGACGTCTCTACGACGCATTGCTGACTCACGCATCTTTGCTGGTCTAGACGCCGAGACGTTGTCGCAAGCTGGTGCTGACGCTGTCAAGGCCGGCAGAATTAAGATCAGAGATGGATTTACGGATCTTATAACCCTTGCAAGACAGAGGGGCTGGGATGTCAGTGTCATATCGGTCAATTGGTCCCGGGCCTTTCTACGAGGCGCTCTTTTACCGCATAGAATTGAGGTTATCGCCAACGAACCGGCTTCAGATGGAACAATAAAAGGACCAGAATTCTTCGAGGGGAGAATGACCAATGTGTGCGAGAAGAAAAAAGCTTTGAAACACCTCATCAGCGAGAAGGACGGGGAGGTGATTTATTTTGGGGACTCGACCACGGATATGCAGTGCCTGCTTACAGGAGGAGTAGTCATATCGGACAACGAGGAGTCCCCCTTGCTAAAGACTTTGAAAAGGGTTGGCATTGAAGTGCCACATATTGGAGAGAAGAGAAATGGTCAAATATCCTGGGCGAGGAACTTTCGAGAAGTACTGGATAGTGGCTTGTTAGAAGCATGAGGCTTAGGACAAAGTGTCCGGTTTCTGAAAGAGCCCTATGTCTCTTTGTTATTGGTGTTAATAGCACATGGATGTACATGGTATTTTGAACATCAAAGCGTTTGACAAAGCGTGCATGCTCGAACTCAAGACCTGTGATGGCAACCCTGTGAACTCACGGACGCTTGCCGAATTAAGTACCTTTTAATATATTTGCGTTTCCTAGTCCACGTAATATTCACATTGGATGTGATCACCGAATGCTTTAAAAGGAACTTAAGTGAAGCTGGTCCGCCACACATGATGTGTTGTTTTGTTCTGGAATTACTTGTTCATGCATGTCACTTGTCACAATGAATCAACAAACAAAGCCTATATGAACATGAGAACCATTCACTCTTCTGAGACAGATATAAAAGCGATGAAATGCACGATTTTTGTCGAATTTCCTCTCCTACATCAGGGATCCCTCACCACAACCTCCAAACTCCGCAAAAGGATTATCAGTATGTGCGTCTACGGTCGAGTTATTTTTAAATGCGGCCACGAGCGCTGGGGCATCTGCGTAAAGCGATGCCAAACAGCCAAAGACTTCAGTGATGGAAAGTTAACCCATGACTGTGTCACTAAGAAGCCTCATGTACCGACTTCGCGGAGCATACAGACGACGTGCAACAAATGTATCACCATGGATGGCAAACTCGACAGGGCAAAGAAGAGCATTGACGATGTTAAGCAAAAACTGAAGAGAATAGAAGAGAGAAAAATCAGGAAAGGACAGACGGAAGAAAACAAGATCGATAACAGGAAGAAAGTGGAGAGGAAAGATGAAAACAGGGATAGCAATGAAACGAGCTCTTGGAGTTTCGGGACGGGACTGGGGAGTATTACTGAGGAGAGCGAAGCTGAGGATGAGTCTGCAAGTGACGGAAGTAGTCGAGGCAGTTCACAAGTCTCCAGCACTGAAGGAAGTGCATAAAGCAGTAAAACCGGATGACCAACTGTGAGAATACATGGAGAAGCCCAGTAATATCTTAATTGGAAGCCTGCAACTTGTCTGGCTCCCCTCAACTATTCAGGTATACGACGATAATAAAACTCCGATTATGCACCCATTCACTTATGAACTTTCTATAGGTACGTAAAATTCAGAATGTGCCAACCGAATAGACTATGATTGCGAGCGTTCTCATGGTCTATATCCTTGTAACTCTACCTCTCACCATCTAGTCGAAGTGATGACATATTGTATGTCAATCAACCTATTCAATATTTGCTCTATACGCTGTCATTGTTAAAATCGCCCATAGTCAGCGTTCGTACAAAAGAACATCTGATATGTTGGGCAGCAAGACTGAGAGATTTCTTACCGTAAATGGTTATGAGTGCGAAGAACGAGTCCCGTGATGTTGGATGCATGTCACTCTATTCGAACCTGCGCCTCAATCTTTACACCCGAGATAAACCCAGAATGGCAGCTCGCTAGTATCGGCCGTCAAAATAAGAGCCAATCCGGCTTTATCACTTGTCCCCGGAGCTAAGCCACCACCGATCCGCTCCGTGCGGGTGCCCCCGGGAGATTCAACCGCCGTCATTCGCCGATCCGAAGCCGGTTAACGGGCCTGTCAACCGTTTCCTACTCAAACTGAAGTACGCAGCGAGGCTGTGGGATCTATCTCAGTGCTCAAAGTGGTCCCATGACGGCGTTATGCGTTGCCCGAAACCCGCCATGGAGAGTTGGGCTCTCACGAACAAGGTACCCTTGTTTGGGGGCTGAAGAGCGATGGCTTGGCAGTCAGCATTCAGGACGATTCGACAATTCATAAACAAGCTTGACCCGCCGCTGAACGTTCAGTAACATTGCGTGCATTGCATAGGTTGTTAGGGATCAAAGACTGGCAATATTCTTCTCGCTTAAGGAGTGCATTCAGTACCTCCCCACCAACACTATCGACTCAATCTCAACAACTTCAGATTCTCATGAATCCAGAGTTCTCCACCCCATTCGTTAGGGTGGCTGTTCTTCTCAAGTTCCGCAAGATCACGCTGTCGGTCTCCGGAGGGGGCGCAAAACCGCCTTAATGGGGCTGGTACACCACGGCCTAGACCTGTTCAACTACGATCAGGAAACCTGCTCTAACCAAGTTTTAATCACTGCAAAAGATACTCCGTCTAACATTGAATATGACGAGTATGTTGTATACAAGCGGTCGGAGCAACCTGGAGCACCATCCACCAAGCGGGATCCCTGGGTGGACGATGAGGACCACATCACCCACCACTTTACTCGCGACGATGCTTCGGGAACGGCTCTTTTTGACCTAGCCTTTCGGCGTGGCCATATGCTTGATCGTGAAGTCGGTACATTCCGTTGAACAGAGAGCAGTGAACTAATAGTTTGAAGGGTAGTTTTCGAAAACCAAACGATGATGAAGCACCATCAGCCGGAATGGAAGGCCGAATACGCCGGGTGTAAGTCTAGACAATTGATACACAAGATCTCTTGGTTAACTGAATACAGAATCTGTTTTAAGCGTAAAACTATTTACGACGGTGGCCGAGACATTCTTAGCATGACGGTTGATGACCTGGCTGCCATGAACCTTCACCCTGCCACGCTGCAGTACTCAACTCGAACTACCACAGAATCTAGATTTTGGTCAAAGGACAAATCCCAGCTTAGTAAGGCTTTTTTCAATGCCATATATAGGTTTATCTAACAATGTAGGTATTATTCTCGCATTCTCAGAGATGCCAAAGACGCCTTGTGACTTTCTGTCCATGACATACGATGTCCACGAACGCTCCGCGACCATCCTTGTCCGACAGTCATGGGAGCCAAGACGACACAACCTCGATGACCTCGACGAATACGATCATCGTCTGGAGTCATGCAGAAATCATTGGGCGCACCCTCTCATCATGCCTGTCGTGCTTCTCCAAGTGCAATTTATGCGATGTGAAGAGGCTGTTATCGAGAACAACTCCAACGTGGCTCATTTGGAATACGATGTCAGCAACATTGCCGGCTTCGATGCTACAGAAACTGGGAGGCGTCTCAGTCGCACATTCAGCAATGGCAAGGATGGCGAGAGAATTGCGTGGGGCCCAAGCACCATGACCAAACTCATGAAAAGGGCACACGAAGTTCTCAAGGACACCATCAAACTTCTGGACACTATTCGTTGGATGGAGAGAGCTATAAAAGTGTTGATCTTGGCAGGAGACGAGTTGAATGAACGAATGGGAAACTACTCTAACTTCGGCAACGATCTCAGTATGTTGAGTCCCACGGTAATCGACCCTCTGGGTGGACCTCCCGCAGTGAGTCCAGTTCTGCCTCCCAGAGATCTCCCTAGGCTTCGATTTCCCGATGGAGTGACGGATGGAGATTCATTGGGGCCCCATTGGCATGAGATCAGACAGTATCTCGACGGTTTACTGCGTCTTTGCATGGGTCTTGAGACGGATAGGCGCATGTCGGAGGCCAGATGCCGTGCTCAGATCGATATGGTAAGTGGTACAAGTCGAAAGAGTGGACACCAACTAAAAGCTGTAGATTTACAGTAAGATGGCCCAAGAAGACAATATCCTGAACGCCCGAATGGCTGTAGCATCATCACGTGACAGTTCCTCGATGAAAGCTCTCGCCGTGATAACCGCCATCTTTCTACCCGGCGAATTTCTTGGAACTCTGTTCGGCATGTCCATGTTTGACTGGCTTGGCCCAGATGAAGAAGACGACGATTCCTCGAGACCTATGACAGATCAAGTCAAGGTGAACCGCTTCGGAAAACACTTTTGGAACTATTGGGCGGCCGCGATCCCACTCACTCTTCTGATTTTGTTCGTCTGGCGAGCTTGGTGGGTTACCCAAGATCGATATTTCAGACGTCATCTTTCGCAAGAACTTAGCGAGGAGCGTTTCTGGACCGCTGATGGAAAGCCGCGCAAGCTAGAACGAAGTTTCATTTGGGATTTCTTCTACCTTTCAGCGAGGCGTGATGAGAAACCACGGCCAGCAGATGACTTGGCTGAACTGGAGACCATCCATTCTGGGGGGAAGGAATGGAATGATGGGGGTTTGACTGGGGCTACTAATATGAGGCAGAGACAGGTTTTGGAAACGAGGAAATGGAGTCTTCATCAGGGAGGGACGAATGTCACAGTTTAGATACAGATATAGAGGGAATCACTTTCAAGCCCTCTATGATTGCGGTTGTTACTGTTGAGTATGTTTAATTTCAAGAGATGTTGTATATGTTTTAGGTATTTTTTATATAGTATTTGATAATTAGGCAAAGAATATCACAATTATTGTTTTCGAAAGACAACTTACAGTATATGTTAGCTTATATATCCGAGAACATGATGCTGTTTAACCATAATCTTACAAGTCTAACCACTGGTGTAAAGTTTCAGATATCAAGTAAGCCATGATGAAGGGCCCATTCATAGAAAAGTATATGATTCAATGATAGTGATAGTTGGCCACATCCCGGCTCTACATACTAGAGGTCGCAGATCTAGTAGGTCGTCATCTTGTGCCAATACATTCGTCTATGTGGCGATCCATAACTAAGCTAGGCTACAAGACGTCAATTCAGGTTATATAGTGCCGCACCATGCCAGGTTTATGGATTATAGGCTCATGCTAGTGAACGAGTTGCGTTTGATGACTAATTGACAAGGGGTTGGTCAAAGCAATGTCCCAAAGAGGTGTCGGGGATCCAGGGAATATAACAATGTCTCAGATTACAGATAAACTGCAGAATTTTCGATGCCAACGGGACCACCGAGAGCTTACGAATCAAGTTTGTCAATGACTGGAATGCAAGCCGTAAATTGGAACGCCATGAGAGGGTATGGCGATGGCTTCACTAGATTAGTCTTAGTGTCAGCCATCTACAATCACGAAATTTAGTCACGAGCTCTCTACCGTAAAGAGTATGAATCAGGAACAACGAGAAGAGACAAAACTGTTTATTTCAAATCACCAAAGCTTGGACGTTGTGCAGGCTGATCTAGAGAGCACACGTTGAACCGAATTATCCGTTATTCATGAGTCCAGAATGTATATCGGCAACGCCTTTGCTAACGTTCATCTTCTGGATCATGATCTAGACCCTTGATGCTAGGGTAGTTTATTTTGAATTGATTTCTTTTTTGTTTTGGAGCGAAGACAATGTTGAGGAGTTGCAGTTGTGAGATTATTGGAGGGAGCGCAAGGGTGAGACGAGACATTGCCGGGAGCGGCGTCTTGTCTTTGCACGTCCATACGATATGTACAATAAAGGGTTTTTTTTTGGTATGATTCAGGGAGTTCTTGGTTAATGCTTCTCCCTCAGTTGATTGGATATATAGACAATATTCAAATCTTGTAAGGCAATTACAGGATTTCCAGATACATCCACTTTCAAACAATCACTTGTGCTTAATTAGGAAGGGAGGGACCAAAACCGCGCCAGGAACAGAAAGGAAGGCACAAAGATCGATCAAACGGAAGGAGGTTTGCCCAGGAACAACTATCAGATCCCGACGCCATTCGGTTCCTAGGGAAACTCTACCTTGACCCTTCATCATCATGACCCACCCACAACCACATCATGAGCTTCACGCCCACAGCCTCTTTGTCAAGCCTCCAAACTCTACCTGGCTTCATTGCGCCGCCCTTCCAATAACAAGACCTACAAAAGACAAAGATTGACAGCCACCACCATGTCTTAAACTCCGACCATTTCCCCTAGCGCCATGAACCACTTGTTCCAGACACTAAACTCATTCCTTATCAAGGTCCCAAGACATACCAAGTCCACGTTTTAGGGGTTTGCGGCGCTCGATAAGCTCGAATGATCTGCTTGTCATGTCTCATCCGGCGTCAGGGCATTCCCAGTCGAGAACGGCATCGTCTCGACTGGAGCCCAGCGTTGCTTTCCGTAGCATACTTGGAGGCTTCTTTAGACCAACACGCGGCCAAGCTACGCTTTCGTCGTGATACTATACTCTTTCAAGTTCGACTACCTCCCTCATTCATCCATTGATCAAGTGGCGTCTTTTCATCATGTCCAATGTGATAAATTTGCCCCGATTCCCTTGCCTCAAGTCCTTGATCCCCCTTTCTCTCCCAGTTGATCTCACCGTTAAGCCATTCCTTTTTCATCGCTACTCAACCCACGTCATTCGTTCCTTGACTTCATCTCATTCTTTAAAGTATAGTGCTTCATAGACTACTCTTCGGTTCCATCGCCCTAGTCCTTGTCTCATAACCAGCCCGGCTTTAGCATCTTGTCTCAGCTTCAACTCCCTCACAAGACAGTTGGACCTCCTGGACTATCTGAGTACTACCTCACACATCACGAGGTTTCACTCCTTTACAAACAACTTGTTGTTATAAGAAAGCACTTATACTCGCCAACTCAAACTTAACTAGCCCATATCAACATTGTCTAGGCTTCTTCAAGTCCGGGGACATTTATTTTGCAGGCTCTCTCTCATCTCGAGATTCACTGCTGTGTATCAGACATGCTCAAGCAACTCATCCTCATAGCGCCACTTCTGGTGCAAGCACTTGCTGTGCCCGCAGTGGAGCCCAGACACCAACATCTTCATGGACACATCGAACATACACATGGGACCAAGACCAAAATGACCACGTCCGTCCGTCGTGAAACAGAACAGACCGCCGAACCACAGTTCATTCCTCCTAAGATGCCTTACGCACTTGACCCTAACACCAAAATCCGCAAGACCACCACTACTGCCGGTGATTTGAACAATCCCAAAGAGACTATCGTCCCCGAGTTCATCCCACCTAAGATGCCTTTCGTAGCAAAAGCATCTTGGCAAAAGTCGACCAAGAACCAGGACAGCTCCGACAAGTCCGCCTCGCTTGCATCAGTGAAGAAGAAGACTATTGTCAAGGTTCAGGATGAAGAAGATGACAACAATGACAAACAGCCAACTTTCATCCCGCCTAGGGCGCCTTTCCGAGGATCTCGTAAGCCTCAACAGAGCCAAGCTGCCACTCCTCGAGATACAGTTCCCCAGTTTATTCCTCCGCGAAACCCCTGGGCACAGTCTAAGCACAACACTCGGTCAACGGAGAGTGACGACCAGGACGTTTCGCAAGAAACTGCTGTTCCTGATATAGACCAGCGAGCTGCCAGTGACGATGATGAAGTCATCCCGGCACCCGAGCTCCTCAGGCGTGACGAGGAAGGTGCAGATGACGAATTCTTCGCTGAGGAGGATGAGGATGACTACAACCCTGGGGATTTCCCCAACCTTGGCGGCCCCGAGGAAGACGAGGACGATTCTGCTGATGATTCTGAGAATACTCCTGCCGGAAACACATCTGACCAGGCAACTGAAAACCCCGAGTCCACCAATGCACAGGATGATAGCAGCGCAAAGAACTACTTTGGTGGTGACTTTGATGATGAGGATGACGCCAACAACGCACCCACTCGCTTAGAGGCTCGGGGCGTTGGAAAGCGGAACATTCTCTACTTCACAAACTGGTGAGTTGTGGCATATTTCTGTGCAATTAATGGGTGTTAATAATGAAGAACCAGGGGTACCTATGGGGCGAACTTCCAGCCCCAAAATCTGCCGGTGAAGGAGATCACACATGTTCTATACTCCTTTGCTAAGGTGAACCCTAAAGACGGAACTGTGTAAGCATATCAACCCCATCAAATATATCGTACTTGTTAACAAAGCGTCAGGTTTTCATCAGACTCTTACGCCGACACCGAAAGACTCTATCCTGGTGACTCTGATAATGGTGGAAAGAACGTTTTCGGATGTGTTAAACAGCTTTACATTCTTAAGAAAAAGAACCGCAATTTAAAGGTGATTTTGCTACCACGATCAGGCAGCCTAATGTGAAATTACTAAGACGTACGAACAGGTGCTACTTTCTATCGGCGGCTGGAATAACAGTCCAGATCTCGCTACTGGTGTAAGCACACAGGACCGTCGCAAGAAGTTCATCTCTTCCGCCATAAAGCTAATCACTGACTGGGGCTTCGACGGAATCGATGTTGATTGGGAATACCCTGCAAATGCCCAAGAAGCTCGCAACTATGTCTTGATACTCTCGGGTCTCAGAAAAGCCCTCGACCAGTACTCAAAGAACAACAAACTGAACTATCATTTTATGCTTACTGTTGCTACATCAGCCGGTCCAGCAAACTATAAAGTCATGGATTTGAAAGGAATGAATCCATGGATTGACGCTTGGCACCTCATGGCCTACGACTATGCTGGCTCCTGGGACACTACTACTGGTCATCAGGCCAACGTTTTCGTTTCCAAGAAGAACCCTCTTTCAACAAAACTTGGCACTGACAAGACAATTAACGATTACCTCGCGGCGGGAGTTCCCCCAAACAAGATTCTCATGGGTATGCCTCTTTACGGGAGATCCTTTCTCAAGACATCTGGACTTGGCAAATCCTACTCGGGCGTTGGCGGCAACTCTGAGGGAACTTACCTATACAGGGATTTGCCACGTTCTGGTGCCAAAGCTACCTACAATGCAGACCTCATTGCTAGCTATTCATATGATAGCAAGACGCGGGAACTTATTACTTACGATGATCTCAAATCTGGTCAAGCCAAAGCCGCTTATATCAACCAGCGAAACCTTGGTGGTGCCTTCTTTTGGGAGGCCAGTGGAGATAAGGTTGGATCCCAGAGCATCGTTTCTGGTGTAAAGCGCACTTTGGGCACTCTTGAGACGGTCAACAATCTTTTGAAATACCCCACGAGTGCATACGCCAATATACGAGCTGGAATGCCGTCTTGATTTGGCGAACAGCGCTGGCTACTTTTCCTTTGTGCTGGACTGCATACGGATATGTGTTGGATGTGTTTGGAGTCTTGGCAATATTCCATTTGTTGTCTGCGTTTTTGAGATGATGTGACAGGGAACTTGTCACTGTATAGAATATAGAAAAGCCCTCGTTACCTTACATGATAGATACTACATTCGTTTGTTCACTTGAACTGCTCTTCTCATAAAAGCCGAGAGCAATTTCCTTTAACCCCATGATTGTCATTCATCTATATTTCCATATTATAGACATTATACCGTAGCCTACAGCTCAAGTAATAACGAGGCAATTAAGATGGCAGAGCAGAGGGTCAACAAGTTGTGAACAGCGATGAGCTTCCATGATTGAGTCAATTGGAGTGCATGGTCTTGAAGATCTTACCCAGACTTGAGTCACTTTGGAATATTGTCGTGAGTCTAGTCACATCACAGATAAGGTTAGCTTGCGTAGTATAATTCAATCATAATAAGCTCGGTTTCGCTATCCGAAGTTCAGCTATAATAAGGGTCTCTGCTAGCACAAAGCCAAATAATGTTAAAATCAAGTACATATGTACATGACAGACCATATTAATTATTCAACTGTAGATTTTACTTGCCTCTAGTCTACAAGCTACTTTCCTATTCCGTAGGCATAATCAATGTCCTACATCGGGCCTTGATGACCCAAGTCAGTACCTAAAAACTCTGAACAAAAAGCAAGTCCTGTAGCCCCCCTATTGCCGAAGAAAAGGAAAAGAAAACTCCCTATGATAACAAAGGCGCGCCATTCTCCGACGTCTTGAGAACCAATTCCAGTCGTCAGTAAAAGCATTCTTCCCCCTTTTTCAATAAAATTCATCCTCCTCCGGCTCACCATGCAGGGGTGTGTTCTACATATCCTGACCATGGGGAGTTCCAGAGGTTTCGACGCCATGAAAAGCGTCTCCAAATGCTGAATCGTCCATGTCCATGCTGAGATCTAGACCCTCACCCAACTCGCCTGCTGCACCGTCTAACGTAGGGCCGTCAAAGTTAAGAGCGTCACCTGCTGTGTC
The DNA here is from genome assembly GCF_019915245.1 of Fusarium musae. Classification (NCBI taxonomy): domain Eukaryota; kingdom Fungi; phylum Ascomycota; class Sordariomycetes; order Hypocreales; family Nectriaceae; genus Fusarium; species Fusarium musae. Next base: position 2,577,237 of record NC_058387.1, read on the forward strand.
AAGGTCACCAAGGGAGCTAAAGTCGTTTTGGTCAAAGGAAACAGAACCGCCGGGTGTTCCAGCTGCTGGGGTGGCACCAGCAGAAGCAGTTTTAGCCACTGACTTGGCAGTATCAATTCCTGCAGTAGTGGGTGTGTTTGCGTTGACCGAAACGGCATCCGAGCCAGTGCCCTGATTCGCTTCGTTCACAGTGCCATCTTTGGGCACAACAACCCAATCCCCACTGCCAGTTCCTTGATCAGGCGCTGTTGTGTGATCCTTTGGTCCCTGAGTTCCGCCCATCGTCACGTCACCGCCCGAACCAACTGCGGTGGCATTAGAAGGTGTTCCGGCCCCAGACTGAGCCGCTGACAATGGAGGTTGAGGAGTTCCAAAGTTGTTCAGAGGTGTCGAGGTGTTGGAAACGCCAGTATGCATCTGATCCAGTAATCCAGCAGCAGTGCCACCCATATCGATATCAGATTCGCCAATCATGATGCCGCTGTTCTGTGAGCCAGATTGCGAAGGCTGACGAGATAGTTGCGAAGCGTCAACCTGAACGGGTTCTGGTGCTGGTGGCTGATAACCTCCATCTTGAACACGAGATACCGTCGGCTTGGTATCAACCTTTTTACCCGTAGCAGCTTCGACTTCAGACACTATCTGTTCGACGGTTTTCGAACTGACGGGACGAGCAACAGCATCCTCGTCGTGGGGGTTAACCTTGCCCTCAATTCGCCAAATCTCAGTGCCTGTACCCTCGACAGTGTTTCGGAGCTCCTTCTCCTTTGTGCTGAGAATGGAAGTTTCCTTGAACTTTGCAAGAGCTGCGGCATGGTCGGCCTGCATCTTCTCTATCTCGGCCTTGGTTGACTCAATGTGATTATGGACTCGCTTGCGAAATTCATCGGCCTTTTCGGGATCCAGCCGCCCGATATACGGCTTCTCAGGCACGGAATTGGAGGCGTCAACTCCTTGCGCGGGAAAAATGCCTTCGGTCAAGTATGCCAATTCACCCTTGAAACCGAGGTTTAAATCGGCAGGGGTGATCTGGCTTATCCTATAAGGAGACGAGAGGATCTCTTCCATCCACTCGTGGTTCTGCTGGTATCGGCTCATAGAAATCTCTCTTGGAGTAAGATGGTCAAACATATCTCCCCGCGAAACATCCTCTTCATCGTCGAAGGCAGCGTCTAGCTGAGGCATTCCTGGTACGGGGGGTTGGCCACTCTGGCCCGCAGCGTGCCTCGCTCGTTTAGCAGGAGGACCCGGTGCGGGTTGTGTGGGATATGCCATCTGTTGAGGAACGCCCCGAGGGGCCATCTGGGGAGGCACTGGCTGACGGGTGAGATCAGGCAGGGTGGGCCAGTTGACTCGGTCGGATAACATGAATTCCTTGCGACGAATCTGGCCAGCGCGCTGCAAAAAGTGGCGCTGCTGCATGATGCTGTTGACTCTTTCGTCAAAGGGAATCATGGAGACAGGAACTCTGTCATTCGGCTCGGCGGGTCCGTAATGCACAATGAAGAGGCCGACGTCTGGTTGAGGAGGATTAGGATGGCCAGGGATAGGGACTAGTCGGCATCGTCGACGGGCGTGGAGAGCATACTGCTCGCCGGGAATGTAACCAGCTTTCTGATAGTAAATCTCAAGCATCTAGTGAGGTTCAGCAAGCCGTCCCTTTGTGCAATTCTCGTCTTGTCCTTACCAGTCCATTGCCCAGATCATGCTTGTAAACCTGTTCTGGAGGCGCCCAGACATAACCATCCGTTGCGAAGTTCGTTCCCAACCGCTGAAGGGGCTGCCAGGTCAAGAGTATCGTGCCGTCTGTAGGTTTATCGAGATATGTCCAGAAAAAGGGCGCCCGGTCTCTCGCGACTTGTGGTGCAGCCATAAGCCATTTAGCAACCTCATTTAGGTCAAGTCGAGGCATCACAGGGTATCGAAAGGAAGAGATCAGATGGACGTGGGGCATCTAAAGGACTGTCAGAACGATGTTGCGATGCCATTGCATCGTTGCGCGTATGCATTACATACAAGGTCCTGAGGGACGCCCTGGCTAGGATCCGGTTGTGCCATAGTGGGCGAGCGTCGCGATGGACGATATCAGGCGTGTTAGTATATCTGATTACGCGATTGATGATCTCCAGATATGCGCGTTGAGAGTCATTCAACGTGCTGGAAAAGCCAAGATGGGTTGACTTTGAGAAGGTGAAGGGATGGCGTGGCGCAATTCACGAAATGACTTGCGATGGAGTTGTTAGAAGTCAATGCCCTTGCGCGGCTCCAAACTTCTCGCGACGAGGCTGCGACCGTGCAGATGACCAATCAAAGCTATGGAGCTGGGTAAGTAAAAGCGGGTCTCAAGCTCCTGTCTTCCATGAGGTGGGAAAAGAACGAGGTTGTTAAGTACAAGTTCTGGTGATATATATAACTTAATTCTTGATAGGTAGATGGTGTGATACTGTGTTAGAGACAGCGAGGAATGATCTTCAAGAGTTTGAGCAGTACAGATGAAGATTCCCATGCAAGTAAATCATTCGCAAGTGGAGCCACTTGGCTTCATATTGTCGCGCGAACAATAAATTGAGTCCAACACGGTTATCACGATCAGTAACTCACTTATCACCGATTTGTGTATTTCATTGGGAAAATATTATTTTATTTTATTTTCATGCTTCTCGTCAGGTTCTAAACACAAACCCGAATTTCATCACTTAAGCTTTCTAGATCCGTGCCAGCCCATTCATCATTATCCTTGCAGCGTTACCATGTTCTGTGTACCAAAGCACAGATTTTTATAAGAACGCAGCGATCGAGCTTCGTACAGCCCAGTGGTATTCATTCTTAAACCAATCCAATTCCCATCTCTTTACCCCGACAAGCAACTTAAGCCTGGTAAGTAGAAGCAGAGACGTTACCGCCACGGCCGGTCCAGTTGACGTGAATGTCCTGGCCATTGGGGTACTTGTCGCTAGCATTCTCGGGCTTGATGCGGAAGGTGTGAGCACCGAAGTAGTCACGCTGAGCCTGGAGAAGGTTGGCGGGGAGGTCCTTGGTGCGGTAACCGTCAAACCAGGACAAAGCGGTAGAGAAGGCGGGGGTGGGGATACCAAGGAGGGCAGCCTTGGAAACAACGTCTCGCCAGCCGGGCTGAGCCTTGTGGATGGCCTTGTTGAAGAAGTCATCAAACAGAAGGTTCTGGAGGTCGGGCTGGGAGCGGTAGGCGTGGGTGATATCCTTGAGGAAGACGGATCGGATAATGCAACCACCTCGCCACATGAGGGCAATGGAAGGCTTGTTGAGCTTCCAGTTAAACTCACGAGCAGCTTCCTGCATGAGCATGAAGCCCTGAGCATAAGAGATAATCTTGGATGCGTACAGGGCCTGCTCGAGATCCTCGAGGAACTGCTCCTTGTCGCCCTCGAACTTGGTTGTTCGGCTGACGAACTCAAGCTTGGTGGAAGCGGTGGCGCGCTCGTCCTTGATGGCAGACAGGCATCGGGCAAGGACAGCCTCGGCGATGAGGGTCACGGGCTGGCCAAGGTCAAGAGCGTTGACGGCGGTCCACTTGCCGGTACCCTTCTGGCCGGCCTTGTCGAGAATCTTCTCAACGAGGGCAGTGCCATCGTCGTCGTTGAAGTACATGATATCTCGGGTGATCTCAATCAGGAAAGAGTCCAGAACACCCTTGTTCCACTTGGCGAAGACGTCGCCGATCTCCTTGCTGGAGAGACCGAGACCGCGCTTCATGATGTCGTAAGCCTAGTAATACTTGGTTAGTATTCTGTGTGAGGCGGCCCTTGTCTCTATCTCTTCATACCTCGCAGATGAGTTGCATATCACCGTACTCAATACCGTTATGAACCATCTTGACATAGTGGCCAGCACCCTCGTCGCCAACCCATTCACAGCAAGCCTCGCCGTCGCTCTTGGCGGCAATGCTCTGGAAGATGTCCTTGATGTGAGGCCATGCCTCCTCATTGCCACCGGGCATGAGAGAGGGGCCATATCGGGCACCCTCCTCACCACCAGAGACACCAGAGCCGACGAAGCGGATGTTCTTGCCAGCAAGATACTTGGTGCGCCGGTTAGAGTCGGGGAAGTGAGAGTTACCACCGTCGATGATGATATCGCCGGCGTCAAGGAGGGGTAGGATCTTCTCAATCCAGTCGTCGACAGCCTGGCCAGCCTGGACCAGGAGCATGACACGGCGAGGAGACTTGAGCTTGCTGACAAACTCCTCAACAGTCTTGGCGCCGACAACGGACTTGCCCTTAGCCTCGTTTTCCAGGAATCGGTCGACCTTGGAGACGGTTCGGTTGAAGGCGCAGATGGTGAAGCCGTTGTCAGCCATGTTCAGAATAAGGTTCTGTCCCCTATGAAGCATGTGAATATGTGCTACCACTGGCATTGCCAGGTAAATGGTTCTTGGGTCCAACTTACATGACAGCAAGGCCGATGAGGCCCAGATCCGCACTTGCCATAACGTTAGTATTCGACGCATTTCGTTTCGTAGCAGAGCTTGAGAGTGAGGTGAAGGAATTGTGTTGTTGAGGGGCACCCAGGTTGAGGTGAGCGAGACGAGCTCTACCTCGAGAACATGAGCCATGATCACGATGAGGATGGAGGCTGCGAATGCCCTAAACAGTCCAGGCACGGAAGCAATATGGCGATCCCTTCATTTCTCGCTCCAGCGTCCGGAGGGCGCGGGGATGAGAGCATGAGAGCATCACCATAAGGCCGTGGCGGGGTGGTGGGGTAAAATGTCAAGAGATGAGGTATGAGGGAAGCTTCAACTTACACAGGGCCAGACATGATGGGCTATGATATGCGATCGGGGAGTGGTATGTATAGACTGAGGTTTTGGAAGATGTATGAAGGAGAGAAAGAAGAGGAAGAGGAGAAGGTGGGAGGAGATGCAAAGTTGTAGAGAATTATACCTGGCGATGAATGTTGTCACACCCGTGCCAAAGTTGGGCGGCTCGGTACCTTGTCCGCACTCACCTCCCAGTCCACCTCCTGTCTGGGCTGTAAGGATGCCCACCTTTTTTTTTCTTTCTACCACTTTGCATTTGGCTCAACTAAGCAAACGCGACGCAATGCGCTTCAAAAAGGCTCAATCCAATACAATTGACCTGGTCGGGCATAACGCCAAGTATGGTGGAGCTTCCGCGTTGATTGGCGGGGCTCTTCCCAACTATTCATCGTCATCGTCACTGTGGTGCGGCCCAGATTGATACTGAAATCATACCAGTAGGTAGATGTTTTTCTTCCATTGACATCACCTTTTTGACAACAGCTCGGTGATTATGAGTAATTGCTGTATCTAGCCAATCTCCCACTCATGCTGCCTTAATCATCGTTACTAAGGCAATCTACTCATCCGCTACGTCAGCCTTGCAAACACTTACACTTACCAATATGTACAAACTAAGTTAACTTTGCATCAATTCCTCAGAAACCATCATCATGACTGAGGTAATGCCCCTCCACTCCTCCCTGGTCAACACCATGGACTTGTACCTGCTGGCTGGCCAATGACCATCAGTAGGGGTCCATCGTTTACGGACACCGAGTTCCAGAGATGGGATTTTCCCTCACATTTATTTAGTGGACTGTAGCGCCTCACCCCTCCAGGTCCCCCCTTCTACGCCCCTCAGCTCCAACGTTATGACGACTCTACGGTGCTGCTGCGGTCTTACCCCCAAGATGAACCCCAAAGCTTACCAAGATTTTTGAAACCGTGACACAAGCAACACAAATCTCGTACAAAGCTCGCCGCATATTAGTCTGGATGAATTGCTTTCCGTTGTATCCGCTTCACCTAACAGTCCTCACTAACATGATAACATCCATAGTCAAGGCCTTTAGTCCTAGGCCTGTCCCGTGCGCGGTATCGACATCTCCTTGTCTCAGTTTGTTCTTCAAGCTTATGCCTGTTGGGATAACCTCCAAGCCCAGTCTTTCTCTGCGATCCTGCAATGCTGTCCGAGTGTTGGGACCCACGTCTTCCGGGCCCGTGTAATCACTACCGTGCCAATTGACTTGTTCATCGGACAGTAGCCCGAACCCCAACGCGCCTTAGCCTTCGCGAATCCGTACCGAATGCCCCGAAGGCGGCGGATACAGAGAATCCCAAAGAAAAAGGCCGCAAACGCTGAGCTCAGTCCAGGTGCCAGGTGCACTCTCAACCAAACGAGGTGCACTCTCAGCCCGATGAGTCCAGCCTGACCGAAATGCTCCACCGGAATTTAACCCGGCAACAGTACCACAGCGCGGTATAAGCGCCGAATCAACTCATAGCCTCACCAGTGTCCGAAGTCGCTCATGACAAAACAGCCAAGGGGATCATGAGACAGAATTTAAGCCTCAGACTGGCCAAGCAATACCCGCTTCAGGATGCCTCAGCCTGCTCCGGCAGCCGGATAACTAGGTACCTTAGTTTAAAGGGACAACAAGACGATGCCGTTGAACCACGCTCGGCTCATAGAGGCTTGAAAGATGAAACCCCCATCGGAGATACAACATTTAATATCGGGATAAAAGGCAATATTCAAGTTTCGCTTGCTTCGATCCATATTAGCCGCCAAATTCTGCCGCCGAAATTATCTTGAGAACGGGTCAAGTCGTCCATTTTCACCCATCGCATGAACCTGAAATTAAACTATCCGAGCATTCATCCAGCCTCTCAAACAATAGGTGCGGATACACATTTTGATCAAGTTCCTGAACTTGCCATGCGCTATATTACAACATTGGCCCCCCACCCCAAGGTAAAAAGAGCCACCGTGACTACCGGTTCATTGAATGTTCAAAACTCACAATAACCCCCAAGAACCAATGTTATCACGAAAAGTATGCATGCACCATGATATTGAGGTTTCTCTAACTTGCCCGTCATTGCCCTGAAATCTTTCGGATTGGTCGGTAGCTTTCTCTTCAAACAAAAGGTTTGAGACAACGTCAAGTCCGTCAGCTTCCGAGCCGAGGAATCTATATGCCATAGGATTTCATTATCCGAAGAGGCTCTATCCGACTGACGCTGAAGACGTAGGCTGCACATCACCCACCCCAGCTCGTGGGGGTGAATGTTTTTTAATACAAGCGACAGCGCCCATTGTGCCAGCTATCGCGACCATGGCAAATGAGGATTCGAGGTTTTCATGATATCTTGATCCAAGAAAGTAAAACTAGGCCTAGGAATTTGAATTTCAAGCCTTACAATTGAACCTATATGGCTTGAGATGATGTTCACCTGAGCTTATCATGAGAAGGAAGATCTCGCAGGGCACGTGATGTTCAAGTCCCACTTAATTGAGGCCGTTTTCTGGAGAACGAGGCTAGAGCGAATCGAAGAAGACCATCATAAGATCCATTTTCTTCTATACAACAACAGTTGCCATCATAATCGCAGTCGCAATCACGTCGCACCGCCGCAAAGCACCGCTGAGCCCTATCGATAAAGCTGTTGACGCTGGGAATCTCTTGAAAGAGGAACTTGAGCAGAATTTGGCTCAAGGTACGTTTTCTCGCAAACACTACACCGCTTCCTCGTATATCCGCTTGTATTCATCATGGCGTACCCTCCTCCTCCAGGCATCAGCAGCAACTCTCTCCCACCGAGACCGCCCGCCTCCAAGTCAGGCTTCAAGCCCGCGTTTTCCTCAGCGGCCCAGGCTGCTTCGAAGCCAGCGTACTCGAACGCTCCGCCGACGTACTCCGGCCCTTCGAGTTACTCTGCTCCCAATGCCCCAGCGGCAAATCAGTATGGCCCATCGTACTCTTCGTACCCGACTACTGCTCCCGGTGCGGTGAACTCGGGTCCCGCATATTCGTATCCTCAACAACCACAGAGTTACAGCACCCAGAACTACGGCGTACAAAGCTATGGCACTCAGAGCTACGAACCGCAAAGCTATGGCGCAGCACCACAGATTGCGAATCCATTCCCTACGCCGGGCGCTGTGGGGACCGACTACAACCCCGAGATGGCCGCTCAGATAGCGCAATGGCAGAGCGCATATTCGAGCACCCCGACAGATAGCAAGGATAAGGCCCCTGGGTTTGCCGGGCCTCGAACAGATGGCCAAACCTCTGCTGCCGCGGCAGCTACCACTGCGAACCATGAGCGAAAGAAGACCGTCATCCGAGAAGGTGGTGGTAAAAAGTGGACAGATGACAGTCTTCTCGAATGGGACCCCTCCCATTTACGACTCTTTGTCGGCAATCTTGCAGGCGAGACCACTGACGACGCCCTTCTCAAGGCTTTCTCGCGCTGGCCATCTGTACAAAAGGCCCGCGTCATTCGTGACAAGCGTACATCCAAGTCCAAGGGTTACGGCTTTGTCAGTTTCAGTGACGCTGACGACTTTTTCCAAGCCGCCAAAGAGATGAACAACAAATACATTCAGAGCCACCCTGTAACGGTTCGCAAAGCCAACACCGAAATCAAGGTAGCCAATGTCAAGGAGAAGGATAGACATGGAAAGAAGAATAAAAATAAGAAGGGTGGCCACGGCGGTGGAAATCATGGGGCTGGCTATGAACCCAGCTTAGGGCCCATGGGTGGTAGTGGAGTGGTCAAGCCTGGACAAAAGACCAAGAATGGCCTTCGCTTGCTTGGCTAAGCGTTTGGCGAACTATTCGACCGAGCAAGGGTTGCGTTTTGGTGTTTGGTGTTTGCAGAGGCATCGTACAGACCTGGTTTAAGTGTATTAATTCCATGAAGAATATCCGGTACACCAGGGCGTCTAGGTTCATTTGCATTGCAATGTTATAAACTTGATCATGTATCATGTCGATCAAATCCCTTTAAAAAGCCGCAGGCTTAGTTTTACCCTCCACTTGTGGCTTGGATGTAGGTATTGACCCAGAAAGGTACCAGTCTATGCAACACTCTATGCATATTATCTGGTCAGAAAACTGGGCAAGTGGATTATGTGTAGTATCTGGGTATATTGATATTCTTGCTCTTCTAATATCACCATGTATCGAGGAAATTCCCAGCCTAGATTCTATTCCCAAAGCAACCCCCGGCGCCGTTATGATACAGATAAACGAAAGATGGCGAGCCATTGTATCGACTCCCACTCAGTATGACAAAGAAATGTGGCCCATAGAGTCGTTATATACGGGCTCAGATATAAAACAGGAAGTTGTGGCATTGAAACGATTGTTCCATCAGCGACGCTCATTAGCTGGCGCATGGGGTTGTACATCAAGATCCAAGCCGTCGATGCTGTCACGGAGCAGACCAGTGTTTTCCGCGTCTGTATCTCCATCGCGGTCTATGATTCCGCTACTCTGACTCGTAGGGGAATCTGGCGCGTCATCGTCGTGCGCATGGCGAACATGAACACTTTCTTGCGCCTCCTGCCTCATCTTGGTGATTTTGATGTAGTTGTAGGCAGCGATAGCGGCCATGGTCGTGAGTAGACCAACAAAGTTGATTGGTGTGAGGCGGTCACCAAAGACAAGAGCAGCCGCACTAATAGTAACAACCTCCTTGAAGATGCCAGCAATGGAGAGCGTGACGACGGAAGTGCGCTGCAGCAGAGCGAACTCGGAGGCCGTCATACAGAAAGCAATGCAACCAGGGAAAAGCAAGAAAAGGGGCGCCATGAAATAGCCCCATTCATCACCCAGAACCTTGTAACCTTCAATGAGAGCTCCGACTCCTTCCACGGGCACTGCAAGGCAGATAAGCACGAGGAACATGACTGGAGTAAGGAAGAAGATGCTAGAGAATGGGTTTGATGTCGCAGGGTTGCGGAGGAGCAGGATCTGGGTCAATCCCCAGCGAAAGCCAGAGAAGAAAGCAGCTGAGATGACGAGGGCGAAGCCTCCCACCTTGAATTCAACTTCACCAAACACCATGAGCACGACACCGAGCGTCATAGTAGCAATAATGGCGACAAGACGCCACGTTGGGGTTTCGAGTCGGAAAGCAAACGCAAACATGAGAACGAAAGCTAGTGAGGAAGATTTACACATGGCTAACGCAAAGGTTAGTAACCTCGAGAGCTCAGACGCAGAGACAACATACTGTAAAATGTAAGGCTAATGAACTTGAGAGAGGTATTGCCAAGTCCAATATCTAGGCCTGTAGCTGCACCACAAGGTCCAATTCGAGTGAGGTAAAACATCTTGGTCATACCGTAAGACTTGGGCTCGTCATCATGTCTCGACCTTCCCATATCTGACAGATGAACCCCGTATCCAGGTCTTAAGGAGGGCACGAAGTACAAAACTAGACCTGAGAGGACAAATTGAACTACCATGTGCATGGACGTCGTAAACAAAGGAAATGCAAAGTTTAGCCGCTCATGATCAAACATCCACTTGTTGTACTGTAAATATGTCAGCAATTATGTTATCTGGGAACGGGGCGCAGGAGCCGTTTCGTACAATCGATATTGATAACGAAAAGAGGTACCACAAAAGAATCAACACAACATTCACCATCAAACTCTTGAAAACAGTCTTGTCTGCTTCTTTGCGCTCCTCTTTTGATATAGCCTTATTGTCCCTGACGATCCGCTGATCCAGCTGAGTATTTCTGTTGCGCTTCTTCTGCCGCCTTTGCTTGTCTTTACGGGTCAATCCAGTTTCTTCGTCGTCTTGGAGGTCTTCGTCGCTCAAGCTGTCATCGGCGGATTCATCCTTCTGAATCGCAAAGCCGTTCGCATCCAAGTTTTCTTCGGATATCTTGGGTTCTTCTGCCGAGCCAGTGGGTGCGGGACCACGACTTGTGACACGGGTTCGGCTAGGTGATCCAGCTGGCCGACCAGCCATGTTGTGGCTACTTCGCCGCCGACGGTGGCCTGCAATGGGTTCCATTTCTATATCCCAGTCACTCTCGCTTTCCTCGTCGCCGTTGAAAGACCTCGCGCCGGTCTCACGAGACGGGCCAATCGTTTGATTTCCTCCACTCAGACCGGAGTTCCGCGATGTAGCCACTCTTGCTGTGCCTGATGACGATCCTGCCACTGATCTCAGGGGACTCGAGTCCTTGGCTGGTAGAGAGTCCTCAATGAGAAGAGATTCGGGGGGTTCGGGGCGATCTGGAGCTGCTACGTGTTTCGAAGACGAAGGGGGTGAGTGTGAGGAGTGAGATGGCGAGGAGACGAGATCAGGTTGAGGAGGAAGAGCGGTCATGATGGAGACAAAAGAAGGACTAGAGCAGGGGATACGATGGGGCTTTCATAAGTTAGTGATGGCAAAGGATACCCAGGATGGCTAATGGTAATGAGTTGGGTTGGCCCAGGTCTGCTGGCCTAGGTGGTCGCAAGGACTCCATTCGTACAGTAGTGCATTAGAAAAGGCGGAGGGGCTAATCCTCATAAGGCAAAGGTTAAAGTCGGGGCCGTCACGGTAGGAGACCGTAGCGCCGTGTCTGAGGTAACTAGGTGCCTAGGTAGGTAGGTAGGTAGTTAGTACAGAAGTCACTTGGGGGGTTTATGTGTGATTACTGGAATGAGACCTTGACGTCGATTGCATTAAACGGCAAATTCTAGGTACCTCTAACTTTGGGTACCTATATGATCATACCTCTTCAGACACTGGCTTCTCTGTAGTTTTCTGGTTATAACAACGTCTTTCCCAAGGTCCCCCTCCCATCCGCTTGGCATTTTCAGGTCACAGAGTTGCCCTTCACTGTTAGGTAACCCAGCAGCACCAAAGTGCGGAGTGGACCTGAAGTCTCTTGGCAATAACATCCATGGAACCCCGTGGCGCACTGCATATCTGCACGCGACACAGCTTCTAGGCCTCAAGAAGAGGAAATGATTGGTTTAAGGATAATGTTTTAGAGGTTTGTGACAATAAGGTGCAAGTAGATATGGAGAAGTTCGAGTCAAAGAAGTGCTCCCCACCTCTTGGTATTTCCTACGAGCTTTGCAGCAAATCCGAAGCAAGAACAAGCACAAATATCATGAAGATACCTTGAAGTTGCCTACCTACCTTACCATTGAGAGGTAAATGCTACGGCTGTCTGACCACCGAGCATTAGCTTTGGGGACGCAACTTTCATCTCAACGACGGCAATTTAACACACTGGACTCTATCACTTCACAGGTAGTTTACCTAGTAGAACTGCTTCCCGTCATATGCGATGAAATGGGAACAAAACAGTGACTGCCCATAACATCAATGATCTTCAGACCACAGCGATCCGGCTGCTGATCACCTCCGCACGTGTACATTATATCACATCCATCATAGTGCTCACATGGCACATGATACCTTGTGTACTTATATCGAGTTTTGACTAATAATAAGTCATCTAACATCCAATAACTATTCCGGCATTTCGATCCGACCTTGGCACACTCTCTCTATGATCTTTTAGCTCCTGCGTTCCAGGATTTTATGTCTCTCGAAGTTGAAATATCCAGGAGCCTGCAGCCCACAAATCCAGGGGTAAACAAAAAGTCCCCATCTCGTATCGGATGGGGCTCTGCTTTGTGCATAAAACTCAGGCACTACTCCGTAAGCTGGGTGGTTGTTTAATATCATGATCAGTTCCTGATCAACGAGTTGCTACTCTATGGCTGTACATAGTTGCGGAGTACCGGCAGTAGACGAGCCCCTTTATCTCATTCCGATTCACTTCGCCTATGGTAGACGGCATTTGAGGCCTTGGCAAGGTCAACCTCACGGCATTGGCCCGTATTCTATAAAATAAAAAAAAGACCTATTTAGGGCCCGACTACCCGAGTGAATGCCCTTGTCGTGTCCCTGATAAATCTAACAGGTCTGCAGCTGTCCGAGAGGGTCCTCTACCGAGACAAAACGTGCGTCCCGCCGGGCCCGAAATCCTTGTCAGATGTTCAGGCGAGCCGATAAATCATCAGGATTCTGATGGCCTCGACAACTGAGCAGCATTTGGAGCCGACGGTAAGCAAGATATCCGCTCGAGTAAGCCTTGGGAATCGGGAATTGAATTTTCAGGAGAAGATTCGATTCATTAGTTCGATCTAGACACCTTTTGACTATCCTGACTCTAGCAAAAGTCGAATTGCACGGTGCTTATCAAATACGACCTTGCCAATCAAACTCCATCATTCACATTCTGCATTCGTAGTAACCAAGCGTATCGATTAGGGGCTGTCCTTTCTTCCAACACTTCTTCTTCTTCTAATGAGCCCGTGTATTTGCACAACAAGGCACCATATGTTCATCATATGTACTTTTGTTTTTTTGTGTTAGCTGGAGCCGCACAAAGGCGGCGAGCGCTTCCCCAGATGGCCTGGTGAATGTGGAATTCGATAGGCTTGTCTGCCCAGCATCGGTTCAGCTTTATCGACTGTTCATCTATCTTTGGATCCTTGATTCCTCATCTCCTTATGATCTTCCTGTCCAACGTGAACATCTTGGGCTTATTACAGTTGGTCACTCGAGGAGCTTTCGACGCCTTCCGGTATGGACAGTCATTTCAGGCCAATGGTAATGCCGGTTCTAGCTCACATTACTTTGGTAGCTCTCAGACCTTGAAATGGCAAGGTCAACGATTCTATTAAACCTGATGGCCATACCTATTTTTCCAGATCGTTCTATCCTAGTCTCCATTGTGATCCAAGCATCGATTCTATGTTTCACATCTATGTACCTTCTAGATTGATTCTGCCGTGTCTTTTCTGCCTTGTACAAGACAAGGCTGCTTGCTAGCAGAACTCCAGGGGTCAGGTCTCATAAAGCAATGTCATGGGGAAATAGTAGTTACGTGGGAACTAAATGGTAGGAATCCAACTAAGACCTACCCTAAACTCGACCAAATGACTTTAATAAGCCTTCAAGTAGCTAAAAGATTGGTAACTTATGTGTAATTTTCGTTTTGTTTAGTAATCCTTTTTGCACAGGTGTGGTTCTATTTGCACGAGGAGGGAAGCATGGATATCAATTGGCGATTGGCTCGTATTCAATGTAAAAGGGACGTTGACAAAGCTTCACCAACATCTCAAGAATTAAGGCGTGTTTTGGTCAGCTTCAACAGTTAATCAAGCCTCAAAAGCATTTCACCATTTTCGGAAAGGCTCATCAGGCAATAAAGTAGTCATCCACACCATTCCTTCCAGAGCTGAAAGTGAAGTACGTAGCGGATGATCACACATGAAAGCTTATAAGTGACCTCCCCCGCATCTTGCTCACGTCCACTCACGATATTCAACTGACTTTGAGAGAGAACTCTTTGGAAACACAGCCCAGAGAACTCAGGATCCAGTTTTACCATTCGCCGGAGATTCCGGAGTAGCACTAAGTTGTCCATCTGGGCCACCGACACAATCCATTACATCATTCTTTAGTTACCAATTTGGGGTAACTACTTAGACTAAGCTCCTTTCCCTGGAGCTTTTCCTACCTCAAGTTTCAAGACTACAAGATAGCGACCTTGAAAATGGAGGGTCGACGCTCTTCAACACTTCCGGGAGGTTCCCGTCGGGGTCAAACCGGGGGATATCTCCCAATCGAGGACTATGGAATGATAGGAAATATGCACACCTGTGCTCTTGTGGGAATAGATGGAAGTATTGACTATATGTGTTGGTGAGTGCAGATCGGTGAGATGAAACTCGGAGCTCTCGACTGATAGTCTGAACTGCAGGCCTGATTTTGACTCCCCGTCTGTTTTCTGCCGGCTGCTCGACAAGGACAAAGGAGGGCATTTCTTTATCTCCCCCCCTCCTGATGTAAACTGTACTACCAAGCAACAGTATCTCCCTTCATCATGTATTCTACAAACAAGGTCTATCCATGAAGATGGTGTCGTCGATGTGGTTGACTTTTTCCCTCGGCCGCAGAATATCAAGGTTACCACCAAAGGTGTGAAGCTGAATGCTTACCGGGAAGTCACCAAAGTTCAAGATGAGCTCAAGAAGTGGTTGGTCCGCCGAGTGGAATGCATTCGTGGCTCAATGAATCTTGGTACCGTCATCTCGACACGTAACTAGAGGCAATGACTGACCGTGCTCAGATATCGAACTATTTCCTTCTTTCAACTATGGAAGAGATGAGCACGAGACCACTCTCTTCCAAGAACAGCACTTCACGACTGATAATAAGAGTAAAGTTGCCTCGTTCCATAGCAAGGATACTCAGCTGCAGCTTGACGTTGCAATTGAGAAGGGTGAGAACGAAACCAGCTGTCCTCTCATAACCTTTAGAAAGGAGAAGCGCCCTGGGATCAACGGCGAGGGCCTCGTGGCTTGCATCCGTATTGAAGAAGGCCAAACAATTTCTTTTGTCCTTCGAAATGATATTGAACACCATGTCACGGAGAATATTACGACCGATGTGCTTGATGCTCAGCAGCACTCTACGCAAAGTTTCTGGTATAATTTCATTGCGCAATCGAACTATAAAGGTCGATGGAGAGAGGTTGTGTCTCGAAGTTTGATGATACTTAAGATGATGACTTACGGTGAGGTTGCCCCTCAGATCCATTCTTTGAGAAACCGACTAACTTTTCATAGAGCCTACTGGTGCCATCATAGCTGCCCCAACCTTCTCTATTCCCGAAGCCATTGGTGGCGTAAGAAACTGGGATTATCGCTTCTCTTGGATTCGTGATTCAAGTTTTACTATCTACATCCTGCTACGTCTTGGTTTCAAGGCCGAAGCAGATGCTTACATGGAGTTCATCATGGAAAGATTCGTTCACTCACGTGGCCCAGATGGAGGTTTGCCTATTATGTTCACCATTCGAGGTGAGACTGACATCCCAGAACTGACATTGGATCATCTTGAAGGCTATCGCGGCAGTAGCCCTGTTCGTATCGGTAATGGTGCGGCTTTTCACCAACAGTTTGATATTTATGGCGAACTGATGGATGCTATCTACTTGTATAACAAATACGGAAAGCCAGTTCCATGGGATGTTTGGAAGGCTGTTCGTGAGATTCTTGGTATATTGCACAACCTTGACCATTCTTTTGGCGAGCTAACACGTGTTCAGATTATGTTCTAACTATACTCGACGGTAAGACATATAACCCTGGGCTTCGAGTTTCGGCTAAACACTATAGATCCCGACATGTCTATCTGGGAGGTCCGAAATAATAAGCAGCACTTCACCTATTCCCAGATAATGCTCTGGGTCGCATTTGATCGCGGCCTTCGTCTTGCTGATAAGAGATGCTTTCCATGTCCCAACCGTGCCAAATGGATGGAGGCAAGAGACAGAATTTATGAGCGTGTCATGGAACAAGGTAATCTAAGCAGGAATTCCACTGATGAATGGTGTTGACTGTTTACAGGATATAACGAGGAGATGAAGTGCTTTGTGCAAAGCTTTGAGAGCAGAACTATGCTCGACTCCTCCATTCTTATAGCTCCTCTGGTGTTTTTCATCTCGCCCTGTGATCCACGGTTTCTCAACACTCTTGACCGTATTCTCTTACCCCCAGAAAAGGGCGGTTTGACAAGTACCGGCTTAGTGTACCGATATGACACTGAGCTCTCCAACGATGGTAAGGAATCTCACAATAACTTCATCGAGGCGCAGTTGCTAATGGGACAAAATCACGATATAGGGGTAGGTGGTCATGAAGGTGCGTTTAGTATGTGTACTTTCTGGCTCGTGGAGGCCATGACCCGAGCAGCTGTCTACGAGCCGAAGTATTTGGTCAGGGCTGTGAATCTGTTTGAGAATATGCTCGGATTCTCTAATCATCTCTGCATGTTCTCTGAGGAGATCGCAAGATCTGGGGAACAACTTGGTAATACACCCCAGGCATTCAGTCATCTAGCCTTGATCAGTGCTGCTTTCAACCTGGATCGTACTGCAAGGTAAAATGCAAGGGTGCTTCAGAAGGCAGACCGCAGCCGAAAAGTGGTCAAGTTTAGCATAGTTGTTTGTCTACTCAATCGTGGCCTCTTGGAAGAATGCATGTCATTATTTTGATAGTTAGTTTACTGCTACAAATGCGAGCTCATGTTCCGTAAAACGTGATTGAATCACTCACGAAGCTCTACAGAAACAGAATCTCCAACCTCAATTGTTGGGCATTGTGACTCTTTTTTCATAACGTCTCCTCCAGCGAAAGGATCATGCCGCATATGTACCCCAAAGTAAACTTTGCCATCGAAGCGCCTTGTCTTTGCAAGCGTCACAAATGGCTCTTCCTTCTTTTCGCCAGTTTCTTGGTCTATACATACCATCTGACATCTGCGGCATGCACCCAGAAGCCTGAAGTTCTGGCGGCCAATTCTCATAGAGCCCCAGTGATCCTCAGAAAAGGCTGGCTGTGTTTTAAAACCAGGACCTTGTTCGAGTGTTATATTTGCTCTAAATGACTTATCTTCAACTGGGTTTCCACCACGGTCAATGATTTGCTGGTTCAGAGCATCAACACTCGAACTATGTATTACCAAGATAGGGCTCTCGTTAGAGAGAAGAATCTTGGTAGGTTTCTGCTGTTCAGAGTCCGAATCGGGAGGTGATGGCACATCTGGGAAGGAACCTGGTAATTCGTGGATTTTTGAAGGCTGTTGATATCTTTGAATCTGAGCCTTGGAAAGACGGCTCTTCAGTCCCAAGCCACCAGGGGGGAAGCGCGCCAAGAAACAAGGAATCCCAAGAGCATTCGAGAAAAAAGAGTTGATCCTGTCCGATGTATATATCTGTGTGCTCACCTTCTCGCCACAAACTCTGGAAGATTGCCTGTTAATGCTGGAGTCAATGACAGAAGGGTCTGCTGATAATGGGATGGATATTTGGCTTGGCTGGCCGCTATGCTGTGTCCCACGATATGAGATGATCAGCTCGCCCTTGCCAAAATCTAATGTTGGTCTTAACAAAGCCATCTTAGGGCAGCGTTTCTGACTCAAAGCATGCCCAGAACCATGATGGACCAAGCACCATTCACGATCCCATGCTAGACCTTCTGGTCGAACCTCCCAAGGAACCCCAGATGGGATCGAGTACCCGGCGCAGCTTTTTATTGGGTAGATAGTAATAGTTTTAACCTTGAGTGCGGAAGAGTTAGAGACGTCGATGGATTTCTGGAGGTCTAGATCAGAAGAAACGTTTGGTAACGTTCTTTCTTGGTAGAACTCCTTGAGAAAAGCAACAAATCTATCGACATCTGTTTTCGTGCTCATTGCACCGAGGCTAGCTCGAATGACACCGGTGGGCTTCCCGGACATGATATCATTGTCTGCACCGCAACGAAACCCGGCGGAGAAATTCTTCTTCATCTCCCAAGGTTGCAAGTCTAGGGCTGAAGCAATGCCGCCTGGGCTGCACAGCCCGCCGGTCCGAATATGAATGTTTTTGAGAGTAGCAAGTTTCTCAAACTCGGCAAGGCTTATCCAAGCGCCCTGGCTATTCCTTAGATTGAAAGAAACGACAGGCCCGTTTCCAAGAATGTTTTTGTCGCTTGATGCAGATGTATAAAGTTTGCAAACCGGGGTGCCGTTTGCATGTCGCATATTGCTCAATTCTTGGAACATGCGTTGGGTGAGGTATGAAGTATGGGAGCTGATTTGATCCATGGAGCCAAATAGTCGTCGATGTATATCCATGGCAATGTCGAGAGCCACTATGTTGTGAAACGGAAGTGTCCCGTCTTCTAGCCTCTCGTGGAGGAACTGTGATTTGGGGGCATGCCACTTCTCCTTTCCAGAAACGACCATGTCTACCGTGCCTCCGCCAAAATACTTGCGATTGTCAAACATCCATTCGGAGGAACGCTTCACTAGCAAAGCTCCAAGATCCGGAAATCCAAAAATCTTATACAAGCTGAAGACAGTGAAGTCTGGTGCTAAATTTGGATCGCTGAAATCGAGATAAGATGTAGCAGCAAACGAGGAGGCGTCCAATAATGTGAGAAGTCGATGCTCGGGTTTGCAATACAACTCCCGTAAGTTTTTCGCCCAACTCAAGGGATATCTTTTACCATCCATATGGGATTGCGCAGAATAGGCAAACAGTGTTGTTGCTGACGAGTTATCGGTCATGTTTCGGAACGGGAACTGCCCTTCAAGCCATGATTGAACATCGTCATCATCAACCGATGTACTATAAACAGCTTCCTCTCGAGCACCGACCAAGCTTGTGTGACATCCTTGGTGATATGCATATAGAAAACCCTCTGGTTGATTTCTTATAGACTCAACGACAAGTTTGACTCCCGCTGTGGCATTTGCAACGAACACCACATCATACTCAGTTGGGTCCGCTCCAAAGAAGGTGAGTAAATTAATACGAGCATCTTCAACGCGAGATGCTGATTGCTGCGAGGATGGTGATGCAGAGTGGGGGTTGCCATATAGAACTGTAGTCATCTCGTGAGCGAACGAGTCCATCAATGACTTGGAACATAATGTTGCGCCGGCGTGATCAAGGTATATCGAGTCTTTTCACAGGTCAGTACAGTTCAGAAGCATATATAGGTATCATGACCTTGAATCATTGGATATTCAGCATCTCTAAATTCCTCCACGGCTCGATTATAGCTTGAGTCGCCACTCATGATAGGCACCGTCATCTTGACAACTTATGTGCAATATGAGTCGAGTGTAGGAAAACCAAACTTCCCAATGTTTCAAGTTCCTTTGACACAAAAAAAAAGACCAAGCACTTCCGGCGGATATTGAGAGCTTGTTATACGCCGCACAGCCCTTATCATATTCTGATGAGGAGTTCTATGGCACTATCCCGAGCGATAGAGAGTGGGAGTGGGGTGAAGAGTGGAGGACAAGACATGCTCGAACCAAGCCGAGGAGGGAAGTTGGTTATAATACCAGGGTTTAAAGTTGCTCCAGTTTGGCTGAACAAGCTGTAAAACAATGGAAAGGAGACAACAGGACCGACGTGGCTATGACAATGTCCAGACAAATAGACATCTTATCATGGTCAGCTGCCTTTTTGTTTGCCGCCCTTTTAGTGATTCAAGCACTGAGCACATCGGGATACGCCCCCAGATTTCAGTGTTAGTTGCAAGCGGAGATCGCCACTTTCCTGTTTCCAGGCACTGTATCAACATTCGCTGCTTGCCGACAAGCCTTTTCACGTTGATTATTGGTCAATTTTTTTTCTTTTTGCGGAGGGAAGGCAGGTGCCTGGTTAGCCTAATTCATTACTTCAGACCGTTTAATGATTACGGTATCAGTCGTTGAAAACCACCTGCATTCATAATAAATCATGGTAGAGCAGAAGAGCTATAGCGTCTAGAAATCCGAAAAAAAAATATTATCAAACTGGAGAAATAGCACAGACCAATGTGATTCGGTAAGGTAGCTAGATGATATATGTTACGCGCTTTTCCTAGAGCAGCCTCAGAGCTTCTCGTTCTCGGCATAGAGAGCCATGTTCTTAGAAGCGGAGGCCCCGGGGATCCTTGCTCGTGCTCCACCATTTCGCTTACCAGCTGAACTGTAATTCCGACTGGCCCCCAGTCTACCAACCAACTCAGCCTCTTCAACCTCACTTCACTCATCACATCGAATCGCATTGAATTGTCGTCGCTGTGAAGTGAGGGCGCGCATATATCGACTCGAGCGCTATCACTACATTGAATTCTTCTTTAAGACTGCGCTCGTCAATTAGTTTGTCTCCCCATATTCTTTGATCTCCTGCTCTTTTCCCCCCTTATCCCTCTTGCAGCTCTTGCAGCTATTCGATCCAGCCGCATCCGCAGCCTCGCGTTCTCCCTTCCTCCTCACTCTTTGACGCGGCATACCAATCTGCGATTTTCAAATCATTCTTCTCAATTCTTCTCACACTCATTCTTCGCCCAGGGCGCGTTGTCCCCTAACTTTTTTTTCTTTATGGTGCCTCTTTGGCAACCTTCTTTTTGTTCCCTCCACTACCATTTGTCCATACGTTGCTCAAGATAACCTCTCTAACGTCGATCATGTTATCAAATAATAGTTAATTCCTCTGTATTCGTCGCTAAGTGCTCAACATCGAGCCGCGAAGACTCACGCAGAAACATCGCTTTCTTTCATGCCGCGTCGCGTCGCTAGCAACGTTACAACCGATGGACTCGTACACATCCTTTCGCGACGCTTCAGCTCGTTCTCCGGTTGATCGTAGTTGGAGCCGAGATGACTCGCGTACTCGAGATGAGCGTCCTGACCGCGGGGACTCATTTTACCGTGGGAGATCTCCAGGTTCGTCCTCCATAGGCGATTTTGCTTCCTGCCACTACTTGGTGGCAGGCTTCAGCATAGTAAAAATAGACAAAGCTTACAAGTCCAAAGGTCACGACCGCCGCGACCGCCGCCGGTCTCGCTCTCCAGCCACTGTCGACCGCTACGAACCCAGACCCCGACGAGATGATCGCGATCGGGATGACAGACGTCGCATGCAGTCACCACCTGCCAATATTGACCGATACGTACCTGGTCAGGATTCCGGGTCAGCTAATCCAACCGTGAACCCCATCCCTGACCCTGCCAAGCTCCATTACCAAGTTGGCTTCTCCTACTTTGGAGAATGGTGGAGAATGAACGAGAAGATCAAGGAGGAGAAAGAGCGAATGCGTACTGGTCGACGCCGCGAACCGGAACGGGCTCGCGGCCCAGAAGATCGCGAAAAGGAGAAGGCCAGGATCCAAGCCGCATATGATGCTTATAAAGAAGAACTTCAAGCCAAGATGGCGCGGACATTTGTTTCTGAGCATAAGAAAGAGCAATGGTTCAAGGAGCGATATGTTCCGGAAATTCGTGATGATTTCAGAGGAAAGCTGAACGAATACCGACGCGGTGCTTACAGCCAGTGGGAGCAAGATCTTGAATCGGGTACTTTTGATGAATTTTCTCTTGAGGGTCTTCCCAAGAGTGAGAGTAACGGCAGTGGCGGTGTAGTTGAAAAGGAGGAGGGAGAAGCTACAGCCACAAATGAGATCCTGGGTGTTGGAGATCTGGCTCCGGTTCATGGTGCTGACATCCGCGACGAGAGCCAGTTCCAGCCAACTCTGTTGATCAAGACCATCGCCCCGCATGTTAGCCGCCATAACCTGGAGGCTTTTTGTAAGGAACATCTGGGCGAGGAGGAAGGTGGCTTCAAGTGGCTTTCTTTATCTGATCCCAATCCAAGTAAGCGGTACCACCGTATTGGTTGGGTCATGCTCCACCCTTCATCCGAAACATCCCTCCCCGTAGACCGCGCTGAACCCAAGGACGAGGATGGCGATGAGGCGATAACATCTCCTCAACCAGTATCTACTGCCGACAAGGCTCTGGAGGCCATCAATGGCAAGACTGTCAAAGATGAGGTCAGAGGAGACTTTGTTTGCCACGTTGGAGTCCACAACCCACCTGTCCATCCCCGGAAGAAGGCCCTGTGGGATCTCTTCTCCGCTCCTGAGCGCATCGACAAGGACCTCTTGCTTGTTCAGCGAATTGTCAACAAGTTTGAGGAAGAATTCGGATCCGATTTCCAAGCCACTCTGAAAATCGAAGAAAAGGTCGAGGACCTGAAAAACGCGGGTCAGCTTCAACCGGCTGTGGTTCCAACCCCTGTCAAGAAAGTCAAGAAGGTCAGAGAAGTGGGCATGGACGAAGCTATGGACGAGGAAGAAGACGGCGTCATTGAAATTGAGGAAGAAGAGGAAGAGGAGGAGGGGGCCGTAGAAGATGAAGAAGTTGATGACGAGGATCTTTTGGTCAAGAAGAAGCAACTTGATCTTCTGATTGAATATTTGCGCCGGGTCTTCAACTTCTGCTTCTTTTGTGTTTTCGAAAGTGATTCAGTTCACGAACTTACACGAAAATGCCCTGGTGGCCATTTGCGCAGACCTCGCAGCACACTTTCATCTGCCGCGAAAGCTGTTGCTAGAGCCAGCGCCAATGGAGAGCCATTCCCAGGCAAGAAGAGGGGCGAAGGAGCAGAAGAGAACGAGGGCGAGCTCACTGAAGGTGAAAAAAGGTTTCGAAACGCCTCAAACAAGACGGAGCAGCAACTGCTTCGAGCGTTTAACTGGGTTAAAACTTTCGAAGATAAGCTTACTCAAATTCTGGATCCTCAATCTGTCGATATTCGAAAGCTGGGTGGCCGACCTGCTGATGAGGCTGTCGATGAAGAGCTTCTTAAGCATGTGAAGCAAGAGGATGAACACAAATGGCGATGCAAAGCTCCCGAGTGCTCCAAGTTGTTCAAGGAAGAGCATTTTTGGCGCAAACACGTTGAGAAGCGCCACGGCGATTGGCTTGATAACCTGAGGCAAGAGGTGAGTTCTCGCCCCGTCACATTTCATCGTGCTGTACTGACCAAGATATTTAGTTTGAACTCATAAACTCATATGTGATGGACCCCTCTCACATTGCACCCTCAAGAACCGACGCAAACTCAAATGGTCACTTCCCGCCTTCCAATGGCCAATCCAGCAGTGGAACACCACGGGGCTTCAACCTGCAGAACTTTACCATGAACGGTATGATGGGAGGAGGTATGCCTGGCTTCCCCATGGCTCCAGGCAACTTCTCGCCCATGTTTGCAAACATGCAGTCCGGAAGCTGGAATCCTATGGACGAACGCTCTGGTGGAGGACCTATCCGTCGTGGAGGAATGGGTGGTGGACGAGGCCAATACCGTTCCGGACCTTATGATCGCCGAGGCGGCAACCGTTTTGATGGTGGTCGTAACCGCAATGGCGGGTCACGCTGGGGTGATGGCGCTGGAGGTGCTGCAGGCGGGCCTCGAGAGGCAGTCCAGGGGCGAAGCCTTAAGAGTTACGAGGATTTGGACCAGGTTTCGGGTGGTGGAAGTGGTGAGCTCAATTACTAAACTGCTCATTATGCCTTCCTTCCAGATTAAGGCGATTTGGACGCTTTGGAGTTTGCTGTTTTTCTTAATATCAATCACTAGGTACCTGGATCATGGGAAGGTCGCTGCTTTTAGACTCTATGTATCATATGCCTGCACATGTTGGTCTCATGCTGGTTTTTGAAGGACAAAAAGTCCTGAAAATAACGGTTACCTACAAAATGCCTCTCATATCCAACTGTTGCCCCGATCCTCCTGCTCACAGGTCCCAAGAAACGGATAAGATGCCTAGATGGCGGTTGCAATTATGCACATAATCCGTTGAGAGGGAGCAAACGAAGGCTTCATACATGAATCAACTAGCTTAGTTGCGATACTGTAGAACCGTTCCTAGTCCGGTACACCTGTCCTTGAGCAGCTTGTGAAAGAGTATTTCAACTTTGATACAGTCCTAGAGAATGTCTTAGTGGAAGAACCTATAAGCTCATGCTATAATATCTGGACTATCTTGGCTTTACAGGTACCAACTGAAGTTTTTAAACATTCTCGCTCTACTAAGGTGGTGAGTTCATGGAGATCTCGGTAAGTCTCGGTGAAGATAAGCTAGCGCAGAGCAGTGAGGCGCTCATGTCCTTTACCTGGCCAATGATATCCTGCGATAAGATATTTTCGAGGCCACACATCCCCCACCGCCCACCTTTTTTTTTTCTCTAGGCTTATCCTACTCTGCCATCGCGAACGCATTGAGCGATCGGATCTTTCAAGACTTCAAGATCGCAAAAATGGGACTCCTCGCAGAAAACAAGACGTAAGGGGCACACTTTCTCAAGTCGCGTTCTTCTACGGCATGCGCTAACCAGCTACAGTCGACGGAAGATCAACAAGGATCCAAACAACACAAAATGGACCAAAGATACGAATACCTTCGGCCAGAAGATTCTGCGAGCTCAAGGCTGGCAACCAGGCCAGTTTCTTGGAGCACAAGATGCGCCGCACTCGGAATTGCACACGGCCGCCAACGCCTCATACATTCGCGTGGTTCTTAAGGATGACATGAAGGGATTGGGCTTCAGCAAGTCGAAGGAGGATGAAGTTACTGGTCTAGATGTCTTTCAAGATCTGCTCAGTCGACTCAACGGAAAGACGGATGAAGCTATCGAGGAGGATCAGCAAGCGCGACTCGCTGTAAAGACGCACCACTTTGTTGAGCAACGATACGGAGCCATGAAGTTCGTCTACGGTGGCCTACTGGTGGGCGATGAGATGAAGGAAGTGGAAGAGAAGAAGGCCGACCAGCAAGCAGAGTCAAACTCCGACGACGACGTTGTCATGGAACCTGCCCCTGCACTAAAAGAATCCAAAAAGGAGAAGAAGTCTAAGAAGAGAAAGGCAACCGACGACAATGACGCGGGGGAAACCTCAAGTCGAGAAACCGATTCAAAGAGCAAGAAAAGACGCAAGGAAGAGCAAAAAGGAATGGAGACCGATAGTGACGACGCCAGGGCCAAGAAGAAGAAAGAAAAAAAGTACAAAAAAGAGAAGTCCCGCAAAAAGCCCGCAGAGGACATCTCAGACGACGAGAACGTCGAAGAGCGTTCAAAGAAGCGAAAGTCTAAGTCCAAGGACAAGAGCTCAGACGAAGAAAAGGTGAAGGAGAAGAAGTCTAAAAAAGATAAGAAGGATAAGAAGATGCGCAAGAAAGAAGAGCAAGCATCCGAATCAACCAGCACATCAGTCACACAGAACTCTACACCCACGGCTTCGGTACCTGGAACAGGAGCCACGACACCATCTGGCACATCGACCCCTAGAGGAAGTAGGAATTTTGTGCGGTCACGATTTATTGCGCAAAAGAGACAGGCTGTGCTTGACACCAAGGCACTGAACCAGGTATGTACTCCTCTTTTCGCAACTACATGGCTACGGTCCTCACCTTGTACAGATTTTCATGGTCAAAGCATAGAATATGAAGATGTAAACAGGTTGTGGATGCGCACTTGAAAGCATCTAGACTAGATGGTTGCGGATATATCTATCATGATTGTCGGATATACGGATGTGTATTGCATTGTTGCGGAGGCGTCAGGTCGCATGGTAACGTTAAAAGAATCTTTTCTTGCACTATGAAATAGCTGAAACAGCACTTTTGGTAAAGGTATCTTCCTCAGGAGGAATACCTTCGACTTGGCGAATAACACGAGTTGCTTCAATGTGTAATCATCTGACACAACTTTTTCACAAGTTTCAATTCCTAGATTACTATTTTATACTTATAAATTGCAAAATAATCTTCACAAAATCAGAGCGCAGAAAGGTTGGGAAACATCATTTCATTTTGAGCTGGTCCAATATCTGAACTGACTTCACATCTTAGAGCCTACCTACTATGGGTAATTACCAATAGCAAACAAAACAATACTCAAGTGCTCAAACACCCCGCAATTCATGATACTAATAATACAGTGCCAATGCTTTCAACTTGTCATCCTCTCCTTTCATTTACTTGGCAGCATTCTTGCCGAAGTTGCTGTGGTAGTTGTCAATATCAGAAGACGACTGTGGATGTAATAGTAGTGACGTACTTGTGGAAAAACTGGCTGAACAAGCCACCCTTTGCTTGTTGGTCCGACATACTCGCACGACGGGCGGCGTTGGCATCACCGGCTCGCTTCTGTTCGCTGAGGCTGGCGAAGGCTGGCATGAAGCCTGAGCTCTGATGATTGTTGTGTTAGTAAAGTGGTATTTACAAAAGAGGTGCGAGACGGAACTTACTCGGCGACGGCCGCTGACATTGCCAGTAGGAGCAGTCTGAGGAGCACCGGAATCCATGGTATCGGTTGATTGGAGTGATTAAAGTGAGTATTGAGTTAGTTGGTGGATTTGGATATATATCCTTCGTCGTTATGGTCTGGCAGTAGTGTTTGGGTATAATGTCGGTGGGTAGTTTGACAGAGAGAAAATCTATGTCAAATGGAGGGGAGCAGATGAGTTTATATCTTGTGAGAGGAGGAGAGATCAGGCCAGTTCACGTCGATCCATGAACCTTTCCTTTCTTGTTCCAGCAAAGGAGAAGAGTGAGTGCTACTCTGTCTGAGCTAGGGATACCTCGACCAAGCCAGGGCTTGATCTCGCGTGCCACAGGAGGGTAGTCAATCACCCATCATCACTGCAGAGCTGCAAGCGAACTGACCAATAGATGCGTCAATGCATAAGCTTTTGCCAGACATCCCATTCAAACGTGCCGGCCATCCTTTTTGGAGCATAGCAAACCACGCCATGACAAAGGTGGCGTCCCCATTCGCCTCTGTTTTGCTATCTGCGACAGTTCCCTTGGGGAGCTACTATGACCAACCAGCACGTTGCGATCGTCAGATACTGGAAAGGCTACCCTACGAATCTGATAGAAAATTGCGAGGGGAACGAAACGGTGAAACGGTGGGCATCCCGCTTATGAACAGTGATCATGACTCTTTGATCCCTTAACTAAGCCCGCCGATCCCTCCTACAATCCAAACACGGAGAACCTGGGAGGTCTTGTCAATACCTCAAAGCAGAGCTGAGAGGTCACACCACCCATCAACTTGGCAGGGGAATCACAACCGCCAGTAACTTTACGCGGGGAAGGACGCCACAGGCGTTTACTGTCCCCAGGCCGCAACCGACAAGTAGCTATCATGCATATGCCAATGCTTGCTTACAGGCAGCGTTACATTTTACAAAGTTCATGAGGATCAATTGCCTACTCTGAGCTGCGCGTTTGCTTCTTCGAGGCGCGGGGCGATATGATACTATAAGAAGTACATAGGTACAAGGCGCAGGCACATTCTCGATAGCCGTGATGAATAACAGACGTCAAAGTCATCTCTGGATCTCAATGACGAGGTTTGAAGTGGATGCACCCGTCCTAGCTTGCATACCTACCTAGGTACACAGGGCGGGGCTCAAGGGTCGTGGGGCCGATCTGTTCGGAGCCGTGGGGCCCAAGAGCCATCGAGAGACAAAGCTGACAAGGAAGATGCCGAAAGCGGGGGGACGCAGCAGCTGGACTCGCAACTTGCAGTCGTGAGTTATCATTCCATGCCATCAATCACATGAACAAGAATGAAGCTCACAGACGCTACTACCATCAGTCATTAGGACAATGTCAACTGCCGAGAAACCTCAAAACAAGGGTCCAGCTGTCGTATGCGTAATCACCGTCAACGATGCGAATTGCTTCATTACTTGTGGGGCACTATCTCTGAGACAAGCTTCACTGACGACACGACTCCCATCTCAAGCCTCGATTCCCGTCTCTAGGCAGGGTCTATTCTCATCAGCCATCATCTCGTCAGGGGATCCCTAATCTCAGATCCAGAGGAACAAATGGACGCTTGAACGAGCTTTCCCAATTTGTTTCTTTTTTCGTCTAGTCATGATCCTGCCAGCTACACCGGGTCCTCTAGATGCCGCTCTCTAATAAACCCCAAATGCATCATACGTATCTTTCCTTTGTTCTTATTTCTACCTAGCACAGATCCATGAAACTCTTTTTACTCCTTCTCTAATCTCACCGCAGGGTTCCGCTCGATAAAGTTGAGATCAACCTTGTGGCCCAGCAGCTCTCGGATGTTAGAAATCTTGTACTTGATCATCGTCGGTCGCTCCAGGGACAGACCCCAGCCAAACACCCGCATGTCCTTTGGCAGACCCATGGGTTCCAGCATTTCAGGCCGGAACATGCCACTATTTCCAATCTCCACCAACTTGCCCAGGCCCTCGTGATAGCTGAAGATTTCCATACTGGGCTCGGTGTAAGGGTTGTAGGCCGGCTTGAACTTGAGGTTGGTGATGCCCATCTTAGCAAAGAAGACTTCCATGAACTCCATCAGACCACCAAGGGTAAGGCCGTAGTCGGCAATAACACCCTCAACCTGATGGAATTCAGCCAAGTGGGTGGCGTCAACTGTTTCATTTCGGAAGACACGATCAATTGAGAAGTATCGCGCTGGAGGTGGGCGCCCATCAGGTCCCTTCTGTGCTGCAAGCTTGTAAAGCATGGCCGTTGAAATGGCAGTAGTGTGGGTTCTGAGCACCAGTCTCTTGGTCTCCTCCGCTGACCAGGGGTATCTGTAACCGATTGACCCAAACTTGCCATTCTGGTGGACCTGCTTGATGCTCTCCCAGTACTCCTCTGTGTTCTGTCCTTCCTCCGATCGTGGCGCGTCTCCCACCTTGGGGTCTGAGATGTAGAAGGTATCTTGAAGATCACGGGCGGGGTGCTGCTGGGGCACAAAAAGGGCATCGAAGTTCCAGAATCCAGTCTCGACAAACTTGTTAGTAGGCATCTCCTCGAAACCCATCTCGAAGAAAATCTGTCGGAATTCATGTCGGACCTTGTTCAGGGGGTGAAGTGCGCCAGCATTTTGGTCCGCACCGAGAGCCTTGAAGTTGTAGGGCTTGAAATTGGCAGTCTTCCATGATCCAGAAGCAATCATATCGGCTGTCAAGTCGGTCTCCTCCTTCTGAATCTCGAGGGCGAACTTGGGCCCCTTTTCAATCTTAAAGCTGATGACCTTTTGCATCTTGATCAGTTTTCGTTTTCGCAGATCGGTCAAGATTTTGGGCTCGTGTGTCCGTGTCTCCTTGATCTTCTGTAGCTGCGCTCGGGTGACATCTTCGATGGACTCGGCCTGTTAATCGATTGAGGTTAGCTAACAGTTGAAACCAAATTTACATACAAAACTTATAAGCTCAACATACAGTGGCTACCAGCTTGCCGTCGGCGCTCTTCTTGATCCATTTTTCCTTGAAAGCCTTGCCTTGTCCGACCTTGGTCACCGTCTTGTCGCCAATGGCCTTCTCAAGGTCCTGGATCGATAAGCCCTCCACGGCGTTTCGAAGCGCCTCAAAAACACGCGCCTCATGACTACCATGCTCGGCAATTTGCTCCGCTTCGGGCTCAAGGATAGCCTCTTCTTTATCAATTGTCTCGTATGTGATCATGGATCGTGAAGCCAGACGATCAAGTGCAGCCTTGATGTCCTGGAAGGCGATGGTGGGGAAGGCCTCTGAAGAGAGCAAGGGGCTTTTTCCCGAGAGGGCCTGAAGGATCTGGGAGGTCAGATCCCCCGAAGGAGCGGAGCTTGAAGTCGTCATGTCGGAGGATTTTGGGCTGTGAGGAGCCAAGAGAAAACGGCGAGCTGGCTCTTTCGTTGTTCGTCTGAGTCACGGAGGGCAGAAATTATTTGGGCCGCTGGAGTGCTGCATCGCCCACCATAGCGGTCCGATGGCGGGGTATTCTGGTAGGTGCTTGTGGGAAGGCCATCTGTCCCACATCGTCGGGTCATCCTTTTTCCGGCCAGAGTACCAAAGGTAGGACTCAGGTATGGATCCTGGATGTGTCTGACGCACCTAAGCCCTGGGAGCTGATACATGTAATCCCTGCAATCTTATCATGGCACTTCAAGTCGCCTCATGCTGCAACAAGTCACTTCAATTCACGAGCCTGTTGTAGCCGACATCATACATTCCCATAGCATCTGTCGAAACTGAATTGCTATACACACCTTGAACCTATAGAACCCCTGCTGCCGCCATACATCTTCCACCAACACTTCATGAGCCGCACGTGCTTCTCCTGAGCTGTCACCCTGCTCATGCAGAACTAGCTCCCCTTCAGATGCAGATGTAGATGACGATACTCGAGAATGAGCGATGATGCCTCGCCGAGCTCCACGGCGCCGAACGAAGCTTCCACGGCGGAACCAGTCAATGTTTCATCCGGCAGCCGTGTCACATGGAGTCTACCACGCGAGCATTCGAGATCAGCTCGGTCGCGCGCCCAGTTGCACCCTCAGCGTCGCAAGAAGAAGAAAAGCAGGAAGAAGCGCAACCCTGGGTTAG
Organism: Fusarium musae; assembly: GCF_019915245.1. Lineage (NCBI taxonomy): Eukaryota > Fungi > Ascomycota > Sordariomycetes > Hypocreales > Nectriaceae > Fusarium > Fusarium musae. Next base: position 2,607,814 of record NC_058387.1, read on the forward strand.
CGAGAAAGTTGGAATTTGTCACCCATTTGCTCAGGAGTCTTGATACCCTGGTTTTCGCGGAGCTGAGCGGACTGTACTATATGGAGTATGACTACCTGCCCGTCATTCCTGAACAACGCTTACCAGTGATGCCCCCCTCTAGGTGCTCAATGTTTCGATTCATCCTAAGATCTGTTGGCCAGTACCTATATCTCACGCCGAAGGATGAATCATTTCCTTTCTTAATGCCTGCGAGTCCTATACACGTGTGCCTCGTTCTCATTCCCAACATCATTTGCATACTTCTGCATATTTTTGTTTCTCTGCCTGTTGGTCCTGGCTACCACCGAGGCTATATGCACGGTGGCCTGGTCATCGACTTCATAGGACAAAAGCCCCCTAGTTCTCGCATTTACTATGTTCTAGTAGATGTCATGATCCTCGCCGTTCAATGCCTAATGCTGACGGTCCATACTGAGCGTGAGAGACTACGGGTGACTCTTAAGACCTTCCGACCTATGGTACCTGACGTGGCTCAGGAGATGGCTCCTACCATAGAAGATCTGGATGCGGAAGAGCGTGGAGTATCAAGGGACATGCCTGGCTCATTACCAGCTGATGAGGAGGACGGCATCGAGTTGCAACCCTTGCGACGCACCAGTACAACTGAAGATGCCAACTCGACGTCAGGAGAATCAGAGCCATCGGCTAGAGAATCACCAATCGATGAACCAACACGGTCACATCTGTCTGATGTCCTGAGTTCTGGAAATGCGATCATCGGCGAATATCATGTTCTTCACTCACTTCACAATGCTGCGTTGAATATCGAGAGAACAGCCGCATATTCTCTCCGTACTATTAGTTATGGAGCAACTATGGCCTCCATTGAAGCGAGGAGACGAGGCCTCAATGTGCCAGCTCAAACAGTTCAGAACCATAGACAATGATATCAATTTAGCGCGTTTGAATAATTTTCAAGGTCTGAAATCGGAGATATAGCAATAGATTATTCTGTGTTTTTACGCTATCTTTCTTCCAACATTACCAACGCCAGTGCCTTTAACAGAAACAATGATATCATTCGTATCGTCCCCAACGTCCCTCAAACCCCAACTGCTTGCGCCAAATATCTTCAGATCTCTCGCCAGAATAACCATCTCTTCATTTGCGAGCACTTCCCTACCGATTCTAAGACGACCAACATCCTCCGACCCCATAGCCATAAGCACAAGCATGGTCTTAGCTGAAACTTGGGTGGCACAGCCACCTTGGGAGATGTTCTCCAGTAGCTGGAAAGCGCACTGCTTTCCAATATCCTCAGGAACAATGCCGCCCTGGGGGGGGACGACTACATCTGCAGAGTAGAGGATTCCAACAGCGCTTGACTCAGCGACCAAGCTCAAACCGAACCCTATTCCAAGCCGTCTTTTGCTTCCTGCCTTGTCGCCAGTGGGTACAAGAGGTGCTTGGTCATACTGCGCAGCGATATGAATGTCGGAAACCAAAGGATTCAGGATCTCTCGTGCTGAGTGAATCATACGGGCGTTGTTGGAGGCAGATACTCCAGTACAGTATGCGACACCACGAATGCGCTTTATCCGACCAGGGCTTCGGTTGAGATGCAGAGTCTTTGGTAGTCGCACTTGACTTGCGAATCGCAACTCCACACAGCCGCCACCACCCTTTCCGCCGGGCCCAGCGCATGATCGTTGAAGTACCCTAAGCTCTATCCGCGCAGGAGGGATGCCAAATAGGGCAAAGAGAGGGAGGATGGCAGTTCGGAAAGAATCGACGGAGATGTCCCCTGTCTCGGTGGACGATGTGATAACGCCGGGGCCAGTGAATCGGACGTTCATATGCGCCTTGGAAAAGGGCGCAAGTAAACAGAGAGGCATAAGGAAGTAGGTGACACCACGGGTATTGTTGACAGAGATGTTGTGCTCAATGACATCGCCGTCGGAAGCGCCAAAACCAGCGATAGTTCCGGTGATCAGGCCAGGGTGATATGTTATAGTGGTACCGGTATAAGAAATTTGCATGGAACTGCCATTGGTGACAGCCTCCAGCAGGCGCAAGAAGGAAATCTCATGGGGGGCAAGACCTGGATTCGTAGGCGATGTGCTTCGGATTTTGGAAATGTGGATAGGTCTACCAGTCAGCGTCGAGAGGATTAGACGCTGGGTGAAGGATCTATGCCCTGTGAATCGGAGGAATTCTGGCGTGGAATTCGACATTTTGCTGCTGTTTTGGGGGTATCCTTGGAGTCGCAATATTTCAGCCCGCTGACGGGTCCCAGACAAAAATTAATTTCTGCCACTGGAAAAGTTATCTATGCAGCCTAATGCAGAAGGCGGTGAGATTGGCCTTCCCAAACCTCTTGTAAGTGGCAGATCCGTTCCTCAAATTCTTATCGATAACCTCTGAAAAAGGTTCAGCGTCAGTCTCGCAAAAGCTTCACCTTTCCCTTGGGCACCTATGTGTTGAGAATGGCGGGCCGTCCGCTTTTACGCGAGCTACGAAGCAGCAATGAAACATTATGTCGATCTTGCCGGTTGGTAATCCGACATCGGCCTACACAACCACGAATAGCAGCATCATATAGCATCAAAGCCACTACGCAGGGATCGATCGATGATGCTGTCACACAGAAGCCCAGCAGATTTGAGCTGCAGCAGTACATCGACCGGATTAAGTCTCTTCGAAATCCCAAGAAGGACGGAAACGAGTCATTCAGTGTGCGGTTCTTCGAGCAAGACAACAACAAGAGAACCGAACTTTCTGGAGAAGCGTTCGGCGCATCACTGAACGAAGTCGATACATCAGGTCTCAAGGAAGCCCTGCTGGAAATCAAAGACGACATTGGTGGAAAGGACGAAAAAGAAGCTTTCCAGGATGTGGTCGATCAACTGGGCCCCGAATGGCAAAACATGAAGACGGCAAACGACCTCGAGAGAATTATTGCCAAGTTGGACGCATATAACGCGGCGATCGATGAGGAGATTGACAAAACTGGCGCAGACCTACCAAAAGAGCTGTTGGAGAGACTGGACTCAGAGCTTCCAGGCTTGCCAGGATTTGGTAGTTTGGGCTCTCGAATCATGATACCTCAAATTCCAGAAAAGCCTTGGACAATCAACCAACGCAAAAAGATCGCTCGCCTCAATACTGCGTTATCAAAGACTTCTAGAGATCATCGCCGCGATGTCAAACTCACAGCAAAGACTGTGCAAGGGGTGTTCAAGGCTTATCACTCAGCCAGACTGTCTCTAGCTCACGGCTGGAGTCATGTCCCCCTTGAAGTATGGAATCTGTTGTGGAAGATCTTCTCAGCCGATGAGTCTGTCAACATTCATCGCCTATCACATATTGCGCTTCTCTCTCGAGACATGAGCGAGGCAAACGTGACCCTAAACCCTGCTCAGCAACTCCTGACAATTGAGGCGGTCTTTGTTGATGGATGGGAGTCCAAAGCAATCGAGAACTGGAGGAGATGTCTAAGCACACTTGGGAACGAAAATGCCGAAACATTTCAAGAGTTTTGGGAGCTTGGAGTCAGGATGTATTGCCGAACAGGTGATCTGGAAGAGGCACAGCGAGCCATCAACAAGCTCATCCAGAAGCAGTCCGACCCTCGCATTCTGATGCCCTTGATTAGGACATGGTCTGAATTGGGCACGGAAGAGGCACACGGGAAGGCTTGGGCTGCATACCGTCAACTCCGCGAGCTTCTCGGAGACGATATGAAGCTGGCTGATTATGATCAAGTCATATCATACTTCCTGACCACACATCAGACCGAGAATGCCTTATACGCCTTCGTTGACATGATGAGCGATGGCAAAATCGATTTGAAGAAGCAAAAATATATGCCATCAGTGGTCGCCAACAAATTTTTTTTTGGAAAGTGGCTGAAGAGGTTGATTGGTGCTGGCGATCTAAACGGAGCTCACAGCGTTGTGGACTTTATGGGCCAAAAAGGTATCGAGCCAGCTCCTATCCAGCTGAATGGTCTCATTGCGGCTTGGCAACGGGCTGGCGGTGTTGAAGATCTTGAGAAGGCGGATCAAATGGCCTGGGGCATGATTGAGACTCGAATTCGATTCGTCAAGTCTCGAGGAAAAGACATGGATTTGCAAAGCGAGCTTTTACAAAAGGACGATACTCTACCTCTACCACGGGCAACCTTGGAAACCTTCTCGCTACTGGCGGAGAACTATCGAGTGAGAGACTTACACGATCGACTGCTGATGCTCTGGGAAGCTTTCCGAGAAGCGGATATGAAGGCTGACTCCTTCATCATCAATCAACTCCTCGAGTCCTATATCCAAGCAGGACAATCGAAGGAAGCTGTAAACCTATACCTGACGCTCGTGTCGGAAAAGGGCATCGAGCCTGATCCCTATACTTTTAGTGCATTATGGAAGACGCTCGCCGTCAACCGCCTCCACGTCACAGCTGGCTTCGTACCTGATCAGGCTGAGCCTACTCGTGCCATGTTTGCCGAGACTGTCAAGTTCAGACATGTTTTCCAACCCGATGGCATGGATGGTCAGCTCGCGCGTAAGATCCTACATACTTTCCGTCGCATCAAGGATAATACAGGCTTTGTCGTCGCACTGTCGACTCTCCGTGATGCTTTCGGCTTTATGCCTCCCGAAACGCTCGTTCTCGAGCTGATATTGGAGACGACTAAGTTGCAATGGGATTCACCAATCTATCGACGCCGTCTCATGACTGCCAAACGAGATCTTGACCGTGGTCTTCTCTCATGGGCGGATGGAGATGCTTCTCGCCTCAAGGGCCAGCATCGTGCCGAGGCGCTTTTTGAATATCTACAAAAGCGATATTGGCCTACTGAAGGCGACGATGCTCTCAGGAGGAAAATGTTCAAGGAGGCTGCAGAGCAGATGGGGGTGTATGATGTGTTACGAAAAGGGGCAAAGGAGTAGATTGCGACGCATTAATGGCCGGCGTTTGGATATCCGCTGGTGTACTCGAATCACGTATAGTAGCATAAAAGGGCTCGGCGACACCCACTGTAACATTATATACTAGATATGCGCATAAGCAGCATTCGTCATGATCAATGATAGAAGACAACCTTGCATGAACAGATACATGCTGCTTTGACTCGGAGAAAACAACAAGGTCCAGAGTATCCAACGAAGTAATCAAGGCTTGACAAAAGAAGAAATCATGGGTTGCAATTCTAAAATCGCTCGTATAAGTGCTCTGCATGTGCACGTCTACTTGGTATTTAATCGGCCCAAATAAAGCAGCAAGAAACCCTGGCTAGAAAGAGCCCCCTGAGACCAACGAGTTTCTTTTATTCCCTTTAGCTCAGTCGCCCTCCTCCCTAAAGAACTCCGTCGCTATGCAATTAACCAAGAACCAATCACTCTAACCACCGCTTCCATGACCTGCCTGTCGCTTTGCCCGGCCGCTGTCTTTCACTATGACAAGTCCATCGTATCCTGATCTATACGATCACCGACTGAACTTAGTCCTGAATCATCGTCGCTAGCATGACCGTTTTGTTGAGGTGCTTGCTGCTGCGGAGGCTGATATTCGTCGGGCTGCTGCTCTTCGCCTGGCGTTGGGCTGCTCTGGGGCGAGGCACGGTTAGAGATCCATTCGGCGATGGTGGTCTCTGACCCTCCTTCGACTTGGATCTCGCCTGTGTCGTGGCCACGACCGAGTATGGTACCGTGGTACTTAGCGTCTTCACCGGTTTTACTATGTTTCTTTTTCAAAGCTGTGAAGCCACTGTCAGCTGTGCTTTTGTGGAAGCCATCCTTGGGAACCAACCATTGAGATAATCTGTAGCATCCGTCTCACCGTCCCCACTGCCGACCTCCATCATCTCCTTCATGCGCTGCCCCGCGAACCACGCTATAAACTCTTCAACTCCGCGCAAGTCCTCTTCGCCGCGCCACATCTCTTCGGCAGGTACGCGTTCTGGCATCAGCGCACCCGCGTCCTGAAGCGCCATCCGTATATCAGCGATTGTGAAGTCGGCGCTATCGCCTTGATTATGCATCGCATGCTGGGCAGTGGTTTGGCAGAGAAGTGACAGGTATCGGGCGGCTAGATCTGTCAGAGAGTCGAGGACCGCGGGGCGCGTGGAATGATACCCTGTTGAGCGTAAGATCTGGAGTATGGAGGGCCGGAGAAGCGCGTGAAATAGGGACGGCGGTGTCGTCATATTTGTCTGGCGATGGTTGTAGTTTCTATGTGTGAGAGTAAACTGGTGATTTAGGCCACTGGGGTGCTCGGCTTGCGATCGTCAGAGGAATGCGTTCATAAGTTAATAAGTTGCTGATTGGTCTCAATATCGATGTCGCGGGAGCAAAGCTGGGCCTTCATCGGTATCTAAGGCTATGGCTTCACAGCGCATACCCGAACAATATGCCTGAAATCTGCACAAAGTTTATTGAAGCTTGTTGCGATGAGCTTCTCCAAAGGTATGAAGTTGGCCCCTTTGGGGCAAGTGCAGATCAGAGCAGAGGAGGTGCAAGAATAGCAGGCGCGGCCTAACAATAAAAAGAGTGGAGCCCTTTCTGTAGAGCACCGAGAGTACTCCGTACCTAGGCGCACGACTTACACCAATTTGATAGCTTGTTATGACAAAAATGGAACGACATGGTTAACACCGAGAGAGAAACAATATAGAAGATCAGGTCGAAACACATTCTCTTTAGTTCTGCTACATTGTGCACTGGCTTTGATCATCTCTGCAATAAGTAGAATACCTTCGAATATAGCATTGTAATTTCTTTACCTTACATATCCATACCTAGGTTGTCATGTACCGACGATCACGCTTTTTGTGATTAGGGTCATTGCAAGTTCATGGCGAGCTTATGATTAATCTTATGAGCCGCCCTGAGACATGTGGTACCATTATTAACAGCCTTTGGTTATATGTAGGCTGTCATTGCCTCGGAGATCCACGAGATACCACGAGAGTCTTGTTCTGGTTACTGGATAATAAATCGACGAAATATAATAATACGATTTCCTATCATATCACGTCATGACGCGTTTCCAACCTGGAAGCTTATCCAAGTGTTTTCCTCGAAACACAGTCTCCTCCTCTAATATAATAGCCTAATAACATCCTCGATGGTACAGACGTATTCATATAGTCATCACCTCAGTCTGTTTCTCAAGCTTGGCCTGATCATCTGCGATGCCACTGTACTTGTTGATCCAATCCAGGACCTCTCTATGCCAAACGAGTGAGTTCTCCGGCTTCAGCACCCACTGCATCGATTATTAGCAAATAAACAGTATATACCAATTGTTTCGGCACTCACATGATTCTCATCAGGGAACATGACGAGCTTGCTAGGCACTTCACGAGCCTGCAAGACATTGAACATGGCCAATCCTTCTGAGATGGGCAGTCGGTAGTCGAGTTCGTTATGAATGACCTAGAAAGGTGTGAGCATATTTCTTGTCGCCGCATGGTATCATGCTTACCAGCTGAGGGGTGGACCAATTGCCAGTGTGCAGAGACGGATCCCACTTCTCATATCCAGCACGGTTCTCCCACAATGTTCCACCGAAATCATGCTCGGGGAAGAAGAGCTCTTCGGTGGACCATTGGTTTTGTGTTGAGAAAACGCCATCATGGCACACTAAGGCTTTAAACTTACGGCCCAAATCATGACCTTGAATCCAGTCTGTTCTCATAGTCAGTATAACTCCAGCCTAAGAGCGTTTGGACTCACTAATCATGTATCCACCGTACGAGGCTCCCAAAGCAACAGCTCGATCCGTATCAACATAATCGACATGGTTCTCGAGATACTCAAAACACTTCACCAGATCTTCGTATGGAGCACCTCCCCAGTGGTTGGTAATCGCATCAATATGAGCTTGCCCGTATCCTGTACTGCCAGTGGGGTTGGGACACACAGCTATATAGCCCTGCTCAGCGAAGATGGCCGGGTTCCAACGAGTACTCCAATCATCTGTCCACGCTGATTGAGGGCCGCCATGTATTAGGAAGGCCAAAGGATACTTCTTGCTTTTGTCGAAGTGGGAAGGCAGCATCACAAGAGCGTGGTTGTCATAGCCGGCGGATCCCGGGAACCAAATCTCTGCCACTTGCGACGTGGAGAGACCGAATGTCTTGCCGTTCTTGGAACTGGTGGAGATCACTTTGACAACCTTGGTCTCTGGGTCCAGGACTCCGTAGCTCGAGCTCTCGATTCGCGACTTGGATGTAATGAAGAGAGAGTCACTGCCTTCCAGAGTGTGTGCCTCAACGACAGACCCTTCTTTGTGAATGGCCTCGGGAAGATCACGGGCTTTCAGAGTATCAGACGGTAATTTCCAAAGCATTGATCTCCCATGTTTCTCAGCCGCAACATACAGCTCGGTGTCGTCTTTTTTCCAAACGACCCAATCAGGCCTCAAATCCCAGCCGCCCTCATCATCGTCTGTCTGGTAAAACTCTTGAACGTTACTTAAGTCGTCCACGTTGGGGATCAACAAAAGTCTTGTCTTATCAGATTCATACTGCTGGTGCTTCATTCTAGCAAATGCCAACCTCTTGCCATCATTGGAGAAAGTAGGCGCACTACTATAGCCGCGCAGTCGTCCAGTCTTGACGATCTGTGGCTGAGGAGGCTTGTCTGTCCAAGATCTGATGGGTACGTAGTACAGATCTGTCTTGGTGTTTCTCGCCGGGTTCAACTCTGGATCCTTAGCAACAAAGGCGATTCCATTCTCTGAGATGTCAAAGTCCCCTGCTCCACCAAAAGGAGGGACAGGTGAGCTCAGTTGTGTACCCGCCAAGAGGTTTGTGAGCCCATCATTCTCAAACGCCCATCTACCATATTTCTTGGTAATCACGCCATACCAAAGCGAGTTCTGATTCTCGGTGTTCCAGGCATCCCAATGGCGAACGAAAAGGCCAGTATATATCTTAGCAGTTGTGTATGTCTTGGGCTCGGTTGCCTGCCAATACATGTTGCCCTTGGGCGTAGTCAATGCGGAGCAAATGAACGCAACCTTGCCATCAGATAGTGCTTTTGCCTTTGGGTTAGAGATGCTGCCTGCAAAAGATTTGATCAAGCGTGCCCTGATACGTTTGTTAGCTTCATGGAGACGACATGTTGGCTTTAACATATGCTCACTCGGAACCATCCAAGGCATGCTGCTGGTAGAGAGATGAGCATCCATTATCGTTTGTTCTAATCAAAGCAATTTCTTTCTCTCCAATCCAAATAGGATCGCTAACATGAGCGTCCTCGGAAACGAGGTGGGAAGAGTCATCTTTGATATTGAGAACACGGATCTGGAACGACTTGGAATGGCTTTCGAATGAGTACGACGAGATCTGAACATGTTAGCATGAGTTTGACACAACCAATTGAAGGCAATGCCAAGCTCCAACTCACCGTGTAGAGAACGAGCTCCCCAGTGGAGTTTGGGACTCCAGTTGAACGACGCGGGGCCGAAATCAGCACTTCAGGCGTGAACCGCGTGGCCTGCCTCGTCATCATGGAGACAGAGAGGGAGAGAATGTGGTGCTAGTAATTGGTGATGTGATGGAGAAACAACGAAGTAAAGGACTTTTGGGGTTATTGGAGAGAGGAGAATCAAGAACCTGTCCAGTTGACATACTCATCATACAACCAGCCCAGGTCCTAATACAACCTATAAGTGCTAGTGCCATGGGCTCCCCCTCACGGCTCCTCATTCTCATGACCAGCCATCCGCTCGGCCCCTCTCTTCCGGTGAATCCACTGCTCATGCTACCTTCCCTTATAATTAGTGCTACCTAACCTTTAAATCAAAGGTTCACAATAATACTGGCCGAAGAATCTTACCTTAGTAAGAAAGTGATCCTTTTACATGCATCTATACGGAGTAGAAATTGAAGGGATAATCAAGGTCTAATCTCACCACAACCGCTGCGATTAGCCACAACCTTGCCTGACGGACGTCGCAACGTCGCTTCGATCTGGTTCATGTTGACCTGGGATAGCTTAAGAATGGTTTCAAGATATGACACGGCCTGAACATAGGTACTTATGTATTGACAAATGGGAGACCATAAACTGAACTTGACTTCACCCATAAGGCAATTAATTCCCAGTAACGGGAGAACTACCGTGAGTTTAAAAAGGTGTGCTGGCATCAAGCAATTGGAACCTTACTTTATTGGGGGGATGGCAGAAAACCGGACATTTTGGTCTTGAGTAATAAACTACTGAGATAATCTAGGTAGTTCAAGGATGTTCTAGGCATGCTGGAATGAGCTATGCATACTCTTTGACGCGAACTCTTTAAGGTATTCTGGTACCTTGGCGCTTCCAAAATGCTTGATAACTTCCACTACTAAGGGTATATTTTTGTGCAACTTCTAGCCTGCTGAACCTACCATGATCTCAGTCCCAAGCCACCTTCTGTTTCGAGGCAATCTATACTATGAATCCCAACGCCATCCTGACCCTACCGTTGAGTCCATTCCCTATCAAACGCCCAATCTCATGAGTATATCTTTGTGCATACGCTACTTGCGCTGTGCTCCAAAATTTGTTCGTTTCTTGCTCGTCGAAGTATCGTTTTCGCTGTCCTCGTGCTCGGCCGTTTTCTTCTTCGACTTGCTTGCGTTCTTAACCGCAGTCGAAGATGTCGGTGTCGGGTGATTCGAGGGTCCGTCTCTAAATGCGGCTGATAAAGGTGTCGCGCCAGCTGGTGTCGAGCCTCCTGATCCAGGTGTGATGCCCTCCTACAACAAGCATGATTAGCCTATCCCGTATGATGCTGTGAATGATATTCGTCCATACTAGATTGTTAGGTCGATAGGAAATCGACGATCTTGAGAAGACTCTGTTCTGTTCCATCGGACCAGCCTTTCGTCGCTGTGCTGCCGCGCCACTGATGCCCTTCATGTAATTGTCGAAACCGGTGATGATGTTTCCGCTCGGTGTGCTGTCGAGATATGTAGTCTCCTTTTGGGAGATGCTGTCTTCAACTTGTGTCTATGGAAATATCAGCCGAGTTCTAACATAGTCCACACTCAGTGGGCAAATGCGCACCAAGCGTTTCTCTAGCATTCTGCGCTTCTCGACCAAATCCCGAACCCGAGCTTGTGCCTTCTTGTACTCGGACATCGTCACTTGTCCAGTACCAGCTACAGCTCCGTTCGATGCCTTTCTCTCAGCCATGCGCGTTGTTGTCTGAGCAGGTCGGCGTTATTGGGGTTCGACACTCGATGGATGTCCTCGTCAAATGGGATGATGAATGGTCGCGTTTGATAGCAAGGATACAAAGTTTAGGTTGCCATTGAATAATGTGGGGCGCTTGAAAGGAAGCGTGGGGAGCCGCGTTAGACGCTCATGCACCTCGGTTAAATCATGGATTTAACCCCAAAACAACAACGAAAGGGAAAAAGATTGTAAATGAAGCAAAAATGAGATACTGGGTATCACAGGTGGGTGGAACTCTCCCGCCGGGAATTGAACCCGGGTCTCAAGCGTGACAAGCTTGCATACTGACCACTATACTACGGAAGATTGCCCAGGTTGAACCTGGTGTAGTGAGTTCTGTGGTGGTGAAGCTCGATACCCAGATTATATCTCTAAGGCAGGAGTTTGGAAGCACTCCGCTCTCCTGTCTCCGATATGGTCCAGATTAAACGCTTTCATTTGCTGTTTGTAGGTGCTCCAGCTTGACGAAAGCTTCAATTTATTTGATAATTATGTGTGTTTTTGGTCCTCTCAATATCCTACAAAGAAAGCTTTTCTACTCCGTATAGGCTCCCGTTTTCCAACGCCGTAAAGTCAGTAACTGTAAGCATGGTTTTTATGCTCATGGTTCAAAATGGGCTTCAAGAAATTGTTAGCTTAGGTGTCCCCAAAAGAAGACAACCTCGTTCACTCTTATCCTCGTCTTGGTGACGCAGGCGTTGCAAGCAGCAAGGTCAAATCTTAGCGAACAAACCAAGTCAGTGATTGTGTCAGTTCAAAACAGTATGGGCGACTGACCTCAGATACTTCATTCGGTCGGAACCTCTGCCTCGGGTTTGATCGGCAGGGCACGAGATTCATCTTCAGAAACATCAGCTGAATTTTCTTGAATCCTTGATCGTGAAGAAGCTGAAGAACTATTTCGCCGTCTACCCTTGGGCGAATCTCTCTTCCTAGAGGGCTGTTGACCACCACGTCCATGATCCCGTCGTCTCTTGGTCCTGCGGTCCGGTGACGCGCTGCTGGAACGGCTGCGACTGCGACTATAACTGTGACTTCGGCTCCGACTACGGGAATCCGATGTCCGTTCAGATCGCGATGAGGAAATGTCTCTAGCCGGTCGTCTTCGACGAGTTAGAGAGCGGCTCCTTGATGAAGAGTAACGTCTGCGCTTTGGTGCAGGAGAATTTCGCTCCGAAGACAAAGATCGAGATGGACGAGCTGGCCGACCTCTCCCGGTACGTTTGTTTGCCCGACCCCGATATGTATCTCCTCTGGGTGATCGCGACCTCTTGCGTGTGTCAGCTTGTTCCCCAGGGGATACAGGTCTTCGTCGTTGATTCGATTGATCAGTGCTTCGGGAAGCGCTGCGACTTCTTGAACTCGGCCTGGGAGATGCCGATTCCGAACGTGATCGAGGGGGCGATTTTCGGCGGCCTTGGTCGGCGCGTCCACTGCCACGTCTTCCTCGTGGAATGTAACTATCACGCGCATATGAGTCCCTGGTATCACGGAAGCGAGGGCCAGGTGATCTTGATCGACGAACTCCCCTCCTGAAACCCCCTCTGCCCCGGTTTTCGAAATCACGGTCACCTCGGCGCCCTTGCCAGGTATCTCCACGAGCAGCAACCCGGTCGCGGCGGTCGCGGTCTTTCAGATCGGCTACTTCACGGTCGCGGCGATCCCAGTCGTCTCGTCTCTGCTTAGCAATTTCTGCAGCGCGGTCGGCCTCAATCTGAAACAAATGCCATCAGAAATCGAACTGTACAGGATTGGGGGTTGGCATACCTTCTCTTGGATGAGCTCCAGCTTCTTGGCCTCGAGGAGCTCCTTAGGGACGCCTTGGGGATTACTTTGTGCACTCAGCAATAACTTCCACAGGTCTTTGCAGAACACAGCCGTATCCTTGTCGAGAAACCCTGTTAGTTGTATTTGCAGTGACTTGATATCCGGCTATTGTACATATCAGCATTTTGGACTTGTCGGGGTTGGGTAAACATACGTATCGCGGTCCTTCGATGAGATTGAAGACGAGTTCGATAACCACGTCATCTTCGCTTCCCAGGATATCGGAGATTTTGCTGGCGATCCATCTGAATGGAGGAGTTAGCACGTTGTAACACGAGGCTGGCAATCAGATCACGCACTTCTTCATGACTTGCAAATTAACCTTTTGCATGTCAACCTTCTGGCTAAACTCGGGGGGGAATCTGGTCGACTTCAAGAGTCGCGCATCTACCCCGGTGGCCATATTGGAGAAGTCGCAATAGCAGTTTGATATTGTAGTATGAAGAGACGCGTTGTTGAGAAAAAGTTGCTAGGGAAGAAAAGTGACGTCGCCAGCACAAGCTCGGAGCCTCATGCAGAATGCCGGGTAGTGTATGTGCACGGACCAGTATTTTGCATGGAGTGCGGGCTTCAACGCACACCACCAAACAGGTCCCTGCACTTCTTTTGTTGTAGGGAGGATGTGCACTGAAGAGTCCTGAAAGCTCTCCGCCGTCTAAGCGGCGTCACCCTTCGCAGCCTGGGACAAAGACTCGGACGACTTCACGTATACCCTTTCTGCCGACAACATAGGAAGCTTCCCGTTTCAGAAACTTTACTTTTATGTGTCTCCGTTCCAAGAATGGAAAATCTACACACGCCGACAGTGCCCTCAGGGGAAACCACTGCTCCTGTCACGAATGGCCATGCGGGGCATCTAAGCTTTGCAGAGTTGCAGCGAAAGAAGGACGATATTGAGGCCGAACTCAAGGCTTTAGGAGGGGTGCTCGACTCGGTATTCGCAATCTTACAAAATAACGTTATGATGCTCTAACAGGATTATAGCATGGGGTTGATATGAACACTTCTCTGCTGACAAACGATGGTTTCCCTCGTGCGGACATTGATGTTGCTCAAAGTATTTCAATATATCCAGATTCAAGATTCGACCACTGACAGCGTGACAGTCCGGACTACACGAGCTCGCATCATTCGACTGCGGAATGACTACACTGCTCTCATGACCCGGATTGAGAAATTCCTCCATGACCATTTCGCAAGTCTCGATGAGAATGAAGCTGCGCCAGTTGCAAGCTCGAGTAACTCACAGGGCATCTTGCCAGACTCAGTCTCTACACCGTTAGACCCTCCTTTTGCCAAGATCAACACCGTGGCTGCAGGAAGTCCAGCAGAATCTGCCGGTCTGAAACCTGGAGATGAAATCCGGAACTTCGGATATGTGAATCGAGCCAACCACGACAACCTCAGAAAGGTGGCAGAGTGTGTCCAGGGTAACGAAGGGGTAAGTTTGTGCTCCGATTTAGTACATAAAAGCGCCAGTTGACAGTACATTAGAACAACCTCTTCATCAAAGTATCGAGGCCAGATGGTGTGGCCGAGCGGCAAGAGTTGCGACTGACGTTGACTCCAAGAAAGGACTGGGGTGGGCGAGGATTGTTGGGCTGCCATATCTTGCCCCTATAAGTCAAGTTGTCGCGAAATCTATGATAAACCAGAAAGCCTATGCCTAATCACTCCGGGCGAGGTAAATTGATGGTTGAGGTAGATCGAGACGAATCATCTTAAGGATTGTGCTTTGGCCCATATCCGGTTACTGGAGTGATTTTCGTCCATCGCTACACTGGCTCCCTCTAAGGCCTCAAACCTCGCCGCTATCCAGACACTACTCTCACGAGGCATGTGATTAGAGAAATCGCACCCCAATTTGCAAAGACAAAAGTGGATCATAGAGTACTGTACTATGTCTCATGCTGATATAACGAACCATTTTTTGATACATTGTGATTGAATGAACTCACAAATACGGTTCTCTGCGTAATCTAGTAAATCCTTAGTTTGACTTATCAACTACTAGCAGATGGTAGACACCTCGACCTTTGAACCGGAATAAATGAAGGGATCTAAATAGGTAGCATACTTATATAATATGGTGCAGTTTTAGTCAAAGAGAGACAATCAGCTTATTTGTTTCTCCTAGCACGAGAGCCATCAGCCTTCTGATGACTTCAGGGCTAGTCAGATTATCATTCAACTGGAGCCAAAGAAGGCATCATGATTTGCGAGATTGTGTAATTGGTCAAAGGCGACTTCACTGTTCACCTATGCTACTAGTATATGGTCATTTAACAACACCACGTATGTTAATCAACGCACTTTGTAAGAGGTGTATATTCACTGGCGCCAGCAGATTAGCAATATCCTTTGTATTTGTTGTCTAGAAAAACAGTAAAGGTGTGCTGGACACTCTCATGGAATCCGTATATGGCCTCATGATAAGAGGTGGCCAAAAGATACGGAAATCTGTTTGTCAGATGACAAGGTTCATTGATGTCAGCCTGAGTATGCAAGGGATTGATGAAGCAAGAAAGCTTGCAGCAAGAGTAAAGATGACCAATAAAAGCTCGTGATACCCAGCAAGAATTGGTACCTAAAGATGCCTAGGTAGAGCTTGCCTGTAAATGCTGACTAACCCATATTGATTCAAAGGATATGGAGTGAAGTAAGGTAGGCAGCTAGCTCACACGATCCATGATATCGGGGTGCAAGCATGGATCTTGCAAGGCCTGACTTACTCGTACAAGCCTTGAGAGTACCTCACAAATAAAAATGACGAACAAGTAAGGCACCACTAGGCAGCCCAGCAAAGATTGAGCCAGCGAACAGGAAGACGTAGAAAACCGAATCGATTGGGCAGTGCCCAATGATAACACAGAATTGCTCCAAGGCGGTGACGGTGATGGCTGGTGATGGAAGGCCATAAGGTGGATCACTCGCAGCAAGCTGGAGGCAGTGAATGGGCGGGTATCACGTGCAGCTTATCCACTCGAAGGTAGGTAGGGGCGACTGAATTTTTCGCTTGAGGTCCTTCCCTGCCCAAAGTCCCCCGCCGCTCTCAAAACATCAGGTCGACCTTGAAAGTTTGTCAATCAATCTTGGGTATACCCACATTGTCAACAACGGTTTTTTCAGGTATTTAGGATCCATTCCCTCAGCACCGACGTCCATCTCATTCTATACCTATTCGATCGACCGTGTTGCGCTGTTGCCGACCGCTCAACAGAAGCTAACTCACGCCTCTCAGCACCCCGCTTGTTTACATCCTCTGCATCTGTCGCTACAACACCACAGACACAACCATCAAGATGGCTGAGCAGCAGACTCCTACCTTCAAGCTCGTGCTTGTCGGTGACGGTGGTACCGGAAAGGTGTGTAGGTTCCTATGCCGCAACATTTCTTTCGCGATGTTATCAACGACGTTCGAGCCCTACTCCGCCAAGTCGATTCTCGAGAGATATGGAGCGATCCCCATCACGCATCAACATCGACTAACCATCATGTGCGATAGACCACCTTCGTCAAGCGTCACTTGACTGGTGAATTTGAGAAGAAGTACATGGCCACTCTCGGTGTCGAGGTTCACCCTCTTGGCTTCACCACCGTAAGTCTCGCGACCCCACGTTGACCTATGCGGGGCACTAATCCATCACAGAACTTCGGTCAGATTCAGTTCGATGTCTGGGATACCGCCGGTCAAGAGAAGTTTGGCGGTCTCCGTGATGGTTATTACATCAACGGCCAGTGCGGTATCATCATGTTCGATGTTACCTCCCGCATTACTTACAAGAACGTTCCCAACTGGCACCGTGAGTCCTCCCCCCCGCCCATGATATCATTAAACCCGTGATTGACAATATTCCAGGTGATCTCGTCCGAGTTTGCGAGAACATTCCCATCGTTCTTTGCGGTAACAAGGTCGATGTGAAGGAGCGCAAGGTCAAGGCCAAGACCATCACTTTCCATCGCAAGAAGAACCTCCAGTACTACGACATCTCTGCCAAGTCCAACTACAACTTCGAGAAGCCTTTCCTGTGGCTCGCCCGCAAGCTTGTTGGAAACCCTCAGCTTGTAAGATAATATCTCACGATCTCTTGACACTTGAATCAGCATGCTAACTAGATATGATAGGAGTTCGTTGCTGCTCCGGCTCTGGCTCCACCCACTGCCCAGGTCGACGAGAAGCTCCTGGAGGAGTACCGCAAGGAGATGGATGAGGCCGCCGCCATGCCTCTGCCTGGTGAGCTTTCCGACGACGATCTGTAAATGACTCGTGTGGTTACGGAATACTTTTGTTGAGGAGGATGCTGTCAAACATCCAAGGAACGATGCATGGGCAGTATTTGAGGATGGCACATAGGCAGCCGAAATGACCATTTATGAGATACAGGGCGAAAGTCCTGGAGTTTACAGTAGCGTGATTATGGGGCGGCACAAAAGACGGGCCGTCATGCCTTTCTTTGGGGCTCAAGGGACGGTACCACTGCAAAGAGCAGTGTCTTATTTAGTTTAGCTAGACTTCCTCCACCAAAAACAACAAATAGGGCCAAGTTTGCGTGGCTTGGCTAGGACAATGACCAATGGCCCCTTGATGGAGTTCACCGTGCAAATGTGCCTAAAGTGATCATATAGATATGTAAGACATGTTCAAAGCGGAAGTTCAGTTCCGAGCATTTCACAGCGAAGAAGGGTAGATTTGAGGGTACTTAAATCGAAGTCCAGGTACAGTCGACGGGCACACCCATGTGACGATGAGGTTGGCATACCTAAGGTACGTACAGATGTGTGTAACCTCAGTCGTCGGAATTGTTAACCTACAGCTCTTCGTTTGTACTCAAGAAGGCGCTACGGTACTAGGTACTAGCTGGTACTGTGGTGCCACGACTTAGGTAGGTATGAAAGCTCAATTATTACCGTTGATTTGACAATTCTGAGCTTACCCATCTTCTGCATGCAGCCTCCCGGTCTCTTCTAAGGTAGCCGTGGGAGCCCTGCAGTAATCTTCTGTGGAAACGGGAGCAGAACTTTACACTGCTCGATCAATCCCTAAGCATAGCTACGAGAATCCCTCGTGCTGGTAGAGAGTCTGAAAGAGGACTGTACTCTCATTACCAAGCCATAATATTTTCTCAAACGCACAAAGACACTATCAAGGACCACGGTTATTATCCAAATCGAGAAGATCGCATTAACATTGCCTCTTGTGATGATATTTCTTTGAATACCTTATGCCAGTGACCTGAGCTTAACATTGGTATCTATAGCACAACACAACCTAGGTATGAATCCCTGCCTTTTTTTGTACCTCGAATGTATATAAAGCCAAAGGCACCATGTGGATATGAATATTTAATTCGTTATCAACCTCGGCACATATGATGGCATGAGATCCCTGGTAAGGTAACTTAAGCTACCTACCTGGCAAGTACGTAGATCCGATCGTATTAGCCAATAACACCAACAGCAGCTCTCTGTGAACGCTGATTCGTAAGATCAGATTGATAACACAATAAACACCGGTAGAACTCTAACTCAAAGGGTCATCAAAGTTACTGTACTAGCCGACCGTTAATACTGTGACATCCAAATGTTCCCAGTGATACGGAATAAAACGTGATAGTAGAGGACCTTGACGAATGTGTGAATCAAGTCTTGCGGTACTCAGGTGGTACAAACTCGAACCCTTGTTGCAAAGGAGGAATTTGGATTCCAAGGCTAAGTTTGAAATACGCAAAGCTTCCCGAAGCGCGTCTCAATACCTACTGACATATATGCTCTGTTTGTGTTTTTTTTGTTGATGCAGTAGTCCGGATGTGAGACGCGTTTATTAGAGGACCCATCAAAACAATACGAAACATTGGAGCCGTGAATGGATCCATAACTACGTGGGCGATATACGAGAGACTGAGGTGGGCGTCGAAGTGTTAAGCAATCGATATCACAAAAATGATGAATTTGGAGAACTCCATACTCGATGATGAATGATGGATAGCAGATGATTAGTACTAAAGGTTTACATTCAAAGTCGCAGTTACAAGGATCCAGCTGATGGAAGAATGAACTTGAGATTAAGCTTGGCAGTGTGTTTGTTTATTTAGGTTAAGTTCCTATTTAAAAAGGATGGATGGCGGGCATGACACCCCTGCGTGCTGGCGCATGCAGCCACTTAATGAAACAGGGGTGTCAATTGACCACAAGATGGTCCCTAGGATCGCTAATACCACTTGTTAATTGACTACGTGGGGCAGCATGGTAACTGAGAAACAAGGGAATGGAGAAAGATTGGTGAGACTATGTGATTTTGTCTCTTTGCGTCGTCCACAAGGCACAAGACGACTAAAACGCAATTGGAAACATGTGCGGCGTGCCCAACTGATATCTGAATGCATTCGCATGCATAATCTATGGAACGGGATGACTAGCTGCATATCGACCAGTAAAAGTTTGCTCGAAAAAAAAAAAAAAAAAAAACTTAACTAAGAGCGAGTCTTTGCTTGTGTGGCTTATATGTTCTACCCAACCCTTCAAAGTTCAAAAGGGACAGAAAAAATAGAGTTATACCTAGCATTTCACGCGTTGTGATTGTCCTGTAGCGTGTCTTTTTTATGTTATTGCGGGGTGGTGTAAAAGGAAAGGGGGAAAACAGTGCTTCATATCCAAACTAGGTACTTAACCTAAGGGACGAGCCAGATTTCTCATATGTGGCCGATAAAGATTTATGTATCTGGAATAAGACATATTATATGAAAAGCTTAAATAATCAAGACACGGTGAGACACGCTCTTGATACCGCGTTTTCTGAAAACTGGGTTACCAAAAAAGACAAGGCGGGAAAGCTAATATAAAAGAACATAATGTAGATATGTAGATCTAGAAAGGTCGGTAGGGGAGGTTGGTTGGTTTTTTGTTATTGCTGGGTTCTTGTCACCCATGAATGGTGCAGGTGGCCGCCAGCTGTTAGCATCTCCGGAGCCACGCGCGGCGGATGGATACGTAAATTGACAGGGGTGCGCGTTTACTATACAAGGTTTACGCGGAGGCACAAGCGCCAAAAGCCTCCAAGACAAATGGGGTTTCCTTACAGAGCACAGAGGGGACTCCACTCGAGGGCCTAGGTACGAAGGGACGACTTTCATCCTACCTACCTTAGGCGGGCCGCCTCGTTTTAGAAGCACGCCTGCCAACATCAAGACAACCTCGCTTTTCTTCTTTCTCTTCTTCACTTGTCACCTTCATCATTATCTCAGAAAGTTTTCAAACCATCAGGTCTGATATCGCTCTCATCTTGCAGGCCGATCTCTAAGTTGATAACTCCCGATTGCTGTTGTTTCTTCTCCAGAACACGAATCTGGCGTCTCTGACTGGGCGGTAATGCGTCTGAATCTTCAATAAGGCCATCTCCATTACCCTCTTCTCTACCGCAATCATGGCCGACTCTATCAAATCTCCTTCTTTCGCCGCTACGCCCGATAAACACGCTCCTCCAGCCCCGCGTTTTCACGACATCGCTGTCACGCCCCAGAGTCTCCCTCCTCTCGCCGATGTGTCAACCAATTCAGCCGTATCTGCGACTGATTCAGAGAAGCATCCCAAGGGGAAGAGGAAACGGACAACGTATGTTGATCTACCTGATGATTCAATTCTGGCTGCAGCAATGTATTGGAAGGACTGAACTAATTTTGATGGCATTGTGCAGGGCAAAAGACAAGATGGTTCTGGAAGAGGCATACAGCAGTAACCCTAAGCCCGATAAACAGGCGCGCCTGGACATTGTCCAGCGCGTATCGTTAAGCGAGAAGGAAGTTCAGGTATGGCATTGACAACATTGCATTTGCTGCTGGATCCTGGCATTCACATGGCGACCTACCACGCGTCTTTCCACGGGGTATGAAAACACTAAACTAATGTTATTCCCTCCAGATCTGGTTTCAAAATCGAAGGCAGAATGACCGCAGGAAATCTCGCCCTTTGTCACCAGGAGAAGTTGCCGCTCTTCATCATGGAATTATGCATCCCTCGACTTTCGACCCAATTACACACACTACAACTCCAAGCAAGCCCGAACATCCATTTCCCGTGTCCGAAAGTGCTATATCTCGATTTGGAGATCCCATCTCTGTGCCCCCTCGACATTTCGACCGGACACCCTCCATGCCACGATATCACTCAGATCTTGTGAATAGCACTCCAACCCCCCTTGGCCATGACAGTTTTCGCTACTATTCTGACGCCACTCCTAACCGCATTGATCCTACTCTTCCACACGAAGCTCGAGATGTGTCCCATTCCTTGTCAAGCTCTATATCTAGTAATGTTGGCTACCTGTCCAACCGGTGGAATGCTGGGGCCACTTCATTCTCTACGCCAGCTGCTTTTACCCGCAGCGGTGACGACTCATTCAGGTATGCCGCATACGATTATACTAGGTGCCCCTTGACTAATCAAAATAGATTCGATACGTTCCCTCCGTCCTCATGCGCTTCTGATCGTGTCATTGCCACCCCCCTCTCCCAAAACCAGCCCAAGGTTCACCTTTCTACATCCTTAGACGGAAAGGCAGAGTTAGTCTCCAACCAAGGCTCTCCTTCACGTGAATTACCTCCTCGACCATCCTCCACAACGCCATACTTGCCTGAGGAGCGACAGCGCGGTTTGCAACGAGGCCTACAACGTAGTAGCAGCGCTGTTACTCTCCCTCCGTTGTCGGAACTCACTAGCAGTTTGCCTCCTAGTCTTGTGCGAGGTCGGTCTCGTGATGTGCATGCCTGGGAAAAATGCGCGGACGCTGAGAACCGTGATGAGCTGACAGCGCAGGCCGAGTACGAGTCGAACGGATCGGCGGCTGCAGCTATCAACATCCTTCGTTCTACGAGCGGGATTCTTCAACCAAGTAACGCCAAACGCAACGCTCCCATGACAAGGCCCCAACGACCTCACCAGGCAAAGAAGGCAAAGCTGGATCCTACTGGGTCAAGTATTTCACGACTAGATGCGGACTTGGACGAAAGGGAAAAGGCTGACAGGGAGCATGGCAAGGTGAAGGTTTCGATGTTGGTCTCTCCGACAGGTGGTGACTCGGATAAGGAGAACTTGAGCCCTGACGAGGAGACAAGTTCGCCAGATCCTTACCACCGTCGACCTTTGCCACCTGCCCCCAAACATGTTGGCGATAACCCTCGACGAGTTGGCCGAGCGCTGCAGGAGCAAAGGAGCCCAAACCTACTCGCAAACCGCGCAAACATGGCGCCCACACGACCACGTTCCATCGTCAAGGAAGGATTGGAGATTTTCCAGGACAGGATGAAACCAGTGCTGTCTTCCAGGGAACCAGACATGGTTCGAGGTTCCATCAGTCCTAGTAAAAAGCCCGACATGGACTGCGTGGCAGGTCTTCTTTCTCTCAGCCAAGGAGCTTGGAGGTGAAGAGAAGATAAAAGGAAAAACTGTATCTGTAGATGCCGGGGAACGGAACCACGGGAAAGAGCGAAATGACCTTGACATAGCCTAGGTTAACTGTTGTCGTTTCCTCTCCCGTGGCAGATAAGGAATCACTTTCTTGCACGACTCACACGAGGCTCGTTCTCGATGTTTACAGGTGTATAATGTACGGTAAAGTCCTGATTCATGGCGGCACGGGATTTTGGATTTGGGATAGAGTTCGGCGCCTGGAATTTGTGCTTGTAACTATCTTCATATTCACGCACTGTTACTTGATGTGATGGAGAAGGGAGCCAGCCACTTGGCTTCCTGGATGGAAGAATTGACAATAAGAGGCTGTCTCACCAAACCATCAAGGAAAGACTCAGTTTGCCACTCGAAATGGTACAATGATGACCAACAAATAATGATATTGAAAGAGCACTTGTGCAAAATCTGAGGTTACAGAAGACGGAAGGACAGCCATTACTCAGTTGACTTGAGACGTAAGCATATTCAGAAGCTTATCGAAATTGAAATCGCCACTTGAGTTTACTCGATATTCCGTAGGAACATATTCATATCAAATTCTTATGACACTTTAGAAACCCAACTATTGCTTATATTACTCCCCGAGATACCATTAGAAATCCGTGTCAACCAATCCTAGAGTGTCCCTCTTCTGTCGCTTGAGAATTGAAGAGGCACTCGAGAGATTTCGCTTATCCCCCCAACGGGTATCTTGCTGTTGAGTAATGTGGCCACATATTGTGTATTGTCTCGACCAGATCGTAATCTGTCTTACATCTAAATATCTAAATATTTCTCGCTGTAGTTCCAAAACCACACCACTTTGCCATTCCGCTTATATCAAAATAAAGAAGAAGCTGATCTACCATTGTACCAGATAATCTGAACTGACAGACAATAATTGTAACGCCGCGAACACCATGCCTAAAACCAGCTCTTATCCAAGGCCGCTGATGCCATGTACTTTCTTCACATACCCAGAAGGCTCATTTGCCGACGGATGGGGCTGGCACTGACACTACCATCTTCACTTGCGTAGCATGCACTGTCAGTGTCAATATCCCAACCGATATCGTCATCATCGTTGCAACTATCTCCAGTGTCGGCGTCGAAGGGCTTCTGTGCGGAAGCTCTAACATTCCAGCGAAGAGTACGGCTCACGCTGTCAAACCACTCTGTATCGGTACGTGTCACAGTAGGGAAGGGGTACTGAGAGGCAGTGATTGTGACGTGGTCACCTTGTCGCAGCTCAAGTCGACCCTTGCCATCAAAAGCGCAATAGGCAGTGGCTCGAGAATTTCGAGGAACAACAACTCGAAGAGCCATGGTATCAGAAAGAACCATGGGGCGGAAGGATAGTGTATGAGGGCAGATGGGTGTAAGAAGGATGGCAGGAATGTCAGGGTGAACAAGAGCGCCACCGGCAGATAGAGAATATGCTGTAGAGCCAGTCGGGGTGGAGAAGATGCAACCATCTGCTTGTACAACAGTAAGGAGTTCATCATCACCGTAGAGCTCCAGGTTGGACACATAGGGAGAAGGACCACGATCGATGACGAGTTCGTTAAGAACTTCGAATTGCTCAAGTTCTTCGAGCTTGGGTGCGTCCAAAGCACCGGCTCCACGGTTGCTGCGATGAACAGTACACGTGAAGCGCATGCGGAGGTTAATTTTCATGCCATCATCGCCCATGACTCTGTTGAGATGTTCTTTGTACTTCTCAAACTCAAATGTGGTCATGAAACCTAGACTTCCCAGACTGAATGAGAGCACAGGAGGTACAATGCGCTGGAAGAGCCATGAGGTGAAGAGGACGGTGCCATCGCCACCAAGAGTCAAGACAAGATCGAACTTCTCGGGCTGACTCCAGCACAAATCGGGTGTCCAGTACTTAAGCATATGCTGGAAGCGCGGGTTCTCGGCAAGGAGACCAGATGAGTCGAAACGTCGTGAGTTGCGAAGCTTAGCATCGACGTAGACATTCACGCCCAGGTCGGAGCCATAACGTGGGGTTCGTAGAAGCCACCCGGCAAGCTCGCGAGTAAGGTAGACGAGCTGGTTATCGCGTGCCTTGGTGACAATCATGATGTTGCGGACTGCACGCTTGATGGGACGGCGCTGAAGCTGCTTGGAAACCTCTCGAACACCAGTTGCAGTCGCGACAAGACGCGAATGTGACATGGAAACATCATTCTTGATTTCCTCGAGGACCTTGCCGATGTCGACAGCATCAGCAAATCGCTGATGGTAGAAACATGGCGACTGCAAAGTTGAGGCGAGAATGGTAGCGGCCATATCAGATGAAGTTGTGTCATGGCTAGAGGTGGAAGTGTAAGTCCGGGCGGTGTTGGGTGTGTTAATTGCGCCCGTTGTCAAGCGAGACTTGGCGAGGTCATTGAGGGCATCAGTCAGGCTTTGCGAAGGCGTGGCAGCGGCAGAGCTCTTGGACACACTCGTGAAGCCAGGGAGAGGGCCAGCCGAAGAGGCTGGTGGAGAGTTAGACTCTGAAGGTTCCATCTGGCGAAGAGAAGGCATGTTTGTGTGTGGAAGGGCGAGTGACAAAGCGTCGGGTTTGTTGTGTCGGATCACCGAAGCCAAAGCCCTCGGGCCAGAATTAGACCGAAGTGCGTCTTTCTGAGTTGAAGAAGACGAAGCTGATTGATCCGCAGTTGACGCGGGTAATGGTGAAGTGGAAGATTGTGAAGAGGGCGAGCTCAATGAAGTTGTGTCTTTTGGGGTAGATGACAAAGTAGAGGCTCCACAATCTTCCAGGAGAGTTTGAGGTTTTAAACGATCCGAGACTGACAACGACAAAGGGGATGGGGACAATGTAGAGAACACACTTGGCTGCTGAACTTCTAATTGTGTGGTCTGGACAGTGTCCGAGTTTAGACTTGTATCGGCGACTGTGCTCCTCTTATTAAGGACCGGTGAATGGGAAGAGAGAGCAGGAGACAAGCAATACCCGTTGTCTCGGGGGCTGCCAAGAGCTGGGTGGAGAGCCGTGGGAGACAGTACGCCTGTCATACTTCCGTTGCTGGCGGAGGAGGCTAGGTACTTAGGTCGGTAGACTTGGAGGGTAGGGGAAAAAGGAATTGGTGGATGAGGCCCTGTAAGTGACCCGTAACGTGGAACAGATGGGGGATGTTAGACCAGGACCCTAACAGGATAGAATCCCACAATTAGATGGGGGTCCAGTGTAACGAGCACGCGATGCCTCTTGTTGTCTTTGTTTTTATCGTGTGCTTTCCCACACGATACTTGATTATTCGGCCGACTTTTTCTCAAGCGGACTTGTTCACTGCAAAGTGATGTTCTCGATGAATCCTGGCGGCGATAAGCAATAAGCTTGGCCGATGGGATTTCCGACACAGGTGAGCGGGCCGCGGAGACAAGCGGAGAAAAGCCTCGGAGTTGATAAGTGTGAATGACAATGCAATGCCGTACTTGTAACCGTATCAGGTACAGTACCGATCACGTTCCGACGATTGAATCTCACTCTATTCCAGTTTGCGCTGCACACGAGGAGTGAACCCTCCAGGGGCTGGCCTGACAAAGCAAGATACAGATGACGTCGCAGTGCAAGTCTCTTCTCAACTCGCTTCCCCTGTGATCCCCCGAATGGAATACAAGGATGTGCTGATAGAGCGATTGATGTACTGAATCAATCAGTCACCGTTTGCCCTGAATATCAAGATATTAATAGACTCTAGCCCAATAATCTCGCCTCGATGTAGCGCAGTGCAGCAGGGTTGTAGAATATCCAATTAGGAAAAAAACAGTAGCAACCCACTCTTGGAAATCGAAAAATCGAGAAATCGAAAAGTGATATCCGCAACCCCCGTGACGAGCTATCTTTCTGGCCGTTGCCAAATCTCGTCGAGAACCCCAGTCTGTTGCGGGGATGAGACACCCACTCACGGAGATACACCAGGGATGTCGATAGCTTCTTGAGACGCAAGAGCCGAGCCGAGCGGGAGGGACACGCCGCTATTGGTGGTGTTTGTGATGAGAATCCTTAGTCGCAGCAATACACGATGCACGTGGGTGATGCGAGCAGCTGGGATCAAGCACCAAGAGACTGGTTAGACTAGATCCTGAGGTTGTTGGTCGTGCTACTGGTTGATCTTGTTGGTTGCAGTGTTCGGCTGCCGAGTTTATATGTTGCTCAAATTCAACGTCACGACGGCAGCGGCAGTTGATTCAAGATTGAGGCTGGAAAAAAGAACCTTCTTTTGCAATCCACAAAGTGCAACCGGAAGTTCGGGAAGAAACAGCGAAGAGCCACACAAAGAAAAGAATTGCTGCAAGGCAAGGATTTCGGGATCTCTTTTGGCTGCAGTGCAGTGCAGATGTAACACAACACGACGTGGCCGCCAGTCCAAAGCTGCAAGCCACAAATATGTGATGTAAGTTTTCAACGACCAGCGAAGAAGATAGGTTGTCGAGCAGACTCAGCCCTCCAAAAGAATATGAGAACCAACAGGTTAAATTACTTGGCGCCAATAGGAGGGTTGTGATAAAGAAGACTGAGACGCAGCAAGCGACCAAGAATGTTGGTGACCAAGTGAAGGAATAAAAAAAAGAGACCGTATAAGCGAGAGGCGAAGATAAAAAATAAAATGGGCGATTTTGCACGAGACTCACAGAGTCTTGTCGGCGAACGCGTGATTACAATCAATGTAAAGAAAAAGAACAAGATATGAGTGCTCGAAGGAGAGTGTTGAGACCGGCTACCGAACCCAAGAAATTTGCTGTGTTCTCTAGCTGGGCTTTAATAGCCTGACTTCATTTTCCTTGCGTGTGTTTTCGAATATCGCGAGCTATAAAACCTGCCTCTATCCCCTGTGTTTTAGCTCCAGGGCCCCAGCTTTGGGGGGCAAGGAAAGGCTCCGTCATGGATAATCCAGCCCCTTCCACTTGAGGGTCGACCCTGGTAACCCCTTTCTCAGCCTAGAACTCCTTGTCACAAAATCTTTTCTTCGTCTAGCGCCTGTTGAGACGTCGATGGAAACCATGTTGCAGTTTCTTCGTCTCTGTGCGAGGACCCAGCTATGTGGTTATAGACTAAGCGAATTAGCAAGTACTATGCTAGTGTCAACAAGGCAGGAGAAACAACAAATAATATGTATTCCTTAATCGATATCAATAAGATGTCAAAATCATATCATAAAGTTGTTAATGTTCTATGGATCCTTAAATAACCAATGGGTCTATAGCCTAGCCGCAGCTCAACTTAACCGCTTGCACTTCTCTGTTATAACCGTGCGGGAAAGTGGAACTAATAACAGTTGTCAAGTGGGCACCGTCTTGCTTTTCAACGGTTCAGTGGCGAATACCCAAGGTAGGTTCAGGGTCGTTGCAGATTTCACCAGTTTGTTGATTCATGGCCTCAGTAGCGCCCAATTAATCCCTCTGTAGCTGCAATGGCTTAATCATTTTCGATCCAACCATAATGCAAATTGTGTATTTTATAATAGTTCGGCATAAGAACTTCAGACATACAATGTTTGTCCTCTTGTTATTCACGTTCTCGTCCTTTGAAACTTTCTTCTGTAGATCGTCGACCTCAGGCCCCGAGCTTACTTGCTGTAACCTTAGTTGTGATAAACCTTTAGCGATTGTGTTGCCAGGTATTAGGATTCGTGGCGCCAAGCTAGGTAACAGGTTATTTACCAAACATGTCGGTGAAATCTTGAAGGCGATAACCAATGTAGCATATGTGGGCAAAGGCGTGGCAATTCGTCTCAGCTTCTAAACTTCAACTCAGCTCTTGTCGAGCATTCTAGGCATGTACGTATTCGAAAACATTGCTAAACACCATGTCAGGTAATTGCAAGGAAATATCATATCTGACTGGACAGTTGTCATCTCAATGCAAACCCCAGCGTTTATCAACCCCCTGTTAGAGAACGTAAAAGCGCATCACGTCGTAGAGTATCAAGTTACGATAACCAACCAGCTACGGTAAAACACGATCGTGGAAATGTAAACTTGAAAATATTGCGAAATCTAATGGTATCTTTGATCATGCGTAAACAGGTTCGACCCCCGAATCAGCCTGAGACTGACCATACAATTCCTGATGCCGTGGTGAAACACAGAACCAGGAACTTGTCCACTGAGGAGCCACCATATCCAGAGCTTACCCGATAGTAGCCCGGATCAGAAATTCCCGAGACTCTGCCAACTATACTTGGCGATTTTAATACTAGTACAATGTTCGTTTTGATCGTTGAGGTTTGACCCTCTTTCTCAGGATTGAGGTTGGCCTCAAAGTGCGGTAAGCCTTCGCCACGTGCTGACGCCGAGATTTATCAGGTTGGTAAGCCAGCCGAGGCTGGGCGCCTAGACGAGAGTTTGATTATCATCTTGGCAGGAGAAGCATGTTGGGCATACCGAACGTGGGGTATCATGCACATGCTTTGTTGTATCATTTCCAGTAGAGATCCTCTGCCACCTTCGCTTCCATGACAGAGCGGATGAACTGTCTCATGCTTCTTGACTGCGCGTCGTCGCCGGACATGGTTGTATCAAAACCAGGCTGTTGATGCTCGCAGCATATTCGTTGTCCAAGCTGAAGAACATTGGTCCATTCAGCGGGAGTGAAGGCGCCCTCGCTCTCCGACAAGAGCAACTCATCATGAGAAGTGAAACCGAGAACGTGAACCGACTTAGCATGATCAATATCAACAGCGCTTGGATCGACGATGATGGGCTTGCCCTCCTCTTTTGGAACAGCAAGAAGGGTCGCCGCGCCAATACTCTTCAGAGGGATGGCAGCGCTGAGGAGTCCCAGGATGGCAGAGTGAAGAAGTGCAGGAATGATAGGGAGATTCTGCAACGAGCATTAGCGTATCGATACCACCAAAGCTTGAAATTGAAGCCTACCAACTGTGCCTGGACCAGTTTTGCATTAACGTAGGCATTCTCAGGTGTCTCCGCAACCTGAAGAGTGATCTGGATCACACACCGAGGATAGTCTCTCACAGGGATAAGTTGCCTAATCGCTGCCTGCATGATTGACTCAAGCTGTCTCTCACGGGTACCTGTTGCAAAATGCATGAGGACTCGTTATCCTGTAGCAAGGGATGTGGGGGATCTCACCTCCAACGCCAGCGGCAGGACGAACAATGACGTCCACCAGAGCCTCAAAGGCGTTCTCATCTCGTCTCTGAGCTTCTACGGGGCCATTGACAGCGGCTATCACGGCATATCCCCCGTATGAGAACGTCGCAGAACCGTCGGCTTTGGCG
Source organism: Fusarium musae (assembly GCF_019915245.1). Classification (NCBI taxonomy): domain Eukaryota; kingdom Fungi; phylum Ascomycota; class Sordariomycetes; order Hypocreales; family Nectriaceae; genus Fusarium; species Fusarium musae. The sequence goes on from NC_058387.1 coordinate 2,637,551, forward strand.
AGGTGTGACAGCTCTGCTGCAGGTTCAGCTAAAGGAGCCATTGTTGTTGGTGTTGAGACGATTTAGTCGTGTAAGGCTGGAAATTTTCTTTTGTTTTTGGAGTTTAGCTCAGCGTAGCGCACGGGACAAGTGTGAATGAAGCGGTAGGCGATATACGGTTGGATTCTGAGAATACGATTAAGAGATGCAACTCAGAGGAAGGAAAATAAATTAAGGGAATTTAGCAAAAGAGTGAGTTCTCGAGAGTTTCCATGAGTTTGTTAGCTCAATATCGAAGTTATGGATTTCTAAAATAGTGGGGCCGTTTGGAAGCTACCCCCAGAGGTGGCTGCCAATCATGGGTCCACAACTCATGACATGCAGCCTTCACGATACACTTGATGAACCTCCGTTCTACATCTACATCTACATCTGCCTATCAACAATAGATCGACTTTTCCAACATGGACTCGCAATCTTCTACCCAATCCGCACGATTACAAGGTGAAACTTCATCAATACCAAATCTTAAAGATCGGCTTCCGAAGCTCGAACCTCGAAAGCGACGCTCAGCTACCTCCAACCCTACTCCCATTCCCGAAACACCCGCCTTACCAACGCCACCGGATACCTCCGACTGGACTTTCAAGACACCATCGCGAAGAATCTTATCAAAAAAGGACCATGATATTTTCTTGTCTTCATCAACATATAAGCTCATTACAGCCTGGGTATTTGGGCTAGCAGAGTCTGTGGTCGACACCCCCAACTCTGCAGTTCGAGACGCCGACCTGAGCAGCCCTCTCAAGGTCATACTACGTATCCTCGATGAGACGGAACAGCTGGTAGCCAAGTCACCTCCGAATGAACAAGGTGGATCAAGATTCGGTAACAAGGCGTTCCGCGGCCTTCTCGAGCTTGCGCAAAGCAACAGTGCAACTTGGCATCGAGATATCGGCGTCCAAGACGAGAGAGCTATCGCCGAGCTCTCCATATACTTTTGCCAGTCTTTCGGCAACGGAAATCGAATCGACTATGGATCTGGTCATGAGTTGAACTTCACGATTTGGCTCCTTTGCCTTTACCAGCTGGGCTTGTTAGAGCGATCCGATTTCAAACCCCTCGTCCTCCGTGTATTCGTGCGCTACCTTGAGGTGATGCGTGTCATCCAGATGACTTATTACCTTGAGCCTGCGGGATCACACGGAGTTTGGGGACTTGATGATTACCAGTTTCTCCCTTTTCTTTTCGGTGCCACACAGCTCTTGCACCACCCATACATTACCCCAAGAGCTATTCACCAAGACCTTACCCTTGAGGAGTTCGGCCACGACTATATGTATCTTGGCCAGGTCAGCTTTGTAAACAGCACAAAGACCGTCAAGGGTCTGAGATGGCACAGTCCCATGCTAGACGATATTTCATCAGCGAGATCGTGGACAAAGATCGATGGCGGCATGCGCCGCATGTTCGTTGCTGAAGTCCTAGGCAAGTTACCTGTCATGCAGCATTTCCTCTTTGGATCTCTCGTGCCAGCAGTAGATGGCATGAGCGAAGACACAGGTACTGAGGAAGACGAGAATGCCGAACATGATCCACACGAGGGCCATGACCACACTGGAAAGGCTCACGATGGCACAGGTTGGGGTGATTGCTGTGGTATCAAGGTTCCAAGCAGTATCGCTGCTGCCCAAGAGATGAAGAAGAGGGGTGGTGATCAGGGATTGCGGAGGATCCCATTCGACTAATGTCGCCACCGCCAAATCAACGATCAATACAGATTCACTACATTGTAGCCTTGTACCTTACACCATGGCATCGTGACACTTGGCACTGCTTGTGCAATAAATGATTGGTGACGTCCTAGCCATTTGGGTCATACCCTGACCAACCTTTCCAGCTTCGTGATTCAGAGTTCTTCACACGGAGTATTACAAACAAAATGAATGGTTTGTAGTAAGACAACCATGAGAGATCCGGCGAGATCCAACCTCTGTTAAGTTCAAAATATTAGGCCTATCCAAATTACCTTACTAAGAAATGTTGACTGTAATCTATCGTATAAACAAAGTGGTCAAACTCTCTAGGATAGGTCACCAGTGAAGTTATAACGAACTCAGTCAATCTTCTTTAGCGGATACAAGACATTCTAAGAATCATATTAAGGTCTCAAGGAGGCCATGGGAGAATCAATATATAAACTCGACAGGGTTCGGGCTCTGGCAAATCGCGCGGAAGCTCTCCATGACATGATCCCCCAAAGCGTGGAGAAAGACAAGGATTGGATAAAAGACTTATGACGCTAACTAATTTACCAGGATTGAGAACATACTGATTTGAGAGAGGAGACCTTCGAGTTCATAGGCAAGTTCCTCAAGTCAGAGCTGAGCTCGAAGGTAGACTACTTCCTGATTTCAACGTTTCTAGGGGAGGGTTTAGAAAGCAACTTGGGCAACTTGGGCAACGATGCTGGTTTGACTTCACCTACTATTAACAATATATCATAATCTATTTCTAGTCATGCTTCCCCAGATGGATAAACCGTCCTCCATCATTTCGTATCTGGGATCCTCGAGATTTATGATTGTCAGAGTACCCATAGAGTTCCCTCGCCCAAGTAATAGTCGGCACCTACTAACATTAGGTATGTTGCAAGTACCTAATCGGCAAACTCCGAGCTGATCTACCATTGAACGCCTGCTATCGCCAGTCAGCTTTCGATATCTCCTCGCCCCCTCATGAGTTGCTCAGGCCCTCTGAGTGAGGACCAAGTCCATAGACAAACATACACACGCAAGAGCCACTGTCAGTCACTGAGGCCCAATGAAATACTCTCCTTTGACTACCAAGAGATGACAGGTTTAAAATGATTGCCTGAAGATTTCGTGATCTCTTGAGCAAACCTTCAATGGGCGGAAGGACCATGCCCTGGTTTTAGGCTCTATCGATGTTTCAGTCTAAACAATAGACTAGACGTGACCGCCCAAAAACATATCTCAGCCAGCTTCCACTGCGGTCCGACTTACTGATAATAAATAAGGCTCTCATGGGTATGGTGTGATCATCCCCTGTTCACTCATATTCTCCAGTCAGGCTCTTTCGATTGTTCTTTTTGCCTATACGCCATATACTCTGTAGCCCCATTACCTTCTTTTGAGCTTCCAAATTTTCATGGTCAACTTATGGTTCTTCACTATCATTTGTCCTGGTAACGTCGCCCGTATGTTTCAAGCACAAATAGGGATAACGGGTAGCAATCTAAGGAGCTTGAAGGTGGTTTCAAATGGCTATCATATTCCCAACAGAACCTTCAGCGCTGGCATCAGTAAGACTAGAGTGGCATGAAGAGAGGTATTAAGAGGTTTTGTTCATTTAATTGTCATGGTGGGTTTGGGTTGACTAAAGATCCCATTGCTTCCCCTAATCATAACGCATCAAGCATCAAGTATAGTTCATCCACACATTGCCTATCAATGGCTTATAGATGACAAACTATTACCGACCATTACTTGAGGCGCATTAACATTTCCTCCGCTGGTTCTATAACCACATTCCTCAAAATTTGTGCCGGTGTACAAAAGCGACCTGGCAATATCAATTGTGACGCCCATTCATGACCGTAACGTGTAACGAAAATCGACAGGTGACCGCCCGTTGTGGTATCTTGAGTCAAACAAGTAAACGAAATTTTTACAAAAACATCGTAGCGAAGCATGACCTGCTCGCATGAAAGACAAATGAAATGAAGTCGTGTAAGCATATCTCGTTGTCGTGTAGTCTGTAAGGATGAGACCTGATGTTGGCCTTACAGACGCCCATTCCGTTGGGACGGCATTGGGCCTGTCTCTTCTGATTGGTAGCAACGCGATTGAGGCTCTCGAAGTCTATTCGTTACATGGATGTCCACGAGCATTTCGACAAGTGCCTCCGCATCCTTGTGAACGTTGACAAGATCGGCAGGACCAGAAGAAATTCCAAGTAAGCTACCGTCAGCTCGCGGTTTTCGATACGCCGCGAAAATGATTCCATGGCCAGTGTTCATGGATTGGATAGAGCATGTTGAAGAAGAGTTTCTCGAGATGGCAGAGCTCCCTGTTGAACACTCGCCAGTGTAGAAAGCACAGGCATAGCCTCGCGCAAATTCATCATTACGGACCTCCTTTGCTCGATACTCGATCCAACCTGGAGTCTTCAAAATCTTGCTATGAGCTGTTGTTGATATTTGGAAAGGCATATTGACATTTTCCAGTCCATAAGCGGCGAGAAGACGACCAGACAAGGGTCCAAATTTCTTGCTTGGTGAGTTCATGCTGGCGGGGCTTTCAGAATTGATTCGCTCATAGTCAGTCCATAGATTGACCACGTAAACGAGATCGAAGTTGTAGCGTTTGGCAATCCTAGCCGCCTCAAATGCTGCAGCAGTTGCAGGCTTGCTTGCATAAGGTGGGGTGAGTGTCAGGAGGGAAGAACGAGGAGAATCGGGGGCAGAAGGGGCAGTGGCGTATGTTGATGTCTCTACCGCATCCGCATCTGCGGGAGCCGATTCAGCAATGTCATCATCACTGAGGTTGAAAAATTCGTTAAAGTCTGGTTCTCGGAGTGTAGAGCTAGTAATGGAGAGCCTATTTGTGGTGTCTTCCAAACTAGTCTGACTGATAGCTTTTCGAAGTGGCCTCTGATCCGGAGTTTTGGTGAAATGGCGGCGAATGTCCCTGCAAACTGCCCTGTTCAAAAAGTCGATAGACTTGGATGTTCGCAGTTGAGCAATGTGAACCGGACGAAGCTCTGGTGAAGACTCTGGCGTCGGGGGCTTCTGGGGAGGCAATGCCGGAAGCTTTTTGTCGCGGAAATACTGAGGGCTGCAGGCACCCTCATCTTCCAGGTCTGAGGATGGGGGAGTATTGAGCCGCGAAGTTCTAGTTGCAGGCTTTCTCGAATGTCGCAATGAAAGGCTACGCTCACTAGGGGCTTCCATGGATGATTTTGGATCACAGGTAGATGAAGAAGCAGATGTTTCTCCCTGGCGGGTTGGAGGTCGCGGAAATTGATAAACATCAAACTCGTCTAGGAAGGAATCGTCTTGTGTAGGCATGAAAGAAGCCTTGAGAGGAGAGTACTGTAACTTATGCGAATTTGAGAATCGCATAGGGCTTTGGGTGTGCATCAAGTCCACCCGATGAGGAGAAAGAGGAGCCGTTAGAGATGGAACTCGATTACCCGGCTGCTTTCTTACTTCCTCTCGCGCCGCCATGCGACTTGTTTTTGGGCGAATAAAAGAAGGTGAAGGAAACTGAGGTATTGTTGGAGGGTTAGAAGCAGGCTCAACTGCATCGGTCGAGGCGGCTGGCGTCTTCTTCTTTGCGAAGAAGCGCTCGAGGCTTCCGAAACCATTGGCCATATTGAACCTTTGGTCAGTGAAGAGGCAAGTTAACGTTGCGCAGGATGCCTAGATCGAGTCGTGTTAGCGAAGTGAAAGATAGTCTCGAGCGCACCTCGTGCCTAGAGGCGCACGGAGCGAAGGAATTGGGTTGTAACGTACCAGATCTGATGTAGTGAAGACTTATCAGTGGAGGAAATAAAGAGACGAGCTGTAAGCCGAAGTGACCTTTGGGGTGAATCAGAGTCACTCGTGGTGGAAATTGGTGTTTTGTGAGAACAAGGCAAAACAGTTCAGACTGGAATTGAAGCTGAATGGCGCTAGATGCTCGAGACTGGTTCGGGTGTGACTGTATCAAACAGTGACGAAGGGAGAATTGCAGGAAGTAGGATAGTTCATGACCACAAGGGCGGATGCAATCAGTTGGATTCCCGACGCAGACCTGCGTGCTCTTCGAGACGTTGGTTCGATGTGGATTGATGATCGAAGAACAATTGTATTCTCGTTCATGTGTTCCGAAGCGCCAGGCACAGAATGGGTTAGTTCTGTCGAGTTTGATGTTGTACTATCCTGTCCTCGTCCTCGTCCTTGTTTCTCTGCGCTGTAATGCGAATTGCAACAATGTAGAGCCCTGACCTTTGCAACAATGAAACAGTGTGATTCTGTTCTTGTAACAAGCGATCTGAATGTTGATGTTGAGCTGTAAATGATAAATAATGTGCTTTTGTGTGAGGCGTGAGAGCAAATGCAATTCGGTATGACGTGAGAAAGGTTGCACAGCAGGTATAACGGAGTGAGCGAAGAGAGGGAAGGAACCTGAGGCTGTGTTTGTGTTGCACGAGGCAAGAACCACCAAGGACGACCCGTAGCTCTGCTACCACGACTGCCGATGATGCAAATAGGCAGTAAAAAATGAGGTGAACGAATAAGGTCAGGTATGCTGTAATTTTAGCAATTTAAAACAACAGGAACTACCCTTCTTTCTACCATCATCCATCAAAGGCAACAGCTCTGGGCTTGAGGGAGACTTTAAGCATCACTCAGTAAGGAATGACCAGCTCCAACGGGAGGACGTTGGAGGGTAAAACGTTTGTGGCTGCTGCGGGAGCAGGGATAGGGATACCAATGCCCTTGTCAGCCCCACTTGAAGCAGTTGAGCACACCCATAGCTGACGCCGCTCCCCTGCAATCCCTCCAGATCCTCCCTAGCGAACTCCCTTCAACTTCAGCACCCCCAGTACCCTTACAAACTTGGGCTAGTCCTATTCTGAACTCCTCAATAACGCCTAGATACATCCATTGAGAGTTACTTGTGGTTTCTTTTTCTTTAAAGATGAGAAACGAGCATCCGCGCAGCAGAGACATTTGCGAGAGACATGCTTGTCTGAGTGCCCGCAGGACAGCCACACTCTCTACCCAGTTTCGGAGATGTCCTTACGATGTTTTGCTTTCTCGCGAGAAGAGAGGAAATTCAAGTTCGAGTGTAGGCAAACAATGACGATACTCGAAGATAATGTTATGTTGTTTCCTACCCCTGTCTTCTATATCTGACCCAAGGCTGTTTCTCATCCCTGCCTTTCTGCGACTCGATCGCCTTGACACGGCAATTGACTTGGTTCATCTAGGTACCAACCTTTCCATCCACGACGGATCATGCGCTCTGCCATTGATGTCACCGCACATCTAGGTTAGAGTGCTGATCCATTAGGTGGCCCAGGTTTATCACGCTCTGATGATGTTAGGATATGCTACGGGAAAGCGATACCACTGCCGGTGTGAACTAACAAGGGCCATTACTTTAGTCACTGCAAGGAGCGCGGCTATTGATCTCTCCCCGAGAGACCAGACCGCGGCTTGTTTTCCCCCACGATACAGCACAGGACCCTGGGTCAACGGTAGACAGCTTGCTTTTTTCCCCTGTCGAGGTGAACCAAGCCCTTTTAGCGTTGTCGTCGCTACGGAGTACTCACATGCAATTCTGACAAAAATCCAGCTAGCTAGGTAATATGGCAGCATTCCGGTCTCGCAGGCAAAATATCTACTTCTAGTCATATGCAAATCTCCACTGTCATATTTTGTCTCTCAAATGGAATTATTCGCATTTGCCGCTTTTGTTGATACAGAAGCAGCTGAAAAGATAGTGGCCTGCCAAGCTGAATTTCTCTGTGGGAAGCTCCAAGACGTGAAGGTTATCAACAATAACAGATCACTTCTGTCAAGGGGAAACTCAGTTCAGACACGTGCTATGTTGAGTTACTTCTTATCGTATTGAAGGCCAAGAACTCTGTTGTCGAGGTGGAGGTTCCAACTAAGGCCCCTCGCTGAAGCCCTTTGCATCCCGAACAATGCCGTTAGAACTGCGGCGCTGCCAGCGAGGGACTTTCGGTGCTGATGATGGTTCCCCGAAAGGCCATTGGCTGGGGTAAATATCATGATTAAGGAACTATCGGAAATTCCTTGCATAGCCCTGTATATACGGAGTACCATGACCCATCATCACTCCGCAAGGAGCCGTGATTTTTCAGTCGTGCGTGGATTAAAAAAAAAAAAGTACGGCGCAAAATTTCCTCACGCTCTGCATTAGGGCTGTCACTGAATTCTCGGGTGATGCCATAATAACTCTTATAGCACTCTTTCAAATTGATGATTCGAAACTGATTTTGTCCTTGGGGTCAGTTGCAGCCTCATGTATGGGCTTACTGCTTTGTCCCAGTTACACATAGCCATAAGTGCTATTTACTTTTTCGTCTATTGTCCTACGAGTTTACCGAGGCCAAGACTTACGCACAGGCACACGTACGGTCCGTGTCTCAGAGGAGCATCAGGATCTGGTGGGAAGCCAGGGTTAGAGCTAGGGTAGACGCTTTAGCATATCATGAGCTCCGCTTCCTACCAGTATGTAAACCTTTTTCTTCTTCTTGATAGTACTGGGCAGGCAAAATATTTGACTTACAGCCGTACGATATTTTCACCCATGAGAACAACTAGATGAGCTTTCGACAAGCCATTGACGGAGAAGCAGAGCTTCTCATCATTTGGTCCTTTATAAGGGCTCCTGGTTGCAACCCAATGCTCAAGTTTGCTCGAAACAGAAGGCTGATGTGAAGGTAGGAAACAGTTTCTGCATACAAAGAGCCAAATACTACCTTCCCAGCAATGATTGCGGATCATCCGTCACTTGCACATTCTAATGGGGTCAAGTTCAACTTCAAAAACGATGGCGAGCCCTTGTCTCTTTGTTCACAGGGACCCTAGAAAGGTGGAGTCCACATTGCTTCTTTTGTCTGTCTCATCTCTGCTCATTGGCCCTTTGTGGTGGCGGAGTGCATGGGACTTCCCCGCTTGTCATGGCTGTTAGGCCATGCACCTTATCCTCAAGTAAGACTGCTCGTTCCTAGCTTCTTGTATCCTTGTCAACAGTTGCTGTATCAGACAAAGAAGCTTGCAGCTGTCGACGTAATGAGTTGTGGCAGATATCCCGAGTCAAATGCGTGAAAATCACATGATACTAAGCTTGGTCAGTATACCCAAGCAGGTATGTGCGTATGAGGCTCATGGCTGTCTGGCTAATCAGAGGCTATGTATCGTTATAGAAAGGAAGAAGCTCACCATGACTCCCCTGGCCACGGGAACAGCGATTACGCAAATTTCCTGGCAGGCCCTCGACCTTTTGTGAAAGAACTCCGTATACTCCGTATTCTTTTTACGTCTGTTATGACAGATCTCCCATCAGATCTCACTTCCTCTGCCTGGGTTGGTGTCTCTGCTAGGCTTTTCCAGGACTCGTATCCGTCAATCAAAAGACCTCAATGACCGGGCCCGAGTCGTGCTTACCCCGCTGATGACATCTGGTCTTGTCAACAAGACTACCCCTTGCTTTTTGGGTCATACAAGCCTGAGTCGCTCACAAATACAAGCGACAAGTAACGAGCCAGCTTCTCAAGAAAGATGCATAGTGTCTCACTCAACCTTTTTAGGTTTCACAGAAGTCAGTGGTAGAGTGGCTAGCTGGCTCGGCCATGGGAGGCAAAAAGGGAACTTTGTGCACAGCATCCAACCTATTTATCCACGCTCCCTTCATAATCCCTTGTGCTAGCCCTTACCTCAGATCATACGTCTGAACTTTAATATCATGAGAGTCGGTTTTCATATGTTCTGTTGTTCCCTTGTTGATGGTACTGGATTTCTGTCCTACTCAACCTATTCGTCAGCTGTGTTCAGCTTGTCAGGCCTCTTGAAGGCTTGCCACTGTCTGTTGCAAGACCTAGAAGCCACAGGCCCAGGCGCACGATAGACAAACAAAATTATGAACGTACTGGGTCGAAACCCTTTCAGTGTGTTGTTTGAGAGGCCTGGTTGGGTAATACTTTCCTTCCTACGTTCTTGATTAGGTATGCAATTGACCAGACTGAAATAACCTCGATAGCATGCACAAAACATGCCTAATGACGGACTAAGGTATTCACCATATTGGTGCTTTTTGGTCCTCATATGCCGGAACAGCTGGAGCAGCAATCTGAAATCCAAGACATTCCATAATTGCATAGATGAGAACTCATTGGGTAGGGTAGTAAAACTTGACTTGGCTGAATATCTCACTTCACATTGTCATGTAACAGGTCTGGTGGAATCACTTCATCAGCGACCCAGGGCAACTGCGGGAGTGTCACTTAACTGCGAATCATCTTTGTGTGACCTTTGCTTGTGTGGCTTCACTTTGCCAGTTCCTAAATTATTCCTTGGATCGGTCCAGCTGGCCTTCCAATCGACTGGTCAGGACATGCCTGTCAAAAGCAGAGCTAAGGGCTGGATTTGGTAAGGGCTGCTTTTTTTGCAGAGCAGTAACAGACCCGACAGAAAGGAAATGCTAGATTAACGGGAGCCCAGAATCGATCGCTACATCAATGTAACCCAGTTCCGGCAGCTGCAGCTGCACATGTACCTATACGGAGTTATATCAGACAGGTAATCTTACAGTCCCAGATTGTAGGGGCGAGATGCAGATTTAGCGAGGCTGGCTCGAAATCATGCGAGAGAGTCCTTGCTACTCCGTAGAGCAAGAGTAAATCCAGACTCCTCCAGTCTAGCTCCGATACGCGACTCACCCGAGTCTCAGCAAGTCCCTCTTGTCCTCCTGTATACGTGCGAAGAAAATCCTTCACCTTCCTCCCTTGCTTCATGCATGCTTCCAGAAAGGTGAAGGGCAAGAATAAATAGTGACCGAGCTCCATCTTTCTCCCTCACGTCAAGCCCCGATAATCTCCACTCGGCGAGCCCCAATAATAGTACCAATCCGTTCCACCGTTAACCACGCGGATCTAGTCCGGCCACGCGAGACGGGAGTGGCAACGGCACGAAAAACTCAACAAAAGCACAGAAAAACATGCGTGTACGCTACTGTAAGAGCATCGTCTCTCGACCAACAGTTTCTTGAGAGCATGCAATGCCTCGCATATGCATACATGATGCATCCTCGTTGTCTCTCGTTGTTGTCGCAAGAACTGTGACGGCCTAGACACTCTAATATCGCAGTATCATCGCTGCCGCAGGAACCCGGAGCGCCACAGCTTGAGACATTGTAAGATTTGTTGTTGACTGTCAAGTTTGACGTCGGGTTCACGGCTGTCTTGGCTCTGCAAGAACTTCATTTACTTTTGTTCCTTGTTTTACTGCTCCTGCAGGCTGACACTTTTTCTGGTTCTTCTACTGGGTGGGACTAGGAACTTCACATTGGTCCCATCCATTCCTTGTGCGCTGGACGGTCTTTTTCTCACTGGTTCTTAATTCGGACAGCCCGTTTTACTGACTCATAAACGCAACAGAGATCGCTATGAAAGTCATGGGACTGCCTTTTCTTAAAGAGGCTCGTATATATGGTGTCGGGAGCATTATACATGTTTGGATGAGGAGGATCACCAGTTTCTATTCAGGTTGACTGAACTTTCCGAAAATCGCCCACATAATTCCCCATCCTTTGACATATATGATTGTAGCAAGCCCATGGTATTAATAGATTTCAACCACACAGACATTAACACCTTCACTCAGCAAATACAACCACAAGCCACCGAATAGCGAGTCCTTGGTATCTAACAAGGCAGACAACTTAGCTTTATATAAGTCAAGTATGAACTACAATTATCTTACTACTATTAGAATCTATTCTGAATATTGTATCATGCAATAGTCAAGAGACTGGCATACTATCCATGACGTTAGGGAATGCAACAGTGCAATAATCGCTCGCAACTAGGGTGTCCAGCCATCAGTAGACAGAGAAGTTGGCCATAATAACTAGCAAAACTCAAGTAAAGCAGTCAAATATAAAGTCTGGATGAGTCAATATCTGGTGATGGCCGCCGGAAAGAAGGGTATCATGTTTGAGATAACTGGGCGAAGCCATAACTGGGCGATCTCTAACATGTATCTCATCTAGGGACCTTATATGATTGGTAACGGCGACAACAGCAAAACTACAAGCCAGCTAAGCATAACCTTGAATAATATCAATGTAAAGACACATGTCAAAGCAACAGGTCACAGAGCTTGACACCAGGGGTCAAAGCTACGACTGGTTTGGCTGCGACAACGTGTAGCGCATAAATCGATCAATCTACTTGACCACGAAGCGACACCGGTAACTTTTATGACGATACATTCTCCCTTCGAAGCTCTCTTCAGCATACCAATTACTTGGCCAAATTTAACATAAAGCGATGCAGGTGACTTTTTCGATGCCTCTGTAAGCCAGCAAGAAGGCTTACAGTGCCGTATCACAGTTTTCTGGGGATGGCAGTGGCAATTTCCTTTCAATTCTGGTAGAAAAGGCGTCCGTGTATAATCTAAAAAGAGAGTTGCAACTGTTTACTTGCGATAACGTATCTGTAGTTCATCAAGCAGGAAGACACCATGCTTAGAATGACTGACTGAGAGATAAAAGCGGCTACAAACTTAAGGGGCCAGTGCGGGCATTTTACTAATCTAATACAAATTATTTATAGCTTAGAATATCATCTGCAGAACTTAATGTCTATGAAGTTAGTATGTGCCATATATCGTAGTCGATATTGTTTATATCTACTGATGATAATTCCGAACCCAGCCTCATGCGCTTCGAGGGATAACCGCCTTCACTCTGTTTTGATAAGAAAGTTTGAACAGTAGCCCAGATTTCCTCAAAGCTCCTTGATTGTATATCAAAGGCAGTCCACGATCGTTGGTATTGTTCACGTAGAAGGGATAGCAGGAGCAAATGACTAGCCCTAGATACCTTAGCATCTATTCAATTCACGAACAATGGGAGATCACACAATGAAATCATAAGCCCAACCACTCATGACGATATGATTTATGCAGCATCCAACAGGTGTCGTATTTGACAGAATGCTGTGTTTCCCTTCAGCAATCGTTCATTTCCAATGAAACCAGCCAGTATGCTAATATCTCAGAAAGCATTAGGGCCACCAAGTTAGTATACCTGCTCAGTTCAATTTGATACGCTACAGCAATTCAGATACCTGGATAATAGCCTATATCATGGACGTCTAGCGAGTGACATGTAGAATTCCCCAGTATACTATATTCCCTTTTCCCCTGTTATAAATACATATTATACATGTAGTTATACAAGCTAAGTTACGTGCGTATAGTTTCTTTATCAGTTAATGAACGAGAAAATTATGAGAACTATAGGCATAATACGAATGATAAGTAATTGTCGTTATTTCTAACAGTGCAGCGCAGTGATTCAGAGGCCTTCTGGATGCTTCTTATATATAAAAGACAACATATTTCCAACCCTTTCCTTCTTTTTAAACTCCAATTTAATCTTCTCTACTGTTCAGGCATATCAGTGGAAGGCGGAATCCCAATTCCTCATGGCTGAGCATCAAGAAGAGGATTGGGCGTTCAGCTGCTCTGGGCTTGCCCTCAACACAGGCAAACCTGGACGAGCAAAGTCGCTCGTCTTCAAAGTTCGACATGGGGCCAATAATTCAAAAGTAACCATTGGTTCCTTCAGTACGTTGGATACTGAGGTATGTCAGGCTGGTTTCGGCAATGGAGAATTGACTTTGGCATGAGAACCACAAGCATGGAAGAGTCATCCATCGCTGACATGAATGCCATTTTCAGATCGACAATAATAGAAAATATCTCGCCCTCGTCGTAGGGGAATGTTTCAAAAAGGACGACAACGAGATTCTCGATGAACACTACCTGAAAAAAATACTCCGTGTGCGACTGTGTTCAAACTGTTGACAGAGAAATCCACGCACATATCGACACCAGAGAGTCTAGATATATTGTGAGATTAGCCAAATATGAAAACAAGAGGGTCGGATACTTCACTCTCCAAAACAAGCTAAACGGCCTCTGCTAGCTGAAACCTCTCTTCTTTACGAGTCGCCATCCAAGAAGTGTATGTTTTACTCTAAATTCGTGGTCGGCGAACTACAATCCACCCGGAAGATTCAACGTGCTCATATCCGTAATATGATTACTGGGCTGCTGAAGGGGAATCGCCGAAGATCTGGAGAAATCGGATTCCCTGGAATCTTCGGGGCTGTCTGAGACTGGCGCTTCGGCCTCTCACCGAATATCAGCAACAGAAAATTCAACGGCAACAACAGCTTCAGATGATGGTATTCAACTTCTCCAGAACCTTGACGGAGTCTTGAGGGCTGAAGAAGCTGCGCTAAGCACGTCGAACTTGGAAAGTCGAGTCGAACCAGAGTTTGAAGAAAGCATCAGGAGGATTCGACAGCTGGGAGAAGGCGGTATGACATGGCGGCTGCAACAGACTTTTTCCATGAATTATGTAAGGGTAATTACCCTTCGCATCTTTTCATTGATTTTCCCTCGTTAACTAAAAGTAGATCTTCTGGCCTAAGATGATGACCCCATTGATGAACATATTGTCACACCGAAAGCAATAACTCAGCTTGATACTGGCATCTACAACGGGCCCTGTCTATGGTAATTTCTCCTGCCCTGCCTGCCTCGTCAACCAGCGTCGACACTTTCCTCCGTACACTCACCTTGCTTTTATGTGGCAAAGTGTCAACTTCGACCTTCAATGATGATCCTATCTTGCTTGCAGATGCCATTCTGCACTGCTATCTAATTTCAGACGCAATCGTTGGCAGCCCGTTCCTGGAAACCCCAGCCAATGGTTCTGGTTAAGGTGTATATCTATCCATGTGTGAGGAGACAAGGGTGACTGTTTACGAGCATAGGAATGGCAGACTGGGAATATGCATCAGGGGGCTTGCTGCGTTCGTATTTTGGCGTTCAAACATTTGGGAAAGGGGACTGCTTTAATTTGAACGCCCAAAGAGAGATACAAGCTAGTCTCTAATATGATATATCTCCTTTACTAAGGTAGTAGGTAGGTCGGTAGGTGTATAGAACATTTGCTCATTTTTAATATATCGAGACCTGAGGGAAGACCATAGTCTACCTACATTACTACGGGCAGTTAAATAATGATGTCTATCGGCTAACCACAGTTATCTAGGGTAAGGTATCTGAGCAGGTGGCTGGTAATTATTTTGCACTAATCACTCACCTGATCAACTTTGGGCTACAGAGGCAACACTCGGAATATCCCAGTGATGAAAATGTAATACAAGGCACCTACCTTAAACTGCTCATGAATTCGGCGGACCGTTCGACTGGCCATTTTTGGTCCTTGGTGGAAGGTCAAAATGCTTTCTTGTTCCGAGGCCAGGGTAATGAAAAGACGGCAAGATCTGTACGCATGGTTTCTTTAGGCGCCGCTACCTTTCCCGCCATTGGTTAGGTGACGCCAGCCCCGATATAGTAATGACCCCTCCAGCTCGCTTTCTATTGGAGCCCTGGGGCTCAGCGTTTCGGTTCCTGGCTGATTGTCTCTACCACACCGTCATACCTCGTCAACCTAAACCATCACAAGCCATCCATCATGTCGCAGAACACAGTCGTCACTATAGACTCGAAGCGTCACTTCGACTCTGTGCTCAAGTCGTCACGCATAGTCATCGCTGACTGTAAGTAATCTCCCATCAGAATCGACGATCTTTGCGGGTAGTTCTAGAGATACCCCGCCATCCCAGTCAACTTATCCTGCGATGCGACGTATCATTCCCTTGTCACAAATGATGATGTTAAAGGCTAACGAGTGATTCTTTCAAGTCTACGCTGACTGGTCTGACACTTCCAACCAGATCGCTCCTATCTACGAAAGATTCGCCAGAGACGTCGCGCAGCCGAATCTCATCACGTTGGTCAAGGTTAACAGCGACAATCAACCAGAGCTTTCGCAAGAGTACAAAATTACAAACCCGCCGACCTTCATTGTTTTTGCAGATGGAAAGCAGGTCGATCAGGTCCAGGGTACCGATCCTCAGAAACTCAAGGATACGCTCATGAAGATACCCGCCTTGGCCACTTCGCTCAATGAGAAGACCGCCAGAGAAAACGCTGGCTCGGCCAGCGGTGGTCCCAGCTGGAAGGGTATGGAAGCTCCACGAGGCTACAACGACATCACCGACCAAATAGAAATCCGTGATCTGGAGGTTCTCAACGCTGATGAGAGCGCCGGGACTGTTCGCGTTCTCTTCGATGGTTCCAAGCCAAGCGGCCTCGGTAACGGCAAGGGAACCTCCAAGGACTACGTGCAGAGCGGTGCAGATGACCAGCTGCTTTTGTACATCCCTTTCCAGTCCATTGTCAAACTCCACACTCTCCAGGTCAGTTTATTGGTTCTTCAAGTTGCACCAAATCCGACACTGACTAACCGCGTATAACAGCTCACTTCCCTCCCTCCCAAGGACGACGAAGACGTGATGAGGCCCGGCAACATTCACCTGTATATCAACCGCACTCATAACCTCGACTTCAACGAAGCCGACGATACCGAACCAACACAGGCTATCGAGATTTCTCCTGAGGATTGGAACGAGGAGGGAACAGTGAGCCTGAGCTTGCGATATGTGAAATTCCAGAAGACATCGAGTCTTGTGATCTACGTTCAGCAGGGTGAGGGTGATGGAGAGACTGTTCGTCTCGACAGAGTAAGACTCATTGGAGAAGCTGGAGCAAAGCGAGAAATGGGCAAGCTTCAGAAGGTAGGAGAGGACGAGTAAGGTTTCTTTACCAAGAGACCTGTGGTTCGCAATGGAATAGTGGCGAATTTGTATTGTGCCTTAGCATGCATTAAAACATGATCTCGACAGGGAGCAGGTAATAGGAGTTTTGGAGCAAAAGGCGAACAAAACCGCCCAGTCAGATAGACACAGTTGTAACTCCGCAGTTGGCCAGAGCTGTTGATTCTGTTCTCTCCAACTTTCATGATCGAACGGATTGCCGACGCAAGCATTACACATACATGTCACGAGAAAGAAAGTTTGATGTCCTGCCTCCCAACCACGACTAAGATGTGTGAAAACACCAAAACCAGACGATGGTAGGGCGGGCCTGCAATTATGATTAATCTGGGGCATAACTGACGCTGCGATTACATCCACGGAAACAAGGATTCGAGCAACACGGGTATAAAAATTTCATGTTATGCCAGCCGCACGAAGAAGAAAAGAAGAAAGGGAAAGCCCTGCTTTGACGACACGTTCGAGATTTTAAGTCGCTGATTCTGAGTATGGTCCGTGCGTGTCTTACTCGGCTAAAAGTCGTTCCGACCTCCGGGTGGACCAGCCGTGGGGTAACAGAGCGTAGTGCACAGGGTGATCATGATGTGTGCCATATCAACATATTGATGTGTAATCATGGTACATCCTCTTGATCCTGTATGATTCGGATTGTGGTGTGGACGTGGACTTTATGGATGATACGCATATTTGCCCCTAAACGAGGTTGGGCTTTTTGTTGTCATGGTTAATAATATCAACCACTGTGCACACGATGAAGATAACCAGCCACCAAGTCCCCATCATGTCATGATAAGAATCCGTTCGGCATTATACCAATGACCGGAAATCCGTGGGAATAAACATCATGGGATTCGTCGCCATGATTGCTTCCTGTATTGTCCGTCATGATCAACTGATTCGCGCGCGGACACGGGATGGAACCCCACGATTCGGGCAAAAACGACACTTAAAAGCTTCGTGATCTGTCACTGCGTTTTAGGGTATGCCACATATCAACCAGGCCGGAAGATTCGAGCCACATGGAGCTCGTGGAAAAGCGCCGCCATAGATAATGGGGTCATAAATTGCGACATTCGCTTCAACTCTACTCTAGCATTTTGAGAACGCTCGTTACCCGCACGCCTATAACTCACATGAAAGCAATTTCTCGAAGCCTGTGGGGTTTAAAGCGAAGAAACTGCCTGTACTGTCCTACAGTGGAGAATATAATCCGCGATGGGCTTTGTTGCTTTCAACAATTTACCGAGATTCGGTCCATGGTCTGGGCATACGCCCTCCCAGAGCCTCGAGTATACGAGATTCTTGACACGCCATTTTCAACGCTCAGGACCCCGGCCTTTGCAGGACTCGTCTTCTCTAGCAGCTCGCATGATGCCCCCCCTGTACTGGCCGCCGTATGCAGAGAGTCCCGTGCCTTCGTGCTTCATCGCTACCGGCCACTAACACTCTCCGACACAATCAAGTACATCGACCCAAGCCGAGATATAATTCTGCTTCAGCCCTACCTCTTGATCAAAAGGTTATTGAGGACTCTGCATTGTCTCGCAGAGGTGGATTTCATGAGGAGAGACCTGAGCCAAGTGGCATTTGGGATATCATATGGATTCAGCACTGGTATCTACCACCCCATACTAAGCGGCAAAGTATCGAAAAACAACATGAAAACGCTCGTGAAAAAGCTCGCAAGGTTCTCCAAATTGGGGAAAGTCCTATTTGTTGTTCATGAGGAATTCAACTGTGTCATCTCAAAACCCCACAGAGCGGAGTCGCAACTTGAGCTTCTATCCAACAGCTTCGTGAAGCCCAAGAAGATGACCTGTCAAGGACCACTTGGCATTTTCGTCGGAACGAGATACAATATTATCCTCTTCACTTTGAAGAAGAGGTGGAAGAGGACGAGCCGGACACAGAGGATGACGACGTGGAGCTGAACCGCAAGCCGACGAACGAGGATTGGCGACGATTCAAACGACGATTCCTGAAGGCTGTATATTCAACACTGATGAGAGAGCTGCAAGAGAAGTCAAGACGCACCTTCCTTTCCTGATCGAAGGCGCAAGTATCCTATGGAGATATGAAGCATCATAAACGGAATTTCCCGACGCCACAGGATCATCACTAGGATCTTACGACTCAAGCGTTGGAGTTGCGCCCGTTGTAACGACGTTAAATGCCGATCATTTGCGCTATTTGAGTCTGGATTCAAGGGAGCAGTCGTTGTGTTAACACTACCTGGACTCCTGGAGCACTGCCATCTTGGTTGCTTCGATTTGTGTGTGTGTGCGTGTATGCGGAACAACACATCGACTTATGGCGGCAGATACCCGCACCTACAGACACCTTCTCGGTCAGGCTCTGTAGTGATGTAAGGCGTCCCTAACCTCTTGTGGTCTCAGTACGTGCGACCTGCATTGGCGTCGAGGCTGCCATGAGTTAACGAGCCTCTGGCAAGTTCCGAGCGAAAAGCTTGGTATTCGGTAGTGGTTGTTGGTGGCGCCCGGCATACGGGTGCACAGACTAGCGGTTCTGAGTGTATGGCGTTTTCGAGAAGGGACTGTCCCTATTGTGGAAGTTTTGAGAGGACATACAAAACAAGTTGGTCTTGTTACCCCTCGGTAGATGCTCTCCCACATCCTGATCGGGACTTGGCAGTAGATATGATTGGTCAAGCTACGAATACACTATACTTTTTGCATGGATTGCTTTATGATTTGCCAATAAGAGTTAAGGCGCAAGGCGCTGCTGGGGCCATAGTATAGTTTCCACGTATGAAACATGCTGCCATTTACTCTACAAAATGAAACAATTCTGCTCACACTTCTGAGGCATTCAATGCCTAGTGAACATTCAGAGAATTCTGGTTGAAATTCGACCCCCGATCATTTCGAGAAGAGGACCCTTAGAGAACAAGGTCAAACTTCAATGGTCAGCGAAGCTAGTTGGCATTGGCTTTCGGTAAGGTCGCCCTGGGACTCACCCCTGTTGAAGCGCTTGACTTCAATTGGATTAAATTTACGGTGTGCTCGGACTTATCGATATCTATCATCGAAGAAGTGGATTTAAGCTCCTCAAAACGTGCAGTAGGCGCTTCAGTTGACCACTCAAACGATGACGTCTCTTAGCCAACTTCACTAGGCTCATCTCCAAGATGCAGGTTCTTTGCAGTGCATAGACGAATAACCACGGCAAACACACGTCTCCAGAACTCGATTCGCCTAATACGCCACTATCAAATGGGAACGAGCTTGTTTTGACACCAAACGTGCAGGGAGAGAATTTGGTGTCAATTAATGACTAGCTATCTTCCGTACAGTCAGACTAGTGTATGCAGAATGACCGTGGTATCGTCTACAGTGGATTGAGCACGGGTGCATTGGCAGCAATAGCCAATATCACGGCGGCCCGACAGCGTTCGGGGCGTATACTAATGAGGTCATCATCATTGTCATCCGCGCAACAATAGCCGCAAAACTTGTAGTGTTACAATTACCTGGGCAGGCTCTGTGGGCCTCTGCGTGTCAGGAAAAATACATACATGTTACATATTCTCCTCAAAAGGAAAAGGAGGCTGGGCGGATTTAACATGATCGCTGGTGAGGTCGTCAACTTTGACACCATTTCTGTAGCTCGCACCAGGAACAAGCAGAAAATCCACTGTATTCCAGACCAAAAACACGTAAAATAGACTCCCGGCCATGGCCGGAACCAGCCTAGGCCATGCCCAATATGCAGGGAACTAAGCCATCCAATCAGATTGAACCGGCGCCGAACCCTTCTTAATGGGTTCATATGCCGGGCATCGAAGACTAAAGACCACGGAGTAGGCGCATTTGACAAGTTGAGTTCCCGTTCGCCATGCACAGTCAACGGTCCGGCATGCCGTTGCCGATACATTACCGTGAGGCTCTATGCGGAGGTTGTTGTGCTTTCTATTACCACCACCATTGTCGATACTACCGTCACTGTTGCCGTGCAAGCTGAGCAACTCCCACTGGGCTTGCTGACCCCCCCTGGTTCTCCTCTGTTATATCATATCCCCCTTAATGATAGGATACCATGTCGTCTCTTCTGCCAGTCTTGGCCCCCCGGCTACCGGGCTGTCCGCCGGCGGTAGATGATAGGACTTACACGAAGGAGCACACAGAGGAGGAGTGGGAGAGTATGCGCAACGTCATCAGGAAGCTATATATTCAGGAAAATCGAAAGCTGAACGAGACTATGGCAATTCTCCAGGCCAGATATGGTTTCGCAGCAACGTGAGTGGGATAAACGCATGGTACCAGCAAGGCCCAAAAACTGATTTGTCTTTCAAAGGGAGCAGATGTTCAAGAAGCGTTTAAAGAAATGGGGCTTAAGAAAACGTACATATCGGAAAGGTCAACCTGGCTCTGCAGCTTCCACTCCTCCGGATACTACTGAATGTTCTGGGACGAGCACATTTGACGAACAGAGCTCATCTTCATCCTCGGCCTCTCCAGAGGAACACCAAGATGATCCAACTACGTCTATGGCTCTGATACAGCCATCAAACACCGGTCCCTACTCTGATTTGGAACAGGTTCTCGGCGGCGTCTTCAACTGGAGTCAATCCAAACTAGAAATATTTCCTGTCATGTCAGATCCTATGTCAGAATACTTGGCAACCCCAAACTCCCCCCCTATCCGAGACAGTCGTACAATGTACCGCATCTTCGAGCTTGTTTTCGACCTTTGGTTCCACGGGAAGGGTGACCTTGCTGGTATGGCTGCACGTCGAGGGTTTTACGTGCTCGAATTTGTGTTGAGCGATGATCACCCCGACCTTATCTGGCATGTGCTAGATACAATCTACGATATGGTGGACCGAGGGCATCTTCGGCTTTTGGCCCTCTTCTTGGATCATGCTACAATACTCGCGAAACGACAGCTGCCTTCTCAACACCCGCTCCTCCTTATCCTCCAACAACTTCGTAACTGCGATTATCAAACAGATGAGGGAAGGAAATACTTGTGCCATTTGTTGCGCCAAGCCTGGCTACGGAACGTTAATCTCTTGGGCCAACACATCGAGACATCGGATGCCCATCGACTCTGGCTTTACGAACAACTAATTTGGGATGGGAGAACACGCCTCCGTAGGGAAAGCGAACTTGGCAAGCGGCAAGATGCGATGTATCAGGCCCTAGAAAGGATGGCTGAGGCACAGAGTCAGACTTCATCTGCGATCGATGCGGATCAGTTACGAGTCGAAGCATTACGGCTTGAGTTCACACAGATGGATGTTGGTGACAAGAAGAAGGCTGAGGAACTGGCCATCAATTTACTTGATCTTACCAGAACCGAACAGGGACCCAGATCCAACGATCGATTTCACGCATACGCATGCAAGATGTTAGCTCGAGTACAGGAGTCGAGGCAGGAATGGGACATGGCCGAACAGAACCTACGGCATGCTATTTCGAAAAGAGTGGTAGCACACGGCGCGAACAACAACCTACGAGTCATCCGTGATATGTGGGTGCTGGCAGCGCATTATCAGAAAGCTGGTCGACAAGCAGACGCCAACGAGATCACAGCTGATGCGTTATCGAGAGCACAAAGATACTTGGAGCAGGACGTCGAATAATTATCGTCATCAATGTACCCTTCAGGAGTTATGTATAAAATGGGGTGGTTCGGAACAAAGCTATTAGGTTTTGGGCGTCATGGCAGAAGATACAGGGGGTGTTGAGGGTTGGCATATGATTCATTCATGAGTGATTTCTACGGCAGACGCTCACCGAGTCAAGTTTCTGGTTTGTCACGAAAGGAAAGCATAGCGATCATTAGGAGTATGTGATATCTTCCTTTGAGAAGACATTGGTTGGAGTTCTAGTTTGAGATACCCAACGCCCCATGAAGCTAATTGAAGTTGAAGAAGTTGATTTAATTGGACCTCCACATTGACACAGGCACCGCCACAATGACGTTGACACTTCCGCCCTGGGATAGTCGTCGATGGCCTTGATTCAACAACACTCGTATCACATATCAACCTACCACCTGCGCTTTGGCATATTCTCAGAAGAAAAGCTGTAGAACTTTCGCTGCTTAGAATCGACTTCAATTTTCTTGTCTTTTGTAAAGACCTTTGTATTACATGAACTCATCATGACTGCTGGAGTCCCCCCGAACTACTGTAAGTTGCCATCATGACCGCACTACATGTGAATGCGCCAGAGTGAAAACTGACTAGAAATTTCTGTAGATGCCATTCTCGAGGTTTCTGATACTGCGACCACTCAGCAAATCCGAGATGCGTACAAGCGGTACGTCGCTTTTGCTTTGTAGTCTCGACTTGCGACACAACTAACCCCGGTAATCAGCGCCGCCCTAAAGACGCACCCTGACCGCGTCTCTAATGACTCCCCAGAGCGAGCCGAACGGACACGGAAGTTCCAGCTCGTCAACGACGCCTATTACACACTCTCTGACCCTGTGCGCCGTCGCGAGTATGATGCTCAGCGCAAACTCTTCAACACTAGCACCCCTTCAGATCCCTTCGAGGACATTCCCGAGACTGAAACTGAGGGTGGCGCCGCGCCGCGACAGAGCCCTTATTCCTGGGCATGGAACTTCTTTACCAATCAGGGCCAGGCCCCGGCTCAGGATCGCGAGCAAACCGAAGATGCGCAGTTTAGTGATGTGTTCGAGGAGATGATGCGCGACGAGGGCATGGCCGAGGGCAGGGATAACCACCCCACGGGCAAGTTCTGGAGTATGGTGGGTGGTGTCAGCGGTGGCGCTCTAGGGTTCATCGTAGCCAATGTGCCAGGTCTTGTCGCAGGAGCCGTTGCGGGGAACAGACTAGGAGCTGTCCGAGATGCGAAGGGTAAGAGTGTCTACGCTGTCTTTCAGGAGCTTCCCCAGAACGACAAGTCGAGGCTGCTCAGCCAGTTGGCGGCCAAGGTCTTTAGTCATGCCGTTGGTATTTAAGTCGAGAACTTGGAATGAATCAAGGCTGGGTTTATTGGGCGCTCTCGGAGTTGGGCCAGGGTCGGCAAGCACACGATTATAATCAGTTGACGGGAGTTGGTCCCTAAGTAGTTTCTCAGGAATACACGTATAGCAATGATATCGAAGATTCACTGCGCGAACCCATATCATCCCAGAGAGACTCATATCATATCGCGCAAATAGTAGATCTTATCGGGTTTCGGACTTGAACGAACACGAACTCTCATATCTTATCATGTGGTTTATACTGTCGAGGATTTGCTTTCATGGACGGTAACTCGGCCCAGATACAGGTCAATGACAACCAAAAGATGATGGATAATCAGGTTGGATCATATTTTCAGCCGTTTGATCCCTTTTCATGACGTACAGTTTTGTTTTATTAGGAGAATCAACCCCTTTTGCCCAGTTCTCTGTCTGCCTCTGGGCTAATGATGGATCCTGAGAGCATCGAAGTTTGAAGTGCCAGTACGTAAAGCGCTTTTCTGACTGACCCGATGCCATGTGCTGTTGCTATTCAGAGGCCGCAAACCAGGCTAGTAAGACAAAAAGACAAATTACTCAGAAAACAGTGACCAAATTGCTATTTTCCTGGTTTCATTTGCGGAAGTAGTGCTAGAATATGGATGAGATTCGGAAAATACCATTTTTATCTTCAGACAGCGAACTAACTCCAAGGGTCAGGAGAGCATTAAGAAGTTCAGACACTTAGACCTTGTTAGCAACTTGATGTTCATGTTGCCATGGTCATTCAGACTTCCTGTATGGAAAATTTAGCACCTAATGGACCATTGACTATGAGTTCTCTTTGGCGGGGTTTAGATCAACAAGATATACCAATAGATTCTTCATCGAAGTCTTTGCTATTGGTTTCTAATACCAACGGCTCTGGCTTACACATGGCATTGTCCGCAATGAGATATGGCTGTCTTTCAGACGAAGCGGTGCTCAGTCGAATGACAGTTTATAATCCTACCATCCTTGCGAAATTCTGGACTTCATTACAACCTTCATAGCATTCAGACCAGCACAGTTGAGTAGTTCATAGTTGTTTTGAGCACATAACGGACTAGGCTTGGGTAAACAAGTGACAGGGACACAAAACAGACCGGCAAATGCATCCCTCTCATGCTTGTTCATAATTTATTGACACGAAATGTACTGTGGTGATTTGACAACACGAACCCATAGTCTTGGAGCGGCCTATTATCCTATAAAACAACAAATCACTTCTAGCCCAATACACCATCATGCGCCTCAAGTGCTCCGTATAACGTCTTGGCAAGCTTGTTAACATTGATGGAGGACGGTAAAGTGCCATGAAGAAATTCACATACATTTTTGTGCCAAGCTCATAATCCCCACATGTATTCCAACGTGACGTCTTGGTTCGACGAGCAGATAAGACATTCTCAGTCTTAGTTACGATATCGATGCCTCCTCACAGGCCATTAAGATTTGCCCGAAGTAACCAGTGCCTACATAACCTATCTTCGGGGAGGAGGCTGGAATCCAGGCGGTGGGGGACCACCAGGGTTGAACCCGGGAGGAGGGAATTGAGCGCCTCCAGGGAAACCAGCCGGAGGAGGAAAGTTTCCAGGAAAGCCAGGAGGCGGGGCTTGGAGACTGTTAGAGACTCTTCGAGGATATCGGTACTGTTTGAACTTACCACCACGGCCGGGAAATCCAGGAGCACCAGGGAAACCAGGGAAACCAGGCGGGGGAGCACCACCAACACCAGCGGCAGGACCCTTATAAGTGTTAGCAGTTAATCAGGCAACTTTAGGTGGAAAGAAACACATACGGCGAGGGAGGGAGGTGCAGCTCCTCGTCCAGCAGGACGAGCAACCCCTGGGCCAGCGGCCAAGGCAGAAGGAATTCCACCAGGAGCACTCTTGCCTAGTCGTGCACTAGGATCGGCGGGAGGAGGCGATTCTACGGACAGGGAGATAATATGAGCGCCTCGAACGATCGT
This sequence comes from Fusarium musae, assembly GCF_019915245.1. NCBI lineage: Eukaryota > Fungi > Ascomycota > Sordariomycetes > Hypocreales > Nectriaceae > Fusarium > Fusarium musae. The sequence goes on from NC_058387.1 coordinate 2,663,004, forward strand.
GAGGCCAAGCGTTCGCTTCTCCTCTGACTCGATGGTCTGGGTAGCTGAACCGCTTGCGCCAGGGGCAGATGGCTTGTTTTGCTTGCGCTTTACGCGTCGAAACTCTTCCGTATCCGCAAGTACGAGGTTCATGTGCTAAATCCTAGTCAGCCTTGATCTCAACAATAATGGCTAAAGATGTTGTACCTTGTCGAAGGCAAGCATCTGACCGGTCATTGCCCTTCCATCGTTAAGAGTAACCCGCATCCGCCAGTTGATCTGTTCCGTTCTAGTCAGCTTGATTGAACCGTCGCAAAGACGTAGCATTCGAATCGCATGCGTGTCGGGGTATACGTACGTAACCGGCCTGAGAAAGAGAACCTGTTAGCATATCAAGATCAAGCACGCTGAAAACGCGTAAGAGAAGGGGGGTAGAACACACCATCTTTCCTTGTTTGTTCGACATGTTGGCGGTTTATTGAGAGCGTGCTGGGGCAGTTTCTCTGTGTTTCAAAAATTGATGTTAGATCGCGGTGTATTTGCGCGCGATCGTAACAACCTTCAATGCCTGGAGCTCTGAAGGTGAGTTATGAGGTCCAAAATCTGCGGAGCCTGATGCGGAAGGCTGAAAGGTACACCGACAAAGTACCGCTTTCGCACTAGACCACTTCTGACTAGTGTCTGCCCCACTTGGGGCACCAACTAGCTTAACCCTTACGAGCTTCACAAAAACTGAAAAATTATTCTTGCAACCTTCGCGATCTTCGACAACTCCATCACCAGGTCGACTAATAACAGCAGCCATGGCTTCCGAGAAGGCAAACAACCCCATGCGGGAGCTGAAGATTCAGAAGCTCGTTCTGAACATCTCCGTCGGAGAGTCTGGTGACAGACTTACCCGTGCCGCCAAGGTGCTGGAGCAGCTTTCTGGTCAGACCCCCGTCTACAGTAAGTTAGCCAAATTTGAACATGGCGATGCAATTCCATCTGACTGAAATTTTCAAAGGCAAGGCTCGCTACACCGTCCGAACCTTCGGTATCCGACGTAACGAAAAGATTGCTGTCCACGTCACCGTCCGAGGCCCTAAGGTAAATTCACACATGAAGATTGGAAATGCCAAAGTGCAGAGATGCTAACATCCAAAAGGCCGAGGAGATTCTTGAGCGTGGTCTCAAGGTCAAGGAGTACGAGCTCCGCAAGCGCAACTTCTCCGAGACTGGCAACTTTGGCTTCGGTATCAGCGAGCACATCGATCTTGGTATCAAGTACGACCCCTCCATCGGTATCTACGGCATGGATTTTTACTGCTGTATGACCCGACCTGGTGAGCGCGTTACCCGCCGCCGCCGAACCAAGTCCCGTATCGGTGCCAGCCACCGCATCAAGCGCGAGGAGACCGTCAAGTGGTTCAAGTCTCGCTTCGATGGCATTGTCCGATAAACGGTTGAAAAAAAATGGTTGTTTGAATTTACGGATGGTCACGGCGAATATTAAGGGGAAAACTCACATGGGACATGTATTTTCTGTTGCCTTTGCTGCATCAGCTTGACTTGAAATTTTCAGTCGAGCCACGGCCTGAGAGACCGACCGGCGCTCTGCCGGCTTTCCGATATTCACTATGAATGTGACATTGCCATCAATCGTCAGATCACTGGTACTTTGTCTGCTTGGCCTCTCGTCTGTTTACGTCTACGCGAGACGTTATAAACATGTCCTTCGGGGACTTTGGTGCATCACTTGTATCTTGGATGATTTCTCTTCTTTGGAGTAATGTCAATGCTCCTGACTTGTGTGTGACTACTATACTCTGAGTCATTGCTTGTGACGTTTATGCGCCCACCGATCGTAATTGATCGTCAACGTAGTGGTAATTGACCAGCTCGTATTGAGCATATCGCAATGCTTCCGATGCTGACACCGTATAATGCAAGGGCTATTTGGCTATGGGTTGTCAAATTTGAGCGTGAAACTGTCGACTCTGGGCGCTAAGATTTCACAATCGTTCTATATCAACTTTTCTCATATTATCATCATCTCACAGCAAACGCACAGGCAACTGCCCCTAGCGGCCGGACTGAAGAAACTGGCTCTCATGTTCCAAGATAATTATGTTTCGTGAAAGAGATCAAGATCACGATGCTTTCCCAGTTGCACGAGGAAACATTCCTACAAGGGATGGTCCATTGGTGGTAAGAAACAAGACCTCAATCCTCAGAGACAAAATGGTTGACGTAGGTTGAGAATAGCTTATGGGCGCTCAATATGACCCGAATTCTCCTTACACTCGAGAAGCCTTAGAGAGCGAAAGCCGACACCCATAGCTTTCATGGGTCATTCGTGTTAGACCAAGCCAAAAGCTCAAGGAAACCCCTTACTATAGCAAGGTCTTCCTTTGGTATATGACTGACAGACAATTTGTTCTATTGTGGATACACCCCAGATTATGGATAACAGCATCTGATATGTATCTTGGGACACATCGGACATCCGTCAACACAAAGCAGTTAATGTGGAAAACCCATAAGTAGCAAGGCTTCGAGGTCTTATAGATTAGTTTAAGATCGGGAATCTCCAGCGCAAGGCTACAAGATAACAAGCGTGCTCCGGTTGTCAGCCGCCAGAGCTCGCCATTAATCAATTTGACGGCCCCGGTAAAAGTGTTGTTCTGACGTCTCTGATAGCGTTGCGAGTTGGCCATTCACTTTGTTGGCCAGTACCTGAGCCAGGGGGGGCGAAAAGAAAACCTAGGACCTTATCCGTATTTCTAACTAATTGAAAAGATTTAGGTAAATTAGTAAGAACTCAGGGTGCCTTTTGACAAGTTCATTTGACTTTCCGAGTTAAAAGTACATAAGGTCTGAGGTTTTCTTTTGCCCCGTGGCTGGGCCAATGTAATAAGGCTCCACAACGAAAACCACAGCTTGATGGATTAAAGCTCCATGAGGCATCCCCCTGGTCTGTAGGACAACTTCAACCTTTGCAACCGCATATCTTAGGCACTAACTTATGGCACGTACCCGGGTAATACCGATCATTCGGCGGTACGGGAGTTGACTGGATGAAGGAAGTCAATGAGTGAGCACAATGAGGTTATTGGGGATCCAAAGATCTAAGGTGAGGTCAATTAGTAACAAATAGCGGGAGATGATGGCAATTGGCCATCTTTATCTTTTCTGCTCTTCTTATCGATCTCACAGATTCTGTCGAACGTCAGCTCCGCGCGAGATGAAGCCCCGAAATTCAAGCGGGTTGGAAAATCAAGCTAAGAAATTGTTAAGACTGCTTCGGAATATCCAGGCAAAACCGCTCAGTGAATCATGATTGGTCTATCGGAGTAGCTGAACCCCACTCTATCCCTCAGACAGACTCTGCTCTCCATCACCACCCTCCTCAAAAATCTCCATTTGCTCTCCTGTAAAGGCAGCACCGCACTCCCCAATCTCCCCTCCTCCCAATTGCACCCGGCTGCAATTGCTCTCCTTTCATCTCCAAACCTCCCGTATACCTCTAATATGTTCCGGAACGCCCTTCGACAGTCGACGCGCGCCGTCGGCGCTGTCTCTGCTGCTGGCAGGGTCGCCGCGGTAAGTTGAAACGTGCTCTTCCGAGCCCCCGAATCGACAATGCCATCGACCAGCGCCTCCAATTATCGTGCATCCATCGACAACCCATCGAGAGAGCTCAATTGAGTAGTTGGATTATACTTTTCAGTCTCGCATGAGCTTTTTTGAGCTATTTGGGATCGCTGTCGCCGCTGACCGGTCGAGGACTTTTTCGGGCTTCGGCTAACTTGTTTTTCATCACCAGGTCCGAAATGCCGCACCCGCCTCCATCAACGCCGCTCGATTCTACGCCTCCGACGCTAAGGCCACTCCTACTGAGGTTTCTTCCATCCTCGAGCAGCGAATTCGTGGTGTTCAGGAGGAGTCCGGTCTCGCTGAGACTGGCCGTGTCCTCTCCGTCGGGTATGTGGATCTCTGTTGGGAGCAACCGGAGCAAACCGCAGGTGGTGCATAATGTCCTCAAACATCAATACCACGCTGTCAATAGCCCTGGCACTCAGAACGAGTCAATTGAGATGCAACTAATACTAACAATTGACTTACAGTGATGGTATCGCCCGTGTTCACGGCATGGCCAACGTTCAGGCCGAGGAGCTTGTCGAGTACGTACTGATCAAACTATGGAACAATTCCGTTATGCATCAAAAAGCTAATTGTACAAAAGGTTCGCCTCCGGTGTCAAGGGAATGTGCATGAACCTCGAGGCCGGCCAGGTCGGTGTTGTGTTGTTCGGTTCTGATCGTCTCGTCAAGGAGGGTGAGACCGTCAAGCGTACCGGCGAGATTGTAAGCATACTTACATATCCTGAACTATTCGACTTGAGACTAACACATTGCCAAGGTTGATGTCCCCGTCGGCCCTGAGATGCTCGGCCGTGTTGTCGACGCTCTCGGTAACCCCATTGACGGCAAGGGCCCTATCAACACCAAGGAGAAGCGCCGTGCTCAGCTCAAGGCTCCTGGCATTCTGCCCCGAAAGTCCGTCAACGAGCCCGTCCAGACTGGTCTCAAGTCCATTGACGCCATGGTTCCCATCGGCCGAGGTCAGCGTGAGTTGATCATTGGTGACCGTCAGACCGGTAAGACTGCCGTTGGTCTCGACACCATCCTCAACCAGAAGCGATGGAACGATGGCCAGGATGAGAAGAAGAAGCTCTACTGTATCTACGTCGCCGTTGGCCAGAAGCGATCCACCGTTGCTCAGCTTGTCAAGACTCTCGAGGAGAACGACGCCATGAAGTACTCCATTGTCGTTGCTGCTACCGCCTCTGAGGCCGCTCCTCTTCAGTACCTCGCTCCTTTCACTGGTGCCTCCATCGGTAAGTTTTCAGCCCCTTCTTTCCGAGGTCACAGGAATATCTTCCAATCAAACATTTGTCACGGACGCAACATATTCACACCAGCATCTTGTGAATTCTCAAATCCTTTGTTCTCTTCAGTATCTACTTGTTTTCGATGCTTTTGAAGCTCCATTGCTGACTAGATGTGTAGGTGAGTGGTTCCGTGATAACGGCAAGCACTCTCTCGTCATCTACGACGATCTTTCCAAGCAAGCTGTTGCTTACCGACAGATGTCTCTGCTTCTCCGACGTCCCCCTGGACGTGAGGCTTACCCCGGTGACGTTTTCTACCTGCACTCTCGTCTGCTCGAGCGTGCCGCCAAGATGAATGACAAGCTCGGCGGTGGTTCCATGACTGCCCTTCCTGTCATTGAGACCCAGGGTGGTGATGTCTCCGCCTATATTCCTACCAATGTCATTTCTATCACTGATGGTCAGATTTTCTTGGAGGCTGAGCTGTTCTACAAGGGTATCCGACCCGCCATCAACGTCGGTCTTTCTGTCTCTCGCGTCGGTTCCGCCGCCCAGGTCAAGGCCATGAAGCAGGTCGCTGGTTCCTTGAAGCTTTTCTTGGCTCAGTACCGTGAGGTCGCTGCCTTCGCCCAGTTCGGTTCTGATCTCGACGCCGCTACCAAGCAGACCCTCAACCGTGGTGAGCGTGTAAGTCCAAGACCTCCATTTCATGGCAAGGTATGAAGATACTAATCTTTCTTTAGCTTACTGAGCTTCTTAAACAAACACAATACAACCCTTATCCGGTTAACCACATGGTTCCTCTCATCTTCGCTGGTGTCAACGGATACCTCGACTCCGTCCCCGTCAACAAAGTTCTTCAGTGGGAGGCTGACTTCATTGCTCACCTCAAGACCAACGAGTCTGAGCTCCTTGCCACTATTGACAAGGAAGGTGCTATCTCCAAGGAGACCGAGGCCAAGCTCCGTGACGTCACCCAGTCCTTCGTCAAGAGCTTCCTCGGTTAATTATAATCAAAAGCAACTTACGCGGAGAATAACGGAGGCCTTTGGGGATGTCGCTGTCTATACCGAATATTTGTTGTCGCTTTTCTCTCTTGAGGCGGAGGGAACATGTCGAGGGGTCGCGCCAGAATGGAGCGACGAGAATGAGATGAGGGAGATTCTCCTGTAGCATCGTCACATGTAAAATAGAGCTTAAAACTCAATCAATGTCCTCTATTCTTTTTGTTCTCCAATCTGCAAGCTAACAACTATGTCTACACGAACCCTTGTATGTGAACCGGGAAACCCAAAAAGATGCGGAAACGAATCTCGAATCATCAGAAGATGGTAAACTTTGATGTAACCACGCCTCGATCTACGGGGAGACTTAATGTTTCTGTTGATCTATGTATAATTGAGGTTCCTGGTTGTCATACTCAATCCTCCAATTCGTCGACTCAATAAAAGCTTCATCACTCAAGACAATTAGTTAATAGGCAAAGCCACTGTCTACCAGTCAATCAGCCAGAAAGGACCGACCTACCCGAGAGAGCACTAACTATTTCCTATTACCTCTCCTCGAGGGAGGATCAAGCTTCTAACATTAAGTCCGGGTGCTAGCATAAACTGGTATAAAGTACTACTAAAATATACTAAACTTGCCTAATAAGTCTTTTGATTACTTTAGATTAAAGTCCTAAGTTTTCTTGCCTTCCGTTGCCTCTTCAGTCACTAACACCAATACGCCGGAGCTCAGGTGCCAATTTTCATCAATTTGTTCGGAGTCAAATGTCCACATCGAGTTTTTTTTCGAAGCAAAGAGCAGTTTAAGCACGAGGGCCTTCCAAACTCTTCAGGGTATGGAGGTGGTGGAAGACTTCTTATGCCTTTTCTATCAGTAAAAAGCAACAGCATGCGAAGTAGGGTAGCCCCTTGCTTGGAGATGCTCTAGTAGAGTCCTAAGGTGCCACCAGAGTCCAGATTACTAAGTTTTCATCGTCCTGGCACATTACACAGCTCCCCTTTTACGTTGATTGCAGTTTTGACCTGCACCAATCTATGCGTGGCTGAAATGACCGACTCGGCCGTGTCAACGTGATTGTGCAGTTGGGGCGGGTCAAGGTTCGGACAGCAAACCTCAAAACCTCTAAACGACATAAAGACTTAGGATCTCTATGCTAAGTGATACAAAGATTTAGGCAAGTTTAGGATGACAAGGTGGGTCTTTAGACTTGTTATTTCTAGGTTATACTAAACCTACCTAAAGCTTCTTGCCGCTGCCCTGAAGTGTAAAGGAATTGAGCTTGACATTTCGTTGTCAGTCGTCATTATCAGAGAAATACAGGTACAGAACACCAAGAACACCATATCAAAGCACATACTCAACACTATCAAACATTTAGATGTGCTTGTGCGCCTATCTCGTCTGTTATTCTTAGACACTTGTATAATCTTCTCATATTGTGACCCCCTCAACGAGAAGCAATCTGCTCGAGCCTCACGGAGATCCCCCTCAATATTCTGCAGATACAAAAAGGCATTAATTAAGTATAAGACGGTTGAAAACATATTGCACCTAAAAGAGTTCTTGTTCGAGGTGCAACGAGGAAGGGGCCAAAGAAACAACAAAGCATAGAGTGAGCGAGAGGGTAGAGGCTCAGCGGAAGCTCAAAGAGAACTGCGTAACATTGAACGATATTGAAACAAGTTGCACCCTGGCTCCTGGAGAATGCCGAAGTCAGTGCAAATTCTGATATATGGTAAAAGAACATTCTGGCCAAGACCGAAACGATCCCCCAGGACATCATCGATATAAGTGACAGCGAGAAGAGTTGAATTGCGAACTCTATGAATGATGAAGCACATAGGCTATATAGGCGACGAGATGATTTAGCACCAGGATCCAAAATATGAAGGAACAAAGGCAAACTTAAAGTAATTTAGTCGGTTATTAGACTTGTTGCCTATATGTAAGCTGTGTTGAACCTGATGAATATTTTTCTATTTCAGATGGAGGTCTAGTAGCCGACTCTTGCTCCTTCAAGTACAATAAGCCGCCTGATATTTATCTGTTTCTTCAAATCCTTGATTTGACTTTCTTCGAGATTCCCAGGGTCAAGCCAAGGAGCTCGAATTCTAGATAACTTCCAAGGATTGCTGCCCGTCGATTTGGCACGCTATTGCAAGCACGATCTTTTTAGGAGGATCATTCCCACTCACCCGTGAAACATTTTCTGTGAGCAGAAACTTGGCAACGAAAGATGCAAGCCTGAACCAACTCTGTCAGCAGTAGTTAGGAAGACCTTGTCACCAATGACAACCAACTTTATGTTCACTCGAGCAATATTTGTCGCTGCAAACTGGTAACAGTTGAAAGCTCGAAGGAATCCACCTGATCTATCTTGCGTATCTCCGATGTGGATTTCTTCGAACTTAAGCGTTTATAGTAACTCTCTCCATTTCAAGGATGATTGTCGCACTGTGGTGAATTCCCGGGTTATTGCACCACAAAGTGAGCTCTTCGTAGAGCTCACATTATTTCCAGAGCTCTCGGGCGAGCGATAGGAAGGGTTGACATGGTAATAGTTTCGCAGTTGTGGCATGGCTCTGATCCTGAAATCTGAAAGTCTGAAAAGAAAGACGTTTGACTTTGTTGGTGAGAATGATGTTACCAGCTCGTGGTTGTAAGAGGAAAGAGAAACCAGAGTCCAAGATGAGATCTGTAGTGAGAAAGAAATTATGAAGGATTTTCTAGTTGCCACCGCTTGACAGTGATTCAACCTGACCCAGGTCTTAGGTTAGATATTTAAAGAGTATCTTCCCTCACTTCCAATTTTCTTTCTTCCATTTCTACATCTCCAGGCTAAGGGACTTATCTCTATCCAGTAGGCAATTGGCTGGTATTCAACCCGCTTCTCTCCTCCCAAACTTTCTATTGAACTGAAACTCGACAGAGCATTTCTCTTGACAAACTGGACATCGAGGTTATCGCCTGTGGCTTTACTACATGTAAGTATTGACACACGCCTTCTCTTTTATTACTCGACTGACTTTCAAAGGGCCAGTCTCGCTTTACAACTCGTACTGGCCGATCCAGCCACTATCACTCCCACCGAACGGGAGTCCCTCAAGAATGATGAGACCGCCACAGAGGTCGGGCCAGTCAATCCAGCGTCTTCGTTACTGCCTTCATGTATAGCACTGGCAGTATACGATGAGACTGGCTCGACCAATGAATCGCAGGGACTTCTTACAGCTTCACAAATTGCAAGAGGCTCTTCGTAGCCATGCACCCTTCTGGATGAGAAAAAGAGGGCTACTGGGGATGTATCCGACAGCTTGGGCAAGGCGAGATGGAACAGCAAGATGTCCACAGACTGCTCGAGGCCTACAAAGTGAGTCTTTTGCTGTAAAGTTTCTTGGTGCTCCCTGATCTAACTGTCGGTAGGAGTTATGGCCACAAGCAATGAGCTTCCTCGCCGAGAGAATCTTAGCTGCGGATGCCATCATCCAACCCGACAGGAGCTTATGCATGGGGGCACTCAGGCATCTCACCGAAGTTTTGCCTGATGCCTTATATCGCCCATTTTATCATCCTGTTTGGTGAGATGGCGTCCAGGATGGCATTCGATGATGACAGATCAGTACAATACACCATCGTCAACGCTTATCAGGCGGTCAAAGGAATGATGAACAGTCCATTCCCCAAGTCCAAAACTACAGTGCCATTGAGCGAAGAGACAACACTCAACCTTGCATATCAGCTAGAGTGTTATAAAACGATCACCTTCTAGAGACACTCAACCACACGATCGCAAGCCTTCGTCTTGATTGCCCAGCAAACGAGCAGGAGGCACCAGTCAGTTCTGCTAGACTCATTTCCGAGTTTGCAGAGACATCAGATGTTCACATGGCAAGCGAGTTGGTGAAAATAAGATTAATGATAGCGCCATTGTATTCCTGGCGCGATTATCTTTCCTGGGACAACGATTTTCACACTGCCATCATAAACAAGTTCACGCAAGGGCCTTCCGACGCCATTTGATTGCTGAAGCACCGGCCAGGAGGAAAGAAGAGTCTAGTGGGCGTTGGGAAATTTGACATTGCGGCATTACTGGTCGGTATGCACGCGTGCCAAACGGCACCAACTGTTTTTGCTTTGGGAGATATGCATGATACAGATAGCTTCGGAGTCTGGCTAGGCTGGGAAATGGTGGCTATATTCACTGAAGGTTCGCTCTTTGTATTACATATGGCTGGTTTCCTCATCTCTCAGCACACGTTGCTGGTCACCGGCTGTCTGTGCCTACTGACAAGATTGCCTTCTCCTGCCGGCGCTGCTGGTTGCTGACTATTCTGAAACCCTCAGAGAACCAATATAATATTCCTCAGCTTCGTGGATTACTGTATCGTGTCGTTCATTTGCGATGATAAACGGGCCACGCTGATGCTCATATTTAATTTTCTGTGGTTGGTTATTGGGCCAGTTTTCTTTCGAGGTCGATTTCTCTCTTCTGTATGCCTCCTCAGGTGTGCAGGGTTCACTCACATCATCCGGCTTTTGTCAATTGTGTCCGAATCGACTTCGCGGCTGCGGCCAGAAATGCGTTTGTTGACCAGCATAGGGAGTTTGTTTCCTAATGCCCAGAAAATTGCGTCAATTTCAGGGTCCTGGGGAACCAGGGCAGGCCCCTGCGTGTGACCAACAGAGAATGGGAAGGCGTACAAGGTCGCAACCTGGCTTGTACTGGGAAATAAGGTCTTTGACGCCCCATGGACAAGATATTTGGTATCAAATCTGCCACCAAACTTGAATGTGCGGTGGAATGATGCTTGCGTGATAGAGTCCGCATCGCCCCAAGCAATCTTAATCAGATAATAACCAATCATATATTCATTCATTCACCATAGAGCATTTGTGTCTGTCGGAATCCTGAGATCTCTATCCTGTGATTTCCTAGGATATCCTAAGATCGCCTAAATTTACCTAAGTTTATTTTTATTTTAGGATCAAGGTCCTACCCAAGCCAGCGCAGTGTAGCTGAATCATCCAGGTGACTCAAATGGCTCTCAGACGAGAAATGTTAACATTCTTCTGCCAATGTATCTTTGTTCTGTGACACCTTCTTCTAGGCGTAAGGCTGGCGCCAGGTTGGCACTGCTTCTTACAGAGGCATGCCATGTCAAATATCCAGCATCAACCCACAGACAATAGTAAACACTCACAAGGCCATCAGTTAACCTACGTCATGTATTCGTAGCTTGGCCATCTATATAACAGAGTCGTGATTGTAATTACAGCCTGGATTCATCTACCTCATCGTCCTCACCGAAGATGTTGAGAAATGAGATATGAACTTCGTCAGTCAAGTCGCTTGCCTGTAGACTGCGTCCCTTCTTAGAAAAGGCTAGACGAGAACATTCCTAGGAGATAATTAGTATGATGCTTTGGGACCATGGAACTCCGGGGTTCGCCTCTTGGCCGGAAGCTTAAGAGAGAGTGGCAACCAGAGGTGACCTCTATGACTTTGAATCAGAAAAGGGGCAAAACACATACTCTTGTGATAGCAGAGCCACCGAAGGCCGCGAGTCCAACCAACTCGTGCTCGCCGATGGGGTCCTTGCCGACATCCCACAGACGGTCCAGGTACGCTCTCCTCCATCCCAGGAATGTGGCAATTGAACCAGTCAGAGTATCTCCCTGCCCGCCACTCCTCTTCTTACCGCCTTCAAGGTCCACAGTCAGTGTTGTTTCGCCGTTGGAGATGTAATCCTTGGTACCCTTCTGAACCACTGTCACGCCCTTAAGAGTTTTGGCCAGAGCCTCAACGCGCGCGGTCTCAGGCGCATTGTCGTCGACTTTGACTTTCAGTGCGTCGCACAATTTGCCAAACTCGACAACGTTGGGTGTCAGTACAGCACCGTCGTAACCACTCACCAGCTCGGGCTGCGTGTGCACGATCGCCAGAGCATCAGCATCCAATACAATTGGAAGCTCTTGCTCGCGAGCAGCACGGATAACGTGTGCGACAGTAGCATGCATCAGAGGATCACGACCCAGACCAGGTCCGATGACGAGGACATGGAGGCGAGGCAGTAGATCTTTGATTTGAGCCGCAATGTGGTCAGCATTGGACTCGGGGTCCTTGGAAGCATTCCAAGCCGCAGGCTCATGTTCCTTTTTGGCGTTTTCACTCTGTCGCATCAGCGGATGGACCATGAGGTTTGGCGAGTATGACTTGATGACAGTTGCGGCTGCTGGTGTGCAAATGACATGCGACTACATGCGAGAGGCATGGTTAGCCAGAACATATCATGGAGAAAAGTACGAAAGTATAAATTACCAGATCAGAGCCCAGCCTTGCGCTTGCCATGGCCGAGAAGTAGGGTGCACCTGTGTAATTTTCACTGCCGCCGATGACGGCGACTCTACCCAACTGGCCTGTTCTTGCGTCAGTCTTAATCACCCAGAACCAGTGCTTTGGCGACAAACCCTTGTGAAACCTCTCTAGCATTGGCGGAATCATACGCCGCACCTTGGAAAGGACCTCTTTTGTAGCAGAAGACATTCTTGGACCAGATTCTTGAGACGACATCGCAAGAGACTTATGTGATGAGAGAATGAAAGTTGAGACTGAGACGTTGCAGGGAATCGAGACGTATCCGCGAATGGCGGGGTGTTGATTAGATCAGATCAGTTTTACACATAAGGTTCCAGTAAGATGATAGAAGAAGAGAAATATGTGAAATGACGCACCTTAAAATAAAGAATCGCAAGACAATCGGCTAGATTTTATTTGACCGGATTCCAATCGATCGGAATCGATGAGGTATTGCCAACCTGGTGTTACGACTTATGATGTCACTTTTGTGAGCTTCAGACTCCGGGTGCTTTGTTCAATAAGATAAAATAAACCCAGGTGAAGGCTAAGTAATTGACGGGTCCTAAATTTATGAGAGGATTGAATTAAACTACCTATCTACAACACCCAAGTTAGGCATCCAGTTGGCTTCATTCGACCGCGTTGTTTATGTCATGGTTAACTAGGAGAAGGCCGAAATCCAAGCCCTCTATCAGAGACATTGACGAAGAAGAGCTTGGAATTTATAGAGAAGCACCATTATCTGAATCCGCTATTCCTAGCTTAATTGTAGATAGTTCATCCTCCGAATCCCTGGCAAACAAAGTGAGTCTCAACAGAAAGACAAATAGACTTGGGTATGTTCAGGCTATTTTGCGATATCTTAGGATAGAGATTTATTTGCTTCACATTAACCCTAGCTGTAGAGCATACGCTTCTATGATACTGGTAAGTAACTAAGATGTAATGAATAAGAACTTACGTATTCTCTCATGTAAACACTAGAAAACTCTATTATATCACATCGACAGGAAAATGGTTCGGTACCGTATTTCTCTCTGCGAGTGCCGGTTTCTAAGCCGTTGTCTTAGTCCTGCACTTACTCCAGCAAAAGTTTAAGGGGTTTGAGTTCCATCACGAACAGACATCACCTCAACAGCCTCCATCATTGGTACCACAGTATGACCATCGTGTTCATACTCTGGCCAATACTCATGAACATCTCGCCTTATGTCACCCCATGAGCTCCATCCTCCATGCCATATAAGGTGCATCTCGTCATCGTCTTTGACTTGGAAGAAACTGATATCAGTATCGAGAAGGGGCCGGTGTCTCATAACAAACATGAGTCTCTTAATGTCGGGAAACATCTCTCGAGCATCGTCGAGCAGCCAATCTAGTTTGACGTCGGACTCTTCTATATCGGGCCATTTCACTGCAACATTCCAAACATCGTAAATTTCACCCGGACCAGGCAGTGAATACTCCCATACCATCTCCTGGTCCCAATAGACAATGTCCGTGGATGGTAGAAACCAAGGGCTTTTGTAAGTGCCGCTGTTCAGTCCGAATAACTGCCTGGCTTCACCTTTGAAAAGAACCTGAGATTCGCGACACGCTTGCGCAGAAGTTGGAGGTTTGTGAGGAAATATGATTCGGGTGCGACTTATCTGAAAGCTGAATTTGGTGGACCAGGCAAAGAGTTTGATATGACAAACTGCGCTACTGCAATATTCCACAAGTTCAATAAACTTCCCATTGAGCTGCGAACAACGATACGGAGATTATCTTTCAGAAAGCCAAGGATCTTTAGATTGGAGCGCAGTCCTGAGGATGCCGAAATGTAACACTTGATGTCCTACGAAAGTAATTTAGCATATAAGGGTGTGAAATATAGAACGAGACAAACCATCTTGTGTTGTGAAGTTCATGTCTAATGTTCCAGACACTCTTGGGAAAAGTAACTTGAGCTTTTGGAACGGCGATATCACTGCATTGTAGATCTTGGAACTCAGCGACGGAGTTGGCACCGAAGAGTGCATAGTACTCTGTCCTTAAAGAAGGGGGCCAAAGCCAATCAAGCGTTGTCGACTAGGCATCATGTGCCGGATGGAAATAATGCATTGGCATCCGAGGGAATACGTTGAGGCTCAAATAAAGAAGAAGTAATAGTTGTGCCAAAATGCGAGGAGTAGCACAATCTTGAAAAGTGCTTAGAAGTAGAAAATGAAGAGGTTTGTGTGAGAGAATACATCTGCGTTTGGCTGGATGGGAAGTTGGCAAGAACAGGTGTGCAGCAACTGCTCGGTAACTGGCGGAAACCACAGGTAACATGCTCCTCTGTTTATGAAAACGTGGGCCTTCAAATGGAATTTTTCGCAACAGGAATCGAGATAGATCTAGATAAACACATAAGCGGCATATATCAGTTTTGAAAAGCGACGACCTCTTGAGCGGGTTTTCCATACATGGATGGGCACAGTTGTTTGTTGAAATGAGACTACGTGCTTCTTATATAGCGCTGTTTATTCTTCCGTGAACTATCAGCAGTCAGTTAAGTATATAAACTAACATGTTTCTCAAAAATTGGTCAGAGAACTGGTTGCATGGATGTCACGGTGGGTAGATATCTATAAAGAAGTTCAGTGTTCGCTCGGTTTCCTTTTTACTTTAGTCATTTAGTGCTTCAGATCATCAAATGCAAAACTCATGAGAACCAAACGTCTAAGAGTTTTCTAGGAATAAAACCGAGGCCGTGTTTTATCTTGCACAAACAATATGCCAGTGCAGCAGGTATCCGCTCATGGGCGAATCACAATATGACGGCTGCTTGAGCGACAGACGGCTGGCAGCTGTTGGCGGCCCTCACAGCCAGGCGAAAACTGTTTGTGATTCATATTTCAGCGCCTTGATTCAGTCCTGTTCTAAGTTCCGTGCGACTCGGGCCTCACACAACAGTGTTATTGTGCATCCTTGGAGTGTGTCTTTCTCACAGTTGGTGTGCTCTCCCATGCGCTCACTTGCTTTCAGCTGGAAAGTCCTCTGTCCATGCCCGCAGAGCATTATATTCCATACATTCCGGATTTCTCTCTTTTTATCACCAAATAGCCGTCATGGAACATGCCTCCATAGATGGGCGGCGAAGGAACAAAACATCAGTTCCGATTCTTTATCCGTCACGCAAGTCAGAGACAGATGCAGCACCCTCCCTTCGACCGGCCTCACCTCCCAAAAGTAACCCATGGGCTCCAGCCAAAAAGCCTCGGGTCAATCCTACAGCGGGAATGTTTCCGCCTCTGCCTAAGCCTCAAGCACCATGGTCGCCGGTCAAAACACCTACTGCCAGTATGTCGAGGGCCTCCTCGCTTTCTCCAGGCAAAAAGAGATCCATAGACGATACAGTATCAGGTACGCTCGGACCCGGATCAACGTCACCTTCCTCCATCACGTCTTCCTCATCTCGCCATATATTTGAGGCTGCGGCACCACGAGCGACTTCAAAGTGAGCTGGTCCTTCTCTGTGTCCACCTATTACCATCGACTGACCGCCTTTAGTCTATGGAATTGTCCCTTCGGTGCTGATGTGGTGGTACGGTCGGGGAACTTAAGCTTTCGAGTCCATCGCAATATTGTGGTACCCCAGTCAGGCTGGTTCCGCGATAACCTGCCACCACCCAATGTGGTAAGTATCTTCTCTTCCGTCCAGCTTGTAATTATTCGAACTGATAACTTCAGGATGGAACACCGGTTGTGGTGACTGTGGGCTTCGCTCCTGAGACTGTTGCTCATTGCTTACGTTTTATATATACTGACAGTACGTGTCGGGCTCTATCTGAATCGAAGGAGACAGGAACTGATACGTGAAACAGAAGTTGAGATTTGCGACATCGATACCCAAAATCCCTGGAATGCTGCGCATATTCCTTGTTGTGTCTTGGCGTATACCACTGCTGTCCACTTGCGTATGGCGAAAATGACATGCCATCTTCTTCGCGTGGTCGAGAATACTTCCAGTGAACTTGGCGCTCTAATATGTAGAGACCATATCTCTCAAAAGCTGGACTGCTCCAAATGGGTCCAATTCTCATGGCACTATCAGAGGGCGTTGGATATCATCGTTCGGGGACAGCCTCAGAAGCTGATGCTGCCCATGAGGCTAGCTATGGCAAGCATCCTTGATGCTGTGCTCTTCTGGGTGGTACGGCATACTCTTTTTGCCAGCGACCTGAAAACACCGTGGCAAAAGATTCTGGAAAACAGTATGCATGATATTGCTGAGTATAAGCAGCTGTGCCGAAGCACGCATTTGTTCAACAGTCCGTTGCCAGATGAGTTGGCATTGCTGGAACTATTCGAACAAACGAAAGCAGAAAAGGGGCCACCAGAACCTTCAAAGTCAGTGGGGACACAAACAGAAGATAGTGGTTCTAAACAAGAATTGAAGGGCCAGAGAAGTGATGTTTCTTTCACTCACCGCGAGAGACGAGGCTCGCTGTAACTTTCGACTTATTTGCTTGCTTGAGGACTTGAGAGCGAGGCAACATGGTATTTTCTTTTTCTTGGACTTCTGGCTACGACGAACTATATTGTAGGCAAAAGAATAGAACCGTTGATGAACAGTGGTGGATATTAGCTATTTGTATTCGAACAGAATAAATAAAGGCTGGTGTTGGCAACGAGTTCCTGGGTAGGGTAAGAAACTATATGAGGTCGGCCCCGGTTTGTATTTCGTTCCAGCTGAACCAGGCTATCAGCTCAAGATTCAGCTGCGCACCGAGATTCGAAAGTATCCTGCAGCTGCTGTAACTTATGTAGATACCTTAGCCAAGGACATCAACATACCATGACCAGCAGTAGTATTCAGGCGTACCTCACAGCCGCGCGTGCGTTTTAACGCTACTGACAGGGTAGATAGAGGAGAACGAGGACGCTGACACCCTCGCCTCAGGGAACAAGGAAGAGAATACCAAAACAAACTTAGTAAAGGCTCCCCTAAGCTTGGGCTAAATTGCCTAAGTCTTCTCATCCTTTAGGATAAAGGTCCTAAGCTTTCTTGCCTCCACCTGCCTTGGCCGTCTACGATCATACTGGAGATCATCCTATGGCCAGCTATCGGCTTACTTAATGTTCGTTGACTATCTTTTTCTAGCAGTGCCTCTGTCGCCAACGAAGAACTCAGAATACTAGTAACACTTTTTGTAATTCCTGTATGTTTTGACTGAAGCGAGTGATTTCAAGCTGCAAAGGACATCCTGTCGATTTTGGAGAGCATATGATATTCTTATTTCAGCATAGTCTCCGAGGAATTGCACAATGAAACCAGACTCTACCGTGTCCAGTTGTACATGTCTCGTGCTGTCGAAACCCCGAACATCCATTGAACGAGGATGGTTTTCCAGATATTCTTTTGAGAGGAGTTTATCGTCACTAAATACCCAGTTTTATGTCTCGCCATCTCCCAAGATCAGCCATCAAGGTACGTTGAAGTCGATAACGTGTAGCTCGGTTGCGTATTTCCTGTTTGAGTCGCCGAAACTGATATGTGCGGTATGCAAGATGTGGTCGGGGAAGGAGAATCGGAAGAGGAGAAACGTCTTAGTGATATTGTTAGAGGATACCGCCGAGAACAATAAGCAACTTACTAGGTAGAGACAATAGGCCAGGAGAGTGACGTGTGTGGATGCCGGGGGAGTCGGGTTGAAGAAGAAGAATAAATGAAAGAGAGGCTCAGGATGACAATGGATCCTATTTATAACAAACAAAATGATATCAAGGCGGCAGCGATGATTTACAACACGTGACTCGTCATTTTGTATGAAATCAACAATGCTGCACTTGATTATAAAGTGAGGCCTCTCTATCATTTCAAACTTGTAGTGTTTGCAAGGCGATTATATCGACCCAAGGTATCCTCGAGCCGTTAGCGAACGACAGAACCCGGCTTAGCAGCCTGTGCCCAGAGAATACATAGCACTTCAGCTCTCTACCATCGAGAAAATACCCCCAGTGTGGATCGTGGCCTTCGAAACATCTACTCGCCTTATTTCATCTCATCCATCGACAATGCCCTATGTATATAAGCCATGGATATTGAAAAGCCTGGGTGTCCCATCATGGGAACATGTCCGGATGATGGGCGCAGAGGGACTCCGCAAAGAAAAGGAACGCCGTCAAGAGTTCAAAGTCAGTATTATCACAGAAGTCCAGACTGGATGGCACTCCAGTGATATTGCGCCCCCTTTTACTAATGTAGTTACCAGGAGAAACTCAAAGCTGGACAGAAAGAGTCCGATGAACGGCATGTCTCATCTGAAACATCTGTCAAGGTAAGAGCGATTCTTTTAGGTACAGGATATTCACTAACCAGATGAACCTTACCTCTAGGTTCAGGAACCGGAAGAGAAGCACGATGTACTTTCAGGCCAGGAAAGTGACAAGCCTGAGCACGACGCAGATAGTGCACACAGTACCAAGGATGGAAAGAAGGGAACGACAGAGGGTGGGCTATAAATACCTAGCTCTTCCCCTTAGCGGAAGATTCTTCAAGTTATAATGAAACTCGGGCCACTGTTGTTATGCAAGACCAAGATAACTCACTGATTTTGTTCAAGTGGCTTTGTCGGACCTTGATTCGAAATAAAATAAGCAGAGGGTATCCCAAACTCATACTAAATTTAGGCCAAGTTACCTAGATATTTTAATCATCTAGGATCGAAGTCCTGAGCTTTCTTTTCTCCTCTGAGTACGTAAGTAGAGTCGTCGAGGATTTGATCATGCCAGTCACGTGGCGTCGCGTGAGTTTTATAAGGTAGAGTACTTTACGCGACGCTCGGGCAGTTGTGGATTCCCTGCGGTGCGTCATTCACTTTCAGTTTTGGGTTTCAGGTACCTGGTACACAACTTTTCAGGGCGATTCAGAACTGAAATACGTGCTCATATTTGTAAACAATCCTTTCATTACCCTTGACTTCGAAGCAACATGGTTGCTGGGTACCAACGGCTGAATGAAAAGCAATCGCAACCGAATCCCCATGTCGTCTTCATCAAGCCTTTAGAGGGCCCAGACAAAGAGATAGCTCAGGACTTTCTTGAGAGAATAGCAGCACAATGTCGTGAGTTAATGATTTCCTTGAGCAGTAACACGGTATTGATATTTGCGGTTATCAGGTCCCATTATGCGAGAACACCACCTGTACGTTACCTCGCTGGAGGAGTACGAGCCAAATCGTGAATTCGTTGGGCGGAATTTTAATGCAGGCGAAGTCGTTCAACTCGTGCTAAAGTCGCCTATTACTGGCCGCTGGTTACCATTCAACTATGTGCAAATGGTCATGATGCATGAGCTGGCACATTGCAAGCAAATGAATCATTCAAGAGCATTCTGGACCGTTCGAAACTTGTACGCTTCTCGGATGCACGAGCTTTGGTCCAAAAACTATACCGGAGACGGCCTCTGGGGAAGGGGTGCTAACCTTGCCACTGGTGAATGGGAAAAGAATAGCGTGCTGGCTGATGAGGTTCTACCAGAGCATCTTTGCGGAGGTACTTACAGATCACGTCGCAAGAGACGGGTCAAGCCACAACTGTCTTACCAAGAGCGAAAGGAAAGGCGAGTCTTAAAGAAGTTTGGCAAGAATGGGGTTGCTCTCGGTGCCGATGAAGAAGAAAAGGTCAAGTTGGAGAGTGGCAGGAAGATTCAAGCAAAACCTCGGGTTGCTGGAAGCATGAGAGGACGCGAGCTCCGAGCGGCCGCGGCACTCGCTCGCTTCGAAAAGCAAAAGACAGAGCTCGAGACTCTCAAAGATAATGACGAGACAGATTCCGGGAGTGGCAGCGAATTTGAGGATCAGCCTGGAGAAGATTCTAGGGATGCTGTCGATGTGAATGGTAAGAAACTACTTGATGGACAAGGCCACGGCATGGTCAAAGTCTGTGACGATGAGGATGGAGATGATCCTGGGGCCGAGGATGAGTGTCGAGAGCTTCAAAGAATGATTAGGAGCATCAAACGGGAGTCGCCTGAGCCGCAAGTTACAGAACCACCTCAAGAACCTAGGCCTCAGGTTCTCAACAACCAATCACCGCCAACAGCGGTACCTGCTAGTACTGTCAAGGCAGAACCTGTCAGAGGATCTAAACAGCTCAAGATACCAACGGCATCGATAGCCAGTGCAACAGCCACGATCGGGTCCCGAGTTTCGCCCCCTCGAGGTTCAGCTCAGCCAGTCGAATCGACAAGCAACCAGGCACGCTCTGGCGGAACTTGCTCCATGTGCTCTTACGACAATTCTGGTTTATCACTTACATGTGCAATGTGTGCAAATGTATTGGATCCCTCAACAACAGGCTCGTGGCAGTGTTCAAGCGACGCGTGTAAAGCTACACAGTATCGCAATTCTGGCGATTGTGGGGTCTGCGGGTTGTGTGGCCAAAGAAGAGCACAGGCTGTGTAAAATCGCAGTAAATCAACCCTTACTTATTACGAGGTTCCGAGGAAAGATTATTTTTGATGACAGAACTAGGTATTGAGCAGTGCCAGACATGACGACTCCTTTTGGCGACACCGAGATGCAAATACGTTGAATGGTTTATGTAGTAACGCCGCAGCACAGTAGCAGCAGATTGAAGTCCTTGATGGCAATAATGATACTGTTAGAGCAGTTCGCATGCAAGGAAATGTATCGCTTGGCATTAGAGTATCGATGTTCCTGAATCAGACATGGTATAAGCGCCGAGTCTCTTTTGTGAAGAACAGGAACTGGGCAAGTCTGTCTTCCATGAAGCTCCAACAGCAAGTGACAAACAGAAAGCTTCAGCCATCTGTCTCCATCTATCAGCCTTCAAACACACTAAGGACCACAATCGGATGTTGAATATTCGACTTGTACATTTTGCTAATCTCCAGATTGGTTTCATGGACATGCAATAACAATTATATGCTTAACTACCATGTACGTTATGAAAGACGATCACAATAAGATCACTATCACGGTTTCCCAAAAATGAGTCTATTTCCAATCTGTAGCACTTGCAGTTGCAACTCATGTCATTTTGTTAAATTTTGGTGCATCAAGCTGCTTGCATTGCAGTTCATCGAGTGAGAGCACTGGCTTAGAAAGATCTTCTCATTGCTTGTCTTGGAGCCTTGATGACTACACAGGATTCGCTTCCATGAGGGATCAGCGGAGTCCCCATTTACAAACGGTTAACCTCCATGTTGAATCTAACCTGCAAACACAAATTCTACCCTCCATATGTCCTCCAAGTCCATGTCGGGCAGTATGTTGCTTCGTGTAGCTCGTTCCGAGAGGATCTGCAATTTGTGAGTGCTGTCACCCTTACAGCAACACCCTCAAAGTCAAAGTCATACCAGATTGACCTTTTTTTCTTCATCATATCATGGAGGTTCTGATAGGAATATCGCGGTTCTCATGCCCGATCATTTGAAATGACCAAGGGCTGTGTCACAGGCGTGAGGAAACGGAAGGGTCTACATCGGTTAGTGACAACAGCCACTTACATCGTTGTACTCATTCATGGGTTGCTCCGTGAGTCGTAAAATGGCTCAAGAGTTACAAATACGAATTATGGTGCTGAAATTAGTTGGAAAGGAGTGGTGTTTCTACGCAAGAGCGGTGGTCGACTGCAAATCGAGCATAATTCATGTTGCCAAGGGAACAAAAGATGAGGTGTATTACTCTTGGGGAGCGGGCCGATTGACCGGCGGCAGAGTTCAGGTCATATTCGATGCGAGTAATAGGCGAGGGAGGGCCGAAGACAAGGTGAGAAGAAGGACGAAATAAATCCACGGAGCGTGGGGAGCAAGTTCAGATAAGGTGGGAGCGGAAACAATAGCGGTGAATAACAGAGCGGGGGGTACTGAAGATGAGTAGAAAATTATGGGAAGATTAGAAGAACGGACACAAACACGATTTGAAGATGAAAGGTTGAGCTAGGCATGCTGTAAAGACAGGAGACAAAGAGGAGGGGATTTCGATTGAACGGTGAGAAAAGAGTGAGGAATGGGGATGAGACAAGAGATGGGTGAAGGGACAGCAGATTCCAGTAAGTGAAGCACATAATCATTCTGTTATGTAGTGTTTTCTGGCCAGGATATCCATTGGATTGCTCGAATCAGATCGACATGCTCACCAAGGTCCAGACCTTCAAGAGCATGGGTGGGCTTGACGCTGACGATGTTATTACCCACCCACCATTAGGGACAGACCTACCATTGAGCTAGTGTGTATGTATTACAGTCCAGCAAACCCATTGTTCGACTGTGGGCTGGAAGCTGTGACATCGTGGATAACTTCCTAGCTTTACATCCACTCTTTGATGCTATCTATGCACCCACAGGTGGGCCGGGGTGGGTGGCTATGGCCGCCACCAAGTTCGCCAATCTCTTGGTGGGGTGATGGCCAAGACCCAACCTCGTCCCCCCAATTCCTGGTCTTGGATTCCAGACAATGCGATTCCGTACATGAAGTTTTTGTCTGTAGATAGCTGTAATCAATTCAACAAAGCCACAAAACTGCCACTCCAGACAGTGATATACCAGGGGCAACAGGTCATGCTCGATGAGTCTAAGCCAACTGATCGTTCTTAATCAAGAGAAAAAGCGTGGTGACACTCAACACTGGCCAGGTAGTGTTGGGTGAGTAGCATCGAGCACATAATACACCAAAGAGGGTGTAAAGGTATTTAGGAATTCTGATCAGAAGCTCAAAAAGACAGACAGGCTGTCGATGTCGAAGCCAAGGACACCAACGCACCTCAGCGGCCGAGGATGCCGTGAGCCGGTCTCGGGAGCATGTGGGCGGACGCGGGGTAGCATCATGGGTCCATGATTGGCTATCTGGAGGTTTCCTTTAGACATTAAACAGCGGACCAGGGCCCCGTTACGCTGTTTTTAGTTTCAAGGTACATACATACCTAAGTGAACTTAACCGTGTGTGTTTAGTCGGAGTTCAGACCTCCTGAATAACGTGGCATTTGGGGAAATCCAAGGGCTAACGGTCGCCGCCTATCGATTCCCAGAGGAAGAAATGGCCATAAAGGCTAGAAAGACAGGGTGGGCAGCAGAGACAAGCATATAGAATGTTTCTAAAAAGTAACACGATAGGCTGTCTACGCTCCATTGTACTGTAAACAGCGACAGGCATACCTACCAACATGGTCCCAAGATGCAAACGAGATGAGAAGGTTGCTGCAAGCATTGCTAATGAATGCCGGAATATGGATATGGCATGGTGATGACGACTCTGCCACCCACCGTGTGTCATCGCTTCATAGCGCCCAATTCCCCGAGCGATGCTGATCACTGTTGAAGCTCGAGATAACACTAGACAGGAGCATCACTTGATCTGAGATGCTCGACGCTAAAAGCATGGACCAGACCGTGTGTGATGCAAGGTTTTGACAAGAGTCATGTCAAGGGGGAAATTGAGGTGTGATAGGCTGCCAACAGCTGAAATGGGATTGGGCATGAACTCGGGATCTCAAAGGTGATCCATGAGTCAAATTCTCAACATGTTCGAGAGGTCTGGGCGGGGGGACCTTGCAAGCTGATGAAGATTATGGTGTTTCGTATGCACATCACAGTTACGTCGTAGGTGTCTTATCATCACATTCAATCCCCCTTCCCACCACTCTTCGCTGATGGCGTTGCTGTGCAAGCAGTAAGCATACGGGCTTGTCTGATGACAAAGAGGCTAGCAACGCCCAAGAGTTTCGCTTGCTGGGCTGTCACTATATTTCTGGACACCATGCTCAGTTCGGACATACACAGTTGGTCATTGGTGTGCGACCAATCACAAGTTCTGATTAGGTCGGTCGTTTGTCGGTGCTTCGTGCTGTAACAGAAAGTCAAGATAAGCTGGCGCGAAAGTGGGAGACCAGGAGGGACCTCTAATCCTCCTCCATAATCATCACATCACCATCTCTGTTGCCGCTGTTGAACTGTGCCTGTGAGGCAGAGTCGCAATCCCTGCGATAAAACGCTTAAAGGTTTGTCTCAGTCGGTTGTTGCCTTTCGTTACAGAGACTACCCCGCAAAATGGCAAACATTCCACAGTACGTATCCATTTGTGACGTAGACGGGATCGCTTTCCGTTACGGATGTTCCAAGGGGGGGCCCTACGAGGCGCCTTTTTCGAGATAAGATTGGCTTACTGGGGCGGTCCCTTTGCACCCGTTTTCTCCGCAGTCAGCCAAACGGCGCTAATAGTGGTCTGTGTGAAGCCGCAAATGCCGTGGGGAACAGGGACCAGTGGGGCACATTGCCAGATCCTGCTATAAAAGGTAAAAACTAGACGCAAAGTGGTTGAAGCCCAAAATGGAATTTGTTCTTGTTGCTCGGTCACCAGAAGAAAAAAGAACCTGTATAAAAGTTGAGGTGAATAGATAGCGCTGATGAGAAAAAGAGAAAAGGGCCAGGTGTCATGTGTTTTCTATGCGAGGTAAGTAGGTCGAGGAGAGTAGGGAAAGGTCTTATTTCCGTTCGTCAACTGAGGAGAAAGTATTTCCCAAATCTAGCGAGACAGCACCTGCGATAATCATACCTATAGTTAATTACCAAAGCAAGACGATAAAAAAGAAGGGAGATCAAGTAGCACTTACTCTTTTTGAGTCATCTTGACTGGACAGTAAGAAAGGTTCGTAAATGGCACCTTTCACTTGCCCTCGACCTAAAATTAGGAAAACACACAACTGTGAAACTGCTACTACCTTGGTATGTACCTACGCTACTACGGTCCACGCTAAGAAGTTCGTCGGCTACATCAAGGGGAGCGGTTAAAACTAACAACGGTATCCCCCCTTCCAATTCTGCTTCATTGCCCTTTTGGGGCGTGCCCTGGCAGCTCAAAACACTTGATCCAGCCCGAGAGAGCTTCCGACATCGTAACGTTCTTCGAAATGAAATGCCTGGTATGAATCATTAGTAGACGAGAACATTGAACCGGGGTGGGCGACCGAGGAAGTATGTACTCTGTCTCAAAGGTCCCTTAGAGTGTTGACTGAAAAAGCAACGGTGTACCTCAACGCATCCGCCCCCCCCTCAACGAGACATTGCACAAGGACAGATCATCATTCCTCGGTTCTTTTGCCAAGAGAATCTACCAACAGCTTCTCTGCACGAGTCCCCTTGGGTACTCTGTGTTCTACTTCTGATGCCATCAGATCTTGCCGAGAAGAGCTTCGGTAGTCTATCAGCAGTAGCAGATGAAAAGAGAGCCGCCTATCCAACCGACTGTTACACAAACAAGATCTCCGAGTCACGAATTTCGAGTCCAACTGACGGACTCCGACAGCTACGTGAGAGTCCGGGAGCCCAAGAGATCATATCAAAATTGGTAATGACTGGGCAGATACCCCAGACCCAGATAAGCCATTAGCCTCATGTTGAGAAGTTCAGAAGTTCAGAACTGGGTAAGCGACAAGAGACAAGGGTTCCACCCCAGGGCATTCTCCATTTCTTTCGGGAGGGGACACCCTCCACGATGAACCCTTGAGCATTACAGTGCTGGCTAGGTAGGCTGGTTAGTGCCCCACGATGCAGGCATCCTTGAACAGCTTGGCCAACCCTGACCCCGATTCCGGCGGGAGACTCCACTCTGCAGCGACTACGTCACTCGGCCCCCGGGCTCAATCTACGCGCTGCAGCCATTTCCCTTCATTTTGCCCCATCTTTTCTAGTAGAGGTCTCATCCGTCACTGAAAGCCCCCCCCATCACTGAACAACCTTGAAGCTAGCCGCGACTGCATGTACCGGCGTCAGCTCGACAAACGAGCATACCTGCCTGCCTACCAAGCTGGTCCCGAACCAAAAGGCCCCTGGTCGATTCTTGAATGCTACCGTCCGGCTCAGATCCTGGCCTTGACTCTTCACTGACGGACGACTCTCGATTCTATTCAGGTAGACTAACACTGATTGATGTTGATACCTTGGGCATGGGTGTTGCGCCGGTCTCGCTCGATTCTCAAGTTGCCGCTGACTGCCGATTTCCCCTCCAAAGTCCAAACGTTGACCTAAAGGTTGCCTTTTACCCAAACCGGCAACGGCGATCTCTCATCGCTAACCAGCTGTCTCTTCTCTCCTGTTTTAGAGTTGATTGACCCCATTTCGTCCTCTTCACCAACCCATCACTGTCCGGCCTTATCAACCCTTGGTCCCCCCCGTTCCCATCTCTGTTTTCTAAACTCTTTCTTCTTCTTCTCTTTCTTCCCCCCTTTACTCGATCTATCGCAGCTTCTTTGTTCTCATTTTTAGGATTGTTCGACTCTTAGAAAACGCTATCGGCAGCCCACAATTCTCTAAACACCACCCACCATATAATTCACGTGAAACGCTGTTGCTGCCATTCTCGAACCACTCTGGCGCCATTACCTCGCATATCTCCCCATATCACAGCATCTTCAAAACTATAACTACCAACGACTGCGGTCGTTCATAGTCGCCCATCATGTCCACAGACACAGTACCCCCCAACAATAACACCAACGCCGATATGTACACACGCAACAGACGAGGATCAATCACCCAGGCCGCCTTGACCAATCTCTTTCAAAGAGGGAACTCGGTTCCCAACAGCAATGGCTTTCCAAATCAGTCCTCGGGTCCAGTTGACACTAGTCGTCGACGTCTCTCCGTGACCACGCTTGGTCTTTCGGGCACTTCGCCCACAAACACCTCTTTCATTCGTCGAGGCAGCATGTCGACAAACTCCAATAACTCTGATTCTATTGATGAGAGTGCCATTGAAGATGACGACATGTACTCCAAGACTGCACCCACAACACCATTCGTTCGACGAATGAGCTTTGGCACTTCGAGCATGCGCAACATTCGCCCAAATGGAAGCCCCGGCAATGGTAACAGCCCATCCTCTTCTCCTACTTCTCAAAACGGGCGCCCCGTCCCAAGTGGTCGGAAGGCGTCGCTTGTTGGCTCCCCTAGTCAAGGGTCGAGCCTTGCGGCAGCTTTGTCTGCCGGACGTCGCCCCAGCCTCGCATCTTCTGTCACACAGGCAAGCAACACCAAAAGTCCAAGAGCCCCATCTGACAATTATATTTCGCGCCCAGACCAGCAAGGTTTCAACTGGTCCGAGCAGCTTAGGTCTCGTGCCGAGAGTTCCGTCATCGGTGCTCCTCGGGCTTCCTTCTCGTTTGCCTCCTCCTCCCCACCCCGGGGCTCCATTCACGACCGGGCGAAATCTGTTTCTGAGATGCCGCAGCCTCCTGTCCAGGCTTCTTCTGTCAAGCAGTCGCCGAGACAGCCGGAAAGACCAAAGCCTGATGCCTTTCAGGAGAGAATTTTGAAGGGTGACTTTTACATGGACTGAAAGCATCCGCGCCTCAGATGCATGTTCACTTGAAGATGATAACGACGACGATGATGACACCAACAATGACGATTCGCCTACCTTGCCACAATTGTCCGGCGCTCCTAAGAGCCGTATGCTGCCTTTTATACTCCAGTTGCACTGCTCAATTTTGTTTATGACATGGTTTGCCATTTTTCAGCAAATATCCCTTGAAGGAGATCTGTTGCTGAAAACAAGGCTTGTAATTTGTTTTATGCTTTTGGTGTTTTACAATGAACTTTTCTAGCGGGATCTACGGAGAATGCAAAACTGGCCAC
This sequence comes from Fusarium musae, assembly GCF_019915245.1. Taxonomy (NCBI): domain Eukaryota; kingdom Fungi; phylum Ascomycota; class Sordariomycetes; order Hypocreales; family Nectriaceae; genus Fusarium; species Fusarium musae. Next base: position 2,690,847 of record NC_058387.1, read on the forward strand.
AAAACATGCAAAGCTGTATCAAACACTCAAAGGCGTACAAGGAGCGGTAACAGGTTATCTTGAAATGAGACATTGAAGGACGGGCAGGGGAAGCTTCGAATTATAAATCACGAGAAGAGCAAGCATAGGGAATGTATGAACTTTATAAGTTGTTGGCGTTATGGCTTCGTCTTATGAGCACAGCTATGCCAATATTTGTAACTAGGAACCTGGTGGAAACGGTGTGCGAAGAGGACAGGGGCTGTCGACGCTCCCGAGCATAGAAACATCGAGGGACACGGTGATGCTTTGATCATCATGTGCCAGGGACCAAAAAAAAATATATAATCATGGAACTGGAAGCAGATGATAGCCGGGGCGTCAAGTATCAATAATGTGATAGACCACAGCTAGAATGAATGGAATTGGTCTTGTCGTAAGGCCATACGGTCAATCCATGCACCGAAATCCTCCATTCGGTAGAACTTATGTCTCCAGCTTTATTAGAAGTGTGCGAGTGATGACCCATAATCTAATTAATACATAGTCCAGGCTCCAGCTAAAAAGCATGTGAATAACGTTTCAGTGAATTCGTTCTTCACACAGAGAACCTACAAGTAACGCTCACACCGCTTCGAGTAAATGCAAATCGACACTGGCGCCAATGCACCTAAAACATACATTTCAAGCTGCAGCCCACATGCGTATCGGGGGGTGCGTCCCGTGAGCCGACTGTTCGAGACACAAACAACCTGGCTTGGGACGTTTTGATTGAGTACTCGAGTGAGGCAAGAAAACCCAAGATGTCTATCATGGGTGACAAATAGATCAAGGTAAGTTTAGCGTATGCTCAGCGTGTCTTAGGCTGGCTGATTTTGGTACCTCGCCAACAGCTCAGGCGTTTTATTGCTTCATAAGGACCACGTTGCAGAAAGCCAAGTCTGACGTAGCTGCTTAGATATACAATCAATGTATAAATTGACACCGTGAATGAAAAGCCACCGATATCTTTTTTGTCAGCAGGGATGGCTTATGGGAGGGCATCAAAAGTTCATGGCGTTGTTGCCAACTGGGGGGTTGCCTTGAAACATGGTGTTAAACCAGGGCTCCTCGAGGAAAATACGCATCCCATCTTCCCACATCCCCTGCGACCCCATTCCCATGCCCATGCCTTCCAGATCCCAGCCTGCAAAGTCAAGAAGATCTCCAGAGTTATAGCCGCCCATCCCATCCGCTGTGGGGGGTAGTGATGGCATTGCGGGCGCCATTGCAGCAGCCAAATCTGCAGGAAATGGCTCGTTGTGGTAAGGCATAGACGCGGTAGAGCTTGAATTGTTGTCGGGGGTGTCATGGAAGAAGGGCTGCGGAGGCTGCGGCATGTTTGAGCCCCATCCAACCATCGAAGGCCTGCTGGCTGAAGAGTCACGGTTTCGGGAGCCTGCTCCAGTAGCAACTTCTGAAAGGAGTTGGAGTGGAGTGTTGGCCGTAGATGCGTGGTCAGAAGGTTGTGGTGCCGAGTTATTGACAGGTAGGGGAGGCTGCTGTTGTGCCTGCGAAGGAGATGGTGTTATCGTGGAAGCTGTTGGAAGTGGCTTCGACTCTTTGGCTTCCGACTCAGCTTGTCTATAGAACCAGCTACGAAGCATAACAAGCACCACAAGGAACTTGGCTGCTGGGCGACAACGATCCTCCGCTGCAGTTGCGCGAAATTTGTCAAGCAGATTGTCAAGATATTTCCCGACTTGCATATCTTCCTTATCAATAACGCGGCCTAGCTCTGAGCCTGCTGCTGAGGCCGAAAAGTAGAGCTTGATGAGCATAACGACAGCATATGCGACCCGGACAAAGTTGAACACAGGTAAGCAGCGTATGCTGAAAACGTCCATGGCTAGAAATGTGCCAAGCATTTCTTTGATGGAACCGAGGCATACGGATATAGCACTGATATGTGCTGGGGATAGCCTATCACCCCCAACAAGCCCTTCCTGGAGAGAGCTTGTTGAGAATGGAGGTCGCAGAGGTTCGCTTGTACGAGCCTGCAACGCCACCTCATGCATGTACAAATTGAGGACGCCAAAACTTATCAGAAGCGTTGCTACTTTGGTCAGTGAGCGATTCCAGCTGTTGGCTGATTGGGTACATACGTTGAAGCAACTCAGGGGGGACCTTCTCTCTGTATCGTTTTAGGTCCTTTTCAAGCCCTTTTAGGATATACTGTGTTCTCATTTCTGAGATATGGACGTCAAATGTTGGATCGTCGAGAGAAAACTGCACATTAACTTGCTCGGAAAGGTGATGTGTCCAGACCAGATGGCAGAAGTAAGCATCCGTTGGCGCAGCGTTTGGCGACGACTGCAAAAGATGAAGACTCTCTTCCATAAACGGGGTCCATCGGATGAGATTCGGTCGATGGAGGGCCATAGAAGTGTTGGTTGCCAGGAAATAGCATGTCAGCCATGTACGGCGACTCTCTATGCTTGTTGGATCAGGGGGTGCCCAACGACGGCTCTGGCCACCTGGTCCGGTACTTGGGTTAGGACGCCAGGTATCAGGCACGACTATTCCACGGCGCTGTTTCAATTTCTGGCCGAGTCCAATATCGATAGCCATAACAGCCGCCGTGTGGACCAACTGATAAAACTTCAGCTCCTCAAAATGTTCTGGTGGCCAATACCAGATCACGGCTACATTGAGTGCTTGCACTAGCTCTAAGCCTTTCTCGCCCGAAAGCATCACCTTTTCGGCGAATGTGAGCTTCATCTCTTTTTGGAGCACCTTCTGGAGGGCAGGTGACTCAGCAGAGGCTACTGCCATGATGGCCAGAAATAGTATAGGTTTTGTTTTTCTAAGCTCGGATGCTGTGAAACCAGGTTGGAAGATAATAGCCGGCAGGTGTGAAATCATGTGGTCATTGTAACGAGCAAATAGCTCAACAGCTTTCTCCATCGTGATAACACCACGGTCCACGATATCACCACCCTTTGCCCTTGTCAGATAAGCCGCCAGAGCTTCGGCTGGTGTTTCCTCGGTAGCAAGCTGTTCAGATGAGCCTTCACGGCCATCTGTAAACTTCCTCTTTTGCCCAGTGGCTGCTGTAGCTAATGCTGCCGTGGACTGGGCTGGGGATGCGCGGTCTGTCGTTTGTTCCACGGTCGGCATCGACGGCATGGGTGATTGCGCCGATGAAAACGACCCCCATGCAGGGGTTTGCCCGGGGTTTCGCCATTTTATGTTATTGTAAGAAGAAGCGGCTGTGTTGGATTCGTTGGGTGGTTTCGGCGCAACGTTTCCAGGAGAGTCTCCCCAGCCGTGACCTTGGTTTTGTGTATGCGCTTGGCCTCCCCCAGGTGTCGCTCTTGCTTGCAAGCTCGCTGTCAAGGCATCGATTTTCTTTTCCAGCTCAGCCACTCTGCTGTCCGTCTTCTTCTGGCGCTTTCGCGTTGGCATTGTCACGACGCAATTCCTTCCAGCCTTCCGGCATCTCCTACAAGGTCCCTCGTCATTGGGATCCGGTTCGCAGCGAACCTTAAGCCCACGACATGCCTCACAGGCCCTCGGTCGCTTCGTATCGGTGCCGTCCCCGTCGTGTTCGGCATCTTGAAGCTGTTGGTTTTGATGTTGTGGCGTATCTCGATTTTCGGTCGATGCGCTGGGGGTGTTCTCGGCACTGTTGTGATCATCCTGTAAGTCGTGGACTGGTATCAGGGCACTATTGCCATGAGGGACATGATGGACTGGCGATGGTCTTGAGGTTGCCTCCGTGGCAAAATTTGCTAATGCTGAGGCTCTATCGCCAGTTGCGCCAAGACGAGGATCGAGCTCCATCGGAGCTTCTTACTTTAGTAGGCCGGTCTTGATGATGCGATGGAAGAGGACGGCGAAGGTTATCGCCGACTCCGACGCTTCCGAGAAGTGGTTGTGAATGAGTCAGCAAAAGTCGGAGCATCTTGTCCATATCTCCGGGTCATCGGCGTGATCGCTTTCATCATATTCCCTCCGACTAGGTATACCAAATTTTCCATAAAGGTTACAACGATCTGCTGTCCATTGGGCTCACTCTTCGCAACGGTTGCATCTATATTACATGATTTGAACAAGACTCTTCGATAAGCTCGAAAAGACAGCATAAAGGAGCCACAAGAAACACATTGTCTGAGGTCCTACAAGCACATGAATTGGATGACCCCTAGTGCTCTCTACATAAGGTAGGTAGGTAGACAGGTAGGCAATCCACTTGCATGCCGACCCATTAGCCCATCTATTGGACCAACAATTCACCGTCAATCCTAGAAAGGAAGAGCGAGGCATTTATACCTGTTTCTTGTGTTTGCACATCCTCATTTATTTCCGCTTTCCCTTTCACAGTTTGCCTGCCCTTGGCTCATCTCTCTCAAATATCAATCCTCTTCTTCTACGGCTTTAACCATGGCTTTCACGCTTTACGATGCGACTATCGTCGAGGCAAAACTGGCTCTGGCATCACTGGATCATATTCTCACCGAAGCGGAGAAGCATAGCAATGCAGCCAGCTTCCCAGATGCGCGACTCCACGAAGATATGAACCCGTTGAGCTTTCAGGTCCATGCAGCCACTCGATTCGCCGAGAAATTAACCGCCCGGCTCTCTGGAAGGGAGTCTGTCGAGTTCGAAGACAAACTCGTCACATTTCAGGATATGCACTCGCGTATTCAAAAGGCCCAAGAGTTGCTTGGGAAGGCTGATAAAGGCGTCGTGAATCAGCAGGGAGAGGAGGTTGCCCCAACAGCGTTGCCATCGGCGGGAACAATGGATCTGCCTGGGAAAGCATTTGCCATGGGAGCGGCTGTCCCTAATATCAACTTCCACCTGTCAATGGCTTACGCTATTCTGAGGAAGGAGGGTGTACCTTTGGGAAAGAAGGACTTCATCATGCCTTTTGTGGGCGAGTATATTGTGAAGATGCAATAGAGGCGGCATAGCCTGAAGTCAATGAGATGACAGTTTGACCACACACATATCCCTGTTTGGCCTTGCACCACATGCCTATATTTATGCTCAAGCAGGTTTGCGATTGAATAACCTGGCTGGCTAGGGGAAGAATGAAAACTCAGAACTTCGATCCTAAATGATAAAAGAATTTAGCTAGCTTAGTACAAATTTAGTATACATTTAATACGAGCTTAGCGTACCTTTTGCTAAGTTTATTTTAATACCTTATATCAAGGTCTCCTATTTTCTTACTCCCTGAGGGCTGACTAGGTAGGTAACCATTGAACTCGCAGGTAAAGGGCTGAAAGGGTACTGAAGCATGAAATGATATTAGAAGAGTCTTAGGACCGTCAATACACTGAAATCGCCAGAATTATCCTTAGTAGTCACAAGATTAGAAGATTTTTCCTCGGACCAGGTGGGTAGCACATCTATTAGAACATAGATCGTCTACATCATAGCTCAAGGGCGATGAGGCAAAGATTACGCATGTGCCCCGACTTTGAATCAGCAGTGCACCGACAAGGGGTGTGTTGCAAAAGCCGAAAATACATTTGAACAGACAGTTGGGCAACAAAATCACATAATGAATTCAAGTACTTGTCACAAGACAAGAAGAAATATGACAAGCCGATTCTTTCCGGTCTGGACTGTATCAGGATCCTCTTGACTCAAAAACTATCCACAACACCTTGCTAAGTAGAAAGCGGCCCGCCCATCATCAAGATCAGATCAATGACATTCACTCCAGTTACAGTCGTTGAAGTTCTTCACCGACGTTTCCATATGGACCCTATCAGCATATGTTCCTAACCTGGGTCTTCTCTTGGGCAATTCGTGGCAACGCTCCATCTCCTCATAGTGTCAATCAATCCAAAACAGTATTCCTCCTCAAATGGCCATTTGATCGAACTCCAAGATGCAAGGTATTAATAATGTAAGTCGTTATGAAATAAAATGGTATGGTATGTATGGTATCATCGCATGGTGAAACGAGTGGGTATGTAGCAATAGCAAAACACATAGAAAACCAAGCACATATATAGTTTAGAATCGCGTTTCTTCTCGCAAGCGGCTCTTGGATCCCTGATGGTGCGGACCCATCATGCCACCCATGAATATGGCACTCTCACGGCGTCTGTTGCCGGGTACAAAGCTTTGATCGTATGCTGCGGAGGCGCTGGCGAGATCCTCGTGTGAAGCTTGCAGGAAACGTCGGTCGTAGGCACCGCGTCCTTCGTTGGCTGAAGGTGGTCGGTGCCCAATATCGTAAGCACCAGCTGGAGATTCGTAACCAGGCCTAGTAGCACTTGAAGGAGGTGAGGCTCGCACTGGAGCATTGTTGATGAGAAGCGGAGGAGTCGGAGTAGATCGCTGTAGCTCTCGAACATTGTCCTTCCGCATCTGCCCGTGAGGAGACGAGCTACCAGACGTTGATGGGCGAGCAGGTAGATCAAATCGCGGCGGTGCTTCAAACCGCTGCGACTCGGGTTCAGAAACAGGTGAAGGAAGCTCATAAACCTCAGGATCAACACCGAAGATTCCCTCATAATTTTGGAGGAACATTGCGAAGACTGGCGCAGGTATGTTTAGAGTTGGCGAAAAGACAATGCCAACGTTGCGAACAGTCATCTTATTCATGTCCGCATTGTTGATAATCTTGATCAGGAAGCCAATCAGATACTTAAGGAGGGTGGCATTGGCTTGAGGGAGCCGGTGTACCAGCTCACCCAAAGCAGTCATCTTTTCAGCATGGTCCACAATCTCCATCGTTGTTAAGAACTCCATGTGCAAATCCCTTGTCAGTATTGTTGTTGGTAGTTCTCGCAAATACAATTTCAGCAGCGAGGCCACAGCATGAATGTCATAGTATTGACGGTCAGTCAACAAGTTGATATCCCCTTCGACATTGAACCGTTCTCGAAGTTGCTTAATAACCACGTTGGATCCACTAAGTCGAAAGATTCCCTCCTCAAGCACAGCATTCTTGGAATCCAAATACTGGATGCATCTGTAAACGACGGCAGGGAGTGGTACATTGACATCTGTAGGAGAACAAAATCGAACAGCTTCCGCCAGCGGGGCTCCAAAGGCTTGTCGCACAGGGCCTTGGTAAGAGTTTTGTGGTGGGGTTGCATTCGCACCAACCTCGCTACCACCAAACAAAGAATCTTGACCCTCTGATGAAGACCTAGTCTTGGGTCCAAACCCAAAGAAACTTCGCTTCCTCTGCTTCTTTTCATCAGGCGTCGGACCATAGTTCGGTTTGTTTCCCCAGGCACCCAAGTCGGATATAGGCTGCGGATCCTTGGGTCCAGAAATGATCTTGCTCTGAGATGAGGAAAAGCTGTCAAACCCATGGCTTTGATGTTGGTCAGGCATGCCACCCGAAGTCTTGGGTCGAGCAGGACCTGAAACTTGGGGGGCATCTCCTGCTTGAGTGGAATCGTACCGGACGCCAACCAGTGTATCCGAATCTGAGGGATGATGGTATGGCTTCCCGGGGGGTTTTCGAACTTTGCCTGCAGAGGGGCGCTCTGCGGCTGTGGCTGTACCTTGTGCTTGCCGATCCGGAACAGGTCCACCCCGGGAAGGTGGAGGTTCAGAATCTTCAGGGTCACGATAATCAACCCATTGGAGGAGAGCATCCACCCAAAGATCCCGTTCCTTATCACTTTCGGCACAAAGAACATGTCTGAAGTGGCTGCTCGTGTCCTTCTTCTTCGGTTCCAGGATCAGGAAAGCATGACGAAATTGGTTGTCCAGATCATCACCGTTTGCTACACGCGCTGGTGACTGGTTGTCGTTATTCTGATTCTGCTTGCCAATCTGCGCCCCCTGTAGCTTAATTGTGCCCAAGTGCGCACCTCCAGGCACTTCAAAGTACTTGAGCAGAGGTCCATTGAGAACGAAATACCTTGCTTTCCAGCCCCCAAAATTCTTGCCTTTCTTTGTTAGATAACCACTGCGACAAGGCCGCCCGTCAGGCCCGATCTTGTTGCCATTCATCTCGGAGCTCGAATCACCAATTGATACCGAGTCGTCTAGATTTGGTGGGAGAACATGAGTTGACAAATATTTGCAAAGTTCGACAGCTGTTTTTGTGTCAAAAGGGATATCCAAAATGTCATCCATGAACTGCTCCAGAATCGTCCTACGGGCATCGAGCTTGGCCGGCGCATGACCGCTGAACAGGGAACGTTCTGGAGCTCTGACTGTGTATGATGTACATTGCTTGAGCCTTTGATCAAGTTTTGTCAACGAAGCCAAGTCTTTCTCCACTCTCCAAAGCTCGCCATTGTCCGATCGCGAGATGATAGCCAGAGTAAACACTGGGTCTTCTTCGAGTTGTGTGAGAGACATCATACTTGCTCGAGATGGTTTCATGCGTGATGATGCAACTGCAATTTTAATAGAGGGCAGAGCATTGGGCGGGAGCAGAAGATCAGGATATTCTTCTGTGACCAGGCCTTTGAAGACTTCTGTACGCTCGCTAGGGCTAGACATTCTGATGGATGGTTGATCAGGGTGACTGGTGGATTCTTGCTGTATGGTACGACTTTTTTGCGATACCGAAGTTTCTTCGGAGACAATGCTTTTGCCAGCTGCTCGAGCTGGTGCTGGGGCTGGAGTTGCTAAAGGGGTGTTTGGTGGTAATGGAATTGGTTGACGAGGCGGTCGCGGGGACAATGGCGCAGCCTGAAAATTCATCGATCTTGGAGACAAAGGTGGCGAGTTGAAGTTTGAAGGCCGAGGGCTTGCAGGGAGACCGGGACTTAACAATGGCGCAGGGATTTCCCTTGTCTTTGTTGCGCTGAGCATTTCACCGAGTGAGGCTGTACCGAGCTCCTGCGCAGGAGCCTGGGGCATTTGAATCGGAGATCCAGGTTGACTGGACTTGCCTGACTTGCTCTTTTTAGATGCACTGCGCGCAGCCGCTTCCTTGAAAGCAATAATCTCTCGGTCTCGATCGTCTTCCTCTCGAGTTCTTCGCCGACCCCGTCGATCGTGAACGATTTCATTAACTTCCAGTATATCGTCAAAATCGGACTCAGTCTCTCCATCCTCCGGAGATGGGCTCAGCTGCGTCCTCATTTCTTGCTTCAACTTCAGGGGTGCTGGAGGTGGTTTCCTCGGTGGCGGCACCGGAAACTTGGATAGTCCTTCATCAGGTTGGGGAGTAGCCTCGAGAACCGCGACTGAAGGAAGGTGGTTTACCGGTGGCTTGGGCGGTGGCATTTTGGGCGGTTCACTGGGGAGGCTACGCGATGGAGGTATGGCGACATTGTAGGGAATCTCTTTCAGAGGCTCATCAACCTTGTCCTTCCTTGCCTCCTCAGCGGCCCGTTCTTCAGCCTCGTGATCGTACTTGTCTAAAGCGTGGTCTTGCGGCTTGGGCATAGCATGTGCAGGGTTCAAGAGTTCGCCCACAGCGGAATGAGGTGCGCTGGGCTGATCTGCCGGAGGAGTAATGGGATAAGGCGCTATGGTAATATCGATCGGCGAATTTCGAGGACTTTCGGCTTCGAGGACTGGCGACTCTGGTGTAGTTTGTTCCTTAGCTCGTTCAACATCGACTCGTGGAAGCGAAGGCACAGGCACTTCAACAGCTTCTTGGGTATTCTCTTGAGGTGACACCGAAGCAGAGGAAAGTGAAATGACTTCTTTTAGCTTCTTCCTATACTTTTCCTTATCCTTCAAAGCCCTTTCCAAGTCCTTATTAAGGCCGAGAATCATGGCCCGTTGCTTGTCCACTAGGCGCCATAACTGGCTGTTCTGCTGTGATTGCGAGTGTTTCTCTTTCAGCAGGTACTGGATAAGGGTCTCGGGGCTGCCTGCTGTCTTAATAAGATGGGCAATCTCTGAAGGTCCATGTGGACCATCTTGACTCCCAGTTGTGCCTGATTTGGTGGAAATTGCTGAAATCGCTGAGTCAATAGACGAATTTCGGGCGACTCCTTTCGAAGCTTCAGCCTGGGCCGCAGAGACCGGACCCGCCATGGCCGGTTTTTTAGTTGAGTCGGAGCCTGGAACAGGCTTTGAAGTTATGGGCTCGGAGACGATTCGCAAAACATTCGTGCTTCCTGCATAGCCCTGTCTATTATAATGTTAGTCTACAGCGGCAGAGCCTGGAGAGTCGTGGTGATTGCACCCAATAACCACTTATAATAGACAAACCTAGGGCTGTGAGGTTCTGGGGATCCTTCGTCTGAGGAATCGCTGTAGAATGATGTCTGCTTAACAAGACTCGATTTGTTCTCAAGTTCTTGATTAGCTCGATGTGCCGGCGTTGGGGTAAACCGAGTCGGGAAAGCGGCGGTTCGCGGACTGGGACTTGCTTGTCCGTAAGGGAAGTTGGCGGAGGTCGCGAGCGGACTTGAGATAGCTGGTCGTGGGGATCTAAGATCGCAGTGTGTTAGAGGTGGCGCATCGAAAGGTTCCACAGCAGAGCGCAATATGATCGCGGGTTGGGGGAATGGTGATAGCACTAAGTGCACTGGAGACCTCGCACAACGTTCAACCCGGGGCGAGCAAGAAAGATAATCGCTGGTTAAAAGAACGGCCAAGTAGTAAAGAAGTGTGGAGGGGAGAGATTGTGAGAGACAGAAGGGGGCCAAGAAGAAGCCTGGGGCATGTGGCCGGGGGGTGTGTGGAGATGACCCAAGAAGAGCAAGCAACCAGAGATAGCTTGGGGTTGGGATGAATCTGCTGAAGACAGGTACATTATGTATGCTTACCGTGGACTCGACAAGGACAATGGACCAAGGGATGGTACACTTGGACTTGGACGAATGATGCGACCAACCGTAGGACTATCGTCAACGGGGACTTCGTAGGGAGATCGAGCCCTGTTAAGGAGGATTTGATCAGATGATGAAGTTGCTTCCACTGGAGTGGTGACGGAGTTGGATCTGGAGGCAGTAGAGGCAGCAGAAGCTTCTGCACTCTGGAGCGCAAGCTGTGGCATGGTGCACTGGGCTCCTTTGCGGTGTCATGCACCGGAAGGCATCAGCCAATGGGTCGCAGGTATCACAGCGTACTGTACCAGGCGCGAAGTGCTGATGTGAGGTAAGTGAGGCGTTTCGAGATGCCGGTTGCTGCAGTGGGAACAGTCCGAGCCCCAACGTTACATGCAACTGTAACCGCGTTGCAGCGGAGTACAAGCCAGCGTGAGACGGTACAGTAGCGTCTAGTATGAAGGATAGGACAAGAAAACGGCAGCGGAGGATGAATACGGGTATAATACAGCTGGCAGTAAGAGAGTTTTCGGTAGGTGTGGAGTGTCGTTTAACTGGGGAGACGTGGTAGAGAGTTGAAGCGAACGACTGGGAAGCCTGGAAAGTCGTCGCAAAAGGTGGATGCCGGGCTGCCCTGTACAACGAGACAATATACCTTGCCTTGGGAACGGAGCGACGGCGGCTGCTGGCAGGGAACGTCGTTTACGGAGAGACTGGTCGGGCAAGCAAATTGACAAGTGAATGCGGTATTCGCTAGAACGTGTGTGCGCCGGCGCGTTCCAATAATTACTATTAACAAGAAAGAAAGCAAGGGAACCGAGTAATGCGAAGAGGTAAAAGGAGGTACGGATACCAATGAATATTGAGAAATGATTTGAGGGGGAGATTTGCTGATTTGATAGCCTACTATCGACGAAAAGTGAGGTGCCGCCCCTCGTAAATCCTAATATGGAAAGGGGGGCGGGAAAAACGGTCGTCATTATCGGCTTCCTTGAATCAGTGACCTGAGAGTTCTAACTACTACGTACCTTAGTACAAGAGGCACCTAACAAAGCTTATTAGCACCAGCTACACGACGTTCACTCAAGTTTCACATATTTTGTTCAATTTGAGTAACTACTGTTGTCTCTACATGCGAAATCGAGTCAGGTAAACCAACATCCAGCGCTACTGATACTGACACAATGGGGTCGTTTGCCCACTTCCAAAGGCTTTGGCCAGGTGCACGGAGGTGCCTCCGACCCTGAGGACTACATATCCTTGGAGAAGCTTACATACCAGGATCAAGGGACCCCTTTATCCGTCCCTTATTAACACAAGATGATGGATGCCCTTGCATCTTGCACAGACTCTACGTACACTAAGCTCAAGGCGCTTATCATACATATCATACCTAGATGCTGGATATGCTGAGATGTCGCGTAGTTAACTAACTGTACTCTGTATCTGCAGTACGAATACAAACAGATCTTGCTACTGCATATGCAAATGGATGTTTCAATGCATGCTGGATAAATAGAATCAGTGTGATAATAAGGGGTGACTCGCCAGCTCCCCGCTAAAGGCCACTAATAGCAAACGAAGCACGCGAGGCTTCCGCCCTGCCCACTCGAAATCGACAATCGTACCTCACTAGAAGAAGTCACACAAGCGTCCACTTCATAGCTGTGGATGATGCCTGTCTAGTAGATTGTGTCAGGGTTCAATTACTGGAACTGGGACTGATTCGGTTCCATTGATAAAGAGCGGCGGCTGCTGCGGGGAATAGTTTCGATAATTTGTCTTTCCATCGTCATGATGCTTACATACGTCGGTCTAAAACCAGTTGTAAGTCCAACAAGAGCCTCGAGGAACATTCGTTGTTTCATTCGAAACGGAGGCTTGGAAGATCTAGAGTCCAAATTAGCCACCTCCCATACCAAATGCTCAAAATACTTTGTTTTAGGCTGCAACACGACTGGTACGCAAACTGACACAACGGGACGTTATGAGAATTTACTCTCCCGTCCCGTGGACAATAACGTTACGATTTAGTGCCAAAGCTTAGGTTCACGCGGCGTCCAGAATCCCGATGCAAGGGAGCTCTAGAAGTTTGCCTATTCAAAGTTCAACCCTTCTTAGACTCGGCATTATAGCCCCAAGTTCTTGGTGGGATCTCAGGACCTGGGGACGCTCTTCAACTTGAAATTCCTTCGTTTTGTAGTTTAATCTTGTGACACTATATGGTCTCAACTAGCGTGGCTGCTATATTTGTTCGTATACTTGACATCAACTCCTACAATCTTTGTGCTGGAAATCATTACAGTCAAATGACCATTACAGTCTGTAAGTGGGCTCTTTTCTAAAGCAATCACAAGGGCAAGGGTCCCTCTAGAAGCCTCAGTGACGGTGTTCCAATCAAAACCGCGGTGGCTATTGTCACGTCTGATCCTAGTTCCCAATGATTCGCAGCACTTTACCGGATACAGCACGGTCAAACAACCCATTCCAGGGATTCCAACGTGGCAAGGGTAATTGAGCCTAACCATTCTTGTCTGGTCATGAAGGGTGGGTGGCCGGAAGATTTCTGAGGTGCATTGGGTCCTTGGTAAAAGCCAAACAGCCTGGACAAGCTAGGAAAAGAAAAGATGGGACCGTGTTCTGGATGGAATGGAGTGACTATCGTGAGTGAATGAGCTGAGAACCACCAGGTTCCACCTCAGGAGGTTGATACATATACTAATAGCAAACATTATTGTTGATTGCTAATCTTCATACGGAGTATTCTCGCAAGTGATTGCCCTGCACGTTTCACAACTTGGTTGTCAATCACTACACGTCTCGCTCATGCTCTGATATATCCAAAAACAGAAGGTATGGTCAATAAAAAGCACAGACGCACGTGTCCCACCCTCAGTCGATATCCATTCTATCTGCGTTATGCAGGTACAATCTGGCCATCTCAAGTGGTCCGGATTCCGAAGATCCATATGTTATCACCCGTCCGTCTTATTAGAACCCTGTCGGCACCACCAGTGTTAACCGCCCGCCAAATAATAAGAAGCACTGACCAAACTCCTTGGCGGGAGACACAGAGCAAGCCTCGGATCGATCTCTTAGTCTCCTAGGTTTCTTACCAAGGAGCGAATCATGCCGGCTGTGTTTGGGATCTCAAGGAGAAACGCAAAGCGCCTCGGGCTAGCATAGCTTGTAACAATGGGGACTTGAAATTATTCTTAGCTATCTGCCTCCATTTGTCCAATGTTTGGTATGATCACCCACACTTCAGCGCGTATTCGAGACAAACACCACAGCCATCTGGCAGATTTACTGCAAGCCACTCCGAAGGTATCACATCCAAGACGAACGAGGCGCATATAGGGGAGAAAGAACAGTTCGTCCTTGCTTTCGGTGCCATTCCATAAGACATATCTTCGACTCATGCCAGTCCAACACTCCTTGCAGCTTTAGGGACTGAGACAGTTCGTCAGCCCTCCTCAACACGAAAACACGAAATCCTTCCGTGTGGCTGGTACTCCGTAACTAAGGCAAGACAGCCAGATGAGGCTTGAAAGCATATATTTCGCACCACCCGAACCATATCCTTGATACCTATGTATCCGATCTACCAAGCAAGGCACGGTCACAATTTGGGCCAAGATTCATCCCGAATAGTGGCTTTTCTAACGAAAAGACACCGACTTCTTCATAAATCCGGTTTTTCACCTGACTCAATCCCCCAAACCCACGTACAGATAGCCCCAGTGTATGAAATGACAAGGTTGGTCGCTGGAGGATGGCAGAGAATGATGAATGGTTGGGTTGTCAGATGGGTCCAGATACATACAAAGGGAATAGACCGTTTGAATAGGCTAGGTATTACAGGCCTCAAGGGTCTGTTTTGTTAGCGTCTGTACAACGCCAACCAAGCCTAAGGGGAATACCTTAGCTGTGGCGGAATACTTATAAGTGGGCCTAAAAATAACAAAACAGACCCTGGAGGCCTGTAATATGCAGGGCCTGAAAGTCACACATTCCTTCAATATGGGTCGTACAAAATTATGCAAGCAGTTACCTTAGGTATGTTGGGGAAGAGAGGAGAAAGTACTCCGTACGGAGTACATATGTTAGTAGATACATACCTCGTAGTACCTAAAACTTAGTAGGTAGTGTCGGCAAAAGCGGTGTGATTTGGAAAAGTGATAAGAGTCCTCATTTGTTCATTGCGGATTGGACAGCTCAGGACTTCCATGGATCTGAAAACTGTGTTGCCAGTGCCGAACTCCTTTAATTATGCATACTACTACTACTTGTACATATGCTTCGGACACCATAGCAGCACGGTACATACATAGGCCTAGATACCTAGGCTAGAGAGGTGATGAATACTCCCCACTACTCTCATACCTTGTAACCCGCTGATTTCGATCACCATGATCCCGCCCGCGACGCACGGGACAGTTTTTGTGCCAATTCCCTGCATTGCATCCATCGCCTTGGTGTCCCTTCTCTATTGCATGTTGTGTTTTGATGCCCAGCTCCACATATCCTTATGGATTCCCAAGCTTCACTGATGCTATCGTTACAGGGTAGGGTTAAGGAAATGCACCTCGAGCCCGTTGGGAACTACATAGGAATTTATTCGTCTAGTTATGTAGGGTATTTTGGTGGCAACGATGGATGTCGTAATCTTTTTCTTTTATCTTTTGCAGATGTATATCTGGGCACATACGGTTAGTTGGGGCGTGTCGTAATTATTCGGTTTTGGATTCAAATACCATAGATCAGCCGATCATCAAGGACACAGTATGTCACCGTAAGTTCAGAAGTTGAAGAGCGTATTTTTCACCCAGGCCGTATGAGTACATAGTCCACAAACTCGTGTCTGGCATTGAACTCAGTTGAGAATAGAAACGGGATAGGCAGGTCAACTTGTAACGGCGAACGACCGAGTGAGGTGCTAGATAGAAGATAATAACTACCTATTTCAGGTTTCTCGCCCTATGTATGAGCCTAGCAGCTGGCAAGATAAATGTTCTGACACCGGATGCGTTGGCCCATGTGCTTGTCAGAAGCTTGGTTACATGTGCTGATAAGTAGATAGTCTACATAGATGACCTAACCGATCATATTAGACTAGCGATTGCCTCGACCCTGGCGATCAGAATAACCCTATCATGTCAGAATGTACCCCAAGGTTTCATCACTCCTGGTGACTTGCTGAGGTGCAGGGGTTTCTAGGTAGTGCGCATGTTGGTTTCAGGAGGCGGTAGAGGTGGTAATTGCCAGGGTGAGTATCTAACTGAAGTTCTACCTCAGATTAGGACTTGAATTTGTTAAGCGAGACGTTGAAGAAAGTGAGTCGGCGTCTCGGACCCACTCGCTCCGAGTCTCTAGCTTCCGATCCGGGCCTTGGCACCGGCCTCTGGAAGTTTGAACTGCCGTACCGGTAGACAACTTTGTGAAACCACTCTAATGTTTCATTGACTATAATATTATATCCGTCGCCAAAACAAAATGAAGCTCAGCTGCGATTCGCGCTACCTCGGTCGTGTACTCGACATATACACAACCTGAATGGAATATATTTGTCCGTCGACACAATCACAATGGCATTCTTTGCCAATCTACCCGAGATGGTATGGGGGTTTTCTGTAACCCAACTAGGACAACTCAGCCCTGCCGGTTGGCACAAGGTTTTCTCTGTATCCTTTCCATTTATTCAGGGTCCAGGGGTCCAGAACGTAGGCTGTGCCGAAAATTACACACATGACTGGTTGTATCGTTGGCCTAATCAACATGCCGTTCAGTCCCTGCCCATCACAATTGCGAAATCTGGTTTCTTGTACGGAGTAGATGACCGAATATTGGAGGTGGGGGCTGACGTGCATACGCATGTGCGACGTCATGATCCGGTGACCTCGTGTTTGACTGGTAACTAAGTACCTTAGTTGAGTCTTTTGTGTTCCAAGTTTGGAGTGGCTAGCCCATCCATTAGATTGGTCTGGCTTTTTGGCTTGGGCATTGGTTGGTAGGTTGGGTTGGGTTGGAACAAATCATGGAAGCTCAATAGCCTTTTCTCACATGCCAGGTCTTCCATTGCAGCCTGATCGTTTGAATCTTCGTTAGAACATAAAAGATCGCCGTTCCCTCTCCCACCCGCCTATCGCCGCCGTTAACTGTCAATCATCTATCGCTGTCCAACAAAGCATCCCATCCATCGTGACCTGAGTACCCCACTTGATCATCCTCGGGTTTTCCCCGTCAAACACCCTTGAGCTGTTCGTATAACGTCTTGCAGGTAACTGCTTGCACCTCATTGTTGTTGTTGCTGAAGCTGTATTTGTGTTCGCCGACAAGATGGGTAAGTCTTCTATTGCTGCACATTGCCGTGTGCCGTATCGCAAATTCCACCACTGACGTCATCGCAACAGTCACCAAACCTTACGAGAAGAAACGACTCTATCTCCAGCACCCGGAACAGGACTATGGCATCGTCAGCCATCGCGTAACACGAATAATCCCTCCTCCTGAACCTTCTCCCCCACTACCACCTCCAGTAATTGTCAGACCTCCGCTGCCACCACCTCCACCTCCACAACCTCAACCACCGCCACCTACTGTGGTCGAGAAACCACCGCCTCCTCCACCTTGCCCTCCAGTTGAGAAACCCAAGCCTCCGCCTCCTCCGGTTGTGAAGCCCAGACCCCCTTCACCTCCACCGGAAGAGCCTATCGAGGTCATTGCGGTGGACGTTGAGCCACACAAGAAAAAGAAGAAACCCAAGTCTCGATCCCGAAGCAGGCACAGCCACCACTCATCATATGATCACGATCGAGAGCGCGTCATCGAGCGTGAGAGGATCGTCCCTGTTCCTGTCCCGGTTCAAGTCGAGCCTCGCTATGAAACCTTCCGGTACGTTGAGGGAACTCGACGTCGGGAGTATTCACCTCCATCACCACCCAGACGGATGATTGAGGATGATAGAGTACGGCTCCGTATTACGGACCGCGAGCGTGAGTACTACCGTTGATCAGTGAGTCATTGGATGATTATGAATGGGCGGCTCTGTAACGGCTTTATCTGTATTACGATTGATGATTCTGGTTCTTCTTAAATAGGTATTGTCCAGGAGTTGAAGGCAAATTCGGGTATCTTTAGAGCAAACTTTTATTAAGTATATCCTATATTTTTTTTTGAAGCTGCAAACTTGTAATGATTCTGGAACCATGATATCAATACATCTCAAGCAAGACTTACAATATTTGCACCGCAACTGAGCCCTTCCCCAATGTGTGTTAAGTATTCGTCTTCAGGTCACCTATCGTGATCGATAGATGCGATTCTGGCGTGCAGGGCAATTTGCTCGAGTCTGAACCCTTCTACGCCTCGGCTCATATGGTGACGATGAATACTCTGCCGGCTGGGCAGCTAGCTGAGTGGTTGGGGGAGCCGCCCAATACGCCGGTTCGACTGCTTGTGATATGACTGCCGGTTCGCCGTAGAGCTCCTTTCCTGGTCGCTCAGATAACCATCGAGCTAGGCTTCCCAACTCTCCCATGAACCAGAGTCCTAGGGCAATAACGAGGACCGTTACTGGTATAGCGACCACCCAATACAGCCACTGTGAGTAGTTCATATCGCGGACATCAGTCGTGATCACGCCAAAAATACACGAAACTGCGCTGATAGGCAAGAAAATGATAGTAACAAGGATGAAAGAATAGATGGCACGCTCCTGTCGGTCTCTTGTGAAGTCTATCTTATATGTAATCGCCCGCTTGAGGTCTTTAGTAGAATCGCCGAAGCGTTGACACTCAAACTCGCGTTGCTCGATGAGACGTGAGCATTCGAGGAAGAAGAGACCACGTAGACCTCCCGCATCTGTAGGATACAGTTTTGAAGATGAAGCCATATCGAACATGAATTCTTCATGCAGTTCCATATAGTCGTTCGCAGTTGCAGCCTCCTGAGCATAAGAAACAGGGACAATTCGATTATAGTCCTCACCCCGAAGTTGTGAGTGAGGCGGCGGCAAGGTTTCTGAGTAGTGCCGCTTGCTGTTGTACGAATCGTCAGCTTTAAGGCGTGTGCACATGAGGAAGCTGGCTTACCCAGAAACCTTCAAAGTTCATTATGTCCTGGAGAACGTGGCTGTTCAAAGCTAGTAGAACTGCAGCTTCTTCCCCCCAATAGCTAAAAAGCCCTACAGCCAGCGTAATAGAGAACCTTTTGTCCTTGTGGATCATGAACAAGATCTAACACTGCTGCATGAAATTACCCATTTAAGCACTGTCCAGTATAAGCTGAAGAATGAACAAGTAGAGCGTGAATTGAATACTGACTCGTCCTTCATGGGGCTGGAAGGTCCCGTAACAATGTTTGTCTCCTCAGACTCAGGAGATTCAGCGTCAAAATCGTCTGCCCTTGAGGAATCTGTGATCAACTGCGCCCATGATGAGAAATCAAACTTATCGTAAGGATCACATTTGTTGCTTGAAAGTCTCTCACCCCCTGTTCTGGATTTCCAGTCACTATTATACCCTGCAGTACGCGCGAGAACATCACGAAACAGATATCCCTCACGTCCTGGGATTTTGTAACGGGGGTGAATGGGTGATCTTGGCTGGCTTTTGTAGCGACGGCCATAGTCGGCTCTGTCATAATCTCGTTACGAATTACTGTTCTAGGTAAACATAGTGGTAATGATGGCTCGCTAAATGCTTCTCCTTTGTTGTGAGCCGAAACGTCAGCAAGTTCACCCGTACTCCATCCAGCCGTTAATCGTGTGCTGTTTCTCTTGATATCGCCCTCTCTTCCACATTGGTTATTGCGTTCTGTAACGCGCTTGTCAAGTCTACATGAAATAGTGGTTTATCTAGGCCATGAACAACAGCACCTCTCCGCCTCTGCTTCTCAAGGTCTCCCGATGACATTGAACCATAGGATTTCACCGAGGAAAATCCTCCAATCAAGGGCTCTTCGTCTGTGTTATCCGTATGTGTCGGTGCCATTTCGTCGAGGTCTGTCTCCTGAGCGATTGCTACAGCAGAGTCCTTGCCTCCGATTTCCGCTACGCTGAAAATCGATTTCCACCTTCGAGGTGCTGTGCCTTCATTGGGTTTGTATGGGACTCCAAACCCTGCTGACACCAATGCTCTCTTGGACCATCGGTTATGTATGCAAGAAAAATGCCAATCTACACCATCAGGAGAGGCATATGAATCGAGCTGATTACGGATATCGATCAGTCGTTGAATCGAGGTGATATCGACGTTGTTGACAGAACTGAAATCCAAGATGACCGCTTTTAATGTCGGAAGTGCAGAGTCTGGATCTGAATTAACAGGACGTTTTGCAGATTTCCTTGGCCCTGGGTTATTCCACGGCCTATCGCCCGGTCGTTCAAAAGCTTCGGGACTGCTGCGTTGCGTGTTGGACTGGATGAAGTCGGTCAGATAGTCCAGAGAGGAGTTGGCATTGGGGTAATTGAAGCCTTCAGAGAAGCGGTAGATGAAAATTCCGGGATATGGATGATCAACTTCAACTTCTGGGTTCGAGCCATCGCCATGTCCAAGGGGAATAAAAACGTTTCTTGCAGAAACATCGGAATCCTCGATTGTGCCGTACTCTCCGACGACCTTTCGGTGATCATCACCAATAACATGGTCGCCAATGACCGAATGAACCTTTACTTTGCCAAGAAACCTGCCTTTGGCCTTCAGGATACGGTAGATGAACACAGCCCCTGAAAGGAGAACGGTAGCATATAGCCCATCTTCTATTTGAGCGAAGACACTGACAGTAACACCGGTAAAGAAGATGAACACCTCGATAGGCGAAATTCTCCAGAACTGGTAAATGGTGCTGGGAGGTGTAACGAGATCTCCTACGGCGTGAATGATGACGGCCGCAAGAGCGGCACTTGGTATATAAAAGAAGACAGTAGTCAATAGGTACGT
Organism: Fusarium musae; assembly: GCF_019915245.1. NCBI lineage: Eukaryota > Fungi > Ascomycota > Sordariomycetes > Hypocreales > Nectriaceae > Fusarium > Fusarium musae. The sequence continues at coordinate 2,711,473 of NC_058387.1, forward strand.
TGCAAGAAAAACCACTAGTCCAGTGATTATCCCAGCAGCAGGGGTTCGTACGCCAGCTTTCGACTGAATCGCAGTACGACTGAATGAGCCTGTAGCTGGATATGCCCCAAGGAATGGCCCAATAAGGTTAGCCATCCCAATGGCAACCATCTCCTGAGATGGATCGATGGTGTAGTTGTTGACACGCCCAAACGACTTGGAAATCGCCATATGCTCAACAAGCAAGACGATGACGGTAGCTGGTAGATAAGGAACAAAGTCCGAAATGAGCTCCGTCGTTAGTTTCGGAACCCTAATATTCTGGAATCCTTTTATGTTGTTAGTTTTTTTGACTCAAGTAGATGGATTGTGCTGAAGATACCTTTTGGGATTACCCCTAGAACCTTAAATAGGGGATCGTCTTTTCTATGCATGTTGACGACCCAGCTCATTACTGTATACACTAGAATAACAAAAACCGTACGCATTGTGTTGGTGAAGAACAACAGTCTTTTATGCTTTGGATATCGCTCTGCCGCAGCGGTGAAACCTTGACGGATAAGGTATAAGATCGATAGGGCTGAGACTCCAACGATAGCATCGTAACCTGCCTCTCCGAGATATTCGATCGTATTTGCAAGGATTTTGTATGGGGGGTCTCGGTTCGAAAATCCTGACAGACCGAGAAGTGCTGGTAGTTGGCCGATGCAAATTGTGATGGCGGAGCCTGTCATAAAAGCTGAAAGAGAGGTGATGGAAATGAGGTCGACTATCCACCCGCACCTCAGTAGTCCAATAACGAGGACAATGAAGCCCGCGATAACTGACAACGCTGACGCAACAATATGGGCCGGGACGTTTTGTCCCGAATCTTGGACATCCTGAACAACATTCCCAACGACGGTCGAAAGAACTGCAACGGGACCGATAGATATATCCTTAGAGGTACCGAATATCCAGTAGATCATGGGCCCTATAAAAGACGAGTAAAGACCAAACTGGGGTTCCAGGTTTGCGAGAATAGCATAGGCCATGCCTTGTGGAACAACTACAGCACCTATGGTAATACCAGCGACCAAATCACCCGCAAACCATTGCATGTTGTAGTGGCTGATCCAAGCAGCGAATGGGAATAACGATTTTGCATATGCAACAACCTCCTCCTTCGACGGGATTTGCTCTCTAATCCATTCCAACGATGTGGGTTCAGTTTCGTAGAACGAATTGTGTCTTTGCTCTGAAGCAATGGATGAACTGCTTGGTATCTCGGCCTGTAGGTCTTGTTTTTGGTCTTCGAGTTTTATGCCCAGAATGTTAGCCACCCCCTTACTCAACGGATTTGTGTGGCCTAGCATCATACGTATCGGCTGATGCCAAAAGAGAAAAGAAAAGTTTTGCGTGAAGAGAAGACCCAGACTACGACAGCAAAGGATGATCTCGCCCTTTATCTTCTTTTCAATATAAAGCAGTCGCTAGCTCAGACAGAGCCATCGCTCGTATGTGTCTGTCAGCTCTGATCCTAATGATATGAAACCTGCTCTGAAGTGAAGCAGTCAGTGATCACCGGACCAGCTGCAGGTACCCAATTTCATTTAGAGGCGTGGAGGTCTGAGTTGTTCAAGAAGGCGTATGGTAGTCAGGAGCTGGCTTAGTACTGTTCTTCTTGCAAATAGGACAATAGCAAAGGCGCTGATCTTTGATCTTGTGGTCTGGAGTCTTAGTCTAGGCCGATGACGAATATCGTGGGGTGTAAGGCGACATAATCGTCAGAGGTTGCAACGTGGGATAATGAGTTCACAAAATTGGGAGACAAAAACAGAAATCCGACAATACGTTCTAGCTGGGATAACTGTGTAATTTCAAAAGGTAAAGTAAGGAGGCTGTAACTCGAAGAAGACCAGTGCTATCGTGTGGCAAGGGTTTCAATTTTGTATTTAAAGAGTGGTAAAACTCATGATGAGCCCGGTGAAACTGGTAATCCCCGAGCCATCGGCAATCGGCATTGTGTGGAGAGAAGATATGGAGGGGGAGAATGTGTTGTCATGGCTTCTGTTCAGCGGATTCTCCATTCTTTTCTGAATAAATGGCAAAAGTCGTGTGGTGCTTGGTCAGTTTGTGAGCATTTGGATTCAGCACGGTATAAAAATGGGTGTTTTGTGATGTCGCAATCGCCACTTTCCCCTTCGTGGTAATAGCGTAACAAGATCAGGAAAATGTGTATCAAACCCCACGTCTGAGATCCTGTAGTCCCAAGAAAACCAAGAATGTCACACAACTAAGTTAGTGATATCCCGATATTTGCGACAATAGTCAAGTCAGCAAATTTGCTAGATGATCGTTGAGCATACAGCAATGACAGTTTCTCGTTGATGTAATACCTAAGGGAAGTCGACCTAAACCTGAGTGGACGCTGATATGAACTAGGTACCTATTCAAAGCTCTACTACGTAGTACTACTCCGTAAATATCCTAAACTTACATAAACACCTCTATCCGTAGATCTTTTTACTTTAGAAGAGAGCCCCTACCTACCTCCACAACTATCTTCCTACCTACCTATATCGAACACCATAGACTTTCAATACATCTTCTTAATTGGCGAGCACTACCTACCTTAATAACTAAGTTATTAATAATATAGTAAGAGGAAGGAGAACTTGAGGTCGTGCTATAAAAGCAGAAAACAAGCCAAGAAGCCTAAGGTTTTCCAACTTTGAGAGTTTTCACTTGAGAACCTACCTAATCTCCGGACCTTGTTGTAATATGGGAAATCAGGTAATCAGGATATACATCCATACTAGTAGACAAATAGCGAACTAGATTTCTTACGAGAGGTACTCCCCAAACCTACCCAAGACTTGCTTGCATATAGCATCCGCCTACGGGTGTCTGATAAGTCAGCGAATCGGCCCATCCGGCTCTGATCCGGCTTCAAAATAGCACATCTGAAACCCAAGCTCTTGATAAATGATGTGCATTCCTCAATGTCGTGGGCTGGCAAACACCAAGACACCCAAAGTACTCCGTAATCAGGGGCCAAACAGCCTTTGTGAGTTATGGGATTGGATTAATAGAGTGTGTCGACTGAAAGTTGATATGACCTGCTACAAGAACAACTGGTGGCATTGGTCAGCCAAGATAGATTTCAATAGGTCTTACGGAGTAGTGTAGAGGTTGATTGAAGAACGCGAAACCAACACGAATCATCATTGTCCCTAAATCCACGTCACGTCCCTTTCATACCTTACTTCATCTCAGCCTCCAGCCTCCCCGTTAATCTAATACTGCGCTCCGAACGACTAAAACCGTCAGCGTCATCAGCCCTAATTAATATCCCCATCAACTCGGCTATCTGGCTCTTTCTCGCATGTATTGACGCTTGACACCCATGCCTGCCCCTATGGTCGTGGTTTGACAAACTCTCCTCAAGCATCGCAACCATGGAGCCACCTTCCAACTCCAATTCTATTTTCAAATCGGCGATCCCCTCACTCCCCGCCCCGGCTACAACACAACTCCAGGCCCCGCCATCGCCGCGGACTCATCGCGCCCTTCGACGCCTTCAATCTGCGCACACTCTTGGAGCCCGCGCTCGCGAGCAAGGCACGCCCTCGCTCATCTCCCAGCAGCGCCACCGCGACACCCAGCGCAATGCTTCACCAACAAGACCATCACAAGCGCCTCCTGCTACTTCAGGCACACCCAGCTTCTCCCAGAATATCAATCGCTCACCTCAGCGCGGGCGCGCTAATAGCGATGCCACCCCGCCACTCATTCACCAGATGAATGTTGTCACAGCTAGCAAGCGTGCTGGGAGTAAGAAACCCGTATTCTCGCATGGCCATTTGCCTCTTCATCAGATTATCCGCGAAGGCCCAACAGATGGTGATTTCTTGGGCGCTTTGGAGAGTGCTCGGTGGAAGGTCATCGATGAAGGTGTCAAGAGTGCTGAGGATGGCATGGTAAGAGGGCTGTTCAGGTACTCCCAGCATGATGAACTAACAGCGATCTCGGGTAGTCAACATTGAGAATATACGTCTGGCTCGTCCTCCTAGACGCTCCTATCCTGTCGACCGATGACTACCTCGCCCTCATCCACCGGGGAGCCTCTCCGGCTTACTCCAAGATCCGCAACGACACTTTCCGCACACTCACGACCGACCCTCTCTTCCGCCGCCGTGTCAGTGAGGCTAGTCTGATTCGTTTACTTAACGCCATTGCATGGAAATTACACGACGCGCGTGAGGAGCAACGCCAAAGCCGCCCTGGTAGTAGCCGAGCTTCACTCCCTGGTGGTAGTAGTGTCTCTGGTCGTTCTCAGTCAGGCACAAGCACGTCATCACCAAATTCTCGCAGTCGCGCGCGGGCCTTAACACTTACGACCGAGGGCTCTGATTCCGGCACAGGCGCTGCGACTCTAGAACCTGGTACCTATGTTCAGGGTATGAACGTTCTGGCAGCACCATTTTTATACGCAGCTCGGAGTGAAGCAGAAGCATTCGTGGCGTTCCACTCCTTGTTGACTCGAGAATGCCCGGGGTATATTCGCGGTGCCATGGACGGCGTTCATCGTGGCCTTGCACTGGTTGATAAGGTCCTTGCTATTGTTGATCCCAAGCTAAGCATGTACCTTACTGCTAAGGGCCTTTCGGCTGAGATCTACGCTTTCCCTTCAGTTCTGACGCTATGTGCATGTACACCACCGCTTCCCGAGGTCCTACGACTTTGGGACTTCTTGTTCGCCTATGGTCCTCATCTCAATATCGTCTGCATCGTCGCGCAGCTTACAATTATGCGGACTCAAATTCTTCAGTCACCCAGGTAAGGATTATGCGAAAGGTTGACTCCAATAATTACTGATTTCCAAATAGCCCAAATAAGGTCTTAAGATCATTTCCCCAGCTTAACGCTGATCTCGTCAAATCCGTCACAATTGGCATTATCAAGAAGATACCCGACGATGTCTATGCTGAGATCGTTTCTCACGCTCTTTAAACATGGCACAATCTTAGGGTTTCTGGATTGACTTACAAGCGCTGTAGCCACTCAGGGCGATACAAGGGTACAACATAACTGAGCAGGGGTCTGATCGCGAAACTCACTTAAACTGACGTGCATACTGCCAGGCGGATGGAAGGTTTATTTCGAACCACTCGTCCGTTACCCAGCAGCCTATCTAGGGGAGGCAAGAAAACTCAGGACCTTGACCCTAAGCGGTGAAAACATGTAGGTAAATGTAGGCAAAGCTGAAGGGACTCTTTGCTAAGTTTATTTTGAGACCCTATATTAGGGGTCCCATGTTTTCTTGCTCCCTGAGGGCTACGAAGATGTTCCAGGGTCTTGCAACAAACACACTAATTCTAGCCGATGCTGCCAAACCCAAAAATAGTTTTTGGTTTATGCTTTTTATGATTATTGCAACGCGGTATGATGGAACGATGCATGGTATTCTAATGATGCTCGGTATAGGCTTGAGCAGGTTTCAACGGGTACTAGAGAGTTCCGACAGGGATGAATGCTCTAGGATGAATGAATGAATATACGATTAGTTATCTATTGTCTATTTACACGTGCCTCGTATCATATCGTGAACGTACTGCGTCGTCCACACATGCTTGTTGGGTCATATTCAATCCGTTCATCAATAAAGATCAGCACCGGCTTACATGCATGTGCTTTTCGTGACGGCACTCAAATTTCTAGCTTCATCAAGACGATCCGAGTGTATAGTTGTTTTGTCTATTATCACTCATGTATGCCTGCAAGTTTGGGAGGTTTTCGTATCATGGACGAACAACACGTCTTAGCAAGGTTATTAAGTTGTTTCATCCAATTCTCAGGTGCAATACCCCTCGTATAGGTAGTGGCATTGAACTCACGTCACTACCCAAAGGTACTTCATTGAAGTATTGCCACAGGGGACGCGCTGTGATCAACTCTAGTAGAGCATGCAACTAACCATAGTAGGACCAAAACGGCGTGGCCCAAGTAGAGTAAGATTTGACAGAATCAGCCAAATACTTGACACGCTTCCAGGGGGGCAGATAAACTTGTTAGCCCGTTCTTGGGTTGGTCATTGAAGGCACATCCAGCACCACCTAATTATCTAATATGAAGGGCATCCAGCTTCTGCTCGGTGGAAGGCGTTGGCAAAGAAGGTCTGCATGGCCGAGTAGTGGAAGAGGATACCTCCGAGAACTGCGGCGTGCCAGAGGTTATGGCTTCCACCAACATAGTCAAAGCAGCCAGGAAACCACCTTTCGGGGATCTTACTGGCGTAGACAACGGCACCCGTAAAGTACACGAGCATCGACTTGGAAATTGGCGAGTAGAAATTGTACACAAAGTCGAGTCCGTGAGTCCAGCCAAGCTGAACCATAGGCATAAACCCGGTTAAGGCAAGGCCAACAAAAAAAGCGACTCGCGCCCATGCCATGTCAGCACCATTAAAGCGAGGATGCCACGGAAGAATGACGCCCCCAATTCCGAGAAAAGCTGTTAAACCCATATAGATGTATCGGCTGACAGGGTCGCAGTAGAAGGCTGTATATTCAGTCGTCATGATTGAGGCAGCGATCAACAGAGAAATGCCAGTATAGTCCACGCAGGCAAATATTGAAATGGCATCGACATCTGCAACAGCATTCATGGTGTGCCAAACCGTTGAGCAAACCAAAGTGAGGCAAGCCATGACAAAAAAGACGCCCGCGACAAATACATCGGACTTCGTGCTGAGTGTAAAGTTGGCAGTATTTGGGTAGAAATAGAGCGCGATCGCGAGGACCAAAATGAGACCCAGTGCATGGGACCAGATGTTGACCAGCTCATTGGAAAGATTGAATGCTGAGCGTACGCATTCGAGTTTGGATTCAGTGAAACGGTAACCCTTGTGGATGTGAGGATTGTTTCGCCAAGGTGAGGGGAGGTCATCGTAGGAGAGGAGGCGCCCTTCCTTGGCCAGAACGATAGCTTGTTGAATGTGCTCCTCCAGTGAAAGGGCGGCTTGGATGGCACGCTCGATTCCTTCGTTGGCAACCCGGCGCCCCTCGTCCATGAAAGCCTCGGCAGCGTTGGCGGCGTTTGCGAAGCCCTGCTCACGCAATTTATAGGCTCTAGTTTCAAAATCAGAGAGCATATTTTCGAGCAAATCGACTCCAACGTGAGCCTTCTCATTCAGCGACTCGGCGGCCTCTAAGGTCTCCTTGTATCTTGCCTCTAGAGTATCGACCATAACATGTAAACGGCGTCGTCCTGCACCAAGGACTTCCTCTGAAGCGTGGGAACATCTCGAACGAACAGCCTGAAGCGTAGAGAAGGTACGAGAGATGCTGGAGTCCTTACTCAGGTCGACATAGTTCTCGATGAAGTCGAGCCGACGTTCGAGTTCCGAGAGGAAAAGGTCGACTTTGAGAAGAAGACCCTCTTCGCCATCCATGATATGGCCAACAATGGATCGTCTCCTGGGAATGAAGAAGGAGTGTCGCCGTCTTCGGGGTTCAACGTCAGGTCGTATGTCGGATCCGGATGTACTTGCTATACTCTCCCCGTCCCGAGCCTTATAGGTACAGGCTGTTGTGATAGCGGTGGTAACGTCTGACATGATGGCAGCTGCGACTTGAGACGAATATTGTGGTGATTATGTCGTGACAATTGGGCTAAGCTGAACCGGCAAGCGCTGTGACGCTGCAACCGAGGTGGCGACGAGTTAAAGTCTCTGCATCTGGTGATGCTGGTAGATAGTGGATGGTGCGTTCGAACTTCTGTGCGACTTGGCTAACGTGAGGCTTTGTCGAGACCACGAGCAAAAAGTGAAGAGCACAATTGGTTATTATTGAATGATTAGGAGTCTCGGAACAAGTTGGGTGCAACAAAGAAGCACCCTTGCGGATCCTGCGGGTATTTTACACGCGGGGACAACGATAGCCGAGTCTGGTTGGCGGAAATAGTCCTGTCCTGTTCCTATTCTTGCTGAGTTGGATAAGGATCTGCGTTGAAGGAAGCAGCCAAGGCTTGGAAATGGGGAAATGATATGATGTTGAGAATATGAAGGCTTAGAAAGGAGAGTATGGTTCGTGGGGATATGAAAGTACAAGCAAAGAAGGGTCAGAGGGCGAAGGAATGATGAACAGAGTGAGAGCGCATGATGAATGAGAGGTTGAGAAATTGGGCAGTCAGATCAAAGAAAAATGACTGGTAGCTGAAATGACGGTACCGGGGGCGGTCTTGGCGTCCTTGTTGGGTTACTCACGAACGCCACTTGAAAAACGACCTAATCGTTTAAACAACCTAGGCAAAGACATAACATACCGGGAGAATCGAGAGACAAGTCCGGTCCCTTTCCATGACCAGCAAAGTTCCTATCCACGACTCCGAAGGGTATTTGGAGGTACATACAGATTCTTGATGAGCGCATATGAACTTCCCCTCAGTACCATCCCCTGACTTTCACAAGATAGATAGCCCGGTAACTCAGCTCGCCACGGCCCGCTTATGGACTTTGATTGCGCAAGAAAGATGCATTCTCGAACCAATAGGGTGCCAACCTTGAAAACGCCTCCAATGCACCCTCCGGCCACTTGCCTTGAGATGCCGCTCCCGTTTGGTCTTTGTTCCTGGACAACAGTGTACCCTAGAGATTGATGCTAAAAGTCGTAGCAAGATAGCGGCTAACAAGCCGATAAACATTTCGAGCATCAAGGCTGCTAGGCGCGGGTTTCCTTTCACAACCTAACGCAGCAGTCGTTGGTATTGGTTCCATGGCCTCGCATGGATCCACTCATATCAGAAGAGCTTGTCTGGTGATCCCATAAGTTAGCCGACAGAAGCCACAAGAGTCGTTTGTCTTGCAGCAACGTAGCACTGGCCAATGGCTTGCTTATTAGGCTTAGAATCGATCATAACTATTATCCGACCTCGCCATGATGTGGAAATGTTGATCAAATGAATGAATTAATGAATGCGAACTGACCCTATGTCTGACCGAAACTTTCCGTCGAGGAACGGCGCAACCGCTGAAGTCAATCCTGGAAAGTCACTTGGTTTGCCGCAGGAGCCTAAAAAGACGACAATCCGTTGAGCAAGCATGTGAGAGAGAAAACACTGGAGCATACAGAGTAGTCAATGAGCAGTTGGGATCAATGATTAAATGCCGTAAGCTCAAGCTAAACTTAGCATAATTTGGTTTACCTAGATTTCATAGACCCGAGACTAGATATTTTTGGCACTTGACATATCAGAAGTTTTCTTGTGCCCCGAGGACTCGCCATTATAAGAAGATGTCCAAATTTTGCACTTCTCTGCAACCCAGAACTGCTAAATTAGGTGACAGGGCGGCTGTATCCGTAATCGCTCTCTCCTTCTGATATGACCGCCGGCGATATACCGTCGATTTTTAGAGATCGGAACTAATCAACAACTACGTCACCAAAGTGCATTTTGAACTAGGACGCATAAGGTACCTCCTAATTAAAGAGGCCACGCAGGGAATGGATTTCTCACCTAGGCTGCTTTGAAGGAATATTCACTTAATCAGGGTTTGCTGTGCAGGATAGGCGGGATAGGCTCTAAGGCTGTTCTCTTGAAAGCAAGTGTCCCTTAGCCTATTTTTGAGTACTATCTCTCCGTACCTTGAGTTAGACCCGAAACACGGTAGATCTTGATTGAACCCCTTTCAGTAAGCCTAGCCCCACCTTTCTGTTAGCCCAGGAACAAACAAAAGCCTGGGGTCGAGTTCGTGACTTCTCGAATCCATCCAGCTATTCTTCTCCACACCTTGCACTTACATCTTTCGCATCACAAGTACGACCCACGGATACAGAACATGGCGATCGATAAAATTGTTACCGACCCAAGGCTTTGCGCAGTCTTGCAGATTTCAGACCAGGCACGCGACCAGGCTGGCGCACTCCTCAGTCTGGGTGAACAATCATTCAGCGAAGGACTCCCTTCAGCAGAAGCGCAAGCCGAAATCGCCAAGCAGCAAAAACTCCTTTTCACGACCATAGCGCATCTGAAAGGACTGCACCGAAACGTCTGTTTCTCCGCACGTGAGACCAAGTCCCAGACTGCCGAGTCGCGTCAAGAAGTCGACCGCCTGCACCTTCAGCTTCAGAATCTATATTACGAACAACGACACCTTCAAGGAGAGATTACAGCATGTGAATCATACGAGTAAGCCCTTGTATATTGACTCCAGCTGCAGCTGGTGGTCGAGTTTAGCATTTCATTAACAATTTACAGCCACAAATACCAACAATTGCCTCTTATCCCTGTCGAGGATTTCCTTGCCCAACATCCCGAACACGAGAATGATGACGAGAATACATTGATGGTTGCGCGCATAGATCACGAACGGTCTGAGCGTGAAGCTCTGGAGCAACAGCGACAGGAGCTGCTTAAGCGAAAACAAAAGCTGATTGCGGATAACAAAAGAAGGAAGGATGACCTTGCCAACTTGGATAATGATTTGGAAAAGTTCATTGATGTAGGTTTCTTGACGCCGGTTTTCCTCGTCGAGATCTCGCTTTTGTACTAACCTTTTTCTAGGCTGCCAAACCGATTCAGAAGTTGTTTGAAAAGGCACCTTAGATAACGACTTTCTTGGAGGACATGCAGAACTATGGTGGTTTTCGCCCAGTATGCGCTTCTGAGCTAGTCTTGAGCTGACATCACGGCGCTAGGGGAAACGCGTGAGTGTTGGATATTGAGACTCCTGGAGCAAACTTAATTAAAAGAATGGCAGGCTGGCGTACGGCGTTTATGGATCCGAATGAAACCGCAAGGGTTGGGCTTTGCCACGGAGAGTAACGTTGTAAGATTTCCTGAACATAAGATACCCATTGAAAGTGAAATCCGCAGAAATCCGCAAGTGTTCCCATCGAATCTTGATCTGTTATAGTCCGAGAATTCTGTCTTTTTTTTTTTTTTCCCTTTTGCGAAAAGGCCAGTTTGGCAGTTGGCATGCTTCGTTCTTTCATGGGAGCACTTAGTCTTTCAGTCGCAGGTTCAAGCGAAGAGTGTTTTCAGTATCCGTATCCAAGTGTAATATGGCCGCCCCGGCCCGCGTTTGCTATAAGCACGACACATGCCTCATCTCAGTTGAGTAGGAGGAGCCCATACAACAAGAAAACCTCGGACGCCAAAGTAAGGTGCTAAATGTACCTAATTAGGACCACTAAATATGTACCATTTATACTAAGTTTACCTAATCTTTTTGTCATTTAAGAGGCCTCAGCTTTATGTATTGCTTCATCTTGTGCTCAGGGAGGTATAGCTTCCCGCTATCCGAAAATTCATATGGGTGGACTTCCGAAAAGGCAAGGGATCCAATCACTTAGCCCCGTGGGCCAATGATAGTCATGTAACATCAACGAGACCCTACACCAAGCCACCAACCACGTCGACTAGCAAGTTCATTGAATTGGATGCTGGCTTGGCTGGCTACAACCAATGGATCGCCAACTCCTTGGGGGGACATCTAACTAAAGGACAATCACCGGCTGTGCTTGAACTTCCACCCATGACCAGACTTGGACCCATATGTATTTGGCAGGATCCTCAACCACTGATAGCGCCGCGTGTTGTGGTTACGGCTTGCGATTGACAGGTTTCTCAGGCTATCAATCAAGAGCAAGGAAATGTTACAACGACCAGGCAACCACAAGAAAATTGAACGAGCCTCGTGGATACAGCCTCAAGCCAGTCAAAATTGCTGTACATCAACGTTGTCGGACAGGCATTTACCAAAGGTCAAACGTCTTGCATCAAGCCCGTCACTCTTCATCTCAATTTCCATTGAGATCATGAGCAACAATCGATGCCCAAGCCGATAAGTGGTATTATATGTAGAACTGACACGGTGTGTGATTTCTGAGACAAGCCAAAGGTGCCAAATCTTGTCCTGGGGTATACATATCACCATGGCACCAACCAAGAGCAACTAGACCTTACGATTCGATTTGTGTCAACCGAGAGGTTTTGGATATCGCGCGAAGCATTGCCATGAAACAGCACAGAAGTGAATGAACAAGTACATGATTTGGAAACAACTTTCCAGGAACTCTAGATCGAGAAGTGTCACACTTTCCTTATAAACAAAAAGAAAGAAGAGAGAAGAAGACAAAAGGGACACTGCCGAGCACATGGTTTGCTTCACGTTAAAGCCAAGTGCCTGGCTTTGAGATGTTGAATTCAGACATTGAGCTTCATGTGTGACTTAAACCCTACATCTCAGCGCTTAAGGTACCTCTGGCTAGGAGCCTTTGAGGTCCATAACTTCTGGATCTACATTACGGTGACTGGAAACAGCAAACATGAGGTCTTCGTTATGCCATGGGCAATTGTTCACTTATGAGTGGCCCAAGATAATCCTGAGCTAAAGTCAAGGGCCCGCTTCGAGTTTCACTCGCCATGATTCATTAATGCTTAGCAGATGTATAGTTGATGAGCTTGTTTGCTAAGTCTCATTAGCTTATTATTAGACTACAGAAACCACGTTGACCACTATCACCCCCAATTTAGATCCGAGCGATACCTCAAGATACTGCTAGTCCAAGTTGAATGGTATGTAGTCGATGGTTGGTTCGCAAGCAGCATGACGATCAAGCCTCTCGGTATCATGTCCCTTGTTGCCCACCCCATATTTCGGCACATGGGGCGTGGGTCTTCAAGAAGATGATATCTTGTTCTTCTGGCCAAATCAGAAAAGCTAAAAGATGGCGCGTGCCATAAGGGTTGGTAACCATATCTTTAGATAGGGAGGCTGGCGAATACCCTGTGTCTCGTGCCTTCGACTTGACCATCATGACCATCCCCATGTCCTTTGTTCTCTGATCTATCAGAGCTAACTCTTTACAGATTTCATGTTATTTTTCGGATTGAGAAATCGGATGTGCATGGTTCACTTTGCTTGGTCTATCTCAAATCGACCAGGTGAATATCTCTCCGTAGCCTCCCACTTACACATGCATTCTCAACGTCATCCCGCCCGCTTTGTGTTTCTTTCCAATCTTGCTTTCCAGCTAACAAACTCTTGCTCTGGACGACCTGGTCTATGCAATCTATTCTCGATTTGAGTTTTCCCATCGTATTTGAGCCAAACGCCTCTAGGCTACTCCGGCTCTCTTGAACCACATCGCAGCTTCAAATACCCAAGAAACTCTATCTCTGTATCTTGCCCAGCATGTCTTTGTTCACATGGCTCGCGCAACGCGCAGGGGGATTAAGTATGATTGCGCTAAGTGCTCTCTGCTATTGGGTCATATACCAAGATGCCTCCCTTGAACAGTACCGATATGAAGGCAAACAGCCTGCCTCCCAATATCATCCAGATTCTGCGATAGGGGCTGGTGCTTGGAGCTTCGTCTTCGCATATTACTGCCTTTTTGTTCATATACTGGTTTGCGTTTTCCCTCTCCGAGCCTGCTGGACTATCTGGACTCTTACCCGAACCATGAAAAGAGCAGCGCGTAGCGATTCATTACTTGACCTGAAGAAACTCGGTTCACGCCGGGACTCCTATACTTCTGTATCGAGCTCTGAGACTCTCATATCCAGTCCAAAAAGTCCAGCTTCCTCCACTACCAGTGAAGCCGGAGATTACGATTCCGAATACTACACAGATGGTGTGCCAGGAGCTTGTGACAACGTCGTTCATGTCATCATCATCCCAAACTATAAGGAAGAAGTTGATACACTCAGGGAGACCCTCGATGTTCTGGCATCACATCCTCAAGCTCATTACTCATATGATGTAAGATTTTATTTTCCATAAGAGTCGAGACATAACCGTGTACCAGTGTCCAATAAACATACCAGGCTCATTTATTAAAGTCTCTCGCTGATGTTTCTCACTAGGTCTATCTTGGAATGGAACACCGAGAGAGCAGCGCCGAAACGAAGGCTCTTGGACTGATACAGGAATTCACGAAGAAGTTCAGATTCCTTGACTTCACACTTCATCCATCAGATATCCCAGATGAGGCCGCTGGCAAAGGCAGCAATCTCGCATGGGCTGCTCGCAAGCTGAGCGAGAGGTACTCAGTAGTTGTGAGGAAGAACGTTATAATCACTGGTATTGATGGTACGCCCGTTTAGAACTAACCCTTCATCCTCACCTGCACATGGCTAACTTGTGTATTCTCTAGCCGATAGCCATCTTTCATCGAACTACTTTACACTTCTGACAAACATGCACTTATCCTATTCCGAAACCGCATTGACTACCATCTACTCGGCTCCTATTATTTTCGACAGGAACGCACATTGCGTTCCATCTCTTGTTCGTGTTGCTGATATACTCTGGGGTGCTGCCGGTATGTCTGGCTTGTACCCTGGCTCCTCTATTTCTCCGCCTACATCCGTCTACTCTCTTCCTCTAGATTTGGTTGACCGGGTTGGCGGATGGGATTGTGGCAGCGAAGCCATCGGTGAGGACCTGCATATGTATATCAAATGTTTTTTCGCCCTCAATGGTAACTTAACCAGTCGAGTCATCTATAGCCCTGTCAGCCAAAGTAACGTCACGGGAGGTGGAGGACTACTGAAAGACACTCGTGCTCGTTACAAACAGGCCCTGCGTCACATGTGGGGTGCTCTTGATACTGGCTTTGCACTTCGTAAACTGGTTCAGTTATGGCAAGATCGCAAGCAAACTTGCTGCTCCTATCAACCACTTCACTACACCATCCCAGATGCCGGCCATTTTGCCTTTCCCGAAAACCCCGCAAGCGATGAGCACAGCGAACAGGCTTGTGACAACGGCATCTTCTCAAACATCCACAGGGAAGCTATCCAACACCCCCACTGGGAGAATGTTTTCTATATGCTGCATCGCCTTTTCGAAGCTCACTTTCTTCCCGTTCATATGGCTATACTGGTACTCTCTTCGGCACTCTATGTCAAGCTCACAGAAGGCAACGGGGACCCACGAAACCTGGCCTGGGTTTTTAGCTGGTGTAATCTTGTTCGTATCTACGGTTTCTTTCAAATTGGGATCTACGTGTCTCTATACGAGAGTTTTCACCAGACGGGAGTCGCCAGCCGGGAGAGGGAAATGGTCAAGGCTGGACTGGCCAACGGGATGGACTTTTCCCGACGATCTCTCAAGAACAACTGGTATGACTATTTTGCGATTCCCGTTGTCGCTCCTCTGTATGGCACCATACCCAGTGCTCAAGCTTTGATTTGCCAGCTTTGGGACCAAGACCTTGTTTATACTGTGAGCAAGAAGGCAACGCGGCGTCAGATGCCCGGTGTGAAGGTTGACAACATGGCCTAAAAGGCCAGAAATACTATCGTCGTGGCCCCTGGGGTCTTGAAGCGTCAAGCAAGGGTTTATGATGATGAGTATGGTAATGGATGCAGATGGCCAGTCTCGTGACTAATCCGGAAAAGAATATATACCAATGACTTGGCCATTCAGGGAAGCTTACATGCATTTGGCAAGAATACTTAATGCTTAGAATGAAGGTCGGGTTGTTTAAGAGACCATACCGAAGCGTGTTCAAGACGATATATATAATTTCGCTAATTCAAAGAGAGGCAGATGGACCTATGATGCATGGTTCTTTGTATAATAATTTATACTTGCTCTTCACTAGCTACTCAAAGATGATACAGATCTAAACAATACACAGGGTCTGGAAAAGATTTCGGATAAAGCTTCTTGCTTTGACACTATAAGCTTATGCCGCACTTATCTAGATGGAAAGCTACAGATCTTTGAATTGAACCTTTCAAATCACAAGTGTAATGCCGTATTGCAACTATATTGTTCTCCTTTGTGGCAGGGTGAATAACGTCAATATGCATAACAGAGAACGTTGAAAAGCCGGTCGGAGTGGGGCCTCGTGGTGCCGAAACACGTCGGATATTAAAGTCACTTGAACCAATGAGACGAAGGCTGAGCGACGGATTCAGCATTTGGATCCAGTGTTTGTTAAACACCGTATGCCATTATTCTTAAATAATGCCTAGCTCATACGGGCTGTAAGTCGAAGGGTTTATCGACGGACACGCCGTTTAAGACTATTTAAGGTAACGTACATCTAAAGAGCAATGAACATAGGGCGCCTTTATTTTATCATCCGAAACCTACAAGTAGTACCTCAATATCTACCGCTCAATTTAGCAGAATTCATCATAATCGTTTATACCAATGTCTTCGAAGCAGCTACGCATTGGCGTTTTCATGCCCTCAAGCGTGCAGCTACTCGATCTGGCAACTGTCGATGTTCTCGCCTCAATGTCTAAAGAATATCTTCGTCTCCTTCCTCTCCCCGCACACATTAGTGAAATGGCACCCAGCACCAAGATTACCTATATCACATCGCCAAAGTTGTTTCCAACCGTGAACTTAACTGCAGATCTATCCGTCCGTACATCACACACGTACGAAGATGATGACGTTGGTCCCGGCAAACTTGACATTATCGTGGTACCTGGTACAGATCCAGCGGAGGACTTTGAAGAGGCATCGACAAAGTGGCTAAGAGACCATTTCAACACTGGGGGTGTTGATGTATTGTGCGTCTGCACTGGTGTTTATCTGTGCGGCGCTGCAGGTATTCTCGACAGCCGCCAGGTAAGTGGCCCCAGAGGGCTTCAAGGCGAATTGATCCAGAAATATCCAAACGCACATTTTGTCGGAGAGGAGTATCGTTGGATTCAGGACGGTAACCTTTGGTCAAGCGGTATGTCTGCGCTACGCCAAGATTGAGCCAGTTGCTTACAGAAACATCAGGTGGGATAACCAACGGCAATGATCTCATGGCTGCGTATGCTCAGGCACAGATCAAATATTGGCCAAAATCGATCTCTAAGCTGGGTGCGATGCTTGTCGATGTCGGTGATCGACCTCAGATCTACCATCAGAGCCAGCGCAAATTCTTTACGGTATTCGCATGGCAAGTTATTCAGAGCTGGCTTTTGAGCATAGTACCATTTGGAAAAGGTTTATTCAGGGCGAAGAACGATTCCTCCTAAATACCCAAATAGGTGTTTGCGAAGATGTATATATTTAGGAATCTCGAGTCACTCACCTTAACTCATAATGCGACATTCAACTCTCTGATATCCACTAAGCCCAGAATCATGCTGTTGGGACTAATATGGGTTGACAGAATTCGATTTTACTTATTGTTCAATTCTTGAATTATTTAACAATTTATATTTTAAAAGGGTGTAAATACTCTATTATATACTTCTCTAAATATCACAAGTCTTCTTACCTCCCCCTTGCTATAGAAGCTTCCTACCTTCATGCAGCATGCAAAGGCCGTCAAGGTCTTCTATATGGCACTCAGAACGGTGAGAAACGTTTCTACCAAATTTAACTAATGTTGTCTACCAACCCAGGTATTTAGTTTTTTCAGTCCAGAAGTTTCTGACCCTTCCCCAGCCCTGCTAAGACGGCTTCTCGGAGCAAGAAAACATGAAGACCTTGACATAAAGTGTCAAGATAACCGTAGCAAAAGGTAGCCTAAACTTATGCTAAGTTATCTAAGCAGCTAAGTCTGTTTTTGTCATGTAGGGCCTAGGACGGCTCTGTCCATGACTTCTTAGTGGAGCTTATGGCGGGAAAATCTGTGCCAAAGCGGTACGAGGTAACTCGTGTTGCTGTGACAGTGAGCACCCCACCGCGATAAGAGCCGTTATCGTAGAGTTCTATTGGTTGCACGCGTGGGGCTCTTGTTGAGCCCCGAAAAAAATTTCGAAGCTCTGGAGTTGCTTCTCGATTCTTAGTTTTGTTCTTTTGCAGTGAGCAAGAGTCTCAGGAAAACCTCACTCTATCACCATTCTTCATCCTTTCTCTCACTTTTCTGTTTTCTTGTTTCTTTCCGGCCTACGCTTCACATTTCATCTACATTTGAAACAAAAGTAAACACATAACCGCCACAATGTCCGCCGTTCCTGGTCCCGTCTACGGCCTCGAGGTCCCTCCTGGAGAGATCTTAATTCCAGCCACCATGGAATTCCCTGCCTCTGTAAGTTCTTCTCCGGCGCGTCGAATCTTGCTTGATGCGATGCAATGCGCTTTTTTGCGCTGGCTCGCTCTCAGTTGGCGGCGCATCATTTGCGACAGCAGTTCGGTATGGTCTTGACCTCATAGTTCTAACCGTGAAATCCCACAGTTCCGCATTACCATGGCTGCCGTTGACCCTACCGAAGAGCCTGAGGCTGACGGTGAGGGCAACATTCCTACTGTTCCTCGATCCACCCTGCGCCTCGTCAAGCGTGCTCTCCCTGGTCTCGATGAGGATGAGGATGATGAGATCGATGACGAGTACATGAAGGCTCTCCTCGCCGGCTCCGACGATGAGGAGGACTCTGATGAGGAGGCTAACGGTGGCCCTAGCGACCCCGTCAAGGCCAAGAAGCAGAGGCAGGCTGCTGCCATCAAGAAACTTCTTGAATCTGCTCAGGAGGAATCTGATGAGGAGATGGAGGATGCCAAGCCCAACGGCAAGGCCAAGGGCAAGGCGAAGGCTACAGAAGAGGACGAAGAGGACGATGACGATTCCGATGATGACAGCGAGGAGGGTGCCGATCTTGAGAACTTTGTCATCTGCACTCTCGATACTGAAAGAGTGAGTCTATGGAAGCAGAACCTCGGAACTGTCAGCTAACTTTTACGCAAGAACTACCAGCAGCCCCTTGATATCACTGTCAACCATGGCGAGAAGGTTTTCTTTGTCGTTACTGGTACTCACACCATCTACCTCACTGGAAACTACATCATGGACGATGATGAGGATGATGAGGATGAGGATGAAGATGACTACGATCTTTCCCCTGATGAGCTTGAATATGCCCTCGAGGGCGAGGAGAGCGATGAGAGTGACGAGCTCGATGGTGTCCAGGACCCCCGTGTTCAGGAGATTGAGTCTGACGAGGAGGAGGCCCCCAAGCTAGTTTCCGTTCAAAAGGGCAAGAACAAGCGCGCCGCTGAAGAGGCTACGGAGGGTCTTGACGAGCTCATCTCCAAGGACGATGCCAAATTGTCCAAGAAGCAACAGAAGAAGCTCAAGAACAACAAGGGCGAGGCTGTTGCTACCGAGGAGAAGAAGGACGCTAAGAAGGTTCAATTCGCAAAGAACCTCGAACAGGGCCCTACTGGCTCTGCTGAGAAGGCCAAGCAGGGCAAGGCCACCACCGGTGTCAAGGTTGTTCAGGGCGTGACCATCGACGACCGAACTATTGGCAACGGCCGTACCGTTAAGAACGGCGACACTGTTGGTGTTCGATACATCGGCAAGCTCCAGAACGGAAAGCAGTTTGATGGTAAGTGACTAGCTCCCGCCGTATCTTCAACTTCATTAACACTTTGATAGCCAACAAGAAGGGTAAGCCTTTCTCCTTCAAGGCTGGCAAGGGACAAGTGATCAAGGGCTGGGACATTGGTGTTATTGGCATGGCTATTGGTGGTGAGCGCCGTCTTACTATCCCCGCCCATCTTGCCTACGGCTCCCGCGGCCTTCCAGGCATTCCCGCCAATAGCACATTGATCTTCGATGTCAAGCTTCTTGAGATCAAGTGAGTGTAGCGTAGCATATGCCTCCACTCACTCGACACAAAGCCGACTTGCTACCGCACTCGTGACATAATACCCCAAACAGAGGCTGCAGAATTTGGCGACAAGTTGATCACGTCGTGGACGCCTGTATTCCCCAGGCTCATCTATCATATCTGCTGTCCACCCGGTGTTGTTGTTTTGCATGCAAGGATAAGAGAGCACAGACTTGTACATTCTGCGGAGGCTCGTCGGTGTTTAGAAGACAAAACAGGAACGATGTGGTGAGGACCGTCTCCGCTGCATGACATGAAATGGCGTACGATAAAAAAGGGTTATGCTTACGCTTTGCTATTGTTATAATTTTCCTTGTGCCCTAAAGGATTTTGTAAGGTTATTCAGATAAAATACTACCTCTTTCCTTTTCATTTGCTGTTTTCTCCCTCCCGAGCCTTCTTTGTGTTGGTTTCATCATAGACTTGATAAAAGAAGCCGTGGATGTCGAACCTTCCAAGTACCTACCACCCAGCCTGATGGAGGTAGGTTCATTTCCTTCTGGCTCGACAGCCTCCGACTCTGCTCTGCAACAACATCGCCGAGAGAAAACCTCGAGCGCAATTCTCTCCGTATCTGGCTACTGCATTATCTTATTAGACGTGGCCAGCCCTCGGATATTGATGGGTGGTGTGCTAACTTTCTCTTTATTGACTACCTTGGAGTATCATGGCACCAACCTTGCTCAAGAAAGCCAGTCAACAATTCGTCCGTCTTTCGTCCTGCGATTCGAAGAATATATTTGAAGCGCCTCCAGGATCCGTGTTCAATGTTGCAGACGGATCGGAGGCGCAAACTTCGCGGAAGTTTCGCACTGGCGGTTCAAAAAGATGGACACCTTTCCGGGGTGCTTTCAAGAACATGAGAAAAAACGCACGCAGCCGTAAGCCGTCTTATTTGTCTTCTTTGTAACCCATTGACATGCAGTAGGTGCCGAAGTATCCAAAGATGCTCATGAATCCCCCGAGGACCAAGCCAAACCCCATTTACTTTTCAGATCTGTCCCAAGACTGGAACATGGAGCGAGAAGTCCAGATGCAAAGGAAGTAGTAATACGAGAGTTGGGGTTGCATCCCACGGCTATGGCATCAAACTCTACTTTGGTGATTCGAAACTCCCCGAAACGAGCACGAAGCTCTTTGCAGCTGGTCAATCCTGCTCCTTCCAGTGGACTAATCACTCCACCTTCTTCTGAGGCAAGCTATACAGTCACAACCACCGATGACATGTCCACAGCGAAGACTTCGATAGAATCTTCTATGCTACGGAACTGGGAAATCATGGATAGACGATACAATAGGCGAAATCCATGGACCCGCTCAAGCCCTGAAGGCCGCGCTCTCAGTACTATTCCCGAGGCCGGTGTTGTTCAGGCTCGGCCTACCATTGCAACTGTAGAGAGGGCATCCGCTGCCAAGATTTTCCTTGAGACTTACTTCAATGAACTTCTCTGTAAACCAAATGCAAGAGCGTTGCGGGGCCAGTGCCTCGAGTCTCAGTTGTGCAACTATTTGTTAATGACACCAGAGGAGAAGGAGAAGATTCGAGTGCAATATAGAAGGCAGGAAACGTGCCATCTCAGAGAGTCGAGGGCAATGAGGGCAGGTTCCTTGGCTTATCATGGAAACCAGGACTCTTCCCCCTTAGTCAACAACTACGAGCCGCTTCAAATTTTAGGCAAAGGCAGTTTCGGAGTAGTAAGACTTGTACGTGAAAAGCCTGCTCCAGGGCATGCTTTCCCTGGGCAAGTTTATGCTATGAAAGTCATTCGAAAGACAGAAATGCTACGGAACAGCCAAGAAGGCCATTTGCGAGCTGAGAGGGATTTTCTTGTGGCTTCTGAAGGATCACAGTGGTTAGTACCAAAGCTGACCAACACTACAAGGTCACTGACTGACTGAATGACCTTCTCAGGGCTGTTCCACTGATTGCCAGCTTTCAAGACACAACAAACCTCTACCTGGTGATGGAGTACATGCCGGGTGGCGATTTTCTCGGATTGCTCATTCGGCAAAACATTCTGCAGGAACCCATTGCACAGTTTTACATCGCAGAGATGATCCTTGCTGTTGAAGAGGCCCATCGTTTGAACTTTATTCACCGCGACATAAAACCAGACAACTTCCTCATTTCCGCGACTGGTCATCTAAAAATTTCCGACTTTGGGCTAGCATTTAATGATCACTGGTCCCACGACGCAGCATACTACAATGCCCACCGATATTCCTTGGTCCGAAGACTGAATATGAACATCAATGGTGACGAGACGGATCAAAAAGGCAGTAAGGATCTCCTGAAACATCTTGAGTGGTACCAGTCTCTTGTTTCTGGACTTGACAGGCATGGGAAACATCCATTGGCGAGTAACGAGGACTTGCGAAGTCTTATCGGTTGGAGAAACCGGCACGGTAACCGCACTGCTGCGCGTTCAGTTGTTGGCACCAGTCAATATATGGCTCCTGAAGTTGTTCTTAGTCAGAAATATGACGGGAGGTGTGACTGGTAGAGCATCGGCATCATCCTGTATGAATGCCTGTACGGGCAGACTCCCTTTCTAGCAGAAGAAGGACGCAAGCAGACGAAACAAAACATCGTTGTGCGTACGTTCGTATCAACTTGAACGAGGTAAATGACTAACAGTGACCGCAGGACTTCAAGAAGAACTTCCAGTTTCCACCCAGGCCATTCGTAAGCGACAAGTGCAAAGATCTCATCTGCCGCCTGATCCAAGAGAAGGATATTCGGCTGTGCTCAAGGAGGTATCAGGTCAAATACCGGGATTCGTTCAAAAGCTATGTGTTTCCCGATGACGCAGAAGATATCAAAGCGCACAGGTGGTTCAGGAACACGCCCTGGGATCGCCTGCAATCAATGCCTCCTCCATTCACTCCGAATCTGAAGGGCGATGACGATGCACACTATTTTGATGAATCTGAACCATTTGAAGACTGGTCTGAGTCGATTCCCTCGGGTGTCTTTCTAAGATCGGAAGATGTCAAGGATATCCTTTTTGGATTTGATACCCATGTGCAAGCAAAGGCTATGGAGCTTATCAAAATTCCGTTCGACGCCGCCAAGCTTCGAAGTATAGACCGGGATATTGATGGATCAAAGGAACTTCAGCCGAACGACAAGGCTACACTGAAGCAGTTTATTAGATTTTATGGCCATAAAGAGCGCAAACGACCAAGAGACATGTTGCTCCGGGACAAGGATACCAAAAGGACTTCATTAAAAATTCGAAAAGAGACGGCTTTCATGGGCTATACCTGGCGTCGGATGAGACCCGGTGGATATATCGATCCGAAAGTAACGGAGACGCGGAAAATGGACGAAAGCCAGGCTTCAACACTGAATATTGAGCGTTGAATAAAAAGAAAAGAGAAGAAGAGGAGGACGGTATGAGATACGAAGGTGTTCAGCCCTCAGAAGCATTGTGAGTAGTATTACGAATAGACATTAAGAGCTAGACCTTATCGGCGTGTGTACCTTCATCCTGATACTCATTTCATCATCCTCGCCCTATGTAGAAACATCAAATCATTACCATAACATTGAGCGTGCATCCTTCATTGTGATTTGGATCTTTTGTTGGTATTGCTGTACGAAACAGACTCCGTTAAAGCAGCTGGGTCACCAGACGCAACAGCTTTGGCATTGCGAATCTCCCATTCAAATTCCTTGAGGGCCCGGATCTCCCAAGAGAAGAAGAGTAGCGAGAGCAGACCATCGATAACTCCAGCGACCAAGCAAAGACTACTGACCAGCATAAGGACAAATGCGACGCAGTTTCCAGGACTAAACCAGACAGCGACAAGACATGCTAGCCAGACAAGCAATGCGCCAAAGAAGTGTATGCCTCGCCAGTAGCGCTGGCGAATCTCGCGAGCATGGTATTTTTGTATCATTCCCAGAATTTCATCGTAAGTGGACGTCTGAAATGAATCGTGATTAGAGAAGCGACCTCGCCTGAGTTGGGTATCGGGATCCGCACTCTGCGCTGCGTCACCAGAGTGAATGCTGCTAGCCGGGCTACTGGAGGCCAAGTATGCGCCAGTCTGCAGAGCAGCAGATGGCGTTTCGGAGCGGGGATCAGCTCTGATAGGCAATGGGGAAGGGGTATGCAGGACGAGAGTGGCTTGAACAGCAAAGTGGTCGGAGAGGGAACAAAGGAGATCAGGATGCCGCTCAGTCATTGAAACATGAGCCGACTTGACGATCCAACCAGGAGCGGCAGCAGGAGCATCAGGGTCGACTCCTGTCGAGGCAAAGATGTAGTCGAGTCGCTGGCCTTGAGGATCAATGGTATCAGGTGGGACCTCGCAAAGATCGCCCCCCTTGAGCCGATTCTGCTGGTTTTTGTTCCAGCGCCATGTGTTATAGACGGAGTTGCTGGTTGCGCCATTCTCGAGGAGATTGAAGGCGGCTGTCGGTAATGGCCGATGACGATCCTTTTCAGATGGATGGTAGGCAGGACCAAGAGCGCTGTCAGGGTGTAATTTGCGCCAGATGTCATGAACAGGCGCATGTGTTGTAATTACCCGGTGAAATATGGACAAGGGTAACATGTTGAAATCACCCATTCCGACGACGAGATGTCCGCGTTCAGCAGCGCCGCGCATAAGCTTTGAAATCTCCCATGACTGCGCAACTCGATGACAGTCGTATGTACTCACAGGCTCGGGCTCGTATGGGGAATGGGTCTAAAATTCAAGTCAATTAACAAGCTGAAATGCGATATAACAGATTCAGACTCACATGTGTATTGAAGACCTCGATTATGTCCTTTCTCCTTGGCCCAAAGCGAATTTTGGCGCAAGCAACACCCTTGCCTACATACCAGTCTCCCCTCCAAAATGCAGTTGGTCGCCCATTGAGGGGATACTTGAACATGGTACTCTCCTCGATCGGCCAGTGACTCAAGATAGCCAGACCGCCACCAAAAGCACCGCTGTGGTAGAACTTTCCATAGGGGAGAATCTGGCGAGTGTGATGGCGAATGGCTTGGTAATCCTCCTGTGTAAAACATTCCTGCAGGGAAACGATATGCGGTGTAGGGACGGCGTGTGTAATTCTGCGTCCTATCTCGTCAAGTCTTGCAATTCGATGGGTCGATATGTAGCGAAGACCCCAGCAGTTGAGGGTCAAGAGGTTGATCTCAGAGGGGAAATTATGAGGCTTATCATTGTTGACGGCAATGGTGGAAGGCGTTGTGACATGCTCAGCAGCGTCACTTGCCATGACCATGGCACCGGTGGAATATGCGCAAGTAATGGTGACTGATCTGTTTCGTGAATATCAGACAGTCGGAGAAAGAGGGTGAGACAAGGGACCGGGCATGGGACAAGTTTTGGATCTCAGGTTGGAGAGTGAAAATATTGAACGTGGCGCGATGCCTCGAGTGCTGGATATTAGTTAATTAGATATGAGGGCACCAGCCAGGTATCGCTGGTATTAGTGGTAGAGCCTAAGAAGCGCAAACCGGCAATATTACAGATTAGTTACGATCGAAAGCAAAATTCTAAAATGAGGGAGATGCGATAGACGGTCACCGCTAGGAAAAGGAGTGAGAACACGCGACGCGAAGGAGTCTAATGTGATAATTTACAGAACACCAATTGAACCAATACCACGCCTCCTTCTTGTTTGGGGACACTGCCGGTACTTGTGGTCACCCGGACTATCCGCTCCAAGGAGGGGCCGATACCTGTTGGGCTGATTACCGACGTAAGTGAATATGGAGGTATACATGGAGCAGGGGTGAAAGAAAGACGAGTAATAAAGCAATGATTGGTGATGGAACTATTGAACTCATAGCGGCGTTCCTCTTAATTTTGTTCCATATACTCTGTGGTATGCTTATTTGAGATTGCACCTCTTTGCTAAGGTATTATCCACACCTGACGGTAAGTTGCCAAAACATATCCATCCTAGCCATCATATTGCTTCCTGACTTTAGACTAATTTCAGTAAATGACCAAAGTCTTTTTCTCTCTTAGGATCAACCCCCAAATTTCTTTCTTCCTATAGTCTAGGTAGGTAGGTAGCACTCTAACTTACCTTACTCTAAACGGTTCAGCTCTCGTGATGAACTAAGATAGAAGCTTCCAGGAACCGTGCAATTCCGCCAGTAAGATAAAGTTACCATGCCATTAGACTCAGAGCTTCATTCTTCTCACTTCTAATCTCAGCTGCCACATGCCGAGCTTCATCATTAGTTCGATACCCCTCATCGAACTTAAGAGGCGCCATGCGTCATTCTTGGGTATCCATATAGAACCATCTGGTAAAGTCCAGACATGTACGGAACTCTTCACTTATAACTAATACTGCCCATATCTATCTATACTGACTTCCTCATGTCTAGTTCAACCATCGACCATAAGTTGAAACAAGAATATCATTCTTTTGATAGTTATATCCATAAACTCGTAACTGTTCATCCACATTCGCAATGTCTGTAGTCTTTGAATCTCTTCTCATCAAGTTCAAACCCATTCTGGTTGAACACCCCGAATCCCCTCCTGCTTCTTTCTCATCCGTGACCGATCACCTCAAGTCAATTCCTGGGGTCGAGTCCGTGTATCTTGGCAAACCCCTCGAGAAACCTGATTACTGGGTTCTGGGTATCCGTTGGGCCTCGCGCCCTGCCTATGATGCCTTCGTTTCCGGCTCCGCTGCCACCGATTGGCATGCTTCTTTGCGCGCCTTACTGGCCGAGCACCCTGTCGTCAGTCCAATCGCAGAGTATACAGGCCATGCCGAGCGCGCCCTCCATGCACCTATTACAGAATTTTGTACTTGTTGGGGTGCTGATGAAACCTTCACGGAGGATAACATGAAGCCATTCGCCGTTGCTTGTGAAGAGGGTGGGTTGGCTGGGCTTCATGGCTTGGCTTACGGCGAATTTGTACAAGGACAACATGAGAACCCTTCGGTTATTCCTGGCCGAGCATCTAGGCTACTGATGGGTTGGGATAGCAAAGAGGCCCGTTTGCAACACAACAATAGTAGAAGTGGTAAGTCTCATTTCTTTGTTGCGCCATTAGTGCTGACTAAATTGCACCGCAGTAATTGACGATAACGTATACTATCTGCTTGCTCGGAACAAGAGCCTTGAAATAGTGAGCCATCTAGGAAGTTGTAGAAAGCCCGAGCAACTAACATTTCATGTAGTATCATGTCCCTTTCAGAAAGCTCTGAGACTTAATGTCACGCCTAAAGGTCGCAAGTGATACCAGATTGTTATTGGATTAAGTAGAGAACAAAATAACACTGAGTCAATGCGCCGTCGAAAATCAGATACCTTGAAAGCTGTCACTTGTGATTGTGAGGCTCTCTCTTCCTGCCAATAAGCCCCGTCTTGATCCGTACGTCCCGATGAAATGCGATCCCGTCCTTGACACCATTTCTATGCCATTCAACCATACTGCGACTTTCCTTACCCACCCTTGAAACTTCAACTCAGGTGGATGGAATGGTCTTCTCAAATCTCTGAACTGTACCCGGTGGCCCGATATCGCCCTCATTTTGAACCTCCAAAACACACTGCATCCTCCTTTTAGCCTCTTGATGTCTCTGCAAATAGCAATCTGTTCGTCCTAGTTCGTTGGTCGATCTAACGTCATTGTACCGATATCAGAACTTAGATACGATGTTTCTCCGATTCTGCATCAAGATTTCAAGGTTAGAGATTTAATTCTTGCTGGATCTGTTTTGCACCTCACCGAGTCGAGAGTAGAGCATGTACAATGCCATACGGTTACATTCCTCCGTTCCGGTAATGGTCACCAGTCGCTCGTTACTATTGTCCTGCGGCTCGTTGATCTTGATCACGCTGTTGCTCATCTGGCGGATCTCATTGATCTTCTGTCCACCCTTGCCGATGATAGCACCGACCATGTCGTTCGGGATGTAAATCTGCTGTGTGATAGGCCCACCGGGGATGGCACCGCCCATGGGCTGAGCTTGGGGAGCACCAGCATGAGGTTGAGGACCAGCATGAGGGGCCATGTGCGGTTGGCCATGAGCAGCTGCGCCATAGGCACCTCCTCCCTGAGCACCCCCATAATGCATAGGCATGACAGGGTTGGCCTGAGCAGCTGCGTGGGGATATTGCTGAGGGTAAGGCGCGGGTGGCATATGGTGAGATCGCCGGTCGTTGTGGCGGCCGTAATTTTCACTTCGTCCGTAGTGGCCCGAGGCCGGTTGGGGTGAGTAGGGAACAACTTGCATGCCGCCTGGAATCGAGCCAGCAGGGGCGCCGCTACGGGTTGCGTAGGCAGACGCAGCAGGACCTCCAAATCTATCATTAAGCTGTTCAAGAAGGGTGCTGCCAACATAGTAAGTTGCGATATGAACAGCATCAGCGACACCCATTACGACCAGCGATCTCTCGCTTGACATAGGCAAGCATGAGTCAGAAGCGTTCAACCGAGCACCAGATGCCTCTTGGATCTCACGAATACGGGCACCACCCTTACCAATGATGGAGCCGATCAAAATATGCGGAATGAGCAGCCGTAAGGGATATGTTTTTGAAGACGCAGTTGAGGATTCGTTGAGGGGTTCGTTGTTCAGTGTTCGGATGATCAAGCCAAAAGCCTGAATTGTGTTAATTTATAACCCATGCGTAGGAGAATCAACTTACCTTGGCTACAGCGTCTACTATGCCGCTAACAGTAAGAATACGTTCAACGGCCCCCTTTTGGTAGTCGCTGACTGTGCACTTAGCGTTGGAAAGCTTCCTGATGTTGGAAACATTCTCGCCCCCCTTTCCAATGACGGTAGCAGCCTCCGGGCTCGAGATAACAGCGCGAATATGAATCCACGAAGTCTCGTCATGGGCAGCAGCAGACGTTACAGCGTTGGATGCAGAGGCAGCAACTGTGGCGGCAGCGGCGGCCTTTGTGTCGGATGCATGGTCCAAAGTGGCATCGTCATCATCTTCAGACTTATGGGCTCCATTGACCTTATCGTCATGGTCCTCTGCAGGGACGTCGGTGGGAGCTTCGGGGACCTCAACATCGTCGTCATGCTTGTTCTTGTCAAGAGCAGGTCGTTTGGCATCAGGCTGATCACCAGCGCGCGAGGGCGAAGAAGCTTCTTCCAAAGGGCGCTTGGCCGACTGGGTTGGTTGTGTTGGGGAAGCAGACATATTGAAATCGTTATGGTTCACGCGAGTTTAGTCTTTCTGATAATCGACAATTTGAAAACGTCTCGTTCTTTCTATTGTTCGTCTTATATACACTCAGGGGTTTTCGAAGGAAAACGTGCTGGTGTAGTGACTTTCGCTGGGTGTGCTTCGGTGAAATACTCGTGAAGTGACTTATGTCGCGTAAATACGATGCGTGTTGCGGGCTGAATGGAAGGAAGAGAGGGATTCGAGATTCGGGCTCAAGGGCGGGTTTCAGAACTCTTTCAGCGGGCGTCGAGTAATTACCCGGGAAGATCTCCTAGATATAGGCGGGAGAGGAAGGGCGGAATGATTGTCTCGTGGTGCAAATATTGAATAGTGGTGAGGGTAGGTGAAGCGATCGATACTGGGACGGACTTCTTAAAAAGCAAAAAGAGGCAGTGCTCAGCTCAAACCTTCTGACCCGGACTCGAGGTTTCTTGATCGCCAAAGTCGCCAGATCTTTGAGCTAAAGCGCAGAATCTGGAGCACAAACTAGCTGGCCGCGAAGCGTGGGAGGATGAGAAGCTGAGACGAGAGGAGCAGGTTCTTAAATGTATCGGCGCGCGGTGTTTTAGAACTTTCGCTGTCGCAATGGGTCCCGATACCAGGGATGAACCAATCCAAATCAATCAGAAGAAAAAGGAAAAGGGAAAGTCTCAGAAACGATTACGGGGAATCGCTGAGAATAGAAAAACGAGGTTCTCAAGATAGCAATGGCAGGTGAAAAGGGGGAGAATGAATATGACACGACAAAGGTCGATGGTTTGGAGTGAGGAGATGGGAGAAAGCCGGAGAAGTAGCCCTGTGAGGATCCAACCTGGGTACCTAGCTAGGCATGGAGCGCTTTGAGGTGTCACGTGCACCGCCTCGATCTGGGCTTGAAAGCTTGGGCCACATGAGCTCAGGCGGTCCACCTGGCGGTGATACTATCTCAGTACTGTACTAAAGTTAGATCAAGTACCTACCTAGTGAACAATCACAACCGACGATATAATTACCTACTCTCACTGACCTTTCTTTTCATAACCGAACAATTTTAAACAGATAGGTACAAGTGCGACTACTACGCTTGTCTCGCTATATCTGAAGGTCTCCAATTAGTTGCATCTGAACAACAATTGCCTGTCTTGGACAGATCATTGGAAGGTGCGAAGTGACATATCTTGATCACCTAAATCCGTACATTAGGACCTTGGGTGCCTCCATCCTCGCAAGTCTCAATTCTTCCTACCTACCTACCTTTATGCTCTAGAAAATTCAAAAGCCTTGCCCATTTCTTGAGCCAGTTGCGTGAACTTTACGACAATGGACTACAGGTCGCAATATACAGCAAAGGAGGAATACGTGGCCAATGTTGATCAGACATTGAGAGAACTTCAAGAGAGAGTCCAGCAACATGAAAATGAGTTGGACAAGGTATTCATTCACGCTCCAAAACCCACAATATACCAATGGCTAAATTCTTAAAGATTCGTTCAGAGCCCAGCCAACCCCCAGTGTCTGCGACTGAACAGGCGCGTCTCATACAAGTGGCTCTCAAAGAGGTGACAGTGTCGGATCCCTTCCTCCCCTCGCCAGGGTCGCTGTTACCGACACTATTGGCGTTTCGCAAGACTCACCAAACCATTCAAGAGTCCAAATCCTATCTTGCCTCTCAACGAGCAGGCCATGAACAACTGTCGCGTCAGCTTGAAGTGGATGAAGCGCGCCTCAAGGATCAAAACCTCCTTGGCGATGCTCTGGATGCGCGTATCTTGTCGTTACGCGATGAAGTGGATGCGGGTACTCACGTTAGCCCGGGAGAAGGGGCAAAGGAACTGTTGCAAGAACTCAGGGCTAAGAAGAAGTCTTACGACAGAGAGACGTCAAAACTCATGAAAGTTCTCCTTCGATTCATCGATAATCAGCTGGCGCCCATGCTTGCGGCAGAAGAGCTAGGAGGGCCTGTGGTTGGGGATCTTATAGGTATTGATGGAGATGATTTGGCCGCCGGATTTAATGCACAAGGAAAACTCAGGAAACCAAAGGACAGTGACGATAAAGAAGATAAACGGCAACGCAGAATCGATGAGATTTGGGGGCAGGCTACTAATCAAGGCACTGGGCGTCAGGACGAGATTGCAGCTGCAGCTGCAGAGATGAAGCAACTGACAGAGGAGCTTCTCAACACGCTTGCTGAAGCTCAAGGCAATAACTCAGCATCATATGTACAATTGTCGCGTGAAACTGCGGCTGCACGGTTCTTGGTGAGGTCCAAGGTTGCACAATTTCATCCTAAAGATGCAACAAGGCTCAAACTGGTGGACTTCGGGCGAGAATTGGAACCCTGAGTACCTAATTTAGTAGGTAGTTACAGATATAAAGAAAGTTTTAAGAATGATTTGTCTTATAGTCATGTTTCTATCAAGTCACACATGTGATTATTGTCATCGTTGAGAGAAGTTAATCCCCCGGCTGTGCTTAGGAAGTTTAGAATACAGTATAACGATTCGGGATAGCTCATTATAAATTAATAATTGTACCTAAGGTAGGTAGATAGATAGGCTGATAGACTTCCACATATGGAATGAGGTCCAATAGAGCCTGAAAGCAACCTCTAAACAGTACGTCCTGCTAATCGGTCAATTCTATAAGTGATAGGCGCTAGATATGGAACGCCAGAAACAGCAGAGATACCAGATTGTTTGTTTAATACAAAATGTAGGTGTCTTGACACTGGTAATGAATTACAATTATGATGATAAGCTTAAGAATAACGTAGCAAAAATTCTGTTCGTTAAGAAAGACCACTACAAACCCCAGGCTATGTTAACCTGCTGGGAGAGAATCAATATTCCTTGTGTTCTTTAAGTCTAAGGAGCGTTACCCACCCAACCGCGTCGCGTCTGTCCACTTCCAGCTTCGAATACAGTATCCACGACAATTGCTTACCTTTTCCCACATCATATTCAACAATGACCTCCGAGACCCTCGTTTCTGATAACTCTACCGTTTCTTCACCTCCCGCCAAACGTGCCAAGACTGCCGGTACCATGGAAGGTCTTCCACCATTGCAGATTAAGAAGCTTTCTGACAAGGGACGTTTGCCTACTCGTGGGAGTGCCTTTGCTGCTGGCTATGATATCTACGCTGCTCGCGACACAACTATTCCCGCCCGTGGCAAGGCGCTAGTTGACACTGATATCAGTATGGCTGTGCCTGCCGGAACCTGTAAGTACATGACTAGTCGAAGCCCTCGATCAACCAGCTTAAGGCCGGCTTTCTGACAAGATGAATAATACAGATGGACGCATTGCCCCTCGATCGGGTCTCGCGTCCAAGCATTTCATTGACACAGGCGCTGGTGTCATCGATGCCGATTATCGCGGTCAGGTCAAGGTCCTGCTTTTCAACCATAATGAATCCGACTTTGAGGTGAAGGAGGGCGACCGCATTGCTCAACTTGTTCTGGAGCGCATCTACACCCCCGAGGTTGTGGAGGTCCAAGAACTCGAGGAGAGTGTCCGAGGCGCTGGTGGCTTCGGCAGCACTGGTTAGATAGCCAAGGGGCCTATGCAGACTTCTCTTCTGCCAAGTTTCATCAATTAATGAATTGGCTTCTGGGCCAATGCAATAGATTTACAGTACACAGTTGAGGAAGGCTGATTATTCAAGAGAAGCTCTCAGAGTGAATTATTTGACCCTCACAAGAGATGTGAAAACTTGGATGAATTCATGAGACGTCTATTCCCAAACCTTTCTACCCATTTCTATTGCTGGCTTCTACTTTGGTGGCCATTTTAACCTTGGACAACCCCCTCCCACTAGATCTAAATGGCCTTCGCAAGGTATTGCGTCGTGGGCGAGCGTAAGCAGTCCAAATTCCTCACAAGTTGAAGTTCTGCCGCCTTACTCTTTACGAGGTGCGCCTTAGTTTGGTTAATACGATCCTCATCTTTCATGTCGTCCGTTGTTCGTTCAACCACCCTCTTCATGCCCTCGCAGGTCTTGGATAGAACCTCATGCATACTGCCTAGGACCTTTTCTGCAGCGCGTGCAAGGGGTAGTTCAATAGCCGATACTGAATCCTCGCTAAGCCAGCTGGCGGTATGCCGCAGCCGCTCATCAGCATTGAAGACAGCCTCACGCATTCGGATTACCATAAGAGCGCCAAACATGTCGCCTGTGCCACTGAAATAACAATCGATTGATGGGAAGACAATCTTGAAAAAGCGAGCTTTGCCGGTAGATGTCATCGTTGAACCAACAACAGCGAGATGCGAAGGCGGATGGTCTGGCGCCTCAAGGTTGACTGAAGTAATGACGACATGAGGAATCTTGTACTTGTCGTGGAGCACTTGAATAGCCTTCCGGAGACTGTCCATATCATGGATCTTGACTTCTGAAAGCAGCCTTTTCGTAGAAATTGTCAGTTGGGGTTTCTCAAGTCTCGGCAAATGCTCTTAAACATACTCGGCCTCGAATTGGTTTGGAAGAATCAGATCCGCATCGTGGATGAGCCTCTTGTATGCTGGCACCACTTCCTCGGAGACGTAGATCTTTCCATTGTCACCCATGACGGGGTCGAGAGCCCAGAAGAACTTGCCAGGTGCTTTGCTTGACTTTTCCTTAAGTTCACGACCTATCTTACCGACCGTATCGACGGCTGCAGCGCCTGGAATATATCCAGAAAGCATCACATCAAAATCATCTAGGTACGACTGCTTCAGTCCTTCCCAGAGATCCATGATCTCCTGTGCTGAGACTCTCGTTCCCTTCCATTGCTTATATCCGGTATGGTTACCTTTACAGGTGAAGTCCGCAAGTTAGAAACCTGGTTTATTATTTCACTCCACCGATCGAGATGACATGAATACTCACTGAACTGTACGGTGTTGAGAGCTGCGACATCACATCCCAAAGACTGTAGCACGAAGACGGCAATCTTGTTACCGACATATCTAGTGCACATAAGTCACTGTGACCCCGAGAGAGAGAAAATATAATTACCCAGAGACAACCTACGGCAACGACCTGTCAGCCTTGGCTCAAGATGTTGAAAGTGGCGCAATATTTGATGGCATACATACATGGCTTGCCACAGCGAGAACCCGTGTATCGGGTATTTTTGGGATGATGGACATAATACCAGAAGCACCAGTTCAATCCTCGATCTCTCCTTGATATTCAGCAAGCGTTCTGAATAGATGTCTACGCAGGCCTGGGTAACCAAGGATTTTCCTTGCGGGAGACGTCACTGAACAAAACCTCTCAATCGGCGTCAGCGGACGATTCTGCAGTAGAAGCCTAAAACACCGGAGCTTAAATGAAATGAGAAGCCCGAGCGTTATCTGTAAAGATTGAAAGAACAGAAGGGAAAATATGTCGCTGACTCAAGGAAGTAAACTAGTTCTGGGACTTGGTTGCGGCGTCTTTTGAGCTGTATGTCGCTCGATATTAGTCACTACCTTAGTTAACTTGAGGAAATCGGGTTAAGTCTGGAGCCTTAACAAGCTACTAACCTAAGTACGAACTTACCTGGATGTACGAAGTTTGGAAAATAGAACCTTCAGAACACTTACTCTCTTGCCTAGTATCGAACTGAATGATGAACCGAGTGATTAGCTCAACTGCAGCGAGGACAGCCTTTTCTGTACGCTTTTGAGCTGATAGCGAGTGACTTCCATTTGGTTGTGTGCCCCGCCAGCGCAGCAGGCTTCTTTTTGACCAATGAATAACTCTAGGTAACTTCAGGTACACAGTTGCTGTCCCTTCCAGAAGCAAGCAAATTTCTAGCCTTGAGGTATGACCATGGCCGGGAAAAATTTTTATTAGTTTGAGTTCACTTAAGTTTTTATCAACTCGGGTAGATGAGATACCTTCAGTTTTCTCGCCCCCTTTGGCTGTAAGCAAGGCATATTCAAATCACACCTAGGACTTGGAATATGATGTGATTACCATGGCAGCAGACTGGCAACCTGGAACGCTCATTAGGATAGAATGTGACGCTAAACTGGCGAATGGCACAATACATACATGCAGGCTGTATTTGTGTCGAGTCAATATCAACTTAGAGAAGCACGATATCATACTATCATTTATCATCATGGTCAACAAGGGACTAAAGCTCCTGAATTGGTGCCCTTGTATTCCCTATCTAACCCGTTCGTTTACATTTCTTTTCCTTGGCACACGCCTTTGATGCCTGCAAAAAAGGCTTCAAATAATCAGATTAACTTCCTGGTGTCCGTATTCCTTGTATTGCCCTCTTTGACATGTGTTTTGTCGGAACTGTTGCATGGTATCATTGCGACCGCAAGCGCCGAGCTTCTGCCATTAGCAGGGTGATGTTGTATTACATTATGGGACTCTTCTACTCCTCATCGCCAATCTTGGGCGCAAGATAGAAACGCAGATGGCTTTGACCCTCCAGATTGTACTCCACCAAGAGGGGCACTTCATTAGAGAGCTTGATCTGGACCTGATCGGAAAGGCCAGCAGCTTTGCAGAAGTTGACCAGGTACTTGAGGGAGAAGGTGAGGGCGACAGGCTCGGTCAACTCTATTGAGACACTTTGTTTGGGTTTCTCGACATCCTGATGGCTTCGAAGAGTCACGGAGCCGTTGCCAATATCGCCATTGCATGCGAACTTGACACCGTCCTTGGAAGCCTCAATCATCACTGCCAATGTGTTAACTAACAATCCAGTAGGCAAGTATCAAGCGAGCCTTGCAAGAACTAACCTGATTCTGACATAGCCATCAAGTCGGTACAGATGCGACGAAACTCGCCAGAAGGCATTGCAATTGTAGCAGCATACTCGGTGTCGGGGATGCCCAGATGCTCCTGGTCAATGTCCATGAGCTTGAGGTCATACTCGCTGATGCGGTCATTTTCAGGGCTTTCGAATTGCATGTTCAACACGTCAGGGGCATCCTCAGCCTTGAGCGTGAGCACGTCGTTACTCTGAGCAGCGCGTAGGACCTTGGTCAGGGATGTGAGGTTGACACCGAGGGAGATATTACGGTCGCAGCGGAATATCTCGAAGGATCCAGCAGTAAGCAACATGGAAACTAAGGCAACATGAGAGTTGTCCATGGCCTGCAGCTGAATGCCACTGTCATTGCAGTCGAAGTTGCAATCTTGGACCAGATCCTTGATTGCGTCGACGACCTTCTTCAGAAGATCAGCTTGGGCGAGTCGTGATTCCAACATATCTGTTTATTTGTTAGCATACCACTGATACGTGCCCGTGCGAGACGTGAAGCTGCCACGCATAGATAAAAGGGTGGGGTGTTCGCTATTTGGGATGACTGACTGATTGAAAGATTTGTTGGCAGATTGTGGCTAGATATGGACAGAGAGTATAAGCAAAGGATAAGGGAGCGAAATGGCTCGCAAAGTAAGGCGTGTTATGTTCACGGAAGGAGTATGGGAGGTTGTCTGGTGGATGAAATGCAAGATGGAGGTAGCAATGTGCTTTTGTCGCGAAATTGCTAGGCTGCTTTACGCTAGCTGGCAGGTGGGGGCCACTTAACGCGCGACCATCAAACAACCGACGCGTCGCGTTGGCGGCGGATTTTCCTTAGGGGAGGAAAGAAAACTCTGGACTTTGATCCTAAATGACAAAAAAGACTTGGGTAATTTTATTATCAGTTTACTCGTGGATGTGACCTAACGGAAGCCCCATTCGAAGTATAAGTTCCATTTTGATGAGTACCTTACCTAAGATATGTAAACCTTGGTTATACTAATCGCTTATTCTAGACATCCAAAGTTCTAACTAATATATAAATTATATTGTCTATATTTTAGTACGTATATATATAAGATCATGGCTGAAGAGGGAAATTTTAGTTCAAAACACCTAGAGACGAATGCCAACCTCAGTTTCTGACTGAGAGGTCCTCAATCCTTTGGCCTCTATCGGACAGGGCAGGTGCGAACCGCGGAAGTATCTTTGTACCCAGGTAGGTTTCGAGCCTCTTTCCAGTTCTTCGAGTTACTACTACTTACCTAGATACCTTAAGGCACCAATGCCCGTTAGAGAGAAATCAGCCATTGCCAAGGTTCTCCCTAACCTAGGTAAGAATGTATCCACACAATG
This sequence comes from Fusarium musae, assembly GCF_019915245.1. NCBI lineage: Eukaryota > Fungi > Ascomycota > Sordariomycetes > Hypocreales > Nectriaceae > Fusarium > Fusarium musae. Next base: position 2,748,280 of record NC_058387.1, read on the forward strand.
ACCTATTAGTACATATAAGGTTGGTGTAGTTATCATACATATGTTGCCAAGAATAAGCCCCCCCTTGATCAACATTGAAAGAAATAAGGAGACCGGCAAATAGGAACGAATGATTTCCCAAGAGACCGATTTATAGTGCATATGCCTTACAGCTACCGTCCATGAGGGCACGTTGATGCGATTGTATGTCGCCAAAAACCTGGTATCCGAGAATGATGATAGGGGGCAAATAATACAAAACCAAGATCCCTAACCCTGAACCTGAAACGCCGCAGCCATCCATGGCTTGTCTATATAATAGTCTCGTTTATAGAGAATTGTGCGTATCGTCGTGACGCTACCTGTGCTTAACATATTGATGTGTCTGTGGAGCTCGAATGTGAATTTTTCATAAGTCGATAGCAAGAATAAAAAACCCGGTTGGTGTCGAATCAGACGATTGTTTTGTCCTCGATGAAGGGAGGAGAAAGCGATTGGAAAGTGTTGAAGATGATGATCGTCATGTTTGTTTCATAAAATTGATGCCCCTACATTGACACAATGCGACCTGCTGGTGCGCTGGCACGAGTTCGAGGTCGTAGGTTGATAACTGTCTCTAGCTCCCGGAGCATACCCTTGGTTGCATCAGCATGCTGTCGGGCAAGAGCCTTTTGTTCTCGTTCTTCCCGAACCTTGACTATTCTTTCTTCTCGAGTGAGCATGCTTCGTGGTCGCGGGAGAGCAACGGCTTCGAAAACTTCGGGTGCCTCCTGTTCAGCCGAACCAGCATACTCAGAACTAGGCGGAGACTCGCCAGTCAATGCTTTCAGAGCTGCAGCGGCCCCGCCATTCTCGTCCACAGTAGTCAGTCCACTAAGAGAACTAACAGGTGACAGCAGAGTACTCATGGATGAAAGCCTCTTCTCGTTCCTATCGATGCCGAGTGCCAAAGCAGCCCTGCCCTCTTCCCATGCGGTCATCAGATCTTTCAGATCCAGGCCGATGGACTCATATTGCGCCATTAGATTCGGTCCGAGCTCCGAAATGTCGTTCGAATCGTTCAAAGTTCTGTCAGATTCTTCACGAAGCAGCTGCAGCTTTGCCTGTAGACCCCTGATCCCGCTTGATAGTGAATTAAGTTTCCGAAGTTGAGCCCTCCAGCGCTCCCGCCCAGGCGTCAGGGCGTTCTTTGGTGTAGGGGAGGATGGAAAAGCTAGAGAAGCGTGAGCATATGACCAATAAATGATGACTCGCATCGTATTCTTACTGTCTTGCTCGCTGAGAATGCTCTGTATTCTAGCATGAGCAGTTTGAGTGGAGCTGTTCACACTCAAAAGAGACTCTACGGCCGTTGTCCAACGAAGCAGATCATTTGCGTCACTGTTGGCATCCAGAGCAAGCAGTGCGCAAAGGAATAATTTACGTATGGTGGAGAATCGAGCAGCCAGGATTTTCAGGGTTCTCAAGGATTCAGGATCGTCCAGATCCTCATCACTTAGTCCTTGACGGGCGTCTGACATGTCGAAATCGGTAATGTCGTATATATCATAATATTTTTCCAAGTCTGTTTGCTCTGCAAATCCGTTGACAACCGTACAAACCTGGTTGTAGGAATCAAGAAGCTCTTGGAAAGAATGTCTCAGGGCTTTGCGCAGTCTGACACAACGCCGGGTTTGGGTACGGTCTTCTATACGGCTGATTGGTGGAAGGGGAGCGCTGCTGTAAATTGTTCAGTGCATGTGGTGGTAAGGAAATGAAAGACCTACAGTCTGTAACCTCGAGACACTAACTCGACTTCTTGTATGAGAGAGACAGCTGCACCTGACGCACTGTCGAAATTGTGTGAGTTTTCCACGAAAGACGTGATTTCAGCCAGCGATTGCGATCTTCGATACCGGAGCCATTGTCGTTTCATGTAAACCTGGCCCAGCAGGACGGCCGCTGCGCAAAGCACGAGAAGAAAGACCAGCCTCTTCTTGGTAACACCACTTCCAAGTGCCCAACTCAGAACAACTGCGACCGCAAGAGCGGCAAGAACTGATGCCAGAATTCCTTCCGTGGACAATAGGGATTCATCTTCGTTCGATAGCGGGCTAGGTCCCCTATTATGTAGCTGCGACTGCCCCAGGCCCGAATGGCCACTTAAAAGCTGAGATGCAATGATTGTATATCGGAATTGTTCGAGAAATTTGGCGTTGTCAGCTCGGTCGATACTCGCTGCAACCGCAGCCTATGGCAAGTGGTTTTAGCAATCGTTGACAGGTCACACCAGTTCGAGGTGACATACTGAATATTTCCTGCTAGCAGATCGCAATGAGGAGGGCTTAGGAACTTGTAAATGAAGCCCATTCGGAACCTTATTCCGAAATCTTGGTTTAACTAAAGGTCGGCCGGTGGGTGCGAAAGGTGATGGACTGGATGGCGGTGATGGGCTTGATCGACCAGCGGATGAATCGAGTTCGGGCGTTACTGCACCGGGCGCCCAGTCAGCCTGGGGCTCATCTCCCCCATCTTGAGATATCCAATGTTAGTCCACATAAGGGAAAGCGATATCGCGCGCAAGGGAGAGCGATGCTTGCTCACCTCTGAGGTAGTCGGCGAACGGAGTCTCCTCATACACCACGGGCTCCATCTAGCTTCTCTGTGACGTCGTTGGTGTCGATAAGCAGTCACACAGAGCCATCGAGCGGTGCTGATCGATGCAGAGTGACAGTGCCGTATGTGATATCTTGTTGCAATGTTGATTAAACCAGTACGAGTATTGTGTTCAGGAGAAGGCGACAAACAGTATGGACGGATTACGGAGTATTAGACGAGCGCGAGCAGGGACAGGCTGGTTCGTTGATGTTGCCAATTAGGGGAGCTCCACGCACACCGTAGTGGCCAGCCGGAGCCGCGGCAGGGATCGTGTGGCTATCAAGTGCCTGTCAAAAGCGCCGCAACCTCGACGGAAAGTATACGGACCCCGGAAGCTTGAGGTTTAGCCTTGTCAGATGCAATTTCGAGCCGAACTGGTACTACTGGGTATTTATGCAGTCAACTGCGGAAGACGTAATAGGTGCAGGGAGACGCAGGGACGACCCAAGACACAGCGTATCAGCATCTGGCAAAAGGGGCTCCGGAGCTTCTGAACATATGTTCACCCCAAGAGGAACAAAGAAAACTACGGGCCCAGAACCTGAAGTGACAAAATTCTAGATGCCTTTATCACTATATTCCAACGTCCCTGGGAGCAACAAATTTTCCAAACATTAAGCTACGATAAAAATGTCTAAAGGCCTGCTAAAATATGCTAAACTCATATCGGTCTTTTATGATCTATCGTACGATGGGATAGAGGTCTATAGTTTTCTTGCCACCTCTAGGCGCTCTGGTCAAGGTCTCAAGTCTTATTGCTCACCTAGGTAGGTAGGTAGAGGAGGAAAGAAAACTCAGAGCCTTGATCCTAAGTGATGAAAGTATTGAGGTAAATCCAGCCTAAGCTTAGGGAACTCTCTGCCAAGTTTGTTTTGACGCCTTATATCAAGGTCTGATGTATTTTTACTCCCTGAGGCTCACCCCCCTCGAGCCTTTATGACAGAGCCAGGAGATGCTAGATGCCGCCAGGGACTCGTTTGTGGAGCAAGATAGATAGTGAATGATAGCGCCTGAGGCATTCACTCACATAGTTAAGGTACCTAGCTAAGGTAGGTAGCTTATGGAACTCAAAGAACCTGGGGTAATATCATTTTTCTGGTTGGTCAGTTATGTGTGGGCCAAATGCTTCGTATTGAAAGTTCTATCACCCACCTTCACCTAGGTACCTTACCTTCCAAGAACCAGCTCTGACGTGGATTTTGCGCAGAGCATACCCATGATGATGCTGACATGAACCGAATTTCGATACTGTGTCCCGCGATTCGAAGAATACCAATGCTTCGACGATGCACTATCTCGCATTGTACCGGCGCACGGGTGGGTGCCCTGTCGCAGGCTCACCAGGTGGCATCTGGATCTCCAATACCCTATTAGCCCAAGCCATTGAGCGATTCCAACGCTTCGATCCGATTCCTAGTCGATGCTTGAGCTCATATGCCGGGCCTCTCGAGAGCCGACGTCGTTTGGGCAAGCGACATATGGTTGCCGTTGTACCCGGTTCCCGTGCTTCACCCTTTCCTTGGAGGATCGAAATGCCCGTTCATCTCGGCGACTGGACTTGGGAGGCTCCTGTTGCACCTAATGATCGTCACAAAAAAAAGATTGGTCTGTTCGAGCGCTTTCTCAGGAACCTCGAGGACATGGGACACGAAGAAAATACCAACCTTGCAACTGCTACGCCACCACCGGAGGCGGTTATGATACCTGCGGCAGCGACTCCGACATCAATAGAACAGGCCCGAGGTGACATGAACGAGCGGCTCGCCAAATTTTACAACTTGGAAGACGAAAATACATTGAAGAAGATTTGCGAGCCCTATATTCTTCAGATCTTGAAGATGGTCGAGGAAAGGACGATTTCCAACGACGACCTTATCCAAGCTCTTGATCCGTTCGACAACCGTCTTAAGCAACGGGCACCGGACAAAGTCCTCGATAGGAGGGTTGCCAAACAATGGGTCTACATAATCCACGCTATGTATCGTACCCGGACCACTTCAACTGAAGATTTGTATGGGAGCCATGTTTGGCACCAGTGCCTCAAAACAATATTGCATATGGCACCCCAGCCCTCCACGTTCCATTGCCTCGAGGAGCTTCTGAGACTTATTACTCCATACGAAAAAATACAACTAGAGACAATTGACTACCTCGACCTAATGCATAGCCATAACCGACTGGAAATGACACAGGGTGAACAATATCCTACACGGCCGATATCACTCCGCCTCTTACGCCGCAGTATGCAATTGACTCGATTAATTTCTGCCCGAGGTCTGACGCAAATGGAGGCATTTGAAGCTTTGACCAAACATTGCTTTCAGTTCGTGGACGAGACCACAGACCAACGTACGTTAGCTTTTCAGCTATTTTTGAAATTGGCGGCAGTCCCAGGTCTCAAGGCAGGCGAATTCTCTACTCTGGCCGGCAACGTTCGCAGCATGCAAGATTGGGTAGAATCAGAAGTTTGGCAATTCATGGCTATCCGTCTGATGAACACGACACAGGGAGGAATACGGCCTGAGCAATTATACAAATGGATTGCCGGGCCTACACAGTTACACTGCTGGGCAGCAATGCTTCAAGACTCTCGTCATAGCGAAACCAAGAAACGCATAGCGAACTTGAGGGCGCTTACACATACAAGTGAAACCTTTGGACACCTTGATACATTGATTAAGTCGGTTCGACTGGTGAGCGATCGTCATGGGGTTATACAAGATATGATGAAGATGGAGAAGGACCCGTATTGTGCCGTCATGATGTGGGAATCTTATAATGCAGGAGCGTCAGTTAAGCATAAATTCCCTTGGTACATGTGGGCACGACATGCAGAAGCTATAGTAACGCATCCGGACCTACCACCAGACCTCATCTGGCAGATCGCCGAGTTTTGCTCATCAAAGACTACTACCCGGCTTAAAGCCCCCATCGTACGGAACCTTGTGTTTATGATGGACTTCCTGGAAGAGATTTGTCACTTCTACATGAAGAAGCCCGGCCTGACAGCCCGACAGCGCCTTAGATATATCGAAACCGCTATCAACTGGGGCAAAAGGACTGGGCAGCATATGTCGCAGCCTGCGATACAAATTCTGGCTGAGATTCTCCTTCAAGATCTTGAAGAGGGTAAGATGGGCCGTAAGACACGACTTCGATATTTGGTCAAAAAGATTGGGCATTTCTATGGAAAAGAGCAGGCAGCAAAGGTTGCTCTCTCACTCGATGGGTGGAGATGGACTAACAGGCGTAGAGAGGGGCGGTTACCACGGATGCCAGCGCCAACGAGAGGGGCGCATTTCAAATCAGAAGAACAGACCAAGGAGCTCTCGGACTATTTAGTGCACCCAACTCTAGATGAGAACCTGAAAAGACCTCTTCGGCAAGCATGGGAGCAGACTCTGCCACCCGTTGGACGAGTTAGGTACGCCATCGAGAGCAAGGATTCTCAAGAACAGGACGACAACGTGGTGGAAGATGAACGTACTTTGGAATCTATCATGAGGGGTCAACGACGAAAGGAATAGGCCAACTACGGGATAGTTTCAAGCTTTTAGGTAATGCATGATGTGGTTTACGTTAACGCATAATACACCAAGGAGAGAAGAAGAAAAAAGTATTTCATGAATTTTCATGAGAAAGGTTAAAAGCGCTCAGCGCCTCGTGAGGATGGGTTCATGTGGCAGGTATTTGGCAGAACTCATAGCCCCGAAGACTAGAGGAGCGAATATGAAAATAGAACCGCTCATCGGGCAGTAGATAGCTTTTGATACACATGCCTGACAATCTGTTGGGGATAATAGATAATTTGGATCTATGTGATGCAAGACAGCTTGCAAGAACAAATCGAAAGGTATTTCAGACTATTGACAGAGAAATCATGAGACCGTGTCATTATTAACTGATTTAGAGAAGAAATTCGATAGATACTGCAAATCTTGGGCGCCCATACATCAAATATCATTACAGACAAAAGAAAATAGCAAAAGAAAAGTGAAAAATCATCATAAGACGTGTAAAATCGAAGATTGATCTGCCTTTGGTCAACCCATGGCGTGAAAAGGCGATAGGAAAAGCAAAACATAAAACTGAGAGCGTGAGACCCTTTCCCCTTCATCCAGACCAGAAATAAACAAAGGAAATCCTTGCTAGTAATGCGTTTGTCCCCAGAATTCCAAAGACCAAAACACCGCCTATATCCTTTTCCCAAGTGGTATCTTCCCATATCCTGTATCCCTTAATCTACATAATCTACCTCAGTTTGACCCATTGTCTCAGTCACAAGACTAATATGACTCCGAGCGCCGATGGAAGTGCTTCCACCATCACTTGCGCCGCCAAACAGACCCTTGGAGCGGGGCACAAGAACTTGTGCAGGGCACACCACTATCTCTTCGTCGCCTTTGCCATTATCATCTCCCTTCTTGACTACAAGTGGGAAAAGCACAACCCGAACGATGGCGCCTTGTGCCTCAAGATCTTCATTTGAGGTTGTAATGCTGCCGCTTCGTTCATTCATCATTGATGCGTTGAACTGGACTGTCGCGGCAAGTTCACCGTCCGCGTCGTATTCAGGGCGCAAAGGCGGCAGCATCATATATTCAGCTTTTTGCGTCCGCATCTCGATCGAGAGACCAACAGCCTCTCTCATGACACGTCGCAGCTGAGATTGAATTTGATCTTCCAAGTTCGACGGTGGTGGGAGGATCTTACACAGTGTTTGGAAGATGGCCTGAACAACGGCCTCTGTGTCCAGATCACGTTGACGCTTGAAACTTTCGCGCTTCGCCAGTAAAGTCAAGGTAACGGCGCGCCATTGGCGTACCGCTTCGATGGGGCCAACTTCGGTCAGCAGCTTCTCCAGTGACTTGAGCTTCTGCCTCTGCTCTCTATCCATGCCAAAAAGATAGCGAGTGAAGACAAATTCCCAAACCATATTCATGGTCATGGACATGAAGATATCGCGTCTCTTCACCCGGTCCCGAAGATAAACGTCGACATCGGATCCATCGAGCACGGCGTTGTCGAGTCGATCAATTGTCTTCTCATCATTTATTTCGTTTGTTAAGCGGCAGGCGCGCATATCAGAGAATTTGGAGAACCGAAGTACCCATTGCTGAACATGGGAACACAGTTGTTGGCAACGATGGTCAAAATGATCCTCGTCGCGGATGTTGAGAAAATGATCGTCGCCAGCCTTGGCTTCTAAAATCTGGCGTTGAAGATCACGAATTTTCTCCTTAGCAGAATCAAGTTTGGCGCGAAGCTCGGCAATTTCTACATCCTTTGCTTCAAGAGACTGTTCAGTGTTGCCTTTTTCGCGTCGAGCTTCCTCCAGCTCACGGGCGACAGCGGCATTGCGACTCTCAAGGTCAGTTACACGGCCATTGTCTTTGCTTGCAAGCTCGGCATTGGCGCTTGCAAGACCGTCGTTAACTTCTGAAAGTCTAGAGACTTCGTTCTGAAGAAATTGTAATGACTGCTTGAGATTGTCGATTTCGGCATCGCGATCGGCTAAACTGCTGGCGGCTCGTTGACTAAGGCTCGTCTCAGCCATAGCGCGGGCTTCGGTGAGCATTCGGTTCTCGGCCATTAGCTGCTCGACCTTATTCTCGAGTTCAAGGACCTGCATGCTTTGTCGGCGGCGCATGCTGTGTGGCCGGGTTGGTGATCGGGGTGAGCCGATGCGACCCTCACCAAAGCCATCCTGTGTTGTTGTTAGCGTCATGTTACATTAGGATGAAAGTTGGTGATAGACTTACATAGACGTCGGCCATGTCCTTGGCACGGGCTCGACCCTCATTTGCGACAGGCGTGGAACTGACGGGTGCGACGGCGGTGGTGTTTTGTTGACGAAGAGCCCGCAAATCACTGCTCATTCGCTTGTCAACACGGCGGAGCGGTGGTGTGGGGGTGCCTGAAGAGCGGTTGATGCCTGGGCTATCAGGCCTCAGCTTAAGCGGCTCCGGGGTCCGACGCCGAGAGAGGCTAGTGTTAGAGACAGTTCGACGTCCTGAACCCTCGAGACGAGGTGTTGACCGACGAGAAGGAGTGGCATCGTCTGAAGCGCTTCTCCGACCAGAAACTGATGATAGAATCGGGTTGGGACTCGTAGCCGGAATTGGAACTGGCGTTGAAGGCTCGGGTCCTCGTAGGGCTGCCGCTAAGCCCGCACCCACTGCTACGGCGGCGACTGCCGTGCCAGCTGGAGTTAGGGCTCCATATTGTTTCTTCTTTTCTGGCTCCGGTGTTGGTCCAGGTGCTGCAGGCTCTCGCAATACCGGTGTGCCTCGAGGAGATCGACGAAGTCTTCGCTCGCTCGGCGGATCAGGAGTTTGCAACACCGCGCGGTCTGCAACTGGCTGTATCTGACTTTCCCTTCCAGCCCAGTCTTCGGTATGTAACTCACTGTCGCGTGAAGCCTCTTGACTAGCAGGTTTGCTTCGCCTTAGACTGGCTATTTCCCCTCCGAATCCGCTGTCACGATGTGCCTCTTCACTCAAGCGTCTACTTCGTCTCTGGAAGCTCAATGCTTCGCCAACAGGAGCGCTGTCACGTTTGGCTTTTGGTGTTGAGAATGCATCCTTGGCGGGCTCAACTTCGGCCTCGGGAACCTCTGGGACTGGCTCTAAGAGTCTGCTTGGCGATCGGCGTAGATCACTAATATCTGAATCCGATCCCACCAGTGGTGCAAATGTCTTGCTATCCTCTCGTAACAGACCGCTCTTCGGCTCCTCAACGTCAGATCCACGACGAAGAAGAGGCTGGGGGGAGCTTCTCAACAGCTCCAACTCTCCTTTGCCAAGCACCGGACTTTCTATCGTGTCTGAAGTTTCTGCACATGATTGCCGCGAAGTTGATTCGTGCTCTTTCTTCGGGTTCGTTGGAGGAGCTCTCGATGTGCTAAGAACTTGCGACGGTCCCTCGTAGCTTTCTGAGCGCCTACTCTTTCCTGACGCATCGGACAACGTCTCGTGAACAGACGATGTGACCTTGGTTGTCTTTTTTGAAGCTTTTGATTTTGTCTCTGCCAGTTCGCTCTTGTCTTTAGCATCTGTAGTAATGTTATGGTGCCTTTCATTGTGGTCAGCACTGCCACTAGCGAAGTCTTTTTCTGGTTTCTTCCTCCTCGCATCCTGGACTTCCCGATGCGCTGGGGTTTCTTCCTGTATCCTTTTGTCAATAGCTTTCGCAGGTAAGTTGTTGTCATTTGGGCCCTTTGTTGCTGCTTTCCCATCATTTTGCGATCCCCTATTCCTTTTTTCCAGTGTCTTATCCCTGCTTTCGGGTTTCTTTTCATCTTGTCTTGCCCCTTTACTCTTGTCACCCTCTGTCCAGTCCCCGAACATGGCAGAGCTGAACGTTGCGGCGGTGGCTGCAATCATTCCAGCAAAAGCCGACGTAGTGACCTTGCTCAATTTATGCGGGTCTGGTTCATCTTTCAAAACGTCCGAGGTGGCGGCTGTAGCTTCTGGGGAGCGTACAGGCTGTTCCGTAGGCTCTTTTATGGCTTGTGGGTTCGCATCAGGAGATCCCTTCGGAAACATGGAAGTCGACTCGGTTTCTCTCAAGGCTGTCTTTCCCTCCTTTGCCTCGAAGGTTCGCTGTGGCAATGATCTGTCAGTCTCTTTCAGCTGTGTTGCATCATTTGCAAAAGAGAACTGGGCATCTCGATCAATGGCAGGTCCATGTTCCGAAGAGACTGATGGTCCAGCGGATCTAGGTTCCAACCCTACTTTCTGGGCTTTCTTCATTTCTTTATTCAACGACTTGTCAACAGATTTGATGTAAGACGGCTCTGTCGCTGTCAAACTTGTTGGCCCATTGGAGGCGCTGCTTCTCTCTTCAGAGGCCGTGCCTCTAGAAGGTACATCTCCACTCGATTTTATCTCTTCCGGCCGAGCCCTAATCGAATGGCTCTTGGAATCTGGCGCCATCTCCGTATTTTCGTCCGCTGTCTCATGGACAAGTGTAATTGCGGGAATATGTTGCAGGGTGGGAGTTGCCACAGGGGATTCTGGGCCTAAGCAACCATCTTTTGTCGGAGCAGGAGCGTCGTCATTTGTTCCAGGACCTGATGCAGCTTGAACGGCTGTATCTGGCTGACCTTCGATTACCAATTGGGGCTGAAAAGCCTCGGAATGGGTTAGGTCACCGTCCTGCGGCTGCTTGTCTGTTTCTTTCTTATTCTCAGATTCCGTCTTCACCAGTATCGGCCGTGTATCGTCTAACACTTCCGTTGTCGCCAGCTCTTTGGAAGATAGGGCATTCAGTTCTGAGAGAAGTTGTTTGTTGAGAAGATGGCCAGAAACAGCTTGATTAGATAGCAGTCCTTGATTCCCTTCTCTTGCTGCCTCGAGAGGTTCATGATCCGTTTGCCGTTGCTTCTTTTTCTTTGGGGCCAACTTTACAAGCGGATCTTCTGCGGCAGCAGGTGAAGGTTCAGAAAGCTGTCTTGGTGAGGGTCCAATAGATGCATTTGCCTCAACCTGCGCCAGCGACGGCCCGCCTTTGTCAAAAGCAGAAGATCTACCTGTCGATGTCGGAGGACTTTGTGCAGTTGTTTTAGTGAAGTTTCCAGTACCAGAATCTTGAAGGGGGGCATGCGCTTCTTCCTTCTGGGCGATGATGAAATCAACAACAGAGTCATCCCTGTATTTGCTTTCGAGGTGCTGCTTTCCTTGTGTGGCCTGATACGGTGCCTGGTCGGTCTCCGTGGTCCCAGGCACAAGGGAGAGGTTTGGCATAACTACTTGGGCTATATTATCAAAATCTGAATCATCCAGAGTCGATTTGCCGCCAGAAGCTCCGGGTAAGTCGATGCGCTTCCGGACTGCTAGCTGTTGGGAAGCTTTCTCTTCTGTTATTAATGTCTCAGAAGCGTGACCCGTCTTTATGTTCTTATCATTCTGGAAATGCGGCGTGATTGAGTCTTCCATCTGAGCAGCTTCCTCAACTTGCTTCGATGGTACATTCGATTCGTCACGCACAGCGGGGTGACAGTTACTTTCGATCTCAGTTGCGGCTGTCATAGGCATTACCCCGTATGGTGGTTCTAGCTCCGAGAAGATATCGCCCGACTCGGCTGGTGCTGCTTTAGCCTGGCCAGTGGTCGGAAGTCCGGTTCCTGGCTGGGTTCTATGAGGATTGTTCAATATTGCATCAGCAGGCTTTGGCTGGTTTTGAAATTCCTGTTGTGTTTGGGCATCTTCCAAGACTACACAGTTTTTGTTCACATCGCTTAGTACGAAAGGAGCAGTATCCGAATTCAGCTTCGGCTGCTTCTTCTGTTCTTTCTTCTCTGGAAGTATGGCATTCTCATCGCCTGGTCTGATACCAATAAGACCATCCTGGAACAGCTCAGCTTGTGCATCAAGTAGAGAAACATCCAAGGTGTTCTTTGTCGAATCAGGGATATCTGTCGCTGATCGCGTGGTGACATCGCGCAGAGGTTCCGTTGACTCGAACAACTCCAGATCCTTAAAGCTTGTGAGTGTGCCTGTGTGCATAGCTTCATCAGGCTTCTTGACAGGAACTGCTCGTAAGCCAGAGTTTCCTTCTGTGTCCAGATGGGACCTGGAAACTTCAGCGGAGTTATCAGTGTTACTAACTTCAGCCGGATCAAGGCTCATCGCTTGTTTGGGGGATTCTTGCGAAGCTCCAGGCGCTGGATGGTCGCTCATGGTTGGGGAGTGATCTATTGATGGAGCGAATGGAACCGCGCCATACTCGTCCAAAGGTTTGCCGTCAATTTGATGCTTCTGAACAAGCTCAGCAGGATGAAGGCAAGCTTCGTGGTCCGTCTCAGCCCTAGTAGAATTGGCTGGGCCATCACTGTAGACGAAATTCTCGGCTGGAACAAGGGCAGGCTTATCGTGCTCCCCGGTTTCCTTGCTCTCCTCGGGCAAAAGTTCAGGTGCTAGAACTGCTGCCACCTCATCATTGGTTTCTCCTGTTTCCTGTTGTGGCAGCGTCTCTACTGCACATGTAGCGCCGACAAGACCCACATCGATCTCTCGAGTATATTTGGACGAGTGCTCCAAATCTGGAGGTGCTTGGCTAGTGGGCTGTTCTGTTTTCACTTCTTGATCCGCCTTACTCAGCGGCGGTGATTCCCATTTTGACAATGGAATTGGCACACTGTCGCTTCCTGGCTCCTGTTTGTTTGCATTCTCAGGCACTAGAGAACCATGAACATCTCCATCTTCCTGCATACTAGGCGTGAGTTGCTCTTTTCCAGAAAATACGTATGTCTCTGCTGTGGTTTGTGTCTCGGTCAAAGCCTGAACTTCGTCATCCGTCTTTGTTTCATCGCTCGGCTCCCTCCTGATTTCCTGTGTAGGAGAAGGTCCCGTATCACCATTCAGCGGCTTTTGTTGATCTGGTTCAGTCTCGCGGATTGTTCGTGTCTCAGGTGCAGGTACTGCGTCTGCGAGAATGCCCTCGTGGATGCCATCATTGAGAATCTCGAATGTTGTTTCCTTCCCAATATTGTCTTTATTGGTAGATGTCCTTGACGCCTCCGGATCTTCCGCAAGTTGTCCAGCACTACTACCACTGACTGGCTCGATTTGAGATGCAGGGGGGCTGGTTTCGGACGCAGGTTCGGGCAGAGGTTTGCCAGTTGAATGAGTTGGTTCGAAGGAAGACTGAATGATTGGGTCGAGGCCTATCTTTCTCAGCTTCTTTTTCATCTTCTTCCTGTCCTTTGAAGAAAAGGCTGCCCACTCCTCGACGGTAAACTCATTCTCAGCTTGCTGAACGCCTGAGGAATGAGAACATTCATCGGCTGTGATGTCCATCACCTGGTTTGGAGGATCAGGCGAAATCGACAACGGTATTTGTCGAGACCGCGGATGCACCGTCGCGAGACCCTCGGCCACTTGGTTCTCATCGACCCCATTGACTGGTTCGGAATCTTGGACGCCTACACCATCCATTGCTTTGAGTGCGCGCTGAGAAATAGCAAGCTCATGAGATGGCTCAGAATAGGATTCTTCATGATAGGATTCGGAAGAGGCTTTTGTCGTCATCTCCTTCGTAAATTGATCTTGTTCCTCATTTTCTATGTCGGCAGTAATCTGAAGAGGGATCGTGGGTTGGAATAGTGCGGCAGACATAGGGGAATCAGATATTGCCAAGCCTGCTCTTGGGTCAGACGTGGATGCAGGAGTTTTCATCGAGTCGGCTGGAGGATTTGCAGGTGTTGTCAATTCATGAACGACTGCGAGGTTTGAAGTGATGTCGACATCTGCGGGTTTGCTCGGCTCCTCCACCTGATCGGCATCTTCATGGAGGCCCTCCTGCTTATTCTTGTTCCTTCTGTTTTTCTTCAACTTCTTCTCGGCTGCAGACAAACTTTCAAGGGCCTCGGTCATACCATGGTTGGGGTCTGCTGAATTCTCTGAAAAGACAGAAGTAGCTGTAGGTGCTATCTCTGAAGTGGATGCATCGGTAATCGCTTGAACGGTGAGTGACATAGGAGAAGCATGCGACTGTTCATGAGCTTGTTGAGAGGTTGAATTTGACCAGTTGGGCTGGGCGGGAATATCAGGAATTTCCAGACGCTCAGACGCTTGTTCAGCGGTGTCCGGCAGCAAAGGGTGATCCTCGAAAGACTCTATGTCCAGGGGGGGTGCTTCCACTGCCTTCGTTGCAATCTGCTGTGGTGAGGACGTGAAGACATCATAGGCAACAATACCAGAAGCAGCTGTGTTTGTGACACTGAGTTCCCGGGTATGATCTGTTTCGCCTTCTTTGAGGCCATATAGAGCATCAGTGTTACTGCCGATAGAGTCGAAGTCCGAATAGGAGTTTGCAGAAGCTTCAGGAAGCTGTGGAACAGACTCGGTATTATCGTCAGTCGCTTGTCCTGGAGTAATTTCATCCTCAGATCCGACAGGCGCGTCTGTCAATACATGCTCATTCAGCAAAGGAGATTCGAACACCGTAGAAGCGGCAGCTTCCTCAGATAGGCTGGCATGTGTGCTGTCTGTTGTATCATTCTTCATTGCGAAAGAGGGCGAGGGATCTTCTTGGATGAGCTCTTCCGTGAAATTTGGCTTGGTTGCGACATCGGCCTCATTTCCCGCCTCAAATTCTGAGCCACAGACCTCAATCGTATCAACAGATTTTCTGAGTGTCTGTCTTGGCATAGCCCAAGACTCTAATGAGGCATCGATTTCCACCACACTTTTCTGCTCAATTGCACTGTTTGTAATTGGGTCTTTACCAAAATTAGCAACTTGATCCTCAGGATCAACCTCCGACGCAGGAACAATGGTACCCTGTCCAGAGGCTGTCTGCTTAGAGTCAAGTTGTGATCCCTGAATGGCGCCATCAGCTTCAGGCTTGGCAATGGCTTGTCCAGTCGGAGAGTGGCTATTGGTGTTGTCCAGAGATTGAGTCTCATTTTTGGACTCGGATTCAGCTTCAATGACGGGCTCAATTATAGGTACAATCTCCTCGATCTCCGGAAATCTTTCTTTCTCATCCTTAAAGTCAGGCTCTGGATCTGCCTCGGTAGAGCTTTGAGCAACAGGTTCGGATTGAGCCTGGGACTTTGATTCAGATTCCAATCCAGCTTCAGCCAATGGTTCCGATCGTGCCTCTTCAGAGGCTCCGGTTTCCTTGGGCGTCTGTGGTTTGGGGGAGGAATCCAAAGCAGCCAGAGCCTGGACTTTCTTCAACTTCTTGAACTGTTTTTTTGACAAGCCTGCAAATTCCTTTCTGCCTCCTAGTTCCTGTCCCAGTTCCGATTCTGGCTCCAGCTTCATCCCGGACCCGACATAGGCTTCGAGGTCGCCAGCTATGCTCGTGTCCTCCTTCCATTTTGTGCCCTCCGTAGATCCTTGGCTCTGCGCCTTATCCACGGCGGCGGCGGCGGCGTCCTGCTTTTCCGGATCCGGAATCATCTCCGGCTCCGTTGGGCGGTTGGTCTCGGGGTCCTGCAGGATTTCAAAATCGTTGTCTTTAGCCTTCTTCTTTTGGTCGGTCTGGGATTGACTGAGGCTTAACCCACCCCGCTCGTCTTCAGAACCAGCTGGTTCTTCGCTTGGAAGCTCTCCAGAATTACCGGTATCTGGTACATTGATATGGTCGGCCGGAGGAGTCGTTTTATCCTCCGAAGGAACCGCGCTATCAGGTGTCTCGTTTTCATCGGTCTGCTTAGGGGTCTCATCGTGCGCGGCTTGAGAATTTTCGGCTGGGACATTGATTCCAGTATCGACCGAAACGTCAGCATCCTGAGAAGAGGTAGCAAGGCCAGCCTCAGCTTCAATTTCCTGGGCTTCTTCAAGGGCAGCTTTCTTCTTTTCGGCCTTCTTCTTTTTCTTCTTGTCCTTCTTTGACAGTTTTGCCGGTGAATCGGGTTCCTCGGCTTCGGGCGGATTTTCGGAGGGAGGCTCATCGGGTGCTACAATATCAGGTTTGTCGGTGGCTGGTGTTGGTTCCTTGACAGAAGGGGTTTCTATGGTGGTCTTGGCATCAGCTGGCTGAGTCTGCTCATCATCTACTGGGGTGGTCTCGACAGTGTTTATCACTTCCGACTCCTTGGGAGGCGACGGCTCATCTTGATGGGCAGTCGTCTCTGTAGGTTCCATACCACTCGACTCTGCAGTCGGGCCAAGGTCGGACTGTGCTTCTTGCGGAGCTGAGTTCTTGGCTGCATCAGAGATCAAGTCTTTAGAAGTTGACTCGGGAGATTCTTGGAGAGTGTGTTCGGCTTCAGGCTGCTTCTCTGGCTCGTCAGAAGCGGCGATCTTCTTCTTCTTCTTCTTTTTCTTGCTCTTCTTATCAGGTGAGATCTCTGGCTCGACCTCTTCCACAATAGCAGCAGAATTTGCTTCAGGGTCGACTTCAACGGCCGTACTCTCGTTTGCAGACTCCAAGGGATGGTTCACAGGAGATATGTCAGGCTGTTGGGAATCCTTTGATGGGGCTTCATTTGAGACGTCCTCGGGAACCGGTTCAGCAACCGATACTTCGTTGACGCTGGTTGTGGATTCATCGAGGCGCAAGGGCTCAGATAGTATGACAGGCGGTTCGCTGTTCTGTGTCGCTGCACCTTGAACTTCATCGTCCTCAACAAGAGATACTGATTTCTTCTTCTTCTTTTTCTTCGACTTCTTAGTGCTCGTCAGCTCTGAAGTGTTGTCTTCAGGAGCTTCTATAGCATCTTGAGGCTTAGTAGTCACAGCCGTGTTAATAACATCAAGATTTTTCTCGGTCCCTTCTACGACCGGCAGAGACGTTGCCACCTCGGTAGTCTCGGTCGGTTGTCCAATATCTCGAGTCTCACTTTCAGTCGAAACTTCGGTGGCGCGGACTTTGACGACATCAGGAGGCCTGGGGGTAGGCACTTCCTCAGTTGAGTGCAGTTTGTCATCGTCTAAAATGCCCTCAGCCTTCTTTGATGTGTCGATTGTTTCAGACTCCTGTTGGGATCCTTCAGCATTGCTGATGTCCGCCGGTTTCTCGGAAACTTGCTCTTGGACTTCAGGGACAGCTGATGCCGCTAGCCTTTGAGCGGCACTCTCTTCAAGAGCAGCAAGGCGTACTTGATCCTTCTTCAAAAGTCGCCCTTTCCTCCTCACTCTCTTCTCGAGGAGAGCTTCGATCTCTGCCTTCTCGCTCTCCGCCTCAACGTTCTCAGCTGCGAGAGAGGGTTCTTCCTTGGCGGCTTCCACTTCCCGAGGACGAGCATCTGGTCTCCTTGGTGGCAGGATTTCATCAAGAGCAAGTTGAGGGGAACCATCATCTGTGGCCGGTGGCAGCTCATCTAGTGAAAGTTCGTTAACTGGCTTCTCACTCGGTGCCTCGCCTCTTATTTCAGGCCCAGCTGACACGCCTGCTATTTGTGATTCATCATTGATATCAAGAATAGTCGAGTTTTCAAATGCGGGTGTCTGTTCTTCGGTATCGGGCCCCATTGGGAGATTGGTCTGCGATCGTTCCTTAAACACAACCTCGGACGATTCATCACCGATTTGGGGCTGTTCTTCAGCTTCAGGCCGAGATGACTGGCCATCAGCTTGAAGCTGTTCTTTCAGCTCGGATTTAGTTGTTTCGTCACTGATGTGCGCCAGTTCTTCAACCTTAGGCTCAACGGGCTCTTCTCTGATCCCAGATTGATCCGGAACATGATGCCCCGCTGAGTGGTCATCAATCTGTGGTAGTTCTTTGATCTCGGGTTCAGTCGGCTCAGCGTCACTCGACAGGATTTCCTTATGGCCATGCTCAGACAACTTATCATCAGTCTGCAACCGTTCGTTGGTTTGCGATTCCACTGAAGCAGTATTCAAGGATTGGTTCTTGGCTGGCTTATCAAACTGTGGTTGATCCTTAACTCCTGATACGTCCAGCACGTCATGTGTCGACTCGTCATCAGGTTTCTGGTCGAGGAAAGTATTTTCAACAATAGAGTCGGAAGATTCAGCCATGAGATCTGGCGCCAGAATATCAATATTCTTTCTGCCAGACACTACTGCTGTTTCGGTACCTGATACATCCTGGCTGATTTTAACGTGCGTAGTGTCTTTGGTCTCTTGCTCGGGAGCCTCATCTTGGCTAGGTTGGCTCTTCTTCTTCTTCTTGTTTTTCTTGGCCTTCTTCTTCAATCCTGTTGCGTCGGCCTCGTTGGTTTCGCCAATTGCTTCCGCGCTAGACTTTGCACTCTCTCCTTCAGTTGTCTTGCTGGCATCTCCTTCGGCCACTTCTTCAGTGCTGGCTTCTACAGGCCTTGTGCTCAATTCTGAGCCTGCTTCCTCAAGTCTCGCATGCTCATCCTCAACTGGAACAATAGGCTCTTCTTTGACAAGCTGACCAAGATCAGCCCGAGCTGGCGTTGTTGAATCCCTGTACGTAGCCTCAGTAGCTTCGTGTACTGGGGGCTTAACATCATCAGCCGTAGCTATCGTCGAGGAATCTTCTTGTTTGATTTCGTCGGACTTGATTTCAGTAGAAGCTGTTGCGACCACCGCGCTTGTTGCCAGATGACCTAGGACATAATCTTTTAACGTTTCGGCGGAGTCCCCCTCAACAGCCGAGATTGGGGCTGTCTCGGTGAGTTGTCTGTCCGTGGTGGTAGTCACTTCATCCTCAGCAAAGATGTCGCGGTTAGCATCCCCTGTAGCCTTGACTGATTTGTCAACTTGGGAGAATTCCAGTCCATAAGAAGTTCCTTGAGACTCGTCTGCTGGTGCATCTCCTTGCGAGAAAAGTGGTTCAGAAGTCTGAGGCTCTAATAATGTGGTACCACTCGCTTTGTTGGCATGCGTATCGGGGGCGGTATCAGCAGTTGAAAAGTCTGGCTCGACGTCGGAAACTTCTGGGTTTCTAGCGCTTACGCCAGTAGTCTCTTTATCCCTGAGAACGTCACGGTCAAGCTTTGGCGTGATAATATCAGACCTAGTGCCTGCTGCCACTGACTTATCAGCACTTACTGCATCAGGCTGGACCTGGGCATCAGATTCAGGTTCGCCTGATTTATTTTGTGACTGCGTTTGGTCCCGGAATCCCCACATTCTCTTGAAAGCGGAAATTCCAGCCGTGGCGGGGAGTGCCCGAAGAGCAGATGGGAAGTACCCTTGACTTTGTCTGTCTTTTCGTGCATCTTTGGCGGCAGTCTGGGAATCACGAACGGCCGGATGATAGCCGATGTCATCTTTTGACTCAGGGTCGCCAGGCTCGGGAGCCTCAACTGGAGAAACCTTTCCACGATCAAGAACTTGATCAGTATCTTTTGGTGATGAAATAGACTGTGGGTTCGGGATCTCTTTGTCTTGAATAACATCGGTGGGCACGGCTACCACAACGGGCGACTCTTTCATCGAGCTTCTGTTGCCATCCTTAATCACTTCATTGTCTCCCGTGTCCTCAACTTGAAGGGGTGTTCCTGTTTGAGGCATCTCTTGTTTCTCCACCACTAGCTCATCATCGGCTCTGGCGCCCTTCTTCTTCTTTTTCTTCTTCTTTGACTTGGGCGTAGCGGCGCTGTCACCCTGGGTTGATACAGTGGGCGATTCAGAAGCCGGGTCGGAGGCTTTTGTAGATTTATCCTGTGTCTTCTCTGGAGCATCTTGGCTTTCAGCCATGGTATCTGGTTGAGTCCAGGCATCGAATGCATCTGCATCGACAGGCTCAACAGTGATCCTTGTGAGCATTTCCGCCACAGAACCTGGGTCACCATGAGCAACTGTTTCAGATGGGTCAGCAGAGGGTTCAATGAGCGCGACTGGCTCCGTCCAAGCATCAAACGCATCCTTTTCAGCTTCAGAAATTTCAACTGGGCCTGTGCCTTCAAGCTCGGTGACTGTTGACTCTACAGAAATTGCTTCCTCTTCGGATGGCTGCTGAAACTTGCTCTCCTGCTTTTTCTTCTTGCTTTTGGATGGAGACACCAGCTGCTCTTCAAGGGCCGTTTCTGCGACAGGCGAAGCAGTGATGGAAGTCGATTCCGCGGTAGCTTGAGCATTGGCAGAAGATTCGATTACGGGCTCAGGCTCTATTAATGGTACCATAGATTCGATTGCGGTGTCTAGCTCTCCTGGTGACTCTTCCGCTTCCCGGTCCAACAATAAGTTCGAACCAACTGGTTTGTTTTGTTCAAGGACTTCCTGGACCTCTTCAGACTGTGCGATCGTATGCTGCTCCTCATGCGAAACCCCAGGCTCTTGGGGCTTCGCGGCTTCAGTGGCGAAAAGGTCGGCAGAAGGATCTTGAGAGGGTTGAGGTGTATGTTCGTGGGTGGGCTCGAGTTCAAGCATAGCCGGCTTTGTTTCAGAAGATTCATTCGGTACCACAGCCTCGTCGCCTAGGACGGCATTGTCATCCTTGCTAGCAGCGAGGGGAACGTTGAATGAGTCTTGAATGATCAGTTCAAGCCCCTTCTTCTTAAGTTTCTTCTTCATGTTTTTCCTATCCTTTGCGTTCATGGTTGACCACTCGTCGGTAGTAATCTCATTTTCTGCACGATGGGCAACAGCGTCTCCAGGCTTTACGAGCAGTGTTTCCGAGTCTTGAGTAGCAGGCTCCATTTGGGCAACAACAGCTGGTACTGATTGAGGCTCGATATCAGGGTTGGTTATCCCGGTGTTAATGTCGCGAGCAATATCGGTAATTCGCTTCTCTTCCATAGGCTGGGCAGCGGACTTTGTAGTGGAATCAGTTCCTGAAACTACTTCAACAATGGGGTCTGTGACAAATATGCTGTCCGGCGCTCTGGTGAATGCGGGGTTTTCATAAGTAGTGTCGATAACAGTTTTGACGTTCTGGCCATTGAAAAGCTCAACCATATCAGGGCCTGCTTCCTCAACTGCTTGTGACGGAAGTTCTGGGGACAGGGCTGTGACATCTTCAACTGCTTGTCCAACTGCGAGCCCTCTGGTGCTATCCTCTACCAAGAAATCTGCAAGAAAAGGCTCGAGAACTTCATCATTCGCACCAACAGTTGTATCTTCTTCAGGAGTTACAAGTTGCTTGGACGTGACAGCCTCGGTGGAAATTGTAGAAGAATTGGGCGCAGTCTCACTCGTGGCTTCAGTAATAGGCTCCGTAGCAGGCTTAGTAGCAGGCTCAATACTAGGCTCGGCGACAGGCTCAGTAGCAGGCCTAATAGCAGGCTCAATACTAGGCTCGGCAACAGGCTCAGTAGCAGGCTTAGTAGCAGGCTTAGTAGCAGGCTCAATACTAGGCTCAGCAATAAGCTCAGTAGCAGGCTTAGTAGCAGGCTCAATACTAGGCTCAGCAACAGGCTCGGCGACAGGCTCAATACTAGGCTCGGCGACAGGCTCGGTAGCAGGCTTAGTAGCAGGCTTAGTAGCAGGCTCAATACTAGGCTCAGCGACAGGCTCGGTAGCAGGCTCGGTAGCAGGCTCAATACTAGGCTCGGCGACAGACTTCAGCACAGCTTCTCCAGGTGACATCTGCTCTGGGTGACCCTCGAGAGGGTCCGAGAAATGCTCATCAGCAGATGTCAGGTTATCTGTTTTGTCTGCGGGTGAGTGAGTTTGTTGCTGGCCTTCCAAGAGACCATGAGAAGCGAGGGTGGTAGGAACAGCCGTAGCAGAAGCGTCAAAGGGCAACGGTGCAGCAGAGACGTCGGTTTCTGTTTCCCTGCTGACGACATCTGCAGGCATTGGGAGATAAGTTGTTAGTTCCTCCTCATGCTCTCTGGCAGTATCAAAGGAGAAAGAGCCTGGAAGCGCAGGCATAAACTCCGCGCGAGGCGTTGTTTCCTGAGATCCTGCCACAGAGTCTTTAGGATGCTGCTCCGATAGCTCGGTATCAACACGAAGATCAGGGCCGGCAAAATCAAGACCAGAGCCGAAATAATCGTCACTGTGCTTAAGAAACTCGGATTCGGGTGAGTTCCTTGCAGAAGTCTCGCTAGGTTCACTAGGTGGGAGCGCAGGTAGCACTGACCCAGTAGTTGGTTGTTGGTGTCGTGAGTGTTCAAGAAGATACAGTGGCATGATTTCTCTACTATTGTCCCAGGATGTTGGTCGAGCTGCTCGCCTTGACATGACTACGGCATCGGAATGAGACGTTATAGGGGAACTCGCGGGGGATGCCTTGAAGCTAACAGGAGAGGCGGGGTTTGACCTGTTACCCAAACGAAGGGCGATAGGAACAGCGGTTCGGCTAGGTGATTTTGTGGGCGTGTCGAAAACGCTACGACGTCGCTGATGGGTACGTGAATCCCGCCGTATGATACGCTCCTCGGGGGGGGTGTCAGGCCTGCTGTCGGGAAGAGGGGGTAGTTCCTCCGGGCCAGAAGAAGGGCTAGTCGGTTCGCTGGGAGGTAAAGGAAGGAGGTCGCCATATTGAGGGTCAATGGCTGGTTTGATAACACGGGGCACGACTTCAGGGTCAACCAGTTCGAAACTGCGCGCACGAGGCCGGCCATCACGAGAGACAGAATTCTCGTGATCTGATGAGGTCTCAGCGGCGTTGGAACGAGCAGCATCAGACGCAACAATGGCCGCTGCACTCGCTAAGCCGACACCCGCGCCAAGGGTGCCGGCATTATCTAAAAAAGAATCCTTCTTATCCTTGCGCGATTTGAAGAGGCTAGAAAGAACACTATTGCTTGGTCGTTTTTCAGGGGTTCTGCGTTCTTTGTACTCCTTGTCCCGGCGGGATGACCCAGGTAGAGATGCAACCGATTTCACGTCGTCATCATCATCGTAACGCGAAGACTTGCGTCTATGTCCGCTCTCGCGCCGACGGTCATCTCCACGTGACTCGGATACGACAGAGCTAATATCTCGGTCATCAAAGAAGTCACGTCTTCGATCCGATGGGCTCTCTCTGCTGTCGTCGAAATCCTCTTCGGCTCCACTCCTTCGTTTCGACCTCTTGCTTCTCTTGCTGCTTGAACTACCAACAGAGATTTCGGAAGCAACTAATGACCGGGTTGGGGAGTCATTGCTGTAGGTGTGACGCTTCGGTCTTTTTGGCCGCTCATCATCATCAGGCCTTCTGTGATGAGATCGATCTCTTGTTCTATCCCGTGACCTATCTCTGGAACCTTCTCTAGACCTATGATCTCGGGATCGATCTCTTGTTCTATCCCGTGACCTATCTCTGGACCTCTCTCTAGACCTATGATCTCTTGAACGATCTCGAGATGCTCCTCGTCTTACAGACCGTCGATCAGTGGGGTCCAGTGTAGAAGAATCTCGATATCTCGCATCGTCCCGAGAATCGCGGTCCTTTCTGTGCTTGCTTGAATGCCTGTGATCTTCTCGCTCATCGTCTGATCGAACGTCTCGGGAGGATATGTCTCGAGATGAATGGCGATGGTGCGAAGGCTGCACAGGGGCGGAGACGCGAGACCTGTTGTCGTCATAGTAATAATCGTCGTCATTCCAAGGCTTGTGCGACTTCCTGGGAGCGTCTTGCTCGTCTTCAGAGCGAACGTCACGAGAGGGTGTAATTCTTGAACTTGAGGAAGCAAGCGCACCCAACGCGAGAGCTGGCACAGCTACCTTGGCGATATCCGCGGCGTCGAAGCTCTGGCTATGATCGTATTCTGCAAAGGCATTCCTCGGTTCAGATTCATGATCAGATCTGATGTCTTTGGCAGGTGCGTCGCTTGTGTAGTGATTGGTAGAAGATATACTTGGGCTCATGTCATCGGGATCGCGACGCTTACGATCCTTCTGCCCTCTTTTTCGAGTGGTATCTTCCCATACCTCTTCACCGACCTCCCTTGAAGGTGACGGCTCCGCTTTGATGTTCTCAATCTTTCCATCATCCTGAACAACGACAACGTTGGACTTGTCTCGCTTGCGCGGTTCTCGCTTGCTCGACTTCGAAGTTTCGGAACTGTCTTGAGGAAGTGGCACATCTTCAGGCTTTGGCGAGTCGGGCTCGAAGTGACGTTCACCTTCATGCTTACCAAAAGGTGGTTCCTGAGGGGTCTCAACCTCTCCGAGAATAAATCCTTGCTCGGGGAGAAGATTTGGGATGTTGTCATTTCTAGGCTCGAGAATAGCCTCGGCGGAAGGTCGCTTGTACCAGGCACTGCCATTCGTGCTGCCATGAGAATCACCGTTTGCCTCTTGGACACCTGGTGGAGAGTCACGCCGACTGTAGGAGGGGTCATTAATGACGATGTCGGGGTTGAAGCCAGTATCCTTCAGGCCCGCAGCAAGAGTAGCAGCAAACTCAAAGTCATCTGCAAAGCCGCCAGGCATCTGTTGAGGATGTGGGCTTGGAGGTTTAGGCCCAGGGATTGGAGGTTCGTGCATCACATCGTCACCGGAAACGTCTTCAGCCTGGTGAACAGAGATGTCCCTGCTTGCTTCATCCGGAAAACTTCTGGGGATATCTGAGGTTTTGGATGACACTACGAAATCAGGTTCGTTGTGTGGCTCGGCACTGCTGCCAGCCAGTGCCGCGGCAAGAATACCCCAGCGACTGGCCTTGTTTAGCTTCGGCCTAGGCTTGTCTGGCGATTTATCAGTAGGGAAGTAATTGTCGGAATCACTTCGGTTTTCTGGTGTGTCTACTTCAAAGCTCTTCGTCTCGTTCTCGCCCCAGCTGACAGATTTAGGGACAGACACGAGTTCGCCAGCAGAGATGATCTCGCCCTTAGGTCCGATGCTGACATCGTCAGGCGTGGGTACTTCATCATCCGCCTGTCTTACACCCTGTGCTTGAGGAGCAGGCGTGTGTTGGCGACTTGTAACAGGAGTAGGATATATCAGATTGAGGACAGGACGCTCTCGCGAAGGCTCTCTTGACCTCAAAACAAGAGTAGAAGAATTGTCACCCAGGTTTCGGAGATGGCGTTCTTCCCGGGGGTATATCTTGTTATCAATCTTCACATCTGCATCTGGTCCATCAAACATGTTCTTGTTCGGGTGCTTGTCTTCCATGATCGGCGGTGTGACAATTGTGAATGGGTCATTCTTATCTTCTTGCCACTTGTCGACGACAGATCGCTCAGGGGATGCACTTCGAGATCGTAGTTCGTCAGAAGCGATTTTTCGGGCGATGCAGGCCTCACGATAGAACCTGTCAGCTTCCTCCTGCACAGTGTCTTTGCGACCTCTTGAGCCATCTTGAGATCTATCGTTTGATTGGCGATGGTGTCCATGCTCTTGAGACCGCTTATGTTCGACTGCAACGGCGGATGCTATTGCGGCAGCTGCAACAGGAATGGTGGCATGTTTAGCCTCGTCAAGAATAGATTTGGCCTTTCGCTCGTCCTCTTTAAACTCATGACCAACTTGGGTATCGCGACGTTGTGGTGGATCGTGAGTCTCACGACGATACTCGTCAACCATACGCTCAATCTCAAACGAGTCTCGTCGGCTTAACCGAGCGTCGGCTGCTGCAGAACTTGGCGGTGAGTCATCGAAATTAGGCTCGCGCTCAATGGTGACAACATTAGGTGTAAGGGGGCGCCCAGGCGTGGTTCTTTGTGACACAGTGAACGCATCGTCCGCAACTTGGTACTGGAAGGGATCAATGGTCTCATGCACAGGTTGAGTTGAGTCGCTTGGAGGGCGATGGCCAGCACCGATAGGTAGAGGAAGGTCACGGCCATCTTGAGTCGCATCACGCTCGCTGTTGTCAGCCTGGACAACAGGTTCATGCAACGCTTTGAACTCCGGTCCCGATTCAATATGGAATGCTTCAACTCCGCCCTGATCCCTTTGAGGCACATCTACAACACCAACACTCTTCTTCTCCATTCTATCCGTGGGGGTATCGTCATGGTCATATCGTCGTGAAGATTTTTGCTCGTCGTTATACTTGGGAAAGATAGGCTCGGGATCCGATCCACGGTAGTCACGCTCCCATTTCACATTTCGTTCGCGCTCATCCTCCAATGTTTCCTGTCGCTGGGCAAGGTGGGCTAGGCGTTGTTCCCAGTCGAGCCTCTGACGTTCCGGATCTTGGGCTTTTCGCCGTTCCAACTCTTGGGCTTTTACATGCTCTAACTCTTTGAGTTTCTGCTCCTCTGCTTCTAGGGCTTTCCGGCGCTCTAGGTCGATGAGCTTTTGCTCACGACGGTCTCGATTAGCACGGTCATGCACCCCACCATCATGATTCTCGGAATTGTCTT
The DNA here is from genome assembly GCF_019915245.1 of Fusarium musae. Lineage (NCBI taxonomy): Eukaryota > Fungi > Ascomycota > Sordariomycetes > Hypocreales > Nectriaceae > Fusarium > Fusarium musae. The sequence goes on from NC_058387.1 coordinate 2,774,477, forward strand.
TTCGCGAAGATGCTGAAGACGCTATAGCCGTACCGACCGCCGCTGCTGCGAGACCTGCCGTAGCAACTCCTGCCCAGCTCTTTCCATCTGGCTGCTCAGATTTGCGCTGCCGAGGCTCCCTGCGGTTTATGTCATCAAATTTTTCAGCATTATAAACTTTTGATGAAACCGCCTGCTTGGGGACCGGCTGTTGCAGGGGAACCGGCGCGGGTCGAGTCGACGAATTCAGGCGCCTATCAGACATTGGGAACTGATCTCCGTCGAATCTGTAGGGTTCGGAGATGGGGGCGGGGTACACATCTCGCATATGAATTGGTCCACCAGCTTCTAGGCTAGCAGAATCGCGACGGTATGCAGCAGCCTGTTCCTCGTCTCGGAAGCCACATGGAGTATTAATTGAGCCTCGAAGAGAGTTGTAGGGGCCAAAGAGGCGAGGGTCAACGATAGAGCCCCGGTCTCCATATCGCCGAGAGTCAAGCATTGGGCTTTGACCTGAGGGCCTTCTGGACCCAGCCATAGCGGTTGTGGCTGATGCAGTTCCTGCAGCCGCTGCAGCACCGGCTGCGGGCTTGATAGATTCGCCGACGATGCCATATGCAAGCTCTGAGTCTGCAGCTGAACCAGCGTCATCACTACTAGACGACTCATTGTCAGAGGCATCCTCCCAGTCTGAGTCATCATCCGAGGTGTCGACGCGCTGCTTTGAGCTACCCAACCCCCGCGAGCCGTGTTTGTGCCGGCCATAACCAGATGCCATAGCTGCGCCGGCTGCAAGACCTAGAGCAGCCGCCTTACCCTTGCCTGATCCTCGGCTAGATAGGCGTTGCTCATCTTCCTTGGACCGCCGTGCTAAGTCAGAGAGTTGCTGGCCAAGGGCCATTATCTCTTCATCGGCAGTCTTCTTCCGAGGCGTGGGTCGCGATGCGCGATCAGACCCCCCTGAGCTGCGCCGTCGATGTCCTTGAGTCGGACCATGACCTGGGGAAAAGGCATAGCCTTGGCCAGAGGCACGACTTTGACTTCGGGGGCTCAGTGTACGGCTTTTTGGTTGCCGGACGTATCCCTGTCCGTAGGCTAGGTCAGAGTTCACGGAAGATGATGATGAGTTTCCAAAGTAGAGCACACGACGCTTCTGTTTCTTCTTTCTGTGAAGACGCTGTTTGACCCGGTCCGAAGGCGCCTTGAAAAATGTGCCAAAAACACCACCAAACTGTTTCGTGTCCTTGTATCGCGAGATATCTAATAGTGATGTCGAGGTGTCACTCGAGGACGAGAAAACACTTGAAGGTGTCTGTGGTCGTTGTGAATTATGCTGTGGTTGATAAGAGTGATTATATCCCGGCACTGGCTGAGGCGGCGCGCTGGAGTAGCGTTGCGATTGTTGATATTGCTGGGGAGGTGGTGGAAATTGCGGATACTGCGGTGACTGTTGATACATAGGGGATTGTTCATAACGTCGAGGGTCATATGCTCGTTGCTGAGAGTGTTGTTGATACATTTGCGGTATTGGTTGTTGTGGATGTTGGGATTGTTGTTGCGATGGCAGCGATGATTGCTGACGCGAATCTCCCCGATCTCTCGGATCACGGTCGCGAGACTCGTACCACCGGCGGCGAGTTCCCTCGGGGTCCCGAGAGCGATTGTCTCGCTGCATTGTGCCGGTTTACGGTCTACCGGCGTTGCGAGATTCGTCGAAGGGGTTCTTGAGCGTGATGTTTTGATGGTGTTTTGTTTTCGGGAGCTCGTTGCCAGCTATCATGGGGCCCGTCCGCCGCGGCCCGCAAAACAGGCGGTGGCTGGGGTCGCACGTCGTTGGCCAAGCTGAAATAGAATAGGTGGGGATTGTCGCGATTTTAAATTTGATCTGGCCTTCTGGGCTGGGCGATGAGCCATTTGCTATGAGAGGAGGCGCGGGCGCTAATTCTCAAATCTTGAATTGTGCATAGATACACTTGATGGTTAGGCGAGTATTACCATATCTAAATGGGTACGTTGTAAGAGACAACTTCTAGGTTTGTCACACTTGGGCTGATATCGTGGGCGTTTGGCTTTAATTAAAGTGCTTCGACAATCTGCATACCTCATTCAGGCCGCCACACATTGGCTAGGCGCCGTCGTAATATCCACATCGTAGATCCCTTGCCAGCTGGCAGTCATGCAGTCACACATGCAGACAGTGTCGGTTCTTACAGGCTACAGGCTACGAGGTGGAACCTACCCTGTACATAGGTAATCAAATACTCGGGATCTCTTTTGTTGATTGTCTCACAGTTTTGGTCTCACATTGCAACTCTTTCTCATTGGATACCAATGTCCATAGACGAGCAAGGCCTCATTTTCTACCAGCCAGGCAGAACCAACAAGAATTTGTTGAGAATGCTTGTAGAATAGTGTATCGGCGAGCCGTTCCATCCCTACCCGTTAGCTGAGACAAGCTCTAACGTGAATGAACGGCTTGATAATTGCATCCACACACCCACCTCGCGAATCTACCATCTCACGCAATATCGCCTATGTAACATAATATCATGTAAATTTAAATCAAGCTTTGTACTGTACACCGAATTTCTGACCCATAATCGCCAAACAAATAGACCCGTATCACATCAGTAGCTGCTCACTGTTTTGATCTTGACATGCATTCCTTTCGCGGGCCGGGCCGTTATACCGCCCCGAATTTCCACTTTCTTCTCATCCATCTCTTCAGGGTTCGCAAGGGTGAACTCAAAGCGACCAATCCATGCCGCTAGCAAACATGCGAACTCTGCTCTTGCGAAACTGGATCCAATGCAACTCCGTGGGCCATGCAAGAAAGTCAGGAACGCGTAGTTGCTGCTCGCTCCACCACTCGCTGCTTTGCGGTCAGCGGAACCACTCTCTCCACCCGATGGGAGCCACCGCTCTGGCTTGAATTGACCCGCATCCTGGCCCCAGAGCTCTGTATCAAAATGAGTAGCCCACGGTACAATGACAACACGTGTGCCGCGGGGTATTGAGTGGCCTAGAATGGTGGTATCATAGGCGGCATCGCGCATTGTCAACGGGACAGGGGCATAATATCGTAGAACCTCGCTGCACACAGCATTCAAGTATGGCATGCGGTCTATGTCAAGACTTGTGATATCAACGTCCGAATCCACAGAGGGAAGATATTCGCGTACTTCATCCCGCAGCTTGCTCTGAATATTGGAATGTTTCGAGAGCATATATATTGCCCAGGTCATTGCCGAAGCTGTTGTCTCATGCCCTGCAGCGAGGAATGTCATGAGCTGGTCAACCAGGTTCTCGTCAGTGAAACCACCACTTTCAAGAGCGACCGATAGTATATCAACATCTGCTTGCTCCTTATTGGCAATTTTCGCCTTCTTCTCACGGATAAGATCTCGACAAACCGCCCGGATATCGGTGGCCGCCTTAGCAATGTCCTCGTTTCGACGGAAAGGTAGCTTTGTGATGAATTGCATGGGAATAATCATGCCGATAAAAGCGAGCACCTGAGCCTGGCGCGAAGGCTTGAATATCTGCTTGTATGTCTGAGCGAGAGTGTTTTGAGGGTCTTGAATGGCGCCAAAGTCCCGACCCATCCCAGCAAGACCAATAATATCGAGTGTGGCTCGTGATGCCCAACTGGATATTTCGACATGGACCTCTCCCTCTCCCTCCCCACCGAACTCTGCCATCATGGTGCGTGTCACTTCCCTGGCCTTACTCCAGAAGACTGGGTATAAATTCTTGATGTGACGAAAGGCGAATGCAGGTGTCAAGCTGCGGCGCTGCATCTTGTGCTCCTCCCCCTCCGCAAGTAAGATGCCAATTCCAAGAATACGACCAATGGACCATCGAAAATGAGAGGGTTTCGGGAAAGCATAACTGTTGGTACTAAGTACCTCAGCCAAGGCTTTGGGTGAGCAGACCATCACTCTCTCTTGATTGAAAAACCCACGATAGCAGAGTAGACCATCGTTGGGAATCTTAGAAGCCCTAAACGCCATTGCTGATTAGTAAAATTTCCGTCATCTCGCATTCGTCACAAGATATACGCCAACGAACCATTCTCGCATTGGAACACCTGATGGTTCGGCCATGATTTTCTGCGCTTGACCCATGAACCAATGGTTCCCGGACGGTCCAGGAAGATGTCTCAAGGGAGACACAAATAAAGGATATATCCATACTGTCCAGACGCCACAGATAGCAAGGCCCGCAATCCAAAGCTCTGTGAAGCGTCCTAAGAGCTGAAGTCTCACCCAGTTGTTCTGTGCCCATGCGAGCGATAAGGTACCTATAGCAGCAGTGGCTGTGATACGCTCCCATGGTAGCCCCATGATATTTGTGTTTAGATGAGAATGAAGAGAGAGGGAGAAAATCGAAGAGGCCGGATTATGAAACTCGGGTTGAACGTAGGAAAACACCTGCAATGGCGACAGTTGCGCGTCTCAAGGGGTACAGTGACAGGGAATGGTTTTATAAGCGATTCGTCTATCTTCAGCGTAGTGGGGAGGCCTAAACATCCAAGGCTCCATGAGATACTCGAATCGTCAGAGACATAAACGGACGCACTACACGGTCCGAGTCGGTCATCAACATTGCCCCGTTCCAACGGCATCATCGATACAACAAAAACTCCGACCGACCAACTCTTGATGCGGAGACATCAAGGCGCTAGTTCCATTCTAGTATAAGTTGCGGAGCCGGACGCTTCAATGGAAATACGATGGAGGAGATCGGTAGGCATTCTTGGCTCCATATAAGCTGAGCAAGGGTCTTTGGGAGTGTACCATAGTACAGCCCTTACTACCTAGTATGTAAAGTACGGTATTTCATTTGATATTTTCGCTAATTCCGCTACAGTGATAGGTCACTGGCTGGATACGGAGCAGTAAACAATTCAGTCTCTTTGCATGTGCCCCATCAAAACTCTTCCCTCTCAATCAATCATTGGTGGTATCAACCAGAAACATACCAAAAATCCCTTGATCTGGTGCGTTTTCAACCATGACCATATCATCGTACTCAACGCCAACTCGTGCCAAAAGGCCTCTGACCTCATGTATTATGCGAGTCCCGAATTTCCATATCAAAAGTCCATCTACTGTGCTGCGACTGCGATCCCGTACTCCAAGGAGCCACCGACCAGGTTATCGCAAACGCATCTGTTCTCCATCGTTCTTTGCCCCGCCACCCTTTCTTCCAATTCTTTCGGGAGATACAGTCAAGATTATGTCACAAAATGGCACATTACCAATTGCGGTTGCCGTGATATGCCATATCTGGTGCCGCTTCGTTGTTCCCCAGACCCTCAAATGGGGAACTCGTCTGTGTTTGTAATGGATTTCGAAGAGTCCTCAGATTCGAGTGTTGAGCCTCATCCTCTTGTGTTGCATATAAAGGTGAGATCGGCAAGACTACTGGCGTCGCTCCAGTCGATGATTCGGTTTCAGCGTTGTGACCCCGGATCGTCGTCGACCCATCGCTTGCGTTCTGGGTGGGTACACCTGTCCACTCTTGTATCTGTCTCTCCGTGAGCGGACTTTCGGTTTGGTGCGGTATGGCTGATAGACCAGAACCAGCCGTTACAGGCTGTGAGGATGTCGACGTTGCCTGGCTGCGATTTTCAGGTGAGGCCAAGCTGTCACGTGTGGATGAACTGCCGTACCGGGTTCGAAGTCGACGGTGCTGGTGTTCAACACCTTCTCTAGGCGGCGGCCTTCCCTCTCCAGGTACTTGTGCAGAATATCGACGCGAGCTGTTGTTCAGCGGGTCTGACGCTCCATACGTGGCCATAATTGCCCGTGCCAGAACCTCATCGTGCGGACCACTTGCTATCATCCTATTGCCCAAGTCAGTTAATTGATCAAGGGAACAAGATATTCGTGTTCCTCCTTCTTTCAATATATACTCACGCTGGATGAATGCTCGCGCCTCTATTTCTCATGAAGCTTAGGAACGCGGTGGCGGACGAATTCGTCTGTGCCTTAGGCTCTGAATGTAGTCTGTCTCGACAGTATGGGCAACTATCCGAATCCTCGAACCACTTCTTGATGCAGTGGTCGCCAAAGACATGTCCACATTTCGGTAGACGGAGGGGAGCCTCTTTAATACCTTCTGGAGTATCAACGCCATATTCGTTATAGCAAATTACACAACCTGGAACACGTTAGCTTGAATCAATTTCGATGGGAAGGAATGTCGTACTTCGGTCTGTCTCTGCCAAGTCCTCAAGCTTGATGCTCACGAGGGACTGGAGCGTCAGCTGGGAAGCCACCATCTTCGTCGTTAAAGAGCCTCTGACAAATTGCATCTGTCGGATCAAGGCCTCCTCCACCTCTGGTGATGACTCGGAACTGTTCGGACTGTGGAGAACATGCTCATGATGGCCATGATACCCGTCATCCTCGTTGTCGTCGTGTCCAGACTCCATTGACATTATGCGCCTGCGTTGTCGGGGGTGAGATCGACGAAATCCAGATGATGAAGGAGGAGGCCCTAACGAATGCAAGTATTAACTTTTGAAAACATGCTCAGTCAAAAAACATCGTACGAACTAACAAATGATTCGCAAATATACTAGCCTGCGAGACTGGAAGGGTATGTTGAGTAGGGCGGCGCTACTAGGAGAGACTTACTGGTTGGAGAGGGAAGATTACCGAATGGTCTGGAAGATGACGATGTAGAAGTGAAGTGGCCTCTTCTTGTCGACGATGGGATGTACGTTTGAGGGGGTAGCGGGGCTGGGAGAAACTGGGGAAAGTAACCAGTGTTACTATGATTGATGCCATTGGCGCTTGAGTCACCATGGACATATGCCGAACGGTGTAGTGAATTAACTTCCTGGTGGCCGGCTCCGAGGGGAGGCATGCCTAGACCGAGTCCCGGTGGCTGAAAATCTGAAGGTCTGTTGGCAGGAATTTGGTTTGCGAATGCTGCATCATGACTGTAGCTACCAGTACTAGAAGGCATTGGAGCAACGGTAGCCGGCATACTGTTGCGATACGCATGAGCACGGCCACTTGGCCGTGGCGATGCTGGCCCAGGCATGCTACCTGCAAACGGGCCCGGAGACGGCATGCCTAACATTGGTGGTAACATAGCTGCATGATGCCCATACTGATCTGGAACAGAGCTGTGTGGCGGCATGGTATAGGGATGTGAGTAGATGTGAGGTAAGCTCGGGTTTTGGGCGTGCCATGGATACGCAGGTAAGTTCTGTGTCTGAGAATGTGGTGCCCAATGGTTTGAGGCAGAATGCACAGGGTCATAGTGGCCTGAAGCCCGGTGGTTGCTTGATAGCATGAAATCCATAGGATCCATTCTAGGCAAACGGCTTGAAAATGGTATTGGGCCCAATCTGGCTCACAACCCAATGGAGCTGCGCAGACACAAGTCCAGCTGCAGCTCACTGGAACTTGATAAAGGCGAGCGCGATCGTGAAGACAGCTCCGGGATTTCGAAGCACAAAGAGGGTGGGAAGAACGCTGACGGATGCTGATTGCACGAGGGCTCCACGTAGAAGACGAGTGAAATGTGTATTCGTATTATATGTGCTGGACTAGGACTATCGGTAGCACGTTGCAATCACAAAACGGTAATCGGGGAACGCAGATAGGTTGTGATCATGAGTTCAAAACTCTCCGGGCCCCGAGGCAGATGGGAGATTGAGAGCAGAGTAGAGCGTCAGAAGGGCAGGCAAGCAGTCGTGGGGCGGTAGAAGAGCAGCCACGGGCGAATAAGTATGATGATGAGGGGCAGTCGTAGTCTTTCGTTATCGGATATTTGCGATAACGCCGATGACGACGTAGTTTCAGCTCTAGCGGCGGCGTTCTGCGACGAGGATAAGGCGGGGTGTGAGCGGACGGCGTTGCATCTACGAGAAGTCGATGGGAAGAGTGAAATGCAGAGAGGGTTGGAAGAAAGAAGACTGAAGTGAGGTGGGAGAGAGAAAGAGAGAGGAGAGGAGGAGGAGAACAAAACGGTGTGGGGGACAGAGACCAAGTGAGAGACAAGAGAAAGAAATGTAAAGAATAAAACGAATGCCACGGCTTGTACGAATGAGACCAGGCCAGACTCCCTGGGGCCAGACGGCAGATGGGTGGTGATGATGCTGTGGGTTGCAGGGACAGGCTGGCTGAGAGTGAAATCAACAGATCACAGAGCTACCTACTACCTAGGCAAGCTAGGTACTAATTAAATCGAAGGTGCAACACGGAAGGGCGACGGTTAACGTTAACTCGGAGGCTTTGTCGTCTCTTGCACGATCTGGCTCCCACTGTCTGGACTAACTTAGGCTCTCGCTCGTCTCGGTTCAAAGACCGGGCTGTTGGCTGGGTCTGTTTAGGACACAGGGTAGGGTCTTAAGTTCTCGGGTAGATACGATAGTTTCATTATGGAAAGACACCGCTCTCGTTTGTCTACAGCCTTGCTTTGTGGAAGAGTCGGTTGATGTCGTGGACAGTGCAATGCAGGTTGGGCAATGGAAGTAAGATATTGGAAGTGAATGCCAACTTGAGGCTTGGCCTGGGTGAGCACCAGTGGGCGCGGACTCCAGTAGTGGAAGCGCAGGAGGCGTTTAGGTAAGGTAGTTGGACTACTCCGTACCAGCGAATAAAATGAAAACGAACTATGTATAGGTAGGTCAGATCTAGATGACGGGGGGGCGTGGAATGAAATGGTGGCTAATAAAGACCTTGCCAAGGGCTTGCAAGTGGAAGAGGGCCTTCTTTGTGTTAAGCCAAGTCAATTGAGTACCAGTAAAGCCAAGCTAGATGATACGGTGGACAAACAAAAGCAAGAATGGACGGCTCGGGCGTGTTGTGTTCCTCCAGCTCTGAGCAGGGGAAACACCCAAGTGGATGGCCTGTACGAAATGTGGCATTCGAGTCAGTGTCGTTGCTACAGTCGCAGTCGCATTTGCAGCTCATCAAGAACGGATGAGACTTGAATCCATCAATGTGCCGACCGGCCGTCCGTGTTCGGCAGCAGGTTGAGAGCAAGGTTGACCGTGACCATGAAGGAAGCTTCCGACCAGCGGACGCTCTTGGTTGTAGAATGGCTATCAATACAGGACTGATAGGCAGGTGGGTGAATGGTGGAATTTGTGTGGTTTATGATACGCGCACCGGGCGAAGAATGGATCATCGGGAGGCTCTTATCGGCGATGCCAAAAGCGACAACAAAAATGGAGGTCTAGCAAGGGAATGATGTCGCGGTGAAGAAGACAAGTATAGCAATATAGAGACCCCAAGCAATGGGACGAACACAGGCCATCATCAGCCGCTTCAACATAACACCAGGCGTAGGAAACCGGCTCCTCATGCTGCCCTGGACAGACAAAGTCACACTCTGTGGCGTGCCAAACCACCCGACCATGGATGCCTCCACTTCGAAAAAACACAATTCGCCAAAAAGAGGCATGGTCATGGTCGTGGCCATGGTCATGCGTAAACAAAGTCTAGCTATCAGCTGCATGCGCATGGTAGGGAAGAACTCAAGCATCCATCATCAGCCAGCCCGCCCAAGCCCAAGTGGGCACATCCCATCAATAGATCGACCAGGGCACAGGAACCCTGAGCAGGGAATTGCTAATATTTCATGCTCTTCCTGTCGAGGGGAATGAAATCTTCAAACAAAGTGCAGCACATAGAATATGAGACTTACATGAACAACCTTCCTCCAGATTGGACTATTGGCGAGGCCTGATATCCATGTATGTTCACTGTCAACCCGACTAGGTTCCATGGGGGCCACCTTGATGACATGGGTTATCAGGCCAGCTCCACTGCGAATGTTTCCCGGAATTCTACCATATGTAGGTACTAGGTAGGCGCCTACCCCCAGGAGGAAGAAAACATCATGGAGACCTCAATAGGTACCTAGGGTATCAAAACAAACTCAGTAAAGGGTATCCTAAGTCTATACTAAACTTATCCTAAGCTTATCCTAAACCTATCCTAAATTACTCAAGTCATTTTATCACTTAGGATCAAGGCCCTTAGTTTTCTTTCCTCCCCTAGCCTACTAACTACTTGGTAAGACAGATCCACCGGCCCCTCCACTTGTATCCGATTTATTAAGGAAACATATTCAAACCATATAGCACTTCATATAACAGCGGAAACGACCAGTTTTAGCTGATCAGAGCCAAGTTATGGCTAGCAGAGGCGCCCTCTCCGCAGTGAAATAAGCAAAAGTCCTGATAAGGGGTTGGATCTGGCCTGTCTAAAATGACAACGTTTAGTTAGCCAATGCATCTAATACCTAAGCTTCCCCTCTTATGGAATCGTCTCGTATACGAAGGTACAGAGTACTCTGGAAACTCTTGAGACTCGACATAAATCAGAAGACGATTCTTGAGGTGCATAATGCGAAATGAGCAAACTCAACATGATCGAGCTATGATCGGTTAAAAAGTATTAGCCGATGCATAATTGACTTGGTTTATCAGGTTCTGGTGATACAATATGAGCGTCTTTGGTTGGTGCCGTGATGATTCAGGCGTCAACATGATCCATCATGTGAGCCGTCGCCTTGCGTGCCTCGGGCCATTCATGATTCACAACACAGTACCCACGTCCATTTAGCCAAGACAAACAGGTGTTCGTTCATCAACGAGAGAGACAGGGGCATCTGAGCGAGCAAGGCCAAAAGCCCAAAACTCCCGTCACCGATAGAGAAGGGCCACTACTAGCCAGACCTGCCCCGGTGTCAACCTTGCGTTCATCTGACGTTGGCAGCGCTCGAGCAAGAGCCCAAAGGTGCTATTTACCTCAATTAATGTATTCAAGTCCGGCGACCGGATTCGTCACTTGGCGAACGAACGAGAACAAGGAAAGCTGCATACCTAAGGATACGCGAATCTGCTAAAAAGTGATTTTTCTGAATACAGTCATGTCCTTCACGACATGGCCAGTATCATTGCGTCTGAAGATACTCACAATTATTCGGGTGCCGTTTGTCCTCCATAACCAATAAAGCTATTTCCGCTTACGACTTCTCCTGCATCAACCGTAAATATCCAGCCCAGCAGACTCGGTATCAACCAAACTGTACCAAAGGATACCGTTTCCCGACAGCACGGCCGAGCGGATACCTACTGTAGTAACAAACATAGCATAACATAATAAAAGTCGCACCGCCTTATGCCGAGGCCTCTATAGTGTTCCAGCCCATGAAGTGATCATGTTTCAAACCGCCACTGTGTGAATCATTACAGCCAAGAGATCCCACCCGCTAGAGGCTTGCTTGTTGCACATTGCTCTTACCTACAAATGTCTTACACGGTTGTGTCATAAAGTCAAGGAAGCGAACATTGTCTATGAAAATCGTATACTGCTACGGAAAGGAATTTCGAGGATGGGCTGCACCAATCACCAATTTTCAATTTGTTGGTGTATTGAAATCGCCGTGATTGGAATGTGTTTTCAAGCCATTGACCGAGTTGATAAGGATTTGAGGAACCCTTAAAAGCATGACAAGATTCTTTTGAGCTCACGTATCTACACTTCAACCTCATCGAAATAATGAGGAGCCAATAGCTGCAACCACTTTAGCCCACGAAACGAAACGACGCATCAACTGGTCCTCGGTGTTTGAGAACTCATGGGATCTATGCACCTAGAACATTGTTGGTGCCCTTGCCATTCCAGATCTGCACTGAGTCAACTCTGAAGATGGTAAAGAAAATTTCCCAGTTTCCTTCAAAAGCAGACGCCTTAGTTAGTTGCTAGCAAACATCTTAAACCCCGGTGAAGATCACAAACACTCGGGGGGTCTGCACATTTGAGGCAGCTTGATTCATTATTTCCTATTCTGGCTGTTTGCCCGGCCTCAGCTGGAAGCTTTGAGCAACGCACAACAAAGTACATACCCCCCTCCTCTTCCCCAGGCACAAAATAGGAGCAAGAATGATGTATCAAGGCTGTTGAGCTGAGCTGGTTATATATGTAACCTCTAGGCTCCGTCTTTGTGCCACGTTTCGATGTAAGGCGAGGCCTCGTTCACATACAGAACAAGACGAGGATGAAGTAAGAATATATCCATTTCCCTTCCGATACGGCAGCAGCAACCATGACATATTCGCCATCGAACAGTCGTCTCAGCTCGTTAATCTCCTGCTCGATCCCGAGTGTTTGTGCTGTGGTGCAAGCATGCGCTGACGGGCTCCGGAGCCACGTTGGTTTGTTGAGAGGGTGACACTGCAGTCAGTGCTCACTTCGCTCGAACCCCATGATGCAGACATTCGACCCTCAGTGACGCTCATGTTCGAGTAGCCTGCTCTGATTTCTTCGGCAAGCGATACTTGCCGCCGGTTAGCTCTAATTTATTCTCCGCCACCTTTTCTGCCAAAAACTCCTGCAACTCCTCATTCGTCCAGGAACAGCCATCAGGAATCAGCATTTTCATCATCATCAACATCTGTCCAAGAGGCATAATTGGTGCTGAGTTTGTCAGCATGCCCACGATGAACTGCCAGTATACAGTTCGGCGCTCCTGCTCCTTGGGATCGATTTTGGGCTTGCGAGGAGACGAGCGGCTGTCATTGCCAAGTTCCTGAGCTTCACCAGGATCGCCTGATTTACCCGCTTGTTCACCCTCGTTCAGACGCTCCAAGACAGCATAGGTTCGGCTGCCAACGTCACGGAGCACTCTCCTGGAGACCCAGAACTTTAGAGCCAGATCGAGAAGATCCTCGTCTATCATGAGCTGTTGCCATATCTCATCGAAAGTTCGTGCTGTGGAGCCGTGTCTGCCTTCAGTGCTGTCGTCCTGGAACGCGTATATCACAGCAGCCTCGTAAGTCTTGCATTCAAGCTCGACAGTGCGGTCCTCAAAGTCAAGTTTGACTGTTGCAGAACCTAACTGATCCAACCAAGTGAGTTTGCGAGAGGTCTTGAGTCGCTCAAACCCTTGTTCGTATTTGGCCCGCATCGCAGCAACGGGTGGCGGGACTGTGAAAGGGTCCTTTGGTAAGGTTGGCCAAAAGAGTCTAGAGAGAATCTTGGTGTGATATGCTGGTGCTCCTGTATCAAGCGACGGTTGAGAAATGTTCTTTCCGAGAACTGCATCGACTCTTTTTGAGTCTTGAATATCCTTCATCATGACATCACAGTTTTGTAAAGCATTGTCGCCGAACCGCTTCTTGAGCAGGCTTAGTACTTTGGTCTCTTGTGTAAAGCTTGCTTGGTTGGAAAGCAATCGCTCTGCGATGATGAGTTGAAACTCCTTGATAAAAATCTCTTGAGACCCAAGCGCGCTGATCAGAGTTCCGATGACGTCCTCGTTCTTCGGTCTCTTGTAGTTGACACCTGCGTCTACAGGATCGGGCACCCAGGTCATGTCGTTCCAGTCCAGGTCCTCGTCATCGACCTGGCGTCGTTGCTGTTGAGCAGCTGAGTTGAGTAAAACTGCCAACTCCGCAAGCTTTGCCTTTCCCTCCCCCGTACTGGCTTCACTCGGGTTAGAGAGCAAGCCTGTGACCACGATTCTGATGGCATCGTCCCGCTGGCACAGGTACAGCTGTAGTGCATGAACGACACGATCAAGGAGAACCTTGGAATGATCCAAGGCATGAAATGTCCTTATCATAGAAATGTACGTTTGAAGGATATCGGAGGTGGATCGTCCAGGATGAAGGAGTCGCTTCTGAAGAGCGAGGGAGAACGTGTCGGTCAATTGAAGACGGCGTTGTGGCGTAGAAACAGCCAGACGAAGATCCTCGAGTCCGCCCCGGCTTTCTGGCCAATTCAAAGCGATATCAAATAGTTCTTGAATTCGCAAAGTAGCAAGGCGACCTACCGCGATCTCCTTCCAGCATTCAACATCGTTCCAAGCGATAGGGGTTCCAAGACGACTGAACACCTCAACAGCAAGGCGGCCGTACTGGTTTTCAACCCAATCTGAAAGATGGTCAAGGCACCCAGTCAGGGTGCTTGAGCTTGGCGTTGACGACTGTTCAGACGTTTCCCAAAATCCCGAATAGCAGGTCTTGATAAATTCTACCATGCTAGCATCCATGATTTCGGCGAAGAGCACTTGAAATCTCTCCCCCACCAGTCCAACATTCTTAAGAGATTCGAGAAGCCCCAGAAGCTCTTCCCGAGCCGCCGTATCACCATAAATATATTGTGATTCTAAAACTCCAGCATAGCGTCTCCCAATACCAAGACTAGAACGTATGAGTCGCTGTAAGACACTTCTCAGGGCATTCGTCAAGCCCTGGTTGAGAGAGTTACCAATGATGGTATGTAAATCACGACGAAACTTTGAAAAAGATGAGTTAGCAGATGCATCGTCCTCAAACCCTTGGATTATGAGTGTCAAGCCCCAAAGGTATTGCCTGTGAGCTGCTTCGAGAGTCGAGACACTTGAGGCCAAGACCTGTGTGTGATCATCCTGGCTGGAACACGCAGACAACAGTGGCATAACGTGGTGAATGAAGTGCTGGCGAACTTGATGTGTGTGCCAAAGGAGGATATCTTCTGTATGGGCTGCCTGGGGTAAAGAGCGGCCGGGGTAGAGAAGCAGAGCTAGGGAATCACGGAAATCCAAGTCAACGTCTTGTGACTCTGGAGGCAGAGTGCCAAAGGAATCCTCAACCGCAACTGAAGTTGGTAGTTGGATCTTGGAGGTGACAGTATGCCATGCTCGATCCCACCTCACCTGGTCATCGGTATGTTGGAGAGTCTCGTGAAATAGAGGCGGTGGTGGTGGTGGGTGGGCACGGTGATGTGACGCGTGGGGACCTCCAAAGGCAGCACCTTCATCGGTGAAGGCGGCAACGGGAGTTGAACGCGGCGTGGGCGATGAGACATCCGTCTGGAAAACGGACCAGAAGACCTTTTGCTTGCGTGCCCGGTATCGCGACGCTGTTATGATCATTGTGGCATTGTAGTGTGGTTTGAGATGGGGTGTGGGAATGTCAACAAAAGCGATGTTTTGGTTGCTGTTGGTACGTGCGGATACGGTCACTGGGAAGTGGATACTCTGAACATACACAAGGTTTCTACCGTTTATGTCACAGTGGGGCGCAGGACGGGCCGCGCTCCTACAACGGCACGTTGGACCCCGGTCGGAGAGCGGCCGACACTCAACACGGCAAGTCGTGTAAGTGATCATCGGGGGTTTCCAAAGACACAGGAAAGAGTTTCTTCTTTTTCGTAGGACGATTCTTGGAAGATAGTGCCTTTTTACAAGTGCATCGCAGAATGAGGGTTGAAAAAATCAAGCGAACTATATGGAGCCCTTGGAAATCAACTGTTTACCGATACCTACAGTTCATTTGGTAAGAAGACCCGTGTAAATCGACTGTTTGGGCAGGATGGATACCAAGTACGAAGTCAACTCGGAGGGTTTCGTTGCACACCCCCCTTAACGACCAGTAAACCTTAGACGAAAGCACGGATGCCGCATGTCCATACGTACGTTTACTCCAGATGTTTACGGCGTTTCAGATAAGGTATGAGGCTCAATTTTGTTGTAATGTGTTGTTTCGCCTGCAGACGTTTGGACTATCTCATCGTCATCTGCCGGGAAACTCAGCCCAGCGGCCGGCTTGTCCAGCTTGGAGGATTGATTGATTCGCAAACTAAGCTTACTGTAGGGCGAGGCGAGGCACACTGCACTAGCTAGGTGTCAGATCTTGATGCCTGGCCTGCGGTGATTCGAGAAAGATTTAAAATTGAATTGGGTGAGAAGGAGGTGGCAGAGTATCGCTTCACTGCGAGTCAGTCAGCCAGGGTGATAAAGTTGGAACAGAGTCGGTGACGGCGTGCTATAGGGGAGTAAAAGATACGACAGTCTCCATGGCATGGAAAGAATCCTGGACGATTTACGGAGTATGTGAGCTGTGAATTGTTAATTGTCACTACTACGTTGGAGTAAAAGCATGAGCTAGGTAATAAACGAGACCATCAGGGGCAGGTTTTTGAGGCCTGCGAAGATCATCTCCGGCTCGGCCGGTACATACCAGTTCGGCTCCGGGGCGGTATTTTGGTGTGTTTCCTCCATTCATACGTGGCTGCTCTCGACTCCATTTGCTTGGGGAT
Source organism: Fusarium musae (assembly GCF_019915245.1). Classification (NCBI taxonomy): domain Eukaryota; kingdom Fungi; phylum Ascomycota; class Sordariomycetes; order Hypocreales; family Nectriaceae; genus Fusarium; species Fusarium musae. The sequence goes on from NC_058387.1 coordinate 2,790,517, forward strand.
GGCCAAAATTCCTAACTCCGATACAAAAACCTGCCCAAGTACGACTCCATCATCTCCGAAAACTAAGCTCGACCTTAATCATCCTCTAATTAGAAGTAAGGTAGCCTGGTTGAAGGAGAGCCAATCCGTCCAGGTTCAGGCTTGGGGAAAGGGTCGAATGTTACCCTACTCTGGTGTTGTTGGTTTGACGGTCAAGGCGTTTATCGGCCAACAATGTACTGCACACAGTTCGCCGAATTGACTTCCAGCGCTCTTTAGATGCTTGTTTATTTCGGTTGGCAGCCCCGGTCCATCGGGGAGCAAAAAAAAAAAAAAGGAAGAAGAGAAAAGACAAAAAATGTAGCAAAAAAGTCCTATTGAAGGGTACTTTCGTCCAGTCTGCGATATGGCATCCATTAGTCCCCAGAACTTTGAGAGCCCTTATGCTGGCACATTGTCGTTTCACAGCTTAGGTAGGTTGTGTCCTGCGAATCTGTTTTTCGGGTCCCTTGCAATTGCTGTAGAAAAAGATGGAATTACTCCCTTCTCTGTTAGGTCAGTTCAACATTTTATCCCCACCTCCACGTTTATTTGGCCTCAACTGGACATAACATCCCGCTTTTCCCAGCCCTACCCAGAGTGCTTGTGCCTTACCATTGATCAACGTCGTATTGCGCAACGACCTCTTGTCTGGCTTCGAGATCCTTGATTCTCATGTTGTGCTATGGATCACTGGAGTGGCAGGGCTATTGATCAGTGAGCCTCACTCAGCCTAGGAAAACTGGGCTCTCTTATGACAGCGCCTCCCTGGTGGCCAAGGCTCCTCCTTAATGCGTCCGTGCCTTTCGTGAGCTATCCGAATAAGGAAGGAAAGCTGACACAGAAAAGTCTCTCTTTTCACAGCAGAAAGACGACGATCTGATCCATTGGACACTTGGCACGCAACCTCGCCATTCTCGTGTCTACGTAGGGGTTGATCCATCGCCGTGATGGATTTCGCTGGTCGAATCAATTACTATAAGGGAAAGACGATCCCGTCGTTGTGTTCCATGGCGTCATGAACAGACAAGCATTTAAGATTTTCTTCCGGTTTTCCGGCTATCAAAAGGTTATCTTATAGGCTACAATTCAAAAGTACTGTGCGTCTGTGCCGTAAGGTATTTTACCTATGCTACCTTACCAGCTGTCTACCCAGGTTTCGTCATGGTTGATATATTCTGATTCGCCAGCTCACATACACATGCCGTAATTACCTACCTACCTAGGTAGCTACGTAACACAGTAGACACGAATGCCGGCCCAACAACTGTCGTTCCTGCGCGGACAACAGGAGTAAGTGGCCCATACCTACACTTCTCGGATCGAGAGACACTCTAACAAAAGAACCAGGAATCTGTCCGCTCGCGTCAATTACCTCCGCTCAGCAACCGTCCCTGCGTCAGGATTAGCCAAGGTCAAGTCAGTAGATTCATACATACATTGATGCATTACTTTGGCCATGATCCCGTTTGTCAATGACCTGTATTTCATATTGTTACTGGTTCAGCTTCCTGACAGAATCAGGCTTGATTGTTCCAGAAACCATGTGGCTGGCCCCCGTTTCATTAAAGATCAAATGCAATGCACATGCCATGTCGGTGAATTGGGGTGCATTTTCGATGACATCCTCTAGGTGTGAGCGTATCAGACCTGACAGCATCCCCACGCAGGACTCAGGGGGTGATGAAAGCAGTCCTGACTAGGGGGGGTTCCAGTTTCTTTCACTTCGCGCCGCCTTGTTGGGCGTGGTGGTTACGCCGGCCGGCCGTTGGGACGACCACGATCCGACCGTCCATTCGCCAGCAATACCCCCGGACAAGGTGTCAATCTTCAGCCTTTTCGTCCAAGTCTGTTCTCCGGGGTGCCTTTGTTTTCGGGGCCGAGACGGGTTCGGACACGGACACGGAGTCGGGTAGCCGTTTAATGTCTCAGCCGGCATACGAAGTTAAGGTTAGCTGGCTTATCAATTTGTTTGAACTTTCAAAATCAGCGATCGGTTTACTGCCGTTACCAATATTTCCATTTGAATAAATCCTTCTCACACCGTGGAGCTATGCGTCCGCGTAAGACGGCACTAAAACTCGTCTAGAACTACGGAGTACTTATCCTACTAATTATTATCCCTCATAAGCCAGGCACACCCGTTAAAGCCAACTTGTGTTCTTGACCTGGTCCATGCTATTTGTGGCGCGGCTGTGTTCTCTAAACCTGGTCACTTAGCCAAGGGTGGGCTTGCCTCGCTTGAGTGCCGCGACGATCATTTGCTTCGGACTCACATCCCCTTCCCAGTAGTCTGGGGCATCCCGTCCTCCCTGTATGGTTGGCTTGTTTCAAATCCGATGCCTCATTCGATTCTTGCATACTGCACTCGTCAATTTGCTTACTTCTGTCATCCATTCTAGCTTAGCCTGTACCGGTATGCCTACGTACCGCGCTTTTTTGGTAGCGAGTTGCTAAGCTGCCAAATGCCTGAAACGGCATACACTAAATACTGCTGGCTGTAGGTTCGTCCCCTAACGCTGTGATGTGGTGACTATGCGTCAAACATCCCCATCGTGAATCCGTGTTTAAAAACAAAGCGTTATAGGCTGCTTCCAAATGAAGGAGAATAGATACATATAGAAGTAGAAGGATAGTACGACTCCATCCATACCAGCCTCTTATACGGGGGTATTGGTGAAAAAAAAAAAAGAATACAAAGAATGGCTCAAGGTAGACTCCAATCCAATATGCTCCGGAGGTCGTCCAATAACAGTATGTCCTTGCCTCTTCAGACATCCCAAGTTGTTTCATGATGCGAACGATATCTGATGGCTGATGACATACAAACAACGCCAGCCGGCCGACCCCTTAGCTTTAACAATTCAGACTGCAGGACCCGATCTTTTCGAGTCCTTGTAACTGACAAAAATACGCCGTCTTTAAAAGCAATGTACCAATAATTGTGATGTTGTTGGTAGACCATAAGCCACTAACGCCAGATCCGGTTCAGTTCGAGGCTGAGCCACGAACGTTGCAGCAAGAATCGCATCCGACCTGCTTACTCGCGTTGCTGATTTTATACAATTCGTTCATTTAAACGTATTCGACTCATGAGTTTCGTCGACCCTTACACTTGTCGTGAAGTAGGTGTCCGTTTCGTGCAGTAGTTCTCGTAAACTCAGCTCCGCAGTTAGGGCAGGAAGCCTTTGCGGCTTGGCCAGATTTTTCGCGCTGATGTCGCAGCAAATTACTGAAAGTTGAGAACTGTCGTCCATTGCACCCGTGTTCCCAGCATCGCGGTTTCGGCCGACTTTGCACGACTCTGACATGTCCCGCTTCTTGTGTGTTTGAGCCTCCAGGGCCTAGGACAGTGGGTACCTGATACATAAAACTAACATCTTGACCAACAGGTACAGGCGGTGATCGAGTACTGTTATGAACAGTTAGCCTTGCTCGCGAAAGATATGCATGCTGAGAAAATACCTATACTGACTAGATCCAGCATAAACTGCTGCATAATCCACGGGCATATTATAGTTTGCTTGTCTGATGGTTAGAGATTAGCATGGTCCGGGCGCCGCCCTATATGTGCAGGGGTCTTACAAGCCTTGTGGGTATGAGGTAGGATAAACGGGTGCGGATTGCGGTTGCTGGTCTTCGAGGGATGGGCTGTAAGATTGAAGATACGTTGAACTGCTTATTGTAGTCGGAGTATCGCTCATGAGAGTCACGGGAGCAGGTGCCGTTGTATAGGCTGAGATGTTCATAGCTGTTGTGGTAGTGGCAAGCCCCAAAGCCGAAGGCGCAGAATCGACGTAAGGGTTACTGTTAGCGCGGCGCATTCTGTTCACCAGCCTCGAGTCTCGACGTGCCCTATCTGACTGCCGTTTGACTTCTCGCTGGTCTGCCGAAAGAGACAGTCGTGGGGGGCTCGAGGTCACGGATCTCGACTGTGGTGGGGGTGTGAGGCTGCTCCCAGAAACATGTCCCATTGAAGGCAGTCCAGGACTTAGCAAACTGTTTCCAGAGTTACTTGTCTCAAGGGGACCTGCAAAGATGTCAAACTGACTGGCATTGATTAGGAGACATTGCAACGTACCTGGCCATGTGAAAGCTGATCGAGGTCCCATGGTAAAGGCTGGATCAAATTGGATAGCAACAGTGCTTGAAAAGTAACATTAGTACTTTGTGTAGAATTCAAGACAAAAAGAAACAATACCTCATACTGGTCGATCGTCCTGCCTGACGAGAGTTCGGTACCAGATGCCTGTCCTCTTGGGGAAAGGATATCAATGATCTTGGTCCCTCCGGAGCTTGGTCTGGTTGACTCCAAGTTGAATCAATGCCTGCTGGAGCCAAGGTTGGAAACTGAGAATATGATTGAGAGGCAGATGTGGAGAGGTAAGTAGACTCGGGGTTTGGAGTGTTCAAGTAGGGCGTGGATGAGTAATGGTTTGGCGAGGGAACTGGAGGCTGAGGGGATATTTCGAGGGTGTGAGTTTGCGGCGAGGCACTTATGTTTGAGCCAAGGACGAACTCCCCACTAACAGAGACTTGACTACCAACAGTTGATCTGGTGGGAGGTGAGCTCGGGTCGTCACAGGTTCCATCTGTCGTGTTCGAGTCCATCTTGACTGAGGATGGAGGGGACAAGGGAAGGTATAGAGACTCGGATTGAGACATACGGAAAGTCAAAGAGCTATGAAGCCGATGATAGAGTGGTCTTCTGGTTGCGAGGTGCGATTAATAAGTAAGGGAGCGAGGCTTATAACAACACCTTGTGAAGCCGATTAGAGACGAAGACTCGAAAAGCTTGGTTATAAAGCGGTGATCTATCTATGGACCATCTGAGCCCCAAACACGGCCAGGGACAGGATGCCGACTTATATGAAGAGGGCAGTACATAATCCCGTTGGACGTGCATGACGAAGTAAAGGAACACTGACAGGAAACCTTCCTCGAAGAAGGCTTGAGTGACATGGAACCATGTACAGGGCAGTACCAGACAAGGGTCTGAATTGCAGTGCTGTGTAGAATGCCCCATATAGCGTACGCTGAGCAATGAGAAAACATGCCGGTGACAAGGGTGAATAATGATTGCGGGAGTGGCACCATTGGAAGGGTATGGGGAAAAGAGCTTGGGTAACGAGGGGCTGGGGGGCGTGTTCAGAGAAAGAAATCCAGTAGTTATGGCCCAAGGGACCAGAAGTCATGGTGTTGGTATGTGGCGTAGCGGGGAAAGGACAAGCACCCATTGATTTGAAGTTGACCAGCAGCGTGTTTAACACCCATGTCGATTGCCTTACCAGGCCAGCGAGGTACCCATGCGACGGCTAGAGCTGACATGGGGTCATGAGTGCGCGCGCACCCACCTTGTAAGGCTCCATCAAATGGGTGGGTTCTCCTCTCACGTCGAATTCAAGCGGGTCATGGTAATAGACCCCACCGCTCAACACATCATACCAAAGATGGACCGGCACAATGAGACGACAGCCGAAACGTTCTGAGATTGGGCTGGGGCTGGGGCTGGCGGGTATTTGGAATACCAGACCAGTTTTGTCAAGCGATAAAAGGGTAGAGAGGCGCAACATGATCCATTTGCCAGTTATATGCTATGCTTCAGGTTGATTGACGGTTGCCAATGATCGCTTGTGCTGCGTATGCGTCTCGCGGTTTAAAAGCCGAAACCCTGCTGGCATCGAGATTTGACGCCTGGCGCTAACGCGTCAATTCTGAACCTTGGACCTTGCTTGTGAAGTTGGTTTGCATACTGGATATTGCACGCGATGGAACACGCGCAAACCGGGTGCTATGCTTTGCAGGCGGCAGTTGGCTGACAACTACGAATCGATGGTTTTCGAATGTTTCCCTGAAAGGAGAGCTATGCTCAGAGGCGAGAGAGACGGGAAGAGTCCAAAGAAAGCCGTGGGATTCGAATCCTTGCGCTCGCTTCTCTCTGGGCTCAACGAGTGAGCGGTCGATGCAAACGAGAAGGAGCCGTCTCCTTGGCTGTGCAGAAACCACAACTTAGTAGTCGTGCCCTTCTGAGGCCCAATCCAATGGCATAATGTTACAAGCGCGTCAATCCAATAGCACGAGTCAAAATGAGCGTGATACATAGCGTGTTTTCCGTGCCGCCAAGAGCAAGCGCAGATGGTCGGCGAGAGGCAAGCTCATCGTTAGGGGCCACGCAGTCTCGTAAATCCTCGACCTAAACGGTACAGTCTAATTAGGCCCATCACTCTGGTCGTGGAGATAGAACGGTCTTAACACCTCTCGACATAAGTTCAACGATTTGGTTTTTGCCAAGAGGGGTTCGTCGCGTAAGTTCTAGCCGTCAAGGACAAGCACCCTGGAACAGGCAGCCAGTCCAATAGGCTTGTACGTGTGGACAGCGGGTCGACAGTAATCGAATCCAGGGCCAAGGCCGTGGGCTCATCGCTGAAAGGGCGGTCCACGGCGATCCATGGATCAGAAAGACAGGACAATGGGTATAGGGATGGACAGAAGGGGAGGGTGTTGGGAGGCGTCCCCATCCAATGCTACTGTACTACTCCCATCTACTGGGGGGTTCAAAGGCGCGCGGCGCCCGCTTGACATGCCGCTGAATTGATTGAGTGCCGGGCGGTGGAATAAGTCGGAATGGCTCCCCTACTGCCGCAGACAGGTTCATTGCAAAAGCACAACTGTTTCTCCCAGACCCAGGAAGCGGGTGCGAGCAAATGGTGGCTACTTTAGTAGACGCCTTCCGCTTTTGGCGCGTGGTTGGTCTGAACAAGCGAAGCGGAAGGAGTTGGTTAGCTAGTTAGGTAGGGGTGACTTAGGTAGGCGCCATTGACAGGCGCAACTAACTGCGCTAGAAGGATGAATAATGCTTGCGGCCATCCATTCTATTCCCCCGCTACCGCGCAAGTCGCTATCAACCCATTTCCCTCCCAGTTATGCCCCCTGTCGATTCGCTTCCACGAGCGGCCGACTCTTGGCCTTCAACGTTAATAACACCAGGTCAAGTTAGGGTGGTAAGGTCAACTAGCCTAGCCCGGCAGTTTCCCACTTCGCGGACTTTTTCTGACTGTCAGACCGCTGGGAGGCACTCTCTTTCACACTCTCAGTGCATTCTACCTTATTTATCATTGTTGACTTTGCATCTCCCCCTCTCCTTATTGACAAGGCATCTTCTATCATCGAAGATGTAACACAACGTCCTGGATCATCAACGTGGCATGGGTGACTGACTATCATTGTCACGCACAGCCCTGTGATCGTTCCATTCCCTTATCCTCAGACCCCAGGTTCGATTGCTCACTCATCCGCCCCCATTGGCACCTTACCCTCCATTTCTCACACTCAAGATAGGCAGCAGGAATAGCCATGCACGAAAGCAACCACAAAGCTCTCATAGGTCGCTAAGCGCGAAATCTGCTACGTATCGAGTCTATTTCCGTTCTAGGTAATCACCGGGAAACTGTATACCCCCCATCCACTCGCGTTGCTTGGTCAGAATAAGTTGTGCGTCATCACTCTCACAGTCCACCTGCACCATCACTGAGACCTTTCATTAACCCTTTCGGCCAGTCACGCCTTAGACGAATTATAGGACAATGGACCCGAGTAGGCGTTTGGCGAGAATGACAGATCCAAAAACTCGGACTCTGGCTTGCATCGGTCCGATGCATCATGACAGCCTTGACCGATTGCAACACTGAACTCCACTTCATGGTGGCTTGGCCATGCTTGCCGCAGCTCGTAAAGGCCCCAGGATAACACGGCTGCAGCGCTGACGGCGTCTAATAGAGCCAATCAATATGACTCTCCTATTCCACAGGCGCGCAATGAGCCAATGTCCTAGAGAGCGAGGATCGTCTAAGCCAAATGGCGCAGTGCGACAAAAGGACATTGACGTGGATCAGCAGCCTTAGCGTTTGGCCCCCGACTCCTAGGAAGCCAATCGGAAGAATTGGCAGGGTCATAGCTTAACCAAAACAACACTAGACGTTTACTTCCAGGTCTATGTTGGCAATCTTCATCGCGCAGTGCTTGGCTTGCGGGTCAAGCCCCTACGACTACAGAAACGCTGGAACGCAACTCTCTGGCTCAAGCCTTATTACCGATGAATGGGTCCAGAGCTTGAGCAGCTTAATCCTTACCTGTTTTGAGCTTACAATGGTCATTCCGCGAGTACCACAGACACTTAGATTTTCATGATCTTATGTCCATTTGAAACATAGCACAGCCTCTTGTTATCACCCTATGTATGAAACAAAGCAAAGAATAACTCCACACCCAGATCCTTGGATGGTGCCTTACGCCTTGACAAAGGAATCTTACTTCACTGATACAGTTCATACCTATTGAGCGTTGTTCGCCTCTGCGATGTTCGATACGCTAGGTAGGTACGTGAGATTCTGATATGGACCACCCTCAGCACTCTGTCGGTTTGAGGATGCAAGATTAGTCAAAGACGTGCTTAACGTCAGGCTGGTACTGTAATTCAAAGTCGGGCATTTTTTTTCTTAATTGCCGCTTCAAGGCTGCTTTTAGCCAATTTCGATTTTGAGATTTTTCAGCTGATTAGTTGACTCATTTGCTCTTTATGACGGCTCCCCAAGTAGTACTTCCCAAGGCTGTTATGCTTGAAACGTCTACATCTTCCAGGTGCTTGAGCTGTTTTGAATTCGGAACCGCTGAGTACGAGGTATTGCTTACTCACTAGAACAGCGCTTGGAATATACCTTCGTTGTTTCAATCAATACTCGGAATCGTAGATTGGTCTACAAATGCGTACCAGAATATGCCAGGAGCTTGCTGTATATTATCAAACCTGAACAGCACTAGCCATTTCAATAGAGCTCAGCCCGTTGATATGCAAGCATGCGGCACTACTTTGAATCTATTACAGCAGGTAATTGCAGCAAGCCATGTGGGAAATGACAGTGTGGTTCTAAACTTCGAGCCATTTGATCATCCACATGGAGAAACAGTACCCTCAAGGCAAGAACTGGGTCTTAGCTTTTGTGAAGCTATCTGGCCGTCACCCAATCTAATCTACGCGCGCGGCATCCCCACCCTTCAGTTGAACACACTAAGTCTATTTGCAGGGAAGCTGAGAAAGCCAAGCCAACTCAAAGAGCCATCAAACATCAAAACACGCACGATTCATGGGGGCCACGCATGTTTCAGACACGCCACGGTTCCGTCCTCCTAAGAAGACCCCCAGAAATGACCCTAGGGATCAACGAAACGGTCATGATCCCTCCCTCTAGAGCACTCGAGATCATACCGCGAAATGCTCCGGTCAAACCAGATTGCTCCTAGGGATGAAACCACTGCTTCCAGCTCAAGAGGCTCAGCTTCGATCGGCCTAGACTACTGCAATCCACAGATTGGTTTATGTCGCTGCCTGGAGAGGCGATCGATGCCATTTTGGTATTACGGGCTTGTACATGTTTGAGGGGTGTATTGTTCAAACAGACACCAATTAAGCAGTGGGCAAGGCAGACTGGCACGACTGGTCACTCATCGTCTAACTAATAAGCTGCGAGAAAGCCTGCAAGAATATGGTTATGGCATAGCGTCACTACTGTCGTCATACCCTGATCCAGATTCAGTACCGTCTCTAGCAATTTTCAGCAGTCCATCCTCTAATACTCAGCAATAACGGAATCATTAGGATTGGCATAACAACACAGGCATATCCGCCTGATCTGGCTCGGTGAATTCAGCATTGGCGAGCTTGTCACGGCCGTCTTGGTAATGAAGGCTCAAGTCTCAGGAAGTCTCAAGCCGTGTGTTGAAGATCGACAAGCTCCATTAGTTGACGTGACGTCCAGAACCTCTACCCGATCACAGGATGACAAGGGTCCTGGCCTTGTTAGCCGATAAAGTATCCATGTTATACTCCGTGGTGTACATGAAGATACAAACTTCAGCAGCTGATCAGTACATTCCCGACTCCCGTGGCAGGGGAAGGCAAGAAAACTTGAGACCTTTATCCTAAGTGATGTCTGTGATGAAAATACTTGGGTACTTTAGTCTAAGCTTAGGGAGCCTTTACTGAGTTTATTTTGAGATACTCTTTTAAAGTCTTATGTTTTCTTGCTCCCTAAGGCGTGGGAAGATTAGTGCCAGCGTATTTGTTTAAAACAGAAACCTTTCGAGTAAGGAGTGTTCTCTGATCGGAGACTATCACCAAAGATTCGTCACAGCCCGAACACCAATTGCTTGCTAGCACAATCACAGTCACCAAGCGCGATGCAGAAACAAAGATCTCATGTTTTGCAATCGTAGCCCGCATTCTTCGGTCCCGAGCTGTGCGATCTTTTAATCCCTGAACGTTATATTGCAGATTAATTGTAACATGAAAAGGTAGTGCTCAAGAGAATGAGGGGATCCGCCTACTTCTCATGGTCTGACACGAGGCAGTGTTGTTTAGTGAAACATCTCATGTATGAAACTTCTCCTACAAGGAAGTTTAGCATTGAACGGATCTTCTAACTTCAAGATACTATGCGCCTTGCAGACTCAAAGTCTGTAAGATCCTCGAGGTAGGCGAAGCTACGAAGTTACAATACCCCAGAGCAACACAACATGTGTATCTCTTGACTTGCTTCGTGACTGGTCTGACTGCAATAATGTAGTCTCCATCTATACTATGGTCTTGTTATCTCTCTATATAGGTGTATAATATCCGTGTTCCGCTATCGGTCAATATCCGCGGGAGCGTTCAGTGCCTCATGTACCCTGGACAACTAGCCTCCTTTCCACGGCCCAGATATCCGTGTAGCGTCAACTTACCGCCTTCGGCACAGGTGAAAATAACCCTCTTGACTGGCCCTTCAATTTCTTGTGATGACGGAGCTTGTTCTGCAAGTCGTTGACTAGTTGTTGTACAGTTCCGTATGTGCATCAGAGCTTCTGCTGTTGAAAACCTTGAACGATATCGAACAACTATATTGCTTACAAGAGCAAACATATTTGATGAAAGCCATATCTCATTGAACTCTGGTGGCCAGGTCATAGTCACAGAAACTGGTTGATGTCTAATCAAGTAAGACAAAGGGGGTGGATCTGAAGACTGGCACATAAATCAGACTCAACATGTGAAAAATGCCCAAGCTAGCCTACGTTCGGAGTTCGAAGGACCAAGGACAACTTGCACCAAAAAAGATATACCTTTGCTTGTAGGATTCCTCCACAGGGCTTCGCAGAGGGATATCAAGGATTACTCTACGCCATGCTTTTCTCTTCCGCCGAGTCTTGCGATATGGTATGCATGGACGGCGTCAATGGTCATACGATCAACTGCGGCAAGCATCATACTAATGGCGGGATGAGGAGGAGGGAGTCTAAACAGGTTCATCTGTTCGCTAGTTGTTGGGGATGCGGTCGGTACCTGAGCCCATCACTGCCGTGCGAACCAAGCGGTGGGCCAAAGAGAACAACGTACCGAATCCTTCGGGTGAGATTTCTTCTAGCGGCCGCAACCTTCTTTCCAAGAGGCGCAAATACAGGGTCTTGATTCCCAACGGTCTCTCTTTTGTGACCGACAATGCATGAGTTGAGTGAAGTCGGAGATGATAGATGGTAGCTATGTAGTATCCGGAATAGGGTGAATACTGACCCGAGGATGCAGCTGAAGACCCTGGACATGTGTCAACTCGTCTGGTGAAATCCTAAATGCTGATGAGACTACTAGCCAGGGGCACAGTTATATAACGGGGGTGGCTGTGGACTGTCCTGGGTTGCCTGTTCTCATGCCTCATGGCGCCCTGGGGGGAGCCTTTGCCTTTTGAGGCTGTGCGTGGGATCAGGGGAAGATAGGATGGGGAATGTTATCCAAGCTCATGTCAATCAAGTGGAGTAATCGGTTTTATTTTCTTTCCGCTTACATTAAAGTTTCCTGCTAATCGGTCATATGCGCTTCGGTCAGACTGGGTTATGATTGGCTCTATCTGTTTACCTTGGCGTTGGTGATCTCTTCTAATCTCATTTCAGGCGGCAACGTCGGGCACTGCGGCTTTTTAGTGCGGCAAACTGTGCCATAGCCTCAAGGAGCAAGAAAACATCAAAGCCTAGGTAGGCTAGATTTGCCTAAATATTTTTATCACTTACAGTCTTACTGCTCGAGTTTTCTTTCCTCTCCTAGGATATTCTTACTTGGTAGTAAAACATTATCGTCCACATAGGTTATCTTTATATTGGCGAAATGTGTAGGTCGAAGGGATTTTATCATAACCCGTTATATCCGTAACCTGTTTCCATTGATTATTCGTACATTTCAAGCTTAATGAAGGCTGGGTTCTAACATAACCACTAGAGTTAGCAATTATGGTTACGTTAAATGGTGTGGTATAGGGTAGCCTTGTTATTTTCGCAACTTGAACCTGGCATCGTTCAGGTATGTTGAGAAATATAGGGAGGGAAACAAACCGGTTTGTTTGTTGTTCTCGATAACGAACCTTGGCGTCATATCGTGAATCGTGAATAGTTGACGAGATCAATGACACGAACATCAAATATGTCACAGGGGATGCAGTTCTACACCCCAGGATCCATAGACCATGAGAAATCCAACGGAAAAGGCCAATGAACTCATAAAACAACTAAAACAAGAATAAGCAACGCAGAAATGCTTGTATTGTTATTTCATCACGGGGTCATGTTGAAAACAGTCTCAAAGGCGATGCCTTATGTAATCCAATAGAAGCCCGGCACGCGATCTGGGTCATTCACGGCATAGGAACCAACCACCTGTCGTCATTGCAGGTACACTCTCTTACGTTAGTAGGACACCAGCCCGATACCTACTTATTCAACGAACAACCACAGTACTGCTTCAATACGGGTATTCTATTATGTTCACGGATATATTTGCCTAAGTGAGCAACAAAGAACACTCGTACGAATTGGTTGGTACGAGTTACGCTATTAGCGAAATAGAGTGGTCGCCAGGCAGCGACCGCCTCTGTCCTTGAGAATAAAACCAGCAACTACGAACTAAGGATTATACCAGAAAGATAATTGTCTTCCCACGTTACATACCGTACAGAACCGTAACATCAACGCGATCGAGATACCAGGATTCTCCCTCCCATAGCCCACTACTTTGAGCAACAAAACCCCCGCCGAAAACGACCCCGCGATAGAACACCAACCATGTCATCCTTCATCGTCAAGCTTTGGGAGGACATTTTTACCCCAGGCCCGACGCCCACCATCCTCAAGGCCGCGAATGCCTCCTTTGCCGCTCTTCAAACCGTACTATTCTGTCTCCTACTTGCGACATACAATATCCACTGCGTCATTCTTTCCATCCTCTGTGGCGGCTTGTGGTGGAGCGTCAACTGGTTTGCCGCCGAGCTTGCCATCGCCCAACGAGAGCAGCGTGAAAAGGAGGAGAAAGAGAAGCAACAACAAAAAGAGGTGTCGGGTCGCGATGGCGAAGACAGCGAGACAGAGGTCGAGACGACTGTCCCGAGCAAGCCGTCTCCCGTTGCCGCGACAACCTCTGCCGTTGCTGTAGCTGCTGCTGGAGTCGAGTCTCTTCAGTCAAAGGGCGAAGTGAAGCAACGTTCTGGGGCTACGGGCACACAATCAAGTGTTAGTACGGAGGACGAGTGGGAGAAGGTATCCGAAGCTGAGAATGAGAAGGACAAATAGAGTCACTGTATACGGGACACCAATGCAGACTATGAAGTGGGATGGTACGGATGCGTTGATGATTACAGAGAAAGAGACGACACTGGAGGAGGATACCCCTTGCGACATCTGTGATTTCTGGCGTGTATGTGGTTAGCGTAGTCACATCTTTCTATCTTAGATATCAATCAGAGCCGAACTACTCCGTATGGTGATGAACTCTACGTCATGCATATATCATGATTGTTGACACGCTCTGCACTCATACCGCACTTCAAATACAGCTACGACTCACTATATGAGTCTCGAGCCCAGCTGGCAATGACCACTGCGCCAATACACCAAAAAATAAATAAATAAATCCAACCCCAAAGTCAGATGAGTCATGAATGAAGAATTGTAACATAAATAGTGGGAACATACAAGTAATACACGACAACTCTATAGAGTTGTCTATCTTATGTGACCTTTAGCTTCCGGGTCACATATGCTGCAACCAAACTGCTCATGGCTCCAATGAATAGGCACACCGCTATGGCGTTCGGACCATCTGGATCTGGCTGCTTCTTTTCATCACCCGCGAGCTCGGGACTCTTTCCAGGCTCGAGGACCGCGAACACGATGGTAGATATGAACGTACCAACAAACTGTGGCAAAGTCGTATAAATGTTCAGGATGCCGAAGTAGATACCTGATAACTCGCCCGTAGAAGCCGTAGATGGCATACCAACCTCCGAACCATGATCGAGCGGCAAAGTTGCATCGTTGTGGCTGATCTCGGAGAGCTCGATGTCGGGCTCGTCCGAAATGCGACGATATGTGCCATCTGATCCGGCGCCACCGCCGAGCTTATTGACCTCGACGCCGAGGAAAGCACTCGGAGCCCACATAGCGAGAGTCCAAGGTCTAAACACGCATTAGCATCATACGGAAGGCGGAGAGCTGCTGCAAGACTTACATGCCGCATAGACAGACCAGAACAGTCGCAAATCGGAAGCTGGTTGCAAATGGCGCCAAAGACATGGATGCAGCAAACATTATGTGCCCAAGCATCCAAGCGGTCAATAGATCAGGCTTCACCTGGTTGAACCGTGTCAAGAAGCCTGCGATTACCTGAGGAGGCCGGTGGGTAAAGGAGTTGTCCTCAGGAGACTGCACAAACATGGGCAAAATCCAGGCACCTGCAAATGTGATTACGGAGTAAATAACAAGCGCAGTGCTTCCTATGCGCCCAATGGCACCGAGAGTATCCTTAGATTTCCTTGCATCGGCAGGCACGTCGTAACGAAAGTATGTTTCACCAACCCATGTGGTACTATAAAAAAGGAAAGGGAACCAACCGATCCAAGCCCAGAACTGTGCCCAGCAGATGGCTTGAATTCGAGGAGGTAGGTTTAGAAGTGTCGACCAGATTTGGCGAAAGACTTTGAAGCGACCCTCATGCTGGGTTGGTTTGGAGGCTAGCAGAACCCGCTCTGTAACGGCCCAGCAAGTGAGTGACGTTGAACCTAGAAGAGCAATGGTTGAGATGACCGTGAGCTGTTTGAACTGAGTATCACCAAGCGTGGTTCCAAACAGCTTCAACAAATCTACAGCCCCGGCACCATACGCAATCATATGACCAATTGCAGACATACGACTTGCTACAAAGAGCATTAATTCGGCTCACACCAAAGCAACATCCATAAGTAAACTTACACCAAGCCGCCCCTGTCTGCTGTTTGTGGATTGGTAATGTGTCGACAATGAGACTCTTTGAGCATGACATGACTGAGAAAGTCGTTAGTTTTGGCAGGATTGAAGAAACGCTTATAGCACCATACCAGCATTAATAGCGAAATCAACAACATATATGGCCAATACAGCCAATACTATTGTAGGTCGCTTGGCGGCCTCATCATCGGCCACCACGAAACCAACAATCTCACGGGTAAAGCCTAATATTAGGAGGCTTATAGCAACAACAATGGAGCCAACTACCATCAACGGTCGCCGACGTCCCCATTTGGACTTACTCTCATCCGCAATGACGCCGACAACAGGCTGAACTATGAGACCGGACAACGGACCAGCAATCCATACTAGAGATGTGTTGCTTTTGGTTAAACCAAGATTAAGCAGATATGGCGTGCAGTCTAAACACTCTTCAGCAAGGTACGCCAGGAGATGATGAAACTGTAGACTTACATGTCATTTCGATACCCCATGTGAAACTGGATGAACCAATGTTAGAAAGCCAGCTCAAATTGGATTACTGTTGCTGCAGCTCGTAGGCTAAGTAAACGTACGTTATGCCAATAGTGACGAAACTTAACAGAATCATGCGCACAGCCTCGGAGTTGCCTCTGATGGCGGGCTGTCCTGACCAGCTGGCCATGTTGGCCGGATTACGCCCTTGAGATTCAAAGCTAAGGTTATCCTGGCTGTGTCTACCCGAGCTATTGCAATCGTATGAGTCTTGCTGCGGATGGCTGCCATAAACCTCGGTACCGGTCGAAGAGGGAGTTGGTACTGGTGGCGAATAATCTCGGGGTGAGTACAGAGCGTTGATAGATACGGCAGAAGCTGGAGGAGATATCGACGGTGTTGGAATAGGAGAAATTGAAGATGAGCGGGATGTCGAGCCTGCAGCAGATACACTCGGGACAGCGAGATGAGTGTTAGACTGAGGACATGAGTGACGTAAATCTTGTTGAGAAGTTTGATGCTGTAAAGTTGACCGTGAGCTTTGATTCTGTTGACAATGAAGCCGAGACTGGAATTCAGCCACGTTGTGGTTATGCTGCAACGGTCCAAGTTCCTGATGAGAATGATGACGATGCCGCTGCGGGTACTCGCGATCGACCGCCTGCTCTTCCGGCGAGCTTGTCGCGGGCATATCGTGTAATGTGGGTCATGAAACGGGGGAACCTTGAAAGAGTTAACAGTACCTTTTCGCGAGGCTTCTTGCTCTGCCAGGGGTTAAATTGAAGCGAGAGACTTGGCAAAGCTGTCGAGTAATGTAGGGTCGGTAAAGCAGAGATGCCAGACTTGCAGCTGATGGATTGGTATGTGGTAACAAAGCAGCCAAGATTGATTACCTTAGGTAGCACTACGAAAGGTACTAAAGAGGTACCTAGGTACCTATTGCTCTAGCGCTGAGGGCGGCAATACATATGCTACCCCCTTTCTCCTGGAAGGGCGGGGGATTCGCCTGTATGCCGCAGTTCTATTTTCGGATCTTTCTAACGTTCCAGTCTTGGGGATTAGTTCCAAGTCACATGTCAGAGTCATCATCTACCAAACGGTAGATGATGAGTACGGGTATGAAAAACAACAAATGTTAACAACGTGTTAATTGGTAGCCAGCTAAATAATGATCTCAAGCCCTATAAGAGTGCCAAAAGACATCATACAAAGATCTTGCCACCGAGATAATCATACAAGACCGCACATAGTGATCCATGTAACCAAATTTAATAATTTAAGCTTCATCATGCTTGGGCCACTGGTATCTCATTCCATCCATACCTTAGTTAATACGATTCTTTACATTTCCTCCACTGCTACAGCTTGGTTTCGGGTTCATCCCTCGTTATTCACACCTGGAATCTTACATAAGTTGGTATTTTACTCTGAACGCCTGGCTCCCCTGCTTTAAAAGTCAAGGCCCAACTACGCCTCTCTTTCATCCCATGTTTTCTGCTTTCGCGTATAGGACACTGAAGGCTTTTACCCAAATACAAGCCCGGACAAACAAATGAAACTGAACCAAACGACACATTGTCGAACAGTGAGTTCAGCATAAATAGGAGCTGAAGGTTGAAGAAAAGGCGAGGAAATTCATAGAAGACAAATGTTAAAAATGCCGATCAACATGGATGCGTCTTGGGACCGGGTGAATCTGCTGCAGCTCCAAATCGTTATGCCCGTGTAATAAACGCCCAAGCTCCTTCCTTGAATCCTAGTAGAAATCTTGGATGTGTTGCGTACCCGAAGTTGATAAGATAGCAGTTTGGCTTGACCCTGCCTGCTGAAGTTTCAGTCAGTCATGGGCCGTGGTTATGAATCAGCGAGCCTGGCAAAATGCTTTGACCAAATCCACCCAACGCGGTCGTCTGGATCATCCTGGTTCTTTGCTAACCAGAGCTCTCCCTTCTCGCCAAGGACGTCGAAGATCTAGACTAGCAGTTAGCACCCAAAACCAAGATCATCTGTGGGGTAAGTCAACTTACTTCGCCAGCCTGATAGACCAAGTACGGATAGCCAGCTTCGTGTTTTGTCGTTGCAATATTGAACTCAAAGAGGGAAGCCGCTAGCCAAAGCACATTGTACCCGTTGTCTGTAGGTCCTCGCTCCCTTGAAGAAGCCCGAGACGATCGAGCACTATCCTCAGGTTCGTCGGCTGGTGGTAAAGCTGAGTGGAAAAGCCCCGAAAACCGTCGGCCCTCTAGAGATTGATTCTGGGAACTGTAGGTCGTATGGGAGTCTCGGAGCTGTTGTGTAGCTGAGTCTGAGCTCTGTCGTGGAAGTGCCCCAGAATCAAAACTTCTGCCTGTACTGGGTCTCGTAGAGGCGGCGAATGATCGCGTGCTACCAGGAAGATCTGGGGAGAGAGGAGATGCAGTACCCTGCTGGTGGTTCCCGATACCCGAATAATAGTCACGATAATAATACTGATGTGGACTAGGAATGTTCCCAGCAGTGACACCTGTAGGTGACGCAGTATACGAACCACTGTGGCGTTTTGTGAATTCGGGCGCAGGAACGCTTGGGGCCTGTTCACCGCTGATTGAGTGACCTCGACCCCGCGAATCACTCTCAGACGGACGTGATCGCATTCTCAGGGATGATGATTCTTCGGTACTCCGTGTGGTTGACTGAGAAACTCGACCCCGATACATGGGGTTGAGGATACCAATACTGGCTAACTGCTCCTGTTGATAGGGGAAGTCGCGTTGGAAGGTTGCCACGACCTCCTTAAGATCCGGCATATCAGGACAGTCGCCCAAAACTAGTTTCATCTTGTCCTTCCATATCCCATACCATCTCGTTTGGATGTTAACAAAGTTACCTAGACAGATGTTGCCCACCTTTTCAGTCAAAGCAGATAGTCTGGGGAGCTCTTTCTTCAGCGTATCGTTGAGAGCATCGTACTGCTCAACAAGCTCGTTGAGTTTGGAGTCAATGCTTTTGCCCGCGCGCTTTAGCTGCTCGTATCGCTCGTAATCCACACGGCGCTTTTGGCGTTTTTTCATTGCCAAAGACGGGTTCCCGTAGGCCTTGATAACATGTTCGAACGGCTCAATGACATGTTTTCGGACTTGCGACAACTGGTATCCGTCAGTACTCTTTTCCACAAGCGTCACTCAAGCAATCACGTACATGCTCCTCAAGCGCAACCTTTTCAAGATCTCGCATCGAGATATTAAACTGGACCCACTTGCTTTCAAGCTCAGGATGATTTCCTGGTTGTAGCCTCATCACCAACTCGATGGAAGACAGATACTGCAAAAATTCGTGTACATAGGCAGATACCTGCCTCGTATAGAACTCAACGTCTCGGAGAACAACTTGTAGTCGCAGATAATCGTCGCCAAATTTCTCGTTCAATTTAGCATATTCAGAATCTTCACTCGTTCGGGTACCTGACGCTTGGAGCTTGTCGACTCTTTTGCCGAATGCGCGCGCGAATCCTGCCTTAACATCGGATTCCTTTCGCTTTCTGCCGACAATCTGGCCAACAAGTTCGAAGTTCTTCTTGGTTTTGTTGATCTCGATGATGGCCGTCTCGAGGATCTCTTTAGCCTCAATTAGACCTTCTCGATCGGGATGATCCTGTGGGGTGTGCTGCAACAGCGTTATAATGAGGTTTGGGTACTTGGTGATGCGCTGCATTGGTTTAATTAAGAGTGAGTCCAGGTCCCATGCTGCAGTCAGGTCCTTCGCAACTTCGTTACATTCATTGAGCCAGACTTTCACCGTGGGATCCTGTTGTATCTGGATGAGTCGTTTGGCTGCCCCATCACTGTTCCTCAAGAAACCTTCATGAGCAAGCTTCATCTTCTCCATGTTGGCTTTGAAAACAGGGCCGATTAGGACGGAGCGATCTTTGGTATCATCAATGTCAGCAGGATTAAAATGCGAGGGCTCCGATATCAATGTGCCTTCCCTAGCAAGCGCAGACCGCCGGCTCTGCATCGTGTAAACAGCCAGAACCGCCTCTTTGATTTGAGCAAAGAAAGAGGTGTGGAAAGCAATAATTTCATCCGTGTTCCGGAAGATGAGCTTCACAGTGTTGGCGTCAAGCTTTGGACAAGCCTCTGCTGTCCCTTTGTAGATCTCTTCAACAATATTCATGTCGCGCACGAATACAGCTTCAGTATCAACAAGCTCCTTTATAACGTTGCGTCGTTGAACAAGTCGGTGCTTTTCCTTTCCTGTTGGACCCTGCTTATCGTATGTTTCGGAGTTTGCATCTCCGTTCAAAGTGGTTGCATCCGCAAAATACTGATTATGAGTTGACAGGGATGTGTTGTCCATCGATTGAGGCGTTGTCATCATGGGAATGTAATCCTGCGAGCCTCTTTCAGAATTGACAAATGTGCTTCCACTTTGGGACTGCTCATAATAAACACCCGATGCTCGTTGCGAATTGCAAGCGGAGCCTGATGTTGAAGCTGGTATGGGAGGTGGTTCGTGATTTGGGGATGGGAAGTACGAGAAGCTCTTGCTGGCTCTGTTGGAAAGATAAGGAATGGAAAATCCATCTCCAGTGTCTAGCTCTGGGAGTTGATGACTTAGATACGGCGACTGGGTCAAGTCAGTAGAGGGCCGGATCTCCGGTTGACTGTTGCGAATTTCCAAAGGTCGCTCGACAGGTCGGCTATTTCGATGGATAGATGTTGTTTCAAAAATTGTAACATGGCCATGATCTCCAGTTTCGTTCTCGTCATCATCGGGAAACACTGGTGAGCGCCCCACTGGAGACACGTCGCCACTGTTGATCGAAAAGTCAGTCCACGCTGACTGCTGACTTGTTCTATTCGTCGCAGACAAAGTCGGTACCATAAGATTTGTTGAAATCTCCGGCCGCTGCTGTTCATCATAAGCATAATGAGGCTCGTTGTTAGTATCCAGAGATTCGCAAGTCGAGGCACGATGTGACGAGACTTGGTCGTCCGACGGCACCTCTGATCTACAGTCGTTTCTGCCGGCCGCCTCCACGTCCTCGGTACAGCTGTCAGTTGTAGCACCATCGTCATGAGAACGGCGATACTGCCTCGTAACCTCATCGTATTCCGAATCAGAATGACAGTCTGATTCGTATTCGGGCTCAATTCGAGGAAACGGGACCGTTTCCTCAAGGCTCTCAGTCGCTCTTGGTTCGTCACTGGGTGGTAGAATGGCGATTGTAGTTTTATAAGACTCAACTTCTGGTTGGGGCACGTCTGCTTTGGCCGCAACATCGAATGCTCCAGGGATGAAAGGCAGAGTAACCTCATCGTGCTTCGATAATGCATGTTCAGTTACACCAACGGTATTGGATGCGGATTTTGGTCGAACTGGCGAGTCAGGGTCATCCTCGAACGGGTAATGGTACTCGGCCTTCGGAGGAGATGCGGACCTCTGCGTCTGTGGACTGGGTGGCTTGATAACCGTGATGGGAACTTCGAGCGGTGTGTGTGAGGACCTTGGCGGAGTAATTTGAGGTTCGTTGTCGAACTCCGTTGTTTCTGATGTTATCGAAACGGCAGTTGTTGGTCGCTCTGGTTCACCAATAGGAGAACTGAGGGCTGGAAAGCTGCCAGGAACACCCAAGGTGGGTGAATCAAAGTCTTGAGCTGATGACTTGTCGATAAGCGTTGCCTGCGAGGTCGCAGCTAGCATCAATGAAGCGGGTGGTAGTGCCATTGCGATATCAACCGGACTCATCGTTGGGTCATCCAGAAACGGTGAAGGCTGATCTCGGCATGGCTCTCCATCGGGCTCATCGTAAGACACATTATGGCTACCTGGGAATGCAATAGTATCTGAAAGGTCAACCACGTTCAAGGCATTTTGCACTTCTGTGGCACTTGAAACCTCTGGGCTCAAACTTGGCCCACTACTAATCCTGAACTCTGACGATACTAAAGGGTCATCTGGAAGAGGCGGAACTGGTGGAATGTCGGCGAGGATTGGCGACTCTGTGATATTAGGCTCTGGCGTAATAGATGGTGAGCTCGAGTTTGAAGAAGCAGCGGCAGTAGCCTTCGCCCTGGCAGCAGCCTCCATTTCCCTCCGTCTTCGGTCTGCAGCCTTCTGTCGTGCCTCGAGCGCTTGGCTTTCTCGAATGGACTTCGTATAAGCTAGTCGGATATGTTCTCGTCGTTGTTCAAAATCAATTGGCCCTACAGAGATCTTCCGCCGGCGCGATGACGGTTCAGCGATCCTGGACTGTGGAATGGATGTAGGATTTGGCGACCTAGCCCTTTCCACTGCCCTCATCCGAGAGCTTGCCGTTGTGGCCACGGAAACGGGTTGACGAGGCCGAGAACTTCGGAGAGGAGGGGAGAGCTTCGGGGGAGGTGCTATGATATTTGCCTGAAGGCGATTATTGTTCGTTGGTGTGACCAGAGTTCGAGGTGCCGCTTTTCGAGTAACGCCGCTCTGGGTGGGTGTCTTGGCCCTCGTCGGAGTTTTTGCCCTTGTCGTCGGAGTTCCTGCCCTTGATGTTCGGCCATTCACTTGCGGTCGTTTGAGAGTTGGTGAGTTCGAACGCGTCGAAGGTGTTGAATCACTGGGGCTAGTCACTTTTCTCACAGAACGTGGCAGTTTGGATGTAGATCCAGCACTCGAGGTATTGGTCGTCGGGGATTTTCGAGAAGGGGTTTTACGAGATACCGGAGGTACTGAAGGAGATTTTGGGATGTCGCTATGTGACCGTGTGTGGCCTTTTTGAGAGGCCTGGGTAGGTTGCCCGTTGTTATCGTCGCCGTTGAGGCTACGATACCAGATACTTGGGGACGAAGGCTCGGCGACATCTGGTGGATCAGATAGACTTCTTTGATGGCTAAAGGGATGGTGTAAGCTGGATTCAGATGTCCTTCTTGGGCGAACGCCCTCAATTCCATAACCAGCAGTGGGAAAATTGTGTTGCTCGGGAAGAATCTCGCCAAAAAGCAAGCCTTGAGAACGCGAAGGTGGGGGGGAGATAGTAGAAGAAGTCGGTTGTTGTGGTGGAGACTCTGGCGCCAAGTTGGACGTGGGTTTGGAGGCATTTGAGTTTCCGCTAGTAGTACTTCGCGGTTTCCCTATACGACTGGCAAAAGACTGAGAATTATTCGAGACCTGGTCCTCGGCAACATATCTTGATCTCTGAGAGCGGGCTGACGAGGACAATGTTTGCTTGCTGAACGAATTTGAACCATCACGTAATGTCGAGTAAGACATTGCACCATTTCGCGGTTGTGGACTGACACCAACATCTTGCCTAATCTTAGCTGCAGCTCCTGTATGCGCTGGGGCACGAGGAATTGATGAAGGTGCGGCACCATTCTGGTCGAAGCGCCTTTTCAGATCCCTCACACTGGGGTGAGTTCCAGTGGGTTTGTACCCAGGAAGAGCAGGCCTGTTGTCGACGGGATTTGACGTAGAACGCATATTGATCTCTGTTTGCGATGTGATATGAAGTTTTGGCGTTGTGCCATCACCGTTGGAGCGCAATGACGGACGCAATGCCGAGGCACCGATAGAGAGGGACTCTTGATTATTGTGGTATGTTCCCCGATAGCTTTTGTAGAAGTCGTCGGGGTTTACGGGGGCGAAGGCATGGTGGGCTCCCGAAGAAATCGAATCGTAGTCGTCGGCGTGAGGCACAGGAGGACGGGAAGAGGCGCTACGCTGGTTGAAATGAGATGCAGGAGCGGCGGAAGGCGAAGAATCTGGGAGGTAATGACGGCGGTCGTGAGATAGCTGATCGTTGAGATAGTCTTGTCTGAGGTCAGTGGCGTGGTCGATGTGACGATTGTGGTCGTTATCGCGATCGTAAGGGTGCTGATTCTTGTTGTGCTGGGAGGGTTGATGAAGGTCGTGGTGAGGCTCGAGATTGGGGTTTCGAAAACCCGAGTCTACATCCTGTACGTCCGCTTGGAGGCCCGCGTGAAGGGCCATATCCATGTCGTTATCCATGGTGGCCTGAGCATCGGTCAGGCTCGTCGAGCGGAGCGACTGGTTGGGGGACTATAGGCCCATGCAGAGAGCATCGATGCGTTGGCGTTTAAGCGTTGTGCGGGCGTTGTTGGCGTGAGGCGCACTTGATAGGTGTGAGCATAAGTACTGTACAGTAGGTGCTGGAGTCAACTGCAAACGGGCCTGAAGAGTGTAGCATCCAGGGGGTGTAAGAAAATCAATGGCCCTCACAAGCTCACAACTACAGAATCCAACCGTGGACAAGTGAGCAGGAACAACAAGATGGGGGCACCAAGCTAGACCAGTCCCTGGAAGTCGAACAACGTTCGGGATGGGGTCGAAAATCGAAGTGGACACTCTTGGTGGATGCTGGTGCTGGAATCAACCGTTCCAACTCGTCATATGCAGGCCAACTTTCTGCTAGGGGCTTCGACGGCGGCGGACGGGGATGCTGCCAGTCAAACGCTTTGTTGATGCAGGTTAGTCTGAAGAGTGCTGTGTATGGAGTTGCATGTGCGTGCATAAGGCAATCACCTGTATCCAGGTAGCCAGGCCAGAGAGCTGAGGGTACGAACAGCACAGAGTAAGCGGGCCGAATGAGGCTCGAAGGTGGATGATCCCTTGGAAGGGAGAAATAGGGGCCCAATAGGCGGGATCACTTCCTGAGGTGGGCGACAGTTCGGTAGAAGAGAGGCACAGAGACAAACCAACACCGTGATATCTTACGTGGAAGCAATGGCATGGAAGACGCGATCTTATGAAGGGTAAACGAATTTGAACGAAAAACTTCATATTACCATTGTCGTCGGGTATGATATCAAGTAAAGTAAAGTGAAAGCACAGTTACAGTATCAATACCTTAATACTCTGTAAACAGCGTTCAATTGGATTTGGATTGGGGATTGGCCGCAGATGGGGGGGAAGTACCTTCCTCAGTGGAGCACATTGGATCCGTTGGAGTTCCATTAGGTACCTAGTAGGTAGTGGAGGTGCCTGGAGAGCAAACAACGGCGACGCTTTTGGTTGGATCTAAGTACATCAATCACATCGAGAGAATACCTCTAAACCATGCACAACGGCGCTCAACCTCAAGTAGCGTCGACAACACTTCCATATTTCAGGGCCATACGTTTAGCATTTCCGTATCTATGTACAGCCGCTGAACAGGTAGCTTCGAACAATGGACTGTCGACGGAGGTCCGCGTGTTGCGGCCAGCCTAAGAAAACTTTGTTAGGACTGCAGGGACCAATAAAGGAACACAGGACACTTCAAGAACCTCATGGTCGCATCCGACATATGGAAGCGAACAGCATGCCTGGGAGACTAAAGAAAAGAACATATATAACTACCGCAGTCGAGTTACGTCTGTTGGACCAAGCTAAGACTCGAAGTCTACTCATGGTGCTTGGTTGACTTATGACGCCCCTAAGATCCAGTGTTTCTCCCCTGCATCAATTCCCGAGCCCTGCGATATCCTTACCCATGTCCCAAGCAGGAGCTTTGGAAACACTTAGCCACCTACTTCCAATGAATAGTTGCGACATTGGTCTTAAAACACGAGAATGACGAGCGAAGCATTTTAGAGTTTCTGCAACCATCAACCTATCTCGAGGAGACCAAAGACCCTCCCTGTCTCTCCTTTGAAGCGTCAGGGGTTTATTGCGATCCAATCCATGGCATTGTGACCAGTCTCGTAACCCAGGAACCGTTTCGTGTGGCAGCCGATTCAACAGCCTCAATTCCACCCGCTTGGACAGTTCAGTCTATCAAGGAATTCAGGCTCACCAGCGCATCCATTTTTGTCGAAGGGTCGAAGCTAGAAATATAGCAAGTTAAGCTTTCACACTGTAGCACATTGGGCATATATCCCATACACCTATTGCACATATTGTCATTCATCTACGCCAAACCAGAGAACCCCGCTCGATCTGGTCGCGCTGAATCAATTATTACTACGTTCGGGGTCGCTCTGTTCTGGTTTGAAGAATAAACATGGATACTAAGTATACGCGCCCCTACGCACCGTTGACCTTGAGAAACACATGATGAGCCAAGCCACTTAACTGATGTCAGTTTCATTGGCAAATCTCATTGATGGTGTGGTTGTTTCGTGCCTGCAACTTTCTGTCCTTGGCTTGTGCTTCAGTTACATTGAGTTAAGGGACGTGTGTGTGGTTCTGGTGCATCTTTTGTTTAATCGCTTGTCCTAAGTTCGTTTAAGAGACTTACGAGTCAACGATAATATGTAACAACAAATCCCATTCCTGGTCTGCTTGACTCTTGAGCCTGTGTTCGAAGGTCTTCGACTGATCCGGAGACATCGATGCAACGCTTTGATCCGGCTCTTGTGGGTTGTGCCGGCTCTTTATCAGTGGAAACTGGGAGAAAGAAAAGCATTTTATTGTACATCACCAGAAGTACGCTATGGTCGAAGCCACTTTCTATTTTCGAAGTCGTCGTCGAGACTCCATTCACCAAATCGTCCCCTTTTCCGTCTATTTGATCCCCATTGTTTATCCTAGTGGCAGATCCGGGGCTCCATATCCATCAATTATCCGAGCTGACCACTTTTCAACTTACCTAGTAGCCTAGGCCTTACGTTCCAGGGTTTCACAAAGACGGTTACACAGTCGCACAGGTTTCCTTCGTGCTCGCCGTTCCTGCGTTGTGATACTGCGTGTGATGGTATCTATGCAAGACTACCTACTAACTTACGACGCTTCTCAGCGACCATGTCAATTTCGTCTGGAATCCCACCTTCCGCCAAAGAGACACCCATCTACCACACTGAAAACGCTATCTCCCGCAGCAAGTATATGTAGTTCTATGCTGTGGCCGCTTTCGTGGATGTGTGAGGTTCGCGTTTCTTACCCTTCTTTGCGAAGCAGCAGATTGCTTTCATGTTACCCATCCCTTGCCGTCTCTGATGCAAACCACATTTCCTAGCCAAGTCAACAGCAAGCACATAACCACGAGGCCCTGGTAAGTAGTAGAATATGAGCTTTTCCTGATTGCATCGAACGAAGTTCATTACCAGAATTCCTGTTAATGATCAGTGGCCAATTCTGTGACAACGCTCGGTTAAGCGGCTGGTTACTGACCCCTGGAACCAGCCTCACACTAAATTTGCACTAATCCCTTTGGGGCCAAGCTCCCGCTCTCACGTCGGGTAAGATCAGCCACATATCAAATTAATCAACGTTCGAGACTCTGTGGCTCACAGGATTCCACCCTGACTCGAATAACTACATAGTGATCATCGGAAAACACAGCGGCTTGACAACCGTCCAACGGGAAAAGATACAGAACGATTATGGAAACCCAGAGAAAGCGAAAGTCGGAGACTGCTGTCACGTCGGAACACCAAAAGCGAGCCAAATCACTCGGGGGAATCCCCGTAAGGCGCGACCTCCTGGAACGTCATTACAGCAGGGTCACCTCGTTAAGAGAATATGTCCTCTCCCAATTGCCTCATGGATCTCGAATCCGACGAAAGAAAGTGGCATCCATTGGCGAAGCAAATGATGCCAGGGAGTTTGAGAAGACTTTATCACGACTCCTAGATACATCACTTGTCTGTTTTGCCCATGAAGAGGCCGACAACGATGACACGAGATGGGAGCAATGGCTAGCATTCTCACAGAGAGAGGACGAGTCTTACGTCAGTCTTTCCGATGGGATTTCTGGATCAATATTCTCCCAGAATGAGGTTAGTACGGCATCTTTATTCGTATGAAAAGTCGCTTAGAATCATGTAGATCGTAGACTTCGTTGTATGGCGTCTCTTCTCTCGAGAGGTGCAACTCGGACGTCGACCCAAGCACCTATTGTGTGATGGGTTCAGGAAATCAGCCGGACCAGATGACCAAGGAACCAACACCATTCCTGGACTATTTAGCCTCTTTCCGAACTCTAACGTTGAGGCGCTGAGGGAAAACCCTTGGCCACAATTATTGGCCCTTCTTGGCAGAGCTGGAGAGAAAATCATGATCAATCTCCTTGTTGACGCCTCTATATATTTAGAGGTTGAAGCAGGTTTCAACAACTATTATCAGTTGACAGGTAAGACAGCAAATCACTAAAGCTCTTATCTGACCATTCTAGGTGTGCCACTTGCGGAGGTTGACCTTCATGGAGGCAGTCTGTCAATGGCAAAGGAATCTAAAGGTGAAGCACGCAAACCTATAGACATAACTCTAGTGAGAAGCAGAATATTCTATGCCAAGCCATCCCTCACGGCACAAGGACACGTCCAGCCCGGCTACAAGCACATTCGTAAGTACAGAAAGCATATATAATCAAAATTATTATTAATAGTTTTCAGATGTGCTGAATCGGTACAAGAACGCTCCCATGCCTAACGACCAAGAGATCCAACGCCAAGGTACAATCAAGGTGATGATGTACATATTTCCTCGGCAATTCGGACTTCACAACGTGTTTACTTCTCATGTCGACCCCACGTTAACCTCGCAAAAGTTTCAAGACTATACGTTGAGAGAAGACGAGATTGCTCCCTGTTTTCGAACAAAGGCAGGAAATGCCGGGTCGCAAACGCCAAAAATACCCAAGCGGCTTCGTGGATATACTGAAGAACTTGTGAAACGCTTGCAAGTTCTCCATGGACGGTGTTCATATATCGAGCTCTTGAAGCACCACTGCCCATGCACTTTTGACAAGCCATCGCGAACTAAGAAGCCGAAGACCAAGAAGAGTCTCATATCCTCTCTAAAGTTTATTCCATCGCAACGCCCGATGACGGTTTCATACTATAAGTGTGCTCCATCTCAGAAGCAATCCGAGCCAGGGCTCTTGAAATCGCAAGCGCCAGCACCCCCATACCATAAATCCCTGGTAGAGCTAGCAACCCCGTTATCTCAGGTCTCATCGTTTTGTCAAGCCGTCTTGTCCAAGATTATCCCCAAAGACTTCTGGGGGGATGAGGCTGTACAAAAACACAACAAATCCACTATCATGCGAAACGTCGATAGTTTCATCAGGCTCAGGCGCTTTGAAACCATGTCGCTACATGAAATAATGCAAAATATTACGGTTAGTGACCGATAGTGCCAAAGCTTGACCATGGCTAATCATTTATCAGATCGCCAAAATCTCTTGGCTTCACCCACCAATTCTGGGTGACCACAACCCCAGCAAAACAGATACTGCAAAGCGTCTGGAGATTTTTAATGAATTTATTTATTTCGTTTTTGATTCACTATTGATCCCTCTGATCCGAAACACATTTTATGTTACCGAGTCTAACACTCATCGATACCAAGTTTTTTACTTTCGCCATGAAGTTTGGAGACATATAGCAGAGCCAGCCATGAAGGAACTTAGAGCGAACATGCTTGAGGAGGTCAAGTTGGATGACGCGCTGCAGGTATTACGTTCTCGAAAGCTGGGCTATAGCCAAGTTCGACTCCTTCCAAAAGGCAACAAACTTCGCCCCATCATGAATCTCCGGCGTAGGGCTATGGGCAGGGGACCTTCAAGCAAGCTTGGGCGTAGTATAAACACTATATTGGGTCCCGTGCATTCGTTTTTGAAGCTAGAGAAGGTATGTGAGGTATCAAACATTCGGGGGTTGAAGCTGACCCGAAACACAGAGGATTAACCCGTCCAAATTGGGTTCAACTATGTTCTCCGTCAGCGATATTTATACCCGACTGAAGCTATTCAAGCAATCTCTGGGCCCTGAATATGGTAGATTGTATTTTGTTAAGGCTGATGTCAAGGCTGCTTTTGATACCATCCCACAAGAGGCAGTTGTCAGTCTGATGAAGTCCGTGCCAACTCAGTCGAAATATACGATCATGAAACACGCAGAAGTGAAGCCTGGGGAACGAGCAGCGGTAGCTGACGACAAGTCTTCGTCCAAAGCTATTCGTCGATGGCATGCAACAGCCTTGAGCGAGAAGGAAAACCCAGATTTCATCACACGGCTCGAGCAAAACCTGGCTCTCAACAAGAAAAACACTGTCTTTGTGGGCAGCGCTTTACGCAATACTCAAAACATTGGAGAATTGATGCATCTTCTCAGGCAACATGTCGAGCATAATCTTGTCAAGATTGGAAAGAAATACTACAGACAGAAAATCGGAATTCCTCAAGGCTCTGTGCTATCTTCATTCTTATGCAATTATTTCTATGCTGACCTTGAAGTTAAACATCTGGACTTCCTTCGTTCGCCAGACTGCCTACTCTTACGCCTCATTGACGATTTTCTTCTGATCACCCAAGACCAGGAAAAGGCGATCAAATTTGTCAATGCTATGCATGTGGGGTTTCCTGAGTATGGCGTTGCGGTCAACCCGACCAAGACCATGGTCAACTTTGACATGCTGTATGATGGTGAGCTCGTGCAGAAGTCTAATCATGAGAAAGGCTTCCCCTACTGCGGAACCATTATAAATTGCAAGACACTTGATATCACCAAGGACAGAGACAGGGATGCAAATATTGGTACGCTCAAGAGTCATGCTTCTAGTGCAATCCAAAACCAGTACTTACACCTAGAAAGATGTATCTGCTTCTCTGACTGTCGACTTCGGCCGCACACCTGGTCAAAATTTCCAGCGAAAAGTTCTAAGTTAGTCCCCCGTACCGCATGAACCCAAAGAGTTGCTAACCAAGGCTCCTATGACCATAAAGACGCTTTCAAGATTCAATCTCATCTGATGTTTTATGACACGTCCCATAATGCAAACCGAACCGTTCTCAACTCGCTTCGAAACACTTTTGTTGAGACTGCGAGTAAAATGTACGCTTACCTGCGTTGCCTCGGAAAGACACAGCAACCGAGCAGTGAAATGATACTCCGTAGGTTGCTCAAACTCATCATGCGGCTCCTTTGATGTCTGATCTTTCTCAAGGAACAATCGCTAAAGTGATCGACGTTGCCTTCCTGCTCTTGACTAGCAGATCTCGGGTGATGAGATATCCCCAGTACATCTGCGACGTGCGAAAATCGCAAGTTGCTCTGTAAGTGTTTGTCACCGTGCCGTCCCTTGGCAGTATCCTAATAGTGATAGAAATGCTTGCCTTGCTTTTGAGGAGGTATTGGCAGCAAAGCAGACCAACTATCAGCCTGTTGTGAAGTGGCTTCGAAATGAAGCTGATAGGCTTGCCTCGGGCCAAAAATACGAGCTCCTGCAAGTTTCATGAGCTAGGCGAATAGTAAATTCAGTTGAGATGTTCCAAATGATCTACCTCTAATAACTTTGTCTCTTCTATGCACGAAAAATAGTCAAGGGTATACATTGTGATCGACTTGCCCCTTGATTGCCCCAAACATGGCGGCTGTCTGACAAACATATTTTCTTTACCTGGCTTCAAAGTTGTATACCACTCTTCCACCAGTATTTATCTGCATGCCAGATCGGGAACATACATCTCCTCCATCGCCACCAATGATCATCTGGGTGACCGAAACCAAGCCAGCGCAGAGGGGATATCGGCACAGGTTCCAGAAGCCAAATACCCGAAGATGAAATATCATCGGTAAAGAAAAACGCGGTCAGACAGAGCCAGCCCAGAGTGAATACCATGTTGAATGCCTGGCGGAGTCTGCGAGGGAAGTTGGGGAAATGCTTGTCCCAAGTCTGCAGCAAAATAAGCTGCAAAATAATGCCAGGAGGTTGTAGAGCAAAGAAGAGCGGACTTCTCCAGGGTTTTGTGGTTGGCATAGACGATAGACTTCCACCGGCGTGAAGTAAACCGGACTGTATGAAGGATAAACTCATGGTAAATATTTGAGCACGTAGTGTTCCCCTTTGAAGATAGCCATGGTCAACGAGGAACTTTGCGGGCGCAAGAAACTGAAGACGAAAGGTTTGATGCCAGAACGCCCCCCACCAACCAGCAAGGCCTCTATCAAGCACCTGCGAGATAGGACCGAAGACGTTGGTGTACTGCCATAACTCTCTTCGCATGGGATAAAAGTAGGAGAAAACGTAGAACTGAAAAAGGTCATGCAAGCTAAAAATGGCATCGATGGCAGCATAGATACCAACAAGACAAAGGAGCTCGCGATAGATGAAGCGCAACCAAGGAGGAAGCTGCCGGAGGAACAAAGGGAGCTCAAGTTCTTGATCAGGTCCATAGGCACAGTAGGGATCCTTGACCATCATAACAGAGCAAAGGTCCAAAAGAAAAGTGAGGAAGAGGACTCTGCGAATACGGCTCCATACGAACTCCTTCTCGGTCAAATTACGATAGTAGCCACTTTTAGACACAATGAGCATGTTGTCGAAGGATACAGGATCACCATCGCGGATATTGCTTGGGATATCTGGTCTTGGCACGGAAGAGATAGAACGATTCCAGCCTGAAGAAAAAGCTTAGCCGGGAACCTCCTCGTAAGTGTTAGATCATCGTTCCAAACCTACCGATTTCCCTAAAGTTTGTAGCAAGGTCGAGTGTCCAGTTAAGTCGTTCACCGAACGATCCGTTTTCAGGAAATTTCTGCCAGGCGTAAACCACATCTTTGGAGCTCCCATTCTTGACATGGGTTTCAGCTTCACCTGAAAGTCCAATGTCTTCGTGGTAAGGTTTTCGCTGTCGAATCACGCTTTCTTGCCTTGATCCGTTGGCAACATTGATGGGCAGCTGTTTTGACGATGCTTGCGACTTGTTGCCCTTGAGAATCTTGACAACCCTGGCATAGTTGAGTTGCGGATCGGTCCAAACCAAAAGATTCAGAGTCGTCAAGATACCCCATCCGCCCATGAGACCTGACGCATATGCTGGAGCGACGTTGTAGCTAGACATATACCGAATCATATAAGCATCGAACGCAACGACAAAAGCCACGACAAGCCATCTTGCGTGGTAAAGCCATGGCTGGTTTCGATGTGGGATTGCCAAATAGACGACAGGCAAAATGAAAGGACCGAAAAGACAGAAAGGAAGAACAAGTGGTTCTCTGATCCCTTTGGCAACTTCTGTATCGAATAGCGCCTTGTACTCAGCGCGGGCGATATTGCCAAGATTGGCCATAGGAGTGGCTGTCATTGTGCCGACAACTTCGGAGGGTTATGCAGGGGCAAATCTGCTTGTTCTCAGTTGAAGGACTTTTCGGCAAGCTTGCTTCTCGTAGGGTTGTATTGGCGTCTACCACTCTATCATGACGCAAGCTGGTGGACAATTTGCACGAGGCGGGAACAAAGTAGCAACGGGCAAGCAATGCAACAAACAATTCGTACCGAACAAGTCTCTGGATTAGAAGAAAGAAACGAAGCCTGGTTTATAATTGTACCTCCGGGGTTATCGCTTCTTCATGGTACAGAAACAGGTAACACCAAATCAAAGGGTCATGGATTGTACCCAAATATTTTGGCGTCGATGAGACAGTGGGGAAGTCTTTTTTCGGGACCAAGTAAGAGCTATTATCTCCATAGACCCATGAACGAAGCCTCAAAAACTAGGTTACCTATATTGTAATCGCCGAGGGGCGCACAAGAATACAGAAGCCTGATTTGCGTAGCCGCATCTCTTTCGGCGCGCGAAATAATTGCTTTTTGCTGAGCTGACATGTCCTTGCTGACGTTAAACAGGCTCATATTGCTACAGCCTCGAGAGTCCCATGCCAAGAACATAAGAGATAATTATGATCACTGACTCAACCAGTCGCTTCTTAGGTATTACTGGTGATTGGATTGAGAGCCATCTGGCCACTAATAAGGCCAGTGCTTCTTAGCAGGTTTAGGAACTCAGATTCCACGATAACGGGAGAGGAGTGTTTTTAGACATTGGCCAGTGTACAGAAAAGACTGTCGCAGTGGTTTTCTATCAGTAACATCATATTGGCCTGCTATAGTAGAACGTTAAACGTAATAGAATAACTGAGATAATTTTTTCTTCCTATAATATAAAGAAAAAGAGAAACAGAAGAAGGAGAAAAACCTCCAGCTATGGTAGCTCACTTATAACCACATACATTGTCGATCTCTGGAATGGGATGTTAAATTGGCAGATTGGCAAGATTGGGGTAGTTTATAGCTAATTATTACTTCCATATTAAGGGTAGGTAGTGTCACAACATTAGTCAGATTCGTAGTTAGATAAGGTAGTAAGCTAAGACTCATGCTGACTGTGACTTTTGGATATTGTTCCACATCACAATCTCTTGCTATACAATATATTGTTGCCTGCAGTGAGACTCCGCTTGGATACGGTATCGGAAATTGCCTTTGGAAAGAAGAATGGCTCCAACTGCAGCAGGCGATGGAGTTACAAAGCATAGGGCGTGTGACGAATGCCGTGAGTGTCTCATGGTATGTCCGAATTGGAGACTTATCGGTCATTAGGATCCCGAAAACTCGCATGCTCCAAAGAACCCGATGGCTGTTCTCGGTGTAAAAAGGAGGGAATAATATGTTACTATTCTCCGCAAAAGCAAATGGGCCGTCCCCGAAAGAGGCGGCATGTGGATATGGACGATAAGGCAACTCTACCAGCACCGACCATTTCCCAGCCACCAGAGGAAGCCCTTCTTTTTCTCCAGCCAGATGATAATATCTCCTATGAGCACCAGAATCAGACGCAAACCACCGGAGACTTGCTTCTTAATCTCAACTTCCTGGACGATCCAGCTAATGCAAATGCCGATACATGGGACTTGCAATTTAGTCATGACACGTTTTCTTTCAATCCGCAGATCGCGGAACCCCAAGGCTTACTCGTTGACAATGCGACATTGCCTACATTGGATCTGAGTGGTGTTGACCTTCTCGGTAGCATCAATTTTGGCGAGACAGACGCTCCGCAAGAAACAATTTCGATGGATCTCAGCAACACGCTTCAGCAGTACCTAGCAGATCAGATTGAATCCTCAAACCCAGGATTAAAACAGAACTCGGACACGCCGACACCACCTGACTCTAGCGAAACTGATGCCTCTGTTGAATCCACTGAGAGTGTGATTAGAACACCGACCCCATCTATGCGACCTGTACCTACAGTGTCTTGCGGCTGTTTGTCATCACTTTATTTAGCTCTCGAGTCTCTTGGAAATCTGCCGGCTGAGGTCATACCAGCCATGAAAGTCGCACGGAATGCATCCAGAGTTGCTCACGATGTTATCAGATGCACTGTCTGTTCTGCATCTTTGCTTGACGAACCCGCTAAGCCTCCTCCCATACAATCCTTCCAGAACCTCATGCTTCTTGGCGCTCTGGTACCATCTGCATGCAATGCCTACGCAAGGATTCTAGAAATGGTAGATGAAGAGACTGCGCTCGCCAAGCTGCAAGGACGCACCTTTTGGTTTTCATTCAAAGAAATCGGTGGTCTCTGGGGTTGCATTGGGGGTATGCCTAGGGGCTGCACGACTTATCAAAGCTACAACAACAAGAACATGCCTCCCGACATGTGGAGAATGACAATCAGGGGACTTCTGCGCCTCGACGTCTACGGGTTGGATGAGAAGGACCAGGAGATCCCAGGCGCGATGACCTATCGACAACTTGGACTCAAAGATGTCGTTGGGCAACTTGAGGAGAGAAGCAAAAAGAGACATGATGCTCTTGACGCACTTCATGCTGCTGGGCACACACATGAAGCGGCTCGTGGAGTTATTTACCCGACTAAGGCTTGTTCTCCAGCAGAGCGCAATTGTACCAAAGTCCTCGAGACAGCACGTATTGCCCTAGAAAATCTAGTTATCGCGTAGGTGGAACATTCGCAGAAAGTCCAGGAGCTTGATTAGGGGCTGAATTAGCTAAAATGAATAATAAAAAAGGGCTCGGGGCGGTGCTTGTGAAAGATTTGGAAGTTTTCGTAAGTTCAAGTGAGGGCTATTGATTCGGGGGCCCATATCTGAGTCGTCAGCGCGATCTAATACAGCATTTTCCCAACTTGCGGAAACTTAATCTTCTAAGCAGCGAAGTGCTTCGGCATGCGTTAACAATACGATCATACTCTATCAAGATCAAAGACCGTATATTATTGTGACATGCCTCGGGAGTGACACAAACGATGAACCGGGGACTGCTGAACACAAGGTGAATAGTCATCACCGACATCGTCACTGTACCTAGCAGACTCAGCCAATTGAAACTTTTACATTGAACCATTTGCGATTCTGTCATGAGACACTTTCCAACATATTCTCTATGTCCAAGTTCCGTCCAAGTTAAATGAGAAGGCTGAAGACCTTGTCAATGCTCAAGTTGCCTTCCATATGCCTAACAACCAACGCCTTACATGCATGTTTAAAATACCGGGTAGAAAAAGATGCAAGACCCCGCCTAGAAAAGCTTTCCAATTTCTTTATGCGGAAATATGAAACTCATGGTGAAAAGATGTCAGACTTGTTCTTGGGCCTCAACCATGCCCAGAATATCGAGCTCGGCACGAACAAGGCTCTCAAACTCCTGGCGATCAATGCCTGAAGCACGCGAAAGCATGAACAGGCTTCGAATACTTCGCGATACATGCTGTTTTACACCGAACTCGTTTTGTGTTTGTTTGCCGGCAGACGCCTCAAGCTTAGCAACTGTTTCCGAGCCGTTGGAACTGGCGCTCGAGGCTGGGCGAGGGTGAAGGAGAGCGGCGTGGCGTTCGGTATCATATCCGTTTTGTGTCGGGCTTGAGTCACTCTTCTCGAACTCGGCCAATGTCCATGCGCCCTGTGTCTCATTAAGCTCTGTGGCTTCGGCAGACTCTTGGGTACGTCCGAGTCCAAGTGGTGGAGCAATTTGCGCAGCAGCCTCTTCCTCATCCGGGTCATGATTATCCATAGCAGGCTGAACACTGTCATATTGAGCAAAATATGCGTCCTCTGCCGAAGATGCACGAACACCACCGATTTGAGAAGTGGATTTTAAAGGAGGGGCAGGCGATTGTTTCTGCGCTGGTGTCCGGGATGGAGTCGCGTCGTACCGTGCCCAGTAATCATCGTCGTCCTCTTCCTCTTCTTGGTGGCCACTATGAGGAACATGCAATCTATTGCCATGACCGTGGCCGTTGACGTCCTTGGTTTGGCTGGTCATCTTCTTCGCCTGTGTTTCTCTGAACTGTCTCTCGGCCTCTGCAATGCTGGACGCTCCCCCAAATTGTACGTAAGGTGAGGGTTTGTCTGCTACAGTGACCTCGCCAACTCTCCAGCCATCGCCTCCTCCCTCAGCGTCTCCAACACAGTAGATCAACTGGAAGGCCAAGCCCAGGGTGGGAAGCACAACGAGAGCCTGTAGAGTCTCTTCGTCGACCCGACGAAAACGTATCTCTGCATCATAGTCCCAGTCGACCTCGACCTCACCCGATACCGGATGTGGCTCCAGGCTACCGCCTTGCGCGATCTGAATCAGCTCGGGTATTTTTGCCTTATCGTAACACAGGAGTCGAATCCATGGCTCAGTACTTGATGCAGATAGAAGCTTTACTCGCTGGCGAAGTATAGGGGACAACAGCGGAAGAATACCGATCGCAGGTTCCGTGGAGATAGCAGATGGTGGGAGAGCAGGCAGAAACGGAGCAAGAAGCTGTGTTGTGTCTGGCGAAGGAAGCTGCGTGGTGGTCATTGTCAATGACAGATTGAGCGCCGCAAGGCTGGACGAGGTGTCGTTATTGTGGTCGCGTTTTACAGAGTACACAATGACAGATGTATGCGAAATCGACCGAGTTGAGGGTATCGTGGGAGGACTGTGTAACGGGTGTAATTTTATGTGTGACTGGAGTAGTCTCGTTGGTTGAATCGAGGGCCCAGAGGGTGGATTGTCGAGAGGGAAAGATGGAGAACAGGATTTAGCGCTATGAGACGAAGTATATTACAAGAGTCTCTGAACATCAGGTAACCTGGGAACAACTGAGATCGAAGTGGGAGGGTTGGTGAAATATAAGGTAAGAGCCGGAGGAGCATGTGTATCCGGCAAGAGTTGTCGGCGGTGCGGCACGAGGTATCAAAGAGGCAAGTGACGTGCCATACCCATGCGTGCTTCTGTCCGAGAGAGGTCTCGGATGTCTCCAAGCATGGTTCTGGGGTTCCAGTCTCAAATGGCCTTAGCCAATGACGGCATCGGAGCAGCAGCTTGAGGAGCAGCCTCTCGGCCGGAGCAATGGAGGCTACCTACCTAGGTACATTACCTAGATGCCTGGAGTTCCTCCAGAGGCTTTTTTTTCTTCTTCTTTTTATCCCTTGAGAGCAAGAAAAATCAGACTTCGAAGTAGGGTGTCAGAATGAACTTAGTAAAAGGCATCCTAAAATTATGCTAATATACCTGAGTCCTTTTGTCAATTAGGAGCGAAGTCCCGAGTTTTCTTTCTATCCTTAGGGGCCCGCATAGTAGTAGTTCATCATGGTGTGGAGACGGGAACCCCACGTTTTACTCCAAGCTTCCTAGAATTAACGTTGTTGCAGTCATGATTGATATTGAGACTGGTCCTTGCAGCTCGTCTATGAACAATTTTGCGATTTCTTCCATGCTCATAGCTCATCAAGTTAGTGCTTTATGCGCTTTATGCGCTTTACATTGCCTGGAATCCTATACATATGCCAGTATCAACACATGCAACGTCAGGGTGACATTGTCAAGCTTCTGCTTGGTTAGTTCCAGCGGCCTAAGTCGTGGAACCTGGCCCAGACCCTAGAGGCTATCGTTTATTGTTCCG
This sequence comes from Fusarium musae, assembly GCF_019915245.1. Lineage (NCBI taxonomy): Eukaryota > Fungi > Ascomycota > Sordariomycetes > Hypocreales > Nectriaceae > Fusarium > Fusarium musae. Next base: position 2,828,921 of record NC_058387.1, read on the forward strand.
TGCGGATCTCCATCGGCTCGGTTGATGAATTCCTCGTCCATCGGTGCAAGAGACCCCGAGGCTGGTTAGCACTATTGTAGATCGTTTATTCACTCAATGTCAGATTTACTTTCTGCAAGAGAAATATTTCGTATCTCCTTCAGCAGTATCAGGAGCCATTGATCCAATGATGGCATCCCGCGCAAAACGATGGAGCCGCCTCTACCGTTAACAACCGTCGCAAACCGCAATCGACATTAGGAAATCATGCCGTCGCACAAAAAATTCCATCATGAGCTTGAAGGTAATCAAGGGTAAATTTTAGCCAATCTGAACACGGATTTTATTTCCCGTGATACCTAGAATAACAACTTGACGAATACGCTCCTCGAAGAAAGCTCTAGAGCATTTTCGACCCAAACAAGTTCCATTAGAATCTTCCAATGGCAATTGGCGACAATTTGCAAAAGCATAGCCCATATCATCTACTAATCCTGTCACGGGCATCTATCTCCGCCAACGTTGCATTATTTTACTTATCAGCAACTTGGCTCATCAACGTTGAGCGACTTCGTATTGCGCTCAGCCGACACATCATCAACTCCGTCGATTTCTGCATTCTCGAACTGCAACCTCTCGTAGGCTGTAGCAGAGACCGTTCGACATAGAAAGCATCTCTTCTGCCTGTGGTCCTTCCGGGCTGTAGTTGAATGCATGTCGCACAAAGAAGGGCACCTTAAGGATGAGGTAGGGTGTTGGTTCTGGATTGCTTCGGGCTGCTGGCTGACATTGGGAACAAGGGCTCGAGGGTCCAAGTCGTAGCTGCGGGAGCAATAGCAGGTTTGGTTTCTAGGTAGGCTTCTTTTATCTCCAGCCCTCTTTGAACAATGGTAGTCAGTACTGATACTAACTAATCTCTAGATTCGTCGTTGCCCCCCTCGATGTCGTCAAGATCCGTCTCCAACTCCAGCCTCATTCTCTGTCCGATCCTGTAGCAGCTCTGCGCAACGCACCAGCTTATCGCGGAGCATTCGCAACCCTGAAACACATCCTCAAGCATGAAGGTTTGACAGGCCTGTGGAAGGGCAATGTTCCTGCAGAGCTTATGTATGTATGCTATGGTGCCGTACAATTCACAACATACCGCTCGGCGACCCTTTTCCTTCGAACGGCATTTCCCTTAAGGTTGCCCGATGCTGCCGAAAGTTTTATTGCTGGTGCTGCCTCTGGTGCTGCTGCCACCACCGTCACATATCCTCTCGATTTGTTAAGAACACGATTCGCAGCTCAGGGTCGACACCGTGTTTACCAATCACTGCGCAGTGCCGTCTGGGATATCAAACGCGATGAGGGTTGGCGAGGCTTTTTTAGAGGTATTGGGCCTGGACTCGGCCAAATCATACCCTTCATGGGCATCTTTTTCGTCACTTATGAATCCCTTAGAACGTCTCTAGAGGGATTACACATGCCATGGGGCAGCGGAGACGCTACTGCTGGCATGTGTGCCAGCATTTTTTCCAAAACAGCCGTATTCCCTCTAGATCTTGTACGAAAGCGTATTCAGGTGCAGGGACCAGCGCGACAGCAATACATCTACCAAAACATTCCTGAGTACTCCACGGCACGGGGTGCGCTTTTAACGATACTACGCACAGAAGGCCTCCGCGGTTTGTACAAGGGCTTGACTATCAGTCTCCTCAAATCAGCCCCTGCGAGCGCTGTCACTCTCTGGACATATGAACAGAGCTTGAATTTGATGCTTGATTGGGATTCGGGCAGTAAGGAGACCACCCCCAATGAATTATAGACTATAACAAGACTTGATAGATTTATCATGACGCAGTATGTCGTCCAACCATCTAATCCTGTTCGCGCGGTTTTTATTCTACTCTAGCACCTTGACTCTTCCCTGGAAACTACTTCGCAAGCGCAAGAGCAGCATTTTTTGCATCTGCTCGCTCAATGCACTCTTCGATAACCTGCCAGAATTTGGCAGTGTCGACTCCCCGAGGAATTTTAACACCTTGTTGACCTGGTGGAAGCAACTTGGCCAATGTGCGACCGGTCTGCTTACCCTCCTTAGCCTCTTCAAACGTGCCCTCAGTTATGACTGTGACTTCGAAGCGTTCATTATGTTCAGGGGGCTGGCTGTGCTTGGCGTCCCACTCGAGGAAGGGAATCTCATTTTCGGTGCCGACAAGTACAGCAGCAACAGCAATAGGATCATGCAGAGGGGGTCCAGCGGTAATACCGAAGGTATCACTGAATTGTTAGTCGAAGGGGCGCATGTCATTGGTTTGTGTTGACTTACGCATATGTTTGAGCAAAGAAGTAAAGGAGCTCAACAAGCATGGTACGGAGAGTGGTCTTCCCGGGACCTGTCCGCTCAGCATCAGGGCCATACAGCAGCATCTCTCTCACCTCCGACGTCGCCAACACCTGATGGCTGAGATCCAGGGGCACAATCGTAGTTTTAGCAGCGATCTCTTTGGTATGGAACACCGTAGCAGCAGCTTCTGGGTCAACGAGGATGTTGAACTCAGCCCAAGGCGTGTAGTTTCCGATTCTAGGGCGACCATCAACTTCGCCGAGCGGTGCATCTGAGAAATTGTCGCCAATAGAGCCTCCCATAAGACTGATACCCTTAATGTGACTGGTAAGCTCTGGATACGCACGGAGCAGAGCCCCAACGTTCGTCAGCGCACCAGTTGCAACAATCCACGCTGTACCAGGGGGTTGAGCACGCAGGGCCTCTGCCATTGCCTCAACAGCCGGGATAGGAGATGGGGTCACAAGTGGCTCAGGAAGAAGGTCGGTGCCATCTAAGCCAGAAACACCGTGGATATCCGTTGGTGCATGAAGGGCAGGACGTTCAAGAGCCTTACCCAGGCCGATATAGAGAGGAATATCATGCATACCAATGGCGGTGAGAATAGAGGCAGCATTATGCGTTGTGTTTCTGATCACACGTTAACAAGCTGTTCTCAAGAACATTGCCGTAAAGTCAAGATTGGTTTAGATAACTTACTCAAGAGATGCATTCCCAAAGACCGTTGAGACGCCGAGCAATCTGATCTGAGGATGATAGGCTGCCAGAAGAATGGCGAAAGCGTCCTATCAAGAAACTTAGTAACCGCTGAGCGCTATTACGAGACATAAAGAGGAAAGGGGAAAAAAATAATAATAAGCATAAACATCACTGAGTCCCGCAACAGAACTAAGAACTTGTATGAGATCAAGGCTACAAGCACCGTTTTTAATACGTACATCATGACCTGGATCACAATCCAGCCAAACAGGAACCTGAGCTTCAGACATAATGGAGTAGAAAGACAAAATCAAGTTGTAAAGAAAAACCCAGGTTTCAGCCTCAATGCAAGAAAGGATGAAGTGACAGAATATGGGTGGGATGGGGATAATGTTCAGTTGACCAACTGAGGGAAATACGATTCTGTAGGTAAGTTGTTGAAGTTGTGACGTTTCCACAAACCGAGAGACCTATTACCAAGGTGGACGCTGAAACAGTTTGGCTTACCTACCTACCTAGGTGCGGTATGTCGTAGTGGGGTGTTTTCCCCTCACTTTGTTGGTTTAGATTGTCACCTAGGAAGCCTGACTTATTAACTAACAACTTGGCGTGAGCTAACAATGTCAAACAGCTTCCTCTTAAAGCAGGTGGTTATGACCCAGGAGACGATTGATAGGCCTTTTGCTTCCACGGTAAATGCGAATTGAAAAAGTTGAATGAGCATTACGTTAAAGTATGCAATCCTAAATACAGCACCTGGAGGGGGGTTATCGAGCCTCGGCTTCATCGACCAAGATATGTTTCATGATAGCTATACTAAACGGAGAACCTCATGCTGTTCATCATGACTTTTTGCGCGCTTCCATAACCCGCAGTACATCTGCAGCATTATTAGCGTCACCCTTTCTCTTCTTCGGGCCTCGCTTTCGTTTTGATTGCCCTCCTTTTGATTGCCCCTCGCCATCGTCATCTTTATCTCCCCAGGTTGAAAGCTTGACCTTGCGGTCGTCAAAGTCTTCTTCGTCGGCAAACCGACTAGTACCGAAGCCCATATCGAGATCTTCATCGTCGCGATCCGCCATTTGTAGAAGCCTCCTTCTTTTCTCCTCCATTGCCTCCTTCTTCATTCCTTCAGTTTGGCCGTCGTCATCTTCGTCATCTTCTTCAGCAGGATCCCTGGCCTTCTTGATAGGATTGAGAGCCGCTGCCCGCTTGATCGCTGCCATGATGGCGGGATCTGACATAGATGGCGCTTTGCTCTGCTCCTCTGACACTAGACCCGTCTTTGCTCCCTGGAAGTAATTTCGAGGTGCTAGTGGCTTTGGTGGCGGTTGCATCGATGGGTTAGCAATATTCCCTTCATCCATTATTCCTTGTTCTATCTTCTTCGAATCTTCGTTCGCGTCAGAGTCTGAACCTGAATCGTCTATCCCGGCCAGTGGATCGTAATCATCACCCACGCCGTCAAAGATGTCGATGTCTTCGTCCTCCTCGGGCTCCCCCTTTCTCCTATATTGTTCTGGAACCTCCATGCCAAGCGGCTTTGCATTTTTGTCTGGCATGAGAAGTCCGATCCGATCACCTTCATCAATTTTCTTAGCGCCAGGCTGAACTTTCCGAATCTTCCTCTTTTCATGTCCATCTTCATCCACAATGATTAAAACCTCTCGTCCTTTGCTGTCTCTCTCTATTCGCGATCCTGCCTTCTGTTTGGCACCGACCTTCTTGAAACGGTCGCCAAGCACATTCCCTTGCTGTGCTTTGGCAGCTTTTCTTGATGCCTTTAATTCTGCAAGAATTTGATCGCGTGTTCGTTTCTTCCCGGGTGCCAGTGACACTGTAGATAATTGGCCTTTCTTTTTTGTCTCGGGTTTCTCTTTAGGCACTACCTGAACTTCCTGCTCCTCTTCCAGCTGTTCAAATTCGTCGTCGACGTCAACCTCGGCGGTGGGCTCATCTGTGGGTTGTGGCTCGGCTCCGACTTTTTTCTCTCCATATATATCTTCTCCGCGGCGGATGCGTTGGAGGAGCTTAAAGTCGAGCCCTTTAACTAGATGCGTGCTACTTAAATCGCCTCCTGCAATCTCGAATCGACGGTTCTCAAATGTCTCCCTGTCGATCTCCTCGTTCTTGAGCTGTTCTTCAAGGTCCTTTAGGTGTTGTTCCCGGTCATCCTTTATTTCCTCGTCACGTTCTTTTGATCGGTCGACGTAGCCTGAGGCGAGTTTGACGCCTTTTGGATCGTAAGATTTGAACTTCTTTTGAGGTCGAACCGCGTTGTTTCGCTCCGCCAGTTGTCGCGCAAAGTCCGCTTGAGCACCCCCTAGAGCGCGTCTGTATTGATTCATTAGATATGCCGTTCTTGGGAGTGCAGAAGTACTTACGGTGTCATTGGGATGCTCGATCGTTGCCTCGAACCGAGCGCATTCCTAGTGCCTGTGGATGATGAGCCTGCAGGTGCACCATGCTGACTATCGGAGTTCTTTTTTACATTCGCAGCCAACAGTTTGCGGAACTGTTCGTTATTCATCGCAGCAGCAAACACCCACAGAAGGACGCAATTGGTAAATGGTTTTGATCCGAGGATGTAGATGGAACTCCAGGACCTGGCTCGATGTGGCTAGTGTATGTGGCTGTGCAAGCATCATCACGGGTTATCGTGTTTATTCGCGTTTCGGCGTTCCACTTTACGCGCTTTCGACATCATTCAGGTTTCTTCATTCGTGACAACTTACTTCATCGCCACATCGCTAGTGTTGAAGCATTAGCGCTTCCAACAGTTGTGTTGAACCCTTCTCTGCATAACTTGTCTCTCGTCATCAAATTTAAGTCCGAGGCTGAGTTGTGATGATCGAATTCTGTTAACTGGCGCATCACCATCGCCACTACCATTATCGTTAAGATTATTACATCGACAAGTTGATCGGGAAGACAACCAGAATGGGGAGTGTTCTTGAGAAAAACTCCTCGCAAGTTAGAAAGCGTATCGAAACGCACAAATTCGAAGATGAAAGAGGAGAAGAATACGAGGGCAGTGAATTCAATGGGTTCAACGACTATTTCAGGCGCAAGAAGATCAAGCTTCAAAACCTCGATGCTGAAATACGTGCCAGCTCAGACAAACCTCAAATATTCAAAGGAATTGTTGTTCACGTTACTGGATATACCCAACCACCATTGCATGTGTATGCTTGTTTTCTTATCCTGGATAGGTTTCTCTTGCTGATAAAATTTAGTCTTCATCGTGAGATTGTGCAGCATGGTGGTGGGTTTCTGCAATACCTGGATTCGAAAACAATGGCGACTCATATCGTTGCCTCGACGCTCCCGCCCAAGAAATCTGTCGAGTTCAGCCGGTACCGGATCGTTAAACCGGCATGGATCATAGAATCTATCAAGGCTGGGCAAATTCTCCCGTGGTCTGACTATCGGGTTCTGGATGAAGGACCAAGGCAAAAAGTTCTCAAGTTCGACGTTAGTAGCGGCTTGTCACCGTCAACCCCTCGTACGAAACAAGGCTACCGTGAACAAACAGAGAACAGTTTCTACGCGAACCAATTCAAAGCATCTTCTTTCCCTAGCCAGTCTCTAAGTCAAGCTGCTGAGAAAGCTCGGACCCCTGTTCGTCCTCCGAATGGTGTAGACACGACACTTCTAAGGGCAGATGTCAATAATTCCTACGTTAAGAAGCCAGTAGCTCCCCCAGATGTGTCTCCTAACGGTCAGCCAGATGTGGCTTCACTAGATTTAGAGACAACTGATGGCGAAATGTTGGGATCGGAAACAGGAATTCTTCCTGTGTCTGTAGCACCATCCATACATACACACCCGGACACCTCGAAGCCATTGACATCCGAGGAGCATAATGCAATGTTATTGTCTGACCCCAGGTTAAGGAAGTCCTCAACGGCAAATCCGGATTTCCTTAGACAGTACTACTCCGAAAGTCGACTACATCATCTCTCAACATGGAAAGCCGAGCTGAAATCGAAGATGCAACGGCTTGCTGCAGAAAAGGGTCAATCTTGTCTGCACGCCAAGAACCGACTTTCCCGGAGACGATACGTCATGCATGTTGACTTTGACAGCTTTTTCTGTGCAGTTTCATTAAAGAAGAGTCCCGAGTATATCGATAAACCAGCTGTCGTCGCCCACAGCACAGGTTCCGGGTCGGAAATTGCAAGCTGCAACTATCCTGCGCGAGAATTTGGCGTTAAGAATGGGATGTGGATGAAATCGGCACTTGAAGTGTGCCCCGAACTAAAGGTGCTCCCCTATGATTTTCCTGCATACGAAGAGGCGAGCCGTCTATTTTATGAGTCAATCTTAGAAATTGGCGGCTTGGTGCAGAGTGTGAGTATTGATGAGGCTCTCGTGGACATAACGTCAATCGTTTTGACAAATCTCAACTCTGAGGGCACGGGCTCTGATACCGAAAACACGGCTCGGGAGCATGCCATGGCAGACAAACTTGCAAAGAATCTTCGCGACAAGGTCAACTCTCTGACGGGTTGCCACGTTTCGGTCGGCATTGGAGCAAACATATTGCAAGCCAAAGTGGCACTTCGGAAAGCCAAACCTGCAGGTCAATATCAACTGAAATCTGAAAATGTCTTGCACATAATGGGGGATCTCAAAGTGGACCAGCTTCCTGGGGTTGCACGGAGTATTGGTGGGAAGCTTGAGGACATCGGTGTTACTCACGTTAAAGACCTGCGAGAGATTTCGAAAGAGCGCCTCACATCAATTCTTGGACCCAAAACAGGCGAGAAACTCTGGGAATATGCCCGCGGTATTGATCGTTCAGAAGTTGGAGAACAACCACCTCGAAAATCCGTCTCAGCAGAAGTTAACTGGGGCATCCGATTTATCTGCCAGCTGGAAGCAGAAGAATTCGTCTTTAATTTGTGCAAGGAACTTGAGAAGAGACTCTCGAGTGAAAACGTTAAAGGACGTCAGTTCACGATGAAGATCATGAGGAGAGCGATAGACGCTCCTCTGGACCCTCCGAAATCGTTAGGACACGGTAAATGTGACACGTTCAACAAGAGCATTACTTTCGGAGTAGCCACCAATGATGGCCAAGCAATCGGCAAGGAGGCCGTCAACATACTACGGTCTTGGAAATTCAGCCCTGGTGATTTGCGTGGAATCGGAGTACAAATGACGAAGCTGGAACCTGTCAAATTCAACTTTGCGGCCCCTGGTGGTAGCCAGAAAAAGTTGGCTTTCGGGACGTTTACAAAACCGTCACCAGCCCGGGAAGCTTCCTCAGCGGAGCAAATTGATGAAATCGAGAGCCCTGGAAAACAGAGGCAGACACCGAGCCGTGATATTTGTCAGGATCCTATCGCTGATGATCCATTGACACCTCGAAAGCAAAAGGTCCATCCTGCTATGGCCTTGACCAAGGCCAGCGACGATGATGTGAAAGCAAAGACGCCCCTGAATGTTTCTGGAACCCAGTTTATTATTCCTAGTAACACGGACGTCACCATCCTTGCAGAGCTCCCCAACAGCATTCACCATAAACTGATGGCCCAGGGGTCACGAATATCAGGTATCCGCATCAAGTCTCCTATAACCGAATCAAGATCCCAGGACTGCATGCCATCTGACGCATGCCCAACTCAAGTTGATCCGGAAGTTTTTAATGCGTTACCGGATCAAGTGAAGACCGAGATCCTGGCCACGTACGGACGAAAAACCAGGCAAACGACACCTTTAAAGTCTCCACATAAGGATAGTGCAACGGAATTGAGGAAACACTCTACTCCATCGAAACGCGGTCGGCCACCGGGGTTATTTGGCAAAGCTCAGCGGCAACAGGATGCCCAAGCTGGTCCTTTACACTGCCTTTCGCTGAATCAAGTTGGCGACGCTTTCGAGGATGAAGATATTGAAGAGCTGGATCCAGAATTTCTCGCCGAGCTACCTGAAGAAGTGCGAAAAGAGGTCGTTGAGGAACATAGAAAGCGTCAGAGAGCCAGAGAGACAAGTCTGGAGATACCTTTGCGTAGGAGCAGCACGCCCGATCCTGAAGGACTATTGCCAGGTGGCCAGTATAGAATCCAATTTCCTGTATTGCCACGCAAGATCTCATTTTCTACCTCAGGAGTTACCTCAACACTGGAGATTAAAGATATGATAGATGCTTGGCATTCAGACACAAGAAGGTTGGGCCCGCATCGCCGGGACTTAGCGGTTCTGGAAGATTTCCTAGTAAAGGTCATCCAGGAAGAACGCGATTTGGAAAAAGCGACCAAGTTGGTCAAGTGGTTGGATGTGATAGTTGAGCAGGATGGTAGAAGGGGGCGAGGACAGGAGGTTTGGAGACGATCGGTTGAAGCTATCAAAGTGATTGTGCAAGATGCTGTAAAGCAACTAGCCATGGCTCCATTGAAGCTCTGAAAAACGCTGATTGCATACAGGAAACTATGACACCATAGATCACAATCATATCCCCCCTTTTCATGATATTCCATATTTTTCCCTTGGATTCTACCCAGTGCCAACATGTTTATATGTCAGACCGATAGGAGAAACGTTCCAAATATTAGACTCGACACAAACAAACCCCTAGGTATTTGGTTGATGGCAACTCCATCTGGCGTATCCCCTCCCTTTGCAAGTTCGTACACGCTCAACTTCAACGTCCCGCCACAAACTTGAGACGAATTGCCTTCACATGAGTTCTCGCATTCTCCGTCGTCGAGTCTGACTGAAAGGCTCGACAAATACAGCGCACACCAGCATTCCCTATCGGTGAAATCCATTAGAAAGTTTTTAGAGATCAGGACGCTCAAAACATACCTTGACCATTCGAGTCCAGCGTACTGATATTGCGTACCATTCGAGGCACAGAACTCGAGACAAATGGGCACTGTCATCTTGCCTGCCATTACAAGGTGGGAGCCGCCGATCAGAGCCCGCTCCTGTGCCGAATCCTGTATCTGCATGGTTTCATTGTAACAGCCATGGTATTTGTACCGTCCAGACTCTTTATATATGCCTGGTACTGTTCCATTAGACACAATCATTTCTTGTGACTTGCAGAATGTGACCGTCGTCAGAAGCATCGCAGCTGTTCTGGAGGCATTGACCATATCTGACAATCAAGTGGTGCTTAATGGATCTCGGGTCCCGGTTGAGCTAAGACGTCAACGAAGGGAAAGCGACACGGCAAAACAGACTTCAAATTATAAAGGAAGACACCAAAGTCACTTCGTTCAAATACCACTTTCTGTTTATGAGGAACGGTGGGGGAGCTTTTCCGTGGTAATGCAACCACTGGAATGCACAGAGACATTGATGGATTCCCCAACCCTGCCATAAGCATGGTTTAACCCGGAGAGTACCGGAAACTCGATCTATCGAGTCTCTTAAAGTATGGCTAGTCAAGTGATCTCGGTGACCATCCGCTCATACCATGGTTGCGTTCAGAGATGATGACAGGACCTTGCATAGCTATGAGAAAAGTAGCTCAATCTATAATTGCCAAACCTATGTTGTGGGACTCTTTCGGATACGGAGCCAAATAATATATGTAGCACCCAACACTGCCTAGTTCTTGGGGCTACAGTGACCTTGATTAAGGCACGGGTGATGGGCGACCTCAGGACTGTTCCTTGGGTCAGCTCTGCCAGCAAAGAAGCCACTCTGAGAGTGAAAGTACGAAACTTTAAGAATAAAATATTGACTGTAACATCTTCTAGCTTCAATTTGCCTAATTTATCCAGCATAAAAGCTAACCTGCTGATACTGGTACCTCTTTGTTGTTGGGGCACCCTCTTTCATGCAGAATAAGAGATGAGCTTCGAGTATTGTATTTACATGGATAAGCTATGCGACTATTAAGAAACAGTTTGATCATAAAACTATTCAACTTGACAGGAAGTCTGTATATCGGATATGGTAAAAATATCTGTTAGGCCTCGTTTTACCTACCTAACTCATCAACAGCATCGATATATCCGGGCATTATGGGGGAGTCCTTAGGCAGCCTCTAGATTTCTTTGAATTATTAATCTTATACTGTTTGATCTACATAGAGAGCATCAGCAGAAGTATTAAAAAATGCACAAAAGACCTCTGTTCTCTATCGGAGTTTTCATCAGAATGCGGGGACAGCAGCATATTGAATCTGGGGTAGTTTTCGTTCATCGGAATTGGTATGTGGAGGAAATGTCGAACCGAAGCCTGGGATACAAAGATCGTTCGACCCTCAATGATCACGATATCGAGACTAAGATCTCTCCTAACACTAACGGACTTCTCCTCCGGGCCATTCTCGCCGCCGAGGACTGGGGCAGGGCCGCCGAGCTGATATACAACGTCTGGGGTGCAATGCTGAAAGACCCCGAGACAAGGAGCGGCGCAAGTTGGGAGTATCTTCCGGCTATCGGTCAGCCAGGCCTGGGTGCTTTCACAAGCCTGGGTCACCCGTGGGGAGGCGCCGCAAACTACATCCTCACTGAATGGGCCGTTGGTTTGCGAAGTGCTGATGGTGTTCAGGGCTTCGGGTACAAGAACTGGTGGTGAACCTGAGCTTGGAGCTCACATGGGTCTTTCTCATGCGAGAGCAAAGGTTCCTCTATATCCATCAGGACAAATCGAAGTTAAGCGAACCATCAATTCAAGAAAAATGACCTTTCAGATAAAGGCACCCCCTGAAACAAAGGGTGTTTTCTGGATTAGCAAGACGAAGAAAACGTTGGGAAACGATTCAAGCTATCAATTCACTATTCAATTATAGGCATTTGAATGTGGCATTGATAGGGATATTAGCCTCTAAAGATCTTAAGTCTTCTAGGTATTCTAATATTTATCTATTCTAGGAATTTATTAATATATTAATAAAATAACTCTCTCTCTTATAAGTCTTAAGATTTAGTAACTAAGAGATAGGTTAGGACTTTAGTATTATAGATATTAGAATAAGTATAATTTACCTTATCTAAATTATAAGTTCCCTGAATATGTAAAATAGACGATATTTGCGGATTTTGTTATCAAACATCAGTTGTGGCTCCGCACACTACCTACCTATGTACTCCGCAAATCTCCAGTCTACCACCGATTTGGAAGGTACAGGTTGCCTGCTACCTTAGGTAGCCTAGCCGGGTGGTACCCTTACTTTCGTCCCACCACCACCAGGCTCTCGTCAGTTCTCTCTTCTCCTCCTCCACATCTATCCTACACGTCCATCGTCAGTATCACCGAGTTTGATCTCGAGCGCACTACGGTATTCCTCATCTGCCTCAAGTCTCGCGCATTGTCGTTGTCCAGCTGTCACAGGACACCTCCTACGCAACTCCGCATTTTGCGACAAACCTTTTGCCTCACAAAGCCCCTCCAACTCAATCATCATGAACTCCTTCATTGACTATTCAAAGAACACCAGGTCGAAGAATTACCATGGATCCGGATCATTTGCCACCTTTATGATCATCGCTCGTAAGTTGTTCGTGTTGTGACCAATTCATCACACCCGTGCTGATCCATATCTCCAGCTGTGTGCTTCTTCCTGGGCATCCTTTTTGCCTCATTCCCTTACGACTTCCCTCTTCTATGGACCAAGGCTCCTGTGCCCGATAACTTCTTTGATCACCTCGAGACACATCTGAAGTTTGTACACCAGTCTCCGGCGCTCATTAGCCGTATCCTCCACATTGTCATCTCTATCGGCTTCATCGGTTTCTTCATTAAGCTCTTCCGCCCCAGTGAGGCCAACTTCCTGTTTGACGGCGCGTCCCTCATTCTCTACCTGATTGGTTTCGGTGTTTACGTCGCCAACATTGTCAAGGCTCTCCGAAGTGTTAGTGCCGAGATCTGGACCAACGACGGCTTCGATGGCAAGACTCATGAGGGTGAGAGCGGCGAGCTTATTTTGGGTCGCGAGGACAGCTTGAAGGTTCTTTCGGCCAGCAATACCATTCTTGCCCTTGTTCTTGTTGGAATTCTCGTTCTGCAAGTCGGCGAGTGGTATGCTGAGAAGAAGGAAGCTGATGACGCCGCCGCTGTCGATGCCAAGGAGGCCTCGGAAAAGAAGGAGGGTTCCCCTAGCAAGGCCTCCACCAAGAAGAAGCAGTAAAATGCCTTTTCAGTGTAGCATCGCAATGTCAGGGTTCACGACTCCTGGGTTCGGATGATTATCTGGATAAGTGTGTTGATTGCACACAAATGCGCCAGCCATTGTATAACTTGTACATTATTAATCAACATCCCGCGTGCTCTCAGTTGTCACTCTTGTTCTTTATTCCGATTTAAACATCACCATCTGATGGAACGATAAGAAGCGATGGACCCTAGCATTATGAGCTGTCGTACCAATCATTTCAGGAAGCATATACGAATAAACACATCCAGGAACTAGTGTGCATGACAATCGGGTTTCGGTACGAAGCAATATTCAATCTCAATAAGCATAAAAGCGACGCGGGAGTCAACACGACTCCTCGTTATTTTAAATCTGACAATGTCGTCTATTAAGCTTTCGATAGATTATAGCACACCACACTATTACACGAATCATACAGACATTTTCATCGCAATCGTCTTGTGGGGGTCGTAGCCCTTAATGGTGAAATCTTCCGCTTTCCATCCGTCGATACTTCCACCCTTTTCTCGCGAAATTTCCAACTCGGGGAAGTTTCGTGGCTCACGCTCTAATTGTGTGTTGAGGGCGTCAACGTGGTCCAGGTACACATGAGCGTCACCCATGACATGAGTGAGGCTTCCGGGAACTAGTTCACAAACATGGGCAAGCATGTGAGTTAACAGCGCGTAGCTGGCAATGTTGAAGGGAACTCCCAAACCCATATCGCAAGACCTCTGATATAGCTGACAATGAAGCTGACCCTGAGGCTTGGCTCCCGAATCGTCATCCTTGCTCCGAGGATAGGAGACGTAGAACTGCGCGAACATGTGGCAAGGTGGCAGAACCATCTTCTTCATATCGGCAGGGTTCCAAGCAGAAAGAACCAGGCGGCGGTCATAAGGGTTGGTTCGTAGTTTGTGAATGATCTCGGCAAGCTGGTCTACACCCTGACCTGTGTAATCCGTCTTTGCATCAATATATTCGGCACCAAAATGTCGCCATTGAAAGCCATACACGGGACCGAGATCGCCGGTCTCACGATGATTGAGGCCAAGGTTGTCAAGAAACTCGCGAGATCCATTGCCATCCCATATTTTGATGCCAGCTTCGCTGAGGCTGTTAGAAGATGTGTTGCCTTCGATGAACCACAGGAGCTCGGCAATGACTGCTCGGGTGAAGACACGCTTTGTAGTAATGAGAGGAAGAACGGGGACTCCGTTCTTATTCAGTGAGAATTTTAGGGGCCGAGGAGCGAAGATGGAGTATGTACCAGTACCTGTGCTATTAGATAATTAGACTGTTGCCTGGTAATGGTTGTTACGTTCTCTTACCGGTCCGGTCGACGCTCGCCGCTTTCAAGGATTTCTCGGACAAGATCAAGATATTGATTCTCTTCGTGGTTGATCGACTGTGAGCCGTTCGAAGGCTTGGAATCCGCGGCATTCTGTGTCATGGTCATACTGAGAGTGAGTATTGTGCCGGCTGCTCGGGAACGATTGTGTCCAGGTAGGTGTATTGAAATCCTAGGTAACCAGATTCCCCAGACCAGATGAAATCAATTAAACTTGCAGTCGCGTCAAGTCGCGTAGACGCGACCACCCCGCTGCCCCACCATCATCCTGGAAGTGGTGGAGAATATTTAAACCGAACCGAATATCAGATTCGAAGGTGAGAGATGCTTTCTCAGGTGCAGGGTCATACGTGGCAAACCAATATACTAGAGTATTTACGGAGCACGTAAATTGGCTTTAGATCGGTCTGAATTTCTGATGCAATGGTTGGCAGCGAGAAACTGCCCAAATTGCAGGAGGGAAGTTGGAGAATGCTGGTCGTTTCTTGACCAAGCGGATTGGTGTTTTCGCCGCGGGTTGTTGATGTGGAAATAGTGCCTAAGATGGTTGCTTGGCAGACTTCAAGGGTTCTCGTCAAGGAAGTTTTCCACCTATGCAGAATTTTATCCTTGACTGCTAGACTACCTGCCTAAGGTGCAACTAGGGTTTGGTTGGCTTATACGTCTTCTGGTCTTCGGTTGATGCACCGGTGTCGGAGTGGGTAATCTTATCAATCAGCGATCAACATGCAGGACGCTAGTCAGGAAACTTCCCCAAGGGGTCAAGGTTCAATACATATTACATGGTGATTCCAATTGATCATGGAGATCAACTTTGCAAATGGATCCATTTGACCCGGAGCAGTACCTAATCAGACAGTATTGAGAAACCCCTTTTTCCCACTGCTGAACCACAATTAAACGAGCTGAACGTAACAGAACCCTCGAAACATCCAACTCCAAGGTGTGCAGGTTCGATCTGATAAAGGAAGCTATAACATGATTGGCTTGAATTTTGCAAAAGCGGGCGGTCTGATGTCACATGCAGAAATGTCAAGAGAATTTTCTCTTTGGGGCCCGATGTCCGAAAACGACCCCAACAGCAAGCGTCTCTCTGCATGACGGTTCACCTTGCCAATCCGCAGCACAGGGCGGCGATTATATGTCACAGGCATTGCCCACAAAGTTGCGTTGCACCTTGACAGATTAGCTTGCCCTGTAGCTGCGAGAAAATCATATCCTTCCAATCCTCGTTTACCGACTTTCGGCGGTCGTTCCACTGACTGACTGCCACTGCTCTTCAGTAACGCATAGCACAGCTATATTCGATGCATCCCGCACCCTGAACATCCCAAATTTGTCTGCTTGTCAACCACCTATGTAGGTAGCTTTTGGCTACTACTCGGCGATACATCGATTTCAAAGGCACCAAGTGCCCCAAAACTGCAACCTTGGTCTTTATTTCATGCCTTACCTCAACGAAGGTACCTTATTGGACCCATCCTCCGATCGCGTATACTATCACTGGAGTCCCCCTCCTTCGAAGCTTTTTGAAGGTACCTACTAGGTAGTCAAGACACCGCTTTCCAACACTTCCTGTCAACCCTCAATAGGGGTGCTCGATACTTTACGCCGTTCCTATTCGCCCGTAATTCTCCTTTCGAGATCGCGATTGATTAGCGCCACCGCTTCCATGGAGCCTAGTCCTGTAGCTGTGGAGGTTGCTGGCCATGCGCCCAACTTCTCCCTCAAGGGAAAGACGGCGCTTACGGAGGCATTCGAAGATGTACTATGCGGATCGGTATGTGGCTTTATCTGAGCCGGTTCTTCGAATACTGACTTTCATCAGTTTGCTGGCGCTGTGGGCAAATACATCGAGTATCCGTTCGATACGGTCAAAGTGCGGTTACAAAGTCAGCCCGATCATCTCCCCTTGAGATATTCTGGTCCATTGGATTGCTTCCGGCAGTCCATCAAAAGCGATGGAGTTTTAGGGCTGTATCGTGGCATTACAGCTCCTTTAGTGGGTGCTGCAGCAGAAACAAGCAGTCTATTTCTATTTGAGAGTCTTGGTCGTGAATTGCTCTTCACGAGTAGCCTAGTCCCCCGAGAACAAGGACTCTCACTGCCGTATCTCTGGCTGACAGGTGCATTTTCTGGAGCTTTCACTTCGTTTGTCCTCACTCCAATTGAGCTCGTCAAGTGTAGGATTCAGGCTCCCATGTCGGCTGATGGATCTACCGGTCCTCCTCTCCGTCCTATACCTGTCATCAAGCAGGTTTTTCGCCATGAAGGCCTTCGGGGCTTTTGGCATGGTCAGCTTGGTACATTGATTCGAGAGGCTGGTGGTGGTTCTGCTTGGTTTGGTGCCAAGGAGACTGTAACAAGCATGTTCTACCAGCTCAAGACGAACACCGCGAATTCGGCAATAGAAAAGCAGGTAATTCTTGATACACCCTTGCCGTTCTGGCAGCAAGCAATTGCTGGCGCATCGGCGGGTGTGTCATACAACTTCCTCTTCTTTCCTGCAGATACTATCAAATCACGTATGCAAACCTCGACTGTCAGTGATCTACGCCAACGACGTACATTCTGGAAAGAAGGAGCGATGCTTTGGAAACAACATGGGATACGAGGCATGTACCGTGGCTGTGGTATTACATGCCTCCGATCTGCACCAAGCTCTGCTTTCATATTCATGGTTTATGATGGGATGAAGCGACACTTTCCTTTTTGATGATGACAGAAAGAAAAGTGGCCGAGATGATGTGTGATAGATCAAGTTTCTCATCACTTTAGAAGGAAATTTTATCTCCGGATAGCAGCGACTGGTCAAAGCATCTATGGCGTTCAAATTTTGGTTTGACATAATGTCGATTAGTGAATTGGAGCACCAATAGAGGGTGGGTATCTATCTGTTCATCTTGGGGTCGACAGAAGATAGTAAGGACGATACTTTTGATTCCAGGGAATAGAGCCAGTTTGGCTTTGAAAGAACACAAACGCAACAACATATAGCAGTCCATGTTTATAGATCAATACCCATGACTTGAGCAGAACTGCATTAATCATAAGCTGTGCTTATTCGTCCTTTGCCTCCTTGACCTTCAAGTCCCAGTTGTTCAAATGACCGATGGTAGTGCATAGATAGGTCGCAAAGCCGAGCCAGGCGAGGTAGGGAACTTGACTCCACGCAGCAACAGAATCAATAGAGCTGTAGAGGTAAGTTAGGTAGCCATTGACGCCGAACAGGGTGACAATATCAACCGACGCCTCAATTGGTCGATACAGGCCGAAGAAGAGGGGGGTCCAAATAAGGTTGAGGCCGAGTTGAATGGAGTAGAGCGTCATTGCACGTCGAGTGTTCACGATAGTCTCAGGGCCTGAGAATGGAGAAAGGCCAATGTCAGCAACTCGGTAGGCGGCATAACCCATGAGACTGAGAAGGGTTAGTTATGAACATCAATGACTTGGCCTGGCGATCCTCACCCGTAGAGGACGGTCCAGACAGGGCCAAACAGCCATGGCGGAGGTTGAACCGAAGGCTTCTTGAGAGCCAGATAGGTCTTCTGAGTCTCTTGAAACCAGACAATGAATCAGCCAATAGTGATCGATGAATATGGATAAAAAGGCCAACTCACGGGTGGCACTGAAGCCAACGGCTGTCCCAAGGCCAATGGGCAGCAAGACGGATAGGGCGGGCTTCAGGAAGACCGCGTCGGGCAGTGTGAGCGCGGGAATATATGTAGTCATGATGAGCACTTTACTGTTGACGATCTTGTTGGAAATAGATGAGAGATGAGCAGGGACTATTGGGTTAAGAAGTATCTCAGTTGCATGATAATGTCAAACGACTGAAGGGCAATGACGTAATCCATTCTGGGGGAAAAGTACCTACCTTACCCAATGCCGAGGCCCGGAGTTGTCAGATCATTAATTGGGTGTAGAGTGGGCTGACAGATTCGAAACTCAGATGCCAGAGCATATAATGGCTCCATCACGATCGAATTAGATGCCATGAATCTACGGAGTATACAGAGTAGAACTGCCCATGCTTCTCGGTCACGAATTGGCTACTCCGACGAGACAAGGGGGAATTTCTTGCGACTCGTCTCTAAGCAACGAATGGTACGTGCGAGGTAACCGTAGCTCTGTAGGTACCTTAGGTACTAAGATAGTGGAGATACTCCGTACAGAGTACCTACTACCAGTATATGTTCTTCCGTAGCAACTGATGACATTCAGTCGTCTTGGACACAGGCTAGGCAGATATAGGATCTGTACTCCGTAATTGGCCAGAGAAGCGAAAAAAGATCTGGCTGCTTATTAAATAGCCCCATTGGTCAAATGAGAGAAATGGCTCACGCTGGCGTGTATCCAGAGGCGCTACCGAATTTCATTAGTTGCTGCGCAGCTACGGTCTCCGCCCCAAGTCTCTAGGGCCTGGGTCTTGATTTACGCACGAGAGTGGCTGACTTAAACGCGTTTTAGTGCACTGACCACATACTTAATTGATCGTGGCCCGCAGGTCGCGTTTGTACGCGACTTCAACACGTCTTATGCCATATCGTGGCGCGAAGCGCCCTGAGTACTCAAATGGGGCTCCATTCTTAATGTTCAACGCAGGACAACCTGCAGCTACTTTCGGCAAGCACCCTTTTTGCAACTTCCAGACCTTCACAACCCTATACCCCTGATTATCGGAAAGTGCTTTCGGCTTGCAACTCTGCATATCTACACGTTGGAAGGAACCATTCTAGTCATGGCTCGAGCAACACTAGGAAAGAGAGCCCGCGGCATTGATGAAACTGGTGAGTCCCAGCCGGCGGAAGGAACCAGAACCTTTCTTTACTAAATTATAATTCAAGATATGCCCTGCCCGGTGGCTACTCCTACGAAACGAAGTCGCCGCCTTGCAAAGACTGTTTCATACAACGACGAGAACCAAAATCCTGCATACTCTCCCTTTGACGATGATGAAGAAAACGACATATTGGCTGAGCTCCCTGCTCGGAACCAAAAGTCTCCCTCACAAGCATCCACAAAGCAGAATCCTGTTACACCCTCGACGCCCCGACATCGAGATGCACTTTCGGTGCCTCCTACTACGCCTCGGCATGCTGTCATGTCGGCAGGCAAACTCTTCAAGCGACTCACACCACAAACACCACTCTCACCAAGCACCATTCAAACCATTTACCATTCAGCACGACAATTGTTTGCCCGTGGAGCTGAGCCTGGCCAACTTATCGGTCGGGATGCGGAACGAAATCAGTTATTGGAATTCCTCGGACGATGCTCTTCCCCTGCCCCCAACGGTTGCCTTTATGTGAGCGGTCCGCCAGGCACGGGCAAAAGTGCCATGATTTCCGAGATAAGTCGACAGTTTGTCAACCACAAAGGTGTCATGTCTGCATACGTCAACTGCATGAGTGTCAAATCTTCCAAAGATCTCTACACCACACTTCTCGGCGCACTTGGCCAAGGTTTCGACTCTTCCGAAGCAGATGCGATTTCGAGCTTGCAAGCTATGTTTGTGCCCAAGACGCAGTCGGCAACCGTCTATCTTGTGACCCTGGATGAGATCGACCATATTTTAACGATGGGCCTGGAAAGTCTGTATCGCGTGTTTGAATGGTCGCTACAAAGAAACTCATGCCTGATTCTTGTCGGTATTGCCAACGCCCTAGACTTGACTGATCGTTTCCTTCCTCGACTCAAGGCCAAGAACCTGAAGCCTGATCTCCTGCCATTCCTGCCCTATACCGCAGCCCAGGTCAAGAACATTATCACCACGAGACTTAGGTCCCTGATGCCGGCTGATGGAAAGGAGGGTTACGTGCCATTCATTCACCCTGCTGCTATTGAACTCTGCTCCCGCAAGGTTTCGAGTCAGACTGGGGACCTTCGCAAAGCCTTCGAGATCTGTCGCCGTGCACTTGACTTAATCGAGACCGAAACTCGTCAGAAGTACGAGGAAGAAGCGAGGGAAGAACTTCTGCAGATGACCCCTTCGAAACGACCTCTTGGGGAAAACATCAACGGCGCATCCGGTGGCTCAAAGACCATGTTTCAGTTAATGGCGAATTCTTTGAAGGCTCTTACAGCAGAAACTGCGCCCCGAGCATCGATTGGGCATCTGAACAAAATCACAGCAGCAGCTTTCAGCAACGGAACGACCCAACGACTCAAGGCACTTAACCTCCAGCAGAAGGCAGCACTCTGTGCCTTGATAGCTTATGAGAAACGAACTCGAGCTGCTGCTAAGATGACCAACAGCGGCGCCACACCTTCCAAGAAGAAGTTTTTGGCACCGACTATCAAGACTTTATTCGATGCTTACTGTCAGCTCTGTACCCGCGATTCGGTTCTGCACCCTTTATCGAGTTCTGAATTCCGCGAGGTTGCCGGCAGTCTCGAAACATTGGGGTTAGTCAACGCATCCGATGGAAAGAGCGGAAGCCTTGCCGCACCACAAACACCCAGCAAGCGAGGTCGCAAGATTCTTGCCGCAAGTGGAGATGAGCGGAGAATCACGAGCTGCGTTGCAGAAAAAGAGATCGAATCTGTCGCCGACGGCGCTGGCGCAGGCATCCTAAAAAGCATTTTGAGTGGAGAAGCATTGGATTAGACTGCCAAAAGCATTCAACGGACAAGTATCATGGCATAGCACTGAATGGCGTTTTGGCTTGAGTTATAAACGATGGGTTATTATTGTCTTGTATCATACTGGGCCGGCGGTAACATGGGTCTGGACGGGATTCCAGAACTCTTTAGATGGATAATGATACCAAGTACCTATGTAATTGTATTTGAGATTTGTTTGATTCGCAGGATAGCGTTAAAGTTGACCGGGGTGGACGAACGGACTAGAAAGTCAACAACGCATGATAACATAGAACAAAAGAATAATTTGAAAGCCACCTCATAGGCTCATTGCAATGATTGAGTGACATGGCTCCTTGTCGATACCTCATAGCAGCGTCGATAACAGTCGAGAACCCTGTCTACCTATCTAGCCAGATGCGATATACCATTGCAATATTTTGAAGATATCATAAGCACATACGGATATTGCAACCTTGGATTCGTTGGTCTCACTCCACGACAAGGTTCCACTCAGGAACGTGTGTGTCGCGGCATGGCCAGTAATGGCGGCTGCACCAGATCCATAACCGCGCCGCATGCTGTGTAGACTAATCCTATGGATGTGGTTGGCAAGGAACACTGCGCAAGGTAGTTTCGTGTACGTTCTGGAGGATGGCATTAGAACTGACAAGCGGGGAACAGCTAGATACCGTACTCAGAGATAGTAAAGGCACAGGGCAACGGTAGTCCAGCTGTGACTATGGCAGCCTCGACAACAAAATGCACTCAGCTGGCCGTTTCCGCTAGCCGCCAGACCTGTCACTTTTTACCATCCATGACCCAGACATTTGGCAGGATATGTGAGCCAAGCTCGTCGAGATTTTAACCAAGCTTTTTTCTTGGCGGTGCGATGTTCTTCAAAGCCTTGGCATCTGCAGGCTGACAATCTGGGTAGGGCAGATTCGAGATGCCGTCCGTACATGACTGTACTAATATGGATGGTAGATCAAGTCATATGCCCAGTTGACAGAAGTTTCATTTTCGATCGGGGGATGTGCTTTGCATAAGAGATTTCATAGCCAAGCCCACTTCGTATATATTCGCGGCGCCTGATAATGGTTACAAGTACTACTCTTATCCCAAGAAGCTCCAGCCGCATCTCCATCTTGCTCGACACCGTTCGGGAGGCGCTAGGGACCACTACAGTCTACGGGGACCTCTGAGGTGCAGCCGCTAGGAAGGTACCTTTCCAATTGGCTCTTCCATCCCATCCCGTCCATCCCGCGATTGTATAGGTACCTGCGATAGAAGGTACTAAGGCAGTGCTACCTTAAGGTAGTTAGTGCCACAGTAGGTACTGAGTATCGTCCGTCACTTCTACTTGCTGTCGCTTCCGCCGCCATCCATCTCCGCCTCCACGACCCAATACTCGTCATTCGCTCACTCAGGTCACATTTTCTGCCTCAGCTCATCTATAGTGTATAGTATTTGTATTTCTGATTGGGTTTATTGTTATTGATATTCTCGGCCGATTTCTGGGATGTTGATCTCGTACCCTCTTGTACCCCTCCTGCAGGCTTAGAACACGCAGCCGCAACCGCCGCCGACACGCCCACAGACTGAAACGCCTCTGCTTCAACGTTCATACCCGCTGCATACATATAATTCAACGGCTTCCCGATAAGACTTGATAACAATCCGGAGCAAGAGGCTGCGAGCTCTCGCTCTAAGGATTGCGACGTCGTTTTCTGAGCTCGACGTCGCTCTCGACCTCGGATCCTGGTCCTTCTTATGCCTTTGGCACCACGTCTGGGAATGGGCCGCCGGTCGAGATCTTCTCCCTCGCTCTCCAATCCCACAGGAGCTCCTGTTCCTGCGAACCCTAACGTTCAAAATGCGCCTACGGACCTCGAGATATCTTCTCCCGCCGAGTCTGCTGGCTCGGCGACCTCTGCCGCCCCGCGGGCTACCTCCCCCACCGCATCTACCACCTCTTCTACGCGCCCAAGATTTCTGTCGCGACTGAGCCTCCCTCTCTCGCTCCCTTTGCGCAATCGGAATCGCAATATCACCGACTTTCATATTCGTGCTGAGGAACCACACCGTCGTTACAGTGCTGGCGATAATGTCCGTGGTGCTGTCGTCATAGTTGTCGTAAAACCTGTTCGCATTACTCATTTAACCGTTTCGCTACACGGATATGTCCGTGTCCTAAAGGATCCGACTTCGGTCGCAAAAGCGCAAGGAAGTATCGTGCTACCGCAGAACGGGGACTCGGCGCGCCCACGATATCACGGCAACGGCCTCGCAAGCCTTTTCCAAGACGAGCAGGTATTAAGCGGCGAGGGGAGGCTGGAACCTGGGAGATACGAGTTTGGTTTTGATCTACTGTTTCCCGACAAAGGGCTTCCAAGCAGTATTGACGTAGGTTTGCTGCTCTCCTCGATTATTCCTTTATCACTAATTTACTATGCAGTTCGAGCGCGGGACCGTTTCATATATGGTAACTGCCACGCTGACCCGGCCAACATCGATTGCCCCAACATCATCATGCGAGCGAAAAGTTATGTTAGTAGAGAATGTGGATGTTGGACTGCTACCCGTCCCTCGGCCGCGTACCATCTTCTTAGAACCGATATCGAAACGAAATCGTAGGAGAAAGTCCATGGTGATGGACAAATCAGTTGCAGCTCCTTCCGAGATCAACGAACTTAATTCGGAGCAAGATCCTTTGGAAACACCAACGGAAGGCCTTCGTGAGCAGGTGACGAATCCGAGAAGTCCAACACAAAGCGATATGCGAAGCGAAATCAGCGGCGAAAGTGGCATCAGCAACAGCACAAGCTTGAGTAGGCCGGAAGCCGCACTGTCCCAGGTCGGGACACTCACATCGGCTAAGCAACAAGCAGTTGATAAAAAGACGATTACCGCGACAGTCGAGCTGCTGAAGGGCGGTTGCTTGCCGGGTGATGCTGTCTCCGTGCGGGTCACGGTTCAACATACTAAACGGGTGAAGAGCATGACAGGTGTGATTGTAACACTCCTCAGACAAGGCAAGATCGACAGCAACCCACCGAGTGCTCTGTTTGACGAGAATTTAAGTCGTGGCGATGTAGCTCGCATTGATAAGGAGGATGTGTTTCCGCGATCTCGGACCGGTTTGGGTGGTCTTTCGTTGACATCTTCGAGTTCTACAAGCATATTCCGTAAGGATCTTGACCAGAACATAGCACCACTGATCATCGATCCTAACACCATGCAAACGTCGGTCACTGTGACCGTCAAGCTACCTGACGACTCGTTTCCGACAATAAAAGGTGTACCTGGAGAGATGATCAGCTTTAAGTATGTGGTTGAGGTAGTTGTTGACCTCGGTGGGAGATTGTCAAATCAAATGCAAACTGGCCCAGCCAGATTCGGACCTTATGGCCATGGAAGTGCAGACAATCATATATATGGGCCAAGAAGAGGTGCTAATATTGCAGACACTTCTCAGATGCGCCACGAAAAGGGCGTTATCGCGGTATCGATGGAAACAGTCGTTGGCACAACTGATTCGTCTCGCGGGAAGAAAAAGTCGAGAGCTTCGCCCACTTCGCGAAGCGTAAAGATTCTTGAAAGCGATGAAGAGGAGGTGATAGGCCAAGAATCGAATTATGCCGACGATCCTCCCCTTGAGCCATACTCGAACAGCACGCCACTCTCGCCTGGAGGTTATTTTCCATCACAGGCCAATGGGAGCCGACTTCCAACGATCCCTTCTCATCCCCCACAGCCATATTCACAAGTGGTTCCGGTGCAACACCCGTCGCTCCGGCCTCGAGGCGTTACTGGGTCAAATTCTAACGGCTCTGTTCCCTCTCCAGCCGCGCCTTCATACATCCCACCTCCTGAAATACTCAATCAGAACAATCTTTCCGAGAAGGAGAGGATTAGGCAAGCAGAAACAAGACTTCTACCAAGTCAACCACCGGAAGCGGGCCCATCGACAAGTCACGATGACGAAGATATATACGATGCAGAGGATACGCCCCGAGTTCCTGATCTCGGTGGTGACTTTGTTTCAAATGCTCCCAATGCTTCAAGTGCCCCTGATGCGGGACCATCGGCCCCTTTAGAAGACGATGTTGACTTGCCAACAGTGCCTCTCCCAGGGGCTGTTGAAGACAAACAGGAACTCGAACGTCAACGGCTTCTGAACGAAGCTAGTGCACCACCAGACGTTCCCGAGGATGTGCAACGACGAGCAGACGAAGGCCTATCAAGAGAGGTGGAAGCTGATGCGGAAGCAAGCGCACCAAGTGCCCCAGTGGTGGATGATTATGATGATTTTCCAGGTTACGGATCTAGCGCGGGACCTTCTGGGACTTCAAGGCATATCGATGGAGAGCAGCTACCAGCCTACCAAAGATAAGCGAATGTACGTGGAGGCGTTCGTATTGCATAGGCGTATGAGTGCATGGGATATGATGGGTATACTATATAATTTGCCGGCGCATCAGTTGGAGCCCTTAGCGTTTGGATATATGATGAAAGTCAAATCATGACAAAGTTGTTACTATCTGTACCAACAAATAACAATAATTACTATTGAAGATGAAGAGTAGCTTTGAGCTAAAGTTGTTTCTTGTATGAACTTCCGGGCTTTGATTTCAGTAGGAAATCGCGATCTACCATCTCACTAAATACCTGAGGGAGATATTCAAACAATGATATACAAAGGTCACAAGTACCGTGAACTCAATGCCGGGCACTTCAGCTCCGAGTTGATCGATCATCTCGAGGTTGCAGGATAAGGAAAACGCCTAGATCCCTGTGTCACGTTGTATATCTTCGATCCAAGATTGATGTAAAGCAATCCACTGCCTCGAATGCAAACAGCTTGCTTGATACATAACCCCAAGAGAAAGCTCCAGGTGTAAGTCCGCTCCCATTGAAAGATGCTGTCGTCAAGTGAAACCATGCAAGTGTCTTCAAAGCAGCGCTCATGATACATCGGACAAGTCTGGTCACATATTTATTTCATCATATCAAGAAGCTGGGTGGTACTCAAGCAATACCACCACGACTTTTTCGTTTCTGTCTATTTAATGCTGTAGCACAACATGACGGCCCCTCTCCCAGTTATCCAAACTTTCCTTGATATTGACCCAATAGCGCAGACGCACAGCCTCATGTTTCGCAGCCTCGATATCATCATGCTGAAACGCGCGCTCGAGCACCTGTTCGCTCTCCGCAATCCGTGCATCGTTCGCGGCACGAGGTTCGTCCAGATCCTCTTCGTGTTCGACATCCTCAATCTCCTCGCGTGCCTCAAGCACAAGCATTAATAGTTCTGGCTCTTCTACCTTGAGGGTCTCATCGTTGGCGACGTCGACGCCTCGAAGAGAGAGTAGATATTGTGCTCGAAGAAGAGGGTTAGAAAGCGTCTTATAAGCCTCATTTATGCGTGCTGACATGGCCTCGGCACGAGCTTTGTCCTGAGCAGGATGCATGTCCGGATGAGCCCGAGCTTGAAGGCGGAGAAACTCTCGGCGCAAAGCGCGAGTGTCGATAGGAAAGTGTCCTGCTGGAGGAGGGCCATCGGGAAGCGTCTCGGGGAACAAGTCATAGTGTGTCGACGATGATGCACTGGACGAGGCTGGTTCTTGCTCGGGCTGCGCGGCACTAGATACACCGCGGGTATGGTCTCTGTTCGCAGCTGGGCCCCGAAACGCCGCTGCGAGAGCTAAATGATGTCGTGTAGGCGGCGTTGAGACAGCTGGTCGATGCAATGGTACAAGAGTTGAAGCTCGGCGAG
This sequence comes from Fusarium musae, assembly GCF_019915245.1. Classification (NCBI taxonomy): domain Eukaryota; kingdom Fungi; phylum Ascomycota; class Sordariomycetes; order Hypocreales; family Nectriaceae; genus Fusarium; species Fusarium musae. The sequence continues at coordinate 2,855,745 of NC_058387.1, forward strand.
CTCGGAGTTGACACCGGACACAAAGCCGAGAAACGTCGCGTACGGCGGGAGAAGATACAGAGAGTCGCATGCTTCGGGGCAGTAAAGGACAAAGGTATGGAGAAAGAGAGTACCTATGCAGGAACCTATGCACTGAAATAAATATCAGAGGTAGAAAAGTCTACTAATAAAAAATAATATGGTCGTTCCGGGCAAGTAGAGCTTTAGAGGGCACTATCCCGCTGGATGTCGTAATAAATCGTTAGCGCAAAACCGACCTCATCGGTTGTGGCGCATGCGGCTAAATTTGTGGCGTTGGGTTGTCATGATGGCTCTCAGTGGAGGAGGGCTCTGTACAGTACCTTTACCTAGCGGGGCTCTTATCAGTGAAACCAATGTGTTAGTTAGGCGAATGATGACTGGACTGCCCAGGTGCTCGAAGAGTTGTGGGAGGGAAAAGTTAGACGGGTAGACGGGCTGGGGGCGTTAGGCGGAAAAGATTATCTGTCGGAGATTCAGTCGTAATCAGGACTAAGTTTTCAGTTCAATAAAGCTTCATTGTAGAGTCACAAATATTTTGAACACAAACGCGTAACATCTTCGTCGTTCTATAAGTCAACACAAAGCGCTTACACCAGCACCAGAATTGGAGATCAATTGCATTGAATACTGGTTGTTTTATGCACCTCGGGACAGCTAACAGACCAATAGCTCTATAATAAACCCCTGACAGGCTCGCAATATGTCAATCTGAGTCGGGCTCTATTGACAACCTCCAATGGCCTTTAAACACCCCTGACCCCCACACACTCAAGGACACAAACTTCCATCCATTCCATTGGCATGACCCCACCAGAACCGTACGTCACTGGGCTTAACCCCACCATCGACGAACTCCAAAAGATACTGTAGACAACTCTCTCTCCACAATCATACGTGACTCTTAGACGGTCCTCCTTTGATTGTGTATACTCCCAACAATGGCTCCCAAGACCATCATTGCTCCCTCCATTCTATCAGCTGACTTTGCTCAGCTTGGCCATGACTGTGCCCGTACTATGGAGCAAGGCGCTGACTGGCTTCATGTCGATATCATGTAGGTCGCGAGTAATAAAGCCAAGGAACTATGCTGACATCGTAGGGATGGCCACTTTGTTCCCAACATAACATTCGGTCCGCCTGTCGTTGCATCCATCCGGGGACATGTCGATCAACCCACAGAAGCCCATGGCCGGGGCACCTTTGATTGTCATATGATGATTGCAGAGGTAGGCATTATCTTTTCGAATGCGAATACACAACGCAACTTCTAGCTTACACCGAGATGCCAGCCCAAGAAATGGGTCAAGGAGTTCAAGAAAGCTGGCTGCAATCTCTACTGTTTCCACTATGAGGCTGCCTTCTCCAGTGCTGCCGAGCGCCCAGAACAACAGACCGACGAGAAGACCAACCCCAAGGCCCTCATTCGATACATTCACGATCAGGGACTGTTAGCTGGTATTGCTATTAAGCCTGACACTTCTGTCGATGTGTTGTGGGAGATTCTGGAGAACAGCGACGAGAAGGAGAGACCTGATGTAAGTCTCACTGATGTATCCATGAAGCATGCCAAGTTGACAGATAGTCACAGATGGTCCTCGTCATGACCGTATACCCTGGCTTTGGCGGTCAAAAGTTCATGGCATCGGAATTACCCAAGGTCCAGGCCCTCCGAGAAAAGTACCCCGAGCTCAATATCGAAGTCGACGGTGGCCTTGGGCCCAAGACAATCGATGAGGCTGCCGACGCTGGTGCCAATGTTATTGTTGCAGGCAGTGCTGTCTTTGGGGCCAAGGACCCCTCTGAGGTTATCGCCCAGTTGCGACAGGCTGTTGACGCCCGAAGTGCAAAGTAAGTCTGCGATATACCATGCTTGTAGATATGGGTATGGACAGGAGTTCAGTGGTGATACAATAAGAGATAAAGGAATGTAAAAAAGCCAAGGGGGCTTTTAAATAAAATCTATTCATTATCAAGTTTTTAACTTACTTTAATTCTCTTCTTTTATCTTTTTTCTTTACTTTATAACCTTACTAGATTATATTGTGTTATCTCATATGACCGCGTGTTGCTGCAGAGACATCCTGACTTTTCAATTACCTTACTATTCTAGAAAATAAGGCTCCTTTCTCAGAAATACAGCACTAATAAACTCCTTGTAGGTTTAGTAATTATTTATACAAGGTAGAAGTACCTGGGGTCGTTTAAGAGCGCGCCTATCACGCCATTCCATCCCCTTAAAGACGAAGAGGCAGCTTTGGCGTACCGATGAGATCATAAGATAGGTACCTATATCCAATTAGATCAAGTAAAAAGCCCCTTAGTCATCAAAACGGTGTAAGAGAAGGCTACAGGATTAACTCTTCCGGCTTAGTACATCAAAGCTGCCTCTTTGTCTTTAAGGGACTATTAGCTTTTTCGGCCAAGGTCGCCGGTCATGATCGGGATCCTGTCCGGCCCAATGGTGGATAACGTAATTGTACGCAGCCTTATAATGCACGCCATGATGAGACTGAAGAATGAATATCTCCATGTAAATTGAATCCTTATTCATTGAAGTGGCCTTGTGATACGAAGCTGGCGCATCTGTTTTTTCCTGGGCATTTAGTCACATATTCGTTCCCGTTACATTGTCATAACATCCAATCCTCACACAAACCACCCCCAAGGACACCCCCAACTCTGAGAACCCAATTGGAGGCGGGACAGTATATGCCGAGTCTGTAGATCAGTCAAACCGGCCTCGACATTTTAATAGACCGGTTCGCGCCATATTTTTCCACCTTCCACTCAATTGACTCAACTCTGCACATATACAGCATGGCCAAGATTTTCGACGCGGCTGAAGGTATGAACGGCGCCGATTGGAGCTGAACAATGTTTAAAGAAGGCGCAATAACTGACGTACTCGTGATAGTGGCCAAACACAACACCCCAGAGAGTTGCTGGGTCATTCTCTATGGCAAAGTCTTCGATGTGACTGAGTTTCTTCCAACGCACCCCGGCGGTAAGAAGATCATCCTGAAGCTTGCGGGAAAGGATGCCACCGATGAATATGATCCCGTTCACCCACCTGGAACCCTCGAGGAGAACCTCAAGCCTGAGAATATCCTCGGTGAAGTGAATCCCGAAACACTCACCGACTCCCAATCGACCGGCGAAAACACTACCACACAGTCCCGAGATAACCATCCCCCACCAATGGCATCACTCATGAATCTTGATGAGATCGAGGAGGAGGCTACCAAGCGCATTTCGAAAAAGGCTTGGGCATACTACTTCTCAGCCGCCGACGATCTATTTTCAAAAACATACAACAATCATGTGTATAAAAACATACTTCTTAGGCCACGCGTATTTGTTGATTGTACAGCTTGCGACCTTTCAACCACATTGATTGGCAACAGAGTTGGGCTACCAATATTTGTCGCCCCTGCTGCTATGGCCCGCTTAGCTCATCCCGATGGAGAACAAGGCATCGCCAAGGCATGCTCTCGATTCGGGGCCATGCAGATTGTGTCGAACAACGCGTCGATGACTCCTGAGCAAATCATCGAGGGCGCAAAGCCAGGCCAAACCTTTGGTTGGCAACTCTACGTCCAGAACCAGCGGGAGAAAAGCGAGGCGATGCTCAAGCGCATCAACGCTATGCGAGAGTACTACAAATTTATTTGCCTGACCCTTGATGCTCCTGTTCCTGGTAAACGCGAACTGGACGAGAAGCAAAACTTTGATTACTCTGAACCCAGCCCTGCCAGTGGTGAGAGCAAGCCCGGTGCTGGAGGTGTTGGTCAACAGCTGTTTTTTGGCACAGCGGCCGACTTGACTTGGAAGACAACTCTTCCCTGGCTAGCTGCTCACACAGATCTACCCATCGTTCTCAAGGGTCTACAGACTCATGAGGATGCTTATCTCGCAGCAAAGTATGCTCCTCAAGTAAAGGCCATCATCTTATCAAACCATGGCGGTCGTGCTCTCGACACAGCCCCTCCAGCTATACACACGCTTCTCGAGGTCCGCAAATACTGCCCTGAGGTTCTGAGCAAGGTTCAAATATGGGTTGATGGAGGCATCAAGCGAGGAACAGATGTTGTAAAAGCATTGTGCCTGGGAGCCAGCGGAGTCGGTATTGGACGAGGTGCTCTTTTTGGACTTGGCGCTGGTGGCCAAGCCGGCGTCGAGAGAACACTCGAAAGTAAGCTGAGCCTGTGATTTTGAGAATGCCCGAACCCCGTCTAACACATGCAAAACAGTCCTCGAGGCAGAGACAGCAACATGTATGAGATTAATCGGAGCCAAGAATATCTCGGAGCTTGGACCCAAATTCGTAAGATTTCCCCATCTTTTCCCCAGACTCTGTTCCCCGTGGTTGGCGATCTCGACTAACTCGCTTGGCAGGTCAATGCTCGACAGGTGGAACGAGATATCTACGATGGAGATTCAGGGCTGGACCGTCAAGGCTTGTGGACAAAGTCTAAGCTGTAAAGTATGAAGCGGCAGCAGGCGATATCTTCATATGCCAGATGCAGCCTCGGCTTGGATACTAGATCTTCTTCATTCTCCACTCCAATTACCAGGTAGCCCTGTTTCTCTAGTCGAATCGGCAACAGCGGGAGCTCTCGGGGAAGACGGCTTTGGTAGTATGGTGGGCTGGCCAACACCGTTGCCTCTGGGTAACATCGCGGAATATGGAAAAGTGAGGCATCAGAATCTCTCAGTTTCTAATGAAATCCTTCAAACCTTTTCCAGTACTAATATATTTTGAAAGCATCATTCCAAATAACGGGTTTCAGTGAGAAATTGGACGCTTCACTGCAAGTAGATATTGTACAATAGTGGTTCAAGATAAAAATGGTCATGTTTGAATTTCACTATCTATACTACTCCGTACTGTATCTAACATTGCCAGGGGGCGGGGAGGTCGTGGTCACTTCGGAGGAACAGAAATGAGGACAATGATACGATACTGTACAAAGGGCTGGCCATGTTTGTTCGCTGTGCCGAGGGGGGGTTCATGCGGCACAGTTGGAATTGGTTTCAAGTGTTGCCTGGCGATGCGTGAACGCAAGAGTGAGTATCAGTGCAAAGTTTGTTAGGTATTTCGTGAAGAAAATGCCATGGGGGAAAACGCAATTCTCTACAGAGACAAGTACTGATCAGTTCTGTTAATCAATTTGTGTCGCACTGCAGTCAAGGCGGAAATAATAAATAGATTCCACAGTCGCAAACCAGAGATACCTAATTTGTGGCGACAATGCAGGGACAAGGGCCATCAAATCAAATCGCACTCTTGACTTAGAAAACTTGGAAACCAACCATACCATGATAGGATGCCCGGCCGAGATGGTGTGTCACAGCCGGCCCTTCCAGAGGGCACATGGATAACTGAGCTGAACCCCTCTGCGCTGCTTACTTCTCTTAGAGCCACTACGAAGCTCAGGTGCCGCTCTCTAACGTGGCATGTCGTGTCATTCATGCCAATCAGAATAAGTTGGTTGGTTGTCATGACAAGCCACTGAACAACTTTAAATATTTGGTGCAATGAAGGAAGAGGGGTGTTACGACCCATCAAGGATATGTGACAGACATTCCCAACCGTCAATGATGATGGATTTCCTTTGGACGAACGTTGCAACTTCTGTTGGACCCGGTTGGGCTTTAGTCTGCTTGCTGCTTGATGTTGATCGTCGAATTGTGAAAGGAGGGCACAGGCTTCTTGTTTCGTGATTCGTCGATTTAATTAGCAACCTCAATTCTATGCTTGTCGCTTGTCACATTCTTTTCGTGGAATTTTTATCTTTTTTTGGACTTTATTATGAGCCCCTCTTTCAGTTGGCACAGAGTAAGAAAAAGACGACTGCGATTGAGACTCCTCAACGTCAATGACCTCTGCCACGTAAATCCTCAACCAATTAGGGACGGCTCAGCAAGACCTGTTAATCAAAAGCATTTTATATAGACCTCGCCACCAGAGGGTTTAAAAATGCAGTGTTTAAAGCGGCGGCAGGGCTCAAGGAGGCTTCGGCTTTTATCCAATGTACTGCATCATGTGCCATGTCAAATCGGCCCAGTTTATGCCTATGCTTTGCCCTCAATCTGAGGGGTGCTTTCACAAACAAGCTTTGTTAAACTATGGACAGAGAGCAAGCAATCCTGCGTGTATGTACGGGGTATGCAGCAGAAGATGGAGGGCGTGCCGGGCATCGTCCGCAGTTTGGCGACGTCGGACAATAGACATAGAGACCCAATATACATGTGGTGCTTCCAGGAGATTCACAAGCTGCCGAGGAACAAAGGATACAACGGGCCAGGAGCCTACGAAGAAGAAGCGCTTGGCCAGGGTCTTTTCATCGAAGGAAGCATTTCCTCTCCACCCCCAACCCATGCGGGGCAAACCTGGGGAATAGCGCCGTGTCGCTCATCGGACACTTGCCTCATTGGGCAGGCAATGCCCGGGTACAGATGCAAAGGGACTCGGGTCATGGCGATCTAGTCCCGCCAAGGTTGAAGGCTGCATAGATTATTTGTGGGTGTCGTTACTTCCTTCTCGTTTCGCCGCAAGGTTTGCAGATTGCCAGTTCGACCGAGCAGGTAAACCCTGGTGGAAATACTTAAATTCAGCCATTGTTCCCTCTCGATCGCCTTTTTGGGTATGTTGAAGATTGGCTTGTTCTTCTTCACTTCCACGACGTCGGACCTGTCCTGTCTTGTTACAACACCCCTTTCACACCACTAATTATTATCCTTTCTTTACTGTCATCAGGTCAACATGTCGGAAAAGAACGAGGTCACCCAGACCGAGAATGGGACTGTCCCCAGGTCCAAGAAGCGAACTTGCGCCAGACACTGCAAGCGCTTCTGGTGGGTTTATCTCATTATTCTCTGTGTCATTGTTGTCATCGTGGTTCCCGTGATGTAAGTTGCAAGCCGCTGTTCCTTCACGCGTCCATTGCAGAACTGACTCTACCCCTTTTAGAATTCTTGTCGCTGTTCCCAAGATTGCACAAAGTAAAATCAACGAAGCCAAGTTGGAAATCCAATCCGTTCGAATTCTAAACACCGAGAGTGACGCTTATCTCATGGAAATCGATTCTTCTATCACAACTGATGGCAAGATCCATGCCAAGGTTGATCCTTTCGAGGCCGATATGTATCTCGAGGATTGGCCAGCACATGTGGCATTTGCTACCGTGAAGATGCCAGAGACCAACAGCAACAAACACCAGGTCGTCAATGTCAGCCAGCAGGTCACGATTACCAACATGGAGGAATTCACTCGTTTCAACGTCTGGTTCCACAACAATGAGACAGTCCGTGTCACCGTGTACGGAAAGACGAAAGTGAAGCCAAGCGGTCTAACGCGCAAATACGGCGTCACCTTCAAGAAGACATTGGAACTCAAGGGTCTCAACCATTTCGCTGGCACTGAAGTCAACGACGGCCACATCGGCTTTGGTAGTGGTAAAGACGCACCCAACTTCAACGGCACTACCACAATTCCGAACGCTTCCGTGTTTACACTAGATAATGTAAGCTATCACTCACAATCTACGCATTTGCTAAACTAATCATGAATTCAGGGCAACGTCACCTTCACAAATTTTGTTGGGGATGTCGAAGTCGGCACCCTGACGATTCCAAACTTGGTGCTCAAGCCTGGTGACAACGTCGTCAACATCACCGCCAGCATGAACCAGAGCATCATACTCAACGCCGTCCAGCAAGAGCCCTACTGCAAAACAGGCATCCTCCCCTTCAAGTTACTGGGCAAGTCGGTTGTCAACCATGGTGAAAACCTTACCTATTTCGCCGCAGCACTGGCGAGTTCAAATCAAACAGTTGAAATCGACATTGGTGCCATCTTGAAGAAGGACCTCGATTATGAGGTCAAGTGCGAGAGTAAGAGTGATTAATTGCAGTATTCATTGGTATTTGGGCTGCATGCCATGCGTACATGGGAGCAACGAAGGGTCATGAATTATGCAATTCTGGCGGCGATGGATGATGTAGGCCGTTGGGTCGATTAATGCAAAGCTACCAGGAGGTGGTAGTTTGGCCAAAGGCGCGGGCGGTTATAATGATACCTTTGATTAGAGTCATCCAGTATCCATTAGGTCTCTGAATGAAAACTCCTAACTCTCCATCTTGTGAGTGTGGTCCTAGTCATGTTCCTTGGTAAAGAGCTATCGCCGCGAACATATGTTGTAACCTAGCACCTTTATCCTTAGTTCCAACTACTTTTCCGTTTCTCGCCTCTTGAAAGCCCACTTCTTGCTGTTGCATCCTGGCCTGCCACTGTTGACGAGGGGACAAATTCAACAGTCGTCCTGGTACCAGTGGTCTTCTCTGCTTCTTTCTCCTTCAGCAATTTGTCGTGGCTCTTCCGTAGCTTCTCCTTAAACGCCCAGTCTGGAAACGCTGCAGGATTCCACAAGTCTGTAGCTAATGTAGTTGAATACTGACTGTGCTCGTCGACTTCGACAAATCTCATCAGTTTATCCATCAAACTGGGGTTTTTTAGTGCAGTTGATTGCTCCAGTTTGGTGTTGAAGTGTGTTCCCTTCTTCTTGAGCTCGAGGAATTTCTCAAATTTCTCGTTTGTGCCAGGTGGTGGTGATCCTGGGGGCGATGGTGGAATGTCTAGGTTAGGAGCTGATGGTAACGTCAAGTCACGAAGAAGAGCACGATAGCTCGAGTATGGTGAAGTAGGTCTAGATGCTGGGTCTTGATCATCCACAACAGCTCCTTCCATGGGCGGTAGGAAAGGTCCCAAGGGTGCAGCATTTTGTTGGATTGGGGCAATGGGAACATGTTTAAGACTCTTATACTCAGAAGCTACATAGTAGCGAGGTTAGAGATGGCTTGAAACAGAATCAGGCGTATTAAGTGCGAATGGGGAGATCTTTCCTTACCCGATGTGTTGGTTTTCTCAGTCACTTCCTGTTCATTATCTGTAGTGTTCACTCTTTGCTGGTGATAATTAGACAAAGTTGTTGCTATATGGCGGAGAATAGTCATCGGATATTTCTTACCTTATTCTGAGATAGAGAAGATTCCACCTCTTGCATTGCTTCCTCATCATCGCTACTTGCATATCCGACGAGGCCGGCCATACTGTCACTTTGAACTTTGAGATGTTAAGAGATGAGACTGACACAATCAATCAACATGAAACCGAGGTAGCTTGACCTAGAATCCGTTTGGGACTAGCGCGGCTCCTCTGTGTGGGTCTTTTGTTGGATAAAGCCCGGATAATGAACCCCCAGACTTTCAACCCATCAATCAGCCTCAAGAACCTAGAGTTTCATTCTCACATCAACACAGCGGCCTTCCCTATACTCATCCGAAGACAAACTGCGACACTCAATTTCGGGCGACGCGCTTGAGAGAAGCTTAAAGGCGTTGTGAAGTTGCGCCGCAAATATACGATCTCGCGCTTGTGGCGCATTGCCTAGGCTTCGGTCTTCCTTCAAAGTACTACTCACCAACAAAGTGTCCTGCTGAGCCTGCGAGACCACCAAGAATGGCTCGGCCGAGAGACTCGCGCTCACCAAGTCCTGCAGGCAGCACCCATAGCTCTCGCCGTCGCCGCAATGATGATCGTCGAGCTAGGGATCGACGTAATGACGGACGGGACCATCGGCGACGTAGCAGATCACGCAGCCCAGATGTGAGAAGGCAAAAACCTAACCTTGGCCGGTTTTATTCTGACGATCTTATCCATGAACAGCCCAGAAACCGCGATCGCGAAAGAGAGAGGGACCATGGGCGAGAGCGAGATTATTATCGACGGAGAGACCGTTCTATAGACCGGCGCGACGACAATTATTACCGAGGTGGACGACGAGACCACCGCGAAAGAGATCGGAGGAGATCCCGACAACGCTACGATGATCGCAATCGATCACCCGATAGGCGACATAACCACAGCCGAGAAGGTGATCGAGATGTGAGAAGGCGAGACGACTCCCGCAACCGCACCCCTGGGCGCCGTGAGGGTACGGCTGACTCCCTTACTCGCAGCATTCGTGAAGACGGTAGAACACAGAAGATCTCACTTGGCGACAGTGGGAAACCCGATACTGAGGAGGTTCGATTGCAATCTCTCTTTCATGAAAGTGTTACTGATAGATGTCAATTGCAGGCACCCAAGGCAGGTTCTGGACAGTCAGAGGTTGACAAGAAGGCTGAGCGATTAGCCAAACTCGAAGCATGGAAGAAGAAGAAAGAGAATGCTAGCCAGAAACAAAAAGAAGTAAACCCGAGCCAGACAAGGAACCTCTTGGCTGAAATGGACAAGAAAGCGAGTGGGGCGTCCTCAAAAACAGTTTCTCCGTCAGTTTCTGTGAATGCTTCGCCAGCTGCAACACCGACTGTTGCTTCACCTGTCGTCCCATACTCTGGCAAGTTTGACCCTAAGGCCATCGCAAAGAAATCGGCAGCTTCCCGGACACACGAAGGCGTTAAACCAGCCTTGGGCTCTCTGGAGGGGCAGCCCGAAAAGCTTCCAGTCCCTGCCAAGCCCTCAGTGCCTGTAAAACCGTCTACCAGCGGTAGGTTCTCATCCTCGGTTCTCCCATCAAGCTCAACTGACCAACCTATACTAGCATCCGCTCTCCCTGCGAATCGAACAAAAGCTAGTGGGTTTGGATTTGTGAAGAACAGCACAGAAACTGACAAGCTCCCCACTAAACGAAAACTTGATTTGGATGAAGAAGACACTACTAAACGAAAACTTACTAAGCTTCCTGCCCTGCCCATCGAAGCTGATGACACTCCATATGCCGATCAGGACGATGATGAATCTGATGGTGACAACTTTGCGGAGACTGAAGAGGAGGCCGCCGCTGCTGCTCGTGCAGCTCATGAGAGACGGTTGCAGGCAGAGAATCAAATGGATACGGGTGGAGAAGAGTCAAAGACGACCGAAACCCAGATCAATGGAGCTGCCATGTCAAACACCAACGCCGCTGAACCCAACACCACCACAAATATGGAAATTGATGAGGAGGAGAATAACGTTGATCCACTGGATGCATTCATGGCTGATCTTAAGCAGACAGACGTGAAACAGCCGGCTAGGGCATCCAAAGCGCAAAAGATCCAGGAGCCGGAGGCTTACTTCAGCGACGATGAATATGATTTCAATAAGAAGGACGCGGGTGACGCAAACGCCTTACTAGCCATGACTGCGAAGCGAAAAAAGAAAGACATTCCGGCGATTGATTACAGCAAGATCGAAATTGAACCTATTCGCAAAAACTTCTGGGTCGAGCCAGCTGAACTCAGCCAACTCACAGAGGCCGAGGTAGCTGATCTTCGCCTAGAACTCGATGGCATCAAGGTCAACGGCAAGGATGTTCCCAAGCCCGTTCAGAAATGGGCTCAATGTGGTCTGACGCGACAAACACTCGACATCATTGATAACTTGGGCTTTGAGAAACCTACCCCCATCCAGATGCAGGCTCTTCCTGCTCTCATGTCGGGCCGCGATGTCATCGGCGTGGCGAAGACTGGTTCGGGAAAGACAATGGCATTCCTGCTTCCCATGTTCCGGCATATCAAGGACCAGCCTCCACTGAAGGATACAGATGGGCCTATCGGATTGATTATGACTCCAACACGAGAACTTGCAGTCCAGATTCATCGAGACTGCAAACCTTTTCTCAAGATGATGGGTCTTCGATCTGTCTGTGCCTATGGTGGAGCGCCCATCCGAGATCAGATTGCTGAACTCAAACGTGGCGCGGAAATCATTGTGTGTACACCTGGTCGAATGATCGATCTTCTAGCTGCGAACCAAGGGCGGGTCACTAATCTCAAACGAGTGACATATGTTGTTCTTGATGAAGCCGATCGAATGTTCGATATGGGTTTCGAGCCTCAAGTCATGAAGATATTCGCAAATATGCGACCTGATAGGCAGACTATCCTCTTCTCGGCTACGATGCCTCGCATCATCGACTCACTGACCAAGAAGGTACTCGATAATCCTATCGAAGTTACAGTGGGCGGCCGCAGTGTTGTGGCAAAGGAGATTGATCAGATCGTTGAAGTTCGAGATGAGCCATCCAAGTTCCTGCGTGTTCTCGAACTGCTTGGAGAGCTCTACGACCGTGACGAGGATGCCCGCACCCTCATTTTCGTGGAACGTCAAGAAAAGGCGGACGATTTATTGAAAGAGCTTATGATCAAGGGTTACCCCTGCATGTCCATTCATGGAGGTAAAGATCAGATTGATCGTGATTCTACCATCTCAGACTTCAAGAAGGGTGTCGTGCCTATCTTGATCGCTACTTCGGTGGCAGCTCGTGGTCTTGATGTCAAGCAACTCAAGCTCGTTATTAACTACGACGCACCGAACCACTTGGAGGATTATGTCCATCGTGCTGGCCGAACTGGCCGTGCTGGCAATACTGGTGTCGCTGTCACGTTTGTCACGCCAGAGCAGGAGAACTGCTCTGTCGGCATTGCCAAGGCTCTTGAACAGAGTGGGCAGCCGGTGCCAGAAAGGCTCGACGAGATGAGGAAAGCTCATCGTGAAAAAGTGAAATCTGGCAAGGCCAAGGATACCTCTGGCTTTGGCGGCAAGGGTCTCGATCGTCTTGATCAGGAACGAGAGGCTGCCCGCCTCCGCGAGCGCAAGACCCACAAGGCCGAGGGCGAGGAGGAGGAGGTCAAAGAAGATAAGAAGGAAGAGGAGGACGATAAGGCAGAGAAGGCTCTCAGTGCGATCCGCGCAGCAGCGTCAGGCGTTCAAGCGCGCGAGTCAGCAAAGGCTGAAGGTGCAGAAGTCAAGCCTACTCAGCAGGCAACCATTACTGTTGGAGTAAAAGACAAGTCCAAAGACCCGCTCGACAAGGTCAGCTCAGCTGTGTCCGCCATCAACAGCCGCCTCGGAAAGGCTGGCCAACTTCGTGCTGGTCAGCCTATCGACAACAAGGGCCCAGATGCTGGTGCATTCCATGCCACATTAGAAATCAACGATTTCCCTCAAAAGGCCAGATGGGCTGTCACCAACCGAACCAACGTCGCCAAGATCCTGGAAGCTACAGGTACATCGATCACAACAAAGGGCAACTTTTACCCACCAGGTAAAGAGGTTCCCGCTGGAGCCGAACCCAAATTGTACATTCTCATCGAAGGCGATACCGAAGTTGTTGTTGGATCCGCTCTCAGCGAACTCACGCGCCTATTAAGAGAAGGAACAATAGCTGCTGCAGATGCTGACAGTCGAGCACCAGCCAGTGGGCGCTATACAATTACCTAGCCAGGTGAGGTCTTTCGATGGAAGAATGCCGACCCGCTGCCTTCATTCCACTTACATGGGCTGGCTTGTTGATGGACGGCGTTGCAGAGGCTACGTGGAAGTTTGAAGAGGAAAATATATACAAATAGGAGTTAATCATGGCGTTGCACGCCTACTTTGGTGGAAAGCCATAGGGGAACATTGGTTAACGCTGAACCCACCAAGTTTCTGAACTTGTGACTTTTTCGAAATAAAACATCTATAATATTGCTTGAAAATACTTTGAAATAAGAGTCCAACTGAACATGAACGAAAATCTTGGAACAGTTAGACGCCATTGAGTGATCACAATGTGTAGACGTTGCCTTCTACTCGTGAACCAGCTACTCTGCGCCATCTTGTGAACTGTCAGCTCTTAAGAAGTCATCATGCCCAATTCCGTGCTTCAGCTGCTTGATCAGCCTCACGCGCTCGCAATTGCTCTTGACTAACGTCCTTGAGGGTTTCTGAACGTGTCTGTTTCTTCTGTGCTGCTAGTTGTGTCTGCAACTTTCCACCTGGCTTTGAGGATGCTCTTGCGCGCGCCTGCAATGCTCAGTCAGTCAAAAGCACAGTAATAACATCATGACAGTCACGCGATAGGGGGCGGTCTCACCTCTGCAGCTTCCGCGGCTTTCCTCCGGGCGTCATCCGTATCTCCTGAAGCTTCCACAGCTGGGCCACTTCCCAAAGTCCTTGGCGGGCCTCCGACCTTTTTTGGAACAGGCGCTGTGCCCGCGGCTGGAGCGGGAGCGGAACCCAAGACTCTGCCAGGTTGCGAAAAAGCCTCTGGCTCTGTCTTTCCGCAGATGTTGCCCATGGCTGCTGATGGTGTGGTGCGGTGGATTTAATGTTTTCTGTTTTCTGTTGGGTTATACCACAGGGGACATAAAGCAAAGAAAAGACTGGCCGTGTGCTGAAATTGCCCAGATTGAAATTTGATGAATTGAATGAGAGCGTTGTGTGGCAGCGAGAGACGTGAGGCTCGAGTTTCTTTATGCCAAGATCTGGGGTCAGGAGGGGTTTCCGTATAAGGAAACAAGGTAGGAAGCGTTAGGCTTTGCTTGCGATACCCCCAAGCCAGTGTCGGTGAATGTCAGTGTATAAAGATATCTGGTGACGATCACTCAGTCGTGGTGAAGTCAGTTACTCCTTGTAGGCAACTCTACGGTCATGAAGAACTTGCAAATGATAATCGTGACGGTATATATTGGAGCGCTGCGCCCCCAGGGGCATGTGAGCAACGTCGAGGGAAAGCGGGCGATACAAACATCAGCTTGTCAGAACACTCTCATAAACACACTTGAAGCAGTGTATAATAGCCTAAGATAAGCCCTTTTAGCTTATTCTGTGATTACGTGTCGTTAGTCTTGCTGTGTAGTGCGAGTCGTAACAGTGGGCAAATGCAATTACCTCAATTCCATTGGTTGCATATCTTTGACAGATAATAATGATGGTTATCACGTTGGTTTTCGAGTGGCTTGCATTGGTATATTTCTGTCCAAGGCCTTCATACCTAAGTTTGAGTGACGGAGAGCATTACGGAGGGAAGTGGGTCTATGTCTGCCGCACCCGGAGCGGGGAGTTGCGTTACCAGGAAGAGTAGACGGACCTGCGAACATATTGAATCAGTTACTCATAAATGCAAGTTCTATCGTTGCTCACATCCTATCTAATATATATTGGTGTCAACCATACCCCTATACCATTGAATCTCAATGTCTCAAGTGGTTACCCACTATCTGTACCAATTTAAAGCCTATATGAACGTAAACGCAGGTCAATATGCAGTAGCTGATTGATACTTAAAGCTTATGACGTCTCAGCGAGACATATCAAGCCAACCCACTGAGATCAATGTACAGTAGCCTCAACAAGTTTTATATCGTTTTCAATATGGAAATGTCAGCCTGTATCTGAGTGGCTGGTGTCGTTGTCAATGCATAAGGTGGATAATACACAAGCATAGGGTAAATGTTCTGAAGACTTGAGTTTAACTATCACCCAACTATAAGGTCAATCAGCACATGCGGTTTATATGATAGCAGGCTACTCAGCGGAAATATGTAGATTCTGTTCTTAAATATAGCTACCAATCGTTAGTGGGAAATCGTACAGCTCAGGTATGACTATGTTGGTGGACATAGACGCGCATCTACACAAGCTGATACTGAGGAATCGGAACAAATGGTCACAATAGTTACAACAGTAAACGATCAACAATCCGCAAACCAAGGGCAGAAGAGACGCAGCAATGAAGTAAAACCAGAGCCCAGCCATCCGGGGATAACATCCGCTGCAAGTCACTGAGCCAGTTGTATGGGCCATATCATCAGTGCTCTAGTCGGAAAAGTTACCGAGAAACATGCTGGAGCGATAAAGTGGATTGACTTCACATAAAGTACTGTACAGAGACTAAGATATTTCATCGGCGCAGAGATTGGTATATCATAGTCATTGGCCATATCCATGCATGCAGACGATCAAGAAACATGAACCCCACGTGGAATGCAGTGATCGACTCGACTTTGAGGCATTGAACAGTTCGGCTATAGATTGATAAGAACCAAAGGATAAATACTGACCGAGGTTGGCACCCGTTGTCCTCAAACCCACCTAGGTAGTTCACCAGCTCAACTTCTTCCAGCCAACAGGACTGACTGTTTACGTGCAAGGTACGGAGTAGGTTTGGAAGAAATTTTAAGCCTTCACTTGCTAACATAGGTACTTAGAGATTCCCTCAGGTAGATTATTGCTCACTTACCTAGGTACTAGGTAGTGTTAAAACAATTCGTTAGTTCAGGGAAGATAGAAGCGAAATAATGCCTACTGCCTCTGCGACCTGGTAGGTACTCACCAACCATCCATACGAGTAGATTGCTCTCGGGGGCTTGCCTTGCTCTCCCAATCCCTCTATCATCATTGGCTGAGCATGATTGTTCCAGGAAGCTGGCCCCGCTAAAACGCACCATGGCCCACTGGAGTTCACAAAGTGCCTTTTAGTGTCATACCGTGCCCCTCCACCTTCAACCCTTAGGTTGAGCCGCCTGGCCATCCGGGTTCTCACTCTCATCGATTCTCTTGGGCCGTTCGCAACGTCCCATTAGGGCCGCCCAGGTCTTCGCATCCTACTAATGCCGTCGATGAGCAGCTCAATCATAAATTTACCTCATAAACATCCGCGCGCGAGAGGATAGGTAAAGAGAGAAGCAATCCCGCTATCATACTGAGCGATTGCTGTTGTGATTCCATAGTTATATGCAATCATGGACCACTCAGCGCCTTTCGCTCATCATCACCAGCAGCAAAACCAGCCAACTTCTTTCGAATCCGAAAAAGTCGACTATGGCTTTGACAGTTTGCTCGGTCACGATACATGCCTGACACATGGTCTCGATTCTCTCGGTACCTGCAACAACACTGAGAACGCTTGTCTCGACCAACGCTGTTTTGACCACTATGGTAAAACTGCTACCACCAAGAACGCTCTTGACATCGGCCTCGATCTTAAGAACGGTACTGATACGGTCTCTCAGCGCCATGACCAGGTCAACAGCACCCGTTCCACAAGGGCAAAAAGCCGTAGCCAACCAAACATATCCAATTCTCCTGCAAGAACATTGTCTACTGCGGCAATGAGAGTCTCAGCGCACCGACAAAAGCGAAGGAGACAGTCTGAGCAGACGCATCAGTATCATAAACAACTGGAATATCCGCAGTCTTCGCATGTGCATCAAATGCACTCTCCTCATAGCATTCAACAGGATCAGAATCTCCAGCATATCGACCCCACAGCTGTTCTCCAGACCGTCAACGAGAATCTGCAGCACAACTTCAACATGCCACTGTTAGACAGCCAACATACATCCTTTGGAGAATTCCAACACCAAAACCATGCATTCCCAGTGCCCAGTCTCTATGATCGTTGGCCACAAGCCATTGCTCCCTCCTGGGCCAACATGATGGGACAGGCCAGCGTCGCCAATTGCATGCCGATGCCGTGGACACAACATATGGGATGCAACAACGCCACCTCTGTTGACTGCACTTCTGCGTGCGGCGACGCCAAATGCTGGAGTCAATGTGGCGACGGAGATCATGCGGACTGCTGCTTCGATACTTCTTGTGACGAGTTTGATTTCTCCCATGCTGCTTGTTGCTTTGAACCCACTTGTGCTGCCCTTGAGCCATGCCTTGACACCTCTTGCCAGGAGGCCGCAATCCCCTGCAACGATTCCCATTGCGTGAGCACCACCGTGTCAACCACTCCGGCGTCTGTGTCTGTTACAACACCCTCGGCAGAGCCTGAACCCGTGGTCAATACCCTAATGAGTCCAGTCGAACCAGGCCAGGGCGTTCCTTTGGATATTGACTCCGTGATCGGGCAGGACTTTGGCCATTTCTCTCATGAAATCGGACCTAGTTTTACTGATGATCTCAACCAACACGTCGGAAACCTTGCAAGGCGTCCAAGTGGCCCAGGGCTAAGCCACAATGGCGCCTTTTCCATGCCCTCACAATCTCCCACACCGAAAACCGAGTTGGCTGAGAAGCAAGCTATAAAGGGAGAAGCCGAGTTCACCTGCCAATGGCTCTGTGAGGGAGATGGAGTCCTCTGTTCCAAAAGGTTTGGAAGTAATAAAGAACTCCAGGACCACTGTAAGAATGAGCATGTCAAGACTCTGCAGAAGGGCGAAAATGGGTTTTGCTGCACATGGTACGCTTGTATAAGACCCGGTCCATTCTCACAAAAGAGCAAACTGGAACGACATATGCAGACACATACCGGATGTGAGTTGTACCATATGATTAATCTCAGGTTCCATCTCAAAGAACGTACTAATTTATACGATAGACAAACCCGTCAAATGCGAGATTTGCGGCATAATGCTTTCAGCAAAGCAATCTCTGGAGCAGCACATGCGTACCCACTCTGGAGAGAAACCATGGAAGTGCGATCGTCCGGGGTGTGAGGCGCGGTTCAAACAACAGAGTGCTCTTAGTAAATATGTCAACTCCTGGCTCAATACCAAATGCTAACCCGCTCTTTAGCCATGCATATGCGCACGCATACAGGAGAGAAGCCTTTGCAGTGCGAAATCTGTGGTAAGCGGTTCGGCGAATCCTCCAATCTATCCAAGCACCGTCGCACGCACAATGTTCGTGGTAACCACGTTTGTGAGCACTGTGGCAAAGACTTTCATCGGCTGGATCAACTTCGTCGGCATCTGCAGACTCATCTGCAAGATGGCGGCCGCAAGACTAGCAAAAGCTCATGAGATGTAGCCCTGAAACTTCACAGAGTTGAGGATATCTCATTTGAAAGAGAGAGAGAAAAGGGAAAGCTGCCGTCGCTTGGGATTTTGAGGTCGGTACTGGCGTTGAAGGTTTCCGTAATTAAGCCCTTTTGAAATTTGTGATGAAAACTGGCGTTCCTGGACCATGCTGCTCCGGGCGAGCCACATGATATTTACGAAGTGAGCGGAAAACTCAGATAACGGTAGATAGATACCCGATTCCATAATGGACACGAAAAAGATCAAGCTCTCGATTTGTATGACCATGATCCAGAATGTTCGGCCGAGCGGGACAGGTACTTGCAGTTTATAATTGGTGCATACTGTTTCCGATGTTGTGTAATAATCTCGTTTTGTCAATGGGGGAAGACCGGGAGGGGAGTATTTGAATCTTCATTGTCGCCCACCGATAGCTTGTTCATTCGTCCCCCATACTGTCCATTGAAAGCACTGGCTAAAGGTGTGAGTCTCGGAAAGGTGTCCATACAACCAACTCCGCACTTGAGAATAGTTGGATGCCTACCATTGAGCACATCCCTTCCGTCCATTGAGACATGAGCGAGACATAATATATTGGCTAACCCGCGGTCCCCTCGAATTCGATTCTCCATGGGATCAAATCATCTTTCACTGCCTTTGGGGGCCAATGCAATTGGTAAATGGGATCCAATTACGAAAAGTAATTTCAGTGACTGATATGTGAGATCAGTGAGGCAACACGACCAACAGATGTGCCCAGTTCGTTGAAGATGAACGAAGAGTTGAAGAATAAGAAGCTGGGTTTTTTCTGTGCCTTCTTCACTCGTCGATGGATTTATGGTGGGGGTGATGCAGGTTGGAGCGATCCGAGGCGCCTCTAAAGACCGACCGAATGTGGCCGACCCGTACAAAAGAATTTTATCAGTATACCTTAGGCCCAAGAGATCCAGGGCCAGTTGAAATCCAGTAGACGAATTAACATAAACCAACACAAAATCTGGAGTAAGTCTCTGGAGGATCTGGTAAATTGTATATGTTTCAGATTCCTGCCAGAGCAATAAAGCTTTGATTGTCCAAGGCATACGATCCCTTCCTACATGGACACAACCATCTTGTCACAACTGTCACAAAGACAGACTCAGAACTTCTTGATCATGACCTCATTTTTATTTTCAAAAGACTGCCTGTCCAGGCAGTCCGTTGTGGACATGCCGTCCCGAATCGAGGCCCAAGCCGGGAAATAAGTACAAGTCAGACCGAGATTCCCTGAGCCATGCGATGCAAATTTCGAAGCCTTTAGTTCAAAGAAAAAGCACGCCACGCCCTCCATACCCCGTTTCCTTTCTACCCGTTGTCCTTGTCACGCCAGAAACTACAAGCATTTTAACTTAAGCCTGCATTCTTTTCGTCAGTGTTTGGTTCTCGGGACGTGTGTTTTGCCATATATAGAGTTGTTAATCCTCCAAAGGCGTCGAATCATCGTACCTTGATGGCGAACTTGCGCTGAGGGAAGTGAACAGTGCGCTTCTTGGTCTTCTCGAGGACACGGGACTTCTCCTCGGGTGATAGTCGGCGGCGGATGGCACGAGTCTGCTTGGGTCGGAGGTCGAGAGGGGCGTACTTCTTGTTCTTGTAGAAGAGTCGAAGCTGAGCCCTTTGCTTGGCGTTGATAACGGTCAGGACACGGGCGATCGACTTGCGGATGTCATGACTGTTTGAAACGTATTAGCCATATGTCGCTATTGATTTTACGATGTCCTCCGACACCACTGTTGCAGAGAGAGAAGTGCTCACATCCTGTTCAGCTTGGAGCCAGAAGAGGCGACCTTCTGGATGCGGAGTTGACCAAGCTCGGTCTTGAGCTCAGCGAGCTGCTTTGTCAAATCATCCTTGTTCTTGCCCCAGAGCGCACCAGCCTTGACCTTGCCCGACGACTACAACCTGTCAGTGATTTGTCCTTCCCATGTTCATGTTTTGTGGGTTGCTAGATCGAAACAATGGCCGAGGTTCGAGAGTGGAA
The DNA here is from genome assembly GCF_019915245.1 of Fusarium musae. Taxonomy (NCBI): domain Eukaryota; kingdom Fungi; phylum Ascomycota; class Sordariomycetes; order Hypocreales; family Nectriaceae; genus Fusarium; species Fusarium musae. The sequence continues at coordinate 2,876,347 of NC_058387.1, forward strand.
AAACGATCGTGAATGTGTTTTGTGTGGTTTGGTCGATGAAAAGTTCGAATGGTTTGACAGCCGTACGAGACGGCGACAAAACAAGCCGACAACTACCGTGACAGAGGGCGAGGATCATTCGTACTCACCATCTTGAATAGCTTCGAAGTGGTATGCGAAGTGGTGTCGACGAGGTGTTGCGAAGATATCTGCCTCAAGCTTTCAGTGAGTGTCGCGATGTCGTTGCCGTGCACAGGTTAAGAAATCTAGGGCAGGAGTGGGGCAGCCTCCTGCACAAAGAATTTTGATTTCGTGACAGCACGTGCTATGTCACGTTGCGTATCACATGATCAGGCGAGCGTAAGGCGGTGTCCAATTCTGCCATCTCTCGGCAAGGGTGGTCAGGGAGTTACCTTACCTACCTTAGTTGATGAGCGAGGTGGAAGGCTAGTACCGTTTGATGCTCATACGAATACATCACCATATTGTCACAAACCCCAGAGTTCTAATAGACAGAATGTCGACAACGAATGGAGTCGCCGGATGGGCTCAGCTCCGACAACAAGCTCGACAGTTGGAGACCCAGGTACATCAAACGATACCATGCGCCAGACTATTAGCTGACATCGTTGTAACTTAGACGGATACCTTGTTCCACACATATTCACAATTCTCGACAGCCTCTAACGTACCACCAAAACCCACAGAAGAAGAGCGCGAAACAGAAAGAAAGCTGGAAGAGTTGCTAGAGAAGGTATACACTGATCCTGTTTGCTAACAAGCTGCTATATAACACACTAACATCGCATCAGCGCGAAACTGTCAACGGCCAGCTCAGTCGACTTCTTGATTCCGAACCCAATCTCGCATCCTCTGCTTCAAAACAGAACAACCTGTCCCTCCTTCGAAGGAAGCTTACTGGCCATCAGAGAGATCTGGCGCGCCTGCGTTCAACACTGCAACAAGCGCGCGATCGGGCCAACCTTCTGACCAATGTTCGCTCGGATATCGATGAATACCGCCAGAACAACCCTGAAGCTGCCGAGGCTGATTACATGCTGGAAGAGCGCAATCGCATTGACAACAGCAACAGTATGGCGGACAGCGTTCTCAGCCAAGCGTACGCAGTCAATGACAACTTTAATTTGCAGCGTGAAACCTTGGCCAGTATCAATCGGAGGATCACGCATGCGGCAAGCCAGGTACCTGGGATCAATACCCTGATTGGAAGGATATCAGCAAAGAAGAGGAGGGACGGGATTATCATGGGAAGCTTTGTCGCGTTCTGTTTCATTATATTCTTCCTCTTCTCGTGAAACTGGCGAGCTTGCTTTTGTAGGATGCACAGGTGTTCAGGGGTATCAGCGTGTTTTATATTGTACAATCATGGTTGGACCATGGATGTCTAGGATGTCTAAAGTTACAATCGTCTTCCTCTACCAGAAGGCGTCTAATTACAGCATTTTCGGAACCTCGAGATGGTGTTTGCCTGGATGTTGCTCCTTTGCAGTGGCGGGCAAGGTAGCTTCATTCCTCATCTCGTCAACTATACGTGAGAGGCCCTTTGCCAAGCCTTCTGCTTCAATGGGATGAGCAGTTCCGCTGCCCGCCCATCGAACCCGGCAATACTGATCGACAAGAAAGACGTATCCGACCTTGCTGTTGAGTAGACCGATGGATTCGCGAATGTCGTCGGTAACGCCTCGTCGGACAAGGAAGTATTTATCCCAATCCTTCTCTGGGAACTGCTTTCGCAATGAACCCAGAAAGAAACGCACCAGCCATGCCTTGCCGGCATTATCTTCATAGTTGATGTTGACAATCTGTGTCGTGTCCGGGTGCTTATTTAGCACTTCATGAAGCCCGGGGTTTTCCCCCTTAGATGTGAAGGTCGCAGCTTGCTGCTCAGCCCAGCGGCTGCTGAAGAAAGAGACGACTGTTGCCTTGCCAGTAAGGAGTGGTGTAGTATCGCGCGGGTTCTTATCCGTCTTCAGTAGAGTTTCGCCGTAAAAGTTGGGGAAGAATAGTGACAACTCGGCCTTAAATAGGCGTGGAGGCGCGATGAAGGATTTACCCTCATGGTATTGAAGGTTACCCCAATCTCGAAAGTACGGCCGTGAAATCTTCGCAGTTCTGTGTACAAAGAAGCGTTAGTGTGTGCGTGCATGTTGCCAGCCAGCCATGATGCTCTTACAGCTCCTTGCGCCGTTGCAAGTGCTTGTCATAATTTACAAAATCCTCACGTCGCTGTCGCAGCGATCGATTATCGATTCCAGTGTTCTCTCCAGCTTTAGGCGGCAGGGGCATTCCGATCGGACGAGGAAGAGGTTTCGGTACGAAGTGTCCTTCTTGTCGCTTTCCATAACTTCGCGGGGCCTCAATTGGCTTAGCAACATTTTCTTGGGGATTTAACGATGCACCAGATCCAGGCTTTTCAGCCCTCGCTAGTCGGATGGTCGAAGTCGTGAATGGACGACGAGCCTCGCAAAGGAAACATGTTAGAGGTCGGCGAGCGAGGCTGGAGAGGCTCAGCTCGAGTCGTCGTGATGCCATCATGGCTGGCAGGGGAGGGGACGGGAGGGGACGGGCTTTGCGGCTCTCCAAACCTGAGGCCCGACGTTGAAAATTCACTTGAGTTCCATTCCATAGAGTCCCCACGTTGACGGGAGCAGTGGAGCCAAGGGCCATTGTATCGGCAGTGTGGGGGTTGAGATAGAGCCGAAGATGCGGTTCGATCGGGCTTAGTATTCGCCAGTGCCGTCATTCCCCCGGATTGGCGGTTATCCACGGACGGGGCCGATGGAAGCCAGCCCTTCGGCTTAAACTACCATGGATATTTACCATCTCTCCTCTCTTATGAGGATGACTCGGGCTCTTTTATTGGCAATCTCTGACCATCCTTCTCCTCCTTACAGGCCCAATAGCCAGCAATCATGTTTCTTCAACGAGGATCTCGTGCGCTACAGAAGCAATGGCATGTTGCTAAAGGCATGGGCAGCATGGTAGTGGGCTCTCGAGCTCCTATGATGGCCAAGACTCAAAGATGGTTCAGTGAATCCAGAAGATTAATGGCTGTCAAACCTGTTGTTCTGGCTGACATTGGCGAAGGTAAGCCTGTGAATGCGAATTTTTCCATGTCATCCGGTCTGACTAACACAAGCCAGGTATCGTCGAATGTGAAGTCATTCAGTGGTTCGTGGAACCCGGTGCCCGCGTCGAAGAGTTCTCTCCGCTATGCGAAGTCCAAAGTGATAAGGCATCTGTGGAGATTACAAGCCGCTTCTCAGGCGTGGTCAAGAAGCTGCACTACGAAGCTGGCGAAATGGCCAAAGTCGGCAAACCCTTTGTTGACATTGATATTGAAGGCGAGGCAAAGGCCGAGGACGTTGACGCACTATCAAATCAACAAGCCGACAAAGTGGATGTGCCTCCACCACCACCTACAGCGTCTGAGGCCGGAACAGAGCAGCAAGCGAATCTAGAAGCGCCTATCGAGACAACCGTCAGGGAGAAGGGCAAATGCGCCAGCATCGCTACTCCAGCTGTGCGGCATCTTTCCAAGGAGCTCAATGTGAACATCGCAGATGTTGATGGCACTGGAAGAGATGGCAGGGTTCTCAAGGAAGATATCTACAGATTTGTCAAGGAGAGGGATGCCAAGGATAGTGCCCAGCAAGTATCTCCAACTGCTGCGTCTTCCAAGCCACAAGGCACCTCGGTACAAGCCGAAACAGTTGTGCCTCTTTCCAACACACAACTCCAGATGTTCAAGACTATGACAAGGTCATTGACCATCCCACACTTTCTCTACGCGGACGAGATTGACTTCACGAGTCTCGTGGAGCTTCGGAAGCGACTAAACCGTGTTATTGCCAAGGGCCCTGCAGCCGACGGACAACCTACCAAGCTATCATATCTACCCTTTATAGTTAAGGCTGTCTCATTAGCGTTGAATCAGTACCCAATGCTCAATGCCAGGGTGGATGTTGACCCCAAGACTAACAAGCCATGCCTCGTTCATCGATCACAACACAACATTGGTATCGCTATGGACACCACCGGAGGGCTTGTCGTGCCCGTGATCAAGAACGTCGCTTCTCTCAACATCCTATCCATCGCGGCAGAGCTCTCACGGCTTCAGGCATTGGCCAGCCAGGGTAAGCTTAAGCCAGCTGATTTCCAAGGGGGCACCATTACAGTGTCCAATATTGGAAACGTGGGTGGTACATACGTCAGTCCTGTCATTGTGGAACGCGAAGTGGCCATTCTGGGCATTGGACGCATGCGCACAGTACCTGCGTTTGACGAGAACGAGAACATGGTCAAGAAGCAGGTTACCAACTTCAGCTGGAGTGCTGATCACCGAGTTATTGATGGCGCTACCATGGCGCGAGCCGCTGAGGTTGTAAGACAAATAGTGGAAGAGCCGGATCTTATGGTAATGCATCTGAAATAGATAAGAGGGCGTTAATGTATATAATCTAGATTACCAAAAATTCATAAATTACGAACACGAAAGAGGATATACAAAGCTGGTGAGACGCTGCTGAGCCGCGATATTGCATTGTTCCTCGGCAATGAATCCCGGTTTGGCTAAATCTCAAGGTCTCATTTTTGATAATGGCGAGGCGAAGGGAGTGAGCGGCCGGAGAATCCATACAATCTACATCAGCATAAAGAGTGATGATGTTGGCCCAAGCTATAGAACCCTGATTCCGTTGCATTGATAACCTCGTGATGCAAATCGCTCAGTCTCCAATGCCGAATGGGTTTTACCCTGCATGATGACAACACACCGACCCGAAGCTTCCAATTACATTCCAAGTATTAGTATGAGCTATCACTCGCTCGCTTGTCGGTCAGAGGCATTTTCAATCAGAGGAGCTGAGCCGTGGTCAAGTGGGTTGAGTTGTCATGATGCAGTAGACTTTGTTCAACTGGATAGCTGAAAGCCAATGCCGGAACAGATGTCTCCTCCGCGAGTGAAATTACAGGAAACCTCCTAGGCTCGTAGCAAACGGACGGCAGACATCGCATAGTACTAATGGGTTTGTAGTGCAAAAACATTTGTGTATATTTCTGCCCTAACAAGTGAAGCAGATCATGTATCTTCTGACATGGAGTAGATAATATCGCAATCCTCCAAGCTGGCTTCATATCTCGCTCAAATTTGGCTCCCACCTCATGCGCGCAGCGTAAACAGAACCCTGGGGATGAGGGAGTATCTTTCCTTCCCTTCTTTTTAGCCTATCCGTGTACATAAGTGATAAGCAAGCAGCCCCAGTTGTGCTCATGCGGTACACTGACTGCAACTCTGACACTTTGCGGGGGACTGCACCAAGCTAGCTAGTCTCTTTTCCCTGGTCGCGCCTCATCGGAGAGCTGTCCGAGTTCATTGGTACTGGGCAATGACAAGACTCTTGGTTCCGAACGCCTTTTAAATCTTTGAACTCCGAAATCCTGAATGCATATATAACCATAACACTGTGACTCCCTGCTTGATAATAAGGCCTCGCCTAAAATTGTCCAAAATGACTGTGTATGGCGGGTCGGCAGTATACGCTGAAGCCGGTAAATATGTACCAAATGGATATAAAGCGTACCAAACATTGTTTTCCAACGCTGTCTAGCGCTCATGGCTTGTCTTGAGATTTGGTGATTGTTTCCAACACGTTGCTGAGGGCTTCACGCTCCACCTCTTCTATGGGTCGGCTGACGTCGATGGTGATAACATCCTTTTCATCGGCCAGAGGTCGCTCAAGGGTCTCAAATTGGCTATGGACCATATTGGCGCCCATGTAATGGTTTTGTCGTTGGGCGACACGGGCGAGAAGAAGCTCCTCAGAAGCGTCAAGGAAAACGAAGTGGATCTGAATGCGGTGATCGTAGTATCCAGCAACGCGGATGACATCGCGATACTTGCGCTTGAGAGCCGAGCAAGTAAGGACCACTCCATTGGATCCGGAATTCAGTCTCTTGATGGATTCTTCCCGTAAAGCTGTGAGCCAATCCCATCGATCGGCGTCAGTTAAGGGAATACCATTTCGCATCTTATCAATATTGGCGGGAGGGTGGAACTAATGAGAAAACCGTGTTAGTGGTAACGCTGGGGCATTTTCATAACGTGGGGCATTCTGCAAAAGTTCTACATACCGAATCACCCTCAATATAAGGCAGGCCTAATGATTGAGCCAAATAACCAGCGACTGTTGTCTTTCCACAGCCGGCAGGGCCCGTAACCAGCCAGATGTGTTGTTGTCCCTGGGCTTTGTGGCCATTGATGGTGGCAGAGTTGATGGATGGGGACGCTACCGTCATTGGTGACGAAGTGGTGGGCGGCAAAGCAATGGTAGTTGGTTTTGTGGGAGTCTTGATTGACATTGGTGTGGGTTCGTAGGAAAGCATTTTCGTATCAAGTAATGAAGAGAGCCAACAAAGCCAATCTTTCAGGAATATTTACAATGTTAAACAAGTCTCTAATGACGCCTGTCGCTTGGTGTATAACTGAAGGTCGAGCGAGGTGAGACTGGCAACGATGAATGGGAATGACAATGATAATGACGTAGTAACGGGACGGTCAAATGTCTATGAATCGATTGAGTAAATCAAGATGTGAACAGGAAAAAGCCAAGAATTGCAAATCAGTAGAGCAGTTTGACCGAGAGACACGGGGGCCAGAGGGATCTATATAAGGTTGATGACGGTACAAGTCATAGCTGATGTACCTAATTCAGGCTCAAGGAAAAGGGCACGGAGAGAAGCCCGGGGCAGGCACGAAACTTCCAACATCCACTATTTCGCACAGCCCGACCTACATTTGCTTCCACAGGTGGCGTGGGGGCTCGGGAAGGAAAGAAAACTCAGGACCTCAACCCTAATAGATAGAAATATTAAGGTAATTCTAACCTAAGTTTAGGGGGCTTTTACTGGGTTTATTTTGACACTCTACTTTAGGGCCCGGTGTTTTCTTGCTCCCTTAGGGGGGGGCCAGGGTGTAGTGAAATGGGCCCGGGGGTGACTGTCACCCGCTGGAAGGGATCCAACTCCGCAACCTAGGCCAGGCTTTGGAGCCCGGTGGCAGCATGCCGTCTGGGGGTGACTAGGGCTCTGGACCAATTGGTTGAGGTCGGAAAAAGGTCATCAGAATCTACTGTACGGCTAACTACCATGCACCTTTCTCTCTTGACTACCTTATTAGGCTGTCCAGTCACAATGGATCTCACTCATTTGTGCTATGTATCTACGTAGCTGTGTGTTGGAGAGTAACAACATGGCAGTGGATATATCATGGTGGATCAAAAATTTCGAGATGCAATCTGAGACTATCAGGGGAAAGGGTAAAAGATTGGTGAGGATCTGGCCTATGACGCTCCCTGTGGGACATGATGATGGTTCCTTGGACCCCAAATTCCATCCAACTCACATTACCCAGAATCAGCCCCTGTCACTCTCCCGTTCATATGTGCATGGCTTGTGAGGTCACGAGCTCACTGCACGTTCCTTTTCGTGTTCCAGTTCAGTTTACAAGACCATAGCTCCAGCGAATTTTCACTTAGTTAGACTGTGTATTTCATTTGGCGCTATGCAACGCTTCATTCATGGAGTGCAAATCATCAGCTTCACATTACCCGGATAGAAGTTTGAATAGCAGAACAGGGGCGAATCTATCATGCTCCCCGGGGAAAATCTTGCGCGGAGTTTCCGCAGTTGGGTAATTCTGGAAACTCTGGCCGCCGAACCGAACGTGTGCCAGCTCGCACGACCCCCGATATAACGACATGCAGCGTCACCTGTTAGTTGGTCTACATATAATCATCTATGTCGTGGGTTCTATTTGTCTGGCTCTGTTTATTTCGAATCCGATAACAACGTTGAGCAAGCTGAGGAATCCGGCAAAAGCCGAGTGTTGCTGGGGATCAGTCTCAAACACTTATCCGCCTGATCCAATATGAGCCGAACTTGGCAAATGGTTTCATGGTAGATCTAAAGCGAATTCCAGTGACCGATAATAAGGGAAGGGTTAAAACTTGGCTGGTGATCGGGTGTACCGATGTGCTGGTCCGACTTTCCCGGTCGGAAAATTGGACACCCTCCCATGTCATTGTTCGTTGATAGCACTCGCCCGTCGAGAGCCTCATTTTTAACATTCCCACTATATCATACTTTTAGCGTCCTCTTTTCTGAGTAGTTCAAGGGAGGCGAGAAAAACTCGAGATCTTCATCCAAAACCACAAAAAGACCTAGATAAGTTCCGAATACTTACATAGTACGCCCATAGATAGGTAGACCAGTTGATTTTGGTACTGTGGTTCAACGCCAGGAGTGTTCTTACATCTGGGGTGGTTTACCTAACGGCTCCTATTATTCCAAGCGTATTTGACCGAGGTCACTAAACCGATCGCGCGGTTGTCATTCATGCTACCCATAAACGCTGGTTTAGGCACCCTAGGCCTACCTAGCTTTACAGGTATTGATAGATATTTGGTTGCTCACCTCACCCACTAACGAGCAGCCCAGGCAGGGCCCTCGATTTGAATTCAAGATCCAGACCAAAATCGAATCATAGCCTTTCTTCCAACTACATAGGAATTCCTGCACGGGTATGCTTTCTTTCAGCTGAGTATCACTTTTCAAGACCTCGACTCGTGATCCAATCACAAGTCACAGCTCGGGAGAGATTTACCCAAAACAGGACAGGGCAAAGGGGAACGGAAAAGGCACAAGGAGAGAAACCCAGTAGCGTTGAGTGTGGAGTAATAGCGTGGGGGTAGAAGGTCAGCTGGTGAACGACAATTCAAAGCACAGAGCATTCGGTCACGAACAAAATGACAAAATACGAAACGTCCTTCCGCTCGAGTATAGGAACGCTATGCTAAACATAGAGGGATCATATCGCCCAATGAGCAAAACGGAGGATACATGCGAATGCTCACATCGATCAGCAGATATGGAAGCACGAATGGGAACTCGGCATGATCAATCCTTCCACATTTCCGCCGGCAAACATTGGCAATCAGATCAGTCACACATCAGTTGTTTGCTCCAGGAATCACATTAGCATCGTCCAATTCGGGGGAATCACAAGAGCTTCCCCGGCTAGAGTTACAATTGTCTTAGACAGCCATCCATGTCACCCCAACCCTGGTGTCCCGCCTAGCTGGTTTGCTAGATTCCGAAGGCTTGGCTCGGTTGACAACGCCGGCTGATGTACATACTCCGTAGTTGACCGTACTAACGCTTGCTTGCAGGATGAGGCTTGGCCTAGCTTCACATCTCAATCCTCTGCCGAGTTGCGACCCTGCAACGCCACACCGCTTAAAATAGCTGAGTGCTTAAATTCTCGAATAATTTTGGTATTGTGCAACTGTTTGATGGCCATGATATTTTATTGGCCCTTTCTTGGAAGCACCCCGGATTTGCTGACCGTACGGAGTACAAATCGGGACATTCATTAGTGCATGCGCAACTGTGTTGTGTCCTCCAATCCGTTCCGTATCTCTGCAATAGTTAGACCAGACATGATAGACAGTCAGTGAGGTTTTCTTTACACGAGTATTTGTCCTGTCTCTCCCACCTATTATGTAGTAGTATTGCTACCAAAAGTGTATGCAATTGATTCGGGTTTCGGAAAGCACTGTGTCTTTAGATCCAATGTCAATGGAGCCTTTCACGGCATTAGACATCTGAGGGAGATACCGCATAAAATCACAGTTAGGGTAAAGCCCACCCGTCTGTAGTGGCCAGGGGTGGTAGAACTAAAGGCTCCTCGGTTTGACACTTCGGTTCGGTTCGCTTTATCTTTCTCCATACAAGTATGTGTCGGCAACTATCCTGCATTGTTTGAGAGGAACTGATCATCATATGTGGTCGAAAGAAGTGACTGGCGTCCACATCCCGAAAAGCACTACGCAATGAGGGCAATGCCTTTCAATTTTAAACATATCAATGTTAGAAAGGCTAGGGTTCATAAATTACCAGCACGTTGCCAAGCAGCGTATCAATAAGTGCTTACCCTAGACCTCAGAACATTCCACGGTTTCTCGCTGGTTCCAATTTGTGGATGAATTTCGATATCCAGCATGGCAACCATAGGGGATAAGGTGCCAACCACGAGTTCTTGCGGGGTTTACCATCAGCCGTTCATCAGTACACGATATTTATGTGTGATTGAAGCTTTAGCACCTGTGACAGACAGAACTGTAGCTAAGTCAAGGCTGACATGACCCTAGGGGATACGACGTGTTGGCAACAGGATGGCGGCATTGGAGAGCAACTGCTGCGTAGAACCGTGCAGTGAAACAACACTTCGTTTCTCAGTGGTAACTACTCCGTATGGTCAATTCAACTGTAAGCTTTCAAATTTATCCAACATCATGAAACAAAAATATCCAATTCGTTGCAGAACCCTCATTGGCTTTTACGATGGGGCTTTGTGCACCGCCGCCTTACTAGCTGCTATAGGCAATAAGCTTTGGGCTTTCTGTTTGCCGCCTTGACACGTTTAGGAAGCTGTGTTTGTCCCCAGATTAACAAAGATTCATTGGCCGACGTGACCTAAAAACGTCAGTCACAGCCACGGGCATGCCTTTTCCCAACTCACCGTCTCTTATACTTCAGAGACTACCTTCACCAAGAACAGCGGCCTTGAAGTTAACTACCCTGACGCGACGACCCATTCCTCGCCTTACGAAGTCTTTCAACCACCAGAGCCTTCACAAATTTTCGACCTCTGCCATCGTCATGAACCCAAACGAGCTGGTCCACTACCTCGCCGACAAGCCCCCCTCGGTGGTTAGGCTCGAGATTGAGAAGCACTTCGATGCACTGAATGACAAGCAGAAGCGTTACGCTCACTTTGTCAGCAAGTAAGTTTTATTACCGATTGTGTATAAGTTGTGAAGCTCGATCAAATTGGAATGAGGGGCAACAATGCTTATGAGAGAGGGGTCGTGTGGCTTATGTTGACATACAATTATAGAGCTGCTTTTGCTGGTACCAGGATTGTCCTTCGACAGATCTCCCCCGAGTCTGAGCCAATATTTGACTTGATCTTGACTCTCCACAAGTCTACCAACGGCGATTGGACTGCCCTAGCAAAGAAGGCTGGCGTCCAAGAGGATGAGCTTACCCGGTTCCTCGAGTACGCTGCTATGTTTCTTGGCAACAATGGCAACTATAAGAGCTTCGGTGACTCCAAGTTCATTCCCCGGTGCTCGGAGAAGACTGTGGCTGCTCTCGCTTCCACCTCACCCGAGGCCAACAAGTTTTACGAGGCGACAAAGGGAGGCATCTTCAGCTCTAGTAACCCCGCCATGATGCACCTTGGCTATCCCGACGACGGGCACATGACTACTTACTACCCTGAATCTTCGCACATTACAAAGGACGAAATCAAGGCTGTTTCTGACTGGATGGAATCCAAGGGTCTTTTGCCCGAGAACAACCGACTTCGCAAGACCTCAGAGGGTAACTACGAGATACTGATCGCGTCGGCTGTCAAGGAAATCCCCAGTGAAGGAGGTGATATTGGCAAGCAGACCGAGTTTGCCGTGGATGACGGACCTCTCAAGAGCAAGACAATCAAGCTGGTCTACGGTGACTATGCTGAGGAGATGAAGAACATCACAGCTTTCATCAACGGTGCTGCCGAGAATGCCGAGAACGATACCCAGAAGAAGATGCACGAGGCTTACAGCAAGTCCTTTGAGTCCGGCTCACTGGAGGCCTTCAAGGATAGTCAAAGATACTGGATCAAGGACAAGGGTCCTATGGTTGAGTCTAACATTGGCTTCATCGAGACCTATCGAGACCCTGCTGGTATTCGCGGAGAGTGGGAAGGCTTTGCCTCTAGTAAGCTTCTTATCACCATACACCCCAGACGAGAAACTAAGTACTGACTTTTTATATAGTGGTCAACCGTGAGATTTATACAAGCCAGATACTTGACCAGTCACTGACCGTTGCCCAGTTGAGCGAACTCGCGCATTTGGAGAGCTCGTGAAGAACGCCCCCAAGCTCATTCCGCTGTTGCCCTGGGGCTCGGAGTTCGAGAAGGACAAATTCCTGTCTCCCGACTTCACATCCCTCGAGGTTCTCACCTTTGCTGGTTAGTGACCTAGTGATGCTGAATTCATCAAATCCACACATGCTAACATCGGGTCTAGGTTCTGGTATTCCTGCTGGTATCAACATGTAGGTTCCCGAAACAAATCGATGTCAAGCGGAAAGTGGATTGCTGACATGTTCGTAGCCCCAACTATGACGATATCCGCCAGACCGAGGGTTTTAAGAATGTGTCACTCGGGAATGTTCTCAGTGCCAAGGCCCCTGATGAGAAGATTCCTTTCATTCGAGACGAAGATCTTGAGGTCTACAAGAAGCAGCGAGACGCTTCCTTTGAAGTCCAAGTTGGCCTCCACGAGCTTACTGGTATGTAACACTACCTCGAGTCTCTTGATTCTGCTGCTCATATTCGTTAGGCCATGGTTGCGGTAAACTTCTCCAAGAGACATCCCCAGGCACCTACAACTTTGACAAGGAGAACCCTCCCGTCAGTCCTGTGGATAACAAGCCTATCACAACCTGGTACAAGCCCGGACAGACTTGGGGTTCTGTCTTTGGTAGCATTGCGGCCTCGTATGAGGAGTGCCGTGCTGAGCTTGTTGCCATGCACCTGAGCTGCGAGTTCCCCGTTCTCAAGATTTTCGGATTTGGTGATGGTTCCGAGGATATCAATGGAGAAGCTGGTGATGTGCTTTTCGCCTCCTACCTGTCCATGGCCCGAGCTGGACTTGCTTCCCTTGAGATGTGGGACCCTAAGAGCCAGAAATGGGGCCAGGCTCATAGCCAAGCTCGCTTCTCCATCCTCAAGTGCTTCCTTGAGGCCGAGGACGATTTCTGCAAGCTTGATTACAAACAGGATGATCTTTCCGATTTGACCATCAAGTTGGACCGCTCCAAGATCCTTACAGCTGGCCGAGATGGTAAGATTTATCTCCGACGACTGGACATGAGCTAATAAATTCACCAGCTGTCGCCAAATATCTCCAGAAGCTGCACATTTACAAATCGACCGCTGATGTCAAGACTGGTACTGACTTTTACGTGCACATGACAACGGTTGACACTGAATTCTGGGGCAAGAAGGTCCGTGACATTGTTCTCAAGAACAAGCAGCCTCGCAAGGTCTTCGTCCAGGCCAATACATCTTTGGATGAGGCATCTGGAAAGGTTTCGATCAAGCACTACGAAGCTTCATTGAATGGCATGATTGAGAGCTGGGTGGAGCGCGACTTGTAAAAAAACAACAAAAACAACAAAAACAAAAAACAAAAAACAAGCAACATCATGGCTGCGTTACTGGGATGGCAATTTGAGGATAAGTAAAGAGATTAGATAGAACTCATATTGATGTTATGAATCCTCATCTCAGTCATCCTTTGCCCACCCGGAGAGGATCGACACACCCGCAGACCGATGAACGCACAGAAAATTTGAAATCATGTTGATCATTCATAAATCAATGTCCTTTTTGACTATATCAGATCTGAGAACTCTTAGCTCACACCAGTTGTTTTTATCACTTAGGAGATGGGATGTCCGAGTGAAGTTCATCATCATCGGCCTCTGACCGGAAGCCTCTAGAATTTTGTATGCTCGTTTGTTTTTTTGACTGTAAAACCTGATTACAGACGCCAAAATAGGACCGATGCCGTCGACTTCCAAATGCAATTGGCCAAACCAGCCCATTTCGGAGACCCTTGCCGTTCTACAACCCGTTGTGTCGCAACCCCGGTACTCCCATCACCCCGGCACAAGATTGCACATTTACCAGGCCATCTCGTGGGGCTTGTCACCCTTCCTCAAGCTGAAAGAGCTGGAGAGGTAAGAAGCCAGCATGTCAACCTTCTTGATGTTGGCAATCAGAGCCTTGTCGATGGCCTTCTGGTCGGCGGCACGGCTGCTGTTGACCTCCTTCTTCTGTAAAGAGCTGTCAGTGACGTGATACTTTGCGAGTTCTGTTCTGGGCTTGTTGTATCGTACCTGGGGCTTCTCTCCCTGCTTGAAGAAAGCCTCCTCACCAGCCTTCTCCTTGGCCTTCTCAGCAGTGAAGTACTTGGGCTGGGAGACCTCCTCAATCTTCTTCTCGTCGAGACCGGAGATGTCGACCTTGTAGGAGGTAGCGATGACGTATCGGGAGTTAACTCGTCGCAGAGGAACACCGTTGATCTTGAAGGGGCCGGTGACGAGGAGGACACCCTGGTCGAGGGACTTCAGGAGAATGACGCGCTTGCCACGGAAGCGGCCAGCGAGGAGGATGAGGACAGTACCGGGCTGAAGGGACTTGCGAGGGGCCCAAGATCGGACAGCCTTGCGGACCTGTGGTTTCAGCTGTTAGCAGGCTGGCACTCGGTTATGCTGAAGATTGCTCAGGCAGTCAGTTGCTATATGGAAAGGAAGTGCAGTCGTCAATCGGTATTTTGTCGCAGGCTTTGCAGATCTGTGCGTTCGATATATATGGCATTGGAATTCGAAGTCTTTCGTCGTTCAAAGTATGTTCTTGTTGCGATGGCAGTCGGATTGCCAGGGACCAAACTCATTCTCTCAACTCCTCGGTTCCCATATCCAAACCGCGCACTCCAAAACACAACGCAACTGGTTGCAAGTGCATCGCAATCATCACCAAAAGACTTACCTTCTTGTTCTCGGCATCGTCGTCAGCGGGGTACCACTTCTTAGCCTTCTCCGAAGAGGCAGGAACCTCTCGGGTCGACTTTCCGAATGTCTTGCTCGTGGGCTTCGCCGACATTGTGACTCTCCTGGCTGGTTGACTTGGGGTTGGGTGAAAAGAGGAAGTGAAGTCGGTGGTGTTGAGGTGGTGTAGGCCCAAAATGTAAATTGTCTTTGTGGGCGAAGCCTAGAAAGTGTGGCGAACTGCCCAATCAAAGCCGGGCCAAATTCCCCACTGAAAGAGTCACGTGGCAGAGCTTCTTAGGGCAGGTTGTTGCCAAAATTTTCTAGCGTGCCACTCAATAACGAAATACCTGAAGCCTTTTAGTTAGAAGTTGTTCAAGACCAACAATGTACAAGCATCACATGATAAATTTACGTCTGAATGGTAGAAGACTGAAGAAAAGGAACATGCCAGAAGATTTGCGTTTGCAGATAAACTTGTTCCTGGCCTCCTTACCTTGCTTCTTATTAACAAGCCGCGTCGTAGGTGACAGCATATGCGCTGGGCCATCACGTAAGTTTCCTGTCTTGCGAGATCAGTCACATGATTATCGGATACAAGCTGGCTCTACTTTATCTTATCAGCTCTAGCGTCTCTCAATGACGGATGATCGAACTTGCGAGAATATGCTCCATTCGCCTTGAAGCGTGTAGCCGAGTTTCTTGTCGTAGATAATAAAAGGTCTCCTGCATGCCGAAGAAATCCACGATCTTGCTCTCGTTTTTTTCCCTTTAGCCTTTCTTTACATGTCCTCTACCACAGTGCATAACATGCAAGCACGCAAGCAAATAATTGCATCAACGCAGCGCATTGCTGCTAGTGCCCGGACCCGACCCGTCCAACCACTTACACGGGTGCTAGCTACCCAACCTTTGAGACCAACTTCTCTACGATTGATTCCAAGTCTTGCTATCAGGTCATATGCCAATGGCCGTCCACACCCTCCTGGTGGCACTCACCGGATGAACATGGGTGGTGAAGAGGAGAAGCCTGCTCTGGAACAATTTGGTATCGACTTGACTGCCCGAGCCAAGGATGGAAAGCTGGATCCAGTTATTGGAAGAGATGCAGAGATTCAGCGAACCATTCAAATCTTGTCAAGGCGAACCAAGAATAATCCTGTCCTGATCGGTAACGCGGGTACTGGAAAGACAGCAATTCTTGAGGGTCTTGCCCTCCGTATTGTCCGAGGTGACGTTCCTGAGAGCATCAAGAACAAGAGGGTCATCAGCCTTGATCTTGGCTCTCTCATTGCCGGCGCTAAGTTCAGAGGAGATTTTGAAGAGAGGTTAAAGAAGGTCTTGACAGAAGTGGAACAAGCTCATGGAGAAGTTATCCTTTTTATTGATGAATTGCACACACTCCTCGGACTTGGGAAGGCTGAAGGCTCGATTGATGCCTCAAATCTCCTGAAGCCTGCTTTGGCCCGTGGCGAACTTCAATGCTGTGGTGCAACAACTCTCAACGAATACCGTCAAATCGAGAAGGACGTTGCGCTGGCTCGACGATTCCAACCTATCATTGTTAGCGAGCCCTCTGTGGAGGATACTATCAGTATTCTCCGAGGTATCAAAGACAAATACGAAGTTCACCATGGTGTCCGCATTACAGATGGCGCTTTGGTTGCTGCTGCCACATTATCCAACCGCTACATCACCGATCGATTTCTACCAGACAAGGCTATTGACCTCATGGATGAAGCAGCCAGTCATCTCAAACTGCAGCATGAGTCAAAGCCCGAAGATATAATGCGCCTTGATCACAAGATCATGACCATCCAGATTGAACTTGAGAGTTTGAGGAAGGAGTCAGATATCGCGAGTAAGGAGAGGCGTGAGAAACTTGAAAGTGACCTCAAGAAGCTCAACGAGGAAATATCTGAGCTCAATGCGCGCTGGGAGAAGGAGCGCGCTGAGATCGAATCAGTCAAGAAGGTCCAAGAAGACCTGGATAAAGCTAAGTTTGAGCTTGAGCAGGCACAGAGAGAAGGGAACTTCGGCCGTGCCTCTGAGCTCAGGTTTGGTGTTATTCCCAACCTCGAGAAGAAGTTGCCCAAGGAAGGAGAGGCTAAGGAAGCAAAGCCCAGCGATACTCTGATCCACGACTCTGTCAGCCCCGACGATATCGCCAATGTCGTCTCCCGCATCACAGGCATCCCTGTTTCGAAGCTGACTTCCGGACACATAGAGAAATTGGTCCATATGGAAGATTCCCTCCGCGAAGCAGTCAAGGGCCAAGATGAAGCCATCAAGGCAGTTTCCAATGCCGTCCGTCTCCAACGAGCTGGCTTGAGTGGCGAGAACAAGCCACTGGCTTCCTTCTTCTTCCTGGGCCCTACTGGTGTGGGTAAGACAGAGCTGTGCAAGAAATTGGCGGGTTTTCTGTTCTCGACCGAATCTGCTGTTGTTCGCTTTGACATGTCAGAATTCCAAGAAAAACACACCATTTCTCGACTTATTGGTGCACCGTCCGGTTACGTCGGCTATGAGGACGCTGGTCAACTGACCGAAGCTGTCCGCCGTAAGCCCTATGCTGTGCTACTCTTTGACGAGTTTGAAAAGGCACACCGCGATATCTCCGCCCTCCTCCTTCAGGTCCTTGATGAGGGCTACCTCACCGATGCCCAAGGCCACAAGGTTGATTTCAAGAACACCATAATCGTTCTGACGTCGAACTTGGGCGCTGATATACTTGTTGGCCAAAACCACCTTCACCCTTACAGCGAGACACCCGATGGCGAGATCGACCCATCAGTCCGCAAGGCTGTCATGGATGTTGTCGCCTCGGCTTACCCACCCGAATTCCTTAACCGAATCGACTCTTTCATTGTCTTCAAGCGTCTCGCCCGCAGCGCCATCCGTGATATTGTCGACATTCGCCTGAAGGAGCTCCAGCAGCGTCTTGACGACCGCCGCATTATTCTTTCCGTTCCCGATAATGTCAGAGACTGGCTTGCGGAACGTGGTTACGACCCCAAGTTCGGTGCTCGCCCCCTGAATCGACTCATTACCAACGAGATTGGCAACGGCCTCGCTGACCAGATCATCAAAGGGCAGCTGAAGATGGGTGAGACCGCTGAGGTTAAGATTCGTGATGACAAGGAGGGCTTGGATATCATCGTCAATTCTGAGGATGCTTGAATGACCTGATTACGAAGGACTACCCAGGATTCTTTTAATGACTTAATGTATTTCATGTCTAATTCGGACAGTTTGTATTAACAGAAGCGTATAAGCATTGTAGAATGTAGCTAAACACCAAATAATGCATAACCACTCAATTGAGATCAACCCATCTCAAACCGCACTTAAGGATGTCATATTTCATACTACTGGTAGAGTTGATTCTGTTTGGAACATTGTGGGTCAAGCCTTTGATGCAATGCAGAATTTTGCGATCGTCGAGACGACTTGTTATAGGTCCGTTCCAGTTACGTCTGGCCTTCTAAATTGTCTTCCGTTCAAGATTAAAGCCAACATTCTAAACAAAAACCTCTATTCCTCTTAGCCAAAAGACTGGAGACCGTGTGTCACTCACATCAACCAAGCTTGTGGTTTCACTAAAGGTTTGGAATAAAACATATAGAATCTCTACAACAGCCCCAACTTGCGGTGGCCTAATTCATGCCTCGTTTATAACCCTCGTTACTTGAGTTGCTCATCATGGTCATGTTCTCCAAGGTAAGTGACATGGGAAAGAAAGAAATTAACAAACGATAGATATACCAGTGCGCCACGGTTTGCGAGAGTATTGTAAAATCAGCGAGGATGCATTCTTTTCAAAGAGCAAACAACACCCGATTGACGACTGTACAAATATCCCGGGGATCCCCATAAGACGCCTCCCATCATCACCCGACTTTTCCTCCAAGAAGAAAAAAAGAGAAAGCACGTTCTGTAGTCCTCAGGAAGCGAGCTGACGCTAGCGATGGCAAGCAGATGTTGTTGACCAGAAGACTCACAGTGAAGCACCATTGAGAGAGGAAGGAAGCGTTAAAAGAGGTTGCTTAAACAGAAAACGTGAATAGACGTGACTTTGGTTCAAGGATTTATCTTCGATTGGTTGACCGATAACTTTGCAAATTACAACCGAAACCTCGAGTCGAGACAAAGAGCCATTTGAGAGTATATGGCAGAGCAGGAGAGAAAAAGCGAGTTTTTATGGAGAGACCTCTCGTCATCTTTCTACTGGTGACCCGCCTTTCGGAGGGTGTTGGCGAGCCACTCAAGACCCTCATAGAGACCGTCACCGGAGGTGGCACAGGTGGACTGGATGTACTATTGGTAAAAGAAAGCAAAAGGTCAGCATGTGGACAAAGAGACACCATCTGGGGCCTCATATTGATTGCCCTTTACTTACCCAGGCGCGTTGTCGCAGGCTGTGGAGACCAAGCTTGTCTGTGATCTCGGCGGCGTTCATGGCGTTCTAATAGTAGCGTAAGTAAGTGCATGGTAACGCGGGCAAATGACAGATTGGGGGGGAGGTTTGTGAGAAAGTCTCCAGGCGGGGTCGTGACGTACGGGAAGATCCTGCTTGTTGGCGAAAACAAGCAGGATAGCATCGCGAAGCTCGTCCTCGTTGAGCATGCGCTGGAGCTCCTCTCGTGCCTCAACAATACGATCGCGATCGTTGGAGTCAACGACGAAGATGATACCCTGAGTGTTCTGGAAGTAGTGTCTCCACAGAGGACGAATCTTGTCCTGACCACCGACATCCCACACAGTGAATTGAATGTTCTTGTACTCTACAGTCTCGACATTGAAGCCTAATAAGATGCGAAAGGAATCCATTTGTCAGCGGCATGAAGGGTTTGTCAGGTTCGAGGACGTCTCATACCGATAGTGGGGATGGTGGTGACAATCTCGCCAAGCTTAAGCTTGTAGAGGATGGTGGTTTTACCAGCGGCATCAAGACCAACCATCAGAATTCGCATCTCCTTCTTCCCCCACAGTCGGTCGAAGAGCTTTGAGAAAGCGAGACCCATGATTGCGGTTTACGGCTTCGAGGCCTGTGTGTCTAGGTGTAGAAAAAGAAGTCCTAAAGGCGAAGGCGCAAGGTCAGCGATGCTGTGGAAAGATGTTGAAAGAAGACGACGTGGCGAGGTGTAAAAGGGGGATGAGATAAAGAGGGAAGAGACAAAGGCCACAGACAGGCTGAGACAATATATGGGAGACGTCTAGCCAAGGGAGGAGCAGGAGGTTGGATGTTTTGGTGATGGTGGAGGCGGGATGGCTTTATGGAGTATCGCGAAAGGACACCTAAGGGAATGATCGAGGCAACGGCCAAGAGCACATCCAACAACGCAACTCCGTCATCACCATCATCGGGAGTCCTGGATAGTCCTTCAAGCTTGTAAGCACCCCCGTTCCAGGCTGCCGCCATCACCCGTTATGACCAGCTATGCTATGCTATACGTCGATAGTTGATTCAGAGCCGTCACGAGGCAGATCAACGGGGTAATAGCATGACGGCGAATTTGGTGATCGGGCGGCGACAACGTGAGACGGGAGTTTCTTGAAGAGACCATCAAGAGGAGGATCGGGAATATACAAGCAGCAAACAGCGGAATCTAGACAGACTCGGGCAAGAGACAGGAAGACGCTGAACTTACTGGATCGTGGGGCGGTCCTTGGAGTGGTGGTGCAGAAAAAACGACGAGCGGCGATGGATGGATGGATATGGATGGATTGGGGGTGGGCGCTGTCGTGTGGTTTGACTTGTCGGTGTGAGAAGACAATCACTCGGGGAGGGGTGAGAGACATTATCGCTCTCTTTT
The DNA here is from genome assembly GCF_019915245.1 of Fusarium musae. Taxonomy (NCBI): domain Eukaryota; kingdom Fungi; phylum Ascomycota; class Sordariomycetes; order Hypocreales; family Nectriaceae; genus Fusarium; species Fusarium musae. The sequence goes on from NC_058387.1 coordinate 2,896,836, forward strand.
TGGGCTCCAGCTGCTAGGGTCTTTATTTTTTCTGGCCTCGGGCTGTTTGTTACTGGGGCCGGGCTGGTGAGCATGCCGTTAGAGGGGAAATTACTGGTTGATCGCTAGGAAATACTGGAGCCAAGGCCTATTTTTCGACAACATTCTCAGAGACTCAGGGGACAGACAGGGAGGGTTGAGGGGCAAACGCAATTGCACCGCCACATGAGGTCGCCTTGATCACGGGTACTCGCTTCTAGGTGATTCAGGGACTTTGATAAGAGAAGTTTGTGAATGGCGACACTTGTTGTGTCAGTTTCGTGTCAAGACTTGCCATTCGCATATTTCTAATTGAGACTTCCGGGTGCTGTAGTGCTACGTGGGAATGTATGTCGTCTCCAAAATTGCTTCTCAACGCCAGATCACACGAATTTAACGCCGCGCAATTGGTCCCGCCATGATCCATCTCATCCCTTTTTGAAGTCGCAAGGACAGATAAACGACAAACCAAAGGACAGTAATCTCTACTCCACAAGCCCTTGCTTGATCAAGCCACAGCAAGACTCCGCCCGCCCACTTCCCCCCTTTCGGCTTGGGGATGTGGGATTGGCTTGTGAATTTTGGCAAGAAAGTCAAGGTGCAAGCTGGCAGGAACTCAGAATACATATGAGCTCGGCAAAACCGTGGCTGTCCAGACAAGAGCCGCAACAGGAGCAACCCGCAGCTCCTCCAATTAGCTGCGAAAAGGTGTCAATTCGTCGAGATCCAAACTCCATACTTGACTTAGTGGACACCGGTCATTAGCTCTAACACGGGATTCAATGCTCACGGTCAGAGCACTCTAGCATCGCAAACACCCACGACACTCCTTTGAAGTTATAGCGATCGATCGGATCTATACATATCCGACAATGTACTTCGTCTCTGCGGCTAAGGCCCTCGTGGCCGCTGCTGTCTTCTCAGCCGTCACTGCTCACAACATCGTCCTGCCTGCTCATGGCCGTGAATGCTTCCACGAGTCCCTACACAAGGACGACACTATGACTGTCACTTTCCAGGTTGGCGATCGCGAATTCGGCAGCGCAGGCAACCTTGACATTGACTTCTGGGTACGTGACTTTGGGAGGCGGGCAAACAATCGGGATATTAACTTATAACTAGATCACCAACCCTGCTGGTCAATACGAGACAAACGAGAAAAGTATCTCCAACGGCGATTATTCATTCACAGCTAAGCATGATGGCAAATACATATACTGCTTCGGAAACGAGAACTGGGGCGCCAACACCAAAGAAGTCTCCTTCAACGTCCACGGAATCGTCTACGTGAGCGAGCATGAAATGCCTGCCGACCCCCTCGACCGTGAAGGTAAATGAGCATTCTATCGTCTGGGAATGACCAAGTTAGCTTACAACATTCTGCAGTTCGGAAGCTGTCCGATCTTCTTGCCCAGGTCAAGGACGAACAAGAATACATCGTGATGCGTGAGCGCACCCACCGAAACACCGCCGAGAGCACCAACAGCCGAGTCAAGTGGTGGAACATGTTCGTCATTGGAGTTGTCATTGGTGAATCTCTTTTCCAGGTCTGGTGGCTGCGACGTTTCTTTGAGGTCAAGCGGGTGGTTTAAGGAGTAGACTTGAGTGCATGACGGCATGATAAAAGACCAACTCACTAAAATACTTGGAAATGTCGTTTGCTTGATGAACCGCAAGTGTGAAGAACGGATTGGCGCGGCATTCTATTGGGAGCATTTCCGGGAGGATGAAACAATCATACAAAAGAGCAATTCCAATTTTGGGCAAATATGATAATATGGAGATTGTGTAATATAACATTTTACGTGGACAAGAGCCTATGTCGCTTGCATCTGGATCAAGGCAGGGCCCCAGGAAGTCTACGTGGCTGCTTTCATGTTATTTTACAAATCATCTTCGATATATGCACACAGTCTTAAATTTCAGATTCATTATTCAACCCGCGTAAATCTATGACCAATTATCCTGGAAAACATGTCTTGTGTACTACAATGCCTTGTAGCTCGAATCAGAGTCATTCATCTCGTTGGCGTATTTCATCACTGACATGACACGATATGACCCGTAAGAAACCCTCATAAAAGCAAAACCAGCGCCTTGTTTTGACTGTCAAAGCCATTCCATGCAAAAAGATAATGAGACCATTCAGGCTCCGGGATCAGACTCGGGGGCTTTACCCGCCTCAACGTCAGCCTCAGGGGCTTCAACAGGCAGCTCGACATCCTTGACGGGGTGAAGCAGCATAGGAGGCAGACACATTCTGCCCTCGCCACCACGCATGTTGCCGACTCCCTTACCTTTTTTGCTCTTATCCTCTGTACCTTCAAACTCCTCGCCGCCGTCATTGTTCACTCGAAGACCTAGCCAGCGGCGATACATATTTGGTGCAAAGCCCGAATTGTAGAACCACGAAAGGCCGTGCATGTTGTGTTCGCGATCACCAAAAATGCTGGTTCGAGAGCCTCCACTTGCGCCATCACGGCCGTTATTGTAAACCTGTGCCATGTACGCTGTGGGCCAGTTGCGATCAACATATACAGGATGGGGAACCGCGACGGCCTTGTAGCCATGCTGCAGAGCGACGGTGGCAGGCCACATCTCAGGGAAAGCGAATTGTTTCTTGAAAGCCGTCATTTTGTGCATAGTTGTCAGCAGTCGCCGCGACATACGCGAAGTGGTGATGATGTTGGCCCGGCGGGGAGGGAGTCCCTCGGATCGGTTGTAGCCTGTGATGTCCCCCTTGAGACCCCAAGTCGTACCATCAGGGTTAAAGATCGGGCTAAGCGCGATGTAATCGGCCTCTTCTCCAACGCCCCATTTGTAGTGATCCTTCTCGTAAGAGGTAGGAGCAACAGGATCGTTGCCAGGCTCAAACCAGTCATCATCATCCTTAGGACGAAGGGGTCCCCATACAGTGCGGTGGCCTTTGGTGTCAGAGTCAGGGGACTTGCCCTCAAGACCAGGAACTCCCTTCCAGACATTGTCGGCGCCTACGACACCCATCTGACTCTGGACCCGAGCCATTTGTGAGAAGTCTTCCCAGCTGCCGTGAATACTGGGGAAATAGAAGCGAGAGTTGCGCTCCCAGAGGCCCTTGCGAGGTTGCGATTTGGACCAGCTCTCAAGTTTAGTAAAGAGATCGTAATAGTGACCTGTGTAGCGCACATCCATTTCCCATTGCCAGAAGTAGTCGTATTCAGGATGCTTATGGGCAAAGTACTGCATGGCCATGGACAGACCGCGGTACACGCCGTGAACTGGGAGATCAGGACCACGAGTGAAGTGGTCGTAGATACCTTGGTAAAGAGCGAGCATCTGTGTCTCGGACCACAGCGTAACCAAGCCTCTGAACTCTTCAGGGATGGCCTCCTCAATGCGCTCTTGGTAGATTCTTTCGTCCGCCCACACCGGATGAGCAGCTTCATTCTTGACCTGAACTAGGAGATGGATATCATAGCGGCCACCAGATGTCACAGCGAGCTCAGTAATGAGAGATCGGAGGTTGGCAATATCATCTTCGCGCCAGTTGTACTCGTCCCAGCACCGCACAACAACAGCAGTTCGTGATATCCTGCTCTCGGCAGCCTTGGGCAACTCATTATTGGGATTCCCTGGCTTTTCTTCCTGGCTTTTCTCGTCATCCCCGCTATCCTTAGGCTCGGTCTCATGGGGCTTTGCAGACTGCGACTTTTCTGCTCCTGATCCCTGAGACTTTGACTCACGTGTTTGAGACACGGTCGCCTCTGTAGGCTCAACCTTTGAGTATGCGGCCTGTGATGCCTTGGACTTGGATTGTTGAGTAGTTTTTGGTTTTGATGTCTCAACTTGGGGGGCAGTGGTTTCTTTGTCAGTCTTGGGCTTATCCTCCTCAACACCGCGGCGCTCCAAAGTTGAAGTTGGAAGTGGCTTAGGCTTAGGTTCGTGCGCAAAGAAACCATGAGGAGCCTGGATTTTGGAGGGGAGTTCCTTGAAACGAGCCTGGTTAGCCTTGAAGCAACGGCGCTGGACATCAGCCCAGTCAATCTGTCGATAGTCCACGCGAGGAGTCTTCTCCCAGACAGCATCCGACCCTTCCTTTTGTCCATGTTCACCCACGCTGAGACCGCCATTTCTTGAGGAATAACCAAACCCGTAGGGGCCATAGCGGCCATAACGGTCGAAACATATGCTCTCGGGCAGGTTCAGGGTTTCGTAGGACCCGATGGCATGCTCAGGGAATCCTTGGGGGCGACCATTATAGTATCGGAGCTGGGGAACCCGTATTGTGCCGTCAGCATCCAGGAAACATTCTTTGCTTCCAGTCTCCTCGTTTCGGTTCGCATAATCGCTCCAGTCGTTGCTTTTAGGGAGCTTCTTCTTGTTGGCCTTGGAATCATCCTGGTGCTTGTCCTTCTTTCCTTCCACTACACCACCTTTTGTCTCGGTCTCAACTTCGTCCCTTGCTTCCTTCTTGGTAGGATTCGCGCCTTGAGCCTGGGCTTCAATTTCTTCGGTAGCAGCCCTGTCGGTCTCGTCGGTATCCTTGTCGCTCTTAATTTCGTTTTGCTTGCTCCAGGCGTTGCCTTCACTTAGCATCTCAGGTTCATCCTTTACATGAGGCCATTCCGGCTTCAGCTCTTCAACATTGACCAGGCTCTTGAGACCACCATAGTATCTTTCCAAGAAGGGGAACTTCTCCCAAGCAGGTGGTGGCGGCGGTGGGCGGTTATCAACCTTACCGTTGGCAACTTTCCAGTTCTCAACTTGGCTGGCTCGTACAAGACTCAAAACCATAACGATAATGAATGTGATTACAGTGCAAAATAAGTAGCGAGTGACCTTGTTGGGCATACGGTAGGGGTACACTTTGGCAATCCTTCGTCTAAGAGGGAGAGGTTTCTTCTGGTGACTGGGCAACATCAAAAGCCCACTGCTCGCAGACCCAGACGTATGTCTTGAAGAGCCAGCTGAAGAGCTCTCGGGGGAATATGGCTCATCTTCGTAGTCATCTTCATCTTCGGTTGAATAGTCGTCGTCAGAATATCGCTCCTTCGTTGGAGAGTTGACTTTTTGATATAGTGGGAGCTGAGGCTCGCGCGGCCGCAGTGGATTTGGCAGCAATCCCATAATGGGACTATTATATATCTCTGAGAAGGAATGTTAGCGATTGAGGGAGGAATCTTAGGTTTCAGAACTAACCAGAGGTTACTGACCTTCTCGAACAGATGGAACAATTTCTCAGCACTTTGTGATACTCAATTGTCAAAGTTATAGTGACTTGCTGATGCTTAAAATAGCAAGTTGCTTAAATCATATGTGTTCCTGAGTATTACAAAAATAAAAAATCGGCATATAAAGTATAGAGAGTTGGGGAAAAGTTGTTGTCTCGCTGCACCTTAGACCGCTCTTAGCTGTGATTGACTCATGATGGGAGCTCCGTCATTCGCTGGTCTGTTTTGTTACGGATCCCGCTGTTGCTGAGCAACGCTCAGCTTGGGCTTAGCTGCAACGTCAGCTTGAGATACGGCTTGTACCGCCAAGCATGGATGACAATCAAATAGCCGCTGACGAGCCAAAGACTGTTAGGATGCATGGATATGAGGCCTTCCATGGATTGAGTTTCCTAGGGTTTTTTGATAGAGGTTCGTCCTGCATGCTTCCCAATGCTCGTGTGGTTGTGCTGATGAGTGCAAACTGGCTGTGCCTTAGCTTGCGTTCCGAATCAAGGATAAGGATTGAGATGAGAAAGGAAACGGCCGAGTTGCTCTCCTTCTTTCTCGTACAATGTCATTCAACTGCTTGAAAACCTGGTCGCCTGGCGTTTAGATAGCGCGAAGATATTATTCTGACCACCATCATAGCGCTTTGTCCAGGGTAGCTTCGGCGATCTCATAGTCAGACACAGTCAAGTTTCACAGAACACTCAATCAAATAATCCTATGCCATCTTAGCCTTTCTCATTGAGATACAATGCGCCGCTCGCTAGTGACATGATGTTGCCCTATTTGTCGGAACTTCCAAAGCCATAAGAATGTGTAGCTTCAATCCAACGTCATGCCCCGCCGACGGCTGCAGCGCATATCAATTCACTACCGTCTTAACCAAACAGATCGGTCAAATCCAAGGCTTGTTTTGCAGCTGGCTATGGTGGCTGCCAACACGCCTGCCGGAACGTCGGGGTTGGGTTGGTTGGTTGCGACGCTGGCTGAGCATCATATGACGATCCCCTCTTGTCGCTTCTTTCACCGTCTCCGATTCTGGACTTGACCTTGCCCTGTAAGACTCGGCTCTTGCCTCGGGCAATTTACTTAAATACTGCAGTGGTTCACTCTCCGATATTACTAGGAAGAGGTTGACCGTTGTAAATCGTTTCATACCTTAAGTTGAAATACAGCTCTCATCAATATCACATCACACTTGCACGGCTTTCCAACACCCCGCTCTCCAACCACATAGCGACATTGTGGTCGCCAATTTGTCCCAAACAAGCCCTCTTCATCTTGAAAGAAAGAGACTACTCTGCCCTCCTATCTCAAGATGTCGTCAATTGCAATCGCTTCAGCCGAGACCTTGTCTTCTCCCCCTCCCGATCTCCAAGGCGAAGCTGAATTGGAACACCTCAAGATCTCCTATGCTCTTCGCCAGCAGCCCGTTTCCGTAACTCTTGATGGAAAAACCATCTTCTTGTCGTCCATTATCTTAGTCCTGCTTATTCACTTCCTTGATCCGTATCACGCCGAGCTACTTATTGCTTCGTTCCCGATAGGTATAGTATATATAGCAAGGGGTTCCTATGGTATATGACTGACTAACAAATAGTTCTGCTCGTCAACAACGACTACCAGAATTTCCTCAACCTTGGCCCTGGTGGCACACCCTCCACTTTCAGCGGCTACTTGCGTATATCATGGTTCCGTCTTTGGGCTCTCAGCGACCCGTTTGCGGCCCCAGAGCCTGACCCTATGCGTCTCCCAACATCAGGTATTCTCCGACGCCAGCGTCTCCCATACCGCGCAGGTCCTCGACCCGTTGTTGCTGGCATAGCACCCCAAAGACAACTTGATCAGCATGGATCCCGAGCATGCTACAGAGCTCTCCGTTGGTCCATGGCCAAGTTGGCGAATAGAAGCCCAAAAAAGTTTGGCACCGAGAAGTCGTGCATAGAAAAGCATGGGTTGGCACTGTTTGCCAGGCACCCAGTACAAACGAATTGCCAGGGCGAGATCTGCCATGTTCATGACTCAGATCACTCCATGCATATGTGTTTACACCCGGATGATATCAGGGAGGTGTTAGAAAAAGGCTGGGGTCAGAGGCATCCACTTGCCTGGAGAAGTCGGTTCCTCAAGAGCCCCGTCTCCCCAGACTTTGTCATGATTTATGCACCACGAGGTAAGGCTTGCTTCTAGGCAATTGGCCAGAAGCTGCGACCGTAAATAATGGGCTGACAAGACTTTCATTAGACGACGAAGAGCTGCAGGTCATCTGCAATATTATAGAAGCTGCTATATGGTACACTGTCGCCGAAGAACTCGAAATGGGGATCTGTCCAAAACCCATGTAGGCCTACATTGAGCTTGGCATATGGATGCGAAGGGGGAAATCGCTCATATCGTGAGAATGAATCATTGCCATGGATGTGGATTCTAGTATCAGAGTTAATGGGTATCTTACAACGCAATATAATCTTCTTCCAATGTCAACAGCGGACGTAGACCTTCTAATTTGAGTCTCCCTGGTACGTATCGTCCTTCGATTGCTTGAACTTCTCTTTTCCTGTCGCTAGGAACGCTTGCACTGTTCGACCATCGAAACTTCGTCCATGCATGAGGTCGATACAAGCACGAGCTGAGTCCGCATCTTTGAACTTGACTGAGACTATGCCTTCTGGTTCTTGGTCGAAAAGGACAACATTTGTCACTGTACCCAGCTTAGCACATTCTTCCCGGATGTCCTCCTTGATCTCCAGCAGGGCAGCAGGGTCCTCCTCAAGCTCTTCCAGCGTAAACATATGCCGAAGAATCACAAGCTTGTCCCACTTGGTCGCTGTCTCCGGCTGGCCCGGGTAGGGCATGTCGTCATCCCAGTCTGCCAGCTTTGCGTCGAGTTTCTGAGTCTTCTTGATGATCTTTTGCCTGTCGCGATCCTTGTTCTGTGGTTTACGTTCAGTTGTGACATTTCCTCCTTCCCCACCTGCACCACCTGCCTGGTCGTATTTAACTTTCTTGTAACTCGAGTCTGCGGCCTGAACGCGTATCCGTCCTTCACGTGTGCCACTGGGAGTGATTCTGAAGTCTGTATCATCGAGAAGCATAATGGCCATCTCTACGCTCTGAGGTTTGAAGAAGACAATCAGGGCGTCGCCCTTGAAGTTGCCCTCTGAGTCGGTGTATAGTTTAATCCGTGGTGCTCCACTGTCAATTTCCTCTGCGATAACACCGCCCTTTCGAGAGAAAAGATCGTGGACTTCCTCAACCGTTGCATCAGCAGGTAAACCTGTGACATAGATGGCCGTATTCTGTTTAGGCTGTTGAGGTGCCTTTTGCTTCTTGTTTCGTGAAGGTTTACTGGGTTCGGGAGTCTACTCAATAGTTAGCTTCAACAACCTTTCGGTAAACACGCATGGAGACAGTTTCGAAAGTGAAGCGATGTTTGGACGTACTTCGGAACCATGGTTCGATTCATTCTTGCGTTTTTTTGCTCCACCTTCTACAGTATCATGCGGTACAGATTCTGCCAAGTCATTGAATGCGCCAGCCGTTGGCGGTTCCAATGGATTCTCATCTGCAAGCACCCATCGCTGGGAATCGGCGTCAAACTCGTACTCGTTGCCGTCATCGTGGACTGCAATGAACTTTTGGTCAAGCTTGGAAAATGATATGCGATTATCGCTGTCGAATTCACGAGGGTCCGTAGGAAATGAGTCGTCCATCGTGATAATACCAGACCGTCCAAGCACGTTAGGGGGGCTCTTGAATGAAGTACGTAGTGGCTAAAGAGAGCTTGAGTTGTAGGTTGGATTTTGGTTGTTGATGAGCTAGCTTGAAATGTTACCCTGAAGAATGTGCAGTACGTCAGTATGCGCCTCTCTAGGTAGGTACCTAGGTAGGTACTAAAGTACCTTACCTCTAGCCCAAGCAGTAAGCACCAAGGTAAATGGATACCTTACCTTATTACCTACCTAAGTTAGGGCCAACGACGGGACCCTAGGCCCCACCTTGAGTAAATAGCCTTCCGTTCAGCCGTCCTACCTATAGGCACGGCATCTTTGGTTCTAACCCAAAGACACATACATAGGTACCTTATTACCTGTATCTCTGATATCGATAGCCCAATAGTATAATTAGATTCATATTTCAACCCCTGTTACCATTTCACTTATGGAATCACGAACAGAGATTGGAACAACTGGTCTGAAAGTCGTTTGGTGCTGGATGCTGCCTAACATGCATTAAACTTCGTCAAGATACCTCAAGTATTGCTTTTTTCTTCGTGCCATTAGAGAAACCAAGCACACATTCGAGAATGTACCTCGCGAGGATGCATCGCCATTTCATTTCTTCTCGTCCTTGACTGTCTTCTTAACGCCATCCACGAATGCTTCAATAGCTTGGCCACCACCCAAAGGCATGCCACTGCCTCTTAAGTATCCTCCATCTTGGACCTTTACACCAAGAGCATCCGCAATGCTTGGCAAACCGCCATCCCGTATGGCCATTGTGAGACTTGCCAGGGCTTGGTTGAACTGGGGACTTCTCAGAACCTTCTTCAACAGCGTCCGCTTGTTGTCCAGGGATAATGAGGCCTTCGCATCCTCCACAGCCGAAGCTGGTGGCTCCAATTTCCCATCAACAGAACCTGTTGAGCCACTTGCAAGGACTATGACAGTAGGAGGAAGAAGGCTGATCAATGTGTCTGTGAACTCCTCGGTAGCCGAGTCAACCATAGGTATTGTGATGGAAGTGGGAAGTAAGTGGTTGAGATAAGGGTATGCCTTTTCGGTGGTTTGTTGCTGCTGTCTACCCGAGAGTCCTGACGGGCCTCGAAGGCTGTCCAGAAAGCTCTTCACAGCGGCAGCAGCATCCGCATCAGGGGCAGATGAAGAGGCCCTGGAACAAGGTCAGCACAGTCACATTTTAGAGCTTATGCCACAGATCCAGCGCCAGGACACTAGTTCCCAATTCTCCTCTCACAGTGAAGAAATCTAGTTTTACACAGTTGACCTGTTGTCCCAGATCTGTGATCTACAAGCCAAGCCCATCGCTCGCTAGCATACCATCCAATTTAACCATGCAAAGGGAATCACCTACGCTCTAGCACCATCAGCTCCGCCCTCTCGTGAGCCCTCGCCCTCCTCTCGAACGTCTCCACCCGTAGCGTCAGGTCCTGCACCTCCACTGCCGCTTCCTCGAGGTGCACGGTGGGTATCGGCGTCCTCCATGGTCTCATCCTCGTCGTCCGGTCGGTGATCGTTGTTACGGAGAGCTGACAATTCCTCAGCTACATCCACCTCCTCACCCTGTAGTAGTTGATGGACTATTTCGCCAATCTTGCGATCACGGGGGCTGTAGTAGGCAGGATCTCCGTCTTCGGCCTGAGGCTTTGACTGAAGCCAGAAGAGATATCGTTGGGACGAGGAAGTAAACTTGAGGACAAAGATACGACCGTTGGTCTTGGAGGTGGGCTCGGAAGACGATGTATATTCGTGAGGAGTGAAGCTGCCATCGCCAGGGACCATGATCAGGTCAAGTTCAGGGTTGTCGAGGGGTTCGCTTCGCTTGCGCCAGCAAAAATGCACGAGATCTGTTCTGTCATCAGCCATGCAGCATTGACAAGGGCGAACCCGAAAACTCACCATCTTCAGAGTATAGGTAGATATAGCCCGGCTCAGGTTGCGGCTTCACTTTGTAAGGCTTAGAGGAGGCCTGGAGACAGGTGAAGTTAGTACATGCTGCTACTAATTCCTGGGCACTGGATCAGACGTACATCAACCTCGCACTGGCCCGCTTTGAAGGTGATAATTGGTGAGATTGGCATGTTCGGAAATTTTGGGCGTGTGTCGGAAGAGTGAAAATTGTGGTGTGTTGGGAAAAGGTTATACAACGGCTTGCTTCACAAGGCGGCAGAAGCTCTTACGTCGTCCAGCTGTGATATGCATAGAATGGAGTTACCTAAGATAGGAAGCTTGGGCCCACCTACACCTTGGGTAGCTCAATGACGCTCGAGGAGCGGCTAGCGGAGAGAATTAATCCGGTACTTTTTCCGCCCCTCACTTAGTCTTCAGTGGTGAGCCCCAGTCAAAGCAGATTAGGTGAAAAATCTCATAAACCCCACCTGGACATCGACCAGACAACCCGTTTTCCTTTCTCACATCTCTCCCAGCTCTACAAATACCCGACCTTTCTCTTCTTTCCGACTTGACTTTTCACATCCTTCAAAATGGGCTTCACCGATCTCGTTTCCGATGCTGGGCTTACCGGTATGTCCCTGGCCTCATAGTTTTCTTGCGCCTCTCTTTTCCGCACCATGGACACTGACACCTGAAATCAGTGCTCAACAGCTGGTTGAGCACCCGCTCTTACATTGTTGGGTATGTATTGAACCGTTCTAAACCTCGCACAATCTTTCTCCTTTTTCGAACTTGTATGATGAGATAAATTGGTCCGTGTTTCGGAGGCGGACTCAAGACCCGCCGTTTGACGAAACAACAAGCACTTGTGCACCTCTGAGTAGTTTTCAAAACACCCGCTGTTTTCTCAAAACTAGTTGAGAATATGTGCTAATACATTCTCCCAGCCAATCTGCCTCTCAGGCTGATGTCGCTACCTTCAAGGCTCTCTCTAGCGCTCCCGACGCTGAGAAGTACCCCCACGCCGCTCGATGGTACAAGCACATTGCTAGCTACGAGAGCCAGTTCGCTACCCTCCCCGGTGATGCTGCTGCTCCCTACACCACCTACGGCCCTGAGACCGCTGAGGTGACCATCAACCCCGCCCAGGCTCCTGAGAAGGCTGAGGGAGGTGATGACGACGATGTCGACTTGTTCGGCAGCGACGACGAGGAGGAGGATGAGGAGGCCGCTCGCGTCCGTGAGGAGCGTCTTGCTGAGTACAAGAAGAAGAAGGAGGCCAAGCCTAAGACCATCGCTAAGTCCGTCGTCACTCTTGACGTTAAGCCTTGGGGTATGTTTTCTCCCTTCGTCCTTTCAACAATTCCCATGCTAACGATGCTTAGATGATGAGACTGATATGGTTGCCCTCGAGGCTGCCGTCCGTGCTATTGAGAAGGACGGCCTCGTCTGGGGTGCTTCCAAGCTCGTCCCCGTGGGCTTCGGTGTTAAGAAGCTCCAGATTAACATGGTTGTTGAGGACGAGAAGATTTCCGTTGCCGACCTCGAGGAGGAGATCCAAGAGCTTGAGGATTACGTCCAGTCCACTGACGTTGCTGCCATGCAGAAGCTATAAAAAGTCTGCGTAAACTACGTCAAAATTATGATGAGGCACGACGGCGAGGACTGATGACCAATGGGATCTTATGACTTCGAATGAGCTACGTACAGGTGGAAAAGTCATGAATCCTACCCCATCGTACCGACCATAGATTATGAAAATGAAAACAAATATGACTGAGTATAATACTCGTTACCAGTAGCTTTGAGGATGTTTCATCCGGCAAGTTGCAGCCACTCGTATGTGATAAAGCATCCACGTTGATGAGAAAGGAAAAAAAAAAAGTCATACCCCACTATTATCAACCCCTCTGACTCAGGGGAATGTGAGGGGTCTCGATGCAAATAACAACCACCTGCACCGACCTTGATACCTAGGTAGGCAGGTACCTTAATGAATCGTATCGCTTTAAGCCATATTACAGCGGGGTAAAACTCGACTTGTCGCGCGTGTCCATGCAGCTCGCTAACGTAGGTTAGTCGCGGTCAACTGCCTCTACGTTACTAACGCGACATAACAATTCTTCTGTTCAAAACAAAAGTGAAGATGTCATTGCCTGGAACATAGTTCGGCCTGGCAGTCCTCAATCATCCTCGATCACTTCCCTTACTTGATTAATGTGACAGACACGAGAACAGCTTACAGGATACTGTACAAGCACATAGACCTGGACCAGCTGCATCATGTATGGAGATTTGGGCAACAAGCTGGTATTCCTTTTGTCCATATACCCCTGACACAGATCTGACATATAGACGACAGGTCCAACATGCCAAAAGAACCCAAAATTTGACCCATCTGCCTCCTTACCAGACCGAAATTGTTCGAGCGGTGACGCGAGAAGTGAGAGACCTGGACAAAGATGTTGCAGAACTTCTTGAGCCGTTTCAAGGCTCATTTGATCCAAGCGCCGACCAAGATATTGCTTGCACTCTGCTAGTAAACCACCTTTCGATGCGAAGGAACAAGCGTTGCTTGCTCGCTTACCACCGGACACGGACAGATAAGCTTGAAGAATTGGTATGGAATGGATCAGACGTGGTAGATCTGTCTGGGCAACAAGTACGGGATCCTGCGAGTGCTTCCGGCGCGGGTGGCAGTGATGCATCAAAGAGTAGTCTCAGCCCTCAAGAGGAGGAATATGTTAGACAGTACAGCGACCTGTTGGCAGCCTACAAGGGGCAATGGACAGACATCGACCTTACGGGGAGCCTAGAGCCACCACGAGACCTGTTCATCGACGTGCGAGTACTCAAGGATGCAGGTGAAATCCAAACAGAGTACGGGTGAGTTGCGCAATACCAACATCACTTGCGTCTCATGCGATGAACTGACCATGGAATCAGGGCTATAACATTGACCAAGAACAGTCAGTTTTATGTACGCCAAGGGGACGTTGAGAGACTCATTGCACAGGGCTATTTGCATAAGCTTGGATAAGAGAAAGCGGGGTCAGAACAAGTGATAGGGAGCTTGATGGTCGCATATTATTTCTAGTATTATACCCTGCGTCATAAATATTTATAAGATCACATGTCAATTTATCGCATTCGTTCATGTTCATTTCTCGTAAACATCAATTCGCTACTCGTAGCTTAATGTAGTGCGCAAGCCACGGAGAGCTTTGACTTTCCAATACAATGGTCCAAGCTGTCCATCACTTTTCAATGGACAATGTGAATGGATAATGTCTTCCGCAATGCTTGCCCCTCAAAGTTGTAGTGATGGTGGAACCTTAAGACATCATATGTTTGGTGAGGAGATACACATCCTCAGGACAACCAAATGTGATGGCCATAAGATCTACTTGATTACAAGGAAAAGAGGCACTTGACCTAATGCCTTAAGTTTCTTTCTATGATCATGCCTAAGCTGGAAAAACATCAAATGTAGATACCTCTACAGACTCTTAATCGTGCCTGGGCCATAGACAGATGCACAATTAGGAATAGATCCTCATTGGCAAGAGGATACTCACGTACTACGTAAACACGAATCCAGGATTTATGTATCTCACCATTGGCGTCCTATCATTTCTCACTTCAACATCCCCTTGCGCTAACCAACTCGGCCCGTCCGGCGAGTCTCGGCGGCCGTTACGACCAAGTTTGACATGTTTTTAGGCTTGGCGATTGTCAGTGGGTTCTAGGGCAGTCCAAGCGGATCTTTCGCCTGTGCAGATGGACGGGCAGAAAAAAAAAAGCTGCAGGACATGCAGTTCATGGCTCATGACAAGGATTCTAGAACAGATACTTCTGCTCTATGCGAAGATCAAGCCTGATTCTAGTAGCATTAGCGCATCACTATAATGAGAAATTAATGGAAACATGCCATATTTAAGCCGTTCGTTTATTGGCCGGCGACGGTAAAGCTAAACTTTTGCGTGTTTTTCACGCATTTGTTGCCTCTTCATCCCATAAACTGACTGGTTGTGAAAAACTCAATGCGGGCGTATGAGCCTTAAGTTTGATAGTGTCATGATGAGACCCACATCGCTCTGATCGCCCTGGCCATTCAGTTGCGCTACGCTACGCTGCGGCTGCGTTGCGTCGGGTTGCGGTTGGCATTCGTCACTCCATTCCCTACGAAATCCTCGCCATCTCTCTTTGTCGTGAAAGCTTCACTTGGAATGTTGATTGTCTCGCTCATATTGCTTAAATTTCCCTTGTTTTTGGACTTCGGAGGGAAGCAGAAGAAGAAAGAAACATTGAAAGATAGTCGACCATCGGCCTTGTGTATCACTCATGCAACAGTGCTGAAGTGAGCTGCAACCCGCGCTCATAAGTGCCTTTGCAGCCGCCCAAAGTCGATACGATGTCGTCGCCGCTCAATTTTACACCGTGGAGGAGAAGGGCTTTGAGTGCTGCTTCACAATCGGAAAACGAGCAAGCTCAATTGCAACGCGACGAGCTTTCAACTTCTCCTGTTCAGCATGGCCATAGCCCCCATGTCCCAATTGCTGCAAGACCGTCCTCTAGCTCTGCAGCTCACAGAGAACCTATCAGATCTTTCATCCATGGTTCTGTGCGAGACGGCTTAGGTATGTCACATCCTATTCTTCGTCTGCCCGCATTTTCGGCTGATTCCTCCATCTACAACAGCACCAATTGATAGTGTTCAGAACGCTTTATCTGTTCGGCAGGATACTGCAGAGCTTGCGAATTACTTGCTCTCCGACCCCAAGACACAGCAGAGTTCGACCGTTCTCCAACGTGCAAGGGTCTCTTACCAGGACTCAATTGACTCAGAGGTCATCGATGACTCATCTACGGCCGACAACACCCGCTCCTCCAGAACAATCCTCGAAGTTTCCGAGCCGCCGTCTCCAGATGGCCACGATGACGATACTGATGCGGATGCGGGACCGTCCGTACTGGCAAACCTCCTAAAGCGATCTCCTCCCCAATCGATTGCGCCAAACCAACCACAAGTCGAGGATGAGGAGCCAAATGGTGACGCACGTCGACCGGACAGGGAGCAACCTCGAGTTGCACACGCAGAGGAAGCTACGGAGCAGACCCCTCTGCTCACTCGGATAACATCCGGTGGCCGGAGGTCATACTCTGACCTCGAGGGTCAAAAGCCTCAGACTAAACGACCATGGTTCAGTGGTCTTGCGGAAGTCGGCAATAAGATGGAAGAAAGGGTTTCCAAAGGAGTGGCCGTCGCTATCAACCCCAAGAAGTGGGATCGTCTTGCGCTTTGGAATAATGTGGTCGTGACACCGACTTCATGTCTACCCGCTGTTGCCGTTGGTCTGCTGCTCAATATATTGGATGCTCTATCATATGGTATGTTTTATAGTTCAAAGTCTATGCATGACATCTAACAAGCCTAGGAATGATCCTCTTCCCTTTAGGGAAGCCAATTTTCTCTCACCTGGGATCTGCTGGAATTTCTGTTTTCTATGTTAGCACTATTGTTTCGCAAATAACGTTTTCATCTGGTAGTATCTTTAAGGGTGCTGTTGGCTCGGAGCTGGTCAGTCGCACCCCTAGACTAAGTCAATCAATATCTGCTAACCATCCTCCTAGATTGAAGTGGTTCCTTTCTTTCATAATATGGCTGCAAAGATCACTGATATTGTCGGGCAAGACAACCCTGATGCTGTGATCGCCACCACAATCGTGTCATTTAGTTTCAGCTCCATGATGACAGGTCTCGTCTTCTATTTGATGGGACGATTCAAAGTCGGTTACATGGTGGGATTTATTCCTAGGCATATTCTCATTGGCTGTATTGGAGGTGTCGGTTGGTTCCTGATCGCAACTGGATTCGAGGTTTCTGCTCGACTAGATGGCAGCCTCCAGTACAACCTCGACACTCTCAAACAGCTCGCTGACCCGGCCACCGTCCCTCTCTGGGCCGTCCCCTTAGTTCTCGCCATTGTTCTCTTTTATGGCCAGTCTAAGATCACATCCAAATTCTTCCTCCCCCTATTTATTCTCGCGATACCCCTCATCTTTTATTTCTTTGTCCTTGCATTGGATTCTTTGGACGTTGATGTACTACGCGACCATGGCTGGATCTTTGAGGGGCCTCCCTCTGGGGAGCCATGGTGGTACTTTTACACCCTATACAGTGAGTCCAATTACCTTCTTCCCTGGTTTCACTACCAGGCTGACCACCTGTTTCTAGAGTTCAAACTTGTACGCTGGGATGCAGTCATCGAATGTGTGCCTGCTATGCTTGCATTGACATTCTTTGGCATTTTGCATGTCCCCATCAACGTCCCTGCCTTAGCTCTAAACTGTGGCGAGGATCATGCTGATCTTGACAAGGAGCTAAGATTGCATGGCTACTCCAACTTCTTGTCCGGCTGTTTTGGTAGTATTCAAAATTACTTGGTCTATGCAAATACAGTTTTCTTCATGCGGTCTGGGGGTAATAGCCGGCTTGCAGGTTATATGTTGGCCGCAGCAACATTTGGTGTCATGGTCATTGGTCCATCACTCATTGGTTTCATCCCCGTTATGATGGTGGGCACTCTAATCTATGATCTTGGGTTCGAGCTACTGCTTGAGGCTCTGTGGCTTCCGCGAAAGAAGCTCAAGCTGGCAGAGTATCTGACTGTCGTGGTCATTGTTCTTGTCATGGGCATCCATGACTTTGTCGTTGGTATCGGAGTTGGCATACTACTGGCATTTGTTTCCTTGGTTCTACAGACCTCTCGTGTGTCAGCCATTCGTGGAAACTACTCGGGAGATATTGTTTCCTCCACTGTGCGACGCAATCCTTCTCAGCATCATTACCTGCATGAGGTCGGCCGACAGATTTATATCATAAAGCTTACAGGCTATCTCTTTTTTGGGACTATCGTCAGCGTGGAGGCAAAAATTCGGGGCCTATTGGAGGACAGCACATTCACTAAGCAGCCCATCAAGTTCCTGATTCTTGACATGTGGCACGTTACTGGACTCGACTATTCCGCTGGTGAGGCCTTCAACACCATCAGCCGCTTACTTGATAACAAGGATGTCGTCCTTGTGTTGAGTGGCGTGGACTCGGAAACTCAACTTGGTCGCAACCTACGAGCTGTCGGACTTGGAAATGATGGTATCGAGGTCATGATGCTGCCAAATCTGAACTCTGCTCTTGAGAGCTGCGAAAATGAGCTTCTGAAGACTCTATACGCCCGACAGGAAGAGTTGAACTCCCTCAGGCGGATATCGGCACACTCCGCGCAGAATTTGGACGTGCCTTCCAACAAATCATCTGGCTTCTCCTCCTTCGATCCACCCTTCAATTCACCGCGTCGTAATCACCTTGCTGAGGCCGCTCGCGATGCATTGAGCAGCGTGGAAATACAACGTCCGAAGAAGTGGCAAAGTTTCAAGGAGCCCCTTCGTCTTATGCTCCAGGTCTTTCAAGGCTTGAGTGATAAGAATGAGGACTTTTGGTTTCCAGCAGCCTCTTACTTCTCTCGGCGGGAGATAACTGCTGGGACTGTTCTGTTCCGACGTGGAGAGCCAGCCAATGGGTTCTACCTCGTGGAACGTGGTATTGTACGTGCTGAGTATGATCTTCCTCAGGGCTGGCTTTGCGAGAGTATCGTGGCCGGAACGACACTCGGCGAGTTGCCTTTCTTCTCCGAAACAGATCGAACTGCAACTGCTGTCGTGGAGCGTGACTGTGTGGTTTGGCTGATGGATCGAGAGCAGTGGGACAGAATCCAGAAGAAGGAACCAGAAATTGGAAGAGAGCTGTTAAGGATATCACTGAAGCTGACAAGCGAGAGGATGAGTGCTATCACTTCATACATATTGACAACAGCGGGCTGAGCTCGATTGGCCTACGATATGTGTAAATTAATAGCTCTTCGTTTCTTCCATGAAATCTGAGAAGATGGGATTTATTAAAGGATCACCACGCACGCACGAAACTTGAAGCGTTAGTCCGGTGTTGGTTTTTTTATTTAATTTAATTTATTTATTTTATTTCTTAGTTTGGCAGTTGGATACGCATCAAATTGACTTGCATATTGAAACTCTCACTGTCTTTGAGTTTTCTTTTCTTATGAGTGTCCAGGACTTTACATCGATGGGTACCTGATCCTTCCTTTGAAATAAGCCTCTCACCAGAGTTCGGAGAGTCGGGTCCTCCAGTTCCCCACCAATTCGCCACCCGAATCCAAGGGCGTATGACATTGAACAAGAATTACTTATTCAGATATTGTATTTGACAACGTTACTCTGCCATCAAAACCTAGTCACCCAACATGCCACAAACCATAAGGTCTATATTCGGCAAGCCAGGTCGAATTGTCAAGCCTCTAAAGCAATCACCGCCTTCTCGTCAACGTTCTGACTCAACTCCGCGAAGAGCGACCTCCAAGTCCAAGCATCAAGACAATGATCTATTCTATGACAAACTCGACGACATCGGCCTAACCAAGGCTTTGGAGCAAGAACTTACATTACGAGATGTCGTCCAAGCGATGCGGTACATCCGTGCTCGGATGTTCAGTCCCGTGCCTCAAGCAGGTTTCAACTCAACACGAACTGCTGAGATTCTCAACTACCGCGCGACAACGGCACCTCTAGTTACCGTAGGCCATCTCAATGCTATTCTTAGTTCACCAGGGAAAGTTGAACGGGAACTTGCAGAATTAGCGATGAATGGCGTAGTGCGCAGAGTCAGAGTTGAGAGACGCGGAGGAGGAGGAGAAGCCTTGATAGAGATGATGGACTACAATGAGATGCTAGACAAAGCGCCACTACATGAAGTGACGAGGAAATCATTCAAAGCCTTTCTGAAAGAGAACCCAACTACGCAGATACTGTATAAGGGTGCACTGGAGAACACACAGGCCGACGAGCTTATTCGTGCAGGCTTTCTGACAAGCTCAACGCCCTCAGCACCAGAAAGTACTCTCGATATTCGGCCAGAAAACCGAACGACGCTGACATCCATTCACCATGTCTCACGGTTTGCTTCAGGCACAGCTTCTGCTGTGGGCGGCCACAATGCTATTCATCTTGCTGGTGGCGGTGGAGGCGCCCCAACACTTACACGCTTAACCTCAACACCATCTGGCCTCCGAATATCAGTCCCAGGTCATGGCCGGCATCTGAAGCTGGCGACCGCTACCGTGGACTGGGTTCGAGACTCCCTACGGCGAACGCGTTGGGGAGAAGGGCCAGAGAGCTGGTTAAAAGAACGCTTTGAAGGTGGTGGGCTTTATGGACCGCGGTGGAAGGATTTCTGGGGAGTTGAATGGTACTGGGTCTTAGGAGAAGCCGTAGGGCTGGGCGTCGTGGAAGTTTTTGAAACGGGAAGCGTAGGAAGAGGATTGAGAGCATTGGGAGGTTGACACGATGCGGCAAAATCTATACGGCATTGTTTTTCGATTTTCAGTTTTTTGGCGCATGAGACTATGGTGTTACTCGTGGAAAGCTAATTCTGATACTCGTTGGCACCTTTGCTTCAAGCAAAGATAACGGACTTCTGTGATGTATCAAGGGGGAAGACACGCTCTGTATTAATACATATGGACTCGAGTCATAAACATAGGCTTTCCAATTGATTGACCTACCAACAACAACAAGTCTAAATGATTATACACGGTAATATGTGGCCCGCAATAGAACAGATAAGTACTCTGTACGGAGTGTTCTGCAGTCGTTGCTGGCACCTTAATATGAGCAGGGTACTTATACGACCATGCATGAAGTGCGCTCACAATGAGACATCCGATTGGAGTGGAGATGCTTCCAAGTGTGACAGTTGTGATTGAATTGTGATCCGACTGTGATAGGGAACGCTTGACAGGCATTGAATCTATGTAATGCTGACACTCTGGTTAGACGAGAGCAAGGGTAGGTGTTCGTCAAACAATGTTTTGAGGATTTGGACCTTTCGTCTGTTTATACTTCATGATAGAATGCATACGAAGAAAGATATATGTTCTCAAGACGAGCTCGAGATCAAGCCGGCTAGCAGATGCATTTTTATCTGAACCCTGGAAAGTTTGCTTGCCATACACGAGAACTCGTTCATTAAAAGAGAGTGTTTGCTGTCTTCATGCCTATTCTAGGACTTAAAGTCATCAGGTATGAGCTGCCCATTCGTTATCGAGCTTTGAACCGGGATTGTCATTTGGGAATAGCGAGACAAGCGAGGGGTTTCCACCTGGATGTGGCTTAGCCATGCTGGCACGAAAGACAAAAGCAAGACGATGTTAGATCAGACCAGGCCAGGCTTTTAACGAGCAAGAAAAGGGAAGAGTCTGCATATGCAGTGTTGATCTTGAGTGGGCACGATCCTAGCGAGCCTGACGCAGTCATCCAGACTGGCAAGTTCATGGAGTAACAATTTGTAGATGGGCTGCGTCTAGCCAATTCTGTCTCAGCAACCTTCTGAGGTGGTGGCATGACCAAGTAGGTACTGGCACATTATCATCGAAGTTTACTTATCGTAGTTGGTAACAAATCATCATGCATATGCAGTTGACAAAAGTCGTAGGAGCTCAGAAATCAGCTTTTAGAGAGCCTGAGAGTATATTGTGAGGTACAAGGAAATTATCTCCACAGAATAGACCAATGCGATGTTCACCTGGGAGTTGCAGTGATAATCCACGTCCCATCGAGATTTTATGATAGGCGGAGAAGACCCTTGTGGTACCAGGAGCGAGATGAGCCTTGAGTGAGCGATTCGTTAAGACGGGTGCAACGGCCGTCAAAGAACCGTTGATAGTGCAACCCTGAAGCAAGTGAACGAGGCTGTCACATTGGGAGGATAGGTAAAAGCGAGAATA
Source organism: Fusarium musae (assembly GCF_019915245.1). Classification (NCBI taxonomy): domain Eukaryota; kingdom Fungi; phylum Ascomycota; class Sordariomycetes; order Hypocreales; family Nectriaceae; genus Fusarium; species Fusarium musae. The sequence continues at coordinate 2,918,538 of NC_058387.1, forward strand.
CCCTTGCAAGTGCTTGCTTTTATCCTTTGGACAGGCTTGACAGCATGTTAGTCGGGCATGTAGTAAATCCGCAAGAATCACGTTTTCAGCTGATCGGCAGGACTATCACTATCCACCATTGATGTTCAAGCAACATGCTACCGATGTGATAAGTTGTGCAGCTAGAAATGGTTTGTAATTCTGTGATAAAGTTAAGTCCTACACGAAGCTTGTGGCTCAACCACACTATCAGTTATGGAGCAGTGGGGCCTCAGTGAACCGTGAAAGGGGCACAGACCAGGGTCCCTGGAAGCCTGTTGATGAGCCATGCAAAATGGACGACTGAAGGGGACAAATAAATTGCAGTTTATGGTATCTGATGTTGAGACCAATAATGGACGAACCTGCCGGAATGGCATAGAGTTTGCTCCCACAACATCGGGACAAGGCAAAAGCTGAAAACTGGTGACGGAATGCGCCATCCCACTGAGAATGTTTCTTTCCAATTTCTCACCATTATTTTGTTTGAGTATGAATTGGGTCCCTTCCATATGGTATCCGAGTTTAGGATTGCTGCAATCTGATGTACCATCGAGTCTCATGTTGTTCGACAAGGCCTGCGTGCAAGACGCTGTATTCATGATCAACGCTTTTGTGATTTCTACTCCGTAGGCTGTTAACCATTGACCGACACCTACAAGCTCCCTTGTCTATAGAACAAGTTACCTATAAGCTGGGCAGTGGGGGCCTTCTCGGTAAGGGTATCATTATTAAGACACTCCGCTCCATGGAATTTGCAAATCTTGAATAAAGGGACCCGCTGTGGGAGATGCATGCAGGTACAGTATGGAGTTAGCTGTACAGAGTACGTGAGGTTCACTGGATCACCTCATGGACAATCCAAGGTTGAAGTCCCCGATGCATGCTTTGCATAAGTAATAATAAGACATTGCGGAGTGCAGGAGACGAGTCGACAAAGACGACACTCATCACCGTCTGATGTGGGATCTGCCACATCCGAAGATGCCTTTCTTGGTAGGTGCCACTGTCGTTGATACGATCGAATTTCGAAGGAGCTGGTAATAGCGCTCCGCCAACAAGGAGCAAAAACATTGCGAAGGGTCCAATCCTTACACGGAAAGGGGCGACCGGCTGTTATGACCAACTTGAGGCTAAGCTGCCGCGCTGGGTTGGGAGCAGGTCAATGATGCCCTCGGAGGTTGGCAGGGGAGCAAGTCGTGGTGCAAGGAGTCGACGCCATCGAGAAGTTGAGACAACGACGCTTGGGCAATCTACTATTTGCGCTGTACCTTATCCATGGGTAAGTTATAACAATGGATACGGAGTAGGTGCGGATACATATGTGATACGCCAAGGAGGGAACATTGGCGTGCGCCATGTTAAGACAACACCCAAACAAGAAAAAAAAAAAAAAAGGCTTGGAATTCTAATGATGGAGAATTTCCAGCTCAAAAGCAAGGAGCTGGATATGAAACATAAAAGTTTTACTGATCTTAGTGCTCGTGAGCAAACATTGGATCCTTGGGCAAGATCTAACGCCAATCTAGGTAGTGGTGCAATTACTGCGTTCAGTGGTAGGTAGGTACGAACCCAGTACCTACCTTACCTACATACGTCCACTACCTAAGGTAGGTAAGTATGTACTATCATATCTACTTTACCTTAGAATATGATGATAATCGAAACAAGCCTCCATTTCTGGACCAAGTTTTCTATTCCAACCAGGCACAAGCGGTAGTACCTGCGTTAGCTGTTTGAGGTTGCTCGGATGCCGGGAGCTAAATCACAGGTGCCGTAGCTTCCTCGCAAGGACCCAATTGAGGGGGAAGTGGGTGATTTCAGCCAGAAGCTCCCTTCAGGCAGATACTAAGGTACAGCTGGGGTACATGACTGTCGGCGCGATCGACGACGCAGTTACCCGTAACCCGACGACCTTGTGGATTGTTCTGTTGTTAATAAGGGCAACTTCCAGGCCGTCCTTTTAGCATCTTACCTGGTGCATGCTATTGCATTAGTAGAGGAATCTTATGCGAGAGAAAATGTTTAGATTCGAGTCCATGTATAACAATTGGATGGCCCTTCCTTTTGGTGAGAAGAGGGGGTCAGGGATATCAGTTCTGAGAATGATCCGTGTTCCCTGGATCTTTACTGGTACAACAGACTCAACAGCAGCATTATGATGGCCAGCCTGATGATGTTTTCTTCTGTCCCCCAGTCTAACCACAATGGTCGTAGACTACAAGACCAGCCGGGGAAGATATCCTCAAGCGTCCAGGTAAGACACTCTGATTGGCTCGTCCCCTGTAGTTGAGCTCATTATCTTGACTGGGGGACTTTTTAGACCGTGCACCCTGGGCCAATCGACTTTTTAGCATGCAATGTTACTCGACGACGTGACCTGGGCTTGCATATCGTAATTACAGTCCTTGCTCTAGTATTGCAGCGGCACCTCAAAGCCCTTGCGGTCACAGGATGCATGCTCGCATCCAATCTAGATGCTTCAAAGGTCTCCGAGGACACCATGTCTGGGATCTCATCCACGATAAACATCTACTGATTTATCAAACAAACATTGGTAGCCATACTGTAGATCCATTGGCTTTAAGGTTTACTGAACACCCCCACGCTACCTAGTGCTATGGTCGCTTCAGTTGGAACGCAACAGTCCCCAACTTGGTGTACCAGCCCTCTAAAATCCCAAGTGCTTTGTTAGGTGCTCAAGCGGGCCGTTTCCAGCCCAGGCACGTTGAGGTAGGCATCTCACCCGCCATTCTACCGCGTTCGTCATTTTCTGGATCGAAGCCTTTTTAACTTTCTTCCTTTCGATTCTGTGGGAGTCATATGTCTCTTTTCTTATTGCTCTTGTCTGATAACCCTTTCTCAAGACTCTCCCTTGTCTCTATTTTGTACGTCACGCCACTCATTCCCTCAACTTCTTCTCTGTGCTTGCGCCTCGCCTGTGGTGGGACTGCATTAGAACCTCCATCCCAGTTGTCTAGCCATTTACCTCCACCCCAAACTCGACTGACCTCGAAGACTTCTTTCAATTCTTTTCTCCCCACATCAACATTGGTCTGGGCAAGGCAAACACGGCACCTCACACGGTAATCTCAGCTGTATGTGTCTGTGTCATGCATACACAATATTACTGAAACCGATTCTCCTTTTGGCTTTTGCCCTTGTTCTTCTCAGCTGCAAACATCGACGCCAGACTCCATTTATCACTCTCTTCTGTGCCAATACTGTCTGCTAGCTCTTGAATCAAGACTCGGTCCACGATCTCCAGTTCGCAGTCGACTGCCCGCTTTGTTCCGGTCTTGGTCTGTGTCTTTTCCCGGTCTCGATTATTGCAACGCAAGAGGTCAGAGGCTGGCATCGTCACCGTGCTCAACCAAGGCTACCCGCCACGCTAGTCGAGGTACACTAACGTTAGCCTTGCTTGTCCTTGTTCTCTGTGGTTTGCTTTTTGTCAAGGGTAAGGGTTCACTTCTTCTCCTGTCGCGTTGCTACTTCGAAGACAGCACCTGGAACACTCTCTCATATGCCACCCCCTTTCCATTTCAATCATCTACTCAAAGGATTCAACGGCCAAATACGTTGCTGGCGGTTTTATTTTCCTTTGAAAAGTGCTTATTTCCAATATCGATCTCTTTCTTTCATTGTGCTGGCTAGAGCGACAGTCTCTACACTATTATGCGCTATTGCGTCCTTTCTCTGGTCACTGACAATATACAGCCAAGCCGATACCACTTTTGAGAGGAATACATACATCCGATTTCGCGCAGCTTCCCGCGTTCCACCGATCTATTACTCCCTTGATCAACCAAACTAGTCCATCATTCGAAAGACTAGAATCCACACATTTTGCGACATTCTCCTGATATTACATTCGACGCTCAAACCTTCGAGGGTGACATTAATCGAGCGAAGCCGTCCGACCTTGTCTTCCAGTTAACTTTGTTAATGGACCGACCGGCCTTTCAGGACGTCTAAAAAAGCTACAGCACCAGGCCTCCGATTTTGAGCCTGCGCGCATCCAAATCCTTGTATTGCTTTTTTTCTGTTGCACATTCGATCTCAAGTTACAATGACGACAACGTTACCGCGCCCGTCTCGGCCTTCAGTCGGGCCTCCCAATATGGCACTGCCGGCCTTGCCAGTGAGCAAGACGCGCAAGAGTACAGGAAATATCCCCTCGCCCACAGCCTCGATCAGATCAGCCCCGGGCACACCCCGATCCGGTCTTCGAACACCGTCGACAATGAGCCTAGCCCCCCAAGGCCCGGCACCGTCAGCCGCACTCCCACAGCCAAAGACTGGCTCTGGTGTTAATGGTCCCGGAAAAACTCTCCGCAAGAGTGTCAGCATCAACTCTTTCCCACAACCGCCCAGGGGAGATACACGTTCGAGCAGCGGCGTCCCGCCTAGTCCGAGGGCCGCAGACAAACCCCGATCGACAAGGAAGCCCTCAAAGGTCGCAAAGGAATCCATGTACAGCACGCTGAGTTCGAGCACACCAAGCTTCCTTAATGGTAGCGGGGAAGGAAAGTCGATTACGAGTGTACGCATGTCAGACGGTTTGATCAGTGTTGCGTCACCACCTCAAAGTCGTAGTTCTTCAGCACAAGATTCATACTCGACATCAGCTACCACATATGATGACCCCGCGGAAGGATCGGGCCAGAAACCTGATACCTCAAATGACAAGCGAGCATCAAAACATGATGGGAAGGGGAATGTCGTTGTAAGTGTCAGGGTTCGACCAGACGCTAACGGAAACAACGGGAGCCCTGAGGGTGAGTGGATGGTGGATGGGCGCAAGTCGCTCATCTCGTTCAGAGGGAAGGATGGCGGTGACCATTACTATGGTATGTACCCAAGGAAATGAAGTCATACCTAGACTGACATCTTAGATAATGTTTTCACGACACATGACAATAACTCCAGAGTATACGACCATATTGCGAAACGGCTAGTCCGACGGGTTATGGAGGGTTACCATGGTACTGTCTTTGCGTACGGTATGACCGGCACCGGAAAGACATTTTCTATGCAAGGAACCGCTTCATCACCAGGCGTGATTCCACTTGCCATCACCGATATCTTTTCTTACATCCGAGAAACACCATCACGGGAATTTTTGCTGAGAGTCAGCTATCTGGAGATTTACAATGAAAAAATCCATGATTTATTAAGTATGCCCATTGCGAACGGCGTTGGAGGGGGTGCACAGCAAGAAGAAATTAAACTACGTGAAGACAGCAAGCGCGGTGTGTATGCTACCCCGCTGAAGGAGGAGATCGTCCAGAGCCCTACGCAGCTCCTGCGAGTCATTGCACGAGGCGACCAAGCCCGAAGAACCGCCAGTACACAGTTCAACGCTCGAAGTTCACGAAGCCACGCAGTCGTTCAAATTGTCGTGGAGTCTCGGGAGAGAATACCAGGTGTTTCAGTTGCGGGCGAGGGTAAGCGGTCTGGCCTTTTGCCTGGTGGCGTGCGAGTATCAACACTCAGCTTAATCGACCTGGCTGGCTCCGAGAAGGCCGCTGAATCTAAAGAGCGTAGACAAGAAGGTGCTCATATCAACAAGAGTCTGCTCACCCTGGGCACAGTTATTTCAAAACTTTCAGAGTGGAAGGAGAAAGAAGCAAAGGGTACAGACAAGGAAGGGAAGCATCTTCCATATCGCGATAGCAAACTCACTCGGCTGCTGCAGGGAGCTTTATCTGGGAATTCTCTAGTGAGTATTCTTTGCACGATACAGATCGGAGCTGGTAATAGCGCGGCCTTGGCCAACAATCACACTCTGGAAACGATTAATACCCTCAAATTTGCCTCGAGAGCCAAGAATAATATCGTTAGCCATGCAAAGAAGGCCGAGGAAGCTCTTGGAGCAGGCGGCGAAGGCGGAGCTCGAGTTCTGCTTGAGCGCTATCGCATGGAAATCTCGGAATTGCGCCAGCAACTTGAGTCTCAGGCAAAGAAGAACAAGGGGGAAGTGGTGGAGGAAGAAAAGATACACAACGAAGAGGAAGAGAAAGCCAGAGAAGCTGAGGCTGCGGAGCGACATGAAGAGCAAATTCTTGAGATGCAACTCGCCCGGACAGCCCTGAAGGAACGAATCGACCATCTGAACCGCCTCATTCTCAGCTCAAAGTCCATCGGTGTCAATTCGAATGGGTCAATAAGCTCTCTCGGTCAATATGCCCGGTTTTCCCAGTTCTCGCAGATATCTTTGCCAGCATCAATTCGCTCGTCAGTTGCCACTTCAGTAGGTGGCAAACCGCTGATGGAACGTACATCATCTATGACATCGGCATCTTCGACAATCGGCCGTCGATCTAGTGGTGGACAGAAGATTGGAGATGAAGTTGGAGACGCTGAAGATGACAGTGCAGGTGAATTTGGTGACGGCACAGCATCCTTGACGGCTCAGAATCGTGCCCTACAAGCCGATCTTGCAGACAAGAATCGATATATTGCGACGTTGGAAAAGCGTCTTCTTCAAGCACGTCGCGCAAGCTCTAGCCGGGCATCCGTGGGTTTTGCGGCCCCAAACAAAGCTATTATGGTCGGAGAAGATCACAGCGTATCTGCTGCCTTGCGGGAAAAAGATTCCGAGATAGCAGATCTTCGAGCAAGACTTGACGATAAAGATAGAATGTTGGCTGCTTTGAGAAGTGCAGCACGGTCACGCGACACAGCCGAAGCGACTGTTGAGCCTCGTTCTCCGCCTCCTCAACAAGAGGGCCATCCTGAAGTAGCCATCGGTGCGAAGCCAGTGGAGGTAGAAAAGAAGCGAACCCGAGGCGTTGACGAGATGAATAACCTTTTGGACGAGATGCTACAAGATCGGGTTGAGAGAGGCCAGGTGGTACGTGGCAAGCGAGGTAGCGTACGCTTGGCGGGTGGACAGAAGATGGACTCCTTAGCAGAACCCAACTTTGAGCCTTTACGACGAACTCCCACGCCGAATCCCCCTGAGGAGCGGAAAGACATGCCGGCAGAGGCATAGAAGTTGATACAAAGCCGAGGAATTCATTATAACGCCTCCTTTCTGGAGTAAACCGGGTCGGAGACTTATTGAGCATACAGGCGTTTTATGGAAATTGGCATTGTTTCTTGCGGGAAAAGGGGGTTTATTTGCGTTATACCCGATTATACTTTCTTTTGTCGCTGGGCGAGAGGAAAGGGAAACGGAAGGATGAAGAAGACATTCCGCCCTTGGCTCATGCAAGCGGCCGCATTTTATGTTTGTTTCAGGGACTTGGTGAGAAACAGCGAACCGTAGAGCCCGTTTTGCGTTTTGTGAACAATTTTCTTTGTGCCAGGAAGCGGGCAACCACCGTTCTGACAGGGCATTGTTACCTTCGTTTTACTTTATTCTTTGGGGACGAGAGCCTAGTTATGTACTTATACCATGATGAGTTGAGAGCGGGAGATTTGACAGCAACAACAGGATGTGGCACTTGGCTGTTGCAGGCAGTTAATGATGGGGAACGAAAAAACATGAGACAGAGAGATAAGAATGAAGAAACTCTGAGATTCGAGCTTGAATACTGATGAGAGATGTGACATGTAAGTTGATGTATCAGGTTTTATGTGATTAGAGCCCTCAAGATACTAACTTGGTTGTGATGTGCTTCACATTTGCATTGAGTTGAGACACAGGCCAAAGCCCCGAGGTCACTAGAACAACAAAGCACCCCGATAAAGCACATCGCATTAAATCCTCTACGGCGCCCTAGGCTTTATAGTGGCACGACTATAGAGTCAAACAACTTCGCACAATCCTAATCTCGTGCTGGGGCCCGAGATTGTTTCTCATATAAACATAAAACACGAGGAGAAAGAAGCTTCCGGCCGCTTGCACGGCATATCGTTTCTATCAGCTCCCGGTCCTAATTTGACATGATCGGTTTACTCAGCCCCATGAAGGATGCGTCTTCGAAACATCGGGGAGCGTTCGCTGTTTTTGGTTGGCAGGTTGGGTTGACTTCATGTGGCCCTTTCAGTTATCACGGGCAGGAAGCTGAATGGTTATGAGAATAACTCTTTCTCATTGGCCTTGACTGTTTAAAGCTTCTTAATCTGAAACAGGTCTGAAATTAGCGAAAACCCGGGAGACCCCAGCATTATTTGCTTTGCTTTCTCTGCCCCTGTACCAGTAAGACGTGCAAGGAGCTGTACCTTGCAGAAGCGCGGACTAGGGTGGAGAAACTCTCGGACCTCGTAAGAGGTGCTTATTAGCTGGTGACAATGGTCAAAGACCGAAGAATCCGCGAATGAAAGGGCTGGAAGCGCTTTGAGCTAAAGTGTCACGTAGGAAGAGTAGCATAGCTGTTTCGGCTGTTAGCCACCACATCCCGTTGACAGCCTTTGTCTGGCGATTGATGGGCAGCCTGTAAGCCCATCGCCATTTCATCCCCTCAATGCTTGTGTGAAGCACTGCCACATAGTTGGCTGTCTCCCAAGCATCTGTAACAGCTCCCAGCTTGAACGGCGCAAGATCTGATGGCCCATGTGATGATCGTCGGCAACCGGAACGCGATATGTTTCCTGTTGATTTTATGATGACATGGCGGCAAGTACTTTTGTGCACAGCATATTGTGCCCCTGCCCGCGTAATCAGTCTGAGGTAAATCATCGCCAAACCCTGGCGTTGCTTTGTTCGCTGTCTTTGAAGAACCCCACGCAGTGCGACACGACTGTCGGACTAAGCTTAGCTTGCGATGTTTCCTCTTTTCAATGGCCAGAGGAACGGGATGATATACAGTTTGATGAGTATGGAGGTGATACGATTTGAAGGAAACTAAACCATACTTTGCCCTCCTGCTTATATTATGGCTTTGCGATAAGTGTAAAGCTCTCGTCTGTCCGGATACGTACATACCCTTTGACATAGGTAGGTTAGTAGGTTAGGTAGTACCTAAGGTAGCCCATGCATTTGTACATTTTCTACCTTAGTAGGTACCTATGCCTCCCTGGTCTGATGTTTTACTGGTGTCCGTGCTCAAAGCATCCCGTAGCAGGCGTTGCTTCGGAGTTGCTTCCCATCGCAGGGTACTCCTTGTCGTGGGTCGAGCCCCATCTGGTCTTCGTCTTCTTTTCAAGTCCATGATCCGATGAATTTCATATCTTCAGCGTCTAAAATCTAGAACTCTTGTTTTCCTTTCCTTTGTGCCCCAAGGGGATCTTTCTTCTCTTGTTCTTTGCAGTGCAGGTCCAAGGCTCGATGTCTACACTCGCAACTTGAGCTCTTATTCGATTCGTTACACATTCCTTTCCTTTCCTTTCCTTTCCTTTCCTTACATTCTATCTTTTGTCTTATTCCAAGCATTTGGCTACTCGCCCATTCAGGTTTTGACTCTACTACCTATCTTCGGACATATAACACTGCCTTCTGCGTGTAATTGGGAGGGTGACTTCAACGGCTGGCTTCCCTCTAGGTCTACCAAAGCCAGATGAACAACATCCACTTGAGACCTTCGTTTGCTTACAAGGAATCCAAAGCGTCCCATTTGAGAACACTTCCTATTGCCATTAAAAATTACGGGCAATTTTTTATCGTGTTACACAGATAGGCAAAGCAAAGCAAACAGTCTTAGGCCTTTCTTTCAGCCCAATCCGCTCTGTTCGACCTGGTTTGTTGTCTACCGGATCCTTCATCGTTACATTCGCAATTCCAGAGCAACAGCTTTGGGTTCTCGACTAGCAATTCTATTCCCATATTGCTTGATTCTCCCGTGTCAGCTTCATTTCCCAACAATCCCATGATGTCTGGTCCAACTCAATCAAAGATGCTGGTCGTGCCGCCAGCACTAAACCTGCGCCGAGCTAGCTCTTACAGCTCCCAAGATCGTGGGCCTATTTCATCAACTTCATCCCGTTTCAATTTCAACCACCTATTCTTTTCACCACCTGCTTCTCCAGCACTTCCAGCTCTGGTACCTCGACCCCCAAAGAGGACCTCGAGCCAGATCTTGGTTGCTCGACCGAGCCGAGTCTTTCGACGGCTTTTTCTCCTTGGTATCTTGCTCTCAATCACATACCTTGTGGCATTGGCTTTTCAGAATCCAGATGCCATTCCAGCGGCAGTATGGCCTTATTTTGGACAAGAGGAGTTTGAGATGGTTGGCCAAGATGCCTTCCCAGATTTCCCCACGCCCATTCTTATCAACGACAACAAGGGTCGCTCGAAGTGGAGTGTCTTTATACCACCAAACGGGGACTTTCCCTTGACTATGGACCAATATGCAGAGATGGGCAGTCAATGCCGAGAGGTTTCTTCCCGGGCAAGAGATATTCATCGCAAGGCCCCGATCACCGAAAAGGCTATCATCAACTATGATGCCAAAGATGAATACTATATCGACGTATATGATGCTGAGAGATCAGGACTTCTAGCACCCTACAAAGGTATTCGTGCCAAAAACAAGGGCAAATTTGTTGGTGTGGATAAAAAACACTTGAAGCATAAACCGGTGTGCGAAAGCACCATGACTTTTGTTTTGGAATCCTCAGATGCTGGCCTTGGTAACACACTCATGATGCTGTGGACCTTCTACGGACTAGCAAAGCAACTTAACCGTGAGTTCTTCATTGTGGATAAACGTTGGGCCTACGGACCCTGGACCGAGATTTTTGAAGCTCCTCCTATCCCTGACTGTCGTCCTCCTCCTCGACACCACATGGTTCCTTGTCCTTTTCAAGCTCGTCACTTGGTCGTTTCCTCTGCGACAGCTAAGGAGGTATTCCCGGCGTTGCTAGCCCAAAATCATCGAGTTGCAGGAACCGAGGATGGATTGCGGGATCTCTTCGAACTGGCTCGTATTGGATATGAGGATCTATTTATCTTGAGTGATGAGGACCAGGCTTATGTCGACGAGCGTGTAACTGCAATTCAAGCAAAAGCCAACACTGAGGGCAGTCTCATGACGCATATACCCATCATTGGGCTTCACGTTCGTCATGGCGACCAGCATCCACTCGAATTTCAATATCGCGATACCTATATCCCGGCTGATGTCTACCTTAAACAAGTCATCCGTTATGTGGACGAATACTACAACAATACAGGAATGGAAGATAACACGCAACGGCGACATATCACTCTCTTGGCTTCGGACGACCCCACAGTTCATGAGGAGCCTGAGTTTTCTCATACCATTCTTTCCCAAGATCGAATTCGTCTAGCTTCAAAAGGTGCGATTGCCCGCGCAAGTGGCAATCATCATTCGCTTAATAACTTTGTTGAGAACACGTTTGGTTGGGAGGGCGGTTTCTTTGCTCCCCTTTTCTGGAATCTTGGTGTCCAAAGCAAAAATAATGCGGCTGAAGCACCAGCAGGAGTGAATGTCGATGGAGTGAATGAAGAAGCCAGGCATATGGCACCGCCTTCCGAAGAAACGCTCCGACTCCGTAGTCTCGTCGGTCGAGCGTATATGATGGATCTAGCCGTTCTATCGGAGTCGAGCGATAAAATTGTTTGCACGGTGAGTGCTTCAGGGTGCCGCCTACTGGCCGTGATGATGGGATGGGAGGATAGCATGGAAAATGGGGGCTGGCACAACGTTGATGGAACCTATGGTTGGGCAGGGATCGACTGGTGAGCTAGAGACAAATTTTCATTCTTTCATTGAATGCTTTCTCTTGTGCGAAAAGCCCAAAAGAGCATGAGGATAACTGTAAGACGCACTGGATGTCACAAGCATAGGTGGTGTTGGTTGGCGTTGATTTTGGATAGCGATGAGATACCAATCCTTCCTGTTTTATTCAATGAAAATGCATTACAAAGATGGTGTTCAAGTGTGTTTGGGCTCTTTATCTTCATGCTGGTGTATAAGATCATGTTTCAAATCAGTTAACAAGCACACAATGGGGCATCTTGTGATGTATGGCAGCTTTACTAGCAGTTGGGTGAGAAATAGTCAATGTGGTATGTGTTATGTTTATTAGGGCCCAAATCCAGAATCAAATCACCGCTTGCCCAGATCTTGGGCTACACCTTAACGCCGCCTACCCACCACAAACCCAGCTGCCTTCTTAGCAACTGATATACACCATGGAGTGATTTATACTCCCTCATCAGTCATCTGTCTCGATACCGATAGATGAGTTCTTGAGCTCAATCTCTGCCCTGAGCTGCTTGATGGTCTGCTCAATACGAGTCCGGAGGATCTTGTTTGTAGTACGGGCCAGTTCTTCTTGCTTGCTGGCAAGCTGGTTCTTCAGGTCGTTGATGAAAGACTTGACGCCCTTTTCTTCGTCGCGCTGGGCTCGAGCATCCTCGTCCAGATCCTCATCGTCATCATCATCATCATCATCCGAAACTTCCTCAGACTCATCCGACTCAATGCTATCTTGGAGCGGCGCGGGTGTATTGGCCTGTGTGGTTGTCATTGGCGTTGGAGCATCCATACCGGTAGCGGGAGTTTCATCGCCCATTTCCCCGAAAGCGGCCTCAAGATCGGCTGCAAGGTCGTCATCTCCGAATACATCTTGGCTCTGGAAGTAGTCCATACGACCATCATCATCATCATCATCCATATCGCCCTCGGCGTCCTCGTCCTCGTCTTTGCTCTCGTCGACCCATTCCCAACGCGTAGAACCGGCTTTAGCATCCTCGGCGAGCAGACGTTCGACTTCTGCTTCTTTATCCTCAATCTCCTTTCGACTAATGGTCTTGGCAAATCGCCGGTTCACGCAATCGTGCATGGGCGGTGTTAGGCCGTGTGGCCATTTAAAGTGTTGGTCGATCATACTTGGTAGAGGTGTTTGTCTTGCTTCAGCTTCGGTGGAAACTTTCTGGTAAACCAGAAGCATTTGGCAGATGTCTGCAGACTTGAGGAATGATTTGCGATCCCATGTCTTCATCGCTTCTGTAACTGTAGGCAGGTCCACCATAACAGCGGCAAACGGCTGACCTTTAACTGACACGACCGCCCTTCGAGAATCCTCTTCAAAGAATTTGAGTTGTATGTCTGCTCCTCCCTGGCTCCGAGGAATGCCCATCTTGCCATTCTCCATACACGAGCGCACATAGTCACAGTGCTCTCCTGGTAGCATCCTCAGGACAAATTGTTCCTCTATCGATGGATCCTTCTCTCGATCGCTCGCCTCTGAGTCATAGCCATCTCCTGGCGGATGTACTGGTGCGCGTCCCTTTGGCTTCACCACGACCGTTGGAGTGAGCCCTGACTTCGTTGGTTTGAGTTTTATTTTTGTTGTTGGATGCGCCGAGCCCAGCTCATCATCTAGTTCTTCGTGTGCGCGCTTTTTGCTCTCGACGAGTTTCTGTGTGGGCTTAGGTTGTCGGCCAGCTTTCGTCTTCACTGGAGGTTGTTCCGCAGGTGTTGAGGGTTGCGATTTTCCGATCTTGAGCTTCACCTTGCGACCTTCCGTCGGAGTTGGATTCGGAGCAGCTGGACCAGCCGGGACCAAGACTGAAGGTGTCGCATTCGCATCAGCGACGAAAGAGGAAGACCGGCTAACGTTAAGCTTCAGACGAGGTTTTGCGGGTGGTTGGCCATCTTTTGGTGTCGGTGTCGACATGCTGCAAATGGAGAGCTCAAGAAGTTCACGATGCTCAATTCAAACGAGTGTAAACTGAGCGTATCCTTTGTTCCTTATGATTCTGAAGTGCGGGGGAGCAAGGGTACAAAATCGCACTGATAAAGTCGATGCTTGGAAATGATGCGAAATGTCCTTTTATTAAAGTTGAGGTAGGTACAGTGATGAAACTAAAATGGAGGAGCCGCGCAGCGCGCATCTTATGGGTCAGTTCCACTTTTACCCGCTGGCCATGCATATATACCAGGCATTGTTGGAAAATGGAAATCATGAACCGATTCTTTTTGTATGTCTTTCTCCTTCTTGACAGTGATTTGTTAAGCTCCAGGCAAAATAAACCAATGTCCTATTTAATCTGTCCACTCAATCTTGCTTCAGAAATTGGAGGGTCCGTGTTTTATTGACCACAAGAACTTCTGTTGCTGAGTCTATAACATCTTGCCACGATGTATTGCGGCAAGTTTCCTCGAGACTTGGTAGTTTCTTTGCTCTGCTAGTCTTTGTCTTTGTGTTGGATGCGCGCTCGCGAATCGCTTGAAGCAGTAGCTTGGCGATTACCGGGTCTCGTTGCCCTTGTTTCTTGAGGTAGGTAATGATAAACTGATTCTCTCTCATTTTTGTGGTTTTGTGTTCGCGGTTCCAGCGTTTTGTTGAGTTGATTGCATCGTTAACGCGTGACTCTAGACTCGACGAGCTCGGAGGGGCTTCGTCATAAGTTAGTTTTTAAAAGTCTCAAGGTCCCGGGCCAGAATGACTTACGCTGCTGATGGTGGGCACCTGAGGCGATATCTGTTTTTGCCTTTCGCGTTGCTCTTGTTTCTATTCCAAGTAGAGATGGGCTTGTTGGGGCCTCATTGCCCCTAACACCTGCACGTCGCGAGGCGTCAAGCATTCGACCTGATATCTCATCTATTTTTGTCCTTGCGTCCTCCAGTTGGTTGTTCCATTCCATTGTGGTATCACTCATGGCTTGCTGTAACCTCTCGATGTCCGCTCGTGTGGCAGGTTCACGATTATGTCCAATGCGAGCCATGTAAGCCTTGACTGTTTCGATCTCAATCATCATCTTCGTCATCCTTTCTTCATTCTGGCGTCTGAATTCTTGGTCATCAGCGGTGCGGATAACGAGCTGCTGGACTTCTTTTTCAAGTCGACTGGCAAGCGAGAAGACAGTATGGAGGTTGAGTTCGAAATGCATATTTGCGAGCGCCTCTGCTTGTTTTAAGAGCTGATTTTCTTCACTTTTTGGACTATTTAGTGTTGTTTGGGTGGATGAATACGCAACATCAGGGAAAGGTTTCGATGCAGTGAAGGCTGAAGCAAAATTGGCCGAGGATTGACTTGAAGGAGGCGACAGAGGTGCACCAGTTCCCTTAGGAGCTGATCGGTGGCGGTTCTGGCTCATGTTGAAAGCAAATTGAGTTTTTCTACTTGAGAAGAGAAGCGAGACAGGTATCGCTGAAGGATGATCATCAGAATGTGAATGGCCCGGTGGTGATGGAAGGGAAAAGAGGCCAGAAGACGTGGCGCCTCCATGAGATTTTGATTATTAGGTTGTTTGGCTTTCCCATCTCCTTCCCTAAGGCATGTAGGTATAGAAAGGTGCCTGATGCCTGTTGGTGTTTCCTTCTAAGTGAAAATGCTCCGAAATTGTTATCGAAGAGTGAAAGAAGGAAGGGGCTAGGTTTGGAGGTTCAGAGCAAGGAACAGGAGGTAAGAGAAGCCTCTGACACACGGACAACACCTACCTACTACCAAGGTAAGTATCTCGAGATTCGCTCTAAGGTTCCTGCCTATACAGCTCGAAATCTAATCATTTTCCACTCGGTCTGATATGGAAGTAAAGTAAGTAATAGGATGTACTTAGCCTCGCATTCCATACTGTTGAAGTGTGCTTCTTGCAATGGGACCTTGTAAGCTAGCAAAATAATTCCATATATCCGATCTTGACTTGAAGAATTTACAATTTGAGCGTATGCAAATACCCTACAACGAATAGCTCGTTTCTTGCTAGAATGATAGAATGCACTCGCGCGTGCAGGACCAACATCTGTATTACCCAAGCGTCGTGGCCTTCATTATTCAACGTCACCAATAACTTCAGCATCTTTCCCCTTCAATCTCTCCCTACCAATCCAGTCCATGAATATACCGACAACCTTAGCTATCGCCCCAGAAAGACCTAGCTTCTGTGCCCACATGGGTACCAAGCCTTTCGCATCAGATGCTGTCCCCATCACCCATTCCAAGCTTCCATCGCCTAATTCTCTTACCCTCTCAACACTTGTGTAAGCCGCCCGAATTGGGCCTCCGTGTTTACCCACGTCTGTTGCATCGTCGCTGGCCCGGATCGCGATTTGAACGACAAGGAACTCCTTGCGTCCACGAACAGCAGCTGTGGCTTGTAGGACAGGAAAGACACGCTTTGACAACGGGCCAGGAAGGTCATGGACCGACTCTTCACGACGAAGTGTCCAGTCAATCCAAGTTTCGCCGTTCAGCTGAATCTCAATGCCTGAGCAATCCCATTCCTGTAGTCGCTTAAAGCTCACCACGCTTGGCGTAAAGGTCTTCTCCGCCTCACCGTGCTTCTCCTTGAAACATCTCACGAACTCTTCCCAATCTGCCGTGCCCTTCTCTTTCTTTGCTTCATGAGTACTCCGCCGAAGCGCCCAAAGCTCTGACTGCGCTTTATCAGGTGGTATCCCAAGCCCTGGGTTCTTCTGCGCGACAACCCCAAGAGTCTCAGCATCAACAGTACGCTCGAATACATGAACAGAAGCGGTAGACCCGTCGTATGTTTTGACTGTCTTGTGTTTCCAGAGATCACTTGTGGACTGTAGTTCCGTAGCAGGCTCCACGGAAGGGATCTCGGAAGGGACGGAGTTTAGAAAAGGCAAGGCTTCGAGAATAATCGAGGAGAGAAGAACCTTGAGCTCTTCTGGCGTTGCCCCTGCACCTGGGAGTTTAGAAGGGCGTATGCCCCATAGGCGGACAAGAGGGCCATATGACTCGTTCATGATATCTGGACGATGTGCTGGTCCTTGGCTTTGGCCAAGGGTACTGATGTAGGTGGTATTGATAAACAGTTGCTTCCCAAGTGAATCTTCGCAATAAAAAAGAATTCATAAAGAGCAGAAACAGAGCTGGCGATAATGCTGCTGAAAGACGTGTCGCCAGTCTCATTGCAGAATAACAAAGCTACTTCTCAGACTCAGACTGGTATGAATGCAGCACAGTCGTCATGGGCTTGGTGGGGTCAAAATGCCAACTTCCGACTTAGTATGCCCCCATGAGATTGGCTTGCCTAGCCATCAGTTCATCACAGTGAGAGAAAAAGACGCAGAAAATCGTGTTGATTCATAATTTAATCGTTGCTTATTAAAAGATTTATAGATTCTATCGCCAGATCTTTGCTGGCATGGCATGACAATTGACTTATTTTTGGAAAAACCAGGCCAGCCATTACAAAACACTCAACTCCCGAGCATGCCCATTGCGTTTGCCGCATGTATACAACTTATTTCGTGTTGTCTCATCATTATTTGGGGCCAATTCTACTGCTGTCGTCTTTCCCAGTGGATGTTGGCGGGCTCCAAGGGTCGTGAGAAAAGCGAGGCGTAGTCGGTGTCGATCAGAGTGTTGCCGCCATCCACATTGCGGAACTTGAACTCACGCACAACCTCAGCAACAATTGTCTGAAGCTGGGCGTTGGCAAAGTGCTCGCCAATGCATCGGTGACGACCAGCACCAAAGGGCAGATAAGGAGAGGCAGAACCCTTGCTGACAAGACCGTAGCCGTAGTCGATCTTCTCTTCGTCATCGCCACGGTTAGCCATTCTGGGGAAGTTGGGAGAGTCGGCCTCCCATCGGTGAGGATCCCACTCATCGGGGTTGGGGAAGTAGGCCGAGTCGGTAGCGCTGACACCAGGAGCGGCGAGAAGAGTGTGCGAGGTCGGGATGGTGTACTTGGTTCCAGGAACAGGCATGGGAGACTTGACGGCGCGCATGATGGAGTGAATAGGAGCGTGAAGGCGGAGAGTCTCCTTGATAATGGCCTGGTTGAGGGGCAGCTTGGCAAGGTCGTCGTAAGTCAGGGGAGGCAAATCAGCACCGAGCTCTCTAACCTGCTCTTGGTACAGCTCTTCCATGATGTGAGGGTACTGAGCGAGACGGAGCATAATCCAAGAGCTGGTAGAAGAAGAAGAGTGCTGGCCAGCCATGAGAAGAGCAATCATCATGTGGGCGACCTCGTGATCAGGGACAGGGGTGCCGTTCTTGTAAGTAGAGTTCATGAGATGCTTCATCATATCGTGCTCGGTGTCATCGTTGTCCTTAGCGCGTCGCTCCTTAATGGTGTCCATATAGATTTTGGCAACAGTGCGCTGGGCGTGATCGCGCTTGCGGTTCCAGGGCAGAGGAGCCCAGTGAAGCATAAAGTTGATGGGAGTGAAACCCATGTCGAGATCGTGGTAGAGAGCGGCCAGAGACTCGTCAAACTTGTTACGGATAACGCTGCCTTGGAGGGCATGCGAGGCAGTGAAGATAGTGATCTCGGCCATTTTCTTGGGAATGTCGACAATACCGGACTTGCCCTTGAAATCGGGGCTCTTCTTGAAGTAATCGCGAACCTCGGAGGAGATAATAGGCACATATGATCGGAAGGCTTCGGTCGTGAGGGCGATTTTCATGAACTAAAAGCATTTCTATCAGCATGTTTGCTACGCCTGGATCGAATTCTCGTTTCTAACCTTCTTCTGCTCCATGAGTTTGGCATTGGGGCAATCATACACGACATCCTTGCCGAAGACAGGAGTAGTGAGAACAGTGTAAATCTCCTCGGCAGATACATCCTTGAGCTTTCCGTTGAGGATGAAGTCGTTTCCAGTGGGGCCAACAGCGACAGTGGTTTTCTTTCCGAGGAGGACAAAGGTGAAGACATCACCATGCTGGCGTCAAGTCAGCGTTTAGTCGTGCATTGTTTTCTAGCATGATAGTCTTGGCTTTCTGGCGCCTTGTGCGTCCAAGACTCGTCTCCAATCCTAGATTTTTGGGCTCCTTGAACGTACCTTGGCACGGTTCTCCCTGAAGAATTTAGGGGGGTCCATTCCGTATGTGATAGTGCTTCCAACGAAGGGGAACCAGTGGAAGACCAGGGGTGGTTCATTGCGGTTCTTGAAGAGTAGCTGGTTGAGTACATTGAGAACGACAGAGAGAACTACGAAAGCTCCAAAGCCAATTCCAATTTGCTGGGCCAGGGGAAGCTCCTGATATTGTTGTGCGAGCGGGTGGCTCGCAAGTTCTTGGAGGAGACCCATGATTGGGTTTCGTAAGGAGGATGTCAGGGTTTTCGTTCCGTTTCGAAGGATGGAATTACTAGAAAGAAGTAAAGAAGAAATTATCGTCCTCGGCGCCAGGAAGCACAAGAAATCCCAATGGCGAGTCGTAGAAAGAAGAGACTGACTGGAAAATGAAAGGGAATGATGGCGAAGGAGATTAACTGATATGTAATTGCGACAGACCCCGACGTCTTTTTTTCGGACCGGGGGGTGTCTTAGCTGGTAGAAGAGACCCCACACACCTGCCGAGCAAAAACAGCCAACAGCACGGTACACCGCCTGGGCTCCGTCGAGATTAAGCCCGTAGAATTGCCTCGCCCCCTGTGTGGTTCACGGTTTACAGCACTCCTGCTGCCCTACAAAACGGAACCCGATGTGGCCCATGGACGGTTCCTGAAAATAATGGGGCATCATGCGTTCCGTTGCGAAAGGGTGTGATGTGATTGGCTCGTAGTTGCGGATTCGTATTCGCATACACTTTGTGGTGCCAGATCTTGAGCCCCTCCATCCCTCCTTTTTCGCATTCTTATCTGCTTGCCAATAGAAGTATTTACTTGTTTTGCATTGATCGCTTACGTAGTGCCTAATATGTATGTACATACATAGTACGTTTACTAGTAATTAATAAGCCCCCAATCTGTATTTTTATCCTCCTTCGGCAATAACTCAATGACGGTCAAACACCATTATCAAGTGAGGTTTTGGATGTAGAAAATGTTATTTTCTCCCTTGTGTACCAATTCCCCTACTTCACGGCCCCTTCCTCTCTGCCCCTTGTACTGAAAGACTGAACTCTCAAAATGGTCCGATGAATTGGATCACGGAGTTTCTGATTGGCTTCATTGCTATGGTCCGAATAAGAACCCGACTCTTGATCAGCCGTGAACTACCCGGCTATTTAATGTGACGATTCTCGAATCATTTCCAGGGTCCTCGATGAATAAGACCATATTGTTTATTGGTCAATGGCTCTTGACGTGTCCAGGATGAGAACATAAGGATCAAGGGGCGTATCAGTATTCACATGCTGATCTGCTACCTAATGGCTGATGGAATTCTTGCGACAGTAGATACGATTCAAAATTTGAAAGGGCTCACAAAGTCCTGCATGTTCTATGATCTCAATTGGAAGCACAGATAGCCATTGATTTAGAAAAGTTGCTCAATTCAAGGGCCACTCCTAAGAGACTGTTGTGATGTACACGTTTGTTTGACAACTTTCGAGGTCACGATACCACCGGAAATGCTACCAAACACTCAGAAGCTACTCCTGAAGTCGCCGCAATTAACAATTTAAAAAAAAAACACATCATGTTTGTTCCCAGCCCCGGATCACCCCGATCACAGAAACCACCTCGCCTATGAAGCCCCGCTTAAGATGGGCTGACGCTCGCGGGGCTCATCTTATATGAAGAAGTAAAACGTCGTCCGACTCCCTTCCGTATTCGTGAGACGGAACGGTCAAGAATAGTCCCAATCACCGGGGCCTATCCGTCCCGGCCGGCGCCGAATTGACGTCAAGGCCCGGACGAGGTCTGTGAGAATGGTCGGCATCTGAGGATAAAAAACAGCGGGTTTGAGATTTTTGTGCAGTTTTCTCTATCGACGGCTCGACAGACTGCACGGCATGGCCCCGATACCGGTTGCGAAACCACAAACCTCATAAGTGTCAAAAAATGTTCGCGCGATTCAGAAGACGTGAAATGCCTACCATGTTAGGGCATTGTCAATACAATAGTGAACTATCAATTCGATAGGGTCTGTTGCGTCTTGAGGCCAAACTCATCTGTCACCGTGCCCGTTATTATGGCTGTAGAAGAGCTGCCCGTACAAATTTCTACTATCGTTAACTCGTTGAACTGTCTACGAGGCCAACAAGACGCGGCGTTGGCCGACAAATTCTGACTATGTGGTGGTTAGCAATACTGTGCTGTACAAAATCGAGGCTCTTCCTAGGGAGTCTGGGTAATATGATTCAAAATGTTTTTGTATTCCTGTGCCCTAAACTATAAACCGTGAAAATCATGAGGGGAATATTACCGACGCCTGCAATCAGAGTATCAGAGTATCTACCAAGAGCAAACACAGACTCGCCAGGCAATAAAATATGTGAGTGAGCAAAAGGCATATCAAATTCTTCATGTATCCCCATAAATGCACGTAAATTGCATTAATGCTCGAATTCGCCTAAACATTAGTAGTGAGCCGCCGTCAGGTAATATAAACGCGAACATTGTCTTGTTAGGTCCGCTGTGTTACTTATGTCGCAACCACAACCGTCAAGAACATCTTACAAACTCCAACTCCCAACAAATCTCGCAACCCTCGTGAAGTATCTTCTACACTTGTCACCGAAACGACAGAAGCCATGCAGAGAATCATGTCTTCTAAGCAACGATGCTCTTTCCGACAGCACCCCATCGAAGTTTACGAAGCCCACTGCCCGAAGATCGAATTACTTCTTGGCCGCAGGATGCCGTTTCGTTGACACTTCCAACGCTGGCAGCCAGCGCCTCTTGCTTGCCGACCTCACGACCAATAACATAACCAGCACCAAACCCCACCACAGATACAAGCACGACAACTCCAGCGCTGACAACCCATGTGAGAAGGGTTGGTGAGATGCTGGTTGGCTCTTCGATCTGGGAAACCTTCTTTTTCTTAGTAGCCCTTGAGACCGTCGGCGATCCGGAGCCGTGCTTGCCTCTTTCAGAGGTTCGTGAAGGGGATCTTGCGGGGGAGCCCCGTTTGCGGGGTGGAGATGGGCCCGCAGGTCGCTGGGCTCGTCTCGGCTCTGTCGACAGCTCTGACTCCGGTACAAGTCGGAGTTCCATGGGTTGACTGCTGGGACCTACACCTGCGTTGGCGGTCCTCTGGGCCTCTACTTCATCCTTTGACTTGGGCAGACCTCTAGCAGCATGCGCGCAGGAAAGAAGAGTAGTGAGAGATGCACGAAGAGCCGCGTCGTTCTCTTCACGAACAGCCGGGGACATGAAGCTTGGGCCCGCACGGTGGGGCCGTGTCTGCGATCGTTGGGTAAAGGATGGCCGTGTAAGACCATTATGAGGATGAGGAGGATGAGCGCTTGGGATGACTGGAGCCGAGTCTCTTCGTTGGGTGGATGGATGAGTGAAGGCATTTGGCTGAGGTCGAAAGATACGCTCTGTAGGTTGATCGGACGCACGTCCGAGCGCGGTGACGTTATCACCATCCGACTCAGCCTCTGAATCCATATCCGCCTCCTCCTCAGGCTGAGCGTTCTCGGTCGAGCTGGTAAGTAGGCGATCATCTTCGCTATCGCTCTCGTCGTATTCCTCCTGGCTACTCAAGTCGGCCGCGTTCACATTATGAATAGCAGTCTGCTGTTGAGGGAGCGATCGTGCTGATTGCTGTAATCGTCGTCGGCGCACATATGGATTTCCGACGCGCAGGCCGGTAGTAACAATCTCATCGCCGATACTGGACAAGGAGGAAGATGAGGGCTGTGACGCTACTTCTACCCAAGTTTCTAGAAAAGTTAACATACAAGTTTGGAAAGTTTGACCTACGGGGTGGGACTTACCATCGTGACGTCTCTGAGAGGGAAGTCCAGGACTCGATCTCGCTCCATTTGGAGACATCCTATTTCCTTGCCAACTTTGGTTTGCTTCTCCGTCCATTTTGCCTCTTCTCACGATGATAAGATCGAAGTTTGTTGAAAGTTGAGTTGTTGGGACACACGGTATTCAAGGTCCGAGGCGGAGTACAAGAAGACACGGGACTCAATATGCTAACTAGGTAGATCAGCAGTGCAACTTCGCTTATCTCTTGGATATGAGGTGGTGTTATTCAGGAGGCTGCCTAAAAGTTAAAAGATGGCGAAGCACAAGAAAGAAAGATGAAGTACGAAGTGAGGGTATAAAAAAGATAGAAAGTAAGTATCGAGTTCTTGGCCAGCGAAGTCGGGGCTGGAAAAACCGTTGGTAAAGTACAGTCAAGAGCGAATGTTTCTTTGTTACAGGCACGAGAGCACATCTTGCTGCCCAGTGATAACAACTAAGTAACGGTACTTGTGGCGCGGGTGGGGAGACAGTGCGGACTGATGGTGTATACTAAGGTAGCCATGAAACAGCGACATGCGAAACGTGTACCCTACCTGCTCATTTAGTGTAATAGTATGCTCTGACGATAACGCTTTTCTTGCTGCGCACTGTATATCTGTAGGTAGTCGCGAGAGCGGTGAAGCACCTTTATACGAGTATCTGTACATCAGCCCCCGCCTTACATCTGAGCACGCAGTAGGAACATTACCTACCTACGGTCATGAGTACAAGGTGGGGTTTAGATCACCCAAATAAGCTCACACTCAACCCAAAAGAAATTCCACCGTAAAGAGAATCGCAGGCAACTGGAAGAGGAAAGGGGGTTGAGGCTGACAGACGCTAGGTATCTCCAGCCTGTACATGTTCTTAAATGTGCCGAGGAGTATCTGCTTTATTCGGCTTGACTATGTTTCAATATGTAAGGGAGTCTTTCGATACCTCTTATGATATCCTGTACTGACGTGGATAATTAAAGACCGTTGACCAAGCTCTGGGCTCATAGACCTGTCGACTTTCATGGATCTGCATCATGCGTGAAACAAAGAATCATGGAGCAATACCCTTGGCCATTTGTTCCCAGTGAGCCTTGAAAGTTATGGCGTAACAATTATCCAGTTAGCGCCTTAATACAACACGGCAGCCCAGTCCAGCGAAACTTGAACCTGTTAATTATTACAGTCTGTTATGGGTGCGTTATCTCTAGCTTTTAAATAACATCGGAACTGGAGCCCTGGATCAACACGCAGCATGTATCACCTGGGGATACCTTAGTACTACTACTAACTTACCAAGTCAGTATATGAACGAAGGTAAGGCACGTACTGTAGCTTCACACCTCACCGAACCTCACCTACCTAGCAGCTGACTCTCAAGACTGATCTCCATGATATTCTTTTCAACTTTCCCATCAAATGCGCCTTGATTACCAGTGTTCAACAATCATGTTTACATGCTCACGCGTAAGTACTATAGTGTTTGTCGAGACTGGTCACTCCGTCCCCACCATCCGTGTGATTCGCGGCTTATGTGACACAGCCATCACGCGCTGAACATCAATTTATGGACAGCGCGTTTTGAATGGCAGCAGCTACATCCGAAATTCTGCAACAGTACAGTGGGCAGCACCAGTATGTATGTTATGAATGAACTTTCTACCCATGTGCTATACCTGATCCAAGATGGACCCATGCCTCTAGTTAAGCGTTCTGTCCCGGGTCATATGTAAAGACGGGAACATATGATTCCAAGACAGTACCATCCAGATGCGAAATATTCACTAAGCTATCTTATACTTTAGATACATTCACTCATGGAAAGACCCCTGTGACGTCGTTGAGAGAAACATAATTGAACTTTTATTGCGCCCCTACAATCGAGATGTGCACCATCCCGTTGTTACATAAATCGAAAGAATAACGGCAGTGGTATACTCACCATCAAACGATGAAACAGTGTACATGGTATAAGAAATCAAGATGGTTTAGTCGTCAAGGCAGGAGATCGTCGTCAACTGGTGCTGAGGTTAGGCATAGGCATGGTCGTATCTTTTCGAAAAGCCCCCAGGGCCCCTCAAGAGCGTTCGCAAGAACCGACTTGGTCCACTCCACAATGTCTGGAAGACATAGGGAGCCTCTTCCCAAAGAGTGGTCAACAAATCCCTCAGAAGCCCACGTGGTGTCTGCCTTGAGAAAGGGCTTGATCAAAGAGCCAAAGCCACCAGGAAGGTGCTTTATGAAGATGCCACGAGCCCACGGTCCCTCAAGTGTAATAGCCCCCAGGTCTATAACTGCTTTACGCGTGTGATGCGTATTCTCAAAGCCCACTACTCCATGAAGGAGTTTTGTCTTGTGTTGAATCGACAGCCCACAAAAGCCCACTTATTGGTAAACCCGCCAGAAGCCCTCAGTTCGCAACTGTTGTGCATCAACCCACGCTTAATCGAAAGAAATCTTGGAGCCAGAGAAAGTGGTAGGAGTGCGGTTAGCACCAGTGCCGAAGCTACCACCACGACCGCCACCACGGCCGCGACCACCACCGCCACCGCGACCACCTCCACGGCCTCCGAAGCCACCACGGCCGCCGCCGCGACCACCTCCACGACCACCACCAAAGCCGCCGCCACCACCCTGCTGAGGCCTGCTGCTGGCGTAGTCCAGGCGGACGCTACGGGACATGCGTCCGTTGCCAATAGGGGCACCGTTCTTGGCCTCGAAGACCTTCTTGGCATCGTCGACCGAGTTGAAGCTGACATAACCGAAGCCCTTGAGGTTACCGCTATCACTGTTGGTAGTTAGTAACAGGAGCGCGGAGGTAGAGTGAACATTGCTACTTACGGATCGGTAGGCAGGCGAACGCTGGCCACCTCAGCGACCTCGCTGAAGAACTCACGGACGGTGTCCTGATCGACATCGAAAGGAAGGTTACCGACGAAGAGGGTATCGCTCTCAGGGCTGACAGTGTCACCATGACGCTGGGCACGATCGGCAGCGCGAGACTGAGGGTTAGCATCAGCAGGACGAGCGTTGGCATAGTCGAGGTTGATGGCACGGCCTTCGAGTTCAACACCTTGCATGGTCTCGTAGGCCTTGGTGCAAGAGGCAGCATCGTTGAAGTCGACATAGCCGAAGCCACGGCTACGACCAGTACCCTTCTCGGTCATGACGCGGGCGTTGGCAAGACCCTCAATGTGCTTGAAAGCCTCGTAGAGGGCATTGTCGTCGATGGACCAGCTTAGGCTACCGGCGAAGAGGGTAGTAGGCTCGTCAGTCTTTGTCTTCTTGGCATCCGCATCGCCATCATCCTCAGCCTTGCGCTTCTTGGAGGGAGCCTCCTCGGTCTTTTCAATCTTGGCGCCAGCCTCCTCATCAGAGTCGCTGCTGTCACTGTCATCGGAGTCATCCTCAGAATCGTCGGAGTCGGAGTTGTCAGAAGAATCGGCCTTCTATGTATGGTGTTAGTAAGAAGTAGCTTCAGTAGATAGAGTTTGGGTGTACGAACCTTCTCGGCAGCCTTCTCGGTAGCCTTGGTCTTGGGCTTCTCCTCCTCGCTCTCGTCGTCAGAGTCAGAGTCAGAGTCGGAACCGGAGCCAGACTCAGAGTCGGATGAGTCAGAAGACTCAGCCTTTTTGGCGGGAGCGGCGGCCTTAGCAGTACCGTTGGTCTTGGCAGCCTTAGCCTTGGGCTTCTCATCCTCAGACTCGCTATCGGAGTCGGAGTCGGAGTCTGAGCCGGAGTCGGACTCAGATTCAGATGAGGACTCAGCAGCCTTGGCCTTGGGCTTGGAGACAGTCTTCTTAGTAACCTTCTTCTCCTCCTCAGAGGAAGAAGAGTCGGAATCGGAGTCGGAAGCCTCAGACTCGCTCTCAGACTCAGACTCGGACTCGGAAGAAGATTCGGGCTCAATCTTCTTCTTGCTCTTCTTGGTGTCCTTCTCCTTGGTAACCTTCTTGGCAGCAGCCTTAGCAAGCTCCTTGGACTTAGACTTGGACGACTTGGAAGGCTTGGTGATACCTCCGGCCTTGACGGTGCTGAGAGGCTCAGCAACCTTGGCCTTGCTCTCCTTTGTCTTTGTCTTAGCCATTGTAATTATGTATTAAGGTAGAAGGGGGTAAGAGGTGGTAGGGAAAGGGTGAATGTTTAGTCGGAGAGAATGAGCAGGAATAAGAACGGGAAGGGCGAATGGAGAAAGCAGACTTTTATGCTGGTGCTTGGATCTACTTTTTTTTTCTCACTTTTTTTTTTTCCTGCCGTCAGAATGGTGGGGCTCCTGAGGGCGGTGAGGACCTTCGGACTGACAGGGAAGGTGGTCGATAGACTTGTGGGTCTTACCTTGCCTGAGAATTCAGGTCGCTTATTATTGGACATTCAATTCACCTAGGTTGAGCTTCAAGCTACCTACTCGGACATACCAAGTTGCCGATACCTATCGACTGAGTCCCGTTGTTAGCCTTGCGCGCTGTCCTTCGCTACAATTCTATAATCTACTCATAAGGCAAAAAGACAGCCTCAGAATCACCATGCCTACTCCCGAGTCCGAGCAGTTTAAGGCTCAGAAGCCCACCGTTCCTCCTACATTCAATGGCGTCGATTACGATGATACTAAAGCCTTCAAGGCTGCCGAGGATGCCCTCATCCGAGAGCAATGGGTTGGAGCCATGATGACTCGTCTTGTTGGAGAGGAGCTCAACAAGTGCTACGTTCGAGAGGGTGTCAATCACTTGGAGAACTGCGGCCACCTCCGAGGTTAGTTTGCTTCGAACTGGAGCTTTTCCCGAGGGCCGCCGAGAGTAGGCTTTAAGCTCTTACTGACTTTGGAGAATAGAGAGGTATTTGCAATTGCTGAAGACGAACAAGATCAAGGGCACCAAGTTCCTGCAACAAAACTATGTTGACCAGAAGGATCAAGAGCTTGATCTCGCTGCCAAAGTTCACACTAGC
This sequence comes from Fusarium musae, assembly GCF_019915245.1. NCBI lineage: Eukaryota > Fungi > Ascomycota > Sordariomycetes > Hypocreales > Nectriaceae > Fusarium > Fusarium musae. The sequence continues at coordinate 2,945,967 of NC_058387.1, forward strand.
GACAAGATTGCCAAGCTCAACCACGGCAGATTCTCATCGTAAGCCTTTAACTAAACCAGAAACTGAGTTGGGAAGGGATTGCATAGATGTGATGTTTAGATGAGAGGGAATTATGGTCTAGATATCATGATTTGAGTGTCTCGGCTCACCAAAAATGGGTGAAGCAATCATCTGACCTTGTATGAATTGTATATATCAGGAAGAAACGAGTTAAAAGAAACTCTAAGGAAACTGCACAATTGCAACTGTGAGAGCCAATGCATATTGATCGTAGTTCAACAATTTGGAGGCTTTCAATTGGGCGCGAGGCTGACATTTTACATCTTCCATCACCTCTCATTGGCTCTCCACCAACTGGTCGTCCAAAATTTCTCCAGAACTTCGAGCCTCGTTACATTTCATCTCCCACCAACCCACCACCAGCAATCATAATGTTCTGCACTCGGTGTCTGCGCGCCGCCTCCTTGCGGCGCTCGCAGCCGATTCTTCGACAGTTTTCGACAACGACAACTTTCCGTTCCGCCGAACCTCAACTTTCGACTCCCGTTACAGCGCTCGGTGAGGCACAGAAGGATGTCCCTGCTGCACGATCATCATGTGCACCTGGAACTGTTCTTAATGGCTTAAACTATAAAAAGGGTGGGCAGGACCCTGTCGCAAAGAATGATGATGAGTACCCAGAATGGCTGTGGTCTTGCTTGGAAGTCTTGAAGAAGAGTGCCGATTCGGCGGATGCCGATGCTGGCGACGAATTCTGTATGTTTTATGCCTGATATCTTACCACAAGGCAAGACATCGCTAACGACACTAAAGCCAAGTCAAAGAAGCAAAGAAAACTGGCAGCCAAGCGTCAAAAGACCCTCGAGGCCAAGCTGTTGGCTGAGGGTAATCTTGAGGCTCTGGCCCCTAAGATTCCTCTTCAACGCCAGTCTATTAATATCCTCGGAGAGGAGAATCGAGGAGTCGAACATAACATTGAGGCCGCGCAAAAGCGAGAGGAACTTAAGAAGGCCATGCGAAAGGAGAGAAGGGCCAAGATCAAGGAAACCAACTACCTCAAGTCTATGTAAATTTGAGATGGTTATCTATATATGTACACTACCTAAGAGTATGTAACTCGACTGTACCATACCGCAGCATGAAGAAAATGATTCAATAGATTCAACTCATGAGCAGCATTATTTCACGATAAAGACACTAAATCTCATCGACCACCCTATACTGCGTGATATGTTGAGTCATATTTATCTCGAATATCCTATCTGTTTGATAACCGCATAATGCTCACCTCATCATGAATAGCATAGCTTGATCATCAAACTCTTTGATAGAGAGCACAACTCTGTGAGCCCAAGGTGTACGATACTCACAGAACACTCAAATCCAGCGGTACACTGCTGCCTCTTCCTGCCCTATATTTTCTTGTTCCACCTACGAAGTCCCTGGGTTTCGGGAACAAACCTTCATCCTTGAACTGCCACCTAGAGTCGTTGATCACAATACGAACCCCACCACTAATACCGGGCGTTTGCGCTGGTGAGTGCTTCGGGCTTGGGGATTTTGCTCCATTGGCTGTCAAGGTGAACATACTTGGATCCAACATGGACTGACGAAGGGATGAACCTCGAGAGCGTGTCGTTGGTGGCGGTGGCGAAGGTGCGCTTGGAGGTGCTGGTACTGATCCAGAAGGTGGGGGTGGAGGAGGAGGAGGAGGCGCCGCGCTTGGAGATGCTTGACCAGCGGCGCGAATGGCAGCTACTGCAGCGAGTGATGGTGTCGAATGTGATGCTGCAGGCGGAGGGGGTGGAGGAGGCGGCACTGAAGATCGTGAAGCTGGTGATTGACTCGGCAGAGGAGGTGCCGCTGAAGGCGGAGGAGGAGGAGGAGCGGCAGGAGCGGATGCACTGTTTGATGGAGGAGGCGGAGGTGGTGGTGGAGCAGGAGGCGCTGAAGATGGCGAGGGCGCGGATGGTGGCAGAGACATTGACGACGGCTTTCTTGACGTCGGCAGGGGAGGTGGCTTCTTTCCAATAGGAGGAGGGGGAGGCTTGGATCCCACTGGTGTGGTCTTTCTCAAGTTTGCTGCTCCTCCCGGAGGCGGTACTGGAGGTCCTCGCCCAGGGATTGCTGGCGCAACTGCTGAAGGAGGCCTTGGTGCGGAGCCGACTGGAGGTTTGGGTGCTGAGGTAGTAGATTCAGGATCCGATCGATATGAAGAATCAGCATTTGCGCCTGTGTCAATGCCTCCCCTGCTCTTTTTCAATTTGGGCATTCCACCAGCGAAAAGACCACCCAGCTGCGGCGCGGCATCCATGCCTGCCGTCGAATCGCGAGATCCTTGATCACTATTACTCCTCGCTCGTCCTCCTGGGACCGGTGGTGCCAGACCTCCTGGGGGCTTAGGAGCACCACCCAGGCCGGGGACAGGAGGTGCGCCGCCAACAGGCAGAGCTGCCGACGAATTTGATGTATTTCCAACTTGAGGCGCTGAACGGTCATTGGTAACAGCTTTTTTGAGAGCTTTGCCTTTGTGGATATCTGATAGAAGTGCGCCCTGGAGAGCTGTCAGATTCCGTCAAGGTAACTATAACGACGGACAAAGGTATGCAGTAAATAAACATACTCTGTTGCCTGCCCCAGCAGGCGGACGGGCAGGAAGACCTCCTGGAGGAGGTGGAGGAGGCGGAGGAGGACCACCCATGGCACCAGGCGGCGGAGGAGGAGGAGGCGGTGGTGGAGGAGGCATCACGGAGTCGTTCTATGTCCTGAACTGTGTGGGATGGGGTGGTTGAGGCTGTTTTGCGGAAGAACAAGAGATAGTCGGGGTCTTCGGACTTGGAGAGTGGGGTGCCGACCTTGAGTTCATATACAACTCCTACGACACAGCCTGGGGAGGCAACAGTGAATGTGAGGACCAGCCAAGGAACGGTTATATAAAGGTCAAGGTTGAGCCCAAGGTACTAAAGGTACCGGATCAGTTTGAATACCCCAAGGCGAGAGCCACTTCATGTTTCGTCATGGCCAATGGCACGCTTACGCCGCATGGAAAGAATGGAAGGCAGCACCGCTACTTACAGTGGACACGCTGGGCATGGATGGTCTGAGCTGCGCCCCACTTTCTTCTAACCCAAAGTTTCTGATGATATCTCAGGCTTCTACTCCGTATTATTTAGAGCTTCATTGATGGGGCAATGACAACATTAGCCAGAAATAAAGCGATTTATTTCACCGACTAGGATGAATATACTTATTTTTTTGAAAGATATGAGCAGTCGCAGGCATAGCGCCTGATCCTGTCTAGGTATTTAAAGAGCGATATGACTTACAAAGTTGGCTTCCACTAAAAATTGCTTTGGAAGTGAGCAGCCTATCACAATTGTCAATCACCGACAGGTGGGGCTTCCCGCTCGCGTATCATGGCTGCGAAATCAAAGTTGGATTCTAAATAGCATCAACGACGAACAAGACAGGGAGGTTTCTACTCAAGAAGGACGCGGGCAATCGGGGATAGAGAAGCGACTGGGGATTCTTGAAACCACAATTGGCCATTATCCCTTGCACACACAATCATGCCACGAGTCTGTACCCGACATATTGGCAATATCTGCCATCGATGCGCTTTTACACCAGCACCGACAATCGCAAACCAAGCCTTCGTTAGCGGAACACTCCTAGCTTCCATTCGCCATGGGAGAAGGATAACAATAAAGGGCCCGCGTGCACGATGGGCTTCGACCGCATCGACATACCCAGACCTCAATATCCAGCCGGCCGATGCCGATAAAGTCCCTCGACAATTGACTGATCCGACACAACTGGCAAATATCGTAGAGAGCACGAAGAAGAAGTTCCTGGCGACAGATGGAATTCCGGCGAAGCAACTGACGACTGCGGCCCTTGAGACGTGCCTCAAGGCTGCTCAAGCCCTCCAACCTCAAATCCACAGGGCTGAAGCTCAGTCACGGACGTCCACATCAAAGCTCATGGAGTTGGGAGCAGAGCGAACTGGCCAAAGACCAAATTCTATGGACCCCCAACTTGCCGATGGCGTCAAAAAGATCTCGTACTCGGCCTATGCAATCATTTCGCAGCCCAATGTCGAGATAACACCCGCCTTCCTTGAACTCTATGTTGCTATTCAGGCTTCGCTAGGCCGGCCTGAGTCGCTTCCTGCCGTGTTCGAGATGTTTGCGACCAAGAAGAAGCCGGTCGTCAAGAATGGAGTGGTCCAATACGTGGCTTCAAACCCCAATGCCGCAGTCAAAGCAATTGAGAAAGGCGTTGCTGATATGGCTTTGCAGACTGCTATTGACGCCAAGAATCTAGATTCAGCACTGGGCGTTGTTGAAGCCTCCTTCAGACTTCCAGCATTCAAGCGTCAGAAGCTTATCAAGCACTCCACTACCCCTGCCCTCGCCCTTGGCTCTCTGCCCTTTGGTATTTTTGGTCTTGCTTCAGCATATGCTGCCTACTGGCAGAACACTATGGATATATCCACAGCAACGGGCCTCGGTGTTGCTGGCATCTCTGGATATTTCTTGGTTGTGGGATCAATGGGTATGATTGCCAAATTAAGTAACAAAGATCAGATGAAGCGTGTGACTTGGGCCCCTGGCACACCACTGCGTCTCAGGTGGCTGAGGGAGGAGGAACGAGCTGCTATGGACAAGATTGCTTGTGCCTGGGGCTTCAAGGAGCCCTGGAGGCATGGAGAGGAGTCAGGTCCTGAGTGGGAGGGTCTCAAGGAGTACATGGGTTACCGTCAGATGATTCTCGATCGCGTTGAGTTTATGGAGGGCATGAGTTAGTTTCTCCGCTGTGCCCCCCCCCCCCCCCCCCAGAGTGTACATCATATCTGTAAATAAGAAACATGCATGAAATGTTTTATGCTCTCCCCAAGTAAGCTGCACCCCATAGCTTGACTTTAGATGGTTGGCAAAATGACAAGAGAAGAACAACATGCATACCTAGACCTGAATGTTTGGTGTAAACCTCTTGCCTCAGACTACCTTAGGGGCTGGCCTCCGGGTTTATCTCGTATGTAAACCCATAGGTACTGAACAGTCTTCCTTATCATACCAGCAACACTTACCAATGTGGACGGCGTATCAGTTCTTTCTAAGGAGCTCAATATGACTTCCCACTTGCTTCATCATTTGGAAGTACGACACTTCGTGTAAGACCTCGTGCACTTCTGGGCCCAACATAAGGATTCCAAGCTCCAGTGTCCACTCGAGATCCATCTATGCGTTGAGAAACATTATGTGATGATTTTTTTGAATTATGGAAACATTATGGGAGGATAATAGCGACGGGGATGCGGCACATGGAGAGGCATGTGCAGATAATACCCAACTTCTGCTCGATTATAGTCCACATTGTAGAGCTAACGCCGACTAGAACACTGTCAGTAAGTTCAACCTTATATGTTTACGCAGGGCACTTACATGTCGTATCAAAAGTTTTGGTTGCCAGATCAAGGGTTGTCATGCGCACGATGGGTGTCACTATAACACGAAGTAGAATGAGTTCACCTAGCACTTGTCTGGCCGGATTTCACTTACACACCGCCACCCATGGTGAGAATCATTATGGGTGCATGTTTGTGCGCGACGGGTAGTTGACTTATGGATATAGGCTGCACTGGTAAGATCAATATCAAGGCATCGGTGCCGATGGAAAACCCGGCACTCGCGTGCCAGTTCTTGTTGAGGCCAATGCAAGTTGCTGGATAGATTTTTCTCAGGCACCTCTGACCGGCTGGCACTGCCAGATTGATAAGGCTAAAGCTATAGGCATATAACAGGCAATGGTGCCTATTGAGGACATAACAACACCTGTGGAACCATTTTTTGGATAAATATGCAGCAATATAGGAGGAGTATCGGTATCTTGGCGAGATTCACAGTGAGTTTGTAGAATATCTGAGCGACGTAAAATAACTAGAGGAGTTAGAGTTATTGTCAAGTGAATTGTCATTGAAGCTATGTAGCAGATGCTACTCACCTTGAACACTATCAACTTGTCATCTGTCGTCAAGGTTTCAATATGGCGACCAAGTCCGTCGCTGGAAACTACCATAACAGTTTGTATATTCAAGGCCGAGGACCATTTCGTTAGTGTCAGCCCGTTGTGAGCACCAGGATTAGGCACGACTTGCAAAAGATATAATGATGATTATTTCGTCCCAATCCAGACTCGATCGCCTAGGTAGCTACACGGCTCCAAAAGCGAAAAAGGACAAAGATAGGCGTCACAATGAAGAAAGTAACACTTGGGGCATAAATCAGCACCGCGTTGCTCTCGCTTGGGATATCCTCCGAGATCATCATGGAAGATTTAAGACGTGAGGCATGTGCTCAGTGCTATGGTAACACTGAGACGCCAGCACCATAGAGAAACTAATCCGGAGAGGGATGGTTTATAATGAAAAACCTGGCTGTTTCTGAGTCTCCAGACTTGGCTTCGGTTTCGACCGAGAGCACTAGAAACGAGAATTTGCATGCTTATTGCTTTTGTGGAGGGGTTTAATAGTATCCAATATATTAATAATACGAAAGACCTCCAACTATAGCTCTGAACATCTAGAGAATTGATTCTGGATGTCCTGGTACTCAATAAGTTATCTCAGCCGCCACATTAATGACGCTTGTTTGAGGCCATAGATTTGTGAAGTACCCAGTCAGTTATATATCACTTCAAGCTATATCAGCAATTTGTTACCAAGAGACGCCCAGCCACCACGGGGTTTTTCATCGTGACTTTATTTCAGCAGATAAGAAACAGAGTTTGTTTTTCACAATCTATCACATTGGCTTCATCTGCTTTTCGCAATGGAGTATATTGTGTTACTCTGTCGGCTCCTATCGTGATGGACTACACTTTGCTTTTCTTCCCTGCGAGTGACTCTTTGTAACAAGTGGACACAGAACGCTCCATATGTCCTAGATGCCAAGTCCAAACACCGGTAAATCCTGACAAATGGCGACCTCTGATCTGCTTTCCTTCTGTTTCACTTGATTCCATCATGTTGTTTGTTGCAGGTGAATTCAAGTAATCCAGGAGCAGCAGAAGAAAGCAACAACCAAGTCAACAGGACGGATTCGAATGGATTAAGAATGGTTCAATTCTCGATTGCAGATTCATTTTATGTTTATAGTTGCTTTCAAATTAGCAATACATCATCTTGGTTATTTTTTTATTTTTTTTCGTTGCTATGGCAGAAAAGACCGTTTGTGTCTTCTCTATGCAACGTATAAAGACCTTACAAGACCGAACTAGCTGACGGAATTCTGTGCAAAATAAGATGAGATGTATGATCAAAAACATGAAAGCCTGGAAAGCCTTAAGTCTCTTGGTTCATTTACATCATTTCATCCATTTCATAGATAAAAATTTCCAATTCCACATAACAATAGCCATTTCTGCTGTCACCTCAGACACGAGGTTATCATGAAACACTTCGCTCGAGTTGCTGTTTCCAGACGAGGGTGATACCCTGTAGCTCCGATCGATGCGGACAAGGAGACCGAGCAAATTCACGTTTCCCGGCGCTGTACCCCCGGGGCCGCCGAAGTGAGAAGTGACAACAATCATCGAGAGGAGCTTGGCTTATCCCCCTGGTCAGTATTATCTCGATTTTGTCTCTGCCCCGCCAAACTTCTATCACCAAGGTACTGGTAAACGTCGCTTTACTTGGTGGTGGATAAGAAAAAGAACAATCCAGCTTACTAGTGCTAACCCAAACGTGACTATTTGAGCAAGCATGCTGCAAAAAAGTCATTTTAGATGTTTGTAATCTTTCATATAGGACCCAAAGCATGAGGGCCTATTGTGTAGACTGAACTTATTGGTGGGGAGAGGGATTGTTGGCACTGCTTCGCACATCTGCCATTGTCTCTAGACTGTACCCATCGAACCACGAGGAGCAGATCGTTTAACTACTAGGTAGGTTCTGCATCCTCCGTATGCCTAATATTCGCCGATAGGGAAAAGAGAAGTCCTACAAGTCTGCGGTCCACGTAGGTGGTAAGTCCCCAAAGTGCATGATAACCAACATCACTAACCTCACACGAAGCCAAGGAGTCGATAAATGGCGGAAACCCCATCAGATGTGGCCGGAAAGGCACGCACAATGATGTTCGAGTCCATCAGCGGTCGAGGTCCTTACGGCGAGCCTCATCTTCTCGGAATAGACAATGAGCAGAGACCCTTCTACGCAATGTCACGCTGCATCCTCGCCGAAACTCTTATCAAGGATATCCCAAAGACAGTCCACCGTATTTTCGTCTACAACGATGTCGATGCCGCTGATTGGAATGAACTTCCCCCAGTCAGAAGACCCATGTGGTCGTCTGGAATCCAGAACCTTTTCTTCCCCCACAACAGTCCAGGTGCGTATGCCTGGAACCATCACCACGCCGTCATTGGCATGGGTATACCTCTGAGACATCAGCGCTCTTATACCAGAGTTCAAGTTCGAATGGGCTCTGGAGGGCCTATTGGAGAGTGGCACCCCGAAGGTATCTACCATTGCAGAGGCATGGAACTTTACCCCGATCTCAAATCTTATCTTCTAGTTCCCTTCGGCAGCGCAACATGCATTAAACTTACCTTTGCAATCGATCGCGAGGACGATAATGACAAGATGATGATGATCTCGGGCGTGGAGAATGTGGTCCCTGAACGACCTATCCCGTCGCTGGATTGGCATGACTCCGTCCGCGTTGATATCGCGCAGGAAGGGCATCCACACATAATCTCGCTCAACATGCGCTTCGTTGAGTCGCAGCATCTAGACCCTGATGTTCCTCAAATGACTCGTGCTGCGGTCTTCAGCATCAAAGAAATTGCTTTGCTGGATACTAAGAACACAACGATTAATGGGAGAAGAGTGCACAACTATCACTATCACGTCAAACTGAAGCACTATCAGGGTTGCGACTCAGAGGAGAAGAGCTGAAAGGATCATACAGCTACGATTAGAGTTGAATCACGGCTGCTAGATATAACTGTGTCATGTATGACAGAGTCCTAGACGAATAACGAGTGACCCGTTGCACAACCTTGAGATTGATTCTGTTGACTGACAGCCACTGAGCGACATGAATCACACACGCATTTAGTCTGGCCTTGTCACTCTTTATTACCGTGTTATAATTTTTACTTCTCCCTCCTACAACGGATCTAGGCGCCTGTTTGTGCTCCTGCCCGCCAAAGCTTGATGTCTCCTCGCGGCGTACAAGAGAACAAGTATCTCCATTCAGCACACTCCATGTTCAGCGAAACAATGCTATCAACCGATGGATCGAACAGCCAAAGGCCTCGCTAACATCGGCTGGATATTGAAATATAAATAAACCATCCCGCTCAGGTCAGACTCTAAGCCACACAAACACTATCCAGAAGCTCTGCTGGAACCCTCCCGACAGTAACGTAACCTGTACGACAGGATAGCTTCTCGTGATCAATTGTTTTAGTATCCGCTCTGCAACTACCGAGCGTATTGCACAAGAAGCAATAACCAAAACATAACGATCATAAAAGACCAAGGTAGGTTTTCCCAAGCCCCGACCGAGAGAACTAACAGAGAGAGATAGGTCTGAGGAGCGAATATGTCTCATCGACGCGCTGTGAGTGCGTCGCATGCCCAAACCGTACAATCTGGATACCGTAGGGTCGATTATGGCCATGTTGAGCCTCGCAGATATGCATCGTCCACAAGTGGAATCACTTATGCGCATTGCTCATATGACTTTTCTGCAGCAGATGAAGGAGATTTCACAGACGAGGAGTCCTACTACATAGAAGGACCAAGTCCCCACGGAACATATTATACCACGGCAAATCCTCGAATCAACGCTTCGCGTCCTAGGCCTATTCCTCAAAGCCAAAGCAGTACTCACTATCGGAATATCGGGCATTCCAGAAGGGGCTACCGCTCTGGAAAAGACCAGCCCAGAAGCATCCCTTGCTCTGAACATGAGTCACCCAGAGGTTCTTATTCCGGAAACTTCAGCCAACCTGGTCGATATGCCACATTCTACCAGAATCGTAGAGTATATTCTGCCTCTCATGGAGGCCGCAATCTTCGACAAACCTACCCCTCAGATCACTACGATGAAGCAGGGAACTACGTTGGTCCTCCCGCTGTCGGCTCTTACTCCAACAACCTCGTTTCGTTCCCGCGGCTTCCTGAGTCAGATCACTCTTCACCAGAGCCCGACCAAGGAGGAAACTGGGGAGGTTCTCGGCCAAACTCTGCCTCAGAAACACCTAGTAAACGATCTTTCTCGGAACAGCTGGTCGACGGTGTGCGTGGGCTTTTATCTACGGAATCAAAAGAGGACGAGGTTCCTCCACAGCCGCCTCGTACAGGTGTCTATCTCTTTTGTCGTCATTATCTAATCGAGAAGTGTGCTTGCATCACCCCTCTTGAAGCTGGAGGGCCAGGTGATTACTGCCAGAGGTGCTGGGAGGGGCGTTGTGATGGACCGCGTCCTCCTGGTTCGGTGGTAAGGAAGTCATTATGGTAAGAAGCAGAGTATCAGGACAAGCCAGGAGTTGGGTATGGGTAGCTGACCACCATTGACATGGCGCCGCAGCAGAAGTTTCAATCCCTGCATATGGTTGATCACTCAGTAATAGTCATTTGATCTGTGCTAGTAGGTATTAGTATTACACAAGAAAAGAGCATCTACATGCCCCACCAGAACACGGTTTAAAGGGGAAGATGATGTGAATTGTATACATTGTCAGGTGGCAGTGGTCTAATTGTCCGTTGTAGTAGGTCTTTTGAACCATCAAAGAATCTGTGCCTGTATGATTGACAACCAGAGCCATCGACATATGGCTCAAAGAAATAAAAAGAATAGAAAACAAAGAAGCCCAACTCCATCCGCTATGCATATCTTCTCAACGCCTTGCTTATAATCAGAGATGCAATCTCTCGAACCCACAAGCAAAAACGTTATCACTAACATCAACTCTTTATGATGTGACACGCCTAACCCAGAGAGATGAGGGTTCAAAGGCCGCCTCTCTTTCGAGACGTTTATTAGCTCGATAGAGCTTCAAGCCCAAGTCGTGCTCCTCCCTCTGAATCTCCGCCAGCTCCTCCTTGAGCCCTTCCACCTTCTTCTTCTCAATCTCACGCTTGCGAATAACGTCGGTATTAGACAGAAGTCTGTCGGTGGGCATCAACTCTGTCATCTGCTTAATACTCCTGTTGATGTTATTGCGACGGTGCGCCAGACTGTCAAGTCTAGCCGTGAGATATGCCACACGATCGTTTGCCGACTGCATCTCTGGCGGCGCCGGGGGAAGTGCCTTATCTGTGGAAATGATAGACGCTGGGCGATCATTAGATGGCGAAGCTGATTTCATCGAAATGATGATTGGCACATTCGAGGCTCTCCTGAAGTTATCTCCGCCTGGAACTGGTCTCCTACGATCCATTACCGACGGTTGCTGCTTCGGTGTGTCCGGCGAAGAAGCTTGACTTTCACTGTCAGGTAAACGAGGTGTTTCAGCAGCAGCAGTGTTACATGTAGTAACACTGAAGCGCGAAGTAGGCTGTACCCAAAGGTCTCCTGTTGTCGACTGACTTCCTGGCCCGGTGGAGCTAATGACCGGTTTGTTGCCAAGGAGTGTGTCTTCGGTCATTGCGGAATAAACGGAACTTGACCACGACGTATGTGGGTTGTGACTCGATGGTGATGGTTTCCTTTTGACTGCCTTGAGTTGGTCAGGAACCAGGTTAGGATTGAGCATGGGTGCAGCGGCAGCATGCGTGATCGTGGGCTGAGAAGGAGGAGAGCCAGTATTAGGTGGACTGGGATATGAGTGAGAAATGAGTTCGGGAGATGGTGTTTTATAAGCCTCCTTGAGGTTCTGGGTGGACCGTGAAGGCAGGAGGCGTCGAGATGTTCCAGCACTGCCGCTAGGTGTTTCAGGAGACGGGTCAAGACCAAGCCCAACACGCTTGCTGACCCTACGCTGTAAGCTCAATGGTGCAACATTTAGATCGTCCCGAACTGGATCGACCATAGGCGCACGGCCACTTGCCCCATTCCATGGTGGCCTGGTGTTGAGAGGCTCTGGCTTTGCTCTAGCAAACTTGCGAATCCGCTGTCCTAGTGAAGGAGAAGGATTACCGGAAGTAGTACGCTGCGGTCCAGTGACGACTGTTGTGAGTCCAAATGTCTGCTGGGGCATGTCTGATGAGCCAGCCGGTGGTTCCATGGTTTCCCACGGAGTGGTGATATCTGCAAGTTGATCGGTTGACCTAGTCGTGCGAAGTGGTGAAGGTTGACCAGGGCTCGTTGGCTTATCGCGACGCATAGTTGGTATTTGGCTACGAAGCTGTGTTTGTGATTGTCTGGGAGTGAGGCGGCGTTCTCCTAGAAGATCCAGCTGAGATAAATTTGGGCTCTCATCGATTGGTGAAACATCTTGAGAGTTTGGTCTGCAAGTGAGGCATCGTATTAGTGATTGTACATTGATTTGGAAGGATCGCATTTTGAGGGTAGCACACAGAGTGCCAACAAATTCCAAAAAGAACCGATAAGTCAGGACAATAATGCCCAAGAAACCCGCAATGAAAAGGATTCAGAACCAAGATTACTCACTCGTAACGTGTAGCATCAAACTCGGGGGAGCTTGGAGGAGAGATTTCGACAGAACGCCCGTACATGTCCTTGGCAGGCGCTTTGGAGCGTGATAACCGATGGTGTAATTGACGAGAGTAGCGCTTGCTCGAATCGAATTCGTCGTCGGGATAAACGGAGGAGGCAGGTCTCCAAGGAGAGTCGTCCTCGCCTTTTCGAGGGTTTCGAGGAGGCGCGTTCGCTCGGATGTCGTCTGAGCCGAGAGCAGGGGAGCTGAGTGAAGATAATGTGTTAGTCAGGAACAGATATACTGTCGTTATTGCCAAGTCGTATCAGGCGTATGAGGAACATTAAAGGTACTAGGTACCCTCAAGGAGGGAGCAAGACAATTTGAGACGTCAATCCTGAGTGACCAAAAGCTTAGGTAGGTAGATTAGTAAAGAAGACAGTAGGTCGCCAGGCTAATCATTTTTGTCACTGGAGAATAAAAGTCCCAAGTTTTTGCAAATGTATGCGGGCTTGTCGAGCTTGAGCATGCGTACTATATGACGACGAACGACTCCAACAATTGCCGATGCCAAACTGGCTAGAAGAGGCTTATGAGCCTTCATCGCTTTGTACCTTGCACGTGCTGAAATGAGGCGTGCGCATGTAGGGAACTCTGCTGCGCCAGCTCGACTCATGTTCACCATGCGTTCTAACAAAGCTCTTAATGGGCCCTTTGTCATGATGGGCTGTGTTGGGTTGCATCCTTTCGGCGCAGCAGTTCCGAATCGTTTTTGGTGCAGTGTACCTTATGGAATGAAAGTATAGAACGAAAGAAATAGCACTCACAGACGAGGTGGGCCTGCACTGTACGGTTGCCGAACTGTTTTACCACGTCGAATTTCGTATCTGAAAGGGCCGTTTTGAATTCCGAGACCGTTGAGACGGTTTTCGAAATCGTCTTGAAGATATGTTTGGTTGTCGTAGTTGCTGTCGCGTGACTTGTTCGAATTTCTACCGTTGCTGTTGACGCTCGTGGTGGACTTATTCTGTGGCAGTGCCTGTGATGAACTCGAACTCTGGGTCTGTCGGAGAAAGGGTCGGTTCTTGAGCTCTCGAGGTGGTTGCTGATGAATGCTGGGGCCAGTGCCAGTTTTTTTCAAGCTGTCCCACATGGCAGGCATCTCTATTGTCAGCTGCCAGTCAGTGGCAGTGACTGTTGGAAGATTGTCGGGATCGCTGGGCTGAGAGTGCCTTGTGCTGCCGCTACTGTATTCAGGTTGTTATTTTTGGGCGTGAATCTCTCAGCTTCACCTCGATATGGCGATGTAAGTGACTGTGCAGTGCTGACGGCAGCAATAGCTTAAACGGCGGCGGGACCTGAGTGTGGCGGAGGCCTTCTATCCGTAGAAGCTAGGACAGGAACGAGGTTGCTCAAAGCTGTAACAATAAATGACCCAAGTCTGGAAGGTTTCGGAGTAGACAAGCATAATAAGGGGAAAAAGCAATTGAATCGCCGTCGTATACTGTAGGCACGAGTCCAGCTCCAAGCCTGGATGGATTCAAGTGTAATGAATGTGGGTTAGAGTGAAGAAGAGCGGGGAGCAAATGAAAAAGAAGAAGAGCAAGAGACATATAAACACACAAACAAGAGAGAGGGAGAGAGAGAAGACTCGAGCACAACAGGGACGGGAAATGATTCCTTGTTGACGGCATGGAACCTGGGTTCTTTAATCAAAACCATTTCAAAATTAGGTACAACCGTCGTTGGCTGTCGGCTAGTCAGTCCCCTGGAGCCCACTGGAGCTTTGGTGTATTAATTTAAGGCCTGGTGCTTGCAACCAGCGCCAACTGATTACCTTGTTCCCCGGCTCTCGAGGCTGTTGGCGCCTCTTGATTAAATACGGCAGGGATACGACGATACGACGACATTGGACGATGGGTATCTACCGTAAAAATGTGGCTCTGGATAACCAACCGACCGAGGGTGACGCCAGTGCTTTGCTGGAACGTTTAGCCCATGGGTCTTGTTTTGATATCATGATGTGTGGACGGACAGCAATTGTGTTGGATATACAGGCGCCAAAGTATAGTGTCCCAAGCGCCGCCGCCGTGTTTGTGGCATATGAAGACTGGGGATGCAGTTTGACTGGCTTGAACAAGCCGCCATTAGTCGCTCTGGCGCTAGGTTCTATCAAGACGTACCCGACCAGAGAAGAGCGGTGGCATATTCTCTAGTAACTGCTACCTAAAGAGAACTGCTGTCAAGAAGCTTATTTTGACTCAAATCTGCAGTAGAAAGGAGAAAGTTCGGATGAACAGTGACACTTCACCTGCTAAGGTAGAACCAGGAGTGATCATCCCCGTCATCACAAGCTTTCACAAGCCCAACAACGCCAGAAGGTAAAGATTGACACTCTAGAAAAAGTATCTTTGTTCGATCGTCCAGACCATGAAAGAGATCTTTCCATTTTTGGGCTTGTGCCTGTCAAATCTTCAGGGGACCTGAGTGGGCTTGTTTCAGATTGTTCAGGGGGTATGATTTGAAACTTGGGGCATCATCTTCCGTGCACTCAAAGCTGACGACCAAAGTGGAACCGCCAACAGGAAAAAGAAACAACAACTCATTTACATGAATGCGAACCTTTCCTAGCCCTTTCCCGCTCAGTCCACACAGAGCTATAGGTTAGCGGATCATCACCCTAAAACGCCAGACTTTGCGATAGCTGTTGAAGCCAAGCTCTCTCCGTATTTCTCCGTCGGGGAGATTCTCTACTGGTACTTTTCTTGCTGAGCCTTACGAAGGACCCTGATCCCGGCTACCTATTTCACATCGTCCCCTGTTGTCTTTTGCCGGAAGACCCGTTTGTTACCGCCGTTGCCGTTCACTTCTTGGGTATGGCATGTCAGGAGATTTCGAGCTGTCACTTTTCTTGATGGTCCCTGGACTCATCAAGACCGACAGATAACGAGCAGCTTTACTCAAACAACTTAATCGCCTTCTTATCGGGTACCAGTTGCCCGATCACCAACTTAAGCGACACCGTCCCCAAGATCTCAGTAATCCATGATCATATTTAGAAGAGCCAGAGACACTATGCCGTACATGCTGAGGCCTCTTGAGGATCTGTCTCTGTTCGATCTGACATGGCCCAAGCAAGACCTTGGAATTGACAGTCCATTACTCAACATCAGCCGCTACAAAACCAACTTCAATCATAAAATACGACAAAGCGAACTTCAAAATCATCCCAAGTCACTGCCATCCATTCAAAACTGTATCATCCCGCTGAATCCCTGCCGCCTTCAAACCATAGCTCCACAACGCTTTCCTCTTGGCGTCATCTTTTGCTTCCCTCCCAATCTCATGTTCATCTGTACCATTCAGATACAGCAGCTCACCCGTCGGGGCCTCAGTTTCAAAGGCGAGCCGAATTGCGTCTTCAGCACTCTTCCACAGTGGGCGGAAATTTCCGTTGGGTTTGAATCTGGCCTGAAGAGATATGACTGGGGCCAGGATCTTGAGGAAGTGAGACATGACAAAACTGCCCCGTCGATGTAGATCTGAGCCCATGGCACCGGGATCAAGACCGGCCACAACGATATTAGATAGTTGTGGATCCTGGACGAGACGACAAGCGAGTTCGTGCCTACAATCGTCAGATGCTAACTCGGTCAAAAAGCTTGGTGCACTTACATGAGCATCACCGCACATAGCTTGCTCGCCCCATATCGTCGATATCCCGTCAGCCATCCTCCCCCAGAATCTGGTCTGCTCCATGTTCCCTTGGCGAGCTCCTCCGGGCCAGGGAAGAGACTGTCGTACCCAGTGTAACACTTGATATTTGTGTTGTTTCGCTCATCGTTGATACTGCAGACAATCAGCGAATGCCATGTTGCTTGTATGGCACGGCTTACTCATGAGACCAGCTTCCTATCAGAAGGATCCTACCTTTTTCTTTATCCATGCTCTGAAGCAGGAGAAGAGTCAGCAGTTGATTGGCCAGGAAATTAACTTGCCAAGTCATCTCGTATCCATCATCTGATATGTTCTGTTTTTGATAAGTATAATGCATCTTTGACTGTTTGGTTCGAACTCACAATCTCTTCATGGTCTTGGTATCCAGCGTTGAGAATAAGTGCTCTGATGGGAGGCAAGTCTCCAGCAGCAACCCCACGGTTGATCCTGGTTGCCATCGTTCTGACACTCGCCAATGAGCTGAGGTCCAAGTCAACGACATCATGTCTATGACCCTCTGAAGCTGACTTCAGAACCTGTTGGAGTCGAGTTGCCGTTGCTGTACTTCTGACAGTATAGACACCGGCGTAGTTGCTGGCCAGATGTGGTTTGCCCAGAATATTGGTCACAATGGCTGACCCGAGCCCTCCATTGGCCCCAGTGATCAGAATAGTACCTTGAGAAGACGACATATTCATAAGCTTCTAAATTTGAATGTAAGATAAATACAGAATTTGATTTATCTGTGTTGCGCGGACTTGTTGCACTTATACGATTGACCCTCGGAGTTAACTCTAGTACTCCTAGATTATGTGTGACCCCACTTTTATTAGTGATTACTGACATTTTAGGTGTTTTCTTCACCAAAGATCGAGACTAATCTTAACACGCCTGGCTGATATAAGCCAGCTTGTGACAGTTCGTTACTGGAGAAACCTCAACTAAGCCGTCTGGTTGTGTCACTGTTTTTGGATGTGAGATGCCCTTGACGACTAGCTACCGCATATCTTTCAGTATTGGTACGGTGATCATAAACTACAGCCGTCGTTATCGGGTTCGAGATGGCATATTCTAATGACATGGTAATGGATCATGCAGATTGCTTGATATCTTCACCGAACATGTATGGCTGTCTTCTGAATATGTACAGGTCGCATGTCCATTTGAGCCTTTGAGATATAATATTTAGCATCAAGGGATTGACTGTTATGTAATTGCTTTCTCCTTAATAATATGTACACTGGAAAACTATGACTGACCAGGTGCCTTGAGCATCACGTACTGCTGAACTTGGTCTGTTTAGTGGAATAACTCTACGGCGTCAAAGATGAAGTTGGGACTCAGGAAGTCAGCACCAGAGCTACCAGAGATGACCTCGATAGTAATGGTATTGGTGCCAGCCTTGAGGGTGCCAGCAGGAATAACAGCATCGTATACCTCACCGAATCCACGGTAAGCTCCCCGCGTGACACCCCGAGAGTCAATCTTGACAGGAGCATCGAAGGCCTTCTTGAAGCTACCAACGGTGACCTGAGGGCGACCACTTGCAAATGAAAGAGTGGTACCAATACGAAGAGTTGCTTGGGTGGAGATGGCGGAGGGAAGATTAAACTTGATAGTAACTGGGTTGTTGACAGACTTGAAGATAGCCATGGGAAAGTCACCAACAGAGCTGGAGCCTACAGTGTAGGTGAGAGGACCCCAGCTGGCCATGCGCTTGTCACTAGGATGCATGCGAAGCTGGTTGGCAGCGTTGCGGAAACCCTTGGGCTGGCCATCCCAATCGCCAATACGAAAGACAGATGTGTGCTTTCCTGTGGTAATGTCGGAGTTGGCGGCGATAGAAGAAGAAGCGGTACTGCCAGCAGAGACGCCCACGCTCTTAGAGGCAACCTTGAGCTCACCCTGGTAGAGAACTTGAGTGTAAGTTCCCGGTACCATGAATGGAGATGTAAAGGCGCCGTTGGAAGAGGTGTAGGCCCAGTACTGAAAGTCATTGTTGAACCAATGCACAACACCCTGAAAGCCAGACTGAACACCAGTGGCGGTGCCACTCACTCGGCCGCGGGAGGAATCGGCGGTGTAGTTAGGGATGGAAAGATCTTTGAAGAAGGACATGTCAATATCCTGGGCTTTTGGAACACCAGATCGTGAGAAGGACAAAGCGTAAGGGCCATGGAAGCCCTGGCGGAACTCCTCAGTCTTGGCATGACCGGAGTTCATATAGAAGGTCAGGGCACTGAAATCACCGTTGTTGTTGCTGTTGATGTCACGGAAGAAGGGGCCGCCCGAGCTTTTCTCGTAGGAGCGCGAGGCGTGAGTGACCATGCATGCGTGCACATCCTTGGCACTACTCTGAAAGCACCAGACATCGTTGTCGATGAAGCGCTGGGACGAGTAGAATTTGGAACGAGTCTGGCCGTTGACATTGAAGACGTCAGAGCCCTCAACCGCGGAGCCGCCTGAGGTATTGGAGACTTCGCCAAAAGGTATCTCGTTGGGCAGTTGAGAGCGATCGAGGCGAGTAATGTAGCGAAGCTCGCCAATAGCCGGTTGGGACTTTGTATCAGTGGCCATGTAGACCATGCTCTGGCCATTCTGGACGACATAGTAGTGAGTTAGATCAAAGTCTCCTGACTTAGTGGTACATGTGATCTTAATATATTTGTCTATGCCGGAGTCAGTGTTTTGCAGCGTTTGACACACGCTTTATACTCACTGTTAAGAACAGTAGATTGGACATTGGACGATCCCAGACCAGACGCAATGTGAGAAGTTTGAGACTTGTACTGGTACTCAGCTCCTCGAAATTTGATCGAATTAATGGAGCAGTCACTCTTGCTGACGGTGACAGAGAAACCGTTGGAGTTGCCAGTGTCAACAACAAGATTGTTACCACTAGTGGTGACGCCAAAGGCTGCTAGAGCCGGGGCAGCACTCGCAAGAGCACCGAGATACCTGAAGCTGACCATATTTACGATTACCAGATCGCCAAGTAAGGACAGTATAAAAAGAAGATGGAGGTTTAGCGAAAAGAATGTCTTCAAATGTAACGAGAGGCTTGAAGACGATCCAAAGAAGCAAAAGGGAAACCGTATTAAGTTTACAAAGGCGTAAGATGAGTATACATAACCACCCATTGCATGCTTGGCGGAGTGCTCCTTACAACCCCAGAGGTATAATGATACAGGGAAGCTAATTGGAGGAGAAACTATAAGCATAGTCGATGTGGGAAATGTTGAAACAAACGCTAGTTTTCCGAACAATGTAGCGATGCCCGTGCTCGCAAGACCAAGATTGGGGGCAGGGGTGGCAGCTCTGAGCGGACGGTTTTTTCCTTCAAGTGAGCTCCTCTCGGTGATGATTTGCAAAGAATGCCGAAACTGCCGCTTTATGTTTGCCTAATTCGGCGGGAGTTGCAACGAAATATCTCTGGAGTTGACGTGATACCCTTCATGGTATCTTGAGAGAATGGTATTGGTGGGGAATTGTCCACTTCAACAGAACCCTTGGCATGCCATTTCATATCCTAACAACCTGTATCATTATACTCTGTATCACAGTACCTATGTCGCAAGAGCTAGTTGTCAGGGTATGAAAATTGGTTTCCGTTCAATATTTCCTTTGTTCGGTTCATCCTCAGTCAGATGCCCATATTGCAACAATCTTATCCCGAAACGTTCGTGGTCATGATAAAATCCTGAGCCTAGTAAAGACTTTCCAGAGCAATCCACAAACAAGAAATTACGACGATAGTGATCCCACTTGCCGAAGCTCTTGAACCCAGGTTGGATCCCCTACTGCTCTGTCCTTCAGCACGTCCATCACCATTCCCTTGACCATCATGCTCAATTCGAAAATTATAGTCATCAGTATATCCCGCTGGCTCACATTTTGTCCCTTCAGCCATAGCCATCTTGATCGACCAATGTCCACCTGCACATCTCTGAAATGAATTGGTCATACAGTGCCATTGACCCTCTGTACTGCATCCTGAACCTGCTTCCTCGTCGCGCTGAAATAATATGTTTCCGGCATCTTTTGAGTTTGATGAGGCCAGAACGAGGCATGAAAATAATAGAAGAAGTACCACCAATGTGTCTGGCAGCTGATGACTTGAGGTGGGACGCATTTTGATGTAATTGGGTGCTCCGGATTCCGGAAGAGATCGGCGGCTTCGGAGGCGGAGCCGGCTTTTGGTGGGGATAGTGGACCGAGGCGAAGAAACAAATGACTTCTAGAAATGGTAGATCTCTGTTTCAACTTCAAACAACTCCAAAGCCGCAGAGACCAGTGGTTTAAATGCTTTCCCCCTCAAACCCCGATATTTAATCTCATTTCCTATTCACATACCGCCTCAAATCGCCTCGCCTTGGCTTGTATGAACTGTTGCTGCCCAGCGTGGGTCATGTACTGGACGTGGATCAGTCTCATTGGAGAACTCGAGAAGGAAGACAAGCGACAATGGGGAGATGGCTTTCTGGCAACAAGGCTCGAGGCCTGTCGCACTGTGCGATCTCATGCGGAGATGGAGTGTCAGTTGTGATGAGACTTGCATAGGTGATAAGGTTGAGGTAAGTTGGGCTTGAAGTGTGGTTTGATGCTGCAATTGTGAGTGCTTGTGGCAGCTCATGAGCCAATCAAGGATAAGGCTGGCATCCTGGAACGACGTTGAATCACTTTGTACCTGGCAGTTAATAATTGACTAATTCCGAAAGTCCTGGAGTTTCTTCGACCAGGCAGTTATGCAAACTCATTTGCGACCTGGAATGGTTTCGTTCACCACATCAGAGGAATAGTCAGGCACCCTGTGAACTGAAGGGCCGCAACCATAATTGTGAATTGAGATGGAAATGAATGAGCGTAGATTTAAATAGCCCCGGCTTCCTTGCTTAAGGTATGAAATGAATGCTGTGTCTTGTTGTGAACCGCCTATGTCTCTCGGCTTCCCTCTTCAATTCCCTCCGCCGACATCCTGTCCCGGCAGTCGTCTCATGATCTATAGCTTCCCATGTTACTGAATCAAACATACTCAGAGGCGCTGACAGTCTTGGTTGCGGCCAGCTGGTCCTTCATCTTTCGAGACCGCTCCCTGAAGAACATGCAAGCCACTCCGACGATGGCGACGAAGAAAACAGAGCCGACCATGACTCCTCCGATGATGACTGCCTCATTGCGGCTGCCAGCCTTGTCGGCAATGTACTTGGCAGAACTATCGTTGCCATTGGTGTCGAAGGGGCTCATAGAAGAATCCATGATTGTTGTAAAATGTGAAGTTCAGGATCTTGAAGTCTGATATCTGTGGTATTCCTAAGCTTGTTAGTTAGTGCTCCTTGTCCAGGGCGGCAGAGGCCAACAAACAATTTTGTATATGTTGGATGTCGGCACAAGATCGTGGGTCAAAAGAACGGCAACTTGAGTAAAATTGGTTCACTACTTGCACCAGGCTCGCAGTGTGTGAGAACGAACAGAATGATCGAATTAGGCACTTCTCTCTTGTGGGTTTGGCCAATATTTGTACTATTTCGAAAAAATAGTATGAATGATGAGTCGTTTTCCTGTTAGTATTGTTCTTGGACAATGTGGATTTCTGCCTCTCCTGAATGTTTCGGCCTTTTGTTTATGTCTGTATCTAACACGCGGCGGCCAAAACTGCCAGGCTTGTGTGCGCCGTCACTTCTAGAGGCTCTGAGGTGATATATCATTCTTCTAGTCACAGCCAACACACTAGTACGCCTTCAGATTATATACAACAGCTAGAGTGTACACTCTAGCAGGGTTCAGCCAATTTCGTTACACAAAACATAAGTTTCATGCTTTGCTCTTCGCCTTTGTTTATAGAAAGATTGGTGTTGATTGGTATTATTCATTACATGCGGCAAAACGTCCCAGCGCTTGGTCCGCTTGCCTCCTTCCGCTGGGTCTATTATAAACTATGCCCAATATTACAAGCAAACCATCATGATATGTCAGTTATCCTCTCTGTTCGCCGTGCTTCTTACCCTTTTGTCTATATCCTTCCTTTGAACGCATGCTGAACTCGCGGCTGAGTGATGCTGTTAACTTTTCACAAATATATCGAAATCAGATCGCCAGTGCTGTTCCATTCCAGGCAGGGTAGGAGGTGTGCCATGCGCCATTATCGTATGTCTTTGAGGCTGAGCTTGATTCAGGGGTGCTGATTGAGGTGGTAGTGGTAGTCAATGTGATCAAAGTCGTTGGCACTACAGGGGGCTCATAAGGTTCGGCAGCAGTAGGCCAGGATTGATCCTGAGTCGCATGGCTTTCAACAAAGGTACCCTGCGAAGGAACAGGCGCCACTGGAGCGTCCGGTGTAGGACGTTCAGTTTGTTCTGGAGCACCAGGACTCTCGCTTGTCTGGGTGAGGACGGTAGTTGGCTCCGAAACCGGGGCTGGACTTTCGATAGTAGGAGGAGGCTGAACAACTGTCTCGACGGGTGGAGGATAGTCAGTGGTGCAGGTGGTTGACGATGTTTCGGTAGTCTGAGGCGACTCCACGTTGGTAGGTGATTCGGACTCAAGCTCAGGCTGAGGTATGGGCTGAGGCTGAGGTTGAGGTGTTACACCTGGGGCGGCAGCCGAGCTTAGGTGAGTTGTACTTTGGGCAATCGGCTCTCGCTTGTCGGTAGTAGTACCGTGCTCTTGTATATTTGTCGGCTTTGAGCTGGATTGAGGGACAGTAACCGTCTCAGTGACTGGCTCATCGTCCATGTTGATGACCGAGACAGTAGTAGGGACTGCCTTGGTGACTGTCTTTCCAGGAGCAGTGACGATACTAGGCTTTTCGGTTTGCGTGACAATTTTTGTGACTGGCTTTCGTGTCACTGTTCGGATAACTGTCACCACGCCATCTCCGTCGTTGCCACTACTACCGCCACCGCTGCCATTACTGCTGTCCCCATTCCCATTTCCGTCTCCATTTCCTCCACCAAGGTCGCCTGAGGCGGGGTCGTCGTCGCCAGGTTCTAAAGGAACGACTGAGTATTTGGGTTTGGCTGTGGCATCGCGGGGCACGAATCTAGGCTGGGGAAGTGCAATGACGGTGGTATAAGAAGCAGAAAGAGCCAGAAGAAGGGGGATGAACCCGCGCATCTTGACGAGGCTATTTCGCTGAATGCGTGAGGTGTTTGTTTGCAGGGAGTGAGTTCTGTGTTATTTTGTGTGAACAAGTAAGAATTGGGCTCGCGGTGGTTCTTTAAGGTGCTTGCGGATGCTGGCACTGGCAGCTAACAAGAGACCATCAACAGCGAGTAAATGCCATGAGCGATTCACAACTGAGTGAAGGATAATCACAGTCCCAAAATGAGAGACAAATGTTGAATTTTACGTGAAACTAGGAAGACAGGACAAGAGAAGATAGCACAAACCTGGCACGTCCGAGGAATAGTTTTATTAATTGCAATTGAGATGGCTGGTGAAAGCTCCTATCCCTAGCAGGTGTTGAGACATGAATTCATGGGAGGTTGGAGTGACACCAAAAACACACTAGCATCCTCTGGCCAGGAACAATCGGGAGGTTCTATGGGCGTTGGGCCTAGCGGGAGATTCACCAGCCACCTGCAAGAGCGCAATCTAAAAAGTTGATTGGCTGAATTGTCAGCCAACGTTATATTGAACGCATCGTTCAGCTGCAAAGCATTGGTGGGGTTATCCGAAAAATGCCAATTAACGAGTTCGATCCTTTATTTGACCATCTCACATGGTCTACTCTATTCTTTAGCCTTCCAGATCCTCTCTTTGTTGACTCTGCTCTGGAACTATGATGAAGATGAGTTGCGCGTTTGTGGCGGTGGAGTGGCGCTTGTGTCATTGAAGTGGCTGGAGCATGTCTCCGAATCCGGCAAGTCCAAGAACTAGGACTGTTTGTCTGAGTCGTTTTTAATTAGCAGAGAGCCAGAGCCCATGATCAACGGCAGTCAGGCCATGCGATGACGACTCGCGCGATCTTGGCAGCGAGCCCTTATTCCTCGCGCATCCATCATCAACACACCCACTCAGCCCCCAATGGGACGGACCTCGAATGAGTGGCCATTCAGCCATTTTGCCGGGAATTTGTGTGACAAAAAGCGTCTCCGCATCCTCATCAAAAGACTGGGTTCCCACGCTGAGGAAGCGGGTCAGGCATCCTTTGACATTTATTGCCTGCCTGCGTCTGCCCAAAAGATTTTGAGCTCTTGCTGCATGTTATCCGAGTCTCGGCTGCATTGACCAGATGCTTAAATCAAGATGCCCCTGCCAAAGCCTTCAAATGAGGGGCAACATCATGTCAATAAGACGTTCTGTTTGGTGAAGATGACGTTCCATCCGACCCTAAGTTTAGTATCTTGGCTGTTGGCTTACTCCGCCTCTGGGCAACCCACATGGATCGCCATTATTGAGATAGCGCCTCAAGGCTGAGCAGCATATGCGCGTCTCTCTTAAGCCCAAGGCAACTCAGGCACCACAAGTAGGTAGACTAGATAGGTAGTTGGGTCTTAAATAAGAGGCCGAATAGCCACTGTCCATTTCCATTCCGCTAGCACTTCCGAGCATACATACTCCGTTTGTACAAAACCCATCATTCCCCTCCATCACCCCGCAATATCCATACAAATTTCACATCACGTCACAATAGCCATACGCACCATGTCTTACCAAGGTTACGGTGCTCCCTACGGCCGTAAGTAAACTGTCCATGTCATACGAAAGGCAAGGCAAGGAAATCTGACTGGATCAACATGTAGAACCGCCGCCTCCACAAGGTTATGGCCAATATCCCCCACCACAGCAGCCGTATGGTGGTTATCAACAACCTCCTCCTGGGCAATATCCCCCTCAGCAAGGCGGGTATCAGCAACCTCACGGCCATTATCCTCCCCCAGGAGGTCCTCCCCAATCTCAACAACCTTATGGTGGATACCAGCAGCAACCTCCTCCTCCTCCACAACATTACGGCGCACCTCCAGGACCTCCTCAGGGCCATTATGGCGCGCCTCCTCCTCACCAGCAACATAATCAACCCTACGGCCAACCTTCACCTGCGCCGCCCAGTCACTACGGCGCGCCTCCGCCTCAACAGTATGGAGCGCCGCCAGTCCAACCGACTCCACCATCGCTTGGCTACGGACCGCCTCAGATCATCCAATGGGATGGCGGTCCCGACGCTGACGCTCTGCGCAAAGCAATGAAGGGCTTTGGTACTGATGAGAAAGCTTTGATCGCCATATTGGCCAATAAGGACCCTCTACAAGTCGATACGATCCGCGCTGCTTACGAACGCAACCATCGTCGCAAACTGGTCCCTGATATTCAGAGTGAGACAAGTTCATGGTTCCAGAAGGCTTTGGTCTCACTGGCCCGCGGTCCGCTACTGTCTGACGTGCACGCCTTGCATGACGCCATGTCTGGACCTGGAACTAAAGAGGTTGTTCTCAACGATGTTCTGCTTGGTCGATCAAACGCAGATCTCAAGGCAATCAAGAGCGCGTATTATCAAACCTTCCACGACAAGCTTGAGGATGTAGTGAGGGGCGATTTGAGCATGAAGACTGAGCGACACTTCATGATTGTTCTCGGCGCTACGAGAGCTGAGGACGCTGCGCCGGTCGACCCTCGACAGGTTGATGACGACGTCATGCAGATCTACAAGGCTACCGAGGGCAAGATGGGCACCGACGAAATTCTCGTATGCAGCATTCTCAGTACAAGAAACGATAATCAGATTCGCGCTATTGCGCACACCTACAAGCAGAAGTTTAACAAGGACCTTGAAAGGGTTATCAAGAGCGTGAGTACACTTGAAACTAGTTATTGTCAGAAACAACTTACTAATGTGACCTAGGAATTTTCTGGCCACATGGAGGACGCTCTCCTTTTCCAGCTACGCAATGCCACAGACAAGTACATGCATGCAGCCAAGCTCCTTGAGGATTCAATGGCTGGTATGGGAACAAAGGATCACCTCCTAGTTTCAAGAACAATACGCTACCATTGGGATCGAAACACGCTCAACAACGTCAAGGGTGCATACCAACAAAGATACGGTAAGAGTCTGGGCAAACGGATTTACGGCGAGACATCGGGCGACTATCGAAAAACACTGCTCGCAGCAATCGGTGAGCCTTATTAAGAGGTGGAGTGGAGCAGAAGACAAATGAGAGGGTGAATTTCGCGATCAGAAGGATATGGTATGGATTCGAGACGGGCTTCTTAGCCTCTAGCGACCGGTAATCAATGTAATGAGGGGCGTTTGCTATGGCCGTATGACGATGGGTTGTCTTGAAATTGGATGGCTACAGGACCTGTGGAAGATGAGAATAAGATGCCAAGTATGAATTAAGAATTATATTTACTGCTAATGCGTTTCGAAGTGAATTATACAGTAGGGGGCAATAAGTATAAATACCGGGCGTGTATTATTTCTTTAACACTAGCTTAATTAATCAGCCAATATGTGCCAACTAGCCTTATATATAGCTACCTCTTACACTAATTAGTTAAGATATGCCTCTAGCCAGGATTGGAAATTAAGATACCTCTTTTAGGCTTAATAGGTATATGTAAGTATATTAAAGGATATTTATACTTATTGCCCCTTACTATATAACTTTAGTTTATATTACTATATAGATATTTTAAGTATTTAATAATCTTAAGTATATTCCTAATTACTACTATATTAAAGGTATAAACTATAAAAGTATTAATAAGTTATAAGTTTTAATAAATATGTTTTTTTATTATTAAGATTATTTAATTATATCTTAATATAAGCTACCGGGATTATAAATATATAAAATTAAATCTATATAAACTAAGATTTACTACCTTATATAGCCTTTAAGTATATATATCTTTTATAATAAAATAAATTAAATAAAAAAATATATTAAATTAAATAGATTTTTAAATATTATTTAATATAAGAATTTTTAAAATAGATTTTTAAGAAAATTTATAAAGATATATTTATTATAAATAATCAGGGGCTTATATAGAGGTAGGTTTTAAAAGTCTTTGCTTAAGATAACTTATGCTCTAATTGCTAATCCCTGTCAGGTATATAGATATATAAGAGAGATAAGAGAGATAGGGGAGCTGTTTTATAATAGCCCTGTAAGTATAGGCCTTTTAGGCAGTCTCTCTAAATTAATTACTAATTACAGTTACTGTAGTTTAATTCTAATTAGTAAGTGTAATTTCGCTAGATATACCTTAAGTATCTTATCAAAAGTGGGCCTATAAGCTAAGTTATCTTGAGCAAAGACTTTTAAAACCTACCTCCGTACCAGCGCTAAACATTTGTAATCCCGGTAACCTGTATTTAGGCACAAACCATCACATGACCCTTCTCCACTCTGCAAAGCTATTTCTGAGTTACGCTAGCGCTATTAATGCACTAAAGAAATTTTATAAAGCTAAAGGCTCCTCCTTTAAGCAATAACCCTCCCTGACTTTTTCCACACCCTTGGCGCATACAGAACCCCTGCTAACTTTTATGCCCCTAGCGCGCAAGCAAGTGTGAACGCGTCCTGAAGGCATTTGGCGTTTGGGCACAGAAGAAGGCACGACGATATTCATCTGAAGGCTTACAGTAGTCAGCCCTGTTCGCTGCTCATTCTCTTGCTTTCATTATATTTCTTTTCTCTCTTTTCTTGTTTTGGGCCTCATTCATTCTAAGGCCATATCTCGATGACAACTGTGCAGTCACCAGCAACTCTGGACACGCTCCTCTCAAGTTTCTGAAATCTGGAGATAAAGTTAAGTCACTGAGAACGAGGACAAGCGCGACACTCCTCTTTAGAGTGTTCGGGGATTAAGGATGGCTACACAAGCTACATCTCCGCCAGCTGGCGTACCATTTCAGAATGGTATAAATGGTGCAAAAAGTCCTAATCCAACCATGCCTCACCCGTACGGCCAAACACCAGTACCTCTGCCGAGCTATGCTCCTACTTCGCGACCTACATCAGTCGCCTCTGCTCCTACTGCGCAAAAGCCAAGCGCTTCACCCGCGCCAGCAACTCCTTTTCTCCCGCCAGGACATCAACAATCACCGCCAATGCAAACAATTCGTTTGAGCCAGACAATCTCACAACGGCCTCAGACGCAGACACTTAACGCCTCATCACAGGCACAAGGCCCTATGTCGCCACCACTGAATCAGCCATCGCACTCCGTCGAGTCCTCAAACCACTATCATGAGTTGACTGCTTTAGTGGAGAAGACGCCGGCTGATGTTGTTCGCCAAGTTGTTCGAGACAAATGGGAAAAGTCTCTTGCGGGCTCACAGTATCACATTGCTTTCTTGGTAAGTTTCTCGTGCGCCGCATTCTGGTTCAAGTGTATATCGAGTCACATCCTCAGAGCGCGTTGTCTTCATCACAGCTCCGACACTTTCTGGTCATGCTTCGTACGACTTGTTAACTTTTTCATAGTTGAATGCGACCATGCATCAAGCATCCCCGGAGACTACTGCCAAGGCCGTCCAGGAGTTCGGTGCAAACCTGGTACAAAAGTCTAAGCGCGAGTTATTGGGTCACCTCAACGCCAGTGACTTTGACGAGCTCGCAGACTTGATACTTCCTCGGGTTAGTACACAGTTTCTGGACAGGGCCCTTGCAAGACGCCTGGAGACGATACCAGCCCGGCAGCTTGTCAACGCGTTGGCGCGTGCAGAACGGCTGGGCTACGATGTCAAGGATATCGTCCAGGAGCATGATGAGCATGTCATCCCTTCTTTGCACTCGTTGCCGGTGCAGCCACAGCCGCAGCCCATGGGGCCTCTAACAAACACAACACTTAGTGCAGCGCAATATCATACTCCTCCCGTCGCTTCGCAAACTCCCCCAGCGCCAATGCAATATGGTAATAAACCAGCGACTCAAACTCCAGCGAAGTTGACGCCAGAACTTGCAGCGATCATTTGGTGCAAGTGTGGTTGGCCATGTGCTTCTCAAGCGGCACTCGACTATGTAAGTTACCAATTCAAATAAGTCGACTGGATTTGTCTAACAACGAATAGCACCACAAGAAGAGCGCCTGCCACAGAGTTCAAGCAAATGACGTAGTAGGGAGAGACGTCTGCCTCTTTTGTGGTTGCAGATTTGGCAGTGGTGGTGGTTTACTCTACCATGAGAAGTCTAGCGTCTGCGGAAACCACTCTCCCGCCACTGCTGAAATGATGCGGAAGTTGCTTGTCCAT
The DNA here is from genome assembly GCF_019915245.1 of Fusarium musae. NCBI lineage: Eukaryota > Fungi > Ascomycota > Sordariomycetes > Hypocreales > Nectriaceae > Fusarium > Fusarium musae. The sequence goes on from NC_058387.1 coordinate 2,975,503, forward strand.
CTTCGTCCTGAGGATCCGCAGCCTCCTGTGCCAGACCCCTCTACTGGAATTACACGTATCCCGTACACCCAAGTGCCTTTACAGTCGATGCTGTCCCCAACGACCTGGGCCAACTCAACGATATCACAGCCTCCTATTGGAACTCCGAGTCGTGGTTCGGGTCGCGATCCATACGCCCACCTCAGCCCTGAAGATTTGAAGAGGTTCAATGATATCATGAAGAATGCTGAAGAAAAATACGGAGGTCTAATGAAAGATGCTTTGCTTCTCGACGAGCCAGAGAGAACGAAAAAATTGGCAAGTCTGAAAAACTCATATAACACAAAGCAAAGTACCACTCGCAAGAAATTCGGTATCCGACTTCGCGAGAGGCGAACCCGAGGAGAGATTGAAGCTGAGGAGGCTCGACTAATAGGGACTCCAAGTAGCACCGCGACTCCACCGGCTACAGCCGCATCTGACGGCGATATTCGCTCAAGGAAGAGGGCACGAACCGGCGATGACCAGTTGCCGTCATCGAACGCGACTAACAGGACTCAAGAAAGTCCCGAGAAGAGGGTTCCTATGTCAGAAATGGGCGGGCTCTCGGGGTCATCAGCAACCGCGGAACTCACAGATCCTACGGCATACTTGAACCCAGCTCAGCCCCGTTATGCGCCACCAAAACCAGCCGCGATCGGTGGCCAGTCTGGTATGCTTGGTTCTGCAGAGCGAGCCAGACCCTTGATGAGAGGAACCCTCGATGATCCTATGCCAATTGACGACGACGACAATTCGGAAACAGACAGTGATAGCGATAGTGATAGCGACGGCGACATTCCGGCTACTATCTCCTGATTTTACAGATTCGCGAGCATGAGCATGGCGTTTGGGATTACACGATTTGATACCCCTGACATCAGGATGTGAAAGCACAGGAAAACCAGGATTGGGGTGCATTGGGGACGGAGTTAAGTAAGCATTTTGACGCACGCCGATTAATACAAACAATGATGCTGCCCCAAATCGACAAAAGGGCCAATGGGAATCTCGAGAGGGCAAGACATCAGAGTTGCTTCCAGGACAACTGGGTTTTTGGCTGGGGGCAGTAGTTTCTAAATAACCTTGGGTCGAAACAGACGTCGAAAAAATATCCTTAGGGGCATATGAGCATGTACATATTGCACTGGGAATCTCGACGCGGAAAAAAAAAAGAAACAAAAAGGTTTTGGAGTCAATAGGTATCATCAAACAGCTGTACATAATCAATATAATACCTCAAGATGTTGACGACTTTTGGTGAAGGCTCAGGCTGTAAGCAATGTTGCAATGCTGTGCGCAATCGCAAAAGTAACGTCTGTGGAATATTCGAGTATTTTACTTGAAGCTGTAGATGTTTCGCAGCAGAGAGAATCAACATCACTAACAAGAATTGATGGGCCCACTCATGACTCGGTATAACTTCAAGTCACGAGAGGTTTTACTTCTTGAGCAGGCCGCGACAGGCGACAGGCGTTTCAGCCAAAAGGAAAGGATAGGGGCAATAGAATCGAGACCGTGCCTTGGACAGCCGCCCGGCTAACCTGGATGGAACCTACCTTAGGTTCCTCCCGTTTAAAGTCTGTTGCGAAAGTTCACGGACAGGGGCGGGTATGTTCAGCGGAGGCCTGCGCAAACACTGAAGAGACAAAGCCTTGTTCGAAACCAAAGAAACGTCTCATTTAAAGAGTAACTTTGAGCTTATTCTGGTTAGTGGAGCTATTTACTCTGTTCTAAATCTGGTCATTATCATTTTCAATGGCGTTGTGCCACTTCGAGATACCATGTATCCCCCTCGTCGGCTGTTATGCATCCATTTGTGCGTCTGATCTCTGAAGAACCTCGGTTTCATATAATGGCAAAATACTGTAGACCCCCGATGCCCGATATGAGCTGACGCAGGAACAAGAGATTAACTTGCACAACGTCCACAAGTGAAGCTGAGCATCATCCTCTGCCATCTCCATCGCGATATTCAACTGGCTGACCAGGCGCCAGCGCGGGGCCGAGGGCTATATGGTCCGACCTATGATAGCCTGAAGCGCTGTGCAGCACAGATGCATCTGCATCTGCAGTGCGCAGGTCCAGTGTGACGGACATGGAAGCTGATGCAAGGGTCCTCACGCTGACTGGACGGAATATCCGCACGAAGGGGCCCGTTTTGGATCCGTCCTTTTGAAACGCCCAAGGCCTCTGGATCAATAGGCTTCTCTGCTCACTGTATCGCCACGAGGATGCCCAGAACGCTAGCTGCCTCGAGGGCTAGAACATGCCCCAAATGATCGCCTTGAAACCCACTAGCGACCGCCTTTGGTGCTGATGATGTACATGCGATTGGCCGATTATCGAGGCTCCTGGTCGTCCTGGCAAGGGGCTCAAGCGAGCTCTGTCTGAGGACCTCTTTTTTCTCTCTCCAGATACTTGATAATCCTGCCATGTGCCACTCCTGGTGACGGCTCTTCTGTTTCGAATTCTCTTCTTGTTTTGTTTTGCTATCAACTGGCCGGCCCAGCACTTTCCTTCTACATACAGACTGACTTGGTTTTATATTTGTTTCTTACCCCCTCAACACCCTCTTCCTTCTGTTTCCTTTCGGGTCTCGTCCTTCACTGAAACTCTCAAAACACTCTTGCCAACTGTTCCAAGAGACATATACGACGATCATGGTTCCTCTTTTTAGCCCCTCTGGCTTTGGTCGTTTCAAGGATAGCCATAGCCGTTTGACTGCGAGCGCTTCACAAAAGTCGGTGCCTTCGCCAATGCCATCACCCTCGCAGCCTTCGCCTGAACCAATGGCGACTGTACTTATTGGCCCCAAGCAACAGCGCTTCAAGGTCAATAAGCGGCTGTTATGTGCAACCTCGCCCTTCTTTGCCGACCGTTTTGGTGATCCTTCAAGCTCAAAGTCGATCTCGTTATGGCTACCTCGCGAATCATCCTCAATGTTCGGTCTGTTTGTTGACTGGGTTCACCTCGGTCTTCGGTTTCGTCCACATCTTGATGAGATGATATCTAATGCATACGATTCTGGTCTTGAAGCTTCTCAAAATATCCACTGGTCTCTCATCCGCTTGCACCTCTTTGCATCACGTCTTGGACTCTATCGACTCCAGGACCTCGCCATGGACTCCATTCAGGACCTCTACCTTCGCTGCGATTGGGACGTTCCCTCTGGTCTCATTACTTTCCTCTACACAGAATGCGAGGATCTTGCTGCTGTCCGACTTCGAAGATGGGCTGTAGCCATGGTCGCCTTCTCCTTCACTGGTGGGCCCCGTCTCACCTTCCACCCTCAGGAATCTGCTACTTCGGAACCCACCCGCTTCAGTGATCTACTAGAAGAGCTGCCGGAGTTTGCAAGCGACTATGACATACATATGGAAAAGATGCGGCTCTCAGGTCTCGATATTCGCTTCAAGAACCCACAGCTGCGCATTCCAGCCAATCGCCTCCGCAATGATGAACGCGCATTTGGGTTCCGCCAATGTTCCTTTCACTCCCATCGCTCAAGCGTCGGCGAGCGACGATGCCCTCACGAATCAAGCTCAACAAAACACCGCCGTGTTTACCAATCATCGGTCAAGGAATCAGGGCCAGAATCCGCAGGTCTGAGCGCCCCAACCCGGAGATATCGCGATGTCGTGCCCAGACCACTCTTTTCCGGGCCAGTAGACTCAGATATCGGCGAGGACGACGATGACGAGATTTCAAAAGCGATAAAGCATGTAAGATCTATTTCAAGTACACTCAAGACTTGAAGGGAGACAATCATTGCTAAAGAGAGAGTGGCTGATGAGAATGAATCCCGCAAGGGGGCTGGGTGTGAAACTGATCTGCTCGATCGCCATCATGGCTCCTCCATTGATCTCAAACAGCCCCAAGACAACTCACAGAAACTTGACTTAAAATTTGATCATCGAGATCAAACAGCACGAAAACTGGATTAGATGTCGGCGAAATGAACGAGACACATCTTGGTGGTGAGCATACCTAAAAAGAGCCTGATTATTTTCTGTACCCGAGGGGGGCTAAACCAGCTCTGTTCTCGAGCACGTCTGGAAAGTCGCACCGCTGCCTCTCGGCTAGGAAGCTCGAGGACCTTTATATATCGCCTCATGTCTGTGACATGGGCCTTCGTCATACGACGATACTGGCTGTTCCACCAGTTCTTTGTTTTTCCTTTTCTTATTTTTATATATATACGCAATCTAGCCAGGTCTCCTGGAGAGAGTTGGCCAAAGTTCAAGCGAGTCTTGAGAGCAAGATAATATTCTTTGTAAAATAGTATTTAATATACATAACGACAAGATATCCTATCATAACAAGAGAATAACCAAACATCATTGACTCTTCAATTATCTCATTCCACTTTACTCCAGAACAATATCTACGTTCACTTTTGATGGACGGTTCATTTATGCAAAGTATTTTGTTTTGACATCATTCAGATCGTTGCTCGTTCTATGGATATGAAATTCCACTGCATCATTCGTCCAAGCTTGATACTTCTTCGTGTTTCGGACCCACAAGGAGCTCAATCGTGTCTCTCGTCACAACATCTCCATTTACGGCGATGTCTTTCTTGCTCAATTGCAAGGGTAAAAAATAACACGGCAAACGTAAGGCTCTGTTTGGCCTGCATGCTGTTCGTTCCATCATATCATCATGAATTGTTGAAAGATCATCCCGTTGTGGGAAGAATTGAAAGGAAATTGACAAGTTATGTCGGTGGGGCGATTGTCGAGATAGAAAACGCAATGAGCACAGACGCCGGCCTGCGTGCTGGGAAATCCCAGCGTATGGAAAGAAAGGTGAAGCAAAGTTCAGAAGCAGAAGGAAACCAGAAAATGAAGGCTATCGCCAGATAGACTGCTGCTGTCTAGATGCATATGCAAATGTTGAGTCGCGGTCCCAACAAAATATGATCAATGTGTGTGTGCGTGTGTGTCGCTATCCATGAACTCATAAAACTCGTCAGGTGACATAACCTTGTTGAATGTACAAAGAAAAGGAAAAACATAAATGAGATGTGTTAAAGCGGTGACTCAGAACGTCGACGTGGTTGGTCTCGACGACGGAAATCCTTAAGTCTTTCGTCGATATACGCCAGTCGGCTTGCTAGCGATGATCTGGTAACTCCATGGTTGCTTTCGCTGGATTGTTGGACGGTTGCGAACGGCCGGCGAAGAGCGTCAGGGTCGTTGGCAGCTCCATGTGATAGGCGATTCGGAAAGGAAAAACTAGATGCTCCAAGAGCGAAAGGTGAGCCTAGTCGGGGGGGCGCGTCTCCAACTGGCGGAGCCAGCGTTTGCTGTTGAGCAGCTAGTGGCTGCGAAGCTTCGAAAAGCTGTTGGAGATTCTTGCGTGGGACAACAACGTCAGAGTCTATCTCAGGTTCGGTCTGAGGCGTTGCGAACTGGTCATTGGTGGCTGATAGGTCAACGATTGAAGCTGGGTCAACCCAAAGGTCGGAGCCGAGACTGGGTCGCTTAATCTTCCGAGCCTCCAGATGGTTGGGCCGGCGCTTGTGGGTTGATCGGCTACGTGTAAGTCGGACCGGAGACATGAGAGCGCGGCGCGGGCCGCCTGTGTGAGTTTGTCTCTGCAACTTAGAATCCACAACGAAGTTTGAGGGTAGCGAGCTTGACGAGCTGGGGCCGTAGCTTCGCGCTCCAAAGGGAGACGCAAGTTGTGTGTGCTTTATTTCAGCCGGCTCCAACGTCTCGCGACTCGGTGGAGGAAGCGAATGTTCGTCGATTTGAGGCTCAGGTTGCGAATTTGTTAATTGAGCCAGAGGACCTTGCAGTTGCATGGAATCAGAAGTGCTAACCGCCAATGAAATTGCCATATCTTGACCTGAGAAGACCGAGGGGGAGCGACCGACGGCTGTCCGACGATTCCAGTAACGAACTGCGGATTTGTTATATGGAGAAGGGCTGGGAGCTAAATATTGTGAACCCCGCGCCTTAGACCTGGCGTTCATCTTGCAAAGCTCCCGCAATTGGGCGCGAGTGGCGGCACAAGTATGAGGCCACTGAACATACGGGCCAGCGGCTCCTTGAGTGGGTGTGATGCTCCCACTACTGAGATCAATATTTGTCTGAGCCTTTGACCCCTTCCAACTCCTCCTCGCCTCTCGGGCCACACGCAAGCAGACTCCATGGGGAGGGATGCCGCTCTTCCCGATACGGAAGGGTGTGACCTTGGGGTCTTGCAAGTACATCATATAGGTAGACCATAGGTGCTGATTCATGGGTTTCGTCCAGGGTGCCCTTCGAATGGTATCTCGAGGAACCTCCGTTTTGGCAGGCTTGAGAGTTTTACTATTGTCGTCGGCATTTGATAGCTCGTTCGCAAGATCTGCGTGTTCATTATCTGGGCTGATGCATTGACTCAAATCCTCAGAGCTGATAGAAAAGTAGCTCAGCAGGGAAGCACTTGTGTGTGTCGAATGGGCTGTCGAAGGCCGGCTGGACTCATAATCGGGACTAGATTCGAGGCTACTGAGAGTCGAATCGATGGACCAGTTTGGATATTGTTTAGGGGCCAAAGTTGGTAACAGGTCTGGAGCAGGAGTTTTTGGAGGCGAAAACATGCGCTCGGAACCACCGTGGGGTGTGAAGGGTATATCGTCCATGTTGCTGAAATGTGACATCGGGTATAGTGTCTCTGTCATCTCCTCGTCAAGTACACGAGGCTCCTCGATACTGGGAATAGGTATGTCTGCGGCGGCAACCGACGCGAGAAACTGCTCTGTGGGCGCATTGAGATTTGACGCATTCCTTCTCTTGACTCGGAATCGGGGACGCGGCGGGGATGGTGGTTGAGTCTCACCGTGTAGAGTAGGCTCGGGCGTTCTCAAGGGATCCTCATGGCGCGCGCTTCTCGGCCAAGGGGCCGCGAGAGATTGGAAGTGCGACATGGCGGGTCACAAGGAACGCGAATGCGCTCCAGGGTTGCGTGAACTCCGAAATGGTTGTTATAAGTATTCGAGGGACAACAGCGATAAGCGGGGCGATTTAAGCGCAGAACAAGTCGAGGCCAATGTTCCAGGATACGGCAGCGCTATCTTAGATCTCGTCAGGATGTCGCACGGTAACTTGAACGATACTGAGCTCGAAAATATCGACGAGTTTAGGCGATGTGCTTTCAGGCGCCAGAGGCGTTGCAAAGTATCAGATCGAGCCGAGGGTTGAAGCGCGACAGGATGCGACAGACTGTTTATTTGTGCGCGCCAATACTTTCCAGTAAAATATACGAAAATAGAAGAAAGCGTGCTGATTATTCGATCGCGCGTCGTCGAGCTTGGTATGTGATAGACGGTAATAAAACAAGGAAAGTATGTCTCAGACGAGAGTCGTTGTCGTGGTTGTGGTTATGGTTATAGTCGTCATACAAGGCGAAGACCGTTTATTGTTGTCACCGTCGCGGGATTTGTGGAGGTCTTCCAGTCGCAAATAAACAACAGCGAGTGGCGGTCTCAGTTCGACGCGCCGTCGCAGTTGAGGGTCCCTTAGACAAGCAGTGAACAAGCTGAGCTCGCGCGACCGACAGCCGGCGCAATGTACGGGAGCAAGAGGGATGCTGGGAGGAGTATTGGGCGCAAACGAGAGACTGGAATGGAGAAACGGTGAGTGGAAAGAGAAAGGAAAGTAGACCGGGACGATGTGGGTGTGGTGGGCGGGAGTGTGCGCTATGTATGAATGGGCAAGCCAAATGCTCAACGGGAGGTGGGTGGAGAGCAGGGCCAGCTGGGAATGGACGGACGGCTCGTTAAGCACGGTACGTCTCCTCGTCCTTGTCTCTCGACCCAACCAGGGTAAAGAAAACCTTGAAGCACACTGGTCAAGACCGAGAATGTGGGCCGACAGCGAACAGCGGGTGGCGCGAACGCTGCAGTCCAAGTAAGTAGGTACAGTACCTGGCAGAAGAGCTGTGCAATGCTTGTTTTTCAGATACTGGCTCGCTAGATGCCGGTCCCAACGGTGCTGTGCTTCTCACGCTATGCTTTAACTGAGGACAGAGCAGATAACAGGGCTCGTTCCACGGCAGGACGCGATATTGATATTATATTGTATGATGCGCTCGCTGTGCTGCACTTTGCAATCGTGTCTTGACCTCTACGGTTTCTGGCGATCCACTGGTGAGTCCCTTGACGGTGGTAGTGAGGGCGGCAGTAAGCCCCCCAACAAGCGGCGTGCTAGCGCAAAGCCCTTGCCAAGTCAATCCCGGCAGCGTCCGTGACAAGGAAGAGCTCAAGCAGCGGTCAGTGGGTGATGAGGGCACGTTGTGCCAGCTTGAGCGATAACCCTGGACGGGAGAGCAATCGTGATAGGTCTGATGAAGAGGTTGATGATCCTTAAGGTGATCGAGCCCATGTGGTGGAATGGAGATAAAAGGGCAGCCGACTGAGACCCTGCGTGCCTTGTTGTGTTGCAAACGTACAGTACAGTAGTTGATACCGTAGAGTATGGTTGACCTATGTTTTTGTTTATTTGCTTGATGCGAACTTTGCTTCCCCGTTATCGTTGCGGAGGTGATTGATGATGAGTCCAGGATTGGCAATTTTTGCATTCAAGTATCATTCGCCGGTCTTTGTTCCTCTGGTCTGGTTCCCTGGCGGTCAACTCTCGGCGGCCGGCCGTAGGTGTTGGCTTAGACTCGCTCGGGACCTCGCATAGAGATACGGCGTATGGGCCAGTCTCTTGGGTTGGGGAGCGGCTGCAGAAAGGCAAATGGAAATAATGGCCGAGAATCTGTCACGCTTGGAGAAATTGAAGATATAATTTTTGGTAGGAAAGACTTCAAGTTGCTCGAATATGAGCGTCTGCTGGATGACATTCTGGAAACAACACTGAAGAGACGCGATCAAACTCATGTTTGTTTGTTATGATCTGAGAGCCTCAGATGAGACAACAGTAACCCGGGTTTTCCACGCTCCCTGTTGGCTAGCCTCGAAGTCGGGTACCACTTATTGGTGACCTAACGCACCCAGCATGTGCGTCTGCAGAGAGTGAGTTGACGATAGGATTGCTTGGTTGAGAGCAAAGGGTGAGGGGAAATGCGTCGAAGACTAGCAAATAGCAGCATATTGTGACGATCCAACGAGAAGGCAGGTTGCCTCTGTCATCTAGGCAAGGCTCAACGCCAGCATGTTTCGACCCCTGCCCAAGCATCCAGCCAGAGCTGCACGTCGGCGGCAAGAATGAAAGACAGCGCAGGGAAAGGACGCACAGCACAGCTATCGCCCGCACTCACATGCATGCATTCGCTCTAAATGAATGACCTTTTGGGGTTGAATGTGGATGGGCGTGATGGGGTCGTCTGTTTGAATACGGTTAAAGGTGTGGATGTCTTTTTGAGGGTGAGGGGTTGATGAAACGAGACAGAGATATGGGTCAATATGACGCTGCATGTAAACAACTCAAGCTTTGGGAAATACCTTGGGCATCCCTTCTATCGATCTTGCCTCAATTGATGAGCAGGACGCGTAAAGCATAGACTTCCTCACCTCCAACTAAGGTAGCGAGCGCACTTAACTCACTCAAGGAAGGCAATTACTACCCCGTACTAATGGAACGTAAAAATATTAGTACGTATCCGTACACCATAAAAACTTGGAACAAAGGTGGCTGGGGATTAACGCGAAAACCGAACGCGTCGACGCGTCATTCCGAGCCAATAAGAAAGCACCTTGGTTTGTCAGTCACACAAACTATATCACTGTTGTAGCGAGACCGACTACGAATCAGAGTATTCAATTGGTATTGATCCAATTATTCCACAGCTGCAAGATGAGCTTCTTTACGACCCTTGTCTATAAGGCACAGTAAGTACGGAGTATCTTATTCCAATCTGGATAAGCCTGCAGCACACTGTTTGATACTGCTCCATTCTCGTTATCACAAGAATTCTATACAGAATCAAAGGATGTCTAGGGTGGCAGTGGGGGTGGTGGCCTATCACTCTCGGCTAGGTACCTTACCTAGCTTCTTCACACACACCGGGATTGGCTCTTAAGCGACCGTCAAATCAGAGGTCGAGGTGTGATAAAGAACAACCTAGAAGGGAAGTGGATGGAACACTGTGTTTTTCTATGATGTGCTGATCTCATCTGAGCCGAGACTGGTAAGTACATAGTAGCCACTAACAAAAGCAGCACCACGCTAGACTCATCACCACAACCTGGACGATAAAGCCTACTAGTACGTTAGATCATTATAAGTTGGGATCGCCTTTACAGCTGACACTGATGTCATATGTGTCTAGAGATGAACATCCGATCATCAACACGACCAATACAACTGTGACGGACAGGAAAACACCTCAAAAATGAAGTATGGCATGGTGTACTATTGTATGAATCTGATTGATGGGCTGGTGAATTCGTATCTTCAGGCATAATTTTTGCAAATGCCATTGCAGTTATCACACCAACTTAGCTGGTGTAAGTTGAATCATACTGGTGCGACAGCGTGGAAGTTGATAAAGATATAGTACAGGCAGGAGGGAGACAAAACCCTGTCTCGCTGCAGCTTTTCGTCCAATAACTTGACTGATCGACTATTGCAATAGAGTCACTCGAGTACTTCGTAAAACGGACGTGTCTCAGATTGAGATATTGGACTGCTTTGTTCACTTGCAGATACTTGAAAAAAAGAAGGAAAAAAGAAAGAAGAAAACGAGAGTAGCAATTCTGACAATTTGCCTAGAGGTGGACTCGAGGGTGCCATGGTTTGTATGCCAGATGGAAATGTTCGAGGGCATTGAAGCGCAGCAAACAAGTCCACAATACAAGAATGATGAAACTCTAATACACCCTGAAGATTCATACCAGCTGGGAAGAAGGCTATGGGCCTCCAGATCTATTATAATCTTTCTCTTGATAATATTAGTAGCGTGATACCTGTCTACGCAGTCCACTCGCATGGGAGGGAACCTTGGTTGTGATCAAAACCACTCACGATAATGGATAGGAACACTCACTAATACCCGGACAAGATTCCAATAATCTGGGTCATGTATCTAAATGAACGCCCCTGCACCGTTCAAGTGTCTCGCAAGGGGGTATTCCCTGTAAAAGTTATTTCTACAACAATCAACAGTGGAGGGTTGGCGAGTCGATCTACCAGGCCAACGACTAATACCCAGGTTCAACTGGAAATGGTCATCGGCTCTATTCAATGCATAAACTTCCATACAAACATTCAAGATCATGAGACGAATGGGTACATTTCCAGTAAGGAACAGAGCCTACCATAAAGGTTGAGGTTAGTCTAGATATGGACACATAATAGCCAGGCCAAAGCTATGATTATATGGATATCTGAATACTATTGTGGTGTAACATGCATATAGACCTCATGTCACCGTTGGCCCGGGAGGCTAAGATACAGAGTATATATTTTATTACATAAAAATACCCGACACGAAGCAACAAGCGAAGGGTGCAAATGTGACTGGAAGATGACCGGACATTGGGTTAAAGGGGGGCTTCTCACTAATCCTTCCGACAATACGGGTCCTCGACGATGCGGTGCATCAGCATTTAAGGCAAGATGTTCTTACATGCCCCCGATAATAGGATGACATATGAAATATTCAAGAGCAACATAAATCCCATCACAAAGATGATAATGCCCAGAAGCGGTCCGCAGACATGAGTCGCCACTTGAACCAATAAGTCCATACGGAGGGGCAGCCTTCATCATAGAAAGTAAGTCGAGCAGGGGGATTCTGACATTAACATCCGTAAGTCTGATATAACTTGGACATGTAAACTCTGCAGCTACTTGAATGAATGGATAGCATGCAGTTGTATCAATCCGAGGTTTGTTTAGAATATGTTTGGTGATGGCACTCATCCAGAGATGGCTAATTACTTCCCATAAGATTCCTAAGCAGAGACCAAAGACGGAGCACATGGATGGCTGCTACTTTTCACGCAGCCAGACATAGTGAACGGATGGAAATGCGTAAATGCCTGGGGTTCAAAAAAAACCGTGATACTGATGATAAAGCAAAAGAGCTGAGCAGGCGATAATGAAGTTGTAGAACGCTTAAATATAAAGATTAACCTAAGGAATAAACTGAAATTAATAGTTATATATATATAATACTATAGTATAAATGAATTTTCTAATCTATCTTTAAGGTAACTTATTAATTGATTCTTAATTAAAACCCTTATATCTTTAATAATAAGAATATATTTATAACTATTTTTATTTAATTATATAGTTAATTTAAACTTAGATATCTACATTGTGATACCTAAGTAATGTAATTAGGAACTAAAGAACAATACGGAGTAATAATGAGCATATGATAATAAAACAATTTGTTGTGTCCTGAGTGGCCGGACCAAGAGCAGAGTCGCTCCGGATAATACGGCGCCGTCACCGGCTTTGGGACGGGCAACCCCGCAATCATGACACCCCTACATCCCCCGCCAACCTCAAACTTGCACTGAACCAACTTTTGCTCTCTGTTGGAGTCATCTCAGCCTCACCGACACTAGCACCAACAGCAAGCGCATGCTGTATGAATCATTTGCGCCTAAGATTATTCATAGACTATAGAAGCGTCTCTCGTTGTGTTTTTCGTCTCAATTGGATCAATCCGCTGTCAAGGTTGATCATGTCCTCACATACTCCCGATATCGTCACACTCGACAATCTGTCGCAGACTATTACACCCTGGGACCCTCAGGGGGAAAGTCAACTCTATGCCATAGTTGATATGGGGAGGTATAAATAGTTCTCAATAAGTTCAAACAATCCTCATATCTGACATAAAATTCAGTAATGGCATACGATTCTCCATCACATCACTAGCGCCTCCATTTACACGCCTCCTTCGTCCCATCTATTCAACTCGCGCTGCCATTTCACTATTTGATGCACTCAAGAACACACCCAAAGGTCTAGTATTTCTTCCGGAAACCATCGCTGCCGTTTCCAAGACGCTGGAGCGTTTCCATCAACTCGCTGTTCGTCATGGAGTGCCAGCGAAACACATCACCATCCTCGCTACTGAGGCTATGCGCCGAGCTGACAATGCTTCTGAAATGCTCGAGGCAATCTCATCTGCGACTAATGGCCTCAGAGTAAGCATACTTGAGCCCGCTGTTGAGACCCTCTTTGGCGCTGTCATGGGCTCTCGCAGTGGCCTCATTGGCGTTGAAGGTGGCGCTCTGTTCCTGGACCTCGGGGGCGGGAGCGTGCAGATGACGTGGGTGGACACCAGCAAGCCAAACTACGAAGTAGATGCTGCCAGAGCTGGAGTGAGTCTACCCTTTGGAGCAGCGAGATTGATTCGTGTGCTGCAAGAGCAGCCAGCCGATGTTCAGGTTTCCGAGATCTCAAAACTTCAAACCGGCATGCAACAGGCATACGCCAACCTCTGCTCCAAGTTCTCTGCACTTAACGCCTTGAAGAGTTCTCATGACGAGGGTCCTCGAGTGAACGTCTTCATGTGTGGAGGTGGCTTTCGCGGCTATGGCAGCATGCTCATGCACCAGGATCCTGTGAGCCCGTACCCTATTCCCTATACGAACGGTTATACGGCTCCAGGTACACTCTTTTCCAAGGTTGAGCACATGCGTCGTGTCAACGAGGAACACGACAGTCGAATTTTCGGACTCTCAAAGCGTCGTCGTAAACAATTCCCTGCAATCGCTACCGTTATTGATGCATTGCTCGCGACGGTGCCCAATATCGGAAACGTGACATTCTGTGGTGGTTCCAATCGTCAAGGTGCACTTATGATGAAACTTCCGGTCGAAATCCGCGAGTGTAACCCTCTTGATATTCTTGCTCGAGTCACACCAGATGAAAAACCCGTATTTGATGCTGTGTTGAACACGTTGAGAAGTGCTCTTCCCGCAGAAGTCGACTTCTCATCCATGCCTGACGTTTTGACTCCTGGGCTGGACTCTCTTTTTGTGCGGGAGATTTGGACTCGACAGGGCCACGATTCGGATAACAACTCGTCCTTTGCACTGCATCATGCAATCACCAGGGATGCAGAGGTCCCTGGACTCTCACACACCGGGAGGGCGCTATTGGCGCTTTCAGCCTCAGCTCGATGGGGAGGCATTCTAGGGCCCTTGGACTCACAGCTCCAACAGAGTCTGTCGGCACTTCTTGGCAGCCAGCATCTTGACGCACCTTTTTGGGCTTCATATATCGGTGCTGTAGCCGGGCTTATAGCCATAGTTTTACCAATCATCCCAACGACTGCAGAGGAGGTTGAAAATGCTATCAGGTTAGTGTCATTTTCCAGTAGTATGCCAAGCCTTGTCGTCTAATGAACACAGCATAAAAGCACATCTCAAGCGGGCAGAGGATAAAAAAGAGAGAATCGTATTAACGATCAGAGTTGCCTCGACCAATATAGCGAGTGTCAGTCTAGAAGATCTCGCCGACATGGTTGAGAAAACCGCCAAAAAGAATGGAGGGAAGAAGCCAAGATACAAGATAACTGCCCAAGTGAGCCCATTGTCATGTCACATTTCTTCATCAACATAAACCAACACAATACACACATGTTTTTCCTTCGATCCACATTAAACAAGCCCATATGCAGCGAACGTCGTTGTATCCGTTATAAATCATAAAAGAACCATCATATCATGCTTTTTTGTTTGTATTTTGTCTTTTCCATATGTTTTTTCTTCCTGTTTTGCCTTTTTATTTGCAAATCATTTTCTGTAATGACTGGACATGATTTGTGCAGTTATTACGCACTATCACGGGAGTTTCCCTTACTCTTGGTACTACTTCGAGGGCGTCTCTTGGATGAGATCTTCTTAAGCTCATGGTTAACTACCAAGGCGCTCAGCCGCTCGTCAACCTTGTACGACGAACGCTGAATTCTCTCGTCTGTTGAAAGGTCAGTGGCACGTCCCACATAATAAGGTGTTGTGGTCTTACAGAATTCCTTTCTGGTGTCCATCATATCCTGCGAGAACTGGCGAATTTTGCTGCTATGTCGAGCTTGGGAAGGATAGTCCTTGAGCCAGTCCATTGACATCTCCATTCTCTTGGGAGTCTTGAATTGGCAGTGATAGAATATGGCTATCAAAGGGAAGAATCCATTGTAAAGGTTCTCAAAAGCCCCAACTGGATATCATTAGCAATGAAGTTTGACCTTCGAGTTAAATTTTCTCACCGATATTCTGGTCTCTCTGAGCACTTGGGTTTCGGGCGAAATATCCATCATGTGCAACGACTAAGTCTCTGTACATGATCATGAGTTGCCACAAGCTAGCCCAAACTGCCATCTTCTCTTGAGCTTTAAGAGGCTCTTGTTGTGCCAAGCAGTCTTCGAGGAGCTTGAGGATATCGTGCTCATGGGACACAAGTGCGTTCCATGCAATGCGCCTAAGCTCTGCTTGAACAGTAAAGGGGACCTGAGAGAGCTTGTTGGACGAGCTGCAGCAGGTGAAGCGCGGAGCTTTCCAGATTCTGAAGAAACAATTCATTGTGTGGACCTTGGAGACGAGGCTGTGCTACAATAACAGTTAGCTCTACTGGATACTGCAAGGATCACTAAGAGAGGGTTGCGAGTGTTACCTTTGGAAGTCCCTGGCCGTCCTCATAATATGAGAGCAAAAAGTTTTGCACCATATGCTCAAATCGAGAGCTGCGTTCTCTTCGGATCTGTGCCTCAACCCAGCGTTGGAGTTCACCATAAGTGGGAAACCTGTCCCGCTCAAACGCAGCGTTTCTTGGATTCTCGTCGGTTCCATTCTGAGAATGGTATGCTTGAACAGATGCCCGAAGAAAAGGGGATTCGGCATCGCGGGTGAAGAAGATGACAATATCTCTGGGTTTGGCAGTGGGAAAGCGAGGCTCATGATCAACGACACGCCTCTCTTCCGCAGGGTCGGGTGACCAGACGTCTAAATATGATATGTCTCAGTGTACATGTCTCACTTTGAGGCTGGGGGCCAGGGGGGGGCTGTTCGACATACCGACGATGTGACGAATCACAGGCGGAGCAACCGCAGGGGTCCTACGGGTACAGACCAGGTGTGAGTGGTCTGGGAAGGCCTTACGGCAATAGGGACAGACGCCACAGTCTTGACACTGGGTAATGGCTCAGTTCAGTGTTTGTTTCAGAGGGGCAATGGCCGGTATAGGCATTGTATTGGATTGGTTTTCTTACGCGGGTCTTGGAGATACGGCACGGAAGACAGGCTCCACTCTTGCGGACATCGGCTGTCTGGTCTGGATCAGAGAGCTGTCTTGACCTCTTCTCCACAGAACGCTGACGCTTGACACCAGAGGTTGAGTTTGAGGAGGGTGAGTATGAGTATGTCTTGGTGTGGCTTGAGCGGCGGGACGAGGACTCGTGTACCTGGATCTGATGTGGGTAGCCATACCCCCGGGGGGCGTGCTTGCTAGGTACGGCCTGGGGGTACGTCCACTTATCATCCTGGGCCTGAACCTCTTGGAGGCTGACTCGAGGACGTCGACGGACATCGTCTACGCCATCGAAGAAGACGGAGCCAGAGTGAGAGGAAGGAGAGGTACTACCACCTCTGACGAGTTCTGGTGGGGTCTGACCCATGGACTCGGATGTGGTAATCCCTCCATCGTCCGGGCTCAGGCCAGGGGTCATCCTTAGGTATTCGGCCTCGCTCCTGTCAAGAGAGAGATGATCAAGAAAGGAAGGGATATCAGTGATGAGCGAGGGAAGGTCCCTGTAGCTTAGGCGAGGGGAGCTAGAAGCTCCTGGGTAGTCCTGAGACCTGGTCGAGTCACAGTAGAGATCCCAGTCAAAGACAGACCTGAAGAGCTCATCATAGTCCAGGCCCGGGGAGGTGGGAACACGCGGGTTTTCTTGACCTATCTGGGACAAGTCTCTGGACGCAAAGACAGCAGCGGAAGCACCTCCTTTATCCATGTTGACGACCTGCCTGCCCTGCAATGTAATGTACTGTTTCCGGTGTAAGTCACGAGGAGCTATCTTGGTGGAACCTCGATGTCTGCGCTGGGCGAATTGAAGCACGCAGCAAATACTTGTCAGAAGACGATAAGGTGAAAAGTTCCAATGTGCCTGATGCTTGCGTGCAAGATTGAGCGATTCAGAGACACGTCCTGGCACCAGAGAGTTATAATTCGGCCTTCCTCGACTGTCGTGGTGGACTTGTTCACTTACACCATCCTCCTCTTCACTTCTCGGTGTAAGACAGGGGTTGTATTGGCTAGATCTCACAAAATTCCACTGTAATTGACCAATAGAACAACCTTGTCTTACCGGTTTTCGACTTGAGTTGAGTCCAGGAGAACGCTACGAGTTGCTAGTAGACCTAGATCACGGGAATAGTGTATATGACTATTGCTGGGATGGAGGAGAGGCGAAACTTTATCGATGGTAAACTAGATGGCTAGAATTATCTAGTGTTGCTGGCGCAATTGCCTGTTGATGCCATCGAACCTCCGTGATGTGCTGTTGGCGTTGATATCCGGATGACCAGACAAGACAATGATATTCAAGTGAGGACTGCCAATTTACTTCCTGAGGTCAATTGCATTTGCGAGACTGTCAATTTAAAGTTGCGAATGTCAGTCATCGAACTAGTACCCTCTGTTATCCTCCGCACGGGCGGTCCGTTAGCCTTGGTGTCGTGTAGTAGAGCAATCGAGTATATCTGTAATATATGGGTTATCAACTCGAGTCTACACACTCAATTGGTCAAACAGAACCAAGATACATATCAGAGAGCATTATAAAAACCAAAAGGAACTTGCTATTGACTTCTTTTAAACTTTTCTTCCCCGTGTCAGCTCTTAGCTTGGTGGTTTTGCTAGTTCATTGACATCCCAAAGTGGGATCGTGCGGTCGTATAGACAGGGATGTCACCTCTAAGAACTCACGACTCCAAGAAAGACTCGCCGTGCCCATCATCAGAGTATCATAGTTTATAGGTCATTGATACTTGATCTGTTCAATCTGAATGGCACCAAGTCGAGTGGTTCTAGACGCAGTAAATGCAACTATGTTCGCATCATATTGATAATTTCGTAGCTATCACGAGTATGCAGTTTTTATATCCGGCAGCGGGCTCAAATTTAAGTCAATTTAATTTTAATCACTCGTTGAAAACTTAGATATCGTCTATCAAATTTAGGACTTAATTTCTTGTCCGGCTTTAATTTAGTCGAGGCGCCCCGTCCCGGCAATGCGGGGCCGACAACGGCTCCGGCCGAGGTCAAATTTAACCTCAGCGCCACCGGAGCTCCGCGTCGGTAGAATTGGAAGCGAGACCCACGCTGGTTGCCTTATTGAGCAAGACAAGATGAGTTGCATGAGACATCAGTCATGTGCCCAAATTTCTCAAGGTAATGCAGCGCGACTTTCCAACCTGCTTTTTATTTTACTGAAGACGTATTCTCGAAGTACAATTGACTGCTTATCTTTGTGCTCGACACTTTGATGAGAACTTTAGGCGATGGTGCTGTAGAATAAAATCATAAAGTGAGCCCAAAGTCGTCATAAATCACGGATACAAAATGTCCTTTTCGTATAGCTTTCCGAAACGCCAGTTGTAAGGTAAAAACATATCAATTCGCCACCCGATTCGCTTAGTGATACTTTTGCTTCTTTCAGTGAGAAGAGCTACCAAATTCTTCAGTTAATTGGTATTTATAGTCTGCAGACTGATATGTAGTTATACGCTGTGTACAATTAGCTATCTGTCAGACTTGCCCGCCGCACCAAGGGCTCACTATTGCTTGCGATAGGAGGGGAGAGGCTTGCGGAATCTTATTTATTTCTGACCATTGGTGAGTTCACAGGCCCTTTTTAGATACCTGACAAAGCTCTTTGATTACTCTCATACCACAACCAGAACCATGCCATCCAACAAAAGGAAAGCGTTTTCAGAACTATCGAACAATGCAAAGACAAAAACGCTCCGAGGAAAGAAGGCTGAACACAGTGCTGTCAAGGAGATCCTGTCCCAAATAGACGACATCCCAGGAGATCAAGAGGAAGAGTATGCCCTTGCCTCAAAGGATGAATTCGATTAGGAAGACGATGATGACGAACCTATCTCCTGGAAGAAGATAAAGAGCCTGATGCACCTACAGGACAAACTGGAAAGACTGTTGAGGCCGACTTGAGAAGTTTGAATGAAGCGTTCCCTGTCTCAGATAAGCATCCGAATGTCACCAGATATCAGTCACAAATTATAACACTGGTGCAACGGCTAACGCAGTGGGCGAAGTCTGATATTGCCGGAGACTTTAGCTCCTAAGTAGTCAAAGCTTGGTCAAGGAGATCGAGAAACTACCATTGGATTTAGGGCAATGCTGGCCCATTTGGACCTAGGCCAGCTTGCAGGTAACATAGTATTGCACACACCAATCAAGGCACAAGAGGTACTGGGAAGGGCCAACCTAAACCATAGGGACTTTACCCACAAGGAGCAAGAAAACATGAGACTTTAGAAGAGGTTGCTAAGATGAGCTAAGTAAAGATTCCCCTAATCTTAGACTAAACTTAGACTAAACTTAAGACTAAATTGCCCAAGTCTTTTCATTACTTAGGATAAAGGTCTCAAGTTTTATTGCCCTCCCGCATGGACCCAAAAGAAGCACGCAGCGCATCGTCCATATGAACGTGGCTGTGCAAGTTGACTGAGAACACCATACTCAAGGATTCAGCAATCTGTGGAAAAAGACAAGTTAAGACGACAAGAGTACCAGTTACGCCATCGATGCCGACAAAGATAGGTATATACTGGCTCATCCATTACCAAAATAGGAGGGTACAGCCGTTTGAGTACCTATGTACGAGCGACAATCCACAACAACATGGTAACAGCGACCAAAGCGATACACTATACCTTCTGCAGGAAGGCAAGTGTTGTGCCTAACTTCTGTGTGGTAGGGTTATGGGCAAAACCCTACTATATTGAATGATCAGGCTTCAAACCAGAGTGTCTAAGTGGCCCCCGGTGTTCTTTGAAGGGTTGTTGATGTGATACTTTAGAACCTACCAGCAAGCAAACAGGATCAAGGGTGACCGCTCCTTCCTCTGCAGTGACGGGTCGTATAGGTTAGTGCGAGAGGCTCGGGAAGGCTTAAGTCTTCCCGACTTCCACGCCAATTTATTAGACCAAAAGAAGAAGAAGAAGAAGAAGAAGAAGAAGAAGAAGAAGAAGAAGAAGAAGAAGAAGAAGAAGAAGAAGAAGAAGAAGAAGAAGAAGAAGAAGAAAAGACATAGCTGGGGAACAAAATCAGGACAGGTCAAGAATATGATGAATCAAAAGACTCTAGGTTCGATGACACGCTGACCTTGCTTTTGGTCAATTGACTGTCACTTAATGCTGAGCTTTCTACAGAAGAGGCTTAACGGCGATATATATCAAAACAATTTCGACGATGGATTTATTTTGAGGCCAAATTCTTGAGGAGGGAGACCACTAATAATCACAGCCTCATAATCTTTCCCACATATGCCTTTCGACTGCTCCTTCTCTTCGAAAGTTTGTCCACTTCTTATGAGAAGACTTGGCCGTTCGCTGGGAGACTGGCCTCGACTTCCTTGGCGACTTTGAACTTTCACTCAGCCCCCGAACGGCTACACCAATGTATCGGGTTCATTTCTCCTACGTGAAGCGCACTGTTTTCTATTTCGATGGGAGGCTGCGGGTGAGATCGTTCTCGTGGCCATTTCTTGGTGGCCCGACGTGGGTTGGCTATGACATACTCTTTGTTGAACTTATTGATGCGTTCTCTCTCGTGATCATCGTAGTTTCGAATCTCTTCCGTTCTCATACTAAGTTTTGTCATCCCATCGAAGATCTTGAAAGAGTCTGTGGGTATTCCTTCGCAGAGGAAGCCCCTCCGAGCTCAGAGCATAGGCCCGGTTTCGTAGTTGAAGGTCAGTCCGTATTACACCGTCGCTCCGATGCGTTGTTCAGGCTTTTAAGTGGCAATGCCCTGGGTGATTTGTTCTTTGGCGAGGGGAGAGTGTAAGCAAATGTCCCGGCTTCGATATGCGTATCGTTGATATTCCTGTCAGGCATGACGGGATGCTTAGAAGTCTGATGCTGCGAGTTCCAGCCCTCAAACACAATACCACTATCTCTATTCCGATATCTGGCCGTGACTGGAGTTCGTGGCGCTCATGCGTTTCCCGTTCGGAGGGTCATAGGGAAAGGTGCATTATAATGAGGTTATATCTCCAGGATGGCCCGAAAATAGCCAACTGAGAATGATAAGGTCTAAAGCCTACGTTTTTTAGGATTTCTTTAGAGCCTCCTTAGGAGCGACAGACCATGAGACCTCCAAGTCTAAGGTTTAGTTAGTCAAAGCGATTGCCAGAAGGGGGGAGCTCGTCATTGCGCTGGCTCAACTATGGAAAATGGGGTGGGCAAAGGTTAATAGTACGGGAGGATATATGTCTCCCAATCCTGCTATCCTTTCGCCGGCCTCAGAAAACCCCATCATAATATTCGCATACTGTTAGTAGGCTGTAATAGGGATTTCACTCATTAGCAGATTGTCACGATCTGAACTACATTTAAAGCGAGAGTACTTTGCATCTCAAACTCTTCGAAGTTTAAAACCAACAGAGTCAGATTTTGAAAGGGCTATTGGCTATACTGCTTGCCTATATGGTTGCTTGCTGACTTGGAATGTTGTGATAATGATTGGGTTACCGCTGAAGTGTAATATCACCTGTACGGGTTGAATTTAACTATAACTAAGCCCACATAACCAGCTGAACAAAAATACTCGATCAACGGGAACAATCACTTTATTTTTGGTTGTTTCGGTTTCAGTCCTGCTTCTCGATCCAGTATCATTCTGCGCAGCAATTGATCGTGTGATGCTGACATAGACATGGACTCTCTTTCTAAGAAACAGTCAGCTCTTGTTCCACAACTAAGGTTGAAGCCACTAACGAAAATAGAAGCTTTCAGTGCGTAAGCTCATGAAGGCTTTGATAAGAGACTCGTCATCGTTGAGAAGCTTGCGTGTTGCAGCTACCCGGAAGTCGGCATAGAGCGGACTAGTTACGCGGAACAAGGCTGCATAGATAGACACGAGATAGTGATAAAAATGCGTCCCGACTTCGAGCTTGCACTCGGGAAACCCGCTGTAATCTTCAGGTACATGACAAGGAAATTCTTGGAAGGCCATATACGTGTGTACGAGTTTCCGATACATCAGGATAAGACACCACAGGCTGGCCCAGAGAGCCATTGAGTTTTCAGGCCCGATACCCGCAGTGCCAAAGACAATTTTCTCGAGCTCAAGAAGAACTTCTTTCTCTATTGGTTGGGAGGCCGCTTTTGAGATTTGGCCAAACTGTGTATGCAACGCACAAGATGGCGGAGTCATATTTCCTCCCCTTTCCATGCAAAGAATGAGGCCCAAGCGGATTTTTGTCAGACAATTGAGCCTGTGTACTTTACGGACAAATTCGTACTTGGGTTGTCGTGTAAGTAGGCTGAGCAAGGCATCAAGATGAGATTTTGCTTACCATAGGCAGGGATGCTTCCGATTGACTGTATCTCAAAATGAATGAATCCACGGTTTGCTGGAAGCCTATACAGCGGGTATCCTGATGAGCGATAATTCTTTCGACCCAGTCAATCAGTTGACTGGGTAGAAGAAGCTGTGGCAAGGCATAGCGGGCACTTTCTTGGCAGTATGATTCGACTTGCTCCCCGACTTGATCCATCACGACCCAGCAACAGAACCATGGTGGTGTTGTGTTTCCATAATAATCCTGTACTTCAACTTCTATAACTGGGTTGTCAAGGTAGTCCATGGACAATGAGACTTTTCGATGTGGTCCAAGATGAGTTGTGCCTGTGATAAGCTCCTGGTTTAGCAACCTCGCAGTATAATCGATATAATGAAGATCTGAAACTATTAGCTGACCTGAATATACACCGGCCAGATACAGTCTTACCTCCTGAGCTGAATCTCATTTTCGTCAATTTCTCACGGATACACAACTGAGTTCCAAGAATACCAGCCGCTTTTTCACATGCTTGACATGGAGCTCCTACGCCACACTAAAAGGTCAACTTCTGTATGTACGTGCCCAGACATACGTGATGAGACATACAGATATTCTTCGAACTTTGCATCTGAAGCAAGCACCAGTTTTCCGGACTCGTGCAACTTCAAGCCTCCTTTTTTCATCAAAGTCCTTTCTCTTCTTCTTGATACCATCTGGTTTAGTGGGGTTAGAGGGGAAACATATGACGGAGTATTCAGGGACTGAGACAGTTGAACGAATTCCTTTACGCCTTGGCTGATTAAAGGATCGATTCTTCTTATAGCCGCCTTGTGTATCGTCTGGTATCTTCTTTTCGGAACATTGCTGTTCGCTAGTGGCAGCAGGGATAGGGATCTCGTTTATAGGTGTAAGAGGTTGGGCTGACTGTGAGGGTTTTGAAGTTCCCGCACAGAGGCGCTCAATGTCGAGGAACTCTTCAAGATCGATGACTCCAGGAGAGTAGGGCTCAAAGCTTCCTTCTTGGAGGATCATTGATTCCATTCTCAAGAACTTGTAAGTTGGTAATCCTGTTCCTTGCACTTGTGATATTCTTTCGTCAGTCATTCGAACAATGAGAAAGATGGGGCGACGGCATCTACTGTCCTATCAGATCGTAGCGTCAACAGCTCCTCCTCGGTGAGCTTAGATGAGCCATAATAGGAAGGTTTACGTCACGTGACGTTACTGCATGCACTGAGAGGCGAATAGCAACCTATTCTTCCCTTTTTGACAGGTGCCTTGAGTCAAGAACAAACATAAACTTTGTCTGAACCGAGCTTGACTGCGGATGGCTGAAGACAAGCATCGCATTGGAATGCAAATTGGGGTCCAGACCGCCCCCATTAGCATCTTACGTATTATAAGCACATAAACGCCTTCTGTTGATGCTATGGAGCATTGGTCAAACCCACCTCAGGAATAAGATTCGGATATAGGTAATATGCATATTTTCTGCAACTCTATAACTGTATCTCTGTCTACACCTGAAGCGTTACAATGAATGATTCAGTGGGCCTGGAACACAAGTACATACGAGAGTTCATCCGACAGTCCGTCTCAGACAAAGTCCCTAAAATATTCGGTCAGCGCTGTAACAACACAGCACAGGCGCCGAGCTGAGTCTCGTCCAGTAGGAATAAAGATCCATACGGCCGTTTTTGGCGTATTCCTTGGGGCGAACAGGCACCCGGCTAGGTTACAAGGGTGGGACGATTTTCCGGAATGTTCTATAAAAAGGTACCAGACGCGGAGCAGCACAGCCATGCAGACGCAGCAGACGAGCAGCATGCACCCGAGAACTGGATCCCACGACGGAGCCAAGACTTTGAACGAGCCATTAGAATCTCGACAACTTCTCACGATCCTTCGTCCTTTCCTGGGCAAAATTGGGTTCTCTCCCTTTTCTGTCTGATGTGCAGAGCCAATCTCGGCTACCGCTAAGCCCCTCAACAACGACCGATGGAACATCCAAGCCAGGGGTCTAAAGTATGACGCAGCTGGTCTGGAGATCTGATGCACCCTTGTGGTGTAGTGTGCGGCAATTGGGGGTTTAATTTTTCACAGTCCAGATTATCGCCATAATCAACTCCCAGCCTGATGGTCTGGATTGTGAAGCACAACATGAGGCGTACCGCCATGCGCCTTTCTGACAGGCATTTGTGTACACATGCAGGCATAAATTTATTACTGCGGCGTCAATTATTGAGCTCGGTCTCCGGGGTGGCACGCACTTGATGATAGGTAAGTTGTAACTCGTCAACGAGATCCCTGATATTTGTCTGGCCGAGCAGCATGAGTTAGAGGCGATGATCATGGCTCATGGACAGTAAGCCCCCTGTTTTACGGCCACTTTTCCCTTGGGCGCAACTGGTGGGTGACTCGTGCAACTGACTACTGGCCTGCTGGGCATCACACATCAGTCGGCCGAGAGAAATCTGGAGAACCAGAGTACAAGTCGGGTACCGAAGTCTAAAATCGTCCAAGACTTTGCTGTCGGGGATCTGTCTTGAGTATACGATATTTACCCATCATGTGCTGTCGAGTCGGTCTGAAATACGAGAAGCGAAGCATCGTAGCCGGGTAGAGTCGCCCAGTTTATTGGATTCCTGCTGCAACCTCTGCACCAGACGGTCCATTCTGTTGCGAGCGGCCAACCACGGCTGGACGTTGTTATTTTTGTGAGTTGGTTTTTGCAGATCTTACGAGGGCGAGAACCAGCCACAGACGGGCCAAATGGGAACAAGATATTCCGATGCGAGGGAATAGGGGGTCTAGGGGGGCCAATGCAGGAGTTTGAAGCAGGGCGAGACTTATTGGAGTTTCTCATTTTCTGACTGTGATGACGAGTTTTGTTTCGACCCTCCAATGGGAATGACGACGGGTGAAGCTTACACACGACGGTGGTGGATAGAAGAGAGGACTTTTCGTGATTCGACGAGGTGCCGATGCCGATAAATGTAACCAGTTTGGGCGTCGTCGACGGCAGAAAGGCAGCCACAAGATCAATCCAACACCAACCACCAGGAACACGACTGTTTCGGGATGTGGCTGATTCCCGGGAGTCCAAAAACCTTGCTCCATGCAGATCACAGTTTGCAGTCGGGGACAAAACAACAGCGAAAAGATTAGACTGGATATGGGGAAATTGAGCGATCAAGTTGTACGTAACTGATAATCTTAGACCAGAAACCCACCATCTCCAATCTGTTAACTGGTGTTACTGGTAAATGTGCGGCAAACGTTCGCGGGAACGCCCAGAAGGAAACGCTGAAACTTCGAAACGGCCAAGCACTGTGAGTGACAGGGAGACCGTGGGGTTGACGGTTGGCTCTCGCTGATCCATCCTGCTTCTCCGCTCCCTTGTATTAATAGTGTCAAGTAATGAAGCATCAAGGAGGTATTTGTATGTAATTCCAATCTCTAAGCCAATCCTACCGTACTGTTGCATTACTGTCAACACCAATTCAGCCTGGCTGAGGATCATCATACACAATCCGAGCATCAGATTTTCAAAGTCACCCTCAGGTACTTGTATGTACCACACGCAGTATCCATTCGTATCCTGCCAGTGTGTTTACTCTATGTGCAGGCCCTTAAGGCTCAATCCCGCTCTGTCTACCGCAGTTGGCATCGCCATCGCTGCAGCTAATTGCGCCAGATGGACACCACTAACTACCTAGGTAATAATTATGTTACACACTGATTTTTCTCGGGCTTTTCTCAACGCCCCGGACTTCCCTGTCGTCGGCGACCCCATGCACTTTGGCGCTCACAACAGAGAAAAGCACCTCACCTCATCCTTGAGGAGAAATCTGCGCACCGTTGGCCATAGCACACACCCTGGACTGAGCATTGGGCAACGAAGATTCGCAATGCTTGCTCTAGGAGGCTGACCTTCGGTATTCACAGCCATGCCTCAGCTGTTGATGGTGAGGGGGGGCCTCAGGTGCGTTCTATGCTGGTGCGATAGACGGGATCTAGGGACTCGAAGGGATTTACAGAGGGTTGTAGATCAAACGTCGAAATACGAGGAACCCTAGGCATTGTACGTTTCGAAATGGCAGGGTCGTGATTGTTGTCCAATGTGGTATTTATACATTCAAATTTCAGACAATAAAGTGGCATCATCATACTATAGACAGCTAGCTCACCAGGGTAGCTATGTTGAAGCTTCAAGATACAGGATCAGTTACTTCACAACCGAGCGTCTTTCAAACAGACTAGCAATATGAATTGATTACTCGCTTCCCTGCCGACATTAGATGATGTCTTTCTTTCTCTCCCTTTCAAGTCTCAGTCTTGGCTTCTGTGGTGAATCAAATGTCTTCTCCACTTGTCATCAGTCTGAAATCACACGGCAGACCAGTCAAGAGATGGATGAGCCGCCCAGACCAGAAAAGACCCGCTACTATGGAAAAAAGGATTCAAGGATTCGAATCGAATGCCTCGTTTCCATTGTCACGGATCCGTAATGATATTGGTAGCGGCGTAGCTAAGCTACAGCACCTGCGACACGACGCGGCACAACATGAGTAACAAGGCGATGAATATAAATGCTTATAGAGCAGAAGCACGAGCATGTCTGGGGCTGAAGAGAAGAGAGACATGACATCCCATCGTAAGAGGGTGAATACAGACAGATGCATGCATGTGGATGTGAATAGCGCACTGTTTTAGACACGGTATATCCGGTTTCCGCAGTTGACAAGTCAACTGAATCAGCGGGGGTTTGGTGATTCAAATGTCTTTGACAGACAGCTCCCGTTCAGCCCGTCGTCCGTCGTCCGTCGTCCTGCCCTTTTTTCCCCTTCTCTTTCTCTTCAGTTCAGGAGAAGCTAATCCCTCTAAGCACCACCCAAGCAGCCAACGTCATTGCGTATCCACCAAGTCCCGAGCCCCCGAACCTGGACCCGACCCCGTTGATCCAGAGACACACCCAAAAGTAGCAGCAAAACCACCCAGGTACCAGGCGAGTACCTGAAGTACCTGCTAATTAACCAGCCAGCATCAAGCTCTGCCAGGCCTTTTATGGGCCTTGAGTCTCCATCTTTTGGGGGGGCTTGTCCCCGGCGCAGGGAAGACCCGTCCTAGATCTGACACGAAGCCACAGACTAAAATCCTGTGTGCCCTGCGTATTCCCTACCTTAGTAGTATCTAGCTGAAAAGGGCTTTTGCCTGACTTTTTTTTTTTCTTAGTTGACGCTTGCTGCCGTCTCTTCCACTCCAGTCTGAAGTCAAGTTCTCCGTTGAGCTCTCCTCAGTTTCAGTTTCTGTTCTTTCTTCACTTTTTTTTTTTTGTTGCTGGCAGTCCCCTGACATAAAGAATTGTCCATTTGCCGGTCCCCTTTTACATACCTTACCTTTGTTAACCCGGCTTCTTACTTACCAGCTTACTTACTCACTGCCTTACCTGACCAAGCTTGCATAGCTTAGCTCGCCTTGTTTGCCCTGCCTTGCATTGCCTTGTTCTGTTTGAACTGTCACTCGTTTGCCACAAGTACCCCCTGCTGCCATTCTTAGCATAGGTACTCTGCCTTTTCCTGTTCCTCTGCTTTGCTGCATGTAACGCTGGCGTTTGGACGATCTGGTCAACTCTTGCATTTACTTGCTAGGACGAACGAATTGCATTGCCCGTCATGACGTCGAGCAGGTCCTTCCGGGCTTCTATAATGCCCTCTATGCTACGATCAAACACAGATCCTGATTCTTCATCTTCTCCTCGAAAGAGCGTAAAAAAGTCAAACACTTCTGATCTCGCTCACCTGCGTGGTTCAAACATTGGGTCTTCAAAGTCCACCACAAACTTGCCTCATATGGGCTCCAACCCGCAGCAAGACCAAGACGCTGTACAACACAACCGTCCACGTTCCGCCGAGCAAAAGACTATTCGTAAACGCAACGACTCTACTCAAAAAGTGTCCTTGCCCAAATCTCAGTCGACAACAAACCTCTCTCCTACCAAAGGTTCAACTCGCTGGAGAAATCGACTTTCATCTTTTCTTCCGTCGCTCGTTCTGCCATCCGAGCCTTCGCCAAAATCTGTACCAACACCTCCGGTACCTGCGGCGCCCTCCGCTCCCGCTTCCGCCGTTACAGCCGCTGTTTCTCCTGCACCCACCAAATCTTCTTCTCCCACCGATACCTCGACCACCACTAACACCGCTGCAACCCCTCCTACAACCGTTGACGATAGCGCCTCGTCTACCACTCCCAGCATCATCGACCCCACCGTCCGGATGACAAGCGATTACCACGACGCCCTCACCCACCAGGCTCATGGCCAATATCAGCCAAGCCATGCTGGTTCCCCGCCTAGTCCGGACTCGATCCCAACCCGTGGCAGCGACAGTCTCGATGGCCCATTAAACCCTCAGCCTCAGATCATGGCACCGATTCCTCCATCTCCAGAGGTCCAGAGAGCCACCATGAGCCCCCAGGAGCCTAACATGCCGCCCCCTCCGATTCCTACTTCTCCTTCAGATAATGTCAGCAGTGGTGTTGGTGGAAAGTTGCGAAAGGAAAACCCCGCTGCTCGATCACGAAGTGGCTCTCTCCAGCACACATCCAGCAACTCCAACGGTGACTCCATCCAGGCTCTGAAGACTCGACAGACTTCTCCAGCTCCTGATCGTGGTCGCCGCGCATCTTCAGTGCAGTCTCCCAACAGCCGCAATAGCAACACCAAGAGCCGCGTAGTTTCTACACCACTCGCCATCAGACCGGGTTCATCAAAAGGTGATGTGAGCCAGAGCCCAACGCGGGGTCGTCTCCGAAGAAGTTGGTTGCCTGGTGGAAGATCGCGATCAAACTCGATGGACGTCTCCAACACAAACGCCTCAACCGCGTGGGTACTGTCCGACGATACACAGGCTGAGTACAATGCTTCGTTTCTCAAGAACGGAGAAAAGGTAAGTGACGTTGCTCTACCGTTGAACCATGGTTTCAGAGTTAATCTTTGCGCTCCATTAGGTCCCAGAACTTTGGAACGAAAGCGGTGCTGTTCTTGTCTACCTTTACCCCAAGGGCAGTGGCTTCGGGCCGTCATTCAAGGTTCAAGAATTCACAATCAGCTCGTCCTGGGTTTTCAATGAACTCATTCAGCGAGAGCGAGAGATGCCTAGGGGTAGGGACCGAACTAGGAGCTTCAGTGGTCGCGACAGCCTGACAGCCGAAGATGCGAACCGATTTATCTCCTCACCAAACTCCCCTCCTGTTCAGGATGACGGATATGATGACTGCCTCCACCTATATCTTCCTAATGGAACTCCCGGTCAAGAAACATCACCCGACATGGATCGCTTGATTGCTATTCGCAACCTGTTTGCCTTCTTGACCGGACAGCCTCTCGTTGCCACCAAGACTCGCCCTACCAACTTCCATGCTTTCCTGGAGATTTCAAAACTTTTGGAAGAATACGGCTTCACGAGTTATGATGGAACCACGTTTGGAGACGCTGTTGATCTCAGTTTCGAGTTTTACATGGACCAGCATGCTCTTGCAGACTGCCGGAACAGCCGGGAAAAGACTCTCGAGGCATTGATTCTGGGCGAGCGCATGCGATCAGCCGATCTCTATAATGAGGCATTTGCCCATGCTGCGGGCAAGCTTCCAGCAATCCAAGATCTGAAACTTCCTCTCTGGAACCAGGTTTCAGAAAAGACTCGCACGAACTTGGAACGGGCTAGTACCGATCTGAGTAACCGCCAGCACAACACCAATATGCACCTGGAGCAATTCGAATTTCCTGCACTTTTCTCTGGTATTGCAAACTCAACTTCCATGTCGGAGCTTAGAAGCGTCCGCTTCAAGGTGTGGAGACAGTCATTTACTAAAATGCGTAATTTCGCTCTCAGCTACTACAAAACAGCATTCGGCAACTGGCCACCCAAAGCCAGCAGCAAGAAGAACCCATTCTCCGAGAGCGGCCTCAACAGACTTGTCCTCAAGGTTCTGTATTCTGACATGTGTGCTCTTTATGACTTGCTCGTCGACCGCACCAACCGAACTTCGAGAATCATGGATGCTGTTCCTGAACTTTCTAACGATCCTGACAAGATGATCATGTCTGCACTGCGAAACATCATGTCCGAATTCGATCGCTCGAAGCCACCTGTTCTTCCTCCCATTCCTTACGATTGTCCGCAATTGCCCACTGCAACATCTATCCTGGAAACTTACGATACGCTGTCGCCAAAGAAACAGGCAAAATTCGACAAGAACATCAAGGAACATGAACTCATGCTCATGTTGAACAAGGCTTACAATTACGATACCAACGCTATCAAGGTTCCTTTCTTGGACAAGTTTAAGGAGTTTGAGCTTCGTGAGGCTCGAGGCAAGACACCTCAAGATTTTGCTGACCAGCGTATCGGTTACTGGCTGTTCCTTTACGTTGTCATCCAGTCACTTCCTGTCTTGGTTGTGGATGCTCCAGGCATGCAGTTCACCGAAGGTGTTGAGTACTTCCTCTGTGAGCCTCCTCTGGGTAACCCTCCTTGGGTTCCGGATCAGCAAGTGAAGAAGATGTGGTATGAGGTGGCTGGCACAGGTGGTTTGGTCGAGCTCTCTCAAGATGCTGTTCTTTTCAGCGTGGAGGCCACTTACCACCGAAGTCACTGCTGGCTTGCTGCTACCCAGTGGGAGAGCGGCGCTTCAGGAATTCAAGCCCAGCCACCAACGGAACCTTCGCTGTCACCGTTGCAGCCCCCACGGTCCATGTTCCTGGATGAGGACTTTATGCCCACACCACCACCATCTTTCGGCAACGGCTACAACACTCCTCCATCCCCCATTGGTAGCCCTTCAGGCTCTCTTCGCCCTCGAACTCACTCACCCGGCGGAAATCGAGCCAATCAAGCTTGGCGATCCAGTATCGCCTTGGGATTGGAGCCTGTACCTTTACAGCCCCCAAGCCCATTCGGAGAACGTAGCAGTTCTCTTGGTGGACGTCCTCCCAGTCTTATGATGGGTTCGCGGAACTCATCTGTGGGTAATCTGGCCGCCTTTGGCCACCAGGGCTTCCCTCAAACTGAATCACCTCCTCCCGAGCAGACGGGCGCAACCTTCGACGATATATTGCGCAGCGATGCCATGAAGAAAGAGAAGAAGAAGAGCCGATTTTTCTAATCACTGTTGGTTTCCTTGGTCAGAATTTGCCCAACGTCATTCGAAGAGCTCAGGAGCTCAATTCCTGTACACCCAGCTGCCGGGTTTCCCGTATGCATGCACAATTTTCCGCCCGTGTTGGCGTGTTTTTATCCAATCACACCAACTTTAATGTGGTAACGACCGCCTCAGCCGAAGGTTTGTTTGCAAGTACCTTTTGGGCTGACTACCTTGCGAGCTGTTATTATTTCTCCTTTTCCTTTCCTTGACTTTCTCACATACCTTTTTGGAAAGGAGGACGGGCGGAACAAGAACCCTAGCCCTTTTACTATTTAACGACATTTAGCATGAGAAGAACAAATTAAAAAATCTACACAGATATGTAGTCGGGACGGGATCATAACTATCTAGTTTTAACCTAGACATGGTTGATAGAAACCATGTCTTTAATTGGCCGGAAGAAAAAAAATGTTTAATTGTCTACTTTTTGCATATGAGGCTTTGGCGTACAGCAGATTTATCACTATGGCGAAGTAGGGAGCACAAGGGCGTTTATTCGGTGGCATCGGTAGCTTTAATTACTTGAGCTAAATACATGGATTCACTACACATACGTCTCT
This sequence comes from Fusarium musae, assembly GCF_019915245.1. NCBI lineage: Eukaryota > Fungi > Ascomycota > Sordariomycetes > Hypocreales > Nectriaceae > Fusarium > Fusarium musae. Next base: position 3,007,782 of record NC_058387.1, read on the forward strand.
CTTTTTCTTCTTCTTTTTGTCACTATTCTTAATATTTTGGTTAAGCCAGAATGGAAATGCTGATACTACACTACATATTTGCACACGTTGGATCTGTGATGGTAGGTATGTGAATGTTGCCCAATGGCTGGATGTTATTTGGCGCTGTGTTCTTTTTACTCATATGTTTTTGAGATTTGCCAATGCTATGAACCCGATCCTGTTTACCAATCTGAGTGAGAACGCCATGAAATGATATCCCTGAACCTTAGGACTTCCCAGATATATATCGTGCCATGCCGTTCCAGTTCTATATATGTGCCGGCCGTAAATCGTAACCATACTATCATCTCCCCAAGAATCTTGGTATATTTTCAGGTAAGCAGCCTCAGAGAGTGACTTTGGTCCACCGACCTCTCTCTGTATGCCACCATCTTTCTTTTTCCTTCTTATCTGCCACGATGCCATCACGCACATTCCAGCGTCCAGTGCACCCTTCCCTCCCACCGATGAGACTCTCTCCAGCATCGCTATCCAAATCTCTCACATCAATAAGACCGCCTTTATCGTCTGTAGTGCCCCTGTCAGGAAGAAGGTGGTACTTGATTGAGCTTCCGGCCGTACCAATGAATCCAGCCATGGAGAAAGTCTCAGTAATGGTTCCGCCCTCATCTACTACGTTGACAGTGAATTTTGGCCGGGAACGTGCTGCTTCGAGACGCGTTTGGGCGGCAAGCCGTGCGGTATGGAGGCTTGTGTAAGGGCGGCGTGTGTCGCCAAACGGAGAAACCGGGGTCCGTGGAGAAGCGAGCGGTGAGTTGTTGGATTTGAACAGGCGTGTGGGAGACATGGGGCTTGCCGAGCTTAGAGGAAATGTAAAAGGTGATGAGCTCTCTGGTTGCTCAGAGGTTCGGAATCGATCAGAAGGAAGATCGATTCTCTCGACGGGGTAGCACAGATCCTGAAAGATGCCGTCCGGGTCGTTGAGTGCTCGGAGTGTCCTCAAAGCTGGGAAACCTCCTGCAGAGATACTGCGAGCGAGAATATCATCCGCTGCATTGACACAGGTAGCATGGCTGGTGATATCCCAATGGAGACTCTGCACAGTGTTGTTTGCAAGATATGGCATCATCCATAGTGCGAAGCTGTCGTTCTCCGGCATGACGGGTGGGAAAATCTGAACCAGAGAAAAGTCCAGCAAGTTTCTCAAATTAGACAAGATGCGCGCTAGAGCAGCGAGAGACGTGAGAGGTGTGTGTCGAAGAGTAAGCTTACGCAGAGGAAGACTAGTGGACTGCGTTGCGAATGATGATAGCCCGCTCGAGGTTATACCGCTGATGTGAGACAACGTCAAGGAGTGTAGGGGCGGCAGAGCAAGGAGAGTTGAGTCGTCGAAGCTATTGGGCGGTAGGTTACAGAGATGAAGATGTTTGAGGTTCGGGAGACGCTTGAGTGTTGATGTGAGAAGGTTCTCGGGCGTGACGGTAGCTCCTGGGAGACAATGCACAGTAAACGTTTCCAGGCGAGACCAGTTATCATGATATGCCAAAAAGGCAGCTTCCTGGGAAGGCCTGAGTTCTCCAGGCATCACCAAGCCAAGCTGCTGAGTACTCGATTGGATTCTCTGTTGTCTCTGATGAGGCGAAGCGTGTACAAGCCAGTTCATTTGTCTTAACATGGGTCTTGTTGATAACGCATGAAAGATCTTCTTGAAGGAGTGGTCGTACGGAACCGACAATCCACTGAGACTCTCGATATTGGGACACGCCATGACGAGCGTTGCAATAAGGTCCTCATACTCGGCAGCTCCGGAGCCTTTGGCGACAATTTCAGGGGCCGGAACTTTAAGTGTGCGGACGATTTCGGCGATGTGAGGATTAGAGCGGAGTATGCGCCGGAGCATGAGAACACGAATGCCCTGTGCCATTTTGAACTTCTTCTTGAGGGCTGCCGAGTCCGGGCCCACGAGTTGAATATTTTGGTATCTGATACAAGTTAGCTTTTTCTCATGTGTAGTTGGAAGAGATGTACTTGCAGTGCTATTTGGGCGGGCCTGTACCACTTGCGGCAAGCCACTGCGATACTACAAGCATCTCGCATCCAACAAGTTGCACAGCTCCCGCTGTTATCCGCCAGGTGAATATCTCTTAACTGCTCCAGTATATTCGAGAGGATCTCCGAGGGCAACCTGGAGAAGAGCTCATTCGGTTGGAGAGGAGCTCGGGAAGAAGATATCTTCTTGATGGGCATTGGCCGCTGATACATATACTCAGGTCGCCATTGAGATGTAGATTCGTTCGTTTCCATACTCGTTCTACTCCCCCAAGAAGGGGTCCGTCTTGCTGAGACCATGCTTTCTCGAGATTGAAAGGACGATGCAGTCGTAACTGAGTTGTTGGACAGTTTTCGAGGACGGTTCAGGACGGCATTTGGCCTCACATTTGTAGGATCTGCCAGGGGAGTTTCGAGAACAGCATATGTTGGTCGAGGATACGCCGTAGGAGAAAAGTTGTCTTGTGTGCTCTTTGGAGACTCAGTGTTTGCAAGGAAAGCGTTGATAGCGTTTTCTTGAACTAAAGAGAGATCTTTTGGTGAGCCAAAAGATGGTGGGTGAACCGGCTGGACAGTAACTGTAGAGTCCTTCATAGTCGCGGCAGTGTCAAGCTTTAGCTGGTTCTTGTGTTGCTTGTCATTAGGCTTTGTTACTGGCGGTGATCCAGCATATGTAGAAGCTCTCTTGGATCTCAGTTTGTTTGAACCAGGACGACTATACCAAGAATTAAAGTATTAGTATTAGAAAAACATGCGTTCGAAAGCAACGACCAACAACCTCCGCGAGCCAACGGAAATCGCAAGTATATCATTCAACACGGGTGCTGAGGGGAGGGTAAAAAAAAGACACTAAGAGTCCTAGAATCACACCACTTCCCCATGGTACACGCAAATGCCTAAACTAGGCATAATTGACCTCTTAGGATAAAGATCTGACGTAGGCAGAAATATGTTTTTGGCTGTGCCTTTGCGGCAGACAGGGAGCTTGAAGCGCCACGCAGGGGAAAATGTGGACATGTAATTTAAAAAAACATCGAGATGTGAGAGCCTCGTTGGAGCTGAATGCGCTAGAGCGGGAGTCGCATGCGGCCAACACCAAGACCAAGACACTAGGACGCCGGGTTTAGGGGTTGGACGAGATGAGGCGCTCTTGGTCTTGTTCTTTTCTCCGGATGTCTTCCAGGGGCTCCTCCTTGGAACTTTCCAAGGTGAAGAGGGGGAGAATAATAGAACACAAGGGGTTATAAAATAGATAGACAATGCATTATGTTGCGCGCGGGTGGTATAGGAACGGGATGTTTGAGTATAGCTGACTGTAAACCAGGTGACGAATAATAATGACAATAATAACGATAACAATAAAAGAAACTCTTTTTACTCACACAAGGTCAATCGATTGGCGGTTCTTCTTGTTCTTCTTCTCCCTACTCCCTGCCAACGGATCCTCATCAATCATAGTAACCGCCCAGACATGTCTCCTAAACTCTTCTGCCCTCTTGTCCTCAATGGCAGACATTGAGCTTCGACCATGGTGAAAGAAGCGCTTGAACTCTTGTCCGTGGTGGTTATGTTGAACCTCAAACATGGTCGGTCGTGAATGTGGAGTTTCAAGATGATCGACGGAGGCTATTTATTATTGTGACAGGATGGTTTTTGTCTATCAATATTCGTTTATGTTGCACCAGATTGTCGTGATAATGTTCCGATGTTGACTGCCGGACCAATAGAGTCGAGGAAATAATATGAATGATGAAGTATAGGACGAGGAAGAAGCGGCTCAGGGGAACGTCAGGACTTAAAAGGCAGACAGACGATGAGTGTAATCAGGGAGGGAGGCTTGTCCTGTAAAATCATGCCATTCATTGGATGCTATCCAATGCCAAATACACGGTCAAGTCAAACGCCTCTGCATGGTTTGGCGTAAGGTAAGGGTATCTCAGACATGCAGCCCCCTTCGTCAGCAGTATCTGTGCTCCGTAGTCAGAGTCGATACTTTTTTTGTCTTTCGCTTGACGAGGTGAGAAAGTACAACACTGATTTAGTTATTAGTCAGTAGTGAGAAGACCCAAGACTTTGGTAAACTCCCGAAACGGGCTTGCGTCAACCTTAAGTAACTCATGGATTATGCACAGTCGCTCAAGTAACGCACGCAGTTCCCGATCGATCTCACAAAACAAAGTCCATTCAAAGCCAAAGCCACAGGGAAAAACCAAGATTCAGGTTTGAAGGGTGCGGAGCCAATAGATATCCGTAGCTTGGGTGGTCGAGAACGAGAACCCTGCTTTGTCCCCTGCCTGCTTGTGTTTTGGATTTGCTGGGGTTGTACTGTATGTAAATCTTTAAGACGTAAGTAAACCTAGGGTTAGACCAAGAGAGAGAGCACTGTATAACAGTAAACATTTGGGGCAAGATACATATGCTTTCAGAGCTTATGATGATACCCAGTGCTTGAATAACCTATAGAGAAGAATACTTGAGCAGTATGTCGCCTCTTCGGAGGAGTACGTACTTGGAGACTCAACCGCCAGTTCAAAAATAGCATCGCGTCAGGAACACGGCTCATCATCCCTGTATCTTTCTGCTTGTAACACCCAATTTTCTATGCCTTGCAGAACCTCCATACCAATCAATACCAAGCAAGCAAAGCACAGCCAACGCAGCGGGGTCTCATGACCTCAACATCAACTCACTCAATCTTTTAACAACTTGGAGACACATTCTTTTCCGAATTCTTAGGCTGGCTGCAGAGTAATTCAGTGGCTGGCAATACTCTACGTACCAACTCTACATTTTGGCACTGGATCCCGGGACAACAGCCGTTCGATCCGTTCAACGTGTGCATATTCAATATTGACGGGACCTCAACAACTAGTTAGGACCCCCTAGACTACTACTACTCCCCTCCGATCAGAGCAGGGAACGTTTTCCATTCTGGAAAAGAAAAACACACAGACATTTCAATACGTAGCATAAAAATCTCGGAGATTTGTACGGGTACCCGGGCTATATCGACTAGCCATCCCCTCCCTCCACAAAATGTGCATTTCACAATTATCGCCAAGTCTTGAAAGCGTCGCTTGGAACTACGGTGATGCGAATCCTCCTGACGGTTCACCGTACCGCGTACCCATATGTACAGTACATACATGCGTGCATCAGGCATCTTGCGCGTGTTGGCTGGCATTTGCTGTGGGGGGACTCGTCATGAGAACCGACATACCCGCAGGTTGTTTGTGGTTCCCATAATGGTCGAAAGATTGAGACACAGCTGGACAGTCATGGCATCACTCTTATTATTCCTCTAGTGGTTTGTGCTCCCTCTGAACAATGAGTTATCGAACCCTTGACTCACCATTCTATACCGATACTTCTCAATCGCTGAGCCTCAATACCGTACCTTTACAGGGATACCTTGCCATGAAGTAACCTTTGCTAACATATGGGCCGGCCGTTGTGTTTTCAACATCAAAGATGTCATTTTCCCATCACTATTTCACTCTGCATCGCTTATTACAGAAGCTGACAAACAGACCCATCGTCTGTCCAAGTTTAAGACTCTTGGTAACCAGGAACACCAAGCTAAGTTCATTTTTGTTGCTGATTTTCCGGGTGGCTGGTCTCAAACTTGCAGGAACATTTGATCACCGCTAGTATCCGTAGCTCTGTGCGATACATACTCCATACATACACCTTAGCTTCTTCCCTTAGCTCCTCTTGACCAGCAACCGAACTCTTCTTCCATGACGCCAACTCCAAACTCTTCCACGTGCATCAACATTTTTTTAAGCTGCCACCTGCAATGTTTACCAACTTCTGACTTGGTTCTGAAACTTAGCTTCCCACTCGCCACACTTCAGTGCGGGGATGTGGCCGTACGTGGCGCAGTTCTGCACATCCAGTAGGTGGGATGGTTCTTCACCCTTCAACCGAACCGCACTCTCTTCGATGGCCGCGCGGCGAGATCGCTTGTGTTAGATGACGAGTCTTTGTGTTGACTCTGATCTCGAATGACTGTGGTTGCACCAAATTGTGTCGTTCGTTTCTTCTCATTCGCCATCTCGAGAGGCCGCAGCACTCTCCCAACAGACCCTGGAGTCTCGTCCAGTACCAAGCCTTCATCAGGGTGTATAGTTCTTCCAAACCCTCGTCTGAACACGTATTGCGGCGTATCCAGAGGTGACATCTGATCCTCTTTACTAAACTCGCCTTCCGGCAATGGTGTGATCCGGGCATTCTTGACCCATTCGTAGATTGGGCCATCGTCTAGAATGGATTGAACTCGGCGGTGTTCAGCCTGCGTCATATGTTCTTTGCGTTCTAAGATGACCTCGTCTATACTGTTTTTTAGTACTAGAGTCTCGACAAAGACTGGTTTTTGCTGGCTAATTCTTCGCGCACGGCCAATTGCCTGCGCTTCAACTTGAGGGTTCAGGACTGGGCTGATAAAGTAGATCCGAGACGCAACTCTCATATCTAGGCCGAAAGCTGCCTGTGAGATATCCATAAGGAGAACTCTTCGTCCTTGTTAGCCCATAGCGTCAAGAGCGGTTCAGAAGCTCACCTGAAATCATCATTGTGATTGAAAGTATTGACGTATTGTGATCTTCTCTGTACGGTCAACCCTTTGGCATAGATCAAGTGTTGTACTTGGAGCTGTTTGAAGTTAGTATTGGTTTTGATAACAGGCGCATCCTTTCTTACAACTTCCAGCACAACGGCTAAATACCATGCGATATTATCGTTTTCATAGAAGATGAGTATCTTCTCAGTTTCCTGATACCTGAGAACGCTATCAATCAGGTATGACAATTTGGCTGATACCGTAGATGTGATCTTGACTGTCTCCAACGGCCCAAGTGCACCATCAGCGGTTGCTTCAGCTTCCACCTTCACATTACTAATGCCATGAGCATTAGTGATTCGGTGTTTGTCATCTCCCAATTTTGTATTACCGGCCAAGGTTTGGGAGCTGTTTTCTGTCTCATCAGATGCGAGCATGCGCATTCTCGTATCGAGACCTTCTTGAATCAATCGGCCATTCAGTAGAGAATTCAGCTCCTCGGGTTTTGATGCTGATTTATAGATGAGTTTCTGAAGTGTCACCAACATGGATGACGAGCTGCATATGTGGTCCCCAGCTTCTTGGTCGAGTGACCAAGATGCGCTGACATTGTGCGGTAAACCGTGGACGCTGAGCGGCATCTCGTGAAATGCATTGCTAAGAGCCTTGACTTTGTTGTTGGAAACAACATGGCCAAACTTGATCGCTTGCTCAAGGAGTTCTCGATCTTGGTCACTAATGGGTACTTTTTTCTCGGCAAGGAAATCTTCGGCGGTTCCGACAGCTGTTTTAATATCTCGCTGAGAATAGAAGGATCCTCCGAAGAAGCTCGCCTGCTTCAAGTTGTGTACAATCTGAAGAAGAGCCTTTCGCTGTTTGTTGTGGAAAAAGTAATCCATATCTGTTCGTTGGGATTGGACCGAGTTGAAGATGATCATCATGGAGAAGATGTTGAGCGACATCTGGTCCTGGTACGAACCCTCCAATACAATGAGCTTCTCGTTGACAGGTGGGAATAAACTATTGACCTCTGCGATTTGGTGCCTGATTATGAGAGAGTTGAGAGTTGCTCTCAAGCAGTCCCAGCGGCCTCCGCTGTTTTTTTTGTGTTTCGGAAGTAGCAAGTAGGTAGCCCAGTCCGCCATAGTGTCACCGACGTCCAGAATCGTGTTCGCCCATGGTCGTGCTCTCAGATAGAGCGCTGCCATAATGCCAATCCTTTCCAGATCCCTTCTCTCCATTTCTAGAATAGAGTTTCTGGATGTGTTACCAGTCATCACTGAGCCACCCTCTTCAGGTTGTGCTACAGATTGCGGCGTTTTTGCTTGTATGTCGACTCCATACAAACCTTGAGATGGAGTTCCTGTCACAATCCATCGCGCAGAGAAATGCAAGGCATCCAGGACGATAAGTAGATTGCTCTTACTACTCATCTTAGAATGCCCAAGCTTGTGTCCTTCATCGACAATGCATCGCTTGAAATGAACCTTGGACAGTGAAGATTGTTCAACTCCGCCCTCTTGTCGAAGTAGATTCTCCAACCTTGTCTGAGTGAAGAGGATGAGGTCGAACTTCAGCAAGTCTTCTGCTTTCGGTAGTGGCTGATCTCGCGTCACAACTAGAACCTCCAGGCCTTCAGTATGCTTGCTGATCTCCTGCTTCCACTGCATCAATAAGTTAGGGGGCACCACCACAATACTCCCATTACTAAGGTAGAGCCGCGTCTTTGTTGACTGAATTCCGCTGCAGAATCTCGTAACCCGTCGCTTATCAGAAGACTGGATAGAATAGTACCCCGGGTTTCTTTCTAGGGCTGCAATGCATCTCTGATAGTCGTCCCCTAACCTGGTCTTAAAAATGTCGAAATAGGGGCGCCAGGGGACTGCATTCCTTGTGGCACAAGACGCAGCCATTTCAGCCAAAGGAGCCAGGCGTTTCCTGATTGGGGCTTTCTCAGCACAAACATACTCAGGTGGTTGAGTAGGCAGTCCTTTTGTTGCAAGAATGAGCGCGAGACAGATAATAGTCTTTCCAGCGCCCATCTCTTCGGCGAGGATGCCACCAGAGACCCCATCGTAGTGCCGTGGCTCCCTGAGCACTGTGCCAGCCACAGTGTCAATGTACCACGATCCTCCTTCTTGGTCTTTGACGTGGAGTAGACGCGGGTCAAGCACTTGCTCAGGCTGGACCTCTTTTTGCAGCATCATGGCCGATGACCTCCGCTGATACGGATACAGCTCCGATTTCAGTCCTGGAACTTGGCCGTCCAAGATATCGCACATAGCAGACTTTGAGTAAGTCTCCTCGACGATGTTGATTCTGGGCGTAGGCGATGGAATTTTGTTGAAAAGCTGCAACAGAGACATGCCTTCGTTGAGATGTTCATTCTGGACAACAACTTCGTGGAGTAGTGGCTTGTCCAACCATATTGCGTTTGAATTTCCAGTCCAGGCTTCTTGTGAGTAGTTTAATTGTCCAAGGACATCATTTCTTGCCTTCAATAGAGACTGGTTAGAGCGGTCCACCGTGCTACGGAGGACATCATCGGGTAGCAGATAGACCCTAAGGAAACCATAATCGGAATCGTTGTTCTGAATGCTGAATTGAAGTTTTGCCCAGGACGCCCGTGAAAGTTTGATACATGATCGTAGTGTCCCTATACAAGTTAAAGCAATTTCCAGATCGTCTGGGAGGAAGGGCTCGTCATCCTCTGCATTTGTTTCGTATGTGTCTTTCAATAACGAGCTAAAGGTTCTCCATTCTCGAAGTTCATCCGAAAACCATTTTGAAGCTAGTTTGATTTCCGTTCTCTTGATTGGTATACACCCAGCGGGTATGAAATCTGTTCCTTTTGGTGACATGGTGATCTGAGTAAGGCTGCCACAAGGAATGAGCTGACGCTAATTCGAGAAGGGCGAGCGTCAATTCTCATCATAAAACGAACTGAGTAGTGGCAAGCCCATGTACTCGTTAGGTTCCAACGAAAATCTGATATAAGGTCTCACTTGGTTTTGACCCATGCGAGGGGGAGGTTTGGCTACAGGAAGAGAACATAGGTGGCTGCCTACAGGATGGGAGAAAGCCACAGTATAGGCATCTTTGTCGCACATTGCTCTCCGCCATTTCGTGGTGGCTCTTACAGTTTTCGCACACTGTAGAGGAGTAATCACCAACGCCTGGTGACAGGGCTCAATGAAAACTGCCAATCGACAAAAAGCCTAGATAACAGATGGGTTTCAAAAGCTTTATTCTAATAAACCATGAGATGTAGCACTCAAAGTCAAGATATCTTGATTATCTATCTTATCATGAAGATGCAGGTTCCCATCTCTCAAGCAGTCCTACTTGCCACTCCTTGAAAGTCCTTTCTTGAACGGGTAGTAATTCACTGCTCCGTAACAAGCAATCATCTGCAGCTTTGATGGCTTCTTCGGGCAAGTTTATTTCCTGGACATCTGAGGTCATGGACGTGAGAAGCTTCTCACTCTCTAAAGGATCGATATGCTTGTAGAGTATCTTCATCGCCGTCTTGCGATCAGCGGTAGAGGACGCTGTGTATACGACATGAGGGTTCAGCACCCAGAGATGAAGGTTCTTATGAGAAACTACTTCGGATTTTGCAACCCCAGAAGTATGCGGCGTGATAATAGACTTGGATGACCCTGATCTCGAAATCGTAGCCAGCAGAGTTGCTGCAAGACACTCAGAACTGCTTGGGCTATGATCTGTGGTCTTGGTTTGGCAAGTAATTTTCCATTTGAATAGTGTGACAGACAATGCCGCGATATTGTACAGGCCTACTTCTGTCGTGCATTCCCGGCAAAATATGTGTAAAAACTTCTTGCTCTCGTCGTCGTTGAGCGCCAGCGAAGATAGATCGAACCCAGCATCCGGTGTTGAGGAAGAATACTAGAGTGTGTAAGTAAACCGCCAATGAGTTGAAACTTGATGCAACTTCTTGAGCAATATGCCTCTCGGTAATCTCTAAACACCCATGTCTATGGGAGGTTAGATGAAAAAGAGAGGCCGCGTCTTCAGATTACCTTAGGATCCCGTTCTGTAAAGAAGGGTTCCAGAAAGCTGGCTGCCCATTGGAGTGGGGACGACAAGTGCATTCATATTGGGGAGTTGTATCGATGGCCAAATCACTGAAAGGTTTGGGATACCGACATGGACATCTTCTTTCTCCCCGTAGATTGATTGCTTGAGCTTTGGCCAAGCGTAGTCAAGGACAAATCGGTGTTGCGGGATTGATACTTACTTGCAGGCCTCGGCAGTCGGACTCCGAGAACAGGAATGATGTCAAGTCGACAAAGCCAACTCCCTGTTGGGCGGATATAGCATGATTGGCACCGTAGCCTTTGATGGCCAAAGACTCAGAATCCTGATGGTCGTGGCCATGAGGTTTATGGCAATGCCAAAATTCCATCATTTCAGCCCAGTTCTCACTCGGCAAGTCTTTCCATGTATTGATGATACTTTGGGTGACGAACTCGCTCCCACAGCTGCGGCAGGCTACCGATGATCCAGTTGTGATATCGACTGATGTCCATGGCACCGCTTGGCTTTCCAGAGAGAAACGAGAGGGCCTCGCTTCTGTTGGTGAGACTGCAAGCCTCCATGACAGACTCGAGCGACCAATCCGGGCTACAGGTAATGAGCCTATGGCAGATGTTTGTGCCGGCAAAGTGACGTGCTCTGTGTGGCCGCGGTGTGTCACGCTGAGTCGCCGGCCATCCGGCGAGATTTCTGCTTTTGTGGAAGAGTCGACTGATGTTAATATCGACACGGCAACAGAGATTTGTCTGAGGTTTGACAGAAGTTCTGCATATATCGTGGAAGACTGAGACATCATCCTCAAGAAATCTTTTTGAACTGAGTGACTTGCTTGGTTTAAAGATTCGGGACCGAGACGCGCGACTTGAAGATTGATAATGGTGTGGTCCGTGCACGCGTCATTGGGGAGCCTCTGCCTCTGTGTTACAGTCCATGTCACCCCTGCCCCAAAAGAAAAGGTTTGCCCCGCTATGATTTATTAGTGCCCGCTGGAAGCCCCAACGGAAGATTGATTTCATTGTTCGATTCAACGTCATGCGCCTTTGACAATCTCTCATCATAACAACCTGAATTCAGTCAAGTATCTTCCCATCTTGCGGTCCTATAATGTCCGGGATTCTTGCTCAAGTTCCTGTAGTTAACAAACTACTGGGACTTGATGTTAACCGCCAAGCCATCAACATCCCCTCGGTTGAGATTCATCACATTGAGACAGACCCGAGCAAACGGGCACGATGTCTAAAGCACCTCTTGAAAGCAAATCATGCTAACTACTCGATCGTCTACAACAACCTTCAATACGATAATCACAATGCTCATATCCTCAGCTCAGCATACCTCTTGGGGGCAAGTGTTCCTCAACTAAATGACATCTATGACAGAGAAATACGCGAGCTGGAGGCATGGGTACCGTCGCCCGCTGAGATTGGAGAGGATGATTGGCAAGAGCTTCGGGGCGATGCAAGGTACCAGCGGGCTTTTGTGGACTTCTTTGAAGACAAGCTCGTTATGCGATTTAATTATGACTGGCACCAAGAAATGGAGCATTATCTGTTCACTGGCGATGAGCCTCTCATCAATGGTCTGATCGGCGGTCGTATGTCTACAAATCTTACATGAATAAAACATGCCGTTGCTAACACTCACAGTCGGACACCCGCTGATCCATCTAGGCTATGCCTTCGAGATGGATTGTAAGGAACTTGCCATGGAAGCCCTCGGACTTGCTTGTGTCCAGCATGACTTTCTCCATAAGTACCTCGACAACAAGTCGTACACCAGAAAGGCCCCTTTTACCTCGGCCTCCCCAATGGACCTTCTCACCAAACTATCGAAGGACGGTAGATTTGATGACGTCAGATCCGGCCTGTACGACCTGGAAGAGCTCTTCAGCTCACATGAGGACATCATCTTGGAGTACTGGAACGCATGGGAAATCACAGATCCTGTGAAGCAGTTCGAACTGTCCCAAGAAGCCGCAGCTGCTTTGCTAGTAGCCACAGTCAAGCCAGGCACCCATGCATTCAACTTCATGCTCGTGCATATACTAACAACCAGCCATGCCGTCCGAGTTCTTCTCCCCTTCATTCCCGAAAAATATCATATTCCTCTTGTCCGGCAATGGTGGCTTCTGGCCTTGGGCATTTTTATCGTGAAACGACGGCCACTCCCAGATCCGGATAACATGGACAACGACCCCAAACAACGAGGCTGGAAGTACGTCGAGGACAAGGCAGTGAACTCTGACTGGGCTACAGATGCTCATTACGTCAAAGGTACGACCATTTCTCCAGTTGCTACCTCCCCGTCCACTAATCTTGTGTAAGCAATCCGGGTGTTGAAGGAGGCTTCAAAGACATGGGGTGACGTTCACGATCGATACCTTCTGGCAGCCCTGACTTTCGTCGACAATTTCAAAGGGTGGACATACTAAGATGGGAAGCGTGTAGTATAAGGATATGAGTTAGGTGGGATGAGAGTTTGAGAAAATGAAGCAACAGCGCACCCTGGATACGGATCAGTTGTATACTTTTTTGTAAAATCAACACCAAATTGATAGCATTGCGAAATGACCACCCACTGTGGCCCAATGTGGAAACGGACTTATGAAATTGTCCCATCAAGAACACGCTGTGGCTTGTGATTCATCTCTTGTAACAAATCCTCGATTTGGGAGTCTAGGTGTTTAAGCAGGGGTTAGATGTCAATGCACTGTAACGTGCTTCGGTGGGTCATACACTGTAGGAATTGTGGGTCTCAGTTCACGATAACGCTCCATCAAAGCTATCAGATAGTAAACAGCATCATCACCATCTCCCCACGGCATGCGAAAAGCTCTGACAAGCACGGTACAATTCGATCGCTTACCCCTTCAGAACGTTATGCTGTTGCTGCAAATGAACTCTCTGCGCTGATGGCTCCGCCCGCGAAGCGCCGCCGGCGGAATGTCGTTGACGCTTCAGACGATGAAGACGAATCGCCCCGTGCAAACACCCTGTCCAAGTTTTTGATTACTTCACCAAGCTCCTCTACCAAAAGCCGCGTCGCTACAGCTTCCCCGAGCCCGACAAAACCTAAAATCGTCAATAGCAAGCCAACCAAGAATGCTTCACTCCGGCTACCTCGTCGAGCGCAAGCGAAGAGCAATAGCACGAGTCCAAGCGCGAAGCGTACCAAGGATGTTGGCAAAGCAGCAGATACTGGAAGAACAGCTGATTTGAAGACGCTCTTTTCGAACCAGGCACAAAGGGCTGCGCGGTCGAGTGCTGGAGATACGCAATCCATCCCTCTCGAAGATATTATCAGTGATCCTATCTCAGAGGATGATGAGATCTCGGAACTTAAGGCAAGCTCCGCAAGCTTAGTTGGACAACATGCGAAAAAGAGACTACGAAATGACTCGCAATCGTCGTTGTCTAGTGTACCCAGCGCCAGCCAAAAGTTCATCAAACCACCTAAGCCAGTACCTATAGCTAGGCCAAACGACGATGCACGCCCTTGGTCAGAACGATTTGGACCTCGAAATCTGGAGGAGTTAGCAGTTCATAAGAAAAAAGTCTCTGATGTGAGGAGGTGGTTGGAGGATGTAACAGCCGGACGCATGCGCCAGCGTCTGCTAATTCTCAAAGGTGCTGCTGGGTCCGGGAAAACAACAACCCTGCGACTGCTGGCAAACGACATGGGTAGTGAGCTTCTTGAATGGCGAAATCCTGCGGGAAGCTCTGGGCTGGGTTTCGTTTCAGCATCTGCGCAGTTCCAAGAGTTTCTTGGTCGTGGTGGTAAGTTTGGAGCATTAGAGACCGATGCTACAATGTCATCGACCCAGAACAGCTCTCAGATCAACCGAAAAAATGATTCGAAACGAGTTATTCTCATCGAGGAGTTTCCTAACACATTTTCAAGATCTTCAACGGCTTTAACATCCTTCCGGAGCACCGTTTTACAGTACCTTGCCAATAGCACACCCTCTTTATCCATGCTTGCGAAGCCTTCACAGCATGAGCCCATAACACCGGTGGTCATGGTCATTTCAGAAACTCATCTGACTACGACCTCTGCATCAGCGGACAGTTTTACTGCACATCGACTTTTGGGGCCGGAAATCCTACAACATCCAGGGGTTGGTATGATTGAGTTCAATGCCATTGCCCCCTCATTACTCCTAAAGGCACTGGAACTCGTTGTCCAGAAAGAGGCCAGAAAATCTGGTCGCAGGAAAACACCAGGACCTCAAGTTCTAAAACGCCTTGGTGAAATTGGAGACATCAGAAACGCCGTATCATCTCTCGAGTTCCTGTGTCTGAAAGGTGACCAGCAAGGAGACTGGGGCAACAAGGTCGTGCTCACAAAGCTGACCAAAGGCGCGAAAGATGCTATCAAACTCACACAAGGCGAAGAGGAGAGTCTGGAACAAGTATCTCAACGTGAAGCGAGTCTAGGCATCTTCCATGCTGTTGGAAAGGTTGTCTACAACAAACGAGATGAGCTTCCTCCGCCAGGAGGTAACGATATCGAGAATCTCCCAACTTTTCTTTCGCATTTCTCGAGACCGAAACGCTCACAAGTGTCTGTTGATACGCTCATCGATGAAACGGGCACAGATACACATACTTTTGTTTCGGCATTACATGAAAACTACGTTCTATCCTGTGAGAGCACAGATCCTATGGACTTGTCAACACCAATGGACTACGTTAATGACTGTATCGAATATCTGTCACAAGCAGATCTCCTCTCACCATCAAGAGATATCTTCTTCGGCGGCAGAGTTGGCTTTTCAGGTCCAGATTCTGGCAGCCATGTGCTCCGGCAGGACGAAATAACTTTCCAGGTAGCTGTCAGGGGCATGTTGTTCTCACTTCCCAACCCTGTTAAGCGCAAATCATCAGTCATGTCCAAGGGCAGCGACGCCTTCAAGATGTTCTACCCCACGAGTCTGAAACTCTGGCGTGCCAAGGAAGAGTTAGAAGCGTTTGTGGATATGTGGTCTACAAAACTACTTAAAGGCGACGATGGAGCAACGAAAAATCTGACCGATGGGGCCACAGCATTTCGTCGTCCTCAGCAATCATCTGGCGAGACTTCCTGGATGCAACGTAAGCAGCTAAATCGTCAAGCGATAGTGAAGCAGCAGCAGCAGCAAGAAGACGATCCTGAAAGTGCGCCGCTTCTCTCGCTTGGCAGCGCAGCCCGGCGTGAGATGCTCCTTGAGCGTCTCCCATATATGGCGCACATAGCTCGTGCTCGAAAAACACCAAGCTTCCGTTTGCGCGAACTTGAGAAGGTGGTTGCCTTGAAAGGTATCAATGCTGCCGATGAAGAGTCTGATGCAGATGACGACATGCAGCCGGGAGAGGCTTGGGCAACAGATAAGCCATCAGAAGAAATAAGTCCCCGTAAGAGAAGTGCAGGTATAAAGGAAGGAAATGTTTCGGGCCTTCTCGCTCAGAAATTGGTGCTGAGCGATGATGATATTGAGGATTAAGGGCATAAATGGTTAATACCGAATGGGTGCATGGAAGCAACGCGATTTGAGGTTCATTTGGTTTTTATTTGCGCTTGGTGTCAAGATCATGACAACAATGAAACGGAGCAAAGGGGATAGATAATCTGGGCTGGGTTCACGGTCTCGCGTCAACCGACTTTTGAGCGAGAGGGGAGAAATGTATAGGGACGGGAAGCTTTTACAAATGGTTCAAATCATCATCATCACGTTGAAGTGAGCGTCTGGGCGCGGCGTTAAGTCTATCATGTATACAATATCGCAATCGTACAGATCACAATCTCTGGGAATCCTTCTTTTCCAGGCCAAAACTTTCAGGCCTTTTTTACTTTTCCAATTCCATTTCCATATCAAATTGCAAAAAAATCCGATGAGGTATCACTTAGTGGTGGAACAGACGAATATTCTGCTCAACAAAGGTAATGCCCAGCTTCTCAGCGGTCTCGAATACGGCGGCATCGTTTTGGCTACCACCAGGGGCGGCAACATACTTGGCCCCTGACTGAGCAACGCGGAAGACGTTGTCAATGAAGGGGAACTATCATGCATGTTAGTAGAATTCAATCGGCTGATATATATACTACTTACGAAAGCGTCGCTGGAAACGCAAACATCCTTAAGCTGCTTCATCCAAGCTTCACGTTCCTCATGGGTGAAGGCAGCTGGGACCTCCTCGAAGACACCCTCAAACGCTTCGCGCTCAGGACCGTCCTTGGGGAGCTGGCCACTGACGAGCAGGTCGATGGCGTTACTCTTGTCAGGTCGCTTGGTACCCTTCTTCCACTTGATACCGAGAACACGCTCATGGAATCGCATCCACCAGTTGTCGGCCTTGTCACCGGCGAGTCGAGTGCAATGAATTCGGGACTGTTGGCCAGCACCGAGACCAACAACCTGGCCATTGTATGCGTAGCACACGGAGTTGCTTTGAGTGTACTTAAGGGTAATGGTGGCAATGGTCAGATCGCGAGCGGCGCTCTCTGGTAGAGAAGCAGTGTCCTTCGGGGTGATAATTGTGGTGAAGTGCTTGGGGGTGATCTCGACATCGTTGCGGTGCTGCTGGAGGTTAATGCCGTAGACAGTGCGGGTCTCGGTAGCAGGGGGGTTGTATTCTGGATCGATTTGAAGAACAAGATATCGGCCACCCTTCTTCTTCTTGAGGATCTCAAGAGCGGCATCATCGTAGCCAGGAGCAATAACACCATCGGAGACCTCCTTAGAGATGATGCGGGCAGTAGGAACGTCAACAACATCGCTGAGGGCGATCATATCGCCAAAGCTGCTCATGCGATCGGCTCCTCGAGCACGAGCATAGGCCTGGGCGAGGCTGGACTCATCAATACCCTCGATGTCATGGACAAAGTAAACCTTCTTCTCGTCCTCGGTAAGGGGCAGACCGATTGCAGCACCAGCGGGAGAGACGTGCTTGAAGCTGGCAGCAGCAGGCTTGCCAAGAGCCTTCTTGAGCTCCTTGACCAGAGGCCAGGCGTTTAGGGAGTCGAGGAGGTTGATATAGCCGGGTGAGCCACACAGAACCTTGAAGGGCAGGTTACCCTCGGAAACATAGGCGGCGGCAGGCTTCTGGTGAGGGTTGGCGCCATATCGAAGGGCAGTGTATTGTTCGCCGTTGCCGGCGTACTCCTTGCGGAAGAACTGAGAGATAGCAGCATCGTAGTCGGCAGTATGCTCGAAAGCCTTGAGAGCATAGCGGTTACGGCTGGCCTCAGTGATCTCGCCCTTCTCGAGCTCCTTGAGGAAACCAGCGTAGTCGTTAGGGTCACTGAGGATAGTGACGCGCTTGTGGTTCTTGGCGGCAGCACGGATAAGAGTAACACCACCTATGTCAATCTCCTCAACGGCCTCAGGGATGCTGACGTTGATCTTGGCGACGGTATCCTTGAAGGGGTAGAGGTTGCAGATGACATAATCGACCTTGTTGATGTTCTGCTCGGCGAGGTCCTTCTCGTCGGAAGCGAGATCACGGGCCAGGATACCTGCATGGACGGCAGGGTGAAGCGTCTTGACACGACCAGCAAGCATCTCGGGGGCCTTGGTGATGGCAGAGACGTCCCTGTGGAAGTCGTTTAGCTCTATTATCTAGCAATCGAGCGCTTGCATTGACTCACTCGACAGGGAATCCAGACTCTCGGATCATCTTGGAGGTGCCTCCAGAAGCGAGAATTCGAACATTCTGCTGGACGAGGCCCTTAGCCAGGTCCAGAAGACCGGTCTTGTCATAGACCGAGACGATGGCGATCTTCTGCTGGGAGGACATCTTGGAAGCTAGAAAGGAGAACCTTTTGGGAGAGAAAACGGGGGAAGGACGAAAGACAGAAGAGGACGACAAAGAAGAAAAATAAGAAAAGACGTAAGTGGGAAGAGGGCGTCTCATTCAGGTTTGGATTGGGCTCTCGGGCGAGTAAGGAAAGGCCAAAAGGAAAAAAGTTTGGCGGGGTAGTAGCGATTGCGGAAGAGCAATGGAGGGGGCGGGGCAGTTGCAGAAAAACAGCAACAAGCGTGAACCGTGTTGCTCTGTTGCAATTATAAATATTTTGCAGGGGAATCAGCCTTAAATACTTGGTCAAAGCTTGAGATGTGAAGAACGATTGCGGAGGTTCAAGGTCGTCCGTACTGGAATTAGTTGGAGGGATGCGAGCTCCTTTATCAGTAAATGAGAATACCTTGCTATATGGTAGGAAACCTGACGGGATTGGAGCTCAAACTTTTTTGCGATGATGTCGTGGGAACACTCCGTCATCGCACGAGTCGCAAAAAGGAACTTGGCTCACTTTATGAATGCCTAGGGGAAACAAAAAGAACGAATGATGAGACTGGGACTCGAACCCAGGAGGATTGCTCCACCAGGAAATTGGTGTTAAGGTTGACCTTAACCTGGCGCCATAACCAACTCGGCCATCTCACCGATACTATATTATTTGAAGATTGAATGTTAATATAGTAAAACATATACTTATTTTTAATATTATATTTATATATCACTTTTCTATTAAAAATCTATTTACTAATAAATATTATATTTAATTATAAAAGGAGCTATTTTAATTAATCTTATAATATTTTATATATTAGCTTTTTAATTATATATATTATATAATTATTCTGAGTTTATAAAGCGAAATCAAGTATGTAGCAAATCTTTAATAATAATGCCGAAGCCTAGGTAAATAAACAAGGGGCTACCTATTATGTATTGTCATAGCAATTGGATGAGCTACCCAGGAGTTTGCAAACACATAGAATGCACACGCGCGTGAAGCTTCTCGCAGAACCTCCATCGCTGCAGCCTGCTTACACCAACTGGCCTACTGCCTACGCACACCCTTCATACCACCCCGCCTCGCTATTACTCACCCACCGTTTACACAACCTGAATCAAAAGACATCGTCACCATGCCTCGCAAGACGCTTCGTATACTATGCTTTGGAGACTCTCTAACCTCGGGATATTTCTGCCATGGCATGGACTCACATCCATACGCTCTCAAGCTGGAAGACCGGCTCACCGGGACGTTTCCAGAGGTGGACTTTCAGATCGTGGTGAATGCTGTGCCAGGCGATATTGCTTCTTTCAAGCGCTTCAAAGATAGAATGGATGCTGCTTGTATGTAACTCTCATTATATGATGTTCTTTCGAGTCTTCTGTAGCATTCAACCGGCTAACAAGGATGGACAGGGGAGGGCAATTATTACGACTGGACAATTATCCTCGGGGGCACGAAGTGAGTTATACATCTCTTCTGCCAGTTACAAATATGCTGATATATGCCTGTAGCGATATAGCGTACGGTGTAACCCCGGAAAACATATTTTCTGCCCTTAAGGATTTATATGATGTCCCTCTGAGCCGAGAATCCAAGGTTCTCGCTCTCACGGTCCCTGAGTGCCAGTCAAAAGGCAAGAGAGGCACGTCGACAAGGAACGAGCTCAACCAGAGCATCCTTATGAACAAAGACACGGGATAGTAAGTTTAAGGACTTTACAAAAAGTTTTTACATAGTTTTCAACTAGCAGATGGCTACTGTCTTTGCTGTTAGCTGATGCTGATTTTTGACAGTTACGCCTCTGACCTTCATTCCAAGATACCCTACCATTCGCTTTCAGAACGGGATCGCGAACGGTACTGGGATGACGGCCTCCATCTTCGAGATGAGGGCTACGACTGGATGGGCAATCACATCGCCGATGCCCTTATAGACATCCTTTGGAGCGAAGGCACATTTGAAGAGCCCACCAACTCCCGAACTTCAGAAGTCTTGGCATTGGAGGATGAAGTCCAGTTCGAGGAAGAGGATGGCAATCCTCGGAATATCAAAGAAGGATACGTGGTGGTCCGCAAGAAAGATTTGGACTAAAACTTTTGGCTTATTAAAATTGCCAGTCTAGAACCAAAGGGATTCATATGCTATGCATTGACATAAACAGCCCTTGATCATCCCAATCCCTAAACGCCATATCCACTACGAGGTTCTAATCCGTCCCTTTCTCACACAACAAGGGTTGCGGCAACAAATTCCTATTAAAATAGAGTCAGTACGAGATCAACCCAAGTCAAGAACAATCAACAACTTGAGAACTTACGGGAAACTCCTTTTGCAGCGCATTGGTGATATTCTCCACCTCCTCAGCCACACTCTCAACGTTGGCATCCCAATTTCGCATTTGCTTGCCAACAATAATTTCTGCTCGCCCACTCCCCTTCTCTCCAGATGCCTCGCCACCCTCAAAGTACACAATGCCGTCAATCTGATCCATACGCCCGACTAAACGACCCTGCTCAATCATACGTGCAGTGGTCTCTTCAGCCTTATCAGTATCCAGGCCCAGTAGTGTTCCCAGGGCCTCGAATCTAATATTGCTGTAAAGTCTGGATGCGCCGAGAAGATTGTGCTCGACGACAGCCTTGGCAAGTACCGTGGAGCCATCTGATGTAGTTGCCAGCTGGTGTGGCTGGAGCCCCTCTGCAAACTTGTCAACCTCCTCAGGTGACAACAGCCGGTCAAGGAACATCTTTTCCAGGATACCAAATTCCTCAAGTTGCGATGAGCGTTCATCTTTGTAGAGGCGACTCAATGTTCGGTTTCTCATGGGACCAGCCGGTGCCAGAACAGCACATTTGACCGCCATACTGAGTGTATGTAGGCGTTCCTCTTCGTCAATCGCAGGCGAGAAGCTGATCTCGTGATATCGTTGAGATGCGGATAAAAAGTCGCGCTGAGCGTCCAGAATACGGGCTTGTGAGAGCTTGAAGTGTAAGTTTAGTTCTTGATCAGATACGGTATGCATTATGTTCTTGAGCTTGTTGATATACATCTCGGCGGCCGTAGAGTCGTCGACTTCGAGGTAGTTCCGAACGATGCGAATCCATGTGCGAGCTTTCTCCTCATCGGTGATCTTGCGCTGAGAACTATCAAGTGGAATATCGGCCAGAGCCTTTGCAGCATCAAGGAAGTCACCGTTGCTTTCGTGGGCCGTTGCAATGAGCTCACGGATAGTGGCGACGGCATCCACGAAAGAAGAAGATGATGGCTGGGCCGCGATGGTGTTCAAAGTTCGATTCCCAACCTCGATCCACATATCCTCGTTCTTTAATTCTCGGAGTGTCGCAATAAAAGACGCGAGGACGGTTCGCGTGGCCACGACGCCGAGCGCCTGGTTAAAGAAGGAGTCGATGATAGCATTTAGGTCGTTGGTAGCGGTGGACGGGGATGAAATGTTCTTGATTTCGGAGAGCAGTTGCTCGTAGAGAGGTCCCTTCTCTCCAGAACAAGACTCGGCGTTGGAGATCGCCTCCGCGACTTTGGGATTTGGTGCCATGGTCGTCGGTTGGTAGAAATGTGTTAGATGCAAAGATGATGGACTGAGGTGGAGGCATACGTAGTAGCTGCCTGGGGTTAAGTTGAGGCTCACTACAGGTGTCAGTGTGGAGGGGCAAGCAGGGGTCAGCTCTAGCGGGGTAGGTTGCCGTATTAGCGCGATCTGGTTGAGGCAGCTGTCCGGGCAGCCAGGCACCTCAACTTAATGACAAAAGTTGTAATTGACGAGACGGGACGCTCAACTCAGAAGTAAGTTTAGAAGACGTGCTAATCAAACCTGATTAAGCACACCAAGGGCCACGACTACCACTAGGTATTGGCTTCAAGAGTAACTGGAAATCTTTCTTCCTTAATCGCATTTGATTGTTGTGATCATTTAAAGTTTTAAGGTAACGATATAAGTTTTGGCAAACTTCTTTATAAGGATATAGAGTGTATGGTATGACATTCAATGTTTGCATTGATATATATTCCTAACCTACAAAGAGGACAGATTCACCTCTATCGTTCCATGTATCCATGTCTACTCATGCTTCCTAAAAACCCAGGGTTCCGGCCTATGACGACTGCAATGCTAAAACAATGAATCCCGATATGCAAAATTATCGAGCACCTCTCACGCCCAACGCCAAACCAACTAACCGACCGAAGAGCCATCGTCTATTTGTTATGCCAAAGCAAAGTCCGGAGCGAGTCAAAGTCGTTGCAGTCCTTATAAATGTACGTCATACTGCTTCTCAAGCTCGACTGCAGCTCCTCGGGGTGGTATCGGAAGATCAACATCACCATAGCCCACGAGAGCGACGCGAATGCAGGCCAGGCATATTGATTAATGACTCCATGGAGAGGTTCGGATGATACGAATGGGAATCCGTGACCTGGCTTCACGGCGATACGTGCGAGTGCGAGCATCACTCGCGCAAAGACGTAGATGACGATCTGCTGGTTGACCGATGAGATCTTTCCCGTACGCTTGGAACGGCCGCCGAAGACGAAATATCCGCCCACAAGGCCACCAACGAAGGAGTCATATGTTCCTGTTCATAGTTGTTAGAATTCTGAGGAACATGCTGGGGGTAAGTTTCGGTGACGATGACGTACCCTCCTTTCCAGGCTCTGCGCCAAAGTATTTGAGCGCAAGCATGGTCAGCTTATAAATAAGGGCAAAGCGCGCCAGGTTCGTTGCGTGATGTCTTGTCGCTCGAAGGACTAGGTTTACTTTCTGCGGGAATCTGTTGTTGCACGTCAGCGTTGTTGGCGGTCAGGTGTCAAGGCAGGTCAAACATACGTTCCAGAGCGGAAGAGAAACACCATCCTATTCATGTTTGTCAGTATCGAGGTTGCCAAGAGATGCACATGACTTACACCAGCGCATGCGGAAACCGCACCTTGGTTCCGTAGATAATACCATTGCGCGCCGTCTTGACTAAGGACAAGAGATCATGGTATCGCGGGTCCTTGACAATCTCCTCCAGCGTGTTCTACCCAAAACCCGTCAGCGCAAACTTCATGGTGCCGCAAGTCGATAAGAGCGGTACCTTTAGCACTTCCAGTGAAGATGACATGGCCATCTTGTGCCCAAGCCTCGGCAAAAGAACCGTAAAGAGAGGGTCGGTCGCAGCGTCAAGAGAGGATGTTTGTCGGAAAGAGCTTTAGTCTCAAGGCATCGAATGTTGTCGCGTGATTTTGTAGGTCAGATTCCACGTGCGGAAGAGTCGTATAGGAGCATGGATGGATTCGGAGGTATCGATAAAGTTGGTAGGTCCATGGGTTTTGAAGGCGCCCCCGGATTATGGATACGTGCTACTTGTATGTCACCTGTCTATTGAGCCTCGGATGTTTGGGCTTTGCGCGAGCTCGGCTTGTGTTGCGGAGAATGGCACCGGCAATAATACCCCCCACTGGAAAAATACACTACGTACAGTGCCTAGTCGACTATGACGCAGCGGGAGCTGTCCACTGAAAGGTCTGATCTAAAGAATTTCACATGTGAATGGCGATTCGACGGAGGCTCCAGTTGCATTAGCCAAGATCTGGGGAAATGTCAGATTCACATGGGACGACGACTAGGCACGTATAGTCTATATCGCCATTTTCATGCCTTCATGGAATGCTTCAAAATCGATCTTCTTCTCATCTTCAATCTTCGAACCCCTTAACTCCACGCTATTCAGGTACCCTTGGTCCATCCCGAAAATCCTCCACTTTGACCTCGGTAGACCAAAAATGACACTGTGAGGCTCCGTGATGTTATATGCGACGTCTCCATCCAGCGAAGAATGATGAAGAAAGTTTTTGGGTATAATGCCTCTACTAATCACTGACTGGCCCTTAACACCACCGCTCATGAGGCTCTCTCCACTTGACACCCAGAATACTAAAGATCCTTTGCTCATCTCGTCCCTCAACGAGCTCTCCCTCCGTGACCTTGACGTGTTGCGGCCCTCGCATCACATCCTTGTATAAACCCCGCTGGTTCAGTCGCATTCCCTTCTTGGAAGCCAATAATCGCATGCTGCGATTGAAGATGTCATTGCCAGTGAAATAGATCAGTGCCGCGCCCATCTCTGATTCAGGAACCAGGAGAAAGTCAATGCGGCGCCACACGGGTCGGTAATGCTCCTTGTTGAAGCCACTGATCTCAGGGAGCACACAGCATCCATGCCATTTACTTCCGTCGCTGACAGATCGTGATGACGCGAGCCGTGCCACAAGGAAGCCTTCAGCTTCAAGAAGTTGGACAAGACTATCAAGAAAAGGCCTAAGCTCAGCCGATGACTCAGTGTTCGGCTTGGTGATGATGAAATCGATATCACCCGACGTTTCTGCTCCTCTTCGATAACTCCCCCCTATGATCAACTCTACCTGAGGGTCGACACGCTGAGCACCTCTTCTCACAATAGCACCCAAGGCCTCGATCTCGCGACGCGGAATCCTGGTGTTGAGATCATCGTAGTGCTCGATGCCTATGAGCTGATTTTGTGAGAGTTTCGCTGTCGTTTTCAAGTCGTCCAATGTCCGGAATCCTTGAGCCAACCATTGCTGGGCCTGACTGTTTCCAACACCATATATTCCAAGGAATAATTGGAGTGCCTCGTCCATAGGCTCTTTTCGGGCGTACTCAAGTCGCTGAAGCCTGTCTGTAGTGACGATTTCCTCAATCTTCTGGGCTAGACGCGGTCCCACACTAGGTAGTCTTTGTGCCTCCTCGGCTGTCGTGATTTTCGTCTCTTGACGCTTTAGAGTGCTCATGACTTTTCGATAGGCCGTTGTTCGCCAATGATCGTTGACCCGGGTATAGTAATCAGCCATGGATTGGAGAACCTCGATTGTGCGCGAATTTGGATTCCCCGCCTTGGCGTCTTTCACTCCGGCTGAGTTGCAGGAGAATCGATCTTCGAAAGCAATATCTTTGCGATCAGATCTAATCTTTCTTCGTGTCTTTCGTTTGTTGGCCCGTTCCTCTTCTGAGGCTGAAAGGGATTGTTCTTCGAATTCCTGGTCTCCCATTTCCGTACCTGTCTGGACATCATCATCATCCGCATCTAGCGGGAGGTCCTTATACTCCGACATTATCTTGATGTACTCGGATAGCTCGTCCTTATGGCGATCCTCATCTGGGCGCTGCATTGAGCCACTAGGTTCCTGAACGAACACCGTAGAATTTTGTCGGGAAATCCTAGGCCTTTCACTAGCCGTATGATAAGATGAGGCCATCCCCTGAAGATCAAGCACAACTGGCTGAGAATCAGTCGGGACAGGGGTCTCGGCAACTTGGCTGTGATGAGGAGACTCTTCGCTCCTTTCAGGTGTTCCTGTGAGAGGAACAAAATCCCACTTCTTCGAATTCCTATGATACGGCTTCACTTGCAAAGACTCATTAGACTCCCCGGAGCTTGACGGGGCAGGTGGTGAGTTATCCTCTTCCTGGACTATCGGTTGGCCTGCAAGCCGATACTTCTTTTGGCTGCATTGAAGCAGAGCTTTGAATTGGATGCAGTCAATGGGGTATTCCTCGTTGACAACTTTAGGCGGGAGGTTTTTGTTCGTATTCTTCAACACGCTCTCGATATCTTTGTACAGTATGTGTTTCTCAACAACAATATGAGTAGCAATGCGTGGAGTCCGTACCCATGTTGCACCAAACTCGCGCGCCTTTGTGATACGTAGTCGACGAGCTGGTGCAACATCGTCATCAGGAACGTAGTGGAAGGTAAGTCCTTTGAATATCTGTTCACTGTCTGGCTTGAGTTTGATCATACTATCACGCTTTCGCTTCTTCATTGCCAAGCTTGGTGAAGGCGAGTCGCCTACTGTTTGTCCAAGACTTCGACCCGACAAGAACAAAGGTGTAGACCCGCTCCTAAGGACTGTTCTCTGTGTCTGCCTCGTAGAGTCAGGGATAGGTGTATCATCGACTAGAATAGCCCCAGCGCTGCGTTGATTCATGAGGGTGCAGAGCCTGGTCTTTTGGCCGATTGAAGTCATCGGAGTGCCTTTAATGACCTTTGTTCTATCAGCAGGTGCTGGCGTTGGGAGTGAAGTGACCCTTCCAGGTGTCACTCTCGACTTTTGAGCTTCGCTCTTAGTGAGGTCAAGCACGACAGATTCCTTTGGTGGCGGTCTGGGGCGTGCTTTGACGGCGAAGAACCTCCGAGAGCGCATCCTTTCTTTTTGCTGATCCGTATCAAGCTCATCATCGCTAGAGAGCGGCTTTAGCTGATCGAAAAAAGCTGTCTTCTCTTGCAGGGAAGTCATGGTGAGGTTCCGGAGTTTGTTTATGCTTGTGAGATTTGCGCTATGAAACGCGACTTTGAAGGCAGAACTTGGTTCATACCCCAAACCCAAAATTCCTGGCTGATGCCTGCCGTAAGATATCACTAGTCATGTGAGCCTATGTGTTATAGTATTGTACAGACCTAGCTGTTCAGACTGCTGCTATTAGTCCAAGAGGAGATGTTCAATGTTCAATGTGCATTCAAACCCCGAGAGGTTGTCAAGTTCAAAGACAACTGGCTCGCCTGATTGGCCGGTCTCATGCACGATCCGCTAAAAGTCGCCAGGCTTCAGTGCTAGATCACGGTCCGACCCGCTAATTAACAAGGATAATCGTGAATGAAAAAAAGTTCATTGTTGTGATGCCTCGTGGAGATAAAAAGAATCTCTGCTTGTAAAATGTGCCTTTTTTGTATTTTATACTGAAGTGTCTACCCAGACTGATATGATAACCTGATACAACAATGAAACCATGTACTATACAACTAAATCATCCAATAAAATAGGTTCAGGGAAAGAACCGGGGTATCTATAACTCAACAATTCCAAACCCATGGCGCCGTTCGATGCGTACAATTTGACTCAATACATATAGCCGTCCCGCCTGTCATAAGCAACCTCACTGTGGAAACGTCACAGGAGCATGCGCGGGCTGGCCACCAAACATGCGAGCATCAATCATGGGGATGTGGTTCTTTTCGTAATGGTGGAAAGCCGTAGGATCAGCCGAGTATCGGCTTCCGGATTCGTTGTCGATGTCGCTTACGACTTCGCGAGTAAGCTCAACGTAGTCATATGCAAACTCTCCGATCTCAGCGTCGTCGATACCCTGAACTTCTGCATCCGAATCGACTCGAAGACGCAGACCGGGAATGAGGTTCATCAGGAATAGGATGATGCAAGTGACGACGAATGAGTATAGGCCTCCACAGATGGAATCGGCAAGTTGATAACCCATCTGCGCCCAGTGACGTTCGACCCAACCGCCCTTGATGTGAGAGTAGCCGTCGAGAGCAGCGATGCTGGGGGTGGCGAAGAAGGCGGTGCAGATATTACCGATCAAACCACCAATGCCGTGGACGGCGAAGATATCGAGTGCATCATCAATTCCAAGGAGGAACTTCACCTTGGTCGCATAGTTGGAGCCAGCAGCGCCGACAGCCCCAAAGATGACAGCAGCCCATGGGGGGACGTAACCTAGACTAATGTTAGCTCACGTCAGGTTTGAAAGAGTATGACCTGCTCACCAGAGCCAGGAGTGATGCAGACGAGACCAGCAACAACACCAGAGCAAAAACCGACAGTGGAAAACTTCCTCTCCAGACGATAGTCCAAGAGACACCAGGTCATGCCACCGACACAAGCAGCAAGGTTAGTTACGACGGCGGCCATTACGGCGCGAAGGTTAGCAGAGAGGGCAGAGCCGGCGTTGAAGCCAAACCATCCAACCCAAAGAAAGACTGTTCCGGTCACGATATGGGTAGCATTGTGAGGGCGGTAGTTGAGCTCATGCGTTCCATGGCCACTACGCTTGCCCAGCATCATGGAATAAGCCAGAGCAGCGCTTCCAGAAGCGATGTGCACAGGGGTACCTCCAGCAAAATCGAGGCCGCCCATCTTGTTAGACCAGCCACTGGGGTTCCAGGTCCAGCAGGCAATGGGGTCGTACACGACAGTGGCCCACACGAAGGTGAAGATAATACAGGGGAGCATGCGGCCACGTTCGGCGACGGCACCGGTAGCGAGAGCCACAGTTAGGGCGGAGAACATGCCCTGGTAAACGGCGAAGAGCATATCGGGGAGATGTGCGGAACCAACCGAGGGCCGGGCCAGGACATCGCGGAAGCCAAAGTTGGCAAGGTCACCGATAAACGGGCCGGCCGTATGCGAGAAGGTGAGAGAGAAGCCCCAGAAGAACCATTGGAAAGTTGTCACCGCGGCGCTCATTACTGAGAGCCATATAAGCGACAGAGCCGATTTGCGACGGGCGAGACCTGAATAGAAGAAGCTTTGGACACAAACGTCAGCAAATGAGACCTCTAGCCCGATTGAACAGCGACAAAGACAGACTTACCCAACGCCAGGAATCATTAACAGCACTAGAGCCGTGGCCGAGAGCATCCAGGCGATATCACCAGGCTGCGGGCGCAAAATGTCAGCTTGCGGGCGTTCAAGATATTGGAGGGGCCACTATTGAACGTGACCCACTGCCTGTCTCAAAGGACTTTCTCAGACTCTTTTTTTTTTGAGTGAGTGAGTGAGAGAAAGATGAGAAGACTGAGAGATCAAGAGGAATAGAAAGTGAACGTAGCGAGGACCAAGGAGGAGAGAATGAGAGACGGAGATAGACAACTCACCTCGTACCAGATATTGACATCCATATCGAGCGGGTTAGCACCTGTTGCGCCTGTACCGTTATACTTGAGCTGCGTTGCTCCTCGAGCATCACCATCACCTCCCATAGCCATGACGCCGGTTCTGACTTGGGAGGAGTGATATAGAAATAGAAATGCCAACGTCGATAAAGAGGGATGATGTGACAAGGTCAAGAAGGTTGCACTGCGTGACAGCGGAAGTGATAGTGACATTCTGGGCCAACAGTAAAGTAGGAAGAAGGGAGGAAGAGACTCAAAAGATAAGAGATCCAGGCAGGGGGTGCAATTGGTGTTGAGAGTGTGCACGGCTGAGATTGAGAATGTGAGAGAAAAAGGGCGCGATTCCGGTTCAGGCGGGACAGAGATAAGAGATCCCTGGTCGTGAGCTTGGCTGTGCAACCCCTGGAACGACGTAATATACCGAGTTAGACTGTCAGATGTATCTAGCCTGACTCCGTGGGCTTTTGCTTAAGAGGGAAAATATGGAGGAGACGACGACGACG
This sequence comes from Fusarium musae, assembly GCF_019915245.1. Classification (NCBI taxonomy): domain Eukaryota; kingdom Fungi; phylum Ascomycota; class Sordariomycetes; order Hypocreales; family Nectriaceae; genus Fusarium; species Fusarium musae. The sequence goes on from NC_058387.1 coordinate 3,037,421, forward strand.
ACGCGAAAAGGGTCTTGACACGACCGGCGGTACCGCCGTGACGTTTTTTTTTCGGGGCGAGGCAATTCGACTCTGAGCTAGAGTGGGAGGCGACGAAATAGATTGAACAGTCTCACACTTCGATCCGGCGGCTCAAGACTAAATTATTCTGTCAATCTCTCTACAGTGGGGGTCACCCCAGACCAGGCGATCCAATACAGCGGGCGCTTGTCAACTTGCGGAAGAGTTATCCTTAGTTAAGCCTCGCCACTCACATCTCACTCTCACACTACCTATCTTCATCGCCAACCTCCATCTCAATTGTATTCTGAATGAGCATCCAGATGAATTGCCCGCAGACAAAGGCATCAAGTATTACTACGGGCGCACTTTCGCTGCAACGTAATTCATAAGTTAACTTAGAGTTCCCCCTTACACTCAGTCTCCCTCTGTAGCCCTTTCAATCCTCTTCGACCACGCCATGCCGCCTTGTAAAGAATTCATCGCAAACTTATCCAGTTCTAGCCCTGACAAGACTTCAGTATGCAGGAACACACATCAGTCGTCTACTGCGGTGTCATCGGGCTTCTCTCACTGCTACGATATCTCGCTTCACTCTGCCAAAAACTCATGTAAAAAGCACGACAAATGGCAAAGAATGCCTGTATCAGTCGCTATAAAGCGCCAGATCTTCTTCTGATAAGACATCCCCAGACCCCAGCCTGCCCCTGACTGCTTACATGCAATGTTGATCTTTTTGCCTCTGATTCCCTCCGGAGATGCAGATTGATGCTCTACAAGGAAGCTATGAATAACTCCACAGTTATTGTTATCTCCTTACCACTATCCACTCACCCGGTGTATAAACAACAAGACTCGACCTTCTTCTCCTTTAAAACAAAAAGCAAAGAAACCGTCAGCTTGAGTCAACCCGTCACACATGACGAAACTTCTTCTTAGCCACTGAGCTGAAGCTCACCCATAGCCTCTGATAAGCACTGTCACTTTGATTGGTCCAGCCAAGGTGTGGGGGTCTCATCTTGAACGCCCAGCTTCAATAGACCTCCGGTGAGCGAACACAGACGCCATAGCTCAAGAGTTCATCATGTCACATCTCGAGTCTGTCGACAGTCTTTGGAAGGTGGCTTGAATCATGATGTTCACGTTTCTTATTGTGATGTGATATTTGATATGTCTCGTTTCATCATCATGCTTCGTCTTTCAGTTCAGTCTGTTGGCCACAAGGGCTCTACCATGTTGGTGAATCCTCATAAGCAACTCCTCGGACTTTAAGATGAGACAAAGCATATGAACATCAATAGGATTGTAAATATGCTAATTATGATATCTGACACTGCACTGCCCCTCAGAAGATGATATTGACATGTCAAGAATCAGTGGCACTCGAAGGTTCTGGGCGAGATGAAACTCAGCAAGATATTGATAATGAGTATAATATTAGTAAAATAAAAAAAATTGATGCTGTTGGATCTTATCACGGGTTATAATCCATGCTGTCAAACTCTCATTACTCGCCCCTGTTCACATGCAAAGAGCTGTTTAAACCTGAATCGTAGCCAGGTAAGATATGCATTAGTTCAGTTATTATGCAGGCCTCGCTGCGTCACAATTATTGAGACTCTGGATCAAAAGGCCAAAAGCAGCTACTCAAAGAGCTCAACAAATTATTCATAGGACATTCTAGACTTATCTTACTGTTATTTCCTTGTTTTATTTTTTGTCGTTCTGAAATCGAAGTTGTCTGAGAGCTTCTGCCTTTCCCCAGGCTGTCGAAAGATATTACAACAACAATGATGTTTCTATTGAGCCTCAAGTTGAGTGGCCCGTCTGTACCAATAATGTGTGGCTTCGGATGCGGCTTTTTGTTTTAGTCAGTGCGTTTACACGGCAAGCATGCCTAATCACGGGCTTTCAGGCATTGGAGCAATGTACGTATCAGTTCCTATTCTGCTTAATCTCCGCAGAACAGAGCTTTATGCTGTATACGCAGTAGAGACTAGCTAACTACTAAGGTATTGTAACAAGACCACGCTTCTCCCTGATTACTTACTCGTGGTTATGATCGCTTTCAACGTTTCCACCTGCTGGGCCAGCCATCATCAGGACGTATCGCTGTTTCCTAGGAGACTCTTTTAGCCTCGCAAGTAGGACCATCCCCTGTCTGCATCACCTTGATAAGTGTCGCCGTGTCAGTGAATGTATCTCCATTGTTCTGCTTCAAAAACAGGGACTGCCAGGGGGCTGTCCGGATTACAGTAAAAAGAAGCCAGGCGACTACCATCATGAAGACCTTATGCGCAACCCTCGTGTACTAAAGAGGTCTTTCCATAAGCTCAAGTCTCCTTTTATACCATTCTGGACGAGTTCGGGAAGAAATAGCGTACAGTACCTGATTCTGTATTAGTTTATTCTACTCTCAGAACATCTCAGAAACCTACAGTCTCAGCGACATCAATGAGTGGCACCAGTAGCCAAACACGAATGAAAATATCGAGAACACTGAGGCTATCAGCGAACCAGATACCAGGCCACCAAGGCCAATACTGCAGCTTTATATAAAGGGAACACTCCACAAGGATTCCCATTACCAATAAGCCACAAACTCCCATCAACGTCGACGCCCAAGGCCCAGGTCCTTCGTTGCACAATACACAGCAGTAGGAGAACATCCCCAGGCCAGACACTTCGACGTCCCAGCGCTAAAAACAACTCGTTAGCAAACAGGCGAGGCTGATCTACATTACAGCTACTCACATTCTGTCTGATTGGTTCCAGAGTGCCCATGACTAGAAAGCTCACGAGTACGCGACCAACTGACTGGAGGCGATCGTTTCCAACACACTCACCAAACCCAATGAGAGGCTCTGTGTGAGTGAACAAAATCCCTAGAGACATAAAATACAAGAAATCAAGATACTTCCGAGTCAAGTTGAAGAATGACTGCTGTCGACCAGTGGATTTCTTCCGGAGTCGTTGTGCCGCCGCTATGTTCTGAAGAGCTACATTCCCGTTCGACAGCTTCGCGTCCCCATTTTGGGCTTCTTTCTTCTGAGACTGAACTGCTCGAGGCTTGCCATTGGCACCTTTGTCGGGTTTCTTCCGCCCCTTTTTGGGCTTTGGTCCTCTCGCGTTGCCGTTCCTGGATTCAGGTTCTTTCGTGATGCTAATCTCCTCGACGGGCTTTTCGAGATCAGCCGCCTCGACAAGACCACTGCACTTGGTCACGCCAACTTCTACTTCTCGATGAGAGTTTTGAAATCTGTTTAACACAGGGCGAGCAATAGAATACAAGGAGAGGCACACAGTCGCCAATTCGACCTCGTCAATGGAGCCCATAAAGAGTTCATGGCCGAAGAGAAGCTTCCGGATGCTGGTCAAAGGGACTGTCAAAAGTGACAAGGCCCAGTAAAGGGCGTGATGTTTGAAGGAAATCATTGCTTTCCGCAAAGCTTGACAGTATGTATGACTCGGGAATCAGGGTTAAAGGATAGAGAGATGCTTTGGCCTGAAGTGTTATGGTATACATAATACAACAAGTTGAAAGAGATGAGTCTTGTGGGAAATCGTTATATCCTGCGAGACCCAAAAGTAATGATTGATTTAGCAATGTGTGTGGTAGGCAGCTTCCAAGTCAGTTTGTGAATGGGCTCAACAGCAATCGCGACCACGATGGCATAGAGCAGCGACTTCCAATCCCGTCAGCGGACAACCCAAGGTAAGGTAGCTCTGACAGAAATCGTTCCTACCACAGAACCAATGTAAGGTCAGTAGGTAAAGGAGCCAACACCAGAACTTGAGAGCGTAGCGTTTTCTACACTGAAATCATATACATAAACGCAAGGCAAACATTCCGTCACAGATTTGATGTACTCGATTGTGCATTATAATTAAACTCGATTGATATACAACGGTCAACTTTCGGCTGGTCCCCATTCCAATATCTTACAATCCAACAGGTGCAAGCACCCGACAAACTCATAGTCAAACGAGAATACAAACATTATATATACCCAAGAATACACGTGCTTTTGCAGTCTGTATTCGATGCAAAACAAGTATCAGCTCTTCAACACAAATGTTTCCCCAGTGCTCCTTTTCCAATGCACGCGTAATGTGAGCGCGACGATAGGTACCCCAGTAGAGTACCCCAAGACTATTCAAAGTCCATGTAGAATGCGTGTCCAAGTCTTTGTTTCCTGGTCGCTGAGAATCATTACCAAATAATGATGATGGTGAAATCAGATAACTCCGCCTCGCTAAATGCAACATGGGCACCAACCGTGAAAGGTGCTCCCATCATGATACTCCAACCCATGTGGTCTTAATTATTTGTATTCCTTCTCTTTCAGACGCTGCCACTAAGCGTCTTAAATCTGTCCTCAAAGGATTTCATCTGCTCCTGCTCCAGAAGCTTCTGCAGGCGTCGGGTCTCGCGGACAGCGGCCTCTCGCTCATCTTGGAGGTTGAGCACCTCGATCTGAGCAGTGCTCATCCTCGCCACGACGTCCTGCATCTCCTGCTCAGCGTCCTCGAGTGCCTTCTCCAACTCAGCAATGCGGTTGCGAAGCACCTCCATCTGGGCGGCGTCCTCAAAAGATTTCTCGGGCAGACGAGGGGATCGTAGAGCGCCAGGGAATCGCGGCGATAGGGGGCTGAGGAGCGAAGGCTTGCGGTTAGCCTGAAAGTTAGGCGAACGAGGGCCGCCGAGTCCGGTGTTGTTGCTCATGCGCTGGAGCTGGGCATTATGCGCCTCGCGGATAGCAGCGATCTCCTCCTCGTGGCGGTTGACACGATCTTCAGATGCTGACTGAGCAGCAATCAGGTGCTCTTCCATAGACTTGAGGCGGACTTGCAGGTCAGCGATACGATCCGAGTTAGCCTTGCGATCGTTGTCGCCTCGCACGACAGCGTTAGAGAGACGCTCTCGGAGCTGAGCATTTGCAGCGAGTTGTTGTTGAACCTGGGTTGCGAGCTCTCCAACCCGACGGGCAGAGTCGTTAAGCTCGTCAGCAAGAGCGCGCTCGCTCTCGATTGTCTTGACCTCATATTCGCTCATTGTATCATACTGCTTTTTTAAACTTTCAACTTCGTGTTGGGCGGCATCCCGTTCAGAAACTGCAATGGACAGAGTGCGCTCTAATCGCTCGACAGCAAGCTGGGTCTTCTCATCACCAACTGTCTCATGCTCGAGCTGTTTGATTCTCTCGAGCGATTCAGCATAAGCAGCCTTGAGCTCGTTGTAAGCCTTGGCAAGCGACTCGGATGTGACCGGCGCCCTCAGGTTACCAAACGAGCTGCTTGCGTTGCTAGAGCCACTTGAGCGTGCGAACGATTCTGGAATAAGGATGTCCTTCTCCTCGAGTAGGTTGCGAAGCAAAGAAATCTCTTCTTCAGCCTTGTCCAAATCCATCTTCAGTCCGCCCAGGCCGCTTTCAACCTGCCACTTCTGCTCAAGCGCATCTTCAGCTCGGCGACGGAGAACATTGATTTCTGTGCGCAAGTTTGAGATTTCTCTTTCAAATCCAGCCTTCCTTGGAGATGCTGAGAGGAGCCTCTCTCGTTCGTTCTGTAGCATCCTGATCTTCTTTTCGTTCTCACGGTTCTGAAACTCTTGGCGGTCAAGTAGATTTTTCAGTGCCTTATGGAGGGCGTCTCTCTGGGCCTCGACGTCTTTGAGACGCTCAGAGAGGGCCTCTCTGGACTCGTTCTGTAGGTTCTTAACACTGTTAGACCGTGATAGACCAGAGGGTCGTTGGCCACGGAACGAGCCTGTCGCAACCGAGTTTGATCGGGCAAGGCCGCCACCGAAACCGCCAGACATAGCGCGAGACATGCGGTTCATTGAAGGCGTCGGAGACCCGGACCTCGATGAGCCTCGCAAGTTGTCGTATTCTTTCCTGAGCATATGAAGCTCTTGCTGCATTTTGGAAGACTCATAGGTCAAGTTCGAGTATTCAGCAGCCTCTATCTCGAGGCCCTCGACACGCGCCCTGAGTTGAGGAACAACTTCGTCTCGAAGGTTGTCTCGCTCACTGGTCGCCTCGTGGAGCTCTCCCCTGATGGCGTTGATGAGGTCCTCAAAATTGTTCTTAACAACACGCTCCTCAGATAGTCGCCTCCTGAGATCGCCGCAAGTAGTTTCGAGATCCTTAAGTCGACCACTGGCATCCTGGTTGTGTAATTGCGCTTGGTCAATTTGCGATGCCTTTTCGGCAAGCTCTTTGATCTGGTGGTCGAGCGCTTTTCGTTTCCCCCTTTCATCCTGGAGCTTATTCGTGAGCTCTAATCTTATGGAAGCCTTCTCTTGTTCAGCCCTCCTTTGAATCTTCTCAAGTTCTTCTCGACTCGGTTCGGCTTCACTCATCTTTGCCGAACTATAACCCGAGTCGGAGTAATAATCGCTTGACCTCTTACCAGGAGCTTGAGGGTTGTTGACTTGTTCCTGGAGTCGATCTACTAGGTCTTCCAGATCCATCTCGCGCCGGATTGAGCTTGCCAGCTCGGCGCTGATGGCCTTTAATTCATCTTCCATTTCGTCGATTTGCGCGTAAGTGGGGGACTGTAAAACCGATGAGTATGAGTTACGAGAGCTCGAGATATCCGTCACGCTTGAAGAATCTTCGTGAATATAGTAAGGGTTGCTAACCGTAGAGTAGGGGGTATCATTGGCCACGCCGCGTTTGGAGGGTGAGATTGGCGATGATGTGGACGAAAACTCCGTCGCAGAGGGAGATGGCGATGGTGCTGCCCAGTGGAACAGAGAAGCAAATGGTGAATTCTGGCTCGGTGACTTGGGTAATGGCTTGTTTAGCTGTGGTGTTCCTTGACCTGAGGGGGAATTTGGTTCATCCGGTGATGTGTCGTAGTTCGCAACGTCAATTGTGACCTTGTCGAGTTTGAGGTGTGGTGGTGTTGGCTTTGGAACAAACATGGGGGCGGGAGCGAGAGTATGGTCTGATAGAGTATCGTCAGATGCAGGTGATCGAGTTCCTTGAACCTCTGTTTCAGAGTGTTCGGTCGGGTCGGAGGTTTTGGGAACAATGGCAGTTTCTTTGTCGATTGAATAAATCTTCTGACCCTTGTCGTCGTCGCTATCGCTCCCATCAAGGATGGTCTCAAAGGTAATGTCTGGCGCAGAATCTGATTTTGAGTCCGAGATCAAATCATCATACCCGTCCAGGACGTCAGAGAAGTCTGAACTTGAAATGGTAGGGCTGTGTCCTGGAATGTTTTGTGATCCAAGATTTGTCGCGGCAAGGGACGCCAGGTTGGCGTCGGGAGCTCTACCAGAGGAATCTCAGTTAGTCACATATTCTGAGGGATTGTCCAGTTGGATATGTAAGACATGTAGACAAAGGGACAAAGAATTAAGCAGAAGAGAGGACTCACGGGGCAGCTGGTGGTGCGGCGCGTTGCGCAGGAGAGAATTCGTAGAGGGTCGGGCTGTCAACTGAACAAGGTCTCGCGAATCTCTGGCTCGGCTTTCCAAGATCCAGAGGTGACGGCAAGGGAGATCCCGACGCAGAGTATCGCAATGCCAATGCTGATGCCGATGATGACAGAGGTTTGCGCTTAATTGGACCTCCGATGGGAGACTGGACGGAACTGGAGGACGACGCAATAGAGCCGGAGACCGAGGACGAGCCGGATAGGACGTCTACCGTCTGAGATCGAGCGTGTGCGGAGGAGGATTTCGGAGAAGGTGGATGCGGTTCTTTTTCGATTTGAAGCGGATGGGTTGATGGTGAGGATAATGGAATAGAGTTATCGGCAGGGACAGAAGAGGTTGTAGCAGATGTTACAGATGGGACGTCGACAGGAGGTGTCTTGGTATCAGAACGAGTATCAGAAGTCGCAGAAGGCTCCGTTACTCCAGACCCCGGAGCAGAGGCCAGGGCAGGTTCCATATTTGGAAGATATACCGGTCCTCGCTACGAGTCACCCAAAGGTACCGTACTATACGGTTCGTGAGGTCCTGGGTAGTAGGACCGCGGCGGTAAGAGAGTGAAGCTGGTGTGTGTGCGCGATAGGAGGTGTGAAGGAGAAGAAGGGAGTGGGGGTGTGTGACGAGTGAGGCGACGACCTATCGACGGCTGACCCAGGGGCCACCAGCAAGCGATAGTGAGGTTCAGGTAGTATAGTGCAGTAGTAGCAGCAATACTAATGTCTTATCACCGGAATAAGGCCTCAATCACCAACGTGTGAGGGAGGAAGAAGTGAAATTTGGCCCCTGGGTTGAAGCGAAGGGAGCAAGAATGGATGGAAAACAAGCCCAGCAACTAAAAGAGAGGAGAATTGCGACGATGGCTGGGGACCATGCACAATAGTCTAAGCTAAGGTCAGGGGTCTGATAATTACAGCTCTATTAGCTCGGCCTCTCACCAGCCAAAAAGGGAGCTAACCCCTGATCCGCAAGCGTGAACTCCCCACAAGGCTTTGTGTTTGGCCAAAGGGCATTGAACTGGTTGGTTTGCTGATCTCTTGTGCGAGGGGCGAATTGGATCTCGGCAGAGGAACAAGAGGAATGGTGAGGCTTGAGAGCAGAGCCAACCTAGGCCCTTTGATGTCTTTCTTCGCATTGGGTCGCGATCAATAAAGGTATGACCAGTCAAAGACCGTTGAGCAAGGAAACACAATCTGTGACTGAAGAACGTGAGCGGGCTAATCAACCAATTGCAATTAAACGACCAGGGGTTATTTGTGGTGAAGGTGGTGACAAAGCCAGAGATGGTAGAGTACCTGCGCTAGCGCCATCACGCGGGCGCTACCATGACCAAAAACGTTCAGGGGTGTGAAGGTGATGGGCCAGATTCGATTGATTGCGCTGCGCAAAGAGCGGCATGTTCAGACCAATTCGGACCATTCAAACTCTTGCTGTGGATGTTAGTGATGCTACCTTGCAGATATTAACTGTCGATCGCTTTGAATGGACAATCCTTTGTCTCGGAGTGGTGCGGAGTACAGCTTCCACTGACGATATTTCATCATGCTCAAGTCCCCTATTCTCCGTCTTATAAACATCTTCTCACCTGGTTACCTATGGAATATTGACTAAAATCAACGAGAGCGATCTATCATCGACCAATCTGTGGTCAATGCCTCAGGTAACGGTTGGACAAGGCATGAACAAGACTAAAACAGGGTTAATAAACATATCTAGAAGTTCAGGGATCATCTGTCCTTGGCCGCGTTCTTTTAAAAAGCATTGTTCCACGACAGCGCGTAATTGTGTTACCGTTATATCGTGGTGGCGGCTATCGAAACATTCTATGATTCTATGCATATGCAAATAGCCGCTTGTCAACGGATGAAACTCTTTCCTTTGTTTATTTCTTTCTTTTCTTCTTTTATGGATAAGAATGTTCAAACTTGTAGGTTCACTGGCTACTGCAATTGTTAAACAATTCGCTTGTGTAATATCAAGACAATGGAACCTTGATGATTCCCAGTTACTGCTTCAGTTCTACCGCCTCAAAGCCCAGGGGTCGTGAGTTACCCCCTGTCTAGCGCTTCACGTGCTCGACAGGGAGTCTAATAAGCTGTTGGACAAAAATAAGAGAAGGCGTCTAACCCGCAGCAAACATCCACGAACCAACGTAGAGAGCCTCGATATCCTCCGTTGGCGTTTATTTTATTTTACGAAAATTACTTGTACCCCGGTTCGGCGCAGGAAACAAGCGGTGAAGATTGTGGAGGTGAACTAAGTTCTTGGTGTATGAACGAGGCATTTGACTCTCGTTTCGTTGATAACTTTTAATAGCACTCCCTAAAGGCACTTGTACGTAGTTGCATGAATTCAACAACTACAGGGTGTTTCCCTGCTGTGATCCAGTATTCAAATGGCCTCTTCTTCCTAATAAGGGTCTTTTCATTTACTGTGATTGCCGACAGAAAACTCTATTGTTCACGGAAAGCCAATGTGTACTCGGCAATCAACGTGGAAAATACAATCGAACGATGTTGAATGTATACTATAAGCAGTCCATACAATAGTTTCTTATCATGCTCTCGTCTGGGCACTCTGTGGTATTCAAGCCAGGAGTTCCTCGAGTCATGGTAATTCCACATGTTGTCTGTTGCATGAACCATTCCATCTCACACTAAGAAGTCTGTCGTGCAGCAGCACAACCCTTTCCAGCCACAAACTGATATGTACATTCATGCAGTTGTAGTTGTCGCTTGTACTTTGCAACTTCTGACTACCATTATGAACGGAGAGTTTCTTGTTGTCAAACGGTCGTGTCCAGCAAATACCAGGGCAAACTGCCGATCCTTACACTACACCACGAAGCTTCCGCTATCACGCAAGGATACATCGGAAGGCTACCAAAATCGACAACAAATGCAACTACTGGCCTTGGTTTGTCTATCGAAAACCCTGATGATCATTCTTCCCCCCACTTACTCGAAATTAGGTGGCGCTCTGAGCGGCTCGTGGTCTAATGTTGATCGATCTGCTACTCCGTACTCCATAGTAGCCATCGCATTATGCTCCTCCAAGGCGACCTGGAGCATTGAAACCGTAGCGGCACTATCTTTACCGTTTCAGCAACGTTATTTCTGGAGGCCGTCATATCGTAATCTCCCATGGGGTATGGGGATAGGCTGCCTCTCAAAGCTTGGTGTTGAGGTGATGAGTATAGGGTATATGTATTGCTTGCTCCGTAGCCAAAGTCGTTGATGGCAGTTTCGAAATTCAAGCCACAAATAACTATATGCAGTGTTCATTTAACAATTGGGTTCCTTTCAGGTACCGCTTGACGATAGAGGGTAGCCTTTAGTCACAAGCCTTTGATCTATTCCAATGGCTTGATGGTGAATGATGTTCACCTCTTAGTGAGACATCATAACTCTGATGGGCCGTTCCAAAAATTCGCCGAGCCCTTCGAACAGTCTAGCCAGGACAGAAATCGTACTAGTATCTGGACAGTGATAGTACCAATAACCAGGGAGGTGGATAAATCTCCGACTTGAGAGGCTATCATGGTTGGTGAAAATATTCCACTACCGTGGGAGCTGTACAGAAAATGTAATTATGATGGACGTACAGATACACAAAAGGTCAGAAACTTCAAGAGAGTCGCTAGATGGGCAATAGGATTCCTGTATTTAGTTACCATAACACTGCCAATAACTTATATGCTACCTGAATCCCATGTGTTTAATCCCATTACCAAAATATAGTCTACGCCTCCCTAACTTCAAGATCTCATGCAACGTGTCCCTTGGGAAGCAACGTCCATTGCCCTCCACAAGAGCACTTACGTTGCTGACCCAGAACAAATGTGAACCCAGAACGACTCCCAAACACATCCTCCATAACCGCAGTACATCTTGAGCACCGTCTCCACTGCTTATTCGGGGAGGGTCTGATCTGCATGCGCTTGAACACATCCACATACACCATGCCCCGTGCCTTCTTCGCCGCCAAGCTATGTTCGTCATCCTCGACTTCGAGAAGATCGTAATTTGCAAAGAACAACCGACCTGGAACTACAGTGTTGCGAAACGCGGGCAAGTCCGTGTTGAAGAACTTCTTGATGATCTGGAGAAACGGAGCAGGGGGCGCAGCTGAAAGGAGAATGGAGAGCTCCATCTGAACGCGGGCTGCCTTCATCGTCATATCCAGCTGTTTCCCTTGCGACTGGTTATTCTGGCTTTTAGCGAGGGATGGAAGGAAGATCTGATAGGCTTGTCGGATCTCATTACTCAGACCCGTGAGAAGAGTCTCGACCTCAGACACTTTGACGAGAGCTGAAGAGGTAACTTGTTGCATTGCCTGGTATGCCTGTTGTAGCTGAGGGGCTGCTCGACCGCCGGCCACACCCTCAACAACAGCCGATTGTTTCCGATAGAACTCGATAGCCCTGCCGCTTATGGCCTCAAGGTGCGCCAGTCTGCGGCAAATGGCCGAGAGAAACCCTCGACTAGAGGAGCTCATCAAGAAATGGAAAGCGACATTGTTCTTCTCGTGAAGATAAGGAGCAAGTTCATGGAAACGTTCGCGAGTCAAGAGCTCTTGGAAATGATTGTCATTCATAAGCTCGAAAAGACAATCCATGAGCCAAGCGATCAGATCCAGCGCCCACTTTGCACAGCCGACAAGTGTCTCAATGACTTCTGCATTGATGTAAGTAGCTACAAACAAACCAAAGGAGTAGGCAGTATAACTTACCAGGATCGTCAAGGGGGCTCAGCTTTTCCCTGACAGTAACTGGTGTATTACTAGCAATTGTGATGAGGACGACTACGTTCCGCACGTTCAGAAATAGCATCGAGAATTTGCCCTGGAAAGATCGTGGGTGAAAATCTCCGCGGAATCCGAGTGCGTTCATTATACTGAGGCAGTACTGCAGAGATCCATTTCTGACAAGTGAGTCATGATGGATCTCTTCAGAGTAATCGATCTGGATCTTCAGAATTCTGATAAGCTCGGTCACCAAATCCTGGACAAATCCTATTACTTGTGAGCAGGCGGGTGGGAATATCGAAAGGTGGACATACTCTTCTTGGTAGTATATGGTCGTACAATAGCAAGCAAATCATCGTAATTGTTCTGGTAGAACATTGACGGTGCAGCGGTCACGGTCAAAGCCGCAATGCTGCCACAGTATTGAGCTGCATATGGTTAGCAACTCACCAACCATCTCATTGCTCAACATACCATCGTGCATAGAATTTCCAATATCGCCCCCAGGGTAATGTAATTTGTTCCACTTGATCTTTCCATCTTCGCCCATTTGCACCATAGAGCAAAAAGTAGGAGAGAATGCAACTTGCTGGCCTACAACTACTGTTAGACAGGAGCAACATTCTGGGATATGCATACTTACATGGCCCTTCATCTGCGAAAGTCCAGCCTATTTGTCGAAGGTTCTGCACCTCATTCAACTCCTGAGTTGTGTATAGTTCCTCAAACGTCAGTCGGTCACGGTATTCAACAGTGCCATCTGCGAAAGCCAGTACTAGGATTTTGCCAAAACTAGTGGTTTGGAACGCAACCACAACCTTATTGGTAGTGACGGGAGCGACCTTCTGCAGCTGTGTCACCGCGGGTAGCTCTGAAGAGATGCTGTTTCGTCGACCTCCAAGCTGCTCATAGGCCGATGGCAAATTCTGCTTTTGCTCGATAGCTTCCCATCGATCAATAACACTCTGGCTCCCCTGACACGAGCTCTCAGTAGGAGTGCGTGATCGTGCAGTGACAATTAAAGGTAGTGTGGTGTTCTTGCCCGTGTTATCAACCAAAGAAGGAATAACCTCCAAGTGAGAGAGCTCGATCATGGATATGTCGAGGCTCGAATCACCAGGGCCACCTTGAAGCCAGTTTGTTGTGGCCAGATGTCTCTCAACCAGGGAAGGGCTCAGGTTCCCTGCGGGCCGGCTAGTCGCCTTGTCCGCTTGTGACGCCTGGCCCCATTGAATCTCGATTCTAATTAGTTTTAGCTGCTTTGAGGTTGTAGCAACCGCAAGAAGGAGATGTTCTGCCGGCTGTCAGTGACACACACACAAAGTTATGCGATAGTCCGGATGCCTACTCTTTTCGGATGCGAACGATGCATGTGTAATGAGTTCATCAGAAGCGCTTATACTTTCAAGTTCCATGGTGGTCTCCTCAAGTCGATTGGTATTCTGCGACCAGAACATCCTGATGACACCATGCGTTGTGATAGTAAGCAGAGCACTCTTGGCAGGGCTGGGATGGGTTGGTCCTCCAGCATGAACGAATGTGCTTTCATATGTATACCCATTGCCATGTTTCGTAGCTGGCCCATACATGACGTTATATGATGCCTGTTGAAAGTCAGAAACATTGAGAAACCTCTTCAAACAACACATACCTGCTGATTTGGAGGAGAAACATTAAGCCAGTAAGCACCGACGACAGTGTGCACATCGTCAGTGGGGTCAGCGTCCCATTTCCGTTGAGGGAACGGGTGATTTAATGAGATAGAGAAACTGACGATAGAGACGCGACCAACAGCATCTATCACCGCTAGATCTGGGCTACTAGTACCAGCCCATACCAAATGAACGATGGGAATGGTGGGGAGCCCTTTGACAAAAGGGCACGTGGTGGGTTCACTGAGGTCCCAGGAGCCATCATCTGGGGAGCGTCGCAGAAAGCGAAGTTCAAGATTCTGACCATCAGGTGTGATGTTGGCGATCGATCCTGTTCTTGACCACGCTACAGTTCTATCCAGGGTTAGCGAAAACGTGTATAAGTGTCTGCAAGCTGGGGCTTCTTACTGGCAGCATCCTCGAATCCTTATATCGTCCATTCTTTGTTGAAGCTGTTTACTCTGCGCCCTCGCGGGCAAAGAGAGACCAACGTTATCGCCAAAAAGGTCATCTACATCGTTAAGTTCGACTGGCATCGGGTTATCCAGGATGAGCGGCATCTTTTCCGATGTCATCGGTGGTAGTACGGGGGGGGGGGGGGGGGTCAAGAAAGAATACTCTGCAAAAAACAATAGTTGGAAGTGAAGTTTTTACATCAGAATAAGAAGCATGATGAGTCAACGTATATAATGATTCAGTTATAGTTTTTGCTTGGTCCGCGGAGTCGCTCGAAGTTTAAGGAAAAAGGCTGAAAATAAGTTACAAGTAAATGTTGACTGAAGTAAGAAAGGCTGAGGTTGTCTCAAGGCTGAAGCCAAATGTCGTCCTGTAAGCTCTATCATTGGTTCGGAGCAGTTGATGGGTGGATGCCGAATGACCGTGTTTCAACCAATGAACGACACGACGCGTCTTAGTTTCCACGACGAAGGATCAAACACGCGTCTCGACGATATAGTAGGTTTGGGACTTTCATACGTTTAATAGGTATATTGCTAATAAGAATGACATTATATCAGTGAATCATATATTTTCTGGCCCGTACCATTAACTTCTTTACTAATGAGCTCATGGCTAGATAGACCTGAGAACATGACTATAAATCAGTCTCTTTTTGACGGACACTGACTTCAGCCACAACGGCGTTCGAATGCACCTCGAGCAGCGCCCTTTTCCAGATCCAAGATCCGGGATTCTTGTGCTACCATACCGGCCTGTGAGTTCAGGCATACGGATAAACTCTCAAAAGTGTACAAGATTCATTGGCCAATGCTGGCTCCGACCTCGATGAAAAGCACCCTCCACCACCTCGCCTGATTCGTTCTGGGGGCCTCCTTTGCATCCTCAACACGCCATCTAGTTCAGAAGCTGAACCTCGTTTTCTATCTGACACACCGGGAACACCATGTTTAACTCTACGATGGGATTTCGTTAGGCACTGGTGCATCTCGTAAACAGCCAGAGTTGGTCCCTTCACCGAAAGATGGAGCCATTCTTCCACCACAGACCTCCGAAGGAACGTGTATGATGGATCTCATATGCACGACAGAATCAGACCGCATGTTGTGGCGCTGAGGAGCGAAGCCTGAAGCCTGCATCACATCGTCTGTGCTTCGTACGCCGTGATCCACACTCCGCCAAACAGTTTCAGGTTGATGTAGCACAACTAGACTACGTACACTATTTCCCTCGACGATAGAAACATACTCCATAATTCCCTACACCGCATCATGTTTCTAGTACATATGCGGTGTCTGATCCGTGATCGAACCTTTGAGCTTGTTATCTTCTTGTAGGGCGAATCCCACAACCCGAGAACAACCTGAGCAGAGTCCTCCCGGGGTCTTGAAAGAGTTTCAACTAATTCTGGAGCAAACATTCCACGGACCTCCATCACGGACGCCGATAGCGCATTGACTCCGATGTGACATCTGCCTAGTATATCTGAGTTTTGTAAGTGGTGACTGTCGACAGGTCCAGGACCTCTACAAGATCCATGCCTCCCAGATCAGGTACGAAACTCGAGATCAAGATGGAAAACCCCCGAAACTTAAAGAAGCATTCGATACATAAGGGTAAGGACACCGCCAATGCGGTAGTGCTTGCACTCTCAAACACCTGTACTTCGTATAAGAGGCCCTGTGTTTGTTGCACCGGTCATGGGTTGAAACTGCATACTACCATAGCATCTCGTAAACACACTCTGAGCAACCTAGGGCAAAGTCAACTCCAAAAGTATGCGTGACAACGTGTACTCGTGTCACCGGCATCATTGGTAGCAGGAGGTTAGGATTCGTAGGATCCAGATCCGTAACTGCCGAACCCCTTTCACAAGGCCAACATCACCGCTTCTACGGAGCTTCCGAGTGCTACCAGGGACAGCGGACAGCCAAAAAAGCGAGCGTCGTGATAGCTGCTTTGAACCCAAATCGGGGTTGAATGCGGCACAGCAAATGTATGTTCCAGGGGCTTGTTTCTGAGCTGAGCTGGTTGAGCAAGATATCGTCCAAAGGCAGCCTGTCATATTGTCGGCCTACGCTACTCGGCGGGCTCTCCGAGAGATCTTCAAGAATAAATTCTACAAAGTCGGGTCAGATTCCCAAAGCGATATGGCTGGTTGGTGGGTTTAAAGTCAATCTGGCGGAGCGCTTCAAGGGTCTTACTGCGAAGTGAGTTGGCTTGTGACGGGTGGTATTAGGCCTCGCTTAAACATATTGAACAGCGAAGTACCCTGCTTGTCAGATATCAGCCCTGGCACGCCGTAGTATGATAGCGTTGCATGGGGATCTGTCACTTGTGTGAGCTAGGAAATGTCTGGAAGTGATGGGCATTACCAATGCCTCAAGCAGGCAGGTGATTGCAATCATTAACTTGGTCCCTTGTGGGGTGATGAATTGGAAAGCTGGAAATAAGGTGGATAGACCGACAGGTTTATATTGATCGGTACCAAGCAGCCGATGTCTACCCAGATTGCTGCGCGGGGACACCTAATAATAAACAATCACTGGGTTTTCATGAACTCTTATCATCTGTAGAGTTGAGCTGGTAAGGTTACCCTGGCACGTCGAGGCACACCAGTGAGCTGTACACGAGTTAGTTAGTTATGCTGACTATTATGATCATTATTCGCCGTCGATATATGTAATAACCAGACATGATATGATGTGCGGTGCGTGTCGGAAACTTAGCTGAACACGTCTATATCATAATGGGACCAAAAAACGTGGATCTGCATATATTTTGCTTTTTTTTTAGGTCGCTTCAGGTGTGGCCCTCCCGTCGACATTCGTCTTGCTTGCTCTAGTTGTGGAGGCCATGGAAGAAGCCCGATGATGAATTGCGGTCTTCAAGTCATAAACTTCAGTGCCCCAGAAATGAACTACTTGTACCTAGGTAGTTAGGTGGTTGAACCAACTCAGGGGTAGAATAGTGGCTTCACCCTCAATCACTCACTCACTCGATTGTGACACCCGGACTGAAGCCCCACTCCAGTACGAATTATCTTGACTTATTATCCGTAAAAGCCTTGGTGATACCCAATGTTAGAGCTGCTAGACTATTCGAGACAGTCCGGTCACGGCGCCTGAATGAATGTCAGCATAAACACACCCAGTCAGGTACTGTGCAGATTGTAGCTGCACTTGACCCAATGGAGGTTGGCTTATCGACTTCTGTGCCCGGAAACTTGGGACTCCGCTGCACTGCTAGACCCAAAGGCTAAGCAGATTGGCTTTTGGGTTGGGTCTTTGGGAGGGTGGGTTCACCGTTCATGAACCGGTGTTGCCAGGGAGCTGGGTCCAGTTCCTCCTACAGCACGCACACTGAGCACAGCACAGCGTTAAGCCAAGCTACAGGGATCGAGGTTGATGGTGATGGGACGGGCATCGACATATTCTGAAGCGCCGCCGTGATTTCTGAGCAGAAAGTGGTCGTATCCATCCATGCCTGCTCGCTAGGGACTTGTTCCATACGAATCTGGCCTCGATGCCGGAGCTGACACCCATTAAGACACGACACAGCAGCACACGACACCACGACGCACGGCACGGAACGGCGCGACCTTTGGACTGAGGTTTGGTTAAGTCTTCGGAGTATTATTACTTCGAATTTTGTGTTATGTATGGACTAGGTATCCGTAGTTGACCGGACTTCTTTTCCTCCTTCTTTTCCTCTCTTTCTTCCATCTCCAATTGTGCCTGTGATATGTGCACTTCATCAGGTACGACAACGCATTTTGACGCCAACCTACCAACCAACCTTTGACGTCAAAGTCACATCGTTGATTTCTCTATTGCCTCGGGCGCTTTCCCACCCCTATAGGACGTTCTCTCACCGTTGCTGAGAGCTAATTCGAGCTGGCCCTTCGAGCAATTGGCAAATTCCGTGCCTGCCACTCACTACCGTGCTGTCCCTTACCTTAAGTACTTTTTAGTTGAGGCTTGGCTCTTGTACCCGCTTAACCAAGATTGAAGCCGTGCTTGCCCTTTTTTTATCTCTATTTACGGCACTTTTACAACGAGTCCTCGGGAATTGCATTCGCTTATGATGATATGCTTTGACCGTTGAAGCATATCGACAAGGCACGAGCAATAACAGCATCTTACACCATTTCCGATCTGCCCTTCGTATCGACTGTTCCCGAATCGACACTTTGTTTACTGCAACTCTCCTCCTTGCAAACCTTCGCCCTCGATCGGCAGCCGTCTCGTCTACCGGTAAGACACTGTCAGCCGAGTGTCAATCACATCCCCAAGGTGAGGTAAGGGACGAGGAGTCTAGGGCCGGTGCCTGCGGGGGGCCAACTTGACAGCAGTGGACCTTGCATCGCCGTTCCTTTCCGATTGCCTCATGATCAGCAGTCACTAGGTACATACTGGTAGCTATTCGGCCTCATCACCACACCCTGTCGCCAAATCTCGACAACCCTGCTTCGCAGCTCTAGCACGAGCCGAACTCTCAACTCGACTTCGTCATGAGCCAGGGTGATGGAATTGCAGCGTTGGATTCGACCCTGGGATGGAACGAGGATCAATGGCCAAATCGAGCTGAAGCAGTGGTGGCCATTGACAGCAATAGCATGAATGCAAGAGATAGCGGCAGCGTTAATAGCCAGGGCCCAGGCCGTCCTGATGATATTATGAGCTTCTTCGACAACGAGACTCTCTCCTCGGGTTCTGCAAGTTTATCTCAACCTCTTTATCCTAGGCCTCTGCATCATTACCCGAATCAAACGAGTCACATCAACAAGAGCCGCATACATGCACAACCCTCGCATGTGTATGCACCCATTTTCGATGCCATGCATTCTCTACAGCGCCCAAAGCCACCACTGCAGCCGCAACGCCAACGCTGTGTTCCCACAAGGCTCGACACTAACGGTTCTACGGATACCAGCGCCATCGATCAAAGCCAAGGCCTCGGAGACCACAGCTTTTTGCTGCCTTCTCGACCCATGAGCATTGCAACTACAGATGTGACGACCACGAAGGATAATCCAACATGCAGTAACTGCTTGTATCGCGACTGGGCAGAAGAGGAGCAGATCGAGCTGCGCATACATTCAGAGACAGATCATGAAACCGATAATATGCGACACAACTCGCAATATCATGACTTGCTTAGCGAAATCGATACCGAGTGCCTCTTCCCCGACGATAGTCTCACTGCAGATCACCGTCCATCTTCTTCCCGCAGTCACCTACTTCAGTGGCGACGGAGTCCAAGCGCTGCTGCGTCCACTTCCTCAAAACACCAGAGGGTATCTTCTGATGTCCAGCCTCCTACCACAGAAAATCGGCCATCGGCGACCATTACGAGACAAGAATTCGAGGCTCTTCCTCCAACAATCCAACGAAAAGTAAGTTCGTGGCTTTCATTATTTTGCGGATCCCTTGCCGTGTGTCCCATATTTTGTTTCTCACGGTCTGCTTCAATACTACCCTAAGCGAGTCGAAGCAGACGAAGGTTTGATGCCCCTGAGGGATGCGATCAATCGATTTCTCATGCCACTGCAGTCCTCATCACCTTTTGCTTTTCCAAACGAAACAAGGTTTCACATTTCGACAAGCGTCTCTGCGCACCTCGTATGGGTTTTGGCTGTACGAAATCAATATGACTTGGCGAGGTTGTCTACCGTACTCTATGTACCTGTCTGCATATGGGTCCTCTTGCAGGTGCCGGGGGCTAGTCGCCGCCTAATCGTCAAATCGAGGAACTCCCAGGGACCTGGAGAGCAACGGGGAACCATCAGGAACCGCTAAAAGAAGCCACTGTCCAATACCCATGTCTTGTCCTTGCCCTGTCTGGTTTGGCTCGCGGTGGCCGTTTGGGCGGCTCCACGCGCTTCGTCCGCTCAGTGCCTAGCCATTGGCCGACCCTCCCTTGGCTTGTCAACGCAACCCCTGATCCAAAGCACACAGGAGCAAGAAAGTGCTCTCTTTCGCTCAGCAATCACGTCCACACCCAACCCAAGGCGTTGTGACGACGCCCTAGACGTGCAGTTCCTGGATGATCCATGCCATCCGGTGCACCAACGTGCTTGTGTACCAGCAATCACCAGGCGTCATACACCCAAGACATTCGAGCCGTGCCCCACGAGCCTTTTAGTCGACGACTCTCTGCCGTTTCGTTCCTGAATTGAGACATAACCATTCCCGCCCCTCTTCTATACCTTAAGAACCAGGGTTTCCCCTTCAATGACTTATCTGCATTTTTGTATTTGCTCTATTTAATCGCTACATTCGCCGTACTTGATTGGTGCCTCATACTGAACTTTTCTCTTTAACAGTACTTCTCAACTATCGAGCGATCGCAACTAGCTCAATCACCCGACCTAGGACATTGTCAACGGCCCGGTGGCGTCGAACAAGATCAGCTTCTCTCCCCTTGGTCATCACTCTCCAAACCTAGAGGAAGCTACGAGCACCAAGAAAGGCCCGTTACTTCGGATGATTCTATCTTGCGCACAGATCGTCCGCGAATTGCTGAAACGGACCAAAAATTCTACGCCAACCTTCCTGAAAAGATAAAACGCCGCCACCTCACTGAGAAAGAGCTCCAGTTGGCGTATAAGTCACAAAATACTTCCAACTACACGCCAGAAGTAGCATCGAATAAATTCGATATTCCACCTCAAGAGGTCAAAATGCCGTCGCCACTCCCAAGTCCTGGATTGTCTGAAGGAACGTCACCGTTCTCGGGTATGCTGTCCAGGCAAAATGATAGAGCCATGACGAGCTCAGACATCAAGCGTTCAGATTCCTTCTACGACAGTTTCCGATGGCTTGACGATGAAGATGGTTTGGATCTCCGTTTATATCTCGATGACTATCATATCAACCTGCGAGAAGAGATACCGGTTCCAAACAAGAGCCGAAGACCATCGTTTCGACGTCACTTATCAATTAATAAGCTGCCCTTTGGAAAACCCTCTGTCAATGGACTAGGAGAAGATCCTGCTTCTCCCACAGCTTTGCCGCCGTCTGCCTCACACAGCTCCAGTGTTGGCTCATCTGGCCATGTGCGGAAGAAGTCTCGTGCTCGCGCGCTGTCGTTGATATCTGCCAACAGACAAACACCCTTGGCGTCTCCCTCTCCTTTGACCCCACCCCTCGACCCTTCTGCCGCTCATTATCGAGACCCTGAGGCTCGAAAGAAGCTTCGAGCTTATCTCGCTTCACCCCAGAAATTTGATGAGGCCATTGAGTTTGGATTCTCTTCCAAAGATGGACCCCGACCACAAACGGGATTGATCAAAGCCTCCGCAAACGAGCCGGACAGGTTGCGAAGCTTCCTAGAAGATGATCGATCATCAAGATACAGCGACGATGCTTCTGCAGCTGAACCTGATTCTCCAAAAACTCCTCAATTGTTCGACAAGACACCGCATATTCGATCTCTACGAAGTAGCAACGAGCACTCATCATACTCAAGAGGAGAGAAATCTATATACGACCCAGCAGCGAGCCGAGAAATGACACTTCGCATGACCTTAACACGGCCAGATCTTCGCCAAAGCGAGGATCAGATCTATGGCTGGAAACAGGCTGGTAGTCGAGTGAGCTCAAGCCGTGGAGATCACACACCTAGTCCAGCATTGTACGCTCGTGAAAGCAACCCCAAACAGAGTATTGAAAGACAGCTCGCTGCTCTAGACCAGTGGGAAGATCCTGTCGATCATGATAACCGCACCGTGAGAAGATTCTGGAATCGAGTCAAGCGGTCATAGTCCGAGCCGCAGCGCAGCCACCTGCAATGGTGCAACCAGCACCTAGGCGTTTCAGGTTATATAAGAAATCATGTATTGGCCATCAATTTTTGAGCAGCAGGCATTATCCCATACATTCTTTTGTTTTTTCTTTAGTATCAAATACCCCAAATCGTTTAATTGCCATCTTAGACCTGTCGCTACTTCGCATTTGCTATGGTCCGGTTCAAATACAGGTATTGCATGAGCAAAACAGTCTCGGTTACTCATTGGAAGGAGTTGAAGGAGTAATATTATGGCGTGTTCTCTGTGTTGAGAAATAATCTTGACCGCAATGGCATTAAGCACATGAATATAGCAAAGTCTTCTTTTC
This sequence comes from Fusarium musae, assembly GCF_019915245.1. Lineage (NCBI taxonomy): Eukaryota > Fungi > Ascomycota > Sordariomycetes > Hypocreales > Nectriaceae > Fusarium > Fusarium musae. The sequence goes on from NC_058387.1 coordinate 3,059,839, forward strand.
AGACTGCAGCATCGCAAGCATGGCGCAAACGGGGATTGGAATTGCAAAAATAAATCGAATATGATGGACATATAGCTCAGAGCTGCATGGGTCTATCTGTACAATACCACTTAGTGACATGAACTACAACTCAATAGACTAGAGGTAGTGCCTTTGTGACTTGTCATAGTTGTCGAAATCCTTCAATTACACTATTCGTGCAATATCTCGAGAGCCTTGTCCCAGTCCACTGGACGTTATAACATGATCTGTTATCAGCCAAGCAATCAAATTCTTCGTCATGCAGCCAGCACGGATATATCACACGGCAAGTGTGATACCCGTGCATCTGTCACCAAGCCATGAGTTTTTCGCACAAGAAATGACCGGGACGAATATCCACTTCCGGTCACTACCTCCTTGCCTGTGCCTCAGATAGTTCATACAAGTCTTAGCTGGCATGTCTGAGCTGAATGATGACTGTCAGCACGATGTTCAAGGGATGAGAGCTGGAGTATGATGAGTAAGATCATACCCTATCCGACGATAAGTATGTCTCATTCTTCCGCGTGCAGTGAGTTACGGAGTCATGGCACATTCAAAGTGATAATTATACCATGTATGTCTGACTTTCTGTTCTGTTTCTCATGCTATACTACCAGTCCTCTCTGTTTACCAAAACGCTCCTATCATTCCATCGCATTCATCTTTTCCGCAAAAAAAGTTCTCCCAATAAGACACCATATCATAGTACAGTCCTGGTTCACGTCGTAGCTCGTACATTCTTCTGCTCAAACCTCTTCGTCGCTCTCCTCACCAAGTAGCTCACCCTCGTCGTCGTCGACCATGGAATAGTCACCACGTCCTCGGGCGAAGCTATCGCGTGTGGTATATCGTCTTGACCAGTTGCCTCCCCTGCTTCGGTTTGATACGCGCTCGTAGACTCCAGTGGCGGATCGCCATATGGAGGTCAAGACAAGTGGCAGGGCAGCAACAACAGCTGCCAGCGCTGAAATGGCAATAACGGGATACTTGATCCAAGGCTGCTCGCTGTCAAAGGTTGCACTGTTATCACCCAGTCGGATCTGTCCAAATTTGCCGCTCCAGTTGCGCCAAGCATACCAGCCAAAAGCGGCTGCCAGTCCGATGGGGATGATGATAGCAAAGAAAATAGCCCAGCCTGAAGTGCCACGCTTGCGTGCAAAATCCTCCTCGTGTCCTGCACAGGCGTGCTCTGTGGAGGTCTTGTCCAGCTCTTGGCCACCTTCGCAGGTGGTCAAGGGGATGCGACGATAACCTGTAGGGTCGAAGTACGAAGTCTCATTGGGATGTTGCTTACACCACTCCTCGCCCGAGATGGCATCATGATCCGGAACCAGACTGCATTGTCCATGGTTGTCTAGTTCGAAATTATATGCACTGAGAATGATTAGTTTATATTCACAGGGATGTTCAACTGTAATACTTACCATTCAAAATCTCGCCGGGTACACTCGCAGTTTTCGTATTCTCGCAATCGCGACATGCTTGCCTGATTGTAGCACTTGCGATCCGTCTTCTTTCGCAGATACTTGGCCTTATGTCCGAAAAGGCAGTCGTCGTTTTGGAGGGGATGCTTAGGAGACCAGAGATCGTAATCTGAAGAAGAATCATCGGAGTACTTGCATGGCTGATTTGTGAGTCCTGTAAAATCTAGGTTGGCAGCGAAGAGTTTCTTGTCATCTGTCTGGTACCACACCAAGAAGTTTCGTGAAGTTCCACTATGGACAGATGTCAAGTCTTGAATGGTTACCTCCTTGTCGGTGAACTTGTAGTCAGTCCAAGTATTGCCCTCGTCGGTTGAGTAAGAGACAATATTTGACTTGATCTTGTTCGTCTGGGTAGCACGCTGTGCGAGCACAATGATCGAGCCCTGATCACCGTATTGCCATGTCCATACACCCTTCTTGACGCTCTTCCAGTTGATTCCGCCATCAGCTGACATGAACGTATCGGCATCCTTGACATCTCCAAGGCTTGGTCCAACGTTTCCATAGCCAAAGATCAGGCCAACGGCAGTGCTTGCTGAGAAAGTTCTGCCCTTATTCTCTCGCTCTGTGTAGTGATGTAGATGAAGAGCGCATTTGCTATCACCTGAGGAGCTGCATGGATAAGACTTGCCATCTGCACCCTTTGATGGAGGGGGCAGGAAACCCCATTCGGCGCCATCGTTGTGCGAAATCTTTGTCTGGATCACCTTCTTTCCGTTCTTGTCATCAGGGTTTGAAACAGAATTGATAAGGGTGACGCCCTCAAGACCCGCGACTTTTTCAAAATCCACGTAACCCAGTTCGTCTGAGTTGACGTTGGATGCACTGAGGACATATGTGGTACCGTTAGAATTACTCTTGATTATTGAGCCACGGCGTCGGCCTTCAGAAAGATCAGTGGCGACAAATAGGTTGACGGCGTGGTTGGAGCTGTCAAGAACGGTGTACAATGACGAGTGAGAATCGTGAAAGTTGCGCGGAAATTGGGCTGCCTCAAAATGCTTTCCGTCCATACTAGCAATGGCTTGCAGGCCGGCGCTCTCCTTGCCATCCTCAATAACCTCATCCGTGGCGAGGATGAACTCATTCATAGTCGCAAACGCCGCAACCGTACCGTTGTGGATAATCCTGTCGTCCTCAGAGAAGTCCTCAATTGTGACAATGGTTTTGTGGTTGTCAGCATTCTCGTCCTTGTGGACGAGACAGACGATTTGTTTCTGAGCGCGGAACTTGAAGGCAGAGTTTCCTGTGAACTCGCACTTGGTCGCGTAGCGTTGCAGAGTCTTCCAGTTGTCACCACGATCAGTTGAGATTGAGGCTTCAGGGTAACAATCCTTGCTACCCGCAACGTCACCACATCGCTTTCCGATCCAGATCATCCAGTCCTTCTTGTCTGGATGGAAACTCATTGCGGCACCTGGATCAGAAAATGGCGTCTTGAAGCTGTGAAAGCTATGACCGCGGTCAATGGTATAGATGACCTTTTCAGAATCTGTATGGAAGAAGACGACTTCCCTGAAGTAGGTATGAGGGATCAGGGCCAAGATATTCTCCCCTTCAAGAATGCGCTTCCAAGTTTTGCCATGATCAGCTGTGATCCATAGCTTGTTTTCCACTTCGACTTTACCGTCAGGTAGCCTATCACCAATGGGTCGAGCAATAACAACTTCGCTGGTAGGGCTCTCAGATTCGAGACCCATGAGGTAAAATTTCTGCATGTCCTTGCCTTTGATGTCCGCGAACTCATTGGTCTTGAGCGAAATTTCACCACTGGCCGGAGTACCAGGCGTTGAACCGCCACCGGAACTGCCGCCATCGGAGCACTTGCGTTCAACTGGGTCATCCTTCTGAGAGCCACTCTTTCGAGTACATGTATTTCCTGGAATAAGGCGCCACCCGGACGATCCCTTGAAAGTCTCATCCTTGCCCTTGCAAGAGCCTTCTGGAATAGGAACTGGCCCAACCTTCTTACAGACCTTGTTGTCATCGGGGTCCCTCTGAAAGTTGTAGTCGCATTCAAAGTCGGCATCGGTACACTCGCAGTTCTCGATGACGGGTTCAGGGTCACGGAAGTCGGCCTTGAGAAAGCAATCTGCCGATTTCTTGCGGCGGTTGTATGTCTGCTTGTGACCCATGATGCAAGTTGGCGCTCCCTTGTCGTCAACACGTGCATACCATGACTCCATGTCCTTACTCTCGCAAGTGCGCTTCTCCATGCCCTCAAAATTAATGGCAATCATGTGAAAAGTTCTGTCCTTCTCACCAACAAGCAGAAACTTGAGACTCGTCGAATCCTGAGTAGTTGTCAGAATAACAGGCCTCACCTTCAAGCCATCAGGGAGCGGGGCGGACTCCCAGTTTTCTCCATAGTCAAAAGAGAAGGAAATCTTATCGACGTCCTCCTTGAGAGAATCTCTGGCAGCGACCAAGATACCGCCTGTGTCACCAAACTCATATTTGTGAGGGCCCTCAAGCGCCTTTTTCCATGACACGCCAGCGTTGTCAGAAACATAAAGATTGGAACTCTCGAACTCGCCGAGTGCGGCGCCCGTGTTTCCATTGCCCATAACAAGACCAGGGGCCGGGCTCGAGAAGATGCGCCCGATATTGTCAATGTCTGTCATTGAATGTAGGTGAATGCGGTCTTGTCCAGCTTTGACTGGCTCAAAGGTTCTTCCATCGTCGAATGTAATCTGTGTCACCACAGCTTTCTTTGCATTCTTTGCATCAACATCCTTGCCGTTTTCGACCGTGTTGACCAGGAAGATACCTTGAATTCCGCTGATTTTCTCGAAATCGACGTGGCCCTTGACATTGCGATTGGTGTACGGGATGTTCTCTGTAAAGTATGTACCGTTCGAGTTGCTGGTGAAGATGACACCCATAGGGGTGGACGGGTGAGAAGTCATCACGTCAACTTGAATGCTGTAGTTGGTGCTTTCGAGGACCGTGTAAGCTTCCTGGTTAATCTTGTGGGAATGGTCATGGCTGTCGTCTGTGGGGAACATGGCTCGGTGCCAGAATTGAGCATCACTGGTAACGAAGAGAGTCATCTCATCACTGCCAGTGGATGACGAGGCAAGAAGAATAAAGCTCTTGACGGCTGCAATGCTAACGACGCCAGTTACATCGCGGTGACCGTCCAAACTTGGCTCGAATTCGTCGAATTTTCCCCCACTGCCCTTGGCAAAGAAGTTATCCGAAACGCACAACTTCTGGCTTGTTTTGAAGAGACTCAGAGGGTCGGTAACGATGCAAAGAATTCTGGTCTTGTCCAGCTCAGCATCACCAGTTGTGAACTCTCGGTTTGTCTTGGCCCACCAGCAACCTGAGGTGCTGGGACGCAGCTGCTGCACAGTCTTGAAACCATCAGTTGTATATGTTGTTTCCTCGTCGCAAAAGATTCCATCGCAGTTCATGCCGTTGAAAATGATGCGCTTCGGGTCGCCAGCGTGGAAGACAAGAGTATCGGGTTGGAAAGCACTCGGCATCGTGCCGCTGCTGAATTCACTCCAGCTTTTGCCACGGTCTTCGGTTTTGTAGTGCTTCCGATCTTTCGTGAGAACAAAAGCAGAATTGGAATCGAAGGGGTGAAGGTACAGGAAGGTTGCGCTTCGGTCAGGGATGTCAGGGACTTGGGCCCATGTTTTGCCTGCATCTTCGGACCTCCAGATGTTTCTCTCCTCGATATCTTGGAAGACAACGACGTCACTATCCTCAAAGTAATTCAGGTTGAGAGGAGGATGCCTCGCGACGGAAGCGTCGACCGTCGGCTTGTCCTGCTTTGCTGCCACAGCTGTCCATAACAGAGAGAATATGAGGGCGCGCCATGAGAGTGCGGCCCAAGCTGAGGACCTCATCATTGCGGCTGAGCTTGCAGTAAAGATATCATGAAGAAGCAAACACAGCCGGAAGGTGCGAGGATCTCGCAATTTCGATAGAATTCGTGCAACAGAGAAGTGGCTGGCTCCGAAGTATCGATTGCAAGTCGTGTCTGAAACGTGTTGATGAAGTTTATCAGAGGTAGGACACTTTGCTCCTTACGAGTTAAGGTTACGAGGCACGTCAGCAATGAGGCGGCAGCTGTTTCGCCCGGTTGGTGTGGCGTCGAGCTTCGCCACACTAACGTTAGTTGCTCCCCTCGTCAGTCTCTTGGTGAAGGCTGATGCTCTGATGAAGATAAGATTATCTAAAGTACCTACCTACCTTGCCTACCTAGGTATGTGCTGTAAGGAAATGATTCGCAAGTACAATCTGCTGATAGAGATCCCCGTATCGCCTGTCCATGTAGCTAACATTATTCGTTCCTCCTTTTTCTCACTTCAACAGTGCTGGAATGCCTGGAGTGGCGCTACCAGTACATACCTGTCTAAATGCCATGTTTGGAAGATCGCATTCTTGACATGGATGATCAGTGAATAATCTTGAACTACCTAGAGCAAACTAAGCATTCAAATGATGACTTTGATGATATGAAATTCCAGTGATTTATATGTATTGTGCAATGGCGAACACGCCGAGATCGAACCATCATGTTTGATGTGAAGGCGAAACTCTCGGCATCACACATGAGGCGTTACTTTGTCCCTTTTACTGAATTGCACTATGAATTCGTGAGTATCAGACATTATAGCATACGTCAGCCTCTATATTATCTACTTAGCCCATGATGCTTCTGAAAACACACTCCTTATGGAAAGGTGCAGGCTCAAGAAGGTGCCAATTTGACAGCAGCATCCAATCCGTGACGTTCGTAAAGCTGAGTTATAAGTATATTTGAGGTAGGTAAAACAAGTGCCACCAAGCCACATCTTCCACGCCATATATTTCATGGCCAATGGTTTTGTGATCAACATTACGGTACACCATTAGAGTGAGCCAGCTCTACCACGGGCCATTGCCTTTGATAGCAATAACCAGATATTCCTAGATAGGAAAGGTGTATCAGAAGAGCTGAAACGTTGTGGAGTAGCGAGGTGATGCGGCCCCTGGTTTCGGCACGGGGCTCCGTATTTCTCAGGTACGGTACATTAGTCTCACATGAAAGCCATGCCCGTTTGAGATGTAGACTCAAGTCGGAGCAGAGGCGGGTGCAAGCATAGTAAGCATACATTATCGATGCATTGATGTGATTCCAATACAGTGATATTTCGCCACCGAGTCGTAATGAGAGCGGTCATCAGCATATAATGGCACTAGCTTCAAAGTTATTGAGATTTGTGATAAGAGTCAACCTGACCTTGATGTTCATCCCGTCAACAAGTGGGACTCGAGGGCAAATGGGTCCGTACCTGGGCTAGCCTGGGCTATTAATCCTTTCACGACATGGCCTACTCTCATGGAACAAGAAAACATTGGACGCTGATACAGGGTGTGAAAATAAATTTAGCAAAGAGTGCCATAAGCTTAGGCAAGATTTACCTAACTGTTTTTATCGCTTAGGTCAAGGTCCCGAGTTTTCTTTTCTCCCCTAGTCTACCTATGCAAACGAAACCAACAAGCATAAACAAACGGAAAGATGAAGAGTGGCCTATTATGGTCCAACTTGGCAGATTTGCTTGAATGTCGCGAACCTCGATTTAAAGTTCTAAGGGTTGAAGTCACTCCTTTGTGGGTGAGTAACTAACCTAACTGAGGAGGTAGGTAGTGGTAAATCGACTATCGAGTATCTTCAGGGACTACTCACAATTGCGTTCCTGAAGCCACAGCGAAACTCAAGATTTCTCTATCAGCAGACAACGAATTGCGACTGGGTACTAATCTGTTACTCCAACAAACATTCTGGGTACCGTCCGTTTCGGTATATACAATCGGGATGAGAGCGGCAGCCTATGGCTGGCATAAACAAACAGGCGTCGTGTAAGTGCATCATTCCTAGCCAGGGCCATAATCCCTTTCATTTCAACTTTCCCCTCAGATCCAACCAAGATTAGAAACGTTAGCTTCTTGACTGCGCCATCATGAGGAAATCCCTAGATTTCATCATGCTTGGCTAGGGAGATGAGGGGAACTAAAGTCCAAGGTAAGGTAGGGGGCCGTTATTCGCAGCACCAATAGGCAGGTCCCTTTGGACCCCTGACTCTCACACTAAGTTAAGATCCCAATCCCACCTTCACTTGCAACTCCACGTGCTTGTTTTGAATTCGTGTTTTCCATCCTCCCTTCACTTTAATTCTCCTTCTCCCCAACTCAAACTTTCGCAACTTGTTTCTTGCATCATCGTTGTCTTCGCCGTCGTGTTCTTCTGCCTCGGCCGCCCCAATCCGTGGCTCTTTGTGTTTACTTCTTCTGCCGACAACTCGTTTGAGACACCAACAACGTTCCTTACCCTGCATAAGTCGCAACTTCGTCATCAACATGGCGGCCGCTTATAAGCAGTTTCTTGCTGCCCCCAGCTCGTCTCTGCTGGCCGATACAGCTGCGCTGCACTACGTTACCACGACTACGACCTTTTCTGGTCCTACTGAGATCATCAAACATCTGAATGCGCTCCAGAAGCAGGTCGCAAAGAAGAAGGAGGAAGTGTTCAATATTGTTGATGGACAAAACGTCATTGTTTTAGAAGTTGACACAGGTCTCGGCTTTCAAACTGGAGGCGGTCCTTATCTCCCTGGCCTTGATGACAATTTTTTGTCTGCCCGTGATGTTTACCTCCCCGTTGTACGTTGCTTCTCTGCTTAGAGTGCTCTTTTCTGCCTCGCGCCAACACGAACCAAGTATTAACTGCTCCCCACAGACTCACTTTGTGACCTTCGATGAAGCTGGCAAAATCCTCCAGATTCGACTTCAATGGGACCAGGGCTCGCTTCTCAAGCAAGTTGAAGTGATTGGAAAGTCTGGCCGCAACTGGCCCATTAGAGATAGCCGAGAGCAGATCGCATTTATCCAGTCTTGCATCAGAACGGCTGGCACTGGTGCCCCTGTCGCCCCCAGCCACAACGAGACCGTTGCGCGAAACCGAACTAATTCCACTAATGCCCTCCGCGACCCCCATGCATCCTTGAGGCTGTTTGGTCCTCGAGATGAAATTGAAGCGGAGCCCGCCAGTGTTGTATCTCCTTACGCTGGCACTAGCCGCCCTCGACAGCGGTCTTTCACCGAGATCTTGGGTGACGAACCCACTTCACCCAGCTCTGGCCGTCGAAATATGTCTCCTTCCAAGCGTGGCCAGGGTAAGAACTTCCAGCCTTCGCGAATTTTCGACGGTCAAGAGCATGTCGAGCAGCCGGAGGAGCAGCCTCAGCCCAAGAACAAGCGATATATCCGCCCTAACCCAAAGAAGTACTCTCATTTCGACTTTGCCGATGGTAGTGACCCTCAGGACGCCCCCAAGCCGGGCCAATCCTTTGATGAAAGACCAAAGTCCAAGCACGACAGCCAATGGTCTTTCCAGGATTTCGTGACGCCACAGAAAGTGAAGCCCTCCAGAACTATGCGCACCCAGGATGTTCGCCACTGGGACACTGACAAGGATGCTGTGGATGAGACGCCAGGCCACCCGGCTGCCAAGCCTAGACGCGATGCCGACGCACACTTCGAGCTACTTGACGACAGTGAGAGAGTGCCCCAGCAACCGCGCCCCGGTTCCCATCCCCCGGGCTATGCTCATAACGAGGGCCTAGGGCTTTATAAGAATCAATTGTTTGACAAGGAGGACGTAGGACAAAACGAACGCGCTTTAGGCAACATCACCAACGTGAAAGACCGTGGGAAAGATTTTGACCACCATTTCGATATCAGTGACAAGTCACCAGCCCACCCCAAAGATCGTGTCCCTGAAGGCCACCAAAAAGCTGTCCAAATGATGCAACACAACTGGGACACATACGACAGGTCTCCTGCCGCCCAGAAGGAAAACCGACCAACCGAGAACACCGATAGCCACAAGATCAACATCGCCGGTGATGGTATGGGAGGACGAAAGGGCACCAACCGGGACTGGCTCTATGGAGAGACTCAAGATGTCCCTGAGTCGATTCCCACCCGCAAGCAACCCAATGTTGTTGCGTCGGGCGTCCCCTTGACCAAGAGTGCCAAAATTCACATTGCAGGCGACGGCATGGGCGGCAAGAAGGGCACTGAGCGGGACTGGCTCTACAATGAGACTAGCGAGACAGCTGGTGACTCAAAGACCAACAAACCTATCCCTACAAGAACACCGGGATCCAACGCTGCACCTACCAGTGAAATCAAGGAGAACACCGATAAGCACAAGATCAGCATTGCAGGCGATGGCATGGGCGGTAAGAAGGGTACCAACCGAGACTGGCTCTACAACGAGACGAGTGAGACATCTGGCGGTCAAGCAACAGCCACCAAATCGATTCCTACCCGAACACCAGGATCTAGCACCGCGCCCACCAACGAAGTCAGAGAGAACACAGATAAGCACAAGATCAACATTGCAGGCGACGGCATGGGTGGTCGAAAGGGTACCAACCGAGATTGGCTCTACGGTGAACTGGACGAGCAGCCTCTTCCCACACGACAGAACGCACCCTCCAAGAAGGACTTCTGGGACTTTTAGAGGAGAAGAGTGCTTTGCTAGGGAGAACACTCAGACTTAAATAGACCCAAATGTGCACCCTGTCCTGTTCCTACAGTCTTCGCTTATGTTGTGTGCATACCTGCATGCGAACGCACGAGTTATGATTCATGAGGCTTCATTACTTTCCGCCTTAAGAACACCGCCTGAAAAATCATCATAGCACTCGAAGCTTCGTCTTTTATCTTTTTCTTTTGCCTTTACCTTAATCTTTCTTATTTGCTTATTTTAGGGCCACGCTTATGTAGGTTGGCTGCCGAAGATAAATTATTTGGCAGGAAGTGAACGATCAGATGCGGGCGTGTTCACAAAACGACGTATAAACATATGAGGGACTCGAATTAGATACCATTGCTATAACACTTTCTGAAACTTACCATACGCGGTATGCGAGTGTCTTTCAGTGATTGATATTAATTGATGCCGTGGCTTGTTATTGATTGTGTGACGCCAGCACAACTTCGCAGCGGTACGGAATTGGCTCGAAACGGATGTGCAAAAACACGGCATTACAAGCGCAAATATGAATGTAGTATAGTGGGTGGTCATAAGTAACGAATCCTGCGCTCTGAGCACATCCAGTTCAACTCCATACTAACCTGGGTAATTACCAAATTCACAATGATATATATATATATATATCCAACGCCTCTTCTTATTTCGTCATAATTCTCATGGCTCAGCACATGAACTTATAATATCTCTTCCATCGGGGCCATCCTTCTCGTTCCTCTCGTTCCTGGGCGACAAGGATAGGGACGTTAAAGTCCCGACGTCCAGTGTCGACGTCCATATCTCGTATTCTCACAAATGTAGTCCGGAAATAAAGCTTGTGGAATATATAAAAGGCCAAAACGCAGGGTGCGCCAACCCATTTATGGAAGAAATTCTGCGCGACCTGGGCGCTTGTTAATTCTTGCCAGCCGATGGGAAAGGCGCCGACCCAGAATTGCGCTATGATGACAAGAACGTTCAGTGTGATACCAACCCAAGAACCCACAACGCCGACCTGGGATTGGAAGGGTAACTCGGAGACAGAGCGGCCACGGGCAGCCCACGCATGGCGAAAACGGATATGACACACGCAAATAGAGCCCCATGTAAAGATGGTTGATAAGCCTGAGATGGCCATGAGCCAGTCAAGGACAGCTCCTTGTTCGGGCAGATCTGCAAGGAAAGCAATGAGGCCGAACGCACTTGCGATCGCAATAGCGACGAGTGGTCGGCCTTTGCGGTCGACGTAGCCGACGATCTTGGGAGCCTGCCGAAGGTTTGCAAGAGCGGCAAGGGTACGCGAGGAACCGAAGACGGCAGAGTTACCGACGGACAGGACGGCAGTAAGGATGACCGCGTTCATGACAGATGGTAAAACCTGAATGCCGGCTTCTTCGATGGCTATCACAAAAGGTGAGGCTGATGCATCCGCATCGCTGTTACCGCCCACGAGCCGAGGGTCAGTATGTGGAACGAGGAGTCCTACTAATGTCAAGGCAACGATATAGAAAAGCGTGATCCTCCAGAACACCTGCTTCAAAGCCGTTGGCAGCGATTTTCGCGGATTCGCTGTTTCGGCGGCAGCAAGGCCAATAAGCTCAGTGCCAGCAAAAGAGAAAGCAGCTGTAACAAACACATTGCACATTCCTTTAAAGCCGTTGTTAAAAGCACCAGGGTTTTGCCAATAGCGGCCGCCAATGTACCCGCTATCTGGCGTTCCGCCACAGTTGAGAACGATGCCGAGAAGGCTGAGTGGAATGTTAATCCTGCAACGGCTGAGAACATGTAGTTGAATACACTTACATGAAGCCTATAACAGCAATGACCTTGATGATGGAAAAGATGAATTCGGCTTCACCGTAGCCTTTGACGCCAAACATATTGATGACTATGATGACGACTAGGAACACAGAGACGAAAATGGCGCGTGTAAGACTCTCGTCCCAGTAAGAGAGGGTTAGTGATGCGGCGATGATCTCGAGCGGTAACACGATGAGCCATTGCATCGCGTAGCTGTGTAAGTCAGTATATGAGGCCGGGCCAGCAGCAAAAGAAGAACACTCACTTCCACCCCATTGCGAATCCCCAAGACGGATCGATGAACCGAGTCGCCCACGATGAGAATGATCCAGCAATTGGGAAGATGACTGCAAGCTCACCCAGCGCTTGACATGTACAAAAGAGCATGGCACCCACGATTGTAAAAGCCAGCAAGATCGATGCTGGACCTCCGTCTGCCAAAGCTCTTCCCGATGCGACAAAAAGCCCAGTACCTATGTCTATGTCTTAGTTTTCTCCATCGAGGAATGCTGTGGCCACCATAAATGTACTCACCAATGGAGCCTCCAATTGCAATCATTTGCAAATGTCTTCCTTTCAACTCTCTCGCAAGGCCTGAATTTGCCGTCTTCAACATGGCACTCTGGATATCGTAGTAATGCGCTCCATCATGCACCCTTCCGGATCCCTCATGCTGCCCCAACGGATCATTTGTGAACAAACTCGATCTCTGATCGCGCCTAAACCCATCGACGAACCGGTCCCAATAAGAAGGCGGGGAAATATCACCGTACTCGGGTTCGCGCATACTAAAAGAACTCCCAGGGGCGAGCGACTCCTCCTTCATCTTGCTGATGCTCCCACGCTCGACATCGTGAGGCGCCATTCTTGCGCTTGAGCCTGCGCGCTGTGCGCGGGCCGAGCTCACGCTTGGTCGATCCCGAACTGTGGGATGACTGGAGCTGGCCCTCCGCTGGGGATTGTTGTCGGAGTTGTAAGCGTAGGCGTATGCGGATGTGGGAGGTGAGTGGGAGGTATATGTTGTAAGTAAGCGGTTTGTCGGCGGAGGACGCTGGTTCGTGGGGTTCGTCAGGGTCACAGTGCTTTAGCGAACGACTCAAGGTGTGTAAAAAGGTGGTTGTATTTGAGGCGATGTATCGGTTTGCTGATATCTTGATCGTCCTGATAGTCGTAGTGAGACGGTCGGCATATCGCCACCAAGAAGGCAGTGGAGTTAGAAAGGACAGTGATGTAGTGGTCGCGATGAGTGGATATGTGCTGATATATAAGTTGACATGCGATGTTTAAGTTAAGAGCCGAAATGGGGGCAGCCAAGTTTGATGGACTGCATGTGCGCAACAATCAATTAATCAAATCAGCAGAAAGAGAAACAAGGTAGTAGATAACGTCAAGGTCTTGTGAGAAGGGGCTGGAGGTGGGCTTATCATTCTAGACTCAGAGGAGAGGGAGTAATACAATACAGTCGGTGACAGTTGCTTGGCGTTGAACGACCCCCCCAATGGGCAAAGGGATCCTTGGTATCAGATCAAATCATCTTCTGACCACTTACAGCAAATGCTAATCCAAAGTCAACTAAGACGCCACTGAGATCGAGCTGTCAAACGCTCCGAGCGTTGAGGAATAACCACGGGCATTGGTGGAGAGGGACCGAGGTGACGCTATTGCAGTGGAGGTGGGGAGCCTTAGAACGTCTAGAGTGTGAGTCGCTGTAACGCTGTAACGCCTTTAGGCTGGGCCCCCCCCGCACGCTGAAGATTACCGCCTGGACCATGCTGCCGGGTTCTGTCTGTCTGTGCATCCGATCAGTCTTGAAAGAATACGTAAAGAGTTGAAGATGTGGATTCACTGCTCGGTATTGAAAATGGTGGATTCCATCTTAGATCTCCGAGGGACAAAACACCAGATGTTGGTCAGTATACACACACCATGGCCCAACGCTGTATCGAAAATAAATCACAAGCTACTAAAGGTAATCCTTCAACCAACAGCTGCAACCCCTGTCTTCCCAAGCAACCCACCTATACCATCTCCAGCAGGTGCACTCACCACTTAGTTTGACTATCACACTCCCGTCCCTCCCGATCCCAATTCATTTCAGCCCTGATACGAGGGCCCTTCCATTCATCGGCCAACTGCGTCTCCCTTCTTCTCGGTCCCGACAAAAGGAAATCCATTCGTTCTCCCTCACGTTCTAGCCCTCATGGGTCCCGGTGCATACCTTAGATATGGTAATCCAGGGCCTATCGCAAATACAATCATATGCCAAGAACAAAAACACGGGGAAGCGGATCCTTTCCTATCTGCCTCCTTGTTTTGCTCGCCAAACAGACAGGCACAAGCCCGTAAGCCATCGAACCATATTTTTTCGAGAACGTCACAACCCTGTCTTCCTTGAAGCTTGGACCAGAAAGGCAGCTGCAAAGCCACGAAAAGAGTATCCGTCTTGACCAGAACGGAGATGATTTCGAGAAAATACCTCCGTACATTTAGTACCAAGGCTTCGGGCTTCTATTCAAGTCTTTGCCCATGCTCAAACAGTATGGTATGTCAAACAAATGCTACATACGCAGATACGCTCAACGGAACTTCGCCACCCTATATCACTTAAGCTTATTCACAGCATCCAATCACCGGAAACACGGTATCAGCTGCTCTAATTCACCTTCTTGGCGTCCTGCATAACGGCCTCCTTCTCTTGACTTTCTGCCTTGACGGCCGTAGCGATGATCTTGCCATTGGCGTCTCTTGGCTTTCTCTTCCATCCTGTGGAGAATAACTGTCCCATGTCAAAGCGAGGCAGTGGGTGTCCCTCGGTGTTGATAACGACCTTGTCCAGAGGTAGGAGATCAGGAGGTGAGAACAGGAGGTAAAAGTATTTGAGTGTTTCAGCCTGTGTGATCATGTTAGCACCCTGGCTGTCTGCTCGCTCACATCTTTATCACTTACCAACCAGAAGCTCTCCATGTTGTCCCGCACTTTAGGAGGGACAACATTGGCATTGCGCAGACTTGTAAAGCCTCCTCCATTTCGCACAGCTGTGTGATTCATGAAAGACTTGAACATCTCCCAACCCCATTCCCGGTATCGGTTGTCATTGGTGATCCTCCACATGTAAAACAGACTCTCGACTGTCTCGGGTCGCTGAAGATTGTGGACATCGCCAGACTTGACAGTAAAGTCCTTACGCCACTCCGCGTCTGGACTTGGGTCGAAATTAACTGGACCATTTCGAGGATTGCCGTAAGCCGCGGGCGGGTTGTCAATCTCAAAGTAGGTGATTTCGGCCGATAGCCCTGTTGCCATGTACTTGTACATTCCCCAGCATGTCTCCATGACTTCTCGCGCCAGCTGCATATCGTCCTCGTTCTTCTTCGACCACGTCGGCGATTTGCGTGCCTGAGCCTCGGTGAGACCTTCTGTGGCCGCCAATGCTATTGTACCGGGCATGAAGCACACAAGGTGATCCATCTTCGGACTAAGTGGCATCTCTAATCCATTCGGTCGCTCTCCGATGATGGTGAACTTGGAGTTCGAAGTATATGTAACGAGGTGCTTGCGAACGCCTTGAAGCGCCTCGTACCACATATCTTGGTAGATAGGCTCCTGCTTGTTCGTCTGAAGATATTGCTTGATAAGATACTCATAGTATGAGTCGCCGCGGCTTCCCAGACGAATGTTTTCACCCCTGAACTCGCCCGAGGTTGCATAAATAAAGATGGGGACCAAGCCGTCCTGAGCTCCCTGGTTGTCGACAAGTTTCATGACATTTTCCACACGGTCCCAAAAGTCCTTTTCTCCTGTGAGCTTCGCGAGGTACTTGAATTCAAGCTGGAGAGTTGTGGCCTCCGCCGTCGACGACGCTCCCATGTCTGCGTGTGAGGGGATACCCTCGAACTTAGCAAGGTTGACACTCGCATATGGGATACCAGATGGGGAGTCAAATGCGCTCATGAGACGATCGGCCAAGTCTTTAGCTTTCTCAAGGTACAAATCCTCGCCGGCTGCCCCCTCGTCATCCTCGGCCAGTGGCGCAAGCCCCGGAAACTCGGTGGATAAGTAATGTGCACTTAGAAGCCCACCCAGCATTCGAATCGTCGTCTCGAAGGTGTTGACATCCTGATCCTGATCCCATGTCAAGGAGTCCGAGATCCAATGACGAGCGTCTTGGACACGAGATGTAAGGTTCATGAGAATCATAGTATCCAAAGAGTCGATTATGATCCAGCCGAGCCCCTTTGGTGCCATATTTTCACCCGTCTTGCTAATCGGGTGGTATTCATCGAATCCTGTCGAGTTCTTCGGTCAGCCAATTTGAATCCCATCCAGATATTCGGCCAAACATACCCCAGGCATATCGCTTGTAGGCATCCCAGCTCAGCTCGAATGCCTCGACCACACGATCTCTCCTGTGATCCCAATTCGCCTTTCTATCATCCTTGGACAAGCCTGTGTAGCTCCAATCGGTCGTCACCGTTCGCTTCTGGGAGGGTTTCTTCGAAGATCCAGTCCAATATATTAATGTCAAAACAACAAAGGCAATAATGGCCATCCACTTCTTGCGCTTCCAAAAGGGTCTGTCTTCATCGTCGTATGGCGACGCATAAGGTTTGTCTTTGTACATTGGGAGTCGATCCGACTTGTTGGATCTCTGGCCAGAACCCCAGAATCGATCCTCAAGCTCTCGTTGACGACTATCGAAGGACGGAACGGTTCGGGGCATAGAGAAGGCCATAGCTACTTCATCGGCCTCGGCCCGCGACGGCGCAGGAATGGTTCGAGATTGCGGGCGTCCAAAGGTGCTTGTGGTTCGGTGGATGTTGAACGGATCTCGAATCATTGACTTGGTGTTTTCATTTCCAAGTGGGACTAGCCAGGTAGAGTGAGAGCAAATGACTCGAAAAGACGCTAGAATTCACAGTGCAAGACAGGACAAGAAGTATTATGTACAGGTCGCAAGTAAGGAAGCAGTGGACAAAGAAAGTGGCAACAGAAGTCTCAAGCTTGAGACGAAACAACCAGAGTCAATAAAGGACAAAAATACAGACAGAACCGAAATCAGGAGCTTGTGGTAGCTTTTACTTTACGGCACGCGACCAGGGGTTATACAAAAGGTGTCGTTTGCGATTGCGACACCGACTCTCGGTCAAGTTTAGCGCCCTGGCCCGAGCACTCGGACCTAGCAATTCCGTTTCCCTTTTATATCGCGAAACCAAATCGTTACAACTTGAATCACTAGGTGCCTGTTGTATCATTTGTATGATTTATGGCAGAAGCAGACTTGCATAGTTAATAGTGCCATCGCATGAGCTGCCACTAGTCGGATTTAATACTGTTTATGAGTTGTAGTGAGAGAGCAAAGTAATCGTGATCGATATCTACCTATATGAAAGAAGGTGTTCTTTTTTTATGTGACATCAAGTGCAACTCTAACCTTTGACACCTTGCCTGGACCTTAGGTGCTAAGTTCCTACGGAGTAGAAACAAGTAAATAGGGTACATTAACAAATCAAAGCTTACATGAATGTTACCTCCAACCAAATATAGTAATGTCAAACAATCATGTTGTGCTAGATCGAAGCACTAAAATTACCACCAGCTCAGGTACGTGGACCCTTTATACCTAAAATCACAGCACGTGGAAGCGATACCCAACTCAATCACAATTTCACATCTGATACTAAAACTCTCCAGACCTCGACCACAATATTTCAGTCGGAATGAGTATTGAAAACTTCCCTTCCCTTACCGCGGAAGAGTTCTCAGAAGCATGCCATCACCTTGACAGGCAATACTGTCAAGCGTCTTTGGGCCCCCAACGAGCACGGTGGAAACTGAGGCTCTGCAATGCTCTTTGCACAGACTTCGCCTATGGTGGGGGTTTCACAACGTATATCCAAATAAGGCGGCCTCTTGAACTTGACCTAGACCATGGAGATCTTTCACTAGATTTGGATGGATTCTCCTTCTCAGACGACAAAACGCATGTACCAATAAGTGGGGACAAGGATATGTTAGATGCTGAAGAAGCAGACGAGGTAACTCATCTTCAATATAATATCTTCCCAGTGTCGAACCCCGTCTTACAGATTACGGCAGGCCGCTCTAATCAGGCAACGGACTCGCCCAGAAGTTGCCATGGTGGAGTATGAAATTCACCTTCACCCCACGTATCGTGTGCCATGTCTATGGTTCAATCTACGCAACCTACCTGCCGATGAGCCAGCATTCAACATTGACACTGTCTTTCGCCGCCTTGTACCGGACGAGTACAAGACCGGGCTTCGAGCACTGGGCAATGTAGGCGGTATTTCGGCCGATGTACGTTTTTCTGGGGAGAGCTGTTTGCACAAGTCAATTTCAATATTCCGGGTATCGTCAAGATTGGTCGGCCTAACTAACGTCTTGCTCACAGCACCACCCTATCACGGGCGTCCCATCCTTCTTTATCCACCCCTGCTTGCTGGGAGACGCAATTTCCAAATTCGAGTGCGACAGGACCAACTATCTCATGATATGGCTCGGACTTGTCGGAGGTTGCGTAGGGCTATGGGTCCCGAAGGAAATGGCAATGTAGCAGCGTATCGATTGCGTCTGTCAGAAATGTCGCCGACCTTCATGGGTTCATTCTTGTTCATCAATCATCGTCACTGTCCTCCTCCATGGCAACATCCGAATCACTATCCTCATCGTCACGGGTTCGCTTCTGTCCTCGGCCACCTGGTGTGTCGGCGTCTTCCATGACGTGGTCTGCAGTCGCAGCAGGCTTCGCAGGAAGACCAGAGCCGGGCGTCGGTGCCGGCGCTGAGCCGGGAGGGGGGGCGTTGAAGATGCTCTGTTGCAGTTCAGTCTGCTCGACGTTGGCAGCACCTGCGGCATTAGGGATCTTGAAAGTGCCGTCGAGTTTAGCCACAAAGTTGGACTTTGACTTCGCATATTGTATTTTCTAGCAAACGAGTTAGACTGATTCCACCACCACCGCGGAAAGGTTCCACTTACCAAGTCGCGACCAAGGAATGTCTGTCCCTCGAGAGATCGCATAGCTTGTGTAGCAGACTGAACGTCCCGAAATACGATATGGGCCTGGCCGCGCATCTTCATTGTCTTAAGAGCGACAACATCGAGGACGGGGCCATATGTGGAGAAGAGGAGGTAGAGGGCGGTTCGCAGGTCGGCTTTCTGGATTTTTGAGGAGGGGAGATTCGTTACGTAGAGACTAAAAAGTCAGCACGGCTTGGGAAGGAGCAGGAAAATGAAAGACTCACGTTTGATTAGGAGGAATAGGTTGGACCTTGGCTGGTAAAGATGCATTTGGCTGAAGACCACGAGGCGCGGTTGCTACAGCGGCCATTGTGGTAGTTGAACAGACGCCGGTGGTTCGATATTGTTAATCGATGTGTCGCGATCCAGATTTCAGCCCTTTTCCGGTGCTGCTTGTACCAAGACTGTGGTATTGATAACGGGGGCAATTGGATTCCAAGATATAGATGTTCGGCGGTGTTGATGGATTGGAGATTTTTCGCCGAGCCTAGAATTGCCAGCCTCGCACTACAAGACAAGCACAGCCGCTGTGGCCCAAGCTTAACCTAAGGACTCTACCACCCACTGGCTGGAGCTTCAGCACTACGTAACCCCCCACCCCCACCGCCAGCTTGGAGCCTACCACCTACTTAGACATCCATCGTCAGCACCCAACTCAACACGGCCTTTCTTGCTCCTATACTCTCAATCAGCTTCAAAGCGATAGTAGAGAGCTCCTCCTATCGCGAACAACAATCAGTATGGCTGCCCCCGAAGTCCACCACCTCTTCCACCACCCCATCGCCGATCACTCCTTCTCGGCCGACCACTCCGTCCTCGCTGTCGCTCGAGACACTGCTGTCGAGCTCTATGGCAGGGTTGGCAATGCCTTCAAGCTAAAAGATGAGCTCAAGGGCCACGACAAGACGGTCACTAGTGTCGATATTGCCCCAAACAGCGGACGTATCGTCACTTGCTCTCAAGGTTAGTCTGCGTGGAATTACCCCTATGTGATGTCTCGTCCAGGGCCTTACATCATAACCAGATCGTAATGCTCTGGTCTGGGAGCCATCCCCAACCGGTTATAAGCCTACCTTGGTCCTTCTTCGAATTAGCCGGGCTGCTACATTTGTCCGATGGTCTCCCTCTGAGAACAAGTTCGCCGTGGGATCCGGCGATCGCGTCATTGCAGTCTGTTACTTCGAAGAGGAGAACGACTGGTGGGTGTCCAAGCACCTGAAGAAGCCCATCCGCAGCACCATTACCAGCGTTGCTTGGCACCCCAACTCGATTCTCCTGGCTGCTGGATCCACTGATGCTCACGCCAGAGTCTTCTCCGCCTTCATCAAAGGTATGGACTCCCGACCTCCTCCTGGAGTCTGGGGCGAGCGACTCCCTTTCAACACCGTTTGTGGGGAGTACTTGAACAACTCGGCTGGATGGGTGCACTCCGTCTCTTTCTCCCCAAGCGGAGACAGTCTTGCATTCGCAGCGCATGATAGTAGCATCACTGTTGTCTACCCATCCGGTCCTGAGCAGCCTCCCCGTGCAGTTGTCACCGTCTCCACTCAGCAGCTTCCTTTCAAGAGTCTGATCTGGACCAGCGAAGATGAGATCATTGCTGCTGGTTACGACTGTGAGGCTTTCCGCTTCCAAGGTGGTGAGGCTGGCTGGCAGCTAGCTGGTGCTATTGAGCAGAAGGGCCGTCCCGGTCTGGGCGAGCACCGCGAGGAGTCTGCTTTGAACATGTTCAGACAAATGGACCTCAAGGGCAAGACCAAGGATGACACTCAACTTAAGACTATCCATCAAAATACCATCAGCACCGTCAGGCCTTTCGAAACCTCGGGTGACCGCATTACCAAGTTCAGCAGTAAGTACCAAGTCGTACCTTTAAGTTACGATAAACTGACACAGATTGTAGCAAGCGGTGTCGATGGTAGGGTTGTGGTATGGAGCACTTAGATAGTATGAGTGAATAATATACTGCTGCTAGAAAGCGGGCAGATTACATGCAATGGTAACTTGCCATTGGTCTACAAACTTCGTAACTCCCACAAACATACATGTCTTTGATTGATATCGGGCGTTGCACTACTTTATGTACGGTGCATACTTAAAGGGAAGTCTCTTCGAAAGGTCTTGATGTAATTCTCGATCCCTACGCTTCATAAAGTAGATCGTAACTCATCAGGTACTTATCCAACAGCTCAGGCATTTACGAGGCCTCACGAGACGCGCCGTCTGTTTGATGGGTTTGTGACAATAGGGCTACGTCTCCCACTGATTCACAAGCAATTCATAATTGTCTATATCAAGTTCTATTTTATCGCGTGCTTTGGCTTTGCTAAGATTCTGCCTCTATGGAAGAGCAGTGACCTCAATCTCCACATCGACGTTCTTGGGAAGAGTCTTGACAGCCACACAGCTGCGTGCAGGCTTATGCGAAAACCACTTCTCGTACTCGGTGTTGATTTCCTAGAAGCCGTCAGTAAATGAATGGATGATTGGACTTGCTGGGGCACTGACAGCAAAGTAGGACATGTCAGAGATGAAGACTGTAGTCTTGACCACCTTGGAAATGGACGAGCCAGCCGCCTCCACAACAGCCTGGACATTCTTGCAGGCCTGGCGGGTCTGCTCAGTGATACCTTGAACCATCTCACCCTCGGGGGTAAGAGGAATCTGGCCAGAGCAATAGATCATGTTGGGGGTCTTGATGGCTTGAGACTGGTTTGGCATATCATGAGTGTTGGTCTTGTCAGTGAGGGGTAGCTAAACATACGTAAGGGCCAAGCGCTTCGATACTGTCAGTAAAGGTTTACCAGAGATTGGATTCATACAACTTACCCGCAGGGGCGTCCTTGGTGAAGATGATCTGCTGGTCGGAAGACATTGTCGATTGGTGTCTGGTTGAAAGTGTGAACTTGGCTGGCGCTACGATATACTGGCGGGGAATTGTTCGGATGGAAGAGGTGACAGAGCGTGAAGCTCTGCGCGCAATGGGAGAAAATGACATGGCAGAAAAAGGATGACAATTTTGATTACCGACGTACCTAGAGTAAAGAGAATGATCGAGTTGGGGTCTCAGAGCTGAGTTTTGATGAATTTGGGTTCAAGTAAGCTTTGGTTGCCGTGTTATGAACGAGAGCTCCGGAGGTTCGGTGAGTACTCGGAGGGGTAAACCGAAGCTAGGTAGCCAATGGAAAGCACCTTGAGAGAATGGACTGCACTTGGTTGTATCTGGTCAATTGCTTGCTACAGGTAGGTACATGAAATCAGTTAATTTACTGCTGCTGAGCTCCGTTGATCGGCTAACTTGTGGTAAGTCTGGCGACCTCTCCGGGAGGCCCCGCATTGCGCCCTCCGCAGACGGCGGCAGAGGAGCGTTTGGAGGAGCTCTGAACATGAGGGTTTTGTCCTAGGAGCTCTATTACTATAGCCATGGCAGCACGCCATTAAAGAGGTAAAGTCAGAGAACAACGTGGTGCTGTCTCATCTTTCTTGCTTGGTAATTGACATGAAGCCATGGCGTCTAAATGTTAGATGTGTTACATATATCGCAGTGTGTGTTCAGGAGCTCAATAGAAATTCTTGGGCAAACAGACTTATAGTTCAATTCCGAATAAAATGTGTCTCTATTGATGCTCTATTCAACACCAGAAGAAGAATGGTTAGGTGTTTGTTGCAAATGCAGCTTCATTCGTCTCTTTGTGCTTTACCACCAACTCGAGTTTCAGCGTGACCAACGACGACGGCAATGAGCAATCAAACAGTCTACAGAAAGTTAGTATTCCACTTGTGGAAAATCTACGATGTCCGAAACATTTGTGTTCAATTAGAGATCGGGATTGGTGGTCAAAGTCAAACAGTACTCTATAGTCACGATCTAATTGACCACGGTATGCTTTCAGCCCTGTTGCTGAGCATCTCCAAAACCGGCATCATCAGCAAAGCTTGGTCGAGGTCAGAGTCCCTTTCCTACTGAAGCTAAAACACAACGAGACCCAATTGGTTCCCGTAGCTCCTTATTGACTCCCCTTGAGAACATCCAAACTGTTAGCAGCTTCAGCTGTCAAGTGGCTGAAAGCTAACACAAGTGGGGTCTTACCCCTGCGTCCATCCCATCTAGCCCAGACTCCTCCAGTGACAGGGGTAAAAAAAAGGCAAGCTGGCCAGGTTGTCCTTGACGCCAGAAGCATCAACTTGATCCCATAACTTCGACCACAGGGAGGTTTCTCTTTTTAATCAATCGCCCCTTTTCTTTCCTTTCTTTTTATTTTTTGTGAAACTTCTCTACTGAGGCGGTGATTGCTTCCAGTAGCTATCTCTACTTGCTCTTCTATCGCTCCTTTGTTCACCTATTTCCTCTTCTCCTCTACAAATCGCTTGGTGTAACCAGGGCACTGCTATCTGACCCCTGAGGTAAGCCTGAGACCTACGGTTCCTCTGAATTGTTTGTGAGACGTGGTTGTTTCTCTGCATACTTCATATCACTTTCTTTGCTTATATATACGTCGACAAGGCCTTTGACTGATTGTCGCATCTGTAGCTTACGGCCATCTTCAATCATGGCTCGAAGCTCCACGCCGCAGGGCAGTCTGCGACAGAGGGGCGCACCATCAAAGAAGCCCTCCGAAGAAGACTCTTTCAATCCTAATATCGAGCTTGATAAGCTTGCCAAGGCTGGTGCTCAGCGAGCCGCTGCCCAGAGCGAGACCGAGTACAAGATTGGCCTTTTCCTCATCACCATCTTGTCCTTCGTTACTCGATTCTGGGGTATCAGCCATCCAAACGAGGTTGTCTTTGACGAGGTGCACTTTGGAAAGGTAAGCGAGCACGACTGGATTCACTAATATTCGATGCTATAGCTAACCATTGCTTGATAGTTCGCCTCATACTACCTCGAGCGAACCTACTTTTTCGACGTCCACCCTCCCTTCGGCAAGCTTCTGTTCGCCTTTGTCGGCTGGCTCGTTGGCTACGATGGTAACTTCCACTTCGAGAACATCGGCGATTCCTACATTGCGAATAAAGTTCCTTATGTCGCGTACCGAGCTCTCCCCGCTACTCTTGGTGCTTTGACTGTCTCGGTCACATATCTCATCATGTGGGAATCTGGTTACAGTCTGCCCGCTTGCATCCTCGCCGCTGGTCTTGTCCTCCTCGATAATGCCCACATCGGCCAGACCCGACTCATCCTCCTAGATGCGACTTTGGTCCTCGCCATGGCTTGCAGTCTCCTCTTCTACATCAAGTGGTACAAGCTCCGACATGAGCCTTTCTCCCGAAAGTGGTGGAAGTGGCTCATCCTCACCGGATTCGCTCTGTCTTGCGATATCTCGGTCAAGTACGTTGGTGTGTTTGCCTTCGTTACCATTGGCTCTGCCGTTGTCATCGACCTCTGGGACCTCCTCAACATCAACCGACCTGGCGGTGCCATCAGCCTGCAGGAATTTACTAAGCACTTTGCCGCTCGGGCTTTTGGTCTGATCATCATGCCTTTCTTGTTCTACCTCTTCTGGTTCCAGGTTCACTTCGCGGTTCTCTACCGATCCGGTCCTGGTGATGATTTCATGACTCCTGAATTCCAGGAGACCCTGAGCGACAACGTCATGCTGGCCAATTCCATCGACATTCAGTACTATGACCAGATCACAATTCGGCACAAGGAGACCAAGACGTACCTTCACAGTCACGAGGACCGTTACCCTCTCCGATACGATGATGGCCGTGTTTCGTCCCAGGGCCAGCAGATTACTGGTTACCCTTACAACGACACCAACAACTACTGGGAGATCCTGCCCGCCAATAACGATAAGCAGATGGGCCGCATTGTCAAGAACCACGAACTGGTTCGCCTTCGTCACGTCGGAACCGACAAGATTCTACTCTCCCACGATGTCGCTTCTCCTTACTACCCCACCAACCAGGAATTCACTGCTGTTACTCCCGAGGAGGCTTTTGGCAAGCGTGAGAAGGACACGCTTTTCGAGGTCCGGATCGAGCACGGCAAGAAGAACCAGAACTTCAAGACTGTCGCTGGCCACTTCAAGCTCATTCACAACCCCAGCAAGGTTGCTATGTGGACTCACACTAAGCCTCTCCCTGAATGGGGTTACAAGCAGCAGGAGATCAACGGTAACAAGCAGATTGCGCCCAGCTCCAACGTCTGGATCGCCGAGGACATTCCTTCTCTACCTGCTGATCATCCTCGTCGCCAGAAGCCTGAGCGCAAGGTCAAGTCTCTGCCCTTCCTCCAGAAGTGGTTCGAGCTCCAGCGCGCCATGTTCTACCATAACAGCAAGCTTACCAGCAGCCACCCTTATGCTAGCCACCCTTACCAGTGGCCTTTCCTGCTCCGTGGTGTGAGCTTCTGGACTCAGAGTGAGACGCGCCAGCAGATTTACTTCTTGGGCAATCCCATTGGCTGGTGGCTCGCTAGCAGTCTTCTCGCTGTTTATGCCGGTATTCTTCTCGCTGATCAGTTATCTCTGCGCCGTGGTGTTGACGCTCTCGACCGCCGTAAGTCTGGTCGAAATACATGTTCAGGATTGATTTAATAACGAAATTTTAGGAACTCGATCGCGCTTGTATAACTCTACCGGTTTCTTCTTCCTTGCTTGGGCTACTCATTACTTCCCTTTCTTCCTCATGGGACGACAACTTTTCTTGCATCACTACCTTCCAGCTCACCTTGCTTCTTGTCTTGTTGCTGGCGCTCTTCTTGAGTTCATCTTCAACTCTGAAGCTCCTGAGGAGGTCACTATCAAGGACAAGAAGGGACCTGTTAGCCCCAGGCACCATGTCACTGCTCGTGAGCGCTTCGCCGGCCAAAGCATGCTCGGTGCCTGGATTGCCTGTGGTGCCATTCTGTCTCTGATCATTGCTGGCTGGTACTTCTTCCTGCCTCTCACCTATGGTTACCCTGGTCTCTCCGTCGATGCCATTCTCCGAAGGAAGTGGCTAGGATATGACCTTCACTTTGCCAAATAGACGGTGATAGGGTGATTCGACCAATCTTGAGTCTGAAGATTCTTGAGTCGACGAATTTCAAGTGGATATACCACTGGCATTTTTCCCATGAGATCAGGGTCGAGTTAATGAAGGCGCCATCACACTGATCATGACAAGATTAGGTAGTTATGGGATATACCGGGTCGACGGGGGTTTGACCATGAGTGCCAGACAAAACCAATCTCATTTATCTCTATATGATAGAATACGTGAAGGAAGATGTGTAACCTATTGAAAGCATAGAGAAACAATCTGATATTTGTTTAAACATTTGGACGGCATGCTCGGCCATGAGTTGTATTTCATGTCGTTGAACCAGAATTCTGCCGCACGCCAAGCTCCAGGCGAGAGCCAATCTTCCCCACTATAGTAGGCGGTCACTAAGCTAGCTCTAGGTAGCAGCTTGTCGGGTGTGGCTATAGGTGTACCTTAGCTAGGTAGTCGGCATGAGCCAAGCAAGGGATGCATCCAATGTCAATTGTACATTTAACATCATAACCAACGATGATCTTTCTTCTCGCATGATATCCCATGCTCTTGCCCGCTAAATTGCGCTGAGGGTGCACCAATCTTACTAATTCCACTCTCTATGATGCTTTGCTGTCCTCGTAACCACGCATAAGGAAACATGGTCTCGCATACGAACCGCCTCTACCTGCGTCGCCTCCTACGCTCACGCTTCCCCAAGATAGTCTTCATCCTCGTCGTCATAATCAACGTTCTCGATGTCCTTCGAATCCATAGGAACCTCCTCGATGCCGATCGCACTCCAGCCCCGAAGCTCTCGCAGCCTCCCGGGCGCATCTATATCGCAAGCATGCACTTCAACAACGAGCGCGTAATTAGGGATCACTGGGGTCCTGCGGTGATAGAACTTGCAAAGCTTTTCGGGCGAGAGAATGTCTTTGTTAGTGTGTTTGAGAGCGGGAGCTGGGACAATACTAAAAGGGAGCTGCATAACATGGATCAGGAGCTCGAGAAACTAGGAGTTCCCCATCGTGTGGAGATGTCAGATGTCACGCATAAAGATGAGATTGAGAATCCAAATAAGGGAGAAGGCTGGATCGACACACCTAGGGGGAAGCACGAGTTGAGAAGGATACCGTTTCTCGCAAAGCTGAGAAACAGGACGTTACAGGACTTGATAGACCTGTCCAAGAAAGGACAGCATTTCGATAAGGTTCTCTTTCTCAACGACGTCGTCTTCACGGTACGTCAACTACTATGGTAGGATGGTCAGCATCTCACAAAGTTTGCAGACGGACGATGTGCTCAAGCTCCTCGGCACGAACGGCGGTGACTACGCTGCAGCTTGCTCGCTTGATTTCTCGAAACCGCCACAGTACTATGATACATTTGCACTGAGGGATACAAATGGAGAGGCGCATGCGATGCCTACCTGGCCGTATTTCAAGAGTAGTGTTTCGAGGAATGCTCTTGTTAATCACTTGGATGCTGTGCCTGTTGCAAGCTGCTGGAATGGAATTGGTTTGTTTCCTTACGCTTAAAGACGAGCGCTTCCTCACTGACTCCCTCGTTAGTCGCTATGCCCGTAGAGCCCTTTACTTCATCGTCGAAGCTGCGTTTCCGGGGTATTCCAGACTCTTTAGCTGAACACCACCTCGAAGGCTGTGAATGCTGCCTTATCCACGCTGACAATCCCCTCTCTAAAACCAGAGGTGTGTATCTCAATCCTCATGTCCGCGTAGGCTATAACCTACGCGCATACCAAGCCGTGCATCCCGAACAAGGCGCATGGGTGTCAACATGGCAGATCTTCGCCGGTCTCTGGATCAACCGCATAATGCGGTGGGTATCATCGCCGTTTGACGCATGGGTGGTCAGGGGACGTGTTGCGGAGTGGGAGAAATTAGGGGGGAGAGAACCGGGCGAGTTTTGCCTGATTAACGAGATGCAGGTTCTTGTTGAACGAGGTTGGGCACATGTCTAGATATTTGGTAGCGAGAAGGACAGGAATTGGTGGTAAGATACCCATATCGTCAAACTGAAAGATTGTCTATTCTAAGTGCGAAGAGCTCCAGGGCGTGCAGAAAGACACTCACATCTTAAAAGAAACGCCCATGATATTATATAACATGGTTCCGACATACTATCTTCTAGATGCCGGATCAAGCAGACATCGACTTTTCTCCTAACACTCGCATCCGGGATCAATCCTACCCTCTCTCAAGTCAATTCCTGCCCATCATCTCTTTTACTGCGATCAACTCGATCAGGCACATCCTTCAATCACTATACGAATCGGACTGGGGAGAACCTGGAATTCGGTGTCCGGGGCTAACTTGCGGTCGAGCAGGTAGATGGATCAAAGTTGGTCGACCAACTGGAGACAGTTGTACCGAACACACAGCGGTAGACCTTATCTCTTTCTTCTAGTCTTCGTCTTCCTCATCTTCACCCTCATACCGGTCTCCGGTGGTCTCGATTGTAGATGCAACATCAATTGCAGGAGATGAGGCGTCCAAGGATCTCACAGGGTCTGAAGAGAAGTTCTCTGCAGGGAAGCCACTAGCAACTGATGCGCGAAGCTGCAAAGCTTCACAGAAGCCGCCAGCTGTAATCGGAAGGTCTCTGCGACGGTTTATAAAAACCCTGGCCGGTGAGGCCGCAGTTCCTATTCTCCCATGAAATTCTTGATCTGAATTATCACTGGGCTCAGAAGAGGGCAAAAAAGATCCGGGCAGCTTAGCTATTGGGGTCACAGCTTTCATCTCGATCTCTGATTCTTCGTCTGATTCCTCACCGTCCTCAGAAGGTGAGGATAGGAAGGGCCAGCGAACCGTTTCTGCAGTAAGGGGGATAGCCTTATCTTGACTTGGGTGAACCGAGGTGCTTGACCTATGACTACTAGAGCGGGTAGGACCATTTTTGTCAAAGTGGCTTGTGGGTGGGATGAAATACCCGTTCTCAACATATCCCAGACTTGAGAAGTCGAGGCTCCTTGCTGTTGGGGGGCTGTGAGGCTGGCCATGAGACTCGCGGGCCATATCCTCCTGATCACGCAATCCGGCCAAGTGGTAGCGGTTTGGGCGAAGTGGTATCCGCGCAATCGCAGCTTCACTAGGAAGATTTCTCATCGAAAAAGCCCATGTTCCCCATGTTGATCTGCTCTCAGGGATAGGGTGATCAGGTGATGATGCTCCAAATAACCAACGAATTAGTCTTGTTATACACCAGTGTGGCCAAATGAGATACGATACGAGTTTTTCCCATCCTCCTCGGATTTGTGGGCATTGATCTTGCTGTCGACCAGCGACGGAAGAATCCCGAGTTCGTTCACGGAAAGGCATTTTGTTGGAGTGGCTTGGCTAGGGTATAGAAGAGAAAGGTCTTCGGTAAAGAGAATGAATGTTGACGGCGTTCTTATTATACCTAAGTATTTTGCCGGGAAGGAGAACTGTTCTATCTATTCAATAAATTAGAGGCGGGAGTCTAGATATACCTTGACCTCAGACCTGTTCATTGGTATGAACACAGAACATTACATATTCTTGTTTCCATCGCAATCGCATGATCGTCTAAATATCTGTAACGACACTGAACAAGAATATGGCCAACGTCTCTTGTTCAGCTGACTCACGCATTGGGCAGTTGTTCACCATTAGGACAGAAAAACAGCCTCATGTTTCAAACAATATCGATCGAGTATATATAGCAATCGTAGCCATCTGCTTATAATTCTACAACAATCTAAACAAACTCCCCCTTTCAGACGCAGACCATCATCGAGACTACGTCTTTAACCACTAACAGCACCATTTCTACGCCGGTATCACAAACCAAAGAACTTCCCATCCTCACATACTAACAAAATGTGTTTAGATATCTACCACGAGTACCAGGAGTGCGGCCATCACAGGCATGTCCGTACCTATACGTGTTGGCAAGATAGTTGGGAGGCGTATTGCCCCTGTTTGTACTTCCCTGGGGTATTCCCCTTTCGAAGCATACATGGCAAGACCCAGAGTCGGCAAGTTCGACTAGGGTCATGCTCCAACTGCGAGGCATCGAAAAAGAAAGGAGAAAGGAGGGATTACGGGGGGTTCACTGCTCTGCAAACCCATGGTGCTGGAGCCTCCCATGGGACGAGACAGGTACAAACACCACAGCCAAGCGGAGGTCATCAGGAGTTGAGGGTGCCCGGAAGAGCCCATCAACCAGGGGCATATAGACAGGAGCCTCGTATGAGCATGTATTCCCAACCGAGCCCTTCGGATCGGATATATGTGAGTTCCCGGGGTGCATACGCACCGACATGCTCTCCGGCACCAAGGCAAGGTACAAGACAGGTAGGTTCTTCGTCTCGGGGAATAGAGCTGACGAATCTGCAGCCACGGAGACAATCCAATGATCCGCGCGCAAACTCCTCCAAGCGCGACAGTGTCGTTCGCGGTCAACAGGTAGGAAACAAGTTAATCGTGGACAAGGGCGTTCCTCTCCCACCCGTGGGGCAATATAAGACACTTGAGTCTCGCAGATCTGGGACCGCACGCAATAGTCCCAGAAGAGTTGGCAGTGTACGGGATCGTATTGATCGGTCCTACACCGTTTCTCCTCTCACCGAGGATGAGAGGAACGCTCCCTATGTGGAAATACCGTCCCATGATGAGTATGCGGGTTGGGTATAAGATTGTATTATCACCTTGAGATCGTCACCTTGCGTTGGCTTTGAGACTGGGAATCAGAAATAGACATAGGTTCAAGTGAACCATCCGAGTTATGAGATTTCAATATTCTTGTAGTTACGAGAATTCGATAACCTGTTTCGTTCTTCGATCTTTATTGTATTCAACGTAGTATTGATGTGATTGTGCTGTAAGAAATGATTTAAGTTGATACTGGACAATTGTCCCGCTCATATCTTGATAAAGATTGTACGCCTAAGATTTCAGGGCTTTCCTTGCAGAACTTCTATCGTTTTACAGGTATCACATGCCTCTGAGACATTCAGCTCGTTATATCGAAGATAGGAACATACCTAACTGAGTCTCGGAGTCTAGGGTCACAAGTAGACAACGCTAGGATACGATACCAGGAAAAGATCTAGATTGTGTTGATACTGATCACCACTAGGATCTTGTAATCAAAGCACGGATCATTGACTCTACCTATTAGAATCAAAGTACAGAGTATGTCAATGTCGAATCAAAAGTCCCAATCCATGGGCGCCTTGATGACGAGCTCCCCTGTTAAGCTTGTCAAGAGGTTATTCTGGTTTACGCCATTAGACCCCGAGACTAGTAGTATCGTCAACAATCATACAGGGGTCACACGATATCATGTTCATGTCAAAAAGGAATTCCACTACTGGCTGGTTCCCAGAAGCGGCGCAAATGCATACGTATCCCCTGCGAACCAGAATACGGATGCCTTGAGAATGGGGTTCACCACTCGAGGCATCCAGATTTGTCCCTGGACACAAGAGGGTCTTTGGTACTAAGGTAGGCTGCTTGATAAAATTGACTCTGATTGGCTTATGGCAGGGACGTGTTTAAAAATGGCAGTTAGTATAGGACTTGATAACATCGTACAAGACATAAAGTTCTTGGAATAAATGAACAAATTGCAACTAGGGCCGGAATGAAACAGCTGGCTTGCGTGTATATTTACGTATTTGGTGGTTGTTTCTATTGAAAGGGCGTATGCATACTGCGTACGTGTACGTGTATCTTGATTGGTTGCAAGCAGGAATTCGGTGACAAGAAGATACCTAGGTTGATTACGATGCCTTCATACTGTTGCAAAAGGACTCTCGTGCATTCGTGCTGTCCTCAAAAAGATATGCCAAGGGCGCGAGAATCTACAAGCGCGTGATTACTGACGCAGATCCATAGAGCGGGCGTCAGCAATGACTCGACTCGTCTTGAGCGATTGATGAGAATCATTCTGGTGGCGGCTACGGATTCCGGCCGGTAAATCTAGGACATGCGGCCTTAATCTGGGACGCATGCTTCAGGGCAGAAGCTCTGAAAAGGCTAGCAGTGCGATGAAATGCAATGCAACGACTTGGGAAAAGATGGGGGTCCACACTCGTAATCAAAAAGGGAAATCGCCGGCCATTGAGTCAACGGACGGGTGACATGACCTTTGTTTCGACCAACCCCTGCGGAGAGCAGCAGCCCTATGCGTGGAGTAAATGCACTATCGGTCCATTGGCTGTGGGCCGATGCTACGGGAAAGGAGGCGTTGGCGGTGGAGAGTCCTTGGAGACGGGAACAGGCACAGGAACCAGTTGAGGGAGAATATCTGGAGGTTGGTGCGTCTTGTGTTCGATCCAGATGCAGCCAAGATGAGGTCTCGGTGATGATGATAACGCGTGTGAGTCGCCGTGTCTCTCTTCGATGGAGGTTGTCAGTCGATCATGTCCTGTTTCAAGCACCAACATTCATCAGCTCAAAGGTCCAGCAACGACAATGCATGTTTCGGTGAGTCTCCCTCCTAATGAGTTCTAGCACATCCCGGCACGGTCAATGAAACCCGTTCAAGATACCTAAAGTCCATATCAAGCCAATGGCACATAAAACATGCAGAGAGGCTGCGCATCGCCATCGATTGCAAGGCACAGCCGTCAAAGAGGGCTGAGGTGGAGGGTGGAAATGCAATGCATCGACTGCAACACCAATGCGTCTCATCAATCAGAGACCACCGACGAATAGAATAGCGACTAGTTTATGCCACATTAGCGTGGTCAACGCCAATGAGCTACCAGACTGCCAGATGAGTATCCGTAGGATGTCAGAATGGCCACACGAGGATCATTCGGAAAAGAGGCAAGCTTTGACTGAACACCAAACGAGGGCGTGAAGTCAGACCGCAAGCATAATAGAAGACAGGAAAGGACAATTCTCCCATAATTTAGACACTCGAAATACCATCTATTGATCTTGATGTCCATACCAGAGGAATTCCGAGTTCTTTCCGGACTGCTAAACCCAAGCCAATCTATGAGTCTGTCTTTCTGTTGCTGACAGCCAACGGTCACGGACCACCTAAAAGATGCGCCCGGTGTCGATCCCTGCAGACTCTCCGCAAGGCGTTTTCCATAGGTTCACAACAGTGACAATGGTTGCCAAACCACCACGGTCCGACGTCATCTGTAAATGAATTATTAGCACAATTCGTAGACAACACCATTTCCTCTTTTCTCCTTGCGTTTGGTTTGTGATCGTGACCCCCCAAGACTAGAATTGGTTTCATCTAAAACGCGAGCTTATTTGAAACCGAAATGAAAACAAACACCGTCATTTCGCGGAGAAACAGAGGGCCACGACAGTAGATACGCAATGGTTCCATTTCTGGCCCCCAAGTTCATCGTCAACTGCTCCTTGGCCTTTCCCTCAGATCAATGACAAGCTTGGAAATTCTTCTGCCTCATGCGCCTCTCGAGATGGACGGACAGAACTGGATGATGCGCAGTGAACCACAAAGGTTCTAGGGGTGCGGGAGAGGAGCGGTCGGATCTGGCGGAGTTTGTGGGGATATAGAGAAGGTCGCTTGTCATAGTCGAGGTACTCCAAGCCGTAACTCCGAGTCTGAGACGCTTGAGGCTCTGTGGGGGAATTGAGGTGAGTCTTGGTGTCAGATACTCAGGAATCGGAAAGTCAAAAGGAGTTAGACTTTCAACTCTGTTAGTGACTGGAGTACTGCCTCGGGTTGGGCGCTATCACGCTGAACCTTGCGCAGGGGGCATCCTGCGCCTCAGCCCGTACCATGCTGGAAGAGGATTTAGTGTCCAGGGATTTTAGGCAACAGTGGCCATGGGCTGAGAGATTGCGGAGCCCATTTCAACTCGGTTTCTAAGCATAACCTCGCTCGTCCGTAGACACTTTCCATTTCGCCCTCTTCCTCTCTCCAAATCTCTCTCTCTATCCCACTCTCACCTCACCATTTTCCTCGTTATCCTGAGGCCGCCGCCAGCTTCAGCTTCTCTCCGTTTAGCTCTAGATTTCTCACACCCTGTGGGTCCCGAAATTGTACACCCTTTCGGTCAACCCTCATATACCCTTTTCCGCCCGTCCTCTTCCTTCCTCCAGTTCCACCCGCCTTTCGCATCGCCAACATTCAACGCTGCGTCTTGTTTCATTCACCAACATCTCACGCGTTTGTCACTCGACGTCTCGTCTCGCTTAGCAACTCTTTTCGAGTCTCGCCGAGTCATCTTACCGCCTGAGCAATATATTATTCAGTTCATCCCCCGGCTTCCCTGTCGTTCTATCCTCTTGCGCCACCTCCACCGCATTGGTTCCTCGACATCAAGGCTGATTGTTCGCATACATCTTCGGTCTCTGATCTGGTACGGTTCACATTTTATATCGTCTTGACATCTCAGTCTCGTCTTTTTACTTGGACTTCGTCTTGTTTTTGACCTTGCCCGGTATCACTTTCAACTCGTTGTATTGGTCAATCACCCCGTGTCCCAATCTGGCCTTGATCAACGTCTAGGCCTTTGTGTCCTGGGTGTGGGATTCAAGAATCTCGACTGTGACTCACTTCCCCGTCCTTCACTACCAAGCACTTGCTTGCATCAAAGGTCGCGCTCTGGAACTAACGGGACTCCCCGGCTTAGCTTCAGGACTTCTGTGGCCATCCGTCGACTGTCTCTTTTATCTCATACCCACCTTGAATCCAAGCCATGTCCTTCTCCCACCCTCGTCGAAGGACTCCGGTGACTCGCCCGGACAGCGACACCGACAATGCCCTGTCCCTTAAGAACAGCTCTACCCTCCGTAAGGGTGCG
This sequence comes from Fusarium musae, assembly GCF_019915245.1. Classification (NCBI taxonomy): domain Eukaryota; kingdom Fungi; phylum Ascomycota; class Sordariomycetes; order Hypocreales; family Nectriaceae; genus Fusarium; species Fusarium musae. Next base: position 3,094,478 of record NC_058387.1, read on the forward strand.
ACATTTCACTCTCCTACTTCATCATCTTCGGCTCTAGACAACACATTTGTCCCTCCCACGCTGCCTCGGGCTCAGTCTCATTTGGATGATGTCGTCGATGCCAACCGTCGACGTGTGGCCCTGGCTCTGAACGACATCGACGAGGCTCTATCCTTAGATCAGCTCTCCCTGTCGCCAAAGTCTAGTATCAAGACCCTTCGAGACACCAGTCTCCCCATCCCTCGCGGCTTCCTCGAGGGACCTATCGTCGACCCCAAGATGACAAAAGAAGAGGAGAGGCGCGTTCTGCGCCCTCGCTCTGTTCGCCATTCACGGCACCATGAGTCTGACAGCGGTTTGGGTACATCGGTGGCTTCCACAAACGAGAAGCGGGGTGCAGTCACTTCGGCAAAGAAGGAGACAAAGGTGCAAACACGATCCGCCATCACAAGATCCGTTGCCGCAGCATCGGAAAAGCTTCCCTCTCTGGGGCCCAAGGCTATTAACCGCATTCACGAGCACACTTTGCGCCCTTTGTTGGCAAAGCCGACCCTCAAGGAGTTTGAGCCCATTGTTCTTGACATCCCGCGACGAATTCGATCAAAGGAAATTATTTGCTTGCGAGATCTTGAGAAAACATTGATATTTATGGCACCGGTAAGTCAGCTTCTGACTGGTTTTGGCGTTTGGGAAAATACTTATCGCAATTTGTGTTTGAAGGAGAAGACCAAGTCAGCAACTTTGTACCTGGATTTCTGCCTTACGTCCGTCCAATGCATTCAAGCGACCGTCGAATATCTCAGCGACCGCGAACAAATTCGACCTGCTGACCGGCCTTACACTAACGGATACTTCCTCGACCTGAAGGACCAGATTCTCCAATACGGAAAACAACTTGCCGCAAAGAACAGCGGTGACGATATGGATATCGACGCGTATGTACCCAGCTTTGTTCCCTTGGACTATCCAACTAACTCTCGCCGAAGATCCGACGAGATCAAACTCATCGGTGGTCTCCACGAAGGTCGCCCCGTCGAGCTCGTTCGTGTCCGCAAGGATGGCACATATATCTCTCTGGACACTGGTAAGCCTGTCGAGGTTGACAGCGACTCGCCAATGCAAGTAAAGCGATCCCTGAGTCAGCAGCTCGAGGACGAGGAGGAGATCCAACGATCCATGGCTCGCCGCAAGAAGAATGCTTCACCCGAGGAGCTAGCTCCCAAGAAGTGCCGCGAGCCCGGCTGCAACAAGGAGTTCAAGCGTCCTTGCGATCTCACCAAGCACGAAAAGACTCACTCTCGCCCTTGGAAGTGCCCTGTCCCAACTTGCAAGTATCACACCTATGGATGGCCCACTGAGAAGGAAATGGACCGCCACCACAACGACAAGCACTCTGCTGCCCCTGCAATGTATGAGTGCATGTTCAAGCCTTGCCCTTATAAGTCGAAACGTGAATCCAACTGCAAGCAGCACATGGAGAAAGCCCATGGCTGGACCTACGTTCGAACCAAGACCAATGGAAAGAAGCTGCCATCAGTTGCTGGCAGTGTTCAGCAGCAGACTCCGCCTCTGGGTAACATGTCAACGCCTTCTTCTACCGAATACAACGGTGTGCCCACTCCACCTCAGAACGATGTGACACAATTCGTTGGCGACTTCCCTCTCTACCCTAATGACTCGGACTGGATGTCAATCAACAACATTCCCTCCGAGACACTTCACCTGGATCTGGGCATGGATTCCACCTCGCCTGCTTCGGCTAGTTCCTACGAGCAGTATGCCCCATACCAGAATGGCTCGGCCTTCATCCTCGATAACGAGGACCTCTATGCTGCTCATATGCAGCTTCCTGCTCAGCTGCCCACACCTGAGCAGCCTGTCATGTATAACTCCAACCTCAAGATGATGCAACAGCAATTGCCTATGTATCAGCAACCCCAGCAGCAGATTCCCATCCCGACTGTTGCTCCTCACTTTTCGCCAACTGGCCAGGAGACAGCCATGCTTTACACTCCAAACTCATTACGAGATGTTGATGAAAGTTTTGACGACTCCTTTGCAGGAGACAGCATGGACTTTCCGCTCTTCCCTAATGACAATGGCAATGGCATGACGAAGACCAATGAATACCAGTCACTGTTTGGTGAAATCCCCAGCGCCAACCTGGGCTTCTCCCAGAATTCCCAGGATATCTTTCAGATGATGGACTGGTCAAACGTTGATTTGCAGCAGAACCTCGGAGAATAGGGATCCAGTCCTCTGCCGTGGAACTTCCCGAGTATTGGGTAAGGGACACGTACCTCAAAATTGTATAATGATCCCCAACAAAATTGCCAAACAGTCTTTTTTTTGGTTTGATGAGACACGACACTTTCTTATGCCACCCAGTGCGGGATTGGGCTTCTTCATGTATTTCAGCTTTTTTGTTAACTCCTTGAGCTTGTGATTTGCCTCAGGTTGAGATTTGAATGGAGGAATGGGCCGTCGGGGCTCAGGACCAATGGTTTTTGGTTTTTCCTTTGAGGATATTATTAGTAGTCAGATTGGGCACTTGAGTGAAACGCCATCTCACATCACCCCTTCGCAGTGCATTTCGATTCGGCAAAGAATTGGGTTTAGCTGGTATAGAGATCGCCTCTCTTTCCTGTTGTTTAGGATAGAAATACACGCCCATCTCAAGCGTAAGCTTTTCTCTCAGAGTGACTACGGGATGCTATTCCATGACTAAGAGCCTCCCGGGAATGCCAGACAGTGACCCTCCAGGCTACATAGGAGTTGAGGTTTAGTCATCTGGTTATGTTAGTCGCCGGTGCTTTTTGCAATAGACTTTGGAGGCTGGTTACCATAAATGACTCACACAATATCTATTTGTGCAAACTCAAACTTTAAGAGTAATGCTTCTTTATCATTCCTGAAAATAATTCCATATTAACTACTCAAGCTTTGGGCAACAGCTCTGTCACATTCTGGTATAGGGTAAGTTTGCTCTGGGGTGGATCTGTGGTATTTCGCTTGTAGTAATTGGTCAATTTCAACTGCACCAACAAGCTTCCAAATCTTCCAACCGCGTCTTCGCCCTTTCAGCAACGCTCAAAAATGTGCGGAATCCATGCTATTATATCCTCAAGCCCTGACCAAACACTTTCATCCGTGTCAGAGCGATGTTTGGTAAATAGAGGACCAGATCATACAGGAACTGTTAGGATACAGCTTGATGATCTTTTCCTGACTTTCACATCAACCGTGTTATCACTGCGAGGTGATCACATTGCAAAGCAGCCACTTGTGGATCATGTGACTGAGTCTATTCTATGCTGGAATGGAGAGGCCTGGGGTATTCAAGGAGATTCTGTACAGGGTAACGATGGCGAGGCTATTCTTGCCCTCCTGGCCGAGGCAAGTCGTGGTGCAGGAGATGTTCTGGGCATCTTACGGGCCATCGAAGGGCCTTTCGCGTTTATTTACCTGGATAAACCCGCCAAGCGGCTTTACTACGGACGAGATCGACTAGGCCGCCGATCGTTGCTAGTCAAAGATGGCTCTCCATTTGTTCTGTCAAGTATCGCTGAGACGCCGGTCGATGGATGGACCGAGGTTGAGGCCGATGGGTGCTATGCTCTGGATCTCTCCGAGAGCGATTCGCCTGAAGGATTAGTGCCAGACCGGCACGATTGGACTGCCGATACTACTTTGGTAAGTTCAATGTGAGTATGACCCCAACAAGCCTGCTACTTACGTCCTCAGATATCGAGCATCGGTAGTTTCAACGAGGATCTGCCACAGGAGAATTTTGCCCTCGGACAAGATTCAAGATCTGTGCAAGAGCTGCGTTCTCGCTTGATCGAGTCTCTTCGACTGCGAGTTCTAGACGTGCCACTACCCCCAAAAGCCAAAGCTACGGATGCGAGAGTGGCAGTGCTATTTTCAGGTGGCCTTGATTGTACTGTGCTTGCGAGGCTGTCTCATGACATGATTCCTCCGGATCAATGTATTGACCTGATCAACGTCGCGTTTGAGAACCCCAGAATTGCAGGGCAATTTAAGGACCTCTCCCGGGAGGAGCTTTATGAGAAGTGTCCGGATCGAATGACGGGGAGAAATGCGTTTGCAGAGCTTGGTCGTGTCTGTCCTGGCAGAGCATGGCAGTTCGTGGCGGTATGTGGACCTGGTCTCACTTCGGAATGGATGACTGACAGGAGGCAGGTAAATGTGCCGTATGCTGAGAATCTCGAGCACAGAGCTGAAATCATTCGTCTTATCTATCCTCATAACACAGAGATGGATCTGTCCATTTCGTGTGCTTTATACTTTGCTGCAAGAGGACAAGGGCTTGGCGAGACAACCGGCGACTCAAATTCGCAGCCTTATAGCACGACAGCGCGAGTATTGCTGTCCGGTCTGGGTGCCGATGAGCTCTTTGGTGGATATGGCCGGCACGGCGTGGCCTACACGCATCGTGGCTACAGCGGAGTTGTACAAGAGCTGAAGCTCGACGTCAGTCGGCTTGGAAAGAGAAACCTTGGCCGAGATGACCGTGTTATGGCACACTGGGGTCGAGAAGTGAGATTCCCCTATCTGGATGAGCGGTTTGTCAAGTGGGCAATCGAGTCTCCTGTGTGGGAGAAGTGTGATTTCGAAACACCTGGTGGCCAAGGGAACCTCGACGCCGAGAAACGAGTGTTGCGGCTTGTGGCTCAATCACTTGGCATGAGCTCAGTTTCAAAGGAGAAGAAGCGAGCTGTAAGTGGCAACCTGGTTCTGAAAAGTCTTTACTAATGAGCCATGATAGATACAATTTGGGGCCAGAACCGCCAAGATGGAGAGTGGAAAGGTCAAAGGGACGACAGTGCTTTCAGCATGAGATGTGAGTCGAGTGACTTAGATACGACGGGAACAACTCGGCAGTGATGATTCTTCAGATACTTCTGAGACATATGCAACCATGGGCCAAAAACACGGACTGGGAGTTGTGTGTTTGCAGTTTATCGGCTGCTAACCCTCTTTTCGGCGTGTTCTTATGCATGGATCATGTCATTGAAGTCGTAAAGGCAAGTCTGAGCTGAGATAATCGGAATTGGAACAAAGCAGAGGGTGGGTGATGGATGGATAGATAAGCCATGGCATGAACACGGTGATCCCTGAAGAATGATGCCAGATAGCGTTAATGCTTGACCCCTGCGGCGTAGCGAAGGTCAGAGGCTGCATCGGCTGTAGCATGTGGTAGCATCTAAGCAAGGAGGCAGCCCAAAGCAGTAGAAACCCAATGCCTTCAATCCCTAAAAGAATCGATATCAATCGACATGAAACAAGCGCGGAACCCAATCACGTCTCGCCAAGAAAGAAATGCCATCAGTCGATACCGAGAGAGCCGGCGGGATACACCAAAATTAGAAGGGCGTTCCACTGTTTTCAGTTGGCCACCGTCCAACCGCCGCAGAAAACAGTGGCTGTGGTGCGACGTGCCCCTGCAGAAGGACGCATCTTAGGCCCGCGTTTAGGCCTTCAGGCGGAAGATTGATACGATACGAGGAAGAAAAAAACCCCTTGCGCTGGCTGGGCTGGGCTGTGGGTTGGAATGGGAACTGGCGCGCGCCAAAGGGAGAGATCGAGATAAGACAAGAAAACATCGATTGAAATCGTTCATTTTCTTCCTTCTTTTATTATTTCGGTTGTTCCTCATTGTTTTCGGTCTTTCGTTACCTCTTCTTGATCAATTCATTTTATTCTTTCGTTTTTGACTGTTTTAGTATTCATTCTTTATTTCCCTTTTCTGTTTCTCTCTCACTACAAATACCAACACCATCGAGGCCTCCGATTAAATCGCCATCTCATCCATTCGTTATACCCGGTTGACCTCATTGTACTTCTTCATGCTTAACAAGTTCATCGACGTAAGGGACAGGGATTCCTACTCAACATTCACATCAGCAACTGGCATCAGCATTCTCACATCAGCAACTGGCATCAGCATTCTCACATCATTCCTCGCGGAAGAAACCGACGATATGCGCAAGGGAACGCGACCACCGCCTCTGAACCTCAGCATCGTCACGAGGCCGAGATCTCTGCCGCGGCTGTCAACTACACCAATTGCAAGGGAGCTTACACCTCTACTTACCCCTCTACCCGAAGAAGTCGAGGAGCCGACAGGCGCTGGTATCAGAGCCGTCAGGGTCGCGGTTGATTTTATGCAGATTATTTCATGTCTGCTTGTCATTTTGATGCTGGCCATCTTTCTTATTTCGTATTCTGGAGCTGCAGCTTCCAGCCATGGGTAGGCGCCACATTTCTGGATACCATACAAGAGCCAAAGACTGACTGATATTTGCAGCATCAAGGCGTTTGTCCTCATCGCGGCTCTGACCTGTGATGTCGGCCTTGGCATGTGGTCTATAGTGCACCACGACAGACCCTGGACCGGCCCCGCAGTCGTGCTCCGAACGCTCACAGCGTCAGTGCTCCTCGGCAGTCTAGTGTCCTTCCTCGTAGTGGAGAGGGTGTTCCCTTCAGACTACACGTACTGGGAGCTGCCTCTTTCACAGACCGGTGCACCTGTGCTGGGTCTCGTCTCTGCTATCTTGTAAGTGCCCTTCGGCAAACAGCGAGTTATGTGGACTAATTGGTCGTAGGGGGTGGGATCTTGTTCATGTTGTTCTGTCTCAACGAACTGTCGAGTGCTGGGCCCGTATGTGCTCCTGGGGACACCGACAGATGCTTCGACGTCGATGGCTATCGAGCAGGGGGCACAGAAGGGGACGAAGCGGACCCTGGTGGTTTAATTCGCGGCAGACAGCTTTGGAAAAGCGAGGCTGGACCTGTGTTTCAGTTTCATGAATTATGACTTTCCTTGTTGACTGGGGGGAGAGAACGAAGGAATAGGCCGGGGGATATGTGTTGAACCATATATCCCATTTATTGCATCCAAAGTCTCCACACATGCTGGAATATAGACCGGTGTATAAACGCGGAGGTGATGTTGCCTTTGGTTAATGTTATAAGGCAGGCAAGGAGAGCAAGTGGGAGGATAAACAGTGGCAAAGACCGCAACCTATCAATGAAATTTCCTGAATTAATCATATTTAACCTATCTCTGTTGCATCAAATATGGATCCATGACATGTTTGACATATAAGTTTTCCGTGCTATTACTGTGGTATATAGTAGAATATCAGTCACCCCTAGTTGTTGTCAGTCACCAATGGCTCCCAGAGGATCACGGGAAACCGTTCATTAAACAGTCGGAAAACCTAGCATTTGAAAAAGTAGGGCTTTTCAGTGTCGATGCGATGCCGTAATACTGTGCATAGCTTTTATATGGGCAGTTTATAGGCCTTGTGCGCTTTCGTGTACAGCCAAGTATAGATGATCAAACTGTAGGGTATACGTCTCGAAGTTCAACAACGAATTGACGTCTTTGTTAAATGAACACATTGCTTTGTTCTATTTGATGGCGAACAATAACAATCGTATATTTGTATCTGCCACTGTTGCGTAATTTGATTTTTGATGTAAGTTATGTCTGTCTTGTTGAGCATTCTGCTATCGTAACATGACTCGAAGCCGTCACTTGAGAATCGAGGACGAAGTTTTTCCTCTCCTTCTAGGTTACTTTACTTGAACGGAATCACCGAGAAATAGTGTCACAGGTGGAAATAGGCGCAAATAAGGTGTAATTGGAATTATGGTGGGTGTCAATGGTTTATTGTCCAGGATGGAGTCACGAGACCCATCCGAGAGTCATGACTTAAGACTCAAAGTCATCAATCAGTACATCCAACAACGGAAATACAGGGGCATGACGCTCGCAAAGCCATCAGGACAAGGTTATTGACCTCTCGGCTGACGGTACGTGCTGAAGAAACCTTAAAGCATTGACATATAGAAACAAAAAAACAACGCAGAACATGATTGTCAACAAGGATGGTCCATGTGGATATGTACTAAAACGAACACAGCTCCTAAGTCAGAAACGATAGCTAATAAAGCCATCACCGCTGCCACCAACAACGAACCGTGCGTGAGCCACTATTTAGGTAGCTATGGGCTACCAGAGCCTGAAACTTTGGAGCTGCAGGTGAATAATTCTCTTGGAGGGAAAGGCTGCATCTAGACCGGTAGCTATTCTTTGACGACCCACTACCAAGACTATGCTCGCGGTTTGACTGGTGCAGCTGAACGATGCGCATTTAGGAATTGCTCAGCGGGTTGAGTTTAAAAGACTTCTCAGGGCACAGTTGGACGTGCCGTAGAGTGAGCATCATCGTCATGATGTTACACTATTAAGCTGCTGCTATGATAACACTGAGTCTACTATATAGCACTATATCGGATGTACCCGAACAGACCTCAGCTTGACAGATCACGACAGGGAAGTAAAAAAATCAACAAGGAAGAGAACACTGTCGATCTGCCGAAGGCCAAACCATCCCAGCAATTGTTTCAACTCCACAACCCCAGAACCCTCCCTCACCCCGTCCTCCATTAACCTCCGATATGATTGTATCACATAACTAAACCACATCCCCACACCTCTTTAAAAATAGAGACACATAAACAACTCACTCTTGCAGTTTTCTCCAAGGACACTCCTTGATATCTTTCTTCAGGACAAAAAAATCAGCTGAGCTGTGCAGTGCAGCTCTCTCAGGCCTGAAACATGCTGTTGGTTTAATTAAAGAAACGCCTCGTCGTGATGGCTTTGCCTTTTCGGGGTAAGTGGTGAGCTGATTTCCTGGATGGACCAGTGCGGCTCGAGAGATGAAACCTTTTCCTTGCAGGTAAACCTCCTTTTTGGTGGAATCTCATTTAACAAGCCGACTTCCGATCGGAGTTTACTTTGTGGGCAGAACGTCGAACGGTCTTGATCGTTGTTTCAACGGGGATAATCAATGGAGGACCAAGTTATGCTTATCGAGTGAAGGATGGAGGTTGAAACATAGCTGTTACTGTAATGCTGTAATTTTTTGCTTAACGCGGAGACTATTGATGAGTTCCAATGACGAATAAAAAATATATCGAGTAAAGACAACAGAACTTCTTCTCAACACAATACCACCCAAGCCCTACAATGGCTACCTCGTCTCGAGAATAATTCGGACTCGACCAACTGCCCGTGTCCAGGTGCCTGCATAACTCATCAACACCATGCACAGCGAATATCAAGGCAACCAAACACAGTCCGTGAACTCACATCAGCCTACTCCTGGTTAGCACCTCGCAAGCATCTCCATCTATCAGCTTGACCTTGGCCGAAAAACATCCAGACTCAGCTTGTGCTTGGACCTCTCGACACTATCACCGGCATCGCCTGACTAGCAGGGAGATACCGAGTCTGTAATGTAACACTGAGGACTGAGCCGTCTTTGAAGACTTCGCAATGACCATGTGGTAAAAATATCCTCGGCTTCACAGAGACAACTCATGATGGCTATATAAACACTCTCGATATCCCGTTCAATCAACTCTTTCTCATCAGCATCCCTCTCTTCTATCAACTTCTTCAACTTACATTCGCTTCAACAAGGCCTTAAAGGCATATTTAACATTCTTTCACCTCTTCCAACCATTTCAAACAAATAACCACTCTCTATCTTACTACCAAATCTCCTACTGCATCATCAAAATGTACTTCTCCAACTTTCTCGTCACTCTGGCCTCGATGGCCTCGATGGCTTCTGCCATCCCTGCCCCAGATGCCCTCCTTGATACCACCTCCAACATCTCCCCTAGCGACTTCACCATCCGCTCCGATTCCAACAACCTTGAGGCTCGCACCACCTTCTCCTGCCCCGGTGCCATGTCCTACTGCCCCTGGACCAAGGCCTGCTCATGCCCTCCCGGCCAGTCCTGGGATGGCAAGGCCAAGAAGTGCGCTGGCAAGAAGGTTTCTGGCTGCTGGCCCAAGCCCAGTGCCAGTGTCTACGCCGGCGCCGGCGTTGACGTCAAGCTCGGCACTTACTGTGCTGCTTCTCCCTACAAGATCGTCAAGTACGATACTAAGCACGCCTACTGCCAGGCCAGCCTCAAGAACACTGTCTTCCTTGCTCCTCTTTCTATCGGCGCTGAGGTTGCTCTCTATGGCGGTGCCGCCATCAATGTCAAGGGTCAGCTGAGCGCCAGCCTCAAGACCGTCTGTGGTGGTCTTGCTGGTCTCTACCTCGAGAGCAGCGCTGATGCCGTCGCCCTCTTCAACACCAACAAGTACGGATATGCCGTTCGCCCCGGAAACGTCACTGGTGGCCTCGTCTACGCTGTTGTCGACTTTGTCAAGAGCATTACCTGCTTCCTCGGTCTCGGTAACTGCCAGGTCTATGACTGCGTTTCTTACTGCTCCAAGGGCTGCAAGAACTACGTCGATGTCCGTGGTAGCATCGGTGGCTATGTCAACGGACTCGTTGGTTTCTGCATTGTCAAGGACACCGTTCTCTTTGTCAACAAGGTCGGAGCTTGTGCTTCTGTCAAGATCCAGGGCCTCATCCGCATCGTCGCTAGCATCCACGTCAGCCTCAAGGGCATCTTCGGATGCAACTGCTAAGCGGTTAAAAATGACTATGGACGAATAGTTGGGTACCCACGGTCTAATATGTAATGGATGGAGGATGACTTGGAACTGGAATGTGTTTCTTTGCTGGGGATTACCGGATAATCCCACTCGTCTTGTCGATGTCTTCTGTTTCTTATCACAAATCAAATAATTCATATGATAACGCTTAAAGCCCGGAATTGAACAATGTTTTCTCGGTCTCGAGTTTTTGTTTCGTGATGGTTATTAACGAATAAGCTTCCATAGTGGCTGATTGGCCTGAAGCTGAAATTTCCCTTCAACTCCTATGCCTGGACTGACTCCGAATCTTTTCCCGAATTAGCCGCAAAAAGACCACCGAAATTGCACAAATGCCTGTTCTTTTCTCCATTAAGCACCCACAGGTTCCATGATCTGACGCCCAGCCCCATCGACCAAAAAGTGACTGAATGATTCTTCATCGTTCTCATCCATGAGAAGCGACCTGTCTTCTGTATCAGGCAGTAAATGTGAGTATAACCCATGGCCAGCCTTTGCCCAAGTTGGCGGCAGAATATCGACATTATCTTCCTCTGGCGCACTTGTGATTACTTCTATGACCCGAGTGCGTTTGAGTATCTTTTTCGTAGTCTTTTGCTTCGGTTTTGCTGCTCTATTGACAAGAACATGGCCATGTCGCGGCTTCTCGTCATGCTTTGTTTTAGGAGGCCGAGAAGTGTTTGAAAATTGACTATCCCAGTCAGGTGAATCGAATATGGGCATTTCAGGATGCCGTTTTGAGATAGATACGAGCAAGTCAACAAGAAGGTTTGGTCTCAGTTGATCGCACAATGATAGGATGTTAAGAAGGTCCGTCTTCGGCACGGATTCAAAGTATTGTGCTCGCTATCGTCATGTGAGCCATGGTATCCTTCTCGAGTGTCGTGGAACTTACTGAAGCCTCCGAAGCCCGACCAGGACCAAACCCCACGAGGTGAGGTTTTGCAGGGATAACACCCTTGGGGAGAGCAGACAGGCGTTTCTGACGAAGCCGCTCGATTTCGTGTTCCCGTTGCTGACTAACTCTGCCCCTGAGTCTGACGGTTTGTTCTCTGGCCGCAACGCACTTAGCACAAGTGAAGCTTGCAGAAGTCATGTCCTCGCCCCTAACCAAAGGAGGATGGCATTTTTGGTGCCAAGATACAAGACATCTAACGCATGTGACTAAGGGGGAAACTTGAGCAGAACCGTCACACATTGAACATCGGGTTTCCTCTCCGGCACGCTGAGCCTCGATAGTAGCTTGTTGAGTTTGAGAGTGGACTTTCCACGGGAAGGGGACAGTGCTTCGAGTCAGATCAATCTTTTCCGACAGTTCTTCTCGTTTTCGTTTCACGCCTGCATTGAGAAAGTATGCTAGTGAAGATTGACCTTTGGCTTTAGTAAGTGTCGGCATAGTCAAAGTGTGTTTCAAGTCTGCGGAAGGTTTCTCTCTGACATTCCCGTTGCCCTCTGTTTGGGAATCGTTCTTGAGACGGCCCAAGATGACTGAGCTCTCTGATGGGAACTGGGGTGTGTATGAGAATTTGGGTGCCGGTGTAATTGAAATGACACCTTTGGCAGACATATCGTCCATCATGGCATCCATTTCAATGGCTTTCGGGGGCTCGACGGGTAATTGCTCTGTGACTTGGTCCATGTTGTATGTTCTCGTCCTCGTAAGATGGTTTGTTAGTGATCATTTGTAGGCTGCTGTCAAAGTCCGTAACTGTCGCGAAATATTCGTCGTCCAAAACTGTAAGAAAAACTGCAAAATGAGAGGAAGGGCCCGTCCCAGGGCTGATAGGTACGTGGACTAAGTATTATTTGAGAAGGGGACTGCACGGTCATATATTGTTGAGATTGGAAACAATGGATTTACATGGCAAAGTGAGATGTTCAGTTCTATTAGTGACACGTGTGGTCACGTGGAGTACTCTGATCGTACAAGGCAGGAACCACCCTGGTTGTTCAGTTTACCTAGTTAACGTTAGTTCCTGCCGTTGTTCACAACCACTAAAACAGCAGGAGTCCTAGGTAGAAGTTGAGGTACCTTACTCAAAAAAATCCTTTCGCGCTTCATGTTCTATTCTATGCGTGTTCTATCCGACAATTCCCTTTTCCCTCAATGCATTAATATCAGCTTCCTGAAACCCAAGATGCTCTTGTAGCACTTCATTAGTATGCTGGCCCAACATAGGTGGCGCGCTGCGAATCGTTGGAGGAGTCTCCGATAACTTTATAGGCGTGTTGACCATTTTTAGAGGGCCGCACTCATCGTGTTCCATCTCAACAACCATGTTCCGGGCCTTTGTATGCTCGTGGTTGAGCGTCCCCTGGACATCATTGATGGCAGCATAGGGCATACCCTTGCCCTCGAAGACCTCGAGCCATTCTTGGGTTGTTTTAAGTTTTGTGATTGCCTCAATCTTGGCCTCTAGGTCGTTCCGATGTTCGACTCTATCAGCGTTGGTTTTGTATCGAGTGTCATCCTTCCACTGTGGTTGACCTAAACCATCGCAGAGAACACCGAACAGCCGATCATTGCCTCCACCAAACAGAATACCCCCATCTTTGGTCTCGAAAGACTTGTAAGGAACAATCGAAGCTTCTGAATTAGCATGGGAATTATTATTCAGACACTGAAACTTACGATGAGCTGTGCCCCAGCGGCCAGAATCCTTCTCTCCACTTACCAAACAGCTGCTGGCGATGTTGGCTAATGTCGCTGTTTGGCAATCGCTCAGTGCGACATCGATATGTTGGCCTTTTCCTGACTTGGCCCGTCCCAAAAGCGCCGCCATGACGCTGTTGCTGGTGTAGAGACCAGTCGTCAGGTCAGTTACCGCGACACCAACCTTGACTGGAGGACCATCTCGCTCTCCAGTAATATGCATCAGGCCAAATTCAGCTTCAACCATGACGTCGTAGCCAGCGCGGTTGGAATACGGCCCTGTTTGGCCGTAGCCCGTGATAGAGGCATATATCAGACCTGGGTTAATCTTGCGCAAGGTCTCATAGTCCATGGAATACTTCTTTAGAGTTCCCGGGAGGTAGTTCTCCACCAATACGTCGCATTTTGCAGCGAGTTTATGAAGAACCTCGACTCCTTCTTTGTGCTGGAAGGACAAGCCCAACGACTTTTTGTTCCGATTTGCCTGCAGGACATTGTGAGACAGGTTCTGTGCAGAGAAGGCACAAACTTACCCCCAAGAAGTAGGCAGACTCTCCAGGGCCTTTGGCAGACGACCCGTCCTTGTATTTTGCATATGGAGGTCCCCAAGCCCTGGTATCATCGCCGCGAACAGGATGCTCGATCTTGATCACCTCAGCGCTGCGCATTCGGCCATGTTAAAACGGCCAGGGTCATTGATGACATGAGCAAACTTACCCAAGATCGCCCAGAATCTGAGTACAGTAAGGCTATAAAGGTCAGCACTTGTCAACCATGTTCATGCAAAAGTTCGACTTACACCGGCCAAAACCCGGGTCATGTCCAGCACCCGAATGCCCTCAAGTGGGAGTCCGGTTTTCACGGCACTTGAGTACCGGCGGACTCCATGCGCATAGCCATTGATGGGCTTAGACCTCAAGGATCGAGCAGCAAGGAATAAGCTCATCCTCAGCAAACTGTCAGCTTGGCAGTGCTAAATATGGACTAAGTTGAGCAACTCAGTTGTGAGACTTGAAATCTTGTGCAACGGTATGTAGATATGTATATAGATTGATGCTTGAGATATTGTCACCGGTCATCGGAACCGGATGGGTAGCTACGGGAGTTCGGAATTGTGCGTTGATGAGCTTGTAGTCTAATTGAGCTTGGTGAACAAAGAGCTCCATGTGGGGATTGCACCTCGGCTTTTGGGGAAGAGGGCCAATCACTAAGAGTTCGGTGCCGAGTGACATCTCGCCGTTGCTGGAGCTTCTCGGCTCCGACGATTAGCGATGATTTACATTGGGTAATTGATCGCGATGTACGGAGTAAATACTTTATTAATTGATGGCTGACAAGATGTATTCGCATCATCGGCAACCATTGTAGTTTCGCCGTCTATGCGATGGCGAGCTACCTAATCACCAATGGAGAAGCTATAAAGACCTTTTATATGGTTGGTTGAGAAGGTGTGTATCATGCCATATTCAGCAGCTAACGATGCTATGAGAAACTATTTCCTAGCCCTGGACTCAATCAAATATCAGTCTGCTTGATTTGGTCGGCACCCGAGAAGCTTAAAGCCACGATATTAGCTGTTCAGAAAAACATGAATCCGTCCTTAGTGATCACAATCCCTTCCAAAAGGACTCTGAGCCTGTTAGATTGCGACAGTGTGATACGTCTCATTCAGGCGCAGCATTGCCGATCAATAACTTATTTAGTACGGAGTAGCAAACTGGTGATGCTTCAGCCACACTCACCTTTCAGCGAAGAGCGACCCGTCCCGAAAAGCTTCGTTTTTATTTCAAAACTCACAAAATCATTGTTCACAGTTGGGCTTGTAAAGATTGTGCTGTACCACTTATCGTTATGTAATAGACTTCTCATGCTGTGTCTCCCCCAAAACTCCAATCGCTGGCTGCATCCCGTTCAAAGTCTTGTCCTTGTCAATATCTCGTCTGATTATAGGTTCAACATAGCCACCACAGGCTCGTATTGGTGCTTGGGGGTTGCTCCCATTCCGGATAGCTGGGCTTGTGGTTTGGTCTTGGCTGCTGAACTGAAATAGCTGTAGGATCGCAATCCTTGCTTCCCATCTCATGCTTCTATCTTTCTGTCGCGATGTGATGCATCGATGGAAGTCCAGAGGCGAATCTCGGAAGAGATCTACTCCAAAGATAGACCTGAAACATGCCGGGACCCAAACTAACCATCTTATCAATGCCATCAACCAGAATGAAGCATCTTTGCTCGTGAAGAGACCTTGTCGTGGGCCGAGAAAGAATCGTACATATATCAATCTCTCGACCCCGGCTCGCTCCCATTTATAGAACCGCGCCTCAAGTGTGCGAGCCGCTGTGCGCCCTTGACCACACCAGACAGATCAGTCCAGCCAAGGCAGAGATCAACTAATCTTTGGCCTACGGATAGCAGAGGTTCTGCCATAAACTAACATATCAGAACCGTCCCCATAGTTACGTGGCCTTGCACGGCACGTAACCGTTTACCCGTTCCCAGGATCATCCATTCATAGCCTGTGGCTCCCCAGGATATCCCCGCCCATTCACGGAAGGCTTGAAATCTTATTATAATTACCGATATCTGCTGTCAAGATATTAAAGTAGGCATCTGGCAGGTTATCGATCTCTAGCTCGCCCTTCCATTCGTTGTGTTTCTTTTGTTTCCCTCTTCTATCATCATGCCTATCTTAAGTTATCTATACTCGTGGGTCAAACCACGCCAATGCCAGCGTGAAGAACGATCTGCGTCTTTCTCTCTTGGCAAGAAGAAGCGCGCAAAGTCAGGGCTAGATAAGAACGAAAAGGAAGATTTTCAGCGATCCAAAATAATTCGCAAGTCATTACAAAGTCGCGCCTCTTCAAGAGCAACCGTGCGACAGGACGATGAAAATGACACTGAAGAGGAGGATAGAAATACGAGTCTCAGGACAGACTGGAAAGCATACGAAGCTGATATTCAGCGAAACAAATCAACGCTGATGCGAAGGCACCCGGGAGTCGATCGTTCGAGAATACAAACTCACGCTGGATCCTCCTCGTCCCGACCTCAACCACAATCTTTCTCATCAAGCTCAACCAGCCCCTACTCACCACTCTCACCAACGACATCAACTTCAACAACAAGCCCAGCTTCGCCAGAAATAGGGAGAGCATTTTAATACGCCAGGCTTAAAGCATGAAGTATGGACCATGAAGCAAAGCCCACAATCACGACATATACCAATATATCTATCTCTGCATGACTTTAGACTAGGACTGGAATTATTTATACCATGGGAGCAGCGGCGCCGAAACGACGGGAACGGCTTCTGGTGTGTTAAAGGTGTAATGAGAATGAAGCTTTTGTGTATGATAACAATTTCAGTTGTAATAACGTATTCCTATCTCTCAGGCACCGATTTCATTTGTGACCTTGACAAACTTTTCCCACTGTCTCCAGGCCTCGCCGCTCTTGAGGGCCCAGCGAGCTCTTCGGATACCCTCTTTCCAGCGCTGCCCACCAGGGCCGCGCTCAGTGATGACCTTGCCGTCATCCCCCTCACCCATGTTGCTGGTATCGGACTCGCAGATACCTGATGTCACGAGCAAAGCCGCAGTGTTGAGAAGAACAAACTCAAGAATCGGGTCATCGTCAGGCAACTCATTGTGCAGAATTCGAGACAAGATCTCTGCATTCTCGGAGGGTTCTTTACCAGATGACACTGTATCCAGGGGATGTGTGCTCAGACCAAAGTCACTCGGGTGCACGGTGAAGTGCTCAACCTCGAGTCTTCCAGCACTGGTCTCGTTGACCCTCCAGCATAGAGTGTTACCGGCGCAGCTGACTTCATCGAGCTCTTCCTCGCCGCAGATGATGAGAGCCTTCTTGAAACCAGCCATGCACAGCGCCTCAGCGAATGCCGGGCCGAGATCCCTTCGGCCGACACCAATGACACGGGCTTCAAGCACATCTTCAACAGGGTTGGCCAAGGGGCCGAGATTGTTGAAAACTGTCCTCCAAGGCAGTTGCTTGCGGATGGGCGCGACGTAGCGCATACCAGTATGGAACACAGGGGCAAACAGAAAAGTGTAGTTAGTCTCAGAGTAAGCCTTGACCAAAGTGTCAGGGCGGACGGCGCTGATGATGGGAGGCTGAGGTTTCATACAAGCGACCAAGTCAGCACTGCCAGATTTTGAGGTGCTGGCTTTGTTACCGTGCTTGGAAACCATGAGCAAGGCTGAGGCTAGGATGGATGAGGTGGTGCTTATGTTGAAGGTATCGTGGCCATCACCTCCAGTTCCAACAATGTCACACTGAGATTATGTTAACAATTGCTCGTTGATCCAGCAGATTTTGTCCGATTCCTTACCAATCCGCCATTGTAAGCTCCCTCCTTTCGCCCTCTTCGTTCAATAACTTCCTTCAGCTCTTCTACAGGAATAGTTGCAGCGGCCTCTCGCATGACACGGGCGCACTCGGCCAAAACATCAGCTCTGAAATCAAGCTTTGTGAAATGCAATGCCATGAGAAGAGAAGCTGTTTGAGCCTCAGTGACCTGATTTGTGAAAAAGTGAGAGATGGCCTCGGCAATCTCCTGAGGAGAGACAGCAGACCCGTTAGGCCAGAGCTTGGTCAGAAGAGGCTTGATATCGACAGGCGAGAGGGCATTTTGCCCGGCAGCTTGGGATTGAAATGCCATCTTGGTACTTTGCTGGAACGACCAGGAGGCTTGTACAGAGAGTGGTGATGGAGAGAATCGACCAAGCACAGTTGATAAGTTGAACGGGGTATCGCTCTTCTTTGTTCAATATTGAGATGTTTGTTCTATTGACTCAACTTGTGAATGAGTCGAAAGTACGTACTGCGGAGTGGCCCTTCGGCACCTGGTGATTGGCCGACCTCGGACAATGGAAACTCTAGCGCATCGTTGACGGAGGAGGACAAAATAAAGAGACATTTCATGATGAGCCTGATCGATCATGCAACGTCATGAGTTCCAACTGTGAGAAATGAATTCTTACCTTGACGTGCCAAAATACAAGCCAATGCATGTGTTAGCATTACCCATGACTAATCTCGGCCATTCTACAAGATGAATTATCTGAAATGTCCTCTTAAAACAGCTTGAAGAAATGACGTCGAAGGGAGAACTTCCATGGATATAACAGTTTAGTGTTCTTAAGGTCAAGCTTGACAGGGAACAGTCCCCGCTGTGGCTGGAACAGCACTCAATTCGAGATGACTATCCGTAGGCACTAACTGACTAGGCACCTTAAGGTTGTTATGTTCAGTTGGGACTACGGAGAGATTTGTGGTGAGATAAGTTAGTAGGGAATATCAAACCTGGAAAACGGAAATACATATCGGGAGCTCAAAGTGTGTCGTAACTTGGCCAGACTCATAAACAAGCATCGACAACTTAGGCTTGAGGTGGCGCCCGGGACTTTTAATTTGTCGGGAGTTACTACTTGTAGTACTTAGGTGGATGAAGAAGGATTACGGAGTACCTGCGAAGGTCATCAAATCAAATCCAGAAGAACAAAATAAGCAGACTTGCCAAAGCTTTTTTGTTAAGGTTTCTTTGTTGGTAATTTGTAAACCTTCCACAAGCTTCTGCAGAATCTATCAGCGTCAGCAAAGAGATCACGTGCTCATGTATAGTTCTGGGTCCGTAACTACCTGCACAGTACCATCTGTTCTTCAGTGCGTTTATGAACTCCAGCAGTGAATGTTGATCTTAATTATCTATTTGCAAATGTGAACTGAACAACTGTCGTCGACATTTTCCTTCATGATCCATTGAGAAGCTATGTTAGGTAGGCAGGGATATTTAATCAGACTGCCTGCCTAGACGTCTGGAGCCTAAACGCCAGCAGTCAGAGCTCGCTTAGTCATTCTTATCATACAATCCATTGGACAAAGCGCCCTTCCTCACTTAACTTCGCCGTATCTCATTTTCTAACGAAACATCCCCCTCAACCTCCACGGCAGAACGTGCCGCCTCGGATGATGGCCCCAAACGGCAGCGATGCGCCTGCTTTTGAGGAAGACCTCAGTAATATCCTAGTATGTCCTGAGTGCAACATCAGCCCGCCCCACCTAGTCGAGGAGTTCTCCAGCGGTGATACAGTGTGCGAAGACTGCGGCATGGTAGTCGGCTCAAGAATCATTGATACGAGATCAGAATGGCGAACTTTTGCAAATGACGACCAAGGAGGTGACGACCCCAGCCGTGTTGGTGGACCGCAGGATGAGTTTGTCGAAGGCCAGCAACTCGCGACGACGGTAGCCTTTTCCGAGACCAAGGCACACAAGGCTCTGTCAAGGACTCAAAACAACACGAACCAAGACAAGTCACAGAAGGGCCTCATGCAAGCTTACAAGGAGATCGTTTCGCTCTGCGAAGCTATCAACATGGGCACGAACGTTTCCAACGCTGCAAAGCACATCTTCAAGCTCGTGGACAAGCACAAGTTCCTCAAAGGAAAGCCCCAGGAAGCCGTTATTGCGGGTTGCATCTTCATCGCGTGCCGGCAGAACAACGTGCCTCGAACCTTCCGTGAAATCTTCGACCTGACTAGCGTGAGCAAGAAGGAAGTCGGTCGAGTTTTCAAGCAACTTCAGAGCTTTCTGCAGAAGCTGCAGGACCAAGACGGCGCAGCCACAGGTCTCAACACAGTCACCAACTACGAGAACACATCAGTGGGTGCCGAGGATCTATGCGGCCGCTATGTCTCTCAGCTTGGTTTCACGAAACAGACCAAAATCTCCAAGATCTCTCGCGCTTTGGCAGAGGGGGCCAACGATATTTCGGCACTCGCAGGACGATCGCCTCTATCCGTTGCCGCAGCATGTATCTACATGGCGTGCCAGATCGTCGGAGAATCGCGCAGCTCACTACCTATAGCCAAGCAGGCGGGTGTCAGCGATGGTACAGTCAAGACTGCGTACAAACACTTGTACTCTGCCCGCGAGAAGCTCATTTCGCCGGAGTGGTTCGAGGGGGGGGCTAGCATGGAGAAGCTCACACCGGCTACTGCGGTATAGGGGCGCCCAGATGCTCTCAGGGCTCCATGTGCTATCATGGTCTAGAATGACGTTATTTCGGCATTAAAGGATGTTACAAAGAAATTGCCGCCTTGTATTCCCCCCCTTTTCTTTTTTCTTTCTCTTATTCTTTTTCTAAACATAGCGACGTCCCGGGGTGGACCGCGAGCAGCGTATTGAATTTACACAAAGATTGAAACGAAGAAGTCTGTGAAGATGTGAGGATGTTCAGCCATGATACTTGAAAGTAGTCTATCAAGGTAGTCTCAGTGAAATTCGGGACATCTTTTTATCCCTACTCTTGCAAATCACTTGGCAGCTAGTTGGCATTGCCTCTTCTGAGTGCCGGCATGAGTTGTCGTCAGCAGTGGGAATAGATGGGGCGGGAATGCCGTGAAACCGCGGGAGGGACCTTGAATCCGCTGCCTGTCATTCTTCATCAAGGAAAAAGAAAGAAAAATTCTACTCTAGATCGTTCTTGGAAGGCTAGGATGCGCTGCTAATGCAGACCCGCTGTTGATGTTTCTTCGACGGGGCAGATAAGTCTCCTCTACTCTACATGAGGAATAACATACCCGGCCGGGTTTATTGAACAGGAGCCAGGCCTGGTTTTTGCCGTGGGGGGCCTGTTGGTTCTTATGATCTGAGGACCCTTTGATAGTAGTCTTGGCATTGTACGGGTTGATGATGATGCAGGTTGCAGGCTGTTTCCCAGTGTGCCACTACGTATGTACGTGTGCATATGGGTATGTAACAGCTGGAGCTGAAGAAAGCACCTGATGTCTCGCTGCTATTCCCGTATGTATGTATGTATGTATGTATGTATGTGTGACATGAGGAATCAGCCCTTCAGAAAGGTTCCATGTTAGTAGCTACCTTACCTATGAACAGACTCGGGTACATAGTTGATGAGGTGCGTGTCAGCAACATCATGTGAATTGTAGGATGGTGTTGCGCCATCGAACTCAAGTGGTGTGAACCAATCCGGAATTCCAGCAAAAGACAGAACTGGTGCAAAGACTCGGGCCAGGAGCACCGAATTGAGAAGCGCAGCTAGGTAGGTAACTCAGAGAGAAAGACCGGACGGGATGGATCAAGATGATGCTGGTATGTACAATGCTAATACGCCGCCGGAATAAAGTGGCATGTGTTGTAAGCCAGGCTAAGGCAGGATGCTGTATCGGTATGGATATGGATGCATGTTTAGAATTGCCTCAGACGGCATGTCTACGTACCTAGGTAGGTAGTTAATGGGTCTACGGGGCATCGGATGAGGAGCCAGGTTAGGAAGCCCCACAGGTGGAAGAAGAATAGGTCGAGAATGAGAACCCTGCTGTTACTGTCCTGTACAGCATGTGCGGTGCATGTGTGTCTTGCATCTTGTGCAAAGTAACCTTGGCGTTGCAGTGTCGTGTCTGCTTTAGGCCCTGATCAGCAAGCCTAGTGAAATTTATTATACTGTAAAGTTAATATATTTATATAAGTAGGTTAAAGAGGTTATATTAAAAGAAGGCTATTTTATATCTATAAAGGGCTTTTATTACTTTTAAAGCTAATTTTAATAGTAATTTTAATTACTTTAATTAATATAATTATAGCTAAAAAGGCTAAATTAATTAACCTTTAAATTAATAATAATTCTTTTATTAAAAGTTAATTTTTAATAATATAATTAAATAAAATATTTTATTTTATAAGCCTAATACTATTACTAAATTAATTATAAGTAATTTAATTATTATTATAACTTAATATTATATTATAACTTTTTTTTTATTATAGCTTTTTTTTTTATAATTAATAAGTAATTATTAGATTTTTAAATAATACTTTTATTTAATAAACTTTCTTTTTAAAGTTAAATAAAGCTAGATATTAAATTTAAAGAAAAAAGCTATATTAAAGCCTATTTTTAAATCTTTTATTATTTTCTTTAAAAAAGCCTTTTTAATAATAAAATAGAATTATTATTAAATTAAATTAAAATATATAGTATTAAAAGATAATTATTATATATATTAGAAAATACTTAATATAATAAAATATATAAAAATTATAAAAAAAGGAAAAGTATTTATTAATTAATAATAAAAATTAGATTTTAAGTAAAAATACTTATAAGTAATAGTAAAAGTAATAAAAAATAGCTTTAATATTAATAATTATATTATAATTAATTTATAATATAAGATCTTTTTTAATAAATATTTAATAAAAAGATATATTATAAAAGCTATTAATAATAATACTTTTAAGTATTATAATAAAATACTTTTATTTATAATAAAGATTATTTTTAATAATAATATAAAATAAAAAGAGGTTTAAGATTAATAACTAATTAAAGTAAATAGTAAATAAAATAATAATAATTTAATTAAAAAAAAGCTAAAAGTTAAGCTATTTATATAAATAAATTAATAAGTTTATAATAATAAAGTTAAAAAAGTATTTTTTTTTATTAAAGCTATTATAGATTTTTATAATAAGTAATAAAAAAAGAATTATTATAATATTAATAGCTTTTAATAAAGTAATTCCTTTTTTTTAAAAAAAGAAAAAAAAATAATAAAAAAAAGTAATAGTAATATTAATAATTTAAAAGAGTTATTTTTATAAAGTTAGTTATTTACTTATAATTATATAATATTATTATAGTTAATTAAAGTAAAAGATTTATAAAATATAATTAAGAATTATACTTAGCTTTTTATAAAAAATTAAAATATTAATTTTATAATAAAAGTAATAAATTAGCTATAAAAAAATATAAATAATATTTTAATTTAAATATTATTTAATAAAAAGGAAATAAATAAAGCTTTTATTAAAGTATTAATATTAATATAAAATATATAATATTAATAATTAAAAAAATATATATTTTATTAAAAAGTAAAAATATCTTTATAGTAATATATAAAGTATAGCTAATAAGGTCTTATAATAAAAATAATATAATATAATACTTATTTTTTAATATATTATATATAAAGTATTATATATAATACTAAAAAAATATAATAACTTTAAAAGTAAGTCTTAAAGTTATATAATACTATTACCTTTAACTTTATAATTTAATTAAATAAATAGCCTTAATTTATAAATATAAAAAGATATTTCTTCTAGCTTTAGTAAGCTAAATACTTTCTTTATTATTACCTAGTTAAAGTAATTAATACTAAAGCTTTAACTTTAAAGGCTTAATTTTAAATAAGCTAAAAATTATAAAAACTAATATAAAATATAATACTATATAATTAATATTAATAATAGCTATAACTATTTAATTAAAGTAATTAATACCTATATATCTAGCCCTTTAACTAAAATCTATAGCCTTAAGCTTAATACTATATTAATCCTTTAATCTTTCTTAAAGTATTATAAAATTATAAGAAAATACTTACTATATATTAATAACCTATTAATAATATAATAAATTAATCTTATAATTTTTAGCTATTAAGTATAGCTACTTAATATTAATAGAAATAGAGCTAAAGATAAAGCCTTTAGTAATTATATTATAAATTAGATATATATATTAAAGGACTTAATAAATCGCCTAGAATAGGGTTAATACCTATTAAGGTAATAGCAGGCCTTTATTAATAGTATTATATTAGGCGAGCTAATTATTATATATTTTATAATATTATAAAAAGCTAAGAAGTTAAAGCTTTTATAATATTATAAGGCTTTAAAGATATTTTATTTAATTATAGCTTTAAGTTAATATTATAAAGTAATTATTTTAACTTAAAAAAGTTTAAATAATATATAGATAATATTTTTATAAGCTTTAATTAGCTTAAAATTTTTAATATAAAGTATTATTAATATTAAAATAAGCTTAAATAAAAAAAATATATAATTTTAATTTAATTTTTATAAATTTAAAATAATTTCTTTTTTATTAGCCTTTTTAGCTTATAATACTTTTTTTTATTAGCCTTATTAGCTTATAGTACTTTTTTTTTATTTATTATAATACTCTTTTTTTTATTTATTATAGTACTTTTTTTTTTATTTATTTCCTTAAATTTAAAGTTATTAAAAAGCTATAAATATATTTAATAAGTAAATTAAAGCTAACTTATAATTAGACTTTTTATATTTATTTTAGATTTTTTTATTATAACTTTATTTATATAGCTATAAGCTTTTATTAAAATATAGATTTTTTAATTAAAAAGACCTTTTTTCTTATACCTTAGTTCTAGCTTTTTCTTTTTAAATATAAAAAAGTTATATAAATTAATTATAGTATATATAATCTTAATTTAATTATTAAAAAAATATTTAAGTATATTATTTTTTATTATTTTTTACTTTTTTTTATAATATTTAAAAGCCTATTTTATAACTATTTAAAGTTATAAATAGTAAAGGTTATATAATTCTTTTTTATTTATAAGTCTTTTTATTATATTACTTTAATTTTAAAAATAATATTAAATTTATAAATATAAAATTAAAATTTCTTTTTATAATTTAAAGCTAATATTAGTAAAAAAGAATCTTTTTAATAAAACTTAAAAGCTACTTATATAAGTATTAAAAAGTTAAAATATCTTTATAGTAATATATAAAGTATAGCTAATAAGGTCTTATAATAAGAATAATATAATATAATATTTATTTTTTAATATATTATATATAAGGTATTATATATAATATTAAAAAAAAATATAATAACTTTAAAAGTAAGTCTTAAGGTTATATAATACTACTACCTTTAATCTTATAATTTAACTAAATAAGTAGCCTTAATTTATAAGTATAAAAAGATATTTCTTTTAACTTTAGTAAACTAAATACCTTCTTTATTATTACCTAGTTAAGATAATTAATACTAAAGCTTTAACCTTAAAAGCCTAATTTTAAATAAGCTAAAGATTATAAAAACTAATATAAGATATAATATTATATAATTAATATTAATAATAGCTATAACTATTTAATTAAAATAATTAATAATTATATATTTAGCCTTTTAATTAAAATCTATAGCTTTAAGCTTAATATTATATTAGTTTTTTAATCTTTCTTAAAGTATTATAAAATTATAAGAAAATACCTACTATATATTAATAAACTATTAATAATATAATAAGTTAATTTTATAATTTTTAGTTATTAAGTATAACTATTTAATATTAATAAAAATAAAGCTAAAAATAAAGCTTTTAGTAACTATATTATAGATTAAATATATATATTAAAAGACTTAATAAATTACTTAAAATAGGGTTAATACTTATTAAAGTAATAGTAGGCCTTTATTAATAGTATTATATTAAATAATAGTAATAGTTAATATTAGCTATAGTTTATAAAATTAAAATATATAGTTATAGTAGTTTATATAAGTATATTTTATTAATATTATATTATTAATAGATCTTTTAATACCTATAAGTATATATAAAAATTATCTTAAGTATTAATTAGCTATATTTACTTTTAATTTATATTCCTTATATTGCTTTATATTATCTTATAACCTAATTTAATCTATTACTAACCTATTAAGCTAGCTTTAGCCTACTAATATTTATAGTTTTTCCTTTAATACTAAAACCTTTATTTTATAATTTACCTTTTTACCTTTCTTTTCCCCTTTACTTCCTTTTTTTTACTTTATAATAGCTCTTAATTCCTATAATATAATATTTATATTATTAATTTAATTACTTTAACTATATATTTTACTTCTATAAACTATACCTAGTATTAGCTATTATTACTACTTAATCTAATAGCTATAATAAAAGCTTATTACTTTATTAATAAGTCTTAATCTTACTTTAAGTAATTAGCTAGGCCTTTTAAGGCCTTTAACTTAATTATAATAGTTAAGATAATAAATATATTTTATATATTTAAGAGCTTTATAATATAATTAAAGATTATAAGATTAACTTACTATATTAGTATTAATTTATTAATATATAGTAAGTCTTTACTTATAATATTTAAATATTAAAAGAAAGTATATAAATTAAAGATATTATTAATATTAAGATTATTAATATTAGTTAGATTACTATTTATATAGTTATTAATTACTATAATAAAATAGTTATAGCTATTAATAGTAATTATATAGTAGTATATTTTATAATAGCTTATTTAGTTTTTAGCTTATTTTAAGATAGTTTATTTAAGTTAAAGCCTTAATATTAATTACTTTAACTAGGTAATAATAGAGAAGGTATTTAGCCTACTAAAGCTAAGGAAAATATCTTTTTATATTTATAAATTAAGGCTATTTATTTAGTTAAATTATAAGGTTAAAGGCTATAGTATTATATAACCTTAAGACTTATTTTTAAAGTTATTATATTTTTTAGTATTATATATAATACTTTATATATAATATACTAAAAAATAAGTATTATATTATATTATTTTTATTATATAAAACCTTATTAGCTATACTTTATATATTATTATAAAAATATTTTAATATTTTAATATAAAAATTATTTTTTAAAATTAATTATAATAAAAATATTTTAAGAAACTATTAACTTTTTTAATTAAAATCTTTATTATTAAGTAAAAAAAATAAATATTAATATATATATACTATTTATTACTTTAATTATATTATTAAATTAATAAAATTTATTATTTAGCTTAATTTATAAATTAATATATTTATAATTTAGTAATTAAATAAATTTTATATATAAATACTATATAAAGTTAATTAAGTAAAAAAAGATAGTTAATATAATACTTTAATTAACTTTAAATTAATAGGCTATATTTTTTTAAAGCTTATTATAAGCTATTATTTATAAAAAGATTATTAGCTTTAATTTAAGTAATTAATATTAGCTATTACTTATATTAATATTAGTTTTTAATTATTAAAAAAGTTAATAAAAGTTACTTTTATTTATATAAAATCAGTCTTTAAATATTATATTTAAAATAGTTAATAATTATAAGGTATATACTTAAAAGTTAATAAAAATATTAATATAAAGCTATTAAGTAAATAAATTATTTTTATAATAAAACTAATAATAATATTAATAGTTAAAGTAATTTAAAAAAGTAATAATAATAGCTAATTACTATAATTATTAATTATTAAAATTATTAATAATAATTCTATAAATAAAATTATTATAAAAGCTTAATTATAAAAAATATTTTTTATATATAGTATTTTTAATTAAACTAATAAGATTATTATAATTACTTTTATTTTAATTTATATAATTTTATATTTAATATTTAAAATAATAAAAAATATTAAAAAATAAAGATATTTTTTAGCTTTTTATTTTTATTTAGTAATTTATAAGCCTTTTTACTAGCTTAATATATTACTTACTTATATAAAAGCTATTAAATTACTTATTTATTAATTAAGTAAGATTATAATAAGAAAATAGCTTTAAATATAAAAAGGTTAGTTAACTGCCTCTTTTTATATTACTTTTTTAGCAGAAATTGACTGCCTGGTAGAATTTACTGGGCTTGCTGATCAGGGCCTTGGGCTATGTTTGATAGGTAATAAAATGTGATGACCATGTTTTTATCCTTGGATTTTGACTCTCTTGACTCGGAAGATACATGAAGGGATAACCTAGAAGAAAAGATATGCCGATAGCAGTATATATTAACTATATTGCGCATGTCATGCGACGAGTCAATATCACGATTATCCATTGTTTGCTACATCCGCACGGTCGCTCGAGTTGCATGCCCGCTTAGCTAAAGCCAACAACACAACACATCTACCACAACGCAACATGGATGTACTCCGTAGACTGGATCGGATAACCGTGGAGTTGTCAAGAGGGTATTCATTAGTTATCGAACATCCTTGAGCACACCAAAGTGCCAGTGACACCCTTGTCGGTGCCGAGTTGACCAGGCTGTCATTGTCTTGGCTTGAGCAAAAAGATAGAATGAATAGCTGCATAGCATACAAGGTGATTGACTTCCTCACGATACATACACCAGCGGATACCATAAGCTACTGGGCATTTTCATACATAAGCACCAAAGTATGACCTCGTAATAGGCAAGGCATCTACATAATTTCCTGCAACCATCGTCATTCTCTCGGCTGCTATTCAGCTATTCCCCCCTACTGCACATCACATCCGTCCATCCACTACTGTATTTATCACCACCACCACCACCACCACCACCACATGCACGCACCCACTCACTACAACTCCCACTCACACTGATCCATCATATTCCGTCTGCTTTGCCTGCCCCCATGCTCATTCTCTTCTCCATAGCCGTTGTCTGCCCCATAACAACATGGGACCCCCCCCCCATCCGCTCCCCCATGTTTAGTGGAAGAGAACCCTGGGCTAATGGCGCAAAACGCAATCACTACTAGGGCCTTGCCGAGGGACGAAGGTGCAAAGTTCATCAATTGTTTGCTTGCTGCAGAACAGAACCCTAAAAAAATGCGTGAAATGCAACCATGTCAGACCACGCCCATAATACCCTGCTCAGTCAGTGTCCAGGGGTCGTAAGATAGACTGCGATTCGTCTGACGGGCCGATGCACCGTGCTCAGAAGCAGAAGCTCAAGGTTGGAGAAATTGACTAATAATTGTACTGTACTGTAAACAGACAATCCAATGCAAATGGGTTAAGTTAGCCATACGCGCAGTACAAGAATGGGACATTCGCTGCTGGGTGCATAGTTTATCTAAATCTCCCTCTCTCACTTTCCTCAGAGGCTGGACCTTGGCTGGCGAGAAAGAAGGACAAGCGTCCTACCGTACTATACTGGATGTCTAAACTAAAGACTCGAGAATCACACATCATGATGCCCAGCTTTAAACGGCTTCACGGCCGCGCCTTGGTTGCTACGGCTCCGGTTTACTGCTCCGGACCAGCTGCTTCGTCGACCATCAAGATGACCCCTTCATCGGCTTCGTGGACAACTTACCTGTGGCGAATCATCCTGAGTGTGTTGGCCCCTTCATCGGCGCTGCTCCAGTTTGGTTCATGGGCGGCTTCAGTCTTGGGCCCTCCTGTTCATGAGCTGTATCTTCAACCTCACTTCTCCGCACTGCAAAAGGCGCCAATACAGACAGGCATTCCCTTTGAAGTCTCAACTACCCCTGAGTTCAACTGCTTCAGTCCGAATCTTCCAAATATCACCATCTATGCGACAGGGGGCACTATCGCTGGATCTGCTAGTTCGGCTGACCAAACGACGGGGTATCAATCAGCTGCGCTGAGTGTCCAATCTCTCATTGATGCGGTGCCACAGCTGTGCAATATTGCCAACGTGAGAGGTGTTCAATTCGCCAACACAGACAGTATAGACATGAGTTCAGACATGCTACAAGCGTTGGCGAAGGAAATCCAGGCCGATCTCAACAGTCCATCTACACAAGGTGCTGTTGTGACGCACGGAACCGACACTCTGGATGAGTCGGCTTTCTTCCTTGATCTCACGATCCAGAGCGACAAACCCGTGGTTGTAACGGGTTCTATGCGTCCTGCAACAGCCATAAGCGCTGATGGGCCCATGAATTTGCTGTCTTCTGTGACTTTGGCTGCCAGTGAGAACGCCAGAGGCAGGGGAGTCATGATTGCCATCAACGACCGCATCGGATCTGCTCGCTTCACGACAAAGGTGAACGCCAACCATCTCGATGCTTTTCAAGCTCCTGATAGCGGCCTGTTGGGAACATTTGTCAATATCCAGCCCGTCTTCTTTTATCCGCCATCACGGCCCCTGGGTCACCACCATTTCAAATTACCGTCCCGACCTCCGTCATCAGCTTTGCCTCAAGTGGACATCCTCTACGCTTACCAGGAGCTCAGTGTTGGCATGTTCAAGGCGGCTGTTGATCTCGGCGCACGAGGCATCGTCCTCGCAGGCCTTGGTGCTGGATTCTGGACTTCCAAGGGCACTGAAGAGATCCGACGCATAGTACGTGAAACCAACATCCCCGTGATAGTGAGCCGTCGACCAGAAGGCGGTTTCGTGGGACCCTGTCAGGCAGGAATTGGAGCTGGTTTCCTTAACCCCCAAAAGGCGAGGATCCAGCTCCAACTCGCGCTTGAGGCTAAGATGGACAACGACGCCATCCGAGCTCTTTTTGAGCACGCGGGAGTGCACTAAAGGGGCAAAAGATAAAAAGGTTCAGACCACAACAGCATGATGATACACATTACCAACAGGACCGGTACCTTTTTAGAGGAACTTCCAAAAAGATCACGATCAAATAGGGAAACTCGATACAATTCGGAGGCTTACGCATGCATCAGAAAACGGTTTGGATCTTCAGGGCGCATTTTGTCTTTTTAGCGAATGTCAAAAATTGGGGGTGGCTATCTGCTTTTTTGTCTTGTTTTTTTGTTTTTGCAAAGATCATTTTTCGTTGTTCAATCTAGCAGGCATCTTGAATCGGTGTGGCAAAATGGCTGATACAGCCAAACAATCATGGAGGGAGGCTATCTGTTTTTCGTTGTTCTGCATTTTTGTGCTTATAAAAGTTGATGCAGAGGAGTTGATAAAGCTGGTCTAGCAATCTGTTTTGCAGGTGCTTGACATGCAGGAGTATAATAAAGTTAATTGTATTCAACATATATACTCAAACGAAAGCTTCACGTGGTTCTCAAAGCAACTTATGAGCAAATATCGAAAGCCAAGATACTCAAGTTGTGGATTTGTCGATAATCCTTGCTCATCAACACGCTCGTGGTGTACCATGGGTAGCTGCACAAGTGACAGCGGAAGAAGCAAAAAAGAAAAAAAAAAAAAAAAAGACACAGCCGAAACTGCACGAAAGCAGGCAATAGCGGTCCAACAAGGGGGTCTGGAGAGAGAGCCAGGGCTCGCTGCAACTGAAGATCCTTGATATGTGGTTGACAGGGGAGTTGGCCATGGAGGGTCGTTAAAAGCCCGAGTTGATGCCTCGGGGTTCAGGAAAGATCCGGAAGTATATCCATACCTACTCATTTCGCGAGATTGCATCATATAATTGTGATAAGTGAATGCCAAATGAAGAATTGGGGTTTGGTGATTCCCATGATGTACTGTATGGATTTTCCAGGACCGCGAAATGGTGGTCAAGATAAATAGCAATTTCTCAACCCGTCAAAAGAGTATGTGTAATTGAGTTTAGACAACACAAATTAATCATACAATGAAGATCCAGTGAATGATAAGAATGATAGAAAGAGAATTCTAAGTTGGTTGGCGGCAGATGATGAGATTGATACTGGCGCTGATGTTCGTCTCAGTACGTATGTATCCCGCAGGTAGTTTTACGATCCACTATGACGGGTGAGTCTGAGAGACAACCTGGATATGTGGCTAACTGTAAATCGGAGAAGGAGATTCCAGTTCCAATTGTCTCATCAAACTCTCTAAAGCTTCCAATCAATTTGTGCAGTAAGAATTTTCTTTAGAGGTGCAGTTGCAAAAGTTTATCATATTAAAATCGTCCTGAACTCTATTAATGGCTTCCCCCAGATTGAGACATAGTCATAGTCTAGTCTAGAGGAGAAGCCCAGAAGCCTCCCGTTCGGCCTCAACGCTCCACGCGTACTCCCCATATTTTATCCCTTTACTTGTAAAGCTTGTCTGTCATAACATATACACCTCGAAATAGCCTCCTCGAATCATGATAAACTAAATTCATATCTAAACTTATATTCGTTTATTTCCGTTACAACGCGTCAGCCACCTCGTATAAGCTTATCCTTATTATCTAGCCGACTACTCCGTACCATCAGACAAAACAACCCTGACACAGCACGCCACCACCGAATCAAGGCAGGCCAAAATTCCTACTCTAGATCGAGATCAACCACCTTTTCATCCCTTCCATTCTCACTCATGATTTGATTTGGTTAGCCGTCCTTCTCTCCCCCGGGCAGAGACCGTTACCTCATGGTTGAACAGCTGGGGTCAGGGCAGGAAATACAGCAGCAGCAACAACAGTCACTCGTTTGAAGTTAATCGCCCCGTCACGCCAATCGACCCATTGCGACGTCAGCGAACGTCCCGCATGTCGACCAAGATAACCTCAATACACTCGTTTTACACCCTCGCCAAGCCATCATGTTCCAAGATCGATCTGAGGCCGAGGCGCCATTAGGCCCCGAATCACCGAAAGCCAGTTCAAAGGTCAATGTTCGCCGTCGCAACAGTGGTGCCGGCCGCTCCGCGCCATTGGTCAATCGCATAAAGGATGTTGCTGCAGATGTATACCAGAAGACCGTTATTGAGCTTATTCTGCGTCGCAAGAATGTTACTGTGTCGACTGAAGGGCGACGTATACCTCTCGAACTCGAACACGAAACCCCTTTGATCGATCCTCGCCGTGGTTTTCCATATGTCTCGAACAGCATACGAACGTCAAGATATACAGTATGGGACTTTATACCCAAGCAACTTTTCTTTCAGTTCTCTCGCGTTGGAAACTTTTATTTCCTTTGCGTTGGTATACCGCAGATGGTATGTATGAGCAGAACATTGAAGTCGGATTTGCTGCTAACAGCTACACCAGATTCCAGGCCTTTCGACGACCGGATCCTACACTACTATTCTACCGCTTTTATTCTTTGTGATGTTGACAATTGTTAAAGAAGGCTACGACGACTACCGAAGGTATCGCCTGGATAAAATTGAGAACGCTGGCTTCGCGACTGTGCTTGGACGAGAAGACAAATACACGGGAAAGCTACGACCAGTTAATAAATGGACAAAGCTTAACCCGTTTTTGACACACTCGACCGCCGAGCCGCATCCCGTACCGGAGGAGGAATTCAATGGATTGCATTGGGTCCCTGTGAGATGGAGCGAGATTAAAGTCGGAGATATCATCAGGCTTTGCCGAGACGAGCCTATTCCCGCAGACCTTGTCTTGCTACACAGCGACGGGGAGAATAAGCTGGCTTACATCGAAACAATGGCTCTCGATGGAGAGACCAACCTCAAGAGCAAGCAGGTCACGCCCGCTTTGGAAGGCTGCGACACGATCGAGGGGATTTCCAAGTGCAAGGCGGATTTCGTCGTTGAGAGCCCAAATCCTGACCTCTACAACTTTGATGGTCGCGTGACAGTCAGCGAAAAGACTGTGCCCTTGACTTCAAATGAGGTTATTTATCGCGGAAGTGTTGTTCGCAACACCAATACAGCAATTGGGCTAGTAATCAACACTGGCGAGGACTGCAAGATTCGCATGAACGCCAACAAGCACCCAAAAGCCAAAAAGCCAGCCCTCGAGCGAGTTGTGAACAAAATCGTCGTTACCCTTGCAACTTATGTTGTGGTCTTATCTGTTGGCGTATCTATGGGCTATGTCAAATGGCAAAAGAGCACAGAAAGGCACTCCTGGTACCTGGAACAGGCAAAGGTGCCTTTCTACCAGATCATCATTGCCTTCATTATTATGTTCAACAACGTTGTACCCCTGTCGCTTTATATCAGCCTCGAAATCGTCAAAATCGGCCAGTTGCTGATGCTGAACTCGGATGTTGAAATGTATGATGAAGAGACAGATACCCCTGCCCGGTGCAATACGAATACTATCCTTGAGAATCTGGGTCAGGTGGGATACGTCTTCTCAGACAAGACGGGAACCTTGACAGACAATGTCATGAAGTTTCGAAAGATCAGCGTTGCAGGAACTGTTTGGTTGCATGAGATGGACCTGGAACCAAAGGTCGACGAAGCGGAGGATTTTAAGCTCGATGAAGAGTCTGAGCCAAGTGAGCCTTCAGTCTACAAGACAGACCCCGTCACGGTCGTTATCAGAGAGGAACAGGCCGAGGCGTCGAACGAACCATCCACGCCACAAGCTCTCGCCTCGCCATCTCGGCCCTCCATGTCACCTCGCCCCTCCATGTCTCATCGCCCATCTATGGCACCCTCGAGACCCTCAATGGCACCTTCGCGCAATTCATTTGGGAGCCGTAGATCCTCGTCCCAATGGCGCTCAACGGGACGACCGGATCATGTTCAGCCCGACGTTACTACGAATGACCTTATTGAATACCTACGTCTCCGCCCTAACTCAGGTTTTGCTAGAAAGGCGAAGCAGTACATTCTCGCTGTAGCTCTGTGCCATACCTGTTTGCCTGAATATAAGGAGAACGGAGAGCTAGAGTTTCAAGCAGCATCTCCCGACGAGCTAGCTCTCGTCAGGGCTGCTCAGGAACTCGGTTACCTTGTCATTAATCGAACGACGCAAACCATCACTCTTCGGGTCACCCAGCCTGACGGCCACGAGGAAGAGCTCAAGTACGAGGTTCTGGACGTGATTGAATTCACCAGTGCTAGGAAAAAGATGTCGATCGTTGTTCGTTTTCCAGACGGTCGTGTGTCGGTCATCTGTAAAGGTGCCGACTCTGCTATCTTGCCTCGTCTTAAGATGTCGCAGATTGCCAAGCAGAAAGCTAGTGAGGTCCGGAAGAGCGCTGAGCTCGAGCGTGAGATGCACCGACGCAGCGAGCAGCAAGAGCCACGTAACAGTTTTGGCGGTAGGCCTAGTCTCACCATCCGACGAAACCCAGGCGTGTCGAGGGACAGGAGTACAAGCAGACGGCCCAATGTGGATAGAAGCAAGTCGTTCGAATTTGGCCGACTTTCTAGACGCTCGGAGGATAAGCCCCGTCTGTCCATTGCGACTCGCGGTGTGTCAATCGATCTCCCTCGAGGCCAGTATCTGAACACTCCCATTCATTACCAGCAACCAATTCCCGAACACCTAGCCTTCCTCGAGGATCCAGCCCTGCTTGACGACTCTGAGACATTTTCCAAGTGCTTTAAGCACATGGATGACTTTGCCACCGAGGGCCTTCGTACGCTACTCTTTGCGCAAAAGTTCATCACGGAACAAGAGTATCAGGCCTGGAAAAAGATTTGGGACGAGGCCACGACTAGCCTCAATGATCGTCAACAGCGCATTGAGGATGCCGGCGACATGATCGAGCAGTCGTTTGATCTGGTTGGTGCAACTGCCATTGAGGATAAGCTACAGAAGGGTGTCCCTGAGACAATTGAGAGGTTGCGGAAGGCCAATATCAAGGTGTGGATGCTTACAGGTGATAAGCGAGAGACCGCTATCAACATCGCTCACTCCGCCAGAATTTGCCGGCCCGGCTCGGATCTTTATATCCTCGACATTACCAAGGGAAGTCTTGACTCTCAGCTGATTGCCCTGCAAGAGGATCTTTCAGCTGGCTCAGTCCATAGTGTGGTTGTTATTGATGGGCAAACGCTTGCGGCCGTTGAAAAATCGCCAGAGTTATCTGCCAGATTCTTTACGGTCATGTTGCAAGTCAACTCGGTCATTTGCTGCCGTGCCTCTCCAGCGCAGAAAGCACTGCTGGTAAGCACCGTCCGGTCTCGTCTCAAGAAGTACCATGGCAGGAAACGTCGAGGCCTGACCCTGGCCATCGGCGACGGTGCAAATGACTTGGCCATGATCTCAGCCAGCCACGTGGGCATCGGCATATCTGGAAAGGAAGGTCTCCAAGCAGCCCGTGTGGCAGACTATGCCATTGCTCAATTTCGGTTCCTGCAGAGGATGCTGCTTGTCCACGGACGATGGAATTACATTCGTACCGCCAAGTTCATTCTTTACACGTTCTGGAAGGAAATGTTCTTCTACCTGCCAACAGCGCAGTATCAAAGATATACTGGCTACAGCGGCACGTCTCTGTATGAAGCTACCAGTCTGACTGTTTTCAACACCCTTTTTACGAGTCTCTGCGTTATCTGTATGGGAATTTGGGAGCAAGATCTCAGCGCTGAGACACTGCTGGCCGTTCCCGAGCTTTATGTCTACGGGCAGCGCAACCAGGGCCTCAACATATGGAAGTTTGGTCGATGGATGCTTCTCGGTGCCATTGAGGGTGTGGTCTGTTGGTATGGCGTCTGGGCTGGCTATGGTTGGATCTCACCGGCAGCGCGCGACCAAGGTTTGTATGCCCTGGGGACGCTCACATTTTCAGTTGGAGTTCTCTGGATCAACTGGAAACTTTTGTAAGTGACTACCTCGTTTGGGCACCATTTCGAGACTAACGTGATTAGCATTTTCGAAACCCATTACAAGTCTACCATTGTCATGGTATCTTTCTTTGTTACTACTATCGGCTGGTTCGCTTGGCTGTGTTTCCTTGACGCAGCCTATGCGGGTAGCCCGTCCGGGCCATACGCTATTCGAAATAGTTTCACGGAAGTATTTGGGGCCGATGCAGTATGGTGGGCAACACTATTCATCGTACTTGGGCTCCTGGGTCTGTTCGAGATCGTGCTCAAATGCGTCAAACGTCTTCTCCTAATTGCTGGACTTTGGGATTGGCCTCCCTGGGGAAAGAGTCGTCGCGGTGAGAACATCGAAGAATGGGACGTTGAGCTATGGCAGGAGCTAGAGCAGGATCCGGCGTTACGAGAGCGCTTAAAGCGACTTGCTCGTGATGAGCAGTTGGAAGAGGAGGATGAATTCGAGCACGGCATAGAGGAAGGGCTCCGGGGACGTTGACGCGAGTGATTATGGCGTTTTGATACCCTATAGATACTCCGGACTATCTTGTCATTGGGATTGTGTTATTTGTTGCATAGATTTGGATATGAAACACGATATAGCGAGGAATCTTCTTTTACACACGGTCAAATTGTTCGCCCAGTACCTCAACCTCTATCTCGACACCCGCCTCCGGCTGCTTTAGCCTCGTTACAAACTCCTCGCCCAATGCTGCAGATGTCAAAATACCTCCGCGTTTGTGAGAAGGTATGGTTCCTTGCAGGAGGACCAATGCCACTTGCGTCAGTGCTACGCCTGTGAACACGTACGGATCGCCACTATATGCGAACTTGACTTCAACTTTCGGAACAGGCTCAGCTCCTTTGTTGTCTGCTATAGCCAGAGTGCGATACTTGAAATAGTGGCTTCTACGGGCTTCCTCAGATGGACCTGTTCCTGGTGGGAACACCCGGGCGGCCAAGTAGCGTACAGGAGGGATTTTTGTGATCGCATTTGTGACAAGGGAGAGGCTAGTTCGAAACACCAATGCTGATAAAGCATTAGAACATTTCATTCTTGACGAGAAGAAGAAATCCTTTCCGTAGCCTTCCGGGCTCAGGAAGCCTGATCCATGACCGGCGTATAAGCCCCAGCTTCGGCCGATGACAACCTCCTCTACCTGTGCATGGGTACTTTCCACTAAAACGCCCAGTTCATCAACGGTTTGGACGCCAAAAGCGTTGGGGGGCGGAAGAACCCCCGTTTTGGCCCCTTGTTGTTCAGTCCTTGGCACAGGAGATAAATCAAAAGGGGCGATGTTGACGGGCTCGAGGCTACACAGTGAGCTGAGGCTTCCGCCGCTGAAAGAACCGCGGACATCTTCAAGACAGACCAGGACTTCACGAGTAGGAAGAGAGAAGTGGCGTTGAAGTTTTAGAGCGGCGAGATAGACGGATAGATCTGCGGGAACGGCAGCCCAGCCAGCGGTCATGATAATCTAGTGGTGTCAGACAAGGACCGGAAAGTAGACAGCTTAATTGTCATACTCTTGAACCTGAGTTACAGGCCATCGTGTCATACTGGGCGATAATACCTCGCATCCAGGCGGGCTCTCCGCTACTTTGTTGGTGTAAGTCGGAGTGTGACCTACACGTTGTGAGATGGTGTTTGCTTACCAATCCACATAATCGGTGCCGTTCTCAGCGCAGGCTCTGATCACAGCCGTTCCACATGTGGTAGCATAAGGACCAATAGTATTTACAATCACACGGGATGTCTTGACGAGTTCGGAGATGGCTTCGTCGGAAGCGAGGTCAAGAGCGTACACAGTACCTATGGGCGTTTAATAAGTGGATATAACACGAGGGCGTACAACAGACATTTTGGTTCTTCAAGCTGTAGTTCTTTGTGTAAAGCTTGGAGTTTACTCTCACTGCGACCTGCGATGGCCCATGATACATTGCCCGGGAGGACCTGGGCCATGTATGATGCACACAGGCGGCCTGTGTAGCCCGTTGCGCCTAGGAGGACAATGTCGATCATTATGCTGACGTGGAAGTTGGCGCTATCAAGAAATGAGACATCAATATACACATATATACTTGTCCATGTCCCTTATAAGCTGAACAGTGTGTCCTCCCAACGGTCGCTCCGGCCAAGACGGGCATAGATATCGGGCTGACTGATGCCCCGGCGGAGAGATATCCAGGCACACAATGGGATAACGGCGCAATAGAAGAACCGGCTCTGGCATGCATATCACCAAATCAGGAACAAATAGAAATGCCAGATATTTGTTCTTACTGTGCTTGTTGGATACGCATAACTACCTATTTTTGACTTAGTTTGTCACGTTGGAGCCTCATTATCCTCGTCTCTCAACGTCTGTATCCTCCTGGTTAACCACACCCTCAGATCTTTCCGGACGATCTGGAATCTTTCCAATGATTTCCATACTCCTAAAAGTGTACACAACGAGTGCGAGTGCAATGACTAGGATGCCAAAGTTTGTCCAAGCTCCGGCACGAAGACCCTTTAGAGACGGTGCATCCCATTCCTTGACTGGCCCAACATGTTGAACACTTACACCTCTTTCTTTGGCCATGACAGATGACTGTATCGAGGTGGCAATAGCCAATGAAATGGCACGACCGATCATACCAGAAGAGTTGATGAGTGCTCCGCCAACAGCTTGGTCCTCTTTCGGAAGAGAATGTGAAGTAAAGAGCGTGAGGCAAGGCCAAGCCGTGTCGGCTCCAACAACAGAGAGGATCATAGCCCAGAATCCCCATGCGAAGTATGAGGTCGTCGGGGGAATTGGCACGGCGTATAAAACAGCAGCAATGCAAACAGCCACATGTCCAAACGCCAGGATAAAGAACGTCGGAACCCGTGAAAGGAAGTACGCCGTGAAAAAGGCAACAATGAACCCGCTTATACCAGTAGGGATGAACCGCAACATTGTCTGTAGTGGTGAGAGACCTTGGTAATCCTGGAAGTAGTACGTTGCGTAAATGAGATAGTTGTTGAAGCCACCAAAGAAAAAGCCCATGATGATCATGACAGCTGTGAATCGCCAGTTATTGAAGACTGATACCTTGACGAGCGGCGGTCGATTCGTCTTCTGCTCAAGATATCGCTGCCAAAAGAAGAATGCAACGATGACCCCAAACGAAACAACGATGAGCACAGGGATCCAGGGTGCAGTCCAGCCAACAACGTTTCCCTCGGTCAAAGCAAACATAAGTGCAAGGAGTCCGCAGGTGATGAGAGTAGCGCCAATCCAGTCCACGGCCGCCGTCTTGGACCGGAGGTTGTCATGCTCGGGTCGGAGTTCCGGGGGCGAGGGCGGGGACGGGATGCAGAAGACACCGGCAACGGCGATCATGCCGGCCATGATGGCTAGGGCACCAAAGACCCATTTCCAACTGGCCCATTCCGCGATGAGACCGGAGACGAGATTACCGCAGACGCTACCGAGGGGGGCTCCGGCAGCTGGTGTTGTTAGCAAACTCCAAGATAAGTATGAGTACCTAGGTATTCAGAGAAAACATACCGTACGCACTGAAAGCGTAGTTCTTTGCCTTCCCCGGAGGAAACGTAGTCCCGAGGATACCAATCGCCGTGGGGACATTAGCAGCAGCGCCCTGGATACATCAGCAGTGTCCTGTGCCATACATAGTAAGATGGAACTCACCAGCCCGTGAAGGCCACGGAATAGATCGAATGCAATCTCAGTAGGTATGAAAGCATTGACAACACAGCAGATTGTAACCCAAAAAGACCCCAGGATAAAAATCAGTCTCTTTCCGTAGATATCTGCGATTCGACCCCAGAGTAACAGGAAGCAGCCAAATGTCAAGACGTAGGACGATACTACCCATTGAAGTCTCGTGTCAGGAACATCGAGGGCCCGGCCAATCTGAGGGAGGATGATAACGACGCTCTGGCTAGCAAGAGTCTATCATTGTTAGTGTTAGTGTTTGTGAGTTTGATCCTCATCTGTTACAGTAGACTCACGTTGAGAAAAGAAGCTCCTGTGACAGTGCAGACGAGAGCTATACAACGGGCCCTGGATAATCTCAGCTCGTCCTTCGAATCTACCGATTCTGCATCACCGCTCCCGTCATCGTTGGAAGACACATTCTCTTCAGGCCGATTGTCGGACTTTTCGTTATCGATCACATCTTCAGGGACAATCTTTTCCTGCCCTGAAGAGGTTAGAGCAGTATTTTGGGGAGCCGAGTCGATGACAAAGTCTGGTCTCTTGTCACTGGAATGGTCAGCCATTATCTCAACCCTTTTTACTCACTCGAAGGAGCAAGAATGAAGAACGAGAGAGTCTCCAACTAAAAGTCATCACCTCGGAAACAATGGGGAAATGCCCAGGGTAATATATACTACTTTGACCCAAACCCTTGAGAGCCAAGCCTAAACCCCCAATGGATGACAGGAGGGATGACAGAAAACTCGGGACTTTCATTTCTGAGTGATAAAAATACCTGTACGTGGTCAGGATATTTTGCCATGTCTTTGGCAAGCTCACTGATTGGGTTATTTTCGCCCCCTTTGCCCAAAAGGCCTCGAGGCTCCGTATCAATCAGTCAGTTGACTGGGGTAGACTGTGGGGGATGGGGTCCAGCCGAATGGCGAATTCCTTCTCATTAGACGAGGATAATGTTATTCCCGGAACTGCAACACTTGGTTACATTGACAGGCAAACAAGCTTCAGTAGACGGTCAACTCTCTATCCGTACCAACATGATCATCGCTACTACAACCTTATCTCAATGATGTGATGGGTTACCTACACAATAGAACAGACGCTCTCTTCCTTTCCTTGCAAAAGGAACCCCTGTGATAAATACCAAGGTATTCTCCCACGGCATCCGCAGATCTTCTTCGCATCTTCAACCCCACTCATTATCCCCAACTCACTCACATGCCGGGTTCTGGTGCCGGAGAAAGCCATCCAGCACCAGCAGCACAATCTAGTCCATCTATTGCCTAATTCTAGAGCAAGAGGTTATCTATCCCGTCATTCTCTCCCTTTCTCCTCTGTTTGGTCATAGCTCCCCGCTTGAGTTGGTGACTAATCTTCTCTATAGCCGAGTTGCACGGTTAACAGACTTGGGAGTCAAACATGCATGCAATACAAAGCGGCCGGCCTTTTCTGCTCATTCAAGATGGCATCTTTGCTTACAAGTCAGGCCGGAGTCTATCTCCTGTTTGGGGGGTGCCTGCATGAGGAAGACCTATCTATATCCCCCAACAGGCCTCGCTACAATCAACACCCTCAGTCTACACAATATGCACGCATGCGACCAGTCACTCATGTACTCATCACATCATGCACGACAACTATTTCCTCTCCAATAAGTTTTCTCATTTTCGTTGATATCATTGGATCAAAGCCCTTATAAGGGAGCTTCTCAATCTCATGCCTGACCAAACCAATTCATTCAATTCCTTTCCATTGCCTTCTCCCATGCACGCCTTGCCTTTTCCCTTTCCTCATCGCCCTATGGTTCAAGTCAAGAAAGAATACATTGTTAAACGAACACGCGTTCAACCCCGTCTCCCAAAATGTTTGTTTGTTGTCATAAATAAGAAACCAGACGTTTGCAGTTGAGCCCCCCTTCCCCCGACAAACAACCCAAAAATACCATCAAAGCAAGCAAATCCTGATCCAGGGAAAGAAAATGACACGCACGCAATCTCGTTGTTTGGCTCCAGGCGTTTCACATGAAGAAATACCAGGTAAAGTGAGAATGACAGTGAGGGATAGAGTGAAAGAGAGAGAAAAAAGACCATGGCGAAACGCCTTGCCCTTCCATTCCGTTCCGTTCCGTTTCCTTTGATTTGTTTTGCCATATGCCACCCTGATCTTTTCTTAAGGCGATTCTCGAGAAAAAGTAAAAAAGAAACAATCGTACACGTACACGTAGACACATTTGAGGTGTGAGACTGAATATTCGTCCGGCTCCATGAAAGCCATATGCATCATGCTGATTATAACCCGCCCCGCCCCCGACTCCTTGACCATAGTTCACCTCTCGTCCCCTGTCATCCACTAAGATATTCCGTAACACATTACGTCGG
Source organism: Fusarium musae (assembly GCF_019915245.1). NCBI lineage: Eukaryota > Fungi > Ascomycota > Sordariomycetes > Hypocreales > Nectriaceae > Fusarium > Fusarium musae. The sequence goes on from NC_058387.1 coordinate 3,136,793, forward strand.
CTGCCGCCAAGCCAGTCGTCAGGCATCGGCCTCGTCTGTCGCTACGCTCCTGTTCGGCATCTGATCTCTAATGATAGTTGCCTCCCCAGCCGCCGCGCTGCTGTTGTTGCTGCTGCTGCTGGTTGCCACCGTAGTAACCACTGCCGCCGAAGCCTTGTCCATATGACCCGTAGGGACTGTTTCCGTGCTGGTTGGTACCGGCGTTACCGCCCATGCCATATGCATTGCTGCCATGGAGGCCATGGCCTTGAAGATGGCTAGGATAACCACCATACGCACCAACATTCTGGGGGGGCGGGAGACCGCTCTGAGCAGGGGGCGCGTTGGTAGCGGAACCGGGTCGAGCTCCACCCAGAGAGGGAGAAGGGCCAGAAGCGGTCTTGGGCTCACCAAATGGCTTCAGGTCATCAGCCGCGGCATTGCCGGGCTGCGCTGGGCTGTTGAAAGACTGGCCTTGAGACGGGAAAGCGGAGCCTCCACGATTGAAGGTATCATGGACGCTGTTAAAAGCGCTCCCACCAAGGCCGGGCTGACTGCCAGCCTGGGTTGTAGCCGCACGGCCATAATCGCCAAGACCAGAGCCCAGACCACTGTCTCGGTGAAGAGAAGACTGAGCAAATCCAGCAGGGGATGAGCTGTGATCATAGGGGGCATTGGGGGAGATGCCATAGGGCTGGCCATACATGCCGCCCTTACCGTAAGGGCCAAATCCGCCTTGGCCATATCCAGAGTAGTATTGGTGATAGTACGGGTTGCTGTAGTAGGGGTGGTTGTAGCCGGGATACTGCTGGCCGTGTGACTGAGGTTGAGATCCCTGGCCTGGCTGCTGCTGTTGCTGCTGGCCGGGCTGTTGAGGCTGCTGTTGCTGCGCCTGTGTAGTAGGGTTGGGTGTACTGTTCCCGCTGTTCTGAGCATCCACAGCACTTCCGCCAAATCGAGGTTGGTTGTGCAGACCGCTCTGGGGGTATTGGCTCAGGTTATCAACCTGAGATGCCCCATAACCACCAAAAGGTCGCTGCTGAGACGCAGCGCCATCCTGCTGGCCCTGCCCTCCTTGCTGGCCAAACTGTTGGCCGTAGTAGTTGTAAGGGTTTCGGTCGGATTGATTCGCAGTGTAGTAGGAGGAGTAATCGCTGGGTGCGGAACTGAAAGCGCCACCAGGCTGTTGCGCCTGGGAAGTCTGAGCAGCGAAGTTGTCGAAGGGAGGTTGAGTAGAGGGAGTGCTCTGTTGGTTAAAAGGGTCCAGTGGCTTCTGGGGGACTCCAACTGTCTCCTGGGCGCCAGCCTGGCCAAATCGACCGTATTGCTGAGCGCTAGCAGGACCTTGGCCAGGAATCTGAGCCTGCGCTTGCGCAGCTGGAGCTGGAAAATGTCAGCGTTTAAACAAGAGCAAACTTGAAGTCAATAGATAGCATACCGGTAGGAGCTGCGATAGGAGCAACTGTAGAAGTGGGCTTCTGTGCGAATGAATCGGGGACAGCCGCTTGAGTAGCGGGAGGAAGCGAGGTACGAGGATGAGTGATAGGCGAGTCGGCGGGAGGTTGAGCTCTAGTCTCGGGCTCCTCTCGGTCGCCGTCAATATCTTCATCGCCGTTCAGACTGAAGGCTCCGAATTGGACAGCAGCTCGGTCAACCTCTCGGTTGCCAGGCATACGCACAGCTTCTTCCTGGTCGAGGACACGGCGCTGATGGTGATGATGGCTGGGAGTACGGACGGTTCGCTCAGCTGTAGCTTTGGCAGCGGTGGCAGCGAATCCGCTGGGAGGGGCGGCATGCTGCTGTTGAGCAGCAGAGATAGGTGTAGCAGTAACACTTGCGGGGTTCTGTCGAGGGTCCCAAGAGTCAGCGGCGGTGCTTGCTACAGTACCAGTCGGAGGCGGCTTGGATTCGTCAACAACCTGTTCAAGATTTGATTCGGTAAGCTCGTCCTTGGAGGGGGGAAGAGCCACCTCGGGCTCTACATTAACGTGAGGAACTTCGGCGGGAGTAGCGGTATCGACAACGGGCGTAGTCTCATCAGCTTCGTCGACGGCGGGGGCAGGTGCGTTCTCGGACTCGGGCTCGGGCACGACCTCAGCCTCGGGTTCGATAGGTTCGGGGGCAGATTCAGTTTCACCGTGTTCGGCAGCTGGCTGAGGAGCAGCAGGAGCTTCTTTTGGCTTGGGCGGGGCCTTAGGGGGAGCGGACTGGCGGAGCATGCTTGCCCAGGTCTTCACTGCAGGGGCAGCAGGCTTGGGTGCCTCTGTTGTCGCAGATGGGGCAGGTTGTTCAGCAATGGGCTGGTTCTCCTCTGAGGTCTCCTTCTTGGATTCCTTAGTGCCCCAAGCAGATGACTCCTCTGTGGGAACAGACAAGGCTGAGCTGTCCTTGGTTCCAGCGCCGTTAGTGGGAGCAACAGAGGGTCGGCCACGTGTGCTACGGCCTCCTCGATCTGTAGCTCGGCCTCGGCCACGACCTCCCTCAGATACAGCTCGGCCACCACGAGTGGCCCGGGGTCCAGTAGACGTCACGTCGTTCGAAGATGCGGGAGCTTGGTCCTTAACCTTAGCTCGGGAAGCCTTCTTGGGCTTTGAAACCTCGCCCCATTGAGAGATTGTTCCTGGAAGAAAGCATGTGTTAGCAGTAGAAACAGGCGGGTATCAGATCACGAGGGCAGTGGGGAGTTGATGCGCAGCTATCTCGAACAGGTTGTACGTGTATAGCGTGGTTGAGGTGGGTAAAGAGCGTAACATACCCTCAGCAATGCGGGTGACGGCTTCGTTCTCGTCGCCGTTCGTTTCCTGGAGAGCAAAAAGGACATCGGCCTCAGACCAGTCGGGGAACATCTCTCGAATCACCGAGGTCTTGTCGCCATATTGCTTTCGAAGCTCGCCAAAGTCTCCTTCATCTTCGAATGCACCTTGGGAATCAGCGGTGCTGTGGTCGGGCTTGTCGCCATTGGTTCGTCGGCCGCCGCGACCGGCGAAACCTCCTCTACCACCGCGGCCAGAGCCTCTGCCGCGCGAGGCGGACGTCCGTGAAGTCACTTCGGACATTAGATGGGTTGTGGTTGATTATGAGTTGGGTGTGTGTGTGCGTGAGTGTTGTGCGGGAGGAGAGCTATGGAGGCTCAAACTCAAAGTGTGGAGAGGAAATCAATGGAAGGAAAAAGGAAGCGGCCTGTCAGCTGTCCTCTGGGGGAACAACAGGCAGGTTGAAGGACAAAGTCGACCGTGAATCCGTGGTCGACAGTTGAAGGCGTCGATGATGGATGGAGAAGAGAGGAAAGAGTTTATTGTGTTTTGGTTGGTGCTAGTCAAAGGGAGAGGAGGAGACGGGACGAGGTTTTCCCCAGAAGCAAAGCAGAAGAAATGGAGCCTTGGGCTTGCGTTCACTTTCAGGGCACTCAGCACCCGCTCCGTCAGTCAGTGGCAGTGGAGGTGGTGGAGGTTACCAAGGTTTTGCCTCTAGCGGCTGGGTTACCACTGTGAGAACATGAAGGTCCCTTCTTCAGGCCTCTTTTGGCCCCCTTGACAGACACGTCTGTGCTATATCTCAGCCCTCTTACAGTGGCTCATTAGGTGCTCCCACGCTGTGCTGAACACCTACCCTAACAAAAGCGTCCAAGGATCTAAAACATTCAATTCGTCCAATTGAAAACGTCCGACGTCGACACTTTGCCCTGGCCGGAAGCAGATCGACCTAACTATTGGAGACAGTTTGCTAGGTGGCGTCAGTACCTCAACGGCATGGCCGTAAGTACTTCTACTTGCTGATGCATAGCTGTCCTTTGCCGTCTCTGTGTCACTCGGTACCTCGAGAGTCAGAGCCTTGACCTTCCCTTGGTCGCTTAGCCCCAAGTTCAGCCAAGGATCTTGGAGTTTGGGGCTCGCCGTGTTCGGGCCCCTGCGAGGAAGCCCACACGAGCACGTAGCAAATAATCGGACTTCGACTGAAATGTTGGAGAAGGACGTCACATTCGCATTTCAGGGACAGGGACTTGCCTATCAGATGCTTCATGCGGAAAGTCAAGCATAACGACAATACATGTTCTCAGAGGCGCGTTTTCCATCACCGCTCTTTTCTCAGGTGTGCCGAGTCTCAGTGAGACGCAATTGGTGGTTGCACGCCAGTCAGATAATCAAGCACCATGTCCTCAATACATTGCGAATGGTGGTTTGAGAATGCGGCACCTGAATATTCGGCTGCCAGCACTCACCCGTAAGTTGTGAGGCTCCGGTCAGGCACCCTCCCACAATATCACGTACCGGTACTTTCGACTGGCCGCATCTAGCGCTCTAAAGGAATGAGCTAGACCATCATCAAAGTCTCGATACACCAGACAGAGACCAATTTTCAGGCCAGGGGCTCTTGCAACACAAGCACGCTTAGCGCAGCCAGGCTGTGTCCACTCAAGCTACCTCCACTCCTTGCATTGCATATCCATCCGTAATTCATACTCACATTCTGTGTTCATACTATGTGCCATGTATTTCGCCCTCTATCGGACGTAAAGAGCACCATTAGCTTGCTATAACAGACCGCTCAAACCCAGAGTTCAATATAGATATGTAACTGTATTTGATGAAGGTATAGCATGATGAGCAGGAGCTTCTTGGAAGCCAACTCTAGGAGCAGTGGTGGCTAGGTTTCCCCATGTTTTGAATTGAGCCACCCGAGGCTGGAACCCCCTTGCATCACATGATGCATCCCAGCGGCCCGCTTTGTGGCGTAACTCGTTCGACGATGGCATCATGCAAGAATCAACTTCAGAACACATGACCGAACCCATCAACACCGACCCTACTCCACACTGCTTTCCCGACGACTCATCATCCCTACATCGTTCTGGCATTCTTGAGGGTAGGGTTTGACAGCAATACAACCGCTTACCAGACTCACTCTCTCTGGCCCGCCATGTTCACAACAAAGTCGGTTCAGTCACTCAAGAATCTGTTCGCATCCTATCACGAACCCCTACCCTTGTCGAAACAGCAATCTCAAAAGCTTCTGGACGGTCTCAAGAGTTCCTTTCGAAAACAGCTCGACCGTGAATATGGAGAGAGCCCCAATAGTCTGTCACCGGCTGCTGCGAAACCTGGAAATGTTGATCCTGCCCGACTATCTGCTACAAACCGGCATTTGAAAGATATCCTGTCGAACCCGCTGTTCAGCTACAACAAAGATGTTACATCGACGTTCCCTTCAAGCCTGGTATCGCCTTCTTTGGCTGCACCAACGCGTGATCCTATAGAGGTTTTTGACCATGCTGTAGCCCGAGGATTGATGACACCCAAGGCCGCCATCGGTGTGATGGTCGCTAAAGCAAAGCAGCTGCAGGCGAATGAACCAGGTCTTGAGGGTCTAGCTACATCGGGTATGTCAGGTCGTGTTATAAGATGGCTACGAGCTTGTGGTGCTGAGCAGGATCTACGATTTATGGACAATTATTCTTTTATCAGAGCGTTGTCTCCGTTCCTGGTGGCAGAAGGCATGGAGGAGATTGCTTGGGAATGGCTTGAGCGGACAATCAACAACACCTCTGGAGACCTGTCAAATGAAAGGCGTCTCAGGAGAGCATCCAACTTACTCGGGGAACTTGTGAAGACAAAGTGTCAGCCTCAATATGGCAACCTTGACTCAGGCATCTCTACCATGTTGCAAGCACAGCAACTTTTCCGGACCAGCCCACTACTATCGGATCTTCTAGTCTCGTCATGGAGATCAGTCTCATGGCTCTCGACCGTCGAATCCTACAGTCGACCGGCTCCATCTGAAGAACTTTTTGATGCTCATATTGCCACGGCCGATCGTCTGCCGCAACCTTTTCTCTTGGAACGTGCTCATTTACACCTCTACCACCCCACACATCCTGATCACCTTCCTGCTCTGAACTTCTTTAGAGACAAGCAAAGACTACGAAAGCTAGTTAATACTGTTGAGCCTAAGAAGTCGAAGCCAGATAAGCTAAGCACCGTATCATGGCTCGCCTTCTTAGGCCACGACACAGTCAACCACTTGACCCAATCTGGAAGAACACAAGAAGCGCAGGGAGTTACGGAGCTACTGCAGGCAGAAGTAGCTGGCCTTTTCAACCATAAATCCGAACCCGCTCTTGGGTTGTGAGGAGTGAAAGAGTAAAGGCAAACATGGATCAGATTTTTGGAGCATTCAATATTTATCATGCACATATAACGGAATCACAGCGGTATATCGGGAGTTGGTTATAATGATACCACGATGGAGTTTCATAGGCTATCACGCAAAAGCGTGTCAATTTGCATCAAGGAGGCTATTTATTAAGAAAGAAATTGTTATCAAACAGATTTTCAGTCATGGCCGTGCTTTTTTTTATCCTGGTATCTATTGTTGCAACATAATGCAATTCTCAATCTCTATTCATATCGCTCTTATTCAGAGTCGCTCTCAGCTGCATCAGGTGAGAAGCCTTGGAACTCCTCCTCGTCGTCATCATCATCTGGCGCGGCTCCTTCGCCAGCGTCTTCATCGTCATCGTCCTCCTCCTCGATCTCAAAGGCACCAGAGATATCCCATCGGTCGCCCTTGGCGCTCTTACTAACGTATTTGACGAACTTAAGAGCGCCGCTGTCGCGCATAACAATAGTCATCTTATTCCATGACGCAGCTTGGAAGAAGAGAATGTTGTCGTCATCATCGCCTGTCTTATATACGGCTGCATCTTCATCGGCATCATCATCACCGGACATGAAGATTTCTTGGCCGCCGACTTCAGGTGTTTCCTCCTCCTCCTTCTTCTGTTTCTCTACAGCCTTGGCTTTGCCCTTTCCTTTACCTTTTACATCCTCGCCGTTCTGATTTTCAGCTTCTTCCTCGGGATCTTCTTCCTCATCGTCACCCCAGCCAGATGTAGGTGTAAATCCGAGATTAATCTCTACGCGCGCCTTGCCCTCGTGGCCAGTCGCGAGAGTATAGTCGAGACCACGGCGGAAACGGCGCGCGAGGAGATCGGCACTTTCGATGGTGGTTTTGGTGGCCATCTGGAGCCATTGGCGGAACTGACGGCTGGGCAGGAAGATGTCGAGAAGTTCAGTGATGGGAGATTCCTCCTGTGAGGTGCGAAGCTGGTCAGGCCCGCTGGGCTGTTGGTAGAGATATCGCGCCTTGTGGGGAGGCTTAGCTACACGCCATGAAGTCGTCTTTTCTATCGTAGCAGTATCTTCTTGTGCGGGTTTCTTCTCCTCAGCCTCAACGTAGTCCCTTAGGCGCTGGGCAAACTTCTTGCCCAAAATATCTGGCAAGGTGATTTCAAACATCTCGTTGAAGGTCTCGGAGATCTCTTCCAAGGCATCAGGAACCAGGTATGCTGGCGAGATGTACTTGAGCAGAAACTCAAGATCGGCTTCGTCGAAGCCCTCCTGACTGGCCTTATCAACCTTCATAACCTGAGGCTGAGGCATATCGTACTGAGCAGGATTGCCCTGAAGTTGCATCAGGCCGCTGTTCTTGGCGTTTCTCTCCTCTTCTCCCTTGATGTAGCCGTCCTCTCCAATCTGGGGAATATGGAACCATCCACTGATAGCCATACGAATGCGGCCACCGTCCCTCTCTAGCTGCTCCTTAGTTTCGGCGCGATAGACCTCCTCGACATCGTGGAAACTCTCTCCAGGCTGGACAGCAAAGAAGCTCAGCTGGTTCCACGCAGGCGGGATGACTTTTGTAACGTCGGGAAGCGGTGTCTTCGCTACCTCGCCCTCCTTGTCCTTGAGCTCCTGCACGGGGAACAGACGGAGCGCGCCACCCCATTCGGGCTTCCAGGGCGTGTCGGGGTCAACGAGGTAGAGGATATAGCTAACGCGCCGGCTACCAATGACGTCGTCATGGCAAAGGAGGTAGCAGCCAGGCGTATAGATGTTGATAGCCATGTCAGTCTTGCGACCGCTCAACGGGCCGCAATTTGTAATGTGAGAGACATAGTTGCGGAAGGCTTCGGAGTATATAGCATCGCGCAGCTTGAGGAGCGAAGGCAGCTTAGCTAGAGACTCGTCGTCGAGACCGTCGAGATTGGCCAGGTCGCCTGACTGGTGGATCTTGTAGATATCGGTCTCCTTGGGGGTGAACTCGACGTTGGCCTTGATCTCGCTGCGAACCGATCGAAGGAGGGAATCGTCAACAAGGCCGTTGATGACGGCATGCTTATAAGGTTCTGACTGAGCATATTGGTCCGTATAAGAATCGAGGACCTTCTTTTCGAAAAGACCAGCACGAAACCGTTTCTGAGCTTCCTCTGCGGTCAAAGCTGGAAAAGTCTGGTGAGTGGAAGGTCGCGAAAGAACGATTGGGGGTGCTTACAAGGCTTGGGCTTTTTCTTGTTGGCCTTGGAGGATCCAACAGCTGCTTCCGCTTTTCTCTTCATGACGCCAGCGCAATTGGTATAATTTCCAGAAGCTGTGCGAAGTGGGAGGGTTTTTGTTGTAGATAAACTGAGTACGGAGTAGGTCGCGAAAGTTGTGCGAAGCCGCAGCGCAAAGAATGGGCTGACGTCGCCAATCTTTAAAATTTTGGCTCCGAAAATCGACCCATTCCAGGAAGCGTACCAATGTATGAGCCTGTCATGTACGGGTCGAGATGTAAGAGCAACAGGCCACAGAATTTATTTGTATATCAATTGCATATCCTTCAGGTGCTCTGAGTGTTCCAGTTTCTTTCAGTCGAATCTAAAATTATCTTTCATATTTCAATTGTAGGTAGTCAGTCCCGCCGTTTATTGACCATCTCTTCCTCATAAACCAGCCATGGGCGCTAAGGAGAGCAGCCATGATGATGGGCCGATGGTGGACCTTATCTGATTACTGGCTGAAGCCAGACATGACGCATAAAGGATACGCATGGCTATGCATGTACGCGCCGATTCAGCCCTCACCGAGTAAGGATTTCTGAGGATGTTAAGCACGGGATACTATTTCGCGGCCCAAGATATTAGTAAAAGTCGTATTGGTCAATGTCTGAGCACCTCATACGCTGTGGGTTGCAGCATCACTTTGCCCCAGAATCACATGAGACATCTTTAAATTCTTAACTTTATTGCAGAATATATTTCACTTAATATAAAACCAAAACAGAAGGATGTTCTGAGTTAAACATTGGCGGCATGGGGGAGTATAGAATGTGTCTAATCTCAATTGATATAAATTTATAAACCATCACCAACAAGAGCAGTCTCGTGGCGATTACATAGTAGTAGTGGATGGCTTCAAACTCCATAAATTTGCATGCATAGAACAGAAAATCACAATTTCTTTGCTTGTTCCCAATTACATTCCTCCTCTTAATGATAAAACAACTGTAAACGAACTGCATGGTACCACTATTGTCCCTTACAGGGCAAAGAGCATAGCCATGACAACACCCAAGACACCAGCGGCGCCCTCACGCGCAGCAGCATTGCCGCTATCGCCACTGGCGTTGGCACTCGCGGGCGTCGTCTGGCTGCTACCGGCACTGGAAGTAGGAGTACCAGTTGCGCTGCCAGAGGCGGCGCTCTTGTCGCATGTAACCTCGTCGGGCAGGTCGGTGACTCCGGCGGTCGAGCAGATCTGCTTGGCGTACTTGACAGCGGTCTCCTTGCCGGCGGCATCACACTTGTCCTCAAGACAACATGCGATGCCAGACAGGAAGTTCTTGTTGCTGCAGATGCACTTGACGTCGAGCTGTCCGCATCCCGCGACGCCGCCGCCGGTGGTGTACTTGTCAACACATGGTTGCTATATACACAGAAGAGATTAGCATCGTGGAATTGCGAGCGGTGACGTATCGAGTCTGAGCATTCAGCCGGTGAGGGAGACTGTGCGACGTACAGCGCATTTAGGCAACTTCTCTTGCTGAGCGGCAACAAGGCCAGCCAGGAGGACGGATGTGAATACAGACAGCTTCATGATGAATACTCGGACAGTAAAGATATTGGAAATGAAGTTGGAACTGAATGAATGTCAAGAAGAGAGAGTTATGCGGTTTCACGTACGCGCGTCGTAGATTTAAAAGAGACTCCTTAAGTGAGACAAGACAGTTTTACCCAGCTCTCACCAAAAGGCAGCGAGCTTACACAGGAGCTACGCCCATTATGTACTCTTGAGCACCCTGACCTAAGTTGTAACCATGCTAGCGGGCCTGTTCCCTCGTAATAAACGCTCACGGTCCCTAGAAGCGGCAAAATGTGTGAGCCGTATCCGTACTCTGTAAAATTCCACCAACTCTAATGATACATATGCAGATCACCAGCCAATCGCCACATTTCCACTTGTTCCAGACCATTTCGGCAGATTGCAGCGATAGAACCGCCTTATAATCGGGTGAAACGGCCCCTCGGGGACGATGATCAATACCCAAACATCTACAATAATTTCAATTAAATTCAAACTTGGACACGATGTATCGTTCTTGTTGTGCTGTATGCTACATAAACAAACATCTGATATGTAATCCTTAGGGGGGCAAGAAAACGCGAGACCTAAATTTAGGATGACAAAATGAGATCGGCAAAGGGTATCCTAAGCTCATCCTAAATCTAGACTACGTTACCTAAATCTTTTTGTCGCTTAGGCTTAAGGTCCCGAGTTTTATTTCCTCCCCTAGGTAATCAACAAGGGTAGCAAGCTGGCTTGGTTTCAGAAAATGTGTCTCAAACTCTCAATAGAAGCCACTTCATATCAATAGAACTTAGTCTATTCCCGATCGTCAAGGCGTTTTTAGATCATGCCAACCGTAGTGCCAGTACACCGAAAGGAGAAATTCATCATCAGATACCTGATTAACACCAAGGCTAACACGGGACACAAGAACGTCTCGATCATCTGGGAATGGTTGGTAATCACTATTGATCCTCTAGTGTCTCAATGCATGCTTCTATCTTTGGGGTCCAGCCCGGTTGTTCACAGCAAGTCTATCTCTGCTCAATAGACGCCTCCGCCAATAGTTCCTTACCTAGCCACCGCTATCAGAACTGCTATCATATCCTCTCTTCCGAGCTGTAAGATGCTCGGAAGGAACCTGGAGTGGCAGGTTGCATATTTGTACATATTTTGCATGACTGTCATATTAATCTACCCACTTGCAATGTGCTTTTGAAAGTATAATCCGGCTCTTGGGCGGCGCACCGCTCGTTGGGTCGGCATCAAACCTTGTTTGATGAAGCCAACGTCATAAGTAACACGTTAGACCTTGTCAATTTAGTCTTTTTTTCATACTCTTTTGCCCTGTTTGAGAAGATCCGAAACTTTAGGAGGAAGCACGAGAGCACTCCTGTCGTTTCTGCGAAAAAAGTCGACCAGCGAAACGGCTGTCTTCTCCGGCAAATCTTCGTGAATGAAGTGACCGGCCTCGGGGAACACTTGCAATGCATATTTCCCTGTCAGTCGGTCAGCACACAATGTTCAGAAAACGGCATTAGTCCAACGGTTAACAAACCCTGCATTTGACCGATGGTCAGCTCGGTGTCCAGCCTGTCAGTACCAGCGAGCAGTAGGAGTTTTCCTCCCTTCGCCCCCAAGAACTTCTTGCTCAGCCCTATAAACCAACCTTCCCAGTAAGGCTGTGTTGCACCCAAGTTGGTCCGCCATCGCCACGGCCTTGTCGGGTCGTCGTTCTCGTTAAAGACGAGCAGCGCAGGAACAGATGTCCGAGCAGAGATGGAGTTTCGTATCGTCCGAGATCGAATGTGCCATTCGATACCTGCTTGCAGAGTTGCGAAGCCCAGTGGTCTCGTAGACAAATAGGTGTGCATGCTTTGTAGAGCATCAATAGCGGAGCCTTCCACAACGTCCAACACAGCATAGCCTAAAACTGACGTTCCAAGCCTACCGGACTTGGCCAGGTCAGTAACAACTGCTCCGCCTAAGGAGTGTCCCACGAGCACTATCGGGGGCATCTCTGGCCAGGCCATCTCACTCTTTGTGAGCTGCACCATGCAGAACAGATCCGAAGATAGAGTGTCCAGTCTCATGTCCAGTGCTTTGTCGCCCGGTGCATTTGTGGACCCGTGACCTCTACAGTCAATGGCCAGGATACCTGCTGTTGACAACCGCTTCTTTATTTCAGAAGCAACAACGGCGAACGACAGCCCTGATGATCCGGCACCATGATGCATCACAAACAATGGTCCTTTTCCGACCGGTGAAGTGAGATAGGCATGGTGGACTACTTCAGGGTCCTGCTCTGACTTCAGAGACAATTCGCGCTCAAAATAGGTTGTCCAGGGAATCTGCTCCAGGGTCCTGCCGCGGGCGACTCTGTAGCCTGTCAGTCCCGCCATGTTTTACTTGATCAAAGTGCTAATTGGAAAGTACCCTTGAGGTCGAGCAAACAGCTTCTGGTTGGGCGATGGTATGATGGTTCCTGTCGAGGAGACGGACGAGGCGGACGAGGCTGAGGAAGAGTCATCGTCGACAGGCTCCGGCAACTCGGGGAGTACATCATTCTCGTGCTCCTCGTCGACCTCGTCAAATGTATCGTTAGATATGCTGTACTTGGCCTTGGCCCATGCTCGCTGCAGGTCGCTCATGATAGATACGGTCTGTAGATGACGTAGGTTCCATTCGCACTGCCAATATGCGAAAACAGATGCGGACGGCACGAGACGCTCCTGGTGCTGACACTCGTGATAGACTCTAGCTTTCTACGAGCGACGTCGCTTTTGATCAGTACAGTATGGGAGCCGCAGTGGTGTCCTCTGGCGTCTTTAGCAACTGGTGATGATGGTCGGGCAATACCCGAGTCAGCCAACCAGCACAATCCGAATCCATTTGCCTTTGCAAACACTGGGGCATAGTGTGTGCCTTTTATTGCACACTGTATCTGAAAAGAGATCCACAGCAAATCTACAGTGCGGGTATTTGCTTCATGTGGTTTCTAACCATTCTCTTAATTTCCTAATAAGCCTCGTCATTAAGTTGGTATGTTGTCTTTCACCAATACAGTTCTTTCACTTACCTGAGAGCGGCTTCTTTATGGATGCAGACACGTCTCTCACTAAGGAAAGCCATTTCGACCGATCAGTACTTAGTTGAGTCTCGAACAACAAGTTGACATCAATTTATATGCAACTTCGGCCGTTCCTGGTATATCGTTCAATTCGATAACAGCTGATCGAGGTGTCATCGGGAAAAGCCTAAGCATCAATATTCCCACATCCCCATACCCGATCAAGCCACTGCGAATTGGCATAGCTATCTCATCGAAGGTTAAACTTCTGGCCACACTGTTCTCTGATAGGGCTACAAAGTTCTGGCTCGGCGCCTCGCCTAGATCTTAGGCTCAACGCATCTTGACTATAGAATCATGGTTTCATTCTTTAGATCTTGAAGGGTCTGTCTGACACCCACCCATGCAGTAGCTCACTTCTTCGACAGCCTGAGGGGCGACGGCTAGACGGTTACTTGACCGTCGTGTGGAGGGGACCGAAAATGGGAATTCCCATCACGAACTCAATACGTAGTATAACCGCTATAACTGCCTAGGTACTTTTCATGGCCATTTGCCCTTTTCCTTTTTGACCTAGTGAAGTGCCCAAGGACAATAAGAACAAGTATTCACATTGAATAATTCGCCTACCCTGCAGACGATATATACAAAATCTGGAAAACCAACACAAATGCCTCGGAATGTTCTGAACACCTTGTTCACGAGACACTCGGCCGAGCAAGAAACATCGCCTGCCCGAACCCCAGTCAGCAAAGGAAACAGAACCCTTGTTCGACGCCGAATCAAACTGAACAGGGTTAGCAGCCCACCGCTCACCACCGTTCGAGTGCCTAATCTTGCTTCAAGCGAATCCGCTGGCGCTGAGCTAGCGGCTCAAAGATTCCATGTTCCTGCATCCTGGTCCGACATGTGGTGCTGGCAAACGAGAACTCAATATGAAAAATACACTCTAGTCAGCATCTGTTGACTCTCTAAAAGAGGAATGGGGAACAGGCTAAATACGGTAGCTAAGTGGCGCAGAAGTGACAAGTATTGAGGTCAAAGAAAGCACGTCACACAGTTGTCATTTGCATTTATGATCGACATGACCATGGCTCTCATTGGTTGCTTCGCGAGTTTGCATCTGTCCTCGGATATCGCAACCTCGCTGACCGGGATCATAGATACTGTCAACTATTTAGCAGCTGTTAGCGGCACAACCCAGGACGTTCACGCAGAAAATAGAATAATGAAATCTATGATCTTTACAACTTTTTAGGGTACTGCCTTGATCTGCACACCGGCGAGACGTATGAAAAGACATCAGGAAAGGGGTGGTGGAGGAAATTCTGGTGTGAAATCCCCACGAACTAAAGCGTCGCTTCCTTTAGATCATTTTCTTGACGCTTGTCAAGCTCCTTGAATCACTTGGAAAAGGTAAGACAAGCCTGAGCGGATTGAGTGAGCAATGTCATGGTACCCGCGTAGTAGTGGGATGGCTGTGAATAAGAACCGCTACTGGCATGAACTCGTATACAGTGCAATCCCAGGGCGACGAGTCTTGGCCCCATTTCTTTTTCTTTTAGAAAGCTCAGTGGCCCGTATATGTGAGACAAACTTCAGAAGGCGGGGGTCTCCGACTGCATGGATTTCAGGTCACAGGCAGGTGTTTCCCTGACGGACCATGATGGAACAAAGTGTCTCGGAAATTTTTGTAATAGTTCCAAGGGCGGGACCTGAGACTTGAGAGAGCCATCTGGTGGCGCCGCCTCTAACAGCCCGGCGTAAAGATCTAGCGATCGCCTAACAAGATCGATCGGGATGCCCGAGATATAGAATGCTTCAGTCGGGATTTCCCCAAACTCTCATCAACTTGACGGATTCAAATGGTGGGGGTGGCTTTTGAAAGTGAGTAAGTATGCCCCGACAATATGGATAACCTTCGAGTTAGCGGCGTAATTATTGAGAACCTTGAGAGCCCGTGACGAACTAGCTTAGAGCCACTGAAATCATTGCTATGTTTCGCATCTGGATAATGTCTGAGAAGCTCCTGACATCTATCCCTAGAACTGGGTATTGTGTAACACTTGCTGTTGGCATGGGGCACGGAAAATTGTTGGCCAATAACTATGTCAGTCAGTTGCTGCAAGGGCTTATACAGTATTGTTAAACAGGGGACTCGCAACCTAGTCTCATTCTGATAACGAATTTCTTTCCACGCTGGGTGTCTGTGTGGAGTGTTGAATGATAACTGAATCGGATATTTGGAAAACGAAACGACAGTTGATTTGTGACACGCTTGGCCGATGGTCTGGTTTCCATTGGAGTTCTCCTAGATTTAGGAATACTTCCCACCATCCCAAGACGCTGGATCTCGGCGCACGGGATCAAGCCACACTTCGAATTGAATTCCTGGAAGTTGGTAGGCTGGCCATCTCGAGAATCTGTGGACAGAAGCCTCCCCCACCAGATCGACATACAGTCAGACCCTTATGAACCTAGGGTTATTCCCCCCGTCAAGTCTGTCTATTCAACGGCATGGGCGGAGCATGAATGATGTGGTTGCGAGGGGCGTCTTTGCTTTGTAAAGTTCGGTATTGCTCATGTGTTGCATAATGTAGCCATTATTGGCTATGGGCCAATAGGGGTACTCGGACCTGAGACGTACATAAACTCCTCGTTGTCTAAATGGTCAGCGTGTAGGGGCTACGATGAACCAGCTGATGGCCGCTCCACGTAAATTGCTCAATAAGAGAGAATTTGCTATCTAGCGTCAAATATCCAGAGCATTGGGTCTCAGTTGCAAAAACAGAGAGGAGGCAGAGGGCATCTCTGACAGATTACCTGCCTCGGCTTTTTCGTCGGGTCTGACCGTCAGCCAGTCAGCCAGTCAGGTAATAAGTTAGAACCATGTCGACGGACTAAAAGTTCCATTCTTATATGTACAGTACCAAACACACACATCAAGTGAAGAGGCTTGCTCGCGGCACATTACCCGGAGGCCGTACCTGTACCGGCCGTGCAAAAGAATGTGCTAATGTCAAGGAGATATTGCGTAGATCTGATCTGCTATTGGTGCACCGGCACTTGACAAGGTTGGTGGAGAAAAAAAAGCAGCTGAAGTGGGGAGACTAAGGCGTAGCACAGCCAAGATGGGCTCTCAAAGGGATCTGTGCACCCAGGGCAACCCCAGATAGGAAGTTCAGTGCACGTCAAGGAACGTGCACGTGCGGGAGGCTCGATTCCCGTCAGTCAGTGGGTGGGCAGTGCCCCCTCCCCTGCCAAGCTGGCCTGCTCTGCTCTGCTCACCTCACAGTCTCACAAGAGATGGAGGCAGGTCAAACAACAGCTCGAGGTCTTATCCTCCGCTGTAGGAGAAGCCTTAGCTAAGGCAGGTCTTAGATTTTTGTTCCTCAACTCGCAGCTTCTTGGCAACACCCAAGCCCAAGTCAACGTCGCCGTCGCACATCTCCCCTCCCAAGCCCATTGCTCTCTCTCTGGTGCTTCTTAGCTTCGTGTCTATTGGCACTAATATTTCCGTAGAACTTCGCCCCCGACGCCCGTCCATTTAGCGCCGGGAGTATCCTCAGATCGACGTGAAGCCTCTGTCGGGAAGATCTTTAACTCTTTAGCCATCCCGACCTCATGATGTCCCGGACACGGCATCACTTCTTCTCTGCATCTGGGAGCAGACGTGCTCACCAGTATCCTTTTATCCCGTGTCTACGTAAGCTTGCGCCGAGTCAATAACTCCCTTCCTTCCAGCACTGCTGAAAAGGAGTGGCCCTCTTACAACACCAAGACACCATTGGCATGGGACCTACCAAAACATCAGCGAGGTGGGGTCTATAAACACCACTGCATGTCTTTAGTTGCAGGCGCATTCTCAGGTTGATGTTGTGTGAAGGGTCAAGCTCGTATTGGTCCGTGATGTTCTCAGACCTCGTTGACAACTTGAAGGAGGAGGCATTGCTGGGTACAGGGGCTTTGCAATCAATTTGCGACAGGCTGCTCTCGCTCATTGAAACTCGCCCGCCTGAAATCCTTATGTGTGCCAGGATCTTGGAGCTGCTGGGTTTGATGCCAGAGTAGCCAGCCGTACGTATACAGCCATCGTGCTCACCTGGCGACATCCACACAAATTTTGAACGTCAAGAGATCGGCAAATGGATACCTGCAGCGCTTACGGCGATAGACATTTGCCAAGCGAGGTCTCTTGTGATAGATAATCTCGCGTGTGTGCGAACCTGCAGAGCTGTCAGAGCACAGAGGGAAGCGCACAGACAATACGACATCAACTTCTCTGAGTAAGGAGGGTATTATATGTACCCGAGTTGAGAACTGACCTGGCTCACATAACGCACACTGAGTGGTTTTGCGTTCTGGCTGAACCTTGTTTTGCGACCCCTTTGCCGCATTGGGACTACCTTGTGGACTGATCAACAACTTTGCTTACCCACTACTTGGTCGATGCCAGGTTCAGCTGGGATGTTAATGGGTTTGTGTTATAATTTTGATTGGACTTTTTGCAGTTGGAGCGCAAAGGCCCCCAGGACACACACCCAGTCGAGCCCCGCCTTTGAGATTCTCAAAATCGAATAGGAATATGAAAATTTGACTGATGATCCACGTCTTGTCCGATTCTGAGGGCCGTTTGTTCTTCCTCAATTGGGCCAGGATATATACCGACAAAACCCGTTGGCCTTTTTTAGGTGATTTAGTCTTTGCTTTTTCTTCTTCTTTTTCTTCGCCAAATGTGACCGACCCGCCCTAGACGTCAATGAGCAAACACCAAGGTAGACATCGATACATGCACATACTATCAATCAGTGGAGAGAAGGGGTAACATCAACGAGCTGAGACGCACGTACTGTATATGTAACGCGCCAGTTCGACTTCTCGGGCACGAGTAATTACGATCAATGGTATTTCGGGAACCGTGGAAAACTTGTAGGTCGCAGCTCTGATTATTTCCAAGGATAAAAAGGAAGAGGACGATGTCTATGACTACCCCTAGAAGCTTTGCTTCAAATTATTATTATATTGCCCCTTATGTGTATCCATAAATCATTGGCTGACCAGATATGCCTCTACGTATCACCCTTATAGAGCCTACTAAATCAAAGTTTGGTATATACGATGCCGCACTGTCAATGGTTCACACTAATCAAGCCAGCCAGCTCTTCACGTCTTCCTGGGACTGACGCAGGAGAATGGTTATTGCTCACGTCAATATCAATGCCCCGTGCTCATGCAACGCAACGCTCAAGGGCCATCAAGTCTAGTTATGGCATCGGGGCCCCGGCTTTCTCGCCCTGGTGCCCCGGTCCCGGCATTCGTATCCTGACAGGGGTGACGGGCTCGTATGTACTGTAAGCCTCACAAGCAAGAGTGATTGATTGTTGTACTGTGCTGTACTGTTGGCTAGGCTCGTCCGCAAACCGCCATCACCGAACGCAGCTCAGTGGAGGTTGGAGCCACTATACCTACTCAAAGGCCCAGCGTACGACCTAAACTCCATGGGATCTTAGGTCGGGGAGCATCTCTACTGATGACATGAGCTCACATTTTCTTTCTGATTCTGGTTGTGAGGCCCCGCGTTATGATTTATTATTAGCCGCTCCTGTGTTGGGAAAGCCATCGAGACGCTTAAGATGACACTACTATTGAACCATCGCGCTTGTTGAAGAATCACTTGGTACTCCGTACTCAGCGTAGCTTGGGAAGCCAAATGTGTGATATTGCCCCCATCATCCATCCTTGTTTGCCTCCAAGGATCTTCAGGTTTACTTTTGATCTTGCATCCCAGTTGGCACTTATGCTGGCAGGCCCATCTTCCGCGGCCCTGGGCCAGGAATGTCTTGGCCGCTTGTCATCAACAAAGCCTACGTACATGCTTGCTGTGCTGTTACTACTTCAGCGGTAGTGCTAGGTAGCCCACCACCGCCGAGGCAAGTCGAGAAAAGAAAAGAAAAGAAAAATAGACATTGGATCCAGGCAGTGAGTGAGTGAGATATGCTAGGAAAGGCATTGAACATGATCGATCTCTGACCTGTCGATAGCCGCTCAGGTAGCCCATGTTGTACCCAGCTTGTTCGGGCCAATATAACATCACGGTGGCGCTCCAACTACTTCGTTGTCACCACCCTTTTTATTATCCCCCATTTTAGTCGTCGGTACTCATCAGTGCTAAGCCCACAAGAGACTGCATACTAGACCATCTTGGTCGGTTTAGCCTCCGATTCTATCTGAATCCCTCACACCCCCCAGACCCCCCTGTCCTGGTCCATGGTTTAGTTGCCGCTAGATACCTTGATACCTTACATTATCTTTAAGAGCATAGACCCTGGCCTGGTCTGCGCTGACCCTAGAAGTCGATCGTCTTCGGGACCAGAGGTCAAATACATGCCAGGGACCACATTTTGATCTGGTCAGAAACCTGATCCTATTATCCGTATTGTTGCCATCCTTGAGCTTGATCTTCCCTCACGGCATACCTTTCTCTACCTGCTGCCACGCTGGGAGTTTCTTCTTCGTTGCTCTCTCTTTGTGCCAGAGTCTGAAAGCCCTCTGCTGGTCAATGTAAACATCAATCGTTCCCGTTGACAAACCGTATCACAATTGCGACTCAGGCTCTTCAGTAACATCTTCAGGGACGTTCTCTACTATACGTCTTCGTTTTGTGTACCGATGCTGTAAGGTATCGGTACTTCTATCCAAGTGTGTCGTCCCCCGGCATATACTTCCACCTCCGCAAAGCTTCTAGCTCTAGGCACAGCTTGCACAAGCTCTCAACTCAACTCAATTCGATCCGATTGTTCATTCTTTCCAAGCAGTCGAATTCATCCTATCCTTTCGATGAATGTTGGAAGAGTGCCCAGCTAAACTCATTGCCGACAACCACAAAGACAACCACAATCACTGCACACTGTCCATGGCCATCGCGATAACGTCGCAGGACTGCTCGAAACTCTATTCGCTCGGAGCTGGAAATTCGTGGGAGAGTACATCGTCCGAGCTTCCCATGATTGGCGTTATGTCTTACCACTATCCACCACTCTCCCCTGTCGACAATGAGATGGGTATGCCACCCCAAGGCTTCATGCCTTCCTATACGCTTCCTTCTCAACAACTCTCTTCCATGACGATGGTCGACGCTCATGCCCCATCACTAGGCCAAGATCATGGTCTGGATATGAAAGGTTCCTACTCAGCACCGAACAATGCCTCCTTACTGGCTTCCGAGGCAGAAGAGCAACAGCAAAACGGGAACTTGGGCGAGAAGAAAAGGAACAAGCTGGGTTACCATCGTACTTCGGTGGCTTGTGGTAGGTCTAGGTCTGCCAATACATGAGTGTTCTCGTCTTAACTTGTTTTCACAAGGTCACTGCCGGCGCCGAAAGATCAGGTGCATCACGTCACCTAATGATACACAAGGACGCTGTATCAACTGCATTCGTTTGAAGAAAGATTGCAGTTTCTTCCCTGTAGATCAGGCATCGATTGACGATTCACGAAGCAAGCCAACATCGAAATCTTCTACAGGTCCAAAAGGAAGCTCGGCAACCTCGTCTCCCGCAACCTCGATCAGCAATCCCGTTGAGCAGCCCAAGAAGACAAAGCCACCGTTTGTGCCCTCGTCAAAGAGACCTGGGCCAATTGCAGTTCCCAAAATCACAGAAGCTGAAGGAGTCAAAGGGTTTCCACCTCAAACAAAAGGTTCATCGATGATCATCAATACTTTATAATACTAAGCTAATCCACAGTTGCAGCTTCAGGGGCTTCACCTACAAGTTTGACACCCCCGGAAGCAGGAAACCAACATCCTGCCGGCTGGATAATTACAGCGCCCGAACAAAGCCCAACTTCGTCCTCGAATCTGAGTACTCCATGGCATACATATGCCACGGGATCTCCGATGAGTGCGCAGTTCTCTCCATTTACCTCGGTGAACCACTCCCCATCTGGATGGCCCCCTGTGAACTCGGAGCCAGTACCCCGGGGTGACATGGACATGGCTTGGGGTCAGTTTGCACCACCAACACGGTCAATGTCATACGGAGGAGAGCCTCTGTCCAGCAACCAACCTTCTCAGTACTCTTTAATGGCTCCAGGTCGACAATTCGAGCGAAGGCCATCCGCCCTGTCCGATGCCTATACGACTTCTATGAACGCTATGGTCCCTGGATTTGATAGCTCCAGCATGAACGCAGCGGTTCCGTTCCCACCAAACGCGGTGCCTGCGACCAACTACCCAGCATGGGACCAAACGCAGGCATATCCTGGATACACATATGTGAAGAATCCAGAGACGTACGGGGATGATTGGTCTCACGAAAGGGGGTTACAAGATCAGCAACTTCAGGGAACCTCTGGTCAACAGGCCATGAATACATATCAAACCCAACGATAATGGTCTACAGCACATAATATATCTTGGGCTTGTAATAGGGCGAGAATGGCTTACGGAGGCGGCGTTGATGACTTGCTCAGTCCGTCCAGTGATCTGAGTAAGACCTATAATGATATATACATCATATTTTGGCGTTAATCTGTTGTGTCACTGAGCTGATGAACGGCCTGCAACCTCTTGGGTCTCACTTTACCTTATAATCCAGTAATCCATACTTGTATTATTCCCCAAAGCAACCTCGTAGGCTAAACCAGCCTCGCTCCGAATGCTTCTTCTTATGACGAAAACATATATGTTTTTCAAACTCTCGTAGTTTTAGTTAATGGATTCTGATGGCGGCATCAACCCATCAGCCTGTCATTCTGAACATCGAATCAAAAGTCTTGGCTATGTTCCGACAACTATATATAGCTTGACATCTGTCTATGTCCAAGAGCAATAGAGAAATTACTGCATGTATGAGTATAAGATAGAGCTTGAAATGTTGTTCGTGGCTTATAGGCGACGGCTGTCTCCCTATCCATTCTAAGTAGCTTTCCCATTTTCGTTTATGTAGCCTTGAAGATAACGAAACCAGACCAAGCGCACATGATACAACCCGCTCAATAGAGAAGTCTTTATCCGTATGATTTGGAGAAATTAACGTCATCAGTCTAGAAAACTAGGGGAGCAAAAGCTAAGATAAACCAAGCGAATCCTCATGTCACACTGGCTAAACGCACGGTCATAGGTGATTGACCATTCCCTATAGAAGAATCATATAGTTATCAGCATAGTTATTGAGAGTATTTATAGAATGAGGGTAATTATTTATTCTGACTAAGAGTATATATACGATAAAGTGTTGATTTAAATATGCCGTCTTGTTCTATCCTGGTAGGATATTGATGAGGTTTACATAAACTTGATATTTGCATTCCAGATCTACTAAATTTGTATTGATAAATGGTATGCTCAAGAATAAAAGGATTTCGAATGTTTCAAGTTAATACATCTGCGGCAACAGTTGGGGTGAGGTCCGTTATAATATATTCTCAGGCTCCTTCAGAGCTAATATCTCTTTACCTTCCCTCTGAAAGGCGAGGACCTAAGTACAATGGAGAGAAATAAGCCACCAGCAGTACACAGAAGGGGAGAATATCATATGCTTCAAATGTGCAAGGTGTTACTTTTCTAAAGGGATTCGATGATATCTTGGAGATATCCAGGTGCTGTGTAGCATGAGAAGTGGTGTTTCCTGATAACCTAGACAGTGCAAAATGACTATGAAACTAGACGCCACGTCAAAACCATCAAAGTTATATACGCACTCAGGCTCAGCATTGTCAACAGCAATACACTATTCCCGCTCGTCCTGAATTTCCGCTTCAGTGACCCATCCGGGGATTCAGAAGTAAAGAACTGGTTCTGGCCTTCGTATCGGCGGTATATGGCTACTAGCATTACTGCGACCCCATACACGGCAAAAAGGGCACCGATGGCATAGAACTCTTCGGTGAACACTTTGAGGATGATAAGGGCGAATGAGAACTGTCCCAGAGCTGTGCGGACATAGGCACCTTCAAAGGTACGCTGAGCTGCTCTGACCTCAACGAGCCTGTACATGTCAATGTCAGCAAGGTGCATCGATTTTGTCTCGTTTGTTCCAGGCGCGGGCAATAACATCTCTTAGTCCTCATATGACATAGAATCTATGTTGGTGTCTCCGCGGCGAATCCTGTCTCAGTGGTACTGAACTTACTCTTGTGTCGTCAATACAACTGAGCGTGCTCTGTGGAGGCGGAGGTGGAATTGATCACCAGGGTGAGGCTATGTTCAAAATACATTCTCAGCATCCAAGACTAATAAATATATTAACCTCAACTTCGGCTACTAACCTGGAACATGGTAAGCGTACTGGCTCCTGAGAGAGTGCGAGCAACTATCACGCGGGCAATTGCTTGAGATTCTCAGAGTGTTGTGTATATAGAGACGTAGGCAATTTGGCGGGCGGTTATAGTCCCGAGCTTCACGAAGATGCAATTCAGTCTCGTTCTTACGTGAAGATGGAAGAGCTGAGGTTGGGGAGCTCAATTCCGATTTAGCGGCCGGGAAATGTCATGGGTGCCGCTCCCACATACTGGTCACGGGTAGGTACACTCTTTGAGCATTTGACCCATTCATTCTCGACCTTATGGCTCGTTATTGATATAATATTAACTGCGGCCTTTCCGTCGGGGCTGATGGACGGAGAACGCACGCACTTGAGGAATTTAGTTATGTCATGTCTATCATATCGACACAGTAATCTATGTAGGGACTTGACTTATTCACGTTGCACAAGGTAATCGGGATCATCACGTTCATCAAGCGTCACGTGTATACGTACTGAAACCTTTGAATAAGGTATGGCCATGAATCAGCCTTTAGGTATCAGTTAAACCCGAAGACAACAGAAGTCTGACTGTGAGGTTACAGTCCCACTGCGACTCAATGAGTCTCTTGTCATAAAAGAGCTGAAACTTTCATCGTTAGTTTTGGAATGCACTGCCAGACAATCAATCCACAACCTCACATGATCAAAGCCGCCTTACACAGCAACTAAACAAGCTTTTGGGCTCTGGCACCTTTCACTACACAGTCTCAAGCTTAGGTCAGGGACTTGATTGCTTGGCCTTGGCCATGCAGTTGGTCCACTTGGTCCCCATCTAATCCATTGCGATTTGACCGCTTCGAGTTGCAAAATAGTTAGTCGGGAACATAACAAACCACATGACAAGACCGCGCAAATAAAAATAAACAAGAAGAGTCTTACGAGGCTAGACTTCAGACCTTGATTAAGAGGGATAATAGTCTTAAGAACAAGGTCCCTTACAGCGAGATGAACCAGTATTTGGCAATAATCAATCCTCCTCTCTCGACATCGCAACAAGACTTGATCACGTCAGGAAGCAGCATGTTAACTTTTAACTGTTTTATCCCTCATTTTCAGGTATCTAGCTAGGGTACTCCTCATGTCAAGTGATGAACAAGTAAAGCCACTTTTCGCCAGCCATGTGCGTCTTCCACGCTGCTCCGCCAGCTAGATTTACAGAAAGAATCGCAGTACCAATCTTCCATGGTACTGCGACATTGCGGCCTGTGCCTATTACGTACAAGGTATAAATACATTCCAGGCCCGAGGGTGATATGTAGTTCCCATCTTCCCAGCATTTCTCTTGTGGGAGGGGTTGGTTTGAATATGTAATGAAGAACAAAGAAAAGAGGTGAACCATTCCCGTTTTGTAAGGTCAGGGGGTATAGGTGCGACAATATGCGCAGGTGGGATGTTATAGGTAGGTATCCATGATTCTAGGATACTGGTATCAAAAAAGGCTGTCGAATAGGGTACCGAGTAACAGATGCGAGTCATGCTGTGCCTGGCCAAGGTATGGCTTCGGTAAAAAGGGGTAATTCTGTGTCCCCGAGGGTGAAGCCACTGAGAGGCCGAGACATCTGGTATCGAAATGTCTATTGCGAACTGCGCCACAGTCGTCAGGAAAGCTTGCTCCCGAGACATGTTTTAGAAGCCAAAATGCAAGTCCGGAAATCGCCAAAGCAGATGCAGTTGAGATGAAAGAAAAGAATAATGCGCGCCCTAATGCAGAGTAGGAGTAATGTTGGCTCCTTGGTGAATGAGGTTCCATCGTTGGACCATGTAAAGCGTGAAAAGTTGAAAACCATGAATGGGTCTGTCTGCTGATGTGTAAAACGTAGAAAAAGGAAATTAACAGTCGATGAGTGAGAACTCGTGTCAGTGATCTAAAAGCGAAGAAGTCGTTGCGGTCGTGGGGGTGCTATGAGCATGAGAATGATTAATCGTGGTGAAGATTAGTTGGAAGGACAAGCTGTCGGAGCACATCGAATGACAGCGCCGCGGTCGAATCGGCCGCTGGATTCATCAAAGCGGATGGGGTAGCATGAAGAATCCCCTAGACAACATTGTTGGGAGGAAACGATGGAGAGGAATGATCATAGACCTGAAGGAGCAGACAAGGTGAAACCAGCACCGATAGAGTCGAACTCTACCACGTGCAAAACAGACCAAGTCGTAAAGATCATAAAACGTCTAGTAAGAGGCCATACGGCGAGCATGTGATCGATCGCCAATCATGGGGGAGGCACCAAGGAGGGAGATTGGTGCATGGAGAGTTCGTGACTGAGGTCTGCTGGGAGCAGTTGGTGACTCGTCCACACAAGGCTCACGTTGACCAAAAGCAAAGGTCGCGGCACGGCTGAGACCTTTACGAGATTTCAATCGGCCCATCTCGCGTTCGCAAGTGCGCTGGTGAGCCTCATCGGACATCTCAACGTATTCTTGAGGATAGCAACGGCCCCGGTGTTCGGTGAAAAAGCCCGAATACCCACCGTCTAGAATGTAGACTTCGGGGTATGTAAGTTTTGGGTAGAATTCAGCATTCACGGTGCGGTCCTCAGATCGAACATGACGAGCCATCAGGGGGGCACGGTGGGCTGAATACTCGCAGTGGAAGATGAGAAGCGTCCGTCCATCCATAGGAGTCTGGAAGAGCTGATTTGTGAGCAGGTCCTTATCATTGTAGTTGACAGCACCGTCAATGTGGCCACCCTCATATTCATACTCAAATCGGCAGTCGATCACGATCTTCTGATCGAAGTGGGAGCTGTACTTGCCATCCAAGACGTCGACGAGTGTCTCTCGAGTGATGCGAGGAATGGTATCGGTGGGGTCTTCCAAAAGGAAATGGGGGAGAACGGGCTCTTGAGCCTCCTCCACATCCATAACCGATTGAAGCGCGGAAGAAGTAGTCTCCTCTCCCTCTGAATTGCTCTTCATTATGTCAGCGGGATGCTCGAACATGCTTAATGACCGACGGAACTGCTTTCGATTTCTGAGAAAGGGATTGGACTGTCGCCGGGAATGTGAGTTCATGGAAGGAGAGCCATTGCTGCGAGAGCATGCATTGAAGTTGAGGAATTGGGGTCTAGCGCGGCCGACAGAAAGACCAGGGCATGGACTGTTGGCAGACGCGGGCCTGCGCTCCTGAGGTGGTGATGTCGACTCGAAACATTCGCTGAGAGACAGATTGGAGCTGGTATGATTCAGGCGAGAGCCAGCACCGAAGCGGAACGGAGGCAGTTCCGTGTCAGCCTGGCGACTTGGTACGGCCGTGGTACTGAAACCCTTCATCCGGGTTAGGGATGGTCTCCGTGGCACAGCTATTCTACGGTTTCTAAAAGACGTAAGTTGAGGTTCCAGGAGGAATGTGGGAATATGAGACTGACTCAGCCATGATGGGCTTGGGAGGTTCCAAGGAAGACTGCCGAGAGATAGGAGCCGGGGAATCAAGAATCATTTCATCGTCAGCGGCTGGTGTAGACCCCGGAGTTGGAGAAGTTATCTCGAACTGGGTGAAGAAAGGTGCCTTGTGAGGCAGAGGTGATACCTCCATTAATTCCTTGAGCTCGGCCAGTGGGGCAGGCGACGAGGATGGTAATGGGGGAGTTGTGACTGAATCTATAGGAACATGCCAATTAGCCACGAGGTTCTTCGTTCTAGACCTTGTTGGTCCTGCTCACCTCGACCTTCCAAGCTGCCCATCATGCCAGCCGTGAAGAGTGCTCTTCTGGGAGTGGGGAACTGAGGACTTGAAGTATGTTAGCCAAGACACTGTAAAACGATTACCAGGCGCCGTAACCAACCTCGAATCGCTGTCAAGTCGGAAGTTCTGGGAAAGATCAGCAGCCAAACTCGCAGCGGGCGAGGAGCCTCGTACGTCCTTGACGTTGAAATAGTCTCCAGAATGCTTGTGCATCTGCTCGCGCAGGCTCATGCTTGCAGATGTGACAGAAGATGTAGAGTAATGGGGGTGCCCGCGAAAGACATCTCGACTACCCCAACTAGGGAGCATTGACGGGCGGTGTAATGCCGCCAAAGGTGAAGAGGCTTCCATTGTGAATGATGGTAATGAAGCAGCAGGACGATTCGAGGGAACCCGGGTTTAATCGAGTTCTGTCGAAGCACGTCAGCTACTGAGAGCTGCTCGATATCGAAGACACGGCGATGGAGTATTGAAGAGGTAGTTCTGCAGTAAGTCAATGCTGCAGTAACACCTCTGTAATGGTATCGAACGAGCGTCTGGGCAAATGGCCTGAAGCCAAGGTTTGCACAGGTTAAATTGTACTGAAATCGGCTCGTGGGCGAACCAAGTATTAGATGGATGATGGGAGATTAGCTCGTGGCGGGGTTTCGACGATAGCGTATGACGGCGGTCGTTATACTCGTTCGAATGACATTTGAAGGAGGGGCGAACAAGACTCGATAGAGACGTAATCGTGAATACGTCCGACGACAGGGAGAGTCGTCGCCGTTACGACTATGAGGCAAAGAGTCAAGTTGAGTCGAAAAGACGTCGAGGTCTTAGCCTATCTCGAGAGGGATCGAGATGGTTAAGCTGATCCAGACCAAGTGCCAAATTGACCAGGGGTGGGCGTTGCTGGGCGGATGGCAGAGGACCAAATCGCACAGGTCTCAAATACGCACAGTACAGTACAGGCAATTGGATGCTAGTACTAAGGAAAAGATAAGGTTACTGAGTACCGTAATGCTAAAACTAGCACACCGAGACGAGACAGAAAGCCTTTTTCCCAAGAACGAGAATTGAATTTGCGCCGGGTTTTCCTCTCTCTCAATGCTTTCCCCTTATTCTCTTTTTTATATCGATCACTGATGAGAACCTGTTCGATATCCGAGGGTGGGCTTCGAGTTCAGGCTAGTTTGTTGGCTGGATCGAAGAAGGACTGATATGGGTGTCCAATCGATTGAAAGAGCGAGCGGCTGTCTAAGTTGGATATGATAAAGATTGCTAGCCGTAACCGTGTTTGCCTTTTTGGAGAGACTGTCGGACGGGATGGGTGGGAAAGGGGAGCAAAGTGAAGATGTGAGTGCGGGAGCTGAAGCCTTTTGAATGGATTCAACCAAGCCCAGTCCAGGCAAAGGCTTGTCTGGTTGGAGTTTTTTTCCCAGGCGATTCCCACCAAGGTTGTTAGGGGTGATTTGGGACCGTGCTGGGGCCTTGGGGTCGCTGGGGAGCACCGACTTACAGTGGAGTTTAGTGGGCGAAAGCTGCACGCCCAGTGCAGTCAAGGGAGAGAGGTGTGAGGGTGTGAAAGGGGCGTGTCGAGCCAAGTCTACCAAGATCCCACATTGGATAGATGCCGTGCCTTGGGTGGGCACCTACCTCACTTTCACATCAGACATCTCACTTGCACGCACCTTCAGGGCCTCAAGGCAAGGCACAAGGTACCTGGGCAGCACAACAGAGCTCCTCCCGTAAGTCGTTTTACGTCCTGCAGCAGAGGCCTGCACTGCTGAAGCAAATCACATCTCTTGCCAATCCCTCCCCCAGCCGGTCTGCTACCCACTTACCAGGTATCTATCGATGCTGAAAGGACGTCGCCCCGGAGGACAGCGCGTGGTTGCTCAGCGGAGGTGGGGATGTCACTTTGGACCTTTGGGACTATCCTTGTCCTGGATTCGTCAGGCGCTTAAAAGAACAAAGCCAGGGCATTATAGGCACTTTACGTAGTATGGTAGGTCGAGCAGCACCTCAGTTAAGCTACCGTGCGGGAGCTTGTCCTTGGCCAAGGCAGTGGAGGGCAGGACAGGGCAGAGCTATGCTATGTTTGTGAAGCTGTGCCTTGAATTGGATGATATGCAGTTGAATTTGGATGTTTTGCATCAAACTTGGTTCTGCCAGACTTTGCTAGATTGGCAGAGGATATAATCTTGTTTACTTTCCTGGAATAACCTTTTGATAGCGTCCTGGGTAAGGCAAGGCATCCTGAATGACATTTCATGTCTTTGGACTCTGTCATGTGCATTCCCGGCTTCTAGAGCTTCCATTTATCATTATGGATCCCGTCCATTGCACAGACACAAACCAGGCCAGTACCAGTTCGCATAAAGAATACCACCCATAGAGTCATGATAAATTAAACAATTGTCGATGAATACTCGACAAACTTCCATGACAGCGATACCTAACCGCCATCTACCTAGCTACTAGTGCTGTCTCAAGCTCATATCGCAAGAGATTCAACTCTTGGCTGTTGGTAGGCCATCTCATCGTCTTTGTTCATCTCGATTTAGCACAGATATATCGACAAACTTGATCCCATTGCGTGAATGATCGACCGTTTATTTTCGACACCCATCCATTCCCCTGGTCAGCCTTGACGCACGCAACACATCCAATCGATGGATATCTTACACAATTGCTCAATGCGTTTCTCTATGCCATCAGCCATGCACCGACCAACCGGGTTACATCATCGCCCTAGGTTAAGAAGCGGTGAGGGCATCGACATGTGTAATAAAATATACTGTGACCCATGCGTCCTCCCGACCCGCGATGCTGGATATGTTAATTCAACAGCTGGATCCATGACCATGCGTCGACCCAGTAACCTGAATGAGAAGACAAACAGGAGATGAGTTATCACGAGAATGGCGACAAGAAAAGGAGAATCAAATATATCAAAAAGCATGGATACCGTTGCCCGCATAAACGTTGAACAAAGAAACTCGCCCTGCAGCTGAAACTTTGTTGAAGCCATATTGATTTGATGGACAGTCTCAAAGAGATCACCCTCGAAAACAATCCACAATACGGATATTACGCCACTACCTAAAAGGGTTCAAAGATACTAAAGTGGAGGTACATAATAGCTATACTTATCTGTTTCCGTAACAAAATGCCTATTGCTAAATTAAGTGAATGAGGATATACAGTCAAACGCAATGTTTTTCTAACCTTAGATGTCCGTTCTCTTGCTCTTTAAACCAAAGCTGGTCTTCACACCAGTCAATATCCAGAAACACCACTTCTCAATCCGGAGCCTTTTTCAAGCCTCGTGATGAAAGACTGAGCACTTGACTGTGGTCAATTGAGTCTGTCTGTATTGCTGTGGCTTATTACAGCTTCTAATGTCCTAGCCTTGTGCCAAAAACCACCGTCGCTTCGGGATTGGATGAACAACCTCAAGTTTAGACAATAATAAGTCAAGTAGGTTCACGTCAGCTCTTTGTCGGTTCCCTGACGGATTGTCGCTCCGCCAGAAACAGCGGCTCCAGTGGCGTGAGGAGCCCGATATAACCCAGACAGAGGAACCGTGAACTCCTCTTGTCTGAGAATCTCCATGCTCGTTGGCCACCAGGAGCTCGGAACTACGACGTGCCTCCGCGACTCGGTTGAGACAGCGACAACATGAGTGACACTGGCGGTAGAGGTTTAATACGGATGTGTAAGATGTGTCAGGTCGGAACGTAGAAACGAGTCAGAAGAATAGAGTGATTTGTGAGTCGACTGTCCTACGGCTATGGATACAGCTTCATTCTCACCGTCAACTGTCTCTCCCTGCGTAGGTGAATCTCCCTCCCTTGGGCAGCACCGCTGTCAAGTCCGTAATAATTTCCATACTTCGTAACCAAACGTTCAATCCAGCATCTTTGTAATCACACTATTAAGTCTGTGTCTCGGATGAAAAAAGTAAAAGGCCCCAACGTCTCCATTCTGCTGCTCCAATTCAAATGTCAAAATGTCGCCTCCCTTTCTTTGGTGCCGGGTCTTAATTCTGTGCTAGGAATAGCACACAGCTTTTGGCACCTGGGGCAGGCATTTCCCATGTCGATACTCGCACAATTGACAACCGTGCTGCTGGTCTTTATTCCGGGGATCTAGCATTGGAGCTCCAGCTGTAGACGTGCCTTGAGTGCCCTGAAGCATGACGTTAACCGCCCACTGGGATCTTGGTCCAAGTTACGTCCAACCGCCAAAACAGGTTCTTGTTGTTTTGAAAAACTGCCTCGACCGTAACAGGACCGTTCTTCGACCCCTGGTCGACCTCGACTCTGCACTGGACATCTAGATATCCGTCCTTGTCACCTTTACAGCCCTGTCCGCTTGCCTCGTGTACGCTGTTGTTTCAATGCCTGGTCTATGCTTATGCTAAATGGGATACTACTGCGTGTTCACTGATTATCCCTATGCTCAATGCGTTCATCATCGTGCCCCAGGAACTTAGCAGCCTCGGCGTCTCTCGGTTGCCTGGGCCCCCTGTCGTCAACTGGGGGTTGTTCCCTGTACTGGGTTCGTTCCTCAACTATGTATGAAGCCGCCGGCGCCCGTTGAACGCTCTTGAGAATGACGCCTCTCGAGGCCTCGAACGTCTTTGCTAAGGAGCATGTCCTTGTAGAGAACAATCCGCTTACATAGGCCAGTGGCTAAGCTCAGGTTCAAGGCAAGAGTCAATCAAAGCAGTTCCGTCGAAATTGAAAGAGGATGGAGCTGTCTGTCTCGGTGAGAATTCAGGGTCCTTTTCTTCTTTGTGAGACAGTCACACTCCGACTAGGGCCCTTGTTCAGAAACACAGCGGTTCCACAGCACGCACGACGAATGACAGTGGTGAATTGGCGATTCAGCAGACTCAAAGCGATTCCTTATTCAGCCTGATGTTGTTCTCTATTTGTCGAAAGGGCAAATTCAAGCCACCAGGGCCCAGTGCAATTATAGTATGGAATCCTCCGAGAGACATATCCGCATTCTCAGTATGAGATGAATCGCGACAATTGGCTCGACTGGACTGGTTTGAGAGAGAATTGCATGACATGATGGTTCCTGAGTGAATGCAAGGCATTGTGAGTTGTGCAAGGTTACGATCAATTAACGCGGCGTTGTTGGGTCAGAAGCAAGATCCAACCCTTGTCTAGCCCGATGCTAGTGTCCAGATAGAGAAGTTGGAGACACGCTCCAGAGGCGACTCCATGTATGTATGAACAAGCGAGGTGGGGGTGAACAGAGAAGGGCCCAAAAAGGGCAGTTCATGCTTGCAATTGCAGCTCAGCCTTTCGTGTCGCCAACTTACATACATACATCCTACATACTGTACTGTACATACGACTGACTTGCAGTAGGAACCAGGTACCTGAACTTCCTGTTGCTGATCAAGTCAGATACCCAATGCCTCGTAGCTTGCGAATGGGATCGGTACTGCATGAGCATTGTGATGTTGCAAAACATCCAAGATTTAAATTCGGGTTGCAGATCAGACCAAGTCTGTTCGCAATTTTGCTGCAGACACGGAGCACATGCCTATCGGACTTGATACCATTCGAAGATGATCGTAGTACCTTTTCCGAAATATGCCCAGCTTCTGCAGGATGAAAGCGGCTTCCAGACTTTCCATCGCAGGCATTTGATTTTACTCAATGTTGGTCACTCACGTGTACATGACAGCGCGAGGAATGCAGACAGTTGGGCGACAGCTATCATGTGAAACCTTCTGAAGACTCAATACCCCTATCGATTTCGAAAGGCTGGCCAAGGGACCAGACCCTTGAATTCCTTCGGGAGGCGTTTCGTTCCCGGGCTCTGAAGGCTGAGTACAATTTTGTGTGGACATCAGCTGATGGGCAACATTCTCCAACAATAGTCCCCGAGCAACTTACATTGCTCTCTTCCGAGACGGGAACCAACACAGCTACTAGAACAGGTTATCTCGAGGTTGTATTCAGCGCTATCGATGGCGACGGCACCTTAGCAGGTGTTATTCGCGCGGGGTCTCCGACGCCAAGGTCAGAGAAATCCTCTTACACCTAAAGTCAGACTGCTCACTTCCAACACCAAGTCATCCAATGGCAAGGCTGGAGCGCCATATGACGAACGAACCTGTTTGCTGATCGTGGCTCCTTCGCTTCACATCCTTGTTTAGTTTACAGCCCTGTGTGTCTGTATGAGTGCTCGTATGTACGGAGTACGGATAGATGCGATCCATCTTTGCGTCTTGCTCTCGGCATTCAAAGGTCCGAAACCTGTGGCCCCAGCGGGACGATCATGAATGGATCTTTGTTTCTTCGAGACGCTCGAGTCTGCCTATTGAGACGGTTTCTTTGTCTGGTTTCCTTGTCGTCTTTGTTGGTGTGCTAAAACTTCCCCTCACTAACCTAAACTAAAGATATGCTGATCTGTTAGACAATAAGAATTGACTTTAACTGATACGATATTCAGCCATGCATGCGCCATGATTGCTCAATTGACTCAATGCAAAAGGCTGAAAATTTAGCTTCTGATTGCAAAAAAGGTAGAATACTAATTGCCGGTAGCCGCTGGCCCCCCTCCTCTCGAAACAAAGCTCTCAGTTAAACCATCACTATTGTCGTTAGCTCACATGGGCGTCACCTTGCCTCTCACCAAGCACAGCCTCCGCTGCCAAGCTGATGTTATCGCTGACACTGCAGCAACCCTCCCTGTTCTTCACAAGGTTTACCAGGGCCCTTCCCTGCCGCCATGAAAGAATGATGTGAGGGGAAAGCTGGGAGTTGATGGCATTCGGCGCAGAGTCTATGAGAAGCCCAGCAGCACCAACTGATTTCTTGAAGCTATTTTTGAAAGCCTTCCGAACAATTCCAGCAGATGGACAACTCTGACGTATGGTCTTTGATTTTGCACGAATAATCTCATACCCTCCAATGGATGGAAAATTAATGTCGACATCTTGAGACCGCGTCTTGACGCGACCAAGAAAAAAAGCGCCAATTGTTTACTTCGAACCGCTTTTGGCATCAAGCTATCTGCATCCAACCCACACCATCAAGTTCTTTGGTTACATTGCATTGCGTTGTTTGTACCTGGAAGATGCAGCTTTTTGAGTGCGCGGCTCCGACCTTGTGACTGAGAGCAGCACGAT
Organism: Fusarium musae; assembly: GCF_019915245.1. Lineage (NCBI taxonomy): Eukaryota > Fungi > Ascomycota > Sordariomycetes > Hypocreales > Nectriaceae > Fusarium > Fusarium musae. The sequence goes on from NC_058387.1 coordinate 3,170,862, forward strand.
ATCCAGCGGCTCATCTTCCAGAATTCAGCAATGGCCCTGGTCAATGTTGTATCGACACAACATCATCAGTTGATATCGGAATCGGAAACACAGCTGCGGCCTGGGTTATACACGAATCTTCAGGTTTCACAGCAACAGGCTCAACCCATTGGTCTCTCCGTACATGGCCTATGCTTGCTCGTTTCTTAGCTTCCATATATCAAACCGCCTAAAAGGATGGAGACTCCATTCTTCCGGTCAGTTTCCACCAGAAGTACAGTAACCGTTACGAATCTCCATCATGTTTGGTGGAGCTATGTCAATCGCTATATTTTTGCCTCTGTTCCCTGAACCTCACCAAGATTCAAAACTCGGCGGTCAATGCAGAGTAATCCCCCTCTCGCTTGGTCGAAGCCTTCCCGACAGCGCGGGCCTGTTGGATCTTGTTCTCCGAGGGTACCACACTCGAAGATTTTTTAGACTGTTACGAAGGTTCAATGGTGTCGCTGTCGAGCCAAAATAGATGGCGTGTTTTTAGTGACATGCGATGACGAGACGCTGCCTGGCTGGACTCTTCTTCAGCCATCCTCATCAGCCTCGATCTGCCTAAGCAGTACCAAAACGAGCTTTGGCAGGTTTCTTAATCAATTCAAGATCGCCAATCTCGATTTCAGTTCCGACAAGACTGTCTCAATCAAGTTATCGCTTGGCTTCGTGGGCGGGGGATATTCCTGTTTAGTGGCGTCTAAAAGCCTCTCGAGGGATTATCGATGGCCAAAGCGAACAATAACACAGCTGAAAACCAGGTTTATCCTTTCATGCTATAACGAATTCGAGCAGACCTACATTAACCTCTGTCGCAGTATCGGGTCGACTTTTGACAGATTGACGGACCGTTTGCACCCAGTATGCCAAATGCCTGTCAAAACTCCCTGTATCCGTAAGTGCCCAGAGTTCTTGAACTTGGACGACCCGGCCAGGAGGACATGGCCCAAGTGCGCGCTGCGCAGTATCTTTATCGTCGATCCACGACCTTAATTCCCGATCCTCCCTTCTGGCACCGTCTCAAGATTCGACGTCATTCTTGGCCGTGACCGTCTTTCTCTTATTCAAACATCGTCATCGCACTGGAGTTGAGTTGCTATACGGAGAGTGGTCAGAATAATTAACTGCGCAAACGGGTCGGCCCAAATCACGGTAAGCGCACACTGCCGCTTGTCTAAGCCGAGCCTCATCGTAGGTCATTGCTCATGCCAATGAAGACGGCTATCGAAGAGCTTGCAATCCCTTGCATTGCGGCCCGTGGGTAAGAAGACTCAGAAGAGCCAAGAGCAACGGCTTCGCAAGCTTTGGGTTTTCTCAATAGTTTAACTCTAGCTGCCACTTACCAGCCATCAAAGGCCGAGATGTGACGGCGTAGGCTAGTAGCTACCTTATACGGATACACTCATACATAGTATCATCTCACCTTAGCTTTTATTGTTTACTTGATTGACATCTCCCCAGAGACGAATGACACTGCAGAAGCCGGGTTCCACGTTGTGGTGAGCTGCAGCCAAACCCCCATAATTTACAAGAGTTGCCCTCAGCGACCCAATCGCTTCGCATCAGTCGGTTAGTCCGCTGCTCGTCAGCTCTCCAGCTCGTCTGAGGATCCATTAGCACCTCCTAATGTGGGATGGACTCACGACTTAGACTCCACCACGTCACCCCTCCCTCAAAGCCCTCCCGACGCTACCAGAAGCTCACCATCCCTGAGCCTTACCAGACTTCAACGCGAAAGCGTCTCCTGACCGTCGAATGAGGGGTAATCGCGACGATAAGTTCCCTTCACTAATGTGATGGTGTGATGGCGCGTGCAGAAATCTGTTAGAGAATTGACATGGGCACTGAGAGTCGCGAGTGCTCGCTACGGCGCAGTTGCAATTCTTACCATGTTCCAAGTTCCAACGTCGTGGGGTAATGGAAGGTGACAATTCGCACCCGCTTTACAAAGTAAACAAATACGAAGCGTGTCGCGTCTTCTTTTTCTTCTTTTTCTATGGGTCTAACGCGCCGTCACGTGCATTTTTGCTCACCATCTGGCTTTCTTTCGCTTCGTGAACGAGTGGAGAAGATGGATGAGGTGGATATCCGAGACTCCCGTCCCTACCACTTTGTCGATTGTTTGATATCTTGCTAACATTCTGGATAACCCTACTTATTCCTCAGCTTTGGATCGTTCCTAGCTTCGAAATGGCCTCACCATTGGCGGACGCTAAACTTACCTAGCCAATCTCTCCAGTCTATCGTTGATAAGGATGAGATTCGCTCTGTAATCTACAAGTTTGTTCGTGGCGCAGATCGCAAGATCCGCCATCTGGTCCAATCTGTTTATCACCCAGATGCTATCGACAATCATGGCTCGTTTAATGGACCTGCGAGGTACTTTTATGATACAATGACTGCTTCTGATTCGGCACGTGCTGTGCATCACCAAATCGGCCAGTCTTTGATCGAACTTGGACCGGATGGCACAACTGCAAGTGCTGAGACATACTGCACCGCCACAACAGTCAACGAGGCCGACGGTCAAGAGACCTGGATTAATTTCTTGGTCCGATATGTAGACCAATTCGAGAAGAGGGACAGATCATGGAAGATCTCGCACCGTTTTGTTGCCTTTGATGCCGTCTCAGACAAGGCTATCATGCAATACTTGCCAAAGGCCAACCTGGGCACTCGAGATGAGGAAGACTATTCTAGGAAGGTATTGAAAGACTGATGCGATCTGAGAGATCAAACTGCAGCTATTCCTATTAACTCGGTAGACATAAATACTCTTCTTGGACACATCCATTCATCACAGTCACCCATAGCAGTACTCTGTACTCCATGTCGTTTTGTATTATGTCTTACGTCTTCTTTCTTTCCTGTTCTCAGTAGGTACCTGCTTTAGTGGACCGACCCACGCTCCCGGGATTTTAAGGTGCCAAAAGAGACCCTAGTAGCGCAAACATCAAGTTTACGATCCATCCATATCTTAATTTGTTTTGTTTTTTCTTTGTCGGCGACGACGTGTCACAATAAGAAAAGACGGCTTTACACATTGTAACGCCTCTTCTCCCTTTATCGAAATTTCTTTCCTTTTTTTAAGAGGCCTCGACTAAGATATTCTGACTTTATTCGTCTTTCAAGACTCCCTCTCTGGCCTGTCCTTGTCATTCTGTCTTCAAGCTCTCCCCAGCTTTGATCCTTGAATTGTTGCTCAGGCGATGTACGCTTGAGCTACGGTTGCTAGCACAAGCATCGACCAACATTCATTTTTGGCACCTTCTAGTCCCTTTCTACGAGTCAACACACTCATTTCCCGGGGCCAGCAAGTTAATCAATCGAGCCGGTTTTTGAAGTGAGGCTGTAGACGTAGACTTCGACTTGAGCATTGTGCATTACATTATATGTCTTGCTATGTCACTGTTCCGCATACCATAGCTTCCAAGTTCGTGGCCCGATATCCAAGCTCTACACACGTCACTATCATACTATGTGACATTCAATGATTTGCATTTATATACTCAAAAGTTGATTGGAACCGACAGTAATTATTATTAGCTCCGTCGTAGAATGCTGAGAGAACAAGCACCATGCCACTATGCTCAAGTTCATGCCTTTTGTGTTTTATTCGTCAACGAATCCCAGTCAGATTTATACATGATTATTCATGCTCAGCATAGACGATTTGCACTATGACGGTTGTACACAGTCTTTCTTTTAACCAACCCCTACGTTAAGTGTCTCCATCTCGAGGTCTAACGATGAGTGAACACGTTCGCAGTTCACCTTTCCAAAAGCACAGACCTGACGGAAAGGCGGAAATGAAAATTATGTCCAAGCTTTCCAACATGGACTGAGACCGAGACTTGACTCCTCAAGATATACGACGTAAGGGAGTAAGTATACAGACAAGGTCTTATTTCTGAGGCGTTTACGATAATTATCGTCTCCGGCCCTGCCGCGACTCCTGGGAATTCGGAAGCCATTCTCATGTCCCGACCCATGACTGTGGTCAGTGGTTAGTGGATTAATCCATTTTTCTGCTGAAAAGGATCCAAGCGTTGACGAAGTCATATTGAAAGCTCCAAATACAGGGTAGCTCAGGGTCAAGATATTCAGGGTCCAGGCGTTAGTTTCGTCTTGGATAGCCACAAGCGCAGACAAGTTTTTCATACAATGTGGGCTTTTTAACGTGCCTGACGGGCATAACATTTAGTTACCCGGCATAGTTGCCCGCAGTACATAGAGCATGAGATATATCTATTGATGTGGTCAGTCGTTATACGAGTGCAGAAACCACATGGATGTTGTTCGCCTTGTTTTAGCACAGGGCAAACCTAACACAACGATATTGAGCTTCATGCTTCCGTCCTGCAACATCCACGTGAAATAAGGACCACCACGAATCAGAATAAGCATGCATGTTTCTCTGTATTCAGGAGCACATCCTGGGGTACAATTGTGCTCATCGAATAATTCCAATTTAGATAATCCAGGCACGAGGTCATACTCAAACAACATCTAGCTAAGACACACGGCCTAGGTAATATCCATTACTCAATGGATGTAGAACAACATCCAAAGTTAATGAAGCTTGGTATTGAATTGATAGAAGCACATCTGTGTAGGACAGTATTTGCGAACCTGCAAGGGTTGGACACACAACGAATGGTATTGGACGAGCTTCGATTGAAGCCTGCATACACGTATGGTAGTCACGACAGTTCCTCAGCAACCTATCAGTGAAACGTGACCTTGTTTCCACAACTGCAGCTGGGGCATGGATGCTGACTCTCGATATTTTGCGTCAACTCGGTAACCGGTTTATACCTGGTTTTGGCCCTTCAGCCGGGGCTGCGTTTTGACATTTGAAGACGCTCGCTTCTCGGTTGATATACCAGGTCCCATTGAGCTCCACAGCAAATGTCCGAATAGCGGAAATTGTACAGCAGAACTTTCCAAGACGCCACAATAGGAGTATACGGATACTGCGTAGTGCTTTTCCCTCATAAAGCGTGTATATCAGGTTGAGTTTTTCTGAGTGTTCCAGGCTTCTATCCACGAATGGATGAATAAGAGTCTTTCCAGACAAAACCGCAGTTGCCGAACACGAATAGATTATTATCATCCCTCTTGATCAATATGAGATATATGTTATTTAAATCCGATATACTCCGTCGATGTATAATACTAAAAACTCTCCTCCCTTTCTTATACCACTTGGTCTAATAGTTTACTCTGAAATCTACAATATCTATTACCGCCCACAATTGACCCAAGGACTCTTGCATCTCATTTTTCTATACCAGTTTACTATTAGTACCCTTTATATGTGTTACATCTTTGGTTATGCTGTAAAAGGAAGTAAGCTAAGGAAGGTGTCTACAGCCTCTTTGTAGACCAAGGGTTACCCTTTGCTCAAGGTTCCGCAGGTCAACTAGATATGTAATGGATGCAGTTATATATGAAGATAAAGACCTGCCCTAGGTCTATCTGATCCATTGGGTCAAGCTGCAAAAGGGAAGCCTTTCGAAGACAACCGGGGAATTGATCTTCTCGTCAGGGTGGTCATACAGGGACTTTTCTAAGGGCTCAAAAGACAGCTGATAGTCGAGCCTTGCCAGCCTGTGATGATGAGGTTGGAGAGACGGTGTTGAATTCATCCACGACGAACAGCCTTCTACAGCCAGCTGTGATAATGGTTGTTGCTGCAGGTTTGTCTTGTCGGGGTGCGAGAGGGAGGTCTATAAAGACGGAGGCATAGGTAAGTCCGTCCAATTCGGGTGATTAAAAACAGGGAAACATTCTCTTTATCGGTCTCAGGGTTATAGCCCGACTGGAACCATAGACAAAGTAGGGACTGACCTCTAACCTAGCTACCCGTGTATCTAATAAGAAGTGTTCTTCAGGATAAACAGCCTGGCCACAGAGGACGCATACGAGCTCCTTTATGTCTCTAATTTCATCCTCTTATGCCTGCCTTTCCTAGATAGGGAAAAGAAAAACGCCCCTCAAATCAAGAAATTCTACCCAGAACCAGTTTCTTTTAAACGCCGCCCGTGCCAGAACCCAAGAAATCAAGCAGCAGCTTCTTCGCCCTCTTGAAGAGTGAAATCCCATTCCTTGAACGCCGCCCGAAAAGCCTCGACGTCTTTCGTCTCCTCCTCAACGGTCTGCTCACAATCCTTCCACACCAGGCGACTTTCAAGGCCAAGAAGCTTAGCTAGCACACGACGTCCAAACTGAAGATCGAAGCGTATGTCTGAGGGAAGAGGCATGACGAGGGCTTTACCCTTAATACGGTCCTCGCCATCGTCCGCCCAGAGCCATACACGGAAGAAGTCACCCCCTGACTCGGCCTGTTGTTCGAGTGTGAGCTCCCGGGCGGTGAAAGCTGGAAGAGACTGATTCTCCGCCTCGACCTTGAAAGCGGCTTCCGCGACGCCTTTGCGAATGAGATCGGCTGAGAGAGGCATTAGTTGCCAGATAAGGTGAACATTGCGCTCTCGGCTGATTTCCCACGTCACGACGCCGAGCTTGTGTGAGGTCTTCGAGGCAATCATTGCCTGAACAGCTTCTCGAAATCGTGTCATTTCATTGTAGGTTTTTGCGGCTTCTCCTGCTGGGTCAGTGACAGGACCGATGCTCGGTATTGTAGGGTTGTGTGGTAGTGGAATGATGATCAAGTGGCCTGGAAAGGTAAGGCCTTGCTCTGCAAATGTGTTCGAGGTTGGCAAAGGACCTTTGGCCGTGGAGATGTAGGCGTCGTCGCCGATACTACAGCACATGTGGGCCGATAGGTTGGGATTTGAGAGACAGAAGTAACACCGATCAGGACCCGGAGGTGGCGACCGATGGTGCTGCTTCTGGCGTCGGCCTCTATGGCCTCTGCTGTTATCGTCACCCCCGTATCGGCTGTAAGAATCATCCTTGGGTGCACGCTTCTTAGTCTTAGGGTTGAACGGCGAAGCTGTCGCACCAGGAGGTACTGAAGCATCTCCTTTGTTGAGACTAAAAGCGTACAAAGACTTTGCTTTGGCGTCATTGCCGAAAGTGGCCATTGAAATGAACCGAGTGACGGAGGTGTTGTCCGTTTCCTTTTCGGTAGGATGAACGAAAGCCTCTCGTTCGTAGAAGAAGGCTTCTGGAGAAGCTGTTAAGTGATAGCGTGGTTTGAGCGCTGCACATAGTTCTGCAATATTGTCCGAAACGGCGAGTGACGCTTGGTTTGCGGGATCGAGCGCAACCTGAGACCCAGTCCAGACACCTGCTGGCCATGTCGACGTCAGAAGAATATCAGCGTTGTTCGCACCGCGCAGGCTCTTTGCGTCATCCGCTGTGTGGAATGGGAGGTGCTGTTCCTTAGATAGTCCTGCAATGAGATTGGGATCCAGTTGGCCACCCAATGCGACAATCCTCACACCATCAGATGTCTTGGTAATGCTGCGCTTGCCTAGGAAATGTAGGTTCTCGCAGATCTCCTCCTCGGCTTCAACCTTAGCAGCAATACGAGGTGGGAGTGGGCGGGTTCCAACGGTGAAATAGGTTGGTAGAGGGACTTCGATGGACCCGTCTAGAAGCGCATTCACAGAGTCATCGTCTTGGGTTGCGCTGAAGACATCGCCAGTGAGGATGGCCATGGAGAAGTTGTTTTTGGCGTGTAATGTTGCTAGCTTCTTGAACGCTGGCTCAAGCTGGCCATTAAGGCTGCCCAAGACAATACTTCATGAAAATTGTCAGACCGTACAAGTGAGTAGTGAGTTGGAGTCATAACCTACATTTTTGGTGCAGCCATCTTGGGTGTGGTTGTGATATAGTGAGGTTATCACGATAACTTCTCTCCCAGGCAATGAAATGAAGAAGCTATGATGAAAGTGCATACAGAAGCGCGTTGAGCTTAAGAGAGATAAGAGAATGCGAGGCGCGCATGATTGGCTGTGGTGGGTCTTCCCGCATTAGCGCCGCCTTATCGGTTTTGCCGCTTCTCAACCGGCGAAAAAAGTTTTGGAGGGACGCATTTTCGCGGTATGTGAAGCTCTTTTTTGCACCAGGATTTGAATCTTCAAGTCTGAGAATTCTGTCCTTCCACAAAGTCATACCGCCAAGATGCCGTCCAACTCGTCAGGGCGCATCACCAAGGCGCGGAAGAACAAAAACTCAACACCCCATCAAAAGAATCACCGATGGGAGTCTTTTACTACGAAAATATCCAAATTCAACTCGCTCCAACCATTGCGAAAGGTTCGCCGTCATGACCTCGATAACGAAGACCTTTCTACCACGACGTCCTATTTTCAGACCGGGCTTCAGAAATGGGGAGAACTCAATGTCTCGAAACCGTTTTCTGCGTTCAAGACCAAGGTCTGGCCGCTTTGCGAGAGCCTTCCGCAACTTCTCTATTTCGAACAGAGGATAATGGACCTGTTGGCCGATTTTATAGCAGGACAGGATAAGGAAGCTCTGGAGCCTCTATTGGACCTTCTCACCGCTTTCTCGCATGACCTGGGAGTTCGATTTGAGAAACATTACGGCAGGAGTTTGGATTTGATTGTGGCTATTGCTGCGAAGCCCCAGGATGTCGATGTTATAGAGTGGACGTTTGGCGCCCTCGCCTTCTTGTTCAAGTACCTGTCGAAACTTCTTGTACCAGACTTACGGCCAACTTTTAAGGTTATGGCGCCCCTTCTCGGAAAGTCACGACACCCCCCCCATATTGCTCGATTTGCGGCCGAAGCTCTTAGCTTCTTGGTCAAGAAAGCGGCAGCGCCCTCACACCGCGAGACAGCCTTGAAGCGCCTGGTCGAATGCGCGCGAGATGATCTTCTGAGTATCAAGGATGACCGCCAGTTCACCTTGTACAAGGACGGATTGATGAATATGTTTGCTGAGGCAATCAAGGGTACTGATAATATCATCCACTCAACTGGCCCGGCTGTATTCGCCGCGCTCGTTGATGCAATTCCCGAGGAGGAGCGAACGCTCACCGAAGATACCACTTGGACCGATGTCGTTTGCGGCGTTCTCACCAGTGTTATCCACCACGCGACTTTTGATACTTTTGGAGACTTCGCTACCGGAGTCCATGAGACCATTCGAGCCAACATGGAGCGTGTGTCTCCTGCTGATCGCCAGTGGCAAGCGGTTCCTCTCTTCCGGATATACGGCACCATGGCTGGTGTCAGGAAAGGAAATCGCCTCACGGACTGGGCACCACTTATCACGAACTTTGTCGAGCTGTTATCTGAGGTTACAAAAGCTGGCCTGGAAGTGCCGCAAGACGCCGCAAGTGCTGTTTGGAAATTTGTTATCGTCAATATTGCCATTGTCTGGCACCATGCACCTATTGATGCATTGATACCCCATATCGTTCCTCTTACTCAATCACTAAGCAGGGAACCGCTGATGAAGTGGTTCATCCCCTTTTGCTCTTATTTCTGCGAGCTGGATGCTCAGCGGTTTGGAAGTCTCTTCCGTAATGATTTTCAAAGGTGAGCATTCAAGATGAGAGGCGGTTTTTAATATTTGCTGACTATTTTAGATTTATTGCGAACCACTGGTCAGAGGAATCTAACGAGGACATGATTTGCATCTTATTACCAAAGATGATTGAAAACCGTGCTTTCCCACCAGCTGGCGAGAAGGACAGTTGCAGAATGCCACAAGGCTGGCAGGATCAGATTGTCTCCAAGTTCGAACGCCTAGAGATCTCTCCATTTCCCGAAAGGGGGCCCTATAACAAAGATCCTCAAGTTTGGCGGGATAGATGCTTGCCAAAATACTCTGCTCTTCTTCAGATACTTGAGTTGACGACTGTTCACCCGTCAACAAATGCTCGTATCGCTGAACTCCTGCTCCGGAAACTCAAGCTCGCCCTCCGCCCTTCATCTACCCTGGCATCCGACGAAGTTCATTTCATTGTTGGTCAAGGATTCCATGCTTACCTTCGTATGAGCAAGGCCGCCGGCTCCGTCGACATCACTCTGAGCCCCCTGCTCCGAGCTGCAGTTCCACGTTTCTCCCAGTCAGTAAGCTTTCTGCATGCCTATCTCGCGTATGAAGAGATCCTGCAAAGTAAGGAGATTGCACGGAGACAAGACAGTACAAGTAGCGATAGCTCATCCAGCGAGGAGGACCCGGTGACTAGATCATTGATTGAAAACCTGAGTTCTCCATCACACGATCTGAGACTGGCGTCCTTGAATTTACTGAAAGCACTTAGCCCGACGCCAGACAGTTGGAACGCTGTCGAGACTATGATAGAGACCGAGGAGACTCCGCTAAGTCTTGCACATACAAGGACAATCGCTATGCATCTTCGCAAGCTAGGTCAGAATTACGCTTCGTTTGAGGAGGGCTCTTGGTTACAACGAGCTGTGCCTGCTTTCTTGTTTGGTATGCTGACAGTCAAGCTGTCGCCTGTGTGGGATGATTCGGTAGAGACTATGAAGCAGATCACACAGACCAAGGCCGGAGAAGAGGCAGTCTGTGAGGTTGCTTTCCGCTGGCTGAAGATCCCCTCAGCTCGCTGGGGCCCCTCACAACCTGAAACCCAGAGCTCGCGTCCCGCATTCGTTTCTGACTTTGAATGTACCAACGTGCGTCGACTCGAAGAAGTCGCAGCCGAGGTGGAGAATATCATTGACCGCCCTGATGAGTTGATGCTGCAGAATTTCGACGACAAGCAGCAAACTGCGGAAACAGTCGCTGGAAACTCTAGGTCTCGTGCGCTGAAAGTGTTTAACGCGATTCCCTCGATTGCAGAGAGGAGATCTCGGCTCCTTGTGCCACATTTCTTGGTTTGGGCGAGTGAAGACCGAACCCCTGATTCAGCAAACGATCAAGATGTCTCCGAGGGTGCCACTTGGTCTCTCGCCGATCGTAAGGCTATGCTCAGTGTCTTTTCACAGTTCATCAACCCCCGGGTCTTATACCAACATGAAGAGGTTTATACCGCACTCATGCAATTGATGGAGAATGGTGACGTTGAGGTCCAGAAGGTTACCCTCAAGGCCATTCTCGCTTGGAAACAGGAGGCTATCAAGACCTATCAAGAAAACCTGGAGTTCCTTCTAGATGAAGCTCGTTTCAAAAATGAGCTTACAGTCTTCCTTCAGGATGAGAACGCAATCAAACCAGAGCACAGGGCTGATTTGATGCCTGTTCTCCTTAGATTGCTTTACGGTCGTACAATTTCCAAGAAGGGTGCAGCAAGCGGCAGGCATGGCTTGCAGGCCACTCGGCTGGCAGTCCTTCGGAACCTCAGCGTCGAAGACATGGGCAGCTTTTTGGACATTGCCACGGGTAAGCTGAAAGATGTTAAGGTTGTCGGCGCCTCAAAGACGATCTTCGAGGAGCCTATCCTTCCCATCAGGAAGCAAGTTGGTTTTCTCAATATGATTTCCTCCGTCATATCCGAGCTTGGCACCAACGCCACGCCCTATATGGAAACACTCCTCAATGCTGTCTTGTACTGCCTTGTTTTTGCCTGCCGTCAACTCAGCGCAAAAGGTATGGGCCCAGAGAGCGAAGAGGAGGAAGAGAAGGCCAGCACGCAGTCTCTTCTTAGGGTCATTCGATCAACTGGTTTAAAGTGTTTGATCGCTCTTTTCCAAAACGCTCAATCTTTCCAATGGGCATCATACCAGGATATCATTCTTGAGGATGTTGTGGCCCCAAGGTTAGAAAATTTGCCCAGCGAGACAACACAGGGGGTTTCCGGCATGCTGCAACTTTTCGCTACTTGGTCTGTTCTCCCCAGAATTGCACTATTCCTTGCACCACATAGCAAGATTCCCGAGGGCATTCTTCCCAAAGTTATCGAATGTCTTTCAATTGAGAAGGGTAAGGATGAAGTCAAAATTCATGTTCTTACTATAATCCGAAACTTGATCAAACTTGCTACTGCGCCCGCACAAGAGTCCGAGTTCAATGAGGTTATCAAAGCAGACCTTCTCGACACCAACTCGAAGACAATCTTATCACAGATCTCTACTGTTCTGGACATGTCCGGGATTAGTAATGACTTGATGGAGGCCTGTGTTGAGACAATCCTGACCATGGCTCCTATTGTTCAGGATACCGAGGACATTCAAGCCGTGATCGAGATCTCCATCTTCCTTCTGAACCAACCTCCACGGAGAGTCAGCCCCAAGCTCAAGGGTAGGATCCTGCTCATTGTCGAGGAGTATGTGACTCGCTCCACTGCTTTTGAGAACCAAGTACTTCTCGACAATGTTTACGACACTATATCGTCTCTTTTCAGTTACTTTAAAGATCGCGAAAATAGACAATCACTCTCCAGGGCCATGCTGGCTATCGCTGGGAAGGACAGCAGCCTCCAGGAAGTTGCTGGCCTCTGTGCAGCGCTCAATTCATTCAAAGAGGGGCGAATCGATGAGCCGGATTACGATGGACGCCTGGCCGCTTACAGTGCAATCTCGGGCGATCGGGAGACTCCATTAACTCCAAAGCAGTGGCTACCTTTGCTTCATAACTTGACTTATCACATTCGCGATGATGCCGAGTTCGGTATTCTTTCGTCTAACTCGGCCGATGGACTTCGGCGGTTCATTATGGATGCAGCAACATGCTCTTCTGAAATTTCGAAGGCGAGATTTGACATCCATTTGAGAGGTGTCATCTTGCCTGCTCTTTACGCCGGAGCCCGGGAGCCATCCGACACAGCTCGGCGAGAGTATCTTCGAGTTATGGGTCATCTCCTATCAACAATGCCCGAATGGGAACCCGTAGCTGACCTCAGTGCATTGTTGAATGATCGGACCGAGGACAGTGCTGAATTAACCTTCTTCTTTAATATCTTGAGTCCTGCAACAGCAAGACAGTTAGAGGCTCTGCATATTTTAGAAGCAGCCAACAAGCAGAAGGAGATGGGAAGCCAAAACCTGGCTCAATTCTTTATTCCACTCCTTGAGCACTTCATTTTTGGTCGCGCTGATGGAGTTGATGACCATGGACTTGGCGCTCAAGCAATTATCACCATCGGTAATCTCGCAAGCTCTCTGCACTGGAAACACTATCGCACCACTCTCCAAAGATACATCGGCTATGTTGAAGCCAAGCCCGAACAACAGAAGTTAACAATTCGACTTTTAAGCAAGGTCGCTGATGCACTTGTCGACGCAGCTGAAAACCAGCCGCAGGAGCGCATGGAGATTGATGAGGTTGATGCATCGTCATCAGCCACCACCAGACTCCCCCTTACTATTCCGACGGCAGAGAAATTGAGCATCGAGGTTACTAATACCTTCCTGCCCACGCTTGTCAAGCATCTCCACGAAAAGGACGAGTCGGAAGTCAGCTACCGTGTTCCCGTTGGCGTGATCATTGTCAGACTTCTAAAGTTGCTGCCCTCGGACCAGATGGACCAGAAACTGGCTAGTGTCTTGACTGATATTAGTCACATTCTTCGCAGCAAGTCTGTCGAAGCTCGTGACATGGCTCGAGACACATTAGTTAAGATTGCTGTTATCCTCGGCTCCTCCTACTTTGGCTTCATCCTGAAAGAGTTGCGAGGAGCTTTAACCAGAGGTTACCAGCTCCATGTGCTTTCATACACCATGCACTCCATTCTGGTCGCAATCATTCCCATCTGCTCTCCTGGTGATTTGGACTATTGCCTTACCTTTGTCGTAACGGTCATCATGGATGATATCTTCGGCGTCATCGGCCAAGAGAAGGATGCCGAGGGCTATACCACCCAGACCAAGGAGATCAAGAGCAGCAAGAGTCAAGACTCGATGGAGCTTATAGCCAAGAACGCTTCGATCACTCGGCTTATCGAACTGGTCAAGCCACTGCGTGCGCTACTGATGCAAAAGGTTGATCTCAAGATGGTTCGTAAGCTTGATACCCTGATGGCGCGTATCACGGCCGGACTTCTGCAAAACCCTGCCGCCGAGACCCGCGATACCCTTGTTTTCTGCTATGAGGTCATTCAGGACGTCTATAATTCTCAAAAGCCTGAAGTTGAAGAGAAGCTGGACCCTCGAGTTAAGAAGTATCTTGTTCAAAAGGGTGCGAAGAAGAGCGGCGATCGAGGCAAAACTACTAAGCACACATACAAGCTAATCCGCTTCGCGGTGGACATTCTGAGGGCAATACTGAAGAAGCACGATAGCTTGCGAACCCCTACCAACATTTCCGGATTCATTCCCATACTCGGCGATGCTATGGTTGGTGGAGAGGACGAAGTGAAGATCTCGGCGTTCCGATTACTCGCTGTCATTGTCAAAGTGCCATTCCTTGACGATGAGGGATCCAAGCTGTACAAAGTTGCAGTGAAGGAAGCAACCAAGAGCGTCTCCATGGCAGTGTCCACCACAACCGACCTATCTCAGGCAGCTCTGAAAATGCTTGCTGTTGTCCTTCGAGAGCGTCGTGATGTTGTCGTGAAGGATGCGGCGGTTGATATGCTCCTTGCCAAGTTGAAGGACGATCTCACTGAACCCCTTTATCGCCATGTCACATTCAACTTTCTGCGGTCGGTTCTGGACCGACATCTGGAAACCGCCGCCGTTTACGACACTCTGGACTACGTTGGCACAGTTATGATCACCAATGATGATAAGGACACTCGTGACCTTGCTCGAGGTGCCTTTTTCCAATTCATCCGTGAATATCCTCAGAAAAAGGCTAGGTGGGCTAAACAACTGAACTTCATTGTTGCCAATCTCAAATACGAGCGGGAGGGTGGCCGACTATCTGTCATGGAGATTGTCCACCTGCTTCTCATGAAATCATCAGATGACTTCGTGCAAGAGATCTCCTCCACATGTTTCCTTCCACTATTCTTTGTCCTCGCCAATGACGACAGCGAGAAGTGTCGAGTTGCAGCTGCTGGACTACTAAAGGAGATATTCCGCAAGGCTGACAAGGAGAGGACTCAAACTTTCCTCGGACTTGTGCGAACATGGCTGGATCAGGATGGAAATGAGGCAGTTCTCAAGCTCGCCTTCCAGGTTTTCGGCTTCTATCTAGAGTCCGACGAAAATGCATCCAAGAACAAGAAGGATTTCAAGCTCGTTCTAGGAAAGATCAGCAGCGTCATTGAGGTGGAGGATATTCGAGAGGCTGATGGAGAGCTTTTGGAGGCGGCACTTGAAGTCATCCGGGTCTCGTTGTCTGTGTTCCCTGAAAAGATTCTGTCAAGCAGTAGCGAGAAGATGTGGTCCAGCATATTGAGATGCCTGTCACATCAATCGACTTCGGTCAAATTGTTATCTATTGGACTGACAAGCTCATACCTGGCTGATTTTGCTCAGCAAGCCAGTGATGTAGCGGTTGGCGAAGCAGTGGTCGGCAGCCATGGTCTTACACTTGATCTGCCCAAGGTCCAAAACCTGGTAAGACTTGGTTTGGGTGTCTTGGCGACCCGAGACATCGACGAGAAGCTCGGAGCGGAAGCTGTCCAGGTCCTTGCTTTCTTGGCTCCTCGTCTCCCTCTCCGACCTGTACCTGAAGGTGAGAGGTCTGACGGTGATGTCGAGCAAGAGCAGCAGGATGAGGAGGATGAGGATGAGGAAGAGGGGGGAGAGCAGGCTGAGGAGACACAACGAAAGACCGATCTTCAACATCTGTTCTGGAAGATCTCTCATATTATTCGACGCGAGATCCCCCCTAGGGCTGTTGCCATCACACCAAAGGTGGCTGCGATGGAGCTTCTTGAAACGATTTGCCGGAGATCTTCAGCCGATCGCCTGCGACCGTCTTTCAAGACTATCCTCATACCCCTTCACAATCTTACTGATCCCTCTATTGCCCCACCTTTCTCCAACGATGAACTCTTCAAGACGAAACATGAGGCCCTCAAGACAAGAGCCCAGATCCTCATGGATTCCCTGCAAAAGAAATTTGGTACGGCTGAGTACTCGAAGCAGCTTCTTGCTATTCGAGACGAGGTGAGGGCCAAGAGAGAGCAGCGTTCAAGCAAGAGAAAGATTGAGGCACTGGCACAACCGGAGAAGTATGGAAGAGATAAGAGAAAGAAGTTTGAGAAGAACAAGGAGCGCAAGAAGACTCGATCAAAGGAGCAGAAGGTCATGCGAGAGTCTTTCAAGCGGTGGTGAGATGATGGACGACGTTGCATCAACTGGCGTTAGGGATTTGTGTCATTAGGTATAGTAGGTAGATAAAAGTTCTGATATATCCCGATTTTACCTTAACTACCTTAAGTATACCCTGCTATTTTACTCTATAATTAATTAGGTAATATTTATTTAATTATAATAATATATATATTAATCTATAGAGAATTAAAAGGAGATTCTAGCTATATAGCTTAATACTTAGTATAGTAGCTATTTATAAAATAATACTTATTTAGTTAGTTAAGTATTGATTTTATTATGTTTTTTACTATATTATCTTTAATCTTAGACTATAGTTCTTAAGTTACTTTAATTAGCTAGTTAATTATTATAGCTAACTTTAGAAAAGTAATAATTTTAAGATATATTTTATATATCCTTTCTTTAAGGATTTTCTAGAGATTTTTAATAGGACTAAGGTTAGGATTATATAGAGGCTAGTTAGTAAGAAAAACTCCTTTTCTTTTTACTTAGGGATAGAGCTAGTCTTAAACTTTCTAATAAGTAAATATATAGGTATTATTATATTAAAAAGTCTTTCCTTTTTTAATAAAGTTAGGAAAATAAGATTAAAAATAAAATAAAATATACTAGCTTATTACTTCCCTTTTTTTAGAATTAAGATCTTTTAAAAAAAGGATAACTATAAATAGTTTATTATAGTTAATTATATTATAAAATATTTATAAATATCTTATAGGCTATCTATAGGCTTAGACTTTATTTTTATAAAGTCTTTTACTTTATAGTATTATTAGAAAATACTTTTAAAAAAGAAGTCTTTAGATTTATAGCTTAATAAAATAACTACTTAATATAATTACTATTTATATAGTTAATTATAATTTTATTAAAAAACTACTAATTATATTAAAAAGATTTATTTTTATTAAAAAGATAAAATGTTTTTATAGTAATATATAAGGTATAGTTAATAAGGTCTTATAATAAAAATAATATAATATAATACTTATTTTTTAATATATTATATATAAGGTATTATATATAATATTAAAAAATATAATAACTTTAAAAGTAAATCTTAAGGTTATATAATATTACTTTTAATTTTATAATTTAATTAAATAAGTAGTTTTAATTTATAAATATAAAAAGATATTTTCCTTAACTTTAATAAGCTAAAGGCTTTCTTTATTATTACCTAATTAAGGTAATTAATACTAAAGCTTTAACTTTAAAGGCTTAATTTTAAATAAGCTAGAAACTATAAAAACTATTTAAAGATACTATATTATATAATTAGTATTAATAGTTATAACTATTTTATCTAAGTATTTATTAACTATATTTACCTTTAATTTATATTCTTTATATTACTTTATATTACCTTATAACCTGATTTAATCTATTATTAACTTACTAAGCTAGCTTTAGCTTACTAATATTTATAGTTTTTCCTTTAATACTAAAACCTTTATTTTTTAATTTACTTTTTTATCCTTTTTTTTCCTTTTACTTCCTTTCCTTTATACTATAATAGCTTTTAATTCCTATAATATAATATTTATATCTATAATTTAATTACTATAACTATATATTTTAATTCTATAAATTATAGCTAATATTAACTATTATTACTGCCTAATATAATACTATTAATAAAAGCTTACTATTACCTTAATAAGTATTAACCCTATTTTAGGTAATTTACTAAGTCCTTTAATATATATATCTAATCTATAATATAATCACTAAGGGCTTTATTTTTAGCTCTATTTTTATTAATATTAAATAGCTATATTTAGTAATTAAAGATTATAAGATTAATTTACTATATTATTAATAGTTTATTAATATATAGTAAGTATTTTCTTATAATTTTATAATACTTTAAGAAAGATTAAAGGATTAATATAGTATTAAGCTTAAGGCTATAGATTTTAATTAAAGGGCTAGATATATAAGTATTAACTGCTTTAATTAAATAGTTATAGCTATTATTAATATTAATTATATAATATTATATTTTATATTAGTTTTTATAATCTTTAGCTTATTTAGAATTAGGTTTTTAAGGTTAAAGCTTTAGTATTAATTACTTTAATTAAGTAATAATAGAGAAGGCATTTAGCTTACTAAAGCTAGGGGAAATATCTTTTTATACTTATAGATTAAGGCTACTTATTTAGTTAGATTATAAGGTTAAAGGCAGTAGTGCTATATAATCTTAAGATTTACTTTTAAAGTTATTATATTTTTTTAGTATTATATATAATACCTTATATATAATATACTAAAAAATAAGTATTATATTATATTATTCTTATTATAAGACCTTATTAGCTATATTTTATATATTACTATAAAGATATTTTTACTTTTTAATAACTATTTTATTATAGTAGTTAATACTTATATAAATAGTAATTTAATTAATATTAATAATCTTAATATTAATAATATCTTTAATTTATATACTTTTTTTTAATATCTAAATATTATAAATAAAGACTTACTATATATTAATAAATTAATATTAATATAGTAAGTTAATCTTATAATCTTTAATTATATTATAAGGCTTTTAGATATATAAAATATATTTATTATACTAACTATTATAAGTAAATTAAGGGCTTTAAAAGACCTAGCTAATTACTTAAAGTAAGATTAAAACCTATTAATAGAGTAATAGGCTTTTATTATAGCTATTAAATTAGGTAGTAGTAATAGCTAATACTAAGTATAGTTTATAGAGTTAAAATATATAGTTAAAGTAATTAAATTAATAATATAAATATTATATTATAAGAATTAAAAGCTATTATAAGGTAAAAGAAAGGAAGTAAGAGAGAAAAAAAAGGTAAAAAAGTAAATTATAAAATAAAGGTTTTAATATTAAAGGAAAAACTATAAATATTAGCAGGCTAAAGCTAGCTTAGTAAGTTAATAATAGATTAAATTAAGTTATAAAGTAATATAAAGTAATATAAAAAATATAAATTAAAGGTAAATATAGCTAATTAATACTTAAGGATTTATTTTTATAATAATATTTATTTATAAAAGCTTTTTTTAATTAAGTAGCTTTTTTAATAAAAAATAAGTAATAAAATATAAGCTTATATTATATTTTTTTATTAATAAGCTAGTAATAAATTATCTTTTATAATACTTTTAGCTATACTTAACTTATAATATCTTTATATAAAATAAAAAGGTTATTTTTAATAAGTATTTTAATATATATTTTATTTTAATTAAATAAGGCTAGGGGTTTACTAAAGTATAGTTTATTTTTATATAACTCTTAAGTTTAATTATATTAAATAATCTTATATATTATATAATAACTTAGCCTTATACTATCTGTAATATCTTAGACTTAAATACCTAATTTATATATTATTATAAACTTTATTTTTTTATAAGAAGAATAATATATATTTTGCCTTTATTAAGGCATTTTAATCTATTTAAATAATATAATAAAGTTATAGTATTAATATTAAGGTTTTATTAAAAGTAGGGTTAGACTGAAAATGTGTCAGAACTTTCGCCGGCCTACTGTAGATTGCTTCTCGGCGTTATGATCTGGACATGGTAAAAGTCATTTATAGAAGAAGACGAATTGAAAATTTAGCCACTACCTGTTGCAACTTGTTCCAACTTCTCTCCACACGAGGGTTTCCCATCAATTGGAACAATATAATTCTGATACATCAGTCCTGTATAAGCCAGACTTCTACTTCGTATCTTTCTTGGGGCTTCCAATCTAATCAAACCCAAGGATCGGGTATCGGCCTCTGCATCAGCCGTTAGCACTCCAGTTTCTATCCGACCTCGGGGAACGTTGGTACGGAATCTTTACACGAAATGACGTCTTGTGCTGATACTACGACTCTGTGATTATCGACATGTTTGAGCTAAACAAGACATTCGGAATTCCGGCCCCTTAGCATCGTTGAAGATCGTCATAGTTAGGAACTCCGAGTTTCCACTCCGGTCCATCTTGAACAAATGCATGAAAAGGGGCTTCACAACGGATTGATTCCGAATTAAATAAATCACAATGCAACATAGGTCTTCCTAGACAAAACTCAAAACTCATCAGAACTACATTCCCTCCACTGAACAAGTCAATCATGGGCTCACGAGGAGGAGATGTCTATAAATCCATCACTGCGGGGAAACTGTTACGCCAAAGGATAGAAGCCGGTGATTTCATCCTTGCTCCTGGTGTATACGATGGGTTCTCTGCGCGCATTGCGCTCGAGGTTGGATTTGATGTCCTGTATATGGTTAGTCTGCTATGATGTGCTATCAAAACTTCAACTGACGAATATAGACTGGAGCAGGAGTCACAGCATCCGTTCACGGATGTGCTGACCTAGGGATCGCAACACTGAACGACATGCGGCGGAGCGCAGAAACGATTGCCAGTTTGTCACCATCTACGCCTGTTATTGCTGACGCGGACACCGGATACGGCGGACCAATCATGGTGGCACGTACGGTTGAACAATATTCGCGCTCAGGTGTCGGGGCGCTACATATCGAAGACCAGGTGCAGACCAAGCGGTGCGGCCATCTCGCTGGAAAGGTCCTGGTGGACTTGGAGGAGTATGTGGCCCGTATACGGGCTGCCGTGCAAGCACGTCGAAGGATTGGAAGTGATATAGTCATCATTGCACGGACAGACTCCATCCAGAAGCATGGATATGAAGAAGCACTGGGACGGCTCCGTGCTGCACGCGATGCTGGAGCTGATGCTGCTTTCCCCGAAGGACTTCGATCGGTCGAAGAAGCGCGGCGGATGATCGCAGATCTCGCACCATGGCCAGTATTGCTGAACATGGTGGAGAATAGCGTCACGCCGAAGCTCTCAGCCAAAGAAGCCGAAAACTTGGGGTTCAGCATGATAATTGTGCCGCTGGCCACCCTGGCGCCGGCTTATACTGCAGTCAAGGCTGGTCTGCAAAAGCTGAAGGAAACAGGTTCAGCAGATACGGAGCTTACACCACAAGATCTATTTCGGGTCTGCGGTCTCGATGAGTCGATGAAGGTTGATGAGGAGGCTGGAGCATCTAACTTTGAAGGTGGCGTGGACTGAAGCGTCTTAAGATGCCATGCTACACTCAAGGCTGGCTACCAAAACGTCTTGCATAGAAGACGTTGTATATAGCTCCTCGAAGCACCTGTGCTTTCTTTACCCAATATAATCAATATTCAGAGGGAAGTTCCAGTCCATGTAAACCTCGGGGAGGTTGGATAATCCGAAGCTGTCGCCTACAGGCGCAGCTGTCGAGTTCCAAAACGTGCTGGCATCTGTGTCGTCCGTTTGACCAGGTTCTGGCGCAGTGTTGTTCGTGTCGTATGGGCTGCCTTGCCCGTTGTATTCGACTCGCCACCACCAAAGAGAGTCAAAGACGACGCTCATAAACTATAGCAGTTAGGTGAGTAGACCTGGGGAACTTTCTCTTGCACGTACCAAACGACTACGGATCCTCAGATCCAATCCATTGGCTGTAGAAGTATCCATCGAATCACTGTTTGACCACAACTGGGAGAGGATCGTCCCATACCTCTCATCCAGGTCACCGTGTTGCATGGAACGCCTCTTGACGAATGAAATCGCCTTGAACAGTGACTGTTGAGCATCACGCAGGTCAATGTGCTCTTTCAACTGGCTCCGGACTATTCGTAGGATGCAGAACGCCGCTAGCAAGGCCATGCGGGTATAGTAGTTTGAAGCATATAACGCAAAGTCCTGCATAGCATCTAGGCGAGACACGACATCAAGAACTTCTGTGGCTATTGAAAAGGTTGTGATCAGGCCTGGTTTCTTGAAGTCATGACTTCGTAGGAAGAAGTAGTAGGCTGATATTGCGAGACGGGTACAGCAACGGGTAAGGTAGCCTGGTAAGTCAGTCAAATTCGATTCGGTTCAATGACACTTCACTTAAGGCTGGCTTGCACATACATAAGTCATCGCGGAGAGGAAGTGGGATGGCTTCCACTTGTTCACTAAAGATCCTGATTAGCGGTAGCAATGACTTACTGCCCTCGCCCTGCTCGTTTATGATGTCGCCAAATGCTCTAGTGGTATCAATCAAGATGTCATGGCACTTGATGCGGTAATTGAATGAAGCGTCCACAATCTCCTCGAGCCTCACTTTCCTCTGGTAGGGCTTGGACTCGGAGATAGAAAGGTGTGGGAGGCCATCACACAGGCTGGTACTGTTCATCTTGAGCGAGTACCATAATCTTATAGACAAGAGAACTTACGCTTGGAAAACTAAACAACAGTTGAGCCACAGATGAGCCCTCATATCTCTCATCTCTTTGGACAAAGAAGTATGCGTCCGTGCAAAGTCTTGCTCGTGACCATCGACGAAGAGCCCATTCTGAACAGCGAGCGAATAGGCTGTGCCTGCATACACATGTGAAGGGTCTTTCCACATTGTGTCCACTGGAAGAGGCCAGAGACACAGAATCAGGGAGCTTTTTATAATGGGAATAGGGTTCGTAATGTGTAAAAGGGGCTGGAATGTTCCGCCTCTGATGTGTTGAGCAGCTATCTGATGCAGCTTCGTGGCATGCTCCAAGTGCCTGGCACTTGTGACAACTATTGTCCAAAACAGGAGGGAAGACTCTTTGAAGCACGATTCGCAGTTTACATCGTCTTCACTAAAGATCCCAGGCAGAAGCTTACTGTAGTGGTTGAAGAACCTAGCAATTTCAGTCGGCGATCCATTTACTGCATGTGGTGGGATGCAACACTTACCGAGCAAAGCATTCGTCTATCTGTCTTACCGCAATGTCCTCTCGGCTCAGGATTTCAGAAAGTGATGAAGATCGGCCTGGCTGTACAGCATACGATGGACCAACTTCGGGAGATGGCTCCGCAGCGGTAAACATCAAGGCACTGCTTGAAGTGCCTACGGCCGTACGACCAGACCGAGCTGGCGAGGCGTCTATAGTAGCCTCTGGAGCTTCCACTATATTGTTGCATTCTATACGCATGCGTTTGCAACGCGAACATGGCTGTCCGGGGTGCTGGTACAAGTCGCACCTCAGCTATAAGCCATGAATTAGCAAATCTCAATTATCCTAGGCCCAAGGAAGCCTTTGAACCTTCTGTCGCCTGCAACGAGCACAGGCTTTCATGCGACTTGTCATATGCATGATTGACTCCTCTGAAACTACCAGTTAGAGACAGTTCGACAAGGGTCGTCGTATTGCCCGAACAGTTGACTTGTTGCTTATGGATTCGGAGTCAAGAGATGGAACAACTTCCCCACGATCCGCCGGCATTAGTCTGTGGATGTTCGGAATTCCGACTGCGGGTTGTTCGGCAGATCGACGCGGGGGTTTAAGTTTCCGGCGTGTATTGTTTCTTACTATAAACTAACTAGAGCGTAAGAAGCGGAAACTTTGTTATTCCCCATCTAGCGTCCATGTAAGTAGCACAAGAAGTGGAAGTCATAGCTGAATATCGTTCTGGGCTCAGCCATATCAATCAACTCAAACGACATATCGGAACCCCCCTGGATGATCATCGCCCTCCATTGCTACGCCGGCGTCCTCAATCATCACTCTGTCCAGTCGCTTATTCTCCCAGCAAAGTAAAAGCGAGTATGTTATACTGAGGAGCACGACCAACGAGGTAAACCCACAGGAGATCCAAGCACCCTTGTGATAGTACGGTCCCTGGTCTTTGGGGAATATGTTCGTGCCAACCAAGGGCCCAAACTGGCCCAGCGTAGCGAATATTGCCCACCCACCGGCGCGCTTGCTCTCAGTGTGGTGTACGCTCGAAACCCACGGAAGCAGGATGCTGATACTGACAAAGATTTGTACACTGAGGAAGACTCCCGCATATCGAGCAGCTACCCCCTCGGAAACACCGAGAAGGCAGTATCCTATTGTTGATACAATTGCAGCAGCGGCCACAAAGGGTCCACGTAGCTTAGCCCGGTCGCTGGCAAAAGCACATGCCAGAATTGTGATAAAGCAGAGAGCGTATGGGGGAGCGGACAGTCCATTGCTTTCTTGGTGGTTGAACGTGCCCATTTCGGAGATGATAGTCGGAATGAAGAGAGGCAGCGAGCCAAAGCATACGTTGCAGGAGAAGTACATCAAGCCTGGCACATAACCTAACACAACAAGTCATCAGCCTGAGCAAGTAAAGGATAATGGAACTACTCACTCCGCCAGTCCAAGAATGCTGAACGCCATTCTGCCCAGCTAACCCCTCCCGCGCCCTCTGAGTCGACGGTTTGTCCCCGTCCAACACACTGCCAGGCAACTTCTTTTTCTCTGTCGGTAAGAAATCTGGCGCTGAGCAGGTCGTCCGGGAGATAGAACCATGCCAGGATGGCGACGATCCATACTGGTAACCCTTCAATGAGGAACAGGCATCGCCATGGCGCAACCGAGCCCCGAATACCCAGAATAGCATATCCCAAAACGCCTCCATATGCGTTTGCAAGGGCAGAGCCAGAGAGGAAGATGCCCTGGCGGAAGCCAACTTTGTCTCTGGGGTAGAAGAAGGACAGATATAGAGGCACACCGGAAAACATGCCTTCGAAACAACCGAGCAGCACACGCAGGACGACCAGACTGGCGTAATTGGTGACGGCAGCCTGGCATGCTGATATGGTAGAAAAACCTATAACAGAGAAGAAAACCCATTTATGTGGAGGAAATCGTTTGAAACCAACGGCCGTCCACTGAGAACAAATATCTGTTTTCTTATCAGCGACACGAACCTGGCCACTCCTGTTGGTTCTGTGACTCACATGCGATATAGAAAGCCGTTCCAAGCCAGTCGTAACGTTTGCCCTCCAAGTTCACAGAATCTGTCAATCCTGCAAGACGAGCATTGCCCAAGTTACTGCGATCCAAGTTGGAAAATGTGTACACCAGGAACAAAAGAGGCAGAATATGGAAATCAAGCTTGCGCATGACAGCCTTCTCCTCTGCCTCTGTGACAAGAGCCATTCTGTCGCCAGTGATAGGACTTCTTTGCTCCATCACCCTCTCAAAGGTATCCTGCTGAGCCTTTTCTTCAGGCATGATAGATCGTCAAGGTCTTGATGGTATTTGCCTTGATACGTGCGTAATAACAGACAGTTCTTTGACAGAAAAGCTGGGTGGTCTACATCAAACTCCCTCGCCTACACTCGCGGTTTTAATATTTCCACAACCTGAAAGCAGGGCGGACTGTGTGAACCTTCAGTAGCCTCGAAGATCTATCGGGGGTGGCATGGACGCTGTCTGAGGGTAAGATACACTTCGGAACTCCGATGTTGACTTCCTCCAGTGTAGGCGCATTGCCCCAGGAGATTAGCATCAGTCTATTCAGCCGTAGTGATCTAATCAATTCCCAATTTACATGGTAATCCCAAAGTTCACTAGGAATGGCCCGGTTCAGAATGCAACCATAGCATTAAAGGTGATCTCGGGCCTCCTTGTGGCTTCTTCTTGTTAGCCCGCCTGGGTACGTAGGTAATGCGTTGTTCGGAATTCCGATCGAAACCGGCATGGCATTTGTGTAGACTTCAAACTAAGACGACTCCGATATCTTTGACTTGATGAGCCGATCAGGGAGGAAAGTCTCAGAATCTCGTTGAACACTAAATCTCACCGCAAAGAGGTCATGTATAAGATGCTCAAGTGACCTAGGACAGTGGTGTCCTTTTATCTATTCGTACATCCATCCACCAGCGACTTCAGCATGAGTGAACCAGAACCAAAGTCATCAAGCCCGACGGTGCAACTGTCACAATGGGTTTCAAAGCTGAAACTGGATGACATCCCGGACCGAGTGCGTACTCGAGCAAAGTACCTAATTCTCGATGGACTGGCGTGCGCATTTGTCGGATCTCATCTACCTTGGTCTGAGACGGCAGCGCAAGCTATGCTCAACCTGGAGCCAACACAGGGAGACGCTTCGCTCATCGGGTGGGGGGGACGCAAAGTTACCGCTCTCACTGCCGCGCTTCTAAATGGAACCTTCATCCAGGGTTTCGAGCTGGATGACTGGCACAGCGAGGCTCCCCTTCATTCGAACAGCATCATTCTGCCAGCTCTGCTTGCCGCTGCAGAACAAGCCAATGCACAAGCTTCCCGCTTCACAACCTCCGGACAAGACTTTCTTCTCGCGACTATCGCGGGCTACGAGACAGGGCCACGTGTAGGGCGTTCTCTCTGGGGTACACATGTTCTCTCATCAGGCTGGCATTCTGGAGCAGTCTTTGGGCCTGCTGCTGCCGCCGCCAGCGTCAGCAAGCTTTACGGGCTCGATGCGGACACGGTCGAGGATGCTTTTGGGATAGCATGTACCCAGTCGTGTGGTCTCATGTCTGCCCAGTTCGAGAGCGACGTAAAGCGCATGCACCATGGGTTTGCAGCACGGAACGGTCTTCTGGCTGCTGTCTTGGCACAAGGCGGCTATGTTGGCATCAAGAAAGTCTTTGAGCGCGAGTATGGAGGCTTCTTGAAACAATTCAGTTCTGGAAATGGGAAGCAACCTCAATATCGGCTGGAGGAGTTGACGAGCGAGCTGGGGATCAAGTGGCAGACGGAGGGCATCAGGATCAAGCCGTACGCAGCAATGGCAGGTACACATCCGAGCATTGACTGTATCCGCCATCTCCAGGAGCAGCATCCCGATAGGCTGAAGAGATTCGATGAGATAAAGAATATCGACATCCTCCTTGGCGAAGCTGCTTTCCATCACGGAGGCTGGAAAGCCGTGAAGCCTCTTACAGCAACGGGAGCTCAGATGAGCAACTCGTTCACGGCTGCCACACAAATTGTTCACGGACAGGTTTTGATGCCACAGTTTACCCCAGAAATGCTCGTTGACAACGATGTTTGGAGGCTTGTCGATCTCACTGAGTGTAAACTCCATGTTACGGACGGCGACTCAATCGGCTGTCAAGAAGTGAGGATTGTGTTTGAAGACGGGACAGTCCTACATCACGGTGTGCCGAATGCATTCGGCGTGGATCCACCCCTGTCTAATGAAGATATAGTGGCCAAATGGAGGCAGCTAACCAAAGGCATTGTTGAGAATGAAGTTGTAGCAAAGATTGAGGAGATAGTGTTGTCTTTGGAGGAGCAGGATGACCTTGTATCACTTTTTAAGCTCATTCGTGAAACATCGAAGAATCCGCTGGCCAGATAGAGCTACACTATGTTCCATAGGCGGTGCTAGCAACAATTAAATATATAACGAACTGGCCCTCAAGTAAAGATATCCTTGATTCAAGTACTGTTAGACTAGCACAATTCGTTAGTTGTGGTCCACTGACCACAGAGGTACTGTAGTCTGTCATGTTTTCACCTCCAGGCGGTTGACTGGGCTCTGAACCATGATAGACATGACATAGAGTTTGCAAAGGACGGCGTAGTGTTGGGTTGTGTTGTACCATAAAGCTCATATAGAAACTATAGAATAACACAATGTGTCAGTTTAGAACAACTCTGATGTTCAAGAGTATAGTATCATTATTCAAGAATACGCAAAGCCCAAGGTAGAGGAGAATAAGCTTGATTTAATTCCAGGTATGGTATAGTATATCTTCAGTCCCGGGCCCTCAGTGGAGGGTATCCTCAACGCCACCCAATGCTTTTACCCAACCTGGGCATTGTACGAACCTCGCATTTTGTACTCTATTGTTACATCCCTGTAGCCACATACCATCATGAGCTCTCGCTTTTACCAGCTTGAATGTCTGCGGGGAGAGATTCCTCTGGCCAAAACTCAATATCGCCGTCTTCGCCTAAACTTCCCCTCTTCACAAGACGACCCTTTTCCCTCATAAGATCTTCGACAGTGACTTTCCTATCACCAAAGATGTTCAAGTGATCGCTGATGACGTGTCTGTTCCTGCACTCGGGACATGTGATGAGTGTAGAGCCATGATGGTAGCCCTGCTTAGAGACATTGTGGTGAGAGCGATGGCCGCATGGAATGCACGTAAATGATAATTGGTAGTGCGACGCCTTGATCTCGGGCCTTTCTCCTTCGCTTTTGGGCGTCTCGCCAGTTTGCGCCTGCTCAGGGTTCGGTTTGGCATATGTTTGGGTAGGTGGTCGTGGAATGTTATGCGCTGCGCGGAAAGACTGGAGGTTTGTCGTGGTAGGACGAATAAAGGGAGCGCGTAGGAATGGCGAGGAGCGCTGCGGTTGCTTTGGCAGCTGGCGCAGGACTTTGGAAGCGAAGGACGGCACCCGTGAGGCCATTGTGCGAAGTTTGATTGACTTGAACAGTGAAGGTTGGGGAAATGTTTTCATGAGTGGAAGAAACGTCTTGGTCTTGAGACGTCATTTGTGGGGCTATCCATGTTAGGAAAGATGATGGAAGGTCAGCGAATCATATCGTTCCTATCACTTACACGTCTTTCACTGCTGCTACAGGAGAAAGATAGATGCATTCTTTGCCTGGATCGTCTGCCCTTCCTCCTATGCAGTAAATACTTCTTCTTGCCAGGTTCAACAAGATTCAACCCCTACATAAGGTTCATCTGCCTCAGTAACGAAATTGCTGTCTTAATTTTCCTGGTGCTGCGTTTAATCGTCTTGAGGGATGTATTAGAGCTTTTTGTAACCCGTAATGGCAGGCAACTAAGTTATGTTTTAGGTTTCTATAGCATCAGCCTTATGACAAAGTCATTGGTTAAACATTGAAGTATAACATCTAAGTTATAAGATAGATACATTATTTGCAGTTAAGATTTATTGCTGATAGCTTAAATCAGCATAGGGAACTTGGCAGCCTTAATCAGGCAGTATTAATACAAGTTTCCCTTTTTTTCTTTTTTTCCCTGTCATTGTCTTCTTCTCAGCAGCTCGCAGCCATCTACTTTCATCCCACAACCTTCAATCGACCTTTGCAACCGCGCCTAGTCCACCCATCACACTTCCTAGGTCTTGGGATAAACTGGTCTAAAGGCTTGTTAAGATGTACCAAACTTACCTAGGCCTTTTCATTACTTAGAAATCAACACCTAAGTTTCCCTGCCATGCGACTCGCAACTCTCGCTGCCTGGTTGTGTTGTACGGGCTTCTGTCACGGATATTCTGTTATGGAATCGGAAGACATCGTGCACGGCCTTTTCAAGCTTAATTCAGCACGTTATGCATATGGGTACTATCCTTTGATCTGGGACTCTACCCTTGCCTCCTATGCGCAATACTATGCCAACCAATTGGGCTATGGTGTCGTGGTTCCTGATAATTTGCAGAGAACTGCTGTATACACAGAGACCTCGGCCACATGCGTGGGTCAACCACAGAGGCGTACTTTCGAGACTGCGGCGAACTTCTGGCTCATTGCCAAAGACAGGCCCAACCGTGAACAAATGGACTACTACAACTACCGTAAGTGATATCTCCGATCTGTTATGGTCTTCACATCCTAACTAATGGCCAAGATGTAATCATGGATCCTGAGGCGAATCGAATCGGATGTGGTCTGTCATATGATGATCAAAATCCATGCGTTTTTCACACGGTTTGTATGCTTTCTTCCTAAAGATATTAGTATGTTGTCCTGCAGATCAAACTAAAGAGAAGCATTGACGGATTGTCTACCAAGTTAGGTAGTGTGCGCATGAGATGATCCCTACCCTTATGGTAACCATCACAAAGGGGAAACGGTAACATCCGACATCATATCGTGGAGTAGGCGGAGAAATAAAGAGTTTGCTTTGCTAGTAGTAATAAATCAGAACCTTTCTTCACCATATCCATCTCGTCTTTCAATCATGTAACAATGTCTACAGGGTAGGCAGCACATATTATGTAATCAAGGTCAGTCAGCTGGCCCGTGCACTCTGCCCTGCAGCCTGGTGGAACAAGGAGCGACGCGATCGAGAAAAAGGTCCCGTTCGCGCGACTCCATCAAGCATTGAACGTTGAAGCCATCGCGACAGACAGAAAACTCCACATATCTCGACACCTTTAGTTCACATCGATAGTGCTATCATCATCGGGTAAATTTTGGCATCTGAATCACTTCTATCAGTTCCAGCATCCAGCGATAGCGAGAGGAGACTCTTCGCGTCTTTGCGTAGCTCCTTTGCCGCAGCATGAGATGACCATCAAAACCTCATAGCACCCACGATGGAACGATCAAAGCCCCAGGCTTTCTTGACGAGCTACGCGCCGCGACTGCGCGCCTACAACAACTCCCTTCTCACGCCCGTTCTACCAAGCAGCGCGCCCGCCGGACCAGCTTCGAGAACCACGAAGCGAGGGACGACGATCATAAATTATGCTGAAGATGGCTATGACGATTTGGAAGATGATAGCGACGATCCTAGACGACGACCGACGGGACTGAGGAGCTTGCGAAAGGAGGACTCTGCCAGCAGACAAGACCTCGCCGACAAGATTGGCAAAGACACCAAAGAGCCTGTCGAGGTGCAGGGCGTCTGGCGCGATTGGATCGCTAAACACAGGCTGCTGAGGAGCGACCAGCAGAATGCCGTTCAGGCAACATTGCCTCTCACCTTGATTCCGATTCGAATCGATGTGGATGTTCCCGCGTTCATTCCACCAGCTCCATATCCCATGCCGCATAACCCGAGTACGGTGGACACCTCACTTCCTCAGTATCGTCAACAGGAGGCGACAGTGCCGTATAAACTTCGGGACATCTTTTGCTGGAATCTGCACGAGACCCTTATCTCCACCGATCAATTCGCCCAAACTCTAGTGCAGGACCTCGATCTGCCTAACCGGCAGGCAGTCATTGCTGATATCAGCAAGCAAATCCGGACGCAGCTCGAAGAGTACTCGGGCGTTGCCCTCCACCCGCTATTCCATAGTGACCCGCAGGCCCTCTCTGTTCCACAGCCCACGACTGCTGCACTGACGCCGCGGCCAAGCTTCGCGCTGAAGTCTCGGGATGACTCTCCTGTCTCCGCTATCCGAGGGGCGTCCCGGCCTGACACCCCGGCGCAGGCTGGAGGCGCGGCCACTCCTTCGCAATCCCAAGTTCCCGATGTCACCGCAGAGGCGACGCCGATTCTTCCTGAGTCTGACGACTACAACCCTGACGATACCTATCGATGCATCATCAACTTGAACCTTAATCTGGCATCAATGCTCTACACTGATAAGTTTGAATGGTCTCTATTGCACCCGCCTGGAACCGCCGAAGCGTTCGCCAAGGTCACTTGTACAGATCTTGGGCTGACAGGCGAGTGGATACCGGCAATGACGCATGCCATCTACGAAGCGGTTCTGCGGCTGAAAAAGGAAGCCTGTGAGGCTGGCGGCCTTGTTGCTGGATGGGGTGGAATGCAGCAGGAATTACCGAACGATGCTGCCCATGGCTCTGAGGCTGGCTGGAGGTACGACCCGGAGCACCTCGGAGATGACTGGGAGCCGAAAGTAGAATTCCTTAGTAAGGAAGAGATTGAGAAGCGAGAAGGCGACAGAGAACGTGAAGTTCGTCGATTACGCCGTGAGACGGCGCGGTTCAGCTCTACAACAGGCATGCTCGGAGGTACGCCCTTTGGTGCGCCGATGGAAGTCGAGGAGGAGAGAATGGGGCGAGGCGAACGGTCCAAAAAGAAGCGGCGTTTCCGAAGCTTGAGTCCGCTTGGCCGAGGCGGTACACCGGGAGGGCGAGGGACACCAGACGTTGGGGGATATGGAGGTGGTGGAGCTTTGACAGACCAAGAGAGATATCAATGGAGGTGCATGCACTGCAGGATATGGGGCACAAGCGTCTGGGCTGTGAGAGATGGACCAGCAGGTCCAAGAGTAAGTTTAAGGCTTGGCACTCCGTTTTCGTTGCTAACACATTACTCAGACTTTATGTGCCAACTGTGGTTATCTCTACGAGCGTGACCAGAGACTGCCCCGTCAAAGTAAAAACATCCATATATCAGATATCCGCGGATAGAGACCATACGAGTCTGCTCTTGACAAGGAGAAGACATCTGGATGCACTCGGTTTCTCCCACAGGCCGCACAAGAAAGCATGAGAGCCGGGCCAACATCATTCGATGCTTCGGTCCTGAACATTGAGGCAAGTGAACGGCAACCGCCTGTTCTCATGGGCAGTGGCGAATAGTACTAGCAATGCGTCACCCCGACAGCCAGTGATGATGGTGTTTATTTTTGCGAGGAAAAGCTTTTTGGAGGTGGAAATTGCAAGGGATGATTATACGGCGTCTCGGGAGGATTTGGGGTTCCTCATGTGGAATGATATTTTCTCCCCTATCTATTGAACGCTGGTAATTGCGAGAAGGACATGAGATGCAGTATTGCGAAGTACGCATCCTTGTAGCTTATATTGATGCCCGGTGGTTTACAAGGGGTGTTTGTGATGCGTCCATTGACACTCTAGCACCTTGAATTATAGATGGGTTGAGCTTAACTCAGAATTATGCTCGTGCGAAGAGCAATGCAGTGTGAGGTGGTCTACCTATAGATACGATTTTCGTATAGTCTACCTACTATAGGTAAACATGTGTAGATTACCTTATTCATAGAGAAAGGAACTGCCTATAGGTGATATGCGGTCATCACGTGTGCCAGCTTGACCAGGCCTCCATATTTCCTAAACCTGACCACAACAACCTCATTCTATCCTTGACATGGCCCCGTTAGGCAAAATACATAACTTCAACAGAGCATCATGCGTACTATCCACATATGCAAGTCACCTCTGGACCCTTGCTATTGCATAGCATTACATTGGCTGTCGAGCCACCCAGACAAAGCCGCACCACGCTTTGGGGTAATCCGGAAGAACCTCCTCCACGATCCAATCCGTCCACTCTAATGCACCACATCAAAGCCTAAGGAACGATTAATTGACACCCCGCACTTCTGAAATGGGTTATTCTGTATCTTCCGAAACAGTGGATATCACGTTCCACTGGGGTACTGGACTACTTGGAGACGCCCCCAAGGCGGTTCGAGCCGAGAAGATGCTGCCGATTCATGCAGGGTTGATGACTTTGATACCCCTCGTTAGCCGTCTTCCGTGTCTGGAAAAGGCATTCCGTTCGAGAGCCTCGGCAGTCCGAGAGATCTGTATTATCGTTGCGAGTGCTTCGTATATTGAAGAACAGAAGGTAACACCTCAGAATTGAGGCGGTGGAAAACAAATAACAACCTGGACAGGGCTCATAAACCAAGTGCAGTCAGTCAAGGCCCGGCGGAACAATCGAATCACCGTAACATTCATGTCGATTGCGCGCTGCACATTCGCCAGCCATCACATGAGACTACCAGTCGCAGGCAAGATCTGGTTGCCTGCCTGCTCGCCTGGCAAGGTCCTTACACATGGCCGGCAGGAGAATCCTGGTCTATAGTCAACAATATGCCGGGGTTATAGCCACTATCTCGGTCATGATGTATCCGAAACTGCTGGATTTGGACGAGAAAGCTCTCCAAGCCCTCACCTCCATGCGCTATGTCAGGGGTTTAACTTCTGCCACCTCCGCATTGCCCGGCAGCTGACCAACAACAGCTGTTTTTCGAGATGGGCATGGGCGCACCATGAACACATGAACAAACTAAATTTGACGGAAATTCTCTTCCACGATACCTGCAGTTGCCGCCTTGGGACTTCTTTTAAGCGGACGGGCTGAATCCCGACGTACCGCGAGATCCCCTTTACCAGGACAACTCATTTAGGTTCCACGGCTGTAATTGTTCCACCATCAAGAGCATATTAGCTATGGAAATTGAAGTCAAATATACACCAATGTTTCGAGTTCCCGTTTACAGACGGGAAAAGGAACATCAACGCTACCAAAGACGGATCAGCTGGAAACGGATGCTCAACAGACAGTGTGATGTAAAGATGCCCTTCACTTCCCTTAACAGATCAATATGCATAAACTATCTCCTAAAGGATATATAATCTTCACCGGAGCTACGGACCATCGAAGCGATGTCTACTGAGGAGCATTGTGCCCGTGGTGCAAGGCACCCGTGGATCTCGAAGACAGGCTTCTCCATATTGATACCAGACGAAGATGTGACAGCACCGCATAATTAGTAAACACCATGCTCTAATAGTGGCAAACGGGCCAAAGCCTTGGGTCCTTGAGAGAACCAACAAGTTGTGGGGTCAGCCTCCTCACTTGAAGTACGGCTAAGTACAATCAACCCTGGGCGGAGATCCATCTGGTTAAGATGGCAGGGTGACTGAAAGGTGACCGTTTACTCCTAGTTGCCTTTCCGGGACTGGTAACTAGACTACCTCACGATCATTCTATGGGTTATATCACGGGTCTCATTAGTCCACGGCAAAAAGACGATGGAAGCGACGGCCCGAAAAACGAACGATGTTCCTATCCTTTAGATGCCTGTGAAAACAGTAATCCTGAATCTTGCTCTTACTCTTACACGGCCTCGTTAGTCCAAGTTACAGGGTCCCTCCAATGAGCGAAGATCATGAGTGCAGCCTCTTCGGAGGCCAAACCATTGCTCTCCTTCGGGAACTACGGACCGGCCTACTCGTTCTCTTTGCTACTGTAAGTATTCATCGGACACTTACCGTACGCCACCGGAGGCTATCACGGAGATCGGCTCAGGAACTGCCCCCTGCAGTCACCGTACCTCGTTGTTGCTCTTCTCGACAAGTCTCCGCTCTGGAGGCATGCCATGCTTTGCCTGTTGTCACCAAGTGAGACATCACTGGCTCAGCAAGGTCTTTCTTACCTTCGTACTGTCCAAGGGCATGCGGCCCGTGAACCGATTCTCTCCTGAAGCTACGAAAATGGAGCCTCATCGGTATGGCGGCTTCTCTTGATGTTGATCACTCCTTTCCTTCGAACTTGGACATGGGTGAAGGGGGCGATCTTCTAAGTTCCAGATCTTCTTATTGACGACTATATAACAAGCTCGGATTCCCAATTCAAATCGAACTCACCACTCCTCACCTCATCACCACTTCTTCAGTCAACCCAGTCTCGTCTATCCAACGGTCTAGCTTCACTTCAAAATGTATCGCGTCATCGCAACCGCCTCGGCTCTTATTGCCGCTGCCCGGGCTCAACAGGTCTGCTC
The DNA here is from genome assembly GCF_019915245.1 of Fusarium musae. Taxonomy (NCBI): domain Eukaryota; kingdom Fungi; phylum Ascomycota; class Sordariomycetes; order Hypocreales; family Nectriaceae; genus Fusarium; species Fusarium musae. Next base: position 3,205,997 of record NC_058387.1, read on the forward strand.
TTTGACCACCGAGACCAAGCCTGCCTTGACCTGGTCCAAGTGTACATCCAGCGGCTGCAGCGATGTCAAGGGCTCCGTGGGTATTGATGCCAACTGGCGATGGACTCACCAGACTTCTGGATCTACCAATTGTTACACCGGAAACAAGTGGGATACCTCCATCTGCACTGATGGCAAGACCTGCGCCGAGAAGTGTTGTCTTGATGGCGCCGACTATGCTGGCACCTACGGAATCACTTCCAGCGGCAACCAGCTCAGTCTTGGATTTGTCACCCAGGGCCCCTACAGCAAGAACATCGGTAGCCGAACCTACCTCATGGAGAACGAGAACACCTACCAGATGTTCCAGCTTCTGGGCAACGAGTTCACCTTTGACGTCGATGTCTCTGGTATCGGCTGCGGTCTGAACGGTGCTCTCTACTTCGTCAGCATGGACGAGGATGGTGGCAAGGCCAGGTACTCCGGAAACAAGGCCGGAGCCAAGTACGGAACTGGTTACTGTGATGCTCAGTGCCCTCGTGATGTCAAGTTCATCAACGGAGTTGTAAGTATTAACCTAGAGTACGATTGCAGGTTTGGGACAGACGCTAACCAGTACTCAAGGCCAACTCTGAAGGCTGGAAGCCCTCTGACAGTGATGCTAACGCTGGTGTTGGTAACCTGGGCACTTGCTGTCCCGAGATGGATATCTGGGAGGCCAACTCCATCTCCACCGCCTTCACTCCTCATCCTTGCACCAAGCTCACTCAGCACTCTTGCACTGGCAACTCTTGCGGTGGAACCTACTCTGATGACCGATATGGCGGTACTTGCGATGCCGACGGTTGTGATTTCAACGCCTACCGCCAGGGCAACAAGACCTTCTACGGCCCTGGATCCAACTTCAACGTCGATACCACCAAGAAGATGACTGTTGTCACTCAGTTCCACAAGGGCAGCGACGGACGTCTTTCTGAGATCACCCGTCTGTACGTCCAGAACGGCAAGGTCATTGCCAACTCCGAGTCCAAGATTGCAGGCAACCCCGGTAGCTCTCTTACCTCTGACTTCTGCTCCAAGCAGAAGAGCGTCTTTGGCGATATCAATGACTTCACCAAGAAGGGTGGCTGGAACGGCATGAGCGATGCTCTCGCAGCCCCCATGGTTCTTGTTATGTCTCTCTGGCACGACGTAAGTCTAACGCAACCCCCCTATTCATATCTGAAACAGAAACATCGCATACTGACTTTTCTCTACAGCACCACTCCAACATGCTCTGGCTCGACTCTACCTACCCTACCGACTCTACCAAGGTTGGATCCCAGCGAGGTTCTTGCGCTACCACCTCTGGCAAGCCCTCCGACCTTGAGCGAGATGTTCCCAACTCCAAGGTTTCCTTCTCCAACATCAAGTTCGGTCCCATCGGAAGTACCTACAAGAGCGACGGCACCACCCCCAACCCCCCTGCCAGCAGCAGCACCACTGGTTCTTCCACTCCTACCAACCCCCCTGCCGGCAGCGTCGACCAGTGGGGACAGTGCGGTGGCCAGAACTACAGCGGCCCCACGACCTGCAAGTCTCCCTTCACCTGCAAGAAGATCAACGACTTCTACTCCCAGTGCCAGTAAAGGGGCTGCCGAGCTATCTATCATGAGATTGAGGAACGATGTGATGAGTGGATGATAAAGAAAGGAGAAGTGCGTGGATGAGATGGACTTGATGTGGGAAGACAGGGGTTGACTTTCAATTTTCCGAGAACTTTGTGCTCTTCTTTTGCCCTTCGTTTGTCTCGCGCAATAAAGAACGACCTTTGCCCCTATTGTTATATACATCGGTAGAAAATAGTTACAACTGTCGTTATCAACCTATCTCTCACTCGACTCGCTTTGAAATTTCTGTATGAGTGACTGTTCCACCGATTATCTCTCGAAGATAATTAATGGCTTCCTGCAACGCCCGTTTGCATCCAGTTCTTGGCAAGAAACAATGTGGCCAAGAAAGACATGAAATCCTGCCAACAAGACGATATGGGAACACAATATACATAAGAGACCAATATCCATCGCCTTATATTGTGTGATGCTGAAAATAAGCACCTTGTCTAGTTATGTCGATATTTGAAAACTTTGGGCTATACTTTGGGTATTTCTATAGAGGCATTTGACTTTTCAATATGGATAAGACTGTGGAGTTAAAAGAAGCTTTGAGCCCAACGGGAAGACAATGACGCCCAGTGTCGACTTCATGATATGATGTCTGTCAGCTAGCCTCCTATTACACAATCTGGATGGGACATGCCACTTTCAGGGTACTTGACTTTTCCTAGGGATCACAGCAATATCTTCGTATCTTCAATGTATCCTTATATCAGCATATATGTCTAGGTAGATGCACGACTAAAACGATTGCCTTCCACATCTCGAATTCCTAGATGCAAAATTATCCAAACTCAAAATCCCCCATCAATTACAGTAGATTTAAACAGACTCCCGCTTCTTCTCGCTCTGCTGAATCTCAGCCCCGTCCTTGAACTCCTGGGTCTGATGCTGAGCAGTGTCAACGCCGAGCATCTGGGCACCCTTCTCAGTGTGATCGGCACCACCGAAAACAGTATCCATGTGCTCAAGAGAGATACCCTTGGTTTCGGGGACAAAGAAGAACACAAAAACGCAGAGCAGGATGTTGATGGCAAAGAAGAAGAAGAGGCACTTGAGGCCGGTCTTGGCGAGGAATGTTGGGAAGAACTGTTGGAAAATGGTGTTGGCCACATTCTGGCATTGAGAGGCCATACCGACGGCCTGGGTTCGGACGTTGGCGGAGAAGACTTCACTGGTCCACATCCACACACCGGCACCCCATGAAGGCTTATAGAAGAAGCTATAATAGTATGTTAGTATGCGTTCAAGAAAGGCGAAAAAGCAAGAAAGCTCACATGAAGAGGTAGAGCATGACAACAATGCCAATAGCAGTGGGCTCGGTCTTGGGGGTGGGAGTAGCGAGACCAATGACGGGAACAATCAACATGCAGACAGCCATACCCGCGGCACCGACCATGAAGAGCCATCGGCGACCAAAGCGATCCGCGGTCCATACAGCGTTCAATGTGAATAGAATACCCATGGTGGCCCACAAAGCGTTGATGAGGTTGATCTTTTCAGTCGAAGTCCAGACTTGCTTGTAAATGGAAGTGGAGTAGGTGTTGAGGGTACCCTGGCCGGTGAGCTGCTGGCCGACGTTGAGGACAACTGCAATACCGAAGCGCTTCCTGATAGAGGGATCCTTGAAAAGGGCACGGTATCCAGGGCTGATGGCCTCCTTCTCGTACTCGATAGCAGCCTGGATAGCCAGGACCTCGTCCTCAACCTCCTCCTCAGTGTCACGGATACTTCGAAGGGCGGAGCGGGCATCGTCGATCTTTCCCTTCTTGATAAGGAAACGGGGAGACTCTGGCTGGAATGGGAGCAGGATGATGACAAAGATGGGGACCATGACCTGGAAGATAACAACCATGCGCCAATCCCACTCGCCGAGCTTCTCTCGGTTCTTGCCGCAAGCGAAGTTGATCCAGTAGGCAATAAAGGCACCGACCGAGTAGAAGAGTTGCCAGAAGGTCATGACCTGACCTCGAATCTCAGCGGGGGCAACCTCACCGATGTAAACAGGGCCAGCAGCTGGAAGGAAGTCAGTGACCAGTCACAGGAGCTGGTGAGAGTATATAACGTACTGAGAGCGGTACCCTGGCCAATACCGATGAGGACACGGCCGAGAATGAAGACACCAAGCTTTCCCTTGGGAGCAAAAGCCTGGATGATGGCGGCGATGATGGTGATGAAGCAACCAATACCCATACCGGCACGTCGACCAAGCCAATCAGCCAAGGGGCCACCGATGAAGAAACCACTAACGATAGCACCGATAGTGTAGCATGTGTTGATGAGACCGACAGTGTAACTGTCATTCTTGAGGTCAAGATTGAACCAGTTCAGCCAGTTCTCCGAGGCCTGGAGAGCGTTGAAGACACTGGAGTCAAAGCCGTAGAGCGTCATACAAGACGCAGCTACCATGGCAATGAACCAGTTGTAGACTCTGGTCTTGCTGGGCATGTTGGCGGTGTTTGGCCCTGTGCCTTTCTTCTTTTTTTTCGGGTGTCTTTTGTCTAGAAAGAGTTGCCGATTATATGACTCAAGAATGAGAAAGGTCGGACTCAAGAAGAGGCAGAGAAGAGAATGAGGGTAGTGGGACAAAGAACAGAGAAGAGAAGGAGAGAAGATGATGCTTCCCTTGCTATCTTTTTATCTTCGAGACGAGGAAGGAACCCCCAGAGGCTAGAGCCGTCTTTCTTGCCCCCAGACCCCAGACTAAGGTATGTCTTTCCTAGGTTAACCCCAGACCCAACCCCAGGATGCGGTTGCGGTTTGGGTTGCGGTTGCGGTTTGCCTTGCGGCTACCTACCTAGGTATGGATGGTTTACGGACGGACGCACCTTCCCCACCATTCCGTAAGTCTCTAACAACGCTCCTAATAACTTAATTTAAGCTGGCTTTTTTAGCGGCTTAGCTTGGGGGGGGGGTGCGTTGAATTAAGTTATATTTTAAAGGTTAGGCTTAAATTAAATTAACTAACTTAAGTAATATAAGTTAGATAGCTATAAGGAATAGCCTTACTTATTTTCTATAACTAGTTTCTTAAGTATTATATTATCTCTATTACCTCTAGATTTAGGCTATAATATTAATCTAATAATATTATTCTAGCTTAATTAAATAACCTCTTTACCCTAGCTAATTTAATAAGTATATATAAGATATCTTAAGCTATTTTTAATAATATAAAATAGGTATATTTATATTACTTTTACTATTAAATTAGTTTATAGCTAATCTACTTAACCTCTTTTATTAAATATTAAAATAGCTTAGTAATAGGTATCTTATATAGCCTTACCTATTTTATATAAAAGGCAGTAAGAATACTATTAATTTTATTAGTTTAAGAGACTAGATTTTATATAATAGGTAACTAAAGGGATTAAAGGTCTTTAACCTCCTAATTTTTAATATAAAAGGCTTTAAAATATATATAAATAGCTTTAACTTTAATCTTATTATTAATTAAATAAGTAAAGAATTTTAGCTATATATTAAGATAAAGGATTATTATTACTTAATAGACTAGTAATAAGGTAATCTTCTTTCTATAGGTATATAGCTTATTTATAGTATTAGTAATAGCCTTATAAGCCTAACTATTTATTACTTTTAAAGGTAAGGCTTAATTTATTAAAGAAAAATAAAAAGGTAAAGGATTTAATAAATAAGGATTTAAAAAGCTTAGTAAAGCTATAGTTATAAAAAGACTATAGTAATAATTATAGAAGTACTAATATAGCTTTTTATAGCTATATATAATAAATAAGATTATAGCTTTTTTATAGCTTTTAAGCTTTTTAGTTTTTTCTTTAAAAGGATATAAAATACCTATAATTTAATATAAATAAGCCTAGTTATCTAGGTATAGGATATTTACTTCTAGAATCCTCTTTAAAGGTTTAGGGTTATCTAAACTGTAAATATAGAATTAGTTAATAATAGTCTATAGGTAAAGGGTATAGTTAATTATTATTAATATTAAATTCTATTTTATTTACTAGTTAGGCTATAGCTAAATATAGAAAGATATATTATTAAAGCTTATAATATCTTTTATTTTATAGGCTTTATATATATATTATAACTAAAGCTTATAGCATTATAGTATTTTTTATATAAATTAAATAATATTATATAGCTTCCTTATTACCCTTAGGGTATATTATAACTCTTTATAGTTATTTATATAATTAAGGGTAGATTAAGTAAAAAGCTAGGAAGTAAAAAGTAAAGCTTTAGCTATAAGATTAATAATATAACCTTAATACTAAAGCTAATAAATTTACACTTACTTATTAATTAGGTATAATAAGAAGTAACTTAATTACTTATAAAAAAGGGCTATAAGGTATATAGTATTTAATTTAATATTATTAAAGGTAAAAAAGCTAAGCTTATATAAGGGGAGGTTAAAGGTCTTATATATATTATTAATAATAATAGCCTAATTCTCCTTAAAATAGGCTTCTTTAAACTTATAAAAAGTAATAACCTTATAAGTTAGGAATCTTACTATTATAATATAGTAGGTAAATACTCCTAGAATAGTATAGCTATTTAGGGAAGTCTATAGGTTAAAGGATAAGCTAATAAGAGACAAGGCTATAAAGAGCTTTTCTTTAATAAGGGCTTTTTTTTTAGTATATTATATAAGGAATTAATTTTAAACTATAATTTTATTCTTTAGGAAGGTTACTTTAATAATCTTAGGTAGTATTAGTAAAAGGCTATAGAAATAGGTATATATAATAATATTAAGGGAAATAGCTATAGTAATAATCTAGTTAATAAGATTATAATAGAAGCTCTTAATAGATAAGGCTATTAGAGGTATAGGGGGGGTATTTTAAAAGGCCTATATTATAAATAGCTATAATAAAGGCTATAGTAATAGTAATATTAGCTCTTTAGAACTAGCTATAGCTTTAATAATCCTATAAGCTAGTTTTAAGTACTTATTATATAATAAAAATACTTATAAGAAGTTATATAATCTATTTATAAAGTTACCCTTTATATTATATATCTTATAAAACTAAAAGGCTATATTAATAAGGTAATAGTAATAAGGGGCAGTTAATATAAAGGTATAACTATATTTAAAGACTTAACTATAGTAAGATATAACCTTATATACCTATTTTTTTAGTATAAAGAGGTACTTTCTATAGTAAAGTACTAGGAGGTCTAATAGCTAAAAGTAGTGCCCCTTTATAAACAGGGAAATCATATTAAGCTACTAAGTAATAGAAAAGGACTTTTAAAAGTATAAAAATTAAGTTACTAATATTTTTAATAATACTAAAAAAGATATTAATAATAGTAATATTAATATTATAATAGTATTATAAAAAAAATATAATTAAAAAAGAGGTTAAGAAGGTAATTTAGTAATAATTAAAGAAAGCTAGCCTTTAAAGTATAGATTATAAGATAATATAAAGAAAAGAAGGTTTTACTAGGGTTTTACTAGGCTAGTTTTTTTATCCCTAAAATCTTACTTTAGAAGTATAATTTTCTTATAAAAAAAGCTTTAAAATTAATAAAAATAAGAGGTACTTATATATTACTAATATTACTATATAGACTTATAGACTTATAAGTTAGGACTTTTATAGACTTAAGTTATAGCAATTTTTCCTAACTTATAAGTTAGGGGGTCGGACTTGAATTAAGTTAAATGACTTGAATTATTAGGAGCGTTGGTCTCTAATTATGTATTAAATGTGATATCTCGATTTGAGTGGCCGAACTTGCTTTCTGTTGTTGCTGTCTCCCGAAAACTTCACTTGACTAAGTGTTCGGCAGAAGAGACAGTATTTACATCCACCATTCACGCTCGCCAGTCGACCCCTGGTAGGTACTTGATGATAAGGCAGTTGAGCATGTATATCAGTTTCATGTCGTCTTATCGAACGTTAAGAATTCGCTTAATTATCGTTGTTTCCACTTTTCTAGCACTGAGTCGGGATCCCATCATCCCATCCCATCGTTGAGCGCTTCACAGTTCAAACCCCCGCAACTATTGAACGACTTAACGTAAGGTAGCCCAAGATCGGAACCCCCAAAGTTGCATCCTATTCCCCCACGATTCATTTACCATGAGTCTAAAGAATAGAATTCAGTCCAATGTATCAAAAGAAGACTCCCTTAATTAGACTTGTGATGCTACTGTGCCGTGCCGAGTTCCGTCTGCCCAGGTCGCTAACCCCTGCCATGCCCTCCACCGGCTCGGCGCCTCTGTCAGTTTTGGGTGGCATGCTTAACGCCTGTTGGAGCAATTTCTTCCTGGCGTTCTCTTAGACCTCGACTCTCTTTGGAATTGGCTTCCTTGGGGGGAGTGGAGAATGGGGGAAAATGCCTTTTTGCGGCTGATGATGGCCATACCGCGTGGCCAGATGGCAGGGCATCAAAAGCTACGATTCGTGGAATATCTAAGGAAATAATTCCTCCGTCAGAAATAGTCAAAATTTAACTCTGCCCGTGCTAGACCCGTTCTGAGCCAAGCTCCATGGTCTCCACCTCCATGATTCACCCGTGCGGAGTAGACCGCTTCTCGTTTTCCTGGATCTCTTCCCCGCATTGGATTTGCCTTGGTTATGGAGAAGAATCTCGGGGAGAAAGCAAATAAAGATAAGCGGTTATTGGGGAGTGATGACTCCGTGATCTTTGGTGTTCTATCTTAGGTAGGTACAAGTATGCTGCGATATGCTACGATTAGCAACTGAGCCTGATGGTGCCACTTCGTCTATACCTTTGACAGTTGAGTCTATCTCAACAGCACAGAGAGTCGTGTAGTAACCCCAATATGGGTCCTCCAACTTGACAACGACCTCATGGATGATGGACGTAGGTAGTAGACTTGGTCAAGGCGTAGCATGGCTTGGCTGACTCCAAAACTGGACCACATAGTTCCAGCTCCAGTACTTGCCAAGACATCGACCCCTGATTCCGCCCGATCTTACACCCTCTTACTCCGTACAAGTTGTCATATTGCATCTTGACCATACCGCTTAGACGACAACATCAACAAACCACACCATACCATACATCTCAATGCCAAGTGCGATCAACCCAGGGTCTCAAGCGCCACTGACAAGAGACCGATGCTCCCTTTGTGACGACGTTGTATCTTACCTTACAAGTGTTTGGCCTTTGCAGAGTACCTAATAGCTACCTATTCTTCACAGTTTCCCTCTCCTTGATAGCAGCACCACTAACGTTAATTGACTCTTTGGCGGGAGGACGTTCAACATAAAACCAAATCAGGCGATTCCTATGTTCCAGCGGGGTCGGCCGATTGCTAGATAAATGATAGTGAAGATGTGCCATATTTCTGCCTTGACTCCATCATTCAAACTCCGAATGACAGCATTGTCACCCCCAAACTTTGCGTCCATCCCCGTCATTTCTATACTAAACAATGCACAATTGCCTTCGGCTAAATTTGAATCGATGCAGTGGTTTTCATCATACTTCCCTAACATTGACCAATAGCTTGCTTTACGGGGTTCTAGTCGTAGTCACACAAAGCATTGTCTTTCTAAAATACCTTAATTTGACAACCTATTCAATCCTGTCAATAAAACTCTTACACCATGAAGCATCCTTATTCGAAACCGCCCTCATAGTAATTGAATCTCGATTCATACCAGCAATAGGTTTCACCCTATTCACGGCTGGCCCGCGAACATCGAGAATATTACAAATCCAAACCTCCTATCTAATCTATTGAATGGCCTTACAAAGATATACACAAGAATTGGGATTATATGTCACTTTGGAATTGTTTGAAAGGTAATGTTCATAAACATGTCTATACGCAAATTCTTTACTTCCTATGGCTTCCATTGGTGTGGGTCGGCCGAACCGCATAACTGCAGACTCCAGCTCCTAATCAACATATTGAACAAGGTATAATACACTGCATCTCGGCATACTAGGAATTTAGGCTTTTACTCTACCCAAAATCTAACCTAAGAGCCTCAATCCTAGAGCCTGCTTCGGAGTTAAACATGAGGAGTGTTTCTACCCTCATCTTCCAAACACAGCTCCTGGGATGTATTATCAGGAGTCGTCACCGTGAGCATTTGTGTAAGATCAACTCCTCCCAATGGCATCTCCTTGATCTGCTGTAAGATTTGTATTTAAAAACCAGCCTGAGTTTGGGGTGGTATACCCCTGCCTTGATACTGTAATTGATACTGTTCTCTAGCGGTATCCCGTGCTTGCTTTCGCCTCGAAAGTCGTTCCACCATTTCCTGGGATATCATACTAAAACTTTCTCTCCAGGTCGAGGCATCTGCCCAACGGTCTCCGTAGGTATCTAATGTCTGTGAGACCTTATCGAGACATCTCAGGCTGCGATCGAGATTATCCTCTCCATTCATCCCTTGCGGTTGCAGTCGCCTTGGGAGAGGAGGGGCAGGTGCAGCACCCGGGCGAGAAATTGGAATTGGAACCGGCATTCCCGAAAGAAGCATATCTTCTGCATCTCTTAGAACCGCGAGGAACTGATTCGCCATAAAATAGACCCTCAACACGTCATGGTATGTATAGAACCCGGAGTTTTGTGCACCATGTGCTATCTCATGGACAGTGTCAAGGTAGGCCATCGAATGCTCAAAAATCAGGATACGGTTATAGTCGGTAATGCTGGGTGCCCTGGCCGAGGGCGCAATACAGTAGACGTAGCTATACCTCAGCTCTTGGTCGAACAATTGTCTGATTTCAGGGGCCAGATTTGTCGGTAAAGTGTCTTGCCATTCGCGCATATCAAGGCACATTTTCCAAATATAGGAGATTGGATCCTGCAGAGGGACTGAACCTGATTGGTACAACTCCTGGTACCAATGGGATTGTGCTCGTCGGAGTTGAAAGAGTAGTAGAGCAGGGTCCGCGGGTTGGGGACCGGTGATGGGACCTGACACAGAACTCTTTCTCCTGTTACTAGATGCCTGGGGAAAGGCAACATTGACAGTATCATCTGTGAACGAGAATGTTCGCGCATGGACCATACTGATGGCACTACAGTGCAGATTAGCAGGTGCGGGCTTGGTTACAGAGGGAGGGTTATAGAGACCTACCGGTCAAGAGCATAGACGCAGTAAAAGATCTTGCGTCGCATGTCCAGAGAAGCTTTGTCAGGGACAGCAGACAAAGGAGGGTCTTGGTGAAAACCCAGGTCAACTATCGCACGGGCTGTGAAACCTATCAAATGCCAGCTATCAAAGTGGGCAGGGTCCAACATGGCATACTGCGTCAAAAGAAGAAGCGACTGGATTTGCGTCACGTATCCGGGGGTGAGAGCACCATCGGCATGGTTCATAGCTCTTGACGCATACTCGAGGCCAGTAAGATAGTGTGTATCCTGGATACGTTTGCTTTGGGCTGTAGAGCCAATGGCAAGGACCATGTACACCATCCAGTAGTCCGAGTCTTTGATGGTCCGGGTATCTTCTTGATATATGTCGTCAAGAGCGGTTAAAAGTGAGGTTTCTGAAAAGCAGGGGAACAACGAATAGACGTTGTCCATGTAATGCTGGACCAGCACATGAGCAGTCTGCCTTGGAGGTAAGCGGGCTTGGTCAGACTCTGGAAGGGCATCGTTCGTTGTTGCCGCCAAGACAAGTCTAGCAAAAGTCATGTTTGTTGATATGGGTTCAAAGTCTCGCGTTGTCGCATTGACAGAACTAATGAGGCATATTAGCACCAAAAGAAAGGGACTTGGGAGCTGTTCAGTACTTACAGAAAGCCAAAGTCGGATACAAGAGAGTTGACATCAGAGGTCTCCCGCTTTTGCGCCGCTTTGCGATGTATAGCGGCACGAATGAGCGCAAGAGAGTCTCTACGGTCCATCTGTTGCACATTCAAGGCCGATGCATCTGTATCATGGAGTGCAACGGATGCCTTGCGTGATTTTGCAAATTGAAGCCGTTTTTCAAGCTTCTCTATGCGCAATTCCAGGGCCGCCACGTAACTGAACACAAAGATTAGATGGGCTCTCGCTCTCAAGGACCAAATTATCGACCAACCTTCTCTCCTTGCCTCGAGCGAACTGATCGTTTGCTGCTGAACACTCATTTGAACGACCAGCCTTTTCGCAGGCTGTGCAAGCCGGGAGTTTGCCATCACACTATATGATGTTAGCCACTGTCTGAAACATATGAGCGGCAAGTTAGTTGCGTTTACCTTGACCTTGGCAGCGCGGCCTTATACATGAAGCCAGTCAGCAAACATGACCCTTCGAATATAGGCTCACTACTTACACCGAGAGCAAGCGGACACTGGCCTTGACACCCTCAAAAGCGGGTTGTGAGAGAAACTCGGACGTGGCATTTTTTTTCCAAGTCTGTAGATGCCGACCTAGCACAAGGTATCGACGGCAAAAGCCCTGAGGGACTGATAGTGCAGAGTGTCCGTGCAATCAACTACAATAAGCGTAACGAATAGAGCTTGACTGGAGATAGTAGGTGATGGGTGAGGTCTGGGGTAACAGTTCGTTCGACTGTCGTCAAATTTCTCCACTCGGAAGCGAAGCGGGACAATCAAGACCACGAGGACCAGGTTGGTTCCAGGAGTCAGTGGATCGGCCTGTAACTAATCTAAGCCGTTGACTCCGGGGATACAAAGAGATTGCAGTTGGCCTTTGAAGAACCTCGAGGAGCCTGACCACAACGTGAAGCGCAATCAGAAAGAGGCGTGGGAAATGGGCGCGGTCTTGTGCAGGCAATCAATCCACTGTTCCGTGGCGTCGTTGGCTAGTTCTTCTGAGTGGACGGTTGCGGGACAATCATCCAGGAATGGACTTAAAAAGAACTCGATGCGTCGGCAACGCGTTGTATTGGGGTTTCAGAACTCTCTATAAGTTTCTGGAAAAGACAGGCTCAGATGATGGCGGGAGGGAAATGGCATCTCAACCGCAAGATATGGCAATGTAGGTAGTTTTGTCGACAACACAGGTAACAAAGTGCTATTGTCTCATCGAGTCGACTCGTGTCCCTCGAGTTGTCGAGCGGGGCGGGGCAACAAATGTGGGTGGGTAGGTAGAGAATAGATGGCGTAGTAGTAGTGCGGTTATACAGCGGCACAAATGACGATTGTTAGCAAGAGGTACAGGTTCTATTATATGATCCGTGACGGGCAGTTTTAGTATTGAAGAGCGTTGCTATTTCTGATGGTGATAACAGTTGTTTATTGTGTACCAAGAATGTCAGCGGCATGAGTGCAAGGAAGAAAAAAAGATAAGCGCGTGCTTCCCATCTATGGATGGCAGGACGGACAGTTTAGTTGTTTGTTATTGGCAAGTAAGGTAAGCTCATCCCAGGCGGGCGTCAGTAAAACAACTACTAACCTCGGTTCATGAGTGTAAACTCTAGGTTCCTATTCACTAACCCCAAAACAAAATTCAGGAATAGTGATCAATGACTCCCCGAAGCCTGAATATCCAATATGCCGATTCCTGGGCACTAGCGAATTTTCCTGTATACAAAGGTTCCGAACTCTATCGTATGCTGTCTCATTTTGCCATATTAAGCCACCGAAATGCAGAGCTGTAGAACCAGGGCGAACTTAGGATACGACGAATCTTAGACGGACGGGCCGGATTCATTTCCCCGATGCACGTCAGTTCAATACTATTACTTTAAATACTGCCGAATACCTTATTAGTCAATGTGCCTGTGTACGTACTTGGCCTGCAGAATACTGTGCAATCATAACTCCCTTCGACCTCACTATGACATGCCAAGGTCTGTTGGTTTAGGAGCTATATGTGTCTCTACTTGACTAAACCTCTCATTCTTGGACTGTCGACAACTGAAAATACTATAACATCAAGGACCGACTTACAGTCTGTAAACCTGACTGAGTAGCGATAAGATGGGAATTTGTATCGACAAAACAAAGCATGAGATATTGGACGTGGCATGGCAAGGTTTTGTAGCTTATTTATCAATCGATAGAGGCGCGAACAGACTTCAAGGCTAAGTAGGATACCTGTATTGGCGGGTCTCGTGAGCAAGGCATCCAGTCCATGGCAGATGAAAACAGAACAAATCATGCATGCATAGATACGGATAGGTAGCTGGGTATTCGCCCGGTGGCACACCCGGCTGGAGAAGAATCAATTCCGCACGGTACTTGAGCATCAAGCTCAAGTTCCGCGGCCCATAAAATAACACGATGTGACACGATGTTTGGTCAAAGCTGGAGTGGGCTTTATCAGATTACGGCAGATGCCTGAATCTATAACAGGGAATCGTATATGGGTCCTTTGAGGTACCTTACTGTACTACGTGTTGTGAGGGACTTCTTGAACATATTCGCGCGACATGTCATTGCTGACACGAGTATCACATATACATTATTCTTTGTACGCGCGACATCTATGTCATGTCGCATACGGTCTCTCGGCCACATGATCCACGCGAGATGCATGTCCTGGAATCAAACGTTGAAGGTTCCAGAGCGGGCTGGCCGAACAATAAAATAAAATTCATCACAATTCAGCACCTGTCATTCAAAGATCTGCACTAATAGAAGCTAAGACTAGTCCTGTCGAGGTAAAGTCAATTTTCGTCCACCTTATCTGGGGGCATGTTTCCTCAAAGCTGAAACATTCATCACTCAGCCAATAAGTTACTACTGTTGTCGCCGAGTCAAATAGCTCGTGACTTCTGGTACTCATCAAGAAACCTGCAAACAACCTTATCCTTCTGGCGGATCTAAGCATGGAAACTATGATCTTGTGGTTTAGACCAGCAAAATATCGGTGTCAATGTCTATTTTAGCTACTAAGCTATTTTCTCTTGTTTTTCACCAAAGGCCCTAATTCTCTAGGTCAACTTACTAAGGTATTGGTGATGCGTTGACATCCATATCTGACCCGCCTGCCCAGCCTTCTGTGCCGCTTTCAACTCCAGTGGAGGCTTCAAATTTCTCAGGGTCTTGTTAGCGAGCCTAAGGTAGCGAGCATCGAGACCTCGAACAGTTTCCCCGCTATTGCAACCTCGTTTGCCCTGGACGCTTGGGCGTCGCAAGAGTCAAGCAGCCAATCAGCAACACCTAACTTGCCCATCGACCTGTTGCCTTGCCCCTCGTTTCCGCGTCGTCGAGGACCTGGCTTGCTCTGGCGTACATCCATCCATACCTCACTCACCTGGGTAGGTACACAATCACTTTGCCCTCTACCTTACCAAATACTCCCACAACACAAGCGCCTGACCAATACTATTCAGTCAACCAGCGGTGATGTTACCATCAGCGTATACATCCCTTAACGTCACGGATTATCCATAAACGCCTACTCAGGTCTTGGAGCTAGAATCTATCATCATCGTTTGAGTTCAAGACCCCGGCCCGTTCCTGTGCCTTGTTTGCTTTGTTTGCAATCCTCTTGTGCGTGCGTAACCGTGCCTCTCAGCGCATCGGCCTCTCGATATCGATAATCTCGGCATCGGATGCCTGCGCGCGACCAAGTTCAACCTACCTCATAGGCGATTGCGCCGTTATATTCAATGGACCCGGCAGACATCTTCCGACAAGGCTTTGGCCAAGTCGCTCCCCGCCAGAATCCCATTTTCATGGGTCACCCTCAACACCATATGGTCCAGTTCCAGCAGCAGCCGCCACCTCCGCCGGCCTTCAGGAAACCTGCACAGCAGACCGACGAAACTTCGGATGGTGACGGCTCGAGTCACCGCATTGCTCACACTCTGACTGCTTGTTGCCGTTGCCGACAGGTACCTATCCTCTTGGTGCAACTCGATAATCTGAGCTACATGCTAATGTATTCCTATGTAGAGGAAAACTCGATGCGATCCAACTTTGCCCCGCTGTTTGCCATGTGAAAGATCCGGATCGACTTGCGAATACCTTGATGCAGCCAAAGGTCGCAAAATCAACAGGCATTATGTTATCAGGCTACAAGACAAAGTCAGGCAACTCGAGGCGGAGCTTAGCCAATATACCGACGACGAAAATGAGTATCCTACAAGTAATGAAGATATGGTACGGCCCGGTGGAATGGTTCGTCTGAATGGTGGCGATGAGACCCCTCGATACCTAGGACCCAGTAGCGGTATTGCAATGACACGTCTTCTTATGGAGCAAGCAAAAAGATACACTGATTCAAAGCGCATATCCGATCTCATCCCCAGTGTACGCGCCAGACAAGCTCGTATGCAGTCCATACAAATGACAGGGCCTTCAGCAAGGAGAAAGAGTTACCCCATGATTAGCCAGCATCCAGCCGAGAGTTTGCCCACAAGAGCCGTTGCCGATAAGTTACTGGAGATCTTTAACCAGAAAGGTGAACCTCAATCCTGTTATGAACTACACCATTGGGAATGCTAACTTATCAAAGCTCAACTCTTCTGGCCTGTTCTTCACGAAAAGGATCTTCTACAGGATCTGGATGCGGTCTACAATGGCGATACTGATCCTTATCGGCTTTTCATTGTCAGAATGCTTGTAGCCATCAGCTTACAAAAGCTTGACACGCAATATGCTGGCTTGGCAGACAGCTACTACTTGGCAGCAATGCAACTGTTCGAAGACGTCGTCCGCCCCAAAGATCTCAAGACATTGCAATGCCTTGTGCTTCTCGGAGAATATTCGCTTCTCACCCCTACAAGGACACCCATCTACTATGTGATCGGCCTGGCAGCTAGAATATGCCAACAGGAAGGACTAGCCAGCGAGAAGACTATTTCTACGGGGTACAACTTGGATGCCAAAACAATTGATATGAGGAGGCGGATTATCTGGACTGTCGCCGCGATGGAATATGGCTTGGCGCACAGTATGGGTAGGCCCAACAGTTTTGCGACAGGCGACGACCGACTAGACGTCGAATTCTTCGCAGCAGTCGACGACGACAACATCACTGACCAGGGCATCCAGCCAGGCCCTCCCAGTGAGCGCAAACTTGTTGCCATTCATTTCTACAGAATGAGAATGTGCCAGGCCGAGATCCGAAGGGCTTTGTACGAGAAGAAGAAGGAAGAACCAAAGCACGACTCGCACCCCTGGTTTGCAAGGATTGAGAAAATGAACAAAGAATGGCTAGATGCGTCACCCACAAGCCCCGATTGGTGCAAGCCTTGGTATGTCCTCCTCCATTTTATTGCTCTCTATGTCTAATGCGATTCGATAGGTTCACCGGCAGGTATCATCAGATGAGGATATTCATGTATAGACCCTCTCCGCAGATCCCAAAGCCATCACCTCGCGCCGCGGCGATTTGTTACGAGAGCGCAGCGTACATCACACAGCTCAATTCTAAGCAGATGGGAAGTGGCGCGGATCTCACATGGGTTTTCCTTCTGACCGTGAACATGTCCCTCAACACACTCTTGTGGACTGTTTCGTATCCAGAAGTGCGCCGGGCGCATCCCCGTCATGAGGTTGAAACTCTCGTTCAGACTTCCATGGAGGTTTTGGATCGCTGTACAGAAAGATGGCCCGGGACTGCGTCCGCCTCGCAACTTTATTCCATCTTCTCGAAAGCCTGTTTGCAAGGCTACGATGAACGCCCAATGACGGGACAGACAGCCGGCTTCTTCACCACGCCCCCTTCCTTCGCGGACCCTAACTCGCCCGAAGCCTTCCAGAACCTTCAACAAGTCCAAGCCCCTTATCAGAACCCACCTCAGTTCAATCATGTATTCAACTCACCACCAGAGGCCATGAATGCTTACGCCTTCGATCCCAACTTCCCTCCACCTCAGCCGAGCTTCAGGTCTAACTCCATCTTCTTCAACCCTGCAAGCAATGAACCTGCGGGGCGAAGATTCTCATACTTCCCACCCGACTTCATGCAGCCCGGCGAGACCATGATGGATGACCCAACACCGCCAGCCACCACGACCCCTGAGCAACATATGACATCGCCTCCAGATCACATGTCAGAGCAATTACCAACTCCTCCTGACAGCATTCCGACCGGCAATATGACAACACCAACCCCTAGCAACACTTTATCGCCCGCGAACACCCTGACAGCCCATCCTACCCCCATTATGCAGCATGCCTCGCCTGCTGGAGTTTCTCTGGTGCCCGTGCAGACGAACATGTCCCCTCCTATCAAGATTGAACAATCCCAACGTGGGCCCACGTTTGTTGTACCTCAAAACCCACAGGTTGCACCTACTCAAAGACCTCTACCAACCCCAAGCGGCATTGGGGATTGGTTCTCGCCTCCTGCTCCATTTATTTCCCCGTACGCTTTCAACAACATGAGCAACAGTTTCTTCAACGATTCCATGGCGAATCCTGGGAACTATGGAGATATGTCAGGCTCTGGTCTTGGGTTACAGAGTATTCAAGGCGGGAATGCTCCTCCTCAGTTTGACTATGGTTTTGCCAGGCAGGGTAGCCTTACACAGTCTCAGCAGCTTGAGTTGATGAATGTGCTTGAGACGGAGGGTATGGGGGACATTGATGCGTTCCTCAACGGGGGGAACATATCTAACAGATGGTATTAAGGTTATTGCTGAATATAAGACAGGATAGAATGAATTTAGGCAACGGATTGGTTTCACGGGATATATAAGCATGGGCGGCGTTTCTTGGTTATAAAACATTAGACATTGTCTGCGGAAGGACGCTTGGATTATAGACCTGCTCCTGTTTCAAGTCTTGATTTATACTGTATGAAATGCATTGGCCATGAAAAGTCCCGCCCCGAGACCACTTAGTGATGTACACGAAATATCATCTTTCAGATATCAATAAAATGGCGGCCAAGTAAACAGAGGGTTAGCAAAGAGTCGTTACAACAGCATAGATCTTTTGTCATCTTCAAGGTTCCTCTTCTCTGGAGGACCAGCTTCACTTGCCCTGCTGACAGGCTTCTTGGTACGCTTCTTGCGCCGCGTGGTGCCAGTGACACGGGGTACTTTCTGCACCCACTGTCCAATAAGGCTAGCCCTCACACTGCAAAGGGGGTAGTCGTTGCTATCTTCGTCAGACCATCCCTTGAGACCTGAATTATTAGTAGATGTTGCATTGGATGACGAGCCGTTGGCAGCAGCGCCAGTTGCTGCACGTTCTCTCTCATCGCGCTTCTCTCTAGCCATCAGGGATGCACGGAACGTAACATCATCACAGACTCGTTCATCATTAAGGGCTTCGTAGACTCGCCGGTTGTGTTCCAGTTTGAGCTGACGCTCCTTGTCTGCCGGACTTGGTACGGCTGGTCTAGCGTTGTCAGATCCACCATTGATCAGAGATGCGGCGGCGGCGGCAGCTTCCTTGCGAGTAGTACCGATGTGCATCTTTGAGACATTCTGGGGCAAGGTATCGTATAAGAACGGCAGGGGCGCAGGTATGCATAAGGTCTCCCAAGAGGCGCTGAGCTGTAGCCAGTGATCGTCGGCACGACGGAGAATTTCGACCCAGTCAGACCGAGCAGCAGAACGACTAGGTTGGAAGACCGGATAGCCATCGGCGATACGGATCAGCCTTGCCGCCATGTAGGTGTGGCGTTCAAGCTCCTTGGTCGAAGTTTGGGCGAGGCAGTGACAGAGGAGGAGGGAGTGAAGGGCGTCGGCCATAAGGGGGTGGTAGGTCGACCATTCGCATGTCTGGGGCACATCGAAAAGCGGTGTTTTGCCATTGGAGTTTGTCAACTCTTGGCTAGGATATGGGGGGAGGTCTGAAGGGGGGACGGCGGCGAAGAGTTCCGAGATGGCGTAAGTGGTATGTGGCTCGAGAGAGTATGTGGCCTCAGAAGGGCGAGGATTACGGGTGCCTCTTGCGGAGGAATTGACTCGATCATTAAAGTCCTTTGCGATGGAGGACGGTAAATTGGGGGAGTAGTCAAAATGTGACATAAAGGCGAGGAGGTCTCGAATCGCCAATTTTGCGTACTTCTTGACAAGCTTCCGCGCTTCGGTCTGTTCACGGAGAGACTTTTCTTCAATCTCTGGCGACTTGCGGCCGCTGACTTCTGTATCAAAGGCCTCGCCTGGGTTGTGCGAATCGGCATGCCCACTCTGGCTCTGACTTGTTGGGATGCCATCCACGATATGCTGGCATGCCACTGATAGATACGCCGCGCCACGAAGGAATAACAGCTGAGATTCCAAACTACTCGGTTGCTCTTTCTCAGATGGGACGATGTCCTGACGCCATCGTCTACCTCGATGTGAATACTGGGACTCTAGTTCGTCGCCACTGAGTCGATGGGGCTGTTGATGTATTCGACACACTGCGAGAGCGGCCGTCAAGTCATGAGCCGCACCTTCAAAATCCTCCTTGAAAGTTTTGACGATTGCACGCGTTCGGAGAGCTTCGCCCTCGTTAGGCCTCTCGGATATGATGTCTGTCAAAGGCTGAAGACTAGTTGACTCTGCCAACTGGCGCGAGGGTATTTTCTCATGAAAGAAATGTACATATTTGGCATCTGGATCCTGTGTGTTACGCAACAGCACCAGCGCCCCAATCTCGTCAATCGGTGATGCACCCTGCATTGTTGCAACGCTGCAAGCAATCTCATCTAGATGGTATGCACGGCTAAGCTTCTGGCTTGCCTGCTCCCTCATCCGAAACTTGCGCTCGCGGCTCAGTCTTGTCCCGTGTCCTGGCCCCGTCATTCCCAACACAGACATGGGAGATGCGCCGGGTAGCCCACCATGGACGTTAGTCAACACGGGTGAGGCAATGTCACTAGCAGCTCTCACGGCGAGATTGGTGGCTTCGTCGACAAGACGGCGAATTTTCAGTAGATCATAGAGGACAGCAGGGTCAATAGGACACGGCCGGGGGGTATTGTAGTTGATGTTGGCAATTGTTTCGAGGATCTCGATAGGCATCTGGAGCCATGGGCCGTGGTAAGCGGATATGTATCGCCAATGCCTAAGGTAAAGCGTCAACGGCGTAATCGAATGGATCGCAAATGGCGACTTTGCAAGAAAAATCAGCGGCGCATAACCAAACCTACTTATTCCGGCAAATATTAAGGGTCTGGATAGAAGAAGATGAGGAAGAAGAATCATCCTTGGGCGTCTTTGGTTTCTTCTTTTGACTGCCTCCGTTTGCATCCATAGTATTCGAGGTTTGTGGATGCGTTTGCGAAGCGTTGTCCAGGGTCGCATTCCGCCCCTCACCACCAGGAGTTTGGCTGCCTTTTTTCTTTGCCATTTTTTGTACTGAAATCGCGGCGTAGGCAAAAAGCGCGAGCAGATGCCTTGTGCGCTGGTACAAAATCTGGAGACCCTTGAGCCGGCTTGATCGCAGACCGCAATGTGTAGATCGATAATAATAAAGGGTGTATTCTGGTATCGAAAACGTGGGGTAAGTGTAAAGAATCTAGTTGCGACGGTTGCATGAGGGACGAGAGGAAAAGGCTAAAAGATTGCGACTATATTGATGTTGGCTGGGAGGAAGCTCTTAATAAGGATTTTGTGGTCCAAAAACAATAAAATCGTCGGACTGCTATTGTGTTTGAGCGCAGGAAATCGTCATGTTTTTCTGTAGTAAAGGAAGTAAGGTGGTTTGGGTATGATGCAAATCACGTGAAGGCAGCGCTGCGAAGTTGCTGAGCTGCTGAGAAGGTGCTTCAACGATAAACGAAGGGTAAAAGGTAACCAAAAACGATCTGGAATGGAACCTGCCTTTACTTTTCAGATTGAGAATATGGACCTGATATCTCTTACAAGTGACTGTGCCAGTACTTGAATGTCATCATTGAGCTATGTCTTGCCTGATCGTCTTTTCTTTAAAAGCTCTTGTTCCACGAATGTGTTGTCCCTAGCGAGAAAAAGAAAGCTTGTACAAAGACGGAACGTCGCTACAATTTTGTGACTGTTGGATAATGGAACCAGCATGACTAAGATATGTTCTTTACTATCTCCCCGAAATATAGAATTATTAACTTCGGTAGACGAGGAAGTGATTAAGGTGTAGGTGAATATAGATATTCCCTTCTGAGACCTATCCCCAGTGGCATATGTAGACAGACACACAAAACCATCCAACCCCAATTCACACAAAACTCCCTCGATGCACACCGAACGCCTCAGTTGACTCTCGATGGAAATTCAGATAAGCATCAAGCTCTTTCAACACATACATCAATTCTCATAAACAAGGTGGCGCTCACTAAACTCCTTTTCGGATGTGAGATAGGGGAACTTCTCCCGTAGCGGTAAATCCTTTGCTGTTCCGAGCAACCGTGGTATTGGTACGCTTTTTGTGATGAACTCGTTGGAAAGGAATGATATAAATGCCTGTATATCTCGCTTCGTCGTCATGGGGCCGAGACTCGCGCGAACGATTCTGCTCCTGTCAGTTGATAAATTTGATGGCTCTGGTGAAACATACCCCGTTGGCTTATTATGTATGACTGCCATCTCACTTGAACCACAGGCATGTCCGCTGGAGAAGATCCTGTCCCATTCCCAGTCCTCATAGTCCAAGGCTTTAGCGACACCACCAGGGCAGCAAACGCCTGAAGCATAGTCGTCAGCAGTGTTAACACGTACCCAGTCGATGCTCTTACCTCCTGCTCGTATGTATACTCCAGCGCTATTGGCAAGCCTCTCTACCTCCGTCCAAGGGATATATGAACCATCTTCTTTCATAATGTTGAAGGCAAAGGTTGGCCCTTGAAGTGAAGGGTCGCCATACATGAATGGGCTATCAACATATAGCTCGATCAATGGAGATCCGTTTCGGTGTTTCAGGTCCACAAGGCGTTCATATAAGTAGCGAGCGAGATAACAGCAATGACGAGATATCATATCCTGCGACCAACCGTCAGTCAATCTCAATACTCAAGTGACATGGCAACTCACCATTGAGCCATAAAGCCTTAGGTGTGTATCGATGGCGACTCCAAGCGCCAAGATACTGTGAAATGGCAGTGTGCCATCCTCGACACCTTCATGTATATCCCATATTCTGTGCAGATCCCCCAGCCCGGGAACTTTCTTCATAACCCTGGAATCTTTTGAGGGGGATAGCTGAGCAATTGTTCCCCCGCCAAAGTACCTCCTCATGTTCAGTATATGGCCGGATGCCCGCCTGACAACCAATGCTCCCAAATCAGGGAAGCCAAATATCTTGTAAAACGAAAGGCAAGTGAAATCGGGTGCATCCATCGGATCGTGGAACAGGGAGCTGAGGGAGCTAGTCATAGCGAGAGCCGCAGCATCGAAAAGGGTATAGACATTTCGAAGCTGAGGGTGTTGTCGTATCCTTTTCGACCAGTCCTGTGGTAATCGGCGTCCACTAAGGTTGGACTGGCCTGGATATGCGAACAAGCCCAGACTGGTCGACTTTCCTCTTCGGGACTGGCAACTAAAAGGCCGCGAGATCCATTCTTCAACACTCTCATCATCTTCGAAACAATGATAGTCCCCTGACGTAAGTGCGCGAACCCCGATGATACTCGTGTGGGCTTCCTTATGGCATCCATACCAAAAGCCCTTGGTAGGGGTTTTTTCTCCGATGTCCCGAAACGCGTCAGCAACGAGCTTGATCGCAGCCGTAGCATTGGCGACGAAGACCAGGTCGAAATACTTTGGGTCAGCACCAACGAAATCAAGAGCTTTTGCACGGATATTATCAACCATATCACCCGACAACTTTGCCGGGAGATTCTCTGAGTGTGGATTGCCCCAGAGGTTACCAATCATTGCTTGGGAGAAACCGGTTATAAGTGATCGCGCATATATGGTAGCTCCTCCATGATCTAGATAAGCCCCTGTAAGCAGGCGTCAGCGGATCTGGGGACGAAGAACCAAGGAGTGAGACTGGCACACCTTGCGCCATGTTGGGATACTCGTATTCTCGGAAATCCTCAACCGATGAGTTGTATTCCGTGTCTGGAGAACGTATATCTCGCTCTGAACGATGTTCGAGCGCTGTATCTGAATCTACCTGAGCACGTAGTCAGTCTCATTCCCAAGATAGACAGATTGGTGGCTCTGGGTTACAAAGCTGACGTACCATGACTGAGGGGGCTTTAGAGACAGTTGATGTGTTTGGGAAGGGAGAAAGACTTTCCCGAGTATTAACGGAAGATGAGACAGTCTCGGAAGATAAATCAAATGTTGATCGATAAGAACCATCGAGATCGCTCGACAAGTACTTGGGATATCTGGGGATAGTCACCACCTGGCTCACAGCCGCTCACCAACCAGAATCAATATATGACACAACTCTGATCAGATCAGCCCGGTTCCTCGGCTTGGCCTGCATCTGTATATGCACGTCCAAGCTAGGGCAGTTCCTCTTTTTGACCCTTTCCATGTGATAGAACATTCCCGAAGTGAATACCAGTCAGCTACCCAAAGCAAAACCAAGGAAGCAATGCTGATTACAGTGACAAGGGTTTGAAGAGACTTCGGCCAAGAATTGCCTGATTTCTCAAAAGTTGAGAGCCTTGAACCTTGCTTGTATGTTGACTGATGCTTTTCATGTTGATGAGCTGAAAGAAGAAATGGATGCAGCTAAAATCCTTAGGCTTGGCTGGTCAGCTCTAGTGATTCTTACGTGCGCTAGGGCCGGGCCTCGAGAACGATGATTTGGAGGCAGAGGTGCACTAAAATAGATGCAGGAAATTACTGGTAAGACATGGTCGCTCGGCATTCACCCAAACGATGCGCGTAATCCCAGTCTTGATGCGAGCAGGGGTATAAGAGAGTCCGGAATCTTCTACAGCAATCGACCGATACTGATACCACTACGGAGTACTCAACGAATAAACAAGAAATAGTGCTTAAAATTGATGCTGATGCCTCACTTCTCACATCGTTCTTATTAATCGTGGTCCCTCGTTGATTCCTAAAAGCACGCGACACATATATCGATAACTCCGGTGCAATACTACAGCTGAGCTTCCTCGCAATGAAACTGATAACAATTGGGGAAAGTTCTTGGGGGCTTTTACAAAGGTCCCTATTCAACTACTAATGGAATGGAATGAGAGCCTCCGAGACTTCCATTTAAGAACTGGATCAGCACTTCTTATACGTACCTTGAGCTCTATCAATCGATATCTATAAGGTCCAATGGCCAATTCAATAAGCCAGTGATAACGGGCACACCTGCGCCGTACACTACTAGTTACCAAGCTAATGCCCCTAACCGCTGATTTGCATTAATTTTCACCTGGACATGTACCACAGCCGAAAGACAGGTTTCCAATAGGTTTCTTTTTCATCATGTCTACTTGTCAACAAACTAGAATACCCACCCTGCAGCTCCTATCAATCAAGCTTTGTTCAAGGGAACAGCAATCTGCTTCCAGACAAGACAGAAACTTTTGGTTTTCTCAACGAACTGAACTGAAATCACCTCTCGCATCGAATACAGTTTCGCCATTCACTCCTCTCACATCGCAAGAATGAGAGCAAAAACACCAGCCAGGGCAAGGTTGATCGGGAGCGTAGCAGACGAGGCACCGTTGGGACTAACAACGCTAGTCTCAGTAGAAATAGGCTTGCCGCCAGTGCCAGTGCCAGTGCCAGTGCTTGATGGAGTAGGAGTGTTTGTCTCAGGGTTGACAGTCTCAGTCGGAGTAGGGAGGTAAGCCGGGGCAGTGTAGTTCGGGTTCATAACACCCGGGTTCAGGTTCACAAAGTTGGCGCATGTCAGACGGGTCTTGTTGGCGTAGTGAAGAACAAAGGACCGGTTGCCAAAGTAGGCCCCGATGCCTTCCTTGGTGGAGGCATAGTAGTCGATGTAGTCGGCTGTGAAGGGGTCGCTGGTGATCTTTCCATGCTTTCCACTGTTGTCTCCAACCTGACAAGACGCAGGTTTCTCAGGGTCACAGGGAGGCTCCTCGCCACGAGCGAAAGGGTCGAGATGGGCGAGGGTGGCGGTACAGTTGCCATTCTCGGGAACAGGTTCAACGTGGATGTGGTATGCTATGGCAAAGTCAGCTACAGTCTGGTTGAGCGATAGTCGAACAATTACTGAAGGGACCTCCCTCCTTGGGAAGGTTGCTAAACTGGACCTTGAACTGGACGCCGTGTCCATCACTCGGAGCTTCAGCCTGGATAAAGCCCTTGACGTTGCCGTCGATTGCGGCATCTTTGAAGAAAGGCTCCTTGGGAAGGGTAGCCTTGTATTTGACACCAATAGGGTTGTCGTTAACTCTGGGAGCATCGTGAGAGTCATCCTGGCCAATGACCTGGCCGGCAAGCGCCGAGAACAGGACGGCCACGATAGCTTGAGTGCGCATTTTGAGTGAGATTGTAAAGCTGGGTGTGCAATCTTTGTTGTGTAGGCAATGCTGTGTGTAAGGCAAGCAGGTGCGGCTAAAGACCTTGGAGGCGAAGTAAGGTAGGATCTCGATATTAAAAGAATACGAGCGAGTGAAATGACCACTAGGGCCCGACAGAATTATTTAGGTGCTGAGGCTTGCTCAAAGTGAATCAAGGGATCCAGTCTTAGGTTGTGATGAGATGGTGAACAGCAGCAGTGACAATGACAGTGGCAGTGGCAGTGGCAGCAAAAGCTATATATAGCGTGGGCGCTGAAGCTTGCCAAGAGTGTCATCACTAGGTGATAATCCTACCAGAGGATAAATGAACCTGGATTGGTCTCTCAGTACAAGCCGCATAAACGAGGAAATGCTAAAGTCCCCAATCCATGTTGGGCAAAGCCTGGCCTGAATTTGTGCAGCAAGCAGCAACCAAAAAGAGGCTCTTTGCCTTCTCCCAACGAATGATTTGCCTAGCAGATAACGCGGGGGAGAGAGACGATCCATTCTAGGCCCGGTAGCAAGCAATAGTCTCCCTGTGCCGAGATATCTGCCCAACGATTGGTGGCCACAGGGGACAGCCCGTATTCACGAGCGACGTGGCTTAGGCTTTGCTTGTTTCAACGGAAACGGCGCCATGCGTTTGTTCACCTTTTGATTCAACGGCTATGACGGCCAAGCACAGCATGGGGCATCAGCGGACAGCGTAAAAGCCCTTTGAAAGCTCTTCGGCACACGGAACCCCGTGTTTGCCAGGAGGGGGTGCTAGGGATGGTGCATCGCTGACAGGCGACAGACAGCCAACAAGCAACAAGAGAGGGCTGCGTAACCTCACACGGCGTCTAAAAGCAACATCCACCTTACTGAGTCCTGGCTTGGGATCTTGCTGCTTGTGTCGCTGTTGCACAACAAGCAAAGCGTGTGCGTAATGATGGCATCACAAATTTCCTTTTAATGAGATGCTCTCAACTTCCGAGCCTTGGTGTTGCCTCATTAGGGCCACTCATGGTAAAGTCACTGACAAAGGCCGTCATCTGACGGAATGGAGCCCTCCGTGGCAACTCTCTTGATCAGTAGTTTGGCGATCATAAACATGGCGCTTACATGTTTTGTCTTGTCTTGTTTCGTTTCGTTTCGTGTTAAGCTCTGGGGTAGAGGTGTGCCTGAAGCTATTGGAGCGTGAAGCACAGAGCTTAAATGCCAAGGTCGCTCAAGACACCAATACATTTCTCAGAGGCTTAACCTCTGGTAGGCTCCAATGTTAGTAGCCGAATTCCGGCTTGAGGAAGATCAGTCAACTGTTCTTTCGGATTTTCACAACCGGGACCATCCGTGTAAGTAAGCATCTTAGAGGTAAACATTGATTTATTTTGGTCAGCATTGTTGCTCAACTGCGCATCTAGCCAGCATCAGAACAAATTGGAGAAGAACCAACATAGGTAGAACAGGCACAGAGACATGCATCTTACACTAATAATAATACCTAAGTAAGGGACGCACGCACCGGAAATCTCAAGGCGTGCTCTGCGCGCCTAGCCCGTCTCGGCCTGTCAAGATTTAAGTAGCTGGTAGTGGCGCATTCAACATGTGGCGGTGCTTGGTAGTGGCTCTTTCTCCAGCCTTGTTGCTTAGGCAGGAAAGGAGCTAAACGGCGACACATTGACGCATTATCGACCAACAGCAACGAAGCTATAGCTACTACCAAGTATCAACGTCGCAAGTAACAATCCATTACCACCACACACATCGCGATACATTGGTTGGTCAACCATACTCGAGCTCTTCCCACATACGCCCATAATGAAGCCCGTCGTCAGCGCCTTTAACGCGTGGTCATGGTTCGCCAATTCCTTTGAACTGCCTCGACGTTATCATGATGAAGCTAACATGAAACTTCCAGCACTGTTCTCTCCGTTTTCGCCATTGTCATCCTCAGCGCCCTCGCAGGTCTCTACCGAAGCAACCATGAAGAATTCACGGGTGGCGTGGATGATCCCGAAGATGGCAAGGCAGTTTCAGACACCATCTTCGTTGCTGTCCTCGTCTACGTTGTACGTCCTTCCACGATCAAACAGATTGGCCATCCGTGGCCCGAACCCAATCTCGCATCTTGCTGACAGCAATAGGCTTTCTTCGTCTTTTGTGGCTTCCAAGGATTCCTCCATACTCGAGAAAGCCGTCGAGGCGCGATCGCTCTGTAACAATACTACCGATCGGCGAGCAGAGCACGACACGGAACCTGGCGTCCTGGGAATCTTTATTGATTTGAGTTTGGAATGGCATTGTATTTGAAAGACGAGCATGATAGTTGTATGGGCAAAAGAGAAGATCACCATGAGATGATGTTCAAGACGACGCGTATAGTGTCTATAGGCACGCTATGTACGAATATGCTTTGGCTTAGACGGTTTATTCAGTTTTGCTTCCTGCTATTTATCTTGCAGTAACCTACTGTCATGTGTGGCTCAAATCATTATACTATGTTGAATGACCCGGCCAGCGGTAGATGTTCAAGCTTGGCTTGCTGTGACTATGTTCGATTGACCACCTTTCCGGTATCTCTCAACTGAGAGCGTCAATCCGTAAGTGCGCGGATGGGAAGGGAAACGGATGCTCCGCGATGCATCCTTACTACGCACAACAATAGGATTCCCTGATAGAGCGTCGCATGGACATCACGATTAGGCGACGGGCCGGCACAGTGGGGCCGCTCCGGACAGTGCCGAACGGATGAAAGCCGTCGGCCGTCCGAAAGTCCCATTGTTTGCAACTTTGTACGTCACAGCAATCTCATCGACGTTGGGTTTTTGCCGCACATATGTGCCCCTCTTTTCAGCAACAAGGTCGTCATATTCGCGAAAAGATAGCGAAAGGGTCGTAAACATCAGGCCAGTTTCCGCCGTCATACAGCGTACGACCATGACGATTGGCCGATAGCTCGATCTTTCTGTCAACTGATAGAGGAGCTCTCACATGAGGAAAAGCCAAACGCCAGATTAAAGAAAGAGCTGTCAGCATGGATGTACATTCTTGCTTGGCTGGCCCCGTTAATGTGACGAAGAAATGTTCAACCCTGACTGTAGTGTCGTCATCGATCGATCTTCATCATGATTCGGATTGAATGCTCCGTGTGTTCTTGTACGAAGAGCATTAAAAAGAGGAGGCTCCCCGGAGTAATTTAGAAGGAAATTTCAATTCCCCCAAGCCCGAAGAAGTTAATTGCACAATTGACTATAATCCAGCTACTAAGATGACGACTCAAAACTTTAAGAATGGTGAATTCTCCCTCACCACTTTCTACAATTCAATGACATAGCAACTGACCAAGAATTAGAGAAGGATATTCCCGTCTCTCACCAGGACTTCCCTGGCACTGAGAGGGAGATGCCCAACCCCAAAGCCACTCGTGACGAAGTACCTGAGGCCGGCGGCAATTCGAGGACATACCAAGGCTCTGGAAAGCTCAAAGGCAAAAAGGCACTGATCACAGGAGGCGACAGCGGCATTGGTGCTGCTTCTGCTCTTCTGTTCGGTCGAGAGGGCGTTTCGGATATTGTCATCGCCTATTTACCAGAGGAGGAGAAAGATGCCCAGGACACTAAAAAGCAGGTTGAGAACGAAGGTGCCAAGGTCCATCTTATCTCTCTTGACCTCTCGAAGCAAGAGAACTGCAAGAAACTTGTTGACTTTGCCGTGGAGAAAATGAATAGAATTGACATTCTGTTCAACAATGCAGCTTGTAAGTCTATCTGACAGTATCGAGTAAATCGAGCAAATCTGACAATCGATCTAGACCAGATGATGGTCCAGGATATTAAAGACCTTCCCGAGGAGCAATGGATTCATACTTTCAACATCAACATCCACTCCTTCTTCTATATCTCCAAATACGCCCTCCCTCACATGAAGGCCGGAGCAACGATTATCAACAATGCTTCCATCAACGCCTACATCGGCCGCCCTGATCTCCTCGACTACACATCCACAAAGGGTGCGATCGTTTCATTCACACGAGGTCTCAGCAATCAATATGTCAGTAAGGGCATTCGTGTAAATGCTGTCGCTCCTGGACCCGGTATGTTAAGCTGATCTCACCAATGTGTAATACGACTAACAATACATAGTTTGGACACCTCTCATCCCCGCCACAATGGACGACGAAGCGCAGAAGCAGTTCACAAGCCCCATGGGACGACCTGCTCAGCCATCAGAGATTGCTACATGCGTGGTCTTCCTGGCGTCGAGTGATAGCTCGTGTGTTAGTGGACAGACCATCCACTGCAATGGCGGTACCGTCGTCAATGGTTAAAATAGGGAGAAAACAGAATGACCGAGTAATGATAATAATGAAAATTAATCTAAGATTAAATTTTGCACCTTTAGTTCCGTCGTCCGAAATGTGTTTGAGTGCACGGTGCGGGGTTTTGGTAAGATTCCACTGTATCTAGTCCCTTTGTGATGACTTCACTCGTTAATCCCAATTTCACCTTGTGAATAACCCTTTAACAATGAATATTGTTCAAATTTCAGCTTCTTATTTCTCCTCTGACACTCTCACATCTTATGAATTTGTTGTTCGGGGTTTATTCCCACTTGTCTCCATCACTGCCAACAGCCTGGGAGCCTTCAAGCTCAAGAGCTGACATGAGATGAACAACTCAAGACAATCACAGGTTTAGGTCAAAGATACAGCTCAGCATGAGACTCATAAACACACATAATCTTCAGCTTGAGTTTTATTCTGGCGGATCACGTCGGTATGCCATCCTATCCCACGTCTGGGGTGATGATGAGGTCACTTTCCAAGATGTTGCTTCTGGTGATCCCGAGGAAGCGCTTCATCTTGAACGTTATAGCAAGCTACGCGAGAGCTGTAGAATGGCACGCTCTCTTAAGCTGGACTATTTATGGATAGATACTTGCTGTATCGATAAAAGTAGCAGTGCCGAGCTTTCGGAAGCTATCAACTCGATGTTTCGTTGGTATGCTGAATCGACCATCTGTATCGCCTTTCTTGAAGACGTTCCCTCCTCAGAGTCTGAAGAGGAATGGAGAAAGACATTTTTAAACAGCCGTTGGTTTACCAGAGGCTGGACACTTCAAGAGCTCATCGCACCAGGAAAGGTCATCTTTTACGGACGAGACTGGCAGCGGCTGGGTAGCAGAGCTGAGCTCAAAGAAGACATAAAGAGTGCCACTGGGATCAATTACGAGCTTCTCGATACAACACATCATATGGCGGAGATCAGGCAAAGTCAGCTTGGTGAGTTTTCTGTCGCTCAGAAGATGTTCTGGGCTGCTGGGCGTGAAACAACGAGGCCAGAAGACATCGCTTATTGCCTGCTGGGTATATTCGATATTAACATGCCTTTGCTCTACGGGGAAGGTCAAGTCAAAGCTTTCAAGCGGTTACAAGAAGAGATTCTTAAATCTACCGATGATGAGTCTATTTTTGCTTGGCGGCAGCCTCGATATCGGGTCGAAGGAAAAACGTATTGGAGCCTTCTGGCAAACAGCCCTTCCGCTTTCGATCTCGGCCAGACCTCAAAAGATCTCAATGGCATGGTGCCTCAGAGATCCAAATACCTATCTCTTAGGTCTGGAAGTTCAATGTCTATGACAAACCGTGGCCTGGATTTAGAGCTTCCATTAACACCGTTCCCAATTGATACGTCAGGGACCATTTTCTTGGCCTTCTTGAAATGCGAGTTTCGAAGGGGCCAGACATCCATCAACCCGGCTATCCTCCTTCAGAGGGCAGCGTGGGACAGAAACTCACATTTTGTGCGAATTCGACCAGACATATTAGCGTTGTCCATGATGAACAGCATCATTCTTCCTGATGAACTCTTGAACATGATACGGAGTGGTCAAAACGATGTTTTGCAAGAGGCCATTCCGCGACAGATCTTCGTGCCACATAGTACTCCGGACCTACGATATTTGAAGGGTGTGATATTTCGCCCGGA
Organism: Fusarium musae; assembly: GCF_019915245.1. NCBI lineage: Eukaryota > Fungi > Ascomycota > Sordariomycetes > Hypocreales > Nectriaceae > Fusarium > Fusarium musae. The sequence goes on from NC_058387.1 coordinate 3,237,811, forward strand.
GATAAAGGGTCTTGCAAAGGAGAGTAAGATGGTTGTCAGAGTGCGCTCACGATCACCAACGTGGCAATATTTTGTCGACGCTCGAAGTGGTCCCTCGACCACACCGGAATCATATGAGATCAACTTTGACCTAGCACCTGGTCCTTCGCTTGGATCATTACAAGCATCCATCGTTCTGGGAGTATTGGAGCTTGACCTAGGCAGTTCAGATTCCACGCAGTGCTTGGTCATGGGATTAGAGCCCTTGCCCCCAAACCCGTTTCAAACGATGCCTCTTTACTTCTCACCGTGGTACGCATTTGAAGAACATACTTGGATTGCAAAGCAGGACTTTTCAAGAGTTTTGGACAAAACACAGCGAAGGCTGGAGTGGAGAGTTCCAGATATCGTGACGGCAAAAATTGGAATTGAGAGCAGGTACTCGAGTCTATTCTATAGTTTGACTTTGGAGATTGAGAACAGCCGGAAAGTCAATACATGGTTTTGAGGACATGGACAGACTTGGTTCGGAGTTTTCCTTCTTACTACTATACAGAGACATCTGTCATTTCCAGCTTGGTATGAACTGCTTCTGGCATCTCGAACGGCCTCTCCTTGAATATCAGACCCATGCTCAGCAGTTCTTCGTCGGTGATGCTTGGCCGCTCATCGATTACTCTCTTTAGCTCACGTGCCTTATCCGTGACGTCCTCAATCTCGACAATCCATTCATTCGCCCACTGCTCGCTCAAAGCTCCTGGAATGCCAATCTGAATACTCCTATACGGCAGTACCTCCAGCTTCGCTGTCCTCTCAGGATCCCACTGAATTCTCACATCAACCGTCTTCTCACGCTTCTCGCCAGGGTTGAGCTTATGAGTGTGGTTAGATAGCACACCTCGCTCAAGGAGGGCGATGAAGTGCTCGTGTTTCATTCGCAAAGCCAAGATGCGGGATTGGCCAGGGTCTTTGTAAGAGTATCCGGCGCGGTACATCATCCATGCCCAACTAGGCTTGATCCATGTCATTCGACCTGATTTGAAATCTGGGGATGCATTGAGCTTCTGCGCATCTACAGCAGCTTTAGCAATGGATTCTTTGTAGGCTTGGTATACTGTTATAGTGGTGTCATTGTAATAGGCACGAACTTGGCGATAGGGAGCGACTGAAAATGCTGTTGACATTATGGAGAAGTCGATTTAGGTCGATGGCGTCTGCTTGAGGATGACAAGACATTCTATGGTGGCCACTCAAGCCATCAATAACCCTTGGCCTTATATATATAACATGCTGCCTATGCCAACGCCTTTAGTCTGGTGACTCCTTCGGCGAGAGGATTGGTGGTGGTGGCTCAGCTTTCAGCTCAGGTTAATGGTTTTGAAGTTGTATAACCGACTGTAGTAACTAAAATTTCTATTACATTCTTCAGAGCTGGAATGGCCGAGTGGTCTAAGGCGGTGGTTTTAAGTTAATTCATTTAACACCACTCTCGAAAGAGGCGGGAGTTCAAACCTCCCTTCCAGCAAATTCACTTTTGCCTATGTTCCCTACTGGGATTGCATTTTACCTTTCTGCCTCTGATTCTGTCCTTGTCTTTTTTCCTTCTTGTTGAGATTACAATCTTCGAAAGTTCTGGACGATCGCCGGATGGCAGCTTGTCCGAAGGATTTGGAACTTACACTGAAGCATACCCCCTGTAAGTATGTAACCGCAGCCAAGCTCCCCAAAGAAATGCCTAATTGCCCCACTTCATGGAGCAGCTCCAAAGTCCAAACAAGTGTGCGCCTGACCAAAAGCTGAGGCACTGGTTGCTAGAAGGAAGCCTAGCTTGGAAGGTGGAGAATGAGGGGTCCTGCCATGTGCTCCATCCAGCTTCCTGTAGTTACGCTTCGGCTCTAACTACCTTACCTAGAGGCATCCATCTATTGTTGAACTCCAAGTATTCGAAGACGCTGACCCGACAACATCGCCAAACAACAATCTTTTTGTGGCAGTTGATCACCTGCGAAGCGACCTGTTATCGACAAGCCCTAAACTTTATCGACCTTATTGACGTCGACGACCACTGCTCTACGAAGACCCACGATACAGCTTTACCTTCCGCCTCGTAGAGCAGCGAATGGGCACCATCTTGTCTTACACAAGTCAACCTTTCGCCTTGGACCCGATTCTCCAAAACAGCTACCTCGCCGTCGAACCCTCAGAAGCTTTGCATGTCTCCGCCGGAGCAGTCCACAACTTCATCTAGCCAGCCGGTCTTAGACGAGACGCTGTCTAACAAGTCCAATGTCGAGTTGATGTCTGCTCAGGACCCTGCGGCAGGGACGCCTGAAACCTCCGATAATCATAGTCATGGATCGAGCTCCAGGGAAAAAGCCGGAAAGGAGGACAGTTTGATCGATCTCAGTGATCAGGCAGCTGACGTTCCATCACACGATCATAAGGCTGATGCTGCTGAGCAAGGTCCCTCAGGAAAGCTTAAGGAAAAGCAAGCCGCCGATGATTATCAAGCTCCTAGCGGTTACTTGAACACTCATGCCTCAACAGCAGGCAAAATCAACCCTATTGCACTACCCTCGTCGAACGATGCTACTACACAATACCTCACCGCCGAACCATCCACTTATGTTGACCCCACGCCTGCGACCCCAATAACCTCTCAGCCACCTTCGCGGACCCCTTCAAATGCTGCGCGTTCCCATGTCTCTGGAGACTCTACCCCTCCCAAATCAGACGCAGAGTTTGATGAGAGACGATATGTAAGTGAAGATGAGCACGAAGGCGCTTCACAGTCCGAAATTCAGAGCATCATGGAGCAGTTTAGCGAGTTTGGTGGTGGTCCCGGCGAAGAAGAAGTCATGAGTCCCAGACTGGAGATTGCCTCGCCGATGCTGGGTCATCCTGTTCAACATCCTCCTCGAAAGTCTAGTCTGGAACCTCTTGTGCCTACACTCTCTGGTCAGATGCAGGGCCTACACATCTCCACGGGTTCCCCTCCAGCTGAGACCCCAAACAACACTGGTGCCGAGGATCTGGGGCCACCTGTCCCACCCAAGGATGGTGTCCATGGAACACCTCCACGTCCTAAAATAGAGCGGAACATGAGCGTTGCTTCTCCAAACTCGCCAGCGCAATCGCACCGGCCTCCTCCTCCTGAGCCAGAGCCCGAGCCCACTCAACCATTCGATTTCCACCGGTTTCTTGAGCAATTGCGAAACAAGAAGGCAGATCCTGTGGCAAGGTACCTCAAGTCTTTCCTCTCAGAGTTTGGCAAACGGCAATGGATGGTGCATGAGCAAGTCAAGATTATAGGGGACTTCCTGGCCTTTATTGCCAACAAGATGGCACAATGTGAGGTCTGGAGGGATGTATCCGACGCGGAGTTCGATAATGCTCGTGAGGGGATGGAAAAGCTAGTCATGAACAGACTGTATACTCAGACATTTTCACCTGCTATTCAAGCGCCCAAACCGATCCCTGGGGCGAAGCCGAAGCGCAAGGGCGGCGATATACCTCTTGGCCCCGGTAGGCGAGGCCAACACCAAGAGGATGTTGAGAGAGATGACATTGTTAGACAGAAGATGAGCATTTATGGCTGGGTGAGGGAAGAACATTTGGACATTCCGCCAGTCGGTGATAGTGGACGCCGGTTTTTGAAACTAGCCCAGCAAGGTCAGTCCAAGATTACAGACTGTCGGTATTTACTAACTTGATCCAGAGCTGCTGAAAATAAAATCCTACAGAGCACCGCGAGACAAGATCATCTGTGTGTTGAACTGTTGCAAGGTGATCTTTGGTAAGACAACTGAAAATTTACAGTTGCACAGTCATATTGACGACTGACAGGTTTATTAAAACATAACAAGTCTGATTCCTCAGCTGACTCCTTCATGCCCCTACTTATCTATGTTGTACTGCAATCAAATCCAGAGCACCTAGTGTCTAATGTGCAATACATCTTACGCTTCAGGAATCAGGAAAAGCTCGGGGGTGAAGCAGGCTACTACTTGTCCTCGTTGGTATGTTAATTTGCTCTGGAAGTAGTCACAGCCTAACACATTATAGATGGGTGCTGTTCAATTCATTGAAAATATGGATAGAACTACTCTAACGATTACTGATGAGGAGTTTGAGAAGCATGTGGAAGAGGCAGTCTCAGCAATTGCTGAAAAGCATGCTCAATCACCTCCAGCCACCCAACAGCCAGTGTTCAACGAGAAGTCTGGGCCTCTTCCCGGAGAAACTTCTGCTCGTCCTTCTTTTGACGGACCACGCACTTCAACTTCGAATGACGAGTATACGGGTGACGAGAAAGCTGCCATCACTGGTCTTCTCAAGACCATACAAAAACCTCTTTCCAGCATTGGGAGAATGTTCTCTGACGACCCGGGCCCTTCTATGGATCCCGGGCCCAGTAGTGCGCCTCGGACACCAGCGCCACCGGAGCGCCTCAGCCGTGAGGAGCCTCGCGAACATCAACAAGTACCTTCAAAACATGCATTATCTGCTGAGGAGGCTGCCGCACGGCAGGCGAGCGCCGAAGCAGCCGAGGCTCAGCGACTTTCCCGTGCAGAGCATGCAAATGTTGTCGAAACATTAGCAGGCATGTTCCCAGACTTGGACAAGGATGTTATAAGTGATGTCGTTTATGAGAAGGAGGGCAGGTAAGTGATACTCAAATCGATGTCTTTTGGGCTGAAGCTGACGTGTTTCTATAGGGTCGGCCTGGCTGTTGATGCGTGTCTCGCTCTTTCAACATAATGCGTCTGGGGGGTAGATAATTGTTGGAGCCAAGAAGTTGCCTATGCTCCTTTTAATTGGCCTTGAAGCATCGCGGTGCGATTTCAGGTTATGACAGCCGCCATGGTTTCCACTGGCAGCAGGATAGAACAGAAATACCATCATTTTTTTCTTTCAATGAGGTCCGGTGTCCCACCGCGTGCTGTTACAGATGTTGATGATCTCGCTGAGCTTAAAAGGATCGGCACCGAGCGTTATGCATACCACGTTGCAGCCGCAGTGACACCTTATCTCAGATCTCGTCGATCACATTTCCAAGCATCCGGCAAACTCAATATTCCCGGTAGAATTTCAGTGCCTGTAAGATCTGCACGAATAGTTCCTGCACTCCGTACCAGAGCTAAGTCACCTAATTCCGGCCTTTACTTCGTTTACATTTCGAAAAGGCCTCACCAATGAGTTATTTTTGAGCTCGTTGGTTGCATTCCATGAGATAATTGCTTGTCTATGCAGCTCATTATCTTATAGGCTCAAATGCCTGCCTTTTTTAGTTCAGACGATCCTTCATCCCAACATGGCAGAACGCACAGCCTAATATTAACGGCATTGACTCAGGCCGTATCAACTTTCTCACGTACAACTTAGGTGATCCTTGCATTTGAGTCACATCATCGATTCACTGAACCTCCAGTGCTTATAAGAAGATAGATCCCCTCAAAGCCTCTCAAGCTGCTCTTTAGGAATCGGCTTTCTAGGACACACTTCACCAATCATGCCTCGAAAGCTAGTAACAGTCCGCCACGTCTCAGCTATAACAGCCATCCCGCAGGCAGACCGTATTGCAGCTGCCACTGTGGACGGTTGGACGTGCTTCGTTCCCATCAACGTCTTTAAAGATGGGGATCGTGCTGTGTTTTTTGAATAGACTCGCTTCTACCGGCCGGCCACGGACCCGCGATTTGCCCCTTGGTGCCGAATATCATCGGACCGGGCGGCCCCACTTCCGCGCCGGATATCCGGGTTCAGACTATTCAGATTCGGGGGGGTGTTGTCGCAGAGGCTTCTATTGCCTTTGGCCGATTTTCCTGAAATAGTTGCTAAATTGGAAGATATTTCATTAGACAAGCTACGGGACATCTCGTTTGAGGACATTCTCAACGTAAGGAAATTCGAGAAGCCCGCCATGCCACTTCAACAGACTTTGACATCAGACACACCTTTGCCTGAATATTTTGACTTTATACCACGAACAAACCAGGAGCGCGTGCAGAACCTCGCAGATGTTTTCAGTGAGCACGGTACTGAGATATTTGAGGAGTCGACCAAGATGGACGGCTCATCCATGACAGTCTTTTACCTCAACGACGCCAACCCTCTCATCAGCACAGTCCCTAGCGAGACGATACATAACGGCGTGGCAGTTTGCTCGCGGAATCGTATTCTAGTAAAGAATCATCCCCGAAGCCGCCTCTCTTTTACGCCACCGCACGAGCACTCAACCTCCATGAGATATTACCCAAGATTGGGCGTAACATAGCTCTACAGGGTGAACTTTGCGGGTCGAGCATATAGACTAATTTCGGAGGAGTTCCTAAGGGAACACCTTGTTTTTTTTTTTTCTCTTCGCAGTGTATGATATCGATGAGCAGCGATAACTACCACCACGGGAGGTGTAGGAGACGTGGGCACCACTACTGGGTATCAAGCACGTGCCTGTACATGGGTACCGGCCTTTGAACGAGATGGGTTCCCATATCACAGATCTAGTTAACCGAGCTGAAGGAAAGGGAACAAATGGGCGGAAGAGAGAGGGCATTGTGTTCAAGCGCGAGGATGGGCAGTTCAGCTTCAAGGCGATATCCAACTCTTACCTGCTCACACATGGAGAGTAGTGAAAGATGAAGGGGGGGGCGTCGTTATGTTGCATCGAATTTACGAAGGATACAATTGAGAGTGCTGTTTGCATAGTTAAAAGGTTCTATTGACAAAAATGAATGATTTGATGCGTTTCCGTAGTAAACAAAGTCTTTCGCTGTAAACCTCGAGTACTTCTGTACTCTGTCTCCAAATTTAAGTGAGAGATACCCAGGCCTTGATGGCCTTTTCTCATACAAGTAGCCAAAGGTCGTATCGAATAGATAAGAGCCAGATGGGCTTAGCTGTACAAGCATATCCAAATATGCTAGGTAACCCGCATTATGGACAGTGAGACTCAGCTGTTGCCAGCTATTCTTCAAAACCCTCTATAACCGCCTCCATTTCCATACCCATATGTTTGTTGCTTGTTGAGAGGGCTGTAGCCGGTATCCCCAGAGTCGTATCTTCCCATACCCACTGGACTTGGGTCTCGGTTGGTCCACGCTACAGGTGCCGCGTTGTCCATCAAATACTGAGAGTCGTTGTTGTGGTCCATGTTGGTGAGGTTCCGTTGCATAGGGGGGCTCGAAGACAGGTAGTTCGGTGGTGGTTGTTGATATCCTGACTCAGCGTCCCTGTATTGGTCAGGGGACATGGATCGGCCCGAGCCCTTTTCTTGAGGAGCAGGCATGGCGAACATGGAGATGTTGTTGTTGTCCTTGCGATCAAGGAGCAGAGAATTTCGGGCATCCAGAGGTGTAAGGGTGTCCATATCACGCTTGGCTTTCTCTGCAAGATATGTCAGTATATACTGGAGTGGCTTATGGTTCTCAAATTAACTTACCCATCTCCTTTCTTCGCTTGCGGTGTGGGTTCTCCTTGACGAGAACATTGATCGCGTTCCAAATGATGAGGATAACCAAGAGTCCAGTCAGAGCAGACTGGACTGCGATGAGGACTACACCAGCGATTGTCTTGCTGTCCTGAGGGATCTTGAGCTCATGGACAAAGACGAGAATGAGAGCAACAGACAGGACGCGAACAGTCTGAATGGCGATACCAATGATGTTGCTAGACTTTCGCTCGAAGGGTCGAGTCCAGACGAGGAGACACAAGAAAATGGACTCAACGACAAGCTGAGCAATGGTCTGAGCCAGGCCATTGCCATCGCCGACGGCGAGAGTGCAGCCCTTGGCAAAGAGATAGACAATGGTGGGAATGAAGATCCACCAGTAGTCTTTCTTATAGGACTCATAGAAGAGAGAGTACTTGACCCAATACTCCTTGTCGTTGTACAAGGCATCAGCGTTGCCCTCAGTGCTCTTCAGTTTCTTGACTGTGCTGAAGATTTTCCAAGTAAACCAACCAAGAATGCCTGTAAAGATTGCGAGCGTGACGCCAGCTAATAGCTGTGCGGCCCATGAGTCACCCACTGTGAACTGAAACACACAATACAAGACCCAGATACCGTAGAGGACGAGAATTAGGTGGGTGATGGTTCGGGCAATGGATCCCCAGTAATGCTCACGGAAGCCAGCTAAAGATTGCGGAAAGCTGCCAAACAGAGCCCAGAATTCGAGGATGGCCTTGACGAGAAGAATACTGACAATGATGGTCGCGATGATGATGGCGACAATGAGCAGAACCATCATGAAAGTGTTAGACTTGGGAACACTATACTGCTGAACGTAGGCCGAAATTCCAGCAACCGAGAGGGTCTGGTTCTTGAGGCTTTGCCCACCCTCACTCTCCGACGCATCCCCCACTGAGGTCTCAACGCCGCGGATGGCCAGGTTGGCCAAGGACTCGAATGTGCTGAAAGCGCGCTTAACTTTATACGAGTGATCCTCAGGAGGGCTGGTAGAGTTATCAGAGAAGACCAGGGTGGCATTTTTGAGCACGTCGAAGCTGTCGTTGGCGAGATCACCTCCAGTCATGTTACGGAAGTTATCGATAGACTTCTGTAGTGACTCCCATGGGATGATACCGGCTGAGAAGCCAAAGTTCTTGGCAAAGCTGCGGTACACAGGGGGGTAGTCGACTGAAAGCATGCCGTTCATGGCCATACCCTGAAACCATCCCAGAGTCTCGGCAAAGCTTGGACTAGGAGCACCGCCATGTCCAGCAGCTGCACTACCACTAAGGGCGGACGAAGCTGCGGATGCACCAGAGACGAGAAGGGCGGCGCCAACAACACCGACGGAAAGATAAGTGACTGCGGGAACCGAGGCGGTCTTTCCATTGCCGACCTGAGCCTGGAAACACGCAACCTGCTCATCGGGATTGTCGACTGACACGAGTCGGAGAGTTGCTTGAGCTGAGATATCAGGGACCTGGAAAGCAATGGAAGGAACTTTGTTGGCCCACTCCGAGTCTATCTTTTGACTTCCAGCGGCAGCGAAATGCTTATCAGGGAGAGGGCAGAGTTGTGGGATGGGAGTGTCTTTGCTGCAGGGGTTGATCGAGTTCTCGTAGACCTTGCGGCCATATGCGTTGACTTCGAGGATGGCTGAGACATTTCGCTGCTTGTCACTGGTACCCGCAACATCGAATGTGACAGTCTGTTTGTCGTTGTCGTAACTAATGTCCAGCTTGTCAATGCTGATACCGGGCTCCGAGCCGCAGTCAGCAACACCAGATGTCTTAAGAATGTTGTCACCAAGGACCCCGGTGACGAGGGTCGCGGCCGTTACAGCCACCTTCCAGGCACTCCAATTGGAGTGAAAGCGGGTCATGTTGAGTGTATGTCGTGTAAGATAATACTACAGAAATACGGGAAATTCGTGGCTCGTTCCGGATTGATCGAGGAATCAGCTTGAGGAAGTTTCTGTCGTGAATAGATATGTCGATATATCCAAAGAAGGATGGGATATAGAGTAGGAAAGGTCGAGGAATAGTTGGAATTCGTTTGACGGAACAAGACTTTAAGGAATGGTATCAAGAGGGGACGAATGAAATATGAGGATGGAAAAGCAATATGGAAAGAGAGCAATGAATGTCCGAGATCAAAAAGATATCTCAAAGGTGTCGGCAAAGCAGTGCAAGCACGCGCACAGAAGTAGGCCGAGGATCAACCTGGAAAGAAGAGAAGATAAGGGGCAACGAATTGCCTGAAAACCCGTGAATGTCCAACGTGCCGGCGTTAAAGTCGTTCGAGGGTGTTTTGTATCGTGAGACCAGAGTCTTTTTGAGGTCGTCGTCGAGTCTAATTTTGGTGGTTGCGTGTAGTTGGTTTAGTGTTTTGGTGTCTATGTGACGCTGAAATGAGAGGCTAGTAGTCGACAATGCCGCAAAGGAAGCAGCATGTCCTTGTACGGACGGCAAAATCAGATAGTCGAACAAAACAATAGAGAGTGTAAGAGAGTTGGAAAGAAAAAACAAAGACGCTTCTTGTTTATTCGAGATTATAATGCAACAAACAAAGAGATATGAGACGATGAGAGTAGGAAGAGGGAGAAGAGAGAAGGAATAGATTCGAAGTCAACAGGGAGACGAGTAAAGTAAAAGGCAAAGATGCGAGCCGAAAAAAGAGGAGAAAGCTCCAAGAGGAGAAAGGATGAACGAGACGAGCAAGGAAGCCAAGGAGACGCAAGGTTTGGAGTGGAAGAGAAGGGGGTGTGAGGTTGAAGCAACGCCCTGGATCACAACTTCCAAGATGGTATTGGGGGAGAAAGTGCTCTACAGAGCCTCACGCCAGGAGTCTCCCCAACTCTTTAGCGTCCAGGGTCCCCTCCAAAGCCCCCAAATCACAATCCCCAGTGGGCAATTTGAATCATCCATGAGACGGATCCCATCCACTTCCTCTTCCATCGAACCATACACCGAAAAGAAGTTGAACCCCTGAGACCGCCAATGCCAGGGGCCAGGAGTACTTTAGTGGTTCGTCGAACAGCTTATCCAATCACGGACAATTAACGGAGGCCAAGCCTGTTGCTGCAGGGGTTTCCCTCGCGGGTGGCTGACCAGTCTCGGGCCAAGCTAACGTCAACCCCAGCTTCTTCTGAAACCAGCCAGTTGAGGTCGAAAAACTTGGTTGAGAACTGGTTCGGTAGAGCTTGGTTTGTGTTTGTACGAAAATGCGTATGTATGAATATGTATCCATCGTGTGTCTGGAAGCAAATTCGTATAATGAAGAGTTTTCACGGCTCTTGATGCTGTTGTTGGGACTCGATTATTTGAGGATGATGAGCTGGGAACTAATAATAGAGTTATAACTACCTCCATAGACTACCTTACTTAAAATATCTCCACCGTTATCAGCCTCTTACATACATACACAGACGGACCACGGATACAGAACACAAATACTACTGTTGATCGATTAACACCTCCCGCTGTCTCGCTACTCAGCAGACAAAGATCGATCACTTATTACTAGTCTCGAGCCAATATTTGCATAACCAATAACCACAGTGAACCCTTTGATTCTTCTGGCTAGGATTCGTCATAAACCATCTCATATCATGACTGTCCAAGCTTCATACCCTCACTATGCACAAGTGCGTACGGATACAGGGTGCAAGGTACAGCCAGCGTTCTACGAACATTAACAATCCATCGCTTCGCCCTTCATCCGCTCAATTCTGCAGGTGTGACTTTCCACACAAATCACGTCTCAGAGCGTCCCGTGGCTAAGGGACACTACGTTTTATGTATTGACTAGCACATGACCCAAAACTCAATCGTCTCGTAAAATGTCATCACTAACTCAGGTCACACAAAGCGGCAAGTTCATGTACGGATACAGAATCTCGAATTCATGATCGTCGTCACTAATTCACAAGTTCAAAGACGGTGCCCTCTAGCAGGAAGCATTGACCTCAATCTTCTCCTCCATGGATCTTTGATGAACCGCCAATATATCCGTAGGCTCCCCAGCGCAATCACCGCCAAGTTATTACATTTCTATACCATAGATAGAAACAGCTTCCTATAATCTAACAAGCCTAACCCATCGTTTTCCTGCCGAGCCTAGAACTTTCACGCGACCAGGCCATTGCAAATCTCGGTAATCCGAGTATCCCAGCTACTAGCATTGAATCCCTGACGACGGCAATTGCTTCCCATGAAGCGGCGCAATAAATTAAATTAAGAGAGAAACAAAAAGATAAGGGAATCAAGCTCACGAAGGAACAACACGGAGCGGTAAATTGTATTCTGAAATCCTTCTCGACCCATTACCGTGGAAATGAGAAGCGTCGTGATTTTAATACCATCAATCTCAAACACTTAGTGCTACAATACACGATATTCCTCTACTGGGCTCGACTAACTATAATTCAAGATTCTCCACATCATTCATGTGCTGGACCTTGATCCTCCAAGCCACGTTCCTCGGCACCCTGCACTCCTTTTTGAATCCAAAAGCTTAGCTTTGCACTCGCTCCACCTTTTACCCTGCTAAATGCGGACCTACCAGACCCAGGGACTCGTAAGCATTTTGCTCACGGGAAGGGCGGCCTCCGCTGAGCCTCCATCTTGACCAAGAAAGATGCATATATTTGGTATATTTAGAAATGCCAAGTTGCAGATCAGAGAGTCTAGAAAGACCATTTGCATTCATAAGTGTTGTATCCAGACGCCGCGTGCTGTTCCAATCCCTTCCTCCCTTCTCTAGTCCATCTCATAATACCGCAATATCGGTGACTCCAATTCAGGACACCCATCCTTCAACACAACACCGTTACCAAACAGCAGGCCCTACCTGGTCTATTCCCTCAAGAAGAACAAAAAAAGAAAGAAACAAGGCTATCGCCTACAAAACAAATTCATCGCCGTAAGAATCATCATGGTATCCAAAAACACATTTTCTCTCCTCCCCTTTTCATTCATAATTGAAGAAGATAGTATGCCGTGTATGTGGCTTCGAGAACACGAAGCGCCTTCATAAATAGGAATAGTTATCCAAGCGGCCGGTACAGTGGCCGTTCTTACTGATATCCAGCCATGCGTCTATCACCCCACATACCATTCCCAGTGTTGGCATTCAGATTTGGAGAGTGGGAGTAAGGAGACATGGATCCTTGTCCACTGAAAGGACTCCCATTTCCGCTCGAAGGGTCTGTAATCCCGTCATACACAATCGGTCCCATTTGTCCCATGGGCATTCCATGGCTTTGGAGCCCGAGGGGGTTCATCTGATTATATGTCTCCAGTCCATTATTGGGCAGCATAAAGACATTTTGCTGGTAGCCAGCACTGCTCGCAGTCATTTCCTGCATGGGTGCAGTATTAAAGCTCTGGTTGTTCATCGGATGCATTCCCATCTCTGCATGTGCCGAGGGGAAGTTGTGGGTAGCGTTACTGGCGTTGGTATACTGGTCAGTATAGAACCCTTGCTGCTGCTGCTGCTGTTGGTGGTGGTTGTAGACCTCCGTTGGCATCACAGGATACGCCATTTGGTTCTGGTTGTGATTCTGATAGATCTGTGGAGTTGCCTGCGGAATCTGTTGGTGTTGTCCTCCCACGGGATATTGCGTTGGCATATTAGTCTGAATAGGCGTGGTCAATATGTTGCGTGGCGGGGGGTCCTGTACAGGGCTAATGACAGTGTCTGCGCTGAGCTCACTGGCTTTTGCATCTACCAGTCGGAGTACGGGCAATGATATTTGCTCCATATGCTTGGCCAGATGGACAGTCAATTTCTTCCATGTCGGGAACGTCTTTCCACAGAAACGGCACGGCTCATCGTGTGGCTTCTTCGTAGTCTCATGGTGACATTGTTCAACCTTTTGCCATGTTGGCTCAGAGCCGCCCGCCTTCTTGACGGCAGCTTTGCTCTTGACCTTTGGCTCAGGGTACTTATGCTCTCGAACAAGATGCTGGAGAAAATTATCACGACGATAACACTGGTGATGACAGGCTTCAACATCGCAAGTCCACCACTCAAGCTGCCGATGTCCTTCGTTTTCGTGTCTTACCCAATCGGCTTTGCGTTTGAACATCTTTGGCCCGGGGCATTTGTCCCAAGTGCAAGTAAAAGGCTGAACATCTTCATGGACATGCTTAGTCCAGTCAGATGGTTTCATGAACTTCTTGGCAGCAAAGCAAAGTCGGCACTCAAACTCAGCTGGAAGGTGAGAAGTTGGAGGCATTGGGATGTCTTGAGGAAAGCTCTCGGTATTGATAGCACCTTCAACTGGAGATCCATCATCATCATCGTTCGGGGACGAAAGAGGATCTAGCTCTCGTACGTTCTTATTTTGGTCCAACAAGGTAGCAGAGCCGCCTCTAGAAACGCACATTATTCCAGAGTTGCATGCAGCACCAAGGCCGATATGAGTAACCTTGTTCTTCAGTAAGTATTTGTATCGCTGAACCTGGTGGTATGCGATGCGGTCAACCAGAAAGGTGTTGGTAGTCGCCAAGCCAGGGTTCAGGTCAATGATGTGTTGCTGGAAGCCTTCGAGATTGGGGGTGATGTTGTCAATAACGTTGGGGTTCGTTCTCATATCAGCTTCATCACTGAAATCGTCATCATCGTCATCTTCCTCATCCAAGTCGGCGTTTTTGGTTTTGGCTAGGGCTGCTACAGGTGGGCCTCCCGTCTCACGCTTCCACATCGATACGAGAGTGGGATGGCTTTCTGTCTGCATGCCAGCTGGGGTCGGTTTAGGGAGCTCGGATTTACTTCGGGGGCGGCGTATCGACTTTTTCACAGAAAGGCCACTAAAGGGGCTCTTGGGTGATGATATAGAGCCGCCAGGGGTACCGCTGCCACTAACAGAGCCGCTTCGAGCATGCGTAGTTCCAATGGATGCAATATTGCTCCCCATGGAAGCAATCGCTGTGTTGATAGAAGGCATGGGCTTCTTGCCCCAGCTACCTATGCGGTTTGGTGGCGCGAGGTGAGAGACGCTGTCTCCTCGCTTGGAAATACTATCACGCTTCGAGTCTTGGCTCCCTCTACCTTCACTGCTTGGTAGGCTCTCCTCATCGTTACCACTGCTGAGAGTACGCTTGAGACGAGACGCGCTGGGTCGCCGCACCAATCCTCGAAGATCTCTTAGGAGACTCCCCGGTTTGCTCGACCTGCTCTCTCGACTGCTTGAGAGCTTCTTCAGAATGCCGCCACTGGCGCCGTCGGTCATATCAAGATCGAAGACACTGGGGAGACTTCGCCGACGGGTTCCCCACGTTGCTGCTCTCGACAGAATGGAATCAGTATCACGACACATCCTCTCGAATCTCTCCATGGCAGCAGCTGATGACTCAGGTTGGTTTCTTCCAGGCTCTCCACGGCTGATAGAAGGAAACATAGGTGCGTCCGCCCAGTTACGGTTAGCGGCGATGATGTCGCGGTCTTGTTGGCTCATTTCGCCCTGGTCACGATAGTAGGTCTGGCCGGGGACGAACTTATTCTCAGTCTCCTGGCCAAAGGGAATCACATGATCCTGTGGATCATCTCGTCGGTTGTCCAGTTCGTTGATTTGGTCTCGTGAGTTGTCGTCTGGCCTCACTGAGAGGTCGTTCATCTTATCGGCCAGCCAGTCACCCACGATTTCTTTACGTTCATCGTCATCTCGACGAGTAGCGAGCTCATTGATACTTGGCACTTCGTCGGAGGGGCGGTTGTTGGGGTCAAGACCAGATTGGCCTGTTAATGTGTTCTGCTGCCATCTGCCAGTAGAGTCACGGGCAGATGAGTTGACTCCGGAAGATATCAGATCTCCGGCAGATTCAAAACCTCCGCGGACTGTGGCGGGGCTGTCTTCAAGACTGCGCTCAACGGAGGTATGAACAAGAGTCTCATCATGATTGCCCCACATGGAGACAGTAACACGAGGGCTCGTCATGGTAGCGATACCTGGTGCAAGGCCGTCCTCACTAGATCGGCAGCTGCTACTGTGACTTGGTGTCAACTCAGACGTTTGTGTGTTAATTGGGTGCGGGTTGAATCGTTTTTGAATCTCTTGGGGTGAGATACAGTTGGGGAGTTCTGAAGGCGCAGAACCTTTGATAGCGTATGAGAGATCACCCTGGGGGGGTGTAGCATGGACAGATGCGGTCTGCTCGGGCGTCAATGGATATGTGCCAGAGTCCACGTCTTTATCTGGCATAAGGCCAGGAGCAAAGGACTGGTCCAGTCCGTTCAAGTCCTGTTCTAGGAAGTTGGGGGCACCTCCATCAGCATTGAAGTCGGCACCAAAGAAAGGGTCGTCGTCCAAATCGCTGAAGTCACTGGCCTGGTAGTGGCTTAAGCTTGAGGTGGAATCGGGGGTCTCGAGGTAGTTGATCGGGGAGAGTGAGTCGCTATCCACACGCGACAGCGTGGTAGGAAGTTGATTCGAGTTGAAGGCTGAGGTTGGTGCTTGCTGGTTCGAGGGAGGGAAGGGTTGATTATCCTTGTCATGAAGACTGGAAGGTGGTACATCAAATGTCGAAGCCATGGTTGCGATCAAGTGCAGGGAGGAGCTGAAGTATATATGCAACAGGTGGACCTTGACTGGGCGAGCTCCCGGAGTCAGATCACAGGCTAGCGAACATAGCCCTCGCGGTGATACAGCAATGAAGTGAAGTGGATCGGCTCAAGTGCAGACTGCAGAGGAACGAACTATCGGAGCTGCAGAAGAAATGCCGCTGAGATCCCAGGGGTCGCGACTTACGCCTCATGAACAGGGAAAACAGAGTCTACCGGGAGATTTGAGAATAAGAAGCGAAGGATTGCAGTGTAGTATCCCTTGATCAAGAATTGTGAAAGAGAAGAGAGAGGAGGGGAAGAGAGGGCTGAAGTTGGAACGCGGCGTTGCGCGCGAAAGCGGATCAAAGAGCGCTTAGGGGTGCCTGCTTAGTACTGCAGCTAAAAAAGCACAGTACCTATGCCGGATGCTATAGTTAGACCAGGGTATCGAATGCGACAAGCAACAGGTCCAGTTCAGGTATCGAATGCGACAGATGTAAGATCGGCGTAGAATTGTGGTGTGCGGATCGAAGTAGCACTGAAGTGGTCAACTGTCTGTCCAGGACACGAGCGACGGAGTATTCGCGCTTCGCTGATTAGATGCAAGGTGTACAAGGCGTGCTACTGTAAGCTGTTGGTAGGTAAGGTAAGGTACCTAGTGATATGATCGCGGGAGGGGCTCGCAATTGAAATGGAAGCAAAGTACGGATACAAGCAAGTTGGCGGCCGTCCAGGGACAGGTCAAAGTGCAGCTAAAAGGCAGACCGGAGGGCAGACAAGAAGAGATTGTGGCAGAACCAAACAGAAGTGAGGCTTGATCAGTCAGAGCCGGCGTCTTGGTCAAGGAAAATCCAGACGAAGGCGGTAAGATCGTACGGTAGTTGGTACAATAGATAGATACATGTAGGGTCGAGAACAGAACGAGGGGCGTTTTATGCGCAGGCGTGACATACAGTACAGCCTGGACCTGGTTCCTAGTCCCCCAGTCTCTTTAATCTAGCGCTTGTGTGATGCATTTGTTGGAGGAGGTGGTGGAGTACTCGGGGGAGCGCCCAGCTGCAGGGTTGTGGATGGAGACTCGTTCGCCAATAGGCGGGCCGTCGGGGAAACGGTTATGATGTTTATGGATTTTGGTATTATCTGCTGCTGCGATACTTGAGCCGAGCACTGGCATGCACTATAGGATACTGGTATTGCTCTATCGTGCTATGCATACCCATCCTTCTTGACGAGGCATTCTTGAATCTCAATGGGGGGGAGGGGGGCTCTGTTACCAAGGCGCATTCACCAAGCCCCACGCTCCATTATGAACCCTGGTTCCAGCTCGTCCATCGCTTGGCCATTCAGGAACTTGAAGACCAGTCTCAAGGCAGTTTCCTATTTCTGGGTTTGCATTTCGAGTATATTGTGTGTGTGATGGGTATTGCGGAGCTGCCGGTCGTTGTTCGACTTCGAAGAGGCACAACGGTTGACTTGATTGCAAACTGTCTCTTCGTGTCGTGTCGCGCCAACGACTCTGACCAGCCCTGTAGGGTTTCCCTGATGTCACTGCCGATCTGAGACTTGTCTCAGCGACAAGACACAAGTTTCCGTATAAACAGCCTTGCGCCTTGCTTGTTGCCCGACCCTCCTGGATTCCAGGCATCCATTTCGAAAAATTGAGCTGGCATGCTTCAGTTCTTCCTGTACAATGTTAGTTGTTCCACTTTGTCTCAAGGCTGAGACCAAAAGTCGCTACAAAACACAGCCTCCCGGGTGCTGTGCATGCATGAGCCTGTCAGGGCCTGACAAATGTTGGAGGATCACAGATCACCGTCGATGCTTTGCATATGGTTGGTTGATACACGGTGGATCCTACCAGTTGTCTGGCAGTTAATTCCGCTTTATTTACCCTGGATTCCGTAGACGCATACTCGAGACAACGTGAGGGTATAGGTTACAGTGGTAAGGGATACCTAAACTGGGTGATTCTTTTAATATGAGGGATACATATTTGACTGACATATATAATATATATAGCATTACCGGATCATATTTCAATTATAAATATAACCTCTTCCCGATATCTTAAAAGTTGATTCCTACCTCTAAATAATACAAGACTATACAGAGTAGTAGAATATTCTAACCCCTGCAGCCACGCCCGATAGACTGACTGGCCGGTTAGAGTTTATTAATAAATGTGAGCGTTACGCCCACCTAACATTGTGGCATTATCGTAGTCTCGTCTTGGTGGTGGATCGCATAGGCTGGGCAACCTTTTAAGGCTGAAAGCAACAGCCTAGAGCAAACCCGGCAATAATGAGACCATTTGACCCAGATGTGACGTCAGAGTATTGGAAACATACATAATTGTCTCCCAGTGTTCCTGGCGGAAGTCTCGTAGGGCCAGCTCCCTGTGACGGCGAATCTGCTGGACAAGACAGGGCTTTTGAAGGTGCTTGAAGAGGTGACTTCGGAAGAGGAAGAGTGCCGGCAGTCTCTTTTTCATACCTGATATGCCTAGCCTCACTGAGCAAGAATGTATCCGACCTTAATATAATGCATTAAAACAAATTTAGCAAAAGGTCTCCTAAGCTTATACTAAGTTACCTAAGTCTTTTTGTCACTTAGGATCAAGGTCCTATGTTTTCTTTTCCTCCCCTAGATGACCAGGAGGAAAAAAAGCCTTCGTTGATCAAGTCGATTACAGACAAACCTGTGCGTTGGTTCAGGTTTACTTCCCACGACTTCACAAAGGAAACCATCCATTTGTATTAGTCGATTTGATGGGCTGACGAACCTGTGCCCCACCTTGCCTTTAAGTCTTTGATCACGGCTGCGAGCCTGGCACCTTCGACCCGTTGATTCGGTGTTCAGCCGTTTAGACTAGAATAAACTCAGCAAAAGTATCCTAAACTTACCTACTACTTATCTAATGCTAAAGGTACCTAAATTTGCCTAAATCTTGTTGCCATTTAGGATCTATAGGGGAAGTTTAGACCAGTTCTCGCTTAGTCACCCACCTCGAGGCCCCACCTTTCAGTCAACAACCTTTCCTTCACTGTGCGATGCTTTTTTTTTTTTCCTGGTCGTTTTTTTTTGGAAAAGGTACGACATCTAAATCATCATGGCTCATGATTTAATATTTTCCGATTCCCCAACCCGCGAGCAACGTAAACATCAAGCTCGTGAGTTTGATTTGCTAGGGAGTGAAGATCCGGCCGAAAGCAACCCAGCAGCAGCTCGCATTGTCCTTGCTTTGCTCGCGCCTGATGTATCTGAGACCGTCCTTCAACAGCAGCTAGATCGCCGAATCCTGCGCGCTCTCGCTAGTGGCCGCCATGCCTCGCGCCTTGGATTCAGCTTAGTACTCACCAATATCCTCAAAGCGCTCTTTGGAGAAGCAAATCTTGCACAGACTAGATTCCCCAACCTTGGTTTTGGTGAAATCCTTCAGTTACTTACCAAGAACACCAAAGCCAGCGGCGGCAGCGTTTCTGGGCAGGAAGAGAGGGACATCTTGTTTGGCCGTCTGTTCGGACTTTTCGCTTTCATTGAATCCGGAATTCTGTTCGCCAATATCACAAGATGGCACCTGGTCCTTCGGCTCATTCTGGACCTATCTGGCAAAAAGCCGTGGATGCAGCCGTTATGTGGGCATCACATCCTTGCCGCCTTGAAACAGATGAACTCGCAGCAAGCACTGGACACTTTGAGTAAACTCGATGAAGCGAATGTAGCAAAGACACCGGAGGGGGTCGCAGTCTGGATCTTTGCGCAGACTAGATTTCCCGGTCTCAAGGTCAAGCATTGGCAGGTACCCTTTGACAAGACCACGATTGGTGAGCTCGTTGCGATTCTGCGAGAAAGCTTAAAAGATTCTGGTCTGGACGACATGGAGCCTAGCCAGCAGATCAAGCTTGCTGGCTGGAATCCTATACTGCACCCGGCCTGGAGTGTTATCTTGGAGTACTTTGTCAATGCGGGAGAAAGTGGACTCGAAGTGTTCAAGCGCTTCTGGACTCGTGTTGTAGATGGTGAGTCGCATGAAACACCTTTGCATAGTGGCTGCTGACATTTGTTAGACTCACTTTTCTCGCAACGTGCCACGGATGGCCAGAAATTCAGAGGGTTTCTAGTGTTCCAAAAGATGCTCCAAGGCTTTGTTGATCTTAGTGATCATATTGAAGCCCTCTTCAGCAAAAACTTCATGTCCTGCCTCATGAATCAAGTTTCACGAAGGGAGAGATATTTGTACAGAGCGGCGACCAAGACTCTTGCAGTGATCGAGTCGATAACCTCAAATCACAAACAGACACTTATTCCTATTCTCAAGTGCCTCCTAGGCAAGAACGGAGTCTATAACTTTGACGAAAGAACAAACACAAAGACTATACACAAACTTTTGAAGAATACATCCGAATCCACTGGCAAAACCATAAGCAAGATCATCCGAAAACCCCTCGACACGATTGCTCAGGTAGGCAAGGGCGAGGCTTCAGCCATACTCCGAGCCCACGTTCGTTATCTGTCAGAAGTTGGCAGTATGTGCAGCTCACCTGAGAACGTGCCGTTCCCAGAGAAAACCTTTTCAAGTGCCTCGCTAGAGCTCGCCCGACTGGCATACTACCAAACCACAGGCATTCCCGCAGATATCCTAACGGAGACTGTTCGTGAGATGTACCGGACTTCTCTTGCATCGGTGTTGGCTAAGGCCAGCGGAAGGATAGAGAGTTGCGATTCCGTATGCCATGTCGTATCTTCCTTGGATATCGGCTCGATGGTTTTATCCGAAGAGCTTAAAACGGCTGTCCAGCAGGCGCTATCAAGGATGGAGAAGCTGCGCAAGCACAGCAAGTCGGATGACACGAACAAAGGCCTTTTTGGAAGTATCGCTTTGTTGCATGCTGTAGCTGTCTTGCGGGTCTATAACGCGGAGCCTGATGCTATGGAAGACCTCGAGTTACTTAGTCAACATTCTGGTGATTGGAAGGAGGGCAAGTTCGCAAATGGCGATGGTGACACATCCGTGGCTCTCATCGAAATGCTGTTATCAATGGTCGTGCAGCCTTCATCTCTTATGAGACAAGTTACGCAGCAAGTGTTTGGGGCCTTCACACCACACATCTCTGCTGCAGGATTGGAGCTCTTGACCGGTCCCCTCACATCTGGCGAGAATACCAAGGGCCAAAAAGAACTGTTCAGCAATGGGGACGATGAGATGGAGGTCGATGAGGATGAGGACGAAGAAGGAACAGATGCTGATGAGGAGTATGACTCGGATATCGAGATTGATTCCGATGTCGAGTTCATTGATATCAAGGACATGAACGATGAAAGTGGAGAAGAAGAAGAAGAAGACGACGAGGACGAAGATGAAGACGAAGGTGGACCAAAAAGCAAAGGCGAATTCGACAGACCTGAGGACCTGGATAACGAACTCGAGAAGATCCTCAACAGCCATCGACTCGACAAGGACGCTGATGCCGCGTCATCAGAGTCCGAGGGTGATATGTCTGACTCCGAAATGTTCGCCATCGACGAGCAGCTCGCAGCAACTATCAAGCCACGCATTCAAGACCCCTCGAACAGCTCCAAGAAGATAAAGAAGAAGGCTAAGCAATCAGTCCTCAATTTCAAGAACCGGATTCTTGATTTGCTCGACATCTACGTTCGCAATGAGCGCTGCAACGCACTATCATTTTCACTCCTCTTACCCCTGCTTGACTGTATGCGAGCAACCAGCACCAAATCCCTAGCTGACCGTGCGAGCAAGGTCATTTCTAATTATCGAAAGTACCAGAAAAAGGCCATTTCTAACTTCCGAAAGAGTCAAAGACAGGCCACCAATGATTCCCAAGAGGTGCAGATTCTCGAGCCTGATGTCATGCTAGACTTATTACGCGAGATTCATAAGGCCGCCGGTCAGAACGACTCGCATGCGTACGCAAAAGCGGCCAGTTCGGCGAGTCTCATCGTGGTGTCGGCCCTTATCGCTGCGGACAAGACGAGAATGGATGACATAGTTGTTATTTATGCCAAAACGCAGGCGAACTGCTACTCTCAGGGGACGAAGTTGCAGTCGTCTTTCCTCGATGAGTGGCAAGACTGGTACCGAAATGCATTGCAACAAGCTCGGAACTGATACCCTAATATAGACATAATTCTCCCATAGATGGCATGAATTGAGACCAGCCATCCTAACTTTGATCCTAAATGGCAAAAAGGCTTAGGTAACTTAGTATAAGTTTAGGATTCCTTTGCTGTGTTTAGGATACCTTTGATATGCTTATTTTAGTACCTTATCTCAGGGCTTGATGGTTTCTGGCTCCCTGAGGGCCTGAGAATAATTCAAATGCCTGCAGATGAGCTATTAAATTCTATGAGCTCGTCATCGTGATAGTACAGGTGCCTTGATTTTTCTTAGCATAACTCGTCTAATCCTCCATCTTGTCATCCTCTGCATCCTCGTCTTCGTCGTCGTCGTCATCATCATCCTCGTCCTCGGCCTTTGCTAATCGTTCAGCCTCTTCCCGTAGCTCCTTTGGCACCTCAACATGTCGTCCCTTGGTAGGACCGTCAGGCCCACTGATCCAGGTCATCTCCAACTCGAAATCCTTGTCCTTGTTGTCCTTCTGCGCAATGTAGATGATGCGCGCAGCCTGCTTCACAGCTTCATCTAGAGTAATGTTACCAGCAGGTAGGTCAAGCTTCTCCAACTCGGCCTTGGCAGCCTGTCGACCCTTGCCTGTAGCCGCTCCGTAGTAACCCCAGTACATACCGCTGGGCTCGATCATGTAAAGAAAAGGACCGCCGTGCTTGCCCTCGACTTTGCCGCCAGCGCCAACCTTGGGTCCTGAGCCAACCTCTCCATCGACAGGGGTCTCCTCGGGAGTATCGTAGCCGCCCACGATAGCGGTGATGCCAAATGGTCGAACTGAACCGTACATGGTGTAGGCTTGAAGGTAGCCACCCATGCGGCTGGCAAGATCGGATGTGGGGATGGGGGTCTTGAAGTTCTGTCGCCAGCTCTGGGCCTCGTCGCGAGCGCGGTCAACGAAGTGACGTCCATCAGGGACCATACCAGAAGATACCTGGCGAGATTAGTACAAGCTCATCCTAGCCGTGGCAGGTAGGTCTACGTACAGCTCCGACATGGCTATCGATAGTTGCAATACGCTTGTTGGCACCGGGTTTTAGGAGCTTGGATGAAACGACCTTCTCGATAGCTAGGACGACACCATCCTTAGCTCGGATACCGATTGAGGTGCCGCCATTCTCTACTGCCTTGACTGCGTATTCGACCTGGAAGTTGCGTCCATCAGGAGAGAAGATGGAGTTGAGCAAATCATAGCCCGTGCCTATCGATGTCTAGAGGGTGAAAGACAAGCTAGGTCAGCACTTGAAGCTGTCTCTCAATGACGACAATCAGGCTTGAGCGAATGGAGGGGTTAGCTTACCATGATGTCCGAATTTTCTGATCAAGTGTAATAGCGTGATGCGCAAGGCAAGAGAAGATGGGGTGAGAATTGGTGAGGTGGAGGGGAGCTGTGTTGTCGAGATGTTTGCGACGGTATTGACTTGGAGCTTCCTTCACCCAGGCAGCCTGGAGCTGCGTGTTGCAGTTGAGGTATGGTACCTATCTGCAAGGCTGGAGAACTGATGCCTGAGGTGTGAATATCTCGCGCCACAACTAAGCGCCACGCTTCTTACGCCACATTCAGCTCAGCCTTGGGAGCTGGCGTGAAAGCGGGAGTGGCGGATCTATCTAGCTCTTCCCGAGTGCATCGATCTCCCCTGCAGGAGGAGACCTTTCATGGATCTGGACAGCTAGAGTCTAGAACTGCACATCAGACATCCATGGATTGCATGCAGTGGACCAGCTAGGGGAAGAAAGAAAACTCAGGACTTCGATCCTACACGATCAAAAGAGTTAGGTAACTTGGTATAAGTTGATGAGTACCTGTTGCTAAGTTTAATTTTACACCCTGTACGGATATCAAGGTTTGACGTTTTCTTGCTCCCCGAGGGCACCAGGTCTTGGGACTGGATCGACATAACATGATGTTTTTTTTCACGACATTCCTCTAGTACAAGTCATACATAGGTACCTTAGGTACCTATCACTCGTGGATATTTTTTAATACCTCATAGTGTCTGTCCCCCGCAACTTTGACGCTTTGAAAGACTAAGGGAGAAAGTGAGACCAGGCTAATATCGAGACTCAAGTTACCTACACACGCCGTCAAGTTTGCAGGTCTCTTGCCAAGACAGGTAAGAGCTTATAGCGTCAACAGTTGAGGACCAAAAATACCACTATAACTAACACCTTGGGGGCATAGGCATGACTGTTTCGTAGTTGGCGGTGAGTCTCACGTTTGTTGGAACCTAAGGGAGCTGAATACGGTAGTGAAAGATCCGTAGAATTTCCATCTCGTGCTACCTACCTAGGTAGGTATATTTTGATTCACAGTATGATATGCACGACCCAGAATGACTGAGAACGTGGCGAAACTGAGTGAGCCACGTCAAAGGAGATGATTCGAAAACGGAATGCAGATGGAACAGACGGCCATGTCGGCGTTAATAAGCTAGAGCATAAGGACAGTAATTAGTGTGTTACGCTCGCCTTGTGGCACAGGCTTATTGGGTAGCACAAGATCAATAAGACCAGGGTTTGAAGCTCTTGGAGTTGGAAGAGTGCAGTGCAAATCCTTCTGTGAAGGCGTGAATGAGGCCAGTGAATGGGGGGTATCGGTACCTCGACAGAGTATAGACATCTGGGAGCAATATTACCTGGGAGCGAAGATGAACAGACAAATGATGCACTAAAAGCCGTAAGTTTAGTGCTTGGAGGTGAATGGAAGTGGATGCTGTCATAAAGCCCATCATGTGCCTCTGTTAGTTGGATCTTCACTGCGTCATGGCCTGAGGAGGGTGCCTGAGCAAATGAATTGGCCCGGTGTGTGTCCCACGTTTCATGAGGGTACCTAGGTAGGTGCCTACCCCTCCATGTACTTTTTTGGATAGAAATATCCCCCGCGCTTCCATCACATACTCCTGAGAACACTCTTGATTCTTTTCATTAACAACGCTCGCGATTATTTGGAACCAAATAAGCATCATAGAGCGCCCCTGCGCTTCGAAAGTCTCATCATCTCACTTGAAAACTGCATAAAGAAGCCCCAAAAGATCCTCTCAGGCGTTCTTGTCTCCCCACTCACAACTCAGTGCGGTCCCTGCAACTCGACCCAACGGTCCACCGCTCTTAGACAAGCCCCTCAAAGTCAAGGCCTAATCAAGGGTCTTTTGAGCCAAAGAACAAGAGACGAACCTCTCTTTCTTGACCCAACCCTCTGTTATACATATCTCTCGTTCTTTCTCTATTGACCTTGTCTGCTTTCCTTTGACTACTTGTCAAAAAGCTTAGCTTAGCTTCCAAATATAACAAAGAACAAGGGCATCCTCCTGTTCCTTTCTTCATCTGCATTGCGCATGACCCCCGAAACACCTCCGTATATCGCTACATTTCGATTTCCTTGCTATCTCAACCAGACTTCCTCAAAACGCGTCGAGCTAAAATAAGGCAGACGAGCCCAAGAGTTACAGTCGCCGTTTCTTTATTCTGATATCAAAAGCAACAACTTGTCGTGCTCCTGTTGATACATATAACCGCACCACAGTTGGTATTCAGCAACTACCTTTGAACTCAATATCATGCATCAACTGCTAACAACTCTCAGAAACAATAGAACCAACCATGTCATTTTCTCCGTCCACCATGCAACAGGATGAGCTTGCTGCTCTCCTGGCTCGTAACCTCAGCTTCAACCCAGTTCCCGAGCCTGCCCCTGCACCACAACAAGAGCCCAAGGCTGATCATGCTGAGCCCATCATCTATACTTCAGTCCACTACACCCACTCTGCACACATAGCTCAAGCAGCTCAGCACCACGACGTGCCTCGTCGTGCTTCAGAGCCACCCCAGACGCAAGGACCCAGTGTTGAAGCTATATTGCAACACCATGGCGTTAATCCAGCTACTCTGACGCCCTCACAACTTCAGTTGTTCAAAGTTGCCGAGTCTTCCCAACAAGAGAGACTCATTGAGCTTTGGAACATTTGCCCTCCCGGAAACGGCGGTGATATCCCAGCTCTCGCCTGGAGTAGCACCACTGTGGAACATGAGGAGCAACTTGCCCGCTTACGCTACGAGCGACTGAACCAGCAGCAACAAGTCATGAGTCTGGATGGTACTCAAGTTCAGGCAGTTGATGGTAGGTGGGTTCGTAACTCAGAGCCTGAGGTCGAACCATACATGACTTCTGGCTACGAGGAGCTGATGCGAAGAGAGCGGGAAAGAGAGACTCGGGACAGCCAGCCCAGGAGCACCTATGGCCTCTACTCACACGCCACAGACCCTGTCTACATGGGCCCGGACTACGCTCGTGAACAGCAGTTGCTGGAGATGGCAACTCAGTACGGTGCTTACCAAGGATTCCGAGCACCAGAGGTGGACACTATGGATGTCATGTAAATAAACATTGCCTGTCCAAACCGAGCAGCAGAATCGTATGACCAGATGTTCAATGGTCAATCTACATAGAAGCTCGGGATGGCGATGGGATATCATATGAGGTGGACAGCTTGTACGCCAATGTGGGTACAGGCAAGAGATTTTTTTGATAGAGCCATCGGCTGTTAGTCATTGTTTGGGTTTTGTTGCTTAGTATGGTTATCAGGCTGCTGAATGAGTTTACCATGAGAGACTGGCTTCCAAAGGGGAGTGGATAGGGCGGCGTTGGTGGAACTTTCACTTTTTTTTTTTGCAAATCATCTTGCTCCCCTCCCAGTTTGCCCTCGTCAAGTACTTGCAGTGTATGCTAACAATTAGTTCTACCTAGAGAGTATTTGAAAGGGCGGCAGTTTTGTCCGCCACAGGTACGTTGTCCCTTTCAACGCCTGCTTTCCGGGCCTGCAACTCACTTAATGTGCTCCCTGAGTGTGGTGTTTCATATATGCTTCTTAGCAGCATATATATGCCAGGCACTCGCTCACTATGTACTTAACAACAATCAATAAGAAAGCATTCTGATAAACACTGCATGCTTTCGACTTCCTAAAACTGCTGGTTTACGTGTAACAAGTCACGTCCATGTCTTTATTTTGGCTGTCCAAGTTGTTGTAAAGGGGTATCAAATTCCATTTACGCCTTGCGAAGTGAATGGTCATCATCATGCAGTTCATCTATAAGTATCCATGTTTAAATTCCAGTCTTCTCGAGCTTCTTTGCCAACTCATCCACCTCCTTGTCCTTGACAGGAATAACAGGTTCCTCTTGAGCTTCCTCGGCCTCCTTGATCAGTTTCTCGGCTCGGTCCTCAGGCTCAATCTCCTCTTCCTCCTCTTCCTCTTCCTCTGCGTCACTGTCTGGCTCCTCAAGGTCCTCCAGCTCGTCAACACCCCATTCATCCTCGTTGACAACATCACCACCGAACTTCTCCTTGCGCTCCTCGAGAAGCTCCTGAAGGATGGGGATTGACTCGTCATCCTCCGTGAGAATGTTGCCGTTGATCTCAATTCGCTTCAAAGCAGGAAGACCGTCCTTGGCGGCAGTGGCGAAGGCCTTGATACCCTTGGAGGTGATTTCGTTGTATTGTAGACGCAGGGTCTCAAGTTTAGCATTCTTTCCCTTAGCCAGAGCATCTGCCACGAGGACACCACCCTTGGCACCAAGTAGGGAGTCACCAACTCCGAGCTCCTGGAGTGAGGTCCAGTTGGCAACAACCTTTGACAGAGCTCGGGCCCCAGTGACGGTGAAAGTGTTGTCTTGCAGGTCGAGCACCTCGAGTTCGGAGGCGTGACTGAGACCTTCGGCGAGAAGGTGAGAGATACCTTCTTGTCGAATACCGTTTTGAACCATCTTGATCACTTTGATCTTGTTGTGCAGCTTGTAGGCCTTTGCCCACGCCGTCATACTTCCATTCTCCAATCGGTTTCGGCCGCAAATAACAGTCTCGAGATCGGGAACTTCCTTCCCTTCCTTTCGGGCAGCCTCCTTCTTGGCGTGAAGCTCGGAGAGCGCATCGGCGATGAGGATACCAGCGTGAGGGCCCATGCCGTTGTTGTTCAGGTAAAGGTGCTGCAGCGGCACGTGGGCGGCTAGGAAGGCCACGAGAGGCGCTTGGACGTTCAACCCAAAGGCATTGTCGTTCAAGTTGATAGTGTTGAGCTTGGGAAGGTTGAGGACGGAGGTAAGCAGCGAAGAGATGGCGTCAGGGATCTCGCTCAGGAGTCGGCCGGTGAAGATATCGGCGAAGTTTGCGACCTGGAGAAGTGTATTGGTAAGTTATAGCAGCCAGGCAAAGGTGATGTTTGACGTACTCTCAGGTTCTTCTTGGTCGCAAGAACCTCACCAAGAAGCTTACAGGCGCCAACACCCAGAGTGTTGCCCAAAATACGAACTTCTTCGACGTCTGCGGATCGAAGAGGGGCAATATGAGGCTCGAGATCCTCAGCAGTGTCGAGCTTGAGGCCCTTTCCCTCGAGGGAAAAGATCTTATCGGAAGAAGCCATTCTATATTAAGTTGAGAAAAGAGAAATTTGCGCAGAATCGAACAGCAAAGGTGGTGACGACCAAGTCTGAAAGGAAAAGTCGGCGCTTTAATAAACACAAAAGAATGTCGCCGTTGTTTGGTGTGAAGATGAATCGAGTCAAGGTGGGGGTGGGGTAGCAGACAGAATTAGGCAGTAGTCAGGCTTCTTGATCAGGCTTAGAGCATTTCCTATCTTTTTTATGTAATTTCCCATTGCCATGGGCAGCAGAGCTACTACTTGCTTCGAGCAGCTTGTCAATGAGGGGGTAGGCTATGAACAGACAGGAATATAACATATATTGCTCATCTCATTCGATCATTTGAAGATGGCTTGATGGATTGAAACATCATACAAATAGTCATGAACCGCTTCCGTGGGATAATGTCGTTACAATTGTCATACCAAGTACGTGTAAGAAATACCTTGTTGCATACGATTGTTCTACGGTCCTATGCAAATACTTGTACTCACTAATAAACTGTCAGTATCCATGCACCAAACCGAACCCGACTTCAACCCGGGAGTCGGAAAAATTTGGAACGCTCACTCATCGGAAGTCACCTGGCCGCTCAGCCGAGCAAGGCGAGAGTGGTCGAACACGTGACATTGATCCGACCCGCATCCAATCAGAGCCGGCTTATTGGAACGCTCGATAGGATTTTGTCTGATGCTGCTAATGATCTCTGCTTGAGCCCTTTTGTCCTCCGACTCCGAGAACGACCTCCCCATCTCGCCGTCTCATATTCGATCGCACCAGCGACGGTATAGCTCGCCCATAATGCTTGCCAGGTCGTGTTTGCGCTCGACGCGCACCTTCAATGGCCTCCGGAACGGCCCTTCTGCTGTCACCAAGGTATGGCACGATCCTACCACCTCTGCCAGCGAGCTTCCCATTTGCCGAGATATCATAACCACCAACCTCAACACGCCCCAGCCACGCCAATCGCAAAAGAATGCGCCTCAATTGCATGTACACGATTGCTGACCCCATCTTCTTCCCAGCGTGCCGCTTCCTCGAGCTCCAGCGCCGCCAGCGATGCCTCTGCCACTCGATTGAACCTGGCTGCCGCCGCCTCGACTACCCTCGCCCTCGGCTCCATGGCCTGGTACTATCACCTTTATGGACCTGTTGCCTTTGCTATGACTCCCGCTGAAGAGGGGTACGTGATACTCTCGGTTCTTGATTGTTGTGTTTCTGGATCATCTCAATTTGGATGATGAGGCATAAATGCTAGCTATCGATGATCCGCACTGTTATTGCATCACCAATTGCTAACAGTGCCCATATAGACTTCACGCTACCAAGTACCCTTGGGTTCATAACAAGTGGTTCAAGACCTTCGACCACCAGGCGTAAGATGCCACCGATCCTGCTGAATACGCCGTGTCGAATTGCTGACCCCCTTGTAGTCTCCGCCGTGGTTTCCAGGTTTACCAGGAGGTCTGCCAGTCCTGCCACTCCCTCAGCCGAATCCCCTACCGAACTCTCGTTGGCTCCGTCTTGACCGTTGACGAGGCCAAGGCCCTTGCCGAGGAGAACGAGTACCCCGGTGAGCCCGATGAGCAGGGCGAGATCCAGATGCGCCCCGGAAAGCTGGCCGATTACATGCTGCCTCCTTACAAGAACGAGGAGGCTGCTCGATTTGCCAACAATGGTGCTCTTCCCCCGGATCTGTCTCTTATCATCAAGGCCCGTCACGGTGGCTGTGACTACATCTTCAGCTTGCTCACCGGCTACCCTGAAGAGCCCCCCGCTGGTGTCCAGGTCGCTCCCGGCATGAACTTCAACCCTTACTTCCCCGGTACCGGTATCGCCATGGCCCGTGTCCTTTACGACGGTCTCGTTGAGTATGAGGATGGTACTCCCGCCACCACCTCTCAGATGGCCAAGGATGTTGTCGAGTTCCTCAACTGGGCTGCCGAACCCGAGATGGACGACCGAAAGCGAATGGGTATGAAGGTCCTTGTCGTCTCTGCCTCCCTGTGGGCTGTCAGTGTCTGGGTAAAGCGATACAAGTGGGCTTGGTTGAAGTCTCGAAAGATCGCCTACGATCCCCCTAAGGAGGTCAAGGTCCGCCGCTAAAGGGTCAACATCTCAAAGTCTCATTTGTATACTAGTCGCCCCTAGAGCAGCTCCTTTGTCGGCGGTGGCGGGTAGAAAAGAAGCGTGGTCGTGGAAGGAAAGGTGGATGTTAGAGTGTAAATCAGATGAATCGTTTTCAATACCTTATTCGACAAACTACCTTACACTGGGAAATATGCAGGGCTGCTGGGTGGTAAAAATGTGAAAGCTCTCTGTACTCGTGGCCGCCAGTTTCCCTATCTTCAATGCTAGATATACATGATTCTCATGTCCTGATCTGAATAACCCGAGTTCATTGGGTTCTCATCACAAACCTTGGTCAAGTTTATAACGGCACCGTTCAACGCCACCCCAGACTTATATCTTATACTCCTTTATGCAGAACGGATTTCAGCTACACAGCTGACTGATGTGTCATTGTCAATACTCAACAGATGACAGTGATACCTGGTGGGTCTTGTCTTGGGCTCATCAGGATGCCCTGAAATGCCTTTTAGGGAGGGACTTTAAGTTTGTGTTATTTGCCTGAGATATAACTATCAGTGCTATCCTGACTGTAGCCTCACTTAATTCTATAATTCAAGTTGGCGAGAATTTATGACAAGCCCGTGAAAACGAATTCCAATGCTGCCTTCTATATCAAACCGTTAAATCCGTGAATGGCTCCAGCGGTTTGTTCACTTGACGTCCAAGGTTAGTACAGGCCTCCTCCCTTGTCATTGGACGATAATCAGCTCCATAGTAAACATTCAATCTCCACTCCATTAACCAAACAGGAACCACTTTTCACTGAGGTACCTACCTAGGTTACAGCAGGTGCCTAAGTTCTTTTAGTTGACCAGTCACTGTTGCTCCTCTTAACCACTCCCCTTCAATCCTATTTGGTTCTCAACCTCCTCCTCTCACCTCCACGCCCTCATACTGAATTATTGTCTTGTTCGCCTTTCTTCTGGAGCCACTGGGATACTTCAGTAGCGTTTTGTTCAGTGTCAAATCTTGCCTACACTAGTTTCGCTGTCATACTCAATCTTGCCTCGCTACACATACTTCGTCAGTCCTGGCAAGGACCACACCACGATGCCCTTCGTTGGAGAAGACGCCCACGCAGGACGCAAGCGACGATGGAGCGACGATAATGAGCAGCCTAGATTGTCCCTATACCCTTCAGAGGAGGCCAAGGACTATTATATTCTCGACCAACTGTCGGACTCAGCCTTGCGAAAGGTCCTTCCGGTTTCTAAGCGAACTCGTATTGCTGGCGACGATATTCACATCACAGACGGTCTCAACGCTTCGAATTTCTCTTTCAATACGCCCCACCGCCGACGGCGCTCATCGCAACTTAAGATGCTGCCGGTGCAGCCCGCCTTTGCCAAGTCTCAAGTGACAGGCGCTCTGCTTATTCCCTGTAACATCTGCCACCGCAAACCAACCAAGAAATCTGATCTCGACTCCTTTGCTAATTGTGAGGGATGTGGCCAGCGCACTTGCTTCATTTGTATCAGAGAATGCCATGGCTGGAATCTGGATGGTGGCTCTGGTGTCTCGGAGCAAGAAGTACTTTCGAGGTCGTTCCACATGGATGATGTTGATGATGGACGGCAACAAGAACAGAACGATACGAAGAACGGAACACGGCAAACGGACAAGGGATGGAAGGCTGTCGGACACCGGGCTGTTATTTGCAGTCGGTGCAGTATTGAGTGTGGAGCAGAAGGAGACGTCGCATGCTTGGGCTGCTTCTCCCGGATGGAAGGCTCATGAGTCGGAACATGCATGATATTACGGGACTTGATGGATGAATAATGATGGTTTTCTTGGGCTTAAGCTGGGCGCACACATCTGCCTTAGGTAAGGTAGTTCTGCAGGGTATTTTGAGCGACGCATCTGCTCTGTTGGATGGTATGGAAATGGACTCATATAGCACGTTAGCGTTCATGGGCATATCACGGGAACGGTGTTTCGGTTTTTAGGACCTTGATGGTCTTGTTTTGTAGCATCCGGATTGTAAGTGAATCACGGAGTAATTTCACCGTAGATAGATTCTGCATGTATCAATATGGCATCGGGAGCACAACAAACTAAGTCATTAATGCAATTCACTTTTGAGCATGCTTGTAGAAGCAATTTGTTCATTGTGACGTCTATGTTCCCGCCATCCAATTGCTCTGTATTCATACACCGCATTAAAATACACCTTGCCTTATGGTGAGTATGTCTAGTTGTACTGCATATACGTCGCCGTCGAGTTGAACTTGAGGTTACCCTTGATGACTTTGTCAACTGCACTGAGGAAATCCTTCTCGGATGCAACCTTTCTCCTTGCGCGAATGGCATACATGCCGGCCTCGGTGCAAACACTACGCAGCTCAGCACCAGTTGCGTTGGGGCAGAGACGAGAGATGAGCTCCCATCGGATGTCCCGCTCAACCGACATGGATTTAGCGTGGATGCGCAGAATGTTAGCTCGGCCCTCAAGATCGGGCAGTGAGAACTCGATCTTTCGATCGATACGGCCGGGTCGCATGAGCGCAGGGTCCAATGTAGAGGGTCTGTTGGTGGCAAACATAACCTTGATGTTTCCACGAGCATCGAAACCATCAAGCTGCGTAATAAGCTCCAGCATCGTTCGCTGAACCTCGTTGTCTCCACCAGCACCATCGTCAAATCGAGCACCACCGATGGCGTCGATCTCGTCGAAGAAAATGATGCATGCCTTCTTTGTACGGGCCATCTCGAAAAGCTCCCGAACCATTCTTGCGCCCTCGCCGACATATTTCTGAACCAGCTCACTACCAATAACTCGGATAAAGGTGGCGTCTGTTCGGTTGGCAACAGCTCGGGCGCAGAGGGTCTTTCCGGTTCCAGGAGGACCATAGAGGAGGGCACCCTTGGGAGGATCGATACCGAGGTTGACGAAGCGCTCAGGAGACAGTAGAGGCATTTCGACAACTTCCCGTAGCTTCTCAACCTGCTCCTTACAACCACCAACATCGCCGTAAGTGACATCGGGCTTCTCCTCCACCGTCATCATTGTAACGCTCGCATCAATTTTGGGCGGTAGGGGAAGCATAATTTGGTACTTGTTCCTGTCGACACCCACGCGCATGCCTTCTTCGATGTCGGTAGGACTGACTCGCTCTCCAAGCTGGACAACGAATTTTGCGATTTGCTTGACGTTGATCACATATTTGCTCTTGGCCTCGTCGCCCTTTTCGTCAGCTATGATTTTCGTGCAACGTGCCACCTGGAAAGGTTGCTCTTCAGACATTCGCTGACGGTCGGCGGCGACATCCCATAGATGGGGGGGCGCGAGTCCTGTGTCGGATTCCTATTCATGTTAAAAGTCTGTCCTACATTCGCAGAATTCCCGCCCAACCTTGACGCCGATCTTCTCATCGACACTTTGTTGCTTCTCCTTGATCTGCTTCTCGAGCTTCTTGATAGATGTACCATAAGGCGCGGCGCCGTACGTCTTGAGAACCTGAATATCCCTGACGCTGGTGTTAGCGTACTAATCGCACTCTCATTTCTAGGAGGGCATTCGTACTCGTCTGTTAGAGGTGTGATCTTCTTCTCTTCTACCTCATCGTCGGCAAAGTTCTTCTGGTACTTCTCCCAGTTGGAGCCGGTTGCGGAAGGCTGTTGCTGGCTGTCAGTATGGGATAGGACACAACGAAGCTTGTATGCCTGCACTGGGACTGACCATGATGAGGACCGCGGCTCTCCAATCTTATAAGAGTGTTTCGAGGGTTTTATATGAGGGCTCTGTATTTACGAAGGCACTGGTGGATAAACTATGATCAAAGAGAGTCGAATTGTTGCTGGTGTGGTCGTGATTGTTTGGGGTTGGAGGTGTCACCGAATGCCTTCCGTAATCTGTGAGTTGCCTTGAGCGAGCTTGGAGCACGGACCCACGTAATAGTGCTGCTGGAGCCAAAAGCAGACTAGGACGTTCAGAGTTAGCTCAAGGAACCCGTCGGAGCTGGATGATCTCTAACCCCGATCCAAAATTTCTAGGTTGACAGACAATTCCATGGCGGAGTAGGGCAGCCTAGGGGAGGTGGGACATCTCCAAGAAGTCCAGTCGTGTTCCTACAAAGCCCCGCCATCAACATCACTTCTTTGCTTCGAGGACCTAGGGACCGCCAGATTATTATCAAAACATGTCTGCCCCTGCCGCAGCTCCAGCCCCTACAGCGGGAGGCTCTAGCAATGCTACTTTCCGAGTATGAAGAGCTCCAGACACGTTTTTGAGCTTCACCCCGCTAACTCTAGACAGGATAAGGAGAAGCCCATGGCGGTGCGCTCCTCGAACATTGTCGCCGCTAGAGGTATGGCGCCTTTGGTGCAACAACAAGCTTCACAAATATTAACGGTTGAATAGCTGTCGCGGACGCCATCAGAACCTCTCTCGGTCCCCGAGGAATGGACAAGATGATTCGAGGTGGAAAGGGCGAGACCATTATCACAAACGATGGAAACACCATGCTCAAGAGCATGTCTGTCATGCATCCCACAGCAAAGATGCTTGTCAACCTTTCTGGTGCCCAGGATGTTGAGGCTGGTGACGGTACAACATCTGTTGTCGTTATCTGCGGAAGTCTTCTTGGTGCTGCCGACCGACTTCTCTCCAAGGGCATCCACCCTTCCGTCATCTCCGAGTCCTTCCAACGAGCTGCCGCTGCTGCCGTCGAGGTCCTACACGATATGTCCCTCCCAATCACTCTGAGCGATACTTCCTCGTTACTGCAAGCTGCCAACACCTCCCTGTCGTCCAAGATTGTCTCCCAATACTCGAATTTGCTTGGACCCATGGCGGTGAACTCAGTCACTAAGACTATCGACCTGAAGACCGCCGATAACGTCGATCTTAAGAACATTCGAATTGTCAAGCGAGTTGGTGGAACAATTGAAGATAGTGAACTTGTTGATGGTCTCGTTCTCACCCAGCCTGTGCTCAAGAACGCTGGTGGTCCTGCCCGTATGGAGAAGGCTCGAATTGGTCTCATCCAATTCCAGCTGAGCCCCCCCAAGCCAGACGTACGTCCTTTTCTGTTGCATGAGGGATACTTTTAACTTACAAATTATAGATGGAGAATACTATTCAGGTCAACGACTACCGACAGATGGACAAGATTGTTAAGGAGGAACGATTATACCTCCTGAACATGGCCAAGAAGATTAAGAAGGCGAAGTGCAACGTTCTGTTCATCCAAAAATCCATCTTGCGAGATGCTGTCAACGATCTATCACTACACTTCCTGGCTAAGCTTGGTATCCTTGCTGTCAAGGACATCGAGCGCGACGAGGTCGAATTCATCTGCAAGTCAACTGGCTGCAAACCCATCGCTGATATTGATTCTTTCACCGAGGATAAGCTGGGCTATGCTGACCTGGTTGAGGAGGTTCAGTCGTCTGGATCTCGCATGGTCAAGGTAACAGGCACCAAGTCTGTCGGCAAGACCGTTTCCGTGGTTGTCCGAGGCGCCAACTCTCTGATCCTTGAGGAGGCCGAGCGAAGTCTGCACGATGCTCTTTGTGTGGTACGATGCCTGGTGAAGAAGAAAGCTCTCATCGCCGGTGGTGGTGCCCCTGAGATTGAAATTGCTGCACAGCTGTCCAAGCAAGCGCGTAGCTTGACAGGCACCGAGGCAATCTGCTGGAAGGCTTTTGCGGATGCCCTCGAGGTGATTCCCACCACACTGGCCGAGAACGCCGGTCTCAACAGTATCAAGGTGGTGACGGAGCTACGACACCGACACGAGATGGGCGAGAAGAATGCAGGAGTCAGTATCAAGTCCGGAGGAGTCAACACCAATATTTCCAAGGAGAATGTGTTGCAGCCTCTCCTTGTTAGCACAAGCGCGATCGAGCTGGCGGCTGAGACAGTCAAGATGATTCTGAGGATAGACGACATTGCTTTGACCCGTTAGAGTGAGATATCCCCCCTGCAGCATCTGCCTTGGGTTGTATGAAAATACCAAAAATGGGTTCTGGATCTGCCAAAAGCATTGCATTTTTTAGAATATGGTGAATCCTATCATTCATGCGTGGTAATTGATTGAGTTCCTCTATTGTGTTGTATATGTACTCGTCAGTGATTAATGCTGGAATCCCACCCAGGGTGTGGAAGGCCAGCCCGCTCCTTCCATCTGCAACCTTTCGTACAAAGTTAACTCAAGGTACCTGACGCACCATGAAAGGTTTGTTCATACAATATTCCGACAATTCCTCCCAGTCCAACCAAAGAATTTCAGCTTTACGATATTGGTTTGTGCATTTACTTAGCTGCGATCCCTCTCAACAATGGCTGCGAGTGATGAGTCAAATTATTCTAGTAATGAGGACAACAATGCCAATTTTGCTGCAAAGACCCAGGGGCGCCTTCTGCAGGTAAGCTTTACGCCGTTCTGACCCAGAATCGGATTTTCTCTGACTCTTTCGCTGGCAGTTGAAGAAGGGGCGAGATGAGCGCATGAATGCTATTGTCCAGGATTCCGCTACAGAGACGGACAAGTTACGCACCAGCATCGCCAGGTTTCAACAAGATCGACGAACAAAAGAGTATGTGGTTCAACAGAGCCTCAAAAGATTTCTGGGATGTAACTGACGATTGGTAGAGTCCACTCCGTTGCCATTTCTGTGAGCAGGATTATTGAAGCAGTAGAGCGTAGGAAAGGCATTGAGCAGCAGATGGACACACTCGTTTCTCGTCTGATCAACAAAACCCGGGAGGTTGAGAGCATGATGAAAATAGGCCTTCGAGGCAGGGAAGACGATATGAAGAAGATCAAATGACTGGAATTCACGGCCATGTTTTCTTGTTGGGACATTTCATTCTTGGGCGTCATGAGACGGGCCAGTGGAAATGAACCTGCGCATGAGCCTATGATGGACACTCACAATCAACGAAACTCTCAAAGCTTTTATGAGTTCTTTACGCTACTCTCATTGACGCGGAGACCACCAAGGACAAGTCTTTGCGAATGTGCATCGCTTACTAGTTGAATGGACATATCACGCCACTGCTGACCATCAATATTTACCATATTCTCCAGAGGGGAACATGCATGGATTGCCCTTTATTCTACATTTATCGATCTGTTATACACGGCTATATTCCATGGCCGAAGTCATTCCATCGTGTGAAGCTGTGAATCTTTTACACCTGGTACCCAAATCCCGACATGCATGATCGGTACTGGTCGATCAGGGATTTGCAGTCTGCGGCAGGATCATTTGCGTTGGAGAAGAGCATACACTCATCACGCTTGGCCTTCTCGTCCTTGCACACACAGCAGGGCTTCAAGGAGTGTTAGAATAGTAATTGAGAGCCGTTTTGATCAAAGAGAAGCTCACCTTGGGCTTGCTAGCAGCTGTGGTGGAAGGGGACGCAACATTTGCGGCGGCGCTCACGGGCGAAGCTATAGAGCCATGTTAATGCGAATCTAGGAGCAATTGAGTGTTTTGAAGGCTTAAGCATACAGATTGTTGTTTGAGCTGCGTCCATCGTGTCTAGGTGATTTTAATTCGTGGTTGTGAATTATCAAGTCAAGAAAATAGATCGTCAGCTAAATTGACCTGAATTCGGTCGGTCATCCGTTTCCAATGGCGAAATGCGCCAGGGGAGTCAGATTTCTAAGCTCTGTCTAGGCCGCTGACCAATCATTTCTTCCGGCTCACGTGGAGTCGCGAGGACTTCGCGCTTCCCATCTGACGTCATTTCTTTGCAATCACAAAAGTAATGCAGTGAGGTAGAGGCCTCCATCGCTATGAGTGTTCTGAATTAGACTTGGGTACAAACATATCCAGCTCCATATCGCAGTTCTAACTCCTCAGTCTTGATCTTGACGTTTACGAAATTACCGATCTGGGAAACTGGTCCCTGTAATTTGGAGCCGGTGTCTTCCGGGGACTGGCATCGCGGGTCCACCCGCTCGCCGGGCCTCACGGACTTACGCCGGCGACAAGGGCAGATTTTCACCCCTGGTGACATATTCTACGACCTGAGTGATGAAGGTGTAGCCGTATCCAATCATTTTAGTGACCCTTTCCGCTGTTGGCTTACATAGTACTACGGGCTCGTAAATCCAGTGGACTCTATGCTTTGTTCGAGCCCCCAAATTGCGTGAGTCACCGCAAGTCTCATTGAGTCTGGGCTGTCAATCGCTTTGTCTTGATGTGAATGTTGAGAAATACCGAGCCTTCCTCTCAACAGATCATCAGCTGGAGTTCTAGCTATAAAGGCAAAGGCTTCCCGACTCAGAGCAACGGTGTCAGATAAAAATACGGTATTCATCCTTTCGATTCAGCAACCTAGGTAACCATGCTTAACATTGAGGAAATCCGTGCTCTCGGAAATGTCCATCCAGAGTTTGAGCCTGTAAGTTGTCGAATACTCTTAGACATCACAAATTGTTCACAGCCTTCAGATCATCAGGGCCCATAACCCAATGCTTAAAGGATGGGATATGAGCACTGACCTGGAATCTTTTCGCGAAATGATGGCTCAGGTGAAACAGTATCGACCCAAACCTGACCCGGCCACACTTTCATATTACACCAAGGACTTCAAGATTTCTCTGAGAGATGGATTTGAAGTTGACGCCAGATCATATGTGCCCAATGGTGATATGTCGCCCGACGGACGTCCTGGGCTTGTTGTCTTTCACGGTGGAGGCTTTGTCACAGGTGATCTTGACACTGAAGCAGGACTATGTGCCGAGTTCACCAAGCTTGGAGGCATTGCTGTGAATATCGATTACCGCCATGCTCCTGAAAATGTGTTCCCCCAAGCTATCAATGACGCCTTTGATGCTACTGTTTGGGTGAGTGAACCTTGATTGAAGAGACGAATGTGGCAATGCTGAAACCAGACAGGTATCTCAAAACGTGGACAAGCTTGGAATCAACCCGTCCAAAGGCTTCATCATTGGTGGTACCAGCTCAGGCGCCGATATCTCTCTGACCATCTCCCATCTGTACAGAGACGCCGAGACCATGCACCCTCTTACGGGTGTTTATGCTCCAATCACTTCTGGCGTGAATGATCAGACGGTCCCTGAAAAGTACAAGGAGTACTTCATCAGCTATGAGCAAAATGCCAATGTCCCCGTGTTTAGCGCAGAGTCGATGAAATTCGTTCACTGTATGCCTGCAATCTTCCCATGCCCAGGCTGTGCTGACAAGTTTCACAGCAAAGTACAGACCTGACCCAAAGAGCCCTCTTGCTTTTCCAGTTGCATTCCCCAGTCATGCAGGCCTTCCCAAGACTTACTTTCAGGCCTGTGGGATGGACCCTGTCAGAGACTGCAGCATTGTGCTTGAACAAATCTACAGGGACGAGGGAGTGCCCACAAAGATTGACATCTACCCGGGTCTTCCCCATGCGTTCTGGGCTATATTTCCAGAACTTGAGATATCGCAGAAGCGAGAGCGGGACGCCGTCGAGGGTCTAAAGTGGTTGCTGGCTGGGTCAGGGCCCTAGGCAACGTCTATGCCAATGGACGCTTTGTTATTGTTTCGTTTCAATGAGTCACACCAGCATATTGAGATGTCGAATCAGCACTGGTAGTCGTGTGCTTCCACGCGTGCGAAATGGTTGGGGGTACAGGTGACGTAGACCAGCCGTGTAAGTGGGCAAACTCAAGCAGCTGTGGCCAAAACTACGAGTCTTTTTTGAGATCTTGGGGTGAACCGTAAAATAGAAGAACAAGGGCATCTGAAACCGTCTACTAATTTGAATATCTGCAAAATTGAATATGAAGAAAAAATCTCCAGGAAACACTTTCTGAGAACAGTGTGTTGAGACTGAATCGCAGGTTCAAGTATGCTTTGAAGGAAGACAATCTCTCACACAGCGCGCCCGAGAAAGCAAGTGTTGACAAGCAAATCTTGTCAATGTCAAGCTTAATCTCAGAGCCCAGTAGAGAATTAATTAGAGGCCACGCGGCTGCTGGCAGACTGAGGTGATTGATCTAATCTGATGTGGCGATGATGTGTGCTATTGCTGAATGACTCAGCAGTCGACTGAAATTAAGGTACGGAGTACCTAGTTAGAGAGCAATTAGGTAGTTCTTTGAGCTGCTTTTGCCTTCGAATAAGCTCGGATAGTCTTGTCTGCCTCTCTGCTGCCATTCGCACAATACGATAGTGCGAAAACACAAGCCGGTGCCGAGTGAAGGGACTCGGAGTGTGGCCTAATTTATTCGCCCCCCGGTGTTTTATTGGTCTCGGGACCGATCATGCTCCCTCACGCAACCCCCAGCCAGACCTTGGGTCCTCTGAAGGCGTTTTCAAGTGTGCGAGTGGCCGCGCGGCGACAAGAATGTCCCGAATCAAACGCATTTGCCTTCTCTGCTGATCCAAATGGTTCGACCAAATTCATGTAAGTCTGATACGTGTGTCTATTATGCCTAGTCAAGGTTACGATGCGGGTTACGCATGTGTCTAGATCTCGCCTCCTAGCGGATGAGATGCCCCATCTGGCAGCCCGTCTCAATGGAGAATTTTTTTTTTTATTATTATATAAATCGTATGCTACCTTATGTTGATATGGTACGATAATCACCACCAGCTTCCTCTACATCATCTACATTTATAAACAAACATTCTTCATTTCTGCTCACTATCATCACTACTCTAAACCATCCAATACTTGATAAGTCTCCATTACGCAAAATGAGTCGACAATCAAACCCGTTCAACAATGCAAACTTCTGGGATTTTGTTCAGCACTTTGACCCCAACCAAGCAACTGGCCGCGGAGTAGATCATCAGACTGAGACTCCATTTCCCTCTTTCATGGCCGGTTTCCCCTTTGGTTCGCCATCTGGCCCTCACCCTCCTCACCCTCCTCATCCCCATGGGCATGGACATGGTCCACGAGGACCTCCTCCACCCCCTGAGGCTGACGGCTTCGTCTGGGGTCCTTGGTTCTCCGGTGAAGGCGCTCCCGACAGTCGAACCCATAATGAGCCAAGTCAGCAGGCAAACGAGACTCAGCAAGCTACCGGAAGTGAAAGCCACGAGTCTGACGAGACCATGAATGTCCCTGACCCCGAAGAAGTTGCCCCTGAGGAGAATCAGTGCGGAGCTCGGCCTGAGTGGGCTGGGCGAGGTCGTGGCCGTGGCCGTGGAGGCCCTCGATGCGGTCGAGGTCGAGGCCGCGGTGCTTTCCCCCATGGCCCTCACCGTGGTCCCCATCACGGCCCTCATCCTCCCCCTCCCCCCTACGGTGGCCCCTTTGACCTTTCTGGCCTCTTCCGCGGATGGGGCAACCATCCTTTCGTTCGCAACATGCGCGAGCAGTTCCAAGAGAACCAGAACCGGAGCCAGGAGCAAAACACCAATGACTCATCCGACTCCTCCTTCAACCCACCTATCGACATCTTCAACACCGAGAAGTCATATGTCATTCACGTCGCCCTCCCTGGCGCAAAGAAAGAGGATATTGGCCTGAACTGGGATGCCGACCGCAACCTTCTCAAGATCGCAGGCGTCGTCCACCGCCCGGGCGATGAGGCCTTCCTCAGCACCCTCAGCTCTGGCGAGCGCAAGGTTGGCATGTTTGAACGCAACGTAGCTCTGCCGCCCTCGGGAGCAGATGAGCGCGACGAGGTTGACGGTTTGGGCATCACCGCCAAGATGGAGGACGGTGTCTTGGCCATTACCGTCCCCAAGGCTGAGAAAGAGTGGACTGAGATCCACAAGATTGATATTGAGTAGGGATTGGAAAGGTTGAGAATGATGTGTTATGATATCCACACTTGCAATGGAGTTTGATAGCTGCTATGGCTTTTGGTCAGTTTCACGATAACCCCGTTTAGCTTCTGGTTTTTAGTTTGGGCTCTGTTGGCGCGAATACCTTAAGTACCTGAATACGATATCTATATCATTATTTAGCAGTAGCGGAAAGAGAAAAGAACAAACCACAAAAAAAAGGGAAGAGAAGGAGTAGGAAGAAAAAAAAAATACATCCATCTATTAATTATTTAAATCTTTATTTGCAGACGTGACTACTTCCTTTGAGACCTTTTTAATCCAAATTCATATGTCAGAGTAGAGAACCATGGTGATATGTATAGTGTATTTACTTTATTTATTCAGTCTAACAGCTTAAAGCTGAACATGTCTTCATCCGCGTTAAGGCCTATGCAATGGGTATATGCTAGAATGTAGTGGGAGTTCTCTCAGAAGAAAAGGGCTTTGCCGGTTTCTCCAAGCCGGTCGTGTTTAAGAAGGTGAATAGAAAAATAACGTTTTTCAAAGTGCTTTCATCATGTTGACGAAACAAAAGAGGTCGATGTGCTCCTTGCACAGTATGCAATTTCAGATGATCTTTCCAGTGTAAAAGAAAGTGAAGGAATAACAAAGAAAACAAAAGTGAAAACCAGCAAAGTGAACTCCTATGTAGTCCTCAACGTCCAATCATTAGGGTATTAGTGAATCGAGCTGGGCATGTCCCTCGTCACTTCAGAGAGAGGAAAAAAAAAAAAAAAAAAAGAGCGTATAAGATTCGCTTGCTATAACTCAAGCTCGCGAGTGATCTCCTCGCGTACATGGCGAGCCCACTTGAGAATGGCAGTCTCAAAATCAATCCAGACCTGTGGAGATGTGTTGTACTGGACTCCGAGCACATCGACTTTCAACATGACCTCGAAGCGCAGTTCGGCAGCTTTGACCCAGTATCGTAAGTTGTCAGCGCAACGATATGGCTTCTGGGTATCGGTATGAAAGCTTCCAATGGCACCAAATCGTCTTCGTGATTTGTGCACAACGGCATTGTGAAGTTTGACCAGTCGCACACCATTCTGCATGGCTTCGAGGAAAGGGGTAGGCTTCGAATCTTCAGGCGACATTGACTTCCATTCTGGTAAAGGTTCAGAAACCGTATCCATAGACATGAGAAACGCTCGTTCCCGCTCCAGTTCGCGACCAGTCCAGTCACCCTTGAGCCATGTCCAGCCGACCCGTTCAGCCCTCTCCGCGTCTTCAATCTCCTGTTCCTTTTTTAAGATATCGAAGACACTCTCTACCCAGTCATTCATGGTTTTGATCTCCTCTTGCCTCATGCCTTCTTTGAAATTTCGGGTGGCCATCTGCCTTAATGTTTCCATGACAGCTAACAGGTCTGCCCTGACTTGCTTCTCGGGTTTAATAGAGTCAAGACGGTCAGGTAGTTCGTGCGCTGTGTAGTAAAATTTTGCCGCGCGGATTGCCAGCGTAACAACGTCGAGAATATGCATTCCTTGCAGCTCAAACCAACCTTGTGTGTTTTCCGGTGGCATGTTGGGGTAATCGGGGGCACTGGATGGTGCCTCGTAAGTGCCGGTTCTTCGCGCCTCGACTTCATCCAGTGCCTTCTTGGCGTCGCCAAGCGTTTGCTCGAGTTCTGACTTGAGTTCCAGGATGGTAGGTGGCTTGGGGACCACCTTTTCACGGTGGTGATACGTACTCACAGTCGGTGGGAGCATATCACCGCCAAGGTCACTGAAGTTGTCCTCATAATAATCATCCAGCTCCTCGATAGGAGACTCAACAAGGTCGGTGCCGAAGCCCTGGGAGCTGAAATCTGGGCTGCTGTCGGTAGAGGCGTATGACGAGTCAAAATCCGAGCCAACGATCTTGGGCAAAGCTTCGGCATTCGTGTCCAAGGAAGAGAGATCCAGGGTGGCGCGCTGCTGTTTCTTCCTGGCCAGTTGACCACCCTTGCCGTCAAGTAAGCCTGTTCGAGCAAAATAGTACTGCAGATGCGCGATGCTGCCCAGGCTCATCACACTCTCGCGGGATCGGGCGCTGGCGGCAAAATCAGTTCCTTGTGGCCGCATATATCCCCGTCGGCGACTCCTGCCGTCAAAGTTATAACTGGAGTGACGAGACATGGCCGAGATATCTGAATGACGCTTCTTCAGCGTGCTAGTGTCGAGGCTTCCGGTGGAATGACGGTTGAACTTCTCTATGCCTAGAGCATCCCGAGGGTTGGCATCGTTACTGCCATGCGACCAAGAGGATGTCGTCGACAAG
Organism: Fusarium musae; assembly: GCF_019915245.1. Taxonomy (NCBI): domain Eukaryota; kingdom Fungi; phylum Ascomycota; class Sordariomycetes; order Hypocreales; family Nectriaceae; genus Fusarium; species Fusarium musae. The sequence goes on from NC_058387.1 coordinate 3,282,477, forward strand.
CAGCGCGAGAGCTCTGGGCATGCACCGATAGCTGGTGTTGGAAGAGCGTCTGGAGGCGGGGAGTCGCAGCGAAATGAGGGTGTCTGATCGTTGGTGGTAGCCATCTTGCTATAGATCCTATGCTGGTACCGTGCTAAACAAAAGAGAGTACGGAGTGTGATAGAGCTTGAACTTGATTTATCGATGCGTAATAGTACAATAGTTGATCGGCCCTCGCGAGATCAACCTTGTGACCTTTGACGGTGACGTTGCGTCTGTGAACAATGATCTGCACTTACACAGAATCACAAACACGAGAGATGAGGTCCCACACGATATCTCGGGGATAGCTTGGCCTAGAAGTTGGGGCTTGATAACGGATCAGCCAGGGAACTGCGACTGGGTTGCGCTGCAGGTGAGGGACAATGACGAAGAGAGAGTGTGTGTAATAGAAAAGGTGAGGATCGAATATACGCAGTAATCGAGGGGTAGCAAAGACAGAAGACAGGACAGCAAGACAATACAGGATGAGACCAGGTAAAGAAAGAGGGGGGAGGAATTAGATTAATTAAAAAGTTGATGGCGACAAGACGGGAAGGGGAAATTCAATGGATGAATGATTTCCAGGGGGTTTCCAACGGCGATGGGGCGACCTGATGCCTGGATACAGTCAGTGAGTGGTTGGCGGGACAGGCCCATATGGGCACGGGCAAAGCCAGGGTAAAATTACACATCCAGTTCTCCAATTCTCACGGATACCGACTGGACAGCGAAGGGCCAACGCGTGACAGGGGTGATTAAGAGACGATGGAGAAGCTACCTAAGCTGCTGGTCGTAAACAGAGCAAGGATTAAAGAAAGATTTCGTGTTTTCCAGAAGCCGCGTGTCGTCAGGGTTTATCGGTAGAGCAGGAACAGCAGCAGCGGAGCGGCAGCCGGAGCCGGAGCCGTAGGTAGAGGGAGAGTCGATAGGTTGGGACGTTTTCTACCTATTCGTTATTATCGTGATGGCGGTTTGGGATGTACCTAGAGCCGACCAAGGGCTACCAGATATGTATCATGTATGGCTTGGGACAGAAGAGGATGAAGATCGGCATCACAGACGCCAAAGACAGGGAAAGAAGCTGCAATAGACAGCCCTAGGTACGGAGTACAAATGACAAGACCATCCAGGAAGCCCTTCAAGTAAGAAAGCTCGAATAGGAGGCCGTCGACTGGACACAACTAACCACCCGTTCTCTGAGCTTGGAACAACTGGTACAGTACGGAGTAGCGTTGATCAAACACGACAAATTGCACGGTCAGATGTCAGGGATAAATGAATAGATGGGGTCGAGGGGAGGATCGGATATGGAGCAATAGCACCGGCATTATTAGTACAGCAGCAAAGCTCCTTTATTAATATCAAAATTGTCGATAACCGACAGCACGCCAGTATCAACCATATCCCCGGGCAACCTGCGATTGTACAAGAACGGATCGTGAGCTTGCAGATTCAGAGGGCTAGGCCTCTAGCACAGGCTGTATCGGGCATGCTAAACTCCTCCAGGCTGATTGGAATTCTTGCTTGTCTGCAATGGGCCCGTTGCTATGGGCATCAGCAGTTACGAGTTTCAGACTTTCATTGGAACTCCATCCCGATGACGACAGGGAGCCGTTTACAAGAAAGCTCCGTGCTCAACAAAGGCCATTGGATCCCGTGAAAGTCGAACCTGGGGCTCGGGACGGGCCTGATGGTTAATTCTTCCGTTATTGGGTTCATGCATTTGAAATCCATACTTCCACTACCACCTAGCCAGTTGTTACTGCTCTATCTAGTCTTCCGAAATCTAACCGTTATTGTTGGTGAATGAATAGATCAATGTTGATAGCTCTTTCTATCAATGAACATTCCTGGCAAGATGGGAATCATCATCTAATAAATGGCATATTGCACATGCTCTATTGCAACGTATTCCCATAATGGCTTGTCTTCATGGCTCCGTACAGCTCATTGTCTGTTAATTCAAAACTGAATACATATAGCAACCTGTTCCTAATCAACTAATTGTCCACTTTACAAGCTTCCTAACTTTAATAAGCAACCTTTGGATCGACAACAGAGGTCGATACACGCTAATTCTGACCGGTTGCTGTTAGGCGAGATCATTGACCAGGGATACAGCTCTTTAGACAATTCGCAAGCAAATCAGAAGCAGCTTGTGATCCAATCCCGGCAGTTATCCCGGGTCAGTGTGGTGCCTCAGTCTAGCATACTACGCAGCATGCAATGTAAGGTAATATGAATATCGCCCTTTCGTGCGTTCAAGTATTGCACTGTACCTATATGTACAGAGAGACGCGACTACGAACAGGTGGGTTGGTATAGAATTCAAAAACCTCAATTTGTACTCCTTCCTGCGGGTTTCTTGTCTGTTTGCAGAGTGCTGAGCGAAACGACTCCGTGTTCATCTCAGCTCATAACCGTTGCTTTAACGACACCTCACAAACCTTCTTTATGCTGAGGTCTTTGACTTTTAGTTAGTGGCTTCCATCTTACCTCGTTTGGCCTTTCTCTTTGGCTATCGTTCTATTGCCAGATTGAGGTTAACTCTTATTCTTCACTCTATTCTTTTCCCGTCCAATACCTTAGTAAGGTACGTAATTTTGTTTTTATTTTTAATACATACAGAGCTCCCATGTTAGGTATCTTCGCCGGCCTTGGCTACTAACCGGGTACCTGCCGAAACCTAGCCTATTCCACGCCTCTGGCCCTTCCATTTACATCCATACCTAAGGTACCTAGGTAGGTAGGTACCTATCCTCATCTAATAAGTCACCACCAACCTTCAAGACCTTGAGTTGCCAGTGAGATTTTCTTCTACCTTTGACTACAAACTCACTCTCTTTGTTGGCTTCTCTCTTGTCCTGCTAACTACAACTCTGCCTTTCTCCACTTACGGCAGTCATAGCATCTTGGACACATCTTGTCATTCTCTTTTCGAATACTCTGTACGAAACTTTAACCCCCTTTTGTCTCTGCCTGACACTCTCTGTCTCTCTGTCCTCATCGAACGATAGCCGTGCTGCTCTCGTTTGATGAGAGTTCTAGTACTTCAGTCTCATCTGAGCTTTCCTCTGCAACAACATTTAACCCGACTGTTTTGTTGTACTCTTCACCAACGCACCTGTCCTGCCGATGTGCTTATCATTTGTCTACCTATCTGAGCTAGGCGAGATTATGGTTTGAGGCCGAGACGACAGCTCCTAATCGACTCAAACGGCAGCGTAAAAACATTTGACTGTTCATTGCCGATTCACCAGAGGTTGCTTCTGTTGTTCTGTTGCAGCTACTCCTACACTCCTGCAGCAATCTCTTACCTCCACTCCAATCAGTGGCTGGCAGTCTGGTAATCTCCGCTACAGAGGACCCTCAAAACTTGGCCGCTAGCTCCACCCAAGCTATCATTGACACTTGACAGCAACCCTCAGCCCATCCATCACATCCTAGATGTGCATGTGCATGTGAGAGCGTCGTAATTCATTCGACCACTCTCCCTCCAACTTTCTGCCCCGACACTGTCATTGGGGTTCGTATTGGCCTCAGCGATCACAGCTGCACAATACCATGACAGTTTGATAGCGCACGGTTGGGCCAGAGTGATTAGTGGCACTGAAAGGCAAGATATTTGTCTCAGGGAGATAGAGGGAGAGAATCGGAGTGCATAAGGACACTCTGTGACAGTTTCGCAGAAAAAGTTGGAGATTTCACGCCTCACCAACAATCATCCAATCTGTCCTGTCTTGACTCTTTTTTTATCTGCGCATTGACGGTCTACAAAGAACATTTCGCTTCTGAATATCGAGTGCAAAACCCATTCAACAAATCCTGGCTTCTGGGACCTGGATCTGCACTTCGTAACCTGGACTGGTACAACCAATTTCTAACCAGGTTTCCAGCTGTCCCTCGCTTTTCGAGGGGCCAACTCCAACGATTAGATGAACACCAGCGATTTGAACGCGACGACCTCAGCCGTCAAAGATAACAACGACAGCGACTGGATGTCAAAGGCTGATCCCTTTTTATCAACGCCTGCTGCAAGCCCTGAAACTAACCAACCTACCGGCCTGGGCGAGCTTGCCAGCGGCAACTGCTACAGTGACCAGGACCATGATGTGCCCACGGACAGCCTGCTGAATTTCGCTGATGTCCCTGGTCAACTATCTCACTTGCCATTCAACCCTGGTTCAGCCAATCCCTCCTCCACCTACACCCCAGATCCTAATTCCAGCTTGCTCACTTTCTCATCTTCCATTATTGACACAACTCCGACTTCTTCTGCCTCGTCTGTCACCGATACGCCCACGACCAGCACGACTGTCATCGCCTCAGCCGCGATAACCCCTGCCACGATAACAAAAACAACGTCAACGTCAACAAACGCTCTTCTCCCGTTTCCTACTCCAACGTCACCCCTACCATCATCTGCTCTTCGCAAGACCTCGCCTGGATTAGCTGCCCGACTAAAAGCTTTGGGATTTGGCGCCCAAAAATTCTCTACGCCCCCGATAACGCCTCAAAACGATCGTATCGGCCGTCTGAACGAAGATCAGCTTCGACAGCTCGACGAGAAGCACCAAGCGGGTTCGGTCAAATCGGTCATCGCCCGGCGCGGTCGCCCGTGGAAGGGCGCCGGCGCTTCTTCCTCACCAAAGCCCGTCGCCCACGACCCAAGTCTTGAGCTACCGCCGTTCAAGGTCGAGATTCCCGATTCTACCGTGGCCTTGTTGCCCGAGATTCAAACCCCCGAACCCCTGGACATGGACACTCAAAAGTATCGGCTCCCTGACCACACCAATGGCAATGGGACAAAGGTCACCCTGGATACTCGCCGCGAACACATCGAGCGCACCACACGCCCTCCGTCTCCTGATAGTGCAGGACTGCCCCCTCTACCACCCCCGAAAGATACACCACCGATCGCAACTTCTACGCCGGCTACGCCCCCGACCGACTACGTTCCCAGCCTCAACTCATACTTCACACCTGGTCATAATCGCCCCGGTTCTATATACACGCTATCGCGCGCTTCTTTTGCCTCTCAGCTTGCTCAGTTAACGTCATTGCAACTCCCAGATGCGGAATCGCTAGCGAGCCAGGTTACAGCAATTCCAACGGCTCAGGTAGCTGCCAAAGCACTGATCAATGCTGCCGAGCAAATCAGGAGCTGGATATCCAAGGCATCGGAGGTCGTGGAAGGCCTGGATAGCGAAGATGATGTCGAGTGGGCTGCAGCTGGTGGTCGCGAGGGTCTGGCTGAAGTCGAAATGGCCATCACTCGCTTTGAGGAGCTTGTCAAAGCCTATGTTGGAGCTATCGAACAGTTGCAAAACAGAAAGGATGTTGCCAACGTATCTGTGCAAGACCTGACCCAAGCTGTTTCGCAAATGGAGTCAGTCATTCATGAGTGGGAGAAAATCCGCAGGACGCTACATGTGGTAAGAGCTCAGGTGGAAATAGCTATGGAGTGGGAGGAACTTTGGAACAACGTTCTCGGAGACGTACAAGGGGAAATGGATGAACTCAGCAGATTGGTATTTGAGATGGAAGAACGACGCCACAAGAGTTTGATGGCTGCCAACGCTGACAGTGTTGACATTGGGGACCTTGAGACGATTGTGGAAGAGAACCCTATCCAGGCAGCTCGGTTGCAGGCCCCAAGTCGCTATAGCCTTCCGACCTTTCCAGTAACACCAAACTCACCAGGCACGCCCACCTTGTCGCAGGACGACTCGAGTTTGCTGGCTCTGTTTGCTCGAATGCAGCCTTTGAGGGCATCTCTTGACTTCCTGCCGATGCGGCTGTCCATGTTTGAGGCGAGGGCCGAGCCATCGTTTCCCACAGCCTGTGAGGAGCTGAACATGCGTCGTGAAGGACTTGATGCTAGCTACAAGAAGCTCGAGAAGGATGCTGAGTCACTACGCAAGGAGTTAGGAGAGGATCGATGGGTTATTGTTTTCCGAGGTGCTGGTAGGCAAGCACAGAAGATGCAAGAGTCTGTCGAGCGCTCTCTCCTCAAACTGAGAGAGGCTGCCGACTCCGGTATGCATCTGACTAACCAGCCTGCTATGATGAAGAAGTTGGAAAGCTACGAGGCCAAAAGAATGCATTATGGGCCAGCCATTGAGCGTGTCCTCTCAATCATCGACAAGGGTGTCAGTGAGCGGCTAACAGTTAATGGTGAGATTCTGCGTTTGCATAACGACATGCAAAATAGGTGGCAGGCTTTGAAACAGCAGATGAAAGACGCAGAGTCATTGATTGAGGAAATTCATACTGATAAGGGTCAGCAGCTGCGGGATTCCATCTCCAGTATGCTCTCAAACGATCGCTCAACTTTAGGTAGCGGACGTGAAACCCCCGGCAGCTCACCACCATCGTCAGTCATCATGTCGAGTTTGGGACTGGATCCTCATACGCCATTATCAAAAAACCCAAAAGTACGGGCTACGCCTGGTGCTGCCAACCGCCAAATTCCTTCGAACCGTCGACACTCTTCACTGCCAGCACCAACATCACAAACAAGCAGGAAATCGGGTTTCTCTCGCCTTTCCACTATCTCAGGCTCTTCGTCTACTACCAGTCTGCCACCCAGCCAGATTAAACGGCCAGATTCGAAGCTTGCACACCGCCCACGTTGGAACGCTTCGACAAATACGTCAGATGTCGATACAGGTCACAACTTTAAACCTCTGACGCTAACGACGCCGAGTCCATATGCTAAGAAGAGCCCTGTCGCACATAAATCCGCTGGCTCAACGACACCTGGTTCCAGCACCTCAAAGCTACCGACATTGCGCAGCCCTCTAGCACGTGCCTCATCAGCGTCTCCCAGAGTCGACGAAACGCCCACTAGAGGCAGTCACTCGAACCTATCATTCCGGGAGAGGCTTGCGTCCCCTGGTGCAAACTCTCAGCCATTGCCAAAGCCACGCCTGGCTTCTCATCAATCAACAACGGCCCTCTCCGGCAGACGCTCGTCTCTACAGGCCTCGAGATCTATCGGGCCAGATGGAGACCGGCACAGCAGGCCTGCTAGTTCTCTTGCTATGTCTTCAAGGAGGATTAGTCTTCTTCCTCAGCCTACAGAAACCGGCCGGGCCAGCCCTGCGTCTGTCTCGAGTGTTCGGTCTACAATGCGCAAGCCTTCTCCTGCTGAGCCGAAAGATTCAAAGCCCAGATGGAGACATTGAGAGCTATCCACCTCCACTGCAGCATAGCCTGTTAACAGGCTTCGCCCAGGAACGAAACTTTACGTTCTAATGTAACACCATAATCCATCGAGTTGACTTCGCTATACCAACCTCTTAACATCATCAAAGAGCCTGGCGTACCATTTATGAAATAATTCTTTTCTGCAGCAAGGCGTACCGGGTTCTCATCAAGACGGTTGACGGAGTTTGGGACATAACTTAAGGGATGACGGTCTTGCTTTCCCGTTTTCTTTGTCTGGACTCCGTAGTCCCCGGCCACGAGTCAAACTCTTTCGCTCGACATTTTCTTTCTTTTTGTGCCAAATTGTGCACAATGTGCTGTAATTAGGACGGAGAAGAAGGAAGCTATGTGGTAATCTAGGCTGGCACAATATTGCTGCATTGTAACATTCACATCATGCTTCCGCTCAACGAGCTGCCTGTCTAGATGTAGAAAGAACTCCAATCAAAGAAGTAAAGGGTTCCATGCAAACAGTTCCCAAAAGTGAAACCTCGCTGGCCCATAGTATGATTTCTCTTTTCATTTCATTATGTGCATGTTTGTGACAATCCGGCTTTATTTTCCTCGATGCCATGGCACAGGTGCCTTACTTAGCTACCTCAAGGTATAAAAGCAAGCCTAGACTAATGCAAAGCTCCTTGTCTATGCGTGTATCCCAGAAACGCCTGGGGTTGTGTGGTGTATGAAATCGAAACGAGTTGAAGCCCGCCCCCCAATCGCCGCCCATGCAGAAGAAACACCATCAACTCCCGCCCGCTCAGAAATCACTGTCATCTATCTACCTAATGTTTGGAGTCTCGATTCTTCAAAGCTTCGTGGGAAAGGGGTATGATAATAGAAGGGAGAAACAAGTGCCCAGGCATGTCATTGAAATGTTCATCATCAATCCTCCACTTCCTCCCTGCCAATTGTATCCGTATCCATGTCTCCATGTTCTAATAGTGTAGGGTTCGTGAATTAAAAAGAAAGGTGCGCATAATGTCTGCTTTACATGGGCATCAACCCTATCCCGCTCTTCTTGAGCGTCTTTGGGGCTGCGCCGGAGGTTCTGCCAACTGTCGACGAACCGCTAGCTTTACGGCTGGAGCTAGCACCAGTACTTCTGCGTTTTGTCACGCCACTTGTAGGTTTTTTGCTGGGGTATCTTTTCCCTCCTGCGTACTTCTTCGTACCCCCGCTGCTCTTACTGGACGCTCGCGGCTTGGCCTGAGTTTGTGTGCTGCCGAGGGTCTGAAGCCTGCTGTGAAATGCCTGCACATCTGGCCTTGAGCTGCCGTTGAAGTAGTGCGAATCCTCGCCGTCCTCATCCTCATGCGCTTCATCATCATCCATCTCGACTTCTGAGCTGATGAGGTCCACCACGTCCTGATCTTGGCTACCACTCCGAGGATCCATGGCTTCTCGATAGTGATTGTAGTGTTTTTGCAAAATGCGGAGGATCCGAGGGCCGTAGTCGTTGACTTTGTCGGGGTCGATGCTTGGGATCCTCCGCATCTTTTCGGGGGAGGTAGTCCAGTGAATAGCCATGAGTCGAAAGTCCTTTTCGGTAAACAGAGGCCTCCTCAAGCTTTTCTGGTTGCGAATCTTCTCCTCTGTTTGCTTTGCTTCCCTCACAAAACTTTCAACCATGTCTCGGTGTATTTCATCCAGGCTTCCCATGTCAGTATCGGCCAATATCGGCGGCCCGGGAGTACGAGAGGGTGGCTTAGCCGGCCGATGTTGGGGGAGATTATCAAAAGCGTCGTCGTAGTCATCGTCATCGTCCATCACAAAACCTGCATCCTCCCACGAGTATGGTGTCTGCCCAGTGTGTCCGCGATTATTCTCGGTCGTCCGCGATTTCTTTTTCTGCCGGCCGACAGGCGAAGAAACGTACGTTGAGGGCATGTTCGAGGCTTCTTCCTCGGCCGGTGCCTTGCTGCCTTTCTTGGAGCGAGACTTGGGGGTCTTCTTGGCAGTGCCGGGCTCCGGCACCTGAATCGACAGCATCAGCCTACGTTGACCCGAGAGGAACGATCGATATGTTGGTCCGAGACGTAGATATTGAATCGCCATGCCATGGCGACCGACCTGATTATCCTCATTAAAAGCCTTTTCAGCCGATAACTTGTCGATGACTCGGATCAGCTCATGTTTCTTAAGGCCTTTCGCCATGCCATGCCACTCGTCAGAAAGTTCTGCTTCATTTGCGGGGTACTTTTTTCCCAAGAGGATGTCAGAGCATTGCACTGCTGTGATGCGGTTCTGGGCTTGGACAACTTTGATGGCAGCAACGGCATATTCAGAAAAGTCTTGTTGCTCGAAAGTCAACCCAGCCTTGCAATTGTCGCAACTTTTTCTGCATTGTGTTGCAGAGAAATCTTCTCCAAAGTAGCGTAGAATCTCAGTTCTTCGACAATCAGATTTGTTGTCACAAAAAGCCGTGACTCTATTCAGCATAGACATTTGGCGTTCTTTTTGATCATGGCTACCATCTCCATCCGCAATCAGCTTCTTCAGGACTCTTATGTCCGCCTTTCCGTAGAAAAGAATGCAGTCAGAAGGATTGCCATCTCTGCCTGCGCGGCCAGTCTCCTGATAATAGCCTTCCAGGCTCTTTGGAAGACCGTGGTGGATAACGAACCTCACATCAGGCTTGTCAATGCCCATTCCAAATGCGATTGTAGCAACCACAACTTTAACCTGTCCTCTCTGCCAGGAATTCTGAACCTCGACCTTTTCCTGAGGATCGCAACCTGCGTGATAAAACCTGGCCGTTATACCTTTAGTCGAGAGGCTTTCAGCAACCTTTTCAGCGCTCTTCCGTGAGATTGTATAGACAATTCCACTCTGGTTTGCATATCTGGAATGTATTAGAGAGGAGATTGCTTCCATAACCTTTTCGTTTGTTGTCTTCGACCGGACTTCGTAGTACAGGTTCGGGCGGTTGAAGCTTTGAGAGAAAATCTGGCAGTCGTCCATTCCAAGATTGTGCCTGATATCGACAATGACATTCTTGGTCGCGGTAGCTGTAAGGGCCATGACAGGCACTCCTGGGTACTTTTGGCGTACTTGGCCAAGTATCTTGTAGTCTGGGCGGAAATCATGGCCCCATTGACTGACGCAGTGCGCCTCGTCGATCACAAGGCGTGCAAATTTCCCTTTACGATGAAGCGTTTCCAGGCCGTTGTTGAAATTGACATTTTTGCTCACCATCTCCGGGGTAACATATAATAGCTCCAGAAAGTGTTCCGGGCTTTTCTCATTGAAAGCACTCATGACTTGCCTCTTGTATTCAGCTGAGCACTCTCCATTGAATGCAACGGCCTGTATCCCCAAAGCTTTCATATGATCAACCTGATCTTGCATCAAGCTGAGCAATGGCGACACAACAATTGTGACACCACGAGTTTTCCCAGTCTTGACAACAGCCGGCAGTTGGTAGCAAAGTGACTTGCCACCGCCCGTCGGCATTAGCACAAAGGCATCTTGGCCTCCGAGCGTAGCATTAATTGCCTCGAGCTGGTTGCAGCGGAAACCCTTCATTCTGAATCGATCTTTAAGCATCCTCTGGACTTCTGATGACCATGGGTACTTCATTAGTTGGGCAGGGATCGCTTCAGAAGCCATCAAGGGTAGTGACTTTGTTGATACCGCTCGTGACTTTGCCGATGCTGACGCATTACCCGACGTCTCTGAAAAGATCTTCCTTTGGTCTTGCGACTCGGGTGCCAGAGATTGGCGGATCTCGTAGTCCTGAGCAAAAGCGAGCATCTCCGCATCGTCGCTGAAATCACTGAATTCATCGCCCGCTCGGTGATGTGTCGCTTGTGGCGTCCGTCGGCTACTGCTACCCAGATGCGCGAAGATGTTTGGAGGCCGAGTCTGGGTGCGAGACTGAATGTCTTCCGAATCCGATGGCTCTTCATCACTGACATCGAACTCTGCATCCACAGGGATGGGACTTACTGGCCTAGACTTAAGTATCCGACCCTGTTGATAAGGCGCTCCTGGTGCTCTTGTAGGATCTCGTGGGAATAGTGCAGAAGGTTCGTCATACTCCTGTGAAAGAACGCTCAGTCCTTGCGATGCTTCAATCCTAGAGGCTGGGGGGTTCCAAGCGTTTGTTTTGGGTAACTGAGTCTGATGAACCACTTGTGTACCCGTTTCGCTGGCTGGGATGGCATCTCGCGAAGCCATCGACATATTGACATTGTTTTGAAAGACGGGCTGAGTACTTAGTACGACAACTGGTGTAGAGGCTGGACCAGGATGTAAGGTCTTAGTGGTCGCAAGAAACCCACCAACATCGAGCCTAGCATCCCGAATGCTTTTAAGGAGGCCATCCTCAACTTCTTGGATTTCATCCGTAAGATCATCTAACCGGACCTCGTCTTCATCTGTATCGAGACTCTCCTCATAGGCTTGAGCGATCTGCCGGGCCAGACTCTCCCGTTTCTCGCCGAGGACTCTGTATTCTTCGACAGGGCCAGCGAGTTCCGCGATAGCAGAACGTTGCCGTTTCAGATGCTCCTTCTCGGCCTTGACCTCTGCACGTTGCGGTTTCGACCATCTTTCGTTTATTGCCTGCGAAAACTTCTTTCCATTTTCTTGAATGAGTCTATCAAGAAACTCCGCCCAATTGGTCAAGGCATTTGAGTCGGAAGCCAATTGCTTGAGGAGAACCGGTTCTTGGCTGGAGGGAAGAAAGACCCCGCCACATGACTGGTGAAGAACATCGCCAACTATCGGTCTATTAGACTGTGAGCTGTTTGTTGTGCTTGTTGGGTCGCCAGTAATAGTTGAGCCAGACGAGATTTGGCGTTGGGAAGTCGTATGTAGGTCAAATTTGACAGCAGATATAGGAGGTTTGTGTTCCGGCGACTCAACGCTGTCGCCTCCGATCGTTGAAGTCTTCGTAATAGTGAGAGAGTCATTACGAGACGGTGGTGTTAGAAACTCGTCATCAGAGTCGGGGATAACTAGCTCATCCCCTGTAGGCATTATAAGTGGCGGTAACGATGGTGCTGGAAGTGGTGACTTGGTATTTCCAGAGCTTGCGGGTGCCTTCAAGAGGTTTGAAGAACCGTCCAGGTCCTGATTGGACTCACTTAAGGGAGTTGTCCTTTTCTCGCGGACAAAGTGGCTGCGAATCCGAGTTGAAGGAGACAGCATAACATGGTCTTCCTCACTAATCGATGGGATGTCACGAGTTTGGCGAGTTCGAGTACTAGACAGTCCATTCTTGCGTCGAGCGGACCGTGTCGGGCTTGGAGGTGGAGGTTCGGTGCCTAGAAGTTCGTAGACGTCGGGGAGATCACCGAAATCGCTAAATTCCTCTTTGGAAATCTCATTACTCTTCCTCTTCCTACCGCTCGACACGGCCGGCTCGGGTTCTGGTCGAGTTGCATAGTCTTCGCGCCATAGCTTTACGTCACTACCGAAAGACAATGAATCGGAAGAAGCAAAGGTATCGTCGGTCAAGTCCATATAATCGATACCGCCAGTCTTGAGTTCCGGGAAGTCGGGACTACTTGTGGACTGTTGGGCTGAAACCGATACTGGAACTTGTATTTTTTTTGGTGGCGACTCGTTCGATCGTTTGACAGTGATATCTGGCTGGTTTGAGACATCCTGATTGACGGTTAAAGGCGTAGGGAATTGCTGTGATTTCGAAACAAGACTGGGTTTCTTGACTTTTGAGCTGAGCACAAGGCGTCCCATGGCGTCTTCCTCGTCGTCGAATATCACCTGGTCCGTCTGCCGCGATATTGGACCCAATGCAGCCCGTCCATTGGATGTACTCGACGCGTCGCTTCTCCCTCGAGTAGCGACTTCGGGGCGGTCAGATGAAGTATTCCGTACGTTTTTTCGTGCTTGGGAGCTTGAGTGTTGAGATTGAGGCAAGCTAATCTGGGAAGAGTCGCTACAGACTGGGAAAGATGGCGTTACAGGCCTGGAGCAGGCTTGATCGTTCAACAGCCAGGACAGGTGCTCGGCAAGGTTGTTGCGAGTCATGAAGCCGACACTATGATGTCGGAGCGTCTTTCAGCTGCCTTTGTCAGAAACATCGAGTAACTCGTATGTTGTGATGTCTCGAGTTGTGGCAAAACGATTGAACTGGAAAAGCTCTGCTTGTTATCATGGCCCAGGGTTCGGAGGTGGCAGTCCCGCTCTAGCGCGTCACGCGTTTGGTACTAAAGTGGGAGGTGCGAGAGCACGTGATTCACTGTTCCGCCTTAATGTACTGTCACCATCCGTCCTCTGGAGTATGTCTACCTAGGGGAGGAAAGAAAACTCAGGACCTTAAACCTAAGTGATAAAAGTCTTTTGGTAAATTTAGCCCAAGCTTAGGGGACTCTTTACTTAGTTTATTTTGACACCCTATATCAAGGTTCGGTGTTTTCTTGCCCCCCGATGTATGGATATTAACTAGAGTGAAACGTGCTATTATAGCGTCAGGCATTGACACTTGAATGGCTCTCTGTTCATTCATTTATATTGCAAAAGGCAGTCTTCATTGTTATCAACTCAATCGCAGAGCTATATTCAAGTTACATGGACGAACAGAATAGAATGAATGATTATTTATCTAATGGAGATAGCGGAAGCCAACATATGGATGTTTCATAATCTGGTATACCGAGGTCTATACCGAGATCGTATGAATATCATATTGGAACAATTGGCCTATACTACTAAAGTAGTGTGTATTTAGTCAAGCTCTTGGCTGGTCGACTGTCACTGTCGACTCGAGTGGAATTTAGGGGTCTTCTGCCTGACTGGAAATCCCAAATAGTCCATCGCCGAGCACTTCATGGCATCTGGCGGAAAATATTTCCAATTTACGCTCTCTCACCGCGACCAGACCATTGTATGTGATAACGATCATCTCATTAAGCAGATGCTGCCTTCCAAGCCAGGCATCAGTGGGACTCTTTGATCAAGATCACGAGCTTTCGCGTATTGATCGCTCGCCATTTTAGGCAGCACATACCCCTGTACCCCAGGAAGCTGCCACTAACACGCGTTGTGGGACGCGGTCTAACCTCACTGATATTTAGCCTTAGGGTAGTGGGGTATAATTCTATTGATGGCGGTAGGGATGGCTTCAGCTGGCCAGGTCAAAGAGGAGGGGTTGACAGCTGGGCAAGTTCCGTCCATGTGTACCTACCTTAAAATATAAAACTGTTGGAAAATCCTCTCTTCTTCGGGTGTTATTTCTCTGAGTACCATTAGCTTGATATCATTTTCAACTGATTACTATAGCAAGATCACTCTAGGTCACCTACTTCGAACAAATTCAAAACTTTGCATCTCTACACTTTTCCCTCTCCTGTACACTCTCAGCTTCCCTTGTTTCTCTTTTCCCACTTCGTCCTTCAATCTCCTTTTCTTCCCCTCCCAGAAGTCCTGATCCCCAATCAAAATGGATAGCCTCCCGAAGCTCCCTGCTCCTCATTCGGAGCTGGCGAAGTACATCTTTGACCACAAAGACACAAAGATCACCGAAATCATGGCGCCATATCGCGAGTATGAAGCGAACTTGCGATCTATATATGCGCAAGATCGCCAGAACCCAATCCTCGGTGACCCCTATCTCAATGTGGTTCCCCTCTTTACGGAGAATACCAAGTTCATCACCACTCGCGCACGTAATCTGGACGCCGAGTCTGACGAGGAAAAGTCAAAGTACATAATGGCTCTTCCAGATGACAAGCGTCGTGCTCATGACTCCCCTGCGACAGTTGCGAACCTCGAAGAGTTCCAGAAGAACTTCAACATATTTTCAGAGTCATCACTGGCTGACTTGGACTGGTCAAACGTTGTGGCTGCTGGTTCTTCAGTCGTTAACTGTCTCCTGCCTGTCCCTAAAGAGTTCAACACAACTAAACGAAAACTTCGAGAGTATTACCACGAGAAGTTCTGCCCTGCTTCCGATGTTGATCTCTTTCTGCATGGGCTCAATCACGATCAGGCCATCGACAAGATCAAACAGATTGAACAGGCAATCAAAGATGCTCTTTTGAATGAGGTAACAGTTGTGAGAACAAAATACGCAATTACAATTGCTAGTCAATATCCTGTTCGGCACATTCAGGTACAGAACCTCACACTGCCTCACGTCGACCATAATGATGACTGATTGTGTTATAGATCGTTCTCCGCGTCTACAAATCTGTCAGTGAAATCCTCACTGGATTTGACATTGACGCTGCAGGTGGAGCATACGATGGAGCTCAGGTAAGGCAGCCTTCATCATAAGAACATATTGTCTTATCAAGGGGATCCGGAGTCTTTGGCTTTGTCTAACAGGGCTCAGGTATATGTGACTCCCCGTGCTCTCGGGAGCTTCATCACGCAAATCAACCACATTGATCTTACTCGTCGAAGTCCTTCTTACGAGAATCGACTGTCAAAGTATTCACACAGAAACTTTGAGGTCTACTGGCCCGAACTAGATCGAACCCAGATCGATCCAACCATCTTCGAAAGAAGCTTCAGAAGAACTCTAGGCTTGGCTCGTCTTCTTGTTCTTGAACGGCTTCCAACCACCACAGCTCGAGATACTTATCTCGACAAGAGGCGTGAGGAGCGAGGCCGGCCCAGGGTTTATAGATCCCACCAGGTCCTCCACGGCAACATCAAGGACTACCATGAGGATGAAATTGCTGATTGGCTGTCTGAAGAGGACGTCAGTAACTACCATACCTTCACTGTGCCTTATGGGCAGCACTTCAATGCCAAGCGGATCGAGAAACTCTGTTATACGCGAGATCTTCTTCTCAATGCAGAATGGAACCAGCCTGATGATCGAGAGGTTTACCTCCATCGCCACCCTGCATTTTTTGGGCGTGTACAAGACGTGATCGAAGACTGCTGTGGCTGCTGCCCAGAGGCTGTTACGGACCAGGAAAAGGAAGTCGCAGAGAAGGAGGCTCAGATTTATATCAAAGGCAAAGTCTCCTTCTTGATCGATGATCCTGGCCGACAGCAAATTGGTTCTTTTAACCCTCTGACTGAGCAAGACTGGACTGATATGGCGTATGTGGGCAACGTTACCAGGCTTTGCCAGTCAATTGTCGATGGTGACATTGACGACGTATCAAACTGGCTAAGCCAGGAAGATGCCGATCCAAATAAGAGAGACTATACCGGCAGAACCCCTCTCCATCTCGCCGTAATGACATCGACGCCAGAGGTCATCAAGTGCCTTGTTGAGCGCGGTGCACGGCTGACTGCACGGCTGGCGGACGGCAGGAATGCACTGCACCTCGCTGCTTCACGAGGTGATGTGGAGATTATCAAAATTTTGATGGAGAAGTCAATCGAAAACGAAGAGGCTGAAGAGGAACGACAGGACAAGAAGCGCCGAGCAGCAAAGAAGGCCAGTTCTGATGGCAATGACGGGGTTCGTGACAAGGACGTTGCATCAGATCCCGATGGAGAATCCGATGGCGAGATGGTTGATGACGAGACAACAGATGCTGATGCCGCATCTATGACTACTGGGTCTTTCGTCAAAATCAAGCAAGTTGAAGCAGAGAATGCTGAGGATCTTGTTCCCGAAGAGTCACAAGACGAGCCGGATTTCTTCAATGTCGACGCCTTGGCCTGGGATCTCCAGTGTTCTCCTCTTCATCTTGCCATCGCAGAAGGAAACGAGGACGCTGTCAGGGTTCTTTGTGATGTAGGTGAAATCAATCTGACCCCTAATCCAGATTCAAAGAGTTTCTACTGACAAATACCTCGCAGTACGGGACCGATTCGATTCTGCCCGTCAAGTCTCTCGCGGAACATGGTGACAGTCGTGTGATTCTGACACTGGTTCTGGCCTTGACACTACCTAATGATAAGGCTAAATCGATGGCAAATCTCCTTATGCGACTCGGCGCCACATCTGCCCAAGCTGATTCGAAAGGATGCACTGCTTTCCATAGATTTGTTGAATCTGGAGAGGTGGAACTCATCGATACGCTCCTGGATAACGACAAGACGGGCATAAAGGCAGCTATCAATCACATGGTTTGCGATGGAAGTTATTGGAACGCAGAGACTATTGCCCCGATTAACACTGCCGTTCAGAGTGGAGATGTTGCTTTGGTGTTGAAGCTACTCTCTGCTGGTGCTGCAGCTCACATCGATTTCGATAATTGGTTGAAGTCCGCCAAGGTCTCCGACATGTCTGGACGCCTGGGCACTCTGGAGGCCAACCAGAAGATGTATAAGGAGACTGTGGAACAGCCATTGATCACCGCCATCCGATCTGGTCGTACAGATGTCGCAATCAAACTTCTCGAAAACGGCGCGGACCCAAATTCACTGAATACAGAGACACATCGGCTAATTTTCAATGAGTATCAGAGAAATTGGAATAAGGGTCAATCAGCTTTAGACCTGGTCCAAAAGTCGCTGAAGCGTCTTCGTGAATTCCATGTTGAAAAGACCGGACCTGTGAAACCAAGGGAGACCCCAGGGATGGATGACTTCCTGGGCCACTTCACTTCTGGAAGTTACTCTCATTGGGTTGTTTCAGAGCAAGTTGAGAGTCAAAAGAGGTCATTCGCGTCTCGTCTCAAGCGATATGAGGAGGATATCAAGAAGAATCCAGAGCCTAAAGGAGTTTCGGAAAAACTGGAAGCAATCAAGGAGCTGTCAGCAGGTTTTCAAGCCCTTGAAGAAGAGCTCATAAACCGAGGTGCGAAAACCTTCGATGAGTTACATCCTGACATCAAGACGAATCTGAGGAACAACCCCTCAAGCACAAGTAGCCGAACCAAGGACGAGGACAAGGCCATCAAGCCTTTCGAGTTTCACTTCTCATTCAACAATGATCGTGATATGACGGAAAAGAGAAGAGATGGTTACATTGAGCTGTAAGTAGATCCAGATCGCTTTTCATTGTCTTATCTAATTGGAACAGAATGGAGGCTGCGTGGGCGGGAGACGTTGAGAAGGTAAAGGAGCTCTCCCTTCAAGCCTGGGGTGCCGAAAAGGATCAACCGCCGCTAAAGATCGCTGTCTCGGATAACATGGGCAATACTCCTTTTTCAGTAGCCTTCCTTCGAGGACACAGTGACTTAGCAAGGGCTTTGCTTGAAATTGTCAAGGCACAATGGTCTCCACCCAAAAAGGATAAGGTCCGCTTCAGAATGGAGGCTGGTAACGAAGACGAGGAGTATGAATCTGATTCCGATAGCTCTGATAGCTCCGGCGAGAACGAGCCGCGAATAGTCTCTGAGAAGGTGCAGGAAAAGTTCACCATAGACGATATTGGGCATGTTTCTATGGAGGTGGAGTCTCATACCAAGCCCCTCCAGATCTTATGTGAGTCGGTTCCAAGCTGGTTGGTTGAGAAGGGGAAGGTTGTGTACCGACATCAGAAGAGGAGCTTATTCGTCCATACGTTCGACACAAACGATACGACTGGCCTCAAGCTCCTTTTGGACTTGGCACAACACTATTCAGGTCAGAAGTTCGAAGGTGATGACGCCGATCAAGAGGACGAAGGCTCGACCTGCGGCTTTACCTTCCCCCAGTCGGATTTCAAGTGGGCAGTTGAGCACGGGAAGACTCAACTGCTCGCCCTAGTGATAAAACGGACTGGAGCAGGCATACCACTCGATCATCTTGTCAAGAAGAGCGGTGTCGAGCTGAAGCGAAAGCCGCGGTATTACCAGGGACTGACCGTCTACGGCAAGAAAAGGTACGAAGTAACGTCCATCTTCTTATTTACTCACCACTAACTCGTTTCACAGAAAGGATTGGGCAAATGCTGGACGTGGTATGGTTATCAAGAGCAGCGGACTGAGAACGCCGCCTCTTCTCCATGCTGCTCTGGGTGGTAGTGTAGAGAGCGTCGAGCTCTTCCTTGGAGATGCCCCGCATAGGTTGTATGGCGAGTTTGCCAAGTCCAAGGCCTCCAAGGAGGACTCAAGATTCAAGCATTTGAAGGAGAGTCCTGGCGGATTCGACCGCGCAATTTCCAAGTGGCTTGGAGCCGATAGTAAGCAGTTCAACCAAAAGTTTTTACAAACAATACTGACTCTGTGAACAGATGATCTCGTGATCCATTGTGCGGTTTTGGCGCACCCTGGAGACAATGCTAACGACCTGTTAGAGTACCTTGTTGAAGCTTGCCCAGATTTCATTGAGAAGAAGAACTCTGAGGGTGACACACCGCTGATGGTAGCTTGCCGCCTTGGAAGAATCGACGCTGTCAAAATCTTGCTGGCAGCCAATGCGGATCAGTCGACTCGGAACCAAAGGGGCGAAAACATCCTCCATGCAGCAATCGAACGCAACCCCAAGGCACATCAGCTTCGTGAGCTTCTGGACCTCTTGGACTCGGGCCTTCGCAGTCATCTTTTCCTCCAGAGAAAGAACCTCAATGAGAACGGCACCACCCCCGTACACGCTTGGATTTCCCAAATTTCAGGAATGACACTTGGTACCGATAATCGCAACAGTTACCGCAGATACAACGTCTCAGGGTATGCTAAGCCATACGTTGGCCAAGAGAAGGAATCGGTCCTGATGCTCAAGCTCCTTCTCGAATATTCTAAAGGCGAAGAACTCGAGATGCTCAACGGAGCAGGGGACACGTGCCTTCACACGGCGATTATGGCTGGCATGATTGCCGCTGTTCACGTCTTGGTAGAATTCAAGCCCAGCCTTGTCTACCGGGAGAACGCCGTCGGCCGGACTCCTGCTGAGCTCGCGCATGACAAGCTCACTAGCCAGAAGTTTACCATGCCTGACAAGCCCAGCATTGAAGACCGAAATCGCGTCCAAGATATCTTGCGAAAGAACTCGGAGGAGTTTATCCAGGAGGCTGCCTTGGACGCTCATTCACAAGAGCAGAGGAGATCGCTCGAAAGTCTGGGGCTCAGCGATACCTACAAGCCACAGGAAGTTCCTCTGATTTTGGCATCCATGGGTGTTGAGAAGAATCGATCAAGCAAAAGGCTTGAATCCCGAAGCATCGATCTCGTTTTGTGGGACCTCTGCCGCACCACAATGAAGCAGCATCCCGGGAAACGCCGCTTGGTGAGCTTGAACGAAGCTAATGATGTTGCCAAGAGGTTGGGTGAGAAGTACTCAGCGTCAAGGTATTTCAGCGTTCAAGCTCGGGTTGACGACGATGAAGTCGATCCCGATGAAAAGGAGTCCAGCACGACGATTGATTTTGCGGTCCAGGAGATGAAGACTCGTCTGTCTCAAGCCTGGGAGACGAAGCGACGCCACGGCTTAAAAAACAACAGTTCGTCAGGCTCTGATTACGGTCATTCTTCTGGTTCCGATGAAAGTTCCGATATTTGTGAATTTCCATATTGAGTAGGGTGTCCATATTGTGGCCATCAAAGCAAAGCATCTGCATCGAGTCTCCGATTGTTACTCACTAAGCTTGCATTCGGGCACTTTGGGGTTCATTTACTTGTCATACGGCCATCATGTTTCTTTTTCTTGTTTCACATTCCTAGACGAAAATAAAAGGGCCGTAACTGATAGTCATGAAATATCATTCGTAAAAGAAAATGAGAACGCCATTATGTTTAACTTATCTCTCTCAACTTGTAAAAGAGATCGCAAAAGTGTGTCAAACTCTCTTATGAGACATAGACAACTGCCTGAGGTGCACCATCACCCCAGATTCCAATAACTGCCATGGTGAAACCCAGAGCAGAGAAGGCGGTTCGTGCAATATAGCTGTGGACGAGGCCCTCCACCTCCACTCTGACACCCTCGCCATTGATATCATCAATATCTTCCTCACTGGCAGGCTCACTGTGAGCGTCGCCTAGAACCTCGTAGCTAGCCTCCATTTTAGCTCTTTGGGATTGCCGAGGCGCCGATGATGCGACATGTCGAGTAGCAGGCGCGGGGACAAGAAGGGGAGCGACGAATGAGAGGGTGGCGAGGAGTCCTGTATAGAGAAGGTAAGGGTGGCGAGACGAGCGGGGAGCGAGAGCAAAGCTGATGAGGAAGGGGGCGGAGGCGAGAGAAGTGAGGGCGAGGATGGGTGTCTTGAGAGCAGCGTTCAGAGAGGTGAGGCCGTGGGAAGCGGCGTTGGAAGAGGGAAGTCGGAGCAGGACGGGAAGGGCGAGAGAGGTGATAGAATAAGAGACGCCCTAGAAGACAAAGATTAGCAAAGAGTGGTAAGAACCCGATGGTATGCGAAGCAGCCTACGACTAGGCACAATAACATAACATAACATGATTACAGCAGGCCATAGACAAAGGTATATGCTATGCTCAGTTGTTTGCGGGCGTAGATGGGATAGAATCCTGTGACATCACTTGATGCACAAACCAAACTGCTAGTGTCAATAGGTTCTGAACGTACCGTCAGTAAGCCCAGCGAGACGGTGCCTACAAACTTGAGGAGCGAAACGCTCGTTCCTGTCGCAGTCATGGCTAATAGCTTGCTTCTTTGGTCAATGAGTATGGCTATTCTCCCGATGATGTTAATGGATAAGCAAGATATCCTTAGGTGGGGGAATAAAGTAGATTAGTAGCAAGTGATGATGTGATTAATGGGTTGGGATAGTTACTACCTTTAGGTAAGGTACCTTACGGATAGTCTAACTACCACGAAACCTAGGATTATCCTTTCCCCGGAGTGGCCAGCTGCAAGCTGTTTGTGTGAGTGGGGTCAGGAGGGGTGATAAGGCTAGGCCTTTCTACAAACTGCCTACCTTACCTTACATACTCCAGATACCGTGAGCCTCATAATGACTAGTATAAGTAACAGGTTAGTAATTCGATATCTCTTATTTAGGCCAGATCTCCACAAGCCTCTTCGGAGGTTCTTTTCCCCAAGTCTTGGGGCGCTACAGGTTGTAGCTTAGGTAGGTAGTTACGGAGTGGAAAGCACGCGTTTGAAGTTGGCGCCTCCGCGTCTAAAGTGGACCACGTCGCTTAGAGAATTTGTTTCTCCACTGTCGACGCAGAAAACTCCAGTTCGTGATTCTGCAATTTCTTCCTTTTCTTCTTTCAACTCTTAACAAAACGCCTGACAGCCACATTTGCACCTGTAAGTTACACCACATTTGTTTCCTGTATAATCTCGCATGATGAGCTCCTTTTTTCAACCCCTCCATTACTCATAGGAAGAGCCGTCTTAGACTGCTCTCGGCATATGTATTTGCCAGCTAAGCTCCCAACAAGATGCTCTGCTCTTCGTCTCTGCTGTGCGCCGCTCTCGAGCGTGTTTGCACGCGGGGACAATCATGAGCGAGCGGACCGTCGGTGAGCCTGGCAGATGCGTCGGGGGCGGTGGTGCTTATAAGCCGGGTTTCTGAAGTTTCGAGATGTCGTCACATTGTTATGTTCGATAGTCATATATATGGGACACACGGCTGACCAATATACAGGATCTGCACTAGTGAGTGATTCTTAGGGTGTTGACACGGTCAGGATAAAGATATTGAACAATGGCACTCTTGCTGCGATTCGCCCATCCATCAATTACTCTTTCAGATAGTCCATATAGCTTATGTATCATTTGTCATTACATCATGATGCGCCTCTTCTAGTGACTTCTCTCGTTGCCGATTCCAGCCGAAAACCCTCCTGCAGGCCATCGTACGAATCAATCACTGTCGCTATCATCCACAACAGCTCGCCGTCCACGTGCTGTGCGTCTTACAGTAACATCATCGTCGGAAAACTCCTGGCCTCGTTGCTTCCCGGTCATCTTCAGAACTTCTCCCAGGTCTGGAATATCATCACTCTCCTGCGTGCCTGGGAATTGTGTCGGCACATAGAATGGCTTTGTTGATTTATCATGGGCACACTCTAGAGTGGATGTTGATGAAGCGGGTGGAGAACTTGTCCGTAGAGAAAAGGGCTCCCTCCCACTCGACACCGGATGATTATCAGAAACGATGAAGTCCAGAAGGTCTTCGCCATTATCGGATCCATCAGTCTCAATCATATCGCTGTCCCGTTCACAATCATCGCCGACTTCGTCGCTGTTAAGCCCACCTTTCTTCTGCTGAGGCCTTCGCTTCACTTTCGATCCAGGCTTACTGCTTTGTTCTGTTCGTCCACGGCCTCTAGGTATGACCTCATCCTCTTCATCGTCCTCTTCATCGTCCTCTTCATCGTCCTCTTCAGAAAGGAACTCTTCCACCATGGAGCTAACAGCAAATGTTTGCGGTGCTAAATCGGATGACATTCTCCTTCTTTTCGCACGAGGTTGTGCCCTTGAAGGTGGCTTTCTATTTTGTTTCTTCTTGGCTGACGCTTTGGCTCCCATTCCTTTCGCTTTCGTTGTTGGTGCTTCGTTTGTTGGTTTGGTTTCAGATCCGGATCCAGCAAATGCGTGTACTGGTATCTCCAAGTAGTTGCTCCTGTCTTGGTCTCGACAAGGCAAAACCAGGCTTTCTGGATCATGTGCCATCTTATGCCACATTTTGACAAACCGTTTGGTGCGTGTCCCATGCTTTAGCTTAAATACTGGTCTGAGCTGCCTCTGCAGTTCTGGGTACGCTGTCATATCAGGCATATCTGTCTCCTCAATTATGCTATGATTGAACGGTAAGTTGCGGTATGCCCGGTTGAGCTCGTTAAGCTCTTCGTCATCGAGCAATACCTTGCTGAGTTCTGGCACGGTGGCGAGATCACCCAGCTCCGGGTTGTGTTTGTTGCTTTGTTGCTGTGCTTTCCCACCAATTTTTAACAAGCTCGCCACACTCTGGAATCCTGTTTCAACTCCATCAGGCATATGGAACTTTTTCGGTGGCTTCTTCTTTCCTGCCGGTGCTCGACGCTTTTTCGGCTCCGGCAATGACTGGTCCTGTGTGTTTTCGATAGGAATGTCAACGTGTCGTTTGTCCACCTCGGGTACAATTCCTCTTGGAACGATTCGTGTCGAGAGGTCAAATCGAAAATTGAACCGACTTCCCTCGCAAATCAATGTTTGCATCTTTTCGTAGTTGTCTTTGGATTTGGCAAATTGATCCTCTTCCTTGCCACGCATGAGTAGCAGCACGATGTTACCCGCTCGTTTTCGGCCAGTTCTTCCCATTCGTTGCAGCATTCGAATTGGGGATGCCGAAGAATCATAGCATACGATTAGATCGACCTGTCCGATGTCCAATCCTTCTTCTCCGATTGAGGTAGCAACGAGCACGTTGAAGTCACCCCTCTTGAACCTATTGATTGCCTCAATTTGCTGTGCTTGCTTCATGCCTTCTCCTCTCTTGCCATCAGCCTGTCCAACGAAGACACTGGCCTTGATAAGAGGTTGATGTTTATTCAGCATGCGCACAATATCTTCAGCAGAATCTCGGTATTCACTGAACACGATTACACGAGTCGCCGAGTTGTCACTCTGGTCCATGAAGTGATTCAACACAGTATCGGCCAAGGCTGTGAGTTTGGGATGTCCCACGAAACCTTCCGTACGAAGCCATTTGGAAATCCTATCCATCATCTCCTGAAAATTAGAATCCTGAATCAGTTGGCGCTTGTACTTGGAGCCCTTTTCTCCTTTGCCTTCCTGTTCGCTACGCAAGTCGACAAGATTGTCATAGAAAGGCTTAATACCGTGGAAGTTTAGCAATTTTATCGAGTGTGCGATGCTGGTAAGAACGCTGAAGACAGCTCGCATCATGTGCTGTACGCCCTGGTTCGCATGCCTCCCTCGAGAAGCGAACCATTCTCTTTGGGATTGCATCAATCCGTATGCTGTGATAGCCATCGGGCTTCGCCCAAACCAGATATTTTGCGAGCTCAGTTTATCTGTCATCGGTTTCAGGGCCTTGGTGAAAAGTTCGCTGACTAGGACCATTTCGTCGGACGGATCAAGGACAACCTGTTCGATATTCCTCTGATGAACATACTGACGAATGTCTATTGAGTCCTCTGTGCGTATTTCGCAGTGGGATATGCCTAGGTTGTCAATGACTTCTTGTACTGTCTCGATTTTTGAGCCAGGGGTGGCAGTCAATGCTAGTACTCGGAAGCTCTTGGAGAATCGTCGAATGAGTTTGGTGACCTTCGCATACGCATACTCTCCAACCGCACGATGAGCCTCATCAATGACCAACAGAGCTATGGATTTCGGATCGGCATATCCGTGTGATATATCATTTAGTAGCGTCTGGGGAGTCATGAAAAAGACTCGACGTGACTCCCACTCATCAACACGGAGAGCTGGAGGGATATCGCCTGTCAACAGTGTTGTTTCAGACCGTGGGATACCCGCAATATTGTAGCAAGCATCGACTTGTTGTGCCACAAGGGGCTTTGTTGGAGCAACGAATACTAACTTGGCTTTCTTGGTCCATCGATAGAAGTTGAGCATGACGGTTGCAGCAATAAAAGTTTTCCCAAGACCAGTTGGCAATGCTACTAGGGTGTTGTTAAACAAACTGTTCTTGACGATACTGAATTGGTAGTTTCGAATAGCGCCCAAGTTGGTGGGATAAACCCATGTCTGCATAGCCTCAGTGTCGACTTCATGGTGAGTTGGTTCTTCTCGAGGAAGATCGACGCGGAACACTCTTGTCGCCGCTGCTGGCTGCGAAGGTTGCGGGCCATCGCTTGATAGTGAGCCGCCAAAAAGAGTCGTCTGACGCCAATTTCCGGAACTTGTTCGATTGAACCCTGTTCGAGGGGCCTGACCAGCCGAGGCTGCTACAGACACATTCGATCTCGACTGTGGCTCTGGGGATGAGAACGCATCTGAGGGGAGATCCTCCAATTCCAAAGCTGCCACAGCTGCAGAGTTTGGCTTGTTTGAGGGTTGCAATGCGACTGCATGTAGAGCTTTTGTGTTGCCTTGTCCGTTCATAGAAGACGAGACTTGATCAAGAGCGGTAATGAAATCCTCATCAGCGATGTCATCGTCGAACTCGTCACTGTCCATCGTAGCGAATAACTGTAGTGACGCGCGGCTTCTCGGGTATGCAGTGATTTGAATCAATAATTAAAACATTCTGGACGATGAGGCTATTTTTTCCTCTGTGATAGTTTTTCCGTGGCAAAACCAGGCACATGCAGATGATTGATTTAGCTAACGAAGGCAAGGGCGCGTTGCCCATGCCTGGGTCGCGCTGAATTAAAACGCGATATCACGTGATTCAATGTCCATCGAAGTTTCCAGCTTTGGCGATGTTTAACTCAAGTCCAATATTCAACTGTAAAGTTAGCAGGTAGGTGCCTACCGTAGTAGGATGGCTAGGACTATATAAGGTACCTATAGTACCTTAGGTATTAGCTGGAAAATACTTCATCGGGCCATCAATGCGCAGTGTTTATAAAACCCTGAGGTGTACGCAAAAATTTTCTCGTACTTCCTTCAGAAGCTCTTGCTTTTTGCTATTTACATGTGAAGCAAAGCAGATACCAACTTGGTCTCTTTATAAAGGCAGTCAATGGATCCTTGTTTTCCATTCAGGTTCCGAATTTACGCCGTTTGGCTTTCTGGCAAGTCAACCACTAAAGGTACCTAATTAGGCCAAATCAGGTAGTGAGGCTGCCTGGTCGAGTGCCTTCATGCTCGCCAAGGTTACCTAGTGGGGCCTTTGTAAAACGTCACAGCTTGCTTCGCGAAAAGAACTTCTTTGTCTTCTACAACTTTTTCCCTTTTTCCTCACGTATTGCCTCGTCTCCGCATCACAAACATCACGGAGCTTGTGCAAATCTTTGTCACAAGGCTTCGGCTCTCACTCTCACCTCGACAGAGATATCGCCAGCGAATCGTCGCGTCTTGTTCGTTTCAACTCAATACGCTACACAGTCGCACGAATCTCGACCGACCTCCTCGCTCTTATCGCTGCGTTGGTGTAGACCATCTTCAGGTTGCGATCACCATCTGAAGGCATAGCGCTTGACGGCTCAAGGCTTGGATTATCATTCGCTGCATCTCTGACCAGCTCTGGCCCCTTCCTCAACCACGAACTCGATCACGTTCAGCATTGGAGGTTGTGAAATCACCAAACAGCTCTCACGAATTCACAACTGCAACAATCTGCGCTTCTGATACCACGGTCTGACAAAAAATTAAAATTAAAACCACATACGAAAAAGGGGAGGAGCAAAAACCACAAAAACTACGAGCAAGATTACCCTCCAAAAAAAAACTATCTACTATCACTATCTCGAATCACCACCTACCACTATGGCGCCTCGAGGTCGTCAGAATACCAGCGCGCGCGAGACTCGCAATGCGCGCAAGCCAGCTACCACCTCCAGAGGTGGAATTCAGAAGCGCAAGGCTGGTCGTGTTGATGGCGATGGCGATTTGGATATGGACAGTGCCGGTCGACGTGCTAAGAAGGCTACCACTGCCGATGTCAAACCTACTCGGTCCAGTACTCGAACTTCAACACGTGGCGGCCCGTCCAAAAATGCTCAAAATGTGCTGAAGCATTTGAGCAACGGCACCGCTGCATCCCTTGCCTCTCGTATTTCAAGTGCTTCCTCTGGCAAGGGTCCCAAGACTCGATCCCAAGACATGACAGGCCTGACGGTTCTACGAGTTGGTGGTTTGAAAGAAAGCAAAGCAGCCAGTAATGCTGGAGGAGGTGTCAACGACCTCCTTGGCTTTATGGAGAGAAAAGCTGGTTCATTCAGAACTGGATCGAAGCGAAAAGTCGCCATAAAAAAGGTATGTATCGTCATTGACAGGGCTTCAGGTGCGGAACATGCGACTCGGCTATGCGAGATTCGGAGAACTATTTATTGATCTACCATGCATCCTGCTATATAACTATACACTCCCGCACCTCAGCTGACGCTATTCAACAACGCCTGCTAACTCACTGTAGCACCATACAGTCGGTGATTACGTCTACATAGGAGCGAGTGGGGAGGATGCTTCCGAATTAATCAAGCTCAACACATTCACCTTTGCTGGTGCGCCTTTGGAGGTCATCGAAGTGGACGAAGTCCCGGACAGGGGCACGGCAATCGAATCCAAGTCTACTTTAGAGCTCCGTACCAAACTTCAGGAAATTCTAAGTTCTCGGTACCTTGGGGCCAACAAGCTCCTCAATCTGGATGCCCTTGCTTCAGATGCAAACCTTGTCACTTTGGGTATGTTTGAGAGTCGAGAGCGTGCTCTGAAGACTTTCAGGGGACTCATGGCTGTCTGCGAGAGTCTTTTCAAGACGGATAAGGAGAAACAAGATGCGATCGAGAGCATCAGTCTGGCAAACAATAATATCGATGATGTTGGCCAGGTGGAAGTCGTTGCTACAACTTTTCCTCGTTTGAAAAATCTCGACATGAGTGGCAACCAGGTGGCTTCAATGCAAGCACTACAACCATGGAAGGGCAAGTTCAAGTACCTCGAAACTCTATTCATGACAGGGAATCCCATCGAAACCACAGATCCGAGCTACCCATCAACCCTTCTGGAATGGTTTCCCAGGCTGCAGAACATCAACGGAACCCAACTACGCACCCCGGAGCAGATTGCTGAGCAGGAGGCAGCCCTCCGACCTAAGCCAATTCCCCAGAACGGTCCGGACTTCAGGGATGTTGGTGGTATTGGCGAAAACTTCCTCTTGGAATTTTTTGCGGCATATGACAGCGACCGACCTGGCCTCGCGTCAAGGCTATACGACGAAGACAGTCGATTTTCTATATCGGTTGACACACGAGCAGCTCCGGATCCCAACGCTGCGGCACCCATGTCTTGGGCTTCGTATATCAAGCTATCGCGGAATTTGACTAAAATCACCATGCCGAACCCTCGCATCCAACGACTCTTCCGTGGCACTGCCAGCATTCAGGATGCTTGGAAGACCCTTCCCCTCACTCGACACCCTGATATCAAAGTGGAGATCAACAAGTACATCATGGATTGCCACCCTTTGCAGGGACTTGTCGATCCCAGCGGCCAGAGCTCCGGAGGCGTCGATGGCTTGATAGTGGCAGTGCACGGTGAGTTCGAGGAGCAAGACCCAAACACCAATGCTACAGGAAAACGAAGCTTCTCCCGTACGTTCGTCCTTGGACCCGGGAAGCCAGGGCAGGGGGTTATCCGAGTCGTTAGCGACATGCTGTCGCTTCGAACGTATAGTCTACTCCCCAACGTGTTCGCAGCGCCTGCCTCAATTCCTACTACGGCACCAGCCGATCAACACCAAGCAATGATCACCGAGTTATGCAAGCAAACAGGCATGACACCCCAGTACTCCGAGATGTGTCTTACTCAAGTGAATTGGGAATTCGACCAGGCTTTGGTGATATTCAACGAGAAGAAGGTATGGGCCTCATTTATTATGAAATCGGGTACGGAAGACTAACAAATTCCAGGCACAACTTCCAGCTGAGGCCTTTGCTACGATGGTTGGCTCATAGGATGGCCGGCCAAGCATCGAGGCTGTGGACCAAACTACGGCAAGACGATACGGAAACACGCAGTGTGTTTAGGGTTCTCACAAGAATGGGGAAAGAATGGACAGTCATATCAAAAGGAGTGGGTAGAAATTAGATTAACAGCGATTGTTTACAGCACTGTCGGAGTTCATTGGTCCAAGCGGATATTTGCATCATACATGGTTACAGGCGATACTATTTGAGATTCGGGTCCAGGAAGACTTCTTTTTTTGGTGGGGAGAGGGAGGCAGTTTGCATAAATTATAATGAAATACCGTCACGGAATGAAGACGCTGTGTTTATATGTTCTCTTCAATCTAACCATCTACCATATCGTGAACGGGTTACAACCTAGGTATTCAGTTGTATCATGGGTCACTTTTCGGCTGCAATCGTGTTCTGGAGCTCATACTCGGGTTTCTACGTCCGGAGGAAGTATCGCGAAGCATTGATTACATACTTTTAGTCACCTCCCTATTCAAGCAACTAACAATTATGATGTGTATCATTTTCAACCTAGTACATTAGTAATGAACTAACAACTACTTGAGTTTTGCTTTTTTGATTTCCCACAGGCAGTATAGGGTAACATTGACCTGGGTGCCAATGGTTACATGAGGATTGGTTTCAGGCGAAGAGTATTCAATTATATAGTGTATGAATTAATTGTGTCTCTTGCTAACATACTCAACGCAGCGAGGAACCGTCACCATCAAGTGGTCTCCTAGTCTACGATTTGTTGATTAGTAGAATCCATGGCTATACCTCAAGATTTAACTGTTTCGTTGTGATGATCTACTGAATGCACTTTACATATGAAATTTGCCCTACCGGAATATGAGACACGTTCACTGCTGCAAAATGTGCAGTGGTCACTCAGTGTAGGTGACTGTTCATTCGTAGTATATGGAGTCAGGGAGTTATCGCTGCCCGGCTACTAAACTCTTAGAGAATGCAACGTTGCTCACCTTCACCTCTGACTTAGTTCCTTCCTATCTGCCTGGTCATTGAGGTGCCTGACATTCTTGGTGTATTGATGGCTGTAGAGTTGCAGACCGACTCTACTAATAGTTAAGTTAGTAATATGAGAAGAGTGATTAGGAGGAATAATGGTACCTATTGTTCAGAGAGAAAGACACCAGAGACAAGGTACCTAGCCACGCGAGTTTACCTTAGGTATATATTTTGACCATTGCACGTGTATACAATGCCATGCCGATGATAAACTAAGGCACTTGGCCATTTACATCACACCATCTTGCGAATATCGAAGGACGTATCCGTAAGATTACGTGACTAGGAAAACAATCAATACATACTTGGTGTACTTAGTTACTAGGCAGGAGGATATTAGAAGTTGCCGGTGTTATAGCTGACACAAGACGCATGGATGTTTTCAATGTCCAAGTAGACAATTACAGTTGGCTCCGTCCGATGACTGCGCCATCCCTTGAAGATGAACCAATATCATACTACGGAGTCAGGAAGTCTCGCGAAGACCGTCTTTGCTGAAGCCGTACACGAGAGAAAATACCTATGCAGGTTCATGCGAGTAATTCAAGAAGGGCAGGTGAAAATAATTCAAGCTCTTATTAGCTCCGATAGGGGACTGGGGTTCTCAGGTTGGGTGCGCAATAGCGCGTTTCATATCGAGACTTGTGGATTTAGCCTAGCAACAATTGGCGACGGGACATTAGTAGACTGGCTAGACTGGATCAGAGTGTCGAAGCAGACGTGGCCAATTGATGGGCGAGTCTGTCCAAAATAGATACATACAGGTCAGGTTGGTCATGAGCGTCATTATCAGTGATACCCTTTGACTCTCAACATCAGATACTATTGTCCACGTATGGAGCCCAACGCGTGTGGTATTGTATCACAAAGGATCGAAGTGAAACAAACGGGCACACAACCCAAGCAATTCAACACGAAGTTCAATTCTCGTATTATTTGCTCATATCTACTGGTGCCTTATGATATTCGACTCGACGGGCTTGCCACAGGTGCGAATTCTAAAGAGTGGTCTGGCATTGTACTTGTGCAGATATTTGCCTAGGTACTTACTTAACGCTAGGTACTAAGTATGTGAGATATCCATTGCATTACTGCCATGCATGCCTTATGAAAGCCTCCAGGTTCCTACGGATGCGATACCAAATACCATGCCAACAACGACGTTTCTTCTATAATGGCATTGATATTGGTAACTCAATACGGAGCACTCAACGTTTATATAGCATCCCGAACCTATATAACGTCTTCGCTTGACGGATGATAGTGACGAACTCGTGAACTTCAAGTGGTTGCCCCTATTTTAATCTCTTCAAGCCCAGGGTAGATGCACGGGCCGCGCGCCTCTTTTAGGACAGACCTCGCAAGCACCACCCCTGATTCGAGTGGAGGTAAGGTACTCTGTAGTCCAGTGGTGGCTACTGCTGCCCTCCTGTAACATTTCACAATGCGCCGAGGGCTCTGAGATGGGCATTCCATGCCACCAATGGTATGTTGCACTGGCCGTGAGGATCCCCTGCCACTGGGCGTCAGGATTCAGGAAGCGTTTGGTAAGAGTTGCACCAACCAATAAGAGGCATTGACCCCTGGGCGGGAAGACCAGTCTGCCAGCCTCTTGTGGAGGGAGGGAGGGATGGCCCCGCTGTACCTGCAGTTACTGGATTCTGTATGGATCGTCGCCGGCTGCAGGACCGTGTTGGCACTGGCGTCTCACTTCTGGTCTCAACTCCACCACTGCCCAAGCTCACGATATTAACAGGAGAATTGCAACAAATCACAACTTGGGATCAGCAATTGCCGAATCACAGACGGATAGCACGCCTTAGAAGTGCACCAAGCTATCGTCATAATACCACGTTAGGTCCTAGCAAGATTGCTCATGGCTCGTGTGGTACGGTGCGGCGTACTCAGTGGTTGCTTGCAGGACCACGAGCGTCAGACCCCTGCTCATTTGTGTCCGTCAACTCATATCCATGACATTTTTGCCTGTCTCTGAGACTCCGCCTTTGACAAGGTCACCCCAGTCACGACTCTCCACTACGAGCTCGTGTCATACGTCTCTTCCCTCGGTGCTGCATTTGCTCTCTTCTCTCTCATTTCTCCTGGATCATCTGCTTTGCTTTGCTTTTGTCTGCTCTCTTTCCCGCGCTTGTCTCTGCACACCCATTCCAGGCCTCGCAACACCGTCTGGCACGATCACGTCGAGGTTCACTGCCAATCGTCGGACTCCCTCCTTTTACCTATAGCGCCAAATTGCACGCTTGATTTGCATTCCCGTCGTTTGGCTAGAGAGCGATATCGAACAAGCGTACGACAGACATCTACCCTCCCGAACCGAACACATCACCTTTCGCCCTCCAACACGACTGCCACTGCGACTTTTGAAGTAGATCATAGCGATTTCCTCCACGTCAGCGTCTTTTTTGTCACTCTCGCACCTGTGGTGTTGAGAACTCAGCCACCTTTCCACTCCTTTCGACACCAACACTTTCTTGCTGCATCCGGCCAGCTCTCCCCAGGCATCGGGTTCATCAGATTGTCGCCACATCCGTTAGCTTCAACTCTCTCTGCTTGCGAATAACTCGATTCATTCCTTACTCGTGACGACTTCTCTTTCAGCGACGTGTGCATTCTCTTGGCCTTCCAAGAGTTGAATTTCGTTTCCGACAGTCTTGACCACTGCTTGCTTCTGACTTGGCCTTCGATTTGATTTGCGACGCGAACACCAACTGACCAACTTTCGAACCCGTCATGCCATCGAAATCATATTAATTTGTTCTCAAGATTGTGATTGACTGGGAATCTTTTTCGCGATGAGTTTACCTGAGCCGCCGTCCTCGTTGGACAATGGTTGCTCGGTTGTCCACGACAACACCCTATATGTTTTTACGCCAACTGCTTTCTTGTCGCTGCCGCTTGAGGAGGGTGCAGAATGGAAGAAGTTGAAGATGGGAGAACAAGTTACTGGAGGAGCCTGTGTGGGAACTGATGCAGCGCTGTTCATCATTGGAGGTAGTGGTGGTCAGGCCGACTACAATGGCCTACAAAAATACGTTTTCGCCGACAAGAAATGGGAGACCCTGTCTATTGATAAACCAGCCTTCCGAAATTTACAACACCACGGTGCTGCCTATATCAAGAATACCGACCAGATAGTCGTCTCTGGCGGCAGCCAGGACGGCAGAGAAACACCTTCGGAAACCTCACTATACTTCACCGCCTCAGGACCATATATCCTCCAGAGCGCAGCGCCATCTGCCTCCTCTGTCAATCCCATTCTTTTGGCCTGGTCCGATGCCGAAGTTTGCCTGCTTGGTGGTAATGACTGGAACACGCAAGTTTTCATCTTCAACGCCGCGACAGGTTGGAGAACAATGGGCATCACACTGTCCACGCCCGTTGCGGCTTCCAGCAAAGCCATGATTGCCCAGGGAGACGATGGCTCCAAGAGTCTTTATGTTTTCGATCTCTCAGCCAGCCCCAACAAAGTTCATCGCTATGTTGTCTGGGGTGACAACAACGCACCTGGTCAAAATGCTGTGGATCAAAACGTGAAGCGTGACCTGTCCCTGAAGGACTGGCCTGAATATAACTCGACACTAGCTCCTACCACAGCACGCTCCGATTACTCGATGGCTCAGGACTCGAATGGCAGGGTTGTGTTTGTTGGTGGCAACAAAGACGAGCCTCTCGCCTTCTTTGATATGAAGGAGAACTCCTGGCTTGATGCCTCTAGCATCGTAGGTGACGAGTCGCAGAAGATTCTCTCTGCGGAATCTACCTCTGGAACCAAGACCAGAACCAGCACCACCAAGACATCGTCAACTGAATCATCCACAAGAACCAAGTCTGTTAGCAGGTCATCGACATTAGTGACGTCGACTGGCTCAGCAACAGCCACCGACGACTCATTCTCATCGGCGACCATCTCTGACTCCAGCTCTGCTACCAACAGTGACATCGCGCCAGTTGGCGGTGCTAGTAGTGATGACAAATCTGGTCTTAGTTCCAATGCCATATTGGGTATCACACTGGGCACGATCTTGGGCTTCATTGCTGTGCTCATTGTCATCCTGTTACTCTTGCGGCGCCGTAAGAAGACCCGCCAACCATCACCTGAGAACACGCAGCCCAGGCACGATTTTCCCTCTGATGAGAAGGATCCCATGGGGCTTGGCGGTGGCCCTGTGTCACCCTTCCGCGCTCACCATTCCAATATGTCACAAGAATCATTCTCATCTATGGCAATTCTGATGGGCCGTGCTGGCAAGAGCAAGCCCGGTGTCTCTCGCAAGCTGAGCAACGGCACCAACCGTAGCTCCGTCAGCACTGAGCACAAACAACTCAAATCTACCATTGGTAAACCAGTCCTGCAGGAGATGCAACATCCTGTATTACAAGGACAAGATACCCGCGGAGTGGCTTTCGATCCAACTGTTGCCGAGCCACGACCTCGGAATGGACCTCTCGAGACACAGGACGGTTTGCGAAGGAGCTCTGGCTGGAACCGATACTGGTCAGGCGGTAGCGCTCTTCAGATCCTAGGATTCGGTTCTTCTAAGAGAAACACTGTCGGCTCTGATAGTGACTCGCACTACTCAGATGCCATCCCACATCGAAACCCTCGCGCTACGCAAGATTCAGCAACTGTGCCCCCTCTGAACTTCGAATTCCGCCCCGAGATGAACCGAGTCAATTCTGGAAGCCCTGTCGTCGCCGAATACAACAAGAATATTCCTTTCAGAGATGGTGTAGCTGGTAAAATCGAGCGCCCTATCTCAAAAGCATCTTCCGGCTACTCCAGCGGCATCCCCGAGAGCGTGAACGAAACATGGGACCCTCATCATAAAGACAAACCCTGGGGTACAGATCGAGCGACCAGCAGTATTTATAACCCGAGCTTCTACTTCGGTGCACCTTTGTCTCCCCGGGTCCCACCGCCCCAGACACCCCCCTCTGGAGTAAGCACGCAGCCTCAGCTCGCAATGGCCTCGCAGTCATCAGACATGAGCTGGTTGAATCTCGGTGACCGCACTCGTCAGTAGAGCAGCCGCAGTTTTTATGTACTGATGACGTCTTTAAGTTCTGCATGCACATTGTGAGCTACTAAGATACTCCCATCGTGCGTTGCAAATATACCTCTTACAAGCGATTAGTCGTTTTCAGGTTAAACACATCGCTTTGAGCAACCATCACACTCTATCACTCTCATTCACTACCTACATCTTGGTGCATGTACATAACGGCACACGCACTCAATCACACTCACTACTCCTCTCAGACCTAGTGTCTTTCCGAGAGAACCTATTTTCTTTTCTTTTTGATAAAGTATCGCATGAACCGGCATCGGCGTGCGTATCAGCCGGCTTAATCTTGCTCGTATTCATTTGAGTCCTTTTTCTTGGCGCCGCTTTCATCCTGTACATTCTAGACGCGGACACGGGATTGATCGTTTTTTCCCGTCCCTTTTTTTTTTTTTCGATCGTTGTTGCTTTTTCTAATGATACCACCATCTCCTGACGTATGTAATTGGCTAGTGTAGCAAGAAAAGGGGACCTGGAGGGGATGATCAAAGATGATGGAGATATTGGATGGGGCCAAAAGAGATGCTGGGTTGAGTTGAGATTTGATGATGGGAAGGGGACGTGACTGCTGGCCGAGGCTGAGCGGCGGTAGTCAGTTTTGTTAGCTCTTCAGTCATATCTGGATGTGAAGGGAAGCTGGAGGAAGCCAGGGCTGTAAAGCCGACGTTCCTCGAAATTAAAATATTTGCACAATCTCGTCCATTATGTATCTTTATATATGTGACTTGTGTGTTGTTTCAAATACGACTTGGATGAAGTATGAACTGGTCATCCAGTTGCATTGCTGAATATTGTTCGACGGCGACCTGTTGTGTGATACAATATGATCCTTTTCATTCTCGCGGTCACTAACCATCACCGCCTTGGAGATTGTCTGTCATCAGCACTTCGTCATGCTTAGGACCTGACTGATAGGGAATCCATAGTCAGATATTGAACTTGCCAGCCAAATGAAATAAATCTCTGTACACCATTACCAGCAACAGAGTTTGCACAAGCGGCGGGCCGAGCCTTATCTTTGATTATGACCACGTGCTTCATCAAGCAATTGAAGCTTATTAGTGTATATTGAATGATATAACTCGATTCAGAACATGGCTTGATGAAAGATACGAAACGTAGCTCTCGCTTATTCTGGAAGTGCTGTCCCTGGAAAGAAGCTCATGGCACGAGAGTTGGCCACGAATCATTCCTAGGCACTCATTCAGCTAACTGCCTCTCGAACGAAATCCCGATTGCCATTAGGCATAGGGACACATCTACGAAGTGCACAGTTGTAGAGTTTTGTGCAGCTTGAAGAGGTACGACGCCTTGGAACGTATCTATCTCCATGTATTGTTGAGCCTCAGCCCCAGGTTCATGTGGGGGGTATATTAAGCGAAGAGCTCGGTGAGTGTTTCTGGTAAGTTGCTTCGCGGTGGGCAAGGGAATAAGACTTTTTGGCGAGTATCATGACATTATGACAAGTGGAATCAAGGGTCCATGAAGTTGAAAGGTGAATAGATCTAGATGCAAGGAGTTTTACTCCTCATGAATGAATTTATGAACGGGCGATGTACACTATGTGTTGCGTTTGAAACAGTTGATGAAATGGCTGAGCAACACCCTCAAGTTCTCGTGCTACGCAATTAGTATAAATAACAGTATAAAAAGCATAGCAATAAATTCCTTTCTGGCCTTTTCCTACAAAGGTATGAAGCCTTGAGGCTGCTGGCAGTATCTCGTGGAGTGTTGCACCAGTCACCGTATCCAGTTTGGATGAGCCAGAACATCAACGGAACATGAGAAACCTCCGGAGGCAGTCGCCTGTAGTAACCGTCTTGGGTCACTGACTTTTCTCCCAGTGGGCCCTAGAGCCAAGCGAAGGAAAATGGCGATTTCAGGGTCTTGTTGGCATCCTGGTTAGTGACGATCAAGCGGCTCATTGAGTTTGAGAGATTTTCTCAGCCGCTTACTTGTAGCTGGTGGCTGTGTTTCTTTGAGATGAAGAGGAACTGGACGATTACGAGCCAAAAACTAGGAAGGGAATTACGTTAACCTAGCCTCGGATGCTAATAATCTTTCTGCAAGGCACAGATGATAAAGTTTTCTGCAGATTTCTCTGTGCCTATCACCTGAGGCCAGACAACCTCTGATGTTGCACCAAGGTGTCAAAGATAATCAATGCAAGCAAGCTACTCTAAATTTATAGGTAGATATGAAATTATACTAGAATATACTCAAGTCTTTTTGGTATTTAGGATAGAGGTCCTAAGTCGTCTTGCCTCTCCTTGCTATCCCACGGAAGATGTTGCCGAGGGTGAAGGGTGACCCTGGTCGTCAGAGGAGGGTAGTCAGATTGGGAGGGAACCATCCGGAGTAATGTTGAATGTGGAATACGATAAATGAATATGAGTGGATGAAGTTCGATGGAGAGGCTCAACAAGCTTCGTTGCACTAGGGGAACGACATGTATTGAAGAAGAGTTGGAGAAGCCAAGGTCCACTACAACACAAATGAGAGCTATACAACTCCCGAGAGAGTAGGTAGGTAGTTACTGATGCGAGGAAATAGATCGTAGGTGTAGCGACAGTGATGATCAGTAATGCGTGAAGTTAGTATCTACCATACAGTCAAGTAAGTCCTTGAATAGGAATATATGCATTCTACTAGTACATGCTTTGACCACTGATCTGTAAGAAGAGAAGAGAGAGCCATGAACACATCGGTCGCCCAAACAGAAGCTCAAACATGTCCAGAAACTCGGGGAGGGGTGGATGGACCTGACATGGCCCCCATGCAGCACGGCCAAATTCCAACTCTGGTAAGCGAGCCATAGCCCAGCGATAACTTTTACAGGGCCTATTACGGAGGAGCAAGTTTGGTCTCCCAAAGCTAACCCGAGCAGTTAAACTAAACACTGGCAACCTTACGCATAGACCAGGCGGATATCCACCACTTAGAATTGTCCGCGGGTAGCGTACAGTACGTTTCCCCCCAACGAAGGAAAAGATCAAGTTAGCTGCGTTAATGGTATCTGAATACAAAATTCCAGAAATCGTAGTAAAACTTTCAAGACAAGTAAGTGTTGGTAGGCCAGGTCCTTCGTCGTATACTCAAGGTACCACACATTCATCCTTGGACATGTATCAAGAAACTTCTTGCTACCTATTTAGTAGGTTAAGTCGGTAAGGCGCCGAAGTATCCCGATTTTGTTCCTGGGAGCCTCTAGTCTCAGGTTAGTAGTATGAGAGACCGCTGAAGAAGAGTCTCGGAACAAGGGACATCCCACGCTGGAGGCAGCCATAGGTGTCGCAGAATCTTGTCACATGAATAAGAGATTGTAAAACTGTAAGAGATGGAACAGAGGTCAAGGTGGGTGGAAATTATCATGCGAGAAAAGAAAGACAATGAGCATTGCGACTTCAACCTGGCTTTAACTAGCCCATTATCCTTGAGCTCAGTAATAGTTAGTAGTATCTCAGACAGAAAACCACCCCGTGAGCCTTGCTCGTGAAGGTTCTTCTGGCGTCTGGCTCTGGATGACACCAAGGAAATGAACTTCTACACCAACCAGATATGGGCATTGACCCCTGCCATGGAATGACCCTCCCCACCATCTATCTCCCTTGACGATATCCTCTAATTGGGGATCCCCAGCTGACAATGTCCTGCAGCAGGAGATGGATGGGTGATGAATGGGACATCCCACTCCCCAAGTACTGGTACTTATTAGATCCCTGCCCTTTAACAGCCTATGTCAGTCGCTCTTTGGACTCCCTGGTGGAATTGACAACTGTTTCTTTCATGGTGACATTTGGACAAGAAAGTGAAGAAGAAAAAAAGCGATAGTTTGGCTCCTCAGGCTCCTCCCCCGCCTGCCCGCCTCCAGTTCGTTTACATTAAGCACGGGCAGGGCCAGAGAATAGGTAGTGACCGGCTATTCTCCACCAAAATGGACCGTACGAGAACCCCACTCTCACCCAAGTACAGGTAACAAAATCCACTCTGTCGACAAAAAGTCTCTCTACATTCAGCGGTTGAAAAGAAAGCAGCAACTGAACTGCCCGGTACGTCGCCCGCCCACTTTGGATGAACCTACCTACCTACCCACCTTAGTACTAACTGAAGGTACAGTAGTTGTGCTTAGGCTGCCACTATACGACCAAGCACCTTTAGTTTGGACTCTTCGGTTTACGGTAATTGACCCAAGACTTGAATCAGCCCGAGTCTAATATTGGCTTGTCTTGTCCTTCGTCCGCGTCCACTCTTGCGTCTTCGTTTCTTGGGTTCCTCTCCCACAGTTCATTGGCATCTACACCTACATATCTATATCTGCACATCGCTTCTAGAACGGTCGACACTCTCCCTTGTCCTCTCATCACCAGCAACTGTCACTCAGGTCAAATCGTCATCGTGGTCTCTGCTTCCAATTTCGGGCCCCATCATAACTCTTTTGCGGCATCGGCATCGGCATCGGCATCGGCATCGCAAGCTTTCTCGTCTCTGCGCCATTGCCAGATATTTCTATTGTATGTATCTACGCCGATCAGCTGGATACTCACCGACCAAGTCCGACTGGAACGCATCTTGATACTCTATCTCGACTGTTACTATTCTGTAAATATCTCTCGTCACCTTCGCTTGGTGTCAACTTTCTCCGCTTTTGGTGCTGCTTCAACGACTAGTTCCATCTTGTGCAGCCTTGACTGGCGCATTTCACGACTCGCTCGGCTGATCAAAAAAACTCACTTGTGATTGCCTCTATTCGATCAACATCCGCCGCAACCCGGCCATGATGAGTTCGACGGCATGGAACGGGCAGGACCAGACAATGGCCTCGACTGGTGAGGACGACTTTCATCAATTTCTCGACATGAGCAGCATGGGAAGTTTGGGCGATGGCATGCACTTCGACTTCCAATCCTTCCAAGATGGCTCTGCTCAGGGTCTGATGAACCAGGCGCGAGATGCCCCCGACACAATAATGACCGACTCCGATAATCCAGGCCTAATGTCTACGCCAAACACGATGCCCATGTCAACGTCCACGGTTCAATCAACCATTCCCGCGCACATGATGACGCCCGCAAGCGATCCGATTTCTAATATCGACGCCCAGATTCAATATCTCCAACAACAAAAGTTCCAGCAGCAGCAGCGCCAGATGCAAGAGCAGCAGGTGGCTTTCTTCCATAATCACAACCACTCAGTGCCCCCTACACCGCAAAGTCTTGAGATGCCCAACAGTGGACAGTTCTATTCACAGGCTGAGCAAATTCCGACATCAGGTGCCTACGACAGAAGTTATCACCAGCGGATGAAGGAGCAAGATGTAAGACTCCGGTCCATCACCAACCCCCGCCTCTACATGTCATATTGCTAACTTGGTTCCAGATGGCATTCACACCTCTCGTTTCCCCCGCAGTTACCCCTTTGGACCCCAACTTCTCCATGGACAGCGGCTATACTATCCCCAGCGCCTATTTTAGTCCTCTGACTTCACCAGCTCTCCACGCACAGAATGACCCCTCTACAGTCTACGATCCCCGCCTTACCAACACCGACAATTCACCAGTCGATGTAGATCTCGACAGATCGGCTGCTCCCGTTACCTCCGTTTTGGACCTGCCCAAGAAGGCTGCAAGAAAAAAGACCGCGACCAAGGCACGGGCAAAGGCTAGCATTCGAAGTTCTCCCATCGTCAAGCCTCAGCGCCGGAAAACAGGTCCCAGTCCGGCCATCGTCTCACATGTACTCAGTGAAGTCGAGGAGAACAGTGGCGCCTTTCTTCCTATGCCTGCGACCTCTACCGAGACCTCGGCAGAAGAGAATTCATCAGTATCCCCTGAGGCCCTCTCGGAGATGCCCCCACCGCCAATCCCCAACAGGAGATCGACCAGCAAATCCCCATACATCCAAGCGCAGTCGAGCAACCAGCAAACACCTGTCTCTGGCCCTGTTGATTCACGTCCAGCTCCAGCTACTCCCGCATCGCTCATGAAACTCCCGGCATCCAGGGCAAGCAAGCAGGCGAATGGGCCTCAAGGGCCGGTTGTGTCTGAGCATATTGAATCGCTCGAGTTGCCTGAGTCGGTATCTGGCAAGACCATGACCCCGGTCATCTCGCGCTCTTCTGTGCAGTCTCCTTCCGTAGAACCTATGTCTCGACGAGGGTCGAGCTTTCAGCCATTGCCATCACCAGTTTTCCCTAAGGCTTCAGGATCTGCATCAGCAAGTGCGAGCCCCCAATTAGCTCCCGGTTCGGCAGGCCCATCCGCACGGAAAACTCCTCAGCTCGCGCCTCGGTCGAGCAGGAAAAGGTCGACAGGTTCAGTACATGTTTCGCCTGCACTGTTGCCTCGAATATCCCCTAGCATCAAGCCTCTTCTCCCGGGCACACCAGGTATGACACCAGCGGAGAGTGCTGCATCGCAATTGCTCATGTCGAAATCCAACTACCAAAATATCCTCGAGGGCAATAAGGTGCCAGGCGTTTCATACCCGAGCGAGCTTTCAACAAATCTCACATCAAAGCGAACGTCACACAAAATCGCGGAGCAGGGGCGGCGTAACCGAATCAACTCGGCGTTACAGGTCATGGCTGGATTATTGCCTGGTGGAGACAAGACGAATCTTGCAGATGAAGGTGACAAGAAGGATGGGAAACAAGCGAACGCGCAAAACAGCAAGGCCAGTGTTGTCGAAAACGCCATTGTGCACATGAAGAGCCTTGAGAAAGAAAACGGCGATCTGAAGAAAGAGGTGGAGGAACTTAAAAGACGACTGGAGGGGCTGCAAGGGTCAACAGACGATAAAGAAAAAGCATGATAAAGAGGATCTGGGTGCATCTAGTTCACCACATGATATACACGGGCGTTGAACAGGCGGGAACCTCCTTGGTGCATAATTGGGTAGGTCTGGCACATGATGGGCTCAAATCTCTTCGTAATATCCTCAAGGGCGGCAGCGATTTTTGTTTCGGCGTTTTGCTTGCGGTGTTGAACAGAGCGGGATACTAGACGGGTGCCTCTGGGCCTAGATGGGCTTCTTGTAGAGTGTATTTGTTGAAATCGCTAGACGAAGCAGTAGATGATCTAAGTTGGTAAACGAGGAATTGACGGCCTCAGAAGAGTTGTGGAGCACGGGAATA
Source organism: Fusarium musae (assembly GCF_019915245.1). Classification (NCBI taxonomy): domain Eukaryota; kingdom Fungi; phylum Ascomycota; class Sordariomycetes; order Hypocreales; family Nectriaceae; genus Fusarium; species Fusarium musae. The sequence goes on from NC_058387.1 coordinate 3,325,257, forward strand.
CCAGAACTAAATAGCAAAGGTCAAGTTAACAAGCACACAGTGAGGCGAGACATGGGTCCAAGCTCTGAGATGTCGAGGAGTGACATGAATTAGAGGATAAACGTGGTGAAGTAGTTTTGGCTAGGGGGGGGTCTGGAGCATTGTTTATTGTTGTGAGATATGGATGGCTGTTATTGTTGATGATCAAGAACGTCAGTATCTAACTGCTCCATAACCTCCACCACAAGTTTCAAGCTCTCCATGAAGCCGTTGACAGCGACTCGGAGCATTCGATTGGTTGTGGCCCTGTAATGAACCTCGAGAAGCTGGATATCTGCATCGTCACCAGATGGGGAACCCTGCGTTGACTTCGGCGCTGGGACAACGGTGAGCTGTCGCCTAACGAGTGGGGAGAGTTCAGGGTCCACCTGAATGGCCTTGAGGGCGGTTGTGGCCAGTCGAGCGGTGGGAAAGGGGACGTTGAGGACACTGAGTACAAGGGTAGGGGGTCAGCAAAGAGAACGAGAATAACAACAATAACAACAACAGCCAGCCTTGGCCTTGGTAGCCTCAGACTTGGGGTCGTCATCGTCACAGGACAGGGGGGTGGCTTGCATGGAGCAGGGAAATTCGGGATCGGGAATGGCGGTCATGGTTGTGATTGTGGCGGAAGTGGTCACTGCTTTGGTAACGACGCTCTAATCTCTCTTGGTTGTTGTGATCGATCTATTCGTTTCCCGATGCTTAAATATTCTGGTCCTGCGGTAGTTTTATAATGACGATACTAGCGTTGGCCTCTGCTGTGACGAGGAATGGAGATCTAAGCCGAAAATCGAAAGGACAGGAACGTCAACCCCTGAGAAGTTTTGCGGTATGATTCGATAGTGAAGAGAGTCTCTTTTGAGATAGTTGAGTTTGATGTGAGTGTAAAAGTGAGAGGATGTGTATTTGAATGTGAGTGAGGTGAGTTTGTGTGTGACTCTGATCTCAAAAAAGATTGGAGGTTTCTGATAGTTGCGTGGGGATGAGATTGATTGGCCGTGGGGAGATCCATTACAGGAACCGGGCGGTAAATGCTAGACCATTTGGCGTCGTAGATTTATGGCACAGCCACAGAAAAAGCCACAGCCGGGGATGGTTCAATTGAATCACAACAATAACTGCCATAGTAAAATCTAATCACTTGGATACCCTTGGAATCTATTGCATTTGTTCCATTTAGGAAATAAGGCCTGCAGTTCTAATTACAGATGCTCCTGGTGTAACACGCACTGCCTTAGCTCGTGAAATTCCCCAAGATGAAAGAGTTTATGCTGAGTTATAACTGTCTAGTTTCATGTCATAACAAAGTCCATCAAAACAGAACTGATTACCTACCTTACCTTACCTTGGTACCTATTTAGGGTAAGGTACCTGGGACATCAAATAGAAGTTGCGTGAGGAACAACTGGAAGCGCTGGTTGTTTAATACCTATCTACCAAGACCAACGTTGCATGGGACTTACAGCTGGGACTGGGGTTGGGCTGGAGCGGAATGGTATGTTGTGGTCGAGGGCCCGGGCCAAGTCAAAAAAGTCACTGCTGTTTGCTGTTGCTATGGCAATAGCACCAAGGAGCAACCTGTTCCGGGCAGGGGCCAAAAAACAACGACAATCGCCCATACAAAAGAATCGTTAGCCCAGTGTCCAATCTTACATCAACATCGTCAACCAAGAACTTCAATTCTTTTCCCTTCCCCGACTTTGCCTTCTGGCTTTTGGTGCTTTCTCCTGTCCGCGCTGGAGCTGGACTTGAAGACCCCCCTTCTTTAACCTCACCTGTTAACGCCAGCCTCCTACCTACCTTGCCTTTTTAGCTCACTTAACGCTGCAGCTTCCCGTTTAACTGTCAAAGGCAATCCGTCCCCGGTCACCGCCTGCTCTGATCATTTGTCGCTCGTCGCATTGAGACATCGCCGCTGCTTCAATTCATTGACTGTGTATATCTTGCTTGAACCTGACATCTTCCGACTGCATTTGAAGGCTCCTGCTCTTTTTTTTTTCCCTTTTTGGGTTCAGCAACAGCTTCTGGACGGTCCCACTGCCAGCCTCCCTGAAGCCTGGAACCTGAAGCGCAAGTCAACATCAACAACACCCAATAATAACAACATGGCTCCTTCTACCAGGCAATCGCAAAACATGGCGCAGATAGTCGAGTACATACCAGGTAACTATTTACTCTCTACTACAACATATTATTCATACAATGGCCGCTCGGCTGTTCAGGGCCATGTCGCATTGTTATCCTTTTCAGTTTACGCCGCTGCTCAAGGCTCCGCCTTGCTTCATCGACATCAATGTTCACAACATGCTTTTGCCAACATCGTGGCTAAACTATATTTCAGACCGGCTTTACCTTGCCTCCTACATCCATCCTCCTACTCCAGACACGCCGTTCCCTTACCCCGAGGAGCCTCAGCCAGCTTCTCCTAAGAAGCGAAGCCAACGAGCTGCTGCCGGTGCGACCCCGCTCGCCGCCAAGTCGAACCGACCACAGCCATGCTATTTCACTGTCGACGATACTCTTCTGTACAACGCTTTCCACCATGATTTTGGCCCTCTGCACATCGGCCACCTCTACCGATTCGCCATCCAATTCCATGATATCCTAGGCGCAAAGCAAAACAAGGACCGCCCCATTGTTTTCTGGAGCGCTGCTGACCCTAGAAGTGAGCTTTCCCGTGCCAATCTGTGCGAAGCGCAAGAAGACTAACACCAAGTCCAGGTCGTGCGAACGCCGCTTGCATGCTCGCATGCTACATGGTCCTCATACAGAACTGGCCTCCCCATCTGGCCCTTGCCCCGATTGCGCAGGTCGATCCTCCTCTGATGCCATTCCGAGATGCGGGTTACAGCCAAGCCGACTATGGCATTAGCGTTCAAGATGTTGTCTATGGTGTGTGGAAGGCCAAGGAGGAAAAGTGCTGCGATCTAGACAACTTCGATCTTGACGAATATGAGCGTTTCGAGAGAGTCGAACATGGTGATTTCAACTGGATCACTCCCCATTTCTTGGCATTTGCCTCTCCCCAGCATGCGCCGGTTCAGAAAATCACAGAGGGTTCCGACCTGTACCCATTGCTTCCACGGACGCTAGCCGCCGTGGATGCCCATCCCAAGTTGCCAAAGCCCTTCAAGAATGTGCTGAAGCATTTTTCCGAGAAGAACATTGGCCTGGTGGTCCGCCTCAACTCCCAACTCTACTCCCCCTCGTACTTTGAGGCACTGGGTATTCAACATCTGGACATGATCTTTGACGATGGCACATGTCCCTCGCTCTCAACTGTCCGCAAGTTCATCAGACTCGCCCACGAGACCATCACTGTCCGTAAGCAGGGAATCGCTGTTCATTGCAAGGCTGGCCTCGGCCGCACAGGTTGTTTGATTGGCGCCTACCTCATTTACCGACACGGTTTCACTGCCAATGAAGTGATCTCATTCATGCGCTTCATGCGACCCGGCATGGTTGTTGGTCCTCAGCAGCACTGGCTCCATTTGAACCAGGGCACATTCCGCGAGTGGTGGGTTGAGGAGAGGATTGAGCGCAGACTCAGGAGGGAGATGGCTGCTGCCAACCCTATTCCCAGCACCCCTATTCGTGCCATGCAAAAGACAACGCTTCGGAACGGCCAGGCCTCGACACCCCCCAACCGAAGCCCCTCAAACCGTACTCCGCTGAGTGAAGTCGACCACGACCGCAATAATATTGGGGTCCAGGAAGACTATTTGCCAGCTCCTACACCGGGCCAACCGCGAAAGACTGCCAGGGATCGCCATCACCCTTATCAACGCTCAACTTCCAACGGGCTCGCTGTTGAAGAGCAGCGCACTATTGAGCAAGAAGCCGAGTACATTGCGACGCACAGCCAGGCTCACGGCGGAGAGTCTGATGAGGAGTTGCATTTGCGCTTGCGACGCCATCGTAAGGCGACCTCCCAATCACCGGCTCGCAGTGAGAAGACTCGCTCGGTTAGCCAGACGACGGCTATCTACACCATTGATAACGATGCGTCACACGATGCTGAGAACATTGGCTCTGTGCGGACGAAGCACGCTGAACGAGTTGCTAGTACCCCTGGCGTCCTGACAAAGGTCCGCGGCAGCAAGCGGCAGGGGGAGTCTCCCCTTCGGGCAAAGGAGTCTGCTGGCATTCGGAAGACCAGCGGCAGAGTAGGCAGCGCCAATCATGGAGCGTCAGTGACGGCAGCTTCGACGGCCCGTAAAGTTTCTGGAGCTTAGAAAGCACCAACACAACGAGTCCAGCCGCTTCAGCGTTCTAACGCGAAGCGTAACAGACAATTGTACGATTCCACGTTACGATCATGATTCACGTACGTCACGGGCAATGTTAACGTCTCTCATGCATTGGCGTTTCTGGCTCATAAGAAGAGGACGAGCGGTTTATGTTTGAATGTTAATGATTCGTCTCTCATGCATAATTGCTTACCCGAGAAGTGTTCGGCTTTCAGTTAATGTCATTTGAAACTTGCAAGATAATCCAGTTTCTGCAACCTATAAGGATCATTACGGCTGCGACTTCGATGGAGTTTGTCGCGGTCAAGGAGAAGGCAACTAGAGAGGCGTGAATAATGCATACTATCTCGGATGAGGGAAAGACTGAAGGCATAACGGAGTTAAAATTTGCGATGGCGTACAGGCTGGCGAGGTTGAAATTATTATTGTGGAATTATTTGGTTTGGCATTGCACCGGGTTTTGTTGTTTCTTGATGATAGTCAAAGAGGGGGCAACGAAGAAGAGACGGCAGCGGATTTTTACGACGGTTATATAAGTTTTCCAAGAGCTGAATTACATACATCTCTTACACTGTTCATTCTTTGTGGATTTCTGTCTGACAACCAACCGTTTGAGCTTTTCATTTGGATGATCTATCTACATTGCTTCGCATGCAGTTCGTCTCAAGTTTACCATCAGGTCCGGATGGCTTCGAGAGCTGTGACAACATCTTCTACCACCTTGCCGGCCTCAGCACTCGTCATCTCTTCACTCACGGCCAAACACTTGTCCACGACATCACGATATCGACTACCGACCTTGCTACCCAGACCGGGAACGAGAACTGCACGCAGGACCTTGTCGCGCCATCGACTTGTGGAGTAGTGTGGTTTATGGTATGTTTGAAGAACCTTCCAGAGACCTATTTCGAGGAGCACCAAACCCAGACTATAGATATCCATGGGCTTGCAGTGAGGAAAGCCTCGCAAGGAAGCTGGGTGTCGGTGTAGCGTAAGGATCGAAGGATTACGGGGCGCGACAGAGAGCGCAGTATCAAGGTCTGGTCTTGAAGCATCGAACCCCGTCAGATAAGGGTACTGTATATCTGGTACAAGTGCCCCAGCAGCAGTTGACGAGTGAGCCGATGCTGAAAAGGCTGATGGAAAGAGGAGAATGTTTGAGCTGCAAAGGCTTTTGTGAAGCCAGTCAAGTGAGTGCAGGGTCCATAAGGCGACGGCGAGCGTATGTGCCAAACGGACTCGATCATCGAGGTTGGGAGTCTTGAGGTCCGAGCTGGCGATGAGTTCGTGGAGCGTTGAGAAAGAGGGCGAGGGCGCGTTGCATACGAGCCCGTATCTGCACCGTGAAGTATCGTCAACGTAGCCTACGCAGTTGATGCTATGAAGGTCAGGATGGCAATCGGAAGCGGAGTGCATCATGCGAGCAAGATCGTCGAGACGACGCACATGAGCTACACGTTCATCTACATCATCGCGGTCATAGTCAACCCACTCAATCACAACATCTCCCGCGCTCTCATGCCGCCCTGTACTTCTCCCGCCATCACCAGCATCCCCGCTGAGATCAAGTGCAGCACGGGGAACCTTGAGAGCGAACGTGGGCTTGAACGAGGCCTGAGGCTTGGCGTCTAGGTTGATTCGGAGCTTCTTGAGGTTGGCCGAAGCCATTTCAAGGAGGGTAAGTTGAGCAACGTCACGTTGCGCAGACTCGAGTAGCTGGTTCGTCCAAGCCCGTTAAAACGATGGGAGATGAGAGGTTGGAAAAAGGCGTTCAAGGCCATCGTTAAAGTTTAGAGTTGAGGTTTCTTTTAGCCTTTGTGTTGGACCTTTGATTTAGGAGGGGTCATTTACCTCGCAGGTCCCTTAGCAGGTTTATGAACTTGTCTTTATCTACGAGCAATCAGTTCTGTTTTGATGGGTATGACAGATGAGGGCTTGGAGGACTCGCCTGCTATAACCCATCTTGCTCTTAAACCCATCTCCTTGCCCCAATTCCTCTCACTTGTTACTCTTGAAACACAATTCATGCCGCGACTCTCATCATCTTTCGATCTCTTTCTTGAGGGTGAAGGCGACTTTCTTGGCTTCGATCCAGTGACTTCCAAGCTGGCTCTCCCCTCGTCAACTAGCCCGTATCTGTTCTTCAGTTTCTTGAAGCCTGCGACCGCGCTATGTAACTCCTCGAGGATTTGAAGTGCCAAACTCCTCAGCTGGGGATTCCTTGTGCTTCCAAGATGAGCTTCAAGTCTTCCCTCCGCAACACCCCAGTCCCGGCCCCAGACGACCAGGCGCATCTCCTCAATGCGTACTTTACATAGAAGTCTCTGGCTATCTGTGCCAAGGTTGGCTGCTGCGGTGAAGAGGCTGTAGGCTCTGACGCAGCCGTCGAAGAGTTGGCCGAGAACGCCTACTACGGCGAGGACAGTTCCCACGGCTTCAGCCATTGCATCAGGGTGAGGGGTCAAGGTAAGAAGTGACGGACGGGATATAAGACCTGTGAGACGTTGAAGGCTTTCCCATGAGGTGATTAATTATATGCATATACTGATTATGATATGTAATTTGTGAGCTCCAGGCAAATACCAACTAGAGCTCAATTAGAAAGATAATAAGATTAAAGATCGGCACTCAATCAGCCCTAGAATGCAAGGTCATCAGGGGTCTGTCGCGATTCGAGCGGCAAACGCCCAATGGTCGCATTGGATGGATGTTTCGAGTTGAAGTGGATTCAACTCAACCATAAACAATACGCTGCTTGTTAGTAGTTGCACACTTACAACTAAATCTATCAACAAAATAATTATTCTGATAAAGTATACACACAGATTGTCAAATCTATTTTATACATGCCAGGTCACATCGTGACTTTACAATCACTGACCTTTCATTGCAACATCTGCTGCATGGCATTCAGCCTGTAGCTTTCCCTCCGCTCCATCAGTTGAGAATGCCGCCCACTGTCGATAATTTGTCCATTTTCAACAATGAAAATGGTGTCAGCTTTCTGCACAGTATGCAGCCGATGAGTGATGGCCAATACTGTCGTGCCCCTTGATGCTCTCTCGAGACCCTCTTGAAGGGCTGCTTCGCTGGCGGCGTCAAGAGCACTGGTACTCTCATCTAGGAGCAGTAGCCTGGGACGACGAACAAGAGCACGGGCGATTGCGAGGCGTTGTCTTTGGCCGCCTGATAAACGAGAAGCTGAGGGTCCGCATTCAGTATCGTAGCCATCAGGGAGGGCCTCAATAACATCATGTATATTTGCTAAACGGCAAGCTTCCTTGATTTCATCATCTGTGGCTTCATGACCGGGAGATGCTCCCAAGCCAACATTGAAACTCACACTACCATCAAAGAGGGCAGGATCCTGAGGTACTAGAGCAATCGTATCTCGAAACGACGCTGGAAGCTTGCTGATGTCGTTGTCATCGATGAGCACGCTGCCAGATGTCGGCTCGTATAAACGCTGGACCAGGTTCATGATCGTCGATTTGCCCGCTCCTGAAGGACCAACAAGACCACAAAACTGGTTGGGTGGGAGCACGAAGGAGACATTGTCGAGTATAGTGGCGTCGGGTCGGCTAGGATAAGCAAAGGAAACGTTTTTGAACGTCACCTTTGCACCTCCACGACGATGGTTGTCCGCTGGGCCGAGCGACTTTTCTCCACCGGATGCTTCGACATCCCCCCCAGTCTTAGAAGGATCTTGTCCAGGTTTTCCTGTGTGTGTGCTACTTCCCATATTGACGATCGTCATGACGCGAGACAGGGCCAGGCGAGCACGAGAGAATTCCGGAGCAAGTGAGAACATGCCACTCCAAAGCTGAGCGCTCGTCAACATGGCGACCAATATAATAAGGAAGTCCTTCTGAGTATACTCTCCTTTCATGATGAGCTGTGAGCCCCACCAATACGCGAGAGCGTTGATAAAGGTACCGGTTGTGTATGAGATGGCCAGCCAGATGTTAGTTGTGACCGAGGCGCGCACAACCTGCTCCCTCGGAGGCTTCAGTAATCGGGTGAAACCTTCCATATACTCATTTTCGAGGGAAAGGACGGCCACTGTACGGATGGACTGAATAGCCTCAGTTGCAAGTGCTGTGGCAGTAGAGAAGGCCTCGCGGTGTCGCTCTTCGTAACGCGCCAGCATGCGCAGCTGCATGAAACCTGTGCCAAGTAATATTGGAAGCGTCACAAGACACACCAAGGCAATCTTCCAAGCGAAGATATGGGAAATGATGACCGCGATGAGAACATTGATGAGGATGGCAAACACGGTACCGAAAGTTGAACCACTAAAGGCACCTACAGACATGCTATCTTTGGTGATGATGCCAAGGAGGCTGGTCGGTGTTCGTCCTTCAGACTGATGCCAGTGGATCCCTTGCTCCAGCAAGGATCGGAACGACAGAACCCGCAGATTGTAGAGAAGCCTTTCAGCGACAATGCCAAAGCCCAGCCAAGCAAGGAAGTTGGCTATAAGCTCCACGCCCGCGAGCATGAAGAACAAGCCTGCAAACAGGTTGCCCATGGATCTTATGTGGTCGAGGGTATTTGCACAAGGGTTGAGCGCCCCGACAGTGAAGCCAAATATGATACCGGAACCAGAAAAGGTAGCCCCGACGAAGACAGCAGCGATCATGGCGAGGGTGAACCAGCCCAGGGATGGTCGAATCAACCAGACAAGACCCCTGATGACAGAGCTGAAAGGCTTCACCTCGTCTAGCTCATCATCACCTGATGCTACTTCTTCTTTTTTCTTGGTCACCTCCTTCTCCCGGCCCAATATCTGGGAATCTAGTGGCTGTTTTGCCTCAGAAACCTCAGCCTGTTCGCTCAGCTGCGTGTCATTTCGGAGAGTTGAAGCTCCAATCGACTCGCCGTCCACGGATCCTGTGTCACTCTTATTGCCAACTGTCTGCAGTTTTGCCATGTGCGCAAATTCGCCATTCTCTTTGGCCATAAGATCATCATAAGTTCCTTGCTCAACGACTCGGCCAGCCTTCATGACGACGATATTATCGGCATTACGTATAGTGGATAAACGATGCGCAATCGAGATGATGGTTCTTTTCTCAGCAGCAGCCCTCTCGACAGCGAGCTGGATTCTCTTCTCACTCGCAGAATCGAGAGCTGCTGTTGCTTCGTCCAGGACAAGGATTTCAGGATCCCGGATCAAAGCCCGAGCAAGTGCAATGCGCTGTCTCTGGCCACCACTCACAAGCGACCCCTTGGGCCCGGCAGTTGTACCATAGCCTAATTCAAGACGTTCAATGAAGCTGGCCGCATCAGCTTGCTCAGCGGCGTGACGGATCAAATTGGCAATTTCGACGAACTCGGGCCCGAGAGCCGCAGCTGAATCTAATGCATTCTTGCCCTTGGCAGCCATCTTCGCGAGCTCGGGACCCTTGAGCAATGATTTGAGGTGTTTGTGGGACTCCTTTGGAGAGTTCACCAGACCTAGTGCGATGTTTTCGAGGATGGACCTGTCGAGAAGCGAGGGTTCTTGCTGAACGAAGCTAATAAAACTTCGTAGAGACTTGACGTTGAGTTCTCGCAAGTCGTGCCCTTCCAGTTCGACCGTGCCCTCGGTGGGATCATGCAGACGTGCTATTAGTGATGCGATAGTACTTTTGCCGCTCCCCGAAAGCCCGACGATCGCCGTATATTTTCCAGCCGGGAAGTCAAGCGTGACGTTGCCAAGGACAGGCTGGCCTCGCCGAGAGGCATACTCGAAGGACACATTGCGGAATGTCAGGGTCTTTGCTGCACTTGGAGGGAGTACAACACCCTCTCGTGAAGTTCCGTCGATGGATGAAGGGGCATCAATGTCTTCCTTGAGCCGCTGGAATGCACCTACGGCTGCTCCTAAAAATGGAAGAGTGGGTGCCATTCCGCCCAACATGACGCAAGCGTCTACGAGAAGATAGACGATGGCATAAATCTCACCAACAGTGGTGCTCCCGTCGTTGCGTGCCACAGATTCAGCGATCTTTTTACTGCCCTGCCAGAAAGCTAGTGCATTGCCGGAGTACGCGATGAAGTACAGCATACCGGTCTGGATAGCGGCAATGGAAGATTTAGCTATAGCGTACTTGCGAGAACGGGCCATGTGCTCTGCAAACTTCTCTTCAAGGCGGGGAGCGGCACCGAAAGCTTGAACGACAGCAACGTGCGACAGAGCCTCGGAAGCAATGGAAGAGGCTGCAGCGGATGCTTCCGTCTGTTTGACCACAAACTTGCCCAGGTATCTTCCCCCTAGTATTCCAGAAAGAAGAAAGGCCGGGAGCATACAAATGAGGATACCGGCGAGTCTTGGCTGTTTCGTGAAGGCAATAATAAAGACAGTGACAAAAAAGCTCATGGTTGTGATGATGTTGCCAACCTTCTCTGATGTGCCGGCCTGCACAGCTGTGATGTCGCCCTGGAGTCGGCTTGACACTTGCCCAGATGATCCACGAGTGTCGAAGAACTCTGGAGGTTGGCGCAGAAGTGCGGAGACGTAGCGAGTCCGTAAACGCTGAGCAAGACGCTGGCTGATGATGTTCCAACAGGTCAGATGACCATAGATCAGGACAAGCGCAATAGCGCCAATCCAGGCAGTCTTTATAACCTTGTCGTTGATAGCATTCTCGTAGTCAAGAGGATCAGATGCTGCATCGCTCGCTCCCGAGCCGCTACCATCTGCGGCGCAAGTGGCTCCGTTGAAGTTATCGATGAGCTGGCCGAATAGGACGCCCATAAGAGGGAAAGGAACACCAGCTCCAACGGCGCAGAGAGTACCCAACGCGATGAGGAAGTAATCGACCCAGGTCGGACCCGCGGCGAACAAGAGTTCGAGGTAAGTGAAACAGGTTTTGAGAGACTGAGAAGCGTATCAGTATCGTTTGCTTACAGCATTCATCTGGGGTCTGGATGAGATGGTGTTGACCTACTGAGAGAAAGCTTCTCTTGGGCTTCTCTGTGCCCGACTGATCAAGTGTGACGGACATGGCTGTCGCTGTCGATCGAAGGGTAAAGCGAAGGTTTCTTGGAAGAGCCTATCCATTGACTGACTGCTGCTAGTTGAGTAACGAGGCTGTCACCAACAGAGCCTGTCAAAGTTCAGCGATGCCTTAGTAGCCTACGAAAAGGCCCTCACTGCGCTCAAAGAGAGTACAATACTTGACAGAAGAGACAGAGCAATCTTGGCAGTCAATGCAATACGTCAGCTGTCATTCAGAAAGCCGATTTAGGAGCCCTGAGCCAGCGAGGCCCTGTTATGCAAGCATCATTTAGGATGAGTATGAAAGCGCGGTCGGCCTGGGCATCTAACCTTGCGTTGATGGATCGTGGATACCTATAATGGCCCTGCATTGCACTCTGCGCTTTGACACAATCCATAATGGCATGGCCTCGATGGGTCTCTCAGAAGAGGTAGGGTCGTCTCGGTGAAGTGGGTGCGAGGGTATATTGGCGACGGGTAGAACGTTTATCCTCAGGAACTTCATTGTGTCTGGTCAACGCGGGCGTGTTCATATGCAGCCAGGGTTGAGGATCAGATAAACCAGGATGCCCAGGTACTGTAGTGTAGTATTATGTAAAGAGACCAGGTGAGTCGGAGAAGAGTGTGGGATGCGCCACGCCAAGTGTGTTGGTGGGCTAAAAAGGAGCCAGCCAAAGAGAATGTGAATGGTGATCAGATAAGATGAAGATGGTGTGACTGATATGATAAGATGTAATGTGACATCCATGGCGCCAAGTCCGAGACGATAACAAGTGGAGTAAACCGCCGAGCATCGGAAGCGATCGTCACTTGTTTTTGCCGTATTTGCAACTCAATGCATCGTCTTGGCTGCCGGGGGGGAGAACAGTTCTCAGAAGGATCCTTTTGAGACGGTTCAGAGACATTTGAGAAGACAAGAGAGTCGCATCAAATGGAATTAAATGACCTATTCGCCATGACAAGGATGATGAACCTAGCGTGAGAAATCCTTGATAAAAGCCGTAGGCGTGGAGAAATGGTGGAGAGGCGTCGGAATGACTGCCCCCTCCCTGCCCTCCCGTCCTATCGGAGTAAAGAAAACCGCTGTTTAGTCACTAAAAGGCGTAGCTGGATGTCAATGTTCCGAGAGGCGTTTTTATGCTTATTCCATCGTCAGCGGGAACGGAGATTGGATATGGCTAGAGAGATGCTGGAGCTGGAGCTGGAGCTGGTGTCGACAAATGACTTGATTTCTCTCGGTGGATTCCATTTGTTCTCAGACTCCAATTTCCAGGCAGGGGGTCATCGGGAAGTGGGAGGAATGGATATACGGATGCATGGTCCAAAAAAGAACTCATCTGTGGGCTGACCTTGGGTACATACATACTGTACCTAGTAGACCCTTCACATGAATTGCTTCACCGGGTTTGATACCTGATTTAGAATCAAGAAACAAGCATGCACGATTGGGCAACCGATTAGAGTTGCATTTAGGTATGAGAAAAGTGGCAAAGGTTAATACTATGCTTAAATCACCCACTTATCGGATCCATTGGATTTCACAAGATCTTGGCGGCTCAACCCACCAGAGGCTGCAACTCACGCTTGCTGTCTCCGGCAGTTGATCTGACACTTTAGGATGGTCAGAGCTGTACGTGCTGAGCTCTGCCGCTTTGCACAGACAAGAGAGTCCAGGAACCTCCTCTCTGCACAGAGCCAATACTTGCCAAGGTGCTGATCTTGTCCAAGTTTCAGAAGGCAGCATCTTAGCAGGATCGCTACCCTGCTCTTGAATCTCTTGGTGTCGCATATATAAGAGGGGACGAGGCATGATGGTGTTTGAGCAAAGGTCTTGTCTCTACATAGATATCTAGAGCAGCCCCCGTTCTATACAAACTCGCTGAGAATAAAAATCACTCGTGCCATCTTACACATCAGCTTCTTACCCGAAACCGTCACCAATACATCGCGGCCAGCACAACACAATGAGCCAAGCAACACTTCGCACCAGCCGTCTCGAACTACGGCCTCTCGGGCACGAGCACGGAGATTATATTTATCAGCTCGACTCTGACCCGGAAGTCATGAAGTACATCGGGTACGGCAAGCCACTCACGGCTGATGAGTCGGCGATTGTGCACAAACTGCTCCTCGAGACAGCATCATTCGGGTCTGGCCTTGGATGCTGGGCTGGATTTTCCGGGGACGATTTTGTGGGCTGGTGGGTGCTGGCGCCCAGTCAAAGCAACGGCGATCCGCCCCAGGTGAACAAGAAGCGAGTCGAGTTCGGCCTAAGAATCCTTCCCAAGTTTTGGGGCCAGGGGTTCGCCAAGGAGGGTTCTCGAGCGCTGGTCAAGCATGGTCTCGAGGACCTCGGCGTGGAAGAGGTCTTTGGTGAGACCATGGCCGTCAACCAAGGGTCCCGAGCTATCATGGCAAAAGTTGGACTCAAGCACGTTCGAACGTTCCACAACAAGTACGATAACCCTCCTCCGGGAATCGAGGAGGGCGAGGTGGAATATCGAGTCACGAGGGATGAATGGTCATCACAACAAGCATGTGCTGTGTAGTGTGTAGTCGATGGCGTTGTAATAGCTTTAGACATCATCTCTAATTACTGCTTGAGCGTTTTCTGGTTAAAAGTCTTGTTCATTTCTATGCATTGTGACATGAATTTCAAAATAACGGCAGCCTTGTGCCGTGATAAGTGTAGGTGGAATTCCTTTTCACCCCTCACTTGAGGAATTACAACAACAAAAGAGAAGAAAAAAATACTTGGAAGAATAGAAGGGGTGTCGTCCTGGCTCTGGTCTGCCCATCCATCTTTCTTGGACCTCTCTGGCTTCCTGCATCGGGTGGTGGCAACAACTCCATCTAATGCCGGAGGTGAGGATGATAATGGAACATGTGGGCTATATCGCGCATCGTTCTTGGTCTTGGCCACGCGGCCAGTCTAAAAAGGAACATTCGGCAAACTCCGCTTCATGTAATGGAACAAGAGTTACTCTGTGCAAGGGATTGATCTAAGGAGACCTAGTCTTGGATTATCGCTCGGTTGAACTATGGCTTGGCACCGTAGGTCCCTGGTAAACCGGTGAATCGAGAGCCAACGTGCAAGTTGTAACTAGACTACCTAGTCGGTACATACAGTACAGTACATAACATCAGTCATTCGGGATTAATCGCTTCAAGGAAAAAGTTCAAGACCGAAAACATACTAGCTAGGTTTCATTCCGTGGGGGCCACTCAACTCTTGTTATTGGACCTGGTCATACATATAACATGCACGAGATGGCATTCCTGCAAGGTTGCTCACAGACACCCTATTAGGTAGTTTCTGGCGAGATAGCCTATCGGCCATTGTATTGTGTTGTCTGAAGATGGGAAATCGATTTATAAACTTAAACTACCTCTAGGCTCTAGGCTCTAGGGTACAAAATAAATAGCACAACGAACCTGAAGTGTAAGTTGGCTACTGTGTTTCCCGAGTCGATAGGGGTCCATCCACAAAGCGTAGGGATTTTCTATGTAGTACACATGTATGTAGCTAACTTAGTTGCAGTGGGCTCAGATGATCCCAAGCTTATGCCAAGCCGCTTGATATGACCAGGGTCCATGGGCAGCCTTTTTCGGCATCGTAGAAATTATTCAGTCTCTCGTCATTTTTGGGTCTAGCATTATGTTATTGGTCCGTTCAGTTATTTTAGCGTTGCGGTGCTGTTGGTTCTTATTCTGCATGTCGACTTATTTCCAAGACTGCCATGCCACTAACACGACACGACATGACACTCCCTTTGCCCCCTGGAAAGGATGAAGCTGTTGACGATTGGATCTTATCCATCAATCAGATTAGATAAAAATTTTCACATCATCCATGTTCCGATCTCGGGTCATTTCCCCCACTCGTTTGCCACTTGTAATCTGATGCCGTCGGTTGACCAGCTACGGACCCCGTCCTATTGGGGAAAAGGCCAACTGAGAGCATCCCTTCAGCCCAGAGCCCAATGTTTTTGATAGCTCCTTGGCCTAAAGCCTCGTTCGTCTCCGAGGCAAGCTACAATGGACCGTTGCAGGGGAAGTGTACCGCGTGGAGAGAGAGTTCCGGTGCAGAACCAACGCATGGTAATATGTAGGCAGACAGCTGATAATCGCCCAACTCTCGCCCTTTGCATATGCCCATGTCAGTGTTACATCGCACTACATAAAGAATGCAATAGTTCCCCATCCTATCCTCACCCTTTACATCACAGTTCCAGTGTGTTGCAGCTTCGATCGTGACTTCACTGCACTATCAATTACTGTTGAACTCAACTCAACAGCAAAAATGTCAGCCCTAGCAAAGATCCGCGAGGGCCTCGCTCGCGAGGATAATACTCCTGTCGCACATACTCTGGCTCCCCACGAGAAGGAGATCGAAGAGGCTCCGGAGACTATCACCGAGACTGGTCCTGGCCATGACAAGGAGGCCACTGCTGGTGCTCTCCCTCCTGACGATAAGGGCAACGATTCTGATGTGCCCAGTGAAGATGTCCAGACTGGAGTCAAGGAGATTCAGGCCATTACCCTCACTTGGGGTAAGGGATCCCTGGCTGCTCTCTTGTGTCTGTAAGTTGTACTCCCTAAACCGACTCTCGGCATATCTCTAACCAGACTTCAACAGCATCTGGACACTCTTCCTCATAAGTGGATTCCGTGGTTCCTTCTACCTCGTCTTGGTGCCTTATGTTACCAGCGAGTGGCAGGCTCATTCCCTCATGACCACCATCCCCATCGTGTCAGACGCCATGACTGCAGCCTGCTACATCCCCATGGCCAAGGCCCTTGACGTCTGGGGACGCGCTGAGGGCTTCTTGCTCATGAGTGGCTTTGCAACTCTTGGTCTTATCCTCATGGCTGTATCTCAGAACCTCGCCACCTTCTGTGCTGCGCAAGTCTTCTACTCTGTCGGATGGGGAGGTATGATTTATGCTGTTGGTGTCCTCGCTGCCGATGCATCTAATCTCCGGAACCGAGGTTTGGCCTTTGCCTTTACTTCCTCGCCATACATGATTACGGCTTTTGCCGGTTCCAAGGCTGCCGCTGCTTTTGTCCTCGATGTCAAGAACTGGCGATGGGGTTTCGGCTGGATCGCTATCGTTCTGCCGTGTGTCACTATTCCTCTGTTCCTTGTCTTGAAGGTCAATCTTCACAAGGCTTTCAAGAAGGGAACAGTCACCAAGACTCATAGAAACCGGGGCTTCTTTGGTAGCATTTGGTGGGTCTTCAACGAGTTCGACGGTCAGTAACTCTCATCAAATTCTTGCAGCGGCTCATACTGACAATCACAGTTATCGGAATCTTCCTCTTTGGCGGCGGTCTTGTCGTCTTTCTCCTCCCCTTCAACCTGGCTGCACACGCGCCTGACGGCTGGTCTACTGGCTACATCATCGCCATGATCGTGGTCGGCTTCTGCACTCTCGTCTTCTTTGGTGTCTGGGAGTATTGGCTCGCCCCTGTTCCTTTCTTGCAGGGGCGCTTCCTCCTCGATAGGTCTGTCGTTGCCGCTTGCATGATCGATCTTACCTACCAGATCTCTTACTATACTTGGAACTACTTCTTTACTTCATTCTTGCAGGTCGTTGTCAACCTCGGCCCTGCTGAGGCCGGCTATGTCAACTCTACTTTCCAGGTCGTCTCAGGCGTTCTTCTCTTCATCGTCGGCTTCCTCATCCGAAAGACTGGCTTCTACAAATGGACCTTTTACTTTGCAGTACCCATCTACATCTTTGCGCTTGGTCTCATGATCCACTTCCGCGCTCCTAACCAGTATGTTGGATACATCATTATGTGCGAGATCTTTATCTCCATCGGTGGAGCTGTCTTCATCTTGGTCATGCAGCTTGCTGTCCTTGCTGCCGTTGCCCACCAGTATGTCGCTGCTGCGCTTGCTACTTTGTATGTTGCTGGAGGAGTCGGTGGTGCGGTTGGAGGAGCCATCTCGGGTGCTATCTGGACGAATACCTTTATCCCTCAGCTTATGAAGAACCTCCCAGAGTCAGAGCTGGCCAATGCACCACTGATTGCTGGAAATATTGTCAATCAGCTGGCTTACCCCGTCAACAGCCCTGCACGACTTGCCATTCAGGAGTCCTATGGCTTTGCCCAGATTAGA
The DNA here is from genome assembly GCF_019915245.1 of Fusarium musae. Taxonomy (NCBI): domain Eukaryota; kingdom Fungi; phylum Ascomycota; class Sordariomycetes; order Hypocreales; family Nectriaceae; genus Fusarium; species Fusarium musae. The sequence continues at coordinate 3,342,643 of NC_058387.1, forward strand.
ATGCTTGCTGCTGGTGTTGGTATCGCGTCCTTATTCTTCATCTGGGTGCCCATGTTGAGGAACATCAACGTCAAGAAGCTGAAGCAGACCAAGGGTCTTGTCCTCTAGAAAACTTGGCCACTCCAAAGATCCCAAGTTGTGGATTGGGATAACCGCACTGCATCCTTGTTAGGCAGAGCCAAAGCTTGGGGAACCCCTTACCCAAGGCATGGCCTTGTATGTGACGGACTGATGATCGTCAAGCAGTTAGTACGCTGTGTTCCATGATGAACGAGTTATTAATGGGGACGAGGCAGCTTGGCGAAAAGTAATGGTATAAATATATTTTTGTTTCGTTTATTCCAAATTCCAAGCGAGACATGTTGGCATGCTACGTGATCGTATTTGATATCCACGAAGTGGACGAGACTGGTGGACATGCCGATGACTGGCCGGTGCTACACTCCGTCAATTGAGCTAATGATCTCACATATCTATCGTACCAAGTCAGAAAGGTCGAAGCATCCTGTGGGTGGAGTTGTTGAGAGTAAACCAAAAATCTCAGAAGGCTTTCTTTAAGGTCAAGCCAGGACTTATATATATGTAGCAGTTGTATATGACCTGTGACATTTATAGGTCTGACAGGATTGATGGGCCTCACTTTTCATTGTTGGTGAGGCAAAGCAGTGCGAACTTTATAGCTTGTTGAGGTTATCACGACTTTCGTTCAGGGATAGAGATAGAGATGTGGTAGAATGGCAGCTCTCGGCCCTGAGCTGTACAGACCTAACTCAGGCACTCAGCCAATTTTGCAGGAGGGCCACGAAGATTTTATTCACCCAGCAACTACCTACTTAGATAGGCCTGATGATTCTCGTCGCTCTCCATAGGCAAATCTTGAACACATCATTTTCACATACGACCATACCTACTAGAGAACTCGGGATCCCGTCTGATCTCCCATAGATAAACTAATAAGGGGCGGATTAGTAGTTGGTTCGGTGACGACCAGTGAATTCCCGCTGTTGTATGTCTTTTTGCCCTTATATTATCTGTGATACTGTTTTCGCGGCTTGGTGAAGGGGTATGTGTGAATGGGTCATCGGGACATATCGTTAGATAAGCTACTCTGGGCTTCAGAGAGACCGTCAACATGGAGGCTTATAGCAGGAGGTTAAAGCACAGTATGGTTCAAGAGTACAAACATATATATATCATGATTATCCTACCTCTCCTTTCTTTTCAGTTTGACCTGGTTTGATATAACACCCACCATCAAATGCAGTCCACCATTTGTTCAAACAGGCATTGATTTCGTTTCCATTCAATGTTGGTCTTTATATAAGGAGATACAAACAAAGCCCATTGTTCGGCAAATCACATGGGATAATTGCTCCCTAAGGCTGTCTCCAATCCACGACAACCGGTCAAACAAAACAAGTCTAGACGCCAGTCATCCCAACCTATCTGTGATATGAACATCACCCAAAGTAGAGATCATCCATGTATTCATTTCGTCTGATATGCTGTAACGGCAGATTTAAATTCTCCATATACCTTGCCAGAACTGGTGCCACTCCACTATCACCAAAACACGCGCTCGGCCATCATGCACATAATCGCACCTTTTTCTGCATCAATTTCCTTCTCGGGATAGTAAATAGGAAATGCCCTGCCAACGCCGGATACCTTGGCGCCCCCTGTACTGGACGTAGCTTGCTGTACTGGTTCTGGTCCCGTACTTAGTAGACCTTCTTCTTCTCGTCGATGCTGAACTGGCCAGGGCCGCTGTTGACGAGAAGCAGGAGACCACCAACGATAGATAGAATCTGGAAAAAGTCGTACTTGGCAAAGTCCTTGTGGGGGTGGTGTTCATGGAGCTATACGACTTGTTAGCATTCTATATACAGTCGGCACACCCCGCATGCTACTCACTGTCCAAAAGTTGTTGACCAAGAGGTTGAAAATGCTCAGGATGACAACAAGAAGCGTGGCACTGTACTTGGCTTTGAAGCCAACAACGACCATGACGCAGGAAATTCCTCCGAGCGAGGAGACAATGACACGCCAGAGAGACCACTCTCCACTGAAGACAAATCCGATGAAGAGGAAGATGAGCAGAACGCGACCAGCGAGCTGGAAGTACATTTTGCGGTCCTTCTCATCGATCTGGGGAAGTCCTGCAAAGACCTGCGTCTTGCGAACCCAGGAGTCGGACAGGACCATGACAAGGCCACCAATGACAGAAAGGTTTCGGAGGAAGAAGTTGAGATCGAAAATGAGACCATAGCCTAGAGCCTGTGTGACAACAACACCCATAAGACCGGCGACGGCATAGTCGGAATGCTTTCGGATGATGACAAGAGTAGAGCAAGAAAACATGGCAATAATGTTGACGAGCAGGAAGAGATGAGTGATACCGGAAGGAACTGTCATGTGTCAGTACTGCCAACCGTGTCCTCTGGGACCAGAAACGCAATGCGCATCTTACTATGACGATAGTCCTTCAGGTAAAGCAGCTGATCGGACCATTGGGTGACAATGCGAAGGGCATCTTCGAAGAAAGTGACGACGATTAGGAAACGGCCAATAGCAGGAAGGTAGCTGTCAAAGAGGACAAATGGTCAGCTCTCGGAGCTTCAAAGGTATTTTATAAAGGACGTCGCTCGACTCACGGCTTGATCGGCTCGCTGATTGTGTCGAGCGCATCCTCAATCTTGCTAGTATAGGGACGAATCTGCTCAAGAAAGCCCTCACCCTGCTGAGGATCAGCAGCCTGTGAGCCGCCGTAAGGCGCGGGGCCACCGAGGCCGTAGCCGGAGTTGAATCGCTGGGACATTGCTTTGTGTAGAGGTTCGTGTCGTGTGGAAGCTTGTTTCACGTGCAGACCTGCTGACGGGCGAGACGAAACAGGGCGATGCTTCCCAGGAATGGAAGTCGGTGGTCGTCGTGAAGCAGAAGAGAAGGAGACTTGGAGCAGCTGGTGAAGCCTGATGGGATGATATTCAGGGCGTTTGGATTCGACCAGAGACAAAAGCAGATGAGTTCCAATTGGGGGGTGTTTGTTTGAGAAGCTCGACAAACAAAGTTTAGGTACCTTACGGAAAGTATAAAAAAGGAGTGAGAAATAGGGCAAGGAGAGGCAAGACAACAGGAACGAGACGAGGCGAGCTGTCCTTTGTGAATCAATTGCAGGCGATGACCTCAGCTCAGACGAGACGAGTCGAATAGAGAATATGTAATGTAGTATCGGATTGGCTTAGGTTAGGGTCGGGTCTGATTGTACAACGGTGTCCTTTAGAGATCCCGTGATGGAGCCTATTGCCGTCCCACTTTTAAGCTCCTCTCCCTTCCATTCTATTTGTGCTTCAACTGAGACCTTGCATGACTTTGAGCTACTGCCGAACAGAGGGGAAATCAAAGGTACCGACTACCTAGCTCTGCAGGTGCTCTCGGACCTCACCTCGTCTTCCTCTCTCGTACAGGTCAGGAAGGGCAGCTAATAACTACTAACCTACCTAGACAGTGCCTTGCCTTAGGGACCTTCCTAGGCTTAGCAAGGGACCCAGCCACTCCCCCCCCCCATCACCACCTTGGTTAGAGCCGGGAGCTAAATGGTCCAAGAATGGAAACATCCCCCAAATCGATGCTACCTCAGTGGCGTATCACGATATGGCCACCACCTATGGTAGACCAAACAGACAGACTCGACAGCTAAATTAGTACGTAGGTAAAATACCTGAAATACGGGCTGTGGTAGGTGGATGAATCTTTCGTGTTTGAATATGTTTGGCCTTTACTCTGTACTTTGGTGTCGTTGACTCAGCAACTACCTACTAAGTATATACTCGTCCGAGTGAGTTCCCAACGCAGCAGGCCAAGGCTGATCAGTAGCCCATGACTTTTATTTAGCTCTCAGCCATCAACTCTTCCTCTCCCAATATAAAAGCATTTTCTGAATAGGCCAGACTTTGAATCTTCAGCCCACCCTTCTCATCATACACAACTCTCCCTTCATTGACAGCATTTCGCAACTCTTCGCACAGAACTGTACGCTCACCTGTGTCTGGGTTCCATTCCCAGCCCTCTTTCATCCACATCCATCTCAAATATGCCCTTAGTTCTTTATCATCTGGACGAACCCTCATCCATTCAGGCTGAAGCTTAGGATCTCTGTCCTCGCCGTTCCAGCCTGTCGCTCGCCCAAGTAGCTCATCTCTACAGAAGATACGCCAGCTGTCTAGAGCATACTTGCCTTGTGTAAGGTGTCCAATCTCCCAGGCCTCTAAAAGATCCTGCCCACATGGGTCCTTGTCCGCCAACAGTGCACTACTTCCTTCATGTTGATACAGACTCAGTGGGTCCATGTCTCTTTGGTCGTACTTCTTCACCTTGTGATAGATGCCAGCAACTGGAGGCTGATCCAAGAAGCCCCGGGCATACTTCTTCATCAAACTTACGCGGTGCTCCGCCAAGCCAAGATGGCGTATCATCTCGACGAGCGATTCGGTGCTTTCTTCGCTTGCAATGTGCGTTGGCGTAGGAAATCGTTCTTTTACCTTATAAAATGTAGGTATTGCTTGCGTGCCCTTGGTCCGAATCAGGAACGTCACCACAATGAGGAGCCAGAATGGTTCGTGGGCAAACTTTTCTTGGATAAGGCCAAACTCCTGCGATGTGAGAGGCGCAAAGGGGACTGAAGGAACAGTCCCCCGCGGTGGTCGCTTTCGCGCAAGTGCAATGACTTGACCAGCCTCATCCGATGCTGAAGTGGCCACAAAGTATGGCGAAATTGAACTTTGAGGCTTGACAATCAGGGTCATGTCGCATAGAGCGCCTCCTTGCGGGGAACCCTGCCCACCAACACACTTATCAACACTCAGAGTTTGATGAGTCTCATTGTCGGGCGTCTGTGAATGTAGTATTGCAGAGATGCGTGCTTGTGAAGAAGCTAGAGGGAGACATGCTCGATCTTTCCATCTCGCAAGATTTTTAATTCCTTCTGGGCGCCTCCCTTGAGGCTGGTCCGACCAATAAGGGGATGTTGTGAGACATGTCGTTGTCTTTGGGAAACCCTTTGATCCAAGCCACTGTTGTCGGTGATTTTCGACTTGCTCGGTGATATGTGGTGGTCGGATTTTGGGGTCAACCTCTAGCTGTTTAGCCCGAGCAATGAGCCTGTCGGTTAATTCCCAAGGCTCCTCGCTGGGTGGAGGACCATGCCCGCTCAGAGTATACCATACATCGGCAAGGACGTCTTGCGCTTGTAGGCTGTTTCTATCTTCTGGGCGAGCTCTTCGCATGGACTTGGCACATTCGATCAGATAATGCCAGTCTGTAGCGCGTGCTAGCAGGCTCTCTTGGAAGAGCTCTTCGGTCTCTTCTGGTGCTTGACGGGACTCGATGACGTTGGCGAGGAAGTCTCGGGCGTTTGGAGGAACGTCGAATACGGAGAGGACATCATAACCGAAACGAGGCGTTGTGGAGCCATTCATGTCGATCAACTCTTTGTTGCAAGATAGAGATGTGTTGCAGCAGCCGTAAGGCATGAACCGAGCCTTACTTAGACCAGAGCTGGTTTATTAGTTATAAAACACTAGCACAACCCCCGAATAATACATTTAAACTGTTTTGTTCAAAACGACTTATCTTATGAGAGAGAGCGGATGGGAGGCGATGTAAAGCGAGACTGAATTATGTTGGTGGTGAAGTAAACTGAGCCGTGCTACGCACCTCATGTGAATGAATGAGATTGATCCGCCTCCGTAGTAATATAAGATGCCTCTTTCCGTGCAGCATAGTCACGGGCTGCCTGAGGGCTGCAGCTTTCGAACTCTTGGGTACTCGTTCGTATTTTGTCACCATGAGTCCTTTGACATCATATGCTCTAGGTACCTACTAACCTAGGTATGGAGCAGTGCTGACCAATGACGAGGAAGAAACCACATTTGCCAATGGAGAATCATAAAAGGGCCCACCGTAATAGTAGTCATTTCTTGTGTTTGAGCAACCGAGATTTTTTTCGATGGACAATAAACTGAGTATACGACAGTATAAACTAGGTACTGATGAGCTGAGCAAAGTTGCCCTCCCTCAATTGGTAAATCAGGCTTTTGATTCGGCTTGCGAACACGTTGCGGTGGTCTTTGTAGTCTTTGAACTGAGAGCTAACCTGGACCGACTTATCGACTCAGGTTGGTTGTTGATTGATCAGGGATCCCTGAAAACAAGTCCTCCACGTGTCCAGGTGACCAGGCCCTTCACAGCCGCAATGATACATCCATACCTAAGTACCTAGCTAAGCACGCAAAGGCGCTAGTAGTTAGCCTGTCCTTACGGAGTACAGGGCCCATTTGCCTGCACCTCGGCTTAGAAGTGCCGCTCAATTCTCTATCGGCGGGTACGCAACTCCATGTCGCGGTGCACTTGCACGGTACCTGGCCTTATCTGCCTTGGCCACATGGTCACAACGCTGTCCTTGGTAAGCCTCAAGTAGCGACAGGTCACTCATCTAGCCTGACTTGAGTGAGTATGGATAAGATGCGGTGACTTGATAATGACATCTGGTCAGGTCGCGCGACGAATGTCGGAGCAATCTGCATGGACAGACAGTTGTGAAAAGGTGAGAAGAAAACATAAGAAGTAGTTGCTTGACAGGAGCAACTGGGATAAACCATATGCCTTCCCATTATCATATATCTCTCCTCGCCTTTGGAGTTCCTTAGCATCGAGTGACGACGTTGCTCACGCTAATCGTTCGTGATTCGTCAAAAGCCGCTCCTCCCGTAGGTGCTGTCACCCGATTAGTAGGTCACGTGCATAGATCTCGCCTTCCGTCGCCCGTCCTCCCATTCTCCGCTCCGCTCAAATCCCTTCTTCTCGTCCCGTTAAAGCACCGCGTCCTCTCCGTTCCTACAGAACCTGTATCATCACCATCATACCATCATCCAAGAGATGAGTAGTCGCGGCGGTAAATTAGCCCCAGAAGTCAATCGGTAAGTCGCTGCCCCCGCCTGTTGCGTCTGGCATAGAAACAAAAACCATCGTTCGAATTCTTGCGCCCCATTTATCACATCGCACCCTCGACCTCGATCGACCTCTACGATACGTACCTACATACATTGTCCAACATTCGCTAACTGATATCTAGAGCTCTGTTCGTAAAGAACTTGAGGTATGATAGGAAACGCGATGATAACCTCCTGCCCGGATAGCGACTAATCGATATCGACTCATAGTTACAACGTCACTCCGGAAGAGTTGTTCGACCTTTTCGGAAAATTTGGCCCAATTCGGTATGCACAGACCCTGTTACTCGACACGCGACTATTGTCATTGAAGACAATCTTCTTGTCACTCCGGGACGATATGCGCTTTGCGATTTAATAATACTGACAGCCATTGTAGCCAGGTTCGACAGGGTATCGCCAACAACACCAAGGGTACTGCCTTCGTTGTCTATGAAGACGTAGCCGACGCCAAGCAAGCCTGCGACAAGCTCAACGGCTTCAATTTCCAAAACCGATACCTCGTTGGTGCGTCCGCCTCGCCACCCTTCCGTTTCACGGTTCATTTTTTCGATGACTGTGTTGGGCGTATGTACGGGGGCAACTGAATACTGACCAAAGTCACAGTTCTATACCACCAGCCCGACAAGATGGCCAAGTCAAAAGAGGACCTCGAAGCCCGTCGGGAATCTTTAGCTCAGCTCAAGCAACAGCATGGCATCGATTGACAATCCGACCGGTCTGCGGATAGCCTGCCTAGGAACTCAAAATCCTCATCTGCAGGCCGGTCTTCGTCTTCTCCCAAATCTCCTTCGCCGGATCCGAAGACGATCCTCCGAAAAGGCAGGACCCCAACCAAAGCAACCGCCAAGAGCCGCGCATCCTCCCGAGTCGTCCGTTTCGATGATGGACTCCGACCTGCACTAACCTGTGCATGATGCATCTCTATCGCTTTTTGGAGGGGCTCTATAACAGGAGCCTAAATACGCATCACCTCTGAGGTGGTTTTACTATTGGTTCGGACTTCGCTTGACACGCAAACACCTCTCCTTCACGGTTCTGGGAATTAGGTGCACTGGGAAAATTTCAAGGTTGATTCAGCAAGTGGCGATACGACCAGTCACAAACTGCTCTTTTAAGCATGGCCTGGGATAGGAAAGGCCTTGATGATGTTGTTGCCTGTGGATAGCTTTTGTTGCATTTCGCGTCTCTTTGTTCCTTTTATTTTTATTCGATCTGGAAGCCTTGGCCATGAGAAGCCAATCCCCCCTCGTTCACAGTTATGATCTGCCTGACGGACTCGCGACCATACAGATGTGACGTAGAAATGGCCTCGACTCTCCACCTCTCTCGCTAGGGGGGTTTACGTCACGCATTTTTATGAAATTTGAGATCAGCAATGGGGAAAGAAACGGATAAACACCAGTAAACTAGATTGAAGTCAGGTTGTTTTGATAATGAGAGAATCAATCCTTCTCAAAGCGTCTTGGCTTATGGCATCCTTCAAGATTGAAGGCTACCTGCACAAGGACTGGGCCCTGTGAGAAATCTTGCCAGTGACATGTGAACTAGCTCGAGAGATGAAATATAACTCTCTGCATGGACATTGCTCAATGAGAGTGATCCATGGTAGACGATCTACCTGGACAAGCCATAGTTCACAATTGTTTTTGCGCCTTGCTATAGCTAGCCCGTACCGAAAGGGACCATGGGCCGCTCTTATGAGGTTCAGCTGTCTTCAGACCTAATAATAACATCGTTGGTTCATAGTAACCCATGAAATGTAGGTTGAGCAAGGAAATTTGCCAAGATACCAGTTAGTTAATCACTCCTCGAGAAGATGGATGTCTCTGGTAATTGACCAAGCTTGCAATCATTCCACTCTAACTTTCAGGTATTGTCATCATAATATCACACAACACCACAGTAACGATGTTCACACCCACACACACACCAAAAAAAAAAAAAAAAGAAAGGCTCTAAGAATCTGTATCAGACAGAAACATACCATGTCTCGTTGTTCACTCAGCTGGCTAGCAATCTGCTCAACAAGTGGTGGACAAGCTATCTGCAGCTCTCGGGTTCTCAATTGAAGAATGCCTTGCCAGACAGAAGATTGGCTTCGCAAACGGCAGGCTTCTCCGGTCGCATCGGGCTTGGCCTGAACTGCGGATAAGTTGCAAGTCTACCGATTCACCAGCTGGGCCGCCGATGAGGTCGCGATATCAGCCGTGGAGAGCTGTGAGTGGTTCTTTAGCCGCCAGGCAGTGGGCTTGTGGCTGAGTGTGGGAGGCTTTGAAGTAAAGTAAACCAACGTCGATTTCGACGTAGGTAGAGTATCAGTTTGAGGTCGTATTGAATGCCATTGTTCTTAAATTGATTTACCGTGTTGACAGTGTTGAGTGTTGAGTCATCTGTGATATGCCTGTTGATTCGATGAATAGCAATCTCATGTGCACGTCTTAATCTACTTGAGTCAAGAATCCAAGTGTAAGTCAAGCCTACATAAACCAATCATCGACCATCAAAGCTACCAACAACAGCTGCCTGAACTTCACTCATCTACCGAAGGAGTCATTCCTTCGATCATGAGTGGGTAGACTATCTCACTATCTGCACCCATTGCCATGGAACGCACCACTGGGATTCCACAGCCACAGCTGGAACCTCTAGCTCTCTACCTATTGCGAGCTTTGAACAGTGGTCTACACTTATTGGATCCAGTCTAAAGGCTACAATTTCTGTTCTATATTGGTAATGATGCCTTGGGCTCCTCATGTGTCCCTGAGCCCGGCCATGAGGCTTATAACCAACCACCAATGGCCGCAACTGGGGTCTCTCGATATAAGTCGCTGCCAGCAGCAGCCTTGTTGGCTCGACATGCGATATAAAGCCATAGAATGACCACTCTGTATTCTCACAAACATTATCACGGCATTATACCTTTTTCTAAGCCGATGTATCCTCCTTCATCTCGTTTAAGTCGACTATCTCTCGAGAGCATGTCTTCAGAAACCCACTCTCGCGCTAGGGCTCAATCCTTAGGCCGGAGAACCGAGCAATCTCACCACGATGAATCATCTTCTGACTCTGATACAAGCTCAAACAGTTCTAGCTCTGCAGATTACAGTTCAGAATTCGACGACGACGACAATGATGATGATGATGATGAGCCCTCTGCTATCCGATCCCCAACCAAACTCACATATCTCATCGACCACCTCCCTAAAGAGACCCAGTCGGTCGTCCGCGATACCTTCAAAGAGCCCCCAAAGATCGCCCTGGAAAAGTGCCGTCACATAAACGATACATATGCATTCCAGATGACAGAGCTTGTCACGCGCTCTGTGCGAATCCGCGCGCCACAAGACGGCACTTCCAACCTCAGCTGCTCATGCCGAGATGACGGGCAGCCTTGCCGGCACCTCATCTGGCTATTAGATCAGATCGTCAAACAAACTCTTTACGAAACTGATCTTAGCAAGCCTCTCAGAATGAACCCAGCGGGCTACGCTGAGGAGATGGGCGAAGTTTTCCAAAACATATCTAATTTTCGTCTCGATGTACTGGCGGAGGGACTTCACTGCCATCTCGTCACCCCGGACTCGGAATACGACAACGAACCTGACGCTTTTCGCGCACAGGAAGCTCGAGAAATGCTTTCCTCTGTCTATAACATGGACCCAGGGGACTTCCGACCAGATATCTTTGAGAATGTTTCTCATAACATGAAGATGATCAACCGAAACGACCTGGAACAAACCATATCTCGCATGCTTCAAGATAACCATCACTTCTTCCACTATTTCCGCTCTCTAGCTCGCCCACAAGACCCTATAAATGACGTATTCTACAAACTTACTCAGCGCATTAACCGGGTTGTTCGAGATCTCGACACCCCAGGCCAGGCTTCAGACCCTGATCCCCCCCGAGATGTTCCATGGGCAGCTTCACATATTCTAGGTTGCGTTCGTCGAATGCGCCACGATATCTATACCCGCGAAAGCCCTATTTCAGCAAGAGAAGCCCTGTCAGCAGCTCGTAGCCTTGTGCACATTCTGGATTTGGCAGTATCTCGCAATAAAGACCATGGTCCAGTAGATGCACCACGCATCGACCGAAACCTATACCTGCGGCTAATTGGCGATCGAGATCAAGACTTCATTCTCAACGTCCTTAATTTGATCCCCGAAGCTGCGAGCCAATTCTTACATCACCTCGAGGAACTTCTCGGCAAGATTGAGATTTACGGAGCACCAGCTGGCTATGTACAGCGATTCCGGGCATTGCTGGGAAGACTGAGAACATCGAGTACAGGATCTGGTTTGAAGAGGTCCGTTCAGGGGCAAACGGGCCGCCGCAAGACAAGGAGAACCAGATAAGGCAAGAAGGCTTGGGCGACTGGCGACAAAGTGCATCGGAAATAAGCATCACTTATTGATATGAATAGCTTAACGACTTTACAAGCTGAATACCAAATATCGCGACTCATATAATAAAAAAACTAGGTAACTAGACCATACCCATGAAAATGAATTTAGTGTATCAAACTCTGTTGCTTCTTATTGAAATAACTCGCTTGCTGTTTGCTATGCCTTTGAGTGGAGAGTGAGACGTATCCGGATTGTCCGATTGTCACCGGCCCAAGTCAGAACTTGAATCCCCTTTCATCGCGAAAGGCCTCAAGTTCCGCAAGAACATCCTTCAAGCTAGGCCGGTCGTAATAGTTCTCCTTCCAATCACCCCTCTTCATACCTTCAATCCTTCGCCTGAGCCACGTCTCTGATGCATCGATTTCTCTCGACCACCACTCCTTGGCCGTCCGCTGCACCGCATCGGGGGTGGAGAGCCCTGTTTTCTCGAGCTCGCGGAGCACGAGCTGGTTTCTCTCCCTCACAATCAGCCTACTAAGGCCATTTTGCCTTCCACGTGTGCAACGATCGATTAATTTCTGCATGGCTCCCGGAGTCTTCGTGTATCCTGGAAATTCGACCAGAGGCTCCCATCGATATGAAAGCCAGACTGCGGCTCTTTGGGGAGCGCTATTCCCTTCAAAGATGCACCACAATACACGACCAAGCATATACACCTCGCATGCCTCCTGCTCTTTTGGTGTAAGACATGCCCATGGGACATTGTAGCCTGTGCATGGCCACTTATACTCCTCGCTCTCACCCATCGCTTCCCAATCCGGAAGCATCTCTGTCAAGAGTTTCGAATACTTTTCGCTGACTTCTGCGGGTATTTCTTCATCGATAGCAAGAAGCCTTACGTACTCCAGAGCATTGACTTCAGGAGCGGCGAACTCACACCAGACCCCACGCTGCTCAAAATCAACCATAACAGCGTCTCGACTAGCTGAAAGAACTATGTTGTCCAATCTGAGATCTGGATAGAAGATACTGGATGTTGTACGAAGATGCACCAATGCCGACGCTAGTTGTATAGCCCATTTTGTCTCGTCTTCCAGAGACACCATGTTGTGAAGCTTGAGAAAGGGGATCAGATCACGCAGGCTTCCGTGGATATGGTACTCGAGAGTGAATCCGACGACAGCCACTTTACTCCCAAAACTGCATTTCTTTGTAACCAGGTGCACAGGGCGAGAGACAATGTTGGGATGTGGTGGGATGATGAGCAGCTGCCTTAGCTCGTGATAAAGGTACTTGGTGTAACTGGTAAGTGCCTTGAAAATCCATATTTTGCCTCCGATTCTGACGAGGCAGACGCTGTCGTGTAGCTGTGAGACGTATACGACGTCACCAAGATCGACAGTCGGCGGCAACTCAACGTCGCTTCCCCAAGCATTCTCAAGAGAAGCCACAGACAGAAGTTGGCGTTCAAGATAGTGAGTTGGAGCGATGGTAACCTCCGCGTCGGCAACGTTCATGGGCATATTCCTGAGCACAATTCTAGAACCAAAAGGTATGTTACTGAAGATTTTCAGAGGGTCCTGCTGCTGAGCTGTCCAGTGTTGCAGAATGCGGAGCACATGTTGAGTGATTCCTAGGCGCGAAATGCGCATTGCACTCGTGGTATGAAATGCCACATCAACATGGAGTGCAAGCCGAAGCTCTGGCGAGAGCTTCGAGGGCTCAGGAATAAAAACATCCATTCGAATAGGAGACATCGAGTCGATGAATAAAGGAACAGCATAGAACTGGCTTCCGAAAGCAGTGCAGCCATCGATGCGCCAGAGAGGGCGATCCAGTGGGCTGAGGCTATCAATGCGGTTCTTTGGGTTCAGCGATGAGCTTTGCCAGTCAACAACATGGTCATCCCGAACCGCCGATCCCGGCTGGGTGGTTGATGGAGGACCCGAGAAGGCTGCAGTAGGGTGGATAACATCGTGAATAGATTCCTGGCTCAACTCCATGGCATGGGCTGATGAATACTCTGGGCACCAAAAGCTACTAGAAGTCCAAGTCAGCAGCGCGCAGCGTTCCACGGCAAACCACCAAGTACCTGCACAAATGTCTTAAATGCTACCCAACACAAACAGTCGGATGTGGTGAGGGGTTCCAGTCTCGGATGCAAGGCCACCAGAGGCTGAATAGTTGGCGAGGAGATGTTGAATCGTCAGCAGCGTAGAGTAGCCGATATCAATCCAGGACGAGAAATGACTCGGTTCGACTCGAGGGCGAGATTTACTGGATAAGGCCGAACGTGCCACCGGTCAGCATCAAGCGTAGGGAAAAGAATATGCGTTGTCGTGCGACAGTACCAGAGATGAATGACACGGCCGAATTGGGTCACTTTGGGTGGTTGGCTTCATTGCTCAGTAGGTACGCGGTTCTTTTTGGTCATGCTGTCTGATCACATGATCGAAGGAAGCCTGTTGGTTCTTGTGTAACCGAGAGTGACTGATCACAACTTGTTCTTGCCGGGAGAGAAAGAGTGAACAAATATGGCAAGCAGTCGCCCGCGATGGAGATTGCCTCCAATATCGAGACTAGAACAACAAGATCCAGTTCCCACCTAAGTTTCACGCTTAACGCAAACACCCTAAGGCTCCACCTGCGGAGAGGCATGCTGCCTGGCAAACGAATATTCTTCGTTCCCAGACACAAATCATCCACGCTTTCCATGCGGAGGGATCAAGGCAGGTATCCGTTGAATTGCCTCCTGAAAACACGAGATCAGACCCGGTCACAATACTGCTTGGGTAGTTGCTTTTATTCCAACGGTTGCTGTGGAACGTCCTGTAAGATTCGAGTTCTCAGCACCCATGAATGCAGCGAGACACACTGAGCCAAGGTCATTTGTATTGGGCTTCGTGGGAGTACAGCGCTGTGATGGCCCAGCGATGGCCCAGCGATGGCTCAACGAGTCGTTGGTGGTTGTTTGCGTCGCTGGTCGTGGTAAACGAACACGCAAGCTGATGAGAAGCCAGAATCGACATGACTCGCTAACGGTTTTATAAACTGGATGCCGTCCATGAAAACAAGGATAGAGGTGTAAAATTGATGATAACGAAATGCTCTTTGAATATGCTAGACTTGACATGAAGAAACGGTCTTGTATGAGAGATCAGCTATAAAAACTGCGTACAAGCAGAGAAAACGGATCAAGTGACGGGTGGCCACAAAGGATTGACAGAAGGCAGTCGGATTTTTTTGGTAGAGGGCATTGTGGCAGTGACATCTTCAATGAAACTTCGAATTGGGAGACATGAGGAGTCTCTGGTGAGACAAGTCAAGGTCTTGGTCATGGCTTTCAGACAGTGTTACATACGGGAATTGACAGATTAATCAGTTCGAAACTGAATGGCCTAACCCAGCTTAAGAAATCGGGAGTTCTAAGCGAGATGGGCCGCCAGGTATGCTCCGTGAAGCATCAGGCCACGATTGGTTAACCAATATCAAGACGAGACAACCTCATCTAAGCGCTCGGTAGGGCTCGCCCAGGGTCGATCAATAGGACCATCTCCGTCAGAAACAGCCTACGACTTCCACAATAAGTACCGTTCCTGGCTTGGACAGATCAATGCCGGCATCTGCCCCCTCAAGTATCAGCGTGGGGGAATACCGAGATTCTGGGAACAAGGGCTCCTGGCAAACCGGTGAGCAGTCACATTTCTCATTCCCGAAATACCGGCCATTTGGGATCTTGCGTATAGGCAACGTCATCCGCGCTGACTCGTGTGCCCCGAAGCACGCTGCATTCCGATATATTTGATTTCTGATAACAAGTACCAGCCGACACCGAAGCGGGAGAGGCGCACCGGAGAGCCATTACCACCCATGGATCACTCAATGGGGGCTTGAGCCTAGCTTTCTTTCTTTCCTGGCCGGGCGGGGAGGCTTGGGCAGTGCGCAAAGCCAGCATTGTAATGTTCGTGGGTAGAGCTCGCGGAGCTCCCGAGTGGCTGCGCTAACTCACTCAGCTGCTGCTGCGTTACCATACCGTGGGAGCTGGATAACGGACAATGTCCATCAATGCTGGCGAATATGAAGCAGGGGTGATAGGGGCGATAACTGGCCGATGGCTGCTTACATGCCTGAAGAGAATACGGGCTTGTGACTGCAAGCAAAGTTAGAGATCCGACTCCATATGTATAACCTCCCTTGCCTGCATCCAGTACGTCTAGGCAGCATAGAATCGCCAGAACGAGTTGTAGCTACAGGTAGGACTTGGAAGGAACCCATCCAGGAGAAAACTCCAGCGATTTCTATTCGAGGAACAGCTCGATTCGTCCCGTCTACGACGCCCCATCTAGAACGCGGGAAGACCCGTTGGTGGATAGCGACTAACGACATTAGTCCTTCCATGTGGCATCCATGCCCTTTTCTAGATCAACCAAAGAGTTCCTCATCGGCGCTTAGGTAGGGACAAGGTGCTGGATCCGGTGAAGATTTGGATTCCTCGGTCTGAAGCCTAGAAGGCACTAACTTTGGATAAGAAACTCGTGGGTGTTCAATTACTTCCCAGTGTGGAAACCCGGTGAACGGTAACGGACGTTTCTTCCGTCAGACCGTTGCGCGGTTTGTACTAATGCAAAGCAAAATTTCCAACGTCCATCGTGATAACCAACCTTACTTTACTAACTTGACTTGGATCTTCCTTCCCCAAGGAAAAGCGCAAGCGCGCCACTTAATTAACTTCCAATCACAGTATACCGTATTAGCAAGACACCTCTCGTGGTCCCATAAAGAGCCTAGTGATTATTATTTCTGCAGCCTGCATAGTTTGCCATCCCATCCATCCGACGTCGCAGGCTGGGTGATATCGCCAGGAACCTATTCTCGCATCGAAAACACTACAACTTGGCGAGAGAAGAGACAACATCGTCAAGCCAAGAGACGTGGACGCAGCCACGCATATCCCACTTGCATCAAAATGCAATATAACACACGAAGATGCAGCCGTATTCATGCAGAATCTGTGGCTGGGCCACGCCTTGTTGGCGGCAGCTCAGGGACATGAGTTGCATCGTGCCGTTCTTTAGTGCGCCCGGCTCGAACATCAGCTACCAGGTTCTTATCGTAAGAAGCTCGCAATAATGACACACACAACAGGATGTCGATCGGACCGATCGTTTAGTTCTAATTATCGGCCAAGAGTGAAAGTAATTGCTGTTCTCACCGGTTGCTGCCCCTGCCTCCTCCCTCGTACCAACCAAAGTCTTTGCGTGACCATAGCACACATTTGTCTTATCACATGGACAGAATTCAGGCTTCTGGAAATGGGTCAGATACTGACAGATAGCACCACTGGTCTCATCATTCTGTGGTATGTCGGCTGTTATTCACTCGTCAGCCTTGGTCAAGACAAGATGGGTGAAAGGGAAGGTGAAAGGGCTTGAAACAACGCTCGGGCCTTTGTTCGTTTACGATACCACCTCTGCATCCGAGTGCATCTGGCAAACGGAATATCCTCCTGGTTAGAAACTTGACTGCTCATCTAGTACTTGTCGAGGCATCTCTGCTTTGTCTCAGGACTTGTATGTGTTACTCTCGAGATGGCCCCCCAATGCCGGACGTACATTGACGATTGGACAAAAACGATCTTTCTTCTGAACTGCTTGGCGATCCAAGTACCTTTGAGAACCTTTGCTAAGTTGCGGAGTTGACGATGTACAGTACTTTATCTTTTCCTGGTGTGAGAAACCCGGGCGGGTTGGCGTTGCGAGACCCTGTGAGTGGGAAAAAAAGCAATTTGAAAATGGTACATCATCCAATCCCAGCTGAGCAGCTGTGCAGCCATGACCGACATTGGTCAGCCCCATGTCAATCACATGGCCATTTCAATGCACGAATTAACCGTTGGCATGGCTAGGCTCCGTGGCTATGGAACAATGACCCGATCCGAAGATTCGATTGCCAAAGGGTTGATGAGCTGCATTGTTGTCTACGACTACGCGCGATTCAAATCACCCTCGTTTTTCAGCAGGCAAGTTCCTAAGCCATGAAGGAAGCTTTTATACTGGTTCTTTTTGCCTAATCACCCCACCAAATGGCTTCTAATAACGGATTCCAGTACGTCACATAACATAAGATCGAGAAGCTCAGGTGCACTGAACCGGCAGAGCGGGTAATATCCCAAAGTCCTTTACCTGACAAGCCTGAGCACTACAATCAGAAGGCCCCCTGCCACTCCCATGGTACCCCTCAGACCGGTCAAAAACTACTCAGCACGAGGCCATGTCAACGCCGTCCTCACCGAGTCCACTTTCCTCTCTCACAGACTCGTTCATCATCACCGTTCCCAGCAGACCGTCAAGCCGTTGCTTGAAGCGCTCAACGCCCAGTCACTACAACCACCACACCGCCAGCCGCATACTTGCTCAGCCCGCAGCCCGCATCAGCCGTCATCCATACGATCGCGGCCGCAGGCATATTGCGCTGATTTCGCTCAACCGTGCAAACACCAGTACCAGCACCACCGGCTACTCACTCCACGTTCTGTCGCCAGTACCACGACAGCTCAGCCCGCCTTGTTGCTAAAGCAGTGGACGGGGTGGACAAGGCTCCACGTCCGGTCCTAATCTTGCTCAGGCTCGAGGTTCTCAGTTTGGCGGCTGCGAGCAGCACACATCTCATCGACCTTCCATCTGTTGGCAAGGAGCCTCAACGACCTGATTGGGTTTGCGCTAACATACCTACTTATCGCCTTTCCGCCTAGCTTCCCCGGATTCTTCGCCTCTCTCATCACAGCATTTTCTATTCCCGACCGTCTGGTATCCTTCTCTCAGCCGTCGTTTTGACTTCGGCCCTCGCTGTTGCTCCACTCGGCGCACTACGGGAGGTTTCAACGTCAAGTGCCTGGTGATGGCTTTCGTGGCACATTAGCCTCCCACCACACTCCCCCTCTTCTCACCCCGGCGTCGCTCAATTTTTGACCACCGCTTCTGAAAGACAAGCCGGGCAGCTAGCTCTTCTTTGTCATTGACTGTGTTTCGTCGAGTTTGATTCCGCGTGGTGGTACCTTGACCTTCGTCTTTCTGTTCTTACTCCTACTGCTAGGCAGTGTTTGTTCCACACCCTGCCCTGTCTCACTGCAGCCATTATGGTAAGAGTTTCTCTCCCCGGTTGGCGGCAAGCTGCATGGAGTTATATCATCGATCCCCCGTTCCATTGTTCTATTTGCATAACCCCTGCGGATGTTGCCAATCACCACCGTTTCCTCTTCTCGCAGCCCCGTCGTGGCTCTCGTGCCATGACTCTCAGACAAGCATCTTCTCCCTGATCTTGCCCTAGGCCCCTCCCTATGAGACCCAAATGTGCGGTGAATTGATTTTTTTCTATAGAATCCACATTATCCTTCCAAAGTTAAGAGGCCTCTCCTCCAACCGGGAGTTGAAGATCCGGGCCCTTCGTCAATATCTTTCACCCCCATCGTGGATGACGACTTCACCTTTATACCATTTGAGATCCAAGACAATCTTGATCAACTGGCACAGTTCTATGGACTAGCCTCTGGTACTCAATTGCATCAACTGATTGAACAACAGCATTGCAGGAAGAGGAGAAGGCTTGCGCCATCAATTCCAATGACACCCAAGCAAGGACCGACTTCGTCCCAGGGACCTCTAATGAAACTCCCATTATCAGGAACTTATGGTCAACGTGATGAGCACTATGGGGCATCTTCAAGCTGGGACGACTGTGGCCAGAACTCAATGCCGTCTTCTACTTCTCCATTGACCAGGCGTATGGCGGATCTGACCTTGTTCTTCTGCCCATGTTGTGGCTGGGACCCAAGACATCAAGATGGTAAGCACCTGACTCTTCTAACGTTGCCCGATCGCCCGGCGTACATCTGGGATCATCGCTGACATCACCCTGAAAGGCTATCAACAGCTCCCAAGCTCTGCACCGGCAGTTTCTGGTCCAGATGCTCCTTACATGGCAGAAAAACAACCGTCTATGACAATGCCATCATCTGAACCGTATGATGACGCAACTCTGAGCTCTGTTCAACAGCCAGATTACAGCTTTCAACAACCTAATTTGAATGTTGCGCCCCTTGTCAACTTTCCTCTCATCTCTGGTCAAACGGCGTTAGCGGAGCCTGTGATGAGTGGTCCTGGGCCAACTCATCAACCTCATCTATCAGCTGGAGACTTTTACGTCGCCCAAGCTTTCAAAGAGGAGCCACAGCTGGAGAACCAGGCACTAATGCCCGGTCAACAGCTTGACACCAAGGCATTTCCACAAGTCGGCTACACTTCCGATCCTAGCCTTATCGATGCAAATGCCATTACTCACCAGAGCTTGGCTCCACCCGACAGCGTTCCCCAATATGGTATGCTAATCAATACTCAACTTGGCGAAGATACGGTGCAGAACGGGTGGTCTCTAATGGATCAACAAGCCAATTATGAGAACGTGCTCACTAACCAAAGAGGGGGAAAGAGAGGCCCGTTCAAGGACCCAAATCTCCGTGAACAAACTGCCCAAACCCGGAAGATCGGTTCCTGTATCAGGTGCAGAATGCAAAGAATTCGTGTAAGTAACACTGTCCGGTTCTCTTACATAAGATGATGTCTTACTTGTAATGGGCTTTTTGGCTGGTGCGCAAAGACGACTAACCAGTGTTGCAGTGTGAAAACAACCCCGATGAAGAGGGAGGGGCCTGTTTGACATGCAAAAAAGTCTCCAATTCGAGAGCGGGGCGCTTTCCTTGCCTCAGATATAAGATAACAGATATCCGACTTTTCAAACCGGGCCAAGTACCCGGTTATGAATGGACACGGCGATGGACCAATAACATCTCGGATCCGATACAGAGCTGGGCTACGACTGAAGAGCCCAGGACCATCTATCTGTCCGAGGGGCTATCGAATAAGTTTGTTAAGGTGAAGGTTCAACGATTCATTCCTCAAGCTGGTGACAAGCTGGAACGTACTTGGGATTACAAGGGTGTCAAGAAATCAGTAAAGATTCCTCCGTATGCGATGGTCAACCTCGAGGAGGCGAAGAAAGAGTACCTGGACCATATTGAGAATAGCATGCAGGATGCTTTTACCAAGTTGCTGGGCCCACCTGAAGGCCTGCTATTCCGAACGTACTTACGTGCTTGGAAAATCTTCAAAGACCCGTCCACTACGCCAGAGTGCGTGGAACTTATTCATCATACACTCTTGTTGTGGATGTCGATTCGTCTGACAACGCGGTCGAGCTTCATTGTTGGAGAAGAGACCTTGGGGATGAAGCAAAATATCCTGGACGAAACAAACCCGAACCATGGCAAGATCCCTCTTCCGCCTGTACTTGGCGCTCAGATGGATCTTATCCTGATTCACCACATACAAACCAAGCTGCGAAGGGAGCTTCTGGACAAACTCCAGAAGATGATGTCAAAGAACAAGCAGAGCACTTGGCTAGTGACGTATCTTGTGATTTTCATTCTTTTGCATAACACAGCTCTCATCACTGCTCATGACGCTGGATACGCGAAAAAGCACGGCATGAAGGTAAGAGAGCCCCGCAAGTCGACAGTGGCCCACGAAGTTTGCTGATTATCGATGTACTTGCAGCGACGCTTTGCGCGTGAGGAGAAGGTCAAAGAATACCACCTAGGTGAGTCACACAACTACCCCGGTCCATCCTGCACAGAAGCGCTTGCTGACTGGGGATCGAACAGGCGCAAACATCTTGCTCGCACACTTCCATTACTGTAACAAGGGCATCTACCCTTTCTCGGAAGATTGCAAAGACCAAGACTTGCGAACACTGGCAGGCTTGGATGAAGAAAAGATCAAGTTTGTCCATCATACTAGCAACCTGGCTAGACGGCATGGTAAGTCGACCCTCGGGGACAAGAACCATACAGGCTGGGACCATGGCTCTCTAACTTGATGCTAACTTGAACTCTGTGGTTTCAGCGTTGCAATGGGAGGAGATCCGGAACAAGGCCGTGTACGAGCATGATTACTTTTTTGTCAGCCAATTGTTCGAGACCAACTGGCAACCTCGAACAACAATATGATCGGGTTTGGTTGACCAGTAATATCTCTGGTAGTCTTCAGTGGTAGTAGGGAGGCAATGGGTGACTTGGAACCAACGGCATAGGCGCAGAGTTTGAGAAGATGCTGTACTCACAGCGGAGGTGCAGGAACTGAGACTGTATACGAAGTGAATGGAGGGCGGTGAATGTGGATGACGGCGGCAACAGCAACGGCCATAATGACGATGACGATGATAACGATAATGGAAACCATTTTAAAAATGCCAGGGTAGTCTTGGTTACGAAAAGGCGGTCAAGAGCAGGTGAGGTTCAGAGAAAGAGACGAACTGGTGTGATGGTTTGAAGGGAATGACATAAAGCAACAGCTAAATTGGGTGCGGGGGGGCGGGTGAGGATGCTATAGTCTAGCCGAAGAGATTGATCATTGTTGTTCAGTCCCGACAAACCGCCACATGGACCAGTTCACGATGCGGGACACGACAAATCAGCGGGGAGGAAGGTCATAGGCGAAACAATGTAACAGGAGGAAACGGAGTGCACGCCAGCAAATTGCGATGCGATGGAAGAAAGGGGATGACGGTGAGAGGAGAGGGACAGGTACACCGAGAGAGTGTGCGGGCACCTACAGAAAGAGGCGAGAGTTTGCTCACCGAGTGTCGATGGGAGACGGGCTGCTGCGTTTTGACGGCTTGCGCATTGTTGCACAGAAACACGAGGCGGATCAAAGGTTTATATGTAAGGTCGCTGAGGGTTGGCTCGCGGAGGGATGCCGGACGGGCCGGGCCTGGTTGTGCGGCACTTGACAAACCCGGGCCATTCATACCGCAGCTATGCTATGACTTGTCTTGGCTCAGCCGGTCGACTTGGTCTGATAGTGTGGATAATGCAGCACTGTGTACGGAGCACTACATAACATGTGTATGTGCTTCCTACACGCTGTGTGGTTTATTAGTACGTCTATTATTCAGGTTGTGTATCCATCGGGAAGAGCGGAGGGATGACGATGGGACAAATGGGAGGGAAGTATGAAATGAGACACGGATTGCACATCCCTTGCGTTGCCTTTCCTTTTCTTTGCTTTGCTTTACTTTGACAGTCGATTGTTGACCGTCCGAGGTGTCCGCGTCGCCTGGGCATCATTCTTTGGCGTTGTTTTGACGGGGAACCAGTAATTAGGATCCGAGAAACGAACCAAACAAACCTAAGCTAAGCGGGTGGTAACGGAGAGTAATCCGCCGACCAATGAAGCTGTACAACACCTCAAGTAAAGTTTAACCATTGCCAAAGGATCAATGTCGACTGCCGTGTTTTTGGGGGCCCTTGTCGGCTTGTTGAACGGACACAATGCTACCTATAGTAGCACAGCTACGGAGTACTGCTAAGTTAGTAGTTACTGTAAAGGTGACGCCAGCCAGCCACAGATAGATAAGTGAGGAACCAACAAGGTGCATATGTAAGCCAATGGTGAACCACTTTTAAAACACACCTGAAATTACCCACTAGGTTAGTATGTATGCAAGAAAAGCTACGACGTATGTACAAGTACTAAGCTAGGTACTGGGGGATTAACACGAATGATCATCCTTACCAGGCTACTCCAGTTCGGTTAAGCTAGGATTGGGCTCTCGGCTGAGCTTGAGTCTGAGCCTCTCCTAGCTACCTAGTCTTAGCTCATGTTCATTCTTAGCCTTTGGTGTTTTTGCTTTTCTCAACCAACTACAGTTTGGAACCGTACACATCAATCAACCCTTGCTGAGCTAGGCTTGGTACTTCTATTAATTTTCCTTTCTCCTTTCTCTTTTTTTTCCTTTTTCTTTCTACTCTAGTCGAGGGCCCGGACCCCTTCCCCCAAGGAATGTTACAGTGCTCTCTCGTCTCGTTTCCTCCTCCCTGGCAATGAGAGACGACGACCCAGAGTTTATGTTGCTACCCAGGACTTTTGAGCAACCCAGGCACTGACTGGTGACATGGAAAAGCGAGGAACCACGAATGAAGTACAGGATCAACGGCAAGGCACTTCTTACCTAGGGAGGTGAGGTAGGTACTCACCTCCAATTGATACCTCAGAATGCGTCTGTCTGCTCGTTCCATTTCCCGCCCTGAAGATACCAGTACCTGACCAGGCACTTTGATTGTTCAAGCTATTGGCCCTGGAATATGTATGGCAGCAAGTCCCAGCGAATACCCGCGTTGCTGGGTTCTGTTGCAGCCTCCTGCCGCCGCGTATCTGCGACCTGCCACGAGCACGGCTACGCAAGTACCCGATCTACGTATACCTTGTCTCTAATAGGTACCTTAACCCTGCCAACTCCCATGGAAGTGCCAACCCGACGGGATGCTATCTCCTCAACAATCCTTGTGTAAGTGGTGTAAGGTAAGGTGGCTACCCAGGTCCTAAGGTAGAAGAGGTACTGGCAATTAGATGGGATGTGGAAGCCATGGACGGAACGAAAAGCAGGTCTAAGTGAAATTTTTCATTGTACCTACCTGCCTTCCCTTTCATCGAATCCGAGAAAACGGGGATAGAAGCATGGAAGAACGTTACACAACTTCAACACCCTTCCAAGAGCCGCATATCCAGGAGCTTCACCTCCATCTCTAAATTTGAACAGGGCTACCGCCGATTTTCCAAACATCTTGGGAAAGCTATAATAATCCCTTACTAGCCTCCCACTTAGTCTGAACGTTCTTTTGATATTCCTCAACAATCTCCATCTCAATCTCGCTCGTCAAGAACCGTTCGTCTGTGCTGCAATTTGCATGACATCTACATATCGTTATTGCCGTATTTCCAACACCTTGGCTTGCACCTCCGTCCTTTCCTCTTTCCTCGACTGTAAGTTGCGCCTTCTGTTCATGTTACTCTTCAAGGAACTTCGAAATTGGAGGCGCCTCCAACGTCACTATACCTTGACCAAAAGGCACTTGCCACGATAGTATCAAAACGTTCCTTTTCCCTTCTGTTTTGATCTCCGCCTTCCGTTAAGCAAGCAAACACATTTAAGAAGACGCCTCGCACCACCAGATGCAGGTCCCATTCCTTTCCTTCCATCTTGTTCACCTCTGTTTCAACACCCCAGCACACCTTCAGCTCACATCACATATCATCTTTCATATTCGATCTCTTCCTGATCCACTAGATCTCCACCCAGATCCTGACTTATACCAGAAGTCATCAGACAACGTTCCGTTGCGTTTCGTAACGTAGGTTCTTGACAAAACTTACACATCCCTTTTCTCATGTAAGAGGCTGGCTGACAGAGTATGTACCTCAGTATAAAGACACCCCCACCAAGCCACCAGCGGTGCCTCTCCCTCAGGAACCATTACCATGGCATCTTCCATAGTTGGGCCCATCATTGGTCCGAGCCCGCCCGTTGAGCTGGCTCCTGCGGCCGCCGGCTGTGTCAGTCGCGTGGCAGACGGGCCGGCTGGGGTCCCCGAAGGGTGGCCCAAGTTTCTCGACGAGCCTATGGCTTGGGTTGGTGCTCAATTCACGGATGAATCGGAATTCATCCACTCTCTGAGCGAATCCGATCTACAGGAAGTTGAGAATGCTTTGCTGGTCTTTAAAGGTACGTCTCTTTTTATAAGGCGCTGCTTCCGTGGCGTTCATCATGTGGCTAATACCAGACAGCCTTGGGACTTGACGGGGATTGTGTTTCCCGAGACAACTTCCCTCTTCCCACTCTGGGACCAAGACTGGATCGTATCCGCCAAGACGTCCACCAAGGCAAGGGCTTCGGTGTCATTCGTGGCCTCGATCCTCAAAAGTACTCAGTCGAGGACTTGACTGTGCTGTATCTGGGCATCCAGTCTTACATTGCCAATCGCCATGGGCGTCAAGATCGAAAAGGCAATATGCTAGGTTGGCCCGAATGATCCCATTGCTTTGTTTCCTTCCCACTGACCTATTTGTAGTCCATATTGTCGCCGACAACTCCTCCAAGCTCAAGGCCGGTCACCATCGACACTCCACCTCCCCCATCGTATGCTAATCCTTGTTTATAACTCCTGGGAGGAATATTTAACAAGGCTAACTTCTGCTCTAGACCTTCCACAACGAGGAAGCTGGCGACATAGTCAGTTGGCTCACACGTAGCACCGCTGTTTCTGGAGGCAAATGCATCATCGCCTCAGCCTACACGGTCTACAATGTTCTTGCTACTAGCCGCCCAGACATGGTCCGCACTCTTGCTCGCTCTGACTGGCCATTCGCCCTGTAAGTTCAGGCACTCGATTTTTTACATCCACTTGATTTGTTCTTTTCATCACAGCGATAAGCAAGGAGTCCACCCACTGACACGCTATACTGTGATAGACCCCGTTTCCAATGCCGACCAGTTCTCTTTCATCACGAAGGGAAAGTGTTGATAAACTTTGGGCGTGTAGCTCTTACGGGGAATGCTATTCACCCACGCCCTACCAACCTTCCCGCTGTTACGCCACGCCAGATGGAGGCATTGGACTCCATCGAGAACATTGCCAAGGCGACTCAGCTGGAGATCAGCACACGTGCAGGTGACATGCATTTCATCAACAACCTCACAATCTTGCATCGCCGAGAAGGCTTCGTCAACGGTGAGGCTGCCCAGGAACGTCGACACTTGGTACGCATGAGACTCCGCGACGATGAGCTGGGATGGAAGCTCCCTGTAGACCTGAGACAAGAATGGTCCGCTGCTTTCGACAAGGCAACACCCAAGATCTGGCACATTGAGCAAATGCCAGACGGTTTCTTCCCCCTCAGGTCTCAGGCCAACTAAAACTGTGCCTCTAGCGCTTAGAGCAACCTCACTTGTGGGGTGAACTCGCATGCTTTCATGCATGCTCGCGAAACATGATGAGATAATGTGGTGCTTATCGACTTTTGAACCGAGGCGCATAAACAGGGCAATGGGGAATCTGGAGGTAACAGGGGAGAATCAAAAGCTATGAACAAGGTCTTGCATTCAAGTTTGAGTGTGTTTTTTTAGTGTTTTTTATCTCTTGTTTTTTTATTGGGGTGTCACGGTCGCGGAAAAGTAACAAGAATGGTTTATCATGTCTCAGGCGAACCTGTCTGTCGGTACAGTGTGGTGTCTGACTTGGTGGGTATGGCAGAATGGGCTTTGGGCGAAAAAGAGAAAACAAGGATTAATATGTGTGTTTAAGGCTCATACAGTATCAGCACCTAATAGGGACAGCCGAATACAGGGAATCGCGTGCATAACTTAGATCGAGATGCTCAGGCACAAGAGACTATAAAAGTGATATATGATAGTGTGACAAGTCTAATTCGTATGTGTACCAAGTTACAAAAATTGTTTCGTTTAGGTTGGGAATAAGCCGGGAGTCTTACGGCAAAGAATTGTACGTTCCCCCATTGGCAACAGTCAGGGGAGAAGTGGAAATGTCAGGGGTGCTCTATGACTAGGTAAGCATCCAATGCAAATACCTTGTTCTGGAGTTGTTGAGGCTTGGAGAATGCTGAGTAGAGCCACACGAAACGAACGCATATCCATAGCTACGATGCGGTAAGACGAGACAACGAGGCTTGAAGGCCGACGGAAAGCCGGCATAATACTCCAGCCCATAAGGACTGTGACCATGGTGGTGACCAGGGATGGAACGCCTTGGTGGGGGACTCGCCCAGAGTCCAATGTGAGCAGATACCAAGGAAGAAATGTGGCTGTTTCTTAACGAGAGTTGCGTGCTGAGACAAGTAGCAAGATGAGATGATGGTCTCAGATTTGGCACAGAATCTGGATGGAATGGCTGACATATGATTGACTTACTTCCAATAGTTGGTCAACATGTGTTTAGTTTCAGATGATTGGTTACCTTGACATGGTGAGACGGTAAAGGCAAATACGGTATTAGATAAAAGGCGAGAATGTATGTACAGTGGGCTGCTATCATGGTCTCGGATTTTTGTCTGGTCTGTTTCTGTGAGAGCGAAAATAACTGAATGGGCCTTTTGCTTTTTGCTTGGCTAAAGCCACCCACCGAGGGTTGGGTTCAGAGAACTTGCTTTGTATTCCATCGTCATCTCCATGCATCTACGGAGTATACCGATCCACCTTGCATTGCATTTTGTATCACGAGGAATCTTTCTCCCGTTTCTCGAAATGAACTTTGGTCATGGGTTGATTAATGGCGGTCAAGAACGCCTAGCCAGGATCGATGATGAAATGGTTGGCTTTCAGAGCAGATCGAAGGGAGAAAGATGATGACTTTTAAACGGCCACAGGCAGATGATATGCTTCTGTTCCTGATGAATGATGGGTTTGATACCATGATAGGGTAGGTGGCTAGCAGCTTGTTTCGAGGCCTCTCCATGGAGGAACCCCGGGTTTACCTTAGTTATGCTCTGCGTCTCGAAAGAACGATGGCTGACTGGTCTGCCTGCACATGATCGCAAAGATAGCGACATGTTGCAGCTCATCCCGTCGTGATGGTCTTGGAGACAACAACAAATGTCGCTAATCCTTGACGAGATTGGCAAGAGAGGATGGGCCTCGATCCATACGACTAGAATGACGCGTTGCCATGCAAAACAGGCCATATATGCATCAGGATTATGGATGAGGCGTTGAGAGAAGAGACAACAAAGGCCGTGACGACCAGGTTTACGGATACATACATTACATTCTCGAAATAGACTCGAGATCTGATAAATGAGGTGGAAACGACGGTGAGATCCCATGAGATGAGATCCATCCATAGGTAGTCACGGGGTCGGCACCCTGGGCGCTTGTTTCGGCCGTGGGGATTAAGCGACCCGGCAATATCAGTACAGTGTCTATGACACAGTATCAATTCACTTGTTGTCGGGTCTCCCTAGCAGGAGGGGCGCTAGAGAATGCCCCTCAGTGTTACGGACAGCCGAAGATCGGATTCCTTCCCCTGTATGATAGGGCTTGAAGGGGACGGGATCCATGATACATAAAGCAACACAGTGCATGGCTGACTATCCAATTGGCCACCTTCCCCTTGCACAAGGCGGGCTACTCCTAACGCGCAGGGGCAATCAATTCAGCGTCTCAACCAATCTTCAAAGAAGCAACATCATCAACATCATTAAGCAAACCAATCCAACCCAGCACCATCGAATTATAGCGCTTGTCGCCTCATAGCCACCCCCCCTCTCCTCTCCTCTCCTCTCCTCTCCTCTCCTCTCTTCTCTTTCCTCCATCAGTTTCCCAGGGCGTAGATTGAACAGCTTGTTTCATCGACTATCCACTGTCACTGAGATTACTTCTCCAGGACACAGCCCCGTGCCAAAGGGGTACACACACACTACAGCCCAATCTTCGCTTGTGCTGGTCATAGAGAGTGGTTGTTGAGACAGCATAGTTATCGCGCATCAACCCACAGTCCACCCGTCAACATCAAACCAACGTTGTATCAATATGGCTCCAGCTTCAGGAATTCTCAAGTCAAAAGCAGCCCCGGGTGCTTCGGGCTACCAGCCAGTGCATCAAGATGAGGGTGATGGCCACGATGATGGCCCTAGGGAGCCTCCCGCTCAACCGATCATACCGCGTGGCCCAATTCGTTCATACAGAAACACCATCATGCTTCTATCAGGCCTTGTCGTTATTCTTATGGCCATAAACCTCTATCTTAGTCTTCCGCTTGCCTTCTCCGGCTCCGGCTCCGGCTCATGTCCGGGTGACCCACCCCGAGTTCCCCAGTATTTTCAGACGTCGCCGCAACTATGGCCCGGTGTTACCGAAACTGGAAAGCCTGCTTTCATGGCCCAAACCCATGTCTTTGAGCCTACTGCCACCTTTGTTCCCAATGATCCGTTGCAGACATCTATCCCCATCGAAGGCATGAAGGAGGGTAACCGAAGCATCTTCCAGATGATGGGTTACCTGAGTCCTTATTCTCCTTCTACAGGCTTCGGCGTGGACGAGTATCCAATCCCTCCAGGTGCTGAGATCGTTCAGGTCCAGATGCTTTCTCGCCATGGTGCTCGATATCCAACTCCAGGTTCGAACGTCGCAACCCTTGGTGAGCGACTTGCCAATGCTTCGGCTGGTCTCAAGACCAGTGGTGCCCTTGAGTTTTTGATGGACTGGAAATATGAACTCGGAAAGGCTATCCTAGTCCCAAGGGGTCGACAGGAGCTCTTCGAGTCTGGTAAGAGCTTATCATTTCAAAACTAGAAACTAGAAACTGGAAACTGATAAAGAGTTCAGGCGTCTTGCATAGTTACATGTACGGTAGCTTGTACAACCCTCAAAGCAAACTCATCGTCCGAACTACAGTATGTGAACTTCGTTCATATACCAACCAGGTCACGAGATACTGACAGTGTATAGACTCAGGATCGCATGCTGAAGTCTGCAGAAAACTGGATGGCTGGCTTCTTTGGCCTTGAGTGGTAAGCGCGATTCGTCCAAGGTGTTCGCTGCAGTGTTCTGACAGCAGCAGGACCAATAATGCCACTATCGAAGTGATAATCGAGGCCCCTGGTTTCAACAACTCCCTTGCTGGAGGACTGAACTGCCCCAACTCCGACAAGGCGGACTATGTGACTCCTGTAGCCGCATGGTATGAGAAGTACCTCAAAGACGGTATGCCTCTTCACCAAATATGCAGACCAACAACTAAAAAGTCGCTTAGCAACTGCCCGATTCAATAACGTGACAGAGGGTTTCACGTGGACACCAGCAGACGTCTGGGCTGCACAAAACATGTGTCCTTATGAAACTGTTGCATACGGCTTTAGTAGATTCTGTGACCTCTTTACATACGAGGAATGGGAACACTTTGGCTACTCTATCGACCTTGGATTCTCGTCGGGGGCTGGGTTCCAAAGCCCAGTAGGCGTAAGTTGACTTCTCTGGCAACACCAACTCTGCTAACCAAAGTTACAGCGAGCCACTGGCCTTGGCTACCAGCAAGAGGTCATGGCAAGGCTAAAGAATCATACACTTGGTTACTCTGGCTCCCAGATTAACACGACGCTGGATAGCATGAAGGAGACATTTCCTCTGAACCAAAGTCTTTACTTTGACTTTTCTCACGACACCAACATTATCTCTATCCTGACAGCCTTTGGCCTTCGCCAATTTGCTGAGGAACTTCCTACTGACAAATATCCCGGCGAACATGAGTTCGTTGTCTCAAAGCTGACTCCTTTCGGTGCGCGCTTAGATATCGAAGTCATTAAGGCGCCCAGCCCTGTCTCACCAAAGAGAGACGGCTACCTCGATGGCAAGGAGACCAAGTACATTCACTTCGTGCTCAACCAACGCACTGTGCCTCTAGGCAGGAGTTTTCCGGAATGTGACGTCAACCGTAAGGACGGCTGGTGTGACCTGGATACATTCATCGAGGTTCAGGACAAGATGGCAGAAAAGGCGCAGTTTGACTACTCTTGCTTCGGAGATTACTCGTCATTACCATATGGTAAGGTAACAGACGGTGTGCCGCCTTCTTGAGAATATGTGGTCTGGCATACAAGGATATAATTTGTGCGTAAATATGAGATGCCATCTAGATTTAGCAAAATGGCAAGTGTCCATTAGTCCTTAATTATAAATTAGCATTTAGAATCGGCGCAGCGTGTACTGTTGAACAAATGGAAGCAAGACTGCAGTAAGCAGTTGGATGGGGTTTGAGCCAATTTGAAAAGATGAAAGCACCCTAAAGTTCCTTCACTGATGATGGTTCGAGATGCATAAAGATGAAGATAATATGTAGTGATCTGATTTTGTAACTTTCTATAAGACCATACACCTGGAACAAAATTATGTACATATCCAATGACCTGCATCGCTTTTCCAAAGCTATCCACATCTACCAAGCGGGTATTAAAACAATCCAAGGCAGATACGTCGAAGAGATGGTAAAACCCATAACGCCTTTGCCTGCTACTCCCAGCAACCCGCAAGTTAATAAAAAGAAATCCTGGCAATAAAATAACCCCTCTATATCAAACAAGGCTAATATGACTCGCAAATGCAACATTGCCGTAAGCAAGTTTAAGCATGCTTCTCGTTAATCACCGCATCGGGTGCAACAGCATCGGGTGTGTTAAGAGAAGGAGTCTTGCGGACGTCATCTGATTCGCTTGGGTTCATCATAGACTGGTGCTCCTGAATGCCATGAGTAGGCTCAAGCACATCACCATCTTCAGCGGGCTCACCACGGTGAGGGCTCCAAGCAAGGAAGTCTCGGCGGACCTCAACGTAGTCGTAAGAAAACTCGCCGTGCTGATCATCATCCATGCCAAGCAGCTCAGCCTCTTCAGAGGCACGGAGCTTCAATCCAGGAATGAAGTCGATGATCTTGGCAATGATGGCAGACATGACGAAGGCATAAGCGGAGGCAGCGACAATGGCAGCGATTTGCCAGCCGATGATTACGTAGTTGCCATCCATGAAGCCACCCATAACACCGGTGTTGACACCGTCGAGGCCAATGATAGAGCCACGGGCGAAGAAAGCATTAAAGATGAGGCCAACCATACCACCAACACCGTGCTCGGCGAAGACATCGAGAGAGTCGTCAATTCGAACAAGGAACTTGACTACATTTGAGTTTAGCGATTGCGCGTAAAAATAAATAAATGATAAGGCAACTTACCCTTTGTGGCAAAGTTACAGGCGACACCAGCGACAACACCCAGGATGATGCTGGCCCAAGGGTCGAGGAAACCGGAAGCAGGAGTAGCAGCAACAAGACCAGAGATAGTGCCAGAGCACCAGCCGACCATGGACCACTTGCGAGCCAGGCGGAAATCGAGAATGCACCAAGTCATAGCAGCAAACATGGCAGTGAGGCACGAGTTCCAACAAGCCATGACAGCACGGAGGTTAGCACCGAAAGAAGAGCCACCATTGAAGCCGAGCCAGCCGAACCAGAGGAACATGGTACCGAGAGTGATGAGGGAAATGTTGTGAGGACGGAAGTTCATCATCATCTTCTCGTTGCGGCGGCCCAGAACCCAAGAATAGGCGAATGCGGACATGCCAGAGCCGATTTCGACGGGTACACCACCAGCGTAGTCGAGAACGCCGTTAACGAAGCCCCAGCCATTAGGGTTCCAGACCCAGTACGCGAGAGGGCAGTAGACAAGAGTAGCCCAGAAGAAGATGAAGACCATGCTTGGCACAACGCGGCCTCGCTCGGCGACAGCACCGACTGTAAGAGCGCCAGTGACAGCGCAGAACATCATCTGATAGAAAGAGTACAGCAGAGCAGGGATAAGAGGAGATCCGACTGAGGGAGCACCCCAGACCTTCATGAGACCGAAATGCTTTAGATCACCGATGAAGGGGTTGTTGGAAGTTGTAGAGAAGGCGAGAGAGAAGCCCCAGAAGTACCACTGGAAGACGATGACGGAGAAGGACATCATAACAACCCAGAGCATGGAGAGGGCTGATTTTCTTCGGGCAAGACCAGAGTATAGGAAGGCGATACCAGGGACCATGAGAAGGACGAGACAGGCGGAGAGGATGATGAATGCCTGGTCGCCGGATTGGTACCATTGGTTGAGGTTCTCGGTAGCTGGGAAAGGATCGTGTTAGTATTGGATGGTGATGATGAGTATTCGCGATGTCGACGATGGGAAAACCTACTGGAGTCACCACCAAGCTCTTCATTGGTGCCATTGAAGGCAGTCGGGGGTCCAGGGATAACATAAGACATGTTGAAGTATTGCGTATAAGGTCTCGTGAGATCTCGGTTCGTATATTCGTCGGGTCCAGGTTGTCGAAATATGGAACAAGGTGAGATTCGATGAAGCTGAGCAGATCCCTCTCACATTAAATGGCGAGCAAGGTGAAGTGGGTAAGTGACGAGTGAGTCCTGAAGGGGAAGAGCAGGAGCAAGTAAAAGGAAAGCTCCACCGGCTATAGGAAGTTATGGAAACAACCTAGTGAGATAAAACGGAAGGGAATAAGGAGAAGAGGAACAGGAAATGCAAGTGACGGGGGCAAGACTTTAATATAATTGTTTGACATCCAATGCCTACCTACATAACAGTACTGCTCTGTCTTAGACTCAACCCAACGCCAAATCCAAAATCGATATCCATGCTCATGCCGGCCGCGGGTCTGTCTCCACGAGCCAAAAACGCCATGGATGTCCTGGGCGTGGGACAATTTGTTGCAGATCTCCTGGTATGGTACGGGCATAGATAGAGGCGCGACACACAATGAGAGACAAGAGATAGAGATAGCAGCAAAGCTGAGCTGGGGGTACCAGAGATAGAGTCCAGGGCAGAGATAGCAAGTCTGCGGGTACGTACCGGCATGGCTCAGCCTTTCACAGGGCTGTACGAGCACCCGTTATTCGCTGTGATACCGCCACAGATTGATCTGATACAGCGCAACTAATAGTAACCAGTTGGACACATACAAAAACCACAAACCATCTCATGGATGTTTATCGGTACGTACCTCCCCAAATTGATAGAGATAAAGATAGCGGCGCCTGCATGCTCTGTCCAGGTACCGACCCTAGCGTTAACGCGCTTACACGTCTTTGGCAAGGCGTCTACTATGTCGACTCCTCTTTGCGCCGTTCTCGGCTGGTTCCTGGGTCTTCGAGATCGAAGTCAAAGAAACACCCCTGTCTCTGTCGTCTCGTCCCGGATAGAGTCCGCATCGAATTTGGTTTCTGGTTTCTTGTTCTTTTGAGACACGCCCTCCGAGAGGCCCGATCTTGACTTGAACTCGTTTTGGCGCTGAGAGGCTTTGCATTAACAATGCACTGACTGCCCAAGAGGAAGAAGGAAGCTTACCGTGCGTGGGAAGCCTCACATTGTTCGACCACGCATGGCCAGAAGTAAAGCGTCATACAAGTCATTTCTTATTTTATAAATAAAAGAATCATGCTTCGTGTAATCTAGAAACTGGGTGTAAGACCCTGTGCCACCAGTCACAAATGGGGGCTGTCGTCTTGGGCACCAGCCGTCCAAAATCTACAATGCGCGAGACCTGAAATCTCGTGTCTCATTGGACTGTTCAAAACTGGGGAGAGAGCCAGAAAAAAGAACGGGAAAATCCTCCAGCTTCAAGGGATCCCCTGGGGTCTGGAGCTTTGGGGGGCGCCGTTGACGTGTGATATCTCTGAACGAAGCGTGGGGTTTTCTGTGTCAGAGACCTCCCTCGGTTGACAGACTGCTCCATCTTTGAGAATCAAGATCATGGGGGAAGCTGGCAAAAAGAAAAGAACAATCTTCAATATTGCCTGGGCATGGATGAGAAGACTCGGCTGATATCCGTAGATAGATATCGAGCCGAAATTTGAGTAAAGCTGAAGTTAATCTGTTCAGCTGGCAAGTGTATCTGTCGATACAAGCTTGATGCAAGGTTGTGAGGCCTCGCCGTTGTCGGTTCACAAACTACCTACGTATGTAGAAGGCTTCCCGTATGATCATCCATTCTGTGATGATGGAATTCTTGACCAAGCGAGGCCTTTGCAACTTGCAGATCGAGGCGAAAAACGGGCATCTTGAATCATCGGAGACTAGAAACTCCTTGGCTCACTGATCGTCATGTGTAAATGCGGAGAGGGAGGGCTCCCGGCTGGTCCGATTTACTAGGCCATAAAGGATTATTCCATTACAGAGAACGATGTGTAAAGCCGTTTGATTGCATTACTACCGCAAAACCTCAAACTCGTGTCAATCACGTAGGTAATTAATATCTGGGGTACGTGAGGCACTGGCTACAGCTACAGCTCTTTTGGTCCCCGACTTCTTGGCTCTTGAGAAGTCGCCCGATAATCGTATTGAAGACCGAGAGCGCAATCTCTTGGCCTTTGGTCTGGTGTGATAAGTGACATTGCCATCTTGCTTGATGCCAAAGAAGTGCAACGCATGCCTGTCTGTAACGGGCTTGGCGAGATATGCCTACCTACCTCCTAGATAGATAGATACTGTACATGGTGAGACTGGCTACCAATCGCTTCGTATCCAACATCACCACACACTTGAGCATCGGATTGGATGGTTTCGTTTTAAGTAAAATAACCTTCTTTTGCTTCACTCTCAGCTGCCTCTTACATGTGAACCTAAGCTACCAAAACAAGATATTGTACGCACCATCCCGTTGCTAAATCGTTGGCCTCACTCAGATAAGAAAGATGTTTTGCCTGCAATTGGTCCCCAAGTGCATGGCTCTAGGGAGGAGGGAGTTGGTATTTTTCTTATCAGACGCACAAGTAAAGAAGGTTGTTGTCGTTAAAGCTTTTGTGGGGGGGGAGGGGAGGAGGCTTGATCGGTACTTGGGTACTTTGCCAATTCGTGTGAGTAAAAAAGTTGTTTAATGAGAACAAGGGTAGATTGCTAAATTCATGGACACATCGTAACTCGCCAGCCAATCACAAGCCTGACGCCATTTTCCCTTGGGGCATGCTCTTGTTTTTGGAGGTTTGCCGTGGTTAATAAAGAAAAGCATTTCATCAATTTATTACTTTTCTATTTATTTATATGGCATGCTACTCATATCTGTTGACGCTCTCATGGTTGCAAATCTATCAATCCATCCCCATTCCCCCATGCTTTCTCGCTTCTTCTTTTTCGGACATCGAAATCCGATCTATCTAGCGGAAATCCATCGCTTGGCTACAGATACCCAGCCTACAGACAAACCTTGGCGGGCTGCCCTGCATTTCAAGCTGATGGGGATGAAGGTTTGGCCCCTGTATTCCGGGGCATCCCGGTAGAGCGGCAGCCGGATGTTCTCTTCCGTACCGTTGCTTCGGGGGCGTTTTGGGTCCGCTCCGAGTTTTGGTGCCGGCACTCTACATACATCATACCTGAAAGCACTTCAGTTCTTTACCTCAAGTCTCAGCACACATTCGATCGCACAGGGAAACAAGGACCTCACCGAAAGCTGGTCACTTCCATCGAAGCATATGAAACCCACCCGTTCATCTTGATACTACCTAGCCTTACCCAAGATACTTGACTACCTTACCTACTGTGGTGACTGACTAACCGTGGTTCCCTGTATATATACTTGAATGGCGTGCCATGAATCTCAACTCCCAACTCCAACTCCTGGCAAAGCATAACATCATCCCCAGATTTTACCCGTCCAATCAGACACTCTCCATCACAAGCTGATCAGAAACGATGTCCTCTTTCAGTCTTTCTTATCTTCCCTAGCCTCTCCGCCACCAATCAAGACTCACCAAACCATCAAATCAACACAAATTACACTTGGTCATGTAGACAAGGTTTGTGCACCCCTCCCTGCCCTCTACTCTACTCTACGTACTGTCCATATGTACATACCGCTATCTCTGTTAGCCTCACTCCTATCCTATCCTCTTTCTATTCTAGAAGGCATTGCCCTTGTCCCCGGGTCGGTTTGCGGGGTGGCTGTCTCGTCCCGCCGACCCGGAACCCCGAGATACGGAGGCATAGTTAAAATAATTCATAATTGTCACCACTCCCGAGGTAAGCTAGGCTGATTTCACCTCCGCCCTCCGTTCCGATTTATACTCTTGACCGCCGAACCTGATTCTCCCGAAAAAAAAACGATGATCTCAAGTAACGGTTTCTGTGATTTGTAACATGAGTACAACCTGTTAGAGCATTGAACCTCATCTGCGTTTATCTTGCTACAGAGTAAGAAAATCCAGGCACAATACACTATGCTAAACGCAAAGCCTCCGATTCCATAGTACATACATTCGACTGTGTCGAAGTCTCGCCTGATCTCAAATAGTTCCCCGTCAAGATCGGCACCAGCGGCCATCGCCAAGAGTTAGCACAAAAACATTCTTATAGAAACCCCCAAAAGAGCAAACTACCTACGCCTCTAAGGTCCAAAACTCCATTATCCCTAACTAAGCTGTGAATTATGAATGCGTCCACCGGGTATCAATAAGCCAGTAGACTCCCAGCGAAGAAATAGTATGCACGATGCATTTCAGAGATGGAAATGAAACGCCCCTGGTTCAGAAAATACATAGCTTTCCCGATTGTTCCTCTCGCGTCAACTCATATGACAATATGTCGTGGTTTCGATAGTGCAGCATCAGCCGATATCGCCTGGGCATCGCAGGCCCTACTCCTCCGACCTTACCTCCGATCTCGTCTCCCACCTGGACTGGCCCCATGGCCATTCCATGCATAGGTCGCAACGTCTTGCGATGTTCCATCTCGTCGGATCCTGTCGGCAGCACCCACTCTACTCGAAACCCATGCTCCCATGTTCCATCATCGCGCTCCGCAGGGACAGCCCTCCGAGTCAATGTCAGAAGCACGACGCGCCCGGTTGGTGATCCGATAGCCATAAGTGAGAGCTCAGGGGCAAGCGCAATCATGTTGAGTCTACTGGTTGCATGGAAATGTCGCCTCAACCCAGGGTCGCGAAATCTTCCAAATTTGAGCGCGTCCGAACAGATAACTCCAAATTCCGTCGGCAAGACCCTGCTCGGGATTGGAGAAAATGAGCGCAACTCTATATCCTTCTCGTAGGTCCGTAACAGAAACAGCTTTTTCCCGAGATCTGCCAGGTATGCTTCTGGCAACTGTGGATGCCGATTGTACTCAGGAGGTCTCCTCCAATGAGCCATCATCATTTCTGGTTTTCGGGGTGTTCGGTAGACCGTGTTGCTGTGAGGAAAGTAGGTCATGTCGAGCTTATGGGCAGCCATTGCGTTCTCATTCGTAGCGTGTCCCAGATCTTCCTTGTTCTCTCCCTGACCCTCAGAGTCCTGCTGCTTGAATGTCGCATCCCAAGCATGAAGATTATCAGGAGAACTGCCAGGTGACTTGTAGGTGCTCAGACCTTGCGCCAGTTCATGGGCTTGAAAATAAAAGGAACTCCAATCTGTCCCAGCAATGATAGCATCTTCCTCCGAATTGACTTCTGAGCCGTCTCCCGAGTCGCCTCCTTCGTCGTGTTCCTCATCGGTCTCATCTTCGGTGTCCTCGAATTCTTCCTCGCCAACATCGCTTCCCAAAAGATCTTCAGCCTGTACAGCAAACCCTAGCTGAGGCATATCAGGTTCCCAAGCAAGAGGAATCATTGGGCCAGGCTGGGCTAGTGGCCTCAGCATGTTGTGTGGATTATCGGGAATATTGGCTACTGCGTTCCTGACATTCACCAATGGTTGTTGACAGCCACTGCCGGCTGGGATAACTTCGAGGCGATTGGTGGGCACGCCAAACAGCTCCTCTGTAGTCTTGACCTTGAGGAAATCCCTTTCATCCAGAGCAAATATTCCCCATCCTCGTGATGGGGCAGGGTGGAACTCTTCACTTTTCAGTAGATTTGAACACAGCGGTGGAATGACTATTAGACCTCTGTTTCCTTGCCAAATATCTGCTAACCACGCAGTTCCCTTGATGTCGATTGCGCAAATTCGCTGCGCGTGGCCTCGACAGTCGTCCAAGAAACAAACGTTGGGGATATTGTCTGCACTAGGAGCCATCCGTATTATGATCCGCCAATTTCGGGTTCGTGTTGGGATGTCTAGGCGTGTCATGCGGGACAAGCTTGCCCTGCGACTCGGGGGGTCTTGTGTTAGAGCCAGAGCAAAGACGACAACCTCATGCCTGTTTGAGCTGACGGCGATCAAGCGAGACTTTCGATGGACAGCCAAGCCCCAAGCTGATATTCCAACATTTTCATGGAAGAATTGTCTCGGAACAGATTTGTGTGACCTGTCGCTTGTGGCACGGCATTCTTTGGCATGTTTCTCAATTTCCTTGGTGTAATATGCCACCACATCTCCGTCGTCGTAGCACGCGAGGACTATTTCTTCGTCGCCAAGGAACCCTGTGATCATATGGTTGACTGTGTGTGGCCGAGACTCGTCAAGCTGTCCGCCGACTAGCCGGGCGGCAGCACTTGCTTTAGGCTTCAGTTGTAGATCAGGTTGGCTCGGAAGCGCCTGGCTCGGGGCGGCACGAGGTCTGTAGACAAATATTCGGCCTTGGTAAGCGGAGAAGTAGAGCTGGAAGGTGTCGTCAGCATTGCGACAAACTAAAGGGAATTGGTATGGTCGCACATTGTACACTTGAGACAGAGCAGTCAGATTGCTCCGGAATTTCTGCATAGATGGTATCAAGCGGTATATTGAAGGCCCGGCATTTCTCTCGTCGTCAGAGTCGTTTCCGGGCCAGGTAAAGGGTAGCTCGGCGCTCTGGGGGTGCATGCCCAAAGTCACCCGCTCGCGATCACGAACTGCGGCTTTGGCGCCATCGCCAAACTGAATGATCGCGAACAAAGCATCAGCGAAAAGGATATTCTACGCACACGGACAATCCTTAACTTACCCGGTCAGTGGCTGTTTGCGCATAGCATTTCCCCACGCATATTGGCTGGAAGTTGCGCTTATAAGGTTGTTGACTTTCCATCAGCTCTCAAACAACTCATGCGCGGGGAGTGTTGCAGCTTAGCAATTGCATCCAGGTGGCGGATGGATGGATGGTATTGGGTAATACCCTGCGCGCGTAAGGCGACTGATTCGCTTGAATTTCGAGGATGCAATGTGATATGATATGGCTGTCGTCCTCATGCAGAAGGCTGAATACCGGTGCTGTTACTGGGGGACGCTGCGTGATGATGCACAAAACAGCGCAGCACAGCACTTCCAACTCAAACCTCGATCGTCGGTTTGCTTCTCAAAGAGTATGCAAGTGACCAAATCGAGAGTCGCGGGGTGCGGCACGTCTGCCACTTGTTATCGATAAGGAGCCGGCGAAGCCTCCGCTGTACCTAGGTAGGTAAGCTGAGATACTAGTATGGAGTAAGGAGATGGAACACTAAAGTAGGTCAGTAGGTCAGCCCGGCTCTTAATTCCAAGTGTAATTCTTTGAAGATAGTAGGTAGCTAACGGGTTTAGAATTAAGCTGAATGATTGCGCTAGGATTCTGGTGACGTTGGTACGGAGCTAGGTCCCTATGCGGCTTGCCTTGAGTTGCTAACAGTGGGTTTAATTGTCGACGATGATGTCAATTGTCGGAATAGGGATGCACAAAGAATTTCCAACAAACTGATGCTGACATATTGTGTGTCTATAGATAACAAAGCTGAAGCTGCCATGTTATCTGTCTCTTCTGCCCAAGAAGCCTTAGGTTCTGACACCATGAATGCCTTAGTTCTGCAGGGTAGGTGGCACTTGATAACAAGAAATTGGCTTCCATGTTACAACTGTCACTCATCGATACGCCAAACGTCCGTCCACTACTAACAAGATTCCATTTCGCTGGCAAAAGGTATATCCTCCAAAATCCACATTCAAATCCCAACCAGCAAACATTCTCATTTAATCCATAATCGTAAGGTATATATGTATATCATCATGCTCAAGCCGACATGAGCTCAAGCATATCCTTCATCCGATAATCAAGCACCGGGGTCTTCCAATCATCTTGTAGTAGTCCATATCTCTCCGTTGCATTCCCCTTCGGCTTCCGGGCATTCAGCGCCCAGTATCCAAAATCAGAATCTTTCTCGTGGAGGAAACGAACTAGGTGCTGCCAGTAATTGGCATCACCAACAGACGGCTGCACAGGCGCCCCGATCTCGCCAACCCACACAGGGGCAATCTGCTTATCGATGATGTATCCCCAGTTATGGTGCATCGTCTTCGCGAATGAGTCGTAGTCCCGCTGAAGGAAACGGCCCTCCCAGCTTCCCCAACCAGACCAGGCGTACACGTGTGCTGAGTAGACTAGTCGGTGGGTAACATCCAACAGGATAGGGCTTTTGCACACCTTGGACAGATCGTTGGAAGACTCAGTGCCCTCGACTATGACGAGCCAGTCCCTATTCATCTGGAGAAGTCGGTTACCGCATCTTTCAGCAGCTGATGCCCACTTCGACCACGGCATGGTACCCCAAAGTCCGCGGATCTCATTCCTGAGATCAACACCAATGACAAGCGGGTTGTTGATATGAGGGAGCATGATAGTCTCCCAGTGTTGGATCCATTCGTCCTCGGTCTGTCGCACCCTACATATGGGGCCTAAATGATCATTCGACCAGCCAGCATCACAGGGATCAGCGCCGCAACACCATGTTGCGCTGGTTATGTGGTTGTTCACAATGACAGCGATGCCCGATTTAGTCAGCGTCTGAACAATAGCATGGAATACATCCAATGCCCTCAGGCCGACCAGG
Source organism: Fusarium musae (assembly GCF_019915245.1). Lineage (NCBI taxonomy): Eukaryota > Fungi > Ascomycota > Sordariomycetes > Hypocreales > Nectriaceae > Fusarium > Fusarium musae. The sequence goes on from NC_058387.1 coordinate 3,384,134, forward strand.
TCGGGATTTGCGCGAAGGTGTTTTTCTTCGACAACTGGATTCTTGATGACCAACTCATCAGCATAAGGTAGCCTCACACTATTGAAGCCGAGCCTCTTGATAGTCTTTGCAATATCATCGCGATGTTGGATATCCAAACCCCCGGTGACAAAGAACTCATCACTGGCACCATACCAGTTCACCGAGGCCAGCTTGAAACGACGACCGTTGACATCTACAATATCTCGTCCTCTCGTCCGTAAAGGGAGTGTATAGTTGGTGATTTGAAGATGCTCTGGAGGCGGGGGCAACGGGTTCTGGCTAAATCGTTCACTGGCAGCATCAGGGATCCAGCTCCGACGCAATGCGGCCTCGACCTTCCAGCGATATGCGTATCCGGCTCCAAGACATAGTAGTAAAGCAGCGAGGAGAATTGCGCTACTTGGGCTACGTAGACAACTGCATCTCCGTGTTCGTGTCCGGATCCAGGGTCGCCTTTGAGTTATTGGCTTCTCGGAGTCAGCGAATCGAACACGCCGTCTGGTTTTTTTCGTCGGCCCCAAGTCTTGGTCAAATTCTCCATCCTCGTTTTGATGCTCGTTTCCATCCTCCATGATACGATTCTGCTCAATATCCGTCCAGTCGCCGAGTAAGTGGTTCCGTTGTGAGTCGTCCATCGGAGTCGGAGTCGGAGAGCGGGGCCGCGTCCCGCCAAGGAAATGCGGCACGCGAAGACCTGACCACATTCTTCCACTTTGAGGCTGAAGTCACGTTCCTGAGCCTTATCGTGTTCGGTTATGTATTTGAGAGCTTCAACTGAGGATACTGATATGGATATGCTGAGCTCGATAAAGACAAGGTAATAATCTTTATCTTTGTTTGGTAGACCGTCTTGAGGGCCTTGCCCGGGCTGTTATAATCCGTGGAGGCAGTGTCTGTGTATGAACGGGCTTAAAACAAAACTTCAATTGGTAATTTTTTTATGAGGGTATCAATCATGGATGATGGTCTTGGGAACAAGGCGGAATCAAAGACAACAAGTCACACTGAGAGGGCTGTCCCGGAGCTATTTATCATGCCTCGAGCCTTCAAGTACCCATGGAGCTCCTTGACATACCCAGTCCGATCGCCAAGTTATACTCAGGTCCTCCTCTTCCGGCTCATCCGGAAGAGCATGCAGGGCGTTGTGACTAATAGAGCGTGGTTGATGGAGAGTGGTCATGACACCACGCGACACGGCATTGGGCAGAGACCTCAATTCCGTCATTGGTGAGCTTAAGCTTACTTGTTTGACTAATCGGCTCGCTTCTTTGCTTTCATCATTCATTCTCGGGCGGGACGGACATAGCGGATTTTCTCATCTTTGCATGTAGCTTGACATTATTAATAAGTAAGTAATTGACAGCTTGTAGTCCGCATCAGCTATGGAAATGTCATGATCAGGCGCATGCCAAACAACCCAGATCAGGGAAGATCACACGGCGGTGCTTGGCATCTTCATAAAAGCCCGTATCGCCGAACTCGAACACGACGATTCGTTCTCGGTGCCCGCATAACTCCATTGAGTGAGTGTTGCTGAATCCGCAGCTTCCGGTACTTGCCCGGCCTAGCACCTCCATGATTCAGATCAGCTTTTGTTTTTGCCATTCCCAGCTTTTGTCTGGGGTCGCACTCGATCTGCTGCAACACTGGCACCATGAACCAGCCCGCACGCGGCATCTCTAAGTCGTCTCGTCTCCGTCCATCCATGCATATTCCCGCGAAGGACGAATGTCTGAGACAATGCCATTCTATATATGGAGTCACAGACTCACCATTACATTTCCTCCCCCTTCTTCCTTTGCTTTTTCGTTATGAGTCTGATCGGCTGATTCGTCACGTTGACATCTTCCTCAATTGCCGTTCCTCCTTTATTTTCCCGTGTCGAATTGCAAAAGTTCAAACACCTCGCTGTCGCATTGATGGGCATTTCCATCCTTCAAGTTTGCTTAACAAAGTAAATGCAGTCGTTGGCGTCAATCTCCTAAGCCTGATATGGATAGGAATTGCGGCGGACGGTCTTGATCGCTCTGCGGCCGTCATATTTTTGGGTATCATCCGAGCCAGCATGCGCGCTGCCGTTTCCCGGCGGGTATATAGATTATATGTAAGTACATTCATGAATTAGTAGTCTCCTCTTGACTCTTTTCGTATGTGCGGTCACCTCTCGTCATGTTCGGTTCATGGCAAGGGGGTTCATCTCTTTGCTATAAGTCAGCATCGGATATGAATCTCCCGTCTCCCGCCCAGTAGGCGGAGGCCTGGGGCTCGAAAACGAACGCACTGGCGCATGGTAGCGTGCAGTCGAACCGAAGTAATCAGGAGTTCTGCGTCCACTCTCTGGGGATTTCACTGGAGTAATGGGTGTTACTGCCGCGCTCGAATCTCTTGAGAGCATCTCGTACGAACGTGGATGGTTCTTTACGTCAACGCGTGCGTCGACCGACACAAATTCCTTCTTGTTCCGGGTAAATGGCTTCTTGATCAAGTCAATCCAGCCTTGAACCATTGACCATCTTCCGAGGAAGAGGATCAGCCAGAGACCATTCAGCTATGGTTGTCAGCAAGCAATTCGGCATCGCGATACTAATGAAGGACACTTACCGCCAAGAGAAGGAGGACAGCCGTGACAGTCGCTTCGTTGATGACCAGAGAGGATGCATCATCTAGACAAGGTTCCTTTTTGCCCTTTTCTTTGAAGAGGCATGCGACGAAAGCGCCTGCTTTGGTGGGATCGTCGGCAACAGACTGAACCACGTTGTCTTGAAATACAAAAACGACAGAGAAAAAGATGACATCAGCAATGATGATGAGCACAATGGCAATACCACGCCATTGCAGTGCGATAACTCGACGAACTCGACGGTAGACCTGCCTTGGGTTCATGGTCTTGATGCTTTGTGTATAGGTGGGCAAGCTAGAGCCCTCGGAGGATGCGCCATTGTCAGACAACGATGCCAAGTAGACCTTGATACAATAACCAAAGGTGGCGAAAGTAATAATAACGGTCAGTCCAGCGAACAGGAGAAGCGGGATCCAAAAGTCGGCCAGACTGTTCTCATGGTTGATATGGCATGTTGCACCAAAACGGAACGAAACGCCGCTAAAGACGAGAGCCAGAGTTATACCCAGGATAGGAACGCCCCATCCAGCTGCCTGAGCAAAGATCATGAAGTTCTTGCCAACGAGAACTTGCCAGCATATCTGTAGGTGAAGCGATACCGACCTGAGAAACACCCACATGATACCTGCCCATCCACCAAGAAGGAGAAAGGTACCTGAAGCGCCACAGACCTTGCTAGTCTGCATGCTATGCGGAGTGATCGTGTTGTAGCATTGCTCTGGTTGTGCTGCAAGAGGAATCACGAAACCCATCTACAATCCAAAACAAGTCAGCGATTTCAAGAGACTAGACATGCGATGCCCACTGTGCCGTCACCTACATTCATAAGCAAGATGGCGACTGTAAGACAGATGCTCAGGTAATGGCGGTTGGTCTTTTCTACAGGCAAGAATGCCCATGATAAAAGAAGAAAGATACAACAAATCTGGCTGAAGAGCGAAACCCAGTTCGCAACCGCCGTCAAGGTGTCGAACCGGTCGGGGTAGACCCAATCCGTCATTGGACAAGGCAGACAACATTGGATAGTTGCTCTTGTTTGGCAGAGGCGCCCATCGACAACTAGATGTCTGTCAGGGGAATCATTCAGTGCTTCCAATTCGCAGCTCGCTTACATCCGCCCTCAGAAGGGAATAACGCGGCATCCCAAAACGGCGGAGGGCAAAGGTTGACCCCCGATGTGTTGTTGGCCATGTTGAAATGAGCAGGAGAAGCCGTTACAAGTTGATGTATGGGTATGCAGTGACGGTCCTTCACAGGTCGTGTTGTGCCCGTTAATAGATACTCCAAGATCGAGAACAATGAACTAGAGACTATCCAGCGTCGCTTTTTTCCGTTTACTTGAAAGGAGAGCGAGGTCGAGATCGAATTGATTAAGCGTTGTTACAACATAGCAAACGTTTCGCTAATAGTTCGAAGCTGTATGAGCGGATGGCAGCACCGAGATGGCCTCGAAGGGAGGGGGATGCACTGATATTGCGTGGGGGACAATAGGTAGCACAGAAAGTACACGAGAGTTGTTAAGACAGCTGGCATAACAACACCAACAGTGCGATTGGCACATAGACTCATAAGAAGGACGATCAGCGAAGACGGGGTCGCTCGCGTGAGGAGGGAGGGCACACGGGTCATATAAGTTTTAGAAGCAGAGGGACATCCGTATGTATGTATGTATGCAAGTGTATTTGGTCACAACCACTACCGACATCGAAAGCACTGACAATGGGGAATCGAGAACAAGACTTGAGGCGAGGGTGGAGGCAGCAGGGTCTGCTGCCTCTCATCACCCCTGCCGGACTGGAGAATAGAACGAAAAGGCTGTAGGAGACTTTTCTTTCTGTGCATCTGCATCTCTAGTCTCTACCACCCATTCGGAGCATCCTGGATCAGTAATGGCATGGCAGACCAGGACCGGGGTGGTGGAAAGGGGCCAGTTAGAGAGGCCTGGTAGCTATACTGTTGGAATACACAGGCGCTTTAGACTGCTGAACACCAAAAATCGAAGTATCATTGGGAGATGTAGTCTGTGATGACGAGCGGGTACACATTGGGGAGGGCCTGGCATCGGCGGGCGACGAGGGAACCTAACGAGTGAGGTTATGGAGTACTCTGTACAGGGGTTGCTAAACTTGGGAATGACCCCACTCCCGTGCATCGCATCGCAGCCGTCGTGAGGCACAAGAGAGAGAGGTCAAGGTTCCTGAACCTAGGGACTTTTGGGCGTGGTGCAGCAGAGTCTAAGTCGGCTAAGTTCACCAAGATACCAAAACGGGCATATTTTGGAACCCAAGTCTGCAAGTCCACAGGGGGTAGATAGAGGCGAGGGTTTAACTGAGCCGGACGGGAGGTTTCCAAGTGGAGCAGCAGCTTCTTGAACGATACCCTGACGCCCTGTAGCCTGCCCTTCACTGCCTACCTATGGTGCCTGTGCCTGTGCCTGGCCCCGGAGGCCTGGAGGTGGAGGGGCGGGGACCCAGGGGTCATCGATGCATGTCTTGGCCGTCACGACACTCCCGGTTCTTGTTTGACTGACTGACTGATGAATCTGACTCACGCGACAGGCGACAGGGACAGTCTGAAATCTTGCCTGGAAATGGGTTCTGAGCGATCAGTGACCAGTGACCCGACTATTCCGTAAATGAGAACGAACGGCGGGCAGTTTGATTAATCTTAACAACAGACCGGCCGGTGCACATTGGCTACATTCGTATGTGTCAGGTTGGCCGTTGTTAGGTCTGGTCCGTGTGCTTAGCTCGCCGAGATCGACAGCAGTCAGTTATCGACAGTCATATCCAGTATCACCCAAGTCCTACCTAGTTACATGCTACAGTACCAGTAGGATCTCTCGGATTGTTGGGTGCCATTGGTAGTTTCTCAACCAAACAACGTGTTTGACTCGATGTAGCCGTATATGCATGCGAAATGACGAGTCTTCCGAGCAGGCCAAACGTCAATGTTTTATGCTCCCATCTCTCATGACTGCCAACTCTCAACCTTGATTGGCTGGTCAAGAACGGTATCAGAGTGGACGGGAGTGTAGACAAGTACATACAGCGTGCTGACAAGAAGATGCAAAAAAGGAAAGGCTTTGCCATGAGTCGTTGCACATCAAAGCAAGAAGCAAAGAAAATAACGGCCTGCGGAGAACGTTTGGCACTTGTATTGTATATAGACTTGCGGGTGCAGCGGGTCGACGTCGAGGGCTTCGGCGATCTTTGTTCGTTGAGTGAATTCGAGTCAGTACGCGGCCCGAGTGATCAGAAGCACTATACTAACCTCTATGTTTCCGTGGGCAGAGCCAAATTACGTAGGTCCCATGGCCTCTCTATTAGCAGCTCACCACCGCAGACCGTCTGACCGTTGTTGACTAGAGACAATTCTCAGGGCATCTCATCAACCGTGCTTGATTTGAAACTTTGGCCAATGCACAGATGACTCGCTCCGCTCCGCTGGGCAGTGGAGCTGAACCGAGCTGAACTGGACTCAGTGCAACAGCCCAAGCCCTTGGAATACATATGTACATACGGAGTACAAGAGGTGGTCACCAATCAGTGCAATGCCGACATCTCTGATGTACATGCATAGGTACGTCCAAAGGGTGGATGTGACATTGCCATCCAACAAATGCCAGTGGTTGACAGGGGAAACTGTTGATGCATTATAAGGTAGCGTCCTGAATGAATCAAATCGGAGTACGGAGTACTTGGCCTGACTTTCCAACAAGTGATGGAAGAAGGGAGCTACGCAAGGATCGGGATTTGATGGATGGGCAGGCATCGATCTGTGGGACTGCTATAAGGTTCCCCCCCCCCAGACATCCACCATTGTACATAGGTACCTACCTACGCTTCACCCACAAATTGTTTCCTTCTACGGGGGCCACAAGGCAGACCCAGTGGAGGAGTCTCGGGCTGCCGTTGAAGACGACGTTGACTACTACTCCGTACATACCTTAGGCACTAAATAGCTTACAGAATATAATAACACTTACAAAGTCATTATCACCGTTTTCAATCTTAGTAACTTCATACTAAGGGTCTTGTCTGGGATACAGTGTCTTTTTCGAGTACCAATTGTTCGCTGTTCTCTACACACTCACCTGAAGCTGGTCTGTATCCCAGTCAGTCGTCACAATCAAAAGTCCAGTCAGCGTCCATCAATATTATCATGAGGTTGGACAAGGCATGTCTGGGCTGAGCAGGTTGAACAAGAGCCAACATTCACGTAAATACTCCAATACACATCGACGTCTTTTCTCGGCTTGTCATTCGACATGTTATGGTGCGCTACCAGCAGAGGAACAAAAGCCTGCGCGGCAGGCCTAGCCACTAAAAATCTCTCTGGATGCTTCAATCACTGGCATCGCCATCTTGACATCTGTCTCGTAGCTTTGACTGGCTTCTCGGCCCTTCTAACCCCCTTGTCAACCCCTGGTCAGTCACTGTCGCTCCGCTGAGCGGCTCCCCTGTCATTCCCGCCAATGCAACACACCCATGCTGATTGATCCTCCTGTTGCTGGCTGGCTTTTGGTTCTGGTTGGCTCAACGCTCTTTGCCACTCAGGAACCTCGTCACTTATGTCTTTGTCTTTCAACATGGCAACTCAGCTTCTGATTCGCATCTTGAATTTTTCACTCACCAACGAGCCCACTATCATCAAATATGCTTGGTCCAATCGCTATCGAAAGATGACGCTGTCAGTTACGATGTATTTAACCCTTACGGCGAAGCATGACATTTTTCGCAAATCAACTGGTATATACGTATTTATTCATTCTTTGTTATAGGCATGGATTCAACGATATAGATCTCGGAGCACTCCTTGCCACTTCAACCGCCTGAAGTCTTACCACCTCTCGAACAAAAATATTTCACCCGGAAAATCTCAAGGAGGTGTTTGTGACAGATCTGTTCGAGCGCCTTTTCCTTTGGTCGACTCCAGATACAAGCAACCTCTTTGTGGTGAGCTGACGTCGTCTATCACACATATCACATCGAACCATGCTTTTCAGCATCACAAACAATGGTCGATATGTTAATCTAACGCATCTCGGCATAGGCAACTGTCAGCGCCATTTGTGGAAGACGCCACTCTTCGGTCCGTTGGTGCGATGTCTTCAATGTTGACAACGACGCCATGTGAAGCCTTGCAGCCACCGATCTAGGACGCTAACACGCCGACGACATCTTCAACCTGCTCTCATATATCATGAGATACGACGGAGGAATTTGTAAATGGCTGAGGAGGATCGCAAGCCTGAACATGTCCTAACAGACCTCCACTTGTTGCAAAGAACCCCATTTACCAGAAAGAGACACGCTCTAACGTTAGCAATTGACTTGCATCTCTCTCAGACGTGGAACTGGCTTTCCACATCACTGGTTGTCTTCCCCGCAATCTTTGCCCCAGACAACTCAATCTTACTCCTGCCCATTTAGCTCGTTGGCTCACGGCCGTGGAGAAAGGGATTCCTAACTACTACTACATAGGGAAGATGTAATTAGCATGTGAGCCCTAAGGATCCCGACTATCTGCACTGCAGCAAAACCACATCTGAATGGGAAGTTCTTTTGGGTGCGGTAGTCACCAACTAAGCTAACAAAGGAACGACTTGCATCAAGATATTCCTTGACAAAGGGGGAGACTCTTCGAGACTTGAATTGGCCCCGGCTCAGATTCCTATTGCAGATATATGGCGCAATTCTCACTCACTTCCCATTGATTGTCAAATTTCCAGGATAAAATCGCTCGGAATTATTCAAAATCTGACAGTTCCTGCAAGGGTCGAAGTAAATAGCCGTCTACGGATGTCTATTCCGTCACAAGGCTAAAAGTCTCCCCTTGGCATCTGTCAAAGGCGTGGCGCTCCGGATATATCTCTTTGGTAACATTATATACTGGGAGTGTCTTATTACCAGTGATCTGATTCATTGTCTAGTTAGTGAAGAGTTTGTCGACTTCGATGTGCCTCACGCCTGCATCTATGCCATGCTTCCTCTCCGAACCTTGCATGTATTCCTCCAGTCTATACAATTTGTGGGTGCTTCGTCGAATTCGGTATGTTATTCAAGGATCTGACCATTACGAGGCTCGCGGGAATCTTCCCCGGTCTAACAATACGTAATTATATGCATGACACCGACTTCGGCAACTGGTAAGCGTAATAGCCGAACCAAAAATACGTATAGGTCTCAGAGCTTGGTCAGATATAAGTAACATCCATTCAGTGGGAGGTGGATTCTCTGTCAAGCGAAGCTCTCTTGGCAGCTACGTTGGTGTATTATGTCCGATCTAATACCAGTATATAAGCAATGCTGCAGTAGCAACACCGTTTCGATTCGAAACTGTCATACTACTTGAAGTTGTTGTTGCGAAATGTCGGATGCAGTAACTGGCACACTCCTCCTCTTTTGTGAATTGCGGCACAGCAGCTGTCTGAACTTCCCCCGTGAAGGGGGGTAAGATATTCAGATCTGCAGCAACTCAAGCTAGCATAGATCGGGATGCTCAAGATTTGAGGCGGTGCATGTCCATGTCTGCGAGCTGCCGTCAGCTTGAATGCAATCTCCGAAACAGGCCTCTTTAGAGTGTTTATTGTCAAGTCCTCCGCGTTCTAGTAACTTTAGAACAACTGGGAAAAAGTCAAAAACGTTGTGTGGAACCCGGCATTTAATGCTTCCGACCGCGAGAAGAAGAAAAGGGCAGTTAGTGGTTTTTATTAAAAGCTGAAACGACGGGTAAGAGTTGAAACCGAGACTGACAACGAAGCCTATGACACGGTCGTCAAACCCACCCCAAAGTTGACTTTCCTTCTTGGCTACGTTAGTCGATGATCCGAGCCCTGAGGTGCATCCGGTTGCAGTGGATATGAGAATCCCCTTGCGTGTTCTGTCTGTGCTGGAGGCTAGCTCCATCTGGCCGTAACTCCGAAGGATCATTAACATCAACCGTCTAGGATTCTTCTTCTAGTCTTGCACAGACATCGAACAAGAAGGTATTCAATTTCTGGTCTTGCTGGTGTTCCGATCATGTTGTCGAAGAGCGATTCTGTTCTATTGAATGAGCCAAGCCCGGACTTTGTCCTAGTCCAACGCATATGAGTGAGGTTTGGGGACAATGAATATCACATCATGCTTCTGACCCTCGTCGATGAACCCGGGTAGTACTGGAAATCCCCCGGGGTATCATCGCAAAAGGCTGTACCGAAACTATTCGGCCAATATCTGCAGTACATGTAGGATTAGGATGCCGGGCCACATAACCGAAGCAATATGTATAATCTTCACTATAGATCAGTTGTGGTTGCTTTGCCCGAATGTGACCAGGAACCAGAGACTTAGAGGGTGGGTGACCATGTGCCAGATTACCAGTCGGAAGTTTGAGAATCATGTCACAACCTTCTAGCCATGCATTCTAGACGTTCGAAATTTGGTCCAGGTCACTAATGCCTGTCAGGTTGTGAGCCTAAGAGTAGGTGTTGATGTTCCTCCCCTTCAGCATGTCAAGACGAAAGGGCCCTTGGCTGAGATAGCAGTCGCCTAACTGCTGCGTTTCATGATTTTTCCATAGGGTTGTTAGTGCAACCTCATTGCTCCGCCATAGGGCCGTCTATGTTTCAATCGCGTACGTTAGCGACTCCAGACTGGGTACGGAGTAACCGAGAGCGATCCGCGCACAGCGGACGATATCCAGGTGCGTGGGTATTGCACGGGTTCAACACGATATCGTGGGCCAAGACCAGAGACCCTGATGATCAGTCACAAAACCCTTCAGTAAGCCTTTACGGGAAGGTCTTGCGAAGAGGCAATAAGAGCTCAATATTCTGGAACCGAACCAACAATTCTTTAAACCCCATCGAAATGCAACTTGAGCACTTGTTGAAGAGCCTGCAGGAAGTGAGAAAACCACATGAGCTTCCTCTTACGACCACTCGGACCGAGCGTGAGACGAATCCTTGTGGGCAGAAGAGGAACAAGGCTCGCTCTAGCCGCAAGTCAATTCCAAGAACTATGGAGAGAAGACGTTTGAGACCCTTGTCCCTGGCTCGGGGATCAAGCGGCGGAAACACGATCACTCGAACCGCTGTGATGGGTGAAGGTACAGCGGTTCGGGAAGGATCACAGCTGATTGTGATATGGTGTGTAGGTAATATATCAGCGACACTACCATAAAGCATCATATGCATGTGCATGTCTATATATCTGCAAACTGTTGAGTTTGGTGCACATGTTGAGCTGTTGTCTTTCTCTTTGGTTTCTGATCTTGGACCTGCATCAAAGTGAGACTCTGAGGTGGTTCATGCGACCACCTCGAATAAAAGCACACACTCTCAGACACGGATCAGACTAGAGCCGAGTAACAAGTTCGACAGCGTCTTATAGAGCCGGATATTTTGTTATTCCCAAGTTCATACAAGATTGCAAAACCTTTTCCAACGATGATGAAGAGTATAGGGTATCTATATCTCATTCGGGACAGGACACGTGACTGTATGTGCTTGGCAACGATGTCAAGAGGAGTCATGAGTTTCGCCGATATGCTTTTTCTTTGACGAAGTTTAGGTATGCCTTGATTTGAGTAGGATTATTCAGTCATTCAAGCAATACATGTTGATCTATAACTCGTGTCACCAGAACACGAAAAATATCAGATGCTGAGTCAGTGTCAGAAGTCACTCACACATGGAAATAGGTTATGGACTTGGCAGATAGTAATAGCAGGAAGGGTAGATTAATTAATAAAAGTTCTAATAGTGCCGTATATGCAGGTTTTTATCAAATCTCACCAGAGCAGCTTCCTGTGTCGTCAAATCTCGGGCTGGGGTGATGACTGTTTGTTTTTGGCTCTTGAACTGCCCCGCTGGTGTTGTTTGTCATTCTATGTAGCTTCACGGAGCACACAAATGACATAACTTGTGACCAACAACAGTGTACATCAATCAAGCTCTAGAACCACCTTCAATTAATCGTGCCGTTGTACTACGCTAGCTATAGCTACTATACATAGTACAGTGTCGTATTGGATTCAACATAGCGAATTGCCGCAATCCGATCCAGTCACACAAATCATATCACTCAACGTCAGCCATGGGCAAAGAGACTCCTCTTGTGTCATCTCGACGGCTCGCCAATGCCGAAGGCGATCCTGTCGCTGTTGTCCGCGTTCGAAATCTCCAAACGACTATCCAAGGACCCAAAGATGCTTGGGGTCGAGGTTCTAAGCAGCAACCTCTTCTGATATCCGCCGAGGTGTCACTGACGCATGCGTTCCCCTCATCGTCATCAGACGACAAGGTCGCTTCCGATACCGTTCACTATGGGCTCCTCAGCAAATCTATCCTCAGCACTCTGGAGAAGTTGCCCAGGTCAGCCCTGTCGTTGAGCGATGTGCTCAACAGGCTCTGGGTTGACCTTACTGGTTTCCAGTACACTGGCGTGAAGGAGCCTTCCGCCCAAAACACAAAGGCTTTCCTCGACATGAGCCTTATACGAAGGCTCTCAGTATCGCTTGTCCTACCCAAGGCCTCATTGATGGGAAGTGCAATCCGGCTCTCGGGATCGTGTCTCTTTGCCGACTCAGCCATCACCGCGCGAAGTCTGGAGCTGGGTCTAGAAGGTATCAGAGTGCCGACACTCATCGGTGTCAACAGTAATGAGCGAAACGCGAAGCAAGTCGTCATCACAAACATCCGCATCGACGAATACCAAACCGCACACGATGACTATGCTGTCATTGAGAGTATCATTGTTGATGTAAGTAGATTATGAAAGGGTTAGTGGACAAACGTGCTGATCGTCACAAAAGGCCATGTCAGAATCGTCATTCGAAACTCTGGAGGCCCTGGCGGCAAGTCTGGCTTTCCATATTGCCCGGGAACTCAGGACCAAGCGTGACGATTTCTACGGACAAATCATTCGCATTGGACTCGAGAAGCCAACAGCAGTGCCTCTGGCCGAGGCTGCCTGTGTAGAGCTCACGGTCAGAACCGAAGATGTCAAGATCGAGGTCTCTAAGACGAAAGACGTTAGGTTTGATGACACTAGAAACCAGATTGCGCACTCGAATGACAGGAAGCCGTAGTGCACTTGGTCCTAGGTAAAAGTTTGATATGCGGAGTAAAAAGTAGGTCGCATATGCCTATATGGCTACTTGGATGATTATTCCCCATTCAACTACTCAAGCTCGCTTTGGACAGTCTGCATGTGCTGTACCTGAGGCAGTAGGTAGTATTGATCAACATATATGGCGTTATCAACACGGATGCTTCAGCATATTCAGCTTCTTCCAACGAAGACGAATCGCCGCAAGTGATACCTATTTAATGTCCCTCAACACTCACTTGTGAACCTCCATTCCTGCCCGTGGAACGTCTCCCCCGGTGACCTTCCGTACAAAGTCGGGATCGGGGTCGAAGAGCATGACGTGAAAGTGCTGCACGGTGTTGACCGATTGCAAAGAATGCCAGTTTCTAAACCAAAGAACCTATGCACATGAGTCTCACAGATGAATCACCTACAATGACAGGAAAGACTCACATTATCCTCTGGGATATGCGCTCGAAAGGTCTTTGTCACGAAATCATCAATTTCTTTTCTCGCCATGTCCGTCAAATCTCCTGTGGCGGGATCTTCTACGAGGTCGAACTTTGTCCACACGACAAGGTGCGCTATTCTCGGGTCTATCCCGTAGGGGGCGTCATTCCATATGATCTTATAATCGTCCTCGAATTCAAACGGTGCTCCGCGCGGCATCACTGGAGTACTCCATCCAAGACGATGTTCATGGATAAAGTTGGCGACACTGCCGTACTTCTGTTTCAGATAGAACGTGAAGGCTTTGTAGCGTCTAAGCTCTGAGGGAACACGCTTGAACTTCTCTAAGCGGTTTGTTTGGATGATGTCGCGGACCTCAGCCCAGGAGAAGATGTGGTACTCTTGGTCTGGGGTGGAGAGAATGCCTTGATCTTTCTTGTGGACGCCTCGGAGAAAGTCAGGACACTCTTCGGTTCTCTGGTCCTCGGGGATGTTCATGTTCCAGAAAGGAACAGTTTCTGTGCTCCCCATGGTTTCTAACGTTGAGTGAGATGAAGTTACGGTGAGACGGACTCTTCGTATTATTGGTGATTATATGGAGAAATGGAGGTGCAATTCTCAGCCCGGGTGTTGCCGGTGAAGGAATCAGTTTCAGCGTTACTTGAAGCTGATTGTCTCTCTGCCCAATATCTGGCCATGCGACGTGTTCTTGTAAGGTATAAGTTCCATGGAGGGTTGAATGGTATGGCTGCGTCTCCACAGAGGGACGCGCCACAGATAGAGGGTGATAATGCAGAGAGGCACGTAAAACATGTCTAGTTACAACATGTCTAGTCTGCTGGTCATTATATTATCTTGATTCATACAAAATATATATCGGGCATCGTTATCGAGTTTTCCATGACAAACAAGTGTTGTCTTTGTAATAGATTCAGGCCAAGTTTTCTCAATTGTTACCCCGTCCTTCAGTACCTACATAGAAATGTCTAAACGGGCCACTCTCGGGACAAGGACAACCTCCACTATAACGGCAGATAAAAGGAGTTAGAGGTCCGGTGAGCCACTGCAATGCATATGATTTTCGTTTACGGAGTAGCTTCCGTGGTTGTGGAGGAGCTGTCAAGAAGCTCAGAGAAACAAGTGGCGTGAAACTGATACCTTCAGTGCTAACCACCTTACCTTGCCTTACTTGCAGTTAGCATCTGTGCCAGGTACCCGTAAGATGGTGGTCAATCTAGGGTAGGTAGGTAGGTAGGTAGGTTGGTAGCAAAGTGAAAATAACTGGGTATAGTTCTCGTCCAGTCTCTTATCCAATGCCAAGACCACGTGGAGAGATATACGGCAGGTCGAGGCTTGCATTTGACAGGAGTCTTCTAAAATCTGCTTTCTTTTGTTGGTCTCCATCTACTGAATGATTGGCCAAGGAACGGAACGGGAGAGGCGTTATGTGAGCTGGGGCTCAAGTGTTCCAGATCCTGTTGAAATGTCAATGGTTACCTATGCCTACGACATTACTTCCAGTCTTCAGATACATAACAATCACAACGCTGACTCTCTCTTCAACCTTGTAAGCAAGAATAGGCATCTTGCAGGGAGATCGACCGATGTAAAGATAGCGTCAAGACTAGCCGTGATCAACCTCGTTGCATCCACTTCTGCTCATTTCGACTGGGCCCAAGCCTGTGAGGATCCAATAAAACAGCCAATTACAGAGCCGAGATACTTGCTGTTTCTGGGCGGGAGCTTTGGGAGCTTTGGCCCGTTCCTCGTCTTCAACTCTGGTTCACCGTAAAAGGAGCTTTGGACCCTGGGGCATAAGCAATATCAATCACCTTGTTTGTGTTGTTGAACCAAGGCAAATGGACACCCCAAAAGAATCAGAAATTCACTCAGAGTCAGGTGTAATGAGCGGTTTGTTTGCATTCGGGAGGCAAATAGTAGGATCTTAATGAGGGATATCATGATGGTGGCGGCACACCAAGAAAAATCAACCATGATACCACCCAATCTTAATCAAGGTTGCCTGTTTCCCTTATTCTTATTCTCATTCTCGGCTACCCGCTTGTCTGTGCACTGTGTCTGTGCATTGTGTCTGTACATACCTACATACTCAACTGAATACAACATCATATTTGCAAAGGACCGATCTCGAACATTCAGCCATCATGGAGCAAGTATAGAGGAGGATGCTAAAATAAACTCAGTGAAGACCCCCCTAGGTTTAGCCTAGAGGTACCTGTCATTTTTATCATTACGGATAGAGGCTCCCCTAGCCAGTCTCACCAACTTGGCCCGTTGAGTGCTAATAATACCAGCGGTAAATGGATACTCCATACCTCTCAAGAAGAAATGGGAAACAAGATACCGGGGATCCTGGCTGGTTGGCCCGCCGCAAGCCTACAAGGTGAGAGATCGCTGGTGCAAGTGGTGAAGTGGTGGGGTTTAATCCCCGTGGTATGGGTATCGTGAAGGTGAGGAGAAATGATCAATTACGACAACTCGATGATACGAGATGTGATAATAAACAACAATAGGGGAGACGAAGGCACTATTGAGCCTCGTCTCATCTTCACCGCAAGCCATCAACCACAACTAGGTAGTCGGTAAGGATGAACAGGGACGGGTTAGTTACCAGAGCATGGGAAAAAGCCTCCATTCCCCAACGGCCAGGGAAGAAAAAACAAAACACATGGATGGGAGCTGAGATAGCCTAGACCAGGTAAGGTACCTAGGTGCAGTACGGTATCTCCAGTATCACCGAGTTAGTAGACGGTCTATCTGCTCGACCATTGCGAGCTGAGTTGTCACCGCAAGTCTAGGAATCTCGCCTCCTATGTTACCCAACCTTTACTAAATCTGCACCAACAAAAAGAGAGGCAATTGCTGGAAAAGGACAAGAAGCAGAATCAGTTGAGAGTGCAAGACAGAAAAGAAGAAGAAGAAAAAAAAAAACACCCAAATCGACTCGACGTCACTGCTACACCTCAGATTGCAGAAAAAGTGTCAATAGTTCTAGACTGCTGTTGTTGTTCGGCTTCTTTTGTCCGTCTAAGAAAAAAGCTCCCTCGCCACCCCCACCAAGTCTACAAGCAACAGCTGCAAGCCCGGCATCACCGCCCCGCATCTAACTCTACTCTGGCGCGCTGTTGCTGTTGCTGGTGCTGGCCTCCCCTTTCCCTCTCGCTCCCGTTCGTTTATTAGCTGCTTGACCTGCTTGACCTGGTTACCTTGATTCATTCCTCTCCTCTCTCTCCCTCTTCCCATTAACAACTTCTTGATCCTTCTCCTCATTCTGCATCCCCCCCCTAAAGGCTATCTATCTACTCCCTCCCGTTGGCTTCTATCGTGCTACTCTAATTCCACCTTATTAATATTCTCCACGATTCGACCGACTGACTCCGTTCGCAATGGCCAGTGCTATCAAGAGTGCGCTGCCTACCCACCTCAAGCCCAACAGCGGCGATGACCAGGGCAATGAGCGTCGTCATGGCAAGACGCGCAGTCACATGGTGAGTTGGCGTGAATCAAGATACTGCTTCACCTCCCTATCATCGCATGCCACATTATACAAAGCAGATGCGATTGCGTGCCTTTGTTCGCTCACGGCGAAGCTTCACTGTATCTCAAGCTTCATCGTGGCGCTCATCATCAGTCATATGGATGTCCAGGCACTTGACATGGCTGCAAACAGGCTCGCGCTTCCACATCTCTTCACATCTGCCAGATGGACTTGGTTACGGCTCGCGCATTCACTCGAAGCTTGATGGCTTTAAAGTTCCCCGATGAGGGTGCGAAGCTTCGTCCTTCTCTCTTCCTAACACACAGCCTGCATCATATTTTTTTTACCATAAACAATACTAACCCATCATGCTCCAGGCTTTCGAGAACACCTCCACCAACGTCGCTGCTGCTCAGATGCGAAATGCTCTGACCAACCTCGCCGAGACCGTCAAGGATCCCGAACAAAAGAAGGTAAGTCCTTCAACCCGAAACATGTGATGCCTGATTCAGTCAAGACTAACCAGACGACAGTTGTTCGAGACTGAGATGGACAATTTCTTCGCCCTTTTCCGACGATACCTTAACGACAAGGCCAAGGGCAACGCCGTGTATGCCTCCCTCCCGACCAGATGTATACCACAATACGGTTGCTGACGATAGTTTAGAGACTGGGATCGCATTGCCCCTCCCGCTCAGGGTCAGGTCGTTGATTACGAGGATCTGGCCAACACCGAGTCTGTCCAGTTCCTCAACAAGCTGGCTGTTCTCAAGCTCAATGGCGGTCTGGGAACCTCCATGGGCTGCGTCGGCCCCAAGTCCGTTATTGAAGTCCGTGACGGCATGTCCTTCCTCGATCTTTCCGTCCGACAGATTGAGTACCTCAACCGTACCTACGATGTTAACGTCCCTTTCATTCTCATGAACTCGTTCAACACAAATGACGACACTGCCGCCATCATCAAGAAGTACGAGGGCCACAACGTCGATATCCTTACCTTCAACCAGTCTCGATATCCCAGAGTGTACAAGGACTCTCTCCTCCCCGTCCCCAAGCACAACGACTCTCCCATCAACGAGTGGTACCCCCCCGGCCACGGTGACGTTTTCGAGTCTCTTTACAACTCTGGCATTCTCGACAAGCTTCTCGAGCGAGGCATCGAGATCATCTTCCTCTCCAACGTCGACAACCTGGGCGCCGTCGTCGACCTTCGCATCCTCCAGCACATGATGGAGACAAACGCTGAGTACATCATGGAGCTCACCAACAAGACCAAGGCCGACGTCAAGGGTGGTACAATCATCGACTACGAGGGCTCAGTCCGCCTGCTCGAAATTGCCCAGGTACCCAAGGAGCATGTCAACGAGTTCAAGTCCATCAAGAAGTTCAAGTACTTCAACACCAACAACATTTGGCTCAACCTCAAGGCCATCAAGCGTGTGGTAGAGAACGACGAACTCGAGATGGAGATTATCCCCAATGGCAAGACTATTCCAGGTGACAAGAAGGGCGAGTCCGATATTTCTATCATCCAGCTTGAGACCGCTGTCGGTGCGGCTATCCGTCATTTCAACAACGCTCACGGTGTCAACGTTCCCCGTCGACGATTCTTGCCCGTCAAGACCTGTTCCGACTTGATGCTCGTCAAGTCTGACCTTTACACATTGAAGCACGGCCAGCTCCAAATGAGCGCCGCTCGCTTCGGTGACGCGCCCCTGATCAAGCTTGGTGGTGACTTCAAGAAGGTCTCAGACTTCCAGAAGCGAATCCCCTCCATTCCTAAGGTGCTGGAGCTGGATCACCTCACTATCACCGGTGCCGTCAATCTTGGCCGCGGCGTAACGCTCAAGGGCACTGTTATCATCGTTGCGACAGAGGGCAGTACCATCGACATTCCCCCTGGATCGATCCTTGAGAACGTGGTTGTCCAGGGTAGCTTGCGCCTACTCGAACATTAAATTGGGAGCTTGTTTGGATGTCGTACGGTTTTGTGGCACACTGTCTCAGGGTTTTAACTTGTCACGACCTCTCGAGGTGCATAAGATGGACAGCCCATAGGCAGACATGTGATGAGGTTTGAGAATTGGAATGTTTATCCTATGGTATGGAAGAAGAGAGGCGACGTCTCCGAATTAGTAGATATGGGAGCCTGATTGAAGCGTCATATTGAACGCTTACTGGGAGGGTATGGAGGATAAGGTACACTTTGAGTATGTACGTACTTGGCAAAACAGCATTAGCTTGATACCTATACATAGGTACAGCACATTTTTAATTGAAAAGGACAAATGACAATTTCTCGACAAATGAAGGGGTCTCGGGGGAATGTGCCGGACAAGGTCGTCGACTCATGTTGGGACACGCCACATCATCTAACTTAGCACAGTAGATTATTAGACAAAACCAGTCTTTGTATTATAGTAGTGGCGTTTCCTTGTAAATGGGGCTGATGGACATAGTCGGTAGGCCTATCCTCATTTCGGACCAGATCTTAACCTTAAATCTTGTAAGGAGTACATAGGTTTTTGCAATTACGGTTTACCAGCCCCTTTGGCTTGTTCAGGCTTCAGGCGGACCAACGTCGTCGTTCATCGGACGCATGACGACGACGTTGAGGATAGTCTGCTTCTGTGCTAAGTATTTGTGAGGCACAGTCGTACTGGAAAAGTCTATCCATCCTGGCTGGGGTGGCAGGGTGGCTTACCTGTACTGTCGAACGTGCTGCATACGGTCTGAGAGCAGGATGATGGTGTCAAAACACCAGGTTGTTTGAAAGTGAGACGCGGGGCGAAGGGTCTGTTTCGACCCAGGAGGATCATAGCACAAGACCGTTTACAACGCTTTGCCTGTTTGCTATCTCGATTTGAGGCCTATGGCCTGTCGCAAACGCTAGCAAAGTGAAATCAAAGGACTTAGATCAGCACTCATGACGTTCCACATCAATGAGGCATTTCCTTCCATCTTGAGTACCGAACCGGGATCGTTGAAAGCTTCAACGCACTTCGCACTAAAAACAGCTACCCATCTCCGTAAGGTTTGAATCCTACCCTGAGTGAGGAGTCATGATCCGAGCCGATGGAACTCTCCAAGGTAAAGACATTTTTAGCACGTTTGATATGATAATATTCCCAACCGAATGCCCAGCCGGAAAATCCGGGCCCAGATGAGTCCTTGAGATTGATATAGGAGATAGGGGATGGTAAAGACATCCCATGAATAATATCGTGAGAGCTTGGCGAGAATATGAATCCTCAACCAACCAAGGCTGTAAGCCTGTGGCTATCCGACTTCTCAAATCGGTCTAGTTCGGAGAGGGTGGCCCCGTCGTTCCATTCCATCGAGCGGCAATGCACGTTTGCATATTGTTTGTGGGGTTGAGGGAGATTGTGTGAAGAAGGGGAGCGCGCTGTTGGTTAATGCGAAGTCCGGACTGGCCTAAGCAAGGCCAAAAGTTGGGGACCCCAGCCTGATTACGTCCTGGGCCATCTGTGATAATGCCTGCAGTTGCAATTCATGGCTCATTGACCAGGAAGTGCCTTTGATACTGTACTCCGTAGGAACTTCTGAGTTATCATGCAATGCCCTCATGTCTTGGCAGATTTGACTTCTACCGCAGGTGACTCGGCCGGTGTTTCTGAGGGTCAATAGTACGGGGGAAGGCGAGACAGTAAACAGAGAAAAGTCTTGCTTCAGCCTACAAGGCTGTGTGTGCCCAGACGCTCTGGATCGTCGTGGAAGAGACACTCATGGGTCACATTACGGCGATGCTCGGTAAGACTAACGGTCGCAAAACAATAGCCGCTGATGGCCATCTGTTGAGCCGTGGTGTGGCGGAGGCCATCTACGACTGGTTGAAGTGCAATTTTTCATGTACCATTCATGCTGTCGCTCACTGTTGTGCTCCCCAGCCTTTCCCTCGAGCAGTGAGGGGATGTGTCTGTATCGACGCCGACGAGCTTAGCATGAAGCTTTTACGACCGTCCATCGAGTTCAAGCCACAAAATCAACGTCAGCAATAACATGTCCGCCTAGAAACCGCTGCCATGATCGACGAACCATATCGGTCTGTATTACCATTGCAGAAGGCTGGAGAAACGCTATCCCCAGTGCACTCACAAGGTATAGCGTTAGTTGGGCTTGATGGAAAGAATGCATGGTACGTACGCTATTGCGTACTTTGCTGACTTACGTAGCCATCAATGTTAAGCAGCACGCCAAAGTCCGGGGAATGTATTCCATTACATTCTCTTGCTTTTCTGCGTGTTAGTGATGCCATCACACCACGCTTGGTGATCCATTGGTGACGTGCAGTTGAAGGGGCACGTGAATAATTTGCATGATGGTGTCTGTTTGTTGTCTCTGCTGCCCAACACTTAGCCGTAGCAACGCAGCCATAGCGGACACCATCAACGGGTAATGATTCACTCTAATTTACAGCCACCTAGGTACGGATAGAGACACACACATTACCTAACGTAATAACATTTTGATGAGACGCTATAGGCGCCCTGGCGCTGAGATGGCGACTCCTAATTGTAGTCTACTATCGCGGAGAATTTGATTCGAAGGTTGGTCAATGCCGAGAACGCCGCTTGATCAATATTTCCAAGAAACCTGCAAGAGTTATGGCAAACCTACCAAGTGCTTGCAGGGAAGGTTTTCGATTGAAGCTCGTCATTGGCACTATTGAGAAGCTGGGGGGGCAAAGTCATTAAAGCACTTCCCAATACGGTAAGGTGACCACGCCAGGGATACCAAGTTTCCAATAGTGGCAAGCGTCCAGACCGCCGATGAACAGAGGAGAAACAACTGCAGCAGCCGACATGCTGAGATTTTCCGGATGTTGTCCAGAACCGTTAAGGACAAGGGTCTTGATGAAGCTATGCTCCACGGTTACGATTCAAAGGGTTCATTGCATGTGCTGTGAAAGTGAATGAGGGAATATTGAGAGAGATCTTGTGTTGCTCACAAAGACTGTCTCGTTGATTGTTGATATGTTGAACCAGGCGTGGCCCATCTCATGAAATCAATACATAACTGAGCAAAGACACGGCTGACTTGGCCAGCTCGCACCGCATCCCATCGGTGAGCTTACGACAGCATGTCTGGCAGTGGTAACCTAATCATGGCGGCTATCGCTGCTAGAAAGATAGGGTAGCTGGCCTCGCCCTCCGAGAGTTGGTCTGTATGTAGTGCAGCAGCTCCGGTATACGCCGGAGAGGCGCGGTTAAAAAAGTGTGCTGGTGCTGTGACCACTGCCAGGCTAAGGCAAGGCTGACAGGAAGCCCTTGATAAGGCCTAGAACGAGTCGAACTGGGGACTTGGCCAGAGGGAAAAGAACTTGCATAGCTCAAAGCTCGCCTGACGACTGTGTCAATTCCACCCCAAGGTAACCGCTAAAGACCTGCGACATGAATGAATTGAGGTCGTCAGGGGGGCAAGGCTCGATGCATAGAGCTTGGAAGTCAAATTGTGATGGATCGAGGGCTCATGTCGCTAATGATGCTTTCTTGGCTTGGTGGGCGCGTGCCCACTCTGGCTGTCAGGCACAGCAATCATCCTAGAGGTTGTCCGTTGGTCTTGCAGGTGGAGCTGGCACATCCCCTTAGCCTGGAGGGCGAATCCACAGAAAGCTTGAAGTGTGCTCCACAAAGGGCATAGCGCTGGCATGCGTGAAGGACGCTAGGATATGGCTAATTTGCGTGGCAGGGATCTGATAGGGTCCGTTCTGATTCGGGAATTGGAAGGCCGTGGATGGCCTGCCAGTGGATGGAATGTGATGATGTAGCGAGATGGGCCAAGAAAGAATGGCATGGGTTGAGAGAGAGGAAAATGGATTATCAGACCAAGGCAAGCTAGGAGGTATGTACTGGCAGGGAAGTGGGGAACGGGGTCCCTTGGGTGAAAGTGGAAAGAACCTGGAAGGGAAAGGGAAATGGAAAGCGAAAGGAGGAAGGAGCTCTGAGGAAGAAGGGACAAAGCTCACAATTGAATTCAGTTGAACCTGCGGAAGGCATGTCCAACAACCGCTACCTGCGCTACTACACCTCACTCTACAACTTACCCACCCCTCCACCCCCTCTGCTCTGCACGTACACCCCGGCCCTTAGTTCGGTGGGATGGGATAGAGTAAGTTGGTGCCATGGTCTCGTGGGATTAGGTTGGATTGGATTGCCATCGGTAGCGTCTGAATGTATCCCCTTATTGCTCTCAATATTGTCACTAGCTCTGCGTTCCCTTCATTATAATAAGCCTCCCTCCTTCTCTCGAATCTCCCTCCTTCCTTCTTCTCTATCAACGCCTCAGTCAATTCGCTACTTCGTTGTGCCTATTTCCCACTACCTAATGTAAGTTGCTATCTTCTTCAGCCTTTCCCTATATGGACAACATCCACATACATCGAACTTCGTGTGCCTGGGATACCTACGAAGAAGGATGCATTTAAGTGTAATGCAATACAGCTGGGGCAACAGCGCCAGCAATGGATAGAAGTCAAACAAGCTGGCACCAGCCGGCACTGTCAGCTGCTGATGACATCGAATCAGCCTGGTACACCCAACTCGAATATTGCAGTATCATCACACACGCCATTTTCTCATAGTCTCGCTACTATTTACGATTTACCAAAACAGAATTCCAGAAACAATAACTAACCCGCCTGGTAGTAATACTCAGTCATTCTTTCAACCTCACCAAATCTCACCAACCTTCAAAATGAAGTACACTCTCGCTACCATTGCTGCCCTCGCCTCCGTGGCCCTGGCTAAGCCTGCTTTCCTCAACACCGAGTTCGATCTCACTGAGGGCCAGCCTTACACCATCAAGTACTCTGGCTGTGATGATGGCTGCACCATTGTCCTCCAGAACGGCCCTTCTGACGATCTCTCTGACTACAAGACCCTGACCAGTATGTCTCACCATTATTGAATATGCCATATCTTGCTGACCCACAATAGCCGATGCTACTGGTGACTCTTTCACTTTCACCCCCTCTGAGCTTCCCTCCGACACCTACAACTTCAAGATCACCGACAAGGCTGGCGAGGTCAACTACAGCGCTCAGTTCCCCTACAAGGGATCATACGCCGCTCCCTCTGTCACCAAGTCCGCCACCGCTACTGCTGAGACCACTGCTGCCGTTTCCACCAAGGAGTCTACCACCCTTGCCAGCGTCACCAAGTCCGCTGAGGAGACCACCACTGTTGCTAAGCCCATCATTCCTACTCATGCTCCTTCCAAGAACGCTACCACTCCTGCTGCTCACCCCACTCCCTCCAAGACTGGCAGTGCCGGCGGCGAGACCAGCGTCCCCAGCGTCCCTGAGAGCGGCGCTTCTCGTATGACATCCTCGCTGGCTCTTATTGCCGGTGCCGTTATGGCCATGGTTTACCTCAACTAAATTATGGACATAATGTTTTATGCGCATAAATGGGATAAAGAAAGAGCGGTTTGATGAGACTCCAGTTTCGGGTGTATAATTCTACTTTAATGATGGCCTTTGTTTTATTCTTTTCCGGTTACCCTATGAGGCGTCGCGGCCGGCTATATCCACCGATGAACCTTGCTTTGGCTTGTCTGAGAGGAAGAAAGCCTGGTATTTAGAAATCAATTAGACTCGAGTTGGTCTGTTTTTAAACACTTGTTTCGTCTTTGTGATGTGTTTTCATGCTGAAGACTTTTTAGCCCGTAGAGCATCTTATGACATTGATCGTGTGAATTTTGTATGTTTACCACTGGTCACCACCAAGAAGCGTGTGTTTTCTGCTCTAAGCTTCTGATATGTCCTGGCGAGCCTATGTGGAGAGTAAACAACGTTTGAGGTATGTCTTTTGCTGTCCCCGAGTCCCGTCGTCTGGATTCCCTTGTGTTGGTTACTCCACACCTCCAACATCCTTACATGCAGGTTCCCGGTCTGATCTGCCATTCCTTCCTGCGGCCCAATTGCTGTTTCAAAGTAACAATTCAACGGGACGAATGCCAAATCAATCCCTAGACCGACGGGTATGCAACAGTACCAGGGACACCCTGCTATAACGGCGCATGATATCAGTGGACATTCGACATTCTACAATCTCCGTGTCTCATTGATGCGTCCGTCCTCGATTACAGCCTGGATAGCATCAAAGAATTGCCGCACTTTTTGTGGTTCTAATCTGACCTTCCATTCGATGCCGAGATATGCCTCGTTATCTTGATACAAGTAGGTTCCGCATAGTGGGTGTTATGTGCATCCTTATTATACAAAGGATCATCCATCATTCACAGTACACAGCAGTTGTCATTATTTGCCCGAAATTCGTCGCACACCGGTAATTAAATGACATGTACAAGGCCATTCAAGAACTGGAATGGTGAGCGAGACTGCGTTTCATTCATTGGGTGCGTCATAGGCTCTCTACCTAATGCAGCAAACATCACATGGCTCGAATTCCTCCATGACGATCGTGTCCTTGCAAGTTTGTGGAGGGCTTGTGTTACATTTCTCAGTTTAACCGTGGAGATCATGGCCAAGTTTCCAGTCAAATGTAATGGATTCTTGTCGATGTAACCGATCTAGCTAGTCTGACTTAGATGATCTGATCGCATGCCCCTTGCGTCAGTGAGCATTCCTGTTGTTTGTGGCTGTGGCGATCCTGTCTTGTCTTTCGTTGATCCCATCTTGAAACACAGTAGCTAACTACCTACTAACTAAGTTACTGCTGAGGTTCTTCAGAGCAAAGTAATGACTGATGCAACAAAAGCACGAGTGGAGAATTTCGTAAGAGCATAGACAAACAAATGCCATCATCGCGCATGAGTTCAGATGAAAAGCAGAATAAGAGATACTGTACATGAAACGCGGAACCGTTCGGCGCGTGGCAGCCCAAAGGACGATAGACAAACTGCCGGCCGGAAACAGACAAGGAATCCATGCCCCAAGACATTCCTTGATTTTTCAAACTCAAAAAAGGAAATGAATTTTTTTTTTTTTTTTTTGCTGAAATTATCATTGTCGCGGAGTGATTCGCCTGTTCTTGGCGACGAAAGAACTTGTCGTAATATCAGCCCACGCTCCGATTCCGCAAAGTCCTTGATCATCTTGGACAAAGGTGTAGCTGTAGCTGAATAGGCTATCGCTACCGACGGACATTTCACAAGCACGGTCGCGCACCACGTGCGAACCGGGACTGGCAAGCGAGCCTGAAGGCCGGGTATCCTGGAGTTCCAGGCGGAGCAGCAGCTCGGATGCCGTGAGATCAGCGACGGAGGCGGACACGGACACGGACGCCGGAGCGGGGCATGTGGTTTCGGAGGAGGCGGAGGAGGATGTGCCAACAGTGGTCCAGCCGCTCATCGAGAAGTCGTCGGCTTCAAAAGGGAATGTTCTGATTGCCGCGGTGCGCTCGAGAACCATGGATGTTGACATATCCATGGTGGGAGGAGAAGGGTGTTGATAATCATCCACGTCCATGGCTTGGCCGTAAATGTCCAAGATGGAAGAACTGTGGTCTTCAAGAAGTATGGACGACGAGAGTGACATGGAAGAATCCGAGTTGCTATCATTCTTATCAGGAAGAGTCAAGCTGGCCATGTTGATGAGCCCAAGAATCTGGTGTGTATACGTCAGATGTGGTGTAATGTGGTTCCAAACCAAGCGACAAGATAGACGTCGTGATACTCAGTAATGCTTAGCTACTAATGTTAATTAGCATATTCGCCCAAGGCGAAGCGCCGAGCAGCACAAGCGTTGACTGTGTTTCGATGACTTGGTTTGTCTTGTCTCGCTGTGAGATATTCTGGAAACAAAATACTGGCCCGACGAGGTGGGTGAGGCCAGAGCTTTTGAACTCATGAACCCCTTAGCCCAACACCATAAACCATTGACTGCATAAGCCTATGATCCAGCCCTATCCATTCGTCCATTGTGCCGGACGCCATGAACGATGCGTTGGCAGTGCCCCTGGCTTGGTGCACTTCTGACGCGGTCTCGATCAAAACAGCCTCAAGAATACGGTACGTGGGGAACATGTGTTATTTGCATAGTGGCATACTGAAATCTATGTATCTTTGGTATCGTCATCTCTTGAAAGTGGTGTCATTGCTGCATGGCAGAGCCTCCTCTAACCCCTTTCGCATTAGACATGAACTACTGCTTACCTATCGGAGCCAACCGCCTCATTCTCTTTTGACGCCCTGCTAACGAGGAGGTCTATTTTGGGGTAAAAGGAATTTGGTCCTTCTATATCTGACTCTACGAATGTGACCATCAGAGAGAGGTGTTTTGCCAACTTTGAGGTATTGTTACCAGAGTCACCATCCCCCCTCCTGTCCATATTCCTGCCCAGAAAACCATCTTTTTATTGTCCTTCCTTGGTTCTATAAATGGAGACTGCCTGAACGTAGACTTGGGCTCTATTCTGCATACTGATGAGTGTCCCAGAGAATTGTTGTGCAGTCACGAAATTAGGTTGCATCCTGTTGATTGCGAGTTCTTGCATAGGTATATTAATTCGCTGTCATTGCTGAAGGCCAACTTGTATGACTTGAGTGGTCGTGTGGTATAGTTGGCAGAGTTCCTGTTACAGATTCCTGCTGATACTTGTTTTGAGGCCTTCCCAATATCGAGCAATGGTGATCAATGCTGGAAAAACAAATGCAGGATATGACAAGAAAGATGGAAATTGTTATCAGAGGTAAAAAGAAGACAAGTCCTAGACACAGCAAGCTCCTCCCGTGAGTAAAAACGCAGATAACGATTCCTGAGTACCTCAGGTAAACATACTTCCGTGCCAAGTAAAGCATCCTTCTGCTGTTTCTGATAGGTGTTAATAAAGAAGGGCTGGTATTTTCATGTAACCATTGTCCCAACAACTTTGGATGAAGTGTTAAAGTCGCTCTGATATTCGTAACGGCTGAGCCAAACTATACATTGCGTTCTCTTCTCTAAGCCTGCAGTGTAGCGGCCATGCTCCCCTTTCGTCGTAAGCCGGGGGCTTTGAACTTCCTGACTACCTGATATGACCTGTCGAGCTCATTCTCGACAGCACACCTGATTCTTAGGGCGGCTACGGCAGGCCAAACGCTCCTCTCACCTCTGAGAACCCAGTAGTTAAGGGTCTCCCGTGTCGGAGTTTCTAGTAATCGCACAAAGTCCCCGGCTGTCACTTCGGGCACGAGAACCATGGAGGCAGCCGGGACTTGCTCATCGACCAGGAAGCGGCGGATACCGGTTGGCAGGAGGTTTAGTGTGTCCAGCTGACTTAGACGGTGCCTTATCTCCAGCCCTACCATGCGTACGAGAAAGGCAGATATCTGCGTTGTCTTGCTCCGTGACTCTACTAAAGATGGGCCATGCATATCAGACTGAATGAAGGGAATGAGATACGGTCGAGCTTGGCTGACAATGAAATGATTGACGTTGAATAACTCAGCAATACGCCGTAAGGGTGAGTCTCGATCCGAGTAGGATGTGTGAGTCCAATGTCGAAAGTCAATTGTGTTAGCTGGTGCCCACGGTACGATGTTGCCATGAGCGTCCTTGCAGAGCATGGTCGTCTTACGGTGGCCATAGAGAGAGGGCGATGAGGCATTCGACGCTACAGCAGCGGTCCAGATCAACTAAGACGAGTCAGCAGGCTTCATGAAAAGGCAGTGGTTCAAGAACATACCACATTAGGCGCAGTCAGATAGTTGAGGAGCGTCGGTACACCGCCCTGACCCTCCGTCGCAACAGTTATGTTCAGCACCCTCTTGCTCCGGTTATAGGCCTCTTCGAAAGTCAAATCACCAACATTGGCCCTCACACACTCCTCCAAAACAGTCACGTCAAGAAAGTAACCTTCTTTGGAGAAACGCCTGATCCTCCGCCATAGAGTTTCCCACCGTGACCTGAAGGCCTGAGCCGTTGACGTTTCCCCATTCTCATGACCATTCTTGGAAGCAAATGCCGAGAGGTCAATGCCATCGCCACTCAAAACAGCCGGTAGCTCATCTTCTGTATGAATAGCGACCAGAGCCGCGATCAAGGCGCCTGTAGCCGTTCCCGTAATGATGCGCGGGAGTAAACCACGCAGAAAGAGAGCCTTAACAACGCCCAAATGGCACATACCAAATATCGCACCACCTTGAAGGACGAGTGTACTCCTGCCAAAAGCCTGTCTTGTATCGTGGATACAGTCCAATTTCATCTGCGTCGTCAAGGATGGCCCCATACCATGTATAGCCGACGGAGTTGTGGGCAGAGCGCGAATGTCTTCCACTGCTTCGGCAATCTGGGTGATGTACTCTTCTATAAGATACTTGGTTCCGGCAAATGATCGATTGTAGAGTTTGGGCGAGGTGATGTTCCCGAGGTTTCGAACCAGGCCGGATCTTAACAGGTTGACGAGCTGCTGGAAGTTTCCGTCTTCCCGCGCGGTCGCGAGGGAGTCTAGGCGTTCTGCAATGAGTCTCCAGTCGTAGTACTTAGAAGCTGGATTGTTCCTCCTATTAACTCGTTAGCGTAACGCATCTAAGTCGACATGACATTTTGGAAGCAGACTTGCCATAGATCAAGGCCCAGGAGGTTATCCAAGTGTAGCGCGGCCTCCTCCCAGTCCTCAAAGGCCTCGGCGGTTCTCAATAGGTCTAGCCATAGTTCAACAGGGCTTTTGCGCGTGTACCAGCTCCGCAGCTTCTGCAACGACATAGTTAGGAACGACAAACGTCGCGTATCACGGATAGGAGGAACAGAGAGTTTACCCTCTGCCAGAAGCTGGCCACATCCACGACGACACCCCATACAGTGATTACCACCCCCATTGCGCGTTACCGAGGGCCGATCACAGGCACAAGCACCATTTGCGAAGTGTTGTGTTTTGCGAGTGTTTAGCGACGAGATGGCACGCTACCCAGTGTACCTTGGGAATATGTCATAAACGCGAGAGACCGCATGCAGAACCGGTGAGGTGGGCTTCTTGAGGTGTTTAGGTTCGTCAATCAGAAAACCGAGATATCATTTTATAGGACAGGCAAGATAAGGTAAGTTGTTGTTGAGTTCCGTAGAGCCCCCCGCAGCTGTTCAATAAAGTACCTACTTCCTCCAGCAGAGTAAGGTAAGGTAATGCTTGACGCTAAATCGGCATGTGATTGCCAATGAGATCACCAGTTTCTGAGACATGGTATCTCGGAGATTGAGCCACGCTCACATGCATATAAATATGTATCGCTAGTACCTATTTATCATTCAGTGTCGCACGAACAATCTTTTTGTGACAAAGTGGTTTATTTGTTATATTGTGGCTTGTTGTATGGAATATGGGCCAAGGATTCGTACAAGGGATTTAATAAGGATGTGGTTTGCTGTTATTACCCCCAAAAGTCTAAAATATAATACAAAAACAACCAATTTGTGCGATACTATGTCTTGGAGACAGTTTTGATATAATCATATTATGCAGCAATGGCCTCCCTTGCTCACCATGCAAATACCCATCCCGCTGTCTCTGAAACTCCAGATGTCCATTTTAGTCGTCATCATCATCGATGACATTTCTCCTGCGGGATCTTCCTGCCACTTGTTCAACTTCACTGAGATCATCTTCGTCCTCACTGCGATCCCTTGTCCTCTGACGTTTGGAGCGAGGCTTCTCCTCTTCGTCGTCATCGGGAAAGTCATCTTCGTCGTCATCATCGCCTCCGCTTTCCACTTCTTCGTCGCTGTTGACGATGAAACCATCGTCGAGGGAGTAGCCTTCATGCCGACCAACAGCATGCTCAAGCTCCTCGTCTGATTCCTCATCTCTTCGCCTTCTAGGTTTGCCCGACCCAGGTGCACCGCGCTTGCGAGAGCCTGCCGCGCCTCGGCGTCCACCTTCAAGGTCCCCAATAGATAGCCCTCCTCGTGATCGGCCGTACCCACCATCCATCTTGGCGGCAGCATTCTCGCGTCGCCTCTGTGCCTTCATTCTTTCCTTCTCAGCCAATTCGGCCTGTTTCTTCTGGAGTTCGGGGTCGACAGTAGTTTGGATGATCATGTCAGTTGCATTCACAGGCTTACTGGCGACAGCCATCCTCTCAGCTAGGAGAGTCAGCGCGTCATCTCCAACTGCCTTGTTGGGTCGAACATTGTATTGCTCTGTGATATGCCCAACCGTCATAAGGATGTTGCTGTGCAACTCAGCGGCAGCAGCGTAGTAGTGACCATCATTGACCTCGTTGTAGGGCTTGTCTGGTGGTGGGGCGAGCGCCTTTCTCTGGATCTCATAGTGCTCTCCGCCAACGGAAATGGTCACTGATCCGTCGCTCCAGTGAAAGATGTTTGTATTACTCTTGAATTCGCCGGTGCTATGATCTTTTCGTACTCGGGCGACATGCTTAGGATGTTCAGCTTTAGCATTTGCCAGGTCGAATTCTGTCGGTTCAAACGTCTCGGGATCGTACACTTCAGGCATTATCTTCATGAACTTGGGGATCCGTAGAATTCGAAGCTATGCCTTCAAAGTCAGCGCCGGGCGGCTTTTCAGAGCAAGTAAGAAAAATGCATACCGCGCCATCTTTAGGCTTCGGAATTCGATGTCGATAAGTTTCGACGTTTTGAATAGCTCGTTCTTTTGTCTGGACTTGAGTCTGGTCGTCGTCATCGTTGCGATACCGCGCGTAGCTGTCCCCTTCTGGGTCCGAAGCAAGTTCATCATCCTCATGGACAGGCTCCTTGGTAGGTACGACATCATCGTCGCCATCATCGCCAAAGAGGTCGTCGCCGCCTTCGTCGACTGAGTCAATTGGGTCCTCTATGTCGGACATGTTGTGGGTTTTTTGTGGTGACGGAGGATGAATTAAGCAATGGAAGGGAACAGTGAAAGAAGCGGTTGGTTTGCGCGCAAAGTGAGCTTGCAGTCGCGCTTTAGTTTCGGCGACCGTGGATCCGTTTAGCTGATTGTGGCACTAAGGTAACTAACGTTAGGTACCTAGGTAGGCCTGAGGTTGGGAGGTAGGTGCACCAGCCACTGCAATGTCTGTTTTGTCGATATCCACAGCCACAATCTGTGCCACACATTTATAGATGGCAACCTCAAGTTCCTCTGCCTCAAGTTAGTGGAGACAAGAACGAAGGAACAGTGCCTAGGAGGTTTGAAAGGAGGAGGTGGCCGAGAAATGGCAGGAGTGCCAAAGATGGTCCCCTTCGAATGCTCTGAAACAGGCATGGCGCGCTTCAGGTGACAAACAGAGCCAGTCGCGTGAGACGAGCAGGGAGGCTTCTGGAGACGGGATGCGATGGGTGCGATGCACTAGCGTGAGACCCCGTTGTGGCGCTCATCCGCTAAAGCTACGGGGTACTTAGCCGCTATTCATCAATCTGGGAAGCCCAAGCCCCGACACCGACACCTCAAAAACCCCCTTTCTCAAACCGACTCCAGCTGCTGATATCGGATTTGATCTGATATTGATCCTGACAACAACACGCAGTCTCAGCCAGGCGGAAGACAATACCAACGACCGCTCAAGCCAGTCACCGAACACACTCTAATACCGACTTGAGCGCGTTCTCCCTCTATTTGGGAAGCCTTCGTGGAATCCTTCTCAGGCACCTTTGCTCACGATTTCACCCCGCCTTTCTGTCAACCATGTCGAACCTCTTTTCTGGCATGTGAGTATATATATTCTTATTCTTCATCAGTATCATCTCAATTTGTCTTTGCTCGTCATTGGATCTTCATCGTCAGCATCGCTTCTGTGTGGCCTGTCTCCAGATTCTGCCACTGTTCTTGTCATGTCTTCATCATGAATCCTAAAAGAGCCGCCACCTCTTGTAGAGGTAAAATACCTATATCCACCAGCCACGACCCTCTACTCCCATGCGAGTGCAACATTGCATGCAAATTCTTCATTTCGGATACACTCGAACCTGGAGCCAACACCCTTGCGTACTCCTTGTCGCAGTGCAGGACAACTACCGAGACTGAAGGCCAACTGTACACAATCACTCTCACCATGTGGTCCCCTGGTACACTAGTACTTCGTCCAAGACATGGCCCAAAGGTTCATGAGCTGAAAACATTCAATGCTTTGAGCCTCTGAAGACGTTGCTTGAGGATTCTTTCCGAGAAACTGGTCACTCTTTAAAAAAAAAAAAAAAAAAAAAAAAAAAAAAAAAAAAAAAAAAAAAAAAAAAAAAAAAAAAAAACCCTCGTCATGATGGGCATTCTCTGGTAGTGCCTATGGGACATGATGGATAGTTTCTTACTCATATATCATCATCCTTACCTACTCACCTACTATACCTTTCCTATCATCATTCCTCTCCCTTGCAAGGGCGCCACGCATGGCGCTTTTCTGCGGCTGCCATGGGCGGACCTGTCAGTGTTTCAACCATGTGTGCCATTTCAAGCATAGTGTGCTGTCACATCCATGGATAGGTGCTCTACCTCAGGTACCTTAACTTACCTGTACCTGTGCTGACTTGAAGTGACTTTTTTATTCCTTACTCAACTCGGTCCTATTTCGATAGCATCCATCTCATTACCTACTTACATTTGCTGACCCAACATCACCAGTAACGCTCGATTCCGAGGTGGCTCAGCTAAGCCTTCTTCTGGCCCTCAAAAGAGCCCAACTGGTTCTACTGCCAGTCAGCCTCCCCCGCCAGAGCTGCCTACCCAAGGGAGCCAGTCTTCCTCAGCTAGTCTAGCTCCTAAGGTTCCCCCTCTGCCTAACTCTCCTTCACTCGCCCAGACCATTGGCATGGATGACTCCAGCGGCGTCATGAGCGGTGACGAACTAATCTCTTCCTATCACCTTCCTCGACCTCTCCCTCTGTGGCTCAATGCCCAATATGCTAAGCACATAGTAAAGGGTAATTTCATGACACTGAGTGCTCGACCCAAGACGGTCGAGCAAGGCGAGTGGATTGCACACCAGGGTAAGAATGAAACTTTGATATCACAACGGGTCCTAACGCCGTCCAGTTGTTGAGCATTACCGCAACCTGTGGAATTTTGTTAGAGTTCTCCACGAGAAGGAGGATGATGGTACATCCATCTGCAACTCTACCAGCTGCCCACGCATGTCTGCTGGAGCGTGAGTTATCAGCACTCTTTGCCAGACCATACATTCACTTACTCTTGCTAGTAACCACTCCTTTACTTGGCTCAACCGTAACAGGGAGCCTGTTGAGCTTCCCGCCTATGAGTACATGACTCTTATGCAGCGATGGATTTCTGGTAAAATCGACGACACCAACATCTTCCCAACTGATGCTTCTGGTGTCTCGTACGCCCACAACCCCTCGATCACCACCACACCTTTGTCCCAACTCTCGAACCCTGGCGAGCCCGAGTACATCGGAAAGCGATCAGGCTTCCCTGATAAATTCGTCGATATCTGCCAGATGATTTTCCGACAAATGTTCCGAGTTTATGCTCATCTCTACTGGGCTCATTTTACCGAGCCATTTTACCATCTCAACCTGGAGAAGCAGCTCAACAGTTGTTTCTCTCACTTTATCCTGACGGCTACGGCTCTGGATATGCTCAAGCCCGCTGAGCTGGAGCCCATGCAGCCTCTGATCGATCTTTGGGCCGCCAACGGAACTTTTCCTCCCGAGTCCAAGGCATATGAGTATGCCAACATCCGTGCCGGCGAGCGTCTTCTGCAGCTTTCCAATGTCCCCCAATAAGCGTGGACTAGTACCGGTGTAGCGTAACACGAAAGGCGGAGAAGATGGGGTATTTAATCCTGTGGATCGACTCCCATATACACAACCTGGAGGGCCTGTATCCAACCTGGAGTCGGAATGTTGATAGACAAGGCAGCTGAAATGGGACCGCACGATAAAGCATATGCTTGCAGTAGTAAAAGAGCTGCAGAATGGAGTTTGGGAGCCACGACTTGGAGCTTCGAGGGGAGCTTGACTATCAAGGGGACACGGCTGGTGGTAGACATGCGAAGTAGGAACTTTGACCTATCGATGTGAGGCTTGTTTCTAGGTCCCCAAACACAAATAGATTTCGAAAACTGAAGCAACGTAGTGTAGAAAATCACGAACGTGACCCATCCTGTCAACTCATAGATCCCTGCTATCAGATTAATCGATTCATACCCGGGCTAACCGATATCTCGTCCCGTCATGCCTTGTAGTCATTCTTCGATCCTTTGTTACACTGGGCGCTTACCTCGCTGATTTTGTATTCCACAATGACTGGCCGATCTTCCTCGATAACGAACCTTCCCGAGCCAACATACAACTTGTCCTGCAGAAGTTTCAACCCGGGAGCATCAGTCTCGAACCTAATCTGCACAACTGACATCGTCAGTATCAAGTCCAGAGTTGTCCCAAAGCAGCTCAAAACAATGTGGGTAGGATGGTGGCTCAACGTCAGGTCGACAACCATGTCATATAACCCGGTGACTCACATGCATTTCCAAAACCAGTCGTCGTGGCATTCGTATCTCCTCGAATCACTTTACCCTCATCTCCCGCCATGTTGACGACTCCATTGTAGCTAAAACGCAACAGGGAGCCAGAAGTATCACGCGCAACACTTGTTACTTCAAGCTTGACCCATTGGCCATCAGGATCACGCCGAATAAAGTCGCCGCCCTGGATGAACGTCGCCTCTAGAGGAAGCTCATATCCCGGCTCAGAGACGAGAGTACCCGCCTTGGGAACAAAGGGGATGTTGAGGAGGTTAGAGGTGATGACAAGAGGATCATTTATGGCGATCTATCATCCAAAGAATTAGTGATACGTGAATCTATTCTGAATGGGAGTAAATCGCTGGGTAGGGGAAACATGGTGCTGGTAGGGTTTGAAGGCACAGGCTTTGAGCTGGAGACAAATCCACAGTGATATATACAGGAGGCGAAGAAAACTACAGTCCCAACATACTTGAGCTGTGAAGGCAGGAATGAGTATAGGGAAGTTCGTCAACTTCATATCGAAAGATATTCGACTGAATGCCGAGTCTCATTCTTTTTCTAAAAAGAAGAAGAACGAGCTAAGAAGCTGCTAATAGGCTTTTCTATCTCACTGCTTCGGATCTAGTCTTGAAGGCAAGAATGGGCGCAGATGCATACGACTTAATGTGTTGAGAAAACGCATCCCTGTCTCGTATTATAACTGCATTCTCCGAGACCACAACAGAGGAGTTTGCACGCAACGGCGATACACTGGGCGAATCGTGTGCGAGCATCAACATCTGAACCATGACACACACTGTGCTATCATTGCCCTTGTGATAGGAGTATCTACCGAAGCGGATTTGCTACTCAACTACGAGATCTCTTGTTGTGTGACTGATGGACACACCTCATATGGGCGCTTACAAGAGGCGACGATTTCGAGTGACGCAGGCCGTCCCAGATTGTGGAGGTCTTCGGGGGACAAAGGCACAGAGATCTGATGATAGGAGTATATATATGAACTGGAGCTATTTTCTTAAAAGGCAGAGATAGATAAACCCGGTCTCAATAGTGCAATATCAGAACCTATCGTCAATGACAAAGCACGAGGCCCCACGGTATCAATAGCGAACCGTGGGAACGAAACTGAGGACATAGCGTAAAATAACCGCTGACGATTTGGCTGACGATAGTTTGAAAAGCCACCAACAAGGGTGATGTGTGTCCAAGGCACCAGTTACCAGTGTAACGATGTTCACGACACAATGACACCGCGAGCCCATTTATTAGGTACGGTCAGGCTGCTCTCCCAATGCACTCGCCAGAACCTAGCATCAGATAGGTTCAACTAAGGACTAAACCGTTGATGTGATTCTGGTTCATGATCGCGATGTGGTGCTGTGTTTGTGCATGGGATATCTACACCAGAAGTTCTCGATACCGCGGGCCTGAATGCATCCTCGACAACTCCTCTTAGCCATATGTACCACCAGCTTCGTATGAGAAGAAAAGATCGGGATGTATTACCCGTCAGTTATGCTAGACACGGAGTGTTGCCAAGGCTAATAGTGTATCTGAGGAGGTCCTGGTGGCGCAGTCCGTTTATGCATTCTGGGACCGATATCCTTTTCGCCCGGATAACTCCGATGCTGCCCATTAATTCCCGTAACGGCGCATTCCAGACTGCACGGTCATAGGATAAGATACTGTCGTAGAGAGCTGTTGGATATTGGAACTGTCATCCTTCAACTCGTCTAGGCCTGCTACCTGGGTACCCCCGCTTCCTTCTGTCGAAACCTTGTAGGCCCAGCCTTTTGTCTAAGCCACTTATTTCAGAAACATACCTGCTCATGAGATCAAGTAGCTGAAAGGTCCCTTCTCAGCTGTCAGGGTCGTGTCCGGGATGCAGCAAAAAGCACCAGGTTTCTCTCTACCATATTCACTGCTGGTCATTCTCTAGATAGGAGAAAGTAACGATTGTCCCATTGCGTATCTGGAGCCAAGGTCAAATACACTCAAGCTCAAGTCCTAGTATTTCTTTGTCTTCATGCACTTGACGATGCTCAAGGTATCAGATCTTGGTTAGTTGACCGGGCAGAATGTCCTGCGTGATGTTCGCGATGCTACCCAGAAGCCACGGCTATCAAATGCTCTTGATGGTACTTGAATAACTCCTGAGAGAGATGGTGATCTACTGGCCGACCCCAGTGTCAGACACTAAAAGTAGTTAACAATTGCTATACAAGATGTGTGACTTTATCTAAAACAGCAAAGTGGATGATCTCATGGATCGTAGTTTTACAATCTTAGCTTCGAGGAGTAAGGTTCCATGGATAGCTTGGAGACCAGTTGCTATCAGTGCCTTCACTTCAGAGTATTCGGATGTTGATATGCACATGATACCCCAGCTTCGCAAAATACACTTAATTGGGGACCAAATTGCACTTGCAAAACAAGACTAGTCTATATAAAGACAACTCTGTCTGTTTCGTCCTCCAGAAGGGAACGTGAGATTCTTTGTTCCAAGATGCTGTGAGTGTCATTGCAGTTTGTCGGCTGCGACATACCTGTCCCACGTTAACATTTCTGGGTTACCAAGCTGCATTGTCGGCGATTCTTGATCCTGGAATACCGCATGTGCCAACTTTTAATCCCTTAGGTGAGATTGTGGTGTAAACAATTTCATTATGCTGATGTCCGTGAGTGTTTCAGATATCGAATACTAAGGCGCGGGTGTTATAGACACAGGGCACCTCTGTCTCCTGGATTCCCAGCCGCAGCCTCGTCATATGACATGATGCTCGTTGAGACTGACGCTGCCAAGAGCCTGGAATCCTTGCGAAGAAGCAGCAAAATCCAGAACGGTGTATCGTTCTGCTGGAAATCTCTTCACATACGATGAACGTGGGCCCAAAACTCGGACAGGGATCCAGACCGCATGTTTGGGAGATACCCTACGCCACTTGATAACTGAAAGAGAGGTAACCAGTCAGTGTTCTAAGGTCTTCTGCTGCGAGCTAGTGGAATTCTCTGAGTGCGCATAGTGACTCTCGGCCGTAGTAAAGTTATCAGCGCAACTGGGCCACTCTCGGTCAGAATGAGCCCTGAATGATGATATGTGAAGGTGAAATGGAGGGAAAAACAAAGAACAACACGATATCAAAGATAAAAGTCCAGCACTAGCAAGACCTGCATTGTTGTTCCTGTTCTAGAAAGAGTGTCATGCGGAAATGCTGCGTCATGAATTGTGCCCAGAATATCTCCTGGTTGTCTTTCATACCGGATACAGAACGAATATGATACAGTATTGGAATCAATATTGCGTTAGATCAGGGGAACCGAAAAGCATGTGCCTCTGAAACCGAAAAGACTGAATTAGAGAGGTTCTGCGTTGTCGTGGGGGCTAGAGTGAGTGCCCGAAAATCGCATCCTCTCTTCGAGTCATAATGGCGGTATCCCTATGCTCACCAATGGGATATGCTGAGGTAGTTGGGCAAAGACTTTGGGCGGCCTTCATATCGGATTCACATCGGCATTGGTGGGCAATGCCGTTGATGCTGCGATGAGGAGGCCATTCAGAGTCGTAACAGGCCCTGTCTCACTGAACCCGTTTGTCACAAAAGGTGATGAGGCTCTCGAGATGACCAAAACGTACATTTCTGTAGCCATGCATGGGTTTCAAAGTTCTGAATCGTCAAGGATACGCTGCATAGCCCACTTGGGTTATGGATGACCAGAAGTGGCTAAACTGCATGCATGAAGCGCAGGCCTGATTACCTGGCCAAGCTGTTTAGGAATGGAGCAGGCCGAGCAGGTCTGCCTTCTGGGCGAATGAAGCCTCAAAACCGCTCGCCCTATTTAAATGATTGGATGTCGTGACAGATTGGGCAGATTTGAAAAGCGCTGGCTGTTT
Organism: Fusarium musae; assembly: GCF_019915245.1. Taxonomy (NCBI): domain Eukaryota; kingdom Fungi; phylum Ascomycota; class Sordariomycetes; order Hypocreales; family Nectriaceae; genus Fusarium; species Fusarium musae. The sequence goes on from NC_058387.1 coordinate 3,423,076, forward strand.
ACCCAACTTGACCTTCCCGGAAAAAGATCCGGAGATCCATGGGAGCAGCAAAAATGCTCGCACACTCACCAATTGAACCAAGTGATAAGATTGTAATACTTGGACAAGCAGATGGGACTCTAAATGCATCAGCATAAAACACAAGCCTGTGTTCATGATGCAACCATCGAGATTCAGAAAGCATTGCAGATAGATAGTCTTTCATTCTGGATCCGGTGTCTGATGTGATATTTTTCGTTACGCGAGAAGGGTCCTCGGATTTGAAGCATGGACCCAGATGCATACCAAGCACGAGGTGTTTGGACCATAGATCAGTCGAAGCCATGACGCTAGACCAACTGGTATCTGTCAAAGAGCAAGTCAGCAGGGTATAGAAAAGTAAGGTGCCTGACATTTTCCTGGTCGGCTAGGGAGAGGACGCGCACGCGTAACACACCGACAAAACAAAGTGCTCAAAAGAGAAGCACCATGAGCGGCCCATTATGCGACCGCGAAGCACAGTGGATCCATGAGATCAGGCGTATGAGCCTAAGGTAGTGGTTAGAATTAGGGTCGTAGAAGGGCGTGCAGTGGGAGCGCGTGGGAGCTGAGTCGCAGCCGTCTTCCCCAGCCACCCACAGTGACGGAAGCATCGAAGTCTCGGTGCATGATCAAGAGAGGCAGCATCTCTTGGCTGATGAGATATTGGAGATTCCGCAGGTGAATCGGACGACAACGGAGGTTTGAGACTTGATATCGATGGGGTCCTTGCAGTCAAGAGCGGGATTTGTGGTGATTGTGTGGGATGGTCTGCAAACGGCACTCGTTGGGACTTAAGTTCCGAGAATGGTGTCTCGAAGGCCAGAATACCTTATCTGATAGAAACCTCTTGCCTGGGGCATCTATTATTCAGAGCCGACCCGTAGTCTCGGCTCGGTTTCTTCATTGGAAAATCGTCTTTTACCGCGTTTTGCTACTTCCGCTTGTCGAGAATAACTAGGGTCAATCGGAATGGTTTCCCTGGAAATCGTCAACTTCCAGAGAATGGACAAACACGCGCCAGGATGAAGCCAGTCGAGATATCCATTGTGAGGCGACTCCATTATGCCATGGCGTGTAGTTTTCCACAATTTTGGGACGGCTCAGTGCTCCTCGCTAATACTAAAAAAGAATAGCAGTCCCTGAAGACTAGGTAGGCAGAAGACGCGGTGTCGGACGCGCTGCTCGCGTTTCATATTGTGTTGTCTCCTCTAGTTGTTGCCTTGTGAAATAAAGACTGTCGCGAGCTACCTATTCGTCGAAGACGAACAAGCCATGGGCAGCTGCCCATGGTCTTCCAATCCCATCAGCCATCGGGACTTGGGAGGGTACGTCAACACGTTCTTACCCCACGACCCAGCAGACTGGTCAATAGGAAGACAGCCATTAGTGTTAGTGGCTCTCGGCTAATGCAGACATAAAGCCCAATGCTCTGAGCACTAGCGTCCGTTTTGGTGCCCAACGTCTTGGAATTTTCCCATTGTTAGGTTTGCTGAGCTTTTGTAAACAACCTAAGTGGCCGGGCCGGCCCAGCAGCGCCCGAAGCTAGACCCAATGAGACATTTTGGAGTCGGACTTAGAAGTCGACGCTCCTAATGAGAGGCTATAATGTCGCAGGTCTGAGTAAGAGTTTCTTACTGTCTTGAAGTACAGTACGATGCTCCCTTGCTAGAGGTGCCGATATCAGCCTGGGGGATATCAAATTTAGCACATGGCTTCCCGCCATTAGACCCAGTCCTATCTGGGATCGCTTTTGGTACTGACTCCCTGGCATAATGGCATAATGGCCTCTTTGCTTTTTCCTTCAGCGGTTCGAAAGCATGTTCTCTGTCTTCCGTCATTGCTTATTGTCGCTTCCGGCAGTACATAAACATATTCCCCCATGTTTCTTAATCCTTGTAAGATCATAGTCAGCCTTCAGCCATGACACCACTCGGGTGTAGCTACTGGCTCTCAAGAAGCGTGGGGTTACTGGGATAGTTGCAAGGTTTCCAGTCTAGACATTTGAAGAACAAGAAGATCACAAATCGTGCATAGAAAAGCCCGAGACGATGGCCTCATCACTCGCGAGAATCGCTCGCGACATGAATTGGTAGCGGCCCAAGGGGGAGCAAGGCCAAGGCTGGTGTACTGTATGTATGTTACAGAACAGAGCAGCGGTCAAGTGACGACGGCCCATTTCTGGAGCTAACAGCAACATACGCCGCTGCTAATTGTTCACACGGGCTCCATGGCTGACAAGTAAGAACGAATAGCATTCACAGTAATCCTCCTCTTGGGCCAGGCTTGGATGACACATGAGAAAAATCCCCTGCCTGGTGTGCTAAACTAAGCTCATTTTGTACTGAGAAACGGGAAGTCGGTTCACATCTGGAGATCTGATTGACATTGTGGTGTAGCTGTCACAATCTCTCGCCTCTGCGGAGTTCTGTCCTCCATTCCCATACTGTTACGTATCGTTGGTTTCCACCGCAACGATAATTGATAATGGAGTCGTTGTTACAGATTTGGCTGGGCACATTGAAACCCATCACCGCTACTATGACTGATAGCCGATGGCGGTGATGTCGAGGTTGGCAATAGAAGAGATCCGATGAGGGAAGAAACATCGGCATCGCCAGTTCAGTCTTGGTAGGTATCGCGGCCTGGCCCCGTCTCATCTGGTCTTCTGGCTCTTGCCGTTGAAAGCTTCTTCAGCCTGGTTGGACCCCAAATTTGCCTGGCCGATTGAGGCCCCCCAACCCTGACTTGCGCCTCCACACGCAGATAGATCGTCTGCTACGCTGATTCTTATTCCCATATCATATTGGATACGGCTCAGCCGGCTAAATCGATGAGACGCGTGCTGCTCAGGAAGCTCATTCACTGGCTCATTCGATCATTAATTCATACACTTTCTATCTCTGGTTGACCTGATTTCTCGTTCCTCATCACCGTGGTCATGCCCCAGTAAAGCGCTTATGAGATCTGTTAGCCAAGGGAGCTATCATTCGAGCAGATCATTGAATCTAGACATCTCCAACTGTGCCGAGGAAGACGGGCCAATACAGGGCCCCGGTCTCCGTGGGTCATTGCCATCCATGATCCTCCGTCTCGCAGAGGTGCCCTGCCAAACTCATGTTCTGCCATGACCGCGTTGCTACAAGTCTGGCATCGCTGGCGTGGTCTAAAACGCGAATGGATGCTTGAGTGCCTACTCCACAAGAGTAATTGCCGGCTACTTGCCCCGTCCAAGTACATAATCGAAGATTGCCCTCACTTTGATCCCAAAGTAGAAGTCTGTTTTCTTCATACAAACCCAGTAACTCATCATCTCTACTCATCGTCCTATCTTGTTTATCAGGATTTGCAGACTACATCAAGGTCTCAATTGCACCATCAACCACACAAGGCTTCATAGTGCACACTTCACACATATTACCTCAAAAACGGCACCATCAAAGTCAACCCTGGACATCACCAGCACCACACAACGCCTAGCCCACACCATCCTAAAGCCTTAGGACATATTTTTGCGCTGGTCTCTCGCTGTTGTAAGTGCTCCTTATTTGGTCATTGTCTATTGCGCCGTGCTAGGCTTCTGTGCTGCAGTATTATACTGCACTGCAAGTGGCGAGAGTGTCCAGTCGCGCCTTTGATTTCCTGTTCCCTTCTGGCTTGTCATTGTTGGTTGTATTCCAGTGAATCGGCCATTACAGACGCTTGTTGCCATTCCCGTCCTTTCCCGTCCTCGCCGTTCGGTTGGCCGGCGTCCCGCACATTATTATCCCATCTGTCGCCAGCCTCTTTTTCACTTCCTTATACCCTGGATTCTTCGTATATTCTTCCCATTTTCCTATCTTGGTACATGCCGGGATTCCAAATTTAGTTTATCACTCTATCCCTGGAGGCCGATCTCGAGCCACTTGTGCACAAACAATACTTTACGGGAGAAAGCTTCGCCTTTGTTTTTGCTACGCCTTCGCTTCAGCGTTGCGAGAGAAAAGACAAGAGCTTGCAAGCCCGTCTCAATCATTATCACCCGTTCCATTCAATTTAGTATCTTGGCCACAAACTGGAGTACCAAAGTACTCGAGAGGTACGAGCCATCCCTCCGATTCTCCCGCCGAACACTGAGTCACATTCTCTGTACCCTTTTCGCATCGGCCTGGCCTGGCCTGGCACTTAACCCCACCCAAGCACGCTCCGGAGGGTCGGGCTTTCTGGCTTCCTTCCAGGTTCTCAAAGCCCACCTCACCTCACCTTACACGCCCCTGCCCTGTCCTGTCCTGCCATTCCTTCCTTTCCAACAAGTGAGGTGAGCTGCTGGGTGCTGGGTGGGTGAAAACTTGGCAGGCCGCCAAAAAATACACACCCGTACCCGTTTCGTCCTTCACCGCTGCCCACACTACGGTTCGGCCTTGCCCACCAAACATTGTTTGAGTCTCCCGCGCGCAAAGAAAAAAATGATGATACCTTGCCTTGGGTGCTCCAGTACTTTATTATTTCGCGCCCCTCCCCCAAATCCCAACCTCTTTTCGCTTCCCTCTGTGCCTCTGTGCTCTTCATCTCGATATTGTTATTGATTCCGAATCTGGGTCTCCTTCTTCAGATTCCACCCTTCCCTTCTTGGCTCCTACCTATTTTCTCTTTGCAGCCTTGCTTCCTTCCACTGTTTCGTTTCGTTCAAACTCCCCGCCCTGTTCTCTTACATATACACACACAAAACCTCACCTAACACACACTCACTCAATCTCACATCACTACAATGACTTCAACATTTCAAATGCAACAACCCTTTTATCGTCCAGCCTCTCTAACCGTGGATACACAACACGCACAGAAGTACTTCGAAGACGAAGACAACAGTGTATTAGACGACAACATTCTTGAGCACAACGCTATTGATTCGGGCTTGGACCTATCGCCCCCCATGGCTGACAGTCGTCGAGAATCTTTTGCTGTCGGCCCTCCTCTCTTCTCACCAAAACAAGAGGACTGGCAATCCGTCGAAATGCAGTCTGTCTCCTCCAACAACCCTTTCTTTGACCAGCATAGCAACAACCCTTTTATGCGCCCTGATCACACTCAAAACAATGGCTTCGCTGCTACTGCCAACTGGTTCGGAAACACCTCCGGCACTTGCACTCCTCTGAATCCCTTCGATGGTGTTCCTGCTGAATATGACGCCAACGCATCTCTCTTCCACCGACCCATGGCCGGTCCAACACCCTTCACAAACCCTGGGAACATGTTCCCGTCACTTCCCGTCGGCTCCCAGTCTATCCCCACATCTCCCCAGAAAGAGTGGATGACCCCTCAGCAGCCTATTAACAAGAACAAAATGCGCCCTAGTAGCCCCGGTCTCCGCTCTCACAACGAGATGCGCCGCGGCGACGGTATTCGGAAGAAGAATGCTCGCTTTGATATTCCAGCAGAGCGAAACCTCAGCAACATCGACCATCTGATTTCTCAGTCCACCGACGAACAAGAGATTAAGGAGCTCAAGCAGCAGAAGCGATTGCTCCGTAACCGACAAGCAGCGTAAGTCCCGTCGCACTAAATAAACATAAAGAGGTTGTCAATCCAAGATTTGATACTAATTACTGCCAGTCTTGATTCGAGACAACGCAAGAAGCAGCATACTGAGCGTCTAGAGGATGAGAAGAAGCAATATACCGCTCTCATGACTGACATGGAGGAAGAGCTGAAGATGCTTCATGCCAGGGTTGAACAACTGGCCCTCGAAAAGCAGGAATGCATTAAGTTCATCGAGACCCAGAGGCTGGACAAAGAAGAGATGATCCGTGTTCACACCAATGAGACTGGCGAACTGAGGAAGAAGATCAGCGTTCTCACCGACCATGTTCAGCGACTCGATAGCGCCGTTCCCGCCACCAGAGACAACGGCTTTTCAAGCGGCTTCGATGCCATGGACGCCATGGACGGTTTGGGCATGCCTGGTGCATGGGATGCTTCGAATTTCCTTCATGATTATCCAGAGCCTGAAGTCAAGCAGGAGATGGCTATTGTTCCCACCAAGAAGAACGACAACCCCTTCGTCGAGAGCGAGAAGCCTGCCGCCCAGGGTGGCCTCCTCTTCATGCTCTTCCTCGTTGGTGCCTTCGTCCTCTCGAGCCGCTCGACCCCTGCTATTCCTCGCGTTTCTGAGGATGTCAGGGCCGCCTCGGCCACTATTCTCGACAATGTTCTCAAGGACGCTGGTGTCAACTCTCAGTCGGCCAGTCTGCAAGCTGCCCCCCAACCATCCGGCACTGCTAATTGGGGCAATGCTATCTCCATGAATGACATGGCGATGGATGGTGTTGCACCTTCGATGCTTGGTGAGCTTGGTGACCAGCTGACTCAGCCGACTCAGGAGCAGACCAACGAGCAGATCTTCTCTCTATCAGCTGCTCAGTATAATGGTGTCAACTCCCAAGATTTCCTCCAGAACGCTCCTGAGAGATCATCACCCAGTCAAGGTCGCCGGAATCTAGCCGAAGCACTTGCGACGATGCGAATTCCAAACAAACAAAACGATGCAGCCGAAGTGTACACGCGCTCCCTTCTGTGGGATCAGATTCCCAACGATGTTGTACGAAACTTCGCGAAAATGGTGTCAGAATGCAACAACGCGCAAAATGAGCAGCAATGCAACGAATTAAGGACATGAACGAAGACACGAATCAAGAATATAAAAAAAGTCACGATGACGATTTCACGGCTAAGCCTCGATCGGCTTTGAAACACCTGTTCTCATTTTTCTCTATTTCCTTTTTCTTTTGTCACGTATTTTCCTTATAAGTCGGCTATTTTCCTTCCTCTTTATGGGGGATGAGCTGCCATATACTCGATGTCGCTCTCGCGCACTCCAGACATGTTGCTCACGCACCCAAATGGATGGTTTCTTGTCTTCCTTTTGTCGTTTCTTGTGGATTTCCTATTTTGGGGTCTTTCTGATTTCCTATGGATCGAGCAAGCGAGCGTGCATTGATTTGTTTATTTTTGAGTGATTTCCCCAGCGTGGCATCGGTTTTCCTCTCTCGAAATTGGATACCTCTCTTTTGGTAACGGCGAACGGGATGTGGTCGATGTGTACGGATGTGAGCCAGATTGGGTGTGGACATTTGCGGCGAAACAGCAGCCAACAGGAAGTAGCAGGCAGACTCTATGAGGGCCCAGTCCATGGAGAGTCTTGATACTATCGCGGTGCGTGGAAAGGACTTGGCGGCTAAGGATATGGATGGAGATGGAAATTGGCATACGTCTGAAGACGACAATGACTGAAATGGTCTATGATGACGATGATACGAGCTCGTCGATGATCCATTTACTTGTTAGTTTGGAATTAGTTCGATTCATTGAAACAACCTCCGGTTCCAGGTGATCCGGTCAGTTGTACAATATTTTATGGCATGGATAATTATCTGGAATTACATAGTTTTCGCGCGGCGAGCATCAAACAAAGAATATCCATCTCAACAGTTACATTCAGTATTCGTGACGATCATGATGCCGATGTTACCTCGTGAACAGTTATGTCATATCATCGGATCTCTGCTTAGGCAGCCTTTTATACACTTTGGATGGACCAGGTCCCAAAAGAGGAAGAGGGGCGGGTGCTAGTTTCGAAACAAGAATTGATAAAAGATAGCAGGTGAGACATATGCTAGACCGGTCGATAATAGGCTAGAAGACGTAAGTGGTGGGTGTCAGCGCAAGAGGGTGGTTTGTCTTAGACAATGTCTTGCCAATGCGCGGCGCTGGGGCGGCACGGGATGCGCACATCAGCTAGATGAGCATGTATGTACTGTATATACAGTATTGACGAGTTGATTTGATTCGGCGCGCAAATGAAGATAGCAATCAAGTCTCTTAAGGAGAGGCTATTTATGTGGTAGGCCTCATGTTTATGCTGATAGCCTAAACACATATCGATCGATCACCGGTTCTGCGCCACTATGGCTTTGCTCTTTAGTATGGGGAATCCTTGAAGTTGCTGCATCTCGTCTAGAAGCTGCCGGGCGTGGCTACATTGCATGGCCTTGCATTGCAGGGCGTTGAGCTGAAGGGATAGCTTTAGCTGGGAGTTGATTGATTGTTTTCTTCTTTCCTCGACGCAAGGAACAAACGGGCTTATCAGAAAACAAACCTATCACTGGCCATGCATGAGATACAAATGCGATAGTCTTAAAGAGCCACGAGGAGACGAATGAACCAAGCTCAAACGACGAGATTTCAACCACTAATTACAGCAGCGATATAGCGTTTTTCGAATTTATTCACTCTTGTTAAGCTCACTTCTCAATGTGACAAAGATGAGTTCACTTTAATCCCATAACAGGGCCGCTATAGCGATGAGCCGTGACAACCTCCGTGCACCCCTCGTCATGTATGTAGGCCTAGACCAGGCCGCGTCAACAGGCCGCATGACTAAGATGTCCAATAATAATAATATGATGTCTCTTTAGGCTATTGACGTTGGGCATCAATAATAAACGCCTTGTGGGATTGGTAGGGTTTTGTCACGAGGTCCAAAATGAGAGAAGAGGGAAAATCCATCGCGAGATGGCGGCGGTGGACGATGTACGGCTGCTACACTACACCAATGGTCTTCACCCTAGCCATATGTACGTAGTAGAGAACCACTCATATACCGTTTTGCGATATGTACAACAAGAGGCAAGGTGGAAACACCCTGTACTCTATCTATATACTTACGAATAGTAAGATATCGAGACACAAGCACACACAAACCCCCACCCAACCGTATCTGGCAAGTATACATATAGGTATGTCGATGTGAGCAAGACACCCCAATAAATCAGTTACATCAATACGGGATAAAAGTTGGCTGGTGATCCAAAAGGACGAATCGGAACCATGTGGTTGACTGTCCCATCTGCTTCTCCTCCTCCTCTTTGATTGACTTATACGACATATACATCGCGGAGATGCACCTCTCGGTCACAGTGGCACATGGCTACAGTTGCACTACTTGCGGTTGCCCTCGCCCAGAGGGTCGTACTTCTCCTTCCAGATCCTAATGCAAGATGTTTGAATCAGCGGTTGTCCATCGAATCGTATGGTGTATGATGGGGGATCAAGACCAATCGATAAAACGCCCTCCGTTGCACCAGGGCCTGTGGCTCCCGGGCAAGGCGGAGTCGACGAGAGCCTATCGAAATGCGGATTGCCGCAACAACACTGGAGGACGATGTGCAATGGGAGGTCCTGGCTGTGGACTTACCAAGAGTTCCCTAGTGTCTTATTACCAGCCTTCTCAGCCAGTCGATAATACCGAGCTGCCGCGAACTGTGCAGGATATCAGCCTCATGCGATGAGTCAAGCATCATTAAACGTATAGAAACGGCCATAGTCGATGGGGGATTCTGGCAGAATGAGTTGGGCAGTGAGTTGCTTTGGGTGCCAGTATGTCGACGAATCAAGTGACCCAGGCTCACCGAGAACATCTCTGCAGCCATGACTTCGATACAGCTCATGTATTGTGCAGAGTGCTCTTGAACATGCCAGACAGATAGTCATGAGTAAATGGCTTATGGTGTAACATACCTTGTCTTTCTTACACCCGAAGCCTTCGACGTAGCACCAGGCAATCTCGTTCATGGCGTCTATCAATCAGTGTCAGACCTTGTTCTCAGCTCGTGTATGTACGACTTACCAGTATCTCCTAGATTCGCCGCAGTCTCATAATACTACATTCAAGGCAATGGTCAGCAATTGATGTCGCTCCCACAAGAGTCAGAGTCAACGTACCTGCTTGGCGGCGTAGGCATCCTTTTCGATACCCCAACCATGTCTGAAGCAGTTGGCCAGCTCGAAAATGGCGAGAACAAGCTCTCCCTTTGCAGCTCCACCCTTCTTCATGCCCGCCTGGAGAGCCATCTGCTCAATTGATGCAGAATTGGAGGCTGCAGCTGAAAGATACTTGACAGCACCCTCCGGGTCTGGAGCGCAACCCCATCCGTGTCTGTACAGCACGAGCCATGTTAGCGTTCGAGACATGCAAATAAACTCATCTCGATAGATCACCAATACAAGGTTGGTACAAGGTTTCGGGTACCGCTCGACGTAAGTATCAAGGTTTGGAGTCTCAACCGTCTCCAGAGCTTCAAACTCTATCAAGCGTTACCTCGAGTGCTCCACCCGAGACATTGATATTCTATCCCGGTGTTCTCACCTTAAAGCAAGGCCGTACAACACTTGGCTGAGCGGGTTGTTGGCGCCTTGAGGATCAGCCAGCCGCCCAAACATGCGCGTTGACAACTCCAGTTTCCCCTCTTCGTGTAGGCGAATGGCTTCTTGAATATCCTGATCAATTTGCTGCGACGAAACAGCACGCTCTTCGCCTCTACTGCTGTCCGAGGGCGTGCCTGGCCTGCTGTTGCTCCTGGCGCGGTTATTCTGACCCGCCAGCATAGTCGCGCGCTTCTCCCACTGCGCCTCGTCTGATGTGACAATGTCGGGCAGGTTCTCGGGGACGTTCTCGGACGAGGGAGGTGCCCGGCTCAGATGCAGTCGCTGAGACAGACGACGGGCGCCGCTCTCTTTCTTTGTCTGGCTCGACTCTGAAGCAGAGCGTGACCGACCAGATCGGAAGACATCGAGGGATCGCCGGGACTTGTCTTTTTCTTTGGGTTCTTGAACTGCGAGATGTAGATTGTCGACAGACTTCATCGAGGGCGGGTAGATGCGCTCTTGGGTTGAGGTGTCGGAGCGGATGATGGTAAACTCGGGGGCTGCCAGATGATCGATAGTGCCTTTCTCAGGCGGTTGGCCCGTGGAGAGGTCGTCCTTCTTCTTGAGAATGTCGCGTATGCCCATTTTCGCTAATGGTAATATGGACTTGAGGGGAGGTTTGCGGGGTTGTAATCAGCAACTATATTGATGACAGCCCGGAGGCGGAAGGGCCCGTTCACGAAGGATCTACACAGCGATTCGCGAAGCAAACAGCCCAATCGAGAACGAGACGGCGGGATCAATGAAATAAGCTAAAGATCAGGTCAATATCGTCGAGTGAGAATGGCATGTTTATTAAGTTGCGGGCGCTTTACTCATTCCTTCAAAGTACCGCAAACAGACAGGCACGAGTAAAAGGCACAGACAGATAGGCGCCTGGATTGAGGCTGAGTTGAGGCTTTGCGATTTCTTGTACCAGAACTGTCATTGAACACGATGTGACTGGTGTTCTCAGATCTCTGGTCTGCCTAGTTGCTGACTGGAAGCGCCAATAAAGATCAGCAACCCTTGGTTCGTTTCAAACTTGAAAGAATACCTGAAGCCGACAAAAGTCCAAGGCAACTGTTACTAATATTAGGTAGGTAGGTAGGTAGGTAGGTTCCTTGAAGCTAACAATGCCCCTCACTCATCCTTGATGACATCCAACACAATGCCACCTTGTTCTGCCCGCCTCCAATGTACCTACTAACCTATCAGGCTGCCTACCTACTAGAGTAATCATCCATGGCATAAATCATCCCAAGACAGCTACAGCAAGGAGGTTGTCCAGGATCTTCATTCAACCCATTTTACAGTATTCATCTAGGTAATCACTAATAGTGCCTCCTCATGGTCGTACACAGTAACAGAATCTTTCATTCAATACATATCTACTATCTTCGGTATTGTTTTGAACACAGATGTGTTCATCTCAATAACCGCATTCTTTTGCTCATCTTTTGTTTCTTTTCCTTTGTTTCATGATATGCTGGTGGCACTTGATAGCCAAAACCTTTGCAGGCGCCGATAAGTCATGGGTATCTTGAAATCATTTACCATAATCCAGTCCCAGTCTCCAGACGCCAAGAAAGAACAACAAGTTCAAATCCGAGGTTGCCTGCTTCTACTCGCTGGAAACAGTCGTGATCAATTGATCTAGATCGATAGGAAGTCCTTGTGTTCTTCAAAATCGGAAAGGTCCGAGTCTGCATCAATGAACTCGGCAACTTCATCTGAATCAACATCGTCGGAATCAGCAGCTTCGTCATCACTTGAAATGTCTCCAAGAGGCTCGCCAGCGGCATTGGTTTTGTTTCGAAGGACGCTTGCCCTCTCACGGTGTGGGAGCTTACATCCCTTGACCTTACAGCGGCCAGTATTGCTAAAGTCAGGACACTCAAAAACGTGCCGGTCAGTACACTCTGCTCCTTTCTCGCAGTATCCGTTGAAACCAAAATTGCGACAAACTGGGGCGGCTGGCGACGCTTTAGAGTGAGTATAGGGACAGTCAGCCTTGGCACAGTGGCCTTTGGCAAAATGCAAACAGTTGGGGGTGCGCTCAGGAGTCATGTCATGGGAGAGGTCACAAGACTCGCCGCTGACACATTGCCCATCTTTCAGTATATCTTTACATAGTGCCACTTTGTTCGGGTCGTGCATGTAGCGGCACCGAGGGCCTTTGGTGCATGAACCTATGTGCAAAATACTCGTCAGTTTCGCCCCATGGCCACTGGGCCGGTCCAGGTGAAGGAGATGAGAAGCACTCCAGCCTGGGGATGAGAAATTACCAGTCGTTGAGAAGATTTTACAGAGTTGATTTATCTTCTTGACCCTGCCGGTTCGCCTTAACCCTGTCAGCAAATTCGTCTCATTGAAAGGAACTTCGTACCGCTGGTCGTTAACGAATCTGTTCGCAACGAGGTTTCCTGTCTTTGTTCGGTAAAACTTAACTCCAGCAACAGTGGTGAACTTTGGAGTTCGCAAGGAGGAGTTGAGGGCACCTGCAGCGGGTAAGGCACAAGCGCCAGAGTCACACCTAAGTTTGCACGCACCAGGAATCTTGACGAGCTTCTTGCCACCGTCGATGACGCGGAATTGAACACCTTCGATGGTGAGCACATTGCGGTCTGCGGGGTTAGTCTGCGCGCTCGAAGCGATAGCTTGATGCTTCAGAAACTCGTCGAACTGAGCCTTCTCGCGCTGCCGGCGTCCGCTGATCTTTCTCTGGCGTGTTTCTTCGATGGCCTTGGCGCGATTCTGGGTTTCTTTCTCGTAAACGTTGGCGTTAATAAGTTGACGGTGGCGATCGGTTCTGGAAACCCAACCAGGGGGTGTTTCAGCACCACTACTGGCAGAACGAGAAGCAGTTGAGTTGTCGCCATTCAAGTGAAGGGTCCGGTGGTGGTGCGCCGTGGGGTGGCGGCCAATTCTATTATGGCGAGCTGGGTACGGTGAGCTCGCATGTCGATAGGAGTTTTCTAGGCATATCAGTAGTGATCTCTCCTCATGGCAAGTTTCCGCATACGGCGATGATGAGCAGGATGATGGCTTGGAGTTCCCCGAGAGCCCGCTTGTTGATTCTTATGTCGGTTGATCTGGCCTAGGATTTATCAGCAAATTGAAATTACCGTGATGCGCGAGGGGCACAAACCCGCGACTTGACTGATACGAGCCAGGAGTTCTCGTTCTTCTTCTGACATGTTGTTAATGGCTTTATGCGACGGGATCGGCTGTGCCTTTGTAAAGAGCGCAGTGGTGTTAGGGATAAAATTAGTAGTGTTTGGGATGGATTATTGCAGGTTGTAGGTAAATAACAGCGAAGACGTCGAGCAGTGGGAGACGGGCGGCAGGATGCATCATCAAAGAAATAGTCTTAGTCATCCTCACTCCGAAGCATCATTGGTTGGCTGCTTTCGCATCTTCAACGCCCTCACAAGGCTGAGCTTTGTTATCAATCACCTTTCAACTTCCTCAAAATCTATTTACACAAGGCTTAATCAAGCAATCCTTTAGAGATTGGGACGCGTCGCGGCCGACATACTATCTTCATCGTCTTTTCTGTGGATCTATATCCCACGCAGAAACTCCACAAACATTCTCATCCGATCGCGACTCGACCGCATACCATGGCATCCACATGGGATCTCTTAGATCCTGAGGAAGAGGCTGAGCTTCACAAGACTCGCCTCCTCAATGTGGAAGAGAAGCCTTTCAAGCGTCTCACCAAACGAATCAATACCATTTCACAACTCTTACTGCCATTTGATCCTGCCATAAATGGAGCCAACACGTCTGAAGATATCAGGTCCAAACTCAAGCAGCTCAAGGAGGACATGAACCTTGATTTCGATGCTTTTGGCAGCAGTATCACGCGCATGCAATTCCTCCACAACGCAAATTCCCAAGAACGTGAGCGCTACAGAGTCGACCAAGATCGTATCCTCGCCGATTGCCAATCGGTACGACAAAACAATATCCAACTTCGAGAGCAGCTCGAGTCCGCACAAGCCACCCTCGCACAGCGCAAGCAATTCGACGAGCTAGCGGAAAAAATCACATCGAACCGTCTTCTTCGACCACGGGAAGACCAAATTACCAACCTTGCTAAACTCGAGGAAGAGTGTCGAGAGCTAGAGCGAGAGAGTGAAACCTACATCGAAACTTGGAGGGAACGTCGAGAACAGTTTAACAGAATTATGGAAGAAGGGATGCTCTTGCGGCGACAGATTAGAGATGAAAAGGAGGAGGTCGATCGTCGAGAGGGTATGAATGAGGATGCAGAGGATGATGCCGAGGTGGACAAGGTCGGCCAGACACCCAGAAACGAACCGAGCGGTAACGCGACACCTCATCCCGACCAAGATAGCCAGATGAAGGCAGATGGGGGCGCAGGAACACCGAACCCAGAAGCTCTCAATGGAGGAACAACACCAATGAGGGATACGCCAGGCCCAGACATGCTTAAGCCACCTTCTGGTCATAATGAGTCGCAAAGCCTGGGAGATAGCCAGGCTCCCAGTCGGGATGTTTCGCCTATACCACCACACGACGAGCGCAAGGCAGAATCGGGAGAGGATGTTGACATGGAGGAGTCTGAGTTCAGTCGAGCCCATGACGACGGAGGAACGACACCCCAGGTGACAGTTGAGCTACCTGAAAGTAATGATGACAAGATGGAAGTAGACAATTAGGGCTTCCCACTCGGCTGTTTGTACTATTGATTATATCCTAAGATACCCTCATAAATGAAGGTCCAGAAGCGTTTCCCTTTGTTTTTTATTAAGTGTCTTCTAAGTGGTATCGCAAAGTGTCATCCCTTGGTTCCGATTTATGATTCTATTAAGCATCGACCTGGGTAGCTTTGGCTTTTACCAGCGCCTCCTTGGCCTGCACCACCTGGTCCTCCGGAGCGTTCAGCTCTTCGCTCAAGGCGAGTTGCTCCTCCAGCTTCTCAACAGCGACAGCGATCTTTTGTCGTAGGGGTTCGAATACGGCCTTTGTCTGCTCAAGGGCAGTTTGCTAAGTCGTGTTAGATCGCCTTTCTTGGCCGAATACCAAGGTGATGTTTCAGACTGACCTGCTGTTTAAGCATGAATGAGGCATTCTCATCATCGTTTGCGCCGCTATCAATCTTCTCCTTCAGAGCTTTGACCTTGGCTTCCTCTTGCTCAACCTCTTTGTGGTATGAAGCCTCCTCTTTGAGGAGTCGGTTGACAGAGCCTGTAGCGATGGCGAGTTGGGAAGGCGGCGGCATGGTGGATTGGTTCGGGATCACTCAACAATCGACTAGATGTTTGGCGAGTTGCGGTGTTTTTATGTACAAGCCTGGTTCCTAGGCAATGAGAAAAGGGGCTTTTGTTTATTCGGGTGCCTGCTCGGTGTCTGATGCCTGGAAAACAAATGGAGAAGCAAGTGAGGTCATGTTGGACGTACGTGGGGTTTAACTAAATGGCGGGGCTCCTCGCATTGACTTTCTACGCGCTTGACCGCGTTGAACAGCTGAAAGTACTTCACTATGGCATCACCGAGGTGCTGAGAACATCTTTAAAGGTCGAGATACAAGCGACCGTTCTTTACTACTTAACTCAACTACTAATGTAATATCCGACAGAACTCATTCATAAGAGAAACTGCTGCACATCCACCTCTGCCGTTTTCCCAAAGAGCTACGATCAATCCATCCAAGTACCGCAAGCCGTGGTATCTCCCGAAACGCCGACAACACCATCTGGGCGGCCCCTGAGTGACTGCCCTAGAATGCTGGAATTCAATAGTTTATATAACCTGACACACGCCATCCATCCAAGTTTTCGTTATGATGCAATAAGCAAAACCAACCGACCTGCCAGATTATGCTGAAACAGCTACTGCGGTTGAAGCAACTGCAGCACGCTCGGGCTCGTTCGGGGCGTCATTGTCTTGAGACATCTCACCACCAGCTTCTCTTTCTGCCCAAGCTCCCCAGAGTCCACGCTTCGCCCTTATCCGGATGTCATCTCCTAGACCAGGACCCTGCTCGACCTTGATAGCATCCTTGGTCGCGAGAACCAGACACTCGAAGAACATTTTGGTAGCATCAGCCTTGGTGGTCTGTTGTCTAGGGCAGAGGTTCTGGAGAAGAACTGCTCTCTGAGTTCGCTTGCTGGGGCTGTCAGCAGCATCGTCACCAAATCGCTCTCGCAATTGGTGCACGACATGCTTCGTGACTTGAGAAACAGGACCGCTCTCAGCAGGATGGACCAGGGCAACAGTCGTATCTTCAAAGCCAGGCATCATGGTTCCTGCATCTTCGTCCTCCATCTCATCATCGGCGATGATTTCATGGCGGCTCTCCTCTGGGGGGATACTCATTTCACCGAAAACGCCCTCGAAACCATGTCCAGTGTCTGAACCGACATCGAGCATACGTGGTGACTTGGAAGCGCCGTGGTCACTTTCGACGTCGGCAATGCCACTGTCACGCTTGCGCTTGAGCTCGTTCATGCCACGAGCAGTGTCTAGTGTGAGCATATTGCGAAGCTCTGGGGCCCAGGCCGAGCTTCGGCCTTCCCCCATGATTGATGACACGAATCCTCCGCTTTTTTGCATATCCATCAAAGCCAGCAGAAAGGGGTCACGGGGAAGGAACCCACCCTCCCTTATGATATTGTCACGGTTGGCTTGCTGTTGCTTTATGTGGTTACTCGAGAGAGCGATTTCTTCATCAGGTGTGAGTATCTTCTGTTTCTTGGCGCGCTGCGCTGGTCGTCGAATAATCTGGTCTTCCTCGTGGTCGGGTTCATAAAGGTCTGTCATCTGGAATCTCGAGTGATCCTGTTCTAGCTGTGCAACCCGGTCTTCGTCGATGTCAGAAAGCGGCGACTCTGAAATTCGAGGAGGAGGGTAAGCTGCGATATCATGTACTTGGGAGACATCGTCAGGGTTGAAGTCGAGTGCCATCGGTTCGAGGTCCTCGCCGTCATGAATCTGAACGCGCTCGTCGGGCAGATCTAAAGTCATCGCTCGATCGTCGTCCTTTTGGGGAAAATCAAGCTCTGAATCATCAACCTCGGGACCAGCCGTTGTGCGATCCTCCCTTCGGCCACCTTCGGGCTCAAGACCTGTCCCTTCAAGGCCAAGATCATCAAGACCAAAATCCAATTCCAGATCAATATTCCCCATCGGTGCAATCATGTCATCTTCCATTCCCATGCCGTCGTTAAGAAACTGGCTGTTATCGTAATCTTCCTGGAGGTTGATGTCACGCTGACTAGCGCGTCCTTTGCGGCCAATTGGAGCAGCAGTCACATCCTCCACTTGAGACAAAAGCCAGTTCGCGTCTGGTGGAGGAGGTAGTTCGAAATTATCGTATGGGGTGATTCTGTCAGGAAGGGTCAGGGCCTCCCGGTTGGGGATTTGTAGGTTGACGGCCATGTCGTTGTTGCCCGAAGACCGAAATGCCTTGAAAGGGTTAGTGTACTCAGTCATGCAACGCGTCATGAGAAGGGCTTACCATTTTTATCTTCATCATAGCTTCATTGCAATCATCCAAAAGATAACGCGTCTTTCTTTGGTAGATTCGAACCACACCCAAGAGCAGCTGACTGCTTAGTCGCAAGGCCATCGGTGCCTGGTTAGGCATGAGGATGGCATCCACACTATCTTTAACATTGGATTGAAGAATATGATTTTTTGATAGCTTGCGCTCGAGGTTGGCAGAAAGCCAGACGCGGGCGAGCGGCCCGCTCTTGTTGAGCAAAGTCTCCGAGTAGAACATGATGCACTCGCGTAATTACGCGGTATGAATGTGAGAATAGGCAATTACCCACACGAGAAAAGAAAGGAAAAAAGTTGTGTTCCAATGTTGAGGGGTTCTTTCAGGTACAGGTGGTAGTGATGGTTGGTGGGAGACCAAGAACGAGTTGATGAACACCAAGACTGGGGGCGCGTCGGGTAAACAAGCTTTTGCTGGACGGATAGCTCTACGCGCAAAAGCAATGTCGCGCGTACCCCAAAAGCACGAGGCAGTGCGAAAAGGCCGCGGAATATAATGAGAATGTTACAGCGACCAAAATTTTGGCGATAGCGACGGTGTCGGGAGTGCAGTAAAGTGACAAGGCGTGTGCGCGGGCGGGATTATCGCGACGTTAAGGCAGTCAAGGTATTTTATCAGAAGGGAAAATGGGACCTGGACCTTGAAGAGGGGGGATGCTCTGGTTGTTGTCCAACGGTAAATGGCGTGGCTGGGGGCATCTCAGGCCTGTGGGTGGCAGGAGCAGACACCTATTGCGGTATACGGGGAAACATTTATCCGAAGAACGATGCGCTTTAATTGGTCAGCCTTGATCATCGGCTGGCAAGGTCTCCCAACCAACACTGCCAAAAATTTGTGGATGATGGCTCATGTAACTGGAGTGCTTGGATCCATCGACTTTTCTGAAACTGAGGTCATCACCTCATCTGAGGCAACCCTTGGCCCTAAACTCGTTTAGAATGATGATAGTTGCAGTAAGTCTGTGATGGCCTTCTTGCTTTTCGAAGACACGAGCGTTGGACCTGAGAAATCGATTGTCTCTACCAATACCCACAGGGTCACTTACATCGATGTCATAGGTCCTATAGATAGATGCCTGTACATCCTGTACTTCGTACTTAGTCAATTATTAACTATCCATGCAATATTTAGACCTGGTGAACCCAAACTTCCGGTATTGACTGTCTTTTTTAAGCAGTTTTCCCAACCCAAATAGTCCGTCATGTGGCTTAAACCTGCAGCAAAAGCGTCATTGGCCTGGCATTGCGAAGCTGGGCGGGAATCATCTAACGTTACCACAATTACAGAACCAATCTTGACTCCCGTCGCTCCCTTACCTAGCCTGTTTTCGTTTTTCAGGTGATGCTACTGGCTGATAAAGTCGATATGCAAGCCCCTGGCAGCCTTGCCGAGCCTTGAAAGGTACTAGCTCCGACCCGCTCATCGAAGGACAAGACACATGGACATCATCTTAGGACAACCTTAATAAGTTCCGTTTAGGTCTCCCAACACATCCATCCTCACGTCTACTTTTGTTCTTGCTGGCCTCTTCCTCTTCTCACCTTTCCGTGCACCCATGATTGAGTCTCTTCTTTGACGGGGCTGAAGCGAGCCGTTTCCTTTGGTTGAATTCTAATTGTCCAGTCTTGGGATAACTAACTTTCTTGTGGCAACTTTGCTCCATGTCCTGACATTCCCTTTTCGTGCTATTCAACATCCACGGGCCTTTTTCTCCTCCTCATGACTTTGCGCATTTGATCTTGAACTACCTAAGTCAAACACTCATGCATTCGACGGATTTTTCTCTACAGTTGTAATACAACCGCTTGCGCATCCTTCTGTCGATATGCAATTGCCATGGGGCGGCCGCGACGGTCCGGGAAATGACACCTTGCTACCGACATCCAACATCCCTTCCATCACCGGCCATGCTGCGGATGGCCTTGATTCCAAGGATGGCGATCGTCCACAGCGCCCAGGCCGTCACGTTCGAACCACGTCTTCTGATGCACGGGTTAGTCTCAACATGCGCAGCTTCCGTAACATACTCGATTTCCATGGACCCAAACTAACCACTCCACCAGAACGTTGCCGATCATTTCTCCTATATGACCCCGAGCGAAGCCGCAGCGAATTTACGGACATCGCTCACCCTTGGCCTTACTCCAACAGAAGCTCTCACCAGACTAGGCGAATATGGTCCGAATGAAATTCCTCACGAAGACCCAGAGCCATTATGGCTACGATTCGTTAAACAATTCCAGGAGCCCCTTATTCTGCTGCTTCTGGTTTCGGCCGGTACATCGCTCCTCTTGGGAAACATGGATGACGCTATCAGTATCACAGTCGCTGTGACAATTGTCGTGTCCGTCGGGTTCATACAAGAGTATCGTTCTGAAAAGTCTATCGAGGCTCTTAACCACCTTGTGCCGAATCATGCCCACCTCGTCCGTGGTCAGAGCAAGACGTCGTCATTGGGGAAGACTGCTACCTGGCCACCGCGTATAGATGATGCCGATTCAGCCTTGACCCCGGGCTCTGTCACTCCAGTCAGTGATATTCTGGATGCAACATCTTCCAAGGTCATGGCTTCTCAGCTGGTCCCTGGCGATCTCGTTCTGTTTACCACCGGTGATCGCATTCCTGCCGACATCCGTGTTACCAAAGCCGCAGACCTAACGATTGATGCCTCAAACCTCACTGGAGAGACGGAGCCTGTGAGGGTGACGGCTGAGGCACGTAACCGTGGATTCGGCTCATATGGTCTCGACAAATCACAATTGCCTCGACCCAACTCTCTTGCCCCCTCTGAGCATGGAGATTCTGACGCAGATGGCATTCATAACATTGCATATATGGGAACATTGGTGAAGTCGGGCCACGGTCAGGGTATTGTCTTTGCGACTGGAGGCCATACACACTTTGGAACTATTGCTGTTAGCGTTTCTGGTACCGAGAGTCCAAGATCACCGCTTCAGTTATCCATGGACGACCTTGGCTCGCAGCTCAGTAAAGCTTCATTTGTTGTAATTGGCCTCATCTCAGTTGTCGGTTGGCTACAGGGGAAGAAGCTTCTTGAGATCTTCACTATTTCGATATCACTTGCCGTGGCCGCCATCCCTGAAGGTCTGCCTATTATTGTAACTGTCACATTGGCCCTGGGTGTTCATCGCATGGCTAGGCATAATGCGATCGTCCGAAGGATGCCCAAGGTCGAGACTTTGGGCTCCGTGAATGTAGTGTGCACTGATAAAACAGGTATGAAATCGGGCGTCATTCGCGGAGATGAGCTAACAGGACCGTTCAAGGTACCCTTACTACGAACCACATGACAACTACTCGAATGTGGTATTTTGGAGCTCAAGAGCCTGTCCCGGTGGAGTCTGATCACGATGATGTTGAAACGAATCCAGACATTAACCAGGCCACCCTTAGAGTGCTTCGCATAGGCAACATTGCGAATGACGCGCGACTTGCTCAAAAGTATACAGAGCACGGCCAAGCCGCAACAGCTGTACTTTCGTCGACGTTAGGACGTGGTCAGGTTTCCACATATACCCGCTGGGTTGGACAACCCACTGACGTTGCCATGCTGGACCTCCTTGATCGCTTCAAGGAACACGATGTCAGAGAATCTATCGGCCCTCGAGTGAGCGAGACGCCTTTCAGCTCTGAACGAAAGTGGATGGGTGTCACAATTGGATCCGAAACAAAGGGTGACAAGGAATTCGCTTACATGAAGGGCTCTATCGAAAAGGTTCTGGCGGCATGTGACAGCTATCTCGAAAAGGATGGAAGGGAAATTGTACTTGACTCTGCACGTCGCCAGGAGGCCCTTCAAGCCGCCGAAGCCATGGCTGTCCAAGGTCTCCGGGTATTGGCATTTGCCAGCGGTTCCGTCACGCGCCCATTGAGAAGCAAATCCGCAGCGCGCAGCAACCCTGGTTTCGATCGGAGCGAGAGTCCATCTTCTCACAGTCCAGAAGACATTTACAAAAACCTCACCTTTGCGGGTCTTGTTGGTATGCGCGATCCTCCGCGACCCGGAGTTGGACGTTCTATTAGGCGCTTGATGCGAGGTGGGGTCAAGGTCATCATGATTACTGGCGATGCAGAGACGACAGCGCTTGCCATAGGAAAGCAACTGGGCATGAACATTGCAGTCCCTAGCGGACATTCAGGCGGCCAGAACACTGTAAGGCCTGTGCTGCGCGGCGACGAGGTTGACAGGTTGTCGGAGGAAGATCTAGCGCAGGCCATGCAACACACAACCATATTTGCACGAACGAACCCAGACCACAAGCTGAAGATCATTCGAGCCCTCCAGTCAAGGGGCGATATTGTCGCCATGACTGGTGATGGCGTCAATGATGCGCCAGCTTTGAAGAAGGCAGACATTGGTATTTCCATGGGCCGCCATGGCACTGATGTTGCAAAGGAGGCAGCAGACATGATTTTGACGGACGATGACTTTTCTACGATTCTCAGAGCCATCGAGGAGGGCAAGGGTATCTTCAACAATATCCAGAACTTCCTGACCTTCCAACTCAGCACAAGTGCTGCCAGTTTGGCACTTGTTTTCATTTGCACCTGCTTCGGCTTTAAATCCCCTTTGAACGCCATGCAGATTCTGTGGATTAGTAAGAGCAACAGCTGATGTGCAGTCTCACCCAAGCTAACCGGCATACTATAGACATTATCATGGATGGTCCTCCAGCTCAGTCTTTGGGTGTTGAAAGGGTAGACCCTGATGTTATGACCAAGCCTCCACGAAGACGAGGAGATCCAGTACTTACCAAGTCGCTTATTACACGCGTTCTCACATCGGCGGCCATAATTACCATTGGAACAATGCTCATCTACCGTCGTGAGATGATGGCTGATGCACAGGTCACCCGCCGTGACACGACGATGACATTCACCTGCTTCGTCTTCTTCGACATGTTCAATGCTTTGAGCTGCAGGTCAGAGTCTAAGTCGGTACTTCAGGGCGAAGTTGGACTCTTTTCTAACAACTTGTTCAACTGGGCTGTGTCTCTCAGCATTGCTGGACAGTTGCTTGTCATCTATTTTCCTTGGCTCCAGGAGACTTTCCAGACGGAAGCGCTTGGGTTTTTTGACCTCGTACGACTCGTTCTGTTGTGTAGCACGGTATTTTGGGCGGACGAGCTGCGAAAATATCTCAAGTATAATAAAAGGCGTTTTGGAAACGATTATAGCCAGGCGGTGTAATAGGGGGTACCATTTCTTATTGAGAGGGCCAAGGGGTTCATTTAAAAGAGACATATTTAGCATAAAGATATAAACATTGTACAAAAGTAACTTGTTGCACAGCGAATGCACCGAGGCTGTATATTATAAAAGCTCGAAGACAAACCCATATCAACCGAGATTCGAGTAAACTATTCTGTCAATACTTCCTTGCCATGTCCTTCTTCCAGCAAGAGATTGTTAGCCATGGACAAGTCATTCAGTTTCAGAGTACAGGGTAGGCATCCACAGCCAAAATTGCGGGGGGAGCTCTGGTAATGAGAGAGAGGCTGCGTGGCACCAACAAGGCAACTCCAGCTGCGACAAGTCTCTTTGCGCTGTAAGCCACACGTCTCTTCTTCATTCGCCCTGAACGTAGAGAAAAAGAAGCAGAAGGCAGAAATGCGCCGCCGGAACAGGACATCTTAATGACAATGTCAGGCCTTCAAAACGGCATTTCCAATAGCGAACACCCTGTCGTCGAAACACCAGTCGCTGTCTCTACTTCGTTCCTTGACAATGCCAACACCGAGTCCGAGATTCGTGAAGCGCTCGCCTCCTTGCATGCCCACGAGGCTTCTATAACGTCCCGCCTCGATGCTCTCGTGGCTTCACAGGCTGATCTATCCCGCGATCTGGGGCGGCTGGATCTGCTGCGGGCTGGACTGGGAGCGCAGGTCATCGCCGCACGATCAATTGGGAATGATATGCTAGCAACGGCAGCAGATACGGCTGGTCGACTGAGTGACAGAGTCAAGGAGTTGGACCTCGAAAAGAGCAGAGTCGAGGAAACGCTAGGTGTGGTGGAACAAGTCGCGGAGCTCAAGGCTTGTGTCAATGGCGTGGTGGGTTCCATGGGAGCGCCCCAAGACTGGGAGGCTGCTGCTGGATACATATCGAGAGCAAGCAAGGTCCCAGAAGAGATCACAAAAGGTTCATTCGCTGTTGGCATAGTACCCAGCGTCGAAGTCCCCGACCCGCCATGGGTGACATTGGAAGAAGCCAAGGAGAGTTTATGTGGCCTCTTCTTGAGAGAGTTTGAAAAGGCGGCGGAGGAGAGTGATGGTACGAAAGTCACTAGATTTTTCAAGCTCTTTCCCTTGATAGGAAGAGCTGAGGTCGGATTGGATGTCTACGGAAGATATGTGTGCCAGGGAGTCGCTGGAACCGCTCGAGCGACACTCAAAGATGCCATGAACGGACAGCGTAGGGAAGGCTTCTTCTATGCTAACGCCTTGACAAAATTGTTTGAGCACATCGCCCAGATTGTCGAAGGCCACGGCGGGCTTGTAGAGCGTCATTATGGCTCTGGAAAAATGGTTCGCGTCATTGAACGTTTACAGATGGAGGCGGATGTCCAGGGTGGTATTATTGTCGACACCTGGAGCGATGAGAGAGGAATTGATAGGAAACTTACCGACGTCAGAAGCTACCCATTCTCGTTTCTAGTCCAGAGCTTCTTACCCCAGCCCCCTCGTGGTGGCACACCAAGGGTGAACTCGCCAGCCATAGGGGTAGGCAACAATCCCCGAGAAAGTGAGGATGAGGGTGTCAATATGAGAGAAGTTGATGGCCTCCTGAGTGAGATTGCAGTGATGCTTGGACGCTGGTCATTGTACACTCGATTCCTCGCCGGCAAATGCAAGGTATGTTTGACTAATTAATCTCCGAGATAACCAGAAACTTATACGTCTCAGAACTCCGACACACCAGATGAGGCGCCTCTTGTCATACCAGACGTACTTGTCAAATCAAATCTATACCGAAAAGTATCTACCAAGCTCACATCCCCTTACAACGTCATGACTACTTTCTTCTTCCGCCGTTCAGTTGAAAAGGCCTTCCAGCTGGATGAGTATCCTACCGGTCTGTCATTAAGCCTGAGCAGGCAGATCGAGGGCAATGCCCCGTACATTATATTAGCGGTGGACGATGTCATGTACATTGTGAATGCAGTCATTCAGAAATCTATTTCAACATCACAAAGAGATGTCATTGCTTCTGTCGTCCCGACAGTTGGCCGAGTGCTTGGCTCCGACTTTGTTGGTATGATCCAGCGCAAGATGAGAGATGAATCGTATCCCAGACCGGTCGTCCAGGGAGGATTCCCACCTGAGGACAAGATCATCCAGTTCATCGTTCTTATCAATAGTCTGGACATGGCCAACGAGTATTTGACTCGAATCATCACGGGACGGATAGGGCAATCGAGTCATCTGCCCAACGGTGATGCCCAAAACGGCCCCCTCAAGGATTCGTTCCCATTTGAGCGAGATGTTATCTTTGTTGCAAACGCTCTACACACTCTTCAGACTTCGTTCATCGGGAAAACGACCGAGCTGCTCAACGAGGGAATACAGGTACTCTTCAACCAGGTTGTCAAGCTCCGTTTAAGGCCGGTCCTGACAGATACATTCCGTGATGCGGACTACACCCTGTCGGAGGACGACATTGCAGATATAGCGCAGCAGAACGACGAAGACGAGGATGAACTCATGGAGCAAGTTCCCCGACTGTTCGAGCATGGTTGGGATCAACTCATGAAGCCAATTGCACGTTTGATGACACCTGGGACATACGCCATTCTCCTTGACACCACAGCACGCTATCTCTCCAAGATATGGGAGAAGAAGATCATGGGCTATGCGGGCCGCACAAATGCTCTTGGTGCAATCAGACTGGAGCGTGATTTTATCGCGTTAGTAGACATTGTATCTCGTGGCGACTACGCCGTGAGAGAGGTATTCGCCAAGGTCCTGCAAATACTCATGGTCGCCAACATGGAAGATGACGAATGGGATGAGGTTATGGCCCAAGATGGGGAAGACGATGCCATCGAGTGGGTTTTGACTGAGGAGGAGAGGAGGCGGGCGAGAAGTTTGGTTAGAGGATGATTCGACATTTAAAGATATTCAAGGACGTAAAGAGACGGCGTTGATTATAGAGAGAGAAAAAAGAGTCTAAAGATATGTAAGAGTAGAATCGATGCAAGCGAATATTTCGTAGTTTATGGTTGGTGAGCCATTGATAGCCAGCACCAGGGTGAGTTAAAAAAGCGAAAAAGGATAAAAAATTCGATTATTGCTGTCAAACCTTGCAGCAAACTGCCTTCTCTAGACAATCATTTTTCGCACATGCTTGATATCCTTCGTTTTTAGGATACCTAAGGTAGGCTTGAACTTTCAGTGGCCTTCCCCTAACGTGCCACTGAACAAACCCGACATTAGGGGCACCAGACCTCAGGCACTCGCCGAACTTAGTGCCCAAGTCCAGCAGTTTGGATTGGGCATTGCCCTTCAGCTCTGAGTCACTCTCAACCATCAAAGTCTGGCCAGAAGCTCCATTTTAGCTCGTCATGATGAGTGAGCATGAGGCCCAGTGTGATGAAAATTTCTATCACCCAACTATCACAAATCCCGAGTCACAGACCTCAATATCATGGTTTCCCAAGATACTTGCTAACACCTATACTTTCAGAAAACACCATCTTCTACTTTCTAAAGCGAGATTTACAAAAAATCACCCACCCCTCTCCGATATTGAGATCACCACTAACATCACAAACGTTTGGCTCTCAAGCTGCGCCCACCATGGAGACAAGGATAGTAAAAGTCCCGAGCAAGGGCTCCCTAGGCCAGTTTCGACCTGGCCATGGACTCGCAAAGTTGAATCACTGGGAGGTTCAATGTGAAAACAAACCCGCTCTTGAGGCTCTGCAAGATGCTGCTCACCTGCTACGGACCAAGGACACGCCTGTCGCATTCCCGACAGAGACTGTATATGGCCTTGGTGCAGATGCTACTCGGACTCCCTCAGTTAAAGGAATCTATTCGGCAAAGGGACGGCCTTCAGACAACCCTCTCATTTCACATGTTTGCGACCTGGAAATGCTGCGACAGTATATCGGCCACAGTGATACAACTGATCCTATACCTCAGCGATACAGGGCTTTGATAGAGCGTTTCTGGCCTGGACCCCTGACTATTCTTCTACCTAACCCGGCCCCGTCGAAACTAGCACCTGAGGTGACAGCAGGCCTCAAAACCTTTGGCGTGCGAATGCCTTCTTCAACCCTCGCCTTGTCTCTTATCAAGCTAGCTGGTGTACCCCTGGCGGCACCATCCGCCAACGCTTCCACCAAACCTTCACCCACAGCGGCACAACATGTAATGGACGACCTCAACGGAAAGATCGAGCTCATTTTGGACGGTGGACACTGTCAAGTGGGTGTGGAGAGTACTGTTGTGGATGGGCTGTGTGACCCCCCCGTCGTCCTTCGTCCAGGAGGTATCGGTATAGATGAGCTACGAAGCTGCCCTGGCTGGGAGAATGTATCAATAGCTTATAAAGACAAGAGCGAAGAGGGAAAGGCTGCACCTCGGGCTCCAGGGATGAAGTACAAGCACTACAGTCCAAAGGCAACAGTAGTGCTTTATGAGTCGAGTTTCGGAGAAGGGGTCAGTGGAATAGCTTCTTTCGACTTGAAGGCGACCAATGGGGCGGTCAACGGCCATGCTAGCAACGATGAGCGGAAGGGTAGGGTTGTTGGGGTTATTCGCACCCAGCGATGGAAGTCGGGGGCTGGTCTGCGATGCGCCAGCTTTCACCATCTCACTGACGTACAAGGAGCGGATGAGGATGACTCGCCATTCCAAGTATACGAAGGCGATCTGTTGGACGAAAAGGAGCAGCCAATAGGAAAGATCTTGGATATCGATCTGGGCAGAGGCACTGAAGGAATCGCGAGAGGTCTTTTCGCAGCGCTCCGGGAGTTTGATCGACGAGGCGCAGACACCATCTTTGTTGATGGTATAGAAGATAGAAGTGATATCGCAGCGGCGGTCATGAACCGGCTCCGCAAAGCGGCTTCAGAGACTAGAGCATGAATGATCATATCAATTAGAACACCAGCACACCTGTATAAAAAAAAACCCCTCCGTTTCTTGACCCGGTGTCAGCCAAACCAGACCAGACCAGACCAGACCAGGCCAGACCACTGGCGCGTTGTCTACCTCTTTTGATTTTGGTTTTGCATGCGGCGCTGAATAACGACAAAACTCCTGACTCTCCACACATAAAACCCGCCCCATCTCTACAGACCCTGACGGAGCCAGTCCGCCAGTTTGGACTTTCCTAGCTGCGCCAAGTTGTTGACGCCCTGTTCGCTAAGGTCGATGCGGCCGACGGGCATGTCTTGAGTGGGTGCTCGACTAACACGCTGGGTGATGATAGTAGGATCAGTCTCAAGAATGATGCCGTCGTCGACAATCTCATCAATAGCTAGCGAAACAAGGTCGTAGTTCTCGACAATTGTCCTCTTGTCGACGGATTGTCTGTAGTACTGTGTGAGCGGTGCTTCAATGGTTTGCGCGGGCTCAAAAAGAAAGGAACTGACTTGAAAAGGATGTGGAGGGAGTCCCGCAGAGCGAGGATGGTGTTGTATAGCAGAATCTCGTTCTCGTCGACACTGCCAACAACATACATCATGACATCTGACTCCATCTTGTACAGCACAATTCGGTTATCGTAAAGAATGATATCGCCATTCTGCTTGGCAGTCTTGTCGATAAGACCCTTCTCGAAAGCCTTTTGCGACTTCACATCGGAGTAGGGGTTGGCTGAGGAGCTTGTGGGAGCTGTTGGTAACAGTTGTCAGCTGTCGTTGCGCTCACTGGCAGCATAACGAGGGAAGCTCAGGGGAGGATGGAAGTACCATTAGGTGCTGAATGAGGTGGCTGGAAGTACTTTGCGAATATCCGAGAGCCATCTTCAGTACTGAGGATCAGGATGGCCTGAACCGAGAAAAGTGACATCCCAGGGGCCATGATTGCAATCTGCTGTAGTGTTTGTTGCCTTGTAAGTGCTCTCCCTCAATGGTGGCCCCTTCAGATGCCAACAATGCCACACTTAGGGATACCCGGGACCAACGTTTGACCGCTCCGCATGGCCGACCGTCTTATCTTATCAGAAGCTCACTGACAAGCAACCCCTCGCGTCAAGCACTTTACGCGTCTGGAAAAAGGAGACGCGACCCGTCGCCCAGCCAATCCCTGCGCGGCCCCTCATCTTCGCTACCAATCTCCCAACATCAACAGTAGCAAAAGACAAGGGTCAAGCCAAGTCGCTTCTTCCAACTTCTTTGGCATAAACAAACAGACATTCCAAAACGAAAATGTCATCGCCTACGAAAAGGTCGACACGCAGCTCAGCGACTCCTCGTCGTGCTGCCCGCAATTCAGAGACCCCCCGTCGAGGAAACTCTCAGCTCGATGCCCCTTCGAGCCCCTACCACTATGCGTCTTCGTCACCAGGACCAAGCAACCAGAATAATCTCCCCCGAGATGTGTCTTCGCCATTTGGTCATATGACGAATAGCCAGAGCGATGCCCATACTCAAAGCGACCTGGATCCTGAAAGAACACCTCGAGCAAACCCAACCACACCGGCCCATCATGGAGGTAAGAGAACTGGCTCAATCAAGCTTATCTTACCTAACTGACCACTATAGGATCTTCACCCGTCCGCTATGATCCTAGCTCCAGCCCTGGCAGGTCACTGCGACAACAATCTGAGCTTCGAAGTGAGAGCAGCGGCTTGTTCTTGGGTTCTCAACTCGGCACCCCCGCACCCCACCGTAGAGGCGATATCAACTCCGATGCGACTCGAACGCCCCGTGCTTCTCGGCGAGTGATTCTCGACGATGCTGGTCGTGTAATTCGTGAGGGCCCCGCTGATGGATCTGATGCCGCTTCTTTCGCGAACAGGGACCCCAATACATCAGAGGCTGATGTTCTTGGTGGACAGGGACAAAGCCTTATCTGGGGCACGACTGTCTCTATCGACGATACCTTCGCATCGTTCAAGGAATTTCTTCGCAACTTCACACAGAAGTATCGGATGTACCGCGACGGTGCGTCAGATGAAGACGTCCGGAACGCTCCTGATGCAGAGTCAAAGCCATATTGGGAGGCTCTGGAGAACATGCTGCTCTTGGGAACGACACGACTTTATCTTGATATCTCTGACCTGAATCTATATCCACCAACCCGAAAGCTATGGCATCAAATTCAAGCCTACCCCCAGGAAATTGTGCCAGTCATGGATCAGTCCGTTCATGACATGATGGTCGAGATTGCACGGGCTGAGACTTTGAGAACCCGTCAATCGCAGAGCAGCGCTGGCCATCAAGCCTCCCAGCAGAGCACCCAGAGCTCAGAACCTGTCTTTCCCAGCTCAGATAGACCCGAGGAGGCGCCTACACCCCGGACACAGCCAGATCAACAACAGCAGGCTTCGCTGGAGGATCAAGTAGCTTCATCTATTTATGTGGTTCGACCATTTGGTCTGGACAAGACCACTAACCTGAGAGATCTGAATCCCTCTGGTAAGTTATACTCTACTATACTTATCCCTTCCTTCGACTAACATGGACCAGATATGGACCGCTTGATCAGCATCAAGGGTCTCGTTATCCGCACAACCCCCGTTATTCCCGATATGAAAGATGCCTTCTTTCGTTGCAATGTTTGCAACCACTCTGTCAATGTTGGCCTAGATCGTGGTAAAATTCGCGAGCCCACCGAGTGTCCTCGTGAGATTTGCAAGTCCAAGAACTCCATGTTGATCGTGCACAACAGATGTTCCTTTGAGGACAAGCAGGTCATCAAGCTTCAGGAGACACCTGATGCTGTACCTGCTGGTCAGACGCCTCATTCAGTGTCAGTCTGCGTTTATAACGAGCTGGTCGATTTTTGCAAGGCTGGTGACCGTGTCGAGTTGACAGGTATCTTTCGTGTTAGCCCAGTTCGTGTCAACCCCCGCCAGCGTGCCCTCAAGAGCGTGCACAAGACATATGTTGACGTTCTCCACATTCAAAAAGTCGATAAGAAGCGCATGGGCGCTGATCCTTCTACGCTCGGTGTCGCTGGCGAGGAGGAAGCTGAGGCTGGAGAGAACGGCATCGAAGAGACACGAAAGATCACGATTGAGGACGAAGAGAAGATCCGGGAGACAGCTGCCCGTGATGATATCTACGAGCTTCTTGCTCGTTCCCTAGCTCCCTCGATCTACGAGATGGACGACGTCAAGAAGGGTATCCTGCTGCAACTCTTCGGGGGCACCAACAAGACGTTCCAAAAGGGTGGCAGTCCCAAATATAGAGGTGACATTAACGTCCTCCTCTGTGGTGACCCGTCGACAGCTAAGTCGCAGATGCTTTCTTACGTTCACAAGATTGCCCCCCGCGGTGTTTACACGAGTGGCAAGGGATCCTCAGCCGTCGGTTTGACTGCGTACGTCACTCGCGACCCAGAAACAAGACAGCTTGTCCTCGAATCTGGAGCCCTGGTCTTGTCCGACGGCGGTGTCTGCTGTATCGATGAGTTTGATAAGATGTCAGATGCTACGCGCTCCGTACTCCATGAAGTGATGGAGCAGCAGACCGTCTCGGTCGCCAAAGCTGGTATTATCACCACTCTCAATGCGCGAACCAGTATCCTCGCCTCAGCAAACCCTATCGGCAGTCGGTACAACCCCGATCTTCCTGTTCCTCAAAATATTGACCTCCCTCCTACCCTCCTCTCACGATTTGATCTTGTGTACCTCATCCTGGACAATGCCGACGAGAAGAACGATCGACGCTTAGCCAAGCATCTATTGTCGCTTTATCTCGAGGACAAGCCCCAATCCGCTCCGAATAAGAATGATATTTTGCCAGTCGAGTTCCTTACTCTCTATATCTCCTATGCGAGATCCAAGATCCAGCCTACCATCTCACAAGAAGCGGCCCAGGAGCTGGTCGACTGCTATGTTGCCATGCGCTCCCTTGGACAAGATGTCCGCGCCGCTGACAAGCGTATCACTGCCACAACCCGTCAGCTTGAGAGTATGATCCGTCTCTCGGAAGCTCATGCCAAGATGCGCCTTGCCGAGACTGTCACACGTGACGACGTTCGCGAGGCCAATCGTCTCATTCAGAGCGCTCTCAAGACCGCCGCCACAGATGCTCAAGGGCGTATTGACATGAGTCTCCTCACCGAGGGAACAAGTGCTGCTGACCGCAAGCGTCGCGATGAGCTACGTACCGCTCTCTTACGCCTCTTGGACGACATGACAGCTGGTGGCAACACCGTGCGTTGGACTGATGTTGCTCGCCGACTGAGTGAAGGCGCCAGCATTCCTGTCGAACAGTCCGAATTCAACGACGTGATGAGGGCTCTTGAGGCGGAGAGCGCCATCATGATCACAGGCGAAGGAGCAAGAAGGACCATCCGCAGAGTGACATCTGTTGCATAGAAATGATGAGTGTACGGGGCTCACTCGACGTTGAATGATATACCATGTAGATGAGTTGATGAAGGTTACTAGAATCAAAGGTTGTACTATGATAAACCTCCTGGCTGGGTCAGGCGTTGGGCATATTTGTGGGTGATAGATAGACGTGGACATGTTTAATTTGATTAATGCTATGTATGGTCAATCTACGAGCCTTGAAACTTGTCCCGGGGTGCTATTGTCCGGTCTGAGCCCTTTCTTGACTTCAGTAGCAACGTCCAGAGCATCTCTTAGAGTGTCGATCAAGTCTTGTTCATTTTCCAGACCAGCCGAGATACGCACGCTTGCTTCCCTGACTCCTAGTTCATGCATATACGCCTTCTCGTCGGGTTTCTTACCAAAGACGACCATGTTGTACGCAAACATGATCGTGACATGTCCGCCAAGATGAGGGCTAGGATAGAAGCCTGCCCTGTCGTAGAACGCTGTTGCAGCTTCAACAGTTGAGAATTCAACCGTTAGGAGACAGCCGTATCCAGGCTCTGGCAGCTCTGGCGTTGCTCGCCTTAGAATTGCATCGTAGTTTGACTTGCTGCCAAGTTGACTAGGATATTGCACATTGACCACAGGAGAGTCTGGGTCCAAGCTGGCTCTGCTGAGAAAATTGGCCATGGCGAGAGCATTCCGGTTCAGAATCTTGGTACGTTCAAGGAGATCCTTTGAATTGGAGAGTAAGACTTTGGCATCGGAAGCAAAGAGCTCATTATGATGAGACTCTTTGAAGAGAGCCCGAAGGTTATGATAATGGGGGGAAGTGGGATTTAGGACGGTGGAACCGCCCATGACATTGGCATAGCCACTGAAGGACTTGGTCAGAGATGAAAGGAGGACGTCTGAGCTGGATAGGACGTCTACATTGGCGAAGCCACTGATTGTGTCGTCGATGATGAGAAAGAATCCATACTCTTCGGACTATCGAATGTCAGCAAGTCCACCCGCAGTAGCAGCAAGGGCAGGGCAATATGAGATCCGCTTACTAGTTCCTTCAAATGTTTCGTATCAACAGTTTCCAAGGTTGGATTTCCGGGAACCTCCACAAATGCATGGCTAACAGGTCTCCCCTCTTCCTTCTCACGCTTTAGCCAATCCTCAAAGGCCGAAAGACCTTGTTTATCAATCTTTCCGAAATGCTTCAATCCTTGCGGGCATTCTTCTATAAGATGGTGATATGTGTTGTGGAAGACGATGCCCAGCACGACGATAGTGCCAGGTCGATGCTTTGTCAACAGAGAGCTGGAGTGGAAGATAGCAGCCATGCCCGTCGGGTACAGAAACACATCGCTTGGTGTACACTTGACCTTGTTTGCATCAACCGGTGCACGACGGAGAAGGTCGACGATCCTCGCCCGGAGATCACCATGGGCTTCGCTCTCGGGAGTCCAAGTTGGAGACGGGATAGGGCCATTTTCAACATCAAAGGGAACTTCCTTGATAGTGTCTATGCTTTTGAGAAGATCCTCAGCTCCACGAATAGAGACTCCGAGTCCTGGATTCTGCCAAGTGAGCATGACAGCTGGCATGGCCGTTGGACAGACGAGAATGACATATACTCTATGGCCTGTTATATCGACGCACTTGAGAGTGACGTCTTGGGCTGTCAAGCGGTTGTCTCCGCGGTTCTCGTGGGTGATATGATGAAGAGTATATGGCCATACCGCAGGGTTAAGATAAACCAACGCAGCCTTGTCGGTATGGCCAAGACGTTTTGCGATCTCATGCCCAAGCTAAAGCCAGCGTCATCAGTATACTATTCTCAAACCTATATGGACTTACTTGAGCAGAACCGTGCGTGGGCATGAAGCGAGGATATATGTGAAGAAGCCTCTTCATAGGAGCAGGATCGCCTTCTCGAATGGCCCTCGCCACATCCCATCCTGGAAGATTAGTGATAACACTGTAGGGAGTTTGGGGGGGAGGAGCATGTCCAAATTCGGACTGGGTCTTCAGTACGACCATGATATATAAGTGAAATAGTCAGGTCCAGAGCAGTGAGTAGAGCTGTGCGATACAGTTCGAGAAACACCATCGTGTCCAAGTTGACCATCAGAGTCTTTAAATACCTGCTGTATCGCAGACTAATGCACCAATCCTTCGAATCTCTATGGGTTTAATCGTTTCCGTGTCCAGTGGTCTCGACCTGCTAATCATGCACCAACTACTAAGTTAGTTAGTTACACCAAAGTGACCTTTACAGTAAAGCTGCCAGGTTGGGCTAGTTAGTGCCACTTTACTCACAGAGACCGTGACCTAGAATCAGTTATAACCTTGGAGATTGACAGCCTTGGCGTCGATACTATGCGTATCGCCAATCATGGATACCAACTATCATATGATGGACTATGAGCTATGAGCTGCAGTGGCGGCTACTAGTGGGAATGAGGTTACGCAACTCCGTACTGCCGCGGAGGTAGCTGAGGGTCATGGACTCAAATTCTTGTGGTCATCATACTATCGATGAAGTGGAAGTTAAAGAGATTGCAAAGAGGATTGGTGAAAGTGGCTGACTTGTTGAGATTACCAAGACCATCCTCAACATATGACAGAAATCGATAACACCAAGACTGATGAGAGTCACTCGTCGACTAGTGACCAATACTGCTCCTTCTGTACGGATATGCTTTTTAACTTTGCCGGGCTCACTAAATACATTACTCAACTTTCTAAACTACCTAGGCACCTAGCCACTTGACTTATCACTTCCACCTCTTCAACTGAGGAACTCATATTACACAAAAGGGAACCGAATCAAGCCTTACACAACACCCCCCATCAAGGCCGTATCTCAAACACCGCTACAGAAATGCATGCAACAAAGCCTACCAAGACCAAGACTCCTTGTCCCTACCAGATGCCTCTCTCTGTACCCTCGAACCCAAAGTTCGCAGCTACGCCTACGAACAGAGCTATGCAGAGAATACTTGGCCCCCAACGATCGTAGAACCCAATGGCCTTACGTTCTCGGATGCCTCTACTTCGGTGGAGATACGTAAACACAGAGTATGCGAGGCTTGCAACAGCCAGTACAGTAAAGAGGCCAGAAATCCAGAAATGGGTAGGTGTGGGATGGCTACCGAAGTTGAGTAGCGTGACAGCAATTGTGCCGATATATATAGAAAACTCGAGCTATCGAACGAAGCGTATTAGTAAATGAACACCAACTCTACAGTCAAAGTACTTACCCATCCCAAGAATGTTCTTTCAGCCGCAAAATAG
This sequence comes from Fusarium musae, assembly GCF_019915245.1. Taxonomy (NCBI): domain Eukaryota; kingdom Fungi; phylum Ascomycota; class Sordariomycetes; order Hypocreales; family Nectriaceae; genus Fusarium; species Fusarium musae. The sequence continues at coordinate 3,458,624 of NC_058387.1, forward strand.
ACCTTGGGCTCCACGCGTACAGGCACATAGATCTTCTTGCCGGGGGGTGCCTTAAACTTCTTAGTCTGGATAGGATCGTGCCCAAACAAGGCTTGCAGCCGGTCACTGCGTTCAACCTGCGTGCTTCTAGGCGCGGGAATAGCAAGCTTCAGCGCTGAAATCACATTTTCCCCAAAATGTTGTCTGACATGTCGAGTCTTGGCAGAAAGCAAAGCCGAGTAATAGCGCCATCCTCCACTTCTCTTGGCTTGCGCCAGCTCGTATCTTTCATCATACTCATCATCGGAGTTGTAAATCGCATAGTCTTCATCGGCCGCTGGAAGGTCTGTCATCTGGCCCTCCATGTCAATAGGAGGGAGCTCACGGAGACCACGGGCGCCCTGTGCGCTCGACTCGCCGTTAGTGCCATTGCGGCCAGAAGCCTGCAATTCCTCATCATCCGAGTCAAGCTCTTCGTCGTCATCAGATGTATTTGTAGTACCTGACAACCCGGGTCGTCGAATGCCAAAGTCATGAGTAACGGGTTTGCGGATGTCTACGTCCATCTGAGGCATCCAGAAAGGCAGGAGGTTGATTCTATCAGGAAACAATGTCGCCGTACCGTGGATGAACTTGGAGAACTTGGGTACGGCCTCCACCAGGTGAGATGAGATAAGCTGGCGAACCCACTCAGGTGGTTTCTGACCGGACTGCGTCTGGAGCTTGACCTCAAGGACGGCATAAGGGAACCGCTCAATGTCTTCAGCAGGCAATTGTGAAAAGGGCCAGTCAACACCGATATCCATACGGCGCCAGTTGTCTCCAGAGCGGACACGGCCATCAAGATTGTCCTCCCGTACCATTGTGAGCTCCGTATCCAGCGAAATTCGGACGCGGGCATCAGCGGGGAGCTGGAACGCAGTGCGGTTATAGAAAGATCGGCATACGGGCTTGTAGCCCTTTTTAATGACCGAATATTGGATCTCAGAGGCCAATCGCTCGTCCTCAGCAATGGCTTTCTCAGACTTCTTGCCCTCTTTGCGTGCCTTCTCAAAGATGGCGGCTGGAAGCAGTTCTCCTTTCATGTACGCGTTGACATTTTTCTCCTTCATGGCAAATCGAGCCTTGACAGACTTCTCACCCGTCCAATCTTCACGGTGAGTCTTGCGCTCGACGAAGATCGTCTCTGTCTTCATGCCTCCATACCATCGAAGTCGAATCGCCTCGGCACCTTCAGTTTTCTTCAGCCGACCTTCGTACAGGTCCCAGGTATCGGGATTGTCGTAGTAAATCGATGTGATGGCTGAATCTTCCGGGTCGAAGTCCTTGTTGGCATTGAAGACGAGAACAGGCAAGTGCTTCAGGATAATAAGCTTCAGTTCCGTCACATTGTCAGGGTGCACCCAGTATTTAGTCGTTTGTCGGATGAAGTTGGCCTGGCCTCCACCCGCAGCACTGTCGCCCTTGACGGGATTTCCGCGAGTTCGGACGAGGTCGTAGAGCTTGGACAGCTTGATGACGGCGGCGTCGTAGTTTTCCTTGTAAAAGGGCTTGGCTTTGAGTCGGCTATCGAAAACGGGCTTTAGGTGCCATCCGGTCGTTTTCTGGAACTTTCGTTAGGCAACGGGTACGTGGTTTCCAATGGGTTGAGTCTTACATCATGCTTCTTAATGATCTTGTAAAACCCGGTGTAGTTGAGCTGCACAAATTTGGCAAGGTCGTGGACATCGGCTATAATGTCGCTGAGGTCCTCTTCGAGAAGCATGAACTCTTCCTCGCTAGGGCCATTCTCGCCAAGTCCACGCTCATTCAGGCGGTTAACCACATCCTTGACTTCGCGTTCGCTCACAGCAATTCGACGGGAAATCTCCATAGCCTTGACCTTCTGCTTGGTGTGAACCTTGTCGAGCTCTGACTCGAGCCTTTCGACGAAGCGCGTCTCGTCATCCTCAGTCCATTCTGGACCCTTGCCGGCCTTCAAAGGGCCGGTAGGTCCCTTGAGCTCATTTTTCAAACCATCGTAATCGATATAATACCACTGATACTCCTGGATAACGCTGGAGCGTAACTGCTCTCCGAACTTCATGACGACGACGCCGGGTCGGACAGAAAGATTTTTGCCGTCGCGGGTGCTGAGCCAGGTTCTGGAACGTGTCTTTAGGTCTTGAACGATCAGCATGTGCGCACTGAAGAAGCTGGATACGACATCCAAGGAACTGAGCTCTGATAGCAAAATGCTGATGATGGGATGAAGAGATATGGGACGTTTGACCACGATGCAGCCGAAGAATTCAATCGACGAATGCTGATGGTACAGATCTTTTGCTGGCTTACCTGGTAGAGATAATAAGAGAAGGGAGGGCGAGAGAGACAATGTTTTTGGTGTCGCCGAAAGTTACGAGATGACCGAGGCGTAACAAAACAGGTCAGGTCAGGGCTTCCGAGTCGGCAGGTACGGACGAACTATTTTAACGAATATGCAAGGTAACAGTAGCACTGTAAGTCGATTCCAGTGCGGCAGGTACGAGAAAAGTTTCAAGGTTTCCTCGCCTTGCTTGGCCTGATCTGAACTCTTTTGTCGCTTCGCTTTGTCTTGTTATCGTTGGCGTCGAGCAAATGACTTTAGGTCGAGCGTTAGGTGGAGCAACAGGCCGATATTGGTTTAGTTGGCATTGTCACGGTCGAGAGCTCTGTTCGAGACAAGCTCTGAACCTGAGACGATTGGCGAATCATGTTAGTGGCTACAGGAACGTGCACGTCACTGAAGGAAACTTAATGGCGACGGAAGGCTAGGGAGGGACAGGGGAGTCCGACAAGAAAAACTGGTGCTGCTGAAGCGAGGGTCCGCCGCGGCCGTTCTTCCATACCTACGGAGTACAGTGACTACCTAGGCTACCTAGGTACCTACTTAGTTACCTTAGGTAGGTATTTCAGGCATGCGCCAGCGTCATTTTACAAGCTGAAAGTGCATGGACTACGGTAAGTGAGTTGACCCTGTCCTATTTGCCAATTGAGCCCGTCGGCACCTAAGCTTGTCAGAAAACATATTCCATGCACGTGTAAATGCATGTTACCGGCATTGCACTACAATCCCCCACTGCCCAATTGCGGGAGTGGATCGATTCAGCCATGGAGACCATCTAACTCAGTAACACCTACAAGGTGGAGAAATGTTGAGGCTCGGTGTCGGATTCGATACCCTGACTAGCCTGGAGTAATACATAGTAAAAAATGCATAAAAAATGTAAATGGTTTGGATCACACACATTCCGTAGGTGCCTATACTTTCAAGTTGCGAGTGAATGTTCATACCTCTGCACATTGATAACTTTAATAATATCATTATTTGTAACTGATATAGAACTACCAGTATGAGACGCTTCATAACAAGTAAAGACCCTCGCTATAGCTAATGGGAGATTTATATTCTGTTTTCTTTGCACTACCTATCCAGAAGGCCCCAATTTTCTGTGGTCAGGATGCTTCATCATCAAACCCCAGACTTGTATAGATCCAACCCTAGCAAAAACTTGGCCTTGATTCTTTTCTACAGCCTCAACTCGAAAAAATCGGCCTCAACGTAACCATACGCGTAGATAAACAGGTATACTCGTTGCTCAACCCTTGTAGCTCGGGTATTGCCCTCCCATCTCCAAACTCCCGTGCCTCTCGACCCCGCAACACAGTTTTTATTTCGTGCCCCTCATCATGGCTCCCAAAATCGATGATTCTATGCCGGCGCGCATATCCTCCGATTGCCCAGACGAGATTCGGGAAGTCTTGTACCATGCCTGGGGCCATGATAGAAGTGGTCTACAGAGACTGCTAAAAACTACCGGCAAGGCAAATGCTCAGGACCCCAAGACTGGGGAGACACCCTTACATGCAGCTATCCGTGCCTGCGGGCCTGCTTCTGGGGACGATAAGGACCAGGAAGAGGATGGCCCCGTCGAAGAGGCTAAAGAGATAGTTCACGACCTCTTCTTGAGAGGTGCGATCTGGAACGATGTCGATAGCAACAATGAGACACCAGGGTGCCTTGCCCTTAGGCTTGGCCGCAAGCCTCTATACAACCTTTGTGTAGAGGCTGGAGTGCGAGCTGAGCTCCTGTTCGCTCTTATGGGGGATTATGAAGCACTATCATCTGGTTCAGATGACGGTGACGAAGAGATGGAAGCTGAGCAAGATGGCGAAGAGGCTCCTCAACTGGTATCCGTTGAAGACACCGCCCCTCATCCAGAAGAACCCAAGTTCATTCCTCCCGACGCTCAAGAGAAGCAAGTCACAAGTGAGGAATATCTAAATTCGAAACTTGTGTATGATGATGCCAAGCTCGTCGACTCTGACCTCAACGGTGTCATGATGGCATGGGAGACCGATATCATGCGCCGGTCGGTTGCCGCTCTGATTCCCGACTCAGCCCCTGGCAAACGTATCCTGAACATTGGTTTCGGCATGGGTATCGTTGACGGTATGTTCGCTGATTTGAAGCCCTCACGCCATCATATCATCGAGGCACACCCAAGCGTTCTTGAGCACCTCTCCAAGGATGAATCCAAGTTTGGCCCTAGTTGGGAGAAGAGCGGCCCTGAAGAGGGCGCCTTTAAGGTGCACAAGGGCAAGTGGCAAGATATCGTGCCAAAACTACTGGAAGATGGTGAGGTTTATGATGCCATTTACTTCGACACCTTTGGCGAAGACTACTCTCAGCTACGTCACTTCTTCTCTGAGTGCATCATTGGCATCATGGACCAGGATGGAAAGTTTAGCTTTTTCAATGGCCTTGGTGCTGACAGAAAGATCTGTTACGACGTATACACCAAGGTGGTCGAGATGCAGTGCGCCGATGCAGGGCTCGATGTCGAGTGGGAGGAGAGTGATGTGGACATGTCCGGCCTAGAAAAGGCTGGTGAGGGAGAGTGGGAGGGTGTACGGAGACGATACTGGACCCTAGACAGTAAGATATACTCATATATTTTACATTACTATCAAGCTAACTTCGTTTCGCAGAATACCGGCTGCCTATTTGCACATTTATGGGCTAGACGAATGTATCAATCGAAAAAAATCCAGGCCTGTCAGTGGCACAAGCTTCTTGATAGTCTTTAAGAAACCCTTCGTCTCTATTCGTGCTTTCGTTCAAGTCCTCGTCTATCTTCGTTTTCCGTCCAATCCTAATATTAACCTTTGATACCCATCACGCGCCTTTCATCAGTCGATCCCTGCTCATGCTTATTTGAAGTTCTCGGGATGAAGGATACCCGCCATGTTGCCCTCATTGATTCGCTTTAGGGTCAGGGCGGCAATCAGGGCGGCGCCGACACCACTGCCATCCTCAGCAGTAAGAACCTCAATAGGGTCCTCGGCCTTCTTGTCGGTCTTCTCAGGCCAGTCGAGAATCTCTCGCAGGGCCTGAGCTCCTCGCTCCTTGAAGTAGGGGTACTTGTTGAACACAGAGCCATCAGCACCGACGTGGCAAGATTCGTATCCCTTCTTCTTGCAGATAGCAGCGACACCACAAGCCGAAAGGCGAGCAGCACGTGTGCCGATGAGCTCGGCGGTCCTTCGAACGAGCTCCAGTTCGGGGCGTGTGGGCTTCAGGTTCAGCTTCTTGACGAAGAGATCATACGTCTCAGTAAGGTTCTCCCAGGGGTCTCTAAAGCAGAAAATTAGCGGTGTGCGTAAACCTAGCAAAAAAAAAGGAAAATCCTACTCTTCAATAGCAGACAGGAAGGAAGCATCAAGGGAGTAAGGTTTGCGTAGCAGAGAGATATCTTGGTTCTCAAAGATATGGATGGCTTTGTTATCGTGAAGGTCAACGAGGATGAGCCGGAAAATCTCGCCTAGGTAGAGACCAGCAATCATCTTTTCGAAGGCCTGTTGTCCTGGGCGAGGAGACTCCTTGTCGATAGTCACATCGTAGGCAGTTCGGGGAAGGACTTTATGCTCGTTATCAAAAGCTCCCCACTCGCAGTTGATAGCCATGGGCAGATCGGCAGGCAAATTCAGGTCGGCAATCTTAGGAATGGAGCCACAGTCTTCCATGTAAGCAGCATTGCAGCCAGTACCAAAGATGCAGCCGATCTTCATAGCGGTATCGGTATAAGCGGAAGCGATCAATGTGCCAGTAGTATCATTAATGATAGCTGCAAGCTTAATGGGGACGCCCTATTCGCATGATCAGCAACGATTCTTTGGGATATTAGAGCAATGTTCAGCGTACGCGAGCCTTCAGGGCCTCCTCGAACATGGGCACGATGTTCTTGCCCTCCACACCATCAATGTCAAAGCCCTTGGTCCATCGCTGCAGGATACCCTCATCGATGTAATTCTGGGTGGCAGGATATGAGAATGTGAAACCCAGAGGAATTTTCTCCAGCTTGCTACAGTCCCCGTGATGAGTCTCGAGGAACTGGTAAAGACACTCGGCAATGTATTCCCAAAGCTCCTCAGATGTACCAGACTTGAGCTCCTCGGGCATGCGGTACTTGGACTGGAGGATATCGAACTCGGATTTCTCTTCAGTCAGAGTGATTTGGCAGACTCGCAGGTTTGTTCCGCCCATATCCAGGGCCAGGTAAGTTCCGGTTTCATAGCCATCGGGGTATGACATGACCCAGGTAGGGTTCATAGGCTATGGGCTTGGTTAGAAGCAGGATTGGAGGTGTTTGTTTCGAACTCACGATGCTACCCCCCTCAACACTGAGGCCTATTGAGAGTCAGATAGTCGTCCCTGTAGTCGACAGAACAGTAGGGCTCACCTTTGGCCAATTCGGAGACAAAATGGTCGGTAATCTCCTTGAGCTTGGCGGACTCTACCGTGAAGAGCTTCTCGAGCTTGTGAATCTCATCGGCGAGATCCTTAGGGACATCGGCCATTGATCCTGACATGATTAATCGTTAGCAACGGAGATGTTGAGCAGGCTGATGTGATTTTTGCTTGGATGCAGTTGGAGAAACAAGAGACTCTGAAGAGAGAAAGGTTAACGGAAGGGTAGCGCATTTTGACTTCAGTGCTGCATGGTCACTGAACAAGCACTGCGTCTACACTCTGACAGTAGGACAGTGATTGCCAGCTGGCAAACCCAATAGCATTCAGTAGCCACGAAGTGCAAGCTCACGTAATACACCTTATCTGCAAATTCGTTGTCCCCCGAAACTTGAGGTCGTAGTCGCATGCACAGTCGATTATCATTGTTGTCGCCGATTCTTGGCCAAGCCCAAAGAGCCAATGGGGGTTGCTCTCGATCTCGCACGACGGTTTTCTTTCACTTTCGTGACACTAGAAGACGAGTTCGTCTTGTCTCCAAGGTTTGTCACCAGGAATGTTGCAATGGATGGAGAAACATCGTCATTGCAGCGCATTTTTGCTGGTTCTGCCCCCACTGGGCAAGCTTCCTCTTCGTAGACAAGCAACAGCTCGTGGCCAGCAGCAATTGATACTCCCAAGTAACGAGTCACAGAGATCTTCGGTCGCGGAGGGCGTCATAACATAACAAGTGATAGCATTTAAGTATACGTACCCTTTCGGGAGGGAGGACGTCGAGGACCAAGACCGACCATTTTGATGAGCGAGGTTTGACTTTTGGCGGGGTTCGGATTTGGCGGGGTAGTGTCTTGTTGAAGCTTCGTAGCGCGTAGGTCACCGTGGAAACTTTTGTAAGGGAAAGACGTATTCACGAAAGGAAAAGGAACACAATTTAGAATTTAGAATAGATTGGAGTATGAGGTGGATGGTGTAGGTAGGGGGATACAGGGTTTTTAAAGCAGCCCAGATATGGATAGGATGGGATGGGATGGAAGGGAGGTGGAGTAGAAAGCACCTTACGTAGACTACGTAAGGTAGGTGCTAGCAGGTCGTGTCGGGACTGGACTGAAGTAAATTGAGGTGAGTCGAGTTCAGAACAGGCCCGTTGAGCGGGAGATTTGCAGGGAATAATTGACTTAACTATTAGGTGTCTTCTCATGTCATCAATCGGCCAGAAGCAAAGTACATCTACCTGCAAATAAAGGTTGACATGTACTTTGTCTTATATCTTGTGACCAATTGGCAACAGCCAGATCGTCCCAGGTCTCCGCCGTCTTGACCCTCAACTACCTTACCTACCTATAGTACCTAAGTACCTACATAGTAAGTATTGGATGTATCCAAGATATAGGTGGTATGTAGGCCTGCACCTCGTTTCTACTGAACACTCGTGTCTACTCCCCTTGACTCAAGTACTTAGGCACCTGAGCCACCTCTGTACCCTTCGTAGGTTGCTCGATTGACCGCTTCGTGGTAAAAGGAAGTAAGCAAACAAGAGAAGTCTCTCCTCAACAATGATACTAGCCAGAACAAGAACTCAGGCACCTCGCGCTTAGACATTCGTGGTCTGAGATGCGCGTGGGTTGAGGTGTCTCTTCTCCTCAATTCCAACTGGAGCCTACCTTGTCGGGCCGTTGATGGAGGGGGCCATTGGTATTTATTAGTGGTTACTCTGACTGAAAGTCACACAACACATTAGAGTTCCAATCGCGTTTTTTTCAGTTGCATCTCTTGATTAGTGCCGTTTCTTAGAAGTCACAATTAGGATAAAATTCATGATACCTCGACTGGGCACATGTTTCACTGCTCTCAACCTTCATGAGCTGGGGAACATGGGGGTCGGCCGCGTCCACTCTGGGCAGTGAAAACTCCAGCTTGGTAACATGATGTCAGGTCCCAGTAAGCCACCTTCGTGGGGGGGTCTCCAAGGCTAGGTACTTGGTTCTTCTGCCGTTCAGGTATCTCTCGCCTCATCAGGATGTGGGGTGCTTGTCCTGTAGTTACTAAGGTTGGGCCAACCTGGAACGCACCTTTTACATCTTAGTTGAGGTACCGGGGTCCGGGTCCGGCACTACGATTCTCCCGAGCTGCGATCTAGCCACGTTTTCATTGGTTAGGCAAGCTAGTGGCTAGCTATGGAACCTAGGTACCCTGAAGCTTCTGCTGACGCGCCAAATGGGCAACGTATGCTTTTTGGGGAGCTGCCCTGTCTCAGGAGGGTCTCGAAGTTGAGGTGTCTCGAGAGTTGCGAGCTTGCATTTATCAAACTTTGACCACAATTACCTTGCGGTACAAGGCCACAACAAATTTTCATTCTTGACAGCCTTGGATCTCTCAATAGATGAGTGTATCCCTACCTTAAGCCGTCATCATGAAGCCTTTCGCCATCACCACGGCGCTCTTTAGCTTCATATCCGTCGCACTCGCTGGCTCAACAACAGACTCCAAGACATCGAAGGTCATCCTGCCCGTCGACTTTAAGCCTCCACAGGTTTTCAAGAACGCCAATTTGGTGCACGTCATCTCTCTGGAGAAGACCTACGTAAAGGAACAGATCAATGTCCTCGTCGAGAACGTTGCAAAGGAGCCGCAGACAGAATACTATGTGCCATTTACTGCCGAACAGCTTCCTCGTATAGGAGGTTTCGAGGTTAAGGATCGTAAGGATGCGAACGCCGGACCGTTCGCGGCCGAGGCTGTCGAGTACGATCCTCTCAGGTATGTGTCTTCTAGCCTGGCTATGTTGCAGTTCAAGACTAATGGTGCGATATAGTGATGTTCAGTACTATCGTATCCGACTGCCCACGCCACTCAAGCCCGGTGCCCAACAAACACTCGGAATCACCTACTATTACCTGAAAGCCTACACTCCTCTCCCCGCGGCCGTTTCCCAGGACGATGACCAATACCTGAGCTTCAACTTTTCCGTTTATGCACCATCTGCCTACATCACGAAGAAGCAGAAGACTGAGCTTAAGGCTGCTTCGGCCGATGTCCCCGATTATACAAAGCTTCAAGGTAGTGGCGAGGTCAAGGAGTTTCCTGTAAAGCAGGGCACCAAGCTCATCTATGGTCCCTTTGATGAAAAGCCCGCCGGTGCTGTCTCTCCTGCCAACGTTCGCTTCCAGTTTACCAAACCGGTTATTCATGTCAAGGAGCTCGATCGTTTGATTGAAGTCAGCCACTGGGGCGGCAACATCGCCTTCGAGGAGCACTACGAGATGTATCACGGCGGCGCCAACCTTTCTGACAACTTCGACCGAATCAAATATTCTCAGCATTCGTTGTACCGTCAGCATGGGGTTGCAGGAGTTCGTCCTTCGCATTACCTCGACCAGTTGCGAATTCCTCTTCCGGGCGGAAGCGTGGATGCCTACTATACAGATGTGATCGGCAACGTCACAACGTCTACTTGGCGAACCGACAACCGAGACGCTCTTCTTGTTCTGAAGCCGAGATACCCTCTTTTTGGTGGATGGAGGTACCCTTTCACTATTGGATGGAACTCCGATGCTTCTAACTTCCTGAGAAAGACCGCCACTGGTAGTTTCGTACTCCGAATTCCTTTCATCGAAGGCCCCAAGCAGCCAGAAGGCGTTGAATATGAGCACATTAACATCAGTGTTCTCCTTCCAGAAGGCGCCGAGTAAGCCGACAGTCCAAGCACTATCTTTGCCATTGCTAACGTTGATACAGGAACGTCAAGTTCCACACCAACATTCCCGAATCGTCGATTGTATCTACCTCGGTTGATTTGACCAGAACCTACCTCGATACTGTCGGCAGAACAGCAGTCAGCATCAAGGCACGAAACCTGGTCGACGAGTTCCGAGACCGCCAACTCATCATCTCTTACGATGCGCCTCTCTCGAGCGCTCTTCGAAAACCTTTGGTCATCTTTGCCAGTGCCATGGTGGTATTCGTCACTACCTGGGCGTTGGGCCAGGTGCAGGTGGGATTTAAGCCCAAGAAATAGAGGCTTTAATAGAAAAGGAATGTGTCTTTTGATTAAGGGGTCTTCGCCTTCACATGATGAGGAGTCTGGAAGCTGCTGCTGGGTCAGATGTAAAAGTGTAAAATAGAGGGACCATATTAGTAAATGGGATTAGGTTTCCAGTTTGCAAGACGCAAGAAACATCAGATGACAGTCAAATACTCGCTTGACTTTGGTCATGTTCTGACAAAGACAGCAAAGCCACCACCAAGAGACAGGCTCCAAGCCATCATCCGTAGAGGCGGGCAACTCCGTAAGCCAGCTAGACCCAGCCTCTTTTGATAGCCTCTTGTACAGACTTTGCCAGGTTGTAACACGGACTTGGTACTACGCCAAGTGCGTGTGGAGGGACTGTGTCTCCCAGTCCTTGGGGAGTAAGAAAACACGAGGCCTAAATTTAGGATAACAAAATAAGTGCCACAAAGGGTACTCTAAGCTCATCCTAAATCTAGACTAAGGTACCTAAATCTTTTTGTCACTTAGGCTTAAGGTCCCGAGTTTTATTTCCTCCCCTAGCCAGTTGAGCCTGAGATGGGTGGGCGAGACAGGCTCCGAATGGCCACCCTGGCTGAGGGCCCTCTCCTTGTCTGAGCCAGGTTCTGACACCATGGGTTAGTCAAAAGAAACCGGGCAAAGGAAATCAGGGCACTGGTATAAGATTGAACATGAGAACCCTCCTCAAAGCCTCACACATTCTTTTGCATTTATAATTTAACAACCAATATCTCAAGTTGAGGCTGATCAATCAGGGTCTCACTTTACAGTCGCTCCAACGATCTCGTTCGACTAATCCTGTCCTATCACAGCTACGACCAGTCTCACACTCGCCGAACAAACCCTCAAACAACCACCAGGATGTGTTTCGGCAGTGAACCCAAGCCTAGGACCAAGTACTACTATCACGAAGAGATTACACCTTCTAGGCGATACACAGGCCATCATCACCATCACCACCATCACCATCATCACTCACGCTCTCCCCGAGCAAGCTACACCAGTGTCTCTAGACGGTCCTACAGCCACAGCCCACGAAACAGTGGCACTGTTGTCTATGAGCGCTATTGATCGTCTGGAGGCACCAATGCTGAATTGTGGGTGTAATTAGAGACGATGACGTTGTGCAGAGCATGCGGTACTTGGCGGGCTGTGTTTAGCGGCATTGGCAATGTGTTTAATTATCGATGAGGAACGTATGACTATTTGGGCAAGGTTTTGGGGGAAACTGTCTGGTTAAGGATATTGGACACAGGGTGGGCGTTATTCATGCACAGGAAGAGGCGACATAGCGCAATTCAATAAGATGGAGTTTCTTTTCCATTGGCTTTGGCTCAATGGGCTGTTGATCATGAGCTGTGACAGTAGAGAAAGGTCAACTTAAGGATCTCAAGATGCTATTCAACCAATGTCCCTTAGATGAAAGGCTGAGCCTCGTGCTTCTTTCCCGGGAGCCACGGATCTTGGTCATTTGGAGCTCTTTGGAAAGCCTGTTGACGTATCGTCTGGGCGGGGTGCGGAGTGTCCCGCAAAGCTGGATCGTCGCTAGAAGAGCTCATGACATCACACTGCATTCCGCCACCGAACATACAAAGGCTCTCTAAGACAGATACAGCGAGTTACTCCAAATTTGAGCGTAGGTACAGCTGAAAACATGTACTTGTGCTACCGAAAGCAGGGCAGATCCAAGATGTGTTGGTGTCGTCAACGTCAGTTCAACAGGCCCTTCTGCTTGTTTAAAGCCTGCACAACCCCTGCCTTTGTATCGGCAGCTTTAACATCTGGAGACCTCTTACATCCATCCCCCTTGTAACAAACCTGACCCGGACCCAGACGATTTGCACTGATTTACATTTACTACCCAAAGCGGCTCTGCAGCTGAATTCTCGAATCGCCTTATCACCGTAAGCTGTCACCTGTTTCATTGTGTGAGGAGGTGTTGGGCCTTGTCTGTTTCATAGGAGGTAGCGGGGAAGGCAAGAATGTTATGTGATATGAAAGCTGACTAGGTATATGGAAGAAGGTGCATTCTGGTTGAGTCGCAGATACCTACCTACCTTACTCTTGAGCGATAAGGTACCTGAAGGATTCACCTGCCTACCTTGGCTCTCTCTAGGTAGTAGTTATCCTTCCTCAAGCCTTCAACATGTAAGCTCCCGTTGGAATCTTCAGCAATCATCAAAATTCATATGTCGTCGCGCCTCAACCAACCTTACTCTATACCAAAATACAATGTCTCGCTTCAGTTTCGACACCTCTTCTTCACGCCATGAATCACTAGATTCGGAAAGCCCGGTTGACATGAAACTCTTTTCTAGGAATCGCGCACTCTCCATTCGATCCAACAAAGCCAAGGGCAGCTCTGGCGCTGGTGCCGGAGCCAAGCGCCCGGGTTTCTCCTTCAACTCACTCCGCGGCCAGGTTCAACCTGAGCTGTCCCGTAAGCTATTCCGCCTCATCAAATCGGAGAACAACCTCATTACCGCCCATGAGACCGCCGGCCGTGAGCGGGTTTCCATTGCGACTCAGTTATCTGAATGGGGTGAGCAAACCGGAGATGAGAGTATTAGTGATATTTCGGATAAAGTGGGAGTTATCCTGAGTGAAATGGGCGAGCAAGAGGACGCATATGCTCATGCTCTTGACGATTCTCGCGCCGAACTCAAGGCTATTCGAAACACAGAGAAGAGCGTGCAGCCCAGCCGCGAAAAAAAGGACAAGATTGCCGACGAGATCCAGAAGTTGAAGTTAAAGGAGCCTGGCAGCACAAGACTGCCTGTCCTCGAGCAGGAATTGGTGAGGGCTGAGGCTGAGAACCTGGTAGCGGAGGCCCAATTGACCAACACCGTGAGTTGTGACTAGCTTCGCTTCATCAACCATTTGAGCAGGGCTGACCTTCCATATAGACCCGACAAAAGCTCAAGGAAGCTTATGTTGCCGAGTTCGCTGCAACCATCGAGCGCGCCGAAAAGCAGATCATGCTAGCCAAACATGGCCGCCGTCTGCTGGAGCTTCTCGACGATTCGCCAGTGGTTCCTGGCGATACACGAGTGCCTTATCAACACTCCTCCCTGGCACGCCAAATCCTCAACGATGCTGAGGATGACCTTCGAGAGTGGCGACCCGAGGCCGAGGGCTTTTCTACTCCAGTCCAAAACCAATCGCCAACCCTTGAGGGAAAGGGAAAGGAGCCTCTGGCTTCAGAAGACAATCTGTCTCCTGTCCAGTCTGAGGCAGCCACAGTTGAATCCGGCACTTCTCCTTTGGAGCAACGGGGTACCAAGTCCTCCGTCTATGCTGAGGTCGCTGGCTAAGTGGGCAATTACAGGATAGTCGACAAGGGTGCCGATTCAGGTATTGGCTTTTGTTTCGATAAGTTTCGTTTTCTTGAGCGGGCGAGAAAGTTCACTTGCTGTTATCGCAGTCTGTCTGGGCGTGCCGAGGGATTATTTCCTAAGTTTAATAAGTCTGGGGTACCGAGAGGCTTTTGTGTGAGTGCTGTCTGTTCATATCCTTTGGTTGTTGCTTAGTTAGCCTCGTTAGTTGAATCAGAATAGGCGTGCCTACCAAAAGTATAATAAAATGGTGTCATGTTGAGGATCGTAGTGTATGTTGCACCATCGGTACAAGAACGACGATGAACCGGCTCGTGGCGCACTTTACGGGCTTTTAGGCTCATCTTCAATCCATTGTTGAAACACTCAGCACCAATCGATATGAGGTGATCAGTATCGTGGGTCCTGGTGCATCGTTTGCTTTGGTTTTTCAAACGGTGTGGATGGATGGGGTCTGCATCTTGGTGTTGCACCTAATAATAAGACGATTTATTATGTTCCGGTTACGGAGATGGATGAATTTTCGTGAAAGGCTTGATTGCAGAGCAGAAAGATAATTACGTTAACTGTCTTCACAGTAATCATCGTGGATTGACTACTAATGAGAGGGGCCTTGGGCCTAGACATTACTTCGATCCAATCCGTTTAGCTGCCAGTGTAATGATGCGTAGGTTCATCGGGTCATGACTTGTCTCCGGGCTGTCGGCCGTGTTTGCATGGAGGTGAGGATCAAATTAGCACAACTGAGACCCATCATGATATCCAGAACCAGTTAGCTTCTGGTTTATATCAACCATCCGAAAACCAACTCCCGTGCCCGCGAAAAGACGACCTCGGTTTCTCTTGAAGCCCTGTGCTACAGCCGACGACCGCGGTGCAAGGCCTAGGCATAAGGTTTCTTCTCACCGTATACTCTTGATATAACCTCCCAGTCTCTTTCCTCTCTCCCTTTTTGCACCCTTCTCTCCGGGGCTGCTCCACTTCAAGCCGCCCCCTAAAGACCAGCTTAGTATTGATGTTACAGCCGCAAAGTTCCCGGCTTCTGCTGCTCCAGAGGTCGTTGCGCACTACAGTCACAGGCACCGCAGCCACTGGGACACTGCTGTACAGTCCATCCGCAGCGCCGTCGTTGTCGCCATACCGAGTACCTGGCCGGGCCAATTACATGGCATCGCTGGCAGCACGCAGCCCTGCCGCTGCCGCTGCAGGCCCCGGCGGGAGCAATAGTGTCATTACCAGTGGTGCCCCGCCCCCTCCATCCTCTTCTTATTCTCACTCTGCTGCTACGTCAACCTCCAAAATTTCTTCCCGTCGAACAGCTCAGATTGCTCGACACTTTTCCTCCTCATCCTCACCAACAGGTCCCGTTTCAAAGCAGAAGCCCGACATGGCCTCCAACTACACCGTCCGCAAGGTTGCGGCTCCCAACACCCTCGAGCACCGAGTCTACATCGAGAAGGACGGCCAGCCCGTTTCTCCTTTCCATGATATTCCTCTCTACGCCAACCAGGAGCAGACCATCCTGAACATGGTTGTCGAGATTCCTCGATGGACCAATGCCAAGCTCGAGGTATGTTACTGGTCAACATCAATTGCTGTCTTTTTACCTCCCCGACACGCTTTGCTTTATTTACAGTTGTCGTGTGCTCTATTACCCCTCCCCCCTCCTTACGCAACCGTTGCCCCAGACCGGCAAAACGAACGCAAAACATGAATACTGACAAAACCCTCACTATAGATCTCCAAGGAGGAGCTCCTCAACCCTATCAAGCAGGATATCAAGAAGGGCAAGCTTCGATACGTCCGAAACTGCTTCCCCCACAAGGGTTACCTCTGGAACTACGGTGCCTTCCCCCAAGTATGCTCATTATTTACCCCAATCTGACGTGGTCACCCCTAACTCGATCACCAGACTTGGGAGGACCCCAACTCCGTTCACCCTGAGACCAAGGCTAAGGGCGACAACGACCCTCTCGATGTCTGCGAGATCGGTGAGCTCGTTGGTTATACTGGCCAGGTCAAGCAGGTCAAGGTCCTCGGCGTCATGGCTCTCCTCGACGAGGAGGAGACTGACTGGAAGGTCATCGTCATTGATATCAACGACCCTCTCGCCTCTAAGCTGAACGACGTTGAGGATGTCGAGCGACACCTTCCCGGTCTCCTCCGTGCCACCAACGAGTGGTTCCGTATCTACAAGATTCCCGATGGCAAGCCCGAGAACCAGTTTGCCTTCACTGGCGAGTGCAAGAACAAGAGGTGAGTTCTCAAATTCCGGCTCAGTGAGCCCAAGACTGACAATTTTAAGCTACGCCCTTGACGTCGTCCGCGAGTGTGCTGAGGCCTGGGAGCGTCTCATCACTGGCAAGACCCCTGCTGGCGGTGTCTCCACGTAAGTCTCTAAGCTATCTTCCTAACACAGCTGATACTAACGTTTGCGTAGCACCAACGTCACTGTCCAGAACTCTCCTTCTCGTGTCTCTCCTGACCAGCTTCCCCCTCTGCCCCCCAACGAGGATGTCCCCGCCGAGAAGATCGATGCTTCCATTGACAAGTGGTTCTTCATCAGCGGTGCCTCTGCTTAAGTGTCCATAGACCAACCATCTTGCATAAAAGGAAGAAGTACGGCAGACATGTAGTCTTCACAAAAGTTGAGCACAGAGATACTCAAGAACAATATATAAAAATGATGCCAATTGTCGTAATATTATACAAGACCCTCAATCCCTGCTATGCCATAGGGGTTCGTAAATGTGCAGGGTTCGTTCCCTAACGCCGTTTGTGCGGAGTGATACAGTATAGCGGTGTTTTTCACATATTTTAATCGGTCAAGTCGGCTGCCTTCTGCAGTTGACGCGAATGTCGGTCTACTTCCTCCACCAGCCCTTTAATGTTAATCTTTTGGCAGTCGAAGTTGAGCTCCTTGCCATCCTCTGCATCTCGTTAGCCATTGGACCCCTTTGGGACAACTAATAGTGTTCTAGTATTACATACTAAATTTCACTCGTAGGGAGCTGGGCTCTTTTGAAGTTCGGGGTAGGATGGTCGACGTGATTGTTGTTCCATTCGCTCGGGCATTCGGAGGCAGAAATGTGAGAAACAGACGAGCTGGCTTTGCGCAGGCCGAGAAAGGGTTGAATTTGGCCGAAACCTCAGTCATAAATTTGGTGATCATCTTGGCGACGAGTAAAAGGCTAAGCTCGTGAAATACTCAAGAGAAATTGGCTTTGGCAAGGGAGTCGAACGTGGTCATTAACACACTCAAGAGCCATAGCCGGGTACCTCAGTTTGGCGATGCTGAAATTTCGAGGTTCGATAACGTCTCGGTACATGCATATCACCCTAAAGGGGCAGCACCCAGCTAACTGCAACGTCATGATAATGATGGACCACGTTTCGAGATCGACTTGCACATTATATACTTAACAGTTCTTCACCAGCATACTACCACAAACCCAACAAGCTAAAAATGTCTTTCGAGGGTCTGCAGGAGCGTTTGACGGCTCTGCAAGAGACGACAACACAGCTCAAAGAGCTTATCGATCGACTCGCAACACTCAAATTCCAACCTGGCTCCGTGCCCCTGACCACCGACGAGGAGAGCAGCGAAAGCGGCGAACTCAGCGCAGAAATTACGAGTACTCTACGGGATGGAGAAGAGGAGCATGAGCTTTTGCAGGAAGAAGTGGAGTTTCTGCGCGTTGCAGAGCATGACAAAGCCCGGTTGAAAGAGAGTGTCGAAAAGATTGGAAAGGAGCTTGCAAGGTATGGTTTGCGCTGAGAGGAAAATGGTATTTATGTCTAAAATTACTCTAGCTGCCGTCTCTCTTTTCGAAAAGCACGACTGTCGGCAAAACATAGCCTCGCACAAGCACAAAGACGAGAGCGCGAGATCCTCCTTACATCATTTTCACAACCTACTTCCGAGACCAACTCTCTTTACCCTGACGATGAAAAGACTGCTCGTCCTATACGTCATCAGCAAAACGTCCAGAAGCAGCAATCGAGCCTCACCGAAGAGGATCAACAGAACATTGGTGCGAGTGCTAATGTGACCAACGCCCTACGACGAACACATGATCTGATCCAGGCGGAGTTGGCTCGCAGCGAGTTTGCACATGAGACTCTGACGGAATCTTCTGCTGCTTTGAAGCAACTGAACGAGTCGTATGGCTCTCTGGACACAATGCTGGCGAGCTCCAAGGACTTATTAGGCACATTGTTGCGCTCGCAGAAAAGCGATACGTGGTACCTTCAAACGACATTTTACATGCTAGCTTGTACACTCGGCTGGCTGTTGTTCAGAAGACTGCTGTATGGACCGATGTGGTGGATTGTTTGGCTACCGCTGAGGTTAATGTTTGGATTGGGAACGTCGGCAGGCAGTGCGGTGATGCACGCGGGCTCGGGGCAGGGCCAGGTGAAGGAGGCTGGACAAGCGAGCAAAGGAGTTCCGGTGGAGGGTTTGCCGGACGATGAGTTGCCTACCGTCAAAGTTGACACCGATCAGCAGGCCGAAGTTTTGGAGAAGGTGGATAAGATTGTGAACTTTGTGAGAGAGGCAGAGGAGCTGGGGAATATCCCAGAGGGTGATGAAGACAGCATCGGTAATCCCAAGAAGAGGATGTGGGAGGAGCCTGGTGTTGTTGAGCAGCAACGCCCTAGAGACGAGTTATAAGTTGGATACTTATTAATTTTGTAACAACATCGTCCCGCATATGTTGAAGCATTATGTTCATAACTATGAAGCGAGTCTCGTCAGTTGTGTTCAACTGTAAACTGATTTTGGAACATATGATGCCCGTCGAAAAAACTCGCCAAAAGAACGATCCGCAACGGTGGGATACTCTATTCTTCCAAAGAGGTTTTCCGTCCCTTGGTCATCATCATGTCATCGACCACATTCATCTATCGACTATCCTTAAATTTCCTTTAAGCCATCATCTCACATAACGTCGTGCCTCATTTGGCTTTGAGGCTAACTACCTGATAAGCAAACCCGTTCATCAAGAGCATAAACCAAGGTGCCGGGGTTTGTAGGCAACTCTGACTGCTTTTCCGACTATGTTCGCTGGGGAGCAATCTGCTCGACTTCGCTGATCCAAGGAAGGCCAAGCTTCTTCATCTCAACGGCAAGCTGGAACAGGTAATCGAGACTACGTTATATCAGCGTAAGGTAATCATTCGCAGATCACGATTGAGTTGTTATATCTTCCATACCTCTCACATTGAGTCTTGGCCTTATGAACGTTATCACCCCAGACATAGACACCGTGACGACGGACGAGAACAGCGTATGTGTCGGGATACTTATCCATCGCTTCTTCGAGATACTCAGTCAAGTCCTCCTCATGAGGAGTGTTCTCGATAACTGGAATGCGAAGGGTGTCATGATAGCCCAGGTTGCCTGTCTTGTTCATGCCGCGGCCAAAGCCCTTGATTTGCTCAATGTTGTTGATCTCGAAAACTCGGTCTTTTCCGGGGCCTTGGGATTCTAACAGGAGGGTCACAAGAACAGCCCATTGAGAGTGAGTATGTATACAACAGCCAGCCCCTCGGCGGGTGAAAGCAGCAAGGAACAATGGGGTGCACTGAGAAGGCTTATAGCAGGGAGGAGATCGCAGATAGGTGCGCTGGTTGAGCTTATTGTGGTTAGGATCTTGCTCAGAAAGAGCCATGACGTAGATGTCGGTGTTCTTCATGAGTTCTTTTTGAACGCCCGAGGGCGCAATGTATACGAGATCACTGCGACCATGGTGTAAGTTAAGAGAACCGTTTGCTCCTTATTTCGATAGCAAATGCCCAAGAGAAGTTTCAGATGATTTTCCCATTGACTTGACGAGGGTATACGCCGGTATCATGAGTCTCAATAAAATAAATTTGCCTTCTCCAACTCATCATGGCGGGGTCGCGGGGTAAAAAAATTTATGAAATTTCAAGAACGAGCAAGGTAAACATAAACATACTCATCTCGAATGGAGCAACCGCCTCCTGTTCCCGTAACCCAGCCCAGAGTCCAGAACTTTGCGCATAGCGAAGGGATCAGGTTTGCAGGGTGGTTCGGGTCCTCGGAGGTAATGAGGGCATCGCCAGTTGGGCGTTGCTCAGTTGACATTTTGTCTTTGGAGGAAGACTTAGAGACGCGGAGCAAGGTTTGAATTGTGTCTTTGCAGAGGGTTTCCAATTCTGAATACAGCGGCCGGGAAATCACAGAGATCCAGAGGAGTGTTGAGGTATGGGAAATGAGATACCAGCACAGCCAATGTAATAGAGCTGAAACTGATGTTGGTGGTGGATAGTCTAGTTTCTTGTCTAGGTAGGTAGGTAATGTTAGGCCAATGCCACACCTGTCTACGTAGTAGGCTAGGCTGTGGTTTGAGAGCTCTGAGTGGCTGAGGAAGATAGATCGGGGTGCTCTGTGCTCTGTGCTCTGTGCTGTCGAAATCCATCTCATCCGTGATGACAAGAGCACTCTTGGGAGAACCACCTACTGTACGCTAGCCAATTAACAACCACAAGATATTCACTACTCTGTACCTTCAAGGCCATTCTGCGGGGAATCAGGCCGTGGCTGATAAGCGCAATGGCTCAAACAATCAGAATTGATGGCTTGGGAACGTTGGGCATTTACTAGGTACCTAACATGGTCCTGAGTGGGCAGGCCGTATTTCTCCTGGTGCTCTCCAAAATCTACACCAACCCAAGTCTCTTTCTCAATAATCTTTGCCATGTGGATGGAATCTTCTTTTGTCTGGAATATTCTACATTGTATTCCAATTCTATGCAATACGTGCAACCTCGGTTTTCCAAAAGCAATGGCCTCAGTCTGACCTGAGGTTGTATTGCGTCCACGGTGGCAAGCGAGTGGGCTATGAATAGGAACGGAGACGGAACAGCCGAGAAAGGACCAAAAGACAAGGAGTACAGCTAATAATGGGGTTTCCCTTCCATCAAGATTCATAGACGCAAGTCTGAACTATACCAGATAGCCATCTGTTGCAACACGTAGGGTAGTACACATCTTTGCATGAACTCAACGGTGCATGTTATCTGAATGTTTTGAATATGTGATAATAATAGCCAGCACCAGATGGAGAATCTTGCCGGATTGAAGACAAATGGACGAATGCCATGGAACAGACCTGGCCAGTGTTTTAACGTTTTCAAGGATGGCACCTTAATCACAAGCCTTTACAGGTGGGTAATAATACTCGTTTAATGAGTGCGAGAATCCATCAACAGGCTCTGAGCAGTGAGCATCATGTCTTGTCTTAAGATGTTGACCCTTGTCCCTGCTTATATGTAATAAATGGCCTTTTTCAGCTCTCAGCGCCGGTGCCGGGAAGCCAACAACCTGACCCTGCAGGCCCTGGTAGAGCTTCACTGTAGCAGTACGTATCACAGGACACAGGTGCCCCTAATAACAAAGTGGCATATGGGGGAACGGGGAGCACCGCCGGGGCCTTTTCTCTGGGATACCTCGTATTCATGGATTAGGTTGTATGTAATAGGTTGAGCCGACGGCTTTTGCAGGTGACAACGCGGCAAAGAGCATCCGTTACAAGTCCTAGGCGCCGTTTGACCATCCATTTGAGGGAAGAGGAGGTTTGAGTTTGTTGAGTTCTTGAGCAGTATGTAATGAGTCTACTTTGACCTACCTAGTGATAGTATATTGAGATGACGCTCGTGTTAGCCAAACAAAGTGTATACTACATGTACGCCAATGAAAACGAGACCGTTTTAATTAATTAGTACCTACCTTACTCTGGCCAAGCCCTCCAAGACGGCCTCGACTCCCGGGCTAACTTTTACAGTAGTAGAACATGGCTTTCTGTTCTGTTCTTTATTTGATCACTCATACAGGGTACTGTGAAGAAGAAAACAAATCCTCAAGTGTGTTATTGTTTACATTGCATTGGCTGGATCGCAAACTCACTGGCCCAGGCTCACTGATGGTTTACAAAGTCTCGTCTGGGACACACTTCCGCCCACCCCTTGACCCAAAATGGAGGCCCGGTCTATTATTGTCTAGCCCCAAGGGTCACCCCCTGAGACAACCTCGAATCCAATGGACTTGGAGAGATCCGATGCTAGTGCAGTGATCTAGGCGCGCTGAGAAGCACAACCGTGTGCCGTCACCTTTTTTCAAGGTGCAAATTAGGGGGCTCATCACCACTCATCTGTGGTGGTGGAAAGCAGAAAACACCACACATGTAAGAAAGGACGGCAGATGGTGGTCATGTCGCCAGGCAACACGAGCTGTTGGAGGCGAAGCTCTCTAGGCTCTCCATGATGGATGGATGGACGAACGAGCAAGTGGATGATCGATCATCCATCCTGCCGTCCATCCTATACGTGTGGGCCACTTGTGTTTTTTTGTCCCCCCAACGTCTTTTTCCATCCATCATAAGTTTTGTTGGTCACAGTCGATGGGAGAGGAGAGGAGAGGAGTCCACTCACAACATGGATGACCATCTTGAATTATCTGAGCCGAAAAAGAATCGTTAAACGAGGGGAGAGATGCAAGATCTGCGCTGAGCCGGAATTACAGGAACATCCCCCAGCTCAACTGGCAAATAATTAGTCGTTTCTTCCCCTAGTCAACGCAGGACAGGGACGGCAAATTAGTGTCAGTCTCTTGGATTATGGCTTGCAAATTTAAAATTGATGCCGGCGGGCTTCCCCAGACCAGAAAGTAAACGAACCTCGATCGACATCACATCACATCAGCCCATGCCTCCCTCCTCAGGCTCCTCTCCTTCGCTCGCTACAGTCCGACCCGACTGCAACTCAGTTTAATTTTGTGCTTGTGCTTGTCCCTTCTTGGTTATCGTCCCACTGCGTGTGCTGTACTGTGTCACAACATGGACGTGGACTTGTGTAAGGGGGTTTGCGTGGCGTACCCAAAACTTTCCCCCCATCTCTCTTTCTGTTGTGTTGTTTTGATACTGACGAGGCCCCGAGTGTGCATCATGCGTACCTACCTAGGTATGCCCGACAGCAATAGCATCCCCGAGAAGTTGATGGATACTTCGCTTCTCTCTCCTTACGGTAGCTTCTCCCAGTCTCTCGCACTTTCTGATCAGACAAAATGGATCCTTGATGGCTCCAATTCTAATCCTAGCGCCATCATGGGTCCTCTCTTTCCTCACCCCATGTCCATGCATGTCGAATCCATGCTCTGGCCATTGACAAGCAAGATGCAAAGGTCCTGATGGGTCCCCTATCTCCCGATGAGCCGGGGGCTAGCTTGGCGCCGCTTTGCCTGTACCTCAGGTCAGTCTTGTTGACTTGTCTAGCTTGTGCCTGTGCCTGTGACTTTCACGGCTTCCCCTAGCCTGGCCTGGGGGTCTGAGTCTCTCTGAGACGGTACTTTGCCTTGTCTATGCTTGCTTGGGCTTAAGCGGTGGTGGTATGGCCATTGGCTTGATGGTGTGGATGCCCCTTTGCTAACCGGCCGCGTCTAGTTGAGGACTCGACTCATAAAAGGACCTGGCTGCCCCGTCGCGTGCTCTTGTCTCCCTTCTTCTTCACCCTCGTTGTCATCCGCCTGTCATTCGTTAAGACAAGAATTCCACTTCAGACTTTCGCTTTGAGATTCATCTCGATTACTTTACACTACTAATTCTAATATCAACAATCTCGAAATCTATCAACATGCGTTTCACCTCCATCTTCGTTGCCGGCGCTTTCGCCACCATGGCCGCTGCCCAGAGCAAGACTGCTTCTGTCTCTCCCGCTCAACAGTCTCAGCTTGACTGCCTTGACGCCTGTGATGCTGGTGATGTCAAGTGCCAGTCTTACTGCATCACTGTGAGTCTGACGTTCCACTATGTGGACCAACACGGGTCTAACCAGAATTCTCCAGGTCCCCTCTCCCGATGAGAAGAACATCAACGCCACCACCGAGTGTGTTGCCGCCTGTCCCAAGGGCAAGGGTTCTGCCTCCGACACCGAGAAGTACTCTGTCTGTCTCCAGGACTGTATCGCCAACAACTACTGGAAGACAGTCTCCGGTACTCCCCGTGAGACCGGCGATGCTGGCTCCAAGGACGAGGCTTCCTCCGCTGCCGGGTCTGCTGCTTCCAAGGCCACCGGCACTGCCTCCGATGAGGACAGCACCGCCACCGCTTCTGCCGCTGAGTCTGATGCCACCGCTACCGACGCCTCTGAGACCTCTGGATCCGCCTCCGGATCCGCCTCCGGTACAGCTTCTGGCTCCGCTGCTTCGTCTACCGAGACTGGCAATGCCGCCACCGCTCTCGTTGGCGGCGTCTCTCTTCTCGGTCTCGTCGCCGCTGTCTTCGCTCTGTAAATTGGATCGCCTCTTTTTGGACATCCGGTTGATGGAATAGAAGGACTTTAATGGGATTGCTCTAGAGCGGTAATGATTGGAGTTTGATTTCAGATGTGATACATGTTGGGCATCATGACGAAGGCTTTTTTGGGCCGGATCGACTTTTCATGGACAAATTATTGGGACACCTTACGCGTTCACATACGGCTCGACACGAGCATCAATACAATACCTCTTTTTTTTGCGCTCTGCGTAACCTCATCTTGATGTGCTTTTTTCAGTTGACTCGAAGCCAGAACAAAACACAACACAACCACTGAGGTTGTGTTGGTTGTGGGATGTTGTTCTGCGATTGGCTACTGTTTCCCAATCGGGTGCTTGAGTGGTTTAGCTTGTAAACAAGCGAAATGATTGTCTTACTACTTGCAGAGTACATACTCCGTACATAACTATGGAGGAAATGCTCGAGTTCAATTCAATCGTTTCATCATGATTTTTTTCCTTCGAAGCCGAGATAGTAGTTGATATTTCGAAGGCACCTCCTCTTCATTGCATGCTGAGCAGTTTTCCCGCGTCGCTGATGTTTTTATAAAAACGTCATGACAAAACAATTGGCTTCAATTACGGTTTGATTGCAGTAATACCCTTGACGCCACGGAGTTCCCTGTGCGCTTCTTTTCTGGTGCTGTCCCGTCAGGCCCTTTTCGAGACACTAAGTTAGTTGGGTGCTGGGAGCCGCCCTCCAGACCTTTCAGGCCTCTGCTCCGTGTCAGTCATCTGTCCATAGGCCCTCAGGAAGCAAGATAACTCAAGACTTGAAAAGAGTGTGCCAAAGCAAACTTAGTAAATAGAGCCCTGAACTTGTGCTAGTTTGTCTAAATATCTTAAACATCCTGTATCAAGGACCTGGGTTTTCTTTCCTCCCCTCGATAGGGTAGCTGTTAAGCAACCCTAGACGGCATTCTTAAGGTATGAAAGTAAGGTAATGCGGAGAAGGATAATATCTTTCGACAAATTCAAAGTTTATAGTCCACATCATTTGCGTTGACCAACCTCAAGAATAACAAGCCACTGTAGACATCTTCTTGTTCCGTTCAGAAGCATATGGTACCTAGTCCGCCAAATACCTATGTACGGATACCAAAAACTCCAAATTTTGCTATTGGTCGAGCAGCTGTTTTTACACTTACACTGAAGCCCAGCGGAAGAACAATCCAACAACAGCTCTGTGCTTCTTCGTGAATACTACAGTATTATGCCTCTTGGACTAGATTAGCCAATACCTTGGTTTGGTTTTGAAGTTGAGGCTTATTACGCTTGTGAAATTAACCATTCATCCGACAATTGTTCCATGGATAGCTGTCTTCTTCTCGAGCCTTCTGTGGGACATGTATGACCTATTCTGTAACTTAGTACCTACAAGGCCAAGGCCATGAGGCTTCCGCCAACGTCCCCGCCCCCAGTTCCATGGGAGTACCTGACAGTCGGCATACGCACCTTCCTTCTTCCAACCTTAGTGGCTCCGGGCCACGGCCCCCGCTCTGCACCTGTTCGTGATCCCTGAAATTTAGGCGGCTCTGAGCTTCTTCGTTCTACGTGTCCTCAACACTAAGACAGAGCTCTCCACTCATTGTTAAGACGCCACCTTTCGCTTCTTCACTCTCCCCATTCTGCATTCCACCTCACTCTTGGACCTCTTATCTCCTCGAGCGCTGGGAATACCCTCATCGAGCATACACTTTCCCCTCAGTCACAAGTCCTTTTTTATTTATTTATTGTGTCCTGCTCATCCTCTTGCGCAGCTTCTGGTGACGTCCTTAATTCTCTGCTCAAGCTACTCCGTCACTTCCTTCATCATGAAGCTCAACGCTGTTGCAGCGGCCATGTCGGCTGCCATACTTACAGGCAACGTCCACGCCGAGGACATCAAGGAGGCTTCTCCTTCTGTTCCTGACAAGCTCCCTACATTCACTGTGAGTTTTTTTCTTCTTCATTTCAATGAGTAATTGATCTCGTGCTTGAGGGCTATGTAGCTCCTCCTCATGAGCTCTTGTTCTAGTCAATTGATGGCTAACCCACCCTTACAGCCCACCGTTCTGAAGGCCGATTTCCTGGAGCAGTTCACCGACGACTGGGACCAGCGATGGAAGCCTTCTCACGCGAAGAAGGATACATCTGGCTCCGAGGAGGAATGGGCTTATGTTGGCGAGTGGGCCGTTGAAGAGCCCATACAGTACAAGGGCATCGAGGGCGATAAGGGTCTCGTTGTCAAGAACCCTGCGGCGCACCATGCTATTTCTGCCAAGTTCCCTAAGAAGATTGACAACAAGGACAACACCCTTGTCGTCCAGTATGAGGTGAAGCTGCAAAGTAAGCATGACTCTGGAATCCCAATCAGTGATCGCGCATGCTGACATTTTTACCTCTAGATGGCCTCGAGTGTGGTGGCGCTTACATGAAGCTCCTCCGTGATAACAAGGCTCTCCATCAGGAAGAGTTCGCAAACACAACCCCCTACGTGATCATGTTTGGTCCCGACAAGTGTGGCCACACCAACAAAGTCCACTTCATTTTCAATCACAAGAACCCCAAGACTGGCGAGTATGAGGAGAAGCATCTCGATTCTCCCCCCACCGCCAAGATCACAAAGACCACCGAGCTTTACACCTTGATCGTTCATCCAAACAATACATACGTCATCAAGCAGAACAACGAGGAGGTCAAGACCGGCAGCCTCCTGGAGGATTTCACCCCCGCTGTCAACCCCCCGGCCGAGATTGATGATGCGAACGATAAGAAGCCCGAGGACTGGGTTGACCAAGCACGCATTCCTGATCCTGAGGCGAAGAAGCCTGAGGATTGGGACGAGGAAGCTCCCTACGAGATCGTCGACGAGGAAGCCGAGAAACCCGAGGACTGGCTCGAGAACGAGCCCGTCACCATTCCCGACCCCGAGGCCGAGAAGCCAGATGATTGGGATGACGAGGAGGACGGCGACTGGATCGCCCCTACCGTCCCCAACCCCAAGTGTGCCGACGCCTCTGGTTGCGGCCCATGGACGAAACCAATGAAGCGCAACCCCGACTACAAGGGCAAGTGGACCGCGCCTTACATCGAGAACCCGGCATACAAGGGAACTTGGGCTCCCCGCAAGATCAAGAACCCCGACTACTTCGAGGACAAGACCCCTGCCAACTTCGAGCCCATGGGAGCCATTGGTTTCGAGATCTGGACTATGCAAAGCGATATTCTCTTCGACAACATCTACATTGGTCACTCTATTGAGGACGCCAACAAGCTCGCTGAGGAGACATTTGGTGTCAAGCACCCCATCGAGAAGGCCCTCTTCGATGCCGATAAGCCAAAGCAGGAGGATAAGCCTAAGTCCCCCAGCGACCTCAAGTTCCTCGACGATCCTGTTCACTATATCACCGAGAAGGTCGAGCTCTTCAAGGCCATTGCCGCTCAGGATCCCATCGAGGCCATCAAGTTTGTCCCCGAGGTTGCTGGAGGTTTTGCCGCCATCATTATCACTGCCGCCGGCCTCGTCGCTGTCCTGTTCAACCTTGGCAAGTCGCCCGCTGTTCAGCAGACTGCTGAGAAGGCATCCGACAAGGCCAAGCAGGTCAAGGACAAGGCTGTTGAGGCCACCGCTACCGGTGCTGAGCAGGTCAAGGGCGCCGCTAACAAGCGCACCACCCGCAGCCAGTCATAAGGAAAACGAGGAGGTGATCTCAGATGGTTAGTTGTATCGGATGGAGTGATATTCAAAAGCAGACGGAGAACCTGTGGAGCTAAGAAGAGAAGCAACTTTGGAAGGAAATGTACACAATTCTCACGATTGATTGATTTGGCGCACCAGAGCAGCGATAGGGATATCAGACAATTGATAGCTTTTCAGGCTGACCTCACTCTTGATCTGTTCATGACTCGTCGTGGTGTTGCGTACGTCTAGACCACTCAAGAGGTACTGTGAAGCAAGGCGTTGGCATTGTTATCTCGGTTTGTTCGGTTTCGCATTTGCAGTAAGGGTAGGTCAACTCGACAAAGTCTTAAAACTAGGGTTTTTTACTCCTTCACCGAAATCGGCGTGCATTCACAGATAAGGGCGTCTAGTATCAGTTTAGATCGATATTGAGAAGACGAACGCCCTCCATAGACATCCATTTACGTTGGAGAATCATGGAAGGTGACCCCGACGTCCATAGATAGAGAGCAGGTCACTTGAGAAGTTGAGATAGATATGTTTCCCAATTAGGCAGGCGAAAGGAGACGAACAAACGAAGTGAGAGATCTAGTTTCTAGCCGGCAATCTCAGCCAGTAGGAGACTTGAATTGGGAGACAAACCTCAGACCGTGGTATCCATCGGCATTGACGGTAACCAGCGGACAAGCCGGAGCTCGCTCGGCAATTACCCCACACTTAGACTTTCCAGAAATGCTAGCCCTTCTCTTGGGGGAGGTTGCTAGCTTATCATGAGTTGCTCCTGCCGCCCCGCACTGACTCGTCTTTGGTGCTTGTAAGTGGTGACCTCCTCAGAGGAACGCCCCTCCAATTGCCTCCGCACCGTTGACATAGCCGGGACAGTTCCTCAGTATAAAAGTCTAGAAAACCCATGGCCTCTTGAATTCTGTCCTGTTTGTTGCTTCATTGGAAGTCATCGGGGTCAATTGCTCTTGCTCTCGCTCTCGCCTCCCTCTCCCAGTTATCGTCCCTCTCACTTACACACAACGTATTTGAGCCTCAGAGACTATACTGTCATCTTTCGTCGCCATCATGCGTCGTGCAATCTCTCGCGGCTTGGGTGCTTCCAGCCGATCTACTCCCGCTCTCTCTCGATCCTCTCTCCTCGCCTCATCTAACATCACAAGCGGCGCATCCCACGTCGCTGCCAGGCGCATTCATGCGACAAGCAAGCAGCTACAGCCCGTGACGGCTGCTTTGGCCTCAACCGCCAGCAGTTATCCTACCACCCACGCAAAGGTCGAGGTGGTCGATACCCCTTACTTCATCGACAACAAGTTTGTTTCGTCCTCGACCGATAAGTACATCGACTTACATGATCCCGCTACCAACGAGCTCGTTACTCGCGTCCCTCAGATGACCGACGCTGAGATGAAGGCTGCTGTTGCAAGCGCCGAGAAGGCTTTTAAGTCATGGAAGAACACTACTGTCATCTCTCGACAGCAGATCATGTTCCGATTTGTCCAGCTTATTCGTGAGAACTGGGACCGCCTCGCTGCTAGTATTACTCTCGAGCAAGGCAAGACCTTTGCTGATGCCAAGGGTGATGTCCTTCGTGGCCTTCAAGTCGCTGAAGCTGCTATCGCCGCCCCGGAGCTTCTCAAGGGCGAGGTCCTTGAAGTCTCCAAGGACATGGAGACCCGAACCTACCGTGAGCCCCTAGGTGTCACTGCTGCTATCTGCCCTTTCAGTGAGTAATCGGCAAGTCGCTAGCATCATACTTTAACTAATTCATGTGTAGACTTCCCTGCCATGATTCCCCTTTGGTGCATCCCTATTGCCACCATCACTGGAAACACCCTCATCCTTAAGCCTTCTGAGCGTGACCCCGGTGCTGCCATGATCATTGCTGAGCTTGTCCAGAAGGCTGGCTTCCCTGAGGGTGTTGTCAACATTATTCACGGCGCCCACCGCACCGTCGACTTCATCCTCGATGAGCCTGCTATCAAAGCGATCAGCTTTGTTGGTGGTAACAAGGCCGGCGAGTACATCTTCAGCCGTGGTTCCGCTAACGGCAAGCGTGTTCAGGCCAACCTGGGCGCCAAGAACCACGCCGTAGTCTCGCCCGATGCCAACAAGAACCAGTTCATCAATTCCATTACTGGTGCCGCTTTCGGTGCTGCCGGTCAGCGCTGTATGGCTTTGAGCACTCTTGTTATGGTTGGCGAGACCAAGGAGTGGCTCAACGAGGTCGCCGAGCAAGCCAAGCATCTCAACGTCAATGGTGGCTTTGAGGATGGCGCCGATCTCGGCCCCGTGATCTCCCCGCAGAGCAAGGAGCGTATCGAGAAGCTCATTGAGTCTGCCGAGAAGGAGGGCGCTACTATTCTTCTCGATGGCCGTGGCTACAAGCCCAGCAAGTACCCTAACGGTAACTGGGTTGGCCCTACCATCATCACCAATGTCACACCTGACATGACCTGTTACAAGGAGGAGGTCTTTGGCCCGGTCCTTGTCTGCCTCAACGCAGAGTCCATTGATGACGCTATCGACCTTGTTAATAAGAACGAGTATGGTAATGGTACTGCTATCTTCACCAGGTCTGGTGCTACTGCCGAGACCTTCCGCAAGAACATTGAGGCTGGTCAGGTGGGCATCAATGTCCCTATCCCTGTCCCCCTGCCTATGTTCTCTTTCACTGGTAACAAGAAGTCTATTGCTGGTGGTGGTGCCAGCACATTCTACGGAAAGCCTGGCATCAACTTCTACACTCAGCTTAAGACAGTAACAGCTCTATGGCAGAGTGCTGATGCCGTTGCCAAAAAGGCTGATGTTTCCATGCCTACCCAACAATAATCAGGCAGCAACTAGATGGCGGATTTGTTTTAAAAGGAAAAGCGAACAAGGAAGAATCGAAGATGGAACATGGGATATTGATGTAGATTGCATATCTGCTAGCATAATAAGGGTAGTAGTCAGGCTGTTGGGCTCAGCTGAGTGTCATGAATTTCAAAAACATCGGAACCTTCATTATATTTCGCTGCATGTATCTTACTCATCTTATATTTTCGTGTCGTCATTTTCACTATGCCACACATGATTTATGTTATTGGCAGTCTCAAAATGTTTGAGTGCTAGATGTAGAACAGTTATCCCACCCTGCCCATTCAGTGCTGATAATAAGAGAACATGTGAAGTCGTACGTACGGCGATAAAAACATGATGCTAATAATAATGATCATAATAAACAAATGCAATTTGATAAATAAAATAGATTGCGTGATATGAGTAGTGACCAACTACCAAATGTGTGCAACATGAGCAAGATTACGTCCATCTAGCGATCGATCTTACTGTGGCGGTGGCCCTCTTCTATTGCCGACAATAGCGTCTGTCTCTAAATATGCCTTCCTGGTCCCTCCTCCTTCTGTGAGTGGTGGTTGATCGGGCCACAATGGCTCGTCTTGCTTATTCCTTCTCAATGGTGATGCAGCCCCAAGCAGGGTGCTGTAGGAGTTTGCATCAGGGATGACAAATAATTGTCAACTACTCCGTACTCCTGGATATAAGAATTCGGAAATGCCAATGTGCAAAGGGATCTCTTGTCCCCCAGATGGCTTTCGAAGAATTTTAGATAGAGTATGGGTAAGTTTAAGGGTTGCGTGGGCTTTGGCTAGTCCTTTATATTAACTCATGACCCCATCCGAGCTTACTGCGTTGGAATTTTCATGAATCCGTCATAATATTCATCGAGCCATCGAGCTGCCTGAACACCAGACTCATCAAGGCTTGAGTCCCAGCGACCTATCGAGCCGACATAACCATCGGGACGAACGTTAACGATGGCTACCTCGCCAGGTCCCAGGCTGCCGAGCCATTTGTTAGTGCACAGGGAGCCACGGGTGTCCTGATCGGGAATGTCGTCGAGGTAGAAGGTCCAACGGCTGTCTTGCAGAAGAGGTGGGAGATCTGAGATTTCAATTTCCGTCTTGGGCATGGTGGCTGATTGACTTGTTAGCGAGCGATCTCCAAGTACAAGATGCGCAGGAACTTACTGATAAGACCAAAAGTGAAGAGGTGGCTGACAACGGTGTATCGCTCAGGTCGGGAGTAAACATCCTCAGGAGCTGGTGCTCGAGGTTGAGAAGCATAAGATGCGCTAGCTGCAGCAGATAGACGGCTAATAAAGGAGTCTGTGCCTGCAATAGCATGGCAGAATGTCTGCAGAAACGGTGCTGATTGTTGAACATCCCACATAAGAAGGTAAATTCGGAACTGGCCGAGCATAGGTATGTCGAGTTGGATATCCACAGGGTTGGAGTCGATATATCGAGTCACCTTGGCGGGAGGCAGAAGGCATCCTGGCTTGGCGTCTCCCATTACAAAATGGTTGTTTCCAATTCCTGGCCTGTTGATGGCATTCTCGCCATATTCAGCACCAATTCCGGAAATGAAGCGAACGTTGGTCCTGAAGTTCTCAGCGAGTGCAATGGCGTCGCCACCAGCAATTTGGTTGGCGTGCTCATAGTCAAAGTTAACCAAGTCCAAGGCAATCTTGCGTCGTTCTTCCTCGTAACTCTCGAGAAGATTTGGCTTGGCCAAGCCTCGAACCGCAAGGTTCAGCTTCCACGATAAATTCCATGAGTCGTGCATTGAGGTGTTCATACCCTGCGCAGACTTGGGAGAGTGAGTGTGGCTGGCGTCACCAGCCAGGAATGCCCTCAAATGGCCATCAGTGAAGCGACTAGCAACCCTCTGGCCAACCTGATAACGGCCGAACCACTCAACGTACTTCCAGTCCAAGCGGAACGGTGCCATAATCTTCTTCGCGCGCTTCATCATGAACTCCTGACCCAGATCGCGGCGATCAAATTTGGCACCGGCCTTCAGCTCAATATAGAAACGAGTCATATTCCTCTCTCGAGGAATGATGAGAATTGAACCGTGCTCCTGTGAGTAGACGAGCGTCTTGGACCAAATATCGGGGAAGTCGGTAATCAGTTCACCGTCAAGAACGCCCCAAATGGCAGCCTGAGACATGCCGACAGCCTTGACATCGGGAATACTTTTGCGAACCTTGGAGTGTGCGCCGTCACCTAAACAGTAATGTCAATTTCTGAGCGTATAATAAGTGTGAGCATTTGCCACTCACATCCAATCAGGTATTGAGTCAGGACCGAGCGCTTGTCTTGATTGACATTGGCACGACAGTTGACTTGGAGGGGGCCGGTCTTGTTGTCGGGGACGCTGTACGACTCAAAAGCCATGTTTCGACGGACCTCCTTGCCACGCTTTTTCATATCCTCAAGGAACAGCCCTTCGACCATACCTTGATGGACTAAAAGAATATAGGGGTCGAGAACATCGATAATAGGGGGATAATGGACTTCGCGACCAAGTCGACGAAGAGGTTCGTCCGCAGTGCTACGCCAGAATGCGATATCGAAGACACGAACACCTTGTTTTAGCAAAGTATCTGATAGTCGCATTTGTCGGAATGTTTCGATCGTCTTTGGCTGAAGGCCATCGGCTCTATTGTCAAGGTCAATTGAGTTGTTTCAATGGTACAATTGAATCGTGGTGATAAGCTTACCTTCCCACGGGCGTCTGATCGGCTCGATCATCGATTACCTCAACGTTGATGCCGAATCTGGTCAGGTTTGCGGCCAACATCAGACCGGCAGGTCCTGCGCCAACGACACATACTTGACATTCTAGCGGAGGCTCAGGAAGACTGCGAAGAAGAGCCAGAGGATCTTGAAAAGGGGGAGGAGAGCCTTCCTGGCGCTCACGATGTGCTGGAAAGGGGATTTCCATTTGGTCCATGCCGTCAGATTGGACAATGCTAGGCACCATGTTACAGTGGAAGTATTTGGGAGATCACAAGATCATGGACGACCTCTGTCGGTTCAGATTGTTGACAGAGTGTCGTCCGGCAGTAGTTGCGAGAGGTAAGGGCGGCGGAGGCTTCCGAGCTCAGGTAGAAGATGCCGCAGATGATCAAGCTGGCGGCAAAACGACGAGTGTTGTGGAAAGCAAAGGATATTCGGTAAGGTGATACTCTGTGAGGAAGTCTGCCCACTCAGTTATCGAGTGCTGTGCGTATCACACCGGAAGTGTTATATGAGCTCCCCGATATCGCCTGATGCGAAAAGGCCGTCAAGATCGAAGTCGCAAAATTGAATATGTCGTAAGATGTTTTTTTTCTCTCGAGATTTCGCTCGAGAAGATCGCGTTGTAGTATTAGTTGGATACGTATGATAGAATAGATCGATCGGTAAGTGTATGGGGTTTCGAGGTCGCGGGGCAGAATGGCCGAGTAACTATTGGACAGGCTGAATCTGACTGACAAGCTACAACTGAGACGACAAGGATTTGTGCAGATATGCTGGCTACGATGAGAATGGCGAACAAGGTGGACGAGACGGCCACAGCGATGGCACAAACGAAGATTCAGACGACGGACGACGGAGCACGAAGAGGGACACCGAGGTGAAGAGAGAATAAGAGAGGGGCTAAGTGTGAAGCTATTCCGAGCCTCAAGGTCAGATATAGGAAATACAGCACCCACGAACGGGCAGGTACCGGATTTCGGGGGTTGATGGCAAGTGACGACCGGGGTGCTACGATGCCCTGGCCTACATGGATTAAAAAGAGAGACAGAGAATGGATGGGAAGGACTAGGGTCGAGGGCAGCAAGGGCAAGTGAGATGGGGTCACAATTGCCTGGAGCAGAAGAAATGGCATGACACGATTATCGACAGCAGGCGGAGGCAGGCGACGCCAGACCTGACGAGGAGACAAGAAATGGGCTGATTTCGCGGGAGATTTTGCTGGTTCGCTGAGACACGGTCCACTCAGACGACACGGTTGACACGTTCAACTGGGTCTAACTTCCAGGGCCCTTCCTCAAATGCTTCCGCCAAGCTCCTTCACTCTTTTTCAATGGGTCTTGCCTTGAAGGGATCCACATGCTGTCTCTGGACCTGGCCCCGCTTGACGACATAGCATGTGATTGGACGATAATTGATGAATTGAATGATTTTGCTAATCCCAAAGCCAAAGCACCAGAAGTTTTGAAGAAGAAGGAGAACTAGGTGAGACAGCCCGGTTGGCATCATCGCTTCTAATCAGATCCAAGCGCAAGCAATTATATTAAAGTGTAGGTATCTCTGGAGAACATAGTGACAAATCGATGGCAGAAAATAAACACCGCTAGAAGGAAGGTCTGGAAGGTTAGACCACGGACCGACCAGGTCATGCACCAAGACCTAGACCAAAACCAATCCCCTCAACACCACCATCTTCTCCTCTTTCACAATGACACTTTGGACCAAGACAAAAAAGACGTTGAACCCGCGCCACACGCTCGCACTGTTTCGTCAAAGAACCCACTCCTGCGGCTTCTAGTCTCCGATGAGAACGTGGTGTGTCTGCTACCAGGTTGTGTGTTTACTGCTCTGACAGTAGCAAGGATCATGCACTTGTTATGTACGTAGATGAACTTCTCGTACAATATTCAACCCGCATCTGCTAACCTGTTATACCGTTTTCAGCTTTGGTCCAGTGATTTTGCTGCGGTCAGGACATGAACGATGGAGTATCAGAGTCTGACATCGCATGTTATTAAGTTCCTTTTGCCTCTTCTCCCATACGCCTGCAGGAACTCAGGGTCCTTGAGCCAGGATGAGGCCGTTATCAGGCAGTGTCATTATCAAGCACGGCGAGTGGATGCGATCCGTCAATCTGACACCGGTTTCCCCGGCCTTTGTCTGAAGTTTTGTAAGTCAATGACATATCCAGTTAAGTCCTGTAGGTTATCAGCTGAAGTTATCTAAAGTCGGGGAATTGACAATATGCAGCAAAGCCACACCGTAAGTTGTGTTATATATAGGAGCCATTTCATTGACTCAGATGGGATGGATCTGCTGGCAGTAACACACAGATTCAAACTGATACATGCAGGTCTTAGCCCAGGGCTCATGTACCTGATCTCGTCTTATGCAACAAAAGATGCAAGCATGCAGATTCAACGCAACCTGCCAGAGTTGCAATTTCCTCAACGCCGTTTGTCGGTTACTCAAACGGACGGCCACAGAGTTTTCACAAATTCTCAGATTCTCATAGTCTACTATCTCCTGTCCAGGATGAACCCTGGGTACAGTCCGCAAAGACCCATGCTTTACGTGTTACGCTGCCACATTTTAAGCAGTTGAACTGACGATGGAGCCCTTCACCACGATATGCAGCGAACGATGATCATCTCATGATATACAATCGAGCAAGGTATCTGGCAGAACGGCCCCCCTTTTCACCTCGATTGCATATGCAATCTGTCAAACTCATCACAAATATTGTATATGCATCAGCATCGAAGCTGATCCTTTGCGCAATGCAGCGTAAGCGACGTCTCTCATCTCATCCTGTTCGTAGGTGCCGTGCCAGTTCATCCGTTGGGAGCATTCCGCATTGGAGCCAACCCAAGTACTGGATGTCAATCTGTTGACTCATTTATCGCGTCATTATATGGGCTCATCACTCGAATTATGCCGCGCGTTATATGCATCCTGTTAGAGCGGCATGTCTGAGTGCTCTTAAATCAGTCAGTTGGCACCACCAACATGACATAACATCCGGGCTGGGACGTCACCAACACAATGGTACTCTATTACATGGATGACCTATAACGCACAGGCTGGTTCGGACTTAGGCGTCTGGGCAGCCCGAGCTCCCACGCACGCCCTTTATAATTGGACCTTGGGTCTTGTCGTAAGGAGTGACACTTCGAATAGGCACGAGAATGAGTTTATCACGTATCTTTGTTTGAAACTCGTGGGCCCTGCCTCAGTAGACACGTATGAAAACTGCAATATTGCAAAAGACAACGGCTCATGATGTCTTCAGTGCTCTAGTGTTCCATTCATCTGTTCACCATATGCTTAGATTACGTTCCTTGACAGTGACAAGTCAATGATATCAAGACCAGTTCCGTGTTACCTACCACAAATAGCCCCATACAATGTTATAACATACAAGTGGTACAATATGGCAAAATGAAACAATAGCAATCACAATTGATCCGCAACACTCTAGTAACAAGGCAGTCTTGATCAGGACACCAAAACCGTACTGGCGGTTGCATCCCCGTCAGCTTCCTTCTCCTCACCATTGTTCTCAATGGCTGTATCCACATCCTCAATGACTTGACGACCACTGAAGTTCTTCATATAGGCCTCGGCCTTGGCTCTCACGGGAATTGCATACCAGTCCGGTTGCATACGTAAAGCAGCCAGAATGGTTCCCGTGCCAGGAATCACAACATGCCCACTGCGCCCTGTGAGAACCTGCCTAACCACTGCATCGGCCACCGACTCGGGTGCAAGTGGTGGCATCAAGAAGTCGGTGTTTTGGTAGTATCCTTTGAAAAGAGCAGTGTTGGTGGGACCTGGATGGACGATTACAGTCCTGACCTTGGGCGCATTATATCTGGTAGTCAACTCAGCGGTCAAGCCTTCGTGAAAAGCCAAAGCAGCTGCTTTTGAAGCACCATAGTCTACCAGGTTAGGAATTGTCAACCAGCTCGCATAAGATGTCAAGGTCACAACCATGCCGTGGTTTTTAGCGACCATATCAGGAACAAATGTCTTTGCTATCCAAAAGGGCGCAAAGGTGTTGACGTCAAAGGTGAAGCGGATATCGCTGGGCTGAGACTCCAAGATAGTCTTGCCCCTGACAACTCCAGCCACGTTGATAACCACGGTCGGATGTCCCACCTCAGCTCTAATTTTTTCGGCGACGGCCTCGACATTTTCGGGCGATCGTAAGTCACATTGGAAGTAGTGGACGTTGGCCGCTATTGGGTGTCAAGTCAGCCTCCTCTTCCTATCCTGAGCCTGAACTGGGGGTCAGATGTAGGAAGATAACATACAAACTTCGAAGGACATGGGCTGAACATCAAGAACGACAACTTTGACGCCCATTTCCTCAAACAGCTTCACGATTCGACCCCCAATACCTCCTGCACCACCTGTTACGAGAACAACTTCGCGCTTCCAGTCATATTTGTCGTTAACCCAGTTGTTTCTGGTCTTATCGGACCACCATCCGCTGGCCCACCGCGCCAGAGCAACGTAGAATAGCGTTTTGAGGTGACTTGAGACGCTAGGATGGAGAATTGATAGATCTTGACCCTTCTTGGTGAGGCGAGCAAATAGCACGAGTGGAAATAGGAGAGCTGGGTTGAGAGCAGTCTGACGAACGAGTCGTAATACAACGTCAGCGCAAAAGCCTTCTCGTGGGATGAGTCCTTGATGGATCGGCATGATGGCGTTTGAGTCTGGTGTAAGTTAATCTGTTTTGATCAGATTACACCGAGATACGACTACTTTTTCATATGGAAAACAAGCAGTGCACAGGTCCAGGAGAGCAGCTCAAGTACTCGAACGACGCACTTTGCGCCCCGGATGCGCATAGGCATCTCTTATGGAGGGGGAATGGGCTTGATGCATGGTTCTCATGATGGAGCATGCAAACCGAGGTCCTTTTCCACGAACAGCTACCAACTCGCTGCTCGCTGCAGTAGTTAACAGGGATGAGGAATCCGGGGTAATACTCGAAGAGCTATTCGTCAGGGTTCTCGTAGCAGCTCCTACCGAACAACATCTTTGCTTGCGCCAAGCTGGACTATCATGAGTTAGCCATTGTTGTGGATTGTTCCTCGGCATCATGATGACCCCGCAATTCGATCGCCTTATAAAGCCATACTGAACGGGGATGGTTCCTTAATTGGCATGGCAGATGATGGTTGACATGGCGATTTGGTAACCTGCATTGGTTAGTGGGATTTGAAGATGTGCGACAACAAGACGAGCTGTTTCAACTTTCGCGCTCAGACTTTGGGACTGTGATTTATTATGGCTCGAGAGCGTCTGAACGAAGAATGGATTACTGGAACAGGTTGCCGGAA
Source organism: Fusarium musae (assembly GCF_019915245.1). Classification (NCBI taxonomy): domain Eukaryota; kingdom Fungi; phylum Ascomycota; class Sordariomycetes; order Hypocreales; family Nectriaceae; genus Fusarium; species Fusarium musae. The sequence continues at coordinate 3,497,679 of NC_058387.1, forward strand.
TACGATACACTATATGAAAGAGCTTGCACTTGTAAGTTGGGGGGTGTCAGGATGTTAAAAGGCTACCTAACCAAGATCGTTCACAATTAAATCGCCACGAACAAACCCACCAATCCAGCATATACCGCCACCTTCGAATCTAGGACAGATCCCTTCGAATCCTCACCGCTGGCTTCAAGCTCGGTCGAGTCCCCTGGCGCAAACAAAACGCCCACTTCATTAGCTGCCTCTGCGTCGATTTCTTCGGGCGAGAGTATATCATTCGATAGCTCAGTGCAAGACGGCCGATCACCATCCTCAGGAATCGAGTTGGTGACATTGATTGGAACATCGAAGATGGTGTAGTGGTTATCGCCGTTGAGCCTAAAGTTTTGTCGGATGGAAATCTGGGCATATTGTCAGAACATATTCTGATAAGGGGATAGAAGTAGGTATTGCTCACGTTGTAAACACCACGGTCACTATCTCCTTCAGGTTTTCCATCGCCAACAAGACAGTCAGGCCACACCCAGTTGATATGCTTGACCGTGCTGCCTGGTTCTTGGGCCATGATCTCCCCGAGACTTGCATTATTAGCGGTCGCCGTTCCATTGGAGATGGTCAAGTTGCGACCTGTCATGTAACTGTAGAGGAACATTTCGACACTGAAGATCTGGTTATCGTCATCTTCGTCATACGGTGGCAACGGCAGCTTGCCGTTAGCGGTCACGTCTATAGCCACGTGTAACGTATCTTGTATCAACAATGTTATTATGGTGAAGCTATCGTCGGCGGTGTAATGCCAACTTACCTCCTCCAAGCGGCGTGTTCGGTTGAGGGGCATCCAGCACCACGAAACCAGGTGTAAAGATCTGGCCATTAGAAATTGTAAAGTTCAGTCCCAGCGCGCGCCCGGCCATCAGCAGCACGGCTGCCAGTTGTTGCTTCGATGATAGCATTACTAGGTACTACAGGTAAGTAAGTAGGTAATATCAAGTACAGGTACTCTACAAGTCCTAGCAAAATTGAGGTGTGAGAAAAGGTAGCGGCAACAACAAATTTACCATCGCGGGAAGTACGGCACAGGAACCAAAATGACTACATCTTCTTTTTGAAACCGGAAATTGGGCTTGGCCGAGCATCCAATACAGCTGCAAAATCCTTGGGAGATGTTTGAGGACGGGGGCTTGGTCCTTGATAAAAGTAAGATTACAAGGGTATTTATTTTACCGGTACATGAGGCTAAGAATATAGATGATCGGGATGAATGACTGTTTCTCAGTCTTTTATCTTGAAATGATGGCATTCCGAGTTCGATGCTGGGACTTGCTTGGCGATAAATAGCATTGATTCATAAATATCAGTTATATAGTGTGATAACTATCTGTAATCGTTCAACCATTTGTAGTGTTGCACTGTATTCATTATGAGGAGCAGCCATGGATGTTTCAGAATCAACTTGACAGGGATTCAATAATCATGGAAATTTAATAGTGAGATGCATCCCCGGCTCAAGAAAAGAATTACTGTGTAAAGCCCAAGAATCAAGAATTCGAATATACAATGTTGGCTTTTCAAGATGGAATTCCCACCTCAGTCACCAACGCGCAGCGGAATTACTTCCTTGAGTGCCACTTGGGAGCCAATGACCTAGTCGTTAGAGTGTCCGGGCATTCACTGGCGGAGCCCCCCGATAGCCAAGAGCTAAGAACCACCAACACCGCCTGCTCAGAGCAAAAGATCCTCTTGAGTTACCGAATTGGCGGCTGTGGAGCTCTTTTCTTTTATCGTGACAGAAGATATCTCACGATAGGGGAATCATTGGCTTCTAAAGGTGATCGCTAATAGATGTGATCCGAGGCTCTTGTCATTGCCCAACTCTAGCGCTAACTCAGGTTGTCAGGTCAGTTCCTACAACCCCTCCTCTCAGTAAAGGTGATCGATCAGCTTCAAAAACATCAAATCTTGATTCAGACACGTCGTTTTTTGCCCATCTTGAACATCAGGGACTCCAGCCCACCCTTGCTCATTGGTGTACACTGTTGCATTTCACTCACTACAGCATATTCAATATGCGGCTGTCAAGTCTCATCGCCCGGCACGGCTCCGTCCTTCGGCGCTGTTCCGGAGCCGCATCTCGGCCGGGCTGTTCTTATTCTCAACGCCGCCTCATGAGCTCCTCCCTGGCTGGTATCAAGGACTTGCTCAAGATCTCGGACGAAATTACAGATGCTGTTGCCACCAATAAACCCATCGTTGCACTTGAGTCAACTATCTACACTCACGGAGCTCTTGGCAATGAACTTGCCCTCCAACATTCAGATCTTGTCCGCAGTAGTGGGGGTATTCCCGCCATCATCGCCATTGTTGATGGCGTTCCTACTGTTGGAGCAACGGCATCTGACATCCTTCGCATGATTGAGAGCGGAAACGCTGTTAAAGCATCCAGGAGAGATATTGCCTACCTTGCGGGAATGGTAAGTCAAGTCAGGTACTGATTTTGGTCATACCTCGTGTGTGTAGCATTGAATCCATAAATTGGTCGACATATTTGATATACATGGGCTGTAAGGCTGACTGAAATTTGCTTCAGGGTTTGACAGGACAGAAGATTCACGGCGGCACCACCATATCAGGGACTATGTTGCTCGCCAGGCTTGCAGGCATTCGAGTGTTTGGTACTGGTGGCCTCGGCGGCGTTCACCGTGGAGGCCATGACTCAATGGACGTTTCTGCTGATCTCACTGAACTTGGCCGAACACGGGTCGCTGTCATCAGTAGCGGTTGCAAGGGTTTCCTTGATATTCCCAGGACGCTGGAATTCCTCGAGACCCAGGGTGCCCATGTGTCGACCTTTGCAGACGGACGATCTGGAAAGATTGATTTCCCAGCTTTTTGGGCTCGTGATAGCGGCATCAAGAGTCCTTCTGTTGTTCACACTGAGAAGGAGGCAGCTGCTATCATTCTGGCCCAGGAGAAGCTTGGGATCGAGTCAGGCTTGCTCTTTGCCAACCCAATCCCGGAGGAATTTGGCATTCCCGCGCCTGAGATGCAGGCCTACATCGAGCAGGCTGTCAGGGAGGCCAATGAGAAGGGTTTCACTGGCAGCGCCAACACTCCGTATATCCTGGGTAGGCTCAAGGAGCTCACAGGAGAGAAGGCCGTTATCGCCAACAAGGCGCTAGTAACGTCCAACATCACCCGGGCCACCAACATCGCTGTCGAACTCTCAAAATTGTTGTCTTCTGGTTCCGAACCAGGCGAGACTTTGTAAGTGCAGCGATGAATGGTCTCGGACGTAAATCTAATCGTAGATATAGCAATTCATATTCTGCCGCTTCATCTGCACCTGCATCTCCCGCTCCTAACGAGCTCAAGGTGTCAGAAGTAGTGTCTGACAATAAGGTCGATATCCTTGTCGCTGGCTCCGTCGCTGTTGATCTGAGTTGTGACTATGCCCCAAAGTCGGGTGACGCTTCACCCGTCCTCCACACCTCGAATCCATCTAGTATCAGCCAGTCAATCGGAGGTGTCGGCCATAATGTAGCTCTCGCTGCCCACTCTGTAAGCAAACATGCTCGAGTACGGCTCTGTAGCATGGTTGGTGATGACGTGTAAGCGTCCCGTCGTATCAAGATCTGACCCTCACTGACGTGCTGTAGTGCTGGCAAGACCATTCTTAACGGACTCAAAGCCTCCGGCCTTGACACTACCTACATTCGACAATTAGGCCATGAATACCACGGCTCTAATAGAACGGCTCAGTATGTTGCTGTCAACGATGCAAACAAGAATCTAGTTATGGCTATGGCCGACATGGGCATCTTCACAAACCACTCTTTTCCCGAGTATTGGATGTCTGCCGTCCGGGGAACCAAGCCCCAGTGGTTGGTAGTGGATGGTAATTGGAGCGAGAAAGATATTCGAGCATGGCTCAAGGCTGGACAAGATCAAGACTGCAAGATTGCATTCGAACCAGTATCGACAGCCAAATCTATGAACCTTTTCTGTTCTCAGAAAGGGCATCCGAAACTGAGAGTCTTCCCTAGGCCCACGGTAGATATCGCTTCTCCCAACAGCTACGAGCTGGCAGCCATGTACTCCGCAGCTCGTGATAACGGCTACTTTGAGGCACCAGAGTGGTTCGATATCATCGATGCCTTTGGCATGCGAGGTGCCCGAGATCGGTTTGTTAAGATGACTTCAGCCGAGCTGACTGACGCTGGTGTTCCTGTTCAGTCTGTTCAACTACTTCCTTATATTCCGACTATTGTGACGAAACTTGGTCCTCAAGGTGTTCTCCTGACCACTATCCTCGCAAAGGATGATCCCCGTCTGAAGGACCCTGGCTCCGAAGAGTACATCCTTGCTCGCTCGCTGAGCGACCACCCCAGCGTTGGTGGGCTCTATATGCGACTATTCTCTGCGGCTGAAAAGGTTCAGAACATTGTATCTGTTAACGGTGTTGGAGATACCTTCTTTGGTGTTTTAATCTCTGGATTAGCCCAGGGTGGAAAAGTCGAAAACCTCATTGATGTTGCACAAGCTGGCTCATGTTTAACACTAAAGTCTCCTGAGTCAGTGAGTCCTGATCTACACAGGCTCGAGAGTGTGTTGGCACAGGCAGCAGCCGAGTAGCGGGAGAAGGACGATTGAATACCCTGAGTTGATTTTCACTCTTTCTTCTGTTCTAGGTTTCCTTGCAATTACTAGCATCTTAAACTCCTCACATCCACATATACTTCCATTGGATCCTACTACCTACCTGTCTACTATACCTCGGTAGGCTAGACACCAAATATGTGCTCCTGTGAGCCTGTAAAGACCACTGTGAGCTCGCCAAGCTCATTGAGGTGCATTCCTGGGTAATCTTATCATACGAATATTTCAGCCTCGTTTGATCTCCCGTATGATTGGTCACTGCTCCACTAGTGCTAAAGTGAGAGAGCCAATTGTAGAGAATCGCGTGCGCAAGGCTACGCTTGCCCTCTAAAAAAATTCCATGACCATAGACATTTCCAAACCAGAAACCGCAAAACTTACTCCAGTGAGCCGAAGGACAACAATGGCGCCACCACAAGACGAAGAGATGTTAGATCCCTCATCTTCCTCCTCCTCGGAGAATGAATCTCAATTTGACTCCGAAGATGAAGTTCCTCAAAAGAAACCAACCATTGCGCTCTACGAGAAAGATTCGGACGAGGAAGAGTTGGAGCGACTTGTTCTAGGTAATAAGGCAGGCTTCCGAGCGCAATTGTTCAAAGACGATGGCATTTTTGATGGCAGCTGGGATGCGGAGGGTAAGGAACTTCAGCTTGTCGAGCAAGATCCTGGGCTGGAGGAAATCGACGACGCGGACCTGTTCATGTTCGACACGGGTGCTGGAACAGGCGCTGCAGAGGTCACAAAGGCAGCAAGGCCCACTGATGGAAACGCTCCTGTATGGGAGGATAGCGACGACGATAGACTGGCCATTTCCCTGGCTGGAGCCACTCGGTTACGAAAGCTGCGAAAGACGGAGGCCGAGGATCTTGTGAGCGGAACAGAGTACAGCAGAAGGTTGCGACAACAGTACCTCCGACTTAATCCCCTTCCAACGTGGGCGCGCGAGGCAGATGGGCGACATACCAAGCGAAGGCGATCCTCTGCAGCGTCTGACTCTTCAGCAGACAGCGAATCCGACCCTGAGATTTCTGCTCCGCCTCTTGAGAAGTTCCTTCGCGACGTCAACAGTCTGGCCGGGGCTGGATCGACCAAGAAGAGGCGCTTGCGACCCGAAGTCATTGACATCCAACGCACACGAGAGATTCCAGACAAGCACAAGGCGCCTGTCGCCAATCTTTCCTTCCACCCCGAGTTCCCGGTGCTCCTTTCCTCCAGCACCGCTTCTATCGTCTACCTCCACCACATCGCGCCAGCCGCTCATCCTACACCCAATCCTCAGTTGACTTCAGTGCAAGTCAAACAAGTGGATGTTCGAAGAGCCGAGTTCTTGTACCCTCGGGGCGACAAGGTGTTCTTCGCTGGCCGACGAAAATACTTCCACCACTGGGATCTCAAATCAGGGACGGTGCAAAAGACGACTCAGATCCTTGGTCACAGGCTCGAGCACAAGACTATGGAGCGATTCAAGCTCAGCCCGTGCGGTCGATACATGGCTATTGTTGCATCTACCAGAAAGGGAGGCGGTATCATTAACGTTCTGAACACGACATCTATGCAGTGGATTTCGGCTGCCAGACTGGCTAGTCAGAATGGCATTGCAGACTTTGCTTGGTGGAGCACTGGAAACGGTATGACTATCCTTGGTCGAGATGGTCAGGTTGGCGAGTACAGCATGGAGAGCCGCTCGTTCTTGGGAATATGGCATGATGAGGGTTGTGTCGGTGGTATTGTCCTCGGTCTCGGCGGTCATCAGGGTCCAGCTGTCCTGGGCGATGATCGATGGGTCGCTGTAGGTTCTAACAGTGGCATCACCAACATTTACGACCGGAACGAGCTTGTCGTACTCAGGTCGGAGGATGTATCTATCAAGGAACGGCCAACACCTGCAAGAGTCTTCGAGCAGCTTGTCACACCCATTACACATATTGCTTTCTCGCCAGATGGCCAGCTCATGGCTTTCGGAAGCCAACATAAGAAGGACGCTCTGCGCCTTGTGCATCTGCCAACCTGCACCGTGTACCGCAACTGGCCTACGGAACAGACGCCCCTTGGAAGAATCACTGCAGTCGCATTTGGGAATCAGAGTGACTTATTGGCGGTTGGTAATGACACAGGGAAGATCAGGCTTTGGGAGATAAGGAGTTAGATATTTAATGGACAAAAAACGGCGCATGGCTGGCTATCTGCAATCAATATCCTCTCATCCCATTGATGATCGTCCAGTATCCAATATCATATCTTGTGTCTGATCCTTCTCCAATGGACAGGTATTGGTCAGTTGAACATGTGCTTCAACAGCGTCCGAAGTGGGCTACCCTTGGGCAGCTGGTGTCGGGGGAAGAAAGCTCCCCTCTTGCGCGTCCAGACAATAAGTTCCTTTCTACTCTTGAAGAGCTTGACATCATCGGGCCTGTTCTCACATTGCAAGAACTGCTTAATGTTGACGTTGATGCTCTTGAGCGCCTACAGTAAATCAGCATCTGGAAGTTATCGTGGGTATCTGACAACTGACGTCTCGGCATTTGGTCTTGCTAGGAAGATCATTCGGTAGGCCTAGATCGGCACAAAGTCGCTGAAAATCTTGTAAGGTGCCTTTCTTGAAGTAATTGTTCCACTGGTCCATGAGGGTCACATGTTTGCTACTGGATTTAGACGAGTTGGAGGGGGTGAGGACGATGACACCGGAGCGATCAACTAGATCACTGTCTGAATATTCATCAAGGGATCGATCCATGACTCAGATGGGAATATCGTGTTCAAGTTGAGTGCAAAGTGGTTATGCTGACTTGTTGGTGACTTATGAGCCAGTTCTTACGACAGGAGAGTATGAAGGAATTGATATGTTTATGTTCTTGGGATAACACATAAAGACCATCAGTGTTATTAACCAGATCAAAGGGACATTGTGACTAGTCCAGTGACGAATATGTGAATAGCCTGGCAACATTCACTTGAGTTACTTGAAAGGCGCAACTGCAGGCTGCCGCCTGCCCATGACGCAGTTATCCGCGACGGACGGCCTTCACTATTCCACATTTCCTTGATCACTTCCAAACCAGCTTCTGTGTTATATCTGATTCATATACATAGACACTAGGAGAGAAAGAATACCGAGGCCACACATAAAGCTTTGTACACTACACCTGAAAACACAATAACCTTGACAATCTGGCTATACTTCATGCCGAGTATCCAGAAGTGCACGTAGGAAGAGCACAGCAAATTTAATCAAGGATAAAAGAAATAAAATCACTAACTTTTGTCACCTCTCGATGCTATCTCTTACTTTATTCTACACAAACTCCATTCGTAAGGTACCTATTGAGCCTCACTCATCTCCACTTTCATTTTCAAGAGGTCCCTGCTGCTCAACCTCCTTCCTTTTCTTACCAACATTTGTTCCTTGCCCTAGATCAATGGTGGGAAATTTCTTTCGGGTGGCCTTGACCAAGCCTTGAAGGCTTTTCGGAATCTTGAACGGTTCATTGACATCACCAACTCTGATCGCTGACTTGTAGCGGTCTGGAATAGGAGCGGGCGTGTTTATCTCTTCTGCCGGAAACATCTTCACTCCAGCACGAGTGATTGAGCGTGAGCCGTGAGCTGTGAGCCGTGAGCAAAAACAATTCCAGCCCTGGTTGGGTGAGGGACTGGGGGTGGTGGCTCATACTGGCTGTATCTGATGTTGAGAGCCGCCATCTTGACCTGACGCTGCCTTCGTAGATTCTTACGAAAGGTCTTTGATTTTGGCTCGGAGTGTTCATCCCAGCACCCAGCGGCTCAAAGCCAGGAAGTCCAGCATCTGGGCACCAGCCGGCACTGTCAGCTGCTGGTGACATCGAATCAGCCTGGCAGCCCACGCACTGCCTGTACCTTGTTTATATAACTCTTTTTTCAGCCTAGTGCACCTAACTTGAATATTACAGCATCATCATACACACGCCATTTGCTCATAGTATGAGTACGACCTGGCGTAAGAATTATTCCTTCCCATGGATTTTCAAGGGACGTCGAGAGCGCACCGGACCCAGTGGCTTGGTACCCGGTGGTTGAGAATCCGCAGCACAAATCGCCAGAGTACTCATCTTTGCTCGGTGATGGCCAAACTATCATACGCCCTCGAAGATATAGGAGGTACTGGAAACATTCGAGCCTGAGGAGCTTATCCGGATAAGAAACTCATGTATCTGAATGAGGCACGGTATCAGTGTGCTTGTATATGTGGGGAAAGTTTCCTGTACATAATAACAGCTGATCGGCTTCCATAGCTCAGTTGGTTAGAGCGTCGTACTAATACTTCATACCGAGTATACGGTAATGCGAAGGTCTCAGGTTCAAGCCCTGGTGGGAGCATGTCTCCAGCGCCTATCAGTTGTTTCTTTTTTTTTAGCTGTTTTCATATGGTGTTATTTCTAACTCTCTGTGACTTTTGAGCCTTTTTGCTGTATAGTTACCTATTGAAGATGTCCATGGTGTTGGTGTTGCATTGCCTTAATAGGCAATTTGCGCACAAGAGGAAGGGACATTAATCTGTAATAGAAAAAAAGTTATATTAGAAGACTCATTTTGCCCGGTCAAAACCCGAGCATATGTTTCAGTTCACATGGCCATCCTGGAGCCGGCCGCTGTGGTGAGAGGCTCTCAGGCTTGCAGCCAAGCAATTGAAATGGCATACATGTCCAACTAACATCATGAGAGAGAGTTGTTTAGTATATTGTATTTGCGGGGTGTCGGATTGGTGTAGGGTATGGCAACGAAAGCTGATCTGAGATTACGGAGAAAATCGGGTGAAAGAAAGACAAGGATGAATGAGAATGTCATGATGTAAATGCAGTTTGCTTTTTTGAAGAATGCACAGGCCCTTCAACAAGTGAGCGTTTGTATCATTTGCGGTTGAAGATGGGCGATGTTGGCCATGCGCTGTAATGCTACACATTCACATAAATCCCTGGATAATCTGTTGCTAATTGGATGAAGGTGAAAGGGCCTCGAGAAGGGCCTCATTAGAGAGCGAGGCAACTCCGATGAACCGGGTTAATACTACAGTCCTGCAATGCACGCACTGCGCTATGTAACGCAGAGTAAGGCATGTGTATGTATGTACTAGTTACTGTGCATAAATGCCGCCGGGGAAGCCTGGCATGCCTGCGCAAGCGTGGTCTGACTTCTGCGAGCTGGATGGCAGCAGACCCAGAATCAATGGTGAACAGAATCCTGAGTGGCCAGATCGTGACGCAGAATTTCGGCAGAAGTCGCTCGCGCGATAGGCATTTGATAGCGAAGTCGTCAAACTGTTGGATACAAGCTTCAGTCTAGTTGGTGAAACAGTTTATGGACAGACAGACAGACAGAACGGGAAGCGTGGCACGCGCTGCACGTATCGATTGATGATTCTTTCATCCATAGAAGCGCCTGCTGTCTACTCCCGACGCGCTCGTCAATGGCCGCTGAATGCTCTGGTAACCGATACTTTTCAAGGCGTTCATTCAGCTGGTTGATATTGATTGTGGCCACCTGAAGTGGAATGATGTGGTGTGCTGGGTAGGGGCTCGAGTTTTGAGGCTTGAGCCGTGATTGGTCAGTTTCCTCTTTGATACTCCGACTATACCAAACTCCCACAGGATGTGGCCGAAACCGAGCAGACACAGATGCCTAATGAGGATTGTGATGTCAAAGATTGGGAAACCAAGGGAATATCAGTTGACCTAATTGTAATACACAGCCAACCACTCTGCCGTAATCAGAATAAGAAACTCTAACGGCTGACCTGGCTGGCTGAACCCGGAATTGCCTGACAACCCGTCATATGCTCAGGCCTCATCTCATCCCAAGGGTAGCTTGGAGGATTATTATGGAAATTACTTCGTAGTCACTGTACAGCACGTCAGCTGTCCGTGATTGTCCAGAGCTGACTTTCAAGTTCATATCGAATGCGTCCGTAACCGAGAGCAAGGATTCGTCTTGCATGAATCCTTCAAAAACCTTCTTTCCTTGCTTTGTATGTCCAAAGCTGGATACGCATTTGCACTCATCCTTGACAGCATGTACACTAACTTATCTACAGCCGAGAAAGCTGTCTCTTCCTGCAGGTCATGAACAAGTGATATGAGATGGTGTATGTACCCAGCCAGAACCCGAGCTCGAGCCCGAGCCCAGATCTGAGCCTGGCTTCGTTTAACTTACATCCTGGAAAAATTCCATTCACAAACCTCACTTATCGAATGATAAAAAGATTAGAGAACCAGCCTAGCCAGCCCAGGATTAAAATGGTTGATTTTGCAGTGGAGGTTTTCTGATGCAGGTATCCACTGAGGCGCCATAAGCTCGGACCCAGCCTCCAGCTTCCAGGGGATGTAAGGTCGGTAACCCGCACTAAGATCCATACCTGGTGGAGGTACATAATGACTTGCACGAAAATGCAGGAGGTAGGTGCTATCGGATCTTGGTAGCCGTTTACAAATGTCGATTTTGGTGGGGGTGGAGGAAGGAATTTGGAAAGAAAAATCGAAATAAGTCGAGTGGTACACAAATCCATACCTACTACCTACCTAAGTAGGTACCTACTTAGGTAGTCAGATGAAAAACTTCCAAATGAATCTATCCGTAACCACTTCATCTTAACATCGTAACTCGAGATTCCAAGAAGCTGATTGATCGACAATTAAATAAACGGAACGTCACGCCATCGCTATCATCAAGACGTCTATGCCCACCAAACCGTTACTTTAAACGGCAAAGAGCAGGGTCTCTGTCCTCCCTCCATCTCAGCGGCCAGAATCCAGCATCTACTAGCCAAGCATGGACACCACCCAAGCCCAGGGCTATGGCATGATCCCAGCCTTTGCCTACGAGGAACATACGGAGTCCTACAAGACCCAACATCAGGGGACCCCTCTAGCCCGGCGTGTCCCGGTACAGATGTGTTGGATCATGACAAGATGACAGTCCACTTTGTCAGAGACAGCACCGTATGCGCCGGGTGCTCAGCACTCTGGCCTGGGGAGAATCGATCCATGTGCCAACTCCAAGACAATTATCCATGGAAGCCGGAAGCACATATGGATGGCGAGCAAAACCAAGCAACAGCCTTAAAAGACCCGCCGTGCTTCATGCGCCATGGCATGCGGTTCCCCCCTCCCACCTTACAGTCACCAGTGAAAACCCATCTTTTGCTATTCGCGATCCTCACAGAGCATTAGTGCTTCTACTACTTAGCTTGACCAGCCACAGGTTTTCTCTTTACTTACACGCCTACCACAGGACAGGATCTTTGACCGTATACGGACACAGTTGATGTTCCATTCAACTTGCGCCAACGCACGCACATCCTTGGAAACGCCCTGCCGCTCATTGATCCATTCCATTGACTTTCCTTGCTGTCTGAGTCTGACTTACCGAACAAGTATCCAAGACTTCTGGACTCCGCCTGCGCCTGCACTTTAGTCGATCACTCCCAGGTTGCAATCAGTGACCCCCGCCGCCGAGTTCCTTACCGTGGACTTTGCTTTTGCGCCCGACCTCACAGCTTCAATCTTTTCCTTCCTCGACATCTTTCCCTGTTGCGTCTTCTGGTGCCAATCGACAGTATCTGTGGACGATCTCACTGCCTCAAGACGCCAATATACAACAGCACGGTCCCCGATGGACCCTCTGTGCCATTGAGCACCAAGATTCTCGACTTATACGCCCTTTTGAACGGCAGACGAAAAGTAAGGGAAACGATTTTCAACGGCATCGGCCCAACATGCCTCTCAGAAGGTCAAGCAACTCGGCCGACGGCCATTCAGTCACATCTTCACCCTCTTTCTCCCTGTCAAGTACCAAGCGCCGATTCCCTCTCTTAAGCAGGAGAAGGAACCGACACTCAGATGTGTCGCAGTCCTCAATTCCTCCCTTGCCGTCACCATCACCACCAGCATCCCCTTCACCTTCTCAGAAAGTTGCCAAACCTGGACTCCGGGTGCATGTCCAGGTCAAATTCGAATCCCCTCATAGTTCAGAGCATGTTCGCGACTATGAAGCTTCAGCCCAGCTGAAAGCTACCGATCGCATTTGCCAAGCTTTGCTTTCGCGCCTACAGCATTGCTCTTCTGAGCTTATCACACGCCACGATAGTAACGCTCTCGACCCGCTCCGCAAACCACACCGTGACGTTAAGCCATTGCGTTATCGCATCACGTACCGTGTCGAGCGTGATGGCCTTATTATCGTAGAAAAGTCTTTGCGCTCTTTCCAAGAGTATGAGTTGACACATGAAGATGCCCGCGAGGTTGTCGCCGCTACCGACCGGATCATTGGTCTCTTTTTAGTGCGGCACGACCCCGGATTCCAATGGTCCGAGTCCGTTGAGTCTGAAACTACCAGCCCCGAGACCGAGACCTTCCGGCCGTGCACCGGCCGGCCTCAATCCATGGCATGCATCCCCCGATCTCATTTTGTTAGCGACACACAGAAATTCGAGTTTGTATCTGGCTATTCGATTGAGCTTTTCTTGCGCAGCCGTTGCGCTACGCGCTATCCAGAGAACCGGAATGCTTCTATCAAGATTGACAGCCGACAGCCTTCACCTTTACCCCTCCTGCTCGGCGAGGAATTGACCACCCGTGTCTCAAATCTTATAATTGACCCAGTTGACGCCTGGAAGCGCAAGTTTGACAAGCGTCACAAGTCTTGCGCTGGCCTGGAGGGCAGCGGTGGCTGCACTCATATCGAGGATGGAGCTGTTGATATCATGGTCAAGGTCCGTAATCATATTGGGCCTGACTATACCTACTTCTCCCACCGTATTCAGACAAGCAAGGTTCTTTTCAATGACCACGATGGTCGCGACTTTGACGAGTTCGCCAACCAAGTCAAAGCGAAGCTGGAGAAAGCTCGCGATATGACAGACAAATCTGTGCGGTCCTTGGATGACTTCACTCTTACAATCAGAGAGCTCCGTGGAAAGAACTGGTCCGTTCATGAGCCTCTCATCGTTCGACTTGATCCCACAGTTACATACTGTCGCCAAACCATGGAAGCTGTCATGGAACGTCTTCAGACTGGCATCAGTAATGTCCTTGAACATCATGAGGATGCTCTTGCTACCATGACCGTTCACAAGCGCGGACATCTCATCTTTGACGGTTTCCTTGACGGTGCTGGTGGCGATGACAGTGTGCATCACGAGAGATTTGCGACACCTGACCTGGAGCGAAAAGCCCTCGAAGCTCACTTAAAGGAACGCATTCGTTCAGATATTACGATGCTTTGTAGAGACACATGCGCCATAGACTGTCCTGATACACTGCCAAACTTGCGGCTAAAGACAAGCGGATCAGCTGCGTCTGCCATTGGAGCAACCCAACTGATGAGGCCTCCTCTTTCTACAGCTGGTTCATCATCTGCTGCGCCAACCACGCCTTCGCTTGCTGCCTCGCTTCCTCGCCAACCATCCGAGAAATCCTTCCATGGATCCATGACCAGCACTCGTTCTGACCTCTCTCTCACCAAGAAGCTCGCGAAGGAAAGTCTGAGGGATCCCGGTGAATGCCCCTCAGCACCAGCAACCCCGTCACCTGACATGCGCCGAGTACCTTCGGGTGTTGAAATGGCCAAAAAGCATGGGTATATGTCTGACTTCATGGCAGACGACGAGAACCAGTCCGAACCCCCGTCTACTCCAAGTCTGGTGGATACTGATAGCCTCAGCCCTCGAGACAGTGTCGTTGCAACCCCCTCGCGGGCCATGCCCCATGATCAGTCCAACGAGGGACTTCGCATCATAGATGATGGACGAAGGATCATCTACCAAGAGCAGTCTGATATGGATGCCATCGCAAGTGGAATGGTGCAATTTCACCGCCCGATCACTGACGATGACGAGCCTATTCAGCTTGTCAAAGAGAAGCCAGCTGAGAGCCCCGGTAAGAAAGCGACTCGTCGATCCCTGGATACCCGTGTGCCGGACCTCTCTGGAAACACAGACCACCTTCCTGAGGCACAGAAGCACGAGCCAGTCATAACTCAACAGTCACAGCCTTATGCCCCTGTGACACCTGAGCTTCAGAAGGCAACGGTGGCTGAAGAGCTCTCAACCGTGAGTGTCGCAGAACAAGTACTCGGGTTAGGTGTTCCCGTACCTGGACAAACAAAGGCCGAGGCCATTACTGAGAAGGGCACTGGCGAGACCCGCCAGGCTTTCCAAGAGGAGCAGTGGGAGACAGTTGAGACCAGAGACAAACCTCGCGAGAATCCAGCAGAAGTCGAGGTCAACTCAAAATCTGAAACGAGCTTTGGGACTACACCTGAAGCCAGTATTCGTGAGGATGCCGAGACCAAGGACATTTCCACCCCTGATGTTGCTGTGACAGTTACCGCTGAAGAGCACCCTTCTAATGAGAGACAAATAGAGGCCCAACTGTCCAATGACTCTGAAGTGCAAATGCCTAAGGCTGAGCCTGTCGTTTCTGAGAAATCCGACGTTTCACTCGCTGATGCCGCGCAGAAGACACTCGAGGCGTCTGTACTCGGAGAATTCCCTAAGCCACCCTCCATTCACGCCGATGCTGATGAGGCTGGTCGTAATGATCCGCAGAAAGAACATGGCCAGGAAACCCCAATTCAGACCTTGGTTTCTGACTTGAGGCAAGCGGAAGAGGATCAAGAAGCGATCATCCCTCGGGCGCCTGAGGGAGCACCTACTTCTAGTGATTCTGGCATCTCTATGGAGGGTGATGCGAAAGACCGCGAGGCTCAGTCGCCAGCTGCAACAGAGCTTGCTGAGAACACATCTCTCCCTTCCAAAGAGACAGGCGATCAGTTTTCCGTCAAGGCTGATGTCGTTGGTAAGGACGAGCAGCATATTCCGCACTCGGATGTGACCGATGAACATTTTCCTGAGATGGTAACTCACTTCCTTGAAACTGTTCCTGAGGACACCCTTCTCGAACCTACTGAAGTGGTAGCTGAAGATGTCGAGATTGTCACGTCCGACTCACCTAAGACGCCAGAGGAGCCCACACCTCCCGAGGAACCCCCCCTTATGCCCACCATTGCCTCTGCCCCTCCGGAGAGTCTGCTGACCCCGGACAACTTCTTCTCTTCCTTGTCAGAAGAGAATGAGAAGGGACAAGATTACCATCGGAAACCATTCGATACCTCGGAGTTCGCCGACGCCCTGGCTCGACCTCGAGTCAGACCTCGAACTGCCACACTGCCCGAGCGCCGTTACTCGACAGCTTTGACTCTTGAGATCGATCTCAATGCCCATTGCGACCCTGATCAAGAACACTCACCCACCGAGGATGCTCCCAAGAGCGCCAGTGGTACGTGGCGGCGAGACGGCCTACATCGCCGACAGCCGTCAGCTGGCTTTATCGGCTTACCAGACCAGCGCCGGCTTCATTCTGTTGGTCTTCGCAGTGCTGTATTGCCATATCGTTGGCAGCAGATGCGTCGTGAACAGGCGCTCTGGGAAGGACGACCAGGCACTTCTCACAGCGAGGCCTGAAGTTGGAGATCATCTAGCTCTATTCAATTATGACGATGACTTGCGCCATGTTTCTTGTTTCAGTTTCATTTATACTTTCGAAAAAATAAGAATCAAAAAACATAGTGCTAGGGTATGATGG
This sequence comes from Fusarium musae, assembly GCF_019915245.1. Classification (NCBI taxonomy): domain Eukaryota; kingdom Fungi; phylum Ascomycota; class Sordariomycetes; order Hypocreales; family Nectriaceae; genus Fusarium; species Fusarium musae. Next base: position 3,513,935 of record NC_058387.1, read on the forward strand.
CAGACACGAAGGATGGGAAGAAAAGGAAAGGTAACTAACTGGCCAATAAGTCCATAATAATATGGCTTGGCAATGGCGTTGGTTAAATTCGATGTCATCTGCATGCAAAGCATTTAGACTTGGAGCATGACATAATGCAGAGGATACCATTTCAGAGTGTTTATATAACGACTGCATATTTCGAGAACTTGCTTCTTCTTCTAATGTGACCAATGTCGATGTGCCCTGGGACCTGAAGATATTGCTCCGCCTTTTCACCAGGGGATAACCCTCTTATCGTCCTTGAATGTACCGGTCTCCCCATCAGGCCCCAGAGTAGCGGCTTTCACAGAGCTAATGGCACCCAGATCGACTGGCTCGGTTCCTGCGAATCCATTCAAGGCGGTCCGGGAGTTGTGCCCTGGGCATACAATATTGATCTTCCACTGCGGGTCATTCTCGTACCTGATGGCGAAGTGGAGCGCCATCATATTGAGAGATGACTTGCTATGCGTATAAACACCGAAATCGAAGCTATGCATTGGATGCGTAGGATCGGCCTTCAGTGTTAAACTGCTCAAGGCGGTAGAAACAAAGACAATACGGCGGGTTTTGGTAGAGCGCTCGAGGAGGGGGATAAAAGAGTCAGTGACGAGGGCGGTTCCGATGCAATTGGTGTTATAGACGGCCATCATAAGTTCTCGCGGAGACACGGCCATACCGTAGCCTGAGATAGCGCTGTTGTTGACAAGGATGTCAAGACGACCAAATTTATCACGGATAGCCTCGACCGCAGCGGCGATGCTATCATCTGATGTGATATCCAGTATGAGAGGTGAGACGTTGAGCCCCTGAGCTTGTAGCAAGGTGCTCGCCTCTTGTACCGCTTGTAAACGGCGGCCAGAGACAATGACGTGGTAGTCATTGTTCTCGCTCGCGAGCTTCTTAGCAATTTCGAAGCCAATACCCTGATTGGCACCAGTGACGAGAGCGATTGTGGTATTGGGGTTGATGGTAGGAAAAGACATGATCGTGTCGTTTTCGGTTATGTGTGGTGATAGTAAGCAATGTCCCGTTGAGTATGGTGACGATCTGAGCAAAGTGTTTTCTCGCAGCACTTCTTGCTCTTTATATCTAGGATAGATTCTGATGAGACACAAAAAATGTGGTTGTTGTCATGGAGACTTTCATCTGTATCTCCGATATTGAGTGTCGTTGAATCCTAAATCCGTGGTTGGACTGGGAGCTCGAGGCCACTCTGAGATTGATTACCCTTTTGGGATTGAGGTTGAGTCAGTGGCATGATGATGCCAAGCAGAGGCTAAGCATTCTGAAGACACTTCTGACTTGCCCGATGCCCCAGTCAAATAACATTGCATGCATCACGCTTATGCGTAAGAAATGAATGCGAATGCGAATGCGATTGCTAACAAGTCGATGCTTGTGGGCCGCAAACCAGGGCGGTAATGAGTGCGCACAAAGCTGGACTGGAGTGTCTTTGATGTACAGAATAAGCATGACGTATCGTAGCCTACCTGGTTCGAGCTTCGCCCTAGCAAGCACATCAGACAAGTTCAGCATCACCAACATCAACCATATGCTTTGCACTTGACCATCGTAATATGAGCACATCGCCATTCTTGGCAGGGAGAGTGATATCGCCGTCAGTTCCTTTACCATAGACGTCCTTGTCTCTTAGCATGCGGACAAAGACAGCCATATCTAGATCTGGTGAATCGATCATGCTGATGTTGCCTGCAGTGTCGTTGAGGTTCTGTAGCTGCTGCGGAAAAGATGCGAGGAAGGATGAGAGATAGTGATTGTGGAGGAGAGCCTGATGTCTTGTCGCGTAGGCTGCTTCTGTTGGGGACATCCTATCTCTCAGCTCTTGGGTTGAGAGGTAATGGAGAGTGTGTTTATCGATCTTAGGAGAGTCAATTTCGCGTAGGTTAATGAGACCAAGGACACTTACCTTTGCTATACGAGCCCGAAGGAAACTTCGAACAAGGAATTTGTACCTCTCGAGCTCAGTCTGAATAACGATGAGGGCAAAGTTTGTCTTTGGATCCATATCACCCGTCATATCCTCAACCTTTTCAATCTGGGATTTGATGCGTGCATTGACGCGCTCGAATAGGCCATCTGTCGGCCATCTATATAGACGTTGTGAGTATTAGGAAGCAGGAAGAGGAGCACATGAGACCTACTCGAGAAGCTCAGGTGCTGAGCGTTCTGCAACCCAGAGACGCGTCAAAGCTTGCAGATCGCGTGTTTCGCTGGGGATTCTGTGAGACGTGGGGTCGACTTGGCGAAGAATGTCGTCGATATCCATTTCAGAGGATAAACAGTACTCAAATCATGAGGTAGAAAGATTGTAGAAAGTTCGGCGGCACAGTTGGTCTATGTGTTGTATTTTCCTCTTCAGGTTGATCGTCAAGGTTGAGACTATATGGTGGAGGAGTGTATTTGTGAGGCTGAAGTGGGATGGAGGTTTCTGTGGGAGCGGGGCCACTCTCACTGTAATACTAATTGGCGTCCTCGCCATTTGACATCCGAGACTTGACATTCTTTTCAGCAGCCATTATTCGTAAATGTTGACACTAAAAGAAGGATGCCTATATCGAGATCTCTGAAATTTTATTCCTCATGGATATGTGCAAGAGTTGTTGGCCTTGCATGCTTCAGTGGTTGATCTCACACCAAGCAAATGCCTATTACCAGTATCCTTCAAACCATCCCCCTATCTTTCCACATCTACATGTTCTACATTTGACTCAATCTGTTTGAGATGATCACTGAACCTTCTTGAGAGGCTTATGTGCCTCCCTTTCTGCTTTTTCGAACCCATTTACTCGGCCATACACCCACTTGAGGAACGAGGAAGAGACTGTGACTAGCCCAGCTGAAAATGTGAACAGCATTACTCGCTGGGTCGTGGAAAGAAGTTCGAACAGTGGATATGGGTACCTGTCAGTGTTAAACGATCTGCTGACTCACACTCACCAAGAAGTCAAGAACAACTTACCACCCATTGTGGCTAAAGCAGAGCTCAACCCAGTACCAATAGGCGAAGGCAATGACAGTGCTGATTGCCATTATACCGTAAGCTGGGATGGTCCAAGGAGGGCTAAGAAGGACGAGATCCAGACTCAGTAGTACAGCAGGCGCAAGGTGAAATCCCATATCAGGGACGATGTGCAGATAGAAGTCGTCAGGCATGAGCAGCTTGGGGTCAATGAGCCTCAGTCCCCAATACAAGATTGAGATGACAACTTCCAAGGGCGTAGCAAGAACAGCAACCGTATTCTTGGCCTGGAAGAGTGTTTGGCTCAGGGTAATATCAGCCAATGCCCCGAGAACAAAGGCAATGAGTGATGCTGAAAGGCCAATAATGGTAAGGAACTGCATATGCCATCCATAAGACCTGGCTATAGGCGTATCCCAGACTGTGAGAAAGTGAAAGTTGTAACTGAAAGAGGCTATTCCGATAATATGAAGCAATAGCGAAACATTTCGTGAGGGCGACGTAAGTCGTTGAAGGGGGTGACGAGGTGCCATGATGCCCGTGGTCCAGAGAGGTTATTCAGGTGGGATGTACAAACCGAGGGCGAGAAGAAGGATTCTACGAAATAGAACAGAGAATAGAAGTGAAGGATTAGGAACGTTTGAATTCGAATGTACTACGGATATTTCACATGATATACTAAAGCAAGAAAACGAACCTGATTTGACCCGTCTTCGGAGCCGGGGTCTCGGACCTCATGGGATCCCGTTTAGGTACCTACTACTTAATACCTAGATGTCATGACCTCAATGTGGATCTTGTTGGCGCTTGTATCTAGTGGGCCTAGAGAAGCCACAGTTCGAGGTCGTGCCACTTGAGGCTGAAATTGCCTTGACAACAATCTGGGCCTGTCGCAAAGTGTGCATCAAGGAAAACTGCATGCATCTTAACCCAGAAACAACAACGATTTTACGTTTAAGGAGCAGGCCCGGTAACTGAGATGGCCTCAGATGATGACAATCGCTCACAGAAGCGCAACCATTCCGAGTTTCGTGACGATGCGTCCGGTACAGCAACTCCTATCGCGTTGTGGCTAACGATGCTAACAAACAATCGCCCAGACAGCTCCTCCGACGATGAAATGGGCCCTCAACTGCCCTCACAAGCCCCCAAGAAGAAGCGACGAGTCCTGCCCCACGAAAAACTTTACGTCGCGGCTTTGCCCAAGTCGCCCCGTTACTCAAAGTCTCTGATGCACAAGGAACAGATCCTTTTTGCGACATGGACTCCCCTGACCGAATTCCTCATCACGTCCTCGATCGATGGTGTCGTCAAGTTCTGGAAGAAGATTGCTCAAGGTATTGAGTTTGTCAAGGAATTCAAGGCGCACAATGGCGAGATTAAGTCTGTTTCCGTGAGCAAGGATGGGCGGAGCTTCGCGACCGCCGGTGTCGACGAAACAGTCAAGATTTTTGACGTTATCACATTTGACCTACTATCCATGATATCTCTTAATTACGCTCCCAATTGTGCATGCTGGGTTCATAGAAAGGGCGCCTCGCTGCCACTCCTGGCTGTATCCGAGGAAGCGAAACCCCTGATTCATATCTACGACGGGCGAGGCGAGAAGGAGGAGCCTATCCACACTATCAAGGGCTTGCATAGAAAGCCTGTGCATCTAATGGCTTTCAACGAGGCATACGACTGTGTGGTGTCCGCCGACGAAGGTGGCATGCTCGAATATTGGCGACCGAGCGGCAACTACGAAAAGCCAGGAGGAGTTTTTGAGTACAAGAGTTCAACCAACCTTTTTGATTTCAAAAAGGCCAAGTCGGTGCCCTCATGCCTCTCCATATCTCCCAACAGCAAAAGTTTGGTAGCATTTTCTCTGCCAGATAGGAAAATACGCATCTTTGACTTTGCAACAGCCAAATTACATCGCGAGTACGACGAATCTTTGCAGGTTGCTGAAGAGATGCACCGTTCAGGGGCGGGAGCTGCCAAACTTGACAATGTTGAGTTTGGACGTAGGACAGCTCACGAGAGAGACATCGAATCGCAGACGCTCAAGTACAAGTCCAATGTCATCTTCGACGAATCAGGGAACTTTATTATCTACGGCTCCATGCTGGGAATCAAGGTCCTCAATACATATACCAACCAAGTGGTCAAGGTGTATGGCAAGGATGAGAACTTTCGCGCCGTCAATATTGCCATATACCAAGGGGCGCCACAGAAGAAGGGAGTGACAACAGTGGAAATGGGCGCTTCCAGTAATCCTCTTTTACAGGAAGCAGAGACCCGAGATCCAATCCTGGTTGCTACTGGTGTTGGTAAGGTGCGGTTTTACATGTTCTCAAACGAGGAAGACATCTCCAAGTCGACACGAGATGTACAAAACGAAAAGCCGATGGTGCTGGGCAACAAGAAGGACGCACAAGCGAAGAAAACCGAAACGGGCACCGGAGCCGTTATTCACACTACATATGGAGACATTCACATCCGCCTATTCCCTGACGCAGCACCAAAGACCGTTGAGAACTTTGTCACGCATTCTAAGAATGGCTACTACAACAATACAATCTTCCACCGTGTCATCCGCAAGTTCATGATCCAGGGTGGAGATCCTCTAGGTGATGGTACTGGAGGTGAGAGCATCTGGGGCCGCGAATTTGAAGACGAGTTTAGCAGCCTCAAACACGATAAGCCATACACAGTCAGCATGGCCAATGCAGGGCCTAACACGAACGCCAGTCAGTTCTTTATCACAACAGAGAAGACGGTAAGTTTGCTCCCTGTCTCTTAATGACGAGCATACACTGATGTTGAATAGCCATGGCTAGATGGAAAGCACACCATCTTTGGTCGTGCTACCCAGGGATTTGACATCATCCACAAAATTGAGAATGTGCGGACGCACAAGGAGAAACCTGAGGAGGATATCAAGGTGCTTAATATTGATATCATATAGTAATACTGATGACCGGGCACGAGCCTGCAACATCGGAAACGCTCAAATCGCCATCCGATAGGACTAGCTGACTTCTGACATGCTGAGCCCGTGAGGATATGTAAACACCAAGAGCCCTCTCCGTGACGTCGAACTCCATTACATTGGCCAAACGCCGCCAAATAGCCCGGTGTTATGGTAACAAGAGAAAGGATAAAATTACTAACTTACCTTATTCTCTTTCTACTAAGAACTCTCCTTCCTTTCTTATAACCAGAGTCATCCTCCTAGCAAGAACTACTCTATATTATATAAATATATAGAAAGTACAATCCCTTCTATATCTAATATTAAAACTACCTTGAGCTCTAGCTTTTTACTCTTTTTACTCTTTATCTCTACCTACTACTATTCCCCTTACACTCTACAGTACCTAGCCTGCTCTGCCACGTTAGTTGTCTTCCCTTCCCTGTCGTTCTGTCTTGGTATGCTCCGCCAGCCTAGATGAAACAAGGTTGGGGAAGAGAAGAAAGAACATAAGTCCTAAACAGGGAGTAATATTATATATCTAATATAATAATATCTACAGGGATAAGGATAGAAAAGTGTAAGATAAAACTGTACCAAGTGCAGCTGTTAATAAGTGTAAATAATTACATCTATTTTTTTTTTTTAAAAAAAAAAAAAAAAAAATCGGCATTCTGTAATTATTGTGTTACTCGATTCGATGTTCTGTTTCCTTTTCGATTAACTGAAGCTTTCACAACCGAGCTTACCTGGTTCTGCTGTCATTCGATTAGCCACATAGGGGGGAGGAAATCTGTCCCGAGAAGCTGCCACTCCTTAAGATACTGCTTTCCCTATTGATTCGGTCTATCTCAGCCGAAGCTGTCCTTCCGCAGAAAACCTTTCCCCCCAAAGAAGCTGGATCAGATAGGTAAGGTATCTGACGACCTCAGTACTGAAATACAACGCCGGGGTGCCCCTTCCAGAACAATGATAAAAAGCCAACAGTCACGAGTGACATGGAACCAATGAGAATGGAAGGCTAAATGCATGCACGAATGCTCTGTTGATGTAGGTGTAGGAGGGAGCACACAGAAATCATATTAAACATGGTGTTGCACAACTCAAGTAAGTCCAGCTGTTATTTATATTCGCCTTAACATTCATTTCATTCAGTCGGCCAGTTCGACATCCCGCAAGATCAACAACATAATAAAGGGTTCAGCCCAACGGCTGCGCCTAAATATCTGACTTTAATTAGTGCAAAAACCCACCAGCCAAAGTGGCAAGTAGTGGCCATTCGCCATTTTTATCTCTTCACTCGAGCTGAGTCAAGTTAAAAATCTGGAGCTTTCCACCTCTTGGGATCGTTGCTAAACCGGCCAGCGAGAGGGCGGGGCAAGGCTCATTTCATCCAATCAGTGGCGGGGTAATCGAACCTGAAAGGCGTGGAGTGACTCTCTTGAGTGTGACACACCGAGGCCGGCGCAAAGGGAAAGTGAAGGAAGAAAGGGACAGGTCAGGGTCTGGAAACCACATAAACCATAATTTTTGGCCCTTGTCAAGACGACTTGACGTTATTCTTACTTTTCCACACTTAGTTCTTCTCATCATATGCCCCTTTCTGCGGTACCCCCAGATTCGCGCAATTGAGTTCCTCTCTTCTCTTAAAATCCCATTCTGACTTGTATACCCTCTGACCCCACCATCGCCGTCACCATGTCTTCTGTAAGTCCACCTCTTCGAGCTCTCTGCTCTCTGCTCTCTGCTCTCTGCTTTCAGCTCTCTGCTTTCAGTCTGAGGGGTGACTCACAGTGATCTCAGTTCTTCATCCCCAACAAGAACGTTGGCAACCAAGCCGACTCGGAAGATTGGAGAAGTAAGCATCTGCCAATAGCTCTGGCTTAACCAACTCGTCCTTCCAGCGCATATATTGATTATTTTCTAGTTCGCGGTTACAACCCCCTGACTCCCCCCGACCTCCTTCAACACGAGATCTCCCAAACCCCCGAGTCCAAGAAAACCGTTCTACAAGGTCGCAATGAGACTGTAGCCGTTGTTAATGGCACCGACGAGAAGAACCGATTGCTTGTCGTCATTGGCCCCTGTTCCATCCACGACCCTGCTGCCGCCTTAGCCTACTGCGACCTCCTCTTGAAAGAGAAGGAGAAGCACAAGGATGAGCTTCTCATCGTCATGCGATCTTACCTCGAGAAGCCACGCACAACTGTTGGCTGGAAGGGGCTGATCAATGATCCTGATATTGATGGCAGCTTCCAGATCAACAAGGGCCTGCGAATCTCTCGCCAACTCTTTGTCGACCTTACAGCCAAGGGTATGCCCATTGCTAGTGAAATGCTGGACACTATTTCTCCCCAGTTCCTCGCCGATCTGCTCTCAGTGGGTGCCATAGGCGCCCGCACGACCGAGAGCCAGCTTCACCGTGAGCTTGCCAGTGGTCTGAGTTTCCCCGTGGGCTTCAAGAACGGAACTGATGGTTCTTTGAACGTCGCCATTGATGCCATTGGTGCAGCCCAGCACCCCCACCACTTCCTGTCTGTTACCAAGCCCGGTGTTGTCGCCATTGTCGGTACTGAGGGCAACAATGATTGCTTCGTCATCCTTCGCGGTGGCTCCAAGGGTACCAATTTCGATGCTGAGAGCATTGCTGCTGCCAAGGAGGCGCTCAAGAAGAAGGGCGTACGACAGCGAGTCATGGTAGATTGTAGTCACGGTAACTCTTCCAAAGACCACAAGAACCAGCCCAAGGTTGCTGCCGATATTGCAGGCCAGATCTCCAGGGGAGAGGAGGGCATCATGGGAGTCATGATTGAGAGTAACATCAACGAGGGTAAGTCGTGATCATCGTTAACAGAATCGGCCTCAGCTAACTTATCGAAGGTAACCAAAAGGTACCCGCTGAGGGTAAATCGGGCCTCAAGTATGGTGTAAGCATCACCGATGCTTGTATCAGCTGGGAAGACACGGTCTCAACACTCGAGACTCTTGCGCAGGCCGTGAAGGACCGCCGAAAACTCTCAAACGGCGCCTAAATTCTGATTTCTACCACATTATGGGCATGTAATACGTTTAGCGCTCGATCCAGAACAATTTTTTCTTCTTGGGGATTGGGGTTGTATATCGTTGCAATGGCTCGCGTATTTGATTCAAGGCTTGGAGTTTAATGGAATCTTGATTCAAAGGATAGATAAAAGATGAAGGGCATAAGACAAAAGGGCGAAATCTGGAAAGTAACACACAATAAGAAGATATGAAGTTATTTGTCATAGAATAGCCGGGTTTCCATTGTGTAAATCAGCCATTTCTTTACGGGAGTGTATCACACACTGTCCCTGCCCGACGCGCACACTGTAATGGCTAAGTTGTTATGTGTGGCGTGGTGTTATTGCTCCCTTGTCTGAACTTATTAACACTGTGCCCCTAGGCTCCCAACTGGCGTTTTTGAAGAACAAGTAATCTAGGTTCTCGCATTTTTAGATAATCATCGGCCCCCTTATCAAAGATACTCGCAGTAGTTTCTGTATCTCAATCATCAACCAGCAGCTCGCTACACTTCTCCGCTATTCAAATATCATCAATTACCATTAACCCCGCGCAGTCACTCTCAGCTTCATCGACAAGGAGACGCGCCTGAGCATCCTGGTCGCGAACAATGGTGCGCGACTACTCACCACCCGAGTCGCCGCTCTCATCGGTGGACGAGTCAGACCAGTACGAAGAGGAAGGACACGATTACGATGAATCAACACTGCGGCCCTCGAAGCGCCAGCGACTCGAAGCCGGTTCAACTACATCTTCTGCTGTAGTTCCTGATGTCGAAGCCGAAGCGGTGCCTGAGCCCGATCCCCTCGAGGGCATGTCCGATGTGTCATCGGATACCTCAGGTGATATCCCCAGTTCCCCGATCAATGCGCGCCTCGACGAAGAAGACTTCCAGGAACAAGTCACAAAATGCGACTGGGATGGTTGTCCAGCCGGCGACCAGGGCAACATGGACAAGCTGGTCGAACACATCCATAATTCGCATATTGAGAACCGACAGAAGAAGTACACCTGCGAGTGGATGAGCTGTACTCGAAAGGGCCTACCACATGCCAGTGGTTATGCCCTCAAGGCACACATGCGCAGCCATACAAGGGAGAAGCCTTTTTACTGCTACTTACCTGGTATAATCACCTCCGCGGATTTTCCTTTGCTTAACATACTAACTCGCTGCAGAATGCGACAGGTCTTTCACAAGAAGTGATGCACTGGCTAAACATATGCGTACGGTTCACGAGACAGAAGCACTCCGTCCATCTGACCCTGTTCCCAAGTCAATGCAAGCTGGGCCACAGGGCAAGGGGGGCAAGATAAAAATCATCATGAAGACCAACCAACAATCTCAAGGCCCCCATGATGACATGGACGATGCTGCCAACGGCGACGAATCTAACGCCGAGTACTTCACACCATTGACGCCAGATCTCTTCACCCATGATGAGCTTGAGCTTCCTGTCGACAAGTTGTACCGAAAGTGCCATTGGGAGGGCAAATGGGCCGAGGAGATTGGAGAGTCTCTGACGAAAGAGTGCAAAGAGTGGGAGGAAATATACTACAAGGAGTGGCTCGAGAAGGAGGTGTTGCTTTCGCAGGTCATCAAGAGCGAGGTTAATTGGCATGAGCGACGACAGGCTATTCTTACAGGGGTTGTCGATGTTCACGTTCCTGGCGCCGTAGAGAGCGTCGAAGGCGAGAGAACAAACGGTGCGAACGCTGAAACCGAGGGAACCGCCAACGGGACAAAGGCGGCAGAGCTCACTGCGTAAGGAGATCTATCACGAAGGGGAATATCTTAATATATCGACAAAATCCGCCCACCAATCGCCGGATACCTTATGCAAGGCAGCTATACCTGTAACTGCACACTTTGCACCATAAAAATTTGCACCACAAAAATATCTCACGGAAGGGAGTTGATGGAGTTGGGTTATGAGGAAATTGGGAGCTTACAATACACGGGTTCTGAATTCCCAATACAGCTGACTAAATCATGGTTTAATCGAAGCATTATACATAAATTTATGCCCACGTAGCATTCTCTTATAGAGCCTTCTTCTTGGCCCGATACGACTGAGAGTTCTTGAAAGGGAATCCGCTTGTGCTCTGGTCAAACTTGTGGTACCGGCTTGTCATGGCTGTATCACCAGCAAACAACACACAGTACAATCCAAAGGTCGCAAAGACAGCACTACCTACACAGCCAAGTAGGAATCCCATCTCTCCAGTCCAGGAATAGCGACCGTAGCAGTAAAAGGCGCTCGAAGCGTGGTGGAGGGTGGATATAAGGACCGTAGCGGAAGCATAGGGAGACGGTGCGCCTTCGGGGGCCTCTGTCATCGGGAGTTAGACGAATGCGGCTCTACAAGGGAGGTGTTTGCTACCTTTGGAAGGAGAATCGAGAGGAAGCACGCCTGAGAGAACCACTACGGTAAGGCTGAGCGCAAGAAGAGCAAGCCCTAAAGAGCGGGCAAAGTACGTTTCCAAAGCTAGAGATTTAGTTGGCAGCCGACACGATAGCGAGGAGCTGTAGGAGAGCCTAACTGGTGCATGTCTCATTGTCAGGTCGAAGAAGAGACCCGACAAAGGAGGGCCAGACAATAAGAGGAAGAGCTTGAGTGCTCAACCAGAGAAAGTTACCATAGGTGTATGAAGCAATGGCCTGGGAGTTGTCAGTCGGTGAATTGAGAGCATGATAGTGAAAGCGCATACGCTCATTGTTCGAATTGTGTATAAAGTTTGAACGAGGATAGCAAAAGGCAAAGAAAAGCTACGATTTGGTCAAGGTGAAGCTATGATTGAAGATGCAAGTTGAAGCTGAAGCTGATCAACGTCTAGATGTGAGAGGCTCAGACCAAGCATCGACGTCACCATCAACAAGGTACCTACCTACCTTACCTTATGTGTGCCCCATCGCATGCGGCTTGCCTTCCATCGTGGAACCCCACATTCCCGAACCGAGAGGCTGGATGTCATGAATGGTTCGCCACCAAAATGTATAGAGCCGCTTCTACCTGGTCCGATCTCGCTGTCCACTATCCCACCGAAGGCCCAGGCTGTGGAGGGTCTAAAAATCACCATTGCAAATCGCAACGTTTTTATTGCCTATCTGTTACTTTAGCACGGCCTGATGCGCCGTCTTCGCCGTGTCCGGTCCTCCGAGGAGTTATACAAAGCCAGGCCCATGTGTAAGCCATCCCGGGATTAAGTGACTATCAGAAACATTTCATACCTTATCTCTGGACTGAATTTGACACCTTTTTGGTCAGATATCAATTTTTTCTCTCTTTAATCTTCCATTGCTGCAAACTTCAGGAAAAGACTGCAGGTTTATTTGTCAGCTACCTAGGTAGTTTGCTCCAGTCATAATTACGTCCAAGTCTCCAGTTAAAAATTCCCGAGAGGCAACTCCCACTTCGACCAGAATATCCTGCCATCGATAGGCTCTCACACTTCCAACGAGGGCATCTCCTCCTCTACCTCATACAACATCTCCTCAAATAACCAGCACTATGAGTGCCATTCTCTCCGCCGACGACCTCAACGACTTCATCTCTCCTGGCGTCGCTTGCATCAAGCCCGTCGAGACTCTCCCCGCTGCCCCGCCCCCGCAATCTCTCGAGACCGAAGTTATACTTGACGGCCAACAGCCCGCTACGAATTCGAATGCGCCTGCTCAGATCTCCCTCACAGACTGTCTAGCCTGCTCTGGATGTGTTACATCTGCCGAGGCTGTCTTAGTGAGCCTCCAGAGCCATGCCGAAGTCCTCGCAACTCTTGATTCAGCCCCAGCCCTGAAGTTGGTGACAGACGATAGTGGCAAGTTCAGAGTGGAAGGGCTCGAGGAGGAGAACGCAAAGCTCTTCGTTGTCAGCGTGAGCCCTCAAACAAGGGCCAACTTAGCGGCAGCATGTGGCGGAGGTGTATCAGAAGGCGATGCCGGGCACATGCTGGACAACCTCTTTCGTGGTCCCTCTGGAATCGCTAGTGGCGGCAAATACAATAACGAGTTCACATGGGTGGTTGATACCAATACTGCCAGAAAGGCAGCCCTCGTTCTTGGAGCAGATGAAGTTCTTGGCACCTCTCAGACCGGAACCGCAACCCCAGTCAAACCCATATTATCCTCGTCCTGCCCCGGTTGGGTGTGCTATGCGGAAAAGACACACCCCCACGTTCTACCCCATATTTCAAAGGTGAAGTCACCACAGGCCCTAATGGGCACATTACTAAAAACGACACTGAGCCGAAAGCTGGGTATTGCACCTGGCCGCATCTGGCATCTGGCTGTTATGCCCTGCTTTGACAAGAAACTGGAGGCAAGTAGAGAGGAGTTGACTGAGGAAGTTTGGGCGGAAGGGGATACCGGGGGACGTGGGGTTCGCGACGTTGACTGTGTTATTACAAGCAAGGAGATTCTCATGCTCGCCGAGTCAAGAGGTCTCAGCTTCTTCAATCTCCCCAAGACACCGCTGCAGAGCAAATGTCTAACCCCGTTCCCTGATCCAAAGCTCCACGAGTTTCTTTTCCCCCGTACACGGACCGGAAATTCACCTCGCGAGGCTGGCACTTCAGGGGGTCTTCTATATCATATCCTCAAGAGCCGGGTGGCACAGAGTCCTGGCGCAGAGATTGTGCATACACGCGGCCGTAACGTTGATGTTGCTGAGTACTCAATATTGGTGAATGGCGAGCCAGTCTTCCGTGCTGCCCGATATTATGGCTTCAGAAACATCCAAAATCTCGTTCGAAGACTAAAGCCGGCCAGGCCGTCTCGAATGCCTGGTGGCAAGCCTTTTGGAAGTGCTCGGAAGCCTGCAGGCAAGGCTACCTCTCTGGAGTATAGTTATGTCGAAGTCATGGCATGCCCTGGCGGCTGTACAAATGGCGGCGGCCAAATAAAAGCTGATGACCCTGTTGTCATGGAAAGAAAGAATTACTCCGGAAATCCAGGCCCCCAAGAGCAAAAGATGTGGTTATCAGAGGTTGACGAGGCATATTTCTCTGAAGACGAGATGGGCACTGAAGATTCCGTTGTTGGGACTGCCGAGACTGTTGGTGGCATTTCCCACTCATATATAAACGATACCCTGGCGCATTGGGCGGAAGTTACAGGCATTGGCTTAGACAGACTGGCGTTTACAACATATCGTGAAGTAATTAGCGATGTTGGAAAGGACAAAACGACGGATGAGACCGTGGTGCAGCTAGCCGGAAAGATTGGAGGTGGGTGGTAGAAGCCAAACATGTCGATAGAAATAATCAACTGCCCCTGTTGCCTCGATGAGCGAACCCGAATCCTCCTCGGCCACTTCCGTCTGGTCCTTTTGGTGATCGAATTGGTGCCCGTGGTTGCAATTGCTGCTGCTCATCTCGAGGAGTTGCACTCCTACCAGGTGATGGATGATCTGGCTGGCGTCTTTGAGGAGGATGTTCGGGTTTTGGGCTGAAGTTGGGGTCGAATAGTTCGCGCCCCGAGCCTGACATGTTCTGCATTCTTCGTGGGGCATCAAACGCACGATTTTCAGGCTGGCGGTTTTCGATCTGTCGCGTGTCGTTATTCCTGTAACCGCCCCTTCCTCGGCCACGGCCGCGACCAGCGTATCCATCTATCTTGGGCGGGGTGACTGTGCCAGGTGATGAGGCTCCTGAGGATGGTGTTGATTCTCCGAAGATCTTGGCTCTGGCTTCTTCGTATCGACGTTGCTTTTCTTCTCTGTCTCGCTTCTGCTTTGCTCGCACTTCTTCTGGGCTCATCGGCACCTCCTTCTTTGTTTCGTTATCGTCATCTAATGAAAGGCTGGACATCCCTGCTGTAGCATCGCGCTTGGCGATGATGGGCTTTCGGCTAAGCACTTTGACTTGTGGTTTGAACGGGGTTGTGAGAGGAATTCCCGAGTTTGAACCAGCCTCGATGTAGTGGAAGGTTTGTGGTGTGTCGCTGTTGCAAGGAATCCTCAATGTTAGTAACACCTAGACATGTTGCTAAGGTTAGAGGGCTTACGCAGATTCCCACAACTTGCGATTCTGCTCAGCGTGTTGCGCCAGGCGCTCCGATTTGGACAAAGGCACTGGCTGTGTTGGCTGTTCGGGTTCACTGGCCATCTTGTCTGCCTGAGCCTCCCAATCATCCTCCCAGGCGTCAGGGATCACTGCGGTATTCTTGCCCATGGCGAAGAGCTTTTTCTTGCGCAAGGATCAATCTTGCTTATTGTGTATATGTCAACGCCGTCGTCTTCGTCGGGGGAAAAGATGCTTGATAGTGTTATTGGAGATCGTGAAGTTGGGCATGGAGTTGAGAAGGTTCAGCCAACAATTAATGTTTGTTCGGTTGGGTTAGTAGATTGGAAAAGAAAGAAAAGGACGGGCAATGCTGGTGGGTTTTTGGTTGAGTTAGGCCCAAAAGCTGAGCTGAGCTGGCTTAAAATGGATTCACGACGTCAGGCACCTGCATTGTCTAGGGTTTTTTATTTAGGCGTTTTCTGCTCAAGGCCCCGAGTCTCGGTACGTAGTTTAGCTCAAAGCAGGGATACCAAGACAAACAGAGAAAGAAATAAAAATCGTCTGTATGCATATTTTGTTGTAATTGCAAGTCACAAATCTCGTTTCTCTTCACAACCAACTGTTTAGTGCTTGTGGATTTCATACTTCGTAGGACGAGTGCGGGGTGGCTTGCCATCCATGTTGGTGGGGTAGTAGCAGGCATAATAGGTGGGCTGTCTAGGGGAGGAAATAAAACACAGAACCTCGATCCTAAATGACAAAAAGACTTAGGTAATATAGTATTAGCTTAGGGCAACTTTTGATGAGTTTATTTTGGTACCTCATATCAAGGATCGCTGTTTTCTTGCCCCCCGAGGGCTGTTAACCTCGAAATGCTGTTGCATTTCATCGAATTGTCTTGTAGCCCGTATATAGGTAGGTACGTAACACTGAAAACCAAGTTCTTGTCTTGTAAACATTTCCCCAAATACAAACCTAAGGAACCTCCCTAGGTACTTGGAGCCATTGTTGGAGGTCTCCCTTTATAGCCCTTCACTGGCATCGATTAGCCGTGATCTTGTGGCCGAGATCTATTCTTATCCATCAGATATTCCCTGTTGACCGCTTCAATGGCTGGCGGATCACGTTCGTCACCCATCCCTCAACAAGAAATGGCCGACCAAGCCGCCAACACAAGCGCGAAGAGAAATGCAGAAGAAACTCAGACGTTGCGCTCTAAGCTGGTTGACCAGCATCTTAGCATGCGTAAGCTGTTAGGCTCGAGGGTCATTTTCTAGTGTAGTCATTGACGAGTCCTCCAGTAAACTATCCTGATCCCTTGAAGCCTCGAGCACCGTTTCAGGTTTACCCCCAAGGCATTACTCCAGAGGTAGAGGCGAAGTGGCTTCAGATGTTGCAACAGAACAGTGTATGAGTTTCTGTATGCTTGCTCGAGGTGGATTGATCTCTGACAGCAAAATGTTTAACGCAATCTATCAGTGAACGTATTGAGAAAGAAAAGTCCCCTTTTCAACCACTGATACTCAGTGTAACAATGTGTTATTCTACTCCTCATCATAATAGTAAACTATCTTTTTGCATTGATTGACTTATTAATACCATTACAACCATTCTTTCAGGCCCAATATGTTGCGCACTTCTAATTATTTGACCTTTTGCACATACTCTTGTTGGTCTCAGTTGCATGATAATTTGGGCACTTAGTGATAATAGGACACGCCCTATCAGGGTAGTCAGTTACTCCAGCAGGGCCAGGCACACGACACATAGCAGGGCTGGGCTCAACTACATCTATTAGTCAGTAGTTGATCGACTGAATAGGTTACGAAGAGTCTCGCAGGAGTGCTTCGCCCTTTATGTCCATAGTTGGCTTTCGCTTACAACACAGTAAAGTGAGCTTCTTTAAGGCAATGCAGTATATTTCAAATGCCTTGCCGTCTTCATTGTCACCAAAAGTGTAAGTGATAGATACTGGTTGAGCTTCATGGCTATTCAGTTCACAATTTCGTCGTTTATCATTCTCTGTTACGAAGATTTTAGTGATACACCAATCAATCGGATATATTATGAAAACTCTGATGCGGTCGGTGATATGCCGCGGAAATGTGATCAGCTCAGCCTGGATGTAATATGCACATATTATGGCAGTGTTCCAGGCATGATGCGCCATGCATTTCAGCTTACGGGACTAGTCACGCCTCATGGTGAGCCCCTGTAGCCCTGGCGTGCTTGTTAGTTCACTCAAAGCTATGTTACTTTGTTTCTTTCAAAACCTCACTAGCAAGTCGATGTGTCTGGTTTGAGGTGTCACAATCGGAATATTGCCCAATAGGGCAGGGGATTGTAACACAACAGCCACATGGGAAGGTTGCAGCAAGAGCTGAAAGCCGATCAATCGCCATACTAAGATCAGGTCTGTGATGACTTGGTTGGTCTATACAATGATACAGACGAGAACACCAGACCTGGTGAAGTCCCCATTGGAAGTCAACCCAACCACGGATGAGCTGATGCATGCGATTTATTGCAATTCCAGAGAAGCCACGGACAATAAACTAGGACCCCCGTTATGCCTGTCCGATTCTGATATTGTTTGAAAATATATCATATTTAATGGACGCGAACTTGTGTCATTGAGACAGGAGATCAAGGTCTCTTCAAATACACGAGTATGGACATCAGATCTAGGTTGGAAGATGTGAAACACGGCGCATATCATCCTGAGCTTGGGGAGCAAGAAAGCATCAGACCTTTATTATATATGGTGTTAAAGTATACTCAGCAATAGGTACTCTAGATTAGTCCTTCCTAGACTTATATGTATATATGTATATAAAATTTAAAGAAAAAAAGCCAAAGAAAAGAAAGAGAAGAAAAACCTTATGCTAAGTTATAGGATCAAAGTCTTGAGTTTTTACTTGTATCCCTTAGCCTGAGTGTACTGTGCTGTAGAATGGTACATATGTAGTCTGGTAACTGACACAAACTTTCAACCAAGGCCCTCAGATGACTCAGGCAGCAGATCAAAACACAATACCCTTGTTCTAGATAGTGGCAATGAAGTCATGTTGCAGTCGCTTAAACTGCCTCACCTACTGACCACATGCAAATGTTGGGACTCCGTATCCGTATTGTCGGTTCACCAAAGATCCAGTGTAACACAGTAGGCAACCGGATTAATGACAAATGATTGATGCTGAGGCCGACTTTGATGCACCGAGGCTGAAAAGCAGGGTGAACCAGAGTATACGGCAGACGGCGACTTGTGCTATCGGTCGGTCACCTCGCAGGCCTGGGTTTTGGTGAGCTGGGCTAGAACCTGATGTATTGAACAATGGCAAAAAGGATCATGCATGCCATGGCACGGCTGGATCCTTTAGGCCTCACGGAACGAGGAAGTCGTCCCGAGCCGGAAGGGATCATAAGCTTATGGGTTGCAAGGCTGTTATTGATACTTTGTGAAGATGTACTGGAATACCTTGACCTATCACGAGATATTCATGGTCCACTGGTCAGACACAGTAAGGTAGTGCTAGAGTTGAAAAAGACCCTGTTAAGTTCTGGGCTTCTTGTGTTGTCTTGTGGTGGGGGCTAAGGTCAACTAAAGTTAGGTAGAGATGTGTTCCTTCGAAATGAGTGTTATTGGGTTGTTATGATCAAAATAAGATATCATAATGCTTCACCCCCGAAATCTCCACGGTTCTTAGTGAGCTGGCCATGCTATTGAACCAGGCTAGGGCCAGACACCGTATTGCTCATGGTTAGCAAAGCGGTTAACAAAGTGAAGTATCAGACTATCAGCCAAGCAATGGCAGCACGCAGTTTTCGCCAAGCCTTAGGTACCGCTGGTTGCTGATGTTGATGATGTGTAATATAGGAGGAGTACTCCGTATGCAATCAGCAATGAACAACTCTTGTTGAACCCCCGCCTGAAGTGAAAAGCCCCATCAGTCTTTGAGCGAGTGGTTGGAAGTTTGTTTCCTGTCGTCTCAGAAGATGGGAATTGCGATGGCAGACTTGCAGAGGGACCATCTCCTCCACTTGCCGGCCTATTGTTAGGTAGCCCTGCTGGTGTAAGTCGCAGCTCGATTCGAAATACGCACTCGCACTGTGGAGTGTGTATTGTAATCTGTGGATACGCCTCAGTAGGGTGCGGTATCATGATTCAGTTGAAACCCGACAACCTCCATTATCCAAACCAATTTGGGAGTTTTGCATCTTCCAGAAGACACCGCTGTTTTGTAAGCAGCCAGAAGGCAACTTACGGTGTCATGCCTGAATTCCCTACCTTCGCAGGTTGTTTGTTAGAGCCAAGTTCGACAATATTGGCCTGGTCCCATCAGCTCGTTTCCAGCGCTGATGTCATGGACATTTCTTGAGGCATCCACCTTCAGCTCCCTAGACTCATCTCCAATGCAGCCTTGACTGCAAACGTATCTTCAAACCCGTTATCGGTTTTTATCAAGAGGCGGGGTTATTTTTTCTACAAGAACTAAGAGCCCAAGAAGCCCGAGCCTTTTAGCGGATGGCGCCGAGCCAACTTCAGAAAACAGATCAGTGTGCAACTCAGATCATCCTGATGGAAGTTTGGGGTCGTGAAGCCGAATACCGAAACACCAATGTATTCAGCCTCGCAGAGAAGAAAGCAGACGTCTCAAATGTAACATAAAGTCCAACGTAAGTTGCTGCATTTCGGATCTAAAAGCAGTGAGTTTGAGTCCGGAATAGTAGGATGATGTAAGCATTAAAAGGTATTTGACGCTGCCTCCGATGACATGAACCGTAATCAAGTACCTGAATAGAATACCTCATCACGCAACCTTTCTCTCCCCATCCAAGTATTTCAGAGCTCTAAAGCATCTCTTAGCGGCTACCGAGCCCTCCCAAGGACTAATAATTCGTCTGCTTTTGGCTTATCTGATTTTGGGTACCAATACTCGAATTTCAAGTTGAAAAGAAAACACAAGTTGCAAAGTACTCCAACCTCCCCGACTTTCGTCTTGCGCACTGTACGAACTTCAACACCCCTAGAGCCCGCATCAGGTCACCCACGCCCACCTCACCTTGACCTTGCCCCAAAAAAGACGTCTAATTATCATCTCCATCGCTTCTTCTGCTCGCGCCATCTCAATCTTTCCCCTCTCCCTTTTCTCAACAATAATCATCATATTTTCTGTCGGCGCTCTTGATCACCGTCTCTTATCGCGACTTCATCCTACCATCGACCCGAGCAACGATCCTGGGGCCACGGACGCCCAATCCGACAACGTTATACGATTCACCTCACGCAATATACCCGCTTCGCCCCTCTCTTCCTCCGCCGCAACAATTCGGCCCTGTTTTTAAGCCGCGGCAGCTCCTCGCCGCCAGCCATGACGGGCACTGAGACCTCCAATGCGGGAGGAGGTTTTGATCTGCTACGAAGAGCAACTCAAGCAATGATGTCTAGGTTCGTCAATAATGTTTTCCTCTGTCGTTCTTTGAAGCTATTGTTTTGCCTTGTTTTACTCCTGCGTGTTATTGCTATAACCATATGGTGCCTTTTTCATCATATTTTTGGCGGGGGACTCGAGATCGATGTCCCGTCCTCCAGCGACGTGGCGTAGTCAGTCGGTGGTGGCGATGATGACGGACTCGCAGCACTTGAGCTCAGTAGCTTCAGTGACGCCTCTTCCAGCCATAGCTGCCATTGGATCCCTTGCTCTACGACAGCGCTTGCCGATGGGAACCCATATCACCTCACATGGAAATGGAACCGCTGCTGGCACTTACAGCTGTTCACGCAGGCCTGCATCCCACTATTGGGCCTTGTTGGGCTCTATCTAGTGGACAGCTGCCCTGTAACCGCACTGCAGGACGACGTCTCGCTTTTGCGTTGGCTGCCAGAGCATGGGTTCCCCATAACAGCCGTCGAGCCTTGCCCTGATATGGTTGGCAAAGCCTGGCAAACATGGGAAACACGACATTATAACAGAAGCTCGCAAACACCAATCAGGGTGCCGCCGTTCCTTGGACTTCAGTTCGCCATCGCAGTGGAGCCGAGCATTCGCCGCTGCCGTCTCAAAAACACTTTGCAGCCTGTTCCCAAACGAACAAAAAAGACATGAGCAATCAATGGCTACCGTGGCATTCGCATTTCCCTGCAACAGGCAGGTTGTCTTATAGTCGCTTTTTTTTTCTTTTCTTCCATACAAGGACCATGTTGCAACTTTGCAAGCTCAGGTCTGACTCGCTCCAACTGTGATTGGGCCCAATCCAAAGGCTGCCCAGCCTCGGAGTCAGTCCCTGCGTTCGGCCCCGCTATCAGCTTCAGTTTTCCACGTTTTGCTCCTGGTCCAAACAATTTTGGGCAAAAGTCCTTAGGGAAAAAGGAAGCTTTTTGGACAAGCCTGACCCCGGCCGCAAAGCGAGATTTTACTCGCGGCAAAGAATTGATCTCGTCATCGTCCTTTCTTACAGCACATTCAAGTATCGAGCCTCCACTTGGTCCCTTCACAGTCCGTCTTACACGGCCGCTCTCGGCAATCCCATCCTAATCTTTACTGCTCTCTCGCTGGTCCTGGCGCTTCTTTCGCATCCACACCGGCGCGAACACACCACTGGCTACCAAGAGTTCAAAGGCCTTCCCATTCCGTGTTTTTCTCGTCATAGTCGCATCGTCAGAGTCCACCTCTTCTGTTGTTGCCCATCTCATCTCCTCTGGTGGTCCCTCTCGGCCTTCGCCCTGTTTACCCTCTAGTTGACGCGCTTGGCAACCGTCATGAACTAGTGTTCCCACTTTGTTTTTTTCCCCCGCGC
Source organism: Fusarium musae (assembly GCF_019915245.1). NCBI lineage: Eukaryota > Fungi > Ascomycota > Sordariomycetes > Hypocreales > Nectriaceae > Fusarium > Fusarium musae. The sequence goes on from NC_058387.1 coordinate 3,535,735, forward strand.
CGGTGCTTCGGCGTAGAAGCATTTATTCACTCACTGGAAATCTTTTACAAAAATGCATGGGGTTATTAACAAAAACGTCAGGTCTGCGGCAGACGAGGATGGCGCCGATCACATTGGTCTCGAAACTCCTCGATCCGGTGTAGCTACACCTCAACCCGATCTACAGGACAAACGCTTACCAGGAATCATGAGCTACTTCGGCCAGGTTCGTAAATACCCTTCCACGCCTTCGTCAGCTCCCAGTTCGTCACAGAGTGATACCACTCTAGACCGAATTTCAGTTGTGCCCACTCCACCAGCCGGCCTGCAGTTGCAGGCACACACCCAAGGCTCTCCTCGCGGCTGTGAGTCCTCGGCTTTGGATCGTTCGCTTCTTCAACATGAGCGTCCTAGTTCTATGCCAAGTACTACTGAGCGGGATGAGCATAACCTTTCAGATCCCTACCCAACCCCACCCACTTCTCAGCCCTCGTCTTCGGGGGGTTCTATCTCCCAGGACATGATTTCTGCAGACTCAGGGGCGCATGGCAGGGCTACGGTCGAGCAAAAGTCTTTTACACAACAGTCACAATTCAAGAAACCCACAGCCTCACCATTTACCACCACCCACTTCCAAACTTCCAATGACCCATCACTACCTGAACTTGACTCCTCCAAAAACGCAGCACCTACCAAAGACTCCATTATTTCTTCGCATCCTGAGCCCAGTACAAGTTCAGGCGCCTGCTCAGCTGCTGCCCCCGGCAAGTGGCATTTTCTTAATGGACTCAAGGAGCTAACTCGTATGACGTTCAAGAGCGGCAACTCGACTCCTACGCGAGCAATGTCGGCTGCTCGACCATCTGGCTCCGATAGAGCCCCATCCTCCGGAAGGACCAGTCATGACGGTGCTGAAGTCAGCGGTGCCCAGACTCCAAGGAGTTCTGCTGGTGCCCAGGCGCCTGCCGCCAAGGGAAAGCTAACAATCAAGATCAATGAGGCTCGCGGGCTTAGGAAGAGTCGGGACCCTTATGTTGTTGTGGTTTTCCAGCGTAGTGAGCTCATTTCCGGGGGTCCCCACCATATCGATGAGGACGATAACCTCAGTGTTGAGCCACCTCCAGTCGCTGGTGGTATCCCTATCCAGCGATCAGGCAGTGACTCTGGACGACCTTTGGCTATTCCAATGAGGAGCAGGCAAAGCAGCAACACCAGCATTAATGACTATGGCTCGTTCCGTAACCGATCCGGAGGTCAGCTTACATTCACCAACCCAAAATGGGATGCCGAAGCCGAGTTGTAAGTTGCCTTCTGTGGACATTTGTGTCAGAGATTCATTACTGACACTGGCTAGCGACGTTGTGGACTATGATATGCTGGTTGATGTCTCGGTCTATGATCATGGAGCAACGGGCGATGAATTTCTAGGTCATGTTGATTTTCAGGCCAGCAAGGATCCTGGTGCCACCGTCCAGGGTTGGTTCCAGCTGCAGGGCCATGCTGATACTATGGCAGAAAATGCGCCAACCGGTGAGATCTTCCTCGAGGCCATCTACCACAGAGCAGAGAGGAAGCAATTTGGCCCCACTGATTTCGAGATTCTGAAACTCATCGGCAAGGGCACTTTCGGTCAGGTGTATCAAGTGCGAAAGAAGGATACTCAGCGCATTTACGCCATGAAGGTTCTGCAGAAGAAGGTTATTGTGCAAAAGAAGGAAGTTGCCCATACCGTGGGAGAACGAAATATTCTGGTTCGAACCGCCATGTCCGACTCCCCTTTTATCGTTGGTCTCAAGTTCTCTTTTCAGACACCATCAGAACTTTATCTCGTTACTGATTACATGTCTGGAGGTGAGCTGTTTTGGCATCTACAGAAAGAGGGTCGGTTTGACGAGAAGCGAGCCAAGTTCTACATCGCCGAACTGATCTTGGCCATTCAGCACCTTCATCATAACGACATTGTATACCGGGATCTGAAGCCTGAGAATATCCTCTTGGATGCTAACGGACACATCGCCCTTTGTGACTTTGGTCTTTCCAAGGCCAATCTCACAAAGAATGACACTACCAATACTTTCTGTGGAACAACCGAATACCTTGCGCCTGAGGTTTTGCTAGACGAATCTGGCTACACCAAGATGGTGGACTTCTGGTCGCTTGGAGTTTTGGTCTTTGAGATGTGCTGCGGCTGGAGCCCATTCTATGCCGAAGATACGCAGCAAATGTATAAGAATATTGCTTTCGGCAAGGTGAGGTTTCCTCGAGATACCCTGTCTCAGGAAGGACGGAATTTCGTCAAGGGACTCCTCAATAGAAACCCCAAGCACAGACTAGGTGCGACCGACGATGCCGAGGAGCTGAAGAGACACCCCTTCTTCGCCGATGTCGATTGGACTCTTCTCTCCAAGAAGCTTATCACTCCACCTTTCAAACCCAAATTGAAGTCTGAGACGGACGTCTCATACTTCGATCCGGAATTCACGACCGCGCTGGATCAGAATGGCTCTCTGAACGAACGTGCTGCTGCGTTGGCCCGAGGCTATGCCGCTTCAACCCCTCTTTCTCCTTCCGTTCAGGCCAACTTTCAAGGCTTCACGTTTGTTGACGAAAGCGCATTAGATGATCATATGCGAGACAGAGCAGGACTCGTTGATGAAGATATGGATGATGGACAACATCACAGGAACCGCGATAATGACGATTGGGACAATATCGACGACATTGACCTCAGGAAGGCAAACCGGATGAGCGGGATCGTGAAGACTGGACATGATGAGCACATGGTGGGTGGTTCTCACTTTGACGTATAATGCGGCAACTCCTTTTTCCTGCACAGTATTATTCCAGTCAAGCTCCACGGCGTTTCAACCATGCTGGAGATTGATCTATCTCTACGTGTCATACAGAAAGCAAAAAGTAATATTTCGCAAAACTTAAAAACCTCACCTCTTCTTCCCCAGTTTTGCATGTGGGTTACGGATGTCTAATTTGTGGAATTATATGCATCGAGGTCGGCTGGTGTTGCATTGCATTGATCGTCGAGCTGTACGGGACTGATGGCGTTTTATGGTTGTGGAAAATGAGAAGAGAAGAGAACGAGACACAAAAATAGGAGGATCAAGTCTATGTTGGTGGATCCGTCCATTGAGGGCCATTTTTCCTTAGTTTGATTCCCAGCAGTGACAGGAGGGCCATATGAGTAATGAAATGAGAATGCCACAGCTATTCTTGAAAGGACCCGGAAGGGAAATCGGTCTCTCGTTTTATTCTAGACTTGTCCTTGTTGGATATAGTACGTAGCCTATGGAGAGTTCGAGCCAAGCCTACCAGCCTTCTCGGACTTGTGGTTGTCGATGACGTTGATTGCCACCTGACGTCGATAACCAAGAGAGCTAGTGCAGCATAGCTTGAGGGATGAACGAAGTTTGGTATTAGATTACATGAGAGTATTCGAGGGAAGTTGAAGTCATGGATACATCATTGATGTCAGAAGGCATACAAGGCTGATTCGTATATGCCCTACAACGTCGGGTCGGGAGCTTGAGAGGTAGACCCACGGTGAATCGTATATCATCAGGAGATAAGACATAGGGTTTCGAGGTTTAGCATACAACGTAATGTATAAAGTCACCTGCAAATGATCGTTGTAGCAATTTGCTTGTGCTTCATTTGGTGTTCGCATTTCGCAATTAGTTCCTACGGGCAACCGAAAAAAAGGTTGATTTTTTAGGAAAATGTACACAGGATTCTTATCCCCAATCCACTTGCTTCTGCTTCTTCTTTCTCCTTTATCACTCCGGCTCATCTTCTCGGGGGTGAGTTGGTGTCAGCCTCCCTTCTTTTGCTACCCTCATGAAACGGCGGCGCTGGGTGGTGAGAAATGATACCCGAAAATGCACTGCGGTCGGGATAGTCTATGTGCTCCCAAAGGTTGAGAAAACGCTTTAGTGGTGAGGCTCATCCTCCTCCTCGGCCTCAAGCCAGTCGGCAACCTCGGGGGTACCAGACTGGGCAGAGCTGTCCTGACCCTCAATCTCAACAGCCATGCTCTCGTACTCCTTCAGGTTGCTGGCGAGGTCGGTCTCCTCTGGAGAGGCAGGTGTCTTGGGGAGGTTGAATGTCTGGACGTTGCCCTCAGCATCGGACTCCTTGACGGCGGGGATCTTGTAGGCCTTGAGCTCCTTGAGATAAAGCTCCTGGACAAAGTCGGCTGTAAAGGTATGATGTCAGCAAGTGAACGTTGATTCGGTTAGATCATATTCGGGCTGATCGGGTAACGGCCTGTCAAATTTGATGAGAGATGCGAGACCATATAGCAAACGGTGATTCGAACTCTGATTGATATCATTTATTTGATGCTGGTTGTTTGGCGACGTCGGAGCTTAGGTGGAGTACAGGTTCGGGTATAGGACAGGTCCGACCGGGAGAAATAGACAATCGAGATGATGTATTCGCGACACCCAAAGGAATTGACCGAGGAGCATAGAGCAGCGTAGATAGAGTCTTACCTTTCCGGGAGACAGTGGGAGCAATGAAGCCCCTCACCTGAACGGCATTGGGTCTGGCGACACGAGAAACAGCCGCAACGGCGGAGCGAGCGCGCTATAAAACCATGAGTATTTTTTCATCGCCTAGGCCTGACTTTTGTTCTTACCGAAGCCCTGGAGAGTTGAATGAGCATTTTGAATGGCTGGTGGTGGCTCAATTGAGGGGGTAACTCCGGGGGAGATGGGCGAGGGCGAGATCGAGGGCGAAGTCGATTGAGGGTTTTGGGGGAAAAATCGTGAGAGGTTGCACTGGACCATGCGTCTTCGCCCCCGGTTAGAGCGGTTCGGCCTTGCTATCGTGGAGTTAATGCCTGAGGTTTGAGAAGGCTGCCGGAGCTTCACGGATCATTGACACGTGATCTTTGAGAGGTGTGATTGGCCAGTATCGATCTATATATGTTGCAGTGGACCCTCTCTGCTCGGGCTATTCACTTACACGGAGATCAGTCAGTATGCATCTTAATGCTCAATTTGTTCGAGAGAGTATGTATATCCAACTACTGTAGACTGGTAGAGTCTTGCTTACTACCACACTCCTTTCAGCTCTTTCTAGTTGTCGCAATTTGCCATATTCGAATATCAATGGAGCAACAGCTTCCAAAGTTCATGCTAACCATGTTGCACAACACAATGGTCACCAAAATTGTTTGATCTAATCCTTTCATCAAGTTTATTGATATATTATATGCTAAGTTAAAGGGATTTCCAAGGCAACAAAGAAGAAGAAGAAAAGAAGAAGAAAAAGCCAAGGATTGAGATCGCAGTTAAAACATCTTGCCGTTTATCAGATCCAGTCCCGATGGGCCGAAAATCTATGGTATCACAATTCACGAGTTCCGATATCCAAAAACACCTTCTAAGCATTACAGATCCGCCATATTACTCCTCTTTTAGGTTAACGAGATACTTTATCGTGCCTCCTCCTGAGACATCTGTGGAGAGATTTGCTTGGCACGAGAAGCGTTCCTTCGCCTCTCACCAATAAAGGCAGCAGCCAAGTAGAGGATGGCAGCGATACCGGCAATGACGGAGTATGCGATGATGTACGCATTGGAGGAGTTGGCAAGCTGAAGACCAAGGCCCCCGTTGACAATACCGATGATGATGAGGGCTCGGCCGAACCAGATGTGAACATGGCTGACAACTCCTCGCTTGCGGTGGCTCACAAAGTACCGATGGTGCATGTAACCAAGGACAGGCTGCAGAGTCATCAAGGCACAAACAGCAGTGCCCATTGTTGTGTGGGCTTGTTTTCCCCACTAAAAGTCTCACATTAGTACTGATGGACAGGTTCCGATGCGAGCGCATCCCCCAGGGGGAGAACTTACGTAGCCACCGTCACGAGCATATACGTATCCAAGGCCGAATCCAGCCCACATGAGGAGCAACATGACAACTTGCCAGCCCGCATGGATGAGCCACTTTCCAAGCATGGGCATAAGGATTGCACCGAGAGGATATCCAGCAATGAAGACAATCGACATGATGATACCGTGAGCACGCAGAACAGTCTTGCTGGGGCTACTACCACTTCCGTTCTGTGTCACGGCACCGCCGGAGCTAGAACCAGAATTCGAGTTGGTGTTTTCGTTGCTGCCAGTGAATGGGTTGCTGTCGGAGCTCATTGTGGCTTTGGCAAAGTCAACGCTGAAATCCACATGCTTGTCGTGCTCAGAGATGCGCTCCTCCATGCTTGTCGAATCCAGGGAATTTCCATTCCTCCAAGCTGCAATCCACGAGCTCGTTCCCTTGAGACTAAGATCAACACAGTTGTTGCATCGAATGTTGGCGATCATCTGCTTGTCCTTGATTCCGGAACCGTCGAGGAGCTCGAGTCCGCTTCGCTTCGTGTACTGAGGCATGACCTCTCCGACACCTCTCCTTGGGCTCAGGGTGACATTGCCGTTGCCGTCTTGGTAAATGATGAACATATCGGATCCAGCCATTTGGGATCCAGTGCCCAGTCCTGCCCATTGTGCGGATGTTGGTGCCTTGATCTGGAAATAAAAGCTGCCAGATCCCGCGCTTGCAGAAGCCTCAGGGACACCCCATCGGAAACAGACGTCGCCATTGTCCGGGCAGAAAGAAGATGTGATGGCAATTGCACTGCCAGCGGCAGCTGAAGGAGAGTTGTTAGTTGGGCGGGAGTGGTGCGCTGAGCTGACGGGAACGACTTACAAAGCACCGCTAATGATGTGCTGAAAGTTGACTTCATGGTATTCTTGGGAACGAAACAGAGGCAGAGACAGATGAAGTGAAGAGACGGAAATGATTTTTACTGCGAGTGAGGTGATTGGAATCTTACATGAGGGGGACAATGAAAGTACTAAATATAATAAGCACAAACAAAGCACAACTGGAGATAGACCAGGGGGCCATTCCTATATTGAGACGATCGTCCACTGGCCTGCAGACGCTACGCGCCGCAAAGCCACGGCAGTGTTGTGCGATACAACGCCTGGTGCCGGTGGTAAGGGACGATTTACGAAGTCGAATACTACCAAAGGGACCCGGCAGATGACATTACAAGTGCCGCGATTAGTTAGTCTGGCTCAAAGGGACGGATCCTTTGAGCCCAAGGCTTGGACCCAAGGGAAGGGATCGATGTTGTCGTCAGCTCTTTTGTCGGATCCGCCCTGGTTAATCCTTGTCAAGAATGAGATGAAAGCGATTAAGGTTTCACTCACACTGCCACAGACAGCCAGCTATTCATGGCTTTCCACGCCAGTAGATAGGCTTAAGCCATCGCGGGTTTCAGTGCCGAACTGGTGTCAATTTGCCCGCTTAAGCGCTTGAGGACACAGTCACGACGCCGGAACGATTGGTCAACGGCGCATTTCTTTCAGTCAAGGCATCATGATGCTGAAACTGTCGCCGTTGGAAAGGTGTGATCGTGTGCCTTTCTATCCGTTATCCGAACAAGAGGGAGAGGCCCTCTCTGTTTCAGTAAACTCTCGGTGTTAGAATACGCGCTCAATTGCTGATGAATGCTCAGCCTGCCTGCCAGTGCATACGACAAGGACTCAATCACTGAGAAGGGCTGTGATCATTGATGACAAGCTTGCAAGGACTGAAAGAAATGGCGGCCGACCCCTACAGGGATATCTCCCGCAGGTGAGGTCTGGGCTGTCGGGAAGACTCTCTTTTTTGACTAGGCGCCCTAATATGGTAAAAGATCTGATTATGCTTCTCTCTCGGGTAGATTAATCAATCCGACGACAGACGGCCATCCCACGTGGGGCACCGAGGTTTCAACGTGTGAATAGCCTCAGAGGTCCACGTCAGAGTCTACCATTGGCAGTATCGTATTTGTCTGATGATGTCGCATAAACAATTCTCTCTCATTCCCCCAGGCCCACGGCTAACCCCCCCAAAAAAGGGTATTATAACCAAGCTTCAGCCCAATGACATTATCCCAATTTGCAACACGACGCTACAAGGGTCTGGAACTCTCCTCCAAGACTGATATGTACATGCATGATTATGTACGTACGTTTTTCTCTTAGCCTCGTGAATACGTCAGCTCTTTCAGACGAAAGCTTATTCTCTACTCTAATTCTCTCCGAATAAGGCGATGGACCTCAATCTTTTTGTGCTGGGGTCATTGGAGGTTTGATTATTCGATCATCACAAAGCAACTTCGTCGATGATGCCAAGAAACGTAGATGCAGCCTGATAGTATCGCCTCAGTCGATGGTATGCAATAGTCTACGCCTCGTACATGATGATTGCGCGGCCCTCCATTTCATGTTGCAGATGCACTCTAACGATCAGACCAAGTCGGGTCTAAGCCCTCATCCACCTCACATACTGGACAATGCCTATTCATGCAGTCTGTCACTGTTATCGTGGTCTGGTGTGATGATCGAGCCGATCTTCAGCCTGTGACGCATTCGTTTAAGCTTGTAGGTGTCGGTGTTGTAGTTGTCACCCATCAGATGCAACTTAATCCTCCGATAAACTGACTTTTTGAAGCCAGCACGGTGGCTACCTATTCCTAAGGTAAGGTAGTTGACGACGCGTAGGGCACCAATATAGCTACTTAGCTAGGTAAGTACTCAGACAAACCTGCTCCAGTGTCTTCTCAATCTCACCCTTCTAAATGTCATCCCCGATTATGTGAGATCATGATCTTCCGTCGTCGATTTCCCCGTCTCTTTGGCTGACAACCGAATCATCACAACTGCGATCGTTACCTGGGTACTCGTCCAAATACGAAGTCACAGTCGTGTTCTTACAACCCAATAAACCCACCAGCCTGGCAGCTCAGCCCTCGGCTAATCATAGGCTTCATAACCACAATCCGTTATTTGTCTCTTGCCCCGGCTGTTTGCACGTTTCGGGCAGGTATTAACACCCTAGTCGATGGCGAGGATCAAGTATACATAGAAACAGAAACTCTATTGAAATCTACAATTCGACTGACTCAACAGATACTACAGTACCTTCCAACGACCATTGAGGCCCTGTCTTTGTTGTAGCTGCTCTTTCTGTAGGTGACGCAAAAACCCGCATCAATCAATACGAAAGCATCTTGAATGACACCACCGCCTCTCAATAAACTCCCCTTCCCCTGTCTTTATATTCTATAGTCACCATTCCTCTCCTTCCGACAGTTCTCACTCAATCAGCTGTGGGCAAAAGCGGCAAATCGATCTTCATTCAACAGGCTTGAAGATGCAACAAAACTAAATCCTCCAAAGAGCTCATCCTTAGGGAGACTTCGAGGCCAGGCCTCCTTGTTTGGTAGCACCGGGCTGATGGACAGCTCCGTAAACTCTGGGGCGAAGTTCTCGGCTAGCTCAGGATCCGTGATCATGGGCTGGATTGGTGGCTCAAGCTCGCGCTCCGCCAGCTTCTTCCAGTCAATTTTGCGAAAGAACCGGTGACTCTTCATCGTCGCCAGATCCTTGGGCATCGCGGCACCGAGACGCTTGCTGGGGTCCTTGCGAAGAAGTCGGGTGAGCAGGTCTTTAGCATCAGGGCTCAGGAAATAAGGAAGAACCAGTTTCTGCTTGACGATGTTGTTTTGGATCTTGGCGTGGTTTTGGCCGCGGAAAGGTGGATTTCCAGTCATTAGGTCATATCCGAGGGCTCCAAACGACCACCAGTCGACTGCCTTTCCATACTTCTTTCCAAGGACCACCTCGGGCGCCATGTACTCGACAGTTCCCAGCATCGAGTTGCAGCTCTCATTCTGGTCGATTGAGACCTTGGAAAGACCAAAGTCAGTCAGGAGGAGGTGGCCTTCAGCATCTAAAAGGCAGTTTTCCGGCTTGAGATCGCGGTAGACCACGCCGAGATCGTTGTGAAGGTGTGAGATGGCTAGAAGCATCTCCGCCATGTAGAATGCGGCCACATCCTCGGAGAACATCTTTTCGGTGTTGAGATGGGTGAAGAGCTCACCGCCCTGTCCGTATTCAAGAATGAGGTATAGTTGCTCTTGGTCTTGGAAGGCATAGAACAGCTTGACAACAAATGGATGCCTGTTGACGGACTCAAGAATCTGTCGCTCAGTCTTGGTCTGCTCAACGAGCTTCTTGTGGACGACAAGCGAGGCCTTTTTGAACTGCTTCTGAGCGTAGAGTCTCCCAGTCGCGCGTTGCTTGACGAGCAATACAGTACCATAGGTACCCTTGCCAAGACATCGCAGCTGTTCAAAGTCCTCCGAGGTCATCTTACGGTTTGGCGCAAGGCCGCCCTCTAGGGTTTCGAGATATCCACTACGCTCCCGAACACTCTCGCTAGCAAAATCGTGCTCGAGGTTAACCTCGTAACTAATAGAGCTGTCTGAAATCTCGCTACCAGCCTCGCTACGAACATCCTCTCGACTGTGCGTACGGCTGATCATTTGCTTTCGAAACTCGAGCGCCAGACCCTGTTGACTTCCAGCACGACTCATGGAGTGGCATGGGGACCCTCCATCAAGGCTCAGAGGCTCCATCTGCATGCGCAGTTTGGCGATGCCCGACATGGCGGGCGAGGGATGGGCGCGGAAGGTAGGGCTGCAGTTGGCGCTCACAACATCATTGACCATGAGGTTTCGGCCGGGAGTCTTGCGCCGCGGAGTAGGGGCCTCGCTCTGTCCGTGGTCGGAGTCTTCGTCGCCTGAAGTAGCAGGTGTAGTCTGGAACCCGCGGACGGTAGTGACCGCGGCAGGTGCCTGGCTTATCATGGTGGGCGGTATTTAAAGTGGTGGTCTGGGATTTGGGGAGTTAGGAACGGCACGGTTATGCTCTGATAACGACACCACACAGCACTCGCCCAGCTCAGACAGTGGACAAGTGCAGATAGTCGTGCTATTCAAGGGAATCCTCGTCGGCGTTCCGGATCTGCGCGGGGCTGGGATTCGAAGTGACGCTCGATCTCGTAGAAGTTCGCGACACGCATCTGGTATCGGAAGAAAGAAGTACGGAAGACGGCAGACTTTGCTATATGCATTTGGCAGCGGATATGTGTCGTGGGTATGTTGAACTGGTGTTCACCAAGTGTGGTGTGAGGGAAAGAAGAGAGAGGGACTAGACAAAGAACGGATCCTTCTGGCATTAAATCAAGTAAGAAAAATAAAACAAGGATTTTTTGGTGGCCACAGCCCTGCGCCCATTTCAGCAGGTGCGCTGTAACTCCGCGATTTTTTAGGCTTTTTTTAGGCGGACTTGCATTGGCTGTTATGATCCAGCCCGTCTTGGTGTCGGCTGGGCCGTCGCCTACCTTCAATAAAACCCCCTGTCTTCGTAGCCTGAGCGTCCACTTGGAACGCGGGGAGGAATTAAGGGCTCGGGGGGGGGCCCCGGGCTAGTCAGCAGGCGTTACAAACTACCACTCAAGTTTGGATATCACTATACATCCATTGAAAATAACCCCTGGTGCTAACACAACTCATGAAAGTTCAGGGGATGGACTGCATCAAACCTGGCTGCTGGAATCCGGAATTCACTAGTTCGTGTCGAAGCATAAGACATGGGCCGTGAGACTTGAGAGTCAAAAAGATTGTCGCATTAACCATAATTATACGGATATTTGCCCCTTTTTGTGTAATTTGTGGTTGTTGCGCAAAGGGCTTTTGTTACTCCCTTGACTGGCCCCGTGCTGTCAACAGGAGGCAGCGAACAAACCTTGAACGTGACACTCTCTCATTCGTTTGCCAGATTCTGTCCTTCATGTCAGCATCAGAAGGCATGAAAGATGACCGAGAGTCTTGAGACACTGGCATTACCAATAATCTGACAGGCCTGGGCCATGCGGTGATCGATCCCGCAAAAAGCGAATGGTTGGTCTTCGTTAAACTTTTTAGCTTGTGATTCTTGAGGGTCCAGTTAAACATTGGATTCCAATGTTAACACCCAGGGTGAGAAATCTGAGTACGATTACTCAGGTTAATGCTACGTAGTAGTTTTCAACCTAACATCCCAACTATCTTTCAAAGCAGAATACCATGGAGGGTAAATTAAAACATTTGATATACGAGTCGGGTGCTTTTCGATCCATTAATTCGTTGGCTCTTTTAGTAGTGAATTTCCCTTTTTAACTACATTTTTGACATGAATAACTCCCAGATTAATGTAGACCCACGTCGGCCGCCGGCGAAATAAACTGCCGACACAATATGAAGCTTCAAGGTCGCGTCTGGGAAATTTCACATCTACCAATCCAAGAGCGCGCGCCAAACAGCAAGGCTGCAACCATAGTATCAGCCCTCGATTGACAAAATTCAATATCTTCAATCTCAACTGTCGAAAAGAAAAAGTAAAAAAACTTATATACAACGACAACTATTGTCAAACTCGTCACTGCTCGTGCACCACAAGCGAAGCTTTCATCGACCTGCGTTTGGTCATTTCTAGCAAAGATGATGCACCCATCACGGCAGGCGTACGTCGAGGATGCCGAGCCTCAAGGAATCGCATTAGAAGATGTCCCCGATGATCATGACTACGATATTCCAATGGGCGGAACAGGTGTTCCTTCTGAAAAGGCTTCCGCAATCCTCAGTCAATTCAATCGCAAACGCCTAGCAGCAACGATAGCAGTCCCTACCGATGATACTCGAGTCCGCGCGAAGCTTCGGGAGATGGGTGAACCAGTCACGCTATTCGGAGAGGCACTTGTTGATCGTCGGGATCGACTACGGGAACTTCTTACCATCCAGGCAGAGATGACAGGGTTGGAGAATGGTGATATCACAATGGAGGACGCTGGAGACCAGGATCAAGAGGAGGAACAGGAGGAGGAGTTTTACTCAAGAGGTGGGCCTGAACTTCTACAGGCGCGGTTAAAGCTTGCTGAATACTCTCTGCCGCGAGCCAAGAAGAGGGTTCGATTTCAGAAAGCTGAATCTACGATCCCTCTACGCACCCAAGTCAAGTTTCGCAAACAAGTCAAGGAGAGATTACAAGCATTTGAGCTCCAGGGCAGTCAGACAGTTGGCGAACGTCATGTCAGCATGACTCGCATATCTCCCAACGGCGAGTTGGTCGCTGTAGGCAATTGGGGTGGGCAAGTCAAGCTGGTCGAAATACCAAGCTTGAACCAAAAGACAACCTTCCGCGGTCACACCAACAAGATTAGCGGTTTATCTTGGTTTCCCGGATCTACCTTGCCAGAACACAACGTTTCCCCTGACGCCGTCAACCTTGCGTCAGGCGGTGCTGAGGGTTCGATTCATTTATGGTCTCTGAACCAAGATACTCCCCTGTCCACACTTGAAGGACATTCACAGCGAGTGTGTCGTATCGAGTTCCATCCCTCTGGACGTTATCTGGCCTCTGCTTCTGAGGATACTTCGTGGCGCCTCTGGGATGTCGAAACAACCGCAGAGGTTCTCCTTCAAGAAGGCCACTCAAGAGGTGTCTACGCTGTCAGTTTTAACACTGACGGATCCTTACTTGCGAGTGCTGGTCTGGACAGCATAGGTAGAATCTGGGACTTGCGTTCCGGACGTACCGTCATGATCCTGGATGGACATCTGGACGGACACATAAAACCCATCCATGCGCTGGACTGGAGCTCTGATGGACACAGGGTACTATCTGGCTCAGCTGATGGCTGGATCAAGTGTTGGGATGTTCGAAAGGTGCAAAGGACAGGCGGTATTGGTGCGCACACCAGTGCTGTCTCTGATATGCGTTGGTTCAAAGGTCTCGACGACCCTCTCACTGGTGTTCCACCTGGTGTGGATGAGAAGGGCGCGCAGCTACCTAAAAAGTCGGGCACCTTCTTCGTGTCAAGCGGCTTTGATAGAAATGTCAAGATCTTCTCGGCAGACGACTGGACACTAGTGCAGACGCTCAGCGGCCATACAGGCCCAGTTGCCAGCGTCGACTATAGCAGGGATGGCAAGTGGATTGTCAGTGGAGGCCATGATCGCACAGTCAAACTATGGGGTCGCAATGATGGCGAGGGAGTCTAACGTCAGGGCATCACTGACGAAGGATGGATCTGGGTAGAACAAGACAAACAAAAGCTACTATGAGATACCCCAACAAAAATTCATAATAATAGGTAGCCAGAATAAATAAGAACCAAAGAATGAGCAAACAATCAAGCACCAATAGTCCAACAATCATCCAAAAATGGGCCTTTTCCCATTCATCCAAAGTGGGGAGTTTCTATTGTTTCATCCGTTGAGTTGGGTGTTACTACTATCACTCATTGGAGAATCATGTGTCCACCCTCCTGTGCTGTGATTAGATAACGCTACCCAAATTTGGTTCTAGTTTATTGCCCCTGCTGTCAAACGCCAACCTCAACTTCCTTAGATCAGGTTCCTTGCAGTGCCGGATAACTTAGACTTCGCATCACTTTCAACTTCGCATCTTACGTGCCTTAATCATTGGTACCCCTTTCTCAGACCCACGCAACCCTTCTCCTAGGAGCCATTTTCTTATCAGCGCTACAAGTATCGTTATCCCGATTCAAGACCACCGGCCATGGCGAGTATCGATCGCTACAGGCCTCCCAGGGAAGGGTATCAGCCCCCGACCCTCCCCGTAAACCCTCGACCTGAGCGCGATTCGAGATCACGATCTCCCCGGCGTCGTGATGCCGTTCCTCCAGCAGTTCCAACTCCTCCGCAGCACTCGACACGAACATCTCCCCCCCGACCTCAAGCCCGACAAGCCCAAGAATCACCAGCCCGATCCGGTGCGCAAACTCCAGTAGCTGTCCTTAACCAATGGAACTTTACGTCGGACGAAGTGCGAAGTACACCTAGCATAGTGGAGGGTCTTTCGCCGGCGGAAGAGAGGATGCGCAGGGCCAAGGGCGTCAACTTCATCTACCAGGCGGGCGTCATGTTGGATCTCCCTCAGATTACGCTGTGGGTAGCTGGAGTGTTTTTCCATCGGTTCTTCATGCGCTGCCACATGGTCCAAGAAAAGGGCGGGATTCATCATTATGTGAGTTCTCCCACCTGATCTTACAATTCCAACATCTCTTTGGAGCTGTGGAAGACTGTTCTTGACTGAGCAACATGCAATTCTTTTCTATATGCTAACATCTCTAATCAAGAACATAGCAGCAACAGCCCTCTTTCTAGCCAACAAGACCGAAGAGAACTGCCGCAAGACTAAGGACATCATTATCGCCGTAGCAAAAGTTGCACAAAAGAACGCGAAGCTCATTATTGATGAGCAGAGCAAAGAGTACTGGCGATGGCGAGACAGTATTCTCACATACGAAGAGGTCATGCTAGAGCAACTCACTTTCGATCTGATGATTGACAACCCTTACCACCACTTATTCAAGTTGCTCGATCAGCTTGGAATAGTTCATAACAAGAATCTACGACAAGCGGCCTGGGCTTTTTGCAATGATGCTTGCCTTACATCGATCCCTCTGTTGATAGGACCTCGAGATGTTGCCATCAGCGCCATCTTCTTTGCGAGCATATATGCGAACCAACAAATCGAAGACATCAATGGCGAGCCCTGGTGGAAGCTCCTCAAGGGTGACGAGGTTCTTTGTTCTCATGCTATCGAGGTGATGCGCCAGTTTTACACGGAGAATCCGCTTAGAAAGCAGAACCCGTCGCTGCCATCACCAGCATTCCATCTCGAGAACACCAGAAAACGCGGTGATACTCTATTGAGCCAACCAGACACATTGTCGTCAACGACCGGTACCCCCTTGGAAGTTGACCGGGCGAGTCGCAGCCCTGGTGTGAACTCTAGAGTCAACGGCGCTGCTCAGGATGGTGAAGGGCGAGACCCGGAGAGAGACGAGGGTTCTCAGCCTCGGCATGACGAGAACGGAAGGCCTCCCAGGTCACCACTCAAGCGAAGAGAGCCTGACGATGGCGAGGAACAGAGTGACAGAGCGGAGAAACGAGCTAAGCTCTCGGAAGATGAAGAGGGAGAACTAGTTGAATATTGATACCAGCGTTGCGTTGCGTTTCGTATGCAACACAATACAACAATGCACTATTTGTAGAGTACGGGACAAAGAGGTGTTATAGGTTTCCATGAGTTCGTGAGTAACACCCGCTTATATGAGAAGATTGATGGGTATTCACGCATAACAAAGGCTGGATCTGGCTGAGAAGGTAAGCATTCGGGAGGATGCTCCCAGGATACGGCGTTTGGATGTAGGTGGAAGACATGCTCTGCTACTGCACTTAGTTTTAGCTTGTGATCGAGGATATATCTTGGGGGAGGTTGTTAGATAGCGGTAGACGATGCCAATTCAAGTACAGAAGTGAAAAGAGATCGTGCATGTTGCCTCGTGTTTGTGGCTAAGAAGAGCACTTGCGTCTCCTGTATATTAGGTATTGCGTGCTCTTGTAGATGGATCAAGAATCACGAGTGGTCGCAGGTGCTGTTGGTATATTGAATCGGTCTACAGTTTCCCTTTGCCCGTTTATCGTGAATATCTGTATTTTCCAGATTCTGTCAACGTTGCCGTGCACGTAGCTGCCTCAGTCATTCCTCGTCCCTGACCCAAGTGCTCGCTTGCTGCCTGCACTGCACGTAGAACCTCAGGCTTACCCAGAAATTCTGCCAATCAGCTCTACTCACCGCCTTTAGCCTGCTCTATAAAATCTCGTCGCGTCCCGGTCAAGCTTCGCTTTTTTCTTTTCCTTTCCTCTTTAGCTCTCTTTGCCTTTTGGCTTAGATCAAGTGTAGTATCTGTTCTTTTCAGTTTAATCTCTGAAAGATGTCTAAGGACATCAATCGTGATTATTCCTATTTTTGGCTTTCGGGCAGTTTCCTCTGTGCTTGCACATGATTCTGCCCACAGTGTCCCTGGTATTACACTGCCTCCAGGTGACGCGAACACTGCACGGGCTCGGTTTTTCATTGCTTGCTCGGGCTTGTCCTGGGTAGTGAAGAAGACACTTTTAGTGACGCTAGAATCCATAAGACGGACGCTTGGTACATTATGTTTCGGATCCTCATGCACCAGAATGACTGACACAAGAGATATTGCCCAAACACGGTTTTTCTCTTTGGAATGGCTCCGGTGGTGAACGATGCTCCCGTGCTCTTGAATATCCATCTTGCTTGTGTATAGAAGCCGTACACCGTTGTTGGATGCCATCATTGGCAGGTCTCATTTAGGGTGGACTTTCTCGTTTGTAGCGTTTCGCGATGCGAGCAAATGTACGGAGTAACAGCGGAGGGGGTTGGTATAGGTACCTTACCTGTTCAGTATCGAGTGTCATATGTTACCCGCTACTAAACACATGCGCCGTTGATCTGTGATCTTGCTTGTGTTGCGGTTTCCTACGACTCTTGTATTCGTCGCTTTCTACAAGGCTTCCTATGTACCTAGGGTAAGGTACCTATCCAGAATACCTACCTCATAGCGGGAGGGGGTTTTTAAACACCTGTCAAAGGGAAAAAAGAGTGTCTACCTTATTTTATCACCTCTGAAATTCTGTGATATTAGGCTAACATCATATTATCGATCAAAAATAACCGCGACAGTCTTTTCTGTCTACTGCCTGATGTCCAAAAACACCCCTCTCCCGCGTAGCTACCAAGGTAGACAGAGGTTGCTACTCCCATGAAATCCAAAGTACCTAAGGTATATTTGTTCCTCGGAAGCAAAGTGTGCTCAGATCGACCAAGTTAGATTGGATAGTAAAAGAGAGATGCACAGCCTAACATCAAGCATTAAAACCCGTGACAAGCACCCCAGCATCGCAACTTTGTCGTCCATGTGCTTTTGTCGTAGAAGCAGTCCCGATTAGGTCTAGTGCATATGCTCTGGAAGCTCCTCCAAAAAGTCCACCGCAGTCACCCACATTGACTGTCGAAACAGCTTCAGCTAATACCCACTGAACAAGTCCAGTAATTCTCTTCAACGCGCTTCGACCTCTACAGCTAGCCAATATCCTTGAATAACACATCCAGAATTCAAGCACGATATCACTGAGGAGATTCGGACGTCATGGCTACACTCGGTGGATATCTCAACAGTACGACACCCTTCCCAAGCTCTACTGCCTAAGGAACATCAAACAGCCTGCTAATACAGACCGCAGAGAAAGTCCTGATCGTTACAGCCGATTCGCGTATTCTTGTCGGAACTCTGGCAGCATGCGACCAAACAACTAATCTGGTGGGTGCCCTCCTACTTGTCTTGACCATGCAGACGCTTATGGCATGTGCCTAGGTCTTGAACAACGCTGTAGAACGAATTATCCGAACGCCCGACGATCCTGAGCCTTCCGCTCAAGTGCCTTTAGGTCTATACCTCGTCCGTGGCGACAATGTATGCTCAATCGGCCTCGTAGATGAGGCGCTTGACGACAGCATCAACTGGACGGAAGTCAAGGGTTCAGCAATCGGCGGTATAAAGCACGTATAGACTACACACTCGAAACATCGGAAAGCGGTCCGTACTGCGACATTTTCTCTTGTGTTATTCTGTTTGGGGTACAACATCCACGGCTGGAGGTTTGGGAAGCTTCTTTCACACGGCATCGATAGGATCACAAGGCGTTCGAGTTCAGGGAGTTTAGACAATTCATCTTGGCCTTCGCCACGATATATGCTTTCAACAATTGGAGATACTTCATTTGACTATTTAAGCTGACGCAATATCGACAACCTGGACTCTATCCAAAGATGCGCTGCATGAGCACTTCCTTGAAGATGTCATGTCCGGGAGAGTCGATCACACGGTTAAGGCGGTTACCCTTGAGAACACTTAGCCAACCGTGGTCGTCGCCAGGGACCTCATCGAGAGTCAAGATATGGGGGTCCTCGTTAGGGTTTTCTGAAAGGGCGACTGCGGCTTCGGCAGGCTTCTTCCTGAATCTACGATCAACGACATGCATTCCATGTGTCCATTGACCGCTGGTTTCCACACGGATGTCCTCCAGTTTCTCTGGTGTCTTCCACTTAGGATCATCTCGGGTCAGCATATACCATACCGTCAGGGGGTCGTGCAACGAAAGACCGGGCTCGTTTTCATCCCCCTCCATATCCTCGATCTTGCTGAAGGATTTAGTGACAAAGTGTGACACCCACCGAGCAAGGGGGCTGCCAGCTTCGACGTGAGCCTGGATGTTCTCCTTGAAGTAGTTCTTGCCAATCAAGTGAGGGGTAGTAATATCGAGGGGGCAAAGTGTGAGCTTAAGCTGACGGGAAAGTTTGTTTGGGTAAGCTTTCAAAGTTGAAAGCTCCTGGGGAATAGTCGGCATCGTGGAGCTCGGTTTGGGGGATGTGAGTGCGTAAACCCGAGCAGCAGCGACAGCATCGGCGTAGCAGTTGAATTCAGCCACAGGAGTACAGTTTCCCTCGACATTTACAGCACCGCCCATGACGACAAGCTCCTTCACACGAAGGAAAGCCTCGGGATCTTCTGCGGCTGCTAAGGCAACATTGGTAAGAGGACCAACAGCAAGGATGGAGACAGTGTCCACGGGATTCTCTTTAAGGATGCGGAGAATCTCATGGTGAGAGGGCGCCTTGGATGGTGTGAAGAAAGGAGAATAGTCTCCGGCTTCATTGGCGCCATCACTGAAAATGCCTTTCCAGGTTTCAGCAGGAGACAAATCAGGATGAGCCTCATGAACATTATGCAAGCCGTCGATGCCGTCTACAGAAATCCACGTATTAGTAAGGGGGACGAACTGACGATCAGAGCAGCTACTGAACTTACGAAAGTAATCCGCCATCAGCTCCTCGTCGCAAAGGGGGTGGTCGGGGCCAACAGCCACGATGGGCTTGTTTGCCTTCATGGCTCCAAAGCCTTCGGGTTTGCCAGTGGACTTCCTCCACTCAAGTTCTTTCCCAAGCACGTGGAAGAGAGAAACAACGTTTCGGAGACAGCTGAGGGGGTCTTTAGTGTAGGCTCATGATAGTGAACAGAATTCACAAGTGTATTTACCTTTGGAGGGGGACATTGCCGTATGTGACGGACACCATAAGAACCTCAAGCTCCTCCGGTTTGGCACTGAGTGCAAGAAGCAGAGCCAGGATATCATCGACGCCTTGGAATATTAGAATTCTGGTGCTCCAGCCTCAAAGCACATGACAGTTACCTGGATCGGTATCGATGATGATCTTCTGCTTAGGAGCCATTTTTTGAATTTGGAGGATATGTCCAGAAAAACCAGTGACGACTTAGATGAGGAGGTCAAGGTTGTTCAACCACTTTAAAATGGTATACTGCGGAGGAATCCAATCAGCCCTGGTTTTATTCTCACAGCCCTGTAGCCCGGGAACCGAATTCTTTACTTGCAGCTTAGAATTGAAATATTGTAGGTTGAAAACAAGAGGATCAAAGTTCTTGTTCACACATGTTAACTTATGCCGATGAGCGTTTCCCCTCCTTCGGTTTTGGGCAGGTGGACAGGTGGGGTGTAGTGTTAGTTGCTGAGATAAGCTTTTCACAAGAGCTATTGGCTGTTCAATCGAGTGAGATATGAATGGGCATTAATTCTGTTGGGTTCCTGTCGCACCTACACGATAGTAAATGAAAACGCCGTTCTTACAGAGGTGGATGTCAGAGTTGGAATACTTGCGAGATCCGAGCCTGACGCAGGGTAGTGCAATTTGAGTTGCAGATGGCATGAAGCATGTGCAACCTAAAAAGTCACTCCGACAGCCAATCAAATAACTCCAAAGTAAGAGTTCAAGGCTTCAGGGATACCTACTAACATAGGTAGCAGAAAGAAATCGCGATGTACTCCGTACCCTCCAAGCAATGGAATTGTCAGTGACTCATAATTAACTTGTTCTCCCAGCCACGTATGCCAGACCAATGAAAAACGATCTGCTCTCCTTAAATTAATCATATGCTTCCCTTGATCTTTAAAGAGCACTCCCATATACACACGTGACAACAATATGTATATTCGAAACTGGTGCAGCGACTTCAACAAGGGCCTTCGCAGATATTTATTTCGTAACACACTACCTAGGAAAAGGGTATGCTGCAATCCACTGTTGAATCATCTAGCAAAGTCCATGCCTCGTGATAAACCTCTCACTGGAATTGAGGATCGAAGCAGGCCTTTAGTGGTAATGAGCCAATCCCAGGTATAACGTCCGTATGGGAATGGATGCCTCGAAGACACTAGAACCCCTGGTTTACCTTAGTAAGTTGTAATGGGCGGCTCCGGTATTATATATCCATAAATACCTTAAGGCAGGCAGGCAGGTAGGTATAGGTTAAGTAGCCTTCGTCTCATCAACCTCAGCCAGCCAAAGCAGGAAGTTGGTCGGAAGGAGCGAATCCAAGCTCTGCTGGATCCAATGTACCTTATAGACTTCCACTTCATTCTCCCTTTTTGACACCTGACGACGTCCCCGCTCCGACTGCCTATTCCCAGCAAAACTTGACATATGAATCACAAATGTCACAAAAAATATAGCCATCTCCTCCTGTTACTTCGTGTAACACTGCGGCACGGGCAGTTGCTGACTACCTTACCTGCTTACCTACCTAGGTACAGCCCCCAGGGGGATCAAATGTAAAATCGGTACTTCTAACTAAGGATTTTTATAGCTAATCTTAACTAATCTGCTTGTAGATCAGTCTAGTATTATCTCTATAGATATACTAAATATATAATATCTTATTAATATTATTAATTCTATTGTGGCAAGAAATACCTAAAAAATCGCAGAAATGCACATTTGATACCCCTGCGGACTGTACCTATCGAAAGCCTCTCCGTAAAAGTACTGTACAGTGGCTGCATCAGTTTCGATCCAAATCTCTCCAGTCAAAGTACCTCATCACCATAATCTGCCCACGGGCTACCTTTTCTCCCCACTCCGAAACCCCAAGCTCCCCACTGCCTTGGCGTCGGGTGCTTTCTGTCCAAACATTGCTCTACCTCCCCTGCAGTCGGAACCAATTCAGTCAATCCCGCGACCCTTCCTCGCCCCAGGTAGCCCAAAAACGACTGGGTGACTTAACTTCAAGCCACCTGGTGTCTTCTCCTTATGTGTGATTGCGCCAGACTCATCAATCTTCTGTACCCGGCTTCCGTCGTTTCTCACCCCTTTCCTCATCTATTCACATTACCAAACTTTCATTTTCCCTATCTTTTATACCCCCTAACTCTTCGCCCACGACTATCGACGCTCTCACGGCTCAGCGATTGGCTGGCTCATAGCTTAGGACAACCTGGCCTTATAATTACGACAGCTTAGCTGCACCTACCTGGCTCGATCTCACAACCACTCTTCGTCCCCAACTTTTTTTTTGTACGCAGCCGTTGCTTCCACCCGCTTTGGTTCGTTAGACCAAGAGGCCAACTGTCGTTGACCGATAGACGTGCTCGAGTTCCCACGCCCGTTTCGCTTAACTTGGGATAGAACCACGATCTTCATCTCAAAGCTCGAAACGAATCTCAAGGCAACTTCGCTCAGCCTTACACCCCCCTACAACTACGACACCCCATAAACCATATCACGGCGGATAACATGGGCTATCTCTACACCACTGCAGGCTACGCCCTGCTCTTTGCCGTTGCCTATGTTCTATACCAACTATCTCAAGGCCAGAGAACTGGAAACCAACCACGGGCTCAGATCAAACCGGCCAAGAGCTCGCAGGCGGAGACTCGTAAGGAAGACCGCAAGAAGAAGCAGCGCCAGGAGGCTTTTGCATCAGAGGCACAGGAGGCTTCCAAGAAGCCCAAGGTTGAATCAGAGACCAGTGCTTGGACTGGTAGTGCGAAGGACAAAGATGACAATGTCGACAATCGTGAATTTGCCCGACAATTGGCAAAGGCCAAGGAAGGCACCAAGTTTGCTGCCAAATCTGATGCTGGTAAGCAGCGAGAGAAGTCTGTCAAACAATCCCGCGCCAACAAGGTGGCCAGCGCCGCCGAGGAGAAGGAGTCGGCTCCGTCATCTACCACTGGTGCCGATGGCGATGATGATCAGTCCCCTGTAACCTCACCTGAGGTCGGTCCCGCAGTCGCAGTCGCAGGCGATGTTTCCGACATGCTCGAGACCGCTCCTACTCGCCCAACAGTTCTTCGTCTGACCGACACCGAACCCAAAAAGCAGAACAAAAAGACCCCAAAGGTGGAGGCTCCTGTTGAGACCAAGAAGCAGCGCCAGAACCGTAAGAAGGCGGAGGCGGCCAAGGCTGCCCGCGAGGAATCCGAGAAGGAGCGAAAGCTTCTCGAGGAGAAGCAACGCCGCGCCGCTCGCATTGCTGAGGGACGCGCTGCTAAGGACGGCTCCCAGTTCACTGCTGCCCAGGGCAAGTCATCCGCTTGGAAGGAGGGAGCTCCCAAGGCCCCCGAAGCTGCCCAGACGAATGGATTTCATCAGCCGCTCGACACATACGAGGAAGCTCCCGCTTCTGCAGTCAAGGCCCCCAAGAGTACCGATCGCAAGTGGATGGAGTCTCTACCTTCTGAAGAGGAGCAGATCCAGCTCCTCCAGAACGATGATGACTGGAGCACTGTCAAGACCAAGTCTAAGAAGGGTGCTAAGAATGCCACTTCAGTTGGATCTGGTGACGAGGCTGCGGCCCGCCCCGCTGTCCAGCCCAAGCAACCCACCGGGCCTAACAAGGCTTCCCAGCCTTCTCAGTCATTTGGATCTTTCTCGGCATTGACTACTAAGGGCGATGCTGCTGAAGAAGAGGAGGAAGAAGAATGGGATGTTTAAGAAGAGCAGCCCCAGGTGGATGCATTGAGTGTCTTTGAGGCATGCCATTACACTTTCCTTGTCACTTGTCTGTAACTTGACTATTTCATTTTCCACCAACGAATTTCTGCCATAATTTGCATCGCGGGGCAGTGTGCCGTCCGAACACGTGCCAAGACGTTGATGGAGTGCGACAGCACAAGCGTTTGCG
This sequence comes from Fusarium musae, assembly GCF_019915245.1. Taxonomy (NCBI): domain Eukaryota; kingdom Fungi; phylum Ascomycota; class Sordariomycetes; order Hypocreales; family Nectriaceae; genus Fusarium; species Fusarium musae. Next base: position 3,559,542 of record NC_058387.1, read on the forward strand.
GTTGGGAGTTCAGGGTTTATGGTCAAATTTTCGACGAGGCGAGGCTGGCCATTCCAAAGGAAGCCATTGAAGGAAAACACCGACGGAAGCAGTTCACATTCATGGACAAAAAGCAAGGGTTTCATGTTGGCCGTGGAAAAAGAAAAGCCTGCGGTTAATGACTGCATCGGTGGATGATGCAAGGCCAGTATTTGGAAGAAAATTGGGAAGTGTATTGATAGTCGAATCGATTGTTTGCGACAGTTTGTCAGTCCAAATAAGAAGCCAAATGAAGCATCATTAGCTACGGCTCAAGTGCTTGGAGTGGTGTCTATGAAGGTAGATTAGGTCAAGTTCACGTGTTCCCTTGAACTCTGTGCGATCTCTGGGAGTTGCAAGTTGAGGTAAGGGAAACTAGTTCAGGGGGTTGGGATTCAAGCGTTGAATCTTACCCAAGCTAGCCAGGTCATAACATGTCTAGTGGGTATGGAGTAGTCGTGCCCCGAGGAATGTGGAATGCAATGCACTTCTTGAACAAGAAAAGTTCAAGGTAAGGGATCGAGTCTAGATTTGATAGCTTGTATCAACTCCAGCTTAGGCACCCTAGCCAATGGCATTGAGAATGGCACCATTCAACACAAATATGTCTTTTTCTGATTTCACGAATGCTCTGTTTTGTTCACCGCTTCATGCGGCCATGCATGGTCATTACATATGTTGCGGCGTGCCGCGTGCATATCGAAGACGACTGCATACTACATAGTGCATTGTCGGATGCACACAGGAATGACCAGGGACTAGGTAATTTAGTTACTAGTATCGACTTACAGGGCACGCCAGGCCTGGGCCGTCGCATTTTACATATGTTAGCGGATAGTATGAATTAGATACTACTTGTATCTAGTATATGCAAGCGAGCATATTCCTGTATATATGTATGTTATGGTGTTCAGTGTGGTGAGAGAATTGGGGCGTGAATCGATTCGCGCCGTGATAGGTCTGCTCATGATCGTGTTCGGAGATGCCAAGCCGGGTGGAGAGGGGAAAACGCAAGAATTGGGCCGAAGAGAGAGGAAGAGAATGAGGGGGCCGAGCCGGAAGACGGAAGCGAGCTGCGGGATGAGGAAGCAAGCTACTAACCTATCCGTATAGGTATCCATGACGAAAGACAAGAGAACACGGGTGGAAGAACCGGCAACTTTGGAGACATTTTGAGTTATATACGTGGCAGACTTTATCATTATCAGGCGTTTCCTGACTTGGCGGGATCGGGCAACATAAGGAAGGCAATTAATTACATTTCGTTGAATTATATGATCGGACTACCTAGTACTTGCTTAAGTAGTTTATAACTGTCACAAAGACGTCGTATACACAGATCTGCTGTTAGTTTAGTGCAGCAGTACACCACTGCATGAGAGTTGTTGTTATCTGAGAGTGGGCCAGTCATAGAGAACTAGTTACTACTTAGGTATGGAGTAGCCTCGAACTGATGTGAATTTCGTGGTCAAGAACCAACACCAAAGACGTCACGGATTAATTTAAGTAGGTAAATTTTGCGAACCTATCCGTATGGTACGGTGCTACGTTGCTCGGCGTAAGAGTTAGAACATGGCGTAGTTTGTTTTTACCGCGCAACGGTGGCTTGGCTGGCGGTCGAGAGTTTCGTTGCATTGCTTCAAGTTATCAGCTAAAACAAACAAATGGGAGATCCCGTCTGAGACCGGATGTTGCACTGGGACATTTATAGACTGATTACGATAGACAATGGTGGCATCAGAGGTAGCATCGGTAAGTAATTGATTGATTGGGCTTGTGGTAAAGCAATTCTGCCCAGTCTGCTGGACCGGCCCTCAACTTGATATGTACAGTAGAGTAGACATTACCCGTCCAAGCCAGAGATGCTGATGCCGAGAACAACTCCTCTCTCTGAATTCCCCAATCATTTCAACAGCCCAACCCCCTGCACTGAAGAAGTCTCAGATGGTCCAGGCCGCTGCACCCGCTCGCTCGATCCATCCATGCCCATACTGTACCCATGCTCGTCCATTAGTACCCCACCCAGCTCCGACCAAGCGGGGGATTAGTATGTAGTACGTAGCGGAGGACAGGAAGACCTCGACTGCTCGACTCTTGGTACCTGGATCATTGGTGGACTTGAGCACATGCTGGAGGTCCCTTGTGTCTTTGCCCCCTGCACTTTTGGCGGTGATCCATGTGGTATTTGATGAGATGGGTGCGCCTCTTCCCCCCCGGTCTCCTTGATACAGAAACAGAAACAACTAACTACTGTAGGTATTCAACATGGTAAATGGCTTTACCCCAAAGACCTTGATCAATGAATTGGGCTTATTGTGCATGGCAATGTTCTTCTGATCCTGGTTGAGTTGCATAGTTTGGTAGTATGCTGTCGTCTTGGCTTAGCTGACTCTGCCAATACAACTCCTCTCCATTTCCCCTGGATCTTTAATTACCAGCCTGCCCCCCCATTATCGTTAACCAAATCCTTGACTTTTACCGCAAAGAACTGTAGCGTGCTGCAGCTGTTGCCTTCTGCAGCTAATCCAGGCCACCTACGGATACCTACCTCATCTATTCATCTGCATACGACCAGCCTGCGCCATTTCCAACTGGTCGTCGACACTGTATCCGTCCGTATTATCGTACCTCGTTTGTAGTCGGTCTAGGACTTGGCTACTATAGCACCTCTTTAGTCCATCACCGCCGCCACCCTAAAAGAACCTTCGTCTCCTGTCCTGTCCTCCCACCAACCAACGGATACCTACTCATTATCCGATCCCGTAGGGACCTGACCTGACGGGCCGCGACAGCAGCAGTCGTCGTCATAAACCCTGCGTTACCCACAAATATATGAGATTGGGGAATCTTCCTTCCTAGCTCTGGCTCCCTCAGATCGTATTTTACTCTCTGGTCGTTCATATCTCGTTATCTCGTTATACGGTCGACCCATTCCGTTTCCCATCTCAACCTCTTTACTAACCCGCACTATCATCTGTGCCCATTGAGTGCCCTGTGCAAACCCCTACCCACCTACCTAGACAAAAACCCAGTGACCACCCCGTTTTATCTACAGTGTCTAGTGCCCGCCGCAACTCTCTGTGAAACATCGTCTCGCGCCCCTTTTATCATCCACGATACCCTTGGTATACGGTCGATCACTCCCCCAAAACAGAGAGACAAAGGGAAAGGAACGAGCCCCAGGGCTAACTGTCACTTTTTTTGGTTGACAGAATTGCGTTCTCATTCTCATTTACATTCTCTCACATTCCTGCCCTTCAACTTTTAGGACCAAAGGGGTCCTTTTCCAAAGGGGGACTCGTTAGCCAAGTCTCTAGCTCACTCACTGGGATCGGCAGAGCACCAGAGCAATCAGCCCCAAACAGCAAACGTCTCCGGTCGCTCAGGAACGCCTCTTACGAACTTAACCTCCAACGACCGGCCCCTTCGGTTTCAGCTTTACGGCCACCTTCAAGCAAAGACGAAGCGTTTCTACTTTTACATACCTACATTCTTTGCCATTTGGCCATTGTGTTGCGCTACGTTGCGCTCTATTCCCCTTTGCGCACCCTTCTGGCCACTGCTGGCGTTGGCCTAGTCAGTACAGGCGCAGCGCCTCTTGCGCCCAAAAAAAGAACGACCACCATCTATCTCGCCAAGTCCAATCTCATTTACACCACAGTCCTCACCCTCACCAATTCTTGCTTTTAGCCTTACTCGTTTTCCTTCTCAATTCGGCTGTCCACCCTTCGGTATCGGCATCATCTTCAGCTTCGACTATCAATCTGCTCATTCTTGGGCTGGACCCCTTTCTCTCCGCTCCCTTGCTTTATGTCTCCGTGTCTTTTGGTGTAACAATTGTCTTCCTCTGTCCATTGTTCTCTTCATATAATCGTGCTGGTCGTTTCATACACATCATCCCAGTTGAAAGCCGGCCAAGCGAAGCAACTCTTATGCCCGGTACACTGTATACAAAGCGACGGCCACCAACATGTCTCTTCCCGTCGCAATTCAATCCGCTGTCTTCTATATTCTTGCCTGCACACCATGCGCCCAAGTTCGTCATCGGCAAAAGGTTCGTGAACAGTCTCGGAAGGAGCGTGAGGAGAAGGCCAAGGTGGTGGGCGAGCAACCTGATGTATACCAGCATCCCTCACCGTTTAGTACAAACCCGTATTGGCAAGAGGAGATTAGCATGGGGCCATCTTTACCACAAAAGAAATCTGCCAGCAAGAATTCTAGTCAGCGTGGCCTCACAAGTCAGGGCGGAGAGAGCAGTGCATTCAGCGTATCTGAGCAGACACATCAAGGAGGGAGCCGCATCAACTTTGGCGCTAGCAATTCCGTCATTGCGGAGGACAACAATCTCTCCGACGATTGGAACCGGCGACATGGATATCAGCGAGAGGATGAGGAGCTATGGGGCCAATGGGGCGGCCAAAAGTTCAAGGACGCCATATCAAAAGCACGGGATTCTGCCGGTCGATTAATCGAATCTACACTCGGACTCGAAAGGGAGGTAACAGAACAGCAACGGCACGACTTTTACTTCCCGAAGAATCCTCCCATCAACGAGTACCACCCTCCCGTCGTCAGCAGCAAGATTCCTTCGCGAAATGCCCATCAATGGATGCTGCAGCCTCCGCCGCCAGCCAAGGTCATGGAAGGCAAGGTGCCTGTTAGCCGGGCCGGGAGCTCAGGGAGCAAATCGAGCGGCAGGACATTGGTTGGAGACGATATGCAACTTGGCCGACTTGTTCACGAGAAGCTTGTCATGGAGAAGCTGAAGAAGGAAAACAGCAATCCTACCGAAACCGAACTCATCGAATCCCTCTTCCTCAACCGCACCAGCCAGTCTCTCTCTGTCCACCGAACTCGAAGCCTTTCATTCGACACATCAGACGACTCGCTCGATAGTGGCTTCGCCAAGCGAAAGACACGCCTGCGACCGGTTGCCGCACCGCCAGGATACGATTCTTCTGACGATTCAGATTCTGACACGCCCATTCCATTCTCGCAAAGTGCTATGAACCTGGGAGCCCGCCGAACACCCTCGAGTGCGGGACATGCCGCGCAACGACCAAAGCTCGAGACTATCATGAGCACAAGGTCCGCGACTGCCACCCGGATGTCCTCAAAGCGATCTAAGCGACAAAAGTCCACTCGATCCAAGAGGCTTTCAGGTGCCGCCTCCCCTGTTGGTGACGACACTGACTGAGTCGGATTCGCGTGAAACAAGCGCTCAAGCCACAGCGCATAAGATACGACAACCCCCACGTCCTCATCGCCTCTTCACGACCGTTTCACTCTTGCGACCTAACTCATCGCGGTCTTGTCTCTTCTCTGTTTCACATGTCTTTGGTATCCTTTAGCATCGCTATCTTCACCGTCTTCTCCAGTACATTGTTTCAGCTCATGTTGTTTCAGTTGTTTTATAAGCATTTATATGGGACCGGTTTTGGTTTAGCATTGGGCGGCATAGCACTTGGGCGTTGGAGCAGGCTACATGATTTATCTTTTCTTTGTCTTGGTTTTTGAAGCACCAAAAGGCCGGCGGCGAGACGTGCTTTCAAACTGTCGAATGACGTATAAATAACACTGCGGCTTCACTACGCAGCCTTAAAAGCAGAAGTCCTCAGCAAAACACCAGCTGAGATCGAAAAATAGCAAAATTGTGTTTAAAAAAAAAAGACCCTACTTCCTTGTCTGTGAACTGCGACCTAGTGAAGGCCGAACCGATTTTGACTATTCCCTATGATTGAACGATTATGCATATCGGCCTTGTAGGTATCGGGTATCATGCTGTCATTTCCTTCCATCTCACAAACGCCGGCCGTGCTGTAGTTTTCCCCTCATGTTTCTTTCGCCTTCCAATCTCAAAGGTGCATGCCTCCTTCATTGTCGTCTGTACCTAGGTCTCGCATTCGTTCCTCTAGTGCCCTGCGAAGCTGCTCGTCGCTCAGACTTCCACCCTCTGGCCGACCGGCCTGACGATCCACCTGCACCTCGCCGTTTCGAATTGTCCCCGTCTGAAAAGTCCCATCGTTCCATGCATTGTGTCGATTCTCGCTGTCAGATGCCGCGGTACTAGCTTGAGTATCTCCATTGACAGCAGCCGCGTCTTCATCGTTCTTGCTAGTTGTCTCATTCCGGTTCTGGAATTCCGGCCAGCCTAGTCCACGCTCTTCCACCTCTGCCCGGATCAGAGCTATGCGCTCAGCCATGCGATCAATGACTTGTTCGTTCTCACGAATAGCATCGATGCACTCCTGGTCGGGCCCTGAGGCTTCACCGGACGGTGTGATCTCTGTGCCCTCTGCGAATGGCTTGAGCTGGTCGTTGGAGTACTGTAGATGGGCGATCGAATTGCGGATTTCAAGGACTTTGAGGTGTAACATGCCCACCGAGAGGTCCTTGAGGGCAGCGGCGAACCGTGCGGGGGCGATTGGTGTGGTGTCGGCGGATGTGGACGTGGAAGACATGATCAAGTATGACGCGGGCCGCGTGAAGAGGTGTACCTTAGTTGGGGATGTGTATAATATGGATGTAATAGGTAAGTAGTTAGGGAGCTTCAAGAGATCCGCGGGGCAGTTGAATAATGGTGGGGTCCAAGCTTCTAAACGTCCTGTGTAGTGGCGGTACGTACCTTAGAGTTGATGATCTTGACATGCTGTGACCAAAATTATCGGCCTCATGCGTCCAAGATTAATTCATGCACTAAGAGACACCATCAACCCATCGACTGTTCCCCTCGCCGTGGCTGCTGTGGTTTTATTCGAGCCGGTGGCTCTCTAGGGCGCATCTTGCGCATTCAATCATTCATTCACAATGAGTCTATTCGCCTGCCCCAATTCTTCGAGGGTGCTGCTAAGGTCTGCTCTCCAAAGAGCAGTATCAAAGGCATCAGTCTCTGCGGCCCAGCCGTTTGCGCCAACCCGATGGATTTCAAGCTGTGCGCCAAGGAATCGGAGCGGCCTTCTACCTTCGTCCACTTGTTGTCGAAGTACCATTTTTAGGAACAACAATAACTCGTACGAGACCCGACGAACGATATTCTTCGATAAGACCATCCGAAACTATGAGGACTTGCCGAGAGACTACCGAGACCAGGTCGGCCTTCAGTTCGGAAGCAAGGACCTAAGCGATTCAGAGGTTGTGAAAGTGTTCGGAAGGGGCATCAATCCGAAAAGAGCGAACCAACTGCTGCGAATCCTCCACGGACGTCGGGTCGCTGGGACTCTCGACGATCCAGCCTTTTCGGTCCATACATCTTCATACACCAAGGGTCAGATTGCCAAGGGCCTCGAGTACCTACGAAAATCAGTAAAGGTTGATGAAGTGCTGAACGCGGGCCTCCGAGCTGAGGATGAGCTTGCACAACTTGAAGTGGAGAAGGAAGCAGCCAAGAAGCCGAAGCAAGCTTCCAAGAAGAACAAGGACGAGGCCGAAACTGCAACCGCCGAGCCATCCACTCCAGTTTATAAGCCAGACCCCGTCTATGGCCACAGCAAACTTGACGAACTCCGGGCTCAGAATGTCGCAAAGCGGAAGGCGAAGGAAGCCCTTGAGGCAGAAGCACGGAAGGCAGCGGAGGCGAAAGGGGAGGTAAACTCTGGCACTCTGGCTAATCTCGACCACAAATCGGAGAGACAGATCGCTAACCCCAAGATTGCTGAATACTATAAGAAGGCACAGTCTGATCTAGAAGCTCCTGTAGAACTCAAGCCCTGGGAGCGGGTTCTACCCTCCGCTACTCTCGTTGCTCTCGTCATTGGCTTCCTAGCTGCTGTAAGCACCGTTTATGAAGAGCCTGCTCCCCGGTACCGTGTCTTTCCCGATATCTCTACTGCGCATGCGACACTGGGAGCCATTGTTGCTGTCAACGTGCTTGTCTGGGCAGCATGGAAGGCCCCTCCTCTGTGGAGGTTACTTAACCGCTACATGATCATCGCTGTCGGTGCTGTTAAGCCAGTTTCTATGTTCACTGCACCCTTCTCTCACCAGTATTTTAGCCACCTGCTCATAAACATGGTTCCCCTCTTTTTCGTTGGATCCGCACTACATGAGGATATTGGCCGAGCCAATTTGCTAACCCTCTATGTGGGCTGCGGTGCGGTCGGCTTTGTGGGCAGTGTGGCTACATATGCTATGCGAGGCATGCTAGGCGTTACAACTTTGGGCGCCTCGGCAGCGACGCTGGGTGTTTACGCCGCATACTTCTGGGAGCATCGTCTTGATGGCTACAGATTCTTTGGGCTACCCCAAGACGGTGTGCCCGGCATCATTTTCCTGGCGCTCATATGCGTTCCTCAACTTGCTGCCTTTGGTAAGACGGCCAAGTTGCAGATTGACATCGCATCGCATTTGTGCGGAATTTTGAGCGGTATTCTCGGCATGGAGCTGATCAACCGAACAAGAAGTGAGCGGGAGAAAAAGACGATCGATGTGGCTGGTACTCCCGTCCGAGCGGCACGATTGCCTCGACCTGATGAGTCAATTGAGGGATCTAACTAGGATGAGATGAATTGTACGTTAATGTACTATATTGTTTTTGCTTGTTTGACACTAAACTGAATCTCTGCTTGTAAGATTCGGCATTGATGCAGAACATCGTGACATAAGATCTATATTCAAGGTACCTACCTACCTTAAGTAGTTACCGAGTCCGTTGATTTATACGCGCTAAGCTGAAACAAGGATATAGCGCTTATCGCGCCTAGTACTTTTGCGCGGAAACGTGCCATCTCCCCTTGTGGAAGCTAGTGGGGTTCGTGGGAGGACCCATGAAAGTGAACGGTCCCTCTAGCAACCGACCAAGGATTGAATTGTAGGGACCTCAATCCTAATTCATAAAAGGAATTGAGGCATTGTTGCCTAAGTTTGGGGCCTACAATTAGTTCAATTTGGCATCTCTTGTTGTCATTTGATTTGCTTACACTGGAAACACCAATGCCTTGCAACATATGCATTGACTCTTTGCTATATTGGATGCATGGTGCCCTTCATTTGGTCAGCTACACGCGATTTCGGCAAACTGTTTCCCTGATGCAAACCATATCGAAACAATTCATCATACACACTCTCAAGCCCAGCTTAAGCTCGAAAGAATTTCCTCTACGTGAGTGAATCACGAGGTACGAGATACCGATGCGCTTATATGGAGAGTGTACAGCATATTTCGTCGCATAGCATCACACCATAAGCGAAAACCCCAGGAACTAACTCGAGACCTTGTGATGGAGAAATATATGAATTTAACCTTTATGGATTCGCAGTCAGAGATATCAGTGAATACAGTGATTGAAACAGCTTGGTGAGAAAGTCATTATCTGCGTCACAAATAATCGGGTTCGCACATGGCGGTCAATTTCGACATAAGTGGCAGACAGTGGCGCAAATTACATGCATATGGAGAAATGCTTTAGCCGATTTCGGAAACCACTCTAAAACCGAATCAATTAAACCTGCGTGGGAGCTAAAGAGTTACGTGTGTAAGGAGCACGAGAAGTCAGTAAATTTACGGTGAGTTGGAGCTACTCGTTGGGCATTATTTAGCTCCCACACTCACTGCATGCAGTCCAAAATAAGCTAAAGTGAATCATCATACCAGCCCCTTGGTACGGGCAATGTGAGGATAGGGGTGGTGTCGTATTTTGGTAAGCGGCCTGAGTCTGTCAGACTCAATAAATACAGATAATACCTCAGTATTTGAAAATGTTTCCTAACCGTAGAAACCGGAAATCTCGAGGTCTAAACTACCTTGCTTTAGCATTCGTTTCTCGGCAATTAAGTTACCATTGGCTCTAACACGCTGCCTTTCATGCAGGTTGCGTGTGCCTGCAGAATACTTTAGCCTATCACGATCCACACACCAGTTGGCACCTTCAAGGATCAGCGTTGAATGGCATTGCCACGGCAAGACAGGGCAGAGCATAAGATCACAGCCTGAGCTGATGTCACCGCTCTTCAGACCCATGAACACACTTAATTAATTGCTCTCTGTTCAGTAGAGTAGGTAAACATCAACAAACCAGTCTCGAACACACTACAAGTTCTTATATACTTGACCCATCTTGATCGAGGTTGATAAAGGCCGGCCGGCTTCTTCAAAGTTTCCCTTGACTCCATTTATCGATCAAAAACCAGGATCACCTGCCAAACTCCGTCCGTCATCCAATCTGGCTGTGCGGGTGCGCACTTTTCCCCTAAGCTTCTGATATTAGTGGTGGCTGTGGCCTCAGCGCTAGTCGAGACTCGAGGGCCCTGTCCGGCATAAGGTAGAAACAGTACGGGAGTACGCTACGAAGGTGCAGTAAGGTAGTAGGTAGGTACCTTAGGTAAGGTGCCTAGGTACTTTGTGTTGTGTTGCTCCTCCTGCATCTGTAGCAGAAACTAAAGAGACAAGGGCATTGCAGCCGCTGCTACACGCTAAGGCGGTACTCCCTTCCCCCCCGAAACCCGCTTTCTGGGTCTGAGGTGCATTCTGCAACGACAACTTCAGTCATTTCCCCCGGTTTAGGCTTTGATTTGCTTTGCCTTGTTCTGTTTTGCCTCCTTCAACTCGAACCTGAGTATTCAAATCACACTCAGCATTGAACGTTTTCTCTCGCTTTTGCTCTTTCCCTGGTTCACTTTTGTTTTCCTACCCAGACCAGGACCGGCTACGGTTCTTTTCTTAATCAAAAACTGAGTATCGACTGCTTCCATTGGACTTAGATCTGCACCTTCTCTGCGCTCTTTCATCCCGACTCGACTGCGGGCAAAGACAAGCAACCGGCTACTTCTCCTTCCATCTTTTGCGCAATGAGGTAGAATTGGAGCAAACACATGCCTTTCCCACCCTTCCTCCCGGAAAACTTCACCCTTCGTTTGGAGGTGCTCCTCGACTCTTACCGCACGATAGATCGGTAGCTTAAGGTGTTCAACAAGAGGAGAAAAATGAGTCCCTCAAGCCCTCTATCTTTCGTCCCTGACGGAGAAAACTCAACACTCTCGTCGCCACTCTCCAACCTCTCCAGAACACCATCGCTGCCTTCGTCACCTGACATGCCCGATCCCACGAAGCGCTATCCATCTCCATCAACGACTGCATCGGGCCCGCACTCTCCAGACAAGACGTGTGACCTTCCATCCGAAGATGAAATTATCGCCAAACCACTCGATGATTCCACCTCAGGTCCACCACCAGCCAAAAAGCGTCGTATATCTCCCCCGAAAGAACGTACTACCGAGTACCTAGATTTGATGAAGCCCGAAGATGAACTCACTGCCGAGGATCGTGGCCAGTTGAAAAGGCTCATTGACACATTGCGCAAGAAAAAGAAGATCGTTGTCGTTGCTGGTGCTGGAATTTCAGTTTCAGCAGGAATTCCCGACTTCCGCTCATCCACTGGCTTATTTGCGACCGTTAAAACTCAGCATAACCTCAAGGGCTCTGGTAAACATCTGTTCGACGCTTCGGTTTATAAACACGATTCCACAACTCAGTCTTTCCATGCAATGGTCAGAGAAATGGCCACAATGACGAAAGCTGCAAAACCCACACCTTTTCACGAACTATTAGCATCACTGGCTCAAGAAGGCCGCTTATTACGCCTCTATTCGCAAAACATCGACTGCCTTGACACCCAACTAAAGCCTCTGGCCACCGAGGTTCCTCTCAATCCCAAAGGCCCCTGGCCTGTTACAATCCAGTTGCACGGTGGTCTCCAGAAAATGGTCTGCACCAAATGCAACAATATCCAGGAATTCAACGGCGAGGTTTTTGACGGCCCAGAGGCTCCACTTTGTCCAACATGTAAAGATCTTGACGAAGTTCGGACCGCACATGCTGGGAAGCGAAGCCATGGCATCGGCAGACTACGACCACGATTTGTGCTTTACAATGAGTACAACCCAGACGAGGATGCCATCGGGAATGTTTCGAGCGCTGATCTTAAGGCCCGCCCTGATGCCGTGTTGGTGGTTGGAACGACACTCAAGGTTCCTGGAACTCGCAGACTAGTGAGGGAGATGTGCCAAGTCACACGAGGACGAAAGAACGGTACTGCTATTTGGATTAATGTAGACGATGAACCCAAAGGCGTCGATCTGAAAAATTGCTGGGACATCGTAGTACGATCAAAGTGCGATGATGTGGCTCGATCTGCAGCACTTCCTCCCTGGAATATTACCCTTGGGCAGGATTATGAGGTGTCTGAGGAAGACTTCTCCAAGAGCCAAGAGGATCGCAAACACCTTAACTTCTTTGTTGAAATTCCGGTCAACTCTGTCTCACTTCATTCTGAAGAGCAAGGCACAGCCAAATCGAAGCAGGTCAAGCAGGTGCAAGGCATACCAACGCCCCATGCAAGCCCCAAGATATCAGCGATCAAAACCCCGGCGAAGACGATGCAGACCACGATATCTTTCGAGGGCAAGGTTACCACAGACCAGCCTGCACAACTCTCGAAACAACGCGGGACCTCTAAACAAAACGGGCGCAAGAAAAAGGCCCCAGGTGGACACAAGGAGGCGCAACTTAAAAGTTTCAAGGCAACTAAAAATATCATCAGCCAAGAGAAGGCCGACGGATCTGCGCCAATCCCTCAGACGAAGCGGGTTGTAAATGGCAGAGGGAAAAATCGCCATCCTTTGCCCTCTCAACGTCCCACGACTACGCCGCATAAAGAGATGTTGACTGACACCAAGGATCTGGATGAGAAGGTTCGTCAACGGGGAACTAGTTATCCTTCAACCCCGACCACAAAAATGAAGGGTACCATTTCTCCACGATCGTACCCTAACAACACCCGACATCTGATCGATTAAGACCAGAATCAGCACGACAGTATTTAGAGGGAACAGAAATGTGCAGATAGCCAATGTTATTATCTGTATTCTTTAGCATTCATGGAGTATGGGGTTGGTTGATACCAGATACTAGATGTCAAGCTGCGGTCTCTGGGACCAACAACACAGGCAGCGAATGACGTATACTACTATCCAAGGGCAGACTTGCATTATTTGGGACCAAGGTTTTGTCAACACCGAGGCAGCGGGTGCCCGGTTCGGCTTGGTTGAATAGAGGCGTTATAGGGAAGAAGAGCCTTGCAGCTGGACAGCCAAGGTGAATTACATAGAGGCGGCAAGAGATGCGCCAGATTCGAATATTAATCTAATTATCGAAGCGTAACGAATGAGTAATGGAAGAGCAACGTCAATTGCGTGCTGAAATCATTATAGCTAATTCTCAAGAGGGGTTTCCCTGGGTATCATGTCATATCCTTCAGCGCCGTCATCCGCTTCCACCTGCAATAACCTACCATGCCAAGAAATCGTGCTACGACTGAGCTCGCTTTAATCAATATGCACTTCGATTGTGTCTTGAGCCTCAATTTCGGCATCCTGCATCTCCACGTGCTCTTCAAGCCGCTCACCGTCCCACCAAAGAGATACCTGCTTATCTGAACCAACATTGCGCTGTTGACGGAAGTAGGAGATGAGCGTTTCCACAGTTGTCTCTGGGAGAATTTTGCAAGCCAGCGGTTCAACATCCCGTCCTTTGAGCATGATCACGAACCTGATTCTCTCGGCCGGCTTCTCCTCTTCCTCGCCAGAAAGTTCACCAGCGTCACGCTTCCGCTGGAGTTCCTGCTCCTGCTCCATCTTCTGAAAGAGTTCCGGAGTCCAGGCTTGCACGTTTATCGAAGACATGTTCTCTCTGAAGCCCGCGGACCCTTGACCGTCACTCACAGCACGTCCATTGCCAATCGGGCGAATGCCCAGGCCAATCAGGGTGGAAGTGTTGTATACTTTCTTGTTGTTCCAGGTAAGAGTCACATCGTCCGCTTGTATGGAAACACCTTTACTCATTTGGTGTTTAACCCACGCATCTCGAGCTATGCGAAGAGGTTTGTTAAATAAAAACCTCACTTGCAGGGGTACAGTATGAGGAATCGTGCTGGTAATGAAGATGTTGAAGGCCTCTTTGGACTGCTCCTCAGACTTGTTGGCCTGAAGGGCCTGTTGGCGGGCGCGTTTCTCTTCGGCTTTTCGAATGTACTCTGCGAACTCATCCTCCTCCACTGCTGGTGGGCTTGGCTCCTTAGAAGGCTTAGAGGTCCGCTCCGCAAGTTCGATACTGCTACTTCCCGGCTTCGATGATAGGTCGGTCATGGGCTTAGGAAGTTCTGAGTCGGATTCCGAATCCGAGTCAATCGTTATGGGATCCGTGTTTGGTTTGGTCTGTGGTTTGAGATCTTCTGTCTTCAGGTTTCGGCTTGGAGTAGGGGGGTTACGAGTTGGCCCCAATCTTCGAGTTGGCGATGCATCTGGGAAAGGGTCTTCGTCTATGTCGAGTTGTGAACTAAGTATAGGCTTCTGGGCCGAGCTTGAGTCAAGCCTTGATCGTTTGGACGGAGGAGGAGTGACAAGTTCACTAAAAGAATCAGAACACGATGTTAGGCGATCTAGTTAGCAAGCATACCTGGTGCGATCCGCTCCATCGTGTGTCATCGGCTGATCGGTAACAGGAGTCCCCTCTATCCGTGCAGGCAAGGAGGGTAGACCATCGCTGACCTTAGGGCCAGGGCCCTTTTTGGTGAGTCCATCGCTATCCGAGGAGTCTTCTCGCGGTCGCTTCTCCCCAATGGCCTCAAGTCGTTTGCGCTCAGCTTCCTGCTCAGCTTCTCTATGTCTCCTCCAACGCCTTTCCTGTTCAGCTGCCATGATAGGCGCCATCTCCTTTGAGCGGCGAAACAGAGAGAGTCCATCGTCGTCACTGTCCTTGGAATCCTCGGATTGTGTTGGTTTTGGCGCTGCCCTGCGCAGCGCGGTGGGCTTAAAGGGGAGTTTCTTCATATTGGTCAAGAGCCTCTGATTAGCTTGCACGAAGTTTAGATGATAGCAAAGCGTCAGTTGTTCGCTCAGTTTTGTAAAGTAACAAAACGACAGGGGCGCAAAAAGCGACACAGGATAGTCGGTTGCGTCTAAAAGTAATCAAGAACAATGAAGCCAGAGGTTGATGGGTCTTTCGTTGAAAGGCTTGAATTGCACTTTACACTTTACACGCCTGGAGCTGATGGAGGTTGCCTGGGCAAGAAATAGAGACCTGGCCCGCTAAAAAATACCCTAGGTCGCTATACGTCGGGTGCCGCTGTAACGGGACGTTAGGCGGCTTCACAGCAGGCGTGATGCCCCACAGTGCGAAAAGACTCCGGCCTTAACAGCCACGACAAGGCATCAATCTTTCAGGCTAGACCCAGACAACTCCACAAGCTCTATCCAAGATCTATTATCATAAACCACCAACGACACCCTGAACCTCTCAAACCGCCATCCTCCAAGCACCCTTCCAAGTCTTCACAATGGAGAACGGCGCTATCTCCCAGGGTGAGGGGAAAGACCCTTCAAGCTTCCTCAGTGACATTATCGGCAATCCTGTTACTGTCAAGCTCAACTCTGGCGTTGTTTACAAGGGTGAGTCTTCACCTCTTGCTGAGCGCCTCACATGCGACGATACAGCGAGTAGGATGGAGCTAACACTTGCAGGCGAACTTCAATCTGTGGATGGCTACATGAACATTGCCCTGGAAAAGACAGCCGAGTATGTCAATGGACAGAAGCGTAGGGAATACGGCGACGCCTTTGTGAGAGGAAACAATGGTGAGTGTCGCTCTGTTATGGGCAGAAATCTTGCTAATCGACTCTGAAAGTCATGTATATCTCGGCAGATTCATGATTGGTCTTGAACAAGGAATGACGGCTCGGTTTCTACATGTAGATTTATGATGAAACTAATCACTACATCCTCTTCACTCTGGACCATTCAAACGTGACGTCCAGACAAAGAAAGTGCACCCATGAAGCTCAACCTCACCGTTCTCATTGAACGTGGCATCGCCCTCCCTGATGATCTTGTCGAACTTCTCTCTGAACAGTCGACGCTCCTCCCCTTGCCGAAGTTTGTTCCAGCTAAGTGTGTCGAATCTGTCCCACAAAGCATCAGGGGTCAACCAAATCGACCATGTGATTTTTTCGGTCTCGATGGGCGTGGAAAAGAATGGCTTCTCAGCTTCGGCTTGACGGTCGAAGACTTTCTTCCATAGCAAGTGTCGGAACCGAGGCTCGTTGTCCACCTTTTCGTTGAAGTTGAGCTCGCTGAGCTCCTGCTCCCACTTTGTAGAGGCTGGCCAGCTTTCGGGGCGATTATCTTTGGCCGGTCATCAGTCACTCCGGAAGCGGCAAAAGGCAACTGGGACATAATTACATTCTTCAGCATTCCAGATCAACCCCAGTTTGGCCCCAGGCTTGAGTACCCGATGTATCTCCATGAGGGACTCCTCTCTGGCAAACCTTTGACTTGATTAGGGCCTATTGTCAGTCCTTCGAGGAACGACTTACCAGTGAAAGGCCTTCAAAAATGTCAGTCTGATTTCTAGCTAAGTAGTGCTCTCTTTAGACAAGGCATCTAGCTTACCTGAGCCACAATGCAGCCGTCAGCCCATCCATCTTCCACGTCCTTCATTTCAGCTGCCGTACCTGGCCGCACGTCTACTTTGGGGAGTTTCTTGGCAACAAGGGTGTTTCTCATCGAGTCCAACGGCTCTACGGCAATAATTTTGTATCCTTCCGGCCTGGCAGATAGAAGCTCAGTGAATTTGCCAGTGCCAGCTGCCAGGTCTAGGATATGGCGTCCAGATTGACCCTCGAGACCGAGATGTCCCAGAAGACTGGCGACAGCAGCAGGGGGGTAAGATGGCCGGTGTGCGTCATAAGACTGGGCGTCATCAAAGCCTTTCGTCGCAATATCATGAATAGTCTGAGATGCCATTTTTGGTGTTACTCTTGAACAGCTCGAAGTGGCTGGACAATTTGTCGTTGGTATTCAAGTATCCTCAATGAGACAAGCAGCTAATTCTAAGGGAGTAAAGGGATGAAAAGGTGTCGGAGATATCTTGGAAGCCTTTTATACAAACACCCAATGATCTTCCCCGCGCTTCTGGAGCCTTGGGTACTGGTTCTCCAGAGTTCAATGATGTGATGGCACTAGATCTGATTCCCGATGTTGTTCCAGGACCCTAGATCCCGCGGGAACAAACCGACGGATTTACGGCGGAGCCCCGACAGATTTAAAGCAGCTAGATAGCACCTCAATGACAATCAGAGAAATTGGACACTTGCAAGAATTCGTGATGCTTTGCTAACTGCTCGACGATTCCGATATTAATCGCCTTCTCTCTGATCTGAGGACTTTGGGGTGCCCGCTTGGCATTGCCACGCTTCCCGTCGACGGCTTTCTCACGTGTGGTAGGGCATTTAGCTGCTCTATACTGAAGATGGTGTCTGATACCGAGTGTCCTTTCCCTTTCTCGAAAACTTCTGTCTGGCTTACGGTAGATCCCGGCGGTGTTTGTTCTGGCGTAATGAAGTCATCGTTGCAACTGCTAGATGATCTAGAACCCGTATGGTTGCAGTTTATCTGTGAATTTGGTCGGGCAATTGAGTCAAGTTGAAGCTTTGTCATTGAACTAGCTGAGTCGGAATGTTCTTGCTGGCTCTGGATGCCCTCTGTTGAGACAATGCCATCCTGCTGAGATGTCTTTGTAGATGCTGGGTAGCTTGGCGTCGTTTCCGAGTTGAGTGCGCCTGATAGACATTCAGATGACCCTATGTCTATCATTTTCCCCTTTCCTTTGGATATTCTAATGCGCCGACCAACCTGAGTTGCTACTGGTGTGAGTTGGCATGGCCCAGGCGAATTTGGCCTTGAGATCCAGATGCCCTCCACCTCGACGCCGCTCAGAATAGCACGAACACCAAAAGGGATCTCGGGAGCTCGCATGTTTTCGATACCGCAACGTGACATGAGGGACATTCGTACGCGCTTCTCCTCGTCAATGATCTCAAGACGGCGTATGGCTCGGTTAGACCACCATAGTTTCACAAGTCCCATGGCGAAAACAAGAACAATGCAGCACCCAAGAACCTACGACTTGCAGTTAGTCTTTGGAACGATACTTTTCAGGTGTTCCCTGGAGAATACTAGAAGTCAAATATCCATGGGTAGTTAGTTATACGTACGAAAGTCATCTCTTGCCAGAGCTCCCAATCCACAAAGAAGGCAGTCATGATGAGGCTTGATACTATGAAGACTAACAGAGCTCCAAAGGAAAGAGAGTACAGAATATGCTTCAACTTTTCAAAAACATTCGGACGATTTGGATGTTTGAAAGGCTCCAAAATTGTAACATGACAATCCAAGTTCCAAAAATGAGAGTGAATGGGTGATGCGTGGTAACGGCTTCGGGTGAGGAAGCAACAAGAAAGCCAAGCTCTAAACGAGCCTCGTGAGTGCCATACCTAGCCAGATTAGCACGTGCCATTGTTGGTCGGAACTGTTGGGGAGTGCAAGTGCGATGAATCGTTTGGAAGTCACCAATATTCACTGACATCCATAGGCAGGTGCGAATGGGTAGTGGCCAGTGTCACTCGGAGAATGAACCAGCAGCTCTGCTCCGCTCGGTAAACCCCTTGGCTGGTACTATCTAACTGAAATGGAGCAGAGTATTCTTGTTAATAAGACTTTTACGTGAGTTCAGAGAACACTACTCAAGGAAGATGCCAGTCAATACCAGTTGGGCGAGCGAGCCTGCATGAGGCGTCGAGGCTTTTCTCGAATACACATGGTCAGTCTGAGCTAGACAGATCACCTACGAGGTGGGAGAGAATGAAAGTAAACGATTGCAAGTTACGAAGGCTGTTTGCCCAGGTTGTTTGGTGTAGATACCTAGGGTTGAGCCAAGGGTATAGTAATAGTACTAGGTGTTCAATCAGAAGGAAAACAGCAATAGACAAACTAAACACTCCATCAACCGTCGTTGGCATGCTAGTAAGCGTTAACCTAGTCTAATCTGGTCTTCGGAGCATTGAAATATGTTTCGGGTAGCAACAGATTCCAGCCAAGTTGGCATAAGTTACCGTACGTATTACACGGGAAGACGTGAGGGAAGAGACATATGTCTTTTGAAGCAGCGGTAAAGTAGGCACTTTGAGGTTAGTCTATTAGCATGCTCAAACCTTATCCCATATATCCATCCATGTCCATGACTTTGGGAGTGCTCAGTTGAGTCTTTGAGAGGCACTTCGCACTTCGTAATAATGATACCCAGATAAATAAGCCCCAGCAAGGAAAAAAGTCTAAGACAAAAAGAGAATGCCAAAACAACCCACCAAAGAGTCATGCAAGTCTAGGCTAACTTGGCTAAATATTTCTGTCGCCTGCGAACAAGTGCCTAAACTTTCTGGCCTCCTCTGAGGTAGGTATGGTAGGTATGCATGCTGGGTGTTGACTGCAATGAGATAAGCATGCGATTGTTGTCTCGCCTGAGTCAGGAAACAAATCTTCCATCAGTATCTAACCCGTCTCTTCGAAAAGAATGCCCTGACAGTACAGTAAGCTGAGGAAAAGTTTAAAGATGTTAGTCTGTCCAATCACGATTGGATCATGTCACCATCGGCGTCGGGTGCAATCAAAGCCCGGGTCTTGAAATCGGCCGGCTGTTGGTGGGTCACTGGCAACACCGATTGAAGGCCGGATCGGCGTTTCGGGTCCTCTCAAGGGAGGAGGCATGTTCTGAGGATCGATCCACCATTCGGATATCCCGGACATTGGCTCTGGACCACTTTACCACTGTTGCACTGTTGCAATCAGAGACTATCACCACCAAAAGTGTTGTCTGCACGTATGGGGAGATGGCCAATTAAAGAGAAAGTCAAAACCAGTCCTGACATCAAGACCTTGCGTTAGCGACCACCAACTTGGAA
This sequence comes from Fusarium musae, assembly GCF_019915245.1. NCBI lineage: Eukaryota > Fungi > Ascomycota > Sordariomycetes > Hypocreales > Nectriaceae > Fusarium > Fusarium musae. The sequence continues at coordinate 3,579,345 of NC_058387.1, forward strand.
TCAATGAGCCCTTGAAACGGTGTCTCTTGGCGGGATTGGACCTGAATCAGGGAACCATCACCAAGTCGTCATAGGGACCGGGCCATCAAACCTCAACATCTAACTTTCACCATCCCAAACAGGATCAGGCACGTTATCTTGGAACAGAAACGGAACAGGTTGCCGCAACGTTGCCAAATTCGGGACAGATGCCGCGCCGGGTTAATTGCAGACATGATTGCCATCTCTCCTGGGAGTCTGCCTTGGTTGGTGAGGTGTCGATCAGGATGGCCTCCGTGTGCTGCAAGCCTTGATTCAGGATACACTTACTGTATGTATCGCGTCGCCAGCATCGCTATCTGATCACAGCGTCGGGTGTCGTATTGGAGATTATCAGCGGCCCGAATCTTGCATGTTGCAATTCCTGGTGGGTGAGCTGTTGTTGTGCCATGCCAATAGGATCGTTGTTGGACGATGAACCCGATGACGGCAAGCGTTTAACCCTTCCAGTCTTGGCAATTGTTGGTGTCAATCAAGTCCCCGAATTCTGGGGGGGGGGGGGGGCCAGGCCAACCTGGGACCTGACCCTCGCGCTGTGCTGATCTGCTGGCGATGCTCGGCTGACATGCAGTTTGTAAGATGGCTGTGCTGTGTACTTCGGATACGCTGCAATGCCCAGCCATTTGAGCAGCATCGCACCAGATGCTGCTCAAATGGCAGATAATGCTTATTAGCCTTTCAGTGCAAATAGTTGACGCTTGTTTTTGCCAGTCGGTAATTATGTTTCGGAAACACTGAATGATAGATATATACCTAGGTAGATAGATACAACAGATCAAATAGTAACAAGATGCCGAGGTCCTTCTCAACCATCGACTCTGAATCGGTCCATCCCTAAATCTCAGGTTTCACACCCTCTTCGAAGGCGAGGATTTGACCCGACTCGGTGGTGCCACGCACACGTATTCGTTTATCCACACATACCTATGTACACACATACACACATACATACATACATACAATCACAATTCTCACTCTACTAACTAATCGCCAAGTCTCGCACATCTCACCCACTTACAGAGTTCTTAGTTAGCATTGATCCACAGGCTATTTCTATGTTTCAATTTTTCCTATTCGTCCTCTAACTGGGCAAGCCCGAGTCCAATTCCATTCCCATTCCCCATCTTGGGATTCCGCCTTCCCCGTCGTCGTCCCCGGCTCTAAAAGTCAATTAACTTAAACATCGGCTGCCCCCAAAACCCCGTCCCCCGTTTCGCCTTCCCTCCTTCCATGCTTCCTCTCCTCGATGTCATATTTCCCTTCCTTCCATCTTGTTTTTGTGCTGTGCCTGTAATACAGTAATACATCGTGGTACATATCTCACCCTTTCCGGACTTCGGCTGCCTGTCTCAACGACTCCATCCTCTGATATAACAACGATCAAATATTCCATCAATAGCTTCCACTGCTTGTCTTTCGCAATGCCTATTCGCAACCCTTTCGCTCGTCGCCCTGGCGGTGCCATCGTTCAAGATGAGAACCAACGCCCTGATTCTACCCCTGGCTTCGAGAAAGTCGACACTGTCGGCTCCAAGTCCACCCCCGTACTAAGCATTCGAAGTCAAGGTCGCGACAACGGCGAATACAAGATGAGCGGTATGCCAACCGACCCTAGTCCCCTCCCGTCTCTCATGGCCTCCCCCTCAACCTCCGCAGTGAGGGGCAAGTCATGAAGAGGCGCATTTGGCATCTTGTCACAAGACCAGAGGAACTTGGCTAATTTTTCTTTGCGCAACAGTTGTCAACGACAGTGGCGTTTATCTTCCTGTAAGTCGGTTTAGCCCCAACATGCAAAATGTCAGATCTGAAGCTAACGGTCGCAAAGCCATCACCTACTGAGGAAAAGGGCCAGTGGCCTCGAAAGTATCTCACGACCCGCAACTCGACAGATACTCGAAGCAGTTCCGGCGACATTGAACATTTCTCTATTTCCCGCGAGTCCTTTGATTCCTACCGCCGATCTTTCGTATGTATCTCCTATTTTCTGCCATCCGTCAAATCGGATATTCTTCGCCTGTGCTCAGCGCACGACTGACATGAGCAAAAGGACATCTCTGCAAGATCGCCAATGCCCAACTGTGATTTCCCAACACGCCAGAGTCTTGACTCAGCACGTCTTCCCCGACTACCTAGATCTGCGATCGAGCGATCATTCGAGCAGCCACCAACCGCCGAGGAGCGTTTTGAAGACGTGGGACTAGACGACCATAAGCAGCAGCAACAGCAGCCGGTTCCCCAGGCACAGCCTCAGAAGCGCGGGTTTTTTTCGAAATTCTCCGACAAGGATAGCTCGACCAATCCTACCGTGTCCCGTTTCCTCATGCATGGTCGCAAAAGAGCCCAGAGCGGCCAAGGTTCGGAGCTCACTCCCATGGACAACGCATCCCCCAAGGTGACTGTCTCAACTGATGGTCAAGAAATGCAATGAGATGCACGATCAAAGTTTTGTTCTTCTACATTGTATTAGAGATACCTGGAGTTTTCATTTATGTTCTCGGCGTTTTCGGTTGACTAGGTCGGGGTAGTGCTAGATTCGCATTCACCATGAGACCTAGGTACACACCTTGATGGAGAGAATCAAGGATTGGATGAGTGCATTGTGCAAAGAGCGCTGTGGGCTGAACATGGAGTTGTAATGCCCAGGCGGACAAGCAACCTTTGCTATGGGGTCCTATCCCTTGAAATGGACCAAATATGAGCTACATAATGATAATGAGAAGATATATATGTTTCAGTGTACCTGCATAGTGGCTTCGAGTGGTCGCTGGTCATCAGGGTGCGGACGTTAGCGTACAAGCTATAAACTCTCGGCCTCTGTTACAGAATTATAAACTGAGTGGATATACGCTTGAGTCAAAGAGCAACCGATTCAGTGTTACCTTTTCAAAGTTGATGCGACATTGATTGGATAATTAGATTATATTCAGCATAACATGATCTTGCCATAGGGCGTGGTAATATAGCCGATGACGGAGACAGTCCAGTAAAAAGAAACCGTAGAAATTGTTCCAACGGCTGCATCCACTTGTTATTGCGTGCTTGTCATTGATAGATTCCTTCCTTAGAGGCCCCGCTCTATCACTCGGAGGGCGCCAGACATGAGCACATATAGACCTGGACTGCTACTATATCCATCAACTTACAAATTTCCATCAAATTCTCAAAACAACTGAAAAGGCAAAGAAGGAGATCATGGCCTCTGACGAAGTTCCTACCAACCTCAAGGACGTCTCATCGGTACCGGACGGTACAGCCGGGGCCCAGACCGGACTTGATAGCTCCCTCGCCGGGCTGACACTGGCATCCCGCGCTGTTCATGCCGATGAAGGCATCCAGTCACACAGAGCTGTTGCGCCGGCTATGCATGTCAGCACGACTTTCAGGTACAGCAATGACCCTGATGCTCTGAAGGCCTGGGATAATACCGATGTAAGTGTGCATGCTTCCTTGTCTTGATTTGCTGCAGGTGTCTCCAGAAGAAACTACCAGATGGTCGGGAATATCATGACTAGAGTTGACCCAATACCATCATGAACACCCCTGACATCTTTCTGACATCTCATGACGAATTTTGCTAAACTTGTGTAGCCCAACAACCCTCTGGACTCTCATGTCTACTCTCGGGCAACTGGTCCCAACACCACTCGTCTCGAGGCAATTCTCACATCCGTCATTGGCGCTCCAACGATTACTTACTCTTCTGGTCTGTCTGCTTTCCACGCCATGTTGGTCCATTTGAACCCTAAGCGTATTGCCATTGGAGATGGCTACCACGGCTGCCACGGAGTGATCAGCATTCTCTCTCGCCTGACAGGTCTCAAGACACTGCCTTTGGACTGTGCTGTTGAGGATCTTGAGCCCGGCGATGTCATCCATGTCGAGACGCCTCTTAACCCCACTGGCGAGGCACGCGATCTTGCAGCATATGCTGAAAAGGCCAAGAAAGCTGGTGCTTACCTGACTGTTGATGCGACATTTGCACCACCTCCTCTGCAGGATCCTTTCAAGTATGACGTTGATGTTGTCATGCATAGCGGCACAAAATACTTTGGTGGTCACTCCGATATGCTCTGCGGTACGCTGTCTGTCAATCACAAGCACAAAGACTGGGAACGTAGTCTCCTCAATGACCGCCTTCTTCTTGGTTCTGTTATGGGTAGCTTGGAGGGGTGGCTGGGTATCCGCTCCCTTCGAACCCTCGAGCTCCGCGTCCAGCGCCAGAGCGCTACAGCTACTGCACTGGTTGCCTGGTTGGCTGAGCAGCAGCGCGATCCTTCATCTGCAATCGGCGCCCTAGTCGAGCGAGTCCAGCACGCCAGTCTCCAACCCGAGGCATCAATCGAGGGTAGTTGGTTGCAGAAGCAGATGCCCAATGGCTATGGCCCTGTTTTCTCGGTGTATCTTCGCGATGGAGATGTCGCTAAGCGACTGCCATCCAAGTTGAAATTGTTCCACCATGCCACTAGCTTGGGTGGTGTTGAGAGTTTGATTGAGTGGCGTGCGATGACTGATCCTAAGATTGACAAGAGACTTTTACGGGTGAGCATTGGTGTTGAGGGTCTGGAAGATCTCAAGAGGGATTTGCTCCAAGGCCTGGAGGCTTTGAGAAAGGAAAAGGAGAAGGGGGTCAATAAATGAAGGGGACAGAATTAGAACAGACAGTCATTTTTTTTTTTCTTTTTCGGATAGAAGGAAGGAAAAAGAGAAACGCTTTGTTTTATAGAGAAAATGAAAAATGCATCATGGGAATGAATATCCTCTACAATGGCTTGCATTGTTTAAAAGGCTCGTCCATGAGACAGAGATTGTCGTGATGAATCAGATAACACAGACCATAAAGAAAAAAAGAGAGAGGACTTGTATGAAAGATCACAACACTGGTCTAACGCAATCAAAGGAATGTGACTGTCTGATCGAAAAAGAAATGCCATGTTAAATAGAGGAAACATGTGAACCCAACATAACCCATGTATGTATGTATGCAAGTCAGGCAGGCAGGCTGTGTTAGAGAGATGAGAGAGGGAGAAATCTGGAAAGAAAAACAAGAGATGAAACGAGAGAAATCGAGGCGCAATGAAGAGTACAATACTCTTCTAGATGCATTTTCTCCAGAATCTGTAGCTGGGCGCTTGAGATCGTTGCGTAGCATTGAAGTGGAAGTGGTGTAGAATCTTGGGTGTTGATGTGGCCAAGCTCATTCTTGAGGGGGTAACCAGAGGCCAAACCAATTACTGAGTGGTTTGTACTTGACTTCCCGGCTACGGAGATATAAGTAAGTGGGGTTGGCCTGTGATCAGTGGGTTGTAGACGTACCGTGAGCGATCATTGTCGGCAAACGAGCCAACTCCTCGAAGATCTTGCTCGGCTGACCTGGGCTCCATGTGTCGATAGTCTACAGATCTGTTGTCAAGGCGGTAAGATGTAGAGCCTCGAGAGGAAGCTGGGGGAGCATTGGGGTAGTAGTTATCATGCGGTCGGTGGGGGATACAAGTCCTCAAAGGCGGTGCGAGAAAGTCATTGGTGACAGCATGTGTTTGATATGGAGGTGCTTCCTGAGTTCGGGAGGGAAACGTGGGAGAGTCGCTAAAGGCCGGAGATGTCGTGGGAGTTGTAAGATCAGAAACAGCATCTACTACATTCGAGGAGTCATGGCTGTACTGTTGGCCAAGCCATTGGTTAACCATGGTCTGGCGTCTGTCGTAGGCTTGGGGACTTGGTCGCCTCCAGGCCTGAGACTGGTCTCTTGGTGATGTGTTGGCTGAAGTTGTTCTCTGGTAGTTGTAGTTTGAATCCCAGCTGCCTCTGACAGCCTCGTCACTCCAATTCCTAGAGCTGTCTGTGTTGTATGTCTGGCCGTAGTGGCGCTGCTGGTGGTGGTCTTGTCGACGACTCATGGTTGCTGAGAGTGAGGACGTTGATGATTGGTCAATTGCGTGTAAGTTGTTTGAGTGGAGAGTTTGTAACAGCGATGGTCAAATAGAACTGGGTACTGTACCTAGGTAGGTACCTGTGGACTGAATTGGATTGCTCGATGAAGTGAATATGAAAGTGGCTAGATTAACCTGAGTCCGAAAGCATCTTTTTAAAACATGATGTGTTGAAATTTCCCTTGACATATGTCACTTGCTATTATTTGGATGCCTCTACTCTCAAGCATGCTTCAACTGAGTTGCGGTCGTGGCTGAAGCTTCCCGAGCTATTCGCGGGGACGCCGGGAGGCCGGGAGGCCGCAGCTTTCAGCCAATGAGAAACGCCCGCTCCTCGGAACCCCAGCGATACAGTACCTAGTTGATCGTGGCCGTGCAGGGGAACTCTCTCTCCAAGGGCCTGGGAACCCCCTGGAGCCGTCAGCAAGCTTACTGGATGCAGGCTAGAGTCAGAACGTTATGCAGGGAATTGGAAACAAAGACGTCAGTCTTCGCAGGCCGCCGAAGTTGCTGCTAGCCTTATTCTGGTATCAAATTTAGATGGCTTTCCTAGGATGGATACATACATACCATACAGGCCCTGGGTTGCTACGTATTATGAGGCTCATCCAACTAATCCAATCCAATCCAATCCAATGACAGGGACGACTTGGCTATGGAAGTGAACTCACCAGCGTCACGCGGTTTATTATTGATCCAAGTTTGTCTTGTCAAGACTTTTGAGGGAGCCTGTCGATGCATCACGAAGTTTTCAACAATGCAAGTACAGTACCTGGATTGATTGCTATAGGGCAGCTTTAAATCTAAAATCCTTTCCAGAGACAGAACAGTTGACATGGAACATAGAGCATAGGCACTTGAGAATCAAGATTGTCTCAGATACAAATTCCCGGGAATTATTCACATCTTTAGTCATCACGAGTCTCTCACAGCTCGTGTCATGACTCTCGGAGGTCACGAAAACCAAACAGCAAACAAAACTTGACACCGTCACTAATACTCAGTTCTCTCGGCAAGAGCGCCTCCCGATCGGCTATAGGTGAACCGGCCAGCTAATTCAGCCACATGCTGCATGGTTAAACCTCCGAAACAACCGCTCAGAGGGCCTGAGAGCTGTCTCAAGCGCGATAGGGCTGAGCAACGCACCAGAGCCGCGCTTGAATGCTCAAATTAGGATAAGAAACGGGGTTTAGGCGCTTGATAACCTTCGCCAATCTTGGAGCTGGTTGCTAGAAGCGTAACTGATGTGCTTGCTTGGCTTGCTTGGCTTGCTGCGCTTTCAGAAACGATCAACCGTGCCACTGGGCTGTGTAGGTGTCAGCCCTGTGCACGTCCCCCCGACGATGTGTCTCTGTGCCGCGTCAAGCGCAGGGGTTTGGCTCTAGACTTGTCTTCCATTGGTCGAAAGAGACGCTGCAGAAGCGCGAGCGGGAGAGCGTAAAGGGCTCCCGTCTGCATGAGACGCCATGACCATGATGTTCGTCCCCTTTTCGCTGCCTCCCAGTCTCTTTGTATCCAACCTTTACAACAACAATAACATCACCACACAACTATCACCAACCCCATCCCTCCCTCTTGAGAAGAGGGAGCATGTGCAGGCTGCAGAGTCTCGTTTCTGGGACTTGCGGCCGCAGTTGACCCTAATCAATGCCCCAATGGCCCGATCCTCCTTTTTCCGCCTCCCCACCAAGCTACGGCGAAGGGTCAGGCGTAATCGCATGGCTACCATTATAGCTCTCTTCGTCCTCGTAGGCCTCCTAATCTTTCCCTTCTACTCGGCCTATTGCGTCTACAAACCTCCGAGATACCTCATCCATTGGCTGCGGAGGAAGTACCCCGACGTCCTTTTCGAAGAGCCCACCGACCAACGGATCATAGCCCTATCTATCGACGATGCGCCGTCCACCCACACCAACGATATCATGCAAGTCCTGGAGGAGAATGATGCCCACGCTACGTTTTTTGTCATAGGATCTCAGGTTGAGGGTCGCAAGGATAAGCTCGTCAATTTGGTTGCAAAGGGGCATGAGCTGGGAAACCATGCCATGCATGATGAGCCCTCCAAGTCACTCAGTAACGAAAAGCTGCTGGAGGAAGTCCACCTCGTCAAGGACATGCTGACGGAGGCATACGCCGCTAACGGTCAGATCCTCCCCAACAATTACTTCCGCCCAGGATCTGGAATATTCAACAGGCGGATGCGAGATGTGTTGGGAAACCAGGGTTTTCGCATCACTCTGGGCAGCGTGTATCCTCACGACCCCCAGATACCGTACCCCGACACCAACGCGAAGCATATTCTGAGCATGGCTCACCCGGGAGCTATCATTATCTGCCACGACAGGAGATCGTGGACTGTGCCCATGCTGCGCACTGTTCTTCCTGAACTCAAGCGGCAGGGGTATCGAGTAGTTACCATCACAGACCTTGTGAAGGCGGTGTCGTCGCAAAACCAAGGGCAATAACACCTTTGAGCTCTTGTGAGCGTTTCTTTTACCTATGCATCCATTGAGACGGGGATCATTAGAAAGTTGGGATATGGTCTAGGGTATAGATTGGTTTGTCCTTCAGGAAACTTTAAAGTGTAATTTTTAATGACCCGTCTTCTTCTATGAGTTTTTGTATGTTGTATCTGGGCGATGTTAATCTGTAAAAAGTCAGCTTTGTCGTTGACGGAGAGAGAAAGCCTTCGTACGTGAATCTAAGTGTGCCCGTGACGATGGAACGGCATCCATCAACGTATCTCTTCACGATAGTGTGTGTTTGTTCTTGAAACTCAGTCTTATGAAGCAACATACTCGCTGCGTCGTCAAAGTCGTTGACAGCCATTTTCATCCTTTCCTCCAGCTTAGCAACCACAATATCCAAGCTCATGCCAGGCTCCATGATGGCTGCAATGGCATTAATGACACAGTCAGTCCGTAACTCCTTCTTCAGCGACAGCATATCATTCATCAAGCTCTGGAGAATGCTTACTTGTCTCCACAAGTGAACGATCTCTGGAGCTGACGATAACGCTGCTGGAAGCCTCTCGTCTGTTGCATATGGTACAAGACTGCAGAGCATTCTCCCGCCGACAGTTCCGATCCTCATTTTCATGTACGGCTCGTAATCAGGTATGCGACTGGCCAAACGAAGTTTCTGCTCGGCTGCACAGCTGTTGATGAAGAATTGGATCTCATCGTATAAGAGGCGCCGTTGATCATTAGGCGCCGTCTGACAGAACCGCGCACCGAACTCTCTAAACACGCCATTGATGGGATCGTCATCCGCTTCACTCATGTTCGTTTCATCAACGGCCAATGCCTCACGCATCATGCGCATAGTCTGCTCCCTCCAACGCTCTGCTTGCATAAAGTCACCCGCAAGATCGCCCTCGTTAGCGTCAACAGCATCATCCCAGCAAACGAGCCACGTCGTGTAGAGAGTCAAAGCCTCGATCTGCCGCCTACGAGCTTGTGGATATAGTGAACAAGCCAGGTAAGCAATGCCGTCCTTTTTTCGACGGGCGATCAACGGATATGCTACAGTCATGCGCTCAATCGCTCGATTGACGATTGGTGTAACATGCTCATGGTGGCGGTTGAGCTGACCTTGAGGATTGGGCCAACCCCGGAAGAAATTCTGAAGATTGGGAACATGTAGTGTTTGGCCGCGAAGGGCATCTACGAGCGCGGCTTGGTTTAGACGTGAGTATATCATGAGAAACACATTGGTCAAAATCAGTAGCGAAATATTTCGTATTGGAAAAATCTAGGAATCTCGCACCTAGAGAAGTGGTCTAGGTTAAGCCTACATCATTAGGTAGCAACCTAAGTATTTATTCCTTGAAGATAAACCCGGCGCAACGATGACTCAAATGCCCGGGTTCGATTGAATGAACGAAGCTAAAATTTATTCCAGAATATGTATGCATTAGCTTTGCGAGACACAGCAGGAGTGTATTGTGAGACCTCCAGTTGCTGATCCTGCTTTTGTGAGTTCGTGTTTATGTATTAAATATGAAGATACCAACCTAGATGATTTCTGGTACAAGGCTCAACCATTGTGTGCTCCGTACAGCCTCAACAATTAGAAATTCTGCCATGGCAGCTTGGTCTGGAATAAGATGGAAGCATGAATTGTATTTTTGGCCATCCTGTTAAGGTAAGGTAAGGTAAGGGAGTTCATTTTTTTATCGCTCACACCCTCAACAAAGAAGGTTGAGAAGCCATACGCGTCACATAGAAAAAACCTAGGCGCCACAACGAGAAGCTGCTGAAAAACTCATAACCTCAACGAGCACACATGAAAGAAAGGAGGGGAAAAAAGGAAAAAAAAAGAAAAAAGGAGGGAGGGCAAGGGCAGAGATAGACAAGTCAACATCAAGGGCTACGTCAACTTATTGCCCAAAGTTGGATATCCTCAAAGCAGTCTTTTGAGCCCCTACTCTAATAATACCAAATTGCTGTTTGAGTTAGAGTGAGGCGTGTTTCCGATCCTGCAGCGGCCCTTGTCCAATTGCCGGGGTTCAAGAGAGGCAGTCCGTCCAAGTAGCAGCAGAAAAAAGCAACGAGCACCGCATGAAAATGCTCGTTGCTAATTGATGAGAAGTTTCACAATGTCTCATTCTGCTGCACACGTATTTTTAACCTTCAGACGGTTTGTTGCAACGATTGAAGATCAGCAGTTTCAACTTAACTCAAATCAGTAGCACTAAGATCTTCGCTCTAGAAACGGAAATCGGAGTGTGGAAAGGAAAAATTGCCGTTTATGGCGAGTGTGTAGGTAAGTAGCTAGGTAGATAGCATGACCAAGTATCCATCTAGATACAACCTCATGAAACAGAATCATCCAGCAAAAGAAAACAGGTATCCATCCCATACATAGATCCATCCATCCGTCCATTCATCCATCCATCCAGTCCTTATTCCATCCTGGCCCTATCAAACGCCCCATTGAAACCAATGTCCGGTCAAATACCCTTTGAGCATGTGAACATCAGACACGGTCCTTTCATTCAAAGTAACCCAAACCAAACCAAAAGTGAGTGATCAAAGAGAAAAATCTTCAACGAGTGAATAGATGCCGCTCCGTAGAGCAACCAACAACTATGTACCTTTTTAGTCATGTCTGCCATTGTCCAACTCAGGACCCCCTTCTCATGGTCGTAAAATGTCTATTAAATATGTACTGCCGAATTAAGAAACCGGAGTGCCGGTCAAGACTGCGTCTTTGGATCAAATCCACTGTGGCGTCGTAGGCTTGGCGTGTGACACCTCGGGAAAGAAACTGAGGATGAGGCTCTGAACGTCGCTGAGATACTCTTCGGGAGAGAACTTGTTCAAACCTCTGGACCTCATGAATCGGTGGTCCTCCTCATCCTCCTTGGTCGTCGGCCTGGTGCTGTACTCTTCGGCAAGCTCAGTGACTTGTGCAAGCTCGTGACCAAATGGGTGTGAATCCTTGAGAGCTCGCTGCTGGAAAGATGGCGGGGGAACTGGAGCGACTGCGGGGACTGCTGGAACAGGCATTGGGGGAGCCTTCTGGGCCTGGCTGGCAGAGACGTATGAAGCTGATGACGCCCTAGTAGAAGTTGACGATGATCGTGAAAAGGTGAAGCTGGCCTTGGTCGATACTGAGTGCTCTGAGTCCCTGGACATCTGCGAGGTGGACCGTTGGCGGGCGAGCGCTTCGTATGAGTTCTGCTTAGTGTGCGAAGGCGAACGCTTAGGAATTGCAGGCGCCTCGGAGATCTTTGGCAGGACAGCTGGCTTGTCCAAGACACTGAAATAGGTTGACAGATGGTTCGGTTTAGGACCTGGGCACTCTTCAACAGGAGATACATCCGGGCTCGTAGGGGGAGTTGACTCCGTAGTTGAAGGAGCCTCGGATTCTTCGCCAACAGAACGAAGAGAGGACTTGCTGCGGAGAGCAGCATGCGGGATATCGGGAGCGTTGTAGGAAAGCATGTTGGTTGTGTGGACAAGCTGAAGTGGAGCAGAAATCTGGTGTCGTAGAATAGGATGCTGTCTATCGCGGGCCGAGTTGCTACGGTGCGGCACTTGAACTTGTTGCTCTCCCATCTCGGTCTGGCCAGCCATTTTGGCCTTTCTAGTTGTGAAAGCGCGTGAAAGGGACATGGTTGAAGATTTGGTTTCTGAGTTACGTCTTTTCGTTTTTGGGTTTTGTTCGGGTCCTAAGTGAGTTTGTGGGGTGACGAGGAGTTGCTGCTAATGAACAACGTCCTGTGACAGAGGGGATCGTCGAAAGGTTCGTGCCACTGACTTGACACCAATTTTCTTTTTGAGGAAAGCTTTGCTTGGATCTATTGCCAGACAAGCGAGCAAGGAGCGTTGGTATGAGGTGATTTGGGTTGACGTTGAATGCGTAGTGAGACAAGGAGTCCAGTCCTTTGGAGTTTATGAATAAGATGTCCGTGTTAGATCCGAATTCTGGAGCGGAAGATCAACGCCTGGCGTGATTCGATGTGAGTGAGTCCGTTCTTCGAGAAAGACAGTGATTTACGTAGACCGGCTTTGCAGTGACAACGTGAGAATGTGGTGGTTGCAAGGGAACGTTCAACGTCGAAAATGGGTGTATCGGTCGGTATCCGTGAGGTTGTTTGATCGATCCTGCGACGAAGGGATACAACAAAAGAGTGAGAGTGTAAATGAAGGAAGATAAAGAGGTTCTGGCAGAGGCAAGAGATACAGAGTTGAATCAATGCACACTGAGAGGCAAACACGATCAAGGGAGTGATGGATCGTGATACTTCGTATTTTCGACAAGAATTGAAGATACAGGCCTTTTCCGACGTATGCAATGCAAGTTTGTCGAAGGACAAAGACAAGGACAGAGACGGAGGCAAAGGAGAGAAAGCCAAGCGAGCAAGCACTTGAGAATAACTAGATGGAGAGAATCGAACTGAACGGTAGGCGTGGGGACGGGGGATGAAACAAAAGATATGGGGGACCCAAGCCCTGCTAACAACTGCCTGATTTGAGAGCTGAAGCCGAACCCACCTTCGGGGCGGGCAGTGGACAGTACATACACTCAGCGGAGGTGGGCACCGGCCTTTCACTGTAAGTTTAGCGCCCACCTGGCCATGAAGCCTGAGGTGGGCTGTGAATTGGAGTGGAGGGCAGCTAAACTCAGGCTTTGACTTTTGGCCTGGGTTCCATTGCAACGGCCCGGCCATCCCCCTTGTGGCTATCCCTAGCTAGACAAAGGCCCATGTCCCTGCAACTAAGCCCTCGTTGGTCGACGCCCCTGGCTAGAAGAACACTTGAAGCAAAGAATCCTGGTCTCGCGTCAATGAAGCTAGCCAATCGCGTATATTCTCTCTCTCCCTCTACCCCTTGTCACTTTAGTGATCGGTCCACTGATTTGGTTTTTTCTCTCTTGTCTGTCTGCGTGGGAAAACCCGCAACCAGCGCCAACAAGAAGGGCGAGGGAGGGTAAAAAAAAAAAAAAAAAAAAAAAAAAAAAGGGTAAAAAAAAAAAAAAAAAAAAAAAAAAAAACCAGCTGATGTCTGAAGATTCGTGGCTCAGGTGTCGTGCAGATTCTTTCTTAGCAATTGCGTGTTTGTCATTTCCATGTCTTGCAACTTGTTATCGCCATCAGAGAGTAACTACCTATAGCACAATATTGGTGTACACCAAGAGCGCCAATGGTGATACACGATCGATGATACACGCGTACCTACAGCACCCTAATTGTTTCTTTTTCGTCTCTTAATTCGTTACAGCTTAGAAACAAACATCTTCTGCTTTGTTTCTTTCGCCTTCTGCCTTGATTTCCCAGTTGGCAGCTAGGTGGACCGGAACCAAATGGTGAGGCCTTTGTTTCCCAGCTAAAGGTACAGTAGCATACAGTATATGTATGCACGTCTATGTTGGCTTCCCACCAACATGGAGCTCTTTGCTGGGCCATTCACCATCAATCTTGACCCTCCATCCTCAACCTATCCCACCATTCACGGCGGCGACATGACCCGCGCGCTACCAGCAGAGCAAAGCAAGGAGGAACCCATTTGAGTGATGACTGGGGCCAACATGGAAAAATTCTATTCTATCAATCGGGTTACACCGATCGCCAGGGGATGGATGCAAGCACTCAACTGCAGTCTGCAGTGCAGTGCAGACGCCCAATTCTTCTTTGACAGCTTGGCAGACTGGATGCAGAATATGCGTTCGTATGTGATGTGTTGTTATTGCATGACCAGCTCACACACAGCCAAGTCGAAGATCATCACCGGAAACTGACTAAATGGGCTGGCTGAATTGTACATCCGCAATCAAAAGCCACACCGCGTCCACGTCTCGTCTTAGTTACCTGACAAAAAGGACCTTCACACACAGTAATTGAGTCGTGGTCATGGCCTTTCGGAAATGATCAGAGCTTTCTCAGGCATATCAAGGAACAAGCTTTCAAACTCTGGTTGACCATTCACCCTCAATCAACTCGTGTCTAAGCCTCAAGAAGTCCTTGACTGGGTCAACAGCTTCACGCCATTACCGTTTTCTCCTGTTTCAGGCCCATGTGCCTGCGCAAGCGGATCCAACTAGAGCCCTGGATGGGATGGCGTCTACGGAGTAGGTTCATAGAGACTACATCCGTATGAGACAGGCAGAAAACCAGCATGACCCTCCGCCGTTCCTGCTTAATGCCGTATGTTTTGGGGGCTGGTAGATCCTCCGCTTTCGATAAACGAATTGTTGAACATGGCATGGTCACAGCTTTTGTCTCCTCCACTCCACTGTGAGTACCTTGAATACGTAAATTGTTGCATCTTGAGAAATTCCGTAGATATACGGATATGATATTGAGTATTTAATGTCATGTCCTCAGAACCCTCGCTTTCGTGTAATACCTATCGCTTAACTGCCTTGTCACGGAGTATATTCTCGTGGATGTTCTGCACTGACATGATCCGTTCTTCAGCCGACTCCTAGCTATGGGCCCAGCGCACAGAGGTCTCATTTCGCAATGTCCACATCATCACGTTCGTCTTGTCTTGGACTGTCTGAGACTGGCCCTTGACAATGCATTCTCACGACTCAGTGCCACCGCCCTATTTTCAGCGCCTGTGACGTGTGAACGTCTGTTCTCAGACAACCCAAAGATGAGGGCTTGGTTCGCGAACCACCTCAGGCCATCCAAAAGGACCCTCAATTTTCCCCTTCCACCAGCTAGCTATCTTATCATGCTCCCATATTGTTTCTATGCTCATCTCGTTCCGCCGCTCACTAAAAGAAAAAGAACCCAAGGTTGTTTGAAGATCAGATCCAACTTTTCCATTCCTGTTCAGAAACATCGTCTATCTACGGAGTAAGGTAGTCGATTTATGACCCCCCCCCCCCAATATCCATCGCTGTGAAACAGTTCCTGTACGCCAGTGTGCTTCATTCATGCAGAGTACTCTTTTTCTCGGGAGTCGCCCTCTAAGTTAGAGCGGACAAGACATGATCTTCGCCACAATTGACCATTGTCAAAGCTCTCTAGGGTCGCCGGGCCATCGTCCACTGAGACAATGATCTCATCCAACCTCAACCTAGGCGGTAGATCTGCCCAATATCTTGGTTCGAAACATTTTCAATAAATAAGAGATTCATCTAGTTCTCATCCATCGAATCATCATCGTCCTGCTTGTCATCCTCTTCATCGTCATCGTCAGAGCTGTCATCGTTGTTAACACCCACGAGGCGATCTTCACCCTTCCCGCGCTGCTCGGGCACCCGCTGAGCAAAGGCCTTCCGCACCGACGCGTTGGTGCTGGTGTCCCACACGTGCATTGTTCCCTTGCTTCCGGCGACGGCGAGGCGGAAGGCAACCTCCGGGTCTGGCGCGAACGTGGTGGAGAAGACCTTTCCGACGTCGAGGTTGCGCGAAACCACTACAGAGGGCCCTGTGGGCTGGATGTTCCACAGCTTGACCGTCTTGTCGGTCGAGCCGGTCACCATGTAACCGGGGACCACGGGGTTGATGTCGAACGAAGACACAGACTCGTCGTGAGCCTGAAGTGTCCAGACAGCCTTGGTGCCCGTAGGGTCGGACGGTGCATTGCGGACATCGTGGTAGTGGATGACACCGTTCTCCGTGGACACGAAGAAGAAGTTCGGGTCGTGAGGATCCCACCGCACATTCTCGACGTCGCTCTCGACGCCCCATCGGGGAGGCTTAGCATCCGGTGCACGCATATCGGCAGCCACCACAGTTCGGTCGTAAGAACCGCTAAGCAGAACGGTAGGCTCGTTCGCGTGCCACGCAAGTGAGCACACCTTGTCGGTGTGATAAGTATACGACTTGGCGCACTTTGCCGTGTTGAGATCCCACAGCTTGACCGTCTTGTCGGCAGAGGCTGAAGCCATCAGATTGCGGTGCTTGCGGTTTGCAGCCAAGGACAGGACAGCGTCAACGTGGTATTCGTCGTTGGACTTCTTGGACTTCTTCTTCTTCTTTTTTGACTTCTTCTCCTCCTCGTTGCCTCCCTGGCCGAGGATCGCATTGGGGTACATGCAGTCGATGGTGTCCAAATCCCACACCTCGATATCGGGGTCCATTGTGCCAACGGCGACGAAGTTACCTGCCGTGTCCTTCTCTACACCGGCCTTGTTGACGGGCATGTCGATCCACTCGACACACAGAGGGATGGCTGGCAGCATAATGTCGTGGTGGACGTAAAGGTTGTCAGCCTCATCCTCGTAAACGAAAACCTCAAGGTGCGCCATCTCGTCTTCCACCTTGGCAGCCACAATAAGATTGTCAGTCGCAAGAATCTGGAGCTCTTCCCGGTCCTCATCCTCCTGTTCCTTGTCGGCATCAATTGTGATGTAGGGGTCGTCCTTATTCGACTCGTAGTATGCCAGCGACTTGATGTTACCAAACATGCCCATGCCCTCGCCGTTTCCAGGCACATCTTCGTCGTCGTCGTTGTCGTAATTTTCCAAATCATATTCTTTTAGGTCATCATCATTAAGGTTGATCCTGAGGCCTTCAGTCAGTCTCCTGTCCTTCTTCTCAGATATTTGTTAGTTACGTACTCTGTCTTCTCGGCCGGTTTGTCTTCATCAATCTTCATCTCCGAGTCCTCTTCGTCGTCCATGGTATGGTTAGCCTTCGTTCCCTTCTGCGTAGCTTCAGCTTCCTCGAGATCCTCTTGGGCGTCGTCCAGTTGAAGCTTGGCAAGCTCCGCTATCCGTTCAAACTCTGCCTCATCCAGGGTATACTTCTGAGGGAAAGGCGCAGCGAAGCCCCTGGGAACCCATTGTGCGGCTGTAATCATGGAAGACATGGTGATTGTCTGGGTATCTTAAAATGGTGTTGTGAAAGTCCTGCTTGCATCAGTAGGTGGGCGCCCAGATAAATTTCTCCCAAAATTTCTAGTGGGGTTTATCGATAAGAGGCCTACCCATTAGGGGACGTTCGCTCTAACACTTAGATGACAGGAGTCCAGAAGGTAGTGGAGGGAGGTAAGAAATCTCAGGACCTCAATCCTAAACCGATGAAAGGATTTAGATCAGTTGGCATAAGCTTGAGGGACTCTTTAATAAGATCGTCCTGACATTGGGACTTAGGGCATGAAGTTGCTTTGCTCTATGAGTCTGTCCTGAGAGTGCAAGAAACTAGCTAACACTTGTTTGATACCGATATGGCTTGTCAAAAGGTTTTCACAAGGCTACGAGTAACCGTTATACCATGATATTAAGAACTGAGGCAAGTGAGAACTATGCTATGATTTATCAAGACATGACCATGAGCCTGAAATGACTGGCTCTATAGAGCTACAAGGAACCAAGCTTACCTAGGTTAGAATAATAGAAACTCATCCGAGGCGCCGCTTAAAACCCCCTACCGCGTCTCTTTATGACAGGCTTTTTGACTGCACCTTGTGTTACAAACTTCTTACCGTCTGCCCCTATCTTCTTGCTCTTCTTTTGAGTCCGATCTTCTTCTATCTGTTTCCTTTCCTCGTCCTTCCGCTTGTCATCAGCCATCTTGGCCTCAATCTCCATCTTTCGGTTGAATTCTGTTTCAGTGATTCGTTTATCCCGAACCGAATAACCCTTTTCCTTAACCGAGTAGAAGACACCACCGAGATCTGCAAGCCAGTGGGGGTCCACGGCTGTCACTGTTGAAACATAGACCTTGGAAGTGAGGATCAACTCGTGGTAAACGATGTAATCCGGTGGGTGCCCTGCATACAATGCGCTTGTTGGGTGCAGCTGCACACCGAGGTTGGTGCGCAGGTTGATGTATTCGCCTGAGCCTTTGTATTTGGCTGCTTGGTGGTAGTATCCCGAGCAAATGCACTTGCGGACAATGTCCCAGTCCATCCCACAGCTTGTCAATTCCATCTTTTGCATACGGACAATATCCAAAAGCTGTTCACGAATTTCCTTGGCCCGCCTCAAAGATTTCGGGTGCAGAAAGTGCTTAACACACCAACCGTCGGAGTAACCGTTGGCCTTCCAGTTTGTGTAAACCTGTAGGTATGTCAAATGATCTGACTCATGCACCCAGAATTTCTCGCGGGCAGCATCAGCTTCTTCTTGTCTCTCTTTCGGTCGGTAGAAAACGTTTGGCACGGACAGCATAGAAACAATGGTAATCATCTCTTCACTGCAGCCATATTCTTCCGCTGTAATGAGAAGCTTGGCCAGCGAGGGGTCCATGGGAAAAG
The DNA here is from genome assembly GCF_019915245.1 of Fusarium musae. Taxonomy (NCBI): domain Eukaryota; kingdom Fungi; phylum Ascomycota; class Sordariomycetes; order Hypocreales; family Nectriaceae; genus Fusarium; species Fusarium musae. The sequence goes on from NC_058387.1 coordinate 3,597,976, forward strand.
CACTCATTTTCCTTCCAAGATCAGTAAGCTCACCGAGATTGTCAAGCGCACCAAGGGCCCATAAGTCAAACATTGATGTTGTGATAGTGTCTTGCGGAGGAGGGTCCATAAAGTCAAAGTCCAAGAGGTCCTTGACGCCGAGAGATTTCAACATCAAGACAGTGTTAGCAAGGTTCGTGCGCTGGATTTCAGGAATAGTCTGTAAGTACAGATCTTCCTTGAACTCCTTTTCTGAGTACAGTCGAAAGGCCTTTCCAGGCCCGGTTCGACCGGCTCGTCCTGAACGTTGCGAGGCGTTGGCCTGCGAGATGGGTGTGATCTGAAGCGTATCCATGCCGATTTTCGGATTGTAGACTTTCATCTTGGAGTAGCCAGCATCCACGACGTATTTAATACCATCGACCGTCAAACTAGTTTCAGCAATGTTGGTGGCAACAATGCATTTTCGGACACCAGGCGCAGCTTTGTCGAAAATCTTTGCTTGCAGATCTGCAGGCATTTGACTGTATATTGGTAAGATACTCAGCTTTGGGGGGTCGTTGAGGGCATCAAGTCGTTTTTGGATAAGCTCGCAAGTGATTTCGATGTCTTCTTGGCCTGTCATGAATACTAAAATATCGCCAGGGCCCATTGAAACATGAATTGACAACACTTGATGAACTGCCTGGTCCACATAATCCTCGACGGGAGACCGATGGAACATGACGTCGACTGGGAAAGTTCGTCCAGGAATGATGAACTCAGGTGCACCACCAAAGAAGTCTGAGAAGCGTTTCGAGTTCATGGTGGCCGAAGTGACGATGAGCTTCAGGTCGCGACGCCTCTGTAAAATCTTCTTGAACAAACCCATTAGGATATCTGTGTTCAAGGCACGCTCGTGGGCCTCGTCCATGATGACACATGAATATCGATCTAGATCAGGCTCGTTGAGGGATTCTCGCAAGAGAACACCATCGGTCATGTATTTGATGACAGTCTCTTTGCTGGTGCAGTCTTCAAAGCGAATCGCATAACCGACCGTGCTTCCTAACTCAACCTCCATCTCTTCAGCAACACGCTTGGCTACACTCATTGCAGCCACGCGTCGCGGTTGTGTACATCCAATCATGCCCGTCTTTCCATATCCATCCTCTTGGAGGAACTGCGTCAGCTGTGTCGTCTTGCCAGAACCTGTCTCACCAACACAGATAACAACTTGGTTTTCTCTAATGACACTGAGAAGGTCTTCACGAACTGCAAATGCAGGCAGATATTCCCGTTGCTCCCGTAAGGTCTTGCTCTGGCTGAAGTTACTCGCGCCATCGGCCTTCTTCATATGTGCGCTGAATTTGTTACCCTTGCGCTCACTCGGGTCGGCGTTATCCTCAGCAGGTACTGGCAGTGCAGAATCGCCGTCTTCCTCTTTTGCACCCATAATGTTTCCAAGAGTCGTTCCGGTCATGCTTGTGGCTTCCTTGGCTTGCCGTTGACGTTCTCTCTGCTGCCTTGCTTCCTTCACCACCTTACTGCCCTTGCGACTGAAAACGGCCATATGACTCTGAGGATCTTTGACAGCTGGAATTGGTTCTAGTTGCTTTGTGAAAATAGTTCGTCCGTCCAGAAAGGGTGGCCGTAGATCGTGTACCAGAAGATGAACTCTAATCGAGTCATCATCGTCAATGAAGTCGGATGTCATACCCCGTCTTTGCGCGACGCCTGATTGCAGCATTCGGTTCGTTTCCCAAGCATCATTCTCTCGGTTCCTCTGGTCTCGCCGCGCGTCGAAACGACTAGTCATCTTTTCGTGTCGGGCGGTTTCCTGTTGCTGTCCTTCCCAGGAGTCGTAGGAGGCGAATGGGTTATGGGCTTCATCTCCAAAACTGTGACCGCCAAATTCATCACCTCCGTACCAGTCTCGGTCTAACGCCTTCGAATCCTCCTCGGTCGGTCCTATATTTCGGGGCGGTGGTGTAGAAGCATAACGCGATTGTGCCCTGCGGGGAGTTGAGGCGCGCGAATCATTCTGGAATCTTTGTTGAGGTGTATCAAGTCGTCTCCTCTTTGGATTTGGGTTATACCCATCGTACTCTCGATCCTCCGCCATTGTGTTGACTTGTAAGTTATCTGTCGATGCTTGGACTTTTTATTGCGACTGAAGAGTTAGACCCAGATAAGCAAGCCGATAATGATCACGTGGATACTACGATTTGATTCTTGGTAATAAGAATGCACGAAATTTGACAAAGAATTCAAACACATCACATATTTGTTGAAGCAAGTCCTTTAGCGTAGCTTTAGATGTATCGCAGGATATGATATTTTTGTGTCTCATAATGTCAATGCTTAGTCAATTAAGGCATGGTAACATGCGAGGCTCGTCTTGATGAAACCCCTTTCTGTCCACGCTATGATTGAGTGCACGAGTACGTGATATTGCGGCATTCCTTTCTGGAAACACAGATTATATCCGGTGGAACACACTGATACAAGTATTGGACGACTTTAATCATGATTTTGTTGTATGGGCTTTGTGTCAGGCCTCGTTATTGCCAATTTTCAACGAGTAACAACAAAGTCATTTTCATCCTCGATGATTTGCCGAACTTCCTGGGAGACTCTAACTACACGAGCAGATCTTGGGCCATTGTCTACATCCTTGAAGAATTTCGATAGGATTTCTTCACTGGCTTGAGCCTCGCCCTCGACCTATGAAAGCTCTATATTAGCCAAAGCCAACTTGCCGGGGGCATATATGCACCTTTTCATCCTTCGTGTTTCGACACCATCCCGTCACTCCGTACTCTTGGGCCTTCTTCTGAGTAAAATACCTGCTATGCATCAGATGCGATGCCTCGGGAGTTGTTATCTCAAAGAACCATACCGGAAACCAACACCTGGGTAGATGACGTCAGTTTGAGTGAATACTACATAACATGTTAAAAACAGGCATACCTTGAACACGTCCCTCAACGGCAAAATAGACCTTTTAAAAGGTTAGCTCTGGCTTCATAATCATTGTGAAAGATGGCTCACACGTTTCGGCATATTAGCAGGTCACAGTTTAATAGGCGATATATACTAAGGTTATTGTAGAATAAAAGTCAAGCTTGATGCTTGGGAAGGGTTGGAGAAGAGCTAGAGCTTCTTAGCAATCAATGATAAATATGAAAACACGGTGACTTTCTTCGCCTGTGAGATATGATCTAACCTTTATGTCAATTGCTTGCTTTCTAGGTTCCTAGCGGATAGATATGTCGGGTTTAATAGGTCGCTTACAATGGAAGGAAGGTGCATGGGCGTTGAGCTTAGGTTGATGATGATAAGATAAGGTGAGTTCTAAACCTCCACTGATGTCACTCATCAAATCCGTGCGTTTCCACTGACTAAACCAGCACCTTTATCCCTTGTTTGCAGCGCGAAGACATCACTTGTTACAGGGCCCGCGCGCAGACACATCGAGATATTTATGGAAGTCCACTCCTCGGAGCCGGCTACAGAGCCAGTCCGATTCCGCACTGGCAAAAAACGAAAAGCCTATCGCCAACGCGTCCAGGAAGATGACGCCTCTGTCGCAGAAACAATATCATCACATCCTACTGCGTCTGCATCAGAACCCAGTCACGAACTCACCCGAAAGGCCTCATCGGATCGCCCCCAAGATGAAGAAGAATCTGTTGCTGCTGCGCTCAAGCTGCGCAATGCGCGAAGAGCCCGACTTGGAGGTGTCGCATTTCGAAACACAAACCGCCCAGACGACGATATGAACAACGAGCGTGCTCTTATTCCACACGACGCAGATGATACTTCAAATAACGAACCCATCATGAAAGGAGTTGCAGATAGATTTACCCACCAGACGGGAAGACTTACAGATCTTAATGACAAGCATATGTACGTTGAGGACCACCGTCTTTGTCATTCTTCCTCACCATGCAATAACTAATCATTCAAGGATGGATTACATAGAATCCCGATTATATAATCGCGCGGGCGGAAACACCTCACAGAATACTTTATCAGCGTCTGCATCAGACCCGGCTCGGCAACCTTCTGCAACAACAACAAACCACGAGAGTAGACGTGCAGTAATGCAGGGCCAGTTGATGGAGATCAGTCTCGAAGACCATTCTGCTCGAAGTGAGAACGCTCTTCAGGCAGATAGTTCTACAGACGGCGGTCCAAGAGCCAAGAAGCCTAGACTTAGAAGGGATGGCACGCCATGGCGTCCGCGAAACCGTCGAGATAGTGACGCCCTCAAACGAGATCAGATCGTTGACGAGATCCTTCATGAAACAAGACGTACGTCCCTAATTTCCATGTCCCTCAAATTAGCTACTAAATCATGTTTCCTAGTCGACTTATACGAACCGACTCCAGGACAAAACAGTCACAATGCAGTTGCCGATCAGGATGGTGCCGCTGATGCGCGGCTCGCCGAGGAGTTCCGGCAGCAATTCCTTGAGGACGTAGCAGAACGACAGCTTCGCAAAAAGAAGGCAACGAACCAAACAACCCGCGCCGGTACCGAGGAAGTACTCAAAGGCCCCAAACTCGGCGGCAGCCGTAACGCCAGAGCTCAGATGAGAGATATTTTATTGAAGAAAGACAAGGAAGGAAAGAAGTAGTATGGAATGTTGAGATACGTATGGTCTCTATTTATCTGTGGCGTTGGATGGTTCTGGTTTTGTAGTTCTTTTGTACCGGTTTAAGGATTCACACACATGGGACGCATCGCCTTCTTATGAGCACAAAGATAATCATTTATAACCGGCACCTTAATCTTGTAAGTGTAACCATAACAATTCCGTTGAACACTTGCGTTCATATTCATATTGACTACTTAGCCTGTAACGATTGACAGTGGTGGGGGCATTTTGATCCAACGATCTGACCATGTGAAAAAAATAGTCCTAAAAAGAAATCCTCAATGATAAGCTCCGACGTCCAATTCTGTATAGTCGCAAGAAGACGGCCAATAAAACAAGAAAAAGCACTTAGCAAAAACTCCTTTACCCAAGTCCCATATATAGCAATTTTCCCAAGTGTGCAGGGAAAGGCCCAACATTGAAATGAATGAACATTGAGTCGCTTGGCACAATGGGTATCGATCCCGTGTCGTAATTCGCCTTCCGTCTTGCTCATGTGCAAGATCATTTGACTTCCGTCATATGCCAGAACGCCAAACCCAATGTATAATGTTAACCGTCAGAGAAACCCATGCGTGAAATCTTGACCAATGTAATGGAATGTGAGTTTCGGAAAACCCTTTATCTAATGTCGAGCTGGAAAGGCTTGAACCGCCCGCCAATTGTAGCACAGCGGGGACACTTCCTTCTTGCTCCATGCTCTGTCATGAGAACCTCCACACAAGTTGGGCACAGGCCACAGATACATTCGGTACATGCATACGAATCCTTGAGTAGAGAGAATCCTTGACAGGCAGCGCAGTATATCTGAATATTCTGGGCCGAATATCTTGGTGACGAATCAGAAAGCCCCCGGGTTCCCATATGAAAGTTGTCGCCGCTTTCACCACTCTCCACGGACGGAAATGGCTCTACAGCATCCTGACCATATGATGGAGGCGTGAGAGCCTGCTGGAGAGGCGAGGCTTGGTAACTGGCCGGCTGAAATTGAGGCTGGTGGGAAAAGGGCGGTAACGATGATCTATGCATTGAAACAGGCGACTGAGGGACCTGAGAGCCTGTTAGTCAATTCAACAGTGAAAAGGCGACTATCGTCAGTAGGTGCACATACAGGAGTACGGTCTTCGTCTATATCACCAGCAGCAGAAGCGGCTTGATCAGCTGCATCGATAAGATCTTCCCACCGCTTCCCGAAGTCTGCGGATGGTTCTGCTGACAAAGCCTTCCGATCATTACCTGGTCTATATCGTTCTTCGTTTTGAATTCGGCGTAGCCAGTCAGTTGCAGAACCTTTAGAGTTCTTCTTTTTGTGGTGAGGCTCTCGCCCTCGCTTTGTAACAGACTGCTTGCGAGGCCGATTAGGTCCCACAGAACGCTGAAGAGGTGGGAGTGTTGAGGATCTTCCAGGTGGTGAGTTTGCAAGAATGGAAGGGAGAAAGTCGCGCTGTCTATTAGATTTGGCAGATGAATAAGGGTCGCTAGTAATATCATGATTGGAAAGATTGAGAGGCGGCAGCTCGATGGAAGTCCGTGGCCTACGTCGAACATCCATGTCTGAATAGTATTCCTACGCATCATTAGCCCTGGATGGCGATGATTTGAATTCTTTTAAGGGCACTTCACTCACACCGTCCAAGTCCATGTCGCGTTCACTCTTGACGCCATGAAGTTCGGCTAGGGCAGCAGCGGCACTGGCCGTGCCAAGCATTGGGCCTGAAACCGGCCCGCCATTACTGAAATCATCTAGAAGGCGCGGAGTGCCCGGATTACTCGACTCGTCGCGATGATAGTTGTGTCGCTCGTGAAAGCCTTGAAGGTGGTCAATGGGCGGGGGCAGGCTGGAGTGAGAGTGGGACAAACCCTGAGCATTTGGAGCTGAGGTCTGATCTAAAGGGCGTCGCTCCGATGGTGGAGTGTTAATCATTAACAGGAAGCTCTCTTCTGTAGCTGGAAGCTTCGAGATGTAGTGCTCGGGGTGTGCGCGGCGGATATGCTCCTGCATGGAACGATATCTTTTTTCCTGCAATTGGACATTTAGAATCGAATGGGTACCGTTGCATGGTGTTACGGGAGCGTGCTTCCTCAGTTGGGAACAAGTGCGGCAGGTGGTAAGACATGACGATGTAAGATGGGTGGGTGCAGCAATGGCAATTCAAGCCCGGCTGCAGGGCAAGACAGGGCAGAACAGCTAACGAAGACAAGACCCAAGGACTTACACCAATGCATCTCTTGCGACAGCTGGAGCCATCCTGGTTGCGAAGAGGGCAGACTACCTCATTGTTGGAGTCTGTAATAGAGAAAGACGACGTCAAAGATGATCGAGGCGGCATCTTGACCCCACCATACGTGATGGCTTGCTGGCGGGGGGTACTATAGCGATAAGAGACTGAGAAGCGAGATAAGAGATGATAGCGATGAAGCTCAGCTTTCAACGAGAAGATCAATTGGTGACAATGAAGCTATGCAAAAACCGTAACATTTCAAAGCGCAGCTCATGGACAATGAAATGAGTTGCCTCTGAGCATGGGCAAGCTTTGCTACGGGAACCGTTTCGAAATTGGGCCAATTATGCGACAGTGGTTGCGTACACGATTGGGGCGTCGATTGAGGTGGTGATGGAGGCAGTTACTGAGAGAGCGATGAATCCAATCTCTGTTTAAGAATATCGATAACCGTATGTTGAAGAGTCTAAGTTGGATAAGGCGCGAACAGAAATATTCGATCGAGAAGGTCGCTTCTTTGGAGAAAAGGTGGGTTGCAAAGAAGGATGATGGAGGGAAGGAGGGTGAGTGGGAGGAAGAAAGTAGAGGTAGGTAGGTGCAGGTAAGTAAAGATGACAGGAGCTTGGGAGGTCGAAAAAAAAAGAAGAGACGGAAGAAGGTGGGAGGCAAAGACGCCTTTTGGGTAAAGCGTGTGAGTGAGTAATAAGAGCAACAACGCAATAGCGAAGAAGGTAACGGCCAGAGAGAGGCAAGAGGAGGGTGTGAGTCGTTGAGTGTGTGGTGTGCGGTGCTGCCGAGGGAAGCTGAGCTCGAAGATCTGGATGAGAGCTTTGGCCGACCTTGGACCTAGGTAAACTGAGGTAGGTGAGTACCTATTGAATGTGCTTTGCTCACATATCACCAGCACCAGCATCCAGATATTTGCGACAACTGTACAAATTTCTAATATTACGAAGAAGCTCACAAAAAGGTAAGCGCAAGGAAAATATCAGAGGGCATGAAAAAATTACCAACAACTAGGTACCCAAAGGCAAAAAAAAACTCTGGCGGCAGAGGGCGTGTGGGCAACAGAATCAAGGCCAGTAGCGAAAGATTCCGCGCAAACAAGACTCTCTGTCTGGTTTAATGTCCATTCATTGCTCACTTGACAAGGGACCACAACCTGAGCTCTGGGCTCCTCCTCTGACTGCCATGCCATTGCTTGCAAAGCCATGCCTTGCGCTTCGCCTCCACTACTGGAGATCTCAGCTGCCTCGAACGACTTGATCTCCGGGGCCAATAGTATTGTCGCACAGTTCTGGGGTGCGGCTACAAAAAGCTGTCTAACAGTCTTCTAACCTTCTCCAGCTTCCATTCCATCCTTCTATGAGCTCTGTATGGCCACAGTCAGACATGGTAAAGGTCCTGTGGCTCCTCGAGCAAGCTGATGAAGCTTCGATCTTGCAAACTCTTAAACTCTGTAGCGACACAGCCATTCCCAGAAAAAGATTCTCCAAGCGTCTGTAACATCCAGTAGCGAAGCACAGCTTCCAAGCACAGAAGCATCAGCAGCTCACCAGAGCATGGCCCAAGCGCTGCGCGAACAAATCAACTGGCTACCATTGCAATGACTCGAGAGGGGCTACAGGGGTGAAGGCAGTGAGAAGAGGGGGGTGGACGGCGTGGAGCTCTTCTCTGGACGGATGGAGGTCAAGAACCAGGCCTTTGACCCAAAGAATGCCGCCTGTAAAAGCTGCAGAAGCTCCCTAGAACGTGCAGGGGAAGCTCCAATGGTGGAACTGGTCCCTTGCTCAGGTTTGTTGAAGATCTTTTCTTTTTACTGATATGGTAGTGCTGATAAAATTGTTAAAGTATAGCATGAATACATACGTACAGAGGTTCCCACCTCTCTGCACCACATCATTACCAATCGTATTTTGTGTCTTGAGCTTCTTTTTGTTTTTATCGGCTTCAGCAATTATCCGGCTGCGACAGATCCTAATCAATGTCGCAAGAAAAAGGCCGGCGTCTGGAGGGTTGACCATGTCAAACTTGACCAGGGTCGGCGGGGCCGAAGCCCATGGCCAACTGCCACTCGCAGATACCGTTCCAAAGCCAACTCCGGATGTAGTTATCACATGTACATGATAAGTACCTGTGCATGACTCTCGCCACGGCTATGGCCACGGGACCTCGACTAAACACAGAACGGTCGTCACTTACGCTGGAGCTCAAGCCTTCACCTACGCCAGCTACTAATCCAGAGCTAGAATCCGAATGTTGATGTGGCGTTTGAGATTCGGTGGTACGCAGGCGTGGACGTCAACAGAGTCAGCATCGGAGTCCTCAACTCAAAGCCAACCAAAATTTCAAACCTCGCTTTGGCTTCAGGGGTATCCCATCTATGCCTCAAGGAGCATATTGTCTTTACAAGATGAGGTTGAGAATGCAAGTTGCAAAGGACCCAATGATAAACGGACAATTGAGAGCCGGCCTTTGACTCAGCTTCAGAACGATGGAGAATTAAACGCCTGCAAGCCCTGCACCACGCTCCCGGGTTTTTTGAGACGGTGACATCACCAGCCAGGGGATACCGCCTGTCACCCTACAGTACGGAACCGGCGGGCGTGCGCAGCCAGTCCGTTAAAGGGTCTTCCACCTCGACCGAGTTGCTCGACTTAGAGTAACGCACGCTATGCCATTCACATCTACTTGGAAGGCGGTGAATTCTGATTTCTGAAACACCCAAGCTTTGTCACATGGGCGCATGGCCGCGAAAACGGAAGAAGGGGCAGGTTGTAGCTTTCATCTGCAGGACCAACTGAAGGTACATGGACAGACTCAAAATACGCCTACGCCGAAGCAAGACAGCGTCGCGAGGGCTCGATACGATAGCTCATACAACCAACCAGCGTTGCAGAACTCGAGGTCGATAAGTCCGGTTCTATTTTCCAGACCCTGTGAAGGCGGTGACCCCGCGCCATAACAGAACCGCGAAATTTACCATCAACAATCGTTAACATAACCTTCAAATATGCATTTACATACACTGATCGAATGTAGAAAAAGACTTGGGCTCAGACCTTTGGTTAACCTTAAAAAAAAAAAAACAATTGGATAGCGGATTTGAACTGATATCTTACACCACAGTTTCCAAGTCGACGATTCCGTGGGTATGGGACAGGTCGAGAGCTCTAGCTCTGTCAAGGGGTGAGCATATCCATGTGGGGGCCAACTGCTTCTTTTTCAAGTACCTCATGAGGTAGGTAGTTGCTCGACCTACAAGAGCAATTGTGCTTTCAGTTATGTACATGCTATAAGCGGTAACAAAGATGTAAGGCGCACCGAGTACTCTGACCATACCACTAAAATCTTCTTTGCAGCACACGGCCTACTCTTTACTCAAATCAGACCCAACACACGAGCTGTGACGGCCAAGCGCTGTAAACGATGCATTCCTTGTTAAGTTGCAACCCTTGTTTGTAAGGTCGGGTCAAGTCAGGCTGGTCCCATGACTGCAAAAAGAGGAACAACAGCCTTGGAACAGGTATATATCCATGTCAACAGAGTCAACAAAGCACCCGAGGAAGCTTGCGCTTATCGGCTAAAAACTTCACCTGATGGGTGTTGGAAAAATATAATTACTACGGTAGCCATAGCCTGTTCCTGGCTCTACCAGTATGCGAACTAGTTTGGCTGATGTTCACGGTTTGCTGGCCTTGTTATATGTCTAAGCCATGCACTTACTTAGGTCTACACACTGGAAAGTTTGCCAGCATCGAGTCTCAATAACAAATGTCACCCTCGCCTTGCTTACCGTTCTTGTTCACTTAACTTTATCCCGATTATCGAGGGTTCGTCAGCAGCATCGCCTTGGCATATCTAATATAGTTAATTTGGAATAGAGACACGTTCTCAGACACGGTTTTTTACCACTTGAGGGATCACACTTTTACAATTGAGAATATTCAAGTCGCATTTGCAACGGCCATGCGCAGATTGATCATACCATACAACTCCTCGTTGTCATTGGATGGTCCTAGAGAACAAGGATAGCTGGGTGAGTAAACTAACAACAAAATACACAATATCGTATTTGTAAATTCGGTCACCGTAACTGTTTCTGAGACAGTCTTGAACCTCAGGGTGATAGTTCTTAACATTCTCCCAGTCTCCGCGATGGCAAAGCCAGATGACAATCGACGACTTGGGGACAGCATTATGTAAGTAAAATGTAGGTGCTCATTGTTAAACTCTGGTATTTGCTGATGTTTAGACCTGAAATTTTTCTGACGACTCGTGACGACTCGTGACGTCTCGATAACTCATTTGCTATGTCATTCTAGTTAAAATAAATGTAATGTCATTTAGGATACCTGGAAGAATCACTCCGCACAGGATACTATCATGGATTTCACATCTCCTAATCAAATCTAAACAACAACAAAGGTGACTTCCTTGCTAGGCTATTCCTTCACCGTTAACGGGAGTCACTTAGCGCTCATCTACAAGTCGAAACATTTGGATATGTTCTGTTGAGTTGGGTATAAGTAAGCTACTATTAAGACGCCTGGGCGGCGCCAGCCTTGTACTTTGAGACATCATGTCGCATGGAATCGCAGTGGTCATAAAGAAACATGCTAAGCAATATAATTCATGTTTGATGTTAAGGTAAGTTTCGGTCTCTAAGCCAGGATCCGGAGACTCGACCTAGGGTATCTTTGGTTCATGCTATCACATCTTAACACCTCCCTCCCCAACCGCCCAGCCCGGGCTGTATCTGTCGTAAATTCCACTACAACATATATGCATGGCTTATCCCTTCCCTCAGAATGCGAAAATCAAATCCACATGACGACTAGAGCCCTCAATGTTTAGTTTAGCTCCAGTGCTGGCTTCCGGCATATAGTAGTTCAGCCTTGACGCTTATACATCGCCTATTTGAGCTGCTTAAGGATTTCCGTCAAGAAATCCTCAAAGCTTAAGGTGATGTAGCCGTCGCGATCGTCATCATACTTCTTGAACACGTCTGTCATGCGTTTCAAGGAAATACAGCTTTGAACAAAGAGATCAAAGCTCATTACCCCCTCATTCCTCTTATCATAGGTGTTAAAGAGTAACTCAACAAACTGAGGGCTGAGTCGGTATCGGAAGGCTACAAGTGCGTTGTTGAATTCGGATAGAGAGATGTTGCCGCTGCGGTCGGCGTCGAATCGGTCGAATAGAGTCCTCCACGAAGCCAAGAAGGACCACAGCCCACAAAACTCCTCAAAACCAATAGTGCCACTTCGATCGGAGTCAAACATTCGAATCATCATGCGGACGGTATGAGGATCAAAGGCGGTCCAGTCTCCGTTGACAAGGGCGGCAGAAAGTTCCCTCTCGGAAAGGTGGCCGGTGCCTAACCAGGGAGTAGTCAGCAACTGCTAAGAACGTGGCCGATGTGCCGTGCATGTTTTATGATGTCGGAAGAACCTACCATCTTTGTCTACGGCGCGGAAAAGGGGCAAAAGTGAAGGGTCTGAACCACTGCCATCGATACCAGGCGATGGAGGAGGTCGTGAGTTGGGAGCAGGGCGGTTATGAGCCTGTGGCCTAGCACCACCAGGGTTTGGGGGCGGCGACATATGGCCGTAAGCACCCTGGCCTAGGGAATGGGATCGCGCATCTCGTTGAGCAGGTAGGGGCTTGTCATATCGAGGCTGTTGGTGGTGATACTGTTGTTGAGGGGCGTATTGCTGTTGCTGCTGGTGGTGCTGCTGAGGAGGAGGGTGCTGCTGCGGGGCAGGTGTCCTTGACTGTCCTGGTTTCTGAGGGGCGCAGGGTCAGTTTGAGCTTCTCGACGTTGTGATAACGTTAACGGTGCGTGTATTTCAGACATACAGGCTCTGGCTCAGCGAATCTGTGCAAGTTACATGGTCAGCTTTGTGTTGCATCGTGACGTGTGTCAACCCATAGCTTCGAACCGCAATCGCAGAGCCGCAATGGACAAATACGTGGGGAGACGAGGGGCAGTTCGGCTGAAGCATGGGACATACCTAGGGAGAGCATCCTCGTCGTAGGGGCGGTTGTAGGCCATGATGAATGCGGGGGGTTGTGTATTTCTTTTTCCAGTTCCAACTCAGACGAAAAGAGAGACTTATGAAGAAGCCAGGATAGAGAAAGGAGATGTTGCGTGTGAAGGGGGTTTTGAAGGTTGGGCTGAGTTGGTTTGGTGCGCGGCTGAAGAAGTAACTGGAAGGCCACCCAGTTAAGTTAAGTTAATTAGTACCTTGGTTGTCCTACCTGGCCTACTACGTACGTATCTCAGTCTAAGGTACCTATGGCTGCACCACCTCACCTCACCTTACCCTACCTACCTACAGTGATTGACCCCAGGCCAGGGGAATCTCCAGCGCGGGGCAGTGTCGTTTGGTTGGTGGAGCGCAGGGTGAGAACAGAGCACAAGAGCGTGGCTGAGTATCCGTAGTTGGTCTTGATAGTGGGAAAGTTTGGGTAAGACAAGATTTTTTGTCCTCACATCTCATGACTTAACCAAGTACAATTGACTGATATTTCAAAGAAACGATTGTTCACTCGTACAGCAAGTACTGGTTTGAGAGTTAAGCCTAGGTATTCGAATAAGAGGCCATTGACAATGATGAAAAGACTCAGTGTTCCTAGACTCGATACATATCATCCCTCGTTATCGGGTATAAAATGCCGTGGTCTTATCTGATATGGGACAGGGAAGATTAGTAGCTATGAGACTACGGATAGCGCTGGGATAAAAAAGCCTGACTTGCTCCTTGTCCTTCCGCGCCAAGGCGTCGGGACCCTTTATTTCTAGGGAATTTTCAGTTCGCGTATACTACTCCGTACCTAGGTAGCTACCTACCTACCTTACCTAGGTAGGTAGGGTACATACGGATAGTCAATTCACTACGTACTGAACAGATACATAGATACTGTGCAAATCGCAAATAGTCCTGGTAACTTTTAAAAATCAGAGACAGGAGGTGTGCTCACCGGAGAGCTAAAATTAGATATCAGCATCGAAGATCATACCAAGAAGGGGCCTCACTTTCATTTTCGGGGTCTGATAGATGGGACAGCCCAGATGAAGAAAGGACCCTTCCCTTGGGTAAGGTTCTCGGACACGGCAGCAGTGGTCCCGTCCGTTATGTGGGCCATGGGATCCAATGACGTCGATGCGAAAAAGGGAGCAGTCAGCCACTTTGAACCCGAGAAAAGCCTCAGCCACTAGAATCGAGTATCCCAGTGGAGGCGCGGAGGGGAGCATGGAGCCTAGGGGATGAGAAGGAGAAATATGTTCCATTATTGTTCTATGGTTTTTTCTGACCCCTGCTTGCAAGCCTCCTCTCGTTCTTAGTGGCTATCACCTCATCAGTCGGACAAGACACGATATACCTCCACTACCTCAGTACGTTAGGTGTGTACACCCGTCTTCAATATAGTCTCTATACCTTGGGTCGAGCGAGGTTAGGTCTTGAGATCATTCTGAAACTCGGCAAGAATCACTTCGTCAAGATCAATTGTCAGCTGGACCGTATCGTCTTGTGTACTCTCAAGCCCAGTCAACCAATCTAAATAGACAATTGCCTGCCCAGTAAGTGAACGTCGTCAACAAAGATACAAATGCATTATTAATGTTCCCAGCTTGTTTCCTTTTCACAATGCCCGATCAAGACTCATCACAACCCTCCGAATTCTGGTTATATGGATACGGGTATGCCGAGACCTCAATGGCAGCAGATTCTTTTTTCCGTAATTAATGTCCTTCACAGAAGCTTGATATGGAAGCCTCCGCCACACTTTGGTAAATCATCAATCAGTGCCTGTCTTGCACGTTCAATGGCCTTTGCGCTGACATTTGATCTTGCCCGTTAGACCGTAGAATTGCTGGATGGGTAGATGGCTATGTTCGTCGATTCTGGCAGGTAAAACACCTCATTGCCCATGTCGTAAATACTTCCACTAACATTCCTCCCAGGCTAGGTAGTTACCTTCAAACAACCGATGTGAAACTCTAACTAAAATCGATCATAGTGAGGACCATAGAGGCACTCCTGAGGCCCCCGGACGGGTCGTCACTTTGATCGAGAGATCTTACTGGGAACAGCTAACTGATAGTCACGACTCTGCTCCAGAGCGAGTTTGGGGGGTTGCATATCGTATCATTCCCGAGAAAGTAACCGAAGTCAAGGAGTATCTCGATATTCGTGAGATCAACGGCTACACCATTCACTACGCTCCATTCCATCCTGCCGATGGCTCCCCCCCTATTCGCACTCTGGTCTACATCGGAACCCCAGATAATGAGCAATTTGTCGGTCCCCAGGAGCCCCAGGAGCTCGCCGAGCACATCTTCCGCAGTCAAGGCCCCAGCGGCCTGAACAAAGACTACCTGTTGAGTCTCGATACCGCCCTCAGTGAGCTTGCTCCCGATAGTGGCGATCATCACATCCATGATCTGGCCCGCCGTGTCCGGGAACTTGAGAAGAATTGTGAGGACGAAACTAAACTCCGCAACCCGACGACTTCAGTCCATCAACAAAAGCACAGTACCGAAGAAGCAGAAGAAATCGAAGAGCCACATCACTAGGAAACGGGCAATGCATCAAATACACAGACAACCTCAGCAAGCATATATAACTAGACTATAGATCCTCATGGTGAATAGCATTCTTATAATGAGCAGCTAGATGCCGCTCCTCAAGCTTCATGTCATCGCTCCACAACTGTCACCAATTTCGGTCTCGGTTAGCCAGCGACATTCACGTATCAAAGCACATGTAATCAAAAGGAACATGTCGCATGCAGCGCCATTTCGCAATTTTGTTCTTGCCCTACAGAGGCAATCCTCCATCACTTTTTCGCACAAGGTTCATTCGTAAAACGGCCGTGTCAAGATGGCAAACCATACCAGCCCAAATGCCATACCATGCCCCCTAAAAACCACGCTTCAACCTAAGTGCCCGGGTATAATTCTGCGTTTCAATATGCTCACCAATGCCTGACCTTATCATCCAGTCGTACAGAGAATCCGCAAGCCCAGGAGCCGGAAGTCATCGAAGTCAACCGCCATTAGAATTTCCAATCCTCAAGGCCCCGTCGATAACGTTTCGAGCGCAATGTGTAACTCCAATCCGGCCTTAAGTTGCGTCATCTAATATCCCCTTCCACCCTGAGGGGGTTGCTGCTGGGGAGGCATTTGAGAAGGATCAGGGTACCCGAACTGCTGCTGAGGCATGAATCCTATAGGAAATTTAGCATTGTTATGGATTGCCTCCATGATTCGTTCTCAGCTTACCTTGGGGAGGAGCGCCATAGGCTTGCTGGGGAGGGGGGTATCCCCGGCCATAAGGCATAGGCGCATACATGTTCGGGGCAGGGACTTGGTAGCCGTGTCCAGGCGGAGCCATTCCGTACGGAGCCGGCCCCCCAAAGCCTCGCCCGTACCCACCTCCTCTGCCGAAGCCGCCTCGGGGGCCATTGTCGGATGCCTTGTCAACTCGAATGGTTCGTCCGTCAAACCTGGATATGGTTAGATTCTGTAATGGAATGAGATAGCAGATCCGCCATGAAATGAGGAACAAAAGTGACTCGTACTCGACATTGTTCATGGTTGCGATGGCCTTCTGAGCATCGCCTTCCTGGGTGTATCGCACAAATCCAAAGCCACGGCTGCGGCCGGTATCACGGTCCTTGACCACCACCTTTCCATATCCATCGTTAGAAGTGATCTTATGGTCCAACAAACACCCGCATCAGAGCCACAGATATGCAGAACTAAGAGCGCTTTGCTTGAAGGAGAGAAAGGAACAGAGTTACCTACAGCTTCTTCGACAGGGCCGAACTCCTCAAACTTCTGACGCAGAGTAGCTTCCTCTGTGTGCCATGCTAGGCCACTTGAACGGGAGTTAGCAGATGGTGCAGCCGCAAGAGATGCCTGAGACGAACCCAATGAAAAGCTTAGACATATTGGATCGTGGGTTCTAGATCAGACGTCAGTTTGTGTTCGCGATAGACCACTGAAAACAAGATTGTCACGATGGTTGTAGATGCGCCGCAGAGGAGCAGGCTCGCACAGGATCGAATCCACGGAGTAAACAGAGTCGTTGATAGCCTCCCCGGAATCCTGGTCGCTAATCTCTGTGATCAAGATGCCGCGCGTCGTTGGGTAGAAAGGCGCGCGCTCTTATAGGTAGACACAGATTATGCAGAGTGAGGATGGTAAGAGGGGCACTATGAGATAAAGAGCGCACCTTTATTGCAGCAGATGCCTTCGGTATTGGTGACTGCGTCTTTCAAGGGCTTGATCTTGCTCTTCAAGAAACTGAGCGCTTGCGCTAATTATCAAGGACAACCAGTTGACAAGTGGTTGAGCAGAGGTGCAGGGAGAGAGATGAAGGTGGAGCTTCAGAACGGGAAGAGGTTGCGGATGTAATGAAGTTAAAGCAAAGATAGAGAAAGCCGGGCAACAAATAGGTAAGGTAGCTTTAGCTTAGCTTATTATATTCACTAGACGGCGTGGTTCAAGGTCCAAGGATGGATGAGAGGGGTCCTGAGCATGTAATGTAATAAAATGCGGGCAGAACGTGACTGTCGATGTTATGTATGTATGTATCTATATGTATGCACCCTGCAGCTGCAGCACAATGCAGTGAGCGAGCTGGAGGCACGGCAGGCACGTTGTTTCTGTAGTCTATCGGCAGCGGCGTTGAATGACGATGCTTGCCAGGGGTGTTTTAGAATATCTCGTTCTGCCCATGTCTGTCTGGCGAGGGACCTTGGATCGGTTGATTTGACGCCATGTTTCGCTGCTCAACAAGGCTTTCTTCTCTACATACAAGATGAACCCAAAGTGTATCGCCATCACTCGAATTGATGGCGCTTGCTTCATTTCCACTATCATTCATAATTCAAAGCCAAGCTCCCTCCTCGCGTCGATCCCAGGTTCCCGGTGGGCACATCCGTGGAGGCAGTGCTGATAGACTGCACCTTTCCGTACCGTCGCCGCGACAGACGACAAGGGTGTCTGGTCAGGACGTTTCGGAGTCGGTTCTGGCAGGGGAAGCTTTCTCCAAACAAGCTTTGGGCGGCAGAAGCAAACACAGGGGCAGTCCAAGTTTGGGTGCACTAGGTGCACTACAGTACCTAACCCACCACCCTCACCGTGGCCATGAGGGTTTTGGCGGCATCCATCAGCTTCATTCAAGCTCGTGCGGGCCTGTGATGACGACGGCCCTCCACATCTTGTCCAAACTTCTCCCCATAACCATCAAAGCCAAGCACCGCGCCTAGGCTTAAACCGCATTCTGCCCCTAAGTCAAGCATAACAGTCTGACGATCTTCCCCCTTCTCATCATACTGCCACTCTTCAATTCGCCGCTTGCATAGCCCCCTTCAATCCACTTGAGCCAATATCCCGGTCCTCCTCCGTTAACTCTGGGTTGGCGGTTGGTACCTGTGAACTTACTGGTATTTTATATATATCAGACTGCTTGTTGCAGGGCATTTGGCATCCAACGTTGCAGTCTTTAACGGGACATTTCCCACTTCGACACTATATACATACGCAGAATACCAAGACCATGCACCACGACCCTACGCTCTTTTAAAGTAGCGTTCCATGCTCTTGGCGATGGTGATGCTCCTCCTTTCAGGGTGTTATACTGAAGCCCCGCCTCACCAAACACCTGTTCCCGACACGTGCTGCCCCTCCTTCTCACTAAGGTGGAGGGTTGATTCAGGGGCCAAGCGAGCCTACCAACATGGTAGGCTTGCAAGACGTTGTGACATTGAGGAATTTCATGCGCAGTATATTTATTTCCTGGTTTGATCATAGAATAAATGAAGATCTGATGTCTGTGTATATATCAGCCGGCCCTGAATCATTAATCATCTTTTTTTCTTCCTTCTTCATGGCTCGATGACTTACCTGTGTAGAATGTAGTTCCGGGTTCTTGAATTCCTCCGAAGAGTAGGACAGTAGTACTCCATATGCAGCATGGATCTGAATCTGTCTGTGTAAGATACACACTAATCCCACACCGTGAAACGTGCAGCGTGTCGAGATTCCGTGTCTTCGTAACGACGAGTACGAAACATGCAACTAAGGGTATCCCGGAGTTTCTTCTGCTCGCAGTACCACTTGCTTGAATGTTTCAACAAGGAAATGCGGGAAATACATAGGTAGGGATAGGTAACTCTGCTAAACCAGCCGTGACAGCGGCTGCCTTGACGGATATGCAGTAGCGTGGTGAAACGCTAGATTAAGCATCAATGCGATGCTACCTTGGCAGCGGCTTAGTCGATTGAGGCACCAATGCCAAGAAGCAGCCTTCGTAAACAAGATCAGGGCCCATCACTTAGATCTGACAGGTAATTCGCATAATACCTCTTGATTAGGAATCAGAAGCCGCACGATGGTTACTCCTAGAGTAGAGATTTGGGGAAGCGAGCGTATAAAAGACGCTCAAAGATGTGGCAGCCAAAAGGAGTATATCGGCTTCAGCGACCTCAACGAACTATCGGCAACGAGAACATATCAAGGCTTTCTTAAAACGTGCGAAGACAACGACATTTAGATAGTACTTATTTGGGGACAGTACTCAGATGCTTAAAGTTAGAGGAACGGGTCGGAAGAGATTAAAAGCCTTTCTTTTACCTACCTACCTAAGGTACCTTACCTATGACTTACAAGTTTGTGGTAGTAATAGCACCTACCTTTTTCAATATCCAGACTCGTTGCGCGGAAGGCGCTGAGCTCGTATCATGTTTACTTATCTTTGGGCTGCAAACTAACACCATGTAATGATATCCTCCCCTCAACGCCTGATCACCTGCAAATGTATTTCCGTGACTCACAAGAGACTTGCAGATTGTGTTCTCCGAAGCTTGGCCTAGATGATACCTCATCGCAATCGCCGTCATTCGAATGGCCAATATGAGGTCCGGCACAGGGTCTCGGCGACTCCAAATTTTTACTCCCTAGATGTCGAATTGAGCGGACTTGACACAGTTCAGGCTTGGCTGAGCAAGGTCCATGATTATGCAGGTCACGAAGATTCGGAACCGCAATTCACGCAAAACCTGGACGATGATTACACACCAAACTGGAAACCTCACGATCTTTCTGTTGTGCCGATATCTCGGAATCATCACCAGTCTCATCGTTCAAGAAACCGAGCCTTAGATCAACGGTCCCCTTCTCCAAAGTCTGATTTACTTGAAAACGACAGTTACTCAGAATCGCCACGTGAGCCTAGTCTTGACATAGGGTCTGACAAAGAGAACGGGAACAGATCTCGTTCACGTTTTACGCAGAATTCCCATGAAGACAGATCTAGCAAAACGTTATTCGAGAGACAGCCAAGAAGGAGAACACGCCCAGGCCGGTATACTTCCAAAGATACAGGGGGGAAGAGGGATACCACGACCGAGAGCGAAGGAGAGAGGCCGAGAAAAAAGTCACGTTCAAAGAAGCACGAGATTAGAGCAAGCCGAGATATTATGAACAATTTTGCATCTGGTGCCATCCCAAACACAAGAGTGACGGTAAGTGGTGAGGCAGAATCGAGCGGATTTTCCATACCGAGTAAACTAATACTCATGTGTTTTGTCAGATGAGGCCCAATCTTACTGCTGGACTGTTCCTGAACGGTCGATCCTCAACATACGGACGAGGTACGCTACTTCTCGGGCTCGATTTAGTCTTTTCTCATCATAACATAGGGGCTGGTATTATTCTCAACGATATAACGTTTATTGAAACATGCGGTGGAAAAGGAAAAGCAGACGAGATTCCCCAGCATAGTACAAGTGAGAACTCTAGCGGCCAAGATGATGTTTCAAATAGCAGCCATACCTCACGGAGCGCCACGGAACTTCACAAAGCCACAACAAATGATGAAGAGGGAGAAGTACAAAGCCTTGCGGATGATTTTTCTCCGGGAAATCATCAAAACAAACAAAAGGACGGGTTTGAGGCCCATAGTGGCTCTTTACTGTTGACAGAAACCACTCAAGCATCTGACTGCGAGACCCCTGAAGCGATGCTCAAGAGGCTTATTGAGACAGGCATCTTTGATGGCACAGGTATTCTTGAAACAACTTCTCATAGGACTATGGAGCCAAATATTGAGCATCACGATTGCCTTGGCATGAATGGAAAAAAACAATCAAGCAAGAACCCGACGTATCAGGATAAAAGGGTAATGGCCGACGGCAGCGGGCATTCAACTCTCGGACCAAGCATACAAGCTGCCACAAAGAATACACAATTTCATCTGAATGGTGGCGCAAAAGATGCACCAGTGCCTACTAAAGCACCGTGCTCCCGATACGAACAAGAATTGCCAGTTCCGATTTGCAACACCTCTCCACAAGTTCAACCTCAAGTACTAACATCGAGAGCTGAAAATCATACGCACAGTATTGCTGAGGAACCACGTATCAAACAACCCCAAGGTATGAAGACTATCTTTACTCCTAATAGTCGGGGTCGCCCGCTATCTCGAATCTCAGAAAGAGGCCATAGTTATACCGAGCAAAATGATCGGCCAGACTTTATGTTTCCAAGTCTCATAGCGGAGGATTTCAATGGTGAGCACTCGTGCCACCAAGACTCCACAGGAAAAAACGAATCTCAGTTGAAGGATTCGCTCGCTCACCGAGGACTGCAGTCCCATGATATCAGGATACCAGTTCCAGGGTCTCCAGGCCTTCAACAAGCATGCCGGCCACTTAACGGGCATATAAGTAGTACAGGACTCGATTCGGCCGTCTTCCCAACGGTACACTCAGAAATCTACTCGGACCACCAAGACATACAGCATGATAAGAGGCAAATTACGCAGCCAGACTACTGCGAAGACAGTGAGACATTTCAAGAATTCATTCAACGGATCGAGGGCGAAGTAAATATGAAGTGGGACAACTCGCAGCAGTCTGCTGGTGTTGGCTGCGTCAGCGATATAGAGGAATGTGCCAAAAGTGAGTTGTTCGAAATGGACAACAGCGAGGATTTGTCGCAATGCAGCGATATAGAGTATGATGAGCCAATCCGGCAGAGCTTACACGGCATAGTCTCAAGCTTTGATGAAGGGTCTATATCGGCGAACCAGGTCATGGCAGAAGATTGGGAACAAACAGGTTATGAACGAAGTCTATACTGGGGAGGAAACTATCACGATGAGCATGGGGTATCTGATGCGAGAATGGTTGGTTTCTGGAGGCCTAATCACTTTTAGGATGATGTACTCCTGTCTTGAATCTTTGGTATAGCGGGACGTAGCTAGGTTAGAGTTCATTACTCGGGTTCTTGGTCCTTCCATTTGTTTCTTAAGGACTGAACATCAATGCCACACTGTTCTGCTTTAACTATGACAGCACTTGCTTTGCCAACAACAGGAGCATCAATCATTTTACCATCCATGGTCCAGGCGCCTCGACCGGACGCCGAAGCCTTCTCATCAGCGATGGAAATCCTAATAGCCCATTCAACTTCGTTTTGATCTGGAGCGAACATACGCTGGACGACTTCGACCTGGCTTGGGTGTATGCACTGCTTTCCGTTGAAGCCAATAGATTTTCCCCCAGCGCACTCCTCCTCGAGAGTTTTCAGCCCCTGTTCTCCCTTATAGGAGGTGCAAACTAGATCAATTGCACTTGGCAGTCCGGCTGCCCGGGCTGCAGTGACTATAGCAGATCTTGCGTAGAGAAACTCGGTCAGAGATGGGGTCCTTGTCAGCGAGAGATCAAGGGCGAAATCCTCGGCTGCGAAGATGAAGCCACTCAGGTAGGGAGATGCCTTTGATATCTGAGCCAAGTCCATGATGGAACGAGCTGACTCGATAAGAGCTATTATCTTAATTGGGTTATCTGCCTCAGATGTGTGGCGTTCTGGAGCGACATGTCGGAGAACATCAGTAACAAATGTCAGGTCAGCCGCAGAATTGACCTTGGGAACCACGATAGCGTCAACACGAGACAGTGGCGCGATGGTGGTCAAGTCTGAGAGAGCAAAAGGGGTGGATACAGCGTTGATGCGAACAGCCAGCTCAGAAATGCCAGAAGGCCGAGCTTTGAGGGAGGAGATGTGCTCGCGCAGTTGATTGCGGGCTGTATCTTTGAGAGAGGGTGTAACTGAGTCTTCCAAGTCATAAGTTACGTTGTCTGATTTGAGACCGAGAGACTTGGCGAGCATCTTTTGCGATGAGCCTGGCACTGAGGGGGGGAGGGGGGAGTCAGTCTCGCTCGGCATTCAATCAAGAGTGAGGAGTCCTGCTTTACCATAGAGCAAAGAGCGGCGGATAACGGATGGAGACCGGGCAGCCATTTCGTGGGTCTTTATGAATTACCAGATACGAGCACAAATATTTGTCAATTGCTCATATGAGCTGCGCTTGTAGATGATGGTTATATCCTGAAAGACCAAGGTGCGTTGGGCTATCACGGCTTATACGCCGACTGGAGAGAGTACCTAGGTCGGGGCCCCACCCACAGCAGCTCAAGATCATGACGTCCTATCATATAAGACAGAATCTGCCATTTCCTACCGCCTGCCTAAACCAATGACAGGGGTTTTGGCTGTCGCGGATCATGCTCCATCCCTTGCGCGGCTTGATAGAAGGCCAGCCTACACAGTAATTCTGAGAGTGACAGGTAGCTTCAAAGCTCCACGTTTTGTTAGTACATATTGTCGCCTACAAACCCCTTTGCCAACTACGACGCTCCTTCTCGACGAATCGAATCGAACACGGACAGTTTCCGAACGGAATATATACCTAGATACTACGAGCTACCTATTCTTCATTACGTCGACTTGTTAGCTATCATGGATGCCACGCAACCACAGCCCGCGCCGGGCAGTCTTAGCTGGCGTCTCAGCGCGCATCCTATTACGCTGCTCACGTTTCTTGGATTCCGGATATGTGCGCCTCTCACGGCATTCCTTCTGAGCGCAATTGCTAATGCCCTGCAGCAAGTGTCCTGATCTACTTTCTCGGTCTGTGGATCATAAAAAGCATGTGCGTATCGTCCCTCAGGCCTCTTCAGCCGCGCAGAGCACTA
Source organism: Fusarium musae (assembly GCF_019915245.1). Taxonomy (NCBI): domain Eukaryota; kingdom Fungi; phylum Ascomycota; class Sordariomycetes; order Hypocreales; family Nectriaceae; genus Fusarium; species Fusarium musae. Next base: position 3,621,881 of record NC_058387.1, read on the forward strand.
ATCTTCCTGGTAGGATCATGATCTTCATCATTACGATTCTCCTCCTCGCCGCCGACTTCTACTACATCAAGAACATTGCCGGTCGTCGACTTGTAGGTCTGCGATGGTGGAATGAGGTCGATCCCCAAACGGGAGAGTCGCAGTGGGTATTTGAGAGCAGCGAGCCAGGTACCAAGACTGTCAACCCGACTGATAGCCGCTTTTTCTGGCTTGCTCTGTATATCCAACCTATGTTGTGGGTTCTCATGGCTATTCTTGCTCTTGTGCGACTGCAGTTCTTGTGGTTGCCCCTCGTTGGTACGTTTGATAGAATACCCCTCGAGTCTGGTTCAAATACAAAGAGCACACTTTGTATCTATGCCAGATTCAATGCATGCCACTAACACTTGGTTACTAGTTATTGCTCTTGTCCTCACCATCATGAACACTCTAGCCTTCTCGCGATGTGACAAGTTCAGCAACGCTTCCAGCATCGCTGGAAGCGCTTTTGGAACTGGCAATCTGGCCGGAAGCCTCGCAAGCAACATGGTCAGCAACTGGTTTTCTCGCAGCTAAGAAAAAAGAAAAAAGCGAGGAGTGGGCTTCGAATGGACGAAGCCGAGCGAATCTTGCCTAACCGTCACTCCCCTTGACTGGACAAAAAAGGGGAACTTGGCCTGTGTTTTGTGTTAGGGCTTTGCGAGGAAGACATTGATGCCCGGTATGAGTCGTTGAAATTGTAAATTAAAATTGCAGGGTTGGTTTCTTGATCACTGGGTGCGAGTTTTCGACGACGATTTGCAGTTTCACATCGCCTGTGGGTGAGAAATGTATGAATAATAGCTTGATCAGTTACCGTTTTGGGGTCAATCATGCACAACCTAACTAAATCGCTCTCGCTATAAGGATTGCTTGACGCTCTCGACATTTGGCCGCTAATTGTGTTTATGATAGCACCAAATTCCATGTTTCCATGACCGCTGTAACGAGCAAACTTGATGCAAGATATCGTGAAAGGTTTAGAGCCTTTGTCAACATGTCAAAAGAAACCTGTGGTACCTCTCTGGGTAGGCCTGCATCTGATCAATAACGGACCAGCTATGCCGTCAGCAAGCCGAGAATACACAGCACCGCTACGATGGACAAAACTAAGCAGGCTACGTAGGCGACCCAAGAAACAAAGCGTAAGAACAAGATATAATAAAATCCAAAACTCCAAACCCCATAACACACCCGCATTAGACACCCGCATTAGGAGTCAATGCCTTCAACGGGACCTGGGTTCCTCTGGTCTACAGATGGCTTTTGCCCATGCGAGGTGGCACTAACGTCTTGCGGCACGCTCGATTTCATCATCCAGTTGCCGCTCCTCTTCCTCCAATCTTCGGATTTCATCGACTGTCATACCATCTTCGACCAAATGAGCCACGTTGGAGGGCATGCCCTGGGGTGTCTGAGCACCGCTGTGTGCTGCACGATCATGGGACCCGATGGATGAACGAGGCACGGCGCCGGGTGGAGGAGTTGGAGCGACACCACGATCTCGGTCGAGGCTACCGAGAGCAACAGGTTGCATATGGTTTTCATCTGAGTAGGGCGAGTTGGGTGAGTCGGTAGCGCGGCCATGAGTTTCCTTGTCCACTGCGTATGTTTGCTGTGTGACATACTCATCACCAGCCTTCTTGCTGCGTCGACGCCGACGAAGAAAGAACCATACCAGAGCACCGATGATTAGAAGACCACCAATGACGGCACCAACGGCAATGCCAGCAGTTGCCCCGGTTGAGAGCCCCCCGCCGCCGCCGGAACTCTCTTCAGCCCCTGAAGTCGACGTAGGTGAAAGAGTGGCTGTTGCCGATGAGGATGAGGAAGCGGTAGACTCCAAGGTCCCCTGTTGACTATTATCCTCTTTGAGCTGGGTGTCTAGTTCAGTGATCTCAGTTGTGTTGTCGGTATTGGTGACAGTGAAGAGCTCTGTTTTGGTGGAGCCTGAAGCTCCGTCCTTCTTCCAGTCAATTTGGATGTACATCTCTTTTCCGTAATATTTCGCGGTTTGGCCAGTAAAGTTGAGCGTCACAGAATTGTTGCCCACTACGTTAGATAATGTATCAGTAACTTGAAGATCTTACAAGAGCGTGTCGCACGCATTCTGAGCAAGGGATACGTACCATCTATGAGTTGTCCCTGGGCCTTCGCATCGCTAAATTCGGCATCACCCAAAGCCTGGATGTTTTCGTCGTTGATAACCTGCCATTGGACCACATCGAGAGTGGTTTTGGGGTCGGTTTTGGAAAAGCCGATTATCTTTTTGTTCTGGTCGCTATCCTTGAGCTGAAAAACATAACCGTCCTCGAAGTTTGTCGAGTTGAAGACAATGACTTTGGTCTGTGAGCTCGAACCCCCCCCTCCCACGCCTGTGTTGCCGTTGCCTGAGCCGCCAACAACACCGTCCGAGTCGCCTCTGCTGGAGGACAATGGAAAATTGATATTGGTAGAAGAAGGGGCATTTTGCATGTCCTTCACAATATCGCCCGTATCGTCCCGATCAATTTGGTTGGCTATTTGTTCCATCTTGGGGTAGGTAGATCAGCAGTTATGTATGTGTTGGCGATTGGTGGTATATCCAAATCAAACAGGTTCTTTTAGATCTCTCGTCCACTTCTCAAGGGAAGCACGTTGAAGTTGAAAATAGTTTCAAGACCGGGTCCTTTGTCGAGAATCGTTCGATTTCGTTGATACTCGTTTATACTTGTTTGTCGAGCGTGGTCAGGCCAGTCCAGGTCAGACTCTATTCCAAACGACCGATTTGGTATCTTGGGACAATAAGTCCCTGAGGACAGAGAAACGAAGCAAACCGCAGCACAAGCAAAAAAGCAAAAGCGAGGTGGTTTTATTAGAGGTTTAATTCCAATATCTTTGTATATGGTAAGACGGGGGTGGGGGATGACAGAAGCAGAGGAAACAAAGAAAACAGGTCCAACTGGAGTTCCATCGTCTTCCCTGGTCTCATTGCTACGGCAAGCCCAAGCGTGGTTCAGCCCTGGCTTACTGGCTTGTCTTGACTTGGTCTGGATGGTTGCAAATGCAGACCTGGGCGTACTCAGCCTGGCCAGCTAGGACTTCGTATAGAGGGTACTGTGAGGGTACAGCACAGTGTTTGTCCATAAGGGGCAAGCTTGACGATGGACGACTCCACTGCATCCCCTCCCTGGGAACAAGGTTGTTTCTACTGGGCTGAACGGCTGTGTTGGGTGTCCCATTGCTTGGTACATGTAACCGTAGGGCTCGATTCGCTGACATGGAGTCTGAAACGTTTGCCAGATACCTAAATGCACACATATCAGCTATCACCGCTCATCCCGTGCATGGTTCGTCTAGAGATACAACAGTCAAGTTCTCTGATCTAATGCAGTTGATATTCCTTTTACTCGCTGGCCTGTCTGAGAGTTCACAGACCACCCATCAGCCCAACTTGTGTACATACGAATTCTCTCTCAGCTGGACTGTTAGAACAAAGGGAATGCTCCAATCCTTACCTCTTCTGGCTTGGGCCGGACTGGGGTATCGCTCAGACCCCTGAAACCTCTCGTCCTTACTGGAGACCCTTGATCCCGCCGCCATCACAAAGACCCGAGGCTCTGATGGAGGGCTTCTGTAAGCACTAGGGTATCGAATTGGAGAGGCCGAACAGTTCAAAAGGGTCGAGATTTTCAGTGGGCAAGTGTCGGCGTGATGTCTGCCTCTGTTTGCTGTTCCTCGAAATACCTTATATGATCATCCATTAACGCTCTGGCCACGCTCTGCTCTGCTTGAGACATCCAATCCAACGTAGGTAGGTACGGGTACATACAGTAAAATGGTGGGGAGGCGGTGCAGCCCGCTACTTCAAACGTTGACTCTGCCCTATGGAAGGTTGGTTGGCACTAAAAACACCCACTCTTTAGCGACGTTCTCCAATTAGATAAGTCTACTGCGGCTGACAGGATGCCCAGGATCTGCGCAAGACAGACACTGTGAGGTACAAACTGTAGACTTGTCGATCCACTAGAATTTTGTTTCGGCGCATCGTCTTACACTTATTGGTGCTGAGCCCCGTCAGCCCCAAGATTACTTCCATCCATCGTTTTCAAGGTGGACTTTCTAGACTTTCAGGCCTACTACTGTCAGTGTCAGGCAGTGTCGGAAGAGAGGAAGAGAGGAAGACCCTCTTTGAGAGGTTTTCTCAGCCAAGAAAGAAATCCCCAAAAGACGTTATGCCTATAACTCGTCATGTCTTTTTCTTGTCTGTCAACTATTGCTTGCTGTGGTGGTAGAGCAACTCATCTTATACGCGCCAACCAACCAACCTCAACCGTAACATCTCGCCGTACCACCCCAGGATTTAAAAGATGAGAAGGAGCACATTGCCTTGATCTCTTCTGCCATTCTGGTACCAACCCAACGATTATCGCCAACCCTCACAATTTTGAGACATATAGGCATAACTGTATACACTTATCCTGGCCAAAAGGCCAAGCTAACAGCCAACGTTCACTCCTCTCCAGGTCAAGAACTGGGAGAGTAGTTATGGGTACTTTTGGCCGACACAATAAATCCTGCGTCTCACTGTAAGATTACCCAACTGAAATCCAACATACCTACACTTCAGCCGGTCCCTAGCGATGCTTCCCACTCAACGTTTATTATAAGCACAAGCCTCGACCACCACCACCACCACCCATCCATCCATCCATCCATCCATCCTACCCTGGAGACAACAAGCTGGCTTTTTTTCCTTTGACAATTTCCATCCCGCACAGCTAGGAGGCGTGGGCATCATGGCATTAATGCGACCAGGGCTGCAAATCACGTGTATCGTGTGACCTGCTGTGTAACAGATCTGTCTGTAGTGGCTAATGCAATGGGCAGTACATTCACAACAGTCAGCCCACCAGCAGTAACATCCACCCTTTCATGCTTGTTCTGTTTATAGAACTGACCATCAAAAAGCCGACCGCTGTTTGAGTGGCTCACGGACCAGTAATGCAACAGTGCAAAACACGACATTAGAATTAATGATCCTCCTCTTTGAGTCTCGTCTTTGTCATTGCTCATGCTTACTTCGCAAAGCGTTCTAGATGGTACTAACTACTATGTCTTATGTGTATTTGATACTCCAGCCGATTTTGATTACTCCTTGATGAATGCAACAACATCCAAAAACCATCAAGCCTTATTTGCGCCGGAAAAGTCAAACTTGAAGTCAGCGGTAGAGTCAGAGCAGAGTCCAGACCAGACCAAGAGACTGAGCCCTCCAATCGCTCGTCTGATCCGAAACGCCAGCAACTCAAAAAGGCAACCCCCAAATCACCATCACGCGAATGTCATTGAAATCTCCTTCTCTTTGCCAAAATCATCATCATCTGAATCCCCCCACGGTTCATGCAATGTCATCGTTGGCAGTGTCTGCGCCGTCTTCACCTGTGGCCTAGTTGCTACCGTCTCAGTAGGTGCTACCGTTGCTGACCGCGGATGATCGTCAAACGAGGTATCGAATGTCATCTGAATGTCGTCCTCGTCATGTCGGTCCGAGCCGTATGCGTCACCGTGTCCTGACCCAAATCCTCCGCCGTACGGTGAACTGTACCCAGGTGGTGATGCTTGTCTGGTGTAGCTTGGTGTGTAACTGTGAGACCTCTCCTGGGACACACGAGTATCGCGCGAGTCTCGTTCGCCGGTCAGATCCGTCCGAGAGCCTGCTCTAGAGCCATTGGCCACCGCCGAAGGAGACGCGGGAAGCGAGGACACATCCAACTTCATTGGAGGCAGAGTCGATTTGATCTCCTTGACTTGCAGGTCCTCCGGACTGGCATAGTGATCTCGTGCATCTTTGGCAATTTCTGCACGGATTGCATCAATGTCGAAAAGGACACCAGTGTTGCTGTCGGCTTGTTCCGCATCCTTTGCCTTCTCCTTGCCTTCTCCCTTATTCTTTGAGTCTTCGTATATTTCCCAGTCCTGTTTCTCCGCGTTCTTTCGACGACCGAAGAAGCTGAACCGCCCACTCTTCTTGGCCTTGCCCTCTTTCTCGAGGTTCTTGCGTGCCTCTTCGATCTCATTGATCAGTTCTCTTTGGCGCTCGTTATGGTTGTCCGGGTCTGGATCTTCGATTTCGACGAACTCTTCACTCTCAACAGACCATCCACATCTTATCAACAATACCGGCATCTTTTGACGATAATCCATGTGGCCATTCACGAGATCCGTTACGTCCATGTTCTCAACAAACGGACAATCCTCCACTGGAGCTAGACCTGCTACCCGGCGGATACCTCCACTCGTGAGTCGGAATAGGTAGCCTAAGATCCAGTCGTTGCGGTTGTACGCATTCAAGAATCGTCCGGAAACCACAGTCTTGGCCTTAACGTACTCCTCCTTCTTTACCACGATAGGCGAGCCAAACATGTAGACATTTTGCACAATACCAACCGCCCCCTTCTTGCTGAGCTCCTGAAGGCAAGAGAAAACGACTCGTGCGCCGATCGAGAACCCAACCAAGGTAATGGGTCGTGTTCCTAAGTTGCGTTCTAGCAGGGAATCTGCTAGAATCTTTCCAGCGGATGTGGCTCTGTCAAGCGAGACAGCCCATGGGTTGTCAATAAGATAGGCAAGCTTGGTAAGAATTATTGGTAGCTGCAGAGCTGACATGAGAGCAGCTAGTATGGTTGTGCCCAGAATTTGCTGGATGCTTTGTGTAAGAGCCTTTGTGATCGTTAGTCTGATAATCTCTATTAGAACAGGGTGTAAATCTTCTGACCTCAGTAGCCAAAATATTGATAGTATCACCCATACTCCGAAGCATCTCAGGCTCGAAGAGCACTGAGTAGAGGTCACCCATGACAGGGTCTACCGTACTGAATGGCAGTCGTACGTCATCGACCTTACCTGTCAGCCACCCCGAGATAGTGACAATGAGGTTGACTCGCTTGTTGTTGTGAAGGGGACGATATTCGAACGTCCTAACCGCGCCAGTTCTTCGGTCCGCAGCCCTGCCTCCGATGATACTGCCTGATGCTGCTGCGCCCGAGGTGATGATGGCTGCGCCCCCTACACCACCGAGGAAACTTCCCGTGCCAGTCACTCCGATGGCTGTTAATCCGGTAGCCAGGCCAGCACCGATCACAGGAGCAAGCAAACCTGCCGAAAGACCAATGACCAACCCGCCGCCTACGGTGGCCAATCCCATCATCACATATCGCCGGGTCAGTGCGTTCTTCCTGCGAGTTTCCGTGTGTTCTTCCTCGTTCCAGTTCTCCTTCTCGGCAGCTTGCTGCATCTCCAGAGCCTCTGTCACCTTCTTCTCGAAACGGCAGATATCTACCCACGTGATATCAAGGCTCTCACCAACTCGCTCCAAGAGAACTCTCGAGCGGGAATCGTAAATAGAATCAGCGATCAAGAGGAGGAAGAGGTCGCAAAGCACAGTCCACCGAAGATCAATATCGATCTTTGCGGTGGTGGGGAGCTGTGATGGTGTCTTCACCTCAGAGAGCTCCTCGCCGTCAAGCGCCTCATATGGCGGCGGTGCCTCTGCAGGCTTCTCGTTCAGTGATGGGGTGCTTGGCGTCGACGACTCGCCATCTGCCATGGGATTTGATACTCGAGCATTAGTATTGAGCGCGGGCGCCAAGTCTTGCGGCATAACTCCATGTTCTGCCAACTGTTCGATCATAATCTGCTCAGCTTCATTGATCTCCATATGAGCGTACAGTCGAAGCATCATTTTCTGACCCCACATCAGCATGGATTCAACTGACATAGCAACCTCCTTCTTTGTCTTCTTGAACGATTTCATTTTTTCTGCCTCTTTCACAAGTCTGACGATCTCGAGACGGACCAATCCAACGTATGCAACTCTTTGGCCTTCTGTCAAGAGATCTTTGGTAGCCTGCATCTGACCGATAGCATCTCGTCCTTCATCATCGTCGACCATACTGGTTCCGGCTGCGCTCTTGAAGAGATATTTCGTATTGTCGTCCATGCTTGTTGCCGACTCGGCATCATCGTCCAATGTTACCCGAGTATAGCCCTTGCCAGCACCTCCAAGTCCTCCATATTCGTATGATTCATCCTGTTCCGGATCGTATTCCCTTGCCACTAGTTTGTCGTCGTCGTTGTACATATCGTATCGCGCATAAGAAGGCATTTCTTGCCAGTCATCCTCTTCCACCCCTTTTTGAGGTTCTTCTGGCTTGGTAGAGATCTTCTGGTGGGAAAACTCAGAAACATCCTTTCGATTGGCCTGCGTAGGCGATACAGGAGTTGGCGTGACTTTGTTGGGCTGAGGCGGCTCTTCCTTACTAACAGCTACCTCGTCACCTGTAGACTTTTTGACAAGATCTGCTACCTCAGGTTGTGTTTCCACTGAGCCCTTGTGCGTCGGATCGTCTGGCTTGGGAGTCCCTTGGTTCTTGATAGCGACATCGACATCTGTATGCTCTTTGGAAGCCTCTGAAATTTCTGACCGTGTCTTTCTTGAATCTTTTGGCTCCTGATCGCTGATATCTTTGGCCTCGGTACGCTCGATCTTTCCTGGAGTTTTGCTAAAAGTTGGTGTGGGGGTTTCGTCCGTGGCCAAAGGCGGGTTTGAAGCATCTTTGCTAGGATTTGACTGTTCAGATCGAGCATCTTCAAAGGTTTCGCTCTTGTCGTCATCCTTAACAGATTCGACGGTGCAGGGTGTTGTTTGATCGCCGGACTTATCGTTCTTCGTCTCGGACACTATCGGTTGCTCACCGCTCGAGGTATCTGCTACAGGAGTTGCAGTAGGATTCTCATCTTTGGATGTCTCGGTAGGCTCATCGTTCTTCGGAGTTGGAAAGCGCCTGATGGGTAGGCCGAAATCGTCAACCTCGGTAGGTGTAGTCATGATGTCAATCGATGATGAATTGTGGTTTGTCTGGGGCTCCCGATCAACGGGCTCGGCGGAAAGAATTGCTTCTGCGACAGAAAGAAAAAGTAAAGAGAAAGCTGGTTCGGTTACGTGTAATGCGCCTTGAAAGAACGGATCGAAAGGACCGAAGATCTGTAGATGACATTCGACCCGAGTGCAAGTGCTGCGAGTGGACGGAGGAATCCTCTGGCTCCTGAATTAGGTTGAGGCCGTCAAAGGAGAACTCTGTGGTGTGATGATGTAAGTGGTTGTTCGACGTGAAATGCCACACCCGTATTCAATGATTTAAAAGCTGAGACGAGTTGTTGAAAGGGGTGGGCTTGTTGTTCCCCTCGTCCCTCTCAAACTAAAAGGAACAAAACTCCTATAATTATTGATGGATAGAATCCAACTTCACATTACTTTGAGTGGGGGTCGACCCATCCCATCTGAAAAGATGGCTGAGTCTGGCGGAAGCGGTTGGTGGCCCTCCACTAGCAGACAGCGGATGGCGGGGCTCTCAGTGGTTGGTTGTTTTTAGTGGATGGGCATTGTGCCTGCCCAGAGGGTTCATAGTGCAGGGCACCCTTGTAACTCAGGGATGGGTCTCGTCATTCAATATAATATGGTTTGTTCTCAAATCAATTTCTCCTTCATACCTCACGCGACCCCTGATTTGTCTACTTAGGCATACCTTTCTTTGATTTGAGGTGAACTTCAACAATTGATATAGTTTATGGTCATTGCAAGATGAAGAGCTGGTTAGGGCCGAGTGAATCATGATCTGTAAATTGCTAACATTGTTGACGCTCAAACACTATTTATTCCTTTCATGCGCCCCTGGACTCCCTCAATCTATGCTATCTTCTCGGGTATCGTTAACGGCGCACACTCCTTTTGATATTCCCTGCCTTCATTGGCACATATTCCAGATCAAGCACATGGTGATGATAGCATCCCTGTCTCAGCCCTGGAGACTGCCACCCGCTTTGCTTGCTAGCTTTATCATGACTCTGCCATGGTCACTTCCGCTGCTGCAGTGTCCATTTCACGGTCATCTGCTGCAGTAGCCTTGTTTCTCCTCCGTCTCTTTCGTTTGCCGGCGCCTTCTTGTGGGGCGTCCTTCACATCAGTAGATTCTCCCTTTCGTGGTTGTTGTCCTTCTGTCTTTGCCTTCTTGGGTTTCTGGACCGCCAAAGGATTAGGCCCCTTGGGTCCGTGTCCTTTCTTCTTCTTCGGTTTTTGTTCTTCAGAGCTGTTATCAGTCTTCTTGTCGACCTTCTCGTCGTCGTCTGCATCTTCTCGCTTTCGCTTGCCCAATTGGTTCTTGATCTCTGCTCGAAATTTGCTTCTCTCCTCCTTTGCTCGCACTTGAACGCTCTCATCCGCCATTGGCTCGAGAATCATAACACTCCTCTTGATATAGATGAGGGGGACTCCTTTGATGCCTCGCAGCATCCTTCGTACCTCCTGGTCTTGGCTGGCCACAACATAGCGATGCTTATTCTGAAGTGTATCCTTCGGGTCGACAACTGATCGAAGACACTCTTGAGTGCTCAATGGCTCGGGATAATCGTCGGGATGGTGACCGCATCGTCTTCGCTCCAGAGTCTTGGCTAGGTCAATGGCTTCATGAACACCTGGCTCATTTCGCGCTGCATAAAGTTTGCGAATTTCGCATTGAGTAATCACTATCCCAGTTAGAAGGTTGACCACGACAAATTTTGTCATGGAAACATACTGGGCTTGACCTTGCCATGAACTGTCCTCGACAGAGCGGGCTCGAGGTCCATCTTGAACCGGGAAGAATCTCTCACCATTTCGGCATCGACTGTAACTTGTAAGTTTTGTCTACGTAGCTTAAGTTTGCGACAACTTACCCAGAACCTGATAGGGCTCACGAAAGCCGAAAGTCTGGGAGAACTGCTCCATGAGCTTCCGATATTGTTTTGACCGCTTTCCTCTCATTCTGAATGATTTGTTGAACCAAGCTAGGTGATTGTTTAGACTTGGTAGAACTGGATGCGACGAAGTCACGGCTCGCAGAAAATAAATTTCCTTATCGCGGCACGTGCGATAAGCTAAGCTCGACCCACTGGTACATGCGCCATGGCCGTTACCTATGCCCCGCCATCCCACTTCCTTCATTTGCCGGGCAGAGAGCAAGAAAACATCAGACCTTGGAATATGGTGTCAAAATCAACTCAGCAGAGATATACTGAGATTATCCTACGCTTTGGTACCTGTACTAAGTTGCCCAAGTCTTCTTGTTGTTTGGATCGAAGTCCTGAGTTTTCTTTCTTCCTCTATATTGCCATGGCTCTTATTTGGGGCTGAAAATAAGGCAGGTGCTACAGTATTCCTTTATAATGGAGGTTCCATGTCTAAATTTTGTCTAGGCAGATCTTCTCTATGTAATTCATGATTACTCGTTATATGAGAACTATTTGTTTACCTCTCCACCATTAAATCATGTAATTAGGTATCTTATGCTTCGAAGGGTCGATCCGGCAAGTCTGCTGGAAGCCGTCCAGATGTCTCAGTTGTCCAGCAAAGAGACTACTATCATCCCTCATTTTTCACGCAGAGGGCTGCGACAACACTGATATCATCAAGTTTACCTGCTACTGTTAGCTTTGCTTTCTCTCTTAGAAACCGGTCGCTTTTGCTTACCACCCTCGCTTGCTAAACCCTCTTCGATCGCATGCTCCATGAATGGACTCTCGGCGAAAGGATCTACGGCGATTTCCCGGGCTGCCTCCATTAGATCTTGAGCCGCAACTCTCATTCCACCGTTGCGGCCACCTGCGCGATCACCCTTGTGAGCTTCTGCATGTGTCCCAGATTCCCACTCTTTAATGCTTTTGAGTATTCTTGCAACGATCTCGTGCTCCCAAAGATTATCGATAACCCCGTCACTCATCGCAAGTACAATATCTCCGACTTCCAAATCGACCTTGTCCATAACTGCATTATCGGCGGGTGTGTCAGGACTGTTAGTCCCAAGCTGTCGTGGGCAATCAAACCAGTGCCACTGCTCCACAGTCTTATAGATGACTTTTTCAGTACTGGGTCGGAGTACCATGACCTGGCAGTCGCCCACGTTAGTCACATACAAGACGGGCGATGCTTGTGCTTCATTCTCGGTGCAAGTCTTGTAATGTAGTTGCGCGCCACAAGCTGTTGTTGTTCCCAAACAGTCTTGCGACGTAGTCGCTTCAAGAGTTTGTTCATATGCACTTTGTAGGCTGGCGATGGGGTTCGGTTCTTGCGACCTTGGTAATCCAACAAGTTCTTCCTCGATCGCAGAAGACCAGAAATGCCCAATCAGTCTTGACCAGAGCCTGCAGTTCAATCAGTAACGATGGTAAGAGAGATTCGGAAGTTGCCCGGCAACTTACCCGGCATGCCCTCTCGGTCTTGTGGCCCACGCGCCCACGCCGTCGTTGGCACAAATGAAATAATCACTCGCATAGACAGCATCATCGCCATTTGTTTTCCCTCTGATAAGCTGTCCGTTGACAAAAGCACGACGGTCACGGCTCTGGTGATGTGTACTTAAAGGATCGGTAAAGGATGTAGACGGAGGGGAGAGGAAAGGCGGAGGGAATGGGCGGGGAGGTCGTTTCGCAAAGAGTCCAATGCCTGTTTCGAATCGAAAAGGCAAGATGGGAACATCATGTAAAAGGCGAGTCGTCGTCGAAGCGAATCGTCTCTTGCGACATGGGCGCCATGCTGTGCATGCCAGGCGTCGCACCGGGAGCGATGGTAAGAAGGATGTCGGGACGGCCGCCAGAATCGAAGATGGTTGACTGGGCATTCCAGCTGCACAAGCCCAGAGCTACCCCTTTTGAGTTGCCTGCCTGGCCGCAACCTGTAGTTAGATTGCTAATGTACTCTCCAAGAGAGAGATGTGATCCCCAGGAGAGAGCAGAGCACCGTAATCAGGCTCGGACAGCTGGGGGATTACAGACAGTTGCCCAGACACGTGATAAGCCCGAGACCGCCAAAACAGGGTGTCATCCAGAACAGGCAGTTTTTGTGTCAAAGCGACCAATGATGTACAAACACTATTCTTCTCCCGCAGGAACCCGAGCTCATTGTTGACCCCAACGGTAGGAGAGAGGACTAGATTGAGCTAGCATTGGAGGCAGAACGAGAAGAATCACCCTGCAAACGCCCTTGGAACGATTCAGTTTGTGCGGTTGGCCTGCTTCTTTTGTAAAAACTTGCCTTGAGATAGGATGTGCTTCGGGGATCTTCCGTGAGAGAGTGGCTGAAGCCCAATTGCAGCAATGCATGGCGTTTGATAAGTCAGCCAATGCACATACGTATAGGCTATATATATACCCCGAGAAACGCTGATTTGACAACTGAAAAGGCATATATACATATAAAGGGCCCATTAGTAAGGGACTTCATTCGATTTGATTTTGATGAACCGTGTCAGTCTGAAAGGGACGAATAGCAACGGTGGATTCTTTGGAGATAAAGTAGGTTCCTAAGGTACCTAGGTTGGTTGGGAGGCTACAGGGTAAGTTACTAGGAAACTGACAGTACTTTACAACACGTAGTCCTCCTTGGGGGCGTCGGGGAACAAAAAAGTATCGAACCTTGACATAGTGTATCAAAATGAATTTAGCAAAATATATCCTTAACTTATGCTAAGCTAACTAAGTCTTTTTGTCACTTACTGGTAGGATCAAGGTCCTGAGTTTTCTAGCCTCCCCTTGAGGCTAATGGTCGCTGGAGCTGTGTAAGTGACCACGTGCTGGCGCCATGGAAATACAGGCATATTCACACGTCATGAAACGAAACAACGCTAACTTGACAAAATAAAGTGTGTCCAATCTCGTGGTTAGCGCACCTTGTTCAACCCGATCTAGTGATTCGACCCAATCATGAATGCCAAGAAGGGTTGGCAACCTGCAAATTGCCAGAAGGGAGTAGGATCCTTCACTACCTAGTTGGAGATATCGTCAATATTCGTTCAGGAAAACCATGTATGATAAGACGAGGGCTATAGGATGACGCATTTTATTAACACTGCTCATGATATGTTTTGAATTCTCCACGCAAAGTTCAGCTGGACTAGAAATAGTGTCACATCACGATCTGATCCAAACTTATTACCGCAAAATTGGACTCATGACGTAAGGGATGGGGATGAATCGACTCTCAATCAAAGCCCATCTCCCCATTAGGGGTCAGCTTGAATCTCCTGCGGACGTTATTATGTGGACTGCGAAAATAGCGTCCAGGAAATTCAATGACATACGTGGAGCTGGCATGACGAACTGCGGCTCTTTAGATGAGTAGTCGGCTTTTCAAATGCCTGACGATCAAACAGGTGGACCTCGACGATCGTACGGGGGTCTTGTGAATCTACTCCGTAAAAGGCTGTACTAATCGCAGCAATCTCGTGCAGTTAACTTTGAAGTGAGACGTCTCACGTTAATCACAATCGTGATTGACACTGCCAGTACTTCAATCCCCCCATATTGACACACAATCCTTCTTGACCGTATAGATACAGAGGTATCAGCTAGCCGCCTTTGCAAAATAACAAACCCCATCCTGGTTGTAACCTTCAAGCGTATTCCTGGCGGCTGAGTGAGCATGGATAGTGCAAGGCCAAGGGGAAGCCGGCGTAGCCGGTTGAGCTAGAAGATTCATAAGATTTTGCCCTGAATTTAGTTGTGTACATCTTCTCAAACAATAATACGTTGTGACCAATGGGACTTGGTGATGGTCACAAACACCAAGAGCTTGGCAGCATAGCCATCACGATTTGGAGCCCAAGCCCAAGCTGCAACGTCTTATTCACAGCATGTACTTTCAATTCGTAGTTTGACAGTCCAGGTAGCCTTCTCCAGGTTTTGAAAAACCCGAGCCATCCTCATCCTTGTCCGGCTGAAGTAGGTAGGGCTCGGATGCCTCAATCAAGCCCACGACTGTCTACTATCCGTACAGTATGTATTAAAGCTCAGAGGTAATGATTATCTGTATTATAAGGCAATGGCATTATGCAAGAATTCGGTACGAATAGTATATGTGTGCATTTTGCAATTACAGTAAAGCAATCTGTATAATACGGAACCGAAATCGATAGTAGCCTACCGACTCTATCCCTATCTTAGATGGCAACATTTGAGGCCTCGAAGTGCCAAGCTTTTTCTGACCCCAGAAAACTGCCTACCTAGACTGCTGAGCGAAGCCCGCTGATTTACTGTACATATTCCGAACAGACTCTCTTCAAATCCCAGCGGCTGGACACGCTTACGTATGCATGAACTTATGAAGCAGAATGGTGGAGTCAGACCAACAAAGTCTGGATATCATGTTGAGGCTTGGCGAAATACTATTGAAGCGATACGAGACCTGGCTTGCTGGCTTAGCTCGCTCGCTGGTATGGTGTAATTTCGCTGGTACGAGACGGTAGGGAGGTATTTTCAGTGAAGGAAGCTGACGGGATGGCACGATACCCGCGACCAGAGTGGCTGGCTGCAGGGCTTCAGGCGCTGAGACGCATTCGATGGATCCCACGAGAAATCATTGATGGAGCCAGCGGCAACAAGAAGCCTTGAATTGGAAGATGGCGTTAGTTAGTGACGAATCTGTTTTGCCGGGATATGCCTCTCCGCCCGTATCCCGCCTGTCGTTAATAACACCGCTTTACGGGCTCCGAAGCGGGAGAACCCCAGCCACTGTCTAGGTACCGAATATTCTTCTATAGGCTCACATTGGCCTGTAATTTTGGGCAGTGGATCGGCGGTAAATGCTGCAGGTACCCAAACTGCAAAGCTACCAAGTTACCTATACCTCTTTGTAAGTCGTGAAGCGTTTGGACAAGATTTGTTGCAATCTTGCTTTGAGCTCTGCTGCGCTGCCGCGAGTTTGCGCAATGTGCATCGGATCATGAATGCCAGGTTCTGTGCTCGGATACTAAATCAAAGCCGTCTCAGACAAAGGTACTCCGTACATATAATGATACTGGTGATAGCCGGCGCCAAGCGACCGAAGCCCAGATGCGCCGGTCTCTTCTCACGTTGCACCACGCATGTCTCCGGATCTTGGCTGGGTCATAGACAACTGGTCCGGCGTCAGAATGATTGGATGGCATGTTTTTTCAACATGGCTCTCCAGACGTCCAACTGTCCATTCAGCATCTTTCCTGTTTGTGAAAGGCATGTTGCGAAACAGAGGCCTGCCTTGCGATGGCTCCGATTCATTCTCTGTCATTCTTTGAGCTCTATTTTCGTCTCCAAGTTGCGTCGTCAACTTGAAACTGGGCTTCATGTCGAGTATATAGAAATACGATACCCTGCCATTACTGTATGCATGTTGTAGGCTTCCTTGCTTCTCACAGAATCCAAACTCTGTTCGCTTCCCTGATTCACTTTTTTATACTTTTATTTCCGTTTTAATTCTCTTGGCTCACCGACTTTGCTCTCATTACTCGGTGTGCAGTACATTAGAGGTTCTAAGAGGGGGTGTCGGTTCCAGACTTAGACTTCTCGCCCAGACCATCGCCGGCTGCTAGTGACGTATGCCATCGAACAGGTCCATCACCACTCAATTCGTTCATCGCGAATCGTTCATAAGGAACTGGACTGGGCCATCCTGTACGGGTACGGGGGTACGCGGCCGCAGGGAAAGCAGAGTAAAGCACATTTTTGTATGCAGGCAAGCAACCAAGATCGCCTAAGCCCGGACCCTCTTGTTACCAGCTCCGGAGACAACTCTAGCTGAAAGTTGCTCAACTCGTGGGACTTATCAGTAAAGGGACCCCCGCGCTGGCTGGAGATCGCAGCATTGGACCAGGCTTGAAGCTTGTTGCAGGTCCTCTTTTTTTCCAAGAAAACCTGCTGTTGACGTTGCGATTTCTGGGTCCTTACCAGCCTCTGACAGATCTATTAAACAACGAAAGCCCGCAAGTCGAAACCGTGGGAAACCTAGACGTTCTGCACGACGCATCTCCATTTAAAGCTCAACGCACGCAACGCAAAGCGAGCAGTCACAGCGCTGCACCAAACCATTAAAAAGTGCCGTTGGCATTGACATTGGCATCCAATTGCCATTGCCGCCGTCCGCCGAGTGACGATCTTTCTCAAGCCCGCCGACGCCGGCTTCCGCGTATTGACGTACATACACTGAAATCACGAAATTACGGCCACGGCTTATAAGAAATTACCGACCATCCCCATATTCAGAGCCAAGACTTGTATTGTCTAACTACCTAGGCTCTCGTCACTTTCACTTGTCGCTCGCTCAGTTAGGTTGCTGCAATTCCTTTTACGGTAGTTCACCACAGTTTTGACCTTGACCAGCTGTACCAGGGCTGGTCATCCTTGGCCGGTTAATAAGTACTGACTGACATGTCAGTCGCCCGAAGCATCCGTATCTGTATCCGCAATCTGCCTTCGCACCCGCCGCAGCACCACCTTTGAATGGATACAGTCCGGCGCCGAGTTCTAAAGGGAGTCTAGAGTCTAATAAAGTCGCACATACAAGAAGCGCCCACTTCACCTACATCTGAATCGTCCCGCACGCAAGGGCCTGTTTACTTCTTCTTTCCTTCTCACTCCCGGACCTTGGATTCGCCCTGATCTTGGATGCCCAGCGATAATCAAGCTTGTCTGGAAATTACGGTACCAGATTGTCGTCAGTATTGTGGCTGACGCACCTCACACCTCTCGAGATATCCCTTGCGCATTTGATCTGGTCAACTACTGACCTAACAGCTCCCTCCCTTTTGCTGTTTGTGGTTTCTGGGCACCAATTGGCCTGAGTTTTTCTTCTTTTTGATATTTTTGTCTCAGAAATTTCCTCATTTGCAGGCCGAGCATTGTGGACAAAATGGGTCGAAATCGAGGTGCGTACCATCAAATATTGTGCATTCGTGAATCCCATTCCAGCTCAGGACTTGACTTTGATCGTCCGCCGCGTACGTTGCGTTGCGTCGCTTTACGACCCGACAAGACAGAAGACAGCGCGCTATGGAGTGGTTCGCTGGTCCTTGCCCTGGCGTTGGCCCACCTCCGTCTAAGTCGAGGCGGGCTTGCCCATGTCATGATGGAAGCCCACTGCACGGTGGCAGCTCTGCGCCTGTAACCACAGCCAGGGGGGCTGCTTATGGGTACCTCTCGGAACGGCGGGGGCTTTGACATCCACTATGCGTTGACGTGTGGTGGCCCAAAATGCCCTTGGCTAGCTCATCTAGGGGTCCGTTTCTTTTGGCTCAAGGGACTGAGCGACGGGCTCTCTTCCTCCAGGGGGCTGCATACCATTCTCTTCATAACATCTCACCTCATCCCGTCCTTGTCGTACTAACTCTTTGGTGCCAATACTTTAGTCCTCTCTTTTATGTCCCAGTTCTCTGCGGGCACAAAGACACCGCCGCCCTCAACTTCTCCTCCGTCAAACTCACCTCACAGACCGGGGCATCGCAAGACGAACTCTGGTACAGAACCCTTTCCCGACCACCGAGTCAGTACCGACATTTCTCGGCCAAATACACCGCCTTCGCGGCCAGATTATGGCACTCCCATAAACGGCGGCTCCCCGATCGAACCTTCTGCTCGCCGAAGACGCAGCTCATCTGCTGCATCATCACGACCCCCGTCCATGGTCCTGGCTCATCAACCACCCATCATGGATATCACGGAGGATACAATCCCCGAACTTCAGCCCATCTTTTCATTCCTTAACAGCCATTCCAACAAGCTGTACCAAGAGGGTTATTTCCTCAAACTCGATGACCAGAATACACGTACGCTCGATCTAGCTTCCATTGCCGCTTGTTCCTCCACACTTGCACCCCTGTAGCGCCAAGTTTACTCCACACTCAACTATTTACACATATGCTGCAAGGATGGTCAGCTAACAAAGTCGTTTACAGAGGGTAAACCCAACCCTGATAGAACTTGGACAGAGTGTTTTGCCCAGCTAGTGGGAACCGTCTTGTCACTATGGGATGCCGCGGAACTAGATGCGGCTGGAGAAGACGGCGAAGTCTTACCCAAGTTTATCAACTTGACGGATGCCTCGATCAAAATGGTAAAGGACCCGCTCGCGTGTTAAGTATGTCTTCACACTTGACTAACACAATTTCGTCACAGATTGAGTCGCTGCCTACAAGATCTTCAGATGAGCAACCGCTACAGAACATCCTGAGCATCTCAACGGCTGGAAGAAACAGATATCTCCTCCATTTCAACTCGCGGCACTCGCTGCTGCAATGGACTGCTGGCATTCGACTAGCTATTTTCGAGCACTCTTCTCTGCAGGAGGCTTATACTGGCGCTCTGATTGCCGGCAAGGGCAAATCGCTCAACAATATTGGTGTCATCATGGAGAGGGCACGATTCCCCACCGAAGAATGGGTTAGAGTCCGATTCGGCGCTGGTGTACCTTGGAGAAGATGCTGGTGTGTTATCACCCCCCCTGACGAAAAGCAGTATGCAAAGCTCCAGAAGGAGCTCAAGAAGAGGTCTCCTTACGATCGATCGCCTGTGCCCACACTCAAGGGAGATATCAAATTCTACGACCAGCGGAAGGATGGTAAGAAGCAGAAGAAGATGCAGCCAATTGCTACCATTACCGACGCCTACTCTGCCTATGCCATCTATCCTCAGTCCAAGTCATTGATTGATGCGTCGACCTTACTCAAGGTTGAGGGTAACATTGCTATTCATACTGATCCTCCCTCGTCTACCGAAGGGTTCGTCTTCATCATGCCTGAGACACACCCTGCTGTGAGCGGATTCGAGATGCTGATGCGTTTCCTCTTTCCAACCTGGGATACATTTGGTCTTTACGGCCGACCTGGTAGACTTGTTGCCAGCACACTTGACTCCAGGTCTCTCATGTTTGCTATGCCTAAGAGCCGCCGCTATGGTTATCTTGAGAATTTGGATGTTTCCAACCTCATTCTTGAGGATGGTAGCTCTGGATGGGGCGAGAGAGATTGGAGAAAGAAGCTCAAGGAGTGCACTGGTACCCGCATGAATGCTGTAGATGATGCACCCACGACACGTTCTCGAAGCAACAGTCGAAAGAGTGTTCGACTAAGCTTTGGTGATGGACCTCCAAAGCCCAAGGCCGGATTTTCAGATGAACAAGTTCCAACCAGATCCTCGCGATCATTCTCTCTTACTGAGCGCACTCGAACAGACTCAGCTCCCGCAGATCCTGCGAGGGTTGCCTTTGGAGGACATGGCCGTAACTCATCCGACCCCAACCAACTGGGAGGCCCTCCTTTCCGTCCTGGTACCAATGAAAATAGCCCTTACTCAGGCTCGCCACGACGTGGACAAACTCCCGTTGGCGCTCCACACCATAACCAAGCTTCCCGTGACGAGAGTCCCGCTTATCAGAATGAACGAGCTCCCTCTGGCTCTCCTCCCCTGAAAGACTTGGATGGCATGCGTCAGATGCATACTCCTGAACCAGTCTCACAACCCCCAGCCTTCAGTCACGGGTCTCAGGCTCGCCCCGTCAGCAGAGCCTACCATTCCCCTGAGCTTAGGCGGGCTAATAGTAGGCTTTCCGTCACAACTCTGGCCCAGCTTGCCACAGCTGGCGGGTTAGGTGGCCCGAACGATTCGAATCATTCTCCACGAGGAGATGAGGTGGACGCTGCAAGATCTGGACCATCGGTACTGCCACCACACGCCAACTCCGTAGGGATATCTGCTAACGACAACCGCTCGCGTGAAGCTTTAAGCCCACTGAATCAGGATCCCTCTTCCAACAGTCTTCCTCCTCCGGCAAACTTATCCCAACAACGATCACGATCGCCACTGGCCCAGCCCCCGCTTGGGCCTCCTAATGCCTATGGCCGCGGGCCTAACTCACGTCCTGGAACTTCAGAAGGACGGCGATCTCCGATGCCTCCCGGCATGCCACCTCAACAACGACCTCCCCATCCTCAAAATGCCAACCGTCGGCCTGACATGGGCCCTGATGGCCGCCGACCGTCTGACTCACGACGACCTGGCCCTGACGGACGACGACCATCTGATCCTCGGGGTCCTGGATTTGACGGGCGTAGACCTTCAGACCCTCGAGGTCGTGGCAATGGTCCTCCTGGCCATATGCCTCCGCCACCTGGTCCCCATGGTAATTTTCGTCCCGGACCGGGGCGCTCCGGACCTCCTGGACCACCTCCGGGTTATCGCCCTAACGGACCTCCTCATGGACCGCCAAATGGACCACCGGGGCCAATGGGTTATCGGAAGCCTGTGCCAGGCGGACCTCCACCACCTGCTCCTTTTGAAAATTCTAAGGGAAACACCATGTCGGGTAGCAGTGGGATCACCACGAATGAGATAATCGACCATTATGCGTTCGACCAAGGTCGTCAGACACCTCGGCAAGGCACCCCGAACTCAGAGAGGCGACCAGGACCCCCAGGCAGACAAGAAAGCCACACGAGCAACCAAAGCAGTCATTATGAGGATAATTCTCCCACCAGCAGCCTCAAGAACTTTGTAGATACATACCAATACAGTGAACCAAAGCCCCGAGCTGGTGTCCTGAAGACTGTCGGTGGCGCTGAGGAGCCTGATCCTCGAGATCCTGGCTTTGATATACCAGATATCAATTTCGGCCCGACTATTAATTACGCAGCAATCAAGGACCGCAGTAAAACTCCCGGCGCTCTGACTCCCGGTGGCTCATCGCAGAGACCGCATACACCTGGGGGTCAAGGACCAACGCCCCCGCCTCATAAATCTTCGGGTTCTCAGGGATCTCTTGGGCATAAGGAATCTCCAGACCCAAAGCGGACTATGGCATGGCAACCCGGCGCATCAACTCCTCCGAGCAACGCACACGGGTTAAGCCCCGAAGAATTTGTGCAGCAAAGGGCGGCCCATGCTCGGAGTGCTTCCAGCAACACGTTGGGCGGCTCACCCAGCCCAGGCATGAAACGAACTAGTTCCTCTGACATGCTACAAGCTATCCAGAACGGTCGCCACTCTCGCAGCAGCTCTGCTGATCTGCTTGCACGACCTGGATCGCGGGGTGCTAGTTCGACCTTGAACTTTGCAAGCTCTGGGGAGACATCTAGCCACCTCAGTGCTCGGGAGCAGGAGCATGTTGCTCGCCTTACAGGCCAACCGTTGATCAGCATGCCAGGACATCAGAGACAGGGTTCACAGGGTAGTTTTATGCCTGGCCACCAGAGGCAAGCTTCCTCTGGATCAGGGTTGGTTGGTGCTATCGAGGCCCGGGAACGAGAAAAGCAACAGATGAAGCAAGGAGTGAATAGCCAGGCAGTCCAGCATGCGATCAGCCAGCGTCAGCAGCAACAGGCTGCCATGGCGTACCAGCAGCAAATGGCACAGCAACAAATGGCTCAGCAGCAAATGATGCAACAACAAGTGGCTCAGCAGCAACAGATTGCGTACCAGCAGCAGGCTCATCAACAACAAAACTACCAGCAAGGATATCAACAGCCAATGATGGGTGCTGGAACTATTCCCCCATACAGCCCCATGGGCCAGCCAGCTGGTCAGTACACTCCCGGTGGATCTCCGTACGGGCCGGCACCTCAGCAGATGGGAGGGCATGGACAGCCGAACAGTTTCTCGCGACCGCTTCGGGCTGCGCAGCAGGTCGACCCTCGCTTTGTACCACCTCAGGGTCAATACGGCCCATCGCCTGGAGCTCAGCAGACCGCTCGAAACGTTCATCCCCAGTATCAAGGACAAGCGTTTTAGTAACGAATAGGGCAGGGTCTAGTTATACCACTGGTTGACGAAGATTATGGATATTTGGATGATTGAAGCGATTTGGAGCAAACATCAAGGGGCCGCATATATCACATGGCGTTCAGGAAATGACAAGAGGTGCTTATTTGGGGGTAGCGGGTTGAAAACCAATTGCATAGTCATAGTCCGGGCATACAAAGAAAGGACTGCATTATCTTAGCAAGGGGAAGCATGCTTGGTTATAGATACATTTTGAATCTGCCCAACATACAATTCTATTTCTTCTAAAGCATTAAAGTGTCTTCAATTTCATAGTCTGGGGTAATATAGTTTTGTCTCATTTAGAAAAAGCCAAAAAAAAAAGAGAGAACGACTCAATTGTATTCTGTCTAATATCATGACGTAAATAACAAGAGTTGAGGAGAAAGTCATCTATTGGTTCATGGCGTTGCGTGAACTAGGCTGAGACCTTTGGCAGGCGTTGCTGTCCAGTGACTTTGCTCGACCCGCTCGATTCTGGAGGCGAGTCTCGAGGGCAAAGCATTGTTGGTAGAGGCGCCTGATGCGCTGAAGTAGATTCTTGTACTTGTGAACTGTGATCGTTAATGAAGTGACAAAGCGCGTGACTTGAACGCGTCCCAAGTACCATTTTCACGCGCCCGTGTTACAAGAAAAGAAACGTGATGTGACCTTGTTTTGTTAAATCAGATGAGCTTGACTTTTTTACTTTTTTAACCCTCCCTGGTTGCTGAGGCATCCGAGACGTACAGCAAGTACGGATACCTAAGGTACCTAGGCTAGGTACGGAGTACATACTGACCGTTTCCACTCTGTCAGTCAGTGGAGGTAAGGGGTCGCCGCCCCGTTGGTGATCATGAACGGCACTCAAACGGCTTCTCCCCGCTGCGACTTTGCTCTCTTGGGGATTTTCCAGCCTAGAAGCGGTCACTAGAGGCTGCCTAATACCTTGTTAAATTCCATTCTGATAGGCCAGCCAGCGTCGTTATTCCAGATTCCGATTGATATCAGCCAACCAGCGTCAGCAGCGACCTGACCCTCGAGGATGGACACTGTCGGTCGTGACGTCCCTCATCCCTCGTCCCTGCCCGCCGTCCCATCCAATACTTGAACCTCAAAGTCCCTTGTCGTTTCTTTTCCCATCCTGCCCCCCTCTCTTGGACTCTTGATACTCTTCACTTGTCTATCTCTCGTCTCTTTCTTCTTTGCTTCCTTACCTCTCACCATACGCAATTTCTTTATACAGGCCTCGCACAACTACTGTCTCGACTCGACCGCGCCGAGACACACAAACTTTTGGCTGCCCGTTACCCCAACTGCACCTGCGCCTAGGACTTTCGACCCTCTTGCTAGATGCGCCCGTGATCGCCTCGACTGTTTAGCACGACCTCACGATTTGCCTCGACTTGGCCCCATTGAAACTTTTCACGCAAGTCTTGCATCGCTTCGCAGCGTAGGCTGCTCGAGTCCCTCCAATGGACGGCGACGAGCCCACGCAAGGTACGCCTGCCCATCTACCCAATGCTCCCTCCGTTTCGAACTGACCTCCCTCTGGAAGCGACGCAGAATGTTCTGGATCCGCGCCGTGTTGGGAAGCAGAATTCAGGCTTCTCAGATGAAGATATCTCTGACATAATATGCGTCCTCTATCCGCACTCTGATTCTGCCCGTGTCGAACTCGAACGTTTGGTCGGCGAAAACTCCCCACATATCATTGGAAGGGACGAAGCGGATGGTGTCGAACCCGACTATGCCTTAGAAGACCAAGCAGCCCGTTTTCACGCCAACCCAACCGGCACCGGTACTCATGCCATCATCCTACGTCTATCGTCGCACCTCAAGAACCCGAAAGCCGGCTTTGTCTTTGGTCGAAATCCTGTGCGATGCGACGTTGTGTTTGTCAACGATCCCTTGAAAAGAATCAGTAACATTCATTTCCGGATTTACGTCAACGAATATGGCACTGTCATGGTTGAGGACCAATCGACCAACGGTACTATTGTGGATGATCACCTTTTAACCTCCCATCCTCAAGCCAAGGGAAGAAGTGACCCTCCCATTAGCAAGTGGGTTTTGAGTTCTGGCTCCATCATCAAGATCTATCTCCATAAGGAGGCCCGGGACTTGACTTTCCGAGTCCGTATACCCAGGCGTGATAATGAGTATGACCAAGCATATACCGATAAAGTCGACGATTTCTTCACACGTCATGGGCTACCACGCCAGAATGAAACCATCACGCCTGGACCAGGCGGCCACGTTGATCTCTTCAAACAACCTGCCCAGACTAATCTCAAGAGAGAAGAGACCAATGAGATAACGCAGCATACTCCTCAGACGTTGTCTAAAAGACGAGACGCACCAAGGGAATGGACGGGCTCCGGAAAATATAACAGAACCGGCTCAATCGGGAAGGGTGCCTTCGCAGTTGTCCACAGGGTCACTTCAAAGTATGACGGATTACCATATGCTGCTAAAGAGATTGAAAAGCGTCGCTTTATCAAGAACGGCGTCCTTGATCAGAAGGTAGAGAATGAGATGAAGATCATGCAACGGGTTAAGCATGTGAGTCTTGCCCCTTGTTACCCGCTTCCATCGCTAACATAAATTATCAGCCCCATATTGTTCGCTACATGGAACACTTTGAATGGGATGACCGATTGCTAATCATAATTATGGAATTCGTGCCAGGCGGTGATTTGGGAAAACTCATATCAGACCAAAAGGCTCTGAGGGAGGATGTTGTTCGAATCATGTCAGGGCAGCTCTTGGGTGCCTTGGGGTATCTGCACGCCAACAGCATCACCCATCGTGACGTCAAACCAGACAACATCCTCATTAACTCACTCAATCCAATAGACCTCAAGCTCACCGACTTTGGCTTGTCGAAGATGGTTGACAGCGAACAGACCTT
Source organism: Fusarium musae (assembly GCF_019915245.1). Taxonomy (NCBI): domain Eukaryota; kingdom Fungi; phylum Ascomycota; class Sordariomycetes; order Hypocreales; family Nectriaceae; genus Fusarium; species Fusarium musae. Next base: position 3,647,421 of record NC_058387.1, read on the forward strand.
CCTGCGAACATTTTGCGGCACCTTGCTTTATTGCGCCCCTGAGGTGTATACAGAATATGCCGAGTACGATGATGACGGTGTACGTAGTCGAGGAAAGAAGGTGAGACGTCCACCGGGCCAGAGATACAACCACGCGGTTGACATCTGGTCTCTGGGTGGGGTCTTGTTTTATGCTCTGACTGCGTCGCCTCCTTATCCTGTCAAGAGTGGCATCAGCTACTCTGAGCTGTTGCACAAAATTATGACCACCCGGCTGAATATCGCACCACTGCAGAGGAATGATGTATCGGAGCAAGCTATTGACTTCCTCTGCAGAATGCTCCAGCGCCGGCCAGAAAACCGAGCAACCGTGGCAGAACTTGAAAGTCACCCATGGTCTTCCGGCGAAGACTCTATCATCAATGCTTCACAATCCTTTGACGAGGTATCGGATGATGACATGTTTGACAACTTTTCGCAGTTGCAGCCCAGACAGTACGAAGAAGATAGGGTTAGTGACTCTATGGGCGAAGAGTCAGAAAAAGAAACCCCCACGGTACCATTAGAAACGAACCAGCCAAGACTATTCGGGGAAGTCGGTGTCTCAGCGATTGGTAGCTCAGGAGTTATCCCGGAAGATTACCTCAACCTCGAGAACAGCAGTAGCCCTAGCGCAGACGAGACTGAAATCCTCCGCAGGGATGAAGACGAAGCCTATCAATCGGACGATTTGGTCACGCCCAGGAACAGGAATCGTCGAACATATCGCCAGAATACCATTTCAATGGCACAGAATCAGTCCGAGGACCAACTTCAGAGTCTAGTTGAGGACGTGGCGTCACAGAGCCTCGGCGGGAATGAGCCAAACCTGCAAGGCGCTGGACAGTCACGTTATTCTCTGCAATCGGCAGACTTCAATACTAGTAAACGAAAACCCTCGTCATATGATACAAGCGACGAGTTCGACAACACACCCCAAGGAAAGCCTACAATGAAAAGACTCAAGTCGGAAGGTAATATTGAAGATCTAGCAAATGACGTACTTGAAGAGTACAAACTGCTGGTGCAAGTACCATCTGCCGAGAAGCAAGCCTCGGGGCGTCAAATCGACAAGCCTTACAACAAGACGTGCTTCTGGGAGCAAGATAAGACAACGTGGCACTTCGACTATCCGGAGCTCACACATTTGCAACACAAAGCTTTCGAGCGGGGTGCGGCAGCGAGAAATGAAAAATTCGAGCCCGGAAAATCGCCGTTGTGGGATCTTGCGATGAAGTATTTCTCTCCAGTTTCAAAAGCCGGGCCACAAATCAACCAAGGTCGACGAAGCTCGCGGACACCTCAGGACACAGCGGCCGATGTGCCTCTGGAATTTCCTCCGACTGCCGCCCCGCTTGAGAATTCTCAGATTCCCGACACTTTGCCTACGCACACGCAGATAATCGTCCCGGTTCAGGAAGATGAGCCCAATAGACGTGCCATTGGCGTGCTTGAGTCTCATCATGAGTCCTGTGTCCCTGGGATTAGTATTCCTATCAAAGATACTTTGGTCTCATTCGGCCGTGGCCCGGCAAATACTGTGGTCTTCAGAGATATACAAGAATCTCGAGTGCCGAAGTATGCGTTTAAACTGCTGCTTTGGAAAGAAGATGGCACCTTCGACCCTTCGAAGGATCCTGATAAACTCCCTCCACCTTGGCTTCGGGATGCCGGAGATCCAAACGAGTATGGTTTTTACATCTCGACTAAAGCATCTGTTGGCATCAGCATCAATGGATACCAACTTGCTTCTTCTGATGCTAAGAACCACAGCGGCCCCTCACATCATTGGGCTCGAATTTGGAATGGCGACACAGTGATGATATGGGGCGATAGAAAGAGCACACAGACGAAGCTCGTTTTTCAATGCTTCTGGGGAGCTTCTTCACAGGCACGTGAGGGGAGCCAAGGCCTACAACTCGCATCTCCATCACTCTCCCAGAAGCTTGACGCTGCGTGTCAGAAGGCAGAGAAGAGGGTCAAGGAGGCCATTGAGAAGAAGAAGATTAAGGATGCAATCAACGCTGATCTACAAGAGCGTACAGAAAACATTGAAAGAGAACAAGAACGAAGTCGTGCTTTCGAGAAGAAGCGAAAGGAGGCCATCGCTTATCTTGACTCTAGACAAACCCCTTTGTTGCGGATAGCTTCACCGCCAAGCGCACTAGGAACGAGTAACTATCGTGAAACTCTGATGTTTCGCATGAGCTCTGACAACAACCTCTCGATCCAGTGACAAAGCGCATTATATATATATACGATTTGCCAGAGGAGGGGTTGTACATATTTCCCTAAGTCTCCAGTCCTTGAACTGTTGTACGAACAAGGAGTTATGATTTCTTTTCTTTTTCCTTGGTATCTTTGGCGGGATATGGGCTAAGCACGAGAATCGGTTGGTACTATAGGAAACCATGTGGATGACGAACGCTACTTACAGCTAGATTCGTGATTCTCTCGGCGAAAGGGGCTTTTCTGGATGGAGATAGATCCTGCTATCATGTCATCTTGGAGGAGTATATGTGGGAAAATGCAGAACATACAACATAGAAAACGATATATCCTGTAATTGAAGACATTGCACGTCTCTTCTCTCATACGATTGATGTATTTTAGCTGTGACGGAAAATGTCTGACCTTATACAAGTTGAACAAGTTTGTTTGTATCTCAAAGACATGTACATATTTGGAGGGCCAGTTCATAATACATCAGGCATTAAGCCATTTTATCTCTAATAATACAATAGCAAAGTTGACCGAAAAAGCGCTTGTCATACAATCATAATCCTCCTTCATACAAATCATAATCATTCCTCGTAACCGACCTCATTTCAACTTTTCATCATCCGGACCCAATCATCCAGGGGTTGATGCACATGCATCCAAGGTTCATACATTTTGTTCCCAAAAGGTTCATTTCCACAAATCTTCTCGTTCAGGAGCTTAATCACTAGGCTCAAGTGAAAGTCTGGTGATGCCTCATGAAAGCATGCTGGTGGTTATCAAGTTTTAGACAGCGATGCCGTCTACAAAAGGCTGAAAAGGCGATGTAGCATGAAAAGAATTGTTCCGGATAGTCTCATGAAACTTTTCGAAATTTTGACCATAAGATACTTCATCGTCTTGCTCGACGACTGAAGAAGCGGCCTCTACGATAAGTTTGTACTCTGCGAGGCTAGAGCGTCAGTCGGTAAGATTGGCAGCATTAGTTTTGGTCACGACTCACCGATATGGTCAGATGAACTCTCATAGGAGTCATCAGCAGTGCTCGCCTCCTCAACTGTTGGGATAGGGTCGAATGCATTCTTCCATACAGACGTGTCTGACTGGGCAGGTGAGCATTGCTTACCATCGTGCTCTTTCTTTGGCGAATTGTCAGATCTGACAGAAGAAGTGCAGTAGGCAAATTCTGGAAAGCTGTGTTGGCGAGGTGTATAATAAGGGTTGCCGCTGGCTTGGCACTCAGTCTTGTCAAGATTTGAATCCCTATTGATGAAACTGGACGAGCCAGGATCCGTAAATGAGGCAGTAAAAATGTTTGACGAGCACTTAGATTGCTGAGGACATGGAGTTGTCTGGCTGTCAGTGAAACTGCGAGGGCCAAATCGTTCCTAATTGTCTCTGGCAGTCTCGTTAAAGTTGTGACTTGGTGGGTATGAGCCTGCTCGAACGCCTGGGGGAACAGAAGATGACTTGTTCTTTTTCTTCTTGAAGAAGGACGAAAACACGCTCCCTGAAGATGTACGGGATGGGAGAGAGGCGGTGGACTCCATACACTGATCATGGTAGCTGTAGTCGTGAAACTTGGGGATGGGCGCCTGGAATCCTTCGTCTGTCTCATGATGTTCAGGCAGGGGGCTGTCATCTGCATACTGCTCTACGCATGAGTACGCAGGATTTCGAAAGGAATCCCAGTCTGCGCCGTTATCAAAATCTTTGCTGAAAGCACCCTGGGAGTAGCCCTTCGAAGGTGCTCCTGGCTGAAAGTCGTCTGGTGTCCGCAAGCTTTCGTGCTTGGGTACAGAACTATTCCTCGAAGTTTGGCCATAGTGAGGATGAAGGTACTTGTCTGTGGCCTTTCTTTCAGGAGAATAGCTGTTGTAATATGATGGTTTCTGGCGTGAGATGAGAGGAGATCCTGGCAGCCTCATTCTGGTGGGAGACTCAGGCTCCGAGAACTCAGTATTTCCCTCGTAAGTCAATGGAGTACGAACATCAACAGACTTCTTGAATCTCACAGTCTTACTACCGGATGACCTGGAGGAGCTCGGGTCAGATCGTTCAGAGTCAAGAGACTTCCCGCGCTGTCGACACGGTTCTTTTTCTGTGGCATTTCGAATTTTTCCAGAGCCGTCTGAAGACGAGCGATCACTGGCCATTGCGGACTTGAGGACAAAGTCATGCGGAAGAGTTTTCCATGGCTCGTAAACCTTGTTCGCAGACTTCTGGCCAGCCATTTCGCCTTCGTGGCTATTAATGTGCATATCTCCTTTAGAGTGAGCCGTCGAAACCGAGTCTTCAACATATGGTGCCTGGTAATTCCGAGGACGCTTTTCGCTTTCCTTCTGAGGGAGAGGAGGAGGAGGATCAGTGTTGGTTTCTCTCGATGACTTCCGCTCTGCTCGGCGGCCGGAAGACCCTGTATTTCTCGAGGGACAGTAAGAAGACTCCGGGGAAATGACAGTGCCTCTGGCCTCTCGTGGTTCAGGACACCTTCCACGGACCTTCTCGACTGTAGAAGCCGCTTTCTCGTACTCGGTGGCCTCGTTCTGGTCAATGGAGACATTCCGTTCTCCTTTCTTGCGATTCCGATGGCGATTTACAGTCAGAGAATCCATGTCATCTTCCTTCTTAATGGCAGCTCGCCTGGCTATGTGGTCCTTCAGTCTGGGGGCCTGTCACTGCATGTTAGCTGTCATCTGGTGTTCAAGATATTCGGTCGGCATACCAGTCCAATTACAGAGTCGTCTGGCAGACTTCCATTGTAGTGGAACTCCAGCACACAGGCATCGCAATAGTTTGTGAAGATTGGCTCCCCCGGAAAGACTGGGTGCTGGGCATGAAATGCCTTGGACCTCGCGCTTCCACAATTGGAACAGAAGTGGTATTGACGAATGACACCTCGTTTGTATTCCATCTCTCGGCAGCTTTCGCAGAGATTAATCTTAGTGGATGGTCCTGGGCCAACAGGAAACCTCTTGTGGTAAAGCGCTGACCGAGTGTTTCCACACTCCGTGCAAACGTGATGGCGTTCGATGCGCTGAGGACTCACATCTCGTTGGCCACATTGCTCTCGCTTCCGGCTCTGCTGAAAGTCTTTTTCTTGTGCAGTTTTATGACTATCAGGGGCCGGTTGAGAAAAGCTGCTAAAAGTGGAGAGCGATACTTGTCTCGCGTGAGACTTTCTGCTCGCTGTGATAGCCTTGTTGAGGGCAAGGTTCAGTCTGTCTTGAAGGCGGCGGAGGTCGCGACGCAAGATTCTGCTGTTGGGCTCCTCGGCCAAATCCGCCATCTTGGCTTCAATATGCTTCTGTAGGCGTTGCACTTCGTTTGTCAACGGGCCGGAAGCCTTGGTGTCTCCCTGATTGCCAAGCTTTTGGTAGCGGTTACTCCCATCCCCTGCTGAGTTCAAGATGTTTCTGAAACCCGCTGGAGGCATGGAGATCGCTGGTGCCTGATCTGAGACAGGAGCTCGTGCTGCGGAAGGCTGGGCAATAGGCGCAATATACTGAGCTGGATGAACTTGCATCAGGGGAGATGGTTGGTGCGGAACGTAGTTGATCTGGTGATGATAATACACTGGTTGCTGAGGGAAAGGTTGACATACTGGGACCCTGAGAGGCTGGCTCAAAGAAGGAATAGGAAATGATGAAGATTGTACAATATTACACTGTTGCTTCGACAAAGGAAGGGGAAATTGAGGGGGAAATGTCGCAGAAGGCGTTACATGAGAAACAGGCTGTTGCTGACTGTTCATGATCTCGGCGGTCGATCTTCGAGAACTCGAGCGAGATCCCCGTCGACGAGATGATTTCCGGGTACTTGAGCGAGGTGATGACTTGGCGAGGTGTCGACGGTGGTGTTTCTTTCTCTTGGGTGATCTCTTGGAAGGATGAGGAGATGAATGAGGAAGTGGGCGGGACATAGAGACTCTTTCGGGTGTATCATAGCCACGTTGCTCACGCCCTCCTCGATCATCCTCAGAAGACAAAGAAGACACGCCCTCGGAGCCGACTTCACTGCCATCGCCGCATTCAGAATCAGATTCAGATTCGGATACGCAGTCGATTGCTATACGGCGAGCGCTGGTGTTTCCAGATCCATTACCACGCAGAAATGGGAGCCCGAAGGCAGCACTCAATAGGTCGACATCATAATCCGACCGATTGCGGCGGCGGCGAATAGCTTTGTTAAAGATGTTCATTATTCTGCAGCCAGTAGAAGACTCCTGAGAGATAGAAAGGCAGTGTCCTCGGTATTCTTCTACAGATGGCGATTTGGTGGTGGTATAGAGAGTGTTTGTGGGAGGGTAAATGAGAAGGAGAGTGTGCAGTTATGGTAGAGGAAGAAAATAGTCCCCGTGAGGTCCTCAAACAATAAACACAGAAATTTCTTCGTCTATTCGAGTTTTCCGATATGCTTTGAGATTGTGGGCGCGTCTGGAAAAGGTGAATAGAGGTGGTTGTTGTGACGGCCGTTGGCAGCTGGCAGGAACTGTCACTTGTTTCTATAAGTGGCAGCTTAGAGACCACCGAAATGGGTTGGACAGTACTCAAAGCTCGCAGGTTCTTTCTTAAACGAGTCTTTGGTTATAGTAACCAAGAGTTTGTCTTATTTCTAGAAAGGAGGTAGTGAAAGAAAAGTTCAGCTTGATGGTCTTGTCTAATATTCGACCGACGAAGGGACTTACTAACTCCCGTCACAAAGGGTGCTTCTAATGATTCGGATCTACAAGATTATTCTCATAGATAGGTACTCGTTATTTCTGCTCAAGGTCTGCAAGACGCAAGGGGTGTTGTTGCCCCTGCACGGTTATCTTCGAGGCAGTTCCTAAAATGTCAAGACAACAGCGTAAGCACCAGAGAAATAACGAATATCTGTCAAGGAGAAGAGGATGATGGCATCGAGTATAAAGAAAAGAGAAAATACGAAGATGGGACAGGACATCCCCCTCTCTTGTGCGCGAATTTCTGTTCGGGCATACCGACAAAGTCACCAACTTTGTTATCAACGTTGACAATCAATCTTGCCGTTGTATTCGGTCGTTTTCAAGCTGGCAAACGACAATTCCCTTATTTCCCCTCTTCTCTTCCCTTAGCTTTATCAAGCAAACATGCCAAAGTCTTTAATGCCACTCTTTGTTGCCGCTGATAGATCATTGACGTTGGATGTCATATGGTAGCAAACACACTTAACATTATGCATGAGTTGCTCCGACGGTACTTACATGAGATGGAGAAATCTCTTTTCCAACCAAATATTACACTGATATACATATTGAATTCAATTTTGTCTAAATGCGAGCTAAACCGGGAACCTTTATCCCTTCCTTTTAGGCTCCAGCACCAAAAGCTCCTTCTCCATCTAATCCACACGGAGGACGCGGGCACCTCGCTTTTGAACCGCCTTCTTCTTCTTCTGCCCACGGCTAAAGGCACCCGCTTCAAAATGATCACGGCCAACGTTGTCAAGATCCTTGACCTTGTAAATACGGATGAGCCAATTCTCACTGGTAAAGGCCTCTTCCAGTACATCGAGTGTGGGGCTTGTATCGGGCATCTTAACACCACGCACTCGATCGACGATCTTTCCAGGTGAGTTCGTCTTATTAAAGTTGTGGTAAGACATCTTGTACCTGAAGGCAACCTGTTAGCATGGTGACAAGTCGCTGCGCGGAAGTTTACTTACATCAAGCTGTTCTTCATAGTCTCGGTAGCGCCGGCATCAACTCTGTATTCGCCGCGTTCGGTGAAGAAGTTGCGCTCTTTGACCTCATCAGGCCAAATGCCCTCCGCAATGCGAACCATCCAGAGAAACTTGTTGATATCATCTCCAGAGTAGCCAAGAACGCCACCAAAGACGACGAGGACATAGTCAACCTCGTGCTGGCGCATGATGGGATAGCTGACCTCCTCGCGAGAACTCATGGCCTTTCCAACAGTAGCGATATGGGTGTTGTTCCAGGTGTTGTTGTCGACAAGCGTTGGTCGGTCAGCCATACCACCAATCTGATAACCATAATCCCACCATGACATGATCTTGGCGTCTTTGCCGGTGTTCTGTCGGAGCCACTGATAGGCCTCACGATAGTCATCAATGATGACCGGGCTGCCATCCATGCGCCGACTGGACAGGACAACAGAAGGTGCTGAGTAGGCGTTGGAGGTGACCCATGTGCAGTGAGTAACAAACATGACCAGGTAGATGACCATGCCAGCAACAACCGTAATCTTGGACAAGGTAGTGTAAACACCAACTTCGGGCTTTGTGGTCGCTCGAAGTGCACCCTTGGCCTTCTTGGATCCATCAACGGCCTCTCCTTGTGCAGCCTGGGTTGGCTCAGGCTGATTGACCCGGAGATAGGTGTCGAGGAGCTGAGAGGCAGCCATGGCAGCGGCAACACACACAACAGGTGTCAGTGTGAGCATAAGACGGACCATAACACCAGCAAAGTAGCTTGCAAACAGAGCATAGACAACAATGAAGACATGCTCATCCGCGAGGTTCTGGAAACACATATAAACACCAGCAGGGAAGAGCCAGATGAGGAAGTTAAGATCAAAGAAAAATGAGGGCCATGCGGTAGGCTGATGCTCAGAGACTGAAGCAATGATGGGAATGTGGATCTTGGCATAACCGGTGTCGAACAATGAATAGAATCGACCGCCCCAGGGCGCGATGTATCCAAATGAGGTCAAAAGAATGAGGCCAGCGAGACCGACGAAGAAAGTCGCTACACCAGCGGCAACTACGATAGTTGTGATCTGTCGTCCAGGGATAACAGACTTGACGTAAACAATGAATGCAATCACCTGAAGGAGGCCAAAAACACCTAAATGATAATGTTAGTACCATGTGTTGCAATGAATGTTTGGGTACACACCAAGCGCGGGCATGTGCTCATTAGTCTTGACACAAAGGAAGCCGACGAATGGCACCTGGAAACTAGCCATGGTACCGATAGCGTACCACGTCGTGTAGCTGATATAGAGGCGATCACTGTAACGGCCCATGCAAAGGAGAACGAAGGCATGGACGGGCAGTAGACATGTAATGAAAGCATATCCACCCCACGATGCAACCATGTATGCGTACGATAGTGCGCAAAGAGCACCCCACAGCATCGAACCCAGCTTCAAGGCCTTGACCCAGAGGTAGAATGTGAGGACAAGAAGGAAAATGGCAATGGCCTCGTTATCGTAGCTACCGGCCACGGATCGAGAGATGTAACCAGGTGCAATGCCCATGAAAACTGCGGCAAGAAGACCAGCGGAAGAAGATGTAGTCATCTCATTGGTAAGTAGGTAGGCAGCATAAGCTGTCAGTCCGGAGAAGGCCGGGGCGAGAAGGACGCAAATGTTTCGAATATCGACTGGGACCGTAAGGGCGCGGAGAGCGTGGTAGATGACGCCGCTTGTCACCATCAGACCAGGATAGAGGGTGCCTCCGGTTACCCGCCCAAGAGGATGCCATGTCCTGTCATCGAACCAATCCCAAAACTTGTAAAATCCATTGGCGACGAGGTATTTCGTCGCGCGGAAGTTGAACCATGGGTCGACTGTCTTGAACGTTAGCTCGTCATGATGGAGCAATCTGTTAGTATGAGCAAGACTGACATTCGTGAATAATACTTTCGAAGCCTACGGCGGATGAGTTAGCAAAAGATTCATTCCTAATAGAAGAGAATTCTCTGTGCTCTGGAGACAGAAAAGACAGAGCAGGAATTGAGGGCATTCGCCCATCATGGGTAGAAAGCACTTACGTATCACAGAAAAAAGGCGACTGGACACAGCTGCGCCAGCGATCAAGAGAAGAATGATGACTCTTAGTAGAGTCCTAGTGTTTTGTCCGTTCACTCCGGCGAGGACGTCTTCGGTCTTTGCCGTCTTTACCGCCATGATGGGTTACGATTGTCGACGATATTTGACCCTGGAGTTGATGCAACTTGCAGAAGCCGAAACCCAAGATGATATTCAACTCCACCAGAAGGACAGCTTGGAGCTTTACTACTGAGACGGGGAGCTACAGGAGGTAAATGTGGAACCCTCCCCCGACATAGGTACGTATCCTTTACGCGGCCGTGCATCCACTTGATGGAAATGGGCCTTTAGCAAGGTAAGAGGTACCTCATTCTTATGCCCGTTAGGTGCTGAGCCACAGTTTATCCGGCCAAGCTCTGGCGTATCAAGAAGACAGCCTAACTATGGTAATCAGGTCATTCTACGTCAATTTCGATGAAGTTGACCATGAGAGCATGCAATATAGGTGAACGGCTTGCTAAATCACATCTAAATGTCACTCTACTGGTCACAGAAACCGCTTTGAGCATCAGAATCGCTTATCGTAGTCCTTGATTTTTACTGTAAAACTAAACATACATACATCCGTACCTGATACACATCATAATATAAGCCCGCAGAGATAAACTTACTAGTTTTCCCGCTCGAAGTCTCCCATTGCATGCCCAAGTGTTACAAGCCCTAGCCAAAACCATTGACGTTTTTCTTGTCGTCTAAAATAGATATATTGTACACCTGTACACAGAGTTAAACAGGGACCTAAGGAAACATCTATGCAGGGCCGCCATGTATATCCTCAATCATACACCGAGTCTGGTTCGAGGCTCGGATTATGCCTCAGCAGGACCTATTTCCCTACGGTTGGTCAACCTTTTCGCCGAAACCTCCCTTTGCTTCCATCCTCTCCCTTCCCGTATCTTGCGTTGCGTTTCCCCGCGCCGGTATTACATATTTAAGGGTTCTCCTTCTGCACCTTCAACAGCAGCTTCTCGAGATCAAACTTGGGGTCTGAGGGGTCGGTGATCACTGCATGTATGGTTAGTTTGAGGTCTCGACAGGTTGTGTCTCGCATATGCAATATGCCGCGGCCAATTGCCAGGAGTGCTTTTAGAGCAAAACTGAGTCTGACGTACCAGAGTCGCCAGATGTTGGGTTGTTCTTCTTAGCAAACTCGGCCTTGGCTTGCTGGATAAGCTTCTCCTTCTTCTCGTACTCGTGCTGCGCATGCTCGGCCTTTTGCGAGGCAGTAATCGCTCGCTGGTGGGTGAAACCGTAAAAGATACCCAGGCCAAGGGCGGACCACCGCAAAACCTATAAATGACTCAATTAGTCCTCAAGTCCACGAACTATCCAATTCTGCCGCTCGAATAGTCGTATTTCCTGACGTAGTCGAGTGCTCGGGCTTGGGATACGGTCGAGCGGCCGAATCGGGGATGATAACACGCACGTTCACTCCGGTCGAAGCCATTGGGAATTAGAGTCGCAAAAAAAGGGCGAACGGGACGGAGAGCGAAAGGATCGGTATTGACGATAGTCGGTGGTCGACAATGGCTTGTCAATGGACCCAGTCGGAGTGGCTCAAGGGGATTAGATGCGTCGGCTTGAGGTGAAGAATTGAAAAGTCGTCGGGAAAAGTCGCAGTTTTTCCATTCGCTGCCAAATAGGTAGAGCCAACCGCTGGCGGCTGGGAGCTCGGACAAGCTGGAGCCAGTAGCCAGTGAGCCGGCCAGTGTGATCACGTGCTCGTCCTCATCTCCCAGATCAATTTCCATGCCAGCGATACGTACCGCCTTCAATCCACTACCTAGGTACCTAAGGTAGGTACCTAGGTAAGGTACTTAGTACGGAGTAGGTTAGTACCTTATTAGCATTCAGACTTCAGGCTTGTGCAGGGGGTTATGGGGATTGCAAGTGCCTGAGTCGCTCGCGCATGGATGGATTCAATTGGACCCCATCACAATGGAAGCTCATACCTTGCAGCATTTCACAACTTGATCACTACAAACAAGCAAGGAAGAACGTACATACAGTCACCCCATTTTGTCGCGAAGGTCGACTTTTTATTTCGTCCGATTTTCTCGTCGTCTATTTGTTTTGCGAGACTTTATTTATCATCATTCGTCGCGTTGTCGATTCATACCCTCCCAAACCCAGTCTCATAGCTGTCAACATATTGTTCAGTCTCGCAATGCGACTGTGGAACGTCCGCAATGCAACAACGTCGAGATGAAATCCTAGCGAAGAAGGCGAAGCTTGCTGAGCTCAAGCGCCAGAGAGAGCTTCGGGCAAGCCAAGCAACAGCAAGTCGCTCCAACATAGGAACCTCTAGCGACGTTGGTCCCCTGATACCCTACCGCCTTTAAGCCCATCGTTGACGTTTCTCAACCATAGTTGATATCGCCAACTCCTGGAAGAGCAGATAACCGCCGTGAGATCGAAACTCTTATAAACAGTCTCGTTGGTGATAGTAGGCCCGGCTCGACTGTCACGGGAGGACCTGGCTCTCCGGCTCCTCGTGGTAGCCGCCCAAACAGTGTCCTCAGCGCCGGCGAAATCAGCAACGAACCCTCCGAAGTCACGACCACTAGTCACGCTCAAGTTCCTGCGCAACCGCCGCCTAGTCTTAGCACTGCTCCCCTCCTGACCGTTTTCGAATGCCCACCGTCCCCCGTAAAGGAGGTTTTTTCATACAGCAAAGGTGTCCAGACGACAGAGGAGTGGACCACACCTACCAGAACCAGGGCTCAGTCTCTCATATCTGAAGCCGAAGATGTTCCCGCCGTAACTTCAACACCCAGCAAGAGGCTGAGCAGAAGAGAGCGAGATCGAGAAGAGGAACTCCGACAAAAGATTAGAGAAGAGGTGGAGGAGGAATTGAGAGCGACAAAGGAGTTTCTGAGCGACGGTGTGCTTCCTTCCGGCTCGGCTTCGAATTATCCTTCCAGGAATCTTACCGCTGAAGAGCTGGACGCTGTCGCCCACTCTGATGAATTCGTCGACTTCCTGGATAAGTCGACAAAGGTGATCGAGAGAGCTCTCGATCAGGAGACATATGACATTCTCACAGACTATGCTTTACAAGGCCAGGATAACGATGATGAAGATGAAGACAGTGGTAACACGGGTGGTAAGGGGCGACACAGGATAAAAGAAGTGGTCCAGTTCTTTGACGAGCGGTGGTCCAAGAAGCGCATGATCAGCGGAATTGATTTCTCGCCAAAGTTCAGCGAGCTTGTCCTCGCGTCATACACCAAAAACCCTACAGCTCCCCATGAACCTGACGGGCTGGTTCAGGTCTGGAACATGCACATGCAGGATCGCCCTGAATACGTTTTCACTGCGCAGTCAGATGTCTTGACTGCTAAATTTTCTCCTTACCACAATAACTTGATTATCGGTGGTTCATATAGTGGCCAGGTGTTGCTGTGGGACACGAGAGCAAAGGCGGCTCCGGTTCAAAAGACTCCCCTTACGGGCTACGGCCATGCCCACCCTATCTACTCTGTTGATATTGTTGGTACCCAGAACGCCAACAATATCATTTCTTGCTCCACTGACGGAGTAGTCTGTGGCTGGACAATGGACGTCTTTGCTCAGCCTCAGGAACTTCTTGAACTCAAGAACCCAAGTCAGGCCAAGGTGGCTGTTGAAGACGTGAGCCCAACGTGCCTTTCTTTCCCAGCTACAGATCCTACATTCTTCCTCGTTGGCAGTGAGGAGGGCACCATCTTCCCTTGCCACCGATATGACCGTGCCGGTGCCAAGGCTGGTGTTGATAGGAAAATCAGCTACAAGGGACATACCGCCCCTGTCATGTCTGTGGATTTCCATCCTGCTAGGGGACCGGTGGATCTGGGCGATCTGGTCATATCGTCGTCGCTCGATTGGAGTGTTAAGCTTTGGAAGGTTCGAGCACCAGCGGCAACATCTACAATTGGCTCTGGCGATGGCACCATCTCGCCTCTAATTGACTTTGTGCGTGAAGACGTCGTCTACGACGCTAAGTGGTCGCCCGTCAAGCCGAACATATTTGCATTGGTCGATGGTGCTGGATGGCTGGAGCTTTGGGACATCGCAGTCGAGACGGAAGAGCCTGTGTCCAGGATTTCGCCAAGCTCTCGAAAGGATGGCAGAACTATGCTCTCAAAGAGTCTGAACAAGGTTGCATGGGAGCCCAACGATGGAAAGCGTCTTGCGACCGGTGGCATCGACGGCTCTCTCACAGTATTCGAAGTTGCGAGTGGTCTTGGTGGCAAGGATGGCCCCAAAAACGAGGACTGGGCGAATGTGAAGAAGCTTGTGAACCGACTGGAGGCAGTCGGTTCAAGTGGTGCATTGATAGTTTAGTGATCTCCATTGGATGAAGTATTGGCAGCATAGTGGCGTGCGTTCCTATGTTGCGAGGTAGCTAAGAGACGAATTTATTGATATACCCAAGGCTTTTTTGGTTTCTGTCTTTCGTTTCACCAACAATTTAATTTAATGTATTGATCTCTACGCATCACGATCCCGAGTTACTAACTACCTAGCCCCTGCTGTCATAGTATTTTAAGAAACCTAACCCAGGAGTATAGTGTCACGTGCTATCTCCACATCAACAACATCTTCCTTTCATCGTGGAGCAGAAGCTCAACCTCTGTTTTAGCAATCTCAGCTTTTTAGTCGAGAGACTCTGCGCAACGATGAGCAGTCATCTGAAGAGTTTTTCTTCTCTCTAGCAGCCCATCACTCCAACTAGGTGCTACATAGGACCATAGATACAGTATGGTAAGTCACGGTCCTTTTGAAACACTCATTCAATTTTTCATGATGGCATTCATTTTTATGAATTCTGCAATTCCGAATGTCCTTTTGGTTTTGGGCAACACGTGGACACTTTACAGCTGAACAGCAATTTTACTACTCACTGTTTCTCATTTCTGTCTTAAAACCGTGTTCTGACTCAACCACAGACTTTGTCACACAGTTAGGCCTCCATTGGCGCGCCTTCAGGATACCGCCCGCCAGAAACTTCAAATGCATAGATTATATCCTCGAGGGTCGTCATCTCTTCCTCCAAAAGCGGGAAGTACTGGGCGTTCTCCTCGACTCGAGCTGTTGTGGTTGCGCCAGGGATGGGAATGATGGTAGGCATTCCCTTGCGACTGTTTAGTCCTCTAACCCAGTTGATGGCAAGCTGTGCAGGTGTGATTCCCTTCCTTTCTGCTACTGCCTTGACTTGGTCAACAAGCTTGAGGTTGTGCTGGAAGGATTCTGGCTGAAAACGCGGAAATCCGCTGGCAATGCCCTGGTCCTGGAATTGAGAGCTGTCGGCAAAGCGACCTGTCAACATCTGTAGTGACTGTTAGATCTATGTTGTTTAGATGTGAATGGGCGAACTCACGCCACGTCCAATAGGCGCGTAGGCCATAATAGGAATATTGTGCTTAGCACACGCCGCAGCAACGCCATTCTTGAGGATGTCGGGGCTGAACAGACTGCATTCGACCTCAACGAGAGCGACCTTGACATGCTTGATGGCTTCTTCGATAGTCTCGGCACTGCATTCCGACAGAGCAATGCCACCAACCTTGCCGGTGTCAACATATTCTTTCTGAATGACGTTGAGGGTTTCTTCAAAAGGAACTTTGTGGTCTCGTCTTGAGGGTGCGAAGATATCAAGTTTCTTGACACCGCCCAGTTGATTTAGCACATTGTCAATAGACCTTCGTACATTCTCGGGAGATCCATCAAGTTGAAACGTATCAGGGTTGTAAGTGCCCTTGATGGCGATCGTGATCTTTTCAGCATCTTCTGGGAATTTTGTGAAGTATGCGTTGATGAGAGTCATGCTGTTATAATCTGGAGGTCCGTAAAATTCCGCGCCGCTCCAGAGATTGCAGCCATTGGCGAAGGCTGTGTGCATGGCTTCAAGAGCCTGATCTAAAGGAGTTGGTTTGGGACGCCAAGTGAAGCCTTCAAAGTTATCAGTCTGGTTGTTTTAAGTGAGTCGAACGACTAAACATACCCATAAGGCCGTATCCGAGAGCGCCGACATGCTTTCCCAGAATTTCGGGCATATTTGGTGTTGAGGATATTTGCATGTGTATGTAATCCAAGCTAGAACTATATGTGTGGACTGGGTGATATCGCGTTGAGAGAGGGGCTGTGAGACTCAGCAATCAATGAGGAAAGATGCGACGGTACTTATACATCAGAAGGATTGGGTGATTGCATTTAATTCAAAGTTCTATGCGACTATCTCGGTTGATTAATCACCCTCCATCTGACCTATAACGGTGTTGTTCGCCACACCCGTTCATCGGGATTGCAGCTCCAAAATGCTACATAAATCCGAGGATGGATCTGACTAAACTTAAGTCCAGCTCGTATCCCGCAACGCAACGCTCTGTGAGTGAGCCCGAAGCCAACAGATCGGGGCTTGCTCTTTACGGAATTGTGTGCTGCCGAGGGGTCCCTTATGGAGATAGAATATTGGATAGTGCTATTGATCCGATCTGATGCGAAGCAGGTCAGGGAGGTAGTTATCTGGAGGAACCCAGTATACGCAGCAAGCTGTCCCTAGTGCTGATACCATCGATATGGCGGTCATCACTCTCGTTAATCAAGGTCAATCAATATTCCCTCCTCTCCTCCTCTCTTTGGCTCAGGTTTAACCACTTCCTCCTCGAAGTCTTCTTCATCTTCATACTCATCCTCAGCTTCGGATTCCTCTTCAAGGTTTGCGGAGTGCATATCTCGACGCTTAGCAAGAATTCGGGCTCGTTGCTTTCTTCGGAGGATATTCCCCATCTTCCTCGCTGTTCGTCGACCATGCGAAGCATCCGCTGCACGAAGGGCTTGGGGGGGCATAGGCACCAATCCCTGTGCTTGAAGCCACCAATCAGGGTGACCAGTTAGGCCAACTTCTCCGAGGCCTTCTGCAGTTGTGGGCATTACATGTTCATAGTGACAGTCTCGGCCCCATTTGCAGACGCCGTGGTGACACCAGTGTCGACAGGGTAGAGGCAGTTGAGATGATGGCGCCGTAGTGTTGGTTGGAATTTGTCGTGTCTCTTTGAAGGAAGTTGGCCTGAGATGGACTGGCTGCTGTTGGTTGGAGGGATTGTGGCGGCTAGATGAGAGGCCTTTTGCTGGCTTTAGCGGAGACTTCTGAGAATCAAGCTGAGTTGTAGTTGTAGTTGGTTTTGGTTTCTCATAGTAGTTGTGAGATGATGCACCCACTGGGCAAGGACCAGACCGGAACTCAGTGGCCCGCTCCTCTGAAGTGTCCGATTCACCACTAGTCGAAGATCCATCCCTAGTAATGGGAGCGAATCGAAGCTTGTAAGTATCCAGCTCAGCATGAATAACCCCCAAATTTCCCATGTCTCTAGTCTCATCTAGGGACAAACTTCGAGGGGCGCCGACGACTTCGATCCACTCCGGCAGAAGGTCTGCCGGAATAAGGGGTACAGCAGTTGCAGGCTGAGAAAGAACTTGGCCGTTGGGCGTGATTTGCTCTGCCCCTGGTCTGACCAGAAAGAACTGGGGTTTGATTCCCATGTTGGCTGGAGAGTGTTGTGTGGTCAAGGGACAGGAGAAAAGTGAAGAAGCAAGTTGTGGGATGTGAAATATGCTAGAGCAAGATTTCAGAGACCAGGTCCTGGGGAGCTCTCTTTATAGAATTTACGCATACAGCTTGTCAGTTTCCTGTTGTCTCATGGGCTCCCGTTTGCTGTGACACAAGTGAGCACGGACAGAGGCTCAGATGCAAACCGAGAAGGCTTTGTAACACCCAGGGGAGGCAACGAAACTTTATGCCTATATCCCAAGTGACAAAAAGACCTAGCTAAGTTTAGTGTAACTTATCGATTCTTTATAATAGCCATTTTTGGCACCATCGTTTAATGTCAAGGGGTTTTCTCGCTCCATGAAGCCTCCACACGAATCTTGACATCCAAACCATCTACGCAGTAACCTAGTTGTCTAGGTCCATCTTTGAGTTCCACTTCTCTTTTGACCCATCGTCCAGGTTTGCCTGCGGTATCCTCCTCAGCAACATGTGTGTAAATTCCTTTGCGTTCCCTCTCCTCTTCGGCATCCTCCTCGTCACTGCTATCGCCCTCTTGATCGTCAAAGCCAGCTACAGGGTCCCATTCTCCGGTTTCCCAGATAAGCCCGAGCTTGAGAGGCGGCAGTCCAAACAGTTTTCCAGCGATACCTTTGACGGCATATATATCGTATGATTTGGGGATCTTTTTCACTTTTTCCTCGCCACCTTGAAGATGGAAACCAACAGTAACTAGACGTGCCTCCAGGAAAGCAGGGTTGACCTCCAACCTGCGAACAATATTTGGTTCGCCGTAGATTTTGCAAAGGTCGGCATAGCGAGGGTGATTTGCCAGGACTTCTTGTTCGGCGTCCTCTGGCGCAGCCGCGAGCTGTTTCGCAATCCGCGAAAGATAGAACATCTCAGCGTTACTTCTATCAGCCGGCGTGATCTGGCTGAAATTGAGGGACTTCAGTGACCCAAGACGGGCGACAGTAAACATGTGCGACTCCTCCGAAGATGATGCTTTAGCATCAGCGTCCGCAGCATCGTAGAAGGGGTTGTGGCCAATTCGCAACCCAACTAGACCAGGGAAATGTTTGGGAAGCTGGCTCACAAAGTCCCAGGATTGAATGTTGTTATAGGAGACGTCGAGGTACTGGACAGTATCTGAGAAGATCGGCCCTTCTATACCTTCAGGGGCGATTGACGAAATGTTGTTCCCCTTGAGGTGGATGTTGCGCAGTGATCTGAGAGTTGCAAGGGTGCTGATGTCCACGAGCGTAGTGAATTCGTTGATTTCGAGGTTGATTGATGTCAAAGTGGACGAAAGATTGCCATAGTCCAGTGCAGGGAGAGATTGGAATTGGTTTGATCCAGCATCAAGAGCAGCCAAAGATGGAGACTTTGTTGCGATGTGACAAACTTCCTCCCAGCTCAGCAAGGTTTCCTCGAGCGAAAGTTCCTTGACGCTGTTTACAGCATCGTTTTCTTGATCGTCTAAAACGTTCCGAAATCGATTCCCACTATAACTAGGTCAGCGGCTTGTTTGCCTACGGCCAGAAGGTCATACTTGAGGGTCAGGTGCTGGAGATTTGGTAGCTCACGACAAATTTCGAACACGGGGTCAAGCCGCTCAAATAAATTGCGACTGAGATCCAACTGCGTAATCTTGGGGCACGTCTTTGCAATGATCCCCTCGCTCTCATCGTCTGCTCTCGCACTGGATACCTGGAGGTCCTCGAGAATCACCACAGTGAGCTCACCGATATTGGCTTGCTTACGGCGAATCTTCTCAAACCCCACCTCCTCGGCACGCTTCCCGAAAAACACAATCTCTTCTGCGGCCCTTCTACCATCTGGAAGCGTGTATTCGGAGGCATATTTGTGGTTAACGGCTGCTAGAAAGTGACGCGGCGGGTCAGCTGGCCGTGAAGGGCGCACAAATGAGGCAGCAGTGGGGAATTTAGATTTGCCTTGAGAGAGTCAGTCAGAGGTAGTTATCAATTACACACAAACAGATAGACATGTGTATCAGATGGTGTGTCTAGTCTTACAGGTAAAGTAACGAATGCCTTTGTGACATCCGTCGTGTTTGCCACGGGCTGAGTCGTCCCATTCTACGCCGAGCCATGTCCCTGTTGTACCTGAGACTTCACCGACAAATCTCACCGTGCAGAGAGCGCCATCGTATGAGATGCGTTGGCCAACGTGGTGCGTCGTTGTCATTGTTTATGTTTCGGGAAGTTTCTCGCTATATCACAAAGATGGGCTTTCGTTGTTGATATTGAGGAGGTTAAAGATGGGAGCTACTAGAATAAGAGGATCATTAAAGCACCGGAATTTTTGAGGTTAATGATACAACAGCTGTAGCCTCAGACAGCACCAAAATACTGAAATTGACTGAGATTTTTCACACATGACAAGATAATTACACTTGTTACTAAGGGGGATTTATGCTATCTGCTAAATTAAATCAATTATATATATATTCGAAAATTACTGTTAATCCTGGGTCTCCACGTGAGCTTGAACGAAAAGTCAGAGAACGAATCCGAATAATGCTTGTCATGACACACTCGCCGTACGATTTCAAATGATTAAGACATAGGTATGTGATAATATGTCCTCATAAGACTGCTCTACTCAATCGTGTGATTGTCACAAGCTTCCTAGGCAAGTAGGTAGTATTCATGATTTTTTGCATTGGGATATCTCGCCATAGGGTAACTGCATCAATGCCATGTCCGTCCACTTTTCAACGTCTCCTCATCTCACCGTTAGCACCAACACTCATCGTAAACCAATACTTTTACAATGTCGTCTTCTTCCATAGAATGCCAGCATCGCTGTGCCCAAATGTTCTCAATGGCAATGTTTCTACAAGATATATCGACTCGCACCAATCTTCTCGACCCGCGACGTCCAGCTTCACAACCTCAACCGTCTCAGAAAGCCTTGCCTTCTACACCAAGCCCACCATCTGATCCATCGATACAACAAATGAGCCAGCTACCAGACAGAACCATCTGAGAAGAGTCAACGAACTGCATACAATCGAGGTCCAAAGGAGTTACACAAAAACTGGTGAGGTTACAATTCAGCAATATAACATCACCAACCAATTTGTTCATCACGAATATCACGCATTTGTTCAATGAAGCCCATAGGCTAATTGTTCACTCAAGGAGATCAATTGGCAACAAGCTAGTTACAGTTTCAGTCTAAATCTAGCCTTTGGTGGTCATACAAGTGTAGAGAGTGTCGGTCATCAAATTCAATGCCTGAACATTTTCATGTGGCATTCTGGTATCGTTTCGCTCAAAATCAATTCGCTCGGCCAATTCTTCCTTTGGCCTGGTCACATTCCTCCAAAAATCGGTAGATACCTTCGAGGCCTTCATAGTCTTCTGATGGTCCAGCTATTGAAGAGCTGTCTGGAGGCGACATCGTCTCGTATCCCTCGGCCTCAGCCAACCATGGACTATTTATCATTTCGTCCAGATATGACTGCTGGACAAAGTACTCCTCGTCTAGAGTCGAGATTTCATCAGTTTCGTAGCCCTCTAGTGATCGGACTGATACGCTCGGGGTCAAGGCTGACTTCATGCCATCGGGAGCGAATGGGAATTGGAGGGCAACCGGAATACCGACTGTACTGTCAAAGTCGGCATCTTGGCCCACCACACCACGCTGGATACCAATGTCATCGCAAAGTCGCTCAATGGTCTCAGGGTCAACGCCTGGAAAGCGGACTCGAAGAACGTTATGCTTCTCTAATAAGACTGGGAGGTCACCCAACACTGCAAGCCTGCGGAGGTCGGCATTGATGGCCGTGAGGTCTTGCAAGGCTCGTCCAAAGTCAGTGGACAAAACATCGAGGAAACCCTCAGTGTTGAGGGAAGCGCCGCCAGCAGCGGCCTCAGCCTTGAAACCAGAGGTCTCGGAGGCAAAGGGAATAGCCGCAGCGAGAGGGCTCAGAGCTGTGACGGTAGGGCTGAGCTGGAAGTCGATGAAGGAGCCGGGAGCGGAGTGGGAGAAGGCGGAGAGCTTGTGCATCGCCTGATCTTCGACTGGTGACACAGCACGATACTGTCGCTCGCCTCGAGGCCCAAGACCATCGTAACGGAGCTTTTGGCCGGAAAGGAAAAACGCTCTCATGGCTTGGGAGACGTTCTGCACAACCTGGGCCGGAGCTGCCGGAGTATGCGAGAAGTACCGAGCACTGCCTCCGAGACTGTATCCGCCAGCACTGCGAGGAAAAGCACCACCGGTCAGATTGGGCCGAAGAGCATTGGCAAAAGGAGCTCGGCCGGAGAACTGAGCAACACGTCGAGATGTGTTCGAGGTCGGGAGCTTGAATCGATCGAAACGGGCAGCCTTGGGTTCGGAGCTGATGAATCTCCTAATGACTCGGTTGACATTCTGAGCTGCGGAGCTCGAGAACCATCTAGTATGGCGCTTCTGCTGCCGAAGCACAGCAACGGGGTGAATAGGTTGACGAGCAACTCTGGCGGTTCTGAGTGTGAGTTGGGATTGCAGGGGCCGCGTCATGAAGACGAGCTTGGTCCGAACCACATTCGTGGTTTTGGCCACAGCAACTTTGAGAAGCCGTCGGGCCATCGGACCCAACAGCGCCTCTAAAGACGCCATAGTGAAGTTTTTTTGTTGTTTCCAAATCCAACGGTGTTGGAAAGTGAGGTGCGTAAGCTGAAGCACAACGCATTCAGCTCGGGCGGTATGAGGTCCTTTATGGCGGTGATAATTCGCCACAGCATGCGCCACACGGTAAGGACCGGGTGGCGGATTGCGGGGTTCGTCTAGCACGAAACAAGATTAGTGCGGATGTACAGTCAGCAAAGGTGACCTCCACCAACAATAAATTTTCTTGTCTTCGTTTTTCCTTCGCTCAAACCTCTCCCTCTTCATTCCTCAAGGTCTGGATCGCGCACACGATGCAAAGCCGTTGCCCAGCTTTTGCGCGACCATGACCTTGAATTTCTCACAGGTAAGAATTTCCCCCACTCCCTGCTTTATTTTCTACTTCACATGATGAATATCATACACGAACAATCCAAATCAGACCAGCACAATGGTGATATAGCAATCTCTAGAATTACACTGAGAAGCTTTGGACCTCGGAACCGGCAGGATGTTTTTGTCACAAACCTCGTACTGACCAGTCACTAGTTTTGTTTGCTCACCTGTTAGCCGTTGAATGGACGCGTCTCCCGATTGAGCGCGCGTCATCTCTTGCTATACACTGAAAAGGTTGGTAAATAAATTCCTTTGTTTTTTCCAAACCCTCTCCGAGTGATGATCAAAACGACACCTTAGGGATTCCTCATTCTTAAAATACTATGTGGATACTGTTGTTATAAGTTTCAGCCTTGTCTGACTGGAGATCACAACGCCTCTTTTGCTTGCACCGTTTTCTACTGATGCAATTGCTAACTCGCGTTTGTCAATAGGTAAATCTCATCTTCCCTCTCAAGCGCTCCCAGCCACTTTATGATGAAGATTTGAACGAACGGGCGGACATAAATGAGTACTGCTGCCTCCCACCCTAGAAAAGCAAGGACGTACAAATCCTTGTGGTGGGTGTGTAGTGGGACCTCTTGTTGATACTTCGTCACCTGATCGTGGCTCCTGTGGAAATGGATTCTTGTCGGTATCTGGTAGAAGAACTGGTGGCTGACTGTTGAGGATCTAGGTACTTGAACAAAGAATTCTTGCTCTTGCATACACATCCCTTTCGTGATGAGTTGTTTTTTTAGTATTCACACTGTTTGACTCTTGGTCTTCGGGCCTTGGGATATGAACACAACATCAACATCTGACTGATTGGTATGCTTCTGATGCTCTAACCATCGCGATTCCATGGCTAACCTGTCTAGATCTGATCTTGCGCTTTTGTTGCCAAACTCAATGATGACGGATGCTAATTCCGTCATAGGTATATAATAGACATTTTAGTCTCATGAATGGTAAGACGGCATTTTCCTTGCGCACATCTTCTGCACACCCCTGCCATATGATGACTCTGCTATTATTAGCTCTATCCGAGTTCATCGTGACGAACAACCTATTCACCTTGGAGAACTGATATGGTTTCCTACATATGTTTTTTTTTCCCACATTGCGAAGATATCATAGCTAACCATGTTTATTAGATTTAACGATTAATGATCGCGAAGTTATTGTACTTCGAGAAATATGTAACTTGAGAATATATAATTTACCAAGCCATGCTATCTATACCTTTTTTTTGTAACTACGTGTGATTGCTGGAGATGTATCCTACCTGAGAATGGAATAGCTATATCCGTAGATATCCATTTTTGTTACGCCTGCCTGTCGTGTTCTCGTTCACTCTTATGGCATGTACTAAACTTATTTCTTAAGCTGCAGCCTCGCGTTCATTCCAACAATGCAGCGGATCAAATCCCAATCATCCTTGTGGCCTACCCAGTCGGTGACGACGACTCCCGTACCTGCAGAACCGATCTTGAGCTTGTTTGGCCCCTTACCATCCTCGCCGTGGCACATGCAGAGGTATTCGATAACAGAGGGGTTGACCTTGGCAGCAATACGCTCTGGCCAGCAGGTTGCGTTGAAGAAGTTGCTTGCTGTAAGGAAGTTGACAAACAAGGGGGGTAAACTAGCATCCTTTTTATGACCATCCATCCCGGCGAGAGCGAAGGTCTGCTCAGCAGCGCGTTCGAGTTGCCGACGGCAGTACTCGATCTTTTTCTCAATATTCTGGCTCTCGGTAATCTCGTAAAAGTCTTGGACACGGATAATACCTCCTGGCACCTTGCCGTCTTCGCAATTATCGGGCCAGGCGCCTGCGTCAATACCCCAACCCCGACCATCCCAGCATGTCTTCTTCATCTCGCCGTCCAAGTTGAAGCGGCGGACGATGACAATGCGACCACGGGCACCACCCAGAGTTGGAATCCTGGGCTCAGTCCACCATCGACTTCGTCTTTTATCGACGTAGCTGTGCTTCAGATATTTTCCGAGTTGTTCGTCGTTGCCCCTTCCAGTACCTTCGCGCTTGATACTCATGATGACAGTCTCACTGCTGTTCTCGTCGAGGAACTTGTAAATATCCTCGAGCATGTGCTTGAAGTACTTTGTGCCAGTCAAGGAAATGGGAAACACGCTGTGGACTAGAGCAAGTTCATCATCGTCAGGACTCACGGATACTCGAACGTCGAGAAACCGAACACCATTTTTGAGTTGCTCCAAGACGCCGACCGCTTGACATCGAACAGAAGGAAGAGCAGTATAGCAGGTAGGAGAATTGTGCGTGCCAGGGATCGAAAGCAGAGTGAGTGGCCAGTCGTCGTGAAGCTCGTGCATCCAGCGATGCAGCTGGGCAGAAGAGAAGATGGCTAGAAAGGCACCGTTGGGGGTATAAACGACAGTGAGATCATGTTTGCCTCCGTCCAGGTTCTTCATGACAGAAGATTTGTTGGAGGGGTTGGGGATGTCGACCTGATACTTATGATCCTCATATTTGAAGGTAAGACGGACCACCTCCTTATTCTTGTCGGCGGCTCGGATGCCAGAACCCTTGGTCTTGAAGGGCTCAACTTTGACACAGGCATTTTCCTTGTGGATGGGGTCGCCCTTGGCCTGGGTTTGGCGAGAGCTGAAGTCAGTAGCCTTAATGAAGCCACTGATATGGCTTGTCATATTTGAGAGGCGGTTGCCGGTTCTCACAGTCTGGCCCTCGAACCTTTCGATTTCAATAAGCTCGATTGGGTTGATAGTAAGATTGCGAATGGTGAGGTGAGCCATGGCTATGATTGTCGCCAATAAGGTGGCCACTAATTGAATGGGATGATGGCGCTTATTGCGAAACCTCGTAGAAAGTGGATGAAGCTACCAAGGTAAGTATCCAAGAAGGGGTTTGTTGGGGGTGAAATAAAAAAGACAGCCAAGCTTAAAGCCAAGCAGGAAAGACCAAGCAGTAAAGACCGGAGGTAAGCTCCTCCCGCGTATATGGACCAAGGATGTCGAGGCCAGATCTGAGTCTGAGTCTGAGTCTGAGTCTGAATCTGAATCTGAATCTGAATGTGGTAGGGGGAGGTTAGGAAGCTGGCAGCTTCTGAAGCTCACCTTATGGAGCTATCCAAGGGCGGGCCTAGTTCTGCGTGGGCGGGGCCAGTTTTCATGTCAATTGGAGACCCCCCCCCCCGAATAAAGTGGCGGGGAAATGGGAGGAAGCACCCAAAAGACAGTAAAAGCCTAACTGAACAGTGAGCTAGCTACTGTATCATGGGAGCTGAAGTCATCCCAGCTTGCGTCGTCGTCCTTCGTCATCACTGCCAAGGGTGCCAAGTGAGGGAGACTCCATGAACCAAGTCAGACTTTTCATCTTGGGTGTTTGATCTGGCGCCGACACACTGAAGGTGAGCTTACTACAGCTAACAGATTGGGCTGGAATATAAGCCTTCCAAGCCCTTCTCAAACGAAGGGCAGAACTGTAAAAGGCCCAGGGCAAAACGGCTCAGTGTTGGCGTTCCGACTTGGCCGATGAACAATTCCGTCGGGGAACCAACAATGGATAGGCTGAACACACAAAGTAAGGCTGAAGCTGCACATTGAGTTGGGTGGGTGTCAATAGATAGCCTATTTCCATGGTTGCCAGACTAATTGCACCAGCTCGACTTGGCTGATCCCAGTCCTCTGAACTGGGACAGACAAACAATGGATAGTGTGTATGCTAGTTAGTTAAAAGGGACCGAGGGATAGGATGACCGTGCACCATCTGCCCAAGCGACCGAGCTACAGTACCATTCTATTGAAACGGGGGGGGGGGGGGGGGGGCCTCTCTTTTTCCCTGGTTTTCCCTACGTGACGATTGAAACGTTGACGCCTTAGCGTTGGGGGAATGCGATCATGGCGGGAATGGCGTTGGAAAGATGCGATTATTCAGAATCGAGAGCGCTAAGAACGAGGCAAGTCTATCATTGATTATTCCCAAGTAATTGGTTTCCTTGTTGAGAGTAGCTTGAAGATTGCTCGACTTCAGTAGAGGCATGGAGGTCAAGGTGAAGAAGAACGGCACGGTCATGTTGAAGCTGAGGTGTGTTGTAACACAACACAATAAGCATATCCAACAAAGATGGCCCAGTATTATAGCGTAAAGGTTAAGAAAGAGACAGAAATAATAGGTCAAGAAACTCCTATTATATTTGTTATCACTCTATATCACGAGTTAGGAGTATCTTCTGCTGATTATTCGCATCTCAAGAATACTCTTTGTCAATAGCAGGCGGTATTGTGGATATTCGCCTGACATGAAGATCCCAAAGATCCCATAGACAATAAATCGCCTTTCTTTTTTATTAGTGCTATAGTTAATTGATTATCACTCAATCTGTGGCTGAGATAGAGCAGTGGTTCTCATATCAAATCAGTAGTTAATTCCGCTGTATTACATGAACATCACCAGCCTTGAAGTTCTCGCTGGTTAAGGAAGAATGAATGAATGAATGAACTCCCCGACCCCATGCCTTTCATCTCTAATCATAAAAAGGCCGTCAATATTCTTCTCAGTATTGCTGTTCTCTTTTCAGCATCCTGGGATGAGAAGTCTAGGTAACATAGGCCCCAAGAAACACTCATATCTACCTTCACCAGGTTCCTTGGAAATGCTTGCCCGTGATTACCCCAGCAACCTCCTAAACTAACCATTTCCAGACATATGACATGGTATTCTTTCGTTTAATAACTTGTTCGCCGTCTCTTAGTAGGGGCCAAGTCTTCCTCATCATCCGGATCAAGTGGAAGTGAAGTTCCAGCGCGTTTCTGGATGAGACCCCCGATAACATCTCGGCTTCCGATGACATTACCTGTTCCCTCAACATTCAGACCCGCAGCAACCTGGATACTCAAGGGTCGAGGGCAGCCAGACTCGTCAATCATCGGAATGCCGCAACGGCCAGAGCTTCCCTCGTGTAAAGCTTGCACGACGGCCTTGGCTATAGCATTGGCCTGTTCCGCGGGAGTAGCTGTCAGGCACACGATGTTGTTGTTTCGTGAAACATTGACAGATGTGTCGATCTTGAGGCTTATGGGTGAGCTTCCCTCAGATGTCTCGTCTTGGTCATCATCCACAGTATCAGAAAGCAGGGAAGTGCCCGTGGTTTGTTGGGGCTGAGGGTGTGGGATATTCCCACCCAAGTTAGGGAGAGTATCCCGCCTCTCTTGAATAATTCTGGCCATCATGGCAGTGAAATCAGTGACAGGGACTCTTCGCGGTGTATAGGCTGGAGGAGGACTGTTCTCCTTAGGGACATCGACTTGGGGGTCCTGAGGTTGAGAAGTATTGTTGGGAGCGTCCATGGTTTGTTTTATATGTAAGGGAAGGTGTATTTGTTTGTGCTCGGGTAACAATGCTCTCTGGAGAAAAGGAGAGCAGAGTCAGGTGGTGCTACTGGATAGGAAGATTGTTTTGGTGTAGGAGAGGAACTCCAGTGCGACAGGTCTGTCATATATAAAAGTTTCTCGACGATAAAATTGCTGTTAGTAACGGGTAAAGACAAGATCTTGTCCTCGATACAATAGGTAAGACCAGGGGGCGAGGTGGTGGCCGAGAGCTATGCGCCACGTGTGATAGTGCTATCTCTGGCTTGCTGGGGCTGAGGTGACGCGAGGATGATGTGATTTCTGGATAGAGTTAAGAGGTTCAGAGAAAGATGTTCCGGAAGGGAAGTGGGAAAGATATCTAGATATAGATGGGCTGAAGTGAGAATAAGAAAAGGGGGAACTAAGCAGGTTTCCTCCTGTAGTGGTCTTGGAGTGCTGGACAATACCAACACTAATCACAATAAAATGGAACTTGATCAAAACCTGATTGATTGTTTAATATCTGCAGTGAGGGAGAAGTACATGAAATTCACAGCAAACAAGATTTGTAGAAGAATCCCATCTACCCGCACGGGAGAAGGGGGTGTAGGGGGAAAATGACATGCATCGACTTCAGGCTGAGACTTTGTACGCCATCATTTCATCTGCAACTACAATAGGGCACAATAATAGGCACGGGAGGAAGAATGGATCCCGTAGCGCCCAGGCATAACTGCCATCTTTCTGATTCAGTAAAAAGAAAAAAAAAAAAAAATACAAGCCACCAACATGGATACAACACGATATGTCACAAGCACAAGAGATAGGCTACCTACTAAGTTAGGCCAGCATAATGTCGTGTGCCATGGCGTGGCCAAGCTAGGAAGAAAGAGACTTGCAGCCTCAGCCGAAACTAACGTCCGTCAGGCCGGGTTCAATGTCTGCATTGTGCCTACGGTACTGTGCACAGGATATGCTCTCGCGAAGGATTTCGGACTTATTCAAACGGGTATTATTGATCTCTCTCATCAGACTCTACGCACGCCCCCTCCACACACGCAGAAGATGGCTGAAACCAACGCGATGACCACCTACCACTGAATACCATCACCGTGGAATGGGGTGGGTTTCTAGTACCGGACAGGGCAAACTTGTCACGTCAAATCCTGTATCAGGGAAGATACAATGCATGCATTATCATGGCTCGCCGGTTCTTGCTGGCGGGTCTTTTTGCCTATTGGAGCAGTTGGATGGTTACACGTTCATTTTGCCTGGCTCCTGGTATTATCACCTCAGCACCTTCATGAGTCCAGACGGTAATATGCAGGATCAAAATTTGACAAACACAATCGAAAGAACTTTTGAGACAAAATCCATGCTTTGCCATATATGATATTGGGGAGTTTCAACGCAAGGTTTCGGAGATCAACAATACTGGTACCTAACCTACATGTACCACGGCATGAATACCTTAAATTCAGGGACCAAGAGGAAGCACCTGAATGAAGGAACCATCAGGGTCCGTAACCTTCCTACATAGGTACATCTAGTACTTACTCGTTAGCTCGTCAAAAGATGATCGTTTATTGTATCACTTTTCTTCATGATCATCACATTCTAGAGACCAAGTCATCAATACCAACCTCAGTGCATCAAAGTGCTGACTCCAAGTTGAACATCAGTCAGTCACGACCGACATTAGAAA
This sequence comes from Fusarium musae, assembly GCF_019915245.1. Lineage (NCBI taxonomy): Eukaryota > Fungi > Ascomycota > Sordariomycetes > Hypocreales > Nectriaceae > Fusarium > Fusarium musae. Next base: position 3,677,056 of record NC_058387.1, read on the forward strand.
AGCGAACCTTTTAGCAGGACGTAGTTGGCCGATGCGAAAGCGGAAGGCGTCAAGGTGGCTTTCGGGGCGCGGCTTGGCGGCTTGTTGGCTTCCTATTGTCCCCAGACGTGCTTGGTATTGTTGTCGAATAGCCCCCCGTAAAAACCCCCCGTCAGCCGCGCAGTCCCGACCGAATGGGCTGAATCGAAGCACCAACCACGGGCGACACCTGCCGCCTATTCGCTTCCTATTGAGGCCCACTTCGGGTCTAGCGCCCGTAGCACAGGCCCACATTTACGGACTTCTGCCGCCTTCCGCATCCTCCACAGAACTCTCATAACTCAAGCTCGCTTCTGTATAGGTAGGTACCTCAGCCAACACAAATGTACTAGGTACCCATGACAGTCGACAATAGAGGATACCTAGATACGCCCCCCCTTACGAGCTTCCCTTTTTGGGCTGACAATTGCATGTTCCAAACGGTCACAACCATCCATCATCCCTGCCGTGATGCATCTCGGGGACTTACACCCTTCAGACAGTCTAGACAGTCTACCACACCACACCACCTCCTTACCGACAAACAATCTCTCATTGCCCACTCACGCTCTGTACAATTCGCCAAAGGAAACCTTGCCCGTTCAATTTCCTAACAAACAAACAAATGTCCATGCACTGCTCACCAACGTCTACCAGGTCCGCGGCGTCATATCTTGCGTCCGCACCTCCTGCAGAACCATAACCAGTTTAAGCGAAGCAGCCTTTTGACTGCCAACCCATCTCCTCGGTTCTGCTGTCTATTCAAGCTTGGGCCCTGGCCCCAATTTTCACTTTCCATACTGCCTTATCCTTCAGCGTCCAAGCCCAGAATACCAGCAGAGTGACTACGCTATAATGGCGTACCCGGGACGATCCTCTTCCCATCCGGCCTGCTGGTTCTCGACACACTGCAACGCAGAGTATACTAGTTAGCAACTCTGGGCTTCACTACGTTTCACTCGACATTCACAGGCGGTTATTGGTGTTATGGGTATAAGCCTGTGGTGCATCAGCTACAATGTTTACCTAAAACAACTAGAGGTACTAAGGAAAGGTCATTTCACCTGTGACAACTGTTGATCAAAAGGTCCAGTTGGCTGAGTATTTCACTCCTGGTACTCATGGTGCGACTCCGCTTCAGCATAGCCGTTCGTCAAGTGCCGACATCGTTGGCTGATCGTGCTGCCCCCACCGCGCAGGCTTATTCGCATAATTTATGTCTCAAACAAACAAAGATCTGCAGATGATGAGACGAGAGTCTACTCCTACTACAGTCGCAGTTGTGGCATGCCGTCAGCTTCTGATAGTACACTCTTTACCAAAGAACAATGCCCATGGTCTGTTGGTAGTCCCTCCCACGTTTATTCATACCATACGGGATGATGAAGACTACACGCCCCTCCAATTGAAGCATGTTGAGCAGTTTGAGCAATAATTCTTTCAGCTCGGAAAACGGAATGCCCTAAACTTGCTCAACGGCACATCTGGGTTTTCGGATCGAAGGACTGGGCTTGTAAGCCACCAAGCAAACAACTCGAGGCTTTTTGAATATGTCTCAAAGTCAAGGCATGTTCTTCAAGCCTCTGTGTATTCCTTTTTGCCCTTGAGACGGTCTGATACTATCACCTGTTGCCAAGTTGGAAAGCTTATGGCAAGCCGTGTCTTCCTCCTCATTGACCTGGGTATAAGCCATGATCATAAGCGAGAGGGAGCATGAGCCAGTGGACTTCTCAGTGCAAAGTAAGGCTTCTCAATTAATTGCACAAGGTCTTTTTTTCGAATGCCTGTACTGAAATACCCTTCATATCTCCTCATGCAGAGGTTAACTTGTTGGTACTTGTTGAGTGGCCATGGAACGTGGATCCTCTGGGAGCCCTTTTGAATTACAGGTATTTTGTGCAGCCTCTATGGTCTAGTCGGTACCAATGAGTCCTGTCCATTACTTCAAGTACACACATCCATATCGTCATTGTGCGGCCACTGGGGCCTGGGTCATAAAGCTGCAAAGCAGCTGGCCAGTACCAAGCTCGGCGCCATTCTGCAAATTACAGGGCGCGGAGTGTGAACAATTGTTCCCGATTCTGCGAGAAATGGTTCCAAAAAGTCACCATGGTGTCACTTGCTGGTCTCGCTTCCAGGTAGCGTCATCAACATGCTGACACTGATCCCGGCCTTCAACCATCGTTGAGGAGGCGAGTTGCCTTGTTTCTCGTCGATAATACTTTCGCGAGAGGTACCTTCATTCCTGCTTCATTTCTCAATACCCGTTTGTCCGTACTCTTCCTCGCCGAAACAAAAATTACTCTGCTGATGTTTTCATCACAAGACCAGCATGTGCATCGATTCCCCCTGTGTCCTAACACAACGCTGGATTTAGATTGAGGGGCTCCAAGAATGATGAGGAGGTCTGATAAAACAAAGGTATCTGAAAGGCAGATAGGCTTCTTCATCTTATACTCGTATGTCAGAAGATTCGACATTTCCCACCCTACGTCAAACACAATTACACAATGAGTTGGAGAGGTGCCGTTCAACTCCAAAAGTTCTTAGCAAAGGAAGCAGCTGTTGGTGGGAATGGCTCAAAGCAATGATTACCACATGAGGCGCTTCCGGATTTCCAGGATCTGGGGCACCCCTTTTCTCGTGGACAGCTGGGTCTTTCTCGTCTCCATTTGTGGTAAGCTTCTTTAGATGGCAACTGACGCACTACATGTTCACTGGACTAAAGTTCATGGTGCCAGCCAGTTGTCTGGTTTACTCTTCAGACTTGAAATCTAAACATCTATGCTCCAACATGCTGATATGTTGCTGTTGGAATGGGCGCAGGGCGGCTTCAAGCAATAGACTCAACACGGTCCAGATGAGTCTAGGGGTCGAGACTTGGCGACAGTTTTTACGGCACCGGACATCGGCTTCACCCAGTTCGATTGTCCATACAACCGGATGGAGGAGGCTAGCGGCCTTGTGCACTTATATTGCCAAGGCGGGTTTTCACCTGTAGACCGTCGTTGCTGTTGGGAGGGCTCATCACAATGGATGGCACATACCCTTCCATAGAGTCCTTTCTGTTGAGGTCGGTGACCGAGGACCTTGACAAGTCACAAGTACGCTCGGTAATGTGGCGGGTTCCAAGCAGTCTTCCTCCACCTGGGGGGCTTTCGGACTCACAGGGCGCAATGAGCTTTTCATCAGACACTGTTCTTGCTGTGTTAAGCTGCCTCACCGCACTTTACTCACACACTGTTGTCTCGACTCCAGAGCCACAAGCTCCGCAGATCGTCCGTAGTAGTATCGCTTCCGAGGGAAGGGTGACATCACTTGGAGTAACTCCACAATATCAATTAGAAGGAAGTGATTGTGTCCAGGAGCCTCTTACCGTTGCCAAGACCTTTCCGGACCTAGCGGCTGCACCAGTTCAACTACAGAAGAATTCAGTACCCATTAGAATAGGACGTTATATGGTACCAGCTCATGCATAGTTCAATGGGTTGTCATGATGAGGGGGGTCTTCGTGGCGTTACCCAAGTACCATGACCTACCAAGGGACTACCCGTTGGTATGAGAGTTTCGGGTTTCCGTTTGTGGCCAAGACCATCATGACACCTATTTGACGGCAACGCAACGCAACGCAACCAACCTATTTGTGTATTGGACAGAAGACATCAGGCTTCACAGCAAACGCATGTTGGACGAGTATTCCCTTGACGTGATTTCTTTCTTGGCCTAGCTGCTGTCTCGGTTCGCAGCGACAGGGCATATCTATCACTAGCCCTTCACTCTCCAGTTACTTCTCTCCAAGATTGACATTCTTGCCAATGATCCATCCAATTTCCACCGCGTCATGGTCTCGCCCACTTACTGCATCAGCTCGGCTAGAGATCCAGGAAAGAAAAAGATGTTGAAGTTCTTTTGTTTCCTCGTCAAAACGCCGCTCTCACACGAACGCGTCGTCTTTTGTCATTCCCTTGTCGTGGTATCGTTAAAATGCAAGTCTCTGTTGACTTTTTTGCTTCGCCTCACAAATGCAGGTTTGCCCTAATATGTCTTTGTTGAAAGACGCCCACTCCGTGCCTGGTATATATCGCAAAAGAATCCCCACTACCGTATAACCGAATTGGCTTTTTGGATAGAAATTAGAAACAAAATAAAAGCCGGAAACCGACCGTCCTCCCTTCCGGTGGGAGATACACAGGTTTCGTTGAGAACCGTACGCCGCCTATATTTGCTAAATCAAATGAACTGATTAAACATCTTCAAGATGCATGCATAGAGCTGTTGAATACTCTTTTGGTGTTTTGATACAATGTCGATGGTCAACTTAGAACTTGAGTTCCTTGGGCTGCTCCCAGCTGAAGGACTGGTTGGTACCGAAGTGGCCGTTCTTGGCAGTCTGGAGGTAGATAGGATGGTCCAGGTTGAGCTCACGGACAATGACACCAGGTCGGAGGTCGAAGTTGTCTCGGATGATCTGGACAAGCTCCTCGGAGGTCTTCTCGGAGGTGCCGTAGGAGTCGACGTAGATTGAGAGAGGCTCAGCGACACCGATGGCGTAGGAGAGCTGGACAAGAGCACGTCGGCAGAGCTTGGCGTTGACGAGGGACTTGGCAATCCATCGGCCGACATAGGCAGCAGATCGATCGACCTTGGAGAAATCCTTACCGGAGAAAGCACCACCACCGTGGGCACCCCAGCCACCGTAGGTATCGACGATGATCTTTCGGCCGGTCAGACCAGCGTCGCCCTGGGGACCACCAATGATGAAGAGGCCAGAGGGTTGGATCTGGCGGGAGAGTTAGCACTTTCGCTTGTTCCTTGTTATGTTTTGACAAACTTACGTGGTAGATGGTCTCGTCGCTGAGGTACTTGGCGGGGATGACCTTCTTGATGATCTTCTCCTTGATCTCCTTGCGGAGCTCCTCAGTGGAGATATCGGGAGAGTGCTGAGCGGAGACGACAACGGTGTGGACGCGCTGAGGGACAACGGCACCGTTGTCGTGCTTGTACTCAATGGTGACCTGGGTCTTGGTGTCGGGTCGGAGCCAGGGCAGAGAACCGTCGCGGCGAGCAGCGGACATGGCAGCGTTCAGCTTGTGGGCGAAGAGGAGAGTGAGGGGGAAGAGCTCAGGTGTCTCATCAGTGGCATAGCCAAACATGATACCCTGGTCACCAGCACCGAGCTGCTCGAGAGCCTTCTCGTAGTGAAGACCCTGAGCGATATCGGGAGACTGCTGCTCGATGGCGACGAGCAAGTTGCAGGTCTTGTAGTCAAAACCCTTGGCAGAGTCATCATAGCCGATGTCCTTGATGGCGTCACGGACAACCTTCTGGTAGTCGAGCTTGGCCTGAGTGGTGATCTCACCGAAGACCATGATCATACCAGTCTTGGTGGCAGTCTCGCAAGCAACCTTGGAGAGGGGATCCTCCCTGAGGCAAGCATCGAGGATAGCGTCGGAAACCTGATCAGCGATCTTGTCCGGGTGACCCTCACCGACGGACTCGGACTGGTTGATTGTCAGTGACTGGACTGCGGGATAATAAGATCTCGGTACGAGGTCACATTGATAGATCCGATAAGGGATCGCTCAGATGTGAGCTGCGCAATGGGGGGCGTCGGGAGGGACCTACGGTGAAGAGGAAAGAACCCTCATTGTAGTGCTTCCATGAGGAGAGCTCGGCGTGAACGCCGTTGGTGCCGTTGGTAGCAGACATTGTGAGGATTAGGTGAAGAAGGAGAAGGATGTGAGAGAAAAAGGTAACGGTTAAAGCTGGGCAGGCCCGGACAACTCTGGTTATCTGGTGATGACGGGGTTGAGGTCACTGAGAAGACTGAATGTTAGAATAAGTCGACAATGTAGAGCAATTGGAACAAGGACATACATACCAAAAAGAAGGCGCTGAAGAGGAGAGGAAGTAGAATGAGGATGAAGAAGGGAAAAGCAGAAAAAGATTCGAAGCGGGAGCGGGAGGTAGTAGTACCTTAAAGAAAAAGGCGGGAAGGAGGGGATGTGCGAATACGTTGTTGCAGGCTTTATTAGGAGCCAAGTGGGGGGTGGGAATTTTCCTTACCAAAAGGTCGGAGAGGTTTATGCACGTAGGTACCTTGGTCCGGGCAGTTTTTTCTTTCGTCCTTTCTTCCAGTTCTTGTAGACAATTGGCAGGATGAGCTTACTCGCGACTTGTGCAATGACTCGGTTTACGCCCATATTCCTACAATCTCAATGTACCTATCAAATATTACCCAATGCTACAGTACAATGGCTTCTCAATGAAAAGGTGGGGATCGACAAAAACAATTGTGCTTGCTAGTTTTTTTTTTCCTGGTTTTTTTTTCTGTTGAACGGCCCTCGGTCGTGATTGTCCAAATCTACAGGGTCCGAAGTCATAAGAGGGTACCTGTATTGGTATGGAGAAATAGCCTGAAGCACAGGTACACTCCTTATCGCAGAGGCAGGCTTTCGGTGGCCGCTACCCTTGGCGATGGAGGGGTAAATGGCACTGGGAAAGAGAGAAAAGGCACGTTCTTCGGAAGCCGAAATTTACGGCAGTATTGCGCCATCGCACCTGCCGTCAGCTGCAAAAAGTGCCTGCCAGTATTCGGAATACAAGAAAACATATGGCCTCCTTAAGTGTTATGAAATGCCCATTTCTCTTTTACGAATAATTAATGAAATGTATTCCTAAACTTCAATTACTTGAGGTAGTCCTCAGTCTAAGCATAGGGTTTCTCATAGGTTGAGTTGTTGAGGTCTTGACTTTCTACATGTTAATCTCGCTTTTCTTGCACCCTCTCGCTAACCCGAGCTCATCAATGCAGTTGCAATCCGTCCTCACTCGTACTCGTCTCCCCGCTTCCCGTCAATCCCCTCATCTAAGTTAGGATATCCGGTTGTAGGAACAATGGGCCTTGAGTTGCCGAACCTATCAGCCGCAATCCTTCCAAGAATAATCCTTGACCAATTCCCTGACTGATTTTCATACACGTGCACCAGCATCCGGAGAAGATAGTCGAGTGGATGTCAATGAAAAGGTGTCTCCAAGTACTAACGTAAAAAAGTTATCATGATGGCCCCGAGTCTAGGCATGATAACCTAGTACGTGTACAGTAATGGCGGGGCTGATAGCTTCACACGAGAGGCCAAAAAGAGGCTGAGAAACGACTTTTTTTTTATGGCGCCGGAACAGGAGGGGCAAAACGGCGAGGAAAAGAAGGTGTGAAAAAATCCGAACTTTTACCCCACCATTCAGGTTCCCTTCCAGAACATGTCAAAATTCAACTACCTCTCACAAGCTCGTCACCATCACCACATCGAGAACAGTAATCCTCATCGATTTCCAAACAACGAGATATAACCGACGTTGAGCCCTGGCTAGACGGTGCAGAGCTACCGCTTTCTGTCATACTCTTCTGCCGCATCAGCCCCCTCTATCTCAAGCAAGCGGGGCTACTTAGAACCTGTAGCTACCTGGTAGCCTTGACCCTGGAGCTATCAAATCCGATCTTGGCCCTTGTTCTTGACAAACAAAACGAACAACGTACAATATTTTTGTATCTTCAACATGAGCAAGTTCGGTGCCATGATCATGGGCCCTGCGGGCGCGGGCAAGGTACGTGACATTGACCTTTGCTGTTGCTTCTGTTCTCCAATACTGTCTCTTGTTGCATCATCGTTCTCATCATGCTGTCACTGGATCGCGTGCTGGTCTTTTTGTTCCCAACATTCATCAATGCGCCCCAACTAACTTTGCATTTTGTCGCATCTAGTCAACTTTCTGCGCCGCCCTCATCACCCATCTTAATCTTAATCGCCGTTCTGCCTTCTACATTAACCTCGATCCTGCCGCCGAATCATTTGAACATGAACCAGATCTTGACATCAAAGAACTTATTTCCCTCAAAGATGCTATGGAGGAAGTTGGCCTCGGACCTAATGGTGGCCTGATATATTGTTTTGAGTTCCTTATGGAGAACCTCGACTGGTTGACCGAAGCTCTCGACAGTCTGACCGAAGAATACCTCATTATCTTCGACATGCCCGGTCAGATCGAACTATACACACATGTCCCTATTCTACCGGCTCTAGTCAAATTTCTGTCCCAGCCGGGCTCTCTTGACATCCGCATGGCCGCTGTCTATCTCCTGGAAGCGACATTCGTCGTCGATCGAGCAAAGTTTTTCTCTGGCACCCTTAGTGCCATGAGTGCCATGCTCATGCTCGAGGTGCCACACATCAACATCCTGTCCAAGATGGACCTCGTTAAGGGCCAAGTGAAGAAGAAGGATCTCAAGCGCTTCCTTACACCTGACGTAGGTCTGCTCGACGATGACCCTATCGAGCGTGCGCGTCGTGTTACAGAGGGTCCTGAAGCCGAAGATGACGAGTCAAAGGCACCTGACGAGAAGGAACAAGTAATGAAAGGTGCTAGTTTTCGACGACTGAACCGAGCTGTGGCTGGCTTGATCGAGAGCTTCAGTATGATCAATTATCTCAGGCTAGACGTGACCAACGAGGACAGCGTCGGTGCTATTCTGAGCTACATTGATGACTGCATACAATTCCACGAAGCTCAGGATCCCAAAGAGCCCCATGATGAGGAATATGAGGATCATGACGACTAGTGTGGATGTAATGGCAAATGAATAACCTGGGAAAAGGGAAATATGTGGTATCTTGATAGTAGTATTGCATAGCGCCGGCGTTACTGATTGCTTCTCATAGTCTGAGATAGAATTGAGCTTGGACGTGATGTGTCACAGTCCCGCTCTTTTTTCTAACCTGCCCTCTTCCACCTCTTTCGTGATAAATCATAAGAATTATGCTGATGGATGACTTATGCTGTATGGCCATGGTATACCCGTGCTCTGTTGTTTTTTCTTCTTTTTTTTTTTTTTTGGGGGGGGGGGGGGGGTTTCCTTGATGTTCTGTCTTCTGGTGGTATTCAAAATGTGTCGGGTCGTATGCAAAACAGCCATTGCTGTATATTCGCCGTCCGCATATATTTTTTCTGTATGGACGTTACTTATCTCGATCGTCATCCGGAAGCCGTGCCTCTGGTCCCAGCCATGCCCTGTTGCGCCTCGTAGCGATCATACTCCTGCAGCCAAACATCCTTGATGGCAGCCAGGTATCCCACGATCTTGCCGCCCATGACAGCCATATCCCTTGCGCTCTCGAAGACACCACGCTCCCAGATCCACGCTGCAAGAGCAAGTAGAAGAGCCCAAGTCGCGATGCGCATAGCCATGCGCGTCCACCACATGAGCAGACGACGAATCCAATTGAGAATTATTACAACAGTAGCAAGGACTACCAGCGATGCAATCACACCGACGAGGCCTTGGTTTTCTGCTAGCAAGATCATGATGCGATCAAATAGAGGCTCAAGAAGAGGCGCGGCCGTGTCGAGAAGACTCTGCGCTTGGTCGAGGACGTTGCGCGCGATGATTTGGACGGGCGAGCGTGGGTGCAGGATGTGCTTTTGGATAGAATCGGCGAGCTCCGGGGGAAGCAGCGCTGTAAGGAGGTGCGTTGCCAGCGTTGGAGGTTCCACGGAGGGCATTTCGGCGATAATTTGTGATGGGAATCTTGTCGGTGTAAGGTTTGGGTTTGAGTTTGTTGACGCTGGTGGGGGAAATGTTGTTTCGTGGCTTTTCTGTGCGAGCGTCCAGGGTAGATGTGAAGGGAAAGTTGCGGTCTAAGATGTCTAGTTCAGGTAAGCATTAATCACTACTACTTGGCCCTTTGTCTCCTGGAACGTAACTCGATATATGAAGTGGCCTGGGATTTACCTGAGTTCTGATAGGAATATTACTACACTGTTAATTTTTTTATCAGACTACCATCTACAGGATGACTTGATTTATCGTATTTTGAGTAGGATAGTTGTGCTCTTGGGAACATCAGCATAAGTGTTAGAAGACGGTTGTAAGGCACTACTGATCTGATACGGCGAGGAGTGCTACGGTACCTAATAATAGTACAGCTGAAGCGAATGGAAATAGGGATCTGTTAACCGTCCAACAATATAGCAATCAATAACCTGTGACGCACTCGATCACATTTACTGCCTTACCCACCATTTCCCTTAACTTATCTGAGTCTATCACATGCAAAATTGTACAATTGTAACTACCTTACCTTAATTAGGTAGCAAGGGTCTAAAGGATCAAGACCACAGCACGGACCAACATGCGCAAACAGCACGCGAGCATGGCATAAACAGTCTGAGTGCCATGAATTGACGTATAAAATATGTCGTAATTGAAGCTATAAAAAAGTCCTGTAAAGGTCATGAGTTTAAGAATAAATAAGGAAGCAAACCGCTAGACTTGAAGGGTATCGAAAATAACCTGGTCTCATCCAAGACAGGCCTCAACTCCGTCTGCTCATAACCAGAGCACCATCATGTGTGTTAATATCCCTATCCACCTCCATGTAAAGCGCCATGCGAGAAAAATACAACCTCTTCGAAATACTTGGCCTGATAGAAGTATTCGGGCAACTGCACTCACTCTTCAAGCCCCTCAAGAATGCGTCGCGCAGCGTCAATTCTCCTGCGGTACATCCGTGCCTCTGTGCCGGCTCTTGATGACTCTGTCAATCCTAAGACACACTTCCCGAGACTGGCCACAAGTCTCTCGACCAAGATCTGACTTTCTTTGTCAAGCCCATGTACAGCCGAAGTATTGCCATTCTTTTGTCTACCTTCAATACCGCCCAACCCGGCTGCCTCATTAAGGAGACTTTCGGATATCTGCCTGAGCTCCGAGTCGGGTGACCCCCCGGGGGTACCTGTCGGCGTCAAGACCCCGTTGGTTCCCTTAGACTTGTCTATGAGAGGGAAGCTTCGATTTGTTCCAGTCGACCCGAAAGATGACATCGAAGGCCGATGGCGCGCGTAGGTAGCTGCGCTGCTACTAGGTCGACGAACCACGGTGCTGCGTCGGGGATGATTTTGGTGATAATCGACAGACCCGTTTCTGGAAGGGGCTCCTGATCGAGGGAATTTGAAGTTGCCAAATGTTGCCCGTTTTGAGCCCAGGGGCGCGTCTGAATCTGCGGGCACGATGACGATGGTCTCTGTGGCATCCTCAAATTCCGAGTTGCGACTTGAACGGCCTTCGGTGGCTGTGGCAAAACTGTTAAAGGACGACATAGTATCAACGCTCGGCCTCCTTTCGTGATCAGAATCAGAGTCGGGTGCAGAAGTGGAGGCAACGATTGGGCCGCGAGTTGTCTCAACAGAATCACCAGAGCTCACACTGCTCCAGCTCTCTCGTCGATGCTGGCTCATTGTTCCCATCGCTGAGTGGAGAAAAAAGTGCTCGTAATCGAAAGCATCCTCACGATCCTCGTGAGACACGGGGGTTTGAAAGGCATCATGATATGATGACTCGCCACTCTCGCTCTCAAAATCCACAAACTCGTCGTCATCATCATCCTCGGCATCGTCGTTGTACTCTCCATTCTGTAGTCCGTAACCATTTCCATCCCGCTTAAAATCTTCCTCCTCTTGTTCCAGATCTCCTTCCCACGTTTCGCCATCGTCATTCATGTCATCGTTTTCTTGCACTTGCGTTTGCACTTGAATGTCATCTCCAAGATCCGGTTCCGCTTCAAAATGAGGCGAATCGCTCAGCTCTTGAGCCACAACTACGTCCGGTGCGTCAAAAGTGCGGGAGCCATGTTCAGCACCGGCATCCAACGTTTTCGCAGATTCTTCAGAGGGTTGCTTCGAGCCCTCCTTGGGCGACATTTGACCACTCACTTTATCCTTAGGTGACCCCTGGTTCCAGGGCGCTTGCCAGGCGGGAGTCTCCGGGGTGGTCTCTTGTGATGTTCGAGACTCTGGAAGTCCTTGATCCCATCTCGCGTGAGTAAATGGGCTGGGTGTCCTGAGGCTCTGCAGACTACGGCGTTTCAAGCTGTCTGCCCGTGCCTGTTCCTTGAGACTGGAAATCTTCCCTCTCAAATCCTTCATTTGATGCTTCAAATCACGAACCTGAGCTACGGATGCGGACCGAGGCATATCTGTATCCGTCATGGATCCGAACGTGGGGCTCAACTGATTATAGAGATGAGAGCTGCGTCGGCTGTCTCCATTTGCACCGCCTTCATCTTCACTCAAAGTCTCTAGCATGGGATCGAGAGTTGTGGGACTCCTGTGAGAGGTGGCGCCGTATCCAATCCCAAGAGCATCGGCACTTCTAGATGAAGTCAATGGCTGTCGATAACCTCCAGCAGCACCCAAGGCGCTAGCAGAGCGTTGCGGGAAGCCTGGGCTGGCAAGGCCGTTTTGTGAACTGGTTTCGCTGAGATTTCTAGAATGCCCTTGACTTGAACTCAGAGGGATGGTAGACTCTCTTAGGGATGTCGCAGGTCGAACGATTGGAGGAGAAGGGGTTGACCCATCGGACATCGGAGTAAATAAAGAGCTTCTTGCCCTTGACAGGTTGCCCTCCATCGTCTGCAGTCTTGTTAGCATTGCGCACTCGTTGTTTAGCCGGACAATGTGAAGCCCACCGTTAATCTTTGTTTCGCATTTGCCAGAATCTGTTCTGCCCTATCACTAAGAGAACTGGTCGAATAGCGCTGCTCGGTAGCCTCCTGAGTACGAGCTATGCGCGGAACCTTGGGTTCTCGTACAGCTGTACCCTCAACATATGAAGATGCCATGCTCTCCTCATCGTCGCCCTGAAAGTTGACGTCGTCAACGCTGACAGAATCGTCAAAATCTCCGAAAGGCGCAGCGCGGCCTTGCGAAGTAATTGTACTGTTGGAGTCGATCGAAGATTTCCTCTCCCGCTGCAGAATTTGCGATCGTGACTTGATGCGGGTTACCCCCATTGTTGGGGATGAGCCCAATACATGATCATCATTGCTGTAAACGGACAGATGTGCCGAGCCACGGCGTCCTCCTTTTCCTATCACGCTTTCGACTTCTGTCACCTCGCCAATGTCTGATAGCATAGTTCCATTTCCATATATGATGGGCGTCGAGGGGGTAATAGGTCCAGCGATAAATTGGTTTTGCGAAGAAGGGAGGTGGAATCGCATGTCACTGGTCTGAACATTATTCCACATTCTCATGGGTGACTGTGAACGCTCATCAAGGGAAACATCGCAATCGTAGTCAGGCAAGATCATGTCGGGATTCGTCAGTGTCGGTGAACCAGGGACTGGCCCGTAGTTCAGTGAAGAACCCGAGCCAGACTTGCCATGGCGGACATCGCGACTATAGTTGGGGAAGGTCTGCGCTGCCATGACTTCTACACCGGGTTAGCTGATGCCAGAGGCGAGGCAATCGAGTTACTCGGTATGTAGAATGTTCGGTCGGCAGTATTATGTCTCGTCTTGAAGCGCGCCTAAGAAGCTAACGGCTGAAATTTAGGAATCGGGTACTTGGACAGGCCCCTACGTATCGGCCCCAGCTCGGTTGCGCACGCGAGTGGGCTTGTCTCAGAGGCTTTGCTGTGTTTCTTGTTTATGTGAGTGTGAGCAGTCCGCGATTCGGTAGAATTAGAGACAATGTCTCGAGGGCTGAGAGTTTGCCAGTCGAAAAGAAGAGTAGCGTGGCGCAAAAAATTAGGTACAGATGCCGATCGGACAAAGAAAAGACGGAGGTGAGCGAATGAATGAATGAATGGATGAATGAGCGTGTCGTTGATTTAGTATGTAGAGCCGAGCAAAGCGAACAACAAGGTTCTATTCGCAAAGGGCGCAGTCAGCCAGAAACCTAATTAGGCATGAGGATGGAATGAGTGAGGAGAGCATCCAAAAGTTGGGATGTGGGAAAAAGCAAAGCAATGGATGGACGGAGAGAGCGACTGATAGGTGGTGATGGATGTTGGGGTTCCATCCATTAATTGAACGAACCGCAATCGAGGGAGGTACGTACCCTTTTAATTGAACCTGCAGATGCCCGGACCTCTTAAAAAGACTTACTTCTATGGATTTGAACTCCACAGTTTAACAATGGATGGATTGGATGCTTATAATACCTAAACAATAACGGAGTCATAAAACAATCGAGTACGACGATGATGCTGGTTCATGAGGACTTTTACGAAGATGCTGCTGGCTTCAGGTGATCACAGAAACTCAATTTTTCCACCTCAACAATGACGAACAAAACCTTGGAATGCACTCTTCAATCTTTGGCGTCGGCGCCCAGTTTTAGATGGTGAACCGCTGCTAAAAGCCTAAAACAAGGGACTGACCCGAAAAACTGACCACTAGGCCGTTGAGCAAAACGGGAAATATGGGGGAGCCCGCCTTGTTTTGCTGCTTGTTTGAGGCGTTTAGTTTTGCTCTAGTCCTATTCTGAGACTTTGATTGGTGGTGACCAAAATGCATTAAACCAGAGATTGAAACAACGGTTCGTGACGCCGCGCGTAGAAAAGAGACCACCATATCCGTACATACGCAAGATACAACTACCTTTACACGCTGTCCTCCTGGAAAGAAAGGGATACGAGAATACCTGCAATAGTACATGAAGATATGTGGCCTATCCTCCAATTAGGTTGTATACTCCGGTACTATGGGTAAACTAAGTTGATCAATATGTTGCACCAAGTAATTTCCATTCCCGTTATAGACCGGGATTAAGGATCAAGAAACCTGGAAGACGCAAGGACTCACTGAAGATAGGGGCGCCAGCTCAACCCACCGCTTCAGCTGTGATATGCCTGATTAGGAAAGTTTCCAGAACATGTAGCGGGCATCTTAATTAAACTTTGCTACCCCAGGATGAAAAGCCACCTGTTTCATTCTTGATAGCAGGACGGCAAAACACCAATTACTCTGATCGATTAGAAGAAAAGGAACAAGAATTAGTGCTTTAGAGTGATAATTCCCCCGAGCGGAGTCAAGAATCTGTGTAGATGCAGTAACGTCGTACACTCCATGCATTACGAAAAGATGAACCAACTATTTTTCGATTTCAAAACCAAAGACCATGGCGCCGCCCAGAACTGTACTTCTTCAATAATCAACGCCTCCGAAAACATATACAAATGAGTGACACTTACATTGCCCAGATAATTACACGGGGATACCAAAAATAGATCATATGATGAATTGCAGAACAATTAGCTGCCGATATCTCAATGTTTTACTGGTTCGTGAAACAACGCCCACACATGCTCACGACATTCACGCAAAGGTTTATGTTGAACATGTCTTTCCAATCATGCCGTCATCCCAGCTTTTTGATATATCCCATCTATGACAACTCCTATAAAATGCATTTCGTTCTACAGGGCGACCAGCCCCGTTGTGTTTCGTTTTCCATAGTCTAGTTCAAAGCAATCATAACCTTCTTTCAAAACGTCTCTTCTTTTGCGTGTGAAAGCATTTAGTCGTCAGCGAAAGCCTCAGCTCGGGCCTCGACGCTCTTCTGCGACTCATCCTTGGAGGGCCGGTTGGCAATGAGGCGCTGACTGGTCAGTACCACAGACTCTGTCGTATAGTGGAGGGCACTTACAACCAAGTTTCTCAAGAGGATAGCAATGGTAACCTTGCCGACGGATGGCACATAGATCGAGGCCTTCTCCTTAATGGCGGGACCATCAAAGTTTCTGTACGAGGAGAAGTTGATGCAGACAGCACCATCGCGGATGAGCTCGGTGGGTACCTTGAAAGACTCGACGGGAACTCCTCCGATGACAACGTCACTGAGGGGAAGGCAGTCCTCGAGCTTCCAGCCCTCCTTGTCCTCGACCTGATGGCGGGCCTTCTTGATGCCCTCTCCACGGGTGAAGATTTGGACACCCGTGACATCGACAGAGTAAACGGTGGCGCCGTCGTTGGCGAGGAGGGCAGCAAGAGGTCGGCCGTTGACCTCGGATCTGTTAATGACGGTGATAGTCTTTCCGAAAAGTCGGTTCCCGGAAGCTAGAATGGGGTTGTAGATCTGCAAGTACTCAAGGATCTTGACAACAGCGAGAGGAGTGCAAGGAAGGATGGACTTCTTGCGGTTCTCAGGAGGGTCAATGAAGCGAATGTTGTGGTACATGTTGTGGATGTGCTTGTGTCGAAGACCCTCAACGTCCTTTCCAAGGTCAACCGACTCCTGGATGTACTTGTCGTGAGATGGGTTGTTGGGGAAGATAGGGTAGTAGACAATCATGCCGTCGACATCATCGTCTTCATTGGCCTTCATGATCTCCTCCTCGAGAAGCTCCTTGTCCACAGTTCGGAGGTCAAAGTTGAATCCGCTATGTTTTGCATTAGCGCCAGGTCGAGGGGCAAGCATCATCCGATAGACTGGGCGATATTCAAGCCACGCAGAGGAATATCTCACTTCTCTTCACAAGTCTTCTTGGACCACTCAGCGTACTTTACGGCAGCGGGATCACCGTTGGCGAGGAAAGCAGCCAGTGTGGGAGTGCAAGGATTCTCGCCTTGGATCTTGGCCAGTGTGTCCTTGACCTCAACAAGGTAACCCTTGGCGATAGTCTCAGCCGTAATGACCTTGCAGGTCTTGGGGACAGTTGAGGTAGCCATTGCAAAGGTTCTCAGACTGCGGAAGCAGGCTGTTATCTGAGATCTCATAGTCAGTCACATGTATTGCTTCTCAGTCTTGTATCTTCTCTCCTGTTCTCTTCTCATGTGAAGTGTTTCCAAGGTGAACAAACACACCGAGAAGATCCCCACACTAATCTGGCTATGAGCTGTACTACCAGCATTTTTTGGGATGAGGGGGGAAGAAGCATGATGCCGTCACATGAGCCTTTAGCACGTGATGAAGTGCCCAAGACGTTCCAGAAAGGTCACATACCTTAAGGAAAATGGGTTGATTCAACTTTGACCAGAAGCTGGAAGTTTGAGGAGAAAGAAGAATAAATTAATCACAAGCAATTGTTCCCCCACTAAAGAAAACAAAACTCCGAGTGACCATGGAGGGGCATCTTTGGAGGGAAAATGTTTGCGCAAAAAAATTCAGACCCTTCAGCCACCCAGTCAGAGTCGAGCATTTAAAGTGCCCCTCTTACTGTATAAGGCTTAGCGGGATAGTGCTCTAGCAGTGAAAATTACAGCGGAATGCTCTAGAGATTCAAGACTTTCGAGGTTATCTTGATACTAGAAAATCCTGATCAAAAGACTGGGCCTAAGTCGAGGGACAGAATAAAATGTACTGCATTGACATACATTGGAGTTATGTCGTGGAAACTAAATAATTATTCATATTCGAGTTCAAGATTCTAGCTTCTGCCTCTGCCGATTTCGGCGCTTGTTTAAACGCTCAAGGAGTTCCACTTACAACCTCGACGTTTTCAACAATAGGAACCAATTATCGTCGGGCTAGCGTTGACAGCCTCGGGTTCACTGCTTCCAGAAAAAAAAAAAAAAAAAGAAGAGCAAGAATTGACAGCAGAAACCCGCTGAGATATGTGTTGGCTTTTGGACGTCCAAGCGGATGGCACAGAAAGTTCCAAGCCTCAGATCCCTGAACCCAATATTGCTTTCCAACGCTTTTAGTGGTCGCGCAGAGACGCCTGGTGGCTGTATGGCTTTCGATAGTTGCTGAGTTACTCCGGGCTTGGGGGAAATTCGAGGTCTTTTTGTACTGCGCTGAGCATTCCACAGAGATTTAGAGAAGCTGGTGAACGGGCGCAGTAGCAAGTGCTTATGTGCCTTTTTAAGGTTCTTGCGATGAGTGAGAAGCACGGTGTTAATCACCGATTATGATAGCCTGCTATCAGCGACGGTGCCATGGAACAGCCTATCTACAGCATGAAGATTCAGGGAGATCAAAGAGTCTTCTGGACCATTCAAAGGCCCTCAAAAGGTTATTTCTCGTGAACAGTCAGTCCCCTGGTGTTGTACTACTAGACTGCCCAGAACCGACGATCCGGAGATCCCAAATCTTGACACGACACCACCGCATCAGAACGCCCGCGAAAAGATAGGATACAGTAATAATATAATTCCCTAGCGCCTTGCCGTATCTGGTACGATGCTTTTGAGCTTTGGCCCAGGAATCAGGTCGTTTCCGAGTTCGAACCATTTTCTTATCTCCGTTGGTTCCAGAGCCTGTTCTCCCTTTATCGCTAATAAGACTCCCAATCTACATGCTATATATATGGCACTACCCCGCCACCTTTTGCCTCCGCGGAGATTCACATTTCAACGCTCCAAACACCACCACGGCCTTATCTCTCAACCGACTGGGTGCTAGTCAATGCCCCTAGACAAAAGCCACCCTACAGCGGCTCAGGGATCGCAGTAGCCTTGTCCCTTATCGCGGCTCTTGTCTGATCGCCCTGCTGCAGCTCGTCACACCTGGCACACCTGGCACCCCTGACCAATGGCATGTTGGATATTTGACCACGGACGACCAGCTTATCATAGGTGAGCAGCTTGGCTTGCAGCTAGGAGCTCACCGGGCTAGTGCGTCGTAGTAGCTTCGGTACATGGCCACCAGCCTGAACGCCTGATGATGCTGTTGCAGGCCTTATCTCTCCATGCCATGCCATGCCCACGCGAGGACGCGTCTTGTCTGCCGGTCTGCATTCTCTGAGGCAGAACATGGAAACCCAAGTCAAAAAGCACATGCAAATACCTGCCATTCGTCTGAATCGTTATCTCTGTCGGTTAATGCAATTCCGAAAATTGGCAGCCCTTTCTCGCCCGCTTGACTGATTACGCCTCGACACTTTAAGGTTATCTATCCAGGAGCTGTCAGGGGCTCATGGCATGTTTTTTTAAAACACCAACACATTTTTCGGATACTTCACATTAAAAAAACCCTCTGAATATATAATTGCAGAGCAAGTGTTCCGCCAAGAACGATCGTTACCGTTGGGAGGCTCCCACGTTATCAACTTATCGGCCACTGAGACTCTGTAACACTGCATTTCAACGGGCCGCTCTTAGCCCCCGTCATCAGCCCAGTTCTTATCGGATTAACGAGAAATCGTTTGCAGAAATCTGGTTTAAGCATCTCCGGGCCTCCGGATTATCACTGGCTTGTTCACTCACACAGTCTCATTGAGACAGCAAAGCCAGATAGACCTCTTATCGACTTGAATTTCCACAAAAAGGATCTAGGAAATCCGGAGATACAGTTTTCGGTATTCTTGTCAATCTGGGGTCGTGGAGTATAAGGTGTTCTCATTCTATATATCTTCTAAGCATTGTCCATTTCCAAAAAAGATATTCACCAAGCTCAACATCGACAAGCAACTCAGAGACAAAGGGAAGCCTCTTAGCTCTCACAAATTCTTTGATCCGTTCTCAAGAGAGTCAAATTAGTTGTCTTGACATTTCTCAATCTCATCGATTAGCTTGTTCAATATGGGTTTTCAAATCGCCCACCTGTGGAAGGCCCCTGAGGTCAACGCCATCAGCCGAAAAGCACGAAGTGTGCCTATGCTCAACCCCATCGACATCTATGGCCGAGTATTCTCTTTCTCATGGCTCGGTTTCATGCTTGCTTTCTGGGCATGGTGAGTTGAAAAAACCAAATGTTGATGATGTGATAATCTGACTGAGATTCACAGGTACACCTTTCCACCCCTATTGACGGTCACTATCAAACAAGATCTTCATCTTACACCGGCTCAAATCGCAAACTCCAACATCGTATCTCTATCTGCTACTTTCTTCCTTCGATTCTTGACCGGCCCTCTGTGTGATTTGTATGGACCTCGACGTGTATTCGCCTACTTGATCCTCCTCGGCTGTTTCCCCATTGGCCTCGCACCGCTTGTCAACAGCGCCACCGGCTTATATATCTCTCGGTTCTTTATTGGCATTCTCGGTGCAACATTTGTGCCTTGCCAGGTTTGGTGCACCGGTTTCTTCGATAAGAATGTCGTCGGCACTGCCAACGCACTTGCTGGTGGTTGGGGTAATGCAGGTGGTGGAATGTAAGTGAAGATCCTCTCATGACACTTAAAGCCTTTTGATACGTAAGAATTGTCAAAGAACGATTCTGACTTCCTGAATAGCACTTACTTCATCATGCCTGCCGTCTTCGACTCACTAGTAGCTCATCAAGGCATGTCCCCTTCCAAGGCATGGAGGGTTACCTTCATTGTCCCCTTGATCTGCCTGATCGTCTGCGGTCTTGGAATGCTATTCCTATGCCCCGACAGCCCTATGGGATCGTGGGAGGATCAAGCTATGCTCGTCAGGAAGAACATGGAGGCTCATGGAATGTCTAGCTCTGGTGACGTTACCCCCATTGGTACAGTTGACCGCTGCGGTTCAGATGAGGAGAAGAACCCCGGTGAGGCGAGAGATGTCAAGGTTGGCGACCACGAGCACCCTATCTCGCGCAACGAGGCCATTGAGTTCGCCCGAGGCGAGGTCATTGTCAAACCAACTCTTCGTGAAGCCCTCCATGTCTGCTACTCTCCCCAGACCATCTTCCACGTGGCGACCTATGCATGCTCCTTCGGTGGCGAGCTTGCTATCAACGCCATCCTGAGCTCCTACTTCAAGAAGAACTTCCCCCACCTCGACCAGACCAAGGCCAGTAACTACGCCGCTATCTTTGGTTTCCTCAACTTCCTCAACCGACCTCTTGGTGGAGTCATTGCCGATATCATCTACAACAAGTGTGGACGCAACCTCTGGCTCAAGAAGGCCTGGATCGTCGCTTGCGGTGTGCTGACTGGAGCTCTTCTCATTGTCATCGGAAAGGTCAACCCCTCTGAAGCCAATGGTGGTGATATTGGTACTTTGGTTGGCCTCATCGTGGTCATGGCCATCTTTATCGAGGCTGGCAATGGTGCCAACTTTGCTCTTGTACCTCACGTTCACCCCTCTGCCAACGGTATTCTCTCAGGCCTGACCGGTGGCGGTGGTAACATTGGTGGTATCATGTTCGCTGTTGTGTTCCGCTTCATGCACGGTGGTAATGACTACGCCATGGGTCTCTGGGTCATTGGCATTATTACCATTGCGTTGAACTTGGCGGTTTGCTGGATCCCTCCTCTGCCCAAGGGCCAGATTGGTGGCCACTAGGTGCAGGGTTGCAGTATTGGAAAAGTGAAAAATATAAATGGAATAAACGAGTGTTTTATGAGCTTGTTAGCTGGTTTAAATGGCGAGCGGGCGCGCACTGGAATTGGTCACGATCTGGGAATGGTTAAACTATCGTTGGGATAGAAGGAATTGGTAGGGAACAGCTAGGATATCTCGCCGCATCAGGCTCGATGCGAGATTATTTCATGAATATTATTGGATTATTATTAAACAAGTTTCCTCGAAGTAGTGCGTTTTCGATGTGCTTCTTATCATGCTTAGAGCGAAGTGACACATATTCAATGAGTTCAACTTCCCATTATTCTCATTAAGCTGTACACCGTGATCCATCATGATTCTTATGATGGTCTTGATATCACCTATGACCCTCATTTGACAGCCGCTGATCAATTGATCTCATCTGTACCCAAGACCAAATGACGTGCGCAATGAGACATTTGATGGTCCTGTCGATCAGAAGCCACAAACGCCGCGCCCGTTTGACAGAGAGACAAGAGGCGAGCTATAGTTGCACAGCGTGGAAAACGGACTTTTTTATGTCTCCATTGAGAAGTTGTGAGACGGGACACGGATATGAGACCTGCGTACGCAATCAACTACACGCCAAGTTTTTACATGTTGCTGTTACTGGATCAACCAACTTGACAACGAGACTTGGCATGTGTTTCTTATAAATAGGTCTCCTTTGCCGTGATTCTCATACGATTGAATTGTCTTGTCGTGCTTGGAAGTGGGAAATACCATCAAGTGGCATTTTATGTCGACGCAGCTTTAGTTATGACAACAAACCCGTAACTACCCCTTACACCAATTCTCAGCAAGGGTCCCATCACAAGCATTTGATCAACAGGGAGGCTTAACAGCAAATTAAACGCCATCAACCTATCTTTAGTTACCCTCTCACAGCATCTACATTCCAGCCCTAGGGCCGTGGTATGAGGCTTCAAGCTCATGCCAAGGCCGCCACTCCCGGTAACGGTTGAAACGAACATTGGCAGCTTTGCAATGCCTTGACGTTCCTGTTAGCCGTAGGGCCTCATTATTAGGTGGGTGTGTAGATAGCATATGATGGAGACGAGACGACGTCAGGGAACTAATGGGTCAACTCGTCTCAACTTTCTGCAAAACGAGAAGGGAACCTGGCATGACAAGGACATGTAGACAAGCAAGTCCAATATCAATAGAGGATAATAATAAGCAGATGCTCGGTTTGCTCTGCACAGAGAACCTGATCTGCAGTGCTCCGTACATACGTTAGATTAACCAAGTGCCGCCCTAAATGCATATGCACCCAAGGGTACATGCTCGCCGTTTCATCCTACGAAAATCCTTATGTTCATACGAGCAAATTAGCGACTGTATCACTCATCATAGTTGAACACAAAGCATGATTCAGTGGGTGTTGAAAAGAAATGGGTATTGTAGCAATAACACTAGTCGACAGGAATCTCTTGGGAAAACAAAAGCTGGGTCATATGTCTATTAGACGTAGCGGCGAAGGAACACATGGCAGCTACATCAGGGGAACTTGATCAAGACAAACAACCCATGTGGGTTTTATAGTTTTTCCTCAATACATTAACAATCCAGAAAACCTTCCAACTCGTAGATACCAACAAAAGAAGCAACGTATGTGCGCAAAGGCCTGATATACCCAGACTGCTCCATACCTGAAGAAACGAGAAACCCTCTAAAATGCAGTCATGAAGTCATGACGCCACGCAGGAACCAAAGATTAGATTGGTGCGCGGCCTCGCTTACAGAGCGAAAGCGGCCATGACGAGACCAGCAACAACGGCAATGGGAGCGCCGAAGCGGGCAGCACCAGAGACGGGGACAGGAGTAGGGGTGGGCTGACCATAGACGGGAGGCTGGCCAGCGGGCTGAGTAGGAACAACAGGAGGCTGAGCAGGGTGGGTGTAGACGGGAGGGTTGGGAGCAGTGCCGTTGTTGGCAGGGGGAGCAGGAGGAGCAGGGTAGTGGGTCTTGACAACGGGGACAAAGGTGGTGGGAGAACCAGCAGTGTTGTTGCAAGGGACGGTGACGGTCTCGGAAACAGCAACGACGGTGGTCTCGGGGACGGGGTAAGCGGGCTTGGTAGGCTTAGGGGCGACGGAGGAGGGGACCTCGTAGTCGTTCTTGGTCTGAGAGGGCTTGTCCTCGGACTTCTTGGCACCCTCGATCTTGAAGGGGAAAGAGTACTGGAAAACCTCGGGGTTGCTCTCGAGCTTGAGGACGAGACCGTAGACGTTCTGGTCTCCGAGGGTGGAGTCAATGGCCCAGCTGTAGGAAGCAGCGTCGTTGTCAATGCCAGCTGGAGGGTTCGTTAGTGAAACTGATCGAATACGCTGTCGTCTGTCTCTACTCACTGGCAATGGTCTTGATGGGGACCTGGGTGTTCTGGGTAGCACCACCGATCAGAGAGATGGAGATCTTCTCGCCGGAGTACTTGGGCTTGGCCTGCCAGGTGATCTCGAGGGTCTTGCCAGCGGAGACCTCCTCCCAGTTGGTGGGAGTGAGAACGGGGTCGAAGTCGGCGACCTGGGCGAGGGCCTTGGCGGCGAAGGCCATGAGGGCAGCGGCGGAGATGGTGAACTGCATTTTGAAGGCTGGATTTAGGAATTACGGTATATAGTAATTGTATCGAAGGAAAAAGAGAGACGGGGTTGGATAATAAGAAGCTGTAAAGCAACCTAAAATTATTAAGTATAAAAAAGAGTGTGGTAGGCTGAAAGCCGAAAAGAGTGACTGGTATGAAGGTGGTGGTGAAGAGGGAGAGAAAAAACAAGAAGAAGCAGAGGATCAAGCTGGGGTTTTGTGATAAATGCCAGAGGGGGACTGGGTGTGCCATCGAAGCAGGACAGGGGTGGGTATTCACGGTACGTACCCCTAAGACATCTTCCAGAGTTCCCAGGTTGGGCTAACCCCTGCGGGACCATTGAGCGCCGAGGGGGGCGCTAGTGCAGGTACCATGCTGGGCTCTCCACTGGGATGGGCTTTGTGTGCCTGCGATATCCACCACACCTCCCAGCCCAGCCCGTGCCTTACAGGACCTAGCTGCACCTGGCTGTTCCTGCGTCGGCGCTTATAGCGCCCATAGCTTAGCACGACGTCGACAAATTCAGGACACACAAGGCAACCTAATAGGGCCTCCCCACAAAACACTGTTGGTCGGTGAAGGCGCATGTTCAACGGCTAGCGGAACTAGTCCAGGGGCAGGCTCTAAAGTCGTCGCCACAGCGGAGGGCATTGAATCTTGAGACTCACAGACAATGCGGTTCGCTAATTGGCAGTGTTTGTCAAAGCACCCCTGAGCAGGCTTTCTTACTACGCACCAGTCACAGAAACTGCGCTGAAATCCTTTGGAAGCGAAAATCGATGATCCTTCTTCCACAGGTCTCTGGATAGCCCAGTCCAAACCGATCATGGTTAGCAATTTCATCTACCACAAGAATTAGTCAGGGGAATCATCCAATGGATTGCCATGATGATACACAATTGAGTTGTCCCTTGAACACCCATAACAGAATTTCCGTTGTTTATTCCCCCCCTGGTGACCGATTGCGAATCTGGATCTGGAGCAATCTCTGCTAACATGTCTCTGGCCATGCCATGTCTTGTCTGTTCCGTCTTCCCGTCTTAATCGCTAATAGGCATGCGGACCCTATCTTTAGAGGGCCCTGCTGTGGACTGTCCGAATAGATCGGACCATGAGACCGAGATAATACCTGGGATCAGCATTGTTGTACATACTTGTTGCGCTGCAGTGTGCAGCAAATGCACCCGCGCACCTGCTCCTGTAGGCAAACATCCCCTTGTCATCATTCGTCTGAAAACATGGGATGTAATTAAACTTGAGTGGGCGAGGTTCTGTCGATTGGCTACAGGCTGGGGCGCACATGTCGGCGATTCGGAGACCCCTGCTTGGCATTGAATTGGGCCGCCTGTTGGTTCTCTTCCAACTCCTTTCCGATTGCTGACGGACACTGACTGATCCTTTTTTGCCGACTCATGACCCATGTTCGATACTCATCGAGACCTCTTCCCTAACAAGATTACCTAGGATTTCCAAAATCCAGCTCCAGGGTCTCAGGGGTGTTAAGCCGGTTTCCGGGCCTGATCGCCGTGCCCCGAGATGATATGGCTATTCTTGTCTCTAATTATCGTCGCTTCCAGGTGTGGCAATCGAGACTCTGTTCAGTGCGTTCGCTTGCTGTCTTTCGTGACTTGTTGTCTTGCATTCCAACTCTTGGCAGGTTTGTGAGCGCATCTGTGCTTTTCCCCTGCTTTTTCTTGTGCGACAGTTTACGTCAGCGTCAAAACCGTCTTGCAACATCGCAAGCAGAACAGGGCAAACAATTGAACCTGACAGGGCAAGGACAAGGTCCTATCCGAAACAGGCGTTCGTTCTGTCTGCAGATAATATCAATAGGTACTGTCGCCAGAAATTCTATGGAATCCCTTGGCCCCGGTATAGAGTTGCAGATGAAACGCCCCAGCTAAACTCTGAGCCGGGTTGACAACGGCTCTGTTTCCACAGCCTGGTAAAAACATACTGGATAACTTACCGAATGGGGGAGTCCCCGAAAAGGTTCAGCGGATGAGTTAGAGTTCCGTATGAGCTCCTCTGTAAAACTCTACTCTAGTACGTATTCATCAAGCTTGATGCTGGTTGATATCTCAATGCAGCTCGCCTAGCTAAGTGTTGATCACCGAACAATTTGCCATAGGCTTACAGTAAGATTCAAGTAGTCTGCCACTCCAAATAGTTTGTATGCCGTTTCTTTCAATCGATTGGGCTTGGTGAAGAAACAATATTCTACAGGCCCTGTGTAGCCGCTGTGGCTCTTGTAGGGCTGCTTATTCCTGTGCTGGCTTGGCATGGACCCTCGATACCTGTAGGTATCGAATAGGCGAGTTCGGCGCACAACGGCTCCAGTGACTAACAAGAGCCTGTTGGCATACCTAAACCCACGATACTACGTGGTATGTGCTGCTTGACGATCGTTTGTGACGTTGAAGTCAAAGGAAATTGAGCCGTTGAAACGATCACAGGGCATTATGGCACCATTTCCGATCTGCCGGCATTGCTGTTGGCGATGGCTCACGGAGTAATTTAACTGCTCGGCTCGAGCACACAACCAAATCACCAAATACCGACAGTCTCTGCATGAGAAACCAACATGCCCTAAAAAGACAGGATGATTAATTCATTTATGCGAGATGGCTTCGGTGAGAGTTCCACAGCCGAGTCACAACTCCTATGTAGCACATCACTTGGATGCAGCTTTCTCATCCAGTGATTTCAAGTCACTCCAGCCGCTTCAAGCTCAATAATCCCCTCATGGCCAAAGCGTTCCTAGCCCCATAAAGAATATGGGTCAGCTCATCTGCTGGCCCCTTGTGCAAGGACCCTCGCCCACTCCGCTTCGATAATGCGTTGACGCCAGAACCTTTTGACTATTGGTGTTGACTTCCATCCACCAATGGAACCGATAGCTACGCCACATCTAATCTGCGAAACAGAATACTCCTTGAAGATTTTGCCTCGAAAATGGACGGTGAGTCCCAATTCAGCAGGCACAAGAATGACGTGCTCTAAGAGGTGTGTGCTGAAGATCACATTGTGGAAGCATAAGGTACTATAGGTTGCAAGCTGGAGGTCTACCTAGGTAAGTTCCAATGGTCTGTTGCAGTTGAAGAGCAAATTACAGAGCAGAGAGTCAAAGATTATCACCCGGATCTTTTAGAGCACCACTGAACCACCTATCAACGTCTCAATACACAATGTCAACTTAATGCAATTAAATCAAGAAATTTTGAGCGAATCAAATGCAGACGCCTGAACCGCACTTGTTCAAACGGTTGGCAGAACAGCGTTGACTCCAAACAGCCACAGGTGAGGAGTACAATAGTGCTGGCGACAACCTTACCTTACCTAACCTTAGCGTCACCTCCACTCCATGTCACTATGAACAGACGGTATGCTTAACGCTTAATAGCAGCTCCCAAAGGTATCTGGGCTAACGGAACGGAGGTTTACTTACGCCACATTGCACTATTCTTGCTAATTGCACCAGCGGTTTGGGTAACTTTACCGGCACGTTTCCAGAAATTGTCTCGACTGGTGGCCGAGACCTAAGATTGCTTAGATCGAGATGCCCAGAGCGCCTCTGTACGATCAGATCGATGTTTCGATATTGAAGAAGCCCTAACGTGAGAATGAAAAGCTCGAAATCCATGAAATGGTCGGCTTATGCCATCGGAATGTTGGCAAGTCTATGAGTAATGTCTCACGGCCATGTCGGTCGCGGAATGTCTGATAAACTTGGCTGCTTGGCATGGATTTGCACTCAGGTTACGAAACTGACACACAAGGGATGACTTCAAAAGAGACAACACTGGGAAAATGGCCACGATGGTCCCCAATCGCTAGTCTCAGCCGCGACAACACATTAGTCCCGAATCAGTTCGAATGCAATTCATGCCGTAGGCAGAGTAGCCCACTATTGTAAGACCAGATCCTTCTATTTCCAAGATTGAGTCAAAACAAACAAAAGGGGACACTTCGGAGACTCCACGGGTAGTTTCTTTCATGGTAAACGGCGCGGCACGCGATCAATAGCCTGAATTGAAGTCTGAACCGAAAGTAGTGGCTGCAGGTTCAATATCCCCCTTTCACAGAAATCAAGAACTGACCAATGCATCCCAACATCGAGACTCTTGACCGCTTCCAATAGCATGGAAGAATCTAGATCCTAGCCTAGCACTCTTAATGCCTATACAATCGCCGCCAGCTGCAGCTGAACCAGTCTAAACACTGCGCTCCATCCATGGTAATAAAGGGGCCCAGCAGTCGATTCAGCACGGCGCAATGGAAAATACACAATACACCGGAATGTCGCAGATTGGACGCCGTGGCTGAACTACCGGACGCCCTCTCGCCCCGGTCTCAGAGACGATAATACCGAAAGCTTCTTTCTAACCGTACCAACGAGGTTATCATCTCTTAAAATATCACCGGGGTCAAAATTCAAGGTTCTGTCGGACAATAAGGGTCTGCCTGACATGCTTGGGGAGCCAATGAAACTAAAGATCTTGATTCTGGATGAGAAAAAGATTCGTGTAAGACTTAGGTAAGTTAGCTTAAACTTAAGAGGTCTCTTAACTCTGTTGATGTGTTTATTTTGACAAGCTTCTCCATACTCGGTAGTATGAAGTGTTGTTACCCCCGAGCCTTGTTACAGCTCAGGGCGATAGGGGCATCCTGAAGTATCCACTGCTACCAGTAAACTTTACCCCCAAACTTGAGTTTTCCATGAATCAGGGCATCGATTGCCTCAGTGACATCAACTGCCGAAAACATGCTTCTCTGTGATTGGGTTCCCCGGAGATGAGAACCTCAGAATTGCCCAAGTTGGAAGTTGATTGCTTCACTCCACAAACCAAATGATTCCCTTCCCCCCCAGTTCCCCAAACTATGGTAGTTTCCGGATCTTCAGGAGTGGCTTTTCGAGCTGGCCAATAGCAGCTTGTCAGTTAATTGCACTCCCTGAATCGTTGACGGTATAATTTTAGGAAGTGCAATTTCATGCGATGCAACCTTCAAAGTTTGATCACTATTCATTTTATGCGCCGACTCGAGTAAGATTAGTCCCTATTTTTAGTTGCATTAATCTTGTGTTCTTTGTTTCGTTCTTTGTCACATTTGTTTGTGCATTCATTGGGTGACGTCTTTCAGCCTCGTGCCCCACCTCCAGATATTCCATCTCACTTCAAGCGCCAAACTCGTCAGCCTTATCACGACTACCTTCCACCCTTGACCTAGCATCATTAAAGAACCAGCCGCATTTTCACGTTGCAATGGCCTCTGAAGACGATCGCCCCAATGATTCGCCCCGGAATAAGCGTCGCAAAACAAGCGGCGACTCTTCTCCTCCTTACGCGCCGCAACGCGACGCCCTAGACAACGATCGATCACCTAGACAGTCTCGTCAACTATCGATACGAGACAATCGCCGCAATAGCAGGACTGTCAGCCCAAGTCCTGGTGACGATTGTGCTGGAAACAAATATTACGAAAGTCGTCGTACATCACGATCGAGATCACGGTCGAGGTCACGGTCTCTCTCTAGTATAGACTCCCGTAGACACTCGCGCTCGCGATCCCGATTAACAACACGATCACATTCACCCCGAACTTCACGTTCACGTTCACGTTCACGCTCGCAACTATCCTTTCGTCGCTCCCGAACAGACTCCCTCTCCCCGCGGGGGGCTGAACCAACTCCTCCTCCAGAACCTTTCAAGCCCAACTATCGTGCCCGCCTTGTTCTTCATGGTCACACCAAGCCTGTCTCTCAGGTCCGAATATCGCCTAATGGAAAATTCATCGCATCTGCATCGGCGGATGCTACTGTCAAGATATGGGACGCTACAACAGGCGAACACATGGATACACTAGTTGGGCACATGGCAGGCGTGAGCTGTCTTGCTTGGACACCTGATAGCAACACCATCGCAAGTGGTTCAGACGACAAAGCCATTCGTTTATGGGATCGCGTTACAGGGCGGCCAAAAACCACAACTCGAAAATCGGTAGCTGGTCAAGAAATGGGACCGTTGAAAGGCCATCATAACTATATTCACTGCTTGGCATTCTCGCCAAAGGGCAACATCCTTGCAAGTGGTTCATACGATGAAGCTGTGTTCCTGTGGGATGTACGAGCGGGCAGGCTGATGCGAAGCTTACCTGCACATAGTGATCCTGTCAGTGGGGTTGACTTTTCTCGAGATGGCACGCTGGTCGTCAGTTGCTCGACAGATGGTTTGATGTATGGACTCCTGAAGCTTCAGCTGGTTCATTTTGCTAACAATTTCATAGTCGTATTTGGGATACATCAACAGGCCAGTGCTTACGCACCCTTGTTCATGAAGATAATCCAGCTGTCGCCAATGTTTGCTTCTCCCCTAATGGACGCTTCGTCCTGGCTTTCAACCTCGACAACTGCATTCGCCTATGGGATTATGTTTCTGGTACCGTTAAAAAGACATATCAAGGCCACGCCAACGAGAAGTTCGCTGTGGGTGGCTGTTTTGGAGTTCTGGAGGGGGCTCCTTTCATTGCATCTGCTAGCGAGGACGGCAGCATCGTCATGTGGGACGTAGTATCAAAGACAGTCTTACAAAGAGTAGAGGGTCACAAGGGTGTGTGCTTCTGGGTGGATGTCCATGGAGAGACGATGGTGACCGGAGGGCAGGACAACACAGTCAAGGTTTATCGACACATCAGAGATAACAAGGTGAACGGTGATACCGAAAAGGTGGATAAGGAGCCACACTCTGAGGGGTCACTGGCGCAACAAGACGTGGCCATGAAAGGGGCATAGGATGATACCATAGAGATACCTAGTGCAGGCGTTATACAGCTTAATGAAAGGAGATTGCTCGCGACAATAGGCATATGATGAACTGCTCCTACTCATATATCGGTTATTTGGTGCCCAGATGGATGATCATCTTAGTCTAATCACAGTCTTACAAACTCAGGTTTAGTACATTCTGTAAGTTTTTGAATCACAATGGATTTTTGGACACAGATCCTCAACGAATCAATCTTTTTTAGCTGTAAAAAGCTAGCACTACTTTCCGTTCTGCTTCGGCAGAGTTTGGTAATAAATTACCAGAGCGGTTCATTTCCATGCATCCATCTTCCATCTTCGTCTTCCATGCTAGTGGCCATTTTTCACCTCGCTATATCCATCAAAACTTGACCTCGATGTTTCGAGCTCCAACGCGTTGGCCCTCAAAATAGACGGCGAAGTCTACAGTCCCGTCTTCGCATGTCATCTTGATTTCGAATTCAAGCTCGCGATAGACCTTTCCCACTGAGTTAGTCCACGTCGGAAGAGTTTCGAGCTTGACCTCGCGTGTCCAGTGGATCTCGCAGAGTTTCCCCACGGTCGGTCCCCGAGCTCGAGGGGGCGTGGTCGAACAGCTGAAGATCTCTTGCACGATCGGGCCAGTGTGCTCATCGTCATCGGGAAAGAGTCTGGTGTAGGAGCTACGGATTGGTCTCTTGGTGTATATGTTGTTGCCCTATCCAGGAGATCAGCTTATGACTTAAGGTTTTTTGCCACGTTCCATACCTCTCTGAGAAACCATTTCATCTGGTTTTCAGCTCTATATTCTTGTCTCTCTTCTGACCAGACCTTGTCGCAGACTCGGTGCCTTTTGGGAACAAAGGTGTCCGTGAAACAGACCCCGTAACTGCACCGAGCGATCCTGCTATCGATTCTTGCACCAAGGCTTGACTCAAGGATGTGGCTAATACCACTGAAGACTGCTCCTCGGCATATAGCAGTCCATCTGCATTAATTAGATAGAAAACACAGCACATGGGTGACAACCTTCACTTACGGCTTACTGCCATCGGATTGGAGTACCGTGGTTCCTGTCGAAGCTTTGAGTTGGTCGAAGAGATACCGACTTCGGCCAAACCCACCGACGAGGATGACATACTTTGCAGGTCAGTGGACGTCTTTCTGACACGAGTGATTAGAACCGCCTACCTTTGCCGGCTTTCCATATCTTCTCTGGATCGCCTGGGTCTGTCGATGAACGAGTTCTTTAATCTCGTCCACAACAGGAGTAAAGACTGACAAAACATCGTTTCTGGAAGAACGTTAGGAGTCATCTGCGTTAGCAAGCCAGGTTTTCTGGAGCACTCACGAGCTTAATTGAATAGTTCTTCGCCTTTTGTATCCCTGGTTCAAGACTCCATGGCAACCTTCAGGAAGTGCGACCAACCAGCTCTTGTCCTGGCCGCAGAACCGCTTTTTTATCCCATGTTCCCACTCATCATTGAGGAATCTTTTTTCATCTGCTTTGTCGACGTTCCTCCAGGATGTAGAAGATACCTTCCTCTTGATGAGTTTAAGAAAATTCTCATCCAGAAAAATGCTGCCACAAAGCCCGCCTAATTAGTTGTATTAGCCACCTATATGCTGAGGTATGTATCAAGATATTAGAAACTCACCGTCGCCTTTAACGCATTCTTTGACAGTGAAGGGCTTCGTGGACTCTACGACGTAGCTGATGAGATCCTGAAGCCGTGTCAGTTACGTATAAGAAATGGTCAGCGACAGCAAACATACCACTGTTCCACCGCCAGCATCACAAATGACTAGAGTATCACCTTTCTGGTGTTTTGTCAGACAAGTATACTTGGGAGTGTCCTCTTGTACTTTACCTTGATGGTTGAACGTTTGGAGAGATCTTCAACTGTCGCAAGAGCTGCTGCCTCCGGCTCCGAGATAAAATGCAGGGTGGTTTCACCGCAAAGTCTCTTCTCGAGGATACCTGACATCTTGGCAGCTAGCTTCATGCGCTGCTGGGCGTAGAGTGGCCAAATTGCTGGAAGAGTGATCACTACATGAAACCTCGATTGCCCAACCAGCTCATCTCCGAGTTTGCGAATAATCGCATCCATAGCGTGGCCCCAGAGCTCGCGCAGAAAGCTCGCAACCGCATCAGCTGCATCGTCATTCGATTCCTTCAAGAATTTGCGGGCTTCACGAATCTGTGACGAATTAGACATTTCAGCTGTGATGTCAGAGTCTTCTAGTAACAAGAGCTTGAACCACTTGAGGCCAATCTCATCCCCAGGAATAGAATATCCCCAAGAAGCAACCTCATCGTCCTCATAGAGTAGTTGAGTTGGCACTTTCTCAAGGTCCGAGCACTTGCTCATCTCTGCGTCCCAGCTTGTGACAACTTCAATATCCTCAGGTTGTCGGGAATACGCCCAAGCAACCCCGGAATAACTGGATTGTTTTACATGTTAGCCAGAATCGGTTTATCGAGTTGAACCTGATGAGTGGAAGAGGGAGCACTCACGTCGTTCCGAAATCGATTCCGATGATGATCACGTCGTCTACCGGCTTGTTTGCCGTCACCTTGCCTCTTGGCACATGCTTCTTGCGTTCCATGTTGTTCAAGAGATTGGGTGTCTCATGGACAACCTGAACTGCTCCAAGTGTGCAAGAATGAATAGTAGCCCGAAGACCAAAGTTGAAGAATTTGAAAATTGGATGAGAGAAAGTAATAAAACTTTCTGTATCGGAGAAGTTCCTGGCTTTATAATGTTGAAGGTCAATGGTTGATGGTAGTGAATCACAGTCGGCCAGCCCGGGAGCGGCTCAGGCGAGCATTGGCGAAAGAACGGCGCTCTATCATCTTCATATTTCTCTTTTCTTTTGCTAGGGGCTCTGTCTTTCTCCCTCGATCCTTATTTTCCCTTTCTCTTCTCTTCTACTCCTCTCTGCCCCGGTTATCCTCTACACATGTATCAGGCGCAGATGTGTCCATTCCCTACAACTTCACCATCACATACTCATTCGATCGCTTTTACCCCTTACTCATCTCCCCCTTTGCTTTGTGTCATCTGACTTTGACTCATATCATCCCCTCTGATCTACCAAGATCTTTAATAGCATACCACTCTCCTGTTCATTTTCATTCACGCAACTGCGAATAATGGTGGGGGCTCGACAGAAGACTCCAAAGCCAGGACATCCTCCTACTTCTGGAATTGCACTGTCTGATCCCTCCAATAACTTAGCTCAAGGGCCTGCCATCGTGGTCAATGTTGACGAACTCCCTGATCCGAGAAATCATCATGCTGCCAGGGCCAGGGGCGCTTCGGAGCCGCCAGCTTCTCAGACTGGGCCTCAAAGTCGTCTCGGTGGCAAGCCCCAAGTCTCCGCCGCTCAGTACCTGAACAATTGTACCGCCTGGGCTACAGCAAGGAACATGGAAAGCCAGCATCGAAGTCCCGCGGAAATCTTGGGTCCTTCCCACGGCGTCCCATCAGAAGAAGATTCCAAAGTGATTCGGCAGGCCCAGACAAGTTTTGATCAATTGGTCTCTTTGGCGAAGAGAAGTACTTCTCAATCCACCGAAGTCTCGGATGCATCTGAGATCGCGGCGCTCCAAGAACGGCTAGGAAAAG
Source organism: Fusarium musae (assembly GCF_019915245.1). Classification (NCBI taxonomy): domain Eukaryota; kingdom Fungi; phylum Ascomycota; class Sordariomycetes; order Hypocreales; family Nectriaceae; genus Fusarium; species Fusarium musae. The sequence continues at coordinate 3,711,085 of NC_058387.1, forward strand.
AGCAACAAAACAACCAAAGGCTCACAGGGGATCACAGAAACCTCACCAAGGAGCACAAAAGGCTTAATCGCGACTATCGGGAACAAAGGAGCCAACTCTACGAAGCCAATACCAGGCTACGCGATACTCTTCTCGAAAGAGATCATCTACGACAGTTGCTGGAAGGGGGTACTTTCGCAAACTCTGCTAAAATAACAGACACTGCCATTCTCGATGCTTGGAAGGAGCTATCCTACAACATTCGCGACCTCGCTTATACACTGGCACAAGCACAAAATGTTGAGGATCCCAGCGAAGTCGTCATTAGTAGATTGCGATGCATGGCTCAGGGATACAAGAAGCTTCTCCAGGATCAAGATTACAGCCACGCTCTCATGCAAGGCTATCTCTGGAGACTTATTCACCAACGGATCTTTCGACCTAAACAGCGTGATGGACAATTTTGGGGTGGCCTCCAGATAACTAGCCTCAAGCTTGGGAAAGACGAGGTCTACTGTTAGTGCCGCAAGATATCTGCCATATCCATGATGTTCGTGTACTAATTTCCGTAGCAAAAGTCATGTCAAAAGAAGGCAAGAATTCAGACGATTGGGCCACCTTGGCCCATGCCGCACGCTCTTTTTCTCAAATCTCGGTCATGTTCAACAAGCTCTGGAATGATAACAATGGGCTCATCAAAACAGTTGTCTCGCGGGAAACTGAGCTTCTGACACCATTCTTTTTGCGCCGCTCCCCTAGAACTGACAGGACTCAAGGGAAGATCAATGAGCAGCTGACCGAAATCTTCAAATCCGCAATCGAACTGGACAAGATGATGATGTGTTCCCAGGCGTACTTCATGATTGAATGGAACGTACCTGGAAAAAAGCCACCTACAAAATCTCGATATGACAAGGACTCCATGGAATCTGTTTTCCAAGAGGTCAAGCTTAGCCCCAAGAGTCTGGTCGAATTCCTCGCATCTCCCATCCTGTCGAAATCAGGTACAGCGGATGGTCAGAAATACAATATCAGAAATGTGTTGGCCAAGGCTTCTGTCATCTGCAACTGACCTCGGTATGACAGGAAAATGATTCGGGTGGCTATTTTCTTTATGGGAGAAAAGCAGTGAGAACAAGAATACTGAGGATGGAAAGGTATCAGCAATGAACCCATTACCGATCATATTCACACCTTCCATGTCGTCTACCCCTTTCGGTGCAGGATTCGGAGGGCTTTATTGTACCCCAGTCACTTCTAACTATTCGTTCACATCATCACAGACAGGCACAGATAACAGATTGAGAAATTGCAACTTGCACTTTTAAACACGTTGAGATTCCAAATTCTGTGTGCGTGAATGAACAGGAATTGAAGTGAAATGCAACCATAAGGTCATGATGAGTGAGGTATCACGATGAAGACTAACAGTATCAAATATCTTCAGAACATCTCATACTTTTAACTCAAATAAATAGAAGTGAAGTACATAAAAGAAGTATCATCCATCCTACTCCCTCCCTCTAGATTAACAGTATTGATCACTGTCTCGTATCCCAACCATTCCATGTATGCATCTATGTCACACTCTCCCGAGCCCCCAATTAGGTATTAAACAAAATCCACCAACTCCAAATCCAAAAGAATGCTGTCTGTACAAAGGAGCTATGTCATCGAGGCATTATCTTGACAGCCGCACCTTGTCCGCCTTGTCGTGGTTGCTGGTATTCGGCTCAAGTTGTTGTGGGATAGGACGTCTCAGTAGCACTCGTTGTGGGAGTCTCGGTCTCGGTCTCGGTCTCGTAAATCGATGTGTCCAGGGTACTGGTAACGTCCTCAGATGCTGGGTAGATTGGGATCACAGGGGAGGTCTCTGAGCTGGTAGTGGCAGATGTGGTAGTCTCGGCGGGTGTCTCCGTTTCTGCGCTGGTGGTCGTGCTCTCAGCAGTGGAAAGCACTGTTGTATCCTGGTATGTTGTCGAGTTGGTAGGGATGGAGACGGTAGAGTGCTCAGAAAACTCGCTTCTGACAGCGGGGTCAGTATAGACGGGCGGTGTGTAGACGGAGCTATCATCAGAGCTGGTGGAAGTTGAGATAATAGGGTCAACGGTTGAGGAGTTTTCAGGCACCGAGTAGGCGGGCTTAGTGTAGACTGGTGGGGTATAGACGGCCTTGTCACTAGTTGTCGAGATGACTGGTGGCACAACGGTTGATGAGTTGCTGGGCTGGGAGTAGACCGGCTTAGTGTAAACAGGAGGCGTGTACGTAGGAGTTTCTACAGGCTTCGTGTACACGGGGACTGTTCCATTTCCAGAAGCAACTGAGGAATAGACAGGCTTGGTATACACAGGAGGGACATAGCCTGACTGTGTGCCAGTGGAGTTACCATAAGTAGGGTCCGAGTACACAGGCTTGGTATAGACCGGTTTAGTGTAGACAGGAGGAGAGACGTAGCCATTGGCAGTGCTGTAGACTGCGCTCTGGCCAGGAGTTTTATAACCGGTGGGCGTAGAGGCAGAGTATCCAATAGTAGAGTTCATGTAAGGGTAGCCATTCTTGGTCTGAGAAGGCGCCGCATAGGTCGAGTTGGCGGGATAAGGAGATCCAGAGTTCTGCTCGCCGTATGGCATGGTTGAAGCATACTTGCTAGGGGGCACGTAGATGGTGTTGCTAATGGTCAAGGTCTTGGTGCAGTCGTGGCAGACAGCAGTGGTGTAGTAAGATCCTTTGGAAGAAGCGGTGACAGTGACGGTGACATCGACAGTCTTGGTAGAGACAAACACGTAGTTAGAAGGACATTGGATGCTTGGCTCAAGAGTTTTCGAGTGAGTTGTCGGTGTGGTGGTGTTCTTGGTGGCCGCGTAAGTGTTGACAGGAGTGTATGTGTTCACGGGAGTATAGCTGGGAGGGTCGTAGGCGTTTCCATTGGGAGACCGAGCAACTCGACGCTGCTGGAACTGTCAATGGTTAGATTGTGTTTACTACTGTAAGCGATGGAGCTCATACAGAACTGAACCAAGAACCTCGAGGAGCAGCTTCGACTACTGTGCCCAGGAGGCCAACGGCACCAACAATTGCAGGCAGACGCATCTTTAGATTGAGGCTCTATGAATATTGAAGACAAGGACGAGAGTAGCCAAGAGAATGCGAGGCTGTTTGTGAGAGTGAAGGCGATGCTGAGTCTGGTGGTGAGATATTCATTTTCGGGACGCATCCCATCATCCTTAAGTACGGCTTCATTTTCCCAAGGGTTTTTCTGAAGGAGCTGCGTACAAGTCAAAGGGTGGAAATATTGATGTTGAATGTTGAACAAATTGATGTCAGAAAGGGTGCTATATTGAAAGAGGGATGTTTACTGAATACAGAAGGGCGACGGTTTTGGTGGTGAGGCGGGGACATTTTATCGATTCAAGGGAGTTCGCACCAACCAAACAGCCTCGATCTTGATGGGACAATGGGGACAAGGGGCGGAAGAAGCAATTAATTTGTCGACAAGGCCAGGGAATCAAAGACATTTATGAATATTCCATTGCCAATCATGCCCTTAAGCGCGACAGTGACAACCTTATTGCTCGACAGAAAACTCGATATGAGACAAATTCGAGGTGGGCGGGGGATTGATAGTAATAGTAATGATCTATTGTTCATATGTCGTCGGTTCGATAAAGGGCAATTCATTCATCTCGCGCGCGTTTGACTCTTTACAAGTTGCACGACCACGTCGTAAGACAACGCGTTGCCGAGTCCAATCAAGATAACAAAAATTGCACGCGATTCGTCTCATGGCAAAGTAAGTACAAGTGTGCCCTTCACGGCCAATTCAACTGGCGTGACCTGTGGGTATGGTAGTATCATTGTGTGTCAATCATAGTGTGTGTATGTGTGTGTCTGCGTGGTTCTTCCTGTCGAACAGTCCATGCGTGCAGGAATGGGTATCAAGAGGGCTACGCAATCGCCGTCGTGCCCTTTGCAAAAAGCTAACAAAAAACCAACAACAAAAAAACCATATGCTTATGCCGCAAAAATCATCAATAACCTGCCGTCCCGCGATGCATTCATGTAAAATCGAGCATTGTCCCAGGCTAGCTCGTGTCAAGTCCGTCATACGCCGTGGCCCCTCTTGAGATATTCCATCTCAATCGTTCATCTGCATCTGGCTCTGCCTCGGCATTGCGCCATTCAGTCCTCCCAGATAGTCTCAAGATCGAGATCTCCTCTTCGCTCAGCACCGCACACACTCCAACGCTTTCGCTTGTCTCTGGAGCCAAAACCCATCGTACGGCCTCGCGTCTGGCCATCCTTGCCTTTCAGGTCGGAGGACTCATTCCCCTCTGCAGCATCTGCATCGGCCTTGAGCTGGGCAATTCTTTCAGCTTCCAGCGCTGCTTCTTCGGCATCAGGCGTGTCGGGAATTGTTTCCAGGCTGGAGATGCTGGGGCTTCGGGACCTGGTTGATGTTGGCGTGGAGGGGACCGACGAGTAAGTCGTGCCATAGCTTCCGGAAAGGGCATCGTAGCTTCGATAAGAGGATGTCGAGGAAATCGAAGAGGATGGTGTTGATGGAAATGTGCCTAGAGAGCCAGTGCTCGAAGATGTGAATGTTCGAAGAGGAGAAGATGGTCGTCGTAGTCGGGCGGGGGTGCTTGTGGAAACCCCCATGATGGGAGAGGTACTTCGTCGCTCATGCATTTGCTCAGGTTCGAGAACTGAAGTTCGAACTGGAGAAATTGGCGGGAAAGCTTCATCGGCAGGCTTTCGCGGAATGCGGACTCTACTAGGTGATCCAGAGGGGCTTCCAGGACGGTGCTGGGGCGAAAAAAGGATATGGCCTGATCCATTGACGCCTGGCATGGATTGAGTACGAGACATTGGGGGCGCAAGGCTGGTTGTAGAACGAGACCTAGAATGAGCGCCTGAGAGCGGAGAAGTGGTGCGTGGTCGATACGGAAGAAAGGGTGTCGCAGACCAAGATGGTGAAGCTGGCGATGTCGGACTGGGGTCGGTGCTTCGTCTCAGGTTTGGCGGCTTTCGAGGCAATTCGATGCTGAGGTTGGAAAAGGCGCTGGGGCTCTGAAGTCGCGGCGATGGATATCCTGGAGATAGGGAGGGTGACGCAGACAATAATGAGGATGCAGAGGCAGAGGCAGATACGGGTGCGGGAGCAGGTGTAGGAGTAGGACGGAACTCCTCCATACGCTCTGTCTCGGGAACTGGCTCCATTTCGAAATTGGTAATCGAGGGTGGAGGCAAGATACGATACGATACAATGTGATACGGTACAGCACGGCACGGATGGAAGTTGAGACCAACCGGTTTCGTCAGAAGATAAACGGTGGCATGTGGTGCCCGAAACTTGAACGAGTCTTGGCCGACGAGCAACGGCGTGGATTTCTGGGGGATTTATTCGACCCGGTAGTAAAGATCGTCAGCGGCGGTTCTACGAAGCTCTGCCGGCGGCTGCAAGTTCGGGTTGCTTTTGACAAGAGGCGCAGCAATAGGGCGTGAAGCAATCACAAGCTGGCGACAGAGTCCGGTATTGCATTCAGCGCGGCAGAAAGGCGGGGGTGGATCAAGATTTGAGATAGATCCGAGGTGATATGGACGGGTTTTTGTCGTAGGTGGAGAGGCTATACTTGGTAGCTGTTGTAGCTCGAGGCGTGGTGGTGTAGGTGAGGTAGGTTAGGTAGGTTGGAGTTGGGGTTGAGAGGAGAAGGGCGGAGGGACCTGTACCTCGAACTCAGCTCTGGGAGGCGGTGTCGCGGCAGCTCAGCTGAAATCGAGGTGACAACGCGAAGAAGAAGAGAAAAGCGCCCTCGTAGGAAAAGAAGAGGGATATTGAGGAGGAAAGCACTTGAAAGATGAGGAAACGTGAAGGCGGTTGAAAGAGAATATGGAAAAGTGATTTGAGGCGAGTCAAGTCGAGTGACCATGTACCTTACTTAGTAAAGAGGTGGAAGCGAGACCAGCGGCTGGCTGTAAAGGGAGACCCAATGGAAGTGACACTGGGCGCGTGGTTCCGACGGTCAGGGCACCCACCAGTACCAGTGGTTGATGGTTCGGTGAGGTACCTCCGCTAGGTAGTGGGGGAGTAGCCTGGGCTTCTGGGGCCCAAGGCTTGGGAGGAACGTGCGATTAATCCACTAGGGGCTCTTAGCGGGGACATGAGCCTGGGTGATGAGTTCAGGGTATGTGACGGTCAAAGGTATGGGACTTTGGATGAAAAAAAAGAAGATGGACAAAGAGAGTAATAACGGTTATATTCACAATAGGATGGTTGTATTTTACATTCTCGTATAGCTGCAGGTTTAGACGAAACTTTTTAACTGGCATTACAATACCTGCGACGTTAACAAGTCAGTAATCATCTCTCGTTGTCTCTACGTTCAACACAAGGGGTATCTTTGAATCTAAAACAAAACAACATCCGTCAACGCCACCGCTTCCCATTGACATACCTGACACTGCCATGTTTCCTACCATGGAATCAGAACAGGTATAATAACAGCCATATTGATAGATGAGATGGAATGGCCCGAGACCATTCAATGTCATGCGATTCGATGCCGTGCGACGCGCGCATTGTTCAACGACAATCACAGCCCTCAAGATGCTCCCTTCAAGTCACATCACATTCCGTTTCCACATCAACAGCATGCTCACGCATATGGCAACGCAGCCAATCCTTCTTAATAAGCATCATCAGCCATTCGGAACCGTGAGCAACCTACCCGGACTTGTCGCTTGAATTGCCTCGCTTGTCTTGGTACAGAATAGTACACGAGACGAGACGAGACGACGACTCGCTGAGTATCTCAATGAGGCGGCGATCCATAGATCGGCCCAAACTAGCGGTCCTCAACGCTTGCTTGACACCGCCCTTCCAGAACGTGACACCAGCATTAATAATTATGGACAGTTATGTAGATCTCGAATAAGATGAGCACTCTGCCACTTTCAGTACTGGGTTCCCTAATCCGGTGGGCCGTTCAAACCGCTCATCTTTAACCGTCAGCCACTCACGGTACGCGCCTCCAAAAGAGACGCCGCCTCTCATTTCAAGGACACCATTCACTGAAGCCTCGACGCCCGGGTTTCAGGAACCGGGGGCCCTTATGCTTCGTGGAGCCTTTACGGGGGAGACCGAAGGCCCGGACCCCATGCTGGGCTCTGCGAGTGAGAAGCCGGAGGCCTTTTGTACATACACAATAAACAACTGGGGACCTGCGGGAGTCGAGGGAATAATTTGTATGTACTCTGTAAAAACCCTCAAATGGTCTTGGGGAGCATGGAAACGAGACTACATAGCAGATGCCAAAATAAGTCCAGCACGCAGGCCTCCCTCCATGTTTAGGATAATTCCCCAAAAGTTTTTTGTCATTTGGAATAAAGATCCTAGAGTTCTCCCCTCCCTCGACATGGCTCAAGCATGAACATGGCTTGGAGCATGCATGATAGTGTGCTGCCCGTTGCACCGTCAATTGCAAGCCGACTTGTCTGTACCTGGGAGTCTTAATAAAGTCGACCAATCCTATTCCTGTCCACGCATTATTATTCCTTTACTGGGCTACCGTGGCAAACGAGGTGCTTAGCGCTGCTCAACTCGTTGCTGATGGTCGTTCATCCTGAATTGGAAAGCCAATAGCCACTCAATTTGTTCTCAAAGGTACAGTACCACCGAGTCAGTCAAGAGTCCAATGACCATGAGCCAACCAGCTCTCACTCACATCAATCGCTTGACGCCTGAACCTAAGCTCTTACTGGCGAGCGCGCCCTTACGCCTTGATCCTGGCGAGACCCTGGCACAGGGATGGTGAGTGACGGCCACCTCAGGGAGCAAGAAAACACCAGATCTTAATGTAGAATGTCAAAATAAACTTAGCAAAGGATATCCTAGGTCACTACTAAACTTATCCTAAACTCATACTAAGTTACATAAATATTTTTGTCACTTAGGATCAAGGCCCTGAGTTTTCTTTCCTCCCCTAGGACCATAACGAAGATGGGCCCAGCTCATTAAGTGTAATATCGTAGCTTGGGCGCTAACTCTGGAGGAATGTCTGCCCTGGTCGCCATGACGTCGTGTCTAGAGGGTTGCCCAATGCGAAGTGATGAACTGTGAATGCAGTAAAGAGATAATATTCACGCTCAAGGTTGAGCCAGCAACCATCGGCTGGCAGCCCCCAATTTATAATATGTTTTGGCTCTCCTGACTCGGATGAGATACCACTTCTCAGCAAGCGCTCACTGTTCCCGACCCCAGATTCCTCATCTTTTGATCCCAATCTCAGGGACCTTGCGCTACTGCATGACAGTTCCATATTTAGCTCCCGCCGACAGAATGCTCCGATGTCGTTGGCCATGCTTTTCTCGTATCAGCGCTTACTGACCTCGAGCAGTAGAGCATTTTCGTACCTCCATTCGTCGTTGTTCTGTTAAACTGAAAGGTGGCTCATCGTATAAGAACGAAGAAGCAAAAGGAGGCCTCTGGCTCTACGCGTAACTATACCATCAGGTATCTTGTGTACTAATTCAGTACTAATGCATTACTCGGCATTTATGCCGATTTTCTTGGTTTACAGAGAAATGCCGCGCAAAACTCGGCTTCCGTGGGATTTAGTTTATAACGTCACCGCTTACATGCGGGATGTTTTGTAAGAGGGCTGCAACTTGTAAGTGACAAGGAGCAGGTCACCTGTCGAGAGGATCACATGTACATCATTTCTTTCACGACTCGACCAGACACAACACAGCATGGCATGTCCTACTAGAGGTTCTCGTTTGCAGCCTTGTTGGTTCACCATTGTGTATGTATGTATGTATGTATTGTATTGTAAGGGCTCTCATATCTTCCGTCTCGCTATCAACTGCCCCGAATAGCCGAAAATGAATGGTCAATATCAGCCACATACACGCGGTCCAAGGAACGCCAATAAATGCAGCTCAGTCTATCAACCATTGATACACATAGAGACGCAGGCTAAGGGAGGATGTAGTACCCAAAGTTCCTGGTGCGCTCGCAGAGAACAGATACTCTCACATGATATCGCCGTGATCCATTCATATCCAACAACAATATGCAAGACACTGATGTGTCTCAAGTATCCTTTCATCTTGTTCCTGGTGCTCCCGGAGGTGGAAGCTGGTCAGGTCCAAAAGACATTGGCAAAAGCTACATTGCGTCAACCCCAAACTCAAGAACAAAGGGAACAGAGCGCAACTAACCTGTCGCAATTTTGCAATCACAAAATCCTCATTCTTATCGAACATGATAATGGGTGTATCCAGTGTGCAAAACTCGCGAATACTACATCACCGAGAACATGCAACTCACCTGTTAGTCAAACCCATCATCTTCTGCATCTACACTCTCAAAGACACCCCCAGTAACAACTCACAACTGTCTACACATTCCACATGGACTCGCCGGTGGCGCAATATCAGTTGCGACAGCAATGGCTCGGAACCCACGATGGCCGCTTGTCACAGCTGTACCAAGGGCCACGCGCTCTGCACATGTTCCCACAGGATACGCCGCGTTTTCCACATTTGCGCCGCTCGTGAGCTCACCCTCGCTTGAGAGGACCGTTGCTCCGACGCGGAACTGGCTGTATGGACAGTACGCTGTGGCCTTGGCTGCAACTGCACGCTCACGGAGCTCTGAGAACTCGTTCGGCGTGATCCCGTGTGCTGAACAGACTTCAACCGTCTTGGCTGTGTCGCCTTTTGAGATAGTCTCTGGGGTCTCCATCATATGACCTGAAGGGGGAAAGCAGGGGGCGAGAAAGGGGGGGAGGGAAGAAAAGGGAAAGAAGGAAAGAGAGAAAAGGGTTTGTGACAACGGGCGATTGATGCTTATATCCTATTCCGTGTCACTCGTCACTAGTTACACGAGCGGGCCCTTTATCGTGGACCTCTCCGCATCGGGCGCCTCCGTAATGCGGGGCTGAGCGCCGAAATGACGGACCCTTCGGCTGGTTCCTATGATAACCATATTGCTTATCATGTCTTTCCTTTAATACATAATAGGCAGGCACGTAACTATCGTTTCTAACCTGCAAGGGTATACAGACTAGGTATGTAGACTATCTATGTATGTATGTATATAAGTTGTGTCCAAATATGTATTATCAGATGCTATCAGCATCTTCTCATCCTCATGGTCTAATATTACTGTCATGACCATCATGCACCTTTCCCTTACATTGCTGCCATCCATTCTCATTACAAATACGTACATATGACACAGAGCAGCACAAAACTCCAAACTCATGGCTCATGCATACTGCTCGGCGAGCGGTTGTAGACTGGTGCTTGAACGGACCCGACCAAATCATTTCCATATCCTTTGTCCCCAACTTGCGTTTCTTGTAAGCCTTCCTTTTCGTTTCATCTGGACTCCGGCATCTAGTAAAACCCATCAGATCCTCCAAGCCTACTTGAGGTCGAACTGACTGTTGGCGTCGACTGTGCAGAGCTTGTGTCGCTTGGCGTTGCCGGTTCCACGACCTGACTTCGAATCGACGTGATCCATTCGTGCTGCAACAACTCAACTGCTGACGATCGGTTACGAGGGTCTCTTGTGAAACATTTCTTCAGGAAGTCGATTCCCTGAGGGCTGAGCTGATCTGCAGGTGGCAGCTGGGGCGGGTTCCCTTGCGCAATGTTGTACATGATCGCCCACTCGTTGTCGAGCTGTGCCCATGGCCTTCTTCCGGTGGCCATTTCCAGAATGACACAGCCCAGAGACCAGATGTCGACAGCCCCAGGCTTACCAGGGTTCTCGCCCTTGATCACCTCAGGTGACATATACATCGGCGTTCCTGTCATGGATCGGTTTGGCATTGTTGCTTGCTTCTCGCCAGCAAGTGTGCGGCCCTGTCGAGCAATAACCTTGGCGGCGCCAAAGTCCACATACTTGATGATTCCATTATGATCGAGCAAAATATCTGCAACGCTGTTAGTTTCTGCACATTGAGGGATACAAGATACACCACTTACTTTCGGGCTTGATGTCTCGGTGGGCAATGCCGCTCTCGTGCAAATAGACAAGACCCTCGAGCAGCTGAAGCGCATATACCATGATGACCTGCTCGTCTTCGATTCGACCATGTTCCAAGAGACTGGCTAAAGATCCCCCCGAACAAAACTCCATGAAAATGTACACTCGGTCTCGATGCACTTCGATGCCATAGTATGATACCACATTGGGATGATCCAACACTTCCAGTACACCCATCTCCTCTCTAATTTGCTCGGCGATCTGTGGGATGAGTTTGGGGTCCTGAAGTCGAATTTCCTTGACGGCCATCAGATGGCCCGTGTCAAGGTTCATTGCTGCATAGACATTGCCAAATGTGCCGCCTCCTACAAATTGACCTTGCTGCCAGCGCATCGTAACATTGGTGGCTGAGGATGAAAGGTACGCCAACGATCGGTCGACTTCATTATTGCCTTCCAGTACTCTTCCGACTCCCTGTCGCTCTGCAACTTTCTCGCGTCGATACTCATCTACCCTTTCGAGCTCCTCCATGCGCTGTTCAGTGATGAATCGCGAAGCCTCTTCGTCGTTCAGCATTCGGTTCTTGTCAAGCCTGCGGAACTGTCCCACCAAGGCTTCGATTCGTTCTTTCTCGGCCTGTGCCGCGAGGTTCGATCTGGCGCCCATGATATCAAAATGAGAAATAAGAAGAGACATGCAACCTGCGACCTTGGAACGAAGCTTGGCATACTCATCCTCGCCTAGAGCAAGGATGTGACGGCCTCGTGTCATGCCCATGGCCAACTCTAGCGCGAGTACGGCCCATCGAAAGGTCTTTCGGTCAGATGCAACGCAGTCGTCGCAAATGAAGCTTACCCAATCGAGGGCAAGTTTGGTCAATTTGAGGTTGTTCATCTGTCGCCTGTTGCTATCCATGTAGAGTAACGAACGTTGGCCAAACTCTGTGGCGAAAACGAAGCATGTTTGAATAAGTTCTTGGCAGTCCTTTCCCCGAGCCTGTTTTCTGATGATTTCCACACTGTCCATGAAAGTATTAGAAAGCTTATATGCCACCCGCCTCGTTTCTGTCAATCTTGAGTTGACTTTGTGGATGTTGGACCTCGATTCCTGCACAAGGTCAACATGCATATCAACAGCGTCAAGGAACGCCCTCCTCGCGTTGTGTAGGGTCTGGGGACTAGAAGCGCAGAGACGTATGTGTCCTCGCTTTAGGTCGAGGTTCAGGTCGCGTAAGGGTACTTCGATTACTTCGCCAAACCAATTGATAGGATCCTCTGGTCGGAGAATGAGGACATATTGCTCGCCCAGCTCGTCGGGAAACTGGTCCTTGGAAGTAATAGCCATCATAACGGGTATATCTTCCAGCCTCTCCCGTAACTCGGGCGATGCGATAACATATGTGTTGTCTTGCTCAAGCAAACGAGTGTCGACTTGAAAGTGACCCGAAGCTACCAATTGGTCGTAGAACTTTTGCATGGTTTCTGGTGGGAAGGATATGCTGTAGTCGGATGCGTGCTCATAGTTGTCGTTCAGCATTCGAGTGAATCGCTGAAGCATCCGCTGGCGGACTCGTACGGAGTCGAGACAAGCCTTATAACGCTTACTCATCTCCGATGCGGTTTCCTTGGGCTTTGCTTGCAACTCCTTTTCGAAAGTCTGGCTGAGTCTGTTGAGAGCCTTGAATGTGAGTGAGCTAAACTGCTCGGCAACTTCAATGTGACCTCGCTGCAGATGGCTACCGATTTCGTTGGCGAAATCCCATTCCTGAAACAAAAGTTCAGCTTCCTTGAAAGTATTCTTGTTCCCGCTCAGCTTCCAGTTTAGCATCTTGAAGTAATACTTCAATGCTTCCAGTACAACTTGGTCGAAAGATTCATCGATGCAAGGTGGTAGATCCCAGCCTGGTTCCGGATGTGCAATGGATGTGCACTCAAGCTTGATTCGAATGGCAAATTTGAGCAGAAGCTGGAATTGGGAGATCATTTGATCCTGCATGAGAGGGTTTTGCTGGGCAGATTCCTTAACTCTCCTAGCATAAGCGAGACGTGTGCGGGTGATCTCTTCAATGAGACGCGAGGGGAAGCTGATAAGAGTAAGAAGCTCTTCGAGATACGGTGGTAGGTGACGTTTGCGGAACGGCTCGGAATTCCTAATAAGAGTGTCCTTCGCCTTGCTAATGACGGTGGATATGGGTGCAAGCATTCCCTTTTCTAAGTTCCCATTGTCGTCGTTGTAAAGAGATTGAAGTCCGTCTTCTTTCATTAGCCGGTCGAGGAATGATGTTTCGTCGCTGCTTATACCATTTACAGCTGGCGATCGCTGTTTAGTCCGTGTAAAGTCGAGCTCATCATTCCCAACCCACTTCCTCAGGATGTTCAGTTCCGTGTTTATCATTTCGTTGGTGTTGTACCACGATATAATAGCATCATGGGCTTCTTTGAATGTGGCAGAGTCTGCTGCTTTGTGTTCTGCTGCGAGTGAAGCCCAAGAGGGGTATAGGTTTTCACACATCTCAATCTTGGTCACCATGTCTTTGACTTGTTCGTATGGTGGTTTTCCTGCTTCGCTCTCACCCTTCACTTGGAAGTTGATGATCTCGTCCAGTGTGCGGTCAAGAGTAGACCGAGATTCCTCCAACATGCGTCTCTGGACAGGGATATGTCTTCCACAAACCTTAGATCGGATGCCCAGCCACAATTCGGTCTTGTGAGCACTCTTGCCCGCCTGTTGATCCGCCGATCCAATCAGTCGTTTTTTCTCTTGCCGTACGACATCTCCAGTAAGGACGGCCTCGAGCATACCGTGCCACTCAAGTCTTTCGCGATTCTCTGGGTCTTTCAAATCCTCGTCTGTGGGCTGAAGGTTGTCGTTGCCGTAAAACATAATGGTCTCCTGGTCGAAGCGATCGTCATATGGACCCTCCGACGAGGGGGTTTCGCCTTCCGAGTCCGAATCGTTTCCATTCAAATTCGAGTAAGACGAAAAGTACCCTCCACTATAGTCCTGCCGAAGTTTCTGTACATATGCTCGCTCCTGTGCCCGGAACCTGCTCTCACTCTGCCGTGGGCGCGTCTTAGACGATGATCGGATTGATTCTGTGAAAGATGGTGTCACTGGCGGATGAGCTGGTTTCCTGGAGGTGGCAGGATTGTAGGTGTTCGAGGGTGTCCTCGCCGGACCCAGTGGTCGCTGCGGCCAGGAGCCATTGGGTGTATAGGCCGCGCCATCGTCACCAGTAGCAACTCTCTGTGACTTTGGTGCACCGTTAATGACCGTCCCAGGGAGCAGAGAAGTCAATGACCCTGTGTGGCCCGATGATTCGTATCGGGATAAATTACCCAGCTCGTCCTGACGTTCCGTCGCATGAGGATCGCCGTTGGTTTCGATCGGAGTTTCGTGTCGGTGACTCCTGTTCTTGTCTATGCGTCCATCTTCTTCGGTACCTGAGAAACGAACCGCTCGGGGCGACGACTCGGTCATCCTAATGGGTGTGTCTGGGCTGGCACCCAGGTGGAGTTGGAAGTATGAGCGCCCCTCAGCGTCACGTCGAGTTGTCGTGATTAATACGAATATATAGTTGTGACTGTGGAAGATGCCAGTTTAAACGGTTTTGTGTTGGCGCTCGAGTTGTGGTCGAAAGGTTTACGATGGATCGAAGATGGCCATGGAGAGGGGGTTGAGCTTGGGGAGCTCTTGATGCAAGCAGATCGAGATGGATCGCATGGAGGAGTGGCAACCAAGAAGCGCGTGCAATTTCATAGCCAATCATCGCGCTCCAAGCGCCTAGTGGCGCTTTAACTGTGGCTCGTGTGTGGCGAAACTATGGGGTCAGACCTATCATGAAGACGTTGGGAAGACGAATCATGACTACTAATCTGCCAACCTTGGAAAAAATCAGCACCGTCATCTGGTTTGTACCACACCGGCTTACATAGGTAGGTCAAGGACTCGTAGAGCCTTATTTATCTTTAATAGCAGGCTGCTATCATGACGATGCATATTCTTACCACTGGTGTTGTGAAACTGTATTATAGTGTTGTATCTCTTTCATTTTACTACAATGTTCTACTACCTACTGTCATTATACTATTGACTCGACAATAATCAACCATTGAAAGGTCTCGAGTCCATGACCCGCCCGGACTGGTGTAGATATGTGGAAATAGTGACTGACTAAGGGAATGAATATAAAGACATCAGATGCCTTACAAATAAACACAGTGCTATCTAAGATAGGGCATGGAATAGAATACGAAAGTTTCATTCTTGCAATATACCACAAATCACATCTACACGTGAAGACTGATTGCTATACACTTGAGATCGATTAATACAAAATGACTACCCTAGACCCGGTCAAACTTGCCCCAGCACATGCCAACGCGAACGGACGAGGGCCAAGTTATTACCTTCGCAACAATATTCGTATAGGGTTTAGCACGGTAACGTTTTAATCAAGCGATGGCCGGAATGAATTGATGCAATATATACTCTACACAGAAGCCTGAGCGCCATACTACCGGTATAGCGCGCTGGGAATGCCATAGAGAGTGTTAAGCCATGGGAAATGATTGCATAGATTACGATTTATGCGTGTAATTTTATTGTCATAGTAGAGAGAAAGTAAAGAAAGGCTGCTTATAATTTCCGACACGCATACGAATTACTCCATATGCTCCTTATGTACAGTTGTGAACACTAGCATGATACGACTTGATTCATCAGGTCGGTTACGAGCCGAGTTGTTACATACAACGGAACTCAATATCAGTCGGCCGAAGCAGCTAGTGAACAAGACGATGCCAGCTTTGACGGTTCGTTTAGGCATACTGAAGAGGGTAGCAATCCTTTAAATGGCATGCAGAAGGAACCACTAATAAATGGTGAAACTCCGGGATGACGCTTTGACATCAAAGTCCTGATCGAATAATCTACCAATGTGGCCAAGGCAAAGACGGATAGAGAACAGACAGCAGCTAGAAGTACGCTAACTTGATTGTGGTATGTTGACATAAAAAAAATCCTTCTCATTTTCGTTCGATTGACAAGGGTTGGCCCTGGAAATGTTTGATCAGGTCAGTGTCTTCAATAGCCTCAAACGGAATACTCCATCCCCTGTTCCGAGGGAGGAGGTTCCGTCTAAGACGACAGCAACAAACTCTATCCAATGTCAAAACCCCACTGGTGTGGGCTTGAATCACGGCGGCTCCGTCTCGAAGGTCGAAGTACATCAACCAATGAGCAGGAATTCGAGGTCAGTAAAAGCCGGTCTGTGCCCAGGTCTGACATGCGGTAACAAGACCGGCTTCCACGGAGTCATCGCCGTTGATATAATGACGCTAGATCAGTGGCTACATAGGTGGGTAGGCGATGTTTGATAAGTTCTTGGCGATAGACCGATTCAGATGTTACTGATACATAGTCATTAATCTCAGGTAAATCGACAGATTAAAAACTTAGCGTCGCAACTTACATCTGGCATGACTGACAACTCCATATCACGATCTCAGGCACATGGCCATGCTCTATATCATATGCAGACCCACTCTTCTATACGGAACTTGCCATACCCGCTGTTAGTGGTGGTAGGCGCGTTGTGTAACATGGGACTCTGCAGCGGCCTGAGATACTGGTAGTCCTTTGCGGATGCCGGCACAAGGTTTCGTTCATAATAGTAGGTATCTGGATAACACCTGAACCCAGATCGACTCGTTGCTGTCTACGCCAATCGACTTCCATGAAAGGACATTCTTTCCTTAGGCTAAGCCTACCATGCGTTGGCTCTGGAAATCGCTTGGTGGTTGACAATCACATCAAGATGTCATCAAACCAACCAGGGTCAAACACCAACACCCTGGTCAGGTCAGCGCGGGTATTTGCGCAGCATTAGCGCATATGCATGGAGCTCCTTGTGGCCAAGGTAGGTATAATAGTCGGTCCTTACAAAGTCCTTGTGGTCTCGGTCTTCTCTTTGAGAGAATGAAAAAGCCATGTCGTATGTCAAGGCTATCCAAGTCTGCTCAATAGTCAAGCGTCGCTTTCGCCACCTCTTGTGGTATGGCCTGATGCACTGATAATATGTCCAAGAACTAGATCCACATATCAGAACTATGCAAGCTTGTGTGATCCATCATCCCACGTGCGGTCGTACTGAGGGTGTGAAAGCTTTCCTGCGTATGTAACCAGATTAGGAACATCTCGGTATATCACCAAAGAAACTTTTCGTCCCATCATGGCCGACCGGGCCGAGTAGAGTAACCTTGCTGGTGGCTCTTGAAAGTCGGGACGACATGTCATGTTTGACAGTAAAAATTAAGTTTGAAGCTGCATGGTCTCGTAGTCAGGTCGGTGGTTGCAACGGCCACAAGGAACAGAAATTCTCCTGGCCATCCTTCTGTTGAAGACTCAGCTCAGAAGCCGAGCCTTGGCGTAGCGTGGGGTCTGGAGACCACCTAAAGATCCTTACTAGGGCTGACCAGGGCTGACCAGGGCTGCACGAAATGAGAGGGCTCCTGTAGGTACCCGACGGTTGGCCTGATTAGCTGTCACAGCTTGGTGGAGAGGAAACCTTTCACCCCGGATTCGAGCTGATGGATGACTTGGGTTGCCAAGGACTTGGAAGGCTCGCCTCATGATACTGCTGATGTCTGGCTAGGTATGCTGTGTTGGGCTTCGCACCGGCTGCGTTGGGTCATGAGGGCCAATGATAATGTCATATCTCACCAGAAGACTGCTGATGGCCTGTGAGATGATCAAATTTGTTGATCGGCGTGCTCGGATCGTAACTCGATACCAACGCCAACCGATGTCAAACATGAGCACGAGGCGGGAAATTGTGGGTTACAGGGTGAGTGAGGCGGCGACAGTTGGGCTTCGACACATGGATGCCGCATTGCAGGAGACTCGCCCTGATTGTAATGCAAAGATCTGCTGAAAAGAAAAAGAAAAGTCTTCAGATGGATAACACAGCTGAATGTTTAGTTTGTTTCCATTGTAACTGTAAAATTGCGCAGTGGAGATGGGGTACAAGATTCGATTACATCATTGCCATGCTTCTTATCTCTTTCCTTGGCAGATTCCGAGAGCAACAAGACATGGATGGACCATGCTGCCTTTCTACCTTATGCTCAAAGGTTGCATAAATAATGCGGATGTTGCTTAATTGAGATGAAGCCCTGTAAGTGTAGGAAGTTTAGGGAGGCTACTGCAACTAGCCCTGGCCCAGGTGGCTGTGGCTCTTCCCGCGTACCATCAACCGTGCACAGACCTAAGGTGCTCAAAGACAGGCAGTTACCTCCATACCTAGGTAGGTACTGTACCTTACTTGTTGCAGCTAGGTAGGTAATCGATCGCACAATGGGACGAAAATTTGAAACGTGCTGATAACGAAACGCTCCGGGAAGAAGGAACGCAACCTCTGCTCCACCCTTCTCACTCATTCTCATTCCTCGATTGTCACTATCCAAGCCCTGCAATTTGCCATTAGCATACCATAAAATCCTGCTACCGTATTAGCGCCCAGAGACGAGCTTCCATCTGATGCGCGACTCAATGGACGATACGGTTGGTTACACCTTGGAACGAAAGTTCCGTATCATTCATGAATATGAGCCGAGTCAGTTATCGTTGCGACCTCAACGTTTCCCTGACATCCGACTTACACTGATACATGGCTGTCTGCGTCACGAACGCACCGAACCAACTCATCAGGGTTGCCCCGTGGCGCTGACGCCGCTGAATGGGAATTAGGGAGAAGGTGACATCGCAACCCGTCAGGATGCGGGAAGGGATTTTCTCCCATCCACTTGACAAAGTTTAACCAGATGAACGCTCATTGTTGATGCCCATGAGACGCCACCCATCGACGGGAAGACATCCGTGGATTACTCCAGGCACACCTGGGTATTTAGTGTACCTATGGCGGACCGATCATAGATCCTCGTCTAAGGCTCTGAGCTATGTCTTATCCTGCAGCAGTGAGGCTGAATATTAATCGTGAAATGCTTCAGGTACCAAGCAGATCTGCCCCCTTCAGGATCGGTAGCGAAATCAAGAGGTAGAACAACGCTCGTTTAGTGGCATTACTTACGGATTGCCCAATCGCAGTCGCAATTTACAAGGGTCCAACTAACACAAGGTTCCAGTGATGGGTGCGTGCCCAGGCGTGTGCTGAATCGCCTTCTGTCTAAACTTCAAACTTGCAACCATTCTCAGAAAATTTGCCCCCTCCCAATGCCTGGCTCAAGCAGCACTGACGCCGCTTCACCTTGGATGGTCACCTTTTTTGACCAAGGATATCTTGAACGGCCCTGGATTGCTTTCTCCCCGATCGGGGTACGCCGGCTCCTCGTATCGGCCTATGTACATCGCATTGTAAACTGGTCTGTGAGCACTACTTTACCTGCTGGGGGCTCACTAATGCATCCCGTCGTTCGAGGTTTGGGACCGTTGGACACGCGGGCTTAGTTACCCCACTAGCTAGCTACTGTAGCTAACTAACTTACAAACTCACTCCACTCGCCGTTACAGACCTGGTCCTGGCTTGAATTCGACACGACAGATCAGACCCTGGACTAGGTAAAATGTCTCTAGCTTGTTTGCTTTCGGATCCTCGTCCTGCTGAAGCAAACGCTTCCGAGACAGAAACGGGGATTGCCATGGTCATGGCCTCATCGGCGCCGTGTCCAGGGGATCCTTGATGTTTGTCCCGGTCCCATCTATAACCACCATATGATCGCCCTCATATTACGTTTGAGATACCATCCTCTTCTAGTCTATTTCGTGCCTCTACTCAACATTCTTTTAGATCCAGTGGATCGAGGTTTCGCCTTGCTTAAACCTTATGAGCCCACCACTACAGCCTCCACGCACAAAATTCAAGGCCTAGTATAGACGCCGCCACTTCGCCTACCTTATCTGTGCATCCGATCTGTTACCATCGGTCGAACATTGTAAATTGTCACGCCGCCAGTTTTTATAAATGCTAGTGGTGGTAGGATTGGACTTCGTTAAAGCACCCTCCAGCTGGCTCTTTGAATCGACACAGTTCGTCCCTTGGCAGACAAGATCAACTTACAATTATTTCATCAAATAGAATATCGAGTGAGTACGATGGTAAAGTATGTTCTCGAAATTCGAGTTAATCCCTTTACTCAGACCATTCTGTTTCCGACGCCTTGCCAGCATGTGCGATTTCACCAAAAACTATTACATCTACACTTCTTGCACAGATCCTGGGACACATTTCTGCAAAACTTCTATAGATGGAAGTCGCGAGCATGCCTGTCCCAAAGGTCCTCATGAACGCTATATCGTTCTCCCGGAAAGCTGCCCGTTGTGTTGTGGGTGAAACCAAAAACTCCGGTTGATGTTAGACTCGACACTCCCAGGAAGAACACTGGAGAAACAACCTTGCCGTACTCACCATGGCCAGCGAATTTCATATTCTCCATTGATATGTAATTGCAAAAATGACAACCTGGCTTGAAGCTTATTGAATTCAAGGCACCAAGCTGATGTTTCTTCCCATTCAATCGAAGCAGAGCTACGAATTTGAGAGTACAAGCGCAGGATCTTGAGCCTCCCATAGGAGTTTGAACGAGAGGAACAAGCAGTAGAGATGCTATCGATGAGGAAAGGGAGGCAACATGCGATTCTATCGGCAGCATCTGTGAAAAACGACAGAGGCAAGCGAACCAAAAACATTAGCCAGCGACAGATTTGAAAGTTGAACATTGAGCTAGACCCCTAGAGGCTCGTTTGTACTGGTACACGGGAATTACACATTAACTCGGCGTTATGGAAATAATTAAAAAGAAATCTACGGTCACTGAATGCGAATTTATATGTGTGGCAGACGCAGCCTCAGCTTCTTAGCTATTGACTTTGAGCGATCGGAACCCACGCCTTTGAACGGTTTCATGATTGACATGGAAAGCATATTGCTACATATTTTACCACTCTTAGGCTTATATCGGTTCATATTTAGCGCACGAAAGACGAGGGACTCCGGTCATAGGTACTACCTATAGAGCAACTGTTGTCAGCTGGCTCTGCAGGCTGGCATTAGCATATATTGTGGCTGATATACCTTACCAAGTATGGCTTACCTCGCAGGTTTGGAAGATGCAACATTCCGATTATTGCCAAATAAGCAGGGATGTTGTCGGTGTTTTCACTGCGTGGTTACATTGCCGTTGACATCAGGACCGTCACGACGGGTGACGGAGTGCGCTATGCTATGCTAGTGAGACGTAGGCTGCCATCCCGCCATCTTCTTTAGGCTCTGACAGCTCGCTTACAGCGATCGAGTCCATTGACCCCACTGATCTTGGTCAACGTACGGCTGAGATAAGAGACAATGTGCAAGTAAAGGGCAAAGATCAGAGTTAATATGGAGTTTGACCGGGTATAAAGTTAATGCTGCGGGGAATGAGGGGGAATAAGCGCGCCTGTGCGAGCCTTTGAGGCGCATGCCGCGCGGGATGTACCGGTAACCGTTTGACACTGTGATGAGGCGGAATATTATGGCCAATGACCTGAGATTGAGGAGAAGAGAGACAACAGGGCCTGTATGTATGATGCAGCTGAGAATAAGCGAGATCTGCCACGTTCATCCCTGTTGGCTCGACGCAGTGTCGGCTCACTGCCCGCGCTGAGACCTGAGACGAAACCATGGCTATTAGGACGTTTTGATGCTTAGATCCAGGTGTTTAAAGAAGAACAAGTCGGTCGGTTTACGCCGGCCCGGGTAAAAACTGCTTACGCGTATATGCCTTAGATGTTCGCTATCAGTGGATGTTTCAGTTGGTCCCTGACTATTCCACTTTGACATTGGTTTGCGAGGCGTTATGGGTCGACTGTGGATTGGGACGTCCTTCGGATAGCCACAAACCACACCAATAGCTTCTGCTCTTGAGGCCTTTGAGCTTTTATCACGGTCAGGACAATCTCGTTACAGATTCTCCTGATTGTCGGAAAACTAAGAGTGATTAGGGATCATGGTGTGGGGGCCATGCACGCACAAACCTGGCTCTGTTCCTGTTGTGGGTGGCACTGCAGTCCGCGGGAACTAGGCATGAAGCTTAAATTACGAGGAGCCAAGTACATAGCAATGTAACTTGTGAGCCGTCTTACCAGTTTCATCATTTACGACACTTTACATGCACAATGGAACATAAGAGTCTATGATGCCTCTTCTACAGCCCCTGACACCATGTCCTTTGCAGACAACACGAGTTGCCTGCGTATCCTGCCTGACGTTGACAAAACCATGACACTGGAATGTTGGATTCGGTCTGTTTCTCTTTGAAACAAAAGGTCTTCATCCGACTTCACGTGCTAAGTTTCATGCCACCTAGTATGATGACGTCCCTTTATCATCGTAAATCCCGAACCGAGGTACTGCCATGCCTTTGGTAGATATTTCGAACATATGTATGACAACACTTAGCGGCCTGTTTAATTTATGCAGAGAGTGAATCCGCTGATATAATGACCATGCCATGTGGTCAACGGCCCGGGCCTTTAGATGATTGCTCAACTCGGCCGAGAGAGCGGTCGGAGGATCAACAGGTACACCTAGTGGAGAACAGCCCCAGATTCCATCTCAATGGGGGGTTTTTTTTTTTGATAGGGAGGCTCCACTTCAAGCCGAGGCACAAGTGGCCCCTGAACCTTCTTTGATTTCAGCCGAGGTCAGTCATCCATCCATCCATTTACCAGTAATCAATTCTCCAGCTTACCATAATCATACGATAGACTCTCTTCGACATCATTCTACTAGCAACTGCTAGTGGGTTAGTATTTGCGTCACCTGAAGTTCCCTTGAGCCGCGTATCGACATCAATCGAATCACTATGCCCGTTCCCGAGTCTGAGTATCTCAGTCCCGTCTGGCGAGATGGGATCTTCAGTCAGTCTCAAGATGATCTAATCTATTCTTGGTAGAGATTTGCTGACATGTGAAACCATCTAGATGGCCGCGTTATCTTTGTGACTGGCGGTGCAGGAAGCATCTGCAGCATGCAGACGCGAGCATTAGTTCGCCTGGGTGCAAATGCATGCATCATAGGTCGAAGTGTCGAGAAGACAGAGCTTGCGGCCAGAGACATCGCGAGTGTAAGAGAGGGAGCCAAGGTGATAGGAATCGGTGGCTGTGATGTTCGAAAGGTACGACGCGTGTCGTTTTTTTTTTTTTACGGCGGTAATGATGATACTGACTGTACGTAGATCGACAGTCTTCAGGCTGCTGCTGAGCGATGCGTAAAAGAGCTTGGAGGGATCGACTTTGTCATGTAAGTCTCCGAATTGACCATACCCGCATATAATATACTAATGCATATCATAGCGCTGGTGCAGCTGGCAACTTTGTCGCTCCTATTGAAGGCCTCAGCTCCAATGCATTCAAGACGGTAATGGACATCGATGTCTTGGGAACATTCAACACAATCAAGGCGACAATGCCCCATCTCCTAAAGAGCTCAACCCCTCGGATCATCTACGTCTCTGCCACTTTCCATTACACCGGCATGCCTCTCCAGGCACACGTCTCTGCAGCCAAGGCGTCTATTGACTCACTCATGGCGTCCGTTGCCCTGGAGTATGGACCAAGAGGGGTGACAAGTAACGTAATTGCCCCAGGAGGTATCGAGGGCACTGAGGGTCTGGCCAGATTGGGGAGCGATGCGGAAATTGAGAAGAAGAGATACGCCAAGGGTATCCCGCTGGGCCGCACTGGAACTGTACGGGATATCGCTGACGCGACAGTCTTTTTGTTCAGCGACGCTGGAAGCTATGTCAGCGGACAAGTCCTAGCTGTTGATGGTGCGGCATGGAGACGTCAGGGAGCCATCAGCGTGGGAACGGAGGCTGGCATGGAGTACCCGGATTATATTCTCAACGGAGAGTTCTCAAAGAACCTGCGAGATCCAAGAAAGAACGGAAAGGCTAAGTTGTAAGGATACGGGCTGTTGAACCACAAGGGCCAAACTCGGAGATTACCATTTGACGAGGTAGATATGGAGTATCATGAGGGAATAATATTGTTATACAAACGAAGCTACAATTTTGCAATATCAGATCAAGTGTTTGCTTGAATCAGTACATCTTATCAGCTGGACCTGAGCCCCCCCGGGCCGGGCAGTAGTGGATCGGAAGTGACGGAGATACTTGTTCTGGGATGATAGATAACATCCAATTGGGGATCAGCCTTGGCGTTGACATCTCCGGAAGTGGATGGTCTGATGGAGTCGATCTCGGTCTTCCATGATGATGGTTTGTTGAATATCTGACAAGAATAACTGCACTCCAAGCACGATAAAATGTTTCCTTCTTAACACCAGAATTGCCAGGTTCAAGCCTTTTTTTATTCACCTGCATGGCACATTGTATGCTTATTCCATACAGCAGTTACTTGACAAGGGAATACCCCGTGAACCCCATATTCTCCATTCCGAAAAAGAGCCCGAAACCCACGCGAGATACCACATGCCATTTCACGATTCGATCCATGAACGAAGAGCCGGATATCGTACGGCATAATCGACCCCGTTAAAGCCGCGACCCGGCCGATATCCAATAAAATTGCGTCCGATGGCCGTTGCAAGTCTCTCCCACTCTTGGGCAAAAGTGCCTGGAAGCTTACTCTGTAAGAAGAGGGACAGCCAATTGTGGCTGTCTAGGCGAGGAAAGAAAGCTTAGGAACTCGATCCCAATAACAAAAAGATTTGGGCAACTTAGTACAAGTTTAGGATACCTTTTACTGAATTTATTTTAACACCCTATATTGAAGTCTAATGTTTTCTTGCTCCCCGAGGGCTGTTTATCAGGTTACAGAGACAGGTTGATAACTTGGTGTGGGCTTGCATTAGCGTCCGCTAGGGCAAGGTTAGTGAAGGAGGGGTTGTTTTTGAGCTCTCATGAGCTTGTCGATGCTCAATGACACGGGCTAATCGTGCAATTGACAGATGAGGCAGGGTGATATGATCTACATCCACTGACAATCATCAATTCCTCGGATATAGCCATCTCAATCTCTCGTTGTCTATAAACCCGACACTCTTAGCATAAAGAATTCGAAAAAAACAAGCTCAGTCTGCAAAATCATCATGATTATGGATGGTGTCAATAGTGTTTCCTATCTAGGTATGACTATCCAGAAAAAAAGAGGGCCCAGAGGTCAACAAGAGAACCAACCTTGACCCGGAGAGATCCATGGTGTGGAAAGTATGCATAACCTTGCAGCTACACGGCACGCTCAGAGCCGAACAGGGCGGGGAATTACCTACGATACCATATCTTTTGACTCTCATAACAACGTACGCTATCTTCTTGTAATAGGTAATGATGATGATGAGAACTATATATTTCCTTCTCTTCTCGTTCTCTCTTGACCATTTCTCTTCTCTTCCTTTCCCCTTCGTCGTCAACAGTGGCAACGAGTAAGTGTGTATAGCTTCATTCAGTGTCCCACCCAACCAAGATGCACGCCAAGCCCCTCTCCCTCCTCTTGCTATCTGCCCTCCCCTCCTTGACTGCTGCTGAAGATGTCCTTGGCCTTTACGTCTTCCACCGTCACGGCGATCGCACTGCCAAGGCCTGGAAGCCCGTAAACTTCACAGCTCTCGGAGCCGACGAAGTTTACTCTTCCGGTTCTTGGTACCGCGATACTTACGTGAGCAAGGATGCTTCACGAAAGATCACTGGCCTCAGCCCCGAGTCGGCCGTCTTGTCTCAGCTAGATGTCACTTCTCCCGTCGATGCTGTGCTTCAGAACTCTGCTCTTGTATTCATGCAGGGGCTTTACCCTCCTACGAAGCAGTTTGAGACCCTTGCCAATGGATCCAGGGTTGAGGCTCCTTTGAGTGGATATCAATACATTCCCATTGCTTCAGTAGAGACTGCAGCCAGCGACAAGAACTCTGAGAACAGTGCTTGGCTCCAGGGCAACAGTGGTTGCACCAACGCGGAGGCTAGCTCAAATGATTACTTCTCCTCCCCCGAGTACGCTGGAGTATACAAGGACTCTGAAAGCTTTTATCAGGGCCTTCTGCCTGTCATCAATGGAACCTACGGCAAAGATGAGGCCAACTTCCAGAATGCCTATACCAGTAAGTTTAGGGATCAATCTCAAGCACATAGACCCTTTACTAACTCGCAAAGTCTTTGATCTCATCAATGTTGCTCGTATTCACAATTCTAGCATCCCTTCCGATGATCTGCTCGATGAGTCCACCCTGGAAAAGCTATATTACCTCGCTTCCATCCATGAGTGGAACCTCGCCTACAACAGCAGCGAACCCGTCCGTGCCATTGCGGGCTCGGTGCTTGCTGGCCAGATCATTGAGGCTCTTGAGCCCCTTGCAGAGGGTAAGAAGGGACCCAAGGTCAACATCCAGTTCGGTGCCTATGCCGCTTTCATGTCTTTCTTCGGTCTTGCTGGTCTCGACAAGGTCAGCTCCGACTTCAAGGGAGTCGTCGACTACGCCTCATCTATGGCCTTTGAGCTCGTAACCAACGCCACAAACCCTACTGCCGACGACGTCAGTGTCCGCTTCTACTTTGCCAACGGCACTGCTGCTCAACACACCCCGAAGTTGTTCCCTCTCTTCGGTAAGGATGAGACCACCATCTCTTGGAAGGACTTCAAGACTGGCATGTCTCATTTCGCCATTGAGGACACCAAGCACTGGTGCAAGCTTTGCGGAAACAACGATGGCACCTGCGCTAGTAGCTCGGATGATGACTCTACTTCATCTCAATCAAGCTCTGGCGGCTCTGGCAACGGTGTCTCGAAGCCAGTTGCTGGCGTCATTGGTGCCCTTGTTACTCTCGTTGTCATTTTGGGTGTCCAGGCTGCCTTTATTCTGCTCGGCGGTCTGCGTCTTGTCAAGAAGTCGACGCTTGCAGCTGCTGGCGCATCTCAGGCCGAAGCAGTCAAGGCGTGAGTGAATATGAATCGACAGGTAGTGGGACAGGTTAAATGTTCTTGGTCAGGATATGCATGACCCATGCGACGTTATGATTTTTTCACCTTCAGGTACCAGGATAGCCATCATGTAACGAATTGATGTGTCATGCTTTAATTAAGACAATATCGCCCAACTCTCATGGCTATGATCTAATAATGATATCCAGGAATCGTGTCATACTCCCCTATGAAGTCTATCAGGAAGTAAACATTAAAAATAACCCAACCCTGGGTGCTCTAGAAACGCATATGTTGCTTTTATCCAACTCATGATATATCAACCATCTTAATTCCTCGAAATTGTTCGAACAGCTAGCGAAGACCAGTCATATCGAGCAAATCATGGCGATAGTAGAATGCTCGCACCCGCTTACCGTAGATATCTATAGCAAGTCAGCATGACAACCAACGTGCGATGGAAACCGACGTACACATAGGGATGCTGATAAGGCACACCACCACTTGAATTGAGGAGATCGCCAGCATTGTTCGTTCGATACCACCCTGATTAATCCAATCGTAGGCAAAGAAAGTCAAGATGAAGCTGAAAAAGTTCTTGAATATGATCATGATGGTGAAGCCCTCAATGGTCAAATCCCCTGCCATGATGTTAGCGACAGCTGTTTATACGAGCAGAGAAACATACGATAGGCATCAACAATGTAAAGTGAGCTGGCCACGGCCCCAATGACCATCCCTGCGACTTCAAATCCGAAAAACATCAGAGGTACGACATATGAGTATTCCTTTTTTACCACACCAGGTGCCGTTAAGGCGAACCCATAGAGTCCGATCCCTCCGATGATCATCATGGGGATCACAAGAAGAATGCGAAACTCTGGTTCGTATATGCCTTTGTTGAGCTTGGTCATGTACTTGACGCTTGTGTCAGCGAGCAGACCTGCCAGGACAAACCCAAGGACGGCACCGATGAAAGGGCCCGTATAAGTGTAGCCGGCATCAACTTCATCCCAGTAATAGGGGGACCCTATGAAAATGGCGGCGACAATGACTCCGATAAATACTGTCCAGCCGATCATGGCTCCCTGGATCAGGCAGCCCCAGATAAATGCTGGATGAGTGAGGAGGGGAAACGGTCGCAGCAAAAGGACCCAATATCGCTCGTCCGTCTTCCGGCCATCAAAGAGAGAGATCGACTGAAGAAAGGTCTTCTTAGGTGTATTAGAATGGCCGATTGGTTGAAGAGCATTGGACTTAGGCAAGAAGGTAAAACCAGCAGAGTGCTGGACAAGTTCCGGAGAATGAGAAGATCCGGACTCTGCCTGCGGTGACGGCGTTTGACGTTTATCCTTAGTAGTCAGTTCTATTCCTAGCTCACCGGTCGTGTCAGTGTTCAGACTGGCTTCTCGACGATATGCCGTCTCGGGGCAGAAGAAGAAAATGGCCGGGAGTGTAGCAGCAAGAAAGATGGCAACAAAGTAGAACGTCCACTTCCATCCCATGGAATCAGTGATTTTGCCCACCAAGATGGGTGTGAAGAAGGCACCACCGAAGACCGCCAGGTTCGTAAAGGCCATTCTCACTCCTCGCTGGTGGACAAAGTAGAGGTCACCCACAGCTGCATTGAGCAAGCTCTCGTAGGGTGCGCAACCAACGCCTTGAACAACTCTGGCTCCAATAAAACTTCCATAATTGGTTCCTACAGACCCAGCCCACGCGCTGGAGGCGATAAGAATGAGGATACCTATGAGGAACAAGTGTCGCTTTCCCCAGATACGGCCGGACGGAACGAAGAAAATAGCACCAGCGCCGCATCCCAGTAAGAAATATCCAGTCAATAGGGCAACCTTTGTGAAATCCTTCGAGAAGAGTAGAGATATTGTGATCGTATTGGCAGCGAGGATAGGACCGAGTGCGGTAGCGAGAATACCCGCGAAACAGAGCAGAAAGGTAATCAGGTCGCGTCGCAAAAGTGACCAGTTCAACGGATCGTTTGGGTCATCTGAAGGCTGAGGGATCTGAGGTTCATGCCAACGTCAGCGTACCCGCAACACGGCACGAGGCAGACAATACATACGAGGATAATGGTTTCGGTCCCAACTTGTACGCGCTTGAGGTCTCCATGATGCTCGCCAGCTACCTGAGGTCGGGACGGATCGTCAAAGTATTGGGTTGTGCCTATGGGATTGGGCGATCTGTCAATTCGTCATGTCCTGAAAAGTGTGTGCTCTGCTATCGGCGATGGAAGGCCACGTGCTCCATATTGGTATGGAGGTGACGCCAAATACGCACCAGGAACATGCTCGATCCCCTTTGCTTCGAGGATCCCCAGAGGCATCTTGAAGAGATGGAGTACCGATCAGGGGCGTGAGCTTGGCTGAGGGACAGCACAGTGGAGCGGCGACAGCACCCACCCTCCGGTTCTGGTGGAGGTCACAAACACTCGCGATTCAATCGTGAAAGGGCGGCGAGAGGCTTCGTACGGACAAAAACGCCCAGTGGGAAGGAAATTCTTTTCTTCGGAGACAAATCGACGGGTTTGACTGGATCGGCTTCTTCCAACAGTATCGTCAAGTCGTCGACATATTTGGAGACCATCAGCACGAGCAACCAGGAGTGGACGCATTCGTGTAAATATGGTAGTGGAGATGGACCGAGGGTTCCGCTTGTTTCTCCAATTGCCGTGATTGAATTACCGGGGTACAGTGAGCTCAAAGTTTAGTTTGTGGAGCTCATCACTCACAGGGCACCTGGGTATCTACCTTAGGCTCTACGGATACCCAGGTATGCTCTGCACCACAACAGTGAAAGCAGCTTCAACTGCCGATCAGAAGCAGTTTCTTGGCAAAGTATAAGATTCTGATCACGTTGCACCTTCTTGAGACAATTCATCTGCTATCTGCGATCCAGACAGGGCAATCATCCTCGTCCCAAAGGTCATCACAAACACAGTATCAGAGCACTGTGAGCTTGTGGAAATAGTGAACGATGATCAGGCTGATCTCTTGCTTCTGCATGTCAATATCACCCCAGTTGGAACCTTGTGCTGTGGGTGTCCATTTGGGGCTTCAGCTCTTGTCCAATGAAACAGGTGAGCTACTGGTAATGGGTCAAAGAGTCTCCTCTGTTCAAATCAAAGGGTCCTTGAAAACACGTAGGTTGAGCCAAGTTTCCAAATCAGTGCCACAATCAATGAGACCATTTCAAAGTATAAACTACCTGAGTACCTACCTACCTTACAGGGAAGTAGCGACTTGCCCGTTCATGCTATGTAACTTCTTCGTATTGCGACCATTTCTTAGAAGGTTCTTTCAGAACAACTCCCGAGCTGCTTACGTAGGTGGCAGCCCCAGGGGTTCAATGGCCATTCAAATGCTAATTGCCCGTTGTAAATTCTTTTTGTCCTGTGGGTCTGGCAGGTACGACCAAGACACCCAAGACATTGGATCGATCATAGGTTTCCTCACTGTTCTTTTACACCATTCAGCCTGAATACGACTTCTGACTTGTTCTCTTTTCAACCCCCAGGCGTCAAATAGATCCTCAACTCAAGCCAAGACTTTGCAAGGACCCGCTTCAGTATAATGACGAATGATGATGATCTCGTATACTTGGTGGCCTGGATTGCTGTTCATCCTATCA
The DNA here is from genome assembly GCF_019915245.1 of Fusarium musae. Classification (NCBI taxonomy): domain Eukaryota; kingdom Fungi; phylum Ascomycota; class Sordariomycetes; order Hypocreales; family Nectriaceae; genus Fusarium; species Fusarium musae. The sequence goes on from NC_058387.1 coordinate 3,741,635, forward strand.
TTTTCGCTCTTGGTCAATCAGTAGCCAGACACCACAGCAGCCATCTCTGCCAGGTTCAAGACTAGCTCCGCCATTGCGGGGATCACTAGACATGCATTGCATGGGTGGCATCACCCTTGTCTCGGGCAGTCCACAGACAGCCATCATCCCTTGCTGAATCTTGAGATCCGTCCGTCAGCCGTCGTTTATTCGGAGACTTCTTCAGCCATGTCTCGACCTCTCCGATAAGAATCCAGCTCGACAGCATTTTACTCGCCTACAGAATCTCGGATGCGAAACAGAACAGCTACGCATGGTAGCAAAATGTCTCGCCGTCTCCGTACCTGCATTAATCATAATTTTCTTCATAAGGAGCAAACTTACCAGATTGACTCCAGGAATATTGAAGCTGAGTTGATCGATGTGCTTGTTTTACGGAGTAACTCCACACCCTCTTTCAGTATTACCTCAAAAGTTGTCACCAGAGCATTAATTTACCAAAATCGACTGTGGATTGCTTCGTCCTGTTGTAGAGTGGTTAATTCTTAACATTCATTCATGGTAGGCCATATCAACATCTCAGCGAGATAGATCAAAGCAACACGGCAGAAACAACACATTGGTCCTTTTCTCTTCCAGGCAGAGGCAACTTCTTGATAGTTTGCGAGGATGCAAGTAAGGGTGCTTGCAGGTAAACCCATCAAAATTCGTTTCAGTTCAACAGTCTGCAAAGCTCTGCCTCAAGGGCAGGGACAACAATCTGATTGCATAGGTGTGTGCCAGCAATGAACGCCTCATGCTAGACGCTGGGCTACGATACGACAAAGTTGCAACATTTTGCTGCCACCTTGAATTGGACGAGTGACCAGCCAAAACTAGGTAGATGTTTGCTCATATGTAATACCTTGCTCAGCTGAGGAGAGGTCGATAATCGATATCAAGCCCTCTTTACAACATCATGGTTGGCTCAGCGTTGGCTTTGGGTTCCGATCCCCTGCATATTGCGGCTCTGATCTCGTTTAATGACAAGACGGATCTTACGAATCTTTGCTTCTGTCATTTCAGCAGGCAAGAGCCTGTCGATCACAGCCAACTCAGGACACTGCAGGGGCTCAGCCTTATTGCGCCGGCATGAGAAGGACCTGCTCCGAATGCCTTCGATATTCGTGATGAATGAAACAATTTCATTGTGACAATACGGTCACGGCCAGTTTTTGATACCGAGTTGGAAAGCTCGCATTTAGGGCAAGCCACAAAGGCTATTTCCCCAACCTAGCACAACCCCTACGGCCCCTCCACAACACAGCATCGGACTTGGGGAATGCCCATATATGCCAGATGCTAATTCGGAATGGCCCTTTGACGAATTGCCATAAACGAATGCCCGAGCTCCAATGACTGGGATTGTGGCACATTGCCATATCCCAAGGGCAGCCAAGGTTTTGCTACGGCGTTCGTCACATGAATCATTCTTATCGCGAGGGTGTTGAGATCCGGCTGAGGGTTGTTGCAGTCTCAAGTGTACCTAGCAGGGAAAATTAAGGTATGCATTCATCGGCTTATTAACGCGACACAAAATTACGCCTTAATGGACCCTTTATTCGGGTCGGGCGTCATAGACAAGCCAGACCAGGTCAGGCACAAGACATGCACATGGCTGTGAAGAATAAGATATCAATTTGCCGCGAAATGTACGGCAACTCCTTTCTTTTGTCGCATAGGGTACGCTAAACAGGGCTGGAAAGATGATGGCCGATCACAAGCCAGCTCAACCAGTCATGACAGTAAACGCAACTGCTGAAAGGATGAGGTCGATGGCCAAGCACTACTCCACGCAAAAGGTCTCCCAGGAGAGTGGTCGCTTAGTTCGCAGCTCCGGACGGTCGGTGCAGATTATGGACGATCACGTTCTCACTACTACCTGCCCAGCAGCAGCAGCAGCAGCAGGAGCAGCAGCCGTGGCGACGGCGGCGTGGCGCCAAACAAATGGGAGTGTACCTTTAGAAAACCAGGGCTTCTAACGCTGTTCGCCGCAGGTTTGGTCGATTTAGATGTCTGATGTGTGCGCGCACGCATCGATCGGGTGTGTGTGGGCTCTGGATCTGGAAAACTGTCATGAGGGAACCAACGCCGGAGAGAGGAGCTCGATCCCCCGGCCCGTTAAGAGATCCGGCAATGACGTCCGCCGGCATGGATGCAGACACAGGGTCGACGAGAAGGGAACCTCATCGGGCTTCATTCATCCATCCATGGTGGACTACTGAGCTTGGACGGTGTGGTGCAATCAACGGTTCGGTACGGCCTCGAAGAGTGAATGGTACCGTGCATCAGCCGCGTGGTGCGTGCTAGGCTCCTCATGTAAAGATGGCGAGACGGGACAGGACGTTGGATTATCAAGCTTGATACCCTCCCTTTTTCTTACCTCGCACCACCCAATGGCTGTTCAAATGGGCGCTCTTTGGCCGCACTGACGGATTTCCAACTGCTTCTAGCACCGAAACCTGACGAGCTTCGACTTCACTCAAGTCAAGGTCTTGTATCTGTTCCCCTCGTCTCCTGTCGGAGCCGGGCTTGGCTCCGGTCGAGTTCTGTTCACATTCTGCCAGTCCCATTTTGAGAATCTTTTCCGCGTCCTTGCTCCTCTCGTGCGCTCTCAAAAAACTCTCTCTTAAAGATATGCCTTCTCAAATTCCAATTACAAGGCGGCCTCTCCTCTAGCTTCCCCGTTGCTATTAAAGTCCATATTCCCTTGCACACTGGATTAAGGCACATCTTGATCTGGACTTCGTCACTACATCTCAGGAACCGTCATCACGTACCCAATTTAATCCCCAGTCTTCCCTCACCGTCACCCACGTCAGTTCCCTTGTGTGTGCATTCTGATTGTCCTGCCCCTCATTGTTGTATTCCCACCCACGCCAGCCCAGGTAGCTCACGAAATCGTCGCGACATTGTTCGCTTCCCGATTACAGACTGCCACCGATACCTCAACGCTCTACCAACTTTCGTCTTTAGGGGTATTTTACTCAATGGAGCCTACCGAATACACCTGGGAACTCAGTTTACTTTAGCCAGCTTTTTAGAGCTGCTGTTTCCCAAACACTGCTTTCTCAAAGTCACATGGGGGTATACGGCTACTCCTAGTTATGGATCCAGGACTATCCTCATCCAGCAACGTCTCTCCAGGGCCTGGGCCGCAAAGCAATCGAAAAGAACGCGGTGCCATTGCAGCGCAGGTAAGTCGGGCTTGTTTACCGTGCCATTGAATCAGGGGTCTAATGACTTTGCCTGTCTTTCCTTCACCTCTTTCGCCCTTCATTTCGATGTTTGTTTTCTGTCAATATCAATCTCGGATTCCATTCCTAGCTTTCAGTTGCTTTGGATATCTGTGTTGTTGTCATGTTTCCTACCTTTCTCCTCAATCCATGCTGTCAATTCGAGTGTTGCACTGCCGAGCCAAGTGACTAACAAAAACCCAGGCTTGTGAGACGTGTCGCAACCGAAAACAAAGATGTGATGAACAAAGACCAAAGTGTGGCACATGCCAGAGATTCAAGCTCGACTGCCGATACCGAGAACCCCAACCAACAAAGTATGTTACTACGGGAGCCTGAATAAGCGGCGAGGATGCAGAGCTTGACCTGAATATGGCGTTGCTGTCGTCGTTCCCTGGGCCGCTCTCTTGACACAACTGCAATTTGCTAAACTCCGACAACAGGAAGGATAAGACTCTGGTTGAGATTCTAGACCGACTCAAGACTGTCGAAAGTAAGCTTGACAACCTGGGTCAAAGGGAAAATACGACTCCTCCCCTCTTCACCACCCCTCAACCTCCAGCCGTTTATTCCACCAACACGCCGTTACTGGTGGATCCCGACTCCCACGATCCTCTTCCAGGCACATCCTTACCTAACCATCCTACAAGTCCATCGCCCAACCGCGATACAGGCGGCTTTCGCTATGACTCGTCTGTGTCTAAGATGTCAGAATGGCCCGTTGTGCGCCAGATGTTCGAAAGCCTTGGCCAGAAGGCTCCATCCGCCATGGGTGAGATTCCTGCACTTCCGAGAGGACTTCGCGCCTCAAACGTTACCCTGCCACCCGATGGACTGCAGCCGGTCGGAATCCCAAGTAACAGCACCCTGCAGATACCCCTGCATCTCTCAGGCTCTACCTCGACCCTCAACCTTAGCCCCCCAAGTGTGGACTGGGAGACCATGCAAAGACTTAGCAAGGCTTATTTCGACGTCATCAACATGCTTCATCCTATCTTGGACAGACAGTGGTTCAACTCAAACGTACTGAGTTCAATCATCAATAATGGATTTCAAGAAGGAGCACTTTCATCCCTTGTACTACTTGTCTTTGCCCTTGGAGAGGTGGCGCTCACCACATCAGAAGTTCCAATCTCGGCTTACAAGCAGCGACCATCTGGAATCAAAGGAGGAACTATCGATCGGCCACCTGGTCTTGCTTATTTCAATGAGGCACGGAAAAGGATGGGGTTTGGAATAAGCGAAGTCAGCCTCGAAAACGTGCAGATGTTGGCACTTGCCTCGCTCTACTACTCAAGCTGCGGACAAGCTCTAGTCGGTACCTCTGCCTAGACCCTCGATACACCTTTCTAACTGATCTGCCAGGAATGCTGGAGGATGAGTGTGTATGCGTCTCTGGCCTGCCAGGGTCTGATAACGAGGTGGGAAACCCGACCGTTATGAGTCAACGCAGTCTGATTCTAATATCGTGTTGATAGCAAACCCGACGAGCTACACGGCCCCCAAACAGATCTGGTCAAACGAGTCTTCTGGCACTGCTCGATCATGGAAACGTAGGTTATTGATAACAACATGAGAAGGCATATTAACAGCAAGTGCAGGTGCTTCCACATGGAGTTTGGACTACCCCTGACTGGGCTAGAAAAGCTGGAGGAAACGATTGGCCTCCCTGACTTTAGTGGACCGATGACTGACGAGGACTATATCGTCAATCAACAAACACACTTTCATGAGCATTTCGCCTCTCAAATCGTGCTCCGAAGGCTCTCTGCCAATTTCCATTCTGTTCTCAACAAGAGTACGTCAAAAGAACGATGCACTAGCAGTCTTAGTGACCGCACACTAACGAACTCCTTCAAGCCTTTGGCAAAGATGCTTCTCTGCCCCTTACGGGGTTCGCTCCTTTCAATATCTCTTCAAGTCCCGGGACCGCAGCTGTTATGAAACAACTTGACGCGCAGCTAGACCAGTGGAGGGGCATGCTACCCAGCCATCTAAGGTGGCAGGATAACCAGGATGTAGCCTTCGCGGAGCCTTCACATAATGCCTTTGGTGAAGTATATACGGAAGAATCTCTCCAGAGCAATTACATGTTCACGCCGGATCTTGACACTCCACCAGCCACGTATCCGTTCGCGGCCGACATACAAACCGCACTTCTTCGAACACGATACAGCTACAACAAACACCTCATACACAGGCCCTGCGTTTTCAAAGCTCTTCATCACCCTGAGAGCATGACTCGAGAAGATGCTGAAGGTGCGGCCGAATGTCTCAAAGCCTCGGTCAAGTGGCCCATTGCCTTATCACCCCCATGTACCAACAAACGACTTGTGCCGATTACTTTCTTCTGGTCACAGAATCTGCTGGGTGTTCTAATTCTGTTACATTTATCGCAGCAGCATCCCATGTTGAATCGGATACGATCGTCGCTTTGCGGGCAACGCTTCGATATCGAAGCCTCCCAAACTGTCACAGCATACATAGACTGGCTACGCGACATGAAAAAGATAGAATCAACGGCGAACTGGTGCTGGAATATCGCTCGCTTGGTCTATCAATTGGACGATTAGATGAAACGAGGCAAGGTGTTGACATACCTCCCCTTATGATTACAGCCGTGGGAGCGGGGCTGGGTGATAGATTTTGGCGATACGGCTGCGAAACGAAGCATAGCATGATTACTTGGACGCTAGGAGTCGAGCGAATCTCCCCATGGTCTGATCGAATTGATTATGCAAGTCCATGCAAGAAGACTATAGAGAGGCTCATAGGAATTGTGTTGATCACATTCAAGGAAGAGTTGGGAAGGATTTAGTATTTAATCGAAGCGAAACAAACCATCCACCATCGTCATGTGTTTGATTTTAACAACCTCACCACATATCGCACATATCGTCCGGCTGAGTTTCTAAGACTGTCTGGTTTCACTCATGGCGGCCTCTTTCAGTTTTGAGAGCCCACGGCATGCAATGGGCCTCTCAACGCTGATATCTTGCATGCTTGAGCAGCCCACTAGTGCATATATCCGCAACCCAACAAACTTGGCTCTAACGGAAAGAGGCTTTCTGCTATAAATTCCATCGATCATGGCGAAGAAGATAGTGTCATACGTCCATGCTCATGGGTCAGCAACCCATTGCAACGATGCAAACGGTGTCAACAGGGGCATATACCATTATGACGTAAGTCGCAAGTCATTCTTTTCTTCCTAATTCCTGCTCTCGCACTACTAGCTCGGTTTTCATAACGAAGTCCGAATCCGTACCTGGCTGGATCGCGTAAGACAGTGGTCATGATACAGTCATGGGGAGTTGTTGACCTGTAGGAAGAGGAGGGTGTATAGCCATCGGAGAGGTCCGCACTCGATAAGCAGTCACTGACGGCCCCAATAATGCTGATTGTCTAATTCCCAAGAACATCTCCAAATGGGCCAAGGGTTTCTGACATCAATCATTCAAGCTCATAATCGAGTAAGTTCATTCTAATTTAGTATATTAAGATAGTAAAAGTTTAAGTTCATGCATGGTCCTACCGTTAGTATTCGTATCCATACACACAATAAAAGAACCGACGTACCCTAGGCTCAAGAGTTAGGAGCTTAAGTAATTTGGCTTTTATCTACATGAAACTAATAGTTCGACATTAGAGTTTTCCAGCTGAAAAACCACGATATCCCTCGTGTATGTATAGATCGGAATCGCGGCCCGAGCCGAGCAGGCAGGCCCAGGAATCACATATCTCTTTTTTGGTGTCGCACATGGTCTTACCCATAGGAGTTTCCAAAGTCTAAAGCAGGGAGTTATCCGATACAAAAGCAAAAATGGCAGTGTCTTGAAATGCATGCCCCCAACACAGTGTGCATTCTTTTCCCCTTTGCCAAGGATTCGTAAATGCGACTTCTATAAGGCGGATCAAAGTGCAAAAATGGAGCTCGAGGTATCAAAGCCAATAAGGTTTCTTACTGAAAGTTAATATGAACATCGAATCGTAAGTTCTAGGCCCGTCTTAGTTGATGCTTTTATTACGAGGCGCTTGTCAGCTTTGGTGATTGAATCAACATACAATGCCATTATCTACCTATGTAGCTGAATGGTAGAATCGTCTTAGCAGGTAACCGTATTGGCTGGTCACGTATTTAGACGCCGGCATCACTTACTAAGATTGTTTCGGCTAGGGATGCTGTCGTGACGTAATTGAGGTACAGAATCATGTAAATTGCCATCGCGATCTTATCATAGCTCAAAGTTTTGACACAAGGCGCTCAGTAACTCCGATATCTATCCATTTCGTCTCCGTCACACTTCGTACCTCAATCCATGTCTTCCATTTCTGCATGTTGGATCAAACATCGTCCTGCAGTGGTTTACCAAAAGTATTTCCCTTTCTGCCGGGCCTTTGAATCCTGAGCAGCACTGTACGACTGTTGATCAGAGCGAGGGCCTTGTCCGTTCGAGTTTGAATCACCGACATGGTCCATCTTTCTGACCATTTGCAATGCTGGCTCAGAGATGGCTCTGAAAACGCCCTGGCGGTGTAGGATTTCAGGCGTCCAATGTGTTTTATCGCCGAATTCTAGACCGATGTTCTCTTGGAATATCTCTTCTGCTTGTACAGATGAAATGCTTGTCTCAAACCACTGGCCAGGCCGGCCATTTGCAGGCGCTGTTACTGGAACTGACTGACCACGATAAGTTCCTCTGGGGATACCAGGAAGCTTCTCGACTCGTCGTATCATTATAACCTTCAGACAGCTAGGGCCCCTGCCTCCATTCCGGTACCGGGCTTCGTGACATATTCTGACCCTGTCGACGGTCAAATTCGAGATGCTCTTCGGTTCGGTACTGATCACGAGCTCGCCCATCTCATTCGTTCTAAGGAATTAGTTTGGCACCATACCAACTCAGTAGGCTAGGTGACTCACTCGATACTCAGGGAGCGCACCAATGATGCAGCAAACTCTTCCATATCATCGGCCATCCCCTCCATATACATGCGGGAGACAGAAAATTTGATATCCCATGCACGTCGAGTGCAATGCACGAAAGTCTTTGAGACTTCAGTCGTCGGCGGGAAGTATTGATGCCCGAAGGTATCGGCATCAACTTGCACGATAACCTCAGGTGTCTTTCCGGCGAAGCAGTGAAATTCGTAGTAAACTCGTTTTCCCGTCAGTATCCATGGAGATCTTCCACCAGACATCCGAGGGATCGAGTTTGCTTCTGCTCCGCTGGTTGTGAGGATGGGATAAAATCCTATATGCGGATTTTGGGAATTTAGAGCCTCAACAGTTTTATCAACAGCCCACGATGGAGATTGAGATTGACTGTCATAGACCAAACCGGGAAATATATCTTTTCGGCACAGCCGCCCAAATTGAGCTTGGATGCTCACTTTCCCGGGGACTATTTGTAGAACTTCAACCAACTTACGGAGCTTGTTCTCAACCTGTGACAGAAACTCGCTATACTCCACCTCAATCGCTGATGGCATGTCTATTCCCGGAAAAATTCGTAAGGCCGGTGAGACTGGGTCAGTCTTGGGTTTCTCAACCAAAATTGACTGGTTCCTGTCGTGCTCTTCTCTCTGCTCAGCCGGGATAGGGTTGAGGCTGGCAATAACCTCGGATGCTGGCGTTGCTGAACGCTGAGTTGCAGAACGATTGCCGGGGACAAATGTGACAGGCACATTGAACCCGAAGGTGGGCTTGTCGTCTCGATTGTCGTCTTTCTTCTTTGAGGCTACGCTGGCCCAGCTTAGCCCAGAGCCGGCTTTCTGTCTCATGGTATCGAATAGTGTTTTCTCCCGAAGGTTTCTTTTGCCGAATGTGACCTCAGAACGAGTAACTGGATCCTCTGATATAGTCTGAAGTTTAGTTCCGCGATCGTGCAAAGGGATGTTATCCATCAGTGCAGGAGTTGGGATGGGGCCATCATTAATGTCCATCAAATCCTTTGTAGCATTAGACTGCAGAACAGAAGGATTCGGGAAGCCGAGGGGCTCGAAACTGTTTTCTGGCATTTCCAAGCCCAATGGAAGTTGGCTCAAAGAAGCATGGTAATCTGATCCTGGCATCTGATCTTTGATATTGGCCGCCATAAGAGGGACGTCTTTAGTGTTGACGAACCTTGGCTCTTCAATACATCGTCGCGAGTCGCATGGTAGGCTTGTTGCTGTTCCCTCGTCCTGCTTTTCACTGTTCCCAGTCAGAAGTGAGGGTAGCTTCAGATGGTCATCATCTCCGCTGGACTCGATGCTGCAGAGCCAATTAGTGATTTTCTTGTTATTTCGAGCTTGGTACCTGAGATCTTCTAAGCACTTTCCAACTTTTGGTAAGTCAGTGCCGACATGCTTGAGATTGCGGTGTCCCTCAGTGCTGGCTGTGTTCTTGCCGACACTATCCGATTCTTGATGATGGATCTTCTGTTGGGGTCTTTTCTTCTCGATAGTAGGGATGGTACCAGAGCGTTTGTTTCCATATGAATATCCAGAGAATGGGTGAAATTCTGGATGCCAATTTGTCAATTCACCGGTCTCCGGAATCGGGTACTTGACGCAATCGGGAACAGGCTGCCGGTACCGATTGAGAGATTCCATTCTCAAGGACGCCGCACTGGCGATTGAGGTGTACTCCAGGTCCTCGCTCTGATCGATGCCGGCGGAATCAACATAAGTCAATTTGGATAGTCCCGTGTGTGTCATGTATCTGTAGCAGAGTGTAGCCGAGCTCGAAGTTTCAGTAAAGGCCATATGAGTGATAGTGGCCAAGGGGGCATCCTAAGCTCGGTTAGAAGAAGGACACAAATTGATCGCAAGAAATACCATAAAGCTTGCAAGAGTGTAGAGCTTTTGTTTTACAAAGCCCAGTGCTTGTTCACTTTCACTGCTGCCAATGTACAATAAGGAACCCTGGAAATTATATGTAATAACACATTTTGTCAGTGCTTGAAGGCTGTCGATGCTTGGGCCCAAAGGCAACACAAATCCCAAGGACTCGTAATTCGAGAGAATCTGCAGAATAGTGACGCCAGACGATTCTGGAACTCGCCAGACTGTTTTGTAAGGTAGAGTTTTGATGATGGCGGGATATCGGAACGCATCATATTGACTGAGTGTATCTTTCAGGGTTGTTTGGAGAGAAGGATAGGCAGTAATGTGTGAGTCCTCGACTATAACCTCGATATCGGGTTGTATAGCAGATGTACCTAGATCATCTTCGTCTCCGTCTCGTATAACAGCGTCAGCTTCTGATTCCATTAGCTCTGCTAGTTGAGAGTGCACCCAATCAGAGATTTCGCGCTGACAAGCCCTTGGGACAATGAGCTTAAACCAAGGGATCTCAGGTTCGTAGAGGATTTCAATGATCCCCTAATGGCAAGAGCAAAAGAAAAATATGTTAGTCGAAGTCTTGAAGAAACTTTCCATACTTACAAGGTCCTCATTTTCCTCGACACTCGCAAATATCAGCGCCACTCCTTTAGGGAGTAAAGGAGGGTTACAAGATACGTAGAACTCTACAATATCCATGGCTGTAACATGAAGGTGCTGCATGACTGGTGAATAACCGGTTTTTATATCCGTGCTGATAGGTCTACTCACATAGCAAGGTGTGGTTGAGGAATTGAGGAATGCTGAACACTTCAGCGTAGATGGTAGCGCTGACACATTAGCCAACCGGCACAGAACAGAGGGTATCTTGGTTTAAATACCCAAATAACAAGATACTTCAGTGATAGAGCACGTGTAAGGGGAGAAAGACGTTGGTCTTAACGACGCAGTGGCATGGACCGGCTTATGAAAGGAAGGCAGATAAGAAGGAAGGTTGATGCGAAAGACCAGGCAGGCCAAGGTAAAAAACTGGAAGGGAGGTGGGTGGAAGAAGAAGGAGAAGGAGAAGGAGAAGGAGAGAGAAACTTGGAGACCAGGAGATCTGCTTGATATACCTAGGTAGGTGGTTGCCTGAACAAACAGGAATAAAAGAAGGAAGCTGCCACCGGGCACTGCAGTCTCCCGCTACCTAAGCGGCAAGCAGCAGCTTCCATTAGCAAAGGCAGGTGCCAACAGTGTCACTATCTTTCTTTTACCTCGCCGAAAAGAACAGCCCTCCGTGATTCACTGCCGCGAAATACATCCCTCCTGCCGGGTGGCGAGAGGCAGAAAGTGGAATGACTGACGCTGAGGTGGGAGCACTGCATCGCGAAGGTAATGTGCCCTGCAAATGGGAAGAATACCTAATGCCTACATATCATGAGCATTAACAAGGAAGCTGGCTAAGGAATATAGATGTGCGCTTTAGTATCTCTGCTTTCGTTTTTAGAGATGGGTTAATAAAGGCGGTTGTCAAGTACGGCAGTTACATATTGAAAATGAGGAAGTATGAAGTTGGGATCTTCCAGCACCGCCCTAGCTTGATGCACCGCAAACTTCGATCAATAAAATATTCAAGTACGTGGGATTGTCTCATGACTAACTCAGGTGTAGGCACTCTATAGATAACCCAATTGATATACCGGTTTGATTTCTTTTCCCTGCCCACAGGGTGTTTTACCTGGTATGACAATATCTATACCTATCCAAATATATCACTATCTCTCGATTGTGGGGCATCAAGCCTCAGCACAACACAAAAAGAACCCCAAACACCTAAAACACCTCGGCACGTCCTTTCCCAGTGTTATGCAAGTAACCGAGACGGGTTACAGAGAAAAATTCAAATCCATCGTAAATTTCCAGGCCATGTAATGTGTCTAGAGAGCAGAAGAGTAGAGTATACAAGGAGTGGTATCGAGGGGGGCGATGGTCATCAAGTATTCGTAGACGTAAAGTCAAGAAGCTGTTTCAAGCTTCGGGAAAGAAACTGGGCCCAGCGAGTCGACTTGTCGAAAAGAGGTAATTGAATCGATCAAATCGCACATGCAGGGAGATGCAGTTTGTCAAATAAGTGAGTTGCGGACACAACAACTTGTTTGATGGGTGGCAGCGCAACAAGATTAGCTATTTTTATTGCGCGCCTTTGACGTTTTCTTTCACATTCAGCGCCCATCTCAGCTTGTTGAGAGTTTCCCTAGAAGCTTCTAGCAAAGCTTCTTGCTCATCTTCTCGCTTTCTGGCGTTGGTCTTGATATCTTTGAGGCCTTGTTCTTGGCTCTGTTTGTATTCCTCAAACATACGCGCAATCTCTTCCTTTTCGTGTCGAAGTTGCTTGATGTTGCTATCTTGCTGGTCGCACAGATCTCTAAGTGTCTGTATTTTGTCGTCGTCTGCTCGTCGCTCCTCATTCAGTTTGTCGATCTCGGATTTCATCTTGGAGACGGCTCGTTTGACTTCTTCTCCTTGATCTTGCCAGTGGGATGAGATGGCATTATAGCGACCCTCCATCAACTGCGCATAGCTAGTTGCTTCTTCGACTTGGGTCGTTGCATCTTTCCTCGTCTTATCCATCTCCTCCCTCCAGCTCTTTTCGCGTTGGAGAGCATCTATAGCCTTCTTCTTTTCTAGTTCGACGGTTGTTTGCAAGGTCTCCACCTGGCGTTCTTTTCGAGCCAGCAGTGTCTTAGTAACATTGGCCTCGAGTAGTCGGCTCTCATAATCGTTGACCATACGCTCAAGCTTGTCCTCAACCAGCTTGGCCGCTTGCTTGGCCTCGTCTGCTTTGAGGCGCTCAATCTTTATGTCGCGCTTCAGAGCTTCGTTGTCGCTGACAAGTTTGTTTATCACGCGACCGGTCTTTCCCAGACCGGCTTTGCCTATTGTCGAGTCCCATTGACTGTCTGGCGCTTCAGCGTTTTCTGACATGGCGGAATTATCTGGATCTGGAGTAGGCTCAACCACGCGCGCAGCACCAGTGCTCCAGCGCGAGGGTGTCGCTGTATGTGTGTCGTGTTCGGTCTTGGATTTGAGATGTGTCTGGTTGTGGAACTTGGAATCGGAGTTGGAGTTGGACAGGGCGCTTGTGGTACTGTTCATGCTACTGGAGAAATTGCTGTACTTGCTTTCGGGGCTAGACTCGGAGCCTTCAAAGCTCCGGACGCTTCTGATTGTGCTGGACCTGGCGACGGCCGGTTTATAGGAGGCAGGGCTCCGGGTTTTCATGCTGTTGATGGCGCCGGTGGAGGCGGGAGTCAAGGTCTTTTCCTCGTCCAAAGGAGTAGCATGTGGTTCGGTGGATTTACTTGCGACTGTGGCGGCGGCTGAACAAGGATAGGCTGGTGTTAGCTATTAGCTGCTTCATTGAAGTGGTAATGCAGTGAAGATTAGAAAACGAAATAGAAAAGTCGCTAGTGTGGAAAAGAGAACAAGGCTGACGTGAGGAGCCCAGTCACGTCAGGTCAAATCAAGCCAGACAGAACTGACGAGACGAGCAGGAGACAGGATGGGACGGGACGACAATTGTACAGTTGCGCTCCAGTTGAAGGGGTGGGGAGCTGTTTCAAGTGGATAATGAGGCATTGACGGACGGGTGGTAGGTAGTAGTTAGTTGTTGGAAAATGCAAAGACAGCAGCACGTATTGTTAGGATATCTAACAAAGAATAGACAAGACCAATCTCACAGCTCAAGTGTTGGACATACCGTTGAATGTGTCTTTGTGAATAGGGAAGTCCTTTTTAAGGAGACGATTTCGCATTGCAACGACTGATGAATTGACGTTAGTTCATGTGTTTAAAGCAGTGTGATCCTTTTGTATTGAAGAGTTGGTTGGTTGGTCAATGCTGCAAATAAAAAGGAGTAACTCATCAGCAGCAAGGCAACAGAACAAACAAATATAAGGCAGTGTGAAAGAAAGAAAGCAGAGGAGAAAATGAGACAGAACTCTTACTGTAATGTTAAGAACAAATAGCTGCATAATAAGCAATGTGAACACAGACATAAATTAACCCACACTAATAATAACGGGCGACAAGCAAGGGTCCCATTCTTTGTTTTTGTTCTCAAGGGAAGACTTGCTGGGGGTTTCTGATCTTCATCAGTAAGGTACGTACCTCGTGATAGTGTTGGCTCCCGCTGGCTCCCGTCTGCCGTGGTCCCCGTTTGTGCCGTTACAGTACGGAGTACCTATAGTAGGTAGGTAGGTAAGTTATCTGCCGTTGAAATCCAAATGGTTGGAGGGACGGGAAAGGTAAATATTGGCATGCGCCGGTCGAACTGTAAAGGAGCCTCAGTGTCGATCAGTATCGTGAGAGAGGTAATAAACAAAACAAAAAACGTTCCGTCAGGCACACCCAAAGGAATATTTTAGAGAATACCAACGTCACGGGTCTCCAATTAAAGACCATGACTATTATAGTACGTACTATACCCCAACAACCATGTTCTCCTGATGGCACAGCAACATAAACCTCCATCATAGCACAAGACACGCAATCCAGTGTTTACACTTCTTCCCCCGGCTCAGCAGTGACGCCCATGGCCGTTTTTCTAAGGGCCAAAGGTCCATCTTCAAGTGCAAGGATCTCGGAGTTCGTGTCACTTTATTAACACGGCGACTCTGAGTCTATGCTCAAAATGATACTCCGTACTTGACACAATATTACTATGTCTTGCCTTAGATCAAATCAAGCCAAGCCAAGTCTATCTTATCTTCCTCCCAAAACCATGCTTGGCTATGGGTAATGATAGATGTGCGTCTGATAAATTGTTTTACAGCTTTACAACAGTTAACCTAGACAGACAATGCCGTCCTCCCCATCCTCGACTGGTATTTAAATCCTGTGTCTACCCTTGAACGCCGTTGAATGCCTCATTTCGTGATTTAGTTTTCTGTCATCCTGAGACAGTTGTCCACTCCAGGCCCTCTGTTTCTGCAGCTAGTGTGCTTGAAAAGTAACGTCAAGCCATTCCTCCGTGTCTTGTGGCTAGAGCAACTCCATACATCCATCATCTTGACGATTTAATAAATATTTTGATACAACCGGATAAAGTAGCAATCGCGTATCCTTACACTGTCCATTAATCGATCCATTATGACTTCGGTGATGAAACTAGCAGCCCGCTTCAAGCGGTGATAGCAGGCGATGCAGACTGTCCAGGATCACCAGCATTTCGTGCAGACTCCATGAAAGTTGGCCGATATTTGGTCAAATACTTGCCTGCCATAGGTCTTGATTCTTCAACTGGTGACGGGTCAGCAGTTATCCTGAGACAAGGCTCCAATTCGACTTACATTCGGTCCAGATATCTTGCACCGTATCCAGTGCGATCTCTTTGACAGGTGGCCGCATCATGACCAAGTATAGCAGGCTTGTCAAAGCTAGCTGAACAACGCTGGGGTCGCGACACATGTGCTTCACGCGCGACAGGAGGTTCTTGTTTAGCTCGGGTATTTCACTCAAGAATCGCGTCAATACTTTGTCCTGAGGGTGCAGATATGGCAAAAATCCATCAATCAAACGCAAGCAACACTTTTCGTAGTGCAATGGTCGATCGCCGCCCTTTTTCTGTTGTAGTTTGTCGTTGTACCACTCTTCACAGAGCCATGAGACCGCTACATCAATATGCTTCCGGAAGTCCTCCATCACATAGGAATATAAAACGTCGCGAATATTGTTGCTGAGAGACTGGGGTGCTGATGAGCCACCCTCCTCTTTGATAGAGGTTTCCTCGAGACCGGCCACAGAGCGTGTTGCTAGTCGTGCCAGTATTGTCATCCAAGAATCCCGATTACCAGAACTAGCTGCTAATCTGCTGAAGCCAGCCTTGCTCTTCTTGGCCGGGTCTTCTAGTGACTTCATCATCTCAATTACCCGGGTGACTGTTCCGTTGCCTGCTGTTAGTGCCGTTTCTGGTGTTAGAGCACTAGGCTGATGAAGGTGGAATGATTTCAGTGTAAGGCCATCGTCCAATACCGGTGCATCATGCATGGGTGAACTATCTAGCTTGTTAAGGATCTGTTCTGTGTCCTCTGCCTGGTAGAAATCAGGCTCATAGTCATCATCGTCTTCGTCTACGCCCAACGGGGCGGTGTTGGGATTTAACTCAGGAGCCGGAGTATTGGCTAGGGCGTCGAGACGGCCGCGAATACCATCGACCGCTTTAGATAATACTTGAGGGTCAAGCCTTGACAGCGTGGTGACAGCGATCCTGGCGACCAAAGGAGCGGGAACTTGCGAGATATCGAAATTCTTTAGAGCAGTATTGTCGATGAGAGTGAAAACGTCTGCTAGGCTGTGGGGGCCAGGGCCCAACGGTGGTATTTGAATTTGCGCTGGGGATAATCGCTGTCGTTTGGCGTCATTGGCGTCTTGTGGCGCTGACTCGAGGGGGCGTTTCCGTCCAGAATCGTCAAAGAATTCCGCCATAACCTCCATCATGCGTTCTACGTGCTGCTGTATCCTATGGGTCATTGGATTGTTGGGATCTCGCTTCACAAGATGGATCAGCAACATTCGAGTTGTTTTCTCCATAGATCTAATCATGACGCGGGTCTTGGGGGTTAGAGGAGAGTTGGCGAGCTTGAGGGGATTGAAGTTGAGAAGAGCATTGATGATCCTGTTCGAGGTTCCTGGTCGTGTCCTCACGAGGATAGACATGCAGTTCAACGTTGAGTCTACGAGCAGAGCATCGCTGCAGTTTCGCATAGAGTTAGTTACACGGGCATTACAGTCAAAAGCGATCCTCTTACCTGCTCTCCTGCAGAGTTGCCAACATTCGGTCCAGGAGTCCGGACGCTTCAGCCTCCAAGTTCCGAGGATCAAGTGACTGATGATTTGGGGGGACTTTATCTAGCGAGACATCTAGAGTACCACCATACTGTTTCAACGTGTTAGCGACATCCCATTTAAATTGATCACCGACTCATACTCGTAGCTCAGAACCCGTCGCTGCTGTCTGTGCCAGAACTACACGTTGCGCAAACTTGATGCAACAGATCCTCACGGTAGGGCTAGCATTGTCCCATATCTTTAGAACCTTTTGTTTCACAGCTACCATCCTTTCCCAAGTGATTGTGTCGTATCCGTTGTTGATGCTATGTAGTCACATTAGCTAAATCTTGCATCTCGCAGGAAGTCTCATCATACATCCATCTCATCGCCAAGGGATAGATACTGGCAACGCATTGGATCACACTGCGCAGAACTTGAGGATCTTCACGCTCATTCTCGAGCATAGACTCCAGTGTTGGTAAAACATAAGGTTGCATTGTCTCCTTTTCTCCATTTGGTAGAGCGGGCGTCGAAAAAGCTTCAGCTAGAAATTCGGCGCCCCATCTTCGCAGCTCGAGCGCTGCACTTGGTCCGATGATAGGTAGTATTCCCTTGACAACACTGGGGTAATATTTAACATCTCCCAAAACCAACTTTCGTGCATCATCAAGCTGGCGGATCTGGTCCGACACTGAAAGATTCGCTGCCATAATTTATTGGTCAGATCCTCGGTCGCGGCGGTAGGTGTTGGCGGATGATAAAATTATAAGCTGCGCGTAAGTGTGCGATGAAGTGGTTTTTCGTAGATAAAGGTGCCGATGCGGCTCTTGAACCGTGGTCGCGCGACTAGGCTAAAGCTTTGTAGCTGTGCATGCTTTGCATCAACCGCTCAGCTTCATCAAAGGATCGGAAGTCGCGCGTGCCGTGGCGTCGTCATACACGTCCGGGATTCGTTCCGCGCTGTCGCTGTTGTTGTCGTTGTCGCTGTCAGGGTTGGTATATTCCAGACCTGAATCTTTGCAATGGCGACGCGAAAGCAAAGAATATGGAACGTGGAAACGGAAACAGACCCTTGCAAGCAAGCTCCACAAAGAACTTGGAACTAAGGTAAGGAAAGTTCAATAGACGTCACGGTCATGGTCCGCCCGGCCGATGTTTAGCCGCAAATATTCTTCTTACCTACCTCAGTACTACAATGGCGCATCGACATTCACTCGAAGCACATTCGAGATAGACCCATAACTCGCAGCATTTGAGCAATTGGCCCTCTTCAATTGCATTTTGACCTGGCTCAGGATAACTCTTATAATTGACAACTCGACAATCCAAAATGCCTACCAGGTTTGTTTATTGAATAAGAGTCACTGAAGTGGGCTGATCATGACTCTGAAACAGCCCGCACTCAACATACTACGATCGCCGTCTGCGACAGGGCCCTGCGCTTGTACGAGCACGACGGCCCTATCTTGTCAAAAATGCCGTGACAGGCCTTGGTCTCTTGGCTGTCGTTGGAAGCATCTGTACGCACAGAGAGAGAGAGAGAGCTCTGGTGATTGTCATCCTCTGCTAACGTGGTCTAGATTGGTATACGCTTAACGCCGTTGGTCAAGATAATTTCGAAGATGTCAAGGTCCCAGATGCGCCCGCGAAGCCATCTACATCCAAGTAGACAGTTCACCCAAGTGGCTCGGCCACATGTACGATTAAGCGCTGGAATTTCGACACGGGTGCAAGTTGAATAAGAGGGCAAATGGCAGCGTTGCTATTCATAAGACATACAGAGCAAAACGCCCATAAAACTCCCCATCCTTTCATGTATAACAGGTTTGCCAGCTGTTCTGTGCAGGGTGTGCATAAGTATATGAAGACCTTTGTACAGTGACAATCAAACAACCGGCTATCCACTACCTACAAAGTATATGCTTTTCGCTCGACTGATGGCAGTAGACAGATGTATACTAGCCGCCGCAGACCAAGGCAATATTCTAGTGTCGCTCAAGTCCAAATAAAAATAAAAAGACAGCCCGTCCGCGGCGGTCTGAACCGATCACCTCCCCTGGGTATCACAAAATCCGAGTACAAAAGCAAGATGTCCCATAGTTTTGCCAATCCAGTCCTATCCGAAGGATATGTTTAACTAACCACAAATCCTACACACTTAACGTCTATGTAGCTGCTGCTTTTGTACCGCGGTTGACGCCGGGCAGATTGTTGCCGACCCGTTTGGCTTGGTGAGCCGGGCTAAGTAACGTTCTTGTCAATTCTGGAGACTCCGATAGTCGTGCCGAAAGTGAAGGAGACTGCTTGATTTGGGCGCCAGGAGGCACAGAAGCTTGGTGCGCACCGCGGCTGGTCATATCGTCTGGAGGTGCCTCCGTTGGAGCAGCTGTAGGGTGCATCTTGTGAAGTAAGTGATTTGGATTGGCCCACGGCGTCTCTCGAAGGAATTGTTCACCAGCGGGTCCGAGGCGATCGAATGGCTGAGCATAGTATTCCTCCCGTCGTTGGTTTACTGGCTTATGCCGTGATCGCTTGGCTCGCTTACGATAGTCAGCTCAGTGCTCTGGAAGCTGACCCGCGTTATCAACGTACCTCAATGGCAGCTATATCGTCTTCTAGTTCCGACGGTGTCGCCCCGCTCATCTCGGGGCCTGCGGGGAATCCTTCGTATTTTGCAATCGTAGCTAGTGCTGAGACCTCGGTGTTGTAGGCGATCGCATTTCTCACACGTTGTGCGGGATCCTTGGGGTAGAGCAAGCCGCAGTCCTGCAAGCTGTGTGCGCTTCGCCTTGCCGTTTGGATGTCGTACCACTCTTGGTTAAGTGCTTCTAGGGTCCTTTCTCTCTTCTCACGAACCGCTTGGTAGTACTGCCCCCATATTTGGGCTCGCTGGGCAACGGATCGTCGTTCGTGAGCCTTGAGACGATATTCGTGTTCATTGTTTATTTCGCGTAGTTTTTGTTCTAGTCGGTCATCCAAACACTGCTTCATGTTTAGATACTCGGGATGTGTCGGTTCGCTGGCAAGTAGTGACTGTTCTTCCTCTTCCAGTCGTTCAAGTCGGTCTTTGTAGAGCCTAGACAAGACATCAGTGGGTATATGCTTGATTTCACGACATAACGTACCTGTCACGAAACACCCCAAACATTTCCTCGATAACAGTCCAATCCTTGAAAGCGGCTTGTTTTCGTTCCACTGTGATAGGATAAGTAAGATGACCTGGACCTTGAGTAAATTTGTTCTTACGCTCTTCATCATGTGCAGTAGCTGAGTCAACTTCTTCGTCCGCATCTGCATCAGCTTCGTCGTGGTGATCTACGTCTGCTCCCCTAGCGCTGTCGCGCGCGCCATCATGACTTCCGCTGTCAGTGTCCGGATCAAGATCAGCTGCAGCTACAGCTGCTTTTCGTTTGGATCCGCGGGTGTTCTTTTTTACGGCACGCGAAAGACGCTCTGCCAGATCAGTCTCTCTGTTGATAGATCTCTTTTGGGGAGAAGCATCAGTGTCTTCAGCAGGTGTATGAGTGCCAGTGCTTATATGTGCAGGGGTGGGCCCGTCTTGCAGAATAGTCTCTTCGGGCTGCTGAGGGGTGTTCACATCAGTCGCATGCTCTGAACTTGCTCGTTTTCTAAGCGGCTGTTCGGTTTCTGATTGATCGGCGGCGGGTGAACGCTTCCGCTTCCGCTCTTGGGCGTCATTTTTGTGCTCATCGTCCTCTCCTGCATTGTGTGCAATAGCATGTTTTGTTGGCGAATCTTCGCCGATGGTGGGGGAGCCAGTAGAAGCGTCGTCGTCGTCTATTGCAGATTCGTCCTCGTCATCGTTGTGCAGATTGGCAGTCCTGCGTAGCTTGCTGGGAGTGTGTTCGTAGACTTGACCCTCGTTAAATTGGTCTACCACAACGTCTCGTTGCCTCTGGTGCTTTGGTGTATCATATAGTCGCTCAGTTTCAGCTTCTGTGACGTTGCCATCCGAGGGTACGTCGGAGTGGGCGTCAGAGAGAACGCTGTCCGAGTCGGAGGTAGGTGGCGGCTTCTTTCGAGGGCTGCGCCTGACGCTATCTTCGTCGTCATGATCGAGATTCATATGCTCAATGTCTTCGTCGTTGTCGTCCTTCGTGTCGACCTCACTGAGGGGGCTGGAGATATTGCTGTCCTCATGATCGGCAACTCCAAGCGCCGGGGAGGAGAGAGGCGGAGGTGCGGAAGCAGTGGCAGCCATGGCTGCTAAAGGACGCGATTACGTGTCTTTATAATGACTCAATGAAAGTATTGTATTTTCTCGTATCGTTGGGCGGTAAACAGTGCTTTGGTCGATCGCAAGGTCGTGGAAGCGCGCCCGTGGTGACGGGTGACGAGGAATGGTCGCTAGACAATCGAGGACGCAAGATGTTGGAGTGGGAGCGTGAGAAGGTGAATGTGAGCTAAGAAACAACCGATTGGGTCGATCTCTGTCCGGCATGAGATATTCCAAAGAGAATTTGAGGTAAGGAAGAGCCAGGAAACTTTGTATTCGACAATGGGCTGGTGGAGGGGAACAGAGAGAGTAGAGAGAGGGAATGAGTGCGGTGCGGCCCCGGTTTGCGCTGGCTGCCCTGGGCGTCTCTACCTAGGCTTGGGGCGAGCGCCGAAACGGCCCTGCTGAGAGAATGACGGGGCCCGTAAAAAGGCGGCCCTTGGCGGCAGAAACGCTCACTGTCAGTGCCACGAGAGCTTATCGATTGGCTAAGGTTATCGAACCAATAACCATGTCCCGAGCAATCTGATTGTGGGTATTCCGTACTGAACCTGGGACTTTTTTCTGGCCATGTCTTTTTCGTCGCAGGTCAAAAGAGTGCACAAGAGTCGGCAACTTTTCCAATTCAGCACAAACAGTACTGAATTTGACACAATGGCAAAACGGTATGCTGTCGATCCTCAACGCCTTTACGGACAAAGATCTAACAAAAAACAGTTCAAAGAGCCTGACAGCTTCTTCCAAGGCGGTGGACCCTACCCTCGACGCTCTTTTTGCGTCCAGTGTAAGTTTTTTTTGCGACATCTAGCCATTTGACTTGATCCATACTTATCATTTGCAGGCTGGCCCTGTACAGGCTCCCGTTAAGTCAAGATACTCGACTTTGGTAGAACAAAAGGTTCGGGAACCTTCCAAGCCAAGGGTACAGCTCGAAGAACAAGACGCCGACGATGAGGTCCTCTCTGAGATTAGCGAGGAGCTGAGCTTCGAAGAAGATGGCCCCTCAGATGAGGAAGAGGAAGCATCTGACGCTTCGGAGCCAGAGGGAGAGAGTGAAGACGAGCAAGAGGAAAAGGAAGAGGAAGAATCTTCAAACGAGCCCATGAAGGATGCGCCAGTGGAGCTCGACGACATTATTGATGCGACAGAAGACAAGTCAAACAAGGAACGGAAACGAAAGAGAAAAAACGAGAACGACGATCTGGAGGGCAAATACCTGGACAAACTTGTTGCGGAGGAGGAAGCTGAGCGCGCCGGCAAGCGACAAAAGAATGATGCTCTGAATAAGACCGAAAAGGCTGTCGCGGAGGATGATGATGCCGGCAACGACAGTGACATTCCCGTCCACGAGACCCTCGCCAAAGACAACAAATCGTCAGACCTTGAGAAGGCAGCGCGAACAGTCTTCCTCGCCAATGTGTCCACAGAAGCAATCAATTCCAAGACCGCCAAGAAGGCCCTCATGGCCCATCTGTCATCCATTCTGGATAAAGATGCCACTCCCCCGCAAACTATCGAGTCACTGCGTTTCCGTTCCGTGGCTTTCTCAGGCGGCTCTCTCCCTAAGCGAGCAGCTTACATTACCAAGAGCCTGATGGACGCAACGACCAAGTCCGCCAATGCATATGTCGTGTACTCAACCTCGGCGGCTGCTCGCAAGGCTGCCGCAGAACTCAATGGTACCCAGGTCCTCGAAAGGCATTTGAGAGTCGACAGCGTCGCCCACCCCAGTCCCACAGATCACCGCCGATGTGTGTTTGTTGGCAACCTCGGGTTTGTTGACGATGAGACCGTCTTGAACACCAACGCGGATGGCAACACTACGGAGAAGAAAAAGAACAAGACCCCATCCGATGTCGAAGAGGGTCTTTGGCGAACTTTTAGCACTCAGGGCAAGGTTGAAAACGTCCGAGTAGTTCGAGATTCCAAGACTCGTGTAGGCAAAGGTTTCGCCTATGTCCAATTTTATGTAAGTCCACAGTTGTCTTATTTAGTTCGATCGGACCAGCTGCTAACATGATTTTCCAGGATGGCAACGATGTCGAGGCAGCCTTACTCCTTGATGGCAAGAAATTTCCTCCCATGTTACCGCGTAAGTTGCGAGTCACTCGAGCCAAGGATCCTCGCAAGACAGCTCTCGCCCAAGAGCGAGCCAGGGGCAAGAACATCGTTCCTAATGGCGCCGCCAAGAGCACAAAATACAAGCACAAGGCTACACCTGAGGAGCAATCCATGGCTGGACGTACAAGCAAGCTTCTCGGCCGCTCGGCCGCCGTGCAGCAACGCCACAAGAAGCGACCTTCAACACAGGGTGCTTCCGAGGATGCCCAGAACATTCCGTCTAGTATCAAAGGACCCGAACAGTTCGTTTTTGAAGGCCGCCGTGCTTCGTCTAAGGACGGCACACCCAAAGATCTTAAACTTGGTAAGAAGGGCAAGGGCAAGGGCAGATCCGGCAGGCCCCAAAACCGAGGCGCAAGGAGAGCTGCCGAGTGGAAGAAGAAGAGCTGAGCGTTTTATGACGGATAGCACTCATATCGCTGGTGGTTGACATGTGAAATATGTGCTCTTTTCATACGTGATGAGGACGAGGATGGTGTTGTTAAAAAGAGGGCCCCACGCCCCGGAAAGTTTGCGAGTGATTTTTCGGCTTTGGCCGCCCTGGCAAGTTCTGGCCGCTTGTATGAGAGACAAAGGTACTTGTATACTTATCGGGGGGTGTTGAAAAGTTCATAGAGTTGTACAGAGTTCACCAGTATACAAAGCACTAATTTTGCCTAATGTATTCAATGCCTACGTTCCTTTGTAGTTTTTGTGTCAAGATTCAGAATTCTAAAATGGAATCTTACCTACAAATCATGGTTACATCACGACGACTTCGTTGGAGCTAGCCCAGAACGTTGGTGTGGTATAGGAGTGGTCCTCATATCAACGACATTACACAAGGCCGTGAACAAAACTATTTTAATGAAAATGGATATATCATCAATTTTACGTGCCTGCTAACAAAGGCACCAAGCTTGCGTCGAGGGATAGTCTCGTCTATGAGGGCCTGGCACCAACATTCAAGACCATGTACTAACGGGGTACCCTGAGCCAAACTCTGGCGCTTGGTGACCAACATCTTTACCCACTGATGTTTGCCACCTCAAAAATCTCGGGAATCTTAAACAACTTCCTCCACAACTCTTTTCTGTACATTGCTTCGCGGGCGTGAGCCCTGTCCGAGCCATCGCTTAAAACATGTCGTCAAAGAAGTCGAAAGAGATTACACAAACTCGCCTTGTTTGATCGTCTAGTACTCGAGCTCCTCTTCAGGCTCAAAGGAGTCGGCAGCAACCTCCTCATAATCCTTCTCCAGAGCAGCGAGATCCTCTCTGGCCTCGGTGAACTCTCCTTCCTCCATACCCTCACCAACGTACCAGTGGACGAAAGCACGCTTGCTGTGCATGAGATCGAACTTGTAGTCGAGCCGGGACCAAGCCTCAGCGATGGCGGTGGTGTTGGAAAGCATAGAGACGGATCGCTTGACGGGGGCAAGGCCTCCAGCCTCAGGAGCGGCGGGGACAGCCATGGGCTTCTGGTAGTTGATGCCGAGCTTGAAACCAGTGGGGCACCACTCGACCAAGTTGAATGAGGCCTTGGCCTTGAGGGCAGCGATGGCGGCGTTGCAGTCGCGGGGAACGACATCACCGCGGTACAGAAGAGCGACAGCCATGTACTTGCCGTTTCGGGGATCGCAGACAACCATCTGGTTGTTGGGCTCGAAGCCTGTGGGGAGTCAGTATCTTGGAGGATGCGCTTATAACATGAGCAGTACTTACACTGGAAGGTAAGCTCTTGGACCTTGAAGCTCTCGTGCTCACTCTTGGCAGAGGAGATGACAGGGGCGTAGCTGATGAGAGGGTAGTGAATTCGAGGATAGGGAACCAAGTTGGTCTGGAACTCGTTGAGATCGACGTTGAGAGCGCCGTCAAATCGGAGAGAGGATGTGATGGAGCTGACAACCTGGGCAATGAGACGGTTCAGGTGCTCGTACGAGGGTCGGGGGATATCGAGGTTGCGACGGCAAATGTCGTAAACAGCCTCGTTATCGACGAGGAAAGTACAGTCAGAGTTCTCAATAGTGCTGTGGGTAGAGAGAACAGCGTTGTAAGGTTCAACAACGGCAGTTGAGGTTCGGGGAGCAGGGTAGACGGCGAACTCGAGCTTAGACTTCTTGCCGTACTCGGTAGAGAGACGCTCGAGGAGAAGAGCACCGAAACCAGAACCGGTACCACCACCGAAGGAGTGGAAGATCAGGAAACCCTGAAGAGACTGGCAGTTGTCTGAATTGTGCGGTTAGCGTTGAGTGCAAGTACAAAGGCGTCGAAAGAGCTCACCGGCGACACGACGAATGCGGTCAATGACATTGTCAACCATCTCCTTGCCAATGGTGTAATGACCACGAGCATAGTTGTTGGCGGCATCCTCCTTGCCGCTGATCAACAACTCGGGGTGGAAAAGGTTACGGTATTCGCCAGTTCGGATCTCGTCAATGGGAGAGGGGTCGAGGTCGACGAAGAGAGATCGAGGAACATGCTTGCCGCTGCTCGTCTCAGTGAAGAATGTCTCGAAAGAGCCAGGGTCACCAATATCGGGAGCATTGGGGTCGGGGCGACCATCGGGGCCGAGACCGTGCTCGAGAAGGTAGCTATTCAGATGCCAGTCAGCTTCATTTTCGTGAGGGTGGCGTTATTTGACAGTCCAGGGAGACAACGTACAGCTCCCAAGCAGAGTTACCGAGCTGGGTACCAGCCTGGCCCAGGTGGAGGTGAAGAATCTGGATAGCAGAGAATCAGCATCGCGAGGTCGAATGGCAGCTTCAACGGATAATAAGGGGGCGCCCCAGCTGCTCAGCTCCAACACCAAGTGGAACACACAAAGGGTATCTCGAGCAGAGCGAAGCAATGCACTGCAACGGAGAGACGGGTTGCAGCATAATTGTAGACATACCTCGCCCTTCATTTTGTCTGGATGAAGCTAAAGAAGCTACGACGAGAGGATTGAAGTCGGGGGAGGAAAAAGACGGGGAGAGAAATACTGTACGCGCGCAGCGCTTGAAGGGGGAAGGGGAAGATGGGGCCTGAGGTGGTGATGGTTTTCGGGGTGGGTGTTTGGAGTTCCAATCTGTGGGTGCGCTGGTGCAGTGGGACATCCAATTGGTGGCGGGGTCGTCAACAAACATTGCTCGGCCCGCCAGAGCTATCTGGAGGTACATGTGCAACAGGCAGATTTTGGCAGTGCCAGCACGTACCTGAGGTGACTCTCACCGCCAATTGACAGGGAAGCCTGGGGACCCTTGACAGTGGGAGAACTGCGCTTGCAAGGGGCATTCAGGTGGGATCTGCTCACCCAGGGGCCAGGAATGGTTTGTTGGCATTAGATTCAGTGATAGGTCAGGGAGAGAGAGAGTTGATAGGTAAGGTACTCCGTACCTTTTGAACAGCTGCAGTGTATTCACTCTCAAGGCTTCCATCTAGGTTAGTAGTTAGCATCCTTGTCATCACTTACAACAGTATCCGTAGCCTTTTAGCTTTTAGCTATCCGCACATAATTGCGACATGTCGATTCCAATTGGAGAGTCGGGGAGAGTATCGAACTAAAAACACTTAGCTGTCTATGCCTGTATTTTAATGTAACTAACTACTCCGTATATCTCGATCTTCTTCATGGCCCTTGGGGCGAAAGAAAACATCAGGCCTTTGTATAGGATATCAAAATAAACTCAGTAAAGGTATCCCAAACTTATGCTAAATCTATGCTAAATTACCTAAATCCTTTTGTCATATAGGATCAAGATCCTGTGTTTTCTTCCCTCCCCTCGCTGGCCTCTTTACAGCTACCATTGCATATAGAGTCGCCGCTCGTGGACATTTCTTGTTTCCTGCCTTGTCCAGCCTGGTCACAACTTCAATGACTTCTAGCCGAGGCGTGTATTAATTTCGGTGCCTGAAATCATCGCTCTAGGCTACCAGATATAGGAATGCGGCAAGGCACCAGCATGTCAAGCTCGGGGCAGAATTTGCAGTGACACCGAAGAACTATACCGGTGACGAAAGCTACCAGTACAATGAGACTCGCTGACTGCAGACAACACCCTACTAGAGAGTACATATCGCCAGTGCATTGGTTCTCATCCAATATTTCGGGGGAAAGTCCATTAAGGCACCCATGTGCCAATCCTCCTTGACTCCAGAAGTCTTGTTCGTGAGTGGTGTGCTATGGAACTATACTTAGATCGTCGGCCATCGGGAAGGAAAACCCTCAGAATGTGTATTCTAAAAGTAAGAAAACTTATAGCTAAATTTAGTATAAATTTACTGCCAGTAATCTTTATAGTGGTTCTTTGGGCTTTCTTACCTCCCCTATACACTCTATACACTTTGTTCTTGTGATGGCGTTACCACTCAAGAGATTAAGGCTTATGATCAACCCTTTTATATCAATATCGTTCGACAACGACTCTACCATTGTTTATCCATATATATGAACCCATTAGGTACTGATGTAGGCGCTGCCGTATCCTGAGAATATTCCCTAGTCGGAATGGACAGTCATACAAGGAGTAAGAAGGCCGATAAGATCCATTTTGTATCTCATGGAGATGACAACTTCGCTCGACCTATGATGCATAAAAAGCCCCAAAGAGCCCGTGATAACGAGCACTAAAGGCAATGGCTACACAGACATATTGCCCTTGAAAAGTATCCAACGTCATGCACATCTCAGAGCCTGCCAAGCACTCGTGAAGCAAATTTTCATATCATTCGTGCCATAGCTTCGACCAATCTGCTTCAGCAAGACACAACTAAGCAGAAGAACTTACTGCAGAGCCATTGCTTGAGTTCGGCATTCCCGTGTGGCTGTCTCGAGCTTGCTGCGAAGGACAACCTGGAGCTGGTATATGATTGAAATAGCCAGAGAAGGGGTAATTACAAATATTGATACACTGGAAGCTGGATAGCTAGCAGCGGAATAGGCAACAGAGTCGACTGACAGAAAACGAGATGCTAATCTTTCACAATGAAAATACCAAAGAATTCACTCCCTCGATGTATGTTTCGCTACGCGATTCGCCCAAAACCTTCCTGGCTCAAACCGCGGTCATGCTCGCGCTCTCTCCAAGACTTCAGCATTTCTTGGTTAACCCCCTTGTAATGACAGGAGCCATGTGAAAACCGCAGGAGGGCAGAGAGGAAAACGGCAACCAAGAATACGGCCTAATTATAGTGCAGCGTCGATCCAGTCTAATCTGCCTGAGGAGGGAAGCATTCTATTTTTTACATGTAGACGGCCGTGAAGAAACCCAGGACATGGACAGTTTTGCTAAGTCGGCCCATATTCCACAGGCCCGGAACCGACTGTCTGTTATTGAAGATTCTGAATATCATAGGTAGTGTATAATACCATAACCGCAATAATAGCGAGGGAGTAGATGGTCTCGGAAGTAATAGGAGAAAGTCCTAGATATAGCATAAGCATGCCGCTAACCGTGAGAAACATCGTTATATAAATTGGCATATTACTCTGGGGTAAGACGTATGAGAGTTTATCGTTGAAGAGCATCCCCCTATCCCGTGCAAAGGCAGCTGTCTGATAAGATATTATGACCAAAACGGCCGCGCCACAGATGGAAGTGTTTAGGAATATGATCAGAAGGAAAGCTCCCGCGGCCTTGAGACCTCAGCGCTCAATTATGAGGATAAACGCAGCGTAGCTGCTAACAGGAGCTGGTTAGTGTTTGCACAGATGGGTAAGGTCTCGTGCTGCTAGGCAGAACATGGTACTGGTGAAATGAGGGACTTACGTAGGGCCAGATACTGCTGCTTCCATGTCGGTAATACAGAAGCTAACAAGATGCAGAATAGCATACCTATGCCTGCTTGTAGACAATGCACGTTGATAATGGAATGAGGTGCCACTATTCGTGTATTGTGAGTCTCCTCTGCCACGGCTGACGGTGCATTCCAGCCAGTAAAGACCCATGCGGCATAAAATAAGGTAAACGGAACAGAAACAGGCTTGTCCCAGTTACTGTAGTTGGTGTACTCTCTAAAGACGGTACCGACAGAAGTAAAAGGAATACCCCGTGTCTTTTGGATAACGGGAAGTCTAATGATAAAACAGACCGAGGAAACGAGAAGAAGGGTTGTGGTCACTCTAGGTTAATTAAAATGATAATGCATGAGATAAAAGGGTAACGGCTTGGAAGCGTACCCAAGGTGATGAAAACAAGGCTGGCCTTATCCATTCTAATAGATGCCGTGAAAAACCATGCAGCGCAGGTAGCTATGGCGACCATAAAGATGATAGGATTGGACAGTATCCAGCCGGTGAAGAGGCCGATGATGGTGCAGATTGAGCTGGATGATTCCCAAGCAAAACTGGCAATGCTTGTAAGGTCACTCATAAGGTTAGCTATGCCCATGGGAGAAAAAGGAGTGAAGGGATAAACCGGCCCCTGGACATTTATGGTCAGCGCAGAGTCCTCATTGTCTGAGTTACAGAATAGTTTGCATCAGCGATGTTCATACCAAGTTTAGTCCCCAATAGCCGCGATAGATAATTCGATAAGGGACAGCGATGAAGATTCCGCACAAGGGTCAATAACTATTGTTAGCCTTTAGTGAATAGGTACTTGGAACTGACCTTGGCCGCGAGCATCTCGAGTATGAAGTAGAGGTAATTTGGTAACTTACGAGGCCACTGCCATTGTGAGTGACATGGCGCCCAGAGACCGAAGCACTCTGGCGAATGAGGGGCAATAACCAAAGTCGTGAACAACTGCATCTTCAGCAAAGTCTGAAGCGATGGAGTTGCGAGTATCCATCTTCTTGTCGGCATCAGGGTCTCTATCAAGTATAGATGCCATGTCGAGTTATCAGCTTTCAATTCAAGTTGAAAGTGTTGGGAGATTTATCCAAGATAAAGAAAAGTCAAGAGAGACATGTGATAGAATGGAGAAAGGCTCGGGAGGAGTGTGTCCCTCTGACCAGAGAACAGAATTCCCAAGTGCCATTGAATATATTATATATCATCTAACTTAGAGACGACAAGATCAAGAACAGTGTTAACCAATCGCAATAGATAGACATACCCCCGATAGAGTTATCTTCCAGGTATCAACTAACCCTGGCTTAGCTGTATTTGATCGCGGGGTAATCATTCATTGGATCCATTAGGAGATAGCCTAAGTTAGATAGCTAACTAGCTTCAACCAAGATATGCGCTAGTCTTGGCCGTTGAGAACAAGATACGCATAAATAGGCCGTCGGGGGGGGGGTTTTTGGTAGCCCCTCTGCGCATTCGCGAGTCTACGAAGTATCCATCAGAATCTCGGCATCGGTTTGCGGCACGATATCACCACCTTGTAGCCTAGATGGAAGACGACTATCTATTAACAACAGTACAATATCATTCGCAACTGCTCAACAATAATACTGTCTCAGGGGCTCAATATCATTTCTCTCAGCACCTCGATTCACTGGTCACTTCCGGGGTAGTTCAGACCAACCCAGCCTCATGCAGTCACCTACTGGTTATCTGGCGTCTCTGCCAGTCGATAGCCCGACTAAATCCTTCTGGCAGAGCGAGCCAGACCCAATGATCAGTAACTACCAATCGTAAGCAGTAGCCTATGAATAGCCCCTACTAGCTTTACACTCTTTGGGACTTGGTCTTGCTAGTGAGCAGATGGGAAAGATTTGTGCTTCTATCAAAACCGAACTGACTGGAATCATAACTTCAGTGCTGAATTTCCGTCCTCTGCTGATCTTGTTATCATCGGCTCCGGGTTGTCTGGTGCTTTCATCGCCCACCAGTTGCTCAGGTCCAACTCACCAAACAGGCCAAAGTCTGTCGTCATGTTGGAAGCCCGCAACGCAGCGAGCGGTGCTACTGGGAGGAATGGTGAGTGAGATGCTTCGCACAGATTAATGAACTATCGCCGTGTGTTACTTACCTTTCCTTTGCTTAGGCGGCCATATAAAGCCCGATTGTTACCGTGGCTTCACATCGTACTCTATCTTACATGATACTGATGTTGCAAAGGCTCAGTGCGAATTTGAAGCCGCCAACTATCAAGAAACCGCGAATTTCATCCAAGAGAATAATCTGGCTGCGGAAGTTGATCTGGTGCAGTATCGTTCAGCCGACGTATACCTGACCCCAGAGTCCTGGAAAACCGGGTTGGCATCGTACAATGGCTTCAAAGAATCTGGCGGCGATGTCTCCGATATCAAGGTACTCAGCAGAGCAGAAGCTGAGGAGACTCTACGGGTCAAGTGTTGCTCTGGAGCAATCACTTTCCCAGCTGCCAGTCTGTGGCCATATAAACTCGCAATTGCTGTTTTACGCAAGGGGCTCAACTTGGGACTAAGTCTTCACACCAATACCCCTGTCACAAGTGTATCTCCCGACACCTCAGGACCTTGGAAGGTCTCAACACCCAGAGGGTTTGTGATGGCAAATAAGGTCATCCATGCAACCAACGGCTATGCTTCGTATCTCCTGCCTGAGCTTGATGGGCGGATTATTCCCCTTAAAGGTCATGTTTCCGCCATCACTCCCCCACCGGCTTATATGGACCAGCCT
Source organism: Fusarium musae (assembly GCF_019915245.1). Taxonomy (NCBI): domain Eukaryota; kingdom Fungi; phylum Ascomycota; class Sordariomycetes; order Hypocreales; family Nectriaceae; genus Fusarium; species Fusarium musae. The sequence goes on from NC_058387.1 coordinate 3,773,402, forward strand.
TTGACAACATCTTTTGCTTTCATATCCAATGACGACTACGACTATCTCATCCAGAGACCAGGTCCCGAAAAGTACCTGATTTGGGGTGGTGGCGAGGTTGCTCATCCCAAGGGTCTCTCAGGTGGCTTCGGTGACTGCGATGACCGTCATATCGTGTCTGAAGTCGAGTCCTACATTTTGAATGCACCAGTTAAAATATTCAGAGACTGGGAAGAGTCCAGGGCATCTTCAGGGACTAGCTCTGAAGGTGCCGTGGCATTCTCTTGGAGTGGCATCATGGGCCTGAGCAAGGATCTTCTTCCGTTCTTGGGGGAACTTCCAGGCAAGCCTGGCCAATATCTGGCCGGTGGATATCACGGACATGGTAGGTCCAGTAGTCCAGTAACTGGAAAGACTTCTTTGCTAATAAAGGTAATTTAGGTATGGCGCGCATCTTTCTGAGTTGCAAGGCTTTTTGTGAGAAATTCCTTGGTGAACCAACGGACCCCCGAGTTCCTACTACTTATTTCGATTTGGCATCACGACTTAAAGACCCAATAGACCTCGAGATCATGGATAACATAGTATAGTTAGCATGAAGTTCAAGATAGGCTCTCAGGAAACTAGTGGTATTTTGATAGAGTTTGCGAGGCTTCACACCTAATTGATAACCACACATGGTGCTTTTGCGATGATACAAAAATCTTCCTTTGCCTCCGATATTGCCTAAATTTCTATTTAAAGGGCACAATCATGAGGTCAGACTTATTTAAGAACTTTAGAGCCAGCAGCAAAATGCATGTACAACTGCGAAGCAATGCTTGAACTGGCATATCATTGTTAGGCAAAGTCGCACTGAAGGGTGACTTTTGAACGTAGTGAGAAGGGGACCTTCTGGCTTTGCCTCTCTAAAGTGAGGGCATTAAGGTTTGCTAAGGAATCTGCTCTTCGGCCATTGGTTAGATTTAGTCGATCAGACCGGCCATTGGTCTATCAATGACCTACAGGGTCTTTCCTAAAAGTGAAGCTATTTGCAAAATCAGGGCAAGAGACAGAGGTCAAAGTACTAAGCCTCAGCGAGGTTAGCCTGAAGAAGATCCTTCTGGAGCCGCCCAGTAGGCGACGGATTGGGTTGCCCTCCGCTTAAGGAGGCCCCCCCCCCCGGAGGTTAGTCATGAAATATCCCCTTTATGAAGATTGAAGAAAACCTCCTCTATCAGAAGAAAATTCCCTCTTTTGGCACCGAAGATAGCTTCAAGAAGAGGCACAGCAAGAAGAAGAGGTATAGCAAGAAGACCGTAGGGTCAGGCTAGGCGGAGGCACCATAATGAGCCACTTCAGGGGTAATGGGGACTTTCTGCTATAGAAGAATGTATAAGCTGGGGTAGACATCAAGGGTCGAGCGATAGGTTGTGCTCTCATACCTGCAAGATTTACTCTAGGCTTGAAATGCCGTACTCCTCCTCATAACCTTACTTACAGGCGAAATCCAGGTTATCCTTAAACTTTTGACATTACTCTTAGCTTACAAAAAATGAATGACTATAGTGCCATTAAGACAAAGATCAACCTTTTCTACAGCATCAAGCTAAGAAATACACTCAATTATCATATCTCTATTTCTAAAGACCATCGTTCTTGTACAGAGGGCATCATCAGTACCAAAGGTCATTACCAGCTCTCAAAGTAATAGACTTCTAGACAACTAATATAGCCACTATTACAACCTGTCACGCCAGAGCAGAGACTGCAAGCTTTAAAGATAGCTACGCGCAGTTCAGGCTATTTCTAAGAAATTCTATATGCAGCTGCAGCGCCGGTAATGCCAGAACCGATGATCGTAATGTCGATCTCTTCTAGTAGAGCTGACGCAAAACGGTTATCCAAGCTGATAGGGAAGTTCTCAGTCCAATAGCACTTGGCACCGTTAGGTGTCAGTGGGAAGCTCGGTGGGAAAACGCTGGCCTGTCATGATCCATGGCCTTCTCCAGGTCACTGGAAGTAAATTGAGTGACCGAGTCTAAAGACATGACTCGATGAAGTGAGGGGATAGTTCACGCTTTGATAAGATGACCGGAAAGAGTTTCACCTTTCTGCTGTATCGCACTCAACAATAGCTATGTGCATTCATTCAAATCTAGTAGTCAAGAGTTCTATCTTATACAATAGAGGAGTGGTAACTATCTGGTTTACTGGGGTATTCCCCATCGTCCCTAGCCGCGGTTAGTTGCTTCGTGATCGTCCCAGGCTAACTACGGTGATAAGATCTTGGAGCGCAATGGAGAACTCCGTAGCAAGAATGCACCGTCGGCATATTAAAGCCACCTCTTTCTCCTCATTCATACCCTCTCCCCTCAGGGGGGCAAGAAAACGCCGAATAGTATATCAAAATAAACTTGGCAAAGAGTCCCCTGATCTTAGGCTAAATTTACCTACTATTTTCATCGCTTAGGGTCAAGGTCCTGAGTTTTCTCTCCTCCCCTAGCCTCCAGACCCTTCAGGTATTTAGTGGAAATGTCAACCTGATCAGAATCAGCCAATGGAATCACACGGGTCTGAGGCTTTGAGGTAGAGTTGCTTCACCAATTTCATCACGTATTCCGGAGAGGTAGTCTAAAGACCAACCCTCTTCCGAAGAGTTACGGTAACCGATGTACTGTTTTGTAAGTTGTTATCCCCAAATATGTTAAAAAGACAGAAACGTGTACTTGCCATGCCTTATTTGTTGAGGCGAGCTACTATGTACTAGTTGAAATACGAAGCAAGAATTATTAGTTACGATATCGAGACTATATATCTAACCACTCTCAGCTTCGCAGTTTCAATCAAATGGACATAGCCCCGTGTATCTCAAATCCATATATGTGGTTTTTGAACGAAAAGAACATATGCTGAATAGTATTGGACATGCGTGGCCCACCTACTGACCCTAAAATAAGTTGATACTTTGGACAGTTCAGGATAATATTACTTCGAAACTGCCTCTAACAAAATCTATACCCATGAAGAAAACCAACTAAAACTACGCTGCTTACCAAATACATAATGAAATAGCAATCTTTGTAGCCATAAAACCCAGCAACTCTCCTCTCAAATTACTTGTTGGCGATATATTGGATGGCAACTGGCTGAAAAACATCTGTCAAAGGGCAAATATCCACCCGGGAACAGCCCTTCTTCATCTTCTTTCCATTGGAAAAATCGTTGACCCATGACATATAGTCAGCCTGAGCGGAGTTAGTGACGCTGTCGTGGCTCTGGCCTGCGAATGTCACAAACTTGACTGAAGAGCCAGGCTCTTCCTTGCAGGTCTTTTTGCAATCTTGAACCGTAAACTTGATAGGGACAACTCCGTCTTCGACCCCCTGAACAATCATCAAGGGCACCGCCAACTTCCAGTAACCTTCTCCCATGTAAGTCCTCCTCCATGCCGAAACCGCCGGGTGCTTGGTCCACGATGAGTTCTTGTGATATTGCTCCAAATCGCAAATACCGAATCAGTATCACCACCACTCAAGTACTGGCTTTGCACAACCAACCACGATGGCGCCTGTTTTTGTTGATCTCTCCGCTCCCAATGACCATAAATGGGCACAGCCTGTTGGTTTCTTTATCAATAATGAATTCGTCGAGTCTAAAGATGCAAGAACCCTTGCCGTAGTGAACCCTGCGTAAGTGTTGGAGTTTCTTAGTTCACTTGAGGCTCACATGTCTCTGTAGTACCGAGGAAGAGGTAGCCCAGGTTGCTTTGGCCAGCGAGAAGGATCTCGGCGAGGCCGCTGAAGCTGCTGTTGATGCCTTTTCACACCCCGATTGGCGCAGATTGTCAGGAACTGATAGGGGGGAGTTCATGTTCCGTCTAGCTGATCTGATGGAGGAGCATTGTACGTCTCTCGCAAGTGCCGAATCCCTCAATACTGGAAAAGCATACAGTATCGCGCTTGAAGGATACGTTGATGATACCATCAAGATTGTCTGCTACTATGCCGGGCATGCGGACAAGTCCTTTGGGCAAGTTATCGACACTGGTGCTGATAAGCTTGCGTATACACTTAAAGAACTAATCGGTGTATGTGGCTTGGTGGTTCCCTGGAACTTTCCTCTTAATATGGCTATAACCAAGCCTGCCCCGGCATCGTGTTGGGGCAACACTGTTATCTTAAAGCCGTCAGAAGTTACACCTCTCTCTGTCCTCTATCTGGCCGTATTGGTCAAAGAGGCCGGTTTTCTGCCTGGTGTAGTCAATATCATCAAAGGATTAGACCCCGTTGTTGGTGCCGCCATGGTAACTCACAAGCAAACATCTAAAATCTCATTTACTGGGAGCACGCGAGTAGGAAAAGAGCTCATGAAACCTGGCAGTATCCACCTGAAGAATCTCACCCTTGAGACCGGTGGAAAGTCTCCTTTGATTGTGTTCGAAGTCTCAAGCTTGGACTTGGCCGCTCAATGGGCTCATCTTGGCTTGACTTTTAATCAAGGAGAGCTCTGCACAGCAACAACACGCATTCTGGTTCGGGACACAATCTTTGATCGCTTCCTCAACACTCTCAAATCAATAACACTGAAATATCCTGTGGGCCAACCATTCGAAGAGAAAACACACCTCGGACCCCTTGTCAGCAAAGCGCATTTTCACAGAGTGCGAGGATAGCCAGTCTCGGAAAGGAAGATGGGGCAAAAGATATCCTGGATGGCCGTATGCCATCCGAGTTCAAAAAGGGGTCCTTCGTCAGCCCAAGCATCTTTGTCGACGTTAAGCCGTCGATGCGGATTTACCAAGAGGAGATCTTCGGGCCATGCGCCGTGGTATTACAGTTCAAAGACGAGGACGAAGCAACGAGATTGGCTAATGATTCGATGTGTGGCCTGGGTAGTGCGCTCTCTACAGAGAACATCAGCAAGGCTCACAACGTCGCCCGTAGGATCGAGGCTGGCATGGTATGGGTGAACAACAGCAATGACTCAGACTTCCGAGTTCCTTTCGGCGGAGTCAAACAAAGTGGCACAGGTAGAGAACTCGGCGAGGCAGGCTTGGAGGGTTTACTACAACACCAAGGCTATTCACGTGAACATTGGCAATATACTGCCAATGGAAACTGTTCACAGAGAGCAAGAAACTTCTGATATCAAACTAGGCGCTAGAGATGCCTAGTCTGAGGCCTACTAATTTATTTGAAACTGTACTAAATCTACCTGAGTCTCTCTCACCCTCTTAGGGTAGAGAGAGGTTCTAGGTTTTCTTGCCTCTTAGCTATCGATGAAGGAGTCTGTAAGTGCGCTGCTTGGATGGTTTCCAGCATGGTCTGAAATTATTGTGATAAATAAATGAATCTAGCCAATGTACTTTGTCCGTCTCATACTACACTTCACCTACTCTATAAAGCCCCTTGAGACAAACACTGTTGTCAAAAGTAAGAAAATGACTCTTGTTACATGGTTGTCTGCATCAACACCTGACTCAGTTGCAATTCACAACAAAGGGGGAGGAAACTTCTATTATAAGCATTGGTGAGCCAAGAATTTGAAACTTTGATATTAAACTGTATGGGTTTTAATGATGTTTTCCCACCCAACCGCCGTACTCCAAAAGACTTTCGGATATTTTCTCCTAAAAGATGAGTGTATGTAGTTAAAAAGCAAAATAGCCCATAGCAACATGCTACGGCCGCGCAAAGTGGTATCATAGGTGTGTAGGCCGTTTCCCGTCCAAGTCATGATCCCTCGCTCTCTTCTCGCTTCCAGAATTTGATCATTCGCACCTGATTCTAGTCTTAACCTCGCCGGTTGTCTTCTTGTGACTGCGTCTCAGAACGCTCCAGCTCTTCTATACGGCGTTGAATCGCCTCTTTCTGGACTTGCAACGCCCTGATCTCCTCGTCCCGTGTCGCCGTATCCTCGCTTAGCTGACTATCGTTTTCGGTCATGCTGTTTGAGTCCGTAGCAGCCTCGTAAGCTGGCGGTGGCTCTGCGGTCTGGCGGCTCCTGTCACGTCGATGGTTGGCGTCCGCAGCGGCGTAGAAATTATCTGCTGGTCCTGGCGAGGTGTGGCGCATGCTTCCCACCGCACCGAGCTCGTGTGCTCGTCTCTTTTCCGTCTTCTTTCGCTCTCTTCGAATAAGCCAAAAGGCAAGTGCTCCTATAGTAAGCAGAACGAAAACCGCTACACCAACACCAATACCGATGCGCGCGCCCAGGGACAAGGATCGGCCATGATGCTCAGTACCTGGGATATCGTCCTCATCCTTGAGTCCAAGTGCATCTTTGTCGCTATCTTTGAACAGGGCCCTTATGGTATAAACAGCAATTGTTGCACCATACAAAGTCGTTGGTGTGTCTGACACGGCATCATAAGTCTGAGCTGTCTGGTTGTACGTGTAAGGAACAGCCAACACGGATGAAATCGAGCGTTTACACAAATTGCCATCCAGAGTGTATTCCCTACTGCAATTAGAATGGTACATCTAAACACTTTCTCTCATGACTTACGATGAGCAGCAAATAGCTGTTGTTGTCTCGTCGTCCCGATTCTCACTAGTATCAACGCGCAATGATACGGTGGTCCATCCATGAGGGCATGTGCCTGGGCTGTAAACCCCTGTAAGGCCTTTATCGAACATGGCATCGGGATAGCAAGACAATGACTTCGCTCCAGCAATTGGCTGCAAATCAAGCATTGCTGCGAGGCCATCAGAACCCGACCTTGGTACCTTGTTTGCATCAAAAGTCCATGTGCAATCAACAGGCCCGGTCCAAGGTGTGGTCATCGGTGGGAATATCCCGTCATCGTCTAGGTCGTCTTCATTGGTAGGCTTAGGAGCGATCACAAGTGTTGTCGGAGCAGGCGTTGGGTCGGATAGAGAGATGGTTGATGATGGCTCGGCGGAAGCTATTGACAATAACCCAGATGAGGTGGACTCATCATCCTCGATCGAAGAAGACATGGTTTTGGTGACCGCAAGGAGTTGCTGTTAATTGCAAACAACTTTAAGCTTATATGCCAGGCCGATTCGACTACAAGCCGCACCACGAGTGCTCTGCTTGCCGTCAACTCGGCGTATCAATGACGATCGTCACACTTGTCCATCCGGCAATACGACCAATAGTTTGCGTTCTCGTTGGATAGTCAGGGCGCGTGAAAGATTCGCTGGGCAGGCAATCTGCAGTGTGGGGTTTCAGGCAGACTTGGCTATATCTCAGCTGCAGACAAGAAGACGCGCGTGAAGAATATTGAGGACAGCGTCTGTAGCAATGTCGAAGGCCATCCGGGCGTAGATATTGCAGAGGAGCGAACCGATGGGGATAGATATATAACACAGACGAGCAAGACAAGAAATGGTGACAAATGAATAAAAGGAAAGGAAAGGTTCGTACCCAAGAAACGACAAGAACCAGCCAAGCAAAGCAAAGCAGACAGCAGACAAGTCCATAGCATGCCTGCCGAGCAGCACCAGCGAGAAGACGGGCACAGTAGCGTTGGTGTTCCCCCTTCTGAGGCCTTTGAAGGCTTGGCGAAATCTTATCACGGGTGGGTGCCGAGAAACGCCAAGGCCTGGATTGCACCGAAACACGTCCACGTTGACCGCTGTGAGTTCTGGGCATTCCCGCATTGTCCTCATTGTCGTAGTCGTCCATAGTAGGTACTATAGTAAGTACTGCACCTAGCTAGGTAGGTAGGTAGCTCCAGGTGAGGTGAGCTTCTCCCTTAGTAGCTACAGCCCATGGTCGTCACGGATAGTCGTTCAAATAAGGTATAGGTTTATACTGAATGTCATCGTCAAGCCTCCATCATAAGACACGCGCAAGCCATCAGAGGTTACTGCGGAAGCGTGGGAGGGAGGGGCCCAATGACCATGACCATGCCCAGTGGGTAGCTTACGAGGGCCAATGCTCATCATAGTGGGCTCGTCCAGTCTAAGCCGAGCCTTTTGGCCCAGTGCCACGGTCTTGGCTGATGAGTATCGAATTTCTGGGCATTTGAGAGTCTCTGACGCGGGAAATGAAGGCCGCCTTGGTTTGTGCCGAATACGCCGGCTTGGAAGTCTTGGAACATGCACACCAAGCCGCGACCAATCCCATTCCCTAGATAAAAAGGCAGAAAATTCCGTCTTGGCCGTAACTATCAGTCATGAGATCAATTCACCGTTCTACTTTCTCAACTCACTTTTACATTTTCATTACTGAAGAGAAACCGCCTTGACTTGTTCAAGCAAATGAATGTCAATTGACTGTCAAAGCACAACGCCCAGTAAACTTGATACTCTTGGCGTTGCACGCCAATGTAGGACGAAACCACACAAAATATGACAAGAATCAATAATCCTAAGATGCGCTGAAGGAGGCGAGCCGCGAGTCTTGGCTGGATCTATTCGCTTCTTTTATCCCAATCAGCATCTATTCTCAGACGATTTGCAGAGGGAAAAGGGAATAGAGTTGCTCAGAAGCTCGGCTGGCTGCCGAGAGATCATGGCTGGTGACAGCAAACTGCCAATAAAGTTACAGTAACACATGCCTGTCAGCCAGCCAGGACAACCACTTATACGGCTAGATGATTGAAGATCAAGTGCCAACTGAACAACAAGCTCGCCGGGAGTTCAAGGAGTAGGTAGGTACCTAATCAAGATAAGTACAGGTCTCTTCGAGTCTACACTATCCTTCCATGGCATCCAATTGTACAGGATTTGAATGTGATGGCCATTACACTATCTCGTATAACTGTTGTTGCTGCGATAGGCTTTCGTACCATGAAGGTCGAGAACATTCCACTTGGACGTCTTCGCTAATACACAATAATCGGCCACATAAGAATGTCACCGCTATCTCAAGTTACACAATCAACCTAGGTACTAGGTAGGTAGTTACAAGCTATTAATCGATGTGAAAAGACTCGGGACATCGTCTCATGAATTCGCTACCTACCGATAGACGATAAGAGCTTCGCATCCCCATAAAATATCGGAATCGCGGAGCTCATTTCTTCCGTCGCTGGAACCAGGGTACGTACGTACCTCAATTCCCACAATCTGTTTTGAAACAATCACGTGATGAGGGGGTGAAGGGCAAGAACCCTACATCGCTCTTTCCCTGTGCGCCTAAGCGATTGTTGCAACAACCGCCTTCAAATCGACCCCAGCCAGGCCATCAGTTTTCCGCTCAGCGAATTCAACAACACAACACCGCGATCATGGCTGACGAATACGTACGTGTGCTCTCGATATATCCCTTCCCCTCTGGAAATAGAAAACATACATCCGCCGCCGACATGGCTTCCTCGACTCCCGCCCGCTACCCACGATGATGATGACGATATTGGAGACATGGAGAGAACACAAAAAAAGAGCTTGACTGACTTGTCTTCCGGATGATAGGACGCCGAGCAGGCTGCCGAGCTCAAGAGAAAGAGAGCGTTCCGAAAGTTCTCCTACCGAGGAATCGACCTTGATCAGTATGTTGCCACTGCACGATTTCTGCGCCTCGATGCTGGAAGATGAAAAACTGCGAGGACGCACCCCCGAACGAACGGAACCCATGCTGATGTTTTTTTTTCTTCACCCCACAGGCTCCTCGACCTCTCCTCCGACCAGCTTCGCGATGTTGTCCACGCTCGTGCCCGCCGCAGGATCAACCGTGGCCTGAAGCGCCGCCCCATGGGTCTCATCAAGAAGCTCCGAAAGGCTAAGCAGGAGGCTCAGCCCAACGAGAAGCCCGACCTCGTCAAGACCCACCTCCGAGACATGATTGTCGTCCCCGAGATGATTGGCAGTGTCATTGGCATCTACTCCGGCAAGGAGTTCAACCAGGTCGAGATCAAGCCTGAGATGGTTGGTCACTACCTGGCTGAGTTCTCTATCTCATAGTATGTTTCTACTGTCCACCTCCAACAAGGGAAAATATGGCTAACCCTCCCTCCAGCAAGCCTGTCAAGCACGGTAGGCCCGGTATTGGTGCCACGCACTCTTCTCGATTCATTCCCCTCAAGTAAGAAGGCTGCGGTCTCGGGTGGTTTCTGCATTCATGGACATTTTGGGCGAAAAGGACTGGTTCTGATAGATGGGCAAAACATCTATCAAAAACACTGATGACAATGGGTACCATGATTAGTACAATAAAGGAGCATTGTCCGCTTGATGACTATCCTCGACTACCGCTGATGCCTGACAATTGTGATGATGCTTCTAAAACACCATGTCCCACAAACCCTTGCTACCCTACCCTAGCTAACCTGCTGAAATGAAAAGCCTCAGTCTCAAGTTCTTATGACATCATTCACTTGATCGTTCGGCGGTCTTGAACATGTTGCGCGGGTTAAATTTTGCGAGAAAGGCTTTGAATCGGCGTTTCCGCCGCTTCCTTGTAGATTCCCTGGTGTTTTTGCAAAGTGACTTGCAAAGTGGACAGACGAAGCTTGGTGGTCCGTCCTGGCCTAAGTCAATGAATATCTGCTCGCGCTTTCTAACATCCTTCACAAGCGTCGCCGTAATGTCGTAAGTTTCAGCAACTCTGAATGTTGCATTTGCACAGTCTGGGCAAGCATGGTTGATGGTGGCAGCCAAACTACTGGTTTTAGCATTGGTGATCGAAGGGTTGCAGTGGTGGTCTCGTTTGAACTCGTCGAAGCATACAGCTTCTGTTGGTTTCAAATCTCTGCGCTGGCAAGCCTCTGTAGGCTGTCGGGGAACAGCAAATATTAGTCGCTCTGCGCCGATGATCTCGTGGCCTTGAGTAAGGTCACGGCGGGCAAAAACTCCAAGATTGAAGTGAATTTCGACGTCCACATCGTGAAGACTCATTGACGGCGAGCTCTCCCCCTCGTTAGTCGATACAGGACCCTCTGGTGGGTTTGATGACAAATTTGCAGGGTTTGTATCTTCGGGAGCTTGCTCATCGGGACGTGACTGCTGGACCATGTGTTCTGCCAATGGTATGAGCATCTTATCACGGGTTGTTTGTTTTGTTCTTACCACTATCATTCTGGCCGCTCTGGTTGGCCGTCATGTTGCTAGTTTCCTATTGACTTAAACTTCGTGCTAGAAAAAGACTGTTTGGATCCAAGACGGATGATGATGGCGACCGATGTCGATGAATTATTGCTGAAAGTAGGTACCTTATATGCTTAGAAGAGAGATGGCAAAGCGTAACTCGACTTCGCGGGATGATGGTTAAGTACCTAGGAAATGCTAAGCCCAAGGTAGATGAGTGTTGGGGAAGGAGCTGGGCGCCGTGAAAGGGCAGGTGCTTCGAGACAATGGTGTTGACAATGGATATTGAGAAGGAGCGGGAGGCCGGTTGAAGAGCACATGGGGCGAACTCGCTTCAATATGCAGGATTAGTTCAGCAGGAAACTGTGTTTAATAACTCAATGGAAAATGAATTCATAGGTATGTCTGATTCGTGGCTAGTTTACAACACTATTCCTCCTTCTGTGCCAGTTTGGCCGCTTTCCGCTCCTCCTCCTGGATATGCTTTTGACGGTAGTGCTCAACGACATAGTCCATGTTGGCCAGATGGCCGGCAACATTGTTTCGGGGAGCATACGAAGTCATTGCCCTGTTTCTCAGATTAGCAATTGTTCTTGCAGAAGTTGCTTTCCGTTATTGGAGAGAAGGCGGCAGCCCCCATCGAATGACGGCAAGTGGTATCAGGTGGACGAACTCGGGATAGGCAACATCGACAAATCGGTGCTTGTTGCCGCCGTTTTCAAAGAGGTTTCGGTCATAACCAGCCTGCTCCATGGCCTTTGTGTGAAGCGCATTGATGTCCTCCCAGTCTTTTCCACGGGAAGTGTACTTGTCGATGAGGCTGAGGATTGAGGACTGCTCGCCCTCCTGAGGAACGAATTGGTAGACGAGAACGGAGCCGAAGAAACCGCCGACAGCGAGGAGAGAACCGGTCTAAGGATCGTGATCAGTATACTATTTTCAATTGAAGCCATCCAAGGGTATTGGTATCGGCGTGGGCTCCGTGGTGCAAGCTAGTGTGACTTGACATACGCTGAACGACTCGTTGACTTCTGGGGCTTTGTGGTGGGCATGGGCGTCAGAGGCGTAGGTTCGCGCCGTCCTTTGCAGCTGACGAGCCACGCCGGCTACCCTCTGTCGTGCAACAAACATGTTGGGCGGGTTGGACAGCGTTCAATTGAGCGATTGATTGTGAGGCTCTCGTGGGAAGAAGCCGCACCAAGACCGACAAGTGAGGTTGTCGCCGGTCCGAGATGTTTACGTAAGGTAGTTTAAGTGGTTAGCCAATTGAATTATAGGTGTTTACCATTGGCTGCTCCACAGCGAGCGTGGCATGGGGTCAGAATCAACAGAACTTGCCAAAGAGAGATAAAAAAAACTTATGACCTCTTTTCTAAGTGGCAGAGTGGCACGGAGTAAGAGACTTGTGTAATTTGATATATCTCAGCAACGCCTCATATCAGTTCATCTCAGCATCTTCATTTTATGTTCGACGTTTTCTTAATCCCTAAGGCTTGCATATTTATATTAAAAAGATAAAATGTCTCTGCAGCAATACGCAAGGTATAGCCAATAAGGTCTCATATAATGAGAATAACACAATATAATGCTTATTTTTCAGCATATCACATATAAGGCGTCATACACTATTGCATATTTATATATAGGTGTGTATATAAGAAGAAATTTCGTCATTTTTTTGTAAATATTCATGCTGCTCTCCTGTCGCTTCTTGTGTTTTCACATGAGCTTATATTCAATCAGCGATGACATGAATGTTGGTTATTGGGTGCTGTCAGTCATGTGGCTATTGGGCCTCAGCGAATTACATGATGGAATGTCTAACTTCCATTCTCAAGATCGCTGAAGGACTAGAGAGTGAGCAAAAGAACCTTAGGATATTCAGGCTTTACTAACCCCGACAACTCTGTAGCACTAAACGGCATATGAATTATAATTCCAGTGTGTATACCTTATCCATCGTTGTAAGCGACAAGGGCTGGTTCCTCGATTTGCGCCGCAATTTCTCTAGGTACTTGATCATCACCTACCCGGGAGCGATATCAGTTTCATACAAAGCAACACAGCATTTTGCGATACGCCTCAATCAGCGCATTGTTAGTGATAAATTCCTGGCCGTATATTCTCAGCTCTTGGCAACTCATTGGCCTTGCTGGAAACTTATCATACCACTTTGTAGTCAAGTGGTTGATGCGTTTAGGTGGTTATTGAGCATTCATTCCGCATCAATCAATCTTGGACGAGATGCGCCGAAATATAATCTACTAATAACTCCAGATTCTGAATGTCTACCTTGATACCGTTTCCCTTAGGTACTTTAAAGCTATAAACGTACCTGAGCAACATCATACAGTCAGCCCAGCTCTTCCTAGGGTCACAGGTAAATGGCGAAGATCTAGCATTCTAAATACCCGAGGCTCCCAAAGTGGAACGCAGCAACAGTACTGAGTAGCCTAGATTACTTTCTCCGATACCACAAAACATTATAACAAGAGAATTTATGAACCCAGTTATGATTAAAAGCTTGGGAGGACAAATCCAAAACCTGTTCATCAGAAGTGGCTGAAGCTTCCACAAGGTTTAGCAAGATCGACGTGACTAGCCCCGAAGTGTGTGTCGTGCCTCTTCTGGCGTTCTCTAATCAGTAGACAGTGACAACATGAAGCCCATTAGCCCATCTAGCCTTTCAAGTTAAAATTTCCGGCATGGCGTTGTCGTGGTCCTGATTATGGGATTAGAGAGCTCATCGCTGGCAACTCTGACGACGAACTTGTAGGCACCAACCTCAAGAAAGAGCTCACCAACACACCAAACAACAACTGCCGTTGTGAAGCGTCTCACGAGCTAACCCGTCAGATCAATTTGAGGTCAGCCCGAGCTGTCAGTCAATGGATTGAATGGAGCCAGCGAAGCGGTCATGAACGTTCTTCAAAATCCTGGCGGCTGAGATGGGAGATCCTGGCTCATCCAATTCGTCCATAGCAAGCTTAAAGGGCCACTCAACAGTATCCGGGGAGACCAATTGGGATAGAAGTCAATGAAGATGGCTGGTCTAGAATATGACGGAAGAGGTGCAATGCATATGCGGCGCCTCGATCAAGATGACACTCCGGTGCTTTGGCACCATGCAGGACCGGGTCATGGTTCCGAGTGACTATCGTAACGATAAGACTTAACAAAGTTAATGCTTTCCCTGACGACGGAAGACGTGGCCTTTGGAGACATTCGAATACTGGCTGATACTCAAGATCTTGATCAAGTGGGCATCAGGCAAATGCATCAGCTGAGAGCCATGTTCCTTTGTGAAACCTGATCGAGATTGTTATTGCATGATGGGCGGAGATATTGGGCCGGTGATTTACGTTGGAACGAAATCGATAGAAGCAATGGAAAATGCTGGTTGTTTGTTGGATGTTGACTTTCACAAGGGTACCACCGTATGTACAAACCTGCGGGCGGACGATTTCCCCCTGTCTCACGTAGATTCTACATCATCCCGTGTTTTTGACAGGCAGCAAGGGGGCAAACATCTCGCAGCAAACCATAGGACGCCCTTTATCAGGTATAGTATCATTTTTGACGATGCGAGATGCACCATAATTACTCACGATGCCATGATGAGACATGACGTGAAAATAGTGATAAAAGCTCCCCAGTCAGGCTATTCGTGATAAGAGATCATGAAATGCCATGTGATAGAAGGAAAAAAGGTACCCTGGGCTGCCTGGTTATGCGTGTAAGAGGCAAAAGCCCATCTAGAATGCCAAGCTTGGGGTGCGCGCCAAGTTTAGGTACCTAGTTACAATGGATCATACTTGGCCATTCCTATCAGAGACATTCCCCGCGAAAAGAACAACCCCAGGAATGGAGTCAAGACAAGACAAGCCGAGACGCGTGTCGTCCTATCCAAAGCTGCAGACAAAACCGTGCCCTTTTTTCTTCTTGTCAGAAAGGCGAGAATACCCGCTGATGGGGGCACATAGTTGCAATAAAGTGCCTCATTGTGATTGCATATCCTTGCAGTAGCTTCAGAGCCAAGGTAACCTCCGTATCGTCCCTTGCAACTTATTAGTCAAGGCTCTATTTGCCTTTGGATGTTCGCAGACGGTACAATGCGGGGAAAGCTCTTTTTGCTGGTCACGGATGCATCGATCCCTCTTGGTTATTGGCAGAAGAAGGCACACGGCACACGCTTTCAGAAAAACAAAAAAGTCTGGGCTCTGAATGAGACCTTTCAACCTACCAATTCGCGACCTCTGGGCTGACAATTCTCTTGAGGCCAGACGATTAATGCTGAGCTGGCGCTGGCTCTTCAAAACACACCCTTTCATCCTCCAACTGCCTTCCTTGTCTGTCGATAGTAAGTGGTTTGTACGCCCCCCAATTCTGTTCCGAGTATTCCCTTTGAAGAGATGAATAGTCATATGATGGCGTTCTGTGGTCACACATATACTCCCTCCGATTTGTCTCCCCTTGCTGTCTCTCTAATTCATTCACACAACACATACTGGACTTGGCCCATTGGGTTATCTGGACGTTTCCCTCTCCCTTTCCTGACCAAAGCCTAATTCTGTTATCCCAACGACTACTACCTTGCCTACGTGCGTCATGCAACTGTCACTCGTGGTACTTACACCCCGAGGCTTCTAGTTGAATCCAACGGAAGATTTACGAAAGGTTAAAAAGGCTCCTGGAGCCCCCTGGAATCCTGCCTGCCCTGCTTCTCTGCTTGTTTGGTTGGATAAAAACAATCTTCGACACACCTTCTCTACTTATGCCTGAGATACGTCCAAGCCTCCTTCAACAATATAAACAACATTTGCAGCTGCGCCTCTGCGTGCTTACGTTGTCGACACACAACGAGGCCTCACCATATCTGTGTTACTGCTAAATAACCAGGCTTTGAACCGTTTCAAAATTTATTCTTTTGATTAAGCTTCACGGCTATCTATCAACAACCTTCTTCGTCGGCACCTTGCCTCCACATCCCAAAACTTTTACATATATATCATCCCTCCCTCCCATTCATCCTTACATACTACAAAAAATACAACGTGCCTACATACGTTTACCACATACTACTGCATACTTCCCCCGTACATATACCACCATTGTACAACCACATCTCATCAACATGTGCCATACCGTAATCGCCCAGCGGATGTGCAAGGATTGCCGCCATAGCCTTGGTGAGACGGTTATCGACTTCACCCGCTGCGCTCGTAAATGCTCGAGCCCGTTCTACTGCCTTACCCCTGAGCCCCAGATGGAGCTATGTAGCCTATGTACCGCGACGGCGACACTATCTACACCGGTACTCGCACAACATGCTCTCGAGGATACTACTACTGCGGCAGCAGCTTCAGCTGGTGCAAGGATCTACGATCACTCTATCGCAAAGGCTGCAGCATATCCGGGACCTGGAGTAGCCCATCATACTGCGGCTCACTAAGACATCTCCCATAGACCACCTCGACGGTGGCTTTTGCTACGATATCGGTATTTAGGGCGTTTATTTATGTAAGATCTTGAGGGAAATTGAAACGATGAAACGAAAATTCCGCAAAAATAGTGCATTTGGGAATGGGAATGGGTATGACACGGGCAACCGGCACAGATCACAGGCGCATAAGGACGGACAGCATTCATCAATGCTCTACTTGCTTCACATCACATTACATCATTTTTATTTCACTTTACACACTTGATTTCGTATGTATTGTCACACAGGCACATAACCCCGGTGAGGACCACTCTACTGGTATGAGATGGAACCGGAGGACTGGTCAATGGTACCGAACCAAGAGCTGGGGCAAGGGTGTACAGAAGAATCAGAAAACACAATCGTTGACTGACAACAATAAGCTGAGACAGATACAATAGCCAAAGAACAATAAAAAATTGATCAGGATGGAAACCATTGTATTGTATTGCACTGTCCAGTCTAATCCCTCATCTCGAATTCGAGTTCGGTCGGCTATGGCTCAGCGACATCAAGCCCCTGTTCTGCGGGCGAGCGGGCGGGTGTCCGGCTCCTGTTCCGTCCCGCTGCTAGGCCACCTATCGAGTTTGAGATAAGGTAAGGTACGGGCAACAAAAGTGAGACTATTGAATGGACCTCTCAGGACGTCTCAATTAACTACCTAGGTTGGTCAACTTCATGCTCAATTTATCCGGGTACAAAGTCAGCTGGATGACTTCTAATTCGCGCAAGCTCTCTCTTGGATGCACCAACAAGTGCGAATAAATGCATGCGTACGGATACTCCGCATGTGTGCTAAACAACAGTACATACCCTGAAACACTGAACCGATCAGCAACTGCACTTTCATCGAGATACACTAACAAAAACGCAGGGAACAACCCCTCATCACAGACAGTCGCAAACCAATATCACAATTACTCACACACGCGCTCACGTCCAGTCCATATAACACAAGCCGCCTGTCGCACCAAATAAACACAGTCGTCCTCATGACTCGGAAAGCTCGTCTGGCTGCAAGAGGAGGGTTACCCGAGTTCCTTCTCAGAGCTGTGAACCACAAGTATTAAGGGGATATTACGTGCCGACACCTCGCAGACAAGTAGCTGTTACTGCCTACTTACCATCTTGCCCCTATCGCGAAGACTTGTTCATCCAGTTGTTGGCAAGAAGGCAGTGGCCACCCGAGGCTGCGGTTCACGGACCCGACTGGAGACCCAATTGCAGGTGTCAGACAGGCAGTACCTTCCTTACCTTACCTTGCCTTATTTCATGGGTATCTATATTCATCCATCGAATCCATGCAAGCGCACACGTTTTTTTTTACTGCAAGGCTTTGGGGGGTTTTCAACAACGATCCTTCCTTCACTGACCTCATGGCACGACTGTTTGCATTCACTGAAGCCTTCTTTCCCAACGTTGCAAACGTACCTTTCCCTAAAAGCTCTTTTTCAACGTCTTCGCCATGGCTTCAACAAAGTTTGCACATCCAACACCATTTCTGGTCACAGCCTCGCCGCGACTTGAACCAACACCTTTAAGTTGCAAACACCTTTATCAGCATCATACCAATGCTCCTACTTCCATACCTGCCATGAGTAGTCTGTACGGAGTCATCGAGAGAGCCAACAAAGCCAGCCTTCTCGATGAGTATGCACGTTTGTGGAAGTTGTTCATCGAAGGTATCGACGAAGTTGTGGGATATGTTCGGGAGGAGGACTGCATCAAGCTTCAGTGGGACGTTAAATGGTTTCATTGTGAAACGGTCAATAAGAAAGGCGACGAAGTCCGGAGAATTACCATTGTAAGGAGTAACAACTACCTTGCTGCAGACGGGATTTCCCACATTCCCTCTCCTGCAGAAGCTTGCAGAATCGCATTTCAAAAGCTCTTAGCCGCCAACGCAGACAAGTTCCCCGCCTTCAGTCTGTGGAAGGTGACAGATGAAGCAGATCAAGAGTATTGCCCGATTCACCTAGCTGATCCAGGCGTCAACGTCTTGCCCATGCGCATTCCTTTGCCATTGCGAGGAGTCCTGGGGGTCTTAACGGTGGGCGTGCATCTTAATGTCTACAGAGTAAAGGAGGAAGATGGCAAGGAGACCATTGATCAAATTTGGGTCTCCCATCGCTCCAAAGACCCCAACTACAGCTATCCTGGGATGCTAGATCAGATAGTAGCTGGAGGCGCGGATACCAACGACACGATAGATGGGCAGCTAGCCCCTTGCAAGACGCTGGCACGGGAGGCAAGAGAGGAGGCTGGTTTGACCGTAGATCACCAGACGCGACAAGTATTCTTCGAGGAAATGGGGGGTGATGATGGGGATAAGAAGAAGAAGATGCGCATCCACGTTGGGACCGTAGAAAGGGCTTCGTCCATTACGTTTTTCGACCTCAAAGATGAGAGTGCGGGTGACCTCTACAACAAGCACCTCGAGCCGGGCCTGCGAATCGTCTATGATCTCAAGATCACCAACCCAAGCTTTCGACCGAAGAAGATGGAGAGCGCAATAGAGAGATTTGAGCCCATGGGAGTACCTCAAGTGACGGAAAGCCTGAACAGCAATCGATGGAAGCCTAACTGCGGACTGGTGATGCTGGATTTTATGGTAAGGCATGGACTCGTCACCAAACACGATGAGAGCCGATTCGAGCGTATCAAGAAGGACCTACACCGGCCGTTGTGCTTCGCTTTCCTGACGGAGTTACATAGAATAACGAAAGGGTGGTAGGAGCTTGGTCACAGAATCGCAGGAGGCGGCACGGTATTCAAATTGTAGAATGGGTGGGTGACCAAGAACAAAAGTCGAATTGCGTCTCGCCGGGGGCAGGCGATGGTGTACAATAGTATGAAATGATCAATTATTACTAATGTACTTGCTTTGCCTCCCTCATCCTGTGATGTTTACCGGCTCAGACGGTCGATTCTTCTGCGAGTCGCGGAAAATCAGCGAAGCCGTGTACCTCGAGCTCGTTGCCTCGGATCTTGACGGGGGGAGAAGGTAAAAGGGTGAAGCAGATGCGACAAACTTCAGTTCCAGTGTTCTTCCACGCGTGGTTAGTTCCCCTCTGGATGATAATGTCACCTCTGCTGAAGGTCTTTGTGGCCCCATTGTCGAGGATGCAGTCAATCTCGCCCTCAACGATTACGCCATAGTCTACACTTGCAGTCCGATGCATGATAGCGGGGAAGCCAGGCCAGAAGTCGACGACTCGAAGGGCAGAGCCAGAAGCTGGAGCAATGTCCTTCTCGGTGGGATTTTCTCTGTATGACTTGAGGTCGTTGTCACCTGTCAGAGTATTGGTGCCATCCTCGTTCACATATGAGACGTGAGTCGTGAAGCCACCGCTGCGGTTTCCTTCAACTTGAATGGGGATAGTTTCATCCCAGATGGCGTTTCCATTGGAGTCATGGGTGGTGATGAATCTCTTGACGGGAGGGAGTGGTTTGGCTTCAGAAAACATATTGAGGAAAAGTGTTTTGTCGACTGTCAACTATGTTGGTTGTGGTGTGGTGTTTGAGACCTTCGCTTTCTTGCTTGCTTGCTGGCTCGGTCGATGGGATGATTTTGCTGATAGAGGGAGGAACACTTGTTTCTTTATACTATCCAGCTACATCACTTCTAAGCAAATGGCATGAGACGGCATGTTCCTTGTGAGATATGATCCTGAACGATAATCAGCCAATCAGGCTTTGTCTCTGTCACTTTCACGATAGATTCCTGTTATAAAGCACGGGTTGTTTTTGGTCAGTCTTTCGTAGGTCTGTCTCATCTTGAAGCTTTGAAATCTCGCTGTTCCGTGGAGTTTCTCTCAGATGTTGGTGTTGGGAAAACATTGGTAAGCACACAGATCCTTCGACAGGGGGTCACCATATACTTGCCGTTTCGGCTATAATCTCTAGGTCATCTAGTCATCTCCATCGAACCAACGTCTCACTCCACACAAGGCAAAGCTGGGTCGATAAGGGTCTTCGTCTTGACTCCGCTATCCATGCGTTCTCGTTTTGTCATGCGGAGACTCCGTGGAAACAATATGACAGAGCACGGAGCTGTCGGTGTGAAAGAAGATGGTTCACAACTCAGCCTACGGGGCTTTGGTAGTAAGTTTCGATAGTGCCGTTGCAGTATTGACTTTTGAGTATAGTTAAGTTAACAATTTGCAGGGCGTTCTCTGGCTGCCAAAGCCATCAGAGGTGAGCAATTGTGCACTAGCTGGAAATTAGCTTCATATTCTTCCGTGACTATGTTTCGTGGTAAGCCAAGAAATTCAAGGCTGAGATAACGGCCAACTAGAAAACGAGGTGATGAATACCGAAGACCGACTACGGTATTCTAGACCGTGGCTTTCAATTGACCTTTATTCGTAGCCCATGATGAATTTATGATGCATAGCAAACACTCTTTGGTGGTTTATGATGCACCAGTTGATTGTTCCCAATAGCATCGATCGTCTCATAAGATTAGCAAATCCTAGCTGCATCGCCGTTTCCCAGCCCCTAGCACGTTATGCTGTGCAAGGCTAGTCGTCAAAGTCGATAACGCCCTCACAGGGTTAGTTACTGTTCCTATGAGCTACCAAAAATTCCCCCCCTGTTGGCATCCACGCCCTACAATGAGTCGACGGAGAACAAGGAGCAAGCAGCAAGCAGCAAGCAGCAAGCAGCCATCAATCGGCTGAAATGAGCCCGGCGTCTGTCGTCCAGCGTCAGATTTTAGTGACTGGCCATTTATGGAGACTAAGCGGAATTGGGCTTTTATGGCCATCCATTGCTTTTGGGACTTGAGCAATCTGCCACTCACCGAGAGGCTGATTATCCATGGGTCTCAGAAGCCCACACTGTTCGGCACGGGGCGCTTCAACCACGCTCTTGGCGGCGAAATTGAATGCCACCTCGGGGAACATATCTGATGGACACTGTCTGTTGAGTTGGAAGCACAGAGAAGACAGTACCTAATAGAGTGCCTAGGTCATACGCTGTGATTAAGCTCAGCATGGCCAACCTCTGGCTCCATCTATCAAGCTTAACTCAACGTCCTTGGTGCTGTGGTATGGGGGAGCGGCGGCATGCTATTCTGGGCCACCTGTGCGAGGGCCACTCACGAGCGAGGCGCGTATACTCGCATACCCATTTCGGCAATTTGCGTCAAATCAACGGAAATCACGGGAGATCACGTCCAACTCAGCTGACCAATGAACGGCTAGAGGCGAACGCTCGATACTTAGTGTGCTGTAAGCCGTTGCCCTGTTGCTGTTAGTTGGGTTCTCAAGGTACCTCCATCGTACTGCGTAGGTACTTCTCTCAACGATCACTCATATGGGGAAAAGTCCATGCTAGTCTTTTGGTCTGATTGTTTCTATCTTTGATTCTTACAGGGGAATCGCATCATCGGCACAAAATCATTCAGGACTGCGACTACGGAGGTGGCTTACACGGTCCTCAACATAACCTTCTTGGCCTGACGATCTGAATGGAGACGACGTCGATTGAATTGATACCTGGAGTACGTTGGTTAACCGTGGCCTAGGGCGGACGGGCCTTGACCACAGTCTCCTGCATGTGCATCCGATAGTCTCTTTTGTCCATTCTGTATTGAGATGCACTTATGCAGCTGTGAGGCGAGCCCGAGAGCACAGCGGCCACATGCTTGAGGCGAAGCCAACCCGAACAACGCAACACAACACAACGTGAGGGCATACTGGATAGATAAATTTAGACGAGGCGACGGTCAGAAGATAGTACCGTACACCTTTTTTTGTATGTAAACAGGAACTGTTGTAGACTTTAAACCTCACTTATCCTCACCCTCCCATCTTACATAGGATGAAATTATCGATTGCTTCCTACTGAATGCATACAGCTGCGGCTTGAACTTCGGAACTCGGTGAAGTTGGCTTTGACTTGAAAGATATTGTTGTTGGATCTGCTCCGTATGGTCAACACATCAGGATCTCTCTACATACATCAGCCCTGGTCGAAGTAGTCCAATTGTGACTGAGTGTAACTTACAGAAGTGAATCGAGACCGATCTAGCACCAAGCTGACGTTTCAACCTCTCGCTGCCAAAGACTTCACACCAGACTCAGAGAGTTAAATACGTGACCTTGCACTAGGGACTTGAAGCATATTATGTCCTTACATAAGCTTTTGTTTTATTATTATTATTTATAGAAATAGATGGATCAAATATCTTACAGTATCATATACGGGACTCTCACCAAACTTGATCGATCACGTATACGGTAAGTCTTTCGCCTGCGTCGAACAACCTGCCTAGCTAGTATTGGATCCACCAATGTGCTAGTCATGCCTTCAACAACCCGGTGATGTTGTTGGTTCTGTCTTCAATATTGAGATGCTGTACGACGAGTATTCGCTTTCTACTCCATACGCTTACTCCATATCCAGGCTCAGATTCGCTCATGTGTCGTCTCTGTCTTCAGCACCCCAGCAGAACGAATAGAACCAACTCTTTTCGTAGTAGTAAAATGCTGTTGGTTTTGTTATCACATCTGGATCTGTCTCGTAAACGCGCAGGAGTTCACTGGCTTGACCTCTTCGAGTATTCGCATGTTGTTGACTCTGTCCCCAACAACCTGGTAGAACGTCTGTGTTTCTCTCTCCGGCTATCCTCTTTCGTAGAAGCATCATGCTGTTGGCTCGTCTTCAACGTCCACGAGACTCCTGTTCATAGAAATAACCGTATTTATCCCTGCACGAGAACCAACCTGCGTGTAAGTCAAGAGGTGAGAACAAGTATAAAGGAGAGATGATTTTCGGGTGAAAGATATCTATCATCCTCAACACATCATTCTCACCTCCTCTACCATCTCATCTCTGCTCTGCTCATCTCATCTCACTCATCTCATATCCTGCTACTGTCAAACACCAAGCAAGTCTCTTCAATATGAAAATCAGTACCACCTTCGCCAACCTCGTGGCCTACTGTGCCATTGGCATCCACGCAATGCCCTCAAACCCAGAACCAGTATCTGAGCTCACCAGCCAGGACGAAAACCCCATACTGGAGAAGCGAAAGTGCTATAACGGGAAAAAGGAATACGGCTGTGACAAAGGATGGTGCTGGAAGAAGTGCGGCGGTGGTACTCCAGACATCGCCAACAGTGGCCCGTGGTGCTGGGCCAAATGGAACTGGGGATGGGGTGATGGTAACTGGGTCTCTTGCCACTATGATAGCGACTGCAAGAAGGCCTTTGCTGGTGAAGCTGCGTGCGCCCAGGGAAACTGTGAGGACTGTGGATGCAGCTGTTAAGGTTGGAAATGGAACCTGTGATGAGTTCATGAGAAACACGGGATTAGGTAACCAACTTGATTTCTTAACAATGCTTCAATCACTTGAATGCCCACGTGATAGCCAGTGACTGCCCACTGGCCGACGTCGGGGTTACATAAGCCTGTTTAGTCGAGAGACTGAGCCTCTTGAAAGTCGGGTTGTTTCTTGAGCTGGCCGGGGGCTGGGTTTCAAAAGGCTGAACAGTCGCTCACACCCTTGTAACAGTCTGATGATACTATTCGTATCCACCAAGCTTTTGAATTCGAACAGGGGTCAGTTCAGCTCGATGCACTAAAGATGTCTGGCACCAATGATCGCCTACCAGCAACGCCACTAGGCGCAGGGATCTCACTAGAGTGAGCAGGGGCTATGATTTTGGTGCACTCAGCAAGGCAGAAAGTCCCTGGGGCTCGGGGCTGTGGCCGTTGATCTCGTCTACCTCCTAAGGTAGCAGGATACTGTAGTCCGTAGTCCCATCAAGCCTTACCCCAGTCGAGGCCTAGCCTAGGGACCCCGACAGCACATGTGTGGATGTACTTGGCCGGTGCGCCCAATGTACCTCACAGACGCCATGTCGATGGCCTGCAAGTCTTTGTCGGGGCCGAATTGCACCTTTCGGCCCCAAATAGTACAGCCAAACGGACGAGGGACAAAACCCTCATTGACCCCTGCCTTGCTGCACTTTTCCTCTTTGCCAAATACATCTCGTTGCTGTGCTGCGAAGTCGGTTACTGCTCCAACACGGTTAAATTGCTTCGCATCGCGTGGGCACCAACTCACTTACACCGCAAGATATATCGTGACTACGAGACGAAACTCCTCTCGCGCCTTGGCCGGCGGAAATCAGGTAGTCGCATAAAAGACCTCGAAAGATAAACCAAATTCCTCAGCCACCAGAATATCGATCGAATATAATCCTCCCTTGATCGATTGGAGTACAACAACACTAGACTACGATGCATCACTCTGCTACTCTCCTTGCTCTAGGAGCACTTAGCTCAACCGCCGCAGCCGCTTGGTTGAAGTCGAACCAAGAGAGATCATGGGAACCTCCTCGACAGACTGGAGTGTTTGGGGAGGAAGCTGAACTGGGTCAGGTCGCCATGGGATGGTCACCAGTACCAACCGGTGCCCCCAAACTTGCCGGTGCCATGGACATGGGCTTTGCCCTGGGCAAACGAGCCGAGTCAGACAATACCTGTGGCTACGATACAGTAGGAAGTGAGTCGATACCTGGGCGTGCTTCGTCGCGAAGCCGCAGACATAATACAGCCTTGGACAAACAAGGCGAAGGGCTAGATCTCGACCTCAAAATGTTCTAAACTAACATGAGCTACAATAGACTCGTTTACTTGCACGAACACCTTATCCGCCACTTGCACTTTGTCCGATGGTTATGTTGGCTGCTGTGATACTGCGAGATCTTGCAACTCGGTCAAGACAACTTGCATCCCCTACTCGCGATCTCGTGACGAATGCACATCCTTTTCAGACCTTCATACTCTCTGCTGGTACGTGTCTATTATTCGATCAAGAAAGGCAATGTTGATTGATTCATTGCTAACTTGATATTAGTGGCCAGCGTGATCTTCCCAATTGCTTTGAGTGGGTTGCGACCACAGGTGTCGACGAGTTCACATTAT
Organism: Fusarium musae; assembly: GCF_019915245.1. Lineage (NCBI taxonomy): Eukaryota > Fungi > Ascomycota > Sordariomycetes > Hypocreales > Nectriaceae > Fusarium > Fusarium musae. The sequence continues at coordinate 3,798,782 of NC_058387.1, forward strand.
TCGACTGCTCTGCTGGCAACGGCACCTCTGTCCTGCTTTTGTCTGACCCCCTAGCTCTATCTTCGACCTCAGGCGGCGATTCCTCCGCTACTGACAACCCCTCTACGACCACCGACGATGGATCGTCCACAACGACCAGTGCTGCGGCAACCTCCACAAGTGCTGATAATGGTGGTGGCGGCAGCAGTACCAACGTTGGCGCCATTGCTGGTGGTGTCGTCGGCGGTGTTGCAGCTCTCGCTCTCGTTGGTCTCGCTGGTTTTCTTCTGTTTCGCCGCCGCAACAAGACAACTGCTGCTGCTGCTGCTACTCCCGGCGATGGTACACAAAACCAACCTCCCATGGCCCAAGGACCCCAGAGCCCAGGGCCCAGCTTCGTTCCCTCATCGCCTTCCAACGCCGCCTACCCCTCTGGAGTCCCCTCGAACTATCAGGGTGGCTACCAGCAGGCATACGACCCCTCATTGGCGGCTCCCTACGGTCAACCCCAAGGATACCAACAGCCTGGATACAGCGGCTACTCTCCTCAACCCCAGAACTTCCAGGGCCAGTACTCTCAGCAAACGCAGTATCCTTCCCAGTATGGTGTCGGCGGCTACGGAGCTCCATCCGCATCACCCCCTCCCCATTTCACGCCCAGCCCGGGTCCCAACAAGGACGGCCCCGAGGGCGCCACTCAACAGCATGTTCAGGAACTACCTGCTGTCCAACCTTTGGGAAACGAAGGTAACAGAGCTGAGCTGAGCTAGACGTGTCGTTAATGGTTTCATGGGAGTAATGGGAGTTTCATTCTGGACGACGGAGGATTCATAAAGATAGCAGGTTGTTTTTTGCAAAGACATGTGAGGTTTTGCACTTGAAGGGATTTGCATGAATATTTGATTGCATGAGTTGGTATATTTCTGTTCTCAGAACGAACCTAACGGTTTATTAGTTGACGAGTTCCAAAACATGATAATGAATGCCCAAGTCAAACTTGCTTAATTCACAAAGTCATAACGTGAATATGCTAGTAATGAAATCATTCTGACCATTAGGTAGCCACCATTACTCAGATATACACTGCTAAGCTGACATACTACGTATGTATGTTAAGTTTCCAGCTGCTTTTCAACAGCCTCGTTCCACCATTCCTCCCACTCAAGGACCTTACGGCCAAGTCTAGCCTCCTCAGCTGCAAAGACCATAGCATGGCTTCGCAGCACCTCCTCAAGAGTGCATCCAATAAACTCATCTTGAGCACGAGGAGCCTGCCAGTTATGGTTCTTGACGCGATCACATGCCATGACAAACTGGCGTGTCAGACCCAAGTCCCCGCCACCATGGCCAAGATCTTCGACACGAGGATGATATGTTTTCACCTCGCCTGTGTTGAAGTCCTCAACAACGATGCGACGTGAATTGGCGTGAACCTCACCATGTTCGCCGTAAAAGTTAGAGTAACGTTCGCAGATCTTTGTTGTCTGAGCGACCATATGCAGAGTAGCTGTCTTTGAAGGCTTGGTGGACTCGGGCCAGGTAATGGTGACGAACTGGTCGTCGCAGACATTGTTGTCAGCCTCAAACACACAACGACCGAACCAGTTACGGGTCTGTATCTCCGACTTTGGTGTAGAGTCGTTGTAATCTTCCTCCAGAGCCTTGATCAACACCTCTTCCTTCCTCTGGTGGGAGGGGTAGTCTTCAATGTCATGAACGACGATACTGACTGGCCATCTTGTGTTGCCGGCCTGCAAGCCCTTGAGTTTGGGGCCCAGGTAAATATTCTTTGCAGAAAATTTGCACCCTTCATCTCCGAGGGGGCATTTCATGCAGTTTGTTGCTGATCCTGCAGCCTTGGGCTTACGACTTTTCTTGAAGAGATGAAGATTTCCAACAGATGAGACCGTTTCAGGGAGATGTGGCTCTCCCTGTCCTGGTTTCTCAGGAGAGCAGAGCAGCCAGAGCAACAGATCGATATCGTGGCAGCTCTTAGTCAACAAGGATGGCGCAGTGGTATTCTCGTTGCGCCAGTTCCCCCTGACATATGAGTGTGTGAAGTGCCACCAACCTATTCATTATTTAAGTCAGTTACATATCAAGCATCGGCTTGCGTTTTTCGAAGAATTTCTGATTTTATGTCACTTTTACTGACCTACGGGTTCTGTGTGTACGGCGCTTGATATTTCGCCGATGACACGCTCCTCAATGAGAAGCTTGCGGAGCATGATGTTGTGTGGGCTGTATCGCAGCACATGGCCGATTGAGAAGATCTTGGTGGATTGAGAGGAACGCATGGCCTTGTACATGTCGATACAATCTTGAAGGGAACATGCAAGAGGCTTCTCACACATAATGTGTAGCCCAAGTGGTGCAAGACCGACGATAACCTCACGATGCATCTCGTCGAGCACGCAAACGAAGACCCCATCAACGCCTTCCGGTACATTCTCTTCACCCGAAGCAGCTCGCCTTCGACGATCCTGCTCATATGCAAAGAATTGTCTCCAGTCATGGAAAGACTGGCCTTCTGCAGGGGAACCGTCACCCCAGATGTGAGCTCGACCGAGGTACTCGCGCTTGAACTTCAAGGGTTCAGCAACAGCGGCGACAACGCCATTGGATACGCTGTCGATTGCTGCGGCGTAGTTCTGCCCTCGCGATCCGGCACCGATGATGAGGAAGCGTGGTGGTGTTACTGACATCTCAGGCTTGGGAGGGGGTTTGGAGATAAGAGTCTCTGGTTGTGGTTCGGCATCTCCATCTTGAGCTCTGGTAAGCTTTGTTAAGATGTTCTTCAGTTGAGACATTCTAAGCGATGAAGAATCCGTAATCAAGCAGTGAAAGTATGAAGATACGAGAATATTTGTTTATATGTGTTCAAAGATGGTAAATTTAAGTATCTGCCTTGAGGGGGATTAAATGAAGAAGCCAGACATCCGATATAATTGGCCGATGCCTCGCAGGCAGCACAATTGGAGAGCTGTTGTCGTATTGAGGATGTCTGCTGAATAACCACAAATAAAAGGACGTATTATGCTGTAATACCCATTCTCAGTTGAGGCTGAAAGTTGTGTCTGTGTGGAATTGTTTTCGTATATCGTGTGGTTGAGGTTGGCCATGATGGCCAATGAGGTAGAGCTCATTAATACACGCAACGTTCCAGCGCATTGATTAACTGTAGGTATGCACTAACTGGAAGCTTAACGGGCTCGGAATGGATCATACCCCACTACTCGAGTACTGATCTCATGAGAAAAGCCGGATTCAAACATCAACGTTACATTGCAGCCATCAAAACTCACAACAATGTCGACAGTAGCAGGAATACAGGCTGATAGCCAGCCTAAGAGCGCCAGCGATGATCCTCTTGTCTGGATTGACTGCGAGGTATGTACTGCTACGTAGTACAAGGGGCATCAACTCACATCGTCGACAGATGACTGGCCTTGATCAAGACAACGACGAAATCATTGAGATCTACTGTATTATCACCACAGGAAACCTCGAGATTCTTGATGACGATGGGTTCCACGCCATCATCCACTTCCCCCAGTCCCGTCTTGACCAGATGGACGAATGGTGTACAAAGACACACGCAGACTCTGGCCTCACCGCTGCTGTTCTCGAATCCACAACTACTCCGGAGCAAGCCGCAGACGCTCTGTATGAGTACATAACACGATTCATCCCTGAGCGCAAACGTGGTCTTCTTGCGGGTAACAGTGTGCATTGCGATAGGGCGTTTCTGCGACGTGAACCCTACAAGCGGGTCATGAGACATCTGCATCACAGAATTCTTGACGTGAGTTCTATCAAGGAGGCCGCAAGACGCTGGGCAGCCAAGAGGATTGTGAATAAGGTTCCCAATAAGAAGGGTCTGCACAAGGCGAGGGATGACATTCTGGAGAGCATTGAGGAGGCTCGATACTATAGGGAGGTCATCTTTAGGCCGACGTTTGATGTTGTGCCTGCCAAGAACAAACCTAACAAAGGAAAATAAGGGCTTCATCGTAAGCAGCCTTTCATGGGAAAAGGTGGGTGGGGGTTATCGACTGGTCAATGCTCCTCATGCCGACGTGAGTTTTCGAGGTGTCATGATTGAACTCTTCAGCTGTGCACTCCTCCATGACACGATCATAGCAATACTCGAGTTCATAACTGACAGATCAAACGCTCTTTTTTAAAAGTGTGTCTAACATTTGAGTACCCCAATGGGTCACCAATAACTTATTCTAGAGTTTTGATCTTGGTTCTTCTCCCCCGGTCATATTGTGTTCTGAGTTTCCATCATGGGAACCGATCTCATATTTATTTACGTGAGAATGCTGTCTCCCAACGAAACGAAGCACACTGTAGTGGACTGTGCCTACGGCACCAAGCTGTGCCCAACATGTACAGTGCTAATTGATTGGCCCCTCCATTAGCTTGAGTGATATCATCTCATCGAACCCCACCACAGAGCTCCCTCAAGCTCCCCTCTTTTTGTCTCAGTCGCCTACCGCTGTCTCCTGGTTCCTTCTCCTCTTTGTATCCTCCTCAACAATTCTCCTCGAAATCATAGCTTCTTATCTGTCTTCTCTCCCCTACAGCTTGGTTCATTGATACACCGCTGATATCAAGCAGTCATGGGCGTCCAAACCGTTGAGTTTAAGCCCTTCCAGGACCAGAAGCCCGGAACGTATGTCCAGACCTTGACGATCCTCCCTGTTGTGTTCCCCCACTGCCCGGGAGCTGCCGAAGAGGAATTGCTTATTTCTCTTTTACTCCAACCTCAGAGCCTCAGTGTTATCATTTGGTAGAACCTCCACTGACTCATGTCGATAGCTCCGGCCTTCGCAAAAAGGTCACCGTCTTTCAGCAGCCTCACTACAGCGAGGCCTTCATCACCAGCATCCTGCTTTCTATTCCCGAAGGAGTTGAGGGTATGAAGCCAATTGCTCTGCAGCACGAGCCATGATCTGATCAATTGATAGGCTCTTTTCTTGTTATCGGTGGCGACGGCCGATACTGGAACCCTGAGGTTATCCAGCTTATTGCCAAGATTGGTGCCGCCTACGGTGTCAAGAAGCTCGTCATCGGCCAGAATGGCATTCTTTCCACCCCTGCTGCCAGTCATGTCATCCGTCTGCGCAAGGCTACCGGAGGTATCCTTCTGACTGCTAGCCACAACCCTGGTGGTGAGTTCACTGTCCATTCTACTCTCCCAAATCGACATCTAACAACCAACAGGTCCCAAGAACGACTTTGGTATCAAGTACAACCTCGCTAATGGTGGCCCCGCTCCCGAATCCGTTACCAACAAGATCTTTGAGTTCTCCAAGACTTTGACTTCATACAAGATTGCCGATATTCCCGATGTCGACATCTCCACCGTTGGCACTCAGACATATGGTGACCTTGAGGTCGAGATTATCGACAGCACCGCCGACTACGTTGCTATGCTCAAGGACATCTTCGACTTTGACCTGATTAAGAAGTTCTTTTCTACGCACCCCGACTTCAAGGTCCTATTCGATGGTCTCCACGGTGTTACCGGTCCTTACGGAAAGGCCATCTTCGAGGAGGAGCTTGGTTTGAGCAACGCCATCCAGAACTGTGTCCCCAGCCCCGACTTCAACGGTGGCCATCCCGATCCTAACCTCACATACGCCCACTCTCTGGTCGAGGTTGTCGACAAGAACAACATTCCCTTTGGTGCCGCTTCCGATGGTGATGGTGACCGAAACATGATTTATGGCGCCAATGCCTTTGTTTCTCCTGGTGATTCCCTGGCTATCATCTCCCACCACTCCAACCTGATTCCCTATTTCAAGAAGAACGGCGTCAATGGTCTCGCTCGTTCCATGCCTACCAGTGGTGCCGTCGATCTCGTTGCCAAGGCTCAGGGTCTCGACTGCTACGAGGTGCCCACAGGCTGGAAGTTTTTCTGCGCTCTCTTCGACGCCAAGAAGCTTTCCATCTGCGGTGAGGAGAGTTTCGGTACTGGTAGTGATCACATCCGTGAGAAGGATGGTCTATGGGCTGTTATCGCTTGGCTCAACATCATCGCCGGTGTTGGTGTCCAAAACCCCAGCGTCACCCCATCAATCAAGGAGATCCAGAAGGAATTCTGGGGCAAGTACGGTCGTACTTTCTTCACCCGCTATGACTACGAGGATGTCGATTCAGAGGGCGCCAACAAGGTTGTTGGCGAGCTAGAGAAGCTTGTCAATGACTCCAACTTTGTGGGCAGCACCATTGAGGGTGAGTGATTTCGTCATCCCGGCTGGCAATATATGCTGACTTATTCCAGGTCGCAAGGTTACAAAGGCTGGCAACTTCTCTTATACCGATCTCGACGGCTCTGTCGCTTCCAAGCAGGGTCTATATGCCGGCTTCTCGTCCGGTAGCCGAATTGTTGTTCGACTCTCCGGCACTGGTTCATCTGGAGCCACCATTCGCTTGTACATTGAGCAGCACACCGACGATCCCTCCAAGTACGAACTGGACGCCCAAGACTTCCTCAAGGAGGAGGTCAAGTTTGCCACAGAGCTTCTCAAGTTCAAGGAGCACGTCGGCCGTGACGAGCCTGACGTAAAGACCTAAACAAGATGCGCCATGATGGGTGTTGAAATTGGGGAACACAAGAGGTGGATGCAAACACAAGATAATTCTGAGTTTCTGAAATTGCTATCGCGTACAATGCTGACAAACTGAGCGTTCTTGAGACTAGTAACTAAACAATTGGAAAACTGTGGATGTGTGCTGAGGAATAGGGGCACAGTAACATGAGTTAATGCCACGACATGAAAACATTCTTGATATCGTTATATGGAAACCTGAGTAGGGCCTTCGAACTCTCAAATGGCTGTGATGTATCGTACAATCTGTGACCCTCGACTTGAACTATATTATTAAAAATAGGGAACTCGTCATTCGTAAATCTTCATACCGTTATTTCTCTCGTGGGACGCCGTCGCTAGAAAAAAACATGGATCAAAGTGAAAGGCTACATGCAATGGAACGAGGGGAGAACAACTATTCACAGGAGAAATTATAAGTGCCGAGTTTGTGTCGTACGGCGAAGACACTGTTGGTGGCTTAAGTCTGTGTCGACTCTGTGGCGGTGCTGTCATCGATGAGCGCAGGAGAGAAGAGCTCTTTGAAACGCTTGGCCGCTGATTATGTATTGTTAGATGGTGTTTTATCACGAGGAAGGACAACGAACCTTCTTCACTCACGAATCGGATCTCGAAAGCTCCTGCACGGTTGATTCGTTGGTTTTGCTGCCGGTATTCCTGGCAGAAGACGTAGAGTTGAATGTCAGCAAGTCGGACTCTGGTCTTGCTGACTCTCTTTATCCATTTAGGGGAGGCTGACTGATGTGTGACTGGAGGACAATAGTTAGTCCACATCCAATGAGACAACTCGGGACTTGCAGCAGGCTTACTGAAAGCTGTCCAGACAGGACATTGGCGTAGGTCGCCGTCCCAGACTGCAGCGTGGAGACGAACACCCTTTGTCACATAGTCCTCATATACAATAAGAGAATGCATGAAGCCGTCGTCCAGGATTCGACTATTACCATGAGTATGGCTGCGTGAAGGATAATCAGGGGCAATGCTTACGCTTGGAACAGTTTTCGTTCACCCCAAAGAGCGAGATCTTCATTTGCAACCTGTACTGTAAGACTATTGCGCGTCTTGAAAGACAAAAAGCAGCAGTACACGAGCACCAATTCTAGAACGCATTAGCAACCAAATTTGCCATTCGTACTTGCAAGTAGCAACTTACCTTCCCACGTCATGAAGCAAAGATTGGCCCACATCTTGGGGCAGTGTTCACTGGAACTCCATCGCCAGAACTGAAGACTGCTGCCATTGCGTTCGACACATAGTTCGTGTGCGCCACGAAGCGAAAACCATGGAGTTCCCATGTGGAACGTTCGCAAGAGTAAATATGGGCATCTGTCTCGACCACTCTGATATACTATCAGGGTTATCTGGCGCTCATTGAAAGAACTTGCATCGTAAGCACAACGCTCGTGTATTATTGATATCCTGGACCTACCGAATGAAAAGGATTCTTGCATCACTTGGCATGCGCACCTGGCTCCAGGGAGCGTGTGGGCCATATGCTTTGGACCTAATTATCTTGTTAGGAAGTAAAGTGATTGATCGTTTTCACACTGGACTTACGACTGCTGATGTTTAAGCGGAGTCCGGGAGGGAAGCGGTAAAGAGAAGATTTTCTCAGCCCAATGGATATTCTATGACCATAGTCAGAAGTGATTATAATTTATCTTTTGGCAATAAGTACTAACATTCGCGATGCCTGAATCATCATCTAGCATAGAATCGGGGCGAATTGTTGAATCAAGGCGAATAGGGGGAGGGGCTTTTTATGTTAGTCTTGGCTTCGTATGGCCAGGCTCCTACTTACGAATGCCTCTGGCTTCCCTGAGTTGCATCAACTGCAATCGAGTGCATTCCATAGCATTGAAGTCAAAATTTGGCGATCTTAGCAACGGTGAGTTATGGGCTCTTACGGGTGTTCAATGAGTATTGGCAACTAACCTCAATAGCAATTCCCGTAACAGGGACAGAAAACGATTGTAAAGAATAAAACGCTGTGGTAGTGAAAGGCCCCCAGCTTCTTGGGTCATCGAGTGGTACATCTTCCGCCAACGATTCTCCTTGGTGAGAGTTCTGTCTTCGTAATAGGTCGTGATATCTCGTAGGGATCTTGATAGGCAAGGGAGAATAATTTCGAGATAGTCGAGCACGACCGGAACCCGAGAGAAATGAACTTTGGAGTACTCAGCCAGTTCACGGAGTATTTGACCCGAGATGCTGACTTCCTCCATAGTCAACAACAAATGAGTATGGGTGCCCTCGCCCAAGGCATTGCGAAGGCCCAAGAGTTGAACTGCAACACGGTCTGCCCTTTCTGCCTCCAAGCAACAACCTTGGAGCAGGTGTAGCTCAAGTTGGCCACCTAAAACCATCTCCATCACGAGAGGCAAAAGGCGTATCAGAAGAGGGTGTCTATTTCATTACATAACGAGGTGGGCCACTGTTGATTTGATATCCTTTCCAAGTTGTCTCTATCCGCGTGACACCCTTGACAATCGCTGTGATGATAGAATTAGACGGTCGAGGCTACTGCATGCGGTGAGAGACTAGGAGAATATGAAGAGTGGCGGGGTATCAATCGAGATTCTTCAGAATGGCTTGATAACTTGATAGATGATGTAGACAACCGACGTCGGGGTCAATTATAGGAGAGTGAATTAGACGAGAAATCAAGAATAGATTCAAGAATCGAGAGAGGGTATCTGGTTAATAATAGAAGAGGAGGGGACGGCCGATCTGCAGGCCGTCGATAACGTGTGATCCGATCCGCGCAACTCGTTCAACACCATGAAGAGGTGCACCCGCACCAGTCTAACCATACATAATGCCTTCCCTGACGTGGTTGGTGCACGGTTCTCGCACTGAGCCTTGAGTGAGCCCATCAGGTCGATGCACGTAATGACGGGGAGGCTCTTGAGGTTGTATTTCTGCTCTGGACTCAGCTAAGGCCACAGCATCCGGGGCTTTGGACCACCTGATGGTCAGATGCCGCCCGCATTCTCCGAATTTTGCAGCGGCATATCAATCAGCTTGGGTTTCATCGAGACAGATACACCAACGAGAGGAAACCAATGTGTTGACGAGCGAGGCATTGGGTGTGTGTATGGCAGCTCGACACTCGCACTCCGGCCTGGGCCAACTTCTCAGGCGCTGCCACGATAGCAAGCGTGCTTCAACATGACGCCAGGCCAATGCATGAGGAGATTCGGGGCAACAATTGAGCTAGATTAGGATTGGGTGGGCACTCGCACCATTGACCAGTCGAGTCAAGATGACCATTCCTAGAGGAGGAGAGCCAGAGTAACTGAGGTCAACTGAACCGAATTATCCACTGGCAGTCCAGGAGCGACGTGTTGCTACGACGGCGACTCTTGACGTGCGTCCGCGGGATGTGGACTCTTGTGTGGAGAAATCTGATGATGCTGGGGATAGAGAAAATGAGGAAGTGCCTTCGAAGCGCTTGAAACGGTGGTTGTGCTGGGGTTACAGGTCCCTTTTCGACCTGGTCTGGCCTAGCATGACCTCGTGCTCATCCAACATTGCCAGGTACTCCACTTCAACGGTCGTGGGGGATCCCGGCGATGAGGCTCGGCGGGTTCAGGATAAGAAAACATTCTCGCGATGGTTTGCACGATGTTGCACGCTTTCATTCTACGACTTGCGAACTCATTGAGAATACCGCGAGCGGTAGAGGAACAAAAGCCCCCATGAGGTATATCCGTTCCTCTCGCCTTTGTGGTTGAGGACCTACTGTAAGCATTACAACTTACATGGCCTGACTGAGCTAGCTACACGATGCGAGTGGTCATTCTCGGCAACGTGGTTCCTCTGATAGATGATGCTGAGTACGAACAGAGTTGGTGGGTGTAAGGAAGGTGAGGCTTTCTGGATGGTTGGATGAGTCCTCTCTCGGCCCAATTCGAGAGTTCCATGGCAGACAGGTAAGGTACCTTAGGTATACGGATATACCTGGTAGGTTGGGTATCAGCGCTTCTTGGATGTGGCCTCACTACCTACGTACCACCTACTTACCTTAGCCACACAACACAAGCCACTTTCAACACTGATCCACGATAAGACTGCACACACTCTATAAATCATGAATGGCCCCATTCACATTTGATGGCATTTTTGTTAAACTCCAATCATTAGAGTATTGCGGCTGTAAAGTGTAGTACTTTACATCAAATTTCCACCTCAACATCTCCCGATACATACTTTCCACCAGTTTGCATTGGGTTAAACATCAACCATAACGTAAAAAGCTCAATCTCGAACAGCCTCAAACAGCTTCAATTCTTGACGCCATCCCAAGCTTCATCTCTCCCAACGCATTGGTGCCGTAATCGTCTGAGGTATATTATAGGGGTTCCCCCGAATTTTTCGCACATGGAACACGATTGTGGCAGATATTGCGATGTTTTATAATTTCGATTATTTATGCCGAAGCTCCCTTACTTGTACAGGCATCTCGTTTCCTCATCCCATGGACTCCTCCAGAGTTCGTGATCAGGTTCTCATTGTGAGGTCGCAGCCCGAGATGGGCCGCAATCTAGATCATAATAACATGTGGAACGACCTTAAACCCTTGGAATCCTTAATAAAAAAACAAGGCACTCTTCCTGTGCCATCATACAACACCGCCGAGACCGAAATACAAAGAAGAAGGTCCACTCGAGCAGAATAACCTGCTACGCGGCGCTGAAGTGCTGAGACTAGTCCGATTCAGATTTCTTCGCCGAGCGACGCTTGGGTTTGACTTCATAATCTCCCTTCTAGGAAGACTCTTCCTCCTCCTGGTCGGCCTTCAGACATCGTTAGTATGCTGCTGCTATAGTGCGGTTCTAGAATCCACTTACGTTGTAGGCCTGCTTCTCATCCTCGTATCGCTTCTTGTCAGCGGCAGCCTTGGCCTCATAAGGAGCACGTTGCTTCTCGTTAAGAGCCTTCCATCGCTCACCGAGGAGCTTGCCGACTTGACCGAAAGAGATACCAGGGTTCTCCTCACGGACGTTCTCACGCTGCTCGTTGGCGAAGAACATGTAGGCGGAGAGGCCACGCTTGGGGGCGTTGGGGTCTAAAGTCGGTTAGCTATGTTCAGGGCGGAATGTGATAGGGCATGCAGTGCATAGCAAGGCATGTGGACATTGAAAAGCCCATGGATGTGTGAAGACTCACCCTTCTTGCCGCGCTTGGTCTTCTCGGCCTTACCGCGCTTACCAGCAGCAGCCTTGGGCATTTTGATTGATTTTCTGTAAACGGGTGTAAGTTGGTGACTTTATGGATGTTGCGTGCAACAGAAACAATGACAAGGGAGGTGATGGAGACTCCGCCGTGTTGAGCGCGAGGTCAGTGATAATGAGGGGTAGCTCCATGAAGCTTGGAGCTGAGCTTGGTATGAGATGGTGATGGACAAGGTGGCGAGGCGCAAACGCAATTGCGCCTCCCAACGCGTCGAAATTCGCGTCGTTTAAGGAAAAAAAGGCTTGTGGAGGGTTTGCGCGTACCTGGGAGGTGAACTTGGGGAAAAGTAATTTGTGGTGTTGAGGTAGTCTATGATGCGCTTCCGTTAGCTATCTTATAAAGCTGTCGCGCGACAAAGTTTTGAGGTGAAGATGATGCGCTACAGACGCGATGCAGCCCAGTTTGGAGCAACATCTCGAGAAGAATCGATAACGAAGTCCAATCAAAAACTTGCCGCAAGGCAGGCGCAACGCCAGAAAGTAAAAGACATAAAATTTTGATTTTATGGTGATGTTGTGGTGAATGATAGAGAGGATAGGACAGTACTCACCACGAAGACGTACAGAAGCGTATTGAGTACAGAGGCGATTTTGGGTGGGAGAATTGTATGGGAGAAAAGAGAGGGAGAGAGAATGTATGGGGAGGGCCAAGGCAGCCTTTTTACTATGGGGGAGTGATTGTGCGTGGGGAGGGAACGCGACCTGCCCAGCTACCACACTTGGACTGTTATGCAGTGGGCTGGCCTGGGTGAGCTCTTGGTGCCCCCCTTCCTTGGGAAGAAAGGGAAAAAAAATGGGTGCGGTGCCCATTGCTCTCTGCGGTGCTTGGGAGCTTGCCCGCCGCGCGCTGCACTAGTACTGTCGCAGTAGACTGTAGTCTGTACCTGTACCGCACCTGCCTTGGGCCATTTTCTGCCTCTGGGCCTGCTACTGGGGTGAAATGACCAGGACTCCGTCCTCGCCCCCTCATCTAAGCTCCCCAGAAACACCTGCCTCTGACCACTCACCAACGTGTAAGCAGGCGGTCATTGTCTGGTACTGTACGGGTACAAGCCATACGCAGCTCGCCGCGCCGAGGTACAGTACAAAGGTCTTGTACCGCAGCACGACCTTGGTAATTCGCACAGTATACTTGTTGCTTTAGGAGACATTCGCAAGCCCCTCTGCCTTTGATTACGGTACCTCTTACCTTACCTCTTACTCTGATCACTCCTAAAATAACCACACCCAATGGACACTTTGACTCTGCTCTGTGCCTGCCCAGTCAACGGGCTCAATCCAGCGGGTTCACGTTCTCCTGGGTGATACCTACTGTAACTTTGCCTAGGTGCCTTCCCCTGTGTCTGTGTCGTGATCCTGCCTCCACCCCGCCGAGTCGTTCTTTCTTTCGGCTTTCTCTCAGTAGTCTCCGTCCATGCCGTCCACCTCCACCCTATTTGTGAGGCCGCTATGCTTCATCACACTCAATCAACCGGACTTGGAGTCTGGCTCGGCACAACGCTACTTACACCCTCCTCCTGTTGGGACCCTTTTTCGTTCTTCGGCGGTTGTTGCCAAGTGCAATTACACTTAGTAAAGTTGCATATCTTTTCTCGGCGTAGTGAATATCAAGTAAGCACTTTATATCCATACAAGCATGAGAAACACAAACTACAAACATCTTCATCTCGCCATGGTGTGTTGTTACTTCCTCACTAATGCGCCACGGTTCTTCCTCCCATTTTGTTTCCGTCCTAGTGTTAGAGAATGAGTATAAGTTGGGTTGGCTGTTGATACATCAGTTGAGCTTCAGCCTCCTTGAGAAGTTGGTGAGAGGGAGACTAATAAGAGGGGAGTGTTCAACCTACAGCCAAAACCGTACTACTACTTGCAGCATGTCATTGTTTGATTGTCGCCAGAAAAGTGGCGCTCTCCAATCATGGTACAATAAAGCGATATTCGAAGGCGCGAGGTTGGTTCATACACTATAAAATGCATTGCTAACTCAAGGTTCGGCGCTGTCCTGGCGAAGCCAAACTCGCACATCAGTCTACAAAGGGAGTATTGGTGTTGCACTCTGGCATTGCATACTATTGGAGACAAAGCCGTAATGGTGGGAAATGGTTCTAGTTGACGCCTCATGAGGATTCACTGAGTACACTGTTACAGCATCAGACCAGCCAACCGACTGTGATGGCCCGTTTCCGGGTTTGTCTCTATTATTCCCAGTTTGTGTACCATCCGGCCTTGGGAGGGATCGCTCTTGTCGTCTATTCGAAAGACAAATCTCGGGCTATCATGTTCGACTTCATTGTCCTTAACCCCTGTCCCAAGACTACTGCCTCACACGTACCATACATCATCCATGTATACATCGCACTTGGTTTGGCACTACCTTGAGACAATGGTATCACTTGCGCGACTCTGCTGAAAGCCGGAAGGGATAAACCATGTTGATACAGCACGCGAAACGGCTTGTTTCCCCATGGTTACCTTCTTTGCACATAGCCTCAACTTCGATATTTCACTTTTCGTATGTACGTGACCAGGTAGCCAGACAACTCTTTGTTGTTCAATGGCGGGGATGTCCTTCGTCAGTTCTAGACCACTCCCATTGAAAGTTGGAGCAGCTTAAAACCCACCGAAGGGTGCGGTACTTTGGCCCCATATAATGATCATGTATTGTCATACGAAATTTTCTTGGATAGGTACTTGTGGATGAGCACCCTGTCAGGGCTGTGGTTCTATGCATCCATCCTCACATCCATCCATCCCTTCCATTGTTCCTCTGCTTGTTACCCTCCAAGGTAAGGAGATAATATTCCGACTGTTCTCCTTGCCAACCTCCGCGAGTATACCACGCTCAGCGCAGCTGAAGCTGACTGCCAACACAGATCCCTAGGTAGTGCCCCTTGATCTTCAGGTCACCTAACTCGGACTACAAGTTGCCATGTTAGAGACTACAGAGGTCCACACTACTCAATAGATTGTGCAGGGACACCATACGATCCTAGCTCCGTAAAGAGGGATTGGTGCTGTGCCAGTGTATCACCTGGAATTTTCGCTCAACCAAATCTACGGATAAGAGACGACTACGATCATATGTGCATCATTGGTGATCAGTTAGAATAACACACTAAAAATGGATATTGATACTCCGTCCCTTTGCTCAGTCAGATTGCAACAGCAAAAAGTAATGTACACACTGGCCAAGACAAGCGAGAAATAGACATGACGCCGGATACCTCATGACGCATACATCATCTGCAGGCATGGCGGGTACCTCGAGTCGCGCGAGGAGCCATGGTGTAATTGGGGTAGCAACAGACAGACACAGGCAGAAGGACAGAGACAAGCAAAAGCGCCCGGCGCAGACGGCTTTGCCGAACTTGTTTGGTCGCGCCGGACCAAAACAAGGTGCAGAGGCAAGCCGTAAGTGGCCCATGGGAGAGGTACCAGTAGAGACTTACAGCGGGTACGCGACACACCTGTCTTTGGGTGGTCATGTAGTCCTCCTGGCAGCTGATACTGTGCTGTACCTAGACGCCGAGCCAACTCTGGGCTCACGCCAAAGTTGAGAACAGGGAGCTGAGCGTCCCCCCGCCCAAATTCATTCTCTGTGTCCCTCTCCACTCGCTCTTCTTGACTGTTTTTTGCTGCTCGCCCCTTTCAGTTTCCTGCCACCTGCTTTTCAAGCTGTGGTCTGCTGACTCGTTGCTCTTAGTTTATCCCGAACTTTGAAACGGTAAAATCGGACCCGCGTTCGAGGTGTCCTCCTCCAAGGTGAGCAAAATCAAGACCAAGGAAGCTTTCCGTCAACGAATGGAGAAAGGTATGAGAAACAGTAATTACTAGGTACCTGGGAAGAGCAAAATGATTACTCCAACTTTTATTAACTACACATCTTTCTTTTCAAAGTACTCTTTTAATGTATCCAAGGTACCTGTTTTCTCCAATCTCTATATCAGACCAGACGGTGTACTGGAAAGCATCCGAACCTTAGATTCAGAGCTTCTTGGTCACTGCCCAACACGCGACGACGCTAGTGATTAAACGCCCCTTTGCGGCACGCTGATCTGGTCCAAATTAAGGCAAATTCAGGGAGGGCATCAGAGTGATTTCGTCGGCACGTTTTTTTGGGATACGCTGCCCTCCCCCATTCCCTTCGTTTCCTGTGTTTTTCACCTTCATCCATTTTCCATCTCGAAATCGCCAAGATAGCACGTGCATTTATCTCCCGGTGGTCATAGCTTCTATATATGCTAAGCCTTATCGGGAGCTCGTGGTGGAGTCTTGAGAATCACTCGATCCGACAGACTGGCGAATTGATGAAGTTGGAGACGAGGATGAGGTCGAGATGAGAGGCTTGAACCTGGCACCTGCATGTTGTTCCAGGGACAGCCGTGATCGCGCATCGCTAGTAATGAACTATGACTCTGTCCTGTCGTTTAGATTTCTCAGCTCTTGCTTGTCTGCCAGATCACGTATCGTCTCCACGACGGGATCCAACAACGGAGATACGTATCTTTTCTTTCCCGACGGGACGGGACGAGGGTCGATTTCCTCGATGCATGGCCGAATCATAGAGTACCTCCTGGATCTGGTCACCTTGAAGCGAAGTGCCTTCGAAAAAGCAGTGAGCTTTTTGAGCCTGTATAGAGTTGATTTTCTGTATTATCATCATTCCTCCTCCTCGGGATCAAGTACAACATCTTGTAGTTCGTCATCATGCACCCAATCAATGCCACTGCCAACTATTATACCGCTAGCTACGCCCTTCATCACTCTCCATCTCTGTTTGCTTGCCTTGACGTCCGCCTCGAGTTCCTCCTGCTCTTGCATCATCTTTGAGTTCGGAGGCACTCTCTTCTTCAGCTTGACTTGTTCTGCTAACTCAAGCATCTCAGCCGCCAAAGTGACGTTCTCTCGAGTCTTGCGCAGCGTATTACTCTGTACATTTGTCAACACGCTTAGCACCTTGTTCGTTTCAGCGGCCTGTGTGGCAACTGATATAGAGGTATTGTCTCTATGCTCAATGTAGGGCAAGAGTTCACTGGCAAATGTTAGTTGATAGCGCATACGCGTGCGAACAGATAAACGGACCGTTCAATAAGAGCTGCTTCTGGGCCGCCATGAACGGCTCTGAGAATTGGGTTCGCTGTCATAACAGCCTCTGTTACTTCATTTCTCAGGATATACTGCGCTCTCGACTCCATCAGTTCTGATTGGGCTTTCTCTGTTTCTTCGGCTGTAAATGATGGAGTTTCATCTAAGAACCGTCAGCATACACTGTGAGCTTGTCTCTGAGAGAAACAGACCTGGCCGATGTGACTTCTGCGCGTTTATGATTGCGATTTCAAGCCGAAGCTCTTGTATTCGATCATATAGTTTGAGGATCTTGGCTTCATCTTCTGAAATTGGAAGATGGGACATTTCTTCATGCCCGTCCAACATCGGGACGTCATTTGAGTCTGCCATAGTGATTCTATGATTCGATATAGCTTTTCTACTAGAGTTCCTGTTGTGTCATGCCTTTTACCGCACAACGCGTTGACCTTGGCGACAAGCTTAGGTTGTTACTGACTGTGGCTGAAGCTGTGGCTAGGTGGATGTGGCGTTCCCGCCAATGAAATACTGCTCGTCACAAGGCACTGGTCACGGCGTCACGCTAAGACCAGGCTCTCATGGCCCATGGATAATCGGTGGATCTTTCGTCACGCGAAGATATTGCTATAACTCGTTCAACACCAGGTGGTCGTTATAGCTCTGGTGATCAGAAACCATATCTCTACTGAAGTGCCCCCTTCTTTCCCGTCGGTCGCGCATTGCGGCAGTTTTCCCAACAGGAGATGTCTCGGGATGGCTCTCCAGGTGTTGATAGCCCATACGGGCCTGCGGCTGGAGGTCGATACCGCACAGTTCTCCATGTAAGCCTTGTCAAGATAACAGTAAGATGTTGGCAACTAACTCAGCTGTAGCCTCGATGATCTTAAGGCCTGTGTCTCCAGGAAAACCTCAATTCCACCACAGCATATTGTCGCCTTGACCCCTCAAGGCCGTACCGTCAAATCCACAAGCCTACATACAGAGGTTGGTTACTCAGTACGAGATAAGCCTTTTCTGACCATACCCCAGAAAGAGATATTCATATACGATATCCGAATAAGTTCTCCAGGAAATGCGAACCTCATCATTCCAGTCCCGGCTCCGAAGCGGTACGTCATCCCGAATGCGCCGAACACGATCGATGATGTACAGTCCATATCATCATGGCAAGAGCTATTCAAGGAGCGTCGAAATTGGGCGATGCACCTGGTTGAGGACTGCGGGCAAATGAACACGACAACTGTTGCGCTGTACGACGAGATAGATGTTATCATCAGATGCTTGGATGCGGCTGTTGCAAATCTCGAAATCAGCATCAAGACCATAGAGCCCAAATACAACGACCTTAAGAAATGGGTAACGCCTGCACTGGAAGAGCACGGGACTCTGGTTGAAAACTGGGAGCAATATCTTTATCTCGCCAGAAATACCCCAATCTCCCCTTTGATGGTCAAGTTTATGACTCGACAAGAGACCAACAAGTCGAACCCAACTTTGGAAGACCTCATCGAACTTGATACCGCAAAGAAGGCGGGAAAACTTGCCCCGACAGCTCATCGAAGGTTCAGCGACAAGGCCAATCAACTCAACAGCACGGCGTCTCAGATGTATAGAAGCTTGGAATCACTGATTGCCGACTTCGAGAAGCTCATGAGCCGATCTTCTCTTGGCCACAGCACAGCTTCCGCACAAGTCCTTGAAGATATCGAGGCAGTAGTGAAGCAGATGGACTCAGACTACCGGGCGGCACTTGGATATGGCAATACGCAACGAGATGTAGCGCAGGCTTCCAAGACGGCCTCAGTGCACACCGAACACTTGGTACCGACGCTAAAAAGGCGAGTCAAAGAGATGGATGAGCTACTTCACTATGCAACAGACGCGCGGAATTCTATTGCTTTGGATTCAGCGAAATTCATGCGTTACGTTACGGAAATAACATCTCTTCATAACAACGTCAAAAGTCAAATTAACATATTGAATCAGTCAGTAGATGACATGACGACATTTGATTATCTTCGTCTCATCCACCAGCTGCCTTATATGTACGCAGCCTTCGTCTCAGAAGCAGTTCGGCGGCGCGAATGGGTTGACAAAGTCAAGACGGACTCGTCTACTCTAGCGAACGAGATGGCATTGTTTCAGGATGAAGAGTCAAAGCGACGGCGTAAATGGCAAAAAATGATTGGCAGCATGTATGGTCCAGATCTGGACACCAATGTCATGGGCCTGGAGGTCAATTTGCTTGGGGAAGACAAACCATGGCCAGCCTTGACCAAAGACGACTTAACAGATTTCGTGCAGTTGTTGCAAGAGCAGCCTGTCGATCAGAGTGTATTGGATGATGTGTTGAAGCTTGTACAAGAGCTTGACAATCCAACAAAGCAGCAATCCAAACGACTCAAGGCATTCAAGAACGGAAGTATTCATGAAGTGGCCCTTGGCAGGAGTGGCCTCATGATTCGAGGCGATGACGATCTACTACAGTCACTCCAGGAGGACAAAGGTAAATTAGAAAACAAATTGAAGACGGCCGAAAGCCGAGTCCGCCGTCTAGAGGATTTGCTTCATCGACAGAGCCAAGCCAGTCGTCCTGGGAATCTATTCCAGCCTCAGGGTCCCCAGCAGCGCGAGAGAGGCAACTCTGGGTCATCTATCAGATCGAGCCGTTTTGATGACCGTAGACGCTCTTCGGACGGCATCGACCCCTTGATGCGACGTATCACTCAGCTAGAAAACGAACTGCGAGAAGAGAAACAGCGGTCTAGTCGACTCCAGCAAGAACTCACGGTGCAATCGGCTCATCATGAGAACATCAAAGGTCAGCACGAAGACTTGAAAGGCCAGCATGAAGACTTGAAAGGTCAGATTGCGGAAGTTAACACTACCAAACAAGATCTACTCGAGAATATGGAGGCCCTCGAACGCGAATTCGTCGAAGAGCGCAAGAATCTAGAGAACGAAATCAAGACTCTCAGAGCACGATTGGAGGACACTGAAGACGAAATCGAACAGTTCGACGAATCTAGGCAGCACGAGAAAGCCGGATATGTTGTACGAGTGGAGGAGCTAGAGGCCGAGTTGGAGCAAATCAACAAGCAGCGACAAGATGATGCCCTCAAAGCGCAAGGGCAAGTCGAGTTCCTTCGCAAGGAAACCCGAATTCAAAGAGAACAGCAAGAGGCCCTTGAACAACAGGTTCAGTCTGCACAAGAGGAGACTCAGGACGTCTCGAGAAAATTGAGTGTTGCTGAAGAGACTTTAGGTGATCATTGGCAGACCCTAAGAAGACTATTTGCTGAGCTGCTGCCTGAGGCCGCTGCCCCAGACAACTTTGTAGATCTTTCGGATTTGCTACTCACGCAAGCCGGAACTCTCGTTGAAAAGTCCCGAAACTTGGAAGCAGATATTGGTATACTAAAAACCAAGGTTGAACACTTTACGACAACCATTGCGGAACTCCGAGAACAGCTTGCCGAGAAGGATACTAAATTATCTGAAGGCGACCTGAAAGCGGTCCATATGGGTGAGAAATTGGCTGAGGAGAAAGCAAAGGTGATCGCACTTGAACAAGAGCTCGCAGATGGTAGAGAGCAACTTACTGAGTTGCGTGCCAAGCTCAGTGATGGCGAAAGTGGGCCCGAAGCTCTGCAGACAAGGCTAGAAGAAGAGGAGAAAAGGGTCATGGCTTTGACCGAAGAAGTGGCCTCCAAACAGTCCCACGTCGGCAGTCTGGAGGAAGAGCTTCGCATGTCCCAAGAGAAAGCGGAGTCCCTCCAGGGCAAGATGTCTCACTTAAACAGCCAGTATGAGCACCGAGACGAGAAGACGAAGGATCTTACACAGCGCCTCTATTCTCAAAACGATCGTATGTGCCGCCTATTAGAGCGCGTAGGATTTGCCGTTACCAGGAAAGATGGAGATATGACCGTTACTAAGATTCCACGATCCGAAAGAAATGCTCAGAATCCCAACGAGTCCTCTGACCCTGGTTCGTCCCTACGCAAGTCAGGAACTCTAAGTCGTGTCTTGGGTGATAGCGCTGATCTCGAACTTCTATACTGGCTTAACAACTCAGACTTGCAGGCCGAGAATGAGAAATATGAAGCTTTCATGAACAAGTTTGGCAACTTTGACATGGAGCTTTTCTCCGAGACTGTTTATCGCAGGATCAAAGAAGTAGAGCACATGGCTCGCAAGTGGCAGAGGGAAGCCCGGTCCTACAGGGAGAAGACACACCTTTTACAAAAGGATTCACACGACAAAATTGCGTTCAAGCACTTTAAGGAGGGCGATCTGGCCTTGTTTCTCCCTACACGCAATCAGCAAGCTGGTGCGTGGGCCGCTTTCAATGTGGGTTTCCCTCATTACTTCCTGCGCGAGCAAGATGCCCACCGCCTGCGTCACCGAGAATGGCTTGTTGCCCGTATCTCGCGGATCCAAGAGCGTGTCGTCGACCTTTCAAAGAGTCTCCAGCCGAGCAGCGAGACAGATTCGATCAACGATGAGGAGAACGATAACCCCTTCCAGCTGTCGGATGGTTTGCGCTGGTATCTGATCGATGCTTTCGAAGACAAACCCGGCGCCCCTTCGACGCCTGGAATGGGCAAGTCAACTGTTGCGGCTAATACCGTGGAAGCAACAGCCAACATTCACACTCATGCTACGGGTGGAAAGGGTAAGAGTCGGGATAGCGTCACTAGTATTGAAGGTATTAACAAGACTTTATCCAAGAGTCTTGAGAGCAGGCGTAGCAGTACGGGCTCCAAGAAAGCCCTGCCGTTTCAGCTTGGGGGCACGGCTTTGTCGAAGAATAGTGCTTTGGCTAGCGAGACCAACTCACTCCGGGCGCATCCCACCGACACACCATCCGGCACAAGCCCTACGCACGGGGGGCTTCTCACGGCAGCCAATGCGAGCCTAACACAGAAAGCTTTGGCAGAAAGGCAAAAGAGCGAGCAAACGGAGAGTCCGAGCAAGTCTCCTTCTGGCGAGTCATCAAACCAAGGCGGCAGCGCCAAAGCGGACGAGGTACGAAACGTCGACACCCTTCTTGGACCATAATGATGGGTTGCTGACGGCCAGTTAGCAGCCTTGGAAAGCTGTGCAACGGGAGGATTCGGCTGAGAGTCCGACGAAAAAGTCTGTTGTTTGGGATTCTCTGTGGAGTGTTGACTATAATTATGAGAGTGCAGGTAGAAAGTAGTTGAAGTTTGGTGGCTCGTGTATGTGCTCGTACAGGGCCAATTCTTCTTGCGTTTACGAAGTTTTTACTCTGGGAAACGATGGGTGTTATTCACTTTGTTGGGCGCATGAGCAGTATGTGGAAAGCAAGGGAATAGAGTTCAGGAGCCTTTCGGATGGACAGCTAGGATGGGAAATGGAGATTTGTTTACGGTTTACAGGGTGAGACGCAAAGGGAAAGGCCATGATTCCCTTTTGTGCTATGTTTCAATTCACTCACTGCATTAGACACTCACGCCTCTGTCACATAAGGTTCACGTTATATTTAGAGTTGTCAGAAGGTGTTTGGGGGAGGCAAGAAAACTTCTAATTCATATACCAAATGGCAAAGAGATACAGGTGAAGACTACCTAGGTAGTCAACCTTTGGATTAGTTCTTTTTTTCTTCTTGGCATTAATCCCTGGTAAGAATTTTTCTTGTATTCAGGAGGCTATATATCATCTTGCTTTATCAAACTATCTGCACAAAAGCAACTACCCACCTAACTAAGGTCTGTTTAACTGATCAAACCAAATAGAGCAGGTGGTTTTCGCGAGAATTCTGGGATCTTGGCAGAGGTATCTGGCGCCTATGGTTAGGCGTCAAGGCCTGATAGGAGGAAGCAATGAGATTGGGACAGTGTATACGAGACATATACGAGAAATAATCATCGGGAGTCTTGGCCGGGAGGTCACCGTCTTGGATGGAAAAGATGGAATCTCCTGGACCATTACGGCTCCGTCTCTGAGTCATACTGCACGGCAAAATGGATCTGGCCGCCGGGCTGCAGACACTTCTTCAACCAATAGATATATGTTGGGAATCCCACGAGTTCTTCGTCAGGATCATCATCGCTTTCGTCGCTGTCTTCTGAGTGACTTTTGACGACAGTACTTGGGACATACTCCTGGCTCTCGAGGGTTTTAACCCAAAAGTCCTTGCCCAACTTACAGTATTGCTGTCGTACCGGAAGGCCAAGAACAACGAGTGTCTTGAGTTTCAAATGCATTCCCATCTGAACACAAAAGGTCTTGAGTGCCACGTTTGGACCATCGTTCCAGGGTCCTGAAAGATCAAGACAAAGGCTCTCGAGGCCAGTCATCAAAGACCAGTCCAGCTTAAGAAGAGCTAGACGATCCGCTTCCCGTTTGCTAAACAAGACGTGATGGAATGCAATGTGTATGTCAGCATCCATATTATGGGGGACTTGAGAGATAAGATACTCATGTACTTTCATGTCTTCGAGTTCTTCATCCTCTAATACCCATGGAGAAGTTAGAATCATGACGTGACCTCGTCGTTGGCACGCGAGACGATCGTCGTTTGCATGCAGCTTCTTAACGTAGGCATTACGGTTAGGGCCGTCAACTCCACCATAGGTATCGATAGCGAAGGGAATATCATCCATGATATTACCGGTGAGGACAAGGAGGCCCCCGGCCTCACGGCGAAACGCTCCGAGATCTAGATTCCCGTTGTTGTGTCGACTCTAGAGGGCTCGCATTGCCTCAACAAGATCGGGGTTGAGATATCTATCGTAAACATGAAATTGATGTAGCAGTCGATATTTTTTGAGAGCTTGCTTCCAGCTCAATTTTTCGGATGTCAAAAAGTCGATCTCGCCGTCGACAACAAGTGTCTTGTAGATACATTTGTGTCGGAGGGGGATACTTTCGATCTGCCCCTCTCCAAACACCCCATCGCGATCCAGCGGACCTCGAGTGTAGATGACGGTATATTAGCCACCGGAGTTGTCACCGCAGACACATAGACCCTCGGTGAGTAAATGGATCTAGCACTTACTCTTTTGGATGGTCTCGGTGAGGATTTTCATGATAATCTCGTTAGGGAGTGTAGGTAACTTTGGTGCGCTGGGGGCTTCCTGAGTGTTAGTGAGAGGACTCATGATTGCGTTTGTAGGATGATTCGTTGATCCAGGAGTTCAAGAATTGCAAGTTTACTCCGAGGGAGAGATTGATGATGTTGTCAAGAAAGGTTAGAGTTTGGAACTGGGAAGAGAAACCGGCAAGGTGCCTATGTGATAGATACATGACTGCTCACATGTTCATGGAGTTGTGCCGGTGTCATTGACTATATACGATGTGTGCCATTGCCACTGGGATCGAAGGAGGGAGACTGTTCGCCCGCTCAGCCCAGGCCAGATACCTTATAAATCAGTCTGTCGCGTCAAGCACCTGAAGGGTGTAAGTGAGGTTGTCGTAAATGCCAGCTTCTGATTGGTGTTCGTAATGTCGATCTTATCTGCTAGGGTCGTGATTGGAGATAAGGTATATATATATGCATACCATTAAGTTAAAACCTCCGAATTGTAAGTCTGTTCAACAAGTAAGTTCTTCCCATGCTCAACGCATAAGTTTAACCGCCTTCATCAGTCGGCAGTCATGTCTTTAGAGATGCACCAAGGCTTGCAGCGCTCATTACCTCCCGAACTACTCTATAATGTCATAGAGGCTGTCTTGCCTTCAAATCCACTGGCATTAATCCCAGCGTCACATACTTCAACCAAGACTTTACTTTCTCTGACATTGGTTTCGCGCGATACATACAAGTTGGCTATTCGGCTGCTTCGAGAGCGATGCCTCTATATTGACACTAGTCGACGCCTTGCGCAGCTGTTGCTCTGTCTTCCTCACTCTGTACCAACCCTCCCGCCTATACTACCACTGCGGAATATCACATCGCTCTATCTAGCCCCATTCAAGGACAAATTGGACGACCAACCCACAGCAGCTTGGGTGCGGGAACTATTCTGCGAAGTATGCGGTACACTGCGAAGGCTGATTGTCCACATGCCATTCCAGAGTTTGGACCCACTGGATGATCACTTGAATGTCAGGAGGACTCTTCGCGAGGGTTTCGAACGGCTTGATAAACTAGAGGAATTTGTCTGTCTTGGCGATTACCCGGCACTGAGCCTCCAAGATGCTCCGACCGACGTCTGGGGTCTGTGGCCGGATCTCAAACGCCTTACAATATTTGGGGCACCACTGGATAATCATTGGCTGTGGTGGTACATCGCGACGCAGCAGAAGATTGAGCATGTCATCCTCGCTCGACCAGTGAATGTCGAGGCAGCCAACATCAAGGAGGAGTATTTTCACAAATTACCACGAGATGACATACGTTTAGACCGGGATATCAAAATCACCCTTTTAGACGCGGCCTTTGTGTGGAGGGGCGTCAAAACATCGCGTTGGAAGGAATTCGATCCGAAGGAACGGATGACAGTTGAGCTGTATGATGTGCCAACATCGTTCTATGGCGATGAGACGCCCAGGGAGCTTGTGACTACATGGGTGAGGCGGGGTGCCTTGGACGGGAGTTTGTGGGACTGGGAGGGTAAAATTGTTAACGAGACTGCAACCGACGCTGCATGATGGATTTGTTCTTCAATACCCCATGTTTCCATTATCAATCACATTGATGTTATAATAAGTCTTAGTTTCCGTTCATTCTCATGCTTATCACTTAGCCTTCATCTTGTATGGACTGACCGTCATAATTGTACCACTTGAGCGGATGAATACATGACAAATTGAAAATCAATCAGAGAAACCGTAGTCAAGTTCGGCAGATTATTAAAATCGAACTCAAGATCAAGTTTATTATTCAGCTGAAAACAAAACCCCGCAAAGTCCAACGGATGCATCGGAAACGCAGCTCAAACATCCATCACTTCCATGGGAGGGGAGGGCTCCCGGGTAGCTTATACAGCCTGAAGGTATTGGTGGTCAGCAGCCCACAAGATTAGGGGTTAAGAGCCAAATCCCACTGAAAGCTGTCCCCAATGCCCTGCCTGCCCTGCCTCTCCCCAGGCGGGGTTATGGGCATGTTCAGGGGGGTGCCTACCCTGTTCACCTGCCCGAATGGGGTAGAAATTTTTAAGGTGGAGCATGCTCCGGCTTCGCTTTCTTCTAGAAAACCCGCCATCGAACGCCAAAAATCCCCGTATTTCCCCCGGCGGTTGAGTCTGCGGTTAGCGGATGTGGATTGTTTCTCCATAAGCTTTTCTACAAACGCTCAAGAGAACAGACCATCTTGGTTTCTGTTACATACTCACTCTCCGTGCGCTCTTTCGAAGTCTCGCGATCCGAAAAACCTCCAGATTTTGTTCCTCCACTGTCATGTCGCCCTGCGGCAAAAACATACACGCTACCACCGAGAGCTAATAAATTCCCGACCAAGAAATTGAAAAGCTTCTATCGCGAAATCGCCGTCCACACAAAGACATGCTCGCAAGCCACACCCTGTTGTGACCGTTTGACCGTTTGACCGTTTAATCTGTCCGACACGAGCGTTCCTCTCTCCCCCGGACTCTCAATCCCGACCCTTCCGAACCCTTTGTCAGCCACTGTTGAAAATGCCCGAGAAGTCGGCCTCAGTAGTGTCCTACGCTGCTGGTGCCTCTCTCGCTGCCGCAGCGCTCATATATGTTTTCGCACCAAACTTCTCCATCGACCACGACGCCACGAGCTCCAAGAAAAAGTCTATAGTCGGTTTGAGAAACCAAGCCAATGACTGCTTTATCAACTCGGTCCTCCAAGCCCTTGCCGGCTTAGGAGAGTTGCGCATATATCTGATTCGCGAAACGCACCGCCGCCGTATCGAAGACCCGGCAGTATATGCTAGTCTTGTCCAGCCCGAGGGTAAGCACATTGCCCAATGGAAGCTACAGGGTCTGCAAGAAGGACTAGTCACACAAGGACTGAAAGAGATGCTGGATGCGCTTAATGAGCGCCCCATCTACAAGAAGTCCATATCCCCGTTCCAGTTTGTCAAGGTTTTGGAGGCGGCTTTCAAGCAAAGGATCAGCCGCCAACAACAAGATGCGCAAGAGTTTCTCCAAATCGTCGCTGAGCGCCTCAAGGACGAGTATCACTGCGGTCAACGAGCAAGACTACACATGCGGAGGCGGGGCCTGTTTCCTGCGCAAAGTACACCGAGCGTCGAGAACACGCTGGATACCCGAGATAATGGTAAGGACGGCGACGAGTCCTCACCAGAGCAGCAGCCCACTACCAATGGCGACAACGCCTCTGCTATCGAGCCATCCGAGCAAACCGAGATTCCTCAGGACAATGGCCAATTGCCCATAGAAATTGAAGAGGGCTTCCCGATGGAAGGAAAGTATGAGTCGCATCTCGAGTGTCAGACCTGTCGCTACAAGACTAAGCCCAGGGAAGAGACCTTCTGCACTATAACTTTGGCTGTGCCTCAGGTCTCAGGCACGACGTTGAATGCATGCTTTGACGGCATCTTCAAAACCGAGTACATTGACGACTTCAAATGTGAAATGTGTCGATTGGTGCAGACAAAGGCAGATTTAGAGGCCGAGATGGCCAAGTCCACGTCCGAGAGTTTCAGGGCGCAAGCCCAAGAGAGCATCGATAAGCTACAGCATGCCATTGACACAGATCCCGAGAATCCCCCGGATGATGTCGAGCTTGGCGATATTCGCTTCGCTCCGAAGAGGAGGATCGCAAAGACCACTCGAATGTCCATATTTCCCAAGATATTGGCTATTCACCTCTCACGCTCCATCTATGATGTGGGCCAAATGACACAGAAGAACTCGGCCAAGGTGGTCTTCCCCGAACAGCTGCCTCTCGGTGGTTTGATGGATCAAAGGAAATATAAGCTGCTCGGGCTGGTTACTCACCGTGGCGGACACAACAGTGGCCATTACGAAGCATTTCGACGACAGAATGTTGCCGCACCCTTCTCAAACCCGAACACTTTCCAACCATCGGAAGCTTTTAGCAAAACACCGACACCCATTGGCACCCCTATCATGGGAGGAAGACCGACGCACAGCCCGGCAATCTCTACACCGGACCTCCTCTCAGGCTCGTCTGGTGACTCGACGCCTTCTCTAGAATCACTACCGGTTCCGCCTAGGAGTGTCCCTTCAGACCTACGAGGGTCGGTGAGCTTGCCAGCAATTGGCAAACAGAAGGACCCAGAAACCAGCAGTCTTCGTTCTGTGGCCGCCTCTACAAAGTCAGCTCTCTCCAAGCTTACATCTCCCAAGCAAACAAATAGCAGTTCATCACCACCCAAGTCTGTGACATCAAACGTCGCAAAACGATCAAGGAAACGAAAGTCAGCAACAGACAAATGGTGGCGTGTCAACGACGAAAAGGTCAAGGAGGCAAAGACTAGCGAAGTCTTGGGCATGCAGAGGGAGGTGTATCTGCTATTTTACGAGCTCGATAAAGATGCTTAGGATGCTGATGAGGTTTATCCAGTGCGTGAAGATGCAGGACGGTCTGTGATACTCTGATGTGCCAATTCTGTTACGCTTTACTGAGTTGATGGAAGGGGGCTATTTTTCTTTCTCTCCTAACTATTTGCATAGGGTTGGCGTTTCAAGCAAGACAGTTTCGGGATTATCTATACAGTTAGATTCCATGATGCTTTTTAACAGTATTTTTAAAAAATACCTAGCATTGGATACATGGGAGTTGATGAGGAAAGAAGGTCATCATCTATAAGGGAGATAGAGGCTATCATTCTTATCAATGGCAGTGGTGAATACACAATTAACAGATAACAAACATATTTGAGTAGGAGATTGCTTGTTCCTCGTGTTGCATACTGCCCAAGTAGAATTTGCAACCAATATCTGACTATTTCTATTACATCTTAGTTTCTAACCTCCCAATTGTATCTACAATCGTATCCAAAACGATATTGCTTTGATGTCTAGTGGCCAATCACAGTCCTACAGTGAATGAGTCAGCATAATATGCAACAGCTAATAGATTGGGGATGACGACTTTACCAACCTCTCGTTGATCGTGTTCCCTGTTTACACTTCCCTCTATACGTTCTTATCCTTTTTCAAGAGAGCATTCTTATTTGCAAGGCAATCTCTGTTTCGCATAATCAGAGACTCCGAATATTATCCCCTGGGGTTTAACTTGACCTCCAGGCTGCGGGCCTTCGCGACAAGGGAGCAGCATCGTCAATCCTTCGCTTGGGTCCAAAAGCAGCAAAGGACGAATACCTCAACCCATATGGGAGGCCTAATATCCTGAATCAAGATCTTTTCCCTTCCTTCCTTTCTTCCTTCCTTCCTTCCTTCCTTCCACATTAGAATGTTGAGCCAGCGAAGGAATTGTATAATCGTTTCATTGGTTCCTGTTGAGATCAGGCGCTGCCAGACTGCCAGACAAATCTCGTAACTCAGACGCCTCTTCCACCTCTCATATAACATAATCATCTCAGCCGCGATGGTGGTCATTTCTCGACGCACGAGACGTCGCCTACGGTCCATCTTCATTCTTATCCTCATTTCTACCTTTGTCATTTATTCTATTCTTCCTCACGATTCAGCCATCCGCCTGGCCTTTGTCTTCAACATCTCGCGCTTCTTTAATTTTCTGCGTGGCGCAGCAACAAACCGAGACGCTTGGTTGTGGAAACCGCCACGGTATGTCGTAGATCTCAAGAACGAAGTGGGCTACCTCATCAAAACCGGGTACGGAACGCGTCACCGAGTGCCTGAGCAGCTCGCTGCCTTTGAGGCAACAGGGGGTTTCTTAGGAAAAGAAGGGGAGAGTTTCCTAGTTGTAGGAGATTGGACGACAGTGAATCAGACAGATGCAAGGCTGATAGGCGTGACGGTGCACGACGCTATCAAGAGAGTTATGGAGACCAAGATCAGAGGCAAGGTGGATGATTACCCCAGGCTGGTTAAGTACTCCAGTCTCCAGGCAAAGCTCCAAGCAGGAGACGAAGAAGAAGCTCTGAAGATTGGGCAAAGTTATGGCTGGGAACTTGATGCGCTAAAAGTTTGTCTTTTCAACAACTTCTCTCCACACCGCTAACAGAGGCAGTTCATCATGGGCATGGAGATGATATATCATCAGTTGCCAGGCAAAAAGTGGTACATCATCTTAGATGACGACACTTTCTTGATACGACCTTCACTGGAGCTACTTATGGGCCACGTTGACTACCGCAAACCCCAGTATATTGGTAACGCAGTAGGTGATTACAAGGCGCGTTTTGGGCACGGAGGATCTGGAATCCTGATATCCGGAGAGGCGATGCGCCGTTTGTTCGAACACCCGGGCATCGTACAAGAAGCATACGTTGAGTCCATGACCGAGACGTGGGGAGATCGACTGGTGGCGACGACACTCCAGAAGCTAGGCATATACATCGAAGAGTCGTATAATCATCACTTCAATGGTGAACCTCCTTCCATCACGCGCATCTGGGGTGATCGTTTCTGCTCGCCCCTACTCTCCTTCCACGGCTTGCGGAAGCCCGGCGAGATGCGCCATGTCGGAGAGACACTCGCAAAAATAGACAAGCCAGTGTTATGGCACGACGTTTGGCAGTTGTTTGGAGGCTCAGCTATGTCGGCGCTTGAGAGCCGCCCAACAGAGCTAACAGCGGATCATGTGGGCAAGCCGGACGAGCACACCCGCTCATGGGGCGATGTGAGGAGTGCCAATGCTTGTCAGAAGCGATGTGAACAGAGTGGACGACGCTGCTTGGCATGGACATATGAGATGGAGATTGAAAGATGTCACACGAGTCCTTGGCTACTGCTGGGGGCGGACGGCGCTACAGGCAAGGCATCGGGCGTGAACTGGCCTGAAGTGAAGCCATTGCTTAAAGGCTGCAGATAAATGAGGAGACATCATCCTCTGCCAGCAAGTAAGAGAAAACGAGCTCGGGTTGGCTCAGCCTAAGATCCTGCTTTGCTGTCCAAATTCAAACTGCTTCTGAGGACTCGTCATTGGTGTGCATTGTCTGGCAGTACCACGCTATTGCTCGGGGCTTTTCCCCGGCCGAATATGTATCATATCATGTACTGTACCATGCATCATATGCACATTGGACGCCCCCTTTAGCCTCCAATATATGTTCCACTCAGTGAACGGAGTAAGGAAGAAAGCAAGAGAAGCCTCATTGGAACGCCTCCGAGGACTAGCGACCCAAGAGCCGACCGCTATTGTAACTGCCAACCGGTGTGGAGAGAAAAAACTGGACCGTGGATACCGCTACAGCTCCTCTGCACAAGGAGGTAGGGAGGGAGGGGCTAAGGACTGAGCCAGCAAGCAGTGGTCAAGTTTAAGGTCAGCGTTCCAGGAATCCGGGAACTAATGGTAGGCGAGAGAGGGAGCAGGCAGGCGACCAGTAAGGCGAGATAGTGAGATGCGTAGGAAAGAAAAGCCGGTTGGCTAGACACCCTCCCTCAAACCCCCTTGCTTGACGGCCTTCGCTCGCTTGCTTCCCGTCGCCGTCTGTCAACCGGGATGTTTGCTTCTACAGAGAGGAGGGAGGGTTGGTTGGTGGGTGATTGCCATTGCCGTTGCGACTTTGTACCTATAGGTAGAGCACAGTGCAGGAATAGATCAGGTCTGAGGATCCGCTGCACTTGGGTTGGATCCATGTGGGTGGATGGTTCATTAGCGAACCATGGCTTGAAGCTGTGGAGAGGCTCGTCTCGCTTACGTCGGGACCTTACCGTTGGACGTAGGCATCTATATCGTATACGGGTACGGCCAGAAAGCTAAAACATGACCGAACAAACTGACGGTTGAAGACACTCACTCGTCTTGTTGTGTTATGGTGCATGCATGAACGGCGCCTGTTTTGAGGCTTTGGGCTCCCAGTTTGGTAAGTATCTCCTGGAGATGGAACAAGACGAAGTGACACAGAGAGCAGGGGTTTCGAATTTGCTGAAATTGGAAGAGGGGGGGGAGATGATATTGGGTATCTTAAGATTGGGGAGTGTGGACAACGGCAAGATTTGCAATTCACCGTGACCTAGCCCGGCGGGTACCTATTTGTGAGAAACGACCGGCGAAAGGAAATAAAGGGATACTTTTTGTAGGTAAAAATGACGATTGTGACGAAGGGTAATCTTGCAGAGTACGGAGTTGGTCGGAGTAGCTGGGTTCGAAGTTTGATATAATAAGAATTCAACTTTTCAAGTGCAAATCTAAATTGGAACCATGGAGTGGATCACTTAGTAGGTAGACAGGTACGTTGTATGACTCAGCCCAAAGAACAACGAACGAATGGAAACAGAGAAGAGAAAGGCAGAGAGGTAAGGGAGGGACGGCAGTTAGCTTTGGTTCCTTCCACTTGCTGGTTCGGTTCGAGCCAGCGAGCACCGTCTGGTTGGTACCTGACATTAGTGGCTCCTATAGAATGACTTGGAAGGAAAGTCAAGTCTCTTAGGGATGTGTTGTGGGGTCAGTGGCTTGCGGGGATTTGACTTTGACATTTTTGGAGAAGCTCGAAGCTCTCTGCGTTCGATTGAGGATGGATGAGATATGGATACGCAGATCAGTGCAGTGGTTGGCTGCCTATCTATACAAGGAGACAAGAGACAACAAATGGATAATGACAGCTAGGCCCCAGATGACCTACACTGAAGATTGACTATCCAGGTCTAGCCCAAGCGTTAATCTCAGTCGGAACTTTTCAACTTGAGCTCCTCCTGCTCATGCTCATCACAGAGAATAGGGGTGTAGTGAGCGTTGGAGTCTACGACGGGACGAGAACCTTGCACCCGATAGGCCATGAGTGGCACACAATCAAGCCAGTTGCCGCCTTCAACCTTGCATCGAACTCAAGCCAGGATTGCCCAGGCCACACCACATGCAGAGTACGGTACACGGACATAACTCTTGTATATGCGCCTGTGCAGAGGAAGCCTTGAACTCTAATCGATGTTTGCATTTTATTTAATCCTCTGCTAGATTGAAGATACATGGCGGTCCGGAGACAATACAAAATCATGGCTGCCCGTACGGAGTA
The DNA here is from genome assembly GCF_019915245.1 of Fusarium musae. Lineage (NCBI taxonomy): Eukaryota > Fungi > Ascomycota > Sordariomycetes > Hypocreales > Nectriaceae > Fusarium > Fusarium musae. The sequence continues at coordinate 3,831,739 of NC_058387.1, forward strand.
ACAGACAGGTCTTATCCGTCTCTTAAGGTGCTCCGCTATATGCTGGCCAGCCTCATTGAAATGTATTGCATAACAATACATAGGAGTATGTATTATAAACACAGTCAACTAATCCTCGCAGAATCTCTGCCAAGCTAACCTAATCATCCATGCTATACGGATACCTTGTCCGGTATTGCGCCTCATTAACAGGGTTAGGTATTCCACAGAGCTTGGGCACGGTAACAGCTTCTATAGTGCTTCCAGAATTGCTGGATACTAGGGGTTTAGTCAAGCGAGTAAAGGAGAAACGCGAAAAAAGAAATTCTCGTTAGTAGGTAGTAGCCGACTTGAGATGATGAGCATATGTAGGTGATATTTCTGTATCCATGAGATTGAGATTATGGAGTAACCATGTCTGTGTGAAGTTTATATGTACAAGGTAACTAAAGCTTTGAAGAAGCTTGAGATTGGCCAAGATCTGTCGTTCGACGGGCGATGCGCCGCTAATGCACCTCCAGCAGCTTCCAGCTCCAAAGAGGCTCTAGCTGGAGCTACTATTATTCCGTTCAGCTGCTTGCTCGATTGATGCGTTATGCTAGGAACTGAAATGGAAATCATACAACCATCAACTCCAATTTTGCAAACTTTGAAGATCGACTGTTTGTTTGTTCGCACCCGTCCTTGAGCGCCTCATCAAACAGCCTCCTCAATAAGCGAGGCACCTCTCCTTTGTATTTGTTTCTGCCTCCGCCAACTGCTCTGCTGGGCAAATACCTCGCCTCCATTTCGTTTGCATACCCGTCCGTCTGTTGCATAAGTTCTACAAGTAGAGTGAAGCAGGTCGCTCACTGGACCATCTTCGCGCGGCGCTTGTTTGTCGAGTATCGATCATCCCGTATGGGCATCGGCCTACAAAGCCCGGCCCGTCTCCACTAGAACTTTTCAATTTACTGGGACCCGGCGGCCAACACCAACACCACCACCACGGTCACCACTCCCACCACTACCACTACCACGCGGCAACCGGGCAGGGGGCGATCCAGTTATTCTGTTGTATAGTATTGTACAGTACAGTACAGTACAGTATACCTAGTATCTTCGATGCTTGACGACAACGACGAAGGGACAGGACGTGCCAACTCTATTTCCCGTTTGCCCCCGATCTTGGAGCTCAGCCTCTGAGCCTCGCTTCCGATCCCGCCTCTTGGACCCCTGGGTCTTGCGATCTTCCTCTTCGCTGTGCTCTTGTTGCTGCTGCTGCTGCTGCTGCTGCTGCTCCTCCTCCAGCGCGTCACCTGTCGATGGTCTTGGCCCTGTCCATCATCGCGACTCTTGCTTTACTCTCAGTGGCAGTTGCATCGCCGTCGTATCGTGTCGCGACCCCTGGTCCTGGGTTCTGCCCCTCTTACACGCCTTTGCTCCCCCTGCCACGCCCTGGCTTTGGCTCCTCTTGATCTTCCTTGCCCAGCGCCAGCACTTCGACTTCCTCCGTGACCCAGGGTCGCGTCCCCCTGGTCGCTTGACCTTCTTCCTGACTTTGCTTTGAGGCTCCATAAAAATTTCTAATTAAAAAACAACATGGCTCAAGAAGACCATGGGCAGAGTCACGGTGACTCTCCCAATAATCCTACAATTTCTGCCCCGACATCGAAGTCTCCTTCTCTAGCTCCCATAGTTACATCTGTCACCGCTCCTCCAGCTTCCAACACGACTGCTGGACCTCTCAACACCGCTGCTGCCGAGACGACACTACCACCCATCACCGAACTTGCTTCAGTGCCGTTCACGGCTGCGGACCGCCCGACCGCCTCGACGACCGCTCCAGTTCCCACCTCTACACTCGCCGCATCCTCCGAATCCGATCCTTTCGCCGTCTCTTCTTCCGTGCCGTCACCCACGCCAGCCTCGGCTCCTGCTGCCTCTGCCGCTCCGCCCGCGGTTCCTCAGCAGAACGGCGACAGCAGGGCCCCCGAGGCTGCTTCGACACACACGCCAAACTCAGAAATGTCCAACCAGCACCCAGGGCTTCCTCATGGTCAGCATGTGAGCTATCCGGGCTCCTCGATGCCTTATGCGTCCTCGGCAGCCCAATCAGCCGCCCAATCAGCCGCCCAATATACCCCTTATCCTGTAGTCACGAGTCAAGCAACGGAACCATACAGACCGAGTCCTATGCCCGTCAGTATGCCGCTGCCTAGTATGAGAACAATCGAAAACCCACATGGACCTCCGGTATCTAATCCGCAGGGCATGCCGATGAACATGCATATGGCGCCCACGTCAGGCGGCGTGTCATTCTATAGCCACCAAGGCATGCCGATGGCAAGCTACGGTCTTCCCGATTCCATGGCTCGATATGCTATTCCTCACGATCCGCGGCTTCTGGGTCACAGGGGACCGAAGAAGGTGTGTATTGAAGCTTGGTTAGGGGTCTCGTTCCAACAGTCCATAGCTAGCCAAGGGTTTGGAGATAGAAGCTGACTTTGAACTGTAGGAAATTAAACGTCGGACAAAAACAGGCTGTCTGACTTGCAGAAAACGCCGGATAAAGGTGAGCTATGATTTCATACTTATCTCCCCTTGTGCAGCTCGTGACCTTGAAACACGAGATGGGACGCGACGAATCAAGAAGATGACTCGGGAAGAAGGCGGGCTTCAGATACGTGTCGCAGGTGGTGAGCTTATAGCAGGTTATCCAAAACCCTGTGCTGCATCAAGCTTGCAGCTTCTTGCACACCTGCTCGTTTGCCAGGAGGTCACAGAAACAAGCAGGACTCACGTTCACGTAGCACTCAGCACCCCAGATTTCCCCAAGTAATGCTTGTATCGCAATCGCCCAATTCCGACCTCAGAGCGCTCCAGTAAATGGATTGCTTTAGAGTCTAAGCTCCTCGAGGTTTTGGGAGCGCGGCTTAGCTTGCCATTGGTCACAGCTACCGTGCATCTCCTAGGCAGCTGCACAAACCCCCTCTCTACTTTTTGGTGGAGATAACACCCCGCCCAACACAGCTCTAACATCTCCCAGTGCGACGAAACACACCCGACTTGCAACAACTGTAAAAAGTCGAAGCGCGAGTGTCTCGGTTACGACCCCATTTTCAGACAACAAGCGGGTGGACAATCATCTTCCAATATCCAGCCTGCGCCCAGCCAAAGGACTCCTCCCACAGTTCCAAGCTCTGTGCCTTCAACTGTCCCTTCGTCGATAGCACCCAACACTGCCCTTACTGCTCGACCAACCAACTCATACGGCAGCCAGCCATCTATGCTCCCAAGCTCGTATGCAACAGCTCACGCGACAACAGCAAGCCCTAACCCGTCTATCACCTCGCTTAGCTACGACTCGAGTTTTTCCAACGTTGCATCTCCTCCTGTCAAATCCGAGTCGACATACGAGTATCCGCCCGCAATCGACCCAGCCCTTCAAGGATTCTCATCATCCTCAAACGCAGAAAGCTCTAGAGCGATTGAACAAAGGCCTCTTGCTGACAACAACCAACATCTTAGAGGTGGCGCCCCCTACTATTGATTTCACCCTTGTTCGTCGTTTGCTGCGCTGCTGTTGAGAACATCTGCTTACGCGCGTTTCTGACAGCCAACAAAATGAAGATTGATGAAATTATCGATCTCCTGGGCACAGTTCCTCCGTCCCAGAATGTTGCCCACACTGAGGGGACTCGCAATGAAATCACCAAGGTGTATCATGAGATGTACGCACCTGGGCTTGCCTCTTTCTTCGAATCCGGGTGGTACCACTTTACAGAAAATGGATCACCTTCGTTTCCTCAAAACCAGCGCCTCGTCGAATTGATGGCATCTTTTCTCAAGGCGCTGGAGGCTGTCAAGGTCAACGATCAAACCCAGATGGCCTACTCTGGTATTCTTGAGACGCGCCTTGTGTGGGAGCTTGCGCGAGCAGCATACGATCCTCCCACTACAGCTTCTGCTATCAGTACCACAACGCTGCCGCACGATGGTGATGCGAAGGAGACCCAAAACCGTGTCCGAGTTGTTGAGGCACTTTTGTGCGGAGACTATCTATCAGTCAACCCACTCTGCCCACCAATGCAAGACCCTGACAATTACCGAAGCCGACAATTTGATTTCTGGTATAGCCTGGCCGAGTTCGTGCGTACGCGGGAGGATCCCACTGGTCCAGCTGCCGCCAAGTCTAGGGAGGAAATGCTTTCGAGAATGCGCTATCTACTTGATGGTCGTGAGAACCGCGATGTTCTCTACTCGATTGCAGTTGTTCGAGAACTTGCTCCACATTTCGATTCTCCTTACGGCAATGCTGCTCCTCAACATGCCGACGAGAGTGACCCTAAGAACAGACTCTCAGTTGCATCCAAGTTCATTTACGATGAGTCTCAGGTCACAGGTGGAACAACCAACGTCGTGCGACGTCTTTGCGACATTGCATACAGAGCCTTCGTCAATCCAGGTGTTAATATTGCTCGGAAATTTTGATATGATCTTGTTAGTGTTTCCGGGGTTGGTTCCAAATTCCATCATTTACAATTTGGCCATGGCCATAATTTCCTTTGTCAGTCACACAACATGACCTTTAGGTCATCCTTCACATTTCCTAACAAAAGCACTGTTCATCACTACAAAGCGGGATGTCGTTCGTTGCATCGTCTGGGGCATGGCGAGGGGTTCATTAAAAGTTTATTATTGTTCGTTTTGGTCTGTTTGCGGCGTTTTCTCCCCCACGGGGATAGTGAGGCATTGTCTTTTTTCTTCATTCCCCCTTTGTTCATAACGGCCTACATCATTCGATCTTGGTCGCGGCGTTTGCAGAAACAATGACCCTATGGTCTAAATGTATACCTTAATGCTCCTGCGGCTCGGCAGTGAGGGAGAAGAAGAGATAGATTTCGGCATCAAGGGAACGGTAGAGACCTGACATGGAGTGGATCATATGGGAAACAAAGGTTACCAAAACGCTAGCGTGTATCTTCCATAGTGGCATGCTCTGTTTTGCCCAGGTTGACATTCGATACAAGGCATTTACTGGCATCTCGTCAAAACGGGCTATGGTCTTGTTCGTCTAGGAGAAGGTATGGCGCTTAGCCTATAATAATGGGTACAATAATAAAATATTACTTGTTATATCAACCAGCAGGTGCTGATAATACTAGGTAATTGATATGTAGTTGTCATTAGGAAACACGAAGGAGCCTTGAGATGATCCTCTTCCATTCCACTTCCTTATTCATAACTCACTACCGGGTTGCTTCGCACAGCTGGCCGCATCATAGAACAAGCTGCGGTAGCCATAGATACAATTCACTATAGTCGTTACGCATAAAAAATGGTTAATGCCTTGTCGACTTTGTGCAAGAATTACGAACCAGTAGTGTCTTTCACCCAGTATTAATGAGTACTTACATACCTAGGTAAGCCTCAGGGAGCAAGAACACATCAGACCTTTGAATATAAGGTGTTAAAATAAGCTTAGCAAAAGCTATCCTAAACTTTGCCTAAACTTATACTAAGTTACTTGAATTGTTTTTTATTCATTTAGGACCAAAGTTCTGAGTTTTCTTTCGTCCCCTAGGTACGAAATCCGGGTGTCTTGCTACGTACCTTGTGGTTCGATTATAGGTACTTATATTTGTGGACTTGTCGTAACCTCCCTCGGCATATAATGCAACTGCCTGTACGGAGTACGGATAAGACACTAGCTGCGTGTAGGGACTTTTGTATATCGGCGAGCACGGCAACGATAGCCCCTTTTGAGGCATCGCTGTCGTGAGTCACTGAAGTGCTCATATCGGCAGATACACATTTGCTTTAAATACCAACTCATAAGCTGGAGACATCTCATTTTCTGGACTGTCGAAGTAAGCCCGAGTTACACTACTTCTAGTTTGCTGTTCTTGTTTGAAACATCACAAACACTTGCGCCTTGGAGAACACCACTTGATTCGACGAACTTGCTATCTACTTCAAGGAGCACCCACCATGGCCAACACAAGAAAGTTAACAGCAACTTCGCCAACATGCGAGGAGCCGGGAGCAAGAATACTCGAGACACAAAGACTCATCCTCCGTCGATTCTATCCGTCCGATGCAGAAGTCATGTCCCAAGCAGCTGACAACAAGTCCATCTCCAAAAACCTGCGCGATGGTTTCCCATCCCCTTACACACTGGCCGATGCGTTGTATTTTATCAACAACGTAGCCAACAAATTTGATGGTGCTGGTCAACACTGTGGCATCTTTGTCAAGGCCAACACAACAGAGAACCCTTCGTCGGAACCGATCTTTATAGGCACTATAGGCATGATGGCCAAGAACGACGTCTATTTCCGCACGTGGGAGATGGGCTACTGGTTGGCTGAGACAGCCTGGGGAAAAGGCTATGCAACTGAAGCTGCCAAGGCGCTCATACGATGGTGCTTCGAAACATGGCCCGAGTTAAACAGGATCGAGGCGTGTGCCTATGGGGGCAATAAAGCAAGCCAGAATGTACTGAGGAAGTCTGGACTCTTCGAAGAAGGCACCAGGAGAGGTGCTGTTTGCAAGAATGGGGAACTGGTAGACGAGGTTCTGTTTGGTCTGTTGAGGAGCGAACTACATATAGCTGAATAGGAGTAAAGGAAGATACAGACCTGACACTGAAAAGATAACACTTACAATACAGATTCGTTTATCATATCAATCAGAACGCTAGTTCAACTTGACATTAGGCATGTGAATTTTCATCTCGGAGATATAAAGAAAATGCAGAGGAGCAAGATCAACTCCATTTAGAGCTCCAAGATTGTGCGATGAAATGTATCGCCAAAGTTTACCCAGTCTTTGCCTTGCAGTCAAGATTAATTCATAGATCGAAAGTGCCTTGTATGAGTCACTATTCTCACTTATGCAGAGATTGTTAGCTAGGGGGAATCAAGAATTCCTCGTCTTGGGCCTAGAGAATAGATGACGGCTTGAATTCTTAGCGGCAAGTTGCAGCGATGAGCTCAGGTTATTCAAAACGTGAAGGTTGTTCATCATAAGAAGAATACAAATCTCAATCAATACATGGTTTTCGAAACGCCTTGAACCATACAAGTTTGTAGAACGACTCTTCTCAATTACAGTATACTACTCGGCCGAGTGATGCGATGCAATTGGTGACAGATGTTGGTCGCGGAGCAGAAAAATCAACGAGTAATAGTTGAATTCTGATTGGTCAGCCTTCCGCAAGAATAATAGTCCGGCCCACCACCAAGAGCAAAGCTCCCAGGTTTCGACACAGATCCCCGGACCGCGGGAGATGACGGCCACTATCACGAAGGCGAATTCCCCCTCCATCAACCTGCCATTGACCTCGAGCCAGAGGCCCTCTCGGGAGACTCTACACATCTCGTCTCACTAACGGCCGTCCCCTCTCTGCTCTTTACACAATGGCTTCCCTCCGATTCGCCAGCCGAGGCGCCAAGAGCCTGTGCATGCGGCCAGCAACATTCGCTGCCCGCCCTTTCTCGACGACCTGCCTGCGAAAGTATGCCGCCGCTGTCGAGCCCGTCGGCACCAGACTCATCCCCGTTGACGAGGACTTCTCATCCGCCCAAGATGTCTACGGCCTCTCCAAGCCCCGAAAAGCCGGTACCCGAAAGTCGCGCGAGAACTCCGTCCAGGACCGAAAGGTTCGACACTATACCGTCAACTTTGGTCCTCAGCATCCCGCTGCCCACGGCGTGTTGCGTTTGATTCTCGAGCTCAATGGTGAAGAGATTGTCCGAGCGGACCCCCACGTCGGTCTGCTGCACCGAGGTACTGAGAAATTGATCGAGTACAAAACTTATCTCCAAGCTCTGCCTTACTTTGATCGACTTGATTACGTCTCTATGATGACCAACGAGCAATGTTTTTCCCTTGCTGTTGAGAAGCTTCTCAACGTCGAAATCCCTGAGCGAGCCAAGTTTATCCGAACTCTGTTTGGCGAGATCACTCGTATTCTTAACCATTTGATGTCTGTTCTATCACACGCTATGGATGTTGGTGCTTTGACACCTTTCCTGTGGGGTTTCGAAGAGCGTGAGAAGCTCATGGTAGGTGTATCATGCATGGTTGACGAAAATCAGCAATTGACATGTTCCAGGAATTCTACGAGCGTGTTTCCGGCGCCCGTCTCCACGCTGCCTACGTTCGACCCGGTGGTGTTCATCAGGACATCCCCGTTGGCCTTCTCGACGATATTTACCAGTGGGCTACCCAATTCGGCGACCGAATCGACGAGACCGAGGAGATGTTGACTGATAACCGTATCTGGATTGAGCGATTGAGGGGTGTTGGTGTTGTTCCCGCCACTGAGGCCCTGAACCTATCCTTCACTGGTGTGATGCTTCGAGGTTCTGGTGTTCCTTTCGATGTCCGAAAGAATCAGCCATATGATGCCTACGACCAGGTTGAGTTCGACGTTCCCGTTGGAACCAATGGTGACTGCTACGATCGATACCTCTGCCGAATGGAGGAGTTCCGACAGTCTCTCCGCATTATTCACCAGTGCCTCAACAAGATGCCCGCAGGTCCCGTCCGTGTTGAGGATTACAAGGTCTCTCCTCCTCCTCGATCCGCCATGAAGGAGAACATGGAGGCACTTATCCACCACTTCTTGCTTTACACTAAAGGCTACGCTGTTCCTCCTGGTGAGACCTACTCTGCCATCGAGGCCCCTAAGGGTGAGATGGGTGTGTACGTCGTTTCTGATGGTAGCGAGCGACCATACCGATGCCACATTCGCGCTCCTGGTTTTGCCCACTTGGGTGGCTTCGATCACGTCTCCAAGGGTCACTTGCTGGCTGATGCTGTCGCGGTCATTGGTACTATGGATCTGGTGTTCGGTAAGTTTGCTTCCTTTCTTTTACTGGGAAGTCATGCTAATCCAATCGTAGGTGAGGTCGATAGGTGAAGCATTTTCGAAAAGAAAGAAGGTTAGAATGGGTTTCTTTTGTTTGTAATCATAGCTGATAGGGAGACCACGGTAAATACTCCCACAAACGTCGTGTGCTCGAGCGAGAAGCTATGTAGAGGTGATGCGTGTTCTGAAATAGCAATGAATCATCTTATTTCCATTATTCTTGGGTGTGATAGGTACAGTTCTAGTGTTACAGACAAAAGCAAATGCTTTGAGGGCTGGAGGGTTTATCTGGCCTGTCTGGCCAGAAGTCTACAAAAGCTTAGTACCAGTCCCAGAAGCCTGCTCCATAAAGAAATTCTTCAGGGGGCCGAGAGCATTGACAGCCCGAAGACCAACTGAACGAAGCGGCACAAGAGGACCACTCTCAGCAGAGTAGAGTTTATGAAGCTTATCACAAACGTTAAGAATGACATGGTTGGCGGCATAGCGCTCGTTGTTGTATGGCTCGAGAGACAGCTGAGTGCCAAGGTCCTGACCATGGGAGACAGCATACTCAATCGTTTTGGCTAGGCTCTGGACATCCGCCTGACCCTGGTTCAAGCCTTGACCAGCCAAGGGGTGAATAGTGTGCGCCGCATCGCCGACAAGTGCGACGCGTTCGCCAGTGTATGTGTCGGCATGACGCATCTTCAGAGGGAAAGAAGCGATGCTCCCCTCCTGAACTCCAACAACGGTCTGTGGAAGAGACTCCGCGTCAACATGAGTGTGCTGCAAGCGCCAAGATAGTTCCTCCACCTGGTTGTTCTCCTGTGTATGCATGAAACCAATGTCGACGGGACTCAAACGGAAGGCGGCGTTGACCATAGCGATAAAGTCTTTGAGGCTCAGACTCTTGAGCAAAGCCGCCTTCTCAGGTGCAGTAGACCAGACCAACGTAGCGTATTTTCCAGGCATAGGGAGCATTGCAACTGGGCCCGTAGGCAAGAATCGCTGGTACGCAATCTTGTTGAATTGGCCGCCCCAGCCCTCGCCTTCGAGCTCGAGGGTTGCCACAACGCCGTGTCTACCATAGTCCCATCCGCGGCTGTTGATACCGGCGAATGTGCGTACTGGACTGTTTGCCCCATCTGCGCCAACAAGAAGTCGTGCTGCTAATGACTGGCCACTTGAGAGCTGCACGACTGGCCAATCACTCAGATCCAAGTCTTCGGTCTCCTTGCCCAGATCAATACTCTCCACTTTCGTCTTGTCAAAGACGTCCACCCCGCCGAGTTCTTGCAATCTCTTGAGCAGGCCGGATGTCAAGTTCAGATTTTCAGCCATGTAGGCAATCGTCTTGTCCCCGGTCGTACTGGGTGGCCAGTCGAACTCTATACGGGCACCTGTCACTCCATCCCAAACCTGCATCTCCTGGTAGCCCTGCACACGTTCACGCTGTAAATGTCGCCATGCACCGATTTTGTCGAGATATTGAGCCGACGCAGGGGTAAGAGAACTACACCGGTTGGAGAACTGGGTCAAAGGGAGTGAGAACGACTTGGTTTTGGAAAGGTCCTGGGCTTCGATGAGGGCAACGCGGAGACCAGCCGTTAGAGGATTGGCCCCTACTGTTTGTTAGTTGTTTGCTGATTGAGCGGGCAAGAGAAACTCACGAAGAGCTGTCAGCAAGCTCAGACCTGCTGGCCCACCGCCAACACATACAACATCATAGATATTATCCTGTGTTGAAGTGGAAGCCCGGCGCAGCTGATACTGATATTGTCGTACACAGCTCCGACAGACGAAGCCGGGCTTCCCCAGCACAGATTTCCGATTCAGCATTGGTATCTGATATCAATTGATCCCCTAAGTTCGAAGAGCCAAGCAAAAACCCTTTTCCAAAGTATGATTTGGAGCTCCAACAAATCTTTAACAAGCCGTACCTCAATCGTTCGATACTACTGGGTAGTTGGCGGAACAAAGTGGCGCAGCATGTTGCTGACAATATGTGTGGCGGTGCTACACCAGGCACACCTACTTAGGTACAGTACATGGTAGCATGGCGCATGGGTGGAAGACCCAGCGGGTCAAGTGACAGGGGAGTGCCTCTGTACCACGAGCTTGATTTGAGTTGCCACAGACAACCGCGCTACTTAATTTATCATTGCGTCAAGGGTCTCACCCGTCATCAACAATTCGCCTGTCAACCTAGAGACATACACTTTTCACACGATCCATTCCCCCACTGCCACTAAAATTTGCTGCTTTTTTGCAGTCTGTTCGTTTGTGAAGACGAAACTTGATCAATCTTCTCCTGTCTTTGATTGTCACATAAAGTCCATTGTGGGAGATCAGGAGTGTTGCGTGGCCCTTCTTTGTTGTTCTCGTCCTGCCTACACGAAGAGGCATAGGCGGTCTCATTCCTGCGGCCTGAACACCATCCCGCATCGTCATCCTCGTTTATGCTCTAAAACTCTTTTCGCTTATCGTGCTCTTCCTTGGTCTCGACTACCGCCATGGCCGACATGGAGGACTACCTCGAGGAAGGGTTTGACCCACGTTCAGTCACTGTTCCGCGTTTGCGATCGATTCTTGTCACGCATAATGTTGAGTACCCTGCGACTGCAAAAAAGGCCCAGCTTGTTGAGCTGGTTGAAGATCATGTACTAGCGCAGGCCCCAAAGCTGCGGGCTCAGCGCGCCCGAGCCAAGAGATCGAGTATGGGAATCGTGAATGCTGGCAGTCCGGAAGATAACGGCACCTGGGATGACTACGAGCTCCCACCTCCGTCGACTACTAAGAGACGTTCGAAGTCTCCTCGAAAGTCGTCGGCGCGTTTTAAGGGTGAAGATAATGTCCTGACGACTCCTGTGCCCAGGAGTCCTACCAAGCGCAGTACACGGTCAGTAAGCCGTGCGCTCTCTCACGCTGACGACCACGACAACTACGACGCCCCTCGTTCCATTCGCCAACCGAGGAGAACAGTCACGCCACAGATCAAAGATGAACCACAAGAAGAAGAGACAATCCTCCCCGACCACGAAGAAAGCGTGTTCACTCACGACAACCCTTTTCAGAGTGGCAGTTCGCCTGCTCAACATAAAACACCCACCAATCGCCGCCGTACAATCGCCGACGACTCCATCAGAAGTGTTGTAAAGTCATCGTCCCGGCGCAGGACAGGTGGCTACAATGACGATTATGAAGATGATGTTGAACCTACTCCAAGATACCGCGAGCCGACTCCGGACTTACTGGAACCTGGCGAGGAGTTCACTCCGAACGAGCAATTGGAATTGGAACAAGCTGCAAGTCGGGGCGAAATGGAGATCGAGCCTCGCAAGCCTTCTCAACAGGTATCTCGAAGAGGTGGTTTTAAGGCACCTCTCTTTGTCCTCTTGATGTCTCTTTTTGGAGCCTACCTTGCGTGGTATCGTCAAGAGAAAATCGCGGTTGGCTATTGCGAAGTCGGCGGTCAAGCAAAACCACTCTTTTCGCATGACATTCCTGTACCCGACGCTCTTGTTCCTTTCGTTGAGCCTCAGTGCGAGTCTTGCCCTTCGCACGCGTACTGTTACCACGACTTTTCGGTTCGTTGCGAGAATGGATTTATCCTCAAGCCGCACCCATTGTCTCTCGGTGGGCTAGTGCCACTTCCCCCTAGTTGTGAGCCGGATGGCGAGAAAGCGCGCCGCGTTAAAGCTGTAGCTGATAGAGCTATTGAGGAACTCAGAGATCGCCGAGCTCAGTATGAGTGCGGAGAGCTTGTTGGTGAGGATGGCAAGAAAGAGGAATCTCCTGCGATGGCTGAACATGAGCTTAAGGCGACCGTGAGCCGCAAGAGGTCCAAGAGACTCAACGAGGACGAGTTTGATGAACTGTGGGCTGCCGCCATTGGCGAGGTCGCAGCTAGAGATGAGGTCGAGATCATTGAGACAGCACCGTAAGTTCTTCCTCTCTTCACAGCTCAGGGCTTTCACGACCTATCTGGCGACAATTTCATTGCTCTACATGTTTCTGACTATGGACTAACCAGATCCACCATTGACCCTACAGATCGTCCAATTCCTCCGATCTTTCAGACAGACGGCTATCGTCCTCGTCTCTCGCTCGCCTTCCGTACACCTGCGCGATCAAACGATCAATCCGACTCGGCCTGGCAAGATATAAATTCCCAGCTGGATTTTTGATCGCTGTAATTCTCGTTATTTTCTACTTGCGAGCCAGATATCGGAAGCACGTGGCTACATCTGCTCAAATTCCTGCTCTCGTCGACCTAGTGCTGGGTAGACTTGCCAATCAGAAGGAACTAGGTGAAGAAGGCATCGATGATCCTTGGTTGTTTTTACCGAACTTGAGAGATGACGTCCTCCGGGCTATTCACTCATTGTCTGAGCGAGAACGCATCTGGCAGCGGGTTCGAGCTGTTGTGGAACAAAACAGCAATGTTCGAACCAGTCAGCGCGAAGGAAGAAGCGGCGAGGTAGGTCGCGCTTGGGAGTGGATTGGCCCTGTTGCTGGTGACGGAGCAAGGAGGCGACGGAGCGGCCGGGTATCACTCGGTCCTAATTCTCAAGTAGAGTCGCCAGAGCCAACAAAGGCAAACCTCGATGTTAAAAAGTGGGAGGAATCAAGACCGATCTACTAATACTCACGTTCAATATTTTTCGCCAAGTTTCCAGCTTTACGCATTTCTTAATTACTATTTCCTCAATGTTTGACGAAAGGGGGTGGTTCTCTTGGACAAAGGTATCAAGCATAGAGCATCTATCTGCCTTTGGAATTGGAATTGGCGTTGGAGGCTGCTGGTCTTTTCCATGTATGATTAATCATGTGTAGATGCACGGTACTTTCAGGACAACCTATATTCATATTCATCAATGAACCTCGAGTAATGATGAAGTACTGTGGCCAAATGAGGCTGTTTGCGAAATACTCCAACAGTGTACGGCAGGCATTTGTCGAAATGATTCACCAGGAATGACGAAGTCGTTGTGCTGAAATGTTTTGTTTTGGACATTTGCTATACACCGAGAATAGGCGGTATCGGCGATTCCGACCTTTCCCGACGAGCAATTTACAAGCTCCGACAAACCCAATTGAGAACGATCGACCCAAAACTTCCCAAGATCTCACGGGTAACAGCTTTCCGACAGTGAAGTAACTAGGGTCTTGATTGATTCGGCTAATGCACAGGTGTTGTTATGACACAGAAGTGGTACAAAGAAAAACCGTGGAATCTAGGGACCGAGACTCTAGCGGCGGCGTGTAATTATCTATTGGGCCTTGGAGGCAACGATCTCTGGGGGGAAAGGTTAGCGATGCTATTGATTGGCAATAATCGGCTACACGTACTCTCAACATCAGCAACACTCTGCTGGAGGATCTGCTGAAGGACCTTGGGGTTCTCAAGCTCCTTCTGGACCTTTGCGATAACGGACTGAGCGAGCTCCTTCTGCTGTCGCTGCTTGACCTGGCCTTCGTATCGGACCCAGGAGTCAAGGACGGTCTTGGCCTCAGCAGCAAGAGCAGTCTTCTGCTCCAACTCGAAGGCCTCAGCTTCAAGCTTGGCGGTCTCCTACAAACACAAGCATAATCAGCCACATTTCTCGCTACCATCCAATGCACACCTCAGAATTACCTTGGAAACCTCGAAAAGGTTCTTGGTGATCTCAACGACGCTGCCCATCTGCTTGACGTCCTCGATGCGGCCCTTGACGGCCTCGGTGTGGTCGGCACGGGCGCTGTTGAGGATGTTCTTGATCTTGTTGTTCTGCGTCTCAGCCCACTCCCTGTAGGCAGGGCCACCGTACTTGATCAAGGCACCCCAGACTGAGAGAAGCGAGATGGCGATGATGGTCTCCTCGTTCATGACGTAGTACTCGCTGGAGATGGCGTAGATGGAAAGACCAGCGGCAGAGCTCAGGATGGCACTCTTGCTGAGCAGACTGTTACCGGGAAGAGCGTCAATGATGCTCTGAGCCTTCTTCTTGGGGTCCTCGGCGGGAACATTGCTGTTGTATCGCGCGGCGGCAACAGAGATGGTAGGGGCAGCTCGGCGGGCGAGGACGGGTCGAAGGAGGGGAGCGCCTACAGGGAGTCAGCATGAATCGGAGGTGCGCCAATTGGGTTCGAATTGGGTTCGGTTCGAGGGATTCGAGATTTCTTCACATACCGACGGCGCTTCGTGCCAAGCGTGACGCCATTGTGAGATGGTTCGTGATGGGGGTATCTGGGGCTTGTCGTTGATCGGAGAGCTGGATGTGAGGTTGAGGTTTTATCGCGCTAGTTCGGCAACAATCAAGAACACGTGACCTCAATACATCAGATTTAGATCTGGGGCCGGCATTTTACCGTTGGCTTATGGGTGGATATGATTGGCCAAATTTTCAATGATCAAAGAAAGATTTCGAGATTTTGCTTTCATGAACTTGAATGAAGTAAGTTTTTCTCAAAGTAATGACTTTCACTTTTTGAAAAAGTGAAAATTAGCAGTTCATTTTATTGCGCAAATCATATTAAACGGATTCATCATACCCCTCTAGCAAACACGCGATGCCAAAAGCGGCCTCTGCAGAGGGCCTCAAGCGTAAGAGGTCTTCTTCAACTCATGAGAAGCCCACTACTGAGCGACGAAAGAGAGCGTCGTCAACATCCAGCAATGAATCCGAAGATGCCAGCGCGAAAATTCTATCAATGGAAGAAGGGATTCTAGAGTCACGGAAGAACTATAACGACCTCACCATTCTGCTCAGTACTGCAAATGACTTAAAGAATGGGGGCCAAGAGAGCATGCTCTCTACAGTTGTCTTGTGCCGAATCTTTATCCGATTACTCACTCAGGGCTCTTTGATCGCCAAGAAGACTCTATCTGAGAAAGACCTTTTTATTGTGGGATGGCTGAAGGAGCGGTATGCCGAGTTCAAGAAAATTCTGGTTACTATTCTACAGGATGAAGAGTTGGCGACCCCAGCATTGACCTTGTGCATGAAAACGCTCAAGGCAGAGGGCGAGTTCCTTTATGACAAGGACGAGTACACATTCCCTCGAGCTTTCCTTCGAGAGATTGTTTCCTCATTATTCGAGAGCAAAAATGAAGATGTGATCAAGGCATATGTGGAAGAGTATGTGGAGCAATACGACGATATCCGCTACTTTACCTTCAATGCAGTCAAGTAGGTCTTCTCTGGTTCTTTTCAAACGCTAACTCAAGGAGCTCTCGACTGACCCTCACCTAGACACACTGTGGAGAAACAAGAAGGCAATGCTTCGCCAGAGCTCTTTGATCGATGCTTTGCGCTCTTGTCAGCTTTGGATGGTGTCCCTGAATCTGCCGATCAGCTTGAAGATTTCTTCGTTCCCAAACCAAAGAAAAAGACACATAATCTACGAAACGTCAATCAGCACAAGAAACAAGCTCAGGAGGCATGGCTATCTCTCATGACCCTTGTTGAGGAAAAGGACCAACGAAAGCAAATTCTCAACGTCATGTCGACCGTGATTGCTCCTTGGTTCACAAAACCTGAGTTACTTTCGGACTTTTTGACAAATTGCTACGATTCGGGCGGTTCGATGTCTCTTTTGGCTCTGTCCGGTGTCTTTTACTTGATTTCGGAACGCAACCTGGACTATCCCTCATTCTATACCAAACTCTACTCTCTACTCGACCGCGACATTCTTCACTCCAAGCATCGATCCCGATTCTTCCGTCTTCTAGACACATTTCTAGCTTCGACACATCTACCAGCAGCCATGGTGGCCAGCTTCATCAAGCGCCTTGCTCGTCTTGCGCTCAACGCACCCCCTGGAGCTATCGTTTTCGTGACTCCTTGGATCTACAACCTGCTCAAGCGTCACCCAACATGCACATTTATGATTCATCGAGAGGTTCAAGATCCAGAGATGAAGAAGCAAATTGAGGAGCACGGTGTTGATGATCCTTTCCTCCCCGAAGAGGCGGACCCTATGCAAACAGATGCGATAGAAAGCTGCCTTTGGGAGCTTGTTCAACTTCAATCGCATTATCATCCCAACGTTGCAACTATCACCAAGATCATCTCGGAGCAGTTCACAAAGCAATCTTACAACATCGAAGATTTCCTAGACCATTCCTATGCCACTGTAAGCCCCCATTGCCTCGGCAATATATGTAGGGAACTTTGCTAACAGTCACATAGCTCCTCGAAGCCGAGATGACAAAGGATGTAAAGAAGGCACCCGTTATCGAGTTCCACATCCCTAAAAAGGTCTTCATGCCAAATGGCGGGGAGGCTGAGGCCGAACCAGATAGCCTCCTAGTTAAATTGTGGGACTTTGGCAACTGAGGTTAATTGAGGATTATTTTTGATACCATGCACACACATGTCGTTCTGGCGGAGACCAGTTCATAGGGGAAAACACGGAACTCGGTACTACTCTGGTATATATCAGCAGAATATATGCTGATAATAATAGAAATTTAGACCTTCCATATCAGAGACAACATACCTCTAAAGTTCTGGATGTTTCAAGAGAGATGCCGAAGCCATACATAGTGAACCGAGACTTGGAACCAAGCAAGCTGAAGATCAAGTGACAATTTCCTATCTTGTACTTTGACATAGGTACGCAAAAAGATAAACATCCGACCCTGTAAGTGATCGGTTCCATCGACGCGGGCCTGATTCGAACAGACGCCTCCGAGGAGAATAGATTTCTAGTCTATCGCATTAGACCACTCTGCCACCGCGCCTTCGCTGAGGATTGATTCCGGTGAAAATTATTCAGCATCAGGATCATGTCTGCTCAGAAGCATGCCCTACCGTGTGGTTCGTCCATTGATGTTGTAGATGGAGATAGGCCTCGTGGTTTAGTCGCATCACTTGCATACTTACCTTATTAAGGTACCTAGTAGGTAAGTAGTAGATATTTTCAGACTAATACTGACCACAGAACAAGTCGGTGATTCAAGTGGTTCGATGAGTACCTCCTACCTTATCTTAGTGGGTAGGCAGGTACTTGTCGATCCAGTACCTGACCTTAGTCTACCGTACAGGTATGTACTTCAAGTAGGTATGTAACCTCCCTATATCACTGAAGACCATAATTCAATCACCCCAGACTGTGGGGATCCGTTGCCATTCTACAGCAACCTTATAAGTACATCGCCATGGAAAGGTAGGTTACTGCTCTGTCTGTTTGCAGCCCGCCCTCTTGGATCGCCGCTCAAGTTAGTACACTGTTTACTGTGAATGATCACGCGGACAGCAATTGTGGCCGTCGGTCGTTTACCACGACCAATATTGTACAGGACAAAGTGTAAGCGATGAGACGTCCATTTAGAAAAACCCGTTCATATCTTAACTCTAAAAAAACAAGGTGATTCTTGGCCTGCTCTTGACCTCCACTATCTCAAGGTTGTGTTATAGTGGGAACTACACTAAAATATTATCCCTGCCAACCATTGATGGCTGACATCATTACCTCTTCATTTGCAGCTCCAAGCGAGAAATCCCACCCTATTGCATTTCGGGCGTTGGTTGTCTTCCTCTCCTCCTCGGCCTTCTTCTCTTCTCTTCTCATACGTCTCAAAAACGCTCGTTCGCCCATTGAAGATATTCGCGATGTCTAGCAATCGTTTTGCCGACCTAGCAAGCACTAGCAAAGCGACTCCTCCTGCTTCGACCTCCAATCAACTCCAGGCTCCCGAGTCGTCAAATACCTCCAACGCATCCAAGGCAAGGAAGAGGAAGGGCCATCGCGGCGGCAGGAAGAAGCGAACGCGTAGAAAGAGTTTTGCGGCATTGGATGATGATGATCACGATGAGGATCGCGACGCCACAGGAGAGGGGTTCTTCAATCTTCCGAGAGCCAACTTGAGTAATACCAGTATAGATAGTGAGGCATTGCTGGATCATCGGTAAGCCAGACTGGCCGGGACGAGTTTTGAGGGCAATTTTTTAACAAAACCTTCTAGGGACCATCAACCATTGCGTCCCCGTCGAGCATCAACGACGCCAGCTGCCAGCGGCATACCAGTCTCACCTTACTCGGGTTCAGCCAGTAACCGGCTACGATCAATACCAGCTGTCTCTGCCGAGGAAGAGCATCCTGGCCATACACCGTGGGACGAAAATGCACCATTACTCGGCGAATCAGTGACTTCAGGTTACGGCGCAAGTGACGCAAGATCAAACCAAACGAGAAGTCGTCGCGCGTCTATCAAGTCTTCAACGACACGCCTAGGAACCTCGTCTGGGGCAAGAGATAACTACGATGTCAACGCCCCTCCATCCATGCCAGGCTCGCCTACTTTTGGTACCGCGGACCGTATAGAACTAAGCTTGGGGGATGTTATGATTCGGGATGGGCTTGGGGCAAGTCGCGACGACTCTCCGCATCGCATGATGGGTGACATCGACATTCTCTCCGATATGGAGGGCATGGGTGACAATCGCCCTGATATGGCCCGGCGAATGGCAACCGGAGCTGAGCAAGACGTTTGCTTTCCTGCTCCTGGGATGTCAGAGCTCGGAGATGACGATACACAATCGCAGGCTCATGAACACCGACAGTATCGCACGCGCCGCCGCCGTGGTCAATGGCCTGACTTATCTGTGCTAGAGGAATGGAGCCACATGGAAAAGGAGGACCGAACGGAGGAGCGCCGTGTCAAGAGAATCACAGAACCGCAGCTCATCAACGGCCGCTTGCGCCCTGTGCGTAAGGGATGGTATCAGACGGACGAAGAGTCCCCATATCGTTTTACCTATTTCAATGAGGAGTTCCAGAGCACAATCCACAGTCAGACTATCTCTGAGCTGGTTCAGCCTGGTGGTGGCTTCCGGGAACTGTTTGTTCCAGATCCTCGAGTTCTATCAGACGACGAATCAGACGAAGACGATATGGAACCTACACCTCTTCCAACAGGCTTGCGCCATCATAGCACTGCTCCAGAGGGTAACTCCAAAGTCCACACGCGCCAGCCATCATTGTCGACAGTTCATGATCACCATGACTTGCGCGAAGGGACTACGTCGCCACTCAAGGATCCTCTCGCCCATGTTGCTTCAAGAAGCGAATCTGGACGTGCTACACCTACTGGACGGAAGTCTGCGGATGAAAGTGTTCGCGTTTCTCAGAACACTTCAGGCGAACCAAAGGAAAGGACTGTCAGGTACGGAGAAAGACCAGTCTGGTGGCTTGATGTCCTCTGCCCAACCGAGCCTGAGATGAAAGTCATATCTAAAGCTTTTGGCATTCACCCACTTACTGCAGAGGATATTATGCTTCAGGAGGCTCGCGAGAAGGTCGAGCTCTTCCGACATTATTATTTCGTCAACTACCGGTCGTTCGACCAAGACAACAACAGTGATAACTTTCTTGAGCCAGTTGATATGTATGTGGTAGTATTTCGCGAAGGCGTTCTCAGCTTTCACTTCTCCAAGACGCCTCATCCCGCCAATGTCCGACGCAGGATCCGGCAACTGAAAGATTATCTCATTCTTTCTTCAGATTGGATCTCGTACGCTATTATCGACGACATTACCGACGTGTTTGCTCCCTTGATACAGAATATTGAGGACGAGGTTGACGAAATTGACGACGCCATCCTGAAGCTGCATTCGTCTGCTGATAAGCGACTTAACGAGACCTCCTCCAAGAATGATGATGCACTTACAAACTCAGATCCAAGCACAGATATGCTTCGGCGAGTGGGAGACTGCAGAAAGCGAGTCATGAGTCTATACAGGCTGCTTGGCAACAAGGCGGATGTAATCAAGGGATTTGCTAAGCGTTGCAATGAGCGGTGGGAGGTTGCGCCACGGTCTGAGATTGGTTTGTATCTCGGTGACATTCAAGACCATATCGTCACAATGACAGCCAACCTGGGTCACTATGAAAAGTAAGACTTTTCTCTACGATTGGAACTACATTTTGCTAACATGTACAGAATACTGGCTCGATCTCACGGTAACTATCTCGCACAGATCAATATACGGATGAATGAGCGTCAGGAACAGACGGCAGATGTTCTCGGCAAGCTCACTGTTCTCGGTACGATTGTGCTCCCCATGAACATCATCACGGGTCTTTGGGGTATGAACGTATGGGTACCAGGCCAGGAATACGAAGGAGACCTTACGTGGTTCTTCTGGATTACCGCTGGTCTGTTGTTCTTTGGTCTGGCATGCTACATGATTGCCAAGAGAGTGTACAACATTGTTTAAGACAACACAAACTTCTTGTTGGTGCATACGAATATTTATCAGGGGTAGGCATTAGTGCTTTCTTTGCACATTCTGATCCGCGGCACATGGCAAGGCACACAGCCAACTTGACCCTGCTGCTTCGTTCTCTTTGTCATTTGGTGTTTGGAGAGCTGTTTTGGAAAATGGATGTCTATCTGGGACTCGCTTTTCTGCGAACACGTATACCTCTGGGCTGTTAGAAAGGATGGGACTGCTTAGGATATTATTCTAAAGGCGGTGTTTATGGCTGAAGATTCGTACACGCAAAATTATCAAATCCACTACTATCATACTTAGTTCTTCTATGGACATGTTGTAGCACTAGATTCAGCCATTTTGCAGGTGTGGAACCAATTTGTACTGTTATTTGTTTTCACGACAAGCATTTGTTTAGTGTCCTTGCTTGGTTATCATCTCAATTCAGGTTCAGTCTGTATCATTTCCAGGAGCCACAAAACTTCAACCTCTCTTGCCAACCAGATCATTGTATTTAGGACCTATAATACTCAATCTGCGTGATTTCCAAAGGTCGTTTTCAAGTTCTCGCCACATTAACTATACTGAAACAGTATAACCACATATTAGATACTCACCCCTGGGGGAGCAAGAAAATATCAGATCTCAAGATATATTAAGGTATCATAGCAAATTCAGTATAAGGTTTACTAAAAGTATACTAAGTTATCCAAGTCTTTGTATCATTGAGGATCGAAGTTCTGAGTTTTCCTTCCCCCTAGCCACCCTATACCTGAACTGCACTTGAGTATCACTTGTTCTCACGGCACCAAGCCCAAAAGCCGCAAATAAGAAAGATGCTTCCACAACCCAATTAACGTGGAGTTATAATTGATCTCTCGTGCTTCTAGATTTACACGCATGTACATGCATATGTTACCCTACTTTCCGGTTATTGCCCAGAAATGGCTTCCTCCCTAACACTAAATTCATACCTGAGCCTGCGCCCGAACGCCTTATACACCGAATGTCGACCTGGCCAGGATATGGCGCGCCGTGGACATGTTGGATAATGTGTAATGGTTTGTGAAGTTTCTGATGACGCACATCTGAAACGTGCTGGAGAGTATGTGGGTCTACCTCCGTTGCCCAGCAAACGTAGCACGGAGAGCCAAAATCTGTTGCCTCTCTGCCTCAGGAAGCATGTCAATTTGGGACTGAGGGAGCTCCATCACTGCGCGCATTAAGGCATCGGGATCCTGCGCAGCTTGTGCGGGAGCCGCGACAGGAGCGGCAGCATAGGGCTGAGGTGGTGCCTGATAAGGCATAGCAGCAACAGGAGGAGTGTTGCTGGCAACCGGGTAGCTAGGCATGGGCGCAGGAGGGAACGCAGCGGGGGGAGCCCCAGGCTCAACGACAGACTGGATGGCTTCGGGAGAAACGAGTCCCATGAGGAGAAGAGCCTGGAATACAGCGTAGGCCAGCTGAGGCGCTTGTTGGAGGAGCTCGGTGGCGCGCTGCGGTTCGCTACTGGCAAGTGTCTTCATCTGGGAGAGAATATCGAGGAGTTGAGGAGGAGGAAGGGTTTCGAGCGTTCGTGAGATAGCGTCGGAGCACGAGACACCGTGAGGAAGCTCCTTTCCAGCAGGCAGAGGAGGAAGAGTGCTTGGCTGAGCACTGTAGCTGGGAGCTGCGCCATTAGAGACGTGCGGGTTGTAGTTAGATATGGCTGGGTCCTTGTCGTCATCGCTACTCTTTTGGTCGTTACTAAAATCGACGCGAAGCTTTCGTCCCATGATCTCGAAATCGTTCAGGTTGCGCACAGCGGACGACGCAGAATCTGCATGACTGGGTTAGAGAGATTGAGTCTTTTTAAGGGTTACTATCATCCATACCGGTATCCGGATAGTCTGCGAAACCGAATCCTTTGGGCCGCCCAGTCTCAGGATCATACACAAGACGGAATCGCTCGACTTTGCCTGCGCTGCTGAAAATGTCGGTGATTTGCTCTTCGGTCAAGCCTGGAATAAGTGTCAGATGCGATGCGGTGCGGCTTCAACTATGACAAGTGTGGTTGAACTCACCATAGGGGATATTGCCAACAAAGACGACGCGAGAGGGTGGTCTTGTCGACATATTGAAGTTTCTGTGATGCGAGCGTATCCGGAAGAAGAAAGAGAATTACACAAGTTAAAGAACTAAACAATTCTGGTCTAGGTTAAGTTTTATATATCACAAAGTGAAGATAAGAAGAGACGGCCCGAGTTGTGATGCAATGTCAAAGTCTGGGAGAAGTTATTGAATTTCTCAGCCTTGCCAATGAACAAAGGTTAGGCTGATGGGCAAACCTAGAGCTCCGGTGGAGACGATCAGCTGGCCATTCAAAACACAGAGTCAGCTGGGTCTCTGTTCCAGACTTACAGGCCCCAGAAGCCCTGAGTCAAACCCATCCTGGCCTAGTGCAAAATTAGAGGATACTAGACCCTGCAAAGCGCCGCTGGAGCTACTGTACGTTTTAGAAGAGGACGTCAGCCGCAGTTGGAAAAAGGTGGCCTTTTTGGATTTGGGGCAATCGACTGGACAACTTGTACTGTAATTCTGTTCTCGCATTTGCTTGGTGTTTCTTTTTCTTTGAATTGTTCGGATCCTCGAGTGCCAGGTGCAGATCCGCAATCAACAACGAGAAACTCCAGTCGATGCTGCCTCTCCTTTTTGATAGCTGATTGTTTTTTTTCACATACCCGTTACTCTATCTCGCCATCAACCCTCTCCTTTTTGATTGGCGCCTCAGTTACGGATACCCTCGACTTACAACTGCAACTGCTGCGCTGGCTTTCATCGTCGCAAATAGGTCATCATGCCTCCGAAATCGAGATTTACAAGGCTCGATGCCTTTACCAAGACGGTCGATGAGGCAAGAATCCGAACGACAAGCGGTGGTATCGTCACTATCGTGTCGCTACTAGTGGTCCTGTTCCTGTCATGGGGTGAATGGGCAGAATATCGACGCATTGAAATACACCCGGAGCTCATTGTGGACAAGGGAAGAGGTAGGAAAGCCTTTGCTATTCCTAGACACAAAGCGTAACTTCCGCTCGAATGCTGACATACTGTGGCTTACAGGAGAGCGCATGGAGATTCACTTAAACATCACATTCCCCAAGATGCCCTGTGAGCTCTTGACTCTTGACGTTATGGATGTGTCTGGCGAACAGCAACACGGAGTCATGCACGGAGTGAACAAGGTCCGCCTCCAGCCTGCTAATCAAGGGGGTGCTGTTATCGATATCAAGTCTCTTGCGCTACACGACGAATCCGCTGACCATCTCGATCCTTCATACTGTGGTGGTTGTTACGGCGCTCAGCCTCCTGCCAATGCTCGCAAGGCTGGGTGCTGCCAGACTTGCGACGAAGTCCGCGAAGCCTATGCGCAGTCATCGTGGGCCTTTGGCCGTGGCGAGGGCGTTGAGCAGTGCGAGAGAGAACACTATGGCGAGAAGCTGGATGCCCAGCGCGAGGAGGGATGCCGTATCGAGGGTGGCCTGCGCGTGAACAAGGTCATTGGTAACTTCCACTTTGCTCCCGGCCGCAGCTTTAGCAGCGGTAACATGCATGTCCACGACTTGAAGAACTACTGGGATGTCCCCAAGGGCAAGGCGCACGACTTCACTCATTACATCCACTCTCTCCGTTTCGGACCTCAACTGCCCGACAATATTGCCAAGAAGGTTGGCACCAAGAGCTCGCTTTGGACCAACCACCACCAGAACCCCCTCGACAACACGCGCCAGGAGATCCACGACCCCAACTTTAACTTTATGTACTTCGTCAAGATCGTGCCTACCTCCTACCTTCCTCTCGGCTGGGATAACAAGGGTATCAAGATTGCTGGTCTCTTGCAAGACGACAACGCTGGCCTTGGAGCCTACGGTTACTCTGAAGATGGCAGCGTCGAGACTCACCAGTACTCTGTGACTAGCCATAAGAGAAGTCTGGCGGGTGGTAACGATGCCGCTGAGGGCCACGCAGAGCGTCAGCATACCAGTGGTGGTATTCCTGGCGTCTTCTTTTCCTACGTGCGTACATGTATCCTGGCACTAAAAGCATACCTCGAAGCTAACATCCGTCTAGGACATCTCGCCCATGAAGGTCGTTAATCGTGAGGAGAAGGCCAAGACATTCAGCGGTTTCCTGGCCGGACTTTGCGCCATCGTTGGTGGAACCCTGACTGTTGCTGCTGCTGTGGATCGAGGACTGTTTGAGGGTGCGGCCCGTATCAAGAAGATGCGAACCAAGGACCAGTGAAAGGGAAATTAGCCCGTTCAAGTCTACAATGCGAGACCAGCTCGGTTTGGCGAATGGGATTCGACAGAGGTGTCCATCGGTGGGAGCAGTTGCATGTAGATATTGCAAAAGTCCAGTGCTATATGCGTTGGCGGCGGGTAGGCGTTCTGGAATAGTTGGGATTTGAGCAGCGCTGTAAAGAACATGAGACTGCGAATTGAATATACTTGAGATTCATGCGCGAAATCTTGATCGAGTCCATTTGAAGAATGATTTGACGTAGGATGATCCTAAGGATGTCTCATGAAGCGGCTAGAAACGAAACTCGCTTCTATCCCTAGTTCCAACGGCCATACAAGGGAGGATTTATTGAGATCTGCAAACTCACAAGCATGGGACATGGGGGAGTGTGGGAATTTCTTGAGCTTGTCTTCTGAATCAACTCCGTATTGCCGGGGGATCGTGGAAACCATAACCATGGAGTCGATCTTTGCTGACTTTGTACCTGACAAGAAGGGCGAGCACGGAGATTAGTGACGAGATAGAGATGACTGTACGTAAGCAAAGAAAGCGAATCGTTTTCGCTAATTTTGTTGCTCTATCTGACACCAAGACTCAGCTAGGGTTCCATGATGTCGTCGTAGTGAGAAGCGGCAGTCAGAAAGGCGAATGTTGATCTCCGAAGAGGGTGTTTGGTTGGTTTTTGATGATGCAGAGAAGCAACATTATGAAGAATGAGATACGGGCTGCTCTGGCCACTTACATTTGGGCGTTGTACGATGATCTAACGTTCAGAACGCCAGCTTGACTAGTTCAAAAGGGCTGCAGAGAGTAACACTGCATTGATTGGCTCTCTAGTTTAGCATAGATGATAACCTCGAAAACTCAATCTCAAATCAAGCCAACTTTGCTGCTTTTTGGCCTTTTCACGTCGAAATATCATCTTACAAGTGAGCCTCTGGTTAAGGAGACCAGTACAGTCATGAAACCCAAAATCACTATAAATATTGATATGAGCAGCCATGATAGTGGTGAAATGGTAGCCACATGCAGCAATGAGAATCGAGTTGTGATACGATTCCACTGTTAGCCTTGTACGTCACTGCAAGTGCCCTTGCATGGATGATGTCTGTAGAAAGTTTCGTGATACGCAGATGACTTGGTTGTGACATCTCGATCCAGCTAGTAGGTGGAGTTGATATTATTTTATATTTGCGTACTCCATACGCCTCATCTCAATACGCGTCAGATGGTTAGTCTACTGTTATTGATTGAGATCGAGGCATGGTTCATATGAGAGGATGAGATAGACTGGATGAACACGCGTGCAGTTTGCCTTGATACCAGTCCAGTCCTGGTTTGCCGAGTTGCTCATTAGCGCAACACATGGGCTGCTAAAAGAAGAAGAAAAAAAACACCCGTGGCGGAGAAATACTCATGCCCAGGTACGAAATGGTGGAGGCTTACATATTATCAACGAGTCACCAGAGCCGTCGACTGTACGGATAGTCTCTTGAATCTGTATCCATTTTGGATGGACGACAATCGTCGTCTAGACCATTTTCAAATGGGCCCAGGGTGGAAATAGAGCATTCGGTAAAGCAATCCTGGTTTATCTAGTTAATGGGATCGCAATGCAAATCAAAGCAAAGCAAAGGGGGCACTGAAGAGGCGCGGTCGACCCAGCCCGGGCTGGACTTGTAAACACCACGCTAAAAAGGTCTTTGATTTGTTTCTACTGGGAGTTTGTGAGGCTGAGGATGACTCAGGATGAGATTGACGATACGCTAAGCATTGGAGGATATGCCAATTGGCAATGTGGTTACTGGCTTGTGATTGTTATATTCGTTGACGGAGAGGGAGAGGACCGTAATCCGTAACATCTGTATGGACAAGACCTAAGATTACGATGAAGTACGAATCTCGTTCAACTAGCACACCTCATGCACAAACGAACAAGTACCCCAGACCTAGCGTTGTGGCTGCAACAGAACTGGTCCCTGGACAGCGCCAGAACCCGGAAGCGGCTTGAAGTTGGTGGGGTCTCGCCAGCCGGCCCCTGGCTGGCGTCTCATTGTCGCATTGCACCTAGCAATGGCTTTTTGTCTTGTTGTTTTGAAGCCTCGGGAGGTCAAGATAAAGCAATAATTAAGGTATTCAACAACGGACTTCGACAGACGCTAAGGGCATTGAGTTTATCTACCAGACACATGAGACAGTACTCTATCAAGCACACAGTCTGGCAGTACCTTGTGTCTACTATATTCCCTGCTCATGCAAGTACTAACGTGCCTTATCATCATCGCTGTTGTGTTACCACGGTTGCTGGTCGTTTCCTCAAAGGCAGCGAGATTAAAGATGCGTGTGGGCAACTTTAGTATGAGACTTAATGATTGCCTTTCCGAGTAAAGTGAGGCAGCCTCTGTCTAATTTACCGGACTCTTCAACGCAAACATGGACCACCCCTTGTTGGTGTATCTTACCTACCTCGAAGAGGTTGCGTCTCCGTCTTGAGTGGGTTCGTTCCCGTCAAGACGAAAATGAAGCATTGCTCAATTCTAGATAGGCTTGCTGGCTAGTTGTGGATTCAGAGTCAATAGTGAACGCCCCTTCTGGTCATGAGGTGGCCCGTCTTGGGCAAGTTTAGTTTCGGAGGAATTGAGTTGTGAACAGTAAGGCATGTTAAGACAGCGCGGGGGGGAATATCAGATCAGTGTCATAGTGCCATCAAGAGTGCTCGTATTTGAGGCTCTAGACCATTGATACGATGCTGCGGCTGAGGAGAAAACTGTCAGGCTAAGGCTTCCTTATCAAGTGGCGAGAGGGGGCTTTACGAGGGAGATATACTCTGTACAATAACGAGATTCATCCCACAAGATCAGATTGGATCGTGTTGAAGAGGCATGGGTGTGGTGTGGTGTGGTATCTGCAGGTAGGTACGGATAGTTTTAAGGGGTCGTCCACCCATGTGGATGGATGGGCCTTGCGCAAGGCTTCACATTGTGCAACTCAATGCCCTCATGTCTTCACGAACCAGACATCATAGTCACACAACGCTCAACATCTTCCTGCAGTGCTTTGTTCCCAATTCAGTAATCATGTCTTTTGGAGTGTCGCATAGCCCAACGCCTCTAGCTTCCCTTGGAAGTCGGACCTCAGGACCTCTGACTCTCTCCACCTTCTTTCTTAATTTATGGATGGATGGATCATGGATCCAGCAGAAAAGGGACGGGTTCCATGGATCCTTGATCCATCCCATCCATGCTGCCTTCTAACGCTCCACCCTCCCTTTCTTCCATCAAATCCTGACTGACTCTCTTTGCACTGGAACCAATAACCACTAGGTACCTAACGAAGCTGCACAGGGAACGTAACTTAATTAGTGCCTTCAATGTGTCGTTGCTGCTTGGGGGCCGGGCTATGGGTGGTGGTCATGTACCGTTCCTTTGCATCCATGGGGGTCTAGCTAATGGATGTCTTTCCGGCATCGTACTTTAATTAGGACATTAGGTCGGGTAGATTAGTAGCTCTCAGACCCCTTCACCTTAAACCTCCACTACCTCCCACCCAACTTTACGCACCACCTCACCACCCGGTATCTGTACATACATACCTCTCGTCCAAGACAACTTAGCCCTGTGACGCCGCCAGTGTTCGCTGTCACTTACATACGTATTGTTTGAATTGTACACGCACTCGCCGCTCTTTTTCTCTTCTTTCCAATTCTTCTTTTGGTTTCGCTCTCACTTTCTGTGGCTCTGCTCTTTCGATTTCCAAGCCTACCTACTGTACCTACCTGCATAGCTCAACGTCATTCACTGTCGTCCGTCACCCCACGAGGATCATCAACAACGACCATTGAAGCCGATTAGCACAGTACCCCGAATATACGACCCGGCAGCGCGTCGCATTACCATCGATCTCGCAGCGCCCTCTCTTTCCAACCGACGACTTCATCTGGTCTTCTGGCTCTTTGCTTGTTTCAACTTTGTTCCAGCGACCATCTCCGTATCACAATTCGCATAGCGCGGCCTGCGCAAGTTCCCTCCGACGCCGATCCCTTCTTGGCTACTACCTCTCGCCCTCGACTCGTCGTCATTCTTGACGTCTGTTAACCATTACACATTCTTTGCCTTCTTCCGCCAAGATCGACAGCAGGCCTCCGTTTTGCACTGCTTTATGCTCTCACGCAATATACTGGCTTAGACAATCGCTTCTTCGAGTCATAGAGATTTGCGACAACTTGTTCACTCTCACATAAACTCGGCGCAGCAATCCTTCGACCTCCCCTAACTCTGTAGATTTCGAGCGCTCTGGAACTATACCGAAACGACTGTCGTCCTGTTTTTTTTGCATCTGTGCTTGGCTTCGCAAGTTCCTGGTCTGCATGGAAACACGCCTCCATACCTAGACTTTTGTTCTCAAGCGACCACCATGTCGTCACGTCCGTCTCTACTGGATTTGCGATCGGACTCTTCCAGCTCCAACCTTTCTACAGTCTCTAAACCCTTGCGCTCACCTCGCCTCCATGTTGCTGGCGAAGTCCCTCCTGAGCTGTCCCCCTTGGACGCTTTCGCCATGCAAAGCCGCCTGCTCGCAAGGCAATTACAAGAAAGCGCCAAAGAGGGCAACCGAATGAGTCGCCTTCCTCCTCTGACCATTGAGAGCCCATTAATCGTTCAGGGTCGCTCTGAGTACTTTCGCTCATTGTCACAAGATTCAGGCTCTGAGGCCGGTGATCATCCCCCTCTGCGCCCTAGTTCTGGTCTCGCGGTAAGGACAGAGGTGGAGGATGCCTTCAGCGATGACGCTGAGCGCCCTGTGTCTATGCATCCACGAATGAGCCGAATACCGCCGACTCCCGATGAAGAGGTACCCGCAGTGCCTCCACGAGCTCCGTCTCGAGGACGGGTTTTGGATCACATTGATGAGACAGGCTCATTTTTCGGCGCCAGGAGGGAACGATCGCCCTCACCGTTACATAGTGATACGCAGTCACAGTTTGACAAGCGAGTTGAATCATCTCCGTCTCGGAAAGACGACGCTGCCTCACTACTATCTGCCCGACGACCAAGCGGCTCGATCAGCGAATCGGTCACCGGTTCACCAGAAAAGCCCAAGCATTCATATGATGAACTTGGACTGGCGCCACCTCTGACTTCATTTCATCCAAGACGACGTACACCCAGCAATGTGTCATCTCCAGCATTGCCTACTGACGAGGATGGCTCGGGTGGCATGGCGGCTTCGTTTCACTCACTGCCTCCACGGAAGCTATCTTCTGCAAGTGCAATGACCTCCCCTGCGGTGGGCTCTTACCGACGATCTCCTTCCATTGGCTCCGAATCCTCTGCGCTCCCTCGACCGTCCTTCAACTTTTCAAGACCTATGAGCAGGTCTGGCACACCTGGTATGGAGCAACCCTTGAGACAAGCTTCCTCTGATAGCCAACCTTCGTTCATTTTGGCTGATGAGTCGGTTCATACACCAGTGAGCATGCACAGTGAGGCATTCCTTGAGCAACAGGCCGAAGACCGTGACAAGGGTGCACCATCCTACATCTATTCCAAGTTTTCACTCCCGAGAGGCAAGGCCATTCAACGCGCGGAACCAGATGAGCATAATCCACAAGCTTCCTTCCATTGGGAACAGCCCATGGTGCCCCAAAGCGACGTCCACCGATTTGAGAATGCCCCTCCACCCTCTCCTCCCACTAGACCTACAAGCTCCTCCGCCAATACCGTCCCAGACGATTCCCTGGCATCGGGTAGCTCAATGCCAAAGGCATCAATTGAGTTGAGGAAGGTTCAATCTGAGACGACACCACCACCGATGCCCCAGCTATCTCCAACTGCAAGTAGACTATCTGCCGAGGAGCCGCGCGCATCAGAGGATGCGCCTAGAGGCCGAGGTCGAACGCCCGTTTCAATAGCCACCAGTGACACAGCAAGCACGATCAAACCGCCCCCAACAGCTCGCTCGACAGCGCCTACAGCATCGGAAATGAGTGCAGAAGAGCACTTGGCGAAGGGTATCGCATGTCACGAAAGTGGGGATCTGAAAGAATCCACATACCACCTCAGATATGCAGCACGTCTAGGCGACCCGACCGCTATGCTTCTCTATGCGCTTGCCTGCCGTCATGGATGGGGTATGCGTGCTAATCAGAAGGAGGGCGTGGAATGGCTTAGAAAAGCCGCGGAATGCGCTAGTGTCGAGATCGCGGATGATGAAAGTCATGTAAAGGAGGGTAAGCATGTTGACGTTGTGGAACGAAGAACTCGAAAAGCCCAATTTGCTCTGAGCATTTACGAATTGGGAGTAAGTCACATGAATGGCTGGGGTATTGAGCAGGACAAGTCACTGGCTCTCCGCTGCTTCGAGATCGCCGGTAGTAAGTCTCCCAGATGAACCATTAACAGCCAATTGCTAACACGACCTTAGACTGGGGCGATGTCGATGCGCTGGCTGAAGCTGGCTTCTGCTATGCACAGGGTATTGGATGTAAGAAGAATCTGAAGAAGAGCGCCAAATTCTATCGCATGGCTGAAGCCAAGGGTATGAGCATGGTTGGGAATAGCTGGTTAGTCTCGACAACCAGAACATATAACCTGGAATATACCCTCGTACTCACTAACGTTAAACAGGATTCACAAGGCCAAATATGATGACGACGGCGAGTCAACCGCGCCCAAGAAGGACAAAAAGAAGGCCCGTAGCAAATCTCGAACCAGAACCATGTTTGGACTGAAGTGAGCTCACGAGCCGCTTTAGTGACACGCCTACTATGATAATGATGACATCTTCGACATACCCATTTTAATCGGAGTTTTTTACTGGTTTTCCATTGCATTGGGGGTTTCATGGGGATTAGGAGGAATATTCTTGTGCTCCCTGTAACGTTTGCTCAGGGCTGGAACTTAGCCAGGTTAAGGGGCTGGATTCGGTATCGTGTTCAGCGTCAGATTCTAGATGAGGACTTTTAGTGGATATACCCCGACGAAAGGGTGATATGGGATTCTTATACCTATTCCATGCACAGCAAAGACACTGCTATAGTACGGTGGTTGTCTATTCTATTCAACACATTCTTGGACACGTCTTGGACACTGCATCCCATATCCAAGAGCTAGGGAAAAGCAGCAGAGGCACTCAAGTTAGACAAAAACTTGCCTTTTCCTTTTTGAAAATTAATTGCATTCGAAATATTGTATTGAGCTGTACTGGGCATCATCAGTCACAACTCCGCCTGCTACAGATAAAGGCCTGTTCAGTGATCCCGTATGCAGTATACTGGGATTGCGTGTTGTTACATGCCGCGGCCTACCTCATCTAAAGTTCTGATGGGATCTCTATTTAGCTGTCAACGTCCATTTTCTCCTCCACGGGTACGTCTTCCACGCTAATATATCGCTTGATCTCGTCCCTCTTGATGATCTTTTCGTTCAGCACCGCCGTCGTGCCCTTGGGGAAACGGTAACTCTGAAGCTTGGGATCCTTCTCGTTGGGCTTGATGTAGTTTCTCTTGAGTGTTGTCTTGTCCTTGGTGATGATCGCCACGTCCACGTTTGAGCCCGAGCCCAGATCGTTCCAGACACCAGCAAGAATGGCGTCGCTCGCCAGCTTCACGGCCTCCTCCTGGTTAAGATCGGGCTTCCACTGCGTCTCAAACACACTCATAGCTGCCAAGCTACCACTGCCCATGGTAACGTAGGGAAGCTTATCTGTGCTGCCGTGAGCGTGGACAGTGAAGAGGTGGGTGCCAGTAGGGTCGACGCCAGCAACAACCAGGTAGGCACCGATGTGGCCCTGGTAGCGGAAGAGGTGCTGCTTCAGGAGGGTCATGCAGGTGACAACGCGGGGCTTGCGACCTGTGGATAGGGAGTGCAGCTCGAGTTGAGAAGAGATGAGGGCGGTGGTGAACTCTGTGTCAGCGGCGGTACCGGCACCAGCGCACCAGATCTGAGGCGAGATGTAGTGAAGCTTCTCGCAGTTCTTGTCGGCGACAATGGGACCGGATGTGGCTCGAGTATCGGCAGCAATCTAATGGAAAGGTTGTCAACGTTGAGCTCTTGGTGGGATGGCGGTAGCTCCATTTAGTGACCGAAGACCGGCGCTCGAGACAGCAAGGTATCACTTACCACAACACCACCATCAAATATGCATCCAACAATAGTCGTTCCAGTGCTGGTGGCCTTGGGAAGAGGGACTCCGCGGGCGTGGAGAGCCGCATTGCGGTTGTAGTTTGAGAAGTCGAAGCCTGGCATATTGAGCGACCCGTGATGCCCCGGTTGAAATATCAAGATAGTTGATTTGCTCGAGTGTCCGTAGGATAATGCGGTATCTTGAAAAATGGTAAGATCGCTCGGGGTATCTTTTGCGATGGGGGATGTTGCTAGTCTTTGACAATTGCTAGACGAGTTGAGGTTAACAAGGCAGAGCTGATGACGAGGCTAAAAGCTGCCTCCAACAGTTGAGCTTCACTGAGCACCTAAGGTACAGCAGCATACAGCGGCGCGCTCTGATTGGTCAAACCTGATAGGCACGACAGGCAGACCACGCCTGGGCTGGAGCAGTACCTACTACTTACCTTACCTAACTTGGTAGTAACCAGTGGCTCAAACTTTAACACGTGAGGAGAACCTAAGTCTGGCAAGAGCATATCAAAGTCAATGAGTTATTTGGGCAGTTCCGACTTGATATGAAGCTTCGTATCTAATCTAAGCTCAAAACATTCCCAGCTCTTAGAGGTGTCATCTACGGAGTAAAATCATTCGCAACTGAATTTCTACATGAGTCTCCTGCGCCTCTAGGTGCATCAATCGGGCCAATCACTATCTGGCAAAGCACGTCCCCCAGCCTACCACTGCCTGGGCCAAAGCTCCCCCCGGTCGCCCCAGTCCACTCCTATGCTGAAGGCAAATTTATGAACTTCAGGTCCTCTCTCCAAGGCCGGCTACTCTGCTACAGTCATGGCTTTCAGCTTTGGCAATTCAGGAAACGCTATGCTCGGGAGTACGGCAGGAGCAGGAGGACTGACTACAGGCCCTGATCTGGAGACGATTCAGACAGAGGTGAGTGCGCTATTCTTCTAACTTGATGGTTTCGTTTCATGGCCTTGTTTGTTTTGTTGACTTCATGGACGTGATGCTAACCGCTCCCAATCTGTACAGGATCTTGGCTTTCTCTCTATCGCTGGCGACGCCAAGGTTCGCCTTACATCCGCGTGGCCATCTCTTCCATCTTCTACCGCGTCGCTTCTCAGCGTCGCTTCGCGCAAAGGTCTTGTCGCTGCGGCTGGACCCGACCAAGTTGTCATCGCCACAACCGAATCGGTGCGAAAAGCCTTCGAAAAGCCCAAAGATGGCGACTTGGATATTCGCGAGTTTGAGCCTCAGCTCAAGATCCCTATGCCGATGCGAGTTTCGCAATTATCATTTACTGCGGATGAAAACTATTTAATCCTTTCCGCCGAATCTGGCGGCGGCTTGGCTGTGTATGAGGTTCAGAGTCTATTATCGGGATCAACAAACTCGGCTTTCGAGCTGTCAACGAACGGTGAAACCCTGAGAGCTATGATCCCGAACCCTACCCCTGAGAAGGCGGAGCTTTGTGCTATCGTTACGAATAACGGGAATCTTCACATGGCAAACCTGAAAGAACGGCAAATCAGCAGCGTTCTTAAAAACCAAGTCAGTTGTGCCAGCTGGAGCTCCAAAGGCAAGCAGCTATGCGCCGGTCTGGGTGATGGCACAATTTTCCAGATGACCCCAGAAGGAGAAGGGAAAGGAGAAGTACCTAAGCCGCCAAGCGTAGGTGACTTTCATGGTATGTAACTGCAAGCTTTCATTTAATGTCAAATTGGCTAAAATCATCTCAGTATCGTCTCTTACCTGGCTCGAGAACCACCTGTTCTTGTCCATCCATACTTCAAATAACGAATCGCCGCCGACCTCTATCTACCATGTCATTACGCGCCAACCACCATCATCTTTCAGCTTTCAGAAGCTTACCGATCCTGTCGAGCCGTATGGATCAGACAAGACACCACATCACTCGATTCTGCGACTCCGAGAATTTCCACCAGCTCTCCAAGATATGCTCATTGTTGCTTCCACAGCAGCCTCGGAAATGGGCGTTTTGAGCCGTTCCAAGACACCTTTAGTTACGGACAAGCCTGCAGATGCTATCACCGGAGTGTTCACGACGACAGAGTTCTTGGATGATTCCAAGAGACCGACATTACCAATGACTGACTCCATGGATGATTCCACACCGATTGGTGTAGCCCTCGATCTTTCCGGCAAGGACAAGGTTTACAAACCCATTCCATCTGACGTCGAATTGGAAGAATCGCCAGGCCCACTACCTGGGTTTTGGGTACTCACACATGAGGGCGTTCTTTGCGCTTGGTGGGTAGTCTATAACGACTCTATCAGGCAGGGCACCTCGTATCCTCACTTGGCTGCGGTTGAGGGCACATTAGCGCCGACACCAACTGCAGCAACCCAAGCCGGTCCTGCGGCTCTAGCATCACCCTTTTCTAATCCTACCCCTTCCGCGTTTGGCTCGGCTTCGCAGCTTGGACAGAAGTCATCTCCATGGGGTGGTGCTAACGCTGGTTCTGCTGCCCCTAGCACAGGGGGTGCCGTATTTGGTTCAAGCGGCTTCAGCAATACCGCAGCCACCTCTGCTCCGGCATTCGGCAAACCTAGTTCCATCGGCTTTGGGCAATCGTCTCAGCTAGGTGCGAAGAGCTCTCCTTGGGCATCGGCATCAGGTGGAGCATCAGCTGCTACTCCTGCTTTTGGACAGTCGGGATTTTCGAGCTTCGCAAACAACAGCAATACCAGTCCTTTTGGCAAGGCGGCGTCCAATTC
Organism: Fusarium musae; assembly: GCF_019915245.1. Classification (NCBI taxonomy): domain Eukaryota; kingdom Fungi; phylum Ascomycota; class Sordariomycetes; order Hypocreales; family Nectriaceae; genus Fusarium; species Fusarium musae. Next base: position 3,867,906 of record NC_058387.1, read on the forward strand.
TCCATCAAGTGCTCCATCATCCGGGGGCTTTGCTGGCTTCGCCAGCAAGAGTGGTTTTGCTTCTGTGAATAACAATAATAGTGGTAGCGTATTTGGCAGCGGTAGTCAACCCACTGCCAGTCCTTTCGGATCCACCTCAAATACTGAAACAGCTTTCCCGGCCAAATCTGAACAATCTTCTAGCAGTCCTTTTGGGTCTACCCCTTTCAAGCTCCAGAGCTCCTTCAAGCCTGATGGATCTGCCAAGGACGACGCAGCTAAACCCAGCGGTTCTTTGTTTGGTAGCAACTTTGGATCAGCCCTTACTGATGCGACTAACAAACCCGAAGTTACGACGCCTACACCCAGGGATGAGGAAATGGACACCGCGGGAGCAACGGAGGAGACCCCCCAAGCTAAAACCAAGGACTCGCTATTCCCTGCGCAACAAAGTCCCGAGTCCACAACTCCGACTACAACACCTGCGCCATCTAAGTTCGGGTTTGCAACATCGCCAGCCCCCCAGACATCAACTTTTGGACAGCCATCCAAGTTTAGCTCCACTGGTGGTGGGCTTTTTGGAAACAAGCCGGAGACACCGAAACCCAGTGGCGGTCTTTTTGGATCTCCCTCGAGTACCCCTAAGCCCAGCCCAGGGCTGTTTAGTTTGACTTCTGCGACACCCAAGGCTGGTGGAACCCTTTTCGGATCGCAACAGAACACACCAAAGGCCAGTATTTTTGGAGGACAGCAGCAGCCAAGCGGTTACACAGGAATCTTTGGCCAGAAGTCGGAGTTCGTTAAGACTAGGAGCCCTGAGGCCAAGAATCCTGAAGTCAAGGTAGAAGAAGATGACGCCCCGCTGCCTCCGGACACAACCAGCAAGGCCAGCTTTGCTGTTGGTGAATCGTCTTCCTCATCGGCGGCATCCAAGGCTGAAGCCGCCCCTCTGCCCCCAGACTTCATTCCCAAGCCTAAATCTTCCTCGTCTGCTGCTAAAGCGGCTGAGGCCTCTGATGCCCCATTGCCGCCAGACTTTGTTAATGTGTCCAAACCGACAGACAAGGAATCGGCTGCCTCTGCTGCCCCCCTGCCGTCTGAATCCATCGCTTCTGCAAAACCAAGATCCGTTTTTGACAAACCAGACGGTACTCCAAAGGCGCCTTCGAGCCTTTTCCCCGCCGTCGCCGGACCGCCCTCGGACGATAGTGATGACCTGGATGACGAAGACGATGACGAAGAGGAAGACGATGATGGAGAGGAAGGAGAAGAAGAAGATGATGATGATGGCGGGTCTGAGGGCAGTGGTATCGATGTTGCCAAGGATCTGAGCCCAACAGTCAGCAACCTAACTCCCGGATATACACCTCAAAGCTCATTTGGTGGACCTGGCGGGCATGCTCTTGGAAGCCCCCGAACAAATCAAGAAGGCTCACGACCTTTGTTTGGCGAACTCAGCCGCAACGCCCCCGTGTTTCCGCGACCTAACGCGACCAGTCCCCGCTCTCCCAGTCCGGTTCGAGGGGCAGTGCCGAATAGGGTCCTAAGGTCAGAGAACATGAGATCTGTGAGTGCCCCAGGAATTGCCTCGCATCTCCTAGGACATAGGCAGTCACAGATGGGTGCTTCCATAACCAGCAGAGACGCTGGCTCGTCAGAAGACCCATTTGTAGCCCAGCATCGTAAATTTAAGGCCAAGCAGGAGGCTGCAGAAACTCAGCCATTAGTTGACGAGGATGACGACGAGGTTCAGAAGCTTCTAGCATCAGAAGTGGAAGGAAGTTTGACCCTGGATGAGTTCATTGCCCATTCAAACGTCGCTCCGCCTGCTAAGGAAAGTATCCCAAGCCAAGTCGAAGCAGTCTATCGCGATATCAATTCGATGATTGATACACTTGGTCTCAATGCGCGAACTATCAAGTCATTCATCAAGGGCCACACGGAGAACTGCAAGCAGGGTGGACGCAGTAAAGAGGATCTTGGTGACCCCGAAGACTGGGTTCTTTGCGAGATTGATGAGTTGGGAAACATCTTGGACAATGAACTGTACAATGATCTTGAGGACGGGCGAGTTCGTGACTTGGACGCTAAACTCGATGCTTGTCACGAACTTTCCAGGGATATGCATCGCCTTCGAGCTAAGCAGGAGGACTTGAAACAAATTCTTATGATCAGAACCGACCCTGACCAGGCTGAAGTAACACGATCTATGCCTCTGAGTGCGGAGCAAGCAACACAGCAGAACGAACTGCGACGCGAGTTCGCCAAGTTCTCGAAGCTCTTGGCTGATGCAGAAGAATCCTTAACGCTGCTCAAGACAAGAATTGCATCCGCCTCTGGCGCCTCAGGCAAAGGCAAGGCAAACGTTCCTACGGTTGAGGCGGTGATACGTACTATTGGGAAGATGACGGCGATGGTTGAGAAGCGCAGCGGGGATATCGACGTTCTCGAAAACCAGCTGCGCAAGGTCAATCTCAACTCTATAAGCCGGGAAGGGTCTCCTATGGTGACACCACAGGGAAGGAGGAGCATCATGTTCTCGCCCGAAGGAACGCCCGTTAGAAATCTGCGCCATAGTTTTGCGGGCAGCATGTCTCTGGGTGCATCTGTTCGAGCCACCCCCCCACGCAAGAAACTTAGTGGCTTCAGTCGAGAGGAGAAGGGTGATTTAATGGAAAAGAGAACACGACGGCAAGCGGTATTGGGCAAGCTGAAGAGCAGCGTCGAGAAGAGAGGTGTCAGTGTTTGGAATATGGAGGATATCGAATAATCATGGACAATGAAACAAGATGGACATTATCACGGCGAAACAAGACAGAACATGGTGATGAATCGGGCATGGAGCAACCAAGCAACTGTATCTTAGATTTTAAATAGTGTATCAATTGGTCATACCAACTACCCGGAAAGCTAATGTATCCCACCCCCCCCCCCCCCCCCTTCTGCGATCTGTTTTCCCTTTTTGATCATGATAGTGCTCTGTAACTAGTTCCATTGTGAGAATTGTAATTCCAGCTCAATAAAGCCATTTTGTCCTCACTATTACGACCAATTGATTTCCCTGAGGAAAAAAAAAAACACAAACATCATTGTACTCCTCGGGTATCCTCAAACGTTGAATTTCAAGAAGACGCTTGTTGTGCAAGCATTGAACTAGTGGTCAACCCGCTCAGGCTGCTGGAGCAGGCGGAGCAGCAGACCGTGGGATGGCAGACTTGGGGTCGGTGGCTGGAGTATTGTTGGAGATATCGCGAGGAATGTTTGATGGGTTAGAGTGAACCCGGCAATGTTCCTTGTTCTTGTGCTCGGGGTGAGGTCGAGGAGTGTAGCTAAGGGGCCACGGTTAGGTAATGGGAGTCTTCAATGAGGATCGAATCGACATACTTAACGAAGGAGAGCATCCTGAAATGTTGCTGGTGTTGCCGCGTATAAGTGGTGGATTTTGTTGACTGTGCTTTAAAGTATTTCTCAACTACAACTGTTTGCTTTATGGTTATGATACTAACAATGATGAATTGGAGAAAAGGTGGGAAGCCAACGAGTATTATATAGCTGATATCATCTCTGATCAAATCAACTTACATACATTGTATTACAAAGGATTGGTTGGCCGGACCGGTTGTGCTCTGGTGACTGACTGAAAGGACTTTGAATTGCACGTGTGACCGGCATCAACTTTGAGGACAGAGCAGGGGTTCGCCAAGGACTTTGAGTTTGACTGGAGGACATGGGCACAATACTGACGTCGTACGGGTTGCCCGGACAGGGAAGTGATGGGATCTCTCAGCGGGGGTAGAGCGTGCGCATGACCCCTGGAACGAGGAGAATGAAGTGCGCTGCAGCTGGTCTAGGGGATGATCCTAGTGTGTATGTATTGTTTATGATGACTTGGGGATGGCAATCTGGCGATGGACGACGACTGATTGGGTGCGCTGAAATGGCCAGAGGCCGGCCCGGTGAATGAGTCTGTTCTATGAACTATTCCCGACTACGGAGTAGCAGGGGCACAATCTCGGCATCCTAGACAAGAGGCAAAAGAGTCTTTGTCGAGAGACTCGTCTTATAAGTGAACTTTCAAGGGGGCTGGCTATGTCTGGTTGATGCGGCGTAAATGATCCGAAGTCGCTCATCATCAGATCAGGGTTATGGTTTTACGAGATAAGGGCTCATGAGTATTTACATGCTCTCAATAACAATTGAGGTGCCCTTCCTCATGAAAGAATCCAACGCAGGCTGCCCTCATGCAAAACCACCTCGACTGACATTGTCACTGTTATCAGACCATGATCTTATAACCTTAGGTACGTACCTACTCCGGCTCATCATAAGTGGGGCCCGTGGTCTACCCACCGAAGCATCCACATGGGTCGGGCACGGTCGGCGGTCTCGGAGACGAGTGGGGAAATCTACGCCGCCTCTTTCTGCAGGCAAGATTGGCAGTCCCCACTAAACCTTCACCTTGGATGATCCACATTCTTCACCTTCCACTCACCGAATCTTCACCTCGGAGGGGCTTCAAAAAATTATTGTCTGCTTCGTTCAACACTGACGTCCAAACGTTTATACAACCACCACGCCTACTCACCAGCCTGTAAATACATAATACCCACTACCGCAATGGCAACCGCACAGCAGGCTGCGTGGAGAAAAGCTCCTACTGCAGAGGAAATTGCCAATCGTCAGGTAAACTTCAATTGAGCAATGCTAAATGCACTGTAACCTAACTTTTGCGCCCAGACTGTTGGCATTAACAAGGAAACCGTCACAAACATCACCTCGACTGATTACCCAGGCCATCACCCTGGCGAAGATCTCGCGTTCACGCTCGATCGTTTCCGCGATGCGTTTTCCGTAAAATTTCATCAGAACGATCAGTTCCTCGCCTCTTTCTCTCTTGTCGGACTCGACGCTTCGCTCGCAAACGCTTTTCGACGTATTCTACTTTCCGAGATCCCCACCCTCGCTATCGAGAACGTTTATATCGAAAACAACACCTCTGTCATTCAAGACGAGGTTCTCGCGCATCGTCTTGGACTCATCCCATTCAAGGGTGGTCGTGAGGGTCTGCACAACTTCCTCAAGTGGCACAAGAAGCCAGAGGCTGGCGAGGATCCTTATGCCGGCTGTTTTGACTGGAACACGGTCCGCCTCGAGCTTAACGTGACATGCACCGTCAATGAGGACGCTTCGCCCGCTGAGAACGACCCTCTCAAAGCTTACCATAACGCCCACGTTTATGCGCGCGACATCGTCTTCGTTCCTACTGGCAAGCAGGTCGAGTACTTCAGCGGCGAGGACGCCATTGTGCCCACGAACCCAGACATCTTGATTGCCAAGCTACGACCCCGACAGACCATTAATCTCGCCATGCATATGCACAAGGGAATTGGATCCGATCACGCCAAGTTCTCTCCTGTCGCAACAGCCTCGTACCGTCTGCTACCTACCATTACCATTACCAAGCCTATCCTGGGCGCTGATGCCGAAAAATTTGCCAAGTGCTTCCCCAAGGGTGTCATCGGCCTCGAAAAGGTTACGGCTAAGGAAGCTGCTCAGGCTGGTAGCGGTTATGAGGGCCAGGAGGGCGAGACTAAGGCCGTGGTTGTTGATGCGATGAAGGACACTGTCAGCCGAGAGGCTCTACGACACAAGGAGTTTGAGGGCAAGGTCAAACTTGGCCGAAGGCGAGATCATTTCATCTTCTCCATCGAGAGCACAGGGCAATGGGATAGCGATGAGCTTTTTCTCGAGTCAGTTAAGCACCTCAAGCTTAAGTGCAAGAAGCTTGAGCAGCAAGTTATCAACATGGCGAGGTAGCCTACTACATCATAAAGAGATTTTGGGTCTTGTTTGGCGCAGTATCATAATTTTTGGGTTGATTTGTTTTCTGCGGTCTCTACGGTTAGATAAAAAGGAATGATACCATGACCACATCATAATATTTGTCACCCGTTTCCTCTCTGCTCCCTAAAAGGATACTCATCTAGTACTTTTTGAGTCGTCATCATGTACCTCTCATTCATTAATTCAACGCCTAAAGATGCCCAAAAGCCTGAACGCCCTTTGCTGACCACTTGGTCGAGAATCAAGAACTTGTCTTAAACTTGAAGTAAAAGTTGAATTCAAGGGGAAACGCTGGATCAGTGACAACAACCTGCTGTCCATCTTCGAGTCCAAGCTCTGTGAGGGACTTACTCAGGTTCGGGCGTGTCTGCTCCTCCAAGCCTGGAGGAAATTGCATGTATAGAGTCTTTCCTTCAGCACGGATCGATGGCTTCTTTAATTGCGCCTCGGGGCGAATCGCGAATGAATCGATCAACTCCTGCAGTGAGGAGTTGGGGTTGACTTCAAGAGGGCGAGCCTGGCGTCCACAGACAGGGCAGTCGTCTTTCTTCTCATGCTTGAAGGTGTATGTATAGATGCTATCATTGCCAGAGTACATCATATAGTTTGTGTCGAATCCAAGACAAGGGGCGGAGGTTGTCGCGATTTTAAAAGCTTCGTTACAGCATGCAGCGGCGATGATAGCATTGGTGGATGCAATCGCCGGAATGATGTTCTTGATGGTTCCTTGCGTTAACGAATAGGTGACACCAGGGATGCCAAACTCTTCCGCACGAGTAAGTGCTTTTTGGAACAGCCAGGTTACGTGCTCTGGGTCGTCCTTGTCAAGCTTCGGGAATGGCTTCTCTTGCTCCCAAGCAATAACGTGGGCCCATTCAATGCAGTGCTCGGGTTGTCGTGGGATAGAGGCAATAGTGCACAGAGGAACAGCGGCGCGCGGGGCGTGCATATCCAGCTGGCACTCAATACAGGATGTCATGGATGGGAGGATGACTCGCGCCTGTCCCTTGAAGCCTTCAGTGCCACCATCAATGAGGGGCTTTATCGCATCGGGGTCTTCAGCGTCTTCGGCAATAGAAACAAGCATGGCGTTGATCCAACGGCGGGCCTCGATGCTGTCTAGGCCGCAGATTACAAGCTGGAACTGCTTGTAAAACTCCTCGTCGAAGTCCTGGATACGGTTGTTGTGGGCTGTGATGGAGACGCCCTTGACTCTCTTTTGGACGAAAGCAGCGGCAACCTCTGCTTTGTATTTGCCAACATCATCTTTTCGGAACAAGAACTGGCGGTTGAGGTTGGAAATATCGATGGTATCTAGAGCAAGATGAGCCAGCGATCTTTAATAGAAACGACGATTCACAAACCCATGTCTATTACGTGAATGTTCCTGAATCTGGACATGGCAAGATTCTTTAGAATTTCACATCCTAGGCCTCCTGCGCCGCTGTATCACGGAAGTTAGTGAGCCGGACATTTGAGTCTCTCAAGAGAGACGACTGACATGACACTACACAAATTAGCATGGCTTTGATAGGGTGCTACATGTGTACATCAACACTCACAGAACTTTGAACGTTTCAAACTGCGCCAGAAACTCCGGCGCAGTAGCATCGGGATCGGTATAAGGTCCTGCGTTACGGCGGATTTGGTCGAGATATTTCCTTGCCTTGCGGTCAGTTGTTTGTTTGTGGTTTCAAGAGCTCCAACAGCTCCCAGCTAAAAGGTCTTACCATCGCGCGTCTTCGTAGCCGCCGGCAACTTCCTGAGCAACACTAGCCATACTGAAGATTTCAAGGACTTTGTAGAACAACAACAACAAGCCAAATGAATGTATGAGAAAGTTTGCAGGGGATATGTAAGATCAGAAAGTGGTCCGCAGCTTGGTTACTTAAGGTAAGGCCTTAGCTCTGAGAGGATCCGTGCGTGGGGGAGGCCCGTCATTGCCTGGAGCTGGCTCGGTGATGCTCGGTGAGGGTGGGGTCAAGGTGAGTAATGCTTTCGAGCACCTAAACCTAAGTAAGTAAAACACTGGGCAACAATGTATACCTCTATCGAGCTTTCAAAGTTCAAACAGCATGACATTCGGTGGACAGCTCGTCAGATTAAACTGCACAGACTAGAATGGACGACCTTCTCACTCCTGTGAGCACAACCTACCTCAAACCTCGGGATGAGCCTGAGCCACTTTTCACAGAGGTTAAGCCAGCTTCTACCCAAAAGAAACCAGCCAGCATCAGTGACAAGTCGACGGCTGATGAAATTATCGATGCATTAAAAAGCCAACCAGACTACGATACACTCACTTCGGTACTGAATGTTCTAAATAACCCAAAATCTGCGTCAAGTACCTTCTCATTCTCAACACCGAGTCCCAAAAGTGCATCTATCGTCCATTTGCTGGCCTCGGAGATCGCATCAAATTACTGGACACTTTTACTTGAGGGAAACATCGAAGATGATACAAAGGGCAAAACAGAACTTCCACGAGATGCGGATCTTTTTATCGGCTGTCTACGCAGTCTGACAGGTCTTAACGCTGTCATCACACAACTACGGGTTCTCATTCAAGAGTCACGGCAAGGAGGGAAAGAAAGGAAGAGAGTAGACTTATCAATCAACGCCGGTATTCTGTTGAGTATTCTATCTTCCATTATTGGTAGTGCTCAGTCAATCTCCACGATATGGAGCTCCTCGACCAAAGGAATCTCCAGTGCCGCGCTGCAAAGAGTTCAGAGTCAGAAACTTGCATCAATTCTCTCAAACGGTCAAATTGTGTCAATCGCAGCGGAAGCCTTTGAAGTCATGGGACGCGATTCAGTCGGCGACGAGGTTCACTGGATTGCTGACGGACTAAAATATAGTAGATGGCTGGGAAATGCTATTGTGTCATGGGTTCATTCATCGCCTGAACCCGATGGTATGGCCTTCGCGTGTGAGTTGTTCCAGAAGTCGCTGTCGCTGCAACATTCAGGTAAGGCACATAAGAACTCCATTGACTGCTACTTGCTGATGCTTATGCCTCAGAAAATCTTATCAAAATCGCAATCGATGGACTTCTTCTTTCTAAAAGAAACTCAATTTCTACATTCATCCAACTTGCTCTCAGTCAACATCGAACCTCTAGGAAGGTATTCCATATTTTACTTCAGCACCTCTCGCAGAAATACCTGAATCGTCTGAGCCTGGAAGACACACACCCTGACGACAAGGTTTCTGCCGTTGCTGGGCTTCTCGTGGAAGTCGCATTGAACGACGAAACGAGAAGAGATGTTCTTATCAACTGGTGTGCATCTTCATCAGGTGCTGGTGTTGGCGATGGAGTAGGTATCCGCAGAGCTGTCGTAGCTGCACTCGCACGAGACCGAGAAGCGATCACTACAGTACTGGAGAAAAGTATTGCCCAATTCGGAGATGACCTGTACATGAGACATTCGGCAATGCTTCAGCAAGATGGTAACGACTATCGCCACGCAATTCATCTAGATACTTGCTGACATTTTGTAGCGCACACCCAAATCCTGCTCCTTGCCGCTGGCTACGTACACAGAGTTTCTCCAATGAAATTGACGCTGCTCATGCGAGTAGGCACATACATGAACGCCATCTCCAATCGCATCGGTTCCACACAACCCAGAGCTCAGTTTCTAGGGTTGGTAGTTGGGGAATCGTTGTCTGCTTTGATCGATGATAAGAAGCAGAGGCTCGAGTTCAAGATGGAACAGACAGAAACAGAGGAAGCGCAGCAATTAAAGAGTTTGACCAAGGTCTCTGACCCTGTTGGCCCTATCGACCCTATCCTTTTCGACCACGCAAATGAGACTGTCCCTCAGAAGCGAAAGCCTTCAACGCCAAGCGAGGCTCTTCAAAAGAAGTCCAAGCAAAGGAAGAAGCCTGCTCTTACCGAAGCCAAGCCAAAAGCCATCATCGAGGAGATTGATTCCTCAGAAGAGGACGCCGATCTCGCCCCTTACCCGAAGGACTCTGACCCTGAAGACTCGGATGATGACGCAACACTTGTACAACGCAACAAGCCCAAACCGCCAGTTTACATCAGAGATCTCATATCGTATCTCAGAGACTCTGAGTCATACGACAAACAGGTGCTCGCTTTACAGACGGCTCCAATTCTCATCAGACGCAAGGCCAATTATGGAGCAGAGGTGAGTTTCCACGCTTATGAGTTGGCTGGGCTTTTGGTGGGTATACAAGACAAGTTTGAGATCGAAAATTTCGATGATTTGCGGTTGCACGGTATGGTAGCGCTTGTTGTCTCTCAACCTAAGACTATGGCCCCATGGTTTGCTCGAACTTTCTTCGAGGGCGACTATTCCCTCCAACAACGGACATCAATACTAATCACGTTGGGTCTGTCAGCCCGAGAACTGGCGGGTTTCGAAGTATCTCAGCACCAGTCGGCTGCTGCCTTCCCCTCGAAGCGGCTACCTGAAAAGATGGAGCAACTTTATATCGGCTCAGGAAATGACAGCAGCACCCTACCGTCGTCTCAGCTGAAAGCACTACCATCAACTGCTCTTGAGAATATCTCACAGTTGCTGACATCTTCATTCCTTGCCCCACTTGCTGCAGAAGCAGCCGATGCCAATACAGGCCCTGATGTTTTGAAGCTTCAAAGCTTCACGGCCCGCTACAAGTCCAAGTCTATTTCCAAACCTCGTATGCGTGCTATTCCCAATACGACTGCCGCTTTGCTTGCGACGTCCTTCTTCTCCCCACTCACAGCGCATTTCCAGGTCGCGCTCCGTTCTGCCAAACCAATCATACTCAACCATGCCCTTCTGGCACTCTACCTACAGACGTTAGGCATTGTTGTTCACGCCGCTGGGCCTTCCACACTTTCGCTGCCACAGTTAACTGCGGAGCTATGGGACCTGCTTCTGGGCGTTCGTGTGCATGTTTTTGGCGATCTCGGCGCCATGAAAGGGTGGCTCGTGGCTATGGCGTCCCTGCTGGAAGTGAATGGCGGCGACATGCGTCGACTTTGTGAAACCCAAGGCAGAGAGGTGATGGAGACAAGAGAATGGGTCGCAATGGTGTTCGGGAAGACTAGAGGAGAGGATGGTGGGGAGGAGAATGAGGTCAAAATGCTGGCGGCAGGAGTTCTGATCAGGTTGGGAGAGGCCATCGAAAGGTACCAAGCTTTGCTAATGGGAGACCTGGTCGGATTCCAATAAGCTAAATGCAAGAGCTTGGTCAATGAGGGAAAATTTTGAACATTCTATTCATGGTTTATTATGGTCATATCTTGTATTGCACAATATCGAGCTTTTAACCGATTGTCAATGTAACGGGAAGCCATTTCCAAACGCCAAGGTCATGCGGGGTCATATTCAGAGTTCCCATATACATTCGTGAACGTTTTCAAGGGGTCTCAATAGACTCCATCCTTGTTGTGCTCGCTCTTCGAAGTGGAAGACCCGACAAGTATGTATTCGCGTGGCTGAGATGATCACTTAGGCTCATGGCCATGCGTCGAAGCTCCTCCTTGACATGTTCTGATGAGGCCTGGCCTTCCATAACTTGGGGTGAGGGTGCAGTAGGTGCAGGTGGGAGGGATGGCTGTTGTTGTTGATAAGATCGAGGGAACTCGTCCCGAACTGGTGGCCGATCTAGTTGAGGCTGAAGTGGAGGAGGTTGAAGTTCAGGGGCGGCAAGCGTTTGAGTAAAAGATTCAGGGTCAGTATCGGCGAACTCGCTAAGGGAGTAGGGCCTTTCACTCGGGGTGCTCCCGTCGGTCTGGGAAGATTGGGGTTGTCCCTGGGGATGATACAGGGGAACCTGTGTTTGCTGATAGGACATCTGAGGATCATGTCGCTGGGTGTTATTCAGCGAGAGGTCCGCAATGGCATTTGCAAACTCAGAATCATCAGATACATAGATGGATGGTTCTCGTATACTGCTGGGCATAAGGTAAAGAGAGGCGTGCTTTTCTAGCTGGAAAGGATCAGCCCCTCCTAACTCCGAGCCAGCCAAGGATCCTACGTCCGAGTGTGATGTGGACGGCCTTGTATAGTCGCTCATAGGAATGGGATCAGCTAGACCCATGTCCAAGTCAATGAGACTGCCTGATGACGCTCGGTTGTTGACTGGTGAGGGAACCGCAAGGTCATTGAACTGCGCCGAAGGCTGGATTGGCTCTGTCGGAGGGTGGATCAGGCGGCTGGTACTTGGCCCTTGGTCATCGTTGAACGGAAATCTGAACATTTCCGGGTTTGCTGAGGCGGGAGGGGCCATGGAAGGGAACTTCCAATCTCGTGTTCTGCGGTTGTTGTTCATCATATCTGCCGGGTCACTAAGTGGTGGTTTGTTGTAGGAGACATCTCCAAAGTCATAGTCGGTCGATGCCCTGGGATCTCCAGCTCTAATTGTGTTCAGGTCAACAAACTCGGAGAGATTGCTACCGTCTAGGGACATGTCAAGATCAATCAGGGATTCTCTCACTCCAGGAGACTGAGATGAGTCGTCTCTTAGAGGTAAATCCGACGCAGGAGGCGGGGGTGGAGGGGTGAAATCGGCAACAGGCGGAGGAAACGGACGGCCATAATATGCTCGTGAGTTGTCCTCGTAGTTCGATATCGTATTTGGGTCAAATAGCTTTTCCAGTGGTGCTTTGACGGAAGGAAGGTGAGGTGGCGGACGTCGACGTGATTTCGGTTTTTGGGTTCTAGAAGCATCGTCGAATTCATCCTGCTTGAAGTCAACGTTGGAGCCATAGACATCAAACACAGCTTGAGCGTCGCCAGTTTGGAGCACCTGTTGATCGAACGCAGCGGTTGTGCTGAAGTTCCACTCATCATTGTCCAAGGCCAAGTTAGCGAGGTCAGATGGGCCCTGGGCTCCTCCCGCGGAGAAGAGGGACTTGCGAACACCACCTTGAGCTTCCCACAACTTGTAGCCTCTAACCAAGTGTGCCAAGCTCGAAGCAGGATAAGCATCCTGCGTGTTGAATATGTAACGGTGTCTCTGGATTTGTTCAATTGGTGGGCGTTTCTTAGGGTCATCAACCAAGCAGTACGCCACGAGGTCTTTCAACCCTTGGGAATATCGGTCGCCATCAAGTCGAGGGATGTGTTGTTTGAGGTATGAGCCTAGTCTGTTGAAGTCCATCATGCCTGCAGCTACGCTTGGTGGTAGACCCGATGCAATTTCATAGACCATGGCGCCAAAAGCCCATATATCCACCTCAGTACCATAAGATGCCGCAGGGTCGAACAGTTCCGGGGCCATCCAATGGGGTGTACCAATGACCGTTGAGCGCTTGTCAAATTTGGTTTCAATAACACCAGCAACTCCAAAGTCACAAAGCTGGACGTTTCCTTCCTCCGTGACCAAGATATTGGCACACTTGATGTCTCTATGGATAATACCCTGATCATGAACCCAGTAGACAGCTTCGGCTACTTCGCGCAAAATTGGAATAATCCATTTTTCCTGAAGGCCACCCGGTGAGGTTGGTTTCATGAGGGTAGCCACGCTGCCTCCAGCGCAATATTCTGTAATCATCCACATGGACTGCCCGACAGGAAGAGCATCGATAACATGATTGATGTTCTTGGCGCCACTATTGCTGAGCAGTTGCAGGGCACTGATTTCCTTGAGCAAGTCGCTATATGTATCGGCGAGTTTCGGGTTAACTGTGTCACTCTCTTCAATGTCGATGATTTTGACGGCAACCAGCTGATTCGTTGTTAGAGAGGTGGCCTTGTAGACCCGGCCAAAACTGCCTTTGCCAATGAGCTCTGAAAGTCGATACTGTGGAGGATCCTTTCCGACTTTTGAGCACTGCTCGGCAACCACTTTTTGCATTTTCTTTGCATCTTCAATCGCTTTCTGCTTTGTGGCCGAAAAATCCGGCCCTCTGACTTGAAGCGACGACATAATGATGAATGTTGTGAGGCCTGTCTCGGGTTACTTAGCAGGGGATGTGTAACTAAGCTAAGATCGCTTGAGCTTGTTATGGCTGGTTGGTTTACTTCATGATAGCCTGGGCATGTGATGCATGTGAACGAAGATGGAGATTGCGCTGAGTGCAAGCTAACAGAAAGAAGGGGAAGTTTGATGACTGGAGGCGAGCTTTTTTTTGTTTTCTTCTTTTGTTTTTGGCGATGTCGAAAGCGTTGAAGGAATTGGGTTTGTTGTAACATTCAATGTTGCATATTTGGAAAGGGGGACGCTTTCCCAAGTTACAGGTTACGGTGGTAGCCAATGAGCGGACTTGACAACGCTGTTGTGGGGCAGACGCGATTGGCTCATACGGAAGACAGCCTCAACTCCAATTCCCTTCAATTCGCCCTGTGTTGGCGTTAGCGGCCAATTGCAATCATGATACGATAATGAAACTAGAACTGTTACATTCCCAGTCAGATACAAAAAAATTTATTTTATTTTTTTTTTATTCAGAAGGCCAATTCTTATAGGTAATTTATTATCCTTCAAAATACCCTTCAGTCATGTGCCTGACGTTTGTCCTTATCTCGATTTCTTTCATCGTTATTGCTGAGTCGGTTTCTTCTTCCGCAACACCAAGTGTACCTTGGTCAGGATAAAGCAGTTCGCATTCCGATAGTCATGATATTGAAGATTTCTACATTCCCTTAACACACAATATCTCTTTGCGGTTATATCCATCAATAATTCGGGCAAGACGACTCACTTCAGCAGCCATGGTGTTTCAGACAACCGCCCAGATACAGCACACGTCGCCTATCTCCTCGACTACTGCAACCCCAAAAGCCATAGAGATGCTCCACGACCATGTTTTTTTCCTACATTGTAATCCTTATATGTCCAAATTCGAAGTCATGCCCACTCCGGACCCTCCTCCATCGGTTCCTGACACACTTGAGGTCAAACCTATCGCAGCACCAGACTGTTATTCAGTCACAGACCGGATTCATACCTTGCCAGCAGGGCTCTGGGATTCCGATGTTATTAGTTCATATGAGTTTTTTGACCTGGAAAGCGGTGTGTTTGTGAGAACGCGAGGGCCAATGGGTCTGGTACTTGAGACTGTTTGGAAGATTGAAGAATCTGAGGGTGGAAGCCTGGAGATCGTGGAACAGGTTTCTATTACATGCTCTAGGCTGATCATGGGTATGATAAAAAGCTCATGTGAGGCTGGATGGAAAGGGGTTCATGGAAAGATGCTTGAGAGGATAGCAGAGTCTTCATAAGCGAATGCTTTCAACAATACCCCGAGAACAATAGCTGGACGGTAAAGCCAGGTATGGCTCTGAAATGTGGCGATATCGTACTGGGAGTTGTTTCCTCCCAAGGTCGTGTCTTCAATGTTCACCAACAATGCTGCCAGGCCTCACGGAGCAAGAAAATACCAGAGCTTTTGATAGGGTGTTACTAAACTTGTCCTAAGCTTATACTAAAGTCACCTAAGTTATTTTGTCACTTAATTAGGATCAAGGCCCTGAGTTTTCTTTCCTCCTCTAGCCAGGTACCAAAAGTAGCTCTAAGACCCGAGTTCACGACAGATGTAGTGCCTACCTTATGCCCTTGCAGAAATCATAGGTAGCTTAAGGAGAAAGTATGCGTTCCGGTTTTAGTCTCGCTTCCCTCACATAAGCATCATCCCAGGCAACAGTCGTAAACTTCAGCCCCAAGCAGGCAACAACAGGAACCTAACAGTCCAAGTGAATTGTAACCTTTTCTTAGATTGGCCGCGTACCAAAGTGGCAAAGTCAGCTCATTGATTATACCAGTAGGTTGCAGCCAAGCTCTTGCCTAGAATGACTTTACCCTCGTGAGTCATTCTCGAAGTTTAACCCCAGTCTCAAGGCCATCATGATCATACCGGCCAGGTATAAAAGGAGCGCCTTCTCCAAATATCGCTTTCTCTTTTTCCTTTCTTCTTCTTCACTTCTTCTTTGCCATAAGGCTCGGATCAAAGTGTAGTAACTGTTCTTGTTGAGGCTAACCCCTCAACACGGGTCATACACTGGCTCGATACTGTTCTGATTTTTGGGTTATTGGTGATGGCTCAATGGCGCTTGCGTGGTTGACTCGTTACCAGGGTGTCCTTGGTATTACACTGTCTCCAAGTGATGCGCACATCTTTGTATTTATCAGTACATTCATCATTATGCTTTCATTGCATCTTGGCTGGTATATCCAGCGGTGCGAAGAAGGCTACTTCTGTTGCAGATCAATATGGTATTACTTTACGTTTAGAGCAGCCGAAGCTCTGGAGAGAGAGCTGTGGCGGGTTGTGGCACATTTGTCACCACCAAACTTTTGTAGGCCAGGTTTGGATCTATGTCGAAGTAACTCAACTCTCGCGGTTTGTCTGTTGAGGAGGAACAGCACATTTGCATACCGTAGTTTGGGAAATAAAGAATGAATTTGAACTGAAATCTTGCGATATGCTGCACCAGAAGAAAAGTGTAGCCGTGAACGCTGGAATACTTGAGATAACGCGGCGGTTATAAACATAGGTAGGTAGGTACACAGTCAGAGGCTTACCTAGACGTGGTGAAGAGAGGCACACATGGGTTTGCTCTCTACTATCGTCACGTGATCGCGCGACACCCACTTTGCCACCCTTCGCGGTTTCGCGTTAATAAGAGGTTCAAAGCATCCCACTTCATTTTTGGTTGGCTGCTGATTTTCCAGGACATCTTCGCATGCTTTCTTTGCCTTTTGTTCATTGGCTTGACGACAACTAAATTACCAGGCCCTTTTTTTTTCAGTTCTTCTATTGCCAAAGACAAAGCCAATACTCACTGTTTCATTGGCTATCATCATGGTGGCACCGAGAAAGTCCAGCCAGTCTCATACACCAAAGAAGACTATCTCACATTTGCCCAAAAAGTCAGTCAAGGCCAATCAAAGTATCCTTAGCTTTTTTAGCAAGGCTGAAAAACATGAGGCCTCTCTGTTTCTTGGGGCTGCACCGGACCCTATTGAGCACGAAGATCTCTACACTGCCGATGACGCCAACGACTCGATCCGATGCAACGAGGCTGAATCACCCTACAAAAAGAGGAAACTGAGCGAAGAGCCCGAACAATTGCCCAAGATCAAAGTCTCGGTAAAAGCTGAGCAGGTGGCCAGAGCTGAAGACCGATCCTCACCCGCCAAGTATGATGGCGAAACCTCACGCAAATCAACAAAATCCAAAATCAAGACTCCATTCGTTATGGATTCGGATAGTGAGGAGGAGTCTGAGGACGATATTGTGGCCACAAACAACAAGCCTGAAAAGAATGGCCAATGTACGGAGCTTTCCCCGCAAAACGAGGTCCAAACGGACGGTTTTACTAAGATCGATGAAAAGAAGGAAGCAGATATTACCACACAAGCCTTGAAACGGGAAGACTCAACATACCAACAATTCGACGATCTCGGAGAAATAGTAGACGAGGAGTTCCCGGACCTGGCCGATCTCGAAGGGGAGGAAATGCGAGTAATGCGTTACATGAGAGAGCAAGCTAGGTTAGAAGCGGAGGAAGCTGGGATTTCAAGCGAAGACCTGGCCGATGACCCCCTTGATGATGATCATACGGCAGAGTGTTGTCCCATATGTAGCGGGAGCCTGGCAGGGATCTCCATAGATGAAGCAACACGGCATGTTAATTCTTGTCTTGACGGACACCCGATCCCGTTGCCGAAACCGGAGCAAACGACACCAAAACAAATCAAGTCGGAAAACCCAATTTCAGCGATTCCTATCTCGACCCCTGAGGTCCCTTCGGCCGACGTCAGCAAAAGATTTGCACGGGCTGCTGTTCCCAGGCCCGGTCAAGCGAACCCTTTCGAAGTTATAAGTTTTGGCCCGGCACCAAAGTCTGCTTTCTCGAAGCTCATGTCCAATAATGTTGAGGATTCAGCATGGCAAGAGGCTGCTGCTGCTGAGCACGCTTCCCGAGGAAAGCAAGCATATGAGAGGACGTGCCCTTTCTACAAGATCATGCCCGGATTTTCTATTTGCGTAGACGCTTTCCGGTATGGCGCCGTCCAGGGTTGCAAAGCATATTTCTTGAGTCACTTTCATAGTGACCACTACATCGGCCTTACAGCAAGATGGTGTCACGGCCCTATATACTGCAGCAAGGTCACGGGCAGCCTTGTTAGAAATCAACTTCGTACAGCGGCAAAATGGGTTGTGGAGCTTGAATTTGACAAATCCTACGACATACCAGGGACAGAAGGCGCGAAAGTAACGATGATACCGGCAAATCATTGTCCGGGAAGCTCTCTCTTCCTTTTTGAAAAGACTATGAAGCAAGGCCCCAACAGCCGTGTTCAACGCATATTACACTGTGGAGACTTCCGAGCTTGCCCTGCTCATGTCAGGCATCCTCTTCTCAAGCCAGAGACTATCGACGCGATCTCTGGAAAGTCCAAGCAACAAAAGATTGATATCTGCTACTTGGACACTACGTATCTCAATCCACGATACTCCTTCCCACCCCAGAATGATGTTATCAAGGCCTGCGCCGATCTTTGTGGCTCATTGTCTCCTGATCCCAATTGCAAAGACGATATTTGGGAAAAGGCTAGCGGTCAAGGAACTCCAGCAGTCAGCAAGTTCTTCCCAAACACGAAACCGGATGAGAACGCAAAAGTGGACACCACAAAGAAACACCCTCAACGGCTGCTCGTAATTTGCGGAACGTACTCTATTGGAAAAGAACGCATATGCATCTCCATCGCTAAAGCACTCAAATCCAAGATCTTTGCATCACCTGGCAAGATCAAGATCTGCAAACAGCTGGACGACCCGGAGCTCACGGCACTCCTTACATCTGATCCCCTCGAGGCACAGGTGCATATGCAGATGTTGATGGAGATTCGTGCAGAAACTCTTCAGGAATACCTAAACAGCTATAAACCGTACTTTAGTCGTATTGTAGGACTTCGGCCAAGTGGTTGGAACTTCCGACCAGCAGGCAAAACCATCGGTGCGAACACACCACCTGGCAGCATTCATACTCAGCAGATCCTTCACGACAAGGGCTGGCGAACACGATTTGGATATAAAGATTTTATTCCACAGAGAGGCAGTACCAAGGAAGCCATGTGCTTTGGGGTTCCTTACTCAGAACACAGTAGCTTCCGAGAGCTCGCCATGTTTGTTATGAGCTTGAGAATAGAGAAAGTCATTCCAACAGTCAATGTAGGGAGTGAGCAGTCAAGAAAGCGCATGAAGGGTTGGATAGACCGCTGGCTTTCAGAAAGAAGACGGGCTGGATTGGTGATGCCACTCATTGAAGGTCAAGACGATGATAGGGTGTCAGAGCAGGAACTCTGGGATGGCAAACCTGGTAAAGCCGGCGGAGCATTCTGGTGATCGACTATCATGTGGAAGCGATTTGTGCATTATTCTCTTGAGCGGGAGTTCCATCCGATGACCTTTAATTTTTAGATACCATGTTGACCTATCAACGTCTTCGATCGTTTCATGACTCTCTGTTCTGTATAATGTTTAGAAGGGAAAGGAGCATTCAGTTATCCGCATCAGAAGCAAGCGCCTCATGGATTCTCTCTGGTGATCATCCCGGTCTCGACGTAATTATCATTCTTTCCGTTTACCATAATAGTAAGAGTCAACTCCGAAAAAGTTTATCTTGTTTCTCATCCATCGCCTTGAACAGCTCATTTCGCCTTAGCTTGTTGAGCTGCTGCTTCTGTAATACATGTGTTAGTATACCGTATTGACTTTCTTAAAAACGCAACTTACCCCTCCGTGTAGCATCCTCCAGCAGCTGTGTGTCAACTGACGCGCCGGGAAGATGAACGTATCTCACAACTGAGCCTCGGATAAAGACGTTCTTGACAGAGCTCTGTGATAACATTAAGTCAGATGTCAAGTTTCTTTCAAAACGCCCAGGATAAGGGTATAGTCGACATACAAGATGAGGGTATTTGAGCTCCTCAACAACCTGGATGTCATCGAGCTTGATGTTGAGGTACTGATCCACGCTCTTGAGAATTCCCTTTAGTTGAATGTCGTTCTTGAGCTCTACAGTGACCTCATGGTCAATGAGTGTCTTGAAAAAGCTGTATGAATAGCGTGTCAGTGTGCGAACAAGGGCGTTAACCACATAGAAGATAGTTCGATAGTACCTGAAAAAGAGCATGGTGTCGGTAGCTTTTTCGCGCTTGAGGCTTCACGCAGGATAGATCGACGATATTTTGGGGTTCACGAGTGTTCGTCTTGTAGTGTCAATCGGGTTTGTTTCTCGAGCGAGTTTCTGTATCGAGGAAGGCGCTTAGATGTTTGTTTGGTGGTGCAAGATCTCCATCATGATAGCGTCTACAGTCAAGGCATCGTTGGTTATGATCACGTGACTATTCATGATTCACCAGCAACTCACATAATGATCTCGAATCAACAGCAACAAATCACATTGGCTTCTGTAATCTGTGGCATTTTTACATGAACATCGCTTTGGCATTCATACATCTGCCCGGGTGAAGAGTCGTGCTCAGGTAGTTCTGATTGTCTTCTAAATAAAACCCACTGGCCATGAACCAAGACTGACTGAAAGCCAAATCCACTCGCGCTACAGGTAAGACTTGTAAATAATCATACGTCTTTGTAGACCTCAAATCCTCGCTTTAATCTTTGGGGAATTCTCGTATCCCCTTCTTAGCAACAAATGTCCGACCCTCCTCGCACGATTTCCCTCCCTTGCCTTCCATAAGCAAAAGCTTCCATGTGCAACCACGCTATGTATATCAATAGTGTATGGATCCTATCATTCCAACGCCTTGCAAGACTGGGAAATGCCGATTCGTTTTCTTTCGTGATTCGTGAGATTGAGCTTGTAGTCTACGCCACATAGCGATACAAAGTTGGCGCGTCATCTTCATCAGGGCGCTCAAGATATTCTCTTGCGATGAGATCCTCAATACGCTTCTTGATGAGGGCGACCTCGGGACGGAAACTGCCGGAGAGTTGTGAAAGAACTTCACTAGTGAGCTGCGAGTGAGAAAGCTCCTTTCGAGATCTACAAGAGTTAGTAACCAAAGCTGGCAGTAAGATTTAGACTTGGAACCTACTTCATGATTCGCACAATTGCCGCATCGACAACGTGAGCTCTGGTTTGGTTGTTCTTTTCCTCAGTGTTCTTTCGTTCCGTATTATCTTCGACCTTGGAGACCGCGTTGATGATGGGTGCTTTGATTCGTATGGTCTTACTCTGGAAAGATGCATTGAAGGAAAACTTATCGCCTGCTTTTACGGACTTGTTGGCAGGATCCTTCATCAACACGCGAGATTTGGGTGCTACAGCAATAGCTGTCAGCGTCCTCATGAGATCTGGAGTTGAGATGTTGGTCTTAGCTTGGATCTCTTCGAAGGTTAATGACTGGCCCTCCCCAAGGTCGTTGAAGAGAAGCAAGACAACCATCGCAAAGGTTGGTACGTTGATCTCGTATCTTCGCTCCCGAGAGAGCGGGCCGGACTTTCCAGGGATGGCCGGAAAGGTACATTTGACATCTGAACTGCCAGTGGTTCCAATCCAGGTGAGCTTGCGTCCATTACGGTTAGTTAGATAGTACTGCTCAAAGCTCGCCTGCAATCGTCGCAGTTCAGGGGGATATGTGCAAGTAACACGAGATCCTTCGCCAATCTGCGTAGTCCGGCCCATGACCTCGGGCGGCCAGTAGTTTGTAGTGAGAACGTTGATGTTAAGGTCGATGGTTTTGCCACTGCCATCTCCCAGGTCACGAATATGGTCACGGTAGCCGCTAGTCAGTTCTGTTGACGTGACAAGATCTCTGAACATGCCTTCAAACTTGCTGGTGAACTGTTGGCCGAGTTCTTGTTTCATTCGGGAAATGATCTGCTTTTCAACATCATGGCTTTCGGACTTTCCGTGAAGCAGGCGTCTTGCCAGATGTCTCTGGTAATATGTCTGGAACAGATCTCTATCCTGGAGGTATCGAATCAGGACGATAGCTTTCTCTAGAACGATATCGACTTCTGCCTCTGTCTTGCCTTTGATGCCTCTCTTTAGGTTGTCATCGATAAACAGAGAGACATACTCAGAACTGCGGCTGAACATGTTGATAAAGTCAGAGAAGCTCTTGGTCAATGCACTTTGGATAATAAGATCTCCTTGGAAGCAACGAGCCCAGAGGTTATCGAACTTGTCCTTCAGACGGAGTACATCGTCTACCCATTTGATCGCAGCAGCTGTCTGCTGCGCCGCAGGATTTAAGATCTTTGTCTTTTCCCCTTCACCGGCCTCGTCTCCTTCGCCATGACCAGACGAGAAATCAGTGTTCTTCAGTACCTTCTCAATCTCCAGGCCTAGCTCAACCACGCGACTTTGTAAAATGTCTCGCAAAGCAGTCTTCTTTGAATCGACCCTGGAGATGAGCTTGTAGAGAATCGAGAGGTCATCAATCTTGTCATTGTCAATCATCCATTTCAGGCCGCTCCCTTCAAGAGCCAAAAATTCGGACAGGTGCTTGACTATGAGTTCTTGATCGATAGTTTGCGTGACTTTGGGTAATGTTTCTAGCTCGATTGTTGTTCCGCATCGATCGATTTCTTCGTTCAGTCGCAGTTGGGTGTGTCGCAACCAAGCTCCAGCATCCGATTCGCGTAGTAGTTTCTCACACTCGGCGGCATAGTATGTCTTGCTGTTCTCGAGGAAGCGAGGTTCGAATACTGTCATGTACAGTTTATCGTTTTCCTTCTCTTCTTCGGTTTCGTAGAGGCTGCTGAGCATTCGACTGCAGCTTCGAATGAGATTTCTGTCGATGATGTCTCCTTCGCGCTCCATATCGATCTGGTCGAGGACCACTGATATAAGTATGTCGATCACCTTGCTCTTTGTGTTGGTGTTCAGCGAAGACCGTAGAATATGATCACGGAAAAGCGCGATGGTGGTGGCGAAGATGGGGGTTCGTTGGGCCTCGAGCTGCGCGTAGCCCCTATCAAGATACATAAGAATATCGGCGGTCATGTTCATTGACATGTTGTGATCTTCCCAAGTATCACGCAGCCCTTTGAGAAACCTCTCTCCTGTCTGCCGTCTCTCATTGACGGACGTCGTCGAGGTCCGTTCGGCGCCAATGTTGATCAGGCTCTTGCTGACGAGTTCTCGAATCTTGGGAATAACATGATCTGCGAACCACTGTTCCTCGAAAGCTTTGACCCTATCATAAAGCAATTCGCCTTTCTTCTTGAGAACCATCTTGTACGCGGCTCGGTACAGCTCCTCGAATGACAGTCGGCTGCAGTTCTTCATGTGAATGTCGCGCAGGGCTTCATCTAGCATCTTCCAGCAAGCCTCGAAATCGGAACCCTCGGCAGTTTCATTTGGCTAAAGGCAAGGTATTAATTCAGAATTCAGATACTAACGTTTCAGTACATCGAACTTACACGCACAATGCGACGAGGAGGACGAATCCTTCCCCGAGCGCCGGCTCCTCCACGTCCCGAGATCATACTTTATGGCAATATAGTTGGCGATATCGCCCCAGGTGAAAGTTCAGGTGTCGCAGGGTTTTTATGTGTCGTAGGGCAGGATGGAGCTCTCTTGCGTTTTCCGCGTTGATCCTGAGTCCTGAATATGGTGGGGTAATGATGGATGCAAGTTGTAGCCTCCAGGTGGGGCCGCAGTGAATGGCGAAATCGGCGAATGAATAAAGGAACGAAGCGGCAAAGACTACCTACCTTAAGTACCTAGGCACCTTAAGTTGAAGAAGGGTTTAGGCGACGAGCCCCCGGGCGCTCGGTAGAGAGAAGGCAATGAAAAAGACGGAATCCCCGGGGCACTGGCAAGGCACCGTTTGAGAGATGGCAAGCTCGAGTTGGCGAGGCTACAATTTATGGTTTCCGCATCCATGGCTACCTACAATTAGGTTGTTAGTTCAGCCCCAGGCGCCGTTATCGATAAGCTGCACCAATGATGCAACTTGTGTGGGGAACTGAGATTGAGCTTCGCAGCACGAAGTCACGTGAGAACAATGCCTGCAGCTCTGACCCTCGATTTTTCCGACCGACAATTCAGGCGGCCTTACTCGATAGCCAGCCTCTCAGCCTCACGCCAATCGATCCTACAACGACGCGCCTTAAAACGACCTGCTTCCACCCCAAACAATTATACAGCAGTTTAAGCGCCCAAGCTCTCTTAAGTAGCCAACATGAAGCTGGTTCGGTAAGCACTCCCCCTGCGTCTTGCGCACACCTGGATTGTGCTGAGCTTCTCGTCAAGTTTGAGCTTCTGGACTGACTTGGCACGACTAGTTTTCTCATGAAATGCGCCAACGAAACGGTGACAATCGAGTTGAAAAATGGTAATATATTGCTCCTTACCCCTATGCAAGCTTCTAGCCACGCAATCAGCCGGGTACTAATTGTCGTCTAGGAACCATTGTTCACGGCACCATTTCCTCAGTCTCCCCTCAGATGAACACCGCCCTCCGAACCGTCAAGATGACCATCAAGGGTCAGGAGCCTATCTCTCTAGAGACGATGAATATCCGAGGTTCTACAATCCGATATTTCATCCTGCCCGACTCCTTACCCCTCGATACACTGTTGATCGACGACGCCCCTAAGCCGAAGAACAAGGCCAGAAAGGAGGCAGAGCGGGGTGGGCGAGGAGGTCGGGGCAGAGGCGGTCCCAGGGGACGCGGACGTGGTGGAGGCCGCGGTCGCGGAGGACGGCCCTAAACGAGAAGGACATGAGAAGATTCAGGAGAAATGACAATATGGGGAAAGGATGGAGGCGCGCATGCGCATCGTTAATGTGGAGTGGCCACGTTATCGCGAAGATATCACATTCAAATGAAACCTGGCGTTCGGGTTGTTTGGCCATTAAAACTGTATGAACCCGCGTGGGGTGGGTATCGCTTTTCTTGTTTTGGAAAGATATCTGAATATATGCTCTCACACACCCCAATTCCACCGCAACCTTTTTTTTATTCTACGGCTTTTGAATAGTCTCGCCATATCCGTACGATCTGCAGCTTCTCCCATCCGGCCTGTTTGCCGCTGTTCCCAACAGTTTGAGCCCGCCATTCAGGCCCAAATCCCTCAATGCGACTCTTGACTCGATCTGGCTTGTTCTGAGCGCAGAGAAGGAGGTAGGCACAGCCGCGTCGGGACAGGGTTTGGGGTAGTGCCTCGATCAGTCTGTCTGTTGTCTCCATACCATCTAAGCCGCCTGCATAAGATAAGGCCAGCAGATACGAATCGTCGTCAAACGAAGGCTTTGTGCTGACTGCGAGGTCGTCTGCGGTAAACGAGTCTGGTCTGGCAGGCATCTCAGGCGTGGGCACATATGGCGGGTTGAAGATGAGGACGTCGATGGTGCCCTTGCGCCATGGAGTTGTGAGATCTCCCATACATGAACCCAGATAAAATGCATGTGAGTCGGGGTTGTCACAGGCTGCCTTTGCAACTGTTCCGACTGTAGCCCGGCATGCAAAGGCGTTCATGTCAACTCCCGCAGTCAGGACCTCACGTGTGCCAAAAAGCTTTTGCGCATGTGCGTGGACAAAGGCGAGGACGACGCCTGAGCCTGTGCCGACCTCCACCACGAGCGGCGCTATGTCGGGAAACGCTTTTTGGAGATACTCGGTCTCTGCAGCTGATGAGAGCGTGTCCAAGAGGAGGTATGAGTCCTCGGCAGGTTCGTAGACTCGCTCATATGGGACGTGCGAAGTGTCTGGTGTTGGTAGCATGATGTATGATTGTCAATGTGAGAATGCGATGTGATTGTGGTGAGGCTTCATTAGTATTTAGATCATAGATAGAAAACTTGTGATGACACTGAGTGGATGCGGCACGTGATATATGCTTAGAATCAAGAAATTAAGACTAAATAGTTGATAGAAACAGAAGACGGATAAAGAGCTGTTGTTGGTGGATCGCAAATCTCTGGTTCATAGCAGTGGCAACGTGCTCAGTTTCGAACTGATTGCCTTTTGTTGGGTTAGATACGAACATATCTGCTTCACTTGAATCAGTATGGATGGATAGTTTGGGGATGCATGAACCAGGCAGACAGGAACCTACAATTGTTGCTGGAGAGATTCCTTGATCAAACCGGTATAAAACTCCAGGATTTCGAAGCTCGTGCAAAAGTCCGTCGCAACGATCGCCTCAAAGCATCGCACACTTCATCTCGCAGCCCCAATCATCCTGTCCTGGCCCAACTCCCCATTTGATTCCCCAGCCCATATCCTCCACCATCCGAACCAGATTACGATCGTATACACCGTGCAGCTGGCATCGAGGGCATGGTCGACTCTGTGTGTTATAGAATTTTGGTGGTTCCTTGGCCGTACCATCGCAGAAGGTCGGGCAATTGTTGAGGCCCATGAATGGCTCGCAAGGTTCCGTAAGGACAAGCCAGGTGTGTTTGCATTCTTTGTGCTGGAAATATGTGAGAGTGCACATTCTCAGGCGTTCAGGGAATCAATCGCCAGAAAAAGATGTGTTGGAATTATTGCTGAGGGACAAAGACGAAAAACAAGTTCTATTCGCAGGGTAGAAAAGGAAGGTTGGTTGGCTAGACTATGTGGTGACAGGAATGGATGTTTCCAACAGTGCCAGTTAATCAGTGCTATAACAAAAGGCCACCACAATAATATTGTATCGCAACGCTCTTCCCTGGCTCTCCGCGTGTGCAATTCTGTTTATACTTATACCCAAACACCATGGAACCATCATGAATCACGATCCGCTAAACCTCTAAATGACGACTCGGCAGTATTGTCTCCCCTAAGTGTCCCGCTTTGCTCCAACTCATCATCACTGATGGCGTTCTCGGCAGATGGAACTAGGCGAGATAGCATCGTTTCCATGCGCCGTATCGCCTTTTCCATATTGGCCAGTCTATCTGTAGTTCCCTCAAACATGTCATTCTCGGAGAAGGATCCTCGAAGCTTCTGGGGCGGGATCCCAGGAAACATAGAATCTCGTCGTGATGGACGTCGAGCTCCGGGATCGGGCCTAGAGGTGTTATGTAGGTTGCGGGGCTCTATATCATTTGTCGCATTGCGTGTGAACTGTCGACGGATGAGATGATGCGTGAGATCATCATCGACAGCGATGTCGTCGTGGACAGTATCAGGCGGCGGCAATTGAAAGACGGCGCGAAGATCTCGGTGAACCGTCAACCGCCACTTCTTCCAAAACTGGCTTTTTGTTGGGGGCGGAGCTTTGATCTCCGTTGGGTCTTCGATCTCACGGGAAGGCCAGAGCAGACGGCGCTCAGCAACAGCGATGATGAGCAGGAGAGGGAGATTCAGAATCTTGACCGCCGTGACGTGGATCTTGTGGAACCAGCGCGGACTCACGACGAATTTAAGCGGGATGAATAGGAATACGGCGAGGATGTTGAACGGGGGCTGGTATGCGAACACAGCGTCAGCCTTGACGCCCTCGAGTGTCAGAACTGCTCGACGGAAACTGATCTCCGCTATGGCGTTTGACGAGATGTTACTGAATGTATTGGAAAGCATCGATACAAGGATGGTAAGGAAAAGTGTGTTTCCGAGGAAAGCGAAGGCTACCATCACACTAGGTCCTAGCAGCCAGTGAAACTCGGTCTTGTAGAGATGTCAGAATTTGTTAAGCGTAAGGGGGGGGTGAAGACTGACCGATCGATGTATACCTGTTCCATCCAATCCAAACCAAATATAGATCATCCACTTCGATATTGTTCTGATGTATATTAATACCACGTTTCACCGAGGTGGTGCAGAAACCTACAGGATGGGGTGTGCCCCCTCGCCGAGCCACAGAAGTGAAAGCAGAAACCCCAAGAAACACCAGGCAGATAGAGCTGTGAGGAAGAAAAAGTCCGCCATCATTGACCTAAGGGACAAGAACACGAGATTGTCGCTCAAGAGATTAAAAGCAAGCCGTGGAACCAAGACAGGAGCGGCGAGTGCAAGCACATCAAACGCCTGTTCGTCAAGGTTCGCGTCACCAAGCTTCCAGCCCAGGAACCGCAATACAAGATATACCCAGTAGATGAGAACAAAGGCCACATCAAGGAATGACCACAGGTTCTGGGTATAGACGTTCCTTTCGCAAGGTTAGTACTCGAGTGAAAACAGGACAAGCAAGTCCGCAGCATACCAACCATGTGCTAAAATAGTAGCAAATTGATCCAAACCCCATCCAAAAGCAAAGATAGAAAAAGCTGCTTCTGTTGGTCCATAGCGGTTTTTCCTTCTAAGAACCATAACCGCAACGTAGAGAGTGAGCAGCGTGGCGAATTGGATTGACTCGAGGACATTTCGGGTTCGAGGGACAATCAGGCGATATTGGTTGAGAAGAGGGGACTCGCGAGGATCATAAATAGATATGGGCTTCAACTTGTAATGATCGGGGATAATGTCCCAAAATGTCGACGGGGTATAGACAATTCGGCCCTCGTATATGGCGTTGACGACCTTTTGACAAGTCGCTGAACTCAAGAAATGCTTGCTCTCAGTGACAATGGCAACCTCAAGAGATGGCAGAGTCTTGTAATCAACCCAGGAGGTGGTGCGCTCTGCCTCATCTCGAATCTCTTCTGGGGCATTCTGGAAGGGTTCAAAGCCAGCGACTAGAATATGAGCCAGGAGCAAAAGGCCGTCGTGGCCATCATCATGCACTTCACCAAAGCGTCTCAGGATGCGCGTAGCTATGAGCTCACATAGAGTAGCACGTGTGAAGTTGACATTGTGACGGTTATTGAGATGAGACTGCTCTTCGAGAAACTGAGCACGATTAACCAGCAAACAGTAGACTATCACGTCATATCACATCAGTAAAGTGTTCTCAAAAGGGGTCAACAGCACTTCTCTTACTGATAGAAATGTCGTTGAGGCCATAGAACTTATCCACCAATGGCCGCACAACTGTAACATTAATCCTCAGATCCTGCAGCTGGGCGAGGCTCAAATAGTCCTCAACAACGCTGATGATGTCGCGACGAATACGGTGTATGTTGGTATACACAGGCAAGTGACTATGAGGGTCTGTCATGCAACTATACAGGGCATCGCGGTTCTCTGGACCGCCTGTACTGAGCCTACTCAGTAAAGGCCGTCGCTCTTCAGGATCCGGCAACGTGATGCGCCGGTGGGTGTTACCAGCCATGAAAGGGCCAGTCAGTTAGTCCTTAGTGGTAATATCCAAGGGAGGGACAAGGTCAGGACAAAGTGGATAGAACTGCAGTTATCGTGTTGTTGGTGATGGTTGAAATCAAGTTTGTCCCTCTTCGGTGTAGCGAGCGATAAGATAGGAAGGATGGATTGGATGCTTTGAAGCGCCCCAGGTGTCGCGTAAAGGCGCTATTGGATAGACACAAGGAGAGGGAACAAACGTAATTGAGTAATGCCGCTGGTGATATCAGCATTTGAAATATAGGTATATCCTCAATTTAGGTTGTGAGGGAGGAATTATTCACAGAAGTGTAACGTCATTACACTAGACGCCTGTCCCATTAGAGCGTTTCGGATTTGAATATTGGGGGGTGTTGCTTCTAAAGCATCACACCAGCCCTGAGATGTTAATGCCTTGATCATTTCTCTGACAAAAACAAATGGAAGTGAGTTCTTTACAGATTGGTAGTGACTTGTTTCGCAATCCGTCTCCTTTCTTTTCCTTTCTTTTCTTTATTTTATCTGACATCTTTGCAAACTTACTAATACTAGTTATCCACTTGAGAGAGCTTGTTCTTAGATTGTCTGAAGCCTAACTTAGAACTGCACGCGCATGGGACACCAATCTCAGACATTCCGTGCATTACAACAATGCAAATCCTACAGTTTCGTCCCAGTCTCATCCGCGCCGGCCTCTTTAGCCAATGCCCAAGCGAA
Organism: Fusarium musae; assembly: GCF_019915245.1. Taxonomy (NCBI): domain Eukaryota; kingdom Fungi; phylum Ascomycota; class Sordariomycetes; order Hypocreales; family Nectriaceae; genus Fusarium; species Fusarium musae. The sequence continues at coordinate 3,897,546 of NC_058387.1, forward strand.
CTTTGCCAGAGATCCTCTCGTCACAGCGTGATGTTTCGCTTTCTCGCTACTCGCCTGTCTGAGCGCATATCGCGCCGCTATTCCTTGACAAACCCCAGCCAGCTTCCAGATGCTGAACGACATTCCCCATGGAACCTCAGCCCGGGGATCGTATCCACTCTCCTCCCTGTACCACTCCAGGATCTCGTCTGGTTGTGGAAGACCAGGCGTCTTGCCAGGCAGGAATCCGGATGCGTCATAAGGAGTTGCACCAGGCGATTTGGCCGAGTAGAAGTTTATAAGAAAGTTGCAAATGTCGGAGAGCGGGTGGCCAACAGTAGACATCTCCCAGCTGTAGAATATGTGTTAGTAACTGGCTTGGAGTCTGGGAAGGTGAGCATACTCCAAGATTCCGATGACCCTTGGTTCAGTCTTGTGAAATACCAAATTGTCAATCTTATAATCTCCATGTACCAGTGTTGCCCGGTCCTTGGGTTGCAGACGCTCGTTCTTGAAGAAGCGGACCGTTTCCTCAAAGTGAGGGAGCTTTCCAACAGGCTCCTTGGTCTCAATGTCGACGACCTTCTCCTGGCTACCACAGATAGTTACCCACGTCTTGATCTGTCGAGAATAGAAACCCGATGGTTTGCCAAACTTCTCTAGGCCGACCTTTTTGTAGTCAACTGCGTGGAACCGTGCCAATGTTATCACGGCATCGCGCCACATAGCCTCACGATCGGCGGGTTTTACGCCTGGCATGGTAAAGTCTTCAAAGATACGTCCATCGAGAAACTCCATGATATAGAAGGGTGTGCCAATAACAGAGTCATCCTCGCATAGACAGTACGTTTTGGGTACAGCGACATCAGTGTTCTCCAAAGCATGCATGATGCGGTATTCGCGCTCTACTTGGTGTGCTGTCTTGGAAAGGAGCTTTCCAGGTGGCTTCTTGCGCATCACAAAGCGCTGGCCATCTGAAGCAGTAATCTGGTAGGTAGGATTGGATTGACCGAAACCAAACTGTGCAACATCAGCAACCATCACACTGAGAAGAGTACCAGCAGAGAGCTCACCTGTTTGAGGTCAATCGGTGTTTTGATGGTTGGGACATGCTCAGAAATGTATTTCTCAAGCGCAACCTCATCGACGGGCTGTCGAATTCTACCAGCCATCCTAAGGACAGTTACGTGGCTATTTTATGAGGTGAGTGGATGAAAGGATTGGATGGATGATCGACGGTCGATTTGCTGGTTCAGGGTCACGAGACAGGAGTCGGAGGACTAAAAAAGATGAATTGAAGAATGGTTTGGCGAAGCTACGGTTAATAAATGATGTACCCCGGATGTGAGAACTGACTCGATGAGCTTAGACTACGGTACCTTGAACATTTGGCCCCTTGCTAGTCACTAAAGATGCCGAGGTTCAGATCTGGGGGATTACAGTACAGACAGACAGACCTTTACGGATAGTGGCCCCCTCTTCCCCAAGCTCTCTCCACAATCCTAGGTTCGTTCGGTTCCTCGGTTCATCTGACATCCATGCCTAGGTAGGTCAATATTGGTTCGACGCCTAGGTATCTCTCTCTAGGTATCTTGTTTGTAATCAATCAGCGTTTCGTGCTCCAAGGCATGCCAGATCACAATTCACATATAGTTATGGATGTAACAATCCAAGTTTTCATTATAAAACTCAAGGCCCGAGGCCTACCTACTAGCTATGATCATCCTGCCCTCTCTCATGCATTGGAGAAGAATATCCGTCTCATTAACAGACTACTGGCATGCACATATAATCAAGATTTTGCGTAACGGGCTCCCACCACGGACCAGCCGAAGCAGAATACCGCCGTTCAAGAAACATGCATACGGTATATAAGAGAATAGTCCTTCCTGATCGCTGATTTTCACCTCACCCATCCATCCATATCCGCCTCACTACCACAACGCAAGACATGAAAGAATGCTCATGCCAAAATGAAACAGACAAACGAGAATTAACAAAAGAAACCATTGTGACAAGCCCTCCAAGTAGCTTCCGGGTCCAAGGTGAAGAGAACAGAATATTCCGTGGTATCAGTATCCATAACGCCAAGCCCTCCGTCTGATGCGGTCGTCGTAGTACATGGATCAATATGTGTCGAGATGTTTGTGGCTGAAAGTCGTATTGTCATTATAGATCATTTACCAGCCCTTCTTCCTCGCGAAGCGTTTGTTCAACAATGCCAGCACCTTTGGCACGTTAAACTGGACATATTCCAGGTCAAGGTCATCCTGATTGTCCTTTTGCATCTCAAGCAGATCATCAAGCTTGAGATCCAATTCAAGTAGACCCCTGTTGCGACCTTTCTTCAGGTTAGCATGCTAGAATGGCAGGAGAATGACATAGCTTACCCTTATAATGCAATGAAATGACGAATGTTCCAGGTAGTGGACTGGTAAAGTTGAAGTAGATGTTGGCCCGTCTGTTGTCGGGAACGTTACTCTTCTGGATGACGCCCTCCTTCTCAAGCTGCTGGTGTGTGAACTTGTACGGACCAAGGACTTGCTGCTTCTGCTGCTTTCTCTTAGTACCCTCGCTCTGTGATCGAACGTTGTGCAGGTAGCTTTTGTAGGTCTCGAGTTGTCCGTTGAGATAGACATTATGGTCACGGATCGTCTTGTAAACTTCTTGCAGCTTCTGGGTCTCAGTGATAACACCCTCTTTGAGTGATCCGAGATGCTGAAGCTCCTGCTCAACTTCGTCCCGGAGTAGGCTGAATTGATCGGCCTTGTCGATAACGCGCAATTCCTGAAGCTGGGATAAAAGTTCCATGGCCCGAATACCTTTGCGAACCATTACTGCGTCACTGCGATTGGTAGCTGCGGCATCAGCAATGCGTTCTAGTCGCAATGGTCTTCTGGCTACCCCGCTAGTTGCTGGGATCGATCGCATGACTTGTACGAAAATCGACTTGGCTTCCATGAAATAAACCTCCTCCTGCGTGATATCCAATGCTGCTGTCAGATCGCCGATAGCTGACTCCCATCTACTGAATAAAGGCAAGTTGATGACTCTGTTCTCTTTTCGTGGCAACTGAGGGGGTGATGATCCCAATTCCGACATAATGATAGCAAGATGCGAATTGTCATCCTTGCACAGCTCGTCATGATGCTTGTCAAGTAACGAGTGCATGGCGTAGACTTCGTTGAGAGTAATCTCAAGTTCAAGATCCTTCTTTGATAGAGCAACATAATTATCCATCTCGAGGCTCTCGTAGAAATCCTGAACCTCGCAGAGATCGAGCATAAACTTATTGATTCTATCCTTGTTCTGATGAATGAACGGCTGGAGCTTAGCCATGTACGGCTCCTTGGCGTATGACGGCTTGTTCGCGAGGTTCTGAAGCATCTTGGCGATATATGTTAAAGTTCGTCTGGGTCGTTCGGCAGGGGTTCCGTCGATAAGCATATAAGATTTCGGGGTAACGATCGCAGGGTTAATGAAGCGCAAAAAAAAGAATCCACCGATCAAGGTACAAATGACTTGGTCATTAGCATCTGGGTATTTGCGCTTGGTTAAGCTCCTGATTTGTTTGCAAATCCATCGGATACCATAAGGCGCTTCCTCGAGGCCCTCAATAATGGTGGTCAAGAAGCCATTGGCAATCTCGGTCAACATGGTTAAGCGGGGCTCAATGATGGCCTGAACCTGAGGGTTCTCAGCGGCTTGTTCGCCAGTGATTCCCTTAGGAAGATGGGGGGGCAGTTGGCCAGTATCCTCTTCGATCTGTTCAATCATTCGCTCGTAGACCTTGAGCGGGTTGATTTCCAGGTCAAGATCTTTCAGCTCGATTAAGCCATTGATTCTATCAGCAAGCACGGATTTGAGGAAACTTTGACCAGGACCTCTTCGGGTGTACGTAGTCATCATTCGAGAGACGGGAGTGTTAGCGCGGAGCAAGGAGGAGTAGTCTGGCGTGTTGTCGAACTGATATGTCAAGACGGACTAGAGCGTGTGAGACGTGTATCCCTTTCAAAACGTGGAAAGCTTACCTGGAACATGGTGAGCAAGAGATGCTCTTCTCGACTTTCGTATTGGTTTCCATAGATAGTGAACATGACAGTCTGGAGCAGCGAATCAATCTCGGACATCGAGACAAGTCTGCAGAGATGTGCAATGTGCCTAGGCTCAGATTGGAGCAGAAACAAAAGGTTTCCGTATTTCTGAGTTTTATCGTCGTTAGGGAAGACACCCTGCTGCATTTCAAGAGCATCTTCGAGATGACTGGCAACTTCGTTTTGCTACAACGCGAATCAGAACTCGTTCATTTCGGTGTTGATTGGGCACGTACCTCTTCCAGGGCCATACGGTTTTGAATAAGCAACGCGATTCGTGAATCTAGATAGCGCACATCCTTTTCCAAAACGAAGTTCTTCTTTGACTGTGATGAGATCTTAGACTTGAGATCACGCAGCGCCTTTTGTGCTGGAGTGGGGTCAGTTGGTTATCCTCTTGAAATGTGCATGTAGGCCTACCTTTGGCAAGCTCATCTTCAATCTGTAGATCTCCCTCATTGGCAGAGATCGACATATAGAGAGCTGACATCGAGTAGCGCTTCGACTGGCGCGCAGAGCGCGAGCCGTCGTAGGAAGACATGGTATTTTGGCGGGATATGGGCTGGAAAGAGGAGGACGAGGCGGTAGAAGCTCGAGATGGTGTTTGTAACATGATGGACATAGTGGGTTTACTGCAATTTTATGACAACGAGGGTTCAGGCTCGTATGCCTTTAGACCCAGACAACAAGCAGCAATTGCACAGGTGCCGAGCCAAAGGGCAGCGAGTCAGGTTATCCCAATTATGATGAGTCGAGGTCAAGGGTGGCAGCGAAAGCAACAACCAGTTCGAGGTGACTGACAAGCAGTGAGGCGTAGACGGCGTGGAACGGTTTTCGCGGTACAAAAGCGGGAAATCGCAAAATAATGAAGATTGTATCAACGGAGGTATCGACGATGGTTATAAGGCGAGCACGGTGGTTGGAGGCGCGCAACAGGAATTCTTTCGCTCAGAAAACAAAAGGCAAGAAACAAGCCAAGATGGACAGATGGGAAGCGGCAACGATAGCTCAATGGGAGCGTCAGTGTGTCGCGATGCGAAGTTCTGAAAATCCTCGATCTCGCGAGGAGCGCAGGAGGCGTTCAAGGAAGAAAGAAGTGCAAAAGGAACAACAAAACGGCGACAGGTTGATGGTGATAGCGAAAGTGGAGGTAGCGGTGGTGGTGTTGGTGGTGGACAAGGCAGAGGCAGGAAGGGGAAGGGGGGCCGTGGGTGATGGAATTGTACAGTCAAGGCAACCAAAAGCGAAGTACCTGAGCTAAAAGGGTACTTGAAGCAGAGTAGTTTAGATAGTGGAATGCAAGGTACCAGACATGGATCCTGGTGTATCCGGGCAGATTTATGCACGGCTGAGACGCGGACTTCAGGAGGGAGAGACGGCGCGTGGGACGGTCGGTGGATCGTTGGCGTTCGACGCTGCAGGGTCGTGCGTGCGTTGTGGGCTTGCACTTGTTTGTGTGTGTGGGGAGAATAGGAGGAATTAAAGCGAGCGCGAAACAAGCGGCGACGATGAATGAAAGGATAATGAACTGCGTTTGACAAGGGAAATGATCAACGCTGAAGAAGAACTGGAAGAACGGAAGAAGATATCCAGAAGAAAAGTGACATGAACCTGATAGGTTTGTGTGACTCTAGAGAACCTGCCTACTAATGTACTCCGTACTGTACGTCCGAATGGAAAAGGAGGCCAAGGAGAGGAAAGGTCAGGTAGGAATCAGGGGCAACTAATGTCATGGAAGGAAGGAAGGCAGGCAAGAAACAAGACCGAGGTGGCAGACGAAGTGAAAGAGGAGGGAGGGAGGACGAATCAGAGATTCCTGACAGCTACGGGTGCAGTCCAGTACCTTTTGATCGGTACCTGAACTGAGATGAGAGAGCAATACCAGTAGTGGATGGATGGTAATGATGATGCCCAGTCAAGGCGAATTGGGTGTGGATGGGAATGGAATAACGTGGCTGGTCTACCACCGCTGGTGATGAATGAGTTGGTGTAGAGCTTTGAAGCTACTAAGGTAGCTGAACCTGAAGGCTTACTGTATTTTGCAACTACCATCCATACCTTACTGATACCTTCCACAAACCCTAAATTTAACACAACGGACGGGACACAGTTCAACGGTCAATCAACAAGTATTACTTAGGTATTAACAATCACCCGCAGTAGCCCTTCACCAAAATACGCTTACCATGCATACCACCAGCCGCCATACTACGTAAATATGTAAGATACCTCAGTAGGTAGATAAGAAAAGAAGAAGGCCAAGCCCTGGAAGCGTTCCGTACCTGCTGGGATCAGGGGCAGAGACGAAACTCACGGGAGGCAGAGTGGAGCGACGCCGCCCAAAAACATGATCGTTTTTAAAGCGGGCTCTTGCAACGGGAACCCACAGGTGCAATGACGATCAGCAACAACCCGGACGGGACTGTTAACGTTGTTAGGCCTGGCAGACCTTGTTGAACGGAACATAACACAGTTGCGGTCGGCACGACAATTGATCTGACCGAGTAACAGATATTATATTATATAATAAGTCATATAGCTATTATAAGCAGATCTTATCTAATAATATAATTAATATAGCATTATACTTTATATATAATTATATACTAATATAGCTATAATATTAATTATTAAGTAAAGGTAAGGCTACTATATATTAGGGGCTTAGGCTTTAGCCTAAGCCTCTATAAGATCAGGTAACCTCTAGATCTAGGACAGATTTAGGCTAGAATTAAAAGTATTTAAAGGAATTTCTTTTAAGAAATTCCTTTTTCTTTCCTTTTTTTCTTTAAGTCTAATAATATATCTATATTAATATCCTCTAGTTATAGCTAAAGAGCTAATTTATAATAATTATTAGACTTCCTTTAGCCTAAGATAGTAATAAACTCCCTAGCTACTACTTATAATATAGAACCCCTAAGATATAGAATTAATAATATAATAGAAAAATAGCAAGTAATGTAGCCTATATAGGGTATAGCTTAATAATAACTTAGAAAACCTATAGCCTTATAGGTAATAAAGGTCCTCTAGAGTATCCAGGTTTAATAGGCCTAAATATAAACCTAGTTCTAAAATAACCTTAATACCTTTTAGGATTACCTTACTAAATAGATCTAAGAGTAACTTAATACTAAAATAGTACTATTACAGCCCCTAAGTATCTAAGCTATACCTTAACTAACCCTAGCCTTAAGTATAGTAAAAGCTAAGCTAGAGTTAGTATATTAATAATAACTACTAACTATCCTTAAATTTAATAGTAATAGGGCTATATAGCTATCCTAGAAAATAGTAATAAAATATATACTAGTTACTTAAGTAGTAGAAATTAGAGATAATAAAAATATATAGATATATATTTTTATAAACCTAGAAGGTAAGGTACCCTATATAGTTAGGTTATTTTTTAAGATAGGAAAATAGGAAGGCTTTAACCCTATTATATTCCTAGCTTACTTAAAAAGTATATATAGGGACTAGTATAGGTAGAAAATTATATAGATTAAGTTAAAATAGATCTACTAGTATAATAATAAGCTATTTATAAAATTTTTTATTTATTTTAGCTAGAAGCTAGTAATAGTAAAGGGCTTTAATTAAGATAGTAATATAAAGTTAGTTTACCTCTAGTATATACTAAACTGTATTATATAAGACTATAGTATTAGCTATAGTATTTCTTAAGATAACTTTAAGGTAGCTATTAAATACTACTATAATATTACTATAGATATTAAGTTATAGTAGCTAGAAGAGAAGTTTTATAAATCTAGTATATATATTATATTTATCTTACTTTTAGTAAAAGATAGTAAAGGTAACTCTTTAATAACTAGTATTAATATAACTTTAGCTTAATAGGATATACCTAGAGGTTAAGTAAAGCTAACCTAGGTCTAGGCCTAGAAATAATAAAAAGCCTAATAGGTTTTAGCAGATATCCTTAAAAATTAAAAATAAAAGTAATAGTACTTTTACTATAGTAATATAGCTTACTAAGTATAAGACTATTATTTTAACTGCCCCTTATAACCCTAGTAGATAGATAGATATATCTATAATATAGTAATAGGTAAAGGAAATAATAGGTCAGGTAAGGAGACATTAGGCTTAAAAAACTAATCACCTTTATAAGAAGTCTTATATAAGGGCTAGAGGTAGAGTATAAAGGACCTATATATATTTATATAATAATAGCTAAAGAAGACTAATAAGAAATTAGTAAAGTAATAGATAGACTACTTTTATTAATACTAGTCTTATTTAACTTACTAAAATTTCTTAATATATAAATTAATATAGGTTATAACTACTATAAAGTAATTAATAAGTATATAGTATAATACTTAAAAATAGAAATTATAAACCTACTAGAAAGACAGGAAATCAGGATAGTAATAAAAGTAACTAGAAAAGGGCAAACCTTTAAGGAGTTAACTACTTTTATAATATAGGTTACTTAAGGAACTATTAATATAAATAAGTAAAGAAGCCAGGCTATATTTTATATTATTCTAGGCCTAGTAAAAGATATAATCCTTAAGTTACTATAAATAGTATATTATAATATATATATCTATATAAGTAAAAAAGAGATAGTAATTAAGGCAGTAGGCAGGCTTATTATAAGTAATAATAAGTAAATAGTACTAAAAAATATAGTAATAGTAATAATTAACTTAGTATTTACTAATATAATATAATACTAAATATAAAAAAGGGATATATAAAATATACTAGTAATTACTAGCTTTAAAGAAATTACCTATATCTTAGAAATCCAAGCCCCTTAAGAAAGAAAGCCAAGCTCTAGGCTAGATAAGGACTAATCTAAACTACTACTAAAGCTTAATAGTTTTTAAAACCTCTTTAATCTAGCTAAAGTATCTTTACTTCCCCCTTATTAAGGGAAATTAGACTACTATATTAGGCTAAAATAGGGCCTAAATAGATCTAAACTAGAGCTCTTATAAAAACTACTTTATAATATACTATAAGACTATCTACTAGAGGTAAGATACTAGATTACTAACTTAATAGATAAAGGCTAGATTTATACTAGCTTTTTATTTATAGTAGTACTAGTACTTTTAGTAAAAAAACCTAGGGGAAAGTGGCATTTTTATATAGACTATAAAGCTTTAAATAAAATAACCTAATAAGACTACTATCTACTCCCTCTAATTAAGGAAACACTAAGGTTACTAGCTAAAGCTTAGTAGCTAATAAAACTAGATATATAAGTAGCCTTTTATAAGATATAGATTATAGAAAGCAAGAAGTACCTTATAGCGTTTTATACTTAGTTTAGGCTCTTTAAGTAGCTAGTAATACTATTTAAGTTAGCAGGCGCTTTAGTAACCTTCTAGTAATATATAAATAGGGCCCTAGGCTAATCTCTAGGTAATTATATAATAGTATACTTAAATAATATCTTAATTTACTTTAGGGGGTCTAAAAGTGATTATATAAAGAAAGTAAAGGAGATACTATATAGGCTATAAGTAGCTAGGTTAAACCTTAACCTTAAAAAGTATAAGTTTATAATAGATAAGGTAAAATACCTAAGGTATATTATAAAAGCTAGAGTCTCTATCTAACTAGACCTAGAAAAAGTAAAGGTAATTTAGCTATAAGAACCCCTAATATAGTTAAAAGGAGTTAAGAGCTTTTTAAGGTTTACTAACTTCTATTATAACTTTATTAAAGACTTTACTAGGCTAGCTACCCCCTTTAATTACCTAATAAAAAAAGGAGTCCCTTTTTAGTAAAGGTTAGACTAATCTATAGCCTTTAATAAGTTAAAAGAGCTCTTTATAATAGGTCTTATCTTAATATAATAAAGGCTAGATAAGAAGACTGTAATAAAAGCTAATAGCTCTAGGGAGGCTTTAAGAGGCTGCTTATTATAGGAAAATAAGAAAGGCATCTTATACCTAGTTATATATTACTTAGTATTATTAAGCCTAGTATAGTAAAATTATATAATTTATAATAAGAAGCTATTAGCAGTAATTAGCTACTTTAAAATATAGTTAATAAAGCTATAGGGGGTCTAAAGGCTATTTATAATCCTAATAGATTATAAAAATCTTAAATACTTTATAATAGTATAAGAGATCTTAAAATAATAAGTATAGTAAGTAGACTTACTATCTTACTATAACTATAAGCTTTATTACTAACTAAAGAAAAAAGCCTTTTAACTTAATATACTATCTTAATAAGACTAGGACTACTAAGGGGTAGTAAAATAGGTTAATTAGGTTATAAAACCTATAAAGATATTACTAATAGTAATATACTTACTAGGAAACTCTGGTCTAGACCTAGCCAAGATATAGGCTAATAGGGAGGGAATTCTAGTTAAGACCTTACCTAAAGGACTTAAAAACTCTATCCTAGACCTAGCCAGGATATAAACTAATAAAAAGGAAACTCTAGCTAGGACTTTACTAAAAAGAAAAAAGATTTTTATAAATATAATATTATAAGAGCTTTAAGATTAGGTAATATAAAGCTTAGGTTTATATACTATCTAGCTAAATACTATATTAAAGAAAGAATAGTACTTTCTTAAAGAGGTAGAAATAAAAGAGTAGATCTAGGATTATAGTATTAGTAAGTAAGAGGTATTACTATATAAAAACTAAATCTAATTACTTATATAAGAATTATTAACTATTATAATTATTTAATAAGTCTATAAATTACCTATATAGAACTACTTAAAGAGGAATAGCACTTTTTAGGCTTTATATAAAGACTATTACTAGGATAGTATATCTTAAGATATATATAAATTCTATAAGAACTATTACTATAATAATACCTATAAGAATAGATAGTAGTATTAAGGCTTTCTATAGCAGCTACTTATCTTAGATAGGTACTAATTAATATTATTAATTAACTTTATAACTAAATTACTAGCCTAAACTAGGGCTAACTTTACCTTTCTTATAGTTATTACTAATAGATTATTAAAGCTAATCTAGCTTAAGGTAATAATAACTATATTAGCTAAAGCATATATCTAGAGGTTCTAGGACTGCTAGTAAAGGTTTTATAGATTTCCTAAAGATATAATCTTAAATAGGGGCTTAAACTAGCTAAGTAAGTTTTAGAAAATACTTTATAAACTTATAGGTATATAATAGTGCCTTTTTATAGTATATTACCTTTAGATTAATAGAGAAATAAAGTAAATAAATTAGAAAGTATAGTTAGTACTATAACTTTTTATAGCCTTTTACTAGTTTAATTAGCCTATCTACTTAACTATAATATAGGTATTACTTAATAATAGGATTTTATTAATAATTAGGTTTAGCTTAAACTATTTACTTTATAGATATAAGATAAAAGCTATTTAATATATTAATAAATATATTAAAAGCAGGATATTAGGTAAAAGGAAAGCAGTATAGTTTATAATATAATTCTAAGAAGGGCTAAAGGTAATATAAGCTATATATACTTATATCTAGCAGTAATACTAGGAGGTATATAATAAAGGATAATAGCTAGTAAAATAGTTTAAAATTAGTAATATAATATAGCTAGACTTATAAAACTTTAAAATAAATAGACCTTATAAGAAACTAGATTAAATTATAGTAAGATATAGAGTTAAAGAAGTCCTATCTTTATTAATAGTTAAATTAAATACCTTTTAAAGTATTTATAATATTTTTTATATTAACCTTATAAAAAGAGTAGTAAAAGACCCTTTCTTATCCTAGCTACTATAGAAAACTAGACCTAAATTAAAGTTAATATTATAGGAAGATAATTAAAAATTAGTAAAAGAATATATAGTAAAAGAGGTATTAGTAATAAAAAACATAAGAAAGGTAAAAGGAAATAGAGATATATTTATTAAGTAAAAAGGGTAGCTAACTCTTACTTAAGAACTGCTAGAGAATATAATAAATACTAAAGTACTTATAAAGTATAAAGAAAGATAAAGAAATTTAATAGTATATAATAGGCTATAATAGGTATAATAATAATAATAAAGGGAACTATATACTATAAAAACCTAGGCTAGATCTAGCCTAGATCTAGCCTTTACCTACCTAGAATATAAAAGAACTTAAATTAAAATACCTCTAGGTACTAGTACTAGTATCCTCCCTATTACTAAGATCCTTACTAGCTCTATTTTTACTACTATTAAGATCCTTACTAGCTCTATCTTTATTACTATTAAGATCCTTACTATCCCTATTATCGCTACTACTAAGATCCTTACTATTACTACTACTATTACTACTAGTATAGGTACTAGAATTATAAGAATAGTAATATCTGCTATAGTATATAGGAGGAGGAGGAAGGTTAAAGAACCCTTTAGACTCCTTAGACCTCTTTAAGATCTTAACCTAGACCTAGAGGGGAAAGACTATACTTAGGAAGAAGAAATATTAGAGAATAGTAAAGGAAAGGGGAGATTAAGACTTACTATAATATTATTTAAAGGGACTCTCTAAAGTACTACTATAATAGCGCTAGTCTAGGGGAGCTAGGGGGTGACTAGAGATGCAGGTTAGGGTATAGGCTAGAGCAAGTGCATTCTTAAAATTAATAATAGCTTCTATAAGGGCCTAAGTACTACTTACTTAAGCCTTTAAGGCTTAGTAGGTAGTATAAGAATTCTCTTATATATCTAAAAGAAGCTATATACTAGTAATAATAGGCCTAAAGCTAGCTAGGGCACTACCTAGGTTAGGGAAGGTAAAAGGGAGGGGGCTATTATTAAATTAAAGTTATATAAAATAAATAGAAGTAGTAGTAGACCTAGGTATATATAAGGGATTATTATAGATATATATAGCTTAGCCTAGGGTTTAGAAATTGCGGTTTATATTAAGGAAATAGTAAAGCTATTAGGTAAAGCCTATAAAATAACCCCAGAATTTAGGCTTTTTATAACCCTTCTTAGTAAAAGAGCTACACTAGGTAGTAATATATATATCTAAAGTTATCTTCTTACTAATAATATAAGTATAGTTCTTAATAATACTTTAAATCTCTTAAAAAAGCTAGTATAGACCTAGGTTTATTATAAATAGATTATTATACTATATATAACTAGACTTAACTTTAATATATAGAGTATAGGCAGAGTATTTACTAAGGATATAGTTAATAATATAGCTATAGTTTAGTAAGTAATTAATATATTACTTATATAGGAAAAGGATAATAGAAAGGAGTGTAGAGTCTTTATCCTTTAAATCCCCCTTATAGAAGTAATAACTAATAGCTTAGGAGCTAGAAAGAGGGTACTAAAGCTCCTTACTACCCCTATTACCTAAAGGAGTAGCAGTAATAGCTATAATAAAGAACCTAGAACAGGAAGTAAAGTATTTATAAAAAGTATAAAGCTATAATTAAGATTAGTAAAGGCTAGGATATAGCCTAAATATAGCCTAGATTAAGATAGACCTTAGGGGATAGGAGATCTTAGAAAGAAAGGTATATAAAATAAGGAAATAAAGCTCTCTATAAGGATTATTAGTAAAATAAAAAGAAAGGAAGAATAGGTAAGAATAGGTAATATACTAAACTTATAATATTATAACTTAAAAAAAAAAGAGGAAAAAATAAGGCTAAATAAAAAACCTAAGTTATTATAAGTAAGGGGGACTGTAGGTATTAACTAAATAATAGGTAGAACCTTCTTTATATATAATATAATAAATAAATAAGTCTAGGAAAATAGGTACCTAGCTTATACCTAGATCTAGACTAGAATTAGGAAAGTCCTGTAAGGCATCTTATATAGATCTAGACTAAAATTTTAATTTCTTTAAAAAAGTACTAGATAAACTATAGAGAGGAGGAAAAAGGTATATTAAGGGCTTAGGCTTTAGCCTAAGCCTCTATAAAATCAGGTAACCTCTAGATCTAGGATAGATCTAGGCTAGAATTAAAAGTATTTAAAGGAATTTCTTTTAAGAAATTCCTTTTTCTTTCTTTTTTTTCTTTAAGTCTAATAATATATCTATATTAATATCCTTTAGTTATAGCTAAAGAGCCAGTCTATAACACTATATAATAAAAGGAAGATCTATAATTAGCCTAATTACTAATATAACTAATATATAAATATTACTTACTAATAAAAAAAGGATATTATAAGATTAATTAAGTAAAGGAATTAATTATACCTTTAATAAAAAGGAAGGGTATATTATTAAAAAATAATATATATATAGCTATTATATAATATAGTAAATAGAAAGATATTATAGCTATCTCTAGCTAACTTAAAAGAATAATATTCTTATTTAAATTTATTTCTATAAGTAAGACTAGTATTTCCTTAAAGAAAAAGGTTAAGTAATTTAATATAATAACTTTTATATATAGTATTTTATATCTATTTATTATAACTATAAAAAAAGAATTATAATAGTAATTAAAGTTATTTACTTTTATATTTACTTACTTATTTTAATTATTAACTTTATTATCTATTTTATAAGTTATAAGCCTAAATTACTTTATTATTATAAATTTATTTTATATCTTTAAGTAAAATAGTTTATATCTTAGCTATATTAGTTAGACTATATTATATTACTTATAATATAATACCTATTAGTATAATACTACTTTTTATTTAATATTATAGTTAATAAAAAGTTATTTACTAAACTATCTAATACTAGAAAAAGCAAGGCACCTATATTTAGTATATTTTAATAATTTACCTTAGCTATTTAAGCTAAAATATTATCTATTAAAGTATAATTTTAACTAGGTATATAAGTATTAACCCTATAGTAAAGTATTTAGGCTAAAAGTAAGTCTACTTAGCTTAAAGCTCTAAAATAACTAACTATCTCCTTTCCTATAATAATCTAAAAAGAAGATAATTTAAAATCCCCTTAAGCTATAAGCTTACCTTAGCTAACTACTTAAGATAGTACTACTAAAAAGGATATTACTTTCCTTTAAGAAATAGAGTCTAAAAGATAATATACTAAAGCCTTTAACCTAGTAGCCTTTTAACCTTATTATACTTACTTTAATATACCTTTATATCTAGCTATTAGTTATCTTTAATAAAGACTCCCTTAAAAGTAATTATAGCAGTTACTACTAGATAATAATAATAACTTTATTATATTATTATATTAATTTATACCCCCTCTTAACTCTTATTAAGACTTAGCTATAGTATAGCCTATATTAATATAAAAAATATTACTTTTTAATACTATACTTATTATATCTTAATCTAAGTAAAAGAAATAAGCGCTAATAAATAAATATAATTTAAATAATAAAGAGTATAAAGAGATTATTAATCTTAAGGACTTTAAGATTCTAGTTAATAAAGACTAGTATCTTAAAAAAGCTAAATAATAGCCTATTTAAAAACTAGTAATTAAAAGTACCTTTATAAGTATTAGATAGGAACTTAACTTTAGCTTTACTATATATAATAAAGTATCTCTCTTAAATATAATTATTACTATATATAAAGGAAAGGCACTTAGTATTATCTAATAATATAGCTATAACTTAACTATATTTAAATATCTTAAAAAATAATTTACTAACTTACTTACTTTATATAAAAATAATATATTAGCTAAATTTAATAATCTTAATTTAAAAACTTAAAGATATATCCTAACCTTTATTAAGAAGTTTTAGTTAATTATATTTTCTTATAAAGTAGTAAATAGTAAGTTACTTAATAATATCCTCTTATACTATCTATCTTATACTATCTTACTAATTAATAATAACTAGTTTTACTAAACCTATTAACTTTATTAAAAAGGTTTACTTAATTATAGTATTTATAAGTATCTTAAGGATCTAGTATAATATATAAATAAAATATAACTATAAGTAAAGATATAACCTAAAGATAAAAATAAAAAGAAATTAAAAAAGTAAAATAACTCCTTAAGTAATAAAGTACTTTTTAATAAATAAAGCAGTACTCCTAAGCCTAGTATTACTTATAATTATTATAAGAAAAAAGGGCATAAAAAAGCTAATTATTAAAAAAAGTATAAAAAGCTAAAATAAAAAGAAAAAGAAATAAAAGTAAATATATAATAGATTAAATATATATCTAGTATAAATAACTTTCTTTATAAACTAACCTTTTTTATAGTCTAAATAAAGCACTCTATTTAGCAAGAGCTTAAGTAAATCTATTATAAATTTACTATAAATAACTTTATTATAGAAAACACCTTATAGCAGAGTATAAATACTAGTATATTTTCTTAAATATAAGGATCTATAAATAACTATTACTTTAGTTTATATAGTAATCCTATATAAGATATAATAAATATAGTAAAGAATATATAAAATCTAATTAAATTAATACCTTATAAGTATAGTTTATTATATAGTTATATAAAAAATAAGGATAATATATATAAAGAACCTAATAAAACTAATTATAAATATAAGAAACTAATTATTAAGTCTATTAAAACTTAAACTCTAATTATTAAGTCTATTAAACCTTAAACTTTAATTATTAAGTCTATTAAACCTTAAACTCTAATTATTAAATCTATTAAACTTTAAACTTTAATTATTATAAAGCCTATTACTATTAAAAAGAAATATAAAGAGATTTCCTAAAAATAAAAAGCTTTAAAATCTGCAGATCCTACTCCTTATACTTTATTTATTTTCCTATAATTAGTAATTAAACTTTAAAATTAAAAATAATAATTAAAGAGTATAGAACTAAACTTAGGTTTTTAAAGTAAAAGAAAGGATTAAAATATACTTAATATAGCAGATCTTACCTATTTAGAGAATAACTTAAGTAATATTACTATACTTAATAAGAAAGAAACTAAATATTTAAAGACTAGAATTTATATTATTTAATCCCTTAATATAGAATTAGATACTTACTAAGACTAATAGCTTTAGGATATTAGAGTAAATATATATATAGTAAATAATATAAAGTAGTTTTATAATAATTATTAAAAGCTACTTAGCTATAAATTCCTAATTATAATAAGAGGAAGTATAATATACCTAACTATAATTAGGCAGGCTTATATATAAATTATAATTAATAAAAAACCTATTAATATAAAGCTAAAAGCTATACTCTTAATTAAGACTTTCTTATTAAATATATTTTTAAGTAAAAGAATATATTAAAATAGCAAATATATTATCTAAAATAATATCTTTAATATATATAATTATAAAATTACTTAACTAAATATTCCTACTTATAGCTTTCTACTTAAAGTTAAAGGCAGCTTATAATTAAAAGCTAGTCTTATAGTAATAAATATATTAAGCTAGGCAAAGGATGCTTAACTTTAGTATAAATACCTTATATATATAAGCTATAAAAATATAATATAAATAGCAAAATATATAAAAAGTATAGGCAATATAAAGGAACTATAAGTTAACCTTTATAATATATATAAACTAGCTAAAAGCGTTAGATTTATCCTAAAGACTATTTAATTATAGTCTAGCTAGGTACTTAATTATATATATATAGATCTTTACTTTTTTAAGCTATTAATAAGCTTAAAGATATAATATTTATATTTTATAACTAATAATAAGTCCTACTTTAAGAAAGGTAGTATTCTATTAACTAAAGATAGAGCTTTCCCTTTTATATATATATTAATTATATAGTAGTACTTATAAACTAGAAAATATCCTATAATTCTATATAAAGATATAAAAGGAGAATTTTATAATTATTTAATTTAAGAATTTATAAAAAATATAAAAATATATTATAAAATAACTCTACTTTATAGCTATAAGTAAGCAGGATTCTATAAATATATTAACTAAATTATATTTAATAAAAGCTATATAATTATAATTAATAATCTTAATATCCCCTTATATCTTTAAGGGGAGGTATTACTAAGTATAATTAATATTATAAATATTATAGCTATAAAGATCCAAGTTAATAGATCTAATATTTAGATAATGCTATATAAAGTATTTTAAAATAATCTAAAACTAGGTAATAATAAACCAGATATATCTTACCTCTAAGTAATTAATATAAAATACTTTATTAATATAAAACTAGAAAATTAAGTTATATTTAATAAGCTAACCTTAAAAGTATAAGAAAGTATTTTAATTAGATTTAATAGTTAATTTATTTATAAAGTATATAATCTTTAGACTAAAAAGATCTACTAGACTTTATATATTATATTTTATAAGTAAAATAGTTATAAATATAAAGATAAGATTAAAAGATCCTGGCTTAAAGGAGTATTTTAATAAAAGAAAGATAACTTTATACTTAAAATAGTAACTTAAAGCTATAAGTTCCTTAACCCTTTAATTCTTAAAGCTATACTTAACTAACCTAATAGTAAGCTTTAGTAAAAAGTAATAATTTCTAAACTTATTAACCTATTTAAAAAAGATATAATTTGCTTTATAAATAAGGCTAACCTTCCTAAAGGCTATTACCTCCTTATAATAAAATAGGTAACTTAATATAAATAAGATAAATATAGTTATATTATTAAATAAAAGATATATCTTATAGTAAGAGGCTTTTAATAAAAGGAGGGAATTAACTATAATAAAACATTCTTTTTAATAGTTAGACTTGCCTTATAGAGAGTAATTATTACCTTTTTAATTTAAGAAAAAAAAGATCTATCTTAAGCTAATATTATAGTTACCTATTTAAATAGTAACTTTAATAAACTTATCTATATTAAGCAGTTTCTTATACTTACCTAATTTATAAAGTTATTAAAAGGAAAAGTTTAAGCCTAGAAGCTTAGTTAGTTTAAAAATACTATTATACTATTAAATAAAATATTATATAGACTTAAATAATCTAGAAAATAATAGTAAATTAAATTTAATAAAAAGATAAGTAAAATTAGCTTTAAATAATTAAAGACTAATATATCTATATATATTAAAAAGGATATTAATTAGATTATTATAATATATATTAATAATATACTATTAGTTATTAAATCTAAAGAAAGCATTAATAAGCTATATAACTTAATAGAAAATACTCTTAAACTTAAGAAAGGTAGATTTTTAAATTACTTCCTTAAAGTTATAATCTAGAAAATATAAACTAGTATCTTAATCTCTTAAGGTATATATATTAATAATATTCTTACTATAACTAGGCTAGAATTATACTAACTAGTTAGTATATTAATAAATATAAGCTTATACCTAGTTATAAAGATATTAAGTAAGCTAATAAATAATAAAGTATATGCCCTATTTACTTAATTTATTAATAAAATAAATTACCTTACTATATAGACTTAACCTAATATTACTTTTATAAATAGTCTATAGGTATAATTTATTATAAATCTAATAGCTAATTACTTTAATTAAGTAAAGAGAATTACTTAATACCTTAATAGATATTATAATCTAGGAATCTACTATAATAAACTAAGTAAAAAATAGTTTAATAATACTTATAGAATTTATAGATATATAGACTCTAATTATATAAATAATCCTAAAACTGGCTAATTAACTGCTAAATATGTTTTCTTTATATATAAAAGACTAATCTTATAGGTATTATAAAAATAGAAAATAATTATAAAGTCTATAACTAAAGCTAAATACTATATATTATTTATAGTAACTTATAAAGTAATATAAATATAAGGCTTTATAAAAGAGCTTAGCTAATTACTTAATAGATTAATTACTATCTTCTATAATAATTAAAGTATAATTAAACTAATATATAACCTTAAATTCTATATATATATAAAGTAGATATATATTAAATACTATTATATATAAGAAGTAATTATAAATAGTTATATTAAGCTAAAATATATAGCTACTAATTAAATAGCTACTAATAGCTTAATAAAACTGCTTACTAAACTATAATATAAAAAGTTTATCTCTTTTCTTAATATAAAAAGATATAAGCTTAATAATCTATACTATAATCTATTAGCTTAAGGAGGAGTATTAAATAGAATATAATATAATTATAGTTAATATAATAATTAATCTAACTAAATAATAGATATTATATTATATAATAAGTTATATAACTATTATAAGTAGATCTTATCTAATAATATAATTAATATAGTATTATACTTTATATATAATTATATACTAATATAACTATAATATTAATTATTAAGTAAAAGTAAGGCTACTATATAATAAAAGGAAGATCTATAATTAGCCTAATTACTAATATAACTAATATATAAATATTACTTATTAATAAAAAAGGGATATTATAAGATTAATTAAATAAAAAAATTAATTATACCTTTAATAAAAAAAAAAGGTATATTATTAAAAAATAATATATATATAGCTATTATATAATATAGTAAATAGAAAGATATTATAGCTATCTCTAGTTAACTTAAAAAAATAATATTCTTACCTAGATTTACTTCTATAAGTAAAACTAGTATTCCCTTAAGAAAGAAAGTTAAGTAATTTAATATAATAACTTTTATATATAGCGTTTTATATCTATTTATTATAACTATAGAAAAAGAATTATAATAGTAACTAAGGTTATTTACTCTTATATTTACTTACCTATTTTAATTATTAACTTTATTATCCATTTCATGGACCTATATACCTACCCTGTAGGTAGTGCTACTTATAAGTAAAAACCCTAACTCGTTAATGAGATCCTGGGATTTTGCGGGCGAGAAACAAAGGGCTCTGCAACGGCCCCCTAGTTCCGATTAAGGTCAATTGTACGGAGTACAGTACCTATCTTCTTTCACCACAAAAGACTCGAGGCTCAGTTCATTTGCTTATTTCTTTATAAGAAGTAATCCGAACGGCCAGTCGCTTCTTGAGATCATGTGGAACGAAAGCGTTACAATTGCGGCGTTGGTGGGGTTTCTTTGACAGAGGCTTGTAGTCTAATTTGGTAGTGCAAACCCCTCGTGCTTCTTCTGAGAAAAAGAAAAATTGGTTACTTGGCCAAACGGTTGATCATCCTCCAGTCGTCAGACCGCCAGACTCATGGTCGATCAGAGGGGATGATCTCAAGAGTTCTTCACATATTCATGAGTGTAGATAAACACACATGCAGCAAGTAGTTGGATGGCTATGGGTGGGATGGTTGGGCAGCGGCTATGGGTGGGAGGACCCTGGTTCATACTTAGTAAGGATTATAGATATGGCCAAATACAAGGATGATTATGATAAAAAAAACAGACTCTGAGCAAAGTTCCGGTTGTTTGAGAACACGGTCAGCTGAAGGGTCCGTCCTCAATGATACAGCACTAAAAGCCGAGAATCTGTGACTTCCATTGTTAGGTGCCCAAGCTGAAGCCAAGTCACCAACGGTTATACCGGGCGACCTGCAACAGAAGTTAACAGAGCACTTCCAACTTCCTAAACGACACGACAGGAGACAGGGGCAGTGGAGGGTTGCGACAGGTGCTCAGTGATGGATGGTTTGGGTTTGGGGCGCCAAAATAGCCCTCGTGCCTGACAAGGGGAGGGAAAAGATGCGAGGGAAAGAACTTGAGCATCCTTGTATTCAACGGATATCTTTGTACTACTAGATTTAATCAAGACAAATTGGAGGCAGAGATATGTTATAATCAGAGGCGCGTTTCTTAGCGTAGGATACAACATCTTTGCGAAATACAGTGCCTTCGTCTCTTGTGATTTCCTTTTTCTGCTCCCCATCAAGAGGCCCGCATAAGTTTTCTGTCAATCAACGCTTGTTGAGGGGCAACAAGAGACAAG
Organism: Fusarium musae; assembly: GCF_019915245.1. Lineage (NCBI taxonomy): Eukaryota > Fungi > Ascomycota > Sordariomycetes > Hypocreales > Nectriaceae > Fusarium > Fusarium musae. The sequence goes on from NC_058387.1 coordinate 3,919,394, forward strand.
GGACCCATCCTTGCGTGCCAAGTCAGGGGTATATTGGACCATCACCCGCTTCGGGCTAGACATAGGGCACAAGGCTCTACTAAAGTGCCTGCACCTGCTTATGCGGGTACTCATGGACGGATGCCCGCGTGCGTGAGATGGGTAATAATGGAGGGGAAAGAATTGGCTGTGGTTCAATATGTGTTGGCTATCGATATTATTGTGATGATGATACAAATTGAATTTCACTTGTATTGCTGTAATGCCGCAATTTTGTCGCCGGGTCATTGGCAGATTGCTTCGAATAGCCAAACATGTCCGTCATTTTCTCTCTTTACGATGCACCACTAAACAGGCCCGTGTGACTGAGTGAGGTCATGACGCTCTAGCAAGCGAGTAAATCCACTGGTCGTGGAGAAATAAAGAAAATAGAGCCAAGGTAACTACATCTATTCCGTAGGGCCCTGCATTTGATTGACAATCTTCATTGTAGTAGTACTCAGCCCGTTTTTTATCAAGGAAAAGTTGCTCATAAATGATCGTATCTATTCTTCAACGATAAGGGATTCAGAGCTACATTTTCACTGGTCTATACACTATCATCATCGTTTTAGCGCCTATACACACATTCCAACTGCGGCATGTCTCGCATCACCTTGTCCCTCTTCACTCAGACCCATGTCTCTGGCGTGCTGTGCCTCATCTTCCAGGTCCCCTTGCCTGCCATGCGAGTCTCCCCTGTCAACAACTGAATGTATCCCGACTCTAACGGTACCTTATGTACTGTACTCTGTACCTGGTTCTTGGCTCCCTAGCTCCCTGTCCTGTCGTGCGCGCAACGACTGTGGTGCGGTTTGGGGCATTGTCGATCGCCGGCAGAGCAACCTGCGGATGCAACGATAAAAACGACTTCAAAGTTTCGAAGATCACCATCTTGGGCATTATCGCAGTAGCAGACCCAGTTAAAGAGGCATGTTGTCACGCAAACTTGACGCTTGGCAGTCCGAAAGAAGACTTCTGATACACGGAGCTGGTCGGCGATCGTCAGAATCACATCCTTCTCATATCCATATCCATTTGTGGTTCTCGTCTATCGAGGAATCGCTAACGTTAACTATCTGCGAGACATGGCTGAATACGACAGCCAGTAGTTTTAGCAAATACGCCAGTTATCACTCCACATTCTTGTCTTCACACGCCATTACCTTTCCCTTTCAATCAAAGCCGTTGCCATTGAATGATACTGGATTGCATCGGTGACATTGTGACAAGGCGGTTTCTCCAATGGCTAAGCTGATTCAAGGTCTCGGCAACGCCAGCCTTCACTCTAATATGTACTGATGGCTGGTCTACTTTGATGCTAACCGTCGTTTCTGCCAAGCACCAAGCAACAGCTGGTTCAAGGCTAATAAGAGCTACCTGTCTCGACAGCCACTTCTTACATATTACTTGAGGCAAGGGATTGGAAAGCCGAACCCAAACGTTGAGCGGTTGTGCACTTACATGCAGGAGTACGTACTATGTAGTTGGAACCTTGCATCTTCAGCTGATAGTTCAGCCTGCCTGGTCCTAGAACTTTTGGGAAAAGAAAGCGGACGTCAAAGCGGGTGATACTGCATCAACTTATTATGTACTCCTTCGGGCCTTGTAACTGCATATGAGGATACGTTGCCAAGCCAGTGGCTGCGGCTTAGGCATGGGCCAAGAACCGCGTTGAAGGCTTGTACGGAGTAGAGCTAACATCTTAACATCGAGATATCTCCACTTTCAACGACCATGTCCCATGTTGAGATACTTAGGAATTCTGATCTCAACTCATGTTAAAATGCCTACCTGTCACAGTTCAGGATCAGATGCGAATTGTCTATCCACAATTCACCTTGAAATTGATCTCGAGGGGTAGCCCCCACGTGCTGTCACCATGTCACCTTTGCTCTCCAACCTTTCATGCTGGTTTCAAGAAGCTAATTCAGAGACGAAATACTGGACTCTCTGTTCGCCCTAAATATGCCTATGTCTGAGATGCGGCATAGGCTGCTAGCATGCATACAAAATGCTGTTCTGGTTCTACTCAAAGACAATACATCGTTACATACTGACTTAGTAGCCCCCAGCGAATCGGGACGCAAGGAGATCCCTTGCATAGCAAGCATCTCACCACGATCGAATGCGCACAGGTGATGCTTTTCCTCCATCTTCGTGTTGCCTCTCCATCCGGGGTTCCGGATGGGCCTGTCAACCCTTGATTAATTCTGAAACGAACACCCTTCTGCCAACGGGATGAGCCTAGCCACCTCCATTGTGAATAAAAAGTACACATGAGTGTAACGTACGTGACCTTTTTGCAAATACCCATGTACAGGCTCGGTTGATTCCGGTGTCAGGTCTGTAAACAATTAATATGGAAACTGTGGTCTGTGAGTCAAGACGTACTATATTTATCGTCCTGTGTTGGTGAGTCCCTACTCCCAGGATGGCAGTATGGGAGGTATAGCAATGACAGCAGGTTTATCCGTCACGTAATTAGCCTGTTAATATTGTTCGATAGCAAAGCAATAGATATCAACAGTCGTTAACGCAAGCTCCAACGCTCCAGACAGATGTAAAACGCAAGTTCACTTCAACATTCATGCGGTAGTGTTGTGGTACTGAATAGCGGATCTGGTCAAACACTACATCACTCGAACAGCGTTTCCCGATCGTTAAATACTCATATGTAACATATATCATGCACCACACTGTTCAATTGCATAGGAAATATTGTTTCAGATTCCCCTGATGACATCTTTTCTATAACTGCATTGACGTTATATCATATCAATCGCTCCGAGATATAGGCTCTTCGTTTCTCAGTACCACGACAAGATCCCAACCAAAGTTGTCTCATTGCAAACAATAGTATCTTGAACAGCAGTTTTATGTCGACCGTGTTCCTGGAACACTCCTGTGTCATCTATGTACCAGTCATTTGGCACATCTTCCATCAACAGTTTCCTTGTTCCCATCACTATAAGCACAGCCGTCACCTAGTCCGTCGAGTTCTCAGGAGGAAATTGTTGGACGTTGATGTCATGGTGTCGATAAAGAGCCGAGTCTTCAGGGTTTCTCTTGTCCGGTAACTGTATCTCCCGAAGTATCTGGTAGAAGGAGTTTTCATAATCCTTCTTGAACATGAATCCGATGGCGGCATCGGACGCGAAATACTCATGCTGCCTAATGTTGTCCAGTCTCTGACTTTGAAGCACATAATACTCGTAAATCGGGTGTTTTTGGGGCATGTAAAGATGACCGCACATCCTTTTCGCATGTATCTGTACGAATAGGCCACTTTCTACGTGATTGCGGGTTCTGTTCGCTCGGCTGGTGAAGGAGGAATCTGCTTGCGCACATTCAGAATGAACCCCGAAATCGACAATGTAAACCACATGACAGTGGTTGCGCCAAGTTGGAGTCTGTGTAGGCCAGTTTTCGAGCACAATGTGTGGCAGGTTTTCACTTGTGGCCTGTTGAGTAGAATCTGGTCCATGAAGGAGGAGTTCCCTCAGAGTATCGTGTTCGTCAAATTTCGAACACATGTCCTTCTCAGGCATGATTGATATGGTCGATAAAATCAAGTCATCCTGCTATATCCTGAGCTTTCCTCGCTTCTCAATCAGATATCGTTGTATGGCTTTTCGAATAAATTGTTCGGGGGAGATCAGCCGCCTGCAGTAGGAGAGTTGGTAGTATCGAGTGCCGATAAGACGCAAATAAATCCGCCTAAGAAATATTAGACGTTGATATAGGTATTCTCTTGAATTATAAGGGTTTAGAAATCTGAGCTGTTCTCCTCCGCCGTGGGCAGCAAAGCAGTAACGAATACAGGCAGGTGTGGGCAAACTGATGGACAGAATGGAACGGAAGGCACACTGCAGGCATACAGCAGCGCCGTTTGAGCAGCTGCATATTCCTTCTTCATCGGAGCTATCTTCACAGGTACCTACTAAGGTAGAAACAACAATAGGAACCCTTACAATGGTCAATAGGATGATCTCTTCATCACTACCTAGGTATTCACCAGACACTCCTTGCCAGCAAGTTATTTCAAATACCTACCCTGGTAGGTATCCAGTATTAAGAAGACTCTACCTGTATGCATAGGTACCATGTTGATCTACACGCTAGATGTCTTCCCTTTCCACGGTCTAATCATTTCTAGCAAAAAATATTAATACCTTCCTTACAGCATACCTAGGTAAGGTTAGTACCTGGGTAAGTACATAATAGCTACAGGTAGTAATTCGTCGATATAGGTCATTCGTCAGCGAGGCCACCTGCGGATATGTCCAGCTTATTGTCCCGGGGCAAACAGTAGAAACCAATTGTTGAAGAGTGAATATGTATGTCTAACAAACATTATCATTGTTGTTGGTCCATTTTACTAGTGTAACACGATCATGATTTTCGCATACAAAAAGCACACGCAAGGAGCCGGTACATCAGCTTTCAACAATTGAGCTCCACTGCGCTAAGGAGCTCAACGTGATGTCATTTGTACCACAGCTGTCCCAAGCTTCAACCTCCGCCGCGAATCAACTGGCAATCCAAGAAGCAATTGACCACGCGTGCCTCACACTTTATCTGAACAGCCTTCGGCAATGTCCTTCAGAGCTCCTATCCGACGTATCGCCCTCGCCAGGCCTGCTTTGGCTGCGCGAGGCTTCCACTCTACCCCTCGTGCTTTTGTCCGCGTTGGTCAAGAGATTCCTAACCTTGACGTCCTTCTGGAGGACTCGCCCGGTAACAAGGTCAATCTCGCGGAGGAGTTCAAGTCCGCCAATGGATACATCGTTGGCGTTCCTGCTGCCTTCTCCGGAACGTGCTCCAGCAAGCACATTCCCTCTTACATCAACCACCCCAAGCTCAAGCAGGCTGGCCAGGTCTTTGTTGTATCCGTCAATGATCCGTTTGTGTAAGTTTATCAATCATGAAACATCGTATACAATGATAATCTGGCATGTTTCTGACTGTGTTGCAGCATGAAGGCTTGGAGTGAGCAGCTCGACCCCGCCAAGCAGACCGGTGTGAGTAAACATTTTTAACACGAAACTCCCCTCGTTCAATGTTCCAGGCTATTCCTCTAACTTCTCTCAGATCCGATTCCTTGGCGACCCTACTGGTGAGTTCACTAAGGCTCTAGACCTTGGCTTCGAGGCATACGAGGTATTTGGCGGTATGCGAGGAAAGCGATATGCCCTCAAGGTGGAGGATGGCAAGGTCAGCAAGGCATACGTGGAGCCTGACAATACTGGAAGCGCTGGTAAGTAACATCCTAGGATCGTTTATCATGTCATATTGGCTAACATCAAATCTACTAGTCTCCATGGCGGAGCAAGTGCTCGACTAGATTTGTCTATCTCTATAAATTGGGATAGAGTGTCCCCTTGGCGTTATCTTAAACACCCTGAGAGCATCTCTTGATCCAAATATATCACTTAAGTACTCGTAGTACTTTAAATTTCACTCGCCCAAATTCTTTTTGGCTTTGACCACCCCTGTTGTCGTCATGGCCTGCTCGTCTAATCATCTCGATCCGCACAAATAACGACCTCTTAGCAAAATCCTTCCTTAATCTTGACGCATATCGATTCAACATGAACAAAAGAGCACAGACTAATCTTGATGAGAACTTGTGAGTGTTTGGCTTCTAATGTGATACTTTCCCTGTGAGATAGGCTTCCTGATTAGCGAGCCATCGCTTCCAACTCTTTCGACAACATTGCCATCGGCTCCATGATTATCGTGCGTCTCGATTCTTTTAAATCTATAACTTTGAACCCCATTCGGCTAGCAGATTAAGTTGCCCAGTGTCAGTACTATTCGTTTATTATCATAATTTTATCCCCCGCTCACCTGTCACCTATGCAAACCTTGGCTGATTCGTAAGGCTCGCGTCCACTCGTTTGGTCTGAGCCTTCTGTCCTGGATTCAGATATGTTGCGAGGAAGGCCTGTGGGGGAGTTAGTTGTTTCACTTGTCCAGTGATCTGACTGGTGGCGGCATGAGGAGGTGCAAACCTTCAAGCGCAGTCCTGGGATATCACGGGTTTCAGCTGCTGGGCAAAGGCTACTTATCCTCCTGCAATTATTGCTCTGTGAAAGTTCTCACTATCGTACATTTCTGGCTAAGATGATACCCCTTTTGTCGAAGTCACTGCTGGTCATAGCCAGCCTATGGGTTAACGGCCATAACTCGGCGTGGGTATTGAAACTCTCAGCAGTGGATGATCCCACCTATTCTCGCGTGTCTTTTCAGTTGGTTTACCATTCGCAGCGAGTCGCCTTTGGCATTGCCAACGATATTTCCAATGACACATTTCTCAGTCAACGACAACTGGTTGAATACAGTCCGCGTTGACATCTGGTTCAGGGAGTGATAAGAGAGGCTTCCGTTACTACTACCCTATAGTTGCTACACGACCAAACATGACTCTCCTGTGTACTCGATAGTGCCTTTCTTATATTCTAGTCATCAGTCGACAAAACATACGATAATGCTTAAGGTATTAGCTTGTGTATACTACTGATGCATAAAATTGTGGTTTCCGTGAGCAGAATATATCAGCCACAACGACCCAACTGTGTTTGTACAGGTTTCAAGTCCTTGATGAACTGTGGTGTGCTGTAACTAAGGTACTGCAGAAGCCAACATCGAATGGAAAAAACATTACATGGAAAACACTTAGAAATACAGACTTCACTAACACCCTACGCTATGGAATTAGCGACTGTATTAATCTGGTGGCAGATTCTCAGTGTTCAAAAGACATAAGTTTTCATCACGACAAATGACGGTGGAGTATGGATAGACAGACCAGCATCACATCACTACGTATCTTATCACTAGACATATCATCAGACCGGACAGGAAACGCTTGTCAACTCGATAGCCGAAATGCCCCATCAAAAGTAGGATAAGGACAGCGGCATGTTACTCAGACTAGCCGTATAGCTGAGCCTTTAGACAAAAGAATGCCTTCCAAACAGGGACTCGACCGCCGTGGACCGAGATGACGATGGCCGTTCTGCCGTGTCCGAACTTGGAATGGAGAGCTCTTTAAAGAACATAACGGCGACGAATGAGAATCCATCGCAAGGGCTTGGGCTTGTCACGCCAAATGAGTTGCAACTACCTGTACAAGGGCGAAAGAAAGGCTAACGAGGAGGGTCTGGGACGCGTCTGGAACGCGATATCGTGAGCAGCCTTGTTGAGTGGTGAATTAAGCGCGCAACAAGGGTATTGGAGGAAATGCAACAAATGATTAACTACGAATCAAAACTCGACAATGAACCAAAGATGCCCGGATATGTGACGGCCGCGTGTGACCGGGCCTAATTTCGATATGATGAACCTAGAATCGTTGCATACATGTAGTAGGTGTTAACGCTGGAACCCAGGGGCATGAATCATATCGATATAATTACGGCTGAGGTGATAATCGGATATTGAAATGTGACATGGGCGGGCGGCGGCCGCGACATGAGGAAACAAACAACTTAGGTACCCTTTATTCCAGACAGGGCTCTTTGAGCTACGAATATCGTCACTTGATCGACGTGTTCACTGGATGGTGTAATCAGGTAGACTTTGCAGCAAGTGCGCTGATGGCCACAGCCGTTAACTAAGGCGTCACAGCCATAGCCTATTCCACACTGACACCGAGATAAAGGCAAGGCGGACAGACCGAATCCAAGCATGCAGTCAGTCCATCAGGCTCTGTCACTAGATAGATGCGCTGTTGCCCAAGACAGTCACTTCTCAATAGGTATGTGTTTGCGCAAAATATGGCTGCCGATATTGGGCTGTTATACATGCATGCAGTCCGAGATCATGAGGCGGCCACATGCATTGATGTTGTGATATGGGATGATTGGGAGATATCAAACCAAGGCGCTGATATTCCATCACTCCCCAGAATCACATGTAGTAGAAGAACAACATGCGTCATGGCTAGCTAGGCACCTATTGTTTATAACTGAAAATCCAAATCTGATGTCAAATCCAATCGGAACATTATCGATCCATGGTAACCAATTGATACTAATGAAGCCTCAGTTTTGTAACCTTGCATCGCTCTGCAGACGAAGAAGACTAGGAGGAGAAGGGAAAAGATGACGGATGTCTACCCAACCACACCAACTCGAGGTACCTAGCCGCAGACTAGGTAAGCTGTGACAAGTGGCCAACCACGCACATGCATCCGTAACAGCAAAGAAAGAGTAGGCCAAGACATGGGGGGATACACACACCACCACCACGCGGTTACCCCCCCACCACTTTAGCAGACGACGTGCGATCTCGAGACAAGTACTGTAGATATAGTCTGATAGTGTACGTACAGGCTATAGCTGGGAAGCAATATGACAATGCACTTGAGCAGTGAGTGAGTGCATTTCATTAATGCGATGCGATGCGATGCGTGAGATCGAGCACAGCCGACAACGCACCAGTGCTGTAACCCCCCCGATATCTGAGACTCTGACACGAAATTTGACTTCTGTTCGGCAAAATACCGTTGCAACTTTGCGTCGTCGTCTCAGGATACGATGACATTACATCGGCCCTCGAAGCAAAAAGAGACACAACAGCATCATGGAGCAAGAAAACCTCCAGCTCTGGAGCAAAATGGCGAAAATGTTTAATCCGAAGGCTTACTGAGTATGTATAAAGTTACCTGAGCCCTTTGGTTACTGGCCATAGAGGTCTCAAAGTTTTCTTGACTACCTACCTAGGTAGGTACCTACCCTTGAATAAGGTGTGTAGATGTCAATTGAAGGTACGCGCCGCGTCCGCGTGCAACAGGAACACAAAGAGTTCCTCTCCTCGTCCACATGCGGAGCCTACGTTAGGACGTCCCGCATATTCCCACCCATTGAGGTGCAATGACCGTGCTAGCATTACCGCGATCCACAAGCCAAGGATCCACGGCCACTCACCGACTCCGTAGCTCTTACGTACGAACTGCTGCAGCCAGTTTGAGACATTCAAGACTGAGCCCGGTGTGTTTAATGAGGTGAAAAGCTAAAGGTACAGGGCTCAACGGCAGTGACGGGGAAAGAGATAATCAATGTACGGAGGACAGAGGTATTCGCTCTGGTCTCAGGATGGAACAGACAGGGCCTCGTATTGTGATTGCGTCCCTTTTAGATCCAGGCCTGCACTCGTACAAGAGACGGACGGGTACCGTAGCACGTCCAACGGATCCTGCACGTGGATCTTTGTCCTGTGGAGCTACGCTTCAGAGCTCTTCACAACTACAGACAGGCAAAGGAACACCGTTGACGGAATGAGAATAAAGCCAAGTTTGATAACTTCCTACAACGAGGTTGGGAATGTCTCTAATACCACACGGCCAGTGAAGAAGAGGTCCGAATCACTGGATTCAGGCTGTGAGCGAGTGCCAATAATATCACACCGACATTTGCCAATCGTTTACATCAATTCAAGGTTGCCATATCCCCTCAGCCAGCTTCGTTTCACTGCATTGCATGTGACCAAGAAGAGGCAAATCGTTTCGTCACGTGTCCATACCTTGGGTTTTAGATACCTTAGGTACTGTGAAGCTGAGATGTTATTCTTTCAATGCCTGAGCTTTGGAAAGAATTAGAACTAGGTACATATCGACGTCCTGATGAAGCTGGAGATGTTTGAGGCCTACCCACTGACATCAATATACAGCCCTGTTACGGTGGCATATCGATAGCGTATCGATTAGACAGGCATGGGCACCAACTACCTACCTACCAGGTAGCCAGCAGAATGCCTTACCTTGCTTTGGTGACCGCTCTTCGTGAGTCAAAGCAGGCTACCTCTTTGTGAATTTGACAGAAGCTCAAGAACTTTGCAGCTTTGAAAAGCGCCTTGTGCCCCGTTATGCCGGCCGTCGGGATGTGAATAACTCGGGGCTAATTTTAGTCCAAGCCGGATTGCCAGCTCATCCACACACCATCCAACCCGGACAATGATCGGCCGACGAGAAAGAAAGAGAGAGGGGTGAGAAACACGGTTTGTATTTCGACCGCGATTTGTGTCGTCACTCGGTGACGGCTCGCGACAACTTGTTTGCTCGTTGAGGCTGAAGTTGCGAGAGAGAAGAGGTAGCCAGTTATTGGGATACAAGATCCAGAGAGAAGCGGTCTAGAAAAGAATGATAGAAATGAGGTACTAGAACAGGAAAACACCTAAACGTAAGAAGCTGGAGGCCGAGCACCTGGAAGCACAGTACTCCGTAAGATACTTGTAATCATCTTCTATCCCACCATCTCCCCATTCCTCCAACAAAGCAAGTTTACCTGTGCCAATGCTTAATCGACCTCACAGCGGGGTTTGTCGAAGAATCAGATAAAGAAGTTTGATCTATTGGGGTTTGACAACTCGGAACACCGGGATAGAGGTGGTTAATGCCGAGGACCAAAGCGTTTAATACATAGAGGCTGTGACTTGGATGGCTATGACAGCTGTCATCATATCGACTGACTTCGACGAGTCCCATGAAAGCTTCAGCAAAGTTACCTCTTCATTGAAAATGTTCTCCAATGGACGGATTGAACGAGACGAGACAAATAAATGTAGGTACATCGTAAATATCTTCAGACGGGAACCTAAGTTCAGGCTGGTATTTGGATTCACACCCTAACAGCCCAGCCACCGCAATGGCAAAATAGACACCCCCACCTAAGTGGACCCATACAAACACAGACACCTCACCAGGCAGCCAGGGTTAAAAAAGAGAGGAAGGTGCGCTCCTTGCGTCACAGTCTCTCTCCCAATCAAAACCTGACGCGGCTGGAGACCCACATTCGGAGCTGATTCATCCAGTCAAAGGAAGTCGTAATAACAGACTGGATCCCGCCCCTCAAATCATCTCGTCGCATTTTCCCTCGTCCTCTCCTTCTTCACGGCCAATCAATCCTCCTGTTCTCGTCCACTCAACGAGCAATCAGAATCGCCTAAGGCCTCTCGAAACATTTGATTTGATTGACCTGTGTCGCTACCTTTATTCTCTGGCCATTCACAATTCACAAGCACTTCTTCCCTTGATTGGATCATACACGCGCGCAAGCCCAGCAATCGCTCCCGCCCGCGAACCACAGACAGACAGACAGCCAGCCAGCCCAGTAAACGCTCTGTGCTCGCAAGCCCAGTCAAATTCTGCTATTCGCTCAGCGCCCGCCTTATCACCCCAAAGGGCAACACATAACACGGCAGAGCATTAGTCGAAGATCAGTTCTTACCATCACATCTATTCGCTCTGTCTTCTCTTGTAAAGATCTTGTTGCAACGCCACTTGATAACGCGTCAAGTACTGAACAATTCTTCATTGATCTTTTACGCGGTTAACGAATAGTAACGCGACGAGGACGTATTTCCTCGACACTTAGTGATCAGACTGGATTCCTAGTGGAGAATGGACTACAGTCAATACCAGCAAGGCCAAAATACACATCCCGGTTACGCGAACTCTGCTACTGCTAATAACATCGCTTCACCAACGAATACTATTCCCCAGCACACGGTACAATCCTCACCTGTCATCGCTTCTCAACAGCAGCAAGCTCAACCACAAGGACACAACATGTACGGACCACAATACGGAGTGGCACAACAGGGCATGCACTATGCGATGCCTGGTATACAGGCCGCCGCGATGGCAGCAACCGCCGCTGCTTCTGGCACGAACTATGGCTATATGTCCTCAGATCCCAATATTCCTCAAAGTTCGCCTCGGATGGGTGCCAATGCCAAAAAGGACGGACGACAATCGCCTCGAATGAACAGCATGTCCCAAATACCCGGCCGCCGAATGAGCCAGGTTACGAGTCCCGGCGTCGCGACGGCGCCCATGATGAGCCATGCCGGTACTCGACCAGGCGTTGCCCCATCTCAGATGCCCGCTCCCCAGATGCAGCACCCACAATCCCCGGAAATGCCAGCCGCTAGCGGCGCAGAGGAGTCGCCACTTTATGTGAATGCTAAGCAATTCCATCGTATCCTCAAGCGTCGTGTTGCTCGACAGAAACTTGAAGAACAGCTCCGACTGACGTCCAAAGGACGCAAGCCATATCTTCACGAGTCACGCCATAATCATGCAATGCGCAGACCTCGCGGCCCTGGTGGACGTTTCCTCACTGCCGAGGAGGTGGCAGCAATGGATCGCGAAGGTGAAAAGAGTGTCGATGGCAAAGATAATTCTGCCGGGGAAAGCTCTGGTACTACAGGAACAAAGCGCAAGTCTGAAGCCGGCTCAGCCACCTCAAACAAGAAAGCTAAGACGGACACAGCAAGCCCAGGGGATGAAGATGAGGACGATGGTTGATATTGCAAATAAGCTATATCACCTTCTCTCTAATTTTTCAGCCTACCAGCGGTTTACGACGTCACGAAAGCACGATTGTTTCTTCTTTTCATCGCCATGCTGCCTGCAACGGCCTGAATGGTTCCATACAGAGCGAGCATTTCTTTTTGATCGGATGAGGTATCTACAGTTATTGGCGGGTTGATGATATCGGCACCTTCGTTTATGTGTTGCAGCGGCTTATACCGTTCAAACACCATCCGGCACGGCGTCCTTTCTTGACGGGTTTTATTTTAATACAGCACTTCACTGGCAACAGCAGATCATCCAGGGTTTGGACGGGTGTCACCTTAGGGATAACAGATGGACAGAATGGATGGACGATTCGTTACGATGGATACCCCGCTTGATTATATCGTTCGATCTTTTCCCCTGCGTCTGCTGTCTCACTTCCTAGCGTTCTGTTGCATACGCCAGCATGGAACTGGTCCCGGGCATACGTCGGTCTGGCTACCGAACGATAAGCCACACTGTCACTGCGCTCACGATTCAGAACTGATCATCTCATAAAAGTGAGATTAGACGACGAATGGGAAAATCGGATTCAGAAAAGAAAAAAAAAGAAAGAAAACGTAAAGGGAACTCAGATGGACAAGATACCGTGTTACTTACTCACTTATCAAGTGGCTTGGTCAACTTGACACCATTGAATGAGGTCCTCAAAGGGTTGTATAGGTTTAGAGTCAGCGATGATGGTCCGGCGTTGGATCTGAAGTATAGGAGAAATGTGTTTAAGGATTAAAGCTTGTAAATTGTTTGTTTTAAATTTGATGACTCATATGTCAAAATTGCTGTCATGATAATGTTCTCTCCCAATGTTTTTGACCACCATTCATAATCTCACATTGCTGTCTACGTCACTGGTGACTGGAGAGACTGACATCAACGAACGTGTATCAGATCTCAGAGCACGAGGCTTAAACAATTGAGCTTGTTTAGCAGAAAAAGCATACATTCGAAACTAAGTTTCCACAATGGAACGGGGTTAATCTGATAACTTTCGTGTAGATACATGATCGTAGATGCCTATATCTCTTGCCATCATATCTCATAATTCGTAACCATGATTCGTAATCGTATCAAGCCACAATGATACTGAACATCGTTGTCCTGCGAGAAAGCGAGAACGCCCCGAAGCCGTGATTGTTATACAAATGAAGCCGTTTACCTCGCAATGAGGACCATAAACTTAACTAAACACCCCCGAAATCATCCCTCTCGACTTTCTGTGCTGACCTCTTGGTCCAAAGTCTGGCTGCAATCCTCTCGAGAAATGTACCACTACCTCGTCTCACCCTGGCCGCTGAGATATTATCAGGGACATCTGTGATCTCTCGAGACCGGCTCCGAGATTGGGTCATGAGACGAACAGGTGCACTGCCAATGGCACCAAGCTTGCGCAGTAGGACACTAAATGATCGTGTTTGGAGGAAAGTCACGAGAAGCATGAAGGGGACACAGACGAGGATCATGGTCAGGGGAAATCGCCAGTCGGTTGCAGGGACTGTAAAGACCGTCATACCGAAGACAGACTGGTTGTTGTTAGTGGAGGCTTGTAAATATGGCGCTTTGCTAACGTACCGTGACAAAAGTAAGTGGTAAGAAGATCATACTGATCATTGTGAGGACTTTAATGTTGTCGCCCTGTTCAATAGCTCTCCGGCTTTCCTTGATGGAGCTTCCACTGAAGAGCTGATCTCGCAGGTTTTCGATCTCCTTACGGGTTCGTTCGTTGCGTTTGAGAACCTCCGTGAGCTCTTGGACAACTTTGTCAAGCTCACAGCGCAGTTTAGCCATGTGTTTACTATAGGCAATCCCATCAGGCGAATCAGCTGCGTGATGCGGCCATAGAATCGGGTGGGTGCCGGCCCAGAAGCTGTCTGTAAATGTGTCGATATATGCCGCGATCATTGACTTGATACCCGTGTTCACAACAGCAAGGGTGTTGTACGCCCAGAAGTACCTTCTGATGTAGGTGAAGTGCTTGTCTTCGAATAACAGCTTGTCCCTGAGTTTAGGGTCAAACATGAATTCGGTCTGGAGATGATTAGTATAGCATTGAGATATGGGGGTTTAGTGAACGTACCGGGGGAGTGATGAGCTTGGTGACTCGCTCATGGAGGATCAGGTTTCGCTTTGTAGCATCACGGTACTCGGAGATGAGTAGGTCCAGAAACGCATATGGTCCATTGACATATTTCTTCTCCTGAAACTCCGGACCACGGACAGTATGAGAGTTATCAGGAAAACTCTGGATAGCAAGTAACTGCCATGGGCCAAATGTATCGAATAGAACCCCTTCTCGAGCACGCTCTCTTCTCGAACGCATAGGGGGAGCTTTGCGAGAGTCTCCGCCGAGTGATAGAGCCAATACAGAGCCGCATTCAGCGATATCAATATGATCCCCGAGACGACTTTCTGAAGGTCTTTTATCGAAACGCTGCCAAGGAGCTGGCTCGAAAGGGTGACTGACAACTGTGTAGTACTTGAATACAAAGAAGAAAGACCTCTGACGAACGTTGGGTGTAGGAGGGGTTGGTGACACCGACAGCCTGGCAGTGAGCGGGACCGGCGACGATGGGACAACGATGGGCGAGTGAGAAGTTGCTTGGGAGGGGGGCCACTCGTAGGCTCTAGTCATGAATGCATGGGTACGGCCACGGTTAGGCTCGTCAGAGAGGAGATGAGTGAGCAGCTCATTCATATCAAAGTGTGACGACATGGTCCAGTGAAGTGCAGCCAGGATAAGAGGTGTAGGCTCTTGGACGATGCTACAAAATGTTAGTCCAACCTGATGATGTTGTATGATAAAGACGTACGTGATTCGGCCTGTAGACGTGCCGATTCGGTTGACAACCCTGATTGTTTCCCAAACCGTAGGGGCGTCGACATTATCAGCCGGAATCTCGTAGGGGCCCTCGCCCGTATACTTGACATCTGACTGCGCGTCTCCATCTCCGTCAGCGCTGAGTTTGGTGAGTTTACAGTTATGGCCAACCTCGTACACTTCAAATGTAGACTGACTATACTGCTCTCTCTCATACGCCGCAAATTCACGGAAGGGTACATCTATATCAATCTCGGAACGTCGTTTCATGATATCGTCCAGAAAGGGTGCCATTTCGGGGGTGAAATCTTCGATTTTCAGATGCTGGAGGAGTTGACTATCGGCCCAGTCTGCCTGGCCGAGATGATCCCTGACAATGTTATGGGGATAGTCCTCAACCTCTCGCGTTGTGGTAGTAGCTGTCGTGTTATCCAGGAGAGGGAGAGGAATGAAAGAAACATCCTCGTCCTGGGCAAAGACAACGCGATGACTGCCACTTGGCGAACCCGTAAAGTGCTGAGGCTCAGCAGACAAAGATGGTCTTTCTTTTGTGCTCTCAAGAGTTGCGGCCCGCCCTCGCCGGAAGATAGGAGACAAAGAGGCCTCTGATGCGAATGTAGGGCCCGTGGAAGCTCTCAAGGGTGGTGTGAATGGGCCGTAGGGCTCAGGCATGGAGATGCTGCTGCGAGCATGGCTTTCTGCTGTGTCTCGTCGATGAGCGACGAGGCCATCTTGAAGGGTTGTCAGAGCGCGTAGATATTGTTCGCGAAAGTTGTCGGTTGCTCTGACAAGATCATCTAGAGCCTGAGAGGAAGTGTTTGTGGTCATTGATGAGCTTCACGTCACTTGGCTTGAAAATGGAAATATTCACATGATATTCTAATACTATAAAAGTCGCTGTCAAGAAAGGAGATGGAGGTGGAAGGTCGAGGGGTATTTCTATTCTTCCAGACTCGAGCCTGATTGCAAATCATCGGCGGACCCCGATGAATGTTGCGGCTGGGTCATGCTCGGCCAACATCCATGGTTAAGGTTGAATAAGCAAAAGAAGGGATGGTTGTGAGAGGAAAAGGTAGGGCAAACGAAAGATCCTTGAGTGAAGCAAGATAAGCTATGTCAAGCTCTTAGTGCGCCCAAGTGACGCGGGCACTAACGATGACTCCGAGGACCAACAAGTGTTCGTCCACATGTCACGCATCCCCAGTCACTGGCATCCGAGACAAGGTACAGCTTTCAACCTTCTCTAAAGAATAACCCAGAAAGTTAGCGAGCAGTCTGAAAAGATCACAACTTGTTATGGGCGATGTTCTTCTCAGTGTGCCTTTGATCTGAATGTCCCTACTATGGATCTCATGAGCACCCATGACAGCACCTACCATTGTACACCAATGGATAAATTCTCATGTCGACAATTTGCGTATGTGACGGTATACACACTATTGCTTCATGATAGGGCTGCCAAGGGCTCACAAGCCTCACTCGTCCCGAGTCTTTGCCGAAACCCAATTCTTGATTTGATATGGGGTGAGAGACCAGCCGGGGAATGGAGGATCAATCCCATAGGACTCTGATAACGAGGCTGTACTGGAAAAAGGCGTTTTGTCGGTCACCAACTCAGTTTGACGTTCGCTTGAACACGGCCTCTAGCGGTTGTCAACGGAATACCATGATGGCGGCGATGCGGGATTGGATATAAGGCATCTGCTTACTCTACAAAATTGCCTGTAGTTTAGTATCCGTCTTTAACATTCTACGTCATGCAGCCATCTCCTCTCACAAACCGGGCGACCCTGAGCGCGGATGACTGAGAGGGTATACTATATTGCGGGGGTTAGAGTTTCACAGCATCCACGTGCCGAAATTCATCGTCAGAACCTTAGATTATCGCTGATCAACATGGTGTTGAGCAAATGCAATTACGTTTGTCATGTGCCATTGACCAGCCGTCGACTACTACCACCATGCATGCACTGCTTCCTACTACTGTACTGTTTATTTGAGCCTCACTATACACATGTACTGGCTGAAATACAACAGACAGCTGCATATCTTGCAATAATAGGGTTTAGTTTCATACTCCTACATGTCCAAGCAATAGCCTAATGTATCCTCTCGACTACCTACCTTCCTTGGCTCTATACCCAACCCGCCTGATATCATTCCCTTTCATGTCTTCATAACTCTATAAAACAAACAGGTACCAGCCAGCGTATTAAGACCTCTCAGTAGCATTCATTGTCCAATGCCTCATTCGCACCGCAGCCATATCACACGCAAATATCCTTGTTGGAGTGCTTAGGAAGCGACACTCACGGGCTTGGCGGCTGATGCGGCGGGCTTCTCAGCACTGTCAACCTCCATGGCATCACCATCGGCTTCAGCCTCAGCCTCGCCTTCTCCTTCCTCTTCCTCCTCAAGCTCCTCCTCACTCTCGCCCTCGATGTCGACACTTCCGTCATCGGACAGCTCCTCCTCATCCTGAGCGTTCTCTCCTTCGTTCTCCACACCAGCCATCTCTGAATCCTCTCCGTTGCTGGCCTTGGCCTTGGAGCTAGCCTCAGCCTCGTCAGCTTCAGCAGCTTTCTCCTCGTCGGCCTCTTCAGCACCGTATTCGTCGCCGTCGGCGACAAGATCAGCCTCGGGTTGCTCAGGGGGGTACTCAGCGGGGGCAGATGCCTCGGAATCCCTGGAGTCGTGTTAGCTTGAATACATTATCGCTTGCTGATTTTTCGACTTACCACTTGATGGCAAACCGAGTCACTCGGGGCTTCTCAGCCAATACATTGCGCTTCACACGCTCAATAATGGGCTTAGCCGGGGGCTCAGCGTTGAGCTCCTCCGAGTCATATTCGTTGTTGACGTAGTAACCGACGCGAATAAACTCACGTCCATCGTAGGCGCATGTTAGAAGAATGACGGTAACACCGAGAATCTCTGCATCGGGAATCCGGGCGGTTTTGGGAGCATCGGCCTCGAAAATGAATTTGTTGACACCAACGGGGATGGGACCGACGAGAAGGGAGTCGAGTTCTTGGTCGTACTGGTCACTGAGAAGTGTTAGAAGAAGCGGTGTAAGGAGGGGCCTCAATCAAGCTGATCCATACCTGGTAGCGGATCCAACGTAAGTGAGCTTCCACTCGAGATCTGTTCCTTATTAGCGTTGTGGTTTTTTACCCTGCAATAGACCAAAGTTGCACGAACCCTTCTCTAGCGGCTCGAGGCATTCGAAAGTAATCTCAAACTCGTACTTGTCGGTGAACTTGGCTGGGTTGTTTAGGACATTAACGCCCAAAAGCGAAACGACAGACATTTTGATGAAGATGGGGGGTGTATGAACTGAGTAGGTCGTAATCAGGAGCACACGGAAGTGGCAAAAATCGAGGTTCTAAAGGAAAAGGGTGAAAAAGAACGAGAGCACGAGTGTCTGGTTCTTTACGATGTGTGAAGGTTGATGTGGGGAGAAGCGCGATGTGAGATGCAAGAGAAGAGAGAAGAAGAGAGGAATAGAAGCTGGGTGGATGTAGTAGTAGTAGTTGTTTGATGAAAAGCGTCGTACTAGTCTTAATAGCAGTACGGAGTATGCGAGCATGGGTCCCTAAAAGAAAACAAGAGCGGATCGATTTCTGGTTGCGACGGGGGATGACCTGCCCTGGGCGTCAAGGTCCAAAATGTGAGGAGCGACAGTGGGACGCGTTAGCGGTCATACCCGCGTAGAGAGGTTGCGTTGGGGACGCGACCTCCCTGAATGGAATCCCAGGAACTCATCTCAGTCAGGTGACCTTGACATGGAAGTTTGATTGTGTGCGGGCATTGTCCAAAGCCCAACCAACAGGGCAGTCTTTGAATATTATCTCTTCTGTTGAGTAGGTGGTCCTATGGTTATAAATATGAGAACCAGAGTTTATACGAACAGGGCGATCTGTCAATTTTCCTGAAAACCCACTCATACACAGTGCTATCCATTCTCATCAATCTTATGTATTTTCTTTTGAATACCTCCCATCAAAAGCCTGTCCATCCATTCTCTCTAGTAGTGACCCACTAAAGTGCGGCTCTTGAATACCAAGTTCGTTCACCGCCTTAGACGTTCTAAGCCCAACCTGGTTTCTGCCGCAACTGCTTTGTTCAAGATTACTGTTCTTTGTTGGAGCTATCAGACTTTGAGGCGCTCGACCAAAACCATCCACGCGCAGCTCGACGCACGACCATTTCCCCAACCCGGATCGATTGCACGCCTGTCTTTGTATCGCTGTCTTTGATTTTCTCTTTAGGCGCTGAATTCAGACATATATCATCCGGAGCAAGCTGGCGCAGCTCGTGGAGCTTGCTTCGTTCGCGACAGACTCTACTGCCCGCTTGTCTCGTATCATCAAGGATTGAATCATTTTCGACCGGGCCCATCGCACCCCTTCAATCGAGATACCCGTGACTCTATCGAGTAGCGACCGCTTGCGTACTCTCAATTCTGACCTCCCGATTGCCGTTCGCGACTCGGACATCATCTTCTGATTTCACAGGTCTTCGCTGACGCGCCTTTCGAAATCGCTTGCTTCTTGATCGAGACTTTGCAGCACGGCCTGTTTTTAAAATTGCAGGATGGCTTCCGAAGGTGCTTCATGGGGAGGAGAGGATACTAGTGCGCCGGGTTTTCAAGTTCAGCATAGCGAGGAACAAGTTGATAACTACGCTCAAGACTCTCCTGCTTCTGGTGACGCTGATACCGCAGATAATGGTACAGAAGATGATGGGGGAGAATATGATCCAGAGTCAGTCACCATCGGTACACCTGCGCCAGTTACTGAACAATCTGCGACCTTTGCTCAACGTCAACCTTCCAAACCCAAGATGTCAGGGGGCTTTATTGTTGAAGCATCCGATGACGAAGATGAGGGCGAAGATGAAGCTGACCAGCCTTCCAATACTGCTCCTCGATCGGAAGAAGTGCCCTCGCTCCCTCATCCTGGCCGTTCCACTGCATCTCATGAACCTGCTCAGCCAGCTCTAACCTATACACCTGTTCCTCCTGCCGTCCCTTCCAATGTGACTCCAGCTTTGGCTGGTCTCGACCCTGTTGCTCTCCTCGAGGCCCGTGTTAAAGAGGATCCTCGTGGGGATATGGATGCTTGGCTTAACTTGATCGCCGACCATAGACGCTTGAGCCGACTTGATCTTGCTCGAAGTACCTATAATCGTTTTCTCGAGATATTTCCACAAGCTGTGAGTGAACCTCATTTCTTCCTGTAATATGTATTGACAACATCTACCAGGCTGACGTCTGGGTCGAATGGATCGAGATGGAGCTTGGTCTCGACAACTTTGTCGATGCTGAACAGCTTTTTGGAAGATGTCTTATGACCGTACCCAATGTCAAGCTGTGGACAGTCTATCTCAACTATATTCGCCGTCGCAACGATCTCAACAATGATCCTTCTGGCCAAGCTCGCCGAACTATTACCCAGTCCTATGAGTTTGTCATCGACAACATCGGTGTGGATCGAGATTCTGGCAATATCTGGCAAGATTATGTCCAGTTCGTCAAAAACGGCCCCGGCCAGATTGGTGGTACAGGTTGGCAGGACCAGCAAAAGATGGATCAATTGCGCAAAGTATATCAACGCGCTATCTCCGTGCCCATGTTGACCGTCAACAATCTCTGGAAGGAGTACGACCAGTTCGAGATGGGACTGAATAAGATGACTGTATGCTTTACTCCTTTGCCTACAACAGCATAAACGCTAACATTATTAGGGACGCAAATTCATCCAAGAGCGCTCTCCAGGCTATATGTCCGCCAAGAGTGCCAATATTGCTCTGGACAACATCACCCGGCACCTCAGACGCACTAATCTTCCCCGATTACCGCCAGCTCCAGGGTTTGATGGGGACCAGGAGTTCAGAGATCAGGTTGAACTGTGGAAGAAGTGGATCGCTTGGGAGAAAGAGGACCCCCTTGTGTTGAAAACGGATGAGCCCAAAACATACAACCAACGGGTACTCTACGTCTACAAGCAAGCGTTGATGGCACTCCGTTTCTGGCCTGAGATCTGGGTTGATGCGGCAGAGTGGTGTTTCCAAAACGATATCCGGGAAAACGACAAAGAGTTGGGCACAGAATTGCTACTTGAAGGCATTCGAGCAAACCGTGAAAGTGTCCTGCTTGCCTTGAAACATGCGGACCACATTGAAGTCAACTATCCTGGCAAAGAGGTTGACAAGGCCGAGTTTGCCCAGGCTGTCCGAAAGCCATACGATGATGTTCTTGAAACATTGTACGAAATGGGCGACAAAGTCAAAGAGCGGGAGAAGTTAGAGGTGTCCACATTGAGACAGGCCGCTGCACAAGATCTGGTTCAGGCTTCCATCGAACACAATGATGACGACGATGATGAGGAAGACAGCAAGCCTAAGCGTTCGCCCATGGAAGAACGCATTCTTGCAATTCAGAGGGGATATGCTGCTGAAACACAACTTCTGTCCCGTACCATTTCCTATGTCTGGATTGCTCTTGCAAGGGCCATGCGACGCATTCAAGGCAAAGGCAACCAGTCAGAAGGTGGTTTGCGCAAAGTCTTCACTGATGCACGTCAGAAGGGACGACTCACAAGCGATGTCTACGTAGCCGTTGCTCTTCTTGAGTCTGTTGTCTACAAAGATCCCGTTGGCGCCAAGATCTTCGAAAGAGGCGCCCGTCTGTTCCCCAACGATGAGATGTTCATGATAGAATACTTGAAGTATCTTCATTCCAAGGATGACACGACTAGTAGGTTTGGAATTCTTAATGAGGCAATGATTGAAACTGATCACTTATAGATGCGCGAGCCGTGTTTGAGACTTGTGTTACCCGATTGGTTTCCAAACCAGAGACTCTCGCAAAGGCAAAGCCGCTTTACGCGTATTTCCACAAATACGAATCGCAGTATGGCGAGCTATCGCAAATATCCAAGCTGGAGGACCGAATGGCAGAACTCTTCCCTGAGGATCCCAAACTGAAGTCTTTTGTTGCCAGATTTTCATCCGACAAGTTTGACCCAGTTGCTGCCCCTATCATAATTTCGAAGGCAGTGCAAATGAGGCCAAAACAAGTCATGCCCACTACGGTCGAGCAGCCTATTTCACTGCGAAACAGCCCCATGCCAGCGCGACAAGAACAGAGTCCCCGTCCTCAGTATGTTCGGGCAACTGCTTCTCCAAAACGGCCTCTTGCTGGAGACGATGATGAGCTCAACCCCCCCAAACGACTCGCTAGAGGAGTGTCGCCTCTCAAGGGTGCAGCGGGCCGCCGCCTTGACCAGCAGCGCCGGAACCAAGCATCAGCGTTACACAGGGATATTACTTTCCTTCTTAACATCCTCCCCCCTTCTCAAAGCTTTGACGCACAACGCGTTAACCCCACGGCCATGGTCTCTATTCTCCGGGACGTCCAGCTTCCTGATGCCGCCACGTTGAAGGCAACGGGCGGTGGTCAGACACGTTTTGGTAATTCCTCTCACGCTAGACAACCTTCAGGCGAGTTCGGCAGCAGGCCGCTGAGTCCATATGGAAGAGTGGCATCTGCAACCGGCGGGTACAGGAACTCGCCGCTACGGCCGGAGAGTGGAAATACCTTCCAAGCCAACCCCTATCCTCCTCCTGACCCGAGCGGCCAACTACCCATGTGGCCGCAAGTCCCTGGTGGTTACGGCGCACCGGCACCAGGTCAGTTTGCAGGATATAGATTTCAATGAGAAATCACTTGAGAGGATGCCAATGATCGATGACAAGGGATCTTGAGCTGTAAACAACCTGATCTAATAATACCAGTGAAAAGGGAATTTTTTTTTTTTGGATGACGTTGAGGGCCGTGGTGGGA
Source organism: Fusarium musae (assembly GCF_019915245.1). Lineage (NCBI taxonomy): Eukaryota > Fungi > Ascomycota > Sordariomycetes > Hypocreales > Nectriaceae > Fusarium > Fusarium musae. Next base: position 3,942,443 of record NC_058387.1, read on the forward strand.
TTGTCTTTGCCTCGCGCGTTATGCATGGTATGGCGTTTGGGGGGATCAGACATCAGAAGTGGTGGATGTCATTGATATTTCGTTTGTTGAGAGGATGAGATGCAGGAAGATGATCTACCTACTCAATTGGTATCAAACAACTTCAATAACTTTTTATAATTGACTCGAGTCCTGGAATGTATACGTGTTTTGTGCTTTGCTTGAGCCTTGTGATCATTGTATCGTTTGTCGAGTTTTTAGCCGTGCTACGGCTGCAAATTGAGAATTGATGCCACAACGGATTGCTACATGAAGCTGCGTTTACCCATATACCAAATCCGGTGTCTCTACTTTTATTTTCCGCGGCCCGCATGTTTATGAAAACTACTGCCACAATGGTTTACTATTTAGCAACGAATGCACTGTTCTGTCCGACCTCAACCAGTTGGGTTGTGGCTTTGACCAAATCGTGGGACCATCAGAGACTCAACTGACACTCAACTTTGTTCAACGACGAAAACGTTTTTACAAACTCTTAGCAAGCTTGCATGAAGTCAGAAACGGCCAGTTTTATTGCTAGATAACATTGGGCATCGATATATCGTCGACATACCCTTGTGTGTGATGATACTCGTAGCTGATTCCTGTCACCTCATTGCCAGTGCCCCCATTGCTTCCTCAGTTCCTCAATGCATCACTGGATCCATAATCTGCCAGTGTTGTGACAGTGTCTGCCCTTGATTTATCAGTGTAATTGCTGCCTGATTCTCGGGGCGTTTTGTTGATATCTTCTCTCCGTGCACCTCCTCACCTCCTCATCTCCTCAGCACCAGCACTCCATCCTAAACTCATCCTAAGCTTCAGCTTGGGTGCATCACACAGTGAGTCACTGCCTCTCCAGCTTCCCTCTCTCCTAGCTATATAATCCCCTCCTCTTTCCCTCTTCCTCTCTCCTTCCTTCTTCCTTCATCATCATCACCACCGCTTCCTCCTTGCGCTTCCTCTTCTTGGGCAAGCACATCAACAACTCTAGCTTCTATCAATCAAGCCTTACAGAAGCACCAAACTTCTCTCGCTTGGCTTAAATAAAGCTCCTTTTCCCTCACAACAAATTCTCACATCTATCAGATTCCAAACCTCGTGCGCTTGCACAAACCTGAGAGCAAATCGCTTGCTTCCGCGACCGCGGCCGGTGAGTCTCTTCCTTCTTCCTTTTATGCCAATTCAGTTCAAGCACGCCTTCCCTCACGGCTATAAATACCCTCTCTTTCTCCTCTTCAAATTCTTTTCTTTCCTTCAACACTTCCCTCAACCCACCCCACCTACAACACACTTCGAACATATTCTACTTTTACCCAGTCCAATCTTTCTTCACCAATCATCTTTACCTTTCAGTCACTGACCCTTCCAGACACATCAGTCACCATGTCTGACAGAGGTCGCTCGCCTTCCCCGGCTGGGCCTGGAGGTCCCTCGGGCTCGGGACGCCGCCCTTCTCAGTCTCCCGCACGTTCTGCGTCTGGCTCTGCTGCTGGCGGTGCTCCTGTCGGCTACCAGAAACCCCTTGGCTTTGATCCTGCCAAACCCCAGGGCCAGGACAATCAAGGCAATACCCGAATGGAGTTGCCCCCTGACGCTTACGTGTCTGAGACCAAGAAGGACTTGTTCACGCTGCGAAATGGGCGCTTCAACACCGAGGGGAAACCCGAGCAGATCGAGGTCAACCAGTACAGGATGACCAAGTTCGATTACAACAAAAAGATCTTTCAGTACGACGTAAGTAACTTTCATATGAGTTCACATTCAATTCATTCTAACAAACACTGCAGGTTTTCATCTCTCCCAACCCGGACAAGATCGGCCCTGTCATGAAGAAGATTTGGGCACATGAAACTACTCGCAATGCCCTGAAAGCTTACAAGTTCGACATGTGGCTCTTCGATGGGAAGAAGCTAGCATGGAGTCCTGCTCTTGTGGAACGTGGTGAGGCTCGTTTCACTGTCGACCTTGACGAGGGCAGACGACCTGCTGGCGGGAGAGCGCGAGAAGGCGGCAAGTTTCTTGTCACCATTCGAAAAACTACCGAAATCCAAGTCTCTGCTCTCCAAGGTTACCTTGAACACAAGATCTCTTTCAACAACAGCGTTCAAGAGGCGCTAAACTTCATGGATCATCTTGTGCGACAGTGGCCTTCCAAGAACCTCCTGGCCATCAAGCGAAACTTCTACAAGACTGGTCAGCCTGGAAGCCCTCTCCACGACGGAGCTATTGTCGAGGTTCACAAGGGCACATATGCTTCGATCCGCATGAGTGACAATATCAAGCAGAGAGGTGTTGGCCTTGGCTACAACATTGATGTTGCCAACACTTGTTTCTGGATTGGCAACCAGCCAATGGATAAGATGGCTTGCAACTTCCTCGCCACTCTGGATCACAAGTATGGAGGGCAGACACCTGGCACTCTCAATGAGTTGCTCAAGCCCGTCCAGGACCGCAAAACTGGACGCTGGGCCTCCTCAGATGCTTTCAAGCAGCTCCGAAAGATGCGTCGACTCAAGTTCAAGGTCAAGCACAAGGGTCGAAAAAACGAGGACAAACTGTACACCATCCAAGACTTTACTTTCGATGAGAAGTTCGGCGAAGCGGGCGCAACGGCCAGGACCATGACTTTTGAGAAGGACGGGAAAGATATCTCGGTGTATGAGTACTACAAGAAGGAGTACAACGTGACCCTGAGGCTGTCTCATCTTCCACTCATTGATGCTGGAAAAGCCGGCCTGATTCCTATGGAACTTGCCTTCGTTGAGGATATGCAGCGATACCCTTTCAAGCTTAACCCCGACCAGACAGCCGCCATGATCAAGATTGCTGTCACCCGCCCAGGTATTCGCAAGCGAGACATCCAGGCCGGAGCTGTTGCGCTGCAGATCGGCCAAGATCCATTCCTGAAAGAGTATGGCGTCAACATCGACTCGCAGTTTGCAAAGACTGAGGCACGCATTCTGAATGCCCCAGTCGTCAAGTTTGGACAAGGTTCAGCCGAACCCAGGTTTGCCGGTCGCTGGGATTTGCGAGGCAAGAAGTTCTGGAAGCAGAATTTCGCGCCTCTCCAGAGCTGGGGCTTCATCGCCTTGGAGACACCCGTTCAGAAGCCCGTGATGCAGGCTTTCGCCAGTACCTTCAAGAGCACCTACATCGGCCACGGAGGCAAAGTGCTTGCCGAACCTATCCTATTGCCTACACCTGGTAACCTCCGCTATGATGCTGCGGGTGCCATTGCTCACGCTCATGAAGAGATCACGAAGCAACGGGGCTACACCCAGCTCTTGTTTGTTATCGTCTCCAAGAAAAATAGCGGAACTTATGAGCGCCTCAAGAAGTCTGCGGATTGCAGATTTGGTATTCTTACCCAGGTCGTCCTCGGCAACCACGTGCAGAAGAACAATGGGCAATACCATTCGAATGTTTGCATGAAAGTCAACGCCAAGCTGGGTGGTGCCACTTCCTGCACTCCTCCTTTGTGGAAGTCCACTACATTCTTCCCCGACAGCCGCCCTACCATGATTGTGGGTGTTGATGTATCCCACGCCGCTCCTGGAGGCGTAACCCCATCCACTGCCTCGATGACTATGTCTGTAGACAAGGATGCCACTCGTTACGCCGCAGTTGCTGAGACCAACGGGTACCGTGTCGAGATGCTGACCCCCTCGAACATTCGATTCATGTTCGGAGAGCTCATCCCTCGTTGGAGAGTCAACCACCCAAGTCTGGTTCCTAAACACCTGATCTATTTCCGAGACGGTGTAGGAGAGGGGCAGTTTGCGTACGTGTTGGACCAGGAAGTCGAAGAGATCAAGAAATACCTTAGCACGGTCCTTCCTCCTGGACAGATGCCGAAGTTCACTGTGATTGTGGCTACCAAGCGTCACCACATTCGTTTCTTCCCTCAGAGAGGTGATAAGAATGGCAACCCTTTGCCCGGTACTTTGGTTGAACGAGAAGTCACGCATCCTTTCATGTTTGACTTTTATCTCAACTCACACGTCGCTATCCAGGGAACTGCTCGACCGGTTCACTACCACATCATCTTGGATGAGATGAACATGCCAGTGAATGATCTACAGAAGATGATTTACCAGCAGTGCTACTCGTACGCACGCTCGACCACCCCTGTGTCACTTCATCCGGCTGTCTACTATGCGCATCTCGCTAGTAACCGAGCTCGCGCCCATGAGAACGTCAACTCTAGTGATGGCTTCCGAATCGGTCCCAAGGGCCACGAGATCGCTGCGGAGAAGCAGGCACATGGCACCTCCACCGGCCTTCCTAACAGGAACGTTGAGGCACCCCCTTTGATCCGCCTTGGTGGTACAACTAGCCAGACACCCCAGGAGGGTGAGCAGCGGCAGAGAGACTTTTTCCGTGGCACCATGTGGTACATCTGATCTGTGATGGGAGATACCATGGACAAGAACGTGGATGGTGATGGAATGGAAGATGTGATGGGGTGATGAAAATGGAGAGTTGATCGCTAGGGCGGCGGGAAGGGCATGGACAATGCGAGCGATCTTAATTTCTGGTGTATAAGCTAGCGGATGCAGCTTTGAGGAAGCACAGGATCAGATTAAAACTAAAAGGGGCGACCGGTTTGGTGGGGAGTGGCGGTGGAGGTTGATTTTACTTGTTCTTAAAATAGCTCCTGATCAATTCTATCCAAGCGATCTTGACATTGTTTACTGTTCGTAAATGTGACTCGTGTTGTGGAGAGATCATGCCAGTCTTGTGCATAGCTAATGTGAGATTGAGGACGGAGATTGATCTCGCCTGACTTGGCTTCGATATAAGGAGGAAAACCTTGCCATTTGCAGGAGTATATAAGTTATGTCTGCCCAGGCGACCCTGACTGAATTTATGGTGCTATGTAGTTGATGGTGGACCACATAATGCGATAGAGGTCCATGATGAGCTGTGAATCCAAAAATTATTAAAATGTGGTGCTTGTAAGCCGTGAAGAGATCTAGAACTTCTACTCCGTCGCTCAGACAAGTATGAGAGAATATCTGGAAGCAGTTGGCGGTCTGACTTGAGGGGTTTCTTACTACATCCGACGTAGAGTTGCGATGCCATCTGCCTGAGTATCATGGACCATATTCACGAAGACTATTCAGAAGGCGCAGTAGTTATGATTAAATGGGCCGAAGGCTCGATTTTAGTATATTCAAGCCCATGATATAATAGATATTCATCAAGATCTCGTACTGGATACTGTTCTATCCCAGCGGCTTGATCAAGGGAAGCCTTTGTTCTGCCAGTAAATCATTATAGGGTATCTTCTGGTAGGAACAGGGCCATCTCAGAGTTGCTGCTAACTCCCGTCGTTGCCTAATTCAGACATCAAAAACAAGCATGTTGATTCCCTCGAGGTGAAACATAGCCATTCCTGACATAGTTTAACTATCCCGATCAGCCAAGACATTTTCTGTTCCGCTAAGCTCTCGTTCTGGATGTCTCAAACCCAAGACAAGCCTGAAAGCGGCATGCCACATCATCGGGAGCCTAAAACGGCGCGTTGAGAGCTGCAAAAATTGCCCGAGATGGATGGTTTCGGAGGCTTGTCTCAGATCTTCAACTCTGATCTTCTGTTCACGAATAGCCGAGAGCTTCATGAGCACAGCAAGTCCAAGGGCCTGGGCCTGGATCAAGGATAAATATCTCTCTCTTCCATCCCTTTCTGACTTCGAATCGTCTTACTCAACCAGTCACTCACTCACTCCTTGTGTGTTCCTAGTCATTCTTTACTTTTATTTGTTGCAACATGATTCGACCACTCTTCTTTGCTTGCATCTTTGCTGCTGGCGTTTTCGCACAATCAACTGCTGATCCTGCTTTGACGAAAGACGGGGCGTTCCAACATCTTGGATGCGTTGCTATTAGGCCCGGCACCTTTCCTCGTCAGTTCGATCTGGGTCAAGCTGGGTGTACTTCATCATGTTCATCAAACGGCAACATTATCGGCTTCCGTGGAAACAGCTGTGTCTGCGACCGCCTTGACCTCTCGCCAGGGCCCATCTCCTACCGCGTTGTAAAGGTTGATAACGCCCTCTGCAATCAATGGTGTGACCCAGTCGACAGGTCCAAGGGAACCTGTGGAGGAGCCACGATCCAGGAATGGCCCATCTACGACCTGTACAAGAGAAACAATGCTCAGATCGTATATGGGGCCTTCCCAGGTGCTACTCCTACTCCTGCACCTACCCAGCCCATCCAAACTGGCATGCCCATTCCCAACCCCAGCCCAAACCCTAAGCCAGGTGATGTCTGGCACGAATGCCCACCCAATGTTGCCAACTGCCCTTATCGCAACAAGTGCCCCGATGGCAGATGTCAACTCAAGCCTATCGTTCAGCCGTGCCGTGGATGTTCTTACAATGGTACTGGTAACTGGACTGCTCCGACTTGTCCTCCTGGAGGCTGCAATCAAGGTCCCAAGCCTGTTCCAGTTCCAGTACCCGGTGGAAATGGAGGAAGTGGAAGCAGCGGAGGTAGCGGCGGCAACGGAGGGAGCGGAGGTACCGGAGGTACCGGAGGGAACGGAGGCACTGCTGGAAACGGAAGCAATGGTGGTAACGGCGGCAGCGGGGGCTCTGGAAGCAGTGGTGGAAACGGTGGTGACGGAGGTGACGGTGGGGATGGAGGTAACGGCGGTGGATCGAGCGGATCCAGTGGCGGCGACGGGCATCACGGAGACCAACCTCCTGTCATCGTCAACTCGGCCGTCAAGGCTCAGGGCGAAAGCTTTATCCTGGCTCTCGTTGTGATTTCCTTTGCCTTCACTCTTTTATAGGCTTGGAGATGGATGTAGTTAACATTCTAGGGGAGTTAGAGTTGGCTTTCTGTTCTTGTAATACACTTCTTATAGAAAAGGGGTAATAGGGGTTAGATACAGATTTGGCTTAATATAAGATCACATCAGCAAGACATCGAGAGCAATATGCCGATTTGGGGGCCATCGGAAATCTCTTTTTTCATTTTACTTCTATTTTGGTGTCATGGTACAATATGCGTTCTGTGGCCGACTCACAGGATTGTACATTTTCTCACATGCCGGAAAGTTCACTTAAGCAATGATCTTCTCCTTGCACTCGATACTACGCCCAGTTAGTAAGATGCCTGCAATGAACGTAATTGTGTAACTCACCCATGGTCTGCCTTGAGCTGCTTCATCAATGTCCTGGCAAGGCTGGGGTATACAGGGGCGACAACACCCTTGTCTGTGATAGTACCGTCAAGAACCATCTTGGTTGCTACAGAATTGGTCAGCATGTATAAACTCGAGCGCTCAATCTTGTAGGGGGAACATACCAACACCACAAGGAACACCGACAAGCTTGGACATGGCGGAGTAGCCACCGGATCCCTCGGGGGCACCGTACTCGATAAGGGTGGAGGTCCAGGTGTTCTGGCTGCCGTCCTTGTTGACAACCTCGAAAGTGTGTTGGAGGAACTGGAAGCAAGTTAGGGTGGAACTTCAAGTTTAAGTCAAGCTCCCTGTTGGCACTCACCACAAGATCGCGCTCGCCCTCCTCATAGGCCATCTTCTGCTCAAGAGTGGCGCACAGGGTGTCGAGGGCTGTTCCGCGAGGGGTGGTCTTGGCATCAGAGAAGACACCAACTGTAATGTTGTATCAGCATACGCTCAAAAACGACCGCTAGCACTTTGGACTCACTCCACTTGAGTCCAGCCAGCACTTGGCTCTTGACAGACTCGTCGCTGATAGAGGTCTTTGAGAGAACAGCCTTGATCAGGTCCTCCTCGCTTGATGAGCTAGCACCAATGAACTTTTGGAGGGCCTCCTTCCAAGGAATAGCCTGCTTGAAGAAGTCTTGCTCATCAACGCTGAGGAAGCCAATGTCGACAAGAGCCTTGACGAACTGGGGGAAACCATTGTAGCGAATGGTTCCCCGGACGACGGTCTCGGCATCAGGAATGCGGTAGCTGTTGAGGTCAGTCACTGCCCTTTAACCCAGTTCTCTCCGACCTACCGCTGACGGTAACCAGTGCTGTCACGGTTTCCATAGGCAACGAAGTTGTAACCCAAGTAGCCGGTGTGGTAAGGCTTAGCAGTGCCCATGAGGTCGACACCGGTGATGTCAACCAGCTTGTTGTCCTCGTAGTACTTGGCGTTGTTCTTGAGGGCCAAAAGGACACCTCGGCTGCTCCAGCTGAACTTGTAGCCTAATCGTAGTTAGTGACGGCGGCGTGAGTCATGATCGGGGTCTGGGGTACCTAGGGGGTTGTTGGAGTCTGAAAGCTGGTTAGCTGTGATCATTGACCATTGATTTGGGAAACATACTCTCAGGGGCGGGGAGACCGCCGCAGAAGCTCTTGAAGGACTTGATCTTGCCGCCCTCCTGCTGGATGCGGTCGATGAAGTCGACAGCGTAAAGGTGGTCGACACTCATATGTGTTAGCGAACGTTTAGAATCGTAGATGGTCGAGAAGCATACCCAGGATCAACCTGAGATAGTCAGCAAGCTATAATTGGAAGACAGGATACCAGTACTTACACCGATCTCGTTCAGGACTGTGATTCCGGCAGCCTTTGCCTCCTCGTGGAGCTCCTCCATAGCAGGAGAGACGTAAGAGGTAGTGACGACATTCTTCTTAGCCTTGATGGCGGCCTTGATGACGGCAACGTGATATGTGTAGGGAATTAGAGAGATGGTGATGTCGTGCTTAGCGACAGCCTCCTCGAGAGCAGCGGAATCGTTGACGTCGAGGCTAATGGCGTTTGTGTTGTCGAAAGTTCCAGCAAGGTTCTTGGCCGAGGCGAGAGTACGGCAAGCAACAGTAACGTGGACGCCAGCCTTGGCGAGGACTTCGACGGCAGGGGTGGCAACGAAGCCGGAACCGAGGAGGAGGGCGGATTGAGGCATTGTTGACGATGAATTGATCTGTGGTGTTGTAGTAGTAGAGTGATTCTCGTTGGAAGCAAAAGAATTTCCACCTCAGGAGCTCTTACTCAGTCACCGAAAATGTAAACGTTCTGCCCCGCATTTTGGTAGGTGACGAGGGGACCTCCCCTCCCGGCTTTCGGAGGTCGAGGAGCTGTAAAGATACCGTGGGTATTTTCCAACCGATACCGGGGCCATTGAGTACAGGAAGTAACCCGTAGCAAAGCGTAGAACTGGCGCTAAGAACGGGGGTCTGAGCCTGGGGACAGGCCTGTAATGTCATTGCTTTGCTTTGTGACGAATCGCGGGTAAAAGTGGGCGCCCTGACGATGTAAAATAGACGCGTTTCGGTTGATGAGGTCTAAAATAGAATGTGTTCCCGAGATAAAGACACTAATAAATTTAAGCAAGGTAGCGTTTGTTATATACAAGACAGAGCACTCCTTCCTGCAATCCATATATCAAAGGGAATGGAATCAGGCTACGCACGAGTCAGTCTGCAGCAGACGACAACAAAACCAGACCCGAACCCCTGTAGGACGAATCACATAAGGCTCAATTGGTCGATCACGGGCCTGCAATCTCTGGCTAACAGTCCAGGGAGTTGAAAATGCGCCCAGGGAATGGCAAAAACTTCAGCATTTGATGTTGAATGATAAGAATATTTAGCAAGACTCAGAACATGTTGGGTTAATCCGGGATGGATTTAGTTAACTCGTTGACTCCCTAGATAATAATTATCTTCGCAACCTAATCCAAAACCTTCGCGTATTTCAGCACCCGCAAGCAAGGCCTTCCAGTTTGCAGGCATGATAAACTGACCCAAAGAGTTCAATCTGGATACATTGCAAACTGATTGCTTTTGAACCGGGGGGTTGAAAGTACACTCTGTAACCCCCTGGGCTTATGTAGAGACCCTCCCAGTACACGTCCATAGGTACTTGATCCATTGGCATTAAGCTGCCACGTAATTGATGTAAAAATCGTAGTTAAAGGCTGCTTTGAGGTTAGAAGAGTCAGTAAGATATTTAACGCAGTCACTGCTTGAACCGTTAGATATTACACGATCCACTTCGCTGCCGGGGAGTATTCAAGTGACATGAAAAGCGGTTACTGTAAGTCATCGGTATTACCGCATTTCAAAAGGTCAAGATAACCAAAAGTTGGATCGAAACTCAGTCAGGTACAAATACGAATAGACTTGATAGGTAGGGAGGGCATAACAAGATGATGTATACCATCCAAAGCCAGGGTTATGTAGCCGGCCCCTAATCCTCACCGAGAGAGAAAACGACACACACATTCATCGTCTGAAAACCCCAGAGCTATTGGTGTGGCTCATGTCTTAGACTGAAGACAAAGAGAAGGGATTTTAATCTTCTCCCTTGTCCGAGTCTGTCACACCTGGTTGTGTAATTTCAGTCCTTTACAAAGTCCGGCTTATAAGCTACATGATAATCAACGGCAACAACATGGATTAGTTAAGACTCACGCCCCGAGGTGAGATCAATTGCTATTGGTAGTTAACAGAATTCATCCGTGCTCTGTGATACCGCCTCCCTTTTTGTAATTTGGTGAACTGACCTCAGGTTACACAAGGCGTTATGCAAGGCTCAGGCCATTTGATTTCCATCAAGGCAGGGAGAATTACAATGTCACATAAACACTTGTCACATACTAACACCAAGAAACGTAATCTAACCAACAAAGGATATTGTGACAGACTGAGACGTATGGAAAAACTCGTCATGAGAATGATCGCTGCGATACTTTAGGCAGATCAGCACTAAGAATAGAACAAACTCCAAAAAGAGCAGCCTGAGCATTCAGTCAGCCTTGAGAGTATTTTGTTGGTCCAGTTCAAGTAAATTCTCACTGCTAGCCATAATTAGAGGGGTTGGGTCTCACAATGGGTGAGGCTTTACCTGCTTGCGACCCAAACCTGGCCCAACCTGACACAACTTGACACCTGTAAACGCCGACCTTGCAGTGCGGCATCTCACCGATACGCTACTGCATAGTAGAATATCTGCGAGGCGTTGTGGGAAATATAATATCGACCGCCGGTGAGTAAACGACGCTAACATCTATGATTTGGTGGATCCGGCATTTCCATTTAGCCTCCCCGAATCCGAGTGACAACTTGGACCATCCATCGCTTATTAGAGCTTTGATGGCTCCATGCCAAGTTTCCCGGAAGTTTGTATTTGACGTGGCCGCATTTGAACATTTCTATGGGCCCAAAATGATGTCCTCTCCAAGTGTTTCAGTCGAAAACGGAGAGGTATGGGGTCAGCTGAGACTTGGTCTCAAATTAGACTTCCGTCGACCCGGTTAATCAGAACGCGTGCGGGATGTGAATAGTATGCAAAAGGTCGATGATATGATTGTGAAGTCACATGCCGTGAACTTGAGGTTTGCGATCTCGAGTGATTAGTTTGTATGAAATCACTGATTCTGAAACTTCTGAAAGGCAAACTCATACCTATCGGCCAAGAAACTCTCGATTTAATTAGTAAGGCTCGCTGAAGATTTCTGCAGGTCCCCAGGAGGTCGGCTGGTGGCTCAACTGTATGCTGTTGGTTGTGAACTTGTTTCCTAGTGGGTGTTTATGGTCCTGTTCTGCCTAAAGCAGCCCCCCTATTTTTACACATGCTTGCGGATTCATGGCACGGAGCTTGGTCCAGCACCATCATCTTGTGTGTGAAGCCTTGACCTTGCATCTATTATCAGCTTTGGTCGTCATGCAGGACTTGATAATGACTGTTGGCCAATGAATGTCTAATGGCAGATGCCTTCGAAGCAGCCTCGCCGCAGCGGTGAGTCTGGGAGGGCGAACCCCTTCCAACCGACCCGATCAGCCAAGAAGGCGTCACTCACTCGAGGTACTCCTTCTCCTTTGGTTCAGAGGTGCCTTGCTTATTAGTACCTACCTACCTAGGTACTGAAACTCAAATTTCAGTCATTATCTGTCTGTTCCCTCCGCCGTCTTCTCTCTTGTCTCACTTGCTTTCTTCTTCCCATCTTTTTTGTTGTCCCCATCCCTCCCGTCGTCATCTTCATCTCCTGCGAGCTTTTACCTCCGAGACATTCAAATCTCCCTTGATCATCCAAGACTACAACACCATGTTTCAGTCTACCTAGGTGCACATTAGTCTATTAGACTAGTGCAACCAGTTCACCCTATCTTCAGCAGCACCATATTATGCCCCTTACTGATGCGTGCACGCGAGTGTCAACGGACTCGCCTCGCCCCGTCCCGCGGCTCCCTATTAACGAGATGGAGATTATGATGCCGGGATGCAGAGGAAACTCCGTCATCCCTCTGCCGTCGTATAAAATGGATAGAACTTTCTCTGCATCTTGTCACCGTCTTTACTCAAACAATCTTCAACAACATTCTCGGACGAGCACTCGGTACACCAGTTTCCTAAACCTTGTGACACAAAATTCTTCGGTTCTTTGACTGGAGCACGGAGTTCTGAATACATCTTATGATGGAAGACATCGTACAATCAGAGTAAGTTCTTGTTTCTATACTCTCTATCGGCGCACCTTTTAGTTCCCCGCAGGCTATGATGTTGGAATCAAGCCCCTCCACTGACGAAAAGTTTTGTTCAGATGCGCCAGCTATGACGAGCGCTACTGGGTTCGGTCGCAGGACGATTTGACCTGGTCCATAGAGAGACGGTCGTCAGTTCAGTTACATGCCTATCTCCGACAACCATCCAGGGACGACCCCTTTTCAGCATGGTCAACGACGCCAATTGATCCTTCCACGAACCTTACCTTTCGACACATAGAAGTACTGTTGAATCTTCGTATCACTTCATGCGTTGCATTTATTCGTCGCCAAGTCTTCGTTCTCCTATTCCAGTCACACGTTCTTGCTGAACCTCCAGCCCAGACGCATCGATGTCAGCCACCAGAAGCTCACACCGCGGATACTCAGCTGGATACGTACGGCATAGGAGCACAGTTCGAAGGGTCCTGAACTCATGGATGGCCACTGCAATAGCTGTCATGACATAGACATGATGAAGGACGTTGACTCAATGATAGCTGGGTATTTTCAGCGATCTGCGCAAAATGCCCTAAGAAGCGACTGGTTACTCATTTATATGCATGTACTCTCTGATGTCATGCTAGAAACCCTCGTCTCAAACTGTTACAGTCACCCAGAAAGCACCCTTCTTTACACCATCCCTGCTGGTTTTACTTCTTCTTATTTCCCCCATCTAATTCTCTCCATGCTGCAGTTGTCTTTCGATGACTATACTGTCAAAGCCATTGCTTGAATAATCTATTACATTTCACAAATAAGTCTCATCTCACAGATATCACTGCTCTATTGAGATGTTTCGACCATGGTCGCCTCACTATACTGCTTCACGTGAAAAGTGTCTGGTTTATTTGCGAGTGTGCGATCTTGGTATATTCTGCAATTGAATTGAATTTTCACACATAAACGACAATGAACGTTTATTGTATGACACGTTTACAATCTAACACCATGCTCATGCTTGAATCTTATCATAATAAAGTCACCCAGAGCTACGAACGCCAAAATAAACCTTCGATCTCCGATCGTGACGAGAATTAAGTGTTCAAATAGCAAGCCATTTTCTTCATCAACTACCCTAAGTATTTTTATCACTGAGGACTCAAGTAGTCCGAGCTTTTGTCCCTCCCCCCAAACCCCCAAACCCATGCTATCTCCAGCCACATCACGGATTGCATGGTTCGTCATCCTGATATTGCGCTTACCCCAAACTTCTCCACAGTTTCGCCTCATCTACCGACAATCCCCCAGATTGTGGATTTATGTTATTCGTATTTCATTGGAAGAATCTTGGATCTCGTTAATCCATCAATGAAAAGCCGTTATCGTAGAAAAGAACCGACTCAAACCTGGAAACGTTGAAACCATTCGGCAAACTAAAAGCATCGGGAGTCTGATCAAGTACCGAAAAATCGGATTTAGGCCTGCGGTTGGTCTTATTCCCACGCCGATATGTTCTAAGTTAATCACATTGTCTGACAGGAACATCGGGCTGGAATAAGATCGACAACTATTACAATGCCTAATGCCCCATCAAATATCACTAAACATACATATATCAAGTCTGGCCTTATACCTGGGCTAGTTGTGGCACCGTGCTTGAATCGATCTCACATGTGAATTCAAGGTGTTTCGCTCCATTGATCTACTCCTACAGGGTGCCCCATCTCAAAAGCAACGTCTCAGATCTTCACCGGCCGACGTCTTCGGGCTATAAAAGCCGATATCGCCCTCCCCCCCTTCTGCTGTTCGTGCAAGTAAAACACTCCCCGGCATCAAAATGGCCGATGCCAACGCCACAAAAGGTGAGCTCCAACAGGCTCAGGCTCAGGCCCAAGAGGTTGGACAACCAGACGATAGAATCAGCAGGATTGACAGCGTCCAAGTTGGCAATGTCGACAAACCACAAGGGGCCGGGATATACGCCGAGGCTCTTGCACAATATCCTACCGATGATTCAATCGACCCGATTTTAGAGAAGAAAGTCAGAAGGAAACTAGACCGACTTATAATACCCGTACTGGGTGTTTGCTACTTTTTCTACTATGTTGACAAAACAACACTGTATGTTTAACCTACACAGCACTCGAAGGACCAAGATATCTAACCAACCACGCCCACCTAGTTCCTATGCTGCCATCTTTGGTCTCAAGGATGATCTCAAACTTAGAGGTGACGAGTACTCTTGGCTCTCGAGTAGCTTCTATTTTGGTTGGCTGATTTGGGCTATTCCCTCGAACCTCCTAATGCAACGCAGCCCTCCTGGTTACTACCTGGCCTTCAACATTTTCATGTGGGGTGCTCTACTCATGACACAGGCCGCTGCCAAGAATTTTGCTGGTCTTCTTGCTCTGAGAATCCTTTCCGGTGCGTTTGAAGCTATCGCAGACCCGGCTTTCATGCTCATTACCTCCATGTACTTCACGCGTGACGAGCAACCAAGTCGTATATCCGCTTGGTATGCTTTTAACGGTATAGGTGTTGCTGGCGGAGGTTTGATTGGTTAGTTTCTCAGTCTAATTTCTCCCGAGTTAGAGCTAACATCTCCTTGACAGGCTATGCCATTGGTAATATCAAAGGAGCGCTTCAGTCATGGCGTTATGAGTTCCTTGTGGTGGGCGCTTTTTGTTCTGCTTGGGCCATCGCTCTCGTTCTGCTACTGCCCAATTCTCCTCGCACTATTCGAGGTTTCTCCCACGATGAGAGGCTCATAATGATCGCTCGAATGCGACGCAACCAAACTGGCATCGAACAACGAAGAATCAACTGGGGACACATCAAAGAAGCCTACCTCGACTACAAGACATGGCTATTCACTTTGCTTGGATTCGTTTCTAATGTCCCCAACGGCGGAATTTCGAACTTCTCCACGCTAGTCATCCAAGGTCTTGGGTTTGATACGCTACACACGGCCCTGCTGGGAATCCCTCAGGGCGTCCTCGTGGTCATCTGGATCGGACTTGGTGCTCTGGCCAACAAGTATATGCCCCCTAATAGTCGAACTCTGGTCAGTGCCATCTTCATGATACCGACCATAGCCGGGGCGCTCGGCTTTCTTCTGGCGCCAGCAGATGCTTATGTTGGCCGTCTGATCTGTTTGTAAGTGTATGGGATCTTCCTCATTCTGCTGTCATCTAATTTTGTGAAGCTACCTCACTGGCTCGTATCAGGCATCCTTTGTCATATGTCTGTCTCTCATCACTTCAAATACTGGAGGCCAGTCCAAAAAGATGATTGTTTCTGGTATGATTTGGTTTGGTGCCTGTGTTGGTAACATTGCCAGCCCCTTTTTCTATCGCTCTGAACAGGCACCATCCTATCACCTTGGTATCGGATCACTTCTTGTCGCCAATTGCATCGAGTTCGCACTGTTTTTCGTCTTTAGATATGCCTTCAAATGGGAGAACAAACGGAAAGAGCAGCATCGTGAAGCTTTACGAGCAGCGGGCCATGATTTTACTGCCAGCACTACTGCGTTCATGGATATGACGGACAAGGAAAACCCGAATTTTGAATACGTGTACTAGGATATGTGCTGTCATTTCAAGCTATCGGGTATCTTTTAACGAACTCAACTACGATTTACCTGCAGTAGTTTAATGGTTGGATTTACCATCTCTCCCTATGCTCTATATGGGCGGTCGCCGGTGTGTGCCAACCTGGACAGTCTTTTCAGGCACAATTGTGTCGCTATTACGACAGATGCTTCAGAGGAGGTCAAAGAAACTCGGGGCGACTACGGTAAGTACCTTCGATAGAAAATTAAGGTGAGTTTAGTATATCTTAGTATACCTCTAAGCCACTTATTTAGTCTTAGCATCTTGCTTTAATGTCAAACTATTTCTTGCTCCCGCATGGACACCTAACGTCTCCTAATACAGGCAAAGTTGGTTGTTATAAACTATTATTCTGGAGGCATTGCTCGACTTTGTTCTATCATTTATCAGTATTAATGGATGTGCAGGTCACGAAATTCAAAGAAGCTCAACGGCTTGGTGCTGATACACCTGGTTGTCCCGTCATCAATACTTATGTTCCATGTGAACTCATAGCCCCCAATGGCCAACTTTAGTCTACGTTCCTGTAGCTTGTCGTCGATCTCGAGAACATGATGTGGGAATGTTCACAGCCCTTGGACATCCCCTTGGCCTCGGCAACAAAGCTGTTGTTCGATCATACAAGCCAATAGTTCTTACAATCTTTTGCCTCTGATTTACATCAATGTTCGGTTTTGAAGATCAATGTGACCTTACACCACTATATTATAGTCGAGGTAGCTTCTCTGAATATCTTGTCGTCTTATCAAACACAAGCTCTGAAAAGACTGAAATCCAGCATACTGCCTCCAGTAACACTAAAACGCCACCACTAGCAGGCTCTCTCGGTGCTCAAGGTAAATAACTTCTTCAGATCAATTACTTCCAGCTTTCAGCATATAGCATCTCGCAAGGTAGTCTTGAAGATGGCTCCCGTTCCGGTCGTTGAGCACCGAGAGCTCGAATCTTGCTCGTCCGACATGGTTTACGGTGATCCAAAAGGTTCATATATAACTGCCATAATTTTGGCAGCGACTTTGTCACTAATGGCTGTGGCTTTCATTTCGCTGTGCTTAATAGCGAGGCAGCGTAAGAGAAAGCTCCAGTCCGCTCAACGCAATGCTTTGAAATACCAAGCCATAGTACAGACTGCGCAGGCCGAAGCACTTGAATCGCAGCACAGGGCTGAGAAATATCAGACGGAGAATGTTAGTCTGTCTGAGGCCCTGGAGCAGTTGCGAAGGCGTTATGTCGAACTCGCTGATAGTCACCACAGCTCTACTCGACCCAGTGCATCAACATCAACTAAGGAGTCACCGAAGCATCTTCAGATAGTGCCTCCAATAAATTGGCAGAAGCCTGACAACTCACCGCTCAGACATGTAGAGCCAGTTTCGCCGGTAAGCTCCACGGCCTCAAGCGAATACGAAGGCTATTCCGAGAGCGCACCCCCAAGCGATGGTTACTATGGCTCTAATGAACAGTCCTTCACTGCTCGAACAGAGACAGTGGTAGCAGGAATCCGTGCTGGACAAGATGGCTCTAATCGCGTGTCCGACAAGCCACCTCAGATTCCTCCCTATTCTTTTCAAGGAAGTGGTCGGTGAGGATACTGCGGTTCAGGATGCTCCCTCGAGGAACATCGAGATTTCAGTTGCGAGATGATTTATATAGCAGTAGTAACTCAATAAGAAAAAAAGAGCCCTACGCTCCTTTCACTCTTTAGTTAAAACTCGTGCCTTCAATCGTGGCAATCCGTCGACATGTTGGAGTAAATGCCCAATTGCACTCGTAAATTGACCAGGACTCTGTCTTGGTCACCTCGTTGTAAAAGTAGCTAACCTGGTTGCATGCCCGCCACCATAACTCTCGGATATTTTTGATTCCACATTAAAAGAACTTGCTCTTAAGGCCACCCATCACGACATTCCTCTTTTGTTTATTGAGGAACTTGTTTACATCATCAGCCCATCCAGCGCTGTTGTTCTGCAGGTTCTCCATATTGTCACCCATCATGTTCAACTTCTCAGTCCTTTCGTTCAATTGCCTCGTCAGGTAGTCTCCCCAACCTTCCTGGCTGCCCGATCCCGATGCGGCGGCTGGCTCTCCAGCCCGAGCAGCCCGTTGTTCTGCTGCCGCTGCGTCCATCATTCGCTTGCTAGGAGGCCTATCTGGGCCTCCGACCAGCAGATCAAGATCAGTAGGGGAGATGTATTGGCTGCCCGAGATCCACTGCATGTTTGAAATGGTCGGCCGAGGTGGGCACTCAAGCTTGGGGTTTATCAGCGTGTCTGGAGATTGTTGAGGTCCTTTGCCCGTTCCCCAGACGTGGATCACGGCAAGTTCACTTGGCCCTGTCCAAGCAAAGACGTCGCCAGTCTGAGTAACAACTGAGTTTGTACTCCTCGTCACATCTATCATGGGAAGGTCGGCCTTTCCGATGTCTCTGAGGCCGGGAATTGAGAATGCACGAGCAGTTCGGTCACCAAACACACCAACGACGGCAAACCCCTGTAACTCGAGCTCTGCTACACATGCAGAATCACAGAGGATGCTATCAAACTCTTTTGATGCGCCTTTAGAGTTGGCTGGTTTGAAGATTCGGATTTCTGTTTGCGTGACTATCGTCCTTGTTAGTTAGGCTAATTTGAGCCGAAGCCATGCGCCACTTACCAGCAACAAGTACGCCATTGACCTGACGTCCTTCTCTGAGCCCTGCCACGATCGGCCCGGTGGCATGGGCAGGTTTGCCCGTATCAGCTTCGATGGGGTTGAGTGAAATGATCTTCCCATCGAACGATACAACGCCTGCGAGCGACGCAGAGTATGTGCCGTCTTGGCCAGGCAGAAGTTTAAAGGTGATGACTTTGCCTAGGTTTGTTCCCACAAAACAGCAAATGCTCGAGTATTTGTCTTCGTCCAAGGTCATGACACCAAACTCAATTACAACAGGCCACTCTTTCTGGGGACCCGGCGAAGAACTATGGCTCTTGAGGAACGAGGATCGCTTATCTGGTTTGGCGAAATCCGTCATGGGAGCCTGGAAGAAGATAGCAGGCCCGCGAAGATCAATCAGCGTAAGAAACCCCAGTTCAGAGCCTACGGCTACGAATCCAACATTGGACACCTGTATAGCTGTGATAGGGCCCATCATCATCTCGTAGAGAACGAGAGGCTGCAGGCCCTCCTTGAGGCCTGGTTCTGCTCTCGAGCTAATGTCCGTGAGGCCTTTGGGATTAGGGTCAAGCTGGAGAGCTTTATCTTTGCCGAAAAAGCGATTCTGACCCCATCGATAAATGATGGCCTCTCCCGTGCGTGTTCCTACGACGAATTCTCCGGTGCTAGGCGCCATGTTCATACAGGTAATCTCTACATCATCGTATCGGTCCAGTGCTCGAGCAACATCGACTTGAAGCTGGGTTCCATTTTCAATTTCATCAGCATGGCCCGAGTCCCAGATCCTGATTGTACTATCGGCATGAGCGGCCTGGATTATGGTTCTCTCTTCAAATCTTTTCCGAGGTCGCGACGCCTCGGCTCCTCCTTTGAGCAGCGGCTCGCCTTGATTGCGCTTCTCGAACATGGAGAGCCAGCGTGGACGTTCGAGAGATGACACGTTGACTTTTGTCACAAATGGATGAACAAAAGAAACGGAGGGATGAAGCTGGTTGGTAGGACTGATCGGATAGCCCGAGGGGAAACTCAGCGTGATGAGTTCACCAGACGAGAGGAGAACCATGACAGCGATCGGGTCTTGAGCGCCAGCAAAGTGAGGAGAGAATCGTGGAATGAGGAGGAAGTTAATCGCTTGCGCACCAGAAGGAAGAGGAAGAACATTCTGGCGTTTCCCCCTGCAGTAATTAGCCAATATTTGCCAGGTCGAGGTCGCATAAACCGGCGTCTGGCTCAAGTCAATGAATGTCAAGCCCTTTTGCGATGCGTCAGGGCGTTGTCCGCCTGCAATAAGAAGGCCACTATCGTCGCAATTCTCTTTGCAACACCAAGCGATCTTAGTGATGGGCTCAGGTAAAGCAGGCGTAGGAGTCTCGGGCGAGGGCTGGTCGACGTTGAAGTCGGTCAGGGTTCTCGCCATCACAATCTTTTCGGCCTTTGGATCCCAGAACACCAAGCTTCCATCATCATGAGCTGTCAGGATGAATGTACCAGAGGGGTGCCAGAGTGCATGTGTAAGTCGAGGCTTTCGAACTGTCTCAACAGCTGCACCGTTGCCTCCGGGAGCGCCTGCTGGAACAACATACTCATAGTAGTTGACAGGCTTGGCTTGTTTGAACGAGTAGACGACAGCGCCGTGGGTGTAACCCAATAGGAGCTTACCGACGTCTCGGGGGTGAAGAGACATGGTTATGAGGTTCGGAGTGGTCGCACCAGGGTTCTTCTCTTTCCAGAAGTTGGGAAGTCTGAAGGAACGGGCCAAGCTTCCTCTGTCCAGATCAAAGGCCATGATGTCTCCATTGTACAAGCCGATAAAGGCCCAGTCAAGCATAGGATCCGTCACCAAAGAGACGACCTGGCCAGCAACGACCAGAGCGGCGATGCGCTCGCCGGTGTCGAGGTCCCATATTCCCAACTCGTTCTTCGCGTCGACGGTAACAAGTCGGTTGGCGGAGAATTGTACGATCTGGAAGGATGTGCGTCGGGGAGGCTCGAGGATCTTGTGTACACGTCGCTGACCGAAGATGTAGACTTTACCGGGGCCAAACTTGCTTTCACCAGTTCCGATAGCTAGGAGGGACTGGACTGGGTCGTAAGCGTAGCAGCTGCGACAAAGAATGGATGGTCAGCTGGGTCATTTTGGGGCATGCATACATGATACATGTTGGGCGAGACGGAGCGATACCTGATTTGAGAGTTGATGCCATAGCGAGCCTGATCGTCGGGCATGAAGAGTTCGGGTCTGATGCTCGCTGATAGGTCATTCTGCATGCCCGTCTGCTTGCCGCGCAGGAATGCCGCCATGCTGTAAGTTGGCGTCGCCGAAGTCTATGACGACAGCGATAACTAGCGATGGTCAATGTTCCGGTGGTGAAATGATATAGAGCTTTGCAAAGCCCTTGTTTTGAAAAGAGTGAGAGGAGAGGGATGGAAGATGAAAGAGATAGACGTTCCGGTGGGGGTGTGTACAACTGCCCTGCCCGCCGCCAAAGCCGGTACCTTACGTAGTGCGCTCAGTGCTCTCTCCAGGGACAATCCAAGACCCCAAGACGCCCAAGACCCTTGGCAACGGCAACGTCATCCCGTACTATCACTGTGCGGAGTATGTACGTAGTTTTTCTAATACTGTGAGCTCAACTCCAAGGTGGTCGTTGCACAACATTATTATTATCTGTGTACTAAAGCATTGATTGTATAACCTCCATTAAGTGATGCAACCCATCATGTTTCCCCTTCGGATCCCCAAGTTATCTCATAACAGTCTACTCTCGATCCAGGAAGACAGCGTGCGTACGGAGTACAGAGTGCGCCGTTGGCCTATCAGCTTGACCCACGGCCAAGCCTGCACTGCCCCAAAACATCTGATCACGGTAGAGCCAGTCGAACCTTTCCGCGTGGTCAAAATCGCGGTGATTTAACTTCCAAGTCATCAAGGGGGACGCGTAAACGGAAATAGGATCATAGGAGGAATCAGCAGTGAACGACCCTAATAAAGCTCCAGCTACGAATAAAATAATGACAACAGACCTAGACCAGGGCCCTTTAAGTTAGCTAGACATGGACAAGCAAACTGGGCCTGGGACAATTTTGACATCGGGACGTCCCTTGCTTGCATAAATCCGAACCGAGAATAATATCCTGCTATAGCTCGCTAGTTCGACGCTAACGGCTTCCACTCTTCCATACTGATTGTCGATTTGAATAGCGTGAACAGGTAGATTAGACTGCTGTCTCGACTGCGGTTGGAAGTGAATTATTGAGTCGAGTTTCAATCAATGAAAGTGCCTGGCAAGTATCTTGAGTCCATTGCTATCTAGGTACGGTTCATAATCGACCAACCGACTCTATCATAAAAGCATTGTTGACATCAGCACTCCGTTGCGTCATCTAGACAGGTTATATTGCATAGATTTCGTTTGAAATTTGCTCATCCTGAGTTCTTTTAGAGTCCGTGATTGGTAGAAGAGAAGACATCAGCTTGGTTGTGTCCATCTCAGGACGATGGCAACTGTGTCATTCCTGTATAACTATCATTGTCAGCTGCTTGTTATTCCAGGGGTTTCCATCTTCATATTGGCGATTTAGCATTGTCATAATTGCCGAGTATCATATGCCGAAACATACGTCACTAAAGATCGTTCAGATATGATCGACGGATAACACATCACTTTAGCCTACAATACACGGTTGGATACTATGTAACTGTCTCGTGGTTTTGTAATGCCCGATATCAACAGTCTCGTCCTATCGAATCCGTGTGGAGCTTGACCGTTGTACATTGGAAACTGGCACCCAGTGCTACCGAGTAACAAAACAAGTCCACGTGGACCTGACCTGTTCTGTTACCTTATGATGACCATGATTATGATGATGATGCCAGGCTACGATAGATGCATATAGGGCACCTCCCAACCTACACTTGTCACTGTCGATGCCCAGTGAATTGTGCTCATGAGACCAATCCTGCCTAAGCTGAAACTCGGTGTCGATGCAAGCGGGCTGCTGTATCGAATTCCAGAAGAAGCGAGGCTTACCTTTTATCATTGGCCGCAAGTGACGGTTGGGTTCTGGAGCGTTGCGCCGCAATTGGTTCTGGTGGTCGACGTGTCGTATTGTGTTGGGCATCACTTGCAGCTTAGCCCGCCCCTCCCAACTTCTGACCCCCTCTGACGTGGGCCTCTCAAAAGCCTCATGTTGGCCTGTTGCCCTACAGGATCTCTCGTTTATCATAAGCAGATCAGCTAGCGGGCCGTCCACTTGGCCCCGCTGGGTCCCGATGCTTCTCTTGATGCTACCGCCGCTGCTACTTCTGCGTTGGCCCTGCGTATGTACCTACCTACACTCGGCTGCCCTGCAGACCGGCTCATTATGCTGGCAGCCATGGCAGCCAGAGCCCTGCGAAAGGCTTACACACTCGATGGACGATTGAGCGCAGGACGATATGTTAAATCCTGCCCAATCTATGTTAGTCAGGGCTACATAGCTTCCTGGCTACCCGATCATACACGGATTGAAGGCGAATTTAATTGCCTTTGTCTACCCGCTTATGGATACCGAACAACAGATCGACACAGCACTACTACCATCCACAAGCAATTCTTATTCTCCGAAATGGCATTTTACAGTCGCAACCACAGCCAACTGTCTGCGGATCAGCTTCGCCACTCTGACTCTGACTCCGACTCCCGCTACCACCACGGATGGGCTGGCTCGTCCTCCTCAAGCTACTACAACGAGCCAACGACATCTGATCCTCGCTACCATGCCTTTGGTAGCTACTATGCCAGCAAGTCAGCCTCAAACTGCAACCACCCCTACAGATCTGGGGACTACAATGAGTCTCAGCAATCAGAGGGCCATCACCACATGTGGCAGTCTCAGGAACACAGTGGCGCACCACCTTCTTCTTCCTCAGTGGCCACTTCAAGCCCTCCCAACTTGCAAGATGACTCCTACGGCTGGATGAACTCGGCCGATGGCAGTGAGCCAAATCTGTGCCACTGCGGCAAGACATTCCGACGTCCCTCTGACCTCGCGTAAGTTTATCCAAGTCTCAACCTCAACGCCTACAACTAACAACTCAAAGAAAACACCAAAAGTACCACATGAAATACTTCTCATGTCTCGCCTCAGGATGCGACAAGTCTTTTGCCACTCAGAAAGATCTGATCAGGCACACGCGCACACATCGCAAAGGCGAGGGCTACCAATGCAAGGTAGAAGGATGCCGCAAGGCCATGTCAGGCCATGTGTACTCACGGAAAGACAACTTCGATCGGCATATGCGGACGGCACATCCAGACCATCCGCAAATTTGAGAGGCATACAGAGACTCTCTATTCTTTTCCGACAGACGCACTATGATGGTGTTATAAATATAGAAGCTAATCTGAGAGCTTAAAACAGTATAGGCGTATTTTATTTGAGAACACGGGTATTTGTTTGAGTATAACGGGCGATATTGTATGAACTAAAGGACTTATATAGAGAAAATACGAATGGGAAACAAGGAAAGGGTTATCAAACTCGTGTGTTTTATTAAAATACTGTTCATTTAATTACAGCCCCTTTTGCTCATTGTGTAAATGACCTTTTGAAATTTATAGGCCATGTTAGAGTATTTGCTTGATGATATAGATGGCCTTGAAGAAAACCTCTGAACTTTTGATGTATAGACTGAAAGGTCTAATTGGCTAAGTAAGTACATTACAGGCAACTGAAAAGTGATATGATGCTCGTTTACCCTTTAGAAATATACCTCAAGATGGAAGAAATTCTTC
The DNA here is from genome assembly GCF_019915245.1 of Fusarium musae. Classification (NCBI taxonomy): domain Eukaryota; kingdom Fungi; phylum Ascomycota; class Sordariomycetes; order Hypocreales; family Nectriaceae; genus Fusarium; species Fusarium musae. Next base: position 3,966,928 of record NC_058387.1, read on the forward strand.
TTTGATTTATTTGCATATGTATTGGGTGATTTGGGTCTCGGTAGCAAAGCCTGAAGAGTTCACCCTGGTTTGGCACCGCTGTACTTCGAATCACTCAATATCATCTTGAAAAGGGCCTAGGAAGCTAAAGTATGACCTTCTTGAGCACTTTCCAGCCACAAAGGAAGTCTGTGGAGCTATCAGCCCCCGTGAAAATCTATGTCGTAGAGTCCATGGTGACAACCCGCTGAAATACATAGCAGCCAACAAAAACATGCCTACCTCAGTCTGATGGCTTCGAACCCCTGATTTTAAGCTTGTCGAACTCTGTAAGGGTTCTAGCCAAAGCAACAGTCCATACTTGGGAAAGTATAGTCTTTCTGTAACAGAAATTTTTGCTAGCACCATGCTTGGCTGAAATGTGATGAAGGTCGTAGCTCTTTTCTTTATTGAAATCGGCTATTTAGATATGCCGAGTTTAAGGTGGCTTAAAGCATAGCATAAAATGTAAAGCTTTGCAAAGAAAACAGAGAAACAACAATCAAAACGGAAGTCATTCTCATGAAAGAGCCTAGGGAAGCTAGTTTCAGGTTTTCCCAAACAACTCTATAGAGAGATTTAGCTTACAGCTTGCAAGAGAATAAAATCGAGCAGCTATCAGTCACGGCTATCGCTGTGTTGTTTCAAGGTGCTCAATTTGTGTGCATTGCATGATCAAACTACGCCCTTGAAATATCTTGCCCAATACGCTTAGAGATTCCGTTACATAGCTTATATGGATCCCAAAGATTCTATACAACATTTAATATAAGAGTACCTCAAGATCTGTGTGATTGTGTAATGAGAAACTGGTTCATTGCCACCAAGACAATTTTGTCAGCGGTATCATAGTTTTGATATGTTGGCTCGGAAAACCAAGATCAGTAAGATCTCGTGGCTCACTGAATCCCTAAGATATCGTGTTTCGAAAATAATAGATGACAGTAGTAGCTCTATCGTTGGCGATACCAGCTATTAGTAGTCTGCAGCCCAGTCTAGGTCTATCATCGAAGGAGTCAAAGGGCCAAGAACGGCGATTTACCGTGCCCCTATCTTTTGTCACATTTGAGAAGCTTTATTCATGCTGCATATTGGCTTTATATAGCTTTTAAACATATGTCAAAAGGACTGGCCATCCTTAGTCAAAAGAGGCTGTGCAAACACAGTGCAAGGGGGAATGGGGGGGTTTCACAACCACTGTGAAGTAGGTATCTTGGGTGTTGTGTCATTCGTTCACTCAAGGCCCAGTCCAGCACATGTTATTCTTCTGAATTATATCATGGTATTGCTCTGCCATATACTGGATCGAATGATTGATACGAGCCTGTCGGCTCATCTCCTGTTGTTGGATGGAAGTGTTCACTCGAAACTAAGAGACGTATCTTGACAACGATTTGTGAAATCCAATCAATTATGCGTATGAAAAAACTGTAGCTAAACTATTCTCACAAGATTTACTCTATTTTGAAACTCACCATCGATATATCTTCGTCTGTGGCCTTTCTCCAGTCGCAGATTGGCCTTCAAATTGACGTCTACGACGATTTATCGGGTGATCAACTTCAAAAGAAGCCACAGAGCCTCGTGGACATATTATTCATAAGTATGGTGTTTGGTTGAGTAATTCTGACGCATCTGGACAACTGTCGTCCTTCATCTAGAGTGCGAGAGAAGATCGCGCTGTTGCATGAACTGGCCGTGGTCCAGCTGTAAGGCAGCTAGTCATTAATTTCTTCTGTTATCATCCCATTACAGATTTCTAGTGGTTCATGTTATTGTGCTTATGAAGGTGGGATTGAGTCAAATCACATCAGTAGCCCGCACTGGGCTTCATAGAGCTGCATGGCCAGTTGTTCCGATACAAACAACGCACAGTTGGAGGAATCACGGCAAAGTATTTGTGTAGTTCTGTCAAAAAAGATTACAAAGTTTGGGATCACAACTTGAGGGCATGCATTTGGTGACGCGCAATCATGCCTTGACATCAACTCGATCCGGGCGACGTCTCCCAAGCCACGATAACCTCAATGGTGCAGATTGTCTGGTGCCACACACAAAGACCGGGCCTGTCAAGTATTCGCACACAACTCCGCCCGGGATATTAGCCACTCTTTGGAGGCTGAGACGCAAAGTCTCCGAGTTGGAGATAAGAAGGATGTCACGTAGAGGTGTTGAGTGGCTCACTACCACGGATGGAGCTGAAACATGGGGTTCAGTTCTTATCTGCATAGAACTCAATAGGTCAGAGTTGCCATCAGGGCGTGCTAGTACGTAAAGAAAGATGATGGCTATTTGCAATTGAACTGCTGGCTTCAGCTCATGCGACCCCAGAGATTGTAGCCTCGGAGAGATATTGTCACAGGCGCATAATTTGCTTGACACATCTCAATTCCGTCATTGGTTCCTGATTGGCGATCATAGGGCTTTTTCTCTGCTCTTTGAATTGTGACAAGGCATATTGGAGGCTCTTACAGTCGCAGAGAAACGAGGCCAGGAAGTTGGTGTGGCACACGGCAAGGCTTCCTTGATACATTCTAGAATGTAACACGCACAGTCACCCACTGCGTCATCAATCGCATCACGTCTTGGCTGGTAGCATAAAACAGCGGCCAACGTATGCAACAAGCAGTCTGTGCAACGATAAACAGACACTGTACGCGTGCCCAAGCCTGGGAATCACTGCAAGCCTTCAATGTGATAAGCGCCGGGCATCGCCCTGCCCAAGTGCCAATGTTTTGATGGTAGAGTCATCGAGGGGCAAATGTCCTTGCGCATAACATAACTAGACGCCGCCAGACTGATCAGTGCGCACTCACTGCGGCCGTCAACAGGTCTCTTGCCTTATCTCCATGGGGACTTCAGAACAGGAGGTGGTAAACTCGAGGGTCAGGTGAAGGTGAGTAACTATTCAGCTCGGTAGGGGACCCTTGTCCGCATGTAAGCATGACTGTCGCAAGCGCTGATCGTCCTCATTCGCGGCCTTCTAGAAGTTTTCCTGTTAAGTTACGTGTCGCCTTCTGGAAGCCTTCTCTGTGCGACGATCACAACAGTGTGCCTCTGGGATTGGCTATGGCGTCGCTCGGCGTCAGACCGTGCCTGTGGCCGGTTCCTGTGGCCCTCTAGGATCAGATCCTGAGTCCTCCATCATCATGGACATTGCATTTGCATTTACAATGTGAGGGTGCCATGCAATAGCAGTGAGTTGTATGTACGAAAATGCAGACACACGAGTGTGGTGGTGCTTGACCGGTTCAAGACCTTCTCGAAGCCATTGATTCCCCCTTGCTGATCAGCACCACACCTTCAACAGAATGCCCAATTGGCTTAAACACCCATCTTCCAGAAATATCCCCTTTTCGAAAGACCCAATCGGAAAAGTATGTCCAGTCACACTGCACTTGCATGTGTCTTCTCCAAGTTTGCGTTGTCGCACGAGCTATCCGGGTCTGTTGGGATGGGGATGGATGTGCCTCACACAAGCCCCCAGCTCCCCCCCCCCCCCCAGTTCCCCCGCTATCTCCAAACTCCAAGTCTCAGGCCCAGCCACCCCTGTCTAACAGTTGTCATACCAGGTTCACACCTCAGAGTTAGGGCAGTCGACGTAACCTTGAACCCAGCAGCCCGGCTCTCGCCTGTTTTACTACACACAGCAGGTAAGGAAACGCCGTCGTTTTCTTTCTATGTAGCAGTCCACCATTTATCAAGCCACGATACCGCGGGAGGGGGGGGTGGGGGGCTCAAATTTGGTCATCTACTACGGAGTACTGCTGTTGCTTTGTGAGCCAGAGAGGAGACGAAACTGAGCAAATGATCAACTGCTCTGAGAAAACCTCCCTATGTTCAAATGATTGCGCCAATATTCTGCAACTGGACAGATGCAGGCCTTGAAACTGCACCACAACAACAACCATACGGATTTAACCCCTGATCAATTGTACTATATTTAATGCTGGCCTCCATTTTCCTGTGTCGGATAATACAATTACAATCGTGCAGACCGACCTCCAAAGATAACCGTCTACTGGCCAGGTCCTCAAAGTCGGAGCCTCAACCACCCACCCTCACAGTCTGGATGAGAAGCCACCCGTGTATCTGAGGCTGCATGACGTGAGCCATACCTGGATTGGCGCGTCGTTAACCAAGTGAGATGCTCCCTTGGCTCCAAAACTGAGCCCAAGGGCACTCTCGTTATAAAAGTCTGATGTGCGCTTCTCAACTTCAGAGTTTAGTAGCCAGTCAATAGTCACTTCAATAGCAACTCATGACCGTACTCTGGTTTCTCAGAGAGCTACGAATCCTTGCTCAGCCGGTCTTGCACGGCTCTACGAACCATTTCATAGCTTTCCATCACCTCCTCAAGCACACACGAGATACTTGAACTCGAACTCGAGCTTGTGCTCACTTGACAAGCAGCAATGCCAAACTCTTCAACAAAGGCCACACAAGGATCTGTTCGATCCGAGAACCGAACAAACAAGATCAATGGGTACGGTGACTCTTCCTTCCATCATAACGCGAATACGGTTGAGATCTAATTTACAGACTGTTCTCCAGTCAAGCCACAGCCGAAGATAAGCAAATCATGATGATCAGATTCGTGAGCGACCTGTACGTGCCTGTTTCTGCCCGTCTTCAGGACCCACTGTATGTGCCCGGAAGCCACATGTTGGACAGTGCGAGTTTGGGCCGTTTCATGAACCGCCCTCGGCCCCACTCCTCCACCGGCTTTGAGGCAATCGGGGCCCAGTTTATCGGTAGGCACTCGGGCCCGATTTTGGCTCTATGCGGGGGTTCTTTTGACACTAATGATTTCCCTAGACTCTGGCCTAGGCACGAGTCACTAGGAAAGTTCTTGCGCCTGAAGGGTCGAGTCAAGGTTATTCCATCTTCTCTCTCTTCTCACTCACATGGATGGCTGCTGTGGAGTAGGCTAACGGCCACTTGTGCACTCCCTGTATATGGCACGATGGTTTACCGTCACAAACCACGCCGTCGTTATTATCTTGGAAAGTTTTTTCTTCTTGTAGTTCATATTTTGGAAGAAAATATGCAAATCATGATCATAAGAAACCTGAATAAAACGATCTTCAATCCCCCATCGAGTCTAATTCCTAGCTGCCAACTACATTCATCCAAGATCTTGTCAACAGATAAAACACTATTTCCGTGACAGCAGACACAGTCAGACGCGATGTTGCTTGACCCGTGCGGCTTGACTGGGACTGACCATGGGTTTTCTTGATGTGATGCTGTCTGTGAGTATTGCCAAGGCTCGTTTTTCCATCCGCGATCCGGCTGCTTGTTCGTCTTGATTATGTCCAGGGGGTCGTCTGCAGCTCCGGCAAGGTGGCTGGATGCCGTGACATTGCCTGCAGAACTACCCCGTCGTCGAGGGCAGAATGCCCTTCATGCAGGACATTTTGCCCTGGCTAGCCTGGAATCGGCTGTGGTGAGTGTAAGTTGATGAACGGCTAAACGAAACTCTTTCGTTACGTTCAGATAGTAGGTAGTGGGGGCACTATTGTCAAAGCGCTAACCCTGGGCTGGTTCCGATGGCTTGGGGGGCCTCAAAACTTCAACGCCCAAATTCGGCTGGACCATGCTCCTGGAAGGCAGAAGCTAGGAAAGGGAGGGACTCAGTTCCATATCCTAGACGTTGATAAACAAAAATCTCCTTGGCATTGAAGCGGTAGTCTAGCTGTCATGAGCGCCATATAAGCTACCTAGCTGTTACTCAAATCAGCCACCCACTTTATTAGGGTGGTCGGAATCGATTGTTAGACATGCAGCTGCACCCCCGACTGCATTTGCATCGTGTTGAAACGCTCTAACTCGGCTGCTCGGAGGGCTCAAATGTTATTATTCATTCCGCAGGCTTTCAATCTTCAGAAGCTCACACATGCATCCCCGGCCTGTTGCTCCCCTTTCCCCGGCAGCCACCACTTCGTCAAGGAGAGCAAACAACGACCAGGGCTTTGAGCCCCCCGGTATCTAGGGCCCCCTTGCTGACGCTGATTCTGTAGCTGCAAATCATTTCGGATGTTCTGTGCCATGGACCATGGTTAGTATGAACGAGATTTAATCCTGGGGGGGGCAGTACCTGCGTTTTGTCTCCGGCCGAGGGATCGGCATGACGAAGCAGGACATTACCAGGGTGCATGCACACCGCCAATGCTTCACCTCAGGAGTGATAGCCAAGACAGGTAACGTGGAAGCAAGATGCTCCTACGGTAGATATGCTACCAAAGCACTTGTTTACCGTTTGATTTAGCCCTCATTTGGCACCTGAGTCATATATGATGGGCCTGAAGGCAATGGTGCGTCTCGTGCAAAGCGACGTTTTCCATAATGAGGCTTGCGAAGACGGCTCGACTCAAATCTCACGCGAGATAGGAAGAAGACGTGCAGACACAACGCTATATTGCACTGTCAGTGGGTCGCGCGTTGACCGGAAACCCCATAGATTCCATAGTAGTTCAAGAATGCTTGCACTTCCTGGCTGTTTGAGACTTGAGTATGTATAATCATAGCCGGCGCCTGTGGAGTGTGGGCAGAAGTAGGTACAAGTACGAGATCGACATCAACATCATCATAGTCGGTGACCACCTCCAATACTCACGCCCATGCCATGGAGCAGGGGTGTCAGGGGTGCACTGGCGCTAGGCATGTACAGGCGCCAGCACCTGGGCTTTGCTTCTAGAAAGATGTACCCGTTGGTTCGAGCCGGGAGGGAGACCAACCAAGCCAGCTTCCAACGGGTATAGGACTTGTCTAACCAAGGTGCGCAAGCCATGCACGAGACTGCGCTGCAAGCGAGTTGGTAAGACAGATATTCTGCTACATGGATACAGTACCTCTCAAATTTTAATTCGACAGCCCACTGCCAACTCTGCGCTCATTTGATGCACGCCCTCAAGATCTCAACAACAGGGGAACGAACAGGACAAGGGCCGCCTGGATCCGAGAAGCAAGTGCAGAGCTCGCTTCTAAAGCCGGCCCAGCCTCAGGGAGCACGAATGCACCGGACCTTAATATAGGACACCAAGATCAACTCAGCAAAAGATATCCTAAACTTAGTAAAGGTACCCCAATTTTATGCGAATTTACTTAAAGGCTTTTTATCATTTAGGATCAAGGTCCTGAGTTTTTTTCCCTTCCCTAGCCCAGCCAGCCGTTGTGTGGACGCATCTGTAGTGAAGCCTCCACTGGTGGGTCTGGAATCTGGGATGCCCTCCCAGCGCGCCCAAGAGATTCCCTTCTTTGATCCCTGTCTCACCTCAAAACCAGCGGGGCCTGAACACACATCTGATGCTGATAACTTTGTGCTCGCTGACACCCCACTCAGTCCGCATGAGCCAGCTCATTGAGCGGAGCCGAGGCGCGCTCTTCGTCCGCTTACACTCTAGATTCAATTCGATGACAGCCTGTACTGCTCGGAAGAGCTCAATTTCAAGGCCGGTAAGTCCGTGGCGGGGCCTTGTCGTGAGAACGAAGTTGTAGGTACATATCCGTATCCGTAATTCCAACAAAGTTTGGGGTGGTGTGGCTGGGCTGTCCTATGGCGCCACAGTTACAATGAGGCGGTGCGTCATTAATCCACTTCGAGACAGACGACAAAGTCGACTGGTCGCATTGGATTGCATTCCTTTTGCTGTATCTTGGCATTGCCCGACGCTGTACGGGCGACACTAAGATTCAGTGCCCCACAGAGCAATTGACCAGATGCTCGCCAGCTGTTAAAGGGGTTTGGGATCAAGCCGGGGGTGGTCGGTGTAGTAATCTCGGGGTGCTTCTGGCTCATGTTGAGAAAAGAAGGAAGTGCAGTGCAATCAAGCATAATTTCTCGCGAACTCGGTAGCTCGGGAACCATATTGAGGTGTCAGGGAGGAGGGTACGTTGCGCTGGCCAGCATTTCCCGGCACGCACGTATGTACTGCACATGTACGGAGTATGCATGTATGTATGTATGTACTGTATGTAGTAACCCCTGGCCCAAGATCCTGGGCCGAGCAGGCGAGTTGCAGTGCGTCCACCCACCACCAAGCGCCGAAGCCCATGCCTAGTCCTGGGGTGCTGCGCTCACGGGTATAAGAGGTGTTATGCGATGGACATACTACATCTGGATGGATGGTACAGCCGGGAGCCTCCCCGACTGTGAATAGAGAGAAGTCAGGTTCGCTGTGATGCTCCATTGATTTCATCTTCCAGCCATAATCCCTTTGTTTCGTTTCCTTGCTCACCCCCCCATCATCTTCTGCCGAGCCACCACCTCCCCTCCGGCTTCGTGCCCGTCGCTAGCGTCATTACCAACTAACATTAGCAGAGTGGTGGCATTCATTGAATAAAAAAACGAAACTGAAATTCGGGTTTCGAGAATGAATAACCAAGGGTTGTTGTTTGTTTTTCTTCTCCTTGCTTTTTTTGCCTCTCTCTGTCACATGCCACCGAACCGCGGAACGAGTCAAAGCCTGGTTGGTGATCAAATGGCTGGCTAACTTCCATTATCAGTCGTGTTTCATTGATTGATTTGGAACGTACGCAACTGACGCAAGGCTGAGTAAGCTGGGTAGCTATTCCTGGCCATGGTCCAATCTTCAATCTACTTACTCCGTACAGTACCTACCTAGATAGTTAGCTTGTAAAGCGGGCCTCGTCATCTGTTGAGATCGTTTTCAACCTCTGTTTAAGGGGGGAAGCTTGACGTAAAGCATGGAGTGACGGTCATAACTGAATTATCCGAGAAATCTCAGAGCCGTGTCTTTGTGATATCTCGGGGACGTATTTTCGGCGCCGTGGTATTTCTCCGCAACTGAGCGACCATCTGAAATTCGATCTGAACCACTCGAGTCGCATCTTCGAACTCGCTCAGCCTTAACAAGGGTGTGTGGCTAATATGTAAGATCTTGTGCTGGTGCTGCTTAGTGGACCGTTTCTCCAGACAAGCCCGCCCGGTCGATCTGGGCGAACCGTCCGCATGGGTACCCGGAACCTAAAAGGCAACACTGATTCACTGAATGGTCATGCTCCACGGGCTGGCTGTCATTGAGCTCGGGGTGCTTGCTGCAGATGGACTTGGTGCTGGTGCTGGTGCTGGGAAGCGGTCCGGCACGCCACACGTCTTGTCAGCGCCCTCCTCCACCTCCACCAACAATTGTAGGCGGACAGACGTTGGTGTTTTTTCATTTCAGGGTACACTGATATTTGGATTGATGCTGCATCACGACGGGCGGATGGTCATTACCTTTCCGCGGACCCATTTGCAGTTCTTTAGCGCCAGAGCACAAAACCGGCCCCTCGTTCAAGTTGCGGTATTCAATCCTTGGTGGGATTAAACTTCTCGTCCGAGTCAATGAATGGAAAAAGATCTGGGGCGGCGGCGCGTCAATCTGGGAAAGAGCCCCAGTGCTGCTATCGTCACCGTCATACGTCAGTGATGGTTCGACTCAAACCCAGCCCAATAGCAATCGCTGGTGCATCCATTGGCTATTGATGCTTCGGACGGGCCTGCTAATTTTTGTGCTAGACCCAGGCTAGATGAGACGTTTGGACTTTAGGTCCACGCCATGGGGAAGCGAGAGATCATCACAGATCCATCTATCCTTATCAACATACCCTCTTTTGTTTCCCCTTTGTCTCGCTCTCTCTCATTGTTCAGGGACTCGTTGCCTTTTCTTCGGGGGACTCGACTAAAATGAGACTGAAGAATTCGAGGGGATAAAGCGAGAGAGGGGTGCAGGTAAGTCTGCGGGGTAGTCATGCTAACTCTGTTGCCCACCGCTTGGTCTTGTCCGCTGCTGTCTCTCGCTGACAACAATGACATTAATCCATCAACGATCTATGGCACGGGTTTCTTCAGTGCAGGACACACGGCTTCAAGGGTCTAGATCGCCCGTGGCAGGGCCAAAAGCGATCAACCCTCAAGGAACAGGAAACCCTTGCGCTGTGCTGGCCTCTGCTAGGCTTGGCTTGGCTTGACTGGGCTGCCTGGAGCCAGGGACGTTGATGGGAGGGGAGAAGTGACGGAAGTCTACTAAGTCACAGCGGAAGCCCAAAGGCATTGGAGCGTCGGGCGGTGCAAATGGAAGACCGGCGCTCGTTGAGCTGGGCTGGGCTGAGCTGGTCCAAGGCCAAGGTGCCGATTTGCACGTCAGTGGGCTTGCATCTTCCTTTCTTACGGATGCTCCTGGGCTTGCTGCTCCCCTTTGCTCTGTGTTGTGCTGTGCTGGGGTGAGCTGGGTTGGGTTATGGCTTTGCAGTGGATGGATGCCATCATGTTTTACACCCCCCTGGGCGTATCTGGTCTTCCTCCCCGCTGTCCCCTCCCCTCTCCTCTCCGTGCTCGGCTGCTCACTCGCTCACAAATTGGTTGGATCGTGTCGCAACTTTTTTACTGTTACTTGACTACCGTATCGTCATATTGCTTGGTACCTTAATTTTTTTTTTTCTCTCTCCCTCTCTATGCTCATGCTTGATACACCCATCCCATCCTTTCATCCCAACTCTATCGAGCACCTTGGATATAAACTTGTTCACCCCCTTATAACTCTTTACTTTGACTTCATCACATCACTCACTTACCTTTGACGCATTATCTTACCGCACATTCTTGCTCCCCCTAGCTACCTTGCCTTACGCCGCAGCTGTTTGCCCATCGAGCTCTTGCGAGTGCTGTCCCTCCCCCACCCGCCGCCGCCGCCTCTTCCTATCTTCTCCAGCTTTCACCCGTTTCCTCGTCGCTCTCCTCTGTGCGCTGAACACCGGTGCTCGTCTTCTGCGCTGCATAATCTCTAGCTCATGCTGCTCGGGCCCTTCCTTCGTATCCATTCTTATATTGTTATTCTCATCGGTCGTTGGCAAAGGCCGTATTCTTTCGCGTCGTCGTTCGGATCCGATCATCATTATCATCACCACCGACATCGCCGCCGCCGCCGCCGCCGCAATCGCTTGATTCATAGCAATTTCGGTTTTCCTACCTTCGATCTATAACGCCCGACCAATATCGCCGTTCAATAATCATGTCTTCTGTCGTTCCTCGTCAGGGTTCGGCCGTTGGGTACGTTGCGTTGCCCGCTGAGGAAGCACGTCTTGGACGTTCTCGGTGTTAGGTGATGAAGAATGCAGCTAATAGACATGACGATGGTAGCGTTGCGGTAGAAGCTCGACAAGAAGCCCCGGAACTGTCACAGAACCGTGTGGCTACGTACTCTCACGATAACGTCTTTGCCCGCATCCAGTCTCGTGGTGCCAACAATGGTCACGTTGCTGGCGGTCAACTTCGAGAACACAGCATTGCGAGCCTGGAAGCCGACATGGCCAGGTACCAGCCGACGCAATCGATCATTACTGTTCCGTCAAACTCAAACTCGGCTGGTATTGGTGCACAGTTTGAGGGATCGTTCAGAGGTTCGTCGCCAGTTCCTGTCCCTAGATCTTGGGTCATAAGCTAACAGCAGGGGCTCCAGAGTAGCCGCGTTGGTTCGTCCCAATACCCCCCTCAACATTACTCAATAAGGTAGGTTTGTGCGTTTCGCTGATTTTTCTTTCCTTGACTTGCTTGCTCGGTTTTCTGATAGACGGCATCATGTTGTCCCTGGTTGTCGCAATCTCCAAATCGTTGGCCTGAACCAACTCTGGGAGACCACTGTTGAGACATATATGAGGCTGGGCCTACGGGACCAGCAATGTTGATATGATATAGAAACCTTCAAGGCGGCATCACTTCGTATGTAAGTTGGCCGAAGTGATTCTGTTGATCAGAAGCCGCCAGGAGGTTGAAGCATATACCCCATCTTTTTTCTGCTTGTAAATACTATACCCATTTTGCTTTCTGTGCGACGGGAGAAAGGTCCTTTTATCAACTTCCTTGCATCGCTCCTATATGTTTGTTTTCTTTGCTTCTTCTCCTTATCGTGTGTATTATGTTTGGAGTGTTTCAAGTTCCGTATTGCCGTTGTCATCTTCTCGGATATTTGCTGGCGTTTTAGAGCAATGCAGACCGCTTCTTCAAGAAGCAGCGGTATTGGAGTGCATGGGCGTGGAACGAAGGAAGAAAAAATGTTCCGAGCAACCTGATATTATGTTGGGACCGCGATATGTGGTACGAAGGACTGATTATTCTTTCTCATTGCGTGAATCGTTCCCTTGTGCTCCAGTCGGCATGAATCTCATGAGGGTACGTCAGCATATGACCCAGACCCAGAACCCTCACGCCGCGGGCAGCACAGGTCGAGGCAGCATAAGACCTGGTTGCGCAAGTCTCATGATGAACAGACTCAAGACGATTGACGACGCACGTTTTCCTGTGGAAGAGATAAGAAAACTAAGAATGATGAGGGACAAAGCATGGCAACTGAGAGGGGGTTGGGCTTTATCTATTTGTGGGTGGCTCAGTCATCAAGCAGCCAATCAGGCTAGAGTTCTCTTGACATTAGGCCCCAAAACCCGTGGACAACAATGCATCATCAATCGCGAGAGCATAATCCTTGGGCTTCCTGAGGCATACTCTGTGGCCAATTATCTCCTGGAAGGTCATCAAGGCTCTTCTCCATTGCAAGGAGAAGCCCTGTGAAGCTCCATCCATTGGCTTGGGTCACTCAAAACAGTTGGCCTCATTTTGGGTGTTTTATCAAAAGTACCATCTTATGGGAGCACGGAAGCATGGATTACATGATTCACGGGTTATTTGTCATTTTGAAACATCTCCTTCCTGTATCGAAGTGTAAAGTTTACGACATTCTGGGTTTATTGTGCTATTATAGATTGGTATCGTCCAGAGCACTATGGTATATTGCACTACACAGAGGTAGACAGGTATTAATTATAAATAAGAAAACATAATGTGGTGGGCATGAGTGTCCCTGTCCTTCAAAATTCTGTGAAGCTTCAACTGTTCATATCCCAAGGCAGCATAATTTTCACGGCGTATCTTGTCATCGTCTCATCATAACTGCCCCAAACGCGTGATCACATATTGCGAGATGTCCAAAACTGATCCTAGGGCGGCCTTACATCTCGACAACCACTTCGCGGCTTTACAATCTCCGCTCGCAAAGTTGTACCGGTCATTTGGATCAAACCAGTCTTCGCTAGTTTATAGCAATAAATTTCTTCCCAGTTTCGTCAATCCTTAAATCCTGCTCACTTCTCATGCCATTCATCATAGCCAAGCGTGTTGCTCACTTCGAATATTGGCTATACCATGAGCGACACGCTTTGGCAGGCTGTCAAACATCAAAGCGTCCTGGCGCTAATAAACCTATTGATTCATAGGGGGAATGTGTCCAATATCCCATGGGTACCACGAATACCACGTAGTCCTATCATCTTGAGGCTTGCACTGAGCAGTCCCAAGTGTTTCCTGGTTTATTACTCCCTGGCCGCCTGGACTTCAGCTAGATATTGCTTTATCCCCATGCTACGAAGTATAGGCACACCAGATGCATAACTATGTGCTCATGAAACTGAAGTCAAGAGACTGGTAATTCCATAAATTGGCCAATTCTCCCAGCTCCTCGTCTGAGATGTTTGCGAACACAGGACCCTCAGCGGGCACACCAGTGGGCATGAAACCTGTTGGATTTTGCATGTACAATTGTGACTGCCAGTCAGAACATGGTGCACTAGCAGCGTATGCAATGGGAGGCACAAAATCATCACCCACGACAGGAACACCTCCCAAGGTATATATTGGAGACACGGCCCCTGGCGTAGGAATAATGGCAGGAGAAGGAGAGAAAGCTGCCGCTGGAGGAGAATTTTGGGAGTTTGATGCGCTGCCTGGCGATAGTGTTTGTGGCGATGCAGCGGCTTCTGGGAGCGCTTGGGGTCTCGAGGGTACTGGGCTTCTGCTAGCCATGCTATGCGTTGTTGCTGTTACCCGTGGGAGACGCTGAACGATTCGAGTGAGGATACCGTATGATGCCTTGGCTGATTTAGTCACCATTCTAAGATCCTGCAACATAGCATGCGCCCCATCTATGGCTTTGTAAACATCGTCTCGTCGAGGAAGTGTATGATGCTCATCATGAAGAACTGCTGAGCACAAGACTGTCGAGATGTCGAAAATACAAAAGAGAACAAAATGGAACTTCGCATCTCGGGGGTAGACATATTTGAAGAATCTACGCAAAGATGCCATCAGTTCTAGACAATAGTTGATGCCATCGCTGCGTATTTGCAGCTCTGCCTCTAAGGATCGTATAGCAAAGGGTCTTGTAAGGAAACCACGGATAGGCTGTAGAAGCATTGAAAATGCCACAGTATGCAGTATATGTCTGTGAAGGACCACCCAGGGATATAAACCATCCGAAGATGTGTCCGGATGTTGGACGTTGAAGGGGGGTGGAAAGCTTGCGATCCATGTCTCAATGATGCCCTGGTATTCCTGGACATCTGCATGCGCCATGACGTTTTTCGGCGAGCCGAATCTTCGAGAAAGTTGTCGGGTTACGCTGCATTGCATCTTCATGTGTAATAATGGCGAGTATTCGCACCCTTCCAAGCTGAGATTTGGAAGGCTGGCATCGCAGTCGGCTCGATCGATAATCAAGGGCCTACCCAACAGTGTCGAAATCTGCCTTTTGGAACGTAAGCCACAAAATATTGAGCCGTGAAGAAGATCACATACCAGTCCCAAGTATCCAGAATGCACCAGATTCTCCGTCTTATTTCCAAATCAAATTCTGAGATGGGGCCTGCCTTGCCTTCTTGATGGATGGCTGTGATAAAGTCAGCTGTCGTGTCAAGTTGCCAGCTATACACAAGCATACATAGTTCTTGGGCCTCTCGAATAGCAGAGTTCAGAACATGCCAACATTCGACAAACCGGGCTTCAGCTTTGAACCAGTAACAAGAATGCAGGAGTTGTTGAACATTGATAATGTGGCCATGACCGAGGGGTATAGCGCTTCCCAGCTCTCGAGCAGCTTCATGAAACCGCTCGCTTATACGCTGTATCGGATCACCAAGGCCAACCTCAAGATTCCGTTGTAATTCGACGTCAGTATATTGCGAGGCACATGCGCAAATTGTTAGGAGAAGGCAAGTCCATTGGACACTAAGAGGGCGGTTCTCGGTTCGTGATGTCCACCACAGTTGATACTGCTCTATGAAAGATGGCGGATAAACGATGTAGTAGTGGTAGTTGACATTGCTGAGGAAGTTTTGGACAAGTGTGTCTGATATCGCAGTTGGCTAGATGTTCTCACGTGTTTGGCTGACAGTACATACCAGTAAAAGGTCTGGCAGGAATCACTCTCAAAGCTCTTTCCAGCTGTGGAAAACTTCTAGGATCCTTCACGAATTCTTGTGATGCACTCCTGGTGGTCTGAAAGCAAGTATAATGTTAGGATTGAGTCAAACAGTTGAGAAAATGTTACGAACCTCGTACTCCGACGCCAGATCAAAAATAAGATTGGAAGGCATATAACCCAAAGCGTCGATACCATCGCTTCTTGTGCCTTCAATGTCGGGTTCGTCTCCTGAGTCTGGGCCGCTTTTGTTGTTGGTGCGAATCTTTCTCTGCCTATCCAAGGCAACCCTGTCTGTAGTTGGTTGGTTGGTGTCCTTGAAACGACATTTATCGGCCACCTTGCGTTTCTGGCATCCGCTGCATGGCCACTCACGGTTGCACTGGGTATATGTTTAGCATGGATGCATAGCAACTTGCCGGCCATTGTGGAAATGGTCAAGTTTGGGGTTCGTTACCCTTTGCTTGCGGCGTGCACATTCTGTGCATGCAGATCGATAGCTGACTTCTCGTCGCTGAGCCCCTTCTCCCATGACGATGGATTATAGAGCTGTCAAGCTGAGGATCGGTGTTCCGCATGGATATGATTTTACCGACTAAGAGTAAATGTGGAAACACGGGGTATGTGTGGTGTTATTGTTTCTTTTGGGTATGAACGCAGAGTGCTTTGTAAAAAGAACCAAAATGACAGGAGCCTACGCATCAAAACAGGATGAATAGAAACGCCCATAACACCGGCAATAGAAAAGGCGAATAATCATGTTCATGGGTTCCGAGTGGAGAAAATGCTGCTTGAACGTTGCTAATAAGATGCATTTGCCCGCCT
Organism: Fusarium musae; assembly: GCF_019915245.1. NCBI lineage: Eukaryota > Fungi > Ascomycota > Sordariomycetes > Hypocreales > Nectriaceae > Fusarium > Fusarium musae. Next base: position 3,983,019 of record NC_058387.1, read on the forward strand.
GCAGATCAAGCAAGTGGGTGGGTGGCTAGGTGGCACACGAGAAGAGATGCATCACTTCGGGGGTTCGTTCCATTGCTAATTTCGTGCCGAGGGTTTTGCGAGTCGGCGGTTATTCGAAGCGATGGGTCCTAACGGGACCAGCGGAGATAAGCGAGGCGATCAAGTGAGACTGCCAGATGGAATATGCTTAGGTAGTGATTGTGATGCCCTATTCCATCAGGCACGTCCTAGATTCTTTGTGGCTCAATCGCCTGAGAACAAATGGCCATGAAACCATAGTTTGGAAATTTGGTTCTTCTCATTGGCCAATGTGGCTTCGTTGCGATCCGACTTCTTGACTTGACTAAAAGAAGCAAATATTGCGTTGTTTGAATATCCACTGGACATTGTAGTCCCAACTTGCTGTGTGTCTTGTCGAGAGATCATCAATTCTGGACATGTCGTCCTCCACTGGCATCAGGAGATTGCTCTGTATCAAGGATCAAAAAGCAAAGCCCCAAGAGTCCTTGCCTCACCCACACCAACCATTCATGCATCATCAATCATTTTCAGCTCCATTCTGCTGTATGGTCTTGTTGCACAAATCCACTGTTGTCTCTCCATTTGACTTCTCGAAATCCCATACTGAACCCCTCTCCTAGCTTCGTTGACGCTGTCCCCGCTACGCAGACCGGCGTCGCCCGGTCTGAGCGTTCCAGTCACCAACCACAAGGCCTGCTTTCCTATTGAGCCGCTCCCGATCATGGCAAATGAGATTTCTTGACAGGGTATGGGTGTGCAATCCCTGTCTGCTTGGGCAGGCTTGGGCTTCACCAAATTCTGTTTCGTTATGTCGTTGTTGCTCACATATGTAGGTTGGTGCTGGTGCAGCTTGAGCGGGCGGTGAATGCTACCCACCCATGTGGTGAAAGGAACACATTGCCCGTCGCCGATCAAGAGTGAAACTCAGGCTGAGAGAACCCTAAATTTGTGCCATACCATCGGCAAGGGCAGAGTTGAACATGCTCAGGCTGGCGTATCTGGAGACATGAGTTGCATACTTTCATGTTGGTGTCTTCATAACCTACTTACTTGAACCAGAGTGTTCTTTGACCCTCCAACCCATCATGCATGTCACTGACTATCCTCCGATCCCACGAGATGGGTCCAACGGTGTTCTCCACCATTGGTCCATGTCGTTAAATTTGACAACCTTGAAGCCCAACGACGTTCGAACGTCATGGTGGTGGAGAGTTTCTATGCAACAAGGGTACTATGAGGATCCGAAACTCGAGCTAAAGTTACAACGGCGCGCCGTTACAAGTGATCTGATCTAAAGTCGTACTATCGCATGTGGCGCGTGGGGAGTTGAGAGGCGGTGAGGTAAACGCATGACGGTGGTTGCTTTTGGCTCTCGAGCAAACGATTGCCCCAAGCTTCCACCACGAGTTTTTCATGCTTTTTTTTTCATGCTTCGTCCGAACTTGCCGGCACGTTTACATGCGTCAAAGGCAGATCCCGCCCCTCAGACTCGCATAACAGGGCGTAAAATCGAACGACATCCGAAAGAAGAAGTCTCATGCGCCATGTGTAAGGGCTCGTTACTTCGCCTGCCGATGACTGTGTAATGGCGCCCCCGTGAACGAGCTACTGTAATGTAATCGCTTCGGAGACTAGTACCGACCCCCCAGAAAGTTTGTGGAATTGTGTATTCAAGGTCAAACCCTACTGTGCAATACAGAGCCAGATCTGCTGCCTCATTTCTTCGATGCAGCTCACTGGGTTGCTGCATCCCTAGTCAGCGCCATTGTCTCGAGATGTCGTATCTGAGGTCCAGTAAGAGGGCAGAGGACTCTGTCTCTGGTTGCAAGCATGGGGTTTGGGTATCAAAGTTCAAGCAAGGACGCGCGGAGGTTCCATTTTGACACTCAGTATAGCTCACGCGTATGCAGATGGCCGCTTTCTGGAAGACAGTGGATAGCTCGGAGTTTGAGTGCCCGACTCTTGGGTGGAGATTGCGCTGCTATTATCGTATTTGTTGAGCGAAGAAGAGGAAGAAGCCAACAGGACCAATCTGGAGGAAACACGGGTATAAGGTGTTGAGAGACAACCTGAGGTATCTCCTGTAAGTTGTACCTTTCCATGGCAGGCGCGAATCGATGTTGAGCTAAAAACCGGTGTAAAGTCAAGATAGGGGAAGTTGCTACTCTCTTAGAAAAGTAAGGTAGAAGAACTTAAGAGAAGAACTATGGATCAGATTTAGAAGAGAAGGAGCGGATTCGTTACAGTATAAGAACTTCCAGTCTGATAAACACCACCATATTCGCATATATTACAACCCTTAATCCTTTGAAAAGTCCCTGAAATGCCAGCCAATGCACCCGAAAGAGCCCCTCGATTCCCGAAATTCATCGGGTCAGGTCATAAGCGGGGCTGAAGAGCGCGTATCTGGGCTCTCATACATAACGAGTTGGCAGAGCGAATTCATGGCTTCAGTTTTGGTATGCCCAAGTTCACGACCAATTAATGCTAGGCGATGCTAAGGATGTCATGCAAGAACACTCATCTCGACTTCCACGAGCTGGACGATTATTGGTAGCATCCGGAATTTGCTTCAGTTCTATTCTTCGGAGAACTTGATACACTCGGTCTAGAATCTGCCAAAATGGCCTGACTTCAGCTAGTGCCCGTATTCCCTGTGTAACTATTGGCACTGTCCCATTTACCAAGACTAGCGAATTGTGCATAGCGTCAATCTGACCACGAGGATGTTTATGACATGTCATCTACTCCATATCATACTCTCGAAACAAGCCAAAGGTGGGAACGATGTTACATCAGGCCAATGTCTGGGGCCGAGAGCTGACACGTCAAGGAGTTGGCTAATCGGGCCCAAGGGCTGCGATAGTTCCAACTTATCATCGCGACTTGTTCTTCTTTGGCATCCATGCCTCACCGACTTAAGACCTGCTTCACTTCTTTCGCCTACGATCGTCTGAGCGTTTGTGTGAGCCATTAACTAGATTCCTAGTTGAGGCTGACCAATCTTGTCACTAAGTCTCAGCTCAGCCAACTCGTTTTTAGTTCTTCAGTGCCGAGCTCGCCACATGGCAATTGCTTTCAAGTGCCGGTTCAAAACCCCACCCTCGGGTGGTCAACGGTCGCTAGCGAGTGGTAGCAGTCTAGCAGATGGTCGCAGCCACCATCATCGCCGATCTGTTGACTCCTAGTACTCTTGCGGACTAGTCTCAAGCATTGTTGCGGCCTAGATCCCTACGGACCCTCCAAACTCTTGAGCCAACTGGCCGTCTCTGGCTCCCCTTTAGCACCTCCACCCAGGGAACTTCTGTCAAATCGCTAACTCTGTCAACGTCTTCTGGTTCGGCCTCTGACTTATCGTCGTCTGTGTCCTCGTCCGTAACTTCAAATATTGTGTCGCTCCCCTCGTCGGCCCCAGCTCTCTCATAAAGATCTTCGGTATAGGCCCAACTTGGGGTATCAAACTTGCCGTGGAGCAAAACAATGTCTCTGCCTTCAGATTTTATGTGTTTGAACTCTTCTGCTGGAATTGGTGTGGTAAGCTGCAAGGTGTGTGATTTTGTGTCAATACCTCGCAGGAGAACCAGCCCAATAGTTCGAGAATACCGGGGGTCCAAAGCAGCATCATTGTAGTTGGGAATGTAAGGAATACCTTCCGGACTTGTTGATACCATCTGGAGAGCCTCATCTTTGCTTGCTGCGTCAAGCTTCGTGAGCTTCGATGATATATCGGAAGAGACCTGGTCTTGGGTGAATCTGGAAAATGCTTTCACATCCTCTATCTCAACTGCCGCCAGGACCAGTCCGTTCACTGTATCGGCCAACAACTCCGGTGGACATTGATAATCGTACGATACCAAACCGAAGATCCCTTTCTTGGAGGAATATCGTACAAGTAAGGGTGGTCTGAAAGAAAGTGGCGATGGGTTCCACTTCAACCTTTGGGTGATGTCAGTTCGCTTCGTTGTCGTCAAAGCTAGATCTTGTAAGTGAAAATAAGACATGGTCTGCATCGCTCTCAGATGAGCAGCGGTTCTTGATGTAAATTCAGACTGCTGGGACGGTAATTCTGTAAACGTGGTTTCTGTTGCAGCCCGTAACGCATCGACTGTTTCTGAAGGGCCATCTTCAGACATATATAATACTTCTTCAGGCTTCATCATCCTGACCAAGGCACAGAGAAGATCGAGCCCAGTTCCAAGAATCCACCCTGGTGTATTGACGATGAGAGGAACACCCGCAAAACTTTTGTTGTACGTATCAAATAGATCGACGGCACATGCCAGGTAGAGATCGGGGTCGGACGCTGGTGTTACGGAGGCCATTGAATGGCAACGAACGACGTTCGAAGCAGTGTCTCTGATCCCTGGGTGTGTGAATGGTGCCCCTAGATTCGGCTTCGTCACAAACACGAGTGACAAAGTCCCAGCTGGCGCATATTCCGGTTGGCCTGGATCTAGGTCCATCACCACAACACCTCGCAAGGTCTGTCTATGAGATCGATCTGTTAAAAGCCGGTTCAGAAACAATCTCGAAAGAGTAGACTTTCCGGCCGACTTGGGGCCGCAAATCAACGTTGAGAGAGATGGCTTCTCTCGGCTGGTCGTCACCAGGCATGAAAGCTTCCTGTTCCACGCAGCTAGCGAGTCTAATTCTTGGATGATGCATTTCTTAGGAGCATCTTCTGGCGTTTGGACCTATAAAAACATTAGTAAACACTATCATAGCAGGTAAGAAAACTTACAATCTGAAAAGTTACTTCTTTATTTGACTTGGTTGAGTCTCCCTCAGGTGGTTCGTTCCACATTTTCCTGAATAGAGGAGATAAACGACTCAACTGGCGCAGACCTTGAGCCATTTTATCTGGATGCAGCTCTAGTCTTGTCTGCTCCTTCGTCCGTAATACGGGCACTGCATGGCAGTAAGGGGCGTGAACCCATTCAATGGTTTCAGCAGGATAGAGAGTGGCACCAGCCAACACTACCTCACCTTGAATCACTTTGATACCAAAACTCCCAATGATTGTAAATCGCTGCTAAGTCAGTCAAGAGTTTTTCAGAGCGAGGCACGAAGTTTACCTCTTTGCCAGAAAGTCGTAGTTCTACCACACCTCCCTTCTTAACTCGGTGGTTTTGATCGGATAATCGAAATGATGAGTATGGTATGGCCCTTTGAGCTGTCCCGAATTCAGGACTTATAGATCCTGGTGGCCGACTGAGAAGCTGATGAGCGATGTCGAAGCTGGTGATGCCGGGTCATATACCTTGCCATTACATGGTTTTTGGAATGTGCGGCAGGCGTCTCAGTTACACACTGTGGCCTAGGAGCCTTTACTGCACTTTTCTTAGGAGTTGACGGAGTTCCGACTTGACTGTTTCCCTTTTGAAGTGGACTGAAGTAGTTGACGTTGCTGGTAGGTTGTTTCTCGTCGCATTCTGAGGATTGTTGCGCGGACGTCGAAGAGGCCGCAGCCTCTCTCCGCCGAGCAGCAAGAGCAGCAATAGCACTCATCGCTTTATTATGTGACTTAGCACGATCCAAAGACCCGGCAAAGAGTGTAACACTTACGCTTTGTGGCATTGCCACCTTCAATTCTTCGTTTTTTGTGAGAGGACATGGCTGAGAATGGCTATGTTAAGACTTAAATGTTGACGTTGAATATGATCAGTCCAGGCAAAATTAAAAAGAAGCGATAAATCACTGGAGAGTGATTATTCAACAGTCATAGAGCTGATGAACGTCGCATGCGATCAAGGCTAAAACGTCTTGAAGGTGTGTACGGTCTTATCGATAAGAAAAAATCATTTCGCGTTACCTGCATCTCTACCTTATTCACTCGACACCGGGTGTATAATTGTACTTATGAAAAGGGATAGTACCTACCAGCGACTCATTGATAACTAGGATTTCCTCGATATCTCACTTGAAGTGCGTAAAACCTTACTTCTTTTGACCAGTCACATTGATTTTGCGTCACCTATCACCGGATATCTATCTACACGACAGAGGCGCGTCGGCCTACAGTTAACCCAAGATAACTTAGTGGGTTGCCCCACTAGCGCGGCATCTCCCAAAATTTATTTTCCAGCAACTTCATCTTCACCTTTATCAACCTCGTTCCGACAATTGCACCCTCACCTCCGAAAAGATCCACAGAAAAGTCTGCCCAAGATGGCACCTAAGGAACCCTTCAAGGTTCACTCCCTCAACAAGCACATAGAGAACACAAAGAAGGGCCTATCGGCTGAAGCGCAGTTCAACCGCCGCCCCGGCAGCCGTGCTGCAACTATCAAGAAAGAGTCAAGCGACCCAAACAACATTTTCGCCAACAACGATGGGGATGACGATGATGAGTCAGGAAGTGGAAGTGACAGCGATAGTAGCAGCGATGACCCGGCCGATTTTATCTCCAAACTCACCAGTGCCACCAAACCTACTTCTGCCACCCCACGCCGTCGTAGCAAAGATGATGAAATCGCCGATAGCGATGCCGAGCGCAACGCGTCCAAAAAGAGCACTATTGTGAAAACTGCTCCTGCCAAGTCTAATCCTCAAGCCTCTAGCGATTCGAGCAGCGAAGACGAGTCTGACGACGAAAAACCCAAAGCAAAGACTAACGGCACAACTCCTGCAAAGGCGTCCGAGAGCACCTCGAGCTCTTCGGAGTCAGGGAGCGACAGTGACAGCGATGAGGAAGACGATAAGGCACCCAAGCCATCCACCAAAAAGCAAGAAGACTCTGTCTCCACCAGCGACACTTCCAGTGAGGACGAAAGCGAGGATGAAGCCGATGCCAAGGCTAAGCCTGCTCTGAATGGCAAAGCTGCTACTACGTCAGACAGTGAAAGCGAGGGCAGCGACAGTGAAAGCGAGGATAAAGAGCAGAATGTGAAACTTGCTGCTAAACCTGCCGCTAAGCCTGTCGCTCCCGAGTCAGACAGTTCTTCAAGCGAGGAGGATTCTGATGATGAGATGGTTGATGAATCCATGCACATTGAGGATCGCGAAGGACAGCTCGCCCTCCCCAACTTCATTGCTCCCGACTTTGTGCTTTGCAAGGGCGATGATGGCACAAACGGCCGCGATGTTGCTGAGATCTGCAACAAGGCGAACCTAGAGGGCAAGCAATTTTGGTACTTCACAGTTCCTTCCAACGTGCCCATCTCAGTTGTTCAGAATCTCGAGATCCCAATGAACCAGTCTCAGTCTACCGATAGGCTGTTTTCTCACAATGGCGAGGACTATGGTGTGTCCTTCGAGAGTATTGCCCCCAGGGGAAATATCCAAATCATGATTCCCTCTGATCGCCCTCAATACCAGCCCGGTAAGTTCCCCAGCCGTTACGTTTACGATATTCTCCACTAACTTATAAATCAGTCACCAAGCAGATCGACCAAGTTATGCAGGTCAAGAAGATCACACAACTTGGCTCCACTAAGTCTGTTGCTCCTCTTCCCAAGCCAGCCCCTCGTGCTCAGCCCGCTGGTCTAAGGGCTCGATACCAACCCATTGGAGTCAACGAACCTATGGGAAGCATCGGGGATGACGAGGACGTCGAGATGGGCGATGCTCCCATTCTGTCGGCCAAAGCTGCCAAGAAGGAAAAGAAGCGCAAGTCAAAGGAGACTTCTGACAAGAAGCAGAAGAAGGGACAGAGCATCCCCGAGCCACCAGCCGAAGCACCAACTTCTGATACGCGCAAGAACAAGCGAAAGCTAGCAGCCTCTGAAGATGATGCCGTCGCCGTAGCCGAGCAACTTCAAGAGGAGGCTAAGCTTGCAGCGAGCAAGTCCAAGAAGCAAAAGACAGCCCGAGCTGGAAGCCCCGACCTGGGCTCTGAGCCAACGTCTGCAGTCGCAAAGAAGTACACCCCTGTCTTGCCTCCCGCAATCCCCACAATAGGAACTCCCACTCCCAAGTCTTCCTCCACGCCTGCTGCAAGCAGCAAGAAGCAAAAGAAGGTCAAGGAGGCTTCTGTCCCCGCTCCCCGACAGAGCGTGGTACCCATACCCTCTATCCCCCATTCCTCCCCTACCAGGTCCTCTCCTGCGCGCGCTCCTGCATCGCAGCCTCCTGCCTCACCTAGCCAGGGTAAGGAGAAACGAGCCAGAAAGCGCAAGGATAAAGATGGCAAGAAGACTCCCTCAGGCAAGAAGGAGACCCCTGTAGTCCCCCCTGTGCCTCTATCTTCCTCGGAATAGCGTTCTGCTGTGAAGAACAATCCTCAAAATGGCAAGGGTAAACACAGAGCCCGCAGAAAGTAGTGCAGAGCTCGATATATGACAGTATTTCAGAAAGCTTAGTGCCTAGGTATGCTATCGATGTGCATCTCTGTCTATCTGACACGGCATACACCATTATTGGCATTATCAGTTATTGTGGGCACGCATATGGTGTTGGATGCGCATAGGAGATGTTGCTTTTTTTTTCTCGCATGCCTTGATCATTCAAAGCATTTCAAACCCGCAGCGAGACATCTGTCTCTGGATTTCAGGTGCTTGGCGTTGGTGGTGCATTTTGGTAGCAAATGTAAAAGAAAAAGGGGTTGAGTTCTTTGAGGATAGTGTAAGAGGAGTGACGAAGGGAGAGAATCGAGAAAGACGCCCCTTCTGCGAGGATCCACGTGGATCTTTATTAGCTTGACTTTTGGGCATCAGCATCGTTCGATAGAAGGATGTTTGTGAGATAGTGTAGTCAATGTCAGAACAAACAAACCTTGTTTCCACACTGCATTTTGTGACTGTGTCAGGGCCTGGCAAAGGTTGTCAAAATTGGTTAATGCCTTGACTTGTGCTCGAAAGTTGAGTCATTACAGCAAAGTTTATAGCCATAACAAGCGATCTGGCAATGCAAACCGCTATCTTCTGCGCTGTTATATACACCTACCCTGTACCTAACAAACCTGGCGAAGCTATCACCACATACAGGCAATAACATGTCACTCGCAAGATATTTATTAGGAAGCTGGGTTCGCTTCTTTCCTATTCAGCTCAAGATAACTATTATATTTCGATAATGTAAGAATGCCATAAATTCCATAAGCAGCCAACGTTCAGCCACTCTTCTCTGTGGACAAGTAGACAAGCTACTGTTAGAATATGAAACGATTATCCCCGTCGTGTGCCACTGAATTCACGAGAAAAGTCAATTCCCCAAAATCTCGGATGACAGGCGGCAGAATCAAGTCAGAGACGATGTACGTAAGGCTTTTTAGTCTGCCATTCGAAAGAACACCCCCCCGCCTCTCATTAGCACCTTAGGGTGTCCATGGATGGAATATGACGATGACGTTCGCTATATTTTGGAGCCTCAATGCGGCAATGTTTTGACACGATTGCGTATTAGAGATGAACGGAAAGACTGTCAATAAATACAACGGATGCGGAATGATAGAGAATATGAGAGTCGAATGTACCTGTCACTGAAGGCGATGCTAGATCTGATTCTCCAGGATCACGATGAATAACTGGGCGGCCGATCTGATGCCTGAAAGAGTTGTTAGGATCATGCGTCTAAGTTGAAGCTCTAGGTCTACGCTGACATCTAAGGATAGACTATATACGTCTCTCACCGCCAGCCTTATAGGCTAGACAAGGTATCGAGCTGATATCCCGGCTGAGTTGACAGCGTTGACCAGTCCATATAGTGATGATAAGAGCCGATCGTCGCTGGTTGCGGTCTCTAGCTGCCATTCAGATGTGGAGGCTAGACATCACGAACGAGGTCATTCGGCCAAAGAATACCAAAGTAATTGGCTACTAATGTTGTGTAAGACATCTCAAGCAACACTGGGATAGCTTCCTTGAACAATACTAGTAGTATGTAGCCAGTAGCAACAAGGATTTTGCTCGAATCTGGCAAACACGAGTCAAATTGATCACTGAGGAATGCTATGTCTCACGTCCTCGCACTATTTACTACATGGATCTTTCGAAAAACAAAAGTGTTAGAAAACTTTGGAAGACGACATGATGTATCACTGAACATGCCATTCAATAGCAGAAATGCAGACAAGGTGTATGTATGTATGTCACGCAGCAGAAAGCTGGGGACAACCATTAACCACGTGCATTGCACGAGCTCGATCTTTAGAGTGCAACGATAGACAATATGTACATAGGTACTAAGGTAGGTAACTTATGGCCTAATAAAGTTGAAGACCGACCAAAGCTTGAAGGAACCGCATACACGGGCACTTGGAAAAGATTTTTTTTTTTTCGGACAACGGGAATCTTAATTCAGGCAATCAATCATATCAGGAGACCGACTGACAATACAGTACGGATACGCATTCGTTCGTTGTATCGATAATCGTCCCATGCTAATGTCGGTCGGTGTTCCGCTGGACCCCGACTGCAAACGCAGGCCGAAAACTACCGACCGCGGGTCCGTGACTGAGAGAAAGTTGCTAGATTTTTCTTCTTTTTTTCTTCTCATCCGTCAATAGGCTGAGACCCGACTTCTGAACGAACATTGCCCTAAATTAGTGAGAGATTAAAAAAAAAAAAAAAAAAAAAAAGGTCTTAAGAAATCGGCCGAGTCAATGAACCAAACGCGGAAAGCAAAGTTCGATGGCCCTGAATTAGGTGGGACCTCGGCGGACTTCGCAAAGATTGAACCCGCTGTGGGAACTAAGTTAAGGTAATCAGCCGTCATGATCGATTTTTGGGGCTCAAGAACGAAAATTTCGTTTAGTCAATTGTTAATTGCACTCTGTCTCACCCCGACTTTAGCCCAAGTACAGTGCACAGGAGAGGATGGTGACAATTGGGTTGACATTACGGATACAGAGTACGGATCGTACTCTGTATCGTCAATCCAATACTACCCATTATGGCGGCTCGCTCGGATGTCGTCGCATTGACCGCCTCTGTATTGGGCTTCCAAACCAGGCTTTATTGGCATCATGACACCTGATCCATGATATACCTTGGAGTTGTCGCTCACGAGGGCATGGATCTGGAGCTAGAGTAGCAGTCATCACTGTTTGTCCAGTAAGAATCAACCTTGATGCATTTCTGATTGGGCATTAGTCTCTGTTGGCGTGTGCTTGCATACCGCGTTGGTCTTTCATGTCCTGCAGGCAGGGCGAGAGGCATGCAACAGTATTCAGCAGTCATCATACCTGTGTTCACACAATGCGGTCTGGACCAGCGACCCCCAATCAGACACGTACTGTATGTCCCTTCGCTTCTGGCCAGACATTCAAGCATCAGCAAGAAGACCAAAGTAGATGAACTCAGAGCAAGCCTGTTAACTGAAGCTCAGCATGTGCTTATCATGAAGTGTTAGACACTAACGGCATATCGAGTAACAGCCGAGGCCAAGACTCTGCCTAAACAATGTTATGTACATATCAGGCCAACCGACATGATCTGTTTCTTGCCTTCTCATAAGCACATTCGTTTGCAATATTATCAAGCATAATAATCAAAGTACTCCGTACCTAGAACTGTCTTTGAGATTGGGTTGAAAGTTGAAACTACTTACTCCGTAACCCGTCCCATCATATTCCCAATTGACTAGCGTATCGCAAGTGACAGTGTCTCGTGCGCAGGTAGGGGACCCTGGGCGATCTCCTGAACTTGGGCCATTCCGCCTCAATTCGACCTTGGCTTTTGCAGCTGTGGCATGGATGTTTCAATCAAGTTGGATCCGTGCACGGGCGGCTGCATCGACAACGTGTTAAAGAGATTGCAATATACTGATCAGGTTGTTTATCAGTAAGATAATGCGCTGCGACAAGACAGCAATCGACCTGTTCTATCCAAGGGACTGGATGAGTTTCGTGATCCCTGTTCAGTGAGACCCTCCCAATCTCTCTCAGACCCTGAGCCTCCACTGCTCGTTCTGCTTATTCTCTTCCGTCCCGAACGGAGGATCCACGCTATCCACGCTATCCACGTTCAATTTCCTCGCATTATGGCCTCGCACCTTGTCTCACATCGGGGCGCGCGCCTCACGCATTGACAAATAAGACCCGAGCGACCGTTAAGGGCCTCCTCCATTGGTTTTTTAGTGTCGCACAGCACATCGAAAACTCCGCGTCGGAGTTGGAGCGAATACCGAAAAGCTCTTGACCGAGGATGCGTTTAGTTCATAACCTTCTTTTCCCTCTAGCAGGACGTCACCGTCATGACGATGAGGCTTGCCGCGCTAAATAGATCTAATTGGCTGTTGATTCGCTCAATGGCCAGAAAAGCTCAAACGGTTTCCTTTGTGTAAACCGTCAACGGGAAACCATCTTCCGTCGCATCCGAGTGAGCGTCGAGATGCAGCAAAAATGACAAGGGAAAAGTTTAGGTGTTTCGTGGGGTTACTATGTCCCTTGTCGTGTGTATGTCTCCTGAGTGACGGGATGGGCTGCGCGCGCCTATGGCCTGTGAAATGGACTAGGTATTTGAAGCTGACCCTTGAATTCGAAGCGCTTGTACTCTGTAGCTGGGAACACTGGAACTGTTACACGGAGAGCCCCCAAGAATTTCATCAACAGCAGGGCTGAGTATAAAATTTGTAATCGGAAGCTGTCGAAAAACTCAATCACGAGTACGTCTATTCTAGCCCAGAATGTGCTCAGGTCTTTCTGGACTGACAATTAATATCAATTGGCTGCTTATATGACTTTGGCAAGTGTCCAGAAACAAATCTTGTGCTCACAATCCAGAGGTCGGCGATAGTCAATGGCTACCTAATAAAACGCCAACATGAGTTAGAGCACGCCATTGCCGCAGCTTGAATTGGTACCATTAGCATTGAGGCTTGCAACCTTGATTATCCAAAACTGTAGAAGTATCCATGTCTTCCATCCAGCGTAATATGTGTGAGCTTGATACTTGCATCACAAGACAAGGAGCTCTGGAGCTTAGGTAGGTTAAGGCAGCAGCGTACGGAGTATGCAAGTTGTCAATGAAGGACAGGTGTGAGTAGGTAAGCATGGATTAGAATACCCTTTCCTAGCTGCATCGAAAGCCTCCATGGACAGTCACGGATGGTAAGCATCGTCCATGGAGGAAGCAGCGAAATTGGAAAAGGTACATCGGTCGCCAGTACCTTGAGGTTAGTACCTAGGTAGGTACTGGACGCATATCGCTTTTTCGCTTCCACATTGAATGCGACGAAAAAAAGATGCAGTGGCCCCAGCTCCTTGTTAGCGTCAAAAGAGAGAGCTGATCCTTGTCTTTGATATTGCTTCTCAGTGGTTCGTTATTCATCATCCATCTCGGTTTGCGGCCTGTGAAACTTTGCAGTGGAGCTCTTGTGCAACATATTTTTCAAAAGGAGCTTAACTGAATTTTTGCTCAATAATTTTCTGATTGATTGTCGATTGGCTTTTGTTGAAGGTACCAGTGGATTTGTCAACAGTTAAAGCCATGCTCCGTGGCGGAGCGACCGGTGCATGGATGACAAAACTCATAATAATAAAGACCCAGGCAACTATGAGCTGCAGGAAGTTTCCTGGCGTGCGCATATTGATTATGACCTCAGCGGAAGTGTCCCCTTGAGGATATCCCCGGGTCGCTTCCATGTTTCAACCGCAAGCAGGAGACAGGCTTTCTCGACACCTAACTGCAACCTTGTATGTACATACCTTATGTTACTGCCAACACATGGATATGAGCTGTTCAACCTAAGAAATCAACAGTTAGCTGCCATGTTAGATTGAGCCAGCGATCGTCATAGTCATAGGTATCTTACAACCTATAACCGCGACTGGTTGCTGGGCACGCGGACTCACCAACCTAGATTCCCGTTCTGGACTGATTGGTTTAGTCTGTCCCCATAATCGAATTTACTGTAGGCTGTTTTCCAGGCGCATGTCACTGTGCCACAGTCATGACGCTGCCATCAGAACAAAGAGTCTCTCCCGTCCGTTCAGTCAGAATGCCTATCCTGTGGAGGAAGCCAAGTGACACCGTCTGGGAACCGTTTCTGAGGGTGACGTTTTCTTCAAGTATCAGCCACCATCATTGATTGACCACGGACCCTGATCAATGGCAGAAAACAAAGGTGCAATGGAGGAGCGGGTCTTTGTATTGATCAGGCCACCCAAAGACTCGTCATGAACATGGATTGTTCTTGTCTTGTCATTATCAGCGCAGTGCAATCTAGCACATGGGATCACGGGTCTCGCTGAGGTCAGAAAGCGAAAAGCCTCGTGCTGGCTGTGTGTGTGCATCCGCGTCGGCAGATCCAATCTCATTCGTTCCAGATGGTGATGTGATAAAGTCGGAGTCGGGACCTCGGAGTCCATGGAGCTTGGCGAGCCCCCGACGCCGACTAAAAGGGTGCTTGCAGCAATTGATTGTGACAGCCAGTCTGATCGGAAAATTTATTGGAGTTTAACTCCCTACCTAACTACCTACCTCTAATCAATGTGGACTTGCCCGGAAGACTTGGTCGCTTGCGTTGGCAAGGTGCCGGCCGTTGACGTTTTCAGTCAGTCGTTGCCCAGCAGCTATGCCAAGGCTGAAATGATGCACTACGCGCATGGAGTGAGTTCAGTTGGTTCATGGATCACTGGGGCATGGGCTGCCTCCGGTTCCTACACTGTGAGTGGTCATATCAAATGACTAAGACAAGTCAAGTCAAGAGGAGAACAGATGCTCTGCGGCCCATTTGACTTTATTGATCGAGGGTAGGCCTGTCTGGGCTGGTAAATACATACTAGGTAATCTCATCTCCCCCTCAGTTTAAAACGTGGCCGGTAAAGTTTTGGCGATAAAATACGCGGAACATGGAAGTTAGCGTTATTTAGACAGGGCGAATTCTCACGCGACTCAGCCCGCCTATCAGGCTTGGCAGCGGCTTTGAAGGAAATTACGGTAATACGCCTTGATTCGGGCTGCCGCAAACCCCGTTGCTCCGTGATGTCCGGCCAGTGTGCTATGTCAGCAACTTTGTTTGTGTCGTCTTGATTGATTGGCTTCGCAGTGACAAAAGAGCTCCGTCTAAGCGTCAGAGAAGAGCTGATTAGGCCTAGGCGCTGTCTCCAGTGTAATCTCCCAGCGACCCTGGTGTCATCCATGCACAACGCCCCACTGAGGCTTGTTGACTGGCCGGTACCCCAAACCCTTGTATCGATGACTCCTCCCGCAGCATCCGGACTCATTTGAGATGAAGGACGAGGAAAATCCTGCGGTGCGGGCCCCTTGAAAGAAGCTAATGTCAGTGGAGTGTGATGGGGGCAGTAGCTTAGCGCCCACTGGAATCCTGCGCGACGTGCCCTGTTGAATTTGTGCTCTTTAGCGGACTACGGTTGCAAAATCAGCTGTAAAGACCTTGGTTTTTCAGCGCTTCTAGTGGCCAGCTGCACTGGTACACGCCCCCTGGTGCATCACTTTCCTGCACCTCGTCATCATCCTCGATCACTCTCTCCTCCACTCCCTCCACTTTCTTCATATTACTACTCCCATTTCCTCACCTCCACCTTGTTCTTCCCTCCCTTCCTTTCTTTCCTCGATCCTCGGCTTGGTTTCGTCTTAGATTCGCACCTTGTTAAAGCATCTATCTTCCTCCGTCACGACTTCAGGTCCTAGCCTCACATCTTCTTTGTGTGGCGTCCTTGTCGCGTGCTGCCTCCCTTCTCTGCGACTCGACAACCATCGCTCTAGACGGCCATCCCGACGATTCCGACCATCGTTGTATGCGTGCAAGTCAAGTAAATAGGTCAACTTGGATATGAGGTAGCTTTTGGGTATTCATATTGGGTTACCGACTAAGCGTTACGAATTTCTTCGAGAATTATCTTGCGCTACGCTACAAATTATCATCACACGCCCCCTTTCGAACCACCGTTCTGTCGATCCAAACAACTTTCTCAATCGACCTTCATCATGAACGACTTCTCCGCCACCCTTTCGGGGAAGCCCAAGCTCCAGCTACTTTGGCCCGAGCACGTTAATCTGCCGTTCCTCAACACCGTTCCTCACAGATATCGAATTGGCCGCCGACGCACCAAATCGAAATCGAGACCTGGCAATGAGGAGATCACCAGTCTCAAAACCTCTTTCAACGCCTGGGATGGTGTTCGTGATCTCCAGAAGCATCATTGGAGGACGTCAGATCTCCAATATGCTGTTGTTGGCCTCCTGGTTCTCTTCTCCTTCTGGATTGCCCCCCCGGCTCCTGGTGTCAAGCTCCTAGCTATCATTGGTAGTGTTTGGGTTCTGCTTATGCCTGCCACACGTCAATTCTTTTTGCCATCAGTGACAATCTGGACCTGGCTATTGTATTTCTTTTGTAGCCGGTATGTGTTGATTCCAAGGGTCAAACCTATCACCTACTAACAATTCTTTTTTAAAGATTCATCCCCAACGAGTACCGACCTCATATTTGGGTCCGCGTGCTGCCCGCCCTCGAGAACGTCTTGTACGGTGCCAATCTGTCTAGCATTCTCTCCGCTCATCAACACTCGGTTCTCGACATTCTTGCCTGGATCCCCTACGGCCTGTGTCATTTTGGTGCTCCTGTAGTCTGCGCCCTGCTCATGTTCGTCTTTGCTGCCCCAGGTACCGCCCCTGTCTGGGCTCGCACCTTTGGCTGGATGAGCATTCTGGGTGTCACCATCCAGCTTCTCTTCCCCTGTGCGCCACCTTGGTACGAGATGGAGCACGGCCTTGAACCTGCTGCCTACGGCATGCCTGGATCTCCCGCTGGACTCGCCCGCATCGACGCCATTTTTGGCATTGACCTCTACACGACCAACTTCAGCACTGCACCTGTTCCTTTCGGCGCTTTCCCCTCGCTCCACGCCGCGAACGCTGTTCTCGAGGCTCTCTTCATGTCTCACTGTTTCCCCCAATTCCGAACCTACTTCATTATGTACGCTGGATGGGTCTGCTGGGCCACCATGTACCTCAGCCACCATTATGCCATTGACTTGGTGGTCGGTGGCTTGATTGCCTCTTGCTTTTTCTACGCAGCAAAGGCCCGATGGTTACCCCGACGACAGGAGGGAAAGATCACACGATGGGAGTACGAGTACGTGGAGTATGGCGACTGCACCGCCATTTCTGACGAGGAGTATGGCGAGTATTTCGGTATGGGTCTGCTTGGACGCGCTCGCGCCGACTCCAGCGATGGCTGGACTGTTGCCAGCTCCAGCTGCAGTTCTAGCAGCGGAACCTTAAGCCCTACTCTCTCCGAAGAAGCCCTTCCCGGGATGCTCATGGATATGGACAACAATGGACAGCTCTGGGACGGCAACGCTCCTGCTCGAGATGTGGAGCTGAGTGAAGTTATGGTGGTGCGATAATTGGCACGACCGAGTAATAATACGGCTACCCTCGGACACTCATCCCACCGGGGAAACGAAGCGACTCGTTGGGATTTTACGATTTTAATGCCCCGAACCCTTTTTAATCTTCGACCTTATATTTTTTTTGATAACATCTTTGGCATTCTTCGGCACAGCGAAATGGCGCAACACGGTGCTTTACCACGGCAGATACTGGATTCTGACGCAGGGCCGTCAGGGCCAGACGGCAAACTGTAATAATGGGTTCAAGGGGCTGATGCGTCCCGTCTTAATGTATACCCTGCGGATGGACAAAACCGGGGCTGAATAGAGTAATGTTTACAACCAGAGGTAGTTTAATTCGTGTATGGACATGAGACGACGCCATGTCATGCACCGACACGCTCGCTAGAGAGCCTGGACGACGACTCGAGAGGGACATGCTTTATGACAAGCAACCCCTACTCATGAGGAGGAGGAGGAGATAGGAAGGACAGCTGGCTCACAGCCGAATCCTGGATGATCCTGGAGAGCAAAAGCCGGGCGGCGCAAGGTGGTGGGCTGACTTTGGTCAAAAGGAAAAGGAATACAAAAGATACCATTCGCTAGATATCAGCAGCTAGAAGAATTGACAGCACATTGTTTCTGTCACATCCTGTTCACCGAGTGAAAGTACCTTGTAAATCTTTGATGATACCCAGAAAGTACACCGTACCAACATGCCGTTTGACGTCCCTCGTTCAAATGTTGTTGCAGCTGGCACGCGATCAGCTGGGCCCGTTCATGATACGTAAATCTCAACATGTCGATCTTCATCTGGCCCCAAATAGTCCCTCCGTCTTCTGTTCAGCGGCATTAGGAACGCCAAGTCTGCACGGCACTCTAGACCTCTTGGCATTCGCAAGTGCTGTGTCCTAAAATTCTCTTTGTCATCATGACTTGAGAAGTATCAGAGTCAGTTTGTCGATCTGTTATTCTAGGTTGTACACAGATATAAGTTGTACAAGCATGTGATCTGAAACTCTTGATCACTGCTCAACTTTCAAGCAAGACAATTTCCAACTCCGAGTTAATCCATTCATGTCTTTTGAAAACAGTATTTGATTTACGAAGTAAGGCGCTCTCCATATTTGTCAGAAATAAGGCACTCTGGCATATAACACACAATAGGGCCACAAGATATTAGAAGACCCTACTCCGCCTAATATCTGCTGCTGCCAACAGGCGAGTCATTTAAGGCACATACATTATACTGGATGTCGAGGATTCCAAAAGGGGCTACAGGCCATGAATCCATCTTCCCGAAAATAACACAAGCAGTGATAATTATGTCTGGCCCGGGCCTCGAAGTCACGGGTCTCTACAGCAAGAATCTCGAAAAGGAGGTTTCACAAAAGGCGTTGCAAATACCAAGGCCAAACCTGAAATAGAAATGGAAAATGTATGGGAAATAGAAATACTGATTCTTCCTTCCAGTCGTTGCAAACGGCGTGCCTGCGGTCCGTTGTTGAAAATACATGTAGCCAAATCGCTGTTGGTCCTCGCTCTCCCCCTCATTGCACATACGTATGTCCCACCCGCTTTATAACGCAAATGCCGGGTTACAAAATTTCCTCCTCATAACGTTAAACCATCATTCTTCTAGCATGTTTTCGTCTCACAATAGGTAGTTTCCCTTTGATATATCTCCTTCACAGATTTCTAAATAACTCAGACACATCGATCCCAATCTGTCTCTACCTCTTTGGCGCAGGCGCACTCCAGAGTCCCTTGGATGTCTCGATGACCCTATTTCCGTTGTTTCCAGGCTGCAATGAAGGGGGAACATTGGATGCTGATGTGTTGCCCATAACGACGTCCGTCTCTGTCTGAGTTCCATATCCACTATCCTTTGGTTGGTTGCTGCCCATTGAGATGGCACTATCTCCCTTTTTGTTGGTAGGCGGCTGCTGTCGCGCAGCGCCGCGGCCGGGTTCCTTTGAACGAGCTCCATCCATCATCCCACTTTGAGCCTCACGCAGCTTATTGATAGCACGAACAGTATCAATGGCTGCATGTAGAGTCCGGCGAGCGTTGAAGTTCTTCTTGATATTAGGCAGAAGGTTCTGGCTCTCTCCCTCGGCGTTGATAAAGCCGGCGACAAATGGATGCTGGAGGGCCTCATGGGCAGTGATACGCTTAGTAGAATCGATAGTCAGGCAGCGCTGGATGAAGTCCTTGGCGTGACTGGAAACGCCACGCCAGTATTCAATAGGTGTGAAACTGTAATCTGCGTTGAGAATGGCCTGCATCTCCTCGAAGTCAGAGTCGCGATCGAAAGGGGTATAACCACAAAGCAAGAAGTAGGTGATGACACCGAGAGCCCAGAGATCTACAGGTTTGCCATGACCTGTCTTCTTGAAAATCTCGGGAGCCATATATCCAGGAGTACCACAGGTTGTAGTCAGAACGTGAAACTGTTCCTCATCCATGATCCGTGAAAGTCCAAAGTCTGCAATAAGCAGGTCTGCGTTGTCCTCGGGGGTTCGGAAGAGTAGATTTTCAGGCTTTAAGTCACGATGAACGATACCATGGTCATGGAGGTACGCGACAGCTGACAATGTGGCGCGAACCAGATCGGCAGCATCTGACTCAAAATAGGAGCCCTTTCGGCAGATTCGGTCGAAAAGCTCACCACCGAGTGCAAGATCGGTGACGAGGTAGAGGTTGTTCATGGTCTCGAAATAGTCGACAAGAGTAAGGATATTTTGGTGGCCCATAGAGACCTTCTTGAGCACGGCGATTTCGTTGCGAACCTAGCATTGCGCATGGCGTGTTAAAAAAGGACAACAGAACAGGAGTTTCAGGATCCAATAGAGCAATCCTCACCATGTGTTCGCGACCAGCCATGAGCCGCTTATTGATGACCTTAGCCGCATAGTAACGGCCAGTGTCTATGTGGACACATTCTTTGACGACGGAATATGAGCCAGCTCCCAGTGTCTTGCCAACCTTGTATCTACAGGGCTGGACTTGGGGTTGTTGGCGGGCTGCAGAGTCCATTATGAGAATATGGCGTCGAAGTTGAGACGAGTCGAGACGGAGAGGTGATAAGAAGATCGCGATGCCCCGCAGAGCGGAGGGGGTGGCCTGTCGCGCGGCGTCAGGGTGCAGTACGAGATATAATAAGATTGTCTGGTTCGGAGAAATGGGCGTCTGTTGTTGAAGAGAGAAACACAGGAATCGAGAACAACCGAGTTGGAGAGAGTAGATATCAGCAGTCGAGATGGCGATGCTGATGGGCTGAAGTGAAGGGGTTCGGTTGGGTTGGTCAGTAGGGTCGGGGCTAGAGAGGTGGGTGGGGTTGTGTCAGACAAAGTCTAGCTGAAAGATGATGGATGGGTGAGAGAATGACAATGGACAATAACGCTCAAGGCGTTTTAGTTCTGGACGCTTAATTGGTAAAGTACGAGAAGAATTGGTTCCCGGCAGTGATCACAATTATGAATGCCAGGCCATCAGATGTGCCTTCGTATCCCTCTTCTCAGTACCTAGTGAGCTGCCCCATGTTCACGGGGCTAGATACCATGCATAAAAGGAGGTATGGCAGTTCATGACCCTTACCTATCAATGGTGCGGAGTGACAATGACGATATTTCGCCTTCAAACGCATCATAATTGTGGTTTCTGTTCCCTGAGAGAAACCATGCTCTGTTCTTGTCGGGTCTCATTTCAGTCCCATCAGTCTACTGATACGGAGGCGCAGTAGTCACCTGCTGAGGAACCTCGGACCATCTGCCGCTATTGTTTGCTTTCAAGCTAAATCAAATAGTGACAGCTTCATTTCTTTTAATTTGTGCGTACAATTTTGGCTTTCGCCATCTGAACTTCGGTATTGCTCGGTAGTGTCGATAAAGAACAGGATGTTTCTTTTCAAGAAGGTTTCAGAATTATATCGAGATTCGTACTCCATCCACATACCTCTTCGCAAGCTAAAGGCATCTTTATATCGCTATCAATTTAATACTGCTGGTTTTGTCTCGCTTTGTTTGACTGATGTTTGCTCAGTCAGAAGGCCCTCTCCGTGATTGTTTCTTTGCGCTGGTAAACTTCTTCTGTTTTATCCTTGTTTCGTGGAATCTTCTGCCACTAATTGATGTAAGCAATTGTTATACAACAAATAAAGCGACTGACATCTCCTCATATTTCTTTTTCTTTTCCGCGCTTGTCTCAGCAGGTATCACATCTTTGTAGATGCTTGTTACCTCCTCAATGAGCTTTCTTCTGTTGTCTTCCGCATTCGCATCCCGTGATCGTGAATCTTGGGCTTGGAAGGTCAAAGAGTCATTGGTTGCTGTGTAGTACCTGGACTTGCGAATGCCAGGATGTAATGACTTGGGGAGTACTGACAGCAGTTGTCCCAATGGATACGCTGTGATTGCTTTTGTTTCGGTCCTTTCACCTGTGAGTGCTAAAGACTTGCTTGGTTGTAATTACGTGTATACTTATTGACATGTTGACCTCCTGGTCCACTCGAGCGGGCGTATGTGGTATTTCCTCGCGGCAGCTGTGATGAGCTGAAAGATTGAAACCACGAGCGAGCTTCAGAAAGAGCCTCTTGATCGAGCCCGGTGTCGAAGGCCTGGTATCTCTTGAACCGAGGCGCAAATGGGCGGTTTGTCAGATATGCTGGAACGGTTCTTGGACGCGGCGCCAGAGCAAAGTGTCGCTGAAGCATCGTGAAATATAACAGTCGAGCGATCCAAGTTATTTATTAAATCTGACAGGTGAGTAATATAAAAAGAATATTTTGGCTTGCTAATCCTCCGAGTTCGATGTCTCATAACATCTGAAGTTTGGGTCTCTCAAACTCTTGGCTTTCGCCTGATGCTTGTCTGTGGCTGAGATCTTGGTTGTGAGCCAAACACAAATGATTTGTTGACCGCCTTGCCAATTCTGGAGTAGCCTGTCGTTAGTTGTGGTTCCCGCCTGCGCCCGATCAGCCTCAATTGGGATCCCGAAACCCAGCCTTTCACCTGTCTCGGTCTCTGACTTGCCCTGCCAGGCCTGGCCTAAATTACCTTGCCTTACTTAACCCAATCGACCTACCTCACCTTTTCAACCTTCATCTGCTCATTTCCCTCAGCCTGCGACACATCGTCGACTTCACTCGTGCCGCCATCTTCAATGCTCTCGGTGTCGCGACTCTAGATACTCTCTCTAGCCCATCTTCCTATACTCTCACGTGCCTGTGTCTGAGCCCCGGTCTTCTGGAGAACTCAACTCATTTGGCGCGATTAGCCAAGCTCCGACGTCGCAAAACCCTCTACCCGACTGCCTCCCCTGTCAAAAAAGCTGGTCGAGTCGTCTTCTATCTTTCTAGTGACCAACTGGTGAGAGTGCCGATTCTTTCGTGGCTTCTTGTCATCCTGCGTCCATTTGGTCTACAAGTCGACCTTTTCGTATTTCGTCTGAGGGTGCTTTGACCGCCACTCCGTCTATTCCATCACGCTTCCAGCTTCCGTCTTGCGCCAGGCCGTCGCCTGGCGGCACTTCTCACTGACCAAGGAGCCGAGCTCATTTGTTTGATCATCAGTTGCACCATCTCTTGGTTTGCATTGTTTGTACGACCAGCGCTGCTTCAGAAGGTCGTCCCATATACTGCACACCAATCTCCAACCTCAGCCTTAATTAAATGACAGAACCCGAGGCAGAGCTTCAGGCGACTGCCAACCTCTCCCCGGTCTCCCCATCACCTGTTCATTCAGCCACCTCGTTGGCGGTCCCTGTACTTCAAGAGACCGTCGAGACCATCGACGCCATGGTTGCTGCCGCTGCCGCTGCCGCTGCCGCTACCGACGCCAATGGCTCTATGAGCAAGGCCCCTAATCTTGAGCCTATATCAGGGGCTGGTGGTGATGACGATATCGTAGATGACGACAGCCTCAACGACCCTTATGGTGAAGACGACACAGACGTGGCCGCCCAGCAAGTGCCGCAGCCTCAGGTTGAACAAGAACTACCCGACAGCAATGACGATTACGCAAAGACTTTTGATTCACCAATTGGGGCGGAGGAGGGTGAAGACGGAGTCGTCGAGCCACAAGATGTATCATCGCTACCACGAGAATCCAACGAAATTTCTCTTTCATCCGATCATTTGACAAATCGCACATCTCAAGTCTCCCATGTCGTTCATGAATCATCCTTGTCGGCCCAGCCAGGCCAGTCTGCGATATCAACTACTTCCAATGCTTCCTCCGAAGCTCAAGCTGCCGGCGTCGCGAATACCTTTACGTCGCAGCCATCCAACCAGCAAACGTCGTCTCCAAGCACGGCCAAGCCGGGCGCCAGTAACGCTACCAGCACTGCCAGTCCCTCAGCTGATATTCAACGCCTGGTTGCTGATCTCACAGCGCCTTCCAACTCCAACACACATAATGCTCCGTCCGTCTTAGGTGAACATTCTCCCGAGTCTGCTATTCCGTCTTCAGCCTTCTCGTCGTCAGCTTCTCTTCCACCGAGGCCTCCGCTATCACAGGCAGTTCCTCAGACGTATGCCTCGCAGCACCACCCACCTAGCATCAATGCCACTATTCCCTCGAACCTAGCTGCGCCCTCTACACCCGGGCAGCCATCCACTTATGTGGCAACTGGCGCGCCTGCTGCAGTCCCTGATGCTCTGGGTGAATTTCCGGTCCCGCTTGGCTCCGGTCTCCAGTCGCCTACTGCCATCACTTCTATGAACGCCCCTCCATACCCACCCAAACCTGCTCTCTATAATACTGATCAAGCCCAAGATTCCGAATATGAGCGCCAATGGAATCAATTCTTAGCCGACGAAAACCAGTATATAGCTGAGGCCAAATGGGACCGTTTCCCAGAGGGTTCACGCATTTTTATTGGTACACGATCCGCGTCCGGCGCGTCCAAAAATGGCGCTCACATATTCGCTACAGGCAATCTCTCGAGCGACAAGGTGTCAAAACAGGATGTCTTCGATCTATTTCATCGGTTCGGGAGGATTGCTCAAATCTCACTCAAATCTGCGTACGGCTTCGTCCAGTACCATTCTATTGAGGAAGGACAGAGAGCAATGGATAATCTGCAGGGCATCGAGATCAAGGGTCGTAGAATTCGTAAGTAGTGCTTGTTGTCTTTACATATTGTGCTTCTAACGCTATCCAGATCTAGAAGTATCGCGGGCCCAAGACAAATCAAAAAAGGACAAGGCTCGAAGCCCAGACAGAAACAAAACCCGCGACAGTGGCCGTCGAAATGAACGGCAAGGCCACCAGACCCGGGATGATTATCGATCTGGTCGTGGTCATTCTCCTCATCGCAACGATTACGGAAGAGATGAGTCGTATGGTCGAGATCGAGGCTTCTATGACAACAGCAGGGGGCGTGCACGATCTCGGTCCCCAGGATACAGTCGCAACGGCAAGGACAACAATTATCGACGAAGAAGCCCGAACCCTTATGGGCGACCCCGACATGAGGCTGAGCTTGATCTTCCACGGAGGTATGGCGCAGACGTCCCTGACGTACAGGTCATCCTTCAGCCAGATGTAAATCGCGACTTTGTTAACTGGGTAGAGCAAGCTTTCAAGTCCCAAGGTCTCAGGTCTGAGGTTATGTTCCTGCATCCTAGGATTCCTAAGGACATGGTAGTTCAGCGGCAAGCGGCTGAAGGTGTTCATGCCGTTGTTGATCTCGATATTCGAGCGCAAAGCTCGGGCAAGATTCCGGTACAGGCCTTTGATCGCTCCGCTGGCTCCAACAATGTTCGATATGATCAGTACGAAAACCTGGACCCCGCTACTGCAGCCAAGGTTATTCTTCAAGCCAAGGCATCAGGAGGCCCTCCTAGCTATGGTCAAACATACCGAGGAAACGGCTATGGCAGTGCTCCTTATGGAGGTCAGCCCCCGTATCAAGCGCCTGCGGCCAATTACCCTGGCCCTCCCCCTCCCTCACATTACGGTCAACAGCAGCCTTCTCCAGTCAACGTCGCTGACATCGCGACCATGATGGGTCAGCTCGACCCTGCGTCACTTCAGCAATTGCTTGCACAGGTTCAAGGGGGCGTCCAAAACCCAGCGCCTGCTCAAGGTGGTTCAAGTGCTGCAGCAGCTGGAGCACCTCAACCCGACATCCAGGCACTACTTGGAAGTCTGGGTGGGAATGGTGCGGTGCCGCATCATCAACAACAGCAGCACCCTTCAGGCCCATATGGAGCTTCGTACGGGCATGGGCCACAGCCACCGTCGAACGGAGATGCAGCGGTTCAAGTTCAGAATATCATGGCGCAGCTGGCTAGATACCGGCAGTGAGACTGAACGACAATCTGTGAGCTCTTGATGAAGATGAGATATTGTGTGTGGCTGATGGCACCCTCTTATGATACCACCAAAGGTTACGGTTTCTTTTAGATGCTGGGATTTCTGGTATTCTCTTGTTCTTTTATTCGTATTCTAGATTTCACGCCGTCTTAACGGCATCCCTACTTAGGGTTAGATAATGGAGTGTGGTGCGCTATTAGTAAGGTCGGAAGATGGGTGAGGCGTTGATGGACGAAATTCTTGATGGCTATTATGATGGTTTAGCAAGGAGGAGACTACACCTCGCGCGAGCATAGAATATGATAGTATGGCCTTTAACGACGGCGGTGTTGTATCGGTGTGCATCCTATACCGAATTGCTATAGGATGAGGTATGGCTGGTGTTTTGAACCTAAGATACCCAACGTGGTCTTTAGATATTCATAGTGCGCTCACTATTGGAGCAGCTTCCTATTCTTTTCGAGTTTCCCTGCGATGCCAGGTTCGTGGGGGCATGACTGACCTCTTGAACCAGGCCCCGGTGGTAGAAGGTCTTCTCTGCAAGGCATAACCGTCTCTACAGTTTTCTACACGCGACAACGCTTTCGTACCAACCACCTTCAAGACAGTCCAGGGGTCGCAAAGCAGCTACTTCTAGCTCGACATGGCAATCTAAGTTAGTTTGTGGAAGGCTGTGGAGATTCGGAAGGCTTACAACCGACGTTGCTGTTTTGTGTGATCTATTTGCTAACTCGACACTCTCAACCAACATCCTTCAGGCTGAAAAGGAGCTGCCATGGTGATCGTCATACATCGCCTTCCCTTCTACCATCCAAAACTTTCATTGTGCCACCAGACTTTGCGTCCCTTCATCACCCACGGCGTCACACTCTTGCGTAGCTCTCGGCTCATCTCGACAGGACCGCAGACCAGAATAGCCACACTATCCTGCTGACCCTTTTGGAACGTATCGTCAACGATCTTTTGTAGATCAGGCCTTTTGCTGTTTCGAACGACAGGACGAGTGCTCGGTTGAGATAAGTTGTTCATTTCAACACCAGCTGCGTTGTCGCTGTCATTGGCAACACCCATGTCTCCTGTGAGGAAGAGCTGCACTTGATCGTCGTCGAGAAGAGACTTGCCAGTGGGAGTCGAGGCGGCCCAGGTTGCGTCGCCTGCACTTCGAACGGCCCAAACGAGCTGGACATTCGTGGTCGAGTTCTCAGCTAGAACAGCGTGATAGAGTGGTACAGCAAATGTTGCTCCCACACCACCAGCCACAATGAGTATACGGCTGATACCTGAATTTATGAGGTCGTTGAACGTCTTTCCAATGGCACCATAAGGGCCCTCAATATTAAGTTCGACCTTCTCAGTCAACCCTCCAGCGTTGGTAGTTGAGGATAGATTGTGCAGACGGTTCGTCATGGGGCCATTTCTTGTGCGTGCGACGAATGTCAACTCACCCGTCTCCTGGTTGGTAAATGCCACAGTGAAGGGATTATAAAGAAACTCGAAGACGAGATAAGGAGCTGAAAATTGCCCAATTCCTGGTCGCGAAGCCGCAGGGACGCTGAGATAGATGTGAGATCCGGGGCGGCTGGTGTACTTGGCAATCTTTGGAGCTGGAAGCTTGGCAGAGACTTTGACGAGACTTGTGCCAGGAATAGCTTCGATGGTAGCGGGAGCTGTGATGGTGGTGATCTTTCGTGCAGCAAGGTCAAGAACGAAGACACCAACGGCCTCGGCAATATAGAACCGTGAGGACGGTGCATGATAGTAGACTAATGGGGGGATAGCAAAGGCTCCAAAGAGGTGAACGATGAAGAAGAGTCGGTATGAAGCCTGACGAACGCGAGCCATGGCTGTACCGTTAAGCACATGGAGAACAGTGAAGCCAGCAACACCTGCAAATACAACCGGGGCGAAGAAACGTTTGAACCATATGCCAGATTCTATGAAGAAAATGTTGTATAAGATAGCATGGAGTATGAGCAGGGAGTAGATAATGCGACCAAGCACACGATGATATCGATTGAGATGCTCGTGAGATGAGTGAAGCAGGTATGCGTAAGGGTTGAGCGCTTTGAGAGCCAGGAGATACTGGATAGGCATCTGAGATGTTGCAACGATGCCCACTCGCTTTGTGAGATGTAGATAGTCTGTATTGTCAGCAACAAACCCATATGAATCCGAGACGGACTTTACATACCCTTGCCTGTGCCATGAACGCTCAGGACTAACAGCCATGCTGTCCAAGCAATACCCAAAACCCATTCATCACGTTGTCCCCAATGACTTCCCATGAATACTACGTCCTCACCTAGCCACCACTGCACAATGGGGCCTTTATCTATAACTCTAGAGATCCATCGTTGTCGATTCGCTTTGACGCCTGGTGAACCTGGAACTTGATGATACCCGCTGTTACGGCCCTTGCGCACACGATTGACGAGTCGAATGACGAGAAATAATAGCGCCGGTACGAAAGCAGAGAGATGTGCTATATGTGCGTAGTAGTCGAGGCTCAGGCGACGCTGGTGCTTTTCCTCAACTGTTAGAGTGAGGAACTCATATGGCCAGCCCATCATGAGTTGAGTTGCCTTTGGCTGGAATCCGAACAAGGGCTCGCACAGTTTCTGATGAGATAAACCAGGAATATATAAGTCAATTGGATGAAACTCAGCTACGTTCGTGTACTTACTTATTAGGTCCTAGTCGATGAATATAGCTCAAGAAGACAAGATATGTGGTTTCATGATTGGCTTGGTCAACAATCTCCAAGGAGGACAGCATGCAAATTGCATCAACCTAATTGGTCAGCACTTCTGGGCATCCCGATCTATATCCTACCCTACATGATGGCTACCTTACCTAGGGACTTTTGAAGCAAGTAACCAAGCCTGCCAAATGTGAATTCTTTTACAGCGCAAGCATCGAAATAGGAGAATGTGACTCGAGTCTTCGATTTCCACATGATGATAGATGATTATGATACTCTTATCTTGATATTTATGTTTAAGTAACTTCAACCAAACATTCCTCGTGCGCACTAGTCCATCCCATGACACCCTAATTAGACCAAACTGCAGAGGAAAGCCCAGAAAACCATCATAACACCAGAGCTCCACTAGCAATGCCAATCGCCAAACTCTTCATCTATCAAGACCGTTGCTGGTGACTCTGCGTCTACTGTCAGTCTTTGTGTCAACATGGCGGGCTTGAATTAAACCGCACAAGGCACATTACAACCCTCCCATATCACAATGGCTTTATGTTACCCTTGAAATTAAGGCAGAATTTAGCTCTTCGCATCGTCATGATCAGGTTCGAACTTGGTCTCGCCAAGCATGGGGCCGGGTGACGATGTCATGGCAGTCTGTGTAGCCGGCTGAGGCTGGCTTTGCACCGTTGGACCTGTCGGCCGGTTTGCCTGGGCTGGCTTCTGGGCTGGCTGATTGCTTGTAGCGGCATGTAGTCTCTGATCTAGCGCCCTGAGGGCGATGGCTCTTCTTCTCTCGGCCTCTGCGCGAGCGCCTCCAGGGGCACTCCGTTGGATCCGGCTGTCGTTTCGGGAGGCGTCTGCCGGTGTGAAAGGCGTACACAACCTCATGGCAACCATCACCAGGAAGATCTGATCGGCGATGGCAGCGACGAATGGCTTTACCGGGCCAGGGAAGAACTCGGCAAATGCAAATGTCTCGCTCGCATCGCCGCGGAGGGAGGCGTCTTGTGCCGAGTCGAGGTCGGGGAACACAGTCTTGTAGAATCGGAGATAGGTCCAGCTGGTAAGAAATCCAAAGATGGCAAGCCACAGAGCAGCTCTGGTCAGGAGAGGCGTGAGGGAGAGAAAGAAAACAGCACCGATGTAGATGAGAGGAAATCGAGGGACTCGGAGAGATATGACACCGCGGAACAGGGTTACGGTATGCGCTGGGACGAGTTGGCTGAAAGCGACAAGGAAAGCAATCTGAACGGGAATGGTTCCAGCAATGACAGTCAGGCTACACAATTATGTCAGTTTCTCTTTATCTAGCATTACAAGCGCAACATAATACATACGTCCAGTTCTCATTACGTGTAAGCGTGAAGCAAAGCACCATAACGCAGAGTGTCAGGAAGTTTGGAACCAGCGATACAATAGCGACAAACTTGGCCAGCTCAGCCGATGACCATGCTCTTTCGAGATATCGTCCTCCGTGGTATATCGTTACAGCAGCAATTCCGAGCGTAAACACATTACTCTCGACAAAAGTTGATGTTATGAACGTCCAGGGATAGATGATAGACAACTGCGGCACCAGAGTCAAGTAGGGAATGACGATGTTTGCGTTGGCAGTCCATTGCCGATATCTTATGGCAGCGCTGAGGATTGACTGGCCTAGTAGAGCAATGAGAAGGATACGTGTAACCGGCGGAATATTTATTCGAGGCGGCATCGTGACTTGGTTATGTAGGTTTCAGGTTCGGATCGGCTCTTTTTCCAAACTCGTTGAGGCTATCACAGGTTGGATATGTTGGGCCGTTGGTGCGATATATCGGCAGTTTTAACTCGTAATTCGTCAAACAACCCGAAGCTTGATAGTGATTCTTTTTGCGCTGTAGCTATTGTCGTAATCGGGAATTTTTGTTGTCGGCGCTGGCCTTGACAAGGTGTTTTATTGTCTTGATTCCCCTTTGATGCCACGAGAACTGAACTGTCCTCTGTAAACTTACCTATCAGGCTATCCCTGCGGTTGCCAGCCTCACCACTTTAGGGGACCACAGCCTCTTGTGGCGCACAGCTCGTCTAGGAGCCTAAGGCAGCCACAACTTACAATCCCCATGCAATGTGAATCCCTGCATATGAGCGCCTGATCAGTCAATTTTGATGAGGCCTCTTTCTCCTCATTTACGTAGGGTCTGAGAGTCTAAAGCGATACTTTGATCATCTTGTGGACTAACAGTCCAAGTATCAATGTCTATATATATATATATATATATATCTACATATTGAATTTATCAGAGAAACTCAATCAAAACTCGACGCGCTTTGAGATCTATCTTCACGAACGCTGGTGCTACAAGCCTCAAGCTTTCGAGATCTGACTGTGGAGACTTTCGTGATGCGGCTGTTCAAGACATCGCTGGGCCAAATCTACCGTATATGAAACAGTTCCATCACTATTTATGCAAGCCCTATACTGATTTCATCCTCCACAGCAAGTTATCGGCTCACCTCACAGTCCAGGGGAGGAAAAAGAACCCAGGACCTTGATCCTCAGTGACAAAAAGACTCAGGTAACTGAGTTAATTTAGGATACCTTTTGCTGAGTTTATTGTAACACCTTCGGGGACTCTGTCAGGACACGCTAACAAATATCTAGACATCCATTTAGCGGAGGGACTCTGATTTGAGACTTTTGTCAGCAAGGAAGACCATTAGGATTGACGTCCTTGATCCACTAACTAGTAAGTGCCCACACCTTTTAGCGATAAAGCCACGGTTAGAGTTTGAGATTGAGATTTTGCTGAAAACCTCATTTGTTTCACCTGTTAGCGTTGCATATTCAAGGCCACGCTGAACTCAATAACCCTTGCCTCCGGGAATATCTCTCGATGTTTAGATGTACGGCCATCGAACTCAATATTACTGATGTCGCGCCCTGTACTCCGTATCATCAATATTTTGGGAGATGGAGATGGAGATGCTAAATTCGGTCAAGGTTCGGGGGCCTCGGCAAAGAACAAGATGACGGGTGCCATTCAACGCGACCAATTCTTGATTCACATCTGATTGGTCAACAACGTTTAGATTGTCGATGCTGTTCCCCCTGTTAGCCTGTGCCTCTCGAACATCCATCAAATGGACTCGGTGGGGCCTCCCGACTCTGGAATGTCGTGCAGGGCAAAGCAGAGACAGCCACATCTTTGATCTTGCCATGGTCTACTCCGTATTTCGTTGCCGAGGCGAGGGCATTCGAGTCGAATGTCATTCTCAATTTTCAACATACCAACAAAAATGACAGCATACAAAATTGGGAGCTGCTTGCTCGAGACGCAACCGGAGATTTGTGTAATGTATAGCAACGGCTCAGGCCATGTTGCGTTGGTGGAGGGTCCAAGTACCGACGGGAGATGTACAAGGTCAAGCAAGAACCTCGGGAATGTCACGGGAGGCTTGCAACAGGATAAATCACGTGACAATGAGCCACTGAAATGATGGCGTGTTTATACTTGATGAGACCTTCTAGGATGGAGGATATCATGAATATAGGTGGTGGTTATGCTCTTGTCCTGGGCGAGCGAGGGCCTCAAGGACTTAAATCGTCATCAAGTCTGTGCATTGATATGATAAAAACAGAAGAGGGAGAAAGGAAAAGCACGGGACCCTGTCGAAGTCAAAAGGTGCGGGTACCCGCCAAGTTCGGAGGTTTGTCGTGGGCTACTGTGCATGTGTGGGTGGAAGCAAGGCATGCATTCGTGGGCGCTCCTAGGCAGCGAATTGGGGGGTGTTAAGCTGTACATCCCAGAGATCACAGCTCCGTGTCCTGGGTGACGATGATGAGGTTGTTCAAGTCGCGTCGCCTTCGCGAAACAGTTGAAACCACGATCTTTTTTTTTTTTTTTAAAAAAAAAAAGAAAGACTGCTAAGTTGGCGGTTCAAAAAAACCCGGGCATGGGCAGCCGCTGGCCCCGGTTGCATGGTGGGCTGGCTGCTTGGCGGCCCCTTTGCGCGAGCTAGAGTATTGCCACGTAATGATGAGAGTTCAGACAGGGCTGTGAGTGAGCGAGAGCACCTTTTTTGCGATAGACGGGATGGGCCAAAACATTTTACATAGTTGCAATGTTTCTCTGTACACAGTCGCTGACAACAGTCTTTGTCTCTGTTGCACGAGATGTTGCGAGGGTTTTGAGCAGTTGCACAGCTTATGACTGCAGTTTGGAGATGACGCTGGCAACCTGGTCAGCAAGCAATGGAACCGAGCCAAGTCGTGAGCATGCCCTGCAACCTGTAGCCCTGCTTGTCCTCGCAACAATTGATCAGTGAGTGCGCTTGTTTTTCTCTCTGCCTGTCTGGCGGCTATCGGTGAGCGTAGCGAGTTGTGCATATCATGTCACGCAGAGACAGCTGGATGGATGGATGCTCAGAATGGACTAGATGACATTGGGTGTGGCATCCATGCAGCTTGTCCGTGGTGGCATCTGCCCGTCCGGAGCTGTGGGAGCCAGGCGTGCGGCGTGCAAGGCAAGCTGGCAAGCAAGCCGGTGTTTTTGGTGGGCCTATTGATTGTGGGCTTGTCTTGAACCATCCATTCGCCTCCCCAGACTGGTTCGACGGCGGAAGGTTGAGTTGAGTTGAGTTGAGGTGGTGGAGGTGGTGGCGGATATCGTTGAGGGGCTTTTGCTCCATTACCTACTTCGTCGTGCTTCCCAGAGAAATTAGGTAGCAACAACGAGCTGCTGCCTCTACGGGTACCAAGTCGTGACATCGCGAGTCCGGAGACAATGAGGCCAAATTGGACTCGGAATCTCTAGTGAGTACCGCAGGGGTGAAAGGGATGGGCGGGGGACAGAACCTGACACATTTTCAAGTAGAGGTACATTGATCAAGTCGAGTCTTGAAGCCCTTGACCCAAGCTTTGAGCCTTGAACCTCCCATGGCCATACCCCTGTCGTGGCCGATCTGCATCCGTCCGTCTCAGATTTTTGGGAGGAAAGGCGAAATGCATCAGCCCAAGCCCTGAAGCATGGCAGTGAATGCGGGCTAGCCGTGACTAAGGCAGCCGACGTCATATGATTGGGCAAGGATTCAAGAAGCCTCATGCACAAACTGGGTGGAAATCATTGACGGAACACCATCACACTCGTAGCGGCAGGGGCGTAATCTAATTGATGACGAGCGATAACAGATTTGCTCGGTTGTGTTTTCTGCTGATAGAGGCAGACCAGAGCAGGCAGCAAATGAGCGAAGGGGAAGAGACGAAGCAATCCTTTCCCTGGCTATGACCCGTTGGTTGGTTGCCCCTCGTTGTCAGTCAAGTCACTCTCGAGTGTCATCACCCAACAAGGGGCATGATCTTCGAAACCTTGCCATTCTCGTGGACGGATGCTTGCTTCTGTTGAAGGCGAACCTACTGGTAACGATGATGGAATGACCAACAATTGAACAGACCAGACCAAGCCTGGCCAGGCCAGGGGATATCTACCGTTGTCTTCAATGTGTGGCACGGTCATGGCTAGAAGCAGGGGGTGCGTGCTGTTATTTCAGTCATCAATCATCTTGGAGGTTACATTTCACCATCAATATCCGTCATGGCCCAAACGGGTTCAAGGACCTTCAAATGCTCACAGCAAACCCCTGCTTGCCCGAGCATTCAAGGTCCACAATCCGCAGGTCCACGACCCCTGCTCGACGAATCGATTGGCTGCCACTCCACCATCTCCAAAGTACCGATACCTTTAGCAGCGCGCCAGGCATGGGTGTCACTGTTTTTCTCCTCTAAAATAGAGAACGAGTTTGTTGGAGAGTCTAAGAGTCCAGTTCTGTCTGTTTTTCCATCCTTCGACCTGGCGTTCGCTAGCGCCTGCCCCATTTCAAGACCGCCGTTCAGTGGGTTAGCTCCCTTGCACCCAAAAGCATCTCGGTAATACGTGAGTTTAGTTACTAAGGTAGTGAGTTGTGTGTACTACTTGGACGTTTTGTGCTTTCTAGTCGTCATCCCGCTATTTGTCGAGAGCAGATGCCACGAGCAGCCAGTCTTGTCCGATCACGCTGTTTACTGTTGCTCTGCTTATCAGCCTCCCTGGTCTGGTATCACATCACTGGAAGTCTTGGGGCTATTCGTGGATCGAACGAATTGGATGGTTCTGTTGTACCTGCAAACTGCCCCCCCAGTCAGCCCCGTGCCTAGCTCCCCGTAAAGGCCCCGTAGCTCCAGTGTGAGCAATGTCGCTTTATCCTTGGCGTTTTAAGGGTACCTCGACAAGGTGTCCGTACCCTTCCTAGCCTTCCAGTCCATCCAATGCATCAATGAATCCTTGCACCACCCCAACTACTTCGAGCTAGCAGAAACGGGGAGAGAGCCACAGGCAGAACGACCTGA
Source organism: Fusarium musae (assembly GCF_019915245.1). Lineage (NCBI taxonomy): Eukaryota > Fungi > Ascomycota > Sordariomycetes > Hypocreales > Nectriaceae > Fusarium > Fusarium musae. The sequence goes on from NC_058387.1 coordinate 4,017,662, forward strand.
TCCTGTGCTAGCTTGGCTGTGCCTGTTAGGGACCTTGCACAAGAGCAGAAGCATTGATTGAATCTCGGGCTGGGCTGGGACGGGAGTGACCTAAGGTACAGCACAGTACAGGGGCGGTAGAGGTAGAGGAGGGAGGTACGTACCCACTCATCACCGCCCCGACTGGAACCTTGAATTTCATCTTTCTTTTGCATCTTCACTTACCTTTCCTCGGACAAACCCCATAAACAACATCGAATAATTCAGCATCGCGCTCGAGAATAGGTTGGCTTCACGGGAGCCTGTCTTGAACTATTCTTCACATCGTCAACTGCGTCCCTTCAGCGACTCTGCGCCTTTTGCGGCGCTCTCTGGGACCATGGTCGCTAAGGAATTCCTCGACTCGGATAGAGTCAACTTTCTTGTTTGGAGGTTCGTCACTACTTCGCGTCCTCGACTCACAATCACCGCGCCCAGTCGCCGTCTAGCTGTCACCTTTTCTCCCTACCTCTGGACCTTTTGCTGACCATGAATTTCTGCGCGCCCACAGATTTCTTCTTGAAGGCAGTATGTATTACGTCTTCGCGCTCAAGGCGCCACAGCTAAACTAACCACACTCGCCCACAGATTATCGAGAGACTGCTGCCAAATTCCAAAAGGAGTGGCACGTCAAGCAACCTCACAGAGAATTCGCCTTTGCGCCTCACGTCAAGAGCCATGCATTGGTTTCGGTGATTAATCGTGGCCTTGTTTACCACGCGCTTGAGCGCGAGCATTTACGAAAACTGGTAAGTAATCTTCTTGGGGAATCACTGCGAATCTATCGAGAGTTTCGGCGTTGCGCCTGTTCCCCCCACCCATTAAGGCGAGGTGGGCTGTTTTCATGACAAGGCCATATTTCCAAAACGGTCAGAGGCTGACAAAATTCACCACATGCAGCTGCCTCAGGATGCAGCTGCGGATGCAGCCGACTCGCTGCGGATGGGCATTTTTGGACCTCTGGACGCGCACCCACAAGGAAGAATTGACGCAGATGAAGAGGAAGATGCGGAAGGAGAGGACATTATCGAAGAGGAGGTTTCAAGAAAACGTGCCCCTCAGCAATTATCGAATGTGTCGCCAGCAAAGCGACAACGGTTAAGCAATGGATTGGAGAATGGCGCCGATGGATCGGCTACAGCAACGGTGCCAGCATCAGCATCAGCATCAGCACCAACAGCAACAACAGCAACAGGAACGGATCCCAACGTAGCAGCACCGGCACCAGTAACGACACCTATGGAAATTGACAACCACCCTGATAACCATGCATATCCTTCACCTCTCGAGGGCGAGCAAGCGCCAGAGCCAATGGTGCGGACTGACGGCCCTGAACAGGGTACCCAGGTAGACAAGGTCGAGGAGCTGGCTCCAGAGACGACCTTCATCCGCTTGGTATATGATGGCCAGAACCAAATTCAGGGAGACCGAGGCGCTACGCCATCACCTTCCTCACCCTCTGGGCAAGATAATGCTCCCATCCTTTTGCGATGCGAGTGGAACCCAAGAGATCCGTCCATCCTCGCGGCTGGTGGCACCGATGCGCTAGCCCGTGTTTGGACTGTCCCTCGCGCGGGCCCCATCGAGCCGGGACAAGATCACGTGTCACTACAAGGTCACTCCCTTATCGATCGTGATGTGCCCCGCGATACCATAACGACGGCCATGTCGTGGACCAGCGATGGCGCTGCAATTGCAGTAGCCACAGACTCGAGGAACCATGCCTCGATCAATGTGTGGTCCGCTGAAGGCGCACATTTGCAGTCGATGGAATTATCGGAGCCTCCAATCATCAAGATGCTATGGAACCCTAACAACACAGCTCTACTAGCCATTTCCCCGGACAAGGGTGGTACTCTTATTACCGTTCACTACCCGCCCGCTGGAAACTCCCTGTCATATGTCCTCCCAGATCACAATATTGATGCTACACCTTTTGATGCCGCCTGGACTGGAGAGGCGGAATTCTTGCTGTGCGGTGGCGACCTAATGCTATGCCTCCAATGCACAGATACAACGATAGTGCAGGCCAGGAAATTTGAGACCAAGGAAGACGATATATTTTCCCAGGTTCTTTTTGACGGACGTTCGCGACTAGCCGCTACGTCCAGCGACAAGGGCACACTTGATGTAAGGATATACTCGAGAGTAATTTATCGAAAAGACATGCTGACTGGTATAGCTGTGGGATGAGAGTGGCCATCGAAGGTCCATCTCTGCTCACCAAGGCACCATTACTGCGATGCAATGGCAGCCTCTGCCCGAAAATCAGCCTGGACCTGACGACGAGCGTTTAATTGCGACTGGAGGAGACGACTGTGCGATCCTTATCTGGAATGCCCGAATGCCCGAAAGCAAGCCCAAGTGCTTCTTGACCATGGATTCGCCAATTATGAGGCTCGCTTTCACGCCAGATGGTGCATTCATCGCGGGCGCGACAGCAACTCAGATTTTGATATGGAAAGTTGGAAGTTACGCTGTGCCACGAGCAAGCTGGAGTCGACCGGTGCATCCGGGGTGGCTTAGCCCCAAGGCCAGTGCCGAGACGGACGAAGAAGACGAGCACTGCTTGTGCTGGGATGCTGAAGGCCATAAATTGGCCTATGGCTCCAATAGTAGGGTGAGTCACAGGACATTACCATGTGCCTAATTGCACTTTGCTAACACTTGAAAAGCTCGCCATCATCAACTTTCGAAGATGACGACTACACCAAAAATGATTTGTCTGCGACATTAATAGGATCTAGATGTGCGAGGAGACAGTGCGGAAGCCCTCATGCAAAGCCGCTACAAGAAAAGGCGACTTGTTCAGGCACGTCTTAGGAAGACAGTCTAATAGACTGTGATGCGAATGGGCATGGTCGGAAGCCCTTAATGTCTATTCTCGCTTGGACATAGTTGGTGGAACTATTTGTACGAAACTGCGAGCTCGCGAAAGCTCTCTCTTGTATAACACGACGACGAACTACGGCTGGCTGGTCACGGGGGTGGAAATTAAACTCCCTGATTGGCATATACACAACACTATCTGGGCACCTCTCAAAGCACGAACTCTTTGTTGAATGAAGGAGCATGGATAGAGGTTATAGGAGTACAAACGACATTGCTTTCATCGCATTACTTTGGTTTTCTTTGTCATTTTTGGTTTATTTCTGGAACCAGGGGTTTCGAGGGCGGGCTGGGTTACCATGGGAGGTGAAGGCATACGAAAGGCAGGCAAAGTACTGGGGATGCGTTCTTATATGAGATTTGGGTTCTTGGGGGGCATCATACCCAGTCTCCACGGTGTTATTGTTTTTTTCTTTTTTTTTTTGGGGGGGGGGGGGGCTTTCTGCATTATTTGTACGATTATATACTGGGGGGGGGGGGGGGGGCTTTCTGCATTATTTGTACGATTATATACCATCTGGGGTGATGAAACGGCGCAGAAAAACACAAGAGGCTTGTTTTTACGTATAAGGAGTTGAGGTTGGTTCTAGCCAAACCGAAGATGTCAGTAAAGCAATAGTTTCAAAGAGGAAAATGAACGTTGTGACGTATCGCCGCCAATCACAACGAGTGAAAAGGGGGCTCGAATGGGAGGGAAGAGGAGTAGTAACATGTACATAACAGGCCAGCAGCAAGGTGACCTACATAGGTAACTTGCAGTTTGTTGACTCGATACCGAGATGGGGGAAAAGGGAATGGTGTAAAGATAGACGGAAGAGATGCACTCGAGACTTGACAGTGACAGGGTATATATACGAGGGGCCATAGCGTCGGGAAACATTCAGGTTTCTTCTGGACCATGAGGGTCTGATCGAGGCCAATCGGATCTGAAGAATGAGAGTTCTCAGCTGTACAGCACAGTACAGTAGAGTTGTTGAGGCTCAGCACGACAGGGAGTCTCACCTGCAATGTACTATACTGTACTGTAGTCGTCTATCAGGTAACCGAGGATCTCATGGCCCCCTCTCCGCGACTCTTCTAGCGTAGTCATTTGTGACAGAAGGTCGTGATTGGAGGCTGAATTGCAGACTGAGACACCATGCACTGTTTGCCTTGCATGTCTCAGCCTCAGCTGCAGATCAAAAAGTATATAATGCAGTATCATGGATATGAGAAAGAGAGAGAGAGAACAGGCCATTGTGTGTGTGTGTTGTGTTTTTGGGGGCGTTTGACTTTGGTCTTTGGCAATTGTTGTGTTTATCTGATGAAGGCGAAGGATCATGGAAATGTTATAGAGTAAGTAGACGTACGTGTACATGTCTCGATGATTCTCTATCGTGCGAGATGGTGTCTCTCTCACATCTTAGACCGAGTCACTCACTCACTGTGCTTTTCTATCGTCGATAGATGGTCTGCCCCCCCAAAATACTCCGTCCCCACAAAGGTTTGGTTCGTTCGCCCGGTTTTCCATTTCCCTTCGAGGCCATGTGCATTTGCATGTTCCCTGCATTAGCTCTGTATTTGTATGTATTTCTCTCTTGTTTCCTCTCTGCGTGTCTCCCATCTCTCGGAGGTTCATGTAAGTGACGTGCGCCCCGCTTCCATTGGAGGGGTTGGTTACCTTTTCAAGGTCAGGCAGGGCCCTTGTCTTTCTCGCTTGTCACTGGGAGCTTATGAGTTGAGCTGTGTTGAACGTGAAGGAAGCTGAATGACTCGGGAAGTCATCAATCACTTTTTCTTTTTCTTTTTCTTTCTACCCTTTTCTCATTATCTATAACGAGAATCTGTTCATTGTCTCTGGAGCACCTTCATCTTCAAACCCCAAATACATCTTCAGCACTATTCTCAGAAGCAAAACAAGCTCTCCTATCAACTCTCTTCCTACTACCACCAACCAACCTCTACCAAAAAAAACATCCACAACACAATGTCTTCATCAACGCAGCACCATCAGTCAAATCGCTCATCAGGATGGACGGAACAAATGCGCGATAGGCAAGCCCGCGGTAAAAACCCTTACAGCGAAGAAAGCGACGTGAGCGATGGCGAACCAAGTCGTCTTGGACCTCAGTATCGTGCTTCGGCTGCACGACCTTGCACCGCCGACGCTGATTCCTGCAGCCCCATGTTTGAAACACACATAGAGAGAGAGCGGAGGGGAGAGGCTTTGTATATTCTGGATAACCATGCGGCTCTCATGGCACATGCGCAGGCGACCGGCGACGTATGTATCACCACCGCTTTGATATGAAAATGCTAGTCGTGCTAAACCATCGTGTACAGAGCATCGCCGGCCAACGGCTTCGATTCATGCGCCAACTATGTGGCTTCGAGGACAAGCACGATGACAATGGCACGGCGAGGAGCAAGCAGAATCGCCGAGTCAGTGATAAAATCTCTCGATAGTACAGAGTTCTCGTCCTAGGAGGAGAGAAGACTGCCCTCGGTGAAATAGGGATCTTTTAGCAAACCCATCACAAGCCCTCTATAACGGATCATGACTTTCAAATAATAGAATCAAACCAACAAGTATTTGCTTATCTATGCTGCTGTAGTGAATGCTCACTGTTAGTAACCACATTGTGGTTCAAAACTCTGGTCAAAGTACATGAAATCGAATAAATTGTGGCATTTTGCCTGTTCTAATTGTCGTTATAGTCTCGTGCTGATATCTAACTTAACATAGACGTGTATGCGTGTATCGCTGTGTATGTGGATGTGTCTACTCCTTATGCATTTGTCCACCAACTGTCCCATGAGTGCTTCTCCGAATCCGCCGTCATTGTATGTCCTGGTTCGCTTATCAACAAGTTGAAAACAAATGTCAAGATGCATGTGCGGAAGTGCAAATGCATTCCATACAATAAAGACTACACGAGAGAGATACAATGTTCAAACCAATTGTGCCCAGAAAGAAAACGCCGGCAAATGCTGTATCGGACATGGCAAGTCCGCCCCTTTGTATCGAACACAGAAGAAAGAAAAAGAAAGAAGAAAAAAGTCTAAGCATATCTCATACTGCGCGTCCTCTGTTGCTGCCAGCCATTGTTGTTATCAATTGGGGCGTACATGTAGGGGCCTTGTTGGTTTGGAGCAGGGCCGCGAGGATATCCTGGCCACGAACCCATGGCTGGCTGTTTGGCTGCCCTGCGGCGAGCTATGCGTCGCTTAATACAGCTAAAGCAGCAGCAAGAGATGGACAGGAGGAGGAGCGCAGCAAGAACGCAACCCACGGGGATGGCAATATTCTTGTTGCTCTTGAACCAGTTCTCAATCTCCTTCCACGTCGAAGCGCCCTCGCAGCTACCATTCTGACATCGACCGCCGCCGCCACAAGGTGTACCGTCGAGGAAGTTTTGGTTTCGCTGCGTACAGAAGCCATCGCCCGACGCCTGGCAAGACAAGAGACAGCTGTTGGTACAAGCCTTCACATTGGAGGATGTCGTATTTTGATAGTTTGCTCGGCACTGCTCATCTCGCGATGTGCACTGACCAGATGCGCACTGGAGGCTATCACCACAGTCTGTGCCATCGTCGCTGTGTTTGTCCTTGGGGCATGTCGCGCTGCTTCCTGTGCACTTCTCCTCGGGATCGCAAGGACCTGTGCTCGATCGACAAACAGTACCTGAAGATGCGAACTTGCATTTATCCGTGCAGCACTCTTCGTTCGAGTTATCGCACTCAGCCTGACCCTTGAATTTGCATGTCTTTGCGTCACAGCAAGGATTATCGCCACAGCTGCCCTCGCCGCCGCAGTCGCAATCTTCGCCTTCTTCGACAATTCCATTACCACACTGCTGGCCCGAGATGGTCTTGATGTTTCTGTTATCAGTAAGGCATTCCGTATTGACATTACGTTTGAAACCTGAGCAGATGTTTCCAATGGTGCAAGGAGAGAATTCACTGATTCCTTCCTTGGAGGATGGGTTCATGATGTAGTCACCCTGAGCATCACACGAACTCTTGCTCAGGGGGCAGCACGATTGCGCATTGGACGAGACTGGACAAGTCTGGGAAGTGCAATCATGGACGGCACCAAAAGTATGCCCTGTCTCGTGAGCAAATACCTGCCATTCTGCCGAAGTCTTGACGACCACGTTGGCACCCGCAACCGTCTCGTTACGACCTCCAGTGTTGGAGTTGGCTGAGGCTCCAGGGCGGCAGAGCTGACCCAGCCATGCAAGGCCAACAGCAGAGTCGGTGTTGCAAGTGCTCAGAAGAGTCCAGTAGGCGTTGCTGTCTTCATTCTGACCGCGCCAGGCGGAAAACAAGTTAAGGCGATCGGACAAGTCGACACTGTTGGAACACTTCTGATTCCAAGCAGCTGTATCAGAAGGACTTCCAGGGCATGACCCGTCACTGATGGTGAGGTTCTGGATACCCAGCGTAATGTTGAAGCTCTTTTCGTAAACTTCGGAGGCATCGTTGACCATTCTGATGACATTTTTCCTCAAGGCTTCAGTAGAGTTAAACGTGGAGGTGTATCCACAGTCAGTTGCGATTCCTAGGAGGGCGACCCTTCTGCTAGTTGGACAGCCGCTCACAGAGCCAATTGTAGACTCAAGGTCAACACTCGAACCGTCATTGCCTGTGCCTGTGTCGATAGATTGGCGACCGAAAAGAGATTTGGTGTTTGCCGCGCCAAAAGTGTCAAAGTCTTGGAGCTCATGAAACTTGCTGTTGAAACCCAATGTGTCAGAGTCGCAGAGTGCAGCCGAAGCCCCACGCCTCTTAAGCTCAGTAGGATTAAAAGACATGATATCCGAGTCCCGCCAGACAACCATAACATCGTCCCGAGCCTCTGATGCTGACAGAATAGGGTCGTCTTCGTGTCGAACTTGCTGGTAGTTCGTGCCGGTATGGATATGGTGATGGTTGCCGTCGATACGCAGAGTGCCCTCAAAAACAGGTTCCTCTCCATCACGATGCATTGTTATCCTTGCCCAGCCAGCATTTGTCCAACCTTCCCGTCCGACTCGCTGAATAAACACATTTCCCTTGAATACTTTTTCGTCCTCCCGGTTTACTGTCTCGACAGATCGCACGGCACCGTCTGCGCCAATGTGAGTAATAGCGAAGTTCTCGTGTAGAATGTCGTGGTTCGGTTCGAGCTTGAGGCGTATCTTTTGTTGTCCACTGTGCAGTGAGAATAGGAGATCAAAGTGCGAGTCGGCGCGTAGACGGTGTGATGGTGTGTTGATTACGGGCTCATCGATGAAAGAAATATAGTTAACGGCGTTGCGCTTTACTGAGCTCGCTATTTCGAGGATATTAGAAGACTGCCCCAAACGACAAGGTAAATTTCAAGTGCTGAGCATACCTAGCGAGGTTTCAAAGAACAAAGCCACACCCGCGATAGCGGTCGCAATCGACCGCAATGATACCATGGTGTTTATCGGACCTCGAACGGTCCTGGGAGAGAAACGGCGGCGCGCCGATTGAAAGAGATATCACTGCAAGGCCATGCAGTAGCACAGAAGAAACCGTCTAGTGAAGGGGAACGGAGGTTGTATCCGTAAGATGAGATGTAATCAAGGTGAGACGAAGATCGTCAGACGGAGCGGCCGAAAATAGAGTCGGAAGGATGACGGAACTTATTGGGAACGTCAAAGGAGAATGTGGAGAAAGAAGTCGGGGTGTAAGTATTGGATCTCGAGGTAGAACAAAGAGGATAGATACGCAAGGAGGAGGAGAGGAGAAGAAGGGGAAGAAGAAAGGATTTCGAAACGATTAATCGCGAAGCATGATCAGCATTGAGATCTGAATAGTACAGTTCGGGATGAATATTTCAGCTCACTCCAGTCTCATTTTAGGGAGTTAGAAAGGCAAAACAGAGTGTGGCGGAGGGTGCTTAGAGCCGGCCTGTTGGCTGTTGGCTGTTGGCTGTTAGGTAGAAGTTAGATCCTTCTAACGCCGTTGGCTTTTACCTCATGCCAAGGGTTCCAAGGTTCCCGAGGGCTGGGGTGTGGGTGCTGGAGGGACAACCAAGTCTCTTGGCCAGCGAATCATGAGCCAGAGGCCGCGCGGTTCTCCCACTGCATAGCCTCCCAAACAGCAAGCGTCACACTTGTCAGCCATACCTAGACTAATTTCCATTAGCAACTGTCAACTTTTGCTGTGAATCTCATCTCAGAGTCGGTTGTTATACTCAATGGCAACGGATGTTGACATATCCATCTTTGAGGCTTGGCAACAGAATTCGATAACCCTTGTATCCAGAATACATACAGATCGACAAATCCGACTAATAATACCTGCGGTCCTGAGTCCATCCATCTGATTACAGGCGGCCTCCCAAAGCCTCACCGGGGCATCCGACCGAGGTCAATATGTTTCGCCCTCGTATCTTTTCATCCAACCATTTACAATCCTGGACTACCTTATACTAGTTAACTAGACTAATCTTCCCCGCTGCTAGTCATTTATGTACGTCTTCAAGTTTCTTGGCATTGACGAGTTGATATTCATTATCGGACATAAGAGGTGTTGATGATAGACTTTATTACCCAGATAAACGATAGTTAGACTCTGCTGCCACGTTGTTGCTACTTTATCGGGCTGTCCCAAGATTTCTCATCAAACGTACGCCGTGGCTGAAAAGGCTTCCTTTACAACCATGTCACGATATTACGATAACATCAGAGAAACTGAATTTAGATCACCTTATTAGGTACGGAGTATACGAGCCAAATAATCAAGTCGGCCCCTCAACTTTACGCAGCCTCCAGTCAGCGGGAAATAAAAATCACCCACTCTCAAAACTATCCCACCCTTGCAACTCATATTTACATACAGTACGGAGTACACACACCAACAGCCCCCAAAAAACGATGACGACTTTGTCACCCTTGGCACTCCAGCGGGACCATCTATTAGCGCCTTTGCCTCGTGGAGCTGGTTGATATCTCTGCAGCTGTGAAAAACGTTCAAGCCCTTTCTCGTTCTAGACCCCGGCCCAGAAATACTGAAGCTTAAATATAGGAATGTCGTTAACAAATTATCGTGACTGTTTGCTCTTTAGCTTCATCCCACTTGATATCCCACTTCGGACATGTGTCCACGCGTTCTTTGGAAGCTGGCGCAATAGCCTGTTTTTCTTTATCCAAATCCCCTACAAGTCAATCCCGATAGAAGGAAACATCCAGCCATTCAGAGACAGATTCGTGCAGAACCTTGTTTTGACATCAGTCACCTGCTGTGGTTGCAATTAGCTTCTTCTGACACTACTACTCTGCGTCAGCAACGTCATTGCTGTCTTAACCAATGTTTCATTATTGGACTTTCTTTTTGCCTTGCTAGCTTAAAAAAATATGTGAGAAAAATTAGATCGCGATGCTCATAAATCAACCCCGTAAAAATTTGTTCCCAAGCCATCAGGATCCTCTTCCAGGTCGTGGCTGAATCCCAACATCAACCCCAAACACCGAGCGGGAATCTGATTCCAAGCCGCTTCCGTTGTCGGTAGACTATTCATTTCCCGCTTGCCTTGTATCCATGGTATATAACTCCACTAGATAATATGCATCATGTCTTTATAACCCTTTTCGTCAACGACCTCACTTGCGCTTGGCATCGTGAACAGCCTTGATAATCTTCTCAACAACAGAAGGATCAGAAAGCTGTGTGTCATGTTAGTTACAAAAGCCAGTTGAGGCATTTCAAGGAGATAACTTACAGTAGTAATGTCTCCGAGCTGGTCTTCCTCACCAGCAACAATCTTCCTCAATACTCGTCGCATAATCTTGCCACTTCGTGTCTTGGGCATGTCAGGTACGACGTACACAGCCTTGGGAGCAGCGAATGGACCAATGCTCTTGCGCACTTGGACAATAAGCTCCTTGCGCAGGGCATCACTTGATTCAACACCCTCCTTGAGATCAACAAAGGCATTCACAGCTTGGCCAGTAAGTTCATCAGCAATACCGACGACAGCTGCGTCAGCAACAGAGTGGTGCTCCAACAGAGCAGCCTCGATCTCAGCAGTGGACAATCGGTGGCCGCTGACATTGACGACGTCGTCAACACGACCCCGAATCCAGTAGAAGCCCTCGTGATCTCTAGCAGCTCCGTCTCCAGTGAAGTAATAACCCTTGTAGACATCAAGGTAAGTCTCTCTGTACCGGTTATGAGCTCCCCAGACGGTGCGAGCCATGCTAGGCCAGGACTGCTTAAAGGTCAACACACCCTCAACATCGTTGCCATGAATTTCTTCGCCGGAAACAGGATCGATGAGAGCGGGCTCAACCCCGAAGAAGGGTAAAGAACAACTGCCCGGCTTGGTTGGTGTAATTCCAGCCAAGGGTGTGAGAACATGAGAACCAGACTCGGTTTGCCAGTAAGTCTATGATCAATGTTAGCAGCGGCCACCAACCTGATACCCATGGAAAGCTTACATCAACAATGTGGCACTCCTCTTTTCCAATAACTTCAAAATACCACTTCCAGATCTCGGCGGCGATAGGTTCGCCGACCGAGCCCAGTACGCGAAGGTGAGCGAACTTGCCACGAACATGCTCGTCACCAGCACGCTTCAGCAATCGCAAAGCGGTGGGAGCAACGTAAAACTGAGTAACGTTGTGTCTCTCGATGATATCCCAGTATCGCGAAAAGTTGGGGTAGGCAGGTGTACCCTCAAATACAACTGTGGATACACCGAGCATAAGAGGAGCATAAACGACATAGGTGTGACCGGTAATCCAGCCGACGTCACCACCACAGAAGTATCTATCGCCCTCGTGGATGTCAAAGACATACTTGCCGGTCATCGCAGCGCCGAGGAGGTACCCGGCAGTTGTATGCAGGACACCCTTAGGCTTGCCAGTGGAGCCGGAGGTATAGAGGAGGAATAGAGGGTCCTCGGAAGCGACAGGCTCGGGAGGGAAGTAGTTGGGCCACTTCTCAACTTCCTCATGCCACCAGAAGTCACGGCCACTGGTCCAGGGAATTTCTGAGCCAGTGCGTTTGTAGACAAGGACGTTCTCGACAGCAGGGCACTGCTTGAGAGCGTCATCAACAATCTTCTTCGTGCCAATCAACTTGCCACCTCGCTTGCCTTCATCAGTTGTGATGACAACCTTGCAGCCGGCGTCGACAACACGGTCGCGGAGAGAGTCGGAAGAGAAACCAGCAAAGATAACGGAGTGTACGGCACCAATACGGACACAGGCCATGAGGGCGATGATGGCCTCGGGAATCATGGGAAGGTAGATAGCAACGGTGTCGCCCTTGCGTACACCCATCTGCTTGAGAACCCAGGCGGTACGAGAAACCTCTCGGAGGAGCTCTCCGTACGTGACATTACGCCCCTCGGTGGGCTCGTCGGCCTCATAAATGATGGCAACACGATCAGGGTCCTTGAAAGCATGACGGTCGACACAGTTGTATGAGGCATTCAGGCGGCCCTCGTTGAAGTAGGAGACATCGGCATTGAGAAGAGAGCCACTTCGGGTGGTCTGAAAGTCGCGGTCCCAAGAGATGAGCTCGCGTGCGCGCTCAGCCCAGAACTTCTCGGGTTGAGTGATCGATTCCTTGTAAAGTCGCTTGTACTCTTCGAGGTCTATGAGAGTGGGTCAGCTCATGTTGAGGCTCCGGTGCGGGAGCCGGGATCACTTACTGGCAAGGTGGGGCCGGTGGGGATGCTCTGCCGGGTTGCAAGGTCAGTATGAGCCAGGGAGACGGAGCACGATGGAGTAAAGAATAAGCAAAGAACCACACAGCAGGGTCTAGCGGGAGACACTGCGGCGAGTAATTTCGCCTCAACAGAAAACACAGGGGCGCAATTGACTTACTAGCAAACATGCGCTGAGGAGGGTCTAAGCTGAAAGTTAGCGATGACAGACCAGGTTGGTTGCGCAAACTTACGATAGGTATCGACGAGATGAGCTTCAGCGACTACAGGAGCCTTTGTCTCTTGAGCGGGTGCGGGAGTCTCCTCAGCTCTCAATGAGACAGTTTCGGTGGCTGCAGGAGCGGGAACGGGAGAAGCGACGGCGGCTGGGATAGCACTCTTGGGGAGAGACTCGGGAGCCGAAGTCCTGAGCTCCTGGGGCACTTGGGGTTGCTCGACGGCGGTTGCCATTGTGTCTTTTGCTAGGGTTTATTTGAGAATAATTTTTTTTTTCGTTGAGCGTTGCGCCTGTAGGTGCGACGTTGATGGCGGGGTAGCGTGACCGTGGAGCTTGTCAGAACTGCTTGTACTTGCAGGACTTACAGCTTTCGGTGTTGCTGTTCTATGGTGATACAGAGATCGTGCAGTCGAGTTGTAGGTATTTGAATTGGAGGAGGAGGAGAAGACGTTGGAGAAGGCAATGAAGAGTAAAGTAGAGAGGAAGTGTTTAGTTGGATTTAGAGTAGGGGGGAGGAGCTGGAGAAATAGTTGAGACGGATCCAGAGGTTTGATGAGGCCCGGCTTGCGGGGGGAGCTTTCTTTATGGCAAATGGGTCCATCATCATTGGAAGACCCGGCCGGCCGTTGCGACTCGTCACTGGTACCTGCACAACAACTAGGATCAGTCTCAGTGGGTGTTGGCACCAAACCCGAGCTGCGGCCGGCGAACCGGGGGGGTCTTGCCGTGATCCTTTCCCCCGAGCCACCTCAAGTCCCGAATAGCCAGTAGTGAGTTAGCGACTCACATCCGCTGGTAATTTTGTAAGAGTACATCAGCATTGATGAAAGTCTGATAGTCGTTATAGATCGTCACCAAGATTCACACTTGAATTCTCGGCATTCAGAGTGGCCAAAGTACTAAGCACGGTATCTGCCCGTCAGCAATGTGAGCCTTGGAAATAAGATGCGACTTGACGTCGGCATTACACAAATGCCAATGTGATATACATACAAGGGCTTATGATGTGGCCGCTACATATGAGAACCCTTTTGCCGCGCCATGTATCCTATTATCTTCTCGGCCATTCATCCATATCAGACCGCATCGGTTCTACCCCGAAGCCCTACGCCCGAAAAAGAATGCATTGCTGGTTTCCATCAGCTTTTGTGCTTTTGTATTCCTTATGACACGACGGCCTGAATGCTACCATCTGTCTACTTTATTACGGCGTTTTCTGGCCTATGCTGGGTTTCTGGTCATTCTCTGTTGAAAACACTCCGTAAAGGAAGTTCACTTCGACTTGGTTGAATGATAGATGCCGTAATTACGTAGCACTGTTCCCGATATTTAAGAACGGCCTTACGTATATTCTTCAAGCTTTCACAGGAAGTTACCTAGGTCGATAGCCATAATCATTGACATATCGCGCTCTGCTGTTAGCTATAAATTATCTTAAGAGAGTTATACCTAAAGTAATAGGTAATGAGATACTAGAGTTCTACTAGAATTGATACCTTTATAGCTCTCAACGTTGGAGGCTCATCCTGCATGGTAACATCCAATGGCTTCGAATTTGATATCATCGACGATGCATTGGCATATCCACCTATCAAGTACTGGTATCACCAAATCCGTGCACTAGCTCGCTTGCCGAACTATCTGCGGCAGCCGGATAGACCAATGCTTCAGGGCCAACAGAAGATTGTTTCTTAAACAGAACCGGTGATGTCAGCCAGCAGACAGACAGTCAAACATGCACAATTAGGGGTCATCACCACCAGAGTAACATCCTGCCTACTATGATTGAGATATTACGTGTCATTACTCGTGATTGAACAGCCTTGGGAAGAGATGCATCTACCTCGGGGAGCAAGAACACTTCAGGCCCCAAGTTTAGGCGTCAAAAACAATCAGTCTAAAGCTTAGTTAAGCCTCACCTAAGTTTCCCTAGGTCTTTTTGTTGTTCAGGATAAGGTCCTAGTTTTCTTTTGACTCTCCTTGATCCAACATGACGGAGCCGCTATGGGGCCGCACACAGAGGAGTACATACTGATAGCCAAAACGTGTTATGTGATTGATCGTAGTCAAGGAGGAGGTGGAGCTTTGGGAGCCCGGCAATATGGTGGAACCCGGTTAAGGCGTTGCATTTCGCCCATGCAGGACAACACTGACCCTGTCTGTCGACAATGAGCCGAGATCGCTCTCACGATGAATGCCATGTTCGATACTCTGGCTCTCAACTGGCGACACTTCCAGCAGCAATGCCTGAAACAGGATATACGGCGCCTTTTCCTTATCTACTGGCTGTGCTCTTATTGCCGTTTCGGGGCAATCGGTTTTCATGGGCTTCGATTTGACCCCACATTGTTGGAGTGTGGCAGCTGCATATGCCCCCTCACATGCCCTCCCCGCATTCGGGGTCGAGATTTGTACAACATGATTGGCCTATCTCAGCCTCCGACTTCGCCCCTTTATGGCTAAACATTCAGGGTCTAATTCCCTATGAGTTCTTCACTCTCAACAAAGTTGAGTTTGTTAGAACATTTCCGTTGTCCCTCTGCGGGTCTTTGTAGAGAATGCGGCATGTACTCTCTACTCCCATCTTTTGGAGAAAGTATTTACATATGTATCTCTGATGCAGTACTTTTGCTACGGTATTGGAGATCATGTACCAAAGTGACTCCAACATATATACCACAAATTTGGAGACGAGGACATTGTTCTACGTGCTGCTGCATTTATCAAGCTGTGTACAACAGGTGTCCCAAAGATCACTCAGTTAATTTCATAGTTTCTATAGCGAAAAATAAAGGTCAAGCGATTCTCCGTGTCGCCGCTAGCTTCCCGCGAGATCGCCCATCATGATGACCGTCCCCAATCGGCATCTCCATGTCAATCTTTCAAAGTCAATCCCTGTCCCCATGTTGATCTGTGCCCCAACGGTTGGTCCAACATGCGTCTCATAGCCGAAGCCACGGAAACCCCCAAGATTGTGGCTTCACCTGTCATTCCAGCCACGCTATAGACGTAGAATGCTGCCGGCTGGCCGTACCTTCGGGACTCGACCGAGATAGTGTCATAGAGTGATGCAATCAGCGAATGGAACTTGTCCGTTTGCCATGACCGCCTCTGCTTTTCGCATTATCCTGAACCTGCACTTGTTGGAAAGACAGTTCACGCACACACTACGGAGGACAGATCTGGCTCCTCTCATCCAGCCGGTTTTCCTCATGAGTTCCCGCGGTTATTCTCAGTGGTGAGTGCGCCACCACACAGTAAGCCTATTTTGTTCACTAAAGTTACGGAGTACGATACCGATTACTCCCATATCCGCGATGAATTAGCGGACCTGGAGTTTACAGACCTCTTTTCATCCTGGCCGCTAAAGAAGCTGAAATAAGAGATCTAATAATTTACCAAACAGGTATCTCTATATAAGACTAACAATAGCCTGATAAGTTTGTCAATATCGGTGATGCTCTCCAACATGTAGAAAATACCATAGCCAATGATACTCCTTCCATTTCTCCATGTGTTCTAGCCAGGCACACGGCATCTAAACAAGGTTCCGTTTCCCCATCCTCATCCTCCACTTCAACATGATTCTCCATGCCGGGTATGGGGCTCTACGGGCATCTCAAGTTTGATGCCTAACGAGACCCGTTTGCACTCTTAGAGTTAAGATCTCTTGTCCAGTTGCTTTACAATATGACCATGACTTTACTTTGCCAGCTTGTACTATGCAGCAAATTACAAGAGTTGTGGCTTGTAGTTAAGATAGAGTGAAGCATCGACACGCACGTACCGTCAAGTTCCGTAGATTTTGCTACATCAGCCTTCCTAAAACGCCGCATATTTTCTAACATAATTACATATCCATACTCATCAAATACATCTCGACAATTCTCATGAACTTCGCCACGAAAGCCTCCAGGTGGAATATAACTTTGGTTCCGGTCTTGATGCGATGCTCATAGAAAGCCGCCCATTGGATAACCTCGCCTTTCAACCCATCGTCAATGAGGGCAATCAGCTTGAACGCCAAGGTCTTGAGGATAGTAGTGGGGGGAATGCAGTGTGTCAAGAGGTCGTAAAGCTTTGACCGCACCTGCAGGATCCTGGCTGGCGAGTGTTCTTCCAGGATCTCCTTTGCGATCTGACCGATAAGGGCCTCCCAGTCTGCCGGTGGGATGACTGTGCTATCAGTGACTTTCTCACTATCGACTAGGTTAGCTTTTACTTCACGCCACAGCTATCAATTTCACTAAGGAAAACGTACTTTTGTGCATGAACGGCTTCATACATCAAGAGAGCTCGTCGAAGGTTTCGTCCGCTCTCCTCCGCTATTCGTTTGTGAAGACCATCCACAACGGGCCAACCTTCTTTCTTCGCCGATACGGCTAGCACATCACATATTTCCTCGTGCGTTGGGGCCGCTACTCTGACGAGTAGAGTTCTTGAGCGAATCGGAGCAATAATATTGGCAGTCGAATTCGCCAAGAGGATTAGTCGTAGGTTGGGCGAGTACTTTTCCATCGTTCGTCGCAGAGCTGCTTGTGCATCTCTCGTCAGGTGGTCCGCTTCGTTGATGACCACGACTTTGAACTTTTGCTTCGCTGATTGATCCACTTGTTGCGTTTGTGCAACCTCTTTAAGAAGGTCCTGAACAACAACTCTGTCATAGTTTCCAACGTCGGACGGTGTGATTTCGAGGTGGTAGACGGAGGCGACAATGTTGAACTCGAGCTTTCGATTGCTAGTCGTCTGGAATACTCGAGCATCGATTTTGATCTTCTCCACACCTGGCCCATAGAGCTCCTTCAGCGTAGCAACGATTCGCGTTTTCTTCCCAGCACCTGAGGGCCCGTACACAAGTAGGTGAGGAAAATCACCGCTCTGGGCCTGAAAGGGATACTAGTCAACAATGCTACTCATCCAAGCCAGGTTTATTGACCTACAAGAGAGCGAAGGCGATCTGACAACTCATTGTGATATGTGAGGGCCTCGAGAGACCGAGGTCGATGCTTGTCAACAATAAGTGCCATCTTGGAAGCTGCTTGGTCTGGAGGTGAGAATTGTGTCGAGGCAGCTTTTTGGGAAATGGTGGAAGACGCGTTGTCGCGTAAAGTGGCAGAGTGGATGATGTCTAGAAAATGAAGTGGTCTGTGCACGACATCTAAGAGTGACAACCGTTCAGCAGGCAACGAGCAATTGCAATGCTTTCGACAAGGAAAAGTATTGATGCCCACCAAGAAAAGAGGAGCTTTATCATGGGCTCTATACCGTTGTAAGACTACGGATATTGAACATAGATCTCATTTTATTTATTTCCAGAATTAGTAGATCTAGAATTTGGTATTCATACAAGTTACAACAACAGATCTACACCTCTATATGTACATGACATTGTCTCATCAGCCCAAATCTCTAGGGGTTGCGGGAAGCTTCAGAAGTGCTCCCGACCAGAGTCTCAGTTGTAGGCGAGGAAGCCTCCAGTAGTTCAACGGGAGCAATGTGTCGTCGAGGTCTTTTCAACTCTTCTAGAGTCACGCCGTCCAACTTGGTAATTCCAACCATGGGAGGCTCTCCCTTCTTAACGAATTCCCACTGACCTGAGATTGTGATTAGTTGTGCTCCATAAATAATGTTGTAGGATATTCACCAGGCAGCTTGTTACCGGCCAAGCGAAAAGCATCTCTCACAACTTGCTCGTGAAGTCGTCCTCGGATTTCGAAAAGAATCTGGCTAACAGCCATTCGGGTTGCCCAGTGGTCGAATGAACCTTTACCCTTACCCATACGCATCTGTAAAACTATAAGCCGATGTTCCACCCAATTTTGGGAAGGCCATTCTTACATCGTTACCGCTGACATATACACCGACGTTACAGTTTTTTCGCTTATACAATCGGTATTTTTGACCTCGAAGTCGCACTTTAATGGTGTCCTCGGCCATCTTCAATTGCTTGGCGCTGATTCTTCGGTGGTGATCCGTCATTCGTAGACCATAGTCGCCCCAAATCACTGTCGTACCCTTGGTCGAACCACCCGTAGCCACACGAGGTCGTCCCTTTGCCATCTTCTTCTTTCGGTTCAGGTTTGGCTCAAGCCAGTTGCCTAACATTGATGGAGTCGTTGAAAAGGCTCGAACATTCTGAGGTTGTCGAATCGCATCAAGGGTCTTCAAAGACTGCCGAAGAGGGATATGAGGTTGTCGCAGAGGCGAAGAGGCACACAGCCTCAAACCCTGGAAGGCATTGAGTAATGTCGATGTGTTAGCGAGCTTCATGGCGGCGAACGGAGTTGACTTGAAGCTGCCTCGAACAACGGAGCTCCAGAAAATCTTCCCGATGCCGAAGGTGGGCTGATATTGAGGCCTAAATTTCAAGGCATACACAATCTGGAACCACTTTAGCTGGCAGTCACGGACCTCGCGTCAGCTTCGCGTTTGATAGGAGCTACCGTGCACGTCACTAGACTTGGACTTCCAGGTTGCTCCTTGATTGCCTGGGATTCACGTTACCATCCCTCACCCAGGCAACATTGGCGCATGCCATTAGAAAGGTCGATGCAGTTTTTCAATCGCCAGTAAAACAAGAAGAAGAGAAAAAACAAGGCGAGATTGCCAAAATGCCTTCCGATATCCGGTCTTTCTTTGGACCCAAGGGTGGTGGCGCTCCAAAACCTCCTCCACGAAAAGCTGAGGAGCTGGCCAAGAGCAAGCGTACAAGTAAGCCAAACAATGCTACTCTCGGACCTATACTTGTACTAACATAAGTTCAGAGGGAAGAAAGGTCGTCGAAGATAGCGACGATGACGAAGATGAAGCAGTAGAGTGAGTTGGTTTCCCTCCACTTGTTACTTCTACCAAGCTGATCCCAAGCAGAGTGCAAAAGCCTACCACTAAACCCGCCCCAAAGAGAAAAGCCAAGTTTGTGTTTTGACTTCTGTCTTGCCAATTGCCTTCTAATTGACCTTTTACAGGGAGGAGGAAACTAAGGGCGTGGCTATTTCTGCTAATGATTACTTCGCTTCCACAAAGAACAGCAAGCCTACAAACTCAGCAACACCCAAAAAGCCTGCTGCAAAGCCTGATATTCCCGTTCGATCAAGTCCCCGAGGAAAGCCTACTGCTTCGAAGCCCGCAGCAATAGCGAAGAATGATAAAGCTTCTGCCACACGAAAATCAACAACCTCTTACTCACGCCACAATGCCGATCAGGATTCTGATGCTTACATGGATGATGGGGACGATGACGACGAAGATATTTTTGCAGCTGATGCCAAGGGTGGAAGTAAGCGCAAGAACGACGACTACGAGGAGGACGAATCCGAGGACGAGGAACTTCCTAAGCCAAAGCGAATAGCAACTCGAGGCCGCTCATCCACCGTCAAGAAGGAAGAGAAGGAAGAACAAGCCAAACCTACAGCAAAAGGCAGAAAGCGAAAGGCTTTATCAGAAGACTCAGAAGAGTCCGAAGAAGAGGCCCCACGCAAGAAAGCGGCTACAACTAAACCCAAAGCTGCAGCCAAACCTCGAGCTCCAAGAAAGAAGAATGATGACCCTGAAGATGAAGAGATCAAGGATATTCTCGATAACATTACTACCGTTCGTGCCCCTACACCACCACCCAAAGATGACAATGCCAAGTTCGATTGGCGAAAGAACGCATTCGGAGGCGGTAATGCATCTGCTCAGCCAGCTGCCGGTGCAGCTGACCTCCCCGAAGGCGCGGATGAATGCTTGACTGGCCTTAGTTTTGTCTTCACGGGTGTTTTACAGACCATTAGTCGTGATGAGGGGCAAGCTCTTGTCAAGAGGTATGGTGGTAAAGTCGTCGGTCAGCCGAGCAGCAAGACAAGTTTTGTGGTTTTGGGAGAAGACGCCGGGCCAAGTAAGCTGGCAAAGATCAAGTCTATCGGCATCAAGACAATTGACGAGAACGGACTTTTCGAACTGATCCGCAAACTTCCTGCATTTGGAGGTGGCGGCAAAGGAGCCCAGAAGGCCCAGGAGAAGAAAAAGGCCGAAGAAGACAAAGTCAAGAAACAGGTTGCAGAGATGGAGGCCGAAGAGAAGGTTCGAAAGGCAGAGGCTGCGAAGGCCGCCAAAAAAGCGGCTGCCGCTGGAGGGCCTCCTGTGAAGGCTGCTACGGCACCCCCCGTTCAATTACTGACTTCAAAGTATGCACCCACACAGCTTGGCCATATTTGTGGCAATAAGGCTCAAGTCGAAAAGATCCAGAACTGGCTCAGAAACTGGCCAAAACACAAGAAATACAACTTTCAAAGAAGGGGTGCTGACGGGATGGGCGGCGAGCGTGCCATCATCATTTCTGGACCCCCTGGAATCGGCAAGACAACCGCTGCTCACCTAGCTGCGAAGCTGGAGGGATATGACGTTTTGGAGAGCAATGCAAGCGATACTCGAAGCAAGAAGCTCGTCGAAAACGGAGTGAGTGATGTCATGAACAACACGTCGCTTCTCGGTTACTTTGCTGGCGACGGCAAAGATGTGGATGCAACCAAGAAGAAGATTGTTCTCATCATGGATGAGGTTGACGGTATGTCTGCGGGCGATCGAGGCGGTGTCGGTGCTTTGGCAAAGTTCTGCAAAAAAACACAGGTTCCCCTGATACTCATCTGTAATGAGCGAAGACTGCCCAAGATGAAGCCTTTCGACCATGCAGCTTTCGACATCCGGTTCAATCGCCCAACTGTGGATCAAGTTCGATCTCGCGTCATGACGATTTGCCACAGAGAAGGGCTCAAGCTTCCTGCTTCTGTGGTAGATGCTCTTATCGAGGGAAGCAACAAGGATATTCGACAGATCATCAATATGATTTCCACGGCAAAATTAGACCAGACAAGTATGGACTTCGACCAAAGCAAAGCCATGTCTAAGGCTTGGGAAAAGCACGTCATCCTTAAGCCGTGGGACATCTGCCAAAAGATGCTGGCAGGTGGATTGTTCACCCCCGCAAGCAAGTCAACACTTAATGATAAGATTGAGCTCTATTTCAACGACCACGAGTTCAGCTATCTCATGATACAAGAGAACTATCTCCGAACAAAACCTATGGCGTTAAATGGAAAGGGGTATAACCAACGCGAGCTCAAGCTCAAAGCTCTCGAACTGTTCGATAATGCAGCAGAGAGCATCAGCGACGGAGACCTTGTCGATCGTATGATCCACGGACCTCAGCAACATTGGAGCCTGATGCCCACACATGCTGTGTTTAGTACGGTCCGCCCCGCCAGTTTTATAGCAGGCCAGCTCATGGGCTCCAACTTCACGTCGTGGTTGGGCAACAACAGCAAGTACGGAAGGTTGGGTAGGTCGATTCGAGAAGTTCACTCTCACATGCGCCTCAAATCTTCTGGCGATCATAACGAGATTCGCCAGCAGTACCTCCCTGTTCTTTGGACGCAGCTTGTAGATCGTCTACAGAAGCAGGGCAACGAGGCAGTGTCAGAGGTCATTGATTTGATGGACAGTTACTACTTGACTCGTGAAGATTTCGATGCTGTTCAGGAACTCGGCGTCGGACCGATGGACGAGGAACACGTCAAGATTGAGACCAAGACCAAAGCTGCTTTCACCCGAACGTAGGTTGACCATTTACCCATGCTCCGATATGCAACTAACGAGCTCTCTAGATACAACGCAATGAGCCACCCAGTTCCCTTCATGAAGGCCAGCAATGTCGTCGCTCCCAAGGCTCAGCCCAAGGAGGTTCCTGATCTTGAGGAAGCTGTCGAAGATGATGATGCCGAGGCAGTCGAGGCACCTGAGGTCGACGAAGAAGATGACGAAATCGATTTCAAGAAGGACAAGTATATAAAAAAACCGAAAGCCAAGAAGGTCACCAAGAAGGCGGCCAAGGCTGCTGGCGACGACGAAGAAGAGGACGAGGACAAACCTAAGCGAGGTCGAACCAAGGCCAAGGCTACTGGTGCCAAGGCTAAGGGGAAGAAGTAAATGACGGCCGAGTTATGGCATGGCATTAAATGTGACAGATAATACTCGGTTGTGGTTCATTGTAAGTAAGCTAGAGGCATATCACGTTCAGTTAGTGTTTAGTATGGAGGCGAGATGGGGAAAACGGAGTCAAAGGTAACGAGCCAGCCCTCGTTGTATTATAGATTTCTAGTAATAACTTAAGAAATGAGATTCAGATACTTCGATAAATAGTAGCCATACCTTGGTTTTTGAATAGACCCTGAAGTCTCCAGAACTTGTGTAAGCGAAGTTATTGCCAGATGCATTGTCCCAAGCAACACTGTTCGTTGTAGATAGGCATTGTCGCATGATCAACCGAAAATCTCTAGTGCTTGTATAGCATCTGTTGTCTGCAAATGGACCGGACCATGGAGCTGCATGTATGTGTGAATACAGGACATTCTGTAGGGAGATCGGCCCTATGGCCACTGGCACTGAAGCTGCCAGCTGCCAGTGCGAACCGCCCATGATCCTATTCCCACTTTACTTGCCAGTTGCTGCCGGCTGCCAGGGACAATAACAGTGGTAGCTAGAATAATTCATGCTCATTCCATCAAAACAAGCACTTCCAGCCCCGTTATTATATATATCTTCTGTTTCCTCCGTCTGTTTTCTTCCTTCTCTTCTCTCCATCACGCTCAACTTCTTCACCTTCACTCAATACCGTAACATCATCTCAACATCCTAACATCAAGACTTCATGTCACCACAGTGACCAAGTCTCTTCATCCTGCCATCCTTGCTCTCGTCATCTTCATACAGTGCATTTTCCCGATACATCCTTCACGATGCAGGGCTCTGCATCCTACCCTGCTGCTCTTGGGGGCAGCAAATGGATCGCAAGCTTCCTAGCGAAACACCGATATGGCGATGGCATCTACGTTCGTACCTCTACCAGTGAGTCGATACCAATGTGCTATCTTCTGTCATGCTGAGAGCATCATACTGATACTATATTAGGAGCTTCTTCGCCGCAAGAAGTCAAATTCCGTGACTTTGTCAAGAAGAGTAAAGCGGAGCTGAAAAGTGAGTTTCACATCCATCCGCCGAAAAATATCAGGGATATACGGAACCATATACTGACTGGCATTTCAAGATGTATTCTCTGCAAATGGAAAGAAACGGTCCGAGGCGGGCGTCGATGGTATGGAACTGAATACTTTGTTTACCTATTTGCCTGAACTGACCTTTGCTCTTCCAGAACTACGCAACGCAAACGAAACTGACGCAGAACGAAAGAACAACAAACTATCCTGGGCAAAACTGTTCGACACAAAGTCAGGAAACAAGCTTCATAAGCGGGCAAAGTCCGCTCCTAGTGACATCCATGTCCCACATCAGCTCGATCCCATCACTGAAGTCGGAGAAAGCAGCGAGACACAGGCCAATCTCGTATCTGTCAGCACTTCATCCCGAAAGTCTGTCGGCCAGAGCCCTCAATGCTCTGCTACCCATCAAACTAACGGTGACGACGTGTCTGTTACGACAACAGGTACAACTATACTCCAGCAAGCTAACCTTCAGTGCATCTCTGAAGGGGACGCTCATGATGCCGCTATCAACGATGAAAGCATTGCGATCGGCGGACGAAACTGTACATCCAACCCATCCACGCATCTCAGCAGTAGGAACTCAAGTGCCACCGAAGACGAATGCCCTTCTCAAGACGAAAGCGACAACACATCAGATGGCCATGGTGCCTCATTGGCACGTTACGAGCTTCTTAAATCTCAAAGAGAATACTTTGTTGATCTACAGAAAGACATTACTCGACAGATAGAGGCGACCGAGCTAGAGCGTATTGATCTACGGAACCGCGTCACTGAATAGGAAAAGGATGTTCGACCGGTAGAGAATGCTCAGCAGGAAACAGCTCACCAGGACAAAACTGGTCGACAGGAGAACAATATTCTACAGAACGAGAACCCTGGGCAGGCACACCCAAACAACAACGATCTCACGAGTAAATCGTCGCCAATGTTCTCATTGAGAAATGTCTTGAGTATGCTTATGGGCAGCGACAAGTCTGATGTAGAGACAAAACCCAAGAGTGACGGAAACAGAGAGCTGAAGGACAAGAGCGGATTGCCAGCTCGATGGAAAACATTGCTGGTTGGAAAGACAAAGTCTGAGTCTTCCACCAAGAGCAATTCCCAATCCTCCTCGCAGAATCTCGGCCAGAGTGATGCGCAGCCTACCAATCAAATTGTCGAGTAAGTATTCTTTACAGATATATTTGATGTGATCGAGAACACTGACAACAGTCTTACAGGCAGGACAGAATATTCAAGGGCCTTGATTGGGAACTTCCAGCTGGCAAAAATGAAATGGGCCAGCTTATTCGAGAGTTCTCTGGCGACCTCAATCTTGCCACGCAGGAATTGGCTCACGAGACCCCTGTGTCCTCAAAGACTCTAAGCCTCCATTCGTTTCCGTCAAAGTTTGATATTTCGATGGATCAAAATCTCCCCCCTCGGCCTGCAATGACCCCAGTCTCATATTCTGACAACCAACGAGTGCAAAATGAGTCCACTAGCCAAGACGCTCTGATTGCCATGGAAGTTCACATGGAGAACAAGCAGGCGCAACTTGTAGAAATCCAGACCCGATCTGACCAAACCATGAACCAAGCTACTCGCAGTATCGCCGACCAGAATCAAGCTCCGCGAGAAACAGTCGAGCGCGACACAACGAACGGTAAGTTTCCAAAAGACAAGTCTTCCTCTCGCACAAACTAACAGCTACTAGATGTTCATCCGCCGCAAACCTGGCAGCACGGAGGTGACCCTACAGAGGTCGAGACTGTTGAACAGGTAAGATTGCTGTGGTACTGGCCGGGACATAACCAAGATCAGACTTCTGACTGTCAATTGCAGGCATATGCCCGTCACCGAAGTTCTCTTGCAGTTGTTGATCGAATTCGTAGCATTGGGCTGCTTGGACCAAGCATGGATGAAACGAGCTCAATCGCCGCAGACGAACAGCGATTGCTGCGTGAGGTGACAGAAGACCTTGAGCTCCCGCCCAATAGGGTCGCTTCCAATGAATCTTGGATCGCCGTGACGAACCACTCTCAGGTCATTCCGAGCATCGAGGATCCCAACACCAATCTTGGATGCGAGGGGCGGAAGACCCCAGAACCAAATGCCGGGCAGGGCGACGATGCCAGCGACCAAACCGAGTTGATCTTGACAAGAGCAAGAAGCTCAGACCGATTCATCCCTGAGGGACTTTACTATCAGAATTCAGTGGACGGTGACTAGTATTACGCCGCCACGGATGACATGGGCACCGACGTACTAGTATTTGAGGAGGATGAAGAAGAACTCCAAGAGGACTTTACTCCGGGACAGCCAGTCACGGAGGCTTTGATCAAGGAGCTCAGCATAGAGAGACTTGGCGGGTTTTTCACAACCCTTGAGAACGTCCGGAACGAAAGCCCCGAGCGATTGATTGGTAAGTTGGCACATGCTTCTCTGCCTTGTATAGGTACTTACTAGGTTGCATAGCTGCCCGCGATCCTAAAGCTGTGGCTACTTGGCGAGATGAAATTAATAAGTTGACCTCGATCGGCGAGATGTTTCGTGACAGCAAAGCAGAACAGCGGTTCCAGCAAGCTCTTTCAACTGCAGGTAGTGATGGAGAATTGTCTGCCTTGGATTACAAGCCGAGTCGAGTAAGCACATATACCTTTCTGTCTTTCTGTCTTTCTGTCTTTCAGCCTTTGATGCTAATATGAAACTCCAGGCTGAGATTGAAGCTGCTCTCGCGCACCCAGATGCGCCCGTCATCCAGGGTTGCCAGCCACAGGAGTTTTTCGCCGAATGCGATCTTCTCAAGAAATCTATTTACATAGATTCCCTGGCAAAGGAAAAATACATCGCTCAAGTGCAGCCGGCTGTGTCCCGAAACGAAGTCATCTTCGCTGAGTGGGATCGAGCGGGTGCAGTAGCCTCCATACACAAACACAACCAGCAGCAAAGGCCCGAGGAACAAGAACAAGAGAGCGCGGAGGCTGCTACCCGCCGACGTCTTAAGATCTACCAAGCTGTGGAGAGAAATATTATCGAGGGCCGGCGCCTTGCGGTCAAAATCAATCGCGAGGCGACCGCCGCTTTTCAGATGTGCGAGTACTTGGACGAGGTCTACGAGACCATGAGGGAACAAATCCTCCATCGTGCCAAAGAATGTGGCCATGAGCCCACTGACAACCTACAACAAGCCATCGAGCTCATCCGAAGAACGCAGCGGGAAGAACAGATCACCTACCTCAAGTATGAGAACTTCGAGTCTGCGGATATCGAGAGTCCCGAGTCCGTGGTGGCTGCTCGCTATGGCTGCGATTATCAAGAAATCGCCGGTAACCATGTCGACATGGCCGTTGATCCAACCGATGAGTTCTTTTGATCTCTCATCAACAGATATGTGAGACGGCGAGGCATAAAAAAAACAGAAGAAAATATGAAAAAATATGAACAAAAAAAAAAGATATACTACAGAGAGAACTGCAAAGCACATCTGACAGGAATAACCCCCTGTTTAGCTGAGAAACTCTCAAAACTACTTGCTCACCTTACCTTACACACCACAACATCTCCAAGAGCCACACGATATCTAAACAGTCAGCTCTACGTTGGAACCAACATTTAACACCCCTACTTCATAAACGACTTGGTGCAGCTATATAGCGCCCACAGATACCCAGTTATTTCCTCCTTTACCTATTGCATTCGTCATGAAATGCAAGACTAACTATCATGATGATACATACTATGATACCCATGATGGGCATACGCCTAAACACGACTTGACGCAGCAATGAGCGCGCGCTATTGGTTTTGCCTTTTGTTTGCTTTTATACTTGCTTTGCCCTTTGCGATGTTTGTCCACGAGACTGACCTACGGCGATATGGACCAAACACTGCAGCCATTTGCAAAGAGTCGAGACAATACCTACCAATTACTACTACGTGAAGCTTTGCTTATACGGTCTACGATGTTGACACGAGAGGTCATTAAATGCCCGAAACCCTCAGAATAGTCCTACTAGATACCGAGTGCCGATGAAAGGTCGAAGACGAGGATTGCTTGTTTGATTTGTTTATTCTCTTTTTGGGAACTGTCGGTCAATGATTGCCGCCCTGAGCTGAAGAAGCGAGATCAAGATAGTTAAGCCGGCTCTGGTACAGATTGTTAGACTCTGGGTTTGACAGGATGTCTTGGGGCAGAGTAGATACCAGAACCAGACAGATTAAGATCAGACAGACAATGGAAATTGATTCGACGGAGATATTGCTCCTGGCGTAAGTGACGAGTGCCAAAGTTTCTTGATGTCAAATCACCATGCTCAGCGATACCATCACCAACAATCCTTCGTGATTATTTGCCTTGAGATCTTGTATTACTGGGTCATTAATTCGTTATCCGCAGGGTATCATAAACGGCCTTCCAAAGCCCCCATCACGCCCCCTCGTGCTTCACTGTAGTATCACCTTCTTCTTCATTGAGCTCCGTCTGGTAAGCCTGTTCCGTCTCGCCTTCAGCCTTGCCATCTTTGTCCATGACGTTCTCGAACTGCGACCATAGTGCCTCGACCGAGGAGAATTCGTTGCCGACCTGTGCAACAATCTCAATTAGCTTGGCAATCTTGAAAGGGAATGTTGTCCATACAGCGGTGACTGCCTCGAGAGATCGGTTCAACTTGTTGATGTTGGCCAAGACGTGCTCAAAGCTCTGGACAGCATAATGTTAACATAAACGCTAACCTATTGACTATGCGGAGACATGACGTGCCATTGCGATCTCGCCAATCAGAGCCTCGCGCTGCTGCTCAAAGTACGTCTTCTCGTGACCGCCCATCGCGGATGCTGATCTTGAGTGGGAGGCCATAACGAATGTGTTTCTGTGCGTGCTTTCGAGGCCGTGGAATGGAAGGTTGTCGTTGGTTTCAACGCGTTGACCCTAGTGTGAGGAAGTTTTGGCGGGGTTGTTTACTTTGGTTACTTTACAGTGGGTATTTACTCTAATTAATGGGGTTCGGCTCATGGAGCTCTTGAGCCCCTCACGACACAGTCTGACGAAACATCCAAGTGACAGTTCAGCAGAAAGCATGCTAACAGGTTATGTCTGCTTGGATTATCAACTTGGCTTGTTCAAAAAATAAAACCAGTGACAGTTTAGGTATATAATTTACATGGAATTCAGACCGCTCATGCTGCATAGCCCATCGCCTCAGTTACGCCAAACCCGTGATGGTATTCTTAGAAGCTTCCATTTATCTACCTCCTATAGTGATCTGGTGGAGGCCTTTCGTACTCATGTGGTCTCAATCCTCCCCTCATCATATCTCTTGGATCAACTCGAGGATCTCCTCGCAGATCTCTTGTATCATGGCCGGGATAAACCGGTGCCCCTGGCGGAGGCTGAGGCGGCCCGCGCGAGTCGTAACTACTGATGGGCGTGTAGCTGCGGCCGGGGATCTCTCGAGGCGGGCCAGGGCCAGGAGTCGAAGCATAACGTGAGTATGGTTGCGGAGGTGGCACTGACTCTGGGCCACGTGACACTGTTGGTGGGTAGCGTCCTTGCATCTGATGCTGCTGCGGCGGCATGCCAGGCCCACTGGCAAAGTAAGGATTACGCCCATCGTCTCTCATGGACATATGGTGAGCTTGCTGAGGCGGAGGCTGTGAAGGTGGTTGTGATGGTGCCCAAGATGGCGCTGGGGTTTGAGGCTTGGACGAGGGATGTTGCGTAGGCCACGGTTGTTGCTGTTGCGGTTGCTGTTGCTGTTGCGGTTGCGGTAGGGGTTGAGCATTTGGTGGCTGTTGAGATGCCCATCCAGGCGGCTGCTGCATGCTGGAAGGAGGTTGCTGAGGCGGCGGCCATGAAGCCTCGCGGCCACCTTGAGGTACTTCTCGTGCCCGAGAGGCAGATGGATGAAGCGCATATTGCCCTCCTGGCGATCCGGCATGGGCTGGTTGACCTGTTGCAGCGTATGAAGTCGGATACCCCTGGTTCTGGTACTGAGGAGGTCCCGGGGGTCCAGGAGGTCCAGGAGGAGCATATCGGTGACCACTTTGTGGTGAGTTCGTTCGGCTATGGCTACTGGGTTGGTAAGGATTCTGTCTGTAGTAGTCCCTTTCTGCTGTTGCTTCTAGGGACACCCCAATAGACGCCCTCGAACTACCCATGTGCTGAGGCTGAGGGGAATCCGCATATGTTGGCTTGAGGGATGGCATTACTGGGGTTCCTCGGCCGTAAGGAGAGTATGACTCTGCCTCGCCCCGTCGTATCTGAGAAGGTGGTGCTGGGCCTGGGAGCGTACGGCCCATGGCCTGAGGTGGAGGAGTAGGTGATGGTCTGGTAGGAGTGCTAGTCACATCACTGACGCGTTTGGGCTGTGGAGGAGGATCGTCATTAAGCAGTGACATGATGTTGAGACCTCCCTTACGAGGCTCTGCTGGACGTGGCGTCGCTGCCGGTGGTTGAACTGGAGTACCAGATTGGGGTGTTACCGAGCCATATTGTTCGTGCATCGAACCAGATGACGGTCTATGTTGGAGAGCAGAAATGGGGCGACTGGATGGAGTGTTCATCTGAGGTGACCGAGCAGGAGTTTGCTCGCCCATTAGGTTTCGTACCGGCTGCACAGGGGCTTGTTGCTGCAAAGGAGGAGCATAAGATGGAGGACGTCCAGGCTCTTGCGGTGGCCTTGCCAGCGGCTGACCCCCAAGACTGCCTTGTTGGCGATGCCCAAACGGTTCGTAGCGATGCGGCTGTGGCGTCACTTCAGGCTCCTGCTTAACCCGTCTTTCCGACTGTCGCGCTATTTCAAGCTGCTCCTGTTCGAGCCGCTGTATTTCCATCTTTTGGCGTTCCAAATGAGCATTGTGTTCGATCATAGCTTCGCTCCGGGTAGGCTGTAGGGGCTGCGCGGCAGCCAGAGGCCGCTGTTCCCGTGATTCTGAACCAGGAGGTCTTGAGGTAGCCTTCTGCGGAAGAGGTACTCGGACACTTTGCTCACGGTCGCGTTCACGCTCTCGCTCGCGCTCTCGCTCGCGCTCGCCGTCAGGGAATCCGAATTGCCGTACAGGTGCTCTCAAAGGCCTTGGACCTGGGGACATAGTCTGAGTTACTGGCTGGGTAGTTGAATGTTGTCCAACAGGCATGGATTGCTGTTGAGGTTGAACAAGCGGCTGCTGCGTGATAGGCGCTTGGGCGATGGGGCTGCCGTACATGCCAAAAGGTTGAACACGAGGGGGTTGGACTGACGGCTCCATCTTGGGCTGCGACGTCTCTGCGTGCAGATCGATACCTGGGGCAACAGCCAACGGCCGAGAAGCTGCAGCTGAACTGTCATACCTCCGCCCTCGCCCTCCTGTTGATGGCTGTGGAGGATCGGGCAACTTGTCGCCTACAGCTCTCTTCCTGTCAGCTTCCTGGACAAGCACCTCCCACTCGGCCTTGCCCTGATCCTTTTGACGGACGAAGTAATTTTTCACCTATCGAGCTCATTAGTAGTGGACCTACGTGGAAGAGTTAGAACTTACCATGACGGCGGTCTTAGAGCCCATATGGGCTGCGATCCCTGTCCAATCCGAGCCGAACGAGCGCAGGAGGAGCGGGAAGTCATTAGATTCAGACACACTCCAGTAGCTAGAGGCCTGAGTAGGCGCCTTGCGCTCTGACGGCGGGTGGGCTAGGTTGAATGTAGCCATTGCAGGCTGAGGCGGTGGGTCAGGCCGAAGTGAAGGCGCTGCCATGACTTCGGAGATGGAGGATGGAGCAACTGACTGCTGTCGTTCGAGGGTTTGAATGGGTTGTTGTGGCTGCTGCTGCTGCTGCTGTACGGGGAAAGGGAGCTGCATACCAGCAGGGTGCTGCTCGAACTGACCTGGGTGACGATGGGATTCAGCGGTTGGGAGTGGAGTTGAAGGACCATCGGTATTGAGCGCTCTGGAGTTTGACCTCGATCGTCCCTTGCCAGGCCCAGGGGCTGCGGCCAACGTTTGGTTCGTCTTGGCTGCCTTGGGCTCCTTTTCCTTTGGGCCTCTTCGCCTCTTTCTTCCATCAACTTTTTCGGGATGGTCGACCTTCGCGGACCCGCCACGTCTACCCGGTGTCGCATTAGGTGTCGAGTTCTCTGTGTCAACTGGAGGCTGTTCGAAGCCCCATGTAGGCGCGGCCGCTCGTCGTGGTCGTCGCCTCTCGCCATTTTCTCCTGTGTCGTGGTTCTCTTCCGTTTCTCCATCTCCGTTGCCAAGTTCCGACACCAATGCACTAGATCGTTGCTTCGCTTTGCCCTTTCTGCGCCTCTTAGGCTGCTTCTTGAGTTTCTCCTTCAGATTAAGGTCCTTCTTGTTCATGTAGTAATACTGAATGCAAGAACCGAAATCACGATGTGGAATCGCTTCGGCAACCCGACCCCATTGCTTAGGTGCTTCCAAGTATCTTTTCTCAAACAAGGCGGCTTCTTCCTCGGTGAAGTTGTTAACTGGAGGCAAAACACGCCATGCTGATACCAGCCGGTCAACAGGCGTGAATCCGCTCTTATCGAGGTATTTGGTGTTGTCCTTCTCCTCCTGGTTCCAAATCATGTTCGGAATGGTGGCTTCCTTATCCGTGCGATACTTCTCCTGCTGCATTCGAAGTTCGCGCTCTTTCCTCTCCTCGTCCTCGCGCATTGATGCTTGCAAAACTCGTTCCAAGTCTCTTTCAGTTGCGAAACGTCGTCCACGACCACTTCCTTCATGTTTTGGTTCAGGCGTTACGGTGCCTGTAATTTCAATGCCTGTCGACACTGAGAACTTTCCACGACTTTTGACAGCCGCTGGGTCATTCGACATTGTAAAATCTAGGTACCGTTCGTAGTTGTCCTTATAGATCTTCCTGTCGTGGTCCTGTTCAGCTGACTTCTCCAAATGCATCTTGTCGAGGTGTTCGACCACAAACTCATCCAATGCAATGCTGGAGTCGAGGGTCTTTAAGAAAGTACTATCTTTATCCCAAGGCATGCAGCTGTAGTCAGGTAGACTATCGATTGGAGGCGTGGTCATATACTGTCGAACGGTATCGAGGTTCATAAAAGAATCATCTTCAGACTCAGTCTCGTCGTCGTCGACCTGTGACGGTGTACTAGGTGGTTTTGATGCCGTTTCCGTCGTTTGCAAAACCACATTCGGGCATACCACAGAAACAGGAGCACCTTCAACTGCGACCTGTCCATGCCCAAGAGCTTCAGCGTTCTCTGTTAGGTTCTCAGGGTGAAGTTTAGTAAAAGGTTCTGTAGTCTTCTCCGAAATAGCATTCTCTGGGTTTGCCGTAGTAGGCTCAAGGAGGGCTTCGGTTGGCTTAGCCACCGACGTTTGTGTAGGCTGTACACCATTCGTCTCTGCAGTTATGTCGATTGGCTTGTCCTTGTCAGACGTCTCCTTGTGAGAATCCTCAGACACCCCCAGAGGTGTTCGTTCCATCTTCTGAGGCTCAAGTGACTCTATAGGCGCAGTCTCACTTGCTATGGAAGGCACATCCGCGGCCTTCTTGTTGGAAGGAGGTGGCGGGCTATCGGGTGCGACTCGATCGGTCTCAGTAGGAGGCTCGTCGATATCCATAGCTCCTGACTTTGGTTCAAATTCAGGTGCAATAGACATCTCGGTATCCTCGTTCTCAGCCTTTGGTACAGGTTTTTCTGTATGATTTTCTTCCGTTTTTTCAGCAGGCTTTCCGAAAGTCTCTTCGATGGGTTGCTCGACAGGTTTCTCGGTACGTTGTTCGTCAGACTTCTCGATACGACTTTGACTGGGCGTTTTATCAAGACTCAGAGCGGCCTCTTCGTGGGAACTGTCATCAACCTTCCCACCAGCTGCCTTTGCAGCATGTTCGATGGGCCTTCCGATACTCTCCGGGTCACCTTGTGCCGTGGATTCTGGAGCGGGAGCAGCTTCAACAGGCTCCTCAGAACCCTTGACTTGAATTGAATGTTCAGTCTCAGGATCCAGCTCGGCCTGTACCTCCTGGTGCAGTTGCTTTGGTGGTTCGGAATCAACTTTGTCTGTGCTGTCAACCGCGTCGGCCATTTCTACATCTTCCTTTGCCTCCTCCATAGGTTTCGGGTCGTGTATCTTTTCAATGACGCGCTTATTCACTGCCTCTGGTAGCTTTTTTACCATTTTGAGCAGTCCCTCTCCTTCCCCGATTATCTTGACCATTGAGCCGTGAGACAGAGCTGCAAACCGTGCCATGACGTGAGTTGGCAACTTTGGTTTTTCCAGTTTGCTTAGTTCAGCCTCTGTCTTCCCAATCTCCATATCGAAATAGTCGGCCATATCATCGTCGTCGTCAGATTCAGAGTTCTGTTCCACAGGTGCTGGTTTCGGGGGAACTTCGAACCTCAAGGCTCTGATTATTGGTTGCGAACGCTTCCTTCGGGGCGCTTCCTTCGGAGCTCCTCTTGGGTCCCTTACGCGCATTTCTGACTCCTGGCCAAATTTAGGCATGTTCTCTATGGTCGGTGAAGGGCCGGATCGATAAGAATCCCGTCTGGAAGCATTAGTAGGTCGTGTGTCTCTATCCATCGATGTCCTTGCAGATTGAGACTCCCGTTCGGACTTGACGGTGATTTCTCCAGGTTCCGCGCTGTAATTAGTTCGCGCACGATTATCGTAATGTGGTTCCGACTTCGCATCGCTACTACGTGGCCGCCTTTCATCGTCGTGATAATGATCATACTGGGAGCTGCCGCGTCGTAAGGGTGGTCGTTGTTGCACAAAACTCGGTGACCTCATCAACTTGGGAGAGTCAGGCCCCTTCTTTAGATTGGGATTGATCCACTGCTTGCTAGAAGGCCTTGGTGGCGGTGGCTGCTGGGCTCTGGGACCAACTGGAATCGAGGGGCCATCATGCATCATGCCTTTCCCAAGACCGACTGACGGCATTGTTGGGTCGTGTCCAGCTGACGGGGGGCGATCATTGAAAGCGCGGGGGGCTGTCGGGGGGATTTTTGTTGCAGCGCTGGCTGAAACATATCCCTCTCCAACACTCAGTCCTCGATTAGGAACGGGTCCGAAAGCAGATGCAGAAGGTGCAGCAGGAGGCGGCGATACCTCTTTGCTGGAAAGTCCCGACTCGTGTCCGGCATTGGCACGAGCCTCTAATTTATTTCGGAACAGTTCGCGGTCGCGAGGGTCGCGATCGTCTCGAGTGTCTCGCCGGGTATCCGGGTCAGCATAGCGATCCATCCGGTCCATCCTGTCTCTGTCATCACGGTCCCTTGCCCAGCGACCCTCCTGAGACCGACTGCGTGGGTAGCGATCACCTCTATCATCCATATAAGGCCCTCTGCCGCGACCTCGCTCCGAAGACCAGTCACCTCTCCCACGACCTCGTCCTCGGTGGAAGCCCCCACCGCGAGGGTAGGGTGCCATGCCGAACTGGGGATCGGAGGAAGATGATCCTGCTGAGGGAGGACCTCCATCTCTTGAACCGCGTCGAGATCTATCGGCATCTACTCCCAAAGGGCCATCGCGGTCTCGGAAGTCTCTTGTTGGTGACCTTGCACGGCCGATAGGTGAGCGTCGTGATCTGAAATCTCTTGGCTCACGCCATTCCCTATCGCGCTCGCGATCCCGGTCGCGTTCGCGGCTTCGATCATCATGGTAACGGTCACGAAAATCGATGTCCCTATCTCGACCTCGATCTCGGCTGTCGTCTCTTGATGACCACCCACGACCGCGCCCTCGTCCACGACCACCGCGGAACTCTCCTCCAAATCCTCCGCCTCGAGGGCCACTAGGCGCATCGATCAAGGCTTTTGGTCCGCGAGGTGGTTCGCGTCGTAATGGGTCACCAAAATCACGTCCTGGCTGAAAACCGCCATTACCTGCTCGGGCGTCAGACGGTCGGCGTCTGTCTCCGTCGTTATACTGCGGAGTTC
Organism: Fusarium musae; assembly: GCF_019915245.1. Taxonomy (NCBI): domain Eukaryota; kingdom Fungi; phylum Ascomycota; class Sordariomycetes; order Hypocreales; family Nectriaceae; genus Fusarium; species Fusarium musae. The sequence continues at coordinate 4,053,368 of NC_058387.1, forward strand.
GGTCAAATCGGTCAGGCGAGCGGTCACGGGGTGATCTGGACCGTTCATAGCGTGAGTATCTTGAGGCCCTAGATGGATGAAGTCAGCATGAAGACGATCCCGCAGGGAATGAACGGCGTAAGGACCGATTCGTGCGGTGATAATCAGAGTCTCTCCTTCGCCGCATGACTGAAATTGAAGATTATGGGATGGGGCGATTGTTCGTACATTTCTCAAAGGCCGCGGGATGCCCCAAGGAAGTGGTGATTTATGGGCAGCCCATACACCCAGTTACGCAAAAGTCAAAATTGTGACTCCGAATATCGTGCGCCACGTAAAGCCTCGTAAGCTTAACACTGAGGAAATCGGCTTGTCGAGATTTATAAAACTTTCGCAGGCCTTGCGTCGCCGTGTTGTACCCAGATCGTTGACTTCGCGTCTCGGTTACCAAAAAACACCCTTAACCCGTCGAATAAATGGGGTATCAAATAAGAAAGTCAAACCAGACGTAGAACTTATTAGCGTTATTATATGCGATACCGTGTCCGAGGCAAGAAAATCGCGTTGAAATGAGGGTCGATATGCAAAGGCGACAGTACCTTTTGCGGAAGAGGGGATGGTCGGATGTAGGTTGAAGGTTTGAGGGTCAAAGTCAAGCCTCAGGCGTGCATTTGGATACTAGGGGCCTAAGCTTAAGCGACCCCATCCTGCAAATTGGAATGGACGCACTGTCGCGTGGCGTTTAGTGGTGGATGGAAGAGCTGCCTACTTAGGTAGGCTGCCTGCTCAGCGAATGTCCAGGGGCATTGACCCAGAATTGCCGTGAGACGCTAGGCCACAAATAGATCTGCCAGTCGGAGGGACACATGCACGCCCACTTCTTCTTGAAGCCCCGATGGACCCCGCCGTCTTTTTTCAATGTGGAGCCCGGAGCCGTGATTTTCTCACGGGAGAAATCATGAAGATAAGGTCAGAGTTACAACGTTATTAACGAATCATAGAATAAGGAAGAATCTTTAATGAGAAAAGCATATCTGGTGATACATCGCTATTGGGAAAACTCGTTTCGTTCTTAGATCTTTTACTCATCCTGGCGTTGTGTTCAACATTTGCTTTGTCCTCGATTGGCCATTAAATTCTGTGTTGTCCACACTACCTATTTTACCTAGAAACTTACGACTTCAAACCTCCGACTCACCACTTACATCAACATCTTGGGCACGAAATCAATGACAATGACTTCCAACTCCGATGCTCCGCCCTCGGCGGCCACAGAGGCTGTCTTGGTCAAGTCCGAGGAGATGCCTGCTGACGCTCAGAAGGTCGAGGAGTTGGACTTCAACAAGTTCAAAGGCCCAATCACTGCGGAAGATCTCTTCGAGGGCATGCGCCACATGGGCTTCCAAGCGTCTTCTATGTGTGAAGCCGTGAGGATCATCAATGATATGGTGCGTTCTGATTCAGAAACTCTATACTAGAGTTCTAATATGAAAGGCACACCACCTTGGCTAACGACTGTCAGCGTGCATGGAGAGACCCAGAGACGGGGGACAAGACCACAATTTTCTTGGGATATACTTCCAACCTCATCTCATCAGGCCTTCGTGGTGTCCTCCGTTGGCTTGTCGAGCATAACCACGTGTCATGTATCGTCACCACAGCTGGTGGCATCGAAGAGGATTTCATCAAGTGCCTTGGTGACACATATGTTGGTTCCTTCAGTACCCCTGGAGCCGAACTACGTCGCAAGGGTCTCAACCGCATTGGAAACCTCGTTGTTCCTAATGCGAACTACTGCGCCTTCGAAGACTGGGTCGTCCCCATTCTCGACAAGATGCTTGAGGAGCAGGAGGCTAGTAAAGGCACTGAGGAAGAGATCAACTGGACGCCATCAAAGGTAATTCATCGTCTAGGTCAGGAGATCAATGACGAGCGATCCGTCTATTACTGGGCATACAAGAACAATATTCCAGTGTTCTGCCCTGCCATCACTGACGGAAGCCTCGGCGACATGCTCTATTTCCATACTTATAAGACATCACCCCGCCAACTGAAGATCGATCTGGTTGAAGATATCCGACGTATCAACACCATTGCTGTCCGAGCCAAGCGGGCCGGTATGATCATTCTGGGTGGTGGTATCGTCAAGCACCACATTGCCAATGCATGTTTGATGCGCAATGGTGCTGAGTCGGCGGTTTACATCAACACGGCACAAGAATTTGATGGCAGTGATGCGGGTGCTAGACCAGATGAGGCGGTATCGTGGGGCAAAATCAAGATTGGGGCTGATAATGTGAAAGTGAGTCAACAAGTTTCTTCTACTCCTGCTAGCCACTGACCATTTCCAAGGTATACATGGAGGCAACAGCATGTTTTCCCTTTATTGTAGCAAACACTTTTGCGAAGGATGTTGGAAAGTCTGGCCAATAGAAAGCAAAGGTATAGAACGTAAAAGTGTGTTAAATAAAGTGTATTAGAGGTGCGGACAACATGTGATGACCCGCCATCGCAAAGACATAATTGATGAAACACCCAAAGTGCCCCAAAGAACCCCAAAGCTGACGCGAAAGCAACCGACTTAGAACACAATCAGGCCCCTAGTCGCTATTAATTTGGAAAGGCCCTAACGCCGAGTTCTCCTTTTGTGGGTGTAAATGCAAATCCGTGTGTGTGCTTACGTAGCTGCCTTCGTTTCTTCGTGGCCGTATCTAGGATTCACTGTCAACTCTAGCCTTTTTTGCTGGAGGCTCGTCGGTGTCGGGCATGTCTTGCCCCTGTTCCGAATCAGAGGCACTGGATGTCTTCTTAGCTAAATCTTGGGCCTGTTGGGCTTCTTGGGCAGCTCGTCGTTCGGCCCTTTCCTTCTCGATCTGACCGCGAGGTCGATATCGTCGTTTGTTTCTCTGTCGACGCTCTTCTTTGAGCCTGGCAACTTCTGCTTCTTCCTCCTGTTGGCGGTGGATCGCATCGAGGTCAAGAATCTCCCGTCCCATACTTTCGACGACCATCCGCCCCTCGTCTAGCGTAGGCCAAGGGTTGAGAACTCCTCCCTTTCTTGTCATCAGCCAGTCCACGACGTCGAAGCCATCAACGCTCCCATCCTCACGTTGAACAGACATACATCCTTCACGCCAGAGTGCGATCTCTTGGCGTGTAGGTCGCTCTCTTGGGCAAGGCGGGAAATGGTCGGGGAGGGAAGGAGTTTCCGAGCTTACGGGGCTTTCCTTGCCACTCTGCGAATCGTCGTCGCTGTCATGTCTTGCTGGCGATCGAATTTTCGGGATTGGAAGCAGACCCTTGGTATTGATCGTTGGAGAGATAGTTGATTCGCGCTCGTCATCGCAAGTGTCCTTAACTGAGGTGAGAGGGGTATCCTCTTGCACATACGGCTCTCGGGTATCATCAGACGAGTCGGGAGGAGAGTTCATCTCGGTGGGTGATGTCATAACATCTTCTACGGGTTCGATGGACAACTGAGGTCTAGGCACAGCCCGTGAACCTAATAGTAAGAGTTAGGTGAAGGCATTTAGAGATGCAGCATCAAAAAGCATCTTACGCACCAGGTCGAAGACCGAAGTCTCGTTGGACGGCATCTCGGCGAATACTCATGATATAGTGCTGTGTTTGGAAACACGGGCACGACGTTCTCCTGGACAGATCAAATGTTCACTGCGATCGGTGAGTGCTGGTGCGATCATAAGAGGCGGCGGAAGGCGAGGTGTGATGAACGCGAATGCTCTCGTAGTTTGAGAAAATGTGAGAGGAAGGAAAAGGCTTATGTTATTGATAGTAAGAGAAGTGATGTGACAGGAAAGTTCAAGAGTTTATGTGAATGAATCAGAATGCTTTCGGTACTAAAGGTAAAGTTGACGGCTTCCATTTTCTTATCACTGGCAGAAACTGCGAGTCTGCCTCTACGTCCCTACCGTAGGTACCAATCGCCTGAGCACCACTAAAGATCCAGACGTATTCAGAGAAGCCCTCAGGCTTCCCCGATACTCTGTTTAAACTGCTTCAAAGCAGAATTCCATTCAGCTATTCCGTCCGTATCCGCCCAAGTGGCAACCTTATCTATACCTTCAAGGTCATCCTTCATGTGATTTTCAGTCGTTGTTCCATCCAGAACCGTTACGCCTTCGAGCCCCAAGACCAAAGAATAGTATGCAGCTACCTCGGAAATTGCAGCCTTCTCTGCGACCAGCTTAACTGGCTTGGTAGCAGCGAGCCTGGGGTTGGCGCTGAAAGTCCAAAATGACTGGAAAGCAATACCTTGCTCTCGACAGTAGGATCTGAGATCTACCTCAAAGTTGGTGTCAGGGTAGAAGCGGTTCTGGACAACACTTGGTTTAACAGTGACAGCCTCGTTGATTGCTTTAAGGATTGGAATTGTCGTGTTAGAGATGCCTAGGTTGCGGATCTTGTGAGGCACAAATGTCTCTAGAGTCTTCCACGCAGTGATGGTTTCCTCGAGAGTTCGCAGGGGGCTATGCAAAAGCACGCTGTCAAAGTAAGGTTCCTCGCCTTCAAGGGTGAAGTAAGTCAAGGATGACTGAATAGATTGATGAATCTTATCCACAAGGGGTGCATCAAAATCATAGGGTGCATTTTCATCTTGATTCCCTGGAGGAGAGAACTTTGTTTGAAGCTGAGGACAGGTCAGTGCCGAGTTTGTTGATGTACATGGTGACAGAACCTACAAAGAGTCCTTCACGTTTAACAAGGCCCTCCTTGATAGCTCTTTGCACACCCTCCCCAACGCCCTTCTCATTATAATGCTTGGGTTGTCCTGCTGTATCGACTCCGCGAAAGCCGTGCTTGAGAGCTAAATAAACAAGATCTGCTGATCTGTCCTTTTTCCACGCTGTGCCATAGACCAGCTTTGGCATGGCAGTGGATGAGCCCTTGAGGGTGAGGTCTTTGGCTAGTTTGGCTGCCATGTTGAGAAGTACCACTGAAAAGAGAAGATAAAGTGGATTGACTATATAAGTACACGATTGGTTTGTTGGTGTTGGTAGAACACAGTACTTGGGAGAGACAGCGCTAGAGGGGTGTTTGAAATGTGAAGAGGTTGAGTTTGGAGATAGGTTAAGCTTGTGATTTTGGTTAATCATGCCACGGTGAGCCTCAAACAACCTGTACATGGCGTCAATTTCAACGGCCAACACCCATTACTAGGCAGCCAATCATTGACTGCAAACATTGAGGGTTCCCCGCGTATAGACATGCAGTTTTTGGCGGCCGCCTAACCAAGTCGATGCCTTTATAAGCAGTAAACTTGAAGTTGAGCGTGAGACAGCGCTGAATTATTCGAACACAATTGGAGAAAGTGTAGACTACGTTGAGTTGTACAGTAGATTCATGTTGATGCGGAAATTAAGCGGACATGACCAGATCATGTAAGTCAGTTTATTCCTACCTAGGAGGTAGGTAGTTGACGTCGATATTCTTGGTTTTCGACCCCCACATCAACGTGGGGTTGAGAAATCACAATCAATGGACGGTATCAAGTACAAATGTTCACGGTCGATAAGTCACGCCATCTAAATAAGCCGTGTTATATTAATCCGCGATCTCTTAAGATAGCTGTTGTTCAGAGGTCTTCCTAAAACTGTCTAGTATCGAACAACGGGCCGTGTCTCCGGATATGCCAAGTGAAATGCATCTCTCCACAACCCGCCCTGGACATAATTGGATTGGATTGGATCTTGCAATTGCCCCGCCATAGCTCTGAGGGGTCGAAGCTCATCAAGATAGGTAACGTCACTTGAGTTGTTGATTCTGAGAATACTTATCAACCTCCTCTTTTCAACATCTTGGTCCTTTGCGTGGCATATCAACTTCATCACTACTCCGTAATCAGCTGTAATTATGACTCCTTATACTGCTAAATGGGGCATCTTGGCTACCGGTGGCATCGCTGAGTGTGAGTTCAGCTCTGTAACACGATGAATAAGGCACTAAACTCCCATACAGGCTTCACTAAAGACATTCTTACAGACCCGGCCGCTCGCGATGTCAACGATGTACAGCATGAGATTGTCGCTGTTGCCTCATCCAGCTCCGTCGATCGCGCACGCGACTTTATCAAGAAGATTGACGGCCCCTCATCAGCGGCGGTCTACGGCTCCTACGCTGAGCTAGTCGCCGACCCAAGCGTTGACATCATCTATGTTGCTACACCTCACAGCCACCACTTCCAGAATGCTATGCTGGCCCTCGAAGCCGGCAAGAATGTTCTTTGTGAAAAGGCACTCACCGTTACTGCTGCACAGACCCAGAAGCTGTATGAGGTCGCCAAGTCCAAGAACCTCTTCTTTATGGAGGCTGTCTGGACACGATACTTCCCTCTCAGTATCAAGATTCGAGAGTTGATCCAGTCTGGTACCATTGGTACTGTTTATCGTACATTCGGTAAGAAGAATGCCTGTCGAGGTTATACGGTATAGCTGACCCTCCTGTAGCCGACCTCTCGTTCAACAAGAATACTGATAGCCAGGATCTTGACTTTCCTGATTCCAACCGCATGGTCAATCCTGATCTTGCAGGTGGTGCTTTACTCGATCTCGGCATCTACTCCTTGACCTGGGTCTTCCAATCTCTCTATCATGTCCAGCCCGAGACCGAAAAGGAGGCTCCAAAGGTTGTAGCCTCCATCAACAAGTATCGCACAGGTGCCGACGAGTCCACGAGTATCATCTGTCAGTTCCCTAAGCACAACTCTGTTGGTATTGCGACTACCTCACTGCGCATCGCTACCGACGTCGATGGTCTTTACACTGGTGGCCCCGCGATCCGTATTCAGGGCTCCAAGGGTGAAATCCAGGTTACTGGCCCTGCATTCCGGCCGACCGAGTACAAAGTGATCAAGTCGGACGCCAATGGCAAGGTGGAAGTAGTGAACTGCCCAATTCCTACAGATCCTAAGCGCAACAACTGGGGCCACGGTATGTTCTGGGAGGCGGATGAGTGTGCACGTTGCCTACGGGATGGTAAAAAGGAGAGTGCTTCGATGCCTTGGTCAGAGAGTATAGTCATCATGGAGGTCATGGACAGCGCACTCAAGCAGGGCGGCGTTTCCTACCCCGATCTCATCACCACTGATGTCTTCGACCCCAACAGTCCTCTCAATACTGGCAAAAAATGAAAATACGACGTGTGATGTTGGGCACGATACTAGAATTAATGATGAAATAAAAGCTCGAGGATATGCAGGGATTTTCACAGCATTGAACTGTACCAAGCACCTGCGTCAATGCATCGAATGGCATGTGAACTCTCACCACTTGCATAAAATGCGTACTACATGCATCGTCAGAGATCAGCGAATCCTGGCGCTACAGGCGGGTGCTTCAGATTAACGGTTCGTGTCTAAAGTGACATGACAGGGGAAGGCCATTGGGTTTCAAAAGTAATCACCAACATCTGACGAGTGTGTCTTGACCGGATGACAAGGAACAAAGCAAGAGAGGGAAATTGGCGCCTGGCGGGTTGATTCCACTCCATGTCGCTCGCATTGGCTCCTGGTGCAAATCCAAGGATGAACCATCCAAGCCAAGACACCAATTTACACGCTTCTCTGCTGAAGCACAAGTTCGAGACTCGAGTCTCAGCTTATGATGACGTGCAGTGTACCTTTCAAGCGAGCGGGAGCACCCATGCCCACAGCTCGCAGCCCCTGGCATGAACGGCTTATTATCAATCGTTAAAGATTATCCCAGCAGTGTATGCCCAACTTGGCACGGGAGAGGGGTGCAGAAGATGCCCGAAATGTGTTCCATAAGCAAGGCACGGACTTGTTGGTCCCTAATGACCGAGTGGCGGAGGATTCGCGTTGTGTGAATGGGGAGATGAGATGTGAAGACGAGTGATGGATGTGATGTGAGAGAGATGAGACTGTGGGGTCCACGATTTAAAGGCACTGTTGGAACAAGGTACTGACTGTACTTGTATCAAGAAGCTTTGACTTTGAGGCCTGGAGGCGGATCCGAGGTGTTCGTGACAAGGGGCCTCAAAATCTAACAGGGGATATGTGTAAGAGAGGGGTTTTCTACTCTGTACTTCATACGTAATTTAAGTCTAATCGCAACACTTCAATCCTTGACTGATGAAGCAACTGACTGCATTGTATGTTATAGTGTAAGAATCATCAACTTGGCACTCAGCCACCAATATACCGCACTCGCATGGGGCAATGGTTTGGTCTGGTCTCGCTACTGTACTAACCTGGCAAATTAATAGGCCAGGTACCTAGAGTTACTTGAATCATCAGAGACATTTATTAGTATGAGCCATTATTCATGACTGACGGCCGTTGTATAAGGTAGTAATGGGGTGAACATGTTCCTTCAAGCCACAGGATGAAGACGGAGCCCAAGACATCCATGACTCCACTAAATACTACTGTGTAGGTAGTTCCCTGAGGTCGTCGATTCGCAGACCACACCCACTAATTACCCCAGTTAGGTCCAGCCCAACACAACCCAGACCAGTGGAGGGCATCCACTCACTCACTCACTATTCGGATATTGAAGAAATTAGTTAGCATCACAAGAAACATAACCAACCAACTCAATCATAACTTCATCTCTCAACGCTCAGGCGCAACAACTTCACACCCCCTCCCTCCGTCCCTCCCTCCGTCCCTCTCTAGGTCATTTCAGATACAGTACAACCGAGAGACAAGGAAGATTATACCCCACAAGGCGCCCTGTAGAGAGAGAACCCGCACGTAACCTTTCATCGTCTTCCATCATGGCAAGTGCTTCATCGGCCACGCCGGCTGGAGATCAAGAGGACAGGCCACTCCAGCAACCCAGCTCTCAGACACAAACCAACCAGACATCGGCCCCCACAGAGTCAGAGTCCTTCTCACAGTCTGCAGCGGAAGAGGCGCCAGAGACGTACGAGGCCACCCACGTTCACGCAGTCTACGAAGCCATCGCACCGCACTTCTCAGCCACCCGCCATAAGCCTTGGCCTCGGGTTGCCAGCTTCTTGCTATCTCAACCGCCCGGCAGTCTCGGTCTCGATGTGGGATGCGGCAACGGCAAGTATCTACGTGTCAACCCGTCTGTCCACCTGCTTGGCTCCGACCGGAGTCCAGCTCTCGTCCAGCTCGCCCGGACTGAGCTGAGACGGCCTCGGGAAGACGGTGTCGAGCATGATCCTAGAGTATCTGATGTAGATGTGGCTGTCGCCGATGGCTTCGCACTTCCTTATCGCAAGGGAGCCGCTGACTTTGTTATCTGCATCGCTGTCGTGCACCATATGTCGACACGCGAGAGAAGACAAGCCGCCATTGCTGAGTTACTGACACTCGTAACTCCCAAAGCCGGCCGTGTGCTCGTCTATGTGTGGGCTCTAGAGCAGGCGTCGAGCCGTCGCGGGTGGGACGCGAGCAGTGACCAGGATCGCCTTGTGTCGTGGGTGATGCGGAAGCCAAAAGGTCAAGAACCCGGAGGCACGTTCCAGCGCTATTACCACCTGTACAAGGAGGGTGAGCTCGAGGAGGATGTCAAGGCGGCTGGGGGCATCGTTGTAGAGACCGGCTACGAGAAGGATAACTGGTGGGTGGTATGTAGTCGACCGTCGTGAGACCTCATCAACGGTAACTTGCGGCGCAAGGCAAGATCTTATAGGCTTTACGAAAAAGAAAGTCCCGGATACATTATGCGTTTGGTGACCAACCTTGAAAGGAATCTTTCACCGAATATTTACGCTGCATGTCTCGCTCTTGTCCAACCATGGAAGAGTACTTGGCCGTCTTCAAACTGGTAATATTCAAGGTATTGCTCAACTCGAGTAACAACGCTAACTGTACATTCCATCTATACTGAAAATTTCTCTATCACATCTTCATATGTGTCTATCAATGGGAAAGTGATACTAAACAGGGAAAATGCAAACGCTGTGTAACAAAACAACACTGTCTCTCTTTCAACTCCGGTTTCCTGAGATCATCCTTGACCTCACCCTTTCTGATGCTTCCATCGCTAGGTCCTCAAACAACCAGTATCCATTGCCATGCAGATGCCTCTGGCCAATGCAAATTGTAATACATGAACATAATAAAAAAGACAACTCAAAGAACCGAAATGAGAAGAAGAAAAAATACACCAATGGTCTCCCCAACAAGATTTTCTTTACATTAATAAGTCATGCCCACATTCCATCCTGTCCAATCCATCCCGTTCCGTCGTTAAAACCCATATGCTATTGTGTTCATCGGTATGCTCCAATCAGACCTGCCGGCAATAGATTGCCCATAAGTCAAAAAATGTTGTTCTGTTCCTGTCCGTGTAGTTATGCAATCCCATGCTCTTAACACCATCATAAAAGTCGTACATTCTTTACCGCACTCAATAACCCAATCGTTGTCGTCTTATGAGACAAGATGCAAGACAAATGCCCGGAAGGACTCAAGAGTCACTCATCAAGCGCTCATATAGTACAGCTGCTTCAGGCATGGCAGGCTATGTGATTCGGCGCCGCTGGTTCGCCTCGTGCGGATATTCATCTGGAGAAGCTCTTCGTTTGGTCCCGGCCGATTCCATCGAGTAACTGGCGAGTGTTGAATACAGAGGGCCCTGACCTACCCCGGTTATATGTCCCATATTAGGCACTGCAGCAGGTGCACTATAGGGGCTGACTCCTCCAGTAAGTTCAGCGACCCCAGGAAGCATACCAGCTGTTCGAGGTGGTGGCTGGTTCTGGATCGGTGCCAAACCTGGCCCTGGCACATACTGAGCTTCAGCAGGATCTGGAACCATGGACAAAGGAGGCGGCGGAGGAATCGATTCTCGGCGGGGAACCATAGTTCGGCTACTAGCAGTCATTGGTGGAGGTCTGTTGTACACAATTCGAGGCGACGGTACTCCAAGATCGCGAGGCATGCTGACTTGGGGCTGCGAGTGGATGTGGCTGCGTGAGGGGGAGCTCCTGTGACTGTTGTTTCCCTCGACATTGACTGCAGCTAGAGAGAAAGGGATAACGCCTGCACGTCTAGCCATATCTGCCTCACCAAGCTGCCAATGCATGGCCTCTGCTGCTCGCCAGGGCACCGCCATCTCTTCTGCAACTTTTGCCCACATTTCTGGTTTGAACCTGAAGTCCTGTCAGTATGTTTTCTTAAAGACCAATGGCTTATACCAGCCCCTTACCTCTCGTAAAGTCTGGCAAGTTTATTCTTGCGCTCCTCATCCCATTCACTTCGTCTTTCGAGGTAGTTCTGGTAGTGTAGGCGGCAGCTGATGGCACTCCGACCAGGCAGGCGCTTTGAGATATCCTCCCACTTCATGTTACGCCCTCGAAGCTCGATGATAAGGGCATCTTCCTCTGGTGACCACTTGCTCTGCTTCTTCACGGGTGGCTGATCTGTAGCATGGGGGTGCATGCCGCGTCTTCCAGACATCTGTGTCGAAGCTACCTGCGGTGATGGCGCCACATGCGCAACAGGCCGTGGTGGAGCTGGCGATGCCTTGGGAGGAAATGGTTGATAAGTGGGAGCTGGAACAGGCTGGGTCTGATGAAGCGGCGAGGCGGGAGGCTCATGAGATCCGGATGCCTTCAGAAGAGCAGCAAAGTCTAACGCGACAGTCTGACCATCCAGTCTTCCCGCGTATGGACCGTTAGCATATGAGCGAGGCGTGCGCCCCCGCTCGAGACGGTCTTCTACACCCACGATGGATGGCGGTAACTCTGCCCGCAAGAGGCAGAGTGGAGACTGGCTCTTGAGTTGGGCCAGCTCGGCGACTTTCTCTGGCCGTGTTGGTGAAGTAATGTCTGTTGCAGCGGCTCCGAGAAGCTTGGTGCTGCTTAAAAGCGTTGTATATCGGGGGGTCACGAAACCCCTATGTTTCTTTCCACTGTACAGATGGTTGAATCGGCTGTAGGTGCTTGAACTATGTTCGTGAGATCGAGGTGAGGTAATTAGTTTGCTCTTGAAACCTCCGGGAATGAAGTCACTTGCGTTGCTGTCGCCCTTAGTGTCTATAAGACTTGGAGTGTAGTAATGGAGGCCTTCTCGTATTGACTGATGCGTAGTGGTGGGCAGCTGGGTTAGGTATCGACACAGTTGGGCTCTGTCAGGTACCGGGTTGCCACAAAGATGCAAAAGGAGAAAGAACTGTCTCGGGAGGCAACAGTGATGGTTGTTCAGATCACAAAGCGTGGCTCCAAGGAGTTGATGGGCAGATGGCAATGTGATTGGTGATGTCCAGGGTTCTCTCCAGCCAATGGATTCAAATAGGATGATATGGTGAGGCAGAGCAAGTCGTGGGGCGCCAATCGAGGTAAATGAGGCCAAGGTAAGGCTTGTTATCCCAGAAGCTGTAATCGAAAGCCGTGGGGAGAGTAGAGAATAGATGAGATGGCAATAGGTAGGAGGCAAAAAGAAGATCTTCGAGAGTCATTCACTTTGAGTAAGAGAAAACTCGGTCAGATCTTCCACTGGGCCCCTACTAACTTAGTATAACCTCCAGGAGATGTTACTTATGCGCAGGATATGGACCCACGTTACGGACCGCCTTGCTTCTTCCTGTTCCTATTCTTGTGTTGTTAGTCTTGACCGAGGTCCAGGCAGTAGAACTGGAGGTGGATGAGAGCCCAAGCTGAATAAGGCCAAGAAGTGGACTCTGGAAGAATCGAAAAAGAAAAGAAAGTTGAGCCCGGAGAATATTATTAGACTCAAGGTCCAAAAGAACTTGTCGGGTCGAAAAGAGGCGACACAGCAACAACGTAACGGTGTGGGGAGAGGAAGATGCAGTGAGGAAATCAGGGTCTGATTGCATCTCCGCGAAACGGTGAACAAGGCGCGCCTTAGCAGGAAGCCTGACCTATAATGCACCTGTGTGACGAAGAAATCCATCAAGAAGCACGAGCTTGAACGAACAGGATGGTCTAGGAGCAGGCATCGAGGAACATGGGGAGGGGGTGTCGGCAGCAATATCGCGATGACAGGGGTATCTGAAGGCGTGTCTATCGACGAATATGAAGAAGTAAGGTGAGTGGAGTCGATGCGTTTGGTAGTAAGGCAGAGGACATTAACGGGCCGGGGATAAACGTTGGAGAAGCATCGCACGGCTGGCTATGCGGTTGGTATTAGTCGTTGGGTGTTGCTTCTGCGCTTCCAATGTCTCCATCTTTTCCAATAGATACCCAGACGAGGAGGGCCTAGTGTGGGAACATGGAAAATGACACTGAGAAAGGATGAAGCAGAAAAAGAAAATACAGGTTGAGTTAATACAATGCAGAGCGCACCATGCTCAATGAGCTGGCCCAATACGGAGCTGCAAAGTGAGGGTATTCTGAGTTCGGTCTTGATCAAGTCGACTGTCTTCCTTCCGACCAACCCACTGTTACGACAAAAGCCATAACAACATTGTTTGCCATGCCATGCGATTCCATGCCACTATGGCCTCAGCATCACTGTCGGGACAGCCATCCGCAATGGCCAAACCGATCTGGCACCTGTCATGGTTGAGGCCGGGGTTGTAGCTCAACACCATCTTTTGCTGCGCGGATGAACTGCTGTATAACGGCGCACACCGCAACGCTCTTGTCTCTCTCACTCATCGCCTTGCACAGCCGCGGCCTTGTCTGGCTGGTCCTGTTTTGTCATGACTGACTTGCCTTGCCTTGGCTGAGAGGGGCGTTGGCGTCTAATCTTCGTCTCCAGCTTTGAGGCTAGGTGCGCCGGCTGCACACCTCCCCCTGGCTCTACACCCAACTCATCATGGACTCCCCTCTGGTCCACGTTGCTGCGATCTTCGCATGGGGGAGTTGCCGGGTCCGGTTTTCTTTGTTCGTCTTTGAGTTGACAAGGGTAGTGAACGCCAGATGTCTAGCACTCAAGGTCAAGAAATGCCACGAAGCTCTGCATAAAATGTCATCGGTAAGAACTACGGATGCCAAGAGATCCATCGTTTCGGTCAGAGTGATTCAAAACTATACGCCAGACTGGCCCGCCTACAGAAATTTAGTTCCCTTAAAGAACATGAGGCCCTCTGTGTTTTAAGCCACCTGTTTGGGTATGTCTTATGTCCAAGTCTCTGATGCTGTAAGCACGCATGTGAAGGGAGGCCCAAGTTTTGGAACTTGAAATCTTGGGCATGGATGTCTTGAATTCTGTCGTTGAGGCATAAACCCCCAGACCCCGTTCTCTCGCATATCGGGCTCCCGAAAGCCAAACAAGATGCTAACGACATGTGAGTCGAGACACCACAAAAGACCATTGAATTGACGCCTCAACCGGTATGTCCACTGGCAGTCAAGGGTTCGGAGGAACCACCTAACTAGTTCGAGACAACTGGCTCAGTCAATCACATCGCGGCATTCCGCGACTGTCATCATGCCAGGGTAACCCTCGTAAGGCTTGATTAGGCTTGGCCCCAGTTCGCTGTACAGTATCCGTAGAGGTTGGACAATACTTGACTCGAAGCTTACGATAAGTAGACTGGAACGTGAGGGTTCAGATTTGAACAAACTATACTCGAAGCACCACCGAGGATAGAACGAGGTTCGACTTTCCTCTGCTTGCCTGCGAGAACTGCATGGTTGTGTCTCTTGGGCGAACTATGGTTGGGTATCAAAATCAAGTGGCGAATTGCCTATTGAAGTGTGACAGCTTCACATATCCTCTATCAAACCTCCTAGAGTTGATGAATAATTCAAAATGTTGATAATGACGAAGTAGGCGTCAAGTAATCTACAAACCTCCGTGGGTGCTGGACATTGCGGTACCAGAACAAGATGCCAGCCTCACCCATGTATCACAGCCTGCCCAGTTCAGCACGCTCAGCCAGGCTACCAGGCAGCCAGGCAAGCCTAGGCGCCAACAGCCAACCATCCAGCGTCAGCTTCAGCGTCAGCGCGCACTGCGTAGTGGTTGATGGGGTATGATCGTCCGCAGGGAGCTGAATGCTAGGATCGAGTCCCTAGAGTCTGAACTGTTTGAGAAGAGGTCTGCGCTTGTGCTAATTAAAAAGTGTAGTGGAGATGATGCCAAAATGGAAGCTCGTCATGTTTGCGGCTGCGCTCGGCTCCCTGTACTTCCGTACTACCTTAGTAATTTCACAACGAATTGACTCCTACCTATGGAACTGTTGAAATAGGTATGTATCTTCCTTTGTATTGGAATATGAGCAACGAATTGCAGACATCACATATTAACTGCCATATTGAGTTAGCACTATTTTTTCTGTTTCCCTGGGTAAGGTACCTAGGCCTCTGACCATTGAGGTTTCCGATGTTGGTCCTTTCCATTTCTTCTGACCGCATTTGTACCTTCCTTGTTACAGGACGGGAAGGCACTAGCCGGCGGCTCTTTAGATCAACATGGAGGTCGTCCATCCAACAAGAGGACTTCATCGTTCGTTTCATACCTTTTGGTTAAAAAAATGCCTGAATATTACAAGTGGCCAAACTCGCCCAACGCACGTTTCAGCGGTGATCCTTTTAGGGCATCATCCACAAACCTCTTCTGCTCTGAAGGAGATGACGCGAATACCGTTGCGGTTAGAAGAGAAACAAACCCAGATTCCAGAGTGAGTTGACATCTGCCAAACCCCTTGCAAGTCTAACTAACACCAAGTCATGACTGGCAGCTCAGCCCAGCATAATTCGGCCACACCTTCTTTCATCACCGACTCAAGCTTTGCCTCAGTTGGATAATAGCTCAAGCTTCAAGCACGAGCCTAACGACTGTCTGTGCGTTGCTCCCGCACCAGACACAAGCGCTTTCAATACATACACGGATGAGCGTTGGTCCAAACACGCCACCTGAGCATTTGATCTCGCACGACTGAGCTCTTTGTCCAAGATTCCTCTGGTTGTACTGGCGTTTGTTCAAATGCTGCTAGTTAGTACCTAGGCCGATATACAAATCGAGGCCCGGCCCGAGCTAGGTATTGATATGGCCAGCCGAAACATTCGGCTATGCAATTGGTGGAGCACGTTCCACGGTTGCATCTGAAGACTTGAGGCTGGTTGTTGGATGTCTGTTACCAGCCACAAGGTTTTCTGTCAGAGTCAACCACAAACCTTTTGATTCTTTTTCACGATGCTCCATCCCGTCTTTCTTCACGGGTCATCGCTTGCTCCACGTAGCTTCCGCTAACAAATGACCGCCGGGAATATCCTGGGAAGTGGTGATTTATGACGGTGAACTGGCGGTCAGTAAAGAAGGTTCAAGGAAAGAGGCTTGTCTAGAGGGTGCGACACGGCCAAATACATACCTACCCGGTTCATTGTTGGGGGTTGATACATGTTGCCAACTTACGCTGATATCGATACTGGGCAGCTAAGAACCAATTTATCGTTGGGTTCAAGGGCTACGCCTTAGTACTTACGAGTCGCTGAGCACACATCATGCGACCATGTTCTTCATGCACGTTGTTGTGTCCAGGCACCAGATGATGGGTTGAAGTCTGAGGATGCATGCATGCGCGCAAGGTGAACAGGCAATTTGGGCATTGGATGCTAGCAACAATGCCTAAGCGATGGATGAAACGACTTTTTTTGCATGGCAGGCAAGCTAGATTGTTGGAGCATTCGATCCTTTTCCGAAGTTGCGTAGCTCCGGACATTCAAATGGCTAGTTGACACTTGATCAATCACGAGCACAATGGCGCCCACATCAGCTCCATTAATATGAGAATGCGCCGTTGAAAACTGGCATGCATTTCCACTTGGAGTCACCAATCTGAAGTGGGGGAGTTGGGCGATGTTAGGATGGCGTTACACGAAAACCGTTGTTAGTGTGGTCTACATGATGTAACAACCATCCTCATCGTCACCAACGACAAGAATCATTCCTGCTATGCCCGATGGGCTGAGTGTTGCGATCTTGCAAGTCATCATAGGTCCTCGTCCTATAGTAAGGCTTAGATTTCGAGCCCTTCTGAGAGTGCCACGTTGTGTCCCTCGAGCAGCCAGATAACTTCTAGCAAGGAGGGGTTTCCACCTCGATGGACGTCGTGAACTTGTGACCGCCACAAGGCCTCCACCTCGATGAAGAATTTTTTTTTCCTTTCTTGCTTCCATCTGCAGGCGATTACAATATCATGCTGTCTCCATTGGGCTAAACTGTCGTTACTCTACACTCAAATCACCGCTGCCAACTCTTTGATATGTTCTTAAGCTACAAGGATGGTGTGGGGACAAGAACTAGATCTACAATCCAGGATCTTGAGAGGGCATGCTATGTAGATGCCAACCATTTCTCAGCATTAGGAAAAACGAAGCAATTGGGTTCGTGTTCTTCCTACAAGCGACTGGATATGACGATGACTGGCATGGAGTTCCAGTGTCTGAAACACAACCGAGCCAGGATATCGCCTGATTGGGACAGGTCCTTATAGCAAAGTCAATGATAGAGCTAGGTACAGTCGGGCAGCTGATCTATTTCATATTGCTGTCGATGCCCGAACAAAGCAAATCTGTTCCGAATCAACCTTGATTATCCTCCTCTCCATTCAATCTTCCGCGGTCTTCCATCGGAGTGAAGAGCCTTTGGAAAGAAAGAGGAAAATATTGGTATTTGGTGGAGGTCCAGCCGCGCTACTTTCCCCAATTTCTTCCATACACATTTGGAGAGTGATAGATGTGGCATTGCGGGTGCCGTTCGAACAGGCCCTGAAGCCCACTTCCTACGGCGAACCAAGGCCGAGCCCTATGTCAAGTGAGCTGCGGCGCATGTGTATGTCGTTCCTTCAGCCATTAACCAGCTCGTCGGTGGGCTAGCTTACTGCCAAGGCTGGGATGACTGGATGTCTGGAAGGGTCTCTCTCACAGCACGCTGCTAGTGTTCCTGCGGGTACTGGACACGGAAACGGAGTCGGTAAACAGATCCACGAACGGGGATATCCTGGATCTTAGATTCGTCTAGTTTGCCCACTAGATTGCTAAAGTCTGAGACCGATGAAGGCAGAATAATAGGCTAACTAGGTTTGTCTGTGCCTGACGTATCGAGCACACGATTATGGAAGAATGCGACGAGGACAAGTTGAACAATACCCACGTCCTCTGCGCGCGTCATTTGCTTAGCTTGACTAACAAAATCGAGGGTGCAGAGATTCAATGATTGGATAACCGACCTAGCTGATGATGGACATAATAGACATACGAAATTTGCTACAACATGCACACTCCTCGGTGGACAAACAAGAAGATTGACAATATTCGATGACTATAATAGGTACCAGACAAGTCAAGATTGTTTCAAGATGTATCTTGAGTTGGAAACAGAGCCAGGCGCCAGGCCAAATACAGTGAACATTTCCTGTAGAAGTCATGTCTTCTAAATCAACCCCACTCCAACAACTAACATGATTGTTGTGTTTTTTTTAGCGGTGAGCCGCCCGTCACATACCATAGATATACTCAAATTTCGAGATCAAGCCTTGAGCAAGGTCTGTCCTTGAAGTCAGAAAGCCGCTCAGACTACACCAAGCCTAAGACCTGAACAGAGTGTGCATGAGTGGACTTGATAAACTCACTTCACCAGCCCTTGGGGCATATTAGCTTACCGTCTGGACACTTTTAAGTGCGATTAGCTACTTGTTTAGTTTGCATGTACTCATATTACCATGCCGTCTTGGAGGGACACCAACAGAGGTCTCTCGTAACAATGTCCGGACCGGTTCGGATAGGGCAAACTGGCAACTGGGCGACGAAATCGAGAGTGTTGCAAAATACTTGCAGGAGCAAGAATCCCGATTTGGCCAGTAGGTCAATGAGGCTTCGCTGCGAACCCTTGGTGGGTGGTATGTGACGTGTCATGAGGGGCATGCAATAGACGTCAGGGTCAAGCGTTTCATCCCGCCAAACCCCCCAGCTGTTTGTCACGGCTTCTTGCATACAAAGTCTGGCACAAATCAGATCCTAGCGCATACCGTGGAGTAAGTCGTCCCAGTACAGGTAAGCTTGTAGCCGTTTGCTCTAGCGAGGCACTGTCAGCCCTATACTGTGGTTCTTGTTAGTGAAAGGTCTGATATACCTACAAGACGGCATGGTTGGTAAGTGAAGAAGCGTATGGATATATAGTCTGGCTCACCTATAGATGTATGCTTAAACATGGAAAATTGCAGGAAGCCGAAATGGCCATGAGCTTCGCGCTCAGACCTCGATTGCAGCGAATGAGCATTATTCCGGGGTTGTTGGGGCGCAGCAAGTGCTGAGTTGTCTGTCCCATCGCCAACCACTCAATGGCAGTACGATTCCCGTCATCATTAATATCTTTAGGCTTAAAGTACTATCATGTGCCAGGGAAGCTATATCAAACGGGTTGGAGGGTAGACCAGGGGTTGCGGCTGCCAGGATCAACGAGACTGCCGACAACCCATGATTTCCCGATGACAGTGAGCCGCGCACAGGTCTTGCTCATGTAGCACCAGTATATGATGTACATCGGTCGTGGCAGCGGGTAGCATCGCCTGCAGCAACGATATGGGGATGATCCATATTGGCGATTTGTTCCGCTAGGGATAATAGTATCGACTCAGAGTGAGTGCATCATGACGGCGGCGGAACACCGTGCGGTCATGGGGCATAGATGCCACTATCGAACGAAGAGCTGGACGTCGGGTCCAGGAGAGCCTCCTGGCGACACCTCATGCAGTGCACGAAGCCGGCATGAATCTTTGTTCGGGTGCTGCCAGGCGGACGCGACCGCGCGGAGCTCCGACAAACGCCGTCCGGATCAATGGCTGACGAGCATGGCCGGTCCGGTCGATGGTAACAACACCGAGATCATCGCAGAGAGTTAGTGCGGAATGCAAGGAACCGGCCTGGATTAGGTGGCTTGTTTGTCGATTACGGGTTTCAACCAAAGTGGTAATAAGCGGGCAGATGAGCGCTTTGACAGTATCGAGACTTTCGAATATGCCGGTTAGTTATTTATATCTGAGCTAATGCCGCCCATGGAGGTTTGAGCAGCTTGTGGTGTATGGCTGGATCCTCCTAGTGGCCTCTGTATCAGATCATGGGAGGGTAACATATCTTGAGGCCTAGTCGAATATCCATCTCAGATCCTTCCCCACATTCAGCCAGTCGACAATCTACGGGAGGAGGCCTACTGTACCAACGTACTACCTACCATGTAGATGCCGCACTCTTATGGGTGGACTTCAGACAGACATGCACCTGCAGGCTTCGCTTGGACTTCATGCGTGGAGAGATAAAAGGAAACTAACTGGAGGTATTCGTGACACGGCATTACGAAGGTTACTCCGAAATGGGAACATATTGCGATATTCCGCGGATGTGCAAGCCAAGACGAACATCAATTGCTTTTTCCTCCCTCACATTGACGGCAGCTGATGAGTTACATACCAGATTTGATAATGAATGCCTGTGCTGAATCCCTACAATTTCCATCTTGGGTAGGGATGCTTGTTTAAGATGAAGCAAGCTGCTTTTGGCTGAAAGCTCAAGAACCACGCCTGGCCTATCATGGGCATTATTGCATGTAGGGAACTAGGTATAATGCATGCAGGTAATCATGTTCGCACTAATGAGCTACTTACTGTACGTACATACAATTAATTAGGTACCTACCTATCTTACAGTAATATTGGGTCCTGCCTGTTGATGATGAAGTTGACGTCGTTGCCGCTTCAGATCTAAACGGACCAATCCCGTCTCTATATCAAAAGTTGAAACAACCCCAACCCTCCCCCCCCCGCCAGCAGCCTACCTTACCTTCAGGCGGGAAATATATGTACTGTACTCCGTAGATGATACCTATGTAGTCATGATATTAGGTGCTTTTGCTTTATACATTGGGCACGCCCAGAGTTTCGCCAGATACTGTCTTCTGGCTCGGAGCCCTTTTTTTTTTTTTTTTTTTTTTTTTTTTTTTTTTTTTTTTTTTTTTTTTTTTTTTTTTTTTTGCTTTTACTTTTATTTGCTTTTTTTTTCTTCTTTTTTTTTCTCTTTTCTTTTCTTTTCTTTTCCGCTCATGCTTTTGCATCCTCCTTGATGCTAGTTAGCCTTTAGTTAGCACGTTAGCTGGTGTTCCTCAAAACCCTGGACTGCATAATCATAACCCCACCACACTCACTCAAGCTCGATCACTGTCATTGTTTCTCATCAAACATAGGCAAAGCTCAGCTCTTTTCTTCCTTGGAAATACCACTTTGACCCGTGGAATTCGGTTCTCATTTTTGCCCTACCTGGTCCTGAGAGCGGCGCAGGCGTCTCGCAAGTACCTCATTCTTTGACCGTTCCTCCAAAGCAAAGCAAAGCAAAGCAAAGCAAAGCAAAGCAAAGCAAAGACAAGCGTCTCAGCCAAAAACACACCGAGAAATTTCCCCGCCTAGGTCCATCCATCCAGACTCTCATTTTAGCCATGGCCGACGTTCCGCTCGTTGTTATCTCAGAATTCGCGCAGTCAGAGCGCCGCATTACACCGTCATGGTCCATCTCCCAACTCAAGGGCAAGCTTGAGACTGTCACTGGTGTTCCGCCCTCTTGCCAACGGCTCTCCCTCAAGCCCACAGCTGGCGCAGAGGCCATCGCTATTGAGGCGCCTAACGAGGACGACACCCACTTGTCCAACTTTCCCCTGGCCCCGTATGCAGAGCTTCATGTAAGTCAGAGTGCATCATAGCACGGCCTCTCATTTGTCAGCTTCTTTCCCGTACCATGTGCCTTGGCCGAGATATTCTCGCTGTCCTTCGCTCTTCTGTCTTCGGTGTTCCTATCGACAAGTTTTCAAGGTTCCCACGTCCTTGTTATTCACCGGTGCTGAGCTGGCACCTGAGAAGTGTGGCGAGGGGGGGCCGAGCGGGAGAGGCGGTGGGAGTTGAGCGGCTGCGTATGTGCGCGCGTTCAGGGACCAGAGTATCGTCACTGTTTTAGTGGTGCCACCATGAACTTTTTCTACCCTCCAATACTTTGGATAAGGCTGACAGGGATCCAACCTGGCAGGTTATTGACACACGGCCTGCGGCCTCCAGGATCAACTTGAACGACACCGCGGGCGTCGACAAATATGTCATGCCCGAGGAAGAGTACGAGAAAAAGACGGACTCGGTCCTAGCCTGGAAGAAGGCTCAGAAGTTAGGCCGTTTCGACCCAGATGCCCCCAGCCACGAAGAGGCCAAGCTACAGGCTCTTGACCGCGAGGTTGCCACGCGGGGCATTGCTGTCGGCCGACGGTGTCGCGTTGGCGGTGAGGATACTCGGCGCGGTGTCATCCAGTACGTCGGTGAGGTCAAGGAGATCCCCGGCGGTCTCGGGTCATGGGTGGGAGTCCAGTTCGATGAGCCCGTTGGCAAGAATGATGGTAGCATCGCTGGTACTCGATACTGGGGTGAGCCCTCTGAGCTCAAGCATGGCGTCTTTGTAAGGCCAGAGCGGGTTGAGGTGGGCGATTTTCCTGCTCTAGACGACTTGGAAGATATGGAGGAGATTTAGACGTTTCGAGAGTGAACAGCTCGATGGTCTAGGGTTGGTGGTTCTCTGTTGAGTAAACATTGATAACTACAGCAAACATTGTACCAGGTGGTTGTAATTAGAGCTAGGCTCCATGGCAAGTCTACTCTCCGAAGTACTTTCAGCCAGGAGTAATTTCATCGTAGCCGGAGCCTGGCAACTTGGTTGTGCTAGGCCATCAGGTCTGCCAGCTTTACAAAACACGGGTACACAAAGCAGCCACCAAACCGAGATCTCACAAGCCAGATCCTTCCGTCCACTTTGTGAAACACATGAGTGAGCATCCCGAGATCTATCATCATAGATTCCCGGCCCCTGCGTAAGATCTCTCCGTCGTACGCGGTGGCCATCTGGTCTCCCCTGCATCTCTTGAGCAACGCGATTCCCGATCCGTGAAATCTTGCAGCAACGGCTCGGCAACTTTATTCCAACATCAACAACCATTTTATAGCAGTCCTTATATATCCAGGGTGAGCTTAACCGTAGTCGAGAATCGTTTGCGGACGTTTTAGGTGATGTAGTTGTCGAGTTATCCTAGATCAAAGACCACGATTGTGTTATATGGTGCAGGGTAGGTATGTGGGTATCAAACTCTGAGATGCTAACAGGTATATATTCACTTCATCTGTAGTATGTAAACAGCACTTTTGTGTAACTGAATTGGGTCAATCTGAACTCTTAAAGCTGGTCTTCACGTCAATGGTTGCATCTCTCCTGTGCCTTGCTATTTTAGGAGGTTACTATGGCTATGTGGCATAGCTAAGCGTCCTTTTGACCTTTTGGCTGATACTATGCTTCTATTACAAAAGCACAAGATGGCACCTATAAAATTAATCTCTGTTTGGACCCGAGCATCGATCGGAACCAGTATATGACCATAGCAGTACTGCAGGCCCTGTGCTGTATCGGACGCCTTTGAAGAGTGTAGCATAGGGCCGTGTACATCACGACTATCGGTCTTGGAGTATATATTTGAAATTCACAAGTACTACACTGCACCGTATATATACTCCTATATAGTCTCTCAGGAAGGGTTGGTGTTCTATGCCATTTATAGCTTATGTAGATATTGATGTGATGATCATAACGGGATATCTGACTACTCACTAAGTCTTCGGTAGCATCTCTGATCGCTGGGTGATCAGCCATTGTTAGATACAAAATCCATGTAGCACTGGGGTTCTTAGAGATGGATTGCCACTAGATACCAGCGTCTTGAGTATCGGTGAACCATATCGCCATCTGTAAATGGCACACCCAGGACAGAGCATTTCCCTGGACTATTCGCTCGGAATACATCCGAACAAAACATCTTTCCAAACTCCTTGTGCTTTCTAAGCTTGAGTGTTGCTACTATGATAACACAATAGCTAAATAGTACATCGAGAAAGTGTAACAGTGACGTCTAAATGACCTGATTATAATATCGTTCAGTCAAAATGTTGTTTACCATTCAAATACCATCTATTTCAGGGTATCATACCCTCTCTTGTCTTATGAAAATGCTCCTGGGGTAGGGTTTCGCCTTGATACATGCCAAATTGTGCATCCTGGACAACAACCAAGTTCATGGAACTGAGGCTGGTTCCCTGGGCTATCACTGATTGTCTCAACCATAAGAACCATAGACTTCAAATATTCCTTGCTTGCCTCTCAATATATCTTCAAGTGGCCCAGAATTGAAGCTCAACGATACTTCTAGCCTTGGTGATAAGTGGCAAATTATCCTCTCAGCTGCCAAAACAACGCTCGAGACGATGTAAAGCCTATGCCGTGCTTAATATTGATTTTAAATTCTCAGCCGTTAGCTCGGACTACATTCAATCACTGAAAAGTAATAAAGTACTTAGTTCAAGTATACTTGCGGATAATCCAGTATCAACACAGCCAAGAATACTGACGAGCAATGAAATAGTCAGGGAAATACATCTAATGACACGGTTAAAGCTTCCGTATGATATCATTCTATTTTCGAGTTACTTTGAGATTCTTGATCGTTCAAACTGTCAACGCGTAATAAGAGGAGGTGGAGTAATTTGCCATGCCGTTTTATCTTTCTCTGGCCACTTTCTGGCTCCTAGTATTGCTTCAGATGAGCCGATCTAACAATCTGACGACTCATGAAAGTTTTTCCAATACATGAACGGGACCCTAGTTGTCCATAACAGGTCAAGAATGAAAGGAAGGATTCAATGGCTTGCGTCAATCTCGCCTTGATATCTTACTAAACTTTTACAACAGTAACAACGATAAAGTTTGATTTAATTAGTGAAAAATTGATATGGTTAACAATGATTTCTATTGTACTCTAAGAAGAAATCAAGATATATCTTCCACTTAGCATGTGTGGGTTGTCTCATGAGATATTATAGGCATCAACTACGTTCTGCAGATTAAGAAATTGCACGGATATCACCATAACCTGATTAACAAGACCAATATATCATCCATGCCGTTTCCCCTCACGCGATCATGCTGGCCGAGAGCTTGGCCAACACAGACATCTTCACGTTTTCGGAAGAGATGGATATATTTTACCGTAATCACAGTGATTCAATGAATTTATCGTCTGTTTGGGTATTCATCTTGTCGATAGCTCAAGCGATCAGCAACTGAAACAAGCAAGTTATCGTCATTCATTAACGTCTTCAAAACCACACTGATGGCACTGATTCAAGCAGAATTGGCTTTGAATAATTGCCAAGCTTGTAGTGACAGTAGTGAGCTCTTAGTGCCTTGGTTGGGCCAAAACGCTGTGTTTCCAGTGGTTGCAAGTTGCCGTCCCCCTCTGTTGTCGCTTGTCAGCGGGCGCGCGGGAACTTTTTTGGGTGGGTTCCACCCCGATACGGGACCCGACGGGGCCCATCATGGCTAGGATCTGATGGATTTGGAGACTGCTCCTGTTTCTCCCTCCATCATCAATTTGCCTTGAACTTGGATTAAACTCTTTTCAACTCAGCCCGCGGAACCCCTACCGGAAACGAACCGCAATACAAATACGAGACGAGTGTAGCGCAGGAGAATTGCGACCGGCCCATGCGATTCAGAACCGACATGTCGGCTTCCACCTAAAAGTCAACTGGCGATGACTTCAGTTGTATCAGCCTTGCCCCTACGTACGCGAAATCGACGACTACACACGATACTTTACGCATAACGCATATCTGCAGTTTCGCCGTCACCCACAACCGGCGTTATTCAACACCTCTCCTACGCTCAACGCCACCGCTATACAACCACAATCATGAGATTCTCGACGATAATTAGCACAGGCAGGATGGAACTCTTCATCTCCATCCTAGCCTGCACTCTCTCAGGTGTCCTTGCAGATGACACTGAAGTCTCTACATGGGCCGAAACCGAAATCCCCGAATGGGCCACAGTCAACGGCATGCAACTCTCGTTGTCAGCGAACCCCGGGCTGCAATTTGCTGTGATCCCTCTTACGTCGAATCTGGGACTTAACGATTCCACAGGTCGAGTAATAGATGTATGTCTTGGCTCTGCGCTGTTGCCTTGTTAATGCTAATAACTACTCGAAAGATCATTCATATCAATGGTAATATGATCGCGACAGACTCTTCAAATTACAACAAAGTGACTGACAAAGACGATATCGCCTATCTGTCATGCGACGAACCCAAAGGCGACTCTTTTCTCAGTCCCAACAAGATGCTCAACACATTGATGCAGCTCGAACCACATATCAAAGCGATAGTCCTGTATTCTACGTCCAACACATGGTGTGCCATCGACCCAGTCGACAAACTTCCATTTACGAGTATCTTGTCCATGGCCGATGGAGGCGAGGCCACACAAGCCCTCAACCTTTTGAATGGTACCAGCCGTGGTGAAGTTGTCAAAGCGAGCATCTTCGGCAACAATACGGACAACACGTTGCCGAAGGATGAGAGCAAAGGGGGTAGCAACACGGCTGCCATGAGTGTTTTGTACGCCATCACTGGCCTGATCACTCTGCTATTCTTGGTCATCATCACGACAGGTGCTGTGAGAGCCCATAGATATCCTGAAAGATACGGGCCACGAGGTGCACTTGGCGGGCGGCCACGGCAGAGCCGCGCCAAGGGACTTGCTCGGGCTGTACTGGACACGATCCCAATTGTCAAGTTTGGAAACCAGACACCTACAAAGCCAGACCCCGAATTGGAATTGGAAAATACGGACGGCAACGATACTGTCACGCAACGAACTGCGTCACGCCTCAGTGAGGCCAGACAGTCTGACGGGGCTCCGGCACCAGGTGGGGTGACCAATGCCGTACCAGCCGCGACTAGGGCATCGTCTTCTCCCGAGAGTGCCGAAGACGAGACGAGCGACCACTTAGGATGCTCTATCTGCACCGAAGACTTTACGGTTGGAGAAGATGTTAGAGTATTGCCCTGCAAGCATCAGTATCATCCGGCATGTGTTGACCCATGGCTGATTAACGTATCGGGCACGTGTCCATTATGGTGAGTTACTACCTCGTCAAAGATCCGATTCTTATGCATACTAACATGTTATTAGCCGCTATGATTTACGACCAGACAAGGGTCATGCATCTGCGGAGGCGGACGTTGGCGACTCTAGCACGCTGCCGCCACCTTTGGCAATGGAGGGTGCTGAGAACGACGCGCCTCAGTCATCTCACCGTAATCGACTCTCGAGACTTTTTGATATTAACCGCCTTCGAGAGGGGACCGTGGAAGAACAAATGGAAGCATTACGCCAGATGCGGGCGGAAACTAATGAAAATAACAATCAAGAGACAACAGAGGTTACTGAAGTTGCCGAAGGCGAGTCGCAAGGCCAAAGTGCACGATTTGCGGCGAGGCTTCGCGAGAGATTTAGAATCCGCACACGCGCTCAAGCCGCCGGAGATCATGAAAGTCAACGGGGGAGCTAGTGAGTAGCACGGAGGTACCGGGGTATTTATGTTACGGGCGATATGAATTTTAGGGCCGGGAAATGGGGATCGAAAGGCTTCAACTTGGGTTTAACCAGGGGCAGAAGGGGCTCCTTACATGCATTTGTGAGCCGTTTTGATGGAGAAGAATGTTCGGGATCGGCGTTGAGGCTGAGGAATGATAACTTGGGGTTTGAATATGGGCACATTTGGGAAGCATGGGAATGCGTTTCTTTGGACCATCGCACATAAGGGCATGCTCACGACGATCGTGGTTGATGATCATTTTCGGCGTATCCGAGAGTGCAGATATTTACTTACCTTACATATGATACCTTTGATGATTTATGCACGCTTATACAAGATCAAGACCTTGTACAGCGGATGTCATTTTAACAAGATTTGATTAGGATGACAGCATATGGTTGGTAGTGAGCTTCTCATTATCCAGCAGCGAATTGACAGCCCGTCCTGTTCACTCAAGCCTATATGCCACACTGTTTGTTGATGATATTTGCAACTAAGCGCCCATTGTCGGTATCGTGCACCATAACAGGATCTGATTCAGTCACTTTAGAATCCAAAACGAGAGCATGGCTTCAGTGACCTGTAAAAGTCGTAGACTAAGCTGGAGATTGAAACTCGAGAGCCTCATCAGGACTGTACGAACGAGTTTTATTGGTTAGAGTTCGGCACATCGCAACGGGACTTTGTGGTAAATCGTGATACCCTTACAAGGATAACAGGGACTGTTGGAACCCAAGCATGCTAAGTTCAGCCAAACCAGGCTTTGGCTTTTCGGAGGCACAATTGCCGTCACAGCTTGAGGTCTGCCTAATTACAAAGAACTTAGTTGCTGAAATATCGTCACCGTAGTGAAAATGGATCCCGGGCAATGTATCGAGTTCTTGGTCCTCATAATGTAAGCATCAAATGGAAATAGGATAATGACGATGGCATGGAAAGTGCTCGTTGAGAATCCTTGATTTCCCTGTTTCAGATAGAACTTGAAAAGGTCACTTGCTCCCACCATAAGCAACACGCCGGAGTCGCTGTTTTGCATAGATGCAAATTTCCTGAGTTTCATCTGTAGCTTACAGCCAGCACGTTGGTAGTGGTTGGCACATCAGGCCTGTGCCACGTATGTGATCTCAAAGCCGATACCGTGAATACATATGCTGATGCGGTGTGAGCTTATTAATCATCATCCCGGGTCATATATAGACTAACGGTGATGCAGCAGTCGCAGATGAACAGGATAATCTTCAGCACAAATCGTTGTTTTGGATTTCTTGCAGCCTATGCTAAACAAACCTGGAGCTATCGACACTAAAGATCGACCAATACTGACAATGCTACTCAGCCCAGGTCACCTTCGTTGGACACCTAACCATGACTGATCATCGAGGGATGAAGAACATTTGAGGCTCAAGATCGAGGATGCTATTCTGTGAGCTGTGCTCAAGCTACAAACCCCAGTTTGAAATGTTCACTCTGGGAAGATATCTGGAGCTACATGGCACCAGGATGTCGGGAGGTTGTTTTGCCAAGCGACCTAGGGGAGGAAAGAAAACTCAAGACCTTAGCCCTAAGTAACAAAAATATTTAGGTAGATTTAGTCTAAGCTTGGGGGACTCTTTGCTAAGTTTATTTTGACACCTTATATCAAGGTTCGATGTTTTCTTGCCCCCTGAGGCTGTCCTTGTGAGAGAACCTACCCGCCACAATGCCGCCTTTGAATCTCCAATTCCTGCCGAGTCAGGTGAGCCACATACGCAAGGGATTTCTCGATTTACTGTCCGTCGGCCAATATCGAGTCGAGGCACAGTCCGGATTGTGTTAGAGCGTTTCGTAACGAGACCTCGTCGGGGGGATTAGCGCCTAGGATCTTGATTGATCCCGGGGTGGATAGATCGGATCTAGCCGGGTCCAAGTACTAACAATAGAGCAGAAGATGGGGGGATTTGAATAAGGAGAAGGGATTTTCTTTCCTCCTTTATAGGGAAGAATATGATGCTTCGGCAAGCTGAAGGATTTGTTCAAGCTGAGAAGGCTTTACTATCAGGTAAACAGTGGAGGTTTGGGGGATTCCTCTTGCCCAATCTCTACCTGCCTCCTACCCATTAAGCATGGGGTAGTGACAGGATACAGAAGAACTCTATACATTCGAGATGGGAAACTACCTACCATAAAATACCCACTTAATAAGAATTGGATAGCAACTCCCCTTTCGTCTTGTTTGTTCAGGGGGAGACATTATCTGAGCACCTCGCAGCTTCAAATTTCCTCAAGCCTCGATAAAAACATCATCACAGCCAACACAAACCATGATCTATCGACAACACTACACGGGGCACCCTTCCGTTGCTCCGGCATCGATGCCACAGTCAGTGCGCACCCGATAGTGCACAACGTCCAGCCATACTAGCCATACCACGGATTTGGGAACATCCATGGCGAAGATGGCTTACACCATCCGATGAACGATCGAAGTTAGGGTGTGGTCGATCCGTTTATTCCTATTTGTCGCCTCCTATCGAACTCCCGACCGAAATGGATCGGCTTCATCTCCAGTACCTTTTTTTTTATACCATAGCCACAGCCGTATCGATCGAACGCCACGCCGCAAGAGACGGGTTAGAGTAATCATTATTAGCTCTCCCTGGCATTTTTATAATGGCAAAGCAACAATATCGGCCAAGTCTGCCCCGAGATCGGACATTCCTAAGTCTTGATATGATCACCAATCATGAAGAATTGGGATGACTTCTGGAAAATCGATCGAACAAATGCTTTACGAGTCAACCTTTTGTGACTCGAAATGAATGACATTCTATCCAATAGCTTTCGCCAACATTGTACCATCACAAATACAATGATTTTCTCCTACCTGCATCCAGAACCAAGTCTAACAATGGGTGACAAACGGCACTCGTGAACCACATCAAATACTCAAACAG
Organism: Fusarium musae; assembly: GCF_019915245.1. NCBI lineage: Eukaryota > Fungi > Ascomycota > Sordariomycetes > Hypocreales > Nectriaceae > Fusarium > Fusarium musae. The sequence goes on from NC_058387.1 coordinate 4,083,650, forward strand.
AGGCCGAGACGTCGCCAAAGATTCAGCTAGGTATTCGGATCCTCTGCGGCTATCCCAGACTTTTTCACGGTGCCCCCAAAGAGCATCACCCATCGTACTCTCACCCACCACCGTCAGTGGCCCATCAAGTAACGACCATTCCGCTCTAGCCTTATTTCGATACCCATCTCAAATCGTTGGTCGCTTTGCACTGACTTTCTTGGTGAAAAAACTACCGATAACTTTGTTGGTCCCGGTTTCATCGTGCCTGGCTCAACTGCTATGCCTCTGAGTATCCCAGTATCACTCGTACCTGCGGCCAACTAAAGCGGTCCTGCATGGTGCCTGAACTTCTTCCGCTTCTGGCTCGTCTCGGGGCTTATTTCATTTACGAGCCCATGAGCAGCTTCCAAGACATTAGTTGGGTTGAGCTAAAGGCACCTAGGTTCCAGACTACTGGATAGGTTGTCGGGAGAGGAACTTGACAGGTCTGAGGCTTTGGCCCAGTCAGTAAAGCGTCTTGGCTTGATTTCCTACTTTATAGCCACAAATTATGCTTTGGCTTTATGCCCGTCTGGGCAATTGCTCTTTTCCCGTCATCCTCCTCCTTAACTATCACCCACCATACGCAACCCTCTGATCAAGGCTTTAAATTTGTTTTCCTCTTTCTATCGAAGATCTGCCTGTTATCACTGGGGGCGGCAATAGAACTCTGCCGCATACTTGGTTGTTCTTTCGAATCCCATTCTGAAACGAGCTTCCTCAAACACGATATGGCTCCTAAGCCTTCTCTCGAGCCTCGCGAGGCATATGTACCGAAACCTGTTCCTATAGGAGGAGATATTATGTCGGTTATGGTCTCCCTCGCTGCTTGTTCAATATTGGCTGTCTTTCTTTGTAAGTCTTAGCAAAACCTTATGATATTAACACTAAAAACTGACACGCATAATGGAATAGTCCAGAGAATTACTGTCGTTAGATCCTGGTCCAGGTTACCATTTGTTGCTTGGCGTAAGTCTCTTGAGCTGATGCGAGGATTTGGTTCGATTTGTTGGCTAAACATAAGATATAGTCGTCCTGGTCATCTACGTCGACTCCTATGGTTTTGTTTTCACCTCTGCAATCCTCCAACAGGTCTTTGGTGTCAACAGCAGCTTTAACATTTGCCATGGCGCCATTTTACTTTGCCTGATATGCTATGTCACAACCAAGATTGTATGCTCTCCTGTCGACTATGCCGTGAAAGGGTTTGGCTAATGCGAGAATAGCTTATATACATCTTTCTTGTCGAGAAAGCTGTAAGTTTCATGTGTCGTTGAGCATTAAAGTCAAATTTCTCACAACATACAGCATGTTATTCGAAGCTCTACTACACGAAGAAGAAACTCGAAACTTTACTTGTTCAATATGATCACACTTCTTGGTGGTTATGGAGTGGTTGTCGTCCTCAACTTTATCTAGTAGGTCCTTCTAGCATTGACTTTCGTTTTCCGACGGCTTGTTAACGGTACTAGTCGCATTGCCAGAATTGTAAACGGAGAGTGCTTCATCGGCATGAAGAGCATCTCTATGATTCCTCTTATCGCTTTCGATGCCGTCGTTAATATCTACCTGACCATTCTTTTTCTTATCCCTCTTAAAAGTCAGTCGACGTTCGTTGGTTTCACGTACATATGCTAATGAATCGTCAGATCTCTATTCATTTAAGAATCTTCCAAAGACCCGTGCGAACTCCCGTCTCCGCAGTGTGGCCTTCCGTACTTTCGTCGGCGCTTGCTGTACCTTGACAAGCAGCATAGTGTAAGTCTATGGATGTCTAGCATTCGAAATACCCCTAACATGGACTAGAAACTTGGCTGTATTGATGGTTCTTGATGGCGAGCCGGGTTGGGTGTGTCTAATGTGTTGCAACAGTGACGGTATGTGCCTTAAACAAGGCGTCTGGAATACAACTGACCATATGGAGTCCTCTTTTCGGCCATTGTCGTTCAATGGGTCACTTCTCGGGATAGTGCTGGTTCTTCCAGTCAACCAGCTTCAGCTGCTGTTACGGATGGCAGCTACATTGGTAGACGTGCCTCGTCGGCTCATCCAAGAAGTCTGCATGCTTCCAATGTTCCTCGCGACGTAGACGACGAGACTTTTCTTGTCGGACATGCTACCGTCACCTCTTTGACAGATGACTCTGGTTTCGAAATGACCAAAGTTCATTCAGGGGCTACAAGTGGTGTTATCGTTACGACGACAATTCACCGTCAGAGCAGGCCTACAACCGAACGAAATAAGAGCAGCGATGATGACGACAATATTGGGATTGAATTAGACCGAGACTTTCCGGTGCGTCCAGTTGCTTTTGCTCTGGGTCACACAGAAGCCGCAGAGCCACCTCGAACACGAATCCAAGGTGGCTCCAAACCACATCATCACTCCAAAACACCTTCGTTCTCACGCCCATTGAATAAGTAAAATTCACAGTACAAGGCTGTTTGGAAGAGAGTTGCTTAAAACATTAGGTCAGGAAAATCGGCGTTTTCAGGTCAAGGGCTCTTTAGATAAAGACAAGAGGGTTATAGGCGTATTTGAAAAGATCGGAGTTGATATGGAAGGGTCGGCAATACCCAATATCTTAGCAGTTTTAATCATCACCAAGATCTGTAGGTTTCCATGCATCTAATGATATTCTTGATACCTCACGACTTGGGAAGAGCATCTATTCGCCGAGATAAGTTGATATGACGCCTAAACTTGACAAAGACGTTCTCCACTCATTGATGGAATGGATGGATGACACAATGGTGTCAGATGTTGATCTCCCGCATTCATCCACACGGCGCAACATTCCTTGGCCTACGGCACAATTCAATCAAGACATTGGCATAGCCACGATCTAGGATGAAGGCCAGGGCTCAAAGTCTCGAATCCGAGGGTCATGAGAGAGTTTGACGTAGTCCTGTAAGTCGACATCCATCGAAGCAGCAGAGATGTTTTGTCACAAAAGGGCACAGTAGTAGGAGCAGTGAAATCGCTGTTCATTGTCATCGTAGCTCGTAGATGTATCTACACGCTGAAAGAAGTCTATCAAACTGCTAAGATCTGGAATTGTTCTATTTGCAAAGTCCTCCCTTTTTGTAATATCCCGGAATTGATGATAAGAAAAAAGGAAGGAGGTTGACCGCGCAATATAAACTTGGATACTGTAAGCCAGATCCTGGTCACCTAAATGCAGAATATGTACATAAGTCAACAGGCGCCATCCTTGAACCGAAAATGTTTATCCATCCCCCCTCCCGAAAGCCAATTTCGAATGGTTGGGTATTTCCCTAGCGAGTGTACAAGAAGTTATAAAACGAACTGTGTGGCCATCTGCCATGAGCCTTGACGAGTTTAAGCGGAGGCATAAACGCTGCCGTATGAGCTGAGCTCAGTCTCGCTGGTCATAAGCATGCCAGTCTCGACCTTGAAGTAGGAGTAAGCATCAAGGTAAGAAAGGTCCTCAAGCTGTGGGATGGCATCCTTGAGCCAGGAGGCAATGGCCTCATCGGAACCAGTAGGAGCGAACTCAGTAAGCCAGATGGGCTTTCCGCCGCAAGCCTCGTGGGAAGCCTTGAGGTGGTCGAAGAGAGTGCTACCGTACTCAACCTCGGAGTACCAGTGGACGTTGCAGAAGTCATAGTGGCACTGCTCGTCGAGCTTCTCGCACTCGGAGACCCAGCTCTTGAGCCACTCAACACCCTCGCCAGGAAGACCACTGTTGCTGATGGAAGGGGCACCAATGAGGGCCTTCCCAGCATATGGGTTGAGCCATTTGACATGGGCCGTGGCAGCGTAGGCAGGAGTCATGTCAGCCTGGCCAGCGTTGTCGGGCTCGTTGAAGCTGAAGATAGCCTTGGCGCCATCACTTAGGGCCTGAGCACAGTTGTCGGCAAAGCGGTCGGTGTGGAGAGGCTGGTCATTCCAGAGGGTAGGGATGAAGTTGAGACCCTTGGTAAGACCGTCGGAAGAGGAGTCCCAGTTGTAACCCCAGCCGCAGTTCTTGCAGTCGCCGGCGAAAGTGTTGGCAAGTTCAACGTTGTTGTAGCAGACACCACGCTTGTGGGAGAAGCCAGCGGAGCCACCAGAAGAGGAGCCGCTAGACTTGGACTGGGTGCTGCTAGACTTGGCCTTGGACTGAGTCTTCTCCTTGATGGCAGCCTTCTGAGGAGCCTTAGCGGCGGTCTCCTGCTTCTTGGGCTGGGAAGCGGGCTCATAGGCAGACTTGGCAGCTTGAGAGGGCTTGGCGACCTTGATAATGGTGGTAGGCTGGGCGGCAGCGGGGGCGGGCGCGGGCGCAGAATATGCTTCGGGTTGAGAAGCGGCAGCGGGCTGGGTAGCAGCGGGGGCAGAACCGCCGGGGCCGAAGTAGTTGTTCTCCCAAGAGACGACCTGACCGTCAATGGTAGCAACGACCCAGTCACCACGCTTCTGGGCGTGCTGGTGGTGAGCGTGGCGGTGGCCGAGAGCGAGAGCCGGCTCAAGAAGAGCGGCGGTAGCGGTAAGGATGGTGAGCTTGTTGGCGATCATCTCGAACTGATGTGACTGGTGTTCCGAATGAGGGCGATTTGGGTAAAGACAGATGGAACTGTGTTTTCCGAGACGGCAGTCGACTTATGTAATGAATGTGAAGTTGTACTTGATATTCGGGTTGATCACAGTCAGGATGACAAGGTGAATGCAACAACGAAAGATCGGGGCTGAGACGATAGTTGTAGTTATGTGATCGGCACGGCCGAGTAGAGAGTGTGTATGCGATCTATCAAAGACGCAAATAAAGAAGGGCGACGACTAGTCGAGACGAGGGTTGAAAACACGGGCTGATATTGACGAGATGAAGGAGAGAAGGGGAAGGGAAGTTCGAAACCATGGGCGGGGGATATAGAGGGTTTAAGTGCAAGGAGGTCCCTCGTAATAGGGCAGGCAATGGTAATGGAAGTGGTGTGGTTTGGACATGGTCCAGAAGCACAGTACAAGTGGTGAGGTGGACTGGAATGTATCTTTTACCTGCTGATGATTGTTGGAGATACCCGTGTCTTCACCTGACACCTGGTATCTTTGTTTCCAAGACTGGAAAGACTGAGGTGGGAAGAAAGGACCCTCGCCTGGGCCATCGAGAGCCTCCACTTGTAGGGGCCGTTCTGGGGCGCTTTCGGTGGACTCAGGTGAAATGCTTGGAGGCGTTCTGCAATTCCATTGGCCGACGCTCTTGTTCCTGGCGCCGTGCTAGAGTGGATCTATGGCCGGGTGCGCCATCCCTGGCAAAAAGCGGGTAAAATGCCAGGGGCAGCTGCTTCAGGTAGCATCAAAGCAGTTTCCGATTGGACGAGCTGACCTCCCTCTCAGAACCTAAACGACAGGTCAGCGACAGCGACAGTGGGCAAAGATGGAAAACATGGGTTAACGTGGCAGTGGATGCGCGACCACTCACACAGAGGCAAACACACGCTGTGCCTGAACTGAAACAACTATGTATGCGCTATTTCATCCGGCTTTGGTCTACTGCAGGTCCCTTCTGCAGGAACACACCCCCAAAAAGAGGAAACAAAACAAAAGACCGCAAACGGCCCAATTGTCTTAGTGGCCCTCAAAGGAATGATTCACGCACTGGGCCTTCGTTACCTCTGCTACATGGATGCCAGCACTCTTTCGTCCCAATTCCTGACTCGACGATCCCACAACCAAGCTTCTGATATCCACCATGGTATAAAAAAACTAAACGGCCCCGAGAGATTAAGCCAAGCCAAGACAGCAGAGAACACGACTGAGTTTGCTGCCGGCACTTGACCTTCGAGAACCCTCAACGCCCACTTCCCAGCTACTCACGTAATCGCACAAGGCCGTGGTAGACGTTGGCCCTAACTCCGTTGAGCTGATCCTACCCAGGATGCCCTGTAGCCTGTACGTAAGGTGGTAGCTGATGCGATGCTTATCCTGGTGCCAAGCCCAGCCAACTTGATGAATGCAAGGCCAGAGGTTAACGACCACCAAGTTCTGCATCACCGTCATCATCTGGCCTCTCGTCATTCCAATGCCCTCACACCAGAGGCGCATGATACGCATCATATGACGCTCATCACGACAACTAGCAACGACAACGCACACACACACACACAATTGACGCACTCAAGAACAAAGCGCACAAAGGCTGCCACCGACGAAAATTCTAAATGTCTTGGCTTTTTGGTGCATCCCAGCCTCTTGGGACAAACCTGAACCCATTGCGAAAGGGCCACGTCGGCTACTAAACCCAATTGTCACTTAGCATCCGCCGTGTGAAACACCGTCCGAAATTACATCCGCAGCCACGGTAGGGGGGCTCCATGCGTACAACCATGATATCCCTTGTCAATATCTGAGCAACCTGTTAGCCGGGATTCCGGATCGGATCCTCATCGTAGCCCACAACGAATGGACGCTGCAAACGGATGGAGGAAACATTGTTGAGCCATTTTTGGCATAAAAAAAGCTTGGTTCTCGATTCTCATCGTATGGCAGGGTCACTCATCCCCACCAGAGACATTCACAACTTTGGAACAAGACCGAGAAAGAAAAAAAAACTCAATGCCGCATTTTGATGCTCTGACTCAGATCTTCACAATCTGTTCTGTTTTCGTGGAAGTCTTTGCCATCACTTTGCATGGCGAGGGTTACATTTTCTGCACCTCGCCATGACCGAGCACCAAGAACCACACTCGACACTCTTTGCTTTGTACAAGCTAAATGTCACGGACTCTATTTCCTCGGCTTGGCACCTAAACTATTGACATGTGGCGGTCAAGCTGATGTGTGACACTCAATCAATGCCTTCTGAGGTTGTTTCTTTGTGCAACTATCTTTATCTAATCTCCCCAACAAGTACTCCAAGTGCTTGGGAATCTGGTTGATGGGCTCCCCTGATCAGTGTCGTTTTACTCATACCACAGCGTCGAGTAAACAAAACAAGCAGTCTCTCAGGCGACGAGCTGCTGCCTGTATACAAAAACCTGATTCAGCCCATAACTTATGGGCCTATGGGGCGCTCATCTTATCTCACGAGATCGCTTCGGGGATCCCTGGAGTCTGCTGAGCTTTTAATAGTATTTTGAGCATGGCTCTTTCTCTCCACTGCCCGTGAACTGTTGACTATGGGTTGATGATTCGACACCGCATCACGGTTTAATGTATCCAATTTCAGAGTACGATGCATTGAGCGGGACGGTAATATAATGTTGTTGTGGTATACGAACGCTCGGGGGACATGACCCACCTTTGACGGGATGTGGATGTTGTTGATCAAGGCGTACCGTTGATCAGCGTGGCAATGATGAGAGCAGCAGGCTATTCAGGACTTGAGGCCTCCCTGAAAGGAAGCGTGAAGTCGCCGTGAACGATATTTCAGGTGAGATGGCTGGGGTACGGCAGTGGCAGTGGTTCATTTGAAAGATGATGATGAATTTCATATCCCAATATGGGGTATAGGGTAAGCTTGTTTTGTTGAATGTGTAAACCCCTGGCTGCATCATCACATGCAGGCATCGACAAACTGGAAGTCCTATTGATGATAAAGTTTATTACACTTTACCAATGCGAGACGCACTATGTGTTAACACCTTCCTATCAGATTACGACATGTTTTAACATACTTACCAGTGCATATATCGTTTGAGGTGCCTATGTTGTTCGTTTCGTAACAGGTTGTGAGCAACCAAAATCCGAGACCTACACAGGTGAACGAGAGACACCGCAACAGAGGAAACAAGCCATCGTTTTTAAAATAGATTCTGTAACATGGCTCCAGAGTTCAGGTGAGCTAATAACATGATCGGCGCTAGGATACTTGCGAATCGCGATATTTGCAGAAGCGCCCGATGATGGGAAATGAGGTCAAGGACTAGAGGACGATCGCAGGCGCGCGCTTGTTATTCCCGTGATTTGCCTAGTAATTTCACTCTGACGGAGCTGTGTGAAACGCCAAAAGTGCCATCTCCAACGAGATGTTTCCCTGAGCTCGCTATTGAAAAATATGGTCCATCGTCATATTAAGATCCTGGGGTAAAGTTAAACGCCAACAATGGCCGTTGTAACGTAACGGATATCAAACCGGGGCCCCGCTATAAGGCAACGGAGAATCTGCAGCCCGTTGAGAGCTGATCGAGTAGGGCTGCGTCTGTGGCGAAAGTCACCGTCGCCTTGTTGGACAGTGAATAATAAGTGGAGGTCAACACAGCCTCTTCTTCCATGAAGCCAATATCCAAAAAGCATATAAAGTCACGACATAGGCGCAACTGATACCTAGCGACACCGAAACCCAAATTGGGATGATAGTGCGAGAAGCGGCGGAATGATGACCCGTCATCCCGCCCTGTTAGTTGGGGATAAACTGCCACTACAGCGAATGATAGAACAACATGTTCAGCTAGTTGTGGCAGGACTCAAGCCACTCGATAGGATCGTCCATTACCAGCTTCAACACGTGATACTGTAAGACGCTGATTCGCTCGTGTTGGTTTGAGGAAGTTATCCAACTCTTGAAACCTCGTGAGTTCTTTGGCATGCTTATAAAACTTCGACCTCTTAAACTCGAAACATATATTCTATACGACGATTTAGACGCAGAAGGACAAAAGGCTGCCACCCAGTATTATTGCCCCCCCGCTCTGACCGCTTCTGCCACGGGCAATATATAGGAGCTGAATTACAACCAGTCTACACAAGAGAGCAGCCCACCATGGACCTAAATCCACAATTCACTACAGGAATGCTGTCATTCACTGATCAGCCCGACTTTGATTACGCCGCCTTCCTCCAAGCTGACGATATCACTTTTGGCGAGGGTGCCCAGACCCAACAGCAAGTACCATCAGATTCCTCAGACAAAGCTACCCCACCAAGCACAACGTCAGGGTCCAGTAGTGAACTTATTGCTCGACCTTCGGCTCAGAAACAAAGACTTGAGCGAAGAGGCCATACTAAAAGTCGAAGAGGTTGTTACAACTGCAAGAGAAGGCGTATCAAGGTGCGAGACCTGAAGATCTAACTTCGATGGATCAACTAACACCAAGAAGTGCCAGGAGACTCGGCCTGCGTGTGGCCACTGCACCAAGACGGGCCTGAAGTGCGAGTATCCATCTATGCCTCAGATCACACATCAGGTGCGCAAGAGACAAGGCTGAACAACTGTACCAACTGACAATCGTGTATCTAGCCGCATCACCAGATTCCTCTGTTCAGTCTCCAGGACATGCGCTTCTTCCAGCACTTTCTGACGCAATGCTACCCTCATCATCCCTTGAAGCAAGAGGACATCTGGACCCATGAGATCCCATGCATTGCTCACAACGTACGGCCTCCCACCAACTAAAAGAAACAAGGCAACTGCTGATCGGTCTAGCATGAATATCTTATGCACGCAATCCTCGGTTTCTCGGCATCTGAACTTATGAGGAATGACGCCAGTATTGTTTCGTCAGCCATGAACCACCGTATCAAGGCAATAAGAGCAATAAAGAAACGCCTGGCCGAGACTGCCAGAAGCTCAATGGACTACGAGGAAGCGAACGCCATGGTAGCTACTTGTTACGCTCTTACATTCCAGTCCGTGAGTTTGGATGACGGACTGGCGGAGTATCTGACATTCATCCGTGGTATTATGATCGTGGGAATGCAAATGCTGTTCCGAGGTATAAAGCCGATATTCGAAAATATGTTGGAACCGGATCAGGATGCTTTACTAGAACCACTAATGCAGGGCCTCCCACTAATTCCAAAGGGCTATACGGACTCTGCAATGGAGGCTCTTACAAACCTCAAGCCACTTTGTGAGCGGCCAGTCGAAGTTGAGTATCATCAGCATCTCGTCAAAATGGCCGAAAAGCTCTACGTCAACTCGTGGGATGGTAAGTCGTGCAAAACTGGGCTGGCACCCAGCTAATTAGGTCTAGCATATAAAGCATACACGGCACAATACGGCTGGTGGATGTTACTTCCACACGACACCTTTCAAGCTCTTATTGACCCCGATAACCAGGTCATGATGCTGCTTCACTCACATTGGGTTGCCATCAACGAGATCATGTCTCCTATCAGTGGGCAAGAACGAAACGTATCTGAAAAGTACCCTCCACAGAGAGATGACCAGCCACAACTTGATCCTGGCTTTGCTCGATGGCTTAAACATATTAATGCTAATATCGATCTTGAGCACCAAATTTATAATCAGTGGCCGATGTGGGTGGAGGAACAGTTGGATAATGATATTACTTTCTTTGGAAGGGTTTAATCAACGGGTTTTACTCAGTTATTTGGTATATTCATGTAGGTTGTTGCAAGATTTAGAACTGGGAATCTTCAAGTAGATAAGATAGATCGTGTCCATGGGTTGGCAGCTCAAGCAACGAGAGTTTCAAGCTACGTTCTCCTGAGGAAAAAGTGAAGATCATTTTGGATGATGGACTTGTTCAAGATCTCTGGCCACGGATGTGAATCAAAAGATAGAAAAAGACCAAGGAAACTCATCTAAAATTAGGAATCTCTCTATTCCAGGCGACTCAAGTACTAGGTAAAGTCATCCCACGCTTAGGACGCTCTTGAACTGTCATTTTTAGCCCCCCCATCAGACTCAAGGTCTCCAAGTGTTGTTCCCTGTGCTAACTTAGTCTCGGCACTGCCCCAGCAGCCCCCACTATTGAATCTCGCATTCATCGTATTCCACGCGATTGGGTCGGGCGTGGGGGGATGATCACCATATAAGCCAATCATGTTTGCGGATAATCCTCACAGGGCTGAATGATGCCTGGGGCTGTCTCCATCATTGAGCAATGAGTTGTGCCGTATTCTTCGGGTTGGGAAAGTAGCCAATTGAAAATCTCAGGATAGAGAGGTAGATCATACAAGGTCGTAGGTATATATAGAGCCTCTGTTCGCTTTCAAGATACAAGAAGTTTGGAAACGAGATCATAGTAGGACTTATCCGTACACCAACGACTTATCACCATTACCAAGCTGCATCTAAAGAACCAGGTATTCAAAACACTCTTGCCAACGCCACTACTGCAGAAACATGTCTGCAGTGACTAAGACAATGGCAACTTCATCCTTCGAACTTAGCCATCGTCCCTCTGGACACTTGGCGCCACCTCCTGACTACGACACTACTGAAGCTGTAGAACTATCACGCCTATCACCAGCCACGTCTTCTACAAACTCCCTGCCAGAATATACGACACTATACAGAAATGAACACGGAGACTCGGCATCGTCCTCTTCAGCATTGGAATTCCATCCCACAAAACAACTGCAGATCGAAGCTCCTGGGTTTGCACTTATGAGGCTTCCTCTACCGCCTCAGCCAGATCCTATCTATGCCTTCAACGTCGCAGCAACGGGAGAAATCGATGATGCAGAGTATGTATCGATCCGTCCCACCAGAAACTCAGGCTCTTGCTTTCTTGCCAGGGCGAACGATCCTACACAAGCAGCTCTTTGTACGACCACATACCGCTTTGGTCCAGGCAAGCCTCCCAAGATCCGTTTTGTTGGGAATGGATCACAGAACGGCCAGGCAGAAGAGATCGAGATCAGCTGCAAAGGTGTTCTAACTCGCAGCACCATCATGCGCACTCATCTCGGCACTTTCGAATGGCGATATAGTTCCCGTGCTGAACGTCGAAGTGCAAAAGCCTCTGTTGGCGAGGACATCGGTTGTCTGCTAATTCTAGACCAAGTCATGAAAGTGGCTGTTGCAGGAGGAAAGCAAGAAGAGAGAAGACGCAAAGTTGGGCAATTCGTGCGTAGTGATGGACTCCGTACTCAAGGTTCTAGGAGGAGCTCTGCTGGAAATGGTGGACGGCTTATGCTTGATCTGCGAGAGTGGTCGGATCGGAAAAACGAGGCGATTGAGATGGAAATTCTAGCTGTGGTGAGTTGTGTGTCCATGATGAAGAAAGAAGTGGATAGGCGAAGAATGCATCAGACTATGGCCATCATGGGAGGTGCTTCTGGTGGACCCTAGACTATTGGCACGAATACGATACTCGGATGAGATCGATAATAGGGATAGACTGTACACACATTTTAGTTATATAAATCAACCTTCTGCTTTTCGAGAGACCGTTCCGTCAATTTAGCCGGATAAATGCTAACCACCAAGTTGCATCCCACATCACCCATTTTTGTATCTATTCTTGCACTTCAGGAACAGCGGTTTTCTCTCTGGGTCCCAGCTCAAGCACCTCAGTCGATGGGATTTGTTCCTTCTCATTCAAGTTGGCATTCTCGAGATCCTTCTTACTGCATTTACACCTGTACCTCACCGAGCACCCCTGCTTCTCACCAATGAACGGGTCGTTACGGCACGATTTGCCAAACAACTCCAGCAGCAACACCCACACAGAGAGAGCCAAAGTGATGGATATCAGGTTCAGCGAGTTAAGGCTCTTAGCCAATGGCAAGAGAAACAAGATGAGGCAGACGAGAAGTCTATTGGCCAACCGCGTCTTCTTGGACAGGCGTCTAGTTGCTGGATGGCGATGATCATGAGTGACTGAAATGACCCCCATAAAGAACAAGGCCACAGCAAGGCCTTGACAGTAGAAGTACCGGATACCGTCATCCATCTCGGGGTCTGAACGCTCGATATAGTGTTCCGTAAGATGCTCAGGGTTGGCATCCGGGGTATCTGCGATCCAGACGAGCTTAGATAGCCCGGCAGATGCGAGAATGTAGCCCATGATGAACGGGAGATGGGCGTAGTGCCATACGGACGCTTTCTAGGTTAGCAAGGGGTCATTAGCACGGCCTTTATAACTTACAGGATATCACGGAGCGTCGAATAGCATGGATATTGATGTTGCTGCCATCCACATCAAAATAGATCCAGTTAAACACAAACGCCTGGCAAAGACCCAGAACGGCCTTCCCCAAGAACACATCAACGGTATATCCTCCGTGGCTCTGAAACATTGGTCCCATGACAGAGTACCCAAACACCAGCGAGACAAAGGCATTGGTTCGTTCAACACGATGCTCAATATTGACGGCTGGAAAGAACTCGAAGATCCCCGAGAGATACTTGACAATGGTTTTGTTATGAGTAGCCTTACGGCCGTATTGGTAAATTCCAGTGAGGATGCTCTGGCCGCACATATCCAAGGTGATGGCAACCCAGATGAGTCCCAGACGAGAAGGCATCTCAACATGAATACTAGCGATCCACAGGGCTGCTGGCACAATTATGTTGAGAGCTTGGCAGAACATAACACCTCGCACCATTGGCAGTAGGTACCCAGTGTACAAGAAGTGGAAGACACCTCTGAAACGAGCAGCGACATAGAACGATACCAGCATAGTGTAGGTATTGTGCTCGCCAGGATAAAATGCATATGTCATATTGGTCGAGAACCTAAGAAGTCAGGTGGATGAATTATTGGTGACTTTTGCTAACATACCCCAGGAGACAAGCAATCTCGAACAGAATCTCAAGCCGTGTAAAGACATCGTCCGTCTCAAACCAGCTCAGGATCAGAGTGATATCGGACCAAATCTTCCATGACATGATGAACGTGATTGCGAAGCGAAGCAGCTCTTTGCTGGTAGGCTCAGCCCAGACATGCTCGCCGTTGACATGAATGATGCCGACTGTTCGAGCGGTGAGAATTCGTTATTGCAAGATAGTTGGGTTTCTTACCATAGAGAAGATCAAAGAACAGCTCAATGGCCATGATCTCGGTGTTTTCTGAAGCACGCCACAACAACCCTTTGTGAAACCATTGCTTGACCACTGGCCTCTTAAAAAGTTTGATAGTTTCTCCTAGTCGAGGCTGACCTCCACCAGAGCCGACTGAGAGTGTATCCGAAGTTGACATGTTGGAAGAGTCAGCAGCTGGTAAGGGGTCATCATCATCATAAGTTCGGAGCTCAGCACCATAACCAAACTTGTCGAAATTGGCACTCAGAGCAGACGTGTTGGTAGAGAGCCGTTCCAGGTGGCTGTTGACGATATCAAGTTGGCTCTGCATATCCTCCCACTCGTCAAAGGCAGGTCCATGCCGTTGTCGAAAGTGAGCACGGCGACTCTCGTGGTGATCTCGGGTCTCTCTTAGATAGTCGCAATGTTCTGGAGATCCGTGGATGACAACTTCAACCTGAACATCATTTCGCTTTCCATGTTCTTCACGTAAAGACTCGAGATCTTCGGGCAGGGAGGCAATGATCTTCTTGCCGTTTGGCAGAAAGAACTCCTGTGGCCGCCGACGTCGAGCAGAGGCAATGTATGACATTTGAGCACAACGGATTGAGTTTGGAATGTCAATGAAAGTGACAAGACCTACACTAGGTATATAAGGAGAAGGAGCTGAAAAGCTACAAGATAAGCACAGAGCCAATGGCTATAGCTCATTGGGCGGCCGACTCTGAACACACAGGCCCCTGCTAATTCGATGCCGCTATCATTGGCTTTTGATGATGTGTCCCACGGCTTATTTGATTGATCCCCGCAAGTGAAGCTGGACAACCATCCCATTGCGAAGAGACACTACTAGGATAAGCATAAGTGTTTCATTTTAAGCTTAACCAGATGCGTAGTCATCATGACTAAGTGATTGAAAATAATTGTATTTTATTACTGAGAATAATACCCGTCGCCGTGAATGCGTTTTCATCGAGAATATCAATTTGGAAGGAGTCCATTAGCCTTACGAATTAGGTAGATCCAGGAACGCAAGGGTCTTCCCGCTGTATGGAGGAAGATCAAATCACGTGACATGCCTTGCGGTTGTTTTCCGGCTCTCTCTTGACAACATCCTGCCTAAGGCCGCAATACTAGCTCTTCCATTGCCCAGTAATTCGGAGCAAAGATTCAGTAGCCATCACCAACTACCAAAACCCATCCCTCCCAATTCAACCTCCAACACCGCCAAAATGACTGCTGCGTGGAGAGCCGCTGGTCTTACGTACGTCAATTGAACCCCCAGACACTGCCGACTACAACATCTTCCGCCGAGCGATCGTACCGAAACACCGAGAAGCTAACATTGCGTTTCGATAGCTACAACCGCTACCTGGCCATCGCCGCCCGCGTTGTCCGCCGAAGCTTGAAGGAGGACAAGAGAATCGCTGCTGAGCGCCGAGGCGAGATGGATTTGCGATTCTCCAAGTGGCAGGTAAGGCGATACGGAACCGAAAAGACGGCGAGAGATAAAAAAAGCGACACAGACTAACATGTAATTACCTCAACAGAACGGTAAGCAGGGTGAGCCCAAGAACCTCGCCACTGCCAACGCCGCCATTGCCGCCGAGAACGCTTCTTAAGCAGATGGATTTGGAGATGATTGCGCGTGGGATAATAGAAGCGTGGCGCTCGAAGGGGTTACTCGGTTCAGATGAGATGGACTTATTCCTCAGCCGAATGCACACACCTGGAGCCACTGTACCATAGCGATTGTTGCAATGTATCAATCAAATTCAAAACTACGAATGCAATTGGAAGCGAGAACGGATTTGCTGGTGAATCAATGTGTTGCGTTGTAGATAAATGATTTCTATTGTGATGCTCGCGATGGAACGTCCGCATCTCAACTTTCTGTCACACCCGGCTACAGCCGAAATAGTAGCTACGGCTCCGCTAACGATGTGTATCAACACACATGACCAGTTTGCTATGAAATCCGTGCCTTCTGCCTCTTTTCTACTGCAAAACTTTATTGTAATTTGACTTTTGCATTGATTTCTCCGACGTAATAGCTAAACTTGGTACAAGGAGTACATCATTTAATCATTGTACGTAGCAGTGGACCCATCATCATAATTGGATATATCGTCCTATCTCCCTTGCTGCTCACAATCATCTTCTATCAAACATACATTGCTGTATTTCAGGGTTACCACCACCACGCAAACGTGCAATACTATTACTTAATGCGATAGCCTGTTGCTTCATTCAGTCAATATGGACGATATTGGCAACGGAATTCAAGATGGTGGGTGCCCAATACTGCATTACCCTTAGGTCCCGAGTGCCAATGTTGTCAAAATCTGACTTTGGGAGCACAGATATCGCCAGAATATCGCTTGATCACCAATATGAGCTGCCGCCTCCGCCACCTCCGGACATTGCGACTGCAGGAATAGTCGCAGTGGACATCACAGATAAATTCTCAGAAGCTATCAAGAGTAAGTTTTGTGTCGCTGACTTTGTTCACTCATGACCCCGCCGTTGACTCAAGTCTGACCAGCTCTCGCACCCGGTGATCTTGTTAAAGATGGACAGTTTACTCTGTTCGAGTCCGTTTCAGGGCTTGAGGTTCGTCTATCGTGAAATTTAGCTGGACTCAACACTGATACGCTTAGATAATGGATCCTAAAATGGACAGCGGTTGTGTTGAATCAGCAGAGGAGCTTGAAGAGCTTTACGATGTTGCGCGGCCACTGCTCCCAGAAGAGGTCCTGGGAATTATAGACCAACTTCTCTGCCATGAGGTAAGTGCTTCAGTAGCAAAGCTACACTATAAACTAATCATGTTGTTCAGATGGCGTGGCATCAGGGATATCCGCTTTCGCAGACTCTATTCACTAGTATATACATTGAGGCGCTTCTGACACCCACCCCACGAACTGTCGATGACGCTCATTTCGTTCGAAATGGCTCATATGGTTCTTCTGGACAATCTGATATGCTTAAGATATTGAGAGCGTACTGTCTTGGTCTGCTCAAAGCCTGCGGTTATGTCAACGAACGGATTAGATCAGAACACTATTATGAAGTAAGTGTGAACCGATGTCATGACAAATGGATCATTTTTGCCTAACCCATTATTTCAAGGAGGAAGATTTCGTTACAAACACATACAGCCGCACCTTACTTGCTGAAATACAACCCCAGGCTATCCGGCAGGCTATCCAAGAAGCAAGAGACTTACTCAGCACATTATCGACCGACGTCAGCGATGATCTTCGAGAAGCACTTGATCAACGACTGCAGCTAAGATTGTACTTCCTGGACGCCACAGAATGCCCCAAATACGTGAAAGAACCCGAAGTTGCGCGAAAGCCATGGCTTGAAGGACTCAAGGGTCTTCCAGCCATCCAGTCATCTCACTCCCTGGGAAAACCAGTCGACGAGGCCTTCAGTGCCAAGCTACAACGAAAGCTTGCTAGCACCATGCCCCCTAGACCGATTGTGCAGTTGAAATTCGAGGATGCATTTGGCCATCTTTCAAGGCTGTTCGCGGATGGTGTTGAATTGATTGATGTGCTAAACTATACCGATTCCCAATGTCTACAAGTAAGCATTGGATTTCCCTTCAGAGAATGTCAACGCTAAATATCTTTAGAACTTCGTCTTACAATTTCAAGATAAGAAACCTCAACCGCTGGTTTTCGTGCGGACTCTACTTCAGACTTTCCTCTTTAACGAAATGGAAGTTCTAGGCACAATGAGCATTCGGCAGATCATGGATGATGACTTTTCTATCGTCTCGATGCCGGCCAGCCCCCAACTTGATCGAAACAACGACGAGATAGAATTTCCCCAAGATCCGCGGTTCATTGTTGCACAACAAATGGAACAGTTTCGACAAAGAGCGGCTCAATCATTTCTCGATATCTTCAGGACCTTTTGCCAGAATAGGTGTCGTGTGCGGCGCACGCTCTGCCATATCATCAGGGACTGGGACAATCTCCAGCTCGACGCTGAAGAGATCGATCAAATTATCCAGGTCAAGTTGGACGAGAAGCCAATGAGACATTTCACAGGAGCAAATTCTCAGCCAATCGACACTTACTCCCTCCCACTATCGTCCTGGACGTACTTATACAAGATTCGCCACATGGAATGGATTGTACAACTTGGTTTCGAGTTGGAAGTCTATCAGCCAGACGAACTTGCCGGTATGTATTGGTATCTCAATTACCTGGCCAAATGGAGAGTTCAGCATACAGAAAGGCTCAAGTCCTTCATTGTTCGAAGAGTCGAAGAATCTCGCGCACCTTCTCAACCGCGAAACCCTTCAGTAGATCGCCAACTTGAGCGATCTCTTGCCTTTGTCCGGCTTATGCTTCTTGATGCCGCTGTCACATGGGAATTGTCAGATGCGCTATCTTGTCTTTACACAGCTCTCATGCGGCTTGAGTTGGTCAAGGTGCCTCCGCGACCGTACAGTAACGATGAGTTCCGCTTTGAGCTGCGGATGAAACCATTCGCAGTTATTGGTCTGCCGCCTTGCCCGGGCTTTCAAGAATTTAATCTTGGAACCACGCAACCAGAATCGTCCACGGTAGAAATTCTTCAATATGCAGAAAGAGCTCTGAAGGGTGCAAAGCAGGGGTTTGAGGTTCTGAGCAAGTTGTCTGCGACAGATTCGTTCTCCGTTGGTTCTCACGATAAATGGCAGACTTCAAAGAAGAACGCGCTCAAAGCTTGTATTGCAACAGGGCTCGCGATCACGGCTGTGTTGAAGGCATCAAAGGAAGATGCGAGTAATCTGAAGCTCAGAGCTGAGGTGCCAACTCCTGATAAGTGTTATCATGACTGGTGGATTGTACCTCGTCTGGTTCCTGAATGAATGCTTTTTGAAGGAAATCCATGTGTAATGACAAAATGAGCTTAAATTGAATTGTTACATCAAAGCCGCCTCAGCGTATTCGGGTATCCAGATGAGAGCAGCACCCTCTTCCAATATTCCTGGTTACCAGCCCTGGTTTCAAACATCAAACAGAATATGAACTAATACTACCTAGGTATAGAAGATACAACGCCATTTCCATTGCGACAATTTCAATAACAAACCGAGCGCATCCTCACTGCAAATGCTTTTCGGTAATCGGAATGAGATACCGAGAATAACTGGGGATCTTCAGTCCTGGTTCTGATAAGAAGACAGGCCTAGTGGGACCAGTGCTTAAGCGGCAACACGTCGGCGAGCGGCCTGGGCCATTCGGAGACGAACGGTCTGCTCATAGAGAACGTCCTTGAAGGCAAAGAGGAGCGCAGCAGTGAGGACGCTCTGCGTGACCTTAGGGCCGATGCCTGTTGATGAGAGTCAGTGAATTGCTAAATAAGATGGTGACTTAATATTTTACCTCGGTAGAGACCAGAGTAACCACTCTCACGGACGATGCGAGAAAGAGCACTAAGGGAACCCTCCTTCTTACCACTGCCCTGGACGTGCATCTGAGACTTGACGGTGATGTAAGGGTAGGTGATGGCAGTAGCAAACAGCTTGCCTAGGGCGCCGAGGAAGAATGCGATAGTAGGAGTCACCTTGCGACGCTTCTCAACTGTGTTCTTGAGTTGCTCGAAGAGAGTGTACTGGAGAATAGGGTTGATAACGAGGACAAGAGCCGGGATGACACCAGAGAAGAGAGCCTGAGGACCCTCGTTCTTGAGGAGGAGCAGCAGAGTGCCGATGGTGCTCGGAGCCTTGGCAGGCTTAGACTCGCCGGACTCGAGATCCTGCTTCTTCTCTTGCTGGCGAGTAGTGACTCGGGTGTTGACGACCCAGATAGGGTTGGTGATGATGACGGTGGCCGAACCAGCGATCGCACCAGCAATCATGGATTCAACAGTCGTGAGCTTGGCGCCAGCGCGACCAGCCTTGGCAGCAGCCTTCTCGAAGAAACCGCGAGTCCATTCATACCAGTAGTAGTAGACAAAGTTGGTGACGCTGATGCCGAAGAGGGCCGAGTTAATACCGGAGTAGAGACCAGAGATACCCTCGCGGGCGATGATGTTGCCAACAGCCTCGCTGAACTTGCTCTCGGCCTTCTTAGACTCGACCTGAGCGCGTGTGGAGAGGGTAATGAGAGGGTAGCTTGAGATATCATCAGCGCACTGTGATGCGTCATTGGGGTATTCGCAAGCCTTACGTCAGGATCATGGACAGAAGACCACCTCCGGCGCCAGCAAGAGCGTGAGCGACATTGTCGTTCTGAGGGATTGCCTGAGTCTCAGGCGCCGTGCTAATTTCGACCTTGTTAGGAGTGATCTCGACCTTCGTCACAGGGGTGTCGATCTGAGGAGTGGTCTCCTTTTCGGCGTTGTCGGACATGATGCCGTTGGTAAATGGTCGGTGTAGTATACAAGTTTAAGCTTAAGCGAGGCGCGCGTGTAAGCGATGTTTATGTAGGACAGAAATAGAGAATCGAATTGAATTGATGGGGAATGAACAGTAATTAAAAACCCGGGGAAGGGAAACTTACAAGTCGCGCGGGGCCGTGCTCGACTATAGGTAGGTGCCCAGATACAGTATTTAAAGCTCGGCTTGTAAGGGAAAGGTATTGATTGGATTGGATTGGATTGGATTGGATTGGAGGGAGACTTGTATCTCGGGATCGGCAATGACTTGACTCGAGAGCTAGAGGGCGTCTACTGTAAGGCCTAGGTATCTCAGGTAGGTCCCTCTCCCTAAATATACCGTACCGAGGTCGGGACGGGAGTTGATACCGAGTAAAACTTCCCTAAAAGTCGGCCTCTGTTCCGCATCTGAAAATGAGGTCACTTCCCTGCATGTGATGTGGGGAAAAGGGACAAGGCCTTGGGCCGGTGACTTGAGATCTTTACCGTCTGGCGCTAGTACCAATTGGGGCACAAGACAACAGCCCGTTGAAGAGACAAGCGACAAGCCACGGAGTCAGGAGAAACAGAAAATGCGGGCAAAGTTCACGCTTTGTCCCCGCTTGCCTCATTGGGACCAAAGTAAACACTGGACCGGACCCATGCCGCCACGTCTATCCCTGTCCAAATCCAACAAAGCACAAAGCACACCGCGGGTTGGTTTTGGCTTTGCAACGGAGGGACGGCGGTAGTGTTTGCATATACCATGACTATTTTGAGATTCACATTCTAACATTCCATGAATGATTAACGAAACCACCATTCGTCAATGCCAAAACGCAAAAGTTTAGGCGTTGACAACGACTCTTTTGCCGTTCGCTGGCATTCTTTTGCCGATATGAACACACCCAGCGCGGATATTATGTCGTCACCCGATCCTCTAAACGATACCGTTGAACAAAGTGTCATGCCCCCTCCATCCACGCGCCGTGTCGTCCGCAGCAGCCAACGGTCCAGCCGCTTCTCCTCCATGGGTTTAGGAACCTCTCCTAGGAAACAGACTTTCGAACTCGAGGTTGGAGATAATAAAGCGCCCCAGAAATTACTAGTTACGGTCGAGACAGAGGAGCCAAGCGCGACTGCAGGCCCCAGCAGCGCGCGACGAAAACTATTCCAAGACAGCCCTTACCTACCGATATCGCGACGCAGAGAAATGGCGACCACCACGACGACTGTGCCACTAAAGGGGGCGATCGAAGACGATAACAACGCGACTCCCAGGAAACGAGGACGACCGAGAAAAACAAATGGCACACCCCTACCCAGCGCAGGCACCAAGAGAAAGTCAATAACACCGATGCATGGGAGCCCCCGGAGAAGACAACGTACGACAAAAGATATAGATACACCGAATAAACCGGCAGACAGTAATGCGCAGCCAACACCAGGAACAAAAAGACGAGGTCGACCACCGAAGAACCGTCCTGTTGACCCACCAAATCCCACAGAAGACGAACGAAACGCGAGGGGGTTTTCAGAGACGAGTAACACATCGGAAAGTCAAGCTCTCGATAAAATTGAGGTTGCTGGTGATGCCCCCGGCCTGCCCTCACCCCGCGCCGACGACTCACAAGCTGACAACGATGTGACTCTGGTCATCACACCGTCAGAAGCTGAGGCAAATCAATTACGCGCAAACCGAACCGCGCATAATAGTGCGCCTGCTCAGCAAGAAGAACCGGACTCAGATATTTGGATGGCAACATTAGACGATGAACCAACGCCGCGGCCTGGGAGTCGCGCAACCCAAAATGCGCCTGCTCCTTCAAGTCCAGACCATGGACGAGCAGATGATTTCTCAGATTTTGGAGATTATGGCTATGGACCAGCCGGAAGCGACGTATCTTCTGCAGACGAACCTCAGAGCGACGCCCGTTCTGGGAACGAAGATACGGTCGCGGCGGGTGAAGACTTTAGCATGATATTCATGGACTCGCTCCCTTCTCTACAAGCAAGCATGCGCAGCTCTGTTCGAGAGATCGCCGAGAACGACATTGGCGAGGAAACCAGCCTAATTATTAACAACACTTTGGAGTCTCTACGACAGTCTCTGCAGGATCGCGACAGACCTAATGTGAATAAGGAAACCGCCGAGCAAGACAAGGAGCCCCATTCATCGGCACCCGCTCCAGCTGAGCCTCGAGATGAACGCCGGCAATCTACCATTCGCCCACCCATGACCTTTTCGCCCAACCGCAACTTATCCTCCCTATGGCGTCAGACCCCGCGAAGAATGGGCTCTTCCCCATTGCGACGGCAAGTGTTGCAGTCAAACACGCGAGACAATTCGGACGCTGAATATCGCGGATCTCCTCTGGCAACACAACGACAAGACTCCTCACATCTCGAAATCGAGAATTCAAACTTGTACGACGACTCTTTCTCAGAGATACCCGATGCAGTACTTGAGGCAGCCACTCCCCGCCGTCCTCGAGCCATAACCAAGAAACCACCATCAGAGACAGACGATGTTCAAATGGAGGATGCGGACCTTATCCAGTTTGAAGATGAGCCCCAGCAAGCAGAGATGCAGGAAAAAGAAAAAGGGGTTGAAGAACAAAGTGCAGAGGCAGAACAGGTGGCAGCTGAAGATCAAGATGCAGCCGAAGAGCAAGAACAAGAAGAGGCCGGACCTCCAGAAGCTTCGGTTGGAAGTGTTATCTCTCGTTCGGATGGCGGGCGTCTCCCCACTCCCGACGACACCCCTCCAAATATCGATTTTGGAAACAGTACAGCTCCGAAGTCAATAAGCGTATCACACAGTCCAGCTAGGTCTGCATCTTCCATAGATTCGCCGCCGAGGAACTCATCACCTGGGCCCGCCACCGCAGCTCAGGTATCACTTGAAGCGATAGAGATTGAAGACGAAATTGTTGACCAAGCTATTGAAGCTACCGGGCAAGTCACGAATGGGGCCATTGTTGAAGTGGAAGTAGCCGACAACGATGATGAACCCATCACAGATATGACTATTGTGCCGGAACCTGATGACCATTCTGTTTCAGATGACCAGCCCTTGGAGGAGCCCATTATGGACGACCCGGTTGAAGAAGAACTTGAAGAGGTCCAAGAGATTCCTGAAATCCTTGTACCTCAGCAACCCCATTTGTCCTTAGAGGCCGAAATGCAGCAGCCAGAAGTCACGCCACTAAATCAACTTACATCACCTATCCAGGAACCTCAATCGTTGCCTGATGTGCCACCAGAGAGAGTCAGACGTCCCACATTGTCCCCTATTATGAGGGCGGGGAGAGCTTTGCAGAGCGTGACCTCGGATCCTCCAACGCCGGAGGCCCGCGACCATCATTTGCGAAGCCCTTTCAGAAGATCTGCTTCTAGAGAGCTAGGTCCAAGGGTAACTCAGCCAAATCAACGGACGAATGCGAGTCCTGGGAATTCCCGTCCATTCACTGAAACTGCCCAGATCTCCAAAGAAGTTTATGACGACCCCTTTGGAACAAACACCAGGCATACAGGTCAAGCTAGCTTTATGGAAGCTCTCGAGAGGAGAAGTGCTGGTTCGTCACCACGCCATCGCCGAACAATGTCCAGGGAATCTGCAGCAAGCTCTACGCATTTCCAGGCTCCCAGTGAGGGTAGAATGAGTTGGGTTGATAGAGAAGGTCCTATAAGCGACAACCTCAGAGGAGATGTACCCCTTGAGGCTTTGGCACGATCAACAGCCAGACCTCCCGAACCGCAATCCATTTCTCATGACCAATTGGACGGGGCGGTGGATGACGCAGATGACGAAACCGAAGATGCCGGCGATGATATGGATTTGTGGGAGTTTGAAGCCCAAAGGTCAAGCCCTCATGCAACCCGTCAGCCTTCACCAACGAGGAAACCCGAGTCACCTATCCCCAGACGGAGCACTCTCCCGAGCCCTTGGAGGAGGCAGGCCAACAGGGGAACACAACGGCCTCCAACGACTACAGATCAGACAAGGAATGAACTGGAAGAGAATGAAGAACACCTGGAAGAAGAGACCGCGCCTCAAGCTAATAGCGTGGAGGTCGTGCAGGATGAACCATCTCAAGCAGAGGAGTATTCTCTTCTCGCTCAAAGGGAGGTTCCTCAAGAATCTGATAAGGCTCCTGCTACGGCCAAAGTGGGCCGTTTCGATCTCTCAACTTTCTTCTCTTCACCGGCCGCGATCCCAGGCATCTTGGCTGACAAGCTATCTCCTCTTAAGAAGATGTCCGCCTTTGGAGCGCGGCCCACGGAAACCGAGCCGAAGCCCACGGAGACAGCTCACACCCTTCCGACAAGCTCCATGTTCCCACAGTTACCACCACAGGAGCTTGTACCTCGAGGGCAGCCAAGGGCAGGCTTCTTCTCTCCTATACGCCCCGTTCAGCCCCTGGCGAGAAGAGACCAGTCTGAAGAACCTGAAAATGATGAATATTCTCGGTCAGATTCACGGTCGAATATGTCGTCACCAAGTCGACAGGCAACAGCTTCCTTAGGACAGGGAGAGCATGACACTTTTATGCAGGAAACATCTGAGCAACAAAATGAGAGTAAACAACAGGACGAGCTCGACGAGGAGGGCACAGAAGTACTTGAAGAAGATGATGAAGATCAAGTATCCGAGCCATTGCCTTCCGTGCCTCAGAAGATGAACTTTACTCCTCAGCGAAGAAACCACAGTCAGAGTTTCTTCAAGGCTTCAACTCAGGCTGCTGCCCCGATCCCGAGTAGTAGTGCCACCACTCCACCGAGGATGCAGCTCACTCACGCCGATATACAAAAGTGGCAGCAGCAAACATCCAATGCAAGTGAAAACTCCCCCAAGCGACCCACAGCTAGCACTCTCCTCCGTCCTTTACCTCCCAGGAACGCTTCCCCAATCAAATCAAGTCTTCGTTCGCCACTCAAACCTCACACTCCTGGTCGTGTGGTTGAGTTCACCAGCAGCGTCCTATCTCCCATCGAGCAAGCCAAGGTTCGACATCAACGTCGACTATCCAACTCCTCAGCAACATCTCAGTCAAGCACAGGGGCCCAGCGTCCTCGTGTACCACACGAAACTGCCAACAAGGAGAATAACACCATCTCGCAAATTCCTATCTCTAACGAGAAAATCCCAACACAACAGACCCACCCCGAACCACTCTCCCAAACGGTCTGGACAAGAAGACACTGGCTGCTCTTGGATGATCTTGTTCAACAGCGACGTCAGGGCCCCTTCAGTCTTCATTTTGAACGCTGTTCAGACAAATATCTTGGAAGACCGGCCTCAAGCAAAGGCGAGTCAATGATGCTGAAGCGTTGGCACTTGGACTGCGTCGACGCTTTCAAAGCACAAGTCGGCGGCTGGGATGAGGCTGAAGTGGTCAAAAGATTAGTTGGCTTGATTCTCGGCGGAGAGAAGAGGAGCCAAGTGGCTGAAAGACCAGCAAGAGTTATGTTTCACTAAACGACATGAAAGAATCCTGTTTTTACAAAAGGTTTGGCTTGTTTTCGTATAGAATCACGAATATGGCATACTTAGCATTTCATGAGGCGTTCTGTTTCATGATTTGGTTGCTGTTACTGTTTGGAGATACCAGATAACGCTTGTTGTACCCTTTATGCTTTCTTTGCATACGATTACATACCCCTGTCTTGCAGCACAGTCTGTTGGAAGCATCAGCATATATATAGTTTTGGTTATCCGTTTCAGATATGGTTGTGCTAGCAATTGAATACATGTATATGCCGCTCAGCGTGGACGATTCTTTTCCCTCGAAACGCCTGGTCTAAAAGCGTGTGATATATTACATACAACTACTATTGTGCCTCTCATTGCTAATCTATTCCAGCATGGAAGCTTGGTTCGTGTAAAGTACATCCACCACACTGCTCAGTTTCTCGATGGTTGCCAGAGCCGCATCATAGGACTCATCCCGGTGCGTCTCGTCAAAGATGATGAGACAACCAGCCCCCTGGTCCAAAACCCCGATAATGACCTTGTCCAAGATCATCTGAGACAGTTTTCGCTCAACCTGCTGAGTGTCGAGGCCAACCATCTTGGCAATGTGGTCGATTTCGACGCGTGAGAAAGGCTCGATGACTTTGATTAGGTTCTGCTCCAACATAGCATCGTAGAGGCGGCGAAGGTGGTTGCGGATAAAAGCGTCGCTACCGAGCTCATATCGGTAAGACGAAAGTGCTCGCTCATATTCCTCCAGTGATCGATTCGAATGTGCGCGAGCAATGGCCTTCATAGCCTCTAGGTTCTTGCCTGCGTACTTCAGGGCTTGCTTGGAAGTCATAAGGTTGTTGACATCGTCAACGAGGTTTAGCATGATCTTGCAGAGAAGCATGTACTGAAGAGCAGCCTGAGCTCGGGTGCTCTCATCTTGAGAGTGGTAGCCATCGAGAGCCTCAATGAAGTAAGAGAACGCGGTGTTGAAGTCCTTGTCCTCAGCATGAAGCATGCCGCTCTGCATATCGAGGTTGGCCTGTAGCATCGGAGGGGTGTATACGCTAGCGGCGCTTGTTCGTGCACTGGTAAGAGCGGCACGGGACTTGGGGATGTTGCCGAGGGCGTGGTAAACTCTCGACTCGAGGAGCTGAACTTCGACGAGTCGGAGCTTGTCATCCAGGCGCTTGAGCTCGCGAAGAAGGTTGTTAATGAGCCCGAGGGCTTCGTAGTAGGATTGCTTTGCCATCTGGAGAGTGACGAGACGGACCTCGAGGTCCTGTCGCTGAAACGCGCGGCGCTCGGCGGTGGCCCATTCTATACAGTCCTTGGTGACGGAGATTTCGATATCGGTGCTATCGGGGATTTCCTTGATGAGGTCAAGCAGTTGGCGGACTACATCGCCGCGTTAGCTAGCTATTGCACTTCGAGGCAGAATCATGCGGTGCTAATAACATACCAAGCTTTGCTGACTTGGCCTTTGCGAAAGAAGAGAAGACGGTTCTGCTCTCCTTGACCAAGGTCACCAACTCTTGGGTATTCCTGTCGGATTTGTTAGCGGGGCACAGGAACAGCGGTGTTGAAGACTGCGCACTTCTCATCTCGATACAGCTCTCCTAAACTGATCAGAGCGGTCTCGTACTCGCGAGTGGCAGCATCGGATGTGGTGCTGGGAGCCTTGGAGATGATGTCCTTGTAGATGGCCTCAGCCTTTCGAGGATCAGACTTAGCGAGCTTCTGCGCTTCCTGAACCCTCGCTGATTCGGCCGCCGCCATTGTGAAAGGTGTGTTTACGCGTGTCGCTGAATATGATCGTGGGTGAGTGGATATGCGCTATGAAGGCGGAGACTTGACGTTGGGGGCGCTGAAGAGTAGTAGTGGCCGTTATTGGATCTTGAAGTTGTGTGGTTAGAGGTATGAATGTCGAAGCAATACCATAGTGAACAGCTACCTAACCTAACCTTAGCCTCCAGGTTGCCAGAGCACGACGTAGGCCAGTAAAAGAGTGGACCCTACAGCCTCATGAGGAAACAGCCCAGGACAGCAATTGGATCAATGATGCAGTGACGGGCTTTTGTTGATCCGCACATACAGTGAGTGCTTCCAGGGTACCTTAGGCATGCATCTGATCCAATGGCCCTTGCCCTGGCTGCCCTGCTATTGCCCGCCGCCGAATGGAAGCTTCCCGTCCCCGGAAGAGAAGCCGGCGCGACCCTTCTAAATTCGAAGCGAATCAATCATGCCGACAGCTAAAATTTCAGTCCTAACTCGGAGCTTCCAAACTTCCTGATACCTACCTTACCTACCCACCACAGCCACTGTACACTTACTTAAGTGCATCAGCCTATCTCCGTCGAGTCTTCCTCGTCATCCTCGTCATTTACTTTGTTCCTACCAAATTCTATAATACAATTCCTCAATACCCTCACAATGTTCCGACAGGCCATTGCTACCTCATCCCGCGCTCTGCGAGCTGCTCCCAAGGTCGCCGTCCCCCGACCTTTTATTCAGTCGCAATTTCAGGCCGCGCCCGCCTTTGCTCTCAGATCCGTTAAGCCTGCCGTGTCGAGATGGTACAGTGACGCTAAGGAGACTGAGACCAAGCCTGCTGAGGAGGCCAAAGCCGAGGAAAAGCCCGCTGAGGGTGAGAAAGAGAACGATCCTCTCGCTGAGCTCAAGAAGGAGCTTGCAGCCAAGGAGAACGAGGTCAAGGACTGGAAGGTTTGTGACAACTAAATGTACAATTTGACATGGGACAACTGACTGACGCTCTTGCAGGATAAGTGTATGCGCACCGTCGCCGATTTCCGCAACCTCCAGGAGCGCACCACACGTGAGGTCAAGGCCGCTAAAGATTTTGCCATCCAAAAATTCGCCAAGGATCTCGTCGACAGCGTCGATAACCTCGACCGCGCCCTTGGAATGGTTCCCAAGGATAAGCTCAATGCCCCAGACCGACCTGAGGGCCTCGAGGATCTCGCCAACCTGTATGAGGGTCTCAAGATGACCGAAGATATCCTCATGAATACCCTTAAGAAGCACGGCCTCGAGCGACTCAATCCCGAGGGCGAGAAATTCAACCCCAACGAGCAGGAGGCCACTTTTATGACTCCCCAGCCTGATAAGGAGGACGGCACTGTTTTCTTCGTTCAACAGAAGGGCTTCAAGCTTAACGGCCGGGTGCTGCGCGCCGCCAAGGTCGGTGTTGTCAAGAACAAATAAGCATGTCGTTCTTCCATAATGACGGAGATGTGTGCTTTGATGACATCTCCACGCTCAATCGCATCTTGCGTGTATTTTTAGACGAGGTTATATCGGTTGGCGTTGGCTCTATGTATAATGCTCCCCTCATGATGGTCATTTTTTTTCAACTTGTATGATGGTTACAGATGCTTGGACAGGAGAAAAGTTTTAAAAGAGCTGGGACATTTGTACATAAATAACAAGACGTACATGTATAACAGTGGGGGCAACTGGGCGGTATAGTCGACCTAAGAGGGTCTTTCCAGGTCATGATCCATAATGTCCAGAGATAAAAATGAATTGGTACCTAAGCTGGCAACCCAGCTATGATGATGATGATGATGACGAAGCGTGTGAAGCTGGCCTGTGCAAAAGATAAGATAGTCACAATGTGGTCATGGAATGGCTAAATAAACAAAGGAAAGTCAAAATCATGAACTGACTGTTAATCGCACCGGTGCCGTTGTGGCGAAGATTTTTTTATCAGGGTTCACAAACCGAAGTTTGCAATCGAAAGTATAACTCAT
Organism: Fusarium musae; assembly: GCF_019915245.1. Lineage (NCBI taxonomy): Eukaryota > Fungi > Ascomycota > Sordariomycetes > Hypocreales > Nectriaceae > Fusarium > Fusarium musae. Next base: position 4,112,928 of record NC_058387.1, read on the forward strand.
TGTTTGTTCACTGAACTGATGACTTGCAAATCTATCACAGGACTTATCTATAACATACGTCACAGCCGAGGCAAGGGACTCATTTAGTTGTAAACTTTGATTCCAGCAATCCTATCAAACTCAGTACAACCGCACGCCAAAACACTAACAAAAGGAAGGCCATCAAAACACCCGGCACCTCAACTTGCCCGGTGGCAACGGTAGGATACATATAAAAAAACAGCCTGCAACTCTAGTTGCCCCCCTATCTCATAAATCACTTTCAGATAATAAATGAAGCAAATACAAATGTGCGCGCTTCCTCCCATGCCATGCCATACTTTCGATACCGAGCTATGTCCCCCTATCCCTCCGAGATACATCTCTTGTGTAGGTGAACGCCTGCGATGTCCTCTCTCTGGGCCTGTTTACCTACCACGAGTGAGTTCCTTATCAGTGTTAAAACAGCAATGAAGGTAAAGAAATAACGTAAATGTGAATCGTTATAAGAAACAATGTTCATGCGATGGTCATTACAACTCTTTAATGCTGGCCCATCGAGCTGCTTTTTCTTCATGTGGCCCTCCTGGCCTCCCCTCCCCAGGAGAAGATGACAAGGGAGGCTTTGCAAGACAATGATGAATAGAAAAGTTCCCCAATCCAAGAAAACAATCTTTCATCCATCTCTGGCCGTGAGCGCCTTTAGAGGATTGGACACCTTCTCTTCTTCCTCTTAATCTGTCCCACCCCAGGTGTTGATGACTTGCTCTCCTTGGAAGAACCCGAGGCTGCTGCCGCCTCGATGGTTTTCCGGTCGTTAGCGACGACAGTGTTGATAGCCTGCTCAAAAATCTCGTCGACGCCTGACATTTCCTTGCTACTGCACTCCATGTACTGCGCGTTCATCTTCTTGGCAACGGTCATACCTTGCTCCGTGGTGACTGGAGTAAGACCTTGCGTCTTGAGCATATCAATGCAAGTCTTCTTGTAGCGAAGATCTGACTTGAGACCCACAAGAACAAGAGGAGTGTATGGGCAGAAGTGTAGAACCTCGGGGTACCACTATAGAAAAGTGATTAGTACGAGATGCGCTGAGAAGGGAAAAGATCTAATCGTACCTTATCGAGGACGTTGTCTAGCGAGTTCGGACAGTCGATAGCAAAGCATACAAAGATCAAGTCGGTCTCAGGGTATGAGAGCGGTCGGAGACGGTCATATTCCTCTTGGCCGGCTGTATCCCACAATGCAAGTTCCACAGTCTTACCGGTGGCTGAGTGGATAGGATAGGTGATGTAGTTCTCAAAAACAGTAGGCACATATTTCTAGGATTGTCAGTGTCGGTACGCTGGGAGTAGCTAGAGAGGGCTGCTTACCTCTGGGAAGTAACCTTGGCTGTAGCTAATGAGCAAGCAGGTCTTGCCGCAACCACCATCACCGACGACAACAATCTTCTTGGAAAAGGTGGGCGCTTCTGTGACGTGAGTCGCTGCCGACTCGCGGCCCGTCGACGAGCTCATAGTGGTGCTGACGGTACCCTCACTGGAGCGCGTGCGCTGTTGACGTCGGATCTGCTCGTTGGTGTCAAAGTACGAAGTACGATACTGATGCGACGATGCCATGCTTGGGCGCAAGGCTGTGCTGCAGGGTCGGGAGTGCAGGCTCAAGCGCGAGTCTTTTAGAGGATTGCTTGGCCTTCTGGTAGAGATCGCCTTAAGAATGCGCTTCTGAGGAATGAAGAATGTTCGGCTGTATAGTGCTCGCGATGGTGCGGGGTGGAAGAGAGACAAAGCAATCGAGCGTTTAATGCGATGGAGCAAACGGGGGAGATGAGTGATGTGGAGGAGGAGGGCGAGGACGAGATAAAGACCAAGAGGAAGACGATTGAGAGCCTAATAGAGTCGAGTTGAGATGTTTGAGGCTAAGAGGGATCCTTTGAAAGATGATTTCTTGTCTGATAGAGACTCCTTTGCCTGTGTTGACTCGGTTTTTGAGTTGTTTGTTTGCTGCAAGTTTAAACTTAGTCGCTTCAAGACCAAAGAGTGGAAGGACTATGGGGAGTCAAGTCTCAAGTGTGGCTTTGTTGCACCACCAAGTTACCCGAGTAAACATGTTGACGGGGCAACTGCTATCTTTATCCGGGGGGTTACCTTACTTCAATCATGCATCGGAGCTGAAAATGACGGAGATGATTGGTCCGTGCACGTGGATGCTCACGAGAAAATTTCCCAGCCAAGGTCACTCACTCTCTCGCTTCCATCTTTGTTCACGACAAGGTCCAGCCAGTTCTGCTACCTAGGTACCAAAGCTAGCGCGTGTTTGCTCCGTATCCATTCAGTCTCTGCCTATTTCTTCCTCCCCTCTCAACAAATTCTCGTCTCCTCCCCTTCTTCCTTTCTTTCGTCTTTTCTTTTCTTTTGTAAACTTGTCGTCAACAAGGCAGCAAAAGACATCCAGCCATGGACTGGAAGACACCCAGCAAATACATCACCCTCGTTTCTGGCGATGGCTTCGAGTTTGTCGTTCTACGCGATGCTGCTCTTGTCAGTCCAATCATCAAGGGCATGCTCGACGTGAGAAGTCAGTTCGCCGAAGCTAAAGAGGCCCGTTGTGTCTTCCAAGAGATGAGGTAGGTTAACATCATCGACTTGCCATCTTCTCCAGATGGCCTGCTCCGTGGATTGATGACATTTCATCATGCTTTCCAGACAGAACAACCGAGATCTCTCAGTTGGGCTACATGACTACTCACTACACTTGACCTGACCACGCGCAAACCAATTCCGGTCGTGCCTTGTCTCTGCTGAACCATTTCAACCCTGGAAGAGCTAGACGCTGATGATGATTCTATCAACAGCGCCATGGTCCTTGATAAGGTTGTCGAATACTTCCACTACTGGTACCGCTATCGTAACAGCGAGGATGTTCCCGACATGGAGATCCCGGTCGAGCTCTGCCTCGAACTGCTGGCCGCGGCAGATTACCTGGGCTTGGACCAGTATGCAGCCCAGCAATGCATTGCTACAACCGATTTCTTCGATACTAATCTCATCCAGGGCAAATATGGGCATGAAGTGAGAAGCTACGAGATCGATTCAGATATGGGCATGAAAATTACACTCTAATTGCAGGATTTAATGACGGCGTTTTGGAGTTGCTCTGGTAAGGTTCAGTCGGTCTTGTGCGGCTCTCTTGAGATCCTACAGTTTATTTCTGTTCTTGCGAATAATGGTAATGGACCTACACCAGAGACGATTGACACATGTCGAACCAGACCAGATCTAGTTTCTTGATTCCGATGCCAAGCTGCCCAACCGTGACTTGTCACCATTTCAGCATATGCGTTCTTCTCTTCACTCCTCCGTGGGTCGAACGTCTATTAGAGATGGAAGATTGAAGTAACCCTCTCACTCTGCGTGACTCAGTTGACGCATTGAGCTTTCGCTTTTTCTGAAGGGCAACATTTCTTGATTTTAAATCTGTTTTTCAGTGAGGTTTTTCAATGTATGTCATCAATATTCAGTGTATTCCTTGCACTCTCGTAGCAATCCCACAAGAAGGCAAGGGAACGTAGTTAGTACACGCATAATACTCACTTGATCTGATGAGTGGGTATGGAACACAAGGATCTGTTGACTCATAATTGAGCATTACCGCTCAATGGTCACTGCCCTAAGCAAAGACTCGACCTTAATTCATGTACTCAGATCAAGAGACTGGGTATCCTTGTGCTTGGTGGCTCTTCTGCTACATCTCAGCATGGTGGAGACCCAAGACCAATTGGTAGCGCTGCCATGCCTCTAATAGGAAAGAAGAAGAAAAACTATGTGGGCTTAAGCTTATGTGATATAAAGCTTTGTCTCATTTCAGTATCTGAGTCATTGTTTTATAGGCAGGAAAGCGTGGGACGCAATGATCCATTGCTTGGTGCTGTCGCTGTAAGCAGTTGTTTGCCCATTAAGGAAACCAGCTTCTGTTTGTGAACCCACTCAGCCTCAACTTTCCAACTTCAACTACAATTTCACGTCACCGCGAAAAATGGCTGCAAACACATTCGAGACGCAGGGCGTCCGAGTTGCAGTAGAAGGATGTGTGAGTTCTCTATAACAATAGAGAAATCGTGATGACATTAACAACCCAAGGGCCATGGCACGTTGGATGCAATCTACGCCTCAGTAGAAGAGTCTTGTAAGCAACGTGGGTGGGATGGCGTCGATATTCTCATCATTGGAGGCGATTTTCAGGTATTTGCAGCCTTGGTGCCGTTCCCGTTTGTTTGCTCACGCCGCGTCTTAGTCCGTACGAAATGCTGCAGATTTGAGCATCATGTCTTGCCCTGTCAAGTACCGACGCCTAGGAGATTTTCCCAAGTACTACTCTGGTGAACAAAAAGCACCCTATCTAACAATATTCATTGCTGGAAACCACGAAGCAAGTTCACATCTCTGGGAGCTTTATTATGGAGGCTGGGTGGCACCCAATATCTACTATATGGGTGCTGCCAATATCTTGCGCTTCGGCCCACTACGAATCGCTGGACTGTCTGGCATCTGGAAGGGGTTTGACTATCGAAAGCCTCATCACGAGAGGCTTCCATTCAGCGGTGACGACGTCAAGTCGTGGTACCATATCCGAGAATTCGACGTCCGGAAAATGCTTCAAGTACGGACCCAGGTGGACGTCGGTCTCAGCCACGACTGGCCACGTGCAGTTGAGTGGCATGGGGACCATGCAGAACTCTTTAAAAAGAAACCTTTCTTCAAAAAGGAGTCCATAGATGGTACCCTTGGAAACGTGGCAGCAGAGTATGTCATGGACCGCTTACGACCTCCTTATTGGTTCTCAGCCCACATGCACGTCAAGTTCGCTGCGGTCAAGGTATACAAAGACGCCGAACCTGTGGCCCAAGAGAGCAAGGAAATTCTCGTTCCTGCTCCTGCTCCTGCCCCAGCTACCGATGCCAACCCTGACGAAATAGACTTGGATATGGATGACGATGATGACGAGGGTTCGAAGGCTGAACCTGTTGCAGAAGTCAAAAAGAGCGAGGCTGAGGAAAAAGAGGCTCCAGAGGCGTCAAATGAAGTGTCGGATGAGCTAAGGGCGCAGCTTCCAGCATCGTTTGCTCGCCCTCAACCAAAGAAAACACCAGGCCAACCAGTACCTCCTGAGATCACGAACAAAGAGGTTCGATTCCTTGCCTTGGACAAGTGCGAAGGACATAGACACTACTTACAACTGTGCGAGATTCAACCTTTCAAGCCGGAGACGAGCTCTGAGTACCCCCCGTCCAAAGAATCACCTCGCTGGAGGTTGCAATACGATCCAGAATGGCTCGCAATCACTCGCGTTTTCCATGACTCCTTGATTGTAGGTGACCGGAGCGTACAGACGCCTCCTGATCTTGGAGAAGGGCATTATCTGCCCCTCATCGAAAAAGAGAGAGAATGGGTCGAGGAAAATATTGTCAGGAGTGAAAAGCTAGATGTTCCTTACAACTTCGAGATCACAGCACCGCCTTACGTACCAGGCTCTCCTGAGATTGTTAACGACCAGCCAGAAGAGTACACCAGCCCCCAGACGGCGGCTTTCTGTAAACTGATGGGGCTTGCAAATGTATGGGATGCCACAGATACAGAGAGGCGACAGAGGAAAGCACAGGGACCACCCAAAACTGACCAACGATTCTCTGGTGGTGGCAGAGGTCGTGGAGGAGGTAGAGGCGGCAGGGGACGAGGAAGAGGGCAAGGGAGAGGCCGTGGAGGAAGATGGTGACGGAATTGAAGTTTATATGGATGAATTGGTGTACACAATCACAATATTAAAGCACAGGCTACCTTCGGCATCTATTTCATAGGATTCAATCTTTATTCGGATGTTTTTTGACTTTCCCGTCTTTCTGAAAAGCCGTAACAAAAGAAGCCATAATAATCACAGTTTGAAGAGCTGTGAAATTCAATCGTCAAATGCACGGGCTTAGTAGACTGGCACTGGCATCAAGCTTACAATACCTATACCTACCTGGTAGGCGAATGAAGGGTGGGGTTTGTGGGATGACCAGGCTCCGTAGCAACCAAACCAATCAGGAAATAGAGTAAACAGTGCAACTGTCCTACGCCATCGATAACGTACAACTCAACCTTACCTATTGCACCTTTGCCCTATCACCCTCAGCAATAAGGTTCAGCCGCAACCCCTTACCAAAACAATACACAAAGCACCATCCTAGCAGTTTTACGATTCTGCAATATCGCATCTAATTATTCACCAGAAAGATTAGAGGTATCTGCCTCATATTACCCAGCCTTGTTTGTCTCCCCTCACTATAACCCATGATTGATTGCCCCGCTAACCACTGGAATGCAATAGCATCGCGACTCGACCTTTGAGACGTCGTCGAAATCGCCGCTCACAATGGCTCAAGCCTTCTTAACTACCGTGTTAGTCTCTCTACATTATTCCCAAACACCTTAGCCATGGAGTCCCCGTGTTCGTCGCCGCACACCGCCAGCATGTTTCGATACTTGAACCCGAAGTCGCTCTTGACGATGCAGCAGTTGGAAACGACCATTATACCCGTCTCCCTGTCGGGAGAACCTCTGATGTTTGTAGATGAGTTGACACTTGCTAACCCGGGAACTCTGGTGAATAGTAACCAGCGGACGAGAAACCAGTTCCGCCCGCGCGTGGGCAAGGGCGGCTCGGCCAGTTATCAGTTGCGACAATATGCTGAGGTGACGCTTGGCGGTGGCAGTTTGCGCAAGGTTGTCAAGCTTCCGGAAGGCGAGGATGAGAACGAGTGGTTAGCTGTCAACAGTGAGTTTGCAAAAATTGACCTTTGTGAGTGGGCTTGGCTAATTTGATGGCTCAGTGGTGGACTTCTATAACCAGATCAACCTTCTCTATGGTGCCATTACCGAGTTCTGCTCACCACAGTCATGCCCTGAGATGAAGGCTACTGATGAGTAAGATTCCCCTAAGCCAAGGACAACTCAGAAACTAACTGGACTAGGTTCGAGTATTTGTGGCAAGACAATGAGAACTACAAGCGTCCAACCAAGATGCCTGCACCAGCATACATTGAGCAGCTCATGTCATGGGTGCAGGCGAATATTGACAACGAACAAGTCTTGCCCAGCAAGATCGGTAGGCATTGGATTGTTCCGTAGTCCTGGGAACTTGCACTGATAGTCACCAGGCGTACCCTTCCCCAAATCATTCCCAGCGCTGGTTCGCCAGATCTTCAAACGCATGTACCGTGTATATGCACACATCTACTGCCACCACTACCCCGTGATTCGTGAGCTCGGACTCGAGCCGCACCTCAACACGAGCTTCAAGCAGTATGTGCTGTTTGTTGATGAGCACGGCCTGGCGAGTGGTAGAGATTACTGGGGTCCCCTTGGTGATCTGGTGGACAGCATGCTCAAGAGCGACTAGGAGAAGTTTGAGGGTGAAAGAACTGGTACAAGTACTGACACTTAGCAATTGGGAGTTTTGGGCGTTTGAGGAAAGTTTCTAGAGTGTAAGAAGCTGTTTGGCTGTATGATCATGGTTGATAGGGAGCAGGTTGTTAGCCTCTGCGCCATTGGGGTTCCGCACTATAGTAGCTTGCATGTGCATTAACAAGAATGAGTCCGGAGGAATCACTAAGATTTCTTTTAGTATTCCATGAACTGATTGACCTTCTCTGATAGAAACTCAAGAGCCAAGAGTTGCAAATGTCTGATAACTACATTTAAGGTATTTAATATTTGATATTGAGTTATGTAATCAGAAAGTGGATGCCTGGAACGGACGTAAGGCATCCAGCGCCCGAAAATTGCCGAGACCCCAGGCTAGCAACAACCTCCAAGTGAATTGAAGCCGAACATTCAACCATCACACCCTTCTTTTCATCTCCCTCGTCCTCGTCCTCGTCCTCGTCAAAGCAGCCGCCGTCATGTTCTCGCGACAGGTTCTCCGCGCCGCCCGAGTCGCCGCTCCTCAGCGAGCCCTCGCCCTCCGAGCCGCCCCCGTCCGATCCTTCGCTGCCGCTGCCTCGACCGAAGTCAAGCCCCCGATTTCCGTCTTCGGCGTTGATGGCACATATGCTACTGCTCTGGTAATAATGCACCACCTACAATGAAGAAAGCACCGTACCTCGAATCTTTCATTTGTCAATTGGCTTCGTAGGCCAATTGCACTCCCCTCGTCATGGCACAGAAACCTCAATTGGAATCGCGTCGTCGCTGACACGCAATTTTTTCTTTTGCGTCAATTTAGTACACTGCCGCCGTCAAGACCTCGAGCATCGACGCCGCTGCCGATGCCCTGAACAGACTCGGCGCTCTTATCGAGAAGGACCCCAAGCTCGCCGCCGTCCTGTCCGCCCCTACCCTCACCGCGGCCGACAAGAAGGCCATCGTCCAGGAGCTCGAGAAGCAGATCAACACCAAGGACGAGACCGTCAAGAACTTCCTCGCCACCCTCGCCGAGAACAACCGACTTGGACTTATCCCCGGTGTTGTTGAGAAGTTCTCCTCCATCATCTCTGCCGCCCGCGGTGAGGTTGAGCTCACTGTTACCAGCGCTCAGGTACGTTTGGGGATATATCAATCGACATGGGTTGGAAGTGGGAAGCTACGTCACAGCATATCGATACTGGGCATACGACAAGGATGGATGAACAGATGGATATCATGGCATGGAACATGAAGGACAATGGACTGACATTGTTGTCACTAGGCTCTCGACAAGCGAACCCTCAACCGATTGGAGACTGCCGTCTCCAAGTCTGCCTACGTCAGCCAGGGCCAGAAGCTCAAGGTCACCAACGAGGTATGTCTAGACCATACCATCACCACGACTCAACTCCTAACCCCCTCCCCCAGGTTAACCCCGAGATTGTTGGTGGACTTGTCGTTGAGATCGGTGACCGAACCATCGACCTCAGCGTCTCTTCCCGCATCGCCAAGATGAACAAGCTCCTCACGGACTCTCTGTAAAACCACCAACATAGTATACAAACTCTATTTAGTGTCTCCCTTGCCTCGTCTCATGGGATCCGTCACCACACAGAACTAGCTCTAAGCGGCTTGCCCGTCGGCTTCTGGGACTTCTCTTCCGCCTGTTACTTTTTGAGTCCTCCGAGCCCAATTGCTGTTGTATCCCCGGGCTGAAGAAGAAGAATGGGGAGAGCGTCGATGGAAAGAATAGTGTAGGAGGGTGTGAACAGGGCATGCAATAAAGCAGTTCCCCAATTGAATTCTCTTTGTTCGGCGTGATGGCTTTCAGTCTGTCTGTCTGTCTGTCTGTTGTAAAAAGAAGAAGAAAAACCAATGATAAATGATTCTCTCTGACTAGGAGGCCGAGCGCACACATGATCGAAATTTTCACCCCGATCAAACAAATGGTTTTAGTGACTTGAACATGTTTCTCATCTATTGCTACAATGTGATGTCATTGAATCTTGCTTCATCACAGAACAACAACACGAAAGAAGAACTCTACTGTATCATGACTACTTGGATTGCTGAATGATATGTCTAAGCCCCATAAACTCAGGATACCTTGCTACTCCAGAACAAGGCACAATTGGCCAGGCCTACTTTTGAGAACGCCCAGTTACCTACTCCTTCCTCTTGACAACACCAATCTTTCTATTCACCCAATAACCGCGCAAGTCTCCTATGCTTTGGTCTCGAACTCGTCATCATGCTCATAGTTGCCATCCTTCTTGTCATCTTTGTACCTCTCAAGCTGCTCAGAGACGTAGCTGTGCATGTGAGCATCGGCTTCAGTGCGCTCCCTGGCTCGATCCGGATCATCGTGATAGATCGAGTTGGTCACAGAGTGGGTATCATCGTCAAAGTCACTGCGGGCACCGATGGACCGAGCTGTGGACGACCGCCTGATGCGAGGCATACCAGAGTGAGGAACACCTGTCTCGACGCTCCGATGGAAGATGTCATCAAAGTAGTGGCCCATGGCAATTGAAGGCGTGCGAGGCGTATGGGGAAGGCGACAGTTGACGCTATAGAATGTTAGCAAGCTTGTTCATTACCAGAAGATCACACAAAACATACCCAGTATCATGAATCATGCGAGCAATCAATCCAGTCCATCCACACTGGTGAGTAGCTCCCAGACCACGACCGTTATCACCATCAAAGAATTCGTGGAACCAAAGGTAATCCTTCCAGTGCTCATCAAAGTCAAGACGATCATCACCGCCGTTGATGCTGCGTCTTCCGTCATCAGTACGGGCGAAGAGGTGCTGCAAACGGTGCTGAATCTCTTCAGATACCTTGCCCAGGTGCATGTAATCGCCACTACCAGTCGGGCACTCAACCTGGAAGTCTGGTCCGTAGAAGAGGAAGAACCGTTGCAGGGATTCCACAAGCAGGAAGTTGACGCAGAGCCAAATAGGTCCTCTCCAGTTACTGTTGCCGCCAAACAGACCACTATCTGAGTCACCTGGCACGTATCCAACGCAGAACTTCTGGCCATTTACGTCCATGGAGAATGGGTTCTTCTTGTGAAACTTGGAGAGTGAGCGAATACCGTGGTCACTGAAGAACTCGTCCTCGTCAAGCATGCGCTTGAGGATTTTCTCCAATCGGTCCTTGCTCACGATGGACAACAGAATACGGTTGCCCTTACCTCGCTTTCGAATACTGGCCATGTTTCTCTCAGCGAGATCGCATCGGTTCTCGATGAACCAGTCAACTCTCTTCTTGAAAGAAGGGAGCCGGTTGATCAGCTCTGGTTCCAGAGTAATGGTCGCATAAAGAGGGATCAAGCCCACAAGCGATCGCACGGGCAGCTGCTGGATCCAGGGGCCGCCCCAGGAAATGGCATCATAGTAGAAGCCATCCTCTTCATTCCATAGGGACTTTTCGTCCTTATGGCCGGTTCTGAAGGTCATCGCATCACTAATGAAGATGAAGTGCTCGAAGAACTTGGATGCGATATCCTCGTAGATTCGGCGATGCTTGGCCAGCTCAAGAGCAATGTTGAGCATAGAAAGACAGTAGAACGCCATCCATCCAGTGCTGTCGGCTTGCTCGAGGACACCGCCAGTGGGCAGAGGCTCTGAACGGTTGAATAAGCCAATGTTGTCTAGACCCAAGAAACCTCCTTCGAATACGTTCTTGCCATCGGTATCCTTACGGTTCACCCACCAGGTGAAGTTGAGAAGTAGCTTCTGGAATACGCGCTCTAGGAAGTCCAAGTCCTGACGACCATACATCTTGCGCTCGATCTTGAACGTTCTGAAAGTCGCCCATGCATGAACTGGGGGATTCACGTCACCAAAGTTCCATTCGTATCTGAAGACATGTTAGCACATGATGTTCAAGGGGTTAAGAAGCAGAGCAAGTCACTTACGCCGGCAACTGTCCGTTGGGATGACAGTACCACTCTCGAGTGAACAAATCAAGCTGCTTCTTGGCAAAGTCGGGGTCAATCATGGCCAACGGAATACAGTGAAAGGCACTATCCCAAGCAGCAAAGAAAGGATACTCCCATGAGTCGGGCATGGATAGAATGTCGTCGCAGTGCATATGTTTCCAGGCCGAGTTCCTGATGTCTTTCCGGGAGGCTGGAGGAGGCGGCATAGTAGGATCACCATTCGCCCAGTGATCCCAGATGAAGTGATAATGTTGCTTAGTCCACATCATGCCGGAGAAAGCTTGTCGCTGGATGTTGCGCAAATCATCTGCCATGGGAAGAGGGCTGAGTCTGTAGTAGAACTCATCGGCCTCCTCCTTGCGGGTCTCAATAACATCATCGAAGTCTTCCTCGTCGAGGTAGTTGTCGTCTCTCCTGGTAAAGCGGAATCGAACGACTGAGTCAGGAGTTAGTTGCAAATTTTGTTGCTTGGAATCAATGATGCTTACCAGCACATTCGCCAGGGTTAACACCGCCATCTTCGTTAAAGTTGAACCATGCAGCACATTTTGTGCCGGTCTTGGCAGGGTTAACGGCCTCCTTCTCTCCGTCGACGATGTATCGATGGAACGCATCCTTGACATAGGGTTGCTTGTTCTTTTGGTCATAGAGGGCCTTGAAGTTGGTATCGTTCTCGGTGAACATGAATTGGGGCATCACATCGTCGCCGCTGGAACCAACGCCGGGTGAAGGGGAGCACAGGAAGTGTCGCTCACCCAAGCTCCAGTGGTTAGACTTGGCCACATTCTCGTCGACGTATTTAATTGAAGGCTTCCTCTCCTCTGGCTCTCGGCCCCAGCTCCAAGTGTTGCGGAACCAAACCTGGGGAATGATGTGGAGAGGCGCAGGGTCCGGGCCTCGGTTCCAGGCAGTAACTCGGAAGAGGATCTCATCGGGGTCATCGGTCTCTTTCGCTGTCTCAATGAAGATGTCCCAGTATCTGTCCTCGTCGAAGACGCCGGTATCGGTGATCTGGTATTCTTTATCTTCCTTTCCTCGTCGAGCGTTTTCGTCGATCAGATCTTTGTAAGGGAACTTTTTCTGTGGATATTTGTAAAGGAATTTCATGTACGAGTGCTATCATGACTGGTCAGCTTCAGAGTGAGTTTGGGAAAGTGGACGGATTACAGTCTAAGTAAATCGTTAGCAGGCCAATTGAGTGAAAGTGAGATTGCGAGGATGACTGACAGGAGTGTTATCGACGTGGAAGTGAGCCTCTTTTACACTCTCGCCATGGTTGCCCTGGGGATTTGAGAGGCCAAAGAGACGCTCCTTGAGGAATTCACTGTAGACTCATTATCAATCGTGGTTCATTGTCCAGCTGTGGCAATTAACTAACTCTTCCTCGTTCCAGAAGCTGAAGCCGATATTTTGGTAGCCGTGTGTATCGCAGACACCAGCGATACCGTCTTCACCCCAACGGAATGCGCGCGAGCGAGCGTGGTCGTGAGGGAAGTCTGACGTAGCTCGTTAGTGCCGCTGATGAGATGCGACATTGAAAATGGTGACTTACGGCTCCAGGCGTCTCCGTCGTGGCTGTAATCCTCTCGGACTTTGCGTTGGTTAGCAATTGGCTCATCATGACTGGTCCTGGTTGACCACTGTCAGAATCACATGCCTGTAGCCCATTGTCTCTCAGCAACATAAGGGCCCCATTTCTTCCAGTACTTGGTGCGATCGCGATCCTCCTTGAGGCGTCTCTCTTCCTCGGTGAGGTATTCGTGACCGTCATGAACAACCATGGCTCAGAATGAAGCTCAACGAGAGAGAGCTCGACGAGGGGCGGGAAGCACGGGCGACGATCGACGAGGGGTAGCAACGGTTTACTTTGGTGGGGGATGATGAGGTCAATTGGAGCGTGTGGGGAAGCGGAGAGGGGAAGAATAACAAGTAAAGGATGAAGGATGATGGCGAGAAGCTTCAGGAGTGTAGGTACAGTAAGTCTCCTCTGGTGAGGAGAGGATGAAGAGAACAGGACGAAGAGGAAGAGGAGGTGAGAGGTCAGAAGAAAAGAGACCGAGTAAGAAAAACAGCTCCCTCAACGTTAGTCCTTAGTCTACCTACCTACCTTACCTTACCTTACCTACACCCTAGGCATGTACCAAGAAAGCGAGACAGACAAGACACACGGGATCGACGATGGTGGGTAGGATCAAGAATGATAGTCTCGGTTGTGCCTGAGGCTTGGACTAGTTTGGCCGTCTTTGCTCTCTAGGCTCTCTATTGTGGCTTCCTCCTATCTCGTTGAAGTTGATTTTTTTTGTTCCTGGCTTTCCTGATAACCTAACCCAAGGATAGCACATGGCACATGGTTCAACGAGGACCGCTGACCAACCGATTGCATCAGCGGCCGCTGCATATCCTCCGCTGTTCTCCAAACATGGGTATTTGTCTCTGAATTGGTACTAGACCTGCCAGCTCTTGCAGTAGAGTGACATTGAACTCTACGGTTAGCAACAGGCGGTTAGACATGGACCTGGCTCTTCAACTCCACCAAGAACACCATCATCGGCCATCACTCGGCGGGCTCACAGTTGGATGAGAGCACTATGGTCCTGTCTGATATGAGAATGATCCGTCAACAAGAGAAACACTGCATGATACACAAGAAACAAATATTCTTGTCATGTTTACACATAATTTCTCTTATACGAGAGTCATGAAGCGCTCACTGCAGAGACAGCTTCTACATGCCGGTGAAGCCATGGCGTTTGCATGGTGGCGTTTCATAACTAGTACCTAATCCGCAACGCTAAAAAGCTTCGTGAGGTTTTTTAATGCGGCAATGACGTATTTCCAGCAAGGAAAGAAAAAGTTGAGCGCTGTTGTCAGAATCAAGGTTCTGGACCATGTTCTCTCCTGAAGGCAGAATATGACAAGTCCTATTTTTGGTAGACTCGAGTCAAGGGAAATCGATAGAATCCACAAAATCAAGAGATACCTTGCCAATAGGATGCGGATGGAGTTTTTTCGGTTTACCCAGCTGGGGAAATCTTGGCTGGGGAAGGTTAGGATTCTCTCATCTTATCCTTGTCTTCTCCAAACTTGTGCCCCATAGTTCCATACGTGTTGCCCAGCGCCCAGCTGCAGATGCGAGCATGTTGGAGATCCGTTACCTGCCATCGATACGAGTCATATCATATAGGTAGTGACAACAAACACAACGTTGAGACAGCATATATGACCTCAACATAGTTAATTGTTGGCTGTTGTCAGCTGGGCTTTAATACAATGTCACAGCAGTCAATTTTTTACTACGGACGATTTTCATTCACTATCAAGAGGTTTGATGATAATATTATCAACATGTTGGGGCCTTTTTGGTATGACTACTTTCCGGGAAGGATCTTTCTCTGAGATGATGAACTTATCATATTACTTCACCGACTACTAATTGAATGGGTTCGAAGTGGACGCCTTACTGACGGATTCCAAATAAACATAGCAACCCAACTTTGGGTCTAATCTCAAATCTCCATCTGTTTCATTCACCACGCTGCTTTGTGTTACCGAATACCCTGTATCGAGAAGTCGAGGTGTAACCACTGCGGGTTATATATCAGGTGTGAAAAGGAGCATACAAATGCCTGTGTCTAAGTAAGTGAGTATGTTACCTAGGTAGGCACAGAAAGAAGTACCAGATGAAATTGAGGGTAGTAAAATCGCCTACTGCCTGAACCTAGGTATATTGCGTTGTTGGATACAAAATTCGAAGCCACAGTTCCAGCCTCATCAATATTTACGACATAACCGTACAGATTCTCGAATCCATCTTTATTCCCGGGAGACAACCGCAATCATATGAAAGAGGACTCAATTTCGGAACAAAATCTCGAGGTTCCAGGGTAGACAATCCACTAACACAATCTCCTATGATCCCCTGCTAGGGGCAACTCATGATGACTTGTCTCCGAAAACTCCGATCCTTGTTGAGCCTCAGGTCACGGTTAATTACAATAGCCTTGTGGTAAACGTGCATGCCCAGTCAGCTGTGCCGTTGTAAACGACACGGCGCCTGTTCCTGAAAATGACGTTAAGCCACCTGTGTCGAGAGAGAAGTCATTGGACCAGGACCATCCCCGGTGGCACCTAAAGGCTCACCCAGGTACAGAAGAGCTGCCCTGCTTCAAAAATCGCCAAGCTTGTGCCAACCTGTTCCAAACGTAGCCAACCTACGCCTCGCCTCAACAAGCCTCATCCCCATCGTCAGATGCCTACTCCGCCACCATAGGCTTCGTGGCTGTCTTGTCAATTCGTCGTCACCTTCGTTTATTTGCCATCTGGCGACCGTTTTCCCATATCAATTATTAAAGCTGGTTCTCAATTATAACATTTTCATAAACTCCTCTCGAATTCCGAATTCCGTCTCATACCGCCTAGGTTTTACATACATCTATCTGAATTAAGCTAGCGACACTCGATAACACGTTCACTATTCCACCCGACACCTTTTTCTTTCCTTGATTATTCTTCAAAACTAAGTCTCGGACACAAAAAAGAATACAATGTCTGACGCTATATCATCATTTCTCCGGAGGGTAATTGTTGAATCTCCGCCCGGAGAATGGGCTGTGCGCCAGCTTCGCGAACTGCTCATTGGCGCCCTCAAGCAAGGCCCTATTCCTCAACATGTTTCTTTTGAGATGGATGGCAACCGACGATATGCTCGAAATCATAGAATGGAGACCGTAGAGGGTCATCACCGAGGATTCGAGGCGCTGGCTAGAGTATGTTACCCACAATCCCGCCATTGTGCGACGTGCTAACGTGTAATATCTAGATCATGGAAATTTGCTACAAGTCCGGAGTCAAGGTAGTGACTGTATACGCCTTCAGTATTGAGAACTTCAATCGACCAAAATATGAGGTGGAGGGTCTGATGGAGCTGGCCAAGATCAAGCTGGAGCAGCTAACAAAATATGGTCATATCCTCGATCGTTATGGTGCCCGTGTGCGCGTCTTGGGCCAGCGCGACATGATCCGACCCGACGTTCTTGAAGTGGTCGACAAGGCTGTCGCGAGAACTAAGCATAACAACAAGTCAGTTCATCGTACCCGAAGGAGCGAACCAATTGCTAACGCGTATCCAGGGCCGTTCTGAACATTTGCTTCCCATACACCTCGCGAGCCGAGATCACATCCGCAGTGAAATCAACAGTGCAAGAGTTCCTCGCTCCCACACCTCCTCGAAGCACGCCCTTCTCCCCATCTCGAATTCGGCAGAAGATCCTTTCGCGCCAGCTGGACGGTCGCGAGCGTCTGCCTACAATCCCGGATGTCCTCCCCGAAGAGGTCGAACCATTAGATGGAGATGATGCCAAGAAGGACAGCGATGGAGATTCCTCATCGCCTACACTGCAACCCGACTCCCCTCCTCCTCGCCTACGCGCAAGGAACAGCGCTGCTAGCCTTTCGGGCTTACCGAACCCCGAAACAATCACAGCCGAGACCCTGGACAAGCACATGTACACTGCAAACGACCCGCCCCTAGATATCTTTGTTCGAACCAGCGGAGTCGAGCGCCTTAGCGACTTCATGCTTTGGCAATGCCATCAGGATACACAGATCTTCTTCATCGATACTTTGTGGCCTGACTTCGACCTCAAGGACTTTATCTGGATTCTGCTCGAGTGGCAATGGAGACAAAAGCAGAAGGATCGCGACGAGGCAGTGGTTCGGCCTTCTTCTGTTACAGCGTGATTTGATTCTGGTGGCAGTGATACCCTGGTTGTAGAAAATTCAAACAGCTTTGATCATAAGTTGTCTTGGGATGGTTTGAGAAAGGCGTGTGAATTTGAAGATTTTGGTGTTAGTTTTGCTGGGGTTAGTGAGCGATAGACTTTGATACGCTCATAATATCATTTTCTTTGTTTATACAAGATAAGCTTGTTTGCGTCCGTTCTACACTGCTTCTAAATTGGTTCTTTGTACTAAACAGATATTTCATCACCGATGGATGTCAGGTTATGACGGAATTGCTATCGATAGTGATACCCCACGCGGCTTAGGACCATGATCAATATCTGCTTAGGCGCTAAAGATTTGAGCATTATATTCGAACATGGAACTGAGATTGGAGAAGACAGAAGCATTGTCTTTGAATTCGACGTAGTTGCCAACTTGGAGACTAATCTGGTTAAATGTCAACATTGATCTCAGATGCATGTGCCTTTTTTCGTCAAGGCACTCCGTCATCGGGGGCTGGTTTCTCCGGGGCTGCGGGTCGGGCCCTGTAAGCCTCTGTACTCCCTAGAGTTATAGCGTGTACAGTGGGCGCCGCCGCATTCGCAGCGCTAGGTGATTCTCCAAAATCGAATGGGAGTGGAAGGCAGACAGCCAGCCCATCCATCCAATCCATATCCCATCCCGCTTTCGTTTCTGCTACTACGCGTGCTCTCTTTTCTCCCCTCCTCATTATACACAATTCTTCTCACCACTTATGGCACCAGAGCGCAAAATGACCTAGCCTTTTGTTTTCTACCTGGCCGATACCAACTGTTACTTGCCTATTTACTTCCTGTCCACACCATAGCTCTCTCTTGAATCAAACTTTCTGCCGCCAGCTTCGTCCCGCCGTCTAACCTCGAAGTGATCGACCGAGCCGCCTCAGTCCTCTCTCTCCTCTTTCGCGTTTTCCACCATGAAGTCGGCCAAGGCGCCCGCGGCGGAGAACTTGTCGCACCGCCGGTCGCAGCCCGTCCGTCAGACTCGTACGAACCCTTCGCGAAGCATCGCGAACTTGGGTCGTTCTGGTGGTGCTGGCAGAGACTCAATCGGCGGTGCCGAGCAACCCATCGACATTTTCCCTGCGATTACACACTTTGCTGATGCCATTACTGCACTCCCAAAGGAACTCGTTCGGCATTTTACACTCCTCAAGGAGGTGGATGCCAAACTTTTCACCCCCGAAGATCAGCTCTTCCGACTTGTTGAAGCTGCCACCAACGCTCCTCTTTCCGAGGCACGTCCGAACAACGAGGCATCCAGCGCCAATGCTCCTGGTTCGGCGCCTATGAGTGCGCAGAATAGCTCAAGTGGTATTGCATTCAACAATAGCGCCCAGAGCGTACCTTCAGTCGATGAATCGAACAGGGATGCTGTTTTCGACCCATCCAATCTTCCTCGTCGTCACCTTTTTCGTCAGACCGCGCTCAAGATCCAAGAAATGCTTGTCTCGCTCGAAGAAAAGAACCACGTTATCTCGACAGCCAACGAAGCACTCGAAGCCCAGCTCACTCGGATTGAAGATGTCTGGCCTCACCTAGAAGGCGAATTCAGTGACGAGGCCAAATGGGGAAGCACCACACATTGGGCATATCCCGAAAATCGCTTCTCCAAGGCCTCTCATGTCGATCGAACACGGCGCGACGGTGCCGCAGCCATATCTGCAGCTGCGCAGGCCCTTGCTGACGAGGCAGCCGCTAGAAGCGATGCTCGCAAGCAGGCTGTACAAGCAAAGAAGAATTCGAGAAACCACAACAATAATCATAACCACTCTAATACTCATAACCACGATTCGGAGGCAGACGACCATGACGGCAAACACAAGCCTGAAGCTCCAAAGAAGACAGCCAAATCGCGGAAGACAGCAACAGCGACAGCGACAGCGACAGCAACGGAAACTACCAATGTCGGGCTGGGCATTTCTACGGCTGCGACTAACAACGGCAACCCGCCACAGAAGCGACGCAAAGTTGAAAAGACGACTAATGGTGCTGCGGCGACAGCAGAGCGTGCAATGAGCTCGGTTTTTGGAAATGCTGCACCGAAGGCAAAGACAACAAGCCCTAGAGCAACTCCCGCACCCGAAGCACCTAAGAAGAGAAAAGCTCTTCCTTCAGGAAGCGGCCAGTCCAAGAAGAGGTATATCCCAGAATCTGTAGGAGATGCTCTAAAGACAGGTTCTAACATGGTGAACTGTAGCAGAAACGGCGTAACTGGTTTATCCAATTCAGTCAACTCGTCGCCCGTCATCACAGAGCTACCTGAGCCAAAGCTACCCCCTGTTCGCGCATCACCAGTACCGGTTCCTACTCCAAACCCGGCTCGGACTCGTTCGCGACAGAACTCAATACAGACTGTTAACACGGATAGCAACAAGGCAAGGCCAACATCATCGGCTTCTAATAAACCCAATGGCAATGCAGCTAGCACACCAGCCGCTGGAGCTCCAGCGGTTAGTGCACTTCGTAACGGTGCCGAAGCCAAGACTCCAAAGGAGACGAATGTACCGATCAAAATCGAAAATCCTAAGAAAGAAGCCGAGAAACCAGAAACCGCGCCAGCGCCACCGGCACCTACTCCTACCACCACTGCCACCATCTCCACCACCACTACAGCCGCAACCACCAGTGCTGCTACGACTGGCAGCAAGAAGGACACCAAAAAGCCGGAGGAGAATGATCGCAAGAGCGAATCGCTACCACCAGTTCCACAGACGGCCACAGTCACAACAAAGAGTGGGCGCGCCAGTAAACCATCAACGCCAGCATTGGCAACGTTCCAAGAAGCAGTACAGCCCCGAGCACGCTCATCGAGGAACAATGACGGAACTGGTACTGGAAAGAAAAACCAGAAGAAAGCTGTACCTACCATTCATGCAGCTGTTGCTGCTCAACTGGCCGAAGAAGATACGAACAGCAGCATGCAAGGCGACGAAGATGACGGCGATGTTGATGCAGATGAGCCAACATACTGTTACTGTAATGGGGTCTCCTACGGTGAGATGGTAGCTTGCGATGCTGTTGAGTGTCCTCGCGAATGGTTCCATTTGGAGTGCGTAGGACTGAAGGTCGCACCAACATCAACAGGCAAGTTGCTGCAATAGAGGACTGAACTATCAGACGAACTAAACGCTAACTTGTTGTAGCGAAATGGTATTGCGAGGACTGCAAGGAACGCCTCAAAGCGGGAGGTAAAAAGGCCAATGGTCGATAGAGGTCAGGCGACATTTGCGTGCCGCGAGTCACGGACCAGTCACGATGGCCTCATTTTGAAACCGACGATTGGTTCTAAAGCGAATTGCACTGCCCATAGACTGAACGGTCGAATGTATACGACAGACACATATGGCGTTTCCTTTGTTTCTTGGGATGGCGGTGGACGCGGTCATACAGTACCCGTTCCTTGTTTCTGGTGTTCTCAAATGGTTGAGGAAGGTTTTGTTGAACCAAGGGTTATGTTATCAAGTTCTCATCTGGAAGCGCAGATGCTGTATAGGGACTGGGACTATGCGCCCAGATGTTATTCTCAATTCTATAGAAAGCGTTATGGTGTAGCGGGCGAAGGTGCGAATATGGGTGGAGAGTCAGGGGCAAAATGCGGGGGAGTTTGAGGGGTGTATATTGCATTGCATTACTTACATTGGCCCCCGCCTGGGGCGGAATGAATACACCGTTGGATTTGACCAATGGAAAGCACTTGCTTGAATTGTGTTAGTGATGACCGGATGAGAAGAGGCGAAGAGAAGAGCGGGAGTCCGGGGAAATGTCACGATGTTTGGGCTGGAGCTGATGGTGGTTAGGTCGGTTGTGCTCAGTGTTGAGATCACAGCCACCCTAGCCGAGCTTGACACCAAGGCTCGAGGGTGGTCCAGCCATGGTCACGAGGTTCAGGATGTAGACCGCTAAGAGCAAAATGTTAGGTAATTGATTTTCTGAGCCGCCAGAGTGCAAGGGGTAGCTTTGATGCATTGGCCAACGGCAGAGGGCGACAAGGGGGAGCTTCTATTATTCTGGTGGTTGTGAGGCTTGCAAGTGCTCCTTGTCCGCGGTAGCGAAGCTAGGATCTGCAACTTGTTGAGGAGCAAAGGAACTAGGCTATGTAAGGAAAGTAAGGGGAGAGAGAAGGGGCGAGAAGAGAGAAGAGAAGGTGTTTGGAAAGGTTTCGAGCTCAACAATGTCACACGGAGATGGAGGTTCCGGGGGTTCGGAATTTGGAAGCGGGTTGGTTGGTTATTACCTGTCAGAGAGAAAGTGGGAGTCAAGTGACGCGTTGGAAGAGTGATGGAAAGTGAAAGTGACAGGCCGATCCGGGTCATGACGTTAAGGAAAATCCGGGGTAAATCTGTCCCTCTTAATGGCCGGTGTCTTTTTTTGTCTGCTCCCGTCTTCGCCCTCTTACCTTCGGTGATAGGCTCTGGGGGGTGCGGCTGCGGGTACGCCGCGCTTATAAGCTGTAAATAAGTGTCCCGGCCGCGCTCCGAGTCCACTGGCGCAGAGAGGAGATCACGTTATTACACTCTCATGATGATTATATCCGTGATCGAACACAGATCTGGAACGTCTTGACGATGGTGCCGAAATCCGGACATGATTCCGAGAACCTGCAATGGTGTTGCACAATGATGGTATTGTGAACCTCCTTTTCTGAATGATGGCGATCTTGGTTGGCATTCAACAACCTAGGTATTAAGGTGCCTCAGTCTGGAGTGCATATCTGATGAGGCGGTGTCTATCCTATGTCATCTGGAGAAACAGCCGATATAGCTTAATTACACGATATTCCGGGGGGGGACGAGCTGAGCAATCTCATCTAGGTCGGACACCATGAGGCACGTGCAACAGCTGAATCGCATGTTGCCAGGATGCTGGTCGTACTATGGCATATCATATGGTCAGTGTGATTCAGGAACGTGGTATGTTTCTTGGCTGTCTCTGCTTAGCAATTGGGGGTTGTTCAAGGCTGTTGATATTTCGAGATACTAATAACTACCGTACAATATTAGCCTGTTGTTACCACTGAAAATAGGACCCCGGCTGACATGTCTGGTCCCTCGGCGGCTGGAGTCGGTGTTCGTCTCCGTGGTCGGTCTCGGCCTGGCGTGTTTAAGCTCCAGTTGGCGTCGACTAGGGCCGGAGGAAACGGGGTGCCGGTAACGACGATGCCCACCCAAGAGGGTAATGTTTACTTGAAAGGAACTCTTCTAGAGGATCTGAAATCTGGGGACCGGCATCTTTGCCGGTTCTCGAAGGAAATGCCTCTCTTTTACGTATCGTTAGCATTTTTAGTTTCTCTCAAATTTGTCTTCTCTGGCGGGATCTGTGTCTAGAGGTAGTTCGAGCATGAGTGCGGCGTTGTACATAGAATTGGGAGTGGTAATAAGCCGGCGGTGCAAAGCGGGTAAGGTATCTTGAGGCAAAGATACTCTTTTCGTACCGAGGGGTGTTATGCAGCGCCTCAAACTCTGCTGTTTTAAGACGGCCCTTGTGACCTGAGTGGCCACTGTCCACTAGGTATAGTAGCAATGTCCCCTTTTTTTTCTTTTTCGCAAAGGTGCCGTTCTTGGGGCTTCTGGCTTGGGGGGTCTAGAAGAAACGGATGCTTAGAAAAGGCCATTGCCGAATCGCGTTGCTGGACTCCCGACGTGGCCGACATTCTTTAGGTCACGAGGATCTCGGCGAATCTGTCAATATGTCATTTATTAATTTCGAGATCTGGGGCTTTTTGATGCAATTCCTGTGAAACGAAGGCGGGGTCGTGTTGTTTCTATTACTCTACAGGTGCAGCTGTCCATTCGCTGACGAAGGATGTCATTATATTACGTTTTGCTACGTTACGTTTGGTTATTGTTGAACTGTAGTAAGAATCCACTGGCTGGCTCAGGAAAAAGGTTGTCTCGCATAGAGGAGGAGTACTATTAGGTAGGTAGGTAGGTAGGTAGGTAGGTAGGTGGAAGAGCTTTGTCCACAGAGTTTATAAGTGCAAGTTCGTATAAGTGACGTGGTCTTCCATGTTGCAAGTTGTACAGCATATACATACGTCAATTGAATACATGAAGACGCAATGCAAGATTCTGGGGTAAGGCAAGGACATGACTGACTGCCTAGACTGCCTGCACTGTAGAAACATCTGATGGTCAGCAAGATGATGTGCAATTTGACGTGTTGTTGCCAAGACGAGGTTTGACAAAATTAGCAGACGGACAAGCAAAGGCAGCTGGGGAGTTGATTTTTTCTGTTAGTCTTGGCTTCTCAGCGAGGTCGTTCTCATTACCAAATCTCGACGTGTTTCGTCCAATCGAGTGAGTGGCACACCTCTTTTTTTTCTTTTAGGCCGATCCGGCGTTAGCGGCTGCAGCGAAATTCTTTTCTTTGTTTGGACATTAGATCTCTGAGCGGCAACGGCTTTTGACATCTCATTACTCGCTAATAATTCATCATTGGGCGGTTCTCTTCAGAATGGATGGATACTTTGTGAGCTGCGACATTCATCCTTGACTGACCGAGATTTCATGATGGATGGACATGGCGTCGACTGTGACTGTGACAGTCCAGGTAATGAATGACTGTGACAGACAAGCCATGGTGTCGTGTCGAATGCTCACCTGACGTCTCCAGACCCGAAAAGTCCATCCAGTCTTTGATTTCTATTACCCAATATTGTGCGATCCCGAGCTAAACAAATGCCCCGTGCATGAGTATGAGGTGCCAAACACCAACACAAGCGTCCCTGGACTGGCCCCAGTGGCGCCGCTCCTTAGCCTCTTTTCCTGACTTACTGTTGCTCATCGTTCGGGGTTCGCCTTGAATCTTGCCTTTTCCCTTCCTTGTCCTGCTTGTCTCGTCTCGGTCTTGGGTCTTGGATCCCTTTCCCTGGCGTTTGGACCCTCCGGTCCCCGTCATGAGGTCCCCATTGAGGTCCCGTCCCTAGTTCCATTACCCATTCCTTGTCCTAGTCCTAGTCATAATAAATGGTCGTTGTACTAGACTAAACTTCATGGAGTTGCCTCGTGGAGTCGTTCGTTCGTTTATAACTATCCCCAAGCCCCCGAGCCCTGATGCGCGAGTCGCTCTGTTTCTTCCTTTATGATTCCAGATTATTTTGACGATAAGAAAGTATCCTCTGACCTTTAGATCTTATCTCTTGGTCATCATTCTCTCCGAGTATCGCAAACCATTTCGTCATCGCTTCTCGCCGCCCTCTATCGGCCTAAGCTTAACAATACCTACTACAGACAGCACCGTATAGCAACAAAGACTCCGGATCCGGTGGCTCATAGAACGCCACTGCTATTTCGTGAATATTCTTTTTACCCGAGCCTGATATTTTTGCCAACCGTTTGGTTGGCGATCTCGTCCCTACCTAGCCTGCCTACCTAGACTATTCCTCACCTGACCATTCCGTCCTCTCTCGCTGAGGTCGGCGATTGCATATCTTTATATCTTTAATTGAATGGCCCTCCCTCTTAGCCCCACGCACCACGCGGTGCCTCAGTTTGACCTTTCTGCTCTGCTCAAGGCCAAAATGTCACGCCCCGAATCTCCCAACAGCAACAGCGACAAGACTGCTCGATCGTCCTTCTCGTCTGTCCGAGAGAACGATGATGGCCTAGCCCAGACTTTCACCCGCTCAAAGATTTCCTCCTACACTCAAGGGCCGGAAGAGGTATTCGATGAATCACCCTCACCCTCCGCTGAGATTGCACAGCCGTCTTTTCAGGCTCCTCTGACGCAGCCTCACAGTCGGCTTCATGGCTTCTGGTTCCCCGCGGACAACTTTCGCGGATGGAAGCAGATCCCCATCAAGGGCAAATCCGCCAGCCGCAGTTGCGAGGATCTTCACAAGCTATCCATGACATGGAGCTCTCCAGCACCTCCCGCCGTCACTGAGAAGGCTTCACCCAACAGCTACCAGGCCGGATCTTCTCCTCTCGAGAGACTTCCCAGCGAAGTTTTGGGTACGTAAACTTGCGCGCATCGCATGCCAAACAGTTCAGGAACCCTGCTGAACCCCGGTCCCAATTATATGACACACCTTGTACTAACATGTCGATCACAGGTGCCATCATCGACCTTCTCGTCATCGAGATCCCTCCCAATGGTCTTACACCACGAAATGCCGACCTTATGGCTCTTCTTCTTACTTCGCGATCTATTCATGCTGCGACTCTCAACACACTCTACCGCCACATCACGATTCCTCACTCTCGCATCTTCCGAAAGTTCCTCGCAACCATCACTGAGTACCCCGCGCTCGCATCTATTGTGCGGCGGCTCGACTTCAGCCACTTTAACCCCTCCACCATCTTCTCTACTGCAAGCGAGAGAGCCCAGACTCGAAACCTGACTTCCGAGACCCTCTACAAATGTCTCGAGCTAACCCCATACCTGCAGGAGTTCCTGGCGCAAGAGTATATCGATGAGGATCTTGGACCTGATGTTATCAAGAAGCTCTTCTTCGAAATGCCCCGGCTCCAAGCCATTGACTTTTGCGGCTGCTCCTCTCCTTCTTTCAAGAATTCGTTCACTAGCCTCCTCCAGGCTCAGTGGCCCGATTCCTTGACTCTTACCCGTATTTCATTCCACAAGTGCCTGAACCTGCCAGGCTCCGTATTTGAGGCCATCCTACCTCGACTCGAACGAGCTACTCACCTCGATCTTGCTGGAACCAGAGTGACCGACAAGGCGTTGCAGAGCTTGCCTGAGACGGCAAGACTTACACACCTGAACTTGGCCAAGTGCCGAGAGTTGACCTCTGAAGTTGTTGTCAAGTTTGTCACAACTCATCCCGCGATCATCCAGACCATCACTGTCCTTAGCCTTGCTACCAATGCCAGCAGCCACCTCCTGCTGGGCAAGGCGGATGTTGATGCTATCCTTCCCCGACTGCCCCCTACCCTTCGATCGCTGAGTCTCAAGGGTAGCAGAATGGATCCTTCCCAGATTCCCCTTCTCACCCCTCTGGTCCAGCATCTGGAGGAGCTTGCTATTGGCCGAGGCCTCGATCTTCGTGACATCCACCAGCTCCTGTACCAAGCCCAGGAGTGGATTCCTCACAGTCTCCGATACCTCGATATCTCGGACCTGGACACTATCATCGGTAGTGCCAGCGCACTTCTTACCCCTGCCTCCGCCCCGCTGCAGGTTATTGAGCTCGAAGAGCGCGCATACGAGCGAGCGGCCAAGGCTAAGAAGAACCTTGAACGTGCAGGATGGACCCCCAAGGAGTTCGGAAGCCGTTACTGGCTAGTCCGCTTGAACACCGATGGAGCCTCTCTAGACAGCGGCGCCCGGTGGTGGAAGCTGGGCGCTGAGAGCTGGGGCATGAGGAAGATCCCGGTTGCGGAGGCCGACGTCGGAGGCATGTATGGCACGTTCATGTTCGGCCGAAGGCTGTAAAATGCCAATCTCCGACACCAGTTGCACGGATCTTTCTACTCTCATATCATTGTTCTAAAGGTGTTATGGTTTGATTCTATGGGTAGATTTGGATTGCATATTGATTTGATATCCCGGCGCACAGCGGTCAAAATTAGCGGTAAAAGCAAAGTCATTTTGATGGAAAAAAGCGTTCTGAAGCATGGATATGGCGAAGGAAAACGTGTAGATAATCAATAATGACTTTCATGAAATGATTCACCTTGATTGGTGTAACTGTGAATGTATGGATTGTGTGAGCAAATAATCTCTGTTGCTGCTTATCCAACGTTAGTATGATGGATGGCTGTCTGTATCTGCTTGCAAGAAGTCATGCTAAGGCCTCAGCCTATCAGAATTTAGACTATGCATGTTCAACCATTTCGAGACTATGCAATTTATAAATATGCGGAGGTTACCATTGATCTTATCTTTGGTGTAAGAAGGGGAGATAATATCGATAACCTAACTATTCTTAACCTGAATCAATCTCGCAGCTTTCCCGTGTGGCATATAGCTTGATGTGGCGTTATGATGCCGGTGGCTGGACGAGATCACGTGGCAGCTAAAACCGGAACAACCAGGGGCCGTGGCAAGAACAGCCTCCTGCGACGTAACCGCGCCAAAGCGTGCCTTGCTCCTTGAATAAGCTCCAACTTCAACGACATATACAGCTTTGGTGCTCGACGGCATCATGGCTCCTAAACCGGATACCCCATTCCGCTCTGCGGACATGAGCATGGTACAGCTCTATGTCTCTAATGAAATCGGTCGCGAAGTCGTTACGGCCCTCGGCGAGCTTGGTCTCTGCCAATTCCGCGATGTAGGCAACAATCCATCAATTCTTGCATCAAGAACCGAGGCTAATCCATCGGTAAATCATGCAGCTTAATGAGGATGTCAGCGCATTCCAACGCACTTTTACTCAGGAGATTCGGCGACTCGACAATGTTGAGCGACAGCTGCGTACGTCATCCAAAGGGATCCACCACGAACATACGAATCTAACACATTGCAGGATACTTCTACGCTCAGATGGATAAAATCGGAATCCCGCTCCGAAAGCTGGACCTCGACGTTGAGCGACTTGCGTCTCCCTCAACTTCCGAAATTGACGAGCTTGCTGAGCGAAGCCAGAAGCTGGAACAGCGAGTATCTGCCCTGAACGAAAGCTACGAGACTCTGAAGAAGCGCGAGGGCGACTTGACCGAGTGGCGATGGGTCCTGCGTGAGGCCGGCAGCTTCTTCGACCGTGCCCACGGAAATGTCGAGGAGATCCGCGCTTCTACTGACAACGACGATGCTCCTCTTCTGTCTGACATCGAGCAAAACCAGGGTGGCCCCGATGCCGAGCGTTCTTTCTCTGGCATGAATATTGGCTTCGTCGCTGGTGTCATTGCTAGAGACAGAGTCGCCTCCTTCGAGCGTATCCTCTGGCGAACTCTGCGCGGTAACCTTTATATGAACCAGTCTGAGATTCCCGAGCCCTTGATCGATCCTACCAACAACGAGGCCATCAACAAGAACGTCTTCGTTATTTTCGCACATGGCAAGGAGATCCTCAACAAGATCCGTAAGATCTCCGAGTCCATGGGTGCTGATGTGTACAATGTCGACGAGAACAGTGATCTTCGACGAGACCAGATTCACGAGGTCAACAACCGACTGGAGGATGTACAGAACGTTCTACAAAACACCCAGGCCACTCTTCAGGCAGAGCTTAAGCAGATCTCTCAGTCGCTGTCTGCCTGGATGGTTCTTGTCGCCAAGGAAAAGGCCGTGTATAACACTCTAAACAACTTCTCCTATGATAGTGCTCGGCGAACTCTCATTGCCGAAGCCTGGGTACCTACCAATGATCTTCCCCTGATCAGGACGACCCTTCAGGACGTTACTAACAGAGCTGGCCTCTCCGTCCCTTCTATTATCAATAAGATTCAGACCAACAAGACGCCGCCCACTTACCTGAAGACCAACAAGATCACCGAAGGTTTCCAGACTATCGTCAATGCCTATGGTACCGCCACGTACCAGGAAGTCAACCCGGCCATTCCTGTTTTTGTCACCTTCCCTTTCCTATTCGCTGTCATGTTTGGTGATTTCGGTCATGCCATTATCATGCTTTCCGCTGCTCTTGCTATGATTTACTGGGAGAAGTCCTTGAAGAAGGTTAGCTTCGAGCTGTTTGCCATGATCTTCTACGGCCGCTACATTGCTCTGGTCATGGCTGTTTTCTCCGTCTTTACCGGCCTCATCTACAATGATGTCTTTTCTATGTCCATGACTCTCTTCGAGAGTGCTTGGGAGTTTAAGAAGCCCGAGAACTATACCAACGCTACAAGCATCGTTGCCACTCTGAGGGAAGATGGTCACCGTTACCCCTTCGGTTTGGATTATGCATGGCACGGAAGTGAGAATGACCTCCTCTTCAGCAACAGTTTGAAGATGAAGATGAGTATCCTTCTAGGCTGGGCACACATGACCTACTCTCTCTGCTTCTCTTACATCAACGCTCGCCACTTCAAGAAGCCCATTGACATCTGGGGCAACTTCATCCCTGGCATGATCTTCTTCCAGTCCATCTTTGGCTACCTGGTTATTTGCATTGTTTACAAGTGGTCTGTTGATTGGCTGGGCACTGGCCGCCAACCTCCTGGACTGCTCAACATGCTTATTTACATGTTCCTCCAGCCTGGAACCATTCCTGAGGGCGAAGAGCTTTACGCTGGACAGTCTGTTGTCCAAGTCATTCTCTTGCTCTTGGCTTTCATCCAAGTCCCCATCCTCCTCTTCCTCAAGCCTTTCTATCTTCGATGGGAGAACAGCCGTGCTCGCGCCAAGGGTTACCGTAGCATAGGTGAAACCTCCCGAGTTAGTGCTTTGGACGGCGATGATGAAGACGCCAATGGCCACGGCAACAGCTTCGACGAAGATGGCGAGGGAGTTGCTATGATCTCCCAGAACATTAGTGAGGAGCATGAGGAGTTCGAGTTCAGCGAGGTTATGATCCACCAGGTCATTCACACAATTGGTAAGTTGTTCCCGATTTACATTGGCGATGCGATTTTATTAACAAATGGCTAGAATTCTGTCTGAACTGTGTCTCACACACTGCCTCTTACCTCCGACTTTGGGCTTTGTCTCTCGCTCATCAACAGCTGAGTATTGTGCTTTGGTCCATGACTCTTGGCCCTGCCCTCAAAATGAGCGGCGTTGTCGGTGTCATAATGATTGTTGTCTGTTTTACTATGTGGTTCTTCTTGAGTAAGCATTGCCAGTCCCTTCTATCTTACTTGTTCACTAACGCATCCCAGCCATTGCTATTCTCGTTTGTATGGAGGGTACCAGTGCCATGTTGCACTCCCTGCGTCTCGCTTGGGTCGAGTCGTTCTCCAAGTTCGCAGAGTTTGCCGGTTGGCCCTTTGCGCCTTTCTCGTTCCACACCCTGCTGGAAGAGTCGGAAGAGCTCAAGGACTACTTGGGTTAATTAGAAGGGTTCGCGTATATGTTGTCCTTTTTTTTATAGCAGTAGACAGTGGTATTTTTATTGTATCATAGGTAGCATAGTGCAACATTAAAAACTCTGGGCTTTTGCCAAGTTTTCTAACTTAGAAGTCAAGCTGTTTGATAGGCATATTGCCCACGTAATGCCTTATAACTATAGAAACAAGCCTTCTTGTACATGTCCGTGAACGTTTCTGGAGCTATATCCTTCATCCCCAAAGAGGTGCTGTCACCTCGACAGCTCTCTCCACCACCGCTCTCACTCTGTCTGCAAAAACCTTGTTGTTAGACTCAACCTCGAGGTCTTCCAACCAAACCGTAGCATTCATCCTGTCCACCTTAATGGACACTCCTGGCACAGGAATACCGATCTTGTGCAGCCTGTCAATCTCCTTCTGTTGTCTCTCCTGGAGTTGTGTATCCTCACCATCCTCCTCTGTCTTCATGGCATCATCGGCCTCGTCCTTCTTGATCTTATCTTCGGCGTCCTCTATATCTGGCAGTTTGGGAGTCGTGACTGGAGCAACGTTGTCTTGACCGAACTGAGCTTCGAGAAACCAGAGAAGACGCTCAAGGCGCTCCTCTGGGGAAGCAGAGTGGTGAGGGTTCACATCAGGCAGCTCGTGCGAGTGCGAGTGCTTAGCGGAGGAGCGCTTCACAGCAGCAGGAGAACTCTCCACGGAGAAGAGAACAGCCATGACGGAGTCGGCAATGCCGTCGTTGAGCATATTGCCCTCCCACTCGAGCTCAACCTCGCCGTTTGTGCGGTATCGGACTGAGACACATCCCATGACGAGGTAAGCTGCAACGAGGCTAGCAACCTCTTCATCAGCATCCTCCTGCTTCGTTTCCTCGCCATCTGTGATCATATGATCACCATTTCCATTGCTTTGGCCATTCTTCCCACGACGCATCTCGGGGAGTTCTTCGATGTTGCCAAACGTGCCCTCCAGAGCCCACTTTACGAGGTCGACACCTGCAGCACTGAGTGTCAGGCGCTGCTTGCAGGTGATGGTGGTTGTGTTTAGACCCGCGTACTCTCGGAGATCCTCGGGCGCCATGAGAGAAAGCTTGAAGTCGTTCTGGACGAGGACGCCAGTAACGAGAGGAGGTGCAGCACTTTGATCAGGATGAATGCTCTGAGGAGGCTGAATCGATGCAAGTTTTCCAACGACCTTGGCAGTCTTATCGGCTTTGAAGGGGATACGAAGCTCTTCACAGTTGCGGGGTGAGTAGACTTTGACCTTTGCTGTTTTGTTTGCGTTGAGAGAGAGGAGTTTGGATTTGAGACGCATCATGTTGTGCTGTTCGCCGTGAACAAGAATCTGTGACAAACGTTAGCATAATGTTTGGTGGTGAATGAGAGAGGCAGACGTACAACGACAGGGGCTGCAACTTCTTCGATAAATTCACGGTTCTCAACGCCATCAACGTGAGCCGCGAACGAGTATTCCTGAACGCTACACCTTCGAGGAATGAGGACTTTCTCGCCATCTCCTCCGGGCATTCGACGAGCGCCCGCCATACTACGAGACATGACTGCCTGGATCTGATCAGGTTCTTGCATGATCTGCTTAGCCATTGTGCCTTCGACACTGTAACCCGTGATGATCACACCGTTCTTCTCGCTGGGCGCCCACCGTTCTAGGAGCTCACGGCTGACACCATTCTGCAGCATACCTGGACTGGCAAGCATGACACACCCGCCAACATCGTCAAACCTGTCCAAGTTCTTGAGAGAACGGATGTACTTAAAGTCCCACGGTCCACCCTTACCAGCTCCATCGCCAGACGCCTCTGCCTCGACCATTCGCTCACGGAACAAACGCTTGATGTTGTCGTTCATGGCACCAACGTAGGTCTGGTAGATAAGCATACACTTCCTGGCAAGGTTACTGGCATAGTAGATGGGGTACTTCTGGAAGTCAGCATGCTTTCCCCAATACTCGTCCAGAATCAGAAGCAGCTCCTGAGCTCGTCCGAGGGCAAAGACTGGCATGAGGACGCGACCGCCTCGGTTGAGGATACTTGTGATGGACTTCATAAGGGCCTGTTCTCTCTCTAGGCGAGGGACATGAGAAGCAATGCCGTAGGTGGATTCAGTGATAAGAACATCAATCTTGACGCCCTTTGGAACCTCCGCTGACACTAAATGTCGATCTTGTTCGCGAGAGTAGTCACCTGTGAAGAAGATGTTGAGGCCAGCAATCTCGATAAGGAACATGGCAGCACCAAGAACATGGCCGGCAGGGTAAGGGGTGATTCTGATGGAGGAGATAGTATGGGTTGTGTGGTAGTCGATGGCCTCGATCTGAGGGAATGTGTTTAGATGGTCTTGCTCAGTATACACTGGCTGTGTAGTAGGATTCGATGAGGTATTGCCTACTCGAACACTATCCTGAATGAGCCACTTGTAGATGGCCTTTGTGGGATGGGTCATAAAGACACGACCCCTGAAGTTCGTCTTTGCGAGAACGTATGGTAAGGATGCTGCATGGTCGATGTGGAAACTATGGCTGATTAGCTGGGATCCTCTGGTGGCATCTGGCTATCTAGAGATAATATTGGCGACTGGCGATTCGGGACAGGACGGCATCACAAGGACGAACAGCAAGGGCGTAAGGTAAGGGAACGGGCAAACTGTATTGTATTGATCTGGCATACAAGAAAGCAAAGTCGTGGGTGTCGTCATCACGCGAGCACGATACAGGCCGCGATAGCACGGCGCAATACGAGGCGGTTCTGTACCATCCGTTCTATCACATCACATAATATCAAAACACAAAGTCGTCCCTCGCCCTGTCCAGCCTATGTACATCGTCGCGGGAGCGGAAAGAGGGGGTCGCTTACTGGCTGATGAGAAGAACATCGACGGTGCTAAGATCGAAATCGTCGTAGAAGGGCAGTGCAGCGAGTCCATCGTATGCGGGGTGTTGGCCGGCGTCAAGCTGGTAAAGGGCATTAGACAAGTATGCGATAGACTTATCGACCTGTTCTTACCATAACCGTCTTTCCCTTGTATTGAATAATATGACACGACCTTCCCACTTCGTTTCCCCCTCCTAGGCAAAGAAACATAAGTTCATCTGAAGGATCCACTGGCTCTTCCGCCGCAGCCGCGTTCATGGCGGAAGCCTTTCGTTTGGATGCCATGGTTGTAGATCCGCCGAGCTATGGTCCAGCTCACATTCGACGTCGAGGTTCTATATAGATTATTAGTAGAAGCAGCCTTCGGCCACAAGCTGTCTGATAGAAGGCTGCAGTACACAGCTGATGAAACTGCAACTGGCCGCAGGGATAACAAAAGAGTTCGGATCACTATCTCCGTATCAATCAATGAATGGATGAATGAATGAATGAAATAGGCGGGCAGTACGGGCAAAAACGAGGCAGACGCGTTTCTTTGAACAATGAACGG
Source organism: Fusarium musae (assembly GCF_019915245.1). Classification (NCBI taxonomy): domain Eukaryota; kingdom Fungi; phylum Ascomycota; class Sordariomycetes; order Hypocreales; family Nectriaceae; genus Fusarium; species Fusarium musae. The sequence goes on from NC_058387.1 coordinate 4,146,396, forward strand.
ATAAAAGCCGGCGTTTATTTGACGGGAGCTTGCTTAATTATTAGTGGAGGAGGTGGCTTTCAAACAGAAAGGGATCCAACCGACGTACGTATTTTACGGGAGGAGGCTCTGCGCACGTGACGTTAAAACTACGCGACCTCCGTTTTACAGGCAAAGCTGCCTCCTTCACAGCCAACCCGCAGCGAGTTAACACCTTCGCCCAACGACGATATCCAGCGCCTGCATCTCGAAACGAAGTTTGAGCGCTTTCGAATAGCGGATCTCTCACCTGCCGGACCTTTTCACAGCGTTTCCGAGTGCCCCGCCGAGATTCAGCGCGTCGGATGGGAGGCGTCGCGATTGATTTGACAGGCTCATCTGCCTGCTGAGCTAACATACTCAACTCACGCATTTCTTGCAACTTCCTTTATTCTGGACCGGGGCTCGCCTCTCGACCGACAAAGCAGTCACCAACGGGAAAATTCATCATGGCTCAACCTCAGCCTCAGACGCAGATGCAGGTGCCGCCTCGCGCATTCTCTCCGCCGCAGCATTCACCCTCGCCTGCCGCGTCGCAGACCAACTTCGCCCTCCCACCGCAGAAACGAGCTCGAACCGACGGGCCATCCTCGCAACCCGAATCGCCATATGCCACATCCCCTTATGCCGCGAGTCCAGGTGCTACTCCAGGTGCTACAGCTACGCCGCCTGCTGGGACTGGATCTCCTGCATTTGCGCAAAGCCCTGCTCTGCCGCAACCGTATGCTACACCTTACACCAACGGCCACACAACGCCTGGCCTTAATCTCCCTGACGTACGACCGAACTCAACACCTCCTATTCAGCAGACTCAGCAGCTACAGCAGCCCATACCTCAATATACCAATGCCACAATGACTCCTGTTCCTGTACCCACTCCTGGTCAGCTAATGACCCCAACTCCTGGCCCCGGAGTCATGGGGCCTCCCCAAAGGCCAGCAGAGCGACCAACAAAGGATTACGAATACGATGTGACAGATTCACTTGCCGGTACTGGCATCGACCTTCGAGCTGAGGAGCAGTATATGAACGACCTGTATGCGACCGGTTTCGACGAAGCGCGGACGGGCTTTGCCCACCAGCCGCCGGGGCCAAAGTCGAGCTTCTACGGTGCCGGACCAGCAAATCAGCCTGCCCAGTCTGTTCCGGATCAACCACAGGATCAGTTTGCTACACAGCAAGCGGAGAGGGCTTGGTCAGAGTCGTCGATGCGACTTGCACTCCAGCGGACACAGGAGATAAGTGATCCTTTTTTGCTGGTCGCTTTGCTGCATCGACGCGCGGACAAAATTGCACGAGAACACCACCTGGCGCTGAACCTGGACCTGAAGAACAACAGTCAAACCATGGGAAAGATGAGGCTTCCAGAACAATTTCCCGCGCCAAAGGTGACGGTTAAAGTGACTCCAGGCCCAGATTCGACCATGGTTCATACAACCGGCTCATACATCCCACACGATGCTTTTCTAGTTGATCAGTTGGCATTGATGTCTATTGCAACAAAGCAGCGACTCCGAGAACTAGTGGAAGATGCACATGTAGTGGCAACGAATAGGCAAAAGACATCTCATGGCGACATACCTGAGGAATGGACTCCAGCGGCAGCTCCTATGAATGCTGAGCCCCTCGAGCCCATTGAGAAGCCAGCGGATGCAGTCAACGGTGTCGACGGGACCCCTGTGGAGAGTGCGAACGGGGATAGCACGAATCCACTGAAGCGTAAGTGGAACCGGCAGTACGTATTCAGTTTTTACTCACACTCTACAGGTTCCAGCGATGTAGCTGGATTGACCAACGGCGTGCCTCCAGTCAAGCTGCCTAAAGTGTCGTCGTATATGACAACGACGATGCGGGACCTTGCTAGACAGGAGCGTGACTGGGAAGAGGCACGACTCCGCAAGCGCCAGAAACGCAAGGATGGTATACCAGACTCGGGAGCCACGACATCACGTGCTGGTAGCGTGGCGCCTGGCACTCCTGGTTCTGTAGCGCCAGAAGCTCCAAAAGCAATGACGAAGAAGGAGATGAAGAAGAACCAGCAGATGAAGGCTGCTGAAATTGACAGTCATCAGAGCCAAAACACCACGAGTAGCCTCTTTGCTGGCTTCGGAGGTAAGGGCGGACTGTTTGGTAAAAAGAAGGCTGGCAAGACATACGACTGGATGACTCGAGGCAGCGGAGCCAGCACGCCGACCAGAAACGTTGCGGGTGCCGGAAAAGGGCCCGGAGGGCTGGGAGCGACGCCGGCACCTGCAAACATGGCCATGACTACCGAGGGCCGCAATCGACTTGGCACGTGGAGAGAGGACAAAGAAAAGGGGCGGAATATCCAGCTTCGCGACTGGGTTTCAGTATTAGAAAGGGACGGAAGAGAAGGCAAGGCGCTTCAAAAGGCGTACCTTTACCTGGACGCATCGAACCCCAAATAAACACAGCACAGCACAGCACATCATAACAAACTATAGCTATCAAAATGCGGCGAGGTAATGGGATAGGGAAGGTGTGAGATGAGATTTCGTGACACACGGCCAGGGCTAGGGATGATCAGCTAGCGGAAGAAGATACCCTGCGCAGCGTGCATGGCTTGATATTACTTAGCACGGCGTTTTATGTTTTTCTTACTAAAGGCATGACTGTGGGGACAGGCAGTCCTTATTTTCTTCATTTTGGCATGCACTATAGGAAATGAATGGGAGAGGGTAGCTTTTGACGGCATGAAGATTGGGGATTCTTTTGAGACTGAGGGAAATTCGACAATGCTGTTTAGGCGTACACCGTAGGAAGATGGGTGCGCCATGTATCTCTTAGGCTTTTCTTTCAGCCATTTTCACCCTGCTTTTCTGAAGCTTTGGAGCTCAGCGAAAGGGCTATAGTTTGGGAAGAGAGGTGAAGGGACAAGGGCCTTCTAGGGAGAGATGAAAGAATAGACCCCTTATGAACTTAGCCTGACCTGAATTTGAACTTGAACTTTAAGTTGATCTCGTGATGAGTCTTTTGTTGGGCGGAAACATTCCTATGTTGTAGCAAGGGAGAAATGGCTCTTTGACCTTTCCATGCGATAGATAAGCAAGGGGAGACAAGAAAACTTTAAGACCCTGACCCAAGTGATAGAAAAATACTCAGATAATTCAGTATAAGTTAAGGGGATTCATTGTTAAATTTATTGATTGTGGCATCCTCTTTTTAAGTCCTATTGAGAGTCAATTACAAATGCTTCGTCTGTCTGATGTGCTTAGAAAAGTGGGACTCACAACTATTGCGGAATCGCCATTTCCCCTCCCTTAAATCATCAACAATCAAAGAAAGTTCAATTCTTTTCTTGTCTCTACAATTTAATTGATTCTTGAAAAAGGGCCCAGATTGGCCTGTTACAAAGAAACATAGACAACGCCACATTCTGTTGAGTTTAACACAAGCACGCCCTCACCTCAAAGTCTCCAAGTACTTCCCCATTCAGTCACAGCCACAAGGGAGAGAGAGAGACTAATTAAGCACCCAACAACTAGATCTCGTACCCGTTCGGGAGGATTCGTGCTCTTGGCGATACGGGAGGCGATCATCATGGCAATCGCGGTTGGTTCACAGAGTTCCTCAGTCTAGTCTTGCTCTATTCAGAGATCCCTTGCTTCGAGCCGGTATTGACTATCGTATCTAACGGCATGGGCCTAGGCAATCGGCCAGATCTGCTCAACGGCATCGATCAAGGGTAATCTGGAACAATGTGTCAAGTTGGTGGCGAGTGCGGCGCGGGGTCAAGCAAAAGTGAGTTGAAACTGAATCTCGTTGGGTCTTGTTGGGCACGTAAGAGTGTCTAGCCTCGAGGAATCTCTCCATCCCTCGATCGAGATGGGACACTAGCGATTCGACTTGTCAGTTGTCGTAAGGAGACACATGATCTGAATTCGAAGGGGGCCGTCGGTTCGTGGAACCGTGAGACATGCCTTAGGGTCCAAGCTGCAAGATCTCTTTACATCGCTTGGAATATGTCTCATTGTATACCCAAAACGGCGATACTTCTCCTCGGGTGGCTTCTGATCTTGCGCGCACGGTATACTTACATGCAGCCATGCTAGGTACTCTTCCTCCCCGAGGCTTCAGACTATATCGCCCCAGATGGACAGACATCGCTGCAACTTGCAGAGCCACAGTCGACATCACCCTTCGTAAAGGGTCTCCAGGAGGCAGCTCGTGAGCACAGCGTCGCTATTCATGTGGGTATTCACCATCGTGAAGAGGGCCAAGACCAGTCAAAGAGGATTCTCAACCGTGCGTTGTATATCACTGCCAACGGAGACATCAACGACGCAACAACATATGATAAGCTCCATGTATTTGACTATGGCAGTCTAAAGGAGAGTGCAACAGTGCAGCCTGGAATAAGCCTGACAGCACCGTTTGACTCCCCCATAGGCCGCATCGGAAGCCTCATCTGCTTTGACTTGCGATTCCCCGAGGCAGGATTGGCACTCGCACAGCCAGGACCTCACAGCGCATGGAAGAACAAGCCAGCGCAGATCATCACATACCCAAGTGCATTCACCCTTCGAACAGGTGCAGCACACTGGGAGACTCTTCTCCGAGCCAGGGCCATTGAGACACAGAGCTATGTAATTGCAGCGGCACAAGTTGGACGACATAACGAGAAACGAGCTAGTTGGGGACATAGTATTGTCGCTGATCCATGGGGGAATGTAGTCCTGAAGTTGCAGGGCGAGAAAGAGGGAGAGCCTCAGGGGACTGCTGAGGATGGCGCGGAGGGTGAAATTGGGTTTGTTGATATCGACCTTGAGCATTTGGAGAAGGTTAGGAGGGAAATGCCTCTTCAGAGGCGAATGTGAGTCGATCCACCATCTATGGGTTCTACCTAGGTATGCTAATAGTTGCAGTGATGTTTATCCTGAGCTGTAATCCAGACAGGTAGACTATATTAGATCTAAAACGGCTTGTAGAAAGTACTCGATACAGAGTCATACCCAGTCAGTGGATGAAAATGCGAAGCCTCTCTATGGCCATTTGTCCAAGTGCCGGGGCTATTGGAAAGTGTTTTACAAATATTCGCAATGATATAGATACAGAACTACTACCTTCTGATACTCAAGAGCCGCAATCAAGATACGACTTAGCATGAACTATTATTATGCTAAGCGGTGTTTTATATGCATAAACTTTTAAGCGACTGCTTCTCAAATGTTATATGTTCTTTGCAGCCAATGCAACTCATGTTTTGTAATAATATGAACATTTGCAATCTCTCTGACTTACTCGCTGAGCCAGGCATACGCAGAAACATTTGACCGAAGATCTAATCTGATTCTTTGGAAGACCTTAATCAAACCGTTTTGAACCCTGAGAGCCTGAAGTGAGACAAGCATATTGAGATTCCCACCGGTCGACCATTGCGGTTTAGCATGCGAGGAACACCTGTCATTCACATTGCCACCTGAGGCTCAAGCGATAGCATCATCCCTTGAGGCTTGATGGCTTGGACCCTCCCAGAGTACGGCACTCGCCGAAGGGCACGGGGAATGACAACCCCAGCTCCCGTACAAGAGAGATTGACCATGATCAAGGCCAAAGCCAAAGCAAAGCTCAGCCCCGTAAGAATCAGGACCGACAGAATGGATCGGTACTGCACCGTACATCAATAACTCCCAGGTGGCTGGGACGGCAAGCAAGGGTATCTGGTTCCGAGAGACACATGACCGTATCCATGCTGTTGAGCTCCTGGAAGAGACGAACTGTCTAGGTAGGCGAACGGTAGAAGAACAAGGGTTGAGAAGAAGACAGGCTGAAATAAACGCTCATTCACAGGAACCATTTTGTTTGACTTTTCTTGTTCTTTGGTCGGACATGGATTTCATACTGGATAGCATGGGTAAGGATATAAGCATGGATATGTATGGGCTTGTTTGAACAGCATGTAATGGGAGAAGAAGACAAAAACAATGCCGAGATGACGATCTGTCAACTTTGGCCCTGTCCACTTCTGGGGATGCTCCGTACTGTACGGATAGCCTCGGTCCAACATGTCTCCATAGAAGCAGAAAAAGAAGTTTTCTCTTTCTTCTTCTCGCACGAGCCCCCTTTCGCTATTGGTTGACATGTAGTGTGTACAGTAAGTGCTGGGAAACTTTGCCAGCAGCTCCCCGGATGGAGAATATGTATCGTGGTCTCAGCTCTTGGTGTTTGCGCTTAGTGCTGCGACGTTGCAGCCTGGTCTTGGACGTTACCAAGTTGCTGGGTTCGGTAGAGAGAAAGCAGAATTTTTTCTCGGTCTTTCAGCCTCGTTGTGAAACGGTTGTTTTTTTGTTTTTGGTGCGTTTTGGGTTTGGAGAAGGTATATCGGGGCGGTATTCCGTTGAGAATGATACTCGCTGTAACGCAAGGCAAGGCTGATGATATGTTCTAAGTCATATTATAGATACTGTATGCGAATATAGGTACTTGGTACTTGGGTGCCTTGCATCATGTTTACCTGGCTAATTATTGAAGTTGAGATACTGAAGTGGCTGTCTTAGTGCCCAATGCGGTTGTGACGGAAGCACATGCCGAGTGATAGTTTTGGGGTAGACCATCGCGATCATTAACTCAATCGTGTCTTGACTAGGTAGGAGGACTAGTTTTCGTCGTATTGTATCCCTAGTCCCTCGTTTTTTTTTTTTTTTTTTTTTTTTTTTTTTTTTTTTTTTTTTTTTTTTTTTTTTTTTTTTTTTTTTTTTTTTTATTACTGATTTTTTGCTTCTTTCCGCTACCCTTGACCTTTGAGGTTGAATAGTTAGTTACAGCCTCATCCTTTCCAAAGTCGCAGAAGAAACAACAAACCTAGACAAACGCTTTGATTGTATCCACTTGATTGATACCATCACCGAGCATGAGGTGAGGTCAGGTCAGGGTGCTATAAATATGGATACTTGGATACTTACTGTGTGAATGTTAGAGACACGCCTCGCTGACCCCTGTCCCTGTCCTTGTTCTGGCTCATGCTCCTTCCTTGTCGATATCCCATGTCCATGCAAGATTCCCGTCTCGCCTCTTTGATTAATCAATATGCACAGTTGGTGCTTCCATTTTTTTTCTTTCTTTCTTTCTTTCTTTCTTTCTTTCCTTCCTTTTTTCTTCTCGTATTTTTCCTCCGTCTCACTCCCTCCCTCCTTCCCCCGTCGAGGCCCTTGCACCTTGCACCTTCCTTTCGCTTCGGCTTCTTCTTTTTCTGCACCTGCCTGAAGGAAACCCACTCTCCACCTCACCCTCCCAACGCTTCGGTCCCGGGAGCCAGGCTGCATTAGCCCGGTTTCACCATGACCAAGACGGCAAAGGCTCATGTATAATCGGTACGTACCGGTACATGACGCAGACTTGAGATGAGGGAAGGTTCTGTACCCCAGCCTAAAGAAGGAAGCTGTCAATGTCATCTTGCATTAGTCTATTTATCATTTTCAGGGGTTAGTCGACTTGGACTCAATTCGTTTTTATGTCTCTACCTTATTGTACCTTGTTAGCTGAATTGGTAGCTCACTCATTATTCATGGCGCAGACTAAGAGAAGAAAGAAGAAACAGTAACGTCTGTTCTTGTCTTTGCTTCTGGTGTCGGTCTGGAATATTGCTCTTTCTGTCTTAGTTATTCTTTTCTTTTTCTTTTTCTTTTCTTTTCTTTTCTTTTCTTTTCTTTTCTTTTCTTTTCTTTTCTTTTCTTTTTCTTTTCTTTTCTTTTCTTTTCTTTTCTTTTCTTTTCTTTTCTTTTCTTTTCTTTTCTTTTCTTTTTCTTGCTGACTGAGTGAATCTGTTTTATCGTTTGTCTCTTTTCTCATCATGACGCCTCATGCATCCACTTTATGCAAGGCACCGTAATTAACCTTTTTGTCTCATTTCGTCTTGTTAGGTTGGCCATTAATGGATGTTGGCTTTGTTTTCTCATTCCCATCAATCATCATTGCTTCTTCCTCTGAGTCAAACAGTATCCGTACATACATAGGTACATACAATACCTGATTGTTTTGTTTTCTCTTTTGACGGGAGATCTGATCTGTTACTCTGTTTCAGTTCGTATTCAAACGCAAACTTTTCTATTCTCGTAGTCAAGTCAACCCAGCCAACCTCGCAAACAAACCGTCGGTCGATCCGATCCGATGCAATCCAATCAATCGAGACTCTTCTCTCATAAGTTGCTTCTTTTGCTGTCTCGTTGCGACTCGTATCTGTACCCCGGCCGCCAGCGTCTCTCCTCCTCCTCTTCTTCTTCTATTTCTGATTAGCTACCGAGACAAGACATTGATTGTTTGTTTGACAAGTACTGCAGCGTTGTGAGACGGGTTCTTGACTGCAAGGTACGGAAGGATACTGTACGTGGAACGAATCAGCCTCGGCTGGTAATCTTCTGCTTCTGCTCGTGTCACCGAGCGCGAGTCTCTAGCTGAACCTGTGAGATTCTTGCTGAATGTAGTGGGTGGCATGTTAAATCAATCTCTATTAGCCCATCTTTGAATCTGGACCTCTTTCTCATCGCGTGATGCCTGCTCTACCTTATCTTTCCATATCTTGTCCTTGGTGTATGTATTCGTTTTCGTTTCTGAGGGCAACCAACAAATATCACCTGAGGACTTGGCCACAAACATTTGCTCTATGATCTAGGTACCTAGGTATCTTCTCTTACGGTTATGAAACGGGCGACATTCAAGCCTCCAGGACAAGGATCTCTATCACGAGAAATCTAGCCGCCATCCAACAACTCTTTTCCCCTCTGATTATGACGAAACACTTTTTTCTCCCTTTCTGACTCTTGACTCTGTCGCTTTGACTTTCCAAGCGCCGGAATCAGCCATCCGTAGTCCTCCCTCCCGTCATCGTCATCATAGTAGCTGAATCATTGCGTGTCAAGCCCAAGCCGCCCCCCCCCCTTGAAAGTCAATTAACGAGCTACCATTGATTCATTGCCCGAGCGCCAAAACCAAGGTCGGACCTTGTTTCAACTGGAAAAAGTATGTATTTGGGCAACATTTTTACTGACTCGTTTCTGTCGTAAATATCAATGCCCGCCCCTTGTCCAAAGTTTGTTGTCATAATCTCGCACGAGGCGCGTTTATGCTAAATTGCCTACCTGCCCATGTACGGTCGGGTACTGTACTAGAGTATTAACCCAACAACGATGCTTCAACCTTGTAGCACTTTTACAGTGACATCCAATCCATTAATTACATTTTTAATTAACGTCGGGTGTTAATCACCTACCCATTTTCCTCCCCTTCCCGATAGATTGCATTGGTACAACTCTAGACTGGGCTCTCGCTTCGTATTCAACCATTCATTAGGTTCTCTAGATTCTAGAGTATTGGCCATTCATTCCCTGCCTTACCTAGTAGTAAAGGTGCTATCCCATTCTCAAACGTAGACATCCATCACATTCCAGCCCAACCCCAGTAGAGAGTACTAAGGGATAGATGGATAAAGTTATTGGGTACTTTCTTTGTACGCGCGCGTCACCCCAACCAATCTCTTCTGTAATAAGCACGTAGTTATTGTTCCCTTGGCTGATACGAAGAGAAAGTAGTTGTCTAATCACTACCTACTACCTAGGTAGGTATGAATGTGCAATGTAACAAACATACGGATACGTCCCCCAAGTCCTCGGAATCTTCCAACTTCTCCCCGCTTCGTCATCCACTACCCGCTCGTCACACAAACTACGGCTTCGAGCATACCTAGGTAGCAAACAGTCTTTCAACCAAGTGATTTCCGTCTTCTCCTCCTCGCCTCGACGTTTCCGAACGAGGTAAACGCAGCGAGTATGAGACAACTCACTCACCAACGATTATCTGGCCTAATCCTCAAAATAGATTTTTTGCGATACCCATAAGTCACATGTTGCATCCGAGGCCGCAAGTTGTTGAACATTTTCCATTATTTGTATTTCTCTCCTCGTAGTCTCCGTACGCTGTGTAGCTAAAAAGTCTTCCGTCTTATAAAATAATACTATACAGTCTAGAGGCTTTCAGGGGGAAGCGCGTAGTAGGGGGTATCTTCTATCAATCCTGAGTCCAGCCCAAGTGCTCTCTCAACTCGGCCAGGGCATCGTATCGCTATCCTCTTCCCCTCCTCAATCCTCTTCCAATAGTCTTGCCATGTCTTGTACACCAATACAGAAATAGTACACGGGAATACAGCAACATATCCCTCTGCTGTTGGTCCTCCCGTGAGGGAGCCCAGACCAAAATAGAAATCCCATCCAGCAATAATAAAAAGTAACGCGAGGGAAACAAGAAAAAGAAACGAGACGCTGGGTAGATGGAAAAATGTGCAAGTAAGGTGGGAACCAAGACTGAACGTCGACAGAGAGAGAAAAAGAAAGCAAAGGTAAACAAAGTCCCCAAGTCTATATGCAAAAATGAACATCTTTTCCCATCCGGTTCCCAGTTTTTTGTGATCCTAATCCGAAACCCTTGCTCAAATGAAACTCCAAAATATGTCCCCGTGGCATTCAATCTTCCTGGCTGCGTCGTCAGGTCTTCCTTGTCTCTGCTCGGCTTCAGTCATCTGCTTCCTCTCCCAGTATGCTCGCCAACCCTTGTCGTGCTGTGCTGTGCTGTGCCGCGCTTTTCTGTGGAGGCGATCTGAGACATTCCCATCCCAGCCAGATCTGCATTCCGACTCAGAACGCCCTGACGTGAGTGGGTGCTGTAGGTTCAGATTGGTAGTCGAGGGAGACTGTGGATACCGGAAGAGACGACTCGAGACCTGAGCCGACAAAGACGCTGCTGTCAAGATGAAACCCGAAGACAAGAAAATAAAACAAATCCCTTTTTTGGTTCCCGTCTATGTTCAAACGCCGCGTTGCTGAGCCCAATATGATAAAACAAACTTCGCGTCGCCACGAATCAGGAAGTGTGAAAAAGAAAAATCGGCACTCATTCAAATCAATGAGTGCATTCGTTCCCAAGAAAAATGCCCTTCCTTTGAAAATTCCGCTTGCTGCTGGGAAGCAAGGGATGGCTCCGAGCCGTTGTGTATATGGTTTTCGACAGGAATGTGTATTAAAAAGTGTAATCGGAACGCATTAAGAGCCGGGAGTTATTCGGCTCCATGGCTGCTGAAAGTGATTAAAATGATGTCGTAATTAGAAAAGTCACCTAGAGTCGAAGGGAAGACAGGCGGAAGAGTGAGAAGTGTGCGTCTGTAACAGTACAGCCGCAGTGTCGTGTCATCGCCGGACAGGCCTAACCGCCAGCGTGGCCCGGCTTTGGCGTGGTCGTCAGTCGCATTAGGCTGGGATAAAGGTAGAGTTTATCCAATAATCCAAGCGAGATGGCCTCTTATGAGGGTCTGGGGCGGGGCGGGGGCTTGGGGCAGCCGGTTGTGTCGTAGGCTCCTCGGCCCATGTTAGAGGGTGCTGATGATCCTTCAATCATGTTGTCTGTTGTTGCGAGAATGTGTAAACGAATGAGTTGCTGCTTTTCAGATTGCTGCTGTCTTGCTGGTCAGTCATGCTGCGGTGGTGAATCAAGTGTGCAATGTATATGGCAAGGCGGAAGGGCTTTGGAAGTATATATAGGACAATGGAGTGAACAAAGCCGCAGACTGTTATTGGTATCTCAAAGGAAGACCAAGACAGGCACCAGCGCGAGGACTTTGAGGTGATTTTGGTAAGCGATTTTGACTTACAAGGAATACTCGTCTTGGTGCGACAGAGTGTACAAAGGGTATTGAGCGAATGTGAGCGCGGATTGGCTAAAGGATTGAAGCGACAGAGAAACAGGAAGCCGAATGGTATTCAAGATGCGAGCGTCACCAATATAATTGGAGCGTGTTTCGGACAGGCAAAGGAGTGGTGGTAAGTGGTGGTTGAGTTTGGCGAGAGACGTCGGCACCGGAACGTTGGAATAGGCAACACGAGCGAGAGATGATGTCGCAGACGTATTGGTATTGTATTGTATTGTAGATGAACGAAGGGCGGACAGGTGCGTCTCTTGAGGAGTGAGTGAGAGAAAGGGGGCTCGTTACAGGTGGATGTGAGAGAAAGTTATGCTTTTTGCGCAACAGCCCAAATAAGTAACAAGATCCAATAAGGGGAAACCTTTTTTTTTTATTTGGGGTGACTCGAGCTTTGCTTTCCGTCAAGGGGATGGGATGTACGTATGGGGATGGATGGGGATGGGATGGACGGATCGTTGCCGTAATACGGTAGCGTAGCGTAGCTTTCTCAGCTCGTAGTTGAGTTCAGGCACAAGGCACGCTGCAGTGGGTGGCGCCGGTCGGATGGTCGAATGAGTGTGGGTCAGACGAACGGGGCCGAATATTACGAAAGGGGGTGTAGGTATTTCCCTTTCTTTGCTGGTCCTGGCCTGGGCTAGTTCGAGACTTTTGGACTTGGTTCCAAGAGGTGATGTGACCTGATGAATGAGGCAAGGCGAGATGAGGTTGCTGATGGGTGATTGACTGTCCAGTCGTCAAGTTAGGCTAGTTTTATAATTAACCAGTTGTTGTCAAAGTCGTCGATATCGTTCGCTTGATTGTTATAAGCGTGTGTGTATGTGTAAGTGATTCACTCTCAGAAATGTATAAGATGATCAAGCGGGAGGACACAAGTCTTGAGCTGGCGAGGTGGGCGGCTGAGAGGACTTGAAAGGGAGTTTGTTCCAAAGGGAGACGTGAAGTGAAGTTCTGAATGGAGGAACGAAGTGCGAAGCAAGACGCTTTTGTACAGAGCACACCCGTCGTAGCAAGAGGTAATAGGGAAAATCTCAATACATACTCATCATCCATGACAAGGTGAGGCTTGCAGCGTAAAGCCAGACCAGGCAAGGGGTGTCCTCAATGTGCCATTCAGTCAGTCAAATCAATCATTATTACCTTTAGGTACCTGAGAATGAACCTCATCAAAAATTGCTGTGAAATTTCCCTAGTGGCCCACGCTCCAGGGGGCCAGGGGGCGTACCAGAAGGGGGTGACAAAAACCCATGAGCCACGTCCCCATCGTTCCAAAGCAAAAAAAGGAGGGAACAGAGCGATACCTGGCTGGACCATGTTTCACGGCTCTGTGTCCAGGGCCTGTGCCTATCTCCACGAGGGATCCGTCCGTGGCTGATTAGAGTCAAAGAGAGAGAGCTCGGGCTTCCAAAACTCAGGGCGCGCTTCTCTCAACCTTCTCTCGCTTGCTATCAGCATGGGTTCTACCAGTAGTCCTTCCGGTATCCAGGGCCTTGACTCCCCAAGAAGCGCTGATCCGAACAGCACCCACCCATGTGTTGAGCATGCATATTACGGTACCTTGCAGTGTACATACATACCTTACCTTCACTTTGACAGCGACATTGACTCTCATTCTCGCCTCTCTGGGACACCCAGGCCACCGGGTCGCAAGGGTCGGAAGCCGCTGGGATCTGCCTTTTGCTGCAAGGCGTGCAATGTCTCCGGGTGGTTGGAAAGTGACCTCTCAGACCGTTTTCTCACACCCCAACTGTAATGCGCTCACCACACCCCCCAGATCCTCTTGCCCATCCCTTGGCAGGCACCCACATCCATCTTTCAGTAAACAGTGCTTTCCTTCTGGAACTGGGCATGTTAGAGCGTTAGCTTGTTGGTCGTGACGTTGGCACTTGACAGCCAGTTACCGTCCGCTTCAAACCTATGGTACAAAAAATTGTGTGCCTGTAACCCATGTTTGCTACTTTATAGCTCCCAGTAAACCTTCTTCATCCAACGTCTTTTGCTAGGCAAGGCAGGTAGCCACGCGCACGCGGAAATGGACGTAGCCCTTCAAGGAATCAATGGTTTCCTGGCGCCCCGTACAGAGTACCTAGTGGATCCGACCGAAACTGACCCCGATGCCCTTGCATGTGAGGATAATCCACCATGGTGGTAATTGGGAGGAGATGCGACTGGCGTCAAGCTCAGCGTCAAAACGGTACTCCGGGCCGTGTTTCTGCACTGTGTAATACACTCTTGCTGAATCATGGGGTACCTCTTTTAGTCAGGAACCAAGTTGTCGAATCGACCTCCTCTTCCATGACATGGCCAGGGTCCTCCATTCTCTCGGTTCCCCCAGTACCCTTTCGTCGTAGCTCCAGACCCCCGGCTTGATTGTTCCAGCAATTGCCATCCTGCCTGTTTGATTTTCCGTTGCAACCTGATGTTTGACTTGTTTCTTGTCCCTGCTTTCCTTCTGAGACAGTTAGACTCGGTGTCGTAGGGGCTATGGGGGAGGGGATTGTTGTAGACATGACACCAGGTGCATCGGACATCCTATTTCTTGACTTCTGTAATCTTTTGTAGGCTTCTGAGGCCTATAGAAGCTCCTCCGATAGAAGTTGATGGCCCTCAGAACAAGGTCTTCATATCCCTCACGCTCGGTGTCTCATCTTGTTGGGGCATAACAAAGTAATATCAGAACGCAGCAACATAATGCGTCAACAAGACCAATGACATCTTTAGGAGCGCATAGTCCCTCGACTAAAAATTCATTCCACGAAGGAGTACATAACTCGATCCCAGTGTCGCAAACTCCTCGCGAGAGCTGAAGTATCGTCGATACTTATTGATAAATATCTTGTCAGATTGTGCTAGGGGCAGCTGAGCTGGCTCTCTAATCACTTCCCGCTTTTTTGAAGAATCTCAGGTCGTATGGCATAGAATCAAGAGCTATAAATAGCCCACGCAAGTTATGAGTTAATCCCATCACTGCATATGAAACTACACTGAAGCCTTCCCGCCCTTCTTGTTTGTTTCCGTGTATTGGCAATGACTCTTCTAACAGCTGTCACTTGGCAAAATGAAGTGGCCCTTGTCTATATGACAAGGAGAGCTGATCTCGAACTATGCGCGATCCAGAATTAGCGACTGACGATTGAGTGATGGGCTCAGTCGTAGCCATGGTTCCGAAATGGTGGGTTCCCAAACCGGAGGCTGGCAACTGAGCTTGGGTTTAGTTGCCAGAGGACAAGTCGTCATCAGGGCTATGCTTCTAATTTAGTATGTGGTAGTCTTGGGTACCAGAGCTCTCGCAGGCTTTTTGCTCACGTGCCGAAAGTGCATACTTATAGTATTTCAGAAACAATCGAAGACGGGAACGGGCATCGCTAGAGTAGCCCCCTTGAACCAAAACAATTGATTGTCCTGTAAGACGGAAGTTCCTCAGCCCAAGTACACTAACGGCTTCTCAAGCTCAAAATCATGCCGCCCCGCTATGATATCGGATACCAATCCCAAGGACACGGAACCGCTGGGGCATCTCGGCTGATCAGTATCTTGCTTGAGCCTTGGGCCATATGTGCCAACAGCGAACGTTGCACAGTGGTGGTACACACACAAGGTATGGATTAGAGGCGCTCTGGTGAGTAACGAGGACAGTATCTCTTGCTTGCCATTAGAAATCCCAGTCTCGTGGTTTTTTTGCGAAATTATCAAAGGAAAAATTAAGCACAAAGCTAATAAAACTGTTTCATATTCAGCTCTTGCCAAATGAGACGTCGTAAAGTGCTTGAATCCATCTTTAGAAACCCCATGTCACGAGAAGCCCTATCCATGCGTGCTGTACATAATGAAACGGAAGTATTGCCGGGCTCGCCTAACACTGGGTCAACGTCTCTTAGATTGGCAGGTCGATGTTGTATGCCATATCACCGCAATTCGCCGAGAAGCCTTGTAAAGTATCGCCAGACTCTTTATCAACAAGTTAACAGACAATGACGAAGCCTCCGATCTTTGCAGACATAAGAAAGTAATCACGAGTATTGCGAAGCGTGCCGTGGATTTTGTTGCAGCTCAATGTCGAGGGACTTGCTTTGGTCACCTGTGACGAACTTCTGGAACGTCACACCTATAATTCTTTGCGGCGAGTTGTTTGAGTCAAAGTGGGCCGGCTGATGGGGCTTCGTAGAAAGCTTCCAGAAGCCTGTCAACCGACGGAACTCCATATCACAAAGCGCTATGCGCGATTCTTTCCCACAGTGTCAATGGCGACATGCGGTAATAGAACACTGTGCTACGACTTCAAGTGGTGCGTGTCATCTTTTGCAACATCTCCCATCAGTAGACTCCTTCTCGTCCTAGCTTCGTCCTGTGGAGAGGTTGATGGATTGGGATGAACTGCCAACTCCTGTCCTGCAAGTTCAGGGGTATCGCTGCACACATCCGAGCTAGCGTGGCCAGCTACACGTTGTGGCGGTTTGCGCATTGCGGTAGCGCCGCATAAAAGCCCCAGAACTTCGGTGTTCCTGCATTAGCCAAATTCCAAACGCCATTGACATTTGAAACAGGGGTCGTTTACTCCGTACTGCTTGTTCCAGCCTTCGTCAACCACTAATAAGCATCCCTACGGCACTTCACCATGGATAATGACCTCCTTTCCCAACGTCTGGTTGTCCCAGTTGATCGGTTTAGGTGCTCCCAAGCCAATCATGTGACAATTCCAGCCTGCAAATGTCAGCTGAAAGGATTCTGACCAGCACTGGCAACCATGTGGCAGCTAGGTAGCTTAGCTTCCGGCCATTTCAGTCCCTTCCTCTTAGACATCTTTGGAAGCGAACAAATATCATGCGACGTAGGCAGTCCGCCTGGTTTAAGATGTGCCTTGCTTCCGGTCCTTTTTTTTGATACGCCTCAGATTCGTTAAAGCAATCCTGGCTCAGGACCTTGTTTGCCATACGACTTTGTACAAATGATGATGAGGCGAGACCACGACACATGTGCGAACATGACTATGGCTCATGATGAAGCCGTAATCGTATGCTCGGACCAACTCGATGCCACAAGGAATGGTGCTATCGATTCATCCCATCGCACTATCGCAACTGGCCTTGTCGAGCACGGCAGCTGCTGGTAGATCGGGCTGCCGTGTCTAAGCCAGTGACATCTGGTTCGAGACTATTGCAGCTAGTCAAGGAGCAGATGTCACCAGTATCTCAGTTCGATGCTGTTGCTGATACTTAGTACGTATCAGCCGGCAACGGATATGAGATTAGGACCCTTCGTGGCGGCATATATGGTGGGGCATTATCAATGTCCACCTATCGGATTCAAGGGATTTTCGCTTCGAAGGCCACGCTAAACTGGATGATCGCTTCTTACCTTCCAGAAGCCTCAACGAACAGTTTTGCAGATCAGAATTGGACTCTTGCTTGGGAAGACACCCCTGGCCCCGACATGAGCTTGCGTAGAACACGCTGACACGTCATGTTAGGCAGAGGTCTTCAGTGTAAAGCTGTGGGGGTTTTCTCTTTGATCAAGCCTTCCACACCAGCGCTGAGTACATATCCGCAGTGCTACCCAAATATGCATCACAACACTCTGCCGATGTGGCCTGCCTCGGTGGCTGTCCATTTTCAACCTCTCTGTTGTCAGTTCAGACCTCTCTGCTTGATTGAATCGTGTTCGTTGAGTTGATAGTATTCGTGTCACCGGGGAACCGCTTCCGCAATTGTAGTGCGTCCGTGCCGGATCCGCCAGGTAATTTCAAATTTTCGTCCCAAACGTCCATGGTTCCTGGACTGTTTGTGTGAAGACATGAGGCCTCTCTTGACTACCTACATAGACAAGCTAGACAAGGTAGGCAAGCTTCTGGAAGACCGATCTATGGGGCCAACGAGAAGTGTTTGTTGTGGTGTGTCGTTCGTGCCGGGTATGCTCCCCGAACGATAGACCAAGCAAGCCACGAGTCAAGCTTCTAATGGGTGGATGCAAAGATCCATCGCCTTCCGTCCGCCGCGCTCCTCAATGTTGATCTTTATCGAGATAGTGGCTATTGTGCCCAACCGCACCAGCTCTTGGGTACAGGTCTGAAAGGGTCCCTGATCATGTGCCACATTTCAGCCATGAGTCGTAATCGTCTGGTCATTGATTGGAAAAAGCCAGAGCCTTAATAAACTGACTCGAACAGGCTGACCCTTAATACTCTATCATGGCGTCTTCTCAGTCTGGGGAAGCATTGCGCGCCGCGACGTCTCCAGAACAACCGTCAGGCGGTTACTTCAGCCGCTTAATCAAGTGATGGTATACCGGGTAAGTGTCCGTGGTAGCTCAGGTAACGCAGAGCCAACCATTGCAATTGGTAGTCTTTTTTCTTCCATCTGAAATGGAGTAATATGCAAGGTCGCATGTTGTTTATAATACATTGAAATCTGTCTGTAGTTGGAAAGTATACTTGGTTTCTATACTTGGTGATAGAAGGAAGATGATCCCAGGGCGGCGTCTAGTTGGTTAGGGGTAGCTCGAATTTAACTTGATTATTTTGGCTTTGATATTAATCGTTTGCTCCCCATACTATCAACTTGATTGATTTGAAGCTTGGGGTCTTCCGCGTAGAAATCAGCTCTTTGTTTCCCAGCGTATATGCCCTATTTATTCCAGTCTATTGCATTATTCGAAAGTATGCGGTTATCTGGATGTGCCAAGACAGTTGCGCGTGTAACAAGATAGCAGGACTACCTCAAAACACAGAAACAATGATTTGCAATTCAGTTTGCCTTGTCCAAGGGCGCGATTTCTCTTAACATTACGCGCCAATACATAGCAGCGATACAAAGAGTGTTGCATGACACTGTGAAAACGAAGACATCAGTGTTGAAGGAGAGGTTCAAAAATAGTACAATAGGTACCTTGAGCCGGTTGGGAGACAGCGAAAGTCCACTGGTATATTCCTAGGACGTAGGACGCTACAAGGGCCACACGACTGAAGGTCAGGCCCGTGTGACTTACCAGCATTGACGGGCTCCAAATCAGGCAAGTTACTATTCCACAAGCCACAGCTCCAGCCTCACCTCCACCCCGCCATCGCTGACGCACCTTGAACGTCCACCAAAGCCGACACCGATATAGCTTCCAGTTAATACAGGAATACTGCAATACCTCGAGTCGCACGTAAAACCACCAGACCGATTGATAATAACGAATAACAATATGTCAATTATCCAGCAGCATACGAGCGCGACGCTCGGTGACGCATGGCGCACCATCAACATCGACGCCCTGAACGAAGACTCCAGCGTCAACTTCGACACCTCGACTCTGCATCCCCCACAGCCCGAGATCGACGAGGCGGAAGTGCGCCAGCTTTCTGGGCAGATCAGGCAGCTGCTGAGAGGAGGTGATGCGGAGGGAGCTTTGAGGGGCAGCTTGGAGACTCCAGTATACAACGGAACGGATGCAGCCAAGGTATGTCAACAGAGAGTTGAGATGAGGCGACGTATATTGGCCCTGCACTTGTGGGATCTAACACGACGTTTCTTCTTAGGATGCTCATCTGCACACTATAATCGAGGTCCTCCAGTCGATTAAGGCAAGCGATATGTCCCCCTTACTGAAGAGCATCTACGGATCTGAGGGAGGCCCTGAGTGCCTGGATGTCCTGATGAAGTATATGTACGTTTGATGATGGAACGGATGACGAGTGAGCAAACCTAACGATGTAATAGCTACAAAGGAATGGCTACGGTTCACCCTGGAGCAGCTTCGCGATCACCAAACAAGGTTACACCTCAATCGACGGGAGGTTTCAGCCAGATCGCCGGGCGACCTGGCTCGAATGAGCCCGCCACTGCAGCCATGAGTGTGCTCCTGAGCTGGCATGAGAAGGTCGTTGAGGTCGCTGGTCTGGGATGCATCGGCCGAACAATGAGCGATTGGCGAAAGGTTTAGGGCCCAGAGACGTGTTAGCGATGATGAGCGGTCAAGAATACATAGAATCATGGATCCAATCCATAACCCGCAGAGCGAACCTCCGTCCGCGAAACATAGCTCTGATGTTACATTATTTACACTATACAATCATCTGCCTTCTACTTTTTCTCCAAGACATGTTTCAAGTTTATGTCACCACTTCCTCTAGCCAGAGGCTGTGGCTGGTTTTCACCTTCGCGCCATCCGATCATATATATGATTCGGAAAGTTGCGGGTATAGATCCATCTGGGTTACCGTGAAGTTCCTTATAGATAGCATCGCCAGCGAGGAGAATATCACGGGAAATGGCACCCATCTCTCTTCCGAGGACAGCATTACCCTCGCCCATGGCCTGGAGATCCTGCATCAAAGCAAACGTGTCAGGGTAATCAACGATGATATCATCGATGTCAACAGTCAGCATCTTGAAGCCAGCTTTTTGAAGCAGACCACCTATATCCTTGACATCAGCCAAAGGAGAGACACGAGGAGACATGCCACCTCGTCTTTCTGTCTCTGCCAGCTGCAGTGATGTTCTCAACTCGAATAATGTGTCTCCACCAAGCATAGCACCGATGAAAGGAGAGTCAGGTTTGAGGACATTGTTGATCTGAGTGAGGATACCGGGTAGATCGTTGATCCAATGGAGACTCAATGAGCTCATCACTAGGTCAAAGGAAGCAGGCTCGAAAGGGATCGTTTCTTCATCGTCCACAACCGTTCGCGTGATGTTGACTTTATTGTTGAACTCATGATCAGCATCACGGTGAAGCAGTGAATGAGACGAATCAGCAGCAACCAATTCGTCAATACGAGTTGCCAGTGGTGGTGACTCAGGTGTGTTAGGGTCAGGATCAGGATTCTCCCGGACCAAAGCTCGTGCGATGTTGCATGAATTTGCGCCGAGATCCAACACTCGAGGAAATCTGCGTTTGATATCCTATTGGTATGTGAGAAGTGAGTGCTGCTTCAAGAACGTGGTTACTTACTAGAAGTCTTTCTGATACCCGAATTGCAACCTCATCCTTGAGGTAATCAGCTTCCCGGCCTTGTTCAGAGTTGATACCAGCTCGCTCCTTTTGTAACCATTTTGTGTGGCGATTGAAAACTTGGAAACGAGGTGCTCCAGCAGCTTGAATAGCATAAAACCGTTGATTTGAGATGTGACGATAGAGATTGGCCGGCTGTGACAAAGTCCGTAGACTACATCGCATTGCCAATCGTGAAACCATGCAAGACGGCATTGCGAACTGTATTCAATCAAGCTATCTTTGGGCTTTGAAAGGAATGTGAAGTTTGCTTATGTAGAATAACGATAGCCCTCGTGTATTGATGCAATTGAAGTCATGATGAATTTGATAGCTCCATGGAAGCACTCTGGCACTTTACTGGCTGCAATGTTAAAGTGCACGAAGCACGGACCATGCGTAACCTTGAGCGGTTAAACCCTTTCTGGCCATTATTGCACCCGTAGGGGGCAGGAGGCTTCTCAGAGGCTCCAAGTTACTGGCACTGGCCTGGGTGTGGGATGACAGTTGAACACGCTTCTCACCTCCTCTTCCACCAATTTTGCTAACTATTGATAAACATATCTTCCTTTTCTCCTTGTGCCCTTCTGTGTCGCTCGGTGTAGGGACTCTCTAGTGCTCTCATATCACCGACACGCTTATAATACAATCCCCTCTCGCCTGTCGTAGCCCTTGTCATTCCCCCGACTCATCCGTTCCCTAGCCCACGGGCCTCTTCCGCAACTCCTAACTAAACCATTAGGCCGCACCAACAGAGCACCGCCCACCACCGCATCTCCATCCGCATCTTCAGTCTAGCTCGCCCCTCCAGCGAGCAATCTCCCATCACATCGACATACAATCGATGTCTGGCGCGTGAGCCGTCTGGACAATTCGAGCCGACTATGCGATTCTTGCGATAAGGCGCGACCATACTCTGTCTTGGAGATATTTTTGACATCATCTTCCGCCGTACGAATCTATCTAAGCCGAATCCCCCATTTCGTTCCAAAAATCAGGGGTCTTCAACGACTTGACCGCACGAATACCTCCGCAGACCACCGCCCAAAATGTCGAGCTCAGGCACAGGCTTTCTCGGCCGCTCAAGTAGCAGCAATGCTAATATGCGTGGATTGGTTCAGTTCATTGCTGATCTCAGAAATGCGAGAGCGCGTGAACTCGAGGAAAAGCGAATCAATAAGGAGCTGGCCAATATTCGACAGAAGTTCAAGGATGGCAGTCTCAGCGGTTATCACAAGAAGAAATATGTCTGCAAGTTGCTATATATTTACATCCTGGGCTGGAATGTCGATTTTGGACACCTCGAGGCTGTGAATTTGATCTCAGCAAACAAATACTCAGAGAAGCAGATAGGTTATCTGGCTATGACACTCTTTCTCCACGAAAAGCACGAGCTTCTGCACCTTGTCGTCAACAGCATCCGCAAGGACCTGCTCGACCATAATGAGCTTTTCAATTGTCTTGCTCTTCATGCGATTGCCAATGTTGGAAGTCGAGAGATGGGCGAGGCCTTGAATGGAGAGGTTCATAGACTCCTGATTTCGCCGTATGCGCTCATACCCCTTTAGTGCGATGGAACCACACTGACCGCTGTCACGCAGTACTTCAAAATCGTTCGTCAAGAAGAAGGCCGCTCTGACGCTCCTCCGATTATACCGCAAGCACCCAGATATCGTATCGCCGCAATGGGCGGAGCGCATTATCCACCTTATGGACGACTCTGACCTCGGCGTTGCACTTTCTGTCACATCACTGGTCATGACACTAGCTCAAGATAATCTAGAGCAATACAAGGGAGCGTATGCCAAAGCAGCAGCTCGCCTGAAGCGAATTCTTATCGACGGCGAATATACGACCGATTACCTTTACTACAAAGTCCCCTGCCCCTGGCTGCAGATCAAATTACTTCGTCTTCTGCAGTACTTTCCACCTGCAGGTAAGTGTGGTAGCGCAATTACACAGGGAGTAGTTACTGACACAATGTCCAGAGGATACTCATGTTCGGGAAATGATTCGCGAGTCCCTGCAAAAGATCCTGAACCTAGCCATGGAGACCAATAAGAACGTTCAGCAGAATAACGCTCAAAACGCCGTGCTCTTTGAAGCCATCAACCTTATCATCCACCTAGACACTGAGCATGGTCTGATGAAGCAAATTTCAACGAGGCTGGGCAAATTTATCCAGAGCCGGGAGACCAACGTCAGATATCTGGGCTTGGAAGCTATGACACATCTGGCTGCACGCGCTGAAACTCTGGACCCCATCAAGCAACACCAGGAAATTATTCTTGGCTCGCTCAAAGATCGAGATATCAGTGTTCGTCGTAAGGGTCTGGACTTGCTCTACAGCATGTGTGACGCCACAAATGCCCAGGTCATCGTTGGTGAGCTATTGCACTACCTACAGAATGCCGACTTTGCTATCCGAGAAGAAATGGTCCTTAAGATTGCCATTCTTACGGAAAAGTACGCTACTGATGTGCAGTGGTACGTCGATATCTCCCTCAGACTTATCGCCATGGCTGGAGATCATGTCAGCGATGAGGTGTGGCAGCGAGTTATTCAAATCGTGACGAACAACGAGGAGCTACAGGTTTACGCAGCTCAAAATGCGCTACAATATGTCAAGGGTGACCACTGCCACGAGACTCTGGTCAAGATTGGCGCCTATATATTGGGAGAGTTTGGTCATTTGGTTGCTGACCAGCCTCGCTGCAGCCCTATTGAGCAGTTTATGGCTCTTCAGGGCAAGCTGACGGCATGCTCTTCGAGTACCCGTGCCATGATTCTCTCATGCTTTGTCAAATATGTCAACTTGTTCCCGGAAATCAAGCCTCAGCTTATCCATGTGTTTGAGTTTCACAGCCACAACCTGGACTCCGAGCTTCAGCAGAGAGCTTGTGAATACTTGACTCTTGTGAATATGCCAACGGATGACCTCCTTCGAACAGTTTGCGACGAGATGCCTCCTTTCCCTGAACGGCAGTCTGCACTTCTCTCGAGACTACACCAGAAACATGCTAATACGAGTGACCGACGGACCTGGGTAGTGGGAGGAAAGGATGCCAACGCGGACGCTCGGGAACTTAGCATGGGTACTGGAGCACTCAAGAGAACTTTCAGCTCGAATGTCCCACTGAACGGCAAACCGAATGGCCAGGCTGCAACTGGTACAAATGGTCATAGCAATGGAGTTGCCGATTTGGCTGGGCTCGATCTCAACGCACCCACACCATCTGAGCCAAAGATGCTCAAGGCCCCTAACTTGGCCAGTGCAGCTCATTTGTCACCCGGATGGGAGCAAGGATTCAACAGACTTCTTGTTAGATCAGATGGCGTTCTATATGAAGATGGCCAGTTACAGATTGGTGTTCGATCGGAATATCGTGGCCAGATGGCTTGCTTGATCACATATTTTAAGAACAAGACACCAGCAACTATCAGTTCCTTCACAACGACATTGGATCTAGACGAGAATGAGAAGGAGAACCTTACCTGGGACGTCAAAAACCTCCCTGATAGTACCATTGTGCAAGGTGGGCAGTCCCAGCAAGTTGTTATGTTCGAAGCAAAGAAGATTTTCGAGAAGAGTCCGACTGTACGCATCAGTTACCTGGCAGGTGCACTACAGGCACTTACTCTGAAGCTTCCCGTGTCTATACACAAATTCATGGACCCGGCAGAGTTGACTGCTGAGGACTTTTTCAAGAGATGGAAGCAGATTGGAGGTGCCCCCCGGGAGGCGCAGGCCATTTTCGGAGTCAGTGGTAAGGGCGACAGAGAAATCACAGAGAGCTTCGTTACAAAGACAGTCGAGGGCTTCAGATGGCGTGTGCTGGACATGGTTGACCCTAACCCCAAGAACGTTGTTGGTGCGAGCGTGCTCCACACATCTCAAGGAGGCAAGTTTGGTTGTCTTATGAGACTGGAGCCAAACTACGGACAACAGGTAGGCACAATCATCCCGCTTCAGATATTGCATATTCTAACTATTCAACAGATGATTCGATTGACTGTCCGTGCCACAGATGATTCCGTGCCAGCGGTCTTGCTGAAGTATATGCAAGAACGCCTTGCTGCAGGAATCTCAACGGGACCGGATCGATTTGAGCCACCTTCACGGGAGCAGATTTCGGATTCTTTCCGTAATGTGATGGTGACTTGATGGGAGAACATGATGTTTATCTTCTATATATTCGCCGGGCAGGAGTTGTTATAATACCACAGAAGCATATGGGCGTTGGGGAACTAGCATGAAACCGGAGGAAGCGCTCAATTAAAGCCAACCGTTTATTGGCTGAAAAGTTGCCTGCGTCTATCCTCCTTGTATAGTCCCTCTTTACCGCACAAGGCGATGAAAGCTGTGCGGAGTGATCATCTGATCAAGGAGGATGCAGTTACTACATACCACGATCTCCCATTGTAAATTGAATGAAAATGATGCAAAGAAACATGTAATCAAGCGGTGAAGACGATAGAGCAGGTCAGGCATTAGAGAACCCCATCAACTTGAAGAAAGCAGGCTTCAATAAGAGTTAAATTTTGTGTTAACTCACTGTTTACTCCTTGATCTTTGCATCTGCCTTAGCTGGCCTCTGCCCGAAAATAGTGCTGCCAACACGAACCTCACTACTTCCCAGGCGAATTGCACCTTCAAAATCCTCACTCATACCCATGCTCAACTCCAGGCTATCCTTATCCAAATTCAGCTCCTTAGCCACAAGATCTAGCTGCTCCTTGAGAGCAACAAAGTCCTCGTTTTCAGTCTCAGCGGTCGTGGCTTTGCTGCGAGCAATAGCCCCGATGGTCATGAGACCGAGAAAACGGAGGCTGGGGCATTTCTCGATGACTTCACGGCATAGAGCAACGGTCTCTTCACCGGGGGCACAGCCAGACTTGGCTTCCTCTCCGGATGTGTTGACTTGCACATGGACACCAATCTTGTCAAGATCAGGCTGTGAAGAAAGAAGATTTGTGCGGGCAGTGTTGAGGAGCTGGGCCTTTTTGGAGGTATCTATGCTTGAGACACAGAAGAGATTTGGGATCTTTCCCAGGGACTTGCAATGGTCTAACACATCAGATCAGTATGCGTGGTTCCATGCGTATAAGTCAGGTCTCTTACTAGACTGGAGACCACCGATAAAATGCCACTGGATAGTTTTCGGGAGCAAAGCTGCTTTTTGAGTCAACTCTTGAGAATAGTTCTCACCAAAGTGAGTATGGGAAGTAGGAGCCTGATGAAGTGCTAGAATGTCATTTACGGGCTTGAGCTTTGAGACAGCAACAAGTCGGACCTGATATAGATGTAAGCCAGGTTATGTTCATTGGTGTTTGAATATGAGAGTGAGAGTGAGAGTGAGTGTGAGTGTGACGCATACATTTCGACCGTCTGCTACGGCAGCAATACGCTCTTTGACAGACTTGAGCTGAGAAACAAGTGCCTGAGCCCTTGAGGGATCGATTCTCATTTCTTCTTGAGAATCACTCATGTTATGAATGTGGTCCTGTAAGTCGGGCTGTTGCTAAGACAGTGGTGATTGTTGTAAGTGGGCAAAGTGATTTTGGGCGACCGGGTCATCGTCGGTTAGGTCATGCATTCAGTGCCGACGACCCAAAGTGGCCACCATAGCTCAGTCAGAAACCATACCCCTTGGGACTTCTAAACCAATTTTATAACGACAAATATTCATAAATTCGAGAGAGTAGAGCGAACTATATACATATGAGGCTTATCGGAGATGGCCACTGATCTGAAAACTGGCCGCCGCAGGGCTACCAGCAGCGCAGCTACAAGACCAGGACACACGAGACGAAAGTCAAGAGCTGTTATCCAGCCAAAGTCAACACATACATCAGATGAATTTCTACAAGACTTCCTGGACCCTACATTTGATCCCGCAACTTTCCTCAACTCAACTCTTCCTCCACTGCAGCAGCGCTCTATACCTGGCCGAACCGGAGATGTCGCACCCCTTGCTGAGCTGTCCACGCAAGCTCAGACTCTTATTTCACAACTTAACGCCCAGACTTCACGGCTATCATCTACTCTTACGCATCTTACAGATGACATTTTGAGAAGCGGGAGTCGCCTCGCTTATGAGGTGGAGCTACTACGAGGCGAGACGTTGAGCCTTCAGGAGACTATGAATGAGACTCTTCACGACGACATCAAGAAGTTTGTTCCCGAAGGATTGCAGGAAGCCATCGAGGCAAAGAATGCCGCTGCGGCCGCTGCTAAAGAAGATCGGAGTGCGGCACCGTCGACAACTGCTGTAGCTGTCACCAACGACGGAGCCAATCCAGACGACCCTGAGTTCATCAGACAGTTACAAACATTAACTCTTGTGCGAGCACGCCTGGACTCAGTTATCAAGACATTCGGAGATGCCATGGAATTCGTCTTTCCACCATCAGAGATCTCCGTCAGCTCCGGTTTCCTCTCAGTATCAGCACCCGAGCCAGGTTCAGCACAGCAAAGTTCCGAGGAAAAGGGCAAGGAAGTACTCAAGAACATCAGAAACGAGATATCGGATTTACTGAACAAGTCTGACGACCCTGTTCAAGGCATTGAGAAAGCGGCACAAAGAATTGAACAACTCAAGGAGCTTAACCGCGTATGGAAGGACACAGCAGAGGAGAAGGGACGAAATAAGTTCATAGAGAGTCTTGCCAAGACGGTCGAAGACAAGCATCGGGATCTAATGAAGGAAATGGAGCAGACCAAGGAGAAGACTAAAGTGGAATCACGGTCACGGAAAGGCAGTGTCACTAGAGATGCTGCAGCGACTGTGGTAGAGGATACAAAGGCACCGGGTGGGTTTGGACTGATTAGCCAGTTGCACAAGCTTCGAGGTGGTCTGTGAACCAATGATAGAGACTCATAAACTGAAAGCTACAACATCTTATTGTTTTCACTGAACGTATTGATTGTCCCTGTTGAAGGTGAAGCTCTGTCGCTGACAGTGTAAGCACAGTATCTCGCACTACGGCCGTACAGCCAATCACTCCACTGACTGGGTCGCATGACAAGATCGGCCCGGGGCACTATTTTCTTATACTACCGTTTGCAGTAGGCGGTGAGGTCACTAACAATCGCCCCGGCGAGGTCATGCCTCTCTGGGCCTGTGTCTCTCCCAGTTTGAGCCGAGACAATAGAAACACTTCCAGGTTGCTTTACATACTTCCTTCCACTGCCACATTGTTCTATCATTGCATTGCATTGCGTTGCACCGGCACTGACACCGACACTGGCAATTGTTCGTTTGCCTTGCTCTATTATCCTTTTACCAGCCAAAAGCACCTTATTTGCTGTGGAGTAGACGCTCTCTCTGCTTTATTTGTCTTGGCTATCTCTTTCACTTGCAGTCAGCTCTTTTATCCCAAGTTGCATGGACTCTTTACTCTCCCAACCCTTACAGCCTCAGCCTTGAACCCATAATCACGAAGATAGCACGGGTCTCAACCTTCTGGCATCTTTTCTGAAGCCTGCAGAACCATTTTTGTAAATATCAGATACCACTTACACACAACCGCAACTATTTGCAATGGCTGCCAACGAAGCAGCGGCCCTTGCAAACATGGCCAACCGACCCGACCGACGCTCTCCTGCTCCCGCTTCCCAATCAAAAAGGGATCGCAAGCGACAAGCTCTTATAGAGAGACTCTCTAGCATGACCGATAAGTTCCATCGGGAAAGGGACATGACATATCGTGATCAGCTGCAGAAGATCCAGTTTGACATCAATCTCGTACAGCGCTTCGACCCTTACGATCCGAAGGTCCTTGAGGTCATCTCTGGACTCCAGAAGGAGCACACCAACACACAAGGACCTCCGGTCAACGCCGAAGATGCCCGAAGCTTGCTTGATATGGCTGGTATCCGATTCTCTGACTTCGTCGACGAAGTCGAGGATTTGGTGGAAATTCGTGATTTTCAGCTGGCGCAGTCAAAAGTAAGAAACCCTCACGCTACACGATCAAGTGTCTTGCTAACCATGTATCCAAACAGAATGAATACGACCGACGACGAGAAGAATATAGAAACACTTACGATTACAAGGTTGAAACCGCCAAGCGCGAGCACCGAGCCCTTACCAGCACCCTTCGAGACCGATTGGTCAATACCCTCACCCACAAGAAGAACCGGTTGAACCGCGAGAAAGAGGTTCTGGAGATTAATGATTCCAATGCCTTGCTACTCAACCCCAATCAGTTCAGCTTGACCAATCCTGCGAGCCCCGGTGGTCCTCACGGAAAGCGAGCCACACGTCTGCGCAAGGACGCCGACGATCTGCAGATGTATTCCGACAACAAGAAGCGCAAGCGAAACGGCGGCGATGATGACGGCTCACCTGCCCCGACAAGACGAGCCCTCGATAACCACAACACTACACCTCTATGGCAGTCTGAAAAGGCTCGTGCTGCTGCTAAGCAGAACGGACCTATCTACAGCATCGACAAGCTTTTCACCGACAAGGAGCTTTCGCTCAATTATAACACTGCTGCCCTTGCTGCGCACCAGTACATTCTTCGCAATCGTGTTAGCGGCGGCGGCTCTCCCGAAGACAGCGATTCCGGCAACGGTGAAGCCAATGGCGACCAGGACGCCGATTCTCAACCTTCTGCCCCAGCTATGGAGCGCTCCGTCTCGCACGCCACCCGCAGCACTCGTGGCGGTAATTTACTTGACGACAAGATTTTAGGTCTTGAGGGTATCACCAATTTTGAAGTTCACAACTTGGATCTCCTCCACGCCCACGAACCCCCCAAGATGCCTCCTCCGGTTCCCCAGCAATACCTCAAGCCATACCCTCGTACAGCAGACCAGAACTTCCCTGTGCCCCTGTCCAACGACGATATCACTTCCGATCTTACGATTATGGGTTTCTTCAAGCAATACGACGCAGCGCACAAACCTGGAGCTCACCTTGATCGCCCAACTGGAATGCGCCGAGTTCTCGCTGCTGTATCAATACCTTACCAGCATTCACGATATGTCGCTTTTACTAGCGCCCCTAGAGAAGACCCTGAATTTGTTCGCGATTCATTGGGTCTACCAGCTCTCAGCAGCCTTCGAGACCAGCCAAGCCCAGCACATGCTGGCGCAGCTACTTCAGTGGCAGCCCTGTCCAGCGCCGCCGTGCCTATGAGTCGCCAGAGCAGTGCCGGCGGAGTTGCCATGAGCCGCCAGGGTAGCAGCAGTACGCGTGGCAAGGGACGTAAGAACTAGAAATTCTCGCGGCGCAAATGACCCCCTTTTTGTAGTATTGCAAGCGCGGCGCAAGGGCATAGCATCGATTTGGCTTACGGCAGCATCTGATTCAATAGAAGTCCGAAAGACTACAGCAGCAGTCGGTGTGGGGTCCGTTAATGGGCTCGTTTTACTCAAGGCTTGTGGATAAAGAAACGAGCTGAATCATCAGCAATGGATATTGTTTTTTACTTTATGTTTTCTCTCTCTCTCTTTTATTAGCAGGCTGAGACTTGATGAATAGAAGTAGAAATGTCATGCTTGTTATATCAAATTGACAGCGACTGGATCAACACATGATGATATCATAAACTCCAATGCCATGCTCTCTCCCTTTCCCTTCCAAACAACGCATCTTCAAGGACCAAATACCAATGCGCGCACCTCGATACTCTCACGACCTTCCGCATCAGCCCGGGTCCTAGGATCTTCAAAAGCAGTATGCGGCACACGACCCTTGATATTAGATCCCGGCTTGAGAGATTCGCTATCGAAGCACTCCAGCAACAGCCTCTCGCTACCCGTCATACCACTGAGGTAGTACCACTTCTGCTTGGGATTGTGCTGAATCGCTGCAGTCCAACCGCGGTACCCATCTGGGTATCGGTGCTCAACAGGGATGACGTCGTCGTCTTCGACAGAAGCAGAGGATGCAACAGCCAGAGGAAAAGACTCGAGGGGCTTCTTGTTCAGAGGTCGCCAGACGTTGATGAGACGATAGCGACGCCTGAGAAGCTCATCTGCCTCATCTGGGAAGTATTTGCGAACTCGCTGAGCTACAGCCGCAGCTGTTTGATCAATGTGTACACGAGTCACAGGCGCACGAGGAGCATTGGGTGTTTGACGGCGAATAGTGTGATCAAAGAAGAAGACCCTGTTAGAGCCAGGAACGTTCTTGAGGAGAAGCTGTTCAAGCTCTGGGTAGTAGTTCTCCTTGATAGAGTCATCATCGACAAAGTCGATCTCGCTGGAGGGCGGAACATCCTGTATGACTTGGAAAGCATCACGGTCTAGGTGATACTCGGGCTCATGACCACGGATGTCGTGTATGACAGTTGGTTGAGGGTTGTCTGTGAAGTTGCGTTGAGGAAGACCCTTGGGGGGGGTATCGACGTGGTTATAGGGAGTTGAATTGTCGGAGGGAGGATTGAAGAAGTTCAGAGTTGCTGTGACGTCGCCACGGGGAATATTTGAAGAGACGGCCATTGTCAAGACTTATAGGACTTGGTATGTCAATTGGAACAGAATATAGAGAAACTGATGCGAGTTTGCACAATAGCGATAATGGTAGAGATATCAAATGTGATGATTTTAATCTGGGGTTTGAATCAATAAAGATGCTCTCTGCAACAAGTCGAAGTCGCTTCCTTTCCAGCCCTTTATACTTTTCATCTGCACTTAGAGATGCTACCATCATAACATATGGATTTCAAATCAGAACCGAGTTCACTTCACCATCTCATACCAAAATTGGCCATGAGGCCGTATGTGCTTGAGCACGCAATTCCAAGATGCACAACCGTTGGCTGGATGTCGGTTAATTGACATCCATGGTCGCAAGGGCGTAGGTAGGTACAGTCGATTTGATTAGTAAAGGGTTTTGATTACTGTACACAGCTCGTTTGTTTAAATGGCCATGTTAGTTGAGAGAACCAATGAGAATCACAAAGTGAGTATGTCGGGAATTATACGGGTTTGTTAGAGTTGTGATAGATTGGCTGCCTACCTTATGTACAATGGCGTCAAGAAGTATGAATGTACTAACGTTAAGAGAAAAGCTTTTCGCTTGGTGAATGATGACGGCAAAACTCGATTGTGCACGGCCGTCTTACTGTATACGAGATACGGATAGATAGGTATAGACCTAGGCATAGATCTACAGTGGCAGTAAGCAGAAACTCCTCATCCTGGGCCAATTGCTAAATTTAGCCTCTTTTGCTCCATCGCTTGGTGGCCTAATTTGCAACATGAATCCCCCTTTCATATCTGAAACGCGTAGAAATACTCTTCGCTAAATAGCATCTGCAAGGCTGTCACACTCTTAAACTGTCTTGAACTGGAATACTGTTGCTCTCAAAGACAATTCTTAAGCCTTGGTTCGTTTGCTCGTCTTGTCCGTTGCCCCGTTGGATCAGCCGGCGAGTTCATGTCTCAAATCTCATCCTTCAGACTCACCTCTTGTCTGTGTCTGTTTACCCCCAATTCTCACATGAAACGAAACACGAAACAGCAAACTCGACTACGTAAAAGACGTGACGTGCTGAAATAACTCAGGGCCAAGAAAAAACTTGAAGAGATGAACTCGAAATGCCGTCACCTGCCTCTGTCAACAACTCTCCTCCGGCTCCGAGTCCGGCCCAGACTCAGCCTCCACCTCAGCCCGGCGCATCGGGGGCCGGATCCGCTGCGCCTCCGACCACGCGACCGGGCCTTCCGGACCGTGACGTTTCCGAGAACACGGTAGAGGATGCTTACGTTGACTTTATTCTCTTTTGCAATCCGGCAGTGCCGCTCTCTACTGACACGACAAGTCTGAGAGAGGCATTCCGTAATCCTCCTCGCAGCGGCGGCAAGTCCTTCAACACATTCGCCATCTATGAGCTCGTCCGCAAATTCTACAAAAGTGAGATACGGACATGGACGGAATTGACTACGAAGCTTGGTGTTGAGCCCCCAGACCCGAGCAAGGAGGAGAGCGCCCAGAAAGTTGCACAGTATGGCGTGAGATTAAAGGTACGTGGTGGAGAGCCGCCCAAACTCAAGGTTTACACACTAAAGGCCAGTCTAGAAGTGGATGAATTCCATGCACGTCAAGGCCTTCTTCGAGTATCTGATGGACATTCCGAATGATTACTGGACAACTATCCCTACTGACAGTAACCCTACGAGCCAGCCTATCCGCGATGGTGTGGCTCTCGAGGATGACATGGCTCTGAGGGCTCTTTTCCCACACATACGGCCAAAGAGAGGGAGAAAGCGTCCCGTTGATGATGACACAGCCACTTCTCCCGCTCAGAGATCTCACCTCGCACCGTCATCAGCCGTTGAGGCCGTAAGCGGTCCTATGTCCATGTCATTGTCAGCAGATCCCACGAGGCTAAGCGCTGCACCGTGGACTCCGAGTGATGCTTCTCAGCAGACGCCTCTGTTTCGCTGGCCGCAGTCTGCTATCACACCGAACTCGAGGAGATCTTTCTGGGACGATGCTCTTGAGCCACAGTCTGCTGTTACACCGTCCAAGCCGAGGCTTACGACGCAGCGGAGAGGGCCTAAGAATGTGTCCTCTGCATGGAGACCTGGAGTCCCCAACGGTGGTGTCAAACCACGAGGACGGCCACCGATGAATAGAACTCCTATAGATACTTCTCTGCCTCCGTTTCCTACCACGACCACCACAACAGCCTCTGAGGAACCCGTAGCCCCCATTTGTACTCCGCCAGTCTCAGCTCCCGGGGTAGACAGTGGACAATCAGAGAATAGTTTCTCGATCCCCTCGATAACATCACAGCCGCATCCTCCCCCTGCTCCACCGAAGCCTTCTCGCCCGAGTATATCTTTACAAGTTCCCGAAAGACCATCAGGCAGTGTTAGACTTGCAACTCCTCCCCCAGTCGTGGTCATCAACGGCCCCGGTGAAACTCAGGCTCCTCCTCCACACACATACGTCGGAACATCATCGAACTTTGCAAGAGCTACGAACGAAGTGACTACGTCACGACAGCATCAAGCTGAGGATACAATGTCACAACAAAAGGACGTTCCAAGGTTGTATTTCGAGAGGCTTGAAGAACGGACCAACGTGGATGAGGTTATCGGTTATATGATGCGCAGCCTCTTCGGTGCAGATTGGCTCGATGCTGAAGGAAATCCAACACATGCATGCTCAACGACTGAAGCGATGGCGATCGTCAACTCGGTTCTCGAAGACTTGTACAGAAAGGCAGCATCACCGGACATGTTTTTGATCAACCTAGCTGCCATGACAGGGGGCGGGTACCTCCTGGCCGGGACGACGAGACTCAAACGCGTTGGCCTGCAAGACGGCGCGATGAAGTATACATGTGAATGGATATACGGCCTAGGTCATCTCAGGGGCCAGTATCAGATGGAAATTGCTGTGCCAGTGGAGATGCTTGACGATTTTAAAGAGCCGAGTCCCGAAGCTATGTCCGCGGAATCAGCATCCAAGTTGTCTGCGGATGAGTGGCAGGCCAAGTACGAGAAGCTGCTTGAAGAGTTGGATAAGAAGGATAAGACGTTCATGGATCTGAGGATGAAGGTGACGGATATTCTGAGGGGCGTACCTAAGAAATGATGCTTTGTGGGATACTGTCGAGGTTTGCAATGGCGTGCATTGTTGAGCGGAGTTATTCAGCTGTTTCTTTCTTCAGGGCATATATGGTGTTGCTTCTTTTGGTTGATACTTTGCGAATTGTCGCATATATGTATGTATATGGTCGCTTATATTGGGCACTTGTTTACTGAGAATAATATGTGGTCACCTCGGAAATCGTTTTCCAAATAGCGGTGAATGTGAACCTCGATACAATGCAGTTCTAGGCATTCTGGGCACACAAAATGTAAGATGGTGTCACTGAACATTTACGAGAGCCTTGTTTGGTATATAATATTCGGATCTTTCGGGGGCTTACCATCCTAATCAAGATAAAGGCGAGGAAATCACATCGGCGACTCCGAGAATGTGTAAGCATGCTACACGATACTAGTTATTGCACTCTACTGCTATAGTGGTATTTTCTACCTACCATGTGAGAGCCCAGCCTTTCTGGTAGGTGTGGATAGTTGATGTTGCGACCTCACGATTGGACAGATTTACGAGCCGAAGGATCTCAGAAACCACGGGGAATCTGGGGATCGCACAAGAACATGTCGGGTATGTATCATAGTTGGGGCGGATGAGCTGGGGTTCCCTGGGGAAAATGCGAGAAAGAAAGGGTATGTATCAAGATAAGAGTCTGTGGTGTTGGTGGAGATGAGGCTACCCTGGGGACGTCCACTCACGATGCAGGAAATTCTGTTGCCTTGAGCTGAAGAAGAAGCCAAGGAGCCCGGGAGAGAAGTAAATGAGGTCATTCTTTGGAATTCTGGGGTAATTGGGGAATTCAAACGAAAAAGGGTTTCGTTCGACGATATTATTCATAATAGAGACTAGAAACAATAAACAAAATTGTAGCACACCGTTGGATTCCATGTAGCATCACGTGTAACCCTCAAACGTTGCACTTCATTATTAGTCGGAGCTGGTTCGGAGGGTGTGAGAACGGATAAGCCAAAACGGCTAACCGAATAAATAAGCAATGCGATGTAGATCCATGCTGTTCCCAAGACCCGAGGAATCCTTCACGACAGAAATGAGTGATGTTCCCTACCTCTCTTGCATCCGGAGGATTCGATATGTGTGATTGCGCAGATCATTGACTGCTATAGACAGTTCGCCGGGGGAATTATGAGATCCTTGATCTTGATTGTCTTGGATCATGAAAAAAACACACTCCCAACTTTGAAGTTGTCATTTTGGGTTTGATCATGAGACATGCATGGTACCTTGTGATTACATGTGTTGGTTACAGCAACATGCTATTTGACTCTGACTTGTCTCTCGGAAC
Source organism: Fusarium musae (assembly GCF_019915245.1). Classification (NCBI taxonomy): domain Eukaryota; kingdom Fungi; phylum Ascomycota; class Sordariomycetes; order Hypocreales; family Nectriaceae; genus Fusarium; species Fusarium musae. The sequence continues at coordinate 4,181,962 of NC_058387.1, forward strand.
AAAAGTTCGGCACGTTGAGTAGGGTTGCAGGGAGGCGGCACAGAGGCTGAAAGGATGGAGGGATGGATGCCAGACACTTTGTACAGTGACGATGGAACCGAGACAAGGGGGCCTTGTCTGAAGATGCTCTTTCGAGGTGATGGACATGTTGACTTTGAGCTGTCAGAGAACTATGTTCTTGTATGAAAGTTCCGCGGTTTACATGGTCAGGAAGAACTCAAAAGGACAAAAACAAATCAACGAAGCTCGGCATGTCCCTTGGGCTAAGCTATGAAGACGAGGATATGCCATGCTGTTAACTGACATGAGTAAACATGGGACATTAGACTCTCTACAAGAAGAAGAGACAAGGAGGAGATTGACTTGAATGTACACGCATATTGGCAAGCCAGTATCAATATAAAGAATTGCCAATGTTGTTGCGACCCAAAGACAAGTCTTGAAGCTGATAGATGATCCCTGCAAATAACGAACCGAAGTCAAGACCCTTGTCCTCTACCCTGTCTCCCCCATGTTGGTCTTGTTCTTGTCCTTGTCCTTGGGTCACCGGTCAAAGCCCGAATAAAGCGCAGCGTCTTTCTCGTAAATCCATTCAACCAAATATTTGTTGTCTTTTCGAACTTTGAAATTCGATGTAAGATGGAGGAGTACCACCACTCTTAGTGCATTATTATCCCCGTCACTTGGTAGGTATTCAAGAAGCTGCCATTATAGTCTTAGGTCCAGTACTCCTACATACGTACAGCAACTTAACTTTAGGTAGTGTGCCCCGGACCAAGCCTCGTCGTCTCACCCCAGACTCGCCTCGACTCGACTCAACTCAACTAGGCTAATCAAACCAACGGCCGGGGATCCTTCGACTCAACTCATCAACTTTGCCTCCTCCAAACTCTTTAACCAAATCCACGACAATTCATTCTCAGTCAACTGCTCGGTTGATTTTTATATAATATTAATCCTCACATCACGTCTAATCTCCCCCAGCAATCGCGACAACTAAACTGTCATCGTTCACTCTCTTTTCCTCGGCTTTGGCGTTGACTGTACCTCATTCTTCTCATCTCCCCGGCTTCTAACCCCACATCTTGAAGCGATCGACCGACGACACCCGCTAGAAACGGTTTGAAAGGACTCATCAATCAACCGGGCTCAACTCGACTGTCCCTGTATTAACTACGCCTCGTCTCATTGTCAACTAACCCGCCCACGACTTGCGCACCCCGAACAATACCATTGGTGTTGTCTTTTCTCAATCGGGGCAACCGCCCGTTTCTCCGACCAACCTCATCTTACTCTCACTCTCAACCCACCAGCCACAGTCCGTCCCTCAATCTCACTTTACCAGTCACTGGCTTTCTTCAACACAAGATGGCGCCGAATCGCGGCGAAGACGACATAGAACGGTATATTCTGCCCTTGCTATCCCGTTGTCGATCTACATGCATGCTGATCAGTGCTCTCAGTCTGTCAAGGACCACCAATGAATATCCTTCTAGTTCCATGATAGAACATGCACGGCGTCCTTCAGAGGCTTATGTCAACCTCCATGCAAACATTGAAGCCAAGTACGCTCACTGAACCTCGGCACGCCCGCTCAGTCCTTATGACTAACTAACATCGCCCAAGAATCAAGAATCCCCTCTGGGGCCTTCCACGAGCAAGACTTCTAGCTGACGTTGATGACTTTTGTCGAAAAAAGGAACTAGAACAGTACCGCCCACTCATTCGCAAGGGCGCTCTAGTTGCGCAGGACCCTACTGGCTATGAGGATATCGATGGAGACGAAAAGCTTGACGACACAGAGATACAAGCGCTCAGGGACGAAATCCTCCACAAGTGGCGAGTCCCTTTTGTCCTGTACCTGACCGTTGCGACATGCTCCATCGGCGCTGCCGTACAAGGATGGGATCAAACAGGTTCAAATGGAGCGAATTTGGAGTTCCCCTATGCTTTCGATATTGGCAGCGAAAGTATACACGACAAGCTCCTCGTCGGCCTCGTCAACTCTGCCCCTTACATCGGAACAGCTCTGTTTGGCTGTTGGCTTTCGGATCCCCTGAATTCCCGCTGGGGTCGTCGCGGCACGATATTCTTCTCGGCCAACTTTTGTCTCTGGCCTGTCATTGGAAGCGCTTTCTGTAACACCTGGAGACAACTTTTTGCGTGTCGTGTATTACTTGGTATTGGAATGGGTACCAAGGCTTCAACAGGTGAGTTTCTTCCTCTCCAAAACCACCACCACGTCGCCAGGACCTCGTAGCTGACATGTGATACAGTCCCCATCTTTGCCGCGGAAAACTCGCCCGCCCCGATTCGAGGAGCCTTCGTCATGAGTTGGCAGATGTGGACGGCTTTCGGTATCTTCCTAGGAACGTGTGCGAATGTTGCTGTTACGAAAATCGGCCATAACGCATGGAGATTCCAACTAGGATCAGCGTTCATCCCAGCTGTACCCTTGATGTGCTTGATTTACTTCTGCCCAGAATCACCTCGTTGGTACATGAAGAAGAACCGCTACCAAGATGCGATGAAATCCCTGTTACGTCTACGAAACCACCCGATCCAGGCCGCTCGCGATCTATACTATATCCATGCGCAACTCGAAGTCGAACTGGACTTTATTGGCGAGGCACATTATGCCAAACGTTTCATCGAACTTTTCACCATTCCTCGCGTGCGCCGTGCTACTGTGGCCTCATTCGTCGTCATGATTGCCCAACAGATGTGTGGGATCAACATTATCGCGTTCTACTCGACTAGTGTGTTCCGAGATGCAGGTGCTGACGATAACCAAGCTCTGCTGGCATCGATGGGGTTTGGACTGGTTAACTTTGTCTTTGCCTGGCCTGCAATATGGACCATAGACACCTTCGGTCGACGATCTCTGCTACTCTTTACCTTTCCTCAGATGGCATGGACACTGCTTGCAGCAGGTCTGTGTACGTTGATCCCAGGCACAGGCGGAGCTCACATGGCGTTGGTTGCGTTTTTTGTCTATCTCTTCGCGGCCTTTTACTCACCTGGCGAGGGACCTGTGCCTTTCACATACTCGGCTGAAGTGTTTCCACTGTCGCATCGTGAGGTCGGCATGTCGTGGGCTGTGGCAACCTGCCTCTTTTGGGCGGCAGTATTGTCTATAACTTTCCCACTGATGTTGGCTAGATTGCATGCCATTGGTGCTTTTGGCATGTATGCAGGCTTCAACATCGTCGCGTTGGTCATGATCTTCTTGCTGCTACCAGAAACAAAACAGCGGACGCTTGAGGAGCTGGACTACATCTTTGCAGTGCCCACTCGTGTCTTTATGAGATATCAACTTACGAAAGTGCTTCCCTGGTGGATTAGACGATGGATCTTGTTCCAACGAGAAGCGAGACTGGAGCCGCTGTATCAATTCGACACCGTTGGCGAACCCGAGGACAATCACAGCAGTGACTTTGGCTATGAAAACGACAAGGCAAAAGTTGAGTTGAAAGATACAATTGGACTTACGTCAGGAGTTCAGACGACACGATGAGGTTGATGGTAGAGATTGTGATATCATGACATTCGGCGTTTGCTTATGGGAGACTTGGTTGATTTGAACAGTTTTGTCTGTACTGTACTCTTATGATACCCTGCACGAGAAAGTAGCAAGCGAAATGGAATTGGGCCTTGTCTTTAACTACGGGAGATGAATACTTCACGAAAGAGGAGAAATAAGTGTGTTAGTTTCTAGCCAAGTGACGTCAGGTGAAGACTAGTTATTGTCTGTATGATATGTACGGAACGGAGTGCCTATGTAATGGTCTGCATCGTCTGTGCTATTTACGTCTCTGATCGTTATTCATCCAAACCTGACGCTGAAATTCGCCGGGCTCCTTAGTTCGATGTGAGTGACGTCGTGATAGCGGAAAGCGAAGCGGGCTTCCTCAACTGAACCAGTCTTGGCCCAAGGTAGGAATTCCGTCATTCTCATTCGGGGCCTCGGGAGATGATCACCATCCCCACTTGATCAACATTCGGATGGGTTGGAAAGAGATAAATGCCCAAAAGGCGTTGATGCTCAGTAACAGAGCTGAATTGGGAAGTGAGACGATAACGCCGAGGCCGATACGGGCGTCTACTGTAAATCGAGGAGGCACACCGTCTCCCCATACAAGTTCTTATTCTTTCAACGTCATAGTGCTTGCGCGCGCTTAGCTCAGTGAGTGACGCACATACTGTGTAGCTTCTCCTCGTTTACGATACCCGACGATACGAACTGGGGGAGTGAGAAGTCTTTGGGCGTTTCTACAGTAGAGCAAGAGCACGGCCAAGCTTTTCCGGGGATGTCTGATCGATCAGATCACGTTGCATTTTCTTGTTGTTGCTGGCTGAAGCGGAGACTGCTGATCGACCTACGTGGATTCCTCGTGAATAATGAGATCGACATTACGTTGTCGAAGGTGGATGGGCACTGTGGGTGAGGAGTGAGACATGAAGGGTCCAGCAGATTAGCAACTGTGAGAATGATCATTGAAGATGATAATAGCAAACAAAGTATAGCAGCAGTTGAAGTTGAAAGAGTAACAGAGGAAATGCGGTTGGTGGGGTAGTAAGCCAAGCGATGACCCAAACTGTCGGTCCTCTCGAGTTCCAGTTTCGACGTCGTCCCAACTCCCAGTGTCAGTGTAGGTAGGGTTACACTCCATCAGGATAGCAAAGACACAATCTTGGCACCGGGAGATGAACCGAATTTAATGTCGCCTTGCGAAGAAATAGGGGGACATAATTAATATCAACGTGTCCTCGTCTCGTTTCATATATCCGCAAACTCTACCATTTCAATCCACGATGAAACCTAAAAAAAGAAAAACAATTCACGGTCTCGACTTTTTTGACTTTGACTTCCATCACTGGATGGAGGTCAAGGCGTGGACTAACTAGCGAGCGTTTTTCCCCCTTGCCGTCACCCTTATTCTGACACGTTGACACAGGCTAATGCGGGATAGCATGACTTGAGGTCACTTCGTGTCTGCAGGGGTAAACATCATGGCTCGTTTTGTTCATTCTGAGCCAGTGGCAAGATGAGAGGGGCTTGAAGCAGGAAATAAGTCTTGGTATGGTGAGCCGAAGATGCATCATGGAGTAGAAGATGAAATGGCCAGAAGGATATATCCATAGGCAGCATCATAGAAAGCAGCTTCAACATGCTCGCCAATATCAACGTCAAGATATTTGATCAGCGTATGTAAACTTCGTCTAAAGATACCGACAGCTGCGGCAGTTGGCGGCTCTGGTGGCGTAGACGCTAGAATTCCCGGGAATGACGAAAAGAAAAAGTGGTTGGTTTCGTCTTGTCTTCAATGTCTTATTAATTGCGCGTCAATTATGCAAAGGTGTGCTAGTCGGGGATCAACAACACAAAAAGGAAACTCAGCCGTTGAAGGCACGAGAGGCTAATCGTTAGCCTACGACTTGTTGAGCCGCCATCGACCCTTTGTAAGTCCATCATCGAATAAGAACTTTTCGTAATGATTCTCACCATGTGCAGCATGCCGAACTCTTTCAACAACATTCGAACCATCACAGATCAGGGGGAACTCGTACCGTGTTTCACTGTGGCAGTTGTTGGCGTCAAAACGTCAGCTCCCGATGTGGGATCGGTATATGGACCCATTGAGATCTCTGGTGTAAATCTTTGCCATGAAGGGACGCCTCGAGAGCTCGAAGCTTTCTTGGTGGCAGTGCTGGGTGGAACAAATATGGAGAAGATATGGTTAGATGCTAACTCTTGGTGCTGTGCATCGGTGATTGACTGATCTCTCGTATCGAGAATCGCCTCTAGTACCCAGTTTTTACTATGTTTCTTCCCTTACTTGGGTATGTGTGCTTCTGATCATGGTAAAGATATTCTTCTTACGGTGTAAATGGGTGGCCTGTTGGTGGCCGAGGGTGATTTGAACAGGCAAACCGAGACATACACAGGCTTTGATTGTTAAAGCTGTGAAATGTCATGCATTTGCCTGCCAAAATCACGTTCGTATAAGCCCACGTCTCATCCTTGGTTGAATCCTACATATTTCTTGTCATAACTGCACTGTACATGTACAGTATTTCGCGTATGTGTTGAGTTTTCCGCCGCGTAGCACCCCAGCCCGATTTGGAGACGTGAAACAAAGGGGTATCTGAGACCAGCTTGTCAGTGGTTGTTTGTGGCTGCTGGGGGGCGGCGCCTCCCCCTGGCCCGGCGTTGAGAACCGCTGCAGTTCTGAAATATTACTGGACAAACGCCGACATTTGGGGGGGCCGGGTGCCCCTGAAGCCCGGCATACAGCAGATGAAAGGAAAAAAGTGAAAAAGAAAAAAACTTGCAGAGGTGCCCAGTGTCTGGGGACCCTGTCGCGGATCCTTTTTCAGCTGGTAGGGCTCATGATCCAGCGGGAGGGGAGCCCTGAAGGCCCTAATGACCCAGGACCCAATTGGACTTGGTCCATACCTACTCCGTAGAGAGAATATCTTGAGTGGGTGGTTGGCTTTTCGCCATGACTGAAGACGCGCTGCTGGTGGATTCACGGCCCCTAAGTTCTCCGGAGCCATGACCCGCCCGTGAGTATGAAGAAAAAAACAATTGGGGACCCCTTTTGTTGCTGACGGTATCTGAGTCCCGGCTTGGTATTTCTGGGATTGTGCTTGGATGGCAAGGCGGACAAACCTCAAATAGCAACAAAGCCAGGCCTAGCCTAACTTAGTACATAAGAAAAAAAAAAAAAAGGCACACCATGATAGTGGATGTCACAGTGTAATTTGTAAATATCTCGCACTCACACGAGCTTGAGCAAGAGCCAAGTCCGACAGGGAAGTAACAAGGAACACCCACCCAATCCATGATCCCCGAAACCTCGTTCGTCAATGATTGACTTCAACCTCTCTTTCTAATCGTTCCCTTTCTCTCTTTTCTTCCTCTTCATCATTTCTCCACCGACTCTCGTTCCAGTCCCTATTATAACCACGGCCCTCCCACCCTGGCCTAGGCTTGCCCTTCTTTTGAAAGCTTCCCATCTTCTGTTTGTTTCCTAGCTCCTAGGTTTGATCTCCCTCTCTCTCTTGCTCATTTCACCTCAGGTAGCACCAACAACCATCAACTTATTCCTGTTCGTCTTCGCTGGAGAAGACTGCAGATCACCTTCGCTCTTTGTCCTATACCTGCAAAAAAGAGGAGGAGAAACACATGGGATCGTTGTAGCGTTTTTGTTTGCATTTATTTCCTTGAATCTACTACATCATCGGCATACAGCACAGCATTAAGCCGAGCATTGGCATATCTAGCTTGGAGCAAGTCTTCAGCAAAAGGATAATCACCCCCATTCCTACCTGACTCCTAGACACCCTAGGAGCGCAAGCAGATCATTGCGGCTAAGGATTTGATATCCTACCACCGTCTCATATCCTGCTAGCACTGCCCGACCTCCAATCTTCAAACGCCTATCGGTTTCATCATCGGCCTCGACTCACGCCAACGGGTCGATCACCTCTTAAATCGAAGTATTCAGGCCACCACATCGAATACTCCCACACTTTCAACTCCCTGGTTGGAGTTTGATATATAACTGCACACGAGAATGGTTAATCGCCACGTTTCTTTGTCTCCCCGCAATTCGCGTCACTCTCACACAGGCTTCGTTCCCCTTGGTGGCACCAACAGCAATAACGAAATGGGCGACGGTATTCAGCTCACCCCGGTCAAGAGCAATGCCTCTGCCCGGAGTGGTATGAGGAAGGCCGAGATGCCTCAACCCTCTACCATGGATAGCAACTCTCCTACCGAGGACGAGAAACTCACCGGTCAAGGTCACCGTGGCCGTCGAAGGAGAATGGGTGATGGTCTCTCTCGCAGCGGTACCGGAGGAGAGGAAACCACATTGAACCCAATGGGTAGACTCTACTACAAAATTATCGGCTTCTCTGTTGTCACCAGATACCTTGTATACGTCGTCCCCGTCGGTCTTCTCTTGGCCATTCCCCTGATTGTCCTCGCCGCCATTGGCAAAAAGGATGGCATTCCTGTCGGCAAATGGAACGGAGATGGTGACAGGTCTGGCGACGATGGCCCTCCGCTCTTCAAAATCTTCCTCTGGGTTCTCATCATGTGGCTCTCATGCTGGATCGCAAAGATTGTTGCTTGGTTCTTACCCTCGCTCTTCATGTTCTTTACTGGCGTCGTCAGCAAGGGTACTCGCAAATACGCGACTGTCTTGGGAAACCTCATCCTCCCTTTCTCCTTCTTCTTCTGGGCCTTGGCTTCTTATGTCACTTTCAAGAACCTCTGGATGGAGGAAGATAGAGGCAAGAACTACGTCCCGTGGGTCCGCACTATGGGCCGTGTCCTTGGTGCTCTTTTCGTTTCTTCAGCTGTCTTCCTCGGCGAAAAAGCGATTGTCCAACTGATCGGCATCTCCTACCATCAGCGATCGTTTGCCAACCGTATCAGGGAGTCTAAGCGTGAGGTTCACTTGCTCGGGCTTCTTTTCGATGCCTCTAGAACCCTCTTCCCTCTCCATTGTCACGAGTTCGCTGATGAGGATGCCATCATTAATGATAGCATTGAGGTGATGCTCCGTGGTAAGAAGGGACACAAGCGCAACGGCTCTGCCACCCCCATGAAGCTCATTGGAGAAGTTGGCAAGATCGGAGACAAGGTTACCTCCGTTTTCGGCAACCTTGCCTCTGAGATCGCCGGCCGACAAGTTTTCAACCCCAACTCCGCTCATTCTATTGTCATCGAAGCTCTTGAGAAGACTAAGTCATCTGAGGCAATGGGTCGACGTATATGGATGTCTTACGTTGTTGAGGGTCACAACTCACTTGTTCTGGATGACTTCCAGGAGGTCCTTGGACCTGCTTACAAGGAAGAGGCTGAGGAATCATTCTATATGATCGACGGTGACGACAATGGTGATATTAGTCTCGATGAGATGGTTCGAAAGGTTGTCGAGATTGGTACCGAGAGAAAGGCCATCGCCGAAGGTATGAAGGATATTGGTCAGGCTCTTCAGGCTTTTGATAAGATTCTTCTCGTCGTCGTCCTGCTGATCGTTATTTTCGTTTTCCGTAAGTCTCACCTCGGAAGTGTGTTTTGAACTTTACTGACAAGCCCCTCAGTTGCTTTCTTCCAGAGCAGCTTCATTACCACCCTCACCACTGCCGGAACTACCCTGCTTTCTCTATCTTTCATCTTCGCGGTTACTGCCCAGGAATTCCTCGGTTCTTGTATCTTCCTTTTCGTCAAGCACCCCTACGATGTCGGTGATCGTGTCGATATCAGTGGCACCAGGATGGTTGTCAACAAGATCTCCCTCCTCTACTCTGTTTTCCACCGACTGGACACCATGCAAACAGTTCAAGTGCCCAACATTCAGCTCAACAACATCTGGATCGAAAATATATCTCGTAGCAAGGCCATGCACGAAACCGTCGAAGTCAACGTTTCTTTCGATACCTCATTCGAGGACATTGAACTTCTCCGCCTCGAGATGGAGAAGTTTGTCCGACAACCCGAGAATGCTCGTGACTTCCAGCCTGATCTTAGCATTAGCGTTGGCGGTGTCGGTAACCTCGACAAGCTTCTGCTCTATGTCACCATCGCTCACAAGTCCAACTGGCACAACGATTCCGTCCGCGCCAGCCGCCGTTCTAAGTTCATGTGTGCACTTGCCCTGGCTCTGAAGAAGGTGCCTCTCATTGCCCCTGGTGGTGGCGGCGAGCCTCTTGGTGGACCTACAAACCCCTCTTACTCTGTTACTGTTACCGATGAGTTCGCCAAGAAGAGCCGTGAGGAGGCTGCTAAGGCCACTGATGAAGCTCGCATGGTCCCAACCTCGAAGCAGGAGAACACCCAGGAGAGCCAGGCCCAGGCCGCCGAAGGCTTCAACTCACGGCCCCCTGCCGCCGGCCTTGGTGTCTGGGATAATAGTGACAACCACACACTAGGCTCTCATGATGATGAAGTCAACCGCAACCGCGACATCGAGCATTTGCGGACTGATCTCAAGCGTGAGAGCACTCGGGGTCGGCGCAAGGCGGGTGAGGCTATCCCCTCACTTTCTCTCGAGACGGCTCCTCGTGCTAGCATCACGTTGACGCAAGCAAGCCCTCGCAGCCCTCACCGTGGCCCCTTCGATGAAGAGGCTGAGGCTGGCATGGGCCCAACGCCCTACCATTCTAATCTATCTGCCGGCCCAACACAGGGTTCTCAAGGCTACCAGCCATATGCCGGCTCCAGTAACCAGTACAATGTCGCCCACCCCCTGCAAAGGCCTGGTCAGGGACCGCCTCAGGGGCCACCTCCTCAAGGACAACCACCCGCTCCCCAGCGCTAGTGGACCTGGAAGTGAGACATACGAACTGTAACGGCTGATCAGTGTGTATTGAAAGTAGTAATATTGGGGTGGTTATTTGGGACGGAACTGAATTTTTCTATGTTGGTATTCGGTTTACTCGAGAGACTAGAACAGTCATCTCCCTTAGAAATCAGATTGGGTCATCCGTATAAAAAGATTGGGCGTATGTATCGGTTTATGAAACCCAGCCAGGGACTGCAGAGCAGCAGCTCTCAATATTCACGAAGTAAAGAATCTAGATTATTATTACACTTCAATCAGATATTTTGAGGATAATTGTTTCTCAAGGAACTTTACGTCTGTGGAGGCTACTAATTTAGCAAACGTGCTCTGGAGGTGGGACATCGCCGTCCTTTGCCCCCAACTCAGTCTTGAGAACACGACCGAATAGTTCCAACAGAACCTCGAAGCAGACTTTGGTGATGGCAGGATCATAACGTCCCTTGCTTAGCTCGTCACGGATGAAGGCGTGCTGAGCCCACGCAAACTCATAGAAGCTAGTAGGGACACCAGCCTCGCGGAGCTTGGCACGGATTAGATCGCGACCAGCATCAGGGACATGAGTGTCCTTTACACCGAAGATCATGGCGACCTCTCCCTCGAACTTGTTGAAGAGATCGATGGTGTGGTTGCTGTCGGGAGGAGCGGCTGATGAAGTGTTGGGCGCATCATAGGGGCCGAGTGTGCGGGAGTGAATATCCGTTGCGAAGTAGGCCACACACGCAGAGATGCGAGGGTCAAGCTGTGCCGAGCTGTTGAGTGATATGAAGGGAAAATGTTAGGTGAAAGACTTACAGCAGCGCGAACGGCCAGGTGGCCACCTAGACACATGCCTGTAGCTCCAATGCGGCCCGTACAGGTGGAAAGTGAGAGGAGGTAATCGACGGTGGCATATGAGTCGGCATCATAGGACTCGAGGGTCTATAACAGTTGATTAGAGTGAGTTCAAGTAAACAGTGCTGATTGTCGAGTGAATACCTTTTCGATCTTGAACTTGTTGCCACGATCAGTGTCCTCGGCATCGTACTTGAGGGGCTCAGGGCCAGTGAAGTCATGGTAAGATGAAGGTGCAGCGACAATGTAGCCTTGACCAGCGATCTGACGAGCGAAGCGGGCAACAGGGCCAGTGACTGGAGAAGTAGAGTGAGCTTGCTGTGATGTTGATGTGATTATAATATGAAGACTTACCTTGGTAGATCTCGCTGAAAAGACTCACACCAGGGAAGCGTCTGAATGAAGGTCAGAATGATTCAGCGCAAGAGGACTCAGGATACTTGCGCATTAGGATATCCAGGGATAGTTGGATGAAAGACAAAGATGCCTGGTCATGAGTGTAAGTTTCTTATATCACATATGATGAGAGTTGAGCTGGACATACGCATAGTACCCTCCTTGCCATTGGCAGAGGTAGGGACATCGACGTGAGACTCGTTGATCAACATTCTTGCTTTCCTGAGACCTGATATTTTGAAGGTTCAGATTTGTAATATTGGAGGTTATGGATTGTAGTTGCTTTTATCCATTCAACCTCATATCATTATCAACTTCCCCTCGATGCCCCTCGGCGGGGTGTTACATATGGACATCCTTCAAGCGAGACGCCTCTGATTGGCCGAGAGCAACACCATTCAAGCTTGATAACTTGATCCGTCTGTTGTGGCACCCGGACCGATCCCGCCAGCAGCCGCTATAACTAGAACCAGTCTCATGAGTAAGCAGTAGTAAGTTCTTATTAGCAGAACGCAGCTGATGACATGTCTTGGACACCTACGGTGCGTGTCCTAGGGCACCTGCTGCAGTACAATGTGACCGCTTTTTTGAACACCGAATCACGGGCAGAAATAAACATGTGGCAGGGGTATAGCTAATTACCGTAGAGCACCTGCATATAAGGAGTGATAGGGAGGTGCTTCAGTGGGACCTCGACTGCTAATCCGCCTTCGGACCGTCGAATCCTAGGGGAGAAGAGCAAATAAGTACGTACCTCACAACCCCATCATTCCCGTCGTCGTCACAAGGATCTTTGCTGTCCTTCCTTGTCTCTGTCCAGGTGGTCACAACTTTTTGGTCGTTCGACTGCTCTAGTTATTTGCCCCAACAACTCTCGATCCTGTTTCTGACTCTTTTCTCCCTCTGTACGAATTAACAAAAGGGACACTTCCCGAAGCATATATTCTCACGATAACATAAGCTCATCATAACGAGGGTCGCCACCCGTACTTTATCCACGGATGCACGCCCCAGCTCTCGAATAAACCACCTCTACCTACATCTACTACGTTTCTCCTTGATATATATCAATCGCATACCATGAACGGCCATTTCTCTGCCGTCGGCGAGGCGCCGGGGGCTGGAAGCTATGAGCATGGCGTCCAGGTTATTGACGAGGATAAGGAGTTCAAGTATGTACTGTACAGCTGTCGAGTTGTTCCCACCACTTTGTCCATCATGATGTCTACAGTACCGACTAACCCTACTACACTACAGCACCCACCTCAATGAGTATCTCAACGTTACCGATGTTGCCGCCTCTGGCTTCAATTACCATCTTATCTCCGTCTTCGGCTCCCAGTCGACCGGAAAGTCGACCCTCCTAAACAACCTCTTCGGCACCGACTTTTCTGTCATGTCAGAAACCGAGCGTCGACAGACCACCAAGGGTATCTGGATGTCTAAGAACAAGCGCGAGACGAGCGCAGGCACAAAGATGTCCGACAACATCCTTGTCATGGATGTTGAGGGTACCGATGGTCGAGAGCGCGGTGAGGACCAGGACTTTGAGCGCAAAAGTGCCCTGTTTGCGCTGGCCACCAGCGAGGTCTTGATCGTCAACATTTGGGAGCACCAAGTTGGTTTGTATCAGGGTGCGAACATGGGGCTTCTCAAGACCGTTTTCGAGGTCAACCTGCAGCTGTTCCTCAAGGACAAGCAGTAAGCCGAGCTCTACGGTGGCCCATTGCTTGCGCGATTACTAACTCTACCTAGGTCAACCCCTAGATCTCTACTCTTCTTCGTCATTCGCGATCATCTTGGCACTACACCCTTGGGCAACCTCCGAACCACTCTGATCCAGGACCTGACTAAGATTTGGTCGTCCATCTCCAAGCCTCAGGGGCTTGAGGGTTCGCGCATCGAGGACTACTTCGACTTTGGCTTTGCTGCCCTGCCCCACAAGATCCTTCAGGCGGATAAGTTCACCGAGGAGGTCCAGAAGCTTGGATCGCGGTTTACGGCTGGACATCGACACGGCAAACCTGGTCTGCACGGCAACCAAGAGCTCGAGGGTGGTCTCTTCCTCCCCGAGTACCACCGACGAATTCCTGCCGATGGTTTCTCTGTTTATGCTGAGGGCATCTGGGACCAGATTGTGAACAACAAGGACCTGGATCTGCCTACCCAACAGGAGCTTCTGGCTCAGTTCCGTTGCGACGAGATTTCTCGAGAAGTTTTGATTGATTTCGACGTCGTAGTCACGCCCCTTGAAGAGAAGCAGAGCGAAGCTTCCAAGCTCGGTGTCCCAACCGTTCTGCCCGATCTTGGCCTGGCTGGTAACGATGCTCGCCAGAAGTGCATCAAGGCTTTCGAAGTGCAGGCAAGCCGATACCATAAGGGGGTCTACGCCCGCAAGCGACACGAGCTCGAGGGCAAGATTGATACTCGCCTGAAGGCACTCTACCAGGGCCAATTGGCCGCCGCACACAAAGCCGGTGTCACTGCTTTTGGCGAGGCTGTTGCCAACAAGGTGAAGGCTGGGCAAAAGGCTGGTGGTAGCTACGAATTTGCCGAAATTGTTGCCAACGAAAAGCGGAAGACGCTGGATATCTTTGGTGTTGAGGCTCAGAGCTTACTCATTGAGGGTGTCTCCTGGACTAACTTCGAGTCGCAGCTCAAGCTCTTTGAGAAGGAGCTTGACGAAGAGAGCGCTAAACTACGAAAAGAAGAGATGCGACGACTTGCGACCCGTGTCGAGCGCTGGGTCAGATCTCGACTTGGCGATGCCGTCGGTCTCGAGTTCAACAAGTTGGGCAGCGGCCGAGCCGGCGGTGGTGCCCCAGAAACAGGCGAGAAGCCTGACACCGAGAAGGATCTCTGGGACAGAGTATGGAAAGTATTCACGGGCATTGTCAAGGAAGCCGAGGTTCGATTTGCCGAGCGAGCTAAGAGCTTTGACGCTACTCAGGAAGAGGTTGAGATCGGCACATGGCGATTGCGCCGAAAGAGCTGGAACGCCCTCCGGGAAAAGATCGAGGAAGAAGTTATGGAGGGCAATATTCTGCTGAAACTTCGAGAGAACTTTGAAGATAAGTTCCGATACGACGAGGCCGGTGTACCTAGGATATGGCGTCCCAGTGACGATATTGAGGGTATTTACACCAAGGCGCGAGAGTCTACTCTCACCCTTGTTCCTCTTCTCTCGAGATTCCGGCTGTCGGAGACATACGGCCCTCCTGACTTACCAGGTTTCGTTGGACCTCAGCCCAACGGTGTCCAGGCTAGTGATGAGGAGGACCTCGCACCGATTGGGGGTATTGACGAAGAGGATGGCAAGAGCCTCGAGGAGGAGATGACGGTGCTCAGCGAGGGCAAGCGCCAGGATCTTGTTGTACGATTCAAGAAGACTGCTGATGGAGTTTATGTCGAAGCTAAACGAGGTGCTATTGGTGGTGTTGCTCAGGTTCCTTGGTACTTTTATGGTTTACTCCTTGCCCTTGGCTGGAACGAGATATTGACTGGTAAGTTTTATCCGGCTATGATCGGGCTTTCTGCTTTGGCTAACAAACGGCGCTTCAGTTCTGCGAAACCCCTTCCTTTGCCTCCTTATCCTGGTTATCGCTGGAGGCACATATGTTGCATACACGCTTAACCTCCTCGGTCCTATGCTCTCAATGGGCAATGCTGCTATGACCCAGGGTGTCGAGATTGCGAAGCAGCAGCTCCGCGACTTTATTGCCAACTCCGATACAGCACGTCAAGCGGTTGGCATGCCTGCGCGCGAGGACAGCGATAACATTAGCATGGATACTTTGGATAGTCGGGGCAAGAAGGCCAACACGACTTCTACGGAGAAGGATGACATTGACGACATTTAATGTATAGGGGTTGTGTATAAGCCTGAGCAGTGGCGCAAGGCCTTCTCGAGTATGATTAGCGAACAGGATATAATGTCTACTGTAAAAATAAAAGGAGAATATGTTCGATTCACTTGGCGCAAGTGATAACCAAAATTGACTGCTTCAATAAAATCGTTTCCGAGTAGATTTGGGGGTATTTAGAATGCTTCCAAGCCAGCCGACGTACCAAACCAATTGCCCAGCTCCGATGACTCCTTATCCTTGTCCCCCGAGGTGAAATAATCGGTGAGCCTACTCGTCTCACCGTCATCCTCGAGTGGCCACTCAACCTTGACACCATTTCCCTTGGCCTCAAGCATGTCCTTTGCTGTTCCCCAGCTGAACCGACACTCCGGTCCCCATCCGAAAACAGGATGCATGTTGCCCTTCATCCATCCAACGCAGCGTCCGTCAGATGGATATCCTGAGCCCCATGCCATACCCTCGCCATCCTTCTCATCCTCATCCGCCCTCGCTTCAAAGAGAACCTCGAGCGCGGCATCACGAGTGACCTTTGCGCATACTGATGCAGCACTGACGCAGGCGTACAAACTATCCGCCTTCTTGGCAACCGTAATTTTGGCTGTAGGAAACACGCGCTGCAGCTTTGCTTGATATGCTGCTGGTTGGCCAATTGTATCAACGTAAATCTCTTGGATGTTTACGCCCAGTGCATACACAGCCTTTACAAGATCGACCGTGGCGTCCATAGCTTGTGCATTGAGGTTATACGCATTTGTAGGTCGGTACATGTTCGCGCCGATATCTCTTGCCGATAGCGAGGCCGTTGCCCAGCCACAAGAGTCGTGGAGATCCGAGCCAGGTGTGCAAAGTGTACGCATAAGGTCTGAGCGAAAAGCAGGTGTGAGGGCCTTGGAATCATCAAAGTGATGCTTCTCACGAAGTAGAGAATCAGAGAGATCTATGGGGAGGAAGAAGACGCCGTAGACCATGGGGCCGAGAACAGGGCCACGTCCGGCTTCGTCGACACCGAGACAACATGGAGTTGCTGAGGATGGATCAGAAGGGTCGCTGGGAAGTAGGGAGGAGGGAACGGCGGAGAAGTGGTTGAATGATGAGCCTGAGAGAAGGGCTTCACCATGGACTGAGGGTGGGATATAAGTTGTCGAGGAGCGGGCGACTGTCTCGGGGACGTCTTCGGCTGGTGAATCCGTCATTATGAGATATTTTATGGATGGTAAAAGGTTTAGTTTATTATGCTGTAGGTTGAAATTTTGGCAACAGACTTGTCAATTGATCGTTTCGACGTTTCTGGTTGTCATGGAAGTTGAAGTAAAGAGAAAGTTGGTGGTGAGGGTCCAAGGAGACGCGTCTAGACGCGTTAAGCACCCAAGCCCCATATTTTATATAGTGACCATGGAGCTAGCTAGCTATACCTATAAGCACTTGACTACCGAGTACCACAACCAGCCTAAAGGCAGGTATGGCAAGCTCCATATTGTAAGTCATGGGAGATGTACGATTGGCTTGGCCTAATTCGAGTTGCAAGTTATAATTTATTTTCTTGGAGTCATGTTATCTGATATTGCCCTTGATGCCCGTTGAAAGCAAGTAAACAAGCCACTGCACGCACGCACGTACTCACTTATACGGCGCGCCACTCTAAGTCAAGCCACATGCAGCAGCAAACTGAAAGTATCAAGTCAACCACCTCAAAGATGAACACAACAGATTGATCGAGCTCCTGACGGAGTATAGATCAACGAAAAGTGAATAATTAACCTGCGGCATAGTTCTTCTCTCATTATGAACTACACATGCAGTCAAAGGACCGGGCAATTTATGGCCTATCATGCAAAAGGACATCTACCTAAGTATGTAAGCCCACGGTGCTCATGTAAGATTTCACTGGTCAAATCAACTGTGACCCTCTAACACCCCCCAGCTACAGGCGGGGACCGCACGATTCCAATTACTTGGGCGCGCCGCTTAAAAGTCACCACCAAACAACGTTCACAACCGCGTCACCACCAGTCGCGTCTTTGTTTCCGATTCTCATTGTATCGCACCCATACATTTTGACGTCGCGATAAGAGATTCTTTCTCACGAAAAGAAGAAGACGCAGCATACATTTAGGAGGAAAACAAACAAAATGGCACCTCGAGGCGCAAGGCGCAGCGAAGTTGCTGAACCGCAGGCCATTTACAAGCTCGGCGAGCGTGGTCGGTGAGTTCATATTGCGCGTTTGAAGCGCAAGATTCCACCGTTGCCTATATTTATGCAGGGTCTAATTGTCCTTGTAGCAAAACTGGTGTCGAGTTGATAGACACGGGTAATCGCGATGAATATGGCATGCAACCTTTGGACGACCTTCTTTCTTCTCCACTAGAAAAAGAAACCGGATCTGACCAAAGATATGAGGGCGAGGATGAAGCGCCAAGGAACGACCAATACGAGAGCGACGACGACGACGAAGCTGGCAGTGAAGATATGGATATTGAAACAAGTGCGATCGCAAATGTCTGCAACCATACGATGCATTAACTGACACCATTCTAGTCCCTGGGCCGGGACCTCAGACTGTGCTTAGGGAAAATAGGCAGTATCCCATCCCTCGAAGTCGATCGCCCGTGAAGACTACATTAATGTCTTCCCCTCGACGCAATCCGAACCTCGAACATCTCTCCTCGCCCACGCGCCCACCCTTTTCCAACGATCGCGACGCTACTGTGACCCGGAAAATCGATTTTGGAGCAAAGCCCTCTTTGCGCGGGAAAGCTACAGCGAATGGAGTCAATGGCGGCACTCACGAGGAAGAAGACGCCGATGAAACGGAAGATGCGCCAGAAGCCAGTGAAGCGGGCGACGTTGGGGATGACATGGACCTTCTCGATAAATCTCTTGAATTGGTTGACGACCTGACTAGACACTCTTCAGAGCACGAGTCAGAGCCGGAGCAGGAGCCTGTTAAGACCAACAAAGCATCAGCCAAAGACAAGTCACAACGTGCAGAACCAGAACCCAAAAAGGCAGGGAAACGAGGAAGGCCAGCGAAGGCCAAACCAGTGGAAGAAGAGCCCGTGGGGGAGGAGCCTGTTGAAGAGGAGCCCCAAGAGATCCAGGAGCCAGGCAAGGGCCGAAGGGGACGGAAACCGAAGCCTGCTGTTCAACCTAAGAAGTCAGCCGCTCCCGAAACACGGAAACGACCAGCGCCAGAGGAACCAGGAGAGGCCGAGGAGCATGAAGAGTCAGACAAAGAAGCCTCAGATCCCGAACCTGAACCTGAAGAGTCCCCCAGACAAGCCAAGAGACCACGAACTGAAGCCTCGAAACCACCGAAACCAGCCAAGTCAGCGCCAGCAGCCGAGCCAAAACCTAGGGGGAGACCTGGGCGAAAACCGAAACCACAGACCACAAGTGATGTTGGAGATACATCAATTGCAGCAATTCAACATAGACCTCCAATGCCCAAGAAGCGAGGCCTGGTATCTGTTCGTCATAACCCTGACGAAGTTAAGACGACAAGATCTGGGAGACACTCATTCAGACCCCTAAATTGGTGGGCAGGCGACAAGGTGGTTCAAGAGGAAGAGGAATTTAAGGACGTCTCTGGCCGTGACCGCTTTGTGTTGTCGACCATTAAAGAAATCATCCGCGCACCTCAAGAAGAGCCGCCTGCAAAGCCTAGGACAAAAGCCCGTGGAAGGCCGAAATCCAAGGCTGTGCGGGAAGTTGA
Source organism: Fusarium musae (assembly GCF_019915245.1). Taxonomy (NCBI): domain Eukaryota; kingdom Fungi; phylum Ascomycota; class Sordariomycetes; order Hypocreales; family Nectriaceae; genus Fusarium; species Fusarium musae. The sequence continues at coordinate 4,201,132 of NC_058387.1, forward strand.
AGTGGTTGAGCCTGAAGAGTGGGAGCTGAATCCTGGTGTTGTCAACGCTGAGGTCATCTTGTGGGAGCCTGAGCACGAGACGAATCCTCCTGGAGACGAAGAACCAGTTGAGGTTATGGAGGATCGGGTTGCCATATCGGGCGAAGCTATTCAGACTCGTGTTGTTCAAAATGTGTCTTTCCGCATGGCCAAGACACTCACAACCCCTTTCATGGGTGCTGGTGTCGTTGATCTACCTGCTGGCTCTGAAAAGAGGCCAAAGAACTCGCGAAAGATGCACATGGTCTTCTTTGTACATACTGGAAAGGTGCTCGTCACTGTGAACGAGGCTTCATTTCGACTGAGCGCTGGAGGCATGTGGTTTGTTCCCAGAGGTATGTCAACTTGCTCCCCCTTTTTTGTCAACAGCTGAGTGACTGACTGTGGATTAGGAAACTACTACAGCATAACAAACGACTACGATACAGATTCTCGCATATTCTTCACTCAAGGGTGTGAAATATCAGCTCAACCAGCGGAACCCGATCAATCGCAAATGTCCATGATGGCTTAGGACTAATTAATATAGAGAAGGCTGTGGGATGCCAATGGTGAACTATTGTCACTTTGTTTCACCATGACAAAGTTGACGAGTGTAACTTTTTTTTTAAAAAAAAAAGCAACCGTTTACTTGTGAGCATCCTTGGAAGTAAAAGCATGGACACGGAGGTTCATTATGTCGGATTTGCCTTGGAGGAGACGCCCGTTGACCGGCTTCATGATTTATGTTCGATTAAGGGCTTGTTTAGTTGTATACCATTCATGACAGATGAAACCTCAATTTTACTGCAAGATTCTTACAAACCATACCCGAAACGCAATACCACTGCTGCACCATTGTGAGATAATAACATTGTTCATAAGCACCTTTCCGGGTCTTAGAAAATTCTAGTAGACTTAGATAAATATCAGATATTCCTATTCTGATATAGCATGACAATAGTTAGAGAGGAGTCGTTACAAATCGAAATAAGCCTTCCCAAGCATATGCAACCCATGATCAAAACTCCTCGCTAAGAAGCTTCTTCAAAGTGGTCATTTCTTTATCCCATTTAGTGATCTTGGCTTGGCTATCTTCCAATTTGCGGAGCAAGAAGTTGATACGTCCTGCTGTCTCTGCTGTCTGGCGAGGCAAGCTGCCCAGAAGAGATAATTCGTTTTCAACCTTCTCGATTGAGCGAGCTTCGGCCTTGGACGAATCGCTGAGAACATCATAGTCCATCTTTGCTCTAAGGACACGGTCCTGTAGAAGGACCGAAAATGCAGCTTGGTGCAGAGGCTTGCTAGCTGTGATTGTCATGGGCCGGCCTTGGTGCGTCTTCACCGCGATGAGCTCGGCGCTGACGAGGCTATCAATGGCGGCATCAGCATTTGAGGCAGCCGGGGGTGCTGCGGAGGAGAATGGCGCAGAGAGTGTGACTTCGTTATAACGTAGATTGGGGGTTTGAGCAAGCGACTTGATAAGATGCCAAGCCTGTTGAGAAGAGAATTTCTTGTCCTCGATCTCTGAGGCCTTGCCAAGAAGGTAGATACGAACAATGTCAGTAGCTGTCTCGGAAACGATCTCTTCCATAGCTTGTTTGGGAGACTGCCCAGTTCGTAGGCGCCGGGCGAGGAACTCCAGATCTGTGAGACGGCCACCAAGAGTGTCGATACATTGGTCAAGCTCAAACATATTTGGGCGTGGAATAGGTGATTTTTCGGTTTCTTCATCCCCTTGCTCCTTTCGTGCTTTCTCGTCAGCGGCGAGTTGATCCTTGAGTCGGCTAAGAACAAAGTTCTTTGCGACCTCGGGCGCCAAATCACCAAGGGAAACAGTACGGAAGAGTCTGTCGGGCAGTGCTTTATCCAGAGGCTTTGAGTAGGCCGAGTCGGTGGTAAGGAAGATAACATGTGCGACATTGTTCTGCACGACAGTCGCTGCCCACTCAGCTATCTTGTCGTAGATGATGCTGTTTTCCTCGCCCTTGTGGAGGAAATTATCGATAACGACAACAGGTCTACGCTCGGGATGAGCTTCCAGCCAAGCGTCCTCAGACAGCTTGTAGTCGCTATCTTTCTTGTTACGAGAGCCAACAGCAACATCTTTGAGGGCGCCGGTCGTGGTTTGCATGATCTTTGTCAACTGAGACTCGAGAGTTTCCGAGAAGCCAGCCTTGACTCCCGTTGTGCTCTGAACAGCAAGATCGATCATACTGCTCATACTGTTGGCCCATGAGAATACAGGACGATAGCCAACGGCTGTAGCCAGACGCTTGATAGTGCCCGCCTCACCCCTGGCCTCTACAATTCGTCTGCAGTCGATCTTGAGCACGTTCCTTCGACCTTCCAAAGCTTGATCCATGACCATCTCAACCTTTCCTGAGCCCTTGGGTCCAGTAACAACGATGAAAGTGTCAGATGTTTCATCAAGCCAGCCTTGCACTTTGTCAATTGCATCTCGTCGGTGATTCCAGACTTCCTCAAGGCCATCTCCTCCCTTGGGTTTGGTTGATAAGCCAAAGTTGCCAGACTGTTTCTTGAACCATTTGTAGATTCGAGAGTCCTTAAACTCTAGAGAATGCTGAATATGAAGCTTGATGAAGAATTCCCGAATGGGGTCGAAAATCAGAACCGAAAGGCCAGCTACGAGAGCAGCAAAGACGGGTATCACAATACGTGGATGGTTTGTCAGCCAATTCCAAATACTATGAGCCTTGACGCGTTTCTCGAAGGACAGGCGAAGCTTAGTTCCGTTCTTGCCACCTCCCAAGACCTCGTTGACAATGAACCCATGCATGCAGTTGCGAGCCATAATTGCGTCTCTTGTTACAGGAAACATGACATGGGCATATCGTGGCGTGACCTTTGAGTCGGTTGGCTGTGGTATAATATCTGCGATTTTTCCATATTTGCGGAATAAAGAGTACAGCGTCTCTTCGGGAAGGTCTTCAGGGGTGGTACCGGGAGTTGGAGGAACAAATTCGATTTTGATGAAGCTTGTAGGGTATCTGTACAGGTCTTCTAACCATGGCGTGCCCTGTACGAGACGGGCGTTGACAGGACGGAAGATGGAGAACCAAGGTTTTATGGGCTTCTCTTTCAATCGAGTTGCTAATTGAGCTGATAGATGAACTGAGTAAGTATATGCGTTTGTGAATCCTGATAGGGCAAAAGATACCTTCAATTTCGGCAGGGTCTATGTTGGAGTCATGCATGAATTTGACATATGCACCTCCATCCTTGAGCCGTGGTAAGATCTCGGTCACCTTTATCGGTAGGTCTTCTGGAATAGCTGTCTTGACAAGGCGAATTGGGTCGAGAATGCCTAAGGAGGATGATTCAAATCGCCTGAGTAAATCCGATACGTCGTTGTCCGACTTCCAAGGACGCATGAGAACGCTGCTGAGTTTGAGAGGAAAGATATCTGAGTTCCATGTCAGCTGACAAGCAGGCGATGGTTCGTTTATGAGGAGACTCACTATCGAAAAAGAGAATGGCTTCATTGGATTGTGTAGTGATATGACCACTCTTGTCAGCACCTTCTTCGGGTGCAATTGGGGGAACCGCCTCCTCGGGGTTGATAACTGTGCTCTCCCACACGCGACTAACAGGTCGGTTTATCGCATTTTGGCCGAGCCGTTGTCGAAGAGAAGCTGCTGCAAAGCCACACCCGAGGGATCTCGATGATATGAGGGGCCGGCGGGCTGCGAAAAGTGCCGCCGTTGCAAGACCTCGGCTTGAAATCATGATGCTTCGATCCCAATAGCGCGCATACTGCAACAGGTCAGGTTGGGAGAATGGGAGAATTCTCCAGTTCGTGAAGAGATCAAGTTTGTTGATTAGGGTAGAGAATTGTCGGCAGGAAGGGCTAGCTTGGAGCTGTCGCATTGCAGCTAGCTTCCTCCAATGAGGTCATAAGCTGAGAATGGCAGTTAAGTCTCGACTCGACTTGGAATGCCTTGAGATAAAGAGCTACTATGAAGCACGTTTGTATATCTAACAATAAAATTATTCCCCTGAGGCTTAATCTAATGTTTAACTACTAAAGTAAGTAAGTACCTATGCTATTCTGATGGAAGTCATAATATACTTATAACTCAAAATAAGTATTTGTTTCCTTTTTGGCCCGCGGCTGATATGCCTACCCATGTGAAGATCAACCCCACCAAGCAATTCATGATCCGATCCATGATATAGAGATCACGATGATGCTTCAATTACCTCACAAAACTCGCTAAGAAATAACCCTATTTAATATTCATAAGCCAGAAAGGCCAAGTTAATTACTGTTTAGAGCTTCATATTCGTAGGAGTCTTTGTTAATCTCCCATCAGAGTATAGTATAGTAGGTATGTTGAGAAATGAAGCCCGGTTGTCCGTATCAGGGCAGACATCAGACCCTTCACACGTACATATGTTAGATCACAGTATAATAATATTTAGACCCGAAAATCCATATGCTACGGCCTAGAATAGCACATTGACTCTTTTTATAGAAGAATTACGATATGATAACCTTGAAGTCCCTTGTTACCTACCTAGGCAGATCTCGTCGGGAATACGGCAGATCTATTTTTCCTCGGCATCCCTCTCAGCGTCGCATTTCATCACCCAAATCTCCAATATCCAGAACAATCTGCGCTCCACCAAGACTCAAATCAAATTATATCGCTTCAATTGGACAGTCGGTTCTGTATTCGTAAAGATTCAGGCTTCAAACACGCCACTCCCTTGCGACATCGATATACTCTCTTCCATCTCCACGAAACTCTGAGCTTTTTCGCACCAACCATCACGAGGGGCTTAAACGAGATATTCAGTTGAATCGATCACTTATAAATCGTCGCAATGGGTTGGCTATGGTCTTCAACACCTCCTAGCGAGGGCAAGTCAGCTGCACCAGTTAAAGAGACTCATCCTGTCGCATCACCAACAACCGCAACCGCAACCACATCCACAACTTCGGATCCTTCGACAACAGCCCCATCCAATTCCAATACCGATCCTGAAATCCAAAAGTTCATCGATCTCTTTGAAGCTGAGAAGAACGCAAAACCCTCCACAACAGAAGACCAACAACAACAAAATTCGTCTTCCAAACTACCATCATGGCTCACTCTCAAGAAATCCACACGCTCATCCACCCCTACACCCGCCGATATTCCTCCCCGTGACGCCCTCTCCGAAGCCCTGCTACCAACAGATATGTCCTGTCGTCAGGCCTTCGACCAAGCATGGGCATGCAACTCGATGGGCGGACAGTTCAATGCCGTGTATCGCTACGGTGAGATGAGATCATGCAGTGAGCATTGGGATGACTTCTGGTTCTGCATGCGTACCAAGAGCTACTCTCCTGAGATGCGGGAGAAGGCCATCAGGGATTATTATCGTGCGAAGGAGTTTACAAAGTATGGCCCTGGGAAACCGAGTAGTGAAGATGTCTGGGAGAGTAGAGAGGACAAAGTACCAGAAGGGACAGTATTTAATGAGCCTGTTGAGCCACGAAGTTGATCAACTTGCTCTTGTATTAATAGAGAACTTCCAATTTCCTAACCAAGTTCTGTAATCATTCTCTGTGGCAAAGATTGCTACCCTTCCCTGATAGTAAGTGATCCGAATCCTGCGGACCATTCAGAGACTTCTCCGCGGCGTGGTTAAAATAAACTTAGCAGAAGTCCCCTAAGCTTAGATTAGATTTACCTACACACTTTTATCGCTTAGGGTCGAGGTCCTGAGTTTTCTTTCCACCCCTAGTCCGGGCATCACCATGGAACATACATCCATGAAGATGTTGTGTAGCAAACCCAAGGTTATGAGCACGTCATAAGAGGTGGGTGCTGCACCAATCGCAACGAGAAAGACATGTGACACAAGGGAAAAGGCAAAGGAGTAGTTATTGTGAATATCTTGATTCATCGATTCATTAAAATACATTGGGTAAAAACCACCGAGCTTTTTCATAACCGTGAAAGTCGCAAAAACAAAACAGGAAAATCTAATCTCATCATATCCCATGAAACCCCTAGCCTCCGCATTGTACCATTGGACGCATGACAACTCTAGAAGTCGAGACTGATATTGTTGGGGTATCAAAGAATTTAGTCGACCTCCTCGACGGTGGGACCATCGTCACCACCAGCACCGGGAGCACCACCAGGGCCGCCAGCACCAGGGAAGCCGCCGGGACCACCGGGCATGCCACCAGGAGCACCCTCACCACCAGCTCCGTAGAACTTCATCATGATGGGGTTGGCCTTGCCCTCAAGCTCCTTCTGGTGCTCCTCATACTCCTCACGAGTAGCCTGCTGGTTGTCGTCAAGCCACTGGACGACCTTGTCGATCTCGGCAGTGAGGGTCTCCTTGTCGCTAGCCTCGATCTTCTCCTCGACCTTAGGGTCGGAGAGGGTGTTGCGAAGAGAGTACGCGTAAGATTCAAGACCGTTCTTGGCAGCGACACGCTTGCCCTCGGCCTCATCCTCCTCCTTGTACTTCTCAGCGTCGCTAAGCATGCGCTCAATCTCCTCCTTGGACAGGCGGCCCTTGTCATTGGTAATGACAATCTTGTTGGACTTGCCAGTGCCCTTCTCGACAGCGGAGACGTTCATGATACCGTTGGCATCAAGATCGAAGGTGACCTCAATCTGGGGAACACCACGGGGGGCAGGGGGGATACCAGTGAGCTCGAACTTGCCCATCAGGTTGTTGTCCTTGGTGCGTTGACGCTCACCCTCGTAGACCTGGATGAGAACACCAGGCTGGTTGTCGGAGAAGGTGGAGAAGACCTCGGACTTCTTGGTGGGGATGGTGGTGTTGCGGGGGATAAGCTTGGTCATCATACCACCAGCGGTCTCGATACCGAGAGAGAGAGGAGCGACATCGAGAAGCAAGATCTCGTTGGTGGCCTTGCTGGAAGTGTCACCGGAGAGAATCGCGGCCTGGACGGCGGCACCGTAGGCAACAGCCTCATCGGGGTTGATGGACTTGTTGGGCTCCTTTCCGTTGAAGTAGTCGGTGATGAGCTTCTGGACACGGGGGATACGAGTAGAACCACCGACGAGGACAATCTCGTGGACAAGGGACTTGTCGATCTTGGCGTCGGTAAGGACACGGTCGACGGGCTGGATGGTGGATCGGAAGAGATCCTGACAGAGCTCCTCGAAACGAGCACGGGTGATAGAGGTGTAGAAGTCAATACCCTCGAAGAGAGAGTCGATCTCAATGGAGGTCTGAGCAGAAGAAGATAGTGTTCGCTTGGCACGCTCGCAAGCAGTTCGGAGACGTCGCAGAGCACGGACGTTGGTGCTAAGATCTTTCTGGTATGAGTTAGTCTTACATGTTCCTTATTTTGACCGGTGAGGTTAAATTACCTTATGTTTGCGCTTGAACTCGTTTACGAAGTGGTTGACCAGACGGTTGTCGAAGTCCTCACCACCCAAGTGAGTGTCACCAGCAGTAGACTTGACCTCGAAGATACCCTCCTCAATGGTAAGGAGAGACACATCGAAAGTACCACCACCAAGATCGAAGATCAGGACGTTGCGCTCGCCCTCAACCTTCTTGTCAAGACCGTAGGCAATGGCGGCAGCAGTAGGCTCATTGATGATTCGGAGAACGTTGAGACCGGCGATGAGACCAGCATCCTTGGTGGCTTGACGCTGAGAATCGTTGAAGTAGGCAGGGACAGTAACAACAGCGTTGTTGACAGTCTCGCCGAGGTAAGACTCAGCGGTCTCACGCATCTTGGTAAGGATCATAGCAGAGATCTCCTCAGGGGTGAAGGTCTTGGTCTCGCCCTTGAACTCAACTTCGATGTTGGGCTTGCCACCCTTGTCGACGATCTTGAAGGGAAAGTGCTTCATATCGGCCTGAACCTCAGGGTCGGCGAACTTGCGACCGATCAATCGCTTGGCGTCGAAGACAGTGTTCTGAGGGTTCATAGCGACTTGGTTCTTGGCGGCATCACCAATCAGACGCTCGGTGTCGGTGAAACCGACGAATGAGGGGGTGGTTCGGTTACCCTGGTCGTTGGCGATGATATCACATCTGGGGTAAGATGTTAGTGTCATGCTCCTAATGCAACTCATAAATGGTTTTTTTTAGGAATAAAACTTACCGATCCTCACGGAAGATACCCACGCAAGAGTACGTGGTACCCAAATCGATACCGACGGCGGGAGCCATTTTGTGTGATGTGTGTGGTGTTGTGTGTAGAATGCGTGAAGATTATGTCGTAGAGTAGGAAGAAAAAGGAAAAGAAAAAAATCGCAGTTGCTTCAATGGAGGATCGCGGTTATTTGAAGACTTTTGAGAGGGTATTTGAGTGTGATGATGTTGTGAGAAAGAAAGACGGAACAGAGCGAGTTGAGCAAAAGGATCTAAATAAAGGCGGGTGCCAAGGTTCGATGCGGTTCTGCGCTGTTCCAAAGGAGCCCACTTTGGAGAGCTTCTCTGGTGTTGCAGGGGGGTCTACCACTTTCTGGGTGCTGCTAGGCGTTGCTGGGGGGCGTGCTTTGGAGGGGCGAGGGGTCTAAAGAAGCGTCTAGCAGCTGCGTGCACCTGGCAGACAGACAGATCTGGGTTCGCCCCACTAAAAAAACTGCGTCTCCCAAACGATGCGCAACCTGAGATGGATCTTTGATTGCTTCTGGCTGATTCCTGATGAGGTATCAAGACACAAGAGCTCATCGTGTTTATTCCCGTAGCTTCCGTCTATTCTCTCTATATCTCACGGCTTCTCCTCGCACCCCATGTCCTGTGCCTGATTGTCTTGTGCTCTCATCTTACTGATGTCATGTCCTCATAAACTTTTTGCTTCCCAAATCTTCCAGCGCGGGGCATCCGGGCAAGGATTAGAGCTTGATGTTCTGGCTACATTTCTCGTGGTGTAGATATCACCTAAACATATGTCCTGACTACCTAAGCAGGTAGACACTTTGCCCCACCAATCGACCTCATGTTGGACGGGTAGCTCCCCTCTTCGTGCCCCTCCTCAGACGGCGCTCCCTCATCTTCTGTCGCTCTTCTCTCCCTGGGGTTTAGCACTGCGAAAACTCTAGGTTGCCTCTTCATCATGGAGCGTCATAACGGAAACTGGATAATTTTGTGGCAATCACTGGGAAAATTCTGATAATTGAGGCTTTGGCAAAGTCGGTATATTGAGATTTGCTCCGAAAGAGTCAAGAATGCGCCCGTCTGTCCAACCAGAGACAGGTCAGGTCTTTTGGTGCCTCTTCATGGTATCAAACAGCGGATGTCCATGTGTTGGCTACCGCCACTTGAGTAAGCTCAACTGATTGGATTGCACAGCGTGTATTCGTGATGCAGCAGGGCTGTTTTCCTGCTTGGTGATGCTTCAGTAGTGTGGTCCACGTATCTACAGTATTCATACATTATCTTATCACCATGTCACGGCCATCAATTGAATCTCATGATGCCTCTCAGTCAGATGTCTGCCTCCCGAGCCTGTCTTGCTGTACAGTGACCAATGCTTACCTCGGGATTCATCATCACCGATAACCCTGCCTGTACAGTATCTCGATCGTAAACTACTAGTAGGTAGTCTATCAGGCTGAAATTGATGACCTTGTTGGTACCAACAAACCAACATTGAAGCTCAATTGCTCGCCGTATGTCGATGGCCGTGATGAAAGCATATGATCTTTACGCAGTTGACCCCATTATTTTTCTACGTGTGGATCCAAATCTCCAAACCCTTTCCTTTGTTGTCTTTCCTTTCCGTTGCCTCCATCTTTTCAGCAAGCAAACTGACTTCGTCTTCCTAGCGCTTCCACGGTCCTCTGTGCATCCACTTGGGCTCGCGAGACCCCAGGGCTGAGGCGTGGCGTAGGAATTCGAGGGCCCCTCTGCCCAGTCAGCTTCTTATCTGGGCATGCTGGTTGTCAGGCAACCGGCAGAACCCCTGAGAGGCCCATTTCAAGTTATTGCGTGTGTAGTGTGTAATCAGTCTCGTCGTTGGGTTTTGGGTTTCACTGCGGCAGCATCATCAAGGCACCGCTGTACCTAAGCTGTAAGGTACAGCTGGTGGACAGGTAGCTCAGAGCACAACAGCTCATCCTGGCAGGGCAATCGTGGTTCCAATTGTTGTTAACACTCGCCTCATTTCATTATCTTCCTTATTCTTCTGCCTTCTCTAAAACTATGGGTCAGCTGCCTCTCGTCTTCTGTTCTCGCTTGGAGGCGACCCCAAACAATTGGATCGTGTGTGGGGTTCCATGTCGTGATTAGCTCCATCTATAAACCAGCTTGTCTATGCATGATTAGCTAGCTGGCTTGGGGAGCTAGGGGAGGTCAGAAAACTTGAGACATTTATGCCAAATGATGAAAAGACTTGGGCATTTCAGTCTAAGTTTAGGGGAGTCTCTACTGAGTTTATTTTAGTATCCTCTTCTAAAGTCTTGTATTTTCTTGTTCCTGAGGGCTGGATCCTCGCTTCTGACCTGCATTTACCCTAGAGTCCTTGACACCCGATTTTAAAGCACTTGGACAGGACTATGATGAAGGATTCAGGTCTGCTGATTTTCCTGTGATAGATCGACATGGGACAGATAGACTTTTGAATTGTTGTTGTAATATTCGTGATGACTCTTTCCGCATGTGCTTCTTCAGGCTGCGATTATCGCCCGATGTTTAATATGACGTCTCAACCGTGATACTGACTATTAGATAGGTACATGTTTTCGTCGAGTCCGTCACTCAACGTCAAAGAACGACAGAACTGAACATGATAGTGATATAAGCTCAAGGTATTTGCTAAAATTTAACTTGAGATGGTAAACTGCTATCGAGCTCTTGATCCGCTGCACCACAAGTAACCCACACGTTGGAACAGTAAAGGCAAATGCAATGCAACTGTTATAAGACTCGAGAGCTCTATTCTAAATATAACTACCTACACCATCCCCACCATCTAAAACACATAGTCTTCCCGTCCCCTGTCAGTAGTTGCAAGATGAGAGCATCCAATGGGGGTAGAGCTCATGTGAGACTGCCTATAGACTGAGGTAACTCCGTGGTTCTTCTCGCCTATTCGCTTCGCTTATAATCAAGACCAGGCTACTGCCTTGCAATGAACCCCGGTAGATCGTGTTCTTCGATCATAAGCATTGACTTGTCCGCCATCCTCGAACTTGTCTCGGTTGCCGATCCACCCAAGAAACCATTCCATATCTTCTGCATCACGTTATCTGTGCTCAACAACTTACTTCCTTTCAAAGCCTCCTCATCCTTTTCACCCACTACCAGCAGGACCTTCTTTGCAGCCGGAAAGCCATCGACAACATGCCACAAGCATCCAAAAACCTGATCACTTTCCTGCTCCGCGTAGCCGAGCTCCGAGAGTACGCAGGCGAGATGCTTGACCCTGCGGGTGTCTTCCCGCCGTAAGAAATACACCATTGCCGAGTTGAAACCGTAGATGTCATATGCCTCTAGTTCACCTGCTAGATATACAGCGTCAAGGTCGAAATTGAACCACACGCGCGGTGGTTCAGATACGGGCGTATCTGAGAGGAGCTTGGATATACGCCAGCCAAAGGCAAGCTCATAATGCTGCAAGGCTAGATATCGTGCCTCGCGGTTGATGTGCAATAACACAGGCACCGATCTTCCATGCGACCGCTGATTTAGCTCAGCAAGTCTTTGATCAAGCCGTTCGTCGCGCTGAAGACAGCAGACGACGGTGATGCGGGGTTGAATGAGGCACGACCATATTCGTAGACGCAGCTCAGGCGGTAGTTGTGCGAATTGAGGAAATTCGGTGAGAGTGGATGACGAGTTGACTTGTGACGAGAGGCCATCGTCAAAAGTGCGAAACTCGAGCCAAAACGTTGGGTTTGGGCTTTGCTCTTCCTCGGTACTGATATCGCTCATACTTATTATTGGTTACAAGGGGTGTCGGTCAATTGGTTGACAGAGGTGGACTATACGATACGATATGAGCTGATTATAGAGGATCCAAAAGAATGACAAAGCGAATGATCTGTGATGGTCAGTGGGGTGAAGAGAAATGAAGAAAAGAGAGTGTGTCCCTGCATGGAGTATTCCTAGATCCAAGGTCAGGCGATTTATCTCCGCCAACTTCCACTATCTATCAGCGAATCACTGTTTGGTTTCAAATTGGATCCAGATACGCACAAGCCGTTGGTGATTCGCGGATATAAACATTCATCTTTGTCCCTCGGTAATTTCAAAGAAGGTTGATTCTGGTACTCATTGATTCACAAGGCTCTTCGAAAATCATCATCTTATATAGGTAATTTAGATTCATTCGATTATCTCCTTGCCGAGTGTGATGCCGCTCGAGAACCTCACTTACCCCTTCACCAGCAGCTGGGGTAAAGAATCATAGTTTAGAGAAGTCCGAGATACACTTTTATATTCACGGACTAGATAGAATTGATCAGGTAATTTAGTAGCATGAATCATGTTCTAGATTTGTTTGCAGTGATGGCCCAAGACACCCAGAGGCATGCTCGGGAACGATGATGATCGAGTCTAATCCAGTTCTATATTCGCACAGGAAATTTCTAACGCTAAATCATATCCAACCGTGGAACCTTTCTACCCGCCTTCGTCCTATCCCATGGGGTCATACCTGCTGGGAGCCCTGCAAAGGTCTCGTGGCGTTGACGCCCTGATCAGAAGCTACAGCTTCCGACCATGCTCCACTGTGCGAGCTGTTGAGCCTGTATGAATTTTTCTCAATCTTCAACTTTTCCTGGCCTCGTACTAGCTTGAGGAGATAGGAACCCTTCACCACAATGTCAGTAGGACCATCCTCTCCAGGGGGACCTTGTCCAAGCTTGACGTTTCCGATGAACCAAGTAACTGGGAATGCCTGACCCTGAATTAGTTCCCGTCCAAGATATGAGGAAAATCCTTTGAACTCACCAGTGCGACGAGAGGGGTGATGGCGACAAACGCCCAGACAACACCCATCTTGGCTTGATGAACAGCCTGTTCATTTGCTGCACCACCAGAGGAAGAATGCACGCTGCTGAAGTCGCTATGGGAGTCCAGCCCAGAAGTGTTGTTGAAGACTGTAGACATGATAGTCAAGCCGATAGTACCACCAAAAGGGATGGCAACCGCCATGAGCCCAATGACGGAGGCACGCAAGTGTCGAAAAAGACCAATGCCGTGAAGTGGCGAAGCCATGAAACGCATACCACTACCGCAGCCAACAAGGGCCATCATTCCATAGATGACGCTCAGCCTGTTGGCGTAGATCGCCCATGCAAGAACTCCCAGACCGACAGCTTCGGTAAGTGTCCCTAGAAAGATACAGGGAAACGTCATGCGAGGCCACTTGTTGCACATAAAGGAGCAGATATAAACACCGGCTGTGGAGGTATTAATACGTAATTCAAGTCACAAATATCATACGAAACGAACCTCCGAGACCAGGGACAAAGTAGAGAAGCTGGACGCCAGCCTCGTCAGAGTCGTAACCCTAAACATCGTTAGCAAGGAGTTCGTGTGTTGATTTGAACAAGACTTACCCTGACTGCAATAAAGTAGATGTTACAGAAGTAGAGTACCTGAACAAGTCAGAAAGGGAACGATCAACGGTAAACGATAGCCTTACAGCATACATGCCAATTCCTGTGGCACACTCGCAGTAGAAGAGAAGTCCAATATCACGATTTGAGATTAGTTCCCAGGGGAGCATTGCTCTCTGCCAGGGCAGCTTCTCGGCCATGGTATTTCCAGGGGCAAGGAGATACTCCCAGTAGCAAAAAATGCCAGCAAAGATGATACCAAGCACCAGAGGAACAATGACAGCGGGTGATGACCAAGAATATGTCGCGCCACCCCAAGTCAAAGCCAGAATAACGAGGCCAAAGCCAAAGATGAAAAGAAGCTGGCCACCAACATCAACAGTCTTGAGACGGGCGACGAATTTTGTTCGCCGGCCAGTTTCAGCTGTCTCGTTGAGCTCAGGGATGGGCTGAGGACCGAGAAGCTCCTTGCGTAGGACAAAGAAGACTATGATCAGAGCGACTGCGGCAATAGGGAGGTTGATGGCAAAGCACCATCTCCAGTCAGCATTTGTGAGATATCCTAAGTCGATGTTAGCTGTATTCAAACAGCAGATATGGTTTGGAGTAGTCTCACCACCGATGACTGGGCCGAGTCCATATGAGATACCGCCAACGAGTGAGAAGATGGCCCAGTTCTTTGCGTTTTCTTGCAAAGAAACTCTATCGGCAAGAATAGTCCGGACAACGACATTGAGGCCAGCAGCAGCAAGTCCTTGAAATCCACGACCCAGAAGCAGAACTGGGAAGGCATTTGTTGGGGCCCCAGTACACAAGGCACTGCCAATGAGCATGAGGATAATGGCTGCATTGATAGAAGCATTGCGGCCAAATACATCAGCCATTTGAGCCCAGAAAGGGATGAACGCTGCAGAAGTGAGGTTGAACGCTGAGACGATCCAGTTGAGCTGTGAGATCTCCCCAAAGTCCGAGGCAATCCACGGAAGAGCACTAGCGATGCTGTTTGAAAATGTCAGTTTCATTCTGCAATTTTCAGATCTTTCCATACATTGTCGAGTCGAGTGCTTGAAGAGCAAAGGGTGCCACTAGGCCTAGGATAATCTTCCATCGGTATATCCTCGCGGCCTTCTTTTCCGATGCACACGCAACACATTTCACAGACGAAGATTCATACGCTTCCATATGTCGACATTGTGGTTGTTGAGGTGCTTGCCTGGTAGCGTCATATCCTGTTTCTTGCAATTCCATTGGCACCGGGTTTGTTTGCGCTTGTTTGCGCTGCTGACTGGCCTTGATGGCCTTTCGAACCAACGAGATCATAGTGCTATAGAAGATGTAAGAGAAGCTGATCGAGAGCTGTGCCAGTTAAAGACTGAGCTATGGTCCGCAGTTGAGGCGATTGAGTATAGGAGGAGATAAAATCATGATGATCGACCCGAGATCGCGGCATGAAATCTTCTGATATTTATCCATCTTGGAGGCAGCCTGAACAATATTGGAATCTCCATAATTGCTGATTGTTCGCATTCTCTCCTATCTACATACGTTGCAGGTTGCGTAGAGCGCGGGTCGAGAAGGCGAAGCATGCAACTCGCAAAGACAAGCAATCGAATGAGGTTTCCTATTCAAGAGGAATACGAAAAACCAAAGCCAATAAGAAGTGCTACAATGTCCCAACGCGGTGGGATTATTTGTCCGTAAGTTGATGCGAGATGAGGTTCGTAGGGCTGTGTTCGAACCGAGATGTAGTCTCGAATGGCTAACTAGAATCGGTTAGTGCATTGCTCGAATCGCTATCCCTTATGGGATATATTGTTCAACAATGTTATGCCGACTCACTTGAGCATCTCAATACGAGACCTTGATGATGGATTGTACTAATACAACTCGATTGTACGGGCTACGGCATCTAAAAAGCTATCGCACTCGGAAAGTAGAGCCATCAATCATCATGGCTGGTTAGTTATGTATTCAATAATTCAATCTCAAGACACATAGGATCACAAAACGTCACCATCTAGAGGTTTCCAAACTTCCATATGGAGTAAACCATATGAATTGCGCTTCCAAAGAAATGTGCGGATGGCCAAACATTTTAACAAAAATGTCGGCGCCGGGCCGATGCCTCTGACGGAGCGGAGCCGAAGACGGAGGACGGATCCGTGTTCTAAGGACAGCCGAGACGCCGGGCGCCTGGAGTACAAATCATCATACCATATGGCCGTGGGTCGGTACGAATCCTAGAGGAAACCAGTAGCACATTAGCTCACCAACGTCGGACTCATCCTCAGAAGAATACTGCAATGGCTAGTGCAGAAAGACAAGGACTGAACATATTATTGCCTTTTGACCAGGTAACTACGGAGAAGGAAAGTACGGTTTACGGCAAGACAGGCAGGGTTACCCCACGAGATCCCCCATCTTTTCCCCTCCAACCAATTGTCCTCCTCAAAAACCCGCCTTAGTTAATAAACATCTACAAGCCCTTTCAATACAACAGAAAGTCCCTACATGCCGCTCAAGTCAACTCAGGTGTTCCTATTCTATCCACTCGCACTGGAACCTCAAAAGTCTGGCGTCTGGATGCGGCCGCGGCTGCGGCGATCCCGCATTTGATGTGTTGCTCTCCACTGCGGGAGCCAGGGAGTCAAGGTGTTGGAGCATAGGTAGGTAGGTAGCTATGACGAAATAAGCTCTCCCACTGCCGTCCTTTGGACCGAACCGAAAATAGGCCCTGGCTATCGAGTGCCAATATCTCTCCGTCGTTATACCCGTTACAGATCCAGAACTACCAAAACCATCGACAGCCGGGCTCCGTTGGCCCTCGGGAATGCCAAGGGACCCCGGAAAATTACACACTTAGCTTACACAGGCAATCGTAGGTTTCCAGTCTGTCGTTTGCCTGCGGCATGTGCTCTCTGCTTGCCGCACACCAAAAAGCATCACAAGCTCCTTTAGGTAATGGTCTTTCTTACCCATGGATGGGCCCCCAAGAAAAAGCAGAAATATCTGGAGGGCAACAGTTCGAGTATCACAGGCAGGCAACTTCTAGAAGACGCAGCAATGTCCTTGTCCGGTAGACAACACAATTTCTTCTCAACTATTTGAGAAGCAAAGAAATGATGAAAGAATGAGCCTCGCCAACCATCGTCAGCCCAGACGACAAGTGCGGCACATGATGCTGCGATTTGCTGCTCTCTACGAGCTGTCCACTTTAGCTCACCCATGACACCTCTAACCATGGTGCACCACATACCTCCAAATTCGATAAAGGACACCAGATCATTAGACAAAAGCGCTTGACTGTCCCTTTGAGACCTCACATCACCGCGTGCATGCAGAAAGAAAGACAGACAAGCAAGCAATCACACAGTACAATTGCTTTTTCTTTTCTTTTTGCCACGTGAAAGGACCCCAACTGAGCGGTTTCCCCTCATCATAGCCGCTTACTGGAATCTGGGGTTTGGGGTTACCATCAAGGCTTTTTTGCCTCTTTGATTGCTGGTCGGCCACTCCCCGTTACGGCGTTTGTGGAAGCGTTCAAGATATAGCATAATCCAACCAGTCAGAAGCAGTCCATTTAACTCCAACTGCCCTTTGATAGTGGATCCTTTCCGGTCTAGGCTTCGATCTATCAGCTCGATTTTGTCGTCACGGTTGTGTCTGGCAACCATATTCTGAACATCCCGTCGCCCGAACCACCAACCTTTATCACTTTTATTGTTCGGGAAACGTCCGTAACGGTAAACTCACACTCTGAACCGGCGACGCCTCGCGGCGAACCGTTCCTAGGCTCTAGTCTAGGCACTACGTAGCCAGGCACTGCACCTCCTTCGCTTCTGCACGCCACCCGGTTGACCTTACAAGATTCGTTACTGGGTAGCCTCATTGTCTTCATCCCGGTCTTATCCCCTTATAACCATCACGATACGGGCTCCAAATCCGGCACCGATTTCATCGTTACCGGCTCTTGTCTCTCGGGGATTTCTCGCTTTTCCGTACTGAATATTCTCTCCTGTTCTGTGTAAGTTCTATGCCAGACCCGTTTACCTCGATGTCCCCTGATCCCACGTTTCGGCACTGAGCACCTGTTGTCATCGGACTTGCGGAGGCGTTTCATTACTGCCAAATCCCGCCCTGGGCCCTCTTTGTCCTATCATAGCCCTCGGCTGTTTTCACTCCCCAAGATGCTCTCCCTCACGTTCGGCTACCCCAGTATTCTTTACGCTGAGGGTGAAGTCTAGAGGGTGTGCATGGGGTGCATATAGCGTCCACTTGACTCTTGTCTAAGTCAGCTTGGTCACAGTACTCTGCTTATATCAGAGCCATATTCCCTCTCAACCTGGGCTGGTCTTGGCTATTGTATTCATCACTCATCTTCTCCCATTCAAGAAAGCACTTCGTGTAATGCCAAAATATTTCCTTCAAGAGGGCTGTCATTACTTCTACCGAACCGCTCTCCGCGGACTCAACGTTAGCACAAGCGTGTCACCTCTCTACGCCTAAAATTCGTTTCCATCACCCCCGACTAACACCATGACTCAAGTCCGCACTTTCACTCCTCCTCAGCCCCTTGGAGACAGGCTCTCTGACCCAACTTCTGCTCCAAAGCCTGCTGGTTCTACCGTTCCTCGAACTCTTCCCGATATTCCAGAGCTTGCTCAACCACGGCGCAATTCCCCCCCAAGACTTAGCGGCGACTATACTCGTGTTCCAATGGCCAACTACAACGAGTCACGGAAAGATGGTGGCATCACTTTCTCTGGGCAGGACAAACTACCCAAGCTGCCTATCCCTGAACTCGAGGCCACCTGCAAGCGGTATCTCGAAGCTCTCAAGCCACTCCAGACAGCCCGAGAACATGCAGAGACACAGCATGCCGTCAACGAATTCCTAAAGAGCGATGGGCCCGAGCTGCAGGAGAAATTAAAGGCATATGCTCAGGGCAAGACGAGTTACATCGAACAATTCTGTATGTCAGAACATACCTCTGATTTATAGTAAAGCACTAACTTTCTTAGGGTATGATTCTTATCTCAACTTTGATAACCCCGTTGTTCTCAACTTGAACCCTTTCTTCTTGCTTGAAGATGACCCAACTCCCGCTCGCAATGATCAAGTCACTCGTGCTGCTTCTTTGGTCGTCTCATCCCTTGAATTCGTTCGTGCGGTGCGAAAGGAGGAGCTTGCTCCAGACAAGGTCAAGGGAACTCCACTTTGCATGTACCAGTTCTCGAGACTGTTCGGCACTGCGCGAGTTCCCACTGAGGAAGGATGCCAAATCGAGCAAGATCCTGAGTCGAAGCACATCGTCGTCATGTGTCACGGCCAATTCTACTGGTTCGATGTCTTGGATGATAACTCAGATGTCATTATGAGCGAGAAGGATATCTCCATCAACCTGCAGACCATTGTTGATGATGCAACCCAAGTTCCTATCCAAGACGCTGCCAAAGGCGCTGTGGGAGTCCTGAGCACCGAGAATCGCAAGGTATGGTCAGGCCTTCGAGATGTCCTGACCAGCGAGCCTGGTTCCAACAATGCGGATTCACTCGGAATTGTAGACACGGCCCTCTTCGTTCTTTGCCTCGACTATACAGAGCCTGCAGACGCTGCAGCCCTTTGCCAGAACATGCTTTGTGGTACCAGCGAGATCGAGAAAGGTGTTCAGATCGGCACATGTACCAACCGATGGTACGACAAGCTTCAAATCATTGTTTGCAAGAACGGAAGTGCTGGTATCAACTTTGAGCATACCGGTGTCGATGGTCACACAGTTCTGCGATTCGCTAGCGATGTTTACACCGACACCATTCTTCGATTCGCCCGCACAATCAATGGCCTGGCTCCTTCTCTCTGGGCATCTTCTAGTCCCGATCCCTCCAAGCGTGATCCCGAGAGTTTTGGAGATGTTAGTGTCACTCCTCGAAAGCTGGAGTGGGATATGATCCCTGAGCTCAGCGTCGCAGTTCGCTTTGCAGAGACTCGATTGGCAGATCTCATTGAGCAAAATGAGTTCCAGACTTTGGACTTCGGCCACTATGGAAAGAACTTCATCACTTCCATGGGCTTCTCTCCAGATGCCTTTGTTCAGATGGCTTTCCAAGCGGCATACTATGGGCTTTATGGTCGTGTTGAGTGTACATATGAGCCAGCCATGACCAAGACGTTCCTACACGGCCGAACCGAGGCGATCAGAACCGTATCGTCAGAGGTCGTTGATTTCGTCCAAGCCTTCTGGGCTGATAATCCTGTCGACGCAAAGATTGAGGCACTCAGGAAGGCGTGCCAGAAGCACACCGCAAATACCCGACAGTGTCTGAAGGCCGAAGGCTGTGACCGACATCTCTACGCTTTGTTCTCTGTATGGCAGAGGAGTCTGGATGATGACCTTGATAGTGGTTTCAACAGCAATGGCTACTCGAGCCCGGGAGATGGATACTCCGACCAAGCAGGATCGCCCGTTGGAAGCCCAGGTAACGACTCACTGCCCTCTGTTGACGGCGTCGAAGTGAGGCCTACACGAGATCGTGGCTACAGCGTCAACTCGAGATCGCGCGACCAGAACCCACTTCCCCTCCTGTTTGCTGATTCTGGGTGGGATAAGCTTAATAACACAATCCTTTCAACTTCCAACTGTGGTAACCCTTGTCTACGCCAATTCGGCTTCGGTCCCACATCAGGGGATGGTTTCGGTATTGGGTATATCATCAAGGATGAAGGGCTCGCTATTTGTGTTGCTAGCAAACACCGTCAGACAAAACGCTTTGTTGACACCCTCGAGAGTTATCTTCTTGAGGTTCGTCGCATCCTACGTATAGATAACCGCAAGATGTCAACTGGAAAAGCGAGCCGCGCTCGCGAGGTGGAAATCGAAAGACCCAAGCTCGTGAGCCGCATCAAGTCCAGAGGTCGTCCCATCACCGCTGTCGAGAGCCTGCGATCTGCGACTGGCACAACATCCCCCACCAACGAGAGTAGCACCTTTAGCGAAGATGACGAAATGGGCGGGTGTAAGTTTCCCCTCTCTTACCCTCAATTCCCCTCAACATAATAGACTAACTTGATAACTAGATGGATTCTTCGATGCTGGGATGCTGTTGCAAGCACTCAAGGCCCGCAACGAACAGTTTGAGTCGACTGATACGCGCGCTTCAGACAGGGCTGCAGCTGCTCAGGCTCGCCGCCGTGACATTGGAAAGAAACTGAGGCTGAGTGACTATTAATGATCATATCATATCATGTAGTACATATTTCATTGCATAGCGTGGTCATGGATCTTGCATGGAGTTAAAGGGAGGCTCATGTTTTATATCAAGACACCTAGGTGTAAGCATTGAAAGTAGTGATTTTACAGTTTTTGATATCTATAGCAAAGTCATATACATATGCGCTTTGTCCAACGTTAATCGCTACAAGATGTTCTCACAAGTACCAAGTCATCGGCTATCGGATAACGTAGCGTCAACTGCCCCAGGGAAACTGAGCACCGAAAGGTTGGCCAGCCTTAGAAGCACGTATTCTAGCATTGGAGATAGAACAAGCGATGAACCCTTTGACTAAGATCATGCACCAGCCAAATATCGTCACATTGCACAGAGCCGTGTAAGCTCAGTCGTATCTTGTACGGATCTAGCGACTTGGTTTTGTATCGTGGAAAAGGAGAGCATAACCTGTGCAAACCTGACTGACACTACTGACAGGGAAATCACAGGCACGGCCAAGACATTCACGTATTGGAAGCCATGCAAGTTAAAGCAACCCTGATTCAAAGACCTAGTCTAAATACAGGTAGGGGTCCCTCCTCTCCCAGGCCAGCAGACTGGCTCCTCCACAAGGACCTCTTATTCTCCAGTAGAAAGCAATAAATCATCGTTTCCCTAAAGTCATACAACCCAAACATGAATCATTCCCGAGTCGAATTCGCAAGCAAATGTGAAGGGAAAAGAAAACCAATAGGTCCGAAAAGAATTGAGTCATCTATACCGATGTCTGATGATTGTGATCTCGCCGATCCAAATACATGTACACGCCTTAATCGTGATACCCATACTCTCCTGTGCGCAGCCATTCTTCCCAAGCAAAGCACACGAAAAGCAGTGGCCCCAGGATAAGCGGCTGTAGTCCTATAGCGCCCTTTTGATAATGTACACACGGCAAGGCCCTGAAGGCCGTCGTGTCAATCGATCGCGATGGGCCTGCGCCCTTTTGGCTATGCTTCTGAGACGTGGTGAAACAGATCAAAGGAAAATCGTGAATCATGGCGGTGCCGACCTTGCGGTACCACTGAGAGCCATAATGAACGTCATTTTACAACCAGGTCCATAAAAATGTCAAGACACAAGTCTAAAGCCACTGGGGCTGTTCGCCCTGACCCGTGCTGACATTTCCGTTGCCATTGGCAGGGCTCGTAGGGACACTGTTGCCACTGGCTTGGCCACCAAAGTTACCGTTACCGGCGCTGCCATTAGCTGCACCGTTGACAGCAGCATTGGGAGCGAAATTGCCAGGAGTCATCTGTCCGTATTGAGGCTGCTGAACAGGTCCACCAGAAGTAGGAACTTGTCCGTTCATGGCGGGGTTAGGGGAGTAGATGGGCATGTTCTGGCGCATAGGTGGCATAGGCCCACCGTGCGGCATACCATTGCCCTGGAGAATAGGACCACCTCCAGAAATACCTCGAGCGTGAGTAGCGCGCATAGGAATTTGACCCTGGGTGTTATCGGCTGGTGTCACTTGCCCGCTAGAGGCAGCGCTTCCACGGTTGTCGAAGGCCGAGATCTTAGCTTGAATACGACGGCCGTAAGGAGTTGTTCGAATCTGGGGAAGAATGGGGCGGATGGCCTCTACAAGGCGATGCTTCTGATGAGGAGTAGCATACTCAAGAGCAGTCTGAATGACATAGTTGGCGAATGAGTCCCGGAGGAGGCGCTCCATCTCCTGGTTGCGTAGTAGCTCCTCCACGATCAGATCCTTGGAAGGTGGCTGGGCGCAGCGCAGGCACTTCTCGATGACGTTGGAGCTGAACTTATGGCGGGACAGCTGAGTGATACAATCCTTGAAGGTGAGAACGATAGGCTCGGTGAACAGAGGTTCGTTCAAGTCAATAATGTACTGAACGACGTAATTGCCGAAGGGGTCCTGGACAAGAATTCGTGCATGCTCGGTGATTCGCTGGATAAGCCACAGCTTCTGGTCGCCAGAGGCATGGTCGATACAGCGTTGAAGAACACAGCAGCCGTGTCGGTGAGTGCCCACTTCGACACAGCTGCCGCCAACAGCGTCAAAAATGAACTGCGCATCAGGGGGGGTAAGTTTGTTGAGACACTTCTGAATGACATGGTTGCCGTTGAGGTCCTGGATAAGCTCCACAACCCGGTAGCGAAGAGCCTCGATGATGATGTGGACCTGCTGAGGGGTGCTCACATACTCGATCATCTTCTGGAGTGCGCGTGTGCCGTGCTGGTTGAGCGCGATGCGGACCATATCCTGGGAAGCATTTTGAATCAAAGTAGTCCTCTCATCGTCATTGCAGAACTCAAGGAGCTTTTGGCACAAATAATTACCAAACGGGTCCGTCATGAGCTCAATGACGTGCTGGTTAGTTTCGACCCAAATCATGTGAACCTGATCGGCGTTGCGCTCCTCAAGCTTCTTCTGGAGGTAACGGCAGCCATGTTGGTCCTTGCAAAGCTCATAGATGTTGCCCACGAAGGAATCAAGGGGCGTGTTCTGGTAGCGAGACATGGCTACAAAGCAAGTCAGTGTGTGCTGATACGGAACTACTCTGGAGGCAGACTCACCTTCATTGTCAAGCTGTCGGCGATGCTGAATGACGCGTGCCTGGCTGTCTCGAGGCTGATTACCCTGGTTGTACGGACCCGCGTTATAGCCGTTGTAGTTCTGAGGCTGATACATGTTGCTGCCGTTGGCCCCATTCATGTTCATCTGCTGCATACTGTTCGCGAGCATATTGACATTGTATCCTCCTGGCTGATGGGGGGGTCCCTGAGGCATCACCTGGGGAATGCCGCCTTGAGGGGTGCCTTGAGGAGCGCCGTACCCGTTGGCGGAATAGAACATATTGTTGTAGTTGTTGTTCACGGCTGCGGCCCCGGCGGAAGGGTTCACCATAGCAGAGGGTTGCACTGCAGCTGTAGTACTGGGCCCAAAGGGAGCGGCACTGGCCTGCAGGGCAGACTGGATCGAAGGATAGTTGTGCTGCTCACGGCTAACAGCAGGGTTCTCTGAAGAGAGCTCCCGACTGTGGCCACGATGGACCGCACCAGCTGGGATGCGGCCAAGGCTGGCATTGTGGTTGTGGAAATGCTGCTGTGCATGATTGTTTGTCTTTGAAGACGAAGTCCCAGGGCTCTTGACCGTGGGAACCTCGCTCGAAGAGAACGAGCTCTGCAGCTTCGGGGGAGTCGCCATGTTGGGAGTCGCACTAGGAGACATGATGGCACCAGTCTCAACTGCGTTTTCCGAGATATACTTGAGATCCATAGAATGGCGGAGGGAAGTAGGTCGAGATGCTAGGCCAACAAGATCGCTTACGATGTTGGAGCTTCCGTTGATTGAAGAGAGACTCTGCTGAGGGCGATGACGGTTAACAACACGGCTCCAACCTCTTGAAGAAGATGTCGACTCGGGATTAGGAGACGGGGATAGGGCAAGATCTAAGGCGGCCGAGGACGCTGAGAGCTGAGAGTAAAGTTGTGGGTCAGAATTCGACGCAACAATAGTACAACAATATAGGTTCTGTGGTGGGGCGCTTGAATAGATAGATAGAGGGCCAAGAGCTCATGATCTTATTGCGCCAGAGGAAAAATAGTAGGAAAGGAAACCGACTGGGCCTTATGCAGGAGAGTGGAGGAGGGTTCTATGTAGAAGAGCAAATGCTGAAAGACAATGGGCGCGTGGTTCATGGAGAGCTCGAGGTGAATATGCACCACTCAGAGAAATGTGGAGCCCAGTTGTAAGTCGAGAAGCTGGAGCAAAGCAATAACTTCCTGAATAGAGTCTCCGCGGAGTTGGCTCCAACTGATAGGGGTGAAATGGCGAGATGAAAAGTTGCTGAGATGAAAGAACGTGAAAATACTTACAATCTGATCGTCGTGACGAACAAGAGTTGGGAAGTTTGCATCAGGAGCACTATGGCCTCCTGCATTCGTCTCTTCGTCGCCAAAAAGAAAACGAGTAGTGTTTGTTTGATCAAGACCAACGTCATACATCCCCGTACGTGAACGCGTCACAGGCATCGAGTATCGATTGATTCTATCGTCGAAGTTCATAGTTAGCTTTTTAAGATTATCCTTAACAGC
Organism: Fusarium musae; assembly: GCF_019915245.1. NCBI lineage: Eukaryota > Fungi > Ascomycota > Sordariomycetes > Hypocreales > Nectriaceae > Fusarium > Fusarium musae. The sequence continues at coordinate 4,225,997 of NC_058387.1, forward strand.
AAAGTTGATGCTAGCGTTTGCTGAGTTGGATGAGGATTCTTGTATTGTGTTGTTTGAGGAGGTTGAAATAATGGGAGTCAAAGCAGAGATTGACAGAGAGGATTATATAGTCCTCCTGAAGCTTTCTGTTCCGAGAGTGAATCCTTGTTTGACTTTTGCGAGGTTTTCGCCTTCTCACTAGAGAAAGTCCTCATACAAAGCAGAGCTCTCATACTTTGGCTCAGAGTTAAGATTCACCCACCAATAGCACCCCTCTTAAAAGGTTCCAACGCAGGAAACCTAGTAAGGAAATATAGCCAGCTTGCTTATGTGGCAATTTACAGCAAAGCCCAAAGCTGGACCTGCAAGAGCTCTAATGGCAACCCCCACTTGAAGAGGTGCGCGCTCAGGAATAGAAAGGCATGGACATGCAATAGGAGCTGTCACTTACGCATTACCAGAGCGATGACTGCTGGGATCTTGTCGAACAGCCTCCTCCTTTTCATCATCACTATTTCTTCGAGTAGTTGGCACAGAACGCGAAGGCATTTGGGTCGTAGTATCCTCAAATCCAAAGCGTGCCTGTCTGATACCGGATTGAGGAGAAGCGAGTTGCGAGCCGGATCTAACAGGGCGGTTGAATAGACCTGGGGGGGAGGTCAAGCTAGACATAGAGTATCGGCTCGGCCGCGATAAAAACGTAGGGAATCCAGAGTTATCTCGGTATTCGGGGGGTGTGGTGGGCTCGGACTGGTGGCCGCCCATTCTACCAACTTCCTCCTCCATCTGAGCAAGTTCCAAAGCCTCTCGTCTTTGTTGTTGATCCAGCTTTTGCATCTCGAGCTCAAACCTCCGCCTTTGCTCACGGATTCGTTCATACTCCATCTTCTTCTTCTCGATCTGAGTCTATCATTAGTTAACGGCCGTATCTTGGGTTGGTTGGTGTCGCATCATTTCGGATTCGAGCGCTTAGGTCCGACTTGAACAAATCGGCAAATACGAAGGCAAATCTGGGCAGAGAATACGAGCATCAGAACGTACCAATTGCACCTTGTGCATTGCCTACCATCACACATGTCAGTACTTGCTGTTATTAGAGAGATTGGCAACTTTCGTAATCTATCACTAAACGAAGCCACCCGAAGCCCTGCTGGGGTTTCCAAGCAAGCGACAGATTCGTCATATGTTGATTACTCACATTATAGTCCTGGGAAGTTTCGGGCACCCGTTGAGCACCCAGAGAGGAAAGTGTCGGGACTCGACCAGAATCGGTGGTAAAGCGACGAGGTAGGCCAGATCGATGGTCGTGGGCGCCGGCATGAGGGTTGACCTGGGGAGCAGGCATTCTGGAGGCATTTCGAGTAGGTGAGACAAACGAATGCATGGACTGGTCGTTGCCCCGCGGGGACTGCTGGGAGCGAAAGCGTAGTTCATCCATGATGGATTAATAGATACAGGATAAAGATAGTACACGCCGAATTGGCCAGCGGTCTCAGCCTATAATACTAAAAACATGAAAGAAACAGATGAGCATCAGTTACCGCGTTTGTATAGACGATAAGGTGTAGGATGAAGCAGAGGAAGGGCAAAAAGAGACGAGGTAGGTAAGTAGGTTAGGTAGGTAGTGGATGGAACGTTGTTGAGAGGCGGGGTGGACGTGGTCAGTGTGGGTAAGGCCGTGAGATTGGGGGGTGTCTTTTGGGGCTGGCTTCCTGAAGCAACAACACAGGGGTGTTGGTGGGAGCTGAGTTTGGTGCACCTCAGACTTGACTTGGAGTAGCCGGCCTGCGTGCTTGAGGCAGTGTGAGCATAGGCAGCCGGGATTGAAGGCGAACTGCACAATATACAGAACCCATCAGGACCCATAGGAGCTCAGGATATGGAGAGGATAGACGAGGAGGACTTGCTGCGATGATAGAGCTTCAAGCCACACGGGCCACAACGATGTCGTGAACAAGGAGGCAGAGACAGAGCTCGGAGTTGAAGTGTTGAATTTGGAATGGTGCAACTAAGATGTGGTATGAAGCGTGGGATGACAACATTTGTAGGAATGACCAAGGCCAGGAAAGAGAGGAAGGGCACACCAAGGGATATAATCTTCATACTCTGTCTGTCACAGTTCCGTCTGTCTTCTATATTCTGAAAGCAAATAACCATCGCAAGAACAAGCGGGGAGTAGTTGTTCGCCTGGCCGTCTTGTCGGAATTAAAGGTAGCATGAGCGCATGATCTATACCAAGTTGGCGTGCCGTGCCGCGATGTGAATGGATATCTTTCTACCAAAGTGAAATATGGATGGGGATATTGCACTATGTCGCCGGCGGCGGTGGGTGATTCGTGGTGCGGTGCGGGATGTCGGGTTGCGTATTTCATGCCCGTCGCGCTATGCTCGGTACCTTTGCCTGAAGACGGGGCGATAGAACCCACAGGACAGAATGGAACGGAACAGAGTAACAAGATAATATAATAACGATTGTGGTATTACAGACAACACGCCTTGAAGCTGATGGATGTCCTTGAGAGAGGGTAGGAGAGCGAATGAGTGACAGGGGTGGAGAGACGGGAGGTACAAGTTCCTTCCCCCTGGGAGATAGGTTGGTTGCCTGCTTTGACGAACCAGAGATAGAGACAGACTCCAGACAAAAAAAAGTGAACCAACCTGGATCTGAAATGGCAATCAATGCACGGGAGTCAACAATCAATCGTACAATAGACACTTGGCAAGTGTCTTTGGTGGTGATACAATCGCTGATCTAGTTACAGGCTTTTCTCTCTCACAGCGCGCCCTGGAAGCCAGGAGCGACAAGCTGGTTTGGAGGAGAGGAAGCAAGTTGCGATCAGTAGGTAGGCAAATAATCGAGGTTGGCGTGAGAGTGAGTGATCAGAGAAGAAAAATAGGTCAAGTACGGAGTATCCAGTTGACAATGGGGACCTAAAAGATTGGCCTAACGCGGGTGTTTTACGCTCGGCTTAGAGGTCGGCGCGTGTACATGGACACCAGACAGGGCCTCACAGACATAAAGGCAAGTCGCAGGGTTTGGTTACAGGTCAAGGATGAAGCAAAGAGCAGCAGGGATATATACAAGGTTTCCATTGTTTGGGACCAAAAGTTTCTCATATTCAACACCGAATATTGCGTTTATAAACTGTATTCTTTTGATTACATACAAGCCAACACACAAACATTCGATGATATAGTCGCGGAACGAGACAAGAAATCATGTTCAATCAGGGGTTGTCTTACTCAAGAGTGAGGCTGACTGTTCTGGTCCAGATCTACATATACACCTCGGCTTACCTCTATCCTGGGAATCAAGAGCCAGCGTCGTACTGAAGTTTGTTAGACCAAGCGGGTAACTTACATGACATACACACACACACGCACGCACGCACGCAAGACACCTCCCTCACATGAAACTTTTTTCAAGAACTGCATCTGGTCCATCAGAGCCCAAGAAACCACTAACGAGACCATCAGTGGGACCCAAGCCAGGCACCATCAGAACAGAAAAGCAAAATCTCCAGGGGACGGGAAGGGAGGGAGGGATAGCGGATGGATAATGTCCACTTCTTCCAACGGCTAGACACATCAACTAGTGACGGCCGAGTCCAATTGGTGTGTCGGCTTTATTCCAGAAGCAAGTGAGTGTGAAGGGTCCATTTGTGCTTATAAATTTGCATATAAAAGCTCAGTAATTCAGGCTTGTCTGGATCCAGTAGAGTAATAGTCGTTGCTGCGGATGGTCGAATAAGCCTCGGGCTCTTCTCGTCCACACGCCTTTAGAGGTGGGCTATGGCTTGAGCAGGGTGTTGTACAATACAATGCTTGAATATGTGCTGAGGGATGCATCGTATGTTGAGACAATCACGTCTGCTGAGACACCAGATATTTATACACAAAACGCATTTATAGTTGACTCATGTTTGTCGAGGAGATTGGGCCGATTATACACATTCGGATCTAATCGTGCATGGGAGCGCAGGTTGACATGAGCATGGAGGGTTGCAAGGATTGTACATCATGGCTTGTCAAGGTCCCTGGCAGTGGCACCTTGGCTTATTACAATGATAAAAACCTCCACTGTGGCCGGTGTCAGTGTTTCTCAGCCTACGAGCATTTATCGGAGTATTTATCCCTCCTGACCTGTGTATATGTTGCACTAGACGAGAATTCGTCCATGTTCTGCGCTACTCAACAGGTTCACACTACGAATTGTGAGACAAGCATGAATCTGCAGGGTGAGGATGAGAGATGCGTGTCGAGTTAAGGCTGCTATTGGGTCATGCACTCATTTTCCCCTCCTACGACAGCAAGCTTCAACATCTGCATCTACCAGGATTAGGATTCGGCTGGTTCGTAGCAAGACCTGGAATTCCTTTTCGATTTCTCCCAGTGTCGGAAGAGTCAAGTTGAGAGTCACTCCCAGAGACATTCAGGAACCTGTAACGTGGAAGAGGTAAGAGACTAGGTACACAGGGTCTCTAAATGCCGGTTGAAAGAAACTTGTCTCAATCGTGTCAACCCACCATAACCTCTTCTCGTGAATGGACAATGATTGATATCTCGAAGCCCCCGGTCTCAAAGAGGCACGCAGGACCTGGACCAAGCGCACATCCCCGTCACTCCAATATGATCCACCGATTGGTTGGTGTTTCTATCCTTCCTGCACGTCACCCAAAACCCGTCCCATCCTGAACTGCAAAAGCCAAACTAACATGTCCCCAGATTGCCCTTGATGCATCGACCAGGAACGCCCTGACATGGGAGCTCTACTTATATCAATCTGACAAGTCCGTTGCAGCACAAGCTGTCAATATTAAGTCGGGCCTCATATTGCCACTCTATTTCGACAGCATCTATAGCCGTCAGCCATCCGCCACAGACAGTTGACACATGACGATCCATAGCCTAATTTCGTTCACCGCTTCCAATACATCCTCCACCTGGCGCTTCGTTGGTTTTAAGCTGATTCGCACCTCTGACTAGCATTGCTAACAAGAGGCCAATGACACGGAAATCGCGGTAGCTGACCGTGGGATACAAATGATGGATTTGCTATCGTTACTGATTGATGGAGCCTGATCAGGAACCGATCGATAGACAGTCATGGCCTTAGTCCGTGGTGCGACTTGCGTCATGCTTCCCTTTGACCTCACGCAGTAGCGTCTTGGGATGATGCCATCCAGGCCAATCAGCGTCAACAGTTCTGAAATAAATACAAAGAGGCCATGGGGGTCACAAAGGCCCTCGGCCTGGTCGGTACGAAATCCACCCTGAGCAGCGCTGTTGCACATGGGGAACCACTAGTTGAGCCACTGCCGATGGGGTTATAACTTAGCTATGGTTGCGACTGTTAAAGCTGCAACGCCTTGGGACGTCTTTATCAGGCACCGTTCCCACACAACTGCGAATAACTTCGTTCGCCGTATCGACCATCTCATAGCCCCAAAACGGTAAGGTCACTGGCTCGAGTCGTGCTGGGGAGCTATGACAGTAAATGTTCTGGCGTGAACCATCTTCACCAGTCCAAGTAACCTGAAGCATTTACTCTTTAAGGCATCATCGATGGGCTTGAGTATGACAGTACGTACGGAGTACACATTCTTCACTACAGCTTGACGAAGCACGTCGAGATCCACCACATGCTTCTTCTGCATGTCCCTCTGGCTGGTTGCCCCTCACTCTCAAAAAGACTCAATCCCTTCACCGACTTTTACAGCCTGACGCTACAAGTGGTCCTTCAAGCTAGTCAGGTTGCCGTCCCACCCTACTCCGTCGCGACTAGAAGTCAGGGTCCGATCAACTCACACTAGGGGGCTAATTGCCAACGTCAAGAATCATGTCTTTGCTTCATCCCGCTACAATCACAGCACAAGGCCAGGTGAGCTAGCTTTCATGGGCTACTGAGTGGTCTCCTCACTTCAGAACATACTCGTCAAAACCCCAGTGACACACATCGATGCTAGGCATGAACAGATAGACAACTTGCAGAGGGTTACCTGCCTATGTGTACATGCTCATGCGGGGGTGTGATGTTGTACAGTTGATCCCGAGGCCATGTCTGTGAGCAACCTGCGTTGAGCAAAGTATCCATGCTGAGGGTTGGAAAATGGCAACCGCCATAACGATGAGGATCAATTGTCCCCCAATATACACATCATGTGGTTATTACCTTGGGTAGCGATTAATTGTAGAAATGGCGTTGACGCCCAAAATAACATCTTTCATCGGTCTCTTTGACAGAACTACTGTTGCGTTTAAGCATCCAACACTTTGTGTGGCTATTCTATATTTCAGCCGGATAGTACCCTGGAATCGAAACTGTATTTGGGCCTTCCATTGGTGATAATGTGATGCCAGTCTTACACTTGGCGAGCCTCTGCGAGCCTATATACTAGACGCCATCATTACTGAAAACTACCATGCATCTCCGATGGAGGTTACTACTGCTAAATAGTTTGACACTGTACTTGGTGTAATAAATGCGACCATGTCTCAAATTCAGAAAGCATTGCTCTAATGCCTTTAGAAAACAAAATCGACCATCAGAAGCATAGGGTAGGCCAGATCAAGAGCCGTAGACGTCGGATTCGTAGTGAATACATTAGGTAATAGTGCTCATTTCTGAAGAATACTATACAGCTCAGAGTAGAATGATATACAAAATGGAAGCCGGTGCTTTCTATAAAATTCCCGTTTTAAAAAGGAGTCCAAAACGTTTCAACGTACGCGTTTGTACAAAGACTGAAATATATCACGTGACACACATCCAAACTCTCGTCCCCCACCGTGGCGCACCCGATCAAGCCGGCTCCACCTATGACCGCGGGGCAAGAACTTTTTGCGAAGCTATCGCAAGCTGGTGCAGAAAAAAAGTAGTCGCCGCAAACACGCACCCAAAAACCATCCTTTTTAGATGTGCGCTCTTAGGTGACATTCAAGATGCCTACGGTCGACGATGGCTTTGAGGCTCTCTTGGAGCCATTCTACAATGGCAAGAAGCTTACGGATCCTATTTCCACAAAGGAGGACAAGTTCCAGCTCCTGCCAGCCTTCTTGAAAGTCAAGGGTAAGGATGCCGATCAGCCCGGTGAGCCGTCTTGCTAACTCATTTATAGGTCTCGTCAAGCAGTATGTATCCGGATAAAGCGCGCAGAGCTTGCGATTGTACTTCGAAGATTCTAACTCGAACTAGGCACATTGACTCCTACAACTTCTTTGTGGAGCAAGAGATTAAAGATATCGTACGCGCCAATCGAACCATTCGAAGCGAAGTAGACAGCAACTTTTGGCTAGAGTATGTACTGGGATATCAATTAAATTAGCCATGCTAACATTACTTTCCAGGTTCACAGATATCCGAGTAGACAGTCCTCGACGTCAAGATTGGACAGACAACAAGTCACATAGCGAAGTGACTCCCATGGAGTGCCGCCTTCGAGATATGACATACGCCGCGCCAATCTTTGTCGACATACAATACATCAGAGACAAGCAGCGAATTGTGCGAAAGAATGTGCCTCTTGGACGCATGCCAGTCATGCTCAAGAGCTCTAAGTGTCGTCTCGCCGGAGCCAATAATACGCAGATGGAGGAGATGAACGAATGTCCACTTGATCCTGGCGGTTACTTCATCATTGGTGGTACCGAGAAGGTCATTTTGATTCAGGAGCAACTGAGCAAGAACCGCATCATTGTCGAGGCCGACGAGAAGAACAACATTATTTCAGCATCGGTCACCAGTTCTACACACGAACGAAAGTCGAAGACCTACGTTACTCTGAAGAAGGACAGAATTCTGCTCACACACAACGTCCTGGTGGAAGGTATTCCGATCGTAATCATCCTGAAGGCTCTGGGAGGATTGTCAGATATGGAAATCATGCAGCTTGTTGCTGGATCAGATGGAAGATACCAAGATGAATTCCTGGTAAACTTTGACGAGGCCACAAAGGCTGGCGTTTTCACTCAGCACCAGGCGCTGGAGTATATCGGAGCAAAGGTAAAGATGGGTTCCCGCAGAGGCACATTCGGTCCTCAGGTGCGCCGTAACCACGTCGAAGAAGGCCTCGATGCCTTGGCCAACCTGGTCATTGCCCACGTGCCCATTGAGGGACTGGATTTCTACCCCAAGGCCATCTATGTGGCTCAGATGACCCGAAGGGTCCTCATTGCCGCCCACAACCCCAAGTTGGTTGACGACAGAGATTTCGTGGGAAACAAACGACTTGAGCTGGCTGGTCAGCTTCTCTCACTTCTATTTGAAGATTTATTCAAGCAGTTTACATCTGGAGTCAAGATGTCGATCGACAAATTCCTAAAGAAAAACAACAGGGCGGTTCCTCTCGATGCGGTTCATATGATTAGCAACCACGCCAACAACATTGGATATGGAATCAACCGAGCCATTCAGACTGGAAATTGGACTGTCAAACGCTTTAATATGAACCGAGCAGGAGTCACCCACGTTCTCAGTCGGCTGAGTTACATCGCCGCTCTTGGTATGATGACCCGAATAAGCAGTCAGTTCGAAAAGACCCGAAAGGTGTCTGGCCCTCGTGCACTTCAACCATCACAGTGGGGTATGCTATGTACGTCAGATACGCCTGAAGGTGAAGCCTGTGGTCTGGTGAAGAACTTGGCTTTGATGACCCATATTACTACCAACGTTGATGAAGAGCCTGTCAAACGGTGGATCTTTACACTAGATGCTGGTGTTGAACCTATCCGCAATTTCTCGGGTGCTGAGATGCACCGTGAAGGAAGCTACATTATTCATATCAACGGTACTCCGTTCGCATTAACTCGATACCCGAAACGATTTGCGCAAAAGTTTAGAACTATGCGAAGGAGAGGTTGGATCTCCCCTTTTGTTGGCATCAATATCAACACACACTTCAACGCCGTCCATATTGCCACTGATGAGGGCCGTATTTGTCGACCTTATATCATCGTTAAGAATGGTAAGCAGAAGCTCAAGCCTGAGCACTTGCGATTGCTTCAGATGGGCAAAGCGACATTCGACGACTTTCTGAACCGCGGAATCGTGGAGTATCTCGATGTCAACGAGGAGAACGATGCCCTCATCACCATTTATGAGGACCAAGTGACACAGAGTACCACTCACTTGGAAATCGAACCCTTTACAGTCCTGGGGGCTGTCGCAGGATTGATTCCCTTCCCCCACCACAACCAATCCCCTCGTAACACTTACCAATGTGCTATGGGTAAACAAGCCATTGGTGCAATTGCATACAACCAGTTCAACCGCATTGATACTCTTCTGTACACACTCGTATACCCCCAACGGCCCATGGTTATTTCAAAGACCATTCAGCTTATCGGTTACGACAAACTTCCTGCAGGACAAAACGCCACCGTGGTTGTTATGTCATACTCAGGATACGATATTGAAGATGCTCTGGTTCTGAACAAAGCATCAATCGACAGAGGATTTGGTCGTTGCCAGGTTTTCAGAAAGTACACGACGGAACTGCAGAAGTACCCCAACGGACGCAGAGAACGTATCGGAGACCCCGAGAATGAGGGCGATGGCAAGATTAAGCGCCGGATCGCTAAGCACGAGGCATTGGATGACGATGGTCTTGCAATTGTTGGTTACAAGGTAAACAGCGGCGAGGCTATGGTCAAGAAGGAGACGCCACTTGACCAGACAAGCACTGGCATTGGGCTGGACCGTGGACCTGCCGAGTTCCGCGACTCATCGGTTTCATACCGAATTGCAGATCCCGCATATATCGACAAGGTCATGATCTCTCAGACAGAGAAGGATACCACAGTAATCAAGGTTCAGACGAGACAAACTCGACGCCCCGAATTGGGTGACAAGTTCTCGTCTCGTCACGGTCAGAAGGGTGTCGTTGGCATTATTGTTGAGCAAGAGGACCTGCCTTTCTCTGATAGTGGATTGAGCCCCGACATTATCATGAACCCCCACGGTTTCCCTTCTCGAATGACAGTCGGTAAGCTCCTTGAATGTCTCACGGGCAAGGCCTCTATCGTCCACGGCCGTCCTGACTATGGCTTTGGAGATGCTTTCCGTTCTCATCCGTTGGAAGAGATGAGTCAGGTGCTTGTAGACCATGGCTTCTCGTGGGAGGGCAAGGACTACTTCACATCGGGTATTACTGGAGAGCCACTGGAGGCGTACGTCTTTAACGGACCTATCTACTACCAGCGACTCAAGCACATGGTGCAAGACAAGATGCACTCTCGATCCCGAGGTCCCCGAGCCATCCTTACTCGTCAACCTACAGAAGGTCGTTCGCGAGATGGTGGTCTGCGTCTGGGAGAAATGGAACGTGATTGCTTGATCGCCTATGGTGCTTCCCAGCTTCTGCTGGAGCGACTCATGATCAGCTCGGATGGTACTGAGATTGATATCTGCCAGCAGTGTGGTCTGTTCGGATACAAGGGTTACTGTCACACATGCAAGAGTACAAGGGAGGTTACGAAGATGACGATGCCGTATGCAGCGAAGCTGCTTGTACAGGAGCTCATCAGTATGAACGTCGGAGTGCGACTCCAGATGGATGACGAGTTTCCCCACCCCAGATAATTAGGGTTACTTGATGGATATGCATAGAATGGAGTTTTGGAACTTGTATACCTTACATATAGCTAGCATAGTCATTTATGAGGCGCTTAGGTAGTCTAGAGGTATTATTTTGGTTGCTTCAAGTTTCTATCTATACCCATATCTACAGTGAGTCTTAGCCTGTCGTGACTTTGATAATACAACTTTTGCCAGTGGCCGATACACAACTTTATATACGCTCTTACTTCCATGCTCGTTATTGCTTCTTGGCATTTTGAATCTTGACTGATCTTAATCCTCCCATAGTAACTTCGAACTCGACCGCCCCGTCTAAGCCTTGGCCCGTTGGAGGCGCGTGGGGCGCAAATACAACTTTCATCCACCTTCGCCATCCTCTGAGTGTAGGTGCTGCCAAGTCAGAGTCGTCCTCTGCTGTAACTGGCGCAGCTTGTCTTATACGGCCATAGACAGGCCGCTTGAAGAGTGCAATACGACAAGCAATCTGCGTTGACCACACGAGGCCCAAGCTTGGGGTCTTGAGTGAATAAGAAGCGTGGGGATCATCGCCCCAGCCTGTGAACCAACGTTGTTGATGATCAAGCATTAGGGCGGGTGGAGGCGGAGGACCATCGGGATCTTGTAAGGCAAAGGGTAATGATGACGAGGGAGTGCCAGGAAGGTTTGTAGATGAAGGGGGAGGCATACTCCTTGAAGCGAGGGGACTCTCATAAGCGACGCCACTGCTTCTAGGAGGTGCATGTCGTGGTGTAGAGCTGGATGCGAATCGATCAGCGACCTGGTTGGCTACAACAACAGCGAGATTATGCCGTCGAGCTAGATCGCGAAGAAGGGCACCGAGACGAACGAGTTCAGCACTTCGAGCGGCCATATTAGAGCCGTGAGAGCCCTGACGTTCGAATTCAGCACGATAGTTGGCGGCCACTGAGTCGAGAATGATGAGGCCTATGTTGTGACGCGACAGAAGTACGGGGACTTGAAAGTCGAGGATGTGATCTTGTGTCTCTAGATCAGGTGTGACTGCGCTGCGAATAGCATCAAGTGAAGGGCGGGTTTCAGGATCATCGTATTGTTGTAGAATGGGGTTTGAGTTGAGCATCTGGGCAAGACGGCTTGTGGCGAGAGCTGCCTCAGTTGAGATGTAGAGAGCCTCACGGCCCAGGCCATGAGGCGGAGGAAGTTGGACAGCAAGACATAATGATAGAAGAGCTTGTGTCTTTCCAGCACCGCTCTCACCAGTGATTTCCGTTATCACACCAACAGGCACGCCCCCTCCTAATGCAGCATCCAGACCCTCGTCAAGAGTACTGATGACGGTGGGGTCTTCAGCCGGTTGAAGTAGAGGCTGCTGTGGACTGAGATCGTCAGAGAGAGACGCTTGTATAGCAGCTATAAGACGCTTGAGATCGAGGATAGGGAGGCGTGTCTGCTTTGCTATGTCTGCGGGATGAAGGGTGAGAAGATCTGTTGTTGTGAGAGCCTGTTGCTCAATTGTTGGTATCAGAGCGGCAAAAGGGCGAAGGGGGAAGGAGGGTAGGATTTGGAGGAGGTCTGTCATGAGGACGGCTGAATAGACATGAATGTTTGTGAGTGAGCGAGACGAGAGTGAAAAGTGAGGGTGTAAGTGAGTGTGAATAAGTGAATGAAGGAGTTGGCTTGGTGTTGACAGCAAAAGTGTATATCTCTTTCTTCTGGATTTAAAGTCAAACTCTATGGTAATAACAAGTCTTTACCCTTACAAGCACTTTTGTTCTCTGTTTTGCTCTGGTTCAGTTCGCTTTCTATCAAGAGAGTTGAGGTTGCACTTCACGCGTTAAGTGAATGGGATAGACGCGGTTACATACATGACGCGCTTAATTGGATTGGCTGAAAACGCCACAATATCAACGCCACATCAACGGTGAGAAGAACCCACTTAAAAGGCTGCAAATTTACTGGCCTGGGTTCAAATTCATTAGCAATACACCAGCACTACCTAGGTACCTAGGCTTGAGAACGAAAAGTTTTGCTAAGCGTTCAGAAACTCCTTGAGCGAAGAGGATTTTCAACACATCCAGAGCAGTCAAATGTTTAGTTTTTTGGTAGTAAAACAACCCTGAAAATGTCAGTGCTGTTATCAAACACTTCAGGCGTTGCGTTTCATAAGCGTAGCGTATTGGCCTTGAATCACGGCACAGCACCAAATCACCAATCGGTAGGCAAAAATTCGGGAAACCATATTCTTAATCTTGATCATGAAATTGGAATTGCTTTTGATTCCATTTTTTGTGCTACCAAATAAGGTTCCCGACTCCCCAGAGTCCAAGCATGCAGTGCCAAAACCAGACCCTCCCAAATCGCATGTACAACCGAACAGCCGCGTTGCGAATAACAAAGCCAGCTCCTCCCGAAGCAGGGGGCGAGCTGTTTATCGGTATCGCCACAGGGACAGGGTGTTGTGGCGCTTCCAGGTCTTTCTGCGGCCAGCCTGGGTCTTGTTGTAGCGGTGGCCCTTGTTGAGACCACGGGACTTCTTGCCGGTGGCGGTGAGACCACGAGACTCGCGGTGCTTGTGGACGGGGTTAACGATCCAGTTGATGCGGGGGTCGATGCGGATGGCCTTGTGCTGAGGGTCGACGAGGATGACCTCGTAGTACTTGTAGGTAGAGTCCTGGTTGATCCAGTAGGAGTTGAGGACTCGGAGGTTAGCGCATCGGCGGCCGACACGCTCCTCAGCGGTAGCCTTGAGAGATCGCTGGTACTTCAGCTGGTTGATACCCTGGTTGGTGGGCTTGCCTGTTGGGTCGGTGTTAGATACTGACGTCCCCCTGTTCTCGAGAGAGTAAAAACCTACCATAGGTGGCACCCTTAGGAGCAGGGCGCTTGCGGCCACCACGGCGGACACGGACACGGTAGATAACATAGCCCTGCTTGGCCTTGTATCCGAGACGGCGAGCCTTGTCCAGACGGGAGGGGCGAGAGGCGCGGTGGATGACGTTCAATTGACGGAGCTATATTGATGCACTCTCAGCAAATGTTCAACGAGTGTATAGCACAGACGGCGATTAATAAACAGCCTGCTCCGTCTCAAGTTCTCTCTTGGCAGTGTCCAAGCGTACACAGTTTCTGTGTTGATTCCGTTGTTGAGAATTTTTATCCCAGTGCGAAGTATCCAAAACTCGCACGAAAATTTCGACCGCTTCGGACAATTCGAGAGAACAAGAGAGCGAGAACAGGTTGAATCCGCCGTCCACATGGGGAATTGATGTTTGTGCTTGTGCATATTTTTGGTGGTTTAACGTACTTCCCAGCAGCGAACTCGGAGGAGGAAGGCAACGACATCCGACTGCTTCTTCTTCTGAAGCTCTTCGACATACTTGAGGGCACCCATCTTGGCTGTTTATCGCAGAGACGACAGAGGTTAGCGAGAGAACAAGAATGAAGAGAAAACAAAGGCCTTGGAAGAGAAGAAGAAAGAAATTCTCGAGGAAGGGGTTTTCACATACCGGCTTGGTCGAGGTCCTGGTGGTTAGTAGGAGGTCGAAGATTTTCAGGAAAGAGAAGAAACCACCGAAATCCAACTTTCCGTGGGAAAATTGTGGCCTGTGGGTTAAGCGATGAGCTAGCCCTCGCACTTTCCATTCGCAGCCCTCAGCGTGGTCTGTGCACGGTCACGTGTCACATGCCTTTGGTTTCATTCCATGTGACAGGGGTAAGTCCTCCGGGTTGGCACTGTTCCCATCGGTGGCAGGCTTGATGAAAGACATGGAATACCTAGATGTCTTCGTAAAACTGTGTATCTGTAGCTACTCAATTGGTTTATGTCTTGCGCTGCACTCCTAGAGACAACTAAGTTATTTCATATGATCTCTTCCAAGCCATCACAATTGATTATTAATGCCGTTAAATCATCCTTCAGTTTTCAGTTGATAGCACTTTCAACACCCCAGTAAACGCCTTCAGATGAGCCTGCGCAATCTTTCCCCATATATCATCAGGCATCTTTGTTAGAGCCTCCTCAATCAGGTCCCATGCTACATGTTCAACCCCGCCGGCGCCCTCAGATGGTTTGGGAGGAAGTTCGTGTGAATCAGGCATAATGAAATGATGGATCATCTTCGAAGCTATCGCAAGACTGTGCTTGCTCACATCCTCCAGGTCATTGATATCTTGTTGCCAGCGCATCCAGTTCGGTGCTCGGATCTTGTTGTCTTGTTTGACTAGACCTTCGTAGTTCCTAACATCACTCTGTAAATTGTCGAGTGCTTTGAGAATCATCTTTGGGTAAGGTTGGATGCTCTGTCTCTGCAGAGCCGAGGAAGAACTCGTCCAGGGAAGAACGCCTGCAAGATCTGGAGAGATATCTTTCTTCAATATTTCGATGCCAATTCGAGGACTGTTGGTATTAGAAAATTAAATCGAACGAAGTGCCAGAAGGGACATACACCAGTGTATGAGTCTCCTTATCGATGAACTTCACAAAGTCGGAACAGTGTTTCTTGATCCGGCTCTTGGCTTCACCAGAGAAAACCTTTCGCCTCTTGTTGGAAGAAGCGTTCGTTGCGCGCATAAAATTCTTGCCCCTGCGTTGGTTTGTTCCCCTCGCACCTGGTTTTCTGGGAGCCCTGGTTGTCTTCCTGGGAGGTGCATCTTCGGTACCGTTGCTCTCTCATGTACTTTTAGCTTCTGTAGGCGAACTCGTGACTGTATCTCCACTCACCCGTAGCAGATGCTCTTCTCTTCCGTGCTTGCGGGGGCATGATACGATGATGGAGTGCTTCTGTTGAGAGGTGACAAGGTCGATGGGATGAATGTTCGGAAGTCTTGGCTCACTCAGAGGCGTTTTCTCTGGCCACGAGCCAAGGAAGTCAGCTACTGCTCGAGCGTATGAAGCATCTGGGCACGCATAAGGTAGGGAGGAAGGTACAAGTTGTTGCAAGAGTGGGAAGGCGCTTTGGATACTTTCTCAATATGGCATGAATCCGGATCTGCCTGAACCACCAATAAAAGTTATTCTCCAAGTATTATGGCATGAATCTCTAGGTAACTTCACTTTATTTCACTTTCAGATAACGTATAAGCAAACCCTGAGCTCGAATTTAATCTATCACATAATCTCATTTTCGAGCATTGAGCCAAACAACCCCCTAAAATAATAACTCATTTGCCCGCACGAATAAGCAAATGAGTAAATCAAGTCTTTGTCATACATGATTCCGGATAATTCTCCCGAATGTGCCCCCTTTTTGACTGCGTATTAGTTACAGTGTTAGATGCGAAGTCCTTGGGTCTTTCTGTCTATAATCTCAGCCTGTAAAAGAAAAATCCATGCCGTCGAATGTTATCTTGTCTTCCCTCCCTACTCCCCGTTGTCGTGAAATCGGCCGTTGGATCATGGACCCTGAACAAAGCTTTGGCGATATGGAATTCGAAAAGCAGTTATTGAACAATCTCTTAATACTCAAGGATCGAACGAGAATTGCCAATCAACGCCAAAGAAGATGTGAACGAAACGACGAATCATTATAAAGGAATGAAAAACGAAAAATGAAATCACACAATCACATAACCCCACCGCAAGCCCAACGAGGGCTGGTTCTGTATATGTCAGTCCGTCGTCAACTCAATCAACAAATGCCAGCAGTTCCTCTGTCATGAAACGAAGTCTGCTGTGCCTGCTTGAATGCAAACGAGTGTCCTGAGATAAACTTCTCATGGTCGCCAAACGTATGTGATAACACACATTAATGAGTGTTGAGAGACAAGCCCTGGAAAGATCCAACCCAGTCATTCTGAGGAGCCAGAGGTGAAGTTGCTTGAGAGTGAGGTGCCGGGCTGGGACCTGACTGTGGGTTGGGGAACCGCTGGCGCATCGTAGTGTATTCTCCAAGCTGGGGAACTCCAACGGGATAGCCCTCCATAGCGCCCGGCATAGCACCAGAACTAGCACCGTAGCCAACATTGCTACGAGGGTTGCTATAAGGGTTGGCGAACTGCCCGTAAGGATAGTTCGAAGGAGGGTACCCGGAAGGCTGCGCGAGGCGGCCCTCATTGCCAAACGGTTGGCTGAACGTTGGAGGAGGGCGGAATCCGCGGCCATCTCTGGCTCCACTGGGAAAAGCAGAGGTTTGGTGAGGCTCTTGGATCTGCTGGTTCTGGCGTCTGTCATTACCGCCCGCACCACGGTTTGCGTTCACTGCTCCAGGACCGATGCCACTGGGAGCCTGAATGCCAAGAGTTGGGCTAGCGAATGAGGCTGGGTTGATAGCAGACATCCAGATTCGAGTCTTGTAGATCTTGAACAAGTCAGTGACGAGAGAGTTGAAGTTGATGTACGAATCGGCAAAGTAATAGAAGGTCAGCTTCTTCCAATCCCTAGCAGAGAGGTTAGTCATACTATTCTGTTGATAAGTGGCAAATATACCCACATCTGGAACTCGGCGTCCAGAATCTCCATATTGAGAGCATGCTCCTTGACCTTTTGCATACAAACACGCTTCGCCTTCGCCTCTTGACCTTCCTTGTCCCGCAGGGCTTGGATCTCGTGGTTCTGGGCAAGACGTTTGATGAGCTTGGGTCGAAGCTCGCCAGCGTTGGGCTCCTGCGCATGGTGCTGGTTTGGAGGACCCATGCCTCCAACCGCGCTTCCCTGAAGACCGGTAGAGGAGGCGAGAAGACCTGCGCTAGAACCCTCCTGCGCGACGGCAGCATTTTGTGAGTACATCATCAGCCACTTGTACTGCTCTTCAGCATAGTGCTCCTTGAGTTCCTTAGCAGCCTGCCATTCAACGTTATCCTTAGCAACGGTTCCAAGGTCAGTGCCGCGATCAGCCTCAACTATCACCAGATCACCAGGCTTGACATTAAGACCAGTGCCCTCTTGAATGTAGAACACGTCAGCTCGAGCGCACTTGAACAACACAATGTGAAGAAGCTGGTTGTGACGAGGCTGAGCAATACTGTAAACATTACGATGAGGAGATGGTGCTCGGTTCCCATACGCAGTGGGCAATCCGTAAGGAGATCCATATTGATTGGCAAACCCTGGTTGGTAGGCATTTCCGATATTGGCACCTCCGCCAACGCCAAAGTATTGACTTGCTGTTTGCGTGCATTAGCAAATGATCAAACAAACAACGTGAATTTTGAGCTCAACTTACCATGAGAAGAAGCACTAAAGGCAGCAGGGTCGGGGTACCCGGGGGGGTATTCCTGAGATTGCTGCATATCGAGTGCAGAAGGCTCTAGTGCGGCCGCGTCGGGAACAGAGCTGATAGAACCTTGGCGAGTAGGCATGTTTGCAAAGGAGTGTCGCCGGCTTTGAGAAATATCAGAAGGATTAAATCCAAGGGAGCTTGACCAGAGCGCTTTCTTGAGGTTGGCGTTTTCAGGTTTGCGATTGTTCTCAAACGGGGAGCGTAATGACCCCGCTCCGTACTCGCTCATGCGCCTGCTCAGCGCCCGTTTGGCCAGCATATCGCCAGATTCGTTGGCTTCATCAAGCTCATCAATAGCATAATCAGATTCTTCAGGAACTGTGTCTCGTATCGGGTAGCCGTTTGCAGGATAGGAAGAGCCAGTAACTGCGCGGGGTCGAATTCGGGCATTGTTATACTGTGTTTGCTGCTGCTGTTGTTGGCGCAGCATAGCATTTTCGCGAGCTAGCATTTCAATTGTTTTCGCATCCGATTGATGAAATGAACTTTGCATCGACTCGCTTGGGCTTTCATCGTCGTCGTCCTCGACTTCCTTGACTTTTCCAAGCATCGAGCCGTCGTTGGCCATTTCGCTTAGCATGCTAGGTCGAGAAGGTCGATGTTGAAGCGCGGGATAGCGAGCGCGACCCATTATGGCAGAAGAGCTCATCGAAGGCGGGGCGGCTGTTGACTCAGGATCCAGCTGCCCAACAGAGTACGATTGAGACCGGTATGTTTTGGGAGTGGGATGAAGCGGAATAGCGAAAGGTATTTGCGAGTTAGGCGCAGGATCGCGCGAGACCGGAGAAGTCTGCATGTCCGAGCCAAAGAAGGAGTTACCACCGCCCGGAGGCATGGTCGATGTGGGAGAAGGCAAAACCTCGCTGAGCCTCGATGGAGGATCTTTGCGTTCATTGTTCCAGATAGCCGTACCCCATGAAAAGCCAGGTGCGCCAGATCCCCGGCCCATCACAGATGAAGCTGAGTGAGATCCCCACGCTCCACCAGCCTCTCCAGAGGGCGTGCTGGGATGAGAAGTAGTTGGAGACATCGAGTTACTAGCGATAGATCCCCTACGGGGACGGCCCAAGGTTTGAGAAGTCTCGTTCAACCACGAAGGTCGTCGGACAGGTCTAGGAGGTTGCGACGTAGAATGTGATGCTGCTGTTCCGGACTCGTATCGGTGCTCACCTTCGTCGTCTGAACTAGCGAGAGCTTCTGAATCTGGTGTAGATGTCCTCGCGTGCAGCTTCTCGAGGAGCAGTGACTGATTGTTACCCGGGGCTGTAGGATGAGATCCCTGGCCTAGTCTGGAGGACGGGCCTGTCTTGAGCGGACCAGAACTCATCATCCAGGAAAGACACTACTTGGCTTCTTTCAATCTAAAATCTACAAGACTGCTGATTGATAATGTCCTGCGAATGGGAGATTTGATCTTATATCTGCGATACGTGAAACGGCTAGCACAAGCTGTCGTGTTTCGTGATAACGGATAATAAACAGAGTTGGGGGGTGAAATAAAAAGTAGGCTGTAAAGATCTTTAAGAATGAATAGAATCGAAACTGTGAATGGCTAGTTAGCTGACTGGTCTCATGATGCACAATGAATGATATTATTTGTGAAGAGAAACCCTATTGGCCACACGACACCTCAGCCATATTGGGGAATGTAACAAGAGTCAGGGCGAACAAGTCAATGAATGAAGACTCGATAAATAAAGCAGAATACTCATCAAAGTATCCAGATTCGCTGCAAATGGACTTACCAGAGATGGAATCTCAAGGATATCTAAAGACTGTGTCGTCACACGTGCCAAATTCTAAGTCGTAAAAACAGACGGAACGTAAGAAAAAGAACGCTGATGCGGTAATCAGTGTCGAAAGGTGTGGCTCTGAGAAGTGGCAACTCTGATCTTATCGCAAATGTTAAATCGCGATATCAGAAGTCGTTGCGGCGTGAGCCAGAGGTTGATTAGTGTTGAGCGAATACAACAGAATATCTAAACACCAGCGCGTCTAACCCAAGGCGCAAATAGAAGATTCAGATTGTCGGATATGAGGAAAGGAGACTGGGGACCCTGTCATAGAAGGCCTTGTTGAGAGGACTGATTTGGGCAGACGAAGATGTCCAGTGCTGTAGCGACGAAGGAGACTCAATCGTGGCCCATTGTCAGTGAAAGGCTCGAAAGCAGGCGCGAAATCCGACACCAAGAGATTGACGCGGGGTTGGTGCTACACTTGGAGCGGCAACAAGGCGGGAGAGACGAGCGGCGGTGGCAAATAGTCAGTGATCAGAAAACCTGTCTCCGAAAATTCGAGTATCAATCTGCAAAGACCACGAGAGTGTCAACGACGATGTGGTGAACAGGCAGGCGAAAAGTGGTTGATCGCGAATAACGTCGTCGGGCACACGGTGTGCAAGTCGAATGAGGAGGACGGGGAGAGTTTGCGAAATGCAGTCGGAAGGCGGGGGAGCACAGCGGCGCGCTGCAAAAAGTGATGATATTGACAAAGAAATGCAAGCAGAGGGAAAGCTTGGCAGGAGGGAGTATGTCGCGTGTCGCGGAGCAGCGTTGCAATGTGCCGTGTTGTGTTGCGAACCGTTTGCTGCTTGTCGTGGCTGCTACTCCTGTTGGATTTTGCGATGCAATGCGCCGAGTGTTCAGGTTGTGTCGAGATGCGGTTACCACACGAGACCAGGTTCTAAGTGGTGCTGGGGAGAGTCGCGGGCGGTATGGACCTCCAACTGATACTGCCGTTCCTCTGCGGGTACTAGGGCGGCGCGGGAGCTTTCAATGGGGAAAGCTGGTGGACGGCGCAGCAGGGGAGGGGGTCCTAGATGTAAGCGCACCGTCGCGAATTGTTTGACTTGAGAGAGGGAGGTTGATCTCGAGTCGATACAATGCTTTATGATGAAGAGATAGATGGGAAGGGGGACCAGGACAGACAGGCCCAATGAAGAGAGTAGAATGGGTGGAGCGAGCAGAGAGTTGTGGAGAGTCCCAAGGTGGAGAGAGCCTCAGAACGAGAGGGACCTGGACAAGACCGCAGAGATCCGAATGGAACACTGAGAGGTGTGATGTGATCTTCTGATCAGGGGACTCAGACCAGGCGTAGTAGACTGGACTGTCTTGAGAGAGGGGTCGGCGAGGTAGGAGACTCTGTCCCTAGTTCATTTGCCAGACAAACCTGGAGAACGATGCGTTAGCGAAAGCCCTAGAGCAAGGTACCGATACATTTGGCGAGGTGACGAGCCAGCCCAGAGCTTGCTTGCGGAAAGCTTGGGAATTTTGGTGGCTCGAGCACCGCGACGAGAGCTCTGCTGTACGGAGTGCTTTGAGGAGCGCAAGCATGCCATGGTAAAAGGAAGCGCCTTGACCTACCTGAACAAATGAAAAAGGTGAGTGCCTGAGAAAGAAATATTGGACCAAAGCACGCAGCTCTGTGAGTCGATTTGAGGTGCGCCTCAGACTCTATGTGTTGGAAACAAGGTAAGGTAGGCTAAGTGAGGTACCTAGCTGTGTTGATGGAGGTCTCAGAAAGCAGCGGGGACCCGACGTTGATCTGGGGAGAGCTACTAGCTCGGGTCGGTAGCTGGGCGATTTAGTTTTTGTCGCCTCGGCAGCCCGGTAGGGTAGAGGAGTCGACGCTAGATAACTTGACCCGTAGAGCATGCGATGACCACGATGCTCTGCTCTGCAGGCTAGGCTAGAGACGAGAGACAAAGGGATGTAATTTGACGAGGGGGTCGGAGTGTTGATATGCTTTTCCCTTGTGGCAGAAGAGGGGGGCTTGATTAGAAAGATGGTGTCGGCCAAGTGATGTTGAATGGTGATACAGTAACGTGGTGGTGATGGTGCTATGGATGTGAAAGCTGGGGGTGATGGAGCCTAAGGCAATACTGGAAAAAAGCGGGTACTTCTAATTCCAGAATGAATGCGGAGGCCAGTGAAAAGAGAGACTCGAAAACTACTGGTAGGGCAGCTAGGGGACGGAGGCAAAGAAAACCTAGGACCTCTATCCCATGTGACTAAAATACTTGGATAGATACGTTGTATCTTGTCATACCTTTAGACTAATCTATTTTGGCATCTTGGTATAACGTCGGAAGTTTTTATTGCCTGAGGACCGGCCAGGTCTTGTGCTTTGGCTTTTGGCTTAGGATTGCGTAGGTACCTAGGTAGGCTTGCGTTTAGGCCGGGGTAATGGGGGCGTTAGGGCACTGGCGGGTTGGCACGAACATGCAGATCATCCAATCAATGTTTTTGTGTTACCTTGACTCTGCTGTCACGGTGGGCTAATCCTACCTACCTTCATCATCTACAGTATGGAGTATCGTGAGGATTCGCCTCCGTCATAAGGTTGAGAGGGGAAAATAGGTCAGGCCTAGACTTTGGAGTACTGTGCAGAATATGTGGCAGCTGGTCACGGCGCGCCCTCCATCAAACCTTACCTTAGTAGCTATCATCTCCTCCACCAAGACCGGACAATAATTGGACCCTGAGGAAAAAAAAGGAAATCAGATGTTATTCTGTCCGGCATATTATCTCGAAAGAAGCAAGTATAGAAGACCCCTGTTTGTAAGAGACAAGGTCCGAAGTACCCAGGTAGACATCCATTGAGTAATTCGATAGGCCAGAAATGCTCCTGAACGTCTGTGAGCTTTAACCGTTGAAGTAGGCCAGCGTCAGACCATTGGATTGGGCCCAGGCCAACTCACGGCAATCGTCGATGAAGTGCTGCTTATTTTCCGTATGTAGGTGACTTTGGGGCCGGCAAGCTCGTGATGCAGAGTGTCAATGGGGGCTGGGAATTGCAGAGAGACTTGGGTCTGTTGCATGCATCAACCGGATGCGCATAAGAAGCGCCTCTGACGTGATGTTACTGAATAGCCCGCACTCACACCAGAGCTGGAGTCTAAAGCGTAAGAATGAGACTCCGTTTGGTGGGTCACTCATCACGATACCTGACTTCATATTCGACCTGCAGACAGACTCAAAAGAATCTCAATGGAAAAGATGGATGGCTGGTGGTGTGCATTGTCCCTGTACTTACAGGGCTTGGGTCCAAGTTAGACGCAGTTACAGTGAAAGCGGATTGGCCGCTCCACACTCGGAATCGATATGCTAACGCGGATGAAGCTTCATCGGCCCCACCGATGTATCCCCGACCAACCGAGGACTGATATATCAGAACATCCATGGATCACATCAGGTGAATCATAGCAGGATAGGGATGAACAAATAAAACAGGAACAGGGTCGCAGTGATTTCTTTCATGATACGACAGCTGCAATATTTGTAGTATACGGAAGGAGAACACCTACCTTTGTACCTAGACGACTCTATATCATAACAGCCCGTTCAACAACATCCATGGCTAGGTACCTAGGCATGTAATTGACGGAAACCCCGCTCAACAGGCCCAATGATGATGCCCTCGGCAGTGGAGGATTTCTTTGTTGAATTTCTTCCACTGACAAGCTGCAGCGTCATCGTGTGTCGTGGCTCAACCGATCCAACCCCTCGTGACCTTGCTTACTAGGACTAGGATAGACCCGTTTGCAACACGATCCAAGGGACTCGTGGATCAAGATCGACTCCGCTTAACTTAGCCTTTGACTCCGCTTTTTAGCTCTGTAGTAATTCAAGCTTTCTTACTTGCTGCTGCTCACGTCACTTTCCGACCCTCAAGAACTGTTCTTACTTTGCTGTGATGATCTCCAGAGCTTGTGAGACCTAAGATTCGAAGATAGAGTCCACGCACTGAGTAGCACGTAGAGCTAGAACTATAGTGAACTGGTGCGTCTTTCTTCACCGTTGAATATCTCCGAGTATGACCTAACCGTAATTGACCGTAGGTCAACTCACGAGTAAATCTTGAGATGATGTCTTTTATCCTCCTACATGTTTTACCCTAGAAGCAAAGAAGTTGAGGCCAGTTTATGAAACCATATGCAAGAGACGAGATAACCAATTAACTAACTCTTATTCGACACTGAGCAGATATATCATGCAGCCCGTTTCCGCTGAGTGTCGATCCTCGCGAGCAACAATCTCAATTCTCATTCGTCTTTATGTTCCGAATTTGCGCCAGGCTCATTGTGTATTCCATGTATGCTGATCACGAAGTTTTCAATTAAAATGCCTTGAAGCACATCATAGTTATTAATAGCATTACAGTAGTCCTCACAGGTGAATGATTAAAAGTGAGATCACCGTGTAAGAAGATTGTCTAATCATGAAATACTTAAGAGCTTCAGGCATAGTAGGAAATATGCCATTTAGAGATGTCTCACCCCACTCCACTATAAGTCATACTCGATGTTGCTGCGATACCGAGGGCCGATATCGGTCCATTCGTGGTAGGATGTTAGCAGCAACTTTCCTAACGTTGTCGACCTTGTAGAAGTTCGCACAGATGAACCATTCCGCTCAAATGGGATATGATGCGCGTATCTGCTGAGTCGTTAACAGGGCTTTGTCGGTGGTGCAGCGTCTCGAACTCCTTTCGCTTCGACTATCCCAGCATCTCAATCAGGGCACAATATATTTGGCCAGGACCGTGGTTAGTATTATCTAATTCTCGCTCAAGTACGCATCTTTTTGAGAATTAAGGTCTTTTTCGAAGGGGGTATCAAGTTAATTGGCAAAATTATGAAAGGAATTTCTTTATTTGGTCAGTCTTCGTCCAAGTGACGATAGCTTCAAAATCATCCCGACGAAAGGAATCGACCCGGTTCTTCCTCACTGCATCGTGCTACCTTGAACCAAATTAATTGGGTCATTCGTACTTCACCAACGACTCGACTGTGCACAATAGTGAATAGTGACCAAAGCGTCGGTGAGTGATTGAACTTTGTAAGTCGGGGATTCCGTTTGCGGAAATAGTCGAGATCCACCTATACGAGCCCTGAAGTGTTGGGCCGGAACACAAAGTAAAGTTTTGTAAACATTAAGGATAACTTGTGTGATATTTCACGGCTTCCAAACCAATGCATATTCGCGATGCTACTCTGGTATAACAAATCATATGACATTCGTTTCAGATCCTGCCTGATATATGACAATTGTAGTTGATGTTTCTCGTGATTCTTCCAAGCCAGCCCATTTAAATCATTTCTCCATCAGTTGTAAAACATTCTCCTTAGGACACTGGGTTGAGTTCTCCTGTATATCATCAAGCCCACGATGGCAGCCACGTGCTTAAGCATCAATGTATCTCTGTAAGAAAGAATCGAGAAATGAATGTGGACTCTGATAGACTGAACGTGTTGGTTCTGACAGAACTTTGGGTATGAAATCTGTGGAGTGTAGGAATAAGAGCCGGATTCTCTCTTGTAGCCTGTGTCGAGGTCGTTCAGATAAGGACTGTGTATGCTAGTATGCAGTGATGTGTTCGTAACGTCGTTAAGTTCGAGTGAGTGTGTGAGTTGAGGGGATAAAGTCCTATTCTCCAACCGAGATGACTACATCGCCCTTGCATTTGCCGTATGAGCAGCATTCGGATGCATCCATGTCGCCTTTAAGGATAGCATCGACTTTAGACTAGAACCAACTGTTAGTATAGATGATGTCTTTACAGAAAATGGTCACTTACTTGAGGGCAAGGCCCATTTGGGGAGATAGAAGAGGTTGGGACAGGTGATGCCATAACCAGGGTAGCAGAGGTAGCCAGAACGAGCGTGTACCACTTCATGATGAGTATATAAGGAAAGGTTGGTAAACGAGGGAAACTACTAGAGTTGAGTAAAACGAACGTGTTGGGTGAAAGAGTGACTGAGGAAGCGAGTGACAATAGTTTGAATAGAAAGAGAGAGTGTGTGTGAGTGGAGGAGCAAGTGGAGGGAGGAGAGGAAGCTTGTCTGGTTTATATGGCCTCAAGGTCACTGCGCAAACTCAACGTTTGACCATAGATTCAAGGGCGATTCGTTGAAAGCAGGAAATCACTCACTGACATTGGAGTCACTGCCAAGATTGCCTTGGGTCGCAAAAGAAACTGCATGCGGCACTAACATCCATTTCTCAGGAGAGTTTGCAAGGCAGCGTTGAACTCTTTTTGACGCAAACGTCGAAAATGTCCTTTCATTCCAACCAAAGTCCTGTCGGATTTGGTGCGCACCTCATGCGCTAATGCAGGTACACTACAGGCGACTTACAAGGGGACAGGGGCCCACATGCGTCATATTCTGGGGGTCACAATCGCTAATGAAACCTCGTAATCCAACTTTTTACATTGCATTTATCTGCCGATATTGAATGGTCTGGTAAAGATCAGCCATGACAGTTGTGAAATTGCACCAATCAGTACCGGATCTCTCATACCATACAGAAATACTGCTGAGATTCGGTTACAGGCCAGAATATACTCCCTAAGTAGATTCTAAGAATGGTCGAGACTTATTGCCAAGAGAGAGAGACATGAAGAAAAAGAAACAGGGCTGGACTTGGGAGCAAGAAAACTTGAGCATCGTAGGGAGGGTGTCAAAACTAAAGAGTCTAAAATCCACTGCATTTATTCTCAATTCGTCCAAGACTTTTTTGTCCCGTGTGATGATGGTCTCAAGTGATCTTACCTCCCTCAACCAGGATGACATGTGGAACGAGAAACCCTGATAATAAGACAAAACAAGGGAAGCAATAAGCGGCATTCTTAGCGTTGCTAGAGCATTGTCATCTCAGCCCTACGCTTTTCCAATTGCAGTACTTTGAGTTTAGAAACGGTTTCAGTAGAGTCATTGCGTTAATGATTCGGAAAAAGCCAGCATCTGCCGGCTGCGACCGTTGAACAATCTCACGTCACGCAAGGGACTGCGTGGCAATCGAGAAATGCCTTGGCACTTCTCAGCCGCTTCCGAAAGTCCGGGTTCAGACAATGTCTCGATAGCGCTCTGTTGAGAGACAACAAGAACATGAATCAGGATAAGAACTAAGCAAGATCCAGTGACGTACGGAGTAGGGAACGCTAAAGTGGAAAGGCAACACTGGTAAATTTGCTATCAATGGGCATTCCTAAGGGCGGCGATACTCTTTCAGCACCTGATGATGCCCATTCACAACGCTCCTTGGTGCTGAGCCATTTTGGAAAATCTCAAGATGAACTACAATTCTGAAGGTGCTACTATTTGAACCAGCCCCCATTTGTTATTTGGCCCTGCTTTCCTCATACCTGGGTATTTCCTTTTAAACGGTGGAAAGGCATAGTTCAACATCATCAAGCGTGGATTGCTCCTATGCCTTAGAGAGCATGGAAAACTTCTGACCCTGAACAATAATGCTTGAAATAGTTAAGGAGATTCAAAATCTACCAAACTTGGTACGAGTTGTCCCTCCATAGTATCTTCCTCAGATACTCACTATTGGCCCATCTCATTAGGCAAAGCCGTGCCAAGAAGAGTGACTTGAGAATGAAGTGAAAAGGGTACCTTCTGGCTTTGCATTATTAAAGTGAGGTGTTTAAGGTTTACTAAGGAATCTATTAACCGGCCATTGGTTAGATTTAGTTGATTAGACTGGCTATTAGCTGATCAAAGATCTACAGGGTCTTTCCTAAAAGTGAGAAGCTATCGCGAGATTATAGATAAGAGGGAAAAGGTTAGAGTACTGCTCAGTTGACCAGGTAGCTGATTGACCTGGCTAATTGACTGAAGGACTGACTGACTGACCTCGCTGGAGCTCGATTAGCCGCTAATTAGAAGGTCTTTCTGGAGCTGTAGGTGACGGATTGGGTTGCTCTTTGCTTGAGAAGGTACCCGGTAGGGTCCCTGAAGGTAAGCCGGCTATAGGCCCCCCCGGAGGGTAGTAATGAAATTCCTTTTATGAAGATTTATGAAGATTGAAGAAAATCTCCTCTATATGAAGAAGTTCCCCTCTTTTGGCACTGAAGATAGCTTTAAGAAAAAGAGGCATAGTAAGAAGACTGTGGGGTTAAGGTAGGCGGAGGCATTTGCCTCGCCTAGGACGACAGCCTGTCAGCATCAAGGTCTTGTAGTTTTGTGTTGTTCAGCTAAAGACCTACCTAGAAGCTGCTCTGGATCTATGCGAATCCTCGGACAAGTTGAAATGGTGCCACGTACCTTATCATACCCAGTGAATTTTAATCTTTTCCATAAAAAGCAACCTTTCTCTAATGTGTCAGTACAAACAGCATGTAGTAGATCAAGAGGATTTTGCATTTATTCTAGGCCCCTTAACAGTCCGACTATGTGTCTTGCTACCTTGTGGTCAAACTAACAAACTTTTGGTCCTTAATAACTTAGATGTTCTATGTAAATCTGATCCCAAAACGCCAACAAATCCAATAACTACCACGACCAAACCTCAGCACCCACTCCCCCAAGCACAACACTGACCTTCTCACCATCACTCTCCCCTATAACAGCAATATCACCAGGGTCAGCAACACCACTATACGAGTCGGCCACTAGTTTCACATTGTTCACTTGAACTCTCCAGACTTTGACCCTCTGGTCGTTGCTGACAGTAATGCCGAAGGTCTCTCCCCCACGTTGCACGAGCACCAGACCGTTGATTGCTGCTGCATGGGCCTTGCGTACGATTCCACGGCTTGAAGTTGTGTATCTACGTTTGTCCAACTCGTCTGACATAGGTACAAGTGTTGTCACACCAAGACCGTTGTCATCGCCTCCTGTGAGAACTAAAAACCCTTCGGGCGTTGGCTGGAGATCCAGGCATTTGATACTGCTTTGGTGCACGGAAGCCACCTGAACGAGAGCATGGCTAGCCACTTCCCCTCCGAAACTCACTTCCCAGGTTGTCAGGTGTCCATCCGTAGCAGCAGTAAGTGCCGAAAGGCCGTTCTCGTCCACCCCGAGATGGCGAATCTGTGTAAGACAAGCTCCCGTGTACGACATGCGAGCCAGGAGGTGGAATCCTTCTCCTGGTGTATAACAGTATGTTTTCAATGTTGAGTTTGACAGAACCATCGTGATAATGATGCTTCCATTGCCAACCTTGCATGCGTCGAAATCCATGATGCGAAGATCTGCCGCAGGACTCTTATCTTCTAGGATTGCTTCGCACAAGATTCCGAGGCCTTTGTACTGTGAGTCCAGCCTTCGGACAGACCATACGAAGAATTCTTCGAAACCGGCACTGCTGAGAAGGTAGTCATCTCCCACCCAGTGAATCTTTTGTAGTCCTGATATGTGAAGCTTTGTGGAGGCAACACATCGAAGTCCACCACTATTCTTCGTTCCACATTGTTCATCCTCATACTCCCAGATACGGACAGTTGTGTCCTCAGCGCCGGTTGCAATATACCGACCACTGGCGCTCAACCCCCGAATCTCTCTTCCGTGTGTTCCATATCTCAGAGGGCGGTGTATCGGGTTGTGTTGCGAGAAGATGTAAAGCTTCGTTGCTCTGGTATAACCAAATCGCACACGGTTGTGGTTGATGGAATCATGAGCAATGGTAAATGTCCGGTGCGCGCCTCCACAATCAACTGATGCAATTTCTTCCCGGCGTGTTTCGTTCCATACGATAAAGTTCTTACTCTTAAAGCCGTACAAGATCAATTCGGGAGATTCATCTTGAGTAAACCATCCACCTTCTATATCGGCACCAGAAGGAGCAGCGACCTCATGCTGGAGGTGCAATCGTACTTCCTCGCCGAGATCTTGAATCTCGTATATTCTGTATTTTGTATCTCTGCTCGTTGCCAGGAAGTACAGGGGAGCTTCCTGTCCATCGGTTGTCGGAAGAGGTACCAGACCAGTAATTGCATCGCGTGTGTTGAATCTGAAGTCAAGGATAGGGCGGAACTCGTTTCCTGTCTGCCTCAACAGTGCAAGAAAGCCATGGCGCGATCCTATGGCAATCAAATCCTTCCTGAAACGAGCAGCAGATATAGCAACGAATCTCTTGTCGATGCCGCGAATATCTGCCGTTGCTACAACAGCTCCTGTGCACCAATCGATTGAAAAGTACTGGGAGTCTGAGGTTCCATGAATATGGACAATGAGTTCCGTGAGACCTCCTACGGAACTAGACAGTATCGATATGTTGAAGATCTTGCCCGGCACAGAGCCAAGAACCTTCACCCCTTGAGATTCAGAGAAGTAGTACAGCTTGCCGCTTGTCGTACCAAGAATAGCGGCACCGTCACCTATCGTCTGGAGAGTATAGCAAGTCTGAAATTCGACGTTGAGCTCATCTTCCAGTTCAATCTCTCTCCACTCCAAAGACGGTCGGAACGTGCCCAAGAGGAGACGTCCCCAATTTGTTGTAACGAGCATACGATCATCAGAAATGAAATCATAGCGGCTGAATATCTCTTTTCCACGAACAGATTTCAAGGTTCGAAGGTTAGACAGAGATGCAGCGATCTCATCGAACCCAAGCCCAAGCAGTTCGTGGGTTGATACTGACGTAGCAATGGCCAATGAGGCAGGTTGTGTGATGAGGGAAATCTTGCTGTCAGCGCCTCCAGTTGCAATGAGGGTTTGGTCTCCCCTGTTGACTACAGCGTGCGCCCATAGATGCTTGCCGTCATGAACAGCGTATGTCTCGATGTGCTTCAACGAACCAGAAACTTTCTCAGGCGAGATATTGAGGTTCAGCTGCCACCTCTGTGACGTCGAGTCTTCTCCAAAAGAGTACAAAGACAATGGGCTTTCTGGTAGTGTTTCGCCTTCCGTGAGTTGGGCGAACTTGATACCCCAGATTCTTGACAAATGCCCCATGACGGTAGCCACAGGTCGTAGTTCTTCCGCCCTAGGCCCATCGTCTAAACCAGCCTTTGATCCGAATCCCGTCTCTCGTGGTGCAGCGAAGTCGTGCTTTTCGTGGGACCCATCTCGTCCGGTGATGTTCCAGATTCTCACAGTCCGATCATCACTGCAGCTTGCAATGAGCCTCAATTTGGTTCCATTTTGACAAGGGAGTTCTTCTGAGATATCAACACCAAAAATGGATCCTTCGTGCCCGTTCAAAATGGCTAGAAGTTCCGAGCGACTCTCTGAAACATAACATCGCCATACAAGAATCTCGCCAAAGATTGTGCCTCCAGCCATAAGAACAGTGTCTTGGTCTAACCACTTGAGTCTCGCAGCGTAGAGAATTGGCCGTGAAGGCGAAACAATAGATCCGACTACCGGTGCATCGTCTCCATTCAGATGTAAGTGGACGACTTCGTTATGAGCCGTTGCGAGAACCGCAGAAGCGCCATTGTACGGTGACGGTGCAACATCGTAGATCCAATCAGGAGCGGCTGCCTTCTTTACAACCACTTGATTATCCGTCGTGTTTGAAATGAATCCCTCAATGTTCCACACCACTGCAATCTGTGCAGCACCCCAGGCCAACACTCGCCCATTACTCAACAGACGTATTCCATGAATAGGCTGTGCAGAGAAGACACGAACGCTGCCTATACGCAACGCATGGCCGGTTTGAAGATCGTAGAGCGTCAAGTGAGTATCCTCGCCAGCGAGAAGATATTCCGCATCATGGAAGAAGGCGAGTGAAGTGATAGGACCCTGGAAGAACTCCCGAGTGAGGGTTGACTGGCATGTGTGAGCTCATGATAGCGGGGGAGGGGCATTTATGATCATAACTCACATCTGCCATTATTGATAGCGGAAGATTAAAATTGAGAAAGGTTAAAATCTGATGCTCATTTACTTATTTCATGACAAGGAAAATATTTATCTGCCATAAGAGCTCTTGCGTCGAGTCAGGTGTAGAGTTGAATTTGTATTATATGAATGAGGTTTTGTGTGGATTCTCAGTCAGCCATGAGAGAAAATTTTTGGACCTGGCTCTACATACCACCAAGGCCCATCCTGATGAAGCATCACTAAACTTTTCACTTGAACCATCACAACAAATCGGATAAAAAGTAAATGAATTGTATATATTTTTATGCTTTGAGGGCGAATGATTATGGTAGCTATATATGTTCATTCGTTGCCCAATTGTCTTAAACAGAAAACACTTAGGTATCATGCCATCCGGCATCCTCCCGTTGCCAATATCCACCAACTTCCTTTGCAAAGCCGTAACATAACCAAAACTCTTTCATGACGGCGTGAGTGCGATAGCAAACATTATCCTGTCATTCGATCCCGGATACCAAAATCAAACCCGAACGCCATTAATGCAATCATCATCAGATGTCAAGGTCAAAGGTCAATAGACCTAAGGAATCATGTCATTGAGTTACTCGCAGCGGTTTAAGCACGATGAGAATAAGGCTCATAGGCGAGGTCAGAACGGGCAGTACCGCTGGGGTAGCGAGGAGCACCGTACTGAGACTGGGACTGGTTGTGGTTGTAGTAGCCGGTCTGCATCTCGTGATCGTCACCAAGAGGAGCGTAAGAGCCGTGCTTGTTGGTGGCACCACCAAGGAGCTTCTCGCCATCGGATCGGCGGTTCTTCTTGTCGCGACTTCGGCTCTCAGGCTTGCAGCAGCAGATGGTGAACATCCAGAAGAGACCGGCAGCGATGGCGAAGGCGGCTGCGATAGAGACACAGGCAAAGAATCGGCCGTTGATATCACCCTTGACACCATAGAACTTGGCTGTGCCTTCGACAGCACCGACGACTGTACCAGCAAAGACACCGGAGAGTACAACAGCGGCGATAACGAGAGTGGAGGCAATACCAGCAACGATCCATGTCAAGCATGAGAAGATGCGAGAGCAGTTAGAGAAGATGCCAAGAATAATCTCAGCAGCGAGAGCGATGAAAGCGGCAATGTAGACAACTTGCGTCCACTTGGTGACAGTCTTGAAGGCCTTGAGAGCATCCTGAATCTCATCAGGAAGTTCAATCTGGACATTCTTGTCGGCACCAATGAGATAAGACGTGTTCAACTTCTTGTTGGCCCAGTCAAACCCGGGCTTCTCGCACTTTCGCTTGCCATCTGAGTCGGTCTTACAGAAACCCCAGAGGTTGATGTCGTAGTACTTGTCGAGACCGAGCAGCTCAGCGGTAATGTTGTCCTTGACCGTGTCGGCACGCTCCTCAATAACAGGCACATCGCGGGTGTCCAGCTTTAAGTTCTTGAGGTCGAGGTTGTCGATAATGTTGCCGACATCGGCAGGGCTGATGCTGAGGTTCTTGACATCGATTCGGAAGATGTAGAGAGACTTATCGGCGACACCAGCGAGAGCACCGACTAGTAAGAAGATGATGGAGCCGACTGTGAGCACGAACGGCAATAACACGCAGAAGAATCGGCCGACGCCCATTGTTGCTGTGTGTGGTGTAGGTAGTTTTTGGAGGTTGTTTTTAGGTATGCGGCGGATTCGGAGATCGAATCGGAATATGACGTAGAGTTAGCAGAACGAGTGCTGTGCTGTTACAAGCGAATGACTCTATTCGAGTGAGTAGAACGAAACGCGACAGATAGGAAATGACGCGAACGTAAAAAAGGGAAAGATGAGATGAGGCGAGATAATAGAGGAGGGAAGATTATCACCAGAGGGAAGAAGAGGATGGTTTTATAAAAGCTGAACACAGCCCAGGACATAGGTAAGTTCCAGGTTGGGCTGGGCGTGAGCACTAACTGTTGTGCTACAGCACAGTTACGCACTAACAAACAGATGAGGGGGTTGGATGTTGGTTGACGTGGAGTGGCGCAGCGAGCCCCTGCACCCCGGACAGGTAAGATCCCGCGCTTAGTTCACACTGTGACTCTAGTAGTATATCGGATGGTACTGTACAGTGCGTAGGTATCACGTTCTGCCTCGTCCGCCTGGAGGCGTTGCGCTTACGACTCCCCCCAGTTACCCAAGCCCAAAAGCCCAAGCCTGGTTGTTACAGCTTGAGGTCAGGTTCCCACTAAAGAGGTCACAGTGGAGAGATAGGGCGCTCAGCCACTCATCCACGCTTTCACTCTTTCTGATGAAGCTGAGCTCGTTCGCTTTTCGCTTGTCCAACCTTGAATAGGCGCAGCTCACGTTAATTTGCTCTTTCAGGCTGTGCTAGTTGAAGCAGCTGAAGAAATTAACGTGAACTTGGCTTGTGGCTACAGTGAGGTTATCTGCACTCTTCAGCCAGTTGTAGGAGGAACTGCTACGATCAACATGACGATCATGTCATTGGCCCGGCAGCTACATGATCTTGGTGGCTGGAAGAAGCTTGAGCGGTGACAATTGATACACTGATGAAAGTCTCTATTGCGGAATTAACAAACAGGCATGATGACATTGCTCCGCAACTAATACACCATGGATCACTTCCTCCTCCAACATTTTACGATTATCGAACCAAAATATGGATCCGCACCCTTACACAGTCTAGAGAGTCAAAAACGCAGGGACCCTGAGCTTTTGGTGCTGACGACAGCTGCTAGGATAATGATCCACCTCCAGCACCACCACTTGATTTTTTTTCTCCATGATCAACACGGGAAAACAAATAAGAAAAACAAACGGGATGACTTGTATGACTACGACAACTGGGCGGGATAACGCAGATGATATGTACCACTCTATTTTTGCTGAAAGGTC
Source organism: Fusarium musae (assembly GCF_019915245.1). Lineage (NCBI taxonomy): Eukaryota > Fungi > Ascomycota > Sordariomycetes > Hypocreales > Nectriaceae > Fusarium > Fusarium musae. Next base: position 4,260,207 of record NC_058387.1, read on the forward strand.
GCACAATTTAAGTTTGTGCAAGATTGAGTTACCGTTGTCAAAGAGAGCGCGTGTCAGATGGAAACACCCGTTGTGCTGACAACGAAGAATTAAAGCATGAAGCTGTCAGCTTTCTGTTACGTCAAAGTACGGAGTGCCGTGCCCAATCTCTATCCACCTCCCAATCGCGATGTGGGATAAGAAACTCTCTATTGGATCAGGTAAACGCAGTCTTACAGAAGAGCATACAAAATAAGTCTATTTTCGCGATATTATCGATTACTCCCCTGTCTGAAGGAACTGACATGCCTACAGGAGGAAAGAAAACTCGGGACCATAAGCCTAGCTGATAAAAAGATTTAGGTAATTTAGTATAAATTTAGGATAGTTTAGGATACCTTTTATGGAGTTTATTTTGTCACCTTAAACTTGGGTTTTATGTTTTCTTGCTCCCTAAGGCATTAGATGCAAGGCCTCCCCTCCATCTTTAAAACACAGCCTTTGCTAGTCCCGGGTATCGAGAATGTGTGCGTAGACCGCGTCTAATTTTAGATTCTGCCGCGTTTTTTTGCCTCGCTCAGCCCTCCCTCAGTCTCACTCGCTTTCTAGGGCCCCACATTACGCTGGCTTTCCAGTGATGACCTGGAAGCTTACAGACTCTGCTGCACCGCCTTTCGGCCCACGCCGTTACCGGCACATGGGAACTGATTGATAATTTGGTTACGGGGGAGCCTACGAATGATGAAACTGCGGCATCTTTATTTTGACATCAAACTCAATTATCAATTCATCCCACTGTCAATCCCGAAAAGAGATATATCCAACGACTTTTCGTCTGCGTTCTGCCCATTTATTGTCACCGGTTTGGGAATGGTCAAGCTTACATATGCAAGGGTCAAACTCTGAGCCTGAAAGATGCTGACTTTAGCTGTCACGGCTTTGTCACTTATCGCCAAAGTCCTTCTTCCACATGCAGCTAGTCGTTGTTTTTCGTACTGACCGATGTTTTGACCCTACATCCACGGTGCCGGTATCAATGTGGTGAACTCCATACTGGCATATGATGGGCGTAGTGCGTATCCTGACATGTGTACAGCTTCTCTCGGATGATTAGAGGTATTCCAGTGTAGTATATTGTTGACGACGATAGTATTTATTGTAATGCATATTGCTTACTATGCTAACATAGGGTAAATGTCCCACGGCGGTTTACTCACCTGGGGTCATCTAATAGTTCAGTGGGCTAAATACTAATAAAGCTTCCTTGTCTTGACAAATATAAATTTCACTCATTGCCAGGACATGCACTAGACACGCAAAAGTCATACATAATCTTCCGCCTTTATAACAAGTACTGTAATCTGTGCCCTCTTTAGACAAACCCTCTCCCAAGTTGATCTCTCAGTAGCTATCCAGGTTAGCTCTTATCGATTTGCCTTTGCCCATTGAGCAAGCTTCTGTGCTCATCCTACACGGACATGATATCAGGACAGTCTTTCCCCTAACCAGAATTCATGTACACAACGCTATGTAAAGAAGGTCGACACAACCAACACCACAACAGTGGCCTAGTCAAGTTAGACTTCGAAGTTTTGTTCGCCGACCTTCGCCCCTTTGTGGATGGCAGAATACGCACGAGATCTCATTGCTACAGATAGAGTTAAGGTCGAGCAAAGTTTCCACAGATATATAGACTCACGAGGTGAGTTCAAGTGTCGCGCAGCGCTTCAAGCGCGTGGATGAATCGCTACTGCAACTTTCCGGCAGATCGACTAGCCATGTTCGACGCTGGTTCTCGAATTGGGGTTTAATCCCATTCTCCCATTGATCGTTTAGAAACTTCTTCTCGTCAGTATGGCCGACAAAGTTTCATGTACCCTTGGGAACTTTGTTCTTGATGAGTTTGAGGAAAGCCTCGTTAAGAAAGACGCCACCACAAAGACCACCTAGCTGCGAGTTAGCCATTTTATCTCTCCCTCAACAGGATGGTGAATGCTCTTCGACTCACCATCGCTTCTCTATTCTATTCTATCCCGCGTCTATTATTTATCTGAGGTTCTTAAACCAAAAGGCTCAATAGGAGACACTGCTTCTTATTGACCTTGAACTTGAGAGCCAGGTTCGTGCGATATTCCTGTAAGTAAGACCCCTCTTCTCCATGTTTATCCCCTTGTACTTGCTGAGAACTTCTAACAGTCACTATTGCATCCCAACTCTGTCAGACGAGTCAGAATGAACTCTCGAGACAAGATGCCGAGCCAACACCAATCTGCTGTCGGAGGCTGATCTGGAAACTTCATGGCTACTGGACAGCAAGCATATCTTGTTGTTGCACCTTGTCCTCTTGTGGATGTTGGTAACTATGGAGGTGCTTCGGGACGACAGAGCAGTGCTGTCTCCCAGCATCGTCTTAACGATCGCAATAATTCGTCTATGGATGAGTTCTTGATGGCGCAGGAGTCGCGAGTGAACGGCTTTCTTCAAAATTCTGCACACCAGATAGAAGTGCAGCGGCCGAAAAGTTCTTGCCCAGAAGAACTTACGCCATAACCAAGGACCCTTATCAGGTACTGTAAGGTATAAGAGCTCTAGATTATTATAGAGAGAACTGATACGTAATAATTACAGCCCTCCCGAATAGCGGGTTATAGTTAATCCAGGTCTTAGTATTTATCCCATAACACTAAGGCCCACTCTCAGAATTAACCTGTAATACCCTTCTAAATACCTTTATTTACCTTATAAGCTATAATTCAGTATCAAGAACATTCTATAATAGGCCTATAACTATAGGGCTTATAGTAGCTAGCTATAAATTTATTACTAATTATATCCCCTATAATAAGATAATGATTAGCAGCTGGCTTCTCGCTTAATGTACTTAATGTATCTTAAGATAAGAGGGCCTACTAGCCACAGTTCCTTTAAGCAAGGACTTTTCGGCCCATCCTCCGTAGTTAACGGCCTTTTAAACGCTGTCCTCAAAGTAAAGAGACTAATCAACAGCTTTAAACAAAGCTGCCTACCTCTCACTTCTGTCTTTATATCTAATATATATATATGTATGAATTTCTCCTAATTAGCTGTATATTTACCATCATATATACAACTACATTATGACTTATTTAAATCTCATTTGGCCCGCAGCTACTATTCGGGGAATGCCCATACCCATCGCTTATCTTATCACTGACAACCAGGTCCTGATCTGACGTCGCGCAGGAATTTCGACCCTCAGTTATTAAACTTCCTACACCAGAGACGACATCTCACAACACGAACTCACCACAATGGCAATGTCAAGAGCCAATGGCCCTCTACGAACATGCCTGCGGCAACTCGTGCGCTCAGAGGGGTATGGCCCCTCTTGCAATCTTCTCATCATGCAATTGACTGACCAAACCAGCCCAGCTAATCCCCTCCGATCGATAGTCGCTACACCCCGCGCCTTCAGCACGTCTCCCTCTCTGCTCAAGAAGCGCAAGATCACAGCCCCTAGCAACAGCCCCAACAGCGCCAATGCGAAGGCAGCTGCAGGCTCTGTGAACAAGGCCGAGTTCGACACTGCAAAGGTGCCGATGCCGGATCCCGAAGACCCCCTCGATTTTACAGCTGTTATTGCTGCATATGCTCCTATTGATGCGCACTTTAAGACCCAGCTGGCTGGTATGATCCATGGCGGACGGTTCAATCCTACCAATTTGGGATCGCTGCCTGTTCCCGTGAAGGACCATGACGGCAATGATGTGACATTCCCTCTACGAGAGCTGGCGCAAGTCGTTCCTCGATCTGGTCGAGCTATTTCACTACTTGTGAACGACAAGGAGTACATCAAGCCTATCATGTCAGCGGTACAAGCAAGTCGCGAGTTCAACCAGCAACCACAGCGATCAGAGGACAACGAGCTTGAGCTTCTTCTCAAGGTGGAGCTCGAGCGCAAGGACGACGTCGAGCGGCGAATCAAAGAGACAGTACAGCACTGGAAGGACCGCATTCGCAATGCTAGATCCAGACATGAAAAGACACTCAAGGACTGGAAGAAGTCAGGCACTGTCCTCCCTGACATTGTCAAAAAGGCCGAGAAGGAGCTTCAAAAGGTACAAGACAAAAAGATGAAGGAAATCGACCAGGAAGAGGCACAGACCATCCGTCAACTATAGGTGGTAATTGTATGATAGGATAGATGCAGAATATTGTAGTATTACATATCGTGACAAGTGTACACTGATCCTAAGATCTAATCTTTTAAGCACGCGCCTTGGCACCCTTTCCAACAACAGGCTTCTTAGCCAGCAGCGACGTCAACTTGGTCTCAAAGGAGTTGACATCGTTGGTAGAGTAAGTTTCGGCCCTGAGATGCCATGAACGAGAGAGACCAACAGGGTCTGAAGCGAACTTGGGTGTCTCATGCTGGCCCTGAATAGCACGCTTTCTGATGACCTGACGAATAGCCTCTTCGGTGTCTGTGAGGATGGGGCCTGTGGATTCTTTGCCTTCAGCCTTGAGCTTCTCCTGGAGATACTTTTCGGTAGCCTCCTTATCTTTCGGGTCGGCAAAGAAGCGAACACCATTGGCCTCAATCTCAGAGGCGTAATATTTGGGCTGGAAGGTGTCTGGTGCGCCGACATGATCCGCTGTGCCGAGGACACTGAGGTTCTGGAGAACTGCAGCCGATTTTCCAGAGGTGGAATTTGGTGCAACGGGCGCAAATTCGTTGATAGATTCGAGTGAGAGAGATGGTGTGTATTGGGAGGTGATGCCGAATCGAATGCTGTCGTCAAAGGACTTCTCATCGGGATCCAATGTGTTAAACTCGTTTCGGTCGATCTTCTTCTTATCCTTGTCCTCTTCGTCCCTTGGTCGTCGACCGTTGGTTCTTCCACCTCGGCCACGAGCACGGCCTCCACGACCGCCTCGTCCTTTGCTCGCACTGAAACCACCGCGGCCTCTTGTCGGTGAAGAGGTTCGAACAGGTGTGGCGGATCGATCCTGAACTGATGATCCGCCCCTGGCAAGTCCACCTCGACCTCTGAACATAAGACCTCCTCTTCCACGAGCTTCACCGCGCCCTCTGAGACCCCCACGTCCGCGCAGGGGCATGCTCTTTATATCGATAACCTTGGGACCACTAGCTGGGCTTCGAGGTGCCCTCGGAGTGCTGGGGCTTGGGCCATCGGCAGCCTGGAACTGCGTTGTCGAGAATTGGCGGGCGTAGTTTCGAAAAGCATCCGAGACCTGCTCGAGCTCTGGCCTTGTTCGGCTGCACACCGAACGGAAGGCGTGGCGTTGCATTTTGGGGTGGTTGTCTGATGTGGTGAAGCTGATTGTCCGTCGCTTCGACGATCAATTTTCGTCGCAACTCAATGACTAAGCATATCACCCCGCATTGGCCAATCATCAACATCACATTCGATTATCTAAGTGCAAGTCATACAGAAAAGCATAAACATGTTTATAGGAACTGCCTGTACTCAATTCCTGGTGCTATGCACAAATCAAGATCTCGGATCTTGCTATAAGCCCATAATAATCTACAAGGCATCCTTCCCAATCCTCCAATCGATCATTTACAAGTGCGCCTCGCGTATAGGCCAACCTTTCCCAAACTCCAAAGCGTATACACAGCGGCGCTTTATTGGGATTTGTGTACCGATTCAACCATTTCAGGTCTTTTGATTAGGACAGTTACGTCCGTCACTCGGAACAGAGCCGCGACCTTGCGGCTATCACACCGTGGTACTGGCAACCGGATAATGAGTGTGCTTGTTCTCGGCACCCAAACCCATTCTGACCTTTTCGTACTCTGGTTCAAGAGTCGATCTGCCTGCGCTGCTCATTCTGGTGAAATTGGACTGCAATGCCCGGGTCGCCCTCGGACTGCCGTAGTTCGTTAAATGAATGTCTCAATAGAGGAAGTGGCATAAAAATCGGATTCGTGTTTGCAATGTATACTATTACACGCTCTGAGGTTGGACCATAGCGGGCTGTTACAATGATTAGACAAGTTTTAAAGGCGCTTGTTTGTGAAACATACCGGACTGTTGAGCATGTGCTGTCGCTTGTTTCGGCTCTTCTTGATATGACTCTTCAAGGCGCTTGAGTCAAGAGGCTTGAGAAGCTCAAAGCTGCAGAGCAGCTCCGCAGATACTGACATAACAGCGCCCCAGTTATCAAACTCACCGCAATACTATAAGAGTTAGCCGGAATCCAAGGAGACGCGGAGATGGGTAACTTACATTGGGTGCACTAAAGACTGTTACCAGAACCCTATCATTGAAGAATTCATAACCGTCCTCGACTACCATGTGCGCACGACAAATAAGATCAAAATCATGCACTGCTAAAAATTCGGTAATGACTCGTTTGCCAAAACAATAACTGACACCTCTCTCGTTGGCTTCCCAGTCTTGTTCCATGTCTGCGGGGTCAGACCAAAGGAGATCGTTCAGTAGTCCATAATCAGGGACATCTGTCGGGCGAGCAATATTTCGAATATCGTCCATGTGAACTAGCGCAGGTGAAAGTCCTCCGTGAACGCAGAAGATCTTGCCCGCGACAATGGCCGCAATGGGTAAAGTATTAAAGCAGTCAATAAACGTCTTCCAGATTTTGACATTACACCGTCGCTTGCATTCATCGTAGAAGCCATAAACTCGTGTGACATTGGCGCACTCGTGATTTCCGCGGAGGAGGAAAAAGTTCTCGGGGAACTTGAGCTTATAGCAGAGGAGTAGCAGGATAGTCTCCAGAGACTGCTTACCTCGATCAACATAGTCGCCGAGGAAAAGGTAGTTCGAGTTAGGGGGGAAACCACACATCTCAAACATTCGGATAACATCGGTATACTGGCCATGGACATCACCCACGACCTTTACTGGGGCATCCAACTCTAAGAGAGCAGGCTGTGACAGCAGAACTTCCCTAGCCCTCTGACAAATGGCTACAATCTCAGCATTCTTGAGGCAGACGCTCTTGGTGACCTTCCCAGCATAACCCGCATCCAAGAGTCGCTTAATAAAGTCATCGAGATCGATATCCTTAATCTCAGACATGGCGACATTGGAGTTTCCCTCTGTCTTGGACTCGGCAGAAGGGCTGTTGACTGGGTTGATGGTGTTTTCTCGCTTCACCAGGATAGACTGACCTGGAGCTTGCATGTGCGCAGTAGCTCCAGCGTTGACAGACGGAGGCTGGTCAGAAACATGATCAACCTCTCCCGACGCTTGCGCAGCGCTCACATCGTGGGCACCGCCCTTGGTGTTTCCTTGAACGGGAGATGGAGGCGGTTGATCGTCTCCAATAGCCGAGTCTGCGAGGGCCGATTCGGCCGCTGACATGTCTGACGCAGCGGTGTTAAGTGGAGGAAGCTCACTGCGGCTCAATCGAGAAGAGCTTGAACGTCCATGCCTACTGGATCGTCGTTCCTCAGTCTTTGTTTCGGCCGCAGTGTCACCATTGGATATGACCTGTGAGTTCCTGGGACTATCAGACTTGCTACCACGGATCTTTGAGCCTAGAGATCGAAACGAGCGGGACGATTCCTTGGTGTCAGATCTGCTGAACGATGGGTAAGACTGGAGGGGTCCATCAGGCCCGGCCGAGCCGGAGCCTTTGGAGTTGGATCCGCCTGGAGTGGAGTTGTTGTTTCCCATGGTATTGTTTCCCGCGACTATCAACAGTGGTTATTCCAAACTTCACTGGTGATGGGCGGCTCGATTCGATGCGATTCCCTTCAGCGCAGCTAAGGTTGAGCTTGGATCAAGAGATATGTTAGGGAGGGTGAAAGAAGCGATCGAGAGTCAAGAAGAAGGAGGAGGAGCGGCTACGACGACCCCTTGATGCGTCCGTTTTGGGCAGTTTTGGAAGATGCTTCAAGTTGAAGCACGAGATGTTGAAGTGAGTCTGCGGGTGGATTTTGCGGCGTAATGACGTCGTGGGGAGGCTTGTTAACGCCGGGATGAGGCCGGAGACGATACAAAAGGCGAACGGAACGAGATCGGAGATAACGCTGAAATAGCAAAGACCGAGTTCGAATCTGGAAAGAGTCCACGTTAGGCTGAGTCACACTTGAGGAGGTTGACCCTGATGAAGATTGCGTATGGCAGGGTTGCGGCGCATTTCAAGTGTTGACGACGCAGGTGGGAAAAAAAGGTATAGCCACAGTGTGGAGGACCAGGTCGACTTACTTGGAGTGGAGGAGGTTATCAGAGGTACTGGGCAAGACAAACTAACAGCAGAAGCAAGTGAAGTAATCGTAAGGTGAGATTGAATGAAAAATCAGATTGCCAAGGCGTCTGAAGGCAAAACGTTGAGTGTCAGGTGTTGGTGGAAGACGGTATCGGTATGGTTATAGGTATAGGTACAGTTTGTAGGTGCTAGAGTACTGTAGAGGCGATGGAGCAAGATATACAGCGGGCGGAGTAGTTCGCATGCGATGACGTCGATAAAGTAGAAAGGACGATAAGTCGAGTGCCTGAATCAGACACTGGCGCAAAGAATGATAGGCTCAATTATCAATTGTAGGCTACGAGGAGCTAGAGTTTGTTGTGAAAGAGTAAGAAACAACGGGATCAAGTGTGTTGCAGAAGCGAAAAGATAAGTCAACTAGAGGTAGAAGTAGAGGTTAGTAGGTAGTGGTATTAGTGGTAGGTAGTCTCGTCTCGGCAAGGTATGTACACACTAACACCTCCACCTGGGCCTTGTTCCTTACCCCAAGTCTCTTACTCTCCCTCACAAAGTAAAAAAAAAAAAAAAAAAGGGAAAAAAGGCCAAGACGAGATGAGGAGTCAAGTTGAGCCTACAGCGCGTAGTAGAGCAACGGAGCGGAGCCGGATAAGGTCAATTTGGAAGCGAAGTGGCGGCTCAGGCTCAGGCTATGAACAGACAGTGCAGGACAGGCATGCTTGGACAAGCGCATGCTATGGATTAAGGTTCCACACCCTCTTCTCTTGTTTGTCGGACAGAGTTCAGTGATTTGGAACTAGGGCGTCTTGTGGTTAGTGATAACAGTTCAGTTGACGTCTTGAGAGGATCATTGGACGGAGCTGACCTCGTCGTATTGAGGTCACTCGAGACAAGACAAGACGACAGACAGACAACGACAGCGGCCAAAAAAAGACTGAAACAGAAGCTCAATGACAAGCACTGGAGCCAAGACTGGTTCGTCCGGGGTGGTTCTTGATCGGCGCCCAATGGAGGGGAGGCTCAGCAATGCGAGGTTGGGCGTGAAGCAGGGGTACCAAGCGATTGCTTGGACGATACGTGAGAATGTGGGAGGGCCAAGCTTGACAAGACTTGATAAGAGGCAAAGATTCTCACCAAGTTGTCTATTCTCTGCTGTTCCCTCTGACTTGATATCCTCGGCATTCGTCCTCCGCATAAACCTGTCATATGGCGGTTTTCCACGGTAGTCGTCTCATTATCTTTGGGTCTCGGGACCTGAACCGGAGACTCGAGACAGATTCGGATTGGTAAGATCTAATCTGGACCTCTATAAAAATCAACATGGATTGATTCGTCACCGAAGACCACCAAATGCAACGGCTTCAAGGCCCGGGCCCCCTGATAACTACTAACCCGAATCCCTGGAGATTGACACTCAGACTGACCTGAGTTGGAGACAACCGTTGGCACGTGCGAGAGCTTGTTCTGTCTCGACCATTCGCTGATTCGAAACAAACGAGAAACTCGGTCAAACATTCGGACTCTCGATCCAAATCAGTTCTGTAACTACAACCACTATATCAACTATTCAGAGTAGCTGCTGCATAATGGCGAAAAGGCCAAGCCAAGTCTCAACCCCTCTTTCTACCATAGTGATGTATCAAATCACACTCTATCAGTCAGCTCTTTTGAGGCCGCCGTTCTCGCCTCTGTAGCGTACCAATAGTTTGTCACACTAGACACCACGATAACACAGTCGCTGTGCGGTGACAGCTGACTATCCCTCGTGCTTCTCTCACCGAAGACATCTAGGGGAGGAAAAAAACTCGGGACCTTGATCCTAAATGACAAAAAGACTTAGGTAACTTAATACAAATTTAGAATAAGTTTAGGGGAAGTTTAGTATAGATTTAGGATACCCTTTGCTGAGTTTATTTTGACACCTTACTTCATAGTCCGGTGTTTTCTTGCTCCTTGAGGGACATCCCCACGTTGGCTTGCTAGGTTGCAGCTGGTCTAGTGCACACCATTCCTTTTCTGTTCAAAGGTGAACAACACCGAGGAGGAGCATCACACACTGTAACGATGTAAGACAAAACATGGTTCACAACAAACTACTCTGATATTATGGTTTCTCTATCCCACAGGCATCTGACCTGGCGTACTAGCCTCGAACAAAAGTACCATAGAAACCATATATACCACCAGTGCTTGATACCTTTATAAAATCGTGGGATTGCTGCCCAGGGAACACTGCAAGTTCTACTCAGCGGACGTGTTCCTGTCCATAAGGGTGACCCTTCATATAATCTTAGACCCGTGTCAACGGCAGTTAATGGCATACAACCAAAGATTTGCAAACGACCATGCAGCTGTCGTAGTTGCAGCCATCGGCGTTGCCCATCTTGATGAGCATGGGAGATGGCAAATTTAGCAACAGTCTTTAATGACAAGTCTTTGCCCTGTATAAAGGCATCCTTTCGATATGCATCGAATCGTTGGTTCTTCGAGCCGTCACTGTCATTCTGTGAACTGGCATATAATTATTGTAATAAGAGACTTAACACCTTAAACCCGGTCGTGTGGTGTAGTGGTATTATCATGTTTCCTTTACATCGCTGATTATAGCATACTATCGGAAAAGGTCGCAGGTTCGAACCCTGCCACGATCAAAGTGACACATGATGTGTTGGTGTTGTAACACCAACCGAATCATCTTTTTGGTTGGCGGCTCTAGACTCGCGCTTTGCGGGATACTTATATGACCTATATAGGGCTGGCGCAGAACGAGTTGATTGGCCAATAGACTTGAAAACTAGGAGTAGCTTCTATAGAGGGTAGAATTGGTTATTTCAACCTCATGCAAACTATATAATAGTGGACTCTATCCGTAGATGCTAAGCATTGCATTTGCGAGGTATCTCATAGCACTTAGGAACTTCAATAGTTGGCAGAAATAGAACAGCGCTACAGAGATTATCTCTAGTTCATAGAAATCAGGTTGCAGAATATCACGCTCACTGTATGGATGGCAGGGTAAACAGGTGAGGGAGGACAAGACGATGTCAAGAGAGAAGGGATTTGTCAGGCAAGGCCTTAATGTAGATCATTCTACATCTATATTATATCATTACATGTTCCCTGCCAAAATGTCTAGAATCGTCATGATTTGGGACTATCAAGTATTCCCCTTGCAAGACCTCTACTGAGTCTGACAGATCGTGCCAGTATGGTGGGCAACTTCTTCCAGCCATGTGTTGCAATCCACCAACTTGCCACGCCACCAACTGCGAGACCCGTGAGGCTTATGGACCACATGTCCCAATTCCTTGCCTTCCATATAGGCATGCTCATATCTGCTGTCTGCAGGTGCATTGGTCGCAGCTCAACACCTTTCTTGAACCGAAGTTCTTGGTCTATCATAACTTCCTCAATGAGATCAGCTGCAAGTTGTTTGCGCTTCGAGTTGAGAGCTGCTATGCCTTGCATACGACGGACATTCATGGCAAAGGAACCGTCTTCATCCTTTGTGATGTTTGCGATAGCGGAGGAGATGGAAGATGGTGTGAGGTAGGATTTGTCGAGAGACATACCTACACCGGCGGCTTTTAGTCGGGCACTGTTGCAGAGCTGGTCGAAGAAGTATCCGATAGCGAGGACTGGTGTTCCATGGAAGAGAGTTTCGTTGGCACTTGAGCCGCCCCCATGAGTGAGGAAGAGGACTGTATTAGGATGTGCTAGTATGGCGCGCTGTGGTGCAAAGATGGGAAGCCGAAAGTGCGGGTGGGAATCATGCAGAAGATCAGTAATGGATATGCTTGAACCATCAGACAGACTATAAGACTTGAGGGTGTCAAAATTGGCGCGAGGCTTTTGGGGGACAGACCATATGACTCCATTGATCGAGCCATCGTCGAGAGCTTGGATGAACCCAAGGAGATACTTTTCAAGTTCTTCGCCCGGAAGGTTGACATGCGTCCCCAGGCACACATAGATGGTCCTATCATGGCTACTTAGAAACTGAGCCAGGTCTTCGTCCAATGGAAGGTATTCATCACTCAAGATAGGTCCAACAGGTGCTATAAGAGGCGGCAATTCCTTCGGCGCTTCAAGGCCCCAGAAGGAGTTGACCAGAACAAGATAATCAGGCTTTGAAAGAAGTGAGTGGCTATAGTTGACGCCAGCATCAACACGCATTCGTTTGGTCCATATTAACCATGGAATGATAGTAGGGAGCGCGGCGAGAACCACAAATTCGTTCCAGAACCGTGATGATAGAGAAGCGTGCTCCGAAGTCAAAGCCCCATCGGCTTGGAAACCAGGCTGGCCGGGATGATAACTGACAGGAGCCATGGCATAAGGCATTTGAGGCCAGACACTCGCTAGTTGGATATTGAACTGCTTGAGCATATCCCTCGCAGCGCTATCGGCGAAGAAGTCTGCAACAATAAAGTCGGGCCTCGTAGAGTCATTTTCGCATAAAGATCGAAGAGACTTGTAAGTATCAGTCCAGAAGCTGTCAAAGAAGTATTTTGACTTCATCATGGGACCGAAGCCGTGCTCATGGCGCCAGAGACGCATTGTTTCGTAGTGAATATCCAAATCATCTTCTGAAGCGGCGGGACCAACTGTATATATGGTTCTTATGAAGGAATAATTAGCTGTCCAACCTTCCTGGCCTGCGCAGGTAGCGAATTGAACATCATGGCCTCGAGACGCGAGGACAGCGCCTATTTCGAGAACTGGGGCTATTTGTCGTGTTAGCTTTGATGTGTGTAAGTTAGCGGGTTCTGGAGAGGTAGGTACCTGCATGAGTAAACCCGCCTGTTGTGGCAAGCAGAAGGATCCTTCTGCGAAATTCATGGCTGTCAGACATCATCTCTATATTTAGGCTTAATAGTTTAAATTGGTATGTGTGTGTTGTCGAATCGAGATGGGTTGGTTTGTGTCGGTCTATGTATGACGCTTAGTTCTAGTGGAGGTTAACCAATTAATGCCTGACAAAATACGTAGGAGCTTGGTTCTGTATAGGGCCGATTGTTGATACCTGGCAGCAGAGAACCGAAGCCTTTACTTACATACATAGCCCTGCCTGAGTAATGTAAATGTTTATTAGCCAAATTCAGGTTGTCATTTCGAATAAATTTGGTAGACTTCTAGGTCTTCCATCGATCAAAGCTTGTCATAAACACGACACAGGAAAGGATATCATAGATAGTCGATAACATTGCATTTCTCGTCTATCTCTATTATCGTCGTCCATCGTATAGTCTTGTCTGAACTGGAGGACGTCGTCTAACTCGCTTTGAACAAATATCAAAGCCATATTCAATCCTCCTCTTGCTTCTCGGCACACTTGTAAATATGTACTCAATCCAGGGCCATGTCTGTCTGCACAATACAATGCATTACCAACGGCAACCCTAACGCCGTTCCCATGCTTTCCACGTGCAGCATTACCCAACTAAATGTCCCTTTTCATCTCAACCCGCTCATCGTCGAGATACGTTCAACGTTGTCTCGATGTTATCGACCAATCCAAGACAAAAAACTAGGACAGCGTCAAATAGCTAATCCAGCCAGCGTCAAAACTGGCGTTCAGGGGGGTATAAAGCGTTTTCCGGTTGCAAAGACAAAGTCCGGAGTCTCGGAAATGAAGTGAAAGGTAATTACGAAAAGTCATCAGGTCGTCCGGGTCTGGCCATATCGTCGGCTGCTTGAGCCAACTCCTTGGCCTCACGCGCCAGCCCAAACGCGATGGGTGGCAGCGTTTGTACCCACATACGCCATTCGTGAGAGTTGGTATCCATGCCAATGTTGGCCATATCCTGGCCTTGGTCAGCAGCCTCTAGTAGTCGTGCTCTGCAGTTTGCCAACGAGGCTGCCATTTCGCCTATGCCGTAGGCTTGTGTTTCTGAAATGATATTGCTAACAACGGTATTGATAGAGCCAATCTCGCCAGTAATCTGTCGCATCTCAGCATCACCCCGGATGGTGTTCACAAGCTGCTGGATGTCGGTTGAAAGGAGGGCATTCTGATCCTCAAGGTAGAGCTGAATAGTTTTGGTTAGTGATGTTGATAATCTAGTGTCGAAGGGTAACTAACTTTAAGGTCTTCGGCGGCTCGGGGATCCAGTTGACGCGATCCTTGCCCATTGGCTTGATTGTTCGCATTGGAGTGCCCGAGCCCGATCGGCACCGCGCTTGCTTTGGACATGGGCCTTCCAGAATATGGCTCTGCGGATTGGCGAGGTGAGCCCAAAGGACTGTATGCTGAAGAATCAATACTTCCCCGCATACCACCGAGACCCTGAAAGGGCGGTGGAGGAGGGAGTCCGCCTTGAGTAGTCGAGGGATGCTCGGTAGCTACAGGAGAAAAGAGTCCACTTGAATCCGCAGGAGTTACAGTTCCGTCGTCATCGTCCAATTCTTCAGCGGGAGTTGTCCGGATTTTGACGAGGCCAAGAAGTTCCACGATGGCCGCTGCCAAATGTGAGGCTGCCGTATCGAGCAGTGAGACCGGGGACATTCCAGCACTGTGGGCAAAGTTCTTGGAGGCTGTGATGAGGTTGTTTGCGGTAGAAGATACCTTGGACCTGATCTTGGCTTGTTGCTGTGCGAAATCTTCATCGTTGTTCTGTGGGACCTCGATGTCCTTGGTAATGCGGCGGACGCTGACAACAACCTGCTTCATTGCGTCGATAACCTTTTCTGGGTCTTCGGTTCGTGCTTTCTGCAGGAGTTCGTCAATCGCGATTTGAAACTTGGTGACGTGAACATCTTTGACCAGTCCACGGTCATCCATGAATCCCTTTTCCCGGACATGCTTTGCTGCATCATGTTCAATTCCAGGACCAGCGGAAGATGCGCGCATGTGTCGCAATTGCGTTTTTGCGCCCGCATATCGATTCTTCCACTCATGGACCTCTCGCTCGAGTCTCTCAATTGTCTGTTCCAGCTCTGCGTGTCGTTCATGTGTTGAGCCACTCTGTTGGGAAAGTTGGCGCATCTCGAGCAAGAATTCTTGCGCCTCTTTGCGAACCTCTTCTGTGACCTGTTGTTGTTCCCGGAGTTCCTGTCGAAGCTCATCATTTTCCCGCTGAAGGTCTGAATCCGATGCAGCGGGCCCAGTGCTGCGTGCTGATTCATGTGCTGCGGCCACGTCGTCCCTAAGCCTTTGAATCTCAATATCGTAATCCCCTCGTACGCGCTGCAATTCTTGCTTCATTGAGTCGTTCAAGTTTTGCGCCTCAGCTAGTTTGTTCTCAAGGTTGAGTCTGAGGTCATTCCATTCCTGTTTCTCATGGTTGGTGGTCGCAGATCGAGAACGTTCCTGATCCAACGCGCTGTTCATCTCGTCCTCCTTCTTCCTCATGGCATCCTCCATACTGTCCAGTTTCTCACGTAATTCTCGTACCTGATTTTGATAGTCTTCGATGAGCTTCTTATCGGCCTGCGAAGTGTTAGGAGTCTTGTTCATCGCTAGATGTTGCAGCACAAACCTCCGAAGTCACACCGCTTCCAGCACTCCGTTTGCTCTCACGGTTCGGGTCTGGCTCTGTAAATCCTTCACCTTCGTCATCTTCTTCGAGCATTATACTTTTGTTCGGCACGATCGTGTTATTCTGATTGAGCTGTTTCAGGGTTGGGCGTCCGTAATCGCCATTCTGGGCACCTGGTGATGCTGGCATACCGTAAGCATCTGTCGGTCCAGGACCTCTCATAGATGGTGCATCAGAGGGTCTCCTCATGCGGCTTTGACCTCGAGGGGGAAAGCCATTACCATTGATTGGAGTACCTGGTCCCCTGATTGACATGGGGCTTCCAGTGCGGGCGAGATCGGCTCCTACAAATCGAGGGAATCTTCGTTCTAACTCGTGATAGACATCGGCGGCCAGGTCTCGGAATCGCGGTGGGCCAAGAGACGATAGCCTTTGGCGAGCCTGGTTTCGCTTGGGGTGAAAGTTCTTCTCGGGCAGCAGAAAGGAAGGAGGACCATTTGGAGCATTCGGGGGAGCCCTGGCAGTGGCCTGTCGTCTTATCAATTCGTCAAACACATCGGTACTCAGCTCGTAGAATTGAACCGAGGAAAGGCGCAAAAGCTTGTCGCGTGCTTTATTGGGCTGCTGCTTGTGATTGGGGTCGCGAGTATTGAGAAAAGCGCGCAGAGCAACATAGTGCTCGCTGAGGACGGACTCGTCGAGATCGCCGCGGACGCTGTTACGACCGCTTTCGCTGCGAGCATAGAGTTGTGTGCCGTTACTCGACCTAGCAATCGAAGCAGGCGGCGAGGGACCTCCAGTGCTTCTAGGGCCAGGCCCAGGCCCGGGACCAGGTCCTGGACCGTTGATGGGAGCGCTGGGGAAACCGTTGATACTCATGGTGCTGTTGGAGCCACCCGAATTCGGGGGCGATGCGAGATTGGAGCGACCGTTGGGATAGGGGCCGTCTTCGGGACCTTGATACTTTGAGACAGAAAACTCGCTACCGCCTAGAGAGATGGGGGACAACGGCGCATTGCGTCCCAGGCTGATGCTCATGATGCAGAGAAGAAAAAACAGAAATATGAAACCGAGATGATGCTGGAGGGAGATGGAACTGGAACAGCACCAGCCGCCTGTCTCATATGGGCGCCACACGGGGACGGGGACGAAATGAATGCAGGCTATCTGTAGCTACTTAACCTAATGGTTGGAATCTTTTTAACCACTGGAAGGACTCCCCCACAACTTTGGCGACCTTTCAGGGGGCGACGGGCGATAGAAGCGCCAAGCTTCAGCAGGTGGCCGGAAGCGACGAAAAGCGGACGGTTTGGGGTGTGGCTCAATGACAGGAATGAATGAATGATGGAGGTGGTGATGTTCAGATACGGTGAATTGAAAGAAAGGATAAGTAAGAGTCGAAGAAAGCAGGGGAAAGCAAGGTACTGGAAGGTATTTCTTGCCAATCCTTGTCTATTTGCCTCTTCTGATGGATTAGGTACCTAAGGTAGTTGGATGAAAGAGAGTGAAGCAAGGACAATCAAAGAAGAAGGACAAAGAAAGAACGAAAGAATGCAACGCAATGCAGATCAACCAACGATCGACTCAAGTCAATCAACTCCAAGTGAATTCATCAACTGACCCTGACCGACCCCAATTCCATGGATCCAAAAGGGGGTTCAAGTCAAGTTGGGTTTAGACCGGATCGGGCGTGGTGGGAGCTTGGATGAATGGATGTTCAGGGGACAGACAACTCCACCATCATCACCAACCGGACCTGGCCTCACTCAGCTTAACTTGTTCTAGAAAATAGCGTACGTACTGTGCAGCTAAAGCCAAGGTGCCCCAAGTTGTGGGTGTACGTACAATCCGAGGCGACCTAACGAGTGGACATCGGACAGATACAGTCCAGATATAGCACAGTGAGTAAGATCTTTGCGGGAAATGAGTTCTCGGTCTCTGTCTTCTGGGGTGAGCATCCAGAATGTCCGGGTGCCCCGGTCTGGCAATTTATTAAATCGTTCAAGACGGAGTGTTAATTTCTTGAGTCCACCGAGACTACGGAGATAAGGTATTGTTCGGAATTGGTCTATCGAACAATACTAGATAGTAGTTGGTGCCAACTTTGACCTTCCAGCTTCGTAGGCAGTCTACCACTTTGGCTTGGTTGATATCATCGAGACATCGAATTGGCTTCTCGCATCTGCCGCTCAAGTAAGCACCAGATGGAATGATATGACCCCATGCAAGGGGACGGGCGGGAAATAAGCAGAACAGCCAATCTCGATGCAACCCGGGCTCAAGCCTGGGCACCTTATTCAAGGTCCGATCCACTGAGCACACTGCGCTTTGCTAAAGAGCTCCAGTCAATGCACCCGTCAACCGCCCCAGGGCCCCCCCCTGCCCCTGAACCAGCAAAAGCGACTCTTTCTTGCGAGCTCTGATTTGACCAACGACCCTGGTCAGGCGCTCAAAGCTTAGCGGGTTGCCGAGCGAGGCGCTGGGGATAGGCGGGTCTTGGTAAAGTCGGCACGTGCTTGGTGCGCGGCTAGGCAAGGTACTTGTACAGCCACCCGGACCTACAAGCCGGAATAAGTTGATAATGGACAACACTATCAAAGATTCATAAGTAGGATAAGATGTTATAAGTGGAAAGAAAAGAGCACCAAAAATCTTGTTGAGGATCTAGTAGCATTCCCGTATAGTTGATCGATCAGAGGACTGAGAGATTCTGATTTTTGACCATCCAAATTTGGACTACATATTATTATGAATGTCTTAGACATTACGCCGTACTAAATAGAAGCATAACATACCTAACTTACTAAGTTGGTCACTACGGAGTATTTGACCTCATTTTTCTACATATCATGTCATTCATGACGTCCTTGAACATTCCAATCCAACGTTCCTCTTCTCCTATTTCTCCCACATCGGAGGCCACGCAACTTGATCCTAGGCTACATAAAACATTCAAGACACCGTTAGGATAAGCTCAGGCAACTTGAGGACAACCTTAGAAAACCCTTGATTAATTATTATCGACCCCTTGATCCAATACCCTCAGCTTTTCTGCCGGTCCTTCATCATTCCTCTCCCCCGGCGCCAAGGAACCTTATCCAGGCCTCCATATCGGACGCGAGTGTGTCTCCAATCTCAGCATCGATGATACCCTGTTGCCAACTGACATCAACGCACATCTCTTTGCCCTTGACGCTAATCGAGCTGATATGGAACACAGGCGAAGTGAGCTCACAGCTCAGCTGAAACACAGCTCTCTCGATCTTCCAGCCTGAACCTTCAATTACCCCATCCAGTATTCCTAAATTGGATACACCCCAGGCACCTACTCGGGGCTTCTTGAGCTGCTTCTTCTTTTGAACTCGCCAGTCTTTGATAAAGTTCATTAAGCCTGAGGGGTCATTTTCCATGCCCTTGTCCAGCTTGCTCTGAATATCCTCTCTAGCTTGCACAGCGGCTACCCAGACAAAGTTCTCGAGTTGAGTCATGGCATGCGATTGTGATGGTATTCCTTTGGCCTTGGAGCGGATTTCTGTGACTAGATCCTCGCCAAACAGGTGATTGACAAGTGTCATCTGGTTATCCATGGTCGTACTGGGAACATGCCAAGGGTATGACTCAGAATTGGCGGGGATGAAGCGACGGGTATCCAATGCGCTGATAGCAAACATCGACTTTGCCTCTTGTTTGTGATGCTTCTTGCCCTCATCTAGTTGCAGGGCAAGCGATAGCAGCGGCAGGGCATGCAAAAGGCCTGTAATGGTGGTACGATTCGCTCGGCATTTGCTCAGTACCTTCTTCAGCGTTGCATCGTCAATCGAGAACGTTCTGAACTCAGTTTGGTAAGGCTCCTGGCGAATAGGGGCCCAGTTGGCCTGGGTTGGATCGTTTGATACAAGAAATGGAGGCCTCAGTTCTTTCCAGATTGTTGCCAAAGCGAATCCCCACGAAACTGGGATCTTGATAAGTTCCTCTGGAGGAGGGGGGAACGTGTCTGCAGTACTGCTAATATGAAGTACGCCTCCATCAAAATTGAGTTCATGATCAGTCTTCGGGTCATTGAGGTTGCGTAACAAGGTCTGGTGCAGAATCTTGCCCCCTACACCATCGAAGTTGGTATGGTTCCAGCAGAAGATAACATCCAATGACTGGATACTACCCTCTGGCCATAGTACAGAGGCCCTCCACCCTGGCTTCGTTTCGACATCTGTAAACCAAGTATCGAGCTGGTTTCGAATCTCATGCTTCAAGGAACCCTCATAATCATCCGAAGCTTTGATCTCTTGCCAGCTAATATGCAGACCAAGATCGACAGTTTCCAGCTGAATCCATGAAGGTACAGCTGAGTTCTCGTTTAGGATACCCACTTGGAGCATGGGGTGTTCCGCTACTGTATGTGCCATGGCCCGATGGAAGGCATTTCGGATACTCTCAACTGAGCCGCCAACGAGATGACTTGGGAGACCATAACGGCAGACTACTGCAGTACCACAGCTATGACGCAAAGTGTGCAAGGCTGAGTGGTACAACTCTCTGGTTTATAGTTAGGCTTGGTTCAGCTGATAGGAGTTGAAACAGTCCATACAAGTTGCTCATTGGTCGAATAACGTTTGGCTTTTCTCGTAGTGCCATTTTAACGTATATGCTGCTCAGAGTGCCAGGAAATCGCTGTTACATTCGAACTCTGTTTCATTCAAGAGTATTACGGCGATTGGTCTTTGGCTTTGTTTTATCTGGTTTCCGAAGGATGCGGGCTCCGCGGGTCACCAGGTGAGCTTCCCGCGGATGAGCGAGTAGGATTCAGTTGCATGTATCTAAAGCGGCAAACGAATGCTTATTGGACCTTAGATTAATGTTTTTGTCCGCACCTCGATTGACAGTCACAAGTTTTCTTAGCATACTCTCAAAGTCATAAACATCCATTTGCATGCCGCCTTTGCCATACCCTATGGCAAAATTGTGGTAATGGTTACCAGCAGGTGAATCGATGTTCACACCACCAAAAAGCCCCTGAGATAACGATCCACCAAACAAGGCTGTGGCGTTTGTACTAATTTAGATTCCCGTCCTGTTCGTTCCCATAATGCGGCTTCGAATGACAAGTCGAAGTGTCAAATGGTTGCCTCTTAAAACCCCTTGAGCCTATGACAGGGAGTTCCATGCTAACTTAGCTACTGAATGACAGCCATTGACCCATCATGTAAGTTGGTTCACCATGTGGATAGGACGCCTCATGGCATGTTCGTCGTTGGAGATGTACATACTCCGTATGGATTGGCCAATTATGCAGAGTACCAGAGAGTTACACATTATCACATCAGCATCGATACCACGGTCACAAATGCCGCTTCACATGAACTGTACAAGTGGCTGTGTTAAAGTGATCACCAGCGCCGTCTATTTTGTGATCGAGTTTAAAACCCTGTCCGATTTGAACTAGATCAATCTTGATCAGTCTTCCCTGAAACTTTCACTATTCATGCAGGCTGGAAAATCTTCATATAATTTCGAAGCCGGTTTGTGATCGACACTTCTTATCTGCCTATGAAAGGTATGCGCCTAGTACACTGTGGGTTCCCTTAAGCAGCCGTACAGTATCTCCTTGCTCGCGAAACTCCTTTGGGGATAGTAACGGAATGGCCGGCAATGAGAGGGTTAGGTGACGAGGCACCGGTGTTATCCATATTCAGCTGCTCATGGGTTTGTGATGATAGTGGTGAAGGGCTGAGCCCTCCTGGGGATAACAAATCTTCACCCTGATTATACTGGGGTTTGGGTATCTACGATCGAAAGCTAGGAACGAAACTCCCCTCACAAGCCACTCAAGTTCATCCTACTATCCATCCCAGAGATAGATCTAAATTTTTGCAAACTTGCGTATACCGCCTATCGAGTTGCTGCTAGAGTTCAGCACTCAAGGCCTTCGTCGTATATAATTGCAGTCGCATCACATGGTGTGTAGTATGATTGTGGTTTTACGTGGATTAGAACCAAGCCACGGTCCAGGTTGCTGGCAGTTTGGGCCATCTTTCCTGCCATGAGGCCAGGATATCAGGCACTCGCTCATCAAAAGAGGCTCTGCTTGAGGCAGAACCATTGTCAAAGGACGAGGCACCGACAGCTTCACGCTCTTCACGAGCAGCCGCGTTGAGGGAGTTTGCGAGATCCAAGATACCCTGCCCGCCAATGGCGGCCTCTTCGTGGTTATCCTTAATCTCAACGTTGATGACATGTACGGGTCGGTTGAGCGGTGAGCCCCTATTAAGGAGATCATCGACAACAGCATCCCAGCATCGCTCTTCACAGGTGATGACAACATCGACTAGACCACCTTCAGTACCTTCGCTGCCACGGTCCTTAGCATGTTGCAAGCGAGGTACACCGACTTGCCAGTCTTGCCAGCGTTCTGGGCCCCATTTGACGCCACGGTTACGGTTTAACATGTTAAGGATGCCGTTGTTCCTATACAGCCGAGCATCCTTGGATTCAAGCTCCTTGAACATACTGTCATAAGAAGTTTTGTTAAAGTGATACACATTAGGTTGGGTGATGGTAGGCCCGGGCAGGCGGACGAGAGAACCAGTGCCGAAGGAGATGACAGGATAGTCAGCCTGAGACAGCCGTAAATGGGCTTCCATGGAGCTTCAAGATGAACATTAGCACAAATGTGTCAGGAGGAGACACGCATCTACGAACCGATTGTTGTTACTTGCACAGACAGTGCAAAACTTCAGTTTGTATCCGCTGTTGCTCTCAGATGAGCCATTCTGGCTCTGGGCCGAAGAGCCACCGTTGGCAACCTCCATATTTTCGAGTTTCTAGCCGGGCGAGAAAACGAGGTCGTTGGCGAGAGGATAGCCGCGTGGCATGCTTTGAAGAGACAAGATAGACTGTGCAGCACTGCGTTAGTGCATTGCATTCAAAGAGAGGCAAGTTACAAGAGAAGTGCAGGTTTATCATCAGATAAAAAAGCGTATAAAGTGTCTTTTCAGCAAAGAAATTCAGACAGCTCCAATATGTTAAACTCATCATGAAAGAAAATGAAATCGCGCATGTTGCTACTTACCCGGCTTTTTAAGTCTCAAGTTGTCACACCAATAGCCACTTCATGTCATTGTTGTCCCGTTCCCTTTGGTACGCGATACAATCTGGTTGATGTTTATTGAAAGAAGAGGTTGAGTTTTGAACTGTTGTGAAGTTGGGAAAGTTAAGCTAGGGCGAGTTGACGCTAGCTTACGGCTAAACTCCGGTATAATCTGATGAGTCAGCAAGGTACAGCTCTGATGCCAACATGTGTAAATGAGCCAATGCACCCGTCTAAAAACATTAGTTCTGGAGTTTATTAGGTATTAAGCATCAAGTTAGGTTACAAAGTCATCACAGTGCCTGTTGGTAACAAAGGATATCACATTAACAGTCACTTGGTCACGTATCGCTCAGGGCAGTACTGTAGCACAATATTGCTTTGCCTTCTTTTATACGATGTTGACATTGAGGAGGGTGGAGGGGGTTAGGCTTGGTGTACTCTACAATCAGACAGTTTATATTGATTCCATGTGATTCTTGAAGCGACCAACAGAGAGATCTCCACCAGCGAATTTGATCTGCAATGGCTATTGGCTTTTAAACGCCCGCATAACCTGAAACAAACGACGCTTTGGTGTAGCCAATCAACGAAGACACCAAATTTAGCCCCAGAATAGAAACCTCACCGGTCACCGGCTGGTCCTTTCTTGTCACGTTATACTCTGTATAAAAGAGCTGGACCCTGAAAGAAAAAAGCTGGGGGGTCTTGAATTGTTGAATTTAACTCTAACTTTGAAATTGTATCAAATAGACTATGATGACATTTTGAGCCTCATGCCTAGATAGTATGGAAACAGCAGGTGGTTGCTATACTGCACCTCTTCCACCTGTGATAACCCGGCAGACTCAATTACACTACACCAACTTAGCACCAGATCAGAATTGGATCTGTACTGGAGGGGTTTGTGGGCGGGACTCAGAAGTCATCAAAACCTCAGCCGCCGGGGGGAGATCGCGGATCGTGACCCAGGTAAAGAACCTGGAGCGAGATCATTGAAGCACCGTAAACAAGTAATTAAATAAAAACAAAAAACATACGGATACATACGCGTGTATACCTGGCAAGAGGATCACTACATGACATGACGACCCTGCTCGTTTTTGCCTTGCTGCCAGCTCGCTACGTAACCAACATCGATCTAGATGCCCCTGCCATCCAACCTTGGGGGTCTAGTTTCATGATCCTGCACACCATGATAATAGTAATTTCCAGAAAGGCTTGAATAAACAGAGAGGATTATTTCATTGCGACAGCAACGATGCAATAACCGGAGATTGCATCCATGGCAGCCCGGCCTGATCCATCTGCCAGCTGAGTTTACTTTCCTGTATCCATCAATACCAAGAAGAGATGAACAGGGTCACCCTTCCAGATTGAGGTTCCAACGGCCCGGGTGGGTATACAGGGAGATCCTCGCTCAGAGTTGTCGTACGTCTTGTTGGGTTTACCGTGTTGTGTGTGCGTGTGCGTATGCGCATGCGCATGCAAGACGACGACAGTCATCTTTTCGGGATGAACACGAGGGAGGGCGAGAAAGGATCAAGGCTTCAGAGGGGTTAAAGCAGGGTAGAGGGGTTGAAGACAAGTGCAAATGATTGTGTGGCGCCTTTGGTTGTTACAACCCGACTTTAATTAATCAGATGGGCCGGATGAGATGCGGCTCCTCCAGGGTGGGTTGGGATAAAGGCCTGCACATGCTTCGTCCAAAAGATATAGGTAGGTAAGAAAGTTATTAACCTAGAGGTAGGCATAATGACCAGCTAACAGCTAAATGTTAACCATAAACCATTAAAATTACCAGTGAACGCCTGCCTAGAATAGCCCGGGTATCAATGTGCTCTCATCATTGGGTTGGATGGACAGTTTACAATGACTTTGATCTTTGATCCTAAATTTAGGTCTAATAAATGCTGGAAATTTAGTCAAGCATACCTAAGGTACCCCTCATTTGGGAACTGCCCGACCGTTGGATGTCACATTGAGCCAACAGGAGGTCTCTTCCATTATCCTGATATCTCTTCTCACTTGCATACCAACTCGTTGCTAACATCATCCCACAATATCCTCCTGTTTGCTAGCGCCCAGGGAGCAAGCGGCGACAAACTGATAGAAACATTTCATTCATATTCGAGTCTCATTGGGTTCCTTCTCCCCGACTTACAGGCGCTGACTCGCTTGATCCAAGACCCCTGACCAGTCGGATTGGTGCGTAAGGCGCTTGCTTCAGTGGTGTGGTGTGCTATTGCGCCCAGTTGTGCCCCACTACCTACCTTACAGCCTCCAGCTCCCGGGCCCGGACGTGCCAACGGGCGACCTTACCGGGTACAGTACTGTCTCCCCAGGTCACTTTCTCGCGAGGATTGCTAAGGTGGGCAATCCATCGATTGATGGCCTTCCTCGCTCGCTTCTCTAACCCAACTTCACCTTACACTCATCACAATCCATCTTGGGATCACATCCTACCCTAGTTCAGTTCGTTCCGTTCAGCCCAGGCCAGGCCCTCTTTTGGTTTCTCGCCTCGCCTAGAGCGCAAGCGCAGGCATTTTTGATCAGACCCGACAGCTACTGTACAGCGCGGTGCCCTTGTTCCCGAGCATCGGCAGCAACCTAAGGCCAGGGCATTGTTTTCTCTTCTGTTCTTGTTTCTGTTTCTGTCCAGTTGCTATTATTTCTGCTTCCGCTTCTGCTTCTCTACGCTCTTTCGCACTCCCACTCCACACTTGTAACCGACTCATCTCGTGCTTTGTCGCCCGACGACTGGTCGTCTGGCATTATCTGCATTAGGGCTTGGCTCAGCGTTGTCTATTATACTTGGAACTCGACTGGAGCCCTTGCTGGCTCACGCCTTAGCGCTACGGCTGACTTGACGTCCGCCTCGACAGCTCAACTCGAACGAGACCAACTTGGAGCGTCAAGCATTACAAAACGCAAATCAAAATATCGCATCGAGCTCTCCAGTGCAGAGATCGCCTCCGTTCATCATTTTTGCCGCTTCAATCCCGCTACCGATACCTAGTTCTTCTAGCGCACCCGTCTAACTGTCAATCTTACTGCAACCCCGCGAGACCTTTGCTGCACACTCATCCTTCGGCGTTTGCGCGGCCGCGTGCGCCAGATCGCACGACTGTCGCTAGGCCTTTTCCGAAAAGGCATGTCGACAACGGCAGTTATGTCTACGACTTCTTCTCCAGTGACCTCTCCTTCAGCAGCCGCATCCTCTTCTCCGAACCCTAATCACCCCGCGCTGCCACCTCTAATCACCTCTCCGCCTTCGTGCCGAAGTATGCAATCGCGGCCAATGTCCCACGTTTCCAGAAGCCGACTTTCCCAATACTCGACGGGCTCTCTGCCTACGAGATCCCGTCCGACCTCACATATGTTTCCGATGTTCCCCTCGACTCTCTCATATACCCAAGTGCGGGACTTTGCGTACCCTGCTACCCATCCTCTGCACTACGGGCCGCCGCCAGAACCTTCGGGACCGCCTTCCGGTATGACAACGCCCGCAAGCGAGCATCGTAGGTTATCAGATCCCCCAGTGTCGTGGGAAACACGTATGCCTTGGGAGTCGTGGGGTACAGATGGATTCAACCGTGGTCATGATTTGGCCCCCATCCAATTCGACGGTGGGCCCCCATATAGCGAAGACGAGGATCTGCAAAGCCCTGTTGTAGCTACACGGCACCGCAAGCATAAGTCAACCTCGGCGGCGACAACCCTGAGGGGGAGGACAGGTCGCGATCTTGATATGCATTCTACCAACTATGATCATGAGCGGGGCTACTATATGGGAACTAGCGGAGACGGTAGCGAAACATACTATGTCAATAACGGCGGCGAGGCCAACGGCTCTGGTGGAGATTTTGTTACATATCCTCCGGAGCAGGCAAGACACAGTCGGGCATATCACATTGCCCAGCAACCCCGGGCTGCCGAGGGCGGTGAGTACTATCAGCCCGAGTCTGACAGTTCCCCATCGTCTCCAGGCTACAATGACGAGGACCAGTCTCGCTATTCACGAGATTACCAGTTTACTATTACATCGCCGGACGAGGAGTTCCACGGCAAAGCCGTCGCCCTGTTCGATTTCGAGCGGGAAAACGAGAACGAATTGCCTCTAGTTGAGGGCCAGATTATCTGGGTGTCGTATCGGCACGGGCAAGGTTGGCTGGTGGCTGAGGATCCGAAGACGCAGGAAAGCGGCCTGGTGCCCGAGGAGTATGTCCGACTACTTCGCGATATCGAGGGAGGAATGAACAGCTTGGCTGGTCACCTTGTGGAGGGAACTGGCTCCCCTGATGTGGGCACACCTACTCAAGCGGAGCATAGCGGTCAATATGGCCATACTCCATCTTCCAGCAATGCGACTAACGGGTACCATCAGCCAATCGTGTCGATGTTCTCGACCTCGAGCAAAGACCTTGACCCGTATCCCACTGAGCAACTGGGCCTCCACTCCGGACAACCGCCTCCCCAAGTTATTCACTATCACGGGCAACGGGGAGGTAGCCAAGCAAACACGCCGACGATTGCTCAGCCTCAAGATACTGGTATTTTGAGGAGGCAGAGTCACGACGGTGGAACAAAGAGGGACTCGAATGTTACACCAGTACAGACGAAGCCACCAATGGAGTTGGCCGAGCCAGGGGGCTCTGAGGAAGCGAGGGGAGAGGAAAGGTGATATGGTGATTGAATAATAACGAATTGCATGCCATGCTTGAAGAGACATTCACGATTCGATGTATTCTTCTAACGGAGCGGGCGAATATACCAATAATACCACAGCAAACTCCGACCGCCGCCAATAGGTGACTTGAGATTATGTATAAATATGCCATGTAGGCATGATGGGAGACGGCAATTTTCTCAGTCTTGTTTAAGGGCAAAAGTTATCTAGATTGGCTGTATGGAGTTATGGCGGAGGACAGAGGTCAATGAATACAGAGGTTTCTTGAGCTACATAATGAGAAAAGGAGTTTCAGGGGGAACCACCGAGAGATTCGGAGCAGATGGACAGGTGCTGGACGGGGTTAGTGCTATATTGCTGTAGTACAAGGCCGATATTTCGGTAATCTATATATGAACTCATTAAGACACCTTAATATCCTAATGCACTTATCACAAGATAACCGAGTTCCCCTTGTTAACCTAAACCTTCACTTTAACAGCCTGTATCCTATTGCCGAAGCTAAAAAGCTTGGAAGATGGAGAAAAGTACATGATATGAGTTGATTGGAGATTGCTTATTGTCAAGTTACTTGTATTACATCCCTCGAGACAAGCCATCACGCCATCGCTACTAGAGAAAAACCTATCGCTCGTCTTTATCCAAGCTTACTATATCACATCATATAACAAGCGAGCGAAGCTATCGACAGCCGGCTGCCCGTAGTTTGACGTGCTTTGCCCGGGATATCACGTGACTCATAACGTCACCTCTTGTTCCGTCGCGATTTCGGAATACCTGGATACGCCCACTTCTCCACCTAGCTCTTCAGACGATACCAGCAACAACCTCTCATTCTCTATTCCTGGCCAATTGACCTTCAATTGACCTCATAATCAAGTCAAGATGTTCGCCCGATCTGCATTCCGCGCTGCTCAGCCTTTGAGGGTACGTTTTTCCTTGTCACGCGCATTTGCGCCCCTCCATCATGGTCTCTGTTTCGGATTATCAATCATAACTACATCATTCTCAATTGCTCGTCGCGAAGCTTAACTAACTTACTCTCTAGTCTGTTCGTCGATATGCCACCGAGGCTGGAGGTGCTGGAGGATCCAATGCTCTTCTCTACGGCGCTGGAGCTGCTGCCGTTGGAGCTGCTGGTTACTGGTACTTCAGCAAGGGCGGAGCTCCCTCTGCTGCGGCCGCTGCTGCTGAGGTGAAGCAGGCCGTTGGTGTTGAGCCAAAGAAGGCCTTCACCGGTGGTGACCAGGGTTTCGTTTCCCTCAAGCTTTCAGAGGTTGAGCTTGTCAACCACAACACCAAGCGTCTACGCTTTGAGCTTCCCGAGCCCGATCAAGTCTCTGGTCTGCACGTTGCCAGCGCCATTCTTACAAAGTACAAGGGCCCTGAAGATGAGAAGGCTACTCTCCGACCCTACACCCCTATCAGCGATGAAAGTATGTAGCTGAATGAGACCTCTTTGGCACAACGACTGACGATTGCAGATGAGAAGGGTTTCATCGACTTGCTCGTTAAGAAGTACCCCAATGGTCCTATGAGCACACATCTCCACAACCTTGTTCCCGGCCAGCGCCTCGACATCAAGGGTCCTCTGCCTAAGTACACCTGGGAGGAGAACAAGCACGACCACATTGCCCTTATTGCCGGTGGTACTGGCATCACCCCCATGTACCAGCTCGCTCGCGCTATTTTCAACAACCCCAACGACAAGACTAAGGTCACCCTTGTGTTCGGCAACGTCTCCGAGCAGGACATCCTTCTGAAGAAGGAGTTTGAGCACCTCGAGAACACATTTCCCCAACGTTTCCGTGCTTTCTACGTCCTCGACAACCCCCCCAAGGAGTGGGTCGGAAACAGTGGCTACATCTCCAAGGAGCTCCT
This sequence comes from Fusarium musae, assembly GCF_019915245.1. Lineage (NCBI taxonomy): Eukaryota > Fungi > Ascomycota > Sordariomycetes > Hypocreales > Nectriaceae > Fusarium > Fusarium musae. The sequence goes on from NC_058387.1 coordinate 4,289,506, forward strand.
CAAGACTGTTCTCCCTGAGCCCAAGAACGAGAACATCAAGCTGTTTGTATGCGGCCCTCCCGGCCTCATGAACGCCATCTCCGGAAACAAGGTCAGCCCCAAGAACCAGGGTGAGCTGACCGGTGCCCTTAAGGAGCTTGGCTACAAGGAGGACCAAGTGTACAAGTTCTAAGCGAATGACGCGCATGTAATGATAGAATTGAATGATGGCGACAAAGCATAAAGAGAACAGTGTAAGATCTGCTATAGAAGCGATATAGACGACGGGATGCCGTCTAGAATTGATAAAGTCAATCTACATTTCGATTTTGGGCATGCTCTAGGGGGGAAATGTACTTAGGCATAAACACATACTGCCCGATCCCAGCCCATAGACTTATGATAAGATCACTAAGCCTTCTGGCAAGGACGCTCAACTTATGTTAATAGTCCCAAGCTTATGATGCCATACTTCTTAGATATTTAAAAAAGGGCAGGTAAATTCCCGGTCGACGGACAGGCAACTATGTCCCGTCATGTGGCCTATAGAGAAACACAGCATAATTCACATCGCAATCTCTTAATGAGATGGCACGAAAACTCGCTAATCAGTGTCAAATTTGAGCATAAATAGCTGTATAATTCCTAATTCCAGAGCCAAGACAGCTTAATCCGAAAGGCTATCAATGGCATTGTTAATGGAGCGTGCAATAATGGCGGACCACTTGAGACCGTTGATGTAGTCCTTGGCGTCGATGCTCTCAACCCAACCTGGGAACACAGCTAAATAATCGTCAGCATCTGAGTAGTGTTCAATTCGTTTAGAAACTCACCTCCAGAATACCCGGTCCAAATACCAGGCGCAAACACAACATGCTTGAACCAGTCTCGACCATCCAAGCCTCCTTCATAGAGGAAGCTCCTTTCGAGAAACTTGTATCTCCTGTTGACTCTGACGATGGTATAGCCGAGACGAATCTTTTCAACGATGTTCCACCATGGGATACCTTGCTCAAGCTGATGTTTGGCGATTTCAGCTTCAGCATCGAGCTCGCTAGCCTTCAGGTGGAAGTGTTCAAGGAGGTCACGAACGTCCTTGAGGCTTGTCTTGAAATCGTCCTCGTTGCCAATCGGCTTGCCCGATGAGACGGCGCCACGGATATTGAAGATCTCCTTCTCAGTGAGAGCGTCCTTGGTTGGCTCTAACTTGGCCTCAACCTGGTCAAGATAGTCCTCCAACGCATCGACGTACTCGGTAGCACTGAAGGGAATGATCACGCTTCCAGCAAGCTTGGCAATGGTCAGACCCAGAATTTGAGCCATCGTTCGGTGGTACTTGAATCCAACGTCACCGTACTCCTTCATCCAGTAGAAGCTGTCATAGTTACTGTGGTAGTGATACACAGCGCTGTTACCTCTGTCCTTGAAACCAAAGTCGATACAGGGAATACCTGCATGATCCTGGAATGCGGTAAAATCACTGCCGCTGCCCATGGTAGCGATCCTGCCCGACCAGAGGTCATTGACTGTCTGACCAGGGATAGTCTGATTGGGCGAGGGGACAGCGCTTGTGACGTCGCGGATGATCTGATTGAGAAGAGGAGCTGCAGAAGCAGCAAACTCGGGGCCCGAGACGCCGACGTCGACATTGACGTAGGCGACGTTTGCTTCTGAGAGCCACGGGAGATATTCCTCAACCCATTCAGTACTGCCGATGAGTGAGTATTCCTCACCATCCCAGCTCGCGAAAACGATAGTTCGAAGAGGCTTCCAACCAGCCTCGACGGCCTTTCCGACTCCTCGGATAACCTCGTTGATGACTGCAGAGCCACTGTTGGGATCGCCAGCCCCGCCAGCAATCCAAGCGTCTCGGTGGTTTCCAACAACGATAACTTCATTTGGGATAGTACCATTGACGACGCCGATAACGTCCCAGATAGGAGTAGTGACGTATTTCTGTTCGTTATAAAGGTTGATAACAACATCATCTGGAGTGGGTCCGATGTTGTATTTGATGCCCTTGTACTTCAAGCCGAGATTTTTGTTCCAGTACTTGTTAAAGTGGGTGGATTTTGGACCGTGACCATTCAGAGCTTTGAGGATAGGAAGGGCATCACGGTATGATATAGGGATGGAGGGGATAGAAGGGGTTGCGTCATCGACTGGTGCTCGGGGAACACCAGGCTTGGAAGGATATCCAGGGGTAGATCTAGAAGGTCAGCCAATTCTTTTTTCTTTTCAGGATTATGGGGACATACGGGTCACCAGGGCGAATGCTCAGAAACTCTGCGCTTCCACGCTGAACAGAACTGGGGTTACGTGCAGGTCCTTCAGGGTAAGGCTTGTACCCGTTCTCCTCGGTCCTTTCTCCATCATCACCAGGGTCACTGTAGATCAGGATTCCAACGAAACCGAGTTCCTGCGCACGTTTGACCTTGAGGCCTCGGAAGATTCCTCCGTATCGAGCAATAGCAATCTTGCCCTTGATATCAATTTTGGCATCAACAAGATCTTGATAGTCTTGATAAGTACCATAATTGACGTAGACGAAGGAAGCAGTGACATTTCCACTCGCCGAGTAGCCGTGAAAGATGGGCACCCGGTTTTCGAGAGACGTTGTGGGGTCTTGGTCGATTACATCTTCCTCGAGAGAGGCCTTGAAGGTGGCATCCCAGTCTTTCCCATTCTTTGACTTCTTCAGGATGGAAACGCTGGAATCAACGGGATAATTGAGGTAGGCGTCATAAGCCACAATCTCAGACTTGACACCAAATTCCTCCCATCGATCCCTGGTCCACTCGGCCTAGTGGAGGTGAGCACAATACTTGAAAGTGGCCATCTATTATGATGAATCCTTACCTGTGAGTAGTTGGCACCGGCCAAATGGGGGCCCGCTGTATAGTAACGGCTCCATTCCTCAGCCTTCTTGGGGTCCGGCGTATCAAATAGAATACGTTCAAGTTCCTCATAGCTTAGGCGGCTCTTGCCGGGTAACCAAGAGCCAGGGTGGCCGTGATGATGAAGAGGTCCAATGAAGAAGGTTTGGAACACGAACAAGCCAAAACCGCCGAAGAGAATCACGGAACAAATCAGAGTGAAGAATCGACGCCAGGTCTGGTGAGGATACCTCCTCCGGGGAGGGCCGACCCGAACGGTTTGGATGAGAGGCGTATTCTCGTCTGGCATTTTCTCCTGCTCCTGATGGGAGGAGTTACTGAAGATTGTGGTTTAGTATAGGTCTCAAGCCTCGGTGGAGGATTTGGTCCAGGTTGGATGACGATGTCCGGAAAGTGGAGGGAGATAACGGTGAAGGTCCTGTAGGTGTTGAACTCACATCCGACTCATGATGAAGGCGTCTTGTCAGCTCCGGAGGCTTTTTAGATTTATTTACTCATGTGATGGGAACCCGAATAACGATGTTGGTGAAGGTTGAAACGTGAAAGGAACCCAACCAAGTTGTAACAGGAAGTTGTAATGTGATGTGATAGGCGATATTGATGACGAAACAAATTCTGAGAGATGATTGGCCAATGCTATCATGCAGTGGCGCCGCCACCCCCAGCCTCGGCTGAAGATGATGAAATCGGTATTTATCATGTATTCAGAGTCTATAAAGAAAGGAAGACTGGAAAGAGATTTGCTCTATTTAGGATAATGATATTATAATATTTTAGGTACTAGATACCTAAACTTGGGATTACTTTTACCATGTTGGTCCTGAGATTTAGAGCAGGTAATTCTATAGAGTATCTACCTTACTGAGGCAGTATCTTCGTCTTACAACTGCAGCTGTCTCTTTTTGGCCTCTGGGACACTAAAACACAGCTGCTCAAATGGAACTCGATAAAGGAATACATAGCGGGATGTTAAATTGGCCGGCCTAAGAAATGAATGAATTGTCATATGAAAAGCAGACATGGCTCACAGAAAAGAAACCTTTAAAGATGGTGATCCGCCGCCAGACCAGCCAAGTGCTCGGCACGGCAATAGAGCGGAGACAAAGCGGGGAACATCCGGAGGCTTGCAGGACGGGATGACTGAAGCACTCTAGGCACTTTACTCCGTAGGGCGCACCGCTTTCGGGGGGCGGCAGAGACAAGCCACAAGATGATGGTTGACCCCGGACTAATCGAGATAATCAAGTAATAATGGTTGCAACCCTGACAAGCCGAGTTCGCCTTACCCAAGCTAAGGTAGCAGTAGCCAAGGTCAAATGATTCTCGCCTACAGAGTAAGACTTTCACTGTACTGACGTTACCTTGCCGTACTGTCTACAACTACCGTCCAAGTAAGTTATCCTGTGCGTCATGGTATCTCACCGATGTCTCACAGAAAGAATCTTCCCGCGGAAAGCAAACGATGGTAGTAAACCCCCGGGCGAGTATGCACTACAGAGTGCTCCTGTGACCCCATCCTTTACCAGGCATTCACACCCACGGGCTTTAAATCTGCGGGCCTTTTTGGAAAAGTTGGGGGCAGTTTCTTCCAATTATCAGGCTCCTGACCGCAAAATTGTCCAAATTATCCCTGCTCGGGCGGGTTCGTCCTCTGGAGGTTGGACCAGTGGATCGGAATCCTTTTCTGCACTACCCTGCCTGTGCCGACCAAACCGTTTCTGGCCTCAATGATCCATAATAATTATCTTTTCTGGTGGCTTGCTTGGCTTGACCTCTTCTACTACTTTGTAACTGTGACTGTGAGCCGAAACCTCTTCTTGTTTTCCCTCCCTTATTGTTTGGTGCAAGAGTTGAGATATTGATGAGCTGATCGTGTGTATCGTATATCCAGATTAATCATCCTTCGTGTCACCATCTCGTTATACATGATACTCGTTGGTCTTTGTTAGAAACAAGAAAATTTACTACGTCGAACCTCTCCTCTCCACTGTTACTCTTTGCGCAATCGTTCCTCGCGATGACGACCAAGGACGGTCCAAAGCTGCCCAAGCAGCAACTGGCGATTCTGGGTAAGTTTTAGTATTTCATCATTTTATGGATACTTGTAAAAGACTTTGAAATACCCTTGTTGTGTTTTCAACTGCTTGGTATATATTATGTACGAGCATGGTTCACGGTCCAAATACCATGAGCCTCAGCCCAATACCAAGTCATTACCGTTCACCATTTTTTCCGTGTGAAAGTGTGCTCCCATATATATGATTTGATAGAGGGTTTCTTATCAACAACAGAGGCACTGTAACATGAAAATACATCTAGCCCATAGAGACACCATGGTTCAGTCCAGGTATCCCGCTCCATCCGATCTCCGCTGACCTATCAATAGCCATGGCCAGAATTGCCGAACCCATGGCCTACAGCTCAGTCTTCCCATATCTGCCCAGCATGGTCAGCAGCTTTGGTGTTCCTACCAACAAGGTTGGAAGTTGGGTAGGACTCACATCTGGTGTCTTCTCTATAGCACAAAGTACCACTGCTGTGGCTTGGGGAAAGGCCTCCGATATCTACGGCCGGAAGCCGATCATCATCTTTGGCCTTATGAGTTCCATGATCTGTTTCATAGTATGGGGCATGTCTACGAATTTACCTATGGCCATCATTGTCCGAGCCATTATGGGAGGTGGAAACGGAAATGGTGTGTGAGACGAGGACGACACAGAACCCCTCACTAATGTTCTCTAGTCGGTATCATCAGAACAGTGGTTGCTGAGCTGGTCCCTGAGAGGGAACTTCAACCAAGGGCATTCTCCATCATGCCTATTGTTTGGAGCCTGGGTTCTATCATCGGACCCAGTTTCGGAGGTCTCTTTGCTGAACCTGCAGAACAATATCCCGAAATCTTTGGCCATATCGAGTTCTTCAAGCGCTTCCCCTTTGCCCTACCAAATCTGATTCTCATGGTTTTCTTTCTATTCTCAGCTACCATTGCAGCCTTGTTTCTCCATGTAAGTCTGTGATAAGAATTGACTGCACGTCATCACTAACAAACCTAGGAAACACTTCCTAGCAAGCGAGGACACCGAGATTGGGGCCTCCTGGTAGGCGAGCGTATCACTCGCTCTTTCAAGACCACTCGTCCAACACTTTCTACCCGTCGAGCTTCGTTTGTAGATGGCGAAGCTACGTCACCGCTTCTTCCTAACAAGACAGTACCAAAGAAGAGGACACACAAAGCTTCAGAACATGCTAAGAAAGAACGCGTCATTACCCGTGCAACAGCCATGAACCTCTTGATCTATACACTTCTCGCATTCCATTCTGTGGCTTATGATCAGATCCTCAGTGTCTTTCTCAGACACCCTGTTGAAGAGCATACTCCTGAGAATACTTCATTTCCCTTCTATTTTTCAGGGGGGTTTGGCATGAAACACAGTGAGGTTGGCACCATATACACCATATATGGCGTCGTATGTTGCGCTGTTCAGTTCCTGATCTACCCTTCGATTGTTGCTCGCTTCGGTGTTTTGCGTTGCTTTAGGGTCTGCTGTAAGCTAGAAGTCATCATTATCGAATTGTTGGTCTCTAATATCTTCTAGGTCTTCTCATGCCACTTGCTTACTTCCTCACCCCTTACTGTGTTCTATTCCCGACACACAAGGGCCGCATGGCCGCTCTCATGGGCGTTATGTTCATCAAGGCTGCTGGAATCATTGTTGCATTTCCATCTGTCACTATCCTTCTGACAAACTCCTGCACTTCTCTCCGTGTACTTGGTACGCTCAATGGCTACGCCACAACCTTCAGTGGCCTAGGTCGTGCACTTGGTCCAGCTTCGACAGGTGCTCTTTTCACCTGGGGTGCCGATCATGGCTACGTGGTAACTGCATGGTTCTTCCTCATGTTTATTGCTATCTTAGGCGCTATCCCGGCTTACCTCGTTGAAGAAGGAGAGGGTCCTTCCGCTTCCGCTTCAAGCTCAGCAGAGAATAGTGACACGGAAAACGACCAGGCATCGTCTTCATCGAGTACGATATTGTTACCTGAAGATTCCGCGATTACGTCTGATTCTGATTCTGAAGAGGAGCTGCCTTTGACCAAGACTAAGTCGAGGTCTGTAGAACAAAGCTACGGAACTATGACTGGACGAAAGTGAGGGCTTCAGTAATCTGCTTTGAAGATACCAAAGACTCCTCATAAAATATGCCGGGTTCATGGCATGTTCTTATGATATATTGTGTCCCTATTCTGAATAGAATTAGTATAGACTCGGACTCTCCTGTCCCGTCATGCCCTATTCTACCCTGTCCAGGTATTCAGTCATGTCCTGAAATATCCTATTCAGTTATCCTCTCTTATTATGTACTTTCATATTGTTGCCTCGAAATAATTTATTATTGTTAATAAAAGCTTGTGTATTTGGAGGTCTCACTAGATAAATAGTTAATAAAAGCCCCCAAAGGCAAGCCGCATATTCCTGAAACCTATAAAAAGCTCCAGCAATTTCAGATTGTGAGCCACTTTCTTCCCTCATTATCATCACCACTTACCCAAGGCTATTTAGCCTTGATTTACACAACAACTACACATCACAGAAGCTATTCAACTGCATAAAACTACTCTAGTAAGTATTAGCTATATAGCGCTTTATTCTTTTGTTTCTTTGATTAAGTTTTGTGGCAATATGATGCATCTCTAGATTCCTTATATAGAGTTTCCCCTGAGATCTTCAAACTCCCTTCTCCACTCTCAACCTCCGGGCCATTTACCCCTTTGACCTTACTGACTTCACAATAGCCGACAGAAATCATGCCGTCTGAAACCATTCCTGTCGTCTTCGGGGTAAAGAATTTCCAAGAGGAGATCAAGAACACCAATGACAAGCGTGAGGCTAAGAACCACGTGAAGAGCGTCCTTGAACATTACGACAACATGAAAAACAACATGCCCCAGCTTGCTCTGGACAAGCTTGCCAATTTTCTGTCGACAGAAAATTGGGTAACATGTGTGGCCAAGCCAAGCCAGTACCGACTATATAAAATCTTGAAGGGCCAGGGACGTAAACACCAGAAGCTTCATTTTGGTATGTGGATGGTTGTTTCGGCCATCTGGCCTAATGTCGACGTTGTCATTGGGCTTGCGGATGATATGTCCAAGCACTGGGGAGTACAATTCCCTGGAACGAGACCATGGTTCCCGCCTAGTCTGTCCGATGACACTATTGAAGACAAATGGGAAGGCAATGTTCTTGAGCCTGTTGAAAGGAAGAACGTCAAGAAGGGTAGGAAGAGCGGAGAGCACGAAGAGTCCGGAGACGAAGAAGACAAGTCCAGCGACGAAGAGTCTGACGACAGTGACACCGATAAGAAGGAAGAGAAGCGAAAAGCGGACCTTCTCGAAGAAGCCAATGTGAATTCTATACCCAAGAAACAGAAGAAAGGCGACAAAGCTGTCACTGTCCTGTCCGACGACGAGAGTGAACCAGGCATAGAAACACTTAAACCCGAGGAAATGAAGACACAACTCCTAAAAGCACAGAACGAAATAGCACAGCTGAGAGGCATGTTGAGAGCCGAGACCAAGGACAAGGAGAGATTGGCCAAGGAGAACAACAAGTGGCAGGCCACTGCTCAAGAAAAAATTGCTGCCATGAAGAAAGTGTCCTCCGAAAACAAAGAGCTTGAAGACGACAACGTGAAGAAGGCTCGAGTTATCCAACAGTTCAAAGACGAGTTTCGGCAACAGGAGGACGCTATATCCAACAACAAGGCCAAGAACAGGGAGACTAAGGCTAAGCTTCAGGACATCAGGCTTAAATACGACAACAGTTTGATTGCTCTTGAAGATGCCACTTCTAAACAGGAGGACACCGAGGCTGAACTCAAAAACACTGAATCCAAACTCGAGAAGTCCCGCAGTAGCGAACAGGATCTCCAGCGACAGATCGTAAACTTACAGCAAAGAGTCAGGGGCTGGGAAGTAGCAGCAGGCCAGGCCAACTACGCCAATCCGGCCACTATCAGCCTGTCAATCCATGGAATAGCCACACAGATGGAAGACGGATTCAATCAGGTGAAAAACGCCATGGCAGAACTCGCAAAGAAAGGGCAGGACGGGTTTGATGCTATTACAAAGGAGATGTCTAAAAAGGACAACTGATTGATTGCAGTTTTCACTGTATTGCATGGGGTTCTGATGTTTTCTGATGTTTTCTGATTTTGTTTTCGGGTTTGCCATGGTATAAGACAGAAAACAGACATAGTACATAACGGCAGTAAACAGGTACCACGTATATGCATGAAAATTGCTACGTTCTCCTAAGACAATGATGATACAGGATGATTGATGTGAGAACACTAGAATGAAGAGGCCCATAACATCCCGGAAATAGTGATAATAAAAACGTTGAATCTTTCTTGATATTGCTACCAAATTGTAGTTTATATAAATCTTTCATCATGATGCCACCTTTTCAATCTTCGCCACCATGATGTATTGATGTCCCATCCTGCACAAAGAAAATCCCAGCCATTGGTATATGATAATTTGATACTTTTCCCACACAATCGAAAAAGAAGCCTCGCAGCGCCTATATCACTGCTTGACGTTATATGATGTTCCCTTACCCTGCCCGTGATGATGCTTCCGTTATCAACGCCCATGTAATGCCCACTGCCGCGCTGTGAAAAAAAAAAGGGGGAATCATATTGTAAAGACCAAGCAAGCCCATGAGAGAATCTTGAGATTAAAAAGAAATAAGCAACCTCCCGCGGTTAGTTTTGATGTAAAATGGCGGTAATGTGTGATGAAAAATGGATAGTCATGATCATCATGACATACAATATCAGCATTGCGGTCGTTTTGAGCCGCATGCCTGATCAGCTAAACGAACAATACGTGGGCGACCTTCGAGGGTCACTTCCACGCTTAGTAAACGTATGGTGAGATTCCTCTCCGGACATCAGGGGTTCTGTACCCCTCTCGCCCATGTCGCTCCCAGTCATGAAGACTGGGATGCGGTCGTGGATGAAGCTCGGTTGGATAGTGAGCATCCCGCTCTCCATCCTCCCATCTCTCACTGCGCCACGGTACCCTGTGGTGCTCATCTGCACTTCGACTACGCACCTGGTGTTGATCATGCACACAGGAGGAATGTTCGCGGAAATGTTCCAGATCGGCGTCCATCTCACTGAGTCGCAGGTAGCTATGTCCAACCCAGCGGTCGATGGTATCTGCAATCTGGCGAAAACCCTCGGTATGACCGCCCTCGTGGCGGGCTTTGAGACCACATACCACAAAGAGATAGCTGTGGATCATCTCGTGTAAGAATGTCGAGATGAGAAGCCGCCGGTTGTACTTTGTATCCTGGAGAATAGGTGACGAAAGTACAATGAGTGTCTCGTAACCTCCATCACGGGAACGTCGTACCGCTGTGGTGCCAACAATGTGCGCCTGATACTGCGCGCTTGCAGGGTGACTCCAGTCCCATGCGACTCGGCCAGCAAGGCGGTTGCAGAAGAAAAGTTCATTTGCGGCAGAGAAGATGCTGCGCAATGCGTCGTTGTCCAAGGAGAATTCTGCTGCGCGAGACTTTGGGTTGATGAGCGCTCTTAGAATACGGCCGTGGCGTGAGTCGGTGGTGCGATGCCTTCGACGACTGGAACCAAAGTTGGCAACGTGATCACGGACTAGACGTGCGGCAGCGAGGTCACTCAACAATCCTGGGTCGTTTTCGTCGGCGGCGGGTGATAGACTGGCGAGTGATGGTTGAGTAGTATCAGAGGAGATGGAGAGACCAGATGCTGTGCGCTCCATAGCGCATGCGTCGGCGACGGGAGCGGGCGCCGGAGTTGGTGCCGGAGCTGGACCGGAAGGGCCGAATACATGTCCCGGCCGGGATTCGGGAGCTGGACCGAAGGCGGCATCGATAGAGGGGAAATCGGGTCCTTCTGGAGTTGGTGAACGTTCGCGAATGACGAGAAATGAGAGGTTCTTGACGGGAGCTGAGTCAGGTCGATGGATCAATGGAGGATAGTGCTCAATATCTTGGTTGTAGAAGAATTCGTCCTCATGATCAAAAGGGTGATTGTGTGGATATGCTTTGTTGATGATGTGAACTCCAGAATGGAATGCCGGTTGTGGTTGTGGGTAATAAGGTAATGCATGATCTGACGAAGCATAACCACTTGGTGTAGCTGCAGCTGCAGCTGCAGAGACAGAGATGGGTGTATGGTCGTAGGCGTCGTAGGGAAGCTCATCAGCGAACCTGTTCCTTTTGGTATCAAAAGTGAAGCCATCGCCGCCTTCGGAGACGCTCACTCGCCTTTTACCACCCACATAGTAGGGACCCCGGCCAGTAGCAGTGGCGGTAGCGGCAACAGTAGCGGTAACACCAAGCGGACGACCCCCGTCAACCACCCAAAAGGCCATGGGACATGCTCATCGACCTGAGCCGGGGGTGGGTGGGTGATTTTTTGTTGGGAATTGATAAGCGTAGAGAGAGAGAGAGGATCACATAGGGTGTTACAGTATGTGATTCTCCGAGAAGCTTGGACAATTTCGAGATGATTTTTGCAGGTGAAAGAAGAGAGTTTGAATTGGAGGATCGATGTCGGTGAGTCCGATGGACGGTCTTGGGGTGGCGGATTTGACGAGACGAGACGGAGACGACGCGTGAGCAGTCCAGTCCAGTTGAGTTGCAGCGCTCCAGCTGTCTGTCACAGTCGCAGTAGCAGCCCAAGGAGCCCAGTTAATGAGGAGAAGGACTAGGGGCGGTCGGGTAGGAATTGGATCCGAAGAATGGAGAAGAGACGAGATAACAAAGAGGGAAAAGATAAAACAAACTAGAAACAGAAGAGATGATGATAATAATAATAATGGAAAAGTCTATGTTGAGAAATGCATTCAAGGATCGAGAAATTCGATGGTCTCAGACCCCAAGCTTGACCTGACCGTAAGTTCTTTGTGGTAACCTCCCATCTGATACGAGACAGTTACAGCTACAGCAGAACAGAGCACAGCACAGCACAGCGCAGCAACCTCAGCTCAGCTGCTGCAATCGCGGGACGAGCCAGGACCAAATATGATGGAATGGAATGGACCCCATCCACTAACTTATCTCGTTTTCAGGGCGATCGATTAGTTGGTTTTAGTCCCGTTGCTGTTAAACGTCGGTCGCCAACTGACAGGGCCTAGCAGTACAGGGGGGCCACACACCCCTGTCGGCCTCATCACAGCCCACAGCAGGTGTCTTTTGTGCTGGGGAATCCTTGTCTCTGGTGGTTTGTGAGGCGCTGTAGGAGGTTCAATTGATTCGAGATCGGATGTGGTGGGAGGCAGCATGGATGACAATGACACGACAACTGTGAGATGGACCGTTCTGTGGATTTAAGAGGCGCCTCACTTCAACTACTGGATGATTACAGAATGCCTTTATGAGATTCATTGACATCCATTTACGGATACAACAGCCATCAATTACTTGCGGTTAGACTGAGGAACCCTGCCTTGCTACTTGAGATTGCTTCCATCTTCCGTTCCGTCGCCCAACCCTCAACTGGCATGGCGTCCTCTACACCTTGGCTGTGTCTGTGTTTTATTTCTATTTCTATATAGCGGTGTAATTGCATTCGCCCGATCTTTTCTTGTTTTCTCTACACTACAGTCACTGTGTCACGATAGTTTCTCACACCAAGTATACAGTACGTAGTAGTCAAGCCCCTTTCCCTTCAGTCGGACGAGATGTGCCCGTCCTTTCTATAAAAAGGAAAACCCGGCCGAAACAGTCGGACTGACTCTGATCTTCCCCTAGGGATTTTCCCATTGAGTTTCCGAATCCAGGGCAGCAGCAGATCAGCCACTGTCGATTACTTGAGGCCTCTTCTCCAATGAATATCTGGTTCTTGGCATGATAGACAACGGCACATGAGCTTAAGAACCAATACCAAGACCAAGACCGAGACCAAGACCTGGCTGGAGCTTCATCGTCTAGCTTGGGAGCAGGCTTCCTTAGCAAGGCGAACCTAAACACCAGGCACTCACTCACTGACTGTCAAGCTGACAACGCACCATGGTTATCTCCACTACCAAGTCCACTTCCCGTCAAGGGTTGACGAGCACCGCGTGTCCGAGGCCGGGATACCCTTTTGGATCTGGCTGCAATCATGCGTGTACGAGCAATTGGTTATGGCAGAGATCCATCCGTACTTCACAGGGCTTACTGCCTACCCCTATTGGCGATGCCCATTGAGGCTCATACGTGGTTTCTCTAATGTCGATAATGTCGAGATCCCAATACAGTATTGAGGCCTTCTAACTTGTCCCGATAAGCAACAGAATCTGCCGTCTTGACCTGTCCGTAAGCGCTCACTCTGCCGAGACCCTCATTGGCCAGGGGGTGTAGATCCCTGCCTGCGATTGGTTGCCCTGGTTTTCTTGAACTTCATGTCAATCGATGCTTTTCCTTTCCCTGACATTTCTGGGAAGTCTACTCGTTCCAAGTTTTGCAAATACATACACAGAAGAAGCGGTAATTAATGAGACACCAGGGTTCTGTTTGAAGCACGGGCTCTGCAATCAAGCCGCTGTCGTAACTTGAGATCTGTGAGTGCGAGTGACAGCTTGGAGTATGACATGCCATGCCAGGCTAGCTTGGTTCTTTGATACTGACTGCCAGGGATATCGTGGACTTCATCCACGGTCTACACCGTAGAACTGCCGTGCTTCTGGTTTCGTCTCATCTGTCTCTCAGCCTCAGCTTGACTCTTGAACTTGGATCGTGCTCTAAGCACGGTGATTTAACACTCCACTTCTTCTAGTAACACCGTACAAGCAAGATCGGTCTCGTAAATACAGATTCAGGGCAGCCCTCTCATCAAGTTCGATCAAGACAATCTACAGTCCATCATCATCGACATCAGCTTCGCCTAATTCTGACTACAACCACAACACTAATGTCTTGCTTGCATAAATCAGCCCTCATCATCTTGCACCCGGATGCAAGCATCCTTTTCCTGTGTAGTATGCCGATGTTACTAGCTTTATGCTTGTTAGTTTTGCTCATCATTCATTCCTAGTGCCCGCTCAACTACTATATCCACCAATTCTTCGCCACGCGCCTTATTATTCAGTATTCACCAACGTTTCGACCCCGAAAGACCCTTTCTCCACCGACGATCACTATGTCTCGTGATGGTGCTATCGTGCGGCGGCACTCACTCATAGTCAAAAGATTGAGTTATTTTTCTATCTACCGGGATTACTAATTTCTTTTGTTAGAGCCCCCTTTTCATCCTAAATTCGTAGCTCGACAGATCCTCTCCATATTTCGCAATGTCGCCGAAAGCCTCCCCATTATCGCCCTCTGAGATCCAATCGCCCTCTTTTTTATTATAACCCAAGTCCTTGAACAAACCTAGCATCATCGGCCTGCTTCTCCAGTGCTTCCCGCATCCTCTGAGAATATTGCTGGCGCTGACGCTCATCTGCCGCGACCTGCTTGTTCTTCTCCTGGAAATCGTCGGGCGTGAACAAGGTGTCTCCCGTGAAACTAACCATACCAAGCTTATCTCCTGTCCAGAAGATGACATTGTCTTCGTTTGGCCGGTCACGATCTTGCCTTGTCCTGGTGGATAAGATCTTCCTTGCGAGATCGTCGGACCCTGGCATGGAATCGAAGAGTGATGCTTGAGTGGGCGCGTCACTGTGACCAACCTTGATCCGACGGCACTCGGTATATCCGTCCCTTTCAAACCACTTAATCTGCCCGGCCCCATCTGAGAATGCAACCTTCGTTCCGTGGTTGATCACCGACAGAATGATGGATGAAGCTGCAGTATATCGGTTCTTCATAGTTGAGTTCTGCTGCATTGGCCCGTCACTTGACAGGTCGACAGCGTCCAGGCCATATACCTCGAGCGAGCCCTTGGTCTTGTACTCTCCGCCTGCGATTAGAGTTCTGCCGCTACCGGCTGTCTTGCACTCATGGACCCTCTCAGCTGTGAGTTCTCCACGACGTCTTACTTCATGGTCCAACGTGGAGAATGGATAAGGCAGTGCCGCCAGACTGGACAGCCTTGAGCCCGAGTAAATGGACCCCACGATCTTTGGGAAGTGGCGCCTATCGTAATGAAGAATATTGGAGAACCTGCCCGCCACGTAAATGTCGTCCGACACTGCACTATCGCCGGCTGGTCTTGGTAGGTGTAGGATGCTCGTTGGCGTTGGCTGAGACAATGAGGCGTACGGCGGCAATGGATTCGGATCAAAGATTCCCTTGAAAGGATTTTCCTGCTCCCCGGGGATATCTAGCCTCTCCACGACATCTCCATGGAATTGTGATGGCGCCCTGAAGTCTTGAAGATGAATACCCAATGAGGTGCCGACAGTCATTGGGATACCATCCTGGATCTGGGATAACGTTGTGATTGACCACTCGAAAGAGTGCCGGTTTACAACTTCAAGGCGGCTGAGATCGACTTCGATGAGATCTACAATTGCAGTTATTAGTGAGGCACAGTCGATTATCGTTTCGGCACTTACGACTCTGCACAGCAAAGACAGCCCTGTTGTTGCTGTTATTAACACTGACGCATTCAGTGACACCCGTGTCGATCTTTTTGGACCGCCTCGTGTTCTGATCTCCGCGGCCGTCGAAGAATAGGATGTCTGGTTTACTGGTCGCGACAATGCCCCCTCGTTTGCCCCTTGTGCCATTGACGTCCCAAAGGCATACAGACCCGTCATCGAGAGGTGAGACAGCCATCAAACTGCCAATGCCATCATCGCCTTTGTTAGGGCTGAATAGGGCCATACCTCTGACCTCGATGAAATGCTCCATAGTGCCTTGTTTCAGGCGTGGCATCTCAAGCCAGTTGATAGCCGACGGTCCCTGACGCTGGATGTATTCGTTATACCACGAGACATGCTCGTCAGGAAAAGCCGGGTCCCAGTTTGCCATGTCTTGGAGGAATTGATAATGGCGTTTGTCAAATCGACATGAATCATCTTGGGCCAGTAGAGAACCATTTTCGTCTTCAGCTTCTGTGGCATTACTTAAAGATGACTCGGGTAGAGATGCAAAGACCTTTCTGCGATTTCGAAGAAAGGCATACCATGATGAGCGCTCAAAACAGTGATGTTTCCACAATTCATCGTCAAGGACGACTTCTCTAAAATTTCGTGAAACAAGTTGAAGTTTGGGTAATTGATGAGGCTCAAGGTCTGATGAAGCAAAAATACACGTGGTCAGTAAGGCAATTGGAATTGATTATGGAACGGTAATGGAGGTTTATGCGATAGCGGGGTACTGAGGGATAAGAATTAAGGCGTAAGGCAAGGTAAGCTGGGTTCAACTCACAGCACAAGATCTGAAGGAGGATCTCATGGGGGAGCTCGTCCCAGTGACTCGAAGTTTGTGCGCAGAATGTCATTGTCATTGTTATTGTCCTAGTATGACCCTCGAGAAACCCAATGAGCCAAACGTTAGAGTAGTTGATAAAGTAGAGTTGAACAGAGAGAGAGAGCTAGAGAGCTGCTTCGGTTGGTCTGTTGGTTGGTAAGTTAGTCGTGGATTCGATTCGACTCGATCGCCACGCTGATTTGCGATTCCTAAACCAAAGTGTGGAGTGGCCAGACGGGAAGCGAGCTTGGCAAAGCTTGTACTGTAGTTAAATACTGGAGTAAGTATTTCTCGAGATAGATGGCTTCAGTGGGGGGGTCGCAGTAAAGTCGTCTTGTTAGTGCTGCGACATTAACAATGACAGGTACAACTTGGGTTGGGTTGGGTCAGGATCGGGTTGTATCTGATGCGAAAGGGAGCGAGCGGGCGGGTCGAGCTCGGGTCAGAGGGTCCAAGGTCGAGACTCGAGAAGGGGTTGGAAGGATTGACAATGGACATTGTGACAACCTTGACTTGACATTGGCTCGACATTGATTGACTGGGATTGTCGCGATAAGCGATCGGACGAACCGGCAGTTAGAAAAAGGCACCTTACGCCTATTCTGACGCCCAATGTCTTAACTAACCGGCCATGAATGTGTCAACTGCACGGAAGAGCCTCCAATTGGAGGGTTTTCGAGGAGCCAATCTCGATCTAGACCAAGTCAGGGTATGCACAGTCTTGACCAGCAGAAGGGAAATGTTCTATAATTGGGCAATAACTTTACGCAAATCGTCCAAGGTTAGAAATAACATGCTTGGTATTATAAGCTCAGGAGAGTTTTTATAGACTACCTTAGCTCACCTTAGGTAGTCTAACTTTGTCATGTTACTAAAAAGAAGTGATCCGTATTGCTCCTCAACGACCACCTATTTCAAAAACTGAGACGACTAGTCACTTGCTATAATTGACATAAAAAAAGAACTTGCACTTTGGATAGCATGAGAATTTAAGCCAACATCAACAAGAAGGAATCCTTCATCCTGACGTCAAGTGCAGACAGGCAATCTCAAACCACGCCTATAAGCACCTCAACACCTTGGCCAGTACACGAGGTATCGAAGCTACCAGAATTCAAATAGCCCAGACTATATCAATTATCAATCAAAGACAGATTAGCAGATTGCAATAAAATAATCGGTCGTGCTTAAGTGGTGATATTGTTTGTTGAGTTGATGCTGAGTTTAAGCAGAACATCCTTCAACATCTTGAGTCATCTGACAACTGCAAGGCTTCTATTCCCCTCAGTTTCAACTAAAATGATTCTTCTCTCATATAAATAAAGAAAGAGAGCTCATAAAAACCCTTGGCTAATCCCTGAAATACCGTTGAGCGTACTCTGATTCCTGGCAGCTGTTGGCACTGCTCCCATCAAAATGCTGCCACACCTCATCCTTCCAACGTGAATCCTCCGAGCCCTCCAACCTCCCGTTTTATTCACTGCCTCGAGCATGACGAGTTTGGTGCCTCAGTCAACATCTTTAGCCCAGGCGGGGGAAATCTCTTCGCTATAGTGAGCGCAGTCGTCCGTCCCATCACCTCTCAATTATCAAGCTCTTCGACCCGTCATGATAAACACCGTTTCACGCACACGCCAAAAGCCAACGCTGCTCGAACCAGACAGTCCGTTGTAATAGCACTGCGCGTTCTGAAACTATTTGTTGATCAGTTCAAGAATATCTCGGTCTACTTTGAATTCACATCACTCACATCGAAGATCTCTCAGGCTCCTCTCTTTTCTGTGCCTCACTTCACTTGATCTTATCGCACCCTCATACATTCAAAGCTTTGTTCTCTCTATATGCTTGAAGCCCCTTCGAGCTTCAACATGAAACCGCTATCCGAAAACGTAAGTAACACATTCTCTCACTTACAAACACTCAATCACTAATGTCAACAGTCGCTTCCATACACTGAGAGCGACAATTCGGCCCGAGATACGCGTCACGGGCGTAACACCACCTCTTCTTCCATCTCATGTCATTCGGATCCTTTTGCGATATCTGGAATTGAGGTTGATGATGGTGTTCAGCTACGCGACTTCTCATCTCCCGGTCCTGTCATGTCTCGCTGCATGAGCTCAGACCAAACTAGATTTGTCGCTGAGCGTCCATCACGACTCAATAATGAGGAAGCTGGCCTCGCTGTGCCAAAGATCAATGAGCCTTTAGGTGATGATCATGCACATTCCGAATGGGAAACAGTCGCCGGAGAGGACGCGTTTGAAAGTCATGCCGAATCTTCAAATCGACTGCTGAAACGTCGAGGCAACTTCAATTTCGAGAACAAACAGCAGAGCCAGTCTCATCCGAATCAAAATCTCTGGGTACCGCAAACGCACAACTTTGAGTTCGTCTCACCTGGCGACCCGTCCGTGCGAAATGTGCCGAGATCAGCTCCCCGTTTGCACTCGTTTCACTCCGCGTCCAGCTTCTACAGCGAATCACCTCGCAACAAAGACCCAGACACTTGCGCCCCCTGCGATCCCGAGAATCATGCACATAACACACTCGGAAGGTACTCTCGTGCCTCATCCGACAGCGATGAAGACCCCTTCAAGTATGACACAGATGCTTACTCGGGCTTTCTACGTTCATCGGCAGAGCGAGAAGTCAGTAATGCGCTGCACCGAGCCGGCTTAGCCATCTCCTCAAAGGAAACACTCCCGCGACCTGCTGATGGAAGCTTTCCCGTCGCTTCACAGAGAGTTGCTCCGGTTGCATCCTTTTACAATGCTGCGGCTATTTGTTCGACTTAGAATGTCGACGAAGAGGTCAAAGTTCCTGTTCATCGGGAGGAAAAAGCGATTCGCCGTGTCCCCGTCCCTGATAGACGACTACAAGGTGAAATCGCTTCTCTTGTCAAGAACCGACCTCTCACGGGTACGGAGGGTGATTGGCAGACTGTCACGACCGAGCATGCCTTCGACTCAATGCAGCAAGACTATCACGACAGCATTGCAAAGGGAACTGGAAGCAGTGTCGCTGATGTATCCGACGTGACAGAGCGTGAAATCCATCCTCGCTCTTACGGATCGAGAGACAGAATCATTCGACATCCTCCTGGTACCAACAAATACGGCTCATACCGTGTTCGCACCGACAGAGGAACGAAACTCCCTGTATCTGTCCCCCAGTATGGTGATGGTCCTGGAACTTATGCCTCCAACACAACTCGCGGCTTTTCTCAGGCCAAGTCACGATTACCTGAATCTGCCGCTCGTTTCTCAAGTCTATTCCGCAGGGAGCCATCTGAGCAGATGCCCAGCCATGAGAACATCCTCCTCTCAGACCTGCCTCCCAAGAGAGGCAGCTATCAGAGCCTCGACTCGGACGCAGCTCCTCATGGAAACGCCAAAACCGATGAAGCGATTTCGCCAGACGGCGAAAGGTACTTCGGCTTCAGTTGGAATAGAATCCGAAAGAATCTTGGTCGTGATCCTCCCAAAACCCCCCTGACTATTTTTGACAAGCCACTGTACAAAAGACGATTCCAGGAGTCTAATTCGGACAAACCAGCACATGTTCCTCATGATGATTTTCTGTCCAAGATTCCTCGTCTTCCGTTTCCTCTTGTCAGTCTCCCTGAGGCTGCGATGCTGCAGCAGTTCAAGCGACAGAGAGGTGAAGAGGATCACAGTCAGAGTGCAGGCAACTTTGGGGCCAGGGGAAGGTCGAACACGATCAGCACTACAAACTCTCCTCCTCTCCCAAAAACTCCTTCTCCTCCAAAGAGAAGCTTCTGGCCCTCGTCCAGGAGTGACGATGTCACGCGACCTGCCCGTATTCTTCACCTTCATCGACTGCCTCAGGCGCATCGTCCTCGTGATTGTAAGTTGCAACGCTTTCATTTGTGAACATAACTGACAGGGTTATAGCGAATGAGAGAGTTACTGATATGCTGGTCTCATCCTCTGCTATCCTCGACACTCCCCCTCCTACCGACCCAAAGTCAAGCACTCACCGTGTGTGGTATCGAAACTTCCAACCAAGCATTTCTATCTCTCGCACTGGACCCCATACTCCTGGCTTCTCCACCAGCGTCAATAGTCGACGCGTCGGTCATTGCCAATCTGAGTTTGATCCCCTTGCCGACAGCCCCTTCACTCAGAGGGAGGCTCGCCTCATCGAGGAGGCCCGCGAGGATATTCGTATCCATCGCCAGCATGCTGACATGGTCGCCCAACGTGGAAAGCGAATGTTCATGTGGGTCATGATACTCACTCTCTTCTTCCCCTTCATCGGGCCTATAGTGCTCTACGGCAAGCTCAACTCGACTATATCGTGGTACACCCACGGAGAAATGCAGTGCCTTACCAAGGACCAGCGCGGTACTCTCAAGCAGCAACTTCTAGTCGAGGCTGTTGTCTATCCCGTCATCATCATCGCCCTTTCGGTGCACTACTCTGTTTGACGGCCCAAATCGGAATTGCTCATGGCTCGGTGGATTTTGGGATCGATTTTAGATGTATTTGGGAACGTCAGCGTATTTGGCAAGGTAGTGGTATACTCACCGTGATGGGGTGAGGAATGATTGGGACTTAGGCATGAGTGTCTGGAGACATGCCGGGTTTTGTGGTCTTTTGGCTTCTATACTGGTTGATGGTTTACACCGTTTCATATTCACCGAAAGCAACATGCTTGGGAAGACCAGTTTACTCGAAAAGAAGTCTTATTTATCGCACTACATTTGGAACTGCTCAAAATATAGTCATACATTAAAGTCGCCCTTGGTAATTAGTGAGTTACGTGCCGTGTTGTTGAACTTACACACGAAAGCAGTTATGGTCAGAAATCGCTGCCAATCATCCGTTAATTTCACCATTAAGAGCATAGCCCTTTGGGGGTCCCAATGAGGCCACTAAGGAATCTTCACTTAATATGCCACCTGTGAACTGTGATAAAACAAGTGATTGTGACATGTGCGGCAATATGACAGGTCTCTATTCTTAAATCACCATCATGACATCTGAAATCTCAGCTCGGCCATTCCTCTCCTCTTAAGAGAAGTGGTCTTTGGCTGGTCGAGAGCCCATAGACTCATAGCACCAAGCCTCAGTACCATCTCACTCCATTACACTGAATCCATCATGCTGCTTTCATACTCATCAACGCAGCCACTTTCTTCCTTCAGACTTATTTCTTGCCAGAGCCGGACGAGTGAGTGTAGCCATGGGGAGACGTGTAGGTTGAGCTACCTTGGCCATCGTTGTGGTACGTGCTTCCATTGGGGTTGGAGTAATAGTAGGAGCCATCCCTGGATAGAATGTTAGCACTTGAAATGTATCTTGGTCAGTTCACACCTACGTGTTGGAGTAATGATAAGAGTTCGAGTTGGAGGCACTAGAACCGTAGTCTCGAGCGCAATAATGGTGGCCCTGAGATGTTAGCAGTGACAGATAGGTGTGTAGATGATGGGCCTGACCTGGCTGTTGGTGCCAGAGCTCTTGGTGGTGTAGTCCTTGGGCATGTTTCCTCGTTTGAGGAACAAGGAGATGGAAGTGGTTTTGTTACTCCGAGGTTCTTGTGAGAGCCGGTATCGAAAGTGAAAGTTCAAAAGAGCTTCAGTCCCGGGGAAGGGGGCCTTTTATGGTGAGGGGGAATCGTCCCAAACGATGCCATGCCATATTCACAACCATGTTTAGTTATCTCTTATGATGATTTCATGGTGGTTTGCCTATTGCAACAATAGCTCAAAACAACCTAGTTATCAGAAGGATATTGCTAGTGTGGTACGGAGTGCAAAGTGGGTTCTATATAGAGCATCAAGCACAAACGACACCGCGCGAGATATCCAACATAATGAGTCAAGTTATTCTGTCCTTTATACTTCAATATAGTCATAACTTAGACTAAGTTATCATAGACCCTAAATGATAATTAAAATTGGACTATATTTATTTCCTATCACGATACAGGTCTCGTGGAAGAAAGGCTTCTTACCTCCCCACTGTGGCAGGTTGAGCAAGCCGTAGGAGTGTTGCTTCATTGCGGTTACGAAAAACTCTATGACAAATTTTCGTTTCTTCATGATATCATTGCTTCAAACCATTCCTGGAAACTTGTGGTTTATGTGTGCTTACTGTCAAACCGGAAACTCCGGTCTGACCTGGGTTTGTAATATGCATAGGGTAGGTTAGCATTTGCGACGTCGAACTTGGCAGTTGAGACACAAACAATATTGTCTTATTGGCCTTTCCCTCGTACATCCCGCATAAAGTATGCGGTTAGGTCATCTTAGCAGTAGTTCTGTGTTGTTGTATTTAATTTGTTCGGAGTGTACTTTCACGCCGTATGTGTAAGTGACGAAGATGTGCTGCAACCTGCTTCCTTGGAACCGCCACAAGATTCTGGATTACACACATTTATAAAGTGAGCAACCCTGCTCCTTTTCCGGTCGAAATTTGAAACATCCATCAAACAATAAGAAACTTATTCACTGAACCAAACACTTCGTCTCATACAACTTAACAGTAGTCAATACCGCGATGGCACCTAAAATTTTGCTGTAAGTGCCAATCACACATCACTTTCTATAATATGTGGTCAGTGAGGAAACTAACCTGTCTCTCTAGTACTGGAGTCACTGGTAGGTATTGTCCTTTGAGCGGAACTTGTCCAAACTGACGGTTGCCAACAGGCTTCGTTGGAGGTACTGCCTTTTCCAAAATACACGATGCCCACCCGAATTATGACTATACCCTATATATCCGTAGCGAAGATCGTGCCAAGATCATCTCGAAGAAGTATCCCAATGTCAAATTCGTGTATGGAGACCTCGCGAGCACCGATGTGATTGAGAAGGCGGCGTCTGAAGCTGACGTGGTTGTTCGTAAGTTCAACATACCTTACCTCAAGAATATAGGACAACTATGACTTACAACTGCGAAAAGATACGGCAGAATCTGCAGACTCGCTCCAAGCGGCAAAAGCAATTGCGAGAGGGCTTGCCTCTGGTCATTCAAAGGAAAAACCGGGATACTACATCCATCTTTCGGGAGCAGGTATCCTGACCTGGTATGATCTCAAGAATCAACGCTACGGTGAACCACCTCTACCAGAGCAGAGTTACCATGACATCAACGACATTGATCGTATTTTAAACCTTCCTGATGAAGCGATCCACAAGGATGTTGACAATGCTGTCCAGAGTATTGACTCAGACATCGTCAAGTTCCTCATTGTATCACCCGGTGTTATCCACGGAACTGGTCTTGGGTTGTTCAACAAGACTAGCATGACAGTTCCAGGCTTGGCTCGAGCAACATTTGAACTTGGCTACACACCTTTCGTTGGAGCCGGACAGGCAAAATGGGACTACGTTCATGTAGAGGACCTCGCAGAATTTTTCAACAAAGCTATCGAAGCAACCCAGGATTCCTCCACGAGAGAAGACCCTGAAGTATGGGGTAAGAAAGGGTACTACTTTGTCAGTGGCGGTGAACACCAATGGAAAGACCTCGCAACCTGGGTCGCCGACGAGGTTCATCGTCAAGGATATATACCCGAGTCTAGGACTCAGTCCGTTACATTTGAAGATGTGATAAAAAATGGGCATAAAGCTGGAATTGCGTGGGCCGTCAACTCGAGGGGAAAATCGGAGAGAGCGAGGAAGTTTCTGGGATGGGAGCCCCAAGCCCCGTCTCTCAAAGACACAGTTTCTGATTCTGTGACTTGGGAGGCTGAGATTCTCGATCTGAAGCCTAAGTACAAATGAGACGTAGGACGGCCAATGATTGATTGTAACTTGGCACTGAATCTTGGAGCAACAGTTTCTTAGCATCTGTGGGCTGGATGGTGTCTGCGCAGGTGTCATTGACCTGCCACTTTCATTCTGGGACATATGAAGCTATCCGCGGCATTGATGCAGATATATTTACAATTCACGTATTATACTCGAGAATGATTTGAAATGCCATACAATGCCAGTTCTCAAACGATGCCAGAACATATCGGACTTCAACACAGCAGGACTATCTATTGGCTACCATTCTGAGCTGACAAGCATAACCCATATTTACGAGTATGTCTTGTCACGTATTAGCACACATTTGTTAGCATCCTGACTGTAACCTAGCACAGTCTGATAGCTTGAAAGGTGTTTCTCAAGGCATCACGTGAGATATCTTCTATGTCATGTCGTAGACTGTCCAACCCTCTTGATGTATATTCATTCCTCATAGTAACCACTGCTGTATATCTAGTTTAAAGCTTAACCAAGTAATGCCCAAGTCTCAAAAGGCCATCATTATTACCGAGCTAAAGGAGGAAAGAAAACTCAGAACCTCGATCCTAAACGATAAAATACTTAGGTAACTTGGCATAAGTTTATGATAACTTTTGCTAAGTCTATTTTAATACCCTAAATCAAGGTCCGACTGCGATGCTTGGCTGATTTACAGTGTCTGTCGTAGCGAGTCTTACTTGGATAAGGAAGGAAGCAACACAAGGTGCACACGAAAATCCTTTCTCACCACGAGCCACACGGTGAAGGTGAAGAGGCGTTTCCCGATGTGTTTCCAGCTCACCGGCGCTGGTATAAGACTTCTCACACAAGTCGCAATAGTGTGTCTTGTTGGCCACCGCGTCATCTCGCTGTCTTTTCTTGCCCTTATACCTCTGAGCATTGATCTAAGTTCGTTTGGTAATAGACTCTGGAGTAGAATTTGCATGCTGTCGTATATTGTCGGCCTTTGCCCAGTTACAGAGCAGCTCGTTTTTGCGAAGCTGTCTCTTTTCAGCAAGTTCGAGAAGTTACTCTTCAGTGTGTTCGATGCCAGGGATAGCCTTAAAGAGAGGATTGTGAGAGCACAACCCAGGCCACGGTAAATCCTCAATGTGCCAGATTGTATTGCCGCCAAGAGACCCATAACTGGTGGTAGAAGACTGCATGGTCCAAAAGATGGCGTGGAACGCAGCCTCGACGACAAGACAGAGAGCGTTTTGATCTCCCTCAATTGGGTATTCCTCGTAGCAACCACTGCTACATATCTAGTTCAAAACTTAATCAGCTGATGCCTAAGAAGTACAAAAAGCCATCGTTGCTACCAACCTGCCTAGGGGAGGAAAGAAAACTCGGGGCCTGAATCGTAAATGATAAAAATACTTGGTTTACTTAGCATAAGTTTAGGATATTTTTCGCTGAGTTTATTTTGATACCCTATATCAAGTTTTGGTATTTTCTTGCTCCCTAAGACTAATTCCTAGAGACAATAGCTAGGACAGCCTCCATGTTGATTGACATTACAAGAATGATTCATGAGTTCCCTCAAGGTCACAAAAAGTCGTCATTCGTCAGATAGCGAGTCAGACTGATATAACAATAGGACTAGTAGCTGCAAGTGAGTTGACAACTCGTAGACGCCGCAGCTCCGAAAGCGGCAAAAATAGTGAAGTCGGCATTGCCGTCAAGCTTTGGGTATACAAGCTTAAGGGACAACTACTAAGTTAGTTGGGCTGCAGTGGTAACTAATTATCTGGTCCTTTGGGAGCAAGAAACCACAAGACCTAAGTTTAGGGTGACAAAATAAACTCTATAAAAGATATCCTAAACTCATCCTAAGTTACCTAAATATTTTTATCAGTTAGGCTTAAGGCCCTGAGTTTTATTTCCTCCCCTAGCTGGTTCTTCCTTAGGTTGGCAGCCGAGGATCAGGAACTCGGAGAAGAAAATTTGATCCAGGTAGAGGCGGCTAAATCCTTGCCACTCACTGGCCATAAGCTGAGTGTTGATTTGTCGAGGCAATAGTAAATCTCTTTCGACGTTCAAGGTTCACAGTACAGTGCTATATTTCAAAAGATCGCTCTCGCACTTTAGCCACACAAGTACTGCATGCAGGCGGTTTACGTGACTGCCAATATATGTATTGAAAAAAAAAAATGGAACATGAGATGACGATGCCAAACTATTGGCGACGGATAGTCTATACCAAAATTATCAATATCCCCGGCTTAGAATTACCTCGTTCCCGATTTCTCGCGCTCTCAAAAGTGCGTGCGTTTGGTTGCTCAGCAGAATCGAAGGAGGGAAAAAAAAAAAGAATGGAGCCTTGAAAAAAACTCAGGCGAGGGACTTTACCGCGATAGGCTTAGTGGAGGGGATTCCCTACCCCGCCCCGCAGAAAAAGTTCACAGGTCCCTCCAAAATTTATTATTCTTTTAATGCAGCGTCGCTCACAAAATCAGAGTGGGAGAATTTCCTTTCTTGAAACCCCACGTTCTTCTTCTTCTCCTCTTCATCCTTCTTCCCTTTCCACCACAAACCTTTCAGACAAGACAAAATGGCGGACGAAGTGTATGACGGTGCCATTGGCATTGATCTGGGTATGTTTATTGACTTTTCTTCTGATGCGGCTGGTGTTGTTGTCGATATGTTTTATTCTTGTGCGCCGCCATCGGGCGACTCGCTTCATGATGCCCTCACCAGAGGACACTCAAAGACAACACACTCAATGCATCGACCAACTCACCAAAAGTATTCGCTAACACCGTCCTCCCACAGGTACTACCTATTCCTGTGTTGCTACCTACGAGGGTACCAATGTCGAGATCATCGCCAACGAGCAGGGTTCTTTCACCACCCCTTCTTTCGTTTCCTTCACTGATAAGGAGCGTCTGATCGGTGAGGCCGCCAAGAACAACGCTGCCATGAACCCCCGCAACACTGTCTTCGATGCCAAGTGAGTTGTTCTCACCTCCAGCGCACACAATCCCAGTTTCTGACTGATATTCTCAGGCGTCTGATTGGTCGTCGTTTCGATGACCCTACCGTCAAGAAGGACATCGAGTCTTGGCCCTTCAAGATTGTTGATGACAACGGCAGCCCCAAGATCGAGGTTGAGTACCTCGGCGAGAACAAGCAGTTCTCTGCCCAGGAGATTTCCTCCATGGTCCTCACCAAGGTACGCACAATTTTCCCCGCCCCCGCACTAGTGCAATTTTCACTGACCCCTCCAAATAGATGAAGGAGATTGCCGAGACCAAGCTCGGCAAGAAGGTCGAGAAGGCCGTCATCACTGTTCCTGCCTACTTCAACGACAACCAGCGACAGGCCACCAAGGACGCCGGTTCCATTGCCGGTCTTAACGTCCTCCGTATCATCAACGAGCCCACTGCCGCCGCCATTGCTTACGGTCTTGGTGCCGGTAAGTCCGAGAAGGAGCGCAACGTTCTCATCTACGATCTCGGTGGTGGTACTTTCGATGTCTCCCTCCTCAACATCCAGGGAGGTGTCTTTACCGTCAAGGCTACTGCCGGAGAGTAAGTAACATGCATGCGGATTTGCTATCAAGAGATTCTGACACACTTTAGCACCCATCTGGGTGGACAGGACTTCGACACTAACCTCCTTGACCACTGCAAGAAGGAGTTCAGCCGAAAGACCAAGGTACAATACTTCTTCAGTTCCTGTTTATTCACTAGCTAACACCCGCTACAGAAGGACCTTTCTGGCGATGCCCGTGCTCTCCGACGTCTCCGAACTGCTTGTGAGCGTGCCAAGCGTACTCTCTCCAGCGGTGCCCAGGCCACCATTGAGATCGACTCTCTCTTTGACGGCGAGGATTTCACCATGTCCATCACCCGTGCCCGTTTCGAGGACCTTAACGCCAAGGCTTTCTCTGGCACCATTGAGCCCGTTGCTCAGGTTCTCAAGGACGCCCAGATCGAGAAGAAGGCCGTTGACGAGATCGTCCTCGTCGGTGGTTCCACCCGTATCCCCAAGATCCAGAAGCTTCTCTCCGAGTTCTTCGACGGCAAGAAGCTCGAGAAGAGCATCAACCCCGATGAGGCCGTTGCATACGGTGCCGCCGTCCAGGCCGGTCAGAGCACTCTTTTACGTTGTTTTGGATCAAAACTAACATGAATTAGGTATTCTGTCTGGCAAGGCTACCTCCGCTGATACTTCCGACCTCCTTCTCCTTGATGTCGTTCCTCTGTCCCTGGGTGTTGCCATGGAGGGTAACATCTTCGCTCCCGTCGTTCCCCGTGGTACTACTTGCCCTACCCTGAAGAAGCGGTATGTTCATTTCTTAGTTCTCAAGTTTTGTTTCTCATTTCTGGTGACCTTTCCGTGGTTCGGCCAAATCCCAGCCTCGTGCCAATGCCCCATATTTCACATGGCCTCTGTGTGGGGCCCCACAATTGCCCCACAATTTAGGCCTAAGGCTCTTCAGCATTCAGATAACCTCATCCAACATTCATCAAATTTTATGAACTTTAGATGACTTATACTAACAATGAACTCATTAGAACATTTACCACAGTTGCCGATAACCAGCAGGAAAGTATCAAGGTCTTTATCTTTATGAGCGTTTTACTAACTTCCAATAGACCGTCCAGTTCCCCGTATACCAAGGAGAGCGCGTGAACTGCGAGGATAACACTTCCCTCGGAGAGTTCACTCTTGCCCCTATCCCTCCCATGCGTGCCGGTGAGGCCGTCCTCGAGTGTGTCTTCGAGGTCGACGTCAACGGTATCCTCAAGGTCACTGCTACCGAGAAGACCTCCGGTCGCAGCGCCAACATCACTATCTCCAACTCTGTCGGCAAGCTCACCACCGACGAGATCGAGAAGATGGTCAACGATGCTGAGCAGTTCAAGAGCAACGATGACGCTTTCCAGAAGAAGTTCGAGGCCAAGCAGCAACTCGAGTCCTACATCGGCCGTGTTGAGGAGATCGTCTCTGACCCCACTCTGTCTCTTAAGCTTAAGCGTGGCCAGAAGGAGAAGATCGAGAGCACTATCAGCGACGCCATGGCTGCTCTTGAGCTCAACGAGTCTTCGGCTGAGGACCTCAAGAAGCAGGAGCTTGCTCTCAAGCGCCTTGTCACCAAGGCTATGTCTTCCCGATAAATGCACAATGTTGTTAGGAATTGCAGCAGTGTAGATATTTTGGAGTACTGATGCTGGAGCAAAGAACCGAGCACCCTCGACGCCTCGCGAGGGGCGATTGGGTTTACGACTGGCCACGGTGGATTTTCCTTTGTCGTTACGGTAATTGGACGAGGAGAAGCCAAGGCATATGAAAAGTTCTGCATGTTTCATGGGTATGCCGCGCTAGGACATAGGCGGCTATGACTACTAAAATGAGAGCTGATGGATAAATGGTCCAAGGATGGTTGTGGGCTTGTTGGGCCAGAGCCTACAAGAGCGGTTGATGGCCTGTGAATTTAAGCATAGACAGGGTAGAATGCAGATACGGAATGATGCTTTTTTACCTACTTAATTGTTTGTACTCAAGTTGCTTTGTGATGCTCTATGATGGCCACTTGACTGGTCATGATGAGTTATGGTAATTGTTGCTGCCACCCATATGTTTGGAAACTGCAAGTATGTTATTCTACTATTACTCTTGAGTATCATCAAAGATATACCATGTTGTATTCCAAGGACGGCAAATGCTTGTCAAGATTGCTCTCAGAGCCTTTAATGCTGATGCTGCTAGTGTTTGAATGAGGGCATTATTAGAGCCTGGGGGCAAGCAATTAGCAGCGGGGAGACTGATATTACACAAGTAGTAAGCTCAATGATTACGTAGCAGTGAGTAAAGACTATCAAGACTAAGACATAGGTACAACCTCCTGGGTTGAAATTGGTGCTTGTTTGCCATTTAACTAACTCATGGTATCTTACACATGGATAGTTCATAATATGCGCAGTAGATTCCGATGAACTTGCACATAACACGCCTGTTTCTTCTTTGAATAACAATAGACACATTTAGGAAGTGATTGCGCCAGTCTCATATGTGGTTGATCCAAATGATTTATCGGTTATCCCATGATGAGTTTCACACTACCCTATCTACTCAAGATAATGCAAGGTTTATAAATATATTACAAGATTTGACCATAATTCAATTATTTGATCATAACTAAGTATAATCTTATGCTGAACTTAGGATATCTTATGATAACTTTGTAATATCTTGATATACTTGCATTCTTCACCTTCACTGTGTTCATTAAGATGCCTGTCTTGCACCAACCTATTACACATCCCAAAGATCCACCCTCCCTGATGGTATTGTACTCGGAGATCGTGAGAACCAGGCAAGCCGGCCAATTTAATCCCATATGATCTCATGCATAGATATCTTGACTCGTTTGTTGCCCAATAAACGTAGTCGCATGCTGCGTTTGGGAATCAGATGCATTCTGACCTTGATAACTTCCGCATGACAATTACCGACCCTGAATCAGCCAGAGCTCTGTATGCCACAGCATTATTTGACCATGGAATTCGATGGCAGCGAAGTATGACACGTTATCCACCAGCACTCACAGACAATGACCCAAGGTCCCCCAGCCAAAGTCCAATCCTAAGAAACCAGAGGTAGTACCCAATAGCGGTGCCTTGAGCCAGTCTGTTTCACCCCGATTTGGGCTGAGCCATCATAAAGCCCTGGTAGAATAGAGTGGACGGATGAAAAGTTTGGGGCCCGTGGGACCCAGTGAATTCGCCAGTGTCATAAGCTGTTGAAAACAAGGGCAGTAAGACAAGAGTTCATAGGTAGACGTCTAGCAGCGAGCGAGAAATACTCTGGCCTTAGATCCAGATGCTAGAAATAACTGACTAGTGAAAAGTCTACTAATCTGCATCAAATATATGATAACTTGACTTTATATGTTAATCAAGGTGTTCGAGATAGGTAGTTATCCTGGGTTTTATTTTCTTTGCTGTGAATCAGTTGCTTGGCGCCATCTTCTTTTTAAACGTGCGTGCGAAAACACGATCATGTCTAATCTCATAACCACAATGGCATATATGTCAACATGTCTAAAAATAGCCTCTTTATTCTATGAATCACTGTGATCTCTAAGAAACGTTCTCTTAGGGTATTAGGGACAATCGAGGCGACTGACCTGATTCATCGTCCTCCAGGGCAGCAGCGGCCTCGCTCAGGGTATAAAGCCCCTCTCCTCCCTCCTCTCCCTCTCCTCTCCCTCCTCCTCTGTTGCCCAGAACAAGGGTCAATATGACCTACAGCAATAAATCCCATGACAATGTACATGCCCTATTCAAAGCCTCTTTTCAGAGACTCACCGATGCGGTGTCTATTGATACCTCTACAGTATCGCACAAGGCCCACTGCGACCGTGTTGATGTTCTAGCTCTCTTACTTTATCCATCATCAGCGCAAGCGACAAGCCTGCGGATACCGACTTGATGTAACAAAACCACTCTCCCGCACAGGCGTCTAGCAATGCATTGACCCAGCGTCACATCTTGGTTGGAGGTCGTCGCGGAGACCTACCAGTTCTTGTCTACCTCGCAATGCGAGGAACAATTGATAAGCTTGGATCTATCTGCTTCTGGATATTAGTCGCGACTGACACTAGTTGTGATAGAACCATCTCGGCAACACTGACTTCCACTCACATCTCGACATTTTCGATGAGCTCAACATGAAGCTCAAGCATTGGCAGAAGGCAGAATGCCGGAGGTGGTAACTTGGTATAGCTCGCGAAGTCGCCATTCAAGGGTGGTTTCTTTGCCAATGCCATCGGATTAGGCAAAAATCTCCAAGCATCGACCGCGGCCCTTGAGGCGAAGCGGACCATGCCCACGAGGTCTGGCTTCGTTCCAATCGTTACACGGGCTGGTTGCATCATCCAATGGGCAGATGAAATAAAGCGACACTTCAAGCCAGTAAGTAAATATCTCTGTCTTGGTCACTCAGTCACTTATTTATGAAAGGAGCACTGCCCCTGGTGCATCATCCTCGACGATGCCAAGATCGACACGGCTCTCCTCTTAGACTATGATATCGTCGTCTTTTCTCGCGACTTCCTCAAGTCTCGATATAGATACAGCGTTATGTTTGAGTAGTTTTAGCATACCAGAGTGTCGTTAGGGCTCACCGAGGCTCGGAAGATCCACAGAGGAAATGTAGAGCGCCCAAATATCGTTCTGCATTCCAACTACAGCAGCCAAGTCGATCGAAACATCGCCGTCCTCATCCTGGATGAGTCCCATGATTGCTGCAACGACGTGTCGATTTTCTACGCCGTTAAGTCGTTGAAGTACCACCATCTCTTCATGCTTAGTGGTACACCATTGTTCAGCTGTTCCTACGACATCGTAGGTCAGCCACGACTCTTGCCAGGTGGTGGCCTCTTTAGTAGCATGGAGAACTTCAAGGCACTTTTCTATGAAGATAAAGAGCATCAATTTCCCACAGGGCCTAAATACCGTCTGTTCACTCGACTGTATCAGGGTTTGATGGTGGCTCTCCCCAAATCGATGGTGAAACTGAAATCGATGAAAGGAGTCGAAGAAAGACTCGAGCTCAACGATCGAGTAACTGAATGTCTTGGTTATGGATCTGATGGATGATGTGGGGAGGCAAGAAAGCTTAGGACCTCGATGCTAAATAATACGAATATTTAGGTAACTCTAGCCTAAAATTAGGACCTGTATCCTAAATACTTTTATTATTTAGGCAAATCTATCCTAAACTTAGGGGATCATTTACCAAGTTTACTTCAATACCCTACTCTAAAGCCTTCAATTTTTGTGCTCGATGCCCCTCATGACCCCATGGCACTTCTCTTTCTACAACTGTTCCCAGGCGACAGGCCTAAGCAGTAAAGTCAACGATCAAAGAAAGTGTGAGTCGGTGTCAGATCATATCTCTCTTGACACATACCATGGTACCCTCCCTGTTCGATGCTTGGAGACATGAGCTAACCATCATTGATAGCCCTCGTTCGGCACATAGAAAAGGCGTTGGCAGTCTCAACAATGCCCTAGTCAGAGCGGGTTCAGGAGTGAGATTGATCGAGTGAGAATCAAATGCCGCGGGGTCTACCGAGAACGGAGTCAAGATGATCATCTTCCATACTTCTGCCACTTTCTATCTCCATCGTGTCCCACTCCACTCCATACACAACCAACAACACAAGCAATTGCACAGCCAATGAACTCGACCCCATCTATCCGGGACGGATAAATACGATCATACAATGCATCTTATTGGACAGTTGGTTAGGTATGAGATGTTAAGAAACATGCCGAGCTTTATATCATGCCTGATTAGGTTTCGCCCACATCCCGCTTACAAGTTACTCTTTTAAGGAGTCATGACAAGAGGAGAAACCTTCAGCTAGATGGACAATACCCATTTGTAACAAAATGCAAGGTCCAATTATTACGAAGCCTTTCCTTGCCTATGAAGAGACTTCCGGTCAAGGATGTGTTGGCTCTGTGCTTAGTTCTGTTTCTTGCTGATCGCTGCCTCATACGATGAGGCTCGAGAGAGCCGCTCGTAGATGGAAAGTAGCGGAAGTCAGGTTAAGAAGTGATCGAAGTGATCCCAAGTAATAAGTTAATACGTAAACTAAACATGACTCCGTGATGTTGTGGTGGAATGAGAAATTCTACCTGACCCTCGGCCTTTGGACAGTTGAGGTTCATCACAGACTATGAATGCTGATGATAATGTCTACAAAATTATCATCGATAAACCACATTCATACTCTGAGAAACCAATAGCTAACAATGAGCTCTTGCTTTCCTCGAAATTATTTGCCCTCGCCCTCTTTTTGTATCTCAACCTGCACAGAATGTGAGGTCTTTGGGGTTGTGACCAGGATGTTGGTTGGCCAATAAGGACAACTCCTAAGCGCCGCCGTTGTAGCCTGTCGCTAAACCCTACCACCCCTGAAGAACCAGGAACTTGGTATGGATTTAAACTCGCTTTGTCATTGCCTAATCAACGTCATTTGCTAGGCGCAGACGCGCTCTTGCGCGCTCTTGACCATATCTCTTTCTTTGAACCGCAGTAAGCCAGCTCAGAGTCCATTAGCCGGTGTCACCAAAGCCACAACATGCAGGGAACTTGTAATTGCTCGGAAGCACTTCGCGTGACCCGAACTAGTTCTCGACGCAAGCCGAAGCTCTTGTTGGTGACTAGACTAGTTACGATGCAGCAACTCTGGCTCACTAACACCCACACCGTCACTCTCGGAAGACGGACAGCTTCTTGACGGCTTGGGTCATCCGTACTCACGGCACGGTCCACCAGAACATGCAGCTCGTATCTAGTTACTTCGGAGTTCTCCTGACTTGATATGGTGACCTAGTGTCACTCTTGGGAAGGTGGGTGCTGCCCCTGCTAGGCAGTTATCACAAGAAGTGATTATCAATACATGCATGGCGATAATTTCTTTGTACCAAGAAGCGTGCAAAACCAACACTTCAAGCAAGGGTGCTGTGTGATGAGCTTCTGTGGACGAGGACAACTCGAGCTAGTCTTATCCGTGCCGTGCCGTGCCCCACGCATCATGCCTTGAAGCAAGTCGAGACGTGAGAGAATTAGGGATGTTGGAGCTAGAGTACTTTCTTCTGCATCGGCTACATCTCGATTCAGAGTGTTTTAGAGAACCGAACCAGTCACGGAGCCACTTTGCATGTAACTTGTTGGCAATGTATCGTGAGACGATGAGGTTGTTGTTGGACGATCTTAATCAAGGCTGCAGCTCGACTACACGCGTCTAAGAGACATCCAGCTTGGAAGGTGTAATGCAGGTAGAATGCAGTATCAATCACTTGACTCATACGCCATGTGCCAGGGTACCTTTACGGGGTCTCGAAGGACCAGACACAGATGATGCATGATAGTGGTTGCGTGTCGTCACTCAAGTCGGACCGTGGCCGACCGAAACTAAGCAAATAGTTTGTACAAATATGCCTATCGAAGTTTCTCAAGCTCTGCAAGCCTTGGGGGCTGTCGAAGGAATCAGGCCGCATCAAAGGCCGCCCACGGGAAGATCCTAGGGCCGCAGATGATACCAGACACACCAACACCCTCGGCTCTTCGGGGTTCAAGGGTCTGACGACACCAAGATGTAAGCGGTCAGAGTGTGAAGAGCATGACAGTATTGCTCTTAGGAAAAGATCGGAGGAACTCGTGCCAAGGGCCGTAGAGAGTGTGACGATGAGACTCTGTTGCATGCTGATCTAGTGTGTTGCCTGTTGCCCACTTGCTTCTGAGCTCCGGGAGGTCATCCGGAATGAAAAGTACCAAGAAGAGACGCAAGGTTCGTGAAATATCATGCGCAAGCCAGCCCGAACCAACACGACTTGGGTCTTTGAAGACAAAATCGGCAAGGGGGTTGCAGGTGTAGACGCAGGCGCAGACGCAGACGCAGACGCAGATGCAGGCGCAAGAGGTAGTAGTAGGCGCGGCCGCAGCGGAGTTTGTCTCGTACAAAGTGGGCCAGCCGAGGGTGAAGTTGTCGATTTACCAACAACCGCGCCAGAAAGGCGCCGCTGGAGTCAAATTATCGACTCATCGGCTCGAGGTTTGCTGTGATGGGTTGAGGCGCTTTGAGTTGATGTGAAGACAAGGTAAGGTACAGCCGCGCGCCATCACACCCAACCTAAGCTGCAGGAAGGTGCAGGGGTTTATCGGCCCCCACCTGGAGAATAGACAGGGGGAATGTGCGGCCGCCTACTGGCACTGTGCTGTTGGCGTACGTTTCGGCGATACATACAGTGTAAAATCTATCAAAGTTATCTGTCGAAGCAACAACTCCAAGCGCCCCATGACAGGGGTCATCGCTTCCCTGATCAAGCTCGGCCCAATCAGAATTCAGCAATACTTTGTAGTAGGAAAGAGTTCTTCTAGTTGAAGCCATCGGACCTGCTTTAGTATGTACAGAAGGATGCCAGACGTGGTAGGTCAGCACTGTAAGGAAGGAGTTCAGATACTGCAAGGTACACGAATTATACTTCAGATCATCATTCAGCCTACAACGGCAGTTGTATTTCCACTTCACCAACAGACAGCATCCAAAATGAAAGTCTCCTTTGACTTCCATGTCGATATTGGCCCGCTTCGGCATCATCACTCGACATATAGTTTCACACCCACACAACTTTTCTGATGAAGATCCCAAGACCCGGAATGGACAAACCGGCATATATTAACTTGAATATGGCATGATATGGCACGGCACAACATGGGGCACTTTGGGATAGTGGAACGCACAAACTACAACTTTGTCACACTTCTCATCATCGAGAAGGGAATGGTCAACCACAACCATGTGTGACAAACCTCCCCCTTCGTGCATCGAGTCATGCAGCAGCGCGGAATTGTGTGAAGCTATCCCAGATTCCATGTCGTTCGTTTCCGTATGCACGACCTCATAGTCGAGAACGAGGCGCAGATAATACCATTTGTGGAGTATAGAACAAAGAGACATGACGCACAATCAGGAATCATCCCCGTCTTTACGAGCTGTGGATGCACGGTTGGCTACTTTCCTCACACTTTCCGTGGTGATCGCTGAAGATACTTCCAGTATCAGGAACAGCCGACGTCTGCTCCCCTTGGCATCTACATGTGTTGTTGGCTCATCGCGGGTATTCTCATGGTGTGCCTTCGGCGGCCCGCGCGCATGATCTGGCCCGCATATCCACCTGGACATCACTCCGAGCAGGTCGCCTTGACGAGGTGAATTGCTCAAAGCAACAGCGTTACTTTCATCCGCCGCGTCAAACTCGGCAAAGAGAGTTTGATCCGCTGATACAAGCGCGATATGTATACTTCCACTCACATAGGCTGTTGTCATGTACTAGTTATATGCATCTCCATAATGGTGTTGATACGTACAAACCTTAGTGACTGACAGGGTTCTGCAGTCTTTCTTTGTTCACTCTCAAACACAGCAACTAGTACCTGACCCTTTGACCTTTGACAACCCCAGAACGACCCTACATCCCGTCGTCCACCTAATCTATATAGGGATTAATGGCCTCTTCGCGGATCATGTGCAACATCCGCTAGCTCCACAAGGCGTCTAACGCCTCTCGCGTCTTAGCTTAGCAAAGGGACAAGGAACAATAGCAGAACCCGGACCAACAAACACACGAAGGAAGAAAATTTCCTCGAGATGTGCCGAAGAACAAGTTGGTAGGTCACCAGGGAGATGAAAAGTACGTCCAGGGGGCCCGCACTCATGAAAAATACCAATTTCTGTGGCGTCATGACACAAGCCGGTATCTGTTGGTCGCAATTTAAGTCGACAGCGGGAGAGGCATCAATAGGAGGGTGGCAGGTACAGAGCTGCCACGTCCATGTGGCAGCTGCAAAAAACGGCGACTTCGGCAAAGCCGTCTTACTTGTTTGCTGAAACAAACCAATTGCCTGCGTCATACTCTCTGGCCAGGTTCAGCTTCAGTGTTTTGAAGGGTTTCGAGTAATGGATGGTAGCATGGGTACAGGCTGTCATCTGAACGTCAGGCCTGCAGCTTTACTAGCGGGAACTCGGGGCGAGCTTTCCCGCTCATTGAGCAAGCCATCAGCTTGCAAGGGAGCCTAGATCTTTGACGTATGCCTTCTATTACGGATGCAGGAATCGTTCAACATCAATTTTTTTAGCATTTGAAGGAATTGGACTACGAGACAGTAGCTCATCATGTTGTCCGACCTGTCCTGCTCCTCGATAAAAGTTTGTACAATGCCATTACCAAGCTAAACTAGTGAGGGTTCACGGGCTGCAACGTGTGGCAGCCGGCCACTGCTCACGGCAGGCAATCGAGCATCAAACAAACCGGATCCAACTACATAAAGAAATCGCAAACTTCTGGCCCCTCTAACTGCGGGCATGATGTTGACGACTGATTTGAGCTGCATGATGGTGGTTCCCCTCAAATGCAGAAGAACATGTCCGCAGAGTATGGATGCAGGATGACCCATTCTACAAAGGGCCCCATTGAAGCCAACATGCTCGCAAAATTTCCTTCACAGTCACACCGGGTGGAATTCTATGAGGGCTCTCAGACCTGTATCGGATTCTAATGCTGTTGGGCTACCCAAAACTCCCTTGTGGACTGATGTGCCTTGACGTAAGTCAACCCTTGGGCCGGCCTGCCAACAGAGCGTGATGTTGCGGCACACAAGCGACCTGATTCGGGGCTCAGAGGTTATATCTCAGTTTACAAACTAGTTGTCTCCTTTTCCAGAATTCCCCTCGCCTCTTTTCTGTGGTGTTTGCGGGGACAGAGGGCCGAGAAGAAAGAGGAGTGCCTGGCAGTACATTTTGCGCACCAACACACACCCCCTCCAAGCCTCACCCCCTGGCCGACCCAGAGCCAACTGACTAGGTAGCTAACCAACCATCCTATCTAAGCAACCTAGCTCCTGGTCTTTCAACACCTGGGAAGTGCAAACAGGACCAACAATCCGTCTTCCTTGCTCTCGTTTTGAGGGTTATTTCGACTTTCACATTGTGGAATCTCCAAGACACCTGTACACATAGTGTCATGGACAGTAAACTGCCTCGCTCAGTCATAATCGTTTCCAAACCCTCGGGACCGTTTCACCAGCTATATAAGGGCCAAGGACATCTGCCTCAATCGAATATTCACAGCTCAGACTCAACAGCACTTCAAACCACCATTCTACACTCAATATCCCATATCATAAATCTGAAGATCTCTTCTTTTCGAAGTCTCATCATCCTTCAGCTTCAAACCCAATCCTCAGCCATATTTTGGTGCCAATCCTCCATAGTCTACCACGGAAGCAAGCCTCTTTCCGTCAGGTACACAAAGCCACACCCGTCGGGACAAGTGTGACCAAATACTCACACAAACTTCTCGGATCACGGCTGTGAACTGCCAGTCAACTCTTGAGTCAACTAGCTCCGGCTGTCAGACAAACCAATCCTCGCACAACGCCAGTTTGTTGCTATATATTGAAGCACCAAGACAAAGTCTTTAGCTTCAACAACAGACAAAAGCTCTCTTGCATTCTCTCCAAGGTTCCAATTTGAAAAGCATCAGCAACCATGTGCTACTGGAGAACTACCCAGCACTGGACTCAGTGTGGCTGCACTGTTTCTAACCTTGATCCTCAGCCCGGCACCTCCTGCCGCTGCACGAGCAATGTCACCGATCAGGGCTCGACGACGTGGGAAGGCTACTGTGGACGTCCTCAGTGCCCTAACCCTCCTCGGGCGACCTAGTAGGTTGGTATCTGAGTTTCCCTTTGAAAGCGAGCCTCTACGCTGCAGTGCAGCTAACGAGTGTCACGTATAGCGATCCTCGATACCCTCGAAGAAAGGGAGAAAAGTTATGAGCGGATTCTTAGATCTGCAAGAGCTTTGGCTGCCCCGCGCAAGGTGGAAACGCATGGTGATCATGGAGGGGAATT
This sequence comes from Fusarium musae, assembly GCF_019915245.1. NCBI lineage: Eukaryota > Fungi > Ascomycota > Sordariomycetes > Hypocreales > Nectriaceae > Fusarium > Fusarium musae. The sequence continues at coordinate 4,328,984 of NC_058387.1, forward strand.
CGTATACCTTTTTTTGGATTTGTTTCTGAATCCATAGATGGACCGTGGTATCCCTGGAGTTGTTTGGCAACAAACTCGGACTCCCAGAACAGCACAGATGAGATGGTGATACAGTCATTTCCGGCATTCAGAGGGCATCATTGTGGTTTATTTTCGTCCTGTTCTTGTTTTTATTCTTCTACTTCTTCTTCCACACTTACCTATCTACTTTCCTTGATAGTTTGAATTGCATCTTTACTTTATCTCACAAACCGTTTTGACATGCATGGGTTAGGTGCCCCCTTGCTCGATTGAGTTGGAGAGGAGTATGACTGGGGGCGTGTGAATAAAGAAACGACCAGGACCCCATGCCTCCGCGGTCCCTAGGCGAGATTTCGAAGAACTGGGGTATCCTCGCTAATAGCCTTAACTTTTGCTTCTACTTGGTGGACAAATGCTGACCTGTCTTGTTCTCGATCTTAATTCTCGCATGATATTATACATTTTGTTCCTATATGTTCCAATGGAAGTCAGGTTGATGAAGTCGTCGGTTTAAGTTTGCCCCCACTAACAGTCGCACTGATCCTCTGGCCCAATCTGCGACCCCCCTACGCCACCCTACGCCACGGCCATAACAACGGCCCTAAAGAAAGCCACAACCAACCCATGAATGATGGAGCAAAGGAATTATGTTTTGAATATATTTCGTTCTACAGCCTCATTGTGGATTCTGGAGAGATAAAAACGCCTCGTGGGCGTCTATTCGGACTGTGCACGAGGTCTGATGTCACCGCCTCTCAAGGTCTGAGCTATGGGTCTCTGCAGAAAGGAATGTCCGTATAAGTCAGCCTCTTGTATAGATGTTACCAACGGCATCGTGAGCCGTGCATCAGGGTCCCTTTCGCCAAGTTAGTCCAATTGGATATAATCCTTCTGTTCCCTCTAGTAGCGATTAAGGTAAGGCAGAGTTCAGGTTGATGTCTCACTGGGAGAATCTGTCACCACGTAGACATTTAAGCGCCCAATATCTATCTGCATGTACTAGACTAAGGTACCTTAGTCTCAGCCCTCTCTCTGGCCTAGTAGACTAGTGCAAGCTGAGTCCGATTCATGTAGATTTTAGTTAGTCGATAGTTGGTGTATTCAGTCGGTGAGGAGTAAACTAATCCTTCCTGCGTCTTTCTCGGTTGGTTTGTTAACATAGAGATGGCGTCTTCTCTTTTTCTTCCACTTCCGGTCAACCAAGCTTTAGTACCTGGGCCATTTGATCAGTTATCAAACGCCCCTGGCCCTGCCCTGTTGGCGTTGGGCTGGGTGGAGTTGAGACGAGCAGCTGTGCGTGCAGACGTCACTGGTCATGTGATCTGGTTTCATGGTATCTCATTGCTGGGATGAGCGAGTCTTGAGTAAAAAATCAACTCATGAGCACACACGGCACTCAACTCAATCCCAGTTCAATTATTTATTCTAAAGTGCAACTTCTTGATGACTGAAATTTCATATGAGCTTATCTGTCAAATACTCTATTTGTCGACTTGTTGATGACACAAGGGCCAAATGCAGGTTGTGATACCTGCTGTGTTTTACCCTCCTAGCGAAGGAACTCATCCTTGTCAATTGCAACAGGTCGTATTTTACTACCCTTCAGAATGTGGCAATCCAGCAACCGAGACCTTTTCCTCATCTCATCTTTTCTTTTCTTTTCTATTGTTGGTAGTCGTACAGTATGAGTACAACTGCCAAAAACTCCGTACGTCCCGAAAATCGTCACACAGCAACACCCGCCTGACTCAAAAGAATAAAAAACTCTCCGGCCCGTATGGTACAAACAGTCAATATCTTCAGGAAATGTAACCTCCACATCTCGCTTGCAGTAAATGCCGTTGTCCTCCCGTTTCCCCCTTCGCAATCCGCATTATACGGGACGTGTCGTGCCGGCCCACGACATGACCACCTCCATCTGTAACTATCCCCGTTCTCAACACACTGGCTTATGCGGCCTGTTGGTGAGAACTTCGAAAGAGATTTCCCATGGGCTGTAATTGTGCTGCAGTCTAACAAGACTGGCGAACTTCTTTCGCGCCGGATCGAGGATGAGTCTTGCTCTGCTTCAGTTGCAGACCGGGACTACACACTCTCTCCCCCGCTCTCTGTCTCGTCGGGCCACTGATTCACTGACCGTCTGGACACTTGCGCTCAAGCTGGACTGACATGGGTTTTTGAATCCGACTTTAGCAGCTCTGGTTGGGAATGAGAGGTGTATGTGATTTGTCTCTCAACTTGATAAGTTGATGGAGCATCCGGACTTCCTGGAGAATGGGTAATTTACGAAGCAAGTGCCACATAATCACAATGGCAAGGCTACCTTGGCTACCTCAGATCCAAGTTCATATCCTATTCTTGTTACCATCAAACGCTGTTCTAATCTGTTTATCACACCTTCTCTCATAGCGCTAACAGCAGAGCCAGATTCTGGTAAGTGATGTCCTATTCAACAGTATCTTCCCTTTCTTCCCTTGTTTTTTTGGCAATTCTCGCATGGGGCCCAAAATGCACTTTCGCGATCCTCTTTCATACTTTATCTCTTACTCTTCCTTGTGTTCAGGTGTCAATTACCCTTTCTTCCTTCTATACATATACTGACAGTTCAATAGCGCTTATCAAGATGGCACACGTCGATGGAGAGCAATCTGATTGCGACCCCTACTCTCCGAGTATGGAAGAGTTTCGTGTCAAGATCAGAAAATGTCAAGACGCATCAATGGCTCGATCTCGGGTCCAGAGTGTCCTGAGCAACTACAACCAGATGTGTCCCGACATGCCCAAGGCGATTCAGCTAAAGGTCGCCAGGTTTCTCAGGCATGAGAAATGGGTAGACAGCCCGCGCACCCTTAGCAAATTTAAACTCTATTCTCTGCTGACCGGCCAAGGACGCACAAAAGCTCTGAACTTCTCAGCCTGGTTGGTTGTGGCGGCTATTTGGCCATCCCACCTGCTCGTTCTTGGCATCGCAGACGAAATGTCACAGCTCTGGGGGCAGAAGTTCCCTGATACACGACCTTTCTTCCCTAAATACGCCTCAGAGGAGGAGGCACTCCTCAAGTATGAGGGAAATTTTGTGACGGGGGACGACTACCCTCTCTCGGATGTTAGCGATGGACATTCCAAAGACCACAACAAAGAGGATTACAAGCGCAAGTCGAATCTAGGCGATATTTTCGAAAGAGCCGCGAAAAAGCACAAGGTTGACCGAACTACCGCTTCGCCCAACCGTAACATCCCAGAGCCGCACAATGTGCAAAAGACCCCAGGTATTGAGGGCCCGGAACAAGGCAAAGTTTCGTATCTCAAAAGGAAAATCAAGGCACGGGACGAGCTTCTCAGCGAAAAAGACAAAGTCATCAAACAACAAGATGCGCAAGTCAAGAAGCTGGAGCTTCAACGTGATCGAAGGTTCAAAGACGGAGACAAAGACTTCAGAAGGCTCTTCAATCGTGTCAAAGCGCTCAAGACAAGCCTCAAAGATGCGGCTGAAAAGGAGCACGATCTGCAGGCGTATGTTCGGCAACTGGAAGATCAGATCAAGAGTCGAGATGAAGAAATCGAGAAGCTCTCTGATCGCAACAGAAAGCTCAGTGCAAAGAACCAGGACGGATATCGCACTTGGGAGATGCACGCTGAGGGACTGGAAGGGGGTCGAGGCAAAGAAATCAAGGAACTCATTCGTGATGACAGAACACTCGGGGAAAAGGTCAAAGAGCCATCCGATACGGAGGAGGAGTAACAGGCGTATATTCAACAATATCTTATGAGGCTGAAGGGACGGAAAAGCCGCCACAGGAACAACCATCAGACCTCGCCATGAAACAGTTCTTTCGGGAACAGTCATAGCAACACAATAGACGAGATGATGGACGAGCTGAAGTTTGGGCGGGAGGTTATTGCTTGGCACTTTGGCAAACAAAGTTTTCTGGCTTTAGAGTCTTTTGACAAAGAGAGATAAGAGGACTAAGCACGGTGGACACTCCAATGTCCCTAGGCGTTGTTCTGGAATTCTTCTGATTCTGCTCTGTAAATGGAAGTTGCAATATTTCAAGGCGTTTTCATCATCCAGCCTAGAGATGCAATGCGAGAGAGCGGTTTGTTAGTTAGGTACCAATGTAACAGGCATGCGCTACACTTTCTTCTATTCATCCATCTTTGCATTGTATCCCCATATTGACCTCAATATGATTCCATGACTCATTGAGGAGTTGGTTCAGTGTTTTAGCAGCCAACAAAGAATCTCTCTCCTGCAATCTCGAGAAAGCCTGGGATCTTTGGCCATGTAGTTGCAACAACAGCTCACGTAGAGAATGACAATCATTTAGGAACCCACCCCTTACCATTGAGGCATTCGTAAAGTCTATGCTGGCTTCTGTTGATCATATTGACGGGACATTCCTTTCTTCTCAGTAACGCGGCGATCGCTAGCCAAACCTTAGGCGGCGTGTCGCTTCGGACGCTGTGATGACACTGATCACTGGGTGCAAATTGCATGTTGTTTAATGTCTCATATTTCACTGATTTCATGGTCATTTTTTGTTATTCTTAAGTAGAGTTGAGAATCTCTTGAGAAGCATTGACATTTGGGTCCTGGTGCATCTCTGAGGGCTGTTAGCTAATGTTAATGTCACTATCGAGAGTGAAACCAACGACTAGGTAAGGATGGATTTTGCATACTGGCTTGGACCAGAATACTTGCTTGGGATGTTAATTTCATGCTAAATGCAAAGAGGCTTATGGTGAAGTAGCGAGAGTGCAAGACTGGATTGGAAAGGTGAGAGTGTGCAGGCAATGATGTCTAGATAATGAATCTCGAGGCGCATACCGGCCCTTCAAAAGTTGCCGCCGACTGAGGGCCTCATACCAATATGAGATGTTAAAATAAACTTAGCAAAAAGCATACCAAACTTATACCAAGTTGCCTTGATCCTTTTATTATCTAGCCCAGGTCCTCAAGTTTTCATTCCTCTCCCAGCGTACATATGTTTCAACGGCTGGCAATAACCGACAACTCTGTCCCACCGACCTCGTGCCGAAATAACAGCATCACATCCATCTACATAAAGTACAGCTGTGATCTGGGTATAGAATTTTATCTTGTATCGGACTGCATCTACGGAGTAGAAGCTCTTCAGATGCCCCACTTATTGATCGCGGGGGACATTATGCTTAGCCGCCACTGGCTGTTCAACCTGAACCTCACAACACAATCCTATTCTAACGACATGTTTTGCAAGAAGGCCACAGCTTCACGGAAACCGGAAATACTGGGCTGTAGGCATCTGGAGTCTGGGTAGTAGAATGCCACTGTCACCGAACGAACCAGTGATATCTCGCTAGATCAGTATCCAGCAGTCGTCATCAAAGATATCGCGGCCATCATGACAACCTCGGAGGCCAACAGCCTCAACCTCCTGGACCTCCCCGTGGATATCCTCAGCATCATCCTGAAGCCACTTGTCACGTCTTTTACGCCCATATGTCTCTGTCCGTGCACCAGATCAACCGTCAACCCGCTGCCCATTCTCCTCTCTCACCCGGCGCTACACACCATCGCCACTCCGCTGCTGTACGCAGGAAACGAGTTCTTACTGGACGCATCGGGACCCCATGCACAACACATCCGCAGAGAATTACAGAGCGCTCCGCCCGGAGCCGACGACAGACTTGCCGGCCGAGCTACGCTGCTCACAACACGAGGTGCTCTACGCAGAATAGCGAGACTGGAAGTGCGAATTGATCGCTTGAGAGGATGGATAGGGACAGATATTATACCACTACTCACGGAGCTAGCTGTGCAAGGAAGAATGGATTACCTCACAGTCTGGGTTCGCACCCCCATCGAGCCGAGGACTCCGGCCCATTCCCGCCCTGCCAAGCCGGGAAAAGATCTGGACATGTTTGCACGACCACCTCTGGAGGGTTTACTGCGTGTCCTGGCAGATCCGTACTTACTGTCAGCGCGGTTATGGGCAGACGCGCGGCATGCGAAGACGTGGTGCCAATTCCATATGGATGCCGGAGGATGCGGAGCGGAGAGTGGAGACCCGGGGCGGGAGCGGGAGAGGGTGGAGATTGATTGGCGGGAGATACTTCGCGTGGTAGATCCAGAGAGAAAGGAGATCACGGTCGTAGGCACTGAGAAGAAGTGGTGATTTTCGCAGGTTTCGGGGGGCAGAAAAATACCAGACCTTGATATAAGATGTCAAAATAACTTAGCAAAGGTATCCTAAACTCATCCTAAACTTATGCTAAGCTATTCAAGTCTTTTTGTCATTTAGGATCGGGGTCCTGAGGTTTCTTTCCTCCCCTAAGACTGGCAAGGCATCACAAGCAAGACGACTGAATTACCATAAGCATGATCCTTCAGCATTTGACGCTTGTGGGACATGAATCAAAAGCTGAGGGTGTGTGTTGTGCTGTACGTGGCGGATTATGGACGGTCAGAGACGGCACAGAAGCCGAGATGTGCAGTGGCTTTGTATTCGATGAAGAAAAGGGTGTACGAGATGGTTAGTCCTAGCAATTGATCAACATGTGAATGTTTCTCTGATAGATCATCATGCTAAAGGGTGGATATCTGCGAGCGACAAAGGGAGTTCAAAAATTGCCAGTTATCGCCATGATATCCCAAGTATGGAAGTGTATCATTAAGTGTCAGGGATTTCAGAGACTAAAGGTTAGGCTTAAATTGAGTAAACTTATAAACTCGTCACGAGATCTATCATAGCGCAATATGCTTGGACCTCTGGACAGGTACGTACGGTAGAATAAGAGTGATCAGCATGAGCATCTTGTGTGCCGTCTTGGCGATGCTGTTTAACCTTTCTCCTGGTGTAGCCTTGCTATTATACAAGCAATCTTATTCATACATACCTCTTGTCTCAAATGCGCCTCCGTACACGAGCACAGTCTCTGAAACAGTCCGTTCTTAACCAACCATAGCAGTTATAATTGTTCGACAGTATCCGCACATACACGTCTCAATATCCCCGTCGGAACACCGAGGACCACCGTCCGCTTCCGATAGCAAAAGCAGGTCACGCGCAACGAACGAGCTTTGAGATGAGGAATGACGTATTTGCGTGCCTCATGATTTTCTTACCAATTGACCTTGTGGCAGACAAGCCGCTTCCCCCGCAATTGGCCCACGCGTTGAGGAGGATGAATGAAGCCTAGTTTGGGGGTCCCTTTTCTATCACCACCCACGCTTCGTGGTGTTTTATGGGATAATAAGCTGACACATTTATGGTATTCAGGTCGGATACTTTTAGAAGGAACACCCATCTTTGTTTTGCCTTTTCTTATCTCTGACGAAAACAATGCTGTGTACCTTGGCCGCTTGAATAAGCTAAGGGAACTTGAAAGGGCCGGTGATACTCTCCGCCCCCCATGTTGTACATATAATTATAAAAAGAGTGGGATTTTGACAGGAAATACCGACAAAATAAAGAAACAAGAAAAAAAAAGTGAAAGGGTGAAAAATTCAGTGGACGTCATGCAGGTTTCTCGGTCACCTCCCGAAACTGCTACCCCGGGCCCTGAGTCTACCGAGAGCCTGGGCAAAAAGACCATGAGAATTTGATTGGATCGTGTATAAACAGATCATGGTTATTAAATAACAGTCGGATATAGCAAGTCTGCGCGGGCGGCAGGCTCCGGCTATTCATGGCATGTTCTCTTTTTTTTATGCAATGCGAGACGCGGCGCGGTAATGCTACGCTATCCAGGCTATCTAGACCAACTTAGACCATCTTTTCTGTGCGTTTGCACATGATCGGTCTAGAATCAATGAAATGCCGGTGTTTTCTGGAAAGTTTATGGGTGTGTAGGCAGACATTGCATGTGTGTGTATGTGTGTGTGTATGTAGACCTTTACAGATCATGGATGGATGGACGGATGGACAGAAAGTGAAAAGGACAACTCATGGATTCACGTCAATTGCCCACACTTTGCTATCTATGCCAAATAATAAGACCGAAGATCAATGACTTCAGACTGTAAAGAGAAGAGACCCGTCCAGCCCGTGTTGCAACCACGCTAACTGATAGGACAGCCTTGCAAATCTATCTGTCAGCTGTCTGTCTGTCAATCTCACATTGGCTTACCGCCCATACCGCACCCCCAAAGGCACCGCATTTCTATCCATGGCACACGGTCCCAGTGCCGAAATGCCCATTGACTGTATTGTGTCAGTGTGTGTATGATCATCGTCACTCAGGGACCCTTCTGGTTGCAGATTCGACACTCTTTGCTTTATCTGGAAAGGACTGGAATCATGATTTGCCGCTATCAATAGTGCTACTGTAGGCCAAGATCCAATGTTTCCAGCATCCTTAGGTAGGGAATAGAGACAGTAAAGTCCTCCCCCCCTTCGATTCCACTAATTTTTCTCTTCTTTCTCCTTTCCTTTCTCAGTGATAGACAAATAAAGACAGAGATAATAAGGAAATGCAAAACAGCATAAACCTCGCTTCAATTTTCTTGCTCAGCCTTTCAAGACTCTTGCTTTCACAGGATCCAGACCAAAGCCGCCCACCTCAATCCTAATCCCGTATGATTCGATTCTCTTGTTCCATTCAACCGAAGCTGAAGATGCCCACCCCCCATCTTTTTCCACAGTTGGGGGGAGGGGGTCCTTTTTGTTCACCTCTTGCTTTTTTGTTTTTCTTTTTTAGCCTTGTTTTTTCTTCTTCTTATTTTTTTTGATTCAGAAATTGTCAAATCAATGTGGTATCCTGGAAAGTTTTGTTGTTGGTTGTGCCATATTCATAAAAATTGAAATGAATAAAATAAAATCATCGCTTGCGCTGTCATAATTTCACGCCTTTCTCACAAAAGCACGCCATTCACACAAAGGTTACCGTGACTTTCTTCAGTGAAGGATAACATCATGAAAGTCGGTCTTGTGCTCATCGGCATGCTCGCCGTAGTGAACAGGTCCAAGCTTGAGGATGCGGTAGCTGTTGTTGGAGCTGGAGCTGGAGCTGGACGACTCAGTCGAGGCTCGTCGAGGAGCAGAGGGACGAGTGTGAGAGCGGGCAGCCGGCTTCTGAGGGTATGAGGGAGAAGTGGCTGGGGCGAGAGACAGGAAAGAAGACTTGGGAGCCGGGGTGAGAGGGAGGAACTTTTGAGGAGGAAGAGCAGACATTGTGAATGCTGTAGTAGTAAAGAGTTGTTGTTGTGGTTGTGGTTGTTGATGGTGATGGTGATGGTAGAGATATAGTGGTAGCTGAGGTGGGCGAGACAACTGCTGGATCGGAAGGGACAAGAAGATAGAAGCGAGGCTTTGTTGTTTTGGTTAGAGAACAGAAAGGAAAACCATGCTCATTTCGAGCGAGGGTACCGTCCTCTTTATGCTTTCACGATCCCATGGAAACTCGCGGCCTTGATCAGCCGTCTCATCTCAAATGATGTGCTACTCCATATTCTGTCTACCTACTAGTGTTGATACCAACCCACGAGACAGAGAGACTTATCATCATCCACCCCCCTGGCCTGGTTCATTCTCTTCCGTATCACCGACTGCACCCAAACTCCGCTGCCCGGGCTGTCTGAACTAAAATCTGGAGGGACATGCAGACATGCTAACATGCTGTAGTCTAGTGCGAAACTAGGTCCCGCTATCCCGCTCCCACCCTCTTTCTTTCTCCTGTGTTCCGTTTGTCACTGTCAAATGCTAACAAATTAGCACATCATCGTCATACGGTCGTCGCGTTGCGTTCCAAATCTCGAGATATTGACATGATGGATTTTTGCCACTGTCACTGACTTCATGTCACACCCCCAGACAGACTCACCCCCCGGACTCACTCCCCGGATCATACGGACCTGGACGGACCTGACCGCACCGGGTGCCCATCCGGTCCTCTTTGCTCCATGATTGGTTTCCCCCCGGCCTCAGGGACGTGACAAAAAAGTATCGACCAACTTCTGTTCCACTTAATCTTTTCCGTTTTATCAACGATTGCCGGGTCCCAGTACTTCGTGTATGGCTTGTTATACAAGGCCCTCTTCTATTCGCTCGCCAACCAGTTTCGCTTTTAGAAAACCCGAAGACTTGAGACGCGACTATGCGTTGCACGTGGGGGTATCTCTGATACGGACCGGTCTATGATCTTCATCTTGCATCTGTTGCCCTGCCTTGCCTTGCTTCGTGTCAAGATTGCAGCTCGCAACAATCAAATCAATCTCGCAGGCAGTACATACACATCTCGGATCTTTGTCCAGCCCCCGCCGCCGAGTCTTGGATCGTATATCTCTGATCAATCCAAGCGAAATAAAGAGTTGGACTTTTCTGCTTTAGTTGGCTCTAGGATATCTTATCAGTGGCTTCTACTGCTATACCTATACCCACAGCCTTACCTTTGCCCATACCAATGGATCATCCACATTTCCTCTAACTGGGCGTTGATCCCCAGTCACCCATCTCCTGCCATTACTGACCTAGCTGGCAGAAGTTCTATTTTGGGAATCCGCTTCGGTTTAAGATGTGCTTGGGATGAGTTTCCACATCAAACAATATATGCCTTAATGACGAATGATGTGGTGCTATTTGTAGAACAGTATCTGGCTTTCACATCAATAAGCTGAGCAAGTCATATATATTTATTAATGATATCCTATTTAGTCAAGCCAAGTACGTAAGGTCTATACATGTAGGATACAAAGACTTGACCTCTCCAAGTCTGGTCAATCTCCTCAGGGCTCACCATGGTTTCATCATCTATCGGCCCATGCCCCTTTATACTCCCCAAGAAATGCAAACACATCCACCGTTTCATAGAGGTAATCATAGAGGTGATAAGAAAGCATGTACTAGTGTATTCTACTAGTAAAATCTATCATTTACCACCATATGATTACCTAGATAACATAAAAGCAATGCAACGCCTGTGTTGCTAGCATCATTCTCGAAGCTACTAATTCCAAGTTGTTCTCGTTTTCGCTGTTACCAAGATAGGAATGCACACCCCTCTCCATTTTGCCTACATAATTTACCGCTCATTCGACGGCGAGTTGGGAGAGCTGTTTTTGGTCAGTGACTTGTCATTAAAGTATTATCAAGGACCCTAACTCACTATTGATTCCCAGACGTTCCCGGACCCGGCGTGCGAGGAGAGAAAGCAGGCGACGTCGGGGAGTAACTGGGGCTGGTCGGCGACTGCTGTGCGCCAGGGCTCCTCTGGAAGCTTGGGCTTGTTGGGGAATAAGCCTCAGGAGACGTTGGAGACCATGAAGGTGACGCCGGGGAATAAGAGGGTGAGGTTGGTCCAGCACCATGAATGTTGGGCGATGTCGGGCTGTAGTTGGGGCTCGCCGGTGAATAACTAGGAGACGTCGGAGAATTGAACTGTGCTGGCGATGTCGGCGAGTAGTGTCTAGGAGACGAAGGTGACGTGGGCGAGTAGCTGGGTGACGTCGGGCTGTAGTTGGGGCTTGCAGGGCTTGTCGGACGCAACATCGGCGAGGTAGGAGAGAACGATGGCGATGATGGGCTGAAAGAAGGAGACGTTGGTCCATAGCGGCTCATGCCACCACCATCGATAAGAGGTGATGTGGGAGAGTATCCCATATTAGGTGATGACGGCGAGTAACTGAATGGCGATGTTGGGGATGTACTGCTGAAGGGGCTGGCCGCTCCGCGGTTGTACGGGCTAGCGCCGCCGAATCCATGATCACCAACAGTGGTGAAGCCACCAGGTGATTCCGATCCAGCACCCTGAATAGGGGAGAAGTTTCCTGCAGCAGGAGAGTTGAGGCTGAGGTAGCCCGAATCAGCCATTGGGGAGCCAGTGTCGTAGGGAGTAGCAGCTCCTTCAACATCTCCGCCCTTGGTGGGCATACCTGCCATCAAGCCCATGCGAGAGTTGTCAGAAATAACAGTCTCAAGCATCTTAGGATCCAGCAAGACATCAAAGTTACCGGTACCCATGGGCGCCATCTGACCTAGCATGACGTTCTCCGAGATACCACGGCAATCATCCAATTCACCTGTGGCGGCAGCTTCGAGGAGAATCTCGACTGTCTCCTCGAAAGAACAACGCATTAGAGCACCGGTGTCGGCTCGGTTGATACCATGTCGAGTGACCGCTGAAATGGAGCCTCTGTATGTCATCACATCAACAAGGAGGGCAATGTGACGATGGTTGACATAAGAACCGTCAAAGGCCAACACGTTGGTCAACTCCTTCGCCAACGCGGCACGAGCAGCTTCAATACCAAAGACCTCGACGATTTGATAAAGATCGTTTGTATATGTTCGGGTCGCGTCAACACCGTCCACGGCCAAAACCTCGCGAAGGGCAGTACCACTGGTATCCAGATACCACTGTGTGCAGCGGGGGTCATCCTTGATAGCAAGCAAAGCTCCATCAGGTCCTTCAGTGAGTCGGGTGCCCTTGGTGAGGAAAGCACGTTCAATGCCAGGAACGCCACGAAGAGTGAGAGTATCCAAGAGATGGGCCTCCAGGCGCTTGAGCATGACATCCTCCTCCATGCCACCTTCACCCTCTTCATCCTTGTCACCGGTTTGAAGGGTTCGAATACGGATAACCTGCTCATCGGCGTTGTTGTCACTGAAAATGACTGCCAGATCAGTAGGGTATTCTTCCTTGATGCGCTGAGCAACGTCATCGATCTTAATCTCCTTATCCAGAAGCTTCTGTCGGTCCAGAGTAATACGTAGAAGCCATCGCGATTGGTTGGCGGTGGGGTCCACGCTCTCATCCGGGATCATATAGTAAGACTCAACCATGTCCACATCTTCAGGGATGTTTGTTTCCGTGATGTTTGGATCATAGTAAATCTCAGTCACCGAGGTGACAGAGCGAAGGTTGGTGTATTCTACCATACTTCGAAGCTTCTTGGCTTGCTCTTGTCTTGCGAGCGGTGTGTTGAGGTACACAGCCATACTGGGAGTCTTGATGTTTTTGGCCAAGTTAAGAATTTCCTTGAGACGTGGCACACCAAGAGTAACGTTCTTGGACGACACACCAGCAAAATGGAAGGTGTTCAGTGTCATCTGAGTAGCAGGCTCACCAATAGACTGCGCAGCCAGAACACCAACCATTTCACCAGGGTTGACAAATGCGCGATCCCATCTGTTCTGGAGTTCACCCAAAATATGGTCGAAAGCCAATTTGTTCAGCCGATGCTCCTTGACCACCTCCTTGAAGGCAAGGCGAGAGCGGAGCAGGGCCTTGAAGAGAATGGATGCATTTGCGTCAGCTTCAATCGAGATTTCATCAGTACCACGAACAATCTTCATGCTATCCAGCAAGTTTTGCACGGCTGGAATGACTTCAGACGGTCGCAAGTTGCTTCTGTCATTGGCCTTGACATTGAAAACTCGCTTAGCGGACTCGATGATACGAGTGATGTTCAGTGGCAGCTGCATCATTTCCTCATTTCCCTTGGCCTTGTTAATCTGTCGCACTTGTCGGCGATCAGCTAACAGCTTTTCCCATTCTTGATCGAGATACTCCATAGATTCCTTGTCGCCAGTCAATTCGTTACCAAATTCGTAGTCATGCTTGAACCAGTCCGGGGGGTTGGCAAGATCCAGACGATATTTCTTCTCAAATGCCGAGTTTGACATATTGAGGATACCCAACTTCTGTTTCTCAATAATCATAGCATCGAGACCGTCTTCACCATAGAGGAACTGAACAATGTCTCCCAGAGAGTTTCGGACAGTTCCATCGTAACGGGCAGAAAGATCTTCCAGAGCCTTGACCAATCGTCGCTGAATATAACCTGTTTCGGCAGTCTTGACCGCAGTATCAATGAGACCTTCTCGACCAGCCATGGCGTGGAAGAAGAACTCGCTGGGAGTGAGGCCACGGAGGTAAGAGTTCTCGACAAAGCCACGGGCCTCAGGTGAGTAATCGTCCTTGGTGAAGTGAGGTAATGTGCGATACTTGAAACCAAACGGAATACGCTTGCCTTCGACGATTTGCTGACCGACAAGCGCAGTCATCTGAGAAATATTGATAGATGAACCCTTGGAACCTGAGGAAGCCATGGTGACAGCGTTGTTTGAATCCTTCAAACTCTTCTGTGTTGTCGTACCAGCTTTATCACGGGCCTGGTTCAGAGCCATGGAGACCTTGTTTTCGAAGGTCGCACGAACGTTCATACCAGGTAGGGCCTCAAGCTCATTCGCTGTGGCCATTGCTGTCAAGCGAGCAACTTCAGCCTTTTCCTCATCAATATGTACCTGAACTTTAGCAATGGTTGCCGCATCGGGAATTGTATCACCAATACCAATACTATGACCATTGTTGAGAAGCCAGTAGGTGACAACCTGCTGGACACCGTTCAAGAAAGCCATCGCACCTTCAGGGCCAAGTTCGTTGTAGCTGATATGCACAATGCCGCCCGCGGCAGCACCAATGTTCTTCTTAGTCAAAAGACCATACATCAGTTGGCCGGCTTGGATCAGAAGACCCTCATCCTTAAGAGGGGCGTTTTCACCAGAATCCGTACCGTTGAACAGGCTAACCTCCTTAGGGATAACCATGCTGATGAGCTGCTTACCAGTCCACCGAGGACGAGGCTTATAGATAGCAGGCTGAGGAATGACACCGTCCCAGTTAGGCACCCAGAGCATACAGTTCATGATTTGCTCCTTTGTGAGGAAAACATCTCGACGGCAAAGCTTGTAGGCACCAGCCAGAGAGTCCTGGACGATACCCATCAAAGGACCGTTCTTCTGAGGAGAAACAATGTTCAAGGGAACTAGACAAAGCTCTTTGACCTCAGCGCGTGTTTCCTCGCTCTGGGGGACGTGAAGGTTCATCTCATCACCATCGAAATCGGCGTTGTAAGGAGAAGTAACAGAGAGGTTGAGGCGGAAGGTTGAGTACGGCATGACACGAACACGATGACCCATCATAGATTCTTTATGCAGAGAGGGCTGACGATTGAAGATGATGTAGTCACCAGTCATCAAATGACGCTCAACCTTCCATCCGTACTCAAGAGAAATCGCGCCAGCACGGCGGTGATGGCGTAAATCGATTCGCTGACCATCAGCTCGGATGACATACTTGGCACCAGGATGTTCGTTGGGTCCGTTCTCGACAAGCTGATGCAGCTTTCCGATGTTGTAGGGTGTCACAGTTTCGGGATAGGTGAGGGTCCTGGCAATACTGCGAGGGACACCAACCTCGTGTAGAGAAAGGTTGGCATCACCAGTAATGACAGTACGTGCCGAAAAGTCGACACGCTTACCCATCAAGTTACCTCGAAGACGACCCTCCTTACCCTTTAGGCGTGCACGAATAGCCTTCACAGGTCGGCCACTCTTCTGAAGAGCCCGAGGTTGGCCAGCAATATCGTTGTCCATGTAGGTCGCAACATGATATTGCAAGAGCTCCTCGAAGTCTCGGGCAATGTGTTGCGGGGATCCTTCACGAATGGCTTGCTTGACATTTCCGTTGGCACGAATGATATCACCCAGCTTGTATGTCAAATCATCTTCGTTGCGCATACCAGTTCCCGTGCCATCCATGGAGATACTGGGACGGACCGGGGGTGGTGGCACAGGAAGAACAGTAAGAACCATCCACTCGGGACGAGCGTAGTCGGAGTTGAGGCCCATGTTGACAAGATCATCCTCCGTAATCCTCCTCAGAATGCTGTGCGCCATCTCGGGGGTGATAGGTGTTGTCTCCTTCTTCTTCGACTTCTGTCCATCTTCATCGACTGTAACTTCATCGAAGGCGGCTTTGAGCTGTAGGGCTGCTTGTCGAACGTTGGGCTGCATGTTACCGCAGCCACCGTGACCTCTCGGAGGACCAGTCTTCGTGCCGAACTCGTCGTCCTTTTGCTTCGCCTCGTCGTTCTCACATCTCCGCTTCTTCTTACAAACTTCCCACACGCGGTTGAAACGGACTTTAGGATCTCGAGTGTTAATGGCGTTAACGAACTCAGGATCTCTCTGATTAGGCGGTTAGCAACAAAAGTTAAATAGCGTCACGCAGCGAGACCAACATCATCGGCTAGCACTTTGCTACAGTTGTGGCAGACTATCTCCAAAATCTTTTTGACTTTCTTGATAAATCCAGGATGGTAGACAGGTTTGGCCAGTTCGATGTGGCCGAAATGGCCAGGGCACTCGCCCATTGCTTGGGTGCAGGTTTTGCAACGGAATTGTCGATCGATCGATCCGAGGAGCGGGTCGTTGAGGCCACCGTCACGAGGCTTGGTTTTGTTCTCCTCCATCGTTTCGGGATAAGTAATGTGGCAGACACTCATGTTCTTGATCTCCTCGGGAGACATCAAACCGAACTGAATCTCTTCCACGGTCTTGAGCGGAGCGCTCGAGTGGGTGAAGTAAAGGTTGGCCATGGTGGCGATATGTGATTGTCCTGGCGTGGAGTGGAAAGGAGCGAGAAGCGAGAGTAGAGATCCAAACGCGCGCCGGAACGCAAAGAAACGCGAAAAGTAGAAGAAAAGTGCGAAAAGATGCTATTAAAAAGGTTTTTGGTCGCGCAAGGTTGTAAAGTCGATAATAAATTCTCTCAAATGCGATTGTTTGATGGGCGATGAACAGCAACGCCTGTCCTGGCCACTGGCTCAGGTGAACCTCAGGCTGGTCTCCCCCGTCGCCGCCACCTTGTAGGTTGCAGAAACTCGAAAAATCGCGGTCGGCGATATCGTCGATCGTTCGTAATCGATAGGTAAGCTGTTTCGATGGGATGCGCGCGATGCCCGACGCGCGCTGTGATGACTTTGTGTTGTAGGCAAAGTTTTGTCGTGGTTAAAGCGAGAAGGTCGGGGGAAGCCTGAAAGATTCTGGACTTGAGAACGGCTGGCAGCAGTTGCGCGCTAAGCCCTTTTTGGCCTCCCTGAGCTCAGGGTGTTGCCTGAGGCTTGTTGCGCGCGCGAGTAGAGCTACTTTGCTGCACGCTCTCGGGCGCTGACTAAACACGAGTTTTTGGTGTAAAGTGGAAACCAGTCGCGCTTTTTAGATGGATACTTAAAGTATAGGTACTTGTACCCCTAAGATATTGGATCCAATCACGCCCTCTGACGTTTGAGATCTGGGCAGTGACTCAGGCTATGGCGAAACAGCTCCTAATCATTGATTCTGCGCATTTGATCCTCGAATCAGCTTGCATGAACTTCTATGAAAGCTGTGGACGAGCAAGGAAAAAGAAAGACACTCCTTGACTACATACTCAGAAGCACTATCATGGAGGCCTCAGGGAGCAAAACATCAGGCCTTGATTGATATGAGATGTTGAAGATAAACTCAGCCAAAGGTGTTCTAAATCCATACCAATTTAGTTAAGTCGCTTTGCCATTTAGGATTGAGGTCCCAAGTTTTCTTTCCTCCCCTTTACATGGTGTATCGAAATAAATCTTGTAAGTCCTGAGAAGGAAATCTCATAATAGATTCTTTATGTTTTTTTGGGGCTAAATTATTTCATTCATCCTATTATTGAGACGAAAATAGTATGTTTGGCAATCATCCCTATTCCATGCAGCTCTAAGTAGCGCCTCCGAATGCGACAAAGCCCCTTTGTTCTTTGCTGTCCATGTCCCCCCATCATCTACTTTGTTGTCTACTAACGCTTTCGGCTTCTTTTCCCGGCCGTGCTTTTCTGAACGGGTATCTTTTCCTCCAAATCGCTTTGACCCTCTCCAGGACTCCTACGTCTCATGGTGCCGGTTGATACTGCGATGAATTCGTCCTCGCTGTCGCTCTCCCCGAGATTAAACAGAATTGGCATCCGAAAGCTTTCTCCCTCATCCAGGGTTTTTGATGGATCCAGGGTCAAGACATCAACCTCTTCATCTTCAGCATCTAGTCGCCGTCGGTGTATCTCTTCTTGCGCATAGATATCAAAGTCATCTTCCCGCTCGATGTACTCAACGTTCTCTTCCACCTCAGCAAAATCAGGCGCCAGCGCCGACCATTTTTGCGGACTGACAACAGACCATATGTATATGCGACCAGTTTCCAGGCCACAGGCAGCCAAGAGCGCGCGGGTAGGGTGCCACTCTATCACGCCTTGTTCTTCTTTTGGGTCCTTGAGCATGCAAACCAGACTGCCGTGATTGCGCTCCCATACGTACAGCTCGTGGTTGTTGTACGTCGAGGCTGCGACATATTCACCAGTTGCACTGAACGTGACATGATTCCATGATAGCCTGTTGACAACATCCTGGAACTTGTGCTCCAGTGGTAATTGTAGTGTATCGAGGTCGAGATTCTCGGCCAGTAAATTTGGCACTCGGAAAGTTCGAATAATTCGGTCTTGGCAATTGACCAATAACTCGCGTCCTGATACCGTCATTCGCATATTGGTGATGGCACTCGAACATATCCTCTCCGACCAAATAATTTCGCATGTCTTTGCATCGATGATATTGAGCTTTCCTTTGTTGGTTCCGGCAAGCACATGATCTCCAGTTGTACTCCAGATCGCAGAAGTTGTCATCTGTTTGGCATCTTCTTTGGCTTGCTTCTCGCGCAGTGCTGCATCGTCGGTACTCGGTCGCTTCGCCGCTGATGGGAGTATACGTTTCACGTCGACGGGGTCGGTTATGTCGACTAGAAGTGGCTGCTCTTCGTATAGCGCTGCGACAAATTTAAGGCTGACACGGGTTAGTCAAGCTCGAGAGATGGTCGCGCTTCCTTACTGGTTCCATGGGTGAGGCTCAGCCATATACGCAGGCGCGCGAAGACGAACCTCGCGTAGACGCTTTCCATCCTTAAGGTCCCAAAGGATAGCTTTCCATCCGTGGCAGGCCGTGAGAAGATACCGTCCACATCTTGACCAGCTCGTGACTGTGATGCTCTTATTATGACCCCTCAGTTTCCTCGCGACTCCCATCGTATCCAGATCCCAAATTACAACGGTTCCATCGACTCGGCCCGAAGCAAGGTAATCGCCTTGCCGATTAAAACGTAGAGTTGTCGCATGTCCTGAACGGATCGTATTTGTGATGTGCTCGGGGTAATCTTGGAGAAGATAGTCATCTGAGAGTAGGAGATTCATAATAGCGTTATACTGAAAGTTGGCGTCGTAGAATAGCAGTTGGAATAAGGAGCTCGTATTCCATTGACAAAAGTGTTTGTGCAAGCTCTAGAAACTGGCTTCAGCCGTGCTGTTGGAGGGGGGCTTGGTCTGCAAGGCTACAGGCGCAGGCCCACACGACCTTGGGAGGCGTGCAAATAGAAATGTGGCTGATCCTTTGTTCTTCAAGGTCACTTTTATCTTGGACTAAGATGAATGAAAGTATTTCTATAGAGTCGTTCTTCATAGAATGGATCCGTATGATTTCATTCCTTAGTTGTAGGTGAGGGTGATGTGCTCTCTGTTCTTGGATGTTTGTACGTAGTAGTTGTCTGTTACTCAAAGGCTTGAGCGAAGCTTTGGGTTCAGTAGTAACCTGTACTGCGGAGGGGCGCGCAGATGCCTCCAAGTTATCCATCATCTCAATATTACCTGCATAAATGAATCATGAAGGTTTTTATATACATAGGTAGTTAATGGTTCAGAGTTTTGTCACTATTGTTAGAATTCCCAGGCGCAAGTTGCACGTAACTTTGTACATTTGTTAGTTATGGCATTTCTCTCTAACATTTCTCTAACCCCAAGAAGTATATAAAATATTCACTTCTCCACCATGTCGAGTTACACTCACATACAAATCATACTGAGTCGACTATAAACACCAGAGTCTAGATACAGCCTGCGGATAATATTTCAGCCCTCGTTCTTCCTTCCACGGTCAAATTCTCATCGAAGCTTGGAAAATGGCAAATTCCAAGTGAGTCATCGCATTGCCTGTACCTATATCATCGCTAATCTAATGATCACAGGTTTGAATATGTCCGTAACTTTGAGACGCCAGATCCGCTATTACCCAACACATGGATCGTGGTGCGAGTCGATGGCAGAGGATTCACAAAGTACAATTGGTTTTCGGTCTTTTGATGAGTCTTCTAACAGTTGATAGAATGTGCGCCAAGTATGGCTTCGAGAAGCCAAATGATCGCCGTGCCCTTGATCTTATGAACACTGCCGCCAAGGCCGTCGTGGCTGAGCTACCAGAAATCACAATTGCATACGGCGTCAGTGATGAGTACAGGTTCGTAAGACGAAACCTGTCAAGGCTTTTTACGACTAACACTTCCAACAGCTTCGTCTTTCACAAGGCATGCACTTTGTTTGATCGAAGAGCCAGGTTCGTTTACACTCATTCTCCCATCCTATGCTGCGTCTAAAACTTACGACTTCTAAGTAAACTTGTCAGCACTGTCGTCTCGACGTTCACTGCGAACTATGTATACTTTTGGTCGACTCACTTCCCCGACAGCCCATTATCTCCTCCATTACCATCCTTCGATGGACGGGCAGTGTGCTACCCTAGTGTTCAAAATCTCCGGGATTACATGAGCTGGAGGCAAGCAGATTGTAGGTTTTACAGCTATACAAATAAACCTGACTAACATAACCCAAGGCCACATAAATAACCTCTATAACACATGCTTCTGGTCTTTGATCCAACTAGGAGGCCTTGACAACAAGGAAGCTGAGAGTACTCTGGCGGTAGGTGGCCATATCGTAGAACTTGAACAAGCTGACTGTATCAGCGCACGTTGGCAGCAGATAAAAACGAGATACTCTTCTCCCGCTTTTCCATCAACTACAACAACGAGCCCGAGATATATAGAAAGGGCAGTGTTATCTTCCGCGACGTACGTATCGGTCTACACTTCCCTGCAACCCAGCACTGACACTGTACAGTATGAACTGGTTGACCCTAACTCTCACAATACCATGCAAACAATCGACTCTCAAGCAGAGCCCGTTGAGCAATCAAAGTCACAGAAGGAGAAGGACAAGAAGAGCCGAGCCAAAGCTCGTGTGGTGGTGGAACACATGGACATCATCAAGGACGATTTCTGGAACCAAAGACCATGGCTCCTTTCCAACAAGCCCGGGAAGATTCCAAAACAGACGTAAATATACATCTATGGGGTATCATCCAAAAGTTCCATTAACCTCAACTCCCAGAATATGCTTTCGCTGTATATGCCTTCAAACTCCGATTTTCCATGTCCCTCTATATTCTATTTCCCAGTCTCTTTGGCTCTTTGCCTCCTTTTCTCTTCTTTCTTTGCGCGCCGCCGTTTTTTCTCCTCGTCTGCGTCACTTGATTCTGCTGAGGACTTGGAGGGTTTGGAAGACTTTTTCGACTTGGACTTGAGCTCTCGGCGTGCTGCTTTCTCGGCCCTTCTCGCGGCCCGCGCTTCCTTCCGCTTCCTCTTTGCTTCTTTTCGGGCTTTCTCCTCCTCCTTGGTCTCTTTCCGAGGCTTGTCCTCATCAAACTTGTCGCCTTCTTGCTGGTCACTGGATTCGGTTTCGGATGACTCCATGCTCGAGTCGTTGATCGTGAGCTTATCTATTGTTCCTTCGAGGAATCCGCCTCGTACGAAGGTCGTGTATACGGAGTATTTGCCGAGGTTCTTTTCCAGGGCGTTCAGCTTGCCAGTGGTGACAGTCTGAACCACTTTCCCCTCTTTGGACGTATCGATACCCTTGAGTTGCTCATCAAACGCGTTCATCCACCATTGGTCGCTAGTGAAATGTTGCTTCTGGCCCAGTCCTCGAGTATTGTCTTTGCGATTCAGCAGTAGAGGTTTCGCAAGTCCAATTGAGTCGTCGGTTTTATGTAGGGAGTGTCCGGTTCCTCGCCAGCCTTGGGAGGAGAGCAGCGCATGTGCATCCATCGTATTGTTTATAATTTGTTTCCTCTTGCGACCAATAATATGGGTGTTGATATGGTCTCTGTCAAAGAGGGAACGGGATAAAGAATTGGAGGTTTGAAAGTTGGACGGTCGAGGGTCGCGATTGGGAAATTTTTTAGCGGGGCTGGCTTATCGGACCCCAGATTGATCTTATCAATGCTTGTTGTCTACTGCCTACTTTAGCAGGCAAGAGCCCCCCAAAACTTATACTGGGACAATATAAACAAAACGAAGTTCAACGTAGTGAAAGATTGCTATTTTCTACATCGTTGTTATCAAGCTTTACATAGACAGTTTTAGCAGAGGGTAAATTTAGAAATAGTCCTGTATTTTTTACAGCCTGACCGTTTCAGCCACCTCCACGATCTGGGTAAACTCCGGTACAGGGATAGTGGGGCTCACGTGCCATCCATCAGGCATAGGTTGGTTGAGGTAAGTTTGCGACAGACCACGCCTCGATTTATTAACTCTTTCAACCCTTCACCTCCAAACCCTCAAAAATGCCCATGGACGAACGCGAGCTTGGGCAGCGCATCAAGGCGCTGACAAAGTGTGTAGCTGCGAATGAGCCCCCCGAGAATGCCATCAAGTTGCTCGAGACATTGAAGAAGGATGCTTCTCCCACGGAAGAGATGCTACGGGTACGTACGCGGTTCAGGAAGCGATAGAGAGAGCGCTTTTATGCGCGCGTTTTGAATATATACACGCCTTTGTTGGTTTGCGCAAATGCATGGTCGCATTTCTCGCCTTTCTTTCGTCAACACTGCGGCCTTGGCGGATCTATCGGATATTGCACTCTTGATTCCACAGGGACTGTGCTGATACTGAGATCTTCGTCATAGGCTACAAGAGCCGGCGTTTTTGTCGGCAAACTTCGTTCAAATTCCAACAAGGACATCGCCCGTGCCGCCGCCGAACTCGTCAACAAGTGGAAGAAGCTGGTCGAACAGGAAAAACACTCGAAACTACAACGTGCAAAGGTCGGATCAGGATCCCCAGCCCCAGCCCCAGCTCCATCATCAGCGCCCGCGTCATCTCCTGCACCCCCTCCTCCATCATCAGCCGGTGCCTCTGGGGCCAAGTACAAGGGCGACATCGAGAAGCGAAAATACGAGACCGACAACGTGAACGTCAAGCGCACCGATTCTAATGTTCGAAACTCATGCATTGGGCTTATCTACAATGGCCTCGCCTATCGATCAACGGCAACCGAGACCGACGTCATTACTAGAGCCGTCGCTGTTGAGCATGCCGCTTATACCAAATTCAAAGGAGAAACGCCCGATTACAAGAAGAAGATCCGATCACTCTTCACCAACCTGAAGAACAAGTCCAATCGGGAGCTCGGGCGTAGCGTCTTGTCTGGTGAGATCACTGCGGAGAAGTTTGTTGTCATGACCGACGACGAGCTCAAGAGCGAGGAGCAGCGCAAGAAGGAGCTTGAACTAGAAAAGGAGAACATGAAGAAGGCCCAAGTTCCGATGGCTGAGAAGAGTATCAGTGAGAGTCTGGAGTGTGGTCGTTGTAAGAAGAAGCAGGTCAGCTACACGCAGGCGCAGACCCGAGCTGCTGATGAACCTATGACAACTTTCTGCGAATGCATGGCGTGCGGGCACCGATGGAAGGTAAGTCTCGTCACTTCCAACAAAGGTTTGGTGACGTAACTAACGCGTGATACCTCAGTTTTCTTAATAATATACACGGAGTCTGGAGGATCAGGATGCGACAATGCTAAACTAGACTAACACTTAGGTAACTTCTGCCTATCAGATTCATAAAGATCTTTCAAGTTCTACAAGTTGCTGGCCTAATTAACTTCACCTTTATATACCCCATTAATAAAATTCATTGTAATTGATCGCAATCTTATCATAAGTCCTATGTAAGTTTACAAATCCCTAGTCCTGGGCAAGTGAGTGGCGTCCCAGTGTATTTTTCATTGTAGCATCATAAATTCATATCCTAACAAGGAAACCCATTTACCCTTGAAACTAAGTATTCATGGAGTTTAGCCCAAGCTCGGATAACTCTTTACTGGTTTATTTGGGCGTCCTCTTAGAAAGCCCCAGGCTTCTCGAGTGATGTTTACCTTCTCATATTTCTATTTCGCCTACCCTATATCTTTTGAAAGACTCAATGAATTCTTGTATAAACGCCTATACAGAGTACTACTCCGTAACATACCGGATATAAGGTTTAAACTTAGTTGTCCAAGTCATGATCACACTCATTTGTCGTTTCTATATGACCGTATTTCAGACACAGTCCTGATTTTCAATCATCTTCCGAGTTGGTAAGGTTGTCGGTTAGAAAGCTAAATAAATCTATCTGCCCTTGATGTTGAAAAGGGCAAAGATGTACTTGTTGACGCAAGTGGAATGCTTGGCTTTTCACAATTATCAGTCTAGCACTGCGGTCTAATAAGCACGTTTTGTCTGACTTCTAAGTTCAACCCCTGAGATATATATCAAACCAATATCCTCCATCTCTTTCTATTAAACAGAGGGTCTAAGATCTGTATCTTCTTGGCCATACGCACGTGACGAAGATCTAAGCATATTACGGCTCTTTCAGTGATTGCATCACACCAATTACAACCCCGTCTGCACCTCGCACCAGGCTTCGGGGGTTCAGTTCTGAGCCTAGAGCCGTCGACTGCATGTTTCAGTATTGTACAACCAACAACACTGCCTGCCTAGCAAGTAGGACTTTCAGCCTGAAACTGAGCATTTAATCTCTGATCCTGCATGCACCCCGGCCGTGCTCAGGCCATGACCTATTGGCACCGTAACCAACGCGTACTATATAACCAACTGCCTAGCTCATAAACAGCCTGTTTAGCAACAAGCCCGTCTAGAGCTCCGTCTGGGTCGATATCGTCAAAATGGCACCAACGTGCTCGGATCCTCGTCAGATCGTTATCACACTCAACCCCGCGCGTCGCCAAGCGCTCCTCAAACTCGTCGATGAGATCACTACTTATATGAGTGATCAACTTCAAGCTTCCGACGATGAGCTTGGCCCTGTCCTATCAACCCCTCGAAATGAGAGTGGACCTTCTACACCAAGAGACGAGGACAGGTCATCAACACCCAGGAATGATGACTCTGATCGAAATGCTCAGCAGCAGCAGCCGAACAAGCCATCGGCGCAGGCACTACGTATTCAGAAAGCTGCTATAAAGCATTTGAAGGAGTGGAAAAAAGAATTCATGGCCAAGTTGGAGGAGATTATTTATGTCAAAGATGATCACAAGATTCAGGAGGAAAGGCGCAAACATCAACAGGAAGCTGAAAAGAGGAAGCTCGATACACCCGAGGAAGGCGAGAACCTCATCAGTTTTGGGGAGAATAAGATAGACAAGTCTGAGGATATTGCCTCTCTTCAGGCTCTATATCATCCTATTCCCACAAGACTGACAACGATCCCTGCTGCCGATAGAAGGGAGGCCATATCATGTATCCTACTCCTTCTGCTTTCCACAGGCAAGTATTCCGCCCATACTCGAGCACTTGCGCTCTATCTTGCTTCCTCTCTTGAAATTACCCAGACTTTCCTCATCAAGGAAGAAATGGAAATCGCCAAGACTCTCCTCGAATCCTCCAAGGACCAAGATAAGCAGCAGGAGGTTATGTCTGCCGAGGCCGAAGCTTCCAAGCGCCGAGAGGAGAACAAGTTCAGTCGTTTCTGGAAAGTCGGGCTTGCTTCTGTTGCCGGTGCAGCTGTGATCGGAGTCACGGGTGGTCTGGCAGCACCTCTTGTCGCTGGAGCTGTTGGTGGTATCCTCGGTGGCGTGGGCTTGGGAGGTGTTGCTAGCTTCCTTGGTATCTTCTGGATGAACGGTGCTCTCGTAGGCGCTTTATTTGGTGCATATGGAGGGAAAATGACTGTAAGTCACTTCCGAAATCTTGTTCATTCCCGACTAACAATACAGGGTGAAATGATGGACAAGTACGCAAAGGAAGTCGAGGACTTCTGCTTCATCCCCCTCAGAGGCGAGTGGGGAGAGGTTTTTAATGCAGAACAGGACCAATCACAAGCACAGGGACGGCGACTGCGTGTTACGATTGGAATCAATGGCTGGCTTCGCGATGAGGACGATGTGACAAAGCCATGGCGTATTCTGGGTGACGACACTGAGGTCTTCGCTCTGCGCTATGAGATGAAGTCACTCATTGCCTTGGGGCACGCTCTACGAAGTATGGTCGAATCGTTTGCATGGAAGAAGCTCAAGGTCGAGATAATCAAGCGCACTGCCTTTGCCACCCTGCTTGCGGCTCTTTGGCCTATCCAGGTGCTTGCTGCTGCCTCCAACATTGATAATCCTTTTGGCCATGCGCACAACCGATCTAGAAAAGCAGGCCAGCTACTTGCTGACGCTCTGATCAACAAAGTCCAAGGCGAGAGGCCTGTCACTCTGATCGGATATTCGCTCGGCGCCACAGCGATTCATGCCTGCTTGCAGTCCCTTGCTGAGCGACACGCCTTTGGCCTCATTGATTCAGTTGTCATCATCGGCGCCCCAGCTCCTTCAGCCCCTCCTCACTGGCGCACTCTTCGTACTGTTGTCTCTGGAAAGATCTTCAATGTCTATTCAGAGAACGATATGATTCTCGGATTCGTCTACCGGGCCCATAGTCTCTCCATGGGAGTCTCTGGCTTGCAGAATATTCAAGAGGTTGAAGGTATCCAGAACCTCGATCTGAGCGATTCCGTCAGTGGACACCTCCGGTATCCCGACCTCATCGGTAAGATTCTCAACAAGTGTGGATTTGTGGGAATCAAGACAACATCCGAGATCGAAAAGGATGATGTGATCTTGATGAAGGACCGTCATGCCGAGGGTGAGTTGATTGATTTTGAAGGGAATACGGTTGAGGGAAAGGAGAGCCTTCAGTCACCGAACCAAGAGCAAATTGAAAAGGATCTCCATGGACTAAACATCTCTCCTCCGGCTCTTGTTTCGCCATCACAGCCTCCAGGTCAGGGAAAGTCACCACAACAGTCCAGCAACGAGAACCCGCCGCTTCCTCAAAGACCGACTCCCCAGGACAGAAAAGAAGAAGCACCAAAGCTGCCCCGACGGCCTGTAGCGAGCCAAGTACAGCCATCATCAGGAATGGATGATGAAGCGGGACCGCCATTGCCCCGACGCCCTACTGAAGCTCAACAGGAAGATAGGCCTGCTATTCCCCGCAAGCCAGTTGGAGCTGATAAGGAAGCCAACACTCTTCCTCGACGTTTTGAATCCTCACACGATACTCATCAGCAACAACAAAGACCCTGGACACCTGAGTCCAATCTAACAGATGATGAGGAATATGGTCACATTGCTATGGTGAATTATGACAGCGACCATAGTACAAAATGAGGACTGAATATCTTAGATCGGTAGTTAGCCTAACGATGCCTCTATAGGCCATATTACTTTTGCATTCTCTTATCTCAAAGGCAAATAATGCTGTGTGGATGTGATTCACTGTGATTGACTCTCCTTTGGCAGCCGCCTCTCCTTCATCTTCCCACATTCCAGCATTTCTCGATTCTTATTCTCATCGCATCCAGCTGCACTGATCATCCACCACAAGGACCTGTATAGATAGCTCTAAGCATATGGTAATAAGACTAAGCTTAAGCCAAATTATATGAATACTTTGACCACTTAGCTTCAAGGGCTTCCTTGTCATGATATGGATCCATGAAACTATAACGATAGAAAGCATAGAATTATACATCCCTCGGGGAGCAAGAAAACTTATGCCCTAAGAAGAGGAATAAACTTAGGCCAAATTACCTAAACATCTTCATTAGTTAGAGCTCAAGGCTATAATATTAAGGTTTCTTGCCTCTTAGTCTTCTAAGTACCAGGAACGTCGAGAGTCGATTGAAAATATTAATCTATGATATACATATACTTAGTTTCATGAAACTCACACATCTTTTTCGGTTCGTTCACACCTCATTCATCATGGCCGGGTATCCCTAGCTCAGTAAATAAATTCGTTGCCTCCTCCTCGCTTTCCAGTCCCATCTCTTTGATGTGCTTCCAGAACTTGCTCAGATGTCTAGTTCCAGAGTCGCACAGGATGGTAACGACACGACTCCCCTTTGGAAGTCTCATAGCTGCCTCAACCGCGGCGACACAGTTGACAGAGCTACTGCTGCCGATGAATATACCGTCGTGCTCAACTAGCCAGCGCGCCATGCGGCAGGCTTGCGTGTCCGTTACCCGCACAGCATCGTCGATAAGTTCACGTCCCGCTTCGAAGTTCTCGGTCAGACGTGTGATTCCGATGCCTTCGACCATAGTATCAACCTGCTGCCTACGTCTTGTACCCTCACGTTCTGTCGAAGAGTACATAACGCCGTGGCGGACTTTGTTGTAGAGACCACTGCCCTGGGGGTCGGCGAGGACGACTTTTATATCAGTCGCCTTCTGCTCCTCCTTCAGATACTTCGCCACGCCGGAGACTGTTCCTCCTGTACCAGCTCCAGCGACGAAAGCGTCCAGCTGGCCATTCGTCTGCCGCCAAATCTCGGGACCCGTTGCATTGAAATGTGCTTTCCAGTTGGCCTCAGACTCAAACTGGTTGGCAAAGAAACCCTTACTACCATCCTTGGCCTTACTGGCGTGTTCTTCCGCACGCCTTCGAGCAAGGTTGACAAAGTGATCAGGGCTGGTGATAGGCGCGGGAGTGACTCGCTCGACGGTTGCGCCAAGATGGAGGAGTAGATCAGACTTTTCGAGAGCCATATCGCTAGGCATACAGATATGAGCGCGGTAGCCCATTGCTCGGGCAAGAGTTGCGAGTGAGATACCCGTGCTTCCTACTGTGCCTTCATATATAGTATCGCCCTTATGTGGTGTTAGTAGACCTTTGGATTCTGCTTCTCGAATCATGTTAAGTGCAACACGATCCTTGGGTGAATTTCCGGCGCCATTTAGGAATTCTGCTTTGGCCATGATGATCCGGCCTGTGGCTTTCGATAACGATTGAATCTTTATAAGAGGTGTGTTGCCGATGGTAGCTTCTATACCGTCTACCAGGCTATTCCTCACAACGTCATAAGACGTTGGTGTTGAAGGCTGAGACTCATGATCCTGAAGCTCAACAGGGTCGCTCCAGAAAAGACTCGATCTTCGGCCACCACCTGTGTTTGCACGCCTCTTGTGCTGGAACCGACGTTCAAGATCTGGGTAAAAGTCCTTGAATCCTAAAGTGACGAGGATGCCAGTTGTGAAGGCGAAGACAACGGCAGCGGTGCCGTAGGCTTTTGGATGGTCGCTGAGCGCCATTTTGGGAAGTCCTTGGCTAGTGTACCCAATGAACTCATCAGTTGGGAGAACTAGAATGCCTGCATTGTTGACTGCGCTTCCGATGAGTTGAGGTTGCGGTTGAAACTTGAATAATCTTGGCTAAAGCTGAGTGATAAGGTATGAATGAGTACTATGTAGAATTAATGAACCCTGGTGCGTGCGTGATGTCATGTGGAGCTTACCTTCGTAGCTATATCACGCTACAAACCTCCCCCCAGGAGCAAGAAAACCACTGATGTTAAACCAAGGTGCCAAAACCATCGAATCTAAGGTCTACTAATAAGTCTATGCTAAGTTGTCCTAAATTATCATAAGTCTTTTTATTACCTACCTATGATAGAGGTCCTAATCTTTCTTGCCCCTTCTTGACCTCTAAAAGCACCGTATCCATGAGATGATTATGCCTTTAATCTCTGCCATAAATAAATGTCACAGGGCCGAATATTGAGAAGGTTTTGATCATTAGTTTACCAATGATTCTTCAAAAGAAGTTGTGCTCATATATCTTGGTTATAACCTCACTTTAAGCCCCTCCAAACTTCTGGGAGCTCTAGAGAACAGACGTTTCGATACCAAGGACCAAAGTCATGGACACGGCAATTGTTCAAGCTCAAATGATGAAGGTACCTATTCATAATCTGAAAAAGGAAAACTCGCACATGATCACCCGAGTATAAATTGGCAAATTCTCTGTTCTCTCTCACTCCCGATCTCAACCCGAGGTACTCCCGGCCAACTGAGACCCACACCATCCAATGTAAACCATCTCAAACCTCAAAACACCAAATCCGCGAGAAACAACATGTCGACGATATAACAAGAGTTTTTACAACATGGACTCCCCAATTGTGGCCCAAATCTTCCGCCAACTCTTCCACCACCGACCTCCAGGCTGTAAAGGCGTCAGAAACCTCGCCGGTCTTCGCAATGGCCTTCGAACCACTATCGTCAGTCATCAGAGCCGCTTCTACGTTGCGGGACGGCCCTCTAGTGATCGCGGAATGAAGAAAAACGAGAGTCGATGGCAGCAGCGCACGAACATTCTGCCCCAAGACCGATCTGCCGAGTTTGCCGAGTACCCCTACATAACGATTGACGAGCTCAAGCAACGAACCGAACGACCGCGAAAGGTCAAGATGCTGCTGAGAGACTTTATTGACGGCATGACACTCGAGTATCCCTCTCGGAATGGAAGAATAACGTAGCTATAGACAGTCTTTACAACCCCTCATATGGATACTTCTCCAAGCAAGCCGTCATCTTCAGCCCCGGCGAGCCATTCGACTTCAACTCAATGCGCGATGAAATTGAGTTCCAGGCCGAGCTAGGCCGTCGCTACACCGAATTCGAGGATATTCTTGATGAGAGAGAAGGAGAGAACCCAACACGCCAGCTATGGCATACGCCTACCGAGCTCTTTCGTCCCTACTACGGCGAAGCCATCGCCCGCTACCTCGTCACGAATTATCGTCTCACCACATACCCATACCACGATCTTCTGATCTACGAAATGGGCGCTGGCCGTGGAACGCTCATGCTCAACATCCTGGACTATATCCGAGAAGTCGATCCTCAAGTGTACGCCCGCACAAAGTTCAACATCATCGAGATTTCCTCCACGCTCGCTGCGCTGCAAAACAGACATCTTCTCTCCACGGCTGCGTCTCGAGGCCACGCGGATAAGGTCGAGATTATCAACCGCTCCATCTTCGACTGGGACCAATACGTGCCGTCACCGTGTTTCTTTCTCGCTATGGAGGTCTTCGACAACTTCTCCCACGATGGTATCCGCTACGACGTTGCTACCGAGCAGCCCCTGCAAGGCCACGTGCTGATCGATGGCGACGGCGACTTTTACGAATTCTACTCTCAAGAGTTGGACCCTCTTGCTGCACGATACTTCCGTGTCAGACACGCTGCCACAGGGGGAAACTATCCGAAACCGTACGCCAGCAATGCTGTTCTACGATATTTATCCACCAAGATACCGTTTGCTGCCAATCTCTCAGATCCGGAATTTATCCCCACACGGCTAATGCAGTTCTTTGACGTTCTTGAGAAATACTTCCCAGGGCATCGTCTTGTGACTTCTGACTTTGACTGGCTACCTCAAGCTGTCAAGGGTATGAATGCACCTGTGGTTCAGACACGGTACCACAGAAAGATGGTGCCTGTTACAACCCCATTGGTAAGCTACAAAGCCCACTATCGTCGAATATTAGTAAACTAACACCACATAGGTCCATCAAGGATACTTCGATATTCTGTTCCCAACAGATTTCCGCGTCACAGAGGCCATCTACCGCGCCATCACTGGCAAGTTGACTCGTGTTATGTCGCATGGTGATTTCATGCGCAAGTGGGCATACGTTGAGGACACCGAAACCCGAAGCGGAGAGAATCCCTTGATATCAAACTACCGCAACGCCAGCGTTCTTGTAACTGTATAAAATTAGCCGTGAACAAAAGTTAAAGCAAAGGGCTATTTCGAAGGAGCAAGAAAACACCGAACCTTAATATAAGGTGTCAAAATAAACTCAGCAAAAGATATCCTAAATTTAGTAAATATATCCTACATTTATGCAAATTTACTTAAGTCTTTTTGCCATTTTGGATCGAGGTTATGAGTTTTCTTTCCTCCCCTGGGCCATGGAAATATACATCCGGGTTGGGAAAGATAGAGCATATAACCTCTCATCAATCATCATGTTATCAATGGTGTTCTTTAATTCATCATACTTCTTATGGCAATGGTAAATGGCCATGCCTATTTGAACGCTCTATGTCCTTTCTTTTATCTGACCAGATCCCCGACATTACTCCCAGCTGAATGATTAATCATAAATTCCCATTGAGCAGAGTAGAAACACAGTCCTTTTTCTTAATTCTTTACAGCTTAAGCTTTTCGTTGAGCCACTTTGTCGCAGTCTCAACACCTTCGTCAATGTTCTCAGGCTTAGTGCCCTGGCCTTGTCGTACAGGCTCCTTGCCGCCCGATCGGCCACCAATAATCTCCGACACGGAGGCAGCCCATTGCTCAGCGGTGACGCCTTGAGAAGCAAGGTGCTGAAATAGTTAGTCAGTATATGCAATACTAATGATAGGGGTAGACTTACAGTTCCGACGTAGACACCATGTGCAACGGCACCCTCCTCCTTGCTACCAGCAAACAGGTAAACGGTCTTCTCCTTATCCTTACCCTGATAGTGCTTGACCACATCAGGCAGGGCTTTACTACCAGTGGCACCAACGGGCAGGCGGCCAACGAACCACTTGGCATCCTTGTTAGCCTCGAAGTACTTCTGGACAATGTCAAGCGCAGTCTTGGACTCAGCCTTCTGGCGCTTCTTCTGCTCAGCAATCACAGCAGCAGAAATTTTTTGGAAACGCTTGTTGAACTCATCCTTTGTCAAAGTTGAGATTGTCAGCTGGCTGAGCTCCACAGATACGGCCTTGATCTGAGCCTCCTTCTCAGGACCGAAAGGTAACTTGTCGAGAGCATCAATCTTCTTGGAGAATTCATCAGCCTCACGTTGAACCTGATGAGCAGCTTCACCAGTATAGGCAATGATGCGGCGAATACCCTTTGCGATACCACTCTCCTCAATAAGGATGAGGTCCTTGATTAAGCCAGTTTGCTCAACATGGGTACCGCCACAGAATTCAACACTGTACTGACGCCATTCCTTCTTCTTGGGGTCGGCGAGCATCTCATCGATATCTCTGCCGATGGAGACAACACGCACAGGATCGGGATAGGTCTCGCCAAAGACAGCACGGCAGCCCTCAATCTGGCGAGCGAGCTCCAAATCAACATCCTTGGAAAAGATCTTGTCCTTACGGCGAATGTATGAGTTTGACAAGTCTTCGATCTTCTTGAGCTCCTCAATCTTGACGCCAGTCTTGTGGGAGAAATCGAAACGGAGCTTCTCGTTGTCCACCAAAGAGCCCTTCTGGTTGACATCATCACCAAGAACCTCCCGTAGGGAGTGATTCAGAATGTGAGTACCGCTGTGGTTGTTGCGGATAGGAGATCGGCGCAATTCATCGTACTCGCAGATAACCTCGTCACCAGAGGATAGTGTACCATACTCGATATAACCGTTGTGAAGAATATAGCCACCATAGTTCTGAACATCAAGAACCTTGAACTCGGCGACATCATCAATGACGATACGTCCAGTGTCAGCGACCTGACCACCTGATTCGGCGTAGAAGTTGGTCTTATCGATCAAAAGACCTAGAGCAGTCTTCTCGGGGACTTCCTTGGTCGACTTAAGGAAGGATTGGCCGTCGTAAATGAGTTGGACCTTGCCCTTGGTGTCACCCTGAGCAAATTTGGCGTCGTCGTTAGTTCGCTCAACCTTAAGATCCTTCTCCAGCTCAGAGATTTGGTGCACATTGAGCTTGGAGAAAGTCTGGACAGACTCCTTGACAGCCTTACTGGCCTCACGAGCCTTGATTCGAGCAGCCTCAACCTCAGCATCGTCAATCTCGAGGCTTCGCTCTTCAGCCATCAATCTAGTCAGGTCCACGGGGAAACCGAAAGTGTCATAAAGTCGCCATACAACATCACCCTCGAGCTTCTTGGAGCCGCCCTTGGTAGCCTCGGCAGCATACTTCTCGAACTGAGCCTCACCACGATCCAGAGTGCGGGCAAAGGCGACCTCCTCCTCATCGAGAATCTCCTTAATGTCCTGCTGCTTCTTGACAAGCTCGGGGAATTGCTCGCCCATCTGGTCAACAAGCGCAGGCAAGATCTTGGAGAAGAAAGCGCCGATATCGGCGTTGAAATACTTTCGAGCATATCGCACACCTCGTCTTAGTACACGTCGAACAACATAACCTCGGCCGTCGTTGTTGGGAACAGCACCGTCAGCGATGGAGAAAGAAAGGGTTCGGATGTGATCAGCAACTACACGGTACGCGGTATCAATGCCATCGGCATCATCCTTGCCATACTTGTCGGCGTAGGGTCGAGCGCCAGTGACCTCCTGGATTTTCTGGAAGAGAGGGGTGAAGCAATCGGTGGCGTAGTTGGAAACTGTATCCTGAAGGGCAGAAACCAGTCGCTCGTAGCCCATACCAGT
The DNA here is from genome assembly GCF_019915245.1 of Fusarium musae. Classification (NCBI taxonomy): domain Eukaryota; kingdom Fungi; phylum Ascomycota; class Sordariomycetes; order Hypocreales; family Nectriaceae; genus Fusarium; species Fusarium musae. The sequence continues at coordinate 4,363,192 of NC_058387.1, forward strand.
GTCGATATGCTTGGCAGGTAGAGACTTGAGGCTACCGTCCTTTTGCCGATCATACTGCATGAAAACGTTGTTCCAAACCTCGACAACCATAGGATCATCCATGTTGACGAGGCTGGCAGCATTGCGGCCTCCGCCGACCTTGTCGTAGTGGATCTCACTGCAAGGGCCACAGGGGCCTTGGTCACCCATCTCCCAGAAGTTATCCTTCATGTTTCCAGGAAGGATGTGATCCTCGGGAACACCAACCGAGAGCCAGAGCTCCTTGGCCTCCAAATCAGGCTCCAGCTTCAGCTTCTCATCACCCTCGAAGTATGTGACGTAAAGACGATCGGGGTCGAGACCATAGACCTTTGTCAAAAGCTCCCAAGAATATGAAATAGCCTCCTTCTTGAAGTAGTCGCCGAAAGACCAGTTGCCCAACATCTCGAAGAATGTGTGGTGATAGCTATCCTTGCCGACATCGTCGAGATCGTTGTGCTTGCCACCAGCACGAATACACTTTTGGCTGTCGACTGCGGCCTTGAGGCCGGCCATGGGATCAGTCTTGCCAATGGTGCCGAGGAAGATAGGCTTGAACTGGTTCATGCCGGCATTGGTGAAAAGAAGGGTGGGGTCATTGTGAGGAACGACCGATGAAGAGGGGACTGAAGCAGAAGAAGTCTTGTTAGTGATCTGTGAGTCAGAGGAAGAGAAAAACCAAGTAGATAGTGATGTCAAGGCAATTCTTCTCGAGAAATTGGATATAATTTCAGTATATTTTAATGCAGTGAGACGAAGTGCCCACGCTATCGCAATCGCATACCAATTGTGTGACCCCTCTGCTCGAAGTACTCGAGAAAGGTCTTGCGCACGCGCGCAGCGGGCCACTTCAGCTCCGACTCGGCCATGGTCGCGCTGGAATAAGACCGACGAAGAATAAAAAAAGGCAATCTCTTGTTAGTCGCAGTCCTGAAGATATTCCGCGCAGGCGCTGCAGTGATTGTCGGCCGTGGAGGAATCGTCGTGGTGGTAGTGGGGGTTTCCGATTGTAGATTGTGGAGGAGAAGTTGAAGTTGCTGGGATCTGAATTGGAGATGGAGTTGCTGTGGCGGCGTAGGCGCAGGCGGAGGAGGGTAGAAAGTTCTACAAGAATGAGTCAAGACCAAGACGGATACATAAGGCCGACGCTCTCCCGCGCCGATAATCGTCCTCAAGCTCCGGGGCCTACAGCGCCAACTCCAACGCCCGCAACCGCTAAAGCTCACTGCAGTATTTCCGTTTCCGCCCCTAGTGACACTCGCCCGATTGATGCACGCCCACATCGAGCCTCGAGAGATTGAGGACAGGCAAACCAAACCAATCCCTCCCCTACCTTAGCCAAAGAAAAGGAAGCCCGTCGCCTTCACGCAAAAGACAAGTCAAGACTTCAAAATTTCATACTCGCCACGTGTGGTTGCTAGTGTCCTTCTCCGAGCCGTTGATTTGACCTTCAATCGGATAGTCCAGGTGTTGAAGGGTTTAAAAGCTCGCCATTTTAGGCCTTGGTGGACTACGAATTGACCACCCATTGTGATCATGTTACAATCCCCGTCATCTTCCGCCCCAGCTACAGTAGCTGTAGTCGAGGGGGTCGACAAGACAAGAAGATTGCGCCGAAAGAGAAAGGCAGAGACACAAGACAATGAGCGTCTTTCTAAACGCTTGAGTCTCCTTAATCTAGGTATGTTTTATTCCTGTTTCTCCCAATCGTCACATCGTCTTTATCCTTGTTTGCAATGCCCGTGAACTAACACCTCTCGTGTCTACAGAACGGAGCGGGAACAAGTTATACGTCCCTGTCGAACAGCCAACAACAACTTCAATTTCTTCTGCTGCTCCAGTTCCTACCCCTTCCAATGTTGTTTCCAATCCAGTTCCCGATGAGGCCATGCAATTAGACGATTCCAAACATAAAGTATACATCTACAACATGGATGATGAGCTCTCCTCCGATAGCGAAAGCGATGACCAGGGCAAGCTTGTCTTCTTACCAGATATCGAAAAGCATCTGCGCGCGAATCGCATCCCCCCATCGGTATTAGCCAACAGCGAGGGAGAACTAGCCGGCATGCAGGTAGTGCTGTATAGTGACCCCAAGTCATTGACGGTGCCAGAGGACAAAGATAGTGTGCGCAAGGCCATCATTGAGTCGAGGAATCGCACAAGAGAGCTACAGCGGCTAGAAAGGGAGGGTAAAACGGAGGCCCCAACGATACAAGACGCCACGTTGAATACTGGGATTGCCACGAGTACAGATGATGACCCGGACGCGATGGAATTGGACTAGAGGAAGGGAGCCATCCGTATATGACGCCCGATACACACACTTATATATACCCAGGGCGACTGGAGTTGGTTTACTGCGAATTGGAAAAGAGAGCCTGGCGCTTGAACGCCGGCATTTGCTTGTATTTCTATGCTAGCTACATTCATTGATTGACTTTCAATTTCATGCTTTCTCACATGGCCGCCCAGCGACTTCTGAACCGTTACATGGCTCAAGAATCAATCATCCATGCATGTATGCCTCTTGACCGAACCCTTCCAGCGCCTAACATCGTTTATCGGGGAGGCGGAGGTCCTGTTGGAGGGGCATAATAGTCTGCCGGTCCATCGGCCTGTCTCTGCTGTCCCTGCGCCGGGTCGATCTTTGAGGCATTCGGGGGCTCTTCGTACATGGGAGGTCGTGATGGGTCGTAGACTGGTGGAGGAGGCATGTTATGCATGGGATATCCGCCAGGCTGGGCGTAGTTTCCAGGAGGAGCGTAGTAGTATCCGTTAGGAGGATATGCGTAACGGGGATCGACCTGAGCCATCATGCGCCTACTAACAAAACACTGCGGAGGGTTAGAATTGGTGTTTTGGGTGTGTATCACAGGTGCGACTTACTCTATGATATGCTAGTGGTCGTAAACCCTTTTGGATTCTCTTCTTTGCATGCCAGTATCCTCCGACGATCCAGAGTGTAAAAAGAAGTACGATCACGGCGAGGATGGTCCATTTGACGATATATCCCTCCTGTTGTCGAGTTAGCATGCGCAACGTGAACGTGCGAAAGTTAATGATAGATGCTTACTCTGCTATACCACCAATAGACATCGTCATCATCGGTGAAGTACTCGGAAGTCTCATCGTCCCTACGCTCAAGCGCATACCTCACAAAACTCGCCATATTGGCGATAAGAGATCGTTCTTGAGAATAGGCTGGTGCGCGTGTTTGTTGGTTTTGAGATGGATGGGAACAGCCGAGTACGAGGTACGCTGAACGGTACTCCGAGGTCCGTACAGGTGATTGGAAGTGTTCTCCTCCACTAAAGTTCACAGTTGCCAAGGTGCCAGGTGCCCGAAGGATGCGTAAACAACCCCCAATCACAGGGATAAATGAATGAATGGATGTCAAAGTCAGCACTTGTCTTTGTGGAATGAAGAGAACGGCCCCAGGGAATAAGAAGATGAAGGGTCGAGAAAGAAATAGACTAGAAGGAGTTTACTAGGACGATATGTTGAGAATTCCAAAGGGAGAAGGTTGGTTTTCACATAAAGGCCCTGTCGTACAAATACGATCTCCCCCTCCCCCTTCGGTTTCGTTTTAAGCGGGCGCTCCAGTGCACAAAGGCAAGACAAGAAAGGGGCGATAGCCACTGCCAGTGCCTTTATCGTGCGTAGACGCGACGATCTCTGTGGCAGAGTTACGTTACGCTCGACTCCTCAAGTTTCACAGGCTGACAGTAGCAGGGTTGTTGTCACGTCCCAGCGGCTACGAGCCTAAGACAAGCCACAGAGCCCAAGAAATGCACCACCCTCTCGCCTCTTTGTCTCCTACAAGTACAAGTTTATCGCTACCTACCTCGTACTCAGCTACTCCATAAAGACGATCACCTTTGAATAAGGTAGCGACTAACTAAATACCTAACTAGTCTAGTCAGCCCCTCAGCTTACTGAGTGTGAGGGTTGCTCTGAAGAATCCTTCACGAAGAGAATAAGACTCTGCCATGATAAGCATCACAAGCCCTGCAAATAAATGAGACTCAGCAGTGAGTATTACTGTAGTTGCATATCATGCTCAGTAAACCGTGAGACGGATCGATCGACATCCGTACTGTATTTAGCGTATGACAAGCCGCCATCAGTTCAGCCTCGTAGCTACTTGAAACATCTCGCTCGTCTTTTCTTGCATTTTAAGAAAGCCACTGCGGCAAACACGGACATTCCGGCCTCATTCTATCTAATTATCCATCATGCACGCCAACTCCTCGAGTCGTGCACAACTCAGAAAACTTCACTTTCATGTCAGTAACCGTTACACTTATGCACGCAAAGCTTACAACTATAAGTTTATCATATTCTGACAACCAATCCAAAGACGCCATCGCTCTAATGCTATTAACAACATAAACAACCACGCTACTTCTGAGATTCTACAAAACTACGCCTCCAGCGGCTCCCCAGCCAGCAAAGCCGGGACCTGGACCATCGAGGCGAGGGTTCGGCGGGAGGCCTTGCTCTCTTCTTCGAGCGTCTTCTGCTTGTTGATGCGCCTGTTGCAGCCGCTGTCTCCACCATAATAAGAAGACAAGTGAAAAGGTGACTCCAATGATCAGGATGCTTTCTAGTACACCATCGTCGTCATCTGTTCCCTGTCCGTCACCGAGAGCACCGTCGTATAAATCACCTCCAGTGTAATGCTCCTCCTCGTAGTATTGGTTATCTTCTCGCAGGAAGTTGGCGATCCACTCGGAGAATGAGCGATCCTTCTTAGGTTCTGGAGGCTTTGTAAGTATGTACCCAGGATTTGTATCTGACAAGAAAAACTTACTGGGCTCATCCTGGATCGAGTGAATTGGTCCATGTGTCAGTGTGTTCCAAGCGCTTCGAAGGCGAAGCTTCAGGAGACTCAAAGTTACTGGTAGATATGCCTCGTCGTTTACCTCCAGGGCATGATCGTAATATCTCTTTGCCAGATGGAAGTCTTGTACCAGACCAATGCCGTTTTCATGCATCCAACCGAGGTTGAACAGTGCTTGTGCGCTCTGAGAGTAGTCGGAGGCCCCGGTATAGCACTGAACAGCCTTCGTGATATCTTCTTCAGTACCAATACCATGGTAATAATAATCACCCATCTTGACCAGTGCGTCAACGTTAGACTGTCTGGAAGATCGCGTCCAGTAAACAAGAGCAAGAGATGGGTTCTCGAGAAGACCACTCTTCTCCCGGGGCTGTCCAAGTAATGACGAAATAGAAACCCCATTTTGAGCAGAATCTATCATGTAGGCAACATTGGTCTGGGCCTTCTCGTAGCCTTGTTCGGCAGCCAGAAGATATTCGAGGAATGCAAGCTCGTAATCACCAGCCTCGTAAGCGTCGTTGGCGTCGCCCCATGATGACACCAGGGGCTCTGCCTTCTCGGCAACGCTCTTGTAATACGTCAAGGATGCAGGACAATGCTTCTCTCGTCCGACACCATGATGAATCATCTCTGCAATATAGTAGTGGGCTTCAATGTTGCCGTGCCTACCGGCGAGTTCAAAATAGTTGTTGGCAATCCTGACATCTTCCTGGCCACCCTGGTCTAGGTAAAGCTGACCCATCTGCACCAAAGCTGGGGCATAATCCTGATCGGCCGAGGACTTGAATAGCTCCATAGCCCTCTTCACATTTTCTTTTTGGCCGTAGCCATGAAGCATCATTAGGCCAAGACCATGTTGTGACTGAGCATCGTGTTGTGTAATACCACGCTCGAACCACACCTTGGCCCGCTCAAAGTTCTGAGGAACACCGTCACCTCTCAAATACATCCGACCCAAATACCCAGCAGCCTTACTGGCAATCTTTTCAATTCCAGGCTTCGGGTTCTCGCTTAGGCGACCGTCCTTCTTCCAGTAACGTAATGCGACCAGAACAAAATACTTACGTGCCAGGTCAACATCTCGTTCCAGGCCTCGTTGGCCGTCATAGTATATGCGGCCGAGGTTATATGAAGCCTTGGAATCGCCCTTTTGAGACATAAGATCCAAGTACTCAATCACATCGTCTATGGCGGCATTTGCATCAGAGCCAGGGCTGGCCTTGAATGCGTTCATGCCTGAGCTTGAAGCGCTCGCCCCTTCTCCGTAGATACCTCCGTCGTCGTCAGAAATTCGCCATGACTGATGGATCCAAGATCGACCACCTGGTGGGCCCGCTCGGTACCAAGCTATAGCTTTGTCTGCGACGCGCTTGTAATATTTCACTGCTGCCTCGCAATTCTTCGTCGTGCCAATACCAGCGTGATGTCGAAAGGCCGTTGCCATCTCCGCGCGAGCATTTCCACGAATAGCAGCAAAGGTATAGTAGAGAAGCGCCTTGGCTTGGTCACGCTCTACAACATTACCGATCCCAGTCGAATAGTAGACTCCCAGCATATACTGGGCTGTTGAGTTTCCATAGACAGTTGCGAGTTGATGGTAGTTGTTGAAGGCCACCTCCAAGTTCCTTGGGTAACTATAATTGCCGAAGAAGTTTATCTCGGCAAGTAGGTAGAGAGCATCGGAATTGTTTTGTTGTGCGGCTTGTTCGAGAAATTCGACCGCTTTGGCGACAGCGCCGTTGACAGTGGTCTCTTGGGATTGCGATGGGGCTGTTGCCGGACCAGATGGAACGGCTTTAAGTATGTAACGCAAAGCAGTGCCGACGAGTCCCGAAGGTCTTCGCTTTCGGCGATGTAAAGGCTGAGGGGCTTTTGTAAGTTCTATTCTTGCTGCATCGACCAGTTCGGCGCCTAGAAGCTGTCAGTGTCTTTGCGCCTTGTTGGTGGGAGTAGTCGTACCAGGTTGCGGGCCAGCAGGCTGACTTTGATCAACAACAACGTCGGTCTTGGGAGAAGCGATATGTTGGTTCTGTCCAGCTCCTTCAAGATTCTTATCCTTATATGTATCGTCATAATGTTTGACATTTGTGCCGAGTCCTGTGGTTACCTGCCAGAGCACTAATAAAGAAGTCAGCAAGCCAAATTGACAGCTGTCGCGTGTTACAACAAGGTATGAAATGATTGACTAACGGAGGACCCAGACTATCGATTGACGCATCATTGGCAGCTGCTATGTGCCGGAAAGGTCAATTCTGCTATAGAGCATGGCTATAATGCAGAGTAATAATTTGGTGAGGCCAACGGTGTTGGAGTTACAAGCTGTCCAGTTGAGGTCGGAGCTTGCATGAGGTAATGCGATGGCCCAGAAGGGAAAAGCGCAGAACTGCATGGCCGATGATTAAGCAATGTTAGGCCAGGAACCGACACACTCTACGGAGTACTCCGTACGACCCTATTACATTGGCTCAGCATCAGGTGACGGATTTGCGACTTTTGTCTTTGCATCATGAGAACTGAGCTCCAATTTGAACCTGCTTTGATTTCAGTGCACATGCTACCTAGTAAACTCTGCACGAAATCAGATTAGCTCTCTTCCTACGGAGTACGCAGGTTGGTATACAATACACCAACCATTTGAGATTCCACAATTGCGTTTAAAGACCATGTCCAATCAGCAGAAGCACAGCAAACAGTTTGGCTTAGACAGGCCCATAGGCTCACAGAGGATTGGTTTCTAATGATTTCGTTAAATCTATTCAAAAGATACGGAGTAGCACGGCAGGTGATAGGTTCCCTTAACGTCCTATCCGTATATAAGGTAGGTAGATAGTCCTCCGGGAATGAGAAAGGCTCTGGCCTTGAAGCAACATGCCAAGACAGCTCGTCTAGGATATACTAGGTCTTCTTATCCTTCAGAACAGGAACCCTAAGATTTATTCTTCGGTAGGAAGCATACTATCTTTCCATGCAGAGACTCAGAGCAAACCGATTTCACCGCATACCTACAATACTGTAGGTACTCCGTACGGATATGCAAGGACTATTCAAATTTGAGCGACTATCCGTTGATTCAGTTCAAAGCGCTATAATCTGCCGAAACTCTATTTGATAACCACTTTCAACAAACAGAAGCAATTATACTCAAAGATCGCTTCGGCAACTGCTCTTTTTGGAGTTGTTCGACCTGATGCCTGGTAGACTGACGGCGTGGCTTGCTAGTGCTGAAGCTATCCTAGGCCCCCAACCATTCGGAGTTTCAGGCCCCTGCAGTTAGTGTCTCTCCAAGCCTCCCGTCCTCAACGCGAAAGTCACGGGGACCGCGTTAATGGCTGGGAGCTAGCGCGTCTTACTTAACGCGCTTGCATTTAACTAACTCCTGGGCCTTGCATCACCACTTTAGCCCGAATTCTCGCAGCCATACCCTTCTTATTTCTACACATTGTACTGCCACAAATATCAGCATACACTTGCAATATTCACGGTCTACGTTTTTGTTTCCATGAGTACTGTATCTGTGTAATTGGCTTATTTTTGTATCAATTGCCCAGAATTCATTTCGTTCGAGCTCTCGTCGTCGCCAGAGTCCCTCCCTCGTATCGAGGGCTCATCGTGCATCCACCTCCTCCCACCTTCAGTCTCCACCTACAAGCTATTGCCATGTCGACCCTCAAACGTAAAGCAGGCGCCTCGACCGGGAACGATTCGAAGAAGCCTAAGGCTAATGGCAACATTGCCTCATTCTTCGGAGCAGCTCCTAAGCCTACTGGTACTGGTGCTTCTGCCCCCGCACCAGCCGTCAAGTTTGATAAGGCCAAGTGGGTGGCTTCCTTGAAGCCAGAGCAAAAAGAACTCTTGCAGCTCGAAATTGATACTCTTGACGAAAGCTGGCTGGCGCACCTCAAGGATGATCTTGTCACAAAGGAGTTCCTGGACCTTAAGCGATTCCTTGATCGAGAAATCAGCTCTGGGCGCAAGGTGTTCCCACCTAGGAACGATATCTACTCATGGTAAGGACGAAACACCTTTCTACCTGCTGCGGCAGCTCCTAACTTATAGCTTATAGGTCCCGTCATACCCCTTTCAGCAATGTCAAGGTTGTCATTGTTGGTCAAGACCCCTATCATAACGACAACCAGGCTCATGGATTGGCATTCTCCGTTCGACCCCCAACTCCTGCACCACCCTCGCTCAAGAACATGTATATTGCGCTGAAGAAAGACTATCCTGCTTTCGAGCCACCACCAAACCGAGGAGGTCTTCTCACCCCCTGGGCAGACCGTGGTGTTCTCATGTTGAACACCTGCCTTACAGTTCGAGCCCATGAAGCCAACTCGCACTCTAATCGAGGATGGGAGAAGCTCACACAACGAGTGATTGATTTAGTGGCGCAAAAGAGAACAAGGGGTGTTGTTTTCATGGCCTGGGGAACACCAGCCGGCAAGCGAGTGCAGAAGATCGATCGAGTCAAACATCTTGTGCTACAGAGTGTCCACCCCAGCCCTCTCAGTGCTTCCAGGGGGTTCTTTGACTGCAATCACTTCAGAAAAGCCAATGACTGGCTAGTTACGCGATATGGCCCTGAAGGAGAGATTGACTGGGCACTTGGACCTGGCACTTCCACGAAAGCTCCAGCGACGGAAGCCGATGCCAAGGAGGCTAAATCTGCTGAGAAAAAGGCCGAGGTCATTGAGAAGACTAAGCCTGAAGTGGTAAAGAAGGCTGAAGAGGACAAGGAGAACGATGCTTTCGACGAAGATGAGGAAGCTCTCGAAGAGGCCCTTCGGTTGGCTGAAGAAGAGGAGAAGGAGAAAGAAAAGTAGTGTTTGAAATTGTTCGAACTCGGAGTGTATGTGTTATGACGGCGTTCAACACTAAGGGAAAGGTACTTGGCATGCAAGCGTAGGGACAGCTTTTCAACTATTAAGTTTTCGGTTCCGTGTCAGGGATCAATGTAGGATCAGCCTCGGAAATCTATGTACATGGATATTGGAAAAGGGTTATAGGATCAATGGATGAATACGGAATATTATGACGCTCAATACGTGATCTTCACCTCGTGCAACTCCCCACAACCGGACGCATAAAGTGACAGATTGTTTCGGAAATCAGGGCGCGGCCGGGAGGGACAGAAAGTTCCGGTTCGAAGGAGATCCTTGATATCTGATGCTCAACACTTTTATCGTATCATGTTCACGGTCAAGAGAAAGGCCCGTGTTAGAAATTGTTAATGCATCCCCACCGTTCAGCCCGCCGAACTGGTCTCATCTGGGCATCCTTTTCGAAGGCGAAGGCGAAGCGGGTGATACGTTTTTGTTTCGAGAAGAATGAGGCGATCTGGTCGATTGATTACGCTGGTGTGAAATATTGGAAGTCATTCCAAGCTACCATCATGCCCGAGGAGCTGAGTCCAATCAAACCATAGGCCGGTTCATTTAGAATTCGATGTCCTCGGAGCGTATATTTAAGGGAGGAAAAGTATATGTTAAGCTGAAATGGGCTTTGGCGACTAGGGTTCCAGAGCTGTCATGAGGCAGATCATGGATCCATGACGGACAACGGGAACAGCATCTGCACTGACTTAAACCATTGGGTCATTTGACCCAAGGGGCTTCTAACCAGCGAACGTTTCGATAAAGCTGAGACAGTTTGCAAAGACTGCATTCCAGTTTGGGAGACATCACACTGACCGTAGAGCCTCACCTTAAAGCTGTACGGTGCATCACGATTCTTCGATTCTTCGATTCTTCTGCATGTCAAACATGCAAGTTATTCTTCGCCATCTTGCGTAAGTAGATGCCAACTCATCACGTCGATCTTGGAAGCTCTTGCCAGACAACCACTCAAAACTGCTCCCAAGCAGCGGCTTCGGCTGGGGAGGGTGGGATGAGGATGCGCTGGCGATGCCAACTCACACCCATGAGCCCCGCGGATGACCAAGCTACTGGTACAAGTACAGCGATTGGGCCACAGCTACAGAAGCTAGGAAAGAAGTCAGAATGGCGGCTATATTTGGACTCCTCGGAGCCAAGAAGCCTCCATGTTCGTGATCCAGAACCCGTTGCAAGCGAGAAGTTCCTGGCAAACATGGACTATCCCAGGTGTCGAAATGGGATAAGTATGTAATGGAAAAAGACAGCGCCTCTCATGACGTGGAGTCAGGCTGGAGACTGTCTGATAGCAGCACTATTATTGGCAGGGGAGCGAGCAACAGAAGAGGTTATGGTTGCGGCGCTTTAGTTCTGAAGGGAATGGAGCTCTGAAAGAGGCACGGGAATTACGAAACATTGGCGTCGAGCCACCCGCCATAGTGCTTGATGGCATTGAAGTGCAATAAGAGAAAATGCGTATCGTTTGGTTACTCATATCTTTGGGCCCAGGAAACATGATGAGCTAAAAGCTTTGGCGTCCAACCATAGCGCCAAGATGACACGCTTGTAAGGGCCACCGGCGGTAATTACCCCTGTCCATCATCCCAAGTTGGATCTCGTTTGATGAAGCTTAACTTGTCCTGAAATCATATGTATGCTGCCAGGAACTCGAGTCACCTGCATATCCAGAGACTATTGACAGTATTGCCTGTGTAAAAGGCTCTGCAAGCCATTTATCGACCGGTGAAACTGTGACCGGAGCGAGCTGGTGCGATAAAAGGTCATGAGGCCATCCAGTCAACTAATTACACGGGCAGCCCGCTTGCTCGACGTAATTAAAAAGCAGAACTTTAAGGAACGTGGAGATCCACTCGTCTAGTAAAGCCTTGGCCTTGTGCAACGGCTGAGTCCCCGTCTTCTAGTGCTAGCTGATCCAATGGTTGTGTTTGGTGTGTACCTTTCTGTGACTCTCATAATTTCTGTTCGAGGGACGGGAGAGAAATCAAGGTTGCTGCTGTTGGGAAATGAGAAGATGGTTGAAGACTTTCTGGCTACTCTATAGAGACATTATCAGGCTAACTTGGTACCATACAAAGTGATTATCCTCAGAATAAGAAACTTGGCAAATTCTTTTTCTTGCCCAAAGGACCCTTGAGATGGGCTGGAATGGGCCAAGGAAGTCAAGGCTGAGGGCAATGAATTGCTTTGCAGCTCGTGTGTCTTTACTCTCAGCCTCATTGTTACAGCGTACAAGTTTATGTGCTGTGTATTGTCTCTGAAGATATTGTGTTACACAGCATGACCGTTGTTACAATCAGAGGCTGTAGATTTGATTCAACTATCAACCAAGCAACTCATACTATTTAGCCACATTGTTAAATATTGTTGGATTTGTAAACTAGGTATTCATCTCCATGATAACTCACTCAATCTATGCACGCCTATCACATCCATATTGCCTCTCCCCCCAAACCCCTACCCGCCCCATGTCCTCTTGTTCATGCTCTCTATCCTCTCATCCCAGCGAGAAGCCCAATTCCTAATCTTAGTGCTCTTGTTCTTTTTTCCATTGTGCGTACCATCCAATCCAATCCAATCCCATCCCATCCAGTCTATCATGAACCTGGTCGCGCATCCCAGTCGCCCCCTGAGCGCGCCCCCCCCATCCCACTGTCACCCTCACAATTCTCATTTTGTCGTCTCATCTAGACTAGAGAGTCGCTTTTTCTCCTCTTTACCTTCTCCTCTTGTATGGTTCAACTTTTCTTTCTATTATTTGCATATTCATCTATCTTCTCTGAACCCTGGCTTCTTTGTGCCCCTGCTTTTCCTATTCTTTTCTTCTCTCTGTTTCGTTTCGATACCCAGTAGCCAATCTCTGTGTTAACCTCCGAATAACTGAGGTGCAGAGGGGAAAAAGGGTCCCCTACTAATTTTATCTGTACGCCCACCCAACTTGGCTCATCTGCCGCAGGTACGCATCAAAACTGCCCGATGCCCACCTTCCCTGACTTACACGTCTCGCCTTGTCCTGTGTGCAGCAGCAGCAGCATACAATGCTCAACGAGCGCCATCGTCATCATTTTTATTCCTGCTAATTCTTTCTCACCAAAAGGTTCTCGATCCTCGATTCGTTACTCTTCAATTCTCTCATCGACAAAGCACAAAAACTTTGCTTTTTACAACTTCAGCTGGAGGGATTATCACGAATACCTCGCTGCTACCCTATTTAAGGCACCTCCTGAAAGATCACCGCCCCTTTATTTGAGATCTGCTTCGACTCGACCCGACGTCACTTTTCCTATATTCAGCGCATGGGATTCGGCTGCGTTTTCGTTTAATTCTCAATCTCAAAATATCATTCCCTAGTCACAACCGATAATGGCAGGCCTTTTTTCTCGCCTCAAGGGCAAGGATGGCAAGTCCAAAAAGAAAGGCGCAAACGATCCTACACAGCAGCTACCACAAAAACCACAATGGACAGACGCCTGGGCACGCACATATGTTGAGCCTGAAGAAGTCCACGAGCTGATCCGATGTTGCACAGAAGAGCTCAAAGCTCGAGGTATGTCAACCATTACATGAAATACAAATATTTATCTTTTGGTGTACAGCATACTGATCACCATTCATACCAGGTCTGGACCACCCTTTCCTCTTGTTGCCATACCGTCCCACCTCCGATCCCAGCGCAGTTCGTTCTTTTATTCGCCATTTCTTCGAATCCCATGCCAACTTACGGGGAGAACAACTTACACAAGAGCTTCGCATGACAGAACCTATGGTTAGCATTTGCAGAAAAAGTGGCATGATCGCAACTAACATCGAGATAGGTGGTTTCCGGAGTTGCTAAGTGGTGCTGGAGTCGCATTCAGGGGGGTATCGTTGGCTGGGATGCATATGAACTGTTCAAAGTGGGAGAAATTGGTATGCACTTCTCAATCTTGGTTTCCCTACTGTACTAAATTGCGCTATAGACTCGAACATGGCCCGAGACTCTTTCAAAACGTTCATTCCTATCAGTGTTGAGAATGGTGCCCGTCAGCGCATTATCTTCGACTTCTTCGACCTACTGGCCGCTGTTGCAGCGCACGGAAAGTCCAATGGCCTAGGAGGACGAAAGCTTTCACGAATGGCAGCATGGTGGGCATTCGAACATAAAGATACTAACAAGGGTTTTGAAGGAGGTTATGATGCTTGGCTGCGGTAAGTACCCTTGAGACTTGTGATGCTCACGATTGCTTATCCAGAAATTAGTGCCGCCGATGCCACAAGCCATATGTTCTTCGCTTTCCTCAGATCACTCTCACCTGAGCAAAACGTCACTGGCATTACGATGCTTCCCAGATCCCTCCAGAAACTACTTCAGGAAACCGAGTATCCTCCTCAACGACCTTCTCTCATGATGTCAACCACAAACAAAGTTGTCATGATTGTGGATACCGTATCGCCAACTCCTTTTGCGCTCCTTCGGAGAGCGAACCACTTCCAATATCGTGATTCGGACCGCGCATTACAAGAGTTTTCCGAGTACGACGACCCTGTGCAGGCTTTGACGGACGAATGCCGCCGAGTTCTCAAAGCTATTTCTGGTGCCAATCAGTCACAAGCTTCAAGCTCAAAGCACTCTACAAGCTTGCGCGACGCCTCCTGGTCACGATTCGAGGATATTGGCTTCTCTTCTACGCTAGATGAGGACGACGACGATGACGACAGTGCTTTGACCTACAAACGCCAGCCACCCGCTCTGCGAAGAACCCCTGCGTCTGGTAACGGACTGGGTAGACCGACAACCCCGTCTTGGGCCGACTTTCTTTCTTCGGGATTCGTGGATGAAAACCAGCCTGCCCGGTCAAACTTGCTTCTACCCCCTGACAAGGTTCTGCCCCCTCTCGAAACCCAGAGACAACATAGTTCTCAATCGCATCGACCAAGGCTTGAACATGATCACTCGCTTGAGCCCGGGGAGCTCGCAAGTATTGCAACATTTTTGCTGGACGATTCGTTCTGGTGGGTTTGGATGTCCAGTCTTGCCCCTGAGGAGACTGCAGAGCGCAAGTCGGCCTTTGGGCGATGCGCCGTCATCGAAACCAAGATCACTAGTGGCCGTTGGCTCGTGATGGAAGAAATGGTTGCCGGCGCAGCTCCTGAACCTCAGGCGGGTGCATACATTGCAGAGAAGAAGGGTCTCTTTAGCTGGACAAAACGTGGGAAGGGCCTCGGCCGACGGAAGTCGACAGCCAATAAGTCAGTCGAGAATATTGGCCAGGGCACCAGCAAGGCCAGCATAGGTCCCGATACTCACGCCAGAATCCAAGCCAAGGCTGCGCAGCTTCGTGCGCAGGAACAGCAAGGGAAGAAGCAAGCTCAACAGCCCCTGTACCAGCGACGTGGCCGAACTGATGCTGAGCTCATGGCCGAGAAGACTAATAGCGTTCTTACCCTTCAGCCCACAATCATTGGCGAGGCTTCATCAGCATTGAAGTGGGTTTCTAAGTATGATAAGGGAACGATTAAGGATTTGTACATGGCCAACAACAATGCGGGTCGTGGAACTATGGTATCGCCAATTCCATCTGAGAGTATAAACGGTGACGCTGCTTCAAACAGTGGCACACAAGCCCCGGATCAGCCTCCGCAGGTGCCCGTTAAGGACGTGTTATCCCCGATCACGTCGCCTACTTTCTCGCCCACTTCGAACGAGACAACGAGGAAACCCCTCCCACAGCCAGAACATCCCGTCGAGGTCCAGCCACAAACTGAGTCTGTTCAGGCACCAACGCCCGAGCCGGTTTCAGAGCCCGTTCAAGAGCCTACGCCTGAACCAGTGCTTCCCGTCAGCCCTCTTAGCCCTGTGCCACCTCCTAAGGACGAGGCACCCCAGGAATTGGCTCGGGAGAATATGGTTTCTCCTACTCCATCAAGCCCTGAGAACAAGAAGAAGAAACTCCAGAAGGCAGAAAAGGAGAACCGCGGTTTCCGGAAGTTGTTCCGCAAGAACAGAAGTTCCAAACTACCTGATGACGCTGCCGCTAATGTTCATGAGTTCCTGCGCCAGACCCAAGCAACGCCAGAGCCCCAGGCGCAGAAGCCCCTCACTCCAGCTGACACACCTGAGCCTGCAGCCGCTATCCAGCGTGTTCCAGTGCCTCAACTCGCACAAGCAGATGAGGCTGACATGCCTACCCCCACACCTGCTGCTGAGTTTGTGACGCCAATGGAGGAACCTGTGCAGCGAGTCGATACACCTCAGAGGAACCAGGATATCGCGGAGCCCACTATCGACCAGTCACAGATAGCCCCCAGTGCTAAGGACTCGGCTCCTGCCCAGAAGGCAGTTCCTCAGTTCAACCAAGGCCCTCTTGAAGACCAGCCAGCCTTTGCTCCTGATTCGGATGATGAAGACGACGCAACGCCTCCTCCTATTCCCCGCTCACCCCGCCACTCCCCCCGGATTGGAGGCCCAGCGCAGCCCGAGGAGAAGCTGAGTCACAGTGCCGGTCCAGGAGTTCAAGATCGCTGGGCACAAATTCGAAAGAACGCTGCTGAGAGGGCCGCTATTCGCCCTGATGATCAGCTTCGGCCGTCGTACAGTAACAGCAACAGAACTGGAGATGGCGATGACGATACAAGTGGAGAAGAGAGTAAGTCTGCATGGGGATATTAGATACCGAATAGTAAACTAACACGATGTTCCAGCTATCGAATCTCGTGTCGCCCGCATCAAGGCTCGTGTAGCCGAGTTGACGAACAACATGGAGAGTACGAATGGTCCTCAGGCTAATGCCACCCGTCATTAGGTAACTCACTGCGAGACGAGCGATCTCAGCCCCGAGGTGGAATTGCAATATGCCCTTCCTTCATTGCCAGCATGGACGAAGTCTGTCCTTTATACGAACAATCGCGACGACGTGACACATCTACGAGACACATTTCGCAATCCTTACACACGTTTAATACCAGCCGACGCTGATTTGCTTTTCTTCATTTTTCTCTGGCCTCGTTTCTTATTTTTTGAGTTTCTTCTTTCTCGTTTGACATATGATACCACTAGAGGATGTAAGAAGAGAAAAGCAGCGAATCTTGACAGTTTACATGAGAAGAACGAGGGGTTCAAGAAACCATGGACTGGGCTTTTCCGGGTGCCATGAAATCCTGTACTTAATCATGTTTTTTCAGCCCAAATTCTAGCAAACCCCCTTCTCCAGCGTTTCTTATATATATCTTGCTTCGGGGACCATCCTGAGACTTGCCAATGTTGTCGTAAATGTGATGATCTGTCTGAAAGTGAGATTCTACGAAAGAGTTCAATATTCGAGATGAAACTCCATATATTGAGGTACTATTGTATAAATTCCTAGTAGGTTTGGCAGTTATCGTATTTAAGATGTGTGATCAAATAATATAAATATCTTGGTGTAGATTCATCATCGTCTATGATGCTCTGACTCTCTTACCTTTACCACGGCCTCTGCTTGTGGGCTCATCATCTACTTCGTCGTCAACTTCTTCAGTATTCTCCCCTTCATCTATCGGGGCAGCTGCATTCCTCCTTGATGCTCTTTTACGCTTTCCTCCGCTCTCAACGCCCCTTGCCTCTTCGCCTGTAACATTTGCTCGCAGACGATCTACCGCTGCAGCCATACGTTTGCTTCCCTGGGCTTTCTGTCTTGGTGCAAATGCCTCCTTAGCTCCAACTCCAACACTGCCACCAAAAAATCTGGTGATGTTACTCTGTGTGCCTTCGCGGTCTCGCTTATTCATATCTTTGATGACTGGTACAAGGACCTCGTCCGTCCGTTCTTTGCTCCAGCCAATGGTAGCCATCAAGAACTGCCGTAGTCCCTCAACATCTGGTACACCCCACTGGAAATTCTCATTGCTGTCATCAACCTCTGGGTGTAGGTACGCATCATAAACCGCCGGGTTAGGAAAGCCTGGTGGTAAGAAGAGTTTGGTACCTTGGGATTTGCGAAACTTCTTGCGAAAAGGCGTTGAGACATCAGCGTCCTTAGGGCGTGTCTGCGATTGCACCGATCTCCACCATTCGCGAAAGTCCTCTAGTCCAGACTTACCAGGGAACTCAGATAGAATCTCGACAGCTGTTACAGGACCGACACCTGATAATCCCTCAGTGTAATCAGAGCCCAGCAGATGCGCAAGAGAGATGAGTTGCTCTCGAGACAGGGAGAGCTCCTTTTCGATATCGCCCACCAAGTAGCACTCAACAAATTTGTTGCTATTAAACATGTTCTTGTACACGCGTGTGCCACCGAACAAGAAGGTATCCGAGTCATCAGTCACAATGCCATCGACAAGTCCTAGACGGACGAGCTCAGCACATTGGGCTTCAGCTTCCATAGGGGCGGTGATATAAGGAATTCCAAATAGACGAAGGAGAGCCTGGCATTCAGTGATCATGACTTGGGTGACCTCATCTGCATCTCGACGGTCTTTCTTCTGTTGGTTTCGTAGGGCGCGCAATTCTCTTTCATAGTCTTCTTTGTTTTGCTCGGCCGTTTTGTTGTTGAGCTCACTGGCGAAACGGGCATGCTCTTCGGCTTCCTCGGCCATTTGTGCCATGAGCTCTTCGTCACCAGGGTCGCTAAATTCGTCGTACTCCACGTCGTCAAAGAGCCCATCGTCGTCGATATCAAGTTCTTGGTTTCCTCCCACTGCTGGCGCACCAATGAAGGGAATTTCCTCATAGATAGACGCATGACTCTTTTCTGCCATGGTCACAGCATTGGTAGGTACCACATCTTCAAATTCTGGCTCGGGTGATTCTGATTTTCGAGACTTGTCCTCATCTTCGTGCCCCGAATATGCAGTTGGTTCTTCTACTGTATGATCCGCAAGGTCTTGGGCTTCTGCTTCAGGTGATGGCTCCTTGGCCTTCTCTACTACTTGTTCAAGGGCATCCTCTCGCTCATGTGTTGTAGTTGAAACTCCCTTTGTCAATTCTGGCTTTTCAGTTTGCAGAGAAGCCTCGTTGATCTTCTCAGTCTCATCTTCCGCGTCGATGGTGATAGGCTCTTTCTGGGCAGGCTTCTGTGGTGATGGCGGTTTATCCAAAACCTCAACATCACTATCATCATCTGAGGAAGAGTCGATGTGGATCAGCTGATCTTGCATCTTGCGGCGATAAAGCCGCTCCTCTTCTTCAGCTGCCTGCCTGTCTGCGTTGTTGATCTCACGCTCAGTTTCTTGCTGCTTCTTGAGCGACTCCCGGATGTCGGTGTCGTCAGTTAACCACGGCGGCAAGGGTCTGGGCGCATTTTCATCCTGCAGTTCTCTCTCAAACCCACCAGCCATGTCGTCCTCTTCGTCATTGAGAACAGTTGAGTTTTCGCCCGCAACTTCAGATTTCTTATTTGGCTCAGCTTCTGGGGCTTTCTTCTTTCCAAATAGTGACGAGCCCCAGTCAAGTTTCGGGAACGGCAGTGGGCCATCAAATGGGGTTTTCTTGTTCTCGACGACGGGTACAAACTTTGATTTTGGCTGAGGCTTCTTTTTCATCCTGGCCTTTGCAAGCACTGTCTGCATATCTTCGTCGCTGTCGCTATCGGCAGCGGTATCATGCTCTTGGCGCCTGGGTACCGCAGCGCTTGCTCTATTATTAACAATATGAGCAATCATGGAGCCTCCTTTGGCTGTAATAGGCTTTTGTGCGTCAACCGACTTCTGTGTCCATTTAGGAGCTTCCATGGGAATGTCCTCGAACTCCTCATGATCTGACTCTTTTCCAACGCCATGTTGATTTTGTAGTGACATAGCTATTGCGCGGTTGAGATCATCCTCTTCGTCGTTGTGCAGTGCTTCTTCAGGTGGTTGTTCAAACAGCACATCTGTGTTCCCGATATTCCCGCCGACGAAGAGCGACTCCTCGCCCTGAGGGGAGGACTCTTGAGGATAGTTACCATATATCTGCCGCCGTCGCGCCGCTATATCCTGGGCTGCTTGGTAGCTAGTCACCTGTGCTGCAGAAGGTTTCGGGAGTCGGTTGAGTCCCTCTATGGGAACGTCTTCAAAATATTCTTCGTCTTCCTCCTCATCTTCCTTGGATTGATATTGAACTTGAATGGCATCGACGTCGATAGGTTTATGTGCCTCTCCAACGTCCTTTTCTCTGCTGACTACACCCAAAGCCCATCCTCCCTCAGCGCCCTCATTCTTTACAAGGATGTACTCTCTGTTCTTTTCGCCAGCAACTCGCGCATTTACTCCAAGTGTCAAATCGGTGCCAGTCATGCCGACTTCATACATGAGACGTTGAGTGAGATGATTACGTTCCTTGACCCTTTCGATCTGGAACTTGGAGAAGGCCATGCGATCTGGGAACATTTCTTCCAGCTGCTCCTTGCTGAGACCCATTCTCAGCCGGCTCCTGAGTCTTGCTGCGTTCAGGATATTGTATCGATCAGGAGCTGGAAGACTCTTGAAGAATTCGCCGTCAAAATCGATCTTGCTGAAGTCATAAAGGTTGATATCTTCACCGTCTTGAAACTGGCGCGCGTATTCTTCCAGCTCTTCTATACTCATGATTCGTGGATCATCTGGCTTTCCCATTGCCGCGATGCCACCACCATCTAGATCGGGAAGATGGTAGGCGTCCTGCTTTCGAAACGTTCTTCCCTTCCGTCTCTCATTTTGGGATAGGAGAGCTTCATCATCGTAAACAAGTTGACTGGCATCAGGGATCACTTCTTGTTGCTGCTCTTCCCGGGCAGATATATCACGTTCTTGATCTCTCCGCCTGCGATCATGGTCTTCTTCCGCGATGCGCTGCATTTGCACCGCTAGCAGTTTACCGGCCGTGCGAACGGCATCTTCACGACGGCCTTCGCGTCTTCGCTTTCGATGCTGAATCGTCTGTCTCTTGAGAATCGGTGCGCCACCGTCGAAGACAAATACTGGTTGAATACCAAACCACAGAAGCTTGCATATGCGACGGAAGAAACCGACGACGTGCGAGTTGCGCAGCGCATTGCCTTCCTTGTCGCGCACAGCTTTGAGAAATTGATATATCCAAATCGAGGCATCGACTGCCAGTCGCTTGCGATTTAGAGTCGCGAGGTTCGTCGGTCGGGCGCATGGCTGAACAACTGTCCATAGACCGGTCACACCCATGATAGGCTATGACCGTGAATTCACTACAAGTCCGTGTAATAGGGATAGGCACAAGGCCCTATGTTTAAGGGATACGCCCTTGTCTGATGGGAGTAATAGTCATTGTCTGGTGGTGCGTAGAAAGGGGATTGTTGACGTTTCTACGATTGGGCTGTTATGGAAATGATGAGAATGGAAAGTCTAAGATTTAAGAAAACAATCGAATATTCACGGCTGCCTTCAGCATCGAGCTTCTATAACGTCAGCGTGGGGCCGGTATGTCGCCGGTAATCCGTTGCCGCCAATCTTCCATTTCTGTTAGTTCCGCAAAATCAATGAACATCACATTCCCCACGTCTTCACCAATAAATCACAACCCTCAAACCTCTGGCCCCCAAGCCTTCTTGGGTGGAAATGGATGCCGAAAAGGCTCGGCAATACCTCAGCAATATTCTTAACAAGAATCTTCGCGTGTACACCTCCGATGGACGGTTGTTCTGGGGCGCCCTAAAATGCACCGACCCGGTATGTTTCGATAACCTATAGCTGCTGAGTCTTGGTTGTAAGCGACTGACCTGACCTGACCTTGAAGGACAAGAATATTGTGCTAGCTCACACTTATGAATATCGGCAGCCATCTTCAAGAGAGCGTGAAAAGGCAGCAGAGAAAGCTGACGGAGACACTGCCAAGGTCGACATGACCTCTCGCTACTTGGGACTGGTTGTTATACCCGGGGAACACATTGCCAAAATGGAAGTCGAGGAGTTTACGAGTCAAATGAGGAATCAGAATATCATATAGCGGCCAGTGGGAGGAAAGGAAACCCTGTATCCCAGACACAAACAATAGAATGATTTAGGTAACTTATTATCAGTTTAGGATATCATTCCTGAGCTTAGGATACCTTTTGCTGAGTTTATTAACACCATATATCAAGATCTGGTGATTCCGTGGGGAGCGGATACAGAGATAACATTAATGAATTAAAAGTACAACAAGGCTACCGCAAAAGAAAGTCATCGTACCCATTCAGCCTTTTGCAACCCGCCCAGCCTAGAGCTACCCACAACGCCTTGTACAACCAAGATTGCGTTCCCATCATTACTACCGAACGCGAGGAAAGCAAGACACACGCTCGTCCTCCTTCACATAGCCTGAATTCAGTACTTTGCCACTTCGATCATGAGCACGTTCTACGCGGCAACCGCTTCCTGTGTGCGCCCACGAGACTCGCCATTCAGACCACCATCGCTGTCCAGAATGGAGCCTCGGGCATCTTCCTCTTCCTCTTCCTCATCGCTGTCGAGATCACGGTCCCGAGCAGTCCAGGAGCTACCGTCGTTCAAGGGCACATCTTGACCGGAGAGGTCGTGGCCCTCACCTCGGTTGCGGATGTTGTTACGACGTCGCTGAGACAGAGTGCGGGCGCGGGTAGAGAGTTTGGAAGAAACAACAGCGTTGGAAGTAACCCAGTTCGTCAGGGCGTCTTCGCAGTCTTGAATAATGGCCTTACTAGCTTCATAACCATCGTAGGCCTGACGAGTCTCGCCGGGAGTGACCGGGGTGTCATCGATAAGCTCGAGGAGGTGCTTTCCATAGCCTGCAATAATGGCAACCTTCTCACAATGCTCACGGAGAGCATCGAATTGGTAGGTATAGGCTGCCTTTACCTTCTCTCGAGTGATGTTAGAAAGCTGAGCCTCAGCAACAAGAGACTCGGCCTCCGCTCGGACAAGTTCCTGTTCGAGGACGACAATCTTGGGAGAGTTGGGCTCCTTGTACTTGAGTTGGGCGATCTGATCAGTGATCTTCTGCTTGCCTAAGGCGGGGTTAGTAGACAATACGCTGTCTAGGTGGTGAGTGGTACTTACGGTCACGGCTTGGCTGAACGGAAGCTTCAATGTTGCGGATACTCTTCATAGTGACCCTGTATTGGTCGTAACGGTCGACATATTGGTCCTCAAGCTCGCCGATCTCGTAAAGAAGAACACCGAGCTTGTCGGTAACGTCGGAAACATCTTCGTCACCAGCCTCTCCCCAAATGGATAGTTGTTGCTGCCAAGTTAGTTAGAATGGCTCATGGGATTGGGTGATTTGGAACATACAGCAACTTCCATTCGCTCGCGGGCAACAGTCTCTAAGCTTCGCATCACATTTTTCTCCATCTTGACCAGCTGGGACAGCTTCTTGGCCAAGTCAGGGCCGAAGGCACCGCCAGCATTGCGACGAAGGGCATGTCCTGCTCGGGAGATATTGTTAGCTCTGTTGGAATTGACAGTCGAAGTGGCGTGATGCTAGCTTACCGAAGCTGCTCTTGAAGAGGCGGCCGGATTTTGTCGACGACGGAGGTGGCGGGGGGTTCTGTTTGAGGTCAGTTTTGCTGTCGCACTGAGTTGTGGCGTCATAAGCTTGAATTAAACGCACCTGGAGCTGAGAGGCAGTAGGCGCCCGAGTCTGGCGCATTGAATAGGTGCGATGCATGATGAATGCTGTTGTTTATGAATGCGACGACGAGCGGTGGAGTTGAGTATGGATGACAAGAAAAGGGTCCGGCAAGGACAGGCAGGGAATAAATAATATCAGGTGGGGATTAACGTGGGTAGCAGACGGAGACGGAGATCACAGCTGCAGAGCTGAGAATCAAGCAAGGATAAGATGTCGGAGAAAACACGAAGGAGAAGATCGTGGCCGGGCTGCTGGGAACGTTATATGATGGAGGCCAGAAACAGGGCAAGGCTCAGGCTTGGGCTCTGGTGGTGTTTGTTGCTGCGGAGAACCAAGATCGTCACCTTTTTCGATGCAGGAGCTGAGAGCGACGTCATCAAGACTCCACTTGGACAAGAACGACTGAGTGAGGTCCTCGATACAGACGGGCGCTAGCATTTAGTGTATGTGTACACTGCAGCCCCTGGTGATTGCAGCATTACTCGAGGTACCGCTACTTACGTCAAGCATGTCTCAGGTCTACGTCTTGCATTCTACGGGCCTCCGCCAAGGATCCTTACCTGTGCATCCGGAGAGACCCCCCCAGGCCCCCCAAGAACTGGACTGCCCATCCCGGATGCGGTTCATGACCACCAGGCTTCGGTCGAACCCAGCGCAACGCTAGTGAGTGTCTAAGATGAAATATGACGATATCGAGGCACAAGTTTGGGGTCTTTGGGAGGTCAGTGGGTGGGTGAACGGGCTCTAAAACTGAGCGATCCTCCGGCAGTCTCCAGCCCGAAAGATAAAGGAGACAAGGGGTAATTGAGGCAGCCTAGAAATCGAATCACCGCGAGGGCCTTTTTCACATGTTGTGGTTGGGTTAGTTCCGATGTTGTTGATGTCAGTCGTTTTGTGAAACAGGGTCTTTTCCGAAGTTGACAGCAATTTCTTGAAGCAGTATGGACTGATCTGACGAGGTTGCTAGGCTGCGCAGTGTAAATGATTCCAAGTCCGATATTTGTATTAGAGTGAATAGGACACAAAGAGATTGGATGTCATTGGTTGTCAAAAGTTTCAAAAAAGTGCCAGGTATATAAAACTACCGGAGCCAAGACAATAATTTATATCTTAATTAGGCCGTCTTTTGCTCGTTTTTCAGTGACCAGTTCGATCGCAGTTAAAAGCATCCGGCCATTCCGATAAATCACAAACCTGACTATAGTGATCCTCACGTGAGGCAGCCTGTCACTTCCAAGATATATCAAAATTCTTTGGAAAAGAGATAAACTAAAAAATATGCCTGTAAGATCAAATTACTTATCTATACAGACAGTTTGATTTTGCATGATGCTATCTATGACCTTTTTCAGCTTGGATGTTCCACGATAGCTCTGGCTAGAGCACAGTATATCTAGCATCTATCATAGACCATGGATGCTTGAGTAGCGTCGATACATTATCAGCGACTATATTAGAGGGATATTTATCAAACTCATATGTGAGCAGGATGAAATCTACAATCACCACAAAACAGTGCCATGACGGTTCGCTTTTATAGAGGGAACAAATATGCATGCATGGATGTTAAATCGCCCTCCACCTTACCTTTAAGCCTTGAGGTAATGACCAATCCAGCCACGCTAAGCCGGATTAATGAACGCGACCCCCTGTCAATATCCCCTGTAGACTCTTCAACGCGTGCAATTGACACTCATTCACCCATTCAACTAATTATTCATCTCTGTCTTGGTTTGAGTTTCGAGAGGCAACAAACCGACAATCGATGGCAATCGTATCTTTTGTACAAATCCGTCGTATATAATACCGTTATCTTGCTCTCTGGTATTCAGTTTCTTTGGTTTCTTCGGCCTATTCTGCGCCATTCGCTCCTATTTTCTGCCGAATTTGCACCTTTAATCTGTCCACACGCGTCTCTGACTGGGTCGACAAACCCGTGTCTCCTTCTCACGTCTCATTTATTATCTACAAAGGTGCTCTCCACAGCAACATCAGCACGAATTACAGCCCTTACCTATCTTCCTTTCTCTTCCCCCTCCTTTTGGTGTCCATCAGCGACTCCTCTTGTGCAGGATGGTAGCAGTTGCTGGCTACCTATAGAGAGGGGCAATTCTGGTAAAAAAAACCTTTGGCAATTCGCCTTCCTTACCAATACAGGCGGTTGTACCTTGCCTTAGAGTTTGAGGGCAATGTCACCAGCCGCAACCATGGCCTCTCATCATCTCGTCGCCATCGCCGCAGGAAAACCTGACACCATCGACTTGACAGGAGACAGTGATTCAGATTACGAACCAGATTCTCTGGGGCCAGTGAATCGCAACAACACTACCACAGCGCGCTTCACACCCAATTTTTCTATCTCAAGTGAGCGCCCATCATCAACAAACGCCCCCGTCAGCCCGCCCAGGTTGAATAGATCTACGAGCTCTATCGCCGCCAGCCAGGATAAACAGCCCTCCGCTTCTGCTGAACCGCCACGCCCAGCATCTTCAGTACTCAAACTGAGCCAGAAGGTGACCACGATAACGGCTAATTCTGATGACGCCCAAAGTATGGCAAAGCTGTCTAGTGTTACAGCCTCCAACTTGGCATCCCGTCAGGTGACGCCCACGCCTGAAAAAGACGGTTCAAAATCAGCGCAACAGAGCAAACCGGCATCTCCTAAATATCAAACGCCTAAAAAGCAGGAATGGGATGTCGCTGCTGTTGTCGAGAAGCTGACACAGTTTCGCCAAGATATCAAGGATGGACACAGTCGCATGACCTCTTATATCATTGAGTCTACCAAGCCTAATGAACGTCGTGTTATGACAGGCAAAAACCTCTTCGCCGGACTTATTAACAAACCTGTCGCGTCCAAGAAGGGAGAAACGATGAGAATCAAATCCAAAGTACTTTGGGTCCCAAACGAGTCCGGGAGAATTCTGCTAATTTTCTAAACAGGAACACACGAAGCTTAAGAACAACAAACGTGAGGATCACTACAGCATCGTACGCATCCAGACAGATGAAGAGCGTGTCCCAAGATACCGCTTTCATCATGTGGAAATCAAAAAGAATATTCTTACACCCAACACAATGCTAACCTTTGTACCCCACTTGAGGGATCTTGAGACCTCAGAGGAGTACAAATACAATGTTTGGTTGCAAGAATTGGAGGATATTGATCGCAAATCTGGTTTCAAGCCCATGAGTCGCGAGGAGAAAGTCCGCATAGCAGTGCGGTCCGAATTTGCATCGACTGTCTTGTTATATCTTGGCACTTGGCTCGACAAGCTCTCAATACCTGGCTGTAACAGATCAGCTCTCATTCGCTTCATGGCAAGTCGAGAACCTGACGACGCGATCACGCCTCGACAAAAATCAGACATTCTCAACTCACATCGCCCTGCCGAGTCTACCACACCGCCCGAGGCAAACAAAGCCGCCCACATGTTCACGGAAGCATTCCGCCGTGTCTTTCATCAGGGCCAGCCCCCGACCAAGCAGATTGAGCTCCGTGATGTCTTGCTTTTGGATGAGTCAGTCGACAGCATCATGGAAACCAAGCCCACAGCCAAGGATGGCTCCAGCACACAGCACGAAAACGAGCATGATGCTGTCGAGTATTGGCTGGGAACTTATTCAATCCTTGGTTGCCTTATCTGCTTCAGTCATTCATGTGAGCACGGCGAATACGATGCCCAGAATTGCAAGCGCACCCTTTCGATTCTTCCCCGTCTTTCGGATACTCTTAAGCGGCGACGTCGCCTCCCCTACAGTGCAGGTGATGCGGTTAATGGCAATGGCCCCTTGTCCCCGCTCTGCAAACGTAACTGCTATCGAAGCTCGCCCCGGCCTGTTGCTGCCTCAACCCAGAGGCCCTGGGATGAAGAGGATCATTTTATCCTTCGATCTACGGTTGTGACCGCCGACCGCAGCAAGGTTACGAAAGATCCCTTCTGCTTGGTTGCCCAGCTCCTTGACCGGGATTGCAGCGACGTATTTAATGAATTTCAAAAGCTGAATGTGTCCATGTCTCCAGTAGAGCCAGCTAACAGATCTCAAATTCGGACCGTCAGCTGGTATGATCGTTTCAAAAAGACGCTCATCGGCGACTGGGAATCTCACACCAAAACCCACGAACATCAAAAACGCGAACTCTCCGAACCTTGTAATCATGAAGGGCCTTGTACCTCAGAAAGCTGTATTTGCGTTCAACATGGTGTCCTATGTGAGAAGTTCTGCGGCTGTACCGTGGAAAACTGCGCCTACAAATTCACAGGCTGTGCCTGCCACTCGCAAGGCAAAACTTGCCTCTCAAAAGGAAAGGAAAGGCCATGTATTTGTGTGCAGCTGAACCGCGAATGCGATCCAGATGTTTGTGGTCGATGTGGGGTGGTTGAGAGAGCCGATCCTGAGAACGCTGATGATGAAGTTCTCCATTCTACCGGCTGTCAAAACTGCTCGCTGCAGCGGGGCCAAGCGAAGAGCCTCGCTCTTGGAGAGAGTCAACTTGAGGGAGTCGGGTATGGGTTATTCACTATCGAAGATATTTCACAGGACGATTTCATCATCGAATATGTAGGTGAACTGATCACACACGACGAAGGAGTACGACGTGAAGCCAGACGTGGCGACGTGTTCGACGAAGAATCAAACATTTCGTACGTCTTTACTCTATTAGACAACGAAGGTATTTGGGTGGACGCTGCGACCTATGGTAATTTGAGTCGCTACATCAACCACGCATCAGAGAGCGATAAGCGCGGATGCAATATCACCCCACGAATCCTTTACGTCAATGGCGAATACCGCATCAAGTTTACAGCCATGCGTGATATCAAAGCTGGAGAGGAATTGTTCTTCAATTATGGCGAAAACTTCCCCAATCTGACAAAGAAGCTACTCGACCATAAGGTGGGAGGGAAGTCTGACCAGGGTAAAAAACGATCGCGGCGGCCCAACGGAGAAGGAGTCGCAAGGAAGAATCCAAAGACGGATAAGAAGAAGCCCGGAAAGGGAAAGAAACGTGCTCAAGCAGTTCTCGATGAAGACGATATGCTGGTGGATACGCTTGGTTTCGCTCCAAAGCCTCTACGTAAGCGTAAGAAGGGCCCATTCGAGGAAGACTCAGAAGAAGAAGAGTATCACCCGACTGGCACCGATGCCTCTATCATGGAAACACCTTCAGATGGAGATTCGGATTTTGGAAATTCAGCAGCAAGACTAAGAAAACGAGCGCGACAAGATGGCAAGGGAGCAGCGTCGAGCCATAATGGCAAACCACGAGGAGACCCAAAAACACGCGGCAAAAGAGGAGGCGCCAGACCTGGAAGTGGTCGGCCGAGAAAGTATCCACGAAAGCTGACTTCAGCTCCGATGATGGAGCATCCTTCAGCTTCGGAATCGCAAGATCGAGAAGACCCAGAAGAACGCCAGATCGTGGCTGCAGATACCATCGTGCCTACTGCACTGCAACAGCCACAGCCAATGGAAATCAACGACAGCATGGAATATATCACTTTTTCAGAGGAACGCACTGAAGAGTCCAGGCTGCTCCAGAGCCAACTAGAGGAGGACAATGATGACGACGACGACGACGAGGACCAAGACGTGGTTGTACGGTCGCGCGTTGATCGAGGTGTCAGAAACCGGCGCCCAACAGCCAAGTTAAGAGATGACGGAGACTGGTTAGGCGGGAGTCAATAATATAGAGAGAGGGCTTCCTAGGTGGTTTGGCTTCATTGTAGGATAATGGGGACATCACAAGTATACAGTCTTGCACAAACTAGGATGGAAATTTCTGGGTTTGGTTGACAGGCTTGGTTTTAGTCGGAAGACAGTTGTTGCAGGAGTAGTAGTATTACAGAATATATAAGTCTCAAGGACGCAATTGGCTCTGGTGCTTTGCGTTATGGGTGTAAAAGGTATACCGAATGGATGCTCCTCAATTGACTCGGTACCTTACGTACAATGTTTCGACTCTTCAAGACAGAATGCTTTGATATCATCTTTATGAAAGAACATCCACCTCTATCAATAGTTATGTCTTCATAATTCATTAAATAGATCCGCACTAGTGCCCTTTTTGTGTATGCAGATGTAAGCCACGAAGGGGAGAAAAGAAAACTGAGGACCTTGGCCCTAAGCGAAGAAAATGCTTAGGCAAGCCTAGCCTAAACTTACGGGACTCTTTGCTAGGTTTATTTTGACCCCTATCTCAAGGCATCATGCTTTCTTGCTTTCTGGGGGGCCACTTAGGCCACTAAATTCTTCAGCTTCAGTGACTATGCCCCACATCCCACCATTAGCGTCCAGTAGGCTCCAGCCACAAGCGATGACGTTGTCGATTCAAAAGCGGGAAGGAACAAGATACCTAGGTGCACAACAGCTCTGCCAGGTTCAGGTCCAACTGACCACCTTTGTCATTGTTTCTCTTTTCACTTTACATACAAATACGAAGACCATCGCAACCGAGTCATTTCCTCCCTTTCTCATAACACAACAACACTCCACGACTGAACCTCTCCTCACACTCTCTTTTGAGCTTCTCAATCTTCCTATATCTCACTTTTTGTTCACCCCTCGTCACCGCCGTCACAATGACGCTCTACTATACTCTCGTACGTTGCCTGTACCTTTGTCAAGAGCTTCAATCACCTAGTTAGCCAAATGGAGTTTCTAACTGATTCAACTAGGTCTTTATGCTTCTCGTCTTCGAGATGGCGCTTTTCATGCTCCTGATCGTTCCCATGCCCTTTAACGTTAAGCGCAAGATCTTCACGTGCGTCAAACACGAGGTTTAGGCGTCTTTACCAGCGGCTAACAAGACATACAGCTTCATCTCCGAGAACCCCGTTGTCGCAAAGATTCAATACTGGATGAAGATCACCTTTGTCTTTATCCTAATTCTCTTTATCGACAGTGTCAACCGTGTCTACCGCGTCCAGCTCGAGCTCGCCGCCGCCTCCGAACAGTCCAAGCAGGGAGGAGGGTATGTTACCCCAAGCAACCATGGCATAGCCAGTGGGCACATCACTAACTCGATTGCAGTGCCGCCGTTATGGGTCACGAGCGCCTCGAAGTCCAAGCCCGCAAGTTCTACTCCCAGCGCAACATGTACCTCTGCGGCTTCACCCTCTTCCTTTCGCTCATCCTTAACCGCACCTACGTTATGATCCTCGAGGTGATGCGTCTGGAGGACAAGGTCCGCGCCTACGAGGGTACTAAGAGCGATACCAAGGAGGCTGAGAAGCTTGCCGTTGCCGGCAAGCCCGGTGAGCTTGCCCGCCTCCGAAAGGAGCTTGAGCAGAAGGATCAGGACCTCAAGACCCTGAAGAAGCAGAGCGAGCAACTCCACAAGAGCTACGATGAGCTTAGCGACAAGTACGCTGCTACCCAAAAAACTGGCGAGTCCAGAAAGGGCATCTAAGGCGCGTATGTTTTATGTCGCTCCAAAGGAAGAGATCGCCCACACAGGGATATCGGCACCTGATCTATTGTTGACTTGCCTGGGCGGAAGAGAAGAGACTCGGTCTGAGCCTGTCAGGGCATATAAAACAGCACCAGACCTGGAGGCAAATGAAGTGCAAGATGTAAAATAGCGTTAACGGTTACTGGATTAAGCACCGGCGCAAAGCTGGCGATCGGACGCGGACAGGACGATCGACCATTTGAGATTGTATTAGGAATTTCTTTATGTATAGAATTGTGATGTTGGATGTGGATGATGGGTGCCTTGGTGGTATGGGTTATCACCAAGGTCTCGCATGCGAATTGCTATATCACTATTCAAACATCATGCTGTTCTTGATTACATGCGATGTGTCCGACCAAATAACTTACAAATTCGCACTGTTCTGCCTTGTTCAGACAACTGTATCAGTAGGCCCCATCATACTTTTCTGGAAATAATACACCATTTGCCATTTCCAATACTGCATACTCAAAGTCATCTTGAGCTTCATCCTCATCCCAGGGCAATAACCCCATTGCACGCATGCCGTCTAGACCGCCTGCCTCACCAACCTCTCTAATGGCCTGCTCTCCTCCGATATTGACATCGCCCGTAGGTGCTCCGGTAAAGTCGGGGCCGGCTTCCCCATGCAGAAAACCCTTGCGCTGATGAGCAAGATATAGGGCATTTGTCTGAGTTAATGGACAGGCTGGAAGATAAATGATTGTTGTAGGAGGGATGTCTGGGCGACGGAGACGATCAAGGGCGTAGACGGTATCGCAGTGCCAGACAAGGTAATCACCAGGGTCAAGTTTTGGTATGGGGATCATGCTCCGATGAAGCTGTAGATGAGGGTGTAATGCATCATTGAGCTCCTGTGGGTAAGACGGCAATGCACCTTGAATCACAGAGGAAGGCGGCTCTTCAAGGATCCAGTTCCCTGGCGTAAGAAAGTCTGGGCTTGCCGGTGAGGAGTCTTTAGGCACAAAAAAGGGCCGCAGAAGAAGATATGCAGTTGTGAGTCGGATCATGGGACATAAGAGAAGGGTGCCATGGCCAAATGGAACTTCACTCAAAGCTACCCAGCCCTGAAACATGCGGAAGACGCTGCATGAGCCGTCACCATTGTATAAATCGCTTGTCACTTTCAGTCGAGTGCTGCTTTCCCATGGATCCCAATCCTCCCAACGACCATCCCAAATGGGTTGATAGGTCGCTGCTGAACCATAGCCATCCGGCTCCCAACGCTCCACGCTTCCTCCGTCAACATATACACTGAGGGAACATGTCTCATCCTCAGGTCTCCTGACCCTCATGCGGTCGGCATAGCTGATGGGGAAATTGGGGCTCACAAGCGCTTCCGGCTCAGACGAGTGCCATAAATTCATTAGGAAACGTTGAGTATAGAGAACGTTCGGATGGGCTCGAGATTTGATCTGCCCAGGAGACCAATAAACCCCGTAAAGATGCGGATCGTGGGTAGGCAATCGTTGCGCCTGAAGGTCTCCTAAGTGAGCCTCGGTATCTGCCTTCCATTTCGCAGCCAGATCATGAGGAACTACGTTCCGAATAACAGCGACACCTCGTTCCTTGAGTCTTGAAGAAAAGTCATTTGCAACTGAAGAGTCATTGAGATCGTTAAAATCAATAGATGGGTAGATATCCGAGCCGGCTTTGGCGATGATGTCGATTTCAGTGTTCAACTTGACAAGCAGTCTTATCCATGAACTCTTGATCTGAGATTCTTTACCCTCAACCAAATCTCTCTTGATTCGGGCAAAGCGAGTAGGGAGAGGTATGGGCTCAGTAATCTGAGCAAACATGCTACTTGATGGGCCATGCCGGTGGCCTTTTGGAGCCATGGTGAGAACTTTTGAGAAGTTGATTGTGGGTAGTGGGAATAAAAGATAACGTTGAGCTATCCTAACCACCCGCACCAGCTGAACCACAGATATATACTGGAGTAAATGTGGCAATCGAGGGACACTACTGGAACAGCAAAGGTAAGAGCTCAAGCATCTTCTCCGAGGAAGGGAAACCTGACATTCTGTGTGCCAGTGTGGAGTATGGTTGTTTTATAACCACGTTTGCATGGTCCGCAAACGTGTCTGAACGCTGCGCGTGACGGTCCACGGCCTCTTTGAGCGTTAAGTCGTTGATTTCATTGTGAGGAATTGTCGTCATGCGGAATTTCTTCGGATGGGAGCTTGGTATTCTTCGGATACACACGCTATACGGGCCGGATACCCGGTCCTCTGAGGTTGTCGTTTTGACTGCTTATTGGGGTGAGTTGTGGTGTGTTATCAAAACGATTAGGTGTAAGGTATAACCGTTTGGTCTTACAGCTTGGTATCATGGACCTAGCATGCATACGGTTTGAAATGGTGGTATTGAATTGTGAGCATCATTCTTTGCACTTTTGCAAAAAAAATAAATGCGTGCAGAATAACTTTGTGGTTTTGTTGCTGTGACTCGAGTCGTTTTGTTTTCCCTTGCGACTGAAGCTGAAGCACTAGATCTTGACACGTTTGGATCGACGAAGTGACGGTTGTTCATGGGTTGCACCCTCTACTATTTCGGCATTTGAATTAACCTTTCTCTTCTTTTCCTTCTTCGCTGCCATGGGCGCTGTGATGCGTCTGGCCTCTTTCGGTGGTGCCACATTATGGGATTGATCCGGCTGAGCCGGTTGCTTCATCAAGACATAGGCCACTTTCTCCACGTCACTTGCTTGCACGTCGAGTCTGTCCCGTAGATCGTCGACTTTGGAGCACAGCATACGGTACTCTTTGGCGTTATACTTGATAGGGCTCTGCTTCCCATTGCAGCATAGCCACCAGAACGCCTCGTCGGCAAAGAATATGACCCGTGTCGGATCATGAACAGCCAAAAGCAAGGATGCAGTTGCAGGGCCAATACCTCGAAGCTTTGTTAATACACCCAAGGCGGCTTCTATGTCGGCATCCTTTTCGTAAGCGTTGAGAGCTTGCTTTACAATTTCCTGAGCATCGTTTGCATCATTAGATGAGACCAGATTCATGAGTGTTGGCCTGAACTTCCCATGGCGTCTGATCTGTATTAGTAAATGGCGATTCTGGCACAGGTGGGTAGACTTGGACTCACAACTTCCACTCCACGAGGTTCTTGATGTCGTCTAGCTTCATTGGGCGACTTTCCGCGCTAGAATTGAAGGCATCCAATGCATCGTTGTATCGATAATTGTCTAGTTCTTGCAGCGTTCTCTGGCCACCTTTGGCTATTGGTTGATATTGATTAGCCGATATTCGTATGAAGTGGCATCCTTGATATCTTTTTTGCTCACTTACCACCCTTTCCATCTGACACTCTTTTGATGAGAGCCGGGTATTGCTTG
Organism: Fusarium musae; assembly: GCF_019915245.1. Lineage (NCBI taxonomy): Eukaryota > Fungi > Ascomycota > Sordariomycetes > Hypocreales > Nectriaceae > Fusarium > Fusarium musae. The sequence continues at coordinate 4,397,290 of NC_058387.1, forward strand.
AGAACTCGCTTGAACTCTTCAAGGCTGATCTTGTTGGCAGAGGTAATGCTCAGCGCGGATGCCATAGTGCTGATATAATTTGACACAGTGAAAAGATGCCCTTTTACAAGAGAGGACAGAGCGAGAGACTTGAAAAAGCCTTGTTTCGAGATTGCGGCTTTCAATGATAGGCTAAGGTAGGAGAGTCGAGTGTTAGGAGAGACGAGCATAGAGATTGAGGAGAAGATGCTAAGACGAACGAAGTGTCTTGGAGAGACGCGACGCGATGGAACTAGACAGTTCAATTCGCACGGTGCACGATCATGCCCAGGGGAGGAAAGAAACCTCAAGACCTTAATCCTAAATGATAAAAAGACGCGGATGAATAGATTGGTATGAATTTAGGACATCTTTACGAAGTCTATGATATCTTACAACTAGTTTATCTTAATATCTTAAAATACAGTCTAATATTTTCTTATTCTCTAAGGTATGCCTGCTAATATCGATACAAGGGGAGGCAAGGAAACTTAGGCATCTCTCTAATTGATTCACCTCCTTATTAATTCCACAAAACTACATCATTTTCCAAGCTACCGTTAAATTCATTCCTAAAAAATAGGACTACTTCTGTGGCAAGATGCCTTGAGTGGCTTATTCATTAACAGAGAATACACCTTTGGCCCCTTAGGCAATCCAGTTATTATCCTCAACCTCACCAACCAGTTTCCACAGCTTGTCAAATACATTTTCTGGATCATACTGCTTCTTCAGCCCCCTCAAGCGCTTCGAGTTTGAACCAAATGCTTCTTCAGCTGAGATAGTCTCAGTACTCACATAGTTCAGATAGTGGCCAATGCCGTCTGACAAGGTCTTGTCGTCGTATCCAAGCTCGCGGATCGACTTCTGGAATCCACGATTGAACTGGCGGATTTTGGTATCAAGACTCTCATCCATCCACTTGTAATTGATGCCAACATTGTAGTAGTTCCCTCGTGAGTTGAAGGATGTTGACTCAACTGGGATCGTTCGAATGGCTTTCTGGGGAATGCACTCTATCATGACAACAGAGCCCTCGGTACCCGGCGTGTCCTCGACAAACCCCGTGAATTTATCACGGATTGATTCGGCGGTGGAAATCTCCATGGGAAGAGTAAAATTGGCGCCACCAAACAGGTATCTACTACCCTTTGCAAAGACCTCATCTGCGCCCTGGTTGATCATAGGATATGGCATAGGCCCAACTTGCTTCATCAATGCCTCGAGCTCTAGTATAGGAGCGAAATATTTCTGGCCATCGTCCTCTGGATTAGGCCCAATCTGTGCCATTTGAACTAGGATAACGAGGGGCCTAGGCGCGTTGGGGTCTGGGCCAGGGGGAGCATAAGTGTAGCCCGTGAGGAAGATTTGCGTGCCGTCGTTTGTCTCTCCCCAGTGGTTGAGAAACTTGATCACTGCAAGCAGAGCCGTGGGAGGGAGGAAAGCCATGCCGCCCCAGATATCACCCTGCGGGAATATCTTGCTGGTGAATTGGGTAACCACGCCAAAGCTGCTGCCAGCGCCTCGTAGAGCCCAAAAGAGATCTGCGTTTTCGGTGGAGGATGCAGTTACGATGCTTCCATCGGCTAGGACGACTTGACACGAAAGCAAGACGTCGATGGCCAAACCGTGGATACCAGACAATATGCCATAGCCGCCATGCAGGATAAGGCCTCCAACGCCAGTATGGCTGACAGTTCCGCCAACCGTAGCTAGACCTTTAGGCCAGAGTGCCTCGTCAATGTCTTTCCATAAGCAACCTCCCCCAAAGGAGACGGTGTTTGCCTCGGTGTCTACCGAGACATCACGCATAAGAGAGAGGTCCAGGACCATGCCCTCGGGTGAGGGAGCGCAGGAAGTTTGCGAAGTACTATGACCGCCTCCTTTGACATTGAATTTAATGCCATTGGATGTTGCAAACTTGACGACCTCACTGACTTCTTCAACAGTCCTGGGTTGGGCTACAGCGGCCTGTGGATTGATTAGCTGGTAGCTGGGGAGCCACGACGGTTTGACGTACGGCAGGCTTTACACAGGTAAGACTCCATCGTTGGAGGCTCTCCTCGAATCCCTCATCTCCAGGAAGTAGAAGACGCCCCTGAACTAGCTTGGTGCTCAACGATGAGAACTTGGTTTGGGTCATAGTTGGTTACTGGAAAAGTGAATGTTCTTAATAATGGTGTGTGTGTGTGTGTGTGTGTGTGTTTGTATTCTATCATGCTTTGCAGGAGCCTTATATACTATTGTACAGGGCCGGTTGTCCGACATCAAGAGTCGCCGTCTCACCTCAGCACCAACTACACGTATAGTGTTGGATACCAATATGGGTTCTACACCTTACTCGGTTTGGATGGCCAGACGAGCTATCAAATTGGATGCGGAGTTGTTTGTGTGAAGCTGAAAGAACGGGCGTTTAGGCTGTCCTGTATAGCGCCATTGGCGGTACGTGGCGTCGTTTTTGGCGGACAATGGACGTCTAGACGAGAGCCTGCATTGCTGAGCATCTTAATTTGATAGAAAGGAAGTTTAATAATCCTGATTTATCCTGATTTGAAGCTTTGTACATAATATGATGTATTGTAGGCGATCCTTCGAATCCTCGTTGCTATGAATGCCAGCGGTAAACTAGAGGTTGCCCGCTTAGCAGCCCTAGCTGTGTAATAGCCTTGAACTGGAGCAGATGAAGCATATCTTGACTTCTATCTAAGCGGGATTCTCGCAATTGGTAGGGCTTAGGCCAGCAAGATGTCAGCTCAGTACGATCGACGAGAACCTACACTAGCTCAAGGCACAGCACAGTAGCTCAACCCAGGATTCTCCACTACTCAGCAAGATTCGGGGAAGTGAATAAGCAAAGGCTAGTTTACAGAGAGTTGATGCTCGTATGAGTCAGTTTCGAAGCTTTTGCCAGTCATGGTTTGGTAGGGACGCTGACAGTGATGTTGATGATGAGTGGTGCAAAGTGTTCAGAGCCTAAGAGCTACCAAAAGTGGTTAGGTACCTATGCATTTAGAGGCTATATTCAGCTGTGACTTAGTAAAAGTGTATTTCGTGACATTTGACCACATCGAATACAAGTAATCAAGAACGGCTCTAGAACGGCTCTGAGATGGCGGTGACACCAACTCTGTAACATAAATAGATTACAGTTTCTGCCTTAGCTACCTAGGTCCTAGGGGAGGAAAAAAAACTCAGGACCGTAACCCTAAGTGAACAAAATCTTTAGGTAAATTTAGCCTAAGCTTAGGGGACTCTTTACTTAGTTTATTTTGACACCCTATGTCAAGGTTCGGTGTTTTATGTTCTGTTACTGTATCCCTAGATCCTTATTAGCCTCTGTTAATGCCCGTTGATGCCACCCTGAATGGAACGGTCGAGACCTTGAGACCGGTTAGATAACGGCCTGTCCGAAAAGGGCGACAACTAAGAAAAAAAGAAGAAGAAAAAAGGCGACCCCTCCGTTTTCCGTTTTTACGGGTTTTCTTCTGCATAATCGCATCCAGTCCAATCCATCCTCTTTTAATTAATTCTTTCTTACTCACTCACTTACACCTCTGACCTTCCAACACCGCCAAGTCTATACCGAATTCTCCTAGTCCACATAACGCAACACACCCTCTCCTCTTCCTCACAACCAGTCCAAGTCGCTAACATGGGTAACGTAAGCTAAGAGGATTCAGATGCCATCATAAACGATACCTTGTGCTGACATGGAGGTTTCAGGGCGCCAAGGCTCAACAGAAGCGCGAGCGCAATGCTAAGGACAAGAACACTGCCAAGTCGCAGCTCAAGGTGGTGAGTTTACAGATTGTACTCTAGAGTTTCGTGTCTCTTTAGCTAACATGACCAAATAGAACGAGAAGGCTTGTGATATTCAGTGCCAGATCTGCAAATCTACCTTCCTCAAGACCACAAAGGCCCCTGCGTATGTCCACCAAAATACCCACCTATCTCCTCTGTTTCTCCATCATCCTAACTAATATTTCCTCTCCAGTCTAAAAGAGCATGCCGAGAACAAGCACAGCAAGACCATTGCCGACTGCTTCCCCAACGTCCAAGTCGCATAGACCCCATAACACACGAGGTGTTGACATGATGGTATCGTACGAGAAGAGAAAAGTCAAGAAAACAACTGGAAATGGGTAAATGTTTAGCGAAGCGAGGCGTACTGTGGCGCGATGGCCTAGACGAGAACGGAGAGACGAGACAAGACAAGACGAGACAAGACGAGATCAAGACTCATGATGAATACAAATTTTACACGGCTCTTTTTTTGCATATTTTTGTAATTTCCCTGTGTCTTCCACCCACTACCGGTACCTAATGAGCCTCTACAGCCTTTTGGGGCGCTTCCACGACTGGTGCCGCAGCCTCCTTCTGCTGCTTAGCCTTTGCCTGTTCCTCACGGATGCTAGCCAGAATATCAGGATACCAGCGTTCTCCAACATCAGGGTGACTCTTGACTCGATTTCGCAATGTTGCCTCACCAAGCGTCTTTGAAGCACCGCCAGCTCGGAATGTGAACTCGACATCATCAATACGCCCGCCATTGCGCTCCACAATCTTGCGACGCTGCTCCCGTACGTCCTCTGGTACAAGACCAACGCCAACTTTCTCCAGATCTTCAAACTCAGCGCTCATACGTACGCCTTGGAAGAAAGGGATAGAGAAGCGTGCACCTGAGCCAGCAGCGGGGGAGAGGACACGATGTGTTGTAGAGACGCAGACACCTTGTGTAAGTGCCTCTAAGCCTTGGCCGATAGCAACGACAAGGGTTCCTACCCGCGGCTCGCAATCAATCCAATCACCTCGGACGTTCTGTACTTGAAGACCCTTGTGCGATGTCGCCTGGAGGAGATAGCTAGTAAGCATGCTGTCTTTGTGAGGACCTACACCCTGGCCCTGCACGTTTCCTTCGATGCCAAGTTCCTTCGCATCGGGATACTTGACAATCTTGAGCTTGTGTTGCTGATCTTGATCAAAGTATTTATTAAAGGCGTCGCTGGGAAGTTCAATGGCTTCGGCGATGAGAGATGTAAACTGAATTGAGATTTTGCCCATGCGCTCCATGTAGTCTGTATACACTTTGCGGAACCCAGGCAACGAGTCCTCAGATGGCCATTGATTGGGTGCTAGAAGGTTACGATATAGAGGAGCATCGGGCCCAGGGATAGGATGCTCTGTTGAGAGATCGATTTGTTCACGATGATCAATTTCTCCAGCTGTGATCTCCGCTGAGAGACGAGAGTAGCCTAGGAAAGAGGGCGCATTCTTCATCTCAATCTTAAGTCTGTGACGAGTCAGTGGACCATCAGATCATGATAATCAATGTCACTCATTAACACTCACTTCTCTTCCTCAGGAATTTCAAAGAAACCCTTTCCAAGTTCAATGATCTTCTGAAACAACTCATCCGAGATGCCAACATTCTTGAGATACAAGAAGCCAACTTCCATCAAGGCATGGCGAAGTTCCTTTAGAAACTGAGGCTTAGTAGCAGGGTCCTTAGCCGCAGCTAGGTCCAGAATTGGAATAGATGTAAACGACATTTCTATATGCCAAGTTAAACAAGCAAAGTAAAGTAGGTAGTAAAAGACTTAATGTTGTAACTTGTTGATAGATAACTTGGTATCTTTCCCTCCAAGGTTGTCATAACCAAGTCAATAGATCGACTGACTGATTGATTACCTTACTATGGCGCGATTGGTCCATCCGAATACACCTTTTTCTCCTCTTCTCCTTCGTCTCCAAATCAAGCCCCGTCCCCGCATCTGCAACCGATTCCCGAGAGATGCCGGGCTAGTTTGGCGATTGCCTCTTCTTTCAATCACGCCGATGTCGGCCATACTCTAGATGCATATACAAACTGAGTGAATAGCTAGTATTCCAGACCTACTCAACGCCGGCGCTGCGATCATCTAACTTCCCAAGACCACATGCGACTAGACCATGACTGTCTAGTTTGATTTATACATACTCCTCTGTAACAAAAAACATTCTAGCTTTTTAAATATGCCTTATTATATACCAATTTCTTCCCTTCATAATGCCGAAAGGGGCTTTGTCGCGAGCAGGCCCGTAACCTTGTAAAACAAATCCTCGATCGGAGGCGCAGCAAATGCTGGTGCAGCGTCAAAGATGTCGGCTAGATGCTGTTGTTGAATCACGCTTGGATGAGAGTCATCATCTTCCATCTCGACATCTTGAGGTTCAGCCACAGGCTCGGCTTCTGCATCGTCAACGTCGCTTGCCATATCCTCATCCTCATCAAGAAGATCAGTCTCATTGCCATTAACATCAGTGCCCTCGAGGCGGAGGTCCTCAAGAGGCTGGACGGTTGCAAGAGATGAAGGGTCTGACCCCTCGGCAACCACCCAGACTTGAGCAGCATCATCTAAAGCGATGAAACCACTTGTCTCAGGAGCAGAAACCAAGCTGACGATCCTTTGAGGCGTGCTACGCACCAATAGGGGCTCGATATACTCAGGCTGGAAAACTGCAAGGAGAGAACCCTCGTTAGCTGGTAGAGCTAAGGCAAAGTGACCGGAAGTGTGATCGACAGCCAGCTGAAGAAGAGCATTGGCCTTGGATTGTGGTATCACAACGCCATATCGTAGCTCATCACTGACAACGTCGTAAACGCGCAGTTCATCTGATAGGATAATGACAAAAGGCGAAAGGGCACGGATAGATCGCAATTGACCTTTCCATTGGCCTTCGAGGGTCTTAACCACATCGCCTGACGCAGCATCAATCAAGTAGATCACACCGGAGCCAGCTGTTCCGAAAGCCACGAAGAGAGTTGAGCCATCTTCCGAGAAAGCGATACTTCCCTGGGGCTCTTGAACAACACCGGACTCAGGGAGATCGATCACGCCGTCTTGAGGAATGCCGTCACCCACAGCAATAATCTGAGAGCAGCTCCAAGTGAAGACCTCGCGACCGTTAGGCCCCTTCACTACAACTCCATTCTGAGATCTTGTCTTGGGGCGCCACAATCGAACATTGCCATCAGTACCAATAGTTGCGAAGCATGTCGAAACAGGGTTCGAGGCTAAGTCGAGAACTGCCTCGTTGCGATTTGTAGCATGAGGGGCATTGATCCTGGAGACAAGGGCAATCTGGTCCTCGCCTTCTTGTGCTTCCCAGAACTTGAGATACACCTCTCGTCGCTCTTGAATAAACTGGTCCTTGGCATCGCTGATAACGTTCTCCAAATCTCGTTGTGATGGCTCCCAGGTGTCAACACTAGCAAGCCACGCTCCGTCAGCTGAGAAAGCTAAGTGAGTAATGACGGGCTCTTCGATAGGGTGGCCCTTGTTCGTGATGTTGACATCTGTTGGCTGTGTACGAGCCAAAGCTTGCTTGGAGACGCTTCGAAAGGTCTCAAGATCGAAGGTCTGAAGCAGAGGTGCTGAGAACCCTCCTGACATAGTAGCCTGCCTGCCATTACCAACACAGACATGTAATCTCGACTGATCAGTAGGGCTAATGGCAGCTGGGATAGGTCGCTGTACGCTCGCAGGCGTTGTCCATGTTCGCTGAACGAGAAGATCCTTGGGTGTAGTGACGTTGATAGCGGCCGACTGGATACCAGCGATATATGCTGTAGGCTTCATCTCAGCGGTAGAAATAATCATGACTGAGTTATCGTCGAGGTGAACAACATATGAGGAGCCATTGGCAGAAACTGTGATGTTCTCCACGCTGCCAGAAAGATGGGGAAGAAAATCCTTCTTTCCGGTGTCCATTTGCCATAGAACGAGAGAGTTTTCAGAACCTCCTGAAATTACATAATTACCTGTGATATGTCAGTACAGTTCTCGATATTCCATGGGCAGTGTAGATTCGTACCATCACGCGACCACTTCAGGGCGTGCACCGCTCTACGGTGCCAGTGAAAGTTTTGCGCTTGAATGGGTTCCTTATCAGATCCTGACTTTGCAAGCGCCTGACTTCGAGCAAGCGCATCATGGTAGAGGTAGATTGAGCCACGGGCACCGCCAACTATGATATCCAGAACAGGAGCGGCTTCCTGTCGCGATTTCTTTCCGCTCGTCGCTGGTCTAGGATACACTCTCAGGTCAAGGGCGCTGACCAAATCGGGAATATCGAAGGTGTAAATCTCGTAATCCAAAGAAGCCAAGTTATCGAACTGTCGCTGTGATGGAACGCCAAAGAAAAGGCGGTCATTAATGGCGCCAATCAGGTGGCCATCTTCACTAGTCTCAAGCAACTGCAGGCCATTGCCAGGCTTCTTCATAACGAAGAGAACCTTGTGCTCCAACTCCGTTGTGGAGGCTGGATATGCGACAACCTCAATTCGGCTTGCTTTATCTGATTCTGCCACAAAGATAATTTCCTGGACTCTGCCAGAGACCATTTTTGTAACGAGGGCCATGGCAGTCGCAGTCTTGGATTGGGTCTGAAAGAATTCGGGGGTCTTGGAGGTTGTCCAGTCGACTTCACAGACGCGGCCGTCAGAGGTAGCCACCCAGACGATATTGGAGTTTTGCTTTGCCTGTTTCATGGCAACGATATGCGCGGAAGCTGCAGCCTTATCGTCGGAGGGTTCAGCTGCAGTAATGGGGATTCGTCGAACAAGGAGTGAATCGGCTGCCGAGTACACCTGGATAGAGGTGTTGTATGCAATAATGAGAAATCTTTGAATATTAGCTAGGTCAGTTCCAGCATTGATGAGACTTACTGCTCATTTTCCGTCAATACGGGATCGATATCAAGCATCCTACCACCCATGGGCTTCGAAACACGCCATCCTGCCTCTGCATTGTCGAACTGGCGAACAATCTCAATCTCCCGAGTTCCAGCCTCCGCCAAAGCTCCAGAGATACCATTCACCTCAGTAACCACACCATTTCCACTTTCGTTCTCGAGCTTAATTCCATTGATTTTGTTCGCCTTTCGCTCAGCTCTTAGCCTCTTGGTTCTTGAATCGTTTTCCGTCACATCGCGTTTGCGCTTCTTGGTCGGGTCGTTTTTTGTTCGAGGGCTCTTGTGGCCAGCCATTTTCGCCACCTTCTTCTCTCTGCACGAGATCAATTTCTTGTGCTTGCGACTTTTTTTTAACAATTCGTCGACGGAGAGGAAAGTAACGAGGTTGTCCTGCTGGTAACGCTTCTACTGGGTAAAGGTTCGCAGAAATTTTGGTCCCGCTTGCGAAAAAAGTGCTGATAAGATAAGCGCTCCGTCGGAAAAATAACGGAGCTAGAATTTATTTTCGTAGGTAGTCCTCCTGCAACGCCGAACTATCGCAAGCTTTCTTTGTAACGTGCCTCCTGCTCTTGTCGCAATTCTGCTGGACGCATCTGACGAACCCGCGCACTCACGATATTACATCAAAATGATTATTCCTATTCGATGCTTTTCCTGTGGAAAGGTAGGATCTTCACCTGCGACGCGCCAGATGCTGATTACTAATTTGGAACGTAGGTCACTGGTGACCTCTGGGAGCGCTATCTTCAACTGATCGCAGATCCCCGTAAGACCGATGGGTAAGCTGGCACTTTCTACTTTATGCGGCTGGAAATCTAACGAGCGTAGCGACGCTATGGACGAGCTCGGTCTGAAGCGATACTGCTGCCGCCGCATGATCATGACCCACGTTGATCTTATTGAGAAGCTTCTCAAGTACGACACGGCCACCCAGATCCCATCCCATACGCAATCTCTAACCCTCTTTAGGTACACTCCCGATGGACGAAGCGAGAAGAAGCAGAACCTTGGCGTTCAATACTCATAGAATGCGTAGTGGCAAAGAAGCAGCGAAAGAATGGTTGTACATGGTTTGGCGTTTAAGGGAATCTTGCCGAAATATGTCACTTTGACGGCGCAAGGAAGGCAATGAATTGATCAGTTTCAAATACGGGAGCACGAGTCCTCATAATCTACAGTGACCTATACAGACACTTTCGAGAATGTCAATATTGATCAGTGTTTTCACTGAAACTTTTCCACTATCCTTACTCATGCTTCCCTCCATAAGACGCGGTTGGCTCTTGGTCGGCCCTTGGTCCTGCATGTATTCCCTTTTGGCAGGAGGTCCTTATGCACTCCTCAGAGCAAGAAAACTTCTAACATGAAATCAGGGTGCTAAAATCAACCGGTCTAACAGTGGCTTGCTAAGAAATACTAAACTAAACCCAATTCTTTTCGTTACTAGATAGAGGTCCTAAGTTTTCTTGCCTCTGAAGGGCACTATGCCATTGACTACTGGGATTTAATCCTCAGACTACGGAGTACAACTGCAAGACTCCCACCCTTGCTGAGGCCTGTGCGCAAAGAGCGGTGGATGTTAAGTTGCGGCGAAGAACAACAAGCAAGAATCAGGAGATGGCCCATGTTTGTTAGACAGCATGCCAACATCTATGGGCAGCCAGAAGAGGCTAGTTAAACTGGCGCGCATATTCTCAGTCTCACCTGATTAACCAGGTGTTGGAATTCAGTTATCTTGTTTGCCTCTACGGTATGGCCTCACTTGAAAATCTCGAAAATTCACTCAAATGTGTTGGTTGTCTTCAAAGCTTGCAGAAGTGTGCAATGGCATCGAGCCAACAGCCTTTTGCAAGGCCAACGAGGATGACAACACATCCGGATGTTGGTTGAAGCTCTTGCGTCCCTGGGGTCTATACCTGTTCTATTATAGCAGGGTTACCCTTTTGCTGTCGATCCTGTAACTTATTGCCCTAATAGTACTGGACAACGGTGTAGGGGAATGCGACGTTTTCACTCTACATCGTGATACCTTTCTACCAGGAGCTAAAGTGAATGCAGTTTCCCTTCTGAAGCGAGACCGAGAACAATTCAACAGGGTTGTCCTAATCTATGGATCCAAAGCAATAAAAAGCTTGTCGTAAAGATACTTAAGAATTTGGCTGGCCTTTTGCTATTTGAGTGATAAGGATGGTGATGTCTATATGGTAGTTTTATTAGCACGAGAATTACCTCTTCTCAAGAACCATTATTTGAGTTCCGGCTCTTGAACTACTTTGCAATTGTATGCAAGCCAGTTACCATGCCTGAGTCTCATAACCTGTGACTTGGGCCTGGTTTCCATGAGACCGGGAGTTTCTGAAGGCCAATACACTAGCGGGTGATCTCTCTTTGAGGCCCGTCATGAATTTCCAATCTTGGCTGGGTCGCTCGACCTATTGAGTGCCTCAAGCCGCCCTGCTATCAGCGGCGTAGACATCTCAGAGAGTCATGGAGCAGACAATGTAAGAAAGACAAAGAGGCGTTGGCTCGGAAGAGCCCGTCTACCCCGTCTAGTGTGTGTGGCTGTTCGGGCCGCAAGTGCATGGGTAACGATGTATTTCATGGACAGATGTGCTGTGATATAGTAACGACAATTCAGAATACTTCATGCAGTCGGAAAGCACTTGTGTACCACACACAAGCGACCTGGTTCTAGTAACAAGCTTGGCCAACAACCGCATTTTTCTTTTTCTTATGCTGATCGACCAACACGATCTTCATCCTAGACAGGCAGCACAGACGGACTGGTTACCGCAAGTGGAAAGCTTGAGTCATCAAGTTGTACAACACATTAAACAAACAACCTCGAGCCAAAGAGAAGAGTGTCAAAGTGTCAAAGGTCTAGTCAGGCTGGCGCTTATGCACTGCATTCTGTGCTTCCCTCCGTGGCTTTCTCATGCGTACTCGGAAGTTCACTTCGGGCTCAAAGCTGTTGTCACGGTGTTTCGTGAATCTATTCAATATGTTAAAAGCATATCTTCATATGTTGTGTATTGGCGATGTACGTAGCCCTCCTTGCTGGGTCACATCTGCATATTCTGACCTCTACGGCGGTGGACGGCGGGATGTGTTCCGGAAGGGGTAAACCCATACCGCAACCCTGTTCTTGGGTTCGAGAAAAGGATCGAGAAAGATCCCTGGCTTAGAGGAGCACAAAGCTTTTACCATTCAGAATTCCGAGGTGAACTCGTGGAGCTGTCAAGGGTGCATCAACACATTCAACCGTTTAACAAGGACTGGGAGTCCCCGCACCGGCTGGATGGATTGGCGATCGTTAATGCAATTCCGAGAATCTGTCTAGCGCTGTGATAACTAAAACAACGCAACAAGCGTTAGGTTATCACCACGCTAAATTGGCTACAGGATTCAGACCCCAGACGATGCCGTCTGTCATAACATGGCCTTGGTAAGTAAGAAAACTCAGACCTGAATATAGAGTGTTAAAATAAACCCAGTAAAAGGTATCATAAATTTATGCCAAGTTACCTAAGCCTTTTCGTCATTTAGGGTCAAGTTCCTGGGTTTTTTCCCCTCATGGGTAGTAGCAAATAATACAGTCTTGGCCGCGTAGGCTTTCCTCTTGCCGTAAACCTAGCCGAGTGTTCAGTCTAAAGAGCTTTGGAAACCTCCTTTTAGTTTTCATGAGCCTGGTGGCTAGTAGTGTTGGTCTGATTGTAAGCGGATGGATTTGCCATTTTTTCTAAATTGGAACAGAATCACATATTATGGTGTTAGGTCTCTGGCAGTCATAAACAAGAACGAACAGAAGGTGATTGTTTATGTGTACTTCGTCCGTTCTCCCTTGAAGTGGCCGGACAGTAAGTGAGTGATGGGTTCTAGAGGCCATGGCGATTAGGCTTGAAAAGCCAGGGGGGTAGAGAATGACTAGAGGGTCTAGCCCATGCATATTCTAACAATCTTTTCGAATCTTATGTTGTTGCTTTGCCAAACTGCTGGCATCTGGACATTGCTGAACTACCTGCCATGTTCCAGAGCAAGCGAACTGTGCATTACAAAGGACATACTGCAACCCCGGGTGGGGCCACCGGCTCGTTTTAGCGTTGCCAAAGCCGCCGTGACCAGACTGCTGGGTTCGCCGGGTTCTGAGGTTTGGGTTGTTGATTGGCTTGTTCTATATCCTGGTCGTATCCCTGCGAGCCCAGGGCGTTTAGAAGCACCATCTCGAAGACCTAGCATTACAATGGGTAGTACGTATGGCCATTGACTTCTGGAGTAATGAGGAGAGGGGGCCACTCCTCGAGCTAACTATAGAAGCGAACGAAGAATTCTACCTCAGAGTTGTTCTACTCCATCCTCAGGTAATTTGGATGGAGTATTACTTGAAAAGCAATGGAGACTGTAGCACCAACAGATCTTTTGAGGGTCACTGATAAAGCATCTAAGTCGGACGCTGTCAGCCAGCTGAATGATCAGTCGCGGCACACGCTCTTAAACAAAGTAACCCTAGATCAGGTTGGGCGTTGTCCCCAAAATTCAAGAGTCTACAGTACGTTCTTTCTAAACATGAAGCCGGTTGGGATTCCGATTTTAGGTTGTCGATCATGCTGAATACGTATACAGCATTAGGTGTCACATTCCGTACCGTTGATGCCGTGCAGCGGGCCATGGCACATGGCACGACTCTGTACCCATATTCCTGTACAGCTGAACTTGGGAGGAAAGCTCGGAGGTGTATGTATTGTAGCTTGTCGAACATAAAGTACCACGAAGCATAGCATTGGCCAGTTCCAGGTCGTTGGTGGAAGCAATGCAAGTGGGGGACTTCGGAGGATTGGCCAGTCCCACCATGAGTTAAGCGCCGACGCCTGTCCTTTTCTTAATATGCCCCACGAGTTTTGGAGCCACGATCCATCCACCCTGGCCAACTGTCTGGGGTTTGACTGGCTCCTTGTCATGGACGGGCGGCTGGAAGTTCTCTCTTACGGTTATCTTGTAGCGGTGCAGAGCTGTTAAGTTGAGCGCAAAGTGACGGGCAGGTATACTTGCAGAAGTAGTTGCTTTCAGTTGTTTAGCATGATCGGCAAATTGGGACGAAGGGGCTGTCAACTGACTTATGCTGCTATACAAAAATATGGAATAATGATTCAAGGATGAAAAGACAGCCCGAAGGTGGAAGTTATCCCTATACCTAACCTCGGCCGGCCACCTGGCTTGATTAAGGTAGCTGGCATCGATTGTGCCTACCACGGGAACACTGATGATTGAGATCTGTACGTAGGGCAGGTGCTAACCATAGTGGGCCTCCCGTCCCCTGATCCATGGCCCATTCGTCAACCAGCTACCTAGCCAGCCTCTCCTTCCACCAACGGTAATGCTATAGACTTACACGACGGTGTTGAGGTCAGCCGTTTCCTTGAGAGATATTTACCTAGGTATTTTCTCAGCCCACCACCAGTGTTAATGTCATCTGCAATTGAATCAATTCGGGATTCCTGAGCAAGCACCATCATTGGATTGAATCGACTTCTACATGATAAGAGTCACTGCAATACACACAGGGGAGTCATCAACAGGTTGCGTTGACCACACCCTATTCTACCGTAAGGTACTCAGCACAATAGCCAGAGACAAGAAGACCTTGTTGAAAGTCGCTTGAAGTGGTCCGGGAGGGCAGGCTGCTCATGATTAGCCGCTCCATCCATTCACCCTAAGCATCCAATTTCAACACCCCGATGCTGCAAGTTGACGGCTTCTGCCACACCTTGATATATTGAGCTTAGATCCAAGCCTTTCAAAGCACTTGGGAAACCCATCTCGGGACCGTATTGGCACTCATCAGCATCAACCCATCACCTCGGCAGAATTTCTTGGTCTCACTGTTCAGGAGAAACCCAGCAACTACTTAAGTCAACATCTCTGGCCCCCAACTTCACCCTCCTCTCTAGGTCCCATTTGGCTGCGGCTTGATCCACACAACTGGCCCACCGGCTCGCTGCCTTGTCTCGGCAAGACAATTCAGACTTTCAGATTGTCTTGGCTGTATGTACTCTCTTTTAGCTAAGTAGGTACTCTCCAGGAGCATCGAGTGTCACAGGTTGCGTCCTAGCCGCAGAGCCCCCTCCTGCTACCAGCTTGATCGATATCCACACCTCCCATATTCCATCAGCTGGGCCACGCCCCATTCATGATCCAACCGTCTTTTGGTTCACGTTCTCCGACATTCTATATTTTCCTGTTCTATCTGGTGAACCATTCACAAACATAAATCTGGTCAAGGCATAATCGCAGTCTTTGGATTACTCAAAGAATTGCATTGCTTCAATTCCATCGACGAAGCAATTCTCTGAGACCTCATACACAACACCTATTCAACAACTATCGCGTCTCTTTGTTTCCCACCGCGCCAACCATCGCGCTCCCGACAAGCGCCAGCTGCATGTACGGTCCCCCCCATAACAAACTCAAGGCAGCTCACCAGGATAGGTAGCAAACAGGTAGCAAGGTAGCAAGGTAGCAAGCTTCCGAAGCCAGCTCACAGCTACCAGAGGTGGCATCAACAAATATCTTGAACGCTGCCGCCTGCTTATTCGTTACTTGGCTCTCGCAGCACCAAGAGCTACAATTGAGTACCTGACCCATAACACCCCAATGTAGCAGGGCTGCGAGAACAAGGGACCCGGTCTCACGAACCCCTGTCAAACTGGCGTCTGTCTGTCTGCCTTAGTCCGTTGTTGCAACCGCTGGTGCTCCAGCTTTTGGCTCTGCCTGTTTCTTTAAACCTTTCCCCCTCCATTCTGACCATTCTCTCTCTTCGGTTCGGCTTTTGGTGAGCTGGTTTAGTTGGACGAACTTGCTTGCTTCATTCATCGTTGGAGTGTCATTGAGCCCTTCATTCAGCATCTGGACCTTCTGTTTGTTTCTACTTCACCAATCTTTCCTTATTGCTGTTCGACTGGATCAGACTAGTCACGCAGCCTCCCGATCCTAGCATACTCGATTCCATAGGCCTCTTAACTGGCCGCGCGACCGCACATCGACCGCCGACCAACAAGCTCATCTTTTAACTCTTGCCGTCACGACAGCTGTTGGTATTCTCGAATCTATCTCCTGCATCAGATTCCGATTACCTGTCAACCCTGTGATAGTTGCATCGTAAGGCTTTCTTGCGTCGGTGCTTGGTTGGAGCTGTGAATTGTCTTAAGGTCCGCTCTGCCGTCGGAGCTCTCAACTACCAGCGCCAGGATAGCTCAATATTTAGAAACTTCACGTTCCCGTCATGGCCCTTGAAGCCCCTTTGAGGTCATCGACTGGAAGCCTACAATTCCCCTTCGTTTACCCTCAGACAGACATGTCTGCGCCCACAGAGAATGAGAGCCGTCGCTCTCCATTCAGACCATTGTATGTTGCCTTGGAAGCTATGCGCTTGACGTGAAACCTCTCGGAATCTCTATTAACCCATGTCACTCAGCTCTTCCCCTCCTCCTGCTACCGATTCGTCCTCACTTCGACCCAATTCTGTCAATCGCATGTCAAGTAGCTCCTACAATGTCATGAGTCCTAGTGACATTGTGGGTCCTTCTCCGGTCACATCTAATGGTACTGAAACGACCGAGATCGAGGATGATGTCTCAGAGGATATTGAGAAGGAAGTTAGTGATAGAAAGGCTACCCGACGGTCGGAGGTCAGTCACAATGGGCACCACTGATATTCTGGGCTATGAATTAACTTGACCACAGCTCTTAATGCTCACAACTAACTTACCGGAGAGTGTGCGCCAGTCCAGCAACGAGGAGGCTATTTCTGTCATTCATGCACCAGAAAGTTTTTCCAGCTGGGTAAGTTTCATAGCCATCCTGTATACAACACGTTTAACGCAATTCAGGCTGCTCCAGCTGCCGCCGCACCTCCAGCCATGGAGCACAAAGGGCCAAGTCCAAGGACATCTCCAAAATCAGAAGCTGAAAGCTTAGCCTCTCTCAATGGCGGACAAGAGAAGGTCTGCTACCCGTGACCTAAATGTATCTCATATACTAAACCGTCAACAGACATCGACTCATCCCGTTCGACCTCCGATTTTAACCGATGTGAACCCTGTGCGGTACAGCATCGACAGCGCCACACCCCGAGCTCAAGACCTGCAATCCATGCTGGACGATGGGGCCCGGTTACGTTCGAGTAGTACGAGTAGTCTCGAGAGTAAGTAAATACCGGTTTTGTCACCGGATTTGGCTAAACAGATTAGAAATCGACGAACAAACCGAGGCTGAGGGTGACGACGAAGACTATGAATCAGAAGCCATGCCGATACCACAGCAACAAGACGAGATCGAGACTCTACGAACAACTCTTGCTGAGTGCTGGACGTTGTGCAACAGTTTGTCCAAGCTCAGTTCAATCAATCGTAACCGTGCTCTTGGCAAAAATGGCATTCCCGATGCCCATGAAAAAGCATGGAGGACATGCTGGAAACTTTGTCAGCGGCTGTACCACAGTCGAGATGAGGACGTGAGCAATTTCAATGTCAAGGTCAACCTTGATTTGTGTCGCGATTTCTGCCAAGCGCTGTTTGATGTCCGGCAGCGTAATGATGAAGCAGCGGACTCGGTTTTGCGTGTTAGCTTTGAGCTCAACAACCAGTAAGTGCAACTAATAAGTGATGATTCTTACTCTAACAAGTCGGCAGCCTCTATAGTGCCCAGGATGGGACCCTACCAGAGCAGTTCCGAGAACGCACACTGGACTTCTATATCGCGCTTTGCCATCGACTAATGAAGCAACGGAGTGATCTGGCCGAGGAAACTGATCAGTTGCTCAGGGCCTGTTGGGCACTTGCAGAGATGCTCTTCAATCTCAGGCAGAACAGAAGGGATGGAAGACCGCCAGATGAGGAGCTGCTGAGCTCTACTGTCCAAGCCTGCTGGGAGCTCTGCGATGTATTCCGAGACAGCTGGACACAAGTTCGGCCTGATAGAGGAACACCTCGAGCCGGACACGCATTCCCTCAGCATCTTAGTGATCAGAGCGGCCGGCAGAGTCGAGGATCAAACCCATCTTCAGTCCATTCGAGGCACGATAGTGTCAAGAGTGGTCGGCAGGAAGAGAAACCAAGAAACCCAGCTGTTCCAGAAACACCTGTAACCGAGTTCGAAGACACTCCCATCTCTCCACAGAGTCGTTCGCCAACAATGCCCAACATCCTTGTCCTAGGTACTCCTAGTGACAATAGCCGCGGTCGGTGGTCGAGTAGCGCGTCCAATCTTTCTAGCTACTCAAAGAGCAGCACCAGGACTTCAAGCACAGCCACCACTACAGCTGCATCAGAAGACGCAAATGTGACGCGTGCAAAGGTACTTGTTCTCCGAGCTGCTATGAATCTTGGCTTCAATCGTGATACCATTCATGAGCCCAAAGCTGCAGCTGCCGCATTACAGAAATTTGTGCAGGATCTCCCTCCTGGATCGTTTGGGTCCCTCATCTCGCACTCAACATTGCTATCACAGTACAAAAACTCCGTCCTTACCGACGCCATAATTCCAAGACATCACGCCTTGCCAGCCCGAGGCAAGCGCGTTACTGCCCAGGAGATGGCCAAGAGTATTCAGATGATGATGAAGAGTTCCCAGCGGTATGCATATCTCCGAGATCTCTTCAAGGTTGTTTTCCAATTCCCGGTTGAGGAGGTCGACACCCGTCGCAACGTCAGCATTGTGGTGTAAACATACTATTCAGCCATATTCATTTATAACCTTCTATTTCGACGCAATGGTGCGTCGAATTGCCTATACTTATGCCACGTTACGTCTAATGTTATTTCATTCTGAAGAGTTTTTGGGAGTCGAGTCACAAGGATTTAGGGGCTATTCTATGCCAGCATGCTTTACGCACACATCACAATTTTTGTATCGGAGATTGGGGAGGCATTCTGAAGAGATTTATGCGGTGGTCTGTTCGTTTCTACTTGCACGAGATACCCTGTTGGAAAGCTCTAGCGGGCGAGTTGATGATACGAGAGCTGGAGGGTAAGGCCAGAAATATTTGGATAAATCAGATCTCCAAGCTTGTATCAAGATATTATGATTTAATGTATAGCACGAGTGGATTGAGATAAGTGCAAGCTATTTAATTCGTTATGCTAAGTGACCTAAGAACTAGGTATCCAAACCGAGTCTATGTCTATCTAGTTCTGTGGATTCCAGCTTGGGTATCAACTCTAACATGCGACAGGCCTATACGCCTCGTGATATGTATCAAGTCCACAGCCTTGTGAAACAGGTCTCAGAATGCTCAGCTGTTGGTTTTCGCCAAACGTATGACTCTGCCTGTGGACAGGTCAAACAAAGGATGACGAATCACTGCTTTGAAGAGCGACAAAGAGGCCCAGATCTATCACGGAGAAGGAGTAGGGGTATTTGAGAGGCGGCCAGTCCCCAGGGGCTGGGCTATGTCAAGTATAGTATACAATGTTGGATAATTCAGCCACCACCCCAGAGGTACGACTTGGCGATAGCAACTTCAGACCCCAGGTGGTACTGAGCACCTTGGATCGATCGTCACATTGATCCCCGTCGTCACTGCTCTAGTTCTTGGGGTCGTGTGAGGACCCTGCTTTGGCAGCTTTGTGCTCATTGCTGTCGCCAGAAGTACCCGAAGCAGCAGATTGCCTACGATCTTGTGAAATCTTCTGCTCTGAAGTTTCCTCATCCTGATCTTGGGTGGCTTGCGGCTCGCTTTGTCCAGACGCTTGCTGAGCTGGTTCGAAGTACTCTTCACAATACACCGGGGCGACATCATCCCGTCTGGACGTCTCATAATACTCCTCCTGCTTATGCTCTTCAATGTGTGATACCTGCTGAGGATACACGAAGTCGGAAAGCTGAGAAAAGTTGGATAGGGGCATATCCATGTTAAAGGACGGTGAGTGTTGGGTAGCGGATGGCTCCTAGACTCCGCCTCCCGCAACCACGGTCTGCTGTGGAGATGAGACTGGTGGGTGAGAGCCAGCTATCGGTTGCTGTCTCAGATAAGAGGCGTATGAATGCTGTACGTTAGGTGACTGATGAGGTGTCTGGTATGAAACGCTACAGTTCTCAGAGCTTCGCTGCTCTGGTGACTTGATTTGGTGTTGGCCAAAATGAGTGTTGACCGGGGAAAATTCGGTGTTGAAGTTTGCCCTCGCTTGCATCTGCCAGGAGTTAGCTAAAGGCATAGGACCCAAGCCTGCCTGAGCCAGTGCTCCCGGGGAGAGGCTATATGGCTTCGTATGTGGTGAATGAAGGTTTCCCATCTGAGCCATTGGTGCTGCGTAGAACAAGGGGCCAGAAGACAGGCTAGGGGATTTTATGTCTTCGAATTTGACTGGTGATTGCGTTGGAAGGGATTCAAATTGATATGGAGGTTGCCCAGAAGGCCCTGCTAAAGCTTTGAGAGCCCCTTGGCGAGCTCTCTTGGCTTCAGTCGGCGATCCTCTGTTTCTTAGGTTAGAGAGATATTCGGAAAGGGATATCGATGCGGTGTTCGCAACGTACTCTGAGCCCGGTGAAGCGGAAGAACCAGCTCCTGAGTCAGATCGACGTTCTTTTCGTTTCTTGGATTGCTTGTTGCAAAGGGGAGCCCTACGAGCAAAGATGGGTTAGTTAATCTCAAAGGCAATTGGCAAGACCCTTTTGGCACAAGGCAACTCACCCATACTCAGGATCCTTGCCATATTTGTTCCTCAAATATCGAATCTGGTTGTCTGTCAGTGTTCGGTTGAATCGTTCCCGAAAAGCGTTAGATATCGCATCGTTGTAGAAATCTTTCTCCATGAGGCTTAAAGCAAAGCGTATCTCGTCAGGTTTGTAAACTGGTTTTCCCGTCATCTTGAAGGGAATGAGAGAATAAGCAAAGATGTGGAACAAGCGTTGAAGGCGTCGAGCAGTCTAAGGTGCAACTGTCCAAGAAATGTCTAAGTGATCAGCGATGGTGAGAGGTGAGAGCTTGTAGGTGATAGACGGTTGAGTAAAGGTTGTTGTTCAGGAAGAACGAAAAGACAATGAATGTCTGAGGTTATTGTTTACGTAGATTCGTTGACCGTTTGATTGAAGGTTAATCAGCGTAGTTCATGCCCTTGCTAAAGGCTGTGATTAGGGGCTCGAGTAGACTTCATTTAGTTGCGAGTCAACTGGCACTGAATCCTGGCGTAGCTTGAACGTGGATGAAATCGTGCAATTGGATAAAAGAGAGTATATCAAGGGTGATGATCAATGCTTTCCTAAAGAAGAAGCTGTTGTATGTGTAGAGAAAAGCAGGTGTTGTGATGTGTTAGCGTAGAAGTGGAGAAGAAGAGAAGAAGAGAGGAAGCAGAAGCGCAAGAGAGGGAGGAGAGGGCCCCTTATGAACTAATCCCTGAAGCAACGTCTGTTGCTTGTTCACGGGAGATCCATGACTCAAACAGTGTGCAATTGCTTGCATAAAATCATTGGTCTCTATTGTGGCTATGCTTCCTCACTCGCTCAGTGTCTATGTCTAAGGTAGTTCGTCTCATATTTTCCATCGTATCTATCAACTTCGTCTCTTCTTCAAGCACCTGACTCTTCCTTTCTCTATTAATCACTGGCCCTGGACCCAGTCAGAGTGCTATATGGGTGCTGCATCACCGACTTGAGACGGCGGTGAGCCACCACGGCTAAAGACACCCAGCCAGCACCGCACATTGCCCGCGTCATCGTCCTCAACCCAGTCGTCCTGCCCCGCAAGTTCGTCCTCTTCTTCGCAAAACAAGGGGGTGTCGAGGTCAAGCATAGCCTGGCGGAACGACTCGAGGAGGCGTTCGGTGGTGGCATCTCGACGCGGGACCATGACGACAGCGCGTGAATCGGAGCCAAGGGCAAGGTGGTCGCTGATAGCTGAGGCGAGAAGCGCTGGGTGTTCATCGTCGTACATGGGATCAGCCGCGAGGACAATCTAGTCACCAGGGGGGGTCAGACATCGTTTGTAAGCAAGAGTCATATAAGTATCTCCCTGCAATCACAGATTCTCTACGAGCAAAAACATACCTTGAACTGATTCGATTGCCCAAACAGGGTCCGGTCGACCTCGTCTTCGCTCCCTCCCCAGGTGAGATCGCCAACTGTGAGTGATCCCCCACGAGAGTTGACCAGCTCAGTGTTCTTGGCCACGTTCTCTCTGAGATTTGGAACAATGTTGGGAAGATCGCTGAGCGCTACGGGGACTTTCCATAGAGCTGCTGCGGCAAGACCCAAAAGGCCAGTCCCAGAACCGAGTTCGAGGACGTCAGGCCGTGGTTCACCCAGCGTCTCATCGAATAATCGAAATAGTGATGTCTCCGCCATGCGAGGAAGATGCTGCGATAGTACATATGAAGACCCCCAAGTCTTGAAACCCAAAGAATCTCCGGTAAGCGCCGGTTCTCGAATGATGAGCTCGAACTCATCATTTCCCTCCCCAAAGGGCCATCTGCGGACAACCTCTCCCATAGCCGTGCGTCCACACCGCTCCGACATGCGCTTGCTTGCCTGCGTCCAGAGAATCTCCTTCTCATTGTCGTCGTCGATCCATGATAAAGGGCTCTTGATGATAGAGGAGAGATATCGAGTGACTTCTGCCTTGCGCTGGCTAGCGAGAGATTCTTGCTCCTCCATGATCTCGGAGCGGCGACGCTTGTGGTTCCAGATCGGGGGGCTAAGTTCGAGACTCTGGAGAATGCCTGCAAGTTGAGTGTAGCTGGGACGTTCCCACATTTGGGGGAAATCGAGTGCTTCAATGGCCATGATGATGAGCCAAAGTCTCTCTTTTCTACACTTATGGGCCAGTTACGGCGAGGTCAACTGAGAGGAATAGTTAAAGTGAGAGAAGGAAATTGCCGGTGTGGCAAAAAAGAATAATCAAAGAGTGAGAAGTTCAGAACAGAAGTTTTGATCAGGAAACTAACTGTTCAACATGCCCTCAGCAGGAACACAAGACTATGTACACTGCAGAGCATATCGGAGACACCTCGAGTCTAGAACATAGGTAGTCCCTGTTCACTAGGAGTTTCTACAAGGTAAAGGAGAAGTCCGGGGAAATAAAGAACGCTATTGTAATCCACACATTGTCTGGTCTACAGGCGGCAAATAGGAAAAAAATTGTTAACAATAAAATAAAAAAGTTGAGTTTTTTTTTTTTTTTTGGCTAACATCTAATTGGGTCAAGTCTATCTTCCTACCTATCATAACTCATGAGTATGTATCAACGTTGATGTTAAAGCCACATCATGCAAGTATCGCACCGCCACAGACATTCTCGAATGAGTGATCGGCATGGCCCACGTGGCTGATCGACCAGGGGAAAGGGAGCTATGAACCTCAAACTCCACCGTCTTCCCGATTGGTCGCCCTAGCAATATCTAAGGTAGATAGATATCTGTACAGTACAGGTACAGAGTAACATGCATCTCATCTTAGCAACATGGTAAACTCCAAGGAAACACAAAGGAACATAACAAAAGGAGACAAAAAGGAACAAATCTAGCGACTTGAACGACCTCTCTTCTTTTCGTTAGGATCACCAAGGTTCGCCCTTCTCCCACCCCACAAACAAATGTCTCAGAACAGGTCCCTCCGGGTCGGCATAAACACGGGCATTCTTGAGCTCGACAGCCAGAAACCGACAAGTTTGCCAATCGCTCATGACCTTGCCTGACAATCTGACAATCTCATCACAAGAACTCTTAAGGGCCTTATAGCTAAAGTCGAATCGGACGTTTAGGTCTGCGTTCTCTAGCCAAGGTGTCGCGATGGCGCTCTCAACCTGACGAAGCAAGAGTGTAATGCTCGTCTTGGTAGATGTAAAGTTCTCACGGGAAGGGTTGTCGCGAGATCGAATCCAGTCGTTCCAGAGCCACTGTCGAAGAGCTTCATTGGACGTGTCGTGGCCTTGACGTTGGTGCTCGCGTGCAAAGTCCATTAGCTGCGTGTTGTAGAAGACACCAGCTTCGTGAAGAAAATCAGATAGTTGCTTAAGAGCGATGCGCGGTGGGAGACGATCCACAGGCTGAGCAGGCTGAACGTCTTCGTAGGAAGCATAGCTTTTGGTTGAACCTTCGCTTTCGTAGGTCTTTGAGTATCGAGATGCACGGCGACGAGAACGGCAGCAGCCAGGAACGAAGATGTTTGTTGCAGCTGAAGAGGGGGGATACATTTGGCTGTAGTCTTCAGCCATACGAGCAGGCACATTTCGGAACGGATCTTGAGTCTGAGGAGGGTGGACAGTGTAAACATATGTTGGTTCTGGGAAGTAACCTCCAGGGGGCGCCTCTTTGAGGAACTGGGAGCGTCTGGATGTCATTGTGGGTGATGGCTGTTGCTTTGACTGAGACTGAGACCGAAGTTGATGAGAAAGCTCAAATCAAGATGCTCACTTCTGGGCGGATATTTATACATCTTCAAGACAAGTTTGCCTGTAGGACATAGATACGTTGTTGAATTCTGCCCTTCTTCATTCAATGCCTTTAAGCTGCGTTGTCGCATACTATAGAGTTCATTGTCTACCTGCTAGAGGTAGGTATGTATCTCTACAACATTTACCCAAACTCGTTTTTGAACGGCCAGTCGCATAAACGGCACAAAGACTAATGAAGCAACGTGCTACAAAAACTACCTACACAGAAAGTCATTGCCTTGACATGCCTATGTTTTCTACAGCCCCATTCTGAACTGGACATCCATGATCAGCCGCTATTTGCTAATCCCTCTTTATTCGGAGGGTCCTGGACCAGCTCACACACAATGTACGGCCCCCACCAAACTCAACCCTCAAAAGAACAACCAATGCAACCAACCCTTTCAGCAGCATCCATATCAAACCTGGAGACCCAATCTGGTAAACCCAAAGGCAAATCACGCATCCCCATCACATGCGCCTCACGTCATAGTACCACTTCATCCTTCCATTTACCCAACCATCGTTGTCACTATTAACTGGTCTTACTCGCGACTGAGCCAGGCTC
Organism: Fusarium musae; assembly: GCF_019915245.1. NCBI lineage: Eukaryota > Fungi > Ascomycota > Sordariomycetes > Hypocreales > Nectriaceae > Fusarium > Fusarium musae. The sequence continues at coordinate 4,422,027 of NC_058387.1, forward strand.
TCAATCAAACACCAGGTCTCTTTTGTCACTCAATGCAGCGTACATGACTCACATGCTTTCAATTTCAACATGTCCTGTATTGTATTGTATTGTATCGTATTGCTTGGCTTTTGCTTTGCCTAATCTAACTGCCTGCCTTGGCTTGGCTTTGTGTCTGGCCGCGTTTGGCCTGTCTTGTATTCTCATGTGGTATCAAAGAAAAAGAAAGAAAAAAGAAGAAGAAAAAGAAAAACGATGCAAATATCAAAGAGAGCTCCATTCCTGTCCGACAGGTGGCTCGTTCATGCAGATCCTGTTTTCCCAATGCAAAATGCAACTAACTGTAAAGTTATCCGGTCGTGATGCTGTACGCCGTTGAAATCAAATCCCCACACCCTATCTTGTCCTTATTCCGTCGGATTATTGCCGCGTTTTAGTTCCTCTCTGGGGGACATTCACTGTAAATCTCCATCTTCATCGTTTTCAGTCTGTCTCTCATCTCCATCAGATGGCCCAGCTTCCTGCTTGAAGGGTTGTCCAGCGCTGAAATCTCATGGTGCAGCGTCTCATACTTTTGATAAAAAAGCTTGAACGCCTGTGCCTTCTGCACAAGATCATCGGAAAACCTTGATGCTGCAGGTCGCTTGATGACACCCTTGCTGAAACCTTCGACCTTGCGCTTCTTCGCAACAATCGAGGCAGCGGGTGCCTCATTCTCCAGATCCGAGGCATTGGTGGGTGGCGATGATGCCAGGGGAGAAGACTTCGTTGGGGACGTATTCTTGCTCTTTATCGAGGTTGAGGTTATCGTTCCGCGAGAGTTCTGGCTTGCGTCCGATGGCCGATGCTTAAGTCGGGGGGCAGGAAGAGGTTGCTTGGGCTTGATGCGTTTCGACAGTGGTGTTCCAGAGCTCGAGCTCGAGTCGTCATCCTCACGAGGTCGCTTGGCCGTAATCTGCTGCTTCATTGGCTCCCTTACCACGGGTCGAGGTTTGGCGACGACCGTGTCTCTCATCTTGGGTGCCGGTTTAGGCACAGCCTTTGGCTTAGGTTTGACAATAGGAGCAGCATCATCTTCTGAGGTGTCCGAGTTAGAAATGATGGCCTGCGATAGAACTCTTCCCCCATTTGCCTTGGGCGCAGCGGTGGGCCGTGCCTTGGTGGGAGATGCTTTAGCGGAAGAGACCTTGGATGTCGGCTTGGAGGGTGCAGCTGATGCAGTCGTCTTGGCCTTGGATTTGCCCAGAAGACGCTTGACCTGGGCCTCCTGTGCTGTGGGTTTCTTGGGCTTGGTAGAAAGAGGGTTTGAGGTGGACCTTGACATAGCCTCTCCCGCAGCCCTTGGCCGGTTGGCGTCCTGAGAATCCCCACTATCTCGAGGCGTTGTGCCTCCATCCGCCATTTCAACATTAATTGACGGCGTGCTGACAGTCTTCGTAATCTTAGCCTGCACTCGGCTAAGACTCTTGCCGGTTCCTCGCTCCTCCTTGGGTAGTAGTCTGTCCCACTCTGGCTCTGAGATGGTGACTCTCTGCTTGTCATATTGTCGAACAGCGTTGTCAATCGCCTTCTGTCGTACTTCTTGGGTATCATAATCATAATTCCAAACATCGAGGTCTCTCCAGGACTTCTTCTTCAATGACCATTTGTTGTTATCGTCAAGATCATCAGCAACTTTTCGAAGCGTCGGCTCCATGTCTTCCAACTTGCCTTCCCACCTCTTGGCCAAGTAATCAAATGAGCGATCCTGCACAGCGAGCTCATGCACCAGCATGGCTCGGTCTCCCTTGGCTCGGTCAAGGGGCTGTGATGTCGTAGGGTTGGGTGTAAGTGAGCCGAGCGAAACTTGGCCTGGTGATTGGGGGATCGATCGTGGAGTTGAGTCGAGTAATTTGCTTTTGCTCTTGATAGCTGCCTTCTTAGCTGGTAATCGGTCGACCACGCGAGTCCTTCAAAACATGTCAGTATGGTCATCCCAAAACTATATGCAAGTGAGACCGACTTCTCCCGAGAAGCAGCGTGAGCCGCAAGTCCATTTTGAAGAGCCTCGATGTCAGAATCTCGTCCTGATTGGGCGCTCTTGCTAGACTTTGCGGTCTTGCCGTCAGTGGTGTTGTCAGCCTTGCCAGTCTTCAATTTCTTCGAAGCAGCGCCTGATGGCTTTTCAAACAGAGAGCCAGTGTATAATATCTTTTCAGCAGTTCGTGTCGATTCGAAAGGCCGTGTGAGGTAAAGATCATATGGGTTCGAATCGGAGGGTGGCTCAATGGCGTGGGATTTGGTCCCAAAGAGCAAGGTCTGGCACGGGCACATTAGCATTCGAAAACAGGAGCCAAATGGCCAGCCTTGGATCCGTTGTGGCAAGAGGTTCTGAACTCACAGGGTTGGCTCCAAGGGAAAGTTGAATGCCATCTCCGTTCTGGACGCATTTGATCATGTCCTCAATAACATTGTCACTCAGGGTGACTGCAAAGGCCTGGGGAGGGAGACTGGCATCCTTGCCAGTCGAGCCCTCCAGCTGCAGCCCGCTTTCGGGAACCTTGAGCGAGTTCATACTGGAGGACATCACGAGCCTCTGTAGGCCGTGGGGTGGGAAATGTCGCGGAGTTGAATGTTTGTGTCGATCAATGCAGAAGCTAGGCGGAAGCGTGACGTTGGATCGTTCGGTTTCGCAGGTTAAAGATGAAGAGAAGAAGTCGGAGAATCGTAACCGAGGAAGTAAGGATTCGTTAATGTGCAATAGTTAAAAAAAGAAATCGCGAGGAGCGTTGTCACATTGTCATCCAACAAGGTGAGCTGGGAGAGAGGCCGCTGTTTTGATGAGATGGGCGTGAGAGGCTAGGCACATGGGGGCCGTTCTCCGATTCAGGAGGACAAAGGGGAGCGCCAGATGGTTTTGTCACTGACAGGCAGTGCAAAGATCCTGACACCTCAAAGCACACAAAGAGTCTCCAACGCCCTTTGTAATTTGCAACTCTCGTTGAGAAGCAAAAAACAAGTTGAGGGAGAAAGTTGTTGGAGGGCGGAGATGATGAGGGAATGAGAGCGGCAGCGGCGAGCCCAAGTCCAGGACGGGAGACGAGGGTGTACCAAGGTACTGCGTGCGGAAGGAACTGGGGGGAGGTACCCGTGCCTGTCTCTCTGCTACCTCACCAGCCAGCAGACCAGCAAGCAAGCAAGCAAGCACGTCTGACCTTGACCTTACCTGACGGGCGGGAGTGGGTGCGGCCAAACAGGGAAGTTGACCGGGGTGGTTAGCACAGCACAGCACAGCGAACAACACAGCGCAGCACAGTACCAAACTTAGGGTCCGACAGCGCAAAACACCGATTGACAGCCAGACAGCACCATTACTCCAGCAGGGAGATGCTGTCTTTGGCCGATGTGCCAACCTAGATATCCGCACGGTACGCTACGGAAATTCGTCCCGGGTGAGAGTACTTAGCCATTACTCAAGGCTCTACAGTGGTCTCAGTGATGGGAAACCGTCAGGAGGGCTGTGTCTCAGTGGCCTCTCAGAGGCCAGAAGCACTGCAACTCTATCTCCAACAGCAACAAACTCAAAATCATTTGCTGGGCCAAATGTTCCTTTTCTGTACACACAAATATCTTCAGCTTCGCTAGCGTCCACTGGGGCCGTGGCTGCGGTGGCGTGCCTGATGGTGCATGTGGAAGAGTCAACCGGTCAAGGTCCCATCAGGGGTACAAACAAAGTACTGCCCATGAGCTCTGAGCCACTGTAGAGCCCTACAAGCTGCCCTAGAACAGCTTCGGATCACGGTTGAGTACTTGATGACGACATTAACGCCGAAGGGCGGATCAAGTACCACCAAGAGGCCCACAGCGACCAAGTGAGGTGGTGGATGCATGCAAGGCGTTGTGCTAGTCGAGTAAACTCGTCCCAGAAAAGCGAAAAGCCAAAGGGCTCCTCCCGTCCCGTTTGCCGGCCTCTGGAAGATCTTTGTCTCTCTTTGAGGTATTTGAACATGGGAGAAAGGGTTCTTTTATATCGTGAAGCCGGCGCAATGAGATGAAGGACGAGAGGCGAGGCAATAGTGCTCTTCAGATTGTCGCATATCGTTTGTTCTCCCGACCCAATTGGTTGTCAGGTTGTCAGGTCGTCAGCCCAGAGAACGGGACTCGACGGGCTGGATCCAGCGGGCAGGTTGAGCTACGAGCCTAGCGAACGAACGACCCATTCTGAAGTCTGGACGACCCATGACGAGACATCAAGGGCTCGGTATGGGGCTTCACGGCGGATCTGTCATCCGGCCGGGGGTATTCTGGTTGTGGTTGTGGTCGTAGTCGTAGTCGCAGTCGTGGCCGAGCCGTGGATGGGATGGATGCATCCCATCTGATCTGTTTAGGCCTCATTCCAGAAACGGCTGGCCGGGCAGTCAGATTTCGGAGGGCTGGAACAAAACTTGCTGAAACAATTGTGCAGCTTCAAAAGGCCATCGCCATGAGTTTCAGCCATTCAAGCCTTGCTAAGGCTTGAATTTCTTTCTCACCCCTTTGTTACCTATCATCTCTCCCTTGAAATGGATCTTTAATAAATGAACTTGGCCCCAATCTCATCTGCCTTGCTATGCCTGCAATAACAATAGCTCGAGCTCAAACCCCCGTACCCATAACCCCTGTCACCGCGCTTCCAGCGAGCCGGCAACGGATCCATGACCGTTTTGGCCCTACTGACTATTCACGGTGGATCTGTGACTCTATTTCCAGTGACTCGAAAGATTGTGCAAGTGGATTGTTAAGCAGAGAAGCAATCTCGACGATTCTTTCAGACTTCGCTATCTGGATGCCTGTCTTATTGAGTATGGAAGCGAAAGAAGGAGACTTGAGAAACAAGAGGCGGGTGTCTGGAACCCTGCTTTTTTTCAATCGAGCGATGTGAGGCTAAACCCGATGTCTTCAGCCAGCCAGTGGCAGACAGGGAGTGATGAGGTGCAGCACAGTGACGCTGCCACATGGCGACCGAGGACTTGGGGGTCTGATGATTGGACATGTGCCGAATGGCTTCCGCGATGGGTTTTTCATGGTCTATTCTGAGGCTTGAATGCCTCTAGCACCCCATGCTTCTGGTTCCGGTCTTTTATTACGATGATCCAGGCATTGATCTAAGTCGTCTATTATGCTTCTCGATACGAAGGGTTGCTATTGTTCGTACTACACTGCTGACTAGACAGAAGCAGAGATGCCAATGCGTCATGTCTTGGAGAGGGCGGCATCCCCGTGATCTGTGGTCAGCTCAAAAACAGCTCAGCATCCGGCCACCATCATTTCTGTTTGTGTCGAGTGTGTAAAGAGGCTGATTGGGGGATATGCGGAAGGGTATGTTCCAGATACCGTTCTTGTCTGAACCTTTTATTTGATTTGGGCTCTGAGCTGATGAAGAGTCAATCAGGGATCCATCTGCATGGAAGACTGAACCCCGGTGAGTCTACGGTCGTATGTGGCTTACAGAATACATGTCGGGCTGTCCGTTTCCATCGTAGAAGAGGCTAAGCCGTTCTATTTTCTGCCCATCAGTGTCACAGGCTGACGTTTTGACTCTGAAACCCTTGGAATTAATACGATTGTTCTTGGAACAAATCGTAATGACCTCGAAAAGCTTGAGGACGGGTTATTCGAGGCTCATCCAAGGCTGTGCAAATTTGACCAAGAAAAAACCCTCCACGCAAATCATCTACTGCAACCCTCCTTTGGCTGGCGTGGTCGGGACCTTGCAGATGAATTGGTCTGGTGGCAGCTGGACATGATTGCCGATCATCGCATCCTGGTGGATCAGGGTCCAGAGTTCTTCAAGTTTTCAAGACATGAATGAAGAGAGCACAGTAATTTGCAAATGCATAGATTATGCAGGGCTCGTGAACATGGCTCGTGAAGTGGCCTGAGACCTACAAGAATTTGAATATGATTTGCATGACAGAGAGCGACATGAGCATAGACTTTTGGAAATTGGTTTCCGAATATTATCATGGGAGATTTCAGTCGTCTTGATTGAACCTAAATATACCTATTGACAGGCAATACTTTATTTTGCCCGCTCATGTCACCTCTCTGCGGCCGTTCGGGTCAAACTCGACTACCCGGTAGCTAAACCCAGAAGCTATATATATGCCCAAGCACCAAACTGTCGTCAACCAATATATCTCTACATGATGAAGCCTTTGACGCTTTCTCAAAACTTCATATTGATCTCGTCCCAGTCTTCGGAACCGCTGCTAACCGGAGATGGGCATCATAAGAAGGGAACACCCGCTCCTCCGCTCCGCAATGCGGGGAAGAAGCATTTTGAAGAGCGGAAAGCAGGATTTATTAGCCACAGCCACCGAAGAAGCCGGACTCTATAGCCGAACCACCACCATCAAGAGACAGACGAACGAAGGAGCAAAAGAAAAAAGAACGCACTCCCACACCATAAGTCTCCGACATAATCCGGTTGCGGATGACACTACATGATCGAACACAGTACATATGCACATCTCCATCAAGAAGAACACCTCAACAACACCAAATGCCCCGCCCCCGCAACACTGGTGGTTTTTATCAACTCCACCACGCCGATAATTCTCCTCTTGTGTTAGAAGACTATTGATTCTCGAGACAGAATAAGCGCGTCTTTGGTTTTTCTCTTCCGAGCGACCTACAGAGTGTTTGTCGAGCAATCATCATCTCAGATGCTGTCTGCAGTGGGTTGAGCTTGTTGTGAAGCTCTACCACTCAGACCTGTCTCCCACGCTCGGTAGATTTATTTAAGCTTTCCCTTAATCATAACGGTAGAAGTCTTTGTAATGAATTTTGACTTTCAACGGTTAGTTATTAGCGAGCCCCTCTAATCTTTCAACATGAACTCGACTTTTCCTGTAACGAGTGTGTACCGATCTGAGCTGATAAGACACTTGTTCGTCACACATGAATCTAGATGCCCGCCAACCTAAGCAGCAACATCTCTACGTTGCAATTATTTCGAGTCCACGAATATTATTACTGGTATTACAGTACAGTCCCGTCACAGCTTGAGAACGTGTGCCTAGCTGTGTCTGACCAGGATCAGTCCGTCGGGGGGACTAAGCGGAAGACCCTTGTTCAACATGGGGGTGCCGCTGTTGTGCTGTGCAACAAGGATTCGTCTTCTTTTCGGTCCAAGAGAAGAGTTGAAAAAGGTCATGTACCCTTTGGTGACGCGCCTCATTCGAGGTCCAGTTGCACAATAGTGGGAGGAGCTCGGCGAAGCATGATCGCTGACATCACAGTCTGTGGTATCTAGCTGTATTTGCATATCTCGCACCCCTGATGGACCATTACAACACGTACAACTGTCAGTGGCTTGCTATCACGCTTGGCGATGTAAATTTGGTGATTGAAAGGGTTCTCAATTGGTGAAACTCTTCTGTCTCGTCACTTTATCCGCCAGCCTTTTCAAGAGACCGACAGCCACAGCAAGCATTCACTGTACAAAAACCACTGGCTCATTTCCCGTTCTCACCGTTAAAAGAGCTTACTGTGAATGTGCTGGAGGCCCGTCTAGCGCTATGGAAATGGTCACGCAGGCAGATGGCTCCAGACTCCATCAAGGCTCCTCTCTCCGTCTCGCCTCGCCTCACCTGGTCTCTCGGGACATCCCACGTCGAACCAGTCTATGGTATCCGGATGTCCTGAGAATCTGTTAATGACCCGGATGATGGGCCTGGTGATCCGAGGTTTCGCTGCAGACCGCTACATGGTGGATGGTCGTAAGATGATGTTATTGTGCTACGAGGTAGGTCTGCAAGTCTGTCGATTCAATTGAACGAATGCAACACATTAAAAGATGCAGGAATATTCTGCCATAACGAAGTACAGAGTGGGCCATGTATGCGCCACGGCTGTTCGTGTCTTTTTGAGGCTGCGCTGACATCTCCCACCCTGTATCCGTATCTGCATCTGCATCTGCATCTACATCTGCTAAGCCAGTGATCCTACAGAAAGAACCTGGAATGTCTCAGATTTTGCCGCCTGGCCTCTTGACTCGTGACCATCCTGAGTCTGATGTTTATTTGGTGTTTGGTTTACGTTTTAGAAATTTCGTCGATACTAATAACTACCGATATTAGAGGGAATAGCATCTGTAACAGGGACTGTGTCGATGCCTCACCCTTGAGAACGGCCGGCCATTGAGTAAAATTGCAGCAGACAAAACAAACAAACAGAAGGGGAGTTTTCTCGGCGAGTGATTCAGGTGGAAATCGGGTACTGCCTGGACCCGCTGGCTTTTCGATTCCCATCCATGATGAACAGGGTGGTATCCCTGACGCGGGCTCCTTTGCTGTCACCTCGTATGGCTTTTGCTGATGTAGTTTACTGGGCAAACATGGGCGCTTATTTGCCTCATCATGACCCTTTTTTTATCGCATACAGTATTATTGACCGTGTCCAAGTATAGAATTGAGTCTCTAGGGCTATTCGGATCAACTTGGTTCATTGATTTAGTCCTTGTTCAGGGCACAGAGACATTGAAACGCATTATTGAGCGCTGCGAGATTGGATGCCTGTACCCGCTTGTATTGTTCGATATAACGGGAGGCGCTGAATATATCGGCTATTGCAAGGGCGGCAGCTCAGCGCCCTCAACATACTTCCTAGGAAATAACTGACTATCAATTCAACTACACTTTCCCTTCTGTTTATCCTCCAACAGCTAGTCTTTCTGATACACAAATGGCCGCTGAGGTCCTGAGGAGCGAAGACTGAAAGGTTATACCATGTGTTGATCCAACTCCCTAGTCCTCGCCAATGTAACTGCGACATCAGTCTACCGACGTAGGGCCATAGTTTGTATCAGCAAGTCAACAGATACTGGATTGTCGTTTCAATCGGCTTCTAGCCAAGTCGGCGGTATCTGAACCTGCAAGAATACCCGAAGTGCCTGTCTGATGGTTTCAATATTCGCCATGCGTAACCCTCGCTCGGGACCCCGAATCTGCAAAATATGTTTGTGATTTACAGCTTTACTGTGCTTGAAAACAACGGTGATTACTATTTGTCATGAGCAATACCTTTTATCGCATAGGTCATGAGTTTCTGACGTTTCGGATGAGTGAGCTCGAGCCGCTTTGCCTTCAGTGCCTGGGAGCCTCTTCTGACAAACGTAAATACCAAGTTTCCAACCTTAAGGCTAATAAGATAAGTTACTCGCTTCATAATGGAGGCCTTGTTAGCAACTAATAGTAATTTGGTTACCTTGAGACGAAACAGGAGCATGGTTGTTGGCCAGTATATGCTCGCAACCACGACGCTTGAAGGTCTGAGTGAAGTTTGAGACAACAGTTTTGTCATGAAACTGCATAATAAAAAGACTACTGTCAGAGATCGAGTTATCCATGGAGATATCTAGATATATATCCCAATCACAGCAATATCGAAGTTGAGCAATAGTGAAGCAAGATGTTGCTCGACTGAGCCCTCAGGTTCACTCTAGGGTAGATCGCTTCGGGAGACACAACAACACAATCTTAGTGCCTATCATGGCACTTTGATGTTCGTCAGATCATACCAATACCAAATCAGCAGAATCATGCACCTTGCTGGCCATCAATTCTCCATAAGAACTCATGTTGTGTCATGGATGACCAACAATGGCCATCATCAACATTCATCTACTCCTTTAGGTACCACAGTGTGTGCGACATCAGATATCTCAACCGAGCGGCATATGCTCGGCTTATTCGGTCTAATCGGGCCTGGTTGGACCGTCCATCTGCACCTCTTGATCCTGATGCATCCTCATGCGATGCACATGTGGTGCAGCACTGTATGTAGTGCATCTTCCAGTTCAACCGCACGTACAGCGGTCCAGCTCTGCCGGGGCGCTATCATCATTGAATTTCCATCATAACGAGAGCTCAAGTCTCTCTCCAGTCTTTTCTTCACTAAGTAGGTACCTAGAAGACACTAGACCAAAGTCAACTAACTATACACTATCAATGGTCTCTCAATTGCTTGTTCTTTCTCAACATTGAGATTTTCCATATGGACCCTTCTCGACCAGGATCTTCACAGAGGGGTACCACCCAACCCTGTTCAGCGGGTGAACAAGTGTGAGTGAGTGGGTCGTAGTGTTCTCGGTCACTTTAGGCTTTGGCTTGGCCATTCTTTGACTTGATGGTGTTGATCAGAGTATTTTTCTTCTCTTCGGCTGAGGGTCTGTGCTATTGGATGATTTTAACGGCAGCGGCCCGGACCATTGTATTCCAATGAAAAAAGCCTCCCCATGCCTCAAGAGTCTATCTTGAGTAAATTTTTTATCTGTCAAAGAGACGTTGATCAATTCCAGTCTTGTAAGCCAATTAGCCAACTACTCAACTTCTCCATGTCTGAGGTCATTGCTATAGTGCCTGATGATCTTGCACTTACACTTAGACTGTGATAACATCATAATGTACCCCTACTATTAGAGTTTCTGATACTTCACTTTTCATCATGAGAGCCAAGATGTTCCATTTACTCAATGGCGTTCTCACGGACAAAGAATGGCCACATCAGGTTATGACACATCAACTCCTTACCCGTCATGTTAGCCTCAACTCCACAAAGCCTCTCTTTTGAACCCCCAAAGAGGGAATCAACTCGTCCTGTTCCTGTTCTGTTCCTGTACCTGTAACTGTAATTGTAAGCGTACCCGCCTCATCCGTCGTCTTGACAGACGCCCACCCCCACGCCAACGCCAACGCCAACGCCAACGCCAACGAGAAGGCGTCTATTATATGGAGCCCCGCCTCCGTTCTGAAAGTGTCTCTAGTTTCAGTCACTTAAAGAGTTGATGTGAGTTGTGATAGCTAGCGGAACTTCAGGACCGACTCGGTAAAGACGGACGAGGCATTTGACTTTGTCCCGATCCGAAAGGTCCCCCCCATCTGCCATCCTTTGACGGGTGTGCCGTCGCTTACACTGCTTAGACTGCCCGCCGTGGGTAATCGGGTAAGTAAATCCCTCTGGGGCCGCGCCTTGCCATCTACAGTAAGATAAGAGTCTCTTCGAGACCACGTGAACTGGTTAGAGGTGGATCGTCGAGGCTGTTGATCGGACGATTGACGAGACCCTTAGATGGCCGTGATTTTCGCGATGTTGGGGATCGTGCATGATCGGCGATTACTATCGTCAGTGACATCTCTGACTCGAGCCTATTCCAACAACAGCATCATCAGTGACAGCCTTGAAGAAATCGAACGATGACAGACATGTCTGGCAGTGACAGTTATGTCTGAGGAACGAGACACACCAGGCTGTCAGAATCTCCGATCCCAAGCTAAAACCCCACAAACAGCCTTGCATCAGGCACACCTTGGCAGCCCGTCATGGCTGATCAGCCACCCCAGCAACAAACTTCACAACATCAGGATCAGGCTGGACCAGGAACGGAAAGATTTGGAAAAACTGGGCGAGCGCCCCTCATTATTGATCATGAACCTAGTACAGCCGCAAGCTCCACGGCCGCCCGTCTCGTACATAGAGGCAGATCCAGCAGGGTAGGGTGGACGATACAGCAGTCAGCAGCCATCGATCGTGTTGCCTCGCTGCCTCTTACTTTTGTCTTTGCCTTCTTGTCCAACCACACCCATCCCTCTCGCTACAGCAAGCTCTTCCAAAGGCCCCCACCGGTGAGCCATTTCTCCCATGCCTATTGCGTTTTGAATAGTAGAATTGCGCAGTGGCCAAGGTAAAAGTAGATAAAGTGCTTGGTCTCTGCGTAGCGTGTTAGCCAGCCAGCCGTGCCCGGGGCTATGGAGTCTGAGATCGGCGTGTTGGGTTTGACGAACCGTGGGTAACGAAGCTACCGAAATTTCGGCCAACAATGCAGTGCCAGGTTGGTCCCTTTCGCTCGTCGAACTACACTTCGTAAGTATGGGATCGATTGGGACAGGCTTGGCGGGTACGAACTGTGCGCTTGATGTGCTGTGCGATGTCCTGCCATAGTGTGTCAGCTTGGGTGCCTATAGGGACGCAGTACTTGGTGAGGAGGAAACCTTCTCAATGGTGAACTTGGCCATGGCTTCCTGGGCTATGTTCACGTCAGTCTCATCTTCCTGCCGCCGGCGCAAAACTGTCATAGATTCCCATACCAACTTCGATAGACTCCTGTTGCATATCCTCCGTCTTTGGCACTCTCTCGTCAGCGATCGCGTCCGGAATATCGGTACGTATGTCGGGTTATCTCACCATGTCGGCGGACTTGATCTGAGCTAGCATTATATCAGTACGATGCTTCTCAAGCTCCAAAGGGGGTGCTGCTTACCCTCAAGCTTCTCCCGAGCGACGGGAGACTCTGCCTTGGGAACGTGAGCGTCGGCCATCTTGTGTTAAGTTTAGGTTGAGGACAGTGTTCGGTTTAGGAAACAAAGGCGATCTGCGAAGTCTTGTTAGTCTGAGTTGTTCTCGTGAGGCTGGCGCTGGATGACGCCTTGGTGTGCGCCCCCTTTCTTGAGAGACGCGGGACGGGATGCTAGCCGTAGAGGATCCAAGAAGTACATACGGGATATATAGAGGGTACGAGGCGTCAATGTTTTCGGCTGATAAAGTAAAAATAATAGCGACTAGTATTACAATTGAATGTGTCTGGAGTTTTGCCGTTGGTTGACTTGCTGAGACGCGCAAATGTTAAAGCCTTGTGGTGACTGTGGAGCGGATTAAGTGCACAGTCGTGTGTTGGTGCTCGTGATTGGGTTGTTGCTGGCCAAGCTGTAGCCTCGTCAGCATCAGCGTCGGTTTCGTGCGAGCTGCCCTGGAAACAACCTAAGCACGGATGGGACTGGATACTTCTTTTTGCTGTGACGACGCCAGGGGCGGCGCGGCTCGCATCGGTACTTAGCTATCTGTGTTAGTACGTACCAAACCCTTTGATACCTTATGCTCCATCTACCTTAGGTTGGCGACATGGCCTACCCTGTACTTTTTCCGTGCGATGTTGTTCTATTCTTCCCAATATGATGGAGTTGAACAACCAATACTTTCAGTATCGTTGCTCTGTATGTATATTCAGTGTTAATATCCATGATTTACTCGGTCGCTGCGTAGCATATGCTTGATATACTACTAATTCCAGAGATGAAGCTCAAACTTCGCACTTACAGATCAATACATACAAAGGACTCTGACCAGCAAACATGAGAACTTAGAGATGCCGTGGCCCTGCCATTTGAAGGCAAAAGGATACGGAATAACAAGGGTCCTTACTCACATGGACCTTGACATCAGTTAGTGAGCAATATACTCCATCAGCTCTGCACGCCATAGCTGGTGAATTGTGACGCCCAGTGTGTCAGATCATGAGCGCGGGTGCATTTCAGAGAGTATTACCGTGTTCGATCATGTACGGAGTTCAAAGAGAGTTCTGGCCTGCCGAATCACGGCTCTCGTCACATCGACTGAGCTGTTTTGCTAGTGATACAGCACAGCTCCAATTTTATCGACCAAGAACACATACGAGATGGTAGTTATTATTAGGTGACGAAAACGAGACACGACTGATGGATAGGTACCATAGACATCCTGAGTTCACCCCCTATGATGTAAATTCGCCAGGGCGTACTCCGTATGAGCGATGAGTTCCTGGCCCTGCCTGTAGACCATTACAGTACACTCAGAACAGAATATATACATGTCAGCCAGGCACCAGGCACATAGAGGCGCATGTTTAGAACCACAAAGGAAAACCACCAACATGTCAATACGGCACCGTCGTGATTATCATGAAAGTTCCAACAAGTTCATAGGTCCACACTGTAGTGGAAACGCTTAACGACAAAAGGTCCTACGTCCGAGGTAGCCTCCTGCGCACATCTCTCGATCACAGCCCAAAGAGGCATCAAAGTATGCCAAGACCGTGACAGACTTTGGTGGCGTCATACATATACAGAAACTCATACAGTAAATGGCCCACGAAGTTCGGCTTGAAGGACTATCAGTACGCCGATTGCAGTTCTTACCTCTTCTCCCCATGGTCTCCAGTGATAGTACAACGTTAGGTTCTTTCGGAGGGGAATTCGTGCCGTGGAACCTTGTTGGAACTGGCGATATTTTTCGGTCGCCAAATGTGACAGCGACCGTGGCAGAAGCGATGAAGAGTTTTCTACTGATGGATTGACACCGGAGTCATGGTAGAGAAACGAGGTCCAAAGCGTGAATAAACTTCAAAGTTCAACCGGAAGAAGAATAGTTGTTGTTGTTGTTGTAGTCGAGTAGTTGCCGCATCCGGAGGATAGTGTGATAACTCTTGCTCATCGGTCATGGGCGAAGCGTCGCATCATGACTCAAGACGACATGTTCACCAAACCACGACTAACTCCCAAGCTCTTCTGATCAAAACCGCAGTCCAGTATCTCGAATACCTTTGACGTCTCTCGGGAATAATGTAGTTATTTTGGTGGAAAATCTGGGTCTCGGTGACATATCGATGAGTTCCAAGATCGTAATTCCGCAGTATTATTGCCGTGTTGAAGACCAATTGACCAGCCATAGGGTCCATATTGAATACATTGAAAGAGTAGACCATGGCGTCTTTCAATATACGAGGTTGAAGTTACTGGGAAATGCATCTGGCATACATTTCGAGTGTTCCTTGAGCAGCACTACTGGAAAAACGGATGAGTGAGCAGTGAGGTCTTCTTATACTTATGGATTCCGAGTGTTCCTGCACGCTGAAAGTCAGATGGCCCTCCATAAACTTTGACAAGAATTCTCCAGAGGATATGGCTTGCATCCGCATTCCCTCACAAGTCATTCCAGAGCTCCTGGTGTGGAGTGTGCATCTCAAGTATGCCAGAATGCACATCAAGAATGCACATCTCAGCACCCCTCTGGCAGATCTAGAATATAAAAAGCACTTCTCATTAAACACTTACCATTTACTCGAGGCCGAAACTCTTGCATTCGTCTCAAGTTCACGATTCTCGAAGAATTAATCTTTGCCAAACTGTGCAATGGTAGCTGAAATGTTGGAGGCTAGGAATGTCGCAAAACCAAATTCAGAGTGGTAGGGCCATATAAACTTTAGAATATTTCTGTATTTCAACTCACCGCTTCTTGATTTGAAAGTTAATTTCAAGTTGCTAGGGAACCAGGCGGAGAAGATGATGTTTTGTTGATCTATTTTCTTGCAATCAGTTAATACATGGCTGCAAACGATGAGGCTGGCATGGAGAATCTCTTATTGAACATGAATGAAATGGGGACTGAAGAAGATAAAACGAAGTCAAAGAATAACGAGCTCAGATATTGAGAACTTTGAGGCTCTCATTGTCTCGTAGTCTTCGAGGAGATGTGCGCATGATCGGCGTCTAACAAACGTATAACGCCCCGCCATCTGACTTGCATGTCGGAGATGAGGAACCTGTCCTTAGATCCGCTACTAGTAATCAGTAATTCACCGAGTGATGATATACATGTATTCGAGGGAGCAATAGACATGAATGAGTGCTGTAGGAGGGCTTTGTGTAGTACTGATGTCTTGATGGCCTGCTGGTCCACAGACTACTGCATTCGGCATGAACCATACAACACAATAACTAGCAATGGAAGGCGGAAAAAATACAGCAGCATGAAAATCAGGGAAGCATCGCAAGAACCTAGAAAGCCACTGGATTCCAGAATTACCCCCTTGGCATTCAGTATGCAGGTCTTGTGTGGAAGATAAGTCTTGTAGGCAAAACCATACCCTCCACACCAACATTCTTGAAGGCGTGACGCGGGAGCTGAGAATACGAAGTGGTTTCTTCTGTGATGAGGCTCCTGTGGACAGATATACGCTCTTGAGTTGATGTTTATTGGCAGTAAAGTGAACACTGAAATGGCAGAATTTCACAGCTTCATGAACAATGCTGGCCAGATAACTCTCGGCATGCTCAGCTGAGCAGAATCTTTCGTGAAAGGAGACACCTAGATTCGTGAGTGAGTAGCTACCATCGACCGTTTTCAGTGCTGTCATACTGTTTATAGTGGCGTTTGAGTTGTTCACTGGAATTTCTCCCATCACTGAGCTCAGGGCGGTGTAGAAAATCAACTGAATAGAAGCATCTTGGAAGCTGATGGTGGGGTTGGACTGTTAGAAAATCCGGTGCACGGACCAACATCGGGTCCCAACCTCGGACAATAAGAATGTGGTAGAGAAACTTTTTTTTTCCCTCTCTCCCTTCTTAAAGAGCCCAAGTTCTGAAAATGACTTCACGCGTTCAATTCCCACGGTGAAACCATTCGCCATTGATCGGGAGATATCAAACAACAAACAACAGCACCACAATGGCTTCATCGAGGATATTCATCAAGGGTTTGCCACCCAGTATCTCGGAGGCTGACTTTCGGAAGCACTTCTCCGCCCAAGGCCGCGAGATTACCGATGTCAAGCTGATTCCCCAGCGACGCATTGGCTATGTGGGCTACAAGACACCCGAAGATGCCTCAAAGGCAGTCAAGTACTTCAACAGGTCTTACATTCGCATGTCCAAGATCGCCGTAGAGACTGCGCGACCCGTGAGTTGACTCCTCTAAATGTCTTGACTTCTCATACTGATGGAATGCTAGATCTCAGACCCCGCCCTCACCAAAGGCAAAGGCCAGAGCGCCTGGCATTCCAAGGCTGCATCAACACCATCCACAACAATCAAGGGCAATGAGCAGCCCGCTGAAAGGGAGTCAGACTCGAGCTTGAGAAAGCGCAAGCGAGATGAGCCCCAGCCGGCGGACCCGAAGCTACGCGAGTTCCTTCACGTAATGAAGGAAGGCAGAGAGGGCGCGCTCGATGATGGTGTCCGCGGTGGTCTCGGCGACGGCGTTGCTGCTGTTGCTGCCACTGCTGTTCCTGAAGAGGAGAGCGATGATGAGTACGAGCAGATTCCGACTCGAAGGGAGAAGCAGCGCAGAATCGAAGCACCAGAAAAGCCGCCGGTCTCTCAATCTTTGCCATCGCAGCTGAAAGAAGTAAGGGTGATCTCTGATGTGCAGGCGGAAACTCCTGCAGGCAACGAACCTGTGGAGCCTCAAGAAGCAGCCGCGAAATCAGGTCTGGAACAGCAGGAAATAGTCGCAGAAGATGACGATTGGCTTCGCTCACGAACAAGCAGACTGCTGGACCTTATTGATCCCGATGACTTGGAACGAACTCCTGCGCAAGGGCCATCAACAACTGAGACCGATCATGCAGAGGGAGGCGAAGCTATGGAACTCACTTCTGTTGACCCGCCAGCTACAGCTGACGTGGCGATGAATGAGACCACGATTGAGGCATCGGGGGGTGAACTGGCAAAAGACGACTCACTGGAGGCGATCCGCCGAACATCAAGACTTTTTGTCCGGAACCTGCCCTACAGCGCCACCCAGGAGGATCTCCGGGAGGCATTTGAGCGGTTCGGAACCATTGAAGAGGTATGTTTCAGATTATTCACTGTTATTTATTTACAAAACAAAGGCGACGTGATGAAGCTCAGATAGGGACAGCTTATACTTCGGTATTTGATGAGAACTTGAGCGAATATTTTAGTAGATGCTTCGATTGACTGAATTGTTGCCAATCTTACTACATTTTTTGAGGAATTTACTAGTCTGGATATCAACTAATAGCTGTTGAAATACTAGGTCCATCTACCGGTCAGCAATTCAGGTACCAGCAAGGGGTTCGCCCTGGTGTTGTTTACTGACCCGTCGGGAGCTGTTGAAGCATTCCAAGCCATGGACGGGGCGACGTTTCAGGGGCGTATTCTTCACATCATTCCTGCGAGCGCAAAGAGAGACACGGGTCTGGATGAGTTCGCAATTTCCAAACTCCCCCTCAAGAAACAAAACATGATTCGGAAGAAACAAGAGGCAGCTGCTACTACGTTTAACTGGAATGCGTTGTATATGAGCCAGGATGCCGTCAACGCGTCGGTCGCCGACCGTCTTGGTGTTTCAAAATCAGAACTTCTTGACCCTACCTCAGCCGATGCTGCTATCAAACAGGCCATCGCGGAGACGAGCGTCATTCAAGAGACCAAAGCATATTTTACCGCTAATGGAGTGGACCTCGAAGCTTTCAAATCAAAGAAGCGGGGTGATACGGCCATCTTGGTAAAAAACTTTCCCTACGGGACGACGATCGACGAGCTCCGTAAGCTCTTCGAGGAGTCTGGGCCCGTGCTGAGAGTTTTGATGCCCCCGAGCGGGACAATCGCCATTGTCCAGTTCTCACAGCCCAATTACGCCAAATCCGCTTTTGGGAAGCTGGCATATCGCCGGATTGGAGATAGTGTGCTCTTTTTGGAAAAAGCGCCAAGTGACATCTTCAGAGGCGGCGACCAACTGGATCAAGCCGTGTCACTAAAAGATCGTCCAGCTCCGACGGTCCAAAATCTTAGTGTGGATGACTTGCTGTCACGCGGTGATAAGCCGGAGGAGGATTTGGAAACCACCTCTCTCTTTGTGCGAAATTTAAACTTTTCGACTTCCACATCTCGGCTTGCTGAAGCTTTTCAGTCCCTCGACGGATTCGTAGCTGCTAGAGTTAAGACTAAAATGGACCCGAAGAAACCAGGGCAGACACTTAGCATGGGATTTGGTTTTGTGGAGTTCCGTACAAGGAGCCAAGCCCAGGCTGCACTCAAAGTCATGGATGGTCATGTACTTGACGATCATGCCCTGGCTGTTAAGGCATCACACAAGGGCCATGACGCAGCCGAGGAGAGACGTCGGGAAGACAAGGCTAAGAAAGCTGCAGGGCAGCGCACCAAGATCATCATCAAGAACTTGCCTTTCCAGGCGACCAAGAAGGACATTAGGTCACTATTTGGAACCTATGGCCAGCTTAGATCGGTGCGCCTACCCAAGAAGGCTGATTATACCCCTCGGGGTTTTGCTTTTGCCGACTTTGTCACTCCCCGCGAAGCCGAGAACGCACTAAATGCGTTGAGGGACACCCACTTGCTTGGTCGCAAGCTTGTCTTGGACTTTGCGGAGGCAGAGGCAGTCGACGCTGAGGAGGAGATCGCAAAGATGCAGAAGAAGGTTGGAGGACAGGTGAACAAGGTGGCCCTTCAGCAATTGACTGGAAAAGGAAGGAGTAGGGTCAATATTGGCAATGAAACTGATGAGATGGATATGTGAAGTATGGATCAGTAAACTACAGATGTACTATTGCCTTTGCACGGGAGAGACAGAGAGTTGCGACAAGGCTGAGGGTTCCTGTTCCTGTGCCTGCACGGCTGATCTCGCTCTCCATGAGCTCTGCGCCGTTCTCCCTTGGCAAGGGTCGTTTGGTTCGCTGCAGAGCGGATAGTATGCATTACTCACAACGCTTATTCGGGGTGGCTACGATCTGGACAGAAGAATTCGATGCCCTGAGTTTACGGGCCAGGGGAGCTTGCGGATCCTCTTAATGTCTGATTCTAATCTTGTACACATACCAAACCTTCTGTACCTTGCGCCGTTCGTTCTGAAGATGTCTCTGAGATCCCTCGATACACGCCCCCCTCCACAGTCCCTTGGTTAATGGTCAGGTTGGGTTAGCACACATATATCGCGGGACCCGCCCTGATGCTCCCTTGCATGCTAACGCCCTCGATCAATGCTCCAAGCTGCCATGTGCTGGTGGCTTCTGCAGGCACTCACAATTGGCCGCCACGACTATCGACAGCAGACATCCCTCCGGGCAAAGCCATGTCTGTTCCCCGCTGTTGTTGGAGTTGAACTTTGAAGCTGGAGCTGTAGCGGCGCCCTTCCCACTCCCAGCTATTCCTACCCCCACCCCATCCCCGTCCATCACGACCCCATTGCCCTTGGTGGTTAGGACAGTAGAGGATAGTTTATGATGGATTTGATCTTGATCGTTTGAGTTGAGAGGGGCGCTCCGGCCCTGGTCCGCAGACTATCACTGATATACTCCCCAGTCTAGGATTTATAGATGTTTATTAGATTTCTCCTGGTGATTCTTCGTTCCAGTGCCTGAACACTCCTTTCTTCAGATGCATACATCTATCCCACCATTCCACGTCTTGAATTCCTCTCAACATTCTCATCATCTCTTGTCTACTCATTGTCTGCATTCGTAGAGTCCTCAAAGGCATTTCGTTTCAGCTGGTTCAAGTCTTTCTATCTCATTGAACTCTCCAGTCGGCATTCCTTTGCCAAACACTTGCTTGTTGCCATGTCTTCATCACTCTATCATCCGAGGCCTGTACTGTCCTCACAACGCTATACACCTTCACCAGACTACCTTCAAGATGCTCGTCGAACATATCACAACAACAGCCGCCTACCTCTACGTGAACAGGCCGGCAATGCGCAGTCACACAACTTCAACAGCATGGTATCATGCTATCCCAACACAGTAGGCATCTCGCCTTCGGTACCAGTCAGCCTCCCAGCTCCCATGATCCCCTCACAATCATTCGAGTGCCTATACCGGGTACCTACACCCAGAAATCAACCCCGATATCAAAGAAGACCCAGAAATGGTGTCAACCCTCTATACTTCTGGCCTGCCTTCCGCCAGTACCGCAACCGACAAGCACACAAAGACACCCAGAAGGACAAGGGTGGTGTCTGGAGAAGACCAGAGCTTGAGGATGCTTTTGTTGACTGTAAGAATACCCTCTCACTACTCTTAACTTGATCTATACTAATGAGGTTTAGCTGTTCTTCTCATGCCTCACATGGGCCGCCGCAAGTTCTCTATGGGCGGCAAGCTCCATGGCCGAAACATGCTCATCAGCGAGTACATCTTCACAATCTGCGTTGCTATCCTTGGCAGCAAAGAGATTTTCCGAATCGACAACAGCAACGACAGCATTGAGCAAATGGGACGTAAGCAGGTCTCAAGTCATATGCAAGTGGTCAAGAAGTTCTTTGAGGACTTGCGATGCTGTAAGTCACTGCCGTGTGCCTCATATAAATCTCTTACTGAGTTCACTAGTCCACTTCCTCTTCCCAGCTGAAGAGAAGAAGGAGCCTGGCTCCACAAACTCTGAGGACTACTATGACGAGGAGGAGCAAGAATCCTTCAAATCTAACCCTGTCCTGACTGCTCTCGCTGAAGGCCGAGTGCCTGATGTGAAGCCCAACTACGAGTACTTTTCGCAACTTCTTGCTCTTCAGTCTCTTATCTCAGTCCGCCCCAAGACAGCAGAGATTTATGTCTCCTCTTCTGAGGTCAAGTTCAAGGATGAGATCGCGTATGACGCCCAGGACAACGCTCTGGACACTGAGTCCTTCCCGCACCTGAACAAGTACAACAACTGTGATGACAGCCCCAGTGTACTCGGAAAGGATGTGTTGCTTCATGAGTACACCCGCTCTTTGGATAGAACCACTTCTGCCTGTGTCAAGACGGTAACTCGCCGATGGCAGAAGGATGCTCCTGAGATCTACGAGACTCTAGATCTCCCAACCCGAGATGAGGAGTGCTTACTTCTCGAGATGTGCGCTACTCTTGAGTTGCATGAGCATGCTCGTTTCCCTTCAGGTTCTGAGCTCACTGGTTTTGTCGAGGTTGCCATCACAAACCCCAACCTCCAGAACCACCGATGGAAGTGTGTTACACGCCTCACTCGCCCATCTGAGCTTCACGGTGATGACAAGAAGCAGGGTGTTTACACCAACGAGACCGGCATTCACCGCCGGGGCTGCAGCGACTCCAAGGCTGACTGTGACTGTCACTCGCGCCCTCGTCAGGATATCCATGTTCCCTTCCCCGCCGTTGAGTGGGCTAGCATTCTTAGCATGGCTGTTCAGTATCCCGATGTTGAGCACCAGCGCAAGAAGGACAAGCGCAGCAAGGGAGACGACCGCAAGAAGCACGACCTCGACCGCTCTGGCAGCAAGCGCAAGCGATCCGAGGACGACGGCGATGCCGCTTCTTGGGCTCGCCGTGACCTGACTGGAAGCGACCTCATCTGCAAGGTTGCCATGTACCAAGAACTTTGGTCGTGTGCTCCCGACTCAAACCGATGGGTTCGCCAGGGCATCGTCTTTTGGCGATTCAACACAACCAACCAATGGTACAAGTACAACCCGGTATTCAAGCCGGCTGGTACTTCGTGGCGCTGGTTGACAGTTAACGATCCCATGTCCCGCTACCACCAACAAAAGGCCCTCGTTTATCCTTCTACCTCCATGTCACGAGATGCCATCATGTCGCCCACACCTTCAATCAACCAGCACATGACAGCAGCGATGAATGAGACCTTTAGCTCTGCATGGGATCCTAGCGTGAGCCTGGCTCAGGTACCAACTGTTCCCGCGACAAACAATGGTGGACTTACACTGTTCGAGTCCTTTTCTGGAGGTCTCGCTACACCTCCACCAACAGCAGGCTTACAACCGTCGTACCCGACCAGCTTTGACCATGGTTTGCCTCCAAGCACAGGCGTTGGTTTCATGCCCGCAACATGCAGCACAGCAAATGATAGCCATCCGGTTGCTGGACACGGCCACGGACATGGACACGGACACAGCCAGACGGCGGGATACTACGATGCGCAAACAACACTGGCAGATCTCAAACCTGTCATCTCCACTGCGAACCCCTTCCAGAGCCCAACAACCACATCAGGATTGGATCTGTCAAGTTCACTTGGTTACGATAACCCAGATAGCCTTCAAGGCTGGGACATGCCGGCGTTAGACGGATGGTCTGCCAGCACTGGTGGATCAGAATGGGGTTCGCACCACAAGCCCGAAGCCAGCAGTGACCAGACAGCTCTATGGACACAATCACAGTGGGCTATGGCTGGAGCTGATCGTGATGGCAGCCCCAGGCCAATGAAGCGAAGACGAGGAGATGCTATTGGTAGCCATGTGCCAGTCACAATGGCAGCAGCAGGAGGATGGTGAACGAGATCACTGATGAGATGGATCATGCATTTACGCGTTTAATGTCACAATAGTCATGTAATGTTACGGGTTTGGGTTGGTACGGTATGGAAATCTGGGTGGCGTTCAGGATGGCTTTCGGAGTTGTTGGGTTATGAGAGTTCAGTAATACCAAGTTCGTTATAGATACGACAAGCATATCCTTTGGTAGTTCATGCGAGATTACAGAATCAAATCAATTAGTTCATCCAGGTCGTCACCCTTCGCCCTCATTATGATGCTTCGTCTTTATGGATGTGGCTATTCAATGCCCACGCATGGAAATGATTATCAGTTTCATTGAAATTCCTCATCACGTCCCAGATTTCAGCTCATCAAAGGTTAAAAGAGAGTTTAGAGTCACAGGTTCGTTAGTCGATCACTACATCACCAACAGAGACTAAGGCAAGGGACAGTGACGACATTCACAAAGCATGCAGGCACTAAGAGGATCTGCGCCTTGAGGGACGGTTTAGATGGCGAAGATGGAATTTAGCGTTTCTTCATCTCGATCCACTCGAGATTGAGTTATTGAATGAAGCTTCCGAGGGTGTGAAACAACGGTTTTTTTCGTTCCCTTTACGTAGGTGGACTACAGCTAAGGTGATTTGAAGGAGTAAAAAAGGACCCAAATAGTCGGGACACGCCATCTACGTCGACAAAGCAATAATTGCGGAAGCTAAACTTGGAGAAGCTGAAAGGCGTAAGAGAGAGTAACATGGAGGGTGGGAAAGGATGGGGAAGTGAGACATTGAGAGAAGCCATTGAAGAATGGAGGTGGAACGAAATAGCCACACTCAAAGGCACGTGAGTTGTTCAAATGTGGAATTTGTGAGTTTTGACACTGTAATCATGATGTAGTCTCTGAAGATGATAGATTTTCTAATGCTTAAGAATTCATAAACAGACGTTTGATGTAAGTTGTCACTCTCAAAAAGACGTCAAAATACTGAAATGAACAAGAGAGGGCGTGTGAGGAGAATATCCATGTCAAGGGAGGGGCGTAGATGAGGGATGAGTGAGTTTGAGGGGGTGCGGAGGTATTGAATATTTAGACAATAGATTGATGGAGTTTCTGAGGAGTGAAGGAGGTTTGTTATTGTTAGTGCAGAAGAATTCGATACTTATTTGAAGGAGTTGACGATGTGTTATTTGGTGTTGATATTGAATGGAGTTGAGGGTTAGATATTGAAGGGACGCACTGAAGGAGTGAATGTGCCTTGGACAGCTGAGATATATTGAAGGAGGAGGCTATCAGTTACTGAAGCAGTCCCCAGTCAAGTGAAATGAGCAATATAGAATTCTTTTGATGTTTGCTGGTATGTATGGTTGTGTACTACGGGTCACTGCATTGCATTTGAGGGCTCAGCAGCGAAGATGAGTCAAGGGACCGCATGTCATTAAGAAGGAAATAGACGAGAAGACAGCTCATAAATAAAGGGAAAAACTGATAGAAAAATTGACGGCCACAAGCTGAGCGACCTCGTCAAGGTTCAACACGATTACCAAGGTATTTGCTGACCTCGTCATCATCTTATTTTGGTGGAGTTGAGTCGGGCGCTTGATCAAACAAGGTCGTCAATGCAGCGATAATTTTACATGGAGCGACCGTAGAGATGACCTTGTGGGACGATGACGACGACTTCTCAGTAAAGAAATGAGAGAGATTGAGAAAGTAAAAGAAGAAGAAAAGCAAGAAAGGAAAAAAGAGGATATCGCGGTCCATATACATAAATGTGAGAGATGATAGTCATGACCAACAAAGGCGTCTAAAATAGGTAGATCTTCAACTGATGTGATGGATGTTAGGCCACTCTCACCGTACCTAGGTAGCCTTGCTCCAAAACCACCACCGAATACCTTACTTAGGTAAGGTAGGTATCTACCTACCTAGCTTAAGCGAAGAAGCGGCACTGGCCACAGCGGTAGGCCTCAGGCGACTGGTCAGTCCACGCAACTCTGAGACAGCGATACTCGTTCTTTACTTTTTCTTCCTTTTCTACCTAAGTATATATAGACTACTCTCTGCTAAATTTACAGCGAACCAGCCCCTGTCGCAACCCTGTATCGATCATTTCTGGAGCACAAGCCACAGCCAATTGGCCCCTGACCGCTAAAAAAGGTACAGCCGCGCTTGCAACCGTCGCCAGTTAATTTCCTTAGACGCTCGCGTTTTGTGGGCGCCAACCGACCAACGACATCCAACCGATCCGCTTCGCATCCAGACGTTTCATACTATTTTCTGTCTCTCTCTCTCTTGTTCTATCTTGATAATCCCCGTAACAGATTTAGTCTGCTACAGGCATTATTTTGAAGACTCTACATAGACCTGCTATATCCTTGTTTTCGCCTCGTATTGAACTGTCCCGTCTCTATGGATAGCCAACCAGCGCTGGGCTGTGAGTCTCGACCCAGACGCCTTGCCTGAACTATTGACATGAAGCTCTTTGACCGTTCAGGCGGCTATCAAGATCCCAGTTTCGAAACGTTTCTCTTTTGTGGGAAACATATATTCTCAACCTGGGCTCCCTACCCTTGCACTGGGCTACAGAGCTCATGTCTTGTTGAGTGGTTCTTGGGACAAAGTCTGTGCCCCCTTGAGCGCTTCCCCAGACGACGCTGCGACGAACATGATCTTGGTGGTCTTGTTTCTATGCCCACTTTCTTAGTCTAAACGCGCTATAGTGGCTGTATTATGCCCAAGTATGAGCTGCCGCGATCAGATATGCGCGATACGATGAGATGAACTAGCTGATGCTACGCCAAGCTCTGCGCCATCTCAACAATGACATGCTCTCTCTTAGCCGCGCCTCGTCTTTCTCCCCCCCTGTCCTGTCCTGCCATAATCGTGCCTTGCATGCCTGTACCTCTCTCTTCTTCCCGTCTGCGTTTCGACTCCATCTGTACGAGGCCAGTTTCCTGGACCGCAATATGATGCCTAACGATAGGTCCTGGGGCCACTAGGGGGATATACAATGCCTCACACCCCCCGTCCCAGATCTCATGTTTCTCTCCAGACAGACTAAAAGAACAAAGTGTTTCGTCCTTCGGGTGCCTGCTTGACATCTCTGCTTGATTGCCGTGCTTTATTTGCGTCTGTCTACCTCATTTGAGTTCTACGAAACACCTCCCCGCTTGCTTGTGTTCTTGATTGTCCCTATGTCGTGCAATCTCTTCATTACCACTCGTCCTCCCATCCGATCCAAGTTATACCATCCGTTCGCTGTCGCGATCTCTTGGTTGTAAGAGCCTCTGACGTTAAGCTCCTGCGCTCTCGGATCACAACTGACACGAATCACCCGTTTTTGTTGTTCGTGATTCACGAACACCAAAATGCTGAACTAGAGCAAGCGGTATACAACCTTTCTCTCTCTTTTCCTTTGTCACCTCTATCTCTTCTTCTTCCCTCTTCTCTTTTTCATTGAACAAATACTTTTGTTTCTTTCCTTGTGTTCCCCCTCTTTCACCTGAGGTTTCAGCAGGACTGACCAAATCCACGACACAACACTTTACCTACGCCGGCGCTCGCTCAGTCTTCCAACAACACACCTTACACTGCAACTCAAGTCAAACAGACCACAATCACCATTGATTGTAGAGGCTCAGAAATCTTTCATTGATAGCTTGAAGTGTTCGTTATTGGTCAGTGTTCGGTCACCGCTCGTTGCCTGTTAACCAAGGTCACTCACACTCTGTCAGTGTTCGCCAGCTGTCAACCACACAAAGCCCTATTCACTGTTCGCTCGCACACGACAATTGTTCCCTTTTCATCAACAATAACAACATCTTCTGCGAATTTCCATAGTGAAGGGCTTTGCCTCTCTTCCGCTCCTTGGTGCATAAAACGCGACGCATTCATTCTCCTCCCCGGAGTTCACTCTTGGCCAACTTTCCTTTCGAAATATCATTGCAATTATATTTCAACACAAGAAAAAGAAAAACGACCAACTCGCATTTTGCGACCGCAAGAAACCATTAAATACCTTACGAAACATCAGTATTCAGCATGAAATTCTTCCAGGCCTCTGGTCTCGCTCTGGCGAGCACAACGCTCATTTCTCCGGCCCTGGCGCACTCCTGGGTTGAGTATGCCTACAAGCTCGCTCGAAATGGCACAATGTTTGGGAATGTAGGATATCCTCGTGGATATGTGCCTCGCGATTCTACAAATCCTCCCTTCACCGACACAATTCCCCAGAATATTCTCCCCCAGTCAGGCCAGTCCGCTTACTCCAGCGAAGAAATTCTCAACAAGTTCTCTTTTGAGAAGAAGCCTCAATATCCCATGCTCGAGGCTGCCCCTGGCGATTACATTGCTATTATGCATCTCGAGAATGGCCACACTACCCTCCCTCAGAACCAGCCCAACAAACCCAAGAACCGCGGCACTATCTATTTCTATGGCACCACCCAGCCCAAAGAAAAGGAGAAGCTCTTCGACGTCCATCTCCTCTGGAACAAGCAAGGCACAGGCGGTGACAAGCGCGGCAAGCTTCTCGCCACGCGCAACTACGACGATGGCCAATGTTATCAGCCAAACTCTGGTGAACTCAGCACTGAGCGCTCTAGCGAACTCGCTCCTCAAGGCGCTCTCCACACCAAGGAGCTGGCCTGCCAGTCCGACATCAAGCTACCCGACAACCTCAAGACTGGTGACATCTACACCATCTACTGGTACTGGGACTGGCCCGACCTGAACAAGAACAAGATTGATATGGAGGCCACCAAGAATGGCAAATTCCCTTGGGCTGGTACATTTATGCGTGGTGACAAGGATCCCAATGGCTTCACCATGGATGCCATCGCCCGCAACGAGAGTTACTCGAGTGTTATCGACATCAAGATTACTGGACCTGACGCCGAACCATTCGCTGCCAAGAACCTACAATCTCTTGAATGGGTCGAAAATCAGAACATTTACTCTGCTGGTATCAAGGATCAGATGAAGTCCAACTTTCAGGTCGACGTTGATGGCAGCAAAGGCGATGACACTGTTCCTTCATCAACTGCTGCCAAGCCTACCACTACTGCGCCCGTTGACGGAGGCGCTGGCAATGATGGCGGCGTCGCTACAGTTACCGTCACAGCGACTGTGAAGCCTTCTCCCATTATCAGTACTGTCTATGTTACCATGCCCGCTGAGTCTCTTGCTTCGCCCGAACCTGAGCCTACAGAGGCAGGACCTAGCACCAAGACCATCACAACAACAACCTTTGTCACCCGAAGCCAGACTTCTCATCCATCCGATGCTGTGCCTACACCACCAACTGCCTCGACTGTTTACGAGACTCTCTACACCACCCGGCCCAAGGAACAGCCTACTGGCGGTGACCAGAAGCAACAACCTCAGCCCTCCACAGTCATCAAGACCATTGTGACACACATCAATACACCAACCTCCTCGGGAGAAGCCAACGCTCCTCAACATACAATGCCCGGCGGCGAGTTCCGCGAGGATACTTCTTCCACTAGCCGTGGGGCTCCCTCTCAAACACAGAGCGATGGTCCTCCCGTTCCCACACCATTTCTCCGCCGCCGCCAAAACTGGGTGTTTGGTAACTTTTAGGTTGCTCAACGGCCCCACTCCTTGATATATATTACTATATTGTCAAGGTTGACCATCCTTCCTTCGTCTCTCAAGTATATATAGACGGCTTCGTGTTCCTCATCTCCGGGAGATGTAGGTACTGGGTTTACAACACAGCAAAATGGGGCGCCGGTCGCATTTCACGGCGTTGGATATATAGATACCAATCTGATTTTTATGCGCCTCTCAACCCCTCTTTTTTCCCCCAGTGTCTATGGGCGTTGGAGAAAGAGGAGAGAGAGAAGGCAGGCCAGTTTCTTTCGGCATGTACAGATGATTTAATGCAGCGTTATGATTTTGCTTTTGGTTGGGTGCTTTGCCGGTGGGCGATGGGTACGTGGGAATCTAAGGAAGCAGAGTTCAAGATAAAAATTCCAAAATAGTTCGCATCGATTTCTGTGTCTAGTGAAGTGGAACGTGTTTGCTTTTGTTATGAATGTGTTAGCGTGGACTGTAATATGATCATCTCGGCAGTCACTCTGACACGGTGTGGTGAGAGTCGATCTGGGAGGCTTTGAGGCTGTTTCACCAGCATATCGTCAACTTGGTCCTGTAACCAATGGTTTCACGGCAGATAGTTTGGAAAGTTATCCTTGATTTCCTACACTCTCTGTGTCTTAGGATTCTCCAGGTCCAACTTCTGTTATACAAGCTGCATGTAATTTACCTCGGGAGACACGAGTGTAACAAAGAAAGACATGAAAAGCGCCGAGCCAGGGGCGCATCCAGATGTGAATTCGGGATGGTAACTCTACTGATCTAGATCTCGGCCTGCTCAGCACCAGATCGTCTTGTACCGTCCCGCATCTTCCTATGGTTTCCAATAAGAGACACTCTACAAAGCCGGCAGCACCATGAACGTTTACATTTCACCACATTGGGAGATGACTACGTCGAGGTTCGGTCTATCCGGGGCAGCATAGCCAGTTTTGGTAGCCTCCATCTTCTTAACCACGTCCATACCGTCGACGACCTTACCAAAGACGACGTGCTTGTTATCGAGGAAAGGGGTGGGAACAGTTGTGATGAAGAATTGAGAACCATTGGTATTGGGTCCAGCGTTCTATTCATCTGTCAGTGACGATTCCGTGGAAGCAGCGGGTATATCACGCACAGCCATGGATAAGAGGCCAGGCTGATCATGTTTGAGAGTGAAGTTCTCGTCTTCAAAGCTCTTGTAGCCCCAAATGCAGGTCGATCCTGAACCATCGTTATTGAGAAAGTCACCACCTTGGCACATGAAATTTGGGATCTGTTCTCAAGTTAGTCCATGATTGCACTTGTCATCGGAGATACGAGACTCACTATGCGGTGGAACTTGGAGCCCTTGTAACCCTGAGGACGACCGGCGCTGTTCTTGCTCTCGCCGGTGCAGAACTGGCGGAAGTTCTCAGCAGTCTTTGGTACAACATCCTTGAAGAGTTCGATCTGGATGCGTCCAAGAGGCTCACCTAATGTTGTTAGTTTGAGTAGAAACAATTGATTGATTCCCGTAGCCAACAATGATATCGACAGGGTCTTCACGGCCTGTTCCGCAGATCACTGGGAATAGCCTCACTTTCGGCAGCGATATGCTCCGTCTTCGGAGAGCGCCCGGGAAGACTAACCTCCGAGAGTAATGTCAAGAAAGACACTATAAACAACCAGGCAAAGGTCAGCCCACACACACCCTCTTCTATTGGGGAGCTGACTCAAAACTGCGCTGCGAGGTGCATCGTCTCTCCACCCCGAATCACCAGGGTTGAAGTATAATGCACCGCCACTCTATTCTGAGAGGCCTGAAGGGACTTACAGAGGATTTCCGGACTCGGGGAGCTTCGTAGGAGGCATTTTGAGGTATTGTGTGATTATTCCAAGTTGTTTATACGTTTTTGTCAAGATGTTTTAGGCGGTGTGATGAAATGCAGCGTTAATCGGGCGGCCTGTTTCTCGCTGTGTTTTAATGTTAGTTAGTGTGGAGCTGTCTAAGGTCCCAGTTAGCAATGGAAGTCAGTGTGGAGGAAGGTTGGGGATCTACGATTGGTTGATCAGCTCGAGAAGGAACGATAAGGTGTTCAGCCAGGCTCTTTCGGTTTCTATCGTTGCTCTAATGCTTTCAGGTTATTCTTTACCCGAGTAAATCCTTTTCACGACTGCAGCAGTCAACACTGAGACAAGACAAAGCATCTAAAATGCTCATTTTCAAAAGTATCGTACATCTTTGGGCTCGGATCCAGATCTAACACCACATCTCCGCTAGAGTACCCCATGATGCATCTCGACCAGGCCATCAACTAAGCAAAGCGGGGGCAGCATCCGGGGTTTATCAGGTCTATGAAGCCATTCGACGCCTTCCCGGTACGCCAGAGCCAAGCCCAAGCCAAGTGAAAGAATTACGACAGCTGAGGGGCAGTGAAATGGATTCATCAATGTAAATTCTTCAAATTGAATGATATTTTCTGATATTTGATGTGTCTATCTAATTTATAGACCTCAGGTTCGAACAATTAGAATATCACAGCTCAGACTTCTATATCAATAATTCTTAAGCTAAGCATCACCCAGGATCCTAGAAAGCCAGTAATGGCAAGGCCGTTACCCTAAGATCGATGGCTGAAGTCTACCTGTGCTCATCACTGATTCGTCAAAGCACATGTAATTTAGTGTGCATCTCGTCAAAAGCTTCCGAACAAGCCAAATCGTTGGGAACGTTCTGATCGTCAAAACGTCTGACTAAGGATATCGATGCTCATGCAGCAAGAGTCAGGGTCCATCCATCCATCCGCCGTGATTTGGCACAAGCGGAAAGGACTCGATATACACTGACGGGGAGGTCTTGGGCATATCAGTATGATTTGACAAACATGTCACTGATGGCGATTGCTATGCTGTCGATGTTAAGAACGAGAGCCAAGACAACATAGCTTCATGGTGTAGACATCATAGACTCTGGTATTTGTAATTCACCTTGACAGAATCAACGCATCTCCATGGGATATATTTGCACAGCCTGGTATTGACGACGACATCCCTCCATCTCGGTAGTTGATTATTCTTTGATGCTGGAGAGTTCCGGGTTTTAGCAAGTAACGTTAACAAGCGAAGATCTTCCAGTACGTGGATCTTTGGCTTCTGCTTTGGTGTTCGACAAGGCATGCACAACTGTCTTGAGGCCTATTCTTTAACGTTTCAGTGACTGCGTCATAGCCCCATAAAGAACCAAGCACCAGCTAACTACCGGGATGCGCGGAACACACACGAAGCAATGACCTGATAAACCATGACGAGGTATCGGGCACGAGGACACAAGAAACTTCTTCTTCAACGATTGAAAATTGAGGTAAAAAAAACAAAAAGACAACCAACGAACCCGTTGCAGCCGAGCCTCCCGCAGATTCCGGTTGTTTGAGGCTCAAACCCCGCTGACCTTCTTCCTGTCAGAGCGTTAATGCATCACAGCGAGGCATTTAGAATCCAATCGCCACAAGCCAAGACGATAGCCAGTAAGCCAAGACCCGCCAGAGAGGACGGGGTGCAGCACATTATCCCTGTCAGACCATCCCAAAAGCACTACCCACACAAGCCAAATCGACGCTAGGGAGCCGTGTGAGAGCTTAACATGGTGCACTGTAGTGTACATGTCAGCCTCTCTTGGTGTTGCATCTTGGAAGTGTTTCAGCATCGCTGGAGGTTGCTTCAATAAGTCTTGTCGTATTATCAAACCGTCTTGTTTTGATATTCACTTGTTTGTTTAAAGACTGTCGTATCCCTGGGCAGTCTTGAGACAGCTGTCACCCGAGGCCTGCATTGGAGGCCTGTGATGGGTTAACGATTGCATGAGAGCCATCCGATCGAAGGTTGTGTCGTACAATGCCACTTCCCTACTGCAGGAACATCGCCATTCGAATTGAGTTGTTTTTTATGATAATAAGCTACAGGCGAATTGACATTACCGGATTCACCGTGAAACCTGGGCTTATGTATAGAGCCACCGCGTATTCGCAGGCAACATGAACTCTATATGCACTTTCAGCCACAGTAAGGCCAAGCAAGATATTGAATGCGTCCCCTACTAATCGTATGTGGACGGCTGAGCTGTGCCGCTTGTCCAGACCACCTAGGCCGAGGCCACAGCTGACAGTCTCAACATCATCACCTGTCAACAACCTTGCCCCCCCTTTTTTTGTCCTATTTTATTACCTCGAAACCTTTCAAAGGGTGGTTTTCTTTAAGCATTTTCGCATTAATTACTATCCCTCTTTTTGCCGATGACGATCTTAGTGGAGCGGTTCAGACAAGGAGCTCCGCGATGCGGGCCGGGCTTGAGACGAATTGAGTCGGCAACAAGTGGAGCCGTTTCGGTGGGAGGCGCTGTGATGCTTGTCGATATCCGGCCGAAAGTTTTGGGCCTCCAAAAGCAAGCAAAAAGAATCCAATCATAAACAAACAAAACCTTCTGAGAAAGCGGCTGAAGCCATTACCGAATATGCCTTGATTATTAGATATGTAAAGCTTCAACGGTGTAAACCGGTGACTCGGAAATTTGCGAACGGCATGTTACTGTGGCGAAAGTTTGATAGTTGGCAATAAACTACCAACTGTTAAAATTAGTGTCAGCAGTGAACTACCTATAGTGAGTGACTGTATCTGAAGTTTGATTTAGACTTGAGTAGAGCTGACAGGATGCCTAAAGTAAAACCGTAACGTGAGTCGGATCTGTTAAATGTAACCAGGCTTCCAGACTCTTGGTAATGGTTAATCTTGTCATCCCGTCTCAGAAACTTGCCCTGTCTCATGAGACAAGGAAAAATCTGACCCAGATTCCCAAAAATGAACAAAGCCCAAGAGCTCAGAGGAACCTCTGGTCAGAGTCCCCGTGCGCTTGAATGACGCCCTGTGACATCCAAGTACTGGGCTTCTGTCTTAAGATTTCATCGTCCCCCGCGGACTGCGCCACGGATCACCTACGGATTTGAGCGACAGGGTGAAGCAAGCGTACTGCATTTAATACGCCCGCGAATACGGAACAGAACTGCTTATTGTATTGTAAATGCAACAAGGCAAGGTTTATTGACGGATGCCTCCGTTGATCTCTGGACCCTTATAGATCTCTCAGTTACGATATTTTCAGACATACAGTTCCTCTTAAAGGCTGGTGTCCCAACGACTTTTGAGCTTTATAACTTTACTCATTATCTCGTGGTTATCCAACAACTAGGTACCTACCTCATATATCTCTTCAATTTGTCGCACGTCTTGATTCAGGCCAAGTCTATGCTCATTTAACTCACAACCGTTGAGGATCTTCCAACTCAAGACAATCACACGCGATATCTATCGAGCGTCTCGTAATCCTCTAAACGGGTAATCTTTCCGACCAACCACCTCCCCCCATCACCCCCAAAACGCCAACCTCACACTCAAAACTCAGCACACCAACTCACTCAATCGTCGTTCCAGCCACAGACAAATCACCCCGTCAGTTCCACCCGCTGAACCCCCCTGTCAACGCCCTCTACTCCAATTGGAACCGCCAGCGACCTCCCTCTTTCAGCACATCCTGCTCTATCCACCTCTACTAGCTTCAGCACAGAGCAGTAGTAGCCAGGGCCTCTCCAGGATTTCTCCAGTCCGCGCCGTGTCTTTTTAGCCTCTAGCCCTCAAAGTGGTCTAAGTTTTGCAACTATAGGTACCGGCTCACAGTGCCCCTCACGGCTTGAGCTCCACCCACTACATTGGCACAACCAATCACCATATGTCGCTGGTCCCCGGCCCGGTTTCGCTGGCCCCGTCCCCATTCCTTTGGGCCCCTTCCTTCTCTTTTTATCCTTTACGCGGCCACTTTCGCACCTGCCGTTGGATCTGTCTCTTCTCTTGCCTTGCCTTGCCTGTTCTGCCACTCCACCTTCGCCCTCCTGGTTATTCTCATCTCACCAACTACTCGCTTAAGTCGAGTAACTAGGTTCTCCTACTTCCGTGAAGAAAGGGAGATTCATATCACAGACATCGCTTTTTCTGCACTCAGAAGGCGATTGCTGAAGGTTGGCAATTATTAACTTTAATTGCCTTCACCCGTGCATTATTTGCCGCCTCTGCGAGCGTTTGTCCTTTGAACGGTCCATGGTACCCGCACGGAAGCCCGCGAGTTAATTCGAGCCAGCCTCACACTGCTCAGCATTTGTTCTGGAAACTGCCCGGAAGCAAACATGGTCGCCGTTCATCAAATTCTGACCGAGGTCACTCATGTCGTCATTCGCGCTGCCGCCGCGGAAGATCCCTCATCGACGACCTCTCAAGCAGCTGCTGAGACGACAGACAGCGGAAATGAGAAGAAAGACAACGGAGGCGGGTCGAATTCCCCTCTTCTCTTCTTTGTTGCTCTAGGTTTCGGTGTTGTCTTCACAAACTTATGGTGAGACTTGGCTTACACACCTATATCTGGCCTCGTCCAATGGCGATGGCTGGGCCACATCTTGAAAAGGCTCTAACAGACTATTCTAGGATCATCGTTGGTGTTAAATACTGCTTTCGTTACAACGCTCGAAATCGACAAATGCGAATGAATGAAGATGGCGAACCTATCACACTTGAAAACATGCCCCGACCTCATCGCAGACGCCGCGAGAAGAAGTTGATGACTATGGACGAAGTCAACGACAAGTTCCCGATGATGAAGTACAAAACATGGGTTTCCGATCGCGCAAAGGAGGGTCTTCCAACAACTGGAGGCGTTTCTGCACCTCCTACTCGACCTAACAGTATTCGAGAGGCGGATGGGATTGTGCCAGACTTTTCAGCAAAGGTACGCGATTCGACCGACGAGCAACTGGCAACCACCGTACCAAAGACGAAAGGGCAGGGAGAGACAACGGGAGCAAGCAATGCCCCCGAAGTATCGGCACCCGAAATTACCGCCACAGCTGTTGTACCCGAGACCGAGAAGCCAAAAGATATAGCCAAGACAACTGAAGGCCAAACCTCAACCGAACAGACAGCAAACAATAACCGACTTCAGCGAATCTCTAGTGAGGAGACCGATGACGAGGATGACCACATTGATGGCGCTCTGCCACCCGAGTGCCTCGAGAACCCTGGTGATACATGTGCTATTTGCATTGACACACTGGAAGACGATGACGACGTTCGCGGATTGACTTGCGGCCATGCTTTCCATGCCGTCTGTGTTGACCCTTGGCTGACAAGTCGACGAGCTTGCTGCCCGCTTTGCAAGGCCGACTATTATGTCCCTAAGCCTCGACCGGCTCCTGATGCTGCCAATGAAGCTGGTGTCAACAACGGTTCAAGCTTTGATCCTCGGAATAACCCACGCTTTGGTCTCCCTGCCGCGATCCGCTCTGCATGGATCAGGGGTCCCCGCAGTGGTCGCAACGAAAATTCGGCCCCCGCCAGTCGACGACGTCGAACGGGAGACGCTGCAGCTGAGCAGGAACCTGTCCAACAGCCGGAACAGGCTCACCAAGCACCAGAAGTTACCCAAACATCAAATGGTGGTGTCTTGTCGTCTGTTCGAGGTGCTCTGCGTTTCGGCCGAGGGCGACAAGCACAAGATATCCAGAATGGTTCTGAGACTGTAACACCATCACAACTTGAAGCGGCAACCCGCACACCAGCTTCCACGTAATGATGTGAACCTGACCTTTATTCTTATATAAAGTATGCGACTGTTTTTTTTTTTAGCGATGGTTTTCTCTCATTTTCTCCCAGCATGAGGTACTGGGCACAACCGTCACGAATCTCGAAATCATAAAGGAATTGACTTTTGACGACACAGCATTTATTCTATACCGCATGACATATAAGTGGGGCGACAGCAGGTTGATAAGCTGTATATCCGGGTGACAGTGACAAAGGACGTATAGGCTCGGCGAGCCATATATACCCCTGAGGCGGCGTGCGTGGTCGTATCATGCTTCGCAGGCCATGAAGGCAAGGACGGCGTCGGTAGCGCGAAGGGAGGAATTGCCAGTACTCTTTGGGGATTGTCTATCTGTAAGACAGCTATTGTATTTGCATTGGGCTAGAAAACATGGCTTTTAGCTGGACGGGAACGGAGCGGCGGAGTTTATGGGTTCTGGGTCTTTGATAGTTAGATGGCGCAATAGAATATTTGTTCCATCTGCATACACACTCTGCTCCTGACTACGTACCCAGGGATGGTGAATGATGGAGATAAAAGCTAAGTCATAGGTTATTTGCGTCATTGAAACATCGTCTCTGATGGTTGAATATGGCTGGCCGTTTCGCATTTCGTAAAAAAGCTTTGATTCAATTATCTAGTATTAAGGTGATTGCTGTAGAAAACTGGTCGAAGAACTGCGCTTCAGGAGTTTCATCAACGTAAAGTATTGATCTAATTTCTTGTCTTGGAATCTCATAGATCTATCGTTTGTATGCTAGAGGAAAGACCCCTTTGAAAATCTGCCACCAAAATCAGCAGCCTTATTCATCAACTCTCTCCTTTGTGCGGTGCCAATCTTCCCACCCAGAGCCATATCCTTTTCTCGGTCGAATCCCCGCTTACTGGGATCATCCTCCTCTTCCTCAACCTTTTTACCTTCCTTTTCTCGTCGCCCTTGATGCTCAGCGTATAGACTTTTACCTCGTTGAGATTCAATGTTTGCTGCAATTCTGCGATTCCGTTCCTCCTCTTCCTGAGACTTCCCTGGCTTCGGTGCTGTGTCTGTGTTTTTGTCGGCGCGTCCTAGTACCGAGTCATGTAGTCTCTTCAGTTTCTCTTCAGGGGTTTCAGTCCATATTGTCGACACAGTCGAGGGACCAGACGACGACGCTGGCTTGGAAGCGAATTTGCGATTGCGCATCTTGGTTGGGTCGCGCTCTGAGTAACCCGATGCCGTAGGGGGCGCAAGCATCCACGAGTCGCGCTTGGCTGCTGGTTCAGCGGATGGAAGCTGTGGTCCTATCGTGGGTTTGTTCGCTTTGGCTGAGCCTGGAAGTGCAGGGCCGTAATCATCTTCGGAGTCTGAATCTGAGTCGGGAGATGCTGCTGGGCGTTGTGAGATGTCGGCAGGAGGTGGTGCAGGCCCAACGGTGGGCTTTGGTGGTGCTGGGCTTGTGTCAGATTCGGAATCAGACTCGAGATCTATCTCGTCCTGATTCGACGTTGGCAAAGCTGGGCCGGTGGGTGCTTTGGGCGATAAAGGTGCACTGGGACCATAATCATCGTCCGAGTCTTCTAGGTCAATCTCATCTGTATTCTTTGCTGGAGATTCGCTACGGCGATGTTTGCTGGAGTTTGATTCTTCATCATCAGAGGTACGCTTCCGTTTCGATAGATGCGGCGGCAACTGAGGCCCAATCGAAGACATTTCGAGTATGATTTACGAATGACGTTCGGTTCCAGTGTTTCAGTATGTTTATTGCGAGGGGTGTAGCATTTAAAGCTTCGATTCAAGGTGGAACTCGTCGCAAATGCGACGTCCCATCGGTAACAGACGTCACAGCGCAGCCCGGAGAATCCAACGGCCCGCACATGGACCTGGAGTGGGCTGGGGCTTGGTATGTGCATTCGCTGCGCCGCTGCCAACCTCCAAAAGATGGGGCTGCGTAACGAACGAACTACTGACTTACCTACCTACGTAGCTCACCATAGCTTCGTTTGCGCAATCCATACCTTTTTAATTCCCATCTTTTGCAACGCGAATCGATTGAAGAGCCAAGCCTTCGAAGGCATTCGAAAGCCTAATTATACCAGAACAGGCAACTTTTCCACGTTTTTCCGTTGCCCCTCCGACCTGGTTCATCTTATACATTGACTGAGCTCCATCAACAGTGTTGCCATATCGCCAATCTGCAGCTTTACTCCCGCAGTGCCATGATCTCAACGCGGTAGTGCTTGCGCATGCAGTGATGGAATCCAGAGCGCAATGGCCGATTCAGAAGATTTGTCGCTCACGGGAGACGTGGGCTTGGACAATGGCGACACGATAAATGATGCGCCTACGGTAGCAGGTACTGATGTGGATGCTGGTGCTGATGGTTTACTCGAGGACTGCGACGGGCCCGACCGTCATCTTACACCGGTTCCTATAGGAAACGGATCCGTTACGAATAGATATCGCGAGATCATGCAGCAGCATCATCAGGATAGTTCGGATGTGAGCTCTTTGGGTGGAAGCTCTTTACATGGTCTACCAAAGCGTGCTGGTAGCCCAATAGATTCGGTCTTGTCGGGACCTGACGATACGCCATCTATTCAAGTAGGAGCACCAATTCCAGGATCTGGAGCCATAGTCTAACGTTCTAACCTCCCACAGGGATCATTTGTCTCCTTTCCTGGAAGCAGCATTCTCCCGTCTGTGGCCTCCCGTCCTGGCCTCAGCAGTCCCTCACCATCTTTTCGACCTTTCGATCGCCGATTCCAGTCGCGAATCTCCTCTTCGGCAATTAATACACCTCGCTCATCGTCTCCGGCATTTCCTTTTCTTTCAAGCCATAGCCGTAACGTTTCCTTAAGTTCGCAATTCCTCATCGACCAAGCTGACCTAGAGACACCCACGCCGCCATGGGAGGTGGTTCGTTGGACAAAGCTACGGAAGCTCAATGGTCATGCATTCTCTGAGGCAGGGAAACGAAACTTTGGATCCCCAACTTGTCTCGCTGTATCAGCAACGATAGTGCTTGGAACGTCCAAAGGTATCATATTAGTGTTCGATTATAACCAAAATCTCAAAATGATTATTGGTCCAGGGACAAAGGGTAGGTTACAATCCGCTCGCTGCGCTGCATGGAACTGACATGGTTCAGCTGTCGAATCTGGGCCAATCACTGCTATAGCGATATCCGCAGATCATACTACAATTGCAGGAGGACATGCGAGTGGTAATATCTTTACCTGGGATACAGGCCGTGCCTCGAGACCTTTCCTAACAATACCACATTTGGAGCCATCGCAGCTCCAAAATCGTACGGTAGATGGACATGTCCCTGATGTTGCTATCATTCACCTTGGGTTCTTAGGGACCCGCCATACAGCCCTTGTTTCAGCTGATAACAAGGGCATGGCTTTCTCGCACCTAGCGACTAGAGGAACTGGTGCACTTGGGCGAACCGTGAAAACCCATCGGATTCTTGGTCGATATCCGGATGCGCCAATGCCTCCGGGGAAGATGGTCAAGCCTAGCACCGTTCTTGCCTTTGCACCTCTACCTCTGGGCAATGTTGAGTGCTCAACAGACACCCTAGGATTGACAGCTATGCTGACGCCGTATCTTCTTGTTATCGTGTCAACCACGCCAGTGGCCCAGACTCAACACAAGTCAGCGCGGCCTAAGGATGTTCCCCCTCACAGCGCGATGACAGGCTGTTTAGCATGGTTCCCAGCAGTAAAACTGAAGGTTCCTGACCTTCAGACTGGCAGCGACATTTCGAAAGTGAAGCTTGCGTACTGTTGGTCCAATATCTTGACAGTGCTGGATGTAGACGAGTATCCCCGTGAAGATAAGGACCAACCTGCATCGTACAGATTCAAGGCACGAAGCAGGTGGAAGTGCGAAGAAGCGATTGTTGCTGTGCAATGGCTCAGCCGTTCAGTACTAGCGGTGCTTACGATATCTCAGAGAATGATCGTACTTGAAGACAGGAGCATGCGCATGACAGAGGGCTTCGATCTTGTACAAAAGTACATATACCACGCAGACCTGTTCTCGGAGCAGCTGCACACTCTTGTGGAACAACTTGATGAGACCGATTCCTCGATGCATGGCGTCGTAGCTGATGCTTTCTACATGAGCTTCAAAGCGTACAAGGGGAGGATATTTATCCTTGGCTTCAATGAAGTCTCAATTGGCGCATTGTCAAATTGGGCCGACAGACTTATTGCTATGATGGAAAATGGCGACTATCTAGGCGCTATTCAGCTCGCCACTTCTTACTATACTGGCGACGCGGACAAGCTCACCGTTGGATTGCCCGAAGATCCTTCATTACGTCACACTATGGTTCGTGACAAGATTATGGAGATCATCAGTGCCTCTTTGAAGTATGCTTTTGGTCAGCGTCAGAAGGATCCCGAGAGCTACGATGATGAGCACATGAAGCAATTAGCAGAGACCTGTTTCACAGCTTGTCAAGCCGTCGACAACCAGGACTTCCTCTTCGAGGACATGTATGACTGGTACGAGGATGCTGATATTGGAGGCATATTTCTTGAGTGTCTCGAACCATGTATCCTCGAGAAGACCACCACGATGGTGCCTCCAACTGTTGTGAAAGATTTAGTCCAGCACTACGTCAGTCGAGGGTGGGAGAGTAGACTTGAGGAAATGATCTGCCACATGGAGACAGCGACACTGGACCTTGATCAGATAACATTGCTGTGCAAGCAACACAGCTTGTACGATGCTCTGATCTACGTTTGGAACCAGGCACTTGGTGATTATATTACTCCCATGATTGATCTTCTGTCTCTGTTAATACCCCTCATGGTTGATGGGGACTTCACGGCAAACAATCCAGCAGATGACTTTTTCAGCATCAATGCCCTCAAGATTTTCCCATATTTGTCTTACACTCTAACTGGTAGAGTGTATCCAAACGATGAAGCGATGAGTGAAGAGATGGCTACCAAAGCTAAATCTGAGATTTACTGGTTTTTCTTTTCCGGAAGAACTATAACCTGGCCCAAAGGTAGTGGGAACGAGTTTCGTACCATCCCCAACTCTGAGTCGCAGCCATCGTTTCCCTACCTTCGCATGATTCTCAAATTGGATGCCCCCAGCTTTCTTAGCGCGTTGAACGAGGCATTCGAGGACCCTTTCCTGAATGACTCCACCGATCAACACATGAACGGTTCCAGGGGAGACATGCCGGAAGAACAGATCTTTGGCCAGACCATAAACCGGCAATATGTTCTCTCTATCTTGCTGGATGTCATGAACCCAAACGACTTTGCCCCTGAGGATACTATCTACCTGGACATGTTTATTGCGCGGAACCTTCCAAAGTTCCCACAATATCTTCTATTTTCAGGCACAACACTCTCGCGCGTCTTGACTGGTCTGTGCAATTACCCAGGCCTCGACCTGGCTGAGGATGCACAGCTCAGCGCTGAATATTTACTCTCCGTCTATCATCCGTCAGACATGCCTGACTTGATGCCGTTGTTCAAGAAGGCAGGGTTCTACCGTATCCTGAAACGCATATACAAGACAGATAAACAGTATGGAAATCTGATCCAGACGTATTTTGAGGACCCGGAAGACCAAGAGTTGGTTTTCGACTGCCTCGGCGAATGCCTGCGACCTCACTCAGGGCTGACTGGACGTCAGTTTCAGGAAGTACTTCTTGTCGTTAAGGAACATGCACGAGAATTACTTGAACTTGATGCCGCATTAACTGCGAAGACTCTAGTAGAGCAGGGCTTGGAGCTACACCAGCACATGATCAACTCTGCCGAGAATGCATCAGACCTACAACACACATATCTCAAGACATTGCTGGAGCCAGAGGAGCCAACAGCAGATCACAAGCTGGTGGCCGCTCGTGACTTGGTTGAACGTTATGTGCAGCTCATGTGCAAATTTGATCCGTCTCATGTATCTGATTACGTTGGTCTTGTGCAGTCAACTGACTTGAGGCTTGAAAAGCTGCTGCCAACGATGGAGGAGACTGGTGTGATTGATGCGGCCGTTGTGTTGATGGCTCGGGAAGGCCAAGTCAAGGACGCTATGGAACGACTTGTCAAGCATCTCAAGACCTTGGAGTCCGCAATGCATGGACTGTTGACAGGTGCTGAGGAACAGCATTCAGGGCCAAGTCTTGGGTACGCCGCTGAGGATCTTCTCGAAGCTCTTCAGAAGTATGTTCATGTTGGCATATGGTTATGTCGAGGCCAGGCTAAATCATCAACTAAGCAGTCGAAATTGGTACAGAAGAGCCCGAAATCGGCAACTGAGGCACTGTCACCGGACGAGGCTTTATGGCTGAGTCTGATCGACACGTGTGTACAAATCACCAAGACATTGTCACCTGCTCTCAGCGCTGCTGCTGAGCAGAATATCAGCGACGACGAGTTTGATGAGGAGAAGCTAGTGGCTCTTCTTCGCTCGCTGGTTCAGCACACATTCACGGCGCTGCTTACAACGACATCCAGCCAGACGGCATCTCTGTCGGGGTCGAAGCTGGTCTCAAATGCTGGTTCCAGCCTGTCTTTTCTGCGCATTCTCAGGGCGTTCTTGACACAAGCGGCTGCGTCATCCCCAAACTTGGCAGATCTGCGAGGTGTATTGGCGTCCATCTTCTCGGCGTATGCGTATGAGGAGTCCATCCTCAAGCTATCGAATCGCCTGTTAGAGCGCAGTCTATTCGTCAACGTCAATCAATCAGTCGAACTTCGTCAAAGGGGATGGCGCCCAAGAGGATCAACGTGTGAAGCATGCAGCCGAAGAGTATGGGGACCTGGAGTCGCTGGAACGGCAGTCTTCGAGGCCTGGGAGGACAAACAGGCTATTGAAGAAAAGAGAAGGAAAGAAAGGCAAGCCAACGCAGCGGAGCGCGCCAAGGGTGGTGATGGCGAAACGGAGCTCAAGGCCAAGGGTAAGGGGATCGACACGAGACCGTCGAGCATGCTCATCGAGACAAACGCCAACAGTGGCATGGGCAGTAATAAGGACAAGCCTATGGGGCCTTTGGTGGTACTGGCCTGCCGGCACATATATCACCAGAGCTGCCTGGATGAGTTGCAAGAAAGGCAGCAGAATGGAGTGGGAGGCGTTGTTGAGAGAGAGTATAGATGCCCTATTGATGGGTGAGACTTCAAGTTTTCTTCAAGAGAGGACTCTTTTGTACAAAGTGTATGACATAGTTAGATATCAAAGATGTGGATTAATGATGACGACTCTTGGGAATAGCTTCACAGAGTGAGGGTAGCGGAAAGAGGGGTGGCCGAGCTCGAGTGGCAGCTATGGGTAAATGAGTACTGGGTGTTACCCTGATGAGATAGTGGATTCAATCAGATCTAATCAATAAATAATCCAGACCATAAACTACCTATTCATCAGTCCTATTATAATTCTTTCAGTTATGTTCAGTTCAGTCGCTTATCGTTTTAGGTGGTGCGGATAAGCCTTCGGGAAGCTTGAACGTACTAGACGGGCCTCAGGGAGCAAGAAACACCAGACGTTGATAAAGGGTAAGGTATAGAAAATAAACTCAGCGAAAGATATCCTAATCCTAAACTTACCTAATAAAGGTATCCTAAATTTACCTAAGCCTTGTTATCACTTAGGATCAAGGTCCTGAGTTTTCTTTCCTCCCTACCTTAGCTCCCCTGGACGAGGCACTAGAACAGCGCCGTTGTAGCGGGTACCTGGCCTAAACTTGACTGAGTGACGTTGTCACATTGCCCTGAAACTCAACTTTTGACACACTTCAAACCACACTCCTCATACAGAAACAGACAAT
Source organism: Fusarium musae (assembly GCF_019915245.1). NCBI lineage: Eukaryota > Fungi > Ascomycota > Sordariomycetes > Hypocreales > Nectriaceae > Fusarium > Fusarium musae. The sequence goes on from NC_058387.1 coordinate 4,465,870, forward strand.
TCACAATCGGCATGTCACTCAGCTCAGATGACGAGGACGATATCCTCTCAGACGCTCAATCGGCCAGTTCTTCCGGGGAAGACGAAGATTCTCCCCCACGGCAGTTGTCGCAGAATCTGTTTGCGCCTCCGTTTTATGGGCGACCTCCAACGCCTTTGCCCCCTTCACCCTCACTCACATCTCTTCTACGCCCTTCACGGCCAACAACACCAGACGCATCTGATGACGATGCAATCGCGCCTGTACCTAGAGCCGCGCCAAAGGTGCCGACGTACGAATACTACGGATTTGTGCTGTATCTCTTCAGTAGTCTGACATTCCTCATTTACCTCCTCTGGGGCTATCTCCCTTCACCGTTTCTGCACGCCCTGGGAATATACTACTATCCCAACCGATGGTGGGCGCTCGCCATACCGGCTTTTATCGTCATGACAGTGGTTTACATCTACGTAGCCCTCGCTGCGTTTAACACAGAGATGTTGACAGTGCCACTATCGAGTGTTGAGACTGTCGTTGATGGGGCGGGAAAGCTGGCGGAGATTGATGCGAAGGGAAGATTAAGGGGGAGTCGCAATAGGGAGAGAAAGGTGCATGGAGACGGGAGATTGAGATGGAGAGAGATTTGGAGCGAGGGAACGGATGCGGTGATGGATATTCCGCTGGCTGGTGTTTGTGAGGTTTTGTATGGAGAGGGAAGAGAGGACGGTGAAGATATGTATGCCGATGATGAGATCTGACAGTTTCTGTTTATTCGCAACATGCTTAGGATCATGACCTCCATGTTCTGGTTGTGAATGTCTTGAACGTCCAACTACTATTCTCATCGTATCCCAGATCAAACAATAGTATAACAGCAAAAATGAAGACCAAGAGTGGTAACGACACATTAAAAAATACCCCAAAGTTCTTCTCGCCAGGTAAATACCGCTCAGACATACTAAACAGACTCGTAGAGAATGACAAAGGAATGAAAATGAGCGCGACAATAGTAAACGTCTTGATGGTCTATGCTTCACGAATAGACCTTGCAGCTCCATTGATGCCCGTCACTCCAGTGAGCGACTCGCTTAGAAACTCTACTCTTTGTCTGAGAGATTGCAATCTCATAAAAATGTACTGAAAATCCGACTCGGATTCTGTCCACTGTGCGTAATCGGTTGGAACTACGGGGTCGTCAAATTTGATGTGCAACTGTAGCATTATTTGCGAAACATGCTTGATATATCTGCTGAGTCGACTGCATAAAAGTTGGATATTGCTCCACGATGCTTCGAGGGATGTTGTCTGAACATATGCAAAATTGTCTTTTCGCTGTAGAGGAAACGCCATTGTCGATAGAAGCGCATCGTGGTATTCGATCAAAAGCATGTAGTGAGACGCCATGATCTTCCTCATGAAAACAGTCATGTCCAGCTGAGTTGCTTGCCCGGCAGATATGTCATTGTAGCATTCGGTGTAGTAGTGAAGCAAATCGTCATATAGACATTCCCGTGAAGGTCCTGATGTTCTGCTCCGTACAATCCAAGGACTGGGGATAGAATCTGCATATCCTCCTTGGAACGGAGGTGCAGAAAATTCTATAGTCTTGAGCGACCACGTCTCAGATTTTTGGCTGTGGTTTTTGCCATATATGAGCTTTTCGAAAGGGTGGATCGCAGAGGATTAAAACTACAGAATGTCAATTTTACTATTCTCAGACTATGAAAATAAATTAACTTACTCCAGTCGTTTTCATTAGAAAATGTCGTTTTCCAGAATGAACTTTGTCTGTGAAGAATAACTGTAGGCTCCCAATCCTTGCCGAGCCTAGTCCTCAGGGCGTCTCTCCCAGATTCTGCACATCCTACGCTGAACGCCCCGAACTCTTCACGAAGAGCTCGAATGTTGTAGTAGCTTGCAGTAAATGATCGATTCCCGTCAATGAGTGAAGGTAAGCACGGTGCTAAATTGGGCTAATAGGGCTATTGCAGATATGTCGACGTTCTCTTATGAGTGACAAAGAATATAGGATCGACCTGGAGTTGGTCACCTAAAAGTGCTATAACTTCTGTGTTTAAGCCTTCGACAAGATAGATCATCCGATGACTTTGGCCATCTTGACGCAACTTTCGCAGTTGAGAGAAATGATTTCTCAGTTGTGCAACATGAGGGAGTTCCGTAGGCGACAGCATTTTGCCTTGACTATCCAACTCGAGAACTGCTGCTCGAACATGCTGTCTATCGCACATCATGATAGCGCGGTTGCGTCCATCAGGCAACTCGAGATTGGGCTGTCGAGAACAGCTCTGCTTGATGTAATTGAGATATGGACCATCGGCTGATAACCAGCTGCCGTTGTCATCCTTCGTTCGGGGCGTGGAACGAGCTTCGGGTGCTTCTGTTACAGGGCATTTTATAGACATGTTGTATATACACTGTGTCTGTCTGTGTAATAAATGAGAACTTCTCCAGTCTTGAGTAAGGAGTCGGTACATATAGCTGCGGCTGAAGGGATGACTAAGGACTGTAATCTGAAGGTGAAGAGAGCTCTGACTGGCTACTAAAAATGATGACTGAGTCTTTAAATGACTATGACTCGGTTGTATTGGTTTATGGTGATTAAGTATTGGAGCATATGCAATGTAATGGATGTCTTCCTAGGTGCTCTGGTGCTCCTCGATTGATCGACTGCCTACCCTAGAAATAATACAAGAATATGGCATGCCAAAGCCTCGAGATCTTGATGTAAGCGAGTCCATCTTATAACTAAAATTAGCAATTAGTGTGATGATTAATATGAGATAGTTCAATACTAATCATTTGAGTTCTTTAACAGAGTGTGTTGATTCCACATGCAACTGTTGGGAATTCTTTTATAACATTTCCCTGTGTTAGTAAAAGAATAGGCTTATACAATGCATGTTATGCATCTTGCTATGTCCTTTCGTAACTATTATGCACACGATGCAAGTCACTGACTGACATGCGACCGTCCGTGCTATCCTTACTGTGATACATCATTCATGCTTCTGAACAGGAAATAAGTTGATGTACCGTTCAGCTCAAGGTACCGTCTTAGTGGTTCGCGCCCCGAAGCTGCAGCCTCTGATCCAAGGACCTGGGAAGCAAGCACCTCTTGTTTCATGACCAGGACAAAAGAGATGAATGGTTTGGCACGGGCCAGATGAGTGAGACCTGCAATTGCATGTGCAGCGTAAAGGAGGCAGGAAATACAAGTCCGAATAGCAGCTTGTTGCTACGGAGGGTTGCTGGGAGACCTACTATCCAAGAGCTTGGACGGAGCGTAACAATGTGAGGCATCTTGTCTTTGGGAACAAGGACCAGATAATGCACGACAGAGTCTCGAGCCCAGAGGCCGGTGACTTCCCTTTTGAGACCCAGTTGCCTTACAGCTGGTTCTCAATGCTCACAATGGCAGTGCAACCTGCCAGGCCCTACCTCATGTTTAAACTACTATTGCGGAGTTCGCTAGGAAACAACCGAATCTCCTTAGCTTAGCTGTCTAGGATCAGATAGATAGCCTTATGAGCTAGAGACTCTGAGATTCACGCTACCTCGTTGCAACGGATAACGACAGAGGAAGAGGCAGGATGATGCGATGTTTCACGATGATCTGATATGAAAAGTTTTCATAAGTTAAGATGGTCTGTGACCGTTACCACCCAAGGAATACGACAAAGTGTGAGTGGACAGTCGCGATCTGTGACTGTCTGGATAAAGCGTGCTGAACCATCTTGCAGCGTTGATGTCAACACCCAAAACAGATCACCCCTTTGTCCTCACCCTGACACGTCAACGAGGCAAAAACAAACTAAACCTGTCAAGCAGATTTTATGAGACAAAAGACGGTGAGCTGATCATGGTGCCCGCAAGAGTGACAGCCTGGCCAGCTGTCAAGGAGGCAAGATTGGTACCATTCTCACCTCATTTGGGACGAGCTGAAACATTTCCATATATAGCAATTAACCCTAGTAGGCTTCTAGAGTCTTCTCATTGAAATTCCTATCTTAATTAAATTAGCAGACTGAAACTCATAGCAAAATCCCTTGTCTGGCCTATATAGAGGCCTCATGTGTGGTAATGAGACCAATAATATCTCTTTAGGAAGAGAAAAAAGCAAAGGTTCTTTTAAAAAAGGCACACTCAGCCTGTTATGGTGGAGTGGAGTTTCTACATTTTTCTTATTAAAACCCCTGCTGCTGCGGTTTGTGAATATGCATGTTGACTGTTGGTTCTGTGAACAAGGCGACAGTCTGGTTGGACAGAACAAGTTACAAAATGTACCATCGAATTTTCTGCTCACTGTGCAAGAGATAAAATGGATCGTAGTTATATGGCAAAAACAGTCGGAACATTATGAGTAATTTGAGGTGGTTGTTAAGAAGTTGATCTTTCAATACAATGACATTGAGAATGGGTCAATCGAGCGACTGACACTCTGAGAAATTGAGCCGCGCAACTGGTACAAGTTATATAATTGTGAGCTAGGGGGAAGCATTCGAGGTGTTGCTGAAACTGAACGTAAGTTTCTATCGCGAATCTGCCTCGTCACGTACCCCCAGATGGTTCGCGGATCACCCCTATCCTTCCGTGGTCTACCGATGCTTGCCCCAGAGTTCGAGCGTAAGTTCACTACAGATCTCACCTTGTACCAAATCGGTCCAAAAGCTTAGTACTTACCTCAGATGAGCTGGTAGGATGTTTACTGAGTACTCAAATGTGATCCTGTTCCTAATAAGGCAATCTCTCAATCAGTCTATCAGGCAAGATTCGTCCCCGACCTGAAAAGCGACCTACCTACACATAAAGAGGATGCACAAGTTTGCCTCAAACATATATATTTCTGTCGCCAACACTATGGAACCAGTCGAAGGTCAGGGAAGCCCCCATAAAGTCCTTGACAGACTCTTCAAAACTACAAAGACTTCCACTATCCCCCATCTCACAGAACTTCGCAAGGCCCTGGGCTACGGCAACCCAGGCCAAGAACAGGACATCGCCTTTAAAAGGGCAATCAGAGCCCAGATCGAGTCTTTTGTATCCCCTAGCACCAAAATACCTGCATACAAACTCACCAAGTGGAGGTTGCCTCTTCACCAGAGAGGACTCCAAGAGGTCACCAAAGACTTCCTCGATACCAAGGGAAAGGGGCCTGAATTCTGGCCTGCGAGGCACGACTCCGTTAACACCAGGTGCCTTGAGTATTCTAAAGACTCTTCTCGGTAAGTGCTCTGACCCAAATGGACTAAGCATAGAGTATTCCCCGACATGAGCTATCACTGACTCAAACAGGATACGTCGTCTCATGATCAAAGTCTTTTGGCGTGCAGCCCGAGAGTACAAGCGAAACAAGCCCTCAAACTCTACCACTACGAAGCTATCATCACAGCCTAGCGATAGAGACACCTTACCTTCAAAACCCCTGGATACGCCGGCTGACGACAAACACCAAGTCCTCGATAACAACTCGCATATTCTCAAAGGCCAGAATATCGACAACCCTATAGATGTTGAGAGCATGCAGTCCGGAACCAACACATCAGGACTGTCCACGTAAGAACATTTCTACCGCCTCAGAAGTACGGCTGTCTGACATGGTCCCAAGAGACGATCACTTTGCAGGCCTTGGAATTGCTTTCAATTTTATTCTTGGTGCACAGCGACAGGATACGCCTGATGAGAGCTCAAGCTCGGAGCCCTTTTCGTCTTCACAATTAGTCCCTGACACAGAGGGAACTATGATGCCTATTCCCGAGGAAGCAGAGAGCGCGTCCAGGACAGACGTGTACGAAGTGCCTCCAAGCCCTCCAGAGGTCACTGAAACTGTTAGTGTATTCTATCAAGTTCATCGTATCGAGACTAAATCTTTTCATAGGCACAGAGTAATGGCAAGCGCCCGGTCGAGCCAGACCCCGATGATCTCAGCCGCCAGGCCAAAGTCCCCAGACAAGATGCAAGCACGTCTGCGAAACCGACACGCCAACCTCCAAAGAGTACTCGAGGTGGCAGAAAGTCACAGAGCTTACGTCCCGAAGTCCGAAGCTCTAAAAGACAGAGAAAGCCAGTCTGTCGACCAGGAGCTGCTACAGAAGAACAGATTCAAGCTGCTGAGAACCCGACCCCAACCTCAACTCCGTCACCTCCCCCAGCTGTAGCTGGACCTCAGCGCAGAAGTAATGCGAGCCAAAGCAAACAACCCTCGACCACCACTAATGATTCCACCTCAAGAATTTCAGCCGGGGAAACACAAGGCCAATCTCCAACCGGAGCTATCAGAGCAGAGCTAGCTCGCCAGGCTGAAAGGCAGACTACAGAGGCAGCTATAGCAGCGGGTGTAGACCAAGAACTAGATGCCCGCGGTACGTCTACCACTGACCTCTCCGCTAAAGCTCAAGGAAAGCTACCTGAGGTGCCGGTCAGGAAAACCCCAACGGTTCAAGCTGGGCCAAGTCGGGAGCGGGCCGCAGAGTCTACGGTCAGACCAGAGGCCAGTGCTGTGAGCCAACAAAGGAGCCGCTCTGGGAATCTGGACCCTGACGATACACAGCGAACAGTGCCGCATGGACGTGAAATAGCCATCGTCATAAGATCCAACATAGCTAATGGCGTTGACTTCATGTCTTGGAAGCCGTCATCTTTCTTATTCAACATGTCTCTTGCGGATGTGGCTGAGGAGTTGGGGTTGAGGCACGGCCGAACCCTTCACATGTCTCTCAGAGGCCGAATATCCAACTTGTGTGAAAAGTTCGAGCCCGGCGACGAAGATGGATTTGAGTCCTTCAAATATGAGTGCCTGGGAGTTATTATGCAGCGACATTCTGGTGCTGCATCTACTATTTACTTTTCGGACAAGCCAATTTCTATCTGAAATGGACTATACAGTCTCTAGTTATTATGGATAGATGGCATGCGAATTCGTTTTCTTTCTTTCTTTCTTTCTTTCTTTCTTTCTTTCTTTCTTTCTTTCTTTCTTTCTTTCTTTCTTTCTTTCTTTCTTTCTTTCTTTCTTTCTTTCTTTCTTTCTTTCTTTCTTTCTTTCTTTCTTTCTTTCTTTCTTTCTTTCTTTCTTTCTTTCTTTCTTTCTTTCTTTCTTTCTTTGTGTTTTTATGGTATTATATTCTATTCTTGGGAAATTGGCGGATTAACGACTTTTAATGGTTTGACGGGTATGAAACTGTCAACAGGGTTCTGTTCTGTGGTTTTTATCTTTTATTTCCTTATCAAGCACCAGACTTTTGTAATAACACATTTGTATAGTAACTTAGAGCAGTTGATAGAAAACCAGGAACGTGATTGCATATGTATTTATGAGGTACCCGAGCACGCGTTTCTCAGGCTATGGGGGACAGTCACTGGTTGAACCAAGATCAAACGATGCAGTCTGACTTTGGCGCGTTAGTTAACTTAGCAGCTCGAATGTCGGTAAAGTGTTTGATACTGTGGAAAATGGTGGCGAACACCTAGTGGAACGGGTGGTTACGCAATGCAAGGTGCCGTGGTCTCGCAAGGGTACATACAGTAGGAGGGCCTCCTGGGAAACAAAAACAGGGAAATAGCTTATTAGGTCGGGTTTGCTTTTTGTTGTGGGAGGGAAGAGAAAACAACAGAAAATTGTGGCTGCAGAACATGGAAGATAAGGACAGACAGTGGTGGCAGGGCAACTTTCAACAATGGGTCATAATATTACACAATGCAATATTCATGCACGATATGTCACAATGAATTGTTTTATTACAGTCATATTAAAAAGTCTGGCTGAATGCGTTATCGATTCCTAATAAGAAATCGGGTACTCTATTACATCCGGCCGTCGCCTGATCCGCGCGCGACACCATCAGGTGTAATAAGCGACGGGAGACATCAGCCAGCCAGCAATCAGCAACCAGCAACCAGCAACCAGCACCCAGTAACCAGCATCATAGCGTGCATGGCTAGTGTAATATTTTGCTGTAGCTGTTATATATAGGCAAGACCTGGCCCCGGCATTTGAATAACTTTCCAGCAAAGGCCCGCTGATCTGACTGTCGGTGGCCGTAATGTGTGGAAAGTTACCATGCCTCCACTGTAACATTCCCTGAAGACCCATGCTCCTTTTCTCTGAGGCTCTGACAGGGGTATCGGAATCTGGGGTTCGCAGAAGCATCCAATCTAACTAAATAACCTAACCCCCCGTTTTGCCGTCCCATTCTTTCATTAATCCTGTTCTGCAAATCCCTGAATTGTCCTCTGCGTACGTTCTGATCATGACCTCAAAGAAGAAAGGTACCGCGCGTCGGTCCGGGCCATTCTCATTTTCCTCTCGCACGAGGACTACCAAGGACGTGCCTCCGATCAAGAAACTGCTCGGCGAACTTGGGTTTGGCGATGATGCTGATAAAAAGCTCCTCAATGAGTTCAACGCTGCTCGTAAATTTCACATGAACCGCTTCTTAGAGGAAAAGATCATCGACGACAAAGACATATTGGAGTGGTCCTCCGAGCCATGCAAGCAAAAGATTCGCAGGCTGGCCAAAGACTTTCTTACCAGACACAACTATGGCCCTCGTTTCTGGCCCGACGAGGTTTCTCCTGCAAACACCAAGAACTACCGTTATCCACAGGATTCCCAACAGTCAGTCTAGTCTCTTCTTGTTGTTTTTGACGCGTCTTAGATGGATGAGTAACTGACAGTCAGCTTCTGTCTATTCTGTATAGGATCATCAAAACATTGACCATGCTGTTTTTTCGACAGCTATACAACAGAAGATCACACAATATAAAGGTTCGCAAAGAAAAGAGGCGTACCAATCTCTTCGAGCGAGGTGATGCGCCTGACGAGCCTATTGCCCTTGATCTGTCCAGCGATGAGTCTGATTACGAATACCAAGTATTCGATCCCCCGTCATCCCCGATGTCTGGTGAATCTTACCTCAAGAGGTGAGCTATTGACATCAATAATTGTGGTAGCTATATTTGCTAATATGATGATTTTAGAGAGCCTGCTGATTCTCCGGACTTACCTTCACTTGAGGAGATAAGACGTACAGTACAGAGCCAGACTATACCCTCAAATACTGTGACGTTGCTACGTAGTGTAGTTCAGGATGAGAATGAGAATGTTAACTCGGAGGCATCTCATGGATCTAGCCAACCCTCAAGAACAAGCGTAAGAATTCCCTTGATCAATGCTGGCACCACTCTACTGACTTTGAAAAGCCTGTGCTGGCAACAAAAAGGCCTCTATTAGAATCAGAGACGTCGCCGTTGCGTACAAAAAGCCCGCGTCTCAACGGTTTTCGTGCACCCACAGCCGACCCGGTCTCTCAAGGTCCCAATGTTCGGCTTGAATCAGTCGCCCGAGCAGTTTCTCCCAGACAAGAGCTTCGCAGGTCAAGTCGAAAATCTGTTCCTGCGCCTGTTGCTCCCATGGGTGAAGGATCAGGGACGAATGAAACCCAGGAACAATCATCAGAAGCAGAGAGGAATACCACGGATGAGATCGTCTGTGGGTTCAAAACTGCGATACGATCAGTTCCACCTACTGGAGAGAATGGCAGTTCTCGCATTTCTGAAAATGAAACGACAGCTACAGACCAGCCGCCTGTAAAGCTTGGTTCTACGCCACTCTCTCAGAAGGATACTGCCACGTCTGGGCCAGATATCGAAGAGCTCAGCAGCAATTCGTATGATACAGCTGCGGCACGGCGGTTACTGAGCTCGCATCTCCGTGGGCATACTACAAATACTCCTACCCCTCTACAATTCTCTTTTTCCTTTCACGATGGTAGCCACGGCGACCCTTTCAGCATTTCGGCGGTCGAATTCTTCACAATGACCCTTGAGCAGTTTATGGACGTTCTGCCCATGAACGACAAGGAAATGATAGTAGGGCTGTGCATACGCCAATACGGGCCCAAGTTCTGTCTCCGGCAAGTGTATCTGTACAACGAAGCTGTCTTTGGGAACATTCGTCAGCAGTTTCTCCGTTGTATTGAGAGCGATACACGAGATGTGAAGAACCATGGAAAGAGGCTGGACTACGAGATCAGTATCGAGCCACTTAGGGATTAAGAGATGGATCGATGAATGAAGGGAAGGAATTTTTATAAGTCACAAATCTGCGGCGTTGACTTCAAAACTCATCAATGACGACACAAGTCCCCGAGATATTAGCAACGTGCTCAATGACGCCCTGACCCTGCGCTGGAGATAACAGAGCTTGAAACATTGGAAACATGGAACGGCAGACGAGGCGATGCTCTTACACTAACAGAGAAGTGGAGATTAGTTGGTGGTCATCATCGTGTCCTCGGGAACATTCGAGTTCGTTTTTGGGATTCCGTCGCCTGCGGCATGGCTTGAATAAGATCGTGATACAGTCCTATCGGGTTGGTCAAGATTCGATTTGATCCTTCGGTGAAGTGATCTACCAGCTGGGGATTTCGACCGAAACCACTACAACGGTAAATCTTTCGCCAGAATAGACGTGCTTCAGCACATTCACCGTCAGCAAGAGCACGGGGATTGTGACACTCGGTGCTGGAACGATTTTTGGCCTTAACACAGTCATGAGTTCAAATAATGTTATCGTTATTATGCTAGAGAATACACATTTGGTGTAATCATTTCAGCAGTGCCCAGCTGTCGCAGTCTGTCTCTCTGCAGCACCATAACAAGGCGATCAGCGGTGGTAAGGGAATATATGAACTTAATGATAAGGAACGAAACCATTTTGGATAAATCATTGATACATACCTAAGTCTTAGGGGCTTTTGGCTCCATGCCTGCATCTGTTATTATTGGATATGGCGCCCTGACTCATGGAAGGTCCGAGGCGCCTGCCCTTGCCGCCCAAGGGCTGCTCGATAATAGTAATGACTTTTTCGTGACGTGAACGGCTTGCCCGGCCTTGTTTTCTCGACAAACTTCGAAAAGCTCTCTTCAAGGTGATAGTGGCACCTTCCAGAGGATCAACTCGCCTTTGTATTTTGAGATGCCTTCTAAGGTAGGTACACCTGGCCCATACTGAAGCCTCACTACCTTATTGATTGATTCTCAGAGTCCCTATCCAGTCTTCGTCCTTACATCCATCACAAGACGATATCTTCGACACAATCAGTCACTAACAGCAAGGCTACTTTCTTTAATCATCATAAAGCACTCTTCAGAACATACAGAGTTTAAGCGCATTTTCTCAAGGCCACATCGCTAGGACTGTTTCAATCCAAGCACCACCGCAAAACCATGGCAAGTTCTTCTGACCCAAGCCGAACCTCCCCCAAGAGAAGCAGATTCTGTCCATGTCTTCCCCCGTTCTCGAAGAGCTCCCCCAAGAACATCCCTCCCCAAACGGCGGATATCGTGGGAGAGCCTAATCTAGCCAGGAGCCAAGGCATTGACCCAACTGTACGCCCAGAGCATTGAGCAATTACAATTCTGCTTCACTGAGTACTGACGTATCTCTTAGCAGTCAGAAAACAGTTTAAAGGACATCAGAGGACCTGGCAGCCACGACAAATCATCGTCATTGCCTCGCGATAACACGGAAGAGGCACCCAACATGGCTTTGGAGAAAACAATCAACAAGGGCGATCCTGCGCCAGATAACGCCAATTCTTCACCCATAAACCCGCAAACTTCAGAAAGTAAACCTTCATTCAAGCTTGTCGTCACGGGTCACAATGTATCTTCAACGAGTGACCATGCCCAAAGTCAAGATCATCCTATCTCTTCTCCGGCGGAAGCTTCAAACAGTAATGCAAAACCACCAAAGATTCCAGGGCAATCCATATCGGCTTCTCAAGTTGGTCAGCAGCAGTCGAATAATCCTCCGATCACAGAGGATTTGGGAATTCAAGATAGCCAATCAGACGTGGGGGGAGGGCCTGATATACCTATACCAGAGTCCTTTCGAGATGAAGAACCATATTCTTCTTGCCTAAACGAAGAGGATTATGGCAGAGAAGAAGATTACGACCAAGAGCAAGATTACGGCTCAGAGCAAGACTACCACTCAGAGCAAGATTACGACCAAGATCAAAAGAATGGCAAAGAAAAAAAGCATGGCAAAAAACAAAAACCTAGCAATGATCCAACTGCCAGTGGCCGCTCATCTCCTGACTCTACTGCTTCAGACCTTGTATCTGACCGCCTGGTCGCTATCGACTTCACAGTCTACCGCACCGAATAGTACTCGAGGTATCAATGGTGTCCAGCACGAAGCTTCTTTAGCATGTCACTTGCAGAAATTATAGAAGAGGTGCATTTCGAAAAACATAGCGGCATAACTATCTCCCTCGAATGTACTGTTGGGGAAGAAGATCTGGTATATCGACGGAAAGCTCGTACTGAAGAGAGGTTTCGTGTGTTACAGCAGAGGTTAAAACGTCTTATTGACACTTTAAAAGACGAAACTCCACCAAACAAGAAGGGAGATCCAATTTTCGAGATAGTCATCGAAAGTCTTGGCTCAAGACGTTGGACCTCTTAAATTGATGTGTGATCTTCGGGCAATCCTGGACTCAGGAGAGCTTGAGTTCGGAGGCAGCTACCAGCATCTTAGTTGAATCGTGAGTATTGATTGCTTTGACATGAATGTATCAAGAAGCTTACATAGGTAGCGGATAATAAAGCGTTGTTTGTCACATGATAAATGCCTTATTATTCACCTCATATTGCGTACAGATTCAACTGAATGAATGACGAAAGATTTCACATAGATGTTTAATGTGCATGCAACCTGTTGTTCAGATTTATGATGTAGCTCCTTTAGGCACGAATCACCAAACAATACTCCATTCATCATGTAACGCCTGTCCATTTCATGCAATCATCCATATCATCAAACCGTTTAACCAGCAAACATACTAGTGAGCTCCCAGTCGCCACTAGCAAGTTGCCTCCAGGAGCTAGAACATGTAGCCTGAACGGTCTGCATGCCAAAGTTGCCATCTCCTTGGTCAAGTTGGCGGAAGAGGATGAGCTTGTAGCCAATGGCAGCCGCCATGAGACCAATCTCGACGGGCTGGGGGTCGTGCATCTTGTAGGCGAGCCACTCCTCACAGTGCTTGATCTCTTCCTCTAGAGAAGGATCAGAGTCAGCGGTCCGGGGGACAGGGTCGCCGAAGAGGAAGCGGTTCGACATGACGGCGTCCTTGGCGATGTATTTGAGGGCAGTCTTGGGCTTATCGCAGAGGGCACGCCAGAGAAGGGTCTCCATCTCCTTGACGGCGGAGAGGTTACGGCCTTTGATGGTTTTGAGGTTCTCCTCATCTGATTCCTCATCTGCGTCGTGTTCCTTTTGCTTGCCACCACCGTTGAAGAAGTCGGAGCCTTCGATGCCGGATACAATGCTACCATTTTGTTGGCGCGGGGTAAGTTCCATGCCTCTTTGGCTGGAGGGGCCACCAAATTTACTTTCTTCTGCGTTAAGCCCGTGAGGTGAGCGATCGTTGGTGAGACCAAGCATAGTCGGCATGATGGCGGTTGTCTGTATTGATAGAAGAGATATGTACTAGTTTGAAGATCTGATCTGCTTTTAGATGCAAGAGTAACAATGCAAGGCAGAATGGGAATGGGGAATGCAAGACATAAAATACAGAAACACAGAAGCAGAAATACCAAGTTCCATGTATTTTCCATGCTTTCGAGTTCTAAATCCTGATTGCTGGCTATCCTGGCAGCCAAAGTGACGTCAACCTTGGGATACATTATGCTCATGCCCGCAGCAAAAAGTTGGATAGGATTATGACGGAGATCGACACTAATCGAACATGTCTTGCTGTATAGACCAAGAGTTTAATTGGATGAGATATCCCCCATAATGGATCACCCATGGAGCGTTCCTGATGCTCAAAAAGTATGCAGCTGCTAACAATTTCCCATCGATCTTGAGTCGGGGATTTACTGAACCACCCATAGCGCCCACTAACACTAACGAATGGTGCCTGTAACCTTAGTAGATCTCAACGGCTGTGGCGGTGCTCCAAGCGTGGCTCATTTCACGACAGCCACATACTGTTCACCCACCCCCACTATCCGCAATGATTTCCGTCAAGCCGACATGCATGGGCCCACCAAAATTTCTGAATGCAATTCTCAGTTGCTAGCACTTTTCTTCACATAGGATCTCCAGCTCAACCACGCGTTATAGCGCATACCCTTACTTTCATTCATAATGGATATTCTCAAAGTTCTATCCCGTGGAACCAAAAAGACACAAAAGAATAGCCAAAACTCTAGCAATTCTTTGCAGAAGCTGCCCTCGGCTGGTACATCCACAAACCCTCAGCTCTACCATGATCAGGTCCGCGGCCAGAAGCGAAAGCGAACAAAGAATGAGCCTGAACCCGAAGCTCACGATGAGCTCCCCGAAGTCGACTTCTTTGCCCCAAAGCCAGAGCCTGTAGCCAAGGCAGCTGTTGAGACGGCGGAGCCTGTTCAGGTACCGAAACCTACACGACCGTCTCGATTGTTGAGTGAGGACGAGTGTCGCCAGCTGCTACGATCGCATCGATTAAAGATTACTCTCCTGTCCAAGACGGAGGATCAGCCCAAGGTCAAGAAGAGCAAGAAAAAGAAGAAGTCTGCTGTTGAAGTGAAGAAAGATGGAAAGAAGCAGCTCTTCCCGCAACCTTTGGACTCTTTTGGCGAGCTGCGTAATGCCTACGGTCTCTCAAACAAGGTCGCCGATAACCTTGTTTTTCAGGGATACCGAGTTCCTACTGAAGTTCAAATGGGCAGTCTTCCTCTTCTCGTTAACCCCCAGGCTGCCCTAAAAGACGAAGATGGACTGGAAGCAGGAGTCGATTTCCTTGCAATCGCCCCCACGGGAAGCGGGAAGACTATTAGTTTCTTGGTTCCCGCTATAAATAACATCTTGTGCAGGCGGTCGCGGCAAAGCCTCGGCGATATCCACGAACTCGAGGCGATTATTGTTGCACCAACTCGCGAATTGGTGCATCAGATTGTTAGCGAAGGGCAGAAGCTTGCTCAAGGAACTCGACTGAAGGTCGTTTCAATGAAGAAGCATACGCAACTTTCAGCCGAGCAAGTGGATATGGCGGAAGACGGCTCTGAGGATAAGGAGTCAGATTCTGAGGATGAGGAGGATAAGGCAGACGACAAGCCCGAGCAAATCACGAAGGCTGATATTCTGGTCACCACGCCCTTCCTCCTACTAAAGTTTCTTACTTCGGGACCTCCAAGCACACAGAAGGTTCTGCCTACTGTGAGAGACTTGATATTGGATGAAGCGGATGTTCTGCTTGATCCTCTTTTCCGAGATGCCATGATGTCTGACTGGACGGCATGTACAAACCCCCACTTGAGGGTGTCATTTTGGTCCGCTACGATGGGCTCAAACATTGAGTCTATGGTTACAGAGAAGTTGACTTCAAGAGCACAGTCGCTGGGTATCACACCGAGGCCCTTTGTGAGGCTCGTCGTCGGTCTTAAGGATACTGCTGTTCCAAACATTGCACATAAACTTATATACACTGCAACCGAGCAAGGTAAACTACTGGCATTGCGCCAGCTGTTGCACCCTACGGCTGCTGATGATTCGGGCCCTCCTCTGCGACCCCCTTTCTTGGTCTTTACACAAACAATTGACCGAGCGACTGCTCTGCACGAGGAACTGCAATACGATATTCCCCTTGAGGCTGGTGGTGCGGCAAGAATTGCTGCCCTCCACAGTGGTCTCACAGACTCTGCTCGATCTTCCATCATGCGCAAGTTCCGTGCTGGAGACATCTGGGTTCTTATCACAACAGATGTGTTGGCACGAGGTGTAGACTTTGCCGGAGTCAACGGTGTTGTCAACTACGATGTCCCCGGCTCCAGCGCGGGCTACGTCCACCGCGCAGGACGAACAGGCCGAGCAGGTCGCGAAGGTGGCGTGGCGGTCACATTCTACACCAAGGAGGACATTCCCTTTGTCAAGATGGTCGCCAACGTTATTGCTGCAAGCGAGAAGCAGGCTGGCAAAACAGGAGATGAGGCTGGGGTACAAAAGTGGCTCCTAGATGCTCTCCCTAATGTTGGCAAGGCAGACCGCAAAAAGCTCAAGGAGCGAGGTGTGGAAGCGCGCCGGAGTGGAAGTAAGGCCAAGATTACATCCAAGAGCGGGTATGAAAGACGAAAGGAGAACAACCGCCGTGGTGCTATTGAGGGTAGCAAGAAGAGGAAATTGCAGGCGAATGAGGACAGTGGTGATGATGGTGAATGGGGTGGTTTCGATGACTAAGGATATGTATTACCATAATCTGGAAACGTTCGCATGGAAAAGCATGAATATCTGGAGATAGAGGGTCATGTCATCTGGAGCTCTGAAGACCATAAAAGCAGAAAAGCTTGGACTTGCGAGTCGAGTTTGACGGTTAGTTTTACTTATAGCTAGTTCCGCTTAAGGCATAATATGTCTCAAAATAATGTGATATAGAGGAGACTTCTCATGGAACTCCCGCCTTTTTCATGAATGTGTTGACGGAAACGTGAATTCTCATGATTAAAAAAAGATGGAAATATTCAATATGGGACATCGACTTGCTGAGGCCTCCGTATTGATGAGTTGTTAACTATAGTCCTGGCTGAATTGAGGCCACGCAGACCCAGTAAGACACGATTGAACGGCGAATACTAAGAATCAGCCAGGGCTCAAACTAATGTCTTCGTGAGTTAACAGAGAACTGTATCTGAACGGTCGGTGACCATCTCAACAATTGTAACTAGATGGCTGACTGACGTCTTTCTGCATCGTTGAGGGTGAAATAGTGATATGCACATCTCCACTATCTAAACGTGACATTAATAATTGAGGGGGGGTTGGAAATGTACTAATAGGTCAAAAAGAGCATCTCGAGTCAAGCAGCACATGGACATTCCAGAGACCGACTTTTCTTCTTAACAAAGACATTCTCATCGTCTTCATTGTTCCGTAGGTACAGAGTACCTTGGGCAAAAAAAAAAAATTAGGGGACACGCCAAGAAAAGCCAAGATTAGACAAGCGTTGGCCTTTCTTGGTGTTGCAGGGGAACTGGCCACACCCACTTTCTACTACCAACCTGTTTTGTTTCGACTAATGTTGATGATCATTTGTTAGTAGTAGTAGTTGATGCTGGCCACGTCGTTATAGTAGCTGTGACTTGGTTGTGTGATATTCGTTGATATTCATGAGGCCCATCACTTGTATCACACAGATCTGCCTGTTGTTACTCATCATGCGAGCGAGAGAATCACACAAAGTTAAGACAGCAGCTAAATGCAATCTTATATGTCGTCTCGGCGTCTAACCAAGCATCCTGGCCCCCAGCCTGCAAGAGACCGGCCCAGAGCCAAGACCGCTGCGCCATCATCCACGCGCCAAAGCGTGGCTCTTTGTGATGCCCTCAACTTCCCAAAGCAGCATGGCCAGGCCGTTCCCTTTATTAACCACTATCAATAAGTCATCTGACACCTGTAATTGGCTAAGGCTCTAGAGTCCCCTCGTAGCCTGAAACAAATACACCACCAACCTATCTTGGCCATCTTTTTTCCGTACACTATTAGCTACGCTTGCTAGCTAGGCTTGGTTGTACCAGGAACAGAATTGAGATCTGCTGCCCAGACTCGGAGGTGACGCTGGGCTCCTTTACCCCTTTGAGTCCTCAACAGTCGTAGTGTATGTGTATGTGTGTGTGTGCATAGTAGTTGTGTTTTTTGGATCCTCTTTAATATCGCCCATCTCCCCACTGAAGGATGGAAATCCTCCCCATCCTTCGAGTTCCTCCTAGAGGTTGGTACTGAAACATATCAGTCGTGCATTTTCGGCATTTCTTGCTTTGTTAAACTATACACTCCTTTGTCTTTACTTCTAGTCACTCCTTAAAATCCGTTGGAATCTCTGTTGTCTTTTGAGTCCACTCTTTGAAGACATTCACCGAAACCCTCCTTGCAATTGTCGATATCGACGACCTCAGCGACTCGAGAATAAGTCTCAAATATCTATAGTCGCTCAGACTGAAGGGGTAGAGATTTGAAACCATGAAGGTCACTAATCTTTCCATTCTGGCTTACGTGGGCTTCGCCACGGCCCTTACACAGCAATGCTCTGGCAGCGCCGTCAACGAAGGCGGAAACTGGTTCTGCGGTGTTATTGATCAGATTCTCTATGAGGGATTCTCCAGCAGTGGAAGTTTCAAGGCTGTTACAAAGATGGGAGATGATGGATCTTGTGATCAGGAGCCCTTCTCCTACGACGGTGCTCTTGGACCTCTGAGTGAGGATGTAAGTTCACCGTCACTCAGCTATTTAACAGTATAAACTGACAAAACATAGCTGTCTGTCCACATTCGTGGCCCATTTAACCTCAAGGAGTTTGCAGTCTACAATCTCGGATCCAGCGAGAAGAAGCGTGACTCTGCTCCCTCTCCTCACCTCCACGGCCATCGCCATTTCCACGAACAGCATAAGAAGAAGCGTGGGGACTGGGTTACCGCCACCATCAACGGACAGGTCGTATCCTGGGAGAACACTTACAACGGAAGCCCGGCGACCCAGGCTGCTCCCGTTGGTATCCCTGCTGCCCCTACTGACGCTGTGAACGTCGTCGATGAGAAGAAGCCCTTGAAGCTAAAGGCTGACCCCTTGCCTGGACTGGACAAGATCAAGAGCAAGGTTGAAAATGTCAAGAGCAAGGTGGACCAGGTCAAGAGCAAGGCTACCTCAAAGGCAAAGGAGTACACTGCCACTCCTGGCGGACACTGGAAGCGTACTGCTTACTACAACGCTCAGCGACGTGTTGCTGATAATGTTATTTTCATGGGTAACTATGGCGGCGAGGGCTCTGGAGTTTTTGACAAGTGAGTTACTATGTATATCTCAACACACCTTGATACTTACTGAGTATAGCACCTGGGGCAACTCCCTCTCTTACCTTAACGCCAACGGAAACGGTGGCTCCTCTTCTCCCAAGATCCTGAAGGACGTCTTCATCCCTTCCAACAAAGAATTCTCCATCTTCAGCTCTGAGAAGTGTGACGAGAGCTGCGGTTACTCTCGTGTCCCTGATGTTGCCTACAGTATGCTACCTCCCCCTCAACCTAAACATAACACTCACTAACCCTTTACAGAGGGCTTCTCTGGCTCAAACAAGATCTTCCTCTTCAACTTCAAGATGCCCTTCGATGGCAACACCGGCTTCAACGGCGACATGCCCGCCCTCTGGGCTCTCAACGGCCGCATCCCCCGAACTGGCCAATATAGCGGATGCAGCTGCTGGAAGACAGGCTGTGGTGAGGTCGACATCTACGAGGTCCTCGCTACTGGCGATGATAAGTGCAAGAGCACATTCCATTTGACAAACGGCGCCGGCAGCTCTGATTACTTCAAGCGCCCTGCCGACAAGTACATCAAGGTTGCTGTTGTGTTCTGTGAGCGTACGTCGAGCGTCGCCATCAAGCAGTTGGATGATAGCTTTGACTTTGGATCATCTTTGAGCGATGAGACAGTGAGGGACTGGATTAAGACCATGTCTACCCCTAAGAAGGGAAGCAGCCTGTTTCAGCTGTCCATTTCTGTGTAGGGGTGAGACCTGAGTTGAATCTGTTCGCTGTTGATTTGATTTGATTATTGGATACCTCTTCTTTTGTACATATATATTAAGATACCAGTTGAGAATTGCTCCATAACTGGTCCGCCAGAAACCCGCTTGTGTTGTTATCTTATCATTCTTTGCATAGTCTAGATACTGTTGGACCAAGCCAAAAGCTCAGGGAACCCCTTGATATAGCAAGGTCTTCCTATGGTATATGACTGACTAACAGATACTCGGCATGGACGCGATATATCATCTATTGTTCTATGCAGCTTTCTAGGCTATAGCCATCGTTACAATATTATACAGTTCCATCATTCATACATCATCGCGATGAATTAAAGTCTACTGATATTACAAACTCTCTGGCGCTGGTTTATGAGCTTTTGGAACCCGACTGCTTGTCTTGCTCGAGCCCCTTATCTTCCTCGGAACTTGTCTTGCTTTCCTCTGCTGATGAAAGCCCAACAACATTTCTTATGGTACCAAAGCTTAGACAGTCACTGATGCGGTTGGCACCAGAAAACAGCATAACCATACGCTCAACACCACATCCCCAGCCGCCAGTAGGAGGTAGGCCATAGTCGAGAGCCTTAATATAGCTTTGATCGAGGGGAGCAGCGTCGCCGTCCTCGTCCTCAAAAGGCTCATCCAGAGCTTCTTCGACAGCTGCTTCGCCTTCAGGCATCTCATTATGTTCAATGGCAATGCTACCGTCGTCCTTGTTGACGAGGTTTCGGTGGTCGAGTAGCTTACGCTTCTGCTCTTCGGGGTCGTTTTCCTCTTCGTACATGTTTGCCAACTCACGACCACCAATGAAGAGTTCTGCACGGGCGGATACTAACTGATAAGTCCGTGGGCAAAGGAAGCTCTTCGCAAGAGGTGACATGCAGGCGGGATGGTTCATGATTAGGATAGGCTCGATGAATGACATGGGTTCCAGGTAAACGGCAGCCAGACGATCCAGCAGCTTGGCCAGCGAGGCAGGCACATCACCTGGCACCTTGATACCAGCAATCTTTAGGATAGCCAGGAGTTCGGGTAGAGCATCTGGAGATGAGAGCTTGGGCAGACGAAGCCCAAGGGCTTCTTGAAGTGCGGGAACGAATTCGACCCTTTTGAAAGGTCGCACGAACTGTTTCATATCGATGGAAGGCAGAGATGTGAGTTGGGTAGAGATGAGGTCCTGGGAGTGTTGGGCAAGACTGCAGAGTATCTCTTCGGTCTGGTTGATCAAGTCCTCCAGGTTACTGTAGGCGCTGTAGAACTCGCACATAGTAAACTCAGGGTTGTGTGTCGCGTCAACACCCTCGTTACGGAACGAAGGTCCAATCTCAAAGACCTTGTCAACGCCTCCAATAACGAGGCGCTTGAGCCATAATTCTGGGGCGATGCGTAAGGCGAGATCTCTATCCTTGAACTCCGTGGCTCTCGTGACAAAGGGGCGGGCCACCGCACCGCCAGCGTTTTCAGCAAGAATCGGTGTCTGGAACTCGAGGAATTTTCTTGAGTGAAAGTAATCACGCATGTGCTTGGTGATCTCGGCGCGCAGTCGGAGGACATCAATTGCTTGTCGGTTCACCAACATATCAACATGACGTTCTTGCATTCTGGTCTTGGGATCGGTGAGTTTCTCTGGAATCTGCTCCATGGTAGGAGACAGAAGTTCAGGCAAAGTCTTGGCCTCCAAGGTGAGTTCGCCGGCTTTAGTACGAACCGGAACACCAACGACAGCTGCCAGGCTGTAAGCATCTAGGATATAACAGGATAAACATTAGGGATCCTACATATGTGGTCGCCCACTTCTATTAAATTTCTCAACATTGCGAACTTCAAACCCCTTGCCTCCTCTTCTACCATGCACTTTGACCGGTTGAGCATAACCTGTAGACGCTCAAATTCATTCACGATGTCGAGAAAGACAAGATTCTTTCCGACGACGCGCTTGGATCGAACTCGGCCACAAACGCTGACATACTTGGAATCATCAAGGACATCTCGAAAAGCTTCATGAAAATCGGGTACCGTCTTGCGCTCTGCATGGTGGATGAGGCGAGGGTGTGTCTCTTGGAATAGAGGATCCTCGCTCTCTTTCTCCGCCCAGAGCTCAATTCGGCGCTGTTGCTTGAAAGACGAGTATCCGTCCAGGCCATCTTGGTTTCTAGCAGCCGAAGTAGCTAGGGACCTTCCAGATGCAACGCTTTGTGAGCCCCGTAATGTCCTTGAGTAATTGGCACAGCCGAGCGCATGTGAACAACGAGTACTTGTGGTTTGGGAGATCGACTGCATCAAAGGCCGACTGGCCCGTCGCAAGCATTGTGCAGGCATCATGGCTTCTGTCACTGTGTTAGCAATGCTTCAATAACTCATTGGTGAGACATCAAAAGAAATGCGTTGCGCCAGAATCAGAAAATTGGCAGTTTAAATCAACCACAGCAAGCCGTGTCAATCGCAGCGGTTCTGAAGCGAGTATGCGAATTCATCATTTAGGCAAAGGAAAGAGAGATACTTGAGAGGAATTTCCGTACTTACAATCATGATGGTAACATGGAACTCTCGCTCCATGTATAAAGAAAAAAGAGAAGCGATTTGAAGCCGATCTGCGAAATTTTAAAGAGAGCCGGTTCGCCGAAAATAATCCGGCTACCTTTGGTGGAGTCATCCATGGCCGCCACATCGTAGCCTCGACAATGTGTGGCGTAGGTTTCCCTTACCAACCACTCAAGGCTGAAATTTGTTCCAACGCGAACATCAATCGCTCAGGCCGGCGCAACTCCACCAATTCCGCGATACTTTTGCGCCGGATCATTCAATCCACCTCACCATCTCTAAATAGCGAATACCATCCATAAGCCATCAATCATGGCCCAACAGCCCCTTCCCACGTCTATGCAGCCCACTGACATCTATGGAGGAGGTACGCGCAGCTCTAGCTCCCCATGTCGCGTCAGCCCGCCAAAGATCTCCACTAACATATGTTTATATAGATGAGGTTTCTGCCCTCGTTCTTGATCCTGGATACTGCTATACTCGAGCTGGATTTGCCGGCGAAGATGTTCCTAAATCCATCCTCCCATCGTTTTACGGCCACACAACCGGCGACAGCCCTAAAGACATGTTTGGTGATGAATGCCTCATCCCTCGCCCCGACTTCGAAGTCCGCAACTACATGAATAAGGATAGTGTGGTGGAGGATTGGGATGTCGCTGCTCGAATTTGGGAAAACATGCTTGTTAAGCGCTTGCAACCCGAACGACAAACACCTCCCTCGAAGAACGGTCTAAACGACGACCCCAAGGCAGAAGGCCAGGATGGAGAGGGCGATGTGGCCATGGACGACGCCGATGCTGCCGAATCTGCCGAGAAGCCGTTGGGCGAGAATCCCCTCTTGATTACAGAGGCTCCCTGGAATACACCCAAGGCTCGTGAGAAGGCTATTGAGATCATCATGGAGAACTGGGGGTGCCCTGCCTTCTGGCTGAGTCGCACTCCGGTGTTGGCGGCATTCGCCGCTGGCAAAGCTACCTCACTAGTTATTGACGTGGGCGGTGCCAACACCTCGGTCACAGCTATTCACGACGGCATGGTGCTGAAGCGATCTATCCAGAAGTCTCCTGTTGGTGGCATCTGGCTCTCTTCGCAGATCCGAAATCTTTTTGAAGCTTCAGAGCCCAAGGTCGAGCTGACACCCACCTTCATGATCGAGAACAAGACACCTGTCGACGCCCTGGCACCTCCTTCAGTCCGACTACGACACTTCCCCTTCCAGATTAACGATTCATTCCGCGCATATGAGGAAGAGCGTGTGTTGACGGAATTCAAGGAGTCAGTAGTAGAAATCTGGCGAGGCCCCGGTCGTTACAGTGTTTCCGGCAATGAGGATTATGTTAAGACGCAACCCGGCCGGGTGTTCGAGATGCCAGACGGTTATAACCAGATGTGGCGCGAGCAGCGGTTCAGAGTGACAGAGGGCATGTTTGACGAGACCGTCGGATACAATGGCTCCGACTCTGAGCAACTCACCAAAGCGCAAACCATCCCCGAGCTTATCCGCTCTGCTTTGAACGCGGTTGACGTCGATCTTCGAGGCAACCTCCTGGCTAACGTCGTCGTAACTGGCAGCACCAGTCTGATCAACGGATTCAACGACCGCCTGAACAACGAGTTGATGGCAATGTATCCTGGGCTCAAGATCAAGATTCATGCGGCAGGCCTCACGAGTGAGCGACGCTTCGGTGCCTGGATCGGCGGTAGCATTCTCGCTAGTTTGGGCACTTTCCACCAGATGTGGATTTCGCGAAAGGAGTACGAGGAGAATGGACCTAATGTTGTTGAGAAGCGATGCAAGTAAAAGGCCATGCTCTAGGTGCTTTGGCTTCTGGCGTAACGGAGTTGGGGGAAGATGTACTTACAATCTGAAATCAGAAGGGCCTGGTAAGGCAAAAGTTCATTCTAGATAGGACAAAGCCGTGCAATCAACTGCTGTAGTGAAT
Organism: Fusarium musae; assembly: GCF_019915245.1. Classification (NCBI taxonomy): domain Eukaryota; kingdom Fungi; phylum Ascomycota; class Sordariomycetes; order Hypocreales; family Nectriaceae; genus Fusarium; species Fusarium musae. Next base: position 4,489,916 of record NC_058387.1, read on the forward strand.
TGTTTGTCGAAAAGAGTAAATGTCGATTTCTTATGTACTGTACACTATATTTATTTGCTCTCTTCTTTTGCCTCAAGCTCCCTCTCGGCTCGCCGTTTCTGAGCCCATGTTCCAATTTCTGCCCATATACGTTCTTTTTCAGCTGGCGATAACGTAGCAGCAAGACCACTTGTGCTGCTCGACACAAACACTTTAGATCCGTCCCATTCGCCCTCGATCACACCCATGTTCTCAGAATCGTCCTGCCAGCCATACTTGAAGGCCTTTCCAACAGGTTTGCCATGTCTTACGCGCCAAATACTCTCCCAGATACTCTTACCCACTACACATACAGACTCGGGACGGTATTTGCGACACTTTTCGTGAAGAATTTCAACCCCCTCATCCATCTCCTGCCTGCTAAGCTCAGAACCATTGCGACTGGGTCGGGCGACAATGTTGGTAAATCCCATGGAGTACAGTTCAGGGAGTTGACGATCTTCGGTTGGAGTACAGAGACGCGGTGTGAGGCCACTTGAGTAGAGGAGTTTCCAAAACAGGTTTGAAGGATGAGCATATGCATGGCCTGTTCGTGCTGTCTGTATACCAGGGTTTAGACCGATGAAGAGAACGAGAAGATTCGAGCCGATGGCATCTGGCAGGCCATTGAGATGTGCGTATGTTGAGGGAGGCGCATATCCAGAGGCCTGACGTGCTCTCTTTTTCCTTGGTCTAATTTCTTTCTCTATATCTTCTGCATCTCGCTCTTTGGTCCGCTTCGTTTTGGCGGCTGAAGCGGATGAGGTCGAGGTCGAAGTGATGGAAATTGTGGATCTCGGGGATCTTCGTATAGGGGAAGTTTGGCTACTTGAAGGTTCGTTTGATTTGAACATGAAGTCACTCATCTGAAGACGTCCCTTGAAGGTTGCTGGTTGAGGAGGCGAGCTTGCGTTTTCCTGCTCCTCTTTGGCATCATCGTCGCCTACAGGATCCAGAAAGGTGATCTCTTGAACAGCTTTGCTTCTCGTCATTGTGACTAGGTAGTCTCCAAGTTTAAGCGGGAAAATGGGACAATCTAGCGGTTTCGCCAGTCGGGGAATAGTGAGACGGTTCAAATAATTCTAATTAGATGACAGATATGTATTCAAATACTTCTTGGAGATCAATACATCATATTTGTGAATATGTTAACTTGATACCTTAACTTTAGGCAACGGTTCTACAACACAATGTAGTAGAATGACGTGAAGACTGGTCTGGCTCATTCGCCACAGGCAGCCAGATCTGAAGGTCTCTGAGGTAGGTAGGCAGGGTACGGATTTTTATCGGTAGGTACCTCCTGGCCCAGAGTGCTATTCTCAGCACCTAAGCTGCAATGTCAGCCGCCACAGCCACATAAAACAGCCCTGTCAGTTCGTACCTGAGCTCTAGGCGTCAATGTCAGGGTGGGTTTATGGAACATTAGAAGACAGACAAGTTGACGATTACGAACACTGCAGGTCCCTGATGAGAATCTATATCATTTTGCCTTTCCGTAAACATCGCAGATCCCGTCGTAGTTCCGACAAATACGACATCAGCCATTACAATCGTTGTCAGGCTGTTCTTTGAGTTTCCAGATCTTGAATGGTATAAATTCTGACTGTACAAATCGCTGAGCTTACGTACGCATCAATTATCATAGAATCCAATAGGGGGTCGCAGGGTAACAGCATGGGCGCTATAGCGCTCTCAGCAAATCCACTCGCCGCTGCATCAGCACCAACTTGCAAGCATGAGGCAGGATCGAGGGGGTGCCTCAGTCGCCGGTTCCCCCGCTCTAATTGGCGGACCAAGCTCAATTGGACCTTGCGGCTTGCGTACCAACGGAGTAGGCGGGGCAGCTGAGGGGCATCAGCGTTGCTCGACGTTAGGTGGTTGGCGTTGGCGGCGTGGGAGGAGCTTCAAGCATCCATGGATTGTACCTTACCTCACTTACGGTGAGGTAAACGGTGTTAGAAGTACCTAAGGTAAGAGGCGTCTTCTTTGCTAGGGAAGTTAAGGTAAGACCAAAGACGTCAGGGACAACGGGAGAAGTAAAGGAAAGCTGCGGGCTGCTGCGTAAGGGTCTTTCCGAGATCAACATCCTCCAATTCGTATTTAGATCTCAACTCTTCCCACCCCATAGTTCCTAGCTCATTCTTCCTTTCTTTTCTCTCTTCTTCAATTCCAGCCTCTAAATATTCCGTCTTTGTGAAGTTTCTAGACATTCGGCTTCAAACTTCTGATCGCTCTCACCGCAACTCTCCCAGACCTCACATATACTTCCATCACAATGGAGGCCATCAAGCAAGCTCTTCACCTTGGCAAGGCCAATGATGCCCCTGCTGAGCCTAGCCCCGAGGCTCTCAACGAGCTCAAGGAGAAGTACACAAAAGCCGGCCAAGAGCAAGTCTTCACCTTCTACGACTCCCTCTCATCGGCCGAGCGAGGAACTCTGTACCAGCAGCTTTCTGGCTTCGACCCCGCCCATATCAACGAGATCACACACCGCGCCTTGAACCCTCCTAAGACCAGCGATGAGCCCGATCGCCTCGAGCCTCTCCCCGAATCTGCTACCGCTAGCATTCTCGACTCCAGTGCCGATGATATCTCCAAGTGGTACGACTCTGGTCTTGACCTCATCTCCAAGGGTCAGGTCGCCGTCGTCCTCATGGCTGGCGGTCAGGGCACTCGCCTTGGTAGCTCTGCCCCCAAGGGCTGCTACGACATTGGTCTTCCCTCCCACAAATCTCTCTTCCAACTTCAGGGTGAGAGAATTGTCAAGATCCAGGAGCTCGCCGCCAAGAAATCTGCTGGCTCCAACGCCGTGGTTCCCTGGTATGTCATGACCAGTGGTCCTACCCGTGGCCCTACCGAAAAGTTCTTCCAGGAAAACAACTACTTTGGCCTGAGCCAGGACAACGTCAAGATCTTCGAGCAGGGTGTTATGCCCTGCATCTCCAACGATGGCAAGATCCTTCTCGAGACCAAGGGCAAGGTTGCTGTTGCTCCTGATGGAAACGGTGGCCTCTACAACGCTCTTGTCGTCTCCGGTGTTGTTGATGATATGCGAAAGCGCGGTATTCAGCACATCCACGCCTACTGCGTAGACAACTGCCTTGTGAGGGTCGCTGACCCCATCTTCATTGGTTTCTCTGCCGCCCTTAACGTCGACATTGCCACCAAGGTTGTCCGTAAGCGTAACGCTACTGAGTCCGTCGGTCTGATTCTCTCCAAGAACGGCAAGCCAGATGTTGTCGAGTACTCCGAGATCGACAAGGCCACTGCCGAGGAGCTTGACCCTAAGCAGTCTGATCTCCTTCGATTCCGTGCTGCCAACATTGTCAACCACTACTACTCTTTCAGCTTCCTCGATTCCATTCCTCAGTGGGCTCACAAGCTCCCCCACCACATCGCCCGCAAGAAGATCCCCTCTGCTGATCTTGAGAGTGGCGAGACCGTCAAGCCCGAAAAGCCCAATGGCATCAAGCTGGAGCAGTTCGTCTTCGATGTCTTCCCCTTCCTGACCCTGGACAAGTTTGCCTCACTCGAGGTCAAGCGTGAGGATGAGTTCTCTCCCCTCAAGAACGCTCCCGGCACTGGCGAGGATGACCCCGATACCAGCAAGGCTGATATCATGACCCAGGGCAAGCGCTGGGTTGAGGCTGCTGGTGCCATTGTCGTTGGTGACAAAGCCGAGATTGGTGTTGAGGTGTCCCCCCTCATCAGCTACGTAAGTAAATCTCATGATATTCATGAAGCAAATGATGCTAACGTTTCTCAGGGTGGTGAGGGTCTGGAGAAACTCAAGGGTACGGAGATTACGCCCCCTACTCTCCTGTGGCGAGAGTAAGAAGAAAGTAAATGATACCATTACCAGCCAGGACGACATAACGATGCTGTGGTCTTAGGTTTGGCAACTAAAAGTTGTTTGAAAGATCTTGTGTAGTTTATGAAATACATTGACCACAAGCAGTAATAAAGATTAAAGAGACCTCGGCTTGGAACTTTCTGTATATCATGCAAACGTGAAGTGGATTAAATTGAAAGTCTTGACTGCTCCTTCTCTTTATGTAGATATCTATATCCCGTCTAAAATGGCGCAGGTCTATATGTTTTATGATTTTTAGGTGTCTATGTCTATTTCTTTTTTTAGTTGGGGTTGGGTCGGTCGTCTGCTCGCTGGTCATCCTCATGGTCGGCGAGGAACTTTTCGGCCTCGAGAGCAGCCATGCATCCAGTACCGGCACTGGTAATGGCCTGTCGGTATCGCTTGTCCTGGACGTCACCAGCGGCAAAGACACCCTCGACGTTGGTGTGCGTAGTGCCAGGGACAGTCTTGATGTAGCCATCCTCGTCCATGTCAACCTGGCCCTTGACAAGGGTAGTGGCGGGGTCGTGACCGATGGCGTAGAAGAGACCATTGGCCTCGTGGACCTCCTCCTCTCCGGTTTTGTTGTTCTTGACAACGAGATGGCTCATGAGACCATCCTCACCACCTCGGATCTCGGTCGCGCCGCTGTTGAACTTGACTGTGACCTTGGGGTGGTTGAGGAGACGGTTGGCCATGGTTCGGCTGGCACGGAGGACATCGCGGCGGACGAGGACAGTAACGTGGCTTGCATACTTGGTGAGGAAAGTAGCCTCCTCGGCGGCAGAATCACCACCGCCGATAACGAAGAGGGGCTTGTTGCGGAAGATGGGGACGGCTCCGTCACAGACAGCGCAGGCCGAGACACCATTCTGCCAGTACTTGTCCTCACCAGGGAGGTTGAGACGGCGAGCCGAGGCGCCGGTGGCGATGATAACGGAGTCGGCGGTGTGTGTCTCCTCGGGGGAGAACTCGGTGCTGTACTTGAAGGGTCGAGAGGAGAGATCGAGTGTGGTGACGGTGTCGGTGACAATTTCTGTGCCGAAGCGCTCGGACTGGGCTCTCATGTTGTCCTAGATGTTGTGTTAGTTACTCAGAGTTACCGAGGAAGAAGCAAAAGATTACCATCAACTCTCCGCCCATGATACCCTTGGGGAAACCGGGGAAGTTCTCAACCTCGGTGGTAGTGGTCAATTGGCCACCAGCAGCAATACCATTGGCCATGAAGCCCTCATAGAGAACGGCTATGCGATGTCAGTTCATCTTCGAGAATATCCACGAGAAGAAAGTAAATCTCACGCTTCAATTCAGCTCGTGCCAGGTAGACAGCAGCTGTGTGGGCAGCAGGCCCTGAACCGATAACTAATTGATTCTCGTCAGACTTGTAGGTTTTGGAGGAGGGGTTCCATGATGGAGGGGCAATAAGCACGAGGGCATGGATACGGACGTGGACAAGCACATACTGACAACCTTGCTATGCATCTTTCTAACACCAAAATCTACAGCCGGTTTTCTCGTAGTTTTATGAAAAGTGGTCGCCGCTGCCGCAATCGAAAGGCCAGCGCTGGAACGGAGAGTAGCGCGTTTAAACGTGGAGGAGAACAGTTTGGCGGTGTTGGAAGGGGGGGATTGTAGGTGAGATAAGAAAAGGTGGGCTGTCGCGATTCTTTTAAATACGGTAGGATCAAAGGCGAAAAACGCCACTAGCAGAGTATACCTATGGACTGAGTCGCTACAGAGGTACGGTTAAGGGGCGGTTGAAAAAAGTAGAGCGGTTTCGGCGGATGAACCCTGAGAGAATAGCTTGGAAGGCGTAGAGAAACGTGGTGAATGTGGGGATTGATGCAATGCAAATGAGGACAGGAGATGGAATCAATTTTGACAATGGAGATGCAGAGGGAGGATATGATTGGACAGAATGATTTATAAGCCGGCTAGTGGAGATGCCATTCAGTGAGGCGCTCAGGACGGGGGGCTTAGAAGGCAGAGAAGGGGATGGATGAATGACATGATTTAACTTTTCCAGTGGTTAGCCGTCTGTTTTGCCTTTATCAATCTTTAGATCTAACGGGCCATGACTAATCCATCTATTACCGAATGTGGCAAGGATTTCGGATGTTTGCGAGATGAGGTGCCGACGGAGCTTTAATTGATTCCTCATGATAACCGGGGATAAGGCTCCAAACAATCAACCCTAGTAGACCGTTCATAGCTCGTAACTCGGTATCCGGCTCATCATATGGCACAATTAGTTAATTTAACTTAGATATCATCTGTAATCTACGCTCTATCGTCCCTCCTCAGCACCAACGCTGCCGTCTCGCTTTCCAAACCTCGCTCCAAACGATCCAATATCTCTCTTGAAGAACTTGCCAAAGTTTCGCAAGTTCTCATTTATTGTGGCCTTCTCGAGTCCTGTCTGTGCTGCAGTGCTCGTGCTACTCTGGCTGATATCTCTCGCCGCACTTAGAAGCTTCTCACCTAGTGATCCTGCTTCAAACCGCGGGCTAACAGCCGCTGCAACGGATGGGTTCATCACTCCAAGCGGGACTGTGTTACCCAGGCTTGGGGTTGTCATGAGAGGAGTGAGCAAGGGCGAGCTGGCTACCAATTTATCGTTGGGAGTGCTGTCGCGGTGAATGCCAAAGAGCTCTATCAGATGAGCATGGTCCGCTTTCCGAACACCCTTGAGATCGAGGATCTTCTTGAAGTTTGTATCTGACCGATCCGCAATATGAATCAAATACGCTTGTACCAACCCTTCCGGCGGTGACGGCCGAACTTGAAGTGTCTTAAGCAATGGATCAAGTCTGTTCATGCAATGCTGAACTCTGCGCACAAAACTGGAAGGGGGTGTCTCATGCCCAGAGAACGATGCATGATGCATAGGCAACTTCTCAAGGGCTTTGGTCAGAACATATTTGTCAAGTAGCATCTACAAATCCACTTGTTAGCATACAGCATGACTCGAACTGCTCAGATAACACACCTGCTCGGCCCCAACTTCGGATATCGGTCGGCATTGAATAATGCTCGTAATGTACCCTGTGGCCAAATGCTCCACCAAGTTATCACAGAAGGCTCTGGCGTACTGTTGCTTCGAGATAAGAGCCAATATCTCCGCGGCTTTTCCATCAGCATGTCTTACCAGCTCTCCCACATATGAACTTTGGTCGCCAACGCTCTCCATTGTGCTCCAATTGGTATTCTTCATCTCCCGCCAGACGCCTTCGCAGTCAAGCTCGACCGCGCGAACGAGTGCCAGAACAGAAGCACTCGCTACACCAAGAAAGGCATCCGATTGTGAGGACAAGTCGACTTTAGAAACGAACTCACTGTCAATGCGTTTCTTAATGCTTTCCTCCAGCTGATTAGTGTTGATGTGCCAGAAGTCCGCTGTATTCAATACAAGCACAACATCCTGTAATGGAGGCCCTTTAGGTCCACCAGACTGTAATATGTGCAGCAAGACCTGCTGAGCATATTCATCGAGATACTTGGCCAATATCTTTGCCAAATCAAGAAGGCGCTCACTCGTAGAAAGCTTCGCGCATTGTGACAGCGTGAGTTTGTAAAAGTGAAATAACTCAATGGCCGAGGCAATAACGGCTTGTGGTGAGAACTCGTCATCAGGCGGTATGAGCGGTTGGCTGCGGTACTTGGGTATCATGACTGCCAATTGCTTATCTTGCGACTCAACCCACAAACTCAAGTATGGTTCGAATGCGACTGAGATCAATCCGTGGAAACTATGCGCCTTTTCCTCAACAGAGCTGAGCGTATCAATGCTGGCTCTTGATGAAGTGGCGAACCGCTTCTCAAGGCTCTGCTCAAAGTCGAGTGTCTCTTGAAGGCAACTCAACAATAGATTGACATCGATCTTGTTGCCGTCTGTCCGTCGCATGCTTCGCTCCAGAATGCCCTTGAAATCGTCTCGAGTGCCATCGCAGAAAGCTGCTGCCAATGTCTCATTAGCTCTCCAGTGTGGAGGAAAGATCATAGCATGTTCGTCATCGTGAGTCTTCATCATTCGTTTGAACCAGGCATATCGCCGCCCAATGTTGTCCAGACTTCCAGCTTCGTCGTTGCCGCGAAACACTTGTCTGTATTCTCGAAGCTCTGTATTGACGTACCAATTCATGAGCCGAGCCTTAGCAGATTCTCCGAGGGCATCCATGACTAGGCATGCTTCAACGAGTGTGCCCCTTCGCGCGCCGACCTCTCCTTTAGCAAATGCCATCTCAAAGTCTTCACAGACCTGTTCAAGGAGTTCTCTTTGCAGCTCGGCCACACCTCTGCTCAGCGTCGCGATCTGTTCGATACTGCGATAACTGTTGAAGTGTTTCATGAGCTGCAGAACAGCCTGTAAGAGCCCTGCGCACTCCTTATACTGGCGCGTCTTGGCCAAGCCCCTGAGCTGCTCATAAGCCGTTGTCAGCATCTGCAGCCTCTTGAGGGCCGTCATGCTCAGCGTGAGGTTCTTCTTCGTTCCATCAAGTCTCTTTATGTCGGCCGTCATCGACGTGATGTTCTGTTCGGTCTCGATCGCTCTCGAGCGCACTGTCTCGATCTTTCGAAATAGCTGTGCTAGCTCAGCTTGCGCCGACTGCATGCGCTCGAGGCTCGAGTCGGATCCATAAGCCTGGTTCGTCTCGAGGGTGGCTATTTCGTTCGAAAGCGCATTTTGGTGGCTCTGTAATGATTTGGATACTTCGCTTATAGACGATATGGTGGATGGGTGCGAGAAGAGAAGATTGAGGTGTTCTATAGCATCGTAGTCGGCTGTCCAGAAACGTTGGGTTTAGTCGCAAAGGGATAGTGGCCTTCAGGTTCAACATCTACTTACCAGCATCAAGAGCTGAAGCCTCTGGGTAAGACCCATTCATTATGGATGAGGTTCGGTCGTTCAGAATCTATGATATTCCAACATCAAACAGAATCCGCTGTTCGATGTGAGCATGAGGAAGCTCCTTGCACGTGTTGAGAGCCATGATGGCTAAAAGCGGGCCACCCCTGGATAGCTACCTAGGTAAGCTGCCACGATGTATTGTGGCTGAACTTGCTCCGATTCTACAACTTCAACACTATCATTATAGCCTAGAAATCACGAAATGATGATCGGATAACAAGGCTTGTAATGGTTGAGATACGATTACTAATGCTGCGAATGACCGTTGGGCTCTATATGATTTATTGTCCACTGTTGCCAAAATGCTAATGCCAAATGCGCTACTCCGCTTTACACGTAACCTCAATGCTAGACATAAATGTATACCACAATAATATACACTCTCTACTCATCCGCAGGCCTATCACTTTCCATGCTTTCCTTCTCTTTTGACGCAGGCTCCTTGCTTTTCTTTTTCATCGAGAACCGCCAAGTTCCCATGCCCATACGACCCTCTTTAGGGGCTTCCTTTGTTTTGAAACTGCCCTGGCCCAACGATGGGCTGCTGGTCACGCTTTCGTAACTGCGGCCAAGTTGCGACAGATCTTCCCCAATTTCATCTGCGTCGCCGATGCTGGAACGATGCTCTGCTGACATATTCTTGTCAGAGAACGTGCTGCTGCCAGGTCCTTTCTTGAAAAGGACGGAATCCTTACTCAGCCTAGAAGACAAGGTGCTGAATTTGCTAGAACTTCCTTTTCTAAACAACTTCTTGACAACACTACTGTCAGCATCCTTGTGGCTCGCGGCGTTGTTGTCGGTAGTAGAATTCGAGGCTGTCATTCCTAGATCCAAAGACTCATGAGATTCCGATATCGAGCCCTGTGTATGAACAGAATACGTGTCGCGAGACATCCGCGAATCTGAAGGTGAATCATCAAGGCTTGGAGGCACTTCAATTGTCGGGGTCAGAACTTCCTTGCCCTTCGTGCGGCCTTCCTTGGACTTTCCGCGTTTCTCTTTATCCTTGCCCTTTGACTTATCCTTATCAGGACTTGCATCCCTCTCTCTACGGGTAAAGAAGGGTGTCCTGAAGGTCGGTGCCGCTGGGTTGAGATGTCGACTCATGGACGCACGGTGACTTGGGGGACGAGATCCGATAACACCGACCTGGCTGGGCGATGTCTGAGGGTCGAGGAGATCGTCATCGTCAAGGATCTCATCATTTGCTGTAGCAAGGGTTGTTTCGAGCACAGTCGGTACTGCACCGAGCGAGGGTCGGCGAGATGGGTTCCTAGAGGACCAGCGTCCTTCGTTCGGGGACCAAACTCCCTTCTTCCCCAGCATAGAGAAATCCCGGGGAATGTTCCAGATAGAGCCGCTGTCCGTTGAGGGTCGAGGAAGATCAATGGATTTGATCGACGCAGGTCGCGAGTGCGGCAAGTCATTATCACCTGTAAGAGCTCCAGCACTACTAGTAAAGGGGTTGAGTCTCTTGGCAGAGAACGGCCTAGACGTAGGCCCCATGCTTGACCTGCTGGTTTCACCTCCGGAGTGCCTATTCATCCAGGAGAAGCTTATCCTGCGCTTGTTGCCTGGCATGTCGTGATCATCAGTGCTTCGGGGAAACGATTGGCTCTGTCCTGTCTTGAGGCTGCCGATCGCGGGTCCTTCCACATCTGCCGGCTTCGGACCCCTGTTACGTTGAAAGTTAGATAAGAGGTTAGACAGCCTGTGGCTTGAAGCGAGAGGTGCTTGCTGAGGAGAGGAGTTGATGCTCAGAGAATGAGAGTCAACGTCGTTATACTGGGGGAAAGGTAAGTTATGTGATGAGCCGTGAGGACTGGAAAACATGTTCAGAGAGCGTCCATCAGACGACAGTGGTGACTGCGGGTTCTCTTCCTCAGCGGCAGTAACAGAGTCTGGCAAAAATTGGCTAGGCAGATGCTCTTCAGCATCCTCAAATGTCTCGTCAAAGATACCCGAAGGAAGAAGAGCATGGGCTGTAGGGCTTAGTGGTCCCGCGTTCGCCCTAAAGTCGGCTTCTGACTGGTGATCATCGGCGTTGTCGGCTGCATTGTGATTTATGAATAATATCTGGCTGAATCCAGCCCGACTAAAGCCAGTTGAAAATGTGTCTTCGGGGGGGCCGAATTGGTTGGGCGGAGGTGATAAGTTGATGTGGGAAAGAGAGTTGATATTTCCGCTGTCGAGGATATCTTGGGAGGCAGCAGGCTCAAACTCCATGGCAGTGGGGTCTGGTTGGCTGCTGTAGTAGAGCGTCAACTGATGCTGCTCTTCCTTGAGAAAGCGTATTTGCTGGTCAAGATTATGAAGCTTCTTGGTTTCGGCGACGAGCTGATTGTGCAGTTCCTTTCTCCTGGCATCCCATTCTCTTCGCACGTTCAAGTCATTCTCCTTCCACTGCTCATCATCACCACCTGGAAGTTGCTCTCGAGCAGCCTTGAGGTCTTGGAGCTGTTTTCCCTTCTCCTTCAACTCGGCCTCTAGCTCGGCACATTTCTCCTGCAACTCTGCATTAGAGTCGTCAAGTTCCTGGCCGTCTTTATCCCGCTTAGCTTCCAGCTCTTTCTTCTGCGCTTCGAACCCCTCCCTCTCTTTCTTCATCCTCTCCATCTCATTCTCAAGCTTTGAAGCAGTATCTCGGATCTTGGACTTCTTATTTTCCTTGTCCTTCAACTGCTGCTCTTTTCTCGCGCGATCCTTCTCCGCTGTACGCATTTGCTCCATGGTAGTACGGACGCTGGCCTTGAGCTGAGCGGTCTGTTCCTCCTTCTCTTTGAGCGCCTGTCTCTTGGCATCTTTCTCTTGCTTGAGCTCTTCCTCTTGTTGTTGCAGTTCAGCCTCTTCCTTGGCATACTGAGCCTGAGTCTCGTCGACTTCCTTCCGAGTGGATTCAAATCGGCGATTCAGTTCATCCAGCGATAACTCCGGGCCATCTACAGGTGGAAGCTTGATTAGAGGTTGATCCATGCTGGCGACGGAGGGTGAGTGTCGTCGATTGACTGTATTTCGTCGCTGACTTGGACCAGTGGCGCCAACGTCAGAGGTGGACGCGTTGTTGCCATCAAGGACAGGGGCCGCCTCGACAGACGGCACTGGAGGCTTCTTTTGCGAGTCGGAATCGTCATCTTCATCACCATTTTTTGAATGGGAGTGGTCGTTGTTAGGAAAGCTGGTAGGAACACGTGAGTTACCTAACTGAGGTCTGCCATCTTTTCCGAATGTTCTAAGTCGTAAAACTTGACTTCCAGCCTGGAAGTTATTCGGGCCGACAGCAACAACCCTTATATTGTAAAAGTGATCTGGTTTCAATCCTGTGACAGTGATCGCGACTTCGTTTCCCGGTGATTCGCCAACTATATGGACCGTGTTAGTCAAGGCTTGATATTTTCCTCTGCCGAAGGTTCCGAGATAAATCTCGATAGCAAGACCGACCATGAACACCATTGACTTGGATAGTATATTTTTGTACCGGCCGATTACTGGTTGGGCGAGTCCAGCTTAGGGTAGCAGCATCGGATCGAATGCCAGCGAGGGAAACATCGGGAGGCTCAGGCACGTCGACCCCGAGGATATTGATCAGGTCTGGAACGGGTTTCCATAACGTCTGCCACGAGCGATGCAGTAGCCTGTAATGAGGGAGAATCAATGGTCAGCGCGGTACAAGGAAAGGGGCGTAGTTGCTTTCTAATTACCAACTAGGCGCGAGACATAGGAGGTTGACTCACCAAACGACAGCACCAAGTGTCAAGACCATTTTGGAGTGATGGATCAAAAGAACATGGATGCGGAAATCCAGCAATGCTTCGACCGTGGCGGGGGACAGATACTCGATCAGACGACGAGGATCGAAGAAGACGGTGAAACTGCTGCACAGAAAGAGGTAGAGCAGGGCCTTCTGGTAGCTGGCGCGAGGGCTATAGATCCACCAGAAGCCAAGTACGCTGAGGATGAGAGTGGTCAAGACGGGCAACTCCCATGACATGTTCTCAGCGGTCTCAATCTTGGTGGAAGATGTTGCTGTCCTTCTCTTCCAGACCACCGACAAGAGTCCAAGTCCAGGTCCAGTTCCGATACCGATACCAAATCCAAGCTCAGGTTGTCGTGTGGGAGGGAAAGATCCTTGAGGCAGATGCCGATGCCGATGCCAACAGTGGGTGAAAAAAAGGCGGGCATGGGTAAGGATGGTCTTGCCTAGACCTTGAGTTAACTAGAGAGACAGCGTGGTCATGGAAAAGGGTGGAGATTTCAGCGGCCCTGTTGGGCTCTGGCCTCCTTCTCTGGTGTTAGTGTTGTCTCGTTAGTTATGGTTGCAGTGTCCAAATTCTCAGCCACAGCGCTGTCCTGTTGTTCATTGCGGAGGTACAGTGTCTTTTGTCGTTCAATGGCACAGTACTCCGTGTGTCGCCTGGTCCTTCAAGCGTTGGCAAATCGTAATGTGCGCCATGTTACCCTGCTTGGCGATCTTTCATGCAAGATACGACAGTTATCACTGTTTTCACTACACTGTATTTGGACAACGTTTGCCACAAATTTGTCCCGGTTTTTCAAGCGATGCTGTAGTTAGAACCCACTGTCTATTAACTTCCAACAGAGCTGTCTATTATTGATTGCAATCAATTCTTACCAACCTATATTCATAAGGTAGTTTATAGTGTTAGTACTCACATAAAACTGCTGAAATGCACTCACGAACATGGTGCGCTACTAGCTAGCGTGCGTAAGCGGATTCACGGTCCCTTGGAAACGTCACTGGTGATGTTTGCGTCAGATTTGAAGTTTCCCGCTCACGGAAGACACGACATGGCTGAGTTTTCCCCAACGGCTCGGGTCTTAACAATGGGGTCCCGTCTGCACGGCATCATCATTTGCCATTGCAAACAAGGCCAGTTTAGGGTTTCTGCCGTTTTACACCCTGGAGAGAGCGGATGAGGGCGCCAAGTGCACGATAGGCGAGTTCCTTGCCATTGTTCGCTCTCAAGTGTACACAATGTCTGCACATCTACCTCTGGACATCGATGCTCTCATTGGGTTCACTCGGACAATATATGCTTTCTCATCCTTCTCCCATGGTCAAATAGTAAGTCTTCGCTGGCATCACCATTATTAGCTTAGGCAGCTTTTTTCAATTGCCGGTTACCGCCTCATCTTCAGCTTTTAGGCCTTTTCTTAGTGCCCATGTATAAGCCTTTCTCCGAGGCTTTGCTCAAGTTGTAATCCCTGCCTAGGTAATGCCAACAGGCCCATTACTATTGACTCTGAGCTCGGGATGTCAGCTTTCTTCAAGCATGTGAATTTGTTTGCGCTGGACTGAACAATTTCCACTTCTCGGACTGATATTGTTTGACGAGTTGATATACTCTGGATGAATGATCTGCTTTGGCTGTGACTTGTTCCTTAACGGTCTGTTTTACGCCATAACGGAAGAGAGTTGCAAACACGAGCCTCGATCGATCAATGACATCAGTATCACCACCAGCGTCTTTTATCGTAGCATCCCCTCTTGGCAATGGATCGAGCTTGATAGGAACAAGGGAACGAAACATGAATCTCTTAAAAGATCTGAGATTTGTCAACCTACAACAGAGCGATGTGACGTTTTTCAGTCCTGGTTCAGCATGTGCTTGGGCCGCGGCTTTTTAACCAATCCCCACCTACTGCTGCTCAAGAAATACCTTTTGAAGTAGCAGGTACTTGTTGAATACTACCACCAAGCAAAGTTGTCAGGTTCACTTAAAGTTATATGCGACAAGACAGAATAAATCTTTATCAGCATGCAAGATCGTATCAAGATTCGCATACATAGGCAAGTTATATTTCTATATCCCACGCAAAGCTATGACATTGGGTGGCTGTCTAAACATTCAGGGTAAGGTGGTGTGTTTGATAAAGGATATACCTGGGGAAAGTTTTGCTCTGTCTTTTTATATGAGAGAGAATTCATGTGGTAGTAGGATATTAATATAATCTTTGCCAAATCCTGGATACCTGCCTCGGTTCATACAAAGCGGTAAGTGTGTAAGTGGATGGAAGGCATCCAATATTCGTTACACACGGAGTGGAAAGAACAATAGAAAATGGTAGAGAAACCAAGATTCTCTCACATTTTTAGATACAGGACTATGAAAATGAAGATGGAAGATGTAGATTGTGATCAGAACAATACCAACGAGTGTTATCGACTAACTAAGTGGTATAGTAGTGGTGGTGATAATCAAGCACCTCCAGGTGGAACAAAGCCGCCGGGATTCGAAATCATTATCTCCGGTGAGACATTGAAGCCAGCATATTTTCGAACATGAGTTGACTCGAGTCTGGTATGTGTCTATGCTTCAATCGTTGAACAAAGCTATGTTAAACCCCTGCAGATTTACAGCCTATCCGCGCCATCCAATTATCAGCAATAGTGTTGGTTCAGCGACAGAACCTGAGAGAACAGCATGTCCCAGAATTTAGAAAATATGACGCATTCAGCTGTGAAAATTAACAACTAATCAGGTTTACAGAATCATCTTATTAAAAAAGTATCCGAAAACTGAATGATTGGAGACTTAACTCGACAACTTAGTCCGCCTGAGCCGTTCATGTGATAGATTCTGCCGGGGCATCCATCATCCATCATGATTCTGGCGGACATCTAGACCCATGCGAGCTGGGGATAGCGTTCTTTGTACCCGGTACTAAGGCAGTGTTATGTTGGGCCGCCCCTCATGGCATTTCTGTTGCACTGACTTCGTCATTCTTCGCTGACTGCAGGCTGTTTCTATGCTTCTATGAGGTGTGCCGTGGCACAGGAGTAAGACGCCTCCAAATCATGATGAAATTACTACACACTCGTTTCTGTGATGTTTCAACCCAAATAATTTCATATTTGTTATTGTTTAGGACTAATTTCCAAGTAAAAAACACTTCTCCAATCCTGGTGAAGTCTTCACCTGATCTAATCGACTCGGCGACTGGGGTAGTAGTTAAGAGAGAGAAAAAAAAAAAGGAAGTGACCAGGCAGCCAGGCTAGGCCAGGCCAAGCTCGGTCAACCACAGCATGGAAGCGTCTCTTGTACTCGGTACCTCTATTGTCCATTACCTTACCTTGCGCTCAACCCGCCTCAAGCCATTCTGTACCTGCACCTACTCCCCCAACATTTCACATTCCATTCCATCTTTTCTGGTCTGTCTAACTCACCTTAGAATTTCGACTGCATACCTTTGGATCGCCTTACGCTTAAGTTTCCCCTCCATATTCAGATAAACTTCTTTTAGGACTCCGGGCTCTTGTCACCTGCTGCTGTTTCGTTTCCTCTCGGGAGCTTCTCAGTGTCGTTGGCCCTTCGGATCGTCGTGATATCCCCCGCGACAAGCCGCCCCAGCTTCTCCAACTCGCGATCAACATTGACAACACAATAATCTTTCCCATACGACGTCCTCTGCCGTAATAGGCAAGATGCAATATGTGCGCGGCCTCAGCGAGTCCGTCTCGACTGCCTGGAATTCAATCAACCCTGCGACTCTCAGTGGTGCTATTGATGTCATTGTCGTCGAGCACGAGGATGGCACTCTGGTCTGCTCGCCGTTCCATGTCCGATTCGGAAAGTTCTCTCTCCTAAGGCCGTCTGACAAGAAGGTCGAATTCAAGGTCAATGGCGTCAAGCAAAGTTATTCCATGAAACTCGGCGAAGGCGGCGAGGCCTTCTTCGTCTTTGAGACCACAGACAGGATCCCACAGTCGCTGCAGACATCGCCCCTCGTTTCTCCCGCTTCCAGTCCTGCGAGCAGTCCACCCCTCAACCCGGAACAGTCAGAATCTGGTTTGCAGGAGCCGGAAGCGTTCGAGCTTGACGCTTCAGAGTCCAAACTGCGACGCCCGCTCCCGTCCGTGCTCTATAAGAAAGACGATGGTAACTCTAGGCATATCCTGCCCTCTTTAAGCAAACAAGGACTAACACCAGAGCAGGCTTGATCACACCCCTTTCGACTTCTCCAGAGTTATCCAACGCCCGCCCGGCATCTGGCGACTGGTCTTCAAGGGTGCCTCGACCACATAGTGACGATATTCTCCGTGCCAGTGCTAGAAGCCGAGGTCTAGACGGAAACAGTTCCGCCGACGATGATGAGCATGTTGCTTCTGAACGATCCTCCAGTCCTCCGCCTCTGGCACCGGGCGAGGCTCTCGAACGTGCCAGGGCCTTGTCTAAAGGACTCTCCGCCGCAAGCATACCTACAAAGGTCACTGACAGCGGTGATTTGATGCTAGACATGAATGGGTTCAAGGGAAACGAGGAGGACATTCTTCGGGCTGAGATTTTGGCTCGACAGATTCTTTCCGAAGAGTTGGATGGAAACTATGACATCGGCGCACTCATTGGGTTCGACGAGCAGGGAAACCTATGGATCTATAGCAGTGAAGAGGCCAAACAGGCTGCTATGAACAAGACTATCGAGGCGTCTTTGCAGTCGCACCGCAGGGCTACTGCAGCCGATGCTATTTCTGATCCCGGTTATCAGAGCGACAGTAGCGATGCAACTGCTTCTCCCACTCCATTGCATCGAAGAGCCGAGTCCGACGCTGGCCCTATGGATTTGCAAACTCCTCCCCGCACCCCGCCGAGCTCATCGGGGCATGCAGGAGATCCCAACAGGAATTACGCCAAGACCTTGCGATTGACTAGTCAGCAGCTCAAGGATCTGAAGCTTCAGCCAGGTGCGAACTCGATGGCTTTTACTGTCAATCGAGCTACCTGCAAAGCAAACATGTACCTTTGGAGGCATGAGACGCCTGTTGTCATCTCGGACATTGACGGTACTATTACCAAATCGGACGCCCTCGGCCACGTGTTGAACATGATTGGCCGTGACTGGACTCACTCAGGTGTGGCCAAGTTGTACAGTGATATTTCCGCCAATGGTTATAATATCATGTACCTTACCAGTCGATCCGTTGGACAATCGGATACTACAAGAGCCTACCTGGCGGGTATCGTTCAGGATGGCTATAGGATGCCGCCCGGACCTACAATCCTGTCACCAGATAGAACCATGGCTGCACTAAGGCGAGAGGTCTACCTTCGCAAACCCCACATCTTCAAGATGGCAACTCTTCGAGACATTCGAAACTTATACGGCCCAGATCGTCATCCCTTTTATGCCGGTTACGGAAATCGTTTGACCGATCAGATCTCTTACCGGACCGTCGATGTCCCTCGAAACCGCATTTTCACCATCAATTCAAACTCGGAAGTGTCTCTTGATCTACTGACACTCAACAAGCTCAAGATGAGCTACGTGAATATCAACGAAGTCGTTGACCATTACTTCCCTCCCGTGAGCACACTGGTAAAAGGTGGCGGCGAGGAGTACACAGATTTCACGTATTGGAGGGATGATCCTCTTGCCATGGCTGATTTTTCAGCAAGCGAGAGTGATGATGACGATGACGATGACGGCCTAGGAGGACCTACTAGCGAGTATGGTGATGATGAAGAGGAATACGACGATGACGATGGCGAAATAGATGAAGAAGTGGAAGAGATCGGTGAAGGACTTGCCGATAGCTACATCTCTCGAGCATCTATGGATGAGTTTGCCGAAGCCGCAAGTGTTTTGGGCGGTAGCGTTGACGAAGAGCGACTCAAGGCGTCTATGACACGCGACTTGAAAGAAGCTTACGACGAGGAGGATGAAGATGAGATTTACGAAGATGGCGAGGAAGGCCATCAAGACGAACACAAGGCCGACAGAACTCCTGATGCTGCTCCCATTGGACAAAGGCGTCAAGGTCGGCTTAAGGAAGACGTTCTCGCCCAACACATAACCGGGGTTGGTCATCTCACCGTTGAGAAGTGAAGTGAAGTGAAGGAAAGCTAAGTATCACGAACAGGCCACCGAGGCTATCGCTGCTACTTCTACCAGGCAGTAAGTTGTAACGAATTCAAAGGCGTTTTTTAGAGTGTTTATGGGCTATTTTTCATCGACGTTGATGGCGAGAGTCTTTTCTGACTGCATAAGAGGAGTTGGATAAGGTTGACAAGGGGGAGAAAGGGTTTTTACATAGTGAGGCATAGCGCGGCGTTGAGCGTTTCATTGTACTTGTAGTGGTTACATCATGGCATTCTGACAGACAAAGGCTTTTGTTGTTTGACAGGCTGAAATATACTACTTGAGCAAGCTGCATTTTACTCTGGAGCACCATGGTCTGTGTGCATATTGAAACAACATCTTTCTCCAAGCCGGCGCTCCTATCCTAAAGAAAACCCATCTTTTGTCTACATACGCCTTTTTCCATTTGTTGTATGTCCCTGTCTACTGCTGTTGCTTCAAATAGTTGAGTCGGATCTCCACAGCCCTTCTGTGAGCCTCAAGCTCCTCGACCTTGGCCAGTTGCATGACGGCGGTACCAACATTCTTGAGACCTTCAGCAGTAAGGTTGGAGCTTGTAATGTGCTTCTGGAACGAGCCCAAGTTGACGCCAGAGTACTGCTTGGCGAATCCATAAGTAGCTGTGAAAGTTGTTAGCATCAATCGCATACAATAAATTAACGAGAGAACTTACGCAAAGAGTGGTTGACACCAGCAGAGTAGTCGCCAACACTCTCAGGGGTCCAGTGACCAATAAACACACTGCCAGCGTTCATGACATGATCAACAGCTTTCTCGGCATCCTTGATTTGGAGGATGAGGTGTTCAGGGGCATACTCGTTGCTGATGCGCATGGCCTCTTCAATGTCCTTGACCTGAACAGTGACAGAGTGAGCAATGGATCCTCGGACGATATCGACACGAGGAAGAGCAAGGGCTTGTTTGTGAACTTCGTCCTCGATAGCCTGGAGCTCCTGCTCGTTGAGGCCAACAGCAAGCAGAATGACTTGGCTATCGACACCATGTTCGGCTTGAGAAAGAAGATCAGAGGCAACAAAAGAAGGGTTGGCATCCTTGTCGGCAACAACAAGAACCTCAGAGGGTCCAGCTGGCATGTCAATACCGCAGCCAGCATTGGTGTCGTTGCTGACGTGCATCTTGGCCGCAGTCACAAATTGGTTACCAGGTCCAAGAATCTTGTCAACCTTGGTGACACTCTCCGTACCATAAGCCAAAGCGGCAACAGCCTGAGCACCACCTGCCAATACAATGCTCTCAGCACCGACCTTGTGAGCAACGTAGACAATTTCAGGGGTAATGCGACCATCAGATCTAGGAGGGGAGGCAAATACAATCTTCTGGCAACCAGCCACCATAGCTGGAACTCCAAGCATCAGAGCAGTACTGGGAAGAACAGCAGTTCCACCAGGGATGTAAAGACCGACTCGCTCAATGGGTCTCGAGAAGCGGCTACAGACAATGCCAGGCATTGTCTCAACCTGGAGAGACTTTTCCTCCTGCTGTGCAGAGTGGAACTTTCGAATATTCTCAAAAGAGACGTCAATAGCTTCAATGGTCTCAGGCGAGATATCCATAAGCTCCTTGGGGAAGGGAGCCTTCAGCACAGGCGATGTCAATGAAGTGGCCTTCTCAAACTTGTGGGTGTAAGATAGAACAGCCTTGTCGCCGCCAGTTCGCACGTCCTCGATGATAGGCTGAATAATCTTCAAGATGGCGTCGGGGGATTTCTGAGATGGTCTCTTGAGCTTCTCTACGAGATCAGCCTTGGAGATCTTTGAGGCATCAACTCGCTCCATAGCAATACGTCCATCAGCTGGTTTCTCTGCTGCTGGCTGTGAGGACTTCCCGGGGGCTGCATCGATCTCGATACCCTCCTTCTCCGCCCACTTGCCCTTGGCATTGCCTGTTCTACGCTTGACCTTCAAGCTCTTGGCGTCCAGATTAGCCTCAATGTCTGCGAGGCTAACACCTGCGCCAACAGCCTTAGTTAAAGCAAAGTAGATCAAATCAGCAGCTTCGAAAGCGATGTTCTCTTTGGTCTTGCCATCGCAAAGCTCCTCTGCTTCCTCCATAATCTTTGCTCGCAGAAGCTTCTCATCGGAGAATAAGCGGGCCGTGTAAGAACCCTCAGGGGCAGACTCTTTGCGTGACTTGAGTGTCTGTTCGAGTGCTGAAATGCCCTTGAGGTCTCCAAAGCAGCCAAACTGCTGGAGGTGGCAGAAACGGCCATTCTGATTAACCACAAATTTGAGAGTGTCGTTGTCACAGTCGAGACCAATTCGCAACAGTTCCTGGGTGTCACCAGAAGTAAGTCCCTTCACCCAAAGACCACGTTTGCGACTCTGGTAGACTCCGGTTTGTGTTCTGAGAGCCTCCAGAATACTCTCCTCGCTGGTATAGGCGAGACCCAACGCGATCCCGGCATCATCGGTAACCACAGTAGGGATAAGGCCGTCAGGTCGATCGGATTTCCAGTATGATGCGATAACCTTAGATAACAACAATCGACCCGAATCGTTCCTGTCGGTCGTCAACCTTGTAGAAGGGATGATAGGGATTGCATTGGCCTTCTTGGCGATTTCGATGAACTTTTCGATATCGGTCTTAGGAGCTGGCTTGATGTAAAGGCTCTTGATCTTCTTGGCTGATGCTTCCTTAATAAACTTGTCGACGTCGCTCGATGAAATGTCGAAATCTTTTACTAATAGACCATTTTTGGAAGCTGTGGAAATGTCAAGGGAAGAAACAGTGGGAATGGCTCTTGCGCCATATTCTGTGTACTCAGAGTAGGACTCTGAAGCAACAAAAACCGTTCGAACCCCGCCATCGAGCAACGCAATCACATCGCCTGGGTCACTTAAACCCGTGACATCCATGTGAACATTGGTTCCGGCACTGGGGCGACCCCAATCCTTAGAAGCTATCTCATAGAAAGGAGCTCCCAGAAGGGCAATCTCATGACGAGTGAGGCCATCATTGGTAGCCTGTCCATCGGGGCTGCCAATACTCACCAAGAATGGCAGTGGTAGAGTCGTCTCCATCTTTGTAACGAACCAGATGAATACAATTGGTGTCGATTATAGTCGAAAGCTTAGCATGGAGGTTGTTAAATCGAGTAGTGAATGAGTGAAGATCGCCCGTGGAAAAAGTTGAATTGATGACTATGAGTCCTCCTGCATCGGCGAGAAATGGTGGGGCACTCTTTACTCATTGCCCCTCCGTCGTTCGTTCCTTGCTTGAAATCCGACTTCCGCCAGTGGCTACTTAGTACCTACCTAAGTATAGTACTTTAGACATATGATACCTAGGTATCTAGTAATGAGGAAAGAAATTGCGATTCAAGGTTACAAGCCGTTTTCGCCTCATACTCCCTAATGGCCTTTAAGAATAACTCATTTTGATCCTGTCACTCTCATGACTTTGTTGTTTTGGAAAGCTCTTTTTATCGGAATGAGCGCATCAGAATTTAAGGTGTGGTCTGTGCAGTTTTCGCTACCAGATCACATCTCGGATTATCGAAACTTCCGGCCAAAGCACCTGGCATGCGACTCACCGTCGCAAAGGATATAATTCGATGTCAATCAGCTCTCGACTTAGCACGTTAACTCTTACTGTAGGTATTTTCCTCAAAGGTGAAGGCACTCTCAATCGCAAGTCAACTTTGTTTCGTCAGCTTCACTCATTGATAGCACGGGCGTCTTTCAGCCTTGCCAAACACGAACTCAAGTTCTTCGCGTGATATCGCTTCAAGGCCTTCACGAACAGTCGCATCTAGGATACCTATTACGAAGCATTGCATCATCGATCAAGATGTCATCAAGCCAACCCCAAGTAAACGGGGTTCCTGCCTCATCGGCAAGCACTTCGCAACCATTACCAAGCACACAAACCACGGCGGCCGCTTCTAGCCAAACTGCTGCTGCAGCCTCACAGAACGCACCTCCTCCAGCGCCATCAACAACCGCCCCTCGACCGCGCGACTCAAGGCTTATCGAACTACTGCTCACATCGCAAGGCGTCACCGCTTATGAGCCACGCGTTCCCCTCCTCCTTCTCGACTTCGCCTACCGCCATACCTCATCTGTTCTTAGCGATGCGCTACATCTTTCCGGCGACCCATATGTCACACAAGCCGGCTCCAAACCATCAGCAAATGCTGGAGCAATCTCAGCACCTGCAGGCGACGCTGCAGTCACCGCCAATGCCGTTAAGCTCGCCATCGCTGCGCGACTCAGCTATCAGTTCCGCGGAGGAAACGCAGGCGGGGGGATTAGCAAAGATTACATGCAAGAACTTGCGCGCGAACGCAACAAGGTAGCACTGCCTAAAATTGTGCCCAGTGAATGGGGTGTGCGACTACCAAGCGAACGATTCGTCCTGAGTGGCACAAGTTGGGGACTGAAGGATGTATGGGATGAAGAGGATGAAGAGGAAGAGGAACAAGGAGGTGATGCCATGGAGGGCATTGAGGGTCCCGAGCCTGAAGATATCGGCGGAGATGGGGTTGAGGGTGGGACAGTAGAGGATATGTTTGGTGAGGATGTCGACGAGGAGATGGCTGAGGAGGGCTAGGTGTCCGTCTTTTCATCTAATCAATGATCATGACACAATGCATTCTAATTCAAGGAAGACAATAGACGCTACCTCGGAAGCACTACAGATACTATACGACAAAATTGCAATTAGCTACTGATGGCAGTACAGTCAAGGCACAATTAGCACAACTCCGTGTTACCTAGCATGAACAGAGGAAATCTTATGGTACACTAGGCCTGTAAACGGTATCTCATACACTCTATACCCTTATTTCGATTTTCACAATCTCATCAGCCCTCTCTTCTTCAAAACTTGGGCTTCATGGTGTTGCGAAGTCTCTGGTAGTCAAAGAGACCCTCAATAGTTCCAACAGCGCTAACAGCAATATCCCGATCCCAAAGTTTTCGGTTGGCGAAGTCCATGATATCCTTCTCGGTGATAGCATCAATCTTTCGCTCAATCTCGTTAGGGGCCATGCGGCGGCCAGTGGTCACGAGCTGTCGGCCAATGTCCTCAGCAACCGCTGTGGTGCCATCGAGTGATAGGAGGATGGAGGCCTTGAGCTGAGCCTTGGCACGCTCGGTCTCAGCGGCGCTGACGTTGGTGCAGAGGCGCATCCACTCACGGATAGCGAAGTGGACGAGGTCGTCAACTCGGTCAGGCTTGTCGGAAACAAGGTAGATACCCCAGAGACTATGACGAGTTAGTTACTTCAAATTTATGGTATGACATCAAGACCTACCCAGTGTCGTTGTAGCTAGTGGAGAAGCTCATGAAGCTGTTAGCAAGGTCGTGCTTATGGACCCAGCCGCTGAGCTTGCTGCCCTGGTGGGGAGCCTGGCCAACAGCCTTGTCGTAGTTGCCAACAATAGCCTGAGCGACAAGAGCAGTGAAGTAGTCCTCAGAGTTCCAGCTGACACCCTCAACAGCGAGGGCTATGTTAGCAGTAGGCATGCCGTCATCTCGGACACGGACGTCAGAACCCATGAAGTCAGCCTTCTGCTTGGAGGCAAGATAGGCGCTGGTCTGGGGAGCACTTGAGGGAAGGCCGGAGAAGTGCTTCTCAGCGAGCTCGACGAGCTGCTCGTGAGGGATGCCACCGGCACCAACGAGAACCATACGGTCAGCAGTGTAGTTGTTCTTGATGTAGTCGGTGAGCTCTTTTCGGGTGATGTCGCGGATGTTCTGTCGAGGGCCAAGGATAGTGCGGCCAAGGGGCTGGTGCTGGAAAGCAGTAGCATGGAGGTGATCGAAAACAACCTCCTCAACCTGCTTCTCAACCTCCTCGGACTCTCGGAGAATAACGTCGCGCTCACGCTCGATGGCGGACTCCTCGAGCTTGGAGTTCTGGAGAATATCGGAGAGGATATCGACACACTGGGGAACATCAGAGTTGAAAGCCTTGGCGAAGTAGACGGTGTTCTCGCGCTGAATGGTCGTTAGCATCAGTCAATTCCGTATCCCCTTCATCCGACTGACCGAAGTGTAGGCGTTCAGGTGACCACCCATGTTCTCAATCTCCAACTCCAATTGCTGCTGAGTTCGCTTTGCAGTACCCTGATTGTATTGTTAACGATTGGTCTTGGCCAATTGATGGGTTGTCGAACCTTGAAAGCGAGATGCTCAAGGAAGTGGGCGGTACCGTTGGTCTCGTCAGTCTCAGCCCGGGAACCGGCATCGATCCAGACACCGACGGTCGACGTTTGCGCAAAGGGCGAGTGCTCGGTAGCGACCTATCAGAGGGGCGTGTCAGGAGGGCAGTCCCAAGCGGTTGTCGAGGCCAATTGACCTCGGTTGATGATGCTCACAGTCAATCCATTCTTAAGAGTCGAAGTCTGAGTCTTGCCGACAGTAGAGGGGGTGGCAAAGCCTCGTGTGAAAGGAGCGGCGGCCGAAAGACCAGCACGGTTTCGCAGACCTCGTGAGAGGTTCAAAGCCAGTCTCCGGGACGCCATGACGCAGGTTTGGAGGGTCGACGCTGAATTGAGTGGTTTGATGAAATCTTTCGATCTGGCTCGGCTAGAAGCTTTACTGAGATAATTTGCAGCCTGAGCACTGAGGCAGAAGCTTAGTCATTCCGGCCGTCCCCGAATCAGAACGACTCGAAATCAAGGCCGAAGCCAATGATAAGCACCCATTACTAACCAATTCCAACTCCACTGAAACTCCACTATAACCCAGGCCCGTCCGTTTTCGTGAGCTTCTATGACAATGCCTTGTCAACACAAATGTCGTCGCACAACATCAAACTTGTTGATGTGATTTTGTGCCTGTTACCTTGATTTCCAAGTTTCAAATATTCACTAAACTCTATACATGCGAAGCCTGAATTTCTCAGTCAACTGGATAAATAAACCTATTTCAATCAAGTCTGCTCCTCTTGTTCTCATTTCATCGCGATGCCTTCTGACAATTACAACTTTGGCGATGTCTTCCAGGCGATTTACATCGCCAAGCAGAAACCTTCGCCACGCCCCGTTTCTGAAGACATGAAAGTTGTTTTACAAAGCTTCCCGCCTCTCGGGAAAGTGACACCTATCCAGGGTACAGAGGTCACTTTGACGCTTGTCCTTGAGATACCCAAGTACCGTACCAATGAGCCATGGGAAGCCTCAGTATGGCACTCGGTAGACGGCTCAGATTGGAAGGATCTGGAGGTAGTCTCACTCACAGAGACTGGAGCCCCCCAGGCTCTCCAAGCACTGGATGATTCCATGTCACGATTCTATTTCACATCTTCCTTCTCATTTACAACATCTGTGCAGTTCACTTTCAAGTTCCGTCATAGTCCTGATGCAGACTGGAGATGGATTCGTGATGAACAGGATGTCAATGATGGCTTGATTGTCAATGCCTCTAACAGGATTTCTTCTAGTGATCTCTCTGATTCAATTCCTGATCTCAACTCTCAAGACTGGAGTGTCAAGCCACGTTTGAGTCAATCACCTAGAACTTCACTCTGGTCACTCGAAGCAGTCATTCCAGCTGCAAATAGCGATGAGTCTTCGTACAGAGACATCAGTGTCGGTACTCCCTGGGGCTCTTTTGTTAGGTTAGTTCGGCTGAGTGACACGGCATACAGAAAATCCATTAGCAACCATGTTATCTGACTTAACACAGATGGTTTTCTCTTGTCAGACTATGGTCACCGTGGCTTGCACCTCGCCATGGGCACTCTCAATTCAAACTCGATAAAGATGCCATTCTCTGTTGCTTCTTAAGCCCCCAAGGTCATAACCTAGTGTTCCTTGCCGTCGGCGGTGTCAGTCATGTCTTGCCAGTATTTCGAAGCGAGCCCAATGGAAAGCTGCAGGTTCATGTAAGTGTGTCTGATGCAGCTTCCTGCAGTATCTAACAGTTCAGATCCGAAATGACGGTCTCTCCGAAGAAAAGGCCGTTATTCTTGTTTCAGTTGGAGACGATTTCGACTGCACCATTGCATCTGTGATGTATCATGCTCGAGATATGGTTGCGGGAACAAAGAAAGCCAGCGATGAGTTGTCACAGGCCTTGTCCGCATTGAAGAGGGACTTCAAGGCAGAGTGGCTAGAATACTGGTTTGATGGACTGGGTTTCTGTGTGTTCTTGAGTACTTTTAACTTCGAAAGACCACGAACTAATTATATACAGGCACATGGAACGCTCTGGGCCAACGACTAACAGATCAGAGAATATTCGACGCTCTCGATAAGCTTTCTGAGCACGACATCCAGGTATCTAGTCTCATTATTGATGACAACTGGCAGTCGATCGACTATCGTGGCCCAAGCCAGTTTCAATATGGTTGGAACGAGTTTGAAGCGGAACCCAAGGGGTTTCCCAAAGGCTTGAAATCCACCATATCTCATATTCGACAGAACCATCCACATATCCAACACATTGCTGTTTGGCATGCCCTCCTGGGCTACTGGGGTGGCATTGCTCCTGATGGCAAGCTTGCCAAGACATACAAGACCATCGTAGTGACACGGGAAGAAGCTGACCGCCGAAATCTTCCGTTAGGTGGGAAGATGACGGTAATCGCACAAGAAGATGTGTATCGATTCTATGATGATTTTTATCGATTCCTCTCAGATGCCGGTATCGATGCTGTTAAGACGGATGCGCAGTTCATGATCGATACGTGGATTGAAGCATCCCCGCGCCGAGATCTGATCAATACGTACCTCGATGCGTGGACCATCTCACTTCGTCACCTCAGTTACAAGGCGATATCATGTATGTCGCAGTTCCCTGAGGCACTCTTCCATTCGCAGATGCCAACCAATCGGCCTACCATTCTTGTTCGAAACTCTGACGACTTCTTCCCTGAGGTTCCTGCTTCACATCCATGGCACGTGTGGACAAATGCGCACAATGCTATCTTTATGCAGCATCTAAATGTTCTTCCCGACTGGGACATGTTCCAAACTGTCCATGACTATTCCGGATTTCATGCTGCGGCCAGATGTGTGAGCGGAGGTCCAATTTATATCACTGATGTTCCCGGTGAGCATGACATGGATCTTATTGAGCAAATGAGTGGTCGTACCCCGCGGGGTAAGACTGTCATATTCCGGCCAAGCTCTTTAGGAAAGGCCGTTGACCCTTATATCGGATACGACGATGATTTACTCCTCAAGGTTGGAAGCTATCATGGTAAGAATTATCTAGAGGGAAGCTAGTAGTGTATACTAATCATGATTCAGGAGCCTCACAGACCGGAAGCCCTATCATGGCCATTTTCAATATCTCCTCTCGGCCATTGACTGAATTGGTAGCTCTTTCAGCGTTCCCTGGTGTGGTCCGCGACCTTGAATACCTGGTTCGTGCTCATACCACAGGCAGGGTTTCTCGTCCTACAAAGGTCGAGAGCCCAGAATCACTATTTACTATCTCATTGCCTGTCAGAGGCTATGATATTCTCTCCGCCTTTCCTTTGACTCGCCTATCCAGCAAGAACCATGGCAATGTCGCGATCTCGAATTTAGGCCTGTTAGGCAAGATGGCTGGTGCAGCAGCAATCCTCATGAACGATGTTCAAGTGCGAGAGAATGGACGTGTTCTGATTGATACGCGAGTTAAAGCATTTGGCACCCTAGGTAAGGAGTATTACTGTTTTTTTTATTTTGACTAAAATCTGACAATCTTCAGGGATCTATGTATCTACACTCCCTTCTTTGACGATTGAAGATGATTTTCTGATCACGGTTCAAGAAAAGGTCATACCTGTGTATACCGTGGCCATTTCTACGGTTGATGCTTGTGTACTTGAGATCAACATTGGAAAAGCCTGGAAGGAATTGGGTCTTGAAACTCGATGGGGAAATGACGTCGAAGTCAAGGTCTACTTCAGTTTGTGAAAAGTGTCTGCTCACACATATTCAAGAAGAAAAAGAACAACTTGCCAAACTCAATATATACTGAACTTATTCGTTACCATAAGTCATACAAGTTTGTAAACAAGTGTAGTTTATTCATGCGAAGAGGTGGACACCACAGCTGCAGGGTAAGTCAATTTCAGCGTGGTGATGAAGAGCTGATTAATTTCAGCGATCTCGGCAAGAAAAACTAGCAGAGCTTCGAATCCACCTGCCTCAAGAGCCTTGGCCAAGTTCATCCATTCAGAGAAGCAACTGCCCCTCCAAGTCGCCCCTCACCTTGCAGGGTCTCGCGTCCCATAAAAAAGTTTTTGAGGCAGCACCACCAATTCTTTTCTCTTTTCTTTCTTTCGGGAAGAAGCGTTCTATCAATCTTAGCAGTCGATACTAAAGGCCAGAGCTTGCTTATCGACTCAACTCGCCTTCGACCTCACATTTTCATTCTCCTCGTCATATACTCTTTTATCTGCCAGTCATGTCTGCCTCGGTCCTTGACTACACCACAGCCCTCGAGGTGCTGAAGGAGTACAAGCAGAAGGATGGTCTCGACATCCACGAGCTTATGGACACAACCAAGCACGGCGGTCTTACCTATAATGACTTCCTGCTTCTGCCCGGCTACATTGGCTTCGCTGCCTCTGAGGTCACCCTCGATGCGCCCATCACTAAGCGCATTACTCTCAAGACCCCCTTCGTCTCGTCTCCCATGGACACTGTCACGGAGCACGAGATGGCTATCCACATGGCTCTCCAGGGTGGTCTTGGTGTTATTCATCACAACTGCTCTCCTGAGGCCCAGGCCGATATGGTCCGCAAGGTCAAGCGATACGAGAACGGGTTCATCCTCGACCCTATCGTCATTGATCGCAACACCACTGTTGGTGAGGCTAAAGCTCTGAAGGAGAAGTGGGGTTTCGGTGGTTTCCCAGTCACTGGTGAGTTTTATACAGCATCCTCACCTCTCACAAGATTGCATGATTATACACCCTTTTATATAACTTTCGTTCCACCGTATAGACTATTGTCATGGGGACTTTCTTCACTATGATCAATCGCCACAACTCGTTGTTTTGTCATCCGAGCTCGCATTGCCCCGCACAAGAATATTGGGCTGACCAGAAAATTTTTAGCCGATGGCAAGCTTGGTTCCAAGCTGCTTGGTATTGTTACCAACCGAGACCTACAGTTCGAGGAGGATCTTGACCAGCCTGTCTCCAATGTCATGGTTACTGACCTTGTCACTGCTCCCGAGCACGTCACTCTCCTCGAAGCCAACAAAAGTCTTTCCAAATCCAAGAAGGGCAAGCTGCCCATTGTCGACAAGGATTTCAACCTGGTCTCTATGATCTCTCGCTCCGATTTGACCAAGAACCAGCACTTCCCCAATGCCTCCAAGCTTCCCGACAGCAAACAGCTCCTTTGCGCTGCTGCCATTGGTACTCGCCCCGAGGACAAGCTTCGCCTCAAGAAGCTGGTTGACGCTGGTCTTGACATCGTTATCCTTGACAGCTCTCAGGGTAACAGCATGTACCAGATTGAGATGATCAAGTGGGTGAAGAGTGAGTTCCCTGGTGTCGATGTCATTGGCGGAAACGTCGTGACTCGAGAGCAGGCTGCGTCTCTGATCGCTGCTGGTGTCGACGGTCTCCGAATCGGTATGGGCAGTGGCTCCGCCTGTATTACACAGGAGGTTATGGCTGTCGGCCGTCCTCAAGCCGCCGCTGTCTACAGCGTCAGCCGCTTCGCTGCCCGCTTCGGTGTTCCGTGTATCGCCGATGGTGGTATCCAGAACGTTGGCCACATCGTCAAGGGCCTTGCTCTGGGTGCTTCTACCATCATGATGGGTGGTCTCTTGGCTGGTACCACTGAGTCTCCCGGTACTTCTTTCGTCTCCCGCGAGGGTAAGCTCGTCAAGGCTTACCGAGGTATGGGAAGTATCGATGCTATGCAGGACAAGAAGGCCGGTAACGGTGGTAAGGACAGCCAGAAGAGCAATGCTGGTACTGCCCGTTACTTTTCTGAGGGTGATAGCGTCCTGGTTGCTCAGGGTGTCTCTGGCGCTGTTGCTCACCGAGGGTAAGTCATAATCCGAAGCAGAATGTAAACGGGAATGCTAACATACAATAGTTCGATCAACAAGTTTGTCCCCTATCTTGCTGCTGGACTCAAGCACTCTCTCCAGGACAGTGGTATGACCAGCCTTAAGACTATGCACGAGAGTGCCGAGGCCGGTGAGCTGCGCTTCGAGCTTCGAACAGCCAGTGCCCAGTTGGAGGGCAACGTCAACATGGAGTCATATGAGAAGAAGCTTTATGCGTAATGATATATGTTTGGAAAAAATGATGGGACGATGGAAAGGGATACGGAAAAAGGGACTGGTTTGTTTATATGCATTCAATTGCATTGGGGAATTGGGCACAAGATTCAGAAGGGTTTGATTTGGGTTGAGGGTAAAGAGCCTCTGTGACCGTAGATCTGAATAGGCGTTTGTCCAACCACTATAGCGGTGCGGCGTGGGCGTTTTGCTGTCAGTCTGAAAAAACGACAAGGACAGAGGTCATGAATGATATTTTTATTGATACCCCAGGGATACTGAAGTGCTGCCGGTCTGTCCGAGTTGTGATGCATCCTGCGAGGATCATAGGGGACACTAACGTCAGCACCAGTCCATAAATGTAAATATCATTGAGCGATTGTACCAATAAATCCTCAAGAATCGCTCAGCATGGCTTATATCTGACAATCCGCACGCTGATCTCACAAGTTGTGATTCCGAGCATCGGAATAGCTCCGTAACATGGAAATCGCCGAAATATCAAAGTGCACAGACCGTAATCCCGGAAAGCATCATTGCAAAGCATAACAAAACCATGCCTCGAAGGGGAAGGTCAAGTGGATTTCTAATGATACTTTGCAAGGGTCTCTCGAGCTGAAGCCTGAAGTTTTTTTAGTTTCTTTTTAAAGTTCCAGTAATTTTGTCTGCTGATTCTACATTTCGCATTCCGTCGCCGAACTAGGCAATTCAAAAGAGAATGGGAGAATGCGTGACGCTTTCATATGTAACTGAAAGTTAACTAGTAGTAGATGATTTCCTTGAAGCAAATAATACATCGAAATCAATATAAATATAGATAAGAAATGACCGTCTTCGTCACTGGGTATATAGGTATAATCCGTTGGCGCGTACCCGTTCGCGCTCGAAACCAATTCACATGCCAGGCATTTCTCTGATTTCCCCCTTCACATGCATTTCTTTCCTTTTCTGGTGTCATATCGGTGTGAGGCTCCATCTTGCTGTACAATCCCTGGTCGAATGGCCTAATACTGGGGCTGCTGAGGGTTGTAAGTCTGCTGAGGTGGAGGGTAGGATCCCTGAGGCTGGGGAGACTGGTAACCGTGCTGAGGAAGTTGATAATCGGGCTGAGAGGCCTGCTGCTGAGGGTTGGGCTTCTGATCATGATATTGCTGCTGCTGCTGCTGAGCAGCAGGAGATGCTGGCATGTGCATACCCTCCTTCTGAGCTTGGTAGCCCTGCGTGATAGGTCCCTGGGAGAGACGAGACTTGACTTCGTTGTCCTGCTGGATAAGAGCACAGCAGAGGCACCAGTAACTGACGCAGCAATCGTTCATGCCACTGCCCTTGATGCCGAATCGCTCCCGGATCTCACCACGCTTCATCATGGAGTAACTAGGAGTTGCGTATTAGTTGATGGTTTGAACAGGTCTTCGGGAATCGTCTTACATCCAACCACAGCCAGTCACGCAGTTGATGGCGCAGAATATAAGAGCATCGCTGTTGCAGGTATCGGCAGTCTGCATAGTAGGATCTCTCATACGATCGGCCGTTTTACCCAAGACTATGGCGAGTTCATTAGTCTTCCAATTGCAATCAATTTGTCCCAGAGATCACATACGGATGCAGGGGCAGAAAGTGCCGAGCAGGCAAGAGTCGCAGGGCGAGCAATTGCAGAGGTTGTTCTGCCATTCCTGGTTCTGGACATTAGGTCCTTGAGAATACTGCTGGGCCATTCTGAATGATGCGTGAGTCGATTGACCAATTAATTGAAATTATTATGATTGAACGGAATTTGAGCCAAGAAGAATAAGTTCTGGTTGAAGGAAGGAGGGAGAAGATTAACGGCCAAGAGGGAGGAACGGCGTCTTATGAGAGAAACTACCTTACTGTGGACAATCAACAGTCTCGGCACGGTACTCGCCTTTCGTTTCAGACTGGCGTATCACAAGCAAGCCCTCTCCTCCCAGAGCTTCAGCTCTAAGCCTCCACGTTAGCTAGGTCATCCTTCATTTCAACGACAGGACAGGCAACAGGGGAGCCTAGTAGCCTAGCTAGAAGGCGTCTGACGCCTCGAGCTCAGAAACATGATGGAAAGTCATCCCTTGGTTGCATGCAGCTACCGCATTGGCACCGACGCCATGTCTCACAAGCTGGCTGTGCAACTAGTACAACTCTGCACAAAAAACAGCAAGCAGACAGCAGAACACTTTCCAAGTACAGTGCTTGAAGGTGGAGCTGCGAGCTGTTTCCTAAAAAAGGTAGTTCAGCCACGCCTTCCGACTAGCGTCCTAGGGCTGACATCCATGGTTGATGAGTGGTAGTGAAGTGGCACCATCATTTCGTTCCAACCACACCCATCCCATTTGGAGTCTGACAGAGATTATTCCATCAAGACATACGATTATTCCATCATTCAGAATGTTTCTCCGCAGATTTCGGCGATTCTTTCAAAGGAGAAATCGACCGCGACAACCACCCCAGCAGCTTGCTCGAAATATGAATGTTGATCGACGGCCCCAGTTCCCCAGTAATCGGCAGATCTTTGAAGAACTATCCCCTAGACGGTCCTAAGGCGTCAGTCACGTACTCGTTCTATAAAATACCCCACTTTTAGCTATAACCTTATATCTACAGATAGTAAAGCCTAATAAAATTATTATAATTTTATAGCTAAAACTATAGATTTAAAGTTCCTAAATTCCTATTAAAGATACCTTAAAAAATAAGCTATTAAACTAACCTTAATAAAAGGTAGCTATAGTAGTTAATTAACTAAGGTACTTACCTTCCTATAACTGCCTTAGCTACTAATTATAGTAGCTATTTTAAACCCTTTAATTTTTAATACTATAAGCTATAATTAAATTTCCTTTTTATATTATTAATATTACTATTTAAATATTTTTAACTAAAGAAATTATTTTATAATAGTTAAAGTATATAAATTCTATATTTAAATAGTTTAAATTAGTTATAAAATTAGAAAAAAAAGTACTAGTTTTTAATAAAGCCTATAAAAATATACCTTTTTATTTCTATTATTATTTATATTTTTTTTATTAGATTTCTTTTTTTTAAAAAGTATTAGGAAATCTTTAAAAAAGGAAAAAAGTAAGCTATATATTTAATAATTAACTTTATATCTTTTTATTACTTTAAAATCTTATTTTAAAAACTAAAAATATATCTAAAGTATTATTATAGTTTCTTTAATAAAAAGAAGAATTTTTAAAAAGTTTATAACTTCTTATAGTATTTCTAATAAGCCTTAACTTTTTTTTTAACTTTAAGTACTAATTTTATTATTAATAAGTATATAATTTATTATATAAGTTAGTCTTTTAATATAGTTACTATATATATAAAGTTAACTTTAATAGGGTTTAAATCTTAAGCTATTATATAAAAAGGCTATTTTCTTTACTAGCTTTTTTACTAGCCTTAAAGCTTTTTTAAGCTAGCTTTAAAGCTATAAAATAAGGTTATTATAAATAAAAAAACTAAGAAAATAATACTTAACTTAACTTAAAATATTATTATTATATTACTTAATTTATTACTTAAGTAGACTTATTATATATTCTTTAATAACCTCTTTTTTTATTAAAGCTCTTTATAGTCTTAAGAAATTAAAGTATTAGTACTATAAATACTTATTACTTTAATAGTAGAATTTTTAAGCTACTTTATAAGCTTAAAGATCTTAATAAAAAGGAAAAGCTACTATAAAAATAAAGTATTTATATTAATATACTTTCTTTAAATAATTAAGTATATTTTCTTATTTATATATTTTTCTTACTTATTTATTAAAAAAGATAAAATATCTCTATAGTAATATATAAGGTATAGCTAATAAGGTCTTATAATAAGAATAATATAATATAATACTTATTTTTTAATATATTATATATAAGGTATTATATATAATACTAAAAAATATAATAATTTTAAAAGTAAGTCTTAAGGTTATATAGCACTACCTTTAACCTTATAATTTAACTAAATAAGTAGCCTTAATTTATAAGTATAAAAAGATATTTTCCCTAGCCTTAATAAGCTAAAGGCCTTCTTTATTATTACCTAGTTAAGGCAATTAATATTAAGGCTTTAACCCTAAAAGCCTAATTTTAAATAAGCTAAAAACTATAAAGACTATCTAAAGATACTATATTATATAATTAGTATTAATAGCTATAACTATCCTATTATAGTAGTTAATACCTATATAAATAGTAATCTAATTAATATTAATAATCTTAATATTAATAATATCTTTAATTTATATATTTTTTTTTAATATTTAAATATTATAAGTAAAAACTTACTATATATTAATAAATTAATATTAATATAATAAATTAATCTTATAATCTTTAATTATATTATAAGGCTCCTAGATATATAAAATATATCTATTATTTTATAGTCTTTACCTAATAATAACTAATAAATAGGACCTAAATATTCTAATAATAGCTATAAAAGTATTAACTATAAAGTCTCTAGCTAAACTAAAATCTTAATAAACTTAATTAATAAGATTACCTTTAGGCTATAGTATCTTAAGTAACTCTAATTAAAATAAATATATTACCTAACTAGCTAAAAAGCTATAAAAAGCTTAATTAATAGGGTCTATAATTCCCTTATAACTTTAACCTTTCTTAATCTATCTATCTTTAAAGTTATCTTAATAATTATAAAATTATTAAGAAATTAATTAAGCCTCTATTAAATATAAGTTCTTTACCTAATTATATAAGATTAATAATACTAACTTTAATTATAGTTAAAATATTAAACTTACTTAATATATAACTAGTAAAAGTTATTTAATAATATCTATAGCCTATCCCTGCTAGCTATTATAATAACTAACTAATTAATAATAATAATATTACTTTCCTTTAAACTAATTTAACCTTTAAGGCTAAATTTAAGGTATAAAGGGAAGCTAGATAGGTATTAGCTATTAGCTATAGTTAGTAAATAGATAACTAGTTACTTTAGCTAGTTATCTTTAAATATAAGCTCTTTTATTACTTACTTAAAAGCTCTCTTTATAAAAGGTAGCTTAATAAGGAGGTATAATAACTAAATACCTTAGGTAAAGAAGACCTATACTATTATAAGTTAAAGAATAAGTATAGTTTCTAGATTTAGAGTATTAGTATACTTATAAACTATATCTTTACTAACCTATAGGTTAAGTACTAGTAAGTAAGCTTATAAAGTATTATAGGTAGTATTTAGAGTTTATATATAATAAAATTGCCTAGGAAAATCTATAAAGTTAATTATATAGGATAAAAAAGACTCTATATATAAGAAAGAGTTTTATCTAAAAGTTAAAAGAGCCCTTTAGTAAGTAAATAAAGCTATAGTTAATTAAATAGAATTTGCCTAATTAAGCATATTCGCCCTATAAAATAATAATACTAAGGTAATAAACAGTAGTATTAACAGTGATTTAATAAAGATATATCTATTATACTAACTATTATAAGTAAATTAAGGGCCTTAAAAGACCTAGTTAATTACTTAAGGTAGGATTAGGACTTATTAATAGAGTAATAGGCCTTTATTATAGCTATTAGATTAGGTAGTAGTAATAGCTAATATTAGGTATAGTTTATAGAGTTAAAATATATAGTTAAAGTAATTAAATTAATAGTATAAATATTATATTATAGGAATTAAAGGCTATTATAAGGTAAAGGAAGAGAAGTAAGGGGGAAAAGAAAGGTAAAAAGGTAAATTATAAAATAAAGGTTTTAGTATTAAGGGAAAAACTGTAAATATTAGTAAGCTAAAGCTAGCTTAGTAGATTAATAATAGATTAGATTAGGTTATAAGGTAATATAGAGTAATATAAAGAATATAAATTAAAGGTAAATATAGTTAATAAATACTTAAGCTTACTTATTTATATATAGGTTAATTAAATTATATAAAAAGATAATACTTTTATATTATTTTTTATAATAATATATTAATATTATAAACTTAAATAGTAAATTTATAAGTACTTAGTTTTTACTTACTTATAAGCTTATTAGATTTTTAATTATTTTAATATTAAAAGTATTAAATATATATAGCTTTTTTTAGCTTTTATTAATTATAATAATTATATAAATAGTATTAATATTAGTAATTAGTTTAGGGCTTTTTACTTTTATAATTATTAAGTTAGGAAGGGGCTTAAAGGGCTATTAGTTATTCCTTTTTACTTAAAATTATAGTTATTAATTCTTTCCTTTTTTAAGCCTTATAGCCTGTGCCTTAGAAAGTATATCTTAATCAGGGAGATTAGCAGTAAGCCCTATATAATAGGATTTGGCAAGTTTATTCGGCTGAAGGGAGCTCTAGATAGAGATTTCAAATAGGGGACTTATTTACACTAATATCACCCGTCTAGGGGATATGCAGAGCATCTTAAGAGAAAGGCAGCAGGTCAGTACTTATGCACTCTATTAGACAGGTAACTAACTACTTAGATGCAAATGTCCCACGTATCATACGGTGGTTTAATAGCTGGGGCTAGTTACCTTTCTCGATCCTGGGCAATTTTCATGGTGCTTGGGTAAATATTTAGAGATAAATGTATTGATTTTTTACTAATTTATTATTTAGGCCCTGATCCAATCGATACGTACGGCGCACTCGATACGTTACGGTCAAGGTCATTCCAGCTGGCCTAAGTACACGATTTGACAGGGGTCAGTTATGCAAGCCTGATCAATGTACCTTTGTCACGCTAGGCCCTAGAAAGCTAGGTCTAACGGGGTTAGGACGGAAATAGCAAAAAACGTATCGAAAAAACACAATTCGTGTCGCCCGCTTGTTTTCAACAAACGGCAAAACAAGCGTACACAATCGATCCGTACACTGATACATCCGGATCATAGATCACGTGACTAGACTGTCTCGCTACGTCGGGCCCCGCAGCCTGCACAACCGACCTAATAGGCCTAGCTCGGTACCTATAGGTTAAGCAAAGTCACTGTAAATTGTACGGAACGTATCGAGGTGCGCCGTACGTATCGATTGGATCAGGGCCTTATTAGCTCGCGACATCCTGGTTATATGAATGGTTTCCAGAAGCAGTTCTTAAAGCCTGGCAGTTCATATGCGTTTCCACACTAATAAGCGGCTACGACCGCATGTAGTAATACGAGCTGTCTTGCAACCACAACGAGATAAATAAGTTTGAAAGCCCGTGTTTGCTTGTATCTATGTATCGCCTTTCTCATCGAAGTCCAGGCTCGTACGCCCGCGACGCCTCGACTCTCTTGAAGGTTGTTTGTCGACTGAGTATCACATAATCGGGTATCACCACCTTTTCTCCTCGTAGCTTTCGCGCCCTTGGCGAGTAATCATCTTTTGAGAATCCTAGCTTCTCGTAGAACTTGAGGGCAGATTTGTTGCTGACAAAACACGTGAGCATGGCCTTTTCAACTGAAGGTATGTTCTCCGCGACGTCCATGAAGTAGCCCATAAGCTTCTTGCCGAGACCTGTCCTTTATTGGATGTCAGCTAGTTCATCAACGGCCATCCGTGTTCTATTTGTGGCACAATCCTGCATGACAGACAAATTCCCGTTGAAATACGGATGGTCTCAGGAATAGTCATCTTGGCTGACTCACCCTTGGAGCTCTGGCTTCAGATGAATCTCATAGCAGTAAACGACCGGCTCATGGTTCTCGAATGTCGGCATGAAAGATGTAAACCCTTTTATGTGGTCCTCACTGTCTTTCACAAGGATGTAACGAAGATCTGGGGATCTCATCTCCTTTTTCTTAGTAGCCGGGTGCCAACCGAGAGATGAGGTGCGATAATCTTGGCCGCTTGTTTCTTCTACCAAGTTATAACATGCCTCCAGATCTTCATCGCTCATGCAAGTAGGACGTGTGAGGCTCATGGTATAGGTTGCTTCGTCTTGTGGGTGTTTCCATTCTGACCAACCCTTGCTACTACTAGATACCACACTTGTTATAACTTTTGTCTATTGGTTAAACGTAAACTAACCTTGGCTTCACATATTGTGTCAGAAACTCATCGTCTTCGACCTTATTGGCCGTCTCAATGGGGTTTTCGGGTCGTTGTCGTCTTCTTCCAATCAATCTCCTTGGTTCTTTTGTGCCATTCGTTTCTGTCATGATTTTAATGTAGGTTGCGATGCCGAAGAATGTGGAAGAATCTACGATGAAGATCTTGAAATGGTAACAATCCAAGGTCAATGGCGAGGTGATAATAGACCTCTCTGTCAAACATGGTCACACCTCCACTAACAATATGAAGTGCTGGATGAACCGGAAGTACCAGACCCTCTAGATAGCCGAGGTTTGTCCGATACGATGAGAAAGCACCGTTTGAAGCTTTTCATCATCAATATCTTAACTTCAAGAAATGACAATATTCACTATTTCTCATTTAACGAGGTAGAAGTTGGCGGAATGGGCCTCAGCAGTCGTTTGCTGACATTCAGCCGTGGCTATGCCACCCGATCAGGCGGTTCTCGTATCAAGCCAACATTAAGTCTCGACCAGGTACGATCTACACTCTCGGGCCGGATACAAGTTTCATGATGTCAAAGACTGATGAAATCGTATCTAGTTCATCCAAAGAGGCCGAGTCTTGGCTTTCTACCGCACTATCCTCCGCGGGACCAAAAAGATCGCTGATCCTACAACAAGAGCCGAGTCTCGAAAATACGCCCGTGACGAATTTGAACGGCGTCGCAACGTCGCAGACGCTGTATGTTCCCTCATTCGCTTCTC
Source organism: Fusarium musae (assembly GCF_019915245.1). Classification (NCBI taxonomy): domain Eukaryota; kingdom Fungi; phylum Ascomycota; class Sordariomycetes; order Hypocreales; family Nectriaceae; genus Fusarium; species Fusarium musae. The sequence continues at coordinate 4,529,550 of NC_058387.1, forward strand.
AACCAATTCACTAACTGTTCTCTCCAAGTCACACGTTCGGTATCTCCTTTCAATTGGAAAGACGGAGTGGGAAGGCATGGAGAGGTATATCGATGGTATGTAGCGCAGCAGTTGTGAATATAGTGGTAGTTGTACATGACGAACAATTCCAGTCCCAGCGCTGTCGTCATTTTCTCAAATTCCATAGAATGTTTATTCAAGGCTTCTCACTGAAAGAATCGCCCTCAGTAGTTCGTTCGTTCTATCACGCATAATGTTTCCCATTGCCCCGTCCAGCAATGTCCGAATCGCAGTTGATTCACACATATCGTACATATCCTCCCGTATCCCGCCATTCGTATTTAACCTTGTCGTTGCTTGTGTCGAGGATTCGCCTTGCAGATGATATACAAGTAGCCGTTATGTCGCTTGCCGGCTTTCCGTCGAACGACCTATCGAGTATCAGTTCTACCCGGGTATAGTCCCTGGCTGACCTCTCTTACCTTACAGTGTTCGCATCGCTTCTTTACCGAACTGTGGACCTTCATGCCGCGAGTCTGTTGCATCAAACCGTTTCCGAGTGCTCGAGAGATGGGCGTCGTTGGGGGGCTGGCAAAGAGCGACCAGTTGGCGCGAGCCGCAAAAACGCCCATGGCATTGCTCGGGGTCAATAATCTCGCCGATAGCGAGAAGGCGCGAAGGAATGAAGCCATCGTGGTTGATTCTGAGGCGGACGACCCTGGTCGGAGAGAAGTTCTGTCCTTGAGCAGTTGAGGTTTGCCTTCAAGTGCTGAATCGTCGAATCACGTGTGGACAAAGTCATCCCGGAATCCACTTTTCCTATCTCGACCTTCAACTTTCATGAACATGATATCCTGCAAAAAGATCTATGTCTCTACGTTGTTATAATACATTCTGGCCACGATGATCAGAGTCTTCCCGATATTTCACGGCAGCTTATTCTTGTTCTGGTGAACTTGATTAAGGCTACGGATCAGAAAATAGCTACATCAGCGCCAACCATCCCAAGCTGTGTTCATTCTCCCATCAGAGCCAGTTCCCATTTTCTTTCAAAAGCTCTCGTTCTATCCTCCGTGTAGCTATCATCAAGTACTTGGGTGTTTTAAGCAAAACCGCATCCTGGGTTCTGCAAAGTGTCATGTACCAACAAATCAGAAGCAGCCAAACGTTCCATGAGTTCCCAAGTTCTAGGGTTGACCTAGGTGGGGTTTTCCAAGCATCACCAAAATCCCGCGGCATCCTGCTTCGGTCGTCGACCTTCTGCAATCTCGGCCCTCACCTTAAGTTCTTGAGCCGCCTTCGTGGCTGAGTCGAATGTGTGGCTTTTCTTTGGATCTCTGAAGCCTCCAACGAGAGGCCGCCATCCCTGGCCTTGACAGAAATGACCCCCGACACCCTGATTTTCATCCAGCTTAGCAAGTTCGGAGTCAGTGTAATTCATGATGATCGAGAGGGCCCGGCATGTATCAACATTAAGAGCATGGTTTTTAGCATCCTCCTTATGGGTGTCCTTCTGTAGGAGCATGTCTTGAAGAGTAGGCAGGCCCTGGAGACAGTCGTTATTCTTCTTGTGCTCGCAGATAAGTTGCTCCTGTAACGGCGGCTGGTCAAAATCACCATTTGGAAGAAGCGCCATCACAGGGAGATCGTTTGTGGTCTTCCGGGTGTGCAAAGAAAGGAGTTCTTGGCCATCGGCATGAACTGGAGCATCAACGTTGAAGCCTTTGGGGTCCCAGTCCTTCTCTAAGAAGGGTCCCATCAGATTAATGTCATGATGCTTTTGATGATCGCTCTGATGGTCAAGCAAACCCTGGAGCGTACACCCAGCGCAGTCTTGAGGGTCTTGTCGGTTTCGGACCCACTGGGGGCAGAAGAAGATGTCCAACATCTTGTACCCACACGAACGGCAAAAGAGTGAAGTGAGCTTTCCGGTATCGTCGTAGGACGGGTCGAGGGTGTTGCGATATGGCGACTCTAGGCCGGTGCGTACGGCCAGAATCATGTCGTACTTCGCTCTTCTCATGGCGGTGTGGTCTTCGGATCCAGTCTCTTTGAGATCAAGATAGCGGTACAAACCGTCTAGGAATTGAAAAATAATACCAGGTAACATGGGAATATCCGAGAGGTACTTCATGAAGGCTGCGTCTTTATCCATCAGAAGACGGATGCCCATCTTGCGAGCCTTTAGGACAGTTTTCAGAATAATACCGAAAACGCCTCGCTGAACCACCTCGAGGTTCATATAGGTCCAAGTGATCCCGTATCCATGTGTTTCCCTTGCGGCAGGCTCCATACCACGTTGCTTCTCTGCTCTGGTGAGCTTTTCTGCAGCGGGTACCTTGAAGGGCATGCCGGCTTGGTACAGAGGGTAAAAGTCCAAGGCTTCTACCAGCGGCAAGCTCTGACTGCTGCGCTTCAAGTTGACCTCATGGATAAGGTCCAGAAGGCAAATGATATCACCAAAGTGAATAAGGGGGCATTGATAAATGCCAAGGGTGGTAATATGAGGGCAAGCACGCAGGATGCATGCCAACAGTCGTCGGTCGAGAAGCGGGGTTTTCTGAAAGTGAAGAACACGAATATTTGTCCTTCTGTTGAAGATGCTTGTGACTATGATTTGTGAGTGAAAACACAGGTGTAGAAGGCAATGGAACTTACGGAGGCCGAACATATTCTTCAGTGCGACTGGCTTTGACATGCGATAGTCGAGATACTCGGGTTGGTCGACATAGTCTCTCATCATGTCCTCGAGGTTACTAATGTCTGGGATGGACCTGGCCATGTTGATCACAACCTGCGGTGGCTTTGTGCCTCTGTTGAGACAGCGCAAGACTTCCGGACTCAGCCCCTCGGCTTGTGTCAGTTTTTCGTCGGGATGCCAAGCAGGTCGCTCTGTAGGACCACATTTAGAGTAAATCCAGTTGATCAGGTCGATGATTTCCTTCCGAATACGTTCTTCGTGTGTTCGTGATTCCTGGTGGGCAGGCGACTTGATGAAAGCTCCCTGAGAAATCTTTGGGAAAAGACACAGAAAAACGTGACCAGATGGTTTGCTATGGAACTTGTTGGTAGTGAAATCCCAGATAGCCATACCCTTGGAAAGGGCGTCCCATTCTTGGGGGCGAGCAAGAGCAAGCTTTTCAAGATGCTTGATGCCAAGCGAAGCAAGTTGCTGTGCAATCAGGAGGCCTTGCGGGTGTGTTCCGTCGAAGACTTCCTTGGTGAGTTCAGAGGCCTCATGCTGGCTCTCAAAGGAGGAGTCGGTTGACTTGATAAGCAGATTCATGTCGGAGGTATATCGACCTTGGAAGCCTTGTTCTTTTCCCATGCCGACATAATCACTAAAATGAGGCTTATAAAGGCTCTTCTTGCGTTTCTCCTCGTAAGAGGCTTCAACCTCTTCCTTAGTCATGCTAGTGACCAACGGATGGTAGCCTTGTGACTCAAGACGCTCTCGAGACTCCTTGGGGCCATAGCGTCGTCGGTTCTCAGGCTTACAGATAGGAGTCACCTTCATGAGAGGTTGGTGAGCATAGTGATGGTTACTGGTTGTAGTGGCCTGAGTCCATCCAGCGTTTGTGTTCCATTCTGAGGTTGTCATAATCGTCGAGTTGACAGGAATGTTACCAGGAACGTTTTGTTTGTTCTTGTTCCGATATCTCGCCTTTGGTTTGCGTCCAGCCATAGTTTGAGGCTTTGCTGTACAAAGAACGGCGAGGTTGTCAAGAAATCTGAGTGAAATGATGTCCAAGAGAATTCCAAGATGCGGTGCCGGTGTTTGGCCTAGGGGAGAAGAGATAAGGGAAGAGTGAGGATGAAAAGAGGAAGTGAGAAGGAGGAGCAAGAAGGGAAGAGGGAGAAGAGAGAGAGAGAGAGAGAGAGAGATGATGGTAGAAGAGAAGATTATACCCCACTCCGAGTGCATAAGAAGGCTATGATTCACTGCCAACTAATCACCCAAGGTAAGGTACCTAGCTAATAGGAGATTTGTGAAAGTTGTTTGCAGCGCGAGTGGAGGTGCAGAAAGAGAAAGGCTGTGGAGTGTGGCTCAGACACGTTACCACAAAACGAACTCCTGGCACGGGAGCAAGAGTACAAACGGCCAAGTGCACTTGCACTGCTGGCCAATTGTCAGGCTTTTTTAGACGATTTAGCTCAATAGAGTACAATAGAGAGTTGTAGACAATGGAAGTAATTTTAGCGGATCTCAGAGTCTAAACGAGACATCAGACGAAACAAGGGGTGTGATGTAACTCAGCCACTGTAGGCATTCTATCATATATGCATCTACAAAAGTCGTATTCTCGGCTTCTCTGGCGTCACAATGTGCGTGTGATGCTGTTTTGTAGTGCTAGCGCTGTAGAACCATCGTCCGTGATCCAATACATCCCCTAAATCTCAGGGTATGGCTTAGGGGGCTCGGCAGGTAGCAAGCATTAAGGTTCTTTCAGCACCGTCTCTAGCTCCATATACCCTCTGAATAAATCTCTAAACGCTGATGTTAAGTTTTCATTTCTTCAGGCCCCAAAAATGCACGAACATGTAAAGGACCTTGAAGCACTGGGTGATGGTTCATGTGCTGTTCACCCCATCTTGTGAACATGGTGACCTGCATCGACGGACTGTCCACTGTACACCCCACTGGTTCAAATGTTCTGCAACAAACAGCAGAAATAATCATCTCGTACTGCACCGCAGCATTATTCATCCTGTCAACTTGTGTCTTTCCCATCAAACGTGGAAAAGGGGTTAGCCCCAGACTCGAATTCTCGGTCGACATGCAACCGCAAAACCCCTTATAGAATACAAACATCGAATCTCTACAAGGAAACGATCCCAAGAACATATTTTAGGTCTTTATTTCCTTCACGAATAGTACTTGACTTCAGAAATGCACTATAAGTCCTGAGTCGGGGTTAGAAAGCTAAGAACAGGCACATGGGGTCTTCAAACATCGGTTGGTAGTTGAGAGATTCCCTTTTCTCGATTGACTCCTGTCATAAGACTACCATGATAAAACTATTTCTAATTTTATCCAGAGTCTCTAAGTTACTCGAGCAGTAATCGTGTCGCCCGCCGCCGTTACGAAACCTCGATCCCAACCACGATTACACATACGATACTACGATCCATCTTTTAATTCCCCCGTACGTCTATATCGCTTAGTCCAAAGCCTCGTTGTTCTGCAACTTTTCTGGTTGTGGCAAATCTCCATGGTCAATAGAAGGAGACCTATCCGAGATACCCCTGGACCCTTGGGGAACTCCCAAGGACGAACCTGCCCAAGACATGGATCGTGCCATCTACCAAGCAACTCTATTACAACAGTACATGCTGCGATGTCCTGTCACATATATTTGAGAAGATTTTGAAATGTCGAAGTTAATTGATTGATTTATAGCTAAAGCTATGGCATCTGAACGAGATACATGAAGCCAGCATACTTCTAAAAAAATCTTAATCAACTTTCAGCTTCTAGAGGACAATATATGTATATATAGCCTCAATAAAGATAAGTCTCCTAGTTAGATGACAACAGTACCTCAGTTGTAACCTTATTTGCAATTCCTCAAGTTATAACAAGCCTTCAATACAGAAGCCTATTCTCCCAGGCGTGGCTACTGACGAAGTCACGCGTGGCATGAAAAGGCACAGTCAAAATTATATTAGGTTTCCTCGAAGAGGTTAGTCACAGTCATTATACTGCCCAGACATTCACGAAAGCTAACACTTGCAATACTGGCAAGCCTGAATAGAGCCTTGGTATGTCAAAATGATAGATACCCTTGAAATGTTTATGAGACTTCTTCGAATCAATCACCTATCTCCGGTCGTCCAAGAGCCCTTGGCCTTAGACACTGAGCTTTCTATATCCCGATATAAAGCTTTCGGTCAAGATTCCTCGGAAGACACGATGATAGACACACAGGAAACAAAACCTTTTTCAATAAATAACCAGTGTCCAGAGGCCTGCGTAACAGTACACTTTGGTCAAAACCTACACTAAACGAAGCATGCACCTATTTCACTGAGGACGTGTCGAATTGGGGATAGACACATGCTAGAACAGACATTATTCTGGTACATACGGAGCAACACTCATGGGGAGTCCTTCATCGAAGCAGATCGAAATGTTCAATCAAAGATCCATCAACACACGGCCGAACCAATACGGAGTCCTCTAAGAAGACTCCAGTCGAGTCCAAAATCCCCAGTAGCATTTCAACAGCTCAACAGCCCGAAGAACTGGCCTCAAGACGCTATGGTGTTTTGTAAGTTGAGACAAACTTATATAGTGTCTGCATCATGGCTACCTAGGCCCAGGTCCGACCCCGACGCAATCCCGCTGTTCCTGTATCAATTATCTATACTATCATACGCAACACCTTCTACGCCCAGTGTTGACAACAAAGTACAATAAACTGTGGTGCTCAGCGGCGTTTTGTTTTTTTGCGCAGTATTGCACTCTTGCTTAATCTCACCGCCGTTCAGCATACCCTACGAGGGTCATATTAAACAAGATATGGATAGACGGGTTGACATATCACGGGGCGTGCCATGTTGAAAGGGAGAAATAATACGAAGATCTCTCGTCTGATCCAAGATCAGAAAATCTAGCCGGCAAGAAAGAAAACTCGAGATGCAGACGTCCCCGCTAGGCATGGAATCTCTCATCGAATCAGGCATGGTAGGCTTAAATTCACAATAGCTCTCTGCCTTATCACCTACACACTCACATGCCGGGCACAGACCTTTGTGGTGCATGATAGCCTTGATAGGGCCAAGGACAAGCAATGAACGGGCTAACCTGGACCAAGTATTTTAGTCTACGCCCAAGATCAGGACAAGGGTCCAACACACCACCAACCAAGCAAAGACATGAGAAACAAGCCGTTCCGGGAGCTTTGGGTGCCATCAGAGAAGTGGTGGTGGGCATGAAAGCATGGCACATGGCCGTAGCTCAATCTGCAAGGGTGTGGGGCTTGCATCAACGTTTCGTTTCGTTTCTCGACGAGGATAAGCTCGAGTCCTCGAGATGAGTCGTCATTGTCCGACTGGGACAGCAAAAGGGTGACAGCCGGCATGGAATAGCACGCATCAACTTATGCTATCATGTACTTGATGTATGTATGTATGGCTGACTCGACCAATTCCAAGGCACGGCGGACCGGGCGGTTAAACAAGGTTGGCTGTGTATAATATCATGACACGCATGCGCACGAGATCATGCAAACGGGAACTTCGGTTCCATCTGTCTTAGGCGTACTTGCATCGAGGTACATAAACTGGTGATAGCTACCATGGTAGAGATTGCAATGTCTTTGACGGGACTAATTCGAAGGTATTTCTGCTTCCAAAATTCTTATTCTTCTACAAGATGAAGCCTAATATAGAAAACTGCGGTTCAGACCTAAAGCATCCGTAGGATATATGCACCTTCTCTGAGATCGATACCATTATCAGGGATATACGAAGGATATCGGTGTTTCGGGGGTCGCCAATATGCGAGTGGAATGATCATGTCAAGATGAGGAGGAATTAACGCAAAGGACGCCAAATCATCTGACTGAAAACGGCAGCGCTGTTCAAGACATATACAGGACGGGCACCGTTGTGGGCAATGCATGGAACAGAAGCTTGTGAACAGCACATGATCGTTCGTAGCGGGAAACGACCGTTTGAGGTTGATCAGATCGACCTCCAAAACGTCAAAACGGGTTCTACAAGTGCCCACTCACATGAAAATCACGAGTCGAATCACGAATCACGACAACCACAGAATAAAAATGTGGATCGTACAACAAAAAGGGCCGCTAGGATCAGTTAAATTGCACAGTTGCATAAAACCTCAAACAAGATCATCTCGTGGAACTGCTTTGCCAGTTTATTATTGGGCAAAATGCGAAAATGTGCGAGTAGTCGTTCTCAATCACGTACAAGTAAGACCGGTCAAGCGTTCTTTTGTTGATAACGGTACAGCCACGGAAAATTATTATCATTCATTCCTCATAGTGAATAAATCATGATCCTCAAATAGGAGAGAGTCTAGCCACGCTGTAAATGACGGGGCCAGCGTAAATGGCCACTGATCAAGCGTAAAACGAGTAAGCCCAGTCGCAGTATAAAGAGGCGACAAAATTTTGAGCCGCGACATGAATAGAACAGGGTCCCTTCAACAGACTCAGGTCTACGGAGTACAGTGAAGAAGGGATCAGCTTCGCTCATCAGGGATGCCACCCCAAAACTCTCAACATCGAATGTCGGTGTGCCCTGGATAAAATTTTATCACAGTGGGCACTGGATCAAAACGAACTCTCTGCTTCGGGCTCTGTTCCGGGGTTCCAAAGCGCGATGCAACACTGATTGCTATTGAAGAAATAAACCGTCTTGGACGTTGGCGATCGAGTTCAACAGAAATCATCCGCAACCTTTTACGTCCCAATACTTGCCAGACACAAAGAGGCTGCAGGGTTGGTCCCACAACCCGAAATCCTGCATGTGGAGAGCTGTGGTTGAATATGGGTGCTGATGGGCATGTGGACCTAGATTGCATTGTCAACCGGCCACGGACCATCATCATGTATGTATGTATGGTGATCATGAGGTGTGCACCAGAAGTATCAAGGTATCCTGTCCTCGGTGTGAGGAAAAACAGCGGAATGACTTACACCAAAAATCGCTGATCTCCCACCAAAGCCCGTCCGCTGTATTTCCTCACCCCCTAGCCTGTTAGCCTGCTCTTCTTCTTGTAAGGTTATTGGTGTGCGAATCTCCGAAACGAGGTGGTTGTAGATTAGAGCCAAGTCGACACGGTGAGAAGGATCATGGAAGATCATATCAGTTAAAATTATAACGCCTCGGGAGCCAGCTCAGACGAAAAGAAGGAGCCCCAAACGGAACCATAGTTTGAGGCCCTTAAAGCACGTGAACTTCAATTTGATGGCATTCTCATGGCTCCTGTCTAACAAAGCCACCGTCAGCCGGTTTAAGTTAGCAGACGTGGAATATGATTGGAACACATTCTTCTGGCACATCCAGAGATTTGGTTGTACCGCTCGTGCCGCTGCCCACGAATACTGTGCAAAGTTGTTATTGTCTCGGCCTTGATCCGCCTGGATAGATAGTATGTGTCTTGCCAACCGAGTGCCTAACTTTCAATAGTAAAAGTAGTCTCGGAATGCTTGAGTCATGGGAATGAAGGAATGAATATCCGTATCGTAGTCCAAATAGCTGATCCACTAGTATCAGAGGCTTCTGAGCGGTAATCGGCCCAAGCTGGCTTGGTGATCGCGGCTCTGGCTGATCTACTATCCCCAACTTGTCACAAATCTGTGCTGGAGTTGATTAAGGCGGTAGCTGAACTGGGAGTCACCTGAACGCATGGTGAGGTAGAGAGCGCGATCGTGTGAGCCACGGCTGGGGTCAATTAGTAGTCTGGTCTACCCTCGATTATGGAATCAAATCCTGAGTGGCTGATGAAAGGCCTGAGTGTGACATCGCGGAACCGTGACATTGTTGTGCCTCCACTGTGAATTGGTAGACAGCTTCTAATGTTCGTGTTGGACAATGGAAATGGCTGTGTGTGTGGAATGAGAGAGCGTGCAGGGTGATATGTACTAATACCTGGTAATCATATGTATAGCTCGACTTAATACACGTTGAACGTTTGGTGTGTACTCCGTATCCTTGGATTCAACCTCCGTTCTTGATCGCATTTGCTCAAATGTTGGTCAATCTCCAGGGTAGCATTCTCCTCTTTCATCGTGATTCTTGAAAGTGAAAGAGCTTAACAACAGGCGAATAAGGGTCGTGGAGGCGAGGAGTTGCGGGTCTAGCGGTCAAAGTAAGGTACCGATACTATCTTGGGAATCAGAAAGTATGCGCTTGGTTCACAAGTCCAGCGAGGTACCTTTCGTGCATGACAATGTATCTTTTATGGGGTCCAGTCCCTTGCCTCAGTCGACCGTATTGATTGATTCGCCAGAGTACCTTGAGTTAGGGCACAATGCGGGTACTGTTTAATACGACGTTCTAGCTAGCGCCCAGCCGCCGTAGGGCCATGCTTAGGCTTGAAACCAGGTCAGACCAGTCTCTCCTTGAACTTTTGGTCTTAGGTAAAGAAGGTAGGTAACGTTAAAGAAATCGATGAGCAAGGAATCACCAGATCCCAGACCAACCTGCTGTGTAGCGTAATGGTGTGCTCGGTAGAGTTTCCATGATGGCCGGCTCTCGTAGCCACGACATGTTGGAGGGTTGATACATAAGGTTACTGGATAGAAGCGGTTGTCAGAGGATGACGCTGGTGCGGGTAGCTGAAGCGTGACCTGATATGACATGACCTGACAGTTGGGTGCATCCCACGGCAGAACAGGGGATACGCTGTGGACTGGGAGAAAAGCAGCAACAGTGTTGGTGTCGTAAAATCAAACAAAACACAATCCTTGACCTGAGACGAGTTCAAATCCAAGCTATTGTCACAATATCCATTGCAGTAAACATGAGACAGTAGAGCCTCATGGTAGCTATGGGCCGCACCGTGGTTCATCTGAGTGCCAAAATGGTGCCAGGAGACACAACAGAGCCAAGAAGCCAATGACAGGGCCATGCAGTCCAGCAGACGACCTCTGCGCTGGGGAGAGCACTGACGACTGGCTGGAGACTGCCACTTGTCGAAACGCTCTGGTCCTGGCATAACAACATCATCTCGGGTTCTGCTATATTGATCCACCCAAGACCATGTCAATTGTGTTGATCTTGGCCGCCTGGGCACGGCGCACTCGTCGGCACTGGGCTCAAGCGAGAAATCCAGGACAAGGACTTAGTGGATAGTTCGGAAAGAAGCCTGTTCTGCTGTCAAGGGGCTTTTAACAAGGCCGGTGACATGAGGCGGCAGGACATTGGATGTTGATTGGATTCTGGTGGAAGATCCTAGAGCTGCGTATGTATGTAGAATATTTATTATTAAGAATAATATCCGTACACAGCCACCGGAACAATACAACGAGCTGCCGAGTCAAAGAAAGCCATACTAGTAGTTGTACGGAGTAAAGGGATGTGCACATGACTTTGGCCCCTTTGTGACCCTTGGGATGCACGAGGAGGCCAAGTGCTAGACCAAATTGCTCGGCAGAGTGGAGATGGGTGATACAGACAATTGAGGGAACAGGTGGGTTGGAGATCGATAGTGAGCACCGTCTGGAGACCCTGTTCATGCTATTGCTCAGAAACCGAGAAAATCGGTGGACAATGAATAGCGAAATTTGTCTTCCATTTCTCTAGGACCAAGACCCGCATAATTGAGTCAGAGCTGGAGACGGGTTGAGCAAGCCTTGACATGGTTTTCTATAGTGGTTGATGGACAGTCAACATATTCCATGGTTCGTTTGAATCGAGGGATGATTTCTATGCCCAAGATGGAGCGTATGGATGCACGTGATACAGAATAGTGTTGAGACCTTGTGCAGGCATTTTTGTATACACCGGCAACGGAATCAAGGTGTGATGATGATTTTTATTCTGTAGCTATCTCGAGGACAGTTGATATCATAATACAACACAGAACAGAGTACTTGGCATTGCTCGGAGGACGCCCTAAATTATCAGTCAAGTATCAGAGGCCGGTATGTAGAATGAGTAATAGCCTGGTAGGTATGAAATAAAGCTTATATCGAGAATATCAAAGAGATGATGAGCAACGGAAGTGGAATTATTCGATACGGCTGAAACGGAGGATACGGTGAGCGCCTTCCCTTGCTTCCTTCCATTTGCTCCATGTGCTGGAAGTTGGCAAGGAAAGTGCGATTTACTATTCCCTAGGTACATACTTTATTTAACCTGCCCGCCTGTGATGAACGTGCGCCCAGTTGATATGGAACCCAAGTCGTGAGGGAAGGTGAGGAACAAGTGTACCATCTGAGACTGAGAAGGTACGTGTCGAGTACTCCCTACGTGGGCCCTGACTATGCTACAGCAATTTTGTCCGCGGCTAGCGTCATTCGCTAGAGTCAATCCACTGGTAGCCGGCAGGTCGATGGGGCATTGGCAATATTAGTTCCACTTGTTTAATGCAGCACAGACCAGGGCATCACCCAGCAACAACAAGGAGAGAAAAATGAGATTGTTGAGAAGGAGCACAGAATTGGTTTAACGAGAGACAGGTAATTTTGAGGAGATATTAGTTGCTGGGGAACCAGATGAGTGATGTATCATGTTGTAGATTACATGAGCTGTGGTGGATGTACTGTAATTGTACGGAGTAAATTCTTATCAAACGGATAGATATGGAGTAAATGCGATCTCATGCTCAACTATCAGTGGGTGATGTGCCCTGTAATTTGAAGGTGTTTTGACGCGAAAGTAGCCAATGGATAGACTAGTAAGCGGATCGTTTACTGATGAGGTGCTGGTCCGCTGACATTAAGAGATTATGGTTCTTGATGAATAGAACAACCAGACTTGAAGAACCCGAATCAGATCTCGGACAGTACAGTCACTGTCACTGCAGATACGGTCCAGTGATTCCTCGTGCGGCACCAACACTGGATCTAAACTGTACGGTACGGCTAGCCACTGATCAACTGAAAAGTCGATTCAGGTGCTGATATGAGGTGCCAGCCCATCACTCACTCACACTTATGACTCCTCTCCTCTCCTCCCTCTCTCCCCTTTAGGTTGCTTCCCTCTGTTGCAACTAACCCTGCCCTTGCCGGTCTTTAATCTCTTCACTCCCCTAATTCCCGCCCACTTTTGCTGCACACGCCCCGCCCGGACCCACATCCTTAGGTTTAGGCCTGTTCACTGTATGTGACCCTGGGTGTCTGAATGTACCGTACCCTTCCATCCTGGGCATCCATGGGATAGGATACCCTCTCTTCTGATCCCTTTTTCACAGTAAGACACCAACAAATAAGTACCCCAAGCCTCCCCGTCTTCTGCAAACCTCTCTTCCCTCCTTCTTTCCCCCCTACCTGCTCTTCAGCTCCATCTGAAATCCAACGCCTTTTTCTGGATTAACTTCCTTTTTTCTTTCCTTTTTTATACCAACGTCTTTGTTTGTTGTGATACCCAATCTCATTTGATACCCCCCAAAATCTTTCAAAATGGCCGAGGAACAGAAGAACGTCGAGGTCCCTCAGGAGACCAAGCCTGAGATCGCTGCCCCTGCCGCTGGCATCTCCGCCCCTGCTGTTGAGGCTCCCGTCGAGACAAAGCCTGTCGAAGAGACTCCCGTTGTCGCCGCCGAAACCGCTGCCGCGACAGAGGAGAAGCCCGTTGAGGAGACCAAGCCTGCCGAGGAGGTTGCTAAGGCTGAGGAGAAGAAGGAGGAGGAGGTTAAGCCCGTTGAGGAGGGCCACTTGAACCACAAGGCTCAAGGCCTGAGCTTTCCCAAGTAAGTAGAACAGCATGTGCCACTCCCAGCCTTGCTTTCGCCAAGTTTTCTACGTCTTGGGGCCAAGAGACCTTGCTCCTCTAAACGCTTCAGGATTAGAACTATCAGGAACATGGCACTAACGTCACTCCGTTTAGAAACCTCATCCCCAGCAAAGAGTTCTTTTTCTTCGGCATCGAGGCTATCGAGCCCAAGGCTCTTTCCCACTACCTGAAGAGCGAGAAGTCAACTGAGACTGCTCACTCCAATATTGCTTGGGCTTCCGAGACTGGCAAGGGTCTTCTCTTCGTTGGTGACAAGAAGAACCCCTCTAGCGTCATTAGCCTGGTAAGTTTGGGCCCACAGAACTCTGGTCTCGTGCAGCGTCAACTACCGACATGTCACAGCAAGCTAACCGCCAATTCCCGTAGGCTGATGCTACTGAGCCCGAGATCGATGGGTCTCATAAGTTCCACCTCACCTCCAAGGGTAACAAGCACACCTTCAAGGCTTCCAGCGCCGCTGAGCGCGACAACTGGGTTTCTCAACTGAAGCTCAAGATCGCCGAGGCTAAGGAGCTTGCCACTACCGTCATTGAGTCTGAGACCTACAAGACCACTCTCGAGAGCTTCAAGCCTACTCCTGTCAAGAAGGAGGAGAAGGTCGTTGAGACCGCCAAGGAGGAGACTCCCGCCGAGGCTGCCGTTGCTGTACCTGCTACCGAGGAGGCTGCTCCCGTCAACGAGGAGACCCCCAAGGAGGAGGAGGTCAAGGACGAGCACAAGAAGGATGTCAAGTCCGAGGAGCCCAAGCGTCGATCTGCTAGCCGCAAGCGAACATCTTTCTTCGGCTTCGGCAAGAAAGAGGAGTCCAAGAAGGAGGCCGAGGCCAAGCCTGCCGATGAGGTCGCTGTCGAGACCCCTGCTGTTGAGGAGACCCCTAAGATCGATGAGCCCGTCAAGCCTGTCGAGGAGGTTGTTCCCGCTGCCGTTGAGGAGCCCGCCAAGTCCGCTGAGGAGACTGCCCCTGAGACCGCCCCTGCTGCTGCTGAGGACAAGCCTGCCGAAAGTCCCAAGGAGAAGCCCACCGCCACCAAGCGTAACAGCTTCTTCGGAAACGTCTTCTCGAAGAAGGAGAAGAAGACCCCTGAGCTCAAGCCTACTGAGCCTGAGGCTACCAAGGAGGCTGAGGCTGAGACCACTGCTCCTGTGATCCCCCCTGTCGAGGCCACCACTCCTCTCGCTGTTGACGTTTCCAACCCTGCTACCGTCCCTACCGAGACCACTGAGACTGCTGCCGCCACTTCTCCTGCCCCTGAGGCCAAGAAGGACCTTAAGGAGAAGCGCAAGTCTTCTCTGCCTTTCGCTTTCGGCAAGCGTGACAAATCTCCCGCCCCTGCTGAGGGAGAGAAGAAGGAGTCTCCTTTCTCGAAGCTCCGTAACACCATCCGTGGCAAGTCCCCCAAGCCTGCTGAGAAGCGCGCCGAGGAGAACAAGGAGGAGACCGTCCAGGAGGAGCCCACCGACGCCAAGGCTGAGGAGCTCAAGACCGATGAGGCTCCCAAGATTGAGGAGCCCGCTGAGCCCGAGGCTGAGGACAAGCCCAAAGATGCTGCTCCCGCTCCTGTTGTCACCGCCGCTGCCTAGATGGCTGCCCGGCTCTGAGCGTTGAGATTTACGACTGAATTCACAATGAAACAACCCCAACACTATACAACACGCGCATTGAGAGGGTTTGGGAATGGAAGGATGGAACTGCATTTCTTCACAAGATACCAAGATACCCTGTCGAGACTGCTTCACTGATACCAATTTCCATAGCTAAGTTACTGAATATGACGGAGGAGAGGAGGATGTTGAACAAAATGGATATCTGATGGATGTCCGAAAATCACCAAAAAAATGTTGAATGGGCTCTTGACTTTGATGAGTCGAGTTGCCCGCGTCGTTGCTTCTTGTTTTTCTTGTCTGATACCCGGGATGGAGATAATTAATACCTAATAATACAACTGCTGCGTGTTGACTATTTTGTCTGCCTCTACTTCCTACCAATGAAGTGATTGTTTTGTCTTTACCACTCAAGCCTTGAAAGCTGTTACATTATTGTATTTTAGGTCTTGAGAAATAGATATGGTTGGCGATGGTCTTCATTCTTACCATGTGGCGTTATCTGTATCGATTGAGTTGTCTTCAACAAGCATTGGCATTACACTTGCTGTTCCTTATCCTTGGCTTTCCCCACCTTCTTGAAGACTATGACGAACAAGAGGATCAAAATCCAAGAGTAACGAGTCTTCGAGGCTTATGCTAAACGTTCCTAAATTGTCCTAATGTTACCTAAAGAGTTCTTTAAATCAAGGACTTTAGTATTTGACTAACATCAAGGCCAGAAATACCAAGGCCCTGGCAGGACATATAGTTGTGGCACTCCAACACTTCAAGCACTCAAGTCTTTAGAAAGGCCAGTACTCGGCCAGATTGGGCCAAATACGGCGGATTCATCTCAATCCCGCGGGACTTACGTCGTTGTACTTGGATGCTGTCAACTCCAGAACTGGTCCTTGCTTTGTGGCGGACGAGAATCGACTTGGTGTCTCACCGACTCGTAATGTTGGTGCGTTGTGGGCTGTCGGCGATACCGACACCTTGCCTGATTCTATGGATACGCGTGTGTTGAGGACGCAGATAACTGTGCATAACGAAGATGGCAAGGCCGAAACTATTCGCGTCGACGCCTTTTGGTCTTTCCTCCAGTGTTAATGGTATCGTGAATCTCTCTCTACCCGCCAGCGGACACGACGAGAACCAGCTTGCTTCAGGCAAGGAATGGGGCAATACTCTCCAGGATGCATACTTCAACATTTCTACCCCCCAGAACCCGCTTACTTTTGGTGAAGACTCGAGTGACACTCTCCGGGTATGAGCTTTGGGGTGAACGGCTACCAACTACCTACCTGGCCAGTAAAGAGCCCAGTTCGGTTGAGCGTATTCTCTTGATATCTAGCAGAGTCTACTAAGCCATTGCAAGCTATCCCAAGTCATATCAAATTATCCCTAAACTGCCTTAGGACCCATGCTACTTAGGTCTAACATTTTCAAGCTTCCAGTACCTAAGATATATAAGTTCTTCAGATAAAGGGACATCAGTAATCAGATAAAAGGCATCAAGAACCAGGCAGAATCATTTCCCGAAATCGGGCCAAAGCTGTCCTCAAGCACTTCGGCAAACTCAAACCTCAAATACCTGAGTTTGCTGCAGATAAGCTTTATATATATGTATCCAGTCTCTCAGGTCAGGGACCTGGGTCAACCACTCAACCAAGCCTGGTTAATATCGACCTTATGAGGTATGAACGCGCAACACAGCTCCAGTGTGGTATATGGGCGATCGTTTTGGATATCCGCTCGGAGAACGACTACGTTATTAAGATTGCAAAAGGCATGTCAAAGGTCTGGGAAGTCAAATTTCCCGAATCGAGCTGTTTCCTCCACCTGACATGGCAGACGAAGTCATTGACGTCAAAGGATGGACTGTTTACTACGATGGGTTCAATGTGGATGTGGATAAGTAGGTGCGATTTGCGGCTGATATGCTGATTTCTGGTCCGCGCTAGAACTGTCATTGACTTACAATATGCTGGGCCATGTTGCGGGCGAAGAGGATTAGAACGAGGACAGATC
Source organism: Fusarium musae (assembly GCF_019915245.1). Lineage (NCBI taxonomy): Eukaryota > Fungi > Ascomycota > Sordariomycetes > Hypocreales > Nectriaceae > Fusarium > Fusarium musae. The sequence goes on from NC_058387.1 coordinate 4,546,599, forward strand.
AGAAGAGGGTAGTGGTGCATGGCTGACGGGAGGAGGCAAACGTAAAATGATCTTGGGTGCTTGATGGTTGCCACTGTTAACAGTCAGTTGCTGGCTTGAGCATTCCTTATTATGGTGAGAAGTCGTGAAAGTTGCACTATTCTGTAGCTCTTAATGGTCTAGATCACGATTTGGGTGCGTCCTTTGATCAAATATGTTGATAATGTTGCTTCAGAAGTATTTATAATAGTGTTCCCCTGAAAACCCACCAAAGTGTTGTCCGAAGGAGAAAGGCACCTATACAGCTTGTCTTCAATTTATATGAACTAAGTTGTAGAATAAACCACTCTGTGGCTAGTATCTGGTGTGTGTAGAAGTATCGTTCTAGCTGATGGTGACAACTTCTTTCTTCATTACATATCAGACTAAATTCGCGCATTGTTTGCCATCCTCTTCAGTTTATGACTGAAGGGGCTTGCCCATGCCTCCATATGTGATCATCTTTGTAACCTGATACTCTCCAATTCCATACAGGGAACCCTCACGACCGAACCCACTCTCCTTAACACCACCGAACGGCGCAGCAGCGTCAGAAATAATACCAGTGTTGACACCAACCATACCAACCTCAAGAGACTCGGCAATACGGTGCACACGCTCAATATCCCGTGAGAAGAAATAGCCTGCAAGACCGACTTCGGTGTTGTTGGCCATCTTGACAACTTCTTCCTCTGTCTCAAAGGGGAAAAGACCAGCGACGGGTCCAAAGGTCTCTTGCGAGGCCATGTCCATCTCAGGGGTCATGTCACGGATGACAGTGGGTGCATAGAAGTTGGATCCAAGGTCGTTGAGTCGCTTGCCTCCGATGGTGATCTTTCCACCCTTCTTCTCAGCATCCTTAACATGAGCCTCAACCTTCTCAATAGCTCGATCGTGGATCAGAGGTCCATGTGTAACGCCCTGGTCAAACCCATTGCCTACACTGAAAGACTTGACCTTTTCGGTAAACTTGGACACGAACTCATCGTAGATTCCGCGCTGGACATAAATCCGGTTGGCGCAGACACAGGTCTGTCCCGAAGATCGGAATTTGGACGCAATAGCTCCAGCCACAGCAGCATCCACATCAGCGTCATCAAAGACGATGAAAGGGGCATTACCACCAAGCTCCATGGAGAGCTTCTTGAGAGTGCCGGAAGACTGCTTCATGAGAAGCTTGCCAACACCAGTGGACCCTGTGAAGGAGACCTTGCGGATAGTAGGGTCAGATGTGAGAAGCTCGCCGAGCTCGGGCGTGTTTTCGTGTGAGGTCACGACGTTAACGACACCCTTGGGGATGCCTGCGCGGTGAGCCAATTCGGCCAAGGCGAGTGAAGTAAATGGTGTTTCGGCGGGGGACTTTGCAACGACCGTGCAACCTGCTGCCAAGGCTGGCCCAATTTTTCGTGTGATCATGGCGGCAGGGAAGTTCCATCTCAAGAATGTCAGTTATGTGTCTTGCAGGAGTGAAACTAACTTACGGTGTAATGAGACCGCAGACTCCAACGGGCTCCTTGATAGTCCAAACACGGTTCCCAGGAACCGAGCTAGGAATTGTGTCACCGTATACTCGTGGTGCTTCCTCACTGAACCACTCGAGAAAGTTTGCAGCATACGTTGTCTCACCCTTGGCATCGGCGATGGGCTTTCCATTTTCCCAGGTAATAATCTTTGCGATATCCTCGGCGTTGGCGGCCATGTGATCATACCAAGCCCGCAGTAGCTTTGAGCGCTCACGGCCGGTCTTGGCGCGGAATGAAGGGAACGCATCTGCAGCAGCGCTAATGGCTAATTGAGTATCCTTGGAATTGAATTCGGGGCATGTTCCAATGAGTTTACCGGTGGAAGGATCTGGACTGTGAGTATATGGGATTGTTAAGGGAGAGAAAGGGTGAAGCTCACCATGGACTTCAAATGTCTTGCCGGAGCCGGCCTTGACCCATTCACCATTGACATAACAAACATCCTGCTTGAGAAGTGATGGATCCTTGAGCTGAAGGATATTAGTTGTATGATCAGTCTCTTAGACTGTGAGAGGTGTACCTTTGGGGGAGCGACATTGGAAGCTCTCCTTGTGATCATCAATGAGATGACTGGAGATTGTCGCAGAGCTGCTCGCGATGGAGCGGCCAATTGTTGAAGAATAGCCATGTTGATATCTCAACTCACTCTCAGCAAAGTCAAATAGACAAATAAATTTAATCAATTGAAGAGATAAAGGGTCAGGACTCTGGGGATTCGCTGTTGCCAGTGACGGATCGAGGTTGGTGATGGCGGGGTGACGTCTTGTTAATCAAGCTTGTGTGGGGTTGACTAAAGCTCCCGGAGCCGGTATCTTTGACCACTATCGGCTCCGGCGGGACCGGCACAAGAGACATCGGCATGTTATTACCAATGGCCGATTAATTAACCTCAAATAGTTCAATAGTGACTCAGTCCCTGCAGTTACTTAACGTTGTTCAGCTTAGCGGCTTTGACACTGGCAATTCATGTAGAGTATCTCTGCATTTCACCAATCGACCGGGCCGTGTTTACGAAGTAGGCAATTCTACGCGAAGGATAACTCATGTAAATCTCAATGAATTATCATATTCATATATGAACAACAGTTCATGGAAGTCGAGCCTTGTAGGGCTATGTATGCTCCCTAGTATACCATCCTTAACTCCAAACACCCAATGCTCATTAATGATAGTGGCTCCTTCAAGACGTATCCTAAATGTCATCCTAATATTTCTTCAGCCATAGTATCTGTTCTGCTGAGACCGAAGTGGGAGTTGGCGATCCAGAGTGTGAAAAGCCTGCGTTCGAGGAGTATACGGCATTGCTCGAATACTGGGAGTCTTCATGTTGTGCATCTCCCAAACACCTCCCTTTGGCTCCGACGTCGTAGATCCATCTTCGTCGTCGTCGTCGTCCGAAACATCGTTGATCTTATTTGGTAGCATGGCATAGATGCTGAATCCCAGATTACAAAGATAGATTGCCCTGGATCAGCGTCAGTAAAGTTGAGGCATATAAATACTATACACCACTTACAGCATGTAAACACCAATGACAAGCGAGTATCGAGCAATCATGCAGCTCTTATACTTTCCATATGGCTTGGCAATATCGCACCCAATACGGTAGTACCAAGCTGCAGGAGCGGGATATCGTGAATCAGTGTAGTCAGGTCCAATGGTTCCATAGACGCAGACTGTGTAGAGAGCGACCATACTGACATTGATGAAAGTGGCGAAGATGGGGTACCAAACTCTCATAATAAAGGCAGTAAGCTTGCCGAGGAGGAAGAAGAGTGAAATGATCGAAATAGCGACATTGAAATTGGTGAAGCTGTCATGTTAGTCAGCGCCTTAGGCACTGTCAGAGGTACACACTCACGTTCGTGTCCAGATGAGAGCAATCTTTGGTTGAGGCTGATAATTGGCATAAGCGTAGAGAACTCTGGCCGGGTTCGAGTTGAGGGGAGGATCGTGCTCCCAGCCAATCTGCCACATATCGGTACGGTAGAGATTTGGTTGAGAGATGCCAAAGATGACCAGAGCAGGGACAATTCCAATCAGCTCAAGAGGCATTAACCACCATGTTCCCTTTCTTGATACGCGAGGCCATTTCCGGAATAAGACGCGGTAATTCTTTGCCCTGGATGGCTTATCTGTGTGCTCTTGCTGAGAGCGTTTGAAGGTTGGGAACTTCATGTTGGCGATTAACCTGATCTGATCTGAGTTAATTGACTTGCTTGGTGAAGTTGGAGTTCAATGTTGCGCTGTGTTGGCTGCTGGTAGCAGCTATGAACTGTTCCACATGCGATATCGTACAGAGTCCTGGTTGAGACCGTCAAATTCGTCTTTGCTGACCGGCAGCCAATTCAATATAGATGTAAGAAGCATTCATGGGCGGCCAGGTCGGGGTGGGCAGCCGTTTAAGGGCCTTGGAGGTGGCCATCAGCTGAGAGGGGGGGCCCATGTTGGACAGCTGTGAGAGGCTCTCGAGGAGCGAAAAGCCGCTGTGATGCTGAGTGAAGGACCTGTAGCCAGCCTGTGAGCGGGCGCCTGGAGTGATACTCTGATGCCAATCACTGCATCTCTAGGATGAGTGTCAACGGCGTGGGCCAATCAGATCAGGGAAGTGAGGTGCTATCACCACTTGTCTCCTCTGTTAAGCGCCCGGGTGGAAATCATGAGATGCCCGATAGTGATGGGGTAGCCCGATTGGTTAGGCTGGAGGCTGGAGATGCAACCTCATGTGGCTGGCTGACCAATAAGAGAACAAGAAAACAGTTGAAGATGTGCTCTTGAGTGAGTGTCGCAGGGATTGGGAACCGCCAATTCTTTGCTGTCGAGTGCTTGCATATTCAATTCCTGTGATCTGCCGCAAGAACGGAAAGAACGGGTATTTTGTGTTGGTCCTTGGCCGGATTCGGCCAGGTTTAGCCGCCTGTTACCATCTGCCAGTCGAGTCTCTATGGAAATGGCCTCAGTTGTGGCATCTCCATATACCGGTTATCCGAGATCGAGGCTGTTCAACATTCAAAGGGTAACATTCTGAGTTTGTATACTACGAAATGTGTCATTTGTGAACATCATCGGTCAGCTGGCGGCTAACAATAGCAACAGTGATGACATTATGTAACGCACAGATTACTCTGCAGCAGAGTCACATCTTTTAACCGGATCATATCATGTCATGAACACCTCAAGTCTAAAAGCTTGAATCAAAGTGAGGGCATTCCCAACTCCTGATGGTAATAACCCAATCGGTAGTTTAAACTCTGGTCCAGGCTTTCAGGCTGACCATAACCATGCCCTAACTATCAACGACCTTTCACAAGAGCAAGAACATAAAGAGAAGACAGCATACTTAGTTGGGCCCTAACTTGATTGTTAGTGAGAAAAACAGAATCATATGCTTCCGCGTATTATCGGCCACTACTGAGAAACTCCCTCAAGAATATTAACATGTTAACTAGTCCCCTTAACTGGTGTCGGCTATTAACACCAAGCCAGCCATAAAACCCGTCAAGAATGCACTTGAACCAGCCACAGCGCCCCTCAAGAGGAGACTCCGCCGTCACGGCAATAACGGGATGGCTGACACGGGAAGAAGCCGTCAGAAGTCATGGATTTTACTGAGCAGTATCCACACCGCCTCGCTTTTGGGAATTCTATGTGACGAATCATGAGCATGGGGGAAGCCGAGCTACCGGAGGATTATTCTTAAAACCAACTCCAACTCGGCCGAATAGACGATCCCATCCACAGCGGAGGAGAGAGAAAGACGCAAACCCAACGTTACTTTGACTATTGCCTTACGAAAATTACGAGACCCCGAAACTCGGTCCGAGTATTCACGGTTCAAACAGCAGAGGATTAAAGATTGGGCGTTTTTTGGTGCCAAAACTCAAGGTCAACAAGGCAAGCCAAGACTAGGGGCAGACTTCGAGACCGTGTTCTCTGGAGACGGCCACTCTCACGAACAGGGGGAGCTGAAGACATGCGGGGCCCTTGGCCTTTGAGCTCAAGGCGTGGGTAAAACAGACCGTTCTAGATCTCGCCGATCGTCATGGGTATTTCTTGATGTGGGAGGGTGAGTTCCACGCATCCGTTCCACAGGCCCAAACCATTTTATCCATTCTCCGAACAGATCGGGATTTTTTCCTTTTCTTTTTTTCCTTTGCTTTTCTGCCTTTTCCTTCTTAGCTCTGGTCTAGTCGATGACTCGTTCCGTTGATACTTACGGAGTATTTCCTTTAACATTACCCCTTTGTTCAGAACCTGCATGTGTTGACATGATATTGCGGCAATAAGAAATACATGCCTCGGTACTCCGTAGTTTCGTGTCAAACACATCTCCATCCTTGTCAGCCCAGCCCGGGTCAAGGACAAGTACACCAATTGCATGTAACTCGGGGTCTTTGCTTTGAGCGATGAGAGTGTGAAATTGAGCTTGTGACAAGTCAGTCATTAAAAGTGTGCCTGGTTGGAAGGGTTGAACTGCTAAATAGGCCCAGTATCCATGGAATGTCTGGTCAGTGATCAAATAATGGTGCCAAGACGTTGCACCGATGGTTCCGCCGCTGTTCATGTTTGATACAGGGATTTGGTCAATGTTGATAACTTGATTGTGCATGTCCTTGTCGAGGCTCTCGGCTCTCATCTCTCTCCCGTCTCTCAGTTCCGGTCCGATAAAATAAATCAGATGGCTCGATATACGATGATCGACAAGAGAGAAGGGAAAAAGCCTGATGACGGATCACTAAATTCATAGTGCTAGCAGAGATTTGACAAAGTCTAAAAGCTTGTTCGATTCCCCTGTCTTTCTCATGAGTGGTCAATACGGATCGAAACGGGACGGACTAGGTCCGGTGGTCTGGGTTCGTCTGTAGCGGCCAGAAAAGAAGCCGGCCGTATATGTATGTGGGGGGACTGCTTACTATATACGGCAGACGGCAGACGGCAGACGTGGTGAGGTTATCGGAGGAGGTGATGATATTGGTACTCGCTGGGAGTCACCATGCATCTGTTTATCATGACTGATTTTTCACTTCTCCCACAACAGGTAACTCCATTGGTGATCATAAGTTTTGTGTCCAGGTGGTCGACTCCCTTGTCAGCTTCAAGGACCCAGACCTCGAAAGCGGGTAGGTTATTTGTTGCCAAGATGATGAGATATCCACTTACAAGCTGCCTCACACCAATTCCCCGTCCTAATCTCCATGAACAAATATGACCCCGGTAACAAATCCCGGTTCGCTCTCTCTGGATGGCTTGCCTTGGCTCTCTACTCCGTACGTATGAGCTGTTACGCCTTATGCTGTGCTGTCCCGAACAATATTTCTGTTTTGTCATGGACTCAGAGTCAAGCTGAAGCTGAAGCAGATCAATGGGATGAACTATTTGTTTTCTCCATAAGCTGACGTTGATCCTTTCTTCCTCTAGATTAGACATGTCTATCTATCGTGCCCCCTTTTACCTATCATTTACTCGTTCGATGTGAATGTCACCACTAACTAGTCTTGTGCTCGTTCCTTTGCTTTGGAAATGCTATTTCCTATTCTCCCATCCATTATTTTCATACCCATTCTGTCGGTTTGTGTGGCCTGGTCTGGCCTGAAAGCTCAAATGCGGAGCAGTGATCAGCCTCTTTCCATCCTTATCTTGGTCTAACTGCCACTTTATTCGTTCATCTTGTTAATCTTCTTTCCTCTCATCTACACTCTATTATCACGTTGACTTCCCTTTTCGCCCTCTCGTCTCGCTCGGCTGACAAACAACCGAACCGACGTCAAATACCGTATCTCCACTGGACGGGAGCCTTTCTCTCACTGACAATTGCGGCTCTTTTTGACCGGCCCCAAAACTGTCAATGATTCTGCCTACTGTACCCAATAAGGCACGCTACCTACGCTACATGCCAGGACCCGTCCGTTCAGTCAATTTTGACTCCGATTCCGCCACGCCAAACCCAGCCTAACTCAGAGTTTCCGTTCGAGTCAATACTCGGCCGAATGCTTTCATCATATTGAATTGAACTGTGTTATTCATTGGTTCCCTTTTTCCCTTTGACAAACTGGTTGAACCAACCATCACTCACAATCGAGTCAAGCTTTTAGCACCTACTGCACTCCACCCACTGAAGGACCCCCCGGACTACGGCCATAACACAGCACCGTACAGCTGACTGTTAGCTGCAAATCCCCCTGCAACTCATCCCTCTGATCCCATATCCCATCTCGATCCCCATCCCATTTCTTTCCCCCCTCCCCTTCAATCTAACATCGTGGCGGCTGTATTCCTCAACATATACTTAGCAGCCCGAGCTTTTACTGCGCCGCGCATCAGGTACTGCACCTCCCACTGACTGTTGCAGCTGCTTGCCCGTACAGCTAAGGTTCTGCACCAGAGTCTCCCCACTTCATAGGGAACTTCCACCACTCTTTTCGCACGCACACGGTACCTTACCTTACTTTCACTCATACGCTACGCACACCCGACCTCGCAGACACGCCCCTCATCGCATCTCGAATCTCGATCTCTTGCTGGCCGCTGCGCAAGGCCCAAAGCCACTGGCCACTAGGTGCCAAGGACTCGTAGTCCCTCCGGGGCTTCGATTCCCTCCTCTTCTCCAGGCGCCTTCATGCAGCGGCTTCCTAGTTTCAACTCTCCCTCGTCTCCTTCTGCCTCTGCTTCTTTGAATTGTCCTGTCGCAGACTCAACCGATCAAGAGAAGGAGGGTCGCAAAAAGCATCCACCACTACCACCAACCTCAACCTCTACTCCGGGTTCAGTACCCACATTTACGACTCCAAGCAACACCACTGCCACCAGCACGACTAACCCTGAGCTTGATACCGACGTTTCAGTTCTCGCTGCTGCTGCTGCTAAAGCTGCCGGGGAAGCTTACAACAGGGTCACCATAACTGGCAGGAAAGCCTACGACTCTCTCCGCATATCAGAGGCACCAGCATGGAGGCACGATCTTAGCATACCAAACTTGGCCTCAATCGCGCCCTTTTCCGACTTCACGACCTCCTTCTCGCCAGCTTCGACTACCGGCGCAATTCACCAGTCAAGTTTGTCCACCGCCGGTAGTCCACGAGGTCTTAGCGCGTCCACGCGAGGGCTTCCACAGACTCCCATTCCGGCGAAGCGTCCCTCCGCCCCGTCCAGAAGTGAACCCGTCATGCACCCATCACCCATCAAGAAAGCCCGCACTGGGGCATCACCACCTCGAAAGGTCGAACTTCCTAACCAATCTGCGAATCTTGATCCCTCAGCAAGGGGGAAGCAGCAAGGGCCGCTCTCGCCTCTCTTCTTCTCTCACACGCCAGCAAGGCACGTTCATCGTCCGGCCAGCTTTCCTGCAACTGATCCTGCTGCTTCTATGCTTTCACGTATGCGAGAGGACCCGGCTGGCGGTGTCACGACCTTGAAGTTGCCTCGCGCAAGTGTGAGCTCCATCAGCCCAGGAAGATCAGAGAGCACTCCTGGTAGTTGGGGGTCTTCAATGGACGCTCCCGCTCATACGACGACTCCAGATAGTCGTAGTCTCCCTCCGGGGCTGCAGATGCTACAAGGTGTTGGTGTTATTGAGTTTCTAGAGCAGGACGAGAGGCCTACCTTTCTCATAGACCTGGACAATTCCGCTAATGCTAGCCGTGCCGGCCTACACATCCTCTACTACAACGCGTCTCTACGGGGAGCACATGAAGTGCTTCAATATTTGTCGGTGGACCAAGAAGATGCTAGTGCAGACACAGACTTTGGTCGTTTCAAATCATGGATTATGACACAATCCAAAGCTCGTGTGTCAGCTGATACTCACAAGTATGCTGGTATTACCTGGACATTGTCAACATTACGTCGAAGGTTTCGCTTTGTTAGCGCCCAGACTTGTGTTGCTACTCCCCGCCCCAGTACTGCGTTACCACTTATTGACGAGACGACCGCTTCGGAAACGAGAAGTTCTGGACACTCGCCGCAGATGCCCGTTACTCCTGACGCCGAGCTCGTTGATGCGCCAGATTATTTCGGCGATGCTGAACCTGTCGATGCTAATTTTGACCGCGAAGATGTTGATGCGATCATGGAGGGAGGCGACACAAGACTACATCCTGACGAGTTTACAAACCAGGTCTTCCAATCGCAACCCGCGAGGTCAATTTTCGATTGGACAAGGATTCCAGTGTCGGATGCACTTCCTCCTCATATAAAGTTTGCTCGTTCGGTCGATTGGGCGGCCACTCCTCTCGGACCAATCGAAGACTGGCCTGCGGATCTCAGATCCATGTCCAACCTGATCATGGGCAGCCCACACCCCGCTGCCATGTACTGGGGTCCCCAGTGTGTGATCATCTACAACGAAGCTTACCTCGACCTTGCGGGCCAAAAACATCCCAAGTTGATGGGCTCTTGCTACATGGATGCCTGGCCTGAGATTTGGGATGAGATCAAGCCTGTGTTCAAGAGCGCACTAGAATCTGGACAGGCGACAATGAAGCACGAGAATCAGCTCTTCATTAATCGGCACGGCTTTTTGGAGGAGGCTTTCTTTTCGTGGTCTATTGTTCCCTTGGTGGGTGGTGAGGGCGAAGTGGTTGGACTATACAACCCAGCTTTCGAGAATACCCGTAGACGGGTCAACGAGAGGCGAATGCTGATGCTTCGCGAGATTGGCGAGAGAACGGCTGCAGCTACCACTGTGGCAGGTTTCTGGCCTCAGGTGCAGAAGGGATTGGAGTTCAACGAACACGATGTGCCCTTTGCCCTGATCTATTCGGCCAGAGAGGACACCGAGAGCGAGGTTTCATCATTACATTCCGGTAGCTTGATACACTCACCCCAATTGGTTCTTGAGGGGAGCCTTGGAGCACCAGAGAATCATCAAGCCGCACTTCCACAGCTTGACATGCGACAGTCTGAGGATGGGTTTGCCCCTTACATGCGTCAATCAATGGCTGCTGGCGGCATTCCAATTGTCCTCTCTGAAGAGAATGGTAACCTTCCTACACACCTTATCGATGGCCTTCACTGGAGGGGCTTTGGTGATCCCTCAAAAACGCTCGTTGTTTTTCCCGTTATCCCGACCACCACAGGAGAATCCGTGATTGGATTCATCGTGATGGGTGTCAACCCTCGCCGTCCCTATGACGACGATTACAAGCTATTTATCCATCTGTTATCCCGGCAGCTAGCCACCTCAATGGCTTCAGTGGTCTTGTTCGAGGAGGAAATCAAGCGTGGCCAAAGGGCTGCCCGCCTCGCTGCACTGGACCGTCAAGAACTCTCAATGCAACTTTACCTCCGTACACAAGAAGCCGTGGAAAGCGAGTACAGATTTACCCGAATGGCTGAGTTTGCTCCTGTTGGTATGTTTATTGCCAACTTTGCGGGCAAGATCAACTATTGCAACGATATGTGGTGGCAGATCTCGAGACATTCCCGGTCCGAAGATTCTGTTGATACGTGGATGGATAGTGTCAGAGACGAGGACAGACCGGCATTGGAAGACGCGTGGGACAAACTCCTTAGAGAGAAAGTCACGATTTCGGTGGAATTCCGGTTCAAGTGTTCGCAACAGAGCGATGGAAACACAATTGATACATGGGTTCTGATGAGCGCTTATCCCGAACGGAATCAAGAAGGCAATCTCAAGTTGATATTTGGCTGTATCACCGACATCTCTTCTCAGAAATGGGCCGAGAAAGTACAGAATGAACGACGTGAAGAGGCAGTTGAGATGAAACGACAACAAGAGAACTTCATTGATATCACCAGCCACGAAATGCGGAATCCTCTATCAGCTATTCTACAATGTGCTGATCAGATCGCAAATAACATCACTATCTTCGATTCGCATTCTGTGAAATCAGAAGTTGAGAACCTACTGGACGGGTGCCTGGATGCTGCAAACACAATCAATCTGTGTGCCAGTCATCAAAAGCGTATTGTGGATGATATTCTGACGTTGTCCAAGCTGGATTCGAACCTCTTAGCCGTTACACCCATCGACGAACAGCCTGTAAGAGTTGTGCAGCGTGCCCTAAAGATGTTCGAATCAGAACTGGTTGCCCACGATATCGAGTTTGACTTCAACGTGGATCAGAGCTTCGAGCAGTATGGCATCAAATGGGTGAAGCTTGATCCTTCCAGACTGCGACAAGTCTTGATCAATTTGATGACAAATGCTATCAAGTTCACACAAGGCCGTGAGAAACGAGCCATTACAGTCAGCCTCAGCGCTTCAAAGCATGTGTCTGAGGTCACTCGGAAAGGCACTTCATATTTTGATAGAGTCGACCATCAACGCACGGCAGTCATGGATATCAACAACACTAACGAGTGGGGTCATGGAGAGGAGATCAACATCCACTGCACAGTTGAGGATACTGGTCCCGGCTTAATCGAGGAGGAGATGAAGCTTCTCTTCCAGCGGTTTCAACAGGCGACTCCGCGAACACACGTTCAGTACGGCGGCTCGGGATTGGGTCTCTTTATTTCTCGTATCTTGACAGAAATGCAGGGTGGACAGATTGGTGTTACGTCCCGCCGTGGCATTGGTAGCAGCTTTAGCTTCTACATCAAGTGCCGACGCTCTTTGACTCCTCCTCAGGATTACGAACAGATTACACCGTTCAAGATCGCTCGAAAGTCTCATGCCCCAGCCATTCCGCAGAAGCCGGAACTCAATCGTCAGCCATCTCGAACGACGACGACAAGCGAAGACACAACCCAACTGTTTGATGTTTTGATTGTGGAGGACAACATTGTCAATCAAAAGGTTCTTCAACGACAGCTACGAAATTGTGGCAACAATACGTTTGTTGCAAACCACGGCAAGGAAGCTCTGCAGACTCTCGAGCGTTCAAGATTCTGGGCTGGAAAAGAGGCTGAAGGTGTTGACATCTCTGTCATCCTGATGGATTTGGAGATGCCTGTTATGGATGGAATGACCTGTGCTCGAAAGATTCGAGAGCTGGAGCGAGAGGGAATCATTGTGCAACATATTCCCATCATTGCAGTTACGGCGTATGCACGACCGGAGCAAATCGAGAGCGCCAAGGCTGCAGGAATTGTGAGTTGGTCGTGCCGGACTTTATTAACTTAATCACTAATACTTTACTTTAGGACGATGTTATCTCCAAGCCATTCCGGATCCCTGAGCTATTGCCCAAGATCGAAGAGTTGGTCGGCAAATACAAGAATCTCTCAGTGTCTGCTTGATGCTGCATAGATGCTGCGCCGACTTGACACCTGATGCTCTGCCAGGAGAACTATGCAGCTTCTCCACAGTTTACGAATATAACGAAGTCACTTGACCTGGATGGTTAGACATACCCTCACTTTCGACATAATTACTTCACCAACCTATTACACAACACTATTCTCTATTTGGCCCCATGTAGCATTTGGTGTCATGACTTTTGGCGTTTTGGAAAGAGACAGAGCTAGTTTGCGGGATGGCGAACTCGCCAGAGCATTGGAATGTATAACATGGAAGCGACTCTTGGGTTTTATATGTGAATCTCTTTTACAGAGCATATGGAGCAAAAATATTAGTGAGGATGGGGTACGATGCGCATTAACAAACACGATAGAAGATACACGACGTGCTGGCGTTGTTGGGCTGATGGACGTTGTTTTATGGATGGATATATCTGCATAAAGATACAGGCTGTGTTAGTTATACCCACCCTACATGATCATGGTTGATCATGAATATTATCTGCATATATCTAGAACAGGCAGTTACCCGGTGGATATCGGCATGACTTATTGTGTGACATGATGATCTCTGAAGGCGATGAAGCATCAAGCTACATATGCTGTGGGAGTTTATCCCAGACCTAATCATCGTTCCCGCTGTGGCAAACATGGCGAAGACAGAACAGAACGGTTTTGATACTGAAGTGAAGAAGCCGTTCGAGAAGTACAAGCAATCACTTGCAGTTCAAGGATGATGCATAAAGCGGGAGACTTGAACAGCCGCAGCACGGAGTCCGGTTAACGGTACGTAGGTGTATACTACTTGACTTAAGTACTTGGTGATGAAACTGTTTTTTATGTGAGGTAATCCCATAGTCGCATCATTTGATCTTAACTCTTAGCGGTCGTTACTGTCACGCTCACTGAATACCTAGTGATGCTTGAAATCACTGCATCTGAGCCTGCAAGTGACTCGATCCAAATCCTCGTCCTTCCTATAATTTTCTCCTCATCATCTCCACCTTCTTGCATCAGGGCATATCTGTTCTGCTCCTGGATGATTGATTATGCCAGCTACGAACGCCACTCACTCGTTGCCTCTATGTCGATTAGAAAATGAACTCAACGACATGGTTAAGATGGGATACATCAATATTCCACCTACTCACCATTTCAAGCTGGATGAAGACCAATCCCTCAAGTGTCTTCAAAACGACTATCTCAGATCGAGAGTCGCATTAAAGAACACCTTCAACACTAATTAACACATTGGGAGCACACAGTTGATTGGCTCGATGACTTGGAAACTCCTCCACCACACCAGGAGTTCTGGACGACAATCAGAGAGTGTCGCAACAAGATTATGGAAGACTACACCTGGATAGATCATGTAATGCGGGCTCTCGAAGTTCAGCCATCGAGACTCTTGGTCTTCGCCATCAAAGGCAATTTTGCACCACGCCTCTGCCGCATTAATGACACATGAGACGAAACAAGAAACTCCGAAGACATCGCATCCGACGAACTTATACAACTCTTCGACCAACATTACTGCCTCTTGGTCTTGATTTGTGTGATCTATACCTGCTATGAAAGAACCTTAAATAGCGTCAGGCATGGGCAAGGAGAAGTGCAGAGAGCCAAAGTTGCGCAATGCCTACGAGTTTTGGTCAATGCAGTTTCGCATGCCGAACACACGGACAACCTTGGCAGAAGTGTTTCTGTCTCTAAAGAACAGAAGCGACGAAATCGCGAATTGGTGTCGTGATGGATCTCTGGCCTAATAAACTGACAGCCAGTCTTCTATGGGGATACAAACTGGAATTTGTTATTTCCAATCAAAGCCCGAGCGGTGTTGACAAAATCGTCGTAGAAGAGGCCGATGTAGTAAATATTTGTTGGCATTTTTATACGAACGAGGGATAAGCTATACCTGGCGGTGGACCATACAAATGTTGAGCAGAATACCTCCACTATCAGTCAGGTTGCCTGGGGCAGAAGGTTGATGGGCGATGAGCCTAGGAACAAGGGCATCAAGGTAGAACAGGGCATGACAGTAGGGCCACCTCAACCCAGTTCCAAATTTAATCTAGCAATAACCAGCAGTGAAGCCTTACAAGTAACAAACGAACATCTATGCGCTTTATGATATAGGTATGATCCCGAAACTGCTGTGCACACTAACAAAACTTTAGAGGAAGCCGTCCGCTTTTTGCAGATGTATATCAGTTTAATAAGTGTCCTCCTATAGGCTGTCTCGACTAGAAGACCTATAGTCTCTGAGACAATCGGAAGTCTCGCATATTTTTCCGCGGATTTCAATGTCCAGGTCGTTGAAGACCTGTGTACTTAGATTGATAAAGACATACCCCTGTCACCTTTTCAACGTCACCAACAAAGTGCTTCAGCGGGACGATCACGCACTTACCCTTTTATGGTCTGGGCTGAATTGCTCCACCCGTTGTCAATAAAGCCTAAAGCAGACTCGATTATTTTTGTCCGCCTGACAGAGCTCCCGTCGCGGCCTTTACCATTCAGGCTGACAGAAAAAAATTCTGGCTCTGAACAAATAAAATCAAAGAATGAAAGAAAATGCCCTCCCTTTGATAGCAAGAATCCGTTTCTTTGTGCTCAGCTGGAAGCAAGATCCCGTTCACAAATAGCATTTGTTTATAGCATTTGCATCCAATGACAGCCTGTCTGTTTTCCCACTGAATGCAACTTTGGCTTCTTGGACTTCGGTGCCCCGCGCTAATCAGGGACCTTGCAGGTGGTTTTCCCGCTAGAATCAAATATTTGCTTCTCTTTTGACCAATCTCTGGACTCCCCGCTTGGCCCGCTCACTCTAAAGTGCAGCGCAGAACCACAGGTCACCATCCCTGGCTGGCACCAACTACTAACAATTCTGTCCTGTCTGGTAAGGAGACATGCATTTGGGTGGCGGCCTGCTTCCTTATGGAAGTGCGTCACACTTTCTGCCACTGATGGGAGCCCAGGAGCCCCCTCCCCCCCCCCTGCACTCGTCTGGCCTAGTACTATTTGGGTCGACATTCCGCTTCTTATGGGGGCTTCTTTTCTGCAACCTGCCAGCCTGCTACTCACTCACTCACTCACTACCTGACGCCTACTACTAAGTACCCTAGGTAGGCTCCATTTTCTTTTCTGTTCATACGATCATCGCACAACAAAGTCACTGCTCTACTTTTGTTCTTTTGTGCCTTTGTCCTGGTGGTTCGCTGTCAAGAATGCGAGTTCGGAGCCTCACGGCGCATACAAAAACTCTGGCCTCTGCCCTGAAATAAGTGGCGATTGTGTTCACCTCTCACTCGCCGCCTTTCTCGCTCACGCTCACCCTCACTTTGTTCTCCACTACTAGACATCAATCAACACCAGAACCTCATCGCATCGCTTGCCTGTCGCATTGTCGAGGCGGGCCTCTCCCGGCTTCAATGGAGATTCAACATCCCCCGCATGAGTTTGCGGAACCCGTTCTTCATTTCCAGCACTCTTCGCACCTTGAACCTGAACCTGCGCCTGCGCCTGGGCCACTTCCCACTACCGAATCCCTAGACGAGCAGCCTCCAATCCCCGCCAAAACACAGCAAGACGTCATCGAACCACAGTATCCTCAACCGTCTCAATTAATCTCAGACCAAGATATCGTCACGAATGGGCTTTCTCCGCTAGGACAAGTCCCATCACTGTCCCCGGACCTTGACAAAGACGACGCAAGCTCAATTCTCAGTGATCTACCATCCGAATTGGATGAGCCTGCTGCAGAACCTGAACCAATAGATTTTGATTGGGATGGCCCCGAGGGACATCAAGTTCTCCGACTCAAGCCAACCGTTGAGCAATGGAACGACTTTCCGGCCAATCTCGCATTTGCCAGAAGTCTTAAGGCTGAAAGCCATGGTTGTTTTAAAATTGTCCTTCCTGAGGAACTCATAGAAGACCTCCCAGCAAAGGACTCTCAAAAAGTACCGGCGAATGCTTATCGCCCAACCCAAATAAAAAGGAACAGTTTCTGGCGAGTTGACACAGTTCCGTCCGTCGGCAGTTTCAACTCGTCCGTTACAGGTGCGAAATGCAATGTCACGGCGATCAAAGCCATCGATCAGCTCAGAAAACTTTATCGCAAGAACGACCACAAGCAGATTCGCAATGTACGTTATCGAGTTGACGTGCCTGCATGGACTCCCGAACAACGCCTTGAAGCCGGGGTTCCTGAAAAAAGCCCAATTTATCCCCTCAAAGGCGATAAGCTGGATAACACAAAAGCCATAATTCCTGGAATCCATACTCCATATGTGTATGAATCAGGGCCCCATTTCGGGGCAAGCTTTCAAATACACGCAGAAGACTTCCGGTTGGTTTCGCTCAACCATCTATACAAGGGACGGAAAATCTGGATCGTTGTGCCATCGACTGCGGTGGATGTAGCAGAAGAGGCCCTTGGCCGCAAGGACAAGTGCTCTCAGTTCATGCGGCATCGAGCCGAGTTTTTCTTTCCCCAGAAACTGGAAAAACTTGGCATACCTTTCCGCATCATTGACCAGCGCCCTGGCGAGACAATAGTAATTCTCCCAGATGCATACCACGAGGGCTTTAGCACAGGATATACGATCGCTGAAGCCAAGAACTACGCTGATGATGCTTGGACGACGAGCACCTACCAGCCATGTGAGGCAAAGTGCCAGCTGGCCACGGCCATCCCAGCTGACTTGCTGAGGCCATTGCAAGTGGGAGAGACACAGCTCGACCTGTGTGCTGGTTTTGATTTGGCGGCAGAGCAGGAATCACCTCCTGCGACACAAACACCCGAAAAGACAAAGAGACATTTCGAGGACGACGGACAAAATATTGGGAACACTAAGAGGACTAAGGTCTAGAACGGTGCGTGGGGGAAGAATACTGCTCATTTACATGCTTTTACGGAGTTGCTATGGCTTTGCTTGTTGATGTATTGGTCATCAACTATTGCAATCTGCTAGGGGTGGGATTTTGCTACAAATGGCTTCAATACCCATGACGCCCGGCGTATGACACTTTTCGGCAGATGGCTTTGATTTTACGGGTTAGGAACTTGGTTGTTTTTGGCGATGCCCTCCTGTACAGAGTACTTTTGTTAACTGGGCTTAGCAGGTCCCTCTATTTTCGGTCTAGAAAGGTCTTTCTTCGTATTGGTTTTCGTTATGCGTCGTGTGAAAACGTTACACCCAACTTCCAGCCATCTAGAGGCACATTATAGCATGTCATTTGTGAATATTGAAACAGAACAGGCAATGACATGACGTCCAAGATTACAAAGTCCCACCTCTTTTACATACGTCTCTCTTCCTCCTGTCTTCGCAATTCGTCACGGAAAGCATTGCGACCACCTGTGGTGCCGTGCTGAGGGAATGTAGCATCGACAGGGCTGTCGGCCAGGCTGCCAAGACCGTCGCTGTCGGCACGAGCACGCTGAGGAGCGTCACGGTATTCACCGGGAGGAGGAACTGAAGTATCGAGCTGGATGCCATTATCTCTGGCACCAAAGATACGGCGCTTGGCACGGCCAGTGTAACCGTGACGAGACCGGCTCGAGATATTGCCGAGTCCGATACGGCGGGTCTTGCGGTTCCAGAGAAAGCCACCGACAACAAGGAGAAAGAGAGAGCCAAAGACGACAGGCAGAGCGATGGTCAAGGTCTGGCCCTCGGGCAACTTCTCGTGGGACTTCTCAGGGAAGTTTTGGTCATTAAGGTTAAGGTAAAGAGACGAGGACTTGGTCTTCTCGAGGGAGTTGTTGCTGTTGCTGTAGAGGGTGATGGAGATGTTGTAGGGCGAGTACTTCATGTATTCCTGCTTGACATCGAAAGGCCAGTAGCCCCAAGAGGCGGGGACGGCCGAATCAGTGAATTCCTTGTACTTCACCCATGATTCACTAGTACGGTTGTAGAGGTCGAGGCGAGCAGTGACCAGGAGAGTAGAGTTATCAGAGGACTTGGTCTTGTTGAAGTAATCGGGATCCCAGGTGACTGAAAACATGTTAGTACTGTAATTGACGCATCAACGAACGACTCTGTTGCTCACCAAAGTATGTGTTCTTAACATCAAGGGTGCTGTTGGCGTAAGGCGAGCAGAAAGGAGCATTATCGCCATCCTTGTTGTAGCATCGCGCAAAGACACCCTCGCCGTGCTTGCCGGTGGCCTGGGGATTGGGAGGCTCGCCAGTGCTGGTGTGAATCTTACCCCAGCTGGTGTAGGTGTAGACGCTGGCGGTAAGATCGTGAGGAGGAGCATCAATCAGAGAAGTGGTGCCATCGACGGTGGTATACGAGGGAGTGTATGTCGTGGCAGGCTGCATCTCATCATCGACAGTAACCCAAGCGGCAGTCGGTTCGGCTCGCTTCTCGAGCGCAGGAGCATTGGCTTCGAGATCGCGCTCATAGCGGATGACTGTGGCATGGGCAGAAGCCACAAGGCCAATTGAGGCGATGATCTTTGATGCGTGCATTTTTGTTGTTTTGTTATTGCTCCTTCGGCGACGACGCGATGCGATGCTTGTCCTTGACACGTCGTTCCTTTCCCGGTGAGACTCCGCCTAATCACACGCAATAACCGCCGACGGAGGCAAGGGCGACAATGGAAAAGAAAAGAGGTTGAGGTTGAAGAGAAGAGTAGAGGGGGAAAAGAGAGCGTGTTGAGAAAAGCTGGGACACGGGAGATTTGAATGCCAATGCGAAGCAACCAGCAACACGAGAGGCCGATCGGTCCGGACGGGACCAACCACAGCAAGGACTTTTTTTTTATTTCGCGCAGGTCTTCAGTGGGTCCGTAACTGTTAGTGTGTAATTCCCCAGGGGATAGCCAGGGGCACCTTAGGATGGAAGCCAAAATAAATCAATCAAGAGCCTCCCGTACAAAGCCTATCTCTCCCTTGTTATTTCTAGCATAGAATGTCAAGCCTCAAGTTTTCTGACCATGCCTGCGGTATTACGGGGATTTCAGTGGAAGCTAATGCCGGAGAAGCCGCCAAGACTGGACGAGCCTTCGGGAAGTGCGAGGATATGAGCGTGATGTCATGGGTATGAACATCCACCCATTGAGTTCAAGATCTTTTTATGCATACCTAGACGGTGAGGTTAGACAAGCTACAATCCGAATAAATTTGTATCATTCGAACGGGAGCCCTGATTTCTGAGCCAAGGCGGACATCTAGAAAATTGGTCTATTCTCGATTCAGTACTCAGTACCATTGCTCCAGCATATTTTATTCAAATGTTGAGAAGATTAGTTAAGTATGAAATGGCCGAGCAAGACCTCCAATTACATTTTGATAGTCTGTTCTGTAGCTTGTCCCGTCACCATAATGTCCATTCAACGTCAATCCCAGCGGGCTTTTGCCAGTCTGATCCGCTTCAAAATTAAGAGAAGAGTCAAATACTCCCCTTCCTTCCAGGTACCCTTTGGCCTTTATGCTCTATAGCCAGATTTTTCAGGGTCTCTTGTTAAATTCCTGTCTAGTTTCAGCATTCTCCTAAGATATACCTGCTCCGTGGTTAAGGACTTTATCTCTTAACCTTTTAAAAAATATATATATATATTCTTAAGAATGGCACTGCAATGCTTCAGAATTATAAAGCCTCGAGACATTGAACAAACAGGCACATACTGATCACAACTTGTCCTAAGTTAGTTAGATACATTACCTTGCCTATAAACTATATAACTGGGAGATAAAGAAATTAATGTACAAGGGGGCAATCAGTCTTCTCAATAGTTTATGCTGTGAAACGAGGCCAAATAGACCTAGATCGGGGAGATAATAATGAAGGAAGAGAGTGAATCACAATCTCTGGAGTTTTAATAGGAAATCTCTAGTAATATTTATCCTTCCCTTATGATTTCTAAACTACCTATTTTCTGTATATTCTAACGCAACAATTGGCGATTCTCGATTGCATTTAAAGGACAGAAGGATGGCAGGATGGCTTGTTTTCCCCTTCTTAACACAACTTGACTTCCATGATATTATCAGGAGATTTAAGCTTAATAAGAGGAAATTGAGTTTTAAACTGCTAAAGAACAACTATCTTGTGAATGCGATGACATGCTGAAGTGATATCCGCAATCAGTTTGCGATACGCCCGCTCAAGCTCAGATTCGGTTACATCTTCAGACTCGACGGGATCTGGAACCGGCCCGTTCAAATACTCAAAGACAGAAGCTCGATGAAAGGGTTTGTATGGCATGCTGAGACAGAGCTCTTCAATTGATGTTTGGTTAAGAAGATCACAGACTATGCTCAACGAGCCTGACTAAGTAGATGTGAGCTTCTTCAACACATAGGACAGCTTGTCTTTCGAAACGACAAGCTTGTGAAGTAGTAAACTCACAAAGACTGCAGTCGTCCAGCAAGGATCCCAAAGATCTGAACGTCCTTGGATACTGAGGCATTTGAGAGCTCTGAAATGGGTTTTAACTTCCAGAATGATCTCCTTATCTAACAATGGACCGTCCAAATTGGGGGAAATATTGAGCTTCTTCAAAGAGTATTTAGTTTTAGAAGAAGAGCAAAGGCGTACCAGCTCATTATACATCCGTGTACCGTAGTGCCCATCGATATTCACGGCTTCGAGGATCTCGGGAACGCAGCGGCTGAGAACAGCGCATAATATCTCTGGCGAAGTGGAGATTTTGAGGGAGTTGAGCTTATCCCATTTCCGAGTCCGCATTAAAAGTTCGCAAAGATTCTTTTCTTGCTCCTGGGGCCAGCCTCCGAGAGACAAATCCAACTCTTGAAGTTCCGTCACTTGCGAGATGTTACTCACAAGTAACGGTCAAAAGTTTCTCGTACAGCGGTAGCTGGGTCCCGACGCGCCCACGCTTCTGCAGGATTATCGATATCTTTCTGTGGTAATATTAGGATTTCCCATATGATTAAGATATATTGCAACTCACCTAATAAGGCTGAATTTCTTACTGGGCTTCATTGCTGGGAAGTACGTGAACAGGTGGGAGAGAAGTCTAGGGAGACCTTCAAACCAAAGCTGTCCCAAGTTCCTCGGGGCAAAGGAGTCTTGGTAACTTTTTGACACGAGAACCAGGTTTTTCACGTCATACCCATCCAGGAAGGACGCAACAATGTCTCGACACTCCTGAGGTAATCTCTCCATAACCGACAGCGAAGCGTAGGGATTGAGACAACATACGCAAGAAAATAAGAGTGGTTGGACATGAGCAGACGACGTTTAAAACTCTCCGATAGTCAGAGGTATTGAAGAAAAGAATGATGATTCTCCAGTCTGCAACCAAAGTACAGTGATCTTGTTAAGATGAATCAAGGAGGAAAATGCATAAGCGAAAGAGTCGCATCGCTCTAGATACCTTAATTTTAAAAGGATGTTGGCTTCACTAGGTACCTAAGGTACCTACCTGCCTTACCTAGGTAAGGTAGGTAGGCGTGACAGAGCTTCAAAGAAGCAGTTGAGAGAGTGTGTCGATAGCAGCTATCGATAATACCTTAGTATTCATGAGAGCTAAGACCTGAGAGCTGCCGTGCAAGGTATGTGTCTTAAATAAAAGTCGCAGGGATTAAAAATTCATTTCCCATATCTTCACGAATCAAAGACATTTTGATGATAGAACGAATCGCCATGCACAGCATCCATAATAGATAGAAGGGAAAGGCGGCTGGCTTGGCTCAGGCAAATATACAAGGCACCCTCGGCACATTCAACACCTCGTTAACGCGCATCAGCCCATTTCGTCTATAGAATACTCACAGGTATAGCCCTAATTCTTCAAGACTCAGAACCATGAGTCCAAAGGTAGAAATAGCATTTACTACATTAAGAAATACCCTACTATTGTAAGTTGTAAGTTCCCAGTTGTGGATTGTATTAGTCATCAAGTATAAATTATCAACCTCTTCGCCCAATTATCTTCTCAATGCTACATTATCAACACTTACCACACAACATTGTGTATTCTTGTTCCAAACTAAAAATAAGATTTCTTTCATTGCTAAAAACTATCCTATTGAAGACAACGACTATGTCAGTCACGCTGCACACTTCACACGGCGACATAAAGGTTGAAATATACTGCGAAAGTGTTCCCAAAACTGCAGAGGTTTGTATAATCCAGTATATGTTTAACCCAGTCTTTGCTCACACCTACCAGAATTTTCTTGCCCTTTGTGGCTCGGGCTACTACGATAAATCTCCATTCCACCGCCTCATCCCCAAGTTCATGGCACAGACTGGGGCACCCGCAACACCAAATCCCCCCGAGAACCCCAAAGGCGGACGCAGCATATGGGGAGGCGCGTTTGAAGACGAGATCCGGCCAGCGCTACGACACAGCGCTCGAGGCATGCTGTCGATGGCCAATAAGGGACCTGGGACGAACGGATCGCAATTCTTCATCACGTTTGACAAGACGCCGCATCTGGACGGACTCAACACTGTGTTTGGACGCGTCATCGGAGACGAGGGTAAGGCGACATTGGCCAAGATGGAAGCTATCGAGGTGGACCGAAAGAACAGACCCAAGGAGCCAGTTCGTATCGAAAATGTAACGATCCACGCTAACCCGATCGCTGGCTGAGATAACGACAACGTCCTTCGTACTTGTCACACCATGGCATTACAACATACCCCCTCAAACGAAGCACTGTACTACCGCTACGGTACACCACTGAAGGAAGACGAAAATTGCAAACGATTTATCACAACAAAGTTCATTTTGAAGACTATTCTTTACGATAATATTAATCTACGCGCGCCAACCAAAACCCCTTGAAATCTACCGGAAAATCAAACTACCCCTTCGGAGAGATAAGAAAGCTTCTACTCTCAAAGTAAGGTGTCAAGAACAACTAGTCTCAAGGCTTATTGAGTTATTCTCAACTTACCGAAACCGCTTCATTGTTCAAGATAAGGCTCCTAAGTTTCTTGCCTCTCAGAGCTTCTTTAGCTGGGATCCGTGGACGCTCATAATCATCTTCAAAGCGTCCCCATTCCAACACTGCGGCTTTTTTCTTACTTTCGATGCGGTAAGGGACCTCCTCGTCCTTCTGGGTGACATAGATCATGTCGTTCCATCCGGTCATCTCCATCTGCCAAATGAGCTTCAGGAGTTCCGCGTGGCTGCAAGCATCAATGTTTCGTGTAGAGCAGGTAACCAGGAAAGGGCCCCTGAATTTCCGAGCAAGGAGAAAAGCTCGTTGGCTGGGGTGGTAGGCAGGAAGTTCACTGGGTTCACCGCTCTGCCCTACGGTGATTATGTCATGCAGAAATTTCCACCCTTTCGAACCATCATCAACAGTATCTGGCTGTCGTTCGCGTTGAGCCTCGACGAATGATAGAAACAAGAGGGTAAATTCCCCTTCATAGTCCCGGTCAGGATCTGGAGTCAACGTACCTTGGAGAATCCTTTCGGTCTTGGCCCGTTCGGCATCAACTGTGCCACTGTATTTCGTGTCTCCGAGAAGATCCAATTTTTCCCTTGTAAAAATTGAGGAGTCATATGGTGATTCACTGTCCATGGATCCTGACTCGCGTTCTGGAGTGGGAACATCCTCTTGGCTGCAAGTAACGAAGGAACTGTTGGTGATGGCCCGTTGACTCATGGATGCGTGGGTGTCTTGACGCCTTCGGTCTGCTCTAGTATCAAGCGTCTTTGGCTTGAACGCATCTCGCCATTTTCTCACATCCTTGATATCGATGTGGAATATGCGGTGCCGTGCGTCACTATTGTCATTGAAGCAAACCTTGAAGCCAGGGGCAGAAGCCCGGTTGAATTTGGGAAACATGCCCACAAAGAACCGATAGTTCACGGATCCGTCAGGAGTTCTTGAAGGACACGAGATCGCTATGTTACGTTGCGTCTCTTGGGAACTTCTTTATCGTCTGGACCAGCCTGACGACATGAACTGGATTGAAACTGAGACCTTACCGGGAAGTTTGAAGTCGCGTGTAATGAGGGAAGAATAACGCGAAGCTCAGGACACTTTATATTATGTGCGGTGACTTCTGCTAGAAAAGGATAATTCTTGGGCCATATGAACAATTGCGAATAATGAGTGTTCATCTGAACGCAAGCCCAATGTGCTTATGTGGACAATAGGTGACAACAGGATCATAGTTGAACCTACAATGAACAAAGCTATAATACTGCGTGTTATTTATGACTATATCAGAAATATCGTGACTGTGTTTGTTTGGAATGTTCCAAACAGAATTTCTATTGGCATAAGAAAGAAAAAGACAATACCAAGTTCTACGGGACTACAGACAAGTATAGTCAAGTATGACCGGGACAAGAGCAAAAATTGATAAGCGATAATTCCTACACGATAGGGCAAAAACAAGATTTTGATGAGACTGGGACTCGAACCCAGGAGGATTGCTCCACCAGGAAATTGGTGTCAAGGTTAACCTTAACCTGGCGCCATAACCAACTCGGCCATCTCACCGTAAGGTCAAGAGGACCCGCTTGTTAAATAAACCATTTCGTAACCATTACATAGGTATTTGGTGTTCCAATTTGTACCCAGTCTAATCAAGAGCATTATTGAAGCAATTGCTTGACTTCCTACAGGAATACCATTTAAATTATATTGGAGTTGTGACCCCTGTGTATTGGTAGCCGTATCCGCTGTTTTTGCAACATATTGACGACAGAGCATGCTGACGTTTCAAGACTGCGTAGAAAGCCACCAGATTCTGGACGTAATATATTATTATTGATATCCAAGTCTTGATATGGGAAACCTGAACTTGTACCAACTTTAAAGTGATTTTGTTGCATTTACTTAAAAAAAATTGGTTCGCATCTCTCATAGCTATGATGATCCTTCTTTTACTTCCATCTACAAAAGATTTGGTATGTGTTATCGATAAGACTCCGGTGTGGATCTTTCATGCAGGCCAAACCAAGCTTCTTCTTCTTAGCTCTTTCAGTCTTCATCACACGCGACTTGAATTCTACAACCTCAACAAGTGAATACCCAATCTCCGTTCACCACAACTCAAGGCGTTGCAATGTCGGCGATCTATAATCTTGAACCGCAGCCCACTGCCTCAGTTGTTATTCACACCACCCGGGGCGAACTCTCCGTCGAGTTATTCGCGAAGCAAACGCCGTTGACATGTCGCAACTTCTTACAACTAGCGCTCGACGGCTATTACGATAACACAATATTCCATCGATTAGTTCCAGGTTTCATATTGCAAGGTGGGGATCCTACAGGCACCGGCAATGGAGGAGAGTCCATTTACGATGGAGGCGCATTCAGCGGCGACCTAGATCCATGGCCCATGGACCAGCGCCAGGGGAAGAATGCAGGACCAACAGGAATCAATTTCAAGGACGAATTCCACTCTCGACTCAAATTCAACCGGCGTGGTCTGCTAGGTTCTGCGAACGAATCGCGTCCAGATACCAATGGTAGCCAGTTCTTCTTCACGCTCGACAAGGCCGAGGAGCTCAATGGGAAAAACACCCTGTTTGGCCGAATTGCTGGCGACACGATCTACAATTTGGCTAAAATGGGCGAGGGAGAAGTAGACGAAGCAACGGAACGACCGACCTACCCAGTGAAGATCGAACGAATAGAGATACTGGTCAACCCCTTCGATGACATGAAGAAACGATCTCGAGTGGCTGCCCAAGCGCCAACTAATAAAACAACAGCAGCAACAAGCAAGGATAAGAAGAAGAAACGGAAAGGCGGGAAACAACTGCTCAGTTTCGGCGACGAGGAAGGTGATGACGACATGCCAGTGCTTAAGAAAAAGAAATTTGATACGAGAATTGTCATGGAAGATGAGGGGGAAGACGAAATCCCCATGAAACCAGCAAAGCCGAAAGCCAAGAAGCAAAGAGTAACGGAGAAGCTCCCATCAGTCGCAGATGAGGTCAATGAGAAAGGGCCGAGGAGGCCCACGCTTGATCAGCCTTCCAATGAAACGCGGCGGAGTCCTGGCTCGCTTACGATCGGAGAGGTGAAGGACCAATCACCTGAGCCGGAGGCTCCCAAAAAGACCGCTCTAGAGCGAGCTAACGAGGAGATGGCCGCTCTGAAAGCATCGATGCGACGGACCATTCATGCGGAGGAGCCTGTGAAGGAGAGGAAGAAGTCTGCACTCGAAGCCATGATCCCTGAAACATCAATCAGGGGCCGGAAACGAAGGCCCGGAGCTGCCAACACCTCAGCAAGTGAGGACGCAAAAACACTCCGCATGCTGAAGGCCTTCCAATCGAGATTGGAGAAGGCGCCCCCGGAAAAGGACAACGAACATACAATAACCGGGGCTATGCGTGAAGAGGGAAGTACCCATGCTCCAGACGATGAAGCTGAGTTATGTGATTTACACTTCATCGCAAATTGTCAAAGCTGTACATCCTGGGATAAGCAGGAAAGGGATGAGAGTGATGATGAAGGATGGATGTCTCACTCCCTCAGCTTCGCAGCAGACAAACTAGGCAAGGATCTTAGTAACCGTAAGAAGGCAGAAGAAGAACTTGTTGTCATTGATCCGCGCGAGAAGGCTCGGACTCTCAAGGATGAGAAAAGAGCTGCGCGCGATGCACGGCAGGGAAACTCCGGAAGAGCATGGGACCAGGCACGAGATGCAGCAAGAAATGCTAAGATGGCTCAGGCAGCATCGCTTGCAGGTCGAGGAGCAAAGTAACCGAGAAGATCAGGTAGATAGGCCAAGTGTGGTTCAAAGCTGTTGGTGACAAGTGAAGTTTGAGACCATAATAGGAATAGTCTGTCTATGATACCCAGCATAAAAGCATCAGGCCAGGTCTAATAGTGCCCCTCCTAGTCTGAGCTGACATGGGATAGGATGACGCCAATGCTTGTTCGCTGAAGAAAAGTGGCATTACGAGTCGCATCTGCCGTCCCCACAATACATGTCATGACCGATCTCGATCCTCAAGGACACATAGTAATGATGAAGTTTTGACTGTTTTTCCTACAGTCGATGACCGAATTAATACAAATGATTGAAGTGAGACATTCTGTCTCTAGAGTTGATAGAGCTTACAGAAGCTTACAGAACTGATTGGAAAAAGCTGTTAGAGCTTGACCAAGAGGCTACAAAGTCGTGGCTTTCTTCAACGTTAGAGATCGAGATACGTCGTCTTATCATCACGTGAAGACCTGGGCCCATGTCCCTGACGGAAATCTGATTGGCCCAAAAATATTTGACATTCAATCCGCCCGCTCCAAATGCTCCGGAAGCCCCATTCGCAGCGCGACCATCAACTCCAGCATCATCACCGTCACGCAAACTGCACCACCGTTCAATCGCAACATCGGTACTTGCTCGCTTCAGCTTCCGGCCTGTGCATCGCCTACTACTTACCGTTTCAGGATGGGTACGCCGCTCACCATTTCTTATCTTGCTTGATCTATATAGAGCAAGGCCCACCGACCAAGACTACAGGCTGCCGTCCAGCCTTTTTCTTCAGACTACATAACTTGGGCAGACGCGCTGCGCAACTCACACTGCTTTAAGGCATCACTACGCGAGCTCCGTACACGAAGATAGAGCAACCGAGTGGCTGTCCTTAGACCTCAGCCCCGCGCCCGCGCATCTTCTCCATAATCATATCTTCAAGGCTGTGCCTCTTCACCATCAATAATCACATTTAACTGACTTTTGCGACAACTTTTCGCATTTACCTTCCAAAGCTATCTCGCGATTCCCATCTACTCCCTCGAGACGGTCCCACACTTTCCCTTATCACAACCCGGACACAGCCGAGCAAAGGATAAGTTGTTGACCGCTTACCACGGACTACGTTGGGCACACGCAGCAGTTACAGAAGCCTCAATAAGTGTCACAATTACGCTCTGGGCCACCTCCCTCCCAAGGCACGCATTACGTGAAATCGATTCCGATCAAGGCGACGAGGCGAACTGGTTCCAAGGCGACCAACATCAGCAGTCACAAACCCATACCCGACTAGATTAGGCATCGATTGCGCCAATCCACGGAAATTTAATCTCGCCGCTTCTGAGGAAGCACCGATTGAGCCAGAACCATTTTCATGTCAGCACCCAACCCAAGGAAACGGCCAGCACCAGGAGCGTCCCCAATGATGCCCATACCGCAGCCAATGCAGCCACAGTACAACACGGGGAACCCGGCTGGCGATCAGGTAATGCGTTGGAATGGAATGGGCGACCCTTCGAGCTTCATGAACGGTGCTGATGGTATCATGGATGGGAATGCTCATGTTGGGAACTCATTTGGTCTGGTGCCGGCACAGCCACAATATGCTCAGCCTGTGTCGACGCCATCGAACACGCTTGCTCGACGGCAAATGAATCGCGCGCTTGTCCCGACCAATACCCGGCCCTATGATGGAGCAGTTGAACCATGGGGAAACTTTGTTGGCGATGACAATGCTTTGCTTCAACAAGCCCCCTCCGAAAACTTGAATGAGCAAGACAACGTTGAGATATTGGAGGAGATGGCCCAGAAGGCCAAGAGAGAGGCGCAAGCGAAGCGGAAGCAGATCCCCCCTTTCGTGCAAAAGCTGAGCAGGTAAGTTTCTCCATCACCATGGGTCAAAGAGGCAAACTAACCATGTCAAAGTTTCCTTGAAGAGCGCAAGAACGAAGATTTGATTCGATGGTCAGAAAAGGGAGATTCGTTCATTGTGCTTGATGAGGATGAGTTTGCAAAGACTCTGATTCCAGAACTGTTCAAACACAACAACTATGCATCATTTGTTCGACAGCTCAATATGTATGGCTTCCACAAACGCGTGGGTCTGTCGGACAACTCGATGCGAGCCAGCGAGCGCAAGAACAAGAGTCCTAGCGAGTACTCAAACCCATATTTCCGACGCGGTCATCCAAATCTGCTGTGGCTCATCAACAAACCCAAGAGTGGAAGCAAAGCAAAGAAGGGGGCCAAGGGTGCTGAGATCGATAACGACAGTGAGGATGAGGGTGCCACCGAGGAGATCCTCGCCTCTGGGCTAGGAACCTCTGCAGCCCAGGCTCCTCGATCACTACCAGCTGGTGATTCTCAACCCATCCCAAAGAAAGAGATGACCCTCGTTCGAGAAGAATTGAGCAAAGTCCGAGAACAACAGAAATTAATTCTCGGGGCCATCAATCGATTACAAAGAAACAACAACGATCTTTATCAACAGGCGGTCATGTTCCAGAATCAGCATGACCGCCATCAAAATTCTATCAACGCCATTCTTAACTTTCTTGCCAATGTCTTTCGAAAAACACTGGAGGATCAGGGCAACTCGCAGAATGTAAACGATATTATTTCGAGCATGCTCACGAACCAGAACCAGCAGTCCGCTCAACATGGCAGTGTGGTCGACCTAGGAGACTTCATTCAACAGATGGATCCTTCATCATACGGCACACCTCATAAGAAGGCTCGCGGCCTGCTACCCCCTATTCCCAACCAGAGCCGCGCCCAGTCAGTTAGGTCGTCTACCCCGAACAGGTCAACACCTGTCAATTCAACCTACCAAACTGTCAATCATCACAACCCTGAAATGGGCCATGTCACAGAACTCCAAGAGAATTCACCTAGCGACACAAATTCCCCCAATCTCCGTCAAGAACTGGAGGCAAACCCTCATGAGCAGATGTTGAAGATGATTAACGAACACAACGCAACCAACAATCATGGCATGGATCTGCCAGAGGCTGCTGAGCTTGTGGCCAACGCCCCCAACACGTTGAGCAATGCCCAACGAAGTAAACTGGTTAATTTCATGGCTGGCCAGTCCTCCTCTGCTCCATCTGCCAGGTCAACTCCCGCCCCAACCCCAGTCTCTGCCACACCAGTACCTGCTACTGCTCAAATACCTACATCAAATGCCCACATGGCCATGCCGACTATGCCTACCTCAACCTCAGTCTCACCCCCACCCATTGAGTCCAACCCAGCTCCTTCGCTTTCCCCTATCATGGGACCTCCCATGGCACCGCCGTCCTTGAACGAGATCAACACCAACCAGTTGGACCTAGATCAACTCCAACGTCTTCAAAGTGAGCAAGATGCAAAGATTAGCGAACTTGGTAGCATACTCGGACCACTGAGTCCTTCCGGGCATGTACCTGGTCTAGGGGACAATGAGGCGTACTTCGATCCTCAGTCGGCAGATTTTGATCAGTTTTTTGACAGCAACGCTTTATTTGGAGATGGGCAGTACAACACTGATGGCACTGATTTCAACTTCAGCCTTGATACAGACCCAAGCCACCCGAATTCGGCACTACATACGGGACATCCCATTCCCCATGTGAGCCACCACAATACTCCAAGTCCCGCGGGTACAGAAGAAATTACCCGCAATGACCTTCGGCTAGACAGCACGCCGGATCGAGGAATTAAGCGACAACGCGTGGGTTAGCACTCTTTTGAGGAGTTTATCAAGCTTCACACGAGACCAAGAATTGTCTTCTAGCCGGGGAAATGGCCGGGTTAATTTGGTCCCTGATTGTGCTCATTCCCTAGCACATACCTTGGGTATTCACCCTGCAGTGTCGACTAACAGTCACTCTGAGGAAAGAGCAGCCGCAAAAGGTTCAATAGAGCCGAGACAAAAACAGGGTTGCTCTTAGACATCATTATTTGCTGTTATCTCAGGAGTGAAAAGGACATATTTATATAACCCATGGACGAACATGGAAGTATTGAGTTGCTTATTAGGTTGGATTGATACGGGAGAGGCAGTTGGCGCGCTTTTATGACGTGATGTTTAGTCGATTGAGCACGGTTAATAGTCCCTTTTTAATCTACCGCTTCTCGATATATGTCGCTGTGAATCTCATTGCTAAGTGAACTTGTCCTAAGCTTTGATTATTGGCCTTTAATGAATGTGTTAGGTTGCCCTGTTTCCCTGTCATCCGTGGCCGGCATTCGAGAGGAAAGGAATGGGTGATATTTCCAACAATAAGCTCAGCCCAAGTCTTGTTGTCCAGGCATATGATGATACTGCCGCAAGAACCATAAGCTCATGATGGTTGATGAACCTTGTATCCATATGTCGTATGTTGTATGCATAAGCGACTCCAGCGAATTAGAAGCTATAACAACTTTGTGTAACTAAAGCCTCGACAGCCACAAGCTAGGTATGCATGTGGCTCACAACTGTGGCGAGCTTTGTCTATATACACCCCTGCCCTATACAGTCTCAAGAATGAAGATATGAAAAGACGGTGTAAGGCGCGCGGGTGTTGTTTGTTTTTGCGACATATCGCGTCAGTCGTGATCTTTTAATCTCCGTCTCGTCACGGGCTCTCAATGCGCCAGTCACCTCCATCGAGGGTGGAGACGCAATTTGCCATATCGCTCTCGGCCGAGTCAACTGTTGCTACCCTACATGAGGATGCGGGCTCCTGTTCGCCGCGTTCATGCAACGACGAATAGACTTATACGTGTCTCCTTTTAGGGATTTCTGCTTGTATCTGTGCTCTATGTGTTTATTGTTTTACTGTCTATCCTTTGAGTTTTCGTGATAAATATTCGTAATATGTGTTGTGGAGAAGGGCTCTCCCTAATATTCATTGCACATACACCATCTATATAGCACTTACAGCGGGATGTAAGCACTGATCTTTGCCCGGCTTAATGATGTGCCCTATAGAGGCGAAGCACGACCGTCTCCGACTGGCGCATGTTATTCTCGCTGTAAATCTAAGTAGCAATGAATTACGAGTCATTTTGTCTCGGCGTGGCACTGAACAATGCCCTACAGCATATCATCTCCTAACCAAAAGTCCATATCAATCAACATACGGAGTAGGCAGCACGGCAATAGTCAACATGTCGGAAACCCCTCCATTACTCGTAGCTCATAAGACATCCATAGAACTACCGCTGCGAGACCCGTAATCCAGGATGTTGGTCCTGGAATGCTTGCTGTTGAGCTGGAACTCTGCGATGCAATACCCGACACCACACCTTAACACAACTCAGGAATGGAAACTATTCAGTCCGACACAGAATGACACAACGAGATATGATTCAATAGACTTTCTACCAAAATTAAAGAATCAGCCCTGCATGGAAGCGCGTAGCCAATAAGAGTCAGCATATCTTCAACTCCCAACCTGCAGCGTCCAGGGGTAGCATGAACCTGGCCAATACCAGCCGCCATTAACTCTAAACCTTAGGAAACATCCCTTAAGGTAACACCACTATCCGTATTCCGTACTATGCTAATAATATGCCCTACTTCAGTAGTTCCATGCATATGCGTCTCCTAGTCAGGGGCTCCCCATGGTGCCTGCGCTGGTTGCCAGATATTGCTCCAAGTTAGCTGGTGTCCTTCTGGTATCTGTTAAAGATGCGAAATTAAAGTCTCTCCACATTGGAAAATTTCCTGACGTCAAGCCCAAGCTTCCGCTCCATCCATCGACGATCTAAATCCTTCAGCTAGAATTCAAAGACAGATTCAGAGACAGACAAAAGACGCGGCTGAACCACAAACACCAGTATGACGGCTTGGCTTCAGCCTTGAGATGACCAAAGTGAATCCATCGATCGCCGGGTTGAACAATCACCGAAGACCATCGGAATGAGAAATGAATACGATTCGGAACAGTTCAAGTTAAAGAATTTTTACTTCTTTTTTTGTGCCTGTTTTACGTACATCTATACACAGGACGGGGGCCTGAAGAAAGGAACTAGCCTGACTTCGTAGATACAACTAAAGGCACTATTAATGCCAAAATCCTCCCCTGGGACAACGTTGTGTTGTTGTGCATGCCAATGGCTTCCCAACTATGTATCGCCCGCCACCCAATCCACCTTGAAAGAATTATGCAGACGTAGTACTGCTGTCGTGAAGAGTAGGCCGCCTCATCGTACCAGACCGAAGTCAGACACCATCGTCCCCGTTTTAATAAAGCTAGTCGGTCCATAACCGCTTATGTCCCAAAATCCGGGGGTATCCTTTTTATCCACCGCGAGGGACCTGTGTTGGTGCATTTTCGGTCTTCTTTTTTACTTCTTCCGTCTCGAGGTTGGCCAGGCCCTTCATGTGTAATCTATGTCGCCAACCAGTTTTACCCGAACGGTGACCTGTCGTTGGTCCTCTTGGGTATGCGGATAGAGACCAAGTCGTATGGAGCCTGAAAAAAAATTGATGCATAAAGTTGCTAAAGAAAAATTGAAAAGAAAAGGGTATGATCTGCGTGTTCCTTTTTTTGGTGCCGCTAGACTTGATATTGAGGAGAAAAAGTTTGAATCGCAAGGAAATAGAAAGCAGTCGCTAAATGCCAAAACATATGTGGAAAGATCATTCTGTTGTGCGACCATGCAATGATTTCGAACAAGTAATAGAATGTCGGAAAGATAGTGTAGAAGCCACGATGATGTACATGGGTGAACGTCCAAGGTCGAATCGTCGATTCAATATCTTGTCATGAAGAGAGCATTATTGGTTCATGCCATGCTGGTTAACGTATCCGACGTATTGGTGTTGTTGACCATATACTCCCGCATGGTGTGGAGGTGTTGGTGTGACCGGGCATCGAGGAGGTAAGCCGTAAGACTCCTTTGCCATGTTGTGGTTGCCCATTAACGAGTTACCGTCAGGGGTGATCGGGGGTGTTAGGTATCCATCGAACCCCATCGCGCTGTGTCCTTTTTGAGGAGTGCTGTAGATGTTGCTCGTGTGCTTGTTGATGGGTTCGGCTAGGGGAGTAGCTGGGTTAGCAGCTCGGCGGGCGATCGCAGCCTGCTCAGCCATGAAGTCGGCCAGCTTCTGCGACACCCGAGAAAAACCTGTTGTCGAGTATTTGCGCGCAAGTGTAGGTGAGGGTTGATGAAGGTGATGCGACAATGTGATCAAGGTAACGTTCTCTGTCTGGTCCCAGCCTCCATCGTTAACTTCGGAGCGGCCAAGGATGGCTCGTGCGAGAGCGAGAGATGAGCGAGCCATAACGGAAGGCTTGGTGGAAACGAAATCGCGATGGTACAGGGCAATCTCACACAGATAGGCGGCCATGTGCGCAACCTCCTGGTCGTCACCCTCCTCTGCTACCATTAGTTGCGAGAAGAAGTCGACGGTAGGGTGGCCAATGATCCAATCAAGTGTGTTGAGGACATGCATCTCCATTTGTGTGAACATGCCGGCGTCATAGAGTCCGCAGCACATGTTGTTAAGTTCGTGAATTTGGGGAACGCGGTCCTTCTTGTCTCCATACTTGGCAGCGATGAGCAGTGCAGCGCATCCAACCAGCTGGTAGTGTTGCTTGTACACAACTCGCTTAGAGCAGTATCGATCGAGGAGGTTAACAGTGAGGAAGAGAGTCTCGGGAAGGAGGCCGAAGGCGGCATGGGCCTCGATGAGGAAGTCGATCAAGTAAGGTCGCATGAACCACTGGATCTCGCGCTGCATATCGATGAGGGAAGCATCTGGTAGAGTCTCATCCTAAACATTGTTAGCAGATGAGACGTGGACAGCAATGTGACAACAAACCTCCATTTGTCGCATATGCTGCATGATATCCTCGAGGTACTCATCGCCTGCTAATCGTGATAGCTCAACGCCAATGATGTCCTGCCGTTGACGGGCCATCATTCGCGCTGCTTCTTGGGCTGTGATTCTGTGGTGAGGTTCTTCCGACTCCACGAAGTAAGAGTCGTCATGTTGAGGGTACGCCATATTGGGTGGTAGGTGATTGGGGTTTCTCAGGTAGGCGGTGACTGGGCAGAATAGTGCCTGTGGCTTGTTGTCAAAGGAGCGACTGTTTGTTCGCCAGGAATCTTGTGGTCGGAAATTCGCAAAAGAGAGTGACTTCGGCTGCAAAAAGGAGTGATGCGAAGCCGATTAATTAGGATATTAAGATATTAAAGAACGTGGGCGAAAATGATGAAAAGAGTGACCGTGGCTGGTAACGAGACCAGGAGCATGTAGATAGTGGAGTTAAAAAAGAAAAGGGATTGGAAAGGGGGCCGTTTAAAGACGAGATCGACTCAAGGGCTCTAATGCGGTATGTGCGTCAGTATCAAGTTTAATACTAGCGGAATCTCGATTTTTGCCAAGCTCGTGACTCGCTGGAGGCATTACATTACACGGCGAAATGCACCTATGCAACTATCCCTTGGTCGATAGACAATACGACAAGCTGGCACGAGTATGGCATCGAGGGGAGAGGGGCAAGTCTTACAGCCACACGTCGGGGAGATGGGCAAAGCTCGCTGAGAATATGAGACAGTCCCTGAATCGAATCAAGCAGGAATAACGAGCTAACGTCTCCCACTGGGCAAATTTCAAGGAGAAAAAGCGTGGTGGTTGTGGTGAGGAGAGCGGTATGCGGGAGTTGAACGCTCGGCATGCAGCTATACGGAAATTAGATATGACATGTCCCCAGCACCGTGCAGCAACGGCGATGACATACCTTTCCCACGCTCGTGAACGCTTCTGATGGTTCGATTATCGAGTCAGAACAACAACGATGTAACCGAACAAGTCGCGATTAATTAAATCACTACTGTGTGTGGATGGTTCGGAATTCTCTAGGGTGCTGTGAGACTGAGAGTTGAATAACTCGCAATCGTCACTTTGACCTAGTTTTTCCCTGTAATCCAAGGGATACCCAGAATTGATTGGCGACTAGTCTTCAGTTCGACGACTAGTTTCGGGAAGGGTTGAGGAGTGGTCGCTATCGAGTTGAACTGAATTGAACCAAGGGAGCGGGCTCGTCGATGGAAGGCTTCGTCGGCGGCGGCGGGAGCGGGAGCGTTGGCGTTGGCGAGGGAGTGGATTCAGGTTGGAGACTGGAATTCCTGGTGGATGAACCGAGGAATTTTACAGAGTCGAAGGAGAAGCTGGAGGGGGAAGAATTACAGAGGGCGAAGCGGAAGTAGAAAAGCGAAATACCAGTAAAGGTCTCTTTGATTCACTTTTCACACTCCGGCCTGTTTCTGGTCCTAGTCTCGCAGCCTTTGGTGGTTCCTGGCCTTTAATAGGGCGGGATGGGGGGCTTCTTGAGGGAGAGATGTTGAGCGAAAGCCCTGGGGGAGTCAAGTCAAGTTGAGAATTCTCCTCGTCTCAAGCGTCTTCAGGCCTGCTGTGTTCGTGTCAGGAGAGGAAGACGGAATGAGAGAATGAGGGAATCAACAAAACGAGAGGAGGAAGGGAGGAGGGAGGATGAAGAGGTAGGAGGAGGATAGAGAAGAAGGAAAAGGACTGGGTGACAGGTACGCGAGTAGAGTAGGTAGTTTTAACCAACTGTAATGCAGCGAGAGGAGAAGAGATCCATGGTTTGTATGGGTGGATGGCTCCATCCAATCCATCCATCCATGGCATGGCCTAAAGTAAGCTAGCTAGCTTACCAGGGGCGTGAGGTGTACCTAGGAGTGTGCTGGGATCTTGGGTGTGTGAGATGGGTGTCCTGTCCTTTGCTCTGTTCTCTGCCTTAGTCTAATTCGTTGCTGCATTGCATGCACCATCCGTCCTTGCTTCAAACATTGATGAATGCACTGCTAATAAGCGACTTACCTCATCCTCAATATCTCAACCTCAATCTCTGCCTCTGCCTCTGCCTCTTTCGCAATACCTGGCACAAATGAAACTGACTCAATTATCACCTTAATACCGTCCTGCCCTCCACTGTTTATACGGCCACCTAAGGTACCTATCGTACCGCTTGCGGGGGCGCTGACTAGGTACCGGTTTGCTGGGCAACAGGTGGTGCAGGTACCTAAACCGGCCCCTGCTAGGAGTGGGGAGGCCACCAGGAGTTGCCCACCTCACCTAAGCTCAGGTCGCCCAAAGGGAACGCCAATCCTGGCAGTTTGAGGTTTGGGAGAGGAAAAAGGAAGCTTCCATTCAATTTGCTTTTACAGATCAATAAAGAACTCTCATTTGCTTTTTACATCTTCCTCAAGCACACTTTCATCATTAACTCCCCTTTTTACGGCTCTAGCCGCATAAATACATAAATAGTAAGTATTTCACAAATCAACTTCATATCAGGCAAAGTGCTCGATGAAATGCCTCTTCTCTTTTTTTTATTTTTATTTTATTTTTTTATACAGGCAGACTTACGCTACTTTGACCTCACCACTTTACGCACCTAATTCAAGGCACGCTCGTTCGAAGGCTGGGGCTAAACTCAGGTTGCCTCTGCTTGGGGCTTTCAGAGCAGAACAGGATTGGGTGTGAGTGGAGGGCCAGCATAACGCAGCTCTGCACAGCACAACAGAATAATACAGCACAGGAAACCGGAGGATGACATGGGGTGTGCAAGTGCAGCAACTCCGGGCGGACGCTAGCACTCACTTGGGGCTTGGTTAGAAGCGTGGTGAAGCGTGTGTCAAGCGTGTGAGCCTGCGCTGGGCCTGTCGACTTGTGCCAATTGTGTCGTGTCGTAGCGTGTTCTGTCTCTCGGCTGGGGAAATACGGCGTGGGCTTGAGGCAGGGATCCGCGAATGGAGACGGGCGTGTGAGACCGCATGTAAGAAGAAAAGGGAAGAAGAAAAAAATCATCAAAAATGTGAAAGTGAAAGTGAAGGTGACTCTAAGGAGAAGGCTGATTGAAGATGACCACGTCAAGGCTAGGAGAAACCATCCAATGCCGGCAAAGAACTTTGTGATCCGGTCCTAGGTGTTAATGATGCTCATAGATCGGATTGATCATGACTGGTTTACTTGATCTGATTCAATAATACGTAGATGGCAAACATGGAGAGACATATATCCGATACAGAATAGAAACAATGACTACGAGTTAGTTCGATTCAAGCAATCATGAATTATATGTTGAATCGACCTTGTCGTGGAATGAGAGATGTCTTCAAAATGAAGCAGAGAGCCTCAATATTTTGGTGCTACGATGCACTCGGCCGAATCTATTTACTTGTTGACTCCTTTCAAGTTTTGGATAAGACATTTATTATTATATACTTCAACAACGCAGCCCTCTCTCAAGCGGCCACGACAGTTTTGTTTGTTTAGAACTTCTGCTCATGGCCGCTTCACGGCCTCGTCGAGCAGGGCCACAGCCGGCCTACATGCTGTCCTTGTTTATAAGCATTGTACGTCCATTCAATGGCCGGACGACCTATTACGGAGCACTACACAAGCTCACCACAGCGAGTCGGCAGACACCAGCTGTAAAAAACCGTCACGTTTGCATGCACCATTTGGTCTTCATCATGGCAACCAAGCAAGACATTATGAAGATCTCCACGACACGCTCATGACCGCGGCCTCTGGCCGACGTAAACAATCGTCATATTGAGTTAAAAGACAATGCGCCTGAATTAATAGTGGTGAGGAGATGGTGATATACAGGCTGCTTAGCTTGGTGTAACGGAACAGAAATCATAAGATGTTGTCACCATTGCACCAATTTCATGATAAGGTGATGGCCAGGGGCCTGTTTGAGAGGCCCCAATAGTAGTAAATCTATCATTCAGAACATCGTCCCTGTTGCTCGGGTTGCGAATGCAATGCTTGTCTAAACCTTCAAAAGCATGGATTCCCTTACAGTGATAGTGTCATGAACGTAAAAAAGCCCGGCCAACAGTGGACGCTTCTGCACTCTAACAGGGTCCCGAGCTGCCCGTAACTTAGCCAACATCCCACACTCGTCATCACTACGGACGGATTAAGCTCCTGTTGGACACGACGACTGACTGTTCCGCAGAAAAGAGTCGACTTGGCTGGAGTCTCGTTGCCCGGCGCAGCTAGTTGATGCGTGTGCAAGTTGAGGTTGGGGTTAGCCCATGAGCCACTTGCTGCGCTTGTTGCTTCACAAGCCCACAAGCTACCTTACTTTGCAGCTCCGACGGGAGCGTGAAGCCATCGCGTCCCGTCTCGTCTCGTCTCGTTTTCCTCCACAACCGTGTCGTTCCTAAGTACGGGTCCATACCGACGCGGCAGCTGCGCGACGACACTTGGACAGAGACTAATACGAATACCTCGAGTCTTGTCCAGATCCTGACTTTCATCTCAGTCAGCCCAGTTTCCCATCTCGGCGACCAAAGGGAGTTTTCTGTGCGTTTGGGGCGTTGCCAGCTAGAAAAGCCAGGGCCTATGACAATCACTAAAGGGCTCCGGTGGACTGAAAAACACTCGTGCTATAGTAACTACCAGTAGTTACCCGCTGCTCGCGTTGCTTTCAGTTATTGTCGACTCTTACATCCTCCCCGAACCAATCAATTCACCGCATCGGGCTTTTGCATCAACTAATCATGCATGTAACTACCTAATTGAGTGCTCAAGCATCGATGTCATTCTCAGTCTCCCTCACATCCAAGGTTGTCACTCAATCCCCACAGCGTGCGATCTTCACTTTGACTTTCCAATATATCCACTAATAAACTACAGGTCGCTAGACAAGCGTTGGGCTAGATGAGAGGCTCGCATAGTTCTCACTTGATTGGCTTTAGCTTTTTGCCTCTTGTGTGAACTTAACTTATGTTGTGCTGTGCAGCTGTCATTTGTACATGATTGCCAGCTCTCTAGCTGTAAACGTCAGACTGTCTGTCACTGTTACCACTGCCACTGTATCTGTACGTAGCATGGTGTTCGTTCATCGGCGCGGTCCTCTCCTCGCGTTGCCTAGCCTATAGGCAGCTCAGGGGTGACGGGCCCGGACGTGGTACAGTACCAAAAGTCGTGAGACGTTGTCAGCGTTCTGCCCTGCTAGAACCCTTAAATGCTATAGTTTTGGGAACACAGCACGGAGCAGCAACTGCAGTAGGTAGGTTGCTCAGCGTATGATGCCAGGCCCGCTTTGCTCCTCGGGCGTATCGTAATTCGTTGAGCCTGTTCAACCGGACATGTCCCCGCTTTGACAACGCTATTCACAAATCTGACACTACGTATTCACATATCCGTACATAATAAACGCAAATCACATCGAAGCCATATTTTCTCCTGCATGTCATTGTCCGATAGCTTCATTAACGAAAAGCAGCTTCCCTTGAATGAGTTGTCAGTCTCACCTTCAGCCTCACCTCCCTGTTCTAGACATGATCTCGCTCGATACTATTCTGAGCACCGGAACTCAAACCAGTGCCCTGAGGTACCTGAAGTGCCACTTTGATAAAGCGAGATCGCCATCATGTATCATGTCGCAAACAGATTTATTCGCCCGATACGTATCCGGTTGGATCTCGTACGCGTCAGACCTATCTCAAAGACGATCTCAGTTTCCTCATCCCCGTCCATATAAGGCGGGTATGGAACTGTTGGTAAAAGGAGGTGCTTGGCGATACTATGCAGGTAATGAAACATGATGGATACGGAGTATTGTAGCTAGATATTCCATGCAGTGGCTGCATGGAGACCGACGCTACTCCTAACTCACTCAGACGTCCCGCCCATATCAACGGCGGTCGTTATAACACTGTGGTTGGTGTCCGATAGGCACAGATTTTTCCCCTTCGTTGGTTAGTATAGATTGAAATCTGCTGCTGTATCACATCACACCTCATGGCATCACCAACAGATTGATTGTCTCGCCATGGATCAGACTCCTCCTAACAAATCTAATTCAAGGCTAGTCGTGGCAACTCGTACAGCTTCACCGATATTTGTACTCATCTTGCCTGTATTGTACGTGCCCGTCTGCGGGCTCAGTCCGTAATAAGTCGCCCGATGCTCATTTCCATCCCATGCCGCCGCTTCAAACTTACTGCTGCAAGGGAAGCCAAGGAAAAACTGGCCCTCTCCACAGCGCACGAGAACGTCCCCACGCCGAAAAGGAACATGCTTGTATAAAGGGCACGCATAAGACGTCAAGCGGGCACAGGCACAAGAAACATTTTGTGAAGGTAATGACGCAGATGTGTTGGTATACATTAGCCCGCCTGTACAAGCGTTGGTCACTACTCCGTACAACGGGCGGGACAAAAGTTTCGTTGTTAAGTGATTGATGAGCTTCTTCTCGAGTTGCCTAGTCGACAAGCGAAATGGATTAACTTGAGATCGTAATTGAAATTCCAACGAGTCAGGGTCTTTGGCAAAGGGGGGAGAAAAACTCTCCGTTGATACTATCATAGGAATGTTCTTTCGATTCGGGGTCCAACAGCCGCTCCATTTGTCCCTGTGGTATCTAAGCTTCGTCGCCTTCTCGTTTTAAGTCATTTCAACTTCCGTGAAACATTGCTTCAGCCGCTTGTACTTGGTGGCACTCAAACCACAGCTTCCGTCAAAATTGATACAATTATCCAGTTTGGCTAGGCATCGCCTGTAAGAAAATTTGCCCCTGTTGACGTCGAGTCTCACCAGATCAGGAGCATTGCTCGCGCGCGGGTTATGATTAGGCGTGGGATCATCCAAAACCTCCACAATCCTCTCTCACGACAACGACACCAGGCACACGATCAAGGCACTGGGCCTAGTTCCAGGTTCAGGCACAGGCACAGACAGACACGCCGAGAGCACACGACCATATGAGGAAGCAACACTCGCAAATGGAACCGAAAGCCGGAAAGTATCACATTACTACACGTCTGCTCAGGACGAGACCTACACCCCTTCTTAACCCGTCC
This sequence comes from Fusarium musae, assembly GCF_019915245.1. Taxonomy (NCBI): domain Eukaryota; kingdom Fungi; phylum Ascomycota; class Sordariomycetes; order Hypocreales; family Nectriaceae; genus Fusarium; species Fusarium musae. The sequence goes on from NC_058387.1 coordinate 4,588,834, forward strand.
ATCTCGCGCTCACGTTATTAACGCGCCCGCGTCAAATGGCGACGCAGTTTCTGAGAGCCAATGAGACAGCGTAGACGCGTATTTCATGAGACTCTGGAGTCAGCGCATTTCAGGCCGGACCCAGGTGGCTGGGCGAACAGGAGAGCTTGGAAAAGGAAACCCAAAGTTAAGGGCGAGCTAGGTTTAGCGTCAAGAACCCTGTACAGCTGCACGAATTGACAAGATAGCTTCAAAGTGCAACGGGCAGTTGGATCGACAGTATCTGACATGTAACATGCAACTGAAGCAAGGCAGAAACAGTGATCAAGTCAAGGTAAGGGCGATGGTGTTGGTGTCGGTACGGAGTACTGGAAATGAGGCTTTGCAGGCCATCACCAGTTTCTAAGCCCGGTTACGAAGCTAAGTTTCTTTTCTTTTTTGCTTTGGGGGTTTCTGTCACCACTTCTTTCCTCACTTCTCACATGCGCCAGTGAGGGGTAGCCCCAGGAACTAAGGCCAGGATCCCCTGGCTGTTCCCGACGCGGAGGGTCAAGATATCCAGATCTAGCTGTGAACCACGATCAAAGGTGTGCCAGCCTGTAGATCTTCTAGTTTCCAGGTCTGCCATACCTCATTCATTATTTCTCGATCATGATTCTTTGAATGGAATTGACCCATATGTGACAAGCGATTCGTATGGTTAGGAGGCTGATTCAACTATCATGACGTGCCTCCCTAGGGTCTGAGAGTTTGACCGTGGTGATCTTGGCTTTGCTCTGGACTCTGATGGATCAAGACTGATGGGAGTGGTATCCGTAATTCAGTTCAGTATGGTTTAAACTCTCTACTGTTTAGCTACCCAGAGATGATCACTTGGTCTCGGAAATCCCTCACGCCAGGAACAGCAACTCCGGGTAAGGAGGACACAGGTCTGTGAAGGTGATGACATTGAATAGTTTTGGCTGAAATTGTTGCGCGCTTGGCAGCATCTCAAATGCTTCCTCCGCAATTGCTGAGATATCTAACTGCGACAGTTCAGCGCCCAATTTCGGACTATCAGCCAAAGGACGAAACAAAGGAGGCCTGAACAAAGACCGGCATAGGTAAGCCACGTCTTGCGGGCATGGAGTGAGCCACTTCTCCCTGCTGATCCTCAAGGGAGAACAGATGATATTGAGGCTGCCGGTGGCTTTGCGCGTCCCTGAATTTCAACGCCAAACCGCCAGGTGCCTAGAGTTTGTCTCGACCACGGTCCTTAAGACGTGCAAGATTCGCGATTGACAGTCCTTTAAAAGTGAACCTAGTGCTTTGGTCGGTATCCGTCCGTACGCTACTGAGCTGTGATCCGACTTACCCATGTCCTAGCAAAGTGGCTGACTTATTCGTTCAGGGTACATCAATGGTCAGACTAGATTCAAGATTTCGCCTTCAATCCATACCTAGAAGCAAGGCAAATGTCAAAACACCAGCAAAATTTGGGGCTCTTTTCACTGAGCTGAGCTGAGCTGAGCTCATATTACCCATCGTTTCCCTACCTCCACGATGCAGGTTTCAATTCTCCCTCACATTTGACCTTGAAAAAGGCCAGAAATGTGACGTATGATCTTAGTTTCAGCAATGGAGAAAGGCAAGCTATCAATGGAGCAGGCGCGGGATCTAGTGCGATTGAGCCTTGAAACTTTGCCATATAAAGTCTAGGAAGCTTGAAACTGGTCTCTGCCCCGCATTCACTCTCCGAGTTCCCAATTCAGGGATCACCAAATTCGGAAGCATCTTTTTCGGAGCAGAACCACCACCAGATATTGCTGTGCAGTTGCTTCTCAAGAAGCGGCAATCTCTGCAGAGATGAGACATTGGCTAGAATCTGTTTCGGACCCTTCTATTATCGATCTAAGTCCCGGATTCCGCTCTGCTAAAACCAAATCGTCTCGTTCATATTCCCGTGAGACTGTGGAAATGAAAACAGAACAGGCAGAGCCGCAATCTTCTCAGGAGGACATGTCTACCTTAAGATACCTTACCTAGTCAAAGTAACACAGACGAGTAACCTCGGTGGTGTGAGGTGGCTGCGCTGGTTTCCATTTTTGCACCACTGGCGAGTTTGGCACTACGGGTAACGAGTCCCAAAGGACGGCACGCCTGCAGCAGGCTTGCAGAAGTGCTATCACCTGCTGTAGAATGCCAATGGCAAGCTTTTGAGGCACGTCAATACGTCAGGATGTGCAAGCACTTTAGAGCATCACCTCGTAAGGTATGCATGGTATGGCATGGCATGCTCTGATTCCCCCCTGGCCCAGGGTAAAACTTGGAGAGAGCGCGTTAGGTTGGCTACTGCAGAATTAAGGGTTAAAGGGTGAAAGGGTGCGAGACACAAGAGTCTCGGATCGAGTTGCTTAATTATGGCGTCAACGACATGATATCGGCTCGGTTTACTGGCTCCACGTCTTGCTTCTCTTGGTGATGCATCATCCCTCGCTTCGCCCTGCTGTGGTGCATAGTGTTACGTTGCTGCCTCCACCTTGGCTCTACCAGCGAATTAAGCCCAAGCCGCGACGACGATACTCATGCTCACGCCACTCAGGTTGCCTGTAGTTCTCGACACTGAACCAAAGAACCCTTAGATTAACTTGAGATCAACCCCATCCCTTGCCCGTGCCCCCATTCCGAAGCCCCGTAACTTTTTCCCCTTCCTTTTTAAACGTGTCTTGTCTCTGATGGAAATAAACGCCAAAAGACGCCTCAGAGACACGCGGGCTTTGGCGATGATTTGCAGCTCGCAACACGTTCCACGTACATGGGTTGCTGCGAGACGCGTGAGATGAGGAGCCACCTTGGCCGCAGTGAGGGGAGTTTGAGAAAAAAGGAAGTTAAAAATTCAAGAAATGCACATGCTCACGCCCACGAGGTTGGTCACGATGGAGTCTGCATCGGCCACTCCATCACCTCGCAGAACTTGCCGAATGCAGATTTTTTTTTTCACACCTTGATGAAGCTGTCGCCGCCGGCAATCGCTGACTACATATTTTCCACTTGGCGGATGTTACGGTTCTCACTTGTGCAAGGACCATCGAAATCACATTAATTGAGCCCAGGACTAACAAATAGCGGGCTAGACACCGGCTATTCATCGCCTGAGACAGGCGGCCCCTCGAATTAGTTATCTGCAGCCTCGTTCCCGTTGGGTTGCACTCTCGACATCCACTCTCCAAGACAGCATCGTGGGAGAGATCTTTGCCATCCGAGGATTGAAGCCCGGGCCTCTGCGACTGGTGCATATCACCAAGTGGTTCGTAGTGGATTTTTCTTCGTCTTATTGTTCCCGTCCGGCCCGCGGCGATGGATTCAAAGCCCCTCATACGCTCAACAAGTGCCGTCTACCGTCTACAGTACGTAAGATCCTTTCAAGATAGGGTTGATTTGACCGACAAAGTGGTACTGTTGCTGTACCCGATGAGGTTCCATCCTCGTCCCCGACCGCGCTGCAATTTGAGGTTATCCACAGAGAAGTCCAGATTTGCACAAAATGGACACGAGTGCACGTGCCAGGCTCCAGCTTGAAATGACGCTAATGTGCAAATGTTCCAGAAGCCTTCCACAAAGCGGAGCTACCCGCCCAAGTGACGACACACTTGAGTGAAATGAGGCTGAAAGACCCAAGCAGCCATTCTCGTTTTGGCGTAGCGTCTCCCCACACGTCGGGTCGTGACGCGCTAAGATACGGTACCTTCAGGGTCCATTTTTACGCGAAAGATACCTGTTCTTGAGTCTCTAGACTCTCCTCTTTTTTTATACATGCTCATCTCGTCTCTTGTGCACGCCTCAATAGCTCCGCTGCGCCGTTATGTGTCTCGTGACTGGTGATTATGCGGATATTGGCTTGGCTTGGCTGTCGGCTGAATCATCTCCTAGTTAGCGGCCGGGGCCCAGTGAATTCGATAAGTGTCCATCCCTCGCTTCTTCACCACAGCGACGCAAGGTTACAGCACCAGACTAACTGGATCCATGACGCCTCCGAAGGAACCAAATCCATTGATCTGAATGGTTCCATGCAAGGGAAAAAAGTCAAAGGGAAAAAGGAACCTCGATACCCACTTGACTTGCAACTTTATGCAGTGCCAAGGCTGGTCGGAAATACATCACCACGGGTTCCACGGCCCTTGGTAAAAACCCAACCTTGCAATTTTTTATCAATTGCTATGGCGACTACACGAAATCTCTGATCAACCTCATACAAAGCTCCGTCTATTACTTGAAAACCTTTCTCGTGCTCCTCTTTCGCACAGCGTCTCTGACGTTAAGCTGCTTCAAACCATCCTTAGTCCTCGGTGTTACTTGCAATGCTCCAGCTTGAACACCCCGATCGATGGCGATAGAGACACCACCGGCAGTCGTGACAAAGCCCCCGCAGGCAAATTCGTTATTTGTCAAACACTGCCGGCGACCGCCAGTGAAAGGAATTTCAAAGGTTCCAGAACACCGATTGATCCGGAAGAGATCTTGTGCTAACTTCAAGTTGCCTGCTCAACTGTATTTGGCCACGGGTCCCGTGGACCTTGATACCAGGCCATACATTAAGCGTCTTACTGAGTCACTGCCACCGACAAAGAACACGGTCTTGGTTGAAGTCAATCATCACATCTGTTCACATAAAAAGTTATTTCCCATGGACGATCTTATTACATTATATTCGTTCGTGTTTCGGTTCCCTCATTGCATATCGCGGTTGTTGGGTTCATGTTGGATATATGTTTATTTGAGTGCAAGAGGAGGCGACATACTTGTTTTTGTCCTATCTCTATGTGAGATTGATGCCAGGGTTGATATTCCACCAGTCGTGTCTCAATGGGCCCTTCGGCAGGCAACAAATCTCGAAGTCGTCGAGTTTTGTAAGGACGCCATGTGTCTATGCTGCCCCTCCAGGGTAGTGCCCACAGCAATCTTAGTTGCGCGGGGATGCGATCATGCGATATCATTGGCTGGTGTTACCATCCGAGCTGCCCGCTTACAATGTGTGTAACATAGAATCTGATACACCCGCTACACCAGAAGAGCTTGGACTGCGGTCCAGTCTCACTCGGAATTTCCCCGCCCCTCTTCGTTGTCGATGCCCTCACACTTTCATGTCTGCGATCAAGTTGCGGCGGGTGGACGTGTCTTCAAGAGGTCACAGTACCAAATTCTGCTGGGCTCGACAAGGAACAAACATCTGCACAGCAAGTTACCCAGATTACTGTTGCAAGTTATCATGCTCCTCTGTGGCCATGTCTCATCACATGCCAAGCAAGGCATACTGACAATTGTCTCGTCATGTTGCCGCGGACGATGGGTTTGTATCGCGCGCGAATTGAGTTTTAAAACAACGATAAACAACAAACATGGAGATAAGGTTCAGAAACACCGAGCGGGATATGTTCTGCATCCCAAAGAGGCATATGCGAGTGACTAGGGTGGCATTTTGCTGACCATGAACCACGATCTTGGATCTCAAACCAAGAACCGGTCATCCAGTGAGAAGTCTCAATGCGGGTTGGTCTTTTGCTGCCTTCGTTTTCATGACGACGAGTTGTAGTCAATGGTTCGTCTCCGAGAATTGACCCCTGGTCACTTTAGGTTGATAGCCGCCGCTTCGCTTCCAGGTCTGCCCTGCGTCCTGTTGTGGAATCACTTAATGGCTCAACATGTCAGCTGGATGTGGGAGGCTGTGAGGAAGGCCATCACCGAGCATCCTATCAGCGTTGAGAATTGTTATGTCGGTTGTTGACACGAACATGTCCGCTCTGTAGATCCATGCAGCGCATGTGAATGGCTTGTTACCGTTGGTCTCTCGTGATGGCTGATCTGTAATCTGATGAGAATCTTGCGAACAGTGCGCCATTCGCTGCTTGACAGCATGATGGACATGATCGACCAAGAAGACGATCTTCGGCTGTCGGATGCTACCGGAATCAGTCCGACCGAAAGGATGATTCTGGTTTGGTGAAACTTGGCCAAAGTCAACAAGCTGAAAATAAGATCACCAATTGATTCGTGAGCGGACAATGGTGCTGGGACAGTTGACAGGGCATGGTCTTGTTCGAAATCGAGGGTGAGATTGGTTCGTGGCCTCTGGTTGGTCAGGGAGTTCTTCATGTTTGCTTTTTGAGACACCAAATCGGGAAACTAGCCCAAGCTGGAATCTCCAACAACAGCCACCAAAGGCCTAGGCGAGGCCGAAAGATGATGTCGATTTGTCTTACCAAAGGATTATTCAGTCACCTGGGTGTCCTGCGGACCTTGGTCAACTTGGATATGGAACTGAATATAGGCCACATATGTCGCAAGATTAAGAGGTAAAACCAAGTTCGTGATCGCGGAAGAAAATCCCAATCGGGGCCATTTTTCTTTTTTCGCGATCTGGTTTACTTGAAGCCTTTGGCCAGGGTCCCTGTTCAGAGCTGGGGGCTCGTGCGGCGGCCATTCGGGTTCGTCGTCTTGGTTCATCCCAGTAACTTTTGCAGGTTGGCTCTTGTGGGGATATTGATCGCGATTTGAGAGTCAAGTTGTGCTTTTTAAACAGTTGTCAGCGAGATGTTGACTTCGAGATGGGCTAGCATGGCTCAGGGTAGGAGACTAATACCTCAATATCAGCTCATCTACGACTTGCCCATTGGTGTTTTTGCAGGGCGCTTGCGTATCAGCAAACACCAGAACGTGCGTTGTCAACGCTAGTTTTCTTGATTGTTTCCAATTCCACAATACCCCATGTTATTTTATCAACTCTATTACCGTGCGATGTAACTTGCCTATATCAAAATAGCTCTCAACTCAAGCCGAGTGGACCGAGGTGAAGCACTCAGACGGAACAGGACTTCAAAGCAGAGAGGTTCTTCAGCCTGTGGCTTGCTGCTTTTGGTTATGGAGGGTTCCATACGCGGATCAATGGCGCGGTCTAGCATGCGGAATGGCTCGAGGCTTTTGTTGTGGCTTGCGCTATTGTTGACAACACATTGACGCTTTTCAACAAGAGGACATCTGCTATAACGACAAGAGAGAGGGGCAGGCATCGAGTTGTTTACCAACTTCTGCAAGGCAGAGAGATCTGTTCGCATTCGGCGCCGAGCTATGCATGCATCATATGTACGCTGCGCCACGATGTGACTGTGCAAGGGTCTCAACAGGTTATTTTGAAGCTATCTACAGAGATGCGGCTTTTGATTTGACGCTCTTGACTCGAGTAAACAAACAAACCGTGTATCGGAAAGATCGATATCCGAATTGTTGAAATCTCCGATAGGATGACCAGGATCCCGATACTCTTCCCCTCCCTTTGCGACAACCATGGCGCCATTGTCGACTTGCGCCAGCTGACCTCTAAAGACGCACCGTAGCCTAGTGTGGCTGACATTTTTACTTGTTGGTTCTTTGTTGTGACGGTTCTCTTTATCCATGATCCTAGAAGTTGATTGCTGGACCCAATTGAGAATGAGGATACGGCCACGCTATTATGAATTACACCATTCTTCGTCTGCCAGAAGGGTTTCTTGGTTGATATGCCACTTCTGAAATGCAGCCGAAACAGTTGTGAGCAATCCTTGTACATTAAGCAGCTAAAACGTATACTACTGTACAGCACAGGACCCGCATGCATGCGATTCTCGTCCTCAATCGGCGATTGTTTTCTGCCAGGTCTTACTGCCAAGAGATGTAGATATCGAAATCTTGGAAATCTGCTCATTTGCGGTGTTTTCTGTTTATCGATGCTCCAACTTGCTCAACTGAAACTAGGGCGAGCAAACAATAGCATAGGTAGGTCTGTCTGTCTCCCTGAATGTGATAGTGACACACATGCTCCGGGGCCCAGTTTGCTTACTGTGTGCGTTGCGTTGGTGGACAGTCATTGCTGTTCTCTGACCTGACCTGACCTTCATCTCGCTACCATCCTGGCTACAGTAGCAACCCCGACATAACCCCTAATCTGACGAATTGCCAGCATGTTCTGTAGGGCTGCGTGCGTTCGCTGCTGCGAAATCGGTCAGTCATTCGAGTATCACTCTGCTGCAGATGATTTGCATTTCGCGTTGCGGGCCGCCGCCTGGTATGAGTGACCTGAGCGTACACATGTCGTTGAACTCGTTCACGAGCCGCTGTACGACGTCGCACACAGAACAGGGTGGTACCAGGGCTTTTGTCTCGTACAACGGACGGGAAACATACCCTGAACTCGCACAAGGGCCTGGTATCGGCGGTTCTAAGGTGTTACGGCACAGCTCCCTTGTATCGAGAGAGCCTAAGCAATTCGCTGCTCGAGGCCAGGGCAAGCGAGAATGATGGACGGGTTTGGCGCTCCGGGCCGCGGGTGATTCGAAAGAGATTCCGTTATTTGATTGTGAAGGGGCTGCACTGTATGCAACGGGCCGTTGCTTGTAGACCTGGGCACACCCCTCAACTCTGATCCGGTTGTTGTTATTCATCGGTCTGTGAATCAACATTCCAAGGTCTAGGTTAGGCTGCATAACGTTTATCGAAACGCCCAAAGAGCTAACTATGTCTCTACTGATCATCCCGACACTGCATATACAAGATAGGAAGGCCAAAAGGAAATAGCCAACAGGTGCGCAGGGACAGACAATCGGCCTTGCAGTTCGACACTGGTCAGCAGGGTACAGCCTGGCCAATGCCATTTCGAGGAGCGCCCATGGTTAAAATCTTGCATGTTTTCTGCCCTTTCAGCTCGACCCAAGCTGCGGCCACGAGTTTCTCTTGTCAGGGTTGGTGCGCTGCTCCCGATAGCTGGGCCGTCGCTGTGATTGGTGTCCTGGAGCGCTGAGAATCGTTGTCGTGGCCCCAATCGACACCGTCAAAATCGACACTGATAACTTGACAGGTGTGATAGCCGATATCGACATGCTTTCACGTTGCTTTGGGTGCAACCATCATTCTTCTGTCCAGGGGTCTAAGGAAATTGTTGGACTTGAGGATGTGTGTTGAGATACTTGGATGTGTCCCTAGAAGCCTGACCCAAAAGCGGTAATAGAAGTATTTAGACGTAGCTGAGAACATTGAAACATGAAACTGGAGGTAAATGAGTTGTACGTGGACTGGACTATCACATCATAGGACTGCCCTGGCGCGGTGACAAAGTGAGTTGGTGAGTGTCTTCCATGGGGCTTGCTAAACAAGATGAACGACACAAGCCCAGGCCCAGGCAATGTAGAGGTGAACTGATACGTATACATACAATCTAGATTAGTGAGGCATAGTGCAGCGAGTGAGGGGATACGTATGTAATTGGTAGTTCAGCATGGTGCATTTGAAGTTGGAGTTGGAGGTTAAAGCCCGAAGTATCATACAGATGGGACGCAGAACATCTGAACGATGCGCTACAATTGCTCAAGAATAGTACTTGTGCCTCACAGCCTTAACTTGAATTAGTTCGCGGCTTAATGAGGACCAAGAAGTCTTGTGGAAGTGTGGATGTGGACGCTGGTGAAGTATCTTTATCCCTGAGTCGAGCTTCGACAGCAATAGTAACTTCATGCTGAGCCACCCTTACATAACCAACTTAGCCCATAACCCTTCATTAGGGTTGAGCACTCTTAAATTATTATAGATATGAAAAGAAATTTCGACGAGACCGGAAACATAATAGGACATCTTTCCCTTCGAAAGATTTTGAACATGCGGCCTCATTCTAGCCAGGCTTTACAGGAAAGGGTAGAATGATAACGTGGCAAGCCGCAAACAATGACAAGATCTACCGAGTTAACGATATGGAAATAGGCCAAGGGAAACTTAATCTTGTACATGACGTGCTCTTTAATACTGAACATCATTACAGCGGCGACATCTTGTCCCAGCAAGCGTGCAAAGCTTCTCTCATGAAGTATTTACGGTTCTTAAGATACTTCTAATACTATATAACCTCTTGAATGAGGCAAAAGTGTACATGTGAGAGCGAGGATATATCTTGACAATATAAAATGCACTGTATTGTATTCACACTCTTCATCCCCTGCTGACCTCACACTACCATCGATGTACAAGTTGATGACATAGCTGAGGTGAGATGACACCAAATAGATGTCAATATAAGCGGAAGGTCATTATAAATACTATAGAACCAGGGTTCCCAAGAAGAATCTTCTAGCAACGGGCGAGTGTCAGAAGAGTTTGATCATTGTAGATTCTTAAAGAACAGTATTTAGCAATTCAGCAATACCGCATATGATTTCAGGGGTATCTCCTTATGGAAATAACAGAAATAGAATGTGTTTATCGTTTAAAATGTCCTCTTAAATGTCGTGATGGTTTGTGGGAGGCTGAGGGTGGAGTTATGATTGTCGGTTGAAGAGTCCCCGACAAGGGACCTTTAGAGAGGCAAGTGACGAGAAGATAGCCAAATATCCCTATTCAAAGTAATGAGGAGGGCAAACGGAATTATTCATAATTGGATCTTGACAACATCTACAGCACCGGTAGTCAATCATGAGGGAGAAAGTCTATTGGCATAACAGACATACTGGAGACTCGCCAATGGGTCAAACACAGGAAGCACCGACTAAACAGCTTTGGCTATATGGAAGATTTGAAGTATTTCTCCGAACTTCGAAACAAACTTGTAAGGGTAGTGGAAAGAATGGACTTATATCGACATAACTCAAACTTGACTGTGATCGCCACGACCCCTTTTTCGTTTTGACCGATGGCGACGCAATAGGATATGAAGATGAGTGCTAGTGAATTCGACTTTGAGAACTATAAGGACTTGAGGATAATTGATATGCAAGATCTCTCAGTTCATTCCTCAGTGTCCTGTAATGGGTGAAGACTAGTTCGCGAGTCTTGATGCATTACAGACAGACTCATCAGAAACGAGGTGTCATGAGGATCTCTTAGTCTTCAGTTACTCTTGAGAGGGTATATACTGTAGCGCCACAGTCTTGCAAGCATTAGATAGATATTCGGCAGGCGCATTCTCCGTTAAATACTACTCGAGAAATATCCAATTGGAGCATGGCTTAATAGTAATGCTTGAACATATGAGGGCGTGTACGAGACTAACAAAAGGGGCTATGGTATTACGAATCCTTAGAAGCCATTTGATTCCATAAATGTGCCATTGGCACTAATATTTATCTTCCGAGTATAACTCTGGCTCCTTACTGTAGCAATATTGCCATAGAGAGCAGTGATCCCTTACGATACTGGGTCATTTGACATGCTGCCGACTTTTTGCTACTTATTTTGATCGAAGATCTTGTGCAAGTTCTAAGCACTAGCCATACTGGTAGATCAACCATTGAGGATTCCAGGGAAGGCCAAAAAAAACTCATGGTCTTTATTCAAACAGCAAAGGGACTTAGGGGAGTTTAGACTACGTGGATAGGTAGTTTTTTGGCACCTCGAGTTCAAGAGCTGAGGTTTCCTCGTCCCTAAGGTAACTTCAATAGATCTTTACGATATTACACAGTTGATCGGATTATACTCAGACTTGGACAGCTCCCACTGCAGGAAGTTTCGTTTCAACAATAATACAACCTGCTAAGGACATGGATAGTTATCCTTGACCCTGGGGAATCCTTGCTTAGCTCGATGAAACGCATGACATCGCGAACCATGCTATCGAGCACTGATGCTACGTTCCACAGGTTCGGTCATACCATCAAGAGACACTCCATTTCTGAGGACAGTGATAGTTGATAGTAATTGGAAGCTACTTGTCATTTCAAGTGGGCATAATGGTTGTACGAGATGGCCTGGCAACGCTGTTATTCGAAGGTCTATCTACAGTATCTACGGAGTAGGTATGTATGGATTAACATGTGGGGAGTATGGATTTGATGTTTCATTTCTATGTGAACACGAACTGACTCCAAGTCGGGCATTTGTTAGAGACATAATCTAATAGAAATTCCCAGTAAAACAAGAGCAGTCTCAGAAACAATAGAATTAAAAATACCCAGCTACCATCCACGCTTAAACCTGCCACATGTTGCTCAATTTGTCTCAATGGAGTGAGTCCCTGAAAAGACTGGGGGCATCGTGGATCCAAAAATGGGGCTGGCACAGCTGTAAGTGTTATTTCTCTCATTACTTGCTATTCTGGTAGCTTTGTTTGATTCCATGAGCTCAGTATAGAGTTTGATAAATAGACGGTGAATCTCAATTCTCCTTGCCAATATACCCTATTGAACTATACGGTACACTCCTAGGACAAAACCCCTGTAGTTTGCGTCAGTAGGTGCTTACATTAGTGGCCTAACAACTTCTCCAACTCCCAACAATGGATCAACCCACATCGGGATCGTGCGAGGGGTCTTTGAATGATCCATCCGCTTTCTTATGTGTCGTGATTGGAGAATTACTTACTCACTCACTGCCATCAGTCCGAGGCGGTGACGTCTCTACCATTTTGATCTGTAGTCTACTCACTCGCTCTATTCTGTCCTCTCTCAATGGAGAGTTAGTCGTCTGCCTCTCTCTCAACACCATCAATCAGACAGACAGACAGACACCATGCCCCACGACAGAGACACCCGCCGCGAAAGTCTTCGAGTGCCCCGCGCTCGTCCTCGTCGTGGCGTCTCCAGAAACTCTCCAGTGCGCTCTTCAGCCAATTTGGATGAGCACCGCCTGTCCTCAGGCGCCCCAGCTGCTGCGCAAGCTCTTCGAGCTGCTCCATCTCGCTTTTCCCTCAACGAACAGTTCGCTGCTACAAAGCAGGAGTTCGCATTCTGGGACGATGATGCTAGTTCGATCTACGAGCGTGGAACGAGTGCTGTTTCCGAGACGGGAGATCCAGACCTCGATGAGAAGGCTGCCTTGAGCTCAACTGAAGGAGGCTACGGACCTGTGCCTCATACACAAGATCCAGCACTTGGAGCAGAGGATCTCTACACTAATTTTTACGACCTACTTTGTCTCCCACGAGACACTTCGGAGTTGTCGCAACAGCAGATCCGGAGCGCATACTACCGTCTGTTTATCCTCTTTTACCCGGACAGCTATCCTGAGCATTTGCGCCCCGTAGCTCATCAGCAATTCCTCCGTGTTCAGGATGCCTTCGAAACACTCATTGACCCTGCGCGACGAGCTCAGTATGACCTAGACCAGTTCCTGGAAGCTGAAGAGACAGGCGCTTCACAATCAGCATACGAAGTCGCCTTTAAAGAAGCTGTTTGGGACCGGTTACAGAACGGCATACAGACAAGCTCTGATCTAGGAATCCGACTTGATGCCTCTGGGTCGGGACGTGGCGCCTCAGGGCTGCAAATCCTTGACTTTTCTCTCAGTCATTCCGTCACTGTCGACCTACCAGCACTTCAGAAGCTTCTTCAATCTCAAGTTACACGACTCGCAAGTCTTGCTTCAAAGGAAGAGAAGGAGACAATCGAGAGTCCATCACAGCCTCGAATCCAAGTCGCAACACCCACTGTGACTGTGACTGGATCTACCTACGGCATTACACGGGATCTGTCCTTGGTACCAACATCACTCTTGTACGATCGATATCAGCCTCTGCTACCCCTGCCAATCACCAGACAGAGACTCATACAACTCGTTGAGAACAAGTTCGCTCCGTTGGCCTCTCTGCGACATCGACAAGAGTTTTTGAACCGCTCACCTTCATCGTCCCCTGATAAGCTTAGGTGGATCAAGACTGCTGTTGAGCTCGAGTCAGATGTTCTGCCAGAGTTCTCCGTCACAAGCCGTCTTTATCATCACTTTCTCCTCCCCAAATTCTCAGAGCCAACCATAGCCGAGGCTAGTATACAATCGTCGCGTGATTCCTCGTCGATTCAACCGCGTGTTGCTCTAGGTCTCTACCAGAATCTGCGACACGGAACAGGATTCCTGCGCGCAGACAGTGGCGACTGGAGCTTTGGATCCAATCAATACTCTCATTTTTTCTCTGAACACTCAAGAATCAGTCCAGACTTCTTCAACGCCGAAGCCCCTGGACCAACCCCGAACCTCGAGCTAGGCTTCCGTACAGGACCATTAGATCGATTACCTGTATCAGGCTCGTCCGACTCTCCTGGCGATGAGGGCGGTATTAGGGGTCTCGACTACGAGATTAATTCTTGCAAGCATGGAAGCTGGGCAGTCTCTGCATCTGCTACACCAACTTCATTGGCCGGCGCTGTCCGATACAGCAAAGACCTGACTCTACCTTTCCAAACTCCTCCGACATCACTGGATCCTGGTCTACCCTCTTCAGCCCGAGTGGAGGCAGAGCTTTGTTCCAACACATTCCAAGACCAGTATTTTGCCCTCCGCAATCTGTGGTCTGTTGGCCGTTTTGCACGTGTTGGTCTTGAAGTCGGCATCAGTCTGCACAACCTTCACCTCTCCGTCTACTGGTCCCGCCTTGGTCAGCGTCTCGGTGTCCCGCTTCTCATAGCACCACGGTCGCTTCTTGGGTCTAGTGTCCTTTTCTGGGCCTGCGCCCTACCCTTTGCTGGACTTGCGGCAGTGCAGCTTGGTCTCAACTATCGTCGCCGTCAGCGAGTTTCGCGATCTCATCGCCGCGTTCGCTCAGATGTCTCTTCAACTGGGGCACCAGTCGCCATTGCTCGGCATAGATACGAGGCAGACAACATCACAACACTCCTTGCACATCCAATAGAGGGTCGCCAGAAGCGTCAGATGACACTTGGTGGTCTCGTTATCCTCAATGCTAAATACGGCATCCCTGATGAATACGGCATCATCGCAACGAGCGATCAAGTTGCCGATGTCACAATTGCCGTTGCCGCTCTTATCAACGAATCATCATATTCCAGCGGCCCAGCCCTAGTGATCCCCCATGGCGTGCGCAAGAGCCGCCTACCAGGATTCTGGGACCCAGCTCCGGGCTTGGACAAGACTCTTCGCGTGGAGTATCTGTTCAAGGGTGACGCAGGCGTCATCGAAGTTGGGAGCCGTGATGAACTCATTCTTCCGCCGCAAGCGTAGGTATTGATTGTCGCCCTTTATCAATGAGAAAATTGAGCATGTACCACCTGGAGGATATTTTCAAAATAAATAAATAAACAGACGTGCATTGCTAGTGATTAATATCGTGCCTCTACGGACGATGCCATATTGCGCAGGAAAAGCTCGAATACACATCCTTGCTCTAGCACAATAGCGCAAGCTAAAAACCGTCCATGGCGAAACACTGTGAGAATAAATGCTGTAAGAAAAAGAAAATTTCAATCCGCGTGATGCCTACCACTATCTATCATACAAAACAAAACAAAAGGTACCATCTACCTCTCGAATACCACATATTCTCGTGCGAAATGCTGCCCAACAATAAGACTGCCCCATATTAGAGAGTCTATCTTTCCGCACGATAGAACGCCAAACCCTTTTAGTTTAAGGACCAAGGAGAAATTATTCGTAGTATGTAGCAAAGACAGAAAATAGGGGCGGTTGCCAAGGGCCAAAAACACACTTCAAGCAAAGCCCGGAACAAAACCTGATGTGCTGGGTAGTGGATTAGTGCTGGTGGTTGTTGCCGTGATCGTGGCCGTGGTCATGATCGTGCGCATGAGGGCTGGTAGCGCTGTGCGACGATTGACTACATCGTCTTGTTGACGAAGCCTTGGACGACGAGTCGGCAGGGCAGCAACCCTGGGCCTGGCAGTCGTCGATACACTCAAGGAGGCAACTATCACCCTTATTGATATCAACAGGACCGTCTAGGGACAGAGCAGCAGCTTCTGCTTCGTGTGAGTGCTTCTGGTCGAAGCAGAACTCAGGCTGTATCGTAGCGCTGTGAATGCCAAACCCATGAAGACACTTCCGAGCTCGCCGAGCCAGCTCCATGTACTTCTCGCCACTGTGAGAATCAATGGGGAAAGACACTTGGAGGTGCATACTAGCGACAAGTTTGGTGTCTGAGAGTTGCCAGACATGAATATGGTGGCAGGTGATAACGCCGGGAAGAGCTTCGATGTCTTGTCTAATCTCAGGGACGCTGATATGCTCAGGAGTGGCTTGTAAAAGAACACGAGCGGTGCCTCGGGTGAGAGGAATGCAGGTCTTGAGGATAATAGCAGTGATGAAGAGAGAGACGGCGGGATCAGCGTAGACTTTACCAGGCCAGTCCGTCAGCCAGATAATGAGAGCCGTGACCATGACACCTATGTTGCCAAGCATGTCTCCAATGACGTGGAGAATCATAGCATTCATACCCATATCAGCGTGGTTATGGCCGTGGCTGTCCTTCTTGCCAGCTTTCTTGGGAAGAGTATGGTGGTGGCCATGATGAACGCTCGAGTCCCGTCTAGGTCGTCGAGAGTGGGAATGAGAGTGGGAGCCTTTTCTATTGTGGCCAAGGGAAGAACCCTTCTTAGTAACGTCTTTGAGAAGAGGTGACTCCTCATGCGCCTCGTCCTCTTCCATTATCAGAGAGTTCTCGGCGTCGGTCTCGCTCTCGCTCTCGCTTTCGTTGGTCTCGCCACGCGTAGCTTCGATAATGCTTTGTCGGAAACTTGCTGGGTGAATGCTCAAGTCATCGAGACTAGCGAAACGAGTATGTCCACTCCTACTGGATCGATGATAGTCGCGGCCTCGTGTGGATGCATCTCGGCTATGTCGCTGTTCGCTGGATTTGCCGCTGGACTTCTTGGAAGCTGTTGCACGGCGGATCACGGCCTCGGGTAGAACCTCAGCAGCACGACCACTTTCGTCTGCAAGAGTGCCCTGGGTTTGGTAACCCGCGTTGCCCTCCTCCTCGTCGTGGACGTGAGCGTGAGAGTGTCCATGCTCATGATCGTGGTCGTGTTCGGCGGGTCCATGAGAGTGACCGTGGCCGCCGAGGACAAAGAAACCGACAAAGTTGGAGAACAGGCCGGCAGAACCAACAATGAGCATGAGCTTGGGGTTATTGATCTCGGGTGGTTCGATGAATCGGGTCAATGCTTCGAGGACGATGGAAACACAGAGGGCGATAAGGAAAACGGCGTTGAAAAAGGCACCAAGAATCTCTGCGCGAACCCACTGGAAGACAGTTAGACAAGCGCATCGGCGTTAAAGGGGGCGCGAAATGGTTTGGAAGACGTACGCCAAAGGTGAATTCGTCAGTGGAGGTCTTTTGTGCGGCGGACACAGCCCAGAGGCCGATAACCAGCGAGATGATATCATTGAGCTGCGCAGATTTAGTCCATGTTCTATCCATTGATTCGCATGCAGCGCGAAACAGATACGATTGACTAACCATGTGAAAAGCATCGGCCATGAGAGCCAGCGAGTGGGCCAGGAAGCCAGAGACGATCTCAACGAGGAAAAACAAAGTGTCAATGGCTATCATCACCTTGATCCTGGTACTCTTGGACCAAGCCATCTTTTGAAGAATACCCATGGCGAAGAAATGACACGAGCACCAAAAGAGGGTGCTCACTCTTATCGTGGGGAAAGGATAATGAAAGTGAAGTTTTGTTGGTGTTGCAGATGGAGAAAAAAGAGCCCGGGAGCTGGAGGGAGAACCCAAGGTAGTGAAAAGGCCGCGGGCTGGCTGCAGGAGATTTCAGCAACTTTTAGGTTACCTAGTTACGATGACGGAATGCGACAGTGGAGGCTGATCCCTAGACCAGGGAGGGATGAGAATGGATAGGAGCTGCAGACTGAGGCAAGCAAGGGCTGGTTACACAAATGTGAGAGATGTTTCTCAGGTATGTAAATCCCCGTGTCGTACAGTTAAGTACAACAGATTGTCACAGGGAAAGGAAACATCGGGTTCAACGCAACGAGACGAAGGGGAACTGAAGTCAAAGGGCGAGCTGATTAATTTAATTGCATAGTTTGTCACTTCTGAGTGGCAATTCAATGGCTAAAACTGCACGGCATTCGACAATCGAGACTAACACGGTGACGGAGCTTTTTCGGTCGCGGGCGAGGCATTGCCAGCCTAGATCAGATTGGGATGCCTGTTTTCTTTTCTTTTTAGTTAGCAGCGTAGACAGTTTCTACTAAGAAAACCTCAGGCAGGTGAGACAGGGCTGGCGCTATAAATCGTTAGTTAACGGCATGTCTCAGCCCACTGTCGACGGCGGCGCCCTCTGTTCAAAGCAGCCAGCCCGTGAATCAATACTCTCCAGGGACCCTAGCACCCCAGCGATTTTTTATAAAACATTACTGTGTATAAGATTAGTTCAACTACCTACGAGCTGGGTTTTAAACAAGTCAAACAACAGACTTCGAAGTTCGAGTCAAAGATACTCGACTCGGTTCGGGACATTTCAACATAGTTCAATCGGAAGAGTCCGGTCAGCCGGTTCGGCAATAGACCCGTTCGCCACTGGGCCTGACTCCGATTTCGGTAAATGGATGGCTCCATCCAATCCACTTCACTTGAGCAAATGCATCCATTGATACGGAACAACACTTACAAACTCGAAACGTGGGAAGTTTCTGTGAATCTTTTCTTAGCGTTCTATTAGTATTTTGATATCTCCGACAGATATTTGGTGTTGTCGAAATTATATTATGCAATCCGACGCCATAGTGCCATCCTAAGGTGCTACCCTCCACCAATACTTGTTTCCCACCTCTCGGAAGGAAAACAGCATCGGCTCAAGTTCCCCATCTGAGCTTTGTCGTTAGATGAGCATCAATCGAATCGTTGGGCAGCGGGTTTCGATCTTCTTTACCGCATTTCAATTATTCGAGCCCCAGTTGATATTGATCGCAAAAACCCCCCGGAACGGTTACAGCTCTTCCGAGAGGCAACTGTCAAACCACATATCGGATTGTGGTTACACGGTAAGGTAACTGGTTAGCTGGTTCACTCGGCTGTTTTGCACATCTTTACCGTTTCGGTGTGGCTCCTTGCGTTTAGATACCACTGTCTTTAACCCAGTCATGCAGCCAGCCTCAGTCTTTCAGCTTTGCCTGGCGCATGCCAACTATCGAAAGGGGCACACTGCACCCAAAGCCACAACGCAGGGAATACGAGCCGTGCTGCAAGGCGTGCCCTGGGACCAAGTATTTATGTATTGCGGGATCTCACGATAAGGAATTCTTACATTGGTTGGTAGATTAGTTTTCCGTCAGATGAGCTGGTTTTCTTGAGCTGATTGTACGAAGCAAAAAATTCTTTATTTCGTTCATACACGACCACCAACATGATAGGTGCGTCAATCCTATGAAATGCTAAACATGGCCACGAAGAATGAATGACGGAGTGCCAAATCAGTTACACCAGATTGGAATCTGACTCTTGTATACTTAGGTATATACAATCGATCATCCTCTGTGTTTTTTCTGCCACAAGCAATCTCACATTGCAAGACAAACTGTAGGGTATGGTAGTTGGACAGAACTCCATACTTGGGCTATTCATGATTTCACAGTTGGTGGAGCCGACGATGTTTATTAGCGCCTCCAACGGCCCGCACCCACACCCGCAACCGTACCCGTCCTAGCCGTCTTATAACAAGCGCCGGGCGCCTCCTCATGCGTACAGAATTTTATTTCATCCCGTTTCTACTGTGAATACCTATATCTAACTCACTGTCCGTCTCCAAAAACATGGAAATTGAATACTAGTGGAAACAGGGAAGGCATTTGAGAGGTACTATGGCACGCCGCCTGACCATGATGTGAAACATTCCACGGCACCCATCTATAATTCAACACGTGCTGCGGTTTGCCGCCTATTTTCCCATGGCCACTACTCTACGCGGATTTCAACCGCGGATAGCGACATGGATAGACTTAATCAAGTAGGCTGGTTGGTCAACACTGTCCAACAAAGGCAACAGTCTTGTTGGTTGAGATTCGTTAATAGAGGCAGTGCTCTTGTCTCTTGGGATTTAGCAACTCGTTCTTAAATGACTCGTCCAACCCATAGAAGCTGGCTGTTTTCTCATATTCGTAGCAACTGCGTATTGCTATTTATTCTTTGTTTTGACGGTTGGCTCATATCATAAGCATTCACCGTCTCATTCACAACTGAGAACGGAGAGTTTTATTGCATTTGTCCAAATCTCGACCGAAATTGGGAAATGTATAGTCAAGATGAAGAGATTGTGGGATCAAGCCCAATATCTACCTCAAGAAACGGAGTTTCTTTTGAAACATCCACAAGGCTATGAAGCTATATTTGAAATACTGCGTCAACGATATCCGAACCAGCAAGCTTTTAATATGCTGCCTGGATTTTCGTTGGTGTAAGATAACCTCCGAGATTCAATGGAGGCACTAGAGTCACTTAGGAAAAACGCAGATTATATATCCACGAAACTCGAAGCCAAGACTGGCCTGAAGCGGAAGCTAGCCGCTTTGAAGATAATAATTGGAAAGGAAAGCTCAGATGAACTCGCCAGCACACTGAAGGAGGCAATATCAGTGCTGCACTTAGCAGTACAGGCCTGGGACTTGTAAGTATTGGCATGGCGGGACCAATACAGAGCTTGCTTGCTGAGTGGTAACTGATGATATTCGTCAAGGACTATCTCGATAGTGACACCTGATCTAATTGCAGCTCAGGTCACCAAAACACTCAACGACCATTTCGGAAGCTCTAGATTTGAGAAGCAACCACAGATCAAGGCCCAAAAGCAAGATGAATCTCGCTGCGATGTCATAGAGATTGATGAATCTCAACTGTCACGCATCCCGAGAGACAATGCAAAGCTCAACAAGAAATATACCGCTTCGAGATTTGGCCGTTTCACCATGGCCTATGCCACCACCACTGGTGCGTGGTAGGCGTATCTTCAACTGCCAAGTTGGCTTTCACCGTCCGTATATGAACTACAATCGACTCTAACTGGCTATGGCTGGACGTACAACTATCGGGTGTACAACGTCGCTTCATATGAATCTGATATTATTCAGAGAATACAAAAAGGAGATAGGGCTGGTGTTCTTGAGCTATTCGGAAACCGGAAAGCATCTCCGTTCGACAAAGATGAATATGGACACTCGCTTCTTTATGTATGGCAGCAACCTTGGACACCACTGGAATTAAGTACTCATTTGGATCACAGTGGGCTGCGACTAGCAAGAACTTCGACATGTGTCAGTTGCTACTTAGCTTAGGGCTCCATGAAGCTTTGCTTGAGAAAGTTGGCAAAACTGCCCAAGCGTAAGTTCTACATAATAGCCATGCGATAAGTTCTGACATACTCTCAGGGGTGCATTGGCACCGCTAGTGTACGAACCTGATCGACACCACCCGGAGAAAATATGGCTAAAGATTGCAGACTTATTTCAGTCATATATCAACGAGCCAGAGACAAGCATGGTTCTGCGTATGTTCGACTGTCACAACTCCTGCGATTATGGAGATGAGTACGTAAGAATCTTTCAGCAAAAATTTTTGCCCAACTTCTATAATGGCCCGCTCATTCATCGCCTGGAAGCTTTCCGGCTTGGATCTTTTCACTGTCAAGATTCAACAACGCCCCCCTACCTCATCGCACGAGGCCTGAAGATCAGCAGCTTCGAAGTTAGCGAGTCAAGTCGCACCGGGGTTTCACTCATGCACTCAGCAGCTGTGGCATCCAGTATTCGTTTCGCGGATGAAGTCCTTCCGTGGATAAGAGGTTGGGCCATGTGGACTATGTCACTCTATAATGAGGGATGGGGCCACTTGGTGCGGGAGGTAGCCTCAGTTGTCAGACAGGAAGATTTACACACAGTCGAGATAGTGCAGCCCTGGGACGTGTATCAGGTTCCAACCTGGAAAGGCACACCACTGATCTCAGTTATCGGCGGAGCCCTTTGCTATCTGTCACCGGATGTCAGTTTCTTTCACTGGGACAATGTTTTCCAGGGATGCATCCAGAAGTGGGTTTCAATCTTGCAGGAGAGCGGAGTTGACCTGGTTCTCTATGGAGAACAAGAATCCATCAATATTAGCAAACACTTTCGCGCAGCTTTAGATTCAGACGCAATCGAGGCATCGAGGAATGAAGTACGGAACGTGCTGCCGTCATCGAGCGCGAGACTTGCGTTTATTCGACCAGAGCGTTCCGGTCGCAAGATGTGGAACAGCAACCATTGAATACCGATCCGACTGTTAGAACTCAAGTTTGGTCCAACCCCTAGGGATCGGGAAATAGTTTGGGTGCCAGAATTTGAGTGGATGGCAAAAGAGTTCTGGCAGATGATAGAACAAGAGGTCGTCATAATGCATGGGTCGTGGATTGATTAGTAAATAGATTGGCTACTCCTGACAAGCAATACAAACAATGAGGACAATTTATGATACCGTAGTTGCGACGATACTGATAATCGTGGTTTTATTTGACAGATACGTAAGGTAGCTGTGGAATGTCAATGCTTATTGTTTGTGTCATGAAGCAACGACATGATAAAGATCCCCGGATTCTCGTCAGTACCGTATTTGAGCATACCCCGACGCGCCAGATGCCTCTAGAACGATGTATGACCAAACTCTCGTGTGTTATCATCCAACCATTTTGAGGTCATACCATGATAAACAACCATAGGTAGGTTACGGTAACGTGAGGGCGCCTAACGTGCTGTACCCCGCTACATGAGGCGGGGCAAGAGGTAAGGTTATGACATGACATACCTACATGGATCTGTTCCTAACCAACTTACTCTTGTTTATCATCACCAGAACTGTCATTCTATTTTAAAAACCCTCATTTCGAAATGACGACTATCCGACCAGCAGACAAGGCCGGCTCATGGTACGAGAAGAAACCGGAAGATTTACGCCCTGAGCTGCAAAGCTACCTAACGGCAGTCCCGGAGAGTTTGGACGGAGTTTCACTGCCCATTCCCGGAGCTCGTGTTATCATCGCACCGTGAGTTTGCCTGCTAAGCCTTTCGATATATTCTTGAGCTGACGATAATATGCCACAGCCATGCGGGATATGCATATTCTGGGCCGTGTGCAGCTTGGGCGTACAAGACTCTTGACTTGAGCCATGCCAAGCGTGTCGTCGTCCTGGGTCCATCTCATAGATACTATCTCGAAGGATGTGCTGCCACTAACTTTGAAAAGTATGCAACACCATTTGGCGACTTGGAGATCGACCAGGAAGTGGTCAGAGAGCTCCAGGAGGCCTTAGGAATGGAGAATATGCCCAAACGCCGCGAGATCGAGGAACACTCTCTCGAGATGCACATGCCATATCTTTATCTTCGCTGTCAGGAGTCATTTGATTCGCCTGATAAATTTCCCAAGATTGTGCCTGTGCTTGTAGGCAGTAACAACGGGGATGAGGAGAATGTTATAGGACGAGCTTTACTGCCATACCTCAAAAACCGGGAGAACGCCTTTATAGTCAGCTCCGATTTCTGTCATTGGGGTGGTCATTTCAGCTACCTACCCTACTCACCCACGAAAAGTCCTTCTGATCTGACACAGTTGAGAGAGGAAGACCCCAGACCCAGTGGTCCCCCAATTCACGAGACGATTAGAGTCATAGACGAAGCAGCCATGGATGCTGTTGAGAGTGGTGTTCATGAAGCTTTTCTTGCCACTCTGCGACAAACCCGTAATTCGGTATGCGGACGACACCCTATCGGAGTCATGATGGCGGCTTTAGAGCAGCTACGCAAGCAGCCCGAGAACAAAGACAAGGGGCGATTCCGTATCCTCAAATATGACCGCAGCAACTTGGTCGATACGCCGGGTGATTCCAGCGTCAGCTATGTGTCTGCATATGCTGTTCTCTGAGTATGGAATTTCAACATGTGGGCGTTTTGGTGTGGTGGAATGATAGTCTTTGAAATCGGATGGAGTATCGAATGCATGTGCTGGACTCACGATGGAGGGAGAAGTTGTACTATCATTAGGTGGTCCCTGGGAGCCAAGAGATTGGGTCACCATTAACAGATGTGCAAATAAATAACATGATATTGGTAGGAACTGTGCAATCCGCAAATGGTTGGAGAATTCAAAGTCATATTTTGTTCAAGCAAGGTTCTCGGAATAAGCCTATGGTAGAGTCCGTCGGAAACGGATTTGGGAAGCTTGTTGGTTTGTGCTGCGCAGCAAGTTTCTGCGGCTGAAATATGAGATGGATGGCTGGAAGGGTGTCAATTGTCCTGTCCCTTGAACGGCAGAGTAAGACGAAGGATACATTTGCTGGCGGAGCTGGGCAAGGGCATAAGCAACGGGAAATTACGAGGCACATATAAATATCCCGACTTATCCTCTAGTAAAAGACTTGCCATCACTATAAGGTTGATATGCTATAGATGCAATCGTTTCCGTGTTCGACTCTATACCAGTGACAGGACAAGATGAATGGTTCCTCAATCCGAAAATACCACGAATAGCTCCTTGGCAATGCCGCTCCAGACCCACGCGGCGAAGCTTAAGTTCGTTGTTCGAGACCCCCTGGTCAAGGTCAATCTCGAAAGGGTGGCTAGGGGAGGAAAGAAAACGCAGGATCTTGATCCTAAATGACAAAAAGACTTAGGTAATATAGCCTAAGCTTAGCATAACCTTTGCTGAGTTTATTTTGACACCTCCTATTAAGGTTCGCTGTTTTCTTTCCCCACGAGGGGTGGGCGCCATTTTGCAGAGCTGATGTTAGTTAGACCTGTTCTTACATCTTAACTGCTGAAGGCCTAGCGCGGGATCGCAGGGCTCACTCAGGTGGAGTTTGTCAGCCTGCAGATGAACGGATTCAATTGCTTCAGTTAGCGGATGACACCCGAGACTTTGTTTATGAATCAGAGTTTGAAGCTTTTGGTGATGATGCCGGATAATGCAGGTTGGTGCGATGGTAGTCGGAGGCAAAAGAGAGATTGGATATAAAACACCAGACTTGTTACAGAATTCTCAGTCAGACTCTGAAGAAACCAGGATTATTGGAGAGCAGGCGCCTAAGGATGAAACAGTGGAGAATCCATCACCAATGAACGATGCTATTGAGGGGCAGTGATTATTTCGGGATTACCCCTTGCTCAGGGGTGACAGACAAAATAAGATAGCGAGATCGATTGTGTTATTCAGCGGTAGCGTGTAGGCCTGAATCTGTCTCCTGTTCTCCCCTTAAACCAAAATCATGTTAAGCTCATTTATAGCTAGGCTGCTGCATGTCTCTGGTACCATTCTATGATCATCCAATTGAATAAGTGTCGCATGATTAACCAGACTCTTAAAGTGTTTCTGGCTGTTGCAGCTCTGGTTTTGAGCACCTTTATCATGACATCGCGTACGATCCAAAGGGGCTGTTTCGAAGCAGATTATGACGCTGCGAACCTTGGCACTCGGTCAAAACAACCAGAGAAACAGAGTCTCCTACGAAGCCGTCGTGCACTAGAAGTCGCAACTGGAATCAGATTTGCATCTCTTGACCCGACTATTGGACCCTGCATCGCCATCCAAGAGAGCAAGAGAGCAAAGGGGCTTGCACAATACGGAGTAAGCATGGTGCTTGTACGGAACAGGGCTAAGCTAAGGTAATCTCTAGCCCGCTAAAGGCAGTGAGCGGCGTCCAAGCGCCAGCGCCTTAGCCTCCACCCTCACCCCCAGGCCCGCTAACATTTCAGTGGCTAAGTGCTACTCTGCCACTGCCACTGCCGCTGCTACTCAACAATTCCACTAATCTCGTCTCGCACTTGGGCTGGGCTCGCATTCCCATTCCTGCTCTGGCTGGGGTCTTCCTTGCCAACTCCCGTCACGTCTCATTTGCACCTGGCCTTGATCCTATTTTTCTGACCTTAACTCTACACCCTCCCTCATCTCACTCGACCATCTTTTTTACTTGCCGTCTTTTCCTTTTTCACCTTTTTCTATCTCGTCAGTAGTTTACGCAAGTCTCGATCATTCATCTCTTTGATCGTATATCCACAAGCCTTACTCCTTTCTCTTTGCTGCGCGACGAGAAACACTAACCAAACCTCTTCCTTGGCAACTCGACTCGATTCGAAAAACGACGAGACCAAAACAATTAATCAAAGACAATCCTCGAGAGACGGCCAACCTCTGGTGAAAGGGGGTTAAATTCGTCGAAACCAAAACAGACAACAAAACAGAGCTCCAGCTCAGTCACTACAATGAGTGTTAGTTTGCGCCTCCTATCCAAGCCTCTCCCCTCCTGTTGATCCCGCTCCAATTTCGAGTGTTTCCCATGCGACATCAATTGAGCTTGTAGCATATCGCGACCTGCTATTTTCCGTTTTAACTGCCTAAATCTTGTTCATGAATACTCTGCTGACATTTGTTATAGTACGGGTATGTTTTGCCCGAGTTACTGCATCTAGCTTACTCGGTATGCTTACTGACTCCAACAATAGATACGGTGGCCAAAATCCATACGACTCCCCTGACCAGGGCTATGGTGGTAACAATGGCTACGGCAATGGCGGTGGCTACAACAGCCCACCCGCTCAGGGTTATGGAGGTGAGAATTTTGGACTCAAATGGTTGTCCTCTTCCACCACATACTGACATGGCTTGAGGGATAGGTAGCGTTGAGATGGCTCCCCTTGCTCACAACGCCGGCGGCTTTGGCCAAGGCGACCCCAACGCCATTCTCAATGAGTGCCGCGACATCGACCGTGGAATCGACACTGTTGAACAGAACTTGGAACAGCTCCGCATGATCCAACAGCGAACTCTTGACGACGCCGATAGCTCAGGTTCCAGCGCCGCCAGCCGCCAGCTCGACTCGCTTTCCGCGGATACGATGTCTCTCTACCGCGAGCTCACCGAGCGAGTCCGCACCGTCAAGTCTAACCCCGAGGCGAAATCGCCAAAGAACAACCCTCACGTCACCCGCATTGACCGCCGTCTCAAAGCTGCCATCACCCAATACCAGCAGGTCGAGTCACAATTCCGAAAACGCACACAGGATCAGATGGCCCGCCAGTACCGCATTGTGCGCCCAGATGCCTCAGAGCAAGAAATTCAGGCTGCTGTCGAGGACACTACTGGAGGGCAGGTCTTCAGCCAGGCCATGATGCAGAGTGATCGTCAGGGTCGTGCCCGTGCTGCCCTGAGCGCTGTTCAAGACCGTCATCAGGCTCTCATCAAGATCGAGCAGCAAATGGTTGAGCTGGCTCAGTTGTTCCAGGATATGGACACCCTCGTCGTTCAGCAAGAAGCTGCCGTCACCCAAATTGAACAGAAGGGCGAGGAAGTCGTTGAGAACCTCGACAAGGGTAACGAGGAGATTGGTGTGGCCGTCAACACTGCCCGCAAGACACGCAAGAAGAAGTGGATCTGCTTGGGTATTTGTGGTATGTATTCGCAAATCCAACCTGATTGTGAGGCTCTCGCTAACTCGTCCAGTTGCTATCATTGTTGTTATTGTCATTATTGTTCTCATCTACATCTTCGTCATCAAGGGACAGAACAACGACAACAAGAAGCGAAGTATCGAGGCAGCCATTGGCAGCTTGCCTGTTATGCACACAGCTGTCCTACCTGCTCGCTTAGCCCGTCGTGTTGCTGCCGGCAACACAGCGTCTCTGCTCAACAGTGTTGGTGAAGGGCGATTCCATCTACCTCAGCTACCGCGGAACTAGGTTGAAGTCGAACGATGAGAGAATGGTTCGGAGGCGATACTTGGACTCATTGAGGGACATATACGCATTCTAGAGAGGTGAGCCAGGATCGTGTGGAGGTAAAAGCAGTGTCAGAGCTGTATTTGTGTTTTTGCGTATTCCCATTGGATTTGGAACATAACTGTTGCTATAGCCCGACAGCCCGTCTTTTTTTCTTTATGTTTGTACAACCGGGTTTGACTCTGCCACTCTTCTGGCGCTTGAATTCCTTTTCTCTTTGCATTAGTTTGAGGCGTTTATAGTATGAACTTTTAATTACATTTCGCTTCCTCACTTGTGTTGATGCATTGTGATGTTTTGACTGATCAAATATTCAATCGCTAATTAACAATCGAACACGCTCGATATCCATACGTATCAGACAAGCCCTATACGCCAAGCTGTAATCACCCATATTCAAAGGTGCCTGGTCCACCTGAAAGTGTGATGACCATATTCCTACCTGGTCATCTGTATATATTGTTGATACCGAAGTTCAAAAGTTTTGGTCTTGTAGAATCACAATCTGTAGATGCGTTAGCATGGCGGAAACATTTGACAAAATACAGCTTACCACTATTAATGGCACGTTTCGGTCTTTATCGATACATAATCTCAAAATCATCAGAGTAAACGGAACTTCTCGAGTGAGTTCCTATCAATCATTCTCTGCTTTCGCTTTCGGCTTCCCCTTGTCATCGTCGTAGTCTACCACCGCTTCATCAGGTGCACCATCATAGTCTTCTGCATCGTGAATGTCTTCATCCTGTCCCATTACCAAACGCCTCTTTTCAGCCTCATCAACCACCTTCTTTAGCACTCCCATACGTCTGCGGAACTCTTCCGCTAAGACATCGACGTCCTCCCCTCCTATGGCGCCACTACCCGAGCTAGGTAGGGACTCGGGTCGCATTTCGACGGGCTCGCGCTCGATGCCTTCAACACGGAGCATTAAAGCGCCAGCACCTCCGTTCTCTTCACCCTCGCTCTGCTGGACAGCTACGCTTGAGTTTGTCACGGCGAAATCGGGCGTCAGACTGGCGGCCCAAGATACAGCCCAGCGGTTGGACTCGCCTTCGGGAGCTGGCGCGAGATCTACGACAAGAGGTCGGTGCGACGGGTCTTGAGCACCAGCTGCAAGGATTGAAGGGTCGTCATCGGAGAATACGTAGTGGACGCGAGGATGCACAGTAGTATTTGTAGTTGAGTTGGTTAGGAGAGTGAACAATGGCTCGAAAGGGGGCATCGTGCTCTCAATAGCTTCATTCTCTTCGTCTGGGGTTTGATTATGGGAAAACTCCAGATCCGGGCCTTGGACAGAAGACTCCGTCGCAGCCTCCGGGGGAGACGGAACCCTATCGGCTGCAGACATCTTGGTAGGATGTTTGTATTGTTGGGCTTCTGTAGTGATGAGCAGACGATGTCCAGTCCCGGGGCATCTTTTTTCGGCGATGATTTGTCTTTTTACTCTGTTTGTTTGTGTTAAGCTGCCGAGCTCTGCAGGCTGTAGAGCCGTGGGATGACGGAAGGAACTCTTTATCTTATCGCCACGTGGGTACTATCTAATGCACGTCTAGGTAACCAGAAGCAACTACCTACAATACTTGGGTAGCAACTCTCTTAACGACTTAACCGGGCCTGATATCAATTGAAATGATTTAATATAGTGATATCTCTAGGCGATCGTGAATTGCGTAGCTAGTGATGATTTTTAAGTGCAAGTAGATCAAGCCTGGTCATTTTTGTGATGTGCTCCCTCGGTTTCCCTGTAGGGGTACATAGCTCATCGTGACTCGACATGTGACTGACTTCAAAGAGACTTAAGTTCTGTCTGCCGGAATAAGCTCTCAGCCAGACTTCAAAGAGACAAATTCAACCTCGAAACGCCACCTCAGTTTGGAATGTCACACCGAAAGTACGCACTCTGACTCAAGACTCTCCTGCGGATCACTGAAGAGTTATATTGCCAGCATCTATGTCAATGCACTCTGACGTACATCGCTAGCCTCATGGCGCCTCGTTCTTGTCGCCCAAACGGTTACTTTGGAGCCTGAATCCACCGTTGATGTGACATACACATGCCCTACCGCCTTTGATCCTTTGCATCCTTGAATCAGCTCGGTCCTTGGGCGGCTGTGAATAGAAAAAGAGGACCACCGTGCGTCTTGTATCACTATGTAAGGTGATAAGAGGTCAAATGAACTTAGCAGGCAGTGAGTCATTAGCTTATGTTTGAAGGGAGTCAGGCGTCCAGTGCCTTTGTTCCCTGCCCCCAAAAACGCCGTTCCCGTCTATTGTATATATATATATTCTCCCGATGGCATATTCTTGCCTCTATTTTTTGACTCTTTCCAGCAGAATCCCCGGTTTCCTTGCATACCTTCGTAATGTAAACGCTTTTACATAAATCCAAGGTAGAAAATTGAATCGAACATGATCAAATAACGCCGTTATATGCCCATCTACCGAAAAATGAAAGCCGTATCACTCCCATATATGCAAAATGCAGGATGTGGTCAAAGGACTGGTAAAGACTTCAGGACGAATGAAGAGCGCGAAAGCCAGCCGCAACCAAGCTCCTAGACTTGTCCTTGGAATCAGCAGGACCGTTCCAGTAAAAGAGACCCTACGAAGACATTGTTAGCGATCCAGTGACGAAATTGGGCAGGAAGTGGGAGTCGCGGTGTTCTTGTGTTCAAGACATGAATGCGCGACACCGAGACCTTCGCACCCATAGTTAGGCTACTCACTCCCAGTCCCTTTTGCTTGCAGAAACCAGCCTTGATCTTAACAGTATCCGGGTTATCGTACGTCACAAATCCGCCATCTGCCCCGGTGCAGTGTGCTGCAACATGGCGTTTGTCGACAACCTCTTTGCATCCCTTGCGTGGTAGTTGATTGTACTCAAATGTACCGTCTTCCGCACCACCCACGCCCTTGTATTTGTGTCCTACTCCTGTGCAGTGAAGGAAGCTTCGTCCAAAAGTTGGAATACCAAGCAGAATCTTCTTAGGGGGAAATCCCTTGGACATGAGATAAGAAACCCCTGAAGAAGCTGAGGTTTCTTCTTTGTCCATAGCATATAGTTGAGCATGATGCCCAGCCTTTGGAGTCCACGAACCAAAGAAATCGTAGGCCATCAAGTTGATAAAGTCCAAGTATTCGGCGATCTCCATTAGATCAAGGAACTGTAAGATGGACTTGGCTGCAGGAAGTGCAGCGGTGAGTACATAATGCTCCTCTGGTAGATGAATGCGGACAGCGGCTAGAAGTGCAAGAAAGTCGTAGCCTTGTTGGACATCACACGGGTATTCCCATGCAACTTGATACCATTTTGTTAGCTTCGCCGACAGAACTGGAGATCCGTTTCGAGCGCTACGTACTGTCGATTCCATCCAGACCTGATGCCTCAACAAGCCCCTTAGCTGATCTAGCAAAATTGTCACGTAAGAGAGTGCTAGATGCCACCAGGGGGAAAATTTCCGAGGAGTTGCCGCCCCCGATTGACAGAACAACTCGAAGATGGGGATGCTTCTGCTTGAGGTGCATGAGAGACCCTAGTCCTCCTTGTACACCGTCAACAGGTGCACCAGCATCCGCCCACTCATCACTTAGCTAGATTCAAATTCCGAGTCAGTACCCCCAATGCCAAAACGTTTGAAATGAGTCGTGGAAAGAACTTACGAAAACACCGCCGTCGGCTGAAACACTGGCGTAGGCATAGTAAACATGGTTGATACAACTGTAGTTGAGCATTCCTGGAGTATCTCCCTGGTATATCCGGTAGTTAGGAAAGTAAACCGCATTCGTGAACATGACATTAGACATGCTCGAAGCAATCCGCGACTTGCGCGACGAGCTCATGATGAGGGATTTGAGAGACCAGGTGAATTCCAAAGAAAATGGGCGAGGCAAGTGCCAAAATCAAGAGAAAAATAAATACGACCGGGAGCGTTGTTTAATAACCCGACCTGCAAGAGTCTAGATGAACTAATTGGTGTCAAGATCTTGAAGGAAACAAGAGCTGATATGTCGGTCAACAAGGTTAGGCACCAAAGACTGCCGGTGAGAGTCATGACTGACTGCGACAGAGAAGGATCGAGGCTATATAATACTCAACACCAGTCGCAGCCATCTAGGTGATGCCCGGAGAGCAGGGACTAGCATCCAAATTACGGAGGGTCCTGGATTCGGTAGAACCATGATACATGACATAATTGCGGGGAGGCATTGGAAGAAACACAAGAGTGTTGCTGGTTGTCAGAGCTGAGGAAGCTGTGGCTTCTTGGGAGACCGTGAAATTACTCCCGTTTGTTGTTAGCCCGGCTTTTCGATGCTTTGACCACGCCAATTCGGGCCTTGTCAAAAAGGTGTAATCTGTGCCTCATGAAATGACGGATGTTTTGCTTGGCAGCCCAAATTCGAATGGAGTTGGAGATCCGGGGCGAGAATACTCTTTTCCTCTTCGAGGGCAGGCCGTACAAGACCCTGAGCTATTGGGACCGTCTAGTAGATGTTTCCAACCATTAGATGAGCTTCCATCTCTGCTATGAAAATGGAGATGATGAAGCATTGACGTTGCGGCCTCTCCGAGCCATTAAATGGCCCTGCCATGATTTGCGAAGGTGAAACACGTTGACATGCAGGCCCGCAAATGAGACACGTCTCCAATACCTAAAAACAGCATAGCGAGGCGTTGTCAGGTTTTCAAGATGAGCCGCGATGCGATCCGAGGTGTCATATGCCTCGGGCAAACAAAAGGCAATGCTGGACAGGGCCCGGCTTCCAATCAATAGTTGCAGGATCATGGCGAGCTCATTGCTCTGTTTGAAAAGCAGCATTGTTGTCCAAGGGATGAAACTGTCTCAGCCAGGAAGCACGCACGCAGCAGCATTGTTCTTGATGTCGCAACGTCCATTTTGGCGACCGGGACAATCCAGGTACAACGTCTTTGGACGAGGGTTGTACAAGAAGCGCCGAGTCATAACACAACTTCCCGATAAGCGTGTTCAACAACCGTGTGGCTCCATTAATTCGCCCTGCCATCAAACTTCTGGAAGGTCGACGGACGTTTGGAACGCGCTACCACAGACGGTGAGATTGGTTCCATAATAAAAACCGCCCGGGGACGACGATGAGGGTTGGGCGCAATATTGAGTGGACCAAACACTCTGACTTCCACTGTTAGCTTGCCCTTGTCTGATACAGTTGAGCCAGGGCCGGGTGCTTTTACCGTCTCTGACAAGTGATTTTGGCCTTGCCAATGCATCAATCCCCAGCTTCGAGGCTGAGGCAAGCACAACAACCTGAATCTGTCATTGCATGGATGTATGTGTAAGGCAACCTTGCCCGGGCAACAGTAAGCGACGAGAGAGACAGTCTGTACTCCGTACACCCATGTCGAATCCTACCTGATCAACCAATGTTGGCTTCAGGTCTTTCAAACGACAGTGTTAGGCATTGTTTGCATCTTCAACGAAGCTTAGCTGCTTAGATATCATGGCCACAATCAACTTCGTTCTTTACTCACCATCAATGGAATGCATATGACCAACTGACTTGAATTTTGTTTCACTTTTAGGTTCACTGAGGGGCCTCTTCGCCTTACTTCGGCACAGCGCCCCATGAGAAGCAAACAAACGCAGTTGGCCCCCCCTTCTTCGCAATCCGGACCAACAGTCGAATCGCATATTGTCGTTATGCGCCATCCGCATAGCTTATCACCAACAACTCGCACAAGCATGTAGGCTGTAGCGAAACATACCACATGAGGTGTATCTCACCAATGTTGAGAGGTGAAGTCCTGCGAGAAGGAGGGGTCACCATCACGGTAGCAAACGTGCAGATGACCTCCCGCATATATTGATAATACTGAAGCCAGAAATTCTCATCCCTTGTGTACTTGGCTGGTTTTACAGAGATGATCAATGTGGCGCAACCGTAGTAGAGCATCCCAACAGATGATAAACAGCGCCGAGTCCCTATTCTGTATAGCTGTGTTGTCTTCCTTTCAATTTCTTTCCGCGAGTTCACAACCAAGATGCCAGAGTCTGATAGTCACTCTTTCTCGATCATTTCCGAGCCAGGTATTGAATTAATATACACCCCAACGGACCAGGACACGGATGAATTTGAGCTTGTGTTTCACGATGCTCGTTCTGAATGCTTGCAACAGGACAATGAGTCAAGCTGTTGCACTTCATTAGCAGCCAGCATATTCGACTATGAGCACTCTCACGGCCGACGTTATCACGCCTATTTGGCTGGCAGATATCCGCTACCCAATGACGAAGGCGAGCAGTGTCGCGAGCTAGCTGAACATTTCCTGATGCAGCAGCTTCTGGTATGTCAAGGTTCTTGGGCAACAGCGATTAGAATCAAAGCAATAGCTAACCATCTGGTTGATGCAGGGTGGTAAATTCTTTCTGTCTGAAGTTGACAACGAAGCGGAGAAGATAATCGATCTCGGGACAGGAAATGGTGAGTGACAAGTACACGTTTGGCTGTTCTGTACTTACAGTTTGTAGGGGCATGGGTGATAGACGGTGAGCTTATATGGAAATATTCCAGCTGCCCTTCTAACAAGACCCAGTGGCCGATGAGTATGACAAGACCAGTGTGATAGGAACCGATCTATCACCCATTCAGCCTAAATCAATGCCTCCGAATGCATCCATGTTTGTTGAAGACTGCGAGGACCCCTGCTGGGCCAGTGGTAAGGACTTTGATATGGTACATCTAAGGGGAATGGTCGGATTTCTTCTCGACTTGGACACAATGGTTGCTAATGCCCACGAGTGAGTCGAATGCCTCATATGTGATGTCCAGCTAATAAAGAGAAGACATCTGAAGGAGGGCGGATGGATCGAGTTTCAAGATTACGACTACACAGTTCGCTGCGATGATGGTACCATGCAAACAGATGATCCATTGCGAGTTTTCTTCGACACATGCGCTCAGGGGATACGAAAATACGGCTGTACCAACTTTGGTAAGAAAGACGTTCGGAAAAGTCTCATAGCCGCTGGCTTCACTCAAGTTCAGGCGGTCAGTGAGAAAGTGCCCATCTCATGCTGGTCACAGGACGAAGGAATGAGAGACTTGGGGAAGTTGATGGAAGCCAACATCATGGATCTGATTGGTTCGATGGCTATCAAGCCGTTGAAAGCCCTAGGGATATCAGAAGAGAAGCGAAAAGAGATGGTGTCTCAGGCTTATAAGAGCCTGATGAATGAGAAAGCTCACCGATACATGAACTGTCGTATCGTTTATGGCCAGAAGTATAGGGAACAAGGCTCCGTGGCGAGTCTTGGTTCTGATTCGTGATTTCTCTCGAATTTTGTGGTTACTGAGGCAGAAAGACCTTCATGGTCAGCATTTGAGGATGGAAGACA
The DNA here is from genome assembly GCF_019915245.1 of Fusarium musae. NCBI lineage: Eukaryota > Fungi > Ascomycota > Sordariomycetes > Hypocreales > Nectriaceae > Fusarium > Fusarium musae. The sequence goes on from NC_058387.1 coordinate 4,623,663, forward strand.
AGATGGAGGTTCAGGAGATGCCTGGTTCCTGCTGTGTCTTGCCAAAACACCTGTGGTGGCGATGACGAGAGTTTACCGTGGAAGTAAGCTAGTAAGCACTTCCCTTCCTTCACTAAGATACCTTAAACAGTTTAAATAATATAAGAATGTCATGGCAAACAAATAATATCTTAAAATGGGCGTATGAGGATAGCGAAGCTCAAGTCCACAAGTTCAAGGGACCTGGAAGCTTGTGTGGAGTGACGTTGGCATGGCGGCGATCCTAGTCGCTGACAAACCTCGATCGCCGCATTGTACCTGTAGCTCTGGAAAATGTTAGCGACCAAAGCTTTGGCCTAAATCTTGACCTTGACATCAACAAAGCAACTAGTTATTACAGCGCGCACAAAGCAGCATCCACAACCACTCGAGGCGGAATTTTGAAAGAACATTACTAGCAATAAATCAACCACTCCATCCTCTATAGGCGATCAGCCTGCGCCATTCTCGCACACCATGCCCGGCGCCGTCGAATCTCCTGCCGCCGCCATCCTCAACCACTCTGCCACGCCCTACAACTTCCGCTTCTCGCCATTTCTTCGACAAACGTATCAGGTCGGCCTGTCTCCCGACCGGCCTATATGCAAAGCTTTCCAGTCGGGCCACTGCCCCAACGGCACACGATGTCCTGAACGGCACGTCTCTGATTCTAAGACGTCACAGCCGAGTGGTGGTCTCAACTCGCTCGTGTGTAAACATTGGCTGCGTGGCTTGTGCAAGAAGGGCGAGCATTGCGAGTTCCTCCACGAGTACAATCTTCGAAAGATGCCTGAGTGTAATTTCTTTATGCGAAACGGGTATTGCTCGAACGGTGACGAATGTCTATACCTGCACATCGACCCCCAAAGTCGGCTGCCACCCTGCCCTCACTACGATATGGGGTTCTGCCCCCTCGGACCCAACTGTTCAAAGAAGCACGTGCGTAGGAAGCTCTGTGTTTTCTACTTGGCGGGGTTCTGTCCCGATGGACCTGAATGCAAGGAAGGCGCCCACCCCAAGTGGTCAAAGGATCTGGAGAAGCCAACCCTCAAGTCAGAGGAGAAGAAAGAAGACGACATTCGGATGGATCCTGCGCAGGATGATATGGACAGGTCACGCGACCAACAGAGAGATAGAGATCGGGATGATGGGGGCAGATATAGAGGAGGCCATGGTGGTCATGGTGGCCGAGGCAAATGGCGAGGAAGAGGCCGTTACCGTGGAAGAGGTCACTAAGTAACATATTTACTTGTTGTACTTTTACTCAGTTCATGATGATACCCACACGAATCCCATGTCAAGAACTTGTTGTAACTGTGACCCTCAAAGCAATGGTCAAAAGTAAGGCAACTGGATTTGTATTTTTCCAATGGCTGCAGTGTTAAAATCATTCAAGAGTTGGAGTCGTGGCGGCGTCTATATGCAACAAAATCGAACGTTTTTCATGTCCCATCATAATGCGTGTTATGCAGATCCAGTTTACATAGGACATCCAGCATAAATTTCAATCTTCATCGCTCAAGCGGTCTCAGATGCCTGGGGAGTCCACATAGCTCCCTCATTGTCAGCATGCCAGACGTTAGCATCTGATGGAACGGCGACAAATTCGGTTGATTCTCCTTCGCCCTTCTCGCTCTCGTCGTCCTCGTCACTGCTTTCTGAACCTTCATAGGAGCTTGTCTTCCAAGTGGAGAGCTCGTCAACTCGGCGGATGCCCATCATCCATGAGACGAGACCTCGCGGGGCCCATCGTCCAACGAAGCCATACACGCTGGCACCGAGGCCAACTCGTACGGTATCAGCAGTGATGGAACCATCAATCACATCAAAAACAGAGTTGTGGAGGCGTCGAAGCGAGCTTCCCTTCAGTCCACGGATACGACCTCCGGAGATGGCAGAGCTAGTTTGTGCGACAAAGTTTCGAGCATACACGTGTCGGGCGCCCTCAGGCCAGACAAGAGGAGACTCGGGATTTCCTGCGGTGACGAGGCCTTGGTTGGGACCGCCACGAGTCGGGACGAAACTGGAGAAGTCGAACGTGCCGAGCTGCATGTGGGTAACCGGAATATCGAGGGGTCTAAGTTCGGCGGTGAGGACTTCCGTGAAAGCGGACAGGGCCGAGCAAACGGTAGCCTCAGGCGCATGAAATGGGGGGTTGATTGAGGAAATAATAGAGGGAGTAAAGACAAGAACCTTGGGAGGAATCCATTTTTCTCCGATGGGGTTCAAGCGGGATGTGAGTAGTGGTAGGAAAGCCTGGATTGTAAGGATGGGCTGGAGGAGGTGGGTATTGAAAAGGTCGGCAAAGCTAGATGGTGGGATTGTTGCGATAGGAGACGTCTGGTAGTGGAGGCTCGGGATCAGGATAACGGATTTCAGAGTGAGCTGGTTGGGCTTCATTCCAGGGCCAGGAGCCTGAGGTGACTGGAGGAAGTGGGCAAAATGTTCGATGGCAGAACCAGCGTTAGGAGGCTGGGGAAATGTCAGAATAGTCACACAAAAGCCCATATGGCAGACTCACATCAGTGGTATCAATGCTCAGAGGTCGAACATCGGGTCGCTTCATAGCCTGAACCATGGATTCGTCTTCTGCGGCGTTGCAAACGATGAAGACGATAAAACCCCGTCTCTCCATGTCCAAAGACAAAGACCTTGTCAAAGGAAGAGATGGGGATCCGGCGATAACGACGACATCAGTGCGCCCGCCATTTCGTGCCCTTCTCGCTCGTCTTGTTTTCCTCATTGAGCGACTTTCATAGTATCCTTTATAAACGACGGTTCCGCAGGTCAAGACAATCATTCCAGTCAAGATTTTGTGCTCGGCAATCCAGTTCTGGAGCCTTTCAAAGCGCCCCAAAGAAACGACTGCCACCACTTCTTTCACCGCAGGCTTAGGCCTGACAGACTCTGGCACCCATTCCGAGCTGGACAGAGTCTCTCTGACAACTACGGCGGCGCGGTCGACATTCTTATCAATGAATTCGGAAGCAACGTCGGCGTATTGGCGAACCTGGCTCGAGAGCTACAGCACAATAAGTAAAATGTCTTGGGTGATAAGAGCCGCATGTCTTACCGTGTCCAACAGCTGCTGCGGATCGACCGACATGATGGTGGTTGGTGAAAGAGAGAAGATTGTTACAGGCTCTTCTCATATGACGGTGACCTTCATGCTAGTGGAGAACTAGGGACAAAAGCTTCTGATACCCAACCTCTTTCCCACGCACGGGCCATCCGATCTCCGCGCCGGAGCACGGGGCTTAGTCCTCCGATCGTGACCTACCCGAGGTCGGGTATCTAGACGAAGGTAGATCATACTGGGATTGAGGGTTCTTGTGAGCGAATTGGGGATCAACCATGGTCTGCTTCACATGGAACAGACAGTGTGTTCTTGCTGACTATCGACTTTTTTCTTCCTATTTGGTTAGTTATGTAGCCAAGAACCATCCTCATCAAGACTCATATCCATATATCAATGTAAGAATGCAAAATGCAACAGTATGAATGTTTTCAATATTCTTATCCCCTTTTCGAAATCACCATAGTTTACAATATCTACAAAAAGTATTCCAAGGCTCATGATAATATACAAACGAGGTATTTCATAAATGCATATGAAGTCTACCCTACCCAGAAGAGTTTGCCAGAGAGCCCAGGAACGATAAAATTATTTTGACTTATAAAAGCTTGCTCCTCAGTGTTATTTAACAGGTCAAGTGATAACCCAGTGAACTATCGGACCGGCTAAAAAACTTGATCCTACAAGTCCAAGCATCTCGTCGATCTACATGCCCAGTTGGCCTCCTTGAATGTCGACACTGAATACAAGGTTCATTTGTGAGTAATCTTGCCATGATTTCTTTACTACAAACTCTTTGACGAGCATTTATCCATAAGTGCCAAGGTTATGTGCCAATGCTTGCCTGAACTTACGCGACCCGGATAAAATTAACATCACAGCACATTCCAACTACATCTTACATCAACAAAGAATAGTTACGTCTCCTGTCTTATGCCTAGCGGTGGCGCATATCTAGTATCAAATGAGAGAACCGCAAATTACTATCTATGTGACAAGCTCCACAGGCTCCAGGTGCAACTCCTACAGTATCAACCACTTATAACTATGCAGTGTAACCACATGAACTTCGAGACAACAGAAGAGCTAAGACAATAAAGACAAGATTTGTTTTTCAAGTCAGACTCAAAGACGACCGTTCGTTGTCAAGAATACATCAACACTCGAAAAACCCTCCTTTTCATCGTCCGTCTTACATCTGTATTCTGATAGTGTTCCTCTTATTGGTGCTAAATTCCCCAGACTTAAGATAAATAGCAATGGAGTTGATGCGGGGATTTTGATCGGTTATCAGTGGGCCCTTCAATCAGGAAGCTCACTAAAGAGTGCTATCCATTGTTCTGCCTCATGGCCATATTTCGTCCTTGTAACACCTATACCACTGAGCTCGTCTCTCTTAACATGGAACCCTCCTTGTATTTATTCAATTTGGCTCAAAACTTACTGGAACGGATTGCTTGATATTCCTTAACGGACTGTGACCATTATGGGGCTCTCAAACTACCTGCAGCATCGCCGAGGTTGGTAGGACCCCTTCACGATTGCCAGTCTCTCCATACAGCTCAAGATGCTTACTCGAATAACATTTCTTACTAACAGTATTGAAGCCAGTTCAAACAAAAAGAGCGAACATCTCGCATCAAGAGACTGGCATCATACCATGCTCCTTTCATTGTCTTGGGTCGAGAGATCGTGAATTAGCCAATTGAAGAACTGGTCCAAACTGTCCAAAGAGACTCAAGCAAGGCTTCAGATATCCTTCATACGTATGGTAAGGTTGCTTTCAGGGCACACGAAAGAACGAACTGTGTAACAGAATTCCTGCTTTCTTCGACTGAGCAGTGGCTCACCGATGGCTCTCGCAATCTCAAAGGGCCTCTGGCTGGTATACCTGTCAGCCTGAAAGACATGGTTGAATTGGAAGGATACGATAGCACCGTAGGCATGAGCACACATGCTGGGAAGCCCCTTGTACATGATGGAAGTATTGTCAGAATACTCAAAGACGCCGGGGCTGTTTCGTATGCCAAGACCAACGTCCCCATCACACTCCTTCGTTTCGAGTCATCTAATGACATATGGGGCGAGACATCGAATCCATACAACAAAAGCTACACTGCCGGTGGTTCAACAGAAGGTGAAGCTGCCTTGCTGGCATTGGGAGGCCGAGTTGGAATTGGAAGTGTTCGCTGCCCAGCTCACTTCTTGGCTGCTATGCACTTAAATGCTCAACTGGAAGATAGCTTAAGACAGGAGTGGTAACAAGTATGCCAGGGCAGGATGGTGTTCCTGGAGTGTACAGTCCCATGGCGCATACACTCAACGACTTGTCTCATTTCACTCGATCGATCATCTAGATGAAGCCTTAGACTTATGACTATTCTTGTCACCTGTTACCTTGGAGAACCGATATCGAGAAAGATTTCTGCGAGAAGAGGAACTTGCGGGTCGGAATCCTTTGAACAGGCGGCGTCGTAGATCCCAGTCCCGCTTGCTAAGGAGTATTAGAGATGGCTGAATCTGCTCTCCGAAACGCAGGTCATGAGATCGTGGAGATTGACCCTCCTTCTCCTTATGAAGCTCTTTGTCTAGCCTCAATCCTTCTCTACAGCGATGGCCTCTAGAATTTAAACCCTTCTTTCGTTGGGGAGAGTGGAACGATCCAGGTGCTGCCTAAATGAGTTTCTATTTCACCCTCCCTTGACTGGTGAAGTACTTGCATTACCTCTGGGTCAAGTATGTTCGAGGAGACGTCGTATGGGCTGGACTCTTGCGGAATTGGTATTCTTAATCCGGATACGAGATCTGGCAACTTAATGCCAACCGCGAGCCTTACAAGAGGAAGTGGTTTGAGTGGTGGGATAACTCCGGTATTGACTGTTTGATCACCCTCCCAATGCTCCTACAGCTTTTACTCATAGGGGCATGCATGATGCATGTAGTAGCTGTGGCTACACTTTCATGTTCAACCTGGTACGTTCATCGATAGGGGGAACTACGATAACAAAGCTGATCTAGGATAGCTCGAATATACCGCTGGCGTCTTGCCCGTAGCACATGTCGATAAGACACGGGATCAACTGCCAGGAGATTTTAGCCTCAAGAGTCTCGACGGCATTGTGCAGGGTGCATATGAACTAATGATGCGAACGCCAGGCATGGACCGCCCCGTGGGTGTTCAAGTAATTGGCCGCCGGTTGGAAGAAGAGAAGGTACTAGCAATTATGAAGAGAATCGAGGAGGCTATGGGTGACAATACTTTTCCTTTGCTAGATATAGATTAGAACCAAACCTCTCAGATACGCCTTTGCTATTCTCCTTCCTATTCAAAAATCCGTTTATGATAACACACTAAATCAGCTCAAATGCTATGGTATCAGACAACACCAACAGGTCTGAAACCCTTCTCCTAGGTTTCCTCTTCTTCTTTTCGCAGGCACATGCGTCCTTCTTACCTCCGTCGCCCTGTCACAACAAAGTCAATCTTGCCAAACTCATCCACTACCGGCTCTTCACCAGCAAAACAAGTGTACTGTTGGTTGGCCCCATGCTCAATATCAAAACCTTTGCTGCCCCATGCCTTCTCCATCTTATGACGGAATTGCGCCTTGGGCTTGCCAGCCTGAATACGCTTCTTTTCGAAGAAAACATACGCCGCGTAGAAGGTGATGTTGGTATTGCCATCGCGGACTCCCTTTCGGCCCATGAAGTACCGCATATTGGCCGGCGATACTCTTTTCCCTTCAGGGAGGTTCTTATTGAGAGCGCGGATGAAAGCTGCTTGTGTCATTCCCTCCTTGGCTAACATAGGCCGAATCTTCTTGCGGATATCGTCGCAGGTGTCGTAAATAGGAACTGTTCCGTCTGCCTCACCAGGAAGAGGGTCAACGTTGCTCACATCAAGAACTTCTTCAAGAACCTTGGCGGAAGCGGCTGTCTTTGCTTTCTTGGGTTTGTTGGCCTTGAGGGGGAGCCCCTGGAGCTCACGCTTTTTGAAGAAGAGATGGGCTTTGATGTACGTATCGGTGTTCTCGCCATCCCATGTGCCAGTTCGATTCATAAAGCTATTGTAGGATTTGCCACTGACTCCAATGGTTTTCTGAAATTCTCCAACCTTTTGAGCGCCTGAATCGATCCAGTTACGAATCTTACGACGAATGGCATTGCAGGTGTCTGAATCATGAAGAGCTAGGCGTTCGTCTTCGCTGTCTATATCCGGCACATTGTCTGGGAAAAGATTCTCTTGAGTGTTGTCGGGGCCAACATCAGACTTGCGCTTCCTAGAGCTGGTGGTTGTCGCTGCAGGAGCAGGAGCAGGGGCAGGAGCCGGAATTTGCAGTGCTCCAGAAGATAACCCTCTTGCCATGAGTGAGGTATTCATAGGTGAAGGTAGACCGCCTGGTGCTTGAGCCCCGGTTGTGTGCGGAACAAATGGTGGTGATGGGTTGTAGTAGGCAGGAGAAGTTGAGTTATTGGGGACGGGACCAGGGACAGGAGGAGGCGCAAGGTTGTTGGAAACGGGGAAAGGACCAGGCTTGTTACAGACAGGCTTATGGTTATACATAGTCAGGGCTGGGTTTGGAGCAGGTGGATGAGGTAGGTTGAGAGCTGGCATGCTTGGTAGGCTCAGTGGCGGAATAGTAGGATGCGGTTGGCCATTCATCTCTGGCTGGCTCATTTGTAGCATGGCCTGTCTAGGCGACCAAGACCAACCTGACATCTCTTCTGTGGGAAATTAAGTTGAGAGTCTCGGAGGAAATTGCTGAACGCTTTAAGATGCCGGCCAAGGCAAGGTAAAAGCAACGACTGCCGAACTATGACGTGTGTGTAGGTCCGCGCATTTTTACGCGTCAAGCCTGAGCTTCCAGCTAAAAGACAAGGTATTAAACTAAACCCCTACACTAGGGGCCTAAGGCAACAGGGCTTATGTTTTGTACAGCATAAGGTAATAAGCGGCGCGTGAATTTGTGGTGGGTGAACCCCTCCATAGCTTAGGTAGGTACTGCGTATTCAGGAACCGGCACTGGCTTCTAGCGTCTCTCACTGCCCTTGCTAGTGGAGCCTGGGTATGTATGCTCGTTATTCCCGGTACGCTCAATCCCATCCAGCACTCCAGTCATGGGCTGTAACAAGACTAACAATGCCTTCATGATGAGGACTTCCCATGATAGGGACCTTGACTTATACAGTCTTAAAGCATAGCTTTGATCATAAAGCCAACGGTTTCAATGGCGATCCTATACGTGCAGTTTCGAGGATCTCGAGTGAGTACTTCTTTCTCCAAGAGGTCAACTAAAGTGGCTTTTGGTAGCAAATGGCCAGCGAAATCGAGTAAAGGAGAATATATGTTGATTGACTCATCGATCCCGATCGCTTCGTGTTTGTTGATAGCGAAACCTTTGTGCCGGAATTTGAGACTTTTCTGGATGAGTGCCGGACCGACGGACATAAACTGAGCGGCACCAATCATCGCCTTGTCCTGTCACTGTTCCAGGTGTATATCGAATGGAAAGCTCCAGGTCATGGTAGGTTAGTGCGTATTCTAGGCTGAAACTGGTTAGCGAAATATAAACTTGTGACGATAGAGCTCACTCTTATTCCAGACGCTGGTTGCAGAAAGCGTCGAACCTCTCACACCAAAAGTCGGGTTAATTATCGGATCCGGGAACGCCAGTATGACGTCGAAACAGTTTACCAATCTTGCTCTCATATCGAGCTAGTTGCTCGGGTGACATTCTATCGGAGCCTTCAGAAGTCCTTTTTCGCTTCTGGAGTACAGAGCTGGAGACTCTGACGTGCTACGATCACCATTCGAATGACCGTTGACTGTGAATACCTGCATCATGGCAGAAATGAGCGGTGCTAGGGACGATCGGGGGGAGTGACTGCGAGGATGATAGAGAAGGGTGTGGGATGGATGATGGAGAGAGAAGAGATTTGATGGAAGGAAAACAGGAGACAATTGATGGAAGCCGTGAGAAAACGAAGCCTTGAGTCAGGTGAGGCTCATTGGAAGGAACGAAGAGTCGCATGGCGGAGAGAATAAGATACAGACTCAAGATGCTGATTTTGTTGAGCACATAGGTACTCCAAGGCGTAGGTCTCTGCTTATTCGAGGTACTTGGTATGGTTGACGAGTAAGATGTTTGAATTATAGGTAGTTGAGTGAAAACAAGCTCTATAAGGCCGCGGAAGCTCCCCTCTTGGGTTAATTGTTTGGTAGGTTAAAGCATCGCTCTTCAAGGCCGCGGAAGCCCCTCCTCAGGAACGCTGGCATCTTGTTCGTTGCCTCCAGTGGTGTGCCCATCACATTCGGGGGCGGCAGCATTTCCGTTGGTGGCGTTTTGTGCATTCTGTTCCGTGATGGCAATGAGTTTAGGTATGTCGTCCTCAGTGTAAACAATGTCAGTCGGACCAAGTTTACCTTCTTCCGCTGCCATCCTTCGTTGGTTTTGCATGGCCTTTAGAAACAGCTGTGCGGAATTCATTTTCATCGTTGCAGCCACTTTCTCGAGAATATGGTCAGGAATAAAGCTAATATCAGCAACGGTGATGTTTTCAGACCTGAGCGTCTTCTTGTGATCGAACTTAGGTGGATTTGTCGCCTGGAATGTTGCTTTCCCAGTCGACCCGAATCGCGTCAGTTTGTATCCTTCAGCGCCAGGAGAGTTCTTTTTGTCTTTGTCTATCTTTCGCAATACAGAAAACCGCGTTGATTGATTGCAGTAAGACTTTGTCGTAGGTTGTGATTGTTTTCGCAGGCAGTAATATATCGCTTGAGTTACCGTTGCTTGTAAGAAAAGCAGAGAGGTGTTGAGGAAAAGAAAAAAACAAAAAGCTGGAGGATGGATACCTAAGGTAAGGTAGGTAGATACAGAAAATAATAGTGCAGTAGCACATTTATGCTTATATGCATAAGGTAAGTGAATGGCCGTACAAGTAAACTCGCAGTGTCGAGCAGTGTATTGATAGTTGATAACGCAGAACAAGCTTAATGCGACGGCCATGCAAAACTTTCAGATGAGGAGAGAAAATAAATAAATCAGAGCATTGATGACCGAACTGTATGAGTGAGCATAGCAAGGTATTTATAGTTGGGTTTTCCTTGAGCCATGGAAGGGACGTTGAATGAGTTATCTAAGCTTGTATGGCCTGTCGACCTCGTTTAGGACCCTGCACTTTCAGGTATGAGCTGTAGGCCATGGCGGGGCTGGAATATGCTCACCAGGGTGCAGAGAAACATATATGTTCTAGATCCTGGCTGGGTAGATTCAGCGACTCTGAATTTAGTAGTTGACAAGCTCATGTAAACTTAGAGCCCACATTGGATGCAAGGTATCTCTCAATTCTATTTTCATTCAGTATCAAAGGGAATAGAACGCGAACCGAAGCAGGTGTTCCCAGTGTAAATGGAGAGCTCAATTGTCCTATCGCTGTTTCCAACTCGCGGTCGGTACTCAACTTCTCGAATAACCCAGCTGCCGTTGTGAAATTGCATAAGACGCTTCCGAGTCTCATACCGGGGGTCTCAATGGGCCTCATGCCAGCCAAGCTGCCGGTGCTTGTTTGACTGAAGCTCAAAACCTTTTAGGTATAGTTGAGCCGCTTACTTCCTGTGCATGATATTCGTCGAGGTGCGGCCTTCGAGGCTAGCAGTAAACCGGCTGCGATTCAAAGGCAGCTTTGGAACGAGCCCGTGAAATCCTGGGCCACTTATCAGTCCATACTTGACGGAGCCACAGAAAAGTACGTTTGTAGCGTGATGGATAACATGGGAAGAAAAGGGCCTACAATTCAATCCAGCTCGCTACTGTCGACATACTTCACATGCCTACCAACATTTACCAAACTCAAAAGGAAACCAAGAGGAAATCTCCCGGGATTGAAAAAGGCCACAAGAAACGGTTAGCGGAAGAACAGGCAAAAGTCAATGACAAGTCTACCGTGACACGGTGTCTCTGGCGGACTCCGAGGACATCATTCATGCTCAGCCCGGCGCTTTCGTCGACTACTTCTCTAAGATCAACTTCGGCCATTACGAAGGCACCCAAGGCGTTTTACCGCGTTGTGCAAAGCAGGTTGGTCGCAAGTCTTCATACAGATCCCATCGATCCAAGTATCAAACAACTGTAGATCCATGCTGGGTCTGCAAAAATGGCTTTAGATTTCTGATCCTCGATCGTTTAAGCAACACATTAGACGGCGTCACGCAGGAGTCAGTCAAGAAGAAATCAAGGACAAGATCTCTGGGACGCCGATCAACAAAATTGTGAGTAGCTCTGATGACGAGTCCCTCCCCCAAGACTCCCAGTCAACATATCCCAATCCATCAAACACTTGAGGTTCTTCAATCACTTACATTCCGACACTCGGTCCACATCTGCAGGCCAATCTTGAGCCAGCTATCGCTTCTCGTCTGCTAGTAAAACTAGAATCAGTTACCAATACAGGCACACCCATCAAGTCACTTCCGGCGGCTACATCAAACCCTCTGGGAAATGGATTCTTGGAGTGTTTCTGGTGAACTTAATCGTTTGTGCTGGCATGGTACGAATTCATTTCAGGTCGACCCATGATCATCTCAGAAGTAGTCGTACAAATATCGCCGGTTTCCCATTTATTTGTGATAGGTATCTCAGAAACGGAGGTTTGATAGGATTGTGTCTTTCTAAACGAGAGATGCAATAGTCTCTCTGAGATGATTACCTCCATAAGCATCATTAGTTTGTCATTGCTGCCTTAGTAGATAGATGAGTTCTATGTATATTAGGTAGCAATGCAAAAAGAAAATAACTGCAAACATCCATATATGTATAGATATAGGCAAGCCTACTAAGCCAGCAGTCGCTTTATTCAGTGTCCAAACTGGACAGTGTTGAAGCATTTGGTGTTTGGCAAACGCCCAAACATTATTCAATCATCCAAGTTACTAAAACTCAACAACAAAAGCCCAGTAAACATACATTTAACGAACATACAGGTTTTTATTTGCCCGAGTTCAATGGATCAAGGAATGCCATAGTGTGAAGGACGTTGAATGTGTTACATAAGCCAGTAGAGTCCTCAAAACTATAAGAGTGGTCGGTCGCGCAATGATATGTCCCAGGTTTCTATACCATGGCGGGCTATAAGCCTCATAAAATTATGTATCTAAAGCTCGCCTAAATTATACTAAAATTTCCCTAAATTATACTTAAGTACCCTAAAGTACCCTAAAGTATCCTAAATTTACCTAAGTCTTTATATTTCATGATACAAGAAAGATATATCTTACATTTTCTTGCCCCTGCAATCACGTCAAGCGCGAGATTCACCCCGAACTTCCCAAGCACAAGAGCAACAGATTGGTCGAGTTGCCCGGCTCCAGAGCTTCCAATACAACGTCTGGATCTCATGATCTTCATCGCCAATACCTCATCCGCCAACTTGCGAAACTCGTTAAGGCAAAACTTACCGGGCTTGGAAAGAATTCCAATAACCCTATTCAGATTGCCGTGTACGCTTTCGACATGGCTCAAGTCAAGTTATTGGACCAGGAACTGAATGGCCTCGTTCTCAATGGGATCATTACAGCAGAGGAACGACATCAGATCAAGACATCTGCTCTTGATGCTGCGCAAGGCGACGAGGCAGATGTTGTCTTCATCGACTGCGCCCTTGTTTCCAACATCGGGTTACAGCAGAGAGCTATCGGACAGCCCCTGCGCTCTCTCACGCACGTGTTCACACGGTCCGCCTCTTAACCATCGGAACTGTTGTGGGATGGGAGATCAAAGACAAGAGTGAGAAGCGAGCGCATGAACTATATCGCATATACAAGTGGCACAAAACCAATGGCCTTATCATCCGCCAACCGTGTTGCCCTAAATGCAATAGCCTTGATCACAAGGCATTGGACAGCAACAAAGAATGGGCCGATGACCCTAGTCTCAGCTGCGCCATCCCGGTTTGTCAACGGATAGGCCGTATGTCCGACAACTGTCCGCTGCGGAGTTGTTCAAACTGCCATCATCAAGGTCATAGTGCAAGCGAGTGCCCATCTGACCTTATGCGCACAATGCACCAACTTACACTTTACCTATACTAAGAATGACAACAAATGGTAGTGTTTCAAGTGTGGAGGACAAGGGCAGGCGGGGTTCCAATGCAATACACAACCCAACCTTGAACGAGCAAACGCAAACGAATTCGCAGGCGTGAATGACCAGGAATGCTTCAAATGCAATCAGGCAGGGCAACTTGCAAAGGATTGCCAGTTACCATGATGTGGAACTTGCAAGGTGAATTTGCGGCTGACCAGGTTATTCAGTAAAGCTCATATCATATCAGTAGAATATGAAAGTAATCAACTGATAATTTAAGCCACCTTCAAATCGTTGCCAGCGATTCGGCTGTCCCAGATGTGCGAACCTTCCAAACTCGGCGACACGAACTCTTCGACCATCGTTGTATGCGCAAGATCGCAGAAGCTGTAACAAAGCTACCGCTTCCAAGCATCAGTCTTAAATCTCGCCAATCGGAAGGTATTGAGTCGCCTTTCGAACTTTACGAGCTGGCCCAGTCGATTAGACGCTTGGGGAGATATCGTCCCTCCCGACTTCAAGACATTCGGTTGGTAACGCCACAGGGAGATCCGGGTGTCGACATGAAATTCCTTATTGGAGTCCTTTTGAGCGGACTTGAAAGCGACGGAGTACGTTATCTTGACGTAGACACTCTCTACCATCTCACGCTCTATGGCGAAGCACTTCGGCATCACACAAACATTCTGGGTCTTTATATTAGACAACGAACCAAAGGTTTTCATGTAAATACATGGACGCCTGAACATGAAATCAGATCGCTTGCCGGTAATGGGTTCGCATTTCTCCAACAATTGGTGTCCGCTGGATTATATAATCCGTATCCGACACCTGAGTTCGAAAAGGATGGTGTGTATGTCTTTGTAAGTTATAGTGCCCATCCTCCTTGTCTGGTAGTTTTACTCACTTATCATTTTTTTTACAGGAAGTTTCAATCAATCGAATTTCTACTAGCATCAAGAAGGGACTGCCACACTTGCGATACTTTGCGTTCTGTCTCATGGAAGGAGGAATAATTCGATGCTCGTATCGAGGCCAACAATACATCGACCTAATTGGAAAATCTACACCATGACAATGTACAGATTGCGATGAAATCTATCACCTACGATGTACTGCTTCAACTCTCACAAATGAAGCAAATGTGTCCCCTCACTTGAGAACCAGGATTCTTTCGAGCACATCGCACAGTGGAAGTTGGTGCCGTCAACGTCGAGACAGTAGCTTTCTTGGGCTTACCTCGCGGTGCATTCCCGCAGTCGATAGAACAAAGACTCACAGTGGCTAGCAAACATATTGGGTGGAAACGGGAAACCACTACTGGAATAAGCCATTTCACAGAAACTATACGTTGTGGATAGTATGCAGCAATTTGCAAGTGATAAAACCTGTGGTGCCAAATCTGGCCTTATTGTCAAAGCTTACAACTGTTCACCTGCAGGTTCTTCTAACATAAAGAGCTTGATCCTAAGTTATAAGTACTTTTAGAAAGACTTAGGAGAGTTTAGTATAATATTAGATACTAATTTAGGATACTTTAGGACACATTAGGAGAACTTAGGAGAACTTAGGAGAACTTAGGATAGATTTTATAAAATTTAGTAAACTATCTAATTACTGGCCGTATATACACTTGTCATCAGAGCTATGGGCGGACACATTAATTAGCAGCAGAATTATTATAATTCTAGGCCGGTTTAAATTCTGGGTGTATTCGGCAATGGTTAGTCATAATGCGAACCCTGCTATGGTAGAGAGTAGTGATCGTTTTTGATAATCGTTTTTGAAAGGTCAAAGTTAAGCCCTACCTGAAGGAATAAGAAAATAGAAGACTCTAGAAGATGCTGAAATGAACTTGGTAAATAAATATCTAACTTTAGGATAAATTACCTGAATCTTTTTATTACTTAGGATAAAGGTCGTTACTCTTGCCTTCGCCTGCTCTGGTCCGATTTAAGAGATCTGCAATAGTTGTGCGTTGTCGGTTCCGATAGCGGAAAAATAAGGAAGCAGAGAGGGCGGGGATCTGATGACTTGGATAATAAACAAGAAAGACAGGTTTGAGGAGGGAAAGAGTAAAGGAGGAGAGGTTTTGGCAGAGCAGAGGTTCAGAGGGCAAGATTAACAACTACCTTAGAGAAGTCCGAAAATTGATCTATGACTACCTACCTGGGCTTCCTTCCCTTTTCTGCCATCTTTACGTTCGTACACAATGTGATAGCCATGCATATTAGCATGAATAATTGACTGCATAGGATCGTCTGGCTATTGGTCCATCGGGGCCAAGTGATCCTGCTCACGGTTCCCCTGCTTATTGTACTCCTGCTCAGCAGCCTCCAAATGCTCCGGCTCAATCCACTTGATAAGAGAATCAGGAACTGTTCGAAGCTCTGGAATAGCATTCCCCCCTAAACTGTCTTTATAGTCTACGGAATATTATCATTCGAAGCCTGAGACAAGACGTCGACTTCTCGCTTCTCCGGATGCCAGGGAGGTATGCTTTGACAGACACGTCGATCGAGTCTCAGGGCAGCCCGAACAAGGAACTCACAGTGACCGTAGACTGAAATTGATAAGGGATTTTCCAGAAGTTGATCGCTGGGCCTCTTGGCAACGCGGTCATATCCGCTCTTCTATTTGCGGATAAGATCCCTTACATGATCTGAGATGTTGCCTGTAAATGCATCCTTGCCGCCTCCGATGTTTGCTGAACGATGCTGTATTGCGATTGCTAGTGACTCAAGATCGCACCATTCAATTCTGTCATCTTATTCGATATAAAAAAAGTCTCGGTCCCAGTCAAATCTGACGTGGTCACTGTCCTGCTCGATGCTCTCATTTTTGTGCTAGCGGGGAGTAAACTGTGTAGAATACCGATAGCCCTTAGCGTATTCGATGCCAAAGTGGCCTAATCCTCAAGTCGGTAAGAGGGTGTTTGATGATTTCCCATCGTCTGCAGGCCTCTTGGTAGACCCGATTGTCGAACGTGACAAGCTTGGTGTAGGTGCAGCCGTCTACGGAGGCGAGGCAATCGTCTTCTTGGTTGCATAGGGGAAACTCTATGCCACCAAGAAGCACCGTATTCTCCTCCTTATTGGTCTCCATGTTGTTGATAGATTCGTTACCGGATCGAGGTGGATTGATCAAGTGGTGCTGCTAGGCGTTTGCGGTTGTTTCCTTCATAGGCCATGAATATGTGACAATTTTGAAAGCTAAAGGCGAAGGAGGGTGACTGTGATGTAAAGAGCAAGGGAAGAGTGAAAGGGAAGAACACAGCTGGGAAGACTAGAATGAGATGCGAGCGGTGCAGAGATGCGCCGATGAGTTCACCAGCAGCAATGATATCTCCAGTGATAAATAAGGTGCCTAGGTAGGTAGGCACCTAGGTAAATAGAGATGTGGAAAGAAGAAAGTCAGTATCTCAAGATATTAGTCTGTTTTATCCCTAGGTAAATTATTGTCAATTATTGTCAAGGACTGTTGAGCACTGTTGGCCAACTTATGTACCCCTTTGGTACGGGGTAGAATATACCTTATGTCACCATCTATTTTACCGCCTTAGGCATGTGCTATTGCACCTATTGTGATAATTCGCTTCCTTTATCGCATTTCCCTTCTTCTCTCTCTATCTCTTGCATTAATCTTTTGCATTGGAGGTATCCATCGTCAGCTTTCCATCAGCAGAGTTATGATCACCGACCACCAAAACCTACACCCAACATTCACGCGCATGGTAGCCGACACTTGAAGCGCAGTCGAGAATATCTAAATATTCTCCCAGCGGGTGTTGTTTCCAGTTCCAGGCGCCCTCGACTCCGCTAACGCATCTGTACGAGATGCGGCCCCTTCTCCTGGCCATACATCGGACAACTGTCGGTTTCGAAGTTGCCAAACCTGTCATCGTCAAGGTCATAGTGCAAACGAATTTCCCACGCGAACTTCTATGTGCGCAATGTGGCGACGAACACTTCACCTTTGATTGCCCCAAGGATGATAGCCAATTTTTACGTTGGAAGTGTGGTCTACAACGGCATGCTGGGTTCCAATGCAATGCACGACTAAAACTTGAAGGGAGTCACACTTATCAGGACTACTGCAAGCTTGCATTACTTGCAGAGACTGTGGTGGAAGGGGTCACATGAGACGAGACTGCCCACAACGCCAATGGAATGCACCGATTGTTTGGAGTATGGACACACCCGCGGACAATGTGATTAATCAGGTAAGGGTCTCTCTGACGCCCTATTCACTGCAAAACTAACGGTCAATTAGTACGAAAAAAGACCATTCTTTCACTAGTCGGTCACTCATATTACCCTCGGGGTGACGGAAGAAAAAAACCTTGCCTGACTTGCACCGCGTTCCACTAGATGCGGCGAGCTCGACCACTTTGAACAAGACTGTATAAATCCACAGATTTGCCAGACTTGCTAGGGTCCTCATGCCACCGCGTTCTGCCAAGTCCACGAGCAGAAGCCTGACAAGAAGCGCAACGCGTTGCCAGTACCGGTAGCCACAAATTACAACCGCATCGTCACAAGACACTATCCACCGAGCAACAGAATATAATGGACCTTACCCGACGTCACCAGGCTCCTTCGATCAACGCATTCCGGAACCAGGCACTCTACGGACAAGAACACCAGCATGGCCAGTCCAATGATGGCAATGGCGGTGACAATGGGTGGAAGCATTTGGCAAGCTGACAATGGTGATACTGGTGGTGAATGGGGAGCCAACGGCCCTGCTTATGAGGGGTGGTAATGGTGAAAATGTAATGGTGATAAAATCGGACGGGTGAGGCAGGTGATGAACTCGATGTTCATAAAAGACGTTACTGCTCATTACATGGGCACAAACTAAAAGGGGCGACTGTCTAGGGGAGGAAAGGAAACTCACGACATCGATCCTAAAGGATGAAAAGACTTAGGTAATGTGGCATAAGTTTAGGATAAGTTTAGGATACATTTTTCTAAGTTTGTTTTGAAACCAGATATCAAAGACTGCTTGACCAAGAAGTGGCAGCAGATGTTGTTTTTCTCCTTTTAACAGAAATTGCCTCCTTAATGCAGTATTAGCTCCACAGTTTGACCCATGACATTCACGAGAGTTATCCAAGGAAGTTCGGTGGCCGTTACTCAGTCACCTTCAAGCAGAAATCTAACTTTTCGTCTTCAAAATGCAAGATCATGTTGCGATTTCGTGAAGATTAATGCCCATTGCTCTCTAGATACTGTAGTTATGACTCCAACCTCGGTGGGTATTGTCCCGACGACAGCTTCGGGATAACTATAGCCAACCAACATTCACAACCCATGCGCAACCCAACGAATCAATGCGATAATTTCAGCCTGGGTCCAAGGGTGGTGTCCCAAAAGTCATGAGTAGCATGTTCATAAGCCTTCATAACTCTTTGACCAATGTACCTAAAGATTGTAGAAAAATGCTGGTAACTATCCCCAGCCCCCTGGACAGAACAGGAGGATGAAGTTGGAGTATTCAACTAAAGCTGCTACTTCTTTTCCGGAATCATGTTTCCTTTTATTCCATTTTAAAGCCCAAGGAAGGAATGCTCTGTGGGATATGTTTGGGTATATGCACAACTCAAAACACCAGCTTAAAACACCAGCTTCGCACACCATGTGATGAGAACGATTTGTTAATTTTTGGCATTTCTTCGTCAAAGCCGTAAAACTAAATATGGAATCATGTACAAATTGATCACGCAGTTACAACGCCGCCCTTATATCCTCTGCAAATGCCCATTCCGCTTTGCTTAGTACAGCTTAATGGCAACAGACTTGTTCTGTGTGTAGTTCGCCAACGCAGCCTCGCCCAATTCCCGGCCGATTCCAGACTCCTTGTAGCCGCCAAATGGCAATTGATGGTGTAGCTTGATTCGAACGAGATTAAGAACTAAAGTGCAAAAACTGACAAGAGTGATTTAATATTTATTATTCATAGGTGACACTCACGGGACAGGCATTCCCATGGAAATAACTGGATAAAATAGGGAAGATATAATGATTTAACGCCAATCAACCATAGATTCCTTCTCGTTTAGTACAGCTTAATTGCAACGGATTTGTTTTGTGTATAATTTGCCAGAGCAGCTTCACCAAGCTCTCGACCAATACCTGACTCTTTATATCCGCCAAAAGGAAGCTATACAAAGTTAGCAAATGGATAACGAGGAGGAATAGAGTACTAGCCTGATGATGCAAAAGGTTGTAACAATTGACCTGGGGGAGGATTAGCGGGAGGAAATAGAGGATTAGCAGGATATAACTCACCCAGACAGTGCCGGCCTTCAATGCGTTGGAAACTCGGAGAGCTGTGTTAAGGTTCTTGGTGTGGACGGCGGCAGCGAGACCGTAGGCGGTATCGTGGGCAAGATCGATGACCTCCTTCTCATCCTTGAACTTGGAAATGGCGCAGACAGGGCCAAAGATCTCCTCCTGCATGATCTTCATATCGGGACGAACGTTGGAGAAGATAGTGGGCTTGATGAAGTAACCCTTGTTGCCGAGGCGCTCACCACCGGTCTCGACGGTAGCACCCTCGTCCTTACCAGCCTTAATGTAACCCATAATGCGGTCGTACTGAAGCTGAGAGACCTGGGGGCCCTGGAAGGTCTCCTCGTTGAAGGGATCTCCAACCTTGTTCTCCTCAGCTCGCTTCTTGAAGGCAGCGAGGAACTTGTCGTAGATGCCTTCCTGGACAAAGATACGGGTACCAGCACAGCAGCACTGGCCATGGTTGTAGTAGATACCGAAGTTGACCCAGTTGATAGCCTCCTCAATATCAGCATCGTCAAAGACGATGTTGGGAGACTTGCCACCAAGCTCAAGGGTGACCTTCTTGAGGTTAGAGGAAGCAGCAGACTTCATGATCTGTCGGCCAATGACGGTGGAACCAGTGAAAGCGATCTTGTCAACGTCCATGTGGGCAGAGAGAGCAGCACCGGCAGTCTTGCCGAAGCCAGAAACAAGGTTGAAAACACCAGCAGGGAAACCAGCCTGCTCGATGAACTGAGTGAAAACCAGGGCAGAGAGAGGAGTCTGCTCAGCAGTCTTCATGACAACAGTGTTACCAGTGGCCAGGGCAGGGCCAATCTTCCATGCCAGCATGAGGAGAGGGAAGTTCCAGGGGATGATCTGACCGCAGACACCAATCTGATATGTGTTAGTGACACAGAACAATGCAATTCGAATCAGGGGTAACTTACAGGCTCAGATCGGGTGTAGTGGAACATATCAGGGGCAACATCAATGGTCTTTCCCTCGATCTTGTCGGCCCAACCACCATAGTATCGCAGGCAGCCAACAACGGCGCCGACATCACCACGGGCGTTGGTGATAGACTTTCCGTTGTCGAGAGACTCAACAGCAGCAAGAAGATCGAGGTTCTTCTCAGCAAGGTCGGCAAGCTTGAGAAGGTAGTTGCCTCGAGCCTGAGGTGAGGTGTTCTTCCATTCGCCTTCGAAAGCCTTGCGAGCAGCAGTAACAGCCAAGTCGATATCCTTCTCAGTACCTTCGCAGACGGAGGTGATGACCTCCTCGGTGGAGGGGTTGATGACCTCGAACTTCTGCTTGTCGACACCCTCGGTCCACTTGCCGTCGATGAAGCTAAATCGTATTAGTTTTTGAGCGAGTGAACAGGGTTCGATGCCATGATCACTTACAGGCCGATGGGCTGCTGGTAGCTACCAGTAACAGGTGTGGACAGCTCAACAGTGAGGGGAGCCATTGTGTATGATATATGAGATGTTGTAGAGGAGAGGGAGGGTACTGGGTATCAAATGAGGATGTTGATAGAAGAGAAGAGTGAAGAGGAGATGATGAGATGATCTGGGAAAAGAGACCGCAAATATTGACGACGGGAAGGGAGTATTTATTCTTGAGAATGACGCGGGGTTTTTCTGTGGAAGAATGGAAGCAGGGGACTAAGGGGGGCGTCCAACTGGGTGCGATGTGCCGTGAACCTCGGTGGAGTGGAGGAGGGGTGAAGTTCAAGTGACGCCAACTTTCCCCGCAACAGCCTCGCCTCTTACACCTGGATGAACATGGATGCCCTGGTACGTACTGGTTTCTTGCTATCTGAAAATGGAAATGCTATGGATTGCACTGGCTACCGCTCGCACTGAGACCCCCGGCGGACGGACGGGCACACCCCATAGCTTTGCGGAGCATTGTCGTGGCGGTGGTGGACAAGAGATGGTTAGCATGGTTAGTAGTCGAAACGTCACGTAAGTTGTCCTGTTAACATCGACTGCAGCACTAGCCCAATCACATTACAGCAAACGCCGAAGGACAGGACTTGCTACGAAGTGGTTTCGGAGCGGTTCAAGGGCAGAACAGAGCTCTCCTCTAAGCCGGTTGCAAGCAACGCAACCCCAGACCACATCACATTCATGCCAGGCAACGATTTGACTGAACCGCGGGGCAGAACAGGGATGTTTAAACAGTACTACCCAGAAAGAAGCAGTTACAATGTCGGTAAATGCTACAGTATGTTTGTACTACAGTACTTCAACGTGCCCAGCGCCTTTGATCACTGGACCGATGAACTGTCCCTTGATAGACTGCCAACTGCTCCATCGGATCTTGCTACTGGTTCTGTCATGGCCTGTAACCCTTTCGCTTCCACAGCTCTCTGGACTCCCCGCCAAAGTGGATGGATCTGACGGTTTCTGCAAATCACAACAGCCGGCAGAAACAAGGTCCAAACATGCCGCCACATGCTCCAAGCTCTCTCCCCACATCCGAGCCACCAGTGGTCTGAGTGGCCAATGGTGGGGTTGCAGGGGCCTTTATGGGCCTTGGAGGAGGGGATCTGCGCCAAAGAGGACAAGCTTAAGAACACGAAATTCAAAGTGAACAGAATTGTCAAAGCTCGGTATAGCAGATACCTAGTGATATTTAAAAGCATGCCACAGTGTTGATACGAGGCAGAGCAAGACGACTTGAATAGCCTCAAAATCACTGTATAAAACTTCATGGCCCTGAACTGGGCGTCACTTGAAACCGTTGAGAGCACTGACAAATCAATCTGGGTTATCAATAATGCATGCACAACCCCCGGAGCCGACACCAGGTACAAGTACACGCACTTACAGTTGAGAGGTGGTACATAATGCGCCGCAATACGACAGGGTCTCTCACTGGGGACCTCAGACTTGATCCGCACATCAATCTTAAATAGCTTGGACAGTAGACAGTTTCATCGTTGGGCGACAACTCACTAACCATTCGGTGTGATTTGTTAATAATGCCGTACGTGGTGAAAAGACTGTTGCTAAAACAACCCATAATTCATCTTACTGGACAGAGTACATGGTAATCAAGATAAGCTTTATTGCAAACTCAACGGGAATTTACATCGAACCGCACTTCGTATCCTTGTCAACCCCAGCATCAGATTGCGTCCATTCAGTGATACACCTGTTTCGAACTTACGGTAATCTTTCTATGTATTAGCGCTTGCCAATGGACGTACGTTTTCTGCACATTCTTTCGATCCATCCAAGGCCGCGGAGTTGTACAGGGTATCAATTATCCCTCATCACAGCTCGGTTGATTCAGCTTGGTTGGCCAAGCGCTGTTACATGATAAACTCGTTACCGTAGTTCCTAGGAAGATCATTCGACTGTTCTTCAATATGGACGCCACTTGCATCGAGTATCAAAAACGCACTTGCTTTCTACGCGTTCTTCTATAATTGATGCTCATTAAGGGTTCACGAGAAAGCTGTTCCCTCCACAGCCCAAGCGGCAACATCGTGTGAGACGCTAGAAACTGTTTTTTTTTAAACATATCGTACCTGTGCTGGCATAATCATGTTTAACCTCCTGGTCAGTTCATTAATAACGATGGCTACCCTAATGTCGATTACATACTCTAGAGGCCACACCCCCACATTGATGTTGCGGGATCTGGATACAGTATCCACGGGGTCTACTCCGTACTGATGTCCAATCTTCGTTTTCCTCGATGGCTGTGTTACCAGCACTGACACTAGCACTACCTGGTCATTTGCTGGAGGGCCGTGCTCAGATCTTCACATCTACAGTGCCATTCAATGTGGTTACCCTCCCTGAACAAAACCCCTCCATCTGTGACCTCACCTACCCCTTCGGTGTATCTTGTGCGAGCCTCCTCAAACTCCACAGAATACACAGAATACGTTGAATCTTTCTAAACTATGGACTTTCGCTGCTCGTTGCTGGGAGACCGAAGGAGGGTCCTTCAAAATGCTCGGCTTAAAGGCCAGCGAGCATTAAACGACCCCGCACTAACAAAGAGCTGCCCTTGTTCTTTTGTGTTTTGACAAGGTCATGAATGGCTCTCCAATTCCTGGGGCAGCCGTTCATCCTAGCCCCGAGTACACATTCCCAATTCTGTCTAGCTTTCCCCCCCATGTACTCCGTACCACCCCGTGACGTTCCCTAAGGCCGACGAGACGTTGGAAAGCCTCGTGCAGTTCTCTTTGGCTCGCGGACCCGCAGGTTTGCTGGTGGTCATGATGAATTGCGGCTCCGCTGCGTCTCCGTCTCGCCGGCAAAGGCGGGGACGGCCCCACACACCCACCCCGCCTCCGATTCAACCTCTCCCCAGGCTCAAATTCTAAGCGCTCTGAACTTTTGCCATTTACGGCCAACTTTGAACATGGCCACATGGGAAAGATGCGCCTCGTTCTTCATCGTTTGCCTCATGGCGACTTTCCCAGGCACCCACACACCAGCACTTCTGGATCAGTAGCCTCGCGCTTCAGCAGTGTTTATCTCGCTTTTTTGAGAGGCTAGCCACCTCTAAGGTGACAACATTCCTCCAACATGATAGCTTTTCTCGAGAGCCGCAAACTTACATAAACTTTCAGCCCTGCTCATCGCCTCCGCAAAATTGGTCCAACGGCAGTCCGGCTGCACGCGACATGATAGATCATATGCTCCCCACAAATGAGAGCCGCAATTACTGAGATTGGGGATGACAGGACGACATTGGAGACCCCAACATAGGCATACATACCTCGATGAAGCCCACCCGCTATCTTCAAAACTGCGGCATTGACGGATCCGCGACTTCATGCTTGCTTTTTACCCCGCTAGATCACTTGTCTTCTCCGTACATACCGTACGTACGACTACCCCACGAACGGGACCGCAGGTCGCAGTCTTCTCCTCATCCCCGACTTCAGGGACTTGTTGGGTCGGCGGCGGCTCCGTTATTTTCCTGGGGTGGGATTAGATGTGTCAAGCTAGAAGGCTGCAGGTAGATCTGACCCCAGACTTGTGCTTACCATGGAATCATAACGGCAGGTGAATGTGGAGGAACGATAGGCTATCATGCCGTGGGCTTGGTTTGACAGGTATCTCCTATCGCCCGGCCCAATGGGAGTGGGATTTAGACTAGACTAAGGTAGTATTCTCTCAACATCTCATACATTGAATCTATGGGCTGATGTTGCTGGGGCGGTTGATGAGTCGGCCGGTTGCCGGTAGTGTTCGGGAGTTGCAGCCCCGCATGCCCCAGATCCTCCAGATATGAATCAAGGCATTAAGCTCTGTTGCTGTCCCCAACAGCCCGGGTCTACGTACTCTTTCTTTCTTCCGAATGCGCTTGGTTTCGAGAATCATGACAATGGTTATACTCCCTTGTTGGCAATCAGTGCATGACTTGCTTCATTTCCTGCATCATAGCCCTCATTACTCAAAATAGAGATCTCCTTGCTACTCTCTTTCCTTAGAATTTACAACATGAGTGCTTTAAAACAAGCTGTTCCCGATGCGCTGGATCTTATGATGTGAGAAACCGTCTGACCAACCTAAGCTCCGTTCACGAGCTGCTGTGCTTGAGGTACCTAGCTAGCTAGCAGCACTATGCTAGATAAGTTAGGTTTCCTAATACTAATATCAGAAACCATTGCCTATCGAAATACCCTCAATCAAACAAAACGAGCAAAATACGTGAGAGAATAAAAGCTCCTGTATCTCGCTTTCTCTGGTTTATAGCCTATGCTTTATTTCTCCTTGGGCGTCATGGCCCCGGCTTTGATGGAAAATACCCGTTCAGATCGATCACCAAGTGGTGTGGCCGGTTACTCCTTTCTTCTAAAGTCTATTTCGGTTATGGAAAGACTTTTTGGAACGCTTTTTTTTTTCATGGGAGTGAGGCACCTATTTGATTGCCTGCGGCTACGGGCAGCTGCAGTCGGGTGCCAACACTCAATTTATCTTTGTAGGCTGGCACTGATTCACAGCGCAGCCTGACCTAGGCGCTGGCTCCTCCTCGTCATACCAGGCAGGGAGCCTTTCCTTCCTATACTCAGCCTGATCGCCTAATGCCCACATCCTTCTTCTCTGCGGCTCAGCACACCAAGGCTTACACGTGCAATATTTCGGCTTCTTATCTTTGTTCGTTCCAATTCAACATGGCAGTATTAGACGAGATTCCCCTTGTCACTGCACGTGTTCGAGTAGCCGGGGAGCTTGCGACAGAATATGACGCCCTTGATGATCAAGAACCCGTGATCAACCTTGACAAGGAAGGCAGCAAGATCCCGACGAGAAACTGCTATATCGAATCCAAGTCAGGTGCTGAGTTTGCCGTCGAAGTCACGGTCTCTGGGAAGTACCGACTCCCTCATTCGCACGACAGGTTCATCGCCGAGGTCTTCATTGACGGCCAATGGATGGAATCTCGTTGCATAGGGTCACCTTTTTCTCCTGGCATGTCATCTACCATTGTGATCTCAGGCGCTGAGTTCTTAGCAGAGAATGAGAGAGTGGTTACCAGAAAATTTGTCTTTGCTCCTATTACCAAAACTTGTAAGCCTGCTTTCTATGTAGGTATCATTCCATCTCCGCTAACAACGCATCAGCCGATCACATCAGTACTGATCGCCTCAACAATGATATAAAACAAGCGGAAACCCTGGGAACAATCCGCCTGCGTCTTATCACAGGGTGGTTCGAAGGGCCGAGTTTCCGGAAACCTCTCACTTGGCACGGAGGGCGAGATGTGGAGTTGGCTGAGAAGGCACTGAAAGGCAGAGCAATAAGCCATGCGACACTGTAAGTTATTGGATACTTACTTACTGGAATAAAGAGCTAATTAAGGTGACAAGGCTGGCTGAGACAGACCGGAAACCGTGTCCGGTTAGATCAAAGATCGATGACATGCGCCTACTGGGAGAAATCTTCTTTCGTTACCGATCCTACCGTATGCTCTTGCACCGATGAATATATCTTCTTCTTTGACACCATTGTCTAACTTTCAATGCAGAAGCGCTCCAACATGAGATGATTATCCCACGCACTCCGTCGCCTGAGCTCTCAGCTACAACTGGATTTGATGATGATCCCCTTTCTCACCTCTCCGAGAGTGACATTCGCCGTCTTGCTCTGAAAAGACTACATGACCTTCAGGTAAGGCAACTATTCGAACTTCCGCAATGGCGCACATCTAAGTCCTGGCTAGCAGGCCACCTGGTGTGACCTCCTCGAGTTTACTTTACTAACTAATTCAGGCCAAGGATGAGGTTTCTCAGATCAAACGGGAGGCATCAGAAAACCCCTTTACGCCTCGACCATGGAAGTTTGTGAGACTAAAAGATGGGAAAGAGGCTGTTGACCTGACAGATGATTGATCTTAGAGTGATAAATCTCTGCCTCGAATTGCGAGCGTTTATGCTATTAAGGACCCTTACTGTTCTGGTATCCTGTCGCAAAGATAGACTTAAAAAAAAAAGAAAATAAGGTGTCTTTTCATGTCGGAAAGATATTCTAAGCATGTTCATGATCTTTCAAACCGAGCACTCCGTACATAATCCGCTGTCTCTTATTGTCCTGCAACTTTAGACACATTTGTCTTAAATCATTGATTGTCGTGCTGGGCTATCGTTTTTGGTTGGATAGTGGAGCTCTGATGGTCAAGACTCGGCGCAGTCTGAGCTTGTACCTGTAGACTAAGCCATGATTGGCTGCTCTAGCTTGTTGCTAAGACGCTAACGTGAACCTCCTCCATCTCCTTTCGAGGAATACCCCATGACGTTACAGTTTAACTCCTCCCTCGATGACCGGCTCTTCACTTTTCATCAGCATCGTATTGTCACTGTCCTTGATCCTCCACCGTCTCGAAATCGAACATGCGCACGTATAGAAATGCTATATTTGCCGAATCATAGCCACCCCTACGTACGCGCTCGTCGCTGAGCGGTCTCCTTACCCGCAATGGCTCCCGAAGCTCCCAGCAATATCCGTGTCTTCATACGTTGGCACGACCAGACTGTCTTCGCCGGCGAGGAAGTCAAATGTACGATTACTTTTAAAAGCGTGGCGCCAATACCAGGCCAGCTGAAACCACAGCCGCAACAATCGGAACGAAGTCGACTGGCCTCGCCTTTCCATGGTCGCTCCAAGTTGAACCAAGGATTAACGCCACCACCGTCAGCATCTTCCGGCAGAGGGCATCGTCGTTCTGCCCTTTCTTTAAGTGTTCCTGCATCGCAATCACATAGTCGTACTGGCTCAGTCCAATGGCCTTCATCAGCAGGCTCGAGTGATGGTCGCTCAAGCCACTCTCATAAGCGCTCTGTTTCCATTGTCTCGATAGGATCCAATAATACCGCGGAAGACCACACACAACGAAATGATTTACCTTCACGACCTCAAAGACCGCATCGAGGCCATGGGCGGGCCTCGAGTCTACAGATCATTCCTCGAGCGCAGGGCCAGCTCCCAACCGGGCCTCATTCCGGTTCGTCGCTCACATAGTACTATTTGAACTAGGAACTAATTCTTCTCAGCATCATTTTCTCCTCGTCTCTCAAGCTCTCCTTTGTTCCACGCCTCGTATCCCCCACCTGATCGATTCAGTCGCATATCACGACCGCCAACAACTCCTCACACACCTATTACAGCCGGCCAACGAAGACCATCGCCGCAACAAATACCGGAAACCCCAATGCCGGAATTTCGTTTTCCTGCCGCCCCCTCGCCTGCCCGAGAAGTACGCCCAAGTTTATCTAGACGATCAACAAACGAAAACATGCTCAGCCCTAGGAACGCTGTGGGCGATTCCAGTGGACTGTCAATGCGCCTTAAGGACGGCGTTCCGACGATCAATGAGCAGCCTGCACCCGCGGCCCGCATTCTAGCAAGCAGCAGCGTTCTCGGAGGCACACCGCGGAGTAGCGGAGAGTTTTACTCTGTCAGCAATAACTCATCAGAAACTCTGGTATCGGAATACGTGACACAGCAGCCGACTAATCGTGGACACGCACGCCCACTAAGGAGAAGCCTTGGTATGCCGGCCCCGCAGTCGAGAGCGCCTGAATCTTTGATGATGGGGTATGCTCAATTACACGGCTCTTTCTCGTTAGATGGGTCCCTTGTCAGTCTCAGCCAATTTGATCAAGTCAAAAAGAAAGCTATAGTTGGTCAAGGCGGTGGTGTCGTTGGTCTCGAGTCCAAGCGCGACAGTGGTCTTCTAGGGGGGGTTCGGATGGGGTCGCATCAGCAGCTCTCTGGGCGATTTCTTAGGTGGGGGGGGAGCTCAGCACAATCAAAGAGATGCGAGGGGTCGCAAACTCGAAATCTGTGCCTCTCTTGACTACACCACAGTCCATTTTATTTGTTGATCTGCAGCTTGCACCAGGAGAGAGTCGAGTTTTCGAGTACTCTTTTCGACTACCCAAAGGTCTTCCTCCATCCCATCGCGGAAAGGCCGTCAAAATCACATATAGCTTGGTTATTGGCACGCAGAGGGCTGGAGGAACAAAGGAGCAGCAAGTTAAGTCTGTTGAAGTTCCTTTCCGCGTACTGGGAAGTGTTAACAGCCACGGTGAGATACTGGGACATGATCTGATGAACCCCTACATCTTATTACGGGACCAGGCCCAAGTGAAAAGTCCCTCAAGCAGTGATAAGGGATCAAAAACCAACGGCAATGGAGTCAAAGGGCAACAACCTGCCCTGAATGACTTTTTGCTTTACGTGGAAGACCTGATTCATCGACCGCGAGATGAGAGTGGCAGTATCCTTCTTTCTCCGGCCGCTGGTAACTCTAGACGACCATCGGCATTCGAGGAAGCCAGCAACGCACACGATGCTATTCATATGGCAATCATGAGAAGCAACATGACCTCTGGTGGGCAGCAGAGCCCGAACCGGTTCGAAATTGCACGTAATGGGCAAAGGGTTGGTGTAGTGATGCTCACGAGGCCTGCCTACCGACTGGGGGAAGTTGTGACAATGGCTATCGACTTTACAGACGCTGACATTCCGTGTTACGCCGTACACACTACATTGGAAACATCGGAGAAAGTAGACCCGTCGTTGGCAATAAGATCCGAGTCGAGCATCCACCGAGTGACCCGGAAAGTTTATTCGTCTTCATCTGAAGCAACGATGTACTCACGACGAGTCACCTTCAAGCCAACGATTCCCATCACTGCAACGCCTGAGTTTGTTACCAGTGGCGTTAGCTTGGAATGGAAGATTCGAATCGAGTTTGTGGTGCCATCCACGGGAAGCGATTCTCCCATTGAGCACGAAAGACGAGCACCACACCCATTGTTGGAGGAAATTTCACAAGATGAAAAGGGGGGAACGGTCTTGGTGGCAGTGGAAAATCTAATATGTGAGAGTTTTGAGATTGCCGTACCTTTACGTGTTTATGGCGCAGTCGGAACAGGACTAGAGCGGCTTGAGCGGGATGAGGCTTCTGAAGAAGGCCTTGCTGTATGAAGAGAGTTGGACTAACCATATATTTGGTGGTGGGTGTTGGATATTTACTACTATGGGATCTGAAACAGCTCAGTTTATAAGGCAAGGAGCTTGTTGCAAATAGAATATTGGAGTTTGTATTTCAGATCAAAAAGAGCGGGAACACTGGTAATTGAAGAAATTAACTTGTTCGGGTAAGCCTGAGCCATTGGCGTCAGGGATTTTGAGAAATGGATGTGCCCAAGGTTGTTTGGGTGCCTTGAAACTGTGTTGCCAAACAATAAACCAACAGTCAACTCTGATGACGACGCGTTCGAGTCTTCAGCTGGTTGTTAAAACGGAATTGTGCACATATTATGGATTCCCTCGTTTAAGAGCTAGTCTATGGCTCATAGGTTGACTAGCTTCGCATGGCTAATGCTAGGACTCTAAGCCGAGATAAGAACAAGTGAGACAGATCAGAATTAACCGGCACAAACATCATAAGCTCAGAATAGCTGGAGGGAAGACTAAAGATACAGGGCTGTTCGAACGGGACTGGGCTGGGAATATCCTCATTTCGCAATGGGCCGGGATCAGGCAAGCGGGTGACAACTATAAACGAATAAGTAAGGCTGCTTCCCAGGGAAGCAATTTTCTTAGAGGGATTTTCTTCTTTGGTTTATTATCGCAAAGATACGGAGTACAGAGGTGGCTCTTTGGTGTGCATGTGTGTTATTGCTGTTATTGATAATGGGCCAGCTGGTTGGTAATGAGTGGCTGCTGGCTCGACAACGAGATGGGGTATTGTGAGAAAGCATGGAACGAGAGAGATAGATCATCGGCTCAAAGTGAATTTTCTTGTCAGTCTGAACGAAAGTGTCTTTGCATACGTACGGATAGTAGCTGAGGAATCACGATTATTGTGTAAATATAAAAGTTGGGAACGTATCCAGGGGTTCAACATCATTGTCACCAACAAAGACTCTGGGTTCAATATTTACCACCGTCCTGGCCTGAAGTGATTGTGAGGTGACAGCCACTAACGGGAGAGCTAGACAGCAAGGATCAAGTCGCCAAGAACCACTTTGCTAAGGCCACTACTAATAGTGAGATAAACGTCAGGAACTTGGCTCTCATCAAAGCCACAAGGCCCCTAGACAACGAACAGACAAGGGTCCATGTAAACAACCCAGCAGAACAACTGCTTAGGCGCCCACCGAGGACGTGGAGTTTGGACTTGGTCTTTGACAGGTATGATTAGACTATTGACGGGAAGGAAATGGCCTGGGGTTGGGTTGAATGAAAGTCATCAGCATTCCATCCCACAAGCTGGTGTAAACTTTCTTTTCTCTTTCTTTTCCTCCTCACCACCCGCTTTCGTTGGGAGCCCAGATCCAATGTTTTTTCAACCTTCATTGTCGCTCACTAACCAAAATTTGCCAGTCATTGTAAGTTGCTAATTCACCAGAAAGAGGTCGCTATCCCGATCTCTCCGCTACAGCAACTGACGCCTCATCCGCAGCCTTAGATATTTCCATTTCTTACTTTCTGAATCTCGCTGCCATTAGCCCCCGCAGGCCCGCAGCAGCTTCCTGACTTACACCGCCCGCCATCCACTTTTGCAAACATCATCTTGCTTCTGCTGCTCTTTTGTTCGTGGGTGATGGGAATTGGCTGTTCATTCTTTAATTCAACTGTTGTTCTTTTATCGTAAAGGAAAATATTTCAGTGTTCTCGTCGCTCCTTCAAGCCTCGGTGCTTGCGCTTCTCATACTTCACCATTGCACCATCTAAATCCACGCTAGACAATCTTCTAAACGACAAACCCACCAAAATACCATCATCAAGAGTCAATGGAGGAAACATGGCTGCGACACCTTCCAACGGTCGTTTAAAGCTCACTCCTTCCAACTCTCCCTTTCTAGCTCGCCCTTCTAGATCCTCCAGGTCGCCTATGCGTGGTCGCGCACACGATGCCTCGAAGCTCTCCCTCCAGCGTGTCATTGGCACAACATGTTCCTCTCCAACAGGCTTCGATACTCTCCCGTCTGTCTTTGCATACATAGCCGGAGGCGCTGTTGTGGTGGTGGATGTCAATGGCGATAACCACACTCAACGTTTCTACCGAGCCCGACCGACCGCCGTCCCACTCTATTCCGTAGCAACGTTTCAAAACACACCCACGACGCCGTCGGGAACACCAAAGGCGAACGACAGCCGGGGACGTGTAGGCCCGCGGTTCCCTAACTCACCCCACACTTCGTCCGACTGGAACGAGTCTCCTAGCAATACTTGGACAAGTCGCGAGCGGATCAAGGCTGCAACATGCCTTGCGTTGAGCCGTGATGGAAAATATTTAGCTGTTGGCGAGACTGGATACTCCCCACGAGTTCTGGTTTTTAGCTTACACGATGCTTCTTCTGACAACCCTCTTATATCGATCAGCGAACATGCTTTTGGGGTCAATTGCGTTGCGTGGTCTGCAGACACCCAATATCTTGCGTCTCTAGGAGCCGCCAACGATGGATTTCTCTATATTTGGAAGGTCGACCCTCGAACAGGCGCGGCTAGACTTTACAAACAAAACCGATGCACATCATATGTGAAGGACATGCTATGGATGGGCAACTCCCTCATCACATTTGGCGTCCGCCATGTCAAGATGTGGAAACCTGATGATGGCCCGACTATTTCGCCTACAAAGCAGAAGTTCTTCAGTGAACAGCCGGCCTCTACTCCGCCCTCCCAAAGAACCCTACCAGGGCGTAACATCCTGCTAGGACCTCTCTTGGAGGATACTTTTACTTGCGCTGCTATCGTCAAAAACTCCAGCCTCATCATTTGCTCGGAAACGGGTTGTGTATGTATTATGGCGGAGGACGATAGACAGATGAAATTGCAGAAGGTCCTTGGTTTGGACTTCTCCATCTCGACTATTGCTGTCAGAGACAATATTGCCTACGTTGGTGGTAGACATGGCCATTTGGCTGTGCTTGACATTGAGGCTGTTTTGAACGCTCAACCACCGTCGGCATGTATCAAGGAGACTACATTCTGTCCTACAGGACAAGTTGCCCTGGGTTTTCTGGCACACAAGCTTGTCACCATTGATTCGCAACAGTCCATTGACATCTGGAGCTCAGATCATGTGCCTGGCAAGAATACCAAGGCAATGGCCAGCATTCCTATCCCTGGTCATGGACAGTCTGTTACAGGCATACAGGCCTTGGAGCGGCCAAATGATCTGAACGCCTCGTTTTTGACGTGGACAGTTTCTGGTAATGTTTCCTTCTGGACATTGGAAGGCCAAGTCCAAGCCTCAATTGATGTACCGATTGGAATGACTGAACCAGAAAATGAGCTGGACTCGGCTAATCAACTTACCTGCGCCCGTGCAACGAATGATGGTAAACTACTTATTTCTGCCGATAGAATGGGCGTGTTACGAATGACGGACATCGCCACAAAGGAACCCGTACTAGACATCAAGGCACATACAGCTGATTGTCGATCCGTCAGTGTCTATGACAGGGATGGCAAATTTCTCATGGCGTCCTGTGGACGGGACAGAACTGCGCAGCTCTTCCGCCGGACTGCAGGCGGCTCCGTCGAGCATTTTCAGACATTGGAATTCGCTGCGAAGGTCGTGCAGGTTATGATCCCATCCGAAGACAAGGTGCTAACCTGTTCATTTGACCGAACATTACAAATTTACGATATCATCACAAAAGAGGACGATCCCGATTCTGTTGCCGCTATCCCTTCCAGAGTAATTTCTCTCCGAGCCTCGCCCAGCTCAATGGTCTTGGGCATGGGCCAAAGAACTGTCTTTGTCTCTCTACTAGATCGGTCTATTTGCCAATATGAACTCAACACGGGGCGTAAGATCTCTTGCTTCAAATGTCAAGACGAGACAAAAGGCGAGTCGGCTGTTCTTGACTCGCTCTGTTTTGGACAATGGCCCCCCAAAGACCAAGACTTCCTCCTCGGAACATCCAACACAGACAAGTCCATTCGACTATACGATGCCCAGACAGGGAGCTTCCTGGACCGGGAATGGGGTCACACTGAAGCGATCAACGGTGTTTGTCTTATCGAAAATGATGATGGAAGCCGCAAGGTTGTGAGTGTCGCTTCGGATGGAACAATGATGATATGGGGTCTGGATTTAAACGATTCTCCGCCTCGTTCCGTGAGTAGAGAGCCGTCACCCGCCAAAGACTCTGTTTCAGGACGGCCGCCACTTCGCAGGGTCTTGTCAAAGGCTGAGCTAGCTGAATTCCAACGACCTTCGCCGACATCTGGTCGGAGATCCCCACCCCGAACCCTACAGCGGAGAACTTCGCGATTCAACCTAGCTGCTAGCTTGAGAACACCTACTCAAGGACTCCCAACAAGCCCTAGTAGCACATTGGCCGAAGATACGCCATCAAGACGGCCTTCTGCTGACCCGCGGAATAGTCCCCCAGTGTCTCCAAAGGGAAAGGTTACCAGACGACCTTCTCTTCCCAATATAGGCACTAGTGCACGCAAAAAGACATCCTCGTCAAACTTGCGAGGCTTTGGCTCGCTAAATATGGCGACAGAACAAACCTGCCGTCAACTTAGATCATACAGGAAGAAGCTTGCTTCCTCGGAGCCCATTAGCCAAGAAAATCTGACAGAGCTAGATCAGGAGTTGCGACTGACTGCTGCAGCTCTTGGCGACCGGGCTATTCGAAGCAGAGCCATGAATGAGACGGTCCTTAGTGGTCTTCTGGATCAATACTCAGAAAGACTAGTCACATTGCTGGACGAAAAGCTGCGTCTCAGTTACCAGCCGAGATCTCCAACTGAAAAGGATGGAGACAGTGGAGACGGAGATAGCCCAGATGAGGAGGCCAGGCGCAGTGTTAATGGATCCTCAAGTTCGCTTTCTCCTTAGAGTTTTGTCCTTGCCTGTTTATGAAGGGCCACTTTCTTCTATTCTTATTAACTTGGATTAAGAGGGCAACGGCGTTAAATGGTGGCGGATTTCATGGGATGGACGGCGGAGGAATAAAGCAAGCATCAAGTGTATCTCGATGCCAAGTTCCAATATGATACCATGGGTCTGGAGTTTTACTGTTACTTTTGTCAGGGATAAAAATCCTTTATCATAGCCAAAACCGGGACTCGTTGCCAACGCAATAGACGTGATCAGGTACCCCAAGTATTTCCTTTCGCATTAACCGATAAATTCAGGTTTTCTTGAAGTTGTTACATTTTGTGACCAGAAACCATATCCCTTGTTTTCCATGATTGCTTGCCGCTTGTTGGCGTTCAGGGGTATCACGTGCTAAGCCAGGCTTTAGCGTCTACGCAGCTTGGACGAACTCAGCCCAGTTTTTCTTCCCTGCATCATCAAAATCAACCATCAAACATTATCGGCGATTCAGATCACGTGATATTCTGACAGACGCATCGCCTAGACGAGCAAAAAATTACTACACCATTGGTTCGATCAAGCGCGTTCCGCAACAAGAAGCCCAGCGCACCCGATGAAAGGCCTAGAGGTCGCCATAGACGGTTCTGGAGTCACTGATTAAGATTGCCTGTACGTGTTTGATTGATAGAACCCCGACCATGACGTAGCTACACCTGTGTCCGACGTACGCCTAACTAAAGTACCATAGACCGTGGCGCCAGTCCATCTTCTTGCTCGACGTGAAGGCCCCTTGGATAGCTGGCGAGGTGGACCGCGGGGCATGAATCAACCAGCCTTCCACACGCCCCTCGAGTCGCTGCTATTATTCCAGTCGTTGATAGCTCAAGGATTCGACAATGGGGTCTTCGCGCGTATCTCTGAGCAACTCATCAACAACGCACTCATCAAGGAGGGATCTACTTATGATCCCGCACGATTAAGACCCGATGCGCTTCAGGATCTTTTTCTGCGACTTTTGGGGGATGAACTGAGTGGTGAGCATGAGAAGGCTGTGACCAACGATCAGACGACATCACCAAACTCGCGAAAACGAAAGCTCGGGAGTCCAACTTTGCCGACACTTAAGGAGATTTACGAACATGTCGACAAAATCCCCCCGCTTATTGACCGCCTATATGCGCGATATAAGGATAATACCGTCGCGCAAATTCGAGAGGATGAGCGTAGCTTTGAGACGTCCCAAAAGGAAATCCAAGCAATGGAGCGATGTGAACGAGAACGACGCGCTAGAGTCGCGAGCCAAAATGGAACACCCGTACTTGCTGCTCGCGATCAGAAGTCTTCCGTCACGCCTAATGGGTCAACATCCTCACCTGCTATGGCAACAAGCTCGGCGGCACCAGTTCGAAGAGGCCCAACACAACAGACGCCTGTGATCCCACCCAAACCGCCTGTTTCCCACAACACACAACCAACAGTTGCACCGCCTAGCCACATGCCTACTGGAACGGCATCGATCCGACCTTCGACCTCACCCACTCCCCCGAATTCTAACGGGTCGGTACTTCAGCCCCCAGCAGGTGTCCCTCAAACAACACCACGACCATTACAGGCGCCACAACCTCTTAAGCAGAGCCCTGCTCCTAGGCCAGACAATGGAGCCAAGCTGAAGGATGGCCATACGGCTTCAGGAGCCGCTCTGAAGTGGGAGAAGCCTTATCAACCGCCACAAACAGCTACACCCCCTCCTCGGCAGGTTCAATCACCCGTTGCCCAAGGACCAACAGCTCCCCCGCCAGCTCTGCAACAACATCCTCAACAACACCTACAGCAGGTACCATCGCAACAGCATTGGTACCCACAACAAACTGCTCAATTCTCTCCCAAACCTGGTGCTCAACCATTATCTCATCCTCAAACGCCCCAGCAGGCTTGGCCACAACCTACCGCTCCACAACCTCCCCAGGCACAGTCTCAAGCTCAAACTCATCATCAACAACGCCCTCAATCTCCGCAGGTTATTCAGCCATCAGCTCCCCACACTGCTCGGGCCCAGCACGCTACGCCACCACAACATACCCAACAACTACAAAGAATCCAAACGCCTACACAAGCACAGCAGGCTCAGGCTCAACAATCTTCGCAAACTCAACCTGTCACCCATATCCAACCCCATTCTTTGCCACAACAGCATCAACAGAAGCCACGTCCAAATACCGCAAAACCAGGCCTGGCACCACCGCAGCATGCTGGTCAGCTAGCCCCTCCCTTACAGCCGGCACCTCCACGACCAGTTGCAGAGTCGCCCGGAGGCCAAACACTCCATGCCCGTCCGTCTTCCACAACGCCCGTGCCACATCCGCGCCCTATCCAGCCCCCCCAAGGGCAGACTCAGCAAGTCCGACAGATTGCCACAGGCTCCCCAGCTCCTCTGACAGCAAGTGCAGGCTCCGCTGCCTCTCCTCCGCAACGTTGGCCGCTTGGATATCAACCTCAACCTCAGCATGGCTCACCAGTCAGCTCTCCTGTGCCATCGGCATCTAAGGTTCAATCATCGCAATACGCCAGCCAACCTCCACGGCCTGGCGTTTTAGGCCACATCATTCGGCAGGCTCTGAATACCCCGGTCAAGAAGCTCGGAATACCATCGGCACCGCACACGCCCATCTCAGCAACACCCACTCACGTTACTCACGGGTTTGGAACAAAATGGGCTCCACATTCCACTCCGTCCACTCCGGACCCTAGTCATATGAGCGTGGCACCTCAAAGTCCAGCTTTTGAGCCAGTCAGTCCCCCTCAAAAACCTGCAACTTTACCGGGCTCTGCTGGGTCAACACCAAGACCATTAAGAAAGCAAGCGCCCAAAACAGCTTCGAAAGTCGAACAGACCGTCGCTAAGCCTGCGCGCGGCCGGTCTGCCAGAGTCGGGCAGAAGGCTCGTGCACTTAGTTCCACGCCATCTCTCACTCGATCCAGGAGAAGCCATTCTATCCTCTCCCACACTGATGAGCCTCCGACTCAAACAAACGAATCAGCATCCAAAATTAAGGATGAAGATGCTACACCTCGGCCCACCGAAGACACAGGCGATACTACCGCCGATGAGAGCGTCCCTGGTCGGCCTCAGATCATGACTCCTGGCAGTGTCTCTTCGCGCCTCTATAAACGAAAGAGACAAATTACACCGGTCAACCCACCACCCGAGACAACTCAAGTTCTTTGGACCCGAGGTTTCACTAAAGTTTCGTCATCTGCTCTGGATCAGATTTCTAGCCACCGAGATGCGAACATGTTTGCTACCAGGCTCCGTGAGAAGGATGCGCCAAATTATCGCCAGATTGTGCTGCAGCCTCAAGATATAACATCCATCCGGTCTGCTATCAAGCATGGGAATAAGGCGGCTGTTCAGGCCGCAGCCGGTCTTCCCGGCGGTGATCCCGGTACTGCGCACGTGTGGCTACCTATATCTGACGAGCTTGTTCCTCCAAAGGGCATTATCAACAGTGCTCAGCTTGAGCGCGAACTTGTCCACATGTTCTGCAATGCCATTATGTACAATGCTGACCCCGATCGCGGTCCTGGGCCTGGATTTATGAAACGCTCGCAGGACGAGGAGGAGGAAGAAGTAGTGGGCTACCGCCTCGACGAGAATGGCGTTGTAAAAAATACCCGCAGCATGTTTGTAGAGGTCGAAAAGCTCTTAGGTGACCTACGAAGTGCGGAAAAGGAGCGTAGCGCGCCTCCGCCTTCGGCTGCTCGTCCAGCCAGCGTCGCTACCCCCGCTGAGGAAACGGGCGACGACGAAGATGAGGGTGAACGTGAGACTGGAACAGCCAAAAGGCGTCGCATAGGAGCCCGGGGCTGATCGTCCTGATCCGCACTAATTTAAAAGACCACTATGTCTTTCTACTGAATGTCGGCTTCATAAACTGTAAAGGGAAGCAGCATGTAATTTTTGTTATTATTGTGTACAGCGTCTAGAATAGCTAGCCTCTCGATAATCGCCAACCGATCCAGATCCATGCCACTTTGACTCAGACCTTTTGTATGCGTAATTTATCCCCTTGTCATAGGCTAGTAACATGCCCGATCACGCTGCGGTAAACTCCCTGCGCCTTTGCTAATATTCATGTGCCATCATGCCATCATGCCATCATCAGGTCTCGAGTGCTGGATTTATTCGAGCTTCGGAACCCCTTGTGATGTGCTTGATCGATTACTATGTGCACCCTTCCTGGAACTTGCATCATCATCGGCAGGTCTCTTGCGAGGCCAGTCGGGGCATATATCAATGTTGTCCCTCGGAAACCACCACTCTAGAAAGAGAAAAAAGAGGTAATCCACAACACAACAAAGACAGAAGAGCTTTCCAGCCCAGATACCACAACCATAGTAGCGCTTCAGACGATCTATAAGAGCAAAGTTGCGTATGCGGCTACCGTAACCTGATGTATCAATACCGTAGAATTCATCCTCAGGGATGGTGCCCGAAATGCCATCATAAACGCGTTCCGTGCGCAGAGCGACATTTTGCCATGAGTACATCTTTTTGACTTGTTCGTGGAATTTCTCGGTACGAATCTTTCCCGCACGCATCGCACTGATGGCCTTGCTTGTGGCGAGGACGATATCGTCTTCTTCTGGTTTGGCGAAAGTCGTCATATGCGAAGGCAGGACTTCTGGGATGCCGCCAACCTGTGTACACACGACATAAAGCCCACAGCTGGCGGCCTCAACAATGACAGTTCCGAAAGCTTCGGTCAGAGACGGGTGGAGGTATATGTGACCTCGAACCATGACATCTCTTACTTCTTCGTGACGGATGGGACCGAGCATCTCGACACGATCCTGGAGCACGTTTGTTTCGATCATTTGTTCAAGATCGATGGCTTTGGGGCCAGAGCCGGCAATGATAAAGCGGGTGTTTGGATGATTTTCCAACACACGAGGAATAGAGGCAATAAGGAGATCAGTGCCTTTGTTGTAGAACAAGCGCGAGATGACGACGATTGTGATGGTATCGCGAGGTCCGATACGCTGAGGTGGAGGATAGACTGGTCCTTCTGAGCCAAAAGTCGTGGCTTGGGGAGATGGTGACGCTGGGACATCCTTGGGACGAAAGTTTTCTGCAACAACAGCGTTTGGTATCACAGAGACCATGACTGGATCGAGTGATGCGCGAAGGACCGTGTTTTCCTTACTAAGACTCGTCAATAAACACTGGTATAGTTCGTTCAATAGATTGCTGTCTTACCATGTATGGCTGACACATATGCTGTGATCAACATCACTCAAAGTAAACTTGAGGAGCTTGTTTGTGAGAATTGTTCCAGCGTCGGCAAAGCCAAAGAGCGAATGATCTGTAAAAACAGTACGTAACCCCATGGTACGAGCATGCAAGATAGCTTCATGGCATAGACTGCTAAGGCTGCCATGACCATGCACAATCTCGATGCGCTCGCGTATGCAAATGTTTCTAAAAATGGGGAAGAATGAAAAGACCGTTGGAAACGTTGCGGAACGATAGATAACGAGGAAAGGAACGTGATAGACCTTGACGCCGTTTGTGAGGTACCGCACGCCCTTCCGGTCGTCGTAGGCATGAGTTATGATGATGACTTTGTGGCCACGGTCGACAAGCTTCGTAGCGAGTTGGTAAATGTGAGATTCGATGCCTCCTGGTTGCGGGAAGAAGAAGTCGCTGACCATGGCGATATTGTACGTGCGGCGTGTCATGATGGCAGTTGAGAATGAAAAGGGGGATGCAGCATGACTGTATTTTTGATTGAGTGTGTACAGAGGCCAGCACTTGCTGAGGCTTCCAATATTTGCGCTTAGTTGAAGTTTTTGTTGGTATTGGTTATTGTGATGAGATATCTGTCGTATCTCAACTTGTACTCGAGTAAACTGTATACGTACAGAGTGAGTTCAATGCTTGAGCGAGCTGAGCAGGTTGCGAGTATACCAGTGGAGTCGGTAGGTCACTAAAGAAACTACCTAACTTAAGTACCGACTTTAGGGTATCACAAAGGAAAGAGTAGGTACCTAGGTAGTCTCTGTTGATCAATATCAACGGTGTTTCCAAGGCGTTTTATATGTCATATGTCATATTGGTAGTGAAACGAAGGTGTCAATTAGGAGAAGGTGAACTTTTAAGCAAGATATCTCAAACACTCCACGAAGCTACCTCTGCGAAAGCTTGGGCTGTTCTGGTAGAAACAAGACTAGCCTTTTTTGCTCAAGCGTTTCCTCCAGTGTTAGCGGATCAATTTATGATTTCAGCGGTGTAAAGCGGCAGAACCTCAATAAGACCAGGAACTATCCAAAAATTTGGGAATCGAAGCACTTCGGGCCTCTCCATTGCGATTGATTCTACACAGCATTTTCGAGAAAATGTACGCCAGATATATACCTCCCTCTAAGGGTAGAGGCAACTCAAATGCTTCTTCTCCTCACTCGTCATCAAACCCTTCAAACAGCACTGCTCCTACTCCTACAACGAATGCCTTCGGTTTTTCGCGATACGTCCCTCCGAGCGCAAAGCCCATACCTCAATCTATGTACAACGAGACTCCTCAAGTCCAATACTTCGATGACGCACCGCCCACAAATACCAAGCGCAAAATAGATTCTTCAGATGAGAGCAAAGGAATAACAGGCCCTGATAGCAAGAAGCCCAAGATAGAAGAGCCAACTATACAAAAGGATAGAGAAGATGCGCCGAAAAAGAAGAAGAAGGTCAGAAGAGGCAAGCGAAGAACTGGAGCTACCAATGAAGAACGCGACGATGACGGCATCAAGCCCGCGCAAGAGGCCCCTGAGATCAAACCGAAGGAAGCAGATGCAACGCACGAAGAGAGCCAGACTATGGATGAAGGTTCTGCAAAGGGCAAGGAAAAGCCGAAACGAGAAATGAAGGAAAAGAAAGAGAAGAGGAAGTCAAATAATGAAGAGCAAGAATCAGAAGTTCCTGACAGACCTGTTCCCGAGGACGAGGATCGCAGCGAGGATGTTTCCATGACCGACGTGGCAGAACCCATTGAGACTGTGCCTGAACCTACCGAACCAGCGGCAGATGAGGATGATAAAAGACGGAAGCGCAGGGAAAAGAAAAAGAAGGAAAAGGAAACTGAGCCAGCAGAGGAACAAGAAGATGAACTGCAGACAAATCAGCGCCACAAGACGGTCATGAGTAAGCTGGAGAAGTCTCTTAAGCTTGCCAGTGAGCTGCCTGCGGACGAACAGGATGAAGAAGATCAGGGCGAATTACACGGTCTCGAACCTTTGCCTCAACCGGAGCCGGTCAGCTCTCTGACGACCTCGAAGCCGAACTACAAGATTCTACCCTCTTGGCTCGAGGATCCCATCCGTGTCTCTCAAGACACACGTACACCCTTCGCTGAACTGGAGATCATTCCCAAAGCTTGTCGAGTGTTAGAGGAGAAGGGATTCCGAGATGCCTTCGCTGTGCAAACTGCCGCAATCCCTCTCCTGCTGCCAACAAGCAAGCCACGCGGAGATGTGCTTATATCTGCGGCGACCGGTTCTGGTAAGACATTGGCTTATGCCCTGCCTGTCGTACGGGATATCAGTCAAGGTTGCCTCACGAGGCTGCGTGCACTAGTAGTGCTGCCAACACGTGAGTTGGTTAAGCAAGCTCAAGAAACCTTTGAACTATGCGCTAGAGCATTCGATGGTGGTGATCGAAAAAGAGTGCGAGTGGGCATCTCCATTGGTAGCCAGTCGCTTGAGGCCGAGCAGAAAGCCTTTATAGATCAGGAGCTTCGATATGACCCTGATACATACAAGAAGCTGAAACAAGAGACACAACGTCGAAACCAACTGAAGTGGGGCCTTTCGTCATCAGAACATCTCCAAGATCTCGACAAGGAGGATACAGACCCTCGGTTGAGTCACATGAACGGATATGTGGTTGATTACCTTTCCAAAATAGATGTTCTGATATGCACTCCTGGACGACTGGTTGAGCATATGGAGCAAACAAGGGGCTTCAACCTGG
The DNA here is from genome assembly GCF_019915245.1 of Fusarium musae. Classification (NCBI taxonomy): domain Eukaryota; kingdom Fungi; phylum Ascomycota; class Sordariomycetes; order Hypocreales; family Nectriaceae; genus Fusarium; species Fusarium musae. Next base: position 4,666,476 of record NC_058387.1, read on the forward strand.
ATTACGTTCGATGGCTGGTAGTTGATGAGGCAGATAAGCTACTTGCTCAGAGCTTCCAAGGCTGGCTTGACCTCGTTATGGAAAAGTTCCGCATCAATAAGTTTACCGCACGAGACTTCCATGGCATGGACTTTTCTGGTGTTCGTAAGGTCATTCTGAGTGCCACGCTCACAAGAGATCTGAGTCTTCTCAACCAATTAGGTCTGCAAAGACCACGACTGATTGTCCTGGAGAGCGATGGCGATATCCAGATTGCTGAGCATTCTCTGCCCGCATCGCTGAAAGAGCATGCAATTAGAGTGCACGACAGCAACCTCAAGCCCCTCTACTTGCTTGATCTACTCCGCAGTCAGGACATGCTCATGGCGAGCCCTAACAAAGACGAAGAGGAACCCAAGGCCGAAGAAGCTGAAGATTCAGCTACTAGTTCTAACTCAAGCTCCAGTTCTGACTTCGACTCCGACTCCGACTCCGACTCTGATACTACTTCTGACACTAGCTCGGGCACATCTTCTGACTCGGACTCGGACACAGAGTCCAGTGCCAAACCCAAGGTTTCGGGACGCACACTTAAGTCTCACATCCCTATTTCTCTTATTTTTACAAAGTCCAACGAATCTGCACTTCGTTTGTCACGACTACTCGCCTTGCTGGATCCCTCCTTGACAGACCACATTGGCACACTCACGTCAACCACACCAACACACATCCGTCGCAAGACTCTCCGGGCCTTCTCTACTGCCTCGTCTCCCATTTGCCTCCTTGTCGCCTCCGACCTTGTCGCTCGTGGTATCGATCTTCCCAACCTTGACCACGTAATCAACTACGACCTACCGCCTAGTGTAGCCGGCTATGTTCACCGAGTTGGTCGAACAGCTCGAGCTGGAAGGTCAGGATGTGCATGGACACTCGTTGGTGACGATGAGAGTGGTTGGTTCTGGGGCAAGATTGCCAAGGGCGCTGGAGTCAAGAGAGCACAAAAGGTTGGGCGAACAAGGATTGAGGAAATCGATGAAAAGAGAGTGGAAGATTATGAGGCTGCTTTGGAGAAGTTGGGTAAGGAAGCAGGAAGGTAACCGATTTTATACTATAGACACCGCTAGATGGCAGCACTGTGGTGCCCTGCGGCTTATATGTCAGAACATGGACATGTCTGAGATATCTAATTTTCGATACCCGCTCGGACTTATTTCTCGTAATAACCTCGTTCATGTTCGCTTTGGCTGGTGATTTATTGCTGACTGATCAACTCAAGGGCTGGTTGTGAGCATACAGGCAGGCTGTCAAAGAATACATATTACGACGCTACACACCCCTACAGTCGGCAAGCCGGAAGTCAGGCATCTACCCATTTGACCCATGTACTTCATAGATGCTCCGTGTTTTGCCCCCTTGAATTCGATTGTACTTTCATGCCGTCAAATTAATCCTCGCTCCAGTTGTTCCGTTCGATAACAGCCGATGGCACGACTCTGGGACCTAATTCATTCTCATATACACTCCCGTAACCCTGTGATGACCTCTCTGGACGCTGATGGGTGGTCTCTTCTTCCTCGATGACATCTCTGTCCCTGTCGATCAGTAAAGGGCGGCAGCCATCACGATGCTGTTCTGATTGTCCACGGTCATGGTTTCTCCAGTTACTCAACCAACTGGAATCTCTTTTGGTTAGGAGGAGCCCGAGTACCTTGATATTATCTCAGTATCTAAATCCTTACGAATCTTGAAGTTCGCTTTCAACACACCTGTATCAGCCCGACGCCGAGGACGACAGAGAAGTCCAATGATGACAGTGTCTGTAAGGCTCCTAACCAAGGTTCACGACAGGGACTTGTTCTTCCATATGTTTCAGCACAGCTGCTGGGCGCTGTATTTGGGAAAGGGTAGGCTCGGTCTCGGATTGAATTGAGCCCGCAGCAATCAAACGTATCCTGAATACGGCTTATACTGCGTGCATCATGAGCACGAAACATATCCATCCACTTCTTATCAAGCATGCATCCCATCATTTCTGATGGTACTGCGCGCTCTAGAAGTAGTGTTGCCAAGATAGTAGTGACAAGAGCTTGAAGGACCTGGAAAATCAAAGGAGCAAGCTTGGCTACGCCGCTAGAAGACGACTTGGTGGTAAAAGCTGTATTCAGAAACCCCAGAATCGGGAGAATCGCGGTAAGGATTGACAATGTTGGCGAGATAGGGAGTGAGAGGGTTGAACTGCGGATATGGACGATTCTATACAAGAGTCAGACCTCACCTACTAACTTGACTTACATGAAGCTCACATTGCTGTTATGAGCAGCACAAGGCTGAGCTAAGGAACTTGGTCAGTCATAGCCTATTAACCCCGTTGTACTCAATAATTGCCTTACCATCAAACATCGAACTGTGGGGTGAATCATATTGTTGTTCCTCGCACTCGAGCAGCTAAATTCAAGTGTAAGAATGTAAATAAGCCTAAATTCGAAAAGAAGAATTTACGGAATGATGTTTCTTGAAGCTGTCTGATCAATGACAAAGTCCTTCCCCGCTTTCATGCGGGAGGCCGACCAGGGGATACCCAGAAATGACAAATGTCTCCTTTATCTTACCTGCTAAGTCTGAATACCTTTTGCTGTGTCCCGAACTTTAGTCTTATTTAAGCCAGGTGCATACATGTACCGTGATTGATTGCTTTGTCTCTTGACGATACTAAGGAATGTTCACATACAGCTGAAGTATCTTGTGTTGCACAAAGCAATATATTTCAGCACAACTAGCTCCGTAGTACATACAACATTGCGAAAATTATGTCTGTACATCCTCCATGCACTCTCATATATGAGACAGCGTTCAGATATCCGTATCCCACTGATATTGGCAGGATTGCCAAAGCGAATGTGAAATCTAGCGAAGTCGGGCACCTTGCGAAAGAAAGTATCAATATCATATAATATAGACAAAAGAGACGTAAGAGGGGATGGGTTTATTGGCTTCCTGTCATAAAGGAGCATAGAAAAGATCCAAACAGGATATGAAAAACATGAAAGAAGGGACTAACTGACGAAGACAGCTCATGATATAAGTTCATATGTTAGTAATACCCGCCATTATTTGGAAGACTAAGATCAATGCTATTTGGCATCATCGATACCTTGTAGTCGAATTGTTGGTATGCTGCATCGTCTCCCAGGGACGTGGCCGAGCTGTCACTGGCTTGATATGTATCCGAGGAGTCTGCGGACTCATTCATATCAAACGTTGCCGAGTGATGCAGCATGGCCCCGTCGCCTATGTCTTGAAAGTCGAAAGGCTCCTCTCCCAAGTCTTCTGGGGTAAATGAGTAATAGTCCAAGCAGGAGTAAAGCCCAAAATCGTCAGCTGCCGTTGACGTCTCTTCTGGGCTGAGCCCTGGGAAAGGAAGCTTATCTGCAATTATACGTGGCAGCTCTTGCAGACGTTCCATGACAGTCACCTTCATTTGGGGTTCCCAGTCGTTGAATGCATCTTCTACTACCATGGCGACTTGGTGTTGAATTGCTGGCTTTGCCTTGATCCAGTAGTCACGCCATTCCTTAGGGGTTTCGACCTTGGCGGCTGTTGCCCGAGTGGTTGAGAGTGAAGGATCATAATCTTGGGATATGACTCAGTCTTTATATATTTTAGGGTGTGTTCGGAAGAGATCCTGTAACTTACAAGGCGAGGGAATGTCAGGAGAGTCAGGCTTGACATCAAATAGAGCACAGTACCACTCCCTCCACTTCTCAACGGGGTTCATCCTCACTCTTGTTTTCAGTTTCTTCGCTTGTTCCTCGTCGTAGCCATCCAGGAGGTTTCTTTGAAGGCTGCTTGTCTCTTTTACTAGGCACGGAGTCTTCATCCTTTGATGGTCCTTGAGATCTTTCTCATCGTCAAACCGGAGAAGGCATCGATTGCATTGATGTGGAGACAGACTGTGTCTCCGCTCGAGATGTTCCCTAGATATCACTGTCAGTAAACTGCCTCATTAAGGGGTAAGTTCGACTCACTTTACTCGGCCGATCTCCAACCACCCCGGGCCACAACATGTTCTCTCAGTGCCGAATCTCTTGGGGTCCTTTTGATAGTAAGGGCAAGCAAATCGAGGGCGAGAGTCATCCTTTGTGGTTTTTGTCCTCTTGTTGTCCTTCTTTCTACCCAACTTATCGTCTCCTTCTTCCTCATTCTCACCTTCGTCTCTGCCACTTTGACCTTTGGATCTCTTCTGGCCAGCGGACTGTGGTATGTGTTTTCCTGCCTGGAAAGCACGCGAGCTGTGTGATCTGGAAGTATGCTCACACTCATCCTCGAGTGCTTCCAGTCTTCTTTCAACACATTCCGAGATTGCAGCCATCAAATTATCAACAATGTTCTGCTTACGCCGTCTCAGTTCTTTGTTGATGCAGTAGTCCAGGTAGGCCGCCGACGGGTTCGTGGGCTCGACGTCGAATTGATTGGGATCGGCGGCTTGCACTTCAACACTGTGAGGAAAGGGCACGTTGAGAAGCTTTTCACACTTTTCTATGGCCTCGCGACGGATTCTTGCAGCAGGTGAATTGCCTTGACCGCTCCTTAGGGCGTGTTAGCCTCATCATGAAGGTGGACTTTGATATGGCGATGACTTACTGAGCGCCAGGCGAACCTCGACGGCCCTGACCGCTCTCCTGGTCGTTGCTGGTTCGGGGTTTATTTGATCCACCACTTGAAGGATTCTGGAAGCAGTCAGTACATACCCAGCTTTTTGAAGTGAGAGCGTGTGGTACTTGTTGAGAGCGTTGGCTCTGAGTGAGTTCGGGTGATGCGGAAGACCTCTTGTTTCTAGTTACAAAGACTTGTTCTTCCGAATCTTGCTGAGGCATATCCGATCGCTGGTAAACCAGACGACGGTGTTGAATCAATGAGGAGAAATTGAATTGATGGTACAATTTTATGAACCGTTTCTTTCCCGAAAGGTATCGGTTTGTGAAGGCGTAGCGTTTATGTTGCAGGGAGAATTGGCTTGCTTTGTCCACCACAGAGGGCATTATCAAAAGTTGGCTGGTTGATTCATTTGCATGTTTAGTTTGATTTAGTTGATGCGTGGATTTGGTTGTTGCAAATAAATACTGTTAAAGCGCTTTGAATGGAAATCTGCCTGATATTGAAAAGAAACTTTCTCAAAACAATCTTTGTCGAGCCGAAGCCTGGGGGGCACAAAGACGGGGAGTGTGAGGTTTAAATAGTTAGTGAGAGCCCCACGATAATCCCTTCACGTTCAATCTCCCGCAGTTGCGAACTCCGCAAAGCCGGGCGTGGCTTCTCCGAGTGAGATCGTACATTGATAGTGCTCATTTGAAAGCTGAAATTATATTGGATGACAACAATCCAGAAGCTTCCTGAATGGTTAAGAGGACTGATCTCGTGGGCACCAGTGGGCTATTGAGGGTAAGTCGAATATGTATGTCATGTTTATGTATGACTTGCTTGTCAACACTTTAAACCAATTCAACGAATTGAAAGCATCAATTTGGCGTCAGTTGTAAACAAGGCGATGCCATTTTGGGTTTCTTCAGCGCCTATCAATATGCTGCAGCAGGTGAGGCGGCAGCATAACGGTTCGCAAACTTCCACAGAGCAATTCGAGTGGTTGTTCACGACGCGACCCCCGCGCTGAAATGTAGCTATAAAGTGAATATTGCAGATAAAGCATGTCAGATGCATAGTGGTTTGATCCGTTCGGGACACCGAATCTCGGATATCTCGCACAGAGGAAATCCGAGTACCACGTATAGGCTGGGAAAGTGAGTGTTTGAACGGCAAGCTGAATATCCAATTTAACGTGCTTAATTCACAATTACAAGGCAAGGCACTCGAGGAAACACTCTGTATGTTTTTCCCCTTTCTTAGCGAGTATGCTGACTTGATATTGTGGACGCCATGCCGCAAAATCATAGACATAGAGAGGAAGATTTGTGCCAATATGTCTTTGAAGGCCTTGAGGTGGTCTATCGATCACCCTTCTTATCTCTAGTCGTCTTCTCTATCTCTAGCTGTATATAATTACGATCACGGCAATGATACGTCCTACTTTCGTACCACTTGAAATCCATTCATCCATAGGTGGTCCTTACACCACATTATGATGCTAACCACCTTTTTGCATGTCAGATTCACCCCAAGTCAAAGGAGCATTGGGGTTTTCAACTAGCATTCATCCATACAACGCCACCGCCCACGTTTCGATACATTATACCTAGAGGTGGACCCGCCTCAAACTCGCCGCGAAGAACTGGAAAGAGGCTCAGAACCTACCTGGGTACAAAGATACTTCTGTGGTTCGCGCCTGACCTGTCAGATCCATATTACTGAGACTTGCTAGGTACTCTTATCTTGCTTCCGTACCACAATGGCATCCACGCGCTTAAAGGCAGGGAACCCCTCAAAAAAGCAGTTGCTGAGCCAAAGCCACCACTGTCCAGAGAATCTCTCTACGCCGTGTCTCTGAAGCTTCCTGTCGAAGAAAAAGCATTCAACAAGGTGAATGCATATAACGGGCCAAAAGATGGTGTTGACAAGCCAGCGGAAGAAGGTTGCTCCTCCAGGGAACCCTTCGTTCAATAGCTCCCAGATGCGTGTGCCAGGCTGCACCCACGGCAGTGTCCCGGCGCAGAAGAAGTAGAAGAGAACTGATCCCGTAACAAAGATTCCAAACCCCTCTGGGGGTGTGTAGGCTGTGATAATGACGTCGCTAAGACCCAGTCCTTCGCGGGCTGTGTTGGCCATTTCGATGATGCGGTCCTTGACCTCGGCCCAGCTGGAGAGAGGAGGCGAGAAAGGGACAAAGTGATCTTTTCCATCATTTGACTTAATAGTCATGCCGTTAAGGTCGATATCTTTGAGCACGGGTGACGATGCAGCTAAAGCAGAGAGATGGGCATAATGGCGGAGATAATATGTGATTTCTCTGGTGTGATCCTTGTTCATGTGCGACACGATGCGGCTCTTGCGAGCATCACCGGTAGAGGCCATTTTGTTTTATTTTTGTCGATATTAGATATTGTAAATTCTTTGTTGGGTCACCGTGATCTTCGCTTGGATGCGGGTTCGCTGAGTGTTTGAGATGGATGGGAGCGCGGAGTCGGCGCTGGTGGGTGAAGTTGAAAGTGGAGCCCAAATATTTGCCAAAACTCGGTTCCCGAGGCCATAAAGAGACAAGGATACGGAGTACTTACATGCGAATTAATTGAAAAAACAGAAGATTCGAAGAAAGCCTGGTCATCGAAGTAGGATCCAGGTATCTAATAAGCAATCGAACTTTCCATGTGCTATTGAGGGCTATCAGTCCGGAAGTTCTATCTTTTCTGCTGGAAGCTTTTACCATTCAACTACGAAACTGCAATCCTGTCGAGATTTGTTTGACGGAGAAGTACTATTTCATTATGTATTTCCGAGTTCATTAATCATTAGGCAGCCTCTATATTCTCTCTTGCTGATCCCTTCTCCGCGTCCCATCCACTGTCGTGCACATGCCTAATCGTCCGTGTCCGGACCTGGATACCAATCATGCCCGTCAATTGGGAGATCATAGAAAATCTCTGACCTCCTTGAATTTCTGTTCTGACGTTTCCATAGGTTTTGTCTCCCAGATGTAAGTTCGACTCGACTAGTTTCTTCGGCCGTCCCCTTGACAAGATCCCTAACACTCCCCTCTGACATAAACTCGGCCTCGGCATCTTCGTATCGGTTGATGGTGTCTCCGGCATGATGGTCTCTTCTATTATCTGTGGCAGGCGGCTGACCTCCTCGACATCCCTCGGAGGCACTGAGTCTGTGAAGCACTGCCACGTAGGCAGACATGCCCACATAATCAAGACCGAAATTTCAACGTCCATCCAAACGATTCGTTCGTGATATTTCCAAACTGGCTGCATTGCCTTGAAGAAATCGATTAAAAGGTACAGTCGAAAGCAGGACACAGCCAGACCGAATGCTCCCAACATAACTGCGGTGGCGTTTTGCAACCAAGATGTTGTGTTACTTGCAACTCGGCTGAAGATCAGGTGAGAAAGCATAGCAAGGAGCACCAGGTTTAGGAACATGTCGATCGAAGAAGCCGTGTATGCAAGTGAGTCCTGAGCCAAGCAGGCTCCTGTGTCCTCATCTCTTCCATTTGGTTCCCAACCTTCCCAGGCGAAAGCAATTGGTGAGCATCGAAATACTCTCAAAAGGGCCAGAGCAATCGAAGAGAGGATGGTGAGTACAAGGGTCGCGGCTGTGGCCGCTATGCCTCTGCCAGAAAATGATGAGCGTAGGCATACGAGAAGGATCGCGACTCTAAGTAGACACGAGCAGGCAAGCTCAAAGATGTCGGCCATGAAAACAAGCTAGGTAGTTCTACATTAACATCCTGCGACTCAAAACTGCACTTTGTAAACCAACCTTTAATCCGTCTGTAATGTGTTCCGGAACCGCATTCCATAAGATTGTATCGCCTGTCACAGAGTGGGCTAAGGAGGCTGGTAAGCACAAGCACACACTCATGCAGAGATGCGACTCACCAAAGTGTACCAGAGTTGCAAAGACAGTGTATAATAACTAAAAGTAGGTTAAGTATGATGATCTATGGTAACGGGTACCAACTTACTCCACAAACTACCATTACATAGTCATCCAGAGAAAGACTCTCATACGTAATCCAGCTCAAATACAGCCTAAGCCAAGGAAAGATCCATGCTGGTATCTCTACAACTAATAGAGCATAGTGGTTATTCCGGTTGTCTTTTTGCTTGCTGTCACACGCATTGGCATAGATCTTTGCGATATCTAGAGCTTGTTAGTTCTATTCCATTTGTATGCCAGAACGTTTGGCGCACCGAATCTTTCGAAATCACGGCACTTGTCTGCGAAGCAGTTATCTAGCTCCCGCTTAACATCTTCGTTGTTGCATATATCAACGGCTTCGAAATCCGAGTTGTTGTACTTTTCGAGACATGAGATCTTCAAGTCATTGTTAGTACAAACACAAACCGCCGCATACAAACCTCAGGCTTGTTAGACCAAGCCAAAAGCTCGGGGAATCCCTTAGTATAGCAAGGTCTTCCTGTGGTATATGACTGACTAACGAGACTTACAGTACAGCGAGGCAGATTCTTGAAGAGTTCAGGTCTGTCAGCGCCAAACACTCCAGCAGCGAGTGCTACAGAGCAGATCGCCCAAGATGTGAGCTTCATACCCGTCCAGTAGCATTAGGGTTGGTGATGCTGAAGCAGTGAACGAAAACAGGGGAATGATAGGATGCTCAAATATTGCAAGACATGGGTTACCCTAACTATCATATAGTACTCCGTATATATACCCCCAGATCTACTTAGACAAGGGGCTTCATCCAAGTTGGGCGGGCATGAGGACCGCATGCAGCTGTAACAAGACTAGTTACTGGCCTTGTACGCTCTTGCATCCAGGTTTTGATATGAAGCCCCTGTGCATCCAACATGGGTAAGGCACATCTAGCATTGAGGATAGTCCCAAAATAGCGGATATGATCTTACATGGGGCGCGGGAGGATTAGCTGCAATGCTATTTACATCGGTTCCTTTCTCTGTGACTTTATCGAGATTTAGTTCGGATATTCCGGTCTGATTGTTGAGCTCACCTCCTCGATCCCGTAAGCAAGTGAAACTTGTGGTGTATGCATTGACACCTCTTTACCCCGTGTCCTGTTGGACTAATGCACGACATAGCAAACAAGCGGCTTCAACAAGCCTCGATACATCGCATAACTCTTAAATCAACGGTTTTAAAGCCTCTTTCAAGATCGTGCAGCGCCGTTTGGCGGCGTCTGGCGAAGTAAATTGGAGCAAAAACTGGGGTGGCGTTGTACCGCAATTGTTGTGTGCTTCAGGTGAAACGACAGCTCCGGAATAGTGCAGTACAGACCGTGTGATCCTCTCTGGCCAAAGATTCAATAGGTGAGTATCCCAAACATTGCAGTGCTGCAAATATGGTTTCGTGATGACTCTTCTGAAAGAGCTTCAGCTTGGGTGTGACAACTTAACCTTTTGCCAATAGGTAGTTACGCCAAGAGTATGCCCTTTCAAGTGAAAGGCGTTCAGAACGAACCTGGCCTTCGGTTGACCGCCATGCGAGTCAGTCTTCAGTTTCAGGTTAGAGGGCCATTTCGCCCCGCGTTAGTTAGTTTATTGTCCCCTCATCGGCCACGCCGTTGATAATGGACCTTGAAACCCATGCCCACATGGCGATGATCGATAGAAAGGTGGTTAGTTAGGTAGTTGGCATTGGCATTTCATTGAAGAGGTCCCTGCAGCTGTACTCCGCTGATTAATGATCGAGTCTTGAGTGCTCATGTAGACGTTCCAGTGTCAACTGTGAGTGGTCGTTATATCAAAATTCTATTCCGATGTTTGAATGATCTAGTTGTTGTCGCGCCATTTCCCTCTGATGTTCTTTGACAATCTGCTCATTCTTATGACAAGAAAATAGCTTTCGACATCAAAGACGACTGGCAATATGTTGACTAGGCAGCTGGCGTCGTCTCAAATTACGAATCCAACTGTTAGATTCATTTGGACGTAGAGATGACCCTTCGGAACTCCGAGGAGCCTGAACGAGATAGGCAATATATACAAATTGAGGGAATCAAATACTGAGGCGAGTAATAGTCTATTGCATCAATTCACATGGGAATTGTATCAATTAGCTGTCCAACATGTCTCTCAGTTTCCTGACTGGTCATGGTAGTATTAGATAGACGGTCACCTGACCTCACCAACGACACCTCGAAGACCCATGCTTTCGTATCTCCGCTCGGCACAAGCAAAAACTCTTCTACCAATATTATCTGATCTGATTGATAAAGGTGTTTTTTCTCACTTGTTGGTGGAGCGATTCCTTCTCCTCCTCCTTCGTAACTCCGAACCGCATCCGCATCGGCATTCGCACAACGCTGGATAAGCTCCGGTCATCGATTATGGCTTCCTCAGACCGAAGTGAGACCCCGGACTCGGACGGTGACCGAAAGCCTGGGTCCCGAGATGACTCGGGCCAGCCGCCCGCCCGCAAACGGCAGCGTGTCCGCCTCAGTTGTCTGGAGTGCCGACGCCGAAAGCTGTCGTGTGACCGAGGCTTCCCGTGTGAGCGTTGCATCAAGAGCGGCACTCCCGACCGTTGCAGCTATGAATCTCGTAACGGCGAGGTCGTGAATGCTTCCTCGGGAGTTCCGCCGCCGTTCGCCCAGCTAGACTCTCGCCGCTTCGTTGATCCCGCAACGGGCTTGTCCCCGCGAGATCCCGAATTCGTACGCCAAGATCACGATCGAATTCGCCGATTGGAGCTCGAGCTAGTTCAGCTTAAGAATCAAATCTCTCGGTCTGGTGTGTCTTTCGATGGGAGCACCCTGGCTGGCACGACGACCTCTCCCCAGACGAAAGATGATACCAACGGGAATGCGAATGTCGAGGATCCTTCCGTCCGCGAGGTCCACGAGTCCATCGAAGCCACTAACATGTCGGGCGAGAAAGGAGAGCTTCGTTTCTTTCGTGGCAGGGGCTTTCGCACGCGATACTTTGGCCCACACAATGCCAGTATGGCCTTTGTTGAGCTTACAGGCCTGTGCCCTTTCATGAAAGAGACGGCCGATGAGTGGCTTCGCCCAGTCATTCTCCATGACCGTAAAGACCGAAAGAGACGACGCGAGGACCGTGAAAAGATATTTGAGGACTCGGATCCAGAACTCGAGGCTTTGCTGCCAACTAAGGAGGAGTCTGATGCACTTATTGATGTTTATCTCGACCAGTTTGAACAAGTGCACCGCATTGTTCACATTCCTACGTTCAAGAAGGAATACGACGAGTATTGGGCACCTGGGTCTACCAAACGTTATGCCGCTTTCACGGCCCTTATCCTTGCAATGATGGCTGTTGCAAGCTGCGTTCATACTCACGAAAGCCTCAAGTTCATCGGCATGATGTCCAATGCTCGTCATTGGGCAGAACGATGGATCAAGGCTTGTGATGCGTGGTCATCGAAACAAAGCCAGAAGCATCGACGCCTGATTCACTATCAAGTAGCATGTCTTTTGTACCTTGGGAAGCGAGTCAACACTATCAAGAAGAAGCGTTTCTGGACAGGCTCCGGTGCACTCATCCAGGACGGAATCGCTGTCGGCTTACATCGTGAGCCAAGCCACATGGCAGCAAAGATCACCGTTTTTCACCAGGAGATGCGCCGACGAATTTGGGCAACAGTTCAAGAATTCGACATGCAGGCCTCCTTTGACCATTGCCTGCCAACTCTGGTTAGCCAGCTTCACTACGACACCAACGCCCCTCGCAATTTAGACGATGATGATTTTGACGAAAGCACCACCGTACTCCCACCATCAAAACCTGTCAAAGAGTATACATTCTCTTCCTTCCAGCATCTATCTCGTCAGAGCCTGCCTTTACGTCTAGAGCTTAGTCGTCTTCTTACTGGTCCGTCGTCTGAAATAGATTATGACCAAGTAATTCGATACACCAATGATTTGACACAGGAGATTGACGCTCTCCCGTCATGGGATATGAACCTGGAAAATGTGAAGGGAAAGAAGAACCCTTTGATCGCATACACGTTGTTGCATGTTCAGTTACGGCAGTACATCATCCCCTTGCATCAGCCATATCTCAAGCTTCGGAAGCAAAACTCAAAGTACCAGTACTCCGAAATCATATACTATAATGCAGCACGAGACATCGTCTTATTACACGACAAACTGTACGAACAGGGAGTTCGGAGTCTGAACTTTCTCAGAGAAGATGCTCTAACCACAGCCATCAACCTCTGTAGCGTCACAATGTTGCAGCCCAGAGGTTCAACCAACATGATCATGATAAACTCGCACCACACACTCAAGTTGATTGAGAAATGCATTGCAATGAAGGAGGATCGTCTATTACGATGTGGCAACAACGAGCCATGGGGATATTCTATCATGTGTGCGGCGCTGGGGTTGCTTGAAGCCCACCTGGGAACCAAGGAGCCTGAAGTTGCCAAGTCGACTTCAGCAGAACGCTTTGTCAATTTGCACTACCGTCTCCTTGCTAATCAGGAGCCCCCAGTTTCTGGGGAGCACCTTGCAGCTGCCATGAACAGCGTGCCGCCGGGCAACATGGGACCGGGACCCACGCCTAACATACCGCTGCATGACCGGCCAAAGGTAATGAAGCTTGACTTCCATGGCAGGGCGTTTCCTAATATTGGTATCCAGTCGGTGACACCGTTCTCGTTTACGCCGACAATGCCTACGGCTCCGATCGACCCAAGTCAGGCCCCATGGATGATGGGAGGCGATCCCACTCAGCCCTTCAACCTGGATCCGAGTCTGGAGTTGTTGGGTATAAATCTCAACGAGATCTGGGGCGAGTCATGGGAACTGGGCTGAACAGAAAGAAAGCCCATGTTGGCCAATACGTAATAATAATAGGTGGCGTGGATTCTTGGGCCTCGCAAGCAACGGGTTTTGGGGGGTGTTGGGCTAGCATCTATTTGCTCCTCGGATTGTCTCATCTCTTAAGATACCAGGTCTCCTACTATGTCACGACAACACAAGCGCTCATGAACAGGTCTTGGCGTCAGGTTGTCTGCCATTTTTGTGCCTTCAAGGAAGCTCCTCTCATTATATCTATCTTGTGGGTTTGAATACTGAATTCCTCATGACTGACGAAATTCCTTAAAGATTAATGTGCTAATGAAATGCAAAATCGCTTACGTGCCTTTTTTTTTTCTTTTTTAGGGAAGAGATACGTGCTGAGCCCTCGCAGATTTCACGGGCTTCAACATTCGATCTACTTCAATATTGATTCATATTGCTTTTTAAAGGAAAAAGTATAAGATATATTTATGGACGAGACATGCTCAGGCGACCACTTTTCCAAGTGATGGGAGTGTAAGGTGCTTGTCGATGTTGATTGTGTTACGTTGAGTCTTCTGATGATAGAGGTGGCTGGCTAGCAAGTATTGATTGATCTATGAACATGATGCAAAAGAACCCCTTCGAAGGCAGACTGATGACGACATATGATACATTCAGTGAAGTTTAAGCGCATACACATGCAGAAGATAAAATATAAAACCTTTTTGACTGCAAGACCATAAACCTCAAATGTTAAAATCATCGGTTGTTCTCCAGGGTAAGCACTTCAACAAGTCCAATCTTCTAGTGTCGGACATAAACTTTGGTGACTCAGATACCTAGACTTGGCTCACTATTGTTTGTCTCTTCGGCCTTAATAAACCTCGGGGATAGTGTTCGGCATTTAATGCTCATTTATGTACAAAGACATTACATACATATCTGCTATCGCTATCGCTATCGCATAACCCGACATTGAATATCGATCGCGATGCCGCAGAGAAAATCCTCGGATGTTGCATCTTCTGCTGGAAGCACCCCAGCTCCCAAACGCCGTCGAAGGCGGCCCGCTCGGTCTTGTGAGCAATGTCGGCGCCGCAAGATTCGATGCAATCTGGGCCAACCCTGTAACGGCTGTGTTCGGGCTCGGGCACCAATGCAATGTTCTTACCGTGACAGGAGCCCTGTTGCAGTGATTCGGACTTCTGAAGTCTGCACCTCGGTGCCGGCTGAACAGACTGAAAGGCAGGGAGCCGATACAGGAATACAGCCAAGTCGAGAAGCAGATCACTGCAACCCAATAAACCAACCACCACAACCTGGAAACAGTGGTAGTACTGCGTCAACTTCACATAGCTATCTTCTAAAAACTATTCCAGCCCCTCAAACATCCCCCCCAACCCAGTCATCAACCTCAATCCCTCCATTTACACCCAGGCTGCGTCATGTACCTGAAAAGACGAAGCTATTTGGCCAAACGCACTGGCTTCACACTGCAGAGAAGGTAGATCCCAAATCTCTCTACTCGAGCTCTCATACTGATCTTCATTGCCCTAGTTTCCTGTTTCGGGTAATTTTCACCCCGTCGAGATTGAACCATCATGGGAGGATGCCAAATCCGACTTCTACGACGCCTTGAAAGAAGCTCGCATCCTACGTTTTGGTCTCAAGAAACAGAACTTTCCAACACTAGATCAGCCCATCCAGGACCTCCGTGAGACCTTACCCTCCAAGGTGGTTTGCAATGAACTCATTGCTTGTTATCTCCGCACATTCGAACCCCTGTATCGCATCGTCCATATCCCCTCCTTCCAGAGAGAGTACGACCGGTTATGGGCAGGCGAGGAAACACAACCTGTTCCAGCTATATCTCTCGTCAGACTGACCTTGATTCTTGCCATTGGGACTACCTTTGCCAAGTTTGACGCGGAGGAAGAGATGAACCAGTTGTGGCGACTTGCGCAGACATGGGTTCAGAATGCCCAGTGGTGGCTCACAGGTCCAAATGAAAAAACCACTTACAATCTTGATGGTCTGCAGATATTCTGTCTGCTAATCATCGCCCGCCAATCGACCTTTAATTGCCGCGGAGCAACGTCATGGCTGTCCTCAGGCTCTCTACTACGCGCCGCCATCACTATGGGCCTTCACCGTGATCCAAAGCTATTTGCTGGGTTGACGCTCTTCCAAAGGGAGTTTCGAGCTCGACTATGGGTCACTGTGCTGGAGTTGGCTGTCCAGTCATGTCTAGATCTCGGTTTGCCACTGCAGCTTTCAGAACAAGACTTTGATGCTTCCATCCCATCCAACTACGATGACTCGGATTTAGAGTTAGCTTCTCCAGGGGCATCAAAACCGATGGACAAATTTACAGACTCGTACCTGCAAATAATGCTGGCAAAATCTCTGCCTTTGAGAGTTGAAGTCATAGGCCTACTGAACGACTTTCGACAAGAGAAAACATATGAAAAAGCACTAGCTTTGGGATCACAGCTGCGCACCGCGTGCCGAGATGTCGCTGCCTTCTTCCATTCAACGCAACATAATCCGGTGAGCATGCGAAAGGGATCAAGCATCGAGGCGAATGAGTTCCATCGCAAGCTTCTCGACATACATCTTCGCCGGTTCGTTATGTTTCTTCACCGCGACTTCATGCTCCAAGCAAGGACCGATCCACGGTTTTACCTTTCTCGTAAGGTATGTGTTGAGTCTGCCCTGGTCATCGCTTCTGAGAGTAAAGGCGCCGATTTTAGCTTGCCGATGCAGGTATGGGATGACTTCTCTCGCTTGTCTTTCGTTGGACGTGGTCTTTTCAAGTGTGCATTGAGTTTTGATGCCATGCTCATCTTGGCCCTCGAGATCATCACTGAACTTCAAGATGAGTCGGCACCAACACACGAACCTGATATTCTCGGAGAGATGGCAAAAGCTACCCGTGCTCCCATGATCAACACCCTCGAAGAGATATATGTGCAACTTCGCTGCATGATCGTACGGGGCAACCTCAGCCTCAAGAGACTCCTTTTCTCAAATGCTCACTTGGCACATATTCGAGCATTGGAAGCCGGCCGGCCTGTTAAGCCGGCGGTACATGAGACTGTGACATCGACACTCCGCGATTGTGTGGCAATGCTCAAAGACATTCAAGCAGTTACAACACCCCATGAATCAGTGATAACTTCGGATAGCCTGAGTAGCGACTTTCTTGGTACGGATATTTTCTCAAATGTGAGTGATGCTTCGTATAGGGAGTAATTTTTTCTAACAATATGGGCTAGAGCAATCTTATTGAGTGGGACATATCTGACCTTCTCGGATTCCCAACTGGCAGTAACGAGGGCCAATCTCAGTGGCCAGTTATGTACTAATATCAAAATCGACACATCGCAAACTAAACTCGTGTAAGTTGCCAGGGAACAACACTTATGAGATGAAATTTTCGTTACTCGTCATAATGCCCATCATCATAAGTGCCCTGCATTGCCTGCGTGCTCACCCATTCTTCACTTGCTAAGCCCCTCATAAATCTCATCTCAAGTTCTTGGGGGTCCTTGTGCCAATCACAAGCAAAGTCGCAGTCTGGCGTGCTGGATTCTCCGAAGTATTTGCATATGGCAGCATGTCGACACCTATCAGTGTCTTCGCAGTATTGAGCCAGCGCCTGCAAGCTCTTGAGTCTGGCGATCTGATTTGTCTCAGCTTTGGAATCGGATCGGATCAATCTCGTGACGCGCTCCAGGTCTTCTCGGCTATAGTAAAGAAAGCAATAGCTTGCATTGCCATCTCGACCAGCACGACCAGCTTCTTGGTAGTAACCTTCAAAAGACTTGGGAATACGCCAATGGACAACAAATCGTACATTGTTCTTGTCAATACCCATGCCGAAGGCGGTCGTGGCAACAATGATATCGTACCCAGGCTCGTTATTGATCCACCGGGCGAGTGTTTCTTCTTTGACTTCCTTGGTGAGCTTGGCATGAAAGGGCATGGCGCCAATGCCTTCTGAACGAAGGGAGGCTGCCAGGGTCTCGCATTCATCCCGAGATATAGTGTATATAATCCCGGGAACACTTTCGACTCTTTCATTCACCTGTTCCAGTTCTGCCTTTCTCTCACCATCCTTACGACGGTCGTAAACAGCGTTTATCCACTTTAGAAAATCCTGTAGGCGGTTATCTTCTTCGTCCTTGGTGTACCGAATTTCAAGATGCAAGTTTTGACGCTGAGGGTTCATCAAAAACTCTCTCGTTCTTTCTGGAGTTTGATCGAGTTTCAAAATAGATAGTACGTCTTGGCGAACCTGTGGGTTTGCCGTAGCTGTAAGACACATTATTGGTACATCTGGGAAAGTGTCTCGAAACCAAGAGAGACGTTTGAAATCTTTTCGAAAGTCATGACCCCATTCTGAGACACAATGAGCTTCGTCAATGGCGATACGTGCAAGCTCCTTTTGCTTGTAGACCAGTTGCAGCCGTTCGCGAAACCGTGAGCCAGAACATAACTCTGGCGTGACATACAATAGCCTGGTCCTTGGATGCCCGCTCTCAAGATCGCGCTCAATACGAAGCCGATCATCATAAGGAGTTATGCTACTGTAAAAGTTGGCTTCGATACCGGAGGTTTTCAGGGCTTCAACTTGGTTGATCTGATGATGTTAGATTTCGTAACCATAGTGGGTCAGAGTTTCTTGCCATTAAACTCAATAGAGGGGAAACAACTATGGTAACTAACGTCATGATTAGAGGAAGGAAATTGGATAGAGACCGAAAACTCACTGCCTTGGTCGATGACTGCTGGTAGTTGAAAGCAAAGACTTTTACCAAAAGACGTGGCTGCTTGGACGTAAACATCAAAGCCGTCGAGAGCAGCTTCGATGATTTCACGCTGGTGAGGCCTGGGAAATGTCAACGGGTCAAGCAAAAAGAAAAAGGAGAAGCGGATAATTCGTATGCCTACCGGAAATCTTCCTTGTGAAATTGGCGACGAAGAGTAAAGCCAATGTCTGTGCATGAGCTTGTTCTTTTCAAAGGTGGCATGGCGCCGTTCACTATTCTCGAAGAAAGTGATTGATTGTTATTGTAGTGCTCTACGACTGCGTGCCGAGCGAATCAATTCATGGTAGATGGAAGCAAGGGTGAATCGCTTTCCCGGCGCTTGTTGATAATGATTGACCTTTTTTTTTACTGTTACTGTTTTAGTCTATCTCAATGCAAGCTCTCTAACTTACAGAGCTACGGAGTACAGAGTTACGATCTGCTTGAGCTTGTTTGGTGAGCCGTTTCTGCTTTTGGCAGTCAAATCGGCTGTGGTCCACCGGATCAGCACTGTCAACAGCCTTGCAACGTTATTGCTTTTTCGACTAAAGGGAGTGATTGGCGGAGGGTCTAGAGCACCTCATGCCTGAGCACAATGAACATATGTACGGTTGGGCTATCGAGTAGAAAACACAAGAGTTGATATCCGTACCTGGAGCAGCCAGAGGTAGTGAAGGTCACGTGGCTTGGTTTTGTATTGAGGACGTACCATAACGTTAACACATATCCATCCATCGCCCTTCAGGTTACAGTAGCGGGCCGCTGTTGAAATAAACCTCTAGGGGCACCAGACAAACTCAATTGCTACAGTTTCCTGGCAGCACGGACGCTTAGAAGGTGGCATAGCATTGTATAGACGTGGAGAAAAGAGCTTCTGCTTTTCACTGGCTCTTCTCGGGCGCCTTCAGTGAATCTGCATTATTCTGTACCTTGCCGACTTGCATTGTCGCAGTTGGCTCGAGCAGGGGCCTGACATACTAATCCGGGCTTGCCGATCAGGGCCTTAGTAGTGGTTCCTTGTCTTGTTTTAGTTTATGTCAAAGATCAGAGTTACTCCATACTCCGTACTGTCGGTAGGCTTCAGGGAGGAGGGGATGCGACCTAGGGCGTCTCTCTTTTGCAACAATTCTGCTATTCTTGACAAAGAGGGTTCCTGATTCTTGTTATCATGTAGTTATCTATATGGACTAAGTGATGAGGGAAACATGGATCATGAGCTCCAGGGATTAAAATCCGGAGTCCTTACACCGAGTTTGGACTCGCGTATTCAAAACTCGTACTGTGTGGCTGGCTCAGCCTAGACATGCAATAATAAAGAGTCTGGTATTAGCGGCGAAGGCGGGAAGGGTTTCTGGGGATGAGCTTGAGTCTTCAGAATAACAATAAGCTATATATCTATTCATTTTCATAGCCTGATGTTGATTGGAATGAACTAAAGCTCTTCTGGTTTCCAGAATTTGAATTATTGAAGACTAAATTCAATTGCCCACAAGTCATTTACAAAAGTTGATATATGTAATACGGAGTACCGTTCTTGATATTTTCTTTCTCATAGGCTACTAAGTTAGACTGACTATTGGACTTCAGCCTCCAAACCAGCCGCCCCGCACTGTGTTTCGCTTTACGATGGATCCAACTGTCCGTTGGCGCTGAGGCCCCACGGTTGAACCGCCCCGTGAAGTGCTGACCAAAACACTTTCATGGATTGTTACCCCTATCTGATGCGCTATCCCCTATTGAAGCATGAGACATGGAAGGGACTGCCAGGGGCAATCGGGGGAAGTTGGTACTCTCGACAAAATACACAATTGAACTGCAACTTACTCCGTAGACTTTTCTGTTTCTATGTCCTTAATCAACATCGACAAGGTACCTGAGCCTACAGCCTACTACATTCGAGTGGCATGTTAAGAAGGGACAGACAGGCATTCGGTACCTATCTAAGTTACAGTGGGGACCCCATTACATCGGCTGCAGCATGTGCCTGGGCACCACCCTCCATTTATCAAGCTCTCTTTCACTATCAACCTTCAGTTTGTTTGACTCTGTTTTGAGTTTTTGATATCCAGAGCCAGTCCACATTCAAACTGCCAAGGGCTAGGTGAGATTCAACGGGGGTCATCCCGGTTACTAGGTATTTTTTACCACCCTTACCTTGCCTTGCCTTGCCTTGCCTTGCCTTCCATCCTCCTGCCATGGTGTTGCAAAACTTACTTACCAAAGACGGAATCTCAGCCCGACCTCATCACCTCCCGAGTCTGCATCAGCTCATTGCGGCCCTTCCTGTAGCATCCCTCTTCTTCAACCTTTCTCCCCAAGTCCTGTCTTTGGAGTATCTATTTAACAGGTTCTCGCCGATCGCTACCATCGGCAATTCTTATTTGAGTCTCCACGACGTAGTGCCCTCGATTTCAATTCCAACACTTATTATCTCGATACAAACAGGCCCGAAACCTGAACTGCGCGCTGCCATTTTGGCTCCGATCGAATATATAAACATGACCTTTTCGATTTCGTCGTCGATACTGCCTTGATTGGCCTAAACGCTAGAGATACCGATCGCAAGTTCGACTTGCACCGAGACAGACAGGCCTCGGTTTGCGCCTAAGCTTTGATCAAAAGATAAACACAGACACGGCAACAGAAGTCTTCTGAAACGGTTCACCCTTCAAGCATCGCCATATCGTCATAAAATTCCAACAGTTACCCCTCGATCGATTTCTCCACCACCGCGCCTCCCCACGTTTCTTACTTGAGCCGCGCATTCCTCATATTGGCCGTCCGCCATGGAACGGCCAGATCGACTCGCCGGCTTGTCCGTCAGTTCTGCATCGCAGCCTTCAGTCACAAGAAGCTTACCCGAAAACCACGTATCTGGACGACGTCCAGTCCCAAACTCAGCAGCCACATCTAACGGACCGCCACCACCACCTCCTATTCCTACCTTGCGAAGCATTCCCTCCAGTTCCTCTCTTTCTGCCGCGGGCATGTCGGCAGCTCAAGTTATTAGTCTCGCGCGTGAGGCAATGCAAAATGCCATCGAAAGCGAGAGCCAAGCCGCTGAAGCAGGCGCCGTCAGCACAGGGCTTAGAACCGGAGTCACAATTGACCTCAGTCGCAAAGGGATCCAAAAACTACCAGATGAAGTTGTGGATATCGTCAAGGGGGATCTGGAGCGGTCCGTTCCCATGGGATCATCTTTAGGAGCGCGGTCGGATACTGATACCTATACGGTCTCCAGACTAGCATTGTCTCATAACCAACTGACAACATTGCCCGCTCGCTTTTCTGAATGCACATCATTGCGATATCTCAATATTCGGGGCAATCAGATCAAGGAGTTTCCTATGCCTGTATGTCTTCCTCCTTACCGTCGAAATATTTCCTAACAACCTGGCTAGTTGTGCGATTTGAAATCATTGGAGATCCTTGACCTTGGCCGAAACCAACTTCGAAGTCTTCCTACAGATATTGTGAGACTCTCGTCATTGAAAGTTTTGTCTATTCCAAAGAACCAAATCCGGGAGTTACCGCTATGTATTGCCGATATGGGGTCTTTGCAAGTGATCAAGTTTGAGGGCAATCCTATCAACTTTCCGCCGCGTGATGCAATACAAGTGCAAGCCGCAAGCCCCCCACATGAAGGCATTCAGAAAGACAACGAAGTTACGGAGGTGGCGGTAACGCTACAGATCAAACGCTTTCTGAAGCAGCATGCTGTCAACGGCCGATCTGAATCTGACAATACAGGTGACGAATCTAGTGAGGGCGCTGAAACCCCTCGCTTCCCATTGAAAAGGGTTGCAAGTGGGAGATTCCCTGTCAAAGTCAGTGGTGCTGATTTGCCTGACATTCGTTCACCCAATATTGGATCAAGGGCGCCTCCGATACCATCGCGATCACATTATCGTGGACTTTCCCAACAAAACAGCGCTTTTCGACGACCCGGTGTCATGCCATTGACGATTGGTAATGTCAATGAGCGTGTTCGTAGCAACTCAGAAAGCCTACTGAGGGCGGAGCGGTCAGAGAGCCGCAACAGGCGCATGGGAATCGTGTCCAGAAAACCCTCTGACCTTGGTACACTTGATGAGATGCAAGCGAATAATCGATTTAGCCATTATCGTGGCCTGAGCCATGGATCTGCTATGCAAGGTAACCAAGTAACGACGAAGAGCCCTGCGACTCCAACAGAACCATACTTGGCACGCCCGATCTATGTGAGACGTCTTTCTGTCCTCCCCGAACGGAGGCGAGAATCAAAAGTTTATGATCCAGTCATTGAAGCTGCTAAGGGCATCCTCTACTCGGTCTTTCAGATCCATCCTATGATCCAGATGCTCATGAGCTTGACGAGTGATGGGTCTGCTAAGCGATCTAGCCTTGAGATCGTGTTCTACAACACCAACTCCCACGTTGAGGAATTGGAGCAGGAAATCCAGAAACACGAGAACGCCTTGGTCGACCTCGACGACCGCTCCCAAAGAGAGAACGAAAACGTCCGTCGAGCCTGTCAAACTTTGGTTAGCGCATATGGCCACGTTTGCACACTTTTGGCCGACAACATCGATACTTTCGTAAACAACGGAGATGCTCGATATATTCGAACACTTCTGATGTTACTTTACAATAGTATCATGGAACTACGTGTGACACTATCGTCTGTTAGTGCAGAAGATGGGCGTCGACAAGCAGCCTCCAAGGGGGACCAGATGGGTGAGCGTCCTCTCAGGGTGCATGCACGTGAACCTTCCATTACCCCCACTGTTGGTAGGTCAACCGGAGCTCGCAACCGCAATGGCACTTTGGTACACCATCCGGTCAATTTGCGTGTCGCTACAGATGTACCTGTGCCTACACCCCTTTCTGCGGCTTACCTCAATGGCAATGGTCGAACCGCCACTATTGCATCGGCCACTCCTCGATCTGGAGAATCTTTCTCCTCGATAGGTAGTCGCGGGATTTCTTCCGAGTTCACAGAAGAAGATCGGCAGTTTGAGAAGATATTTCTATCTTTGCAAAGGTCGACTGATCTCGTTATGGGGACACTTCCCAGTTTCCAAGCCCAACTAACAGGCGGCTTGAGGAACGCCATGTATCAGAGGACACCAGAGAGTGTAATTCAGCACTGGAAAGCCTTGATAACCATGTGCGGTCATGTCATTCAACAGACGGAGATCCTCAAGAACAGACTGTCACTGATCAAACTCAAGGAGCCTGGAGTTCGAACACAAGCGAGCTTTTGGAGTCTCTGTAACAACTTCAGTCACTCTTGGGCGGATATGATCTATCAGATCAAGTACGGCCCCAACAGTGTTCCACTGCCTCCTGACACAAGGGCACGATTGCGACCGATTCAGCAGAGTATTAAGGAAACCAGCAACATCATCTCCAAGTCCCCTTGGCACTATCTTTTCAACCATCCCTCAGGTACGCTAAACGGGCAGATGCACTACCCCCCTCGCGGTATGTCACCAACCCAGGTCCCGATTACGCCACAGAGTGCTGCTTTGGGACCCGCTATGCAGGCGACAGTTCCCACGACGCCGCAAAGTGGTTCATTCGCAGCAGCATTCCACGGGAATGTCTTTGACCGCGCCGACGCTCTCATGGCCAACCCTGGCATCTCTATGGGGCGCAATGGAGGATTTGGAAAGGGTCATGTGGGATTCAGCTCACTGTCTTCACTATCTTCTATGTCCTCAGACGAGGGAATACTTCCTTCTCATGGGCCACTGGGACCAGTACCGCTCCGTCTGAACGGAGGCAAAGTTGCCTTTTAGATCACAGTGCCGTGTCCTTCCTTGGATCTCGAGGTCAACACTGGCTGTTCGGTACAATCGCTGCTGTTATTTGCATAAGGCAAAAGGGGGTCATTTGGTTATATCTAGAACTTATTGAGGCTTTTTGAACTGGCGTATTGAGGGAAAAGTTCGCCGGAACCCATTCCTTTACCGCATAGCATAGCCTTGGCGTTTGGGGTTGCCCTTGCATTTATTTGCCCAAAATCAGGTCAGTCGAACTATATTTGCATTTGATCTTTTACTTGGAGAGGGTTCGCAGCTTGTGTATGGGCATAATGTTAAACGTTGTCTTTTTTGGGAGGAGCAAAAGTTGGGAAGAGATGCCCGTCATGATGACCAACAACGGTCTCCGAAGATAAATAGATACCTGTAAATGTTGCCGAGGCACTACATATCAGGGACTGCAAAGGATATGGGTCACAGCAGATAGATGTCACATTGTACACTAGCACATAACGAATCTAATGCATCTGGTATTCGTCTCAGAGACAACGAAACTTTAATACGATCCAACAATAGTCACGACTGCTAACTGTTCAGCGGCTCAAAAATGTAAAACGGACTGTCTGATTCAATTAAATGCTCGCTTAATTATTACAACCGAAGATATCTATTGCAAGTTCGTCTCGTGTTAAAAGTCGTCTATCATGCTGCCACACCTGAAAATTAGATCCCATGATCTTAGCTGTCAGCCACGACGAGACCAAGTGTAACTCAACCCCACCAACATGCAGTGTAAGTATGAGCAACGTGAAACGGCGGAGCTACATCTCTTATTTCATCTTTAAACCAATTATTACAAAGTGCATCAGTATTCCACTGGCATCTCTCGCACCATGTCTACAGCACCTTCTTCTTCAGCTACTCATCATCAGTCCAGCACTTCAGCCGCGGCCATAGGCTCTTCATCTTCTTCATCACCTTCATCGTCTCCTCGCCCGCCGACATCTCCTCCTCCCACGATCGCATCTCCGTCAGTCGCCCATGCCCATGCTCATGCACAAATCCCCTCCGCAGCGCAGCAGACTTCGCCGCCTCCTCCGCAACTACAGTCCACGCTTCCGTCAGCCGAGACGCAGCGCCACGTAGCGGAAGCACGTCGCGCTGTCGTCGCAACGCTGGAGAACATGATGGACTCTGAGCTGCAATGGCGCGCATCTATGTTGCATTCCAACGCTGCGGCGCTGAGCAAGCAGGCGCAGGATGTGCAGCGTGCGACTGAGGGACTGCGCCGCGAAAATGTTAAGCTTGCGCGGGAGGCAGACGCTGCGGCACGGAGGCTAAAGGAGCTCGGTAACGTGCAGAACTGGGCTGAGGTGCTGGAGCGCGACTTTCTCGTCCTGGAGGAGACTGTCAGACTCGCAAATTCCGATCGTAGCTGTAGCTGCAGCGAGTGTGGAAGTTATGCTGGGAGTGAGAGTGACGGTGGTGATGTGGACGAGGGCCAGCGGGCCATGAGGCTTGACGAAGAAGAGAGGGGCAAGGGTGTTGAAGGGCGCAAAACGCTCCATGTTGAGATGGATATCGATACGGAGAACCATGCGCCTGGTACGTTTTCCGATGCTAGTAGGAGCTTGACAGAGGCAGACTCCAGCGTGGGAAGGGGGGCTAAGGGATCAGATACGGCTTCCATGTCAACGATTTCACGATGAGACCAAAGATCACCGAGCGAGTGATGAGCCACGACCATTCTGAGTATATTATAGGACTAGGGAACTGGCTTCCGCGGTATATGATTCTATGAGAGCCATTCGAACATTACTATAGCATGATAGTCTAATACTGAGTTTTCACCAAATCTACTCCGATCCGAACCGCCTTTTGTCACCTATAGTGTAGCCCCTGATAGCTTCTATATTGATGCGTCTCCTTATCTATGCCTGCCGAAATAGCTGTCTGCAAATGTATTCCTTCTCAGATAAGACCAGGGAAGATGGCGTATCTCTTCTTCTTGTACCTGTCGCCGAACTCTTTGCGATAGGCACGCTCCTTACCCTTGGCCCAGCTAATCATCTGTGCAGCACCAATAGAGATAAAGAAAGCGACGGTCCAGTCACGGCTGACAAGGATAACTCCGATCCAGGCAAGCACCTCATACAAATAGTTTGGGCAAGTGACAATACCGAAACCATAGCCAACGGGAATCTTGCGCTCAGTGCCTCCAGTAGAACGCAGACTCGAAAGATATCGGTGAACAAGGGCATTCATGAGCTCGCCAAAGCAATAGAGAGCAATACCAACGGCATCAATGGCAGGAATTTTGGCCTTGGCTGCAAGCGAGTTGGGGTGGTAAATGGAGTATGCACAGAGAACACCAGAGACTGCCCAGTAGAAGAAGCTGTTCTTGAAGATGTTCTTCCAGGGCATTGTGTTGGCAGAGAACTTGTGGACAAAGAGTGTCTCATACTCGCGCTTGAAGAAGTGTAGCATGATCATAGCAAAGGTGATCCATTGGGTTCGAGACATCTCGCCGTCTCCATTGCGGTAGATGTAGGGGCGGGCAGCGACGGCGAGGGCGTGGAAGATGATGGGTCCGAAATACTCGACGACGAAGACTGTTCTCCAAGCGATTTGATATCCTGTGATAAGAGTTAGAACGGGCTCGCTCAAAGTCTTTGACCAGTTTCGACGCACCCATATCCTTTACGAGAACCTCACCAGTGGAAACTACAGCGGGCTCATCGACGAGGCGAGCCTTGCGGTTCTTTAGAGTCTTTTTCGTGGTAGGATCATAGATTCCGATGCGATTGAAGTCTCCGAGCTTGGTTTCCTTGGCAATCAAGACCTTGAGTCCTTCAACAGTGGTATCAGGGTCGACCTCAATCGACTCCGGAAGGTTCTTGATTGGTTGCCTTGGAGCTAGAGAATGTTAACTTGGTCTCAAGAGGAATGAGGCTGAGTGTAGATAGGAAAATACATACAGCGATTGGTGAGCGAGATAGATCGAAGAGAAGCCATCGTGTTTGTATCGTCGACTCAAAGTTGAACCACTTGGCAAAAAAGGAGGGGAACAAGATCCTATCAAAGGATGCAATGGCGTTGAGAACAAACAGGAAATAATTATTGGACGAGATTAGATAGATGGGTACGTACCGTCTCACAGTTGGGGACCTCGGCCTGAGATGATTTTGGGAGGGGCGGGGGGTGGTCATGGAAGCTCCTTCCCGCTGTTGAACCCCCTGGGGCTAAACTTTGTTGAGAAGATGTGTCAGCGCATATCTAGGTAGTAACCAAAGAAAAGCCCAAGCATGAGGTGGTTGCCAGCTTGTGACAATTGAGACAGCTGATTGACTAGGTAGGTACCTCCTTCAGTAGGTTACCTAGATCACACTCGGGGAGCCAAAATTTTATACCTCGAGTCTAAAGTGGTAAAAAGATTCAGGTAAGTTTAGTATGAAATTAGGTGGGTTTTGGATTGGTCGTTTTTGTTTTTGAGGGTAAAGGTCTCAAGTATTCTTGCCTCCCTTATGGAGTAAACCACTTTGACTTCAAGGCTGAAAATGCTCATCAAGTTCACATACTATACCTAGGTACTAACCTTGCACAGTTGAGTTTCATAGACCATTAACATCAAACCATTGGATGCTATGAGTAGAATCAGAGAGATAAAGAACACTCAAGGGTATTTATAATTGCGACGACGCTGGTAGGGTTGGCCGAGTGAAATTGCTGATCTTCTGGTTATTCTTGTGTCTATAAAGATATTAAATCTATCATATTGCTAAACAAATCTTCTATCTATAAAGCCAAGTTTGCCCCCACCTACACAGCTCAGTATTATGACTGTAGGCAGTGTTGAGTGTCATGAAGTGACATGAGTAGTATTACCTATTCCTGAAGTGCATCTTTATGGACTTTGCCGGACAAGAGATGGCTTAACATGATGTCAAAATCATCTGATCTTTTGGATAGAACAGCCAGCAGATCTCTCACTTTGCTTTGGCGTTGGCAGTTCTGACAACTGCCATAAGGATCAGTCCCTCACCACCACCTAGGCTGCTAGGTCATCCATGATCTTAAATTCTCCCTTCACCTGGGCTAGACCATGGCCGTCGGTGTGGCTGCCATCATTAGGTGCCTGGAGTAAAAATACATTCACTCTTTGTTTTCTTTTCCTTTTCTTCTTTTTCTTTCCTCCAAGCCAAATTACCTGTCCCAAAACAGCATCTCCCTGTCCCTGCGATTTGTTTGCTAGTAGTTAGTTATCCGGCAGCTGGCGATCAGCTGCCACGCATTCACGTATTAACCTCGTGCATGCCCTCTCGGCGCTTAAGCATTTCGTTATTTCGCCCTTCACTGGGAGCTTTTTTTCTTTCTTTTTCTTCTCGTCTCTTATTCTCACAATCTTCCCGGAACAGTTTCCTTCTACCGCAAACTACTATCACCAGTTTGTCGATGAAAAGCATCTTGTTCCTTCTATGAAAAGTCACCGATACGCCTTACTGTTTGCTTAAAATCTGGACATTATATCATATCTCATAGGCAAGCATACTCAGAAGAAAACATAGACAGCTCTAACTGACATATGCGCGTCTTTCAGATCTATAGCTTACGGTTACCTGATAACAAGCGAATGACTCGAAACAAGTCGACAAACTTGCTTGTCATAGCCTATCTTTTGACTTTGTTGTAAAGCTGAATTATTGATCAACACATTCGATTTGTTAAAACACTCATCGCTTTTCAAAGCCTGCACATATGCATCGCCGGGCACTATCATGAATCCCTGTGCGCCAACATTTGTCCCCGTTGAACCTTCAGAAGATGAGTTCTCTTCCGACGAAGATGGATCTTCTACTCCATCTTCCATGGAGGCACGACATCCAGATCAAGATGTGCGCTCGCCTCGAGCACGACCCCGAGGTAGAACAATTCCTTCCATTACTATCGACCCCGAAGGATACGAAGCTATGTTCCCTGCTCTCCAAGCTGTGAACACAGTTGACCCTCTCAGGATTCGGAGTCCGAAAATGAAAAAGAAACAACGAAGCAGGCGCTGTAGGTCCAGAGGCAAAGACGACCGGGCCTTGTCTTCAAACTCGGTTAATGACGAGCGGTTGAGCCTAGGGCATCAGTTCTCACAGTCCTTTGATGATGAGGAAGAGAATAGTAAAGAGCCTCCCCTAGAATATCTGAAACCGACGGTTTACACTCCGAGGAAGTCGCTTGATTTCCTCAAACCTGACGTTTATACACCTCCGGCCTCATCTCACAACTCTTCCAGCCGTCCTAAAACCCGGGCAAACACGCGGCCGGCTGACACCAGAGCGAGAACCCGGTCTCCTAAGAGGGCATGGAGACCACCAACCCCCCATCCAGACGGTAGACCGCGAGGCTCCAGATTACGACGTACACCTTCTCCAAACCAGAGAGCTATGTCATTGGCTGGGTATCCAGTTCCTCTAGTTTTCCCGAATCTCACTTACAGCCACTTTCCATCAGACCGGTCCCATCCAATGATACATCCTCCGATCAACTATGCGCCACATATGGGACCATCTCTGGTGCCGTCTACGATGCCATACTCGCCTCTAACATTGCCTCTGGCCCCGGTCCCGTGGTCAGCCCATTCGGCTCAACCAGGAATGATGATGGACTATCCGGTGGACTATGATAGTCGTTATGCACAAATGGATTGGCCTTCATTTGAGGGGGGGAGTGGGATGTATTATGCGCCGCAGCCGCCACGGCATTTCGTTTATTATCAGCCAGAGTCACATGGACGACGACAAATGCAGCCCTATAGTCAATACCGAATGCATTTGCAGCCTCCTCAAAGGTCTGAGTTGTACCCAGCTTCCCAGGGCAGTGATTCACAAAGTGACTCGAGGACTCAGCCTACAGGAAGCCAGCATGAGAAAAAGGCCAGTACCTCTAGTTCCGCCAAGGCAAGCAACTTTAGCTCCGGTGCAGCTACCAATGTGTCTGATACGACGACCCCTTTGAGAACTCAATTCGATATAATCAATGATCAAAGTGGAGGGGCACAGCTGAGGTCAAAGCACAACAAGTATCCTGATATTTAGATGACTTCAGTGCCTGTTGGTAAAGACCGTCAACTCCTCAGTGCTGTTTGCAGTGACGACACCACGCAAGAGGAAGTCAAGAAAGAACTCCGCAAGGTGGCTGACTATAGTAAGATTAAAGGATTCATCCCAACTCGACAGGCACAGAATTCGCACGATTCTCCTCGCGTTGTGAGAGGTGCGAAGATCAACCTTAAGCGAGAGACTACACCTCAAGAGGAGAACAAAGGTCGAGAGACTGATAAACTGGTCGATCCGCTCCAGAATGCACCCAGAGGTCCATCTTCCGCCCGCCAACTTCCTCAGACGTTCAGTTCTACCTTGAAGCAGACTTTCAATTTGAATGGATCTGAGTCGGGTTCATGGTCCCAATCCAAAAGATGGATAAGCTTTGCTACAAGGGAACGGCAGGCCTTTCAGAAGGTGATGGCCAATCTACGTTACATGAGCGCTGACCAGTCTCCATTTGTTCCTCAGAGCCCAGTAGAGCTGACAGCTTTCAAGGCGAATCTGGCAGAATCAAAGACAAGGAAGCTCGATCAAGAGGTTAAGCAACGTCTAGCAAAGACGAATGCGAGCGTCGCTGAAGGCGTGGGGACTCAATTCAAACCTGTTGTGAAGCTCCTCCAGGGGAAGAATTTTGCCGATTGTCTTTCCCCCGTGTTCGCAGCTAGCAATTGCTTCAGCACATCACGGAATCAGGCGCCTTGTGGTGCTGGATGGCCAACTCTCGCCGAATTCAAGGAAGAGGGAGACGAACGCTCCAGTCGACAGGGCCGGTGCCTGCCTCTCCCAAAGCTGGATCTCGTTTTTCGCACATCATCTTCAGAAATATCTGCGGCTTGCAGCTCTGAGAGGGCAGTCCGTAACGACAGGAGAACTGTTCAAGTTGGATCCCATTATCTTTGTCCTGTGACGCCAGAAGAGCCTTCTATTACCCCACCGATCGAGCTGCAGTCAGACGAAGCCCCTTTCATTCCCGCTACACTCCTTCAATCCATAAATGCTACCGAAGATGACGCGGAATGGACGGAAGGGGACAACGAGAAGTGTGATAGGACAGGAGCTGGGGAGAAGGCCGAGGGAAAAGGAGCAAGAGATTGAAAAGAGGGAAAACTCAAAGTGGAAACCGGCAGAAAACTGAATGGGCTACCTATGGCATGCGCTTAACATCATTTTCCCAATAAATGATTGGATGTGCCAGCGCCGACGATACGCTTGGAGGCGCTTTGGACAGACTTTTGAGATTTTGGGGCCAGTAGTGCTAGGAAGATCTTCACGATCCTTGCTAACAAATTTGAAGGAATTCAGACGTTGGAAGTGCAGCAGATAGATGCTATATCAAAAGAGAATATAAACCAAGTGAACCTGGCCCTGACACTGACACTGACACTGACACTGGCAAGACGCTAGTATAAGGTGTTCAGTGAACACTTGGCACACTTTTCCAGGTCATGCTGATTTTCATGATGTGAGTTGGTTGGGTGTTATACTATTGGTCACTACCTTCCTACTTAGTTTACAGGGGAGGTTCATCAGGCCCTGCGCTAGAACTCTAGAACTCTTCGCTCTCTCTCCAGCTCGAGTGGAACATCTATCTTCCCGAGTCACGTGCTCCTCTTACCGAATCAGTTCTGGCAAGCCCTAACGTCGCACTTGCCAAATTCTCCACCCACGTTTCCGTAGCTTGAATCCTCGTTCAGCCAAAAAGTTCTTCACGACCATCCGCCAATTCGATTGCCTGGTGAGCGCCAACATCATCAGGTAAGTTGCCATACGACAAGAACGAAGAGACGAATTAATCAATACGCTGCGCTGCTCGATGATTCCCTATCTCGAAGAACCCGCCGATTGAGTTGCTCGCTCTTCTATGTTCTCCCTGTCTCCGTCAAGCAAAGACACCAGCTAACCACTTCGTCTTTTTCTTCTTTCTTGCAGAAACCGCAATCATGGGTATCTCGCGTGACTCTCGACACAAGCGCTCCGCCTCCGGTGCCAAGCGTGCCTACTACCGTGCGTAATAATCCGAAAGCCCGTATGATCCTCTTGGACATGCGTTCTGACCTTTGACAACAGGGAAGAAGCGCGCTTTCGAAGCTGGTCGCCAGGGTGCAAACACCCGTATTGGCCCCAAGCGCATTCACACCGTCCGAACCCGAGGTGGTAACCACAAGTACCGTGCCCTCCGTCTCGACTCCGGCAACTTTGCCTGGGGCTCTGAGGGTCTGACCCGCAAGACCCGTGTCATTGCCGTCGCCTACCACCCTTCCAACAATGAGCTTGTCCGAACCAACACCCTCACCAAGAGCGCCGTCGTCCAAGTTGATGCCGCTCCCTTCCGACAATGGTACGAGGCCCACTACGGCCAGGCCATCGGCCGAAGACGCCAGAAGGCTCAGGCTGCCAAGGAGGGCAAGACTGAGGAGGAGGTGAAGAAGTCCAACGCCGTTGAGAAGAAGCAGGCTGCCCGTCTTTCTTCCCGCGGCAAGGTCGAGAGCGCCATCGAGAAGCAGTTCGAGGCTGGACGACTCTACGCCGTTGTTTCCAGCCGACCCGGTCAGTCTGGCCGTGTTGATGGTTACATTCTGGAAGGTGAGGAGCTCGCTTTCTACCAGCGTAAGCTCCACAAGTAAACTTGTCAAAAAAAAGCCACATAAAGAACCAAATGTCGGCCCTTGGTATGGTGTTCAAGGATTTCTCGCTATCTTGATAGTTAGAACAAGATGAGCTTAACATGACGCATCGGAATGGGTCCTTAGGGAATGAAATTTTTTCTTGCGCTGAATTTACTTCATGATCAAGGTTTCTGTACTTGCACAGCGTGACTTGATGTTCTGGCTAATGCCGAAACCGTTCCATTCATTCTATATGGGGTATGCGTTACAGGCGGGATAAGTCAACTCCTATGCCCTTGCAGAAGGCTGGGTATACTTTAGCATACTGCACCACTCTCAACGCTGTACAACAGCTCTCATCGCAAATAGTAGTAAAAAAACGGAAATCGACGCCTCATTGTCTCTATCCCCTGTTTATAACTGTCATTACAAATGCCTAATCCGGCATTTTTAGCAAGCTACTAAGCCAACAGGGCCAACTGCAGTAAGCTAAAAGTGGAATCGGGTAAACAAGAATACTTTATACATGAAGTGTGGTCCAGGAACATATAACCAGAACAGGTTTTTGTGACTTCTTCTGAGTTTCTCATGCAAACTGACGCTTCAGGTCAGTCCACTTACGATTCAAGGTCTCGTGCTGAGAGTTGATCTAGAATGATGCGTCAGTAAATCAACTTCAGATAAACATCAGTGAGCAATGGGAAGAACTCACCTCTGCATAGCGCAGCTTTGTCTGGACCAACTCTTCTTCCAACTCGGACAACTCTTTTTCGAGTCTTTGATTCTCCTCATGGACATGCATATTGCGTTTCATCAGATCGTCCCGCTCAAGTTTCCATGTCTCCTCTATTTCCATGGGTTGCTTCTCGATGACGATCTTTAACTCCCGAACTTGACCCCTCATGCTGTCATTCTCATCTTTGAGTTCCTGGTTTTCAACCTTTGTGTGAACAAGCTCTGTGGCCAGATCTGCTTGCTCACGATCGCATACTTCAACCCTCTCCTCCAGTTTCCGGACTTGAATGGAGAGATTATGGTTCATTGTGCGGAGCTCCAAGAGTTCGTTCTCGCGATCCTTCTCGGCCTTGGTTTTCTCTTCCCATTCTGTGGTATAAGATTTGAGCATTTCCGGTGTGATTTTAACTTCGCAGGCATCTTTTACGAGCTGGTCTGCACGATAGACCTCCTTATCGATGCTAGAGCTCGAGCTTCCAAAGAAACCATTCTCAAGAAGACTGTCATGGCTAGGATCTTTATCGATGTAGACGTCGAACAGTTTGTCCTTAAGGTATGTGGTGAGTTGCTGCATGTCAGATAATCCCAGGAGAATGCTGGCATTCTTCTGCATTAGAACAATTCCGAAGCGTAGAATTGCTGACAAGCCCTCGGAGAAAATAAGGTCGTAGATGCGGAGTACTAGTTGAAGAGGGAACCGGTAGGCAAAAAGCGTCAAGAACCATTGCGTGGCATAGAGGTGAGGAGATATTCCTCGCCGGTGAAGGTGACAATACAATGCTGGCTCGAAGTCTTCCAAAAGTCGCTCGAACTGATAAAGATGCATGTGCAATCCCGGCATATCTTGGATAAACAAATCTCGCAGCTTGTAGTGATTCATCAGTCGAACAAGAAGACAGAAAGCTTCCTGCTCAGGCATCTAGGGAGCATGTGAGCATGTCGCAGAAGCCGTGCGAGAGTCAGACTTACGTTAAATAGTAGTGGCATAATGAGAAAATTCATACCCTGGGCGTAGCCAACACCTTCGTCAAAAAGGGCATATGCCTTGCAGACACCAAACAGGCCCTCTTGAAGCCCAGCGGCAGCCGCATACTTAGAATAGCTGGTTCGAGCACCAAGATCCCGGCGTATTGTCTTTTCCAGTCTCTGTAGTGTCGCCGCGTCCTCCTTGTCCTTCCGCTTCCGCTCAGCCGCTGCGGCAGCTTGAGCTTTCAAAACAGCCTCCACGCTCTTCTCGTTAGGAGATGGCGTGCCATTTGTTCCTGAGTGGTCCGAATTGATGGAAGAGGCTGACGATGTGACGGCATCCCCGCTATGAACGCTGAGGTTTCCGTTGCTCAGCGAACTAGCAGTCGTACTATTACTGTGACGGTCTTTGCTCTTGTCTGTACCGCGAGCCACCAGATCTTTGTATACTAATTCCAAGTCATCGTTCTTGCTATCAGCCAACACTTGCCAGACAACGCCACGGATTGCACTAGGGATGCCGGTTGCAATAGCTTTGTTCAATTCCTCGGCGCTGGTTCGAGCAACAGCAGCTGGCCCCTCATATACAACAGATTGCCACAAGTCCCAATCAACTTTTTCTTCTGAAATGGCCGAAGGTCCTGCGTTGACTCCCGCTACTGTGCCGGGGGCCAGCCCAGGAATAGGCTGAGGAACAGGCGACGACGGAGGCTTCTCTTGTGGTTGGCCTTCATCACCCGGCAAAGTAAGGCCAAGAGCTCCGTCATATTTACTACTGTCACCTTCGGCGATTGCGCGAGCAGCCTCTTCTTGTTGTCGCAATTGCTTGAACCTGTCTTTCAGAGTGACCCGTTGGGCAGGATCACCGAGTAGTGAGTCTCCATCCTTTTCCTCCTCGAGTCGACTCAACATCATTTCAGGATTGCTTGATAGTGTTGCAATCGAACCAGCTGTGTTCCTTCGGCCAGCAGGGGGGGGTGGAAGCGGAGGTTCTCTCTCTTTGCTGGAGCTTCGAGAAAGCCAAGAGAAAGGGCTTGTCAGCTTTCGACTGGGTGGTGGGGGAGGCTGAGGCACTGGTGGGGTGGGCGCAAGTGTAGCTGTTGATGGCACAGGGCTTTTGGAAGCATCAGCGGCGGGCGACCACGGCATAGACGGAAGAGAGATGCTGTTCAGAGATATCGTCTTGCTGTTTGGTTTCGGTGGAAGATCTTTTGGCACTACAAAGATCAGTATTATGCGCAGTGTCATAAGGCAAAGGGAATGTCCATACCTGGAGATGGGGGCGTATCGTCGTCAAGACTAACGTTGTCCAGATTTGAAGTATTGGAAATTCGTGTGGAAGTTATTGACGGTTTGCGTCGTGATTGCTTTCCTTTGACGCTGCCTGCCTCGAATCCAGTGGCTTTATGCTGAGTGACGTTTGTGTCTAGAGTATCCTCTTGGGGATGCAACTCTTCAGACCGCCGATCGGTTCGCTCCTCCACTTCGCTGTCACGGCGTTTAGCCTGTGAAATATTTCGTTTGGTAAGGGACCTTGCCGGGGACTGCGTTACAGCATCTTCGAATTTATCATCAGCGTCAGATGCCTAAAAAAATAAATCAGCATTGAAGCGAAATAAGGGATGGCATCTGTCGTGCGACTGGCACCGCAGTAGGTCGAGGGAGGAATGTGGTATAAACCTACAGACATAGTGTCGTCAGACTCCGTGCCAGACGAGAGTCTTTCGACCTTGGTGTCGTTTTGCGACAGCTGCTGTTGTTGATTTCCCTCAGGCTTGTCATTTGACTCTTCTGGTTTTTCTTTGTGCTTGTCTTCGTGCTTGTCTTCAGCCTTATCCTCATATTTCTCTGCTATGCTGTCTTCGTCTTTTTTGTGCATGCCTAAATCTTCTTGTTTGTCCTTCGTTGTGGTTGTTGTTTCTTTTTCGTCGTGTGCCTCTGGCCCGTCTTGCTTCTCGGACATTTCGTGTGTATCCTGCTGCTGCTCTTGCTTTTCAGGCTCGGTATCGGTGTGATGTTGGGCTACCGGCGAGGCGACATTTTGCGGTTGCGACATGGTTGAGGGTGTTAAATGCTTTCAAGGTAACAGTGTGTTGTTCTCGTCGAGGATAAAGGAACGGTTAGGTGGCCTCGACCATGGATCAAACCCGGATAAAGAAGCAATCAATGCAGACTGTATCAGGGAAATTGGGAACGAGAGACTGGGTAGGTACTGCGTCCGGCGGCAGAATGAATGGAAGAGTGCCAGAAGCCAGCTGTTGATTGAGATCCGATTCAAGGGGGGGGTGGCGTTGGTGTTCCTGTCTGCCCCTTACTACGTTGACAGTGGAACTGGAACTAGAATTGGAAGCTCGCAAGGGTTGTGACAGTGAGGCGCTGACGGAGTTCGCCAAAAATAAAATGGGGCGGCCCTGTAGCAAGAGTTCGGGCGAGGCTGGCTGCCTGCCACCGAGAGGTTGATGAACCAGCCTGGTGGACTCTGGGACAATGGATGGACTCAGTGAAAGGGTGCCCTGAAGTTGAGCTCCCCGCCCTGGCCGCCAAGGGGGGCCAGCAGAGCTTGAGAATGGAGCTATTTTAGGAGACGCCCTGATTGTCGATTCAGCTACAAGAAAATGTCAGACACAAAAGTCTGGAATGTAGATGATCCCTTCATTATGTGGCCATTTTGATTAGAGTGTTCTATAGCTGGCTTCGTTTGGAATTCAAAATCGCATCGTTTCGGCTTTGAGGCTTTACCTTGAGTAGTTATCCCAAGGTAATCACACTGCACTGGGCTTCGAAGTTGTGTAGAATACTGCCCTGTCGTGTCTGTGCAGAAATCCCTACTTGAAATCATGGAGAGGATCCTGTCTTTGATTTGAGTTTGCTGCACACGGTCAACTCAGTTTTACTGGTAGGTCCTGTGGCAATTTCGTGATAAGGGTTTTGTGAGATGACTTGGGAATTTTATTCCCGCCGGGATGGTCAAATAACATCTCACTTGGCTGTCAGATGGGGTTAAACAAAATCATGCCTCTAGATTCAGTACTTACAATTTTAGTCTTCGGGGTCTACCTGTCATTCAAGTTCCGGCTTTTCTGTAACAACAGCGTTCTCATTCTCACACTTGCCAGCGTTTCCCACCATCCAATATTTTCCATGTCACAGCATACCTACTAGGTACCTAGGTATCTAGGTACGGTATTGTAACCAGCTGACGCCACATTTAACACTCTCGCTCTTGGATATCACTAACTCTCTCAATAATCTGCAGATAACCTTTTATTTTATTTTCACTTTGCACTCCAACGGCGTCAGGGTCTGTCTGGATGCATGTAATGTGGTTACGTTCCATTCTCGATTTCACGTTGATGTCATAAGCGCATTAGGTTTATGTACAGTCGAAATACAGAGTAGGCACTCGGGATATAGCAAGACGGCAGGACGGGTTAGGTGTTAGACTAAGCCAAAAGTTTGTGGGAGGGACCCTTGCTGTAGCAATGGATATCTCCCTATGCCTTGGGGAGCAAGGGAATATTGGAACTTGATACAGGGTGTCCAAATAAACTTGGCAAAAATATCCTAAACTCATACCGAGGAGCCTGGCGAGTTACCTGAGTCTTTTTGTCATTTAAGGTCGAGGTCCCGAGTTTTCTTTCCTCCCATCGCTATGGTCATGAGACTGACTAATATCAGGCCAATATTTTGTTTCACGAGTCCTTTTCTGGCTTAGAGATACGTGGGTCTCGTAGTATCCAATGGTGACCTGAGAGTGCCTGTTTCAAGGCCAAATTCCCTAGCCCAGTCTTAGCGGTAACTTATACCTGTTGGTTCGAGCCGGGAGGGGGACCAACTAAGCCAGCTTAGTTGGGCACAAAACCTTGAGACACGTACAAAAGGGTGAGACGGATTGATCACACTAAAATTTAGGTATAAAAACCGGAAATAAGGGAAATAAAAGTTATATTATTAATAACTATATAACTAATTTAGTTAGCAATCTATATAAAACTTAATAAAACTCTTTAAAAAAAGAGCTATTTAATACTACTTTTTTTACTTATATAGCATTTTTTTATAATTAATTATCCTTAAAAAACTAGGTTTTCCTTAAAAAAACTAAAAATAGAAATTCTTAGTATTTTTACCTATTTTTACCTCTTTTAAAAGCTATATAATAAAATAGCTAAAAATTTTCTAAAAATAATACCTTATAGAGTTAATTTTAAGCTATTTAGTAATATTATTTTTATTTTTATAGAATTTTTATATAATTAGTTATTAATTATTAAAATTAAGAGAAAATATACTGTAATTCTCAAATTTGTTAGTCTCACCCTTTTGTGCATGTCTTAAGGTTTTGTGCCCAACTAAGCTGGCTTAGTTGGTCCCCCTCCCGGCTCGAACCAACGGGTACTAGATTTTAATTCCAGCTTTTGGAGGGGTTGTCATTACAGATCCATGCCTACCTTAGGTAGTAGATGCCAGTATGGGAAATCGGAATTACCTTAATGATTTGGCAGGGTTACTTCCGCTGAGACTGGGCAATTGTGTCGTCGGTTTTTTTTCTATCGTTGAGTGGCCAAGTAATCTTGATATCATCTTCAGATCTTCCTCAGTTGATGGCGGCGTGCTTAACAATACGTTTGGGAATATGCATCCCGATATATTAGTATCAAGTATTGAGCGAGTATCAGTAGTAGGCTTGGCTGGTGTGGTGGTTAAATGATTATGTGTGGTCACGCATATGTTGAGCGCGCAAAAGGAAAAAAAAAAGACATGCACAGAGTAGGTAGTGTAAGTTAAAGTGATCAAGTGACGGAAGAACGAAAACACCGTATAACAAGCCGTGGACCCCGCTCTGAGGATGCATACTATACAAAATAAACACAGACCTAATGCCTGTTGTTGCCCTCGACATGTGAAGCAACTAGATACAGCTACCCTATATTTGATGTCTTCTTATTCACAAGGCTCGTTATGGGGATCAAGACGATTGGAGCAGATAAAAAGAAGTGTGATCTGCCAAAATATATGATGGGCAATTTAATGAATATTCAGAAATAGCTCATCAGTGTAAGTATGATAGATACCAGAAAGCCCCGAGCTCGAAGTTCAGAGGCAGGGCTTGCTAACCACTGTAACAACTTGTTGTTGTGGCCTTGCGGAAGCAGACATCGTTTGATTAACCATCGACTGACTGAAATACATAATTTAATTAAGGTACTAATTTCTCTTCAAGTACAGTGGGTAGGCCCAAACATTACACGAGATGCTACTCAATACCTGGTACTATTCATGAACTTAGGTATTGATATAATAGAGAAACATGTTTACAAAATAAGCAAGAAGGTCAAGCTAATAGGACAATCATAGAAAATAAGAAGCATACAAAAGCCGAGCTGTTTGCAAAAAACAAGTCCCTGCCAACCTGTGGATCCTTATTATTGGATGTTTCGTGATCTGGAATCAATTACCTTATGTATCAAGATTCAGCCTGGATATGAGGGGAACGCAAAGCCGAAGAGATAATCCGATCCTTGAATCCGGGAAATTCTGTACCCTGCAGTGAAAGGTTGGCCTCGGGGGTACCTCCACCCCACTGTACATACCTAGGTATAGTAGGTAAGTACTTAGTAGCTTTCGGCACCTATTACGCAAAGGCCCACTTGCACTTCTCAACCTGACGATTTGCAATAACGATACCTTTTCCCCATCCTACACCTTCTCTCCGCACCATCATAAACCACAACTTTCATACCCATACGAGATACTTCGCATTACCACATCAGCTGGTAAAAGCAGCAGATATATATCGTCTTTCTAAGCAAGGCGGTACGATTTAGCTGCAGATTAAAGCTATTCTAGGACGACCTGCACTCGGCCTCGGATTGCTTTCCAAGCTTTGTCGACCATCTATCTACCTTTCATAGGTGCTTGCCAGGCGAACGTGCTTTTGCCCGCCAGCCGACTATCACGTAATAACAGCTGCTAAAAGGCTTCTGATTGAGAATACGCCATTTCTTCCCAAGGAAGAAGGTTTGTCTGGATTCCAGCTTGGAGCCTTTTCGACTTGAAATCCCCACGAAAATCGAAAACTTACCACCGCACAAACTGCGGATACAGGATCTTTCATACTGAAAACGCCCGATCGAAAAGAACTCACGAACATATTCAATTCTTTTTTTGAGTGGGTTGATAAGTCGGTTGTAGTGGAGGGGGCGATTCTTCAGTTTCCTGAGGCTCAGCCGCCTCACCTTCACCATGGGGAAGATCACTAAGCCCATGCAACCAAAGCACAAGGATACTTTGGTTAGTGACCAAATGAAACAGCCGGAAGACGCATAGCTAACATGATTTGTAGTCTCTTTGGCTCAAGAGCTACGTCGAAACCACCTCAACAACGCCACTACCTCTCTTACCACAAAAGCTGGAAAGCTTTCCATCTCGATGGCCCTTCGGACGCGGAGATCTTTACCACTGGATTCCTCTCCTGAACCGCTTTGATAGCATCTTAGAGCACTTCTGTGCTACATATAAGCTGAATGAGGGCCCACAGACTCGCGACTTTGGTTGCGATGTACTGCTCAACCAAGTTCAGGAATCGACCTTTGGCAACGAGCGGCGCTGGTCAACGGAGGAGCTAAAAGGTTTGGGATTTTCATCAAACGGAGACCAAGAACTAGTGGAAGTGGTCCTGCGCTATACGCGAATGCTACTGGAGCACTGCGGTAACCGAAGTATCTATGCCAGCAGCGCCCATCTTAACGACCTCCTCAACACCACATCTCTTAGCGTACTGATTGCAACACTCGAAGTCGGCTCAGAACTGGCACAAAGGTACCAAGCCTCGGTCAAGCGCATCACAAACCCCTCCAGGCAGATCAGCGCAGCTTTGCTGGCAAACCACTACAACATCGATCTCGACAGAGTTCAACAGCTTGCTCTACCTGTTGTGAAGACGCCGATCGTCAGTTTATCTGATCCTGTAACAACTCAGACACCTGGCTCGACCAAAGGAAAAGAACGTGCACAGGGAGGAAGCCCCAAGTCAGCCAACTCCATACATGCGAATGATTTAGTTGCCCTTGCGGCCTCAGACGACAAACGGTGGCATGGCTGGGGAGATGTAAAGGTAGCATATTATCCCCAGAATACCCAGCAAGATTCTGTTGGCAATGACGCTGAGCGTGCGTCGCTCCCTTCCACACCAACACCCCTGCGTCGTAGTTCTACCATGACATCCCAGCATCATACTCCGAAAAGTCGGAGTAATTTCGATGATTCCTCTCCAACTGCCCCCCGAATGCCCGGTGTTTCAGACGAGACAACATCTGGTGGACCAAAGTTCTACGAAATACCACAGTCCGTCATTGCATCGACTTCCGTCTATGAGTTGGTGTCACGCACACCCGCGGATCTTCCACCCCCTTCGAAATACGAGGTGTTCCACAGGATCAGAGCCTCCAAAGCTCTTATGGATTCTGGTGAATCGCGGCAGAAGTTGCTTGCTGTCCGCCTCTTAGCAATCAACAATCTTGCCTACATTCATAACGAAGCTAACTTTCTCGAGAAAGTTCTCCGCCAAGATGCAGACGAGACCAGAAGATTCCAGTTAGTGTACCAGCTTGCTGAGCTCGTTCATCCTACAGCACATGGGAACGTTGACGTACCCCTGTGGCTTCAAGCTGTGGCCCTCGCCCTCCTGGAAGCCGTCTCTAATTTCCAAGCCAAGTGTCAAGATGTTCTCTCTGCTTTGAATGCCAATGTTAACCATGGCATACTACTCTACGTTATCAGGAAGGCAGTTGCAGGAATGAAGGAAGATGACGAAAGTGACAAAGGAAATCAAGTTACGCAAATGGATGAGTGGCGTAACAACCTCTTTTCACTCACTCTCCATCTATCCATGACCACTCGCGTTGGAAGCGAGATGGTATCTGCGGGATTGATGGACATCTTGGTTGAGATTCTGAACATCAGGTCAAGTGTCGCGCAGCGAAATCATTCCATGGTCCTTGCGTTCTTGGACGGGTTAATATGGAGCTACCAAAACGCCTTCACTGCCTTCTTCAACGCCAAAGGACTTGATGCAGTGTCTCAATTGGTGGTTGATACCGTCAGGGAGGCGCAGACTTTGCACAAAGCAGGCCAAGGCATTACGAAGGATCAACAGTCAGGACAGGTGGATTATGAGATTCCATACTATCAGCAGCAGACTCTTAAGTGGCTGCTTAAGTTTGTCCATCACATTATGTCTAACTCATATAGCTATGGTGGCAACACCGACCGGCTGCTCCGCAATCTCGCTGACAAAACTGATCTCCTGGAGAGCTTGCGGGACATCATTGGAGACAAGAAGAGTTTCGGTTCAGTCGTCTGGACGAATTCTGTCACCATCTTAAGTGATTTCATCAACAATGACCCTACAAGCTTCGCAGCTATTTCTGAGTCTGGTATGATCAAGACATACTTGGAAGCTGTTACCGCAAGACCGCTTCCCGGTGACGCATTGGTCGAACAAAAGCCTAGCGACAAAGACAACGACGACGACAACGACAACGAATCCAACTCTGCAAATGAAACTGTCACTGCGATAGTTGCAAATGACTCACGACCGCATCCCCCTCCCGAAGACTCTATCCGGGAATTATCTCGCGAAACGTTGGCAACAGGAATCTTACCTTCCAGTGATGTCATTACTGTTGTACCACTAGTCCTTAACTCGATATCGCTTAACAATGCTGGCATGAAGCTGGTAGCAGCATCCCGTGCTTTGGACAGCTTCCTCGAGATTTTCGAAAGTGCTGCCCATGTAAGATGTATGGAACTCGACGGCGATCTCGCCACCAATGTTGGAGGAAGCTTTGACGAACT
Source organism: Fusarium musae (assembly GCF_019915245.1). Classification (NCBI taxonomy): domain Eukaryota; kingdom Fungi; phylum Ascomycota; class Sordariomycetes; order Hypocreales; family Nectriaceae; genus Fusarium; species Fusarium musae. The sequence continues at coordinate 4,709,676 of NC_058387.1, forward strand.
TGCTCGTCATCACCCGGCCTTACGTTTGGCCATTTCTAATGCTGTTATCGATATGGTTGCTCGCGTGCGTTATCTCGGCATCGAGAAGGCTAGGACCGCCGGGTGGGGTGCTCGGATGTTGTTGGTTGACGATGAGGGCAAGACTGTATCCGTGGACGAGAATGGCAACTTCATTCGACCGAATGCATCTGCTGAGCACAGCCAGGGACTTGAGGCTTCTGGAGACACGGATGTCAATATGTCCGATGTGCCCTCCAACGGCACGGATTCCGAAGGCCAGAAAGATGATAGCCCGGATTCACCCACACGCTCGATCACTCCCTACATTTATGCTTTAGGTTACTTCTTAAGCTCTTACATATCAAATCAGGGCTTGAGGACCAGCTTTGTGGAGGCAGGCGGATTGGAACTTTTGCTCGACATTTGCGAATCCCCGAGTCTGCCCACCAATTTTGGTGACACCGTTGCTTCGAGGATTCTCAATCAGGTCGTCTCTCAGGTCGTTGAGTCCTTTCCCATACGTGGCCTCCCATCTTTAATCAGACGAGCTCAAGTGGCTATTGACACTTTGCAGCCTCTGTCTGATAAGACGGAAGCTTTGCCACCATACTTTGCACCTTTTCTTGCCTCTGACCTCAAAACGACAGACGAAGCTGTCAAGAACGGTACCAAGATGATCAAGGCATTGTCAAATGCGCAGACGTTTATTAAAATCATTTCCGATTGCTTCGCTACATCGAGATCGAATGCTTTACAATTCTACCCAGTCAATGTTTACGATTACTACCTCAAACTCGTCAACTCCATCGGCCCCTTGTTGCGTGGAGTTCTAATTGAAGAGGCAGGAGAACTCAACGCTGTCCCGCAGCATTGGTCTTTTAGACGTCAAACATCCGCCGAGGGATTAACTAGCACCCACACCCCAGAAACCGATTTGGATGACAGCACTTCATTGCCAGATATGCTAAGCAGCACGGCGCAATTTCAAGCGAAAGATGCTTCAGATGACTCTAAGCCGACCCGTCCTACGGGTGAGGAGCAAGCCAGCCCCCGTTTCCAAAACTATGAAACGTTACGACATCTACTGCATCCTATGATACCAACAACATTTCCTCTGTTCCAAACGCTCGGCAAGTGTCTTTTGCCGCGACGGGAACGAGATCCTCGTGATCTCTATCACCGACCTCGGCACTTGGAAATTGCACGAGCACTTGCAAATGCAGTACTTGGCCAGTTGAGGCCATCTGTTGCCAACCCAACACCCACATCCAAGGACTTCCACTTCTGGATCATCATGTTGCATACTATCAATGAGATGCTGATTGACCAGCCTTCTCCCAGACCAAGCGATCGGGCAAGCGTCCACATCATCATGCCTGTTCTACTGGCCTTCAAAGAAGAGGGAGGAATGGATGTATTGAATTCAATGTTGAAGATATTTGCCCGGGCAGTCCGTGAAGGCCCAGATGCCGCAACAGATGAGACTTCCAGATCCAAGGTTGCTGCATTCGGACTGAAGAAGGTCCTCGACTTGGATTTGATGTTGGTCAATTCGAAGCAACTTTCTGAGGCCCAAAACGCATTTACTCTGCAGCCTCGAAGTGGGGACAGGTCGTCAAACTCAACATATATCTGTCAACAACTTGTAGTAGAGTTTAGGGCAGTCATACTCCCTGAGATCATCGGACTTTGGGACTCTTCCTTTGTCGAAAGAGTACCCCACCAAACTGTGACGCGGTTAATCGACATTCTCAAAGTCATTTCTGTTGCGGATGGCGAGCCTTCATCGTCCTCGAGAGATAAGCCGCCTTTCCACCTTTTCAGATACACGGATGTCCGCTTCGACTGGCGTTCCCATCGTGGCACGATTGAAGAGCTGGTTGCCAAGGGTTATGATACTGATCTGGTCCACGAGGCAGTGTACAGGGCGAATGGAAACCCTAACCTCGCAGAAAATTACTGCTCAGCTCACAAAGCTGGACTTGCCGGCGCGCGTAACCCAATCCCTTCTGCAGACTCTGACACATCAGTGTTGAAACAGACTCCACAAGAGCCCTCAAGTGTCCGTGAGACTGAGGGTGCTAACACAGGTGGGGAAGCAGACCGTATGTCCTTGGATGGGCCTCCGGAAATTGATACTCCCGATCTTGCTGAGAGATTTATTGGGGAAACATTGGGGGGCATCATCAACACTCCTCAAGATGTGGATGAGATCCATGAAGGCCCCAGTTTGTCGGCAGAAACACCCGGATCTGCTGCAGAAGAGTCAAAAAGAAACGAACCCCCCCTCCTTGCGACGAAAGAAGAGGTCGACAAGTTTCGGGCGAAGTTGCGGGGAAACATGATAGATAGATGTCTCGATGTTGTTCGCGCACATCCTGAAACAGCGATCGAGGTGTCTGAGCTCATCCGGACCGTGGTTTTGAAACAACAGCCTGGTGACACCGAAGATGAAATCGGCCAGACCTTGACTTTGGCGTTGTCGTCGCTTGCCCAAGACGAGGAGGAAGAAAAGCAGCGTACCGGGAAATGCATTGCTGCTTATGCCCATCTACTCGCTTTACTTCTCCAGGATGAGCGCTTCTTTGATAACAGTATTGAGAACCTAAGGGAACATATCAACGAGTATATTGGATTCCTGAAGGTTTCCCCTACGAACTCTACTGAAGGGATGCCACCGTGGATACCATATGTGCTACTGGTCGTCGAGACTCTCCTTCGTCATGATGAGCGTCCTGTTGCTGCGCAGTGGAAAGCACCGAAGTCCCTGGACGAGGCTGTTTCTGACCCAGTCATTCAAATGCGAACTCCGATTGTCGGTGATCATGAGCGCACCCAAATCCTAGAATCTTTGCTTGAGATGCTCCCGCGAATAGGAAAGGAAGAAACACTCGCCATTGCAGCACTCAGAGTTCTGGTTATACTGACACGCAGTCGACGATTAGCGAAGTTGGTCGGGGATAAGAAGAACTTGCAGCGGTTGTTTCTTATGGCAAAGCAACTGTCAGGCTCTGGCTCCGAGAGATTCAAACAGACCAAGCTCACTGCTCATATCATGACTGTTCTTCGTCATATCGTGGAGGATGAGGAGACCATCAAACAGATCATGCGCGCAGAGATCAAGACCGGCCTCATGAACCTAACACGAACACAGCGGGGGCACACTGATGTTACTAACTACTTGCGTGCTATGACACCAGTTGCGCTTCGCGCACCGGACATTTTCGTTGAGATTTCCAACGAGATGCTACGCTTCCCCAGGTGGTCGCCTCCTTCCAGCGACAACCCTCGGTCGCAAAGTCTTGAGTTGAAACAAGAAGCTACCCAGCCGACTTCCGATACCAGTGCTGGCGATGACGATAATATTGTCGACGACATAAAGCAGTCCACGGAACCTGCAGACAAGGAGATGATTGATGCACCAAAATCCCATGAAAGCAAACGACCCATCGTGGAGAATCCTGATGGTGTTATACATTTCCTTCTTTGCGAGTTGCTCAATTATCGTGAAGTCGAAGATAAAGAAGTACGAGCTACTGAGAAGGACCCCAACATTGATCATGCTCCCGGCTCGGAAGATGCAACATCCGCTTCCAAAGACAACAATGCCGCCGACGTGAAGGACAAGAAGCCACCAAAGCCTGTTTTCAAAACTGACGAGCATCCAATCTTTGTCTACCGATGCTTCTTGCTTAACTGTCTTGCTGAGCTCCTTCAAAGCTACAACAGGACAAAGATGGAATTCATCAACTTCAAGCGCAATGCTCCGTTAACTACAAGTACACCAATCAAGCCTCGGTCCTCGGTCCTTAATTATTTGATTTACGATCTGTTGTGTCAGGGCAATCTGAGTGGAACTGCCGATAGTATCGCCGCGAAGAAGAAGGCCGCTACGTCAACACAAACCCAGAAGGTTCTGGTTGCCTTGGTTGCCAAGACTAGTGAGAAGGCTATTGATCGCGGAAAGGACAAATTTGCGTACGACGACGAGCCTGATCTTCTGTTTGCCCGCAAATTTGTTCTTGACACGATGTTGAAGGCCTATGAGAGAGCACCTTTTTCTGATGAACCTTTAGAAACTCGCTATTCACGCATGCAATGCTTGGCCGAACTAATGAATTACATGGTTGGCGAAAGGGACAAGGATCCAGGTGCGGCTTCTCGAGGCTCCGACAACGTTCAAGCTCGGTCGCACGCTCAGCTACGAAGATTGATGTATGAGAAGGGTTATCTTGATAAACTCACGTCCTCTATTGCCGAAATCAACCTCAACTATCCGGGCGTTAAACGAGCCATTAAGTATATCTTACGTGTCTTGCGTGTCCTCACAGAGACAGCCAAGGAACTAAGCCATTCCAATATCTTGCCCTCTGATTCATTGTCAGACACTGCAGATGATGACCTTGGTTCAACCTCTTCGCTCTCAGACCTCGGCGATGATCGAGAAGAAACCCCTGATTTATATCGCAATTCTACCCTTGGTATGTTGGAGCCTCGTGGTGAGGACGACGATTCCGATGAAGATGAAGAGGACGACGACGACGAGGATATGTACGGGGACGAATATGACGATGAGATGGATTATGGAGACGACGACATTTCGGACGAAGAAGATAACATCAGTGACGATGACGAAGAACTTGGCGAAATGGGCGAAATTGAAGGTCTCCATGGCGAGCCAGGCGTCGTCGAGGTCATCATGGATGAGGACGAAGAGGATGAAAGTGATGATGATGATGACGACGACGTGGAATCCGCAGACATGGAAGACGTTGAAGATCAGGTCGAGATTGTTGATGAAGAGGGCAACCCTCTAGATGACGATGGGAACTCGGAATGGGAGAGCGCGAGCCATGATGACGAGGATGACGAGGATCAGGAAGAGGCTGACCTAGACTTTGATGCAGATGTTCATGGCGAACATATGCCCATGGAACCAGGCGATATCCTCAACGGCATGGCTCGAGCGATCATTGGTGATGGCGATGTGTACGATCCAGACATGATGGATGGATTGGAAGATCATTATCTTGATGATGGTCATGACGAAGATGAAGACGAGGATGATGAGGATGAAATGGAAGATGACGAATACCTCTATGATGACGACTATCCGTTGGATGACCAGCCTCAGCCCATGCCGGCTCTGGGATGGGACGGGCTTGGTACCGAAGACGAAGATCGTTACCGCCAGATGTTCATGGTCGACAACCCAGGTCGCCGACGATTTATTCCTTCTCGTACCACCGACTCGCGAAGCCCCTTTCCTCCCGGCTTCATTGTTGGCTCTCATCGGGACGCCGTTGGTAGCGATTTTCGCAGCTTCTTTTCACGCAGCCATCGCCCTGGGGCAGGTCAATCTAACCCCGATGATGGCACCAACCCACTCCTCAGACGGGGTGACCAAAACAGAGAAGCATCTCAACGTCCCACCATCAATCACACTATCGGTTTTCGAGTTCCTGAAGCGATCTTTGGCTCAGGTGGACGACATATCGAGGGAACCATGGGCTTCCTCGGTGAACTAATGGAATTCCTCCCGATCATGGGGCGCAACGGACAGCCTGCCTTCCATCTGCAGATTACTGGTCCGCATGGGCACCGCGAGTCTAGAGAGCTTGGCGCCATACGAACCTCTCGTTCTGAACAGAGACGCGAAGGATCGGCTCAGGATCCATTACAATCTGTGTCGTTCGCTATTGAAGGCACGATGGATCGATATCAGGAGGAAGCTAGGATGGTTTTTGGGGCCAGCAATGTAACAGAAACGGCTAAGCTCCAGAACGTCATCGTGGCTAAGCTTACTCCCGCTGCAATGGAGTTGGAGAAGAAGCTAAAAGCCGAAGAAGCTGAACAACAGAAGCGCGAAGAAGAAGAACGGAAGAAGCAGGAAGAAGAGGAGCGCCTGGCACGTGAAGCTAAAGAGGCTGAAGAGAAGGCGGAGAGAGAAATGCGAGAGGCAGAGGCTCGAGAGGCTGCTGAACGTGCCGCTTCTGAAGCAGCCGCTAATCAGGACGTGTCCACTGAAGGCCAAGGTGATGGAAGTGCGATGGAAGGCGTCGAGCCGACGAACCAAATACAAGCAGAACGTTCGGAGGCCACAGACCAAAACGCCGACGACAGTCCTCGTGTTATGACCACAATTAGAGGCGAAGAGGTGGACGTCACCGAACTCGGTATTGATCCTGAGTATATCGCGGCTCTTCCTGAGGAGTTTCGCGAGGAGGTCATTGCACAGGCAATCAGCACCAGAAGGTCCGAGGCACGTGAAGAGACAAATGGGAACCCGACCGAAGCTTTCCAAGAATTTCTAGATGCTCTTCCTGAAGAATTACGACACGAAATAGCTCAACAAGAGCGACATGAGCAGCGCCGCCGGGCTCGTGAAGAATCGAACCGTCAAGCATCCGCCGGCACTGGCCAGGCTGTCGTACCAGAAATGGATACCGCCAGTATTCTCCTCACTTTCCCGCCTGATCTACGACAACAGGTTCTTATGGATCAAGGCGAAGAGCTCATGGATCGACTGACTCCAGAAATGGCGGCCCAGGCCCGAGCTTTGTCTCACCACAACAACGGCCATTCTGTCATCACAGGCCGCAGCCCTCAAACCAGCACAAGTCGCCAGCCTGGGCCACCTAACCCCCAAGAAGGAGCAAAGGTACAGCGCCGAACGGTTGTTCAGATGCTCGATAAGGCTGGTGTCGCTACGCTCCTTCGTCTGATGTTCATTACGCAACAGGGTTCCATCAGGAACCACCTATTCAACGTATTTGCCGATGTGTGCGAGAATAAGCAAACTCGACTTGAGGTGATTAGCACTCTCCTTCAGATCTTACAGGACGGCAGCACAGACATGGGGGCTGTCGAGCGCAGTTTCGGCCAGTTGTCCTTAAAGGCACGAAGACCGAAGGATAAGGAGAAGGATTCAGAACAAAAAACCCCGCAGGCACTCAAAAGAAGCCTGACCGGTCTACCCGCCACAAACACTACGCAAACCAATTCCGAAACTTCGCCTCTCTTGATTGTTCAGCAGTGCCTGGATCTGCTGGTGGAGTTATCATCAAAGAACCCTCATATTCCGTCGCTCTTCCTGACAGAGCACGAAGCCGTTGGATCAACTCTCAAGCGCTCCCTGAGCCGTAAAGGCAAAGGCAAGGACTCCAAGTCCCACAAGTATGCCATTAACTCTTTGCTATCACTCCTTGACCGCGACCTTGTTATGGAAAGCTCTGTCGTTATGACCCATCTGGCTGATTTGTTAAATCGAGTCACATTGCCTCTCCAAAATCTCGAACGTCGTCGTAAGGAAGCCGAGGACGAACTGAAAGCCATTGATTTACCGCCCGTGGGAGAGATGTCCAAAACTGAAGATCCTGTGGAGCAAGCTTCAAAAGCGGAACCAACTGAGACGAGCCTCGTTACCCAGTCCAGCACCGATGCCAAAGAGGACACTGCCACTGATGCTGCTACCAAGAAACAAGAGAAGAAAGAGGCAGTCCAGAAGAAACTCCGACAGCTTCAGCCGCCTATTGTCCCCGCCCAGAACCTGACATTAGCCGTGAGGATCTTTGTGGCTCGAGAGTGCAGCTCCAAGACTTTCCAAAACACCATCTCGACTATCAAGAACCTTTCAGCCATTCCAGGGGCTAAGGCAACATTTGGTCAGGAGCTTGTTCACCAGGCTCGGCTTCTTAGTGAGAACATCGTCGCTGATCTGGACGATCTTTTGCCACAAATTGAAAAGGCATCTTCAGGTACTGAGATCCAAGGCGTTGCTCTTGCCAAATTCTCGCCAGGAGCATCCGAGCAAAACAAGCTCCTTCGTGTTTTGACAGCATTAGATCATCTATTCGATAACAAGAAAAAGGGCGACGAGGCCGAGTCCAGCAAGGACAAGGATGAGAGACACGATCTAGTCACATCTCTCTACCACAACTCGACCTTTTCGGCTATGTGGGAGAAGTTGAGTGCTTGCCTGAGTGCCATTCGCCAGCGCGAAAACATGCTCAATGTGGCTACAATCCTGCTACCACTGATTGAATCTCTCATGGTGGTCTGCAAGAATACAACCACCAACGATGATCCCTCACAGCAGAAAGAAATGGTCCTCTCAAGTCCGGCACCCGAGTCTCGTACGGCCAGTCTCTTCTTCAGCTTCACCGAGGATCATCGACGTATCCTTAACGAGCTTGTCAGGAGCAATCCCAAGCTCATGTCGGGCACCTTCGCACTCCTCGTGAAGAATCCTAAGGTGCTCGAATTCGATAACAAGCGCAACTACTTTAACCGCAGCGTCCATTCCCGATCAGGTAACAACCCGAGCCGACCCTCCTATCCTACTTTGCAACTTTCTGTCCGTCGTGAACAGGTTTTCCATGACTCATTCAAGTCCTTGTACTTCAAGTCTGGGGATGAGATGAAATTTGGAAAGCTCAACATTCGTTTCCATGGCGAGGAAGGCGTTGACGCTGGTGGAGTTACTCGCGAGTGGTTCCAAGTACTCTCTCGGCAGATGTTTGATCCAAACTATGTGCTCTTCACACCTGTGTCCTCTGACCGGACGACCTTCCACCCAAACAAGCTCAGCGGCATCAACGATGAGCATCTTATGTTCTTCAAATTCATCGGTCGCATCATCGGCAAAGCATTATACGAGGGTCGTGTTCTTGACTGTTACTTTAGCCGCGCTGTATACAAGCGAATCCTCGGCAAATCTGTCTCGGTCAAGGATATGGAATCATTCGACCCCGACTACTATAAGTCTTTGTGCTGGATGCTGGACAACGACATCACAGACATCATTACCGAAACTTTCTCAGTCGAAAATGATGAGTTCGGCGCTACCACCGTCGTCGACCTCATCCCTAATGGTCGAGAGATTGCCGTCACCGAGGAGAATAAGCATGACTATGTCCGTCTTGTTGTCGAACACAAGTTGCTATCTTCCGTCAAGGAGCAGATGGCCCATTTCCTTCAAGGTAAGCATTTCAATCAATAATAGCTTCATTCAATCACTAATTTCCCAACAGGGTTCCATGACATTATCCCTGCCGAACTGATATCCATATTCAACGAACAGGAGCTGGAGCTTTTGATATCTGGTCTTCCCGATATTGATATCGATGACTGGAAGAGCAATACAGAGTATCACAACTACACACCATCTTCGCAGCAAATTCAATGGTTCTGGCGAGCTTTGCGGTCTTTTGATAAGGAAGAGCGCGCCAAATTGTTGCAGTTCGTCACAGGAACTAGCAAGGTTCCACTCAATGGCTTCAAGGAGCTTGAAGGCATGAACGGTGTTAACAGATTCAACATCCACCGTGACTATGGCAACAAAGACAGGTTGCCTTCTTCGCATACCTGTTTTAACCGTAAGTAAAAGCATCAGTATTCAATTCGTGCATTGACTAACATGGCAAATTGCAGAGCTTGACCTTCCAGAGTATGAGAGCTACGACCATTTGCGTTCTCAGATCATGAAGGCCATCACAGCAGGCAGCGAATATTTTGGCTTTGCGTGATCGTCAATCTTTGCATTGCAGGCGCGTAAGGGGAAAGGGATCATAGATGGGGACACCAATGGAAAAGAGAGTTGTTAATGTTTGCTACGGTACTGGTATTGTGCTTTATCAGCCTGGCCTCGAGATTTCATGGTCTTGAGTACTGGATGTAGCATCCGCATCCGGGCTTCACCTTCGGAGAAGTGCAGGTCTCCTAAAGGTTCCTTGGAATGCGGAAAGTGCACAGAAAGTAGGTGGTGGGCGAAATTTCATGTATATCAATCAAAGTTTAATAGGCGATCACCCGGAAAGCAACCTATGGTGTGTGCTGCATTTGGTTGCTCTATGCCATGAGATGTGTTTTTTAAGTGATTCACCTCTTGGTTTCCAGTGATTACCGTAGATGACTACATAAAATTGGCGTCAAAGTATCAACAAGTCACGATTAAGAAAACATATAGTGAGGAAAGGTGGAGTATAGACGTAGACGCAGGCGGAGGTTGCCCATGAGCCCGGGTTACAAGTGCATTAATGCATGTTCATATTTTCGAACTGTCTCTAACGCAGTCGTGGCTGGCTCAAAACAAGCCCTATAGAGAATCCTCACTCCCAATGCATGCAAACCACAAGACCAAGGTATGATTCCACTTTTTTTTTTATTAAACGCCAGAACCCTACTTGCGCATAGAGCTTGCTCGTCGCTTACGGGCATCGGCCTTATTGGCCTTGGCCTCAGCAACACGCTTGGCAAGGATCTGGGCGTACTCGTTCTGCAAACCGTGTTAGATGCTGACGATTTGTGTGCTAATCGTGTGAGTGACTTACGGCCTCGTCCTTGACCTTCTCGGCCTGGCGGCGCTTGAGGGCAGCGCGGTGACGCTTGTGCTGGAGACGTTGAGGGGTGACGAGTCTCTGGATGCGGGGAGCCTTGGTGTAAGGAGACTTGCCCTCCCCCTTGGGCTGAACCTCTCGTCGGATAACGTACTTGCGGACCTATGTGTCATGTAAGCATTAGTTTACTTTCAATTCTTGTGGTTATCATTGTTCAACTCGCTATCCCTTGACCTCTTACTTGGCAAGTAGATCAAGGGGTCCTCTCACACTCTACCCGGTCTGCCAACTCCTCCACTGCAGCTCCGGGTAGGCGATGATCGAGTATGGGCGTAGGGAAAGACATACATCGTCATCCTTGGTGAGGCCGAAGAACTTGCGGATCTTGGTGGCGCGCTTGGGGCCGAGACGCTTGGGGTGGACGACGTCGGTGAGGCCGGGGATGTCAGCATCACCCTGCTTGACAATGCTGAGGGCGAGGACAGAGAGATCCATGCCGACGATGCAGCCACGGACAGACTTTCGCTTGCGCTCGCCGGTGCGTCGGGGACGGTAGCAAGAGTGGCCCTCGGAGAGGAGGAGGCGGACACGGGTAGGGTGCATGACACCCTGCTTCATGGGGAAACCCTGCTTGTCGTTTCCACCAGTGATGCGGAAGATGTAGCCCTTGAACTCATCGCCGATGGAGTCACCAGGAACCTCAGCGCCCATCTACCACAAAGGAGTCAGCATTTTGTCTATCGGTTTGTTGTCGACGAGCCGAGCGGTCGTAGGCAAAGGGCAGGAGAGTTTCGACGTACGCGCTTCTCCATGAAGACACGGAGCTTGCGCTCATCCTCAATATCGATGAGCTTCTGGCTGCCATTGGCAGGGTAGCTGATGTTCAACTGTGAAAGAATAATGTCAACCAATATTTTCTTCAAATCTTCAATCGAGCAGCAGCGCACACAGCGAGGAGGCCAGTTGACAAGAACAGTCAATCCATTTCAAATAACAAAAAGCCCTCCCGCACACTCGCATCGCTCGATTGTTGATTGCTTCTTGTCGTACCTTCATTTTGCCAGTTGTGGTGGGTGCAAGTTTACTTGACCTGGCCTGCTGTGAAGTTAGTAGAGGATGATGAGGTTCGAAATTTCCGAATTCGAAAATTGTGGAAGGCAAGTGCGAGTCGCTAGGGCTCTTAGGCACGGGCAGCCAATGAATGCACATTCACAACTCTCGGGCAAAGGAAAGTCCGTTTCCCCCCACCGACCTTGGATAGGTAAGGTGCGAGGTACGACACGGTTCCACACCGTGTATATTTTCATACGTCACTGTAGGACTTTAGGCGCGTCCCTCGAACTTTTGTTCAGACTCAAGGTGTCGGTCGAAGCTTTCTAGATCAGCTGGAGAGATTTGATACTAATACGGAGTACCTACACATCTAACCGTTGGAACGATATAAACAGTCTGAACCATCGCCACTCTCGAATTTCCTCTCGTCATGTCCTCAGCCAAGCTATATCCTCCAAATAACAAGGCACCATCCTCCAATCCTCTACCTCAACTCTTGCAAACCCCCTCAGGTCTAGCTCTCCTGGAACTCCAAGGGACCATTAACCTGCCTCAGGACGCCAATGGAGATGCATTAGGCGGCGTCCAAGTTGGAAGACTTGACTTCCCAGATTTCGTGATCGGTACTGAAGGCTCAGCATGGATGAAGCGGGTTCACCTTTATGTTGGCCAGCATCAACGTCTCACTGGGGAGATCAAAAAGCTTCCAAAAGCCATGGCCGTGGTGCGAAAGAGAGAGAATAAGGTGATACCTGGCTCAGGAGGGGGGACGCTGGAGCAGGGCCAAAATCTTGAAGTCGTTGAGATTGTCAAGTACAAGCTTATGTTTCCAAACCGGCCAGAGCCTGTCGGAACGGCCAATGCGACCTGATGACCTTGTTTTGTCTAGAAGGTCAATGAAAACAGGCAATAGCTTACTACGAATGACGAGACTTCTGCACCTTATTCCAAGCCAACACTTAAATCTCCCATATCCTCTTGATCCGAGTGAAAAGCTCACCCATCCGTCCACTTCTTTATCGATATTGGACTTTATTCTTCATCACCCTACTATATATCCCGCTAAGGTCCCATCGCACTTGTTGGGTCTCAATCGTTCAGTATCATCATTGCATCTATTCTCAGGCAATCTGCAAAGGCCTTGTCCTTCCTAGCCCGTCCTTTCCGTAGTAGTCCATGGGATAGACACCTTCACCCCAATCTTGTCGCTCACCCAATGCAATAAGTGCCTCATACGGCGTTAACAACGGCCGTGGGAATGCATAGCCCCAATCAATACTCAATCGAGGGCAAGCAACCTGTACCCAGCACTCAACGTCCGACATGAGCGCCAATTTGCCCGGAAAGATCTCACTTAGTAGTAAGTGTACAATAGGAATGCCTCGCGCCTTGAGCTCTTTCTCGATGAGGCCCAACGTATGTGGGTTGCCCTGGCGGCCGAGAGCGCCGAGAATTAGGCCCCATTTGCGTGCTGTACGAGCGCTATGAATGGCTGTTCGACGGAGAGACTGCATTTCGTCATGGCCGTACGCCTCCTGCGTGAGTTTTCGAGAGTAAGGGTCGTATCGGTACGCTGGAATAGAAGGGTTGTGAATCATGATACTCTCAAGGTGGAAACGACCATCACCCAGGTACAGGATCAGATCGATATTGTCGTCGTCTTTCAGACGAGGAGAAGTGCAGCCCAGAATTTCACCCTTACTCAATGGTGCAATCTGGGGAACGACAACACGGAAGCCGCCGCGCTCGAGGCTGCTTTTGACGCCATGGATAGTAGCGTTAAACTGAATAGTGCCGACAACAGCTATTGTTTTTCCGCTGGCAAAGTTGCGCTCAAGGGATGCTAGGAGATGTGTAGCATCAATGCTGATGTCTACAAAGACGTATAGAGTTTTGATCGTGGTCACGTCGACTGGGATGAGGCAACTGTGGGCATAGTGCACCAGCAGGTCACAACCAAGGGCCCTTGCTGTGTAATCATCGATACAACAAGCGCCATAGGTCACATCGCCCATGATGAGTGTCTCGACACCAGGGCAGAACTGCGCCAAGATATCTGATATAGTAGTAGCAAAGAGTAAAAGGCCCTCGGGCATCTGTAACGCAACTCTCTTGGCGTCCGAAGTTTGAATGCGGTGGATCGTCTTGGGGATCTCAAAGTTGTAGTTAGTAGGCAATAACGTAATGGCAGCCTTCAAATCGGCGTTCTCAAGGATTTCCTTGGGAACTTGATTCAGAAGCCGGGGAGCCCTCCGAGGTTTGGCAGCTATAATAAACGGCATGAGTATATCTTCATCCGTTCCTGAACTAGGTTTCATGTTGAAGGACGATGCTTTCACATACTTTGAACAGCACCGCTCTCCCCTGATGCCGCTGATTCTCCAAGCCTTTCTGCGGCCTCAACTGCCGCCCTTCGTCCTATGAATCTCTTCTTCGGTTGCTTCAGTGGCGTTGCTGTCTTTGGCTCATTTTGAGTGGCAGGGGCCTGACTCATCTGAGCAAGCTGAGCTTCTTCGATATCGGCTGCTATGCCCAGGTCTGTTTGTCTTCTATCTTCCTCCATGTTGTGGTCGTATAATAGAATCAATCGAGAGTCCTCTTACATGGCCTCTTCAATCTGGAGTAAGTACAAACCAAAAATGAAAAAGACTATGTGGCATGTGTGACTCGTATTTTCGGCACTGTAGATCCACTCTCTATGAGTTCGAGTTCATTGGTTGCCTACTAAATCTAAAGAGACGCCATGACAGCCAGCCAAGGGTTTTACTGTTATATCTCATCACCATGGCAAGTTATTCTCCTCTTGGATCAGGTTGAGGATCGGTTGAATTGCATTGGCTCGCCCCCTATCTTGCCCATACACCTACTCTTGCTCTGCTCTACAGCCTCCCTCAACAACAGCGTAAAAACAATCAGCTTAAAACATTCCTCTGTCTACTCTTCCATCGGCCTTGTGCGCGCGCTCATTATACTATCTGTCAAATGCCTACAAGCCGTTCCCTCATGCGTCAATAAGGTTCTCTTCCGTCTGCTGCTGGCTTCGGGCCTCAGTATCTGCTCGAGCCTTACCCTTGGCCTTGGACTCCTTCGCAGCTCGCTGGTAGAACTCGTTGAGAACCTTGGCGGGAATACGGTTGAGCAACTCCTTAGGGTAGATACGCAGAAGGCTCCATGCAAGGTCCAGAGACTCATAAATAGATCGAGACTCGTACTGTCCCTGGCTGATGAACTGACGCTCGAACTTCTCCAAGAACTCAAGGGACAGCTTGTCCTCAGCAGACAAAGCCTCTTCACCAACGACAGCCTTCATGGCTGCGGCATCACGGCCAATAGCGTACTTGGCGTACAGTTGGTTGGAAACATCACCGTGATCCTTTCGAGTCATGCCTTCACCGATGGCAGACTTCATCAGACGGGACAGCGAAGGCAGAACATTGATGGGTGGGTAGATTCCACGATTGTCCAGAGCTCGGTCAATGAACACCTGACCCTCGGTGATGTAACCTGTCAGATCAGGAATGGGGTGGGTGATATCGTCGTTAGGCATGGTCAGAATGGGAATCTGAGTAATAGAACCATTGCGGCCCTCAACACGACCGGCTCGTTCGTAGATGGTGGACAAATCAGTGTACATGTAACCAGGGTATCCGCGGCGACCTGGGACTTCTTCTCGAGCGGCTGAAACTTCTCGGAGAGCATCACAGTAGGCAGAAAGATCGGTAAGGATGACCAAAACGTGCTTCTCGAGTTGATAGGCGTAGTATTCGGCAGTGGTAAGAGCAAGACGAGGAGTAATGATACGTTCGATGCTAGACAGGAATTAGTACGCGTATCATCGTTATGAATATGGTTCGCAGCTCACGTGGGATCGTTAGCGAGGTTCAGGAAGAGTGTAACACGCTCCAGACTGCCGTTCTCCTCAAAGTCGCGGGTGAAGAAACGGGCAGTTTCCAAGTTGACACCCATAGCACCGAAAACGATCGAGAAATTCTCTTCGTGGCCGTCATGAACGCCCTTGTTAGTGATGCCTTGCTTCTGGACGAGGCCAGCCTGTCGGCAAATCTGGGCAGCGATTTCGTTGTGAGGAAGACCGGAGGCGGAGAAAATGGGAATCTTTTGTCCTCGGGCAATCGAGTTCATGGTGTCAATGGCAGAGATACCTGTGGAGATCATCTCCTCAGGATATTCCTATATCACAAGTCAGATTACATCTGCTGTGCAGCGCTCAAGGGTAGCCTTACACGAGAATAAGGGTTAATAGGAGAACCGTTGATGTCAAGATAGTCTTCAGCCAACACCTTGGGACCCTTATCAATAGCTCGACCGGAACCATCAAAGATACGACCAAGCATGTCTTCAGAGACTCCGATTTTCAAACTCTGGCCTGTAAACTGAACCTTGGTCTGTGGTTGTCTTAGCCTGGAGTTCTACCGATAGAGCTCGCAATGCCACCTACCTTCTTCACATCGATGCCAGAAGTACCCTCAAAGACCTATACAATCGTCAATCGCCTATCATATCGCATCGCATGGATGTGAAAGTACCTGGACGACAGCTCGATCACCTAGCAGTCCATATCAGCATATTCCGCGTCATTGCCTCAGAGACGCCAGCAGTTTCACTAACCTCGAGCTTCCAAGACTTGACCAGAGCGCTCAGTGCCATCGGGAAGAGTGAGTGTCACGATCTCGTTGTATCGCGGGAATTTAACCTGTTTTGTTGTCAGCCCCCAAAATTCCAAGTCGGTTCGATTGAGCAGATGACGACGGCGTACATTATCGAGGATGACGAGGGGACCGTTGACGCCGCCAACAGTGTTGTATCGAATTCTGGGAATGACCGAGTACGATGAGGACTCACGAGGGTCCGCCATGTTGGGCGATGTATCAATAATCGGACGGTTGAAGGAAGGGGCAGAAGAGAATATAGGAGCCGATCGCGAAGCTTGGAGGTAAAGTTGGGAGAAGGTCTCAAGAGGTTGGAGGAGGTTGAGCTTGCTTCATCCAAGTGGGGACTTTCCAGCTGCGCTAGGTAAGGGAGGAAAAAAAGATCAAGACCTTGGTCCTAGGCGATAAAAGTACTCAGGTAAGATCAGCCTGATCTTGGTGACTCTATGCCAAGTTTATTTTGACACCCTATATTGAGGGTCGGTGTTTTCTTGCCTCTTGAGGGGCTGCTGCGCCAGCCCAAAGGCGACGCACGGCCGATAACCTTCACCTCCACATAGGAACGTTTCTACGACATCGGTGACATCACATGACATTCGCAGAGGTAAGGTAAGTTCACCAGTTATCAACAGCATTTTAAGTCTGTCAGCTTAATAGAGCGAAACCAAGAATATGAGTTGTTTCTGAATAACTAGGGAGGTAGATAGTTGCCTGCCTTTTCTTACTATACTCAGCAAGAACAACGCAGCAACAATTTTCCTTTTTAGTTTTGCATAGCTCGAGTCCGAGCTCCAAGAACTGCTTTGCCTACGGTGCTGCCATTTTCCTTACCCAACTCCTTTGTGATCCAATCTCCAATGTCAGACATGGCATCCAGATTAATACCAGTGTCCATGCCCAGAGTTTCCATAAAGTAAACCATGTTTTCCGTTGAAACGTTACCGGTCGCGCCAGGGCTATAAGGACAGCCCCCCAGACCACCAACACTGCTATCAAATGTCCGAATGCCATGCTCTAAGGATACAGCTGTGTTCACTAAAGCTTGGCCGTATGTATCGTGGAAGTGCATGGCAATATCCTCGGTTCGAATTCCAGCTGCAGACATGCATTGGAGGAGAGCTCCCGTTCGAGGTGCTGTACCCATTCCTGTAGTGTCTCCGAGTGAGATCTCATCTGCTCCAGCCTCCAGAAGGTCTGTAGCGATCTCGGCCACTTTGTGAGGATCAACGTCGAACCCTTCGAATGGACATCCTAAGACTACAGAAATGTAGGCGCGTACTCTGAGACCCATAGCCTTGGAATCCCTAATCACCTCCTTGAAACGTTCGAGCGATGTCTTGATATCGCAATTGAGGTTCTTCTGCGTGAAACTCTCGGTAGCAGCAGCAAAGACTGCGACTTCAACAACTGGCTTGGTGGCGGCCTCGGCTCCAGCTGCTGGCTCCAGCTGAGTTGCAAACTTTCCGCTATTCGCACTGAGGATATCGGCGGCAGATTTAAGGCCCTTGCTATTGGGTGCTAGGAAGGAGTATGAGATCGGACCGGGAGAAGAAACCTTTCCGTTGAGAATATGCTGTAATATTTCGCTGGAGTTACTCATCTATGGGGAAAGTGTCAGGTTACTGAGTAGACATTGGATTGGCAAGAACACTACCTGAGGCACCCATTTGGGAGCAACAAAGGATCCAGCTTCAATTGTAGAAACCCCAGTTCGGGCCAATCGTTGGATAAGTTCAATCTTGGTCTCCAACGGGATTGTCTTCTTCTCATTCTGCAGGCCGTCCCGAGGCCCAACCTCGACGAGCCTCACCCGGTTGTCGTATGACTGATTGCTGGCCGTCGCAAGGCCTCTATGCAAGCGAATCTGCTGCGAACGGCGACAAGCTCTGCAGACGCTGGACCGCAAGAAACTCATACTTGAAAATTTCGTGAGAAGTCGATGCACGTTCGATTGAAATGCGTCCAAGTAGAAAGTATTGAAGTGCCGAGCTTGAGGAGAGGTCTAAGTATTGGACACAATCCGCGTACTATCGGCCCCCCCGGAACATGGGCCGAGCTCTCGGGCTTCGGTACAGTCAATCTACAGTACCGATACGATTACAGTTCAAGGGCCGGGGCGGCCTTCTAAATCCGTTGTTCCCCGCATTGTTTATTTCATGACATTCGCGGACTTCATTAGCTGGCGGATAATTTTGTTGTAAGGAGAGGTATCTTGCATTATTACAACTACAATACTCGCAACTACGGTACTGCCTCACACAATGCCAACGGCTCAGACATGGAAGCTGCAGAGAGGCAACGAATCCATGTCCAGATTTTGGTCCCTTTTGACATTAAAATTTGTTTTGGCTTGACCTCTGTGAAAATAAGAAAATACACCTCTTTATCGTTGACAGGTTAAGACTGGGTAGAAGTCGGTATTCCAGTAATCACATCCGTGACCGCTTAGTATTCAGCCTCGAGCTCCTCCTCACCCATGGAGTCGGTAGCGACCTCCTCGTAATCGCGCTCCAGGGCAGCAAGATCCTCACGAGCCTCAGAGAACTCGCCTTCCTCCATACCTTCACCCACGTACCAGTGGACGAAAGCACGCTTGGAGTGCATGAGATCGAACTTGAGAGAAAGTGAAGACCATGCCTCAGCGATAGCGGTAGTATTGGAGAGCATGCAGCTATATTCATGTTAATTATTTCGTTCCGTTCATCAGGGGATAAGGAATCGACTTACACAGCGCGGCTGACCTTCGCGAGGTCGCCGTTAGGCACATTCTCGGGGGCCTGGTAGCAGATACCAAGCTTGAAACCAGTGGGGCACCAATCGACGAACTGAATAGTTCGCTTGGTCTTCAGTGTCGCGACAGCAGCATGGGCGTCGTTTGGAACGACGTCACCACGGTACAGCAAACAAGTAGCCATGTACTTGCCGTGACGGGGGTCACACTTGACCATCTGGTTGTTAGGCTCGAAGCAAGACATTGTCATCTCTTGGACGGAGTTGGCTTCGTGGGCAGCCTTAGCGGCGGAGATGACTGGGGCGTAGGCGACCAGAGGGAAATGGATTCTGGGATAAGGAACCAGGTTGGTCTGGAATTCGTTCAAGTCGACGTTCAGGGATCCATCGAATCGCAAAGAGGCAGTAATAGAAGAAACGACTATATGTTGTTAGCCCACTGGCAACTGCTAGCCCCACGGCCGTAACATACCCTGAGCAATAAGACGGTTGAGGTTCTCGTAGTTAGGGCGCTCGAGGCCGAGGTTTCGGCGGCAAATATCGTAAATGGCCTCATTGTCGACCATGAAAGAGCAATCGGAGTGCTCAAGGGTGGTGTGTGTGGTAAGGATAGAGTTGTATGGCTCGACAACGGATGTAGCAGTCTGGGGCGCGGGATAAACACAGAACTCCAGCTTGCTCTTCTTGCCGTAGTCGACCGACAGGCGCTCCATCAGGAGAGCACCGAAACCAGAGCCAGTACCACCACCGAAAGAGTGGAACACGAGGAAGCCCTGAAGGCCAACACAATTATCGGCAACACGGCGAATCTTGTCGAGGACGCCGTCGATGAGCTCCTTTCCAACAGTGTAGTGACCACGAGCATAGTTGTTTGAGGCATCCTCCTTGCCAGTGATCATCATCTCAGGGTGGAAGAGGTTGCGGTAGGCACCGGTGCGGACCTCGTCGACGACATTGGGCTCCAAATCACAGTAGATGGCGCGGGGGACATACTTGCCCTGACCTAGAAATGGGTGTTAGAACAGTACGACCGTCAAGTCCCAGATTGAGCCATACCAGTCTCGGAAAAGAAAGTGCTGAAACCCTGATCGGGGTCTTGGGACTTTCGCTCCTCTGTGAGGTAACCATCGGGCTAGAGTTGGTCAGTATTTGGCCATGTTGTTTGTTGACAAATTTAGGGGTTATCGTGTGCACCTGGATACCGTGCTCGAGGCAGTAAAGCTAGCAAAGCAATCAGTACGGAACAATATAAACAAATTCTTGACAAAGCTCACCTCCCAGCAGGAGTTGGCGATTTGGCAACCAGCCTGACCAACTAGAATAGCTCAGTTAGCATCGTAACAAAGCAGACAGAGAGATGCGGTGAAAGTCAAACGCCAAAGGGAGGAATAGCTTACCGTTGATGCTAATGACCTCACGCATGTTTGCTGACGATTGTGTTTACAAGTATGAGATGGAGGAAGTCGATGCAATGCAAGAGCAGAGAAGAGGGACCACGAGAAAAGAGGAGGACAAAAAAGGACAGGCCAGACAAGGCTTTTACAACGGGAAGAGAGGAGACAAGGCGAGGGCGAATGTTTGGTTTGGTGATAAGTTAGCAGAGTGGAGTGGGCTGGATGGGAGAAATAGGTGAGGTGGGGGAAATTTGGCAGACAGGGGAGTCTTTGCTACCCTCCACTGGGATTGGATTGGACCTTCTATGGATTTGTTGATTTGATTTGATTTCGAGGCGTGACTGGGTTGAAAAGGGGCAAGCGCGTCCTGCAACGCCCTGTTGGCGTTTTCCGCTGCCGGCGCCTGTTGGCCAGCTGCCAGGGCCCAGGGGTTGCCAAAAGGACCCTCTGGCTACCTACCACTCCGTCGTTTCTGTTATGGTTCTTCGCTTCACCGCTCCATCAAAATTAGCAGCGACAAGGAATTATTATGTCCAGCGCCACGGAATCGTCGTGCAGAGGCTGGGACAGAACCTCACAGACCAGGCAGCCAACGCCAGCACACTCAAGTTGAGATAATGGTGTTTCTCTTGGACGATGATCCAATGGATCCATATTTACCACCCCTCGGGGGGCAAGAAAACAGCGAACCTTGATGTGGGGTACCAAAATAAACTCATCAAAAGTTGCCCTAAGCTTATACTATATTACCTAAGTCTTTTTGTCATTTAGGATCGAGGTTTTGTGTTTTATTTCCTCCCCTAGCCACCGTCGAACGACATCTCATCTCGGGCTGTTGTGGCGTTCATTTCGCCTGGGTGAATCATAATGGACTTCATATCCTTTCCAGGTGTCTGAACTTTGAATACGGAGTTGCCTCTAATTAATACAACTCAACGAAAGAAAATATCATACGTAAGCAATTCACCCACTCTTGTTCCTGTTTTCTTCCCTTTCACAGTCCTAGACAGTATTCTATTTCTTCACTGAAAGATAGTTCCAGAAGTTATCCTGGTTGGGCACCATTGTCATGTGTTTACATCCCTGTCGCCTGGGCGTGCCCGGAACCACAACTACCTTACCTTCTCGTTAGGTACCTTATCGTTCGCCCTGTCCTCAATACCAGCAGCGTAGGTAAGTACCTACTTACCCATAGTAAGTAGTTCCTATTATAAGACATGATTAATAAAGGGCAATTCCATTGCGTTCGTAAGTACCTACCTTAGTACTATATATGTACTAGATATCTAGGTCGGTTGTTGTGGTACATACGCAGGTGTTATTAGAAAAGCTCACAACTGCCGTTCGTTATCACGTCGAGGCTCGAGCTCAGTCGATGATCTTCATTATGGTCTGTGTGATGTGTCAAACCCAAGCTTTGACGACTAGCAATATACACGGCCACAATTCAACATCATTTCTCCTCTTTCTACCAATATGAACTTGCGAGGTGTATCAGAATGACGGATTGTGCCATAGCACCTTACTATGTGAATTGCTATTTCATTCTGAAGAAGGGGAAATCTATAATAATACTAATAGGTACCATCAAGCTGTAACATTCACGTGAGTTCTACCTAACTTAGACATGCGGGGCAGCTGGTCGACATCACACGTGACGCTTGAGGTCAACGCCTTGTGCTTTGTTCCTACCTACCTATACGTTAGTACGTAGCTTAACATGTTAGTCCCAACTTGAAAGGAGGACTTGCAATTGAAGGCCAACAGTCAGAGGGCAAGCACAGATCTCCCCATCACCAATATGCTGTCTCTCGGGAGGACTCACATGATGTACGCCCTGGGCGGCCTGCTGTGTCTTCTTAACATGGCCATCGCCAATGTTGAAAAGACAATATTCACAGCTCCTGCATCACTCCCTATTCCCCAACAGAAGCCTTCGCTGAGCGATCTCAGACTACCGACACTTACACCAGGCGGCCCAAATATTCGAACTCATGTCAGCCGCAGATTTCCCTCTGGGCCAAAGGATTACGCTTCCGGCGTTGCAACGTGGGTGCTTCTTGATAAACTAAACCAAGGCCAGCGGTATGAGTTTCGTGTATGTTGGGCTGCGATTGTAAGTCAACATGAGATGACGTAGAGAAAGCAAGCTAATTCGCCTGCGCCGCCAGCAACCCGCTGTGTTTGGCTTGGCTGTATACGAGCTGGACACCGTGTGGCAGACACCAGAGCTGATTCAATCACTTGCCAAATACTCATCTTCTCGCCAAGACCAGGAAGCTGTGCTGACAAAAGAGTCAACTCAAACTGAAGGCAGGGAGCGCGAGGCTTCCGTTCTTCTGCTCCAGATTAAGTCATCAGCTGACTACTTTACGAATGACGCGGCTCTTATGAAGGAACCTTCACCTGTACACGTAGATCTCATCCTCGACCCCTATCATTATGGTATCGTCCCCCGTTCTCTAGTCCCAGCAGCTGGTTATCTTGTTCTTGTCGGCGCGGTGGCTTGGTTTGTGTCCAGATCTATCGCCTCTAAGTTACAGGAAATTGCAGTCACAACCGAGGGCGCAAACAAGAAACAGAATTGATGAACGGAGGTGTTGGCACCATCGGGCTCTGGACTCTAGATGCTAAAAAGGGGCTTGGTGGAATGCGTTCTACTATGTACGTTAATCATATTGCTCGTAACTTCTCCAACTTCAGGCCACTCTTCCTGTCCCTCTCAAGAGCTTCGATATCTATACTCATTTCAACACACATCTTCATCGAAAAACACTTTCATATCAAGCATCCAAGTGTCGGATGTGACAGGAGAGCTATAAATTTCTTCGGCTTCGAATATTCTTGCGACCCATACCAAAACGAGAAGGTGGTCGGTAACTCAAAAGAGTAGCATAAATACTGCGGTTGTTCCATACAGGTTCACTGTAGTCTCTCAGTAAGCTCCTCCATACTGAGGGTGTGAACCATGAGGCACAGGAGGAGCGCCACTGTTGAATTGCGGCTGGCCACCGTAGGACTGCTGGCTCCCCTGGCCTGCGTTATAGGAGGGGTTGTATCCTCCGGGGGGCGCCCCAGGTGGAGGAGGAGGAAAGTTCTGATTGCCTGAGGTTGGCGGTGCACTATAGCCCTGTGACTGCTGGGCATGTTGATCAGGCGGGCCACCAAAGTGGCCGCCGTGCGCTTGAATATCAGGATAGCCTGTACCAGAAGATGGCTCATGTGGTTGTTGTCCAGGGGGTGGAGGAAAGTATTGCTGTCCCTGTTGTGCATTTTGCCCATGTTGGGGAGGACCTCCTGGCGGAGGAGGGAACGAGTTGTTTGAAGAACCATGATGGCTCCCACCAAAAGAAGAGTTGCCTCCGTACTGCTGGTTCGAGCCAGGCGGCTGCTGATGACTTCCATAAGGGCCATTCTGACCGGGCTGTTGCTGATGCGTGCTGTATTGTTGGCCTGGCTCAGAGTGTTGCTGACTGCCATACTGCAGGTTTCCGCCGGGCTGTTGCTGATGAGAGTTGAAAGGCTGATGAGAGCCTGGCTGCTGTTGCGATCCGTATGTCTGATTCTGACCAGCTTGGTGTTGACCACCATACTGTTGGTTCGAGCCATGCTGTTGATGCTGGTTCGGGGATGGGGAGCCATAGGAATGCGCACCGGCTACGGGGGGCGCTGAAGCCGCCGAAGAAGCTGAGCCTGTAGGATTGTAGGTTGGTGCCTCGCCCGAGTACGTTCCACCGCTACTCTGCTGCTGTTGGGGCTGTTGCCCCGAACTATAGCCAAAGTTGGAATTCTGTCCCTATCGCCTGGTCAGTCTTGCGCGAACGGCGCATGCTGCTGTTGTGAACATACACTGCTGCCGTGTTTACCGCCAAACATAGTTGCGACACCACCCATAAGCTGCCCAGCGAGGCCTCCCTGATGATGGCTTGAGCTCTGGTTGGAATTGCCGTGGTAATTTTGGGGGGCAGGAGGCTTCTCCTGACTAGCCGAGTGCATAAAGCTCGACGCCAGTTGCCCAACGAGCTTTCCTGCGCCTGAGGGCTTGTTTCCCCCACTGCCGCCGCCACTACTACCACCATGGCTGCCGCCGAGGAACTGGTTTGCGAGACCGCCAAGATTGCCCAATGGACTAGAGCTGTGGCCACCGCTGCTGCTGCCACCATGACCAGAGTTCTTTCCGCCAAGCAAAGCGTTCATAGCCATGCTCTGACAGGCTGTTAGCATAATTCAACACTATCGAGAAATGCCAAGACGACATACTCCGAGACCCCGTTCACCAGAAGGACCATCTACACCTCTGGTGCCGTCCGGCATAATTGGTTCCATGGTACCATCTGCATGGCGCACAGTTTGCGATCCATCGGGATGCGTAATGAGTTCCGAACGCTTGGGAGCGCCGTAAGGATGTTCGCCTTGGGGAGCTGGAGTATTTCCCGTTTTGGCTGGTTCAGTAGGAACCTCCCACTGCGAAACACCAGTCGATAGCTGGACATAATAATATTTCTTGCTTGTACCATCCCATTGAGCAATCCAACCCGCGGGCAGCGGGGGAGGAGCAAACGTGGGGCCTTCGGCCTGCGGAGAGGCAGGACCCGTCATGTTCAAAATACGGTCGGTATATAGACAGGTAAAGATATTGTATGAAGCGGTCGAGACGGGGAGATATCGCAAATGGAGGGGTCACAGGTGAGGTAGGCAAATGATGAATAGATTGTCGCGAGGTGAGGGTGAAGGAGTGGTCGAAGACGGAAGTCCGTCACTTAGCGAGAAGGGCCGCAGTCATGAAGAGTGTAAAATACAAGAGGCGGGAACAAGACAAGAGACGAGGTGAGGTTTAGATGGTGTCGCCTCTAAACTACCTATGGAACCCTGTGGAGGTCAATGAGGCAGGCTTGGCTTGACTGGGCTAAGCTGGAGGGGCTCCAGGCTCTCTTTCGCCGCCCAAGATTGATTGATGAGAAGGGACTCCCAGCGAGGGGAAAGCCCACTTTGGGTTCTTACCTTACTTACCTACCTACTCCGTACCTACCTTTGTAATAGGTACCTACCCTTAGGGGGCAAGAAAATACCAAACCTTAACAAAGGGTGTTAAAATAAACTGAGCAAAGAGCTGCTTAAGTTTAGGCTAAATTTTCCTAAATACTTTTATCGCTTAAGGTAAAGGTCCTAGGTTTTCTTTTCTCCTGTAGCCTGCCTAAAGGTAGATCAGTTGCAGAAGGAGTATTAAACTACCTAAAGCCAGCTCACAAATCCCAACAACTTGATTCAGCGTCTTCAACCAGGACTCCAATTTTTATATGAATAGCTAGGTCCGTCACTTCTGCTATTGGGCTCTGGTTAATCAAGTCAGAAATGTACTCCTGAACTTCCAATAGCTTCATCTCACCATCCAAAAGACTCCACTAGGCTTCTGACGAGACCAAGCACAGCCCCGCCAGCAGCCCAGATTATAAAAACCTTCCCTCAATACTGTATATATACTGTCTGATAAGGGCCAGTCTTGGTGCTTGACGAATGTCTGACGGTATAACTAACCAACCACAGCCTTTCACACAAGTTCATCCCACACTGTGGCTGTTGCTATTTTTGGCAACATGCTGGATAGTATGCTTCACCTAACACCTACGTAGGCGCCACAACCCCTCCTCTCGCAACAACACGACACACCAGAAGCGGTCTTTAATCTCCAAATAATCATTCATGTTTACGTGTCGTAGGCGGCCTCTTTCCATCCGACGACGTCCATACAAACCCCAACACGCATGGGCTGTCCCAGGCTCGGCTAGGGTAGTAAAGCATTACTGTTTTATCATCATTGCTCTCCGCACTTACATATCTAGTAGTATTATCTGGAATTACCTTCTCACAAGTCTGAGTAGGACTACTCCAAGTACCTAACAAAGAATGCGTTAAGCTGTGTGATTTAATGGTTGCCTTACCAAGTCTTCCATGCGATGAGCCATGTTTCACAATTAACAGTCACAGTCGTCGAAATAATTGTAATGAAAGATCCATGAGTCTGATTCCTATTCCTATTGTACATGAAGATAAAAACTCCCAAACCCTTCCATCTACTGTTCGAGAACGTCAGGCAAGGCATATGCTGCTCTAGTATACTCCCCTTCCTCTTGATATTCCGAATTGCAGCTCAGCTCTACTTCGAGATAGCCTTAGACCTTGCGACCTCGAATGGCGAGTCGGCGACCGAAACCAAAGGCCATAGCCGAGCTCTTATTGCCAGAGCAGGTTGTACCAGCGGCCATAGATTGAACAACAGACCAGCGACCGGAAGCGCAACGTTGATACTTGGTTCCACCAATGCAGTTCCAGGCGCCCTCATCACTGCATGCAGCACCGGCAGTCTCTTCAGAACCGGAGCCAGAGCCAGGAGCTGTGGGGGTGGTAGGGGCAGGCTCGGGGCTACCGACACTGGTAGGAACAGGCTGACCGCCGGTTCCAGCAGTAGGTTTGGTCATGGTCAAGAGAGTGCTGGTTGCGGCGGGAGCTGAAGGAGCAGGGGCACCAGTAGCCTCAGCAGGCTGAGAGACAGTGACAAAAACACCACCAGGACTATGGATTTGTGAGTCAGGGGCATTAACAATAGAAGAGGGAGAGGGTACATACGCTGAAGGGGCGCTGGCAGCTGGGGCTGATGGCTGAGCGGCAGGGGATGAAGGTTGAGCAGCGGGTTGAGTCTGAGAAGGGACAGCACTTGGAGCAGCACCATTGTTGCCGTTAGCGGGAGTGCTAGGGGCAGCACCGCTGTTACCATCACCGGAGCCGGAACCACTGCCGGATCCTGCCTTACCACAAGTACCCTTGGGGCCAGCAGTCTTCTGGGAGTCGTTGGTCACATCAGGTCCAGGGTCGGGGAATTCGAGATCAGACGACTCCTCGGTAGTGCAGCCGTTGCCGACGTTAGCAACGAACATCTCAGGACGGTTGCTCATGGCGTCTGCTCGCTTGCCAGAGCCACCACCAATAGTGACGGCAGCGCAATTCATGTACATCTCACGGTTACCTATCTGGTTAAACCACGACCAGGCAAAGATAGCCTCGCCGGATGGAGCGTCGCTGGGGACCTTGAAGTCGAAGGTGGTGGTACCAGCACCAGGGCAGTTGCCGATGTATGAGTGGATGACCTTCCAAGACTTCCCTTTGTCGTAGGAAAGGGAAGCCTGGCAACTGCCACCACCATGGTTAGCACCGCCGGTGATGCTCATGTTGTAGGAACCGCCGGCTGACCAGTCTGCGACCGAGGCACCCTCCTTAGTACCAAAGAGGGAGTGGTAGCCCTTGCAAGGAAAGTTGGCGCCACTTGCATCGAGAGGGGCGGTCATACTGTAGTCGACATCGCTGCCAGCGTTGGGGTTGGATTTTGACTTGAAGGGGGGAGGGTAAATCATCTCCATATGTGCCTGGGCCAGACCAGCCAGACCGAGGCACGTAGCGACAGATGAGAAATGCATTTTGTCGCGGTTTAAAAAAGTGTGGTTTGAAATGAAAGTAGTGTGTGAGGGTATCTCGAAAAGAAGTTGATGTTGACACGACTGTGTTATTGTCGAGTGTTGCTCAGAGGTTGCTTGGAGTAAATCCTTGTGGTGAGTCTCACAGGATGAAAGATTTATGAAAGGATTGAAGCGTTTTTATATCGAAGCCTGGCTTATCCCTTGAGATCTTTCCGGCTCGTTGTTCAAGTGGACTGATAATGAATGGTGAACCACGGGTGCGGGTTCTGTTGCAGTCGTGATTGTTCGGTGGTTGAACAGTGAATCGAAAAGTATTGTGGGTAATGGAACAACAGCGTTGGCTAAGTAAGGAAAGTGAGGAGGGACAACAATATCCCAACTGAATAATATTTGTGACTGTATGGAAAAGAGAGTAAACAACAGTGACTGTAGGTACACTAGAAGTGACGAGCAGTGGCGGGCACAGATGGGTTAAGCGATCTTGTTTTTTCTCGAACAGGTCGACGGCGTCGGGCGGGAGGTTCCAAGTGATACAAGGGTTGAGTTCTTGTACGTTGTTCAGTCGGTGAGTTGGTGAACGCTGTCGTTCAGAAAAAAGATTCCAGTGTCCTTTACAAGCAGGATAGACTGGGGTGGAAGAAGTGAAGATGAAGTTTCTTGATTGTGAGGGAATGTATCCAGCCCGTCAAGGGAGTGTCAAGAAGAAGAAGAAAGAAGAAGACGAAGAAGAAAGAAGCCAAAAAAGGGACCGTCTAGAGGTAGAATCCTGAGTGTTCCTGTAGATGAACAGAAAGCAAGCGGATTTTGGAGGTTGGGGAGGCCTTCTTATGTAGTACTCGGTACGATCATAACCACTTTCTTTTACCCACCAGGTCTAGCAGGTCAGAATGTTTCAGTCGTTTCGTTTCGGCTGCCTCTAAAGCCAAGACACAGCACAGCGCAGCACAGAGTCAATAAGCGGACGGACCCCTGACAGTAGTTGACTAACTAATCCATACCAATGGTCTCCCGATTCCTTGTCCTGAATCGCAGCGCGGCAAAGGTCCAGCGAATTAGTCGCTCTCGTTGTTCATCTTTACCCCCCTTGCAGACTCGCAGAGCCAGGGCCTCCAACTCCGCAGAGCATGAACACACCCAACTACACAGCCCGGAAGTAAGTGCCATCAAGAGGCGGGAGGGTCCCTTAGGATCGACGTTATTCCCTTGACTCACCAGGAACAATTTTCGGGGAGCGAAGCGACTGGCGGTGGAAGCGTCTCGACTGTGGGCGTCTATGTCGCATGTGTCTGGAGACCCCCTTGAGAGCCAGCGCCTAATGGCAAGCAAAGGATTCTCCTACCTACTAGGATACCTACCCACGTATGTATTCACTAGGTAGTCACGTCATGGTACTTCTTATACCCAATACCCATAAATCATTCCTATTCTCTTCTATCGCTATCGTTTGTTACATGGATCTCATGCCATTGTTCTCTGTGTACCTACCTCCGTAGGAGAAAGCGTTGATGTTGAAAAGAAAAGTGGCACCCCTGGACAGAGGCGCCGGGCCAAGGATTTCAAACCGATCTCTTCCCCACATTCCCTGGCTCTTGCAGCACAGACTCTTCGATTATCATGCTAGATAGGTACAGAGTACTTGAAAATCTCCAACTAAGCCTCTTAGGCGTTTAGACAGGCATCTACTGGACAAGGGACAAGCGGCACCTGATACACGAGTTGTTAGTCTAGCTCTTTTCTTCTTTCGCTGTTATCAAACGTTCTTACTTTCTCTATGAATTCATCATGTGCTCTAATTAAACGTCTGCTTTTCATCTCGTAGCACAGCCCTCGTATTCAACAATGGCACTCTTGCATGTGCTGCTTGCTTCGTAGATCTCTTGTGCCGTGTTTGCCTGCCATGCGCCGGGCTACATGATGTGAGACCTGACACGGCCCGTTTGTTGCTCGCCTTCGCTGCCACCCAATATTGGCCTTTCTATACTCGCGTTCCCTGTTGTTTCGATCCTTCTTTATGCCCATCTTCACCGAAATACCCGTCTCGCCTACACATAGAACGAATGTCATCCTTTCAGCATGTCTATGTACACTAGAGACATACTCTGTCACGGGTGCAAGTCGTCAAATCGCAAGGATTGGTTCGCCTTTCACTTTGGTTAAAGGCCCGAGTTCCGCACCTCTTGTTTCGTCAAAGGGCAAACAAGGATCAAAGGATGAAGCAAGCCTACATATGTGACGGTGTAGGGTTGCCCCAGCCAATCATATACTAAACCCTGCCCTGTCGCTTTGAAAGCCACCCGCGGCCTAGAAATGCATTGATTGGGCTGGTACCTGAGTGAAACGCGCTATCTGCAATGGCTTCAGGGGAGCCAGATCGGACAACGATGATACTTTTACCTGAGATGAAATTCGCCTTTCTTCTAACTGAAGCAAAAACCAAATAACGTCATGCATCTGAAATTTGCGATTGCCAATCATTTGCCACAAGTGACTTGCCTATTAGGGATGCTCATGTAAATTCATCAGTAAATACACGTAATAGAGAAATTTAGACCTGTCAAAGGTCATAAACCCGAAACTTGCGTTATCGCGATTCGAGCAGGTCAGATCAAATCTGTCATGACTTCACGTGAAATTCTGTAATAGCAATGGCCCCTTTCATCTCCATTTCTACCTAGGTAATCGGTCCCAAGGGTCTAAAGCCACATATATTTGGGTACCTAGAGCACATGAGACATTATTTGAAGTGCCAACTATGCATGGCATAAACGATTTAAGACACTGGGTGACAAGTGATTTCAATGTACACAACGATCTATTCAATGCGAGGTGACAGGGAGTATTGAGAGAACGAGAGCGGCGCAGCCGTCCTCGAATTGTGATTCAATATCATAATATTCCGTTGGGTTACCTGCCCGAGGTAAATGAAGTCCAACCGTCAAGTAATTCAGTAATCTTCATCTACCCTGTGTATGTTACCAGCGAATATTGTTGACACTAGATGCTCTTCTTGCCAATCCAACACTATCAATCATCTAAGCTAGGCAGGTAGGTAGTCTCAAGTGCATCAACACATCACATCACATCGTCACATGAATATGCGCTGTGCTCATGAATTGCGGGGGTTTGACTCGGAAACTCGGTATTGGCATGATAACTCCTAGCGATTCGTCTTTTCTTGTTAGCCAGTTGAGCTGATTTTATTCTTGGTAAGGCGTTGCTAATGATCGTCTACTGGGAGGCCCACATTTCCATGCCTTCAACGGCTGAATGGACAGTTGAATAAAATCCCTGGACGCCTTAACCGTGCTTGAGACAGGGGAGGATGGAAATGCAACGTTGCGGCCACTGGTCACTGGCCATAGCGTTTGGAATAATAAAGATGATTTCTAAATATAAGGCGGAAATAAAGAGAAGGAAGCTCAAGAAAGCCTGACAGTTACACTAGTGACTAAGCCATTTGTTTGATAAGCCACTTCCACATCTCGGCGAAATAGATCTGGGCCACCATCAAGCTACCTTCTGTTAGTAATTACTTCATTCTGTCACAGGTATTGCTGTAGCTTAACAGCTCAAAATGACCGGGACGTAAGTTTAGTATTCAAGGCCTTTACTCTTAAGCACATACAATGTCAACTGCAAGATGGGACGTTAAAATCACCGGTTGTCATCTGTGTTAGATGGGTATACTTCTCTCACTCACGTAATATTTGGGCTGTCTTGACGTGCTCTTCCTCTCGTTGATCTTGGTAATTACTTATCATACATCAGCGTTGTCCAGAAATTTTCAACCATGAGCTTGGTCCCCTGTTTTAACATGCCCCTCTTGTGTTTGAAAAGTCGCCAGGGTGACGAATGGCATGAGTTCCCACTAGCCCAGCCGCGCGTGTATGCATGTGAGAACTGTAAATAGCCGAGGTATTGGAAGTACCTACCTCCTGTACTTACCTCACTCACCCTCCACTGAGGTGCCCCATCGCACCTACAACCTTGCCTTAATTAATAAAGCAGGTACCTGCTTGCACTTTTCGTTTCTTAGGTAGGTTGGCAATACCTAGGTACTTAGGTAACTTGGTGCAACACCTCAGATTAAGTAGGTACCCCTATACCTTTTAAGATATCGACCTCCCTTCGCTGTCACGAGATAGCATATCCTACCTCCTCTTGGCCACTGACAAGCTACGATACTGGAGCCTCATGATTGCCAATGCCAACGCACCAATGTACATAGTCATAGCTCATGCACTGCCATCGCATATATTATTCAATAGCAATGGTCCTTAAGATTCAATGTAATCAAGACGTCGTTTAACAGCTAGCATACAAAGTAACCCTCTACAATTGCAGTTGGTCATGTCCAGCTTGGTGGGTAGATATACAGTCACTATCGCACACATCTTCAAAGCTGCTTGTACAGGCGAAACTAACATGGACATAGTCCCTTGTCTCTTTTAACATATGACTACTTGTGCTACGTTGTAAATGGTAAAACAATGGTTGATGGGCGAGTGCCTTTGCGTCGCGTCGCTTGATCTTGTCAACTCGACTGCTCAACCCCTTTCCTCACAACCAGACGACTCTGATTCTTTAACTGCTCTACTTGTCGCTACCTTTAGCAAATACTGTCAAAGATTTTAAGGCTAAACTATTTAGAAACCACTGGGACATTCTCAATGGTGGCATTGCACTTAGCTCTGGGGTTTGCCACTGGATGTGCACCAAGTCATTCCCCTACCAAACGTCCGCTATTACCTAGGCAATAGAAATCCACACCTAGGCCTCACCTACTACCGCTCAGATCACCTCGGGTTTCGAAAGTTGCTAGTCTAGATGCTTGCTGTTGCTGTCCCCGCACCCAAGTTTACTAGGCTACCGGCCTAGCCTGTCCGACCACGCTTTCTCGATGCTTGTCCGCTCGAGGAAGCACGGGGAACAGAGGCGGATATTCCGACGCCCCATTTGTCCATTGTTGCCAAAGTACAACCAAACATCATTGCCATCTAGTCAATGTGATAGTAGATGGATGATATCAATGTAGTTTCATCCCTTCCATAGTTGACACCATCCATCGAGTTGCACCGTCCGTCAACCGAATGACGTACTTGCTAGCCCAGATACTTGGGCCATCCGAGGCTTAGGCCCCCTCTCATCTAAGCTCTGTCGTTCCTATATTGAAGCTCGTATGCAATGGCACACACACTGTTATCTTGACGGAGCTCAAACTCCGAGAAGAGTGCGTTGAGGTCAATCTCGGTAAGGCTGCCGCCCAGAAAGGCCGTGCTAAGTGCTGCACTTTATTTTATGTGAAGGCGAAGAGGAAACCCAATGCTGAGTCTGAGACTTTATTTGGCTTCTTCTGAAGCCTCCGAAGGTCGAGGATGGCTGGTGGCAGGCACAGCGTGGTTAGCTTGGGGGGTCTGGTGCGTTCCTTGACCGCCATATCCTTTGCTATAGGCATTGCCGCCTCGGTGCTGCCCGCCATACTGGTGGCCCTGCTGTGGGCTTGTGCCAAAGTGTTGAGGCACAGGGCTACTATAACCGCCCCTCACTATACTGGCGTTAGCCGCTTGTTAATGCTCTGCATGGCGATGGGCGTCAGTATGACTTACTTGGACCACCTTGCTGGCCTGGGTTAAAAACAGGCTGGTTGTACTGCACATTTGGGCTCATTCCATACATGGGCTGGCCTTGTTGTGACCCCTGGTGCGCCATCATCGGCGCCGCGGGACGACCAGGGCTGGGATAGCCATTGACACCAGGGACTGGCTGAGGTCCAGAAGGAGGCATGAATTGCGGGTGTCCTCCAGGATACATCATCTGCGGGCCAGGAACCATTCCTTGAGGTCCAGGGATAAATTGTTGCGGCATCATCAATGGACCACCCATCTGACCTTGCTGAGGACTCATGTATTGATGATTATTAGAGAAATTGCGGAACTGATTCATCTGAGGCGTGCCGGGTCCCATGAAGACTGCCTGGTTGTATGGTACTTGCGGCGAATTGTAGGCTACAGGCACGTTGCCGAGGCGGGGTGAAGCAAAAGACTGAGCTGAGTTTGAGTGCATCATGCGGTGGTCGTCGTTTCCATATGGTGGATGGGGAACATGACCATGCTGAGGCGTGTGCATCTGCATAGGGGGCATATGAGGCGAGCCCCGAGGAGCCATGTTCGCGCCTTGCTGGAGGTGGAATGGTAGTTGATGTTGGTGTGGAATTTGAGGGACAACATGTTGAGGGTTCGGGGTAGCCAACGCAGGGCCGCCAAATGGCTGGCGTTCGAAGTATTCTTTATAAGTCAAATGCATCGTTGACTCAGGCTTCTCATTATCTTGGAGCTGCCGCCAGGTAGGTAGTGTATCGAAGGATGGGCGCAGGCCGGCGTTTTCGTCCCAGTTTCTCCCTTGAGGAGGTGTCAAGGTCTGGATATGAGACAGTATATAACATTTCTTGACATCAATGGCCTTTGTCTTACGACGGATGAGCTGACCATCGGAAACGCCACTGCTTGCTGGGGCGTCAACATTGTTAGCAGCAGATCGAGGACTCGAGGTTGCACTGGCGTGGCTATTGGGATTGAAAGCAGCCGCGAACGGGCTGGGCCTAAATTCGTGGCTATTCGGGTTCAGCTTTGCGCCCATATGGCTGGGGTTGCCGCTGAGGCGTCGGTTATAGCCAGCTTCGACACCGCTAGCTGGCCCTGTTGGAGGAGCACGGGTTTCCTGACTGGGCGTATGTCCCTGATGGGCTGCAGGAGGCTGAGAGTATTTTTGTTGTTCAACATTGCGTAATCGTTGGGCCAGAGTGCCAGTTTGTTGTTGTGGAGGCACATGGGGACGGTTGTTTCGATATTGCTGCCCATGATAGGGCTGCTGAGCATACTGTTGGCGAGCACCAGGATGGCGAGGTTGTCCCCCGGCTACAGGTGTAGGCTGAGCACCGACAGGACCACGGGCTGCTCGGGTATCACTGGGAGGAGCAGATGCACCAGCCGCGGCACCTTGACCAGACACTTTAGCCTGTGAGTCTTTTGATGGAACAGCCTTCTCCTTAGTCACGGCAGTAGCCTTGGCCTTGGCCACCTCCTCGGCATTTTTGATAGCCTTAGCTTGGATTTCTTGTTGCTTGAGGGGGTCCTTGGCTATGATGGAGACTAGATCTGTAGGGACTGGGGTTGAGAGTTTGAAAGAGTTGGCAAACTTCTTCAACTCTGTCAACTTGACCTCCTTGTCCTGCTTGGCTTTGTTGCTTCTAGCCTTCTCGGCGTTCTGTCGTTGCTGGCTAGCAAATGTTTTGAATTCCTTCAACACATCGTGTTCAACTGTGGAGGTAGCACTGGGAGTAGGAGCAGCCTGACTTCCAGGAGCCGGGGCAGCTTTGGCGGTGTCGCTTGGCTTAGTCTCAGCTCCCTTTCCAGTAGCAGGCTTTGATTCATTGATCGAGGGCTCTGTGACCTTGACTTCTGTCGGAGCCTTCGGCGCATCGGTTTTCGGAATTGATCCGTTCTTGATAGCGTCGGAGGACTGAACCTTGGACTCCTCAGAGGCTGACAGAGCCTGTTTCTTGGGCGGTGCTTTGATCTGGGAAGAAATGATTGCAGGGTCAATAGGGGCGCCTTTGACACTAGATTGAGCCGCGGGTGCCCGCTTGGCTGGTGGAGTGTACTTGTTCTCACGCCCAGCAGACAGAGGCGGGAAGTCTTGACGCCGAACACCGCTGTATCTGTAGGAGAATTATGGTTAGCCATACGAAGAAATGGCTGGGAAATGGATAGGTACTTGTCCTCTTCATCACCTCCATCATCTCCGCCGACGTAGTCCATGATACGTTCCTCAGCCACGTGAGCAGTAGTGGGCGCGCTGCGTTCAATTTCGCGCGCCTTCCTATCTGCTGCAGCTATCCTCTCTCTGTATTCTGGGTGGTTTTTGTCAATAGCAGTAGTATAGAAGTTCTCATCGTAATTGGTTTTCAGTCCAAAGAGCCTCTCGTTCTCGGCGAACTGGTCCCAATTACCGCTACCGCTAGACTTCTCAAGGCTACCATTGAAAGAATCGTTCGAATCGGGGACCCAAGGTTGAAGAACCCGCTCGTTACCGAATCGATTTTTGGAGATGGCAGTATCGGTTCGGAATGCAGCCCGGCCTCCTATATCACACAGAATTAGATAGCTCTTGCTCGAAAAGACTGAAAAACAAACCATTCTGTTTGCCCCCAGACCCCCCACCAGCTATTCCATCCTTCTTCGGAACGGGCATATTCAAGAACGCTCCAGTCGTTATGTAAATTCTTAAAAAAGAGCCAAGTTTAACAAAGCTCGGCCACCATTCAGGTATCCAGAAAGAAACTCAAGTGACGATGTGGGGTGATTGTGGATATTTCGTTTGGGGTCGCAGAAGGACGGGAAGCGAATTCGTGACTCTGAATAGACGCCGATGTTAGCCTCCCAAGCGCTGTAAAGTCTCTCTGTTCAGAAGCAAATGGGAGAGAGAAAAGATATAAGCAGTATATCATCAGAGGCCTAGTTCTGTTACTATGACATGACGACAGTGGACTACACGAAGATCGTGGGGTTTGGGGATGATCGATAAGGGGAAATACCAAATCGACTTGGTAGAGGGGGAAAGATGGGTATAATGCAACGACTTACTTTGCGATAGCTTGAGGAGATCAATGCAATAGTCGGGCGATACGATGACTACCTTATGGAGCTGGGCTGGGTCTGCTGGGCCAAGGCCAAAGCTATGGTAAACTTGCGAAAGGCTCACTTCTGACTCAATGCTGCGAAGGTTAGTAACTGTATGCATACATTCATATGTAGAGCTGTTTCTGATCCACTAGATAGATTTCCGGCGAGCGCTGTGTGCTTGGGAGTATAAAAGATAAAGGGAGAGAGGAGAAATAGTAGGGAGGCCAAACCGAGCAGTTGTGTGAGGAGAAGCGAAAAGGCGGCTCCAACGAAAACACTGTCAGGAAAACGGGCGAAGAAAGCGAAAGACGATGGGGTTCGAGTGGTTTTACCTCGCGGGGTCTATAGAGAAAGGGAAAAAATCCAGATGCAATGATCTAGAGCGTCGTCCAGCTCGCGTATCGTTAAAATTGCCTTGCAATGGGCATTAGAGCATGGAGCGGATGCGCAAAAGGAGAGTTTGAGTCGTGGTTGGAAGGGAGAGTCGAGACGATGAGCGACGAGGTCTTGGTGGTAGTTGAATTGGTGGTTGAGGCTTGGGCACTGAACCTTTACTCCGAGAGGTACCTACGTCTAGGTAGGTAGGTACTTAGGTAGGTACCTAGGGGATGGCACAGTACAGGACAGAACAACACAGTAGGTGGAGGCCACGGCAGTATGCTTAACGGCGGGATGGTCGAAGGGTCTCCTCTGTTGCTATTCTGCTGGACGAGAACCCTCTCTTTTAGTTTGTTCTGGGACACAGCCGCGGAAAGGCTTTTCCCTCCCGGTACCGGGTCCCCTGTTTAACCTCTAATTGTCGTGGGCGTCGTGCTTGGCCAGTGTCGTGTGTCTAAATGCCTGTACAGTTGAAAATACTGTGGATCGCTCTCGAATGGTGTGTCTTGTGAGTGGTTTCCCTAAACCCAACCTTTCCATGACATCCATCCTCTTGATAAGTTACCTAGGTTATGCGGGTATGTTTTAAAGCATGATCCATCATGTCGTATAGCAATCGTCAACTTGAACAATCGAGAACAAATCAAAATATGCACAATCGCCCGGAGTTGCAATGAAATAATGCGCAGTCTAGATCTTACCCCAGTTCCATTTTCTTTATGCTATCCAGCAGGTAATTAGTCCAGTTGTGATTGTGCTTCTCCTACGTAGCGTCGTAGTACAGACATATACGCAAGGTAGTAGGTAAGTATGAATGAAAGCTTACGGAGTACACGCTTGTTGTTATAAAAGTGGGCGTTGCTGGGGATGCAGTAGGGATACATCAGTGCGCATAACCCGCATGGGTCTTGAATCTTCAGCGCTTACTGTGATATTCGGCTTCCATTAAGGTATCATCAGAACACATGCAAAGCTCCAATGCATACTATGTAGCCAAACACAAGACAAGAGGGGCTATATTGGTGTAGGCGCAGTGTTGGTACAACTCGTGTACCCACGAATACGATGCTGACAGCAAGTTTGGGGCCAACGACTGGTTTTCAAACGTATGA
Organism: Fusarium musae; assembly: GCF_019915245.1. NCBI lineage: Eukaryota > Fungi > Ascomycota > Sordariomycetes > Hypocreales > Nectriaceae > Fusarium > Fusarium musae. The sequence continues at coordinate 4,747,497 of NC_058387.1, forward strand.
GTGGCTGTAACCTGACCGGTTCTGGCTTCGCCGAGTTGCATAGGTACGAACGTTTCCAACGGCAGGATGTCTGGCGAGAACCCAGAGTTTAGTCTGGTATCTTCAGCATTGCGGTCCTTACCTACGGGTTGACTGGTAAAGCTGACATTGAGCCCCCACAACTTTTTATCAAAGCATACATCGGCAAAAGCAACCCTTTGAGATGCTACCTTTGAATGCAATGCAGCAGATCAGACTCGATCTGTCTTTGCGAGAGATACGCGTCACCAAGCTCATGTAACATAAAATTCATGGTGGTGAACAAAGGGGCCTATAATGGATCAAAGGATTTCTACTACAAATATTCACAAAGAGGTCAGCCTCTCCCACATGACTTCTAAACTGTTGGTACAGGTTCTTTTCTCTCTTGGACCTCCAATTATACTCGCAGACCAATCTCCTCGGCATAGGGCAGCACGAACAAATCACCGACAGTTGAAACGGTGGCCTTGCCCTCAAGGAGAGTCTTGGCAGCCTGTCAAAGAAAGTATTAGTCTTATGGAATATTTGACAAAATTCGGGTCAGTTCTTACAGTTTTAATGGATTCAGCGGAGACACCATCGATAGCCTTGGCAATGGCAGCAGAGTCATAAGGCTTGCCGCTATTGACGATACCAGAGCCAGCAAGGGCGATGCTGGGTTGGCGGAGCTGGTTCTGGTTCAGAAGGTTAAACTTGGCGTAGGCAGCGGCCTTCTTGACGTCCTCCTGGCTCGCTTGGCCATCTGCTATGCTCTTGAGCACCTTAACAGTCTCCTCAGCACCCTTACGGACAGAGGGAGCAGGACCACTGAGCTGAACAGTAAGGAGGCCAGCATCGGAATAGATTAGGTTGGAGGTGTTGACAGTAAGACCGGAGGTACCAGCAGTGGCCTTGGCCAGGAGGCTAAAGCCAGGAGCCCACTTGATGGTGGACTGACCACCAAGGAGAGTAGCCAGCACAGCGTGCTCCGGCTTGGTAGAGTCGTAACCGGAGCCGGGGAAAGCAATAACAATAGAGTTGCCAGCACTAGAGCTTGTTCGTTGCTCACCACCAAAGTACTTGGTGGCTTCCGTCTTGAGATTTTGGCCACTTCGAGGGGCAGAAGGCACGTCCTTGAAGAACTGGCCAACCCACTTGGAGAGAGAATCGGGAGAGGCACCGTCGGCAATAAGAGCAATGTTGGGCTTAGCGTAAGCAACGTCGGCGTAGCTAGCAATGTACTCCTCGTTCAAGTACTTCTGGTAAGGAGTGGAGGAGCTGGGGAGGAGGGAGGAGCCGAGACCAGTGTGGAAGGCGATAGCGTGGGCGTTGTCGAGAGCAGTGGCGGCGACGTCGGCGTTGAGGACAGCCTGCTTGGCGTGGAGAACACGCTCAACATCCTCGTGGAACTCGTGAGCTAGCGATCCTCGTTAGTATAGCCCAGATGCGTATGTAGTGTACGGTTGAATGTTTACTCACTGGTATACTTGGTCAGAGAGATGACCTCAGCGAGGAGCTCGGTGAAGTAAGGCAGATCCTCGCGGAGAAAGCTAGCTTCGACGACAACAGCCTCCCTAGAGTGAGAGGAAGCTAATTGACCACCAAGAAGCTCAGACTCGCGAGTAATGCGAAGAGCAGATCGTCGCTGGGTGTTCTACATGGAGCCAGCAAATTAGCTCAAGTCCTTGATTTCCACTCGATTCTCTCGTCTCTCACCTTGAAGGCAAATTCGGCAAGGCCAACAGAAAGGCCAGGAAGAGGTTGGTAGCGAGTACCGGCCTTGGCCACCACAGCGAGCGTAGTAGTAGGGCCGTGAGCATCCCGCGAGGCGACCTTGAGGCCAGTCACATCCGAGGTCTCGTATGATCCGGTCGAAGCAGCGGCGGCGTAGGTACGTCGCTGGACGCGGCAGGCCTGGCGGGCAGCCTGCTGCGCAGTTCGCGCAAGGGACGATCTCGAGATCATATTCGCGGGTGATGGCGTAGGCAATTGGCGATCCTTCGGCCGTCTAGGTGAAGCAATTGATCTCCAAGAGAAGTGCCTCGTCGAAAAGGTCCCGTCTAATTTTCGGGCTACGGGACGAGTGAGAATGTCACGTGATTGCCCCGGTCAGCCAGATTTCCATCCGCGGCATTGGCTCATCAGTGCGACTTCAGCGACTTGGCGCCAGGGAAAGAATAAATACTAAGTGCCAAGGTACTAAGGTAGGTAGGTACCTACAAGTAGTACCTTACTCCGTCGTACCCAGCATTGAAGTTTTGAACCCCACTGAGGACAGGCCTACCAGCAGCTGACTTACAGCAATCAGAGTTGCAGGCAAAAATTGACTTATTAACGATCCATTAGCATTTGCGCCGGAGAAAAAAAAAGCATCCCAACCTTGTTGCTCTCTCGACTGCTTTTCCACCCTTTAACCTTACAGCTAGCATTGCTGAAAACGAAACTCTCGATTTATTCTTCTCAGGCTCTCAATTCTTCTTTTATAATTTTATGTCAATCAATGACGTTCCGGTAGCAAGTGTGAAGCTCTAGAGATAGTGAGAGGATCTCTAGGAGCAAGCAATGCTCGTTGTGAGTCGAAGCAGCTCGATTACCATTTAAGATATACCAGCTGACAGCCCCTTCACGGCAGACAAAACATGCCGCTGAGCTTTGTGCTCTCCTAGTCAATGATCTTCATGGCGAACTTCCTTCGGTACGTTATGTTTTATGCCGTAGTTGTCTGGGTACAAGTGAGGTTGTGGGGCTGACTTGCTCGTCGCAAACAGCGAATCTTGAATGCACTGCTCATAAAAGGCCGGTCGACCATTGCGCAACTGGCCCAACATACATCTCTCACACCGCGATACTTACGAAATGGTATCGCTGTTCTGATACAGCAAAATCTTCTTTACCACCACACAGACCCTAATACCGACATCACGTACTACCAAGCCGATGCTGACGCCTGTTACAACCTCGTACGATCAGGGAAGATCTTAGATGTGATTGAAAACCAATACGGCATCGCGGAGCGGGAACTCGCCCAGACTTTGATGCAGCTGGGTCACGCCCGAATCGCCGATCTTTCTCAAGCTTTCGGGTCGAGGGCGCCTAAGCTCAATGGACATGCTAACGGTGAACATAAAACCCACGATGGTCTCATCGAGTCAGAAAGTCACCTGAACTCTGTCCTTGTTCGCCTGATTCGAGCAGAAATCGTCGAGACTGTTCGGCCCGAAAGCTTCCGGAACCCTAAGGATGTCTATCGTGAGATCGAAGACGAAGTCACCAAACCTCGACCAGGCGAAAAGGTCACCAAAGGAAAGATCGAGGCTCAACGCGAGGTCATCGAACGCTCTAGAACATATAGAGACCAGCCCAAGACTTTGAAGCGTCAGCTTGACATGAGCGGGGGTCCCAAGCCAAAGAGACGGAAACTTGTTAATGGAGCAACGCAAAATGGTCATGCATACGATGCTCCAAAGCTGAACGTAAGAGCGCCCAATTATTTACGATTTGATTTCCCGACTGACATTTGACAGCCCAATGTGGTGATCAAGATAAACTATGAAAGATGCTTGGTTGAGCTGCGGAACCAGAGACTTGCAGAACTCGCAACAGAAATGCTTGGCGAAGTCACTGGTGAAGTTTACCGCGCAGTGCTCGATCTCTTGACCTCAGATTTTTCGAGGTGCCAGTCTGACCCGCTACTCGATGAAGTGACTCCTGGACAACAACCAGCTGTGACAACTATCGACATATTTGAGCACCTGGACGAAAATATCAACGTCCAAAATGGGATTGGCAAAACTCCAAGAGAAAAAATTGACTCACAGAGTGCTGAACGGATCAGGGAAACAGCGCCGGAGTCAGACGACGATTCTGACGATTCAGATGCCGGTCCTCCCGGTCGAAGAAAGGCGTTTGACGTTGACGATGAAGTTGATGAATGGGCTGGCGACAACCATGAGGGTACAGCTAATGGGGAACAAGAAAACAGAGTAAGATTTGAAGATACTACGAATGGAAACGAGACCCGAATCTCCCAGATGCGCCGTCATCTTCTTCTCCTCGCGGAAAGCAAGTATCCGTTCATCCGTCACTGTGGGATGTACGGCCGTGGGCAATGGACAGTGGACTTTGGTCGCCTCGTAGGCAAGCTGCGGGAAATCGAACTGGACGCTATTATTGAACAATCCCACGGTCGCCATGGTCTACGCTTGACCCGCATTCTTCGAGAGAAGGGCAAGCTTGATGAGAAAATGCTTCCAGCCGCCGCGCTCATGAAGAAGGGTGACGTGCAAGGCAAAATGCTCGCGATGCAGATGGCAGGTATAGTGGATGTTCAAGAAGTGCCCAAAGATAGCAGCCGACTTGCCAATCGAACCCTCTTCTTCTGGTATTTTGACAAAGAGCGAACCCAAACACAGGCACTGGATGACATTTACAAGGCTATGCTCCGATGCCTTCAAACCTTAGAGGTGGAGCGCCACAAGGAACGAAACATTCTTTCGTTTGTTGAGAGGAAGGACGTGCAAGGCAAAGAAGAGGAGGTCATGACCACAGAGCATTACAACAAATACAACAGGCATCTGGGAGTGCAGGACAAGCTTCTCGGTCAAGTCATGAGGCTAGATGAGTTGGTATCTGTGCTTCGTGATTACTGAGGAGTAGAAGGAGACGCCAATGCGTGTATATCTTCCTCAGCTCGAACCTCGCTTGGAATTGGCGGTTGGCGTGGATATCAGGTACTGACGTTGGGTACGGTTTGGCCTCATATCATCTCTGCATCCATATTTTAGATAGCAACTCACGAAAAGAACGCATTGAATCGCCTTTTTTCTTTTCCTCTTTTCTTTTGACATTTTTCTCGCCTTTGCTTCGTGACTTCGTGACCGTTTGATTTGTTGTTGAAGGTAGGACTTCGCGAAGTGTTGTGTGTGAGATGGCCATCAGCATGCATGTTCATATGGTCAGTAAGATATCGCTAACCTGTAGGCTGGTCTCTCTACCTGGTAATGCGTATTTGCTTACAGGGGAACTTTATGTTAGTTCTTGTAATAGAAGAAAGCCCGTACTCCAATTTCTATATCACTTTGCCCCCGGTAGTTTCTTTTGTTACTTCGAGACTATGACTTTGAGGCTAGAATATGGAGTTCTCGGCCTCCGGGAACGGCAGTATCCGGCTATCATGGCGTTACCTTCGCGATAAATATGAACCTTTTAAGTTTTCCTGGGTTCATCAGATGAAGACGGTTATAGAGGAACCGTCGCGGCTATAGGGTACCGTGATTATTTGTTAGTGGCTTGTAAAATAAACTGTGGCTCATGCTTGGCCGCTGTTGAGGGTCGGGATTCAAGAGTGGAGTCTCTCAAATCGCACCAGAGAAAAATCCAATGAAACCCGTACTCCGTAGACGGATAGCTACTAAATCAAAGCTCCACGATTCTCCGACGTCGGTACGGAGTACATACAACCGCAAATACGCCAGGGATTTAGCAAGGGCCAGGGGATTCCTAGGAACTAAAAAGAGATAAGTGCACTGAGCGACAGGAAAAATTTCCCAAGCAGCCAGCTCTTGAGTCTTATACCCGAACTCTTGCTCTCGCGACAAGCTCACGACTCCATTTTCCAAGTTTCTTGAAAAGTCTTGGGAAATACTGACAAAGAAGCGGCCTGATCTGATTCCTATTACTCTGCCCCATCAAGATGTCTCCCCCCGTCGCTCCTGGTCGCGAGAAGGAGTCTGGCCTGGCTCGTGTCCTCGGCTCCGGTACGTTTCACTCCAATTGAAACAGGCGAGAGTCCATGCTATTGCTTTACGGTTTCCTGCAATCAATATCTCTAGTTCGAGCTGACAAGATCTTTACAGGTTCCGCTGGTATTGCTGAGTTGGCCGTCTTCCATCCTGTACGGAACCCCACCTCTCTTGAGCACAAACAATTGCGACAAATGTTGGAGCTGATCACTAACCCCTCCACAAGGTCGACACCATTGCGAAGCGGTTGATGAGCAACCAGACCCGTGTAAGCGAATTGCCTCTCTTGACGCATGCCATCGGACAATGTATTGACAGCTTGGGCTCGTAGATATCCAGCGCCAGCGAGTTGAACAAGGTCATCTTCAAGGACAAGGCCACCGCTCCCTTCGGACGAAAATTCGTTTCCCTCTTCCCTGGACTGGGATATGCCGCCGGCTACAAGGTCCTACAGCGTGTGTACAAGTATGGTGGCCAGCCTGTTGCTCGTGATTACCTCTCCAAGCACTATGGAGCAGACTTCGAGAACGCCTTCGGCAAGAAGACCGGAAAAGCCATCATGCATTCTACTGCTGGAAGGTAGGACATGAATACCTCTGTTTGTTGAGAAGCTTGAACTGATGTGCCCCATAGTCTGATCGGTATTGGTGAGATCGTTCTCCTACCTCTTGACGTCCTCAAGATCAAACGCCAGACAAACCCCGAGGCTTTCCGTGGCCGTGGTGTCCTCAAGATCGTTGCCGATGAGGGTTTTGGCCTGTACCGTGGCTGGGGCTGGACAGCTGCTCGTAACGCCCCTGGATCTTTCGCTGTATGTGTGGCCTCTTCTCCTTGAGTTGATTCAGAAGACTGATTTGGCGTAGCTGTTTGGTGGATCTGCTTTTGCCAAGGAGTATATTTTCCATCTTGAGGATTACAACAAGGCCAGCTGGTTCCAGAACTTTATTGCTTCTATTGCTGGTGCTTCCGCTTCTCTGGTTGTCTCTGCTCCCCTTGACGTTATCAAGACCCGTATCCAGAACCGAAACTTCGACAACCCTGAGAGTGGCTTCCGAATTCTCTCCAATATGGCCAAGAATGAGGGCCCTGGAGCTTTCTTCAAAGGACTTGTCCCTAAGGTACGCTCACCGTCCTAGAAGTGATAGCCGTCTTTCTGCGGCCCGCCAGCTCCCGATCAACTCCCGTCCCCACTCAAGAACTTCTCGACGCTAACTTTTACGGCCCTGCAGCTCCTCATGACTGGTCCCAAGTTGGTTTTCTCTTTCTGGCTTGCCCAGACTTTGATTCCTGCCTTTGACATTGCATTCAAGAAGTAGAGATGAAATTATGCAATATTTGAATTCATGTTAAAGATTGATATACGAATCTAGATAGGTACTATCTGGACGCTGATAACGAAGACAGCTTAAATGGGAGTTTAGACGGATCAGGTTCTTAGGTTTGCTACGATAGACACGCCACTGCGCCGATATGAGAGGATCTGCTTCGCTTGGAAGCGAGGTAAACTGTTAGTGAAGCAGTGGGGAGGCACTCAACTCTGTATAAATAAGCGATTTGATTTGATAAATGCCATCCGTTCTAATCGGGAGATGCCTGTGGGACAGAACAAAACTCAAGGCCTAGGCGACAAAACCATATACGTAAGCCAGCGTGAGCTTGAGTTAAGCTTGAATGATTTCGTTTGGCTATCGTCTTATAAGATCTGAAGTTTTCTTTGGGGCTTGGGTCATACCTTATTGAAAGGCGTAATGTGGTGGTGCTGGACTTGCTTACTCTCAACGTCACCTATCTACCAGGGCATCAGAGCGGTAGGCACAGTTACTTTGTTTAGATTTGCTCGATGCAGCCGTGAGCAAGGCCATGATCCCTGTTAAATTCCACAATGGTGTAGTTTATAGGCCCCTCTTCACAGGGCGGTCCAAAGGCCCTCAATTCGTGGTGTGATCTGCTCGGTTGTGAGCTTGTGATTTGCCAATGTCAACTGGGGGTGCGGTACAACGACAGCCTAAGGTCGAGTTGATTATCAGTGCGGGAGGTTGCTCGGCAACCAACCAGGCCCGAAACAAAAAATAAACCAGGTTGCGGTTACGCAACGGACAGCCAAAGATTGAGTTATAGCTTCTCTCAACGCCATCTGAATTTAACAATGCAACCAACTTTGATGCTCTAACTTCATTCCCTCCAATTTCATCATCCTCTTGTATCTGATACCCCCTTGAATTGCTTGTTATACTACCTGCTTTCCTGCTTGTTAGTTGCAACGAGTATATTCAGATACGTACACCGCATTCCTCAATCCCCACCGACTTTTGTTTGCTCTCTTGTAAATAGCGTGGCTGCGGCGCCGTCCGCATTCTTGCCATTGAGACCAACACACTTCTCACATACCATTACTTGTTTCCAAGGAACCAGGACAGACATGTCATCTTCGGAGCGAGACAGTTCTTACGACGGGGACTTTCAGCTGAGACATCAACAGTCGGCTTCTTCAGATCCCAATATTCGAGCACTTGTTCCAATGTAAGTTTTCTTGTATATGCCCTCATGCGTCTCTTGCGCCGACTAACAGGGAACAGGTGGGACAGCTCTGACCCCGAACGCTGCCCCCCTCCGCTGCCTCTCAATCCGGGGTCGCCATTAACTTCACGGGTGGGAACTTCGAGCGCTATTGCATCTGCTCACGCTGCACTTAATGAGCGAGCGAGAGAAAGCACCATGGCTCCTACCAAGAGAATAGAGTCCCCGACAAAGGGACATCGCCGACTGCAATCTTCAGTTCGCGATATCAGCATGATGATCGAGGGTGCTAGCGGCCACAGCTCGCCATCGCGCTCCCCAGAGCGTCAACAACGCCCAGAGACGCCCTCTCGGTCGCGAGATTTTGATATTCGGCCAAACGAAAAGGACTCGGTAGTACCCAGCACGACGCCAGTACCTGGACCCAGCTTGACGCCGATTTTGCGTCCTGCAGTTCGACGGCCTCCTCCTCAAAGCATCCTCGGCGAAAACACACCGCCACAATCGTCCACCATGCTTGCTCTTCAACACATGACCTCATCCACGCCTGTCAAAGAACCGGAGAACCCTCTGACGGATATCACAAATGGCTCATTAACCTTGTCAAAAGGTCCCCAGAACCTAGAAGCGCTGTCTGATCAAATTCTCAGCCTGACTAGCATCGCGACAGGACTGCAGAAGGAGATGTCTCAGTTGAGCCGCCGAAGCAGGGACAATGCTACTGATCTTCTTAGCCTCAAGGAGGCTACAAATTCGAGAGATGAAGATATCCGTAGAAGCCTCAGAGAGCTTTTAGGAAGTCACGGCAATGGCAACGATGGCCACAGCAGGCTCCCTCCGGCTCGCGACCCCTTTGGAGGATATTACCTAGACAACAAGCCACACAACCTCTCTCCACCAAGCACCAGGGGCTTTCATCTCCCTAGAATTCCCTCTCCCAAGAGCTTTGGCGACTCAATTGAGCGAGGGTCCATCAGCACACCCTCTCTTGCTGGCTCTGAGGCGCCACCCTCCGTCATTCTTCTAGAGCGAATCATTCGGGAGATGGGCACCAAGGAAGGGCAGGAGTCTCTGCTCGGCCGCTTACAAGAAGTTTCCAATAAACTATCTGGCATGGCCACATCCCAGAAGCTGGATGAAGTCATTGAACAGGTGAAGGCTCAGTCCGAGCAGGCCATTATTCTCGGAAACTCTCTTGGCAGTCCCCATGTGAGCCGGTCTCGTAACCTCAGTTTTGAGTCTGAAAACAGCCGAAGTGATACCATGCCGGGCCAAGCAAGGAGTGCCGTTTCCCAGCGCGTCGAGCACATTATGAGGAATGAGGCTCGCCGAAATTCGGAGCCATCAGCTCGTGGTGCCGAGATTTTGAATGACGACCTCATAAGCATCATTCGCTCTGTCAAAGACAGTGTCTCTCAAGGTGGAGGTCTTACTGCCGAAGTCAAGGCTCTTGTCCGCGAACTGCGAGGCGAGGTCCTGGGCATGGGCCGCGAGATTGGCCGACGGCTCGAGCAGCAAGCATCTCGAAGAGGTGTTGAGGATCATGATACTCCAAGCAAAGATGAAGTCGCTCGTGTTATCGACGAGGGGCTTGAGCAAATGAAGGATCAGCTTAATCATGTTCTCCGCGAGCATAGACGCCAGTCAGCTGCTTCGGTCAACACTCAGAAAAGCGCTGTCGACTACCAAGAGATATACAATGCCATGAGAGCGGCCATCCAAGACAACGAGGCAACCAAGAGTAACTTACCTGACTTGAGCCGAGAAGATGTCATCGAAGCTGTCAGGGACGCCTGGGAGAACTATAAGCCTGAGATCGAAGTGCAGCAGCTCGGACTTGAGAGGGACGAAGTCTTGGCTTGTCTGAAGCAAGGCCTTCAGGAATATGCGCCCCGCGATGACCATCCTCCCGCTGTGACTCGGGACGAGGTTTTCACTGCTGTTGTAGATGGTCTAAAGCACTTTGTTCCTCCTCAGGTTGATCAACCCGCCACTCTTTCGAGGGAGGAAATCATCGACGCCGTTCGCGACTGCCTTGAGGAGTTTGAATTCCCTGTTGCCCCAGGTGCTGGAAACGACATCACTCATGAGGATGTTGTACACGCCGTTAGGGAAGGCCTCCAGGACCTCGATGTCCACTCCAGCCGGGCTCTGGTACCGGCTTCAGCGAGCAATGATGATGTTGCTGAACGCCTCCGGGAGATCATGGAATTTTTACGCCATGAGTTCAAGACATTGTCTGAAGAAACTAAGGAGACGGTCGCGGCTAATGGACGTGAGACCGAGCAGGTACGGGATGTGACCAAGGACGGTTTTGAGAACCTTCGCCAAGCTATGGAGAGTTATGTTGATCGTGCCACTGGCGCTGCTGGCCAGGAAGAGTTTATGGATGACCTTTTGAAGTCTCTGGAAGATTTCAAGGATGAGATGGCAGGCATTGTCTCAACCACCAACCAAGAGTCTCGTGAGCAGCTTCAGACTGAGCTCGAGGGTCTCCGCGAAATCGTCAACTCATCTATGGTGCCTGCGTTGCCACCTCAGACCAACAACACAGAGGTTCTGGAAGCTTTGAACACCGGCTTCAACAATTTGCGGCAAGAGGTTTTGCGACCACGCGCCGAGACAAGTGAAATCCTTGACGCACTCAATGACGGCCTCAACGACCTCCGGGCAGGTATGGACCGTGTCACGAACAAGCCTACCGACTTGACCGCCAATGACGAGATTCTCGAAGCACTCAAGACTGGACTCGACTCCGTCAGAGCTGACATTGAATCCATTCGCGACAGCAGTAATGACCGCGTCGTTGCCACGCTGGAGTCTACACCCCCTGCCAATGACGAAGTCCTTGAAGCACTGAAATCCGGACTCAGTGGCGTACGAGCTGATATCGAAGCCCTTCGAGATAGTCAGACAACGAAGGCGGTCGCTGTGGTTGAGCCAAAAGAGAACGACAAGGTTCTCGAGGCCTTGAAGAATGGCCTCGATGCTCTCCGTGTTGATATCGAAGCTATTCGTCTAAGCACATCTGAAAAGCCCGCTGCACCTGTCGACAACACCACCAACGACGAGGTGATCGAGGCTCTCAAGAACGGGCTTGACTCTCTCCGGGTCGATATTGAAGCTGTTCGTGACAGCAGCGAAAAGGCTATCGCACCGGTCGACAACTCGTCCAGCACAGAGTTCATCGAAGCTTTAAAGAACGGACTTGAGTCACTGAAAGCCGATATTGAATTATCTCGTGACAACAGCGATCGCGCTGCACTCGGAGAGGATGCTTCAAACGATGAGGTGATAGTTACTTTGAAGAATGGTCTTGATTCCCTCCATGCCGAGATCGCAGCTCTTGCAACCCAGGAGAAGCCTGATACTCCCATAGAGAACACTTCAAACGATGAAGTTATCGTCACCTTGAAGAATGGCCTGGACTGTCTTCATGCCGAAATAGTAGCAATCGCTACTGCCCAAAAGGAAGCAGCCGCCCCAGTCGACAACACCACCAATGACGAAGTCATCGAGGCCCTTAAGAATGGCCTCGATTCTTTACGAACCGACATCGAAGGACTTCAAGAAAGCAACCAGAAAGCTCTAGCCCCAGTTCCAGATGCTAAGCCCAACGACGAGGTTCTGGATGCTCTCAGGACAGGATTAGAGTCTCTCCGTTCAGATATCGAAACACTTCGAGAAAGTAACAATGAACGAGCCATTGCACCTGCAGAATCAGTCACCGACGAGAAGATCCTTGATGCTCTCAAAACCGGCCTTGAATCTGTTCGTTCCGACATTGAGGCTTTGCGGGATAGCAACAGTATGCGGGCCCTTGCAGCAGTGTCAACTGACAGGACAGGGGATGACGGACCTTCCGAAAAGATCAAATCGGATGACATCAAGAACCTCGAAGTGCTGATTGCAGGGCTTGCCATCAAGATCGACGCTGTCAAGTCTGAGAACGAGGCTGTTCAGAAAGATGATTTGTCTCGTATGGAGGATTTACTTCGCACAGTTCAGGACAGCGTCGACGAGATCGCCTCCCGGGAGACACTCACAAGATCGGCTTCAGTAAAAAAGAAGAAGGAGGATGGAGAAGAAGAGACCGCTCGTGCAATCGTGGGAGACGGCGATGAGCCTGCATCAAAGGAGGATATGCAAGCCATCGAGACTATCCTGCGTAACACCAAAGGTCAACTGGACGATCTGATTGATGGTGAGCAAGCCGTTCGAAAGGACCACATCGACAATGTGGAGGCCTTGCTTCTTGAGACTCGGGAGACTATGGGGTCCCTTACCACCCAATTGGAGACGGTGTGCCGCAAAGAGGAGGTCTCGGCCTTGGAAACTCTTATTGGCAAAGTCTCAACTAGACTTGATGAGATCAAGGAACACGCTACCAAAGAGAGTGAAAACCCCGACAAGGTCACCAAGGCTGATGTCGAGGCCATTGAAGCCTTAGCTCTTGAGGTCAAGACAGCTCTTGATACCTTTACCAGCACCGACCTCGCTCTCCTCGCTCGCAAGGAGGACATCACTAGCCTAGAGACTCTTCTTGTCAAGAAAGAAGATCTTGGTGGCCTAGAGTCTATAGTCAAAGACTTTCAGGAGAAGCTGGATACCACAGTTGACGCCCAGACCAAGGCAATCGCAGTCCGTGATGAGGAGACCACCTCCGTTGGCGAACGCGTCACTGAGGTCAAAACCTTCCTTGAGGAACTACAGGGAACCATCAACGTCAAGCTTGAAGAGGGCGCAACTGGCGTCGAGAGCATTAGCAAGCTCCTTGAGACTGTCGGCGAGAAGATCAATAAGAACGAGAACGTCCACCAGGACCTCAAGGACATGCTTGATACCATCAAGACTGAATTTGAGGACTCCAAGGCTGTCGTGTCTGGCGTCAAGGTCGAGTCTAACGAGAAACTTCAAGAGGCAACCGAGACGCTAAGCACCAAGATCGACGAGAAGATTGGTGACCTCATTGCCAAATATGAGACTCTACAGACTACTCTTGATGATAGAAGTAAGGTCAGCGAAGCCAGGGACGAAGCTATGGAGGCAGCCGTTGTAAGCTCTAAATCTGTCACAGATGAGCTCAAGCTTCTTATTGATACTCTGGGCTCTACTGTCACCGATTCTCTGGAGAAGATGGAGGAGGCTTCTAAGACTGTCTTCACCAAGGTCGAGGAGCTCGTGGCCCGCAGTGAACAGACTCACACCGAGGACAAGGCCGAACATCAGCAAACCCGCGACCAAATCACTGAGGCCTTGACGGCTGTTGAGAGCTTGAAAGGAGAGGTCAGCGAGTCTCATCCCAAGATGCTCGAATCTGTCAAGGATCTTCTTCTACTTGTCGGTGAACACTACGAACACTCCAAGTCTTCGACGAGCGAAATCCAGGACAAGATTGTCCAGCACAAGTCTCCTGAAGAGCTCATGACCCTCCTGACACTTCTCACTGACGATAAGTTTCACAATACGCATGTTCATGAGAAGTTGGATAAGCTTATCGAACAGATCTACGATGACTCGGAAGTCAAGGAACGCCTCGACAAAATCATCGAGGAAAAGTACAACGACACAGAGGTTCGGGAGAAACTAGACAAGATCATCGATGAGAAGTATGACGATTCTCAAGTGCATCAGAAGCTCGCTACCATAATCGAGTCCAAGTATGATGATTCGGAAATTCGGGAAAAGTTGGACAATATTATTGAATCTAAGTACGACGACGCCGAGGTGCGGGCTAGGCTTGACAAGATCATCGAAGAAAGATATGACGATGCGCCAATCAAGGAAATCCTTGGCGTACTTGTTGAGCAGAAGTACGACGATACGCCCATCCGTGACAAGCTTGACCTGATCATGGACTCCAAGTACGATGATACTTTGGTCCGTGAGAAGCTCGATCTGGTTTTGGATGGCCGATATGACGACGCTGTCGTGCAAGAGAAGCTCGATAAATTGGTCGACCACAGCGCTGTTGCTGATCATGCCTTTAGTCGCCTTGATACGCTGGACAAGGTTCATGCCTCGGTAGTCCAGACAGCTGCTGATATTTCCGAGTTCCTCTCAGCGCAGAAGCAGCGAATTGAGCAGGCTCACGAAGACCATACCAAAACTCTCCAAGAGACCATGGTGTCTGTGGAACGCAAGCTCGCCGAGAAGGATCACGTTGAGGCAGCAGTTGCAAGTCTCCGAGACGAGGAGGAGAGGCTTCGACAGAGTGTTATGACGCTGAGAACAGAACAGGAGAGTCTGATACGCCAGAAGACACGTTTGACTGGTGATGTCTCTTCCCTCGAGACGGCCCTTCATATGCGTAAAGAGGAACTCTACGACATGGAATCTCGTGCTGAAAACCTGGAGCGCCGGATCCTCGAGGGTGTTATGGACCATTCTCGAGTACTTCTCATGGCAAAGGCCAATAGGAACGGTGGCGATGCTATGAGCCGCAAACGTGTTAGAAAGCCTGCCAATGAAGAGGAGTCTCCGGAAGCAGGTGCACATGGCCGCAAGTCTATGGTGGGCATGGCACTGAATGCTAAACGCAATTTGGCTGCTCCAGTACAGAACGGAGCAGGTCGCAGGATCGTTTCGCTCAGCCAGATCAACAACAATGTAGCTTCTGGAGGGGTCAAGCGCAGCCAGAGCGTACGAACCCCTTTGGGCGGCGGTAAAACATACCGCAAACGAAGCTGGGGTGGTAATCTCGACAAAGGTCTCGCCGACAATGACAAAGAGAATACTGTCAATGAGACCGTCGAGGAGGTTGATGAGGCGGATGTCAAGTCGGCAACAGCGCCAGAGGCTCAAGAAGCCCCTACAGACGAGACAATCGTCATTGAATCGGCACCCAATGATGAGGAAGCGGCTGGTGGTGAGGGTGGCGACAGCGACAACGAAACCTTGAGACGAAGCAGTCGAGGCACCGTAGTTACGAACAGTACGGATATGTATACAGATGGTGACGAGTATAGTGAGTACAGTTATACCGAAAGCGAGTGGACAGAAAGCAATGTTGGGACTGATGCAGGATCAGTGCAAGGCAACGAGGTCGTGGTCTATGGGAATTAACGCAGAGGAGTAATGGCGACAAGCTTGATTTAGCTGGCATACCATGCATGTCTATCTTTGAGACGGGAACGAGACAACGGAGACTTGAGTTTGGTTTGGCGTGTTTTGTTTATTTGGCAAGGGCATTATTGATTGTATGACGAGCGAGCGTTCAGAATTGGCATGGGTTTTGATCGGACTGGAGACTTTTCCTTTTTTCCTTAGTATTCACAATCTGCTTAGGTCGGCTTTGACGAGAATAATGTTTTCTTGACAACTTTAGTAACAAAAAGAATGTACGAATCAATACCTTTACAGAGACTGCATGGCCTACAAAGGTCTAACTACCTACCAACCAAAGTGAGTTAAGCAAAACCGAGGTCCACTTGCATTGACTGCTCCAGCTGAATTGTCTTATCTTATCAGCAACCGAATTGAATGAGCCCCTCCAGCAACCGCGCCTAGCTACCTACGTATGTAGTAAACATATATTTTGCGAACCAAGCTTCTACAACGAACGTAATTCACGATTTGTCCCTCCGCACCGTCAATTAATTACAATTATCGACATGGATCAGACCCAAGCAGGGGGCCTCCTTGATCCCCCTGAGCTCACACCACTCGAGCAAGAGGTTTTAGACGAGTACGAACGCTTGGCCGATAACATGAACAAAGTGCGCCTGCCTCGTTGTGCTTAAATCAGAAGGGCAGACACATACTGACATTATTCCCAGCTCGCCACTGTCCTCGAACATCTTGCCTCGAACCCCAGTACAGAAATCCTTGATGGCCTTCGTGAGCTCGAGCGCAAGACGAGTCTTGCCTTTACTCTTCTCAAAGCCAGTGTTTACAGCATAGTGTTGCAGCAGGAGATTGACTGGGGTGATGGATCGACAGCGCAATGAGTTTGAATGAACCGAAGAAGAACGAGTGGTCAGCTTTGTGGTGGAAGAGACAAGGATTGATACCCAACCAAATATGATGCGCGAAACGATGCTTTCTTTCACATGGCAATACGACAGACATTTAATATCAAGTGACGATACACCACTATCTCTACCATTTCTACCATGCCGAGGGCATCACAGAAAGATTTCTCTATTACAGGCTACAGATACACATTTTTTCTTTGGTTATACAGGTGCTTTGTGTGAGAGTGGGTTTAGTATACAGCTCCTCCATAGTAGACCTTGCGCACATCCACCAGCTTCTTGCCACGGCCTATCGCGATCTGCTCGGGGTCAGGCTGGTTGGTCAGCGCTTGGTACGCCGCCTTGACAGAGTTCATGGGGTTCTTGGATCGGGGCATGCGAGCAGCGATGTCGTGGATACCGGCGGCGCGGCACATCTCGAAGATACGGTGAGGGCAGCGAAGTCCGAAGCCTGGGAGGGAGGAGGTTAGCTAGCAGATCGCATGGCTGCCAGTGATGAGTGGATACATACCGGGAGGACGGGCCATCAGCTCGACTACAGTGCCTGAAATCTTAGCAGACACATTACCATAGATGGTACGATTCTCATATCGTCGGACAGGTTTCATGTTGCGGATAGCCAACATCTGAGCTGTCTCCTCAGCCACACCGGCCTCAGTAGACTTTGCCATTCCAAGTCCTAGACGGCCATTGCCGTTGCCAGCGATGGCAACCACAGAGGTACTGCGGACCTTGCCCAAACGAGTTTGGTTGGAGACCCAACGAGTCACAAGACCTTTGGTCAGCAGCGAGCGAATGTCCTTGAGGCTCATGCCTGTCAGGCGCTTGATCTCCTGGTACTTGCCCGAGTCATCCTGGCCCTGATCCTCGGGGTCAACGGCGTGCTTGTACAAGCCTTTGACACCAGGGACCTTACCAAGATCAGGTGCCTCAGCCGTGTAAGTCCGATCAACGCCCGCGGGGCCATCCTGAATCAGCTCAAGGTTTGAGGGCTCGACCTCACCCTGACTGCTAAAACCAACAATCTTGTCGAGTTCGGCCTCCCATGCCTCGTCAACAGCCTCATCCAACTTCTCGGCCTGGGAACGAGTCATGAATTCAGGGCCCTTATCGTTTGCAGTGGGCTCAGGGCCATCCTCGGCGATGATGTAGCGTTTGATTAGCTCGGGGTCCTTTTCAATGTCCTTGAGCTCATCCTCAGTGAGATCTATCAAGTCCTCCCCCTGGCTCTCTTTCACACGCCGCAGTGCACGAACCATGGCTCGGGTAAGTTGATCGCTCGTCTTCTTGTCAGTGATCTTCATCATTTTTTGTCCGTAATTGTCGATCCATTCGCTCTTGTCAGGCCATTGTACCTCTCTCGGGTTGCCTTCGATCTCCGGCTTGATATCGTAGCGGGGGTCCAGCACGGTATAATCCTCGATATATGTTGGCTTGTAGGGATCGTCACGTAACCGACCCTGAATGATCATATCTTCAGGGCTGACGGCTTTCTCGCCTAACTCAATAGCCTCAAGCTGCTCTGGTGTGTAAGAGGCCTTGAGGTTCTCGAGATCCTGCTTGGACAGGTCGGCAAACTTGTCCTGCTTGTACTTGTCCATGCCCGCCGTGAATTCACCCGACTCCTTGATCAGACCTAGCTCTTGGGCCGTGACATTTCGAAACCGAGACTTTCGCTTCGACCTTGTTGGTGTGCTGTGGAATTGGCTGCATGGTACGAGAGGGACGGTAACTGAAGTGGTTCGAGATGAGGCAATGCACCTACCGAGGAGGTTGCGAGCCGGACGTGCGACGCTCATGGTCGGCACGAGGTTGAGGAGTATTATTTCGACGAGGGCCAGCGGCAATGGAAGAGGAGGAGGAGAAGGAAGTCGAATTTATTGGCGTTGCTCTCTCGCTCTCGTCCTCTCTCTCTCGTATCTCTCACACGAGCTAGAGATTTTTTGGGGACCCAAGAAATGGATGGTTCTCAATTGATATGATACCCCATGCGGTTAGCGGTTGCTGGACAAGGAAAGCCAATCAAATCGGGACATTCATCAACTTTACAATGACAGTCACCTAGAGCCGACACTGGAACTTCCATTCTCCGTACATAATCACGTGCTCTAGAGCACTGCTTGTCTAAATCAACCTCACCCATTGTCGGAACATTCCTTACTTAATAAAGCCACCGAACGTTCTCAACCACCTCAATGCGCCTCACTTCACATCAGTGACGCCATCAAGAGTGTAACTGAACGGTTTCTTCTTCTATTTAGGTACTAGCCGCTTGCTTCATCGTACTCTTACAATCGTATCGTCAGCCATAACCAATCATGAGCCACCTTCACATCAGTCGACTTTTGTTACAAGGTGAAACGTCTCAGTAACACCCCTGGGAGCCAAGCGACTGTAACGGGTCTTCCACCGCTGTCACCACTCACTGTGGGTGGACCATTTACCACATTTGCTTCGCGCCCCGTCTGTCGCCTTGCTCTTTTCCTCTTCCCATAGCTATCTCGATCTCTGTACGTCTTTTATTCTATTCCATTCAAAGAACATAATATCTTCCATTCCTATTCTGTACGTGACTGGCGCACTGTACGGCTTAATTTAATTTGAAAAATTCGGCATTCCTTTATCAAAAATACTCTGCTTAACACTACGACAACGACAACTTTATCGTCATAACCAAACATACCCCGACCTTCACGATGGGTCAATTCGACTGGTTCTCCTCTATCGGCGCTACAGACGAGGCTGTTGCTGTCCTCAACGACCAACCCATTATCTTCACCATCCTCTTGGTGGTTCTTGTGGCTGTTATTCTGCAAATCGTCCTTCTCTGGTACATTCACTATGCAACCATGAAGCCTGAGCAGCGCAAAGCAAAACAGGACAAGAAGGATAAGAAGAAAGCGGGCAAGACAGCCAAGCCAAGCAAATAAGCATCATCTATTCCTTCAGAAATTACCAACAGCAATCTTTGTCCCGGCCCACGACCCTCATTTGCAATCTCATCGACTTACATTCAACATTACATCTGCCTCACGATTTCTATAGAACAGGCTTCGGCGTCACCCTACGCTTGCCTCTCCCATATGCTATCTATAATATATGAATCTTTCTTGGAGCATCGCCAATTCCCGCCATTTTTATCAAATCTTTTTTTTTTTTTTTTTTCAATTTCGGGTGACACGTTTTCATCATCAGATGTTAGTCTAAGTTACACTGGCTGTTGCAGATCAGCCAGTGGTCCAGACTCGGGAAGTTTGCTGGGTCGACTCTTGTCTCTCGTCTTGCAAAGTCAATATTCTGTCTCATCCAAGCTTGCTCAAGTGGCATCTCATTCATAAATTCCATTGTGTCAAAACCAGTTCCAAGCTGACCAGCTTCACCAAGCCATGGCTCAGGCCAGCCTATGGAGGTTGGGCTGTTTGTAGCATTGCTCCGTAGATCTTGATCGATTCCGAGAACTTCGAGACTCAAATCAGTTATTGCTTCATGATGCTCCTTATCATTCGTAATGTCGAGGTACCCATCCATGATGTCCCAGCTTACATCCATCGTTGGAATGCTCTGACTTTTTTTATGCACGCATTCCCCTGATTCTGGCGCCTTTCTATCCACCGATTCAATTGGCGGCTGTAATCCAGGAACAACAAACCCTCGACCCGAAATGCGAGAATTTCGAGTCGGGAACATGATTCTTTCCATCGTTCTCCTATTTGTTGATGGAGGCACATTGACATGTCGAAGAAGTACTTCCCATGCCTTTCTTTCCAGTATGTCCACAGAGTCGTCTTTTCCACTCTGGGGGTGAGAATAAGCCTCGTAGCCCGATGCTAGATCAGTCACTTGCTGTCTGAGCACCGGGGATTCGGCATGCTGCATACTTGCTAAGGATGTGGCAATGGTGGGTAGTAGTTCGGCGTGGTCCAATATGCTCTGCTTCTTTTATCAGCGACCAAAATAGATAATTGCTGGGGCCCATACCTTGAGACAAGGCATATGAAATACTCCCGGCGCAAGCTTGGTGAGGCAGCAACAAACTCCGCATCCCCAGACTTGGTAGCCCCTGTACGACTTCTCAGGCGCCAGCATCAACTGCTCAAAGAGAATTCCGATTAGGGACGATGACTGCAGGCCTTTCAACACCTTGATGTCATTAACTGCATCCTCCCGGGAGAGAGTCTGCGAAGTAATCCCGCTCCCTTCTTCGCAAGGGGAGTTGAGACTGAACATGAAGTTGTCAATAGCTTGTTGGTCGACCAGGTCCAGAGTGCTTAGCAGATTGCTCTCGATACGGCCGCCGACCTTTTTCTTCTGCTTGACCCTCTTTTTCCGCCGCTTAATCGTCTTTAAACATTTTCTCGGATGTTCTTCTTCTTGAGAGACGTTGCGCACATCGATCGATAACATTAGTTTTCGAAATGCAGTGGTATAGGTGGAAACTGGGGCAACGAGAGCCGATGAGAGATCTGGGTGCTGGAGTGAGAAAGATAGAAGTCCAGGCTGCTGAACTGGATATGTCCGGTTGGGTCCAAGATGAACGCCCAGGCAGTCCCAAACCTGATCAACTCAGTTACAACTAACTCGAAAGTTTCAGAGAATAACTAACATACCTCGCAACCGCGGACTGCCTGGGCAATGGCATCGAGACTTTCCGTCTCAAGGATCGGATAGCCATTGAGTGCAATAGAAACCTCAAGGCAACAAGCGCCGGACCGAGCAATCCAAAGATGAGAATCTTCCACTGCCGAGGAGAGATCTCTGATCGTTGCAAAATGCGGTGCGCCATCAGGGGCATCAATATTAATCGATGCTGAAGCTGAAAGTTCGACATTTGCTTGGTTTGCAATTACCCGAATAGTCGGGAGTCGCAACGCGCACGACATTGTTATTCTATGCAATGGGAGGGAGGCGATGCCTATGAAATATTCTGCGGTGTTGGTGGAAAATCCGAGTCGCGGCCAAGGAAGGAGCTGATTGCATCCCAATAACCTAAGTAAGGCAGGTACCCAATGTGAGAAACACCCAATGGGACAGTCGAAAGAAGGAGGGATCTGATAAAGTCTACATTTGCTAAGGCAGGTATTCAAGGCAAGCACAAATCGATATGTGGCAATCATCCAAAATGCTATAGGCAGCTGTGAGATGTTGATAGACGATGTAGCCAAGTCGCTAATCATTGGAATGTGTCCAAAATATGAGCCCCTACTAAGTTACTAAGGGTAAGTCAACTTCATAAATCCTAGGCGTGTACATCATTATCTGGCTATGTTCAGTCCAAGCCAATAGGCGCACAAAGTCTATAAAATGCCCCTAATGTCTGCATCCATAAGTATAGTGCGCATGCGTGCTCCGTAAACTCCGTGCGATCAATTGATAGATTACTTTGCAAACCATGGGAACTTCTTCTTCGGCGGCTCAGCGAAATTCCCTGAGCCACTTTCGACTTGCACACTTCGCTGATAAATGTCCTGTATGACTCCGTTAGTTTATGTCCTCAGGAGATCATGCAACTGAATCTCACCTCTTCATCCGTTGGCATGCGACAACCCAGAATCAGTTCTCTTGCAGTATCGTGCTTGGTTAGATTTGGGTATGATGTGCTCTGGCTCTTCATGATTGGTAACAGGACCTCGCCTAGAACCTCAAACTTCTTCCAATTGATGCGATCACCATCAGTGCCGACAAATGTTCTGCTACCCTCCTCCGCTGACACCAAGTCTCTTCGATGAAGGGGAATGAAAGGAATCCGGGGGAGGGAGGAGTTTTCCCAGGCTAGGCGGTAGGCGAAATGACTCTTCTGAGTTCCCATCAATATGCCCAACCGCGCAAACCGCTTTTGGACTTCTGCTGGTACTAGTGCTCTCGTCTGATTTAATCGATGAATGGCTGTTCCGTTCACACCTGCTAGAATGGCTGCCAGTCCATTGTAGTTGTTCAGTTGCCGCAGCTTAAGTGAAATATTCATGAACTTCTCTAATATAAGCGCTCGATGTTTGGCCTTGTCCCGCAGCAGTATCATGTTGGCAACCCATTTGGCAACATGATTGAAATGGTTGATCATTCGATTCACATTCCGTAAACTCTTGCAACGCTCTTTTTGGGAGGCGGATAGGCTGACATGTCGAACAAAATCGCGTATTCGAATTGAGGAAAACATGATCCAGTCGATTCTGGTCAGCTCGTCCGCAACATCATCATCGGGGATGTCCATGAATATATGGTAGCGGAATTTGTTCATAGGTAAGTTGTCCGTAGGTTCCAGGTTGCTTGCAGCTCTTTCGTAGTCCTCAAACGTGTGAAAATGCACCTGGCTCGAGACACTGCTGCTTCTGTCCGCAAGAGAGACCTCCGAGCTTCCAGATGGTCTTACGTCCATATCCGACTCCACCGTCAACACACTCACACCCGACGACAGCTCGTTCATGTCCTTTGACAAGATCTCGCTTGCGAGCTTATCGCTAGTCTCGTCCGAGTTTGCCCAACCTGTATCGTCATCTTCTACGACATTGAATTGGAGGTGTCGTCGCATATGTTGCGCTGCGATTGAGAAAATCGGTTCTGTACTCAGATGCCTGATAAACTCCTCCAAATTTCGTCTAGTTTGAGGGCGGGCGAAGTCACCGGGGTAAAGCGACACCCATTTCGCGACCACTTCAATGATTCGGAGCTGTGTGGCGGTCTTGGAAAGGTAATGCGCTGTCTTATCGTCTCTCACTTTATCCAGTCGGGTTAAAATGGCAGTAAATAGCTCACCAGGAGCTGCAAACTTGCGATAAAGACAGAGAAAAACATCAGAGAAGTTGTTGTCGACTCTTGTCAAGCGAGGAGCAAGAAGTCGGTCAACTAGCTCATCGAATGTTACGCCTGCCATCTTCGCTTGCTTATCCAGCGTGCTATCGTCATTTCTTTGAAGTATCGGGATGTCATCGGAGTATCGATAGGATTCTGCATCCGACTCATCCACATCCAAGAACGAATCGGTACTGGGTCTATCGAGTCGAATGCCAGGAGTCCTCAACATGTTATTGAGTGTTTGCGCTTGGCCCAGTTCTCCTGCCTCGGGATTCGAGTTGGCTACATGACCTTGCCTGGGGCTACGGGACGACTGTGCTCGGTAGTTTTCGTTAATTGGTGGATTGGAGAAA
Organism: Fusarium musae; assembly: GCF_019915245.1. Lineage (NCBI taxonomy): Eukaryota > Fungi > Ascomycota > Sordariomycetes > Hypocreales > Nectriaceae > Fusarium > Fusarium musae. The sequence continues at coordinate 4,770,873 of NC_058387.1, forward strand.
CCCTTTAGTAAAGAGAAATCGGAGCTTGCTCGACTATGTTTGCTATGTTGGCTAATGGGGCGCCCGGTGCCAACGTCAGGAGCTTCCAGATTGGCAGCAGACTGCGCTCGCCTGCGCGAGAACGTTTCGCCATTTTCTTCTATACTATGGTTAGCAACAGTCTACCGGTATAATCTTCCCTGTGCACTCGCCTCTTCGATGGGCTATTGCGGCCCTCAAGATGGTGTGGAGGCATGTTTTGGCAACATCAACGTCAGTTGAAGAGATTTTGTAGGTTGAAACACAAGATTTGAAGAGTTGATGATTCGCAATGGCTTCAGCGTTGACCTGCCATTCTGCTTCAGGGGTTTCACATTTGCAAGCCACCAGACTAGCGGGTAAACCAGAGTTCGTGAGAGCCGCTAGAATGGGACATTTAGTATAGTGTCAACCATTCAAATAGATGGATTTCATACCCAAAGTCTGAGGTAGTTCACGCACGGATTCATGATTCGTGACATCATATAATATAAGAGCAGCATCGACGCGGGGGACGATATGCCCATTGATCTGTTTTGGCCACTGGATGGGCTGCGTAGGGTTCAATTCGAAATACTCCAGGTCCAGCTCGAGTAGAGTTACGGCGTGAGAGTTGTTGTCAACCAGCATGCGGACGCTGGAAGCATTCGAGATAGGTGGGCGAGACAGGCCCAAGACCCGCTGGACAAAGGATGATTTGCCAACGCCGGTGGAACCGATGACGGCAATGTTGAAACTTTCCATAGTCGGTGATGATTGGGACTGTATAGCGTCAAGCTGTGGTCAGCCATTTGTCGCAAAACTGCCTCTACCATCCAAACACCAGATGACCGTTTGTTGAGCATTACGCTGCCCCGCGATAGCTAGGGTGGGGCCGCATGTGATGGAACATGGTTACATACCCAGTACGAAGAGGGTGTAGCGGTCAAAGATTCTCGTCGTGGAGGCGGCCAGTGTTGGCTCGGTTCGTTATCATCGCTGTCGGGCTTCACTTTCTTTCCGCCGCCGCTTTTGCGCCTGGCTTGCTTTGCCGGTTTGCCGAAGTTGTGCCCCTTTGTGTCGTGAAAAAGATGCTCGTGGTCCTCGTCTTCTAGCGATTGGTAGACCGAACTTCCCTCAGATTGGTCCTCGTCCTCGGAAACTGCAGCCGCTTGAACGGCGGGGTCGTAGGTCTGGAAGAAGGGGTCGTCAATAATTGAACCGACTGAGTCTCGATGGCCGTTGGCAGGGGCCGAAGGATCGGAGTCGCTTTCGATGTCGAGGTCTATGGACGCCGGGCCTGAAGCGGCAATGCCTGAGGTTGGGTGAGCCTTCTGTGAGTCAACATGATTGGGTTGCATTGTCGCAACTTCAGCGACTAGGCTGAGTGGTAGAGATTAAACATGGACGGGAAGACTCGATGCCAGCAGGCGCAAATGACAGATGGAGAGACCAAATCCTTGCGGGGATGGAAGAACTCGTGGAGCTTGCTTGACTAAGGTAGGGTAGCTACAGCAGGGGTTCAAACCCGTAGTAGGCTGTTGAGAGAGAGAATGGAGAAGGGATGAAAACACTCAAGGTCTGAGTAACGAGAGACAAGAAGACACTAAATGAAGAGCGAAATGCTAGCAAACAAGGGAGGGAGACGACTTTACCGTACCTTAGTGACTGGGAAGGCTTGCACTGTACTGTGTTGTACAGTACCGTGCTTGGGAAACCAACGGAATGAATTGGTTCGATGTCCAATTGGTGGCAGTTTGGCGACCTAGTGAGCGGGAGGGAGGGATGGATTGATGCGCAGATACGGCGGAAACAAGCACTGCGTCCTTTGGGTGACAGCCAGCAACGAGACAAATTGAACGGGTCCAGTAACCTGAATTAGTATAAAGCACTGAATGATCAGAACAACAAAGACTGGAGTCTTCCCGGCTCTTGTCTCGAGGTACACGCCGGGCCACTACCTATTCTGAGGCAATACCCAATACATGCACCCATTCACAGAGTTGAGACACCCAACTCGGAGTAGTACTCGAAACCCTATTTGAAACCCATCGTGTTAGTCCAATTCGACCAACCTCAAGCCATAAAACGGAAGCCAAGAGCGTTTACACAACGTGACAATGCATGGCATTCTGTTCGCAACCGGGAGAACTACCTAATAAGGTGCAACCAGAAGGGCCCAAAATACATACAGTGCTGCAATTGAATACTGCTGGTTGAAGCACAGCCTGGACTGGATATATCTTTGTGCAAATCTGAGGAGAAGGACCTCGAAGGGATGTCAGGAGAGGGGAGGAGAGGATGCGCTACGACGCGCTGAAGCGGACCCGGCGTCGTGGGTTGAAGAGTGGATGCGTGTGCGTACAGTATGTAGGCGGATGCAGACGCCTCTGTTTCGGAACGGAGGAGAGCCACGAGGGGAAAACTCCCAAGGAACGCGTGCCTAGGAATGAACAGAGGGTATCATCAATCTTGACACCGTCAAGTTCGACTGCGCGAAATGTCGAATCTGGCACAAAGAGGGGAGAGAGCTGGAACCGAGCCTGTGGCTCGGAACAGGGAACGTTTTAGGAGCGGATGGGTGGCCTAAGGTACGGTACGGGAGACCTAGTTGGACAGGCTATTTCCAGTTAAGGAAACTGGGTTCAAAGCGTTATGCAGGATTTAAGCAAGTCAACTAATAACTCACTCATTTCTCGGCGTCGTTCTGAGGACTGATTTAAATTGAGTGCTGAAGATCGACGGTAATAGCAACCATCCCCAACAATATAACAGGCCACAAAAGAATGCGGCACGGTGTCGGCATCGGCGCGGCACGAAACCGTTCCTGGAACGCAAACAAAGGGTCTTTGTCCTCAGCTGAGACAGTCAGCAACTCTCTGCTTCTATAAAAAGGACCTCGAACCCAATCAACCATGACTGACTGGCCTCCAGGGCTTCTGGGTTTTCACGCACTCTAATTGTACATCTCCCAGGATCCAATCCCGCGTTCTGTGTTGGCGTTTTGCTGCCTATTGGCCAGTGCACAAATACCTATTTGCCTGTTAGCTACTTAGCTAACAGGGACATAAGTACTTGGCACTTGATCATTCTACATACCTGTACCTATCTAGGTAGGTACCTTATTAATCGTAAGACTCACGTTCAGTTATACCGGTTTCTGGTTGACAACCACTTCGTCCAGTCACAAAGGAGCAGTGCTGATAGTGGGTCCTGACATTGCACCCATCATGTTGATTCTGTCTTACACATGGTCTTCATATCCAGGACATCCAATAGCGATTGTTTAGACCTCACTCGCTCATCCCCAACCCTTACCTACTGAGTTATATCAATGTGCTTGAATTACCGTAGCGGGAGGGGGGGGGGGTTTTTAGACATCTGTTAAAGGGAGGAAAGAGTGTCTACCTTATTTTATCACCCCTGATGTCCTGCTATATCAGGCTAACATGATATTACTGCTCAAAAATAGCCGCAACAGTCTTTTCTGTCTCCAAGCTGATGCCCAAAAACACCCCTCTCCCGCGTAGGTAGTAACTTACATTGGACACCACAAGATTCCAGCTCTTTACAGAGCAGCCTCATGGATGCCATACAACATACTATAACCCAAAGCAATGGGCGTTATAATACGAGCCCGTGGAAACACCTGATCCATTCAGCTCTCGTCATTTGTCAGTTTCACTGTCTTCTACATTCCTTCACAGATCCCTTCTTAATTGATGCATGAATTGTTCATGCCCTATGAGCTCAAATTCTCTAAAATGATAGAGTCATACGAGGAAGATTTGTTATTTTCCGAATCCTTCAGCTTCAGTGTTTGTTGCTCCTAGAGAGACATTTGGTAGTAGAGCAAGCACAACTCCAAGACTCTCACCAGTCGACACTTTGACACAACCAGAAGCCTGATATCTTGTTCTATTCTCCAACTAAGTTCAAAGCTCAAACAGTCGACTGAGATCTGAAAGCCTATGGCAATAAAGTACAGAATTTGTAAGAGGATATATCACCGACGCCCAGCTGCCGTATGTGGACCACGACTCGACTGCTTATTACTAACAATTCTCAAGACACTTCTTCTGTTGTTGGGACGGAATGGAAAACAAGGCAGATCAGTTCGGTTCCTCAACAGGCACCTTCTAGATGGCATAATAACTGATGTATCTGAAGACGTTGGTTGTTGTTAACGATTTTCCGTGCGCGTATCGTAATTATGGGACCAGAAGATGTTCAAGCTAGCACCTTGCAGATTGGCTCACTGGCATTGGGGGCACGATTCATGAGATAACACTAATGAATAAACTTTGGTGGTTCGCTACTAAAAGAGACTCGACTTTTAGCAATCTGTCTGGTATCATCATCTGGCCAACTAACTGAGCTGGCTGATACAGGAGCACGCCGTTTTTTAAATAGTCCCCCGAAGTGACGCGGATTGTCAATATACCTATCTAGACTTCACTTACTGAAACAGCCAAGTACACAAAAGTGCGAACATAAATGTTGGGTAACTGATGCCCTTGTTTGTATATATTTGCTATTTGCCTTAGATGCCTATATGCAGGAAGCCTATCTAGGCAGCTATAGGCAATCTAGCTCAGGTGAATGCCTTAGGACTATTATAAACAGTCCTCTCTTTCTGTAGCTAGCTTAATAGAATCAAGCCTTTTCCTTTCACTAAGTATAAGTATGGATAGGATCTTGCTCCACCAACAAGGGGAAAGTAACGACCACAAGATATAACAGTTTCAAGTCAAATTTGCTATACAGAGCCTAGAGAGCCTAGAGAGCTAAGTATCTCGGCGGAAGGCTATGAGAGACGAGGCCAATCAATATTATACCTACTTCGAGTTTCACGCTGTTCCCATCAACAATAACTCGGCAACGGCGAAACCCGACAGGAAGGTTACGCTACTCACAAGTATGGTAGAAGACCCTTCAAGTTTCCACCACGCTTTATGCTCTTGCAAATACTCCGAGAACAATGTCCCGTGTCTGATTCTAGTCAATATAAGTCATAGCCGGCTTGGCACATTCCTGCGCCCAAAAGCGGGAGCTCTGAACTCGGAAAACGCACGAGCCGTCCTACGAGTTCTGTCAATGGATCGTACCCGCAAAGTGTAGCGCCGCCGTCTGCCAAGTTGAGGAATCCAAGTGAGGTCCCAGTCCTCCCAGATGGTGGGGTCTGTTCACGGACAAACCATGCATATGGCGATCTACATAGGTAGGTAGGTATCATAGGAACAAATCAATATTGGATCTGCATCTTCGGGTGAAGAAACTCTGACATGTCTGATCCTTTGGACCCGACCTTTGACTGGCCATTGTCTTGGAGGAGTGGCACTCAATCTCTGTTGGTTCGACTCAGTGTCCTTGCAGTTCTGGCCCCTCCGACTGGAATTCCATCCACGTCAACATCATTCCCCAGCTGCAGCAATGTGTAGAGAGCATGTTCGGCCACTTCGAGACCCAAGGTATGTCGTCGTGACAAGTCCCTCGAGAATTGAAATATCTAGTCTTTGGTGACGTCCACTATTTATGACATTGGCTCTGTCACGAGATCCAATAACTGCTAATGTCTTGCCAAAAATACTAAATGACGTTGATCCAACCCGTGTAGCTGGATACTCCAAAAATCTATCAAACGTCCTGTTTGTGTGGGCTATTTCTAAAAGCAGCCATATCCATATCTGAGAAATAGGGTTTTTGTGGAATACTACAATGGAGAAGTTGTCCCCTTTCGGTGATCAGGAACGCAGGCGACATTAGTTGCTCATAACAATGGAACCAAATTAAGCTCTGGCTGGATCAGTCCACCCAGCCCGCTGTCGAGTCGCGAGCCAGTTACGACACGATGGCGCTTCTGGTTGATAGATGCCCACTCATCGCGGATGGCTTCATAGTTTTCCAGAGTGGGCCAGGCCTGGAGTCCAGTCATGCTTTTGCCAAGGACCTGTAGCCATGACGACGTTTACATTTAGTTGTAGTCAGAGACATTTATCTCGCCGAGATCCCCAATATCCGTCAAGTACACTCAAATACTATTACAAGTTTTCCTACATACCTAGTCAAAGAATCGTAAAACGCAGGCTTGTTTGTCAATATAGCAACCTCCCAGCGGCCAGCAACCCTGCAGCCATCATAGTGGCATTCAATCCCCTAGGATCCCATCCCATATCTCCTTCTCCAAGCCCATCACCAAGCTTGCCCAGCATGACTACAACAATGCTGTACACGACGGGCATTTCAATGGAGGAGCCAAGCCATCGGTTTTCGCCCACGACAGTGGCTCCTGGGAAGCCCAGGAATCGACCAAAAGCCTTGCAGATCCAGCCATTGGACCCCAGCAAATTGAGCGCGAAGTTGAACGATATTTCAGTCGAGCAAGAAGGCCAGCCTCGTCGTCCAGTTCATACAGAGGACTCACTCCGGCCCCCATTATCTGCAACAAGTATGGGTGCTCTGTCTCCTCGGACTATTCAGCCAGCACATGCGTCGCTATCGATTCCCACCCCCGTTTCATCGAGAGTCTTCAGGAAAGAGAAGACTGATGATAAAACTAGTTCGCCTTTGTCCGCAAAGCCGCCACGTCGTGGCAGCTTTTTTGACGCGTTCCGCTTCAGAGGCTCGAACTACACCGATGAACCGCAGAAGCAGACAGAGGAGGCTGTTCAGAAGCCTGCTCGTTACAAGCATGTTCCTCAGGTGGCAGCGCAACAGTTTGCTCGCACCACAACAGTCGAGCCCCTCACTCAGAAAGCTTCACCCAAAGGAATGAGACCTGCTCCCGGCCCCCACCTCATGAATAATGGCACCATATCACTGCAAGAATACAATAGGCAGTATAGAAGAGCACAGAGTCTCTGCAGCGGAAGGCCAACTAGCGCCAACAACGTTGCGAGGATGGGAGGCACTGAGCTGGATAAAGTGTCAGCCCAACGCAAGAGACAAACTGCCCGTAATTCCATGCTTTGGAATGTCAATGGACCTGAGTTATCACGAAGAATGAGCACGGGTAACATGCAGCCTCATCCTCAAGCCCGACGAGAGTCAATAGGTACAGGTGTCGGAGGCTTTCAAGGGAACGTCACGTCATCAGCGAGACGTGGGTCCGCAAGCTCGTCAGGCTTCTCCGATGCATCATCCCCCTTTGTACGCGAGTCTGGCCCAGCAACTCCTTTTAAGCAAGAGTTTGGTATCAACACTTCTCCTAACCGTCGAGGGTCTGAGACTAGTGCAGCCACTTCTTGTTCGCGGAGGGGTAGCTTTGTGAATATCCCCAACCCCCAGCACGCGGCTGAGATACACCGGGTGGACTGGTCTCAGAGTGACCAACCAGTCAAGGTTCGACGAGATTCGAAGTGGGGAGGCCTCAAACATCGAAAGACTAGTTTGAGCCAGCAGAAGCCCAACGCCGAGGACCAGGGCTCCAATTTTACCAAGACGAGCTCACAGTCATCTGTTTCTCCAAAGTCACCCAAGTCTGGGTTCTTGAGGCGATTCATGCATTAGTGAGGGAAAGAATGCGAATGACTAGGGTAATTTGACGGGTGGATGACATATGGAAGAGCAAAGATCACTCACCAATGATTATTGTAACATACTGACCCATACCAAACATCAAGGAAAATATTAATATACGACCTCCGCATTCAAAAAAGCATCTTCAGTGTTATGTGAGATATGATTCGAACTAAAGCGGAAGCCTAACGCTTTTCTTGCGCCATCAAGCGCTCGATGAGTTTTGTATCTTCTTGTGCCATTTTCTGCCGAATGATATTGTCGACATCCGTCTGTGCACTCTCAGCGTTTATTAAGTGAAGGATAAGTTCTGAATACTCGCGTATAGCGTCGCCCTGCTCACCGTCCGCGCGACGAGCCTTGCGCAAAGCCTCTTTTCCGTTCTGAATACCAATGTCATGGTTCCAAGCTTCTTGCTTTGGTGGCAGGCCCTTGAGGAGGGAAGCAGGGATGGCAGGCTTGGCCTCAGGAGGTGGAAGCGTGGCAGCATCTATTCTGCGGAGCTGGTCGGGAAGGCCTGGATATTTGCGAAAGAGAAGACGAAGCTTCTCTGAGCTTTCGAGGGCCTGAAAGGGATTCGAGGGGTCGGGGGGCTGAGGCAGTGGTGTTGCTTGCGACCTGGAGAGTGCAGACGGAGGCGCTGCTGGTATTGTTGCTGGCTCGGGATCAGGAGGGTGATTTTCGCGATGGATCTTGTTGCAAGCAACGGAACAGCTTTGACAATGGTCAGCCACTGACTAGGGTACCAACTGAGAGGTGAAACTTACTATGGAAGGCGACACCTTGGGCACTTGTATTTTGGGGGATTCACTTCACATATACCACATAGTGAAGGATCTGGTTTTGTTGTCGCGTTATCGCCATCTTTTGCTTCAGTTGGCGTAGCAGTATCTTCTGGATGTTGGGCTGGTAGCTCATCTTTTCCCTGGGGCTCTGACATTGTGATTCTTCGGTCAAGTACTACAGTTTCATGGAAAGGTACCTTAATTAAGGTGAAAGGAAACTAATGTGATGGAACCCAAGGTAAGGTGAAGGTACTGTACAATGTACGAAAAGGGAGAAAAGGTACAAAAAGTGTCAGTTCTAAGGGGTCTATCGCCCCGCGTCATTACCCGCTGACATTTTGGACCCCAGCAATTGCAAGCAAAAAGAAGAAGAAAGAAAACAAAAAAATTAGAGGTAGAATGCTGGTCCGTGCACTTCCATCGGGACTTTAAATTTGCCCTTGCATCATAGGTAGCTCACGCATTAGTAATGCTCGGACCTATCACAGCTCGGTGAGTGAGTTTTAACGAAAATCCCAAGTTGGGACGGCGAAAAGTTGCTATAGCATAACATACCCGTCAACGCCGAAACTAGCCTGTCTCCCTTCTCAATTTGTTTCTTGACAAGAAAAAAAAAAAGCCAGTTTTCTTGAATCTTGTCCTCTAATTAAAATCGAACCGGTAGCATCCTTTCTTTGATATATCTATTTTCGGAGCCTACGTCATGGCAACTTCCAGAGCCATGTCACGGACATTGGCCGCTGTCGCTCGGCCCGTCGCAGAGTCATCTTGCCGAGGAATTGAGCGATGGACTCGTTCAGTCAGTACCGTCCGATCACAACTTCTTGTCGGTTCTCATTCTACACGACCCCTTGCACAGCGACAGCGCAATATTCCAACAGCCATACCAAGCCTCGCCGGTGTCGGTAGCGGGATCCGAACCATCTTCATCCAGACGGAGAACACCCCGAACCCAGATGCCCTCAAGTTTCTACCGAATCATCGAGTTGTGCCCGAGGAATTCTCTACGCCTTTCATTGAGTATCTCAACCCCCGGGCAACCATTTCTCCGCCATATCCTTCTCCACTCGCTGCCAAGCTCATGAACATCGATGGAGTTACGTCAGTATTCTACGGCGCCGATTTCATTACTGTTACGAAGACTGCAGATGCCAATTGGGCACACATTCGACCGGAGATTTTTGCCCTCATCACAGAAGCCATCACTGCAGGAGAGAAGATAGTCACTGTCTCCGAACGCAGGGATGGCGATGCGGCCGAGGAGGAGGATAGCCTTGCATACAACGAAGATGACAGTGAGGTTGTTGGTATGATCAAAGAACTTCTCGAGACACGAATTCGACCAGCTATCCAGGAGGATGGCGGCGACATTGATTTTCGAGGTTTTGATGATGAGGGTTATGTGCATCTCCGGTTACGAGGTGCTTGTCGTACGTGCGATTCTAGCACTGTCACCCTCAAGAATGGAATTGAGGGCATGTTGATGCATTATGTAAGTTCCCACTTATGACTTACGCCGTGCTGTCTGAGGCTAACGTAACTCATAGATTGAGGAGGTCAAAGGTGTTAAGCAAGTAATGGATCAAGAGGAGGAAATTGCTTTGCAAGAGTTCGAAAAGTTTGAGGAAAAGCTCAGGCAGCAAAAGGGCACTGTCAGTTCGGCAGCATAAAATGGCTAAAACAAGGATTATCCTTATATGTATGATGATATTGGTGGCAATTTGATGATACCCACGGAATCTATCACCTCGCCTATCTCACCGTTGTAAAGCGCTGGGGGAATGCCTCTGATCACGATTCGATGTTCGATCAAGACTTCTTGTGACTGGAAATGCGCATGCACGGCATATCGGCCCTGTGGCCTATTTTTGAGAGCGGAGTTGCTGTGCAGTATCGGATCTAGCTGAGGGCTAATCCCAACTGAAAATAGAGCATATAACCCCTTTGAACAAGCCAGGGATAGTCGTATCACGAGAATGCCGCTGCTACCGTGCTATGCCCATTACTGCAGGAGCTCTCGAGATGGACGACATGATTTCCAGAAAAGATCGGATTAGTTGACGTTTCGTTCTTTGAAGCAAAAGGGTTGGTGGAAACAGATATCGGAGATCAGCCTAAAGCTGACGTTTTGGGAATACATTGCTGTGAGAGATATGGCACCTTCGCCGTGCCAGCAATATTTGGAGGCCGTACTGCGTTCGTGCGCTTTGACGAACACTGACTGGTTGGGTTGTTTTGTATACGATCCATATATTACAAGACGGCCACCTTTTGTTTATCGGGAGACTCGCGGTTGACAAGCGAACAGGGGTGCCGTGCCTGAATTGGACAGTGAGTATCTGGCTTTGACATACGTAGTGTGACGTTTCGAAGAGTCTATGAGAGCACCGGGATGTTCCAAAGGAATATCTGTAAGTCGTTGGGGTATTGGCGGGGGTTGAAATTGCCGTCAACGAGTCTTATACGCGGATGTGAACGCAGATGCCGGCGCATTGAGCTCACTACCTCCTTGCTTGTCTTTGTACGGTCAACGGTGCCTGGACCTCAATTGACAGCAGCCTTCCAGGAACGACGGGCTTGAGAAGTTGGCAGCTGACTTTACGAGATTTCAGATGTTCTTATGACTTTGAAATGTCCAAAAAAAGATCCGCAAAGAGCTGTAGGGGACCCCAGCAGCGATAGACCATCCCCCACAAACATTGACTACCTGGTCCACCAAGACTTTGGGTCTTGGGTCTCTGAGAAGCACACGCTAGATGCTATGGATCCGAAGAAAAAGCGTCGCGAAATGCTTGAGGACACTGCAATTGGCCCGGTTGACGCGATCTGGAAGCTCTCGGGCAGGGTTTATTTTCGGCGTAACACTGATTAAAAGAGTAACGTTGGGTCAGATAATAAACTACTAGAATTGGATATTAATTTTGGACCCGCCGACAGCTCCAACTGCTGGATTAGCCGTACCAGTTAAGAGCCGCCCTAAATACCCTTGGCTCCGCCGGGAGAATGTCACAAGTCGATGTCGACGATTCTGCGTTCCGGCTGTGGATGGACATGGAGGGCCGGAGAGCCGCCGGCATCATTTTCATGATGCAGCACCTAACTAATAGCGAAAGAAAGCCCTGCAATAATGTGCCGGGAACCCTTGAGGATGACCATGCATGTAGGTATCTCGCTCCTCTGCTCTGGACTCCAAGTACATACAATCAAGCACAGTAACCGATAAGACATGGCCCGGATATCTATCCAGAAGAAGCTTGTAAAGCGACCGGCAAAAAGCTGGAGAATGAATTCAACCGCGAATTGAACTAAGCTGAAGAGAAGCCACTCTGCACTAGAAGCCCGTTGCAGTGGGATGGCGTCTTGGGATTGTCGGATCCTGTTTCTGTGATTGGTGCGGGAGTCAAGATGCAGTGGGTGATACAGCCTCCACCGAGGCAAACCCCACAATCCCCTCATAGAGCGACGTGCGAGAGCTGTTGGCGTGTCCGGATCTCGAGGCCCTGCGTTATTGTTTCAACGTGGGGAATCAGTTTTGCCTTGGTACCAGGCAACCAAACATATACCGGGCGATAGCAGTGCGCATGACCCCAAATTTTTCTCCGTGGGAGGAATGGGTATGATTTAAAAAGACCCTTTGCGCCTTGGTCTGGACGGGTTCGTTACCTCGACTTGTGTCTTCTTTAAGCCTTTCTTGAACTCAACCGTCTCACAGCACCGATATCAGACTCCAGTCGCACGAAGTAAAACACACACATCGCCCACCATGAGCCCTTCAGCAGTCGAAGGAAATGGGGTCGCAGACGTCAAGACGACTCTCAAGCCTAACATTGGCGTTTACACCAACCCCAACCATGATCTCTGGGTAACGGCTGCTGAACCCTCTGCTGAAGCCGTCAAGTCCGGCTCCGACTTGAAGCACGGCGAGGTCAGTGTTGCTATCCGCAGCACTGGTATCTGCGGGTAAGTTGATGTTCTGACCCCGCCTAACCTAGAGCGATCGCTGACCAGGGTATAGCTCCGATGTTCACTTCTGGCATGCTGGTTGCATCGGTCCTATGATTGTAGAGGGCGACCACATCCTGGGCCATGAGTCGGCCGGCGAGGTGATCGCTGTGCACCCGTCTGTCAGCCATCTCAAGGTTGGCGACAGGGTCGCTGTCGAGCCAAATATCCCCTGCGGTACCTGCGAGCCCTGCCTTACTGGCCGATACAATGGTTGTGAGAGCGTCCTATTCCTGTCAACACCACCTGTTCCTGGCATGTTGCGCCGATATATCAACCACCCGGCTGTCTGGTGTCATAAGATTGGAAATATGTCTTTTGAGAACGGCGCTCTCCTCGAGCCCCTCAGTGTTGCCCTTGCTGGCATGCAGAGAGCCCAGGTCGCCCTGGGAGACCCTGTCCTGATTTGCGGTGCTGGACCTATCGGGTTGATCACCCTTCAGTGCTGTGCTGCCGCAGGTGCTTCTCCTATCGTCATCACGGACATTTCAGAGAGCCGGCTGGCATTTGCTAAAGAGCTCTGCCCTCGCGTGATTACACACAAGGTCGAGCGACAGTCAGCTGAGGATTCTGCCAAAGCAATTGTCAAGACCTTTGGAGGTATCGAGCCCAGTGTTGCTCTGGAGTGCACCGGTGTCGAAAGTAGCATTGCCGCTGCCGTCTGGTCAGTTAAGTTTGGCGGCAAGGTGTTTATCATTGGCGTCGGAAAGAACGAGATCAACATCCCCTTCATGCGCGCAAGTGTACGGGAAGTCGACATTCAGCTACAGTACCGTTATTGTAACACCTGGCCCAGAGCTATCCGCTTGGTTGAGAACAACGTAGTTGACCTCTCAAAGCTCGTCACTCACAAGTTCAAGCTTGAGGATGCCATCAAGGCGTTTGAGACGTCGGCAGATGCCAAGAGCGGGGCCATCAAGGTCATGATCCAGAGCTTGGATTGAAAAAGGGAGTAATAATCAATATAAACTTGGTGCTCGGCGTATGTTTTTGATTTCTAGGCGCTGGTCCGTTAGAAGACCGTACAGATAGCCTCTATTTGGGATATAGACACGAGAATATGAAATTTGGTGAAGAACTTTGGGCGACGAACTGATGATGTGAATTGCGAGTATGAATGCTTGTGGAGTCGAATACAACAGATACTGGATGTGAATATGTCGAATGGGCCATCCGTATGCTTGAATTCAAGATAAGGAAATCAACGACTTTGACTGTTGTCCTCAAAGCAGTTCATTTGGGAAGATACAAAAAACAATTCACTGGTGTTCTTGGCCATCCAGCGGCAGCGCGGCTAGCAAGTCCGAAAACGGTCTAGCGGCTCAAGCCGTCGGCTACAACCACCATCCAGCGAGTTCTTCCGAGCTTTTTTTCTCCCTCAGACGACCTCACTCAAGATCAAGACCCAGCTTCGACTCCATCAATTGACCACCCGCCGCCGGTCTTTTTACTCCACGGAGCTCCGATTTCGAATCTACGAGGCACCTCGCACTCTTTTACTGCCTCAGTCGTCACCATGTCTTCTCTCGCTCGTCCCATGCTCCGTTCGCCCGCTCTCCGCGTCGCCGCCCGACGTTTCGAGAGCACCGCCACCCAGAAGGCCACCGAGAACGCAAAGCAGGCTGCTTCCAAAGCCACCGAGAATGCTAAGCTGGCTGCCTCAAGGGCCCAGGAAGGCCTGTCGCGTGTCACAACTGCTGCTGGTCCTGCTATTGCTGGTTACGCCAAGGGCGTTGCCAGCACTCTGGGCAAGGTTGGCGGACGAACGGGCAAGGTCATCGGCTTCATTGAGCGTTCGTGGATCATTACAAAATAGCAACCGGCGGCCTTTGAATGCTGACATTGTAATACAGGACAAGTCCCCTTCGTCGTTTACTACTCCAAAGTCGCCCTCGAGCTCGGCAAGTTCGTCTTCCATAACCAGAAGATGAGCCCTCCGTGAGTTCACACAAGCCTTACTTATGGCGGGGCATCGACTAATTTACATCCCACAGCAACCTGGCCACCTTCCAAAACACATACCAGAGCATCATCAAGTCCATCCAGAACCGTACCATCATCCAGTCCTCTCAGAACGCCATCCAGCAGGTACGGAATATCGGCCCTGCTCAGCTCGCCACTGGCGGTGTTATCGCAGCTGAGGTCCTCGGCTTTTTCACCGTCGGTGAGATTATTGGACGATTTAAGCTTGTTGGCTACCGTGGCGAGGCCTCTTCCCACCACTAAATGTGTCTCTTGTAGTAGGTGCAGAAGTTGTAAAGATTGATGAGTGCCAGGCGATGTGATAACAAATAAGGATGGGTGGGCTTTAGACTTGGTTCTCCCCTGCCGAGGACGCCTGAAAAGGGCTGGTTGGAGACCGTTTGTTTGGGGGGGAGTTGAAAACTGGGAGACCTGGGAATACCGGTCTCACTGGGTCTGTGATGTTTGTCCTCTGAGCACTTTTCTTTTGTAGAACTGTACATCAACCAGCCTTTGGCGGGCTGTCCCCTTCGTGGACAGCTTTCAACAACGATATATAATAACTGTATGAGCCTTCCTGTGATAGATCTCATGTTCCTTGATTGCAGTTTTCCTAGTTACTGACATAACATATCATGAGCCTAGTCACCTAACACCATTTAACAAATACCATATGTGACCTGCTTCAGTGTGGCCTAATTGAGATGACTTAAGTTACCTAAGGTACGATCGGGATCTTCTAGGACGAGCTATTGCTATTGCTTTGCCCAGAGACTTCAATTTTCATCTTCAAGACAGTAAGTTGATTTATGGAATTTTCACTAGATAAGCCTGTTGCTTAGTTTCATAACTAAGAGTAATGACTCATTTGGTGAGTCCTAGGATTCGAGTGTAAGTCGAGAAATGGGTCGGCATGACCGCAGTTGAGTTCGTTCAAGGTCTTCTTGATCGATACTGATAATTCCGTTGGAGACTAAAGATGTCTTTCAGTACGTACCCTGTTTCCTGTGCAAAAGGACGCCGGAATCGCACGAGCAAACTCATTTCGCAGCCTTCCTCAATTCCACGGCATACAGGCTCACAACTTTCAAGTCCATTAGACGTACTTGATATACATGAATGTATGGATGTAGGGCAAACATCTATAGAATGGCAAATGTGTAGCACGATACACTTTGACGTATTCGCATTTCTTTATGAGATTTTGGGTTAATAAAAGTGAGCTATGTGAAGCTCCCAGATCGTTTTGCCAGATGATACCCGCAAATGTAAATTTCCTCGGCCTCCGGAGCGAGCTGATATCCCACGATGCCCTAACTGAGTAAACTAGCTCACTGGGGCAAGTCTTGCGAAGGACGTGCTCAATCCTCATCTGCTGTATCAACCTCTTGGTCATAGCTTGATGAACCATAGGCTTGTCCACCACCTTCTGCTTCTGGAAATAGGGACAGATTTGTAGTGTATAAACTCTTTCTTCCAATGTTACCTCGTCCACACAGAAGAAGTCAACCAGGCGTCTAATAAACGACAGAATGGTGGACCACAAGAACAGACGTGGGAGTACAGCCGCGCGCGAAAATAACATATGGAATACATACACGGAACGCAGGGAGATGCGGTTGAATGTTCCGTATGGTCCGGACCCTGGCCGATGTTGAAGGCCCGTCCCGACACGCGCGGACCTAGGATGTTACGGAGTCCGATATTGGCCCTTGGCAAAAACGGCGTTGTTCCTCCCAGCGCTTCTGTCGCAACAGGTAGCAGAGCCCTTGCCAGCGAACGCGAACGCAAATAATATGGCCCTTGGCAGATGATTGTGGCCAGGTGACCAGTATCTAGCGGTCAGATAATTTGAGAAGATCGACAGCCTTGTTCAGGATGGTGGACTGGTTGATGTGATCAAGGCCCCGCCCGCTGTTGGTGATACAATTGAGAATCCTTGCCTGTTGGTGACCGTCGGTACAATGCTGCCATTGAGGCAAGGCGTCTCTTCAAATTCAAGGGACCCCTGGATATGGGAAGCGAGAAGTACTGCAGCATTCGAAAATCGTGGTACCATTTATGGATCGTCAGGATGCAGTTGCGCGCAAAAGCGCTGGCGCCAGCGCTTGAAACCCTGCCAATTCACCAGGCCGATTTGGATTTGAAACCATGTCATTCCCCAAATCGACCGACTGATAGCTTCACCACGCTCCTCAGAATAGTGTGCTTCGAATAATGCGTATCAATATTGCCAAGGCTGTTCGTGTTCCTTGCGTTGTGCGATGAATACCCCCCGTTTGATTGAGAATTTGGCATTACTGTTGAGGTCCGGGCTTCCTAGCCGTCCAGACATGACTGCGAAAGCGTTAGCAGACCATCAAGTGCGACGGCAAGATGTGTTTGTAGACTCACATGTTGCAATAAGTGTGGTAGCGCAAAACACATGTTTCGCGCTTCGCTCTCTCACATAGCTCACGAACTTCCTCGGCCTCAAATCCGAGTTTCTCGATCAGGGGTTTTAAACTCATGGCCTCCAGACTATGAGACAGCCCGATATTGAACCATCGGGCGATTTCACGTTCGTTTCGATCAGCAGACCAGGGGCAAACATAAGCCTTGATCACCTCCTGCCTGATATCTGTGAAACCTGTAGCTTCAAGCATTTGCCGATGTTCTTGCGGCGTGACTCTGACCCTGCGGTTGAATCGATCCATGCCATCGAGAAAAAGCTCTGCCCACTTCACGAATGCGGAATTTGCTGGGCGTTCATCATCGTCACATCGTGGTATCCAGTCAACCTCAATGTGCTCCAGGAAGCCGATGCCTGGAGCCAAGTGCCTAGTGAAGTATCAGCGCAATGTTCAAAGATATCGTTCCGAACATACTCAAAGGCATTGTGGTAGACTTGAGGCCACAAGTCCGTTTGAATACTGCCAAGTAACATTCGCATATGAATCAAATCGCAGTCCGCCAGCAGAGGCCCCCAAGACGGCTCTTCAATGTCATATTGTTTTGGCATAAAGCCAGGAGGAATCCTAGTTACATTAGCTGATGGCCTACAAAGAGCGAGTGTGGCCTACAATGCTGGTTGAATCTGATTCAGGTCCACTGCCATGATCTGGGCATCTGAGAGACATCTTCTCTAGGTCAGTAACGTGGTGATATACGAGATCAATGGCATAGGCATTCATACTCTTCAGCCACATTGATTGCCCAAATACCTGTGCCCGTACCAATATCCATGATTCGGGGCGAGGTGCGTCTGATGGGGGCTAGAAATGGCTTATTGTCTCGTGCCAGAAGGAAAACTTTATGAAATATATCCAAACGATTCAACTCTTCCTGTTGCCTGTCAGGTGGCGTAAGATATTGTCATTTGCAGACGACTTACCGAGTCAATTGGAAATAAGTATTTGCCAGGTTTCCAAGAACCATAAAATCGGCCATGTTGCCAGAATCCATCTTGAAGGTATCGCCCTTCCGACTCGTTCACGCTGCATTGCACATGTAAGATTGGCTGCTCCACAAAGAAGTCTTCAGCATACCTGTTTTGAGGAGGCATTACAACCATTGATGAACACCGTCGAAGCTGCAATGTCCCAATGAAGCGCAGGGCCTTACACGAGGGCCACGAGGCGAGGCTGCAGCAAGACGTGATTTGTCGGTGGGAGATGACACAGATAATTCGTGTTGCGTTTTTGAATCCAGAATGAGCCAAGTTTCTAGTTCTAGTGGAGAATATCGCTGCGAGAGTTAGCAGACGCACGAAAGTGAAGAAGACAAGATCCACCAGGTGAAGTATAAAGAAAAAATTAAAGCGAATATTGACGCAGGAATGAACGTGAGAAGCAATGCGGGTCCGACATGATGAGAACCTAATATTTTCAAGGGGATTGCGGTATTTGAGTTATCAGGACAAGCCCAACATGCTCGGGCACCTTGGGACTCAATGGGTTGTTTCAACCAAACTTGAGGATCGCCTAGGCATACACACTAACACCTTCCAAGGATTCGCAACGGCGATAAGGTTAGAAAGACACAACATTGTAGTTGTGTTTATAGCAGCATCAAAGCAGAGAAAGCTTCATCTAATGGCGTTTAAGCCGATATTTGAGTTGACTGAGAGTCCTAGGGGAGCAGAAGGCTTGGAAAGAGAAGAGGATAGAATGTCTGAGAAGCCTCAGGATGAACTCGCACAGGTGGTTTATAGTATGGACTTACCGAGCTATGAACGAGTTCAGAGGCCGAAGCACGCGTAATAGAGAGACCAGAAGCCGTCTAGGAAACTGCCAAGAACGTTATGGAGTGTCGAATAAGAGGCTGAGAAGATAAATTTACGCGAATCGCAAATTCAGCCAAGGTGAAACGTCGGTGTCAGGACTTGAAGGTGTTGTGCTGGGCGTAGGTTGTGTATATATAAGATGCAACTGGAGAGAAGACCTCCGTGATGCATTCCAATTTCTGTTTATGTATCGAGAATACGGCCAAGTTGGCTCAAGAAAGAAGGAGATGGGAGGCAGTTGGAAGATGAAGGGGTCAACTGTGTTGAGTCTGAAGATTGTAGGAGGGGTTTTTGTTCTCTCGTGATCCTCTTTTTGAGACTTGTGGACCGAAAAGTTCGAGCCCAGATGGTCACCGAGTAGTTAATTGAGATAACGGAGGCTTGAGGCTGAAGGGAAACAAATGTAAAGGGCATTAAAAAGTCATGGGCAAGAAAGAAGCCGGGAAAGATGAGGTGGAAGGTTGTTGATACTTATTGTCGACAGCAAGAGTGTGGAGCTGGAGCGTGGGACATGGATACAGCTAAGGTACCTAGCTAACTTACAGCACAATTGTCCTTGGGTTAGTACCTAGCTTAAGGCAAGACAGGCTAACAGGGCAAGGCGAGGCAAGGCAGCCCTAGGCACAGCGTTAGAGGTGCAGGTACGGGTACAAAGGCAGAGGCAGAGGGAGGCAGACAGAGACAGAGACGGGCATGGATGGATCCAATGGGCCCTACCCAGCAGCTTAGGTGGACGTGGGACCTTGGGCCTTGGACCTTGAACCTGTGGGTGTGTGCCCCTCGAGGGTTCGCCCCTCTTCATTTTTGCATTACACCCCCTGTTGAGATGACGGCTGTTGGTCGAGTCCTGCTCGTTATTTGTATTGTGATTATTATTATCATGCGCCTCGAAAAGCGGTCGAAGCCTTGTGTTACCATCCCTGAAGACTTTCTGATGGCTAGGTATGAGAACACCTCAGACAGCCCACTTCAGATACTAGGTAGGTACCTACTTATCAAAGCTACCTATGCCACTGAAGCCGGCGGCACTATTATTACAACTTTTAACCACCCCGGGACTAAGATGGGTCGGGTTGAAAATAGATCAGAATCGCAAACTTGCCATTCATATTCCGATCCCCAATCTCACTAACAAGTATCAGAAAGTGGTCAACAAGAGGACATTCAAAAGCTTGCGCCAAGCGTGCCGCCAAATGGTAGGGACAAAGTAGGCACCGTTCCGTACCTTATCAATCACAATGGAACCCACACACAGCTCATTCAGAGGGGCAACCAACCTCGATGTCGCTGGGCTACGCTACCTACGCTTAGTACCTAGCGGGGCTAGTCCGTCCATAGAGCGCCCACTTGCTGTCTCTGACAGACAGCCTGTGGTCCTAGACCTTCTACA
This sequence comes from Fusarium musae, assembly GCF_019915245.1. Classification (NCBI taxonomy): domain Eukaryota; kingdom Fungi; phylum Ascomycota; class Sordariomycetes; order Hypocreales; family Nectriaceae; genus Fusarium; species Fusarium musae. The sequence goes on from NC_058387.1 coordinate 4,790,791, forward strand.
GCACCTGCAGCGAACTCCTTCATCGCGTATCTAGCCCATTAAAGTCGCAATAGCAGAACTATGTATCGCGTCTCCTTGGCTGGCCTCCCCAAACGGCCTGTGACGTTGGTTTCCATGGTTGAAATGGTCTCCCAAGGAGGTCTTGTTATTCTGCAACACACAATATCACATCCATACTTGGGGTCCTTTCTCTTTCCAGTCTTGCGTTATGTGATTTAGGTTGCACCGATGGCCGTTTGGTCATCCTTGGAATAGCTGGGAGAGGAGTGCTGGATCTCAACGTGCGAAACATCTAGCCATGATGGCTTTCCCTACTGATTGATGCCGTTGAATGTAATGATATGGCTGCCATCAGCGGTTGACGGCGCCGAAGCCGCAACCGCCCATTGGCCTCGGGCGATGGATGATGGACGATGGATGATGGGTGCCGGTAAGGTCCTTTTCTTCTCTTGTTTGTGTTGGTTCTGTCCCTCCCTCTAACCGCGCCCCCGATCAGCCACTGATCGCTGTCACTGTGGAGGTTGAGGGGTTCGTCCCGCTGTTGGTTGTGTTTCGGGGAGGATACCAATGCCCCTAGCCGACGACGGTCTTGTCTCTAATCACTTTAGCATCGAGCCAACAGGGAACATGGGACTAGATGAGGGGACTTGGTGAAGACAGAAATGTCAGACCTGACTCAGTTGTGGTAATCGATATGATGATTCCAGATTTTGATGCTGGCTCGAGACATTTTCCATCAGGCGCCAAATTTATTTTGGTGAGATACTCGTAATTTTCTCTGCAACGATCTCAATCAGGCCATTTCATTTTTTGCAAGAAACATCCCTGGCTTCATTCATGTTCGACTTGAATCGAGACAGCGGGTTCATCGTCTACCAACATTGGATGTAAGATTATTGGCCCAGGACTTTTCCCCCGGGCATTGTCCAGACTAACATCTTATTGGGCCATGCCTCTGATTCAGCAAAGGAATTCATTTGAGATTAACTGTAACTCGAAACGCCGTGTCGACTTGGACACTACAGAGAGGATGTGCTAAAAACGAGATACTACCTAGGTCTCCCGAGAGCAGTGGGACGAACCAGTCTCAGTTGAATTGTATACAGGCTGTTTGTGAGTCGAACCACGCCCGAGAGGGAGGAAAGAAGCTCTCCGTCGTCAAAGGTGGTGCGCCAGTCATCAGGTGATGATGTTAACTGCTTATATCAACGGAGCCTATCATTCAGAGGTACTGTATGTATCACAGAAAATGAAAAACGTGTCACAGTTCTCTTCTCTTTGACGACAACCTTGTCAGAGCCAAACACGCCAACCCGAGGTCGTGGGCGAGTTCCCTAGTGCCCGCCTGCTTCTCCTTACGCCATCACGGACTGTCGAGGCTCAAGCCCTCAATCAAGCACCGTACCATTAAAATGCACCAAAACTGTCAGGGGTGTGGCTTACGCTACGGAGATGCTACGGAAACTAGTGCACAGAACCCCTGCAGTCAAAGGCTCGCTTTGGGACCATTGGCGCTGAACTCAGGTGCTATTTGGCTCCAGGCCCCCCCCCCCCCCCCCCCCCCCCCGCAGTTTTCGTTTCGTCCCGTTTCGGTCTCCTTTCTCCATCATCTTGTTGCTCGCTTCTCACCGATGAATTGCTTGCTTCGATGAAGCTCCTGATCAGGCATAAAAATGCGTGCCATTTACTCCGGCGGATACCGATGATCCAATTAGCTTTCCTCCCCACCAATCTGATACTCAACATCTGATCCAGTGTCTCTCGCAAATGGATGGGTCGTCGCCATATGTACATACGAATTCATGTCTAAGCTTGTATGCTCAATTCGATTGCTGTCTCCCCATAGACGTATTTCCAGGATGTCTCAGACCAGTCTCGTTATCCCCAACATATTAGCTGCACTGGGCTGGAGGGCATATATACCAAGGTGGATCTAATACTCGTCCATCGTGCCGAGCAAGCAGCACGAAGGACGGGCCCTTCTCCATACCACCCGGGAGATCGGGAAAGCCTTAGCTGACCCAGCATTTTTATGACCATATCAGTTCCTCGAGCCTCGACCACGGATGTAGAATTTTTATCGTTATACCTTCTTGGTAACATATTGTTGTGAAGCAGGCATGAAGGTCTCCAGTTCAGCGAGTCATGTCACCATAGTTTCGACTACTTAATCTAGGCATTGGCAGGTTTGCATAACCAACATATGATCAATCTTCCGAAAGAGTGTTATTATACGAAAAAAAAGTTGCTCTTATCATGTTCATACCATGTGATTAGTCGAAGCGCGACATATGCCATGCTGGACCTTGCCAAGAAAGCAACTTCTTTGTCACCATATTTCATCGGTTCTAGTACTAGCTTGACTCCGTTAACTCAAACGGACAAACTTCACTTACAGCTAGGCTCTGTCTTCTTGTCTTTTTATAAGATGCTTAGAAAACAACTTCCCCAGGAAGCACATATCTATCAATGTCTAATGGGAGAACCGACAGTGCATTCTTTCTGTGGGCAGCCACATCCGGGATGCAACTATTCTGGACATCTTATCAAGGACGGTCCCTCGACCGTCAATGCAAGTAGCTTCGGCCAATTGATGAATGCGTTCCCCGAAATCGACTACTAATTTCTGATCAGGTTTGCTCCCGACTGGCAGACTAACTCCCAATGTTTCTTCGTGTAGCACCAATCAGAGATAACTACGGTTTTCTCGTGATGCATGTACTCCATCATGCAAGGTCCAAGGGAGCAAGATGAGGGTTGTTGAGTTACATATCCCTGAACCTTGCCCGCCTCCGCACTAGCCCAAATTACCAAAGGATTGGGTCCGAGATACCTTCGATCCAGATCCCACAAAATCCGTTACAAAAGCCAGATCTACGAAGTAGTAGTGGGTTTTTAAGTCTATTGCACCGTATTTGTTCATAATCATTTCATTGCTAGACGGCATGCTACAACGGGCTTCAGAGCATGGGATAGCAACATGAGATGGAGTTTGTACTCGATTCTGAACTCTCCAAGATAGTCAAAAATCATCGTCGTCGTCTTGTAACCACCCTGTTGATTATGAGTAATCCACTTTCAGCTTATCAGCTCACCGATAGACTGCATTTTAGCCCAGGCAATTCCAGAATATGAACCACTCGTTGTCCTATAGTTGGCTGCATATCAGTATGGCTCCTGATCAGGCATCATCAGGATGACTACTGCAAAGCTTGCACTAATCACTTCAATGGAGGCAGCGCACCATGATCTGTGGTGCCAGCCCCCAGATATTCCTATCACACGTGCTATATCTACTGGCGCGATTCGCGCGGTAATATTACTACCTACTCAGCTTTAGACTCAAACCAAAACAGCAAATAAATCAACTGGGAGTTACGACCGGTCGACTTTGGGTACTTTACCTGGTCGAAGTCGTCAACGCAAACGGGCTACGTATTTCAAACCTCCCGCTCCTCACCGCTTCAGTAGCCGGAAAGGCCCAGGGAAGTGGACGAACGAGTGGAGATCTCTTCTGAAGGTATCTGTGTGTGTTTGGTCAGCCCGTTAGTAGGTACCAGACCCTGGCACCGAGAGAGTTTGATACGAGACGAAACTTAACCGACACACCTCCATCGAACGAACCCACTGTAGACTAGGCTGTACCATCCTGTCGGATCCCTCTATATGTACAGTACCTATACATTAGCCCACGTATGACCAGTGCAATGGGATGGTAAATGCCAGTTGCCGGCCGAAGGACAGTTACTGGCAACGATGTATATTTCACATTGTTCTTTTCTTTCGGGATCGTCGATACAACTATACTAACTTACCTCCTACAGGTACACAACATCTGTATCTCAGCATAAACAGAAAACCAAGTTAGATTTTACGTCTCCTGAGTGTGTCAAAGAATCAGCTAAGTACCAATCTCGCAAGATAGAATGGCTGGAGCTGCAGCTCTCTAGCAGGGTTCATCAGCAGTTTCGTTTACCTTGCACATGGTTGACCACCCACGATAACGCCGCTAATTTCGGTCATGATTGAACTGTTAGGTCGCAGTGTCAGCATTTTTGGTAAGTCATTACCGGCCACCAATTGATGGAAGCGAAAAGCTTGATGATGCCGAAATTCGATTGCCATGTTCATTCATGCGAGACAAGTGTAATACAAGAAGCGAGTTTGTGACTCGGGCTGGGCTGAGACTCGCAACTCCGCTATGACGGTACCACACATGTACCTAATTTACACCCCGGTAATTGAGGCCCCCAGCAATCCCTGTCGCCTATGCCGTTTTGGTGTGAAGACCCGACCAGTTCCAAACTGTCGGGTCAGATTGTGGGGTCCGTGAAATTGGTTGGAGTTGTGCGACTTGTATCCGTGCCTACTCTGTTCGTTCTGACTGAAGTCATCTTTGCTACTCTACGTAAGTAGTCAAGTCCAACATATACTATGACGTCCTAATCCGATCACCCGTATATATATAAGCATTCCTGAGGAGGAAAATACGGACCCCCTAGTCCGTATGTAAATGGCAATCGATCTACACATGAGTTTCAATGTTACCAATAGGCACATTAGCATGCCTCTACACTCGAGGATCCAATCATGCCGCCAGAACAACCACCCAAGGACTACACAGAACAATGAGCCCCTTGCCTGTGAGCCTTTATCATAATGCTATTGAGCTAAGACTCGTCTGCACCGACCAGACGATCCTTCGTTCAACACCGACGCAAGAAGACGCCGAAACAGACGGAAGATGTCCCGACAAGGTTCAGCATACAACCCTATTGGACGGCCCGAACCAACAGCATAGCGCCCCCTCAACACCACCCATCGAAAGCCACAACACGCCGGCTCGTAGCTGCAGATTGTCTGTGGTCCCAGCCCCGGGGCCGACCCTAGACTGAGTCCGCGCTCTCCTCACCTTACTTCCATTGCTTAGCTTACCTCTTACCCTCACTGCCCACCCGCCCTTCTTAGTACAATCCCACTGCTACGGACCAACAGCATAAGTCTAGCTCTACATAGGTTAGGCGTGACCCACTTCGCATGGTTGTTTTGTACAATACTCGTTCTATGTACGTCTAAGCAAAACACGGCGTGTTTTGGAAGTGGTGAGGTTGACTACCAACATACATGAATCCTTCCACCTCAACCTCTTCCTTCGTACGGTTCAAAATACCCGTTTTTTTGAGCCGATTACGGCAGACGCTTGTGCTGTCGTTCTCTTGCCAAGCTTATCATACTGACATCTTGTATGTCATTCAGCTTCAATTGCTCCGGGCCTGGTTGAGGACAAGCCATTAAACTGCTTTCATCAAGTGCACACACCACGAATTCAATAAGCTACCCATGTTATTATTGCTATACCACTTAGCTTATTGATTTAGAAGCAGGGATCAATGGCCCCAATAGGAAACAGAAGCTGCCGTAAGATAATCTGATACGGTCGCAATCTGTTGGCCGCGCTGTGGCATCTGCAACCTCGAGTTTTCTTCACCGCAAGTACACATGACCCGCGACCGTCTTCATAAATTTTTGCTGTTGCAATCAACCGAATAGCTTTGTCCCTCGTTGGCTTTGTTTTGATGTTGTTTCCCAACACCCCGCCGCCGATCTGGCCGCAAGGTCCAAAACCCCGTCGCTTTCCAAGCGAGTCGGTCTGAAATCACCACTCATATTCACCAGTAGCCTTGTGAAACACATATTCCTTGCCGTTGACGGTCAGAACTCCATCCTTGAGAGTGCACTTCCTGTAGTTGTGGTTAATAAACGGAAAAAAATTACTCCAAGTCATGCTCGAGTTTACGTTGGAACGTACCACTTGTTCTTGACCCGCTGAACCTTGTCGTACATGCACAGCATGATATTGCCAAGCCCCTCGTCATCAACATCATCGTCGTCTCGGTCCTCTTCTGGGTCATCGAGGTCAGAGTTGATGGCATCTTCATCATCTTCGTCGTCGTCATCACCTCCGTCGTATGCGGCAGGTTGCTTGCCCTTGATCTTGCGTGATGTCGAGACCGAAGAAGTTCGAGTTGCCTCTTTCAAAGGAAGCATCAGACCGCCGCCCTCCATGCTCTTGGCCTTGGCAAGGATTTTCTCATGCAGCATACGGTCAATCTCAACTCGCCCGAGTTCATGCAAATTGCCATCAGCAGCTCGTTGCATGAGTACACCATCAAATTCTTCCAGATCGCCAGCGCCATCAGTCTGACCGTTTTGAATGTGGGGCTGACCGTTGGCCGGGTGTTGCGGTTGCTGTTGGGCAGTTGCGGCGGCCATTTGCTGACGATATATCTGCTGCTGCTGGTGTTGTTGCTGGGTCAGGCCGGGCTGTGGCTGCTGATGTGGCTGCGGTAGAGCCGGTTGTTGCTGGTTCTGCTGAGAGTGGCCTTGTTGCTGGTGAAGGGCGTTGATAGAGCTGGCGGCTCGCTGTCCATACTGAGCCTGCAATTGCTGAGCGGCACGATTGGCAGCTACATTGTTGTCATTCATGTTGATGTTGGTGTTGTTATTGTACTGTTGGTAGGTCATCGTATTATCCTGTAAGCCGGGTTCCTGCTTGATAGGTACGTGAGGCTCGGTCTTGATATTGTTACCTTCGGGCTTGATACCATTCTGCACCTGGGGTTGGGCCATTCCCGGTAAAGAAAGACCAGTTGGGTTGCTTAGCTGAGGCGAGAATTGAGCTTGAGCATGAGTCTGAGCTGGTGGAACGGCAGCTGGCGGAGCTTGTGGGGGGGGGTCAGGCTTGGGGTCCCAAGGGAACTGGGCGACATGAAGCTGAGTGAGCTTTTGCTGCCATCCCTGGTTTTGAAGCCATGTTAGCCGTTTTCTACATCAAGTATCCATCAAACAAAAGAACCAGATTCGGGTTAATCATGGCACGAGCCTATCAACGGCCTGTGTGCTTAAGCCGCATGTCGCAGCTCACTGGTGAAGCAGTGAAAGAACAGGCTCAATTAGAGACAAGACGTGCAAAGTAAGTTTGGATGTGATCAGAAAAACGGAGAGAATGGGCAGCCAAATTGGTGGGTGGGCAAGGGGTGAGGCAGTGCAAGTGTACGACAGGCGTGTTGTGGTGGTGATAGGATGATTTGGCGTGTACAAGTGGGTATGAGATGATGGAGGAGACACAGTTCGAGCGAGCCAATAAAAGCAGCGGGTGTCGGCGGAAGGAGTCACAAGGTAAGTGGCAGTCGCAGCAGGGGGCTATGGGCTTAAAAGACCCAAATAGTGCTGTATCGCCCCCTCGCCCTCCCCGTAACCCGCCATCTCCCACTGCCCCCCCCCTCGCAATACTGCCTGCGATGCGCTCCGCTTCGACCAGGAGTCGATCTTCAGCTCTAGAGGTCATCTCGAAAGAGAGTGCTGCTACTTGACAGAACCTGCTGTCTTTGGTCACGCCATATTCCTGGAATATGATAGTGTGCGGAGTTGAAACAAATCGACACTCGTCTTTGTTGATGCCATAGGCTTCTCTCACCCATTCTTTTGTGATTCCCGAGAATCAACGAGAATTGCAGGCAAAACACGAAACTCGACGAAAAGTATATCTCTTACCTGTCGCAGCTCCTCTAGCACTGATTCTTCAACGCCACTCTCCTCGAAATCAACTCGCGAACTATTGACGACCTCGTCAATGATAGCTTGGTAGACGTTTCCAACGGCCGGGTTCGACATGATTTTATGAACGTAGTCCGGTCGGTGGGTTTGATTAGGATATGCGAAGAGGTGGATCCTCAACTGTTGAAGTCGCTGAGATGGCGTCGTCAAGCAGGTGTGCTCCGATCGCAGTTCTTTATACACGGATGACCTTGGCTCTGGGGAACGCAAGGTGCAGCTCGCTATAAGCAGCGCAATCCTGTTCTTCAGAAGAGACCTGAAAGGGGCCTACTGAGGAAAAGATATTGTAGTGCGAATGTTGTTGCTGAGGTGTTTGAGAAATGCGCTTGATGTCGATAGCCGTAAATTCGGCAATTAGCCACGGCGATGCGATGCGCCTAGCTAGGGGAGGCTCTTAGATGACGAAAGAATTGATTTCAACTGCAATGCGAAGCAAAGATGCTTCCAACGAAAGATCAGGAGAAGCAAGAGACAAATCAAAATCAATTAATTTACTGCGTCACACGGATGCAAAACACCGAAGAGGGAGGGTCTTGTACCAGGTCGGGGTGTTGTGCGGCTTTGTGATGTGATGTGCAGTGGGGAGAGTTGGTAGCCTCTGGGAGATTTCTGTTTCATCAACTGCTAGCTATCTTAGGCTGACTCAGCACTCCAATTCTAACCCCAGCGGCCACTGGACTTTCCAGTCCACTGAGAGGCTCCGCTCACAGGGCTGATTGAGAACGAACGTAACGCAGATAGGTACCTCACAGTTTATCAGTCATTGTGGGAGCTTCTGGGTAAAAGCTTTTATCGGGGGGAAATGATCGTATTTTCATTCATCACCTGTGTTCGCGGCCTAAAGCTTAACCTTATAAGCGGCAGTCATCCCATAGTGACCTACCTCATTGCGACCCATCTCTCTATCATTGTCACAGCTCAGATGATATCAAATTCGTAGGTAGTCCTCGGAAAGGAAGTGGATTGGAACAACTGGGATGTAAAAATTAATACTAAGTTCAGGCTTCACTAGACTGAAGCTGGTCTAAGATTTCTTTCACTTATAGATAATGTCTCCTTCACTCCAGCTACATCCTCAGTGATCTTTAGCCTCAAACGCAAACCTCAGCGAGATATCAGGAGTGCCATGTAACATATATCATTCACCCGGCCTTGTATTCACTGCTTTCTCCATCTTTGGAAACTCAACTACTCCCTATCGCTCCCTTACTTGATAGATTGTTCATCTGTTTTTCATACTCATTTATATGTTATGTATGTGTCTGACATCGCCGTCTATCATGCCACCAGTCGTCTCAGTGGGTGTGCCTCAGTATTAAATACATATTCGTCCAAACTGATCAGCTCTGGGTCACTGAAAATGAGATAAAAGTACTTGAGGGTTTCACCCATCCAGAAAGACTCCATCGAGTCCACAGCGCGGGGTTTCTCCTCTGTAACAGTAATATCCCACACAGCGGTATTGGCCAGCTCTGTCTTAGTCACTTCTTCAATCGATTTGAACATAGTCCAGGCGTGCTCGGTATACTCGTTCTCGCCGGTGACCCGATACATCATGAAAACACTCTCAATGGCTTCTGGGCGCAGGATATA